>NC_138860.1:30282065-35869065 GCF_965194805.1 Balaenoptera borealis | reverse complement strand
GGGTTGAGAAGGTTGGCGACCGCAGGGCTTTTCATTAAGCACTCATCATGGAAAACACGGACCTTCCTTGCAACACGCGGGCAAGTTTCCTTCCCACTGGCCAAGAAGGCTTTGGGATGAGAACCTAGCAAGGAACTGCACGCACTCTGGTTCGTTCAAGAAAATTCACTCTGCCTCAGGTTGCCTCTCAGGGTAATCCAGGGGTGAATAGAAGACGGGCAACAGGACTGTTTCTCAGGCAGCTCTGAGGTCGCTGCGCTGCGGCTTGCCCTTTGAACAAATTCTGCTTTTTATGTCCGTCCCCATTTTCACTTTTGACACACAGCTCATGTACCTGAAGTTTCTGAGCAGCCAAAAGAGACACATGCCACAAACTGGGCCATTTTTGAAAGCATTTTGGCTAGCTGGCCTTCCTTTTGTGATGTATTGCGTGAGCCAGTGAACGCCTTAGTTTTGCCCTGTTCACGCTGGACTTTGCAAAGGCCTACCAATCTTTAGAGGATGACTGCAGATTTCTCCAGCTGTGTCTGAAGTAGAGGTGCTGCTTGAAGGAGCTAGACATCAGGTATGAATTCCAAGAACCTCTGCAAGCACGTTGTTTTTTCTAGTGCAGCTCAGGTTTACAAACTGAGGCCGACTTGCAATGCATAGAATACCGAATAAGAACGTTTTCTTGTGGCTTCTTCTAAACTCTGGAAATCTAGATTCCAAAGGAGGAAACACTTTGTTGCCTGGCCTTCCACATACCCAATAATAGCTACCAAAGACCCATGAGGCTGGAGGTTGCTCAGAAGGCATAGATGACACTTTTGGTAAAGAGTGACTTTCCTTGTAAAATTTTGTACACCCGATCGTCTTCAGAGTCGTGAAAGGCACACCAGCATTACAGCACTTCAGTCTCAAAGCTCGGGAAACTGCTGACTGCCAACTATGCTGATAGAAACACTGCACCTTTCTTTGAGTCTTGTGCTAAGCTGACATGTTCCTTAGCTAAAGTAATCTGCTGTATGAGCTCTTAGCAAGGAATTGCAAGCACCCTGTTTCTTTTAGAAAACACTCTTTTTCCTCTCCGGCCACTGCTTCAAGGTGTAGAAGACGGATGACCTCCGTGCCTTTCAGTTAATTTTCTGGCCCCAAGCATCCTGCCTCCCAAAGGGGCAAATAATGCTTTTCCCATCAGGCCCTATTTCAACGTGGACCCCCAGCCTGTGTACTAGCACCTTCTGCCGAGCAAAAAGAGACCCATGCCACAAACTAGGTGCTTCCACAGGATAATTTTTAAGTAGAGGTTCTGCATGAGTGACGTGCATAGCCGAGACACTGCCTCAGTCTGGCCTCAGTGACGGATCTCTTAGAGGCTTAGCAATGGTACAGGAACGGTGTCATTCATTTCGGCAGAGGGATCTAAAGTCACGTTTCTGTGTGAGGTCAAGATACGTCAGATTTGAGTTCCTGGAATCAATGCTAAGCGCCGTGTATGTTTCAGTGCAGCTCATATCTTCGCCGGGAGTCTGACATGCATTGCGCCTGATCCTGTCCACCACCATGTTCCTGAGGCTGTTTCCAAGTGGTGGAAATCTAGCTTTCCGCCAGAGGAAGCCCCTTGTTGCCCTGCCTTCTGCATGCATCAATTTGACCCCAACGACCCATGCAGCTGGAGGTTGCTCAGAAACCACAGATGACCGTGTTATTTCTTGACCTGGGTCCAGCCACGAGAGACCTCGCCATCCTGAGAGGCATACCAGCGTTAAAGCACTACATTCACTAAGGCTTCTGGGAAACACCTGCACTCCAACACTGTTCATGGCAAATGCGAACCTTCCTCTGCAGCATTTGGGGAAGTTTCATAACCACTAGCCAAGAAGGCTGTGGGATGAGCTTCTAGCAAGGAACTGCTCACACCCTGGTTCTTTTCAGAAAACTCATTCTGCCTCATTTTGCATTCCAGTTTACTCCTGCGATGAATAGAAGATGGGCAACAGGACTTTTTTTTCAGGCAGCTCTGAGGACTCAACTCTCCTTGTTTTTGCAATGGGGCAAATTTTGCTTTTCCAGTCCGACCCATTTTCATGGTTGACACACAGCTCATGTACCTTAAGTTCCTGAGCAACCAAAAGTGACACATGCCACACACTGGGCCCTTCCATGAAAGCTTTTTGGCAAGCAGCGGTTCCTCCGGTTGGGAGTTGCGTCAGTCAGTGACTGCCTTAGTTTCACCTAGATCTGTGTGGATCTTGCAAAGGCCTAGCAATCTTCAGAGGACTACTGTACATTTCTCCAAGCTGGATCTAATGTCGAGGTGTGCTTGAGGTAGCAAGACTTCAGGTATTAGTTCCCAATATCCATTCTAAGTCTGTTTTCCCAACTGTGTTGTGAAACCTCACGACCTTTACTTGCAGCATATGTACCTCCATTTCCTGACAATGAAAAAGTGACACCCTTCTGTGAGTAAACTTTTCTACCCAGGGATTTCTGCGTGTGGTGAATTGCATAACTCTGTTAATACCCTAGTTAGGCTTAGGTGTGATTGCATATTCTAATGACATAGCAATATTTAGGGGAAAACTTAATTTTTTCAACCTGGTTCTAAAGTCACGTTTGTGCTTGAGGTAGAGAGACATCAGGTATGTGTTCCCAGGATCAAGGAAATCGCAGTTTTTATTTCAGTGTAGCTCAGGTTTATGCACCTATGTGACTTGCATTCCTATAATACCATGTAGAACTCTGTTCCGGAGGGAGTTTGAAAGCTGTGGAAATCTAACTCTCCAACAAAGAAAGCAGTGTGTTGCCGTTCAGTCTTCATACAGAGTTGATGCCAAGGGCATATGTGGATGTTGCTCAGAAGCGCAGGACTGACTTTCTATGCAGTGTTCTTCAATGGAAAATGGTGCAGACGCGAGCGTCCTCTGAGTCCTGAAAACCATAACAGCGTTACAGCACTACATTCACAAGGTAATTTGAAAACTTCTCCACACTAACTTTGTTGTTGGCAAAATGGACCTTACTTTGAGTCTACTGGTCACGTTTATTTTCCCCTTTGCTAAAAAATGTAGTAAGATGAATTCCTAGCAAGGGATTGGAAGCACTCTGTTTCATTAGAGAAAACTCACTTTTTCACTGGGCATTCCTGCAGGGAATAGATGATGGGCAACAACAGTATTTTTCAGGCAGCTTTCAGGCCACAACTATCCTGTTTTCAAATGGGGCCAATACTGCTTTTCCCCTCAGGCCCCAATTTCAATGTTGACACACAGCATAGCTACCAGCAGTTTCTGACCAGTGAAAAGAGACACAAGCGACAATCTTGGCCCTTCCGTGATTAAACTTTTGTAAGCAGGAAGTTTTGCATGTGGGGAATTGGATTACAGAGTTAATGCCTTAGTTAGGCTTAGCTCACTTTGGATCTTCCAAGAGCCTAGCAATGTTAGGGGACAACTGTAAGTTTTTTCTGGCTGGATCTAATGTTGAGTTCCTGCTTGCGGTAGAGAGATGTCAGGTATGAGTTCTCAGAATCAATACTAAGCACAGTGTTTTTTTTTTCAGTGCAGCTCAGGTTTATGCATGAGGCAGGCTTGCACTGCACATGAGACGGACTTGTATGTCTTCCTGAGGCTGTTTGAAAGCTGTGGAATTCCAGCTATCCAATGAAGAAAGCTGTGCGGTGCCTCTTCATACGAAGAGTTGACCCAATGATCTATGTAGCTGGATATTGCTCAGAAGCCCCAGGAGGGACTTTCAGTACACAGTGTTCTTCCGTGGAAAATGGTCCAGACACGAGTCCTCTGAGTCCTGAAAGTCATACCAGCATTACAGCATTACAATCACGAAGACATCATGGAAACTGCGATGGAAAAGTTAGATGAAATCAGGAGGAATGGAAAAGTAATGGGGGAGGATTACGATGAAGTCATAGATAGGTTAGTGCATAAAATTCCCTCAGTAATCGTCTATTGAGTTCCTAGAGATGGACTGAAAATTTGAGTCTTTTCAGAAGTCACAACAAAGAATAGGGCACAAGTATGTTCAAAATCAAAATTCTTTTGAGATTAAAAAAGACTGTGTTGGAGAAGGTCATGTTTTTCTGATTTTAAAAGTTGATTGAATGTATTTTACCAATGACTCAGCGATCCCAAGATTCAAACTCAATTTGGTCCTCAACAGATTCATATAGGATCATTTGTAGTCTTTGAGCTCTGTTAATTTTAATGCAATTGGAAAACACTGAAGGACTCTAGGCAAAGGAATCATATGATTTTGTTTATGTTTTTAAAAGATTTCTCAGGCTTCAGTGTAGAGAGAGAATTTGGGTGTGAGAAGAGCAGAAGGAAGAAAGAGGTGTTACAGATGTTCAGATGAGGGATGATGGTAGTTATAGTGGAAACAAAAAAAAATAGTTGAGTTTGTGATATGTTTGGAAATGGATGATGGATTGAATGTAGGTAGGTGAGCGTTAAGTGGCATGCCCAAGATGATTCCAAATGAAATGAATCAGAATCTCTGGGACATCTCTGACACCATCTCTGTCTGCCAGACACACTACAATACCATTATGTCTGCTAGATCATAAGGCACAAGTGGCAGGGTAGTTTGCTGCACAATCTTGACTTGTTATAAAACTCTTTCTCCAGGTCAGTCTCAAAGCTAGCAGCCTAATGTGTTATTTGGTAAATGGATTGGAACAGTGTACCCCAAAGTGGTGTATGTTGCCTCTGAAATCCAAAAATATTCACCAAGCATGTCCCTTTCTTCATGAATGGTGAATGGCACAAGATGCAAAGTATGGAAACATGTCTCTCACTTTAGAGGGAATAGCCCAATGTACCTTATACTACAGGATACCTAAAAAAATCTCCTGGTGTATCAGCCTCCTAAATTTTTAGGAGGATTATTTCTCAAGTTTTGGTATACATATATCTAACCAAGGAATCTACATGCCCACTACTACTTCCTACTCACAGATCTAGTGAACATAATGTCATCAATTTAATAGATGGGTGTGATATCAGGACAATCAAGGTCCCTGCAAACTATTATGACAGAAAACAGTAAAGATGACATAACCCTGGGCCATGGGTTAAAAGTATACTGTTTTTCCTGTCTTGTAAATACATAGTTTCTGATTTTCCTTACTGATGGGAATGAAAAGAAGGTACTTGCCCGATTAGTAGCTGAATTCAAGTGCCAGGGGCTGTCTTGACATGTTTCACTAAAGATACTACATCTAGAACTCATCACTGACTAAGTTTTCCATATCTGACCTCAATTTTCAGGACATATCTGGCATCTGCACCAGCCAATTGGATGAGTTCAATGGGAAATTACAGTGGGAATCTCTCCATTGCACCTTGAGTCTTTTAGAGATGTCACTAATCTCTGCAATCCCCCCCTGGGAGCTGGTATTGCTTTCTGTTTACTATTTCGGTGAGGTTGGTTCATACTATAAAAGCCCTTCCATCAAGGGGGGAATCAATGAGATATTTATTTCTGCCAGCACTAAGTATATTTATTCCCTCTGTACAACCTAGAATTGGGGGTAAGGGAAAGCAAAGGATATGTTTTAGGCCCTATTGGATCCACTGTAATAAAGGCTAGGGCACAGACTTCCTCTATCACCTAACTTTCATAAGCCTCCTCTCTGACCAGTGGACCATGGTGGCAGTTTGGGTCTCCAGGATTAGTGTCATTTCAGAGCCAGTATACAGTAATCCATTCAAAGTCTGGGTATTTCCCTTTCCCGGAGCATAGTTATCCTGGTAAATTGCTGCAAGTTTCTAGGGGAAGGCTTGGGAAAAGATTCTTGGTATACACTAGCGGTCAAGTTGCATGTTCTTCTTCTAAAGGATCTGGTCTCCCTCTTAGAAAAGAGGCCAAAGCTGAACTGGATCTGGGAACAGAGTAAAATGCTGTGACTCTCCAATTCTGCAGCACGTTTAGTTTGATAGACGTAGCATTTTTCTGCCATATATAATATATATCAAACAACCTCTTAAAGGACTACCAACTATTTAATTTTTTTTCTAGTCTGTGTGATCAGTGAGCCAATGTTGCAGATCTCTGTGGATCAAAGCACTCTGATTGTCACTCTATTCCTGTACCCACCTTGTCTCTGATGATGAGGTGCTATTACTTGATCTCTACCACTCTAGGATTCCATTATTCTCACTGAGGTCAAAGAACCCAATTCTACTGGGTCTTTTCACTGTCATCTCTAGTTTGTACAAATCAGCTAACACAAAGCTTTTCAATGATGCTAGTGTTCCCTACACCAATATACTTCTTAATATCTTGGTGAAGGGTGTCCCCTGGGCCCTCCTTAGAAGTATAGGTCCAAAAAAAAAAAAAAAAAAGAAGTATAGGTCCAACATTCCCATATCCCTGAACCTTTCCCATATTCCTTCCTCTATGGCACGCCAGGGAAGTTCAAGTATTTTTATCTCATTAGCAATAAAGTTCAAAATCAAATCCAGCGTTCCATTTACACTTCCATTAGTAGTAGACTATTAATGTAGACTACTATTAACATGTTGTTCTCCAATGCTCAAGTGAGTATTCAATCTTGAATCCCAGGTTAGTATACCTTTGCCAATAAGTTCAACCTGATGGAGCCTTAAATTCCTTCTCCTTTGGTCCTATGAGTCCACTCTTATATATCTCTTTGGGCTCTTGCCAATACAGAGAGATGAAGAGTTTATAGACGTTTATAGGCAATTTCCTCCTGGAGCAAGCCTCATACCACATGACCTTACAGCCCAGAGACAATGCGAAGTGCAGAGGAGAGCTTGTTTCCTCATATGAGAGGAAAGTGAGATTTAGAAGAATTTGGAGTTTCAAACCTCATCCATATCTGCCAAAGTGTTAACACCCTAGGTCTCAGGGTCCACTCCTTTACCACCAGTGTTCTTACCTTAGTTTAAGAAAGCACTGATCATTTCATTTGCAACTCGATGTCGCCAAAATGTTTTTACATCGCCAAAATGTTTGTAATTGAACACTTAGATGACACCACAATCTTTATAATTGTTATTGTTTCCATAGTATCTAAATGCCACAGCCCCTTGATATGCTAAGACCTTGTCCTCCACTTGAACTTCATTTCATCTAAGACTACCACTGATGGTAACTTGAGTAACCATGATGGTATAATTTGCCATGGATTACCATGTTCCATTTTCCTCCATTAAGGAATTTACTCCCTTAATGAATTGAGAAATTTGTTCCCATAATCTCAATCTGAAAATCAGTTTCCTGGTGCCAACTACTGATTAGCCCAGTGCTGTCCAATAGAAATATAATGCAAGCCACAAATTCACTTAGGTAATTAAATTTTTTCTATTAGTCACATTAAAAAAGTAAAAGGTGAAATTTTTAATAATACATTTACTTAATCCAATGTATTAAAAATATTATATCAACATGTAATCAATATAAAACATCGTTCAGATATTCTTTTTAGTATTAACTCTTTGGAATCAGATGTGTATTTTACTTACATCTCAATTTTGACTAGCTTCATTTCAAATGCTCAGTAGCTACATATAGTTATGGTATTAGTGCAGATTTAATTAGATAGTTGTTGACTAAGAAAAATGCACTACATGAGAGTTGTGAGTAAGGTTTTATTTGGGGCAAAATGAGGACTACAGCCCAAGAGACAGCATCTCAGATAGCTCTGAGGAACTGCTCCAAAGAGGTAGGGGGGCAGAGGTCAGTATTATATATGATTTTATTGAAGGGATATACGTGCAGTCAAGCACACATTGTGGCAGAGGCTTGCTGCTAGTCATGAGAAGGTTACTGCTAGTCAGAAGGAGCAGATGTCTCCGTTAATGATTTTAGTGCTTTTCTTGATATGAGAAGATGCAAGAATTTGGGCTCATACAATCTTCTCCTGAAAATATCTATCTGAAGACCTGTTCTTCCAGTTTTTCCCAGACCATGGAGTGAGTCATTCCTGATCTCCACCCTGAACTCCTTTCAGGGTGTGTTGAAGGTCAGTGACTGCAGTGGCTAGGGACTTAATCCTTGTAGAGGCAGATGGCAAGTGCCAATTTTTAGTTGGCCTAGGAATTAGATAGGGGTTTAATAAAAGGACAATTTTGTTGCCAAAACTTGGCACCTGCTCACTGGTGCCAAATAGAAACACGGAGACAGAGTTTCGGGTGAAGTAAGAAAGAATAGCTTTAATGCTTTGCCAGGCAAAGGGGGCCACAGCAGGCTAATGCTCTCAAAACTGTGTGTCCTGCCCTGGAGGGGTTACTGGGGAGTCTTATAGTGTTCAAGGAGCAAGGTGTGATCAGTTTGTGGACATTCTTCTTATTGGTTGGTGGTGAGGTAATTGGGAGTCAGCATCATAATCCTTCTGGTTCCAACCAGTCTGGGGTCCACGTGCTTGTGGGCAGCATATAGTTAACTTCTTCCACCTTGTGGGTGTTTTAATATCTGAAAAACAGTTCATAGGACATGGCTCAGAATATTATCTATAGTCCTTGAGGAAAAACTAAATGTCTTTGACTTTGTTTAATGGCTAAAGTATATATTATTATTTTATCTTGCTTGACTGTTTTCCTTTCTTTCTGTATTTTTCTCACTTCTCTGCTTACATTTATTCTTTGACTAAAGTTTTTCTACAGACAAAAGGCAGATGGAAGACATGGGTGGGGGTCTATTCTGGGAAGCCCTCATAGGGTCCTGCTTGGTTACATATTTACAAAAATGAAAGCAGAGTGGAGAAATCACAAAGGATAATAATACAGAACCGGGGGAAGGGGGGAGGGGGATAGTAACAGAACTGTTATTATCCCTAAGCCCGAAAGGAGGAAGGAAGGGAGCAGTTATTAGAATCTCAAAGGAGAGAGTTTTGGAGAGAGGGATATAGCTTTGGGCAGAGGGATATAGCCAGACAGATGAGATTCTGCAGAGAAGGAGCCTGGATAATACATACCTAAACCTTATTCTTCTCCTCCTTCTAATCTCATCCAGATTCCTATTAGCCAAACACAACCAGAAGCCAGAGGGCAAGAGGACCTGTTAATGTGGACCATACTGTCTTCTGAGGCAGAGAGTAGAGTAGGGAGTGGATATCTAGCATCTCGGACATCATTTGTCTCCCTTCACTAGACAGTAAATTAAAATGAGCAGGGATGTAGTCTGGCTAGTTCACCAGTATATACAGAACACCTGGAATACTACTTAGGCCTTAGTAAGTGCTCAATGGATGCCTGTTGAATAAATCTCAGATAAGATGACATTCTTCCCATCAGCTAGTGTGAGGAAGAGGTAGCATAAACAGAGAAGAGTAGACAAAATTGGAATGACTATTTGACTTATGATTCCTCCAGTGGTCATGTTTACACTTTACCTCTCTTCTGGTAACAGACTTCATCTTCCCCCTCTGCACTCCGGCTACAGAGATGGGTGTGCACATGACTCAGGCTAGACCAGTTATTCTCTGGTCAAAGCAATTGGTTTTAAGGATAGGTGTATGACCTAAGCTTTGCTAATCAGAGTTCTTTCCTAGTATTTTTCTCACTGGGACTGGAACACCTTTTCTCTGGCCATGAGGCTGTAGGGAGGTAATTCTAGAGCTGCCTGGAACCCACATCACTGGTCTTGTGGGAAAAACCTGTCTTCAGCCAGAGAGAATATTGTCAATGTGTTAAAAATCAAAGACTAGAAATATAGATGGAGATGAACTTGGAGAAGGAATGGACAGAGAGATGGACACCTGATAGTACTGGAGTGTTTATGTTCTTAGTTATCCCTAGGACGAGTTGTACCCATAGACTTTCCATAGTTTGAGAGCATGAACCAATAAAGTCTCCCTTTTTAAACTGGTTTGAAGGTTTGAGTTTGTTATACAGGTCAAATATACAAGAGATGGAAGGACTTGTAAATCAAGTAGACTTCCAAATTATGTCTATGGCATGTTCTATAAAGGGTCAGAAAGGAAAAATCAACAAAGTTAGGAAGAACTGTGAAAAGCAGAAAATAAGCCTGTAAAAGAGCAGATTACATTAGAGAATGAGTTACACTAAATCATATGAACATGTTGTATTAAATGATTTTTGACCTACAAGGATGGTAATTTAATAAACCTAATAGAAACATTTGTTTTGGGATTTGGGGTAAGAACTTATCCTGGAAGAGGAATGGCTTACCAGGTTGTTAGGGAAATGTTGTGGGGTCCCATAGTGACATCCCTCTTTTCTGCCTAAGTTTATAACCAAGTAAATGATAGAGAAGATCTGGTAAGATAGAAACTGGGGTAGACAGTCTCTAAAGAAGGCTGATATCGATTCTTTCTCTCCCGGAATGCTTTTCTCCCCACAGTGTAGTGGATTCTATATTCCTTTCTCTAGAACCTGGGATGGCCTTGTCACATACTTTGACCACTATGAATGTGACACAAATGGCATTATGCCAGTTCCAGGCCTAGCCAGCTGCTGAGCTCTCAAGGAGGTGGGACTAGAATACTGAAGGATAAGAGAGAAAGAAAAAGACAGAGAGACAGAGAGAAGCCTGTCACCTGGAAGATCCCTGAGGCACCAGATATGTGGGTGATGCATTCTGAGACCTTCCAGCCCAGCCTAGCTGCCAGCTAAATTCAGCTGAGTAAGTAACACCAGCTGATGCTATGGGAATCAGAAGAATGACCCAACTGAGTGCTCTGAATTTCTGACTCAAAGAAAAAAATAATAATTGTTTTAAATTACTAAGTTTGGGATGATTTGTTTTGCTGTAATAGATAACATGCATAGACCAAATATTAACTTAATACCTGGTAAATTTTACAATGAGGAATGTGGCTTCATGTGTAACAAATATGGGCCTCCTAATATTTAGCACCAGAATTAGATAGACTTATCTAGTCCCTATGTATGGACTCACTCTGTAAAGCTTGAAGCATTGGGGGAAGGTGCATACCTCCTAGAACCAGCCTGGCTCCCAAGAAAGAGGCTACCATGCTCAGTTCCTCCTCTCAAACTCACCAGTTAGGCACATCAGTTGGGAGGTATAAGAGTTGAGGAAAGAGGCGAGGAATACTGGGGGAAATCACTCTTCATTAAAAAAAAAACAGACATAGGAAAGAAAGATAAGATATTGGGAAGGAGATCAAGTTAGAAACCTAACCTGTGGTACAGAGGAACAGAGGAGACATAACAACTTTGTAGTAACATGGATGTCCTTGCCTCATTCTTCACCAACAAAATTGAAAGCATCAGGAATACTCTCATATTCCTAGCATTCTCCAACTCCATACTTTTATTTATACCTATTTGCCTCTGGTCTTAAAGGATGAGGAACACTTTCTTGATAAAATCTCTTTTCAGCTCTGCTTCTGATCTCATTTTATTCTGTCTCTTCTAGGACTTTGTTTCATCAGTTATAGTCTCTCCTGCGTCTTCCACCACTACCTCACATTTGCTTCTACTTCAGACCTATAATTATACTCAATTCATCCTAATTCTAAATAAAAATAAAGTAAAATAAATCTTTCTCTTGGCTCCATATTTCCTCTAGCTACTATTCCTGCCTCTCTTTCACTTCTTATCCAAACTTATCAAGGAATAGATTTCATCTCCTGTGCAATCCACCTCTACCCCCTGCCACCTCAACCCTCTGCTCCCTTACCCTTACACACCATTTCACTGAAATAACTTTCTCAGAACACCAAAGACCCTCATGTTTGCCAAACCCAGTAGTCACTTTCTACACTGTCTTAATGGCCCTCAGCAATAGATAGCTTTTGGGAATTTTGCCCAGCTCACAATTACATTCTTAATGGCTCTGAACCCATAGAGATGGTTCCTGGCTCACAACTGATTGTTTCAGAGTTAGACACACTACCAAAGCTGGACCAATCAGATGCTCCACAAATTTGGTATCAAGACAAAACATTTTAGTTCATACTGGACTAGACTCATTTATTTATTTGTTTGTTTGTTTATTTATTTATTTTTCATTGCGGTGTGGGGGCTCTTTGTTTCATTGCAGTGCACGGGTTTCTCTTTAGTTGCGATGTGCAGGCTCTCTAGTTGTGGTGCATGGGCTTAGTTGCCCTGTGGCATGTTGGATCTTAATTCCCCCACCAGGGATCAAACCAGTGTTCCCTGCATTGCAAGATGGATTCTTAACCACTGGACCACCAGAGAAGTCCCTGGACTAGTCTCTTAAATGAATATGTAAACTTGGTCAATGGTGACAGTGATGAGAGCCAAAGGGACACCTAACCTGGCTCTAGTTCTTTTTATATTCCACACTGCAGTCCTATGCTTGAATCCCTATGAAAATCTACATGTTACATGTAGATTTCATTGGAGCCTTCCCAAAACTCTATCAGTATGTACTACTGTTTTCCCCATTTTACAGATGAGGAAATAGACACAGAGAAATTAAAATAATATGCCCAAATCACACAGCCAGTAAAGTAGGACAGCAAACATGTGAACTGAGGAGACACAGAGCCCACTGCATTACTTATAATACATAAATTTCCCATTTTGTTTGGGGCTAGTTTGAGTTAGCTAATGTTATTTTCTTTTTACTTCCAGTTTTATTGAGATATAATTGACATACAGCATTGTATAAGATTAAGGTGTACAGCATAATGATTTGACTTACCTACATCATGAAATGATTACCCCAATAAATTTAGTGAACACCCATCATCTCATATAGATATAAAATAAAAGGAAAAGAAAAAATGTTTTTCCTTATGGTGAGAACTCAGGATTTACTTACTCTTTACAATTTTCATGTATAACACACCAGTGTTAATTATATTTATCATATTGTACATTACATCCTTAGTACTTATTTATCTTACAATTGGTAATTTATACCTTTTTAACCACCTTCATCCGATTCTCACTCTCCCCAACCCTCCACCTCAGTTAATCACAAACCTGGTCTCTTTTTCTAGTTTGTAACTGGAAGTTTGTACCTCTAAATTTCCTTCACCTACTTCACTCGCCCCCCAACCGCCTTCTGACAACCACCTAATTTATTATCTGTATCTATGATTCTGTTTTTGTTTTGTTATGTTTCTTCATTTGTTTTATTTTTTAGATTCCACATATAAGTAAAATAATACCATATTTGTCTTTGTATGACATATTTTATTTAGCATAACAACCTCTAGTCCACTCATGTTGTCACAAACAGCAAGATTTCATTCTTTTTTGTGGCTAATATTCCATTGTATATATGTATCGCATCTTCTTTATCCATTCATCTATCAGTGGGCATTTAGATTGCTTCCATATCTTGGCTATTGTGAATAATGTGGCAGTGAACATAAAGGTGCATATATCTTTTCAAATTAATGTTTTTGTTTTCTTTGGGAAAATACCCAGAAGTGGAATTTCTGGATCATATGGTAGTTATACTTTCAAATTTTTGAGGAACCTCCATACTGTTTTCCATAGTGGCTGTATTGATTTACATTCCTACCAACAGTGCAACTTGATATTTGTTGTCTTTTTGATAATAGCCTTTCTGATGGTGTGAGGTGGTTTTGATTTGCATTTCCCTGAAGATAAGTAATATTGAACATCTTTTCATGTGTCTATTGGCCATCTATATCCCTTCTTATAGTTTATTTCTCATGTTATAGCATTGTGGTTGAAAAAGATGCTTGATATGATTTCAGTTTTCTTAAGTTTACTGGGACTTGTTTTGTGGCCAAATGTGTGAGTTATCCTGAGAATGTTCCATGTGCACTTGAAAAGAATGTGTATTATGCTGCTTTTGGATGGAATGTTCTATAAATTTCTATTAAGTTCATCTGGTCTAAAGTGTCATTTTTTAAAAACATCTTTATTGGAGTATAATTGCTTTACAATGGTGTGTTAGTTTCTGCTGTATAACAAAGCGAATCAGCTATACGTATACATATATCCCCATAGCCCCTCCCTCTTGCATCTCCCTCCCACCGTCCCTATAAGGTGTCATTTAAGGCCAGTGTTTCCTTATAGATTTTGTCTGGATGAAATGTCCATTGATATAATGGTGGTGTTAAAGACCCCTGCTATTATTGTGTTACTGTCAATTTCTCACTTTATGTCTCTTAATATTTGCTTTATGTATTTAGGTGCTCTTATTTTGGGTGCATATATATTTACAATAGTTATATCTTCTTCTTGGATTGATCCCTTTATCACTATGAATGTCCTTCTTTGTCTCTTGTTACAGTCTTTGATTTAAAGTCTATTTTGCCTGACATAGGTATTGCTACTGCAGGTTTCTTTTCATGTCCATTTGCATGGAAAACCTTTTTCCATCCCCTCACTTTCAGTCTGTGTGATTCTTTAGATCTGAAGTGAATCTCTTGTAGGCAGCCTATGGTCTTGTTTTTTAAATCCATTTATCCACTCTGTCTTTTGATTGGTATCTACATTTAAATTATTTACATTTAAAGTAGTTAACGATAGGTATGTGTTTATTGCCATTTTATACATTGTTTTGGTGTTGTTTTTGTAGTTCTTTTTTGTTCCTTTCTTCTTCTTTTGCTTTCTTTCCTTGTGACTTGATGACTATGTTTAGTGCTATGTTTAGTGCTTTCTCTCTTTCTTTTGTGTATGTGTGTGTGTGTGTCTATTATAGATTTTTGGTTTGTGCTTACCATGATATTTATATATGGCAACCTATATACATACATAATTATTTTAAGTTGATGCTCTCTTAAGTTCAAATATATTCTTTACTATTTCTTATAAAACCAGTTTAGTGGTGTTGAACTCTTAGCTTTTCCTTGTTTATAAAACTATTTCTCCATCATATCTGAATAATAGCATTGTTGGGTAGAGTATTCTTGGTTGTAAGATTTTTTTTTTTCCTTTCAACACTTTAAATATATTGTGCTACTCCCTTCTGGCCTGCAAAGTTACTATGAAAAGTTAATGACAGTCTTATGGGAGTTCCCTTGTATGAAATGAATTGCTTTTCCCTCATTGCTTTTAATATTCTCTAATTTTTTCCATTTAAATTACAATATGTCTTGCTGTGGATATCTTTGGATTGAACTTGTTCAGGGCTCTCAGTGTTTCCTGGACTCGGATATTTGTTTCCTATCTTATTTTAGAGAAGTTTTCAGTTATTATTTCTTCAAATAAGTTCTCTACCCCTTTCTCTCTTTCTTCTCCTTCTAGAACCCCTATAATGTGAATGTTAGTATGCTTGATATTGTCCCAGAGGTCTCTTAGACTATTCTCACATTTTTTAAAAATTCTTTTTTCTTTTTTCTCTTCAGCTTGGGTGATTTCCACTACTCACTGATCTGTTCCTCTGTATCATCTAATCTACTGTTGATTCCTTCCAGTATATTTCTAATTTCAGTTCTTGTATTCTTCAGTTCTGTTTGGTTCTTCTTATATTTTCTAGCCCCTTGTTAAACCTCTCACTGTGTTCATCCATTCATCTCCTGAGTTCTCTGAGCATCTTTATCATCACTACTTTGAATTCTATGTTGGGTAGATTGCTTATCGCCACTTCAATTCGTTTGTCTTCTGGTGTTTTGTCTTGTTCCTTCATTTGGAACATATTCCTTTATCACCTCATTTTGCCTAATTCTCTGTGTTTATCTGTATATATTAGGTACGTTAGTTACATTTCCTGATCTTGGAGAAGTGGCCTTATTTAGAAGATGTCTTATTGGGCCCAGCAGCACACTCTATGGTCACCTGAGCTATATGATCTAGGGATGTCCCCTATATGGGCTGAGTGGGCCCTTCTATTTTGGCGGGGCTGACTACTGGGGGTGTGCTGGTAGGCTGACTACTGTGGGGCTGACTACTGTGGGTGTCCTGGGTGTGTTCCCATAACACTGTATTCCCCAGCCCAGTTGGCTGCCAGGCTCAGCCTTGTGCAGACACTGCTGGCCACTGGCGGGGGAAGCTGGGTCTGAGGGCAACTGGCTTCGGGTGAAAGGGGCTGGGGCCGGCACCAGCCTGCTACTGAATAGGACCATGACCTTCAGAGTCCCAGGGCTGCATGCATGCCTAGGGGGTCCCAGAGCAGCTGGAAATGGGGCCTGGGGGACCTAGGGCTGGTGCCAGTCCATTGGTGAGCAGGGCCAAATACCCATGTGACTGGTTGCTCAACCAGGGGGTCTCCAATGACTGGTGCCAACTGGCTGGTGGGAGGGGCCAGGTCCTGGCACTAATAGGCTAGAGGGAGGACTCCAAAGTGATGCTTGCCAGCACCAGTGTCCTCATGGTAGAATGAGCTCCCAAAAGTAGCTGCTACCAGCATCCATGTTCCCAGAGGGAATCCCACTTGCCTCCTGCCTCTCTTGGAGTCTCTCCATGATCAGCAAGTAGGTCTGATACATACTCCTTTTAAATTATTGCCTCTGTGCTGGGTCTCAGAGCATGTGAGATTTCATGTGCACCCTTTAAGAGCAGAGTCTCTGTTTCTTACAGCCCTCCTGTTCTCCTGTATGCAAGCCCTGCTGCCCTTAAAAACAGACATTTCTAGAGGCTTTCCAGTGCTGGGAAGCCTGATGTGGGGCTCAGGCCCCTTACATCTTGGGGAGGACCTCTGCAATTGTGATTATCCCCTCATTTGTCATCACCTATCTGGGGGGTGTGGATTTTTACTATACCGTGTCTCTGCCCCTCTTACCCTTCTTGTTGTGGTTCTTTCTTCATATCTTTAGTTTTGGAAAATCTTTTCTCCTAGTCTTCAGGTCATTCTCATTTATAGTTGCTCTGTAAATAGTTGTAATTTTGGTATGCCTGTGGGAGGAGGTGAGCTCAGGGTCTTCCTATTCCTCCATCTTGGCTACTCCCTCTCTGGCTGATGTTATTTTCAAAGAGTTTTAACTAGTATGCATTCACTGATCCTTGACACTGTTGGCAGCCTCCTCTTTCCTGGAATGCTCAGACTCCCTTCACTTTGGTGAGATGGCACTCTTCTGGTTCTCATACTTTCTCTATTTCCTTTTTGGTCCCTTCTCCCTCCATCCACCCCTTGCATAATTGTTCTCCTGCACTGTCATCTTTGTCCCTGTGCTTTTCTTACTGAAAACACACTATAAGCCTCATCTCCCACCATTCCATGTCTAGCACTTCTGTTCCCATAACGCTGTATTTTCACACACACACTGTGTCTTTACATGTCCTGTAATGAAGATAGGGTCAGAAATAAGTGTAACAGAAAAAAAATGCAATAGAGAAAATTAACCAAGCCAAAAATCGGTATCTTAGAAAAAGTAATAAAATTGATAAACCTCTGATCAAGAAAAAAGAGCACAAACAAATCTCCACAAATATTAAGAGACTAACAAGATAATAAGCCATAAATTTGGCAATATTTTGATGAAATGGACAAACCCTTGAAAAACCACATACAAAAATTAACACAAGAAGACATAGTAAATCTGATTAGCTCTATATCTATTAAAGAAATTGAGTTCATTATTAATTAATTTCCACACAGACAAAAGTAAAGACCCAGATAGCTTCATTGATGAATTCTTCTAAACATTTAAGGAAGAAATACTAATCTTAAACAAATCCTTTCAAAAAGTAGAGAAGGGAATACTTTCCAACCAATATTTTTGAGACCAGCATAACTTTAATACCAAAATCTAACAAGGGCAATATAAGAAAGGAACATTACAACCCAATCTCTCACAAGAACATAAATGTAAAAATCCTGAGCAAATATTAGAAAATCAAGACCAGCAATATATAAAAGAGAGTAATAAGCATAATACATCATGACCAAATGATACATTTTCCAGGAATTATCTTGATAGATAAAGAAAAAGAACTAGATAAAATTCAACATTCATTCATGGTAAAAACAAAACAAAACAAAAAACCCTTAGCAACTAGGAACAGTGGGGAGATTTCCTTAATCTGCTTGGAGTATTTACCCCTTTCCCACAAAATACTAATGGTAAATTATTATTTATTTATTTATTTATATTCATTTACCTTTAAAGTGTTCACTGTGATGGTTTGATATACATATACATTGTGAAAGGATTCCTATCATCGACTTAATTAACACATTCATCACCTCACATATTTACCTTTTTTCTTTTTGGTGAGAACACCAAAAGAGAGTAAGTTCTACTCTCTGAAATTTCAATTATTCAACACAATCTTATCCAACATAGTCAACATGTTATACATGATATCTTCAGACCTTATTTATCTAACTAAAAACTTGTACTCTCTTTTACCAACCTCATCCTATTTCCTCCACGCCCTGCACCCCACCCCCAAGCCTCTGGAAACCACCATGACACTCTCTATGAGTTCAACTTTTTCGTTTTCTATTCCACATGTTAGTGATACCATGCAGTATTTGTCTTCCTCTGTCTGGCTTATTTCACTTAGCACACTGTCTTCCAGGTTCATTGATGTTGTAAGTGGTAGAATTTCCTCCTTTTTTTAAGGCTGAATAATATCCCATTGTCTATATAATAGTGAATTATTGAAAGCTCTCCCCATCCCTGAGATTAGGAATGAGCAATGATGTCCTCTGTCACAACTTCTATTCAACACTGTACTGCAGTTCCAGCCAGTTCAATAAGTCAAGGAGGAAAAGTTAAGAAAAGCCATATGGTTTGGAAAGAAATAAATGAAATTGTAGCATGATTTTATACAAGGGAAATCCCAAAGAATCTACAAGCTTTTAGAATTAATATGTGAATTTAGCAAGGTCACTGAGTACAAGGTCAAGATGTAAATATCCATTGTATTTTCTATATACTAAACACAAATAATTAGAAAATAAAAATTTCAAATGATACTACTGATAATAGCATCAGAAAATATCAATCCTAGGAATAAATCTAACAAAAGCCCTGTAAATTGAAAAATATAGAACATTAGTAAAATAAATTAAAAGAAATTAAAGAAATGGAAGAATATACTATATTCATGGATTGGAAGACTAAATATTGTAAAGGTTTAGATTCTTGCAATACAAATAAAAATTCCAAGAAATACTTACTGGTGGAAATTGACAATCTGATAGGGAAATGTAAAGTGTCAATAACAGCAAGTTTTGAAGAACAAAGTTGAACAACTTACAGTATTAGTTATAAAGATCTATTATAAAGCTATAGTAATTAAGTCAGTATGGTATCGGCATAAAGATAAGAAGCTGACCAATAGAACAGAGTAGAAAGTCCAAAAACAAATTCATGCATATATGGTCACCTGATTAATGAAAAAGGTGATATAGTAGAGTGGAGAAAGGATGATCTTTTCAATCAAATGCTGCTGGGTCAAGTGGATACCCATCTGAAGAAAAAAATAATGATCCTAACTCATACTACATACAAAATATCAATTCCACATTGATAGAGTTCTATTACTAAGAGAATAGAAGAAAAACTCTTAGGAAAGTATTTGATACTCTTAGTGATGTATTTACAGCTGGTAAAATAAGGTTCTCTTTTAAAGAATTTTCTTGAATATTTTCACATGTTTATTTTTATATGTCAAATATAGAATATCTACAGAATATATATGTAAATATATATGGAATAAAAATGTCAAATATAGGGAAATTTACAAATAAACTTGGAATTTTATTGGGATTGCATTGAATTTACACATATTTATCATATATACATGACTGTAAATAAAGAAAATCCAAAAGAATCTATAGACAAATTATCATATTGAATACTAAGCATTTGTGGTTGCTATTAACCTCTTGCTAGTACCACCTAGGTGTTTTTCTCATTTTAGAATCTTTGCTACCTTGAATAGGCCCCAACAAAAAGAAATCACAAAATAAATAACTCTGAATGAATATATGAAGGAATGAATTAATGTATGCTCTCAATCCTAAACTTAAAATACTGAACAGACAGTTTCATGCCCTTAGGTAATAAATTGTTTACTGCCATCAAGAAAGTGTATCTACTAACTTAATAATTTTTGTGTTTTTTTTTGCATATAGAATGCTGATGAGAGTTATGGTTCTTTGCCCTAGAAAAATGTAGGTGTGTAGATATACAAATATTTGCATCTACTGCTTAAAAATTCGTAGACAGTTAAAAGGTCATGTTTTGACTCTCAGTGAGGTCCAATGTTTGGTGTTTGGAGGATTAGACCTTGCATGAAATCAAATGCTATGCCCATGTTCATTTTTTAGGCACTGCCAATACTCTATAAAACAGTATCTACTTCAGGGAGAGATCCTACGATTGGAGATATGAGTAGAGAGAAAACTGGGGAAGATTTTGGTGAATACTTCCCTCTCTCTGGCTCTTGCGAGTTTTCTTCTTGCTGCTTATAAATCGGTGTCATCTATATTCAGTAGTGTAGAATGAATCCGCATGTGATGTTCCTGACCAATTTCAAAGTTTTAATTCCTTGTCACCTGTGTTAAGTCCATCCCCAGACCTCATCCTTCTGAAATGCACATTGACCCTTATATTCCTACCTTTTCTCAGACTTAATCCAGATGCTGATCTGTCTAATCCATAGCTTAGACTCCTGCCGGGCTCTCATCAGCAGTTGTACAGATACATATCTCACTGCCTCCACAAAATCTACTTCATAATATACCTTCTGATCAAATTTTTCCTTCACCAGTGGTCTCAACAGGGTATAGCGGACAGTGCTTTTTTTCTCCTGAATGGGATCATAGCCCAGTTCCACCTGCCTCTGTTTCAGTTGATATATCCCCAGCTTACCAATGCCTGTGAGCACCTGTATCTGGTTCACCTTGTGTAGCTGATCCAAAATCAAAGTATATATGTTGCCTGGAATGGGATACTGAATCTCAAAGTAACTTTCATTCAGAAAATAAGCATGTTCTGGGAAATGAGAGCTTTTCACCATCATGTCAGTGTAGATCTTGGTGGGAGAATTATCAGGTTTACTAAGATTCTCCTTTTCCTCTCCTTCTTCCTCTTGGTAACATGCGTCTTTAGAGGTAAAATAATTTTCCTGAGAGTGGAAGAAGTTGGGAATGAGGCTAATTGGAGCTGTTTGGCCCAAGAGGAAACTAAAATTTGAGAGAAGCAAGTGAATAGGACTGTCCTTATGGAAGAGGAGGAAGAAAGAGGTCAAGCGGGAGAGGTCACTGGTGTGGAAAACATTTCTGGAGAAGGTCAGGCTAGAAAACTCCAGGATCACCCAAGGTAGTTCTTTCTATGCTGATAATGCCCAATAGATGGTAGAAATAAAATTGGGGGTGCAGTTAACATAATCTTCCAGCATCATAAAGTATTCAGAGAGCTTGATAGCAAAGTTCATGAGGAGGGCGTAATCTACTTTCTGCCTGGAATAAAGTGTTTCACAGGGTGAGGAGTGATTAACGTTATTCAGATCTCCTGGGAGAGGAGAGTCACTGAGATGACCATGGATCACGAGCAGCTGCTGGGCCTCAACATGAAGATGTCTGAAATACTGGCAATCATTTGGCTGAGCCATTCAGGGTCAAGATCTGACAGGTAGACCAGCACCACAATATACTTCACCTCAGGTTCTGAGGAAGCTTGGAACAGGGACTGCAAGGTGTCCAAGAGGTAGCACCCATTAAGATGCTGCACTGAGGAAATCCCCACCGTCTGGAGTCCTGGGCGTGGGGAAAGATAAGGGAGCCTTTAGCACCAAGATGGTGAAGAGTTCCTAGGTCTCTCCTTCTAGGTCTTCCCCTTACAATACCTATGACAAACTCACATTTCCTCTCCCTAGGAGAGTGTGATCCAGAGGCTAATCTCTGGTCAGAAGTAGTGAAGTTGTTTTATTTGATCACTGCTTTGAAAGGCTGTTGGGGGGATCTTTATGAAGGACAAGACTCCCTCTAATGTGAAAGGCTGCCATGTACCAAAGATAAATTTGCTGGCTTAGCAAATTAGCCTGGCGTTGACCTCAGAGTTATCTCAGCTATCATGGATCAACCAGACCTGGATTAGAGGATCTCCAGGGACCTATGACACCAAAGGATTCTGGCAGCCTAGTGTACAGTGGGTCAATATCCACCTGCCCTCTTCTCCCTCTACCCAGGGCTTTTTCCCATGGTTCCCTCTGGGTCCTCTCCCATTCTGTTTTCCTATCCCTGAGGGGCCTGACATGAATGAGTTTCTCTATGGGTTGGCTTCTTAATGGTTGCCTATGGACTTAACTTGTTAGTCCTTCAAGGTGGTGACAAGTGGGAAGAAAATGCGCTCAGGATTATAAACTATACCAAATTCTACAGCATGGCCCACCCTCAGAGCACCCTCCTTTCCCTGCCAGATGCCAGCTCATTTTCCCTGTTTACCCACTTTCCTTTTCCTTATTGGACTATGTACCTTGTCTGACCTTTTCCCAGAGTGAGTACGGTGTCTCACATACTCACTCTTTTCCTGGGGAGGGCCTCCAGGCAGGAATTTGTACTTGGCATGTTGGAGTAAAAGGGAGTTTTTCTGTATGTCCTTGAAGACCTCCAGATGGTTCCTGCTTTCAGAGCTGATTTCCTCAACAACTATCTGCCAAGCTATGTCCTGTTCCTCCTGTTGGGGATAAGATATGTATCAGATTTGAAATTCACCACCAGATCCTCTGGAGACAATTGTGAGGCAAATCCCCCTTTCAGGACGGCCAGGCAAGCCCCAGAATCCGGTCACTAATGAGACTGAGTGTCAGGGCTCCATTATTTGCCATCCTTACCCCATCATGAGAACACACAGGGCCTTCCAGAAGGGGTGGTAGGCCTGGAGTGAGTGAAGCAGGGCTCTCCAGTTGTGTGCAGAATGCCTATAGGAAAATTCTAGGTTGATGTAGAGTAATAACTTGCCTGTCCTGATCATAGCCCACATCTAATCTCTTCTACAATTAATCAGCCTGGCAAAAGTCATCTAAGTTGGATTAGACTGTGTTAGGTTCTTCGAGAGATGCTGAAGACCAATGCTTTGTCCTGTTCTTAAGGAAGTTACACATAGTGCCTCAATTCTAAAGTCCTTTCTTTTGCTCAATTCTGACCATGCACACATATGAACCACTTCCCCACAACTACCTTATGCTTTGCCCTCGCTGGCCTGAGGCATTTAGGAAAAATGGGGATTCCAAAACCTGAGCATGACCTGTGTTGGATTTGGTTCTCTCTACTTGCAGATATTGTACACTTGGGAGAAGTTATTTTAGATCTGAGTCTCAATCCCTGCATATGAGAAATAGAAAGAATAACATCTCTCATGCCAGGCTCTGGTGAGGGAAGTCACGCAATCATCATCACATGCTGGTCCTGCCAATCAGCATGGTATTCTAGAAGTGTCTGTGCATTGTACTCTCCACACTTAAAATGCCCCCTCTTCTTCCCTGCCCATATTCAAATCCTATCCATATTTCAAGATGCAGTGGAATGTTGCTGTTTTAAACCCAAGAATTTGGAAAGCAACTTTGAATTAAGCTGACAGGTGTTGGTTTGAATTATTCCTTCAACAACATAGAGACCCTCGTGGAGTTTCTGAAGGAGAGCTACAGGGAGATGGTGGAATCTCTATTACTCCCATTCCACACCCCTGTTATGTGGGTCTATTAGTTACCACAAATTACGCATCAAATCTCTGATTATTTCCTACGTATAGCGCTGCTCTGTTTTCCCCTGAAATTTCCCTTTTCTTTATCTGTTCCTTTCTTCTGTCACCATTGACAGTTATATCAAGTTACTCTCTTCCCCTTTCTTGGCTGGGCAATTGAAAGAATGTAAATTGTCTCTTCTTCAGGAAAATTAGAAACCAAATCATATCATTTCCTTTTATGTTCATATAAAAATTTACTCTGAGTCTTAACCTCTCTCCTCTGAGAACATTTGCAGTGATTCTGGAGTGTTCCACATTGATAAGACCTAACACTGACTTTTATTTCTCCATTTTCCTACTTAATGGTTGAAAATTGGCTACACTATCAGGTTCTTGTACTCACCAAAAGAAGTTTATATTCACCATTTTGCATTTTCTCATGGAGAAAGAAGCACAAGAGGGCTAATGACACAACTGCTATGATATATCTCCCAAAATAATGTTGCATGATGCCAGGGGTTGGGTGCAGTGAACAGCATACAGATCCTGTGTCTCCTACTCAGAGAAGCACACAGATGCCATTTTCTTGGCTTTATTCCTTCCTACTTCTAGGCATCACTGCCTTATTCTTCTCCCCCCTGCCATGACACGGCTCATTCCAACTTTTGCCATCTAAAGAATGAAAAAGCCCAAGGGATTTGATTCTATTCACTCTCTACATTCTGTATCTTCTGCATGGGTTTACAGATGAATTGTTATTTTCTACTTATTTACTACAAGAAGTTAACTAACACTGACTTTTTCATCCACTTATACAGGAATACTTCTTAGGAAAGGTGAGGAAAGAAAATGGACATGGCCATGCTATTAAAACCCTCTTGGACTGGGATCCGATGGAAATGGCACCAAAGAGAGGAAACCAAAGAGGGCTCAAATACTCTGTCCTCCAAATTCCTCAATCTCAAACTAAAGTTCTCTCTTGGGTTTTGCTGATTCTCCCTGTCTCCTAGTCATTATGCTGCCTAATTCCTCAAGGCTCAACTCAATGTCTCCTTCCAACCTCACATTTGGTCCACGTGGTAGCATTTTTGTAGAGACTTATACCTCAGAATCAAGTAAAGATATTAGAGTATAAGTGCTTCAAGACATGTATCACATTCCCACTAGGGCTATTGATGTAGGAAGAAAAATGAAAGTAACCAGAAATTTCTAACTATGTGAAAACCCTCACCATAGTGGGAACAGTAAGTCCATTGGAGTCATTTTGTCTGTCAGGTGGCTCTCAGATCACACACAAAAATGGAATGTGAAGTTCCTCAGGAAGCAAGGATTTTGCTGAAACTGAGAAGAAAACAATGCTAGTTGTCTGTAGGGCTGGGTTCTGACTATACAGAGTGGGATGAGGCCACTGAATAGCTCCTACAAGATAGCCAAACCTGTCCCCTGCCAGGAGACATCCCCTGACAACCATTGTTCTCTCTGAATGGAAAGCAGGTAGCGCACCATCCCCACTATCACAGAAAGATCCCTTTGCAGGCAAAGGTTAGTTTCAAGTAGTGAGAAAGTGTTGAAAACAGCTTTCTAGTTATGGCAGAGATAATAGATCTCGCCAAATATTCCATTTGTTCTCCTACATTTCCTGGCCACCTTGCAGTTAGGTAAGGTCACAATACTAACTCAAGCCAATGAAAAATGAGTAGGAGGAGTGTGTGGCATTTCTGGCGTCAGACTGAGAAACCTATATGACATTCTCTACTTTCTCTCTTCCCCTATTCTGGTGACTGAGTTGGTTATGCATTCCTGATGGCATGGCTACAAGATGTTGGAGTATCTATCAGTCTAATTTCTGAGTGACCATATGGAACAAAGCTACCACTCCTCCCCCAAACCTGGATGAGACATGTAATATAAGGAAGAAATAAATTTACAGGGAGCTGATGGGTCTTTCTTCCTTACTCCCATGCTATTTTTCCAGACTAAGATCAGGCTCTAATGCTAGGTAGATCCCTCAGTTACCATAAAGTAGTCATTAACCCTCCAGTTCTTTCCTAGCCCCCAAGCTGTTCTGTTTGACCCAGGAAATTTCCTTATTCTTCATCTGTCCCTCTCTAGTTTTATCACTGACAGCACCCTAGTTTTTTCCTGGTCTTGTGGACTTTTACTTTATGTATGTATTGCCTAGCAGTCAGCAAAGACAAGGAAACCCCTATGCTGATTTCTGGAGCTCTTTGTTCTGCATAGTTTCCTCCTTTCTGGAACTCTGCTCTGGAGAATCTGTGGTCCAAAAATTGCCTCAAATCAGAAAGCCTGGGTAATTGTAGGACTTAACTTCAATTGTTTCCCTTCTCTCCTGGGTTACTTGTTGTCTGATATCTGAAAACAATTTTTCTTATATTTTATGTAATTTTGTAGTTGTTATAACAGGAGGTTAACTCTGGTTCTAGTTACTCCATCCTCACCAGAGATAGAAATCCTAAATTCAACTTTTAAATATAAAGAATGAAGCCTACAATTGTAGATAAACTTTGCTTAGTGATAATGTTTTGTTAAAGCTATATAAAACTATATAGTTTTATATAAAGCTATATAAGACTACAGCATTATGTCACAACAGGGCATGGCTCATCTGAGACAGAGATAAATAAGCATCTTCTTCCTCTCCTTTTTCTCCTCTTCCTTCCCATATTCTTTCCTCCTTTTCCTTCTTAGTCTTTTAAAAAAAATTCTCCTCATCCATCCTCTTCCTTCTCTCTCAACCAAAATAGTTCTTCTTAAACAACTTATGTCAAAGTTAAAATGATCATAAAATTTCCAGTATAAAAAATAATTATTTCAGAAACTAGTATTTCTGTAAATTTGGTTTGAAACTCCATATTTTCTTTTCTACATGATTTAGCAGACCAATGCATTAAAAAACAATTATAAGTCTATATTTTTGGAAACACAATGTAAAAAGATGTGACATTGCAATATCAAAACAGAAATGTTGCAGGAAAGAAAGTGGGGCTGGATAGGATAGTCACGTCACAGGACTCAGGGAAGTCCCTGGGACAGCCACCAAGTGTGGGTTCTTGGCTTCACACAGGGAAGAATTCAAGAGCAAGCCATAGTAAAGTGAAAGAAGGTTTATTCAGGGATAAAAACACTCCACAGACAGAGTGTGGGTCATCTCAGAAGGCAAGAGGCCCCAGGGTACACGGTTGTCAGCTTTTACAGGGGTGGGTAATTTCATAGGCTAATGAGTAGGAGGATTATTCCAACTATTTGGGGGATGGGGCAGGGATTTCCAGGAATTAGGCCACCACCCACTTTTGGGCCTTTTAAGGTCGGCCTGGGAACTATCATGGCACCTGTGGGTGTGTCATTTAGCATATGCTGATGTATTACAATGAGCATATACTGAGGCTCAAGGTCTAGTGGAAGTTGACTTCTCCACCATCTTGGACTTAGTTGATTCTAACCAGTTTATGTCATGTCCTCAATGGCTATGTCATTCTTTTAAAGGTTGTGCCCTGCCCCCTTCCTGTCTAGAAATGAGTTGGGATGAAAATGTATAGGAGCAGAGTTTTTCTATATTATTGAAGTTAAGAAGGTATAAATTTAAATTAGAATGTTATAAATTCAGGGTGTTAAATGTAACTTCCATGTGTTACCAGATGAAAGTCCATGTGCCTGATGCACAGTGAGGCCAAACAACACTGAAACGTTGGAGTTTGGAGCAGAGGAATGTTTATTGCAGGGCCATGCAAGGAGGCAGGTGGCTCATGACCCAGAAAAGTCCCGAACTCGCCAAAGGCTTTCAGCAAAGCTTGTTTAAAGGCAAGGTGAGGGACCGGAATGATTAGTTGTTGCAAACTTCTTGCTGTCGGATCCTTCGCTCTAGCAGCTGTCCACATAGGTCAGGTCATGATCATGATGTTCCTATAAAATTCCAACAAAACAAACGTTATTCTCTGTTCTGCAACTTTTTTATCCCCATATGAATGAGCTCTTAAAGGTCAGAGACTTGGGACAGGCTATCTTGTATATTTCAGGCTATAGGCAACATTCTTTTACAAAAAGTGCAGAGCCAGCATGACTAAGCACAGCTTACATTCTTTTACAAAAGGTGCAGAGCCAGTCTGGGGTCACAGGGATGGGCAGATTCAGTGTGACTAAGCACAGGAAACAAAGCACAAAGGTTAAAGTAAAAAGGAACAGATCTAATATGGAGTCAGATTTGTTCTTCCCTATTATACATGGTAACCACAAAGAATATAGCTATTGAATATACATAAAAGGGAGTGAGAAGATAATTTAAATGTTTCACTATGAAAAATCAACTAAACACAAAAGTAGTACTGCAGGAAATGAGAGACAAAAAAAGCTATTACAGCATTTAGAAAACAAATAGCAAAATGACAGAGATAAGGCCCTCCTTGCCAGCAATTACTTTAATGTAAATGGATTAAACTCTCCAATTAAAAGACAGAGGTTGGCAGAATGGATTTTAAAAACTATGACCTAACTACGCACTGTTCACAAGAGACTCACTTTATCCAGATACCCAGATTGGTTGAAAGTGAAACAATGGAAAAGACATACTCCATGCAAATAGAACCAAAAGAAAATAGGGATTTTTTAATATCAGACAAACAGACTTTAAATCAAAAAAGTTTACAAAAGACAAAGAAGGACTTTTTTTTTTAATATTTTCAAGTCTCCTCTAATATATATATATTTTAATTATTATTTTATTTATTTATTTTTTGGGCTATGTTGGGTCTTCGTTTCTGTGCGAGGGCCCTCTCTAGCTGTGGCGAGTGGGGGCCACTCTTCATCGCGGTGCGCGGGCCTCCCACTATCGCGGCCTCTCCTGTTGCGGAGCACAGGCTCCAGACGCGCAGGCTCAGCAACTGTGGCCCACGGGCCCAGTCGCTCCGCGGCATGCAGGATCCTCCCAGACCAGGGCTCGAACCCGTGTCCCCCGCATTAGCAGGCAGACTCTCAACCACTGCGCCACCAGGCAAGCCCAAGAAGGACATTTTATGTTAATAAAAGTTTCAATACAGCAAGAAGATATAATGAGTTATAAACATTTACACATCAAATAACAGACTTTCAAATATATGAAGCCAAAATGGACAAAATTGAAGGGAGAAATAGTTCTATAATAATAGTTGGAGACTTCAAAACCCTACTCTCGACAATGAGTAAAACAACGAGACAGAATATAAGTAGGGAAATGGATGGCTTAAAGAACACAGTAAGCCAACTAGATCTAACAGACATGTATAGAACAATCTACTCAGCAACAAGAGAACATGCATTCTTCTCAAGTGCATATGGGACATTATCCAGGATAGATCATATGTTAAGCCACAAATTAAGTCTCAATACATTTAAAAAGGTATATATCATATATTACAAATGAACTTATTTACAAAACAGAAACAGACTCGCAGACTTAGAGAACAAGCTTATGGTTACTGGGGGGAAGGGTGGGGGTGAGGGATAGTTAGGGAGTTTGGGATTGACATGTACACACTGCTATATTTAAAACGGATAAACAACAAGGACCTACTATAAAGCACAGGGAACTCTGCTGTATATTATGTAACAACCTAAATGGGAAAAGAATCTGAAAAAGAATAGATACATGTATATGTATAACTGAATCATTTTGCTGTACACATGAAACTAACACAACATTGTTAATAAACTATACTCCAATATAAAATAAAAAGTTTTTAAAAAACAAAATTAAAAAAAGAAGATACATATCATACAAAATATCTTCTCTGACCACAACAGGATGAAGTTAGAAATCAATAATAGAAGGAAAACTGGAAAATCCACAAAATTGTGGAATTAACACACTTTTAAACAACCAATGGATCAAAGAAGAAATCACAAGGGAAATCAGAAGATACTTAGAGATGAATGAAAATGAAAACAAAACATACCAACACATAGGGATACAGCAAAAGCATTGCTGAGTGGGAAGTCCACAGCTATAAATGCTTACACTAAAAAGGAAGAACGATCTCAAAACAACAACTTAACTTTACAACTTAAGAAACTAGAAAAAGAACAAACTAAACCCAAAGCTAGCAGAAGGAATGAAATAATAAATATTAGGATGGAGATAAATGAAATAGAGAATAGAAAAACAATAGTAAAAATCAACGATACCAAAAGTCTGTTCTTCAAAAAGATCAATAAAATTAACAAAATTTTAGCTAGATGGACTAAGAAAAAAGAGATAAGACTCAAATTACTAAAATCAGAAACGAAAGTGGGAGACTACTACTGATTCTACAGAAATGAAAAGGATTATGAGAGTACTACGAACAATTGTACACCCATACATTGGATAACCTAAATGAAATGGACACATTCCTAGAAACAAAAAAAACCTACCCAGACTGAATCATGAAGAAATAGAATACCTGAATAGACTTGTAACTAGTAAAGAGATTGAATCAGTAATCAAAAATCTCCTGACAAAGAAAAGCCCTGGATCTGATGGCTTCACTGGTGAATTCTAACAAATATTTAAAGAAGGACTAACTAATTCCTCTCAAGCTCTTTCAAAAGACTGAAGAGAAAGGAACACTTCCTGACACATTCTATGAGGCTAGCATTGCTATGAAACCAAATCCAGATAAAGACACTACGAGAAAACTATAGCCCAATATTCCTTATGAATTCTGATGTAAAAATCCTCAACAAAATATTAGCAAACTGAATTTAGCAGTACATCAAAAGGATTATATGCCATGACCAAGTAGGATTTATTCCTGGAATGCAAAGATGGTTCAACATATGAAAATTGAACAGTGTAATACTCGACATTAATAGAATGAAGGAAAAAAACCCCACAAGATCATCTCAATTGATGCAGAAAAAGCATTTGACAAAATTAAATACCCTTTCATGATAAAAACACACAACAAGCTATGAATAGAAGAAAACTACCTCAACATAATAAAAGCCATGTATGAAAAACCCACAGCAAACATCATACTCAATGGTGAAAGACTGAATGGTTTTCCTCTAAAATCAGCAACAAGGCAAGAATGCACACATTTCTATTCAACATAGTACTGGATGTTCTAGCATAGCATTTAGGAAGAAAAAAAATTAAAAAGGCATCCAAATTGAAAAGAAAGAAGTAAGATAATCTGTTTGCATATGATATAACTTTATATGTAGAAAACACTAAGGACTCTACCCCCAGAAAAGTTTGGACTAATAAACAAATTCAGCAAATTAGCAGGATACAGAAGCAACATGCAAAACTTAGTTTCATTTTTGTATGCTAACTACAAAAAACCTAAAAGAGGAAATAAGAAAATAATTCCATCATTAAAGACTTAAATGTAAGACCTGAAACCATAAAACTCCTAGAAGAAAACATAGGGGGAAAGCTCCTTGACATTGGTCTAGGCAATGATTTTTTGGAATTGACACCAAAAAACACAGGCAACAAAATTTTCTGCAACAACAAAGGTAACAATCAGCAAAGTGAAAAGTCAGCCTATGGAATAGCAGAAAATATTTGCAAACTATATATCTGACAAGGGGTTAATATCCAAAATATATAAGGAACTCATACAACTAAATAGCAAAAACAAAAAACCCCACAAACACAAATAATTTTATTTAAAAATGGGCAAAGGACCTGAATTTTCCCAAAAAAGATATACAAATTGTCAATAGGAATATGAGAAGATATTCAACATCACTAGTCATAAGGGAAACGCAAATCAAAATCACAATGAGATTAGCACCTCACACCTGTTATTATGCCTATTATAAAGTCAAAAGATAACAAGTGTTGTGAGGATGTGGAGAAAAGAGAAACCTGGTACATTGCTGCTGTGACTGTAAGTTGGTACAGAGATTATAGAAAATAGTATGGAGGTTCCCCCCAAAATTAAAAATAGAACTACCATATGATGTAGCAATTCCACTTCTGGGTATATATCCAAAGGAAATAAAATCACTATCTCAAAGAGATATTTGCACTCCTTTGTTAATCGCAGCATCATTCACAGTAGCAAAGATATGGAAAATACCTAAGTGTTTGTTGACAGAGGAATGAATAAAGAAAAAAAAAATATATATATATATATATATACACATAATGGACTATTATTCAGCCTTTAAAAAGGTGGAAATCCTGCCATTTTCTACAACATGGATGAACCTGGAGGACATCGAGCTAAAAACAAAGTGAAATAAGCCAGACACAGAAAGACAAATATTACATGATCTCATTTGTATACAGTCTTTTTAAAAAAAAAAGTTGGAACTTATAGTAACAGAGAGGAGAATGAGGGTTACCAGAAGCTGGGGAGTGAGGGAAATGGGGATATATTGATCAATGGATACAAACTTTCATTTATAAGATGAATAAGTTCTAGAGCCCTAATATACAATATAGTGTCTATAGTTAATAATAATGTATTGTGTACTCGAAATTTAATAAGAGAATAGATCTCAAGTGTTCTCACCACACACACACACACACACACACACACACACACAGAGTAACAACGGGAGATGACGGATATATAAATTAGCTTGAGTGTGGTAACCATTTCACAATGTATACATGATGTAAGCATTGTATAATATATATATGTGTATATATATATACATATATATATATATATATATATATGTATATATATATATATCCTTTTGACCACCTTCCCTTCACTCATTTTTCATACAATTAGTACAATTTCATTCAATTCATATAATTTTATATATCAAAAATAAGTAAGTTAAAAAAGAAAACAATTCCATTTATAATAGCATCTAAAAGAACAAAGTACTTAGGAATTAAACAAAGAGGTGAAAAACTTGTGCAATGAAAACTGCAAAACATTGCTAAAAGAAATTAAAGACATAATAAACGGAAAAACATCCAATGTTCATGGATTGTTAGATTTAATATTGTTATGATGTCAATACCACTCAAAGCACAGGTTCAATGCAATTCCTATCAAAATTCCAATGATTTTCTTCAGAAATAGAAAAGAACCAATCCTAAAATTTTTATGGAATCTGTAGGGACTCCAAATAATCTTGAAATGAAAGAAAAAAGTAGGAGGATTCACACTTCCTGATTTTGATGGTTAATTTTGTGTGTCAATATGACTGGGCTCAGGGATGCCCAGATAGCTGGTAAAACATTCTATATGGTGTGTCTGTGCGGGTGTTTCTGGAAAAGATTAGTATTTAATTCAGTATACTGAGAGAAGATATCCACCTTCATCAATGTGGGTGAACATCATCCAATCCATTGAGGTCCTGAATAGAATAAAAGGAAATGGAAGAGTGAATTCTCTCTCTCTTCTTGAGCTGGCATGTCCATTTTATCCTCACCTTGGACATTGGAGCTCCTGGTTCTCAGGACTTGGGACTCAGACTGAATTATACCACTGACTTTCCTGGTTTTCCAGCTTACAGATAGAAGATTGTGGGATTCTTCAGCTTCCATAACCTCATGAGCCAATTCCTACAATAAATCTCTTCTTATGTCTCTCACTCCCTCTCTCTCTCTCAGTCTCCCTTGGTTCTGTTTATCTGGAGAATCCTGACTAATACACTGATTTTTAAGCTAACTACAAGCTACAGTAATCAAAACAGTGTGGTTTTGGCATAAAGAGAGACACAGAGGCCAATGGGATAGGACAGCCCAGAAATAAGCCCTTGCATATGTGGTCAAATAATTTTTGACAGACTATTAAATGGAGAAAGGTCAGTCTTTTCAACAAATGGTGCTGGGAAAGCCGGATATCCATATGCAAAAGAATGAAGTTGGGGCTTCCCTGGTGGCGCAGTGGTTGAGAGTCTGCCTGCCAATGCAGGGGACACGGGTTCGAGCCCTGGTCTGGGAGGATCCCACATGCCGCGGAGCGGCTGGGCCCGTGAGCCACAACTACTGAGCCTGCGCGTCTGGAGCCTGTGCTCTGCAACAAGAGAGGCCGCGATGGTGAGAGGCCCGCGCACCGCGATGAAGAGTGGCCCCCACTTGCCGCAACTGGAGAGGGCCCTCGCACAGAAATGAAGACCCAACACAGCCATAAATAAATAAATAAATAAATAAATGTTATATAAACAAATAATTAAAAAAAAAAAGAATGAAGTTGAATCCTGTACCTTATGCTAAATTAACTCAAAATGGATCAAGGATATAAATGTAAGAGCTAAAACTATAAAACTCTTAGGAGAAAATATAGGCAAAAGCTTTGCAACTTTGGATTTGGCAGTGATTTCTTGGAAATGACACCAAAGGCACAGGCAATAAATGAAATAATAGACAAATTGGATTTCTTAAAAATTCAAAACTTATGTACATCAAAAAACACTATCAAAAGACTAAAAAGGCAACCCAGAGAATGGGAGAAAATATTTGCAAATCACATATCTGATAAAGCACTAATATACAGAATATATAGAGAACTCCTAAAACTCAACAACAAAAAACCAACACGTGATTTTAAAAATGGGCAAAGAACTTCATTAGAGATTTCTCCAAAGAAGATATATAAGTGTCCAACAAACACATGAAAAGATGTTTAACATCACTAATCATTAGGGGAATGCAAATCAAAACCCAATGAGATTCCATCTCATACTCATTATTTGAATACTATTTAAAAAAAAAAACAGAAAATATAACAGGTGTTGGTAAAAATATGGAGAAACTGGAACCACTGTGTGTGTTGTACAACCACTGTGGAAGACAGTATGGTGGTGCCTCAAAAAGTTAAAGATAGAATTACCATATGATCCAGCAATTCCACTTCTGGGTAAATACCCAAAAGAACTGAAAGCAGATTCTCAAGGAGATATTTGTACATCCATATTCATAGCAAGATTATTCACAATAGCTAAAAGGTGGAAGCAGTCCAAGTATACATTGATGGACGAATGACTAAACAAAACGTAGCATATACATACAATGGAATATTATTCAGCCTTAAAAAAGGAAGTAATTTCTGGGGGGCAGAGTCAAGATGGTGGCGTGGGAGGATGCGGAGTTCAAGTCTCCCCACAACTAGGACACCTGCTGGACGCTGGTGGGGGATCTCGATGCCCAAGGAGATGGGAGGAACCCCCAAGTGACTGAGTAGGACATGGCGGGGAGTGAGGGGAGAGGAGAAGTGGAGGCCAGACGGGACTGGTGCCCTTGAGGGGTGGCTGGGAGAGGGGAGGGGTTCCCATGCCTGGAGGGACCCTCAGGGGCTTGGAGGATCGGGGGGAGTGCAGCTAGCATTTCCCCTGCCCAGGCCAGGTCCTCGGCCTTCTGGGGCCCCCTCTGACTGTGTCGGTCCTAGGGGTGTTGTGGGGGAAAGAAGAGGAGAGGCAGACGGGGAGGGACCCTCTAGGATCAGAGGATCAGGGGAGATGCGACTAGTTTCCCCTGCCCACTCATGCCCTGGGAGGCCTGCTGGGGTCCCAGGCCAGGTCCTCTGCCTTCCAGGGCTCCCTCCAGCTGTGTTGGTCCTGGGGGTGTAGGAGGGGGTGGGAAGAAGAGGAGAGGCAGACACGGAGGGGCCCTCCGGGATTGGAGGATCAGGGAGGAGCACACCTAGTGTCTCCTTTACCCACTTGGGCCCCAGGGAGCCTCCTGGGCTCCTGGGCTCCTGGGCCTGGTCCTCCACCCCTCCGAGGCCCCATCTGGCCACGTGGGTCCTAGGGGCATAGGAGGGAGGGAGGAGGGGGGAAGAGGAGGAGGGGTGGACAGGGTGTCCCTCCAGGACCGGAGGATCAGGGGAGGCATGGTGGGCGTTCCCCCACCCACTTGGGCCCCGGGAAGCCTGTTGGCTTCTGGGCCTGGTCCCCTGCCTTACGCGCCACCCTCTGGCCACATGGGTCTTAGGGAAATAGGAGGGAGGGGGGTGAAGAAGAAGAGAGGCCAACGGGGAGGGACCCTCTGGGATCGGAGGACTGAGGGGAACATGCCTAGTGTTTCCCCCACCCACTTGGGCCCAGGGAGCTTGCTGGGGTCCTGGACCTGGTCCTCAACCCTCCAAGGCAAGAGGCACTCCCGGGCCATTTTGGCTGCCCTGAGCCTAAGCCCCGCCCCCTACCCCCTCAGGACCTTTTCTGGCCCTGTTGTTCCTAAGCATAGGCCCTGTCCCCCAGCTAAACCCCACCCCTGCCTACATCCCGTCACAGCCAAGGACTTTTCCAGCTATTTTTTCCCTCTTTTTTGCTATTGTGGTTCTGTTTTATCTTCTAGTTGTTGTTTCAAGTATATTTTTTATTTTTTCTAACATATCTGTTAGTTTTCTAATCTTATTTTATTTTTTACTCTTTGTTATTGTTCTGCTCCTTTGTTTTTTTTTTTTTTTTTTTTTGCTGCCACGTGTGGCTGTGGGATCTTGGTTCACAAGCCAGGGGTTGAGCCTGAACTCCGGCAGTGGGAGCTCCAAGTCCAAACCACTGGACTAACAGAGAACCACAGACCCCAGGGAATATTCATCAGAGTGAGGTCTCCCAGAGGTCCTCATCTCAGCACCAAGACCTGGCTCTACCCAACAGCCTACAAACTCCAGTGCTGGAAGCCTCAGGTCAAACAACCAGTAAGACAGGAACACAATCAAATCCATCAAAAACCAAAAAAAAAAAAGAGATGATACAAAAATATGTTACAGATGAAGGAGTAAGGTAAAAACCTACCAGACCAAATAAATGAAGAGGAAATAGGCAACCTACCTGAAAAAGAAGTAAGAGTAATGATAGTAAAGATGATCCAGAATCTCAGAAGTAGAATGGAGGTACGGATTGAGAAAATACAAGAAATGTTTGACAAAGATCTAGAAGAACTAAAGAACAAACGAATATAGATGAACAACACAATAACAGAAATGAAAAATACTAGAAGGAATCAATAACAGAATAACTGAGGCAGAAGAACGAATAAGTGAGCTGGAAGACAGAATGGTGGAAATAACTGCCAAGGAGCAGAATTAAGAAAAAAGTATGAAAAGAATTGAAGACAATCTCAGAGACCTCTAGGACAACACTAAACGCACCAACATTCAAATTATAGGGGTCCCGGAAAAAGAATAGAAAAAGAAAGGGTCTGAGAAAATATTTGAAGAGATTATAGTGGAAAACCACCCTAACATGGGAAAGGAAATACCACCCAAGTACAGGAAGCGTAGAGAGTCCCATACAGGATAAACCCTAGGAGAAACACACCAAGACACATGTTAATCAAACTCACAAAAATTAAATACAAAGAAAAAATATTAAAAGCAGCAAGGGAAAAGCAAAAAATAACATACAAGGGAATCCCCATAAGGTTATCAGCTGATTTTTCACCAGAAATTCTGCAGGCCAGAAGGGAGTGGCAGGATATACTTAAAGTGATGAAAGAGAAAAACCTTCAACCAAGATCACTCTACCTGGCAAGAATCTCATTCAGATTCGACAGAGAAATCAAAAGCTTTACAGACGAGCAAAAGCTAAGAGAAGTCAGCACCACCAAATCAGCTTTACAACAAATGCTAAAGGAACTTCTCTAGGTGGGAAACACAAGAGGAGGAAAAGGCCTACAAAAAAACCCCCAAAACAATATTAAAACTGGTAATAGGAACATACATATCCATAATAACCTTGAATGTAAATGGACTAAATGCTCCAGCCAAAAGACACAGACTGGCTGAATGGATACAAAAACAAGACCCATATATATGCTGTCTACAAGAGACCCACTTCAGACCTAGGGACACATACAGACTGAGAGTGAAGGGATGGAAAAAGATATTTCATGCAAATGGGAATCAAAAGAAAGCTGGAGTAGCAACACTTGTATCAGATAAAATAGACTTTAAAATAAAGACTGTTACAAGAGATAAGGAAGGACACTACCAAGAAGAAGATATAAGAATTATAAATATTTATGCACCCAACATAGGAGCACCTCAATACATAAGGCAAATGCTAACAACAATTAAAGGGGAAATCGAGAGTAATACACTAATAGTAGGGGACTTAAACACCCCACTTACACCAATGGACAGATCATCCAAACAGAAAATAAATAAGGAAACACAAGCTTTAAATGACACAACAGACCAGATAGATTTAATTGATATCTATAGGACATAATGACAGAATACACTTTCTTCTCAACTGCACATGGAACATTCTCCAGGATAGATCACATCTCGGGTCACAAATCAAGCCTCAGAAAATTATTTTTTTGTTCTTGTGACGGGTCTTAGTTGTGGCTGGCAGTCTCCTTAGTTGTGGCATGAGAACTCTTAGTTGCAGCTCGCATGTGGGATCTAGTTCTCTGACCAGGGATCAAACCTGGGCCCCCTGCATTGCGAGCCCAGAGTCTTAACTGCTGCACCACCAGGAAAGTCCCAAACCTGAGAATTTAAGAAAATTGAAATTGTATAGGACTTCCCTGGTGCACAGTGGTTAAGAATCCGCCTGCCAATGCAGGGACACAGGTTTGAGCCCTGGTCCAGGAAGATCCCACATGCTGTGGAGCAACTATGCCCGTGTGCCACAACTACTGATACTGTGCTCTAGAGTGCCTGAGCCAAAACTACTGAGCCCGTGCACCACAACTACTGAAGCCCGTGCACCTAGAGCCCATGCTCTGCAACAAGAGAAGCCACCATAATGAGAAGTTCACAGATTGCAATGAAGAGTAGCCCCCACTTGCCACAACTAGAGAAAGCCTGCACGCAGCAACAAAGACCCTACACAGCCAAAAATAAATAAATTAATTTAAAAAAATTGTATCAAGCATCTTTTCTGACCACAATGCTATGAGATTAGAAATCAATTACAGGAAAAACCTGTAAAAAACACAAATACTGGAGGCTAAACAGTGCACTATTAAATAACCAAGAGATCACTAAAGAAATCAAAGAGGAAATAAAAAATACATAGAAACAAATGACAATGAAAACACGATGACCCATAACCTATGGGATGCGACAAAAGCAGTTCTAAGAGGGAAGTTTATAGCAATTTGACCTCACCTCAAGAAACAAGAAAAATCTCAAATAAACAATCTAACCTTACATCTAAAGCAATTAGAGAAGGAAGAACAAAAAAAACCCCCAAAGTCAGTAGAAAGAAAGAAATCATAAAGATCAGAGCAGAAATAAATGAAATAAAAATGAAGAAAACAAGAGCAAAGATCAATAAAACTAAAAGTTGGTACTTTGAGAAGATAAACAAAATTGGTAAACCTTTAGCCAGACTCATCAAGAAAAAAAGGGAGAGGACACAAATCAATAAAATTAGAAATGAAAAAGGAGAAATCACAACTGACACCACAGAATTCCAAAGGAGACTACTGCAAACAGCTATATGCCAATAAAATGGACAACCTCAAAGAAATGGACAAATTCTTGGAAAGGTACAATTTTCCAAAACGGAACCAGGAAGAATTAGAAAATATAAACAGACCACTCACAAGAAATGAAATTGAAACTGTAATTTAAAATCTTCCAACAAACAGAAGTTTAGGACCAGATGGCTTAACAGGCGAATTCTATCAAACATTTAGAGAAGAGCTAACACCTATCCTTCTCAAACGCTTCCAAAAAATTGCAGGGAGAGGAACACTCCCACATTTGTTCTACAAGGCCACCATCACCCTGATACCAAAACCAGACAAAGAAATCACAAAAAAAGAAAAGTACAGACCAATATCAATAATGAAAATAGATGCAAAAATCCTCAACAAAATACTAAAAATAAAATCCAACAACACATTAAAAGGATCATACACCATGATCAAGTGGGATTTATCCCAGAGATGCAAGGATTCTTCAATATATGCAAGTCAATCAATGTGATACACAAGATTAACAAATTAAGGAATAAAAACCATATAATCATCTCAATAGATGCAGGAAAAGCTTTTGACAAAATTCAACACCCATTAATGAAAAAACTCTCCAGAAAATGGGTATAGAGGGAACCTACCTCAACATAATAAAGGCCATTTAGGACGAATCCACAGCAAACATCATTCTCAATGGTGAAAAACTGAAAGCATTTCCACTAAGATCAGGAACAAGACAAGGATGTCCACTCTCCCTACTCTTATTCAACATTGTTTTGGAAGTCCTACCCATGACAATCAGAGAAGAAAAAGAAATAAAAGGAATACAAATTGGAAAAGAACTAAAACTGTCACTGTTTGCAGATGATATGACACTATACATAGAGAATCCTAAAGATGTCACCAGAAAACTACTAGAACTAATCAATGAATTTGGTCAAGTTGCAGGATACAAAATTAATGCACAGAAATCTCTTGCATTCTTATACACTAACAACAAAAAATCAGAAAGGGAATTAAGGAAGCAATCCCATTTACCATGGCAACAAAAAGAATAAAATACCTAGGAATAAACCTATCTAAGGATGCAGAAGATCTGTACTCAGAAAACTATAAAACACTGATGAAAGAAATCAAAGATGACATAAGCAGATGGAGAAGTATACCATGTTCTTGGATTGAAAGAATCAATATTGTGAAAATGACTATACTATCCAAAGCAATCTACAGATTCAATGCAATCCCTATCAAATTACTAATGGCATTCTTCACAGAATTAGAACGACAAATTTTACAAGTTGTATGGAAACACAAAAGACCCTGAATAGCCAAAGCAATCTTGAGAAAGAAAAACAGAGCTGGAGGAATCAGGCTCCCAGACTTCAAACTATACTACAAAGCTACAGTAATTAAGACAGTATGGTACTGGCACAAAAACAGAAATATAGATCAATGGTACAGGCTAGAAAGGCCGGAGATAAACCCACTCACATATGGTCACATAATTTATGACAAAGGAGGCAAGAATATACAATGGAAAAAAGACAGCCTCTTCAGTAAGTGGTGCTGGGAAAACTGGACAGCTACATGTAAAAGAATTAGAAAATATAAACAGACTAAAATTAGAAGACTCCCTAACACCCTACACAAAAATAAATTTAAAATGGATTAAAGACCTAAATGTAAGACCGGACACTATAAGACTCTTAGAGAAAAACATTGGAAGAACACTCTTTGACCTAAACCACAGCAAGATCTTTTTTGACCCATCTCCTAGAGTAATGAAAATAAAAACAAAAATAAGCAAATGGGACCTAATGAAACTTTAAAGCTTTTGCATAGCAAAGGAAACCATAAACAAGACGAAAGACAACCCTCAGAATGGCAGAATATATTTGCAAACAAAGCAACGGACAAAGGATTAATCTCCAAAGTATACAAACAGCTCATGCAGCTCAATATCAAATAAAACAAACAACTCAATTTAAAAATGGGCAGAAGACCTAAACAGACATTTCAACAAAAAAGACATACCAAGAGGCACATGAAAAGATGCTCAACATCACTAATTATTAGAGAAATGCAAATCAAAACTACAATGAGGTATCACATTACACCAGTCAGAATGGCCATCATAATAAATGTGCAAACAGTAAATGCTGGAGAGGGTGTGGAGAAAAGGGAACCCTTTTCCACTGTTGGTGGGAATGTAAATTGATACAGCTACTGTGGAGAACAGTATGGAGGTTCCTTAAAAAACTAAAAATAGAACTACAATTTGACCCAGCAATCCCATTACTGGGCATATACCCTGAGAAAACCATAATTCAAAAGGACACATGTACCCCAATGTTCACTGCAGCACTACTTACAATAGCCAGGACATGGAAACAACCTAAATGTCCAATGACAGATGAATGGATAAAGAAGATGTGGTACATATATACAATGGAATATTACTCAGCCATAAAAAGGAACAAAATTGGGTCATTTGTAGAGATGTGGATGGACCTGGAGTCTGTCATACAGAGTGAAGTAAGCCAGAAAGAGAAAAACAAATATCGTATATTAACACATATATGTGGAATCTAGAAAAATGGCACAGATGAACCTATTTGCAGGGCAGGAATAGAGACGTAGAGGTAGAGAATGGACATGTGCACACAGAGGGAAGGGGAGGGTGGGATGAATTGGGAGATTAGGATGGACATATATACACTGCATGCGTAAAATTGATAGCTAGTGGGAACAATCTATAAAGCACAGGAAGCTCAGCTTGGTGCTCTGTGATGATCTAGATGGGTGGGATGGTGGGGGGGTGGGGGGTGGGAGGGAGGTCCAAGAGGGAGGGGATACATGTATACATATAGCTGATTCATTCACTGGACAGCAGAAACTAACACAATATTGTGAAGCAATTATACTCCAATAAATAAAATAAAATAAATAAAATAAAATAAAGGAAGTAAATTCTGACACATGCTATAACATGGATGAACCTTGAGGACATTATGCGAAGTGAAATAAGCCAGTCACAAAGACAAATATTGTATTATTTCACTTATATGAGGTATATGTAGTCAAATTTAGAGATAGAAAGTAGAATGATGGTTGCCAGGAGTTTATGGGGAGAAGGGAATGAAGGGTTTTTAATGGGTAGTGAGTTTAAATGAGTTTTTTTGGTGTACAGTTCTATGAATGTTAATACGTGCATAGACTCATATAATCACTCAATCAGCATACAGAACAGCCCCCTCACCCTTCTAAAACTTCTTTGTTCTATCCCTTTATCATCACACCCTCCCCCACTCCTAACCTCTGGCAACATCCTATCTGTTCTCCATTACAATAGTTTTGTGTTTTTTTTGAGCATTCCATAGAAATTGAATCATATAGTATCAATATCTAACTTTTTGAGACTGACTTCTTTCATTCAGCATACTGCATTTGGGATTCATCCAAGTTTTTGAATGTAAAACAAGTTTATTCCTCTTTAGCACTGAATAATATTCTATTTTATAGATTATCAGAGTTTGTTTATCCACTCACCTATTAAAGGTCATTTGGATTGTTTCCAGCTTTTGGCAATTATGAATAGGGCTACTAGAAACATTCATGTACAGCCTTTTTTGTTAACATGGATTTTTAACTTCTCCTGAGTAAATATCCAGGAGTATGACTTCTGGATAATATGTTAAGTATATTTTTAAGTTTATAAGAAACTAAATTGATGGTAAACTGTACCATTTCCAGCAATGTATGAGAGTTCCAGTTGCTCTGCATCCTTGTCAACACTTGGTATTGTCAGTATTTTAAATTTTAACCATTCTAATAGTTGTATAATTGTATTTCATTGTGATTTTAAATTGCTTTTCTTTGACAGTATCTTTTGAACACCTTTTCATGTGCTTATCTGCCATCCGTATATTGTGTGTGTGTGTGTGTGTAAGTGTCTAGCTCTTTTGTCCATTTTAGAAATTGGGTTGTCTTGAGAGTTCTTTTTTTTTTTAAGTTATGTCTTTTTATTTTTATTTTATTTATTTTATTTTTGGCTGTGTTGGGTCTTCGTTGTTGCATGCGAGCTTTCTCTAGTTGTGGCGAGCAGGGGCTACTCTTTGTTGTGGTGTCCAGGTTTCTCATTGCGGTGGCTTCTCTTGTTGCAGAGCATGGGCTCTAGGCACGCAGGCTTCAGTAGTTGTGGCTCGCGGGCTCTAGAGTGCAGGCTCAGTAGTTGTGGCGCACGGGCTTAGTTGCTCCACGGCATGTGGGATCTTCCCGGACCAGGGGTCAAACCTGTGTCCCCTGCATTGGCAGGCAGGTTCTTATCCACTGTGCCACCAGGGAAGCCCGAGAGTTCTTTAAAGGACTTTTTTCAAGTCCTCTATCAGATATGTGACTTGCAAATATTTTCTCCCAGTCTATAGCTCGTCTTTTCATTCTTTTAACAGTGTGTTTTGCAGGACAAAAGATTTCATCTTAATGAAGACCAACTTATCAATTTTTTGTTTTATGGATTGTGGTTCTGGTGTCATGTTTAAGAACTCCTTGCCTAACTCCAGGTCTCAAAGGTTTTCTCCCATGTTTTCTTCCAAATATTTTATAGTTTCATATTTTATATTTATATATGATACTTTTTAAGTTAATTTTTATATAAGGTGTGAGGTTTTAATGGAGGCTCATTTTTTTTGCATACTGATGTTCAATTGTTCTAACATCTTTGTTAACAGGATTATCTATTCCCCACTGAAACTGCTTTTGTACCTTTGTCAAAAATCAATTGGCTACATTTGTGTGAGACTATTTCGGGACATTCTCTTTTCATTGATTTATGTGTCTATAACTTTGCCAATTCCACACTGTCTTGATTACTATAACTCTATAGTAAGTCTTATCATTGAGGTAATGGTTAATTTAATTATCAACTTGGCTAGGCTGTAGTCTCCAGGTATTTAATAAAAATCTAATGTTTGAAAGAAAAAAAAAGGGAAGCTACTTCAGATGAGCTTGCAAACTCAAAGTGCAAAGAATATGACCAAAAATAGCCAACAAGCTCAACAAATAGAAGAATTCACTCCTGAGAAAAGGTAAACAATTGAACAATTTTTAAAAAGGCTTTAAATAAGTATATTTAAGATCCTTAAAGAGGCAATAAAGCTATTCTAAAGCTAGAATAAAAGGTTATAAAACAAAAGAGGCTATGATCAAGTAGCTATGAAAAAGAACTAATTATAAAACTAAAACTAAAAATATACTCACTGAAATATACAAAAATAAGAAGCAATAGACAGAATTCTTTCTTGGTGGAGCTACCTCTGATGACCTCCAGTGTTCCAGCTCCTGAGATAGGACCGGTGGTTCTAGACTTGGGCACAAAGATATTGGAGAAGCAGGATCAGAGATCATTTTATGGCCCTACATTGTTTTAGAAGTGTCTTGTTAGGCTGAGCTAGGTCAAGTTAGGTCAAGATTGGAGCCAAGGAATGAGAAAGTCCCTGCTACAGCCAAATACCAGATAAATCCTTTCACTTTCTTGTCCATTGGTCCTTGGGTTCATTAGGCAAAGAATCAGTGCTGAACTGCTGCTCTTATCCAGTATTCTCTGGAAATTATTGGACGGCCTTCATTATCCAGAGGCTTGCTACTCCAGGACCACTGATAACTTGTCCAGCTTCATATAGACATCTTGGAAGGATATGATGTTGCCCAGGAACTCTACCTTTGGGCTCTCAAATGTAAATTGCTCAAGGTTATCTCAGAGGTGCTGTGGCCCAGAGCAGGGAATCATGAGAGGTCAAATGGGCATATAAATCAAAATGTCATCTAGACAGATAACTATTTTTTCTAGGAGGCCATGAGAAATCCATTCATTAGTCCTAGGAAGAATACAAGGGAATCCGTCAGAAGAAGCCAACATACTCTTTTGGCTAATGCCAAAAGATGGAAATTCATTAAAATCTCAGGTCTATGGAGATGGCCCACGATGTTGGTGATCTGTTTGTTAGCCATCATCCTGTTGAGTGATCCTGTTGAAGTTGTAGCAATCTTTTAAAAATGGATATGTTTCTTTTGTTCACGAAGTGTGCTGCCCTCCCTCCCCCAGGGGGAGTCAGTGGCTTGCTGAATCCACACTGCAAGTTGGTGCAAGTAGGATTCAGGCTTAGAGAGCAAAGAGATTAGTTAATATTCTTTAGTTACAAATAGAAAGAACCAACTCAGAGTAGTTTAAAACCGCAGGGGTGTCTCATGAAAACAAGGAAAGGAATGCACCTGGATTTCAAGAGGAATTGTAATAGGGACATAGGAAACCTAGCCTTAGAAATCTAGGAAATACTGTCCCTCTATCTCATGCACTGCGTTTCTTGGAGAGTTTGCTTCATTCCTTCTTGCCAAATAAGCTTTCTCTATACTATACAAGCCTCATCCACTTGACAGAAGAGTAATCCCTTAGAACCAGCTATATTCAATAATACTTAAGATGTCAGGATCAGTTTCCTTTACTTCAAGTTAAAAAACACCTCCTGGTATGTGACTTATTTATCTAGGATTCTGATAACACGGCAGGATAGGGAGGTTGTTTTTGACTTACAGAGATGGTTAAGTTGCCGTGTGAGGTAAAGTAGAAGGTTTGGGTCTTTTAGGTAATAATGTGCTTGTGGGTTTTGAGCCAGAAGAGCCTGAGTGTTGAGGGGGAAACGTGGCCAGTGTTTCAGAGTGCTCCTACATGCACAGTTGGAATTCCCTATTCTTTCCAAGTGGAAGGTAGGTCAAGACTTGGTCCTTAAAACCATATCATGTAGCTCAGTTTATCTTAGCATTAACTGAGAGGCAGAGCTTTCCATTCTTAGCTCTGCAAGTTTGCATAGCTAAAATTTCTACTTCCCATCTACCTATGCCGAGCCCTGATCTGAACCTGTGGTTCTCAATTGCTTTGGCTTGGTTCTAGTGCAAGCTTTCCTTGAAAATGGGCCCATAAGGACAGTTTATTCTACTCTGTCATCCAAAGAGAGAAACAATTAGTTGGCTTAATGGATAACCAACCACCCCTCCCCTGTTCTCAATGTATGGATGATGCTGTTAGCCACTTTTTAATGGGTGAGGCCACCACATACATAGACCAGTATGGTTATTTGGTTCCACATCTGCCAAGTACAATACCCCCCAAAATGACCTATTAAGACACTTTTGTAAATCAGGAACAGTGTTCCATCTTCCAATATGTGGGAAGAAAGAGAAATACCGAAGGGGAGTCTAGTGGAAATATTTTCTGGTATGGTAGCAGTGGTGAGGCAGTAGCTATAGGGTGAGATGACTTCAGGAATTTTTAAGCATAATTCACAGAGCTCTGAGCTAATTATAGTAAACCACAAGTGGAGTGTTTACAGATAGCAATTTTTTTTTTTTTTTGGCATCCCACAGGGCTCCAATGTTACTCAGAAGAAAGGAATGGAGCAGGAATTCCCTAATGGAGGATACAGTATAAAAGTCTCTAAGGTTAGACTTGAACTTGGCTCTCAAAGTTGACTGGGTCATTAAGTGTGTGTGAGCTTATGAGGCTGAGCAAAGTTGTGTCCACCCCCCCACCCGCCCCCAACTTGTTCTAGGCTGCCCTTCGGACATGATACTTGATCAAACCTCTTTATTAACATCAATTCCTTCTTTTTTTTTTTTTTAATTAATTAATTATTTATTTTTGGCTGTGTTGGGTCCTCGCCTCTGTGCGTGGGCCTTCTCAAGCTGCGGCAAGTGGGGGCCACTCCTCATCGCGGCGCGCGGGCCTCCCACTGTCGTGGCCTCTCTTGTTGAGGAGCACAAGCCCCAGACGCGCGGGCTCAGTAGCCGTGGCTCACAGGCCCAGTCGCTCCGCGGCACGCGGGTTCTTCCCAGACCAGGGCTCGAACCCGCGTCCCCCGCATTGGCAGGCAGACTCTCAACCACTGCGCCACCAGGGAAGCCCCATCAATTCCTTCTTAACGGTCGCATTTCATACTAAACCATGGCCATGCCCCTTGTAAATTAGCAATCTGATTCCCAAACTTTATAGGGAATTTACAAAAGCAAAATAGGGCACTGACATGGACTTATACCCATACTAAACAGAGCATATTAAGAGAATACAGGTTAGAGGAGAAGAACAAAGAGCTTCTTCACTGTGAGAGTGGCCAGAGAGGTAGCAAGAGAACTAAGGAAGTGAAGTGTCACGGAGAAGATGCTTTCAAGGAGGATTTCCATAGAAACACAAGAAGGAAGAGAACTCTGAAAATGCAGTTAGGAGATCACTGGCAACCCTGGAGAGTAACGTTTCAATGAACAGGTAAGTTTTGAAGCTAGAATTTGGAGACATAAGAAGTGATGGGTGCTGAAAAAAACAAAGACCATTGGTAAAAATTATACTTGCTAGTCATGAATGGTAGATAGAGGAGGAAGCAGTGTTTGGCATAGATGTTTCCAAGACAGAACAGACTTATGTATGATTGGAAACTAGAGAAAGGATCTTATAGATAGAAAAAATATAATCATTTCTATCATTCCTGATGTGTTTAGTTTTACAGAGTTAATTTTTAAGCTTTATTAATCCCAAAAATCTTGATGCTGTAATGAAGCTATATTGCCCGCATGTAGTATAGGCTGCCCAGGAACTTCATCCTAAACTAGAAGTCAGCAAACGTATTGTAAATAGTTAAATATTATAGACTTTCAGAGTCATACGGTCTTTGTCACAACTACTCAACTGCTCTTGTAGAGTGGAAGTAGCCACAGATAACACATAAACAAATAGGCATGGCTGTGTTCCATTAAAACTTTATTTTCAAAAACAAGCAAGGGGTCATATTTGTCCTGCACCTCTGGTTTATTGGCCCCTAACCTAAACCTGTAGTGCTCAATATTTGGGCATTAAAGTTATCTGGGGATCTTTTTTAAAAATGTGGGTGTCCAGACCTTATCTCAGACCTATTGAATAAGAACCTTTGGGTATGGGGCTAGGTTGCTGGTACTTTATAAAATTCCACCAGAGAGTCTACTGTGCAGCCAAGGTTGAGAATTACTGATTCAAACCAATAGGTTTCTAGTTGTAAGTGTAGCAAATAAGAATAGCTAATGTTTTAATAAAGGCCATATATGACAAATCCACAGCAAACATCATTCTCAATGGTGAAAAACTGAAAGCATTTCCTCTAAGATCAGGAATGAGACAAGGATGTCCACTCTCACCACTATTATTCAACATAGTTTTGGAAGTCCTAGCCACGACAATCAGAGAAGAAAAAGAAATAAAAGGAATACAAATTGGAAAAGAAGAAGTAAAACTGTCACTGTTTGCAGATGACATGATACTATACATAGAGAATCCTAAAGATGCCACCAGAAAACTACTAGAGCTAATCAATGAATTTGGTAAAGTTGCAGGATACAAAATTAATGAACAGAAATCTCTTGCATTCCTATACACTAACGATGAAAAATCTGAAAGAGAAATTATGGAAACACTCCCATTTACCACTGCAACAAAAAGAATAAAATACCTAGGAATAAACCTACCTAGGGAGACAAAAGACCTGTATGCAGAAAACTATAAGACACTGATGAAAGAAATTAAAGATGATACCAACAGATGGAGAGCTATACCATGTTCTTGGATTGGAAGAATCAATATTGTGAAAATGACTATAGTACCCAAAGCAATCTACAGATTCAATGCAAGCCCTATCAAATTACCAATGGCATTTTTTACGGAACTAGAACAAATCATCTTAAAATTTGTATGGAGACACAAAAGACCCCGAATAGCCAAAGCAGTCTTGAAGGAAAAAAACGGAGCTGGAGGAATCAGACTCCCTGACTTCAGATTATATTACAAAGCTATAGTAATCAAGACAATATGGTACTGGCACAAAAACAGAAACATAGATCAATGGAACAAGATAGAAAGCCCAGAGGTAAACCCACACATCTATGGTCAACTAATCTATGACAAGGGAGGCAAAGATATACAATGGAGAAAAGACAGTCTCTTCAATTAGTGGTGCTGGGAAAACTGGACAGTACATGTAAATGAATGAAATTAGAACACTCCCTAACACCATTCACAAAAATAAACTCAAAATGGATTCGAGACCTAAATGTAAGACCGGACACTATAAAACTCTTAGAGGAAAACATAGGAAGAACACTCTTTGACATAAATCACAGCAAGATCTTTTTTGATCCACTTCCTAGAGTAACGGAAATAAAAACAAAAATAAACAAATGGGACCTAATGAAACTTCAAAGCTTTTGCACAGCAAAGGAAACCATAAACAAGACAAAAAGACAACCCTCAGAATGGGAGAAAATATTCACAAACGAATCAACGGACAAAGGATTAACCTCCAAAATAAATAAACAGCTCATGCAGCTCAATATTAAAGAAACAAACAACCCAATCCAAAAATGGGCAGAAGACCTAAATAGACATTTCTCCAAAGGGGACATACAGATGTCCAAGAAGCACATGAATAGCTGCTCAACATCACTAATTACTAGAGAAATGCAAATCAAAACTACAATGAGGTATCACCTCACACCAGTTAGAATGGGCATCATCAGAAAATCTACAAACAACAAATGCTGGAGAGGGTGTGGAGAAAAGGGAACCCTCTTGCACTGTTGCTGGGAATGTAAATTGATACAGCCACTATGGAGAACAGTATGGAGGTTCCTTGAAAAGCTAAAAATAGAATTACCATACGATCCAGCAATCCCACTACTGGGCATATACCCAGAGAAAACCATAATTCAAAAAGACACATGCATCCCAATGTTCATTGCAGCACTATTTACAATAGCCAGGTCATGGAAGCAACCTAAATGCCCATCAACAGACGAATGGATAAAGAAGATGTGGAACATATATACAATGGAATAGTACTCAGCCAGAAAAAGGAACAAAATTGAGTCATTTGTTGAGATGTGGATGGATCTAAAGACTGTCATACATAGTGAAGTAAGTCAGAAAGAAAAAAACAAATATCGTATATTAACGCATGTATGTGGAACCTAGAAAATTGGTACAGATGAACTGGTTTGCAGGGCAGAAGTTGAGACACAGCTGTACAGAACAAACGTATGGACACCAAGGGGGGGAAACCACAGTGGGGTGGGGATGGTGGTGTGCTGAATTGGGCGATTGGGATTGACATGTATACACTGGTGTGTATAAAATTGATGACTAATAAGAACCTGCAGTATAAAAAAACAAACAAACAAACAAAAAAACAACTAATACTAAACTTTCTTTGGGTTATTTGTATGGAAATATGTTAATATAAATGTTTCAGACATTACATGAAATTTCTAAAAATCTTATATGTTCTGGTTAATGTTATAAGTCATAATTCTAGTTATTACTTTAAAATGTATATCTCAGAAATAACTAAACTTCCTTGTCAATTGCATTATTATAAACTTTCATCAAATCTTTAACCATGGTCATTTTTAAGTCTTTTGTCATTTACAGACAGTTCTGGGTGTACTCTGATGCTTTTGCAAAAATGTTCCTATAGAAGGGTTTCATCTTCAAGGAATTCATGGAAAAGACTCTGATAAGTACAGGTTTCTGGTAACTGACTATACTGCTGAACTGAATGAATAAGCATTTTCAGAACTCTAATGGAAAACTGATGAATTCATAAAAGTGCTAACAAAAGATCAAGATAAAAAAAATAATTACATGGGACTGAGTGAACTGATGAGGATGATTATAATTTTTGTGACTTCCTGTTTGAATAAAAAAAAAATCCCACAAGGACTCAGAGGCAAAAAATATACAAATCAATTTTCACTGCAAAGTAAAGAAGCTGTTACAGTGGAGGATTATTGGACTGAATGTCAATATTATGACATAGTATGAGTGTGTTTCATGTTTGGTAATTGCAATCATTGTTGCTTTTGTTGTGGTCATCCATTTACAATGCTTGGTGTCAGTTTATTTATCTCTTGTAAAAATAAACCCCAGTGTGTGTGTGTGTGTGTGTGTGTGTGAAAAAAAAAAAAGAATAGCTAATGTTTATTGAATGCTTATTATGTACCAGGTGCTGATCTAAGAGCTTTCCACATATTATCTCATTTAATGCTCACAACAACTCTATGAATTGGGTACCATTATTATGCCCATTTTATAGATAAGGACACTGAATTTTGGTAAGATAAAGTAATTTGCTCAAGGTCAAAGGAGATAAGAATATGCCATCCCTAAATATGTCACCTTTGTATAAAGATTATTTTAAGCTAAAGACATTTGAGATTCAACAGATACAGAAAACAAAACAAAAACAAAAACAACCTTCTCAGAGTTTCCCTTATCTGACTAAAAGCAGCAACTTCTGGAAAACAAGGCTACCGTAAATTCTTCTTCAGGGCAGATCTACTCCCGGAAGGGAGAATGCAAATAAAACCTACCCCAAATCCCTTATTTAGGGGAGTTGTATGGCCCTAACGTAGACAGAAAAGCCACTTACACCTGGATAGAAAAACATTATCACAAATTTTCTTATAGCCTGTTTGTTTTCCTGAAAGCCCATTTATCTTTCCAAAAAGTAATTTGTTTTCCTGTAAGTGCCTTCCTTTTCCTCCCCTTCACCTCTTAATGGTTTATAAACCCCAAATTATAATCACCTCTCTGAGTTACTCATCACTGAGGTCTCCCCGTGTATGTATGTTACATATGTAAATAACTGGGGTTTTTTTGTCTTGTTAATCTGTCTTTTGTCAGTTTAATTTGCAGGACTCCTAAGATTCAGAACCTAAGAAGGTAGAGGAAAAATTTTTTCCTCACCTACAAGGTCATGTAGCTATTAAGAGGAGGAACAGAGATTCAAACCCAGATATACGCTTCTAGAATCTGAGTTCTCCATTACTAGACTACTCTAGTTTTTTTAACTGAAAAACACTTGGCCTCCATCTTAACTAGATAAAACTATTCTATCATATTTTAAATAGGATATATAAAAAATTATTCAAAAGCAGTTTTCTCCAGATTTAATTAATGTACTTTTTCTAGGTGCCATTTAATCTTATTTTGAATCAGATTCTTCTCAGACCTTGTCCATAGCTTTGGCACATCATAGAAACTCATTGTTTAAGTACCCTTTCAATTTATTTTCTATCTTACAGATTTTCTCCATCTTAGCCACTGTTTTGATTCCACACCTATTTAGACACCTAATATTATTCAAAGGCAATGCTTTAATATGATTTTCTTCATTTTAGAGGCAGTATAATACAGTGGTTTTATATATGGGCATTGAAGCCAGGCAGTCATCAGTTTGAATTGTGATTCTGTCACTTGCATGGCAAGCACTCAATAAATATCAGCTAGTCTTCTAGCATTTTAATCAGCAAAAATGATATGTCTTGCTTCTGATTTCCCTATATTTTCTCTCTTCATGAAGTAAAAGCAAAAAGAAATTAATTACCTAAGGTGTCCTCAAATAACAACCACTACCACCACAGTTTTAACCATCACCACCACCACAATAATAATAGCTGACATTTATTGAGTGATTTATTATTTTAAAACTTCTCATGGATTAATTAATTTAATTATTCCAGTAGCCCAATGAAGCAGGTGTTTTTATTATCTTTAATTTATAGATAAAGGAGACTGAAACCCAGGGAGATTAAATATTAATTTTTCCATGGTCATGCAGATAATAAGTGGCAGAGATACTTTTTTTGTACCCAGGTAAGTCTGGCTTCAGAATCCACACTCTATTACTTTTCTATATTGTTTTATTATACTACACTGCCCCCGAAAGGAAATTCTACTGTTACATATTTTTCTAAATCAGAAGGGATAATTTTCCAATGCCGCCAAAGCAATGGTGCCTAGGCTTTAGAATTTCACAGACTGTTAAAATTTAAAAGAAGATTCTGGCAAACCATATAGATTTGCCACTTTTAAGTTTTGACAAGAAAGGACTTTAAAAAGCAAACACCACCATTATCATTTACTATTAGCACAAAATAAAGGCTGATTTAATACCAAAAATGTAGGATGGGTATAATCTAGAAAGATACCATCCTAATGCTATATATATTCATGTACTGTCCTTAAATTTTCCACTTTGTTGAGGACAAAAATTTTAGAACAACATTCTCTTTCCACCCTCTTCCTAATAGCTAGGCTAAAACCCACGCACTTATGGTCAATTAATTTACAACAAAGGAGACAAGAACATACAATAGAGAAAAGACAGTCTCTTCAATGAATGGTGCTGGGAAAACTGAACAGCTACATGTGAAAGAATGAAATTAAAACATTCTCTAACACCCTATACAAAAATAAACTCGAAATGTATTAAAGACCTAAATGTAAGACCAGAAACCATAAAACTCCTACAGGAAAACAAAGGCAAAACACTCTTTGACATAAATCGTAGCAATATTTTTTTGATCCATCTCCTAAAACAAAGGAAATAAAAGCAAAAATAAACAAATGGGACTTTAAACTTAAAAACTTTTGCACAGCAAAGAAAACCATGGACAAAAAAACAAAAAGACAACCTATTGAATGGGAGAAAATATTTGCAAATACTATGATTGATAAGGGGTTAATATACAACATATATAAAGAACTCATGCAACTCAACATCAAAAAACCCAAACAACTCAATTAAAACCAAAAAATGGGCAGAAGAAACGAACAGACATTTTTCCAAATAGAAAATGCAGACGGCCAAGAGGCACATAAAAAGATGCTCAACAACGCTAATCATCAGGGAAATGATGCAAATCAAAACCACAATGAGATATCAACTCACACCTGTTTGAATGGCTATCACCAAAAAGAACACAAATAACACATGTTGGCAAGGATGTGGAGAAAAAGGAACCCTCGAACACTGGGTTCCACTGTTGGTGGGAATGTAAATTTGTGCAGCCACTGTGGAAAACAGTATGGCAGTTTCTCAGAAAACTAAAAATAGAACTACCACATGATCCAGCAATTCAACTCCTGGGTATATATCCAAGAAAAAAAAATGAAAACACTAATTCAAAAAGATATATGCACACCAATGTTCATAGCAGCATCATTTGCGATAGCCAAAATATGGAAGCAATCTAAATGTCCATCAATAGATGAATGGATAAGAAGATGTGGTATGTGTGTATGTATACACACACACACACACACACACACTGGAATATTACTCAGCCATAAAAAGAAATGAAATTTTGCCATTTGTAGCAACATGGATGGACTTAGAGGATATTATGCTAAGTGAAGTAAGTCAGACACAGAAAGACAAATACTGTATGATATCACTTATATGTGGAATCTAAAAAATACAACAAACTAGTGAATATAAGAAAAAAGAAGCAGACTCACAGATATAGAGAACAAACTAGTGGTTACCAGTGGGGAGAGAGAAGGGGGAGGGACAATATAAGGGTAGAGGATTAAGAGGTACAAACTATTAGATATAAAATAAACTACAAGGATATATTGTACAATGCAGGGAATATAGTCAATATTTTATAAGTATAAACGGAGTATAACCTTTAAAAATTGTGAATCACGGGCTTTCTGGATGGCACAGTGGTTGAGAATCTGCCTGCCAATGCAGGCGACACATGCCACGGAGCAACTAAGCCTGTGCGCCACAACTACTGAACCTGCACTCTAGAGCCCACGCGCCACAACTACTGAAGCCTGCATGCCTAGAGCGCGTGCTCTGCAACAAGAGAAGCAACTGCAATGAGAAGCCCATGCACCACAATGAAGAGTAGCCCCCGCTGGCTGCAACTACAGAAAGCCCCCACGCAGAAGTGAAGACCCAATACAGCCAAAACTAAATAAATAAATAAATTTATTTTTTAAAAATTGTGAATCACTATATTGTACACCTGTAGACTTATATAATATTATACATCAACTATACTTTAATAAATATATGTATATATGATCTGATTAAAAAAAGAAGTGATAGGTATTGCAAATTAAATAAAAAGAAATACTTTTATTAAATAAAGAAATAAAAACGGCTCCTTGGACTTGAATCAAGATGGCAGATGCAGAACTCATCTGCCCCTGTGAACACATCTAAAATATATCTATATGTGGAACAACTCTCACTGAAAGCTAACTGGAGACTAGCAGAAGGACTCCTGCACAACCAAGGCTTTAAGAAAGATCACACAGAATTGGGTAGCAAGGGAAGAAAAGCAATCAGGTCAGGATCCGTGCCCCTGGGAGAGGACTCAGAGTAAAAGAGAGACTACACAGGTGGAGACCCTTCCTAAAGAGTGAGTGTTTTGAGCCACACACTGGGTGCCCCAACACTCAAATCCAACAAAAGGATGATGAGCCCCCTTGGCTGACTGGAGGACCAGTGAGACTAACAGGAGGGCTGTGGGAAGCCCGGACTCTGCTGAGGAGTGCATAAACACTTGCTTGCTTCCAAAGCAGGGCAGAGAGGGCAGACTGAAACTGCTTGAGTGGCTGACTGGTGTCTTGTGACCGCCCTGGTACCTGCCCCAGCCTGAGCCGAGTGAACACTCCAGCACCACTTACCTGGCGTTGCAGTTCCACACTGGAGCAAGGGCTGCCATGACTAAGGAAAAGGCTTGGCTGTGAGATGCCGAAGTAGTTCAAACCAAAAGCAGCATCTGAGCAGGGAGGGAGCAGCCATTACAGATGATTGCAAAAGGCAGCCCATCAGAGGCAGTCTCGATTTCTGACAGCAGCCAGACAGCCACACACCATGCTTGACCCTCACCAGATACCCACACCAACCCCTCATGCTCCAGTACTGCTCCCCTCTGGGGCGAGGGTTCCAGTGTTGGGAGGGGGAAGAGCACGCACTTAAAGGGAACTGACTCAGCTTGGAACTGACCCTCAGGGATTCTGCTCCAGTAGCTTGGGACCTGACCCCACCCCCAGGAGGGCAGTGACAGCCACTAAGCAGAGAGAAAGTCCCGCCTCACACCCAACTCTGGCCCTAGCCCTTCTATTTTCAGCCCCACTTCTTACCAAGGTGATAGCTGCCAGGAGATCCTGAGGAAAGACAGGACTTGTGTTCATGTCAAATACAACTCTCCCACCAAAGCCACTGGACACACACAGACTATAGGGAAGCTCCTACATAAGGACACTCCTTCAAGACTGCTATAGGTAACTGTTTAACTTAATTTCATAGAGACAGAGAAAGATAAGCAAAATGAGAAGACAGAGGAATTTGTCTCATTTGAAAAGCCAGAGAAAAACCCTGAAAAAACAACAAATGGACAGAAATAACCAATTTACCGATAAAGAATTCAAAGCATTAGTGATAAGAATGCTAATGGAATTGGGAAAAAGAATAGATGGACATAGTGAGAATTTTAATTAGGAACTATAAAATATAAATAAAAAGAACCAGTCAGAACAGATGAATATAATAACTGAAATGAAAACACATTAGAAGAAATGAACAGCAGTCTTGGTGATACAAAATAATGCACACGTGATCGGGAAGATAGAATAATGGAAATCACCCAATTAGAACAGCAAAAAGAAAAAACATTCTCCAGGATACAGCACATGCTAGGCCACAGAATAAGTCCCAACAAGTTTAAGAAGATAAAAATTATATCAAGTATTTTTTCCAACCACAGTGGTATGAAAATAGAAATCAATTACAGGAAGAAAAATGGGAAAAGAACAAACATGTGGAGATTAAACAACATGCTACTAAAAAACCAATGGGTCAATGAAGAAATCAAAAGGGAAATCAGAAAATACCTCAAGACAAATGAAAATGGAAACAACTTTCCAAAATCTATGGAATGCAGCAAAAGCAGTTTTAAGATGGAAGTTTATAAAAATACAGGCCTATCACAAGAAATAAGAAAAATCTCAAATAAACAACCTCAACTTCCATATAAAGGAATTAGAAAAAGAAAAACAAACAAAGCCCAAAGTCAGCAGGAGGGAGGTAACAATAAAGATCAGTGAGGAAATAAATAAAACAGAGACTAAAAACCCCAGAAAATATCAAAGAAACCAAGAGCTGGATCATTGAAAAGACAAATGAAATTAATAAACCTTTAGCCAGGCTCACCAAGAAGCAAAGAGAGAGGACCTAAACAAACAAGATGAGAAATAACAACCAATACCACACAGATACAAAACATCATGAGAATACTATGAACAGTTATATGCCAACAAATTGGACAATCTAGAAAAAATGGACAAATTTCTAGAAACATACAACCTTTCAAGACTGAATCAGGAAGAAATAGACAATCTGACAAGACTAATCACTAGGAGTAAAATTGAATCAGTAAAAACAAATGAACAAACAAAAACAAAACAAAACAACAAAAACAAGCAAACAAAAGTCCAGGATCCAATGGCTTTACAGAAGAACTCTACCAAACATATAAAGAAGAACTAATACCTATAAGTTTTAGACTATTCCAAAAATGAAGAAGGTGGAACACTTCCAAATTCATTCTATAAGGCCACCATTACCCTGATACCAAAACTAGATAAAGACATTACAAAAAAAAAAAGAAAATTACAGGCCAATATCTCTGATGCAAAAAAATCTCTACAATTATCAGCAAATCAAACTCAATAACCTATAAAAAGTATCATGCACCAATGATCAAGTGGTATTTATTCCAGGGAATCAGGAATGATTCAATAATCGCGGGCTTCCCTGGTGGCGCAGTGGTTAAGAATCTGCCTGCCAATGCAGGGGACACGGGTTCGAGCCCTGGTCCGGGAAGATCCCACATGCCGTGGAGCAACTAAGCCCGTGTGCCACAACTACTGAGACTGTGCTCTAGAGTCTGAGAGCCACAACTACTGAGCCCACGTGCCACAACTACTGAAGCCCAAGCGCCTAGAGCCTGTGCTCCACAACAAGAGAAGCCACCGCAGTGAGAAGCCCGTGCACTGCAATGAAGAGTAGCCCCCGCTCGCTGCAACTAGAAAAAGCCCGCGCACAGCAACCAAGACCCAACGCAGCCAAAAATAAATAAATAAAATTAATTTTAAAAACATAAAATGATTCAATAATCACAAATCAATGTGATTTACCATATTAACAAAATGAAGGATAAAAGTCACATGATCATCTCAACAGATACAGAAAAAACATTTGACAAAATTTAACAACCATTCATTGTAAAAACTCTCATCGAAGTTGGTATACAGGGAACATATCTCAACATAATAAAAGCTATTTATGACAAACCCACAGCTAACATCATACTCAATGGTGAAAAGCCAAAAGCTTTCCCTCTAAAATCAGGAATAAGAAAAGGATGCCCACTCCTGCCACTTCTATTTAACATAGTATTGGAAGTCCTAGCCATGGCAATCAGACAAGAAAAAGAAATAAAAGGCATCCAGACTGGAAAGGAATTCTTAAAACTGTCACTATCTGCAGATGAAATGATACCATATATAGAAAACCCTAAAGTCTCTACCAAAAACCCACTAGAACTAACAAACAAATTCGGTAAAGTTGCAGGATACAAGATTAATAGACAGAAATCTGTTGCATTTCTGTATACTAATAATTTCTCAGAAAGAGAAATTAAGAAAACAATTCCATTTACAATCACATCAAAAAGAATAAATACCTTGGAATAAACTTAACCAAGGAATGAAATACCTATACTCTGAAAACTATAAATTATTGATGAAGGAATTTGAAAATTATAGAAAGAAATGGAAAGATATTCTGTGTTCTTGGATTGGAAGAAATAATATTGTTAAAATGTCCACACAACCTAAAGCAATCTAGAGATTTAATGCAATCCCTATCAAAATACCCATGACATTTTTCACAGAACTAGAACAAATAATCCTAAAATTTATATGGAACCACAAAGATACAAAATTGCCAAAGCAATCTTGAAGAAAAAAAGAACAAAGCTGGGGGTATCACACTCCCTGACTCCGTTCATACTACAAAGCTACAGTAATAAAAACAGCACAGTACTGGCACAAAAACAGACACATATATCAGTGGAATAGAAAAAAGATTCCAGAAATAAACCCACACACTATGGTCAATCAATCTACAACAAAGGAGGCAGGAATATACAACGGAAAAAAGACAGTCTCCTCAGTAAATAGTGCTGAACAAACTGGACAGCTACATGTAAAACAATGAGATTAGAACATTTCCTCACACCATATACAAAAATAAACTCAAAATGGATTAAAGACCTAAATGTAAGACTAGAAACCATAAAACTCCTACAAGAGGACATAGGCAGAACACCCTTTGACATAAATCATAGCAATATTTTTTGGATCTGTCTTCTAAGGCAAAAGAAATAAAAGCAAAATAAACAAATGGGACCTAATTAAACTTAAAAGCTTTTGCACACCATAGGAAATCATTGACTAAACAAAAAGACAACCTACTGAATGGGAGAAAATATATGCAAATGATATGATTGATAAAAGATTAATATCCAAAAAATATAAACAGCTCATACAACTCAATATCAAAAAAACAAAGAACCCAATGTAAAAATGAGCAGAAGACCTGAACAGACATTTTTCCAAAGAAGATATACAGATGGCTAACAGGCACATGAAAAAATGCTCAACACTGCTAATTATCAGAGAAATATAAATCAAAACCACGAGATATCACCTCACACCTGTCAAAATGGCTATCATCAAAAAGACCATAAATAACAAATGCTGGCAAGGATGTGGGGAAAAGGGAACGCTAGTACACTAGTGGTGGGATTTTAAATTGGTGCAGCCACTCTGGAAAACAGTAGGGAGGTTTCTCAAAAACCTAAAAATCAAACTACCATATAATCCAGCAATTCCACTGCTGGATATCTGAAGAAAACGAAAACACTAATTTGAAAAGATACATGCACGCTAATTATCACAGCAGCATTATTTACAATAGCCAAGATATGGAAGCTACACAAATGTCCATCAAAAGATGGATGGATAAAGAAGATGTGTATACACACACACACACACACACACACACACACACACACACACACACAATGGAATAGTACTTGACCATAAAAAAAAAGAAATTCTGCCATTTGCAATAATGTGGATGGACCTAGAGATTATGCCTAGTGAAATAAGTCAGATAAAGACTAATACTGTATGTTATCACTTATATATGGAATCTAAAAAATAAAACGAATGTAATAACAAAACAGAAACAGACTCACAGATACAGAGAACAAACTAGTGGCTACCAATGGGGAGAAGGAAGAAGGAGGGGCAAGACAGGGGTATGAGATTAAGAGACACAAACTACTATGTATAAAATAAGTAAGCAACAAGGATATATTGTACAGTACAGGGAAATATAGCCATTACTTTGTAAATGGAGTATAATATATAAAGAGATTGAATTACTATGTTGTACACCTGAAACTAATATAATATTGTAAATCAACTATACTTCAATAAAAAGATAAAGAAAACATTGACAAGAATAAACAATAAATTTGAGTAAAAACAAATTAAGGGGCATAAAAGAAGATGTTACTAAATGGAGATGCATACCAAGTTCCTGAGTGGAAAGACTCAATAGTATATAGATGTCAATTCATTCCCAAATCAAGTCTATAAGCTGAAGGAAATTTTCATAAAAATTTTCAATAAAATTCTTTTTGGAACTTGAAAAAACATAACAGCTCTTTTAGTAACTTTTACAACTTGTCTTTCTAGAAAGAATGTGTATCTTTGAGTTTGGAATCTAGCAGTGTCATTAATTAAAAATTGCTGCTTTTTAGTAAAAGGTGAAATAAAAGATTTACATGTGTTTGGTTCCACTAATGTGGCCAAAGGACTTAAGAGGGGGCTTTGCTTTAGATCTTCATATTCTTGAAATTTGAAAGATAAACAGTTTTGGGGTTAGCACTTCTTTCATTCCAGTGAATTAAAATAGTAATTATAAGGTTGAAAATGAATGTTTCAGTTAAAACCTTTAAGTCTCCGATAGTGACGGCATAAAAATAGGGTTTATTTCTTTTGCACCTTTGATTTCCTCCAGAGTCTCAATGCCTCGGTGTTTTCAACAGGGTACCACATTAGCAGAAATATACTTGCATGTGGGCGTTATGAACTTTTTATTAATGTTGTGAAATGAGAAGCCTTGGTGCTTTACCAGCTGTGTTTTGACTACAAACATCAATCATGGAAAAATTATTTGAAACAATTTTCTTTTAGTTCAGTCTATTAGACCCTTGTTCATGTTATAACTTTAGATAAATTTGAATAGTTCACGACTATAATCAATTACTCAGTTTCAATTATAATTCCTAATTGATTCAACCCTATTAGCACCATCTCTAGTGATAGTCCGTTACACGATGTTAGTAAAAGGCCAGTGGTTTGCGCCTAATGAATGTCTATGTATTAAGTAATTAAAAACAGAAGTCTGTTTCTAAATATGTTAGGGTGGCACTGTCTGATGGGTCCAACAGTTTGGATTCCTGGTCCCTAAGTACCATGCTTCTCAAGCCAGGGATTAGCACCTTTTGGGAGCTGCAAAGAACTTAGAAGGACAAAGAACCTAACTTAGGACACACAATAACTTATTCGTACTGGTGATACTAGACCAGGATCCTGCTCCCTCACAGTTCTGTAACCTTCTCTCGGTTTTTTCTCTCAATACAAAGGAAGGACACCATTCTTTCCTCATCGATCTTTCTAGTATTAAGTTTGGAGGATGGTGGTAAATTAATAAACTTTTAAGAACCCCTCCCCCAGCTTTGAGAATTCAGAAATTTATAGCTTTTGTATAATAAATTAGAGTGAAGACTCTTTTAGACCCATGTTGGACTATGTCTACGTGGCCTGAGAGATGGAGCACGAAGATGACAATAGATGTGCTTTTGGGATACTAAAGTGAACCTGGAGTGTGGACAGAGGCAGTAGCAGAAAAATCGGGGAGACCATAATGTAAACTCAGTTCTAATCAACGGGGTTGTGGGTTTCGGGTCTGAGACACCAAATCACCTTACAAGACGTATGATTAAAAACCCACACTACCCAGAACAGCCACCTACCCTTAGGGAACCAGACGCAGGTCGATCCTTAGGCGCTGGGTGATGACGTACCCCTAGACCAGGTGGTGATTGGTTTCTGAAGAGGGGAGCTGGCCGCCAGTGCGACGCGGAGCCCTGTCCTAAGCCTCGCGAGAGCTGCGGTCCTGGAGCGGGATGGCCGCGGAGCCGGGCAGAGTTGGCCCTTGGCTCCTGCTTCCCAGTCTCTGCCCCGAAACATGGCCCGGGGTCCTGGCCCGCTAACCCGGCCTCGCCCCGACACAGTCGCCATGCCCAAGAGAGGAAAGCGACTCAAGTTCCGGGCCCAAGACGCCTGCTCTGGGCGAGGTGGGCAAGGGCGGGGGCGTTGAAAGGCTTGGGGCTGGAAGCAGGGAGGGGGCTGGACAGCACCGAGGCGAGTGCTCGCCTGCCGGCGACGGGAGGGCGGCTGGACTGGGGACTTGGAGTGAGCAGGAAATCTTGGTGGGGAGGAAGCTGAGGAGAGAAGGCCTCCTCCTTTGAGGTTTGGTGCTGTGTTTCAGTGACCGTGGCGGATTATGCCAACTCGGATCCGGCCGTCGTGAGGTCTGGAAGGGTCAAGAAAGCCGTCGCCAATGCTGTTCAGCAGGAAGGTAGGCTTCCGACGAGTCTTTTCAGACTCAGTGAAGAGAGAACTCGGCGCTTTATTTTCCTGGGATTCTGCCTCAGTGTTTTTCTTGAAATCCTTTAGGCATCTTCCCGTAAACGTGTTTGCTCTCCTCGATGGTTACTCTTATATTCAGGGGAGGGGAAGGATTAGCCAAGAGCAGTAGCAGTTTCTGTAGCAGAAATATTTTATTTTTGTCTTACCGTAAAAAACAAACAAACAACAAACAAAAACCCTTTGCATACTCTTCTGTGGTTTCCACTGCTTTCTTCTTGGTTATTAATCTTATTCCTGTTGTTCACATATATTCTCTACTTAACTCTGCTGTTTGCTTCTTTGTGTAATAACCTTGAAGTATTCTTTTCCTTTTCTCATGCTTCTCTTACTTTCAAGCTTCTTACTCAGGGGTCCTTGAAACTTGTCTTTTCATGATATGTACTGTCTCCAGCCCAGGAATAAGGTTAAATTGGGTTTAATTCCTCTCAAACACTGCTCCTCAGAATTTATGCAAATGAAAATAGCGTTCACCTTTTGCTTTTACCCTGAAGGGTTTATAGTGGAGAATAATTCACTCCCTTTTTCTTCAGGTCTGAAGCAGTTTCTGCAACTTTGGAGTCAGTTTGCTCATTACTTTCCAATTTTTTGTGTTTAAAATGCTATTTTTTTTTTTTTTCTAAGATTCTCAGCTTCCTTTAGCAGACTCTCACACTGCTTTTGCTTTTTTTTCTTTTCCTTATGGATGCTGATATCCTGCCTAAGCCATGGTACTCTGCCATCTCATTCTCTTCTTATTTTCTTCTAGTAAAATCTCTTTGTGGCTTGGAAGCCTCCCAGGTTCCTGCAGTAGAAGCTCTTTCTGGGGCTGGTGAGCCCTGTGACATCATCGACAGCAGTGATGAGATTGATGCCCAGGAGGAAAGCATCCATGAGAGAACTGCCTCCAGAAAAAAGAAAAGCAAGAGGCACAGAGGTACAGGGCTCGCTCTCTTTTGGATTATTAGTCCTATCTGTGGTGATAACTTGAAGCTGTCACTTTCTCAGTAGCACAAGAGGTGATACCAGTGGAGAACCAGAGTTTGGATCTTTGTAGCGGGACAGGACTTTAATATACCAGGGCTTTCTACTTATATCTGAAGTTGAGAGGAAAGGAGATTGGTAACAGTAGTAGCCATTCATTGAGAACATATCATTATCAGGTAAAATCCATGTAGCAACAGGAAAACAAAAAGCCTTTGCATTTCTGGATTTCTGAATGTGTAAGGAAGCAGAGTTGTGACAAAAATGTTCTCTCTTCCAAATATGTGGATTGTATGTAACCAATTTCATTTCAGCTAAAGTTAGATTGTTATTGTGGACTCTTAAGTGCTCTGTAATTGTTAATACCTGCTTTATGTCTAGTAGGTACTGTAGGAAATAGAAAAATGTGTGATATTTATGTATTAGTGGCAATAAAACTTACACAAATGAAACAAAGAAAGGTAAACTAGTGGTATACAGTGTGCCAACCCATCATTCACTGGTTTGCTCCAAACTTAAGGAATCAGACTCTTGGGGTAGAGCCCAGAATTCTTAAAGCTAAAGTGGTTCTGATGATCAGCTAGAGTTAGGAGGAAACTAATATAATAAATGATATATGTATTTTTGGTGTCAGATCTGTGAGAACTTTCACTTATACTTGAGAATCAGATGACAGACTCTTGCATATGTTAAAATATATTGAAATAATCAGTAAATTAATGAATCAATGAACTGACTTTGCTTTGAAGTTATACCAATTATTGTCAGTGATACCGCTCTTTTCCGGAACCAAGAATGTTAATAGACATTCCTCACACTTCTTTGTTCCTTAATTTCTTGCTTTAAATCCCTACTCATCATCACCATTGTATTAGATATTTCTCTTGATTTTCCTTTTTGGTTTTGAGCACATTCCACAGAAGAGCTTACAGACTTTTAAATCATCTTTATTGAGATAAAATTCATCCCTTTAAAGTGTACAATGCAGTAGTTTTAGTATGTTCTCAGAGTTGTGTAGCCATCAACATGATCTAAGTTTAGAACATTTCTATCAACTCAAATCGATTAGTATTATTCCTCATTCCCTCCCAAAACTCTCTCCCACCCATCCCTTCCCCCAGGCAACCACCAATCTACTTTCTGTCCTTATAGATTTGCCTATTCCGGGCATTTCATATAAACGAAATCATATAATATGTCGTCTTTTGCGTCTGGCTTCTTTGACTTAGCATAATGTTTTCAAGGTTCATCCATATTGTACTATATATCAGTACTTTATTCCTTTTTATTGCTTTTTATTTGACTATCATAAATAATGCTACTATGAACACTCATGGACAAGTTTTTGTGTGAACATATATTTTCATTTCTGTCCAGTAGGAGTGAAATTGCTGGATCACATGGTAACTATGTTTAACTTTTTGAGGAACTGCCAAGTTTTTTATGAAGTTTCCATTTTATATTCCCACCAGCAATGAATGAGAGTTACAGTTTCTCCACATCCTCCTCAACACTTGTTATTGTCTAACTTTTTAAACTATAGGCATTCTAGTTGATGTAAAGTGGTATCTCATGGTTTTGATTTGCATGCTAATGATGTTGAGCGTCTTTTATATGCTTATTGGCCTTTCGTATATCTTCTTTGGAGAAATGTCTATTCAAATTCTTCGCTCATTTTTACATTAGGTTATCTTTTTTTTTTTTTTAAACATCTTTATTGGAGTATAATTGCTTTACAATGGTGTGTTAGTTTCTGCTTTATAACAAAGTGAATCAGTTATACATATACATATGTTCCCATATCTCTTCCCTCTTGCATCTCCCTCCCTCCCACCCTCCCTATCCCACCCCTCTAGGTGGTCACAAAGCACAGAGCTGATCTCCCTGTGCTATGCGGTTGCTTCCCACTAGCTATCTATTTTACGTTTGGTAGTGTATATATGTCCATGCCACTCTCTCACTTTATTACAGCTTACCCTTCCCCCTCCCCATATCCTCAAGTCCATTCTCTAGTAGGTCTGTGTCTTTATTCCCGTCTTGCCACTAGGTTCTTCATGACCTATTTTTTTTTTTCCCCTTAGATTCCATATATATGTGTTAGCAAACAAATACAGGTTATCTTTTTATTACTGAGTTGTAAGAATTCTTATGTATTCAGGAGACCAGTCACTTATCAGATACATGATTTGTGGTTTACAAACTCTTAGCTATAATTCATCCTTTACTCCCTTGCTCCACTTTACCCCCATTAGGGTCCTTCATTCTCATCAAACTGGTCTTTTTTTTCCCCCTCTTTTTTCTTTTAGCTTTTTAAAAATGAGACATATACAAAAGAAGAGAGAATAGTGTAATGAATCCAATGTGGCTATTACATAGCTTCGTTTTCAACTCTTGGTCACTTTTGTTTCAGCCACTACCCCCTCATCCCCACCTCAACACACACTCACACACACACACACACACACACACACACCCCATACACACTTGATTATTTTGAAACAATTTCCAGATATTCCGTTTTTATATCTGTAAATATTCTGGTAGTTACCTCCAAAAGATAAATACTCTTAAAAAAATTATCACATCTAAAAAAGTTATTAAATTTTTTTTAAAGCTACTTTATTATTATTTTTTAAAATTTATTTATTTATTTTTGGCTGTGTCGGGTCTTTGTTGCTGCACGTGGGCTTTCTCCAGTTGCAGCAAGCGGGGGCTATACTTCATTGAGGTGCACAGGCTTCTCACTGTGGTGGTTTCTCTTGTTGAGGAGCATGGGCTCTAGGCGCGCCGGCTTCAGTAGTTGTGGCACGCGGGTTCAGTAGCTGTGGTTTGTAGGCTCTAGAGCACAGGCTCAGTAGTTGTGGCACACGGGCTTAGTTGCTCTACGGCATGTGGGATCTTCCCGGACCAGGGCTCAAACCCGTGTGGCCTGTATTGGCAGGCAGATTCTTAACCACTGTGCCACCAAGGAAGCCCAACAGTAATTTCTTAATATCATCAAAATCTTGTTAGACTTGTCTCTTCATTGCCCTCACATGTGTTTTGTTTTTTTAAATATCCAGGCTTCATGTTAGCTGTTTATTTCACTTGGAATACTTTTCCCCTTAACCTATGAATATCAAATTTTTTGTCCTTCATAACTTATCTCCATGAAGCTTTCCTTTACTGATTCCATTTCCTACATTTTGAAATTTCTTAATAATTGTGTGTAAAACATTGGCAGTTTTTATAATTACTTAGTTTTGTCCCCAAAGACAGAAAAATTTTAATAGTACTCTGCTTTGTAAAAGTCCTCATGGGTCTCAGTGGAGGAAATTCCGATAGTTGTTTGCCTTCTCTTTTAGAGAGAGATTTAATGTGGGAGAAGGGGGCCCCAAATGTGGTAGGCTGAGCCTTAAATGGTTACTGGAGATTTCAAGAAGCATAAGAACCAGAAAAGACGATGTTGTTTTAGAAGCATTGGTCTCTGCTATGAAGAACCTAATGCAAGAACCTGATTGAGTCATAGAGCTACAGGAAGCAGCTAGAAAAGCAGAGGCAGCTTCAGGGAGGTAGTTGTAGGGGCTTTTTGCTCAGGAAACAGAAAGAAGAAAGCTGTGTTTTAGATAGCTATATAACCAAGTCTCAGTTAAAGTTTACGGTTAGCCCAGATTCTGGTATCTCTGTGGAGTGTGAATTTTTATTTGAACCTGACATGTGTTGTGGACCTCAGGGTCAAGAGAATTAACACTAATGAGGTCTGAAGGAGGAAGAGGTGGGGATACATCATCACAGGGTATCCTTGAATACTGGATGCTTGTGGCCAGAATTGTAGATCAAGCTGACAATGAAACAAGAAGAAACCAAAAGAAAAGAAACATATCTAAGGCAATTACTGAGTAATGAAATTACACTGTAACTTACTTGGTTTTTTAATTTAGTTTGTACTTTGAGGTTTCCTCATACCATCTTAAAATCAGTTTTATTTTTTAAATGACTGAATTGAAGAAAATGTTTGGTGTATGGGAACTGCAAGGGAAATCAAGGGCAGAATTTATAGTGAAAAGCTGGACTTTGGAGAAAACTGGGTTCTGTTTACCTTGAATACTTGCAAGGTTCTGTTTTCTTATAGTAAAATGGACACAGTAATATTTTCCTTATTTCCACTGAAAAATTATTATAGTTGAATGATATGATGTATGCAAAGGTACTTTGAAAACTTCAAAATAGTATGTAAATAGTGGTTAAATAAAGGCCTTAAGAACAAGACCTATTCACTTGGGCAACAGGAAACAAAAGTTTTCAGCAGCTAGAATAAGCAGGAAATGATGAGTTTGAGAGGCTTCCTTGGACCTATTTAAACCATTTTCTTAACTGTGCAAGCCCTGGGAGAATTGAAATGATTGGGGATCTTTATATGTGCATATAATAGAAGGTCAAAAGTTATAGTTCTTTTTTCTGTTTCAGAAGATCTGGATGGGGCTGGAGGAGAAGAGTATCCCATGGATATTTGGCTCTTGCTGGCCTCCTATATCCGTCCTGAGGACATTGTGAATTTTTCCCTGATTTGTAAGAATGCCTGGACTGTCACTTGCACTGCTGCCTTTTGGACCAGGTTGTACCGAAGGTGCGACCACAGAGAGCTCACTGTGTTAGCTGCGTTGCTTATTTCTTGTTGTTTTTGATTTGGAGCTACTCCCTGGATGGTGACCTCTTTTCACTTTCTCTACTGCATGCCTGGGCATGAACCTAGCTTTGAATTCCTTGAGCTACTCTTTAATTTAAAATTGATATTATTAATTCATCCGGTAATTGTCTTCCCTATGGTGACCCACTTTTCTTCAGCGGTTTATCTTAGCTAGAATTTTGCAGAAGTTATAGATGCCCATCGGTTTATCTTTGCAACTGGATTTGTTGTTTCTTAGATTTGCTAGTCATCTTGAAGTATCATATAGTCTTTGTAGTTATGCTGCTCTGTGTATAGTTGTAGTGGTGAAGAGGGAGTGAATGATGTGATTAGTAAGAGGGCTAACTTTTGATGCTGGGTTAGAAGTGTAGTGAAGATTATAAACCGTCAGTAAGAATGTGGTGGAAGGGGATGGTGAGGTATCAGGGAGTAGAGAACTTTCTGAGACATGTGACAAGAGAACTTGGTGGATCTTCCCCAGTGCAGATTCTTTTTGAGCAGCTGAAGTATATTGTACTGGTATAAAGTCAGAGACTTGCCCCTTTTTTAAAGTGAAATAGTGAGGATTTAAAATTTTTAAATGAATAGAGAAATGCAGGATTACAAGGTATATATGAATTGGGTTTTGCATAGCAAAGACGCAAAAGTAGCTAAGAAGTGAAGGAGATAGTGATTTGTGTGTGTGTATGTGAGAGCACTAGGGACAAACTAACTACTGGCCAGTGGAATAGTATAGTAAAATTTGTACTGAGCCCAGGAGTCCTAGGAGACTGTCTTAGAGCAGAAGAGAGAGGTCACTTATTGGTAGGAGTAATGTGTCATGTTTTAGGCACTACACGCTGGATGCCTCTCTGCCTTTGCGCCTGCGACCAGAGTCAATGGAGAAGCTGCGCTGTCTCCGGGCATGTGTGATCCGATCTCTGTACCATATGTATGAGCCATTTGCTGCTCGAATCTCCAAGAATCCAGCCATTCCAGAAAGCACTCCTAGCACATTAAAGAATTCCAAAGTAAGTGACAATTAGTGTTGGGGTTTAACAAATGGACTCTTGTATAATGGGCCTGTTATCATGGCTTGTTTCCAGCTTCCTTGATGGGGTGGTCTAGGGCCGTAGGTACCAGGCTGCTAAGGGACTAACGTAAACTTTCAGGGCTCGTGGGTATCTCTTCTCCAAGACATTCCTGCTGTGCTGGGTTGGCTGATGTTATCTTTACCTTAAAGCTTTCTTGTACTTTTAGCATATTCCTTATTCTCTTTATTTTAATTTATTTTCATGCCTTATACATTGGGCCACTTTAGATGGTTTAGATGGTTTGATGGTTTGGGCTAGGAAGAACACAACTCAAATGGTAGATGTAAACTATAATTCTTAAAAGGTGCTTTAAATCATGATACAAAGATATAAAACAACTTACTAATTTTCTTTTTCTAATGTGACCTTGACACCTGGATTTCCACTTTCTTGTTAACCTTAAAAGATTCTGGTATAGACTTCTTCAGCATTTGCAAAGTGCCCACTATTGCCAGGCTCAGGGGTGGATTGTTTCAGAGACTATAAGGTACTTCCACTCATAGACTTTAGCCCTCTAAAATTCTTCCTGTGTTCTAGGCCATTCCTTATATCTTGGGATTTCCCCAGTAGTTTATATTTGTACATTGTATTCAAGGTCCTGGCATTCTTCTGATTTGTAAGTAGGTCTATAAGCCTTTGGTCCATTCTCTCCTTTTTTCTGCCATAATGAAATATCTAGTGAACACACCTTTGCCAAGCTAGACTAGTTTAGCATATATGATTATTTAGGCAAGTTGATGTCTCGGCCTTTTTCTCATTCAACTAATACTGTTGTCTAAATTTTGTATCTTGAGTTTGTTAATAATTTTTATTACTCTGTTCCTACGCAAAGTCTGGTGTTCTATAGCACTTCCTATTCTCTTCTGTTTTGTTTTTATGCTTTGGATGTTACATAATGATTCTTTTCCCCTAGTTCAGCTCTAGTGTGATAACATTCTACCAGATACATATTGATTAAAAGGGTACTGTTGATTTCAAGATCATCATGGTTCCCCCCAGGGTTGCAGACTGAGGTGGTCAGGGCCATTGGCTGAGCCAATTTAATGTCACACTAGCTGATGGACTTAGGGCAGGATTAGAATGCTGGGTGAGTAGAATTTCATTCCTTCTCCTTGTAATATGAGTGGACAGTGTATCATTTCACATTTATAGTTTTTCTCCCCCAAAAAACATTTGATCATATCAGGTGAGGTGGGGATCATCCCAAAGCTAACCATGCTAGGGGTGAATCAATTGTTGGGAGCAGAGCAGCATTGGGCAAACTCCTCATGCTTGACACATCCTCGCGGCTCCAGTGCACAATGCAAGTGCTACTGCCTAAATCTAAAATACCCACGTCTTCATATTCTTATAATTGTATATTAAGTTTTTCAAGTGGACTAAAAAAGTGACTTTTAAGTGGCTAAAAGTCAAGGTGGTGATAACTAAGGTCTTAATCCAGACAGGAAGACTAGGCCACCTGTCTGCTGCTTTTGTGCCTGTTGTTAGAGATCTTCTGAAGAGGATGTGGGACCTGCAGTGGCAGGTGTCCCATGCATGGCCTTGCTAGTATAACCACATCGCATGGCATTCAGGAAGTTGCCAGCATGCCTAAAGGAAGTTGTCCCATGTTCCTGGACTCCACCTTTTCGTATTTGATTCTCCCTCTCTCTCTTTTCAGTAGCATAGCTTGTGTGGGACACTGGAGCCGTTGTGTTGGCAGCAGAAGTGTTTGCCCCTTAAAGCCAAGCCCATTATTTTTGATGGAACAGCAGGACGTACAGGGCATGTCTGAAGGGCAGGACAGCTGGCACGGCGGACGACCCACCCCTTATCCCCTGGGAGGTACTTAACTTCTTGTGTTAACCCTAGCTGTAGCCTGACTTTCCTTGAGGGGCTTACTCTAGACTGAATTCAGCTCACCTCTGTAGTTTCCATACCGGCTGTCTGCTCCCAGAAGGTCCTGAGTGGTTTGCTCCTATTACGTACAGGGCTGGCTGTCTCTGCCTGCCTTATGGCTTTGTTATCATCTTGTCTGGTGGCTACTGGCTGCCCTTATATTTTAATATAGAGGAGTGGCCTGCTGATTCAGATAATGCCCCAGTCTCTAGAGACCATGTTTCTGTCTTTAAAGATGAGAACAGTAGGGGTTGACCTCAATAGCATCTGAGGTTGACTTATATTGGTACCTCTTCTCTTTACTGAATAGTCTTGGGATTGTCTCTTTTCATGTTGCACCAGTGTCAAATTGTAGTGGTGGTGCGGGGGAGGTGGGAGTTTCTATCTGTGCCAAAGTAAAATCTCAGCATTGGGACCGTGGCTGGCTTTAGAGCTAGCAAACAGAAAGGTTATTTTTATTTTCTTACAGTGCTTACTTTTCTGGTGCAGAAAGATTGTTGGGAACAGACAGGAGCCAATGTGGGAATTCAACTTCAAGTTCAAAAAGCAGGTGTGTGCTTTTATCATCTCTTTGTTTTTCAGGTAATATCTTGCTCTAATTTTACTAGACATAAAATTGCCTCATTAAAATCAGATAATACATATTAAAGCATATAATGTCATGAAAAGAAAAGAAAGAACTATTTTATATGAAAGAGGCACAAAGATTCAATAGCTTAATGCAAAGAGTAAACCTTGAGTGGATCCTGGATTAATGAACAAAGAGCAATAAAAGACATTTTTGGTACAATTAAAGAAATTTGAGTATGCTCTGGATATTAGATTATATGAAATTATTGTTAATTTTCTTAGGTGTGATAATGTTACTGAGGTGATATATAAGTGTCTTTATTCATGTTGAATAAGGGTAGAATGCCAGTGTTACTTTCAAATGGCTTTGCCTCCCCCACCCCAAGAGTTCATGTGTTTTTTTTTTTAATATGTGAATATATATAAAATGAGAGCTGAGGTGGAGAGAAAACAAACGTGGCAAAATATCCAATGGTAAAGGGTATACAGGAGTTTATTGCACGGTTTTGTTAACTTTTCTATATATTTGAAGACTTTAAAAGTGGGGAAAAGGGAAAAACTTGTTATAACAATGTACTGAGGTTATTTGACTAAGAATTTTCTTGTTTTTCAAAGCAAATGTATTTGTAAACAACGATAATTCATATGGTTTTATATCTGAGGCAGTTTGGGCAAGCCATGGGGAGAGGGACTGCCAAGAGTCTATTTATAAGAAGAGTAGATACTATTGCACCTTTGTCTCTGCCTTTTTCTTGGACTGTACCTGAGATCTTGGCTACAGTGAAGATCTGTTCTGCATGTCTTTACTTCTTGTCCTCAGCAGCCTCATTTCCTCCATCTGTCTCCCCTACATAGTATCTCACTGAGGTAACACATTACAAATAAAATTATAGTTATCTCTCACTTGATGACAAGTGTGTTCCAGATAAGTTTGTATTTAAAGTAAATCATATTTTTACATTGATTTTTCAAAAACACGGTTCTAGGGACGAATTTTGGCTCTGATCATTTGCTTTTAGTAAGATGTCCACAATCTATGATATCCATTAGATGTTGGTACAAAGTCCACCATAGCACCTTTCTGGGAGGGAACTGAGGAGCAGTCTTCGCAGTGTATACAAGCTAAGACCAGAACTGCTGCAGGAAAGTGAATGCTAAGATTTCCTCTAGCTCTGAGAGTTGTGACTCTTGTTTTATGATGTCTGGAATTAGATGGTCACTTCTGCTTCCATCCCTTTTTGTGCAGCAGATGTTCTTTGGAGTCTGACAAGTCACAAGGAATTTGTGATCTCTCAAACACTGGAGAGCCTCTGATAGAGCTATAAGTTTCCATTTCTTGCCAGATGGTAGGAAACACCATCTAAATGAAGCATCCATTGTCACATTTCTCATCCAAATGTGTTTCCATGTCTTTCAAAGGTCAGATTTTCCTTGATCTGTATAGAAACTGATATGTATATTAAAGAGAGAAGAGATAACAGAAAAATGGATCTCAGCAGCTTTAGTTAAGCCATAGCATTTTCATTGGTGGAGTCTTAGAACCATAAACATTTCCTCTAACCCATTAGAGTAATTCTTAATTCTCTTCAGTCCCCTAGATTAAAGAGCAAGTGTATGGGAGGATTGCAGCCTCCCATTCAGTACGAAGATGTTCATACCAACCCAGACCAGGACTGCTGCCTACTGCAGGTCACCACCCTCAATTTCATCTTTATTCCAATTGTCATGGGAATGATATTTACCCTGGTAAGTGGAGACAGGATGTCATCCTCAGCTCTTTCATAGACTCTCACTATACTTCGGGTTTGAAAGAAATTTGTAAATTTAACCATTGAGGAAGAAATCTTTGAAGAATAATTTTAAACAAAATCTGAAAGCAGACTTGTATACTAGGAACAGACATATTTGTGGAGAAGTTAATTATGTCTGAGAATATTTTACTTCTGTTTCCTTCTCTATAGTGAACAGAATGTTTTTGCATCTCCTGTGTGGTGCTCATTAATGTTTGAGAAACATTATTCCGTTAAGGTTAATGATGAAGCTTATACATGAACACTGTATGTCAGGACCTGAGGCATGCATGTGGTATCATAAATGGAATATTAAAATGTAGGGTTACCAGCTCTGTCTTTTGTGTGATGCTCTGACTATTCAAGGTTTAGCTAAGAATTAGATTAGTAAACAACAAATATGCTTCTGGTGTATTTTCCATGTTTTTAACATTTTTAACTGGATTGGCAACTGGAGAGTTCATGTAATTTATCTTCTCTGCATTTTAGGCTTATGTTCAGAGATATGTTTCCCCCTCCACATTGAAAATAGCTTTATTCTTTTTTTAATGGTAAAATAAATAATTCATACTTCATGTGAAGAATTTAAATAATACATAAACACATTGAGACAGTGAAGGTGACTTAGACTTCCGCTATCCTATAACTGCAGTTAACTTTTGGGGAACTGTTCTTTAATGTATCTGTTAATATATATTCAATACATGTATACACCCACTCTCTTAAATAATTTTGTATAATTGAGATTATGTCATATATCTGTTTTTATTGTAGGCACCTCTCATTAAGCCACATTAATGACTTATTTATATACTTATACTCCATATACTTCCTACTCGTAGAATTCTATACAGATTTACATATACATAAACATATTTAGAGATTTTGTGGTTTATTTTCCAAAACAATGTGATCAGATCAGTTTCATGCATCTTGCTTAACTTGCTCAACAATATCTCATCAGAATCCCTTCAAGTCATCTCTTATAGCTCTAATCCAGCTTTTTAAAATTGTCATTAAGGTAGTCTTTGTGCATGTATGCTAATCTGTTCAGCCATTTAAGAGGCTTTCTTTAGCACAGTTTAAATATATGAAGCTAAGAAAAACTTACAAAAATCACCCTTAATTTTTAATATCTTTGCAAAAAAAGATAGTATAGTGCTGTTGGTATAACTAAGAGATTATTTTGTGGCCTAGTTCATGTCAGTTGTCTAGATTGTCTCATTTTAGAGTGAGTCATAGGAAAACAAGGTTGTTTAATTTGAGTACTGAATTTATTTTTCCCTCCCAGTTTACTATCAATGTGAGCACGGACATGCGGCATCATCGAGTGAGACTGGTGTTCCAAGATTCTCCTGTCCATGGAGGTCGGAAATTGCGCAGTGAACAGGGTGTGCAAGTCATCCTGGACCCAGTGCACAGCGTTCGACTTTTTGACTGGTGGCATCCTCAGTATCCATTCTCCCTGAGAGCATAGATACTGCTTCCCATCACTGAGGGCAGCCCTGAGCTAGGCCAGTCCATTTGTAATCAGATTCCAGTTTGGAAGGGGCAGCTGGATTGTATATCTGGTCAGTAATGCACATGCTCTTCAGGTTTCTGGGGCTCCTGCTAGGGGAAGGAGAAGGATTGAATCAGGAGTAAAAACATTATGATTTATAAACATATTTTAATGTAAAATTTTGCATTTGAAAAGTGAAACCTGGCCCTATTTTCTGTGTTAAACCCCATTTGGTGCTACTGAGTTTGTTGTTCTTTATTCTTTTATCCCAGCCAAAGTGGATGATCTCGCTTTAGGGGAAAATTAAACTCTTAAATCTCCAAACAAGAAAATTTCAGCATTCCCTTATGGATCAGAGTAACCTTAGAGGCCTAAAATTGTTGCTACTGTTGCTTCCAATTTAGCTGCCCCTCAAATTCAAGTGAATATTTCCTCTTCTCCCTTTACCCCTCTCTAGAAATAAAGCAGGTGACAGGGTTTTCATAATCTTATGAGATTGACTTGTGTATCTTTCTTTAAAAATATTTGTCACATAAATATTTTTTTGCCAGTTTTGGATTTTAGGTATTTTTTTTGCATGAAGCTGATAGTAATGATAATGATTTTGTGCTACACTAGGAACTTTTCATAATATCTCTAGTTCTCACAATGCTGCAAGGTAGGTGATACTATTCCCATTCTCTGGCTGAAAAAGCTGAATCAGTGACTTACCCAAGGCCATACTCTCCAATAAGTGGCAGAGCCAGAATTCTGACCCAGGTCCTTTTGCTGTGCCACAATTAAAAAGGTCAGTCTCATTATTCTTGTGGTAGATGGTGGCACAGGGGAGTAGGCAGAGTGTACATAGATAGAAAGAGTAAAAGGGTGAGTAAAAAGTTGATTGTGGTATACCTTATCCCTAATCAGCCTTAAAGGTATATAAGATTGATGAAAGAATCTTTTAAATATGTGTTTCCAAGTAAAATGTAAAACAAATCAAGACAGTTATTGCAGGAAGGATAGTGATATTTTCATTGAATTGTTAGAAAAGCATTTATTATGAAGGTCATTAAAAAATTGCATTCTCGTATTGAAACCAGACTCCTGCACTATAAGAATTTAGTGACTCCTTTGCTCTGCTCTGCCCTGTGCTGCCTATGAGAGCTTGGCCTTTTATCCCTGCAGAAATGCTCATGTTCTCTTGGTGAGAGGACTTGCTTATAGCTTGTGTACTCTGAGAAGAGGATCATGTTTTTGTTTTGTTTCTGCTAACAAGATAAGTTTGCTGCTTGTCTCCTCGCACCTGCCCCCCACCCAAATTAGCTAGGGAGCTGGATATTAGCTAGAGGTGGGTATTACGACCATATTCTTTCAACATGAAGATCTCATGGGGGTAGTTATTATCATGAGCTTGACTGCTAAATTAGTGTGTTGTTTTTTCCTTACCATTCTCCCTACCCCCTGCTATTTAAAGAATATTCTTAGGAAGCATCTGCTTAATACAGCTGCTAACAGCTAACCTTACCCTGCACTGAGGGTGGTACTAAAGCTGTTCACACAGAAAGTGAGCCTGGGTCAGTGAAAACCAGAATTTGGGCAGTTAAATGATAACAAAAAAACCCTGAACAATAAGCACCATCTCTACAATCAGAAGTTGCCTCTTTGAGGCAGGAGGAGAGAAGCACACAGTCCTTAGTTCCCTGAATTAAAGATGCCATGGAGCAGAAGGGAGTTGTCCTGGTGGATTTTGTGTCCCCCATTTAGGAGTTACTTTTAGAAGGGGAGTGAAATAAATTTGGCTTAATAATTGTGTTCTGACTGAACTTCCTAGTTTTTGTATGAAACTCCATGGTATGATGATATTGCCTCAGCTGTTCTTTTAGTATAATATTGACAAACACTTGGTAAAGTATGTTATCAAAGGTTATCATGGCTTCAGCCTTCCCTCTGCACTGACTGAGTTGCCTTTTCTAGGATGATTCCTGTTTTATTAGTGAAAGGATATGAAGTGTCTCAGGGATTTCCTTTTGATGAGAACCTGAAACTACCTGGAGAAGAGTTGGAACTTTCTGGACTGCTTTTGTAAAAAACTGCTTTGTACTTGTCACTTCCTTAAATATGTACCTTGATTTTGCTCTAAGGGTCAGACAAACAAAATATTTAGCTTCATTTCTTACCCCTCAAATAAATCAGAATTACTCAGATTTTCCTGCCTTCTACCAAAGGTACAAGGAAACTAAGCCAAAAGGTGAATATATTGGGGGAAAGAAAAAAATTAATTAATTAATGGTTATATGTGCCACTGATCTCAACTACAGCATTTGTTGCTGATATAGAACATGTGTGTGTATAAGTCTGTACACATGGCATGTATATAAAAATCCTTCACACTTCTAGCAGTGTGTACTGGGTATTGTAAAGGGGCACTGTGATGATACTTCACAAACCAGATGGGAAAGATGCATTAATAGCCACAGGTGACGGTAAGGAGCAATTCAAGAAAATGTACAGATTTAACCAAAATTTGTCATGAATTTTGGCATTGAGACTGTCTTCATACTATGTATGTATAATAGACAAACATTTCATTTTATAGTAAGTGTTAGCACAGCCAAATACCTGAATTCAGGCAAGCAACACAATTCACTGAAGTGCACCCTATGGAAATGTATCTGGATTAAGTTTCTCCACTTAAAAAATGGGTGCAACCAGAGTAAAAGTAGTAAATGGGCGCAAGGGAGTGTGAAAGGTGACAAACCATTGGCAAACAATTACAAGGCCAGTACTGAGGCCAAATTCGAGAGCAGGTGGTTAGAGACAAAGGTAAGTTCAAAGGGCTATGTGCTGCACCTCACTGGGAAGGAGGCAGGACTCCGCTGGGCTCTGAAACTTTACTGGCGTTGGGTAAAAACCTCGGCTCTCCGCCACCTCGTAAGGGACCCTCCGGGCAGAACCAAGATGGCGCGCAGCATCAAAGAGGCTCCTGTGTCACGTGTGAGGGAGCGCCGGGGGGGGGGGGGGGGGGGCGGAGGCGTGGCCTCGAGGGAGTCGGTCAGGCCCCGCCCTTGAGGTGGGGCCAGGGACTGTCAGTAGAAGGAGGGGGTAGGACCTTGAGGAGGGGCGCCACGGCGCTGGTGGAGGCTGCAGCTACGTCCGCGCCTGCTCGGCTCCCTAGGACGCGTCGGGCTCCCGGGGTCCGGGGTGGCTTCTTGCTCGGATACGAGCTGCCCGGCCTTCAGTGATTGCAGGCAGGTGAGCGTCCAGAGCCCGGGTTGGGGAAGGATGCCTCTTTTTCCCACTTCCAGCTCCCCTCACAGTTTGGGGAGGGGGTCTCAGTCTAGCGGTTCTTGGGAAACAGCACCTTTTTACTCAAATGTGTCGTCTCCTTTAGACTTCGCTACTGCTTCTTCTGCCGCCCCTCACCAGCCTTTGCAGTGCCCTGTGCCCTTGGAGGTGAGAATGGGGGGGACGATGCCCGATTTGCGGGGAGGGCGTGGAGTTCGCCTTCAGCTCCATCAGCTTGGGGGAGGGGGGGCTGAGTTGGCAACTCTCCCGGTGGGAACTGGATGGACTGCGCCCTCATTTCCCCTCCAGGAGAGTCAGAGAAGAAGCGCCTGGGCCAGGTCCGCTCCTTTGGCACAAGAGGTACTGAGGTCTTCGCTCTTCCCGGGGGTCTTATTCCTTCCCACGTTGCTCATATCACCCGTTCTTAATATTGCTAGCTCTCCATTCCTCGAACTGCCAGTCTCAGGCTGTGCCAGAGATGCCCCCGTCTCTGCAGTGCCAGGGCGGTGGAGTGGAAGGAGCGGCCAATCCGAGGTCTGGTGAAGGTGGGGTTGAGGGTGGGCGCAACCATAAGAGAGTGCTGGAATACAGATTCCTGAGCTGGGAGGGTGGGAGTGGGGAACTGACTTTCCACCACGCAGTAGGGATGTTTTCCCCGTACAGTTTGGTGGTGGGTGGGAAGAGAGAGGTCCGGTTGAAGGACTTGGAAACGAGGTGTGGCTGGGTTTTTTGTTTTGAGGAGGAGGGATTGAGGACAAGGTGACACCAGGTGCTGATGTCACCTTTGAGGAGAGGTATGCTGGTAGAGGGGTCGGGGAATTGGGGCTGCTGTCCTATGTGGTGAGCAAGTGGTTAAGGAGGAGACTCTGCTTAGCATGGAGATGCCCTCCTGGCGGGAGCTTAAGGGGCTCCTCCAGTAGCCACGTTTCAGGTTCTTCCCCCAGTCTTCCCCGTTGGAACTGGTACCTAGTACTTTGTTTGACATCCAACAAACATTAATTGGGCACCTACTATAATGCCAGACACCATGCTAGGTGCTAAGTCTTCTGAAGGCAATTTAGGGCTATGGAGCACCTGAAAGGTACACACAGTAGACACTGTTAACAGCTCTGCACACCGCCAGCCCCCCCTCCCCCCCCCCAGCCCCAATTTTGTTACATTGCTATTGGATTAGAAAAATCCAGAGCCCTGTCCACATCCTTTCAAATAACTGTCTGAACTGGATTCCAACCCATCCACCCCCTACCACTATTAATCAGCAGGCAGTCCCAAGGAAAGCTACCTTAGCAAAAGGAACAGTTTGAATGATTTCCTTTGGCTATTTTCTAGGACTTTGTCCTGAGGTGTGAGGAGGCTGCCTGGGATAAAAGGTATCTCAAGATAAAAATGAGACAATGAATGGCACAATGGTTATCGGGGGCCAAGAATGCACTAGACACCCAGCACAATGGGAGACACCATCGCTGGAAGATAGAAGAGTGGGGGTGGGGGGATGTGAAAAGGAAATCTCGTCCAGTGGTATCTGGGCATGTGCAGCTGAGCACGTCATGATGCCGGAACTGTGGTATGTATAAGGAAGGTCTGGCAGATGGGTGCTAAGGAGGGACTGGAGGGGCAGGGCAGGGCAGGCAGCCAGGCTGCTGGGTCTCCTCTCTAGGAGATTGCTGAAATCTTAGAGCTGGAAAGAGCTGTCAGGGATTGCTTGTGGATCATTTCAGAAAGAGCCTCTGAGGATAGCAGGGTGAGAGCTAGGGAGAGGAGCAGGGCCAGGGAGGTGGGGGCCAATGGGGCTTTAGGATATGGGGGAGATATCTGAGGTCTTTCTGTGCCAGGGATACTCTACTCTGGGGCTTTAGGCCCTTGGATGGGTTGACATAGAAACAACGTGTGGTTTCTGAGTGGTATGGAGTTGTGTGTGGTGTGTGTGTGCTGGAGAGGAGGAGTTGGTATGGAGCAGGGAGGACTGAGTGAAAGCTGCCTCAGAGTCTAGGTCCCAGGTAGGGAATTGGGAGAAATGGAGGGGAGGGAGTGGGGTCAGAGGGAGGGGTGAGTGTGTACTGCAGCCACATGAAGTCACCATATGTCCCCCCTCTGGCCTGCTTGCTCACTGAGCTATAATTAGCTCTGGAGGGCATGTGGTGCTGGCTCACAGGAGTGTGGCACTTGGGATGGCCAGCAGAGTAAAGAGTACTCAGAGAGGTGCTGGTGCTGGGCGAACTCTGAGAGGGGGTGTTTCTAGGGGACCTTTGCTGAATTGGGAGTGGCCTGTTAGGAACTGAGAATGTCATGGGGAAATAGCAGTGGGGGAAGGAGCTCTAAGCCAGGATGGTATGAAACTCCAGGGCTGGCAGAGCCTGAGGACTCCCCTCTTATCTTCTGGCCGCTGGCTCACCAGTCACACAAGAAGCATGATTGCTGCCCAGCTCGTTGCTCTGCTTTCAGAGAGCATTGGGAGCTGCAGCCCCCCACCTCCCTCAAGTGTCTTCTGTTCCCCCAGGTGAAGTTAGTTCTAATCCAGAGCAGCTTCTTGCCTGTCAGTCAGGGGCTGAGAGGCCTTGGCTGGGGTTGCTTCATTCTCAAAGAGCTGGAGGAGAAACTATCACCAGTTAATTCACTTGGTCATACTCCCAAGTGGTGCTCAGTGCTGACCCCCAGGCTGTGCCAGAGACTGAATATTTGATCACATGCTACTCTCTATTGCTCCCAAATGATTACTTGTATATCTTATGTTCTTTCAAGTAGACTGTGAACTTCTTAAGGGTAAAGATTGTATCTTACTTGCCTTTTATATCCATAACAATTCCTAGCTAAGTAAGTAATCTACTACAGCATAGGAAATCTACTCACAGTAATCGTTGGATTGAATTAAAGAGGTCTGTCTTCAGATCCCCTGGGTTCAATGAAGCCTCCTTGCAACTAGAAATATTTAACCAGGAGCAGAGGATCCTCTGGGGACCCAATACAGTGGTATTACATCAGAGGGAGAATTAGATTCTATAGGCAGTGAAGTGAAAATTCCTAAATCTCCCATAAAACCATGGTATGTGGTTTAGGTTTATAACTCTGAATAATAATACTAATGTACAGATATAGTATATATTATAGAGTAATTATAAAAATACATAATGTATACAATGATTTAAAAGAGTATTTAAGTACAAGTATAATTTTGTAGTTAAGTGTCAGATGAAATAGCTGGTTTGCATTTAGAGGTCTTTATTGCTCACTTTGCCCAGCCAGCGGAATTTTATTTATTCTCATAAATTAAATGCATGTCTGATGTGACTTCATGGCCACTGTCTTCAGATAGATAACTGTCATTTTAAAGGAGAGATAGGTTTCCATTTAATTTAAGAAAAACTTCCTTAGGACAATGAGGGATTCCTCATTTAGTAGTGAGCTCCTTATTCCTGAAGGATAATCAAGTAAAGACTGAACTGTCAGGGATGTTGTGGAAGGAGCTCCCTCCCAGGATGGGAGGTTGGTCTGCATGACGTCAGAAAACCATTCAAGCAGGGATCTGCAGTTCCAAGTACAGGCAGGGGTGGGCGTGGGCACTGGATGATAGAGGTTCTTGACAGCTACTACAGAAGAGGATTTTCCTGTGTTTGGCTTAGAGCAGGGGTCCCCAACCCCCAGGCCGCAGACAGGTACCAGTCCAAGGCCTGTTAGGAACCAGGCAGCACAGCAGGAGGTGAGTGGTGGGCCAGCGAGCGAACCTTCATCTGCCGCTTCCCATCGCTCCCCATCTCTCACATTACCACCTGAACAATGCCCCCGCCAACACCGTCCGTGGAAAAATTGTCTTCTACAAAACCAGTCCCTGGTGCCAAAAAGGTTGCGGACTGCTGGCTTAGAGGATAGCTGCTGAGAGGAGGGCCTGGGAAGTGCGGCCAGGCCAGGAGCTTGGCGTTGACTGTTCCATGAGGAGTGAGCATTCTGGGAGACTTAGGGGGTGACCACCGCCATCTCTAATGCACACGGAGCCCTGGGCTCGGGAGATTAGGCAGTGGAGCTCTGATGGATGGTGGTAAGTAGAAGGGTAGGCTGGGACCAGTTCCTTGACCTCAGCTCACACTAGGCCAGTTGTGGAGTACCCCAAAATTTTGGCCCTTGTTTGGGACAGAGCACATGGAACAAGTGGAATTTTCATTCCTTCATTATTATCCTCATCCTTCCCTCCTTTCCCTCTCATACATTCTCACAGAAATTCAGGACCACATATACTCTTATACTATTTCATGACCAGTGATACGCTTTCATGATCATGCACACACACAAAGCTCTCACGGCACCCATGAGCTCTTATGAACATACATGATTTCATGACTCCCAGATGCATTCTTATGACTGCACACACACATGCATTCTCACGACCACAGTCGTATACCATCATGAGCCCTGACATACACTTATGACCACACACATCCACACACAATCTCACCGTTATACATACCCACTTATGCTCTCTCATGCACATGCGCTCAGGACCCCATTTTCATGACCATACTCTTACACACACACACACATGCTTCTCTTTCATGATTACACATTTACACCACAAATTCTCATAACTATGCACTTACACACTCTGTTGTGTGAATATACATGCCTTCCCCCACGTTCTCTCTGTGTCATAACCACATATAGCCCCCACACTTTTGTGACCACATACACTTACACACTTTTGGTGGTGCCTACATTTCTCTGGGCAGTTCTGTGTACTCTGGACCTTTCACACCCCAGCACCTGGCAGCACTCCCTTCTGGTGTTCCTGATTACCCCTGAGCAGTTCTGTTTTCTGCTATGTGACAGCTCTCTAATCTGATGGGCTGACCTACTAATGCAGAAACTTCTGAGCAGCTTTTTGTGAACACCAGAGGACCCATATTCGTTCCACACAGACCTCTAGTTTGAAAGATTTTTATCCTCCAAATAAATGACATTTATTACTCTGTTTCTTCTTTTGCAAACATTATTTGAAGACATCTATAAGTGTTAATCAATGGCTCTGATTAACAGAAGATGGTTAGGGTTACTGTACTTAATGATGTAAGTTCAGCGAAAGCCAGGTCCTGCCTATCTTAGCTTTTGTAAATAAATGATCTCTACTAGACATTTAGAATGTGGGTCCCCAGTGTCACCTGTGTAGCCTTCCCAGGTTTTTTTCTCTGTTGCATTGATGTGCTGCCTCTCTGAGAGAACATGTATTTATTTTAGCAGAGGTCTCTGTAGACAATACTTACCAGGGATCTTCTAACCTCTTTTTAGGCTTGGAACCCTTTTATACAAATGAAACCTTAATCAGATGTCCAGTAAAACTGACAGACTTGGAGTTGATGAGATTAAAGAAAGGAAAGAGAGTTCAGAGCCCTTTGTGTCTGTCTCACCTCTTTCCCCTTTTTTCGTCCTGGGCTGCCCCAAAGGTACTCTATCCTAAAGCCCAGTTTGCAAATCCCTGGCTTAATTTAAAGAGGTAGTTGTGATGGCTGTAATTTTGGTTATTTTAGAAGCGGAACTATTTTGGAGGTGCACAGAGACTTTCAGTCCTCCTTTCCCCACTAGCCTTTGACATTAGTCCTCCTGGGGTGGTGAGAATGCGAGTAACCATACGGCTAGGCATGCCCGGGGCAGCTGCAGTTTATATCTGTGTCCTGGTGTGGTTGTTAACAGTGCCTCCATTCACTATCCTGGTTTGGACAGAAAGTTGTTTGCTTACCCAAATGATAGGCCATGTCTTAGCAAGAGGTGGTTCATAACTAACTCCTGGGGAGCAGCTGGAGAGATGGGCTTCACACATATGGGCCCAGAGGAACCTGTCAGATAGAGAGGCCTCTTCCTGAATCAACTGAATGTGCCGACATTCAGAAGTTGAGTATCTGGGCTGGCAGTCAGTGCTAACCTGTGCTTGGGTAGCATTTTATACTTTTCAGAACAGTTTCATGTCTCATAACTCCTTTGACCCTCATGACACCCTGTATGATCACTGTATCGTGTTGTGTGTTATGACCTTCATTTTCCAGATTTGGGAACCTGATGCCCAGAGAAAGTCTAACTGCTGGCCTTTTAGGGGCCCAGGGAACTGGATGATTTAGAAGTGATTTGTGGCCAGCAGTGAGAAACTGTCAATAAAGCTTTTCCAAGAGTGTTTTTCCCTTGGAAGGCTTACTGTAGCTAATATAGATTTTTAGTTTTCTTATTGTAATTGGAGTGGGCCCAGCCTTGAGGTGCTTCAGGAGCCTGGGGTGCTAAGAGTTAACACTTACTGTTTGCTGGACACTGATGTCAACACTTTGCATATGTTAACTCTAGTAATCCTCACATCAGCTATGTGAGGTGAATATTATTATCATCTCCACTTCACAGATGAAGAACTGAGGCTCAGAGAGATTAGGTATCTTTCCAGAGTCACATATCAGTGGAGGAGACAGCCCATCAACCTGCTCCAGAGTCTTCCTTTCAAGGCAGGAGTGGCCTCCATCTTGCTGTAAAGAAGCTTTAATTTTTCAGAGGGGAAGATAAATGAACCTATTCCCAAGCCTTGAGTCAGTATTTTCTATTTTAGAGTTCCCCTTCTTTAAAGTTGGTCAGAGATGCACTTCCCAGAATGACTCTGTCACATGTATCCATTCAGCTCCATGTATGTTAGGACCATGGTAAGTGTTGGAGCATCCAAAGATAATTAGTTTATGGTTCTCACCTTAGAGTCTTCAGATGAGTCTATGTTGCACAAACAGAGGGAAAGGCTGTGCTGGGTCCGTGGAAGAGCCAGTCTTATGTATGGGGGGGAATCAGAAAAGGCTCCATGGAGAAAGTGGTATTTAAGATGAGCTTAGAAGGGTGATCAGGAGTTTCTTAGACTAACATGGAAAGGAAGACTGAGGCAGGCCCGGTGAGGTGCTAGAAGCTCATGAGCAATAGGTGGGCTCTGGAAACATGACAGTGAGCAGAGCTAGGGAGTAGCAGGGGAGAAGGGGCTTGACTGGGCTTTGGAGAAGAGGATGAGTGAGGGCAAGTCTTCTTGGGATGTTGAGCTGGATAGGGAGAGGAACAAGGGAGGAGGAGAAGCTTCTGGATTAGAGGGAAAGAGAGGTGGGGAGCGAGACTTCATTCCACTGGGAGGATGGTATCTGAAAACCCCACAGGGTGAGGGGAGCTGAGGGCTCAGAAGAATGTGTTCTGTAGTTCCTGTGAGAATGTGGTATGGTATGGGGAACTCAGTCAGTCTCCTTACAACTCAGTATGGAGCCAGCTAGGCAGTAGATGGAGAGAATTGGGTAGGTGGTAGATGAGACAGGTCACTTCCAATGGGGAAGTGGCTGCCTCATGACCATGATGCCTGCTATGCAGAGGCCTTCGCTCAAGCTAGAGGAGGATCAGTGGAGGAGGGCCGAGGTGAGCTATCTCTAGGCTGCCATCTCCCTGGATGAAGGCGAGAAGGGCCGGGGCCCAAGTGCCTTGGCCTCTTGGAAGAAACACGACGCCTGAAGGAGTCATGTCCACTCCCTCTTCCTCCATCCCCTACCCCTCTTTGGAGTCAGACTGGAATTGAATCCTAGCTCTTCCTCTTACTAGCTGTATAGACTTGATTACATGACTTAAGTCCCAATTCTCACGTCTGTGAAATGAGAAGAAGAATTGTGTCTTCCTTGCAAGGAACTGTGAGGATTAAAGTAAGTTAATATATGTCCACTGACAACACAGTGTCTGGGACATGGTAAATATTGAATAAATCATAGTTGCTATTATAATTGTTATTATTTTCCTAGATGACCACTTCCCTCCCCATTTTCTCAGGTCTTCACCCTACCTCCAATTGGGTGGGTATCAGACCTTCCTCTTTTACCTCTTTACCTTGAAGTGCCCACTTTGTGTGGCTCATGGCCCACTTAGACTTGAGCACAGCTCCTGGAAGCTTTGCCCTGGCCCTTTGGCTTCTATGGGAGCTGGTAGCTTTGCCTTTGCTGAGCTGTCTCACCATGGTGGGGCCTGCCATCTGGCAGGGCAGTGGGGAGCCAGCCTGTCTGTGTGTGCATGTGGCCAGCTAGAGCATCAGACCCAAGTGCCCATCCCTCCTGTTTGTTAGGGAAAGATGGGGGTGATTTTTGGGGAGCCAAAGAGGCCTCAGAGTCTGCCTCTTCTGTGTTTATAAGCCCAGAGGCCTGGTTTTCATCTGACCCCTCCCTCCTCACACACACATAAGCTCAGTCTGGAGCCCTTCTCTGTTGTGTCACAGCCTGCCCACACTCCTCACTGGCAAAACCCCTCACATATGTTTGCTTTGGGGGCTGGTAGCTTTCGCCTCTGAATCAGGACTTGTGAGTGTTACTTAGAAATTATGCAGGAGTTGAGGAGGCTTCTGTTAAGCTGAGATGATAATTGCGCTATTTAAAGATGGCCATGGAACCAGAAAGAGCCAGGCGTCCCGACGTGGCTGTCTTCAAGCTCACCATGCTTGTGCAGTTTGTGGGGACAGGGATAGGAAGTCCTGGACAGTCATCTCAGGGACATCTGTCTGGCATATATCTCTGGCCTCATCTTCAACCTGCTCTACATGATGCCAGTTCATTAGGGGAAGTGGAGTCGCTACCTGGCTCTTGGTTTGGAAGGAGGCTGGGAAAGGGCTGATGGCACTGAAGCCAGTTTCTCAGTTACCAGAATGACTAGGAGGATTTGAGGAGGCCAAGTCAGACCAAATAGCCAGCACATCACTGTAGGCAGCCTGAGGTCCTATGTTTCCTTCCTGAGAACTTCCCAACTGCTTTCCTATAAGGAACCATAAAAAACCCACCCACAGGCCCACCTTTGCCCACTACTAAGGTAATTCATAATCCCCTACAATTGTGGGGTGCTTTCTGCTTTTCTAAACTCTTTATCCATGATCTCATCCCTCTGAGGTGGACTAAATAAGGGTTGTGGCTTCTGTCTTACAGTAGAGGCCTTAGTAGGTCATGACAAGCCCAAGGTCACTCAGCTGGTCTGTGGCAGAACTGCAGCTCAGGTCTCCAGAGTCCCCGCTCTGGGCTCCTTCCTCTATATTACACTGCAGGCTGCCTGGAGATCTGTTGGATTGAGTCCCTGAGCTCCTGAGCACATTATACTCTTCTCCAAAAGACAGCCTCTGCCACAGGGGCCCCCTTCCCCAGACTGGCCTTCTCTTCTGCTTCTCATTTCTTCTTGGGATGGGGGTAGGGGAGTGGGAAGGGATGAGGGTCTGGCTGTTGATGAGCTTGGAGAGGTATGATGGGGCCAATGTGGCCTTTAAACCTCACAGATTGGAGCTTTAGGGTGAAGTGGGTGGGAGAATCAGAGGACTTGCTGTTATTAGCATTAGTGAGATGGCACCTCTGGCAAGACTGGGGTAGCAGCCCCTCCTATCTGCTCCCAGCTGCTCTGTGGGGCAGTGATGTTGGGGTAAGGTAGGGTGCAGACCAAGGTGCTACTTTTCACCTCTTGGAACCCTGCCCTTTACGGTGGCTGTGCGGCTTGGGGAATGGATCCCTGGATCAGAGTGTGTATCCAGTTTCTGTGTCTGGGAACATGTGTATGTCCTAAGTCTCCAAGTTCCTGTGTCGCCCTGTGTGCATGTGTGGGCACGCCCACATGCTGCCTGAACTACTGGGCCCTCTGGGAATGGCTGTGGGTATGAGCTTGGGAGTTCTCAAGCTGGCACTCTAACTTTTATCTTATCCAGGCCCAAGTTCCTCCCCAGCCTCACCTTGGCTATCCCCCATTTCTGGGGGAGGGGATAAGAGGATGACAGGGGGTTCAGGTAGAAGAGACTTGGCCCGTTTTTGGTTCCCCTGCTAGGTTCAACCTTGCCACAGGCCAGAGGTTCCCTGTGTCTGACTTTTCACCTCACACTGGGTCCAGATGCCGCCTGTCCTCTCCCTGACCCTCCCAGTCTGCCTATTGCCCAGTCTGCTACCTGAGGGGTGAACAGGAAGCTGTCCCTGTGTCTCCCAAATGGGGATGGGGTAGGGAAGGAAGGAAAGCACCATTTACAGGGCTTCTCTGAGTGTTCATCACTGTGCTGGGTGTCTCACATCCCATCTCTCATAAAACAGGAGCTCTGAAGACAGCTCCCTCTGAAAACTGATTAAGGTGGTAGCCTTCCAGCAGTGAGCAGGGAGGTTGGAACCTGATGGCAGGCAGAAATCCCTAGCTGCATGCTGCCTTCCTCGGTTCACCTTCCTTTGCTCTGACCACTGGGATTCCCTGTGCCAGGCTCAAGGCGTTACTGCCAGGCTGTGCACATGCTAACCACCCTAGCTGGTGACTTCTGACAGTGCCAGCATTGGGCAGTTACATGGAGGGAGAAGATTCCCAGACATGAGCAGGGGCCCCACATGGAAGCCCTGCCCTAGGAGAGTAAAATCTCCCCCACCTACCAACATCAATCCTTTACATCATTCTGCCTCTGCTCCAACCCAGAGGTGGTAGGCCATGAGTTCAGAATGGAAGCCTGCTGTCTGCCAGGTTTCAGGAGTAGGGGATGACTTGAGCCAGAGCCTCCTCCCTGAATGATGGGCATGGAGCAGGTCAGGGCTGTCTGCCTGCCCCAGTGTCCAGCCTGTGCCTTTTCAAGGAGCCATGTTGTGCCAGTGGTCAGGGTAGGAGCTACTCTCTCCCTGTTTCCTATGAACCCAGTAGTCCATCCTGTATGGGACTCATACCCACTAAGAGCCCTTTAACCCCTTCTGTGCTTGCCTTGGCCTGAATGTGGGGGAGAAACCTATGGGGTGGGGCAGGGACCCTATTTCCTCTCCTCCCACTCTCAAAGCCCCAGGTCTCAGGAGGACTCTGGGCAGCCTTCCGGCTGCTCCCTTGCCGCTTACTGAATTATTTCTATATTTGGCCAGCAAGCCACATGGGTGGGGGAACCACTCCACTGCAGCTGCACTTCTGACAGCTGTGGGTGGGGGAAGCTGGTGACAGAGGCTACAGCAGTGGGCATGTGCATTTCTTGGGAGAACTAAGGAAGGCACCATCTGAGTGAGTAAGCCCAGAGAAGTGGCACGCGCCAACTCCTCACCCTCTTCCCCCACGTTCTGGTCCAGGTTCCTGCCTCCTCTCCCCTCACCCACCTCCTGGATGCCCTTCTCTGCTCAGCTGTTTCTCACAACAATCTCTTCTCCAACAGACCACTGCCCTCCAGAAACGATGGTTGTCCCTGGACCCAGCTGGGACTCTGCCAGGCTCCAGTGCTCAGTCTAAGGAAAGGGCCCTCTTCCAGCCCTGCTCTCCCTGTCTGTCATGGCCACACTCAGCTGCTGCCTGCTTGCCTGGGGACATAGGGCACCCAGCCCCAGCGCTGAGAGGTTAAACCAGGCCCTCTCGCTCCATTTCACAGGGGCACTCTGGGCACCAGTCCCCTTTCAGACCGAGAGCAACTGATGCCATGGGAGAAGCCCCTGCCCATCTGTTCACTCACCTGGCACTGCCTGCTCTGAGACCCCTACACGGGTCGCCCTGGAGGTGCCAACCCTGTGAACCCCTCCCTGTGCCCTGACACTGAGAAAGCCCTGCCCACCCCCACCATGTGTGAAGTGATGCCCACAATCAACGAGGGGGACCCCCTGGGGCCTCCCCATGGAACGGATGCTGACGCCAACTTTGAGCAGCTGATGGTGAACATGCTGGATGAGCGGGAGAAGTTGCTAGAGTCCCTTCGGGAGAGTCAGGAGACTTTGGCGGCGACACAGAGCTGGCTCCAGGATGCCCTGCATGAGCGAGACCAGCTCCAGCGCCACCTTAACTCTGCCCTTCCCCAGGTAAGGCCTGATAGTCTGCATCTCCCTCATCCCCTCCCCTCACCCAGCCTTTCAGAGCCCTCAACTTCTGGGTCCTCAGCTCTCTTCATCTGTTAGCATCTCAACAAAGGGAATTCACAGAGCATTTACTCTCCTTCACCTTGCTTCATAATACTTTTCCCTGTTACTCCCAAGCTCCTCAGGCTGAAATTGGCTCCACCTGGAGAAAAGGATGGACTTTGATGCAGGAAGAAAACCCAGCCTTAGTTGCCAACTGCAGTGAACCCATGCGGCCAGAAGGTGGCAGGCTGTACTGGGAAGACACCTCCACCTTGGCTGCTCCTCACCAGTGTCCTATTCTTGGAAGTGGTGGGTGGCGAACCACAGAGAATGGAGATGGGAGAAGCCTTAGAGGTTATCTAGTCCACCTCTCATTGCACAGATGAAAAAAACAAGAGGCATCACATGGAAAATTATAGGCAGAGCTGTGATACCCCTCTTATTCTCCTCAATCAACATGACTACTAGCAATAATAGTCACCATTTATTGTGTTTTCTGTGTGCTAAGCACTTTGACTGGAATTTCCTTCACTAAATTCCACAGCGATGAAGTTAGTGCTGTTATCGCCATCATCTCTAATTTACAAATGATGAAGCTGAAACTTGAGGAGATTGGTAAACTGCTCATGGCCACCCTGCCTGTGGGGGTGCTGCAAGGGTTAGGGAGGCAGCCCTGAGGGGCCACACTGCTCAGGACTCAGCTCCAGGCCCTCTCCCCACATGTGGGGAGAAGAACCAGAGTGGCTGAGTTTCCTACCCAGGGTCCAGAAGGGTTCAGGGGGCAGAGTCTTGTGATGCTTTGTAGATAGGAATATGGAGCCCTGGTGAGGAACTGGGGTGGGAGATGGGCCCATCCTACCCCACTGTGTTTGGAGCCCTGAACAAGCCCCAGGATGAAGGAGTCAGTCCCTGCCCCCAGGGAGCTCGTACACTAGAAAGGAGATAGACAAGAGCCCAAATGATAGGAAGAAAATGTGGAGGAAGAGAAGAGGGGCCCCCAAAGGATTGTTAAAACAGTGTGAAGACCTAAAATAGCTGCCAGATAATTGATCCTCAGAGCAACACTTGAGGGAGGATTGTCTTTCGGATTAGAGGTTCAAAGGGGTTAGGTATCTTGTCCAAGGTCACAAACGGGCAGAGCTGAGATTTGATCTCAACCCCTCACTGGGAGCTTCATGAGGGCAGGGATTATGTCTTTCCTGTTACCGTGTTTCCAGTGACCAGCACAGGAGCTGGTACATGGTAGGTGCTCACAGTGCTGGTGTTCTTAACAGTTTTCAGAGGAGGGAGGAAGCCTTCCACTGGGAAGTCTGGAAAGGTCCCAAGGAGGTGTGTCCTTTGAGATGGGCTTTGAAAGATCAGGTGTTGACAGAAGATTGGGCTTTCAGGGGTGGGGGGAGCCCACTGAGCAAAGGTGTGGAATTAAGAAGTTTACTAGTGACTGTCAACAGCGGTTACCCAGGTTGACCAGGTCTTAGAGTGTATGGAAAGGAACTGTGAGAGAGAAGCTGGAAACCAGGATAAGAAGTTTGTATTTAATGGTGTAAACAACATTGTGCTTTGGGAGATTACCCTGGCAGCAGTGTGTCAGACGGGTTAGAGTTGGGGAGGGACGTTACTAATATCAAACCGGAAGTGAAACTCCCCTCCATCCACTTCTAAAGGGAAATGTCACTGGATTGTTGGAGAAACAGAAATACAAAATGGGAGGGAGGACATAATCAGGTTATATTGGTGGCTGGAGAGGGAAGGGGCCGCAGGGCTGACTTGGTGACTTTCTCACTCTTATATCTAACTGTATTCCCTTGCACCCTACTACATACTTGGAATGCTTCCCCTCTTGAGAAGCACATGCTTAGTAGTATGGATGGATAGGGATTTTTCTGGGGACAGTTGGTGGAAGTAAGGGACGAGTGAGAGGATCCCACCACTGACTTGGGCGTGCAGGATACTGCTTAGGTGGTGGATCCCCAAGCACTGAGGGGCCTTGGGGGTTTTCAGGAATTTGCCACCTTAACCCGGGAGCTGAGTATGTGTCGGGAGCAGCTTCTAGAGAGGGAGGAAGAGATATCAGAGCTGAAAGCAGAGCGGAATAACACAAGGGTAAGTGGGGTGACCTGGCGTGTGTTTGTGCTTTGGGGGTGGTGGGTATGACCAAGGGAGCAGGCATGTCCAGGGCCAGGACATCCCCAGCCCTATCCTAAACTCCTCCTGCCTTATATTCTGGGGTGATAGTCAGTTTGTTCAACCATCAGTGCTAGGCTTTTCACTTCTAGTTCAGGGTCATGGGAAAGGTTGGGGTCTTGGGAGAGAGGCTAGGGCAGGTATTCAGTTGGGACAGCAGCTGTTCACCCACATGGAAGTATTTCACCATTCTAACAATGGTACACATGGCAGTACTCGTGTCTGCTGGGTGTTCATGTGGACCCTGCTTATAGCCCCTGGGGCATAGGCTCACAGCCCTTCCTCTTGCCCTCCCCTTCTCTCTGCCAGTTGCTTCTGGAACATCTGGAGTGCCTAGTGTCCCGTCATGAGCGGTCACTGAGGATGACTGTGGTGAAGCGTCAGGCTCAGTCACCTTCAGGGGTTTCCAGTGAGGTGGAGGTGCTGAAGGCTCTCAAGTCACTGTTTGAGCACCACAAGGCCCTGGATGAGAAGGTACCTAGGCTGGCCCACAGCCTGCCTCCACCCCCAATCCCGCCAGGCTTCCCCAGAGCCTCTGTGCATCCCTTCTCTGAGATTTCTGAATCCTGTGTTTAGGGAAAACTGCCGTCTAGCTTCGTAACTGGCTCCCTCCTACAATTAATCCAATTTCCAGGTCCTCCTATTAGGTTCCCTCTCAGAAATTTGCCTCTTGGCAGGTCCTTCTCTTTGCCTTATGCTCAGTGGTGGTAGACCAAACCCAGCCTTCTCCAGCTTGAGTCCAGTGGGGTCCCTGTTTCTTTCTTCATCTCCCCTTTTATCTTGGACAGGTGCGAGAGCGGCTCCGGGTGGCCCTGGAGAGAGTTACCACCTTGGAAGAGCAGTTGGCGGGTGCCCACCAGCAGGTAAGCTGCTTGCCCTCCCTCCATCTGTAGACTACAGCTCCTGGAAGCCAAGGCTGGTTTACCCCTTTTCCCCACTCTGTTCCTCATCAGATTTCTCCCCTCTGTCTTAACTGGAGACTGTTAGCCAACAGGAGACATCTCTCTCTAGGAGGTGGGAGACTTGGAAGGGTCTAGAATCTATAGGAGGTTCTCTTCTCTTTGACTCACTGCCCTGGGGACTGTGCCCTACAGGTGTCTGCCCTACAGCAGGAGGCAGGGGTTCAGGATGGAGTGGCAGAAGAGGAGGGGACTGTGGAACTGGGACCGAAATGCCTGTGGAAGGTGGGTCATGGGGAGCTGCATAGAGGGGACATGTCTTACCCCAGACAGGAGGTGGGGGCCCTGCCCTGCCTTAGTGCAGTAGAGCAACTGCTTGAATTAAATTTGGAGCTTTCTCCAATGTTACCATCTCTCTTTCCTGCTTTCCCCTACCCCATCTGCAAAGAAATCTACAGATTTTTGTTTTAGTGCCCAGTACATACACTGCTAAGCATATAATGTGTTTGTCCACTTGAATTGTTAGGTGCCATGTACCTAAGAGATCACTTTTCTTTCTGAGCCTCTGTTCCCCTAGTCATGCCCCTTTCTAGGTTACAAGAGACTGAAATAGCAGGTAAAACTAGAAATGATTATGATTTCAAGAGATACACAGGAGAGTGAGAGTGTTCGGTCATTGTCTGGAATGAGCTTCTGGAGCCCAGAGGAAGAAGGGTGTACCTGGAGGTGTGCTCTAAAATTGAGGGCAGAGCTGTGATCTGCTCTGGTTGTGCTGTCCCTCTTCCCACCTCCCCAGGGCAGGGCAGGGGAATGGGATGCCCAAGGCTCTGATGACTGACTGATAGTTCACTGTCTCTGGAGCATGACGCGGGCCAGGTAGAAGAGCTGCAGGAGCTCCTGGAGAAGCAGAACTTTGAGTTGAGCCAGGCCCGGGAGCGACTGGTCACCCTGACAGCAACCGTGGCCGAACTTGAGGAGGACCTGGGCACGGCCCGCCGGGACCTTATCAAGTCGGAGGAGCTGAGCAGCAAACATCAGCGGGACCTCCGGGAAGTGAGCAAGGGCCTGGGCCTGACCCTATCTTTCTGGGTGCAGGTATCTGGCACTCAGGAAGGTAGCTGCTGGATGTCCTGGGTGTAGAGGGAGAGCCAGGCAGGGGCTGAGGAGTGTAAGACTGAACACTTGGTAGGGTCCAATGTGGGGAGGAGTGGTGGGAGGGATGGATCAAGGTCAGAAACTGATAAGGTAATGTGGAGGAGATATAGCCAGCCAGACTTGGTGGGGAGGTGCGGACAGGATGAGGGCAGGAAACAGATGATGACCTTCATCTCATCCTCTCCTGTACCGCTCAGGCTCTAGCCCAGAAGGAGGACATGGAGGAGCGAATAACCACACTGGAGAAGCGCTACCTGGCTGCTCAGCGTGAGGCTACATCGATTCATGACCTCAACGACAAACTGGAGAATGAGCTGGCCAATAAGGAGTCCCTGCACCGCCAGGTAACTCATGCAGTTGGGGTTGGGGGACACTGTACTTGACCGTGGAGGTCCTAATGATCGTGCTGGAACCTCCCCTTGGTGGCCCAGGAGACCCTGAGGTGCTGGTCACCTTGGGAAAGGGAAAGTCAGGTATCTCTGGGTAGCCAAGAATCAAGATTGCCCCCTGCTACTTCTGACCTATCACTTGCTCTCTGCTGAGGATGGGCCAGGGGGTGGGGGAAGCTTCAGTGCTCCCTCTTGACTCTTCTCCCCACCCCCCACTTTGCTAGTGTGAGGAGAAAGCCCAACATCTGCAGGAGCTGCTGGAGGTAGCAGAGCAGAAACTGCAGCAGACGATGCGCAAGGCTGAGACACTGCCAGAGGTGGAGGCTGAGCTGGCCCAGAGAATTGCAGCCCTCACCAAGGCAAGTGGGCCAAGGGCCTGGGAATCTTCCTCTGTTCCCTGCTTCCTGAGCTCTTATGTAGCCAGGCAGTGAATGGAGAGAGTGGGAGGCACGTTGGGCTGGGGGCCAGGAAACTGCTTCTCATTGCATGACTCCAGGAAACACACTTTGTTGTGTCTGTCAGATGGAAGAGTAATCCCTGCCCTCATCACCCCACAGGGATGTGACAGTCCCATAAGAAGGGATGTAAGAGTACTTTAGTAAGTAGAAGAAACTGTGCTGATGCAAAATATTTTTATTATCATTTATACCATTGTAGTTAATACTTCCTTTTGGGGGGCTCTGAAGTGGAAAAAATAGGACTTTCATTTCTGGAAAGGTAAAATCTGAGAGGAAATATGATCGAAGTTTATACATCTCTGAATGGGGTGGGAGTTTAGGCTGAGCCTATCTTTTTTTTTTTTTTTTTTGTCAAATTGAAGCATTCTAGATCTAGGGACCATCCCTAGCTGTTTGAAGGATTCAGCTTTTGGACAAATAAAAGGGAATATAATTTTACCCAATGGATAGTTAACTTCATGGAGGTATGCAGGCTGAAAACATCCTAGGTCTGGAAGAGCTATGTAAATGCATGGACATCTACATGTGGTGGCTTAATCAAGAGAATTTAGGAGTGTTTACAGTGGGTCGGAGGCTTTCAGGGGTGCCTCATGTGGGATCACCATAGCTACCCACTCAAGCAATGGAGAGAAGAAAACCAATATTTAGTAAGCATCAGCCCCCAGAGCTTCTGGAGGATAGAGGCTGGCCATTGTGCCAGTGTGGCAGCTTGGGGGCTCTGGGGATGGAACCTGCAGCCTGGCTGTACCTCAGTAGACTCAGGACCACGTTTGCTTCTGCCACTGACTTGCTCTGTGACCTGGGAAAAGTCACTCCCTCCCTAATTGGGTGTCTGTGTCATTATCTCTGCGATGATGTCATCATCTCTATAATGATGGGGTTGAATTTGGTCATCTCTAAGGCCTTTCAGGCCCCTAGGAATGAAGGGCAGAGTTTAAAGTGCAGCAGAAGACATTATGTGTGGGATGCTGAACAGTCAGGTTTAGTAACTCTCAAAACTGACAAGAAAGGATGGACTGAAGTGATTAATATGTTCAAGGGAGTCATAGTAGAAGGGCTTTAAGGAGGGATTTCCTGACTGTAAGATGTGTGATTGTCTGGAATACCTTGTCAGAAGAGGCAGTGGGGTCTCCATCTCTGAAGATGCATGAATGGAAGGGGAGACCACTCTACTCAGGCTGGTTTAATAACAAAGGTAATCACCATGGCTAACATTTGTTGAGTGCTTACTGTGTCCTAAGTGTTTGCCATGGATTATCACCTTTAGTCCTTGCAATGGGCATAGGTGCTGTTACTACAACTGAGGAGATAAAGGCTCAATAGTGGTTCAGTAACTTGCCCAAGGTCACACAGCTGGGAAGGGAGGGAGCCAGGATTTGAACCAGTCTGGTTTGAGTCCATGCTCTTAAGGGCAATTCCATCTATCTGGAGGCATAGAGATTTATGGTCGCTCATACTTTCGAGTGGAGTTTTTTTCTGGAAGCGTAGGGAGAATTTAGCCTCTTGAGCTGCCAGCTCCGGGATGTTTCAAGGCTAGCCCTGAGCAGGAAGGAGAGGGTGTGGGTGGGGGGAAAGCGGCAGGGTTGGGGTACTTGGAAAGAAAGGCAATGGTGGTGGCAATTATGCTCCAAGATGGTAAGTGGAGAGCTTGGCTTCATTGGTCCCTGAGGCCCTGATTCCCAAGGGCGGCTCTGGCACCTGGGTGCATGGGATACAAGGTCTGAGCAGGAAGGCAGATGATCTTCAGGCTGCACTGACCCATTCCTCCCTCCAGGCTGAAGAGCGGCATGGCAACATTGAGGAGCACCTACGGCAGCTGGAGGGACAGCTGCAGGAAAAGAACCAAGAGCTGGCAAGGGTGAGCTTACTGGGCCAGACTCTCGAGCCTCCTCTCAACCCCAGGGCGGCATCCCAGGATGGTCTGTGGATAGGGAAAGGAGGAAGAGTGAGAGCTAGGGAAGGACCTGGCTAGGGACAGAGACAGAGCCACAGAGGGGTGGGAGGAGGTGGTCAGGAAAGCTGCAGACAGGGGCCCCCAGAGGATAAGAAGGGGACAGATGAGTGGGCTGGAACCACAGCAGGAATGAGTGGCTCCCTGGGATTGCAGTGAGATGGCCCTGGGGTGGCTTGGTGCAAGGTGGTCTGGTTATGCAGGTGCGGCAGCGGGAGAAGATGAACGAGGACCACAACAAGCGACTGTCAGACACTGTGGACCGACTGCTTAGCGAGTCGAATGAGCGCCTGCAGCTCCACCTCAAGGAGCGCATAGCGGCCCTGGAGGAGAAGGTGCTGTGGGTGGTGGGTCTGGATGGGCAGGGCTGCCCAGAAGGACGGCGCTGGCGGAAAGAGGCGGAGTGGGTAAAGGTGTGGGTGGAGCCGGGCGAGCAGGAATGGTTGGGATGTGAGAGCTTAGTCAGGAGCGGGGCAGGGGTGGGGGGCTGGGCGAGGCGGGGACTGCGGAGGGGTGTGGAGTGGAGTTAGGCTGAAGAGGAGCAGCCTGGTCTGGGGGTGGGGCGGTCTGGCAAGGAGAGGTAGGGCTGGGAGAGCAGACCGGAAGGCAGATCTTGCTGGAAGGGGAAGGCCTGAGCCGGAGTAGAGGAGCCGGGGTGGAGGGGAAGGGGGCTTCTTGGCTCACAGCTGTTCTCCCCCAGAACACACTGATCCAAGAGCTGGAGAGCTCCCAGCGGCAGATTGAAGAGCAGCACCATCACAAGGTACCCAGCTGCTGGCCAGCCCTGCCAGCCTGGGAGGGCTGAGCTTGCTGTGAGGAAAGAACAGGACTGTGTTTCAAGCAGCTGCCCTGAAACCCAGCACTGTGCTAGCCAGTTTGTTAGTCCATGTACACACATTATTTCACTAATCCTCCCTAAAGCCTATCATAGTAGATGCGTCACCACCACCCACCTGTAAAGAAGAAACTTAGCCATAAGCATAGGGCAGAGAGTGGGTAGCAGAGAGGCAGAACACAGTGAAGGACTCGACAAAAGGATTTGGTGGGGCCTCAAACCTGGTGAAGCTCTTGCTTTCTGGTGATTTGGGGTGGATTAGCCACTATCCCTATGCTAGCAATGTCTGTGAAGTCTGGGAGTTCACTGAGGGCCCCTCTGCTGCCCAGCCTTATTTGTCATGCATTTGCTTGTTAGTGAGGGCTCAGCAGGCCTGTTCTGGTAGAGTCCTTCCAGACAGACCTCTCTTCGGGCCCTGCCCCTGCCAACCCTTCTACTCATTTTCCAGTTGGACCTCTTCTCTTTTGGTGTCATCTGTGGGCTTGGCCTTTGGTCCCTGGCTTTGGACTTTGCAGTGCATTCTTCTGCTTCTCCCCAACTCTGCTGTTCTCTTTGTCCTTCTCTCATCTCTCTTCCCCTCCCTCACCCCTACCCCAACCATGGCTCTGCCTGGCACAGGGCCGCCTGTCTGAAGAGATTGAGAAGCTGCGCCAAGAGGTGGACCAGCTGAAGGGTCGAGGAGGGCCATTTGTGGATGGCATCCACTCCAGGTACTGGAGCTCAGGAGGCTGAGCGTGCTGTGATGGAGTCCTGGACGGACCTAGATGGACCCTGGGGGAGGAGACTTCCTCCCACCAAAATACCGCCCAGGACCTCAGGGTCCTCCTTATATTCAGGGTGGGACACTGAGGCTTCGAGAACTTTGTAAAGTCATCCAGCTCACTTGGGCAGTTTAGAAGGGAGCACCTGTCCTCTGAGGGATGCTGAGAGGCAAGTAAAACACAGGATGATCCTTCCCCACTGCCATGAGACACAGAGCATGATTCCTGCTTCCTTGACAGAGGGCACGCCCTTGAGAGGGGTCTGCTGAGTTACATGCTCACCCATGTCCCACAGGGCCTGCTCACAGGGAATATCTGGGTTCACTCTAGTTACTTTGAGACACCTTATTTAGGGCTCTGAACCTAATGCTTAAATTAGGCCCATGTTTTAGGGAACTTCTGGATTTTTATTCATATTTTGTGAAGCATTTGGCAGTGAACTCAGACCTCAAGCCTGCCCTCAGTTCTTTGCCCAGAGAGGCAGGCTGACGATCGAGGAGACTGAAGTAGATGGTGCCACTCAAGGTTCATGGCTCCTGGATATTTTCTGTCCAAACCAAAGTCTCTTAGATCAGAACACATAAGGTTCCCTATGGTCATGCTCTTGTTATATCAGGGAAATAGGGATCAGCTTCTTTGAAGAGAGGTTAAAGGAAAAGTGTACATGTATATGTGCAGAGGGGTAGCGCTTAAATTAGGGAAAGAGATGTTGAACTTGAAGAAGAGAAGCCTGTGGGTTTCTGGGGTGTTAGAGATTTGGGTATCAATTTCAAGTTTGTTAGGAATTATTGTATAGGAGTGTGGAGAGAAGCAGGGAATAGAGACAGAAAATGGTAGTTGGAATTCCTCATACTTCTCCCTTCCTGTAGGTTGCTCAGAAGAGACCAACTCCCTACGCCAATTAAAAAGGCATAGCCCAGAGTACACCAAGCTATTTGGCACTGCTTGCTTTCCTTAATGGTTGGAAATTCTTGGCTTTGACTATAGAAGCACTGGCCCCATCATGGAATTGGGACTGAGTTGCAGGGAAAAGGGGGTGATAAGCAGAAACTCCCCCATCCCTCCAGATACCTTGTGTAATCTGTTGTAGGCTCACCCTGTTCCTTTGCTCTGGGCTCCCTCAAGTTCTAAACTGGGAAGGCATAGGAAAGAAATGTCAGTAGGGGAGGCTTCAGATATTCCAGAGGATCATTACTGTGATCCTAAAATTTCAGGGTTGGGATAGACCCTTGGGGCAATCAAAATGCTTTCTCTAGCCCATGTCTCTGATACAGTGTCAGGGCCTCCTGAAGCTTCCTGGGGACAGGGAGTATGCCTGGCTTGAATTTTGGCCAGGGACTTAGTCCAGAGGAAGACCAGAGGTAGTTGCTAGGGAGAAGACCAAGAAACAAAGACGCTCAGAGTTCAAAGGACTTTTAGAGATCATCCCTTCCAACTTCTCTTGGTGCCATGATCCCTCCCACACATTCTTGTCAGATGGCCAGAGAGTCTCCACCTGAATACCTCTCTGAGAGGAGTTCAGCTTTTTTAAAGCTACCAGTTGCATCATAAGCCAACTCTTGCTATTTGAAGGTGCCTCTTGTGTTAAGTCTAAAGCTGCCTCCCTAGAACTTTCTCCCCTGGATCATACTGATCCCTGGAGCACCAGAGAATAAACCTAATCTCTTGCTCACGTGGCAGCCCTTAAGTCATTAACAAAAGCTCATGTCCTGCTAAGACTTCTCTTTTCCAAGCTAAAGATCCCTTAACTCTTTGGGCCCAGTGGGTGTAAGCTGGGGCTGTCAGTCCTCAGGGCTTGTCTTTTCTCCCCCATCCGCCACTCAAGGGCGCACATAGGCAGTGCAGCAGATGTGCGGTTCTCCCTGAGCACAACCTCCCACGCACCTCAAGGTCTGCATCGTTGCTACTCAGCACTGCGGGAAGAGTCTGCCAAGGTGAGGGGGTGGAGGGGTGAGTGTGGATGGGTCTACCCTGGGGAGTTTGGGGTCAGTTCAGCCACGTGCCTTGCTCCAGTTTCACAGACGGCTGGTGTGTGATGCAAATCCTCCCCCTACCCTCCCCCGTGTCAACGACAGCTGCAGCCTTGGGGTTGGGGCATCACTGCAACAGCTGTGTCTCGCCTCGACCTCCTGGTGGGCAAGAGGTAGAGGCTGGTGGGTGGTCAGCTAGTCCCTGAGGCCCCACTGAGGCCTGTGCATGTGTACCTGGGTGTGCAGGCACGTATTTCTAGTGGTTGGGGTGGGGGATGCAGGGGCAAGATGGAATTGGCAAGCTTTCTGGAGCAAAAGCTGTGGTTTATGGGTAGATGAGAGAGGATGACAGGTTAACTGGCCTTGGGACGGCACCTGAAGTTTTCTGAGAAGCATGTAGTTCATGTGGAGTCTGCCTAGGGAGATTTAGAGGGAACAGGAAAGATTAGGGGCAGAAAAGGACTGACTTCAATCTTTTGGGGAAGTCTGATTCCTTCCTAGCCCCATAATTGTTAACCATGCTCTGTCTCGAGCCCAGATCCTCTACATGCTCTAGGGCACTAGAAGATATAGGTGGAGAGGGAGGGAACTCCTAGTCTGATGGCAGAAGATTCATCTCTGCCATTAGGAAACCCCTAGTGTGAGGGGGGAGTTGAAGTCTGAAGTCATCTCTTTTTCTCTCTCCCCTCTCTCCCTTTCCTCTGTTTATAAGAACACAGCAGCTGCCCAGGACCTCAGTCTAAAGGCTGCAGGAGTGGGAAAAGAGCCCTAAGGGGAACTTGGGGGTTTGGGTCATACAGGATGGGGTTAGAGATGGCCTCTTTCCTTTTCTTCTGCTGCTCTTCTCACACTCCCAGCCCAGTTCTGTGCTCTTTCTGCTTCTGGGCCTTTGTCTACCGAAGGGGTTTGTAGAATGATTTCTGAGAAGCTACCTCCTCTGAGGGTTGATCAGAGGGTCCTGTAATGTGCTGAAACTCTGAGACACAAGACAGTCAGGCCTGCTTGGCTTTTTCTCGTTCCCTATATCAAGTCACCTTTTGTGTGAGTAGAAACAAATAGCCTTTACATAATGCTTACTTGGTGCCAGACCCTGTGCTAAGTGCCTTACATGCATTTCCTAATTTAATCCTCAGCTACCTATGAAGTAGGTACTATTACTATTCCCACTTTACAGATGAAGAAACTGAGGCACAGAGAGGTGAAACAACTCTCTCATAGCTTGTATTTGGTGGAGCCAGGATTCAAAGCAAGGCAGTATCTGGAATCTGTTCCTAACCATTCTGCTATCTGGCTCCTTGAGTTTGAGTAGTATTTCTTAGACTTTAACATACAAGTAAGTTACCCAGGGATTTTGTTAAAATGCAGATTCTGAATTAGTAGGTCTGGGATGGGGCCAGAGATTTAGCATATCTAACAAGCTCCTAGGAGATGCCAGTGCTGCTGGTATAGGTGGGGAGGGTCCTGCCCCTTAGTCATCTGGTGTGTCTTATTACTACTCCTCTGCTCTCCTTCTCTGCTAAGGACTGGGAGCCATCTCCACTGCCTGGGGTGCTGGTCCCCACAGCCACCCCTGCCTTTGACAGTGACCCTGAGATCTCTGATGTGGATGAGGATGAGCCAGGGGGTCTGGTGGGCTCCATGGACGTTGTCTCCCCCAGCAGCCACTCAGACGCCCAGACCCTGGCCATGATGCTGCAGGAGCAGCTGGATGCTATCAACGAGGAGATCAGGTTAGGGCAGGGGTGGAGGGCCTGGGAGGTTCCTTGAAGGACAGAGGCTCGTTGTGTTTGGTCACTGCAAGAGAGATTCTACATGTGTTTGCTTGTCTCTTACAGCTGCACCTTAGAGTGCCACAGTTTAGGGACCCTGTGTGGAGCATCAGGCAAGGTTCTGGCCCAGTGCTGGACAGAGAGGGGTAGGACCTCAGATTGACTTCTTAGGCTTCATTTTCTCTCCCAGGTCTATGGAGACTGTGTTCCTGAAGCTCCTGAAGCTAAACATAATCACTAAGAGTGTAGTTCCCACATACTGAGGCCAACTCAGGGTGAGAGCTTTTGTCAGTCTAATCACAGTCACTGGAGGAGACAACATTATCTCCATTTTATGGACAAGGAAACAAACCAGAGAGATTAAGTGATTTGTCCAAAGCGATGCAGTAAGTGGCAGAGCCAGGATTCAAACTCGGGTCTAAACTCAGTGCACTGTGTCATGCCTCCAGTTCCTAATGAGGCATCAAACAGAAACCATTTGCAGGGAATGTTATGAAGACCTGCACGTTACCCTGCCTTTGTAGAGAGTTTATTAATGTTCGTGACAAACAGCAAGGGAAAATCCAAACCAGAGAACATCAGAGCTTTACAGGGCTGTAGGGGTCATCTGGTTCAATGGTTCCCACACTTTTGGATTTCACAGACGAGCTAAGAAGAAAACACTAGACACACACACACACACACACACACACACACACACACACAGAAAGAGAAGGGTACTAACATAGGACTGCCAACTTTCATTCTGCAAAATGAAACATTAAAGATAATTACCATTTCCTATCACAACCATTCTACAAAAGAAACGATATTTTAACATCCCTAAAGTTGGAAAGACATGCTCTGAGAATAAAGATAGGTCCTGCTCCTAAAGAATAGTTGGCATCTTTACATTAGTTGTGTGTGTGTGTGTGTGTGTGTGAGAGTGTGTACGTGTGTGTGAGTGTGCATACACACATTCCTCTCTGAGTGCCCCCTTCATACACATAACATTATCACTATTATTCTAACTTTTCCATGGAACAGGGAAAGCTCCATCTGGGATCAGTATCAATTAAAGGTCCTGTGTTTGAGAAATACTGACCTAGACCATTCCTGACATTGGGTATATTGGGAAACTGAGGCCCTATAGATAGTAGTAGGTCAAGAATTCTGACTTCCAGGAAGGTTAATATTCCACTGACTAAATTGCCTCCTTTTCCAGCAACTGCTTTTGTTAAATTAGGGAATTTTGTTACATTAGGCCAGTTAACAAGAAAGAGAGAAAATTGTCTAAGCTGCAGTGGGATAGAACCAACTCTGCCCACAAGGCCTTGTATGTCCCTGCAATGCCGAAAACAATGGGGCACACCTGGCCATTGCCTTCTACCTGGGGTCACTGGGTGGTGACTGCAGGCAGTGCCCACATCTGCCTCCTGCTGGTCCTCTCTGGGGCTAATCATGAGATCCGGTTTTGCCCGCCTCCCAGGATGATCCAGGAAGAGAAGGAGTCCACAGAGCTCCGTGCTGAGGAGATTGAGACACGAGTGACTAGTGGCAGCATGGAGGCCCTAAACCTGACCCAGCTGCGCAAACGTGGTTCCATCCCCACCTCTCTGACTGCCCTGTCCCTGGCCAGCGCGTCCCCTCCATTCAGCGGCCGCTCCACACCTAAGCTTACTTCCCGCAGTGCTACCCAGGACCTGGACCGAATGGGGGTCATGACCTTGGTGAGAGTCTTGGGGCAGTTGATGAACAACCTTGTCATCACTGGGCTTGGCCAAGGGGAGTTGACAAGGCACAGCAGGGCTCACTCTCTCTCATTTGGGCCCCAGCATCTTCTCATGATGTGTGCAGACCCTGGCATACCAGGTCACCAGCATGTCCTTCTGGGTCTGGAAAGGGCTATGTAGTATCTTCCTTACCCTCTCCCTTGGATAATGCTTAAGAAACTCACCCAATGCCCATACCTCTTTCTCTTTTCCAGAGGTAGCCCTGATTTATTTTTTCAAGCCAGTTTTTTGTTGTTGTTTTGTTTTGTTTTGTTTTGCTGTGATATTCTCTTCAGGCCTGTGTGAGGCACTGAATCCTATCTTCTCATCCTAAGACCACTGGGCTCCCCTTGGGGTAGACTTTCAAGCATCCAAAGGGTGAGTCCAAGCTCACCCTTCACTCTCTCTTCCAGCCCAGTGACTTAAGAAAGCATAGGAGGAAGCTGCTGGTGAGTGCTGCCTGGTGACCCAGGTACTAATAGGTTAATTCTCCCAGGCCTTTCCCTTTTGGCTTCTCCCCACTGGGCTCTTGAGTCTGAGTCTGAACTCTGAGAGGCCCATAGGGCCTCCCCTCTGCTTTTCTCCATGCTCCTCTGCCTGTCTGGGCTGGGTAGGCAGGCCCCAGATCTCTCCCTCTATCCCCTGACGGCTTCACTGTCTGTTCAGTCACCAGTGTCTCGGGAAGAGAACAGAGAGGATAAAGCCACCATAAAATGTGAGACTTCTCCTCCTTCCTCACCCAGGACGCTGCAGCTAGAGAAGCTTGGCCACCCAGCCCTGAGCCAGGAAGAAGGCAAGAGGTAAATGGAGCAGACCCCATATCGAGCCTCTCCATTCCCAAGTTTATCTCGTCCCTCTCTCTGCCTCTGAACAGGCTGCATCTCACTTGTCCCAGGTGTCTGAACATCTCACTTGTCTTTGAAACACCATCAGGGAAGGACAGTCCCATGTCTCCTTTGGTCACGTGCTCTGATCATATCCCCTTAACCCTCCCAACTCTGACACTTACTGTAAGTTCTTCCTGAAGTCTAACTTCCATCTCTCATGCTGTAATTTAAGTATGTTTCTTCTCATTCCACCCCCTCCTGGCTGTCATCCTGTAGTGCTTTGGAGGATCCAGGCAGCAACCCCAGCAGCAGCAACAGCAGCCAGGACTCCTTGCACAAGGGCGCCAAGCGCAAGGGCATCAAATCATCCATCGGCCGCCTGTTTGGGAAGAAGGAGAAAGGCAGGCTGATCCAGCTGAGCCAGGACGGAGCCACGGGCCATGGTCTCTGTCTCCTAGTAAATGGGTGCGAGTAGAGGGCAGAAGCAGGAGGGTATCCTTGGATCCAGTCTTCTCTGCCTGCCTCCCAGGGACCAGTGGGCAGAAGCCACAGACACAGAGATTCAGCTCCGGAGAAGAAGTTTTCTGTTAGAGCTATTTCACAGCGGGAAGGGCTACCTCATGAGGTGGTAGCTTCTGCCACGAGAAGTGTCAGGCATCAGTATCAGGCTGTTTATTCAGTATGCTGTAGAAGGGGTTCCTGTATTCAGTGTGAGGTTGGACCTCTGAGGTTTCTCCCAATCTCGAGGTTTTCTGAGGTACTATGCTCAGGACCTTCAGGAGAAATTTCTTAGTTCTTTCTCTAAGAGAGTCAGTTCTTAATTCCTAGTACATCTTGCCTCCAGGACTCAAAATATCACAATGCCTAATCATGACTTTGTAGACATTATAGTCAAGTAAGTGCTTGGGCAAGGGTAGCATTATTAACATCTCTATGATGATATAAAGTTCCAGTGTGTGCTTGGTGTGTGGTAGGTACACAATAAATGTTAGCTGTCTTCCTCTCCCTTCCCCTATTCCTTCTTCCCTTTCTTCCTTTCCCTCCCTTCCTCCTTCTCTTTCCCTCATCTATTCAGTTATTTGTTCAATAGACATGTATTGAGTAACTACTGTAAACAAGGCTTAGTATTAGGTATCAGAGCAATAGTGCATTCCTTCAAGGAGCTCAGTTTCTAATGAAAAGGAAAAAATAAAGAGATGATTCTAAAACAATATTAAGATAGCAATATGCTCTGGGTGCTTCTGGAACTCAGAGGTCAGCCATGGAGTGGTGGGAGCGACAGGAGCAGCTTCCTCTGCTGGGCAACACCTGGGCAGAAGCTTGAAGGCTAAGTGGGAATTAGCCAAGCCAAGAAGAGGTGTGTGTGTGTGTGTGTGTGTGTGTGAGGGGAAGGGGATGGGGTAGGGGGGGTCTGAGAAAGGCAAAGATTCATGGGTGTGAGAGTTTTGTAAGCAGTTGAGTTTATTCAGAGTGGGGAGGGAAGTGGGTGGGGGGAGCAGAAGAGGTGAGTTTAGACCCTAGGTTGGGGCCAGCTCATAAGGGCCTTGCAAAATATATTGTGGAGCCAGCCACAGATGGGAGGGGGCAGGGCTGAGAAGGTCCGGTCAGCAGAAGAGGCATCTCGTGTTGAAGCCTTATGATTTCCTATGTTCCCCACACCACATTGGCACCTAAACCTAAGACAGCATCCCAGATTGGCTTCTGGATTACCAACACCCTCTGTCCTCTGTGCACTTGTGAGGAGTGACCAGGGCTTAAATGAATTGTAAAATGCTGCCCCTGCCATGAACTCTAACATCAGTTCAGGAGATCTTTAACGGAAGAGGACAGAGCTATGCATGTTCCCTTTTGCGATTTGTGCAAGTGAGTGGCCCTGAGAAAGAGGCCCAGACACACATCTCTGAATGTGCCTCTTTCCCCACCCTCAACCCAGGTCAGGACAATTCTGTCTAAGCCTCGAAGCCCACTCTGGCTCTCTGGGTTTCCTTTTCCCCTTGGTTTGGAGGAGGGACAAGTTCTGGCTAGGATTCTGCTGCCGTTAGGGTGGAACAACTTCCATCCATCTGGCTGAAAAACACCTCCAGGGCTGAGGTTCCCAGTGGAAGGCTCTCTGGGCTTGGGGTGAACCACTCGATGCCGCTGTGGGACTGCCTGGTTGTAGGGATGTCATGTGGAGGCTCCAAGAATAATGGGTTGTCCCATCAGACCCTCGGGTTGTCACATGCTGAGGAGCCTCCTGCTGGTCTGCTCCCCAGTCCTGGCGCAGGCCAAGGGAGGAGAAGCAGAGAGGGCCTAGCTGATATGCCATCTCTTCCCTTCTAGTTCTGCTAACAGACTCTGAGCTCGGTCTGCAGGAGCCCATGGTACCTACCAAGCTGGGGACCCAGGCAGAAAAGGACCGGCGGCTGAAGAAGAAGTAAGAGCCACTGGCCAGGCTCTGCCAGGGTGGGGTCCAACCCCTCACCCACTGTCTTTTCCCTGGACTGCTATGGGACTGAGCTCAGGCAGCCAGAGCCCAGCAAAGCCCTTTCTGGACTGAGTTGGCCTGGTCTAAGTGGGCACAGCAGGGTTTGGGAGGTTGTTCTTAGGATGACCTGAGTGAGAAAGAGACAAGGGTGCTGTGGGAGAGTGACCCAGCACCTGGGGCTCTCTGGCAGAGCAGAGTAGAATGTCTGTGTTTCAGGCCATGTGCAAACAAAGCGAGAGCCCTCACCTCGGGGAATGGAGAGGTGTTGCTGCTTCATGTCTTGGTGTCACACTGCTTCAGGAATAGAGCAGGGGTGGCAGTCCAATGGTGGGGAGAAGGGGTAGTGGGAGTCCAACTCTTGGCACAGCCCATGGTCCCTGGGAGTAAGCATGGTTGAGAAAGAAGGAAGGACTAGTGAGTCTGTTGTTCCTCTTCCTGCAAGACACCAGCTGCTTGAAGATGCCCGCAGAAAAGGAATGCCCTTTGCCCAGTGGGACGGCCCTACTGTGGTCTCCTGGCTAGAGGTAAACCTGGGCAAAGGGAGTCTAAGTCTACTCAGGGGTCTGGTGGGAAGGATGTGTGGATTGGGACAAGGACTCCTTGAGCAAAGGGGTGGTATTCCTAGAGTTTTCCCAGCATGTTTCTCCCTTGCCAAGTGCACAGTGCCATACCTAGCACTTAGCCAGAATCGATGCTATATACTGATGCCTCTCGAGTAGCTAAGTCTGGATAAGGGGAATTAATCTTCACTGAGCCATTAAGACTTAACACAGGTGGTTTCATTCTTCCTATAGGTGCCCCCAGGAGCTAATCACCCATGCAATGTTGGTAAAATCCCTTCACCTTCCCAGGCCTTAGATTTTTCATCTGTAAAATGGGAAAAAGAGGCATTTGATGATGGTCATCTCCACATTTCTAAATTCCTCTGCTTTTCATTTGCTGTTCTGAGACCATGGATGAGGCCTGGCCCTTGCCTCTCAGTATTGCCAAACTTTTGCAGTGGAGCCCAGATCTTGGGAAAGGGGCTGAATTTACCCTCTGTGCCCCATATCTGCAGCTCTGGGTGGGGATGCCTGCTTGGTATGTGGCAGCCTGCCGGGCCAACGTCAAGAGTGGTGCCATCATGTCAGCCCTCTCGGACACAGAGATCCAGCGGGAAATTGGCATCAGCAATGCCCTGCACCGGCTCAAGCTCCGGCTGGCTATCCAGGAGATGGTGTCACTGACCAGCCCCTCTGCCCCACCCACCTCCAGGACTGTGAGTGGCCTCTCCCTCACCCAGGACATTTTCAGAAGCCCCAAAATAGTGTTTACAAAGTCTCATATTGGTCATTGGGAAGATGGCAGCATTTGAGTCCTGCCCCTTACTTCCCATTCCCACAAAGGGTTCCACCCAGTCTCCAAGAGGAGGTAACACGGTTGCTAGCAGAATCCCAGCAGGCCTAGTTCCCTGCCTCCCACGTACCACCCATGAGCTCCATCTCCCCATACCTACTCTGCCGGTAATTTTAGATCTTTGGGCAGAGTTTCCAAAGACAGGACTTCTGGGTTCTGTGTTTTTGACAGATTGGGGTAGCAGAGGGAGTAGGGCATTTGTAAATTCTGGTCCTCCAACCTCTCCACAAGAATGTAAACCTCTCCATGGACCCCCCAAGGTAAAATCTTTCACTGTAGTCCATCTCTGTGATTGGGGTCAGCCCTTATTCCAGATTCACACCATTTATTCATATTCATTCAGGAAATATTTGTTGGGTACTTCTATGTGCCAGGCACTGTGCGAAGCAGTGCAGATACAGTAATAAAACAGAGTCGCTCAGAGCTAGACAATGTGCAGAATTCTGGGCTGGGCCTGTGGGAAGACTCAGGGGAAGGGAGCTATGTCTTGTCCTTAGGGCTCCCAGCCTGATGGGGAGCCTAGGAGCTCACACGCAGGATCAGCTAGGTCTCCTCTCTGCCTACAGTCTTCTGGGAATGTCTGGGTCACCCATGAAGAGATGGAAACTCTGGCAACATCCACTAAAACAGTGAGTCTGGCCCTGGGCCCTGGGCCTGGGGTTAGGGCTGATGACTTGCATGAGGATGAGGGAAAGGTTGTGGGAAGTCAAAGGGGCTTGTAGCTGATCTAATACGAGATTGGTATCCCTGATGTGTGATGGAGTTCTGTTCTCAGGGTGGTGGGTTGGTGGGAAAGAAGTGAGAATGGAAACAGTTTTTGTGTGTGTGGGGGGGTGGTCTATTCCGGGGGTCACAAGTTCACCCTGGGCTACTGGTATACTCCAGTAAAGAAGAGCAGGGCTTGGGAGGATTTTGCCCTGCTATCAGCATGAAGCCACAGAGTCCTTACCCTTGTGCTTGATCCTTGGTGGAGGAACAGGGAGGGTTGGGAGGACCTGGCACCTTGCCTGACTGTGTTTCTGCCACACACACATTTGATCCCCCCTCACTGCAAACACAGGCACGTGCACCAGCCTTCTGTGCTCTCTTAACCTTTCCAACAAGCTTTCCCTAGTCACCCATCCAGCTACTGGGGTGTCTGCTCCTCCTTCTTGATGGGACCTTGGGTGGAGGCTGCCAGGTTTCTTGACTTTGCCTGTTTCCCCCTGACATGCTGCACTCATTCCTAGGACAGTGAGGAGGGCAGCTGGGCTCAGGTAAGACCCCCTCCTCTTGTCCAGAACCAACTCTCAGCAGTTTGGGGTAGTGTTCTCCCAGCAGGTTCGCTCCCCTGCAGGACTCTCTGAGCCCCAGTCTTTTAGGTCCCTCTTCACCTGTCCCTGGGCACAGGTTCTCTCCTCCACTGAAGCCACCCGCCTCCATCCTTCTTCATTCCCCTTTAGCTACTTCTGGTTTTTCACTATGGCAGGTGAGGAGCCTTGGAGGGCTGTGCCCCCAGCATGCCTGCCTCTTCCCCTCAGTTCGACCCTCTTCCCCTCAGTTCGACCCTCTTCCCGGGAGTAATGAGACTTAGATTAGTATGAATCCTCTTCCTCTTCCTGTCCCTCTCAGGGGTACCCCTGGTGAGCTGAGCAAAGGGCTTTCATTCATTCACTTGGTGAGCAAGGATTTATTGAGCAGCTGCTAGGTGTTAGGCCTTTCTATGCCCTCTGGATACAGAAGTGAGCAAACTTAGCCCTCATGGGGCTTATATTCTAGGGGAGAAACAGACAGTAAACACACAAATAAATGGACAATATATCAGATAGATGTAAGTGCCACGAATAAAAATGAAGCATGTAGCACTGTTTATACTTGTTGGGCAACCCCATCAACAGGAGACTGGACAGATCAGTTATAGTATATTCTCACAGTAAAACACTATTTAGCAAAGGGAATGGATGACTCAGACATATAGTGTAAAGTGAAAAGTGTAAGTCCCAAAAGATTTTCTATTAAAACTCAAAAACAAGCAAATTTAATCATATTATTTAGAGAAATATACCTTGGTGACTATAAGAACATTTTTTCAAGCAGGGGCATCATGGACAGAAAACTCAGCATGGTGGTTACCTCTAGAGGGGCAGTAGGGCATAAGATGGGGAAGAAGAACATAAAGATGGATGCAACAGTGTGGATAACATGGATGGTGTCCAAGGATGTTAACTTCGTTTTTATGCTTAGTAATGAACATACGCTACATATGTTTTATATGTATCAATCGTTTTATTTTAAAAGATAACAAAATAAAATTTTCAATTCTAAAAAAATCAAGTTGGGTAAGGAAAGAGAGTGATGGAGGGTTACCATTAAAATTCATTCTAAGGATAGATGGTTAGGGAGGTCCCTGCCCTCAAGGCAGGAGGCAATGACTAAGTGGAGCAGGCCTCTCAGAACCAGACTGGGTGGGAGGTGGGGCACACGGTCTGTGGTGGGGTGGGAAGGCGGCACACGAAGGACCTAGGGAATCTCTGGAGAGACAACCAAGCCTTAGAGAAGAGCGCTGGCAGGTGCAGTTCACCTTACTTCATTTTTTTATATCTTTAGCCAAACGTAACTCCCTGTGGACCGTGTGAGGCCAGTTTCCCAAGTGAGACTGGCTTTCTTTGTCACTCTGCAGGCCCTCTGTAATGCAGCCTATCCCCTGGGCTCAGCAGGCTTGAGGCTGACTGAAAATCAGGAAGGCAAGTCTGCCTTACAGCACCACAAATGCATTTCAGAGTCGATGGGAAGGATTTCCTATGATTTGCTGCCTAGGTAGTTGCTTCTGTTCATTAGTGTAGATAACTGATAAGTGAGTGGGAATATATCATTTCAGGATCTTAAAAAGCTCCATTTAAAATCCCCACCTCCCGCCTCTACCAGCCCCTCAGTGAAAGTAAGCTGAAATTTTATTGAACTGCTAGCTGCAACCTGCTGGCACTGCCTTTGCCCCCAGCCTCCTCCATCTTGTTCTCCAGACCCTGGCCTATGGGGACATGAACCACGAGTGGATTGGGAACCAGTGGCTGCCCAGCCTGGGGCTCCCCCAGTACCGCAGCTACTTCATGGAGTGCCTTGTGGACGCTCGCATGCTGGATCACCTCACCAAGAAGGACCTGCGGGTCCATCTGAAGATGGTGGACAGCTTCCACCGGTGAGCCAGGCTGGAACCCAGGGCCACCTCCCTACACAGGTCTCCCCCAACTCTGGGGGTCTGTCTCCAAGAATAGAGGTGCTTCCATCTCTTTCTTTGCCTGTTCTGGGTGGTAACAGGTCTCCCTTTGGGGAAAGCCAAATCTTTGTCTCCCCTGCAGTTTGAGGGTTTAGTCCTCTCACCTCCAACCCTTAAGACACAGTCATTTCTCTTTAGCTTCATTTGGAAAATTTTCCCCCTAGATATGAATTTTATTTCTTGTCATTGAGCTTGCTGAATTCTCTACATTTACCCTGAGAAGACTCACACTGAACCCAGCATCTATTTTAGGTGTCTAATTCCTTACAAGATGAGAGGAAAGTTCTTTCTGGATGCTTGCCCTGCCAACATCCCAGATCTGAGCCTCTCAGTTTTAAACACACATCCTTTTGTACAGGAAGTCATCCAGTGTTCTCCTCCTCTTTGTTGAAAAGATCTTCTGTGCAAAAGTATCTGCAGTGGAGGTCACAAACTGGTAGCCTGAGGGCAGAATTTGGCTCACACATGTAATTTGTTTGGCCTACATTGTATTTTTAAAATTATGACCGTAGCTGCCAATATTTAAACACTAGGAAATGTTAAACAAAATTCTGGATGTCTGGCTTCTCTTGAAAAAGAGAAAGCTCTATGGGCACATCCCAGCATGGAAACAACCAGCTGGAGCTAGGGAGGCAGCCCTCCTAAGACATAGGTTTTCGGTAATGGTTCCAGGAGTTGATGGTTTTTAGGAAGTCCTTTTTAACATCCAACTTCAAATCACACAGGCTGCTATTTGAGCCAGGTCTTTTATCTTGAGTAGTTAATGTGACAAAGGGTGGAGTTAGGAGTGTGTAGCTTTTCAAGGTTCTTTTAGGGCTCTACAGGTGTCCCTTGGTCTCTCCAACTCATAAACAACAGAAAGTTATATTTGGAAGGGATCTAGTTAGCCTCCATATTTTATGGGTGAGGAAACTGAGGCATGGGAAGGAGCAGCGGCCCGAGGTCACTCAGGGATGCTAGCAAAATGCAAGTCTCCTGACTGAAATCCAGTTCTCTTGCCACCATATTGCAGAGCCGCCTATGCTGGAACCCCCAGCTGTGTCTGTGCTGAGCACCACCCCTCCCTCACCACCGGGGCTGAAAGGGAATCTTTTGTTTCTGTCAATCTGGGAGGCTGCCAGGCCTAGCTGCACCTGTTCCCTCCTCAGTGATTGATAGGGCTGGGGAGAGAAGGGCCATTCCCCACCAAGCTGAGATGTGCCTCGGTTGCTAGAGGATCAGGCAGCCCAACCCTATACAGCATTATGGAAGTCCTCCCCCGACCCTTTGCCCATGAGAGACTCTCAGCCTATACACACGGTTCCAGATTTAGCTCTAAATCTTGGGTACTTCACAGTTTCTAAAACATTTCCACATTCCTTACCTCAATTAGGTATATAACTGCTTTTTTTCCACTTAATATTTCATAAGCATGTTCTTATATCTTTAAAAATTCTTTTAAATCATACTTCTTTAACGATGAGAAAGAGTTATTTAAAGACTCTCCTTTCACAGATGGGGAAAACAAGTCCAATAGAGATTGAGTGTCACCAGGTCACTCAGCCAAGTGGTTACAGAATGGGGCCAGCATCCTTCTTTCTTGACACCCAACTCAGAGCTCTTTTCCTTAGACCATAGTGTTCTATTGAGCAGGTTTCCATGAGAATCTCCTATTTTGACAGGAGAAAAAGCACACACAATAATTAGTAATGTCCTCCCAAAAGTGGTACCATTACTGAATGCCTCTGATGTTCAAGAGCTGGTCTAAGCCCTTTCATACAGGGTCACCTTTAATGCTCACAGTAACTCTGCAGGAGAGGTATGACCCCCATCTCACATATGCTGAGTGCCACTCAACTGGGAAGTGGCACAGCTGGCATTCAGATCCAGGTGGATCTGACTTTAAGGCCTTTATATTTTTGCTAAGCTGTGCAACAGCTTTGAAAGTCATAGGAACTGAACTGAAAATTATAGTAAGTGAGATTGAAATTAGAGGCATTTCCATTTAGGAGGTATGTGTGCATCTGCCCCCTCCAGGGGACCAAGGCTTAAACCAGTGGCCTTGAGCCAGATCCCTTAGAAGTGGTGTCTCTGAGCTATAAGGGTTTGTTCTAGGCAGATGGGCTACCTGGGTAGAACTGAGGGGAGAGAAGTAGGGAGCAATCAAGCATAATTTAATCTCACAAAGCAATGGCCTCAATGATAGAGTCAAAAGTATTTGGAATTGGGAGAGACCTTCTATTCTATTCCTCCACTTTGTAGATGACAAAACCCAGAGAGGCTGAATGACAGAGTAGTGTTCAAGTTTAAAGAAGAACACTACAGGGAAAGCTGCCCAAGATGGAATGAGCTGCATCAAGAGGTAGTGAGTTCCCTGTCACCAGAGGTGTTTAGGCACAGGTGTTCATAATACTCAAAAGGATGTTACAGAGGTGACTCCTGCATTAGGTGGGGGGGAGCTTGGACTGATAGTGTGTGGGGTCCCTTCTAACCTACAGATTCTTTGGTTCGTGGCCTGGCTTAGTAATTATTTATTGAGTGCTTACTATGCACCTGGTACAGTTTAAAGTACTTTTAGTACTTTATGTGAATTATTTCACATCATTCATTTAGCATTTATGGTGTTTACATTTGTGGAATGTGTCAGGCACCATCCTAGGGGTTTGAGATACATCAGTGAACAAAACAAACCTCCTTGCCCTCGTGGAGCTTACATTGTAACTGGGAGAGACAAACAAGGAATTATAAATATATAGAATGTTAATAGATAAAAGGTGGTAGAAAAAAAAATTAGACCAGCGTAAGGGGGATTGGTGGTGCTGGTGATGTTGCAGTTTTAAATCAGGTGGACAAGGTAACTACTGAATTTAAAATATAACATTTGAGCAAAAACTTAAAGGAGACAAGGGGGTAAGCCACGTAGCAGACTGGGGGGCAGGGAGGGGGTGTGTTCCAGGCAGAAGGAGCAGCCACTGCAAAGGCCCCAAGGCACATAGGCCAAGCATTCCTGCCACGTTTGAGGAACAGCAGGGCTATCAGTATAGGGGCAGATCATTTATCACATTGTAGGCCATTGTAATGACTCTGAGTGAAATGGGCACATGAAAGAATATCTGTAGGGTTCTTTGTCATTCCAGTGCCTGGAGAAGGAGGGACATGTTGCTATCATTCAAAGAACTTTCCTTTGTCAATCAGGCCCACACCCTGGCTGAGGGGGAGGACTTGGGGTAGGCAGAGAGAGGGAAGTGGCCTTGGGATAGATTATGTCTAAGCCCTGGAGGAAGGAGGAGAAGGAGCAGGCTGGGATGTCTCTGTGCTGGAGGATATAGGTCTTGATGGGCTGTGGTTGGTGCTGGATATGGGGCAGATGTGGTAGAAACGTGGCCCCACTGAGGCTCTGGCTCAGGGGGGCTGTGTCCCTGCAGAACCAGTCTTCAGTATGGCATCATGTGTCTGAAGAGGCTGAATTATGACCGGAAGGAGCTGGAGAAGAGGCGGGAAGAAAGCCAGCATGAGATCAAGGGTAAGCTTGTCAGGCTCAATGGAGCCTCCTCTGAAAGTTGTGGTGGGAGTGGCCTTGGGGGAGCAGGGACCTGCCTCACTGATCCCTGCCTTGGGCTGAGTGAAGGGAGGAGAGGCATTCTGTGCCACAGGGAAGCTCCAAATCTAAGAGGGAAGACACAGCCCTTAGGGAGCAGGGAGCTCCCAGTCTGATGAGGGAGACACAATCCATGCCCAAAGGATGCTGCCATCTGGTGGAGGAAAAATAGCCCCTGCCCAATCAGCTGCAACATCCCCCTCCCCAACACATTAGACAATGGCCACCAACTAGACAAATGCAATGATCCCCTTGGGATAATGCTATAGACTGGTGTGAGAAAGTGCTCATGGAACTTGGTGATCTGGGTGGGGCTGGACAGGAAAGAAAGGCAAGTCTTAGAAGAGACCTTGAAGGTAGAAAGAATAAGAAGAGGGCCATTCCCGCCTGGGGGCAGGGGATGACTGGTACAGGGGCTCTGGGGAGAAAGCCTATTAGCCTGACCCTGAGTCTTGCAGTGGCAAGAATGGAGTGGTATGGGGCTGGTTCTCCAAGAGCCCAGGTGCCAGGGAGGACAGAAAGAAGATGTGGAAAGTTGAGGTGGGTAGGGGTGGGTAGGAGCCAAGAGAACAGGGTGGACTGGGGCTCTGGGTCTAGGGACCTCTATTTCTGTCCCTGGAGGGGCCTTGGCCAAACCTGTCTCTTTCTACTCCTTTTCTTCCCCTGCCCTCCAGATGTGCTGGTCTGGACCAACGACCAGGTGGTTCATTGGGTCCAGTCTATTGGGCTCCGGGACTATGCAGGAAACCTGCATGAGAGTGGTGTGCATGGTGCTCTGCTGGCCCTGGACGAGAACTTCGACCACAATGCGTTGGCCCTGGTCCTCCAGATACCCACGCAGAATACCCAGGTAGGCTGTAAGTCTCAATCAGTCTGATCTTGGTCATCAGTCTCAATCTTGCTCTCTCTCCCTCTGATATGCGCAAGTTTATGGATTGGTGGGAGGGCTTTTTGGAGGCCTGTTCTAGAGGGGATCACAAATGTCCTCAAACCTCCAAGTGGTCCCTATGCATAACCAAGTCCCCAGGAAACAAGTGCCCTTCACATACAGAGCACATTCAGCACAGGCCTGGAATACTGTGTTAATCCCCACACTGCAGTGGGCACCCCCATCTCCTCCCAGCCCCATCTTTACAGCTGACACTTTTCCTCTACTTGCTTCTCTGACCTGACTATTCATAGAAGAAAACTAGCCCTGGGGCCCACAAGGACCAGAGAACCCATATCCCCTTTGTTCCCCACCCCCGGGGATCTGTTCCTGGGTCCCTAGGTTTTAGAAAGCTAAATATACCAAATAACACAGCCCAGGGCTTCTCCATGTCAGGGCTTTGTCTCCCTGTCAACAGCTCAAAAGATTAGACATCTCCTTCCATTACATTTGATAATTATTATGGAGCTGTCATCTAAGAATATATATAAATTCTCTTGAACCTATTTATATGTTTGGCTTTTTTAACTTCCTGTGGGTAATGGACTCTAGAATTACTACCTGTTGTGTAAAGTACTTCCTAATTTTATTTGTCCTAAATGTACCCACAGTGGGCTCCCCCGGGGAAGAGAATTGCCTCATCCTAATTGTCTACGATTTAGTATGGGTATTTGTATTTGACTATTTCTCACCTTCTGTGATTTCATAAACTCTGATTGTGTTGCCTCTGGGTCCAAGCCTTTGTCTCTCCAGACAGAGTGGTCTTAATTCTTTTAGCCTTTCCTCATATAGACTTGTCTCCATGCCCTGATCATTTTAGCTGCCCTTGTCTGGACTGTTTGCAGCTGTCAGATCTCTTGAAATTCAGCCACCAGAGCTGCACAAGCTATTCTGGGAGCAGACGAGTTTTCACTTGTGTGAGGATAGGGCTGAGTTGTCTTATAATTTTGGGTGGAGTGTTGGCCTTTTAGGGGTGATGGCAGCACACAGGGCCAGGGCGTCCTACAGTCTCTTTGCAATGACCCATCCCAACCAGTCAGAATGGATAGCACAGATTCCCCTCATTCTCTAGGAAGAGCTGAGATTTCCCCCTAGCTGCAATTTTTCTTTTTTTAATCAAGGAGTCATTTCTAATTGTATTTATTTATTTATTTATGGCTGCGTGGCACGCGGGCTCAGTAATTGTGGCTCGTGGGCTCTAGAGTGCAGGCTCAGTAGTTGTGGCACACGGGCTCAGTTGCTCCACGGCATGTGGGATCTTCCCGGACCAGAGACTGAACCCATGTCCCCTGCGTTGGCAGGCAGATTCTTAACCACTGCGCCACCAGGGAAATCCCAATGCAATTTTTCTATGCTTGCCAATCTCCAACCCCAGCAGCTGCTTTCTTGCCCACTCATACAACTTTGTGAAATGTTTCTGAAGTTTGTAAATGTCATAGTCACCTTTCACTACCCAGAGGAACAGTGTCATCTGGATACTTGAAAATTAACTATGCTTCTCCTTTCTGGTCACTTAAAAAATATTATGTTCCCAATACCAACAAAGACTGTCCCCACAGAATTCTATGGTTAATATTATCTACCCAGAAATGGGCTTGTTTTTCTCTCATTTCCTATCTCTAAATACATTTGTGGACAGCAGTACATCTGTAAACAGTAGCAGGGCTACTGTCTGTTGCTCTCTAACCAATCTTATTTTTCTGACCCATTCATTTAGCTTAGCTATTAGGGGAAGTAGGATCTGACCCAATATGGAATCCTTCATTAAAAATGGTTCAGAAGGGCTTCCCTGGTGGCGCAGTGGTTGAGAGTCTGCCTGCCAATGCAGGGGACGCGGATTCGAGCCCTGGTCTGGGAGGATCCCACATGCTGCGGAGCAACTGGGCCCGTGAGCCACAATTACTGAGCCTGCGTGTCTGGAGCCTGTGCTCCGAAACAAGAGAGGCCGTGATAGTGAGAGGCCCACGCACCGCCATGAAGAGTGGCCCCTGCTTGCCACAACTAGAGAAAGCCCTCGCACAGAAACAAAGACCCAACACAGCCGTAAATAAATAAATAAATAAATTTTAAAAAAATGGTTCAGAATATCTGGTGGTAGTTTTGAAAATTTTCTTGTTTCTGGGATTTCTCAAATCTCCTAGTGAGAAATAGCTGGGAGGCCTAGAGAAGGCCTTTATGCCCCACTCAGCCCAAGGGCCACCAATATCCATGACTGAGCAGTTTTCCTAAGTTAAATTTTTGATGTGGAACTTTATAAAATACATTTATATAATCTAAATAAGTTAAATCTTCATTGTCCATGGTCTACATGCTTATTTACCCCTCCAGAAAGATCGTATGGCATGATATTCCCCTATAGAGACAAACTGTGGGGTTTTTTTCCCCAGTAGGTGAAGTCTGTCCATCCACGTGTTCTATGATCCTACTTTTTAAAAAATTATAGTTTTCTAATTTGCTCCATATGAAAAAAATCGTAAGGTTAACATTTTGACTTCTCAGAGGACACCAAGGTTAGCTCAAAGGAGTGGCATCAAGGGCTAATGGGTTAAATGCACTGAAAACCCCATCTCTGCCCTTGGACCCCCTAGGAAACAGGTGAAAGATGGCATTAGAGGTCATTAACCATAGCGCCTCCCTTCTCTCCCTCTTTCACCCTGTGGACTCCAGGCACGCCAGGTGATGGAGAGAGAGTTCAACAACCTGTTGGCCTTGGGCACAGACCGGAAGCTGGATGATGTGAGTACCTGGCTGTGAACTGGGGGCCTTGAGGATCTGGTCACTGTTGGTTTGTTGGAGTTCATGAGTTCTGCTTTCCTTGGGCTAATGATTGGTGGGGTGGCCTAAGGGAGGAGAGCCATAGAGGATGGGGATGATATCAGGGGGTTGGGGAGGCAGGGACAGGCCTAGCAATAGGCCTGGAGAAGTCTCTATGACACTCCTTCTGGGTACCTCTAGCCTCTTCCAACTCTGTGCCCCAAATCTCCTAACCACACAGGATCAGAGGTTTCCCCCAAAGGTCATCTCTTTGGGATCATACCTTTTTCTTTATCTCTTAGACACCCTCTCTTCAGTGCTGTGAGCACAGCATATCTCCAGCCTGCTAAGTTTCCCACCCATCCAATAGTGTGGTTGTTTGGAGGTAGACATTATTCTGAGGTCATTAAATGACAGGTTTGCTCACATGTTCCTCAGTGCCGTTTGACACAGCTAAACACATGGCTCAGGCTTCTATCATCCCAGCTTCCTTTCTAGATTTACTCTTACGCCCCAGGTCACTGAAGAAACAGTCCCTTCCAACTGGGTTTCATCAGGCCTTCTCCTTGAGTTTAGGTTGGACTATGTCTTGGAAGACTCCAAAGTTCTGGCCATAATGCCAGAACTGTTAGAGATGCCTCCTAAAACATACGTGTTTCCTGAGGGCACAGCCCCCTCCCCAGCCCCTGCCTCCTCTCCCCTCCCTCCTCCCTACTCACTTTCCTACCATTAACCTTGCCTGCCTTCGCTGTCAGGTTTGCCTTAGCTGCCTTGGTTCCAACCAAGTTAAAAAAGAGCCCAGACTGTTTATTTTTAGCTTCTCCATCTTCAGTCAGATCTGTTTCTGATCCCCATTTTCTCTGCAGCACCCCTACCCCTACCAATGCCTCTGTTTAGACTTCTGGGCCTCCTTGTGGGACACCATTAGTGTTATCTACTTATCAATTAGTCTCTTCTTAGTTGGGTTTAACAGGGCTAAAACCCACCTTTGTGGAATGACTACTGCACCTCGGTAGGTAGGACACACTCAGAAACATACAGAATTTGTGGAGGGGTGTTTTCTTCACAGAGGTACCTTGAAATTTGGATTGTGTTATTTACACACACACACACACACACATATATTACATACATATTACATATGTATATGTGTGTGTGTGTATTCCAGTCAAGGAGAGAAACTGCCAGACCCCACCAGATGTCTCCACTCTGAGATCTGAATCTTCCCAATGCCCCTGCAAGGTGGACCCTCCTACTTATTCCCCACACACTAGGTTTTAAGCTTTCTTTGATACAGCTTTCCCATATATCTTTGAATGGTGCTTTCTAATTTAGAAAACTCTTTACTCCTTCAATCCTTACAAAAATATTCTTTGAATGCCTACTCTGGGCCAGGCATTGGGCAAGGCATGGTGGTGCAGTGAGGACAAACATCTTATTTTATGCTAACAATCATCATGTGAGACAGGTTATCATGCCATCTTACAGATGAGGAATTGAAGCTCAAAGAGGTAACTTACTTGCTGTCACAGATAACTTACCTGCAGTCACAGGCTGACATGTGGCAGAGCCAGACTGGAGCAAAAGTATATCTGATTCCTGTGTTCTTTTTCCTACCTCCTGCTGCCTCCTAAAAGTGGAGATAGCTGGCCTATCAGGCTTCAGGCACTGGGGTGGAGTTACTGAGTAGGTGATATCATCTTGGCAATGCAGTGGGCTTTCTGGGATGCAGCTAGGTGTGGGGCTGGAGAGAACTGATTCTTTAAAAGGAAGCTTAAGTAGAAGGCCAGGTCCTAGGAATAAGGTGAGATTTGGGGGTGGGGGGAGTGGCAGGTGGGAGGTTGGAGATCCAAGAGACTGCCTCCTGTCCAGCCGTCCAGCACATCATCAGCAACCTTGAGCTGTCTCTTGCAACGGTTTCCTTTGACAATTCTGGTTCTCAGTTTCCCCTCTCAAGCTTCAAGGCCCTGGAGGGCTATATCCAGTTCTCCCATGCATGGATGTCAGGACTCAAGGGAAATGAGGAGATGAGGAACACAAAGAACATCTGACTATTAGGGGACAGGGGAGAAAAACAGAAACAAGTTCTTAGGGTTGGCTGAAGATAGAAATGGAGAGAGAGAGAGCGTGCAGAAGAGAAGGGTCTCTAGATTAGGTTAAAGATAGGATCATGGCGAAGACAGAAATGATGAGGAAAGTTACTGATAAACTCAGGGATGGGATGCCTGCATAGGGAGCCAGCTGCCATTTAGCAAATATTTATTGAGTGCCTACTGTGTTCCCAGGCACTACTCAGGTCTGCGGATATATTGGTTGGAACAAAAAGGATCAAAATCTCTGTCCCATGAAGCATAGAATTTGAAAGGGGTAGGGTGGGGGGAGGAAGAGAGGGAGAGAAAGGAATTGATGAAATAATCTCATAAGTACATTTAAAAATGCTATGATGAATGCTATGACAGACATACGTGGTGCTAAGAACTGATGGGGGCATTTGGCCTACTCAGGGCACAAACAACAAACCCTAATGGGGTTGGGAGAGGTTGTTTAGGTGAGAACTGGTGGGTTAGTGTCTCTTACTCCTGCTGCTAGCACTCTACCTGCACCAGTTCCAAGAACACAAGCGTTGAGGGGGATTAGGCATGGCTGCCAAGCAGGATGGTTGTAAGCTGTGAAGGGTGGGGTGGGAGGCTTGTGCAGAGGGACATCCTGTAGAGTTATGGCTCTGGGTGCCCTCTGGCAGAGATAGTTATTTTGGAGACTTGGCTGGCATGGGTGAGAGGGCAGATAGCAGGAGCCTTTGGAGGAACCTGCCTCTGATTGGCCATCTGCCTGACCCATCACTGTCAATGGGTCAGTGTTCTCCCCTGATCCCCTCAGGGATAGGCAGCCTGAGAAATATGTAGGGCAGATGATGTCCTATTTTACATTTACAGATAAGGAAACTGAAGCTCAGAGAGGTTACTTGCTCAGGGTCACATAGCTAGTATTGATAAAATGGAAGCCAGGTCTCCTAACTCCTGACCCAGCGCTGCTTCAGCACACCGGTGCTGCAGCCATACGGAGGCCCCAGAAAGGCAGGGAGGAGTGAACGGAGGCTGGCTGGTGACTACTTCCCATGGGTGAGGCTGAGAGGAGGAACACTTTAAAGGTCAATGGGCATCCCAAGCCCAGTTTGAGATGATTGGGGTGGGCAGAGAAACCGAGTTCAACTGCAGGATGCCACATCCGAACAGGGGGACCCCACCCCGCCTAGAGACAGGGAACTTCAGAGTGGCAAGGGCTCCCCGCAGTCATCCACTTTGCCCCATTCACTTTACACTAGGAAAAGCTGAGGGCCTGAAAGCGGACGTGACCTTGCTCCCTTCTTTCCGAAGGGAAAGGTACCCCTAGAACCAGGCACTGACTATCCTACCCCAGGCAGGGAGTGAGGATGGCAGTTCCAACGTAGCCCTGGTCCTCTGCGTGTCCCCACGGTGCAGGGGGAGGACAAGGTGTTCCGCCGCGCGCCCTCCTGGAGGAAACGCTTCCGGCCACGGGACCACCACGGCAGCGCCATGCTCAGCGCCTCTCGCGAAACGCTCCCGGTAGGCTTCCGCGTGTCCACGCTGGGGCCACTGAAGCCTCCACCCGCCCCGCCAAAGAAGATCATGCCTGAAGGTGAGTGGCAGGCTAGCTGGGCATGGCCGCGGCCCAGCAGGACATAGGTGCCTGGGCGGCGGAGTGGGGCGGGCGCTGGCGCTCAGGCGAGGCCGAGGCGGGCGCGCAGCTCCCGCGCCGGCGCTGCACTAACTAATGGCCGCCGCGGGCAGGCGCGGCCGGGAAGGCCCCACGGGCGAGCTGTGCGCGCACTAACCCGCCGCTCTGTGTTCTCCCGCGGCTGCCGACTCCTCCCAGCCGGGACGGCGGGGGCGCAGAGACTGGAGACCTGCACGGTTCGGACCTACTCCTGCTGACCCCGCCTCCCGGCCCGGGTCTGACGGGGCTGTGCCCGTGGCTCGGGGTAAGTGGGCCAGGCCCTGGTCACGGGCGCTCTTCGGCCCGCCCTCCGCCCGCACAAGGCCTCCCCGCGCCTGTCCCTGGCCTCCGGCCGGCCGTGCCGCTCCAGCCCTGCTCGCGCCCACTGCCTGGCTTGCCCTTCCTGCTTTCTCTGGCCTTGGGCGCTTGGAGCTTGCAAGCACGCCGCAGATACCTCGCAACCCGTCTCTCAGGGACTCACTGCCAACTCACCGCGCAATGCCTGTCTCTTTCTCTCTCTTTTAGCTCACTCTCACTATCTCTACGGACACATGCTCTCCGCCTTCCGGGACTAGCTACAGCCCCCAAGGCCAGCTTTCTCCTGCTTGGTTTCACAGGCTCGGAGAGCCCTTAACCCTCCTGCTCGGTCCCCTTACTCCACGGCTCCTAGTCTCATATCTCAGAATATACTCTCTACCCCCTAGCCATCCCACTACCCCAAGTCCAACGTGTGTCCCTTGTAAGGCTCTCTGGAATGTGGCTGGGTTTCCTGGTGTTGTGGAGGCAACCAGGTTGTGGGTCTGCGGGAGGGAGAGGAAGGCAGCCCAAGATGGATGGACTCCACCTTCTCTCTTCTGCATCTAGCTGGTCTGGACTGCAAACTCCACCAGAGACCAGGACACGCGTCAAGGGCTGGGGATGGCCCTTCCACGAAAATGGCACTTCAGACTGCCTTGCTTGGGTTATTTGGCTTTCTGGTTTCTGTCCACCTCTTGGTTGTACTAGATGGTCTACATCTGCTTTTGGCACCCTCGCCATTATCCCTCCCCCAACTCATCTGCATAGCTGCAGCTCCTGCCTCATCTCCAGGACCTCCTTGGGGGCTGGGAAGGGCTGTAGAAGGCCCCATTCTTCCTCAGGATGATGAACCTGGGAAGAGGGAAGGCTAAGGTGGAGATTCTAGGCCCTGGTTTAAGTTGAATCCCAAACACCAAGCATAAGGATGGGGAAACTCAGCCCTCCTGCCCAGTGAGAGGTGCAGGGAGGTCAGCTAGAGGGAGAGCCAATGGCCTGTGGTAGCCTTAAGCCCAAATGGCAGCGGGAATGCCTCCTGCCCCAACTGTAGGGTAGAGCTGCTGCTGGGCTGGGGGGAGGGGGAATTGTGTGGATCTTGGCTCTGGATCAAGCTAACCTTGCACTGCCAGCTATGCTCCCAATATTCCTTCCCTTTCTGTCCCCGTTTGCCCCACTTCTTTGATAATCCCAGCCCCATAAGAATATACCTAATGGGTGGATTGAGTATATACATTGACCTTAAAGTCTGGTTTGGGAAAAAGGTAATCTGAGGCTTCCTTCCTCTGATCTCCTAGGAAGAAAATAAAGCTTCCCCTCTAGTGAATCATGTCCTAGGTCCAGGAAATCCAGTGTTGGTGAAGACTGTCATTCTCCTGCTTGTCCCCAAACCACTACCCCTTGTTCAGGGCTCTTTTGGTGTGCAGGGACTGCTTCGTCCAGAAATTCCTGAGACCTGCCCAGTTTCAGTTGCTTTCCCCAGTAGCACGGCAGCATCCAGGGCCGAGGGATACAGGTCCCACTTTGGTAGGAATGTTATTTCCAAGAAATCCCTCTTCTTAACCCATGTACTCATCCTGCCAAGGTGCCTGGAAGTGTTTGGGACCCAAGTTCAGGGTGAGCTGATGGAACCTAAGGTTTCATCCAAGTGAAAGGAGAGGAAAAGTGCCTGAAGCATGTTTCCTGGAGAGGAGCCAGTGAAGTGCCACCCTGCAGGTAGCTGAGCAGCTGGTTTGCAAGCTGATGACTTGGATTCTGAGTGGTGGCAAGGCTAGCAGATGGGATGATGGGTCAGAGCACCCTGTCCAGAAGGAGTGCTGGAGCCTGGGGCAGTACCAGGCTTACAGGTTTCTGCTGCTTTTCAGTAGAGGAGAGGCCCACCAGTGGTGGGGCTGGGTGGGCTCCCATGGATATGGGCAAGGCATCCAACTTCCCTTGCTCTCCCTCATTGTTCCCTGCCCTTCCTGTCTGTCAGGCCACTGGGAATGGAGCTGGAGGAGTTCTTGAGCAGAAAATAAGTTGGATGGAGAGAAAGAGCTCCTATCCCTGGTTAATGGATGTTAAGATTATGGAGAAACCCCAGATTCCTAAGATTGGTGAAGCTGGAGACCACAAGGCCATCTGACTCCTTCAGGGAACTCTGATAGGCTAGCATAGTGGGAAATTCAGCCCCAGCCTCTCCTCTACAACTCAACCCTATCTTATTTAGTCATGTCATAAGGCAGCAGCTGGCAGGACCCAGGTCTGTTCGGGGCATCTTGGGATTATTGCAGGGAGGTGATGCATACAGTGATGGAAGGCTCTTGTCTTGGTGTATCCCTTGCCTCACAGTCAATGTACTTTTTATCTGGGGAGTCACTTGTGACCCATACCCCCTCACCAGCCTCCTGTATCTTGTCAGGTCTCTTCTCAGTACCATACTGCTGGCACAGTGCATCAGGAATGGGTGTCTGGGTGTGTATGAGTGTGAGTGTGTGTGTGTACATACCAATAAATAACCTGGTTTTGAGACAACATACAAATGGCTTTGGTCTTTTTTTTTTTTTTTTTTTTTAACTTTGAGCTTACCTGATACATCTAGCTTATTCCACAGTCCTAAGGGCTGCTGTAATCTGGAAAGTAAATATCAGAGTTTTTAAAACTTGTAGTCAGGGCTTCCCTGGTGGCGCAGTGGTTGAGAATCTGCCTGCTAATGCAGGGGACACGGGTTCGAGCCCTGGTCTGGGAAGATCCCACATGCCGCGGAGCAGCTGGGCCCGTGAGCCACAACTCCTGAGCCTGCGCGTCTGGAGCCTGTGCCCCGCAACGAGAGGGGCTGCGATAGTGAGAGGCCCGCGCACCGCGATGAAGAGCGGTCCCCGCACCGCGATGAAGAGTGGCCCCCACTTGCCGTAACTAGAGAAAGCCCTCGCACGAACCGAAGACCCAACACAGACAAAAATAAATAAATAAATAAATAAATAAATAAAACTTGTAGTCAGTCAGTAACCTTCTGTTTACTTACATAACCATGGGTTGATAGGTTAGTGTTTGAGCTACTTGTGACAAGGGAGTATAGGAAAAGGAGTGAGGAGTCCTGACTGCTGGGATTGATTTATTTCTTTTTCTTCCTCTGTACACACCTGCTTCACTATCCTCATAGACTTTCATACTGATGCAAGAGTTACTGATGCTAAACACCCATTAGTCATATCACATTGCTGTTCGCTTTTGTAGCAGCTCCACTGCTACCACTGAGGTCCAACTCCTCGGTGTAGGACAAGAGGCCATCATGACTTGTTCCAGTGCCCTCTCCTCCCAACAATCTTGAGTCCACGTAACTCAGAAATGTTGTGTCTACCCAGGCCCATCACCAGAAGGCAGCACAGAATACTTCTTTCCTTGCCTTTGCAACTGTGAACCTTCCAGACCCACTTCAAGCATCACCTGGGAGGCATTGCCTGCCTCTCCTCAGAAGAATTAGATAACCAGCAACCTTTTGCACCCCTGGCACTCTGTGCACATTGTGATGCTGCCTAGTCATTGTCCTCTCTTTGTCTGTTTCCCACTGGGCTGTGGGGAAGCTCCTTTAGGTCAATCTCATCGATCTCTGTGTCCCTAGATGTATATACTTGAATGAATAAATGAACCAACCTTATCTCAGTGGGGTTTTATAAGGATTATTATTAAATAAAGCTAAAAATTATTGAGAACTATTGTGTGCCAGGCACTGTTCTAAGCATGCTAAATGTATTAGCTCATTAAATCCTCCCAACCCTGTGATGTATCATCATCACCATTTTGCAGAACAGGAAATTCTAAAGCTGAGACAATGCAGCTGGTAAGATATAGATGTACAGATGTTTGTTAAAACTTCTGGCCCAGTTCCAGGAGTGCTTAACAGATATTACTTGCTTCTCTTTTAAGTGAGCCCAAGACCCTGCCCTGAAGTTAAGCTTCTCGTAGCTCCCTTTCTCAAACTCTTACATCTGTACCACTCATGCGGTACTTGGCTCCTGTGATTTTCATGGAGCCTTGTTTCTTCTGTTCGTCTGAATGGTGAACTCCCTGAGGGCAGCATAATCCACCATCCAGCCTTGTATCCTCTCCAAGGCTAACTGACCCACTGATGATACAGGATGGCAGAGTCCATGGGCACAGATGGCAGGATGGGAGCAAGACAAGGCAACTTGTGACTCAGGGAGGCCAAACAGGCAAGGAAAGATGCTGGCCTAGTGCCTACAAGCCTCTGGGGGTCCCCTCCCACCCTCTCAATGATCAAAGGTAGAGTTGACCAGCCTTGGTGACCAGCTGGCTACAGGAGTGAGATCTGAAGGAATCCAAGAAAACTAGTTTCCCAGAGTTGCCATCTACTGGGGTGGGGAATGTAGAGGGAACAGGCTTATGTGAAAATGTGAGCTTGATATTGGACATGCTGCATTTGAGATGAGACCCCAACATCATGTTTCTGTCAGCATTTGTAAAAAAGAAAGAAGACTCTAGGTTTCTTTCCTAGAACACTTTCCTTTGCCTTCCTTAGGAATGGTCCAGCAGAGTGAGAGGCAGAGAATCTGGATCAGGTGGTTGCCTGTGGCTGAGGGGGGGGGTGAGGGACAGCCAGAATCGCTGTGGGGTTTGGGGATCCCATTTGGGCCTAGGTGGTGCCTCTTTAGCCAAGATCCTAGCCCAATTCACAGCCTTCAGTTCTTTCTGAGCTTTAGCTCACCTCCAGGCATCTCTGCCCTAGCCTGGAGCCCAGAAACCAGGAATTCAGACAAGTCCAGGGGACGTGACATGGTGGGTCTTATCCAAGAAACAGATACCTGAGCTGAGGGGGCTCCTCTTCTCTCACCCTCCATTTTACCCCCTTTACCTCCCTCTCCAGTTGGTCCAACCACTTACTGTACCTGCAGCACTTAAAAAGGTTTTTCACTCTGCCAAATAGGTTACTTTGAGAAGTTAGATACCTAAGGATGTTTATTGGAGTGCAGCAAATAGTACTTTAAGCATTCTGCAATTCACACTAATTATCTAAACACTCCAAGAAGTTCCTCTCTACACACTGACAATTGGTATGTCAATTTCAAATCTTATCTTTTTATTCTAGCAGATTCCCTAAAGTCCGTTATTAGGCAACATTTGTTTAACTTTGATTTATTGCATGTGCTTCCACTGGAGACCAGATTTAAGCTAATTTCCCCAAAGAACTATCACTCATTACTCATTAATTGGAGTCTTATCTGTAATTCAGTTGTGAAGGTCAAGCATTTGTTAATTTAAGAAAGTCCCTGTGCTTTGATGACAAATGTTTCTTCTGTGAAAATAATGAGTGAGGCTGGGCTCCAGTTTGCCATTCACACAGGTGAAGTTCTAGCAAATTGTTTCTTCCTGGTGGGAGGCTTAAGGACTTGAAGACTGAAAAAGAAATAAGCAGACAATGACTACACCTGACAATGGTCAGGAACAATCGACCTTAATAGCCATTGCTTAGAACTGTTCATTCGTAACAGATTATGAATATGAACCTCAGATTCCAATTGACATGATAACTGAAGAGGAATAAACTTAAAAAATATATCCAGCAACCTGAGAGCCTATCAGTTCCTTAGTAGAGATGAGTGCCTTTCTCTTGGCCAGACCAAGCCCACAGTAAGAAGGAGGGCAACTGAAGGCAGCCGGCTTGTATCTACCCTAGGAGCTTGGGAGGTACCAGGGGCAGAGGAAATGAACCTGAGGGAAGAAGATCCCCCTTGAATGGGTAGTTCAGTATTATTGGTGCATAATAAGGGAGTGAGTATAGATTGTAGAGCCAAGGTGTTGCACCCACACATGTTACTCTCCTCATCTCCAAGGGCAGTGAGCCAGGGAGAGCTAAGAGTTGTGGCAGTGACCTAGGTATTCCTCTCCAGCCTTTCCAAGAAGGTAAAACTGTGTCAACTGAAGAAAAATGCACAACCTAAAAGTTGCAAGATATGTTTTACTCAGGGAACTTACTGAGGACTATAGCCCAGGAGACAGCCTCTCAGATAACTCTGAGGAACCGTTCTGAAGAGTTAAGGGAGGAGCCAGGATATATTGGAGTTTTTGCTGAAAAAAAATGTAGTCAAATGTCAAAGATTACTGCTAATCACAAAACACAGGCATATCAAATTAATGATTTTAGTGCTTTTCTATGTATGGGAAGATGCAAGAGTCCAGGCTCATTGAAATTATTCTTTAGGTATGCATGTTAACAATCTAGGGCCAGTATCTGAAGCACATAATGCTTCCTGTTTTTTCTCCATCCTGGATTCCCCTCGGGGAGTACCTTGCCACTACAGTGGATGATAGTTTGATGGCAGGCAACATTTGTTGTTTACTAGAATGGCAGGCAACATTCCCTGTCCACAGCTGTAAACACAATGACATAAACCCAAGAAGAAAATCCCACAAACGGGGACAGATTAGGCCAGTTTATGATTCCCAGCAGGCCCAGCCCTGACTGGTTTGGGATGAGCAGGCCCTGGGGGAGACCCTCCCTTCTGCACCCTCACCTGAGTTCTGTGAGCCTACTCCACCTTTTGCTTAAATGGAGTTTCTGGAGAAACCTCTGGGAGCAGTGTGTTGACTCCCCTCTCCAGGAGCAAGTCAAGAGGACAGGTGTGGTAGGCCCAGCTGAGCCCAGAGCAAGTGCAGAATGGGCATCAGGGCCTGGTTGATAAAACTGGGTTAAGTGTTTTATAAAGGGCCCTGAAGAATTGAATGCAGGCTGGAATGTACCACACTCTGAATCCCCTGACTTCTGTAATGATTCTAAAACTTATAATTTGCAATAAATCAGACACACTTAGCGTGAAGCAGTTGGAATTAATAAAGGCTTTAGTCCATTCAAATTCTAGCTCCTGATGCCTTCTCAGTTAATATTATGTGATCTCTATCCAAATTCTTTCTCCTCAATTCTTCACCCACCTTCTCCCCCTCAGGAAGCCAGTCTTTGGAAAATAGCATCCCATATGAAGAGAGCCCCAGCTTTGTTTCCTTTGTAAGCCCCTTCCCCTACCCCCAGCAGAATTGCCTTCATCCTCTGAGCTGTAGACAGGGACCAGAATCTCTTGCAGCCTGGAGGAATGGAAGGGTGTGGTGAGGGGACATGCTGGTTGACCTGGAAGAAAGTGAGAATGTCTGACCCTAATCACCCTGATTGAATTACCTCCCACTTCCTCACAGGACTCCTGCTAATGTGGCACCAGAGGAGAGGCAGGGATTAGAGAGGGGAAACCCACAAATTCCAGCTCTACACCCCTGTCTGCAGGCTGTAGTCTGAGTGCTAGGCATATGAGCATGCTCAGTTAATTGGAAGGGAATGGACCTATTGGGATATAAGATGGAGTGCAGTAGACTGTGAACAGTGTCTATGAATTAGAGTGCAACAGAATGCTCAACGGAATTTCCTGCATGTCCCACAAGGATTTCTGTAGAATCTTGTCTTCGCTCAGCCAATGGACCAGACCTGGCTTCCTTTGTAATGGTAAAAAGAGCAGGGATCCCAGCGCCTAGTGACCACCAGCAACATGGTGCCTCTGACGCTTTTGGAGCCCCATCTGCTCCACAAGCCCTGGCCCTGCCATGTGTCTGGACCACTGAGGTGGGAGAAGCTATAACGTTAGTCATCTCCTCCCTCTATATCATCACAGACACTCTTCTAGCACCCAGTCTTTATTCATTTTTTAAAAAAGAAATCCAAATAAGTTAGCAAAAAAAAAAAAAATATACAAAACAATGGCAAAACCACACAATGCTTAGTTAACAAAATAAATCACCCCAGGAGTCCCTGCCCACCCGCCCCCCCCCCCACCTGTCCCTGGCAACTTCAGCACAGAGACCTTGGTCAGATGGCAGCTTTACAAACAACACACAAAACAAAACAAAACATAAAACCATTGGAAGGTTCCCAGCATTCACTGCAAAAGCTTGGCCCCCCAGTGACTTGGGAACAGAGGATTGTTCCTCTCCCTTCTCTCAATTCAGGGCAGGCCCAGCCTAACCCTGGCATAGGAAGAGACAACAACAGGAGATGTGCATAGTTTGTCCAGGTCAGGACACTGTCTTCGTCTCTCAAAGTGTATCTTTTCAGGGGGTGGAATTGGAGGCTGCATTATGATCAAAGGGAAGCTCCTGAGTTGCCCCCTGAGCCAGGGGGCTTACACAAGGGGGCACTCCGGTCCCCTGCTTTATCTCCCTGGAAACAGAACTGCTCTCTGCTCTAATGAGTTAGCTAAATGAGAGCATCCATTCCCTCTCTGGGTGGTGGGTTAACCTTATATGGATGAGGAGGGGGATAGTCTGGCATTTGGCAGCCCCAAGACTGGCTTCCTGGCATCAGGACAGCCTGGCTTAGGAGAGCCCTGCTTCAGAAGTGGTGGCATCTGTGGCCAGCTTGGGGGGCTCTCATGGTTGCCCATTTTGGCAGACAATCTCAATTGGGCATGGTTTCATCTGGGAAGGCCACAGCAACATCCTCCACTGTGATGCTGTCCACGATGGAGGTGAGGGAGTGCAGATTGTGGGCATCCGTAGGGTCAGCTGTGAGCAGGTGATCTGTAAGGAGAAGGTAGGAAGATGTTACCTGGGTGATTAAGTGTCTTAAGACCCAAGACAGGGGCTGAGCCCTTTGGAGTGGCACGGGTTTTCCTGGACAGATGGGTGAGAAAAGCTCAGGGTCCTACTCCCCAGCCCATGCCTTTCCTAGTGCTATGTGCACGTGTGTGTGCGTATGTGTGTGTGAACGCCAGTGTGTCCTCTCTGATATCACCTGGTGGGGTTAGAATTTGGAAGCAGTTATTCCGAAGTGGAGCCAGAATGCTGGCCCAGTTTTGCAGCACTGACTCAGCAATTCCCAGGGACCCTTGGGGCAGGGACATTGTCCTCTCTGTGGGGAAGGTCATCTACCAGGCACCAGCTGGGGAGTTGCAGGAGGCCTAGACAACTCCTTAGCTGGTCAAGGCTTCAGGGAGGCACATGGCCTTCTAGCCCACCATTTGGGGCCCTGGATTCAAAAGGTCCCTAGAGAGGCCAAGGGAAGAGGACTAGAGCAGGGAGTAAGATAAGAGGGGAGAACTGGGCTTAGAGATAGCCTGTGGGATTTGAGTCAAAGTAACCAGGGTCCTGGTCTCACTTACCCCCTGGGTTGGGGCCAAACTCCAGTGCACTTCCCCACTCTGGACTGCAGGAGGCACTATGGGAGCTGCATTCACTGGGCACCTGCAAGACAGGGCGAAGGCCCAAGGTCAGGGCACTGCCATTCTCGGTGGTGTCTCTTTGTCCAGTCCCAATGGGCAGAAGTACCTGTGGTGGGGTTGGAGGGTGGGCCACAAGCTGCAGCCCTCCAGCCTGGCCCACCCCCTGTTCCAGAATCTTCAAAATCACCTCCTTTCATGCCTTTCTCTGGCCACAGAGCCCCTGCTTCAGGGCCATTCCTAGCACCCATCCTGCGTGGTGATTCTGCCCTCATAGGACACCCAGCCTAAGGGGGTCTGTGGTTTTCTTGACCCTGGGATAAGGGTGAAGGAAGCAGAATGTCTGGCCCAACCAGGGCCACTTTTGTGCAGGCCTGTTGGGGTTCCATGAGAGACCGAGTGGGTTTGCTCTCTGCTCAGCCATACCCAGGAGGGGGTCGGGTGAGGGGCAAAGCAGTCTTCTCAGGTACACTCGGCCTTGCCTTTTAGGCCCTGTCTTCCCCCTCATCCAGCTGACTCTGGACTTGCTCCTGGATCCCTCCTTCAGTCCTGTTCCATCCCCCTCCACATGCTTCTTCTCCCCACTGCCTTTATCTTGTCTGGAAAGGACACAGAGACACAGGAGGTCAGCTGGGCAGCCCAGCTCTAACAAAGGAAGGCATCCTGCAGCCTCTTAAGACCCTGTCTGGCTCCTGCTCTAGCCATCTGACTGAGCCCCACCGCGGGGTCCTCCAAGGCTGTCCAGGTGCCTCCTGTCCCCCCTCCCCCTGGGGCAGGTGGGTGGGATGGCCACTTACCCCTGGTTGGGGTCCGCCCCCGCCTCGGTAGCGGAGATCGCGCTCCTCCTGGTTGAGGGAGCTGAGCAGGGCCTGCAGGCGCTCGATGTACTGGATGGCACTGCGCAGGATCTCCACCTTGGGCAGCCGCTGGTTGGGGTTGAGCAGGGTGCTCCTCTTCAGGGCCTCAAAGGCCTCATTCACCTTCTTGAGCCTGCGCTTCTCCCTCAGTGTGGCTGCCCGCCGCCGGTCCACAGACACCGACTTCCTCTTGCACACCTTACACGCCCACGGCAGGCACTGGCCTGGGCAGTGCTCGGGGGTCCCTAGCCCCTTGTCTTCGAGGGGCACTCGGGCCTCGGGGCTCAGGCTGAGCTCAGTCCGCTCATAGCCCGGTGGCTCAAAGCCCTGGAGGTGGACGGGCAGGTAGTTTTCCCCGTCATAGAAGTGGGGTTCCTGGTAGAAGTAGGGGGATGTCTCATACAGCTCCATGGGGTCAGAAAAGACTTGTTCCTGCCACCAGCCCCCAAGCTCCTGCAGCCCCTCACGCCAACTGCTGGGTGCCATTTAAACCCTCCCCGCTGGCATGGAACCAGAGATAAATATAGCCAACGCCACAGAAACCTGAGCCCCCCTCTAAGCTGTTGCTGCACATCAAGACATTTACAATGGATTAGATGTGATTCCCCTTCCCTCTCCCCCTGCACACCCCCACCCCTGCCCCCAGCCAGCCTACCCCCAGCCGGCTCTTGTGCACGGGTAGGGAGGCCATAGGGTGTAATTTGACTAGTTTTCATTTCTCAACAGCCTCCATGGGGGCTGGGGAGGTGGGGGAGGACACACATTCTCCTCTCATCTGCTCCTTTCAATTACTCCTAGCTGGGCGGCCTGCCTGCTTCTAGTCCCAAAGAAGCGGGATGGGGGTGGAGGGAGGAGTAAGGAAGGGGTAAGTTTAGGCTGGAAGAGGCCTTAAGAAGTCAACTTATTCATCCCCCTGCTTCCTCACAACACCTTACCCAGACTATATCAGTCAGATGAAACTCTTAGAGAGATTCCCCTCCCAGAGGGTGAGAGTGCTTTAAATTTGGGGCATGTATTGATACTCAATGTCTGAGGTAACAAGGATTGGCTGATGGATTCAACTTCCGGGTTTTCAAAGAAGCTTTGACATCATATGTCGCTTAAGTCTCATGTGATTGGGGATAAATTGAGGCAAAAGGAATTTTTTGGTCTTATTTTTCCTTTTTGGTGTGTGTCAGTGGAAGTTTTCTCTTTAATACAGCTGGCCAGGGTCAGAGCAGAGATTAGAACTTACAGTCTACACATCTCCACCTTCCCCACAGAGGCAAGGTCAAGATCTATTAAGCCCTCTGTCTCCTCCCTTTCTCACTCTGAATCACTTATCTGTCCTCCTATGTCACCTCTTCAACTTTCTTTCCTGCCCCATTTAGACACCAGGATTTTCCTGGCTCCTTACTGTGGGTGGGGTAGAAAGGAGAGAAAGCAGAGACCTTCAAACTCAGTTTAAATATGCCCTCTCCTTGACCACTTGGCTTGGTTGTTCTGGTCTTCCCTTCTGAGCCATCAGCTTTATATATATCATGCAGATCTCAAATATCAGGTGGAGGAGAGACTACTTAATCTTCGGGCTTCTCAGTCCACGGATATCTCTCAGCAGAAGCTTTGGGGTCTGAGAGGACAGTGGTCCCAATATAGTAGGCAGACCTCAGAAATCAGCAGTGAACAAGGCTCAATCTTGGGACTGAAGGATTACAGGGATGCTCAAGGCAGGGTCTCTACCCTTGAGGACCTTACCATCTAGTAGACCCTGCTAGTCACCTGGTTCTACCCAACCCCTGATGCCCAAATCCCCTTCCCAGTGGCCATTGTCCAACATCTGTTGTCCTCACAAGGCAGCCCATTCCACTGATGTGCAGGGAGGCCTTCTGGGTTTTGAACTGCAATCTGCTCCCTCTACTATCTTCTATCCTGTGGTCCCAGTTTTTTCCCTGGGACACTCTGGACTAAGTCTGATTCCTCATCCTAAGACAGATGAGGCTGATGTTATAAGTTCCAACCAGTGGCAAGGATAACAAGAAGAAGAGGAACTGTGCTAGGGACTCAGGGAGGACTTCCCAGGGAAGGTGAGATCTGAATGGAGCTTGAAAAACCCAGCTTTTCTCCCTCTCATTGTCTGTGGTGAGGAGCCAGGAAAATGCTGGTGTCCTTTTGGGGTAAGGAACAGAGATGAGGAGGGGACATAACTAGACAATTTTTTAAAAAACCCAAGGATTTTGAGGGGGAGCAGCAAGGTCTTAATTTGGTTTTTGGCCTTACCACTGTGATACAAAGTGGCAGCCTTGGGGCTGTGGGTTGTAAACCTTGCTTTGACTCTGACCAGATAGGCTGAAGAAGAATCTCTATTTCTAACATACATCCCATCAAGAAAAGAAAAAATAAAAGAAAACCCTTGTCTCAGTTTACACTCTAATCCTCTGAGCGTTGAGAAAAAAAGTGATGTTGAAATTACTATAGAAACCCAGAAATTGCACTATTTTGTCCTTTTGGGATCCAGTCTGCCTCACCCCTAAACAATGTGCCCACATCCTCTAAAAATGGAAGCAGGAGAACTGGGCTTGTTCTGTGATTGTTTCTAGGATCTTACTCTCTGGTTGGTGAGTGTGGACACTGTGTGAATGTTAAATTACAATGCAAGAGAGAGCTATTTTAATTCAGCAGTAAACATGGGGGCCACGACCGATTGTAAATGAGTGGCTTCATCAAATGAGTGTTGAAGTTTACAGAAAATCAAAATCACCGAAGGCTGGAAGGGGAGGAGAGCCCTGGGCTGGGTCTTGGAGAAAAGGTAGGATTTGGATGAGAAGAGGAGAGGAGGGTGAAGGGAGCATTGGGTAGATGGGTTTGTATGGAGCTCAGGGTTCAGGTAAGTGGATGATTAGACAAGCCTACAAAGACGAGAGGAGGCCCACCTAGGCAGAATGGAGGGACTTGAAATCTGAGGCAAGGAGATGGCACAGAAGACCATGACAATGACCCAGGAGTGAAGTGCTGAAGACCTGAACAAGCCACTCAGAGGCAAGAGGATGGATTCAACTGGGAGAGGATGTATGTTTCAGCTGGTAAAGGGATGGTACATGCGTATTATAGGGGAGTGGTTGTTGTATTGATGAAAGGGCACCTGGCACATGGAAACACCTCCAAAACATTAGTCCCCTTACTTGCTTTGTCCCCTTCTCCACTCCTGGCCTCTCCCTCAGGCTATTTCCCTGGCTGTCTTCATTGCCTCTGGGGGACCAAAACAGCAGGGAAAACCTGGCCCCACCCCATGTGTGTATATATTTATTCATTCACTCTTTCATTCAAGGAACAGGTATTGTGCACCTTGTGCTGGTTGTGAGAGTCACTGATGTGAATAAGATGTGGTCTTTCTGCCTGCCAGGTACTCACAGTTGAGTGAGGAAGATGATTATACAAAGTAGGTGATAACAGAGTAGGCTAGAAAAAGTGCTAATATAATCCAGAGAAGGAATTTATTCATTTACTCCTTTCTCTGCTCAACTCAATTTCCTGAGAGCCCACTCTCTATTATTCCCCGGGCATTACTGGACATAGGCAAGAGCAGTAAATAAGATGAGTCCCTGCCCTCAGTTTGGGTGTGAGTTTGGCCTTAGGTCTGTGTGATGTTTGCCTCTGACCAAATGTGAGGGCAGGACTGGCAGGTTAGGGTGACCTTGTGTGTCTAGGTTTCAATGAATCCCTGTCTGTGGATGTGTTTGTGTATGTCTGTCTAAGTAAGTGGCTTGGGGACTATGTCAAATCTCAGCTGTGAGGCACAGACCCTTCCAGAACTGAGAAGATAGGGTGGCCCAGGTGTCTCTCACCTCAGAACCCTAATGGAGCGATTGACCCTTTTCTCTCCTTGTTCCTCTCTTAGAACTGAGCTGAGGAAAAGCTGCCCCTAGAGGCTCCCCCTGCATATTCCTCCACCCCGTGAAAACTGCCCTCTGATGGATGGGAACATATTGGTGCCAAGCACAGAACAGCCTTTGTGCTCTGCCACCAGTGGTGATCCATCAGCTCTAACTTGACAGCAGGGCGTCAGGCCTTAATCCCCACCCCTGCTGGCTTGGGCACTCAGGGCCCCCTGCTCTGACTGTAGCCTCCTCCTCCAGCAGTCCTGCTCCCTCCAGAGGAAGCCCTTATCCCTGGCTGGGGCTCCAGGGCCAGGTCGTTTGTGCCCCCACCCTGACTGTCTCAACTTGATTCTGTCTATTTGCATGCTGGGCTGATCTCATTTGCATGGTAGTGCTTGGATTTCAAAATGCTCAGAGATCCCCTTCACCTGCTCCTGACTCTACCCTTCCACATCTGCTGCATACCCAGTCCCAGGCCTCCGACTCCCAGCATCTTCCAGTCCCTACTGACCGCACAGGGGGGCTGACCTGGGCTGCTAGTTTGCTTGACTCACATCAAAGCAAGTTTCCCATCCCAGAGTCTCACATACCTAGGTATAGAGGATCAAGGAGAAGGTTCTGGAAGAGTGGGAGCCTCTGGCTTCTCCAAACAGGCCCCACATTTTGTTTGCCTAGGCTAGTTCTCTGGTATTATGGATGAGGACCAGGTGGGAGGTGGGTGGCAGGTATGCATGTACATTTCAATAGGACCTAGATGCAAGAACATGTCATGCAAATCAGCATTATTTGTGGGGCTTTGTAGCAGGGTGAGAACAGATCACAGGATCATAGAATGTCAGAGGTGTAAGGTAGTCTAAGGATCAGCTAGTGCACCTTCTTCCTTCTACCTACTGGGTGCACAGAGCACTAATGTCAGAAGTGTGAAGAGCGTTGGCTCTTGGACTACCTAGGCTCTTGGACTGCCTCTTAGGCCTCGGGGCTGAATGAAGGTGACTCATCTCCCTCTCTGAGGCTGACAGGTGAAGAAGGGTGCTGCGGGTGAGTACATGCTTTCCAGGTGAGGCTGGGGCCACAGGTGGGAGGCAGTGAGGGAATTGGAGGTGCTCTAGGTTTCAAATGGAGCGTTCAGAGAGACATCAGGAGAGGTAGTGATGGAGAGATGAAAAGAAGACACAAGAGAAAGGTGAGAGACAATAGGCTGGGGAGACCAGGGGGAATCCTGAGGGCTTGAGACAGGAGGAGAGGTTTGGAGGCAGATGGGAGCCAGGGTGGAGAGATGAGGGGGAGGGGAGGGCTCCAGGCCTCCAGAGGCCACACATTGTTTCCATTGAGAACTGAGCATCAAATAACCACTGGGAAATCCGTCCCTGCCTGGAATCTGGAGCTCAGAGCCAGGCTCATTCATCAAGAATCTCTGGCCTTGGGGTGGGGAAGTGCAGGTCTGGAGGTGGAAGGGGATAGGTCCTTGGGAAGTTAGGGTCATGGAGAGGTGATTGGTAGACACAAAGCACAGAGCTAGTTTTTTAAATAACCAGACCAGAGCTTGGGAGAGTGTGTGGCAGTGTGAACCTGAGGGCCTTTAGAAATATAGGTGAGGATTTCTTATGAAATCCCTATGAGGGCTGGAACTTCAGCTCCTGGTTGAGACAAATACTGTGAGAAAGTTCAGGGAAAGAGGAAGAAGAAACCCTGGATAAGGAGTCAGGGCATATTACCATCATTTCTCCTCTCTGGTTCTCAACTCCCCTGTTTGTAAATCAAGATGCTGGATTGAATGATTCAAACAGCCCTTTGAGAGGTGACATTCTTTTTCTGACTCAGCATGTGGGACTGGAGGAAGTGCTCCTGTGGTCAGGGGTAGGAGGGCTGTTTTGAGTGTTGTTTGAATCAGACCTAGCTCTGAAGGTGAACTCATAGGATCAGAGAGGGCAGGTTTCCTTGGATATTTTGTCCCATCCCATCTCCACTTCTGCTCCCATATTTAATCTCACTGAAAGGCAACTGGAATGTTCTCTGGACCCATTTCAGCCTACCTAGAACTGCCTGGCATGTATTTGTCATACTCATCTCTGAACAACACCCCCACTCCTGTCCCCCTTCCCTTCCAGCCTCTCAATTCTGCCCTCCCTGTGGGCCAAGAGCCCTAGCATGCCACCCCACCCCCCTTCTACTCCCTGGACAGCTTCTATTTCTGCCTCTTTGACAAGTTGTGACATATTTGGGAGCAGCTGCTGACTGGGTGGAGGTGCCTTTGCTTTTCTCCCAGCTCTGTCTTCTCCTCCCCAATACCTCTCCCAATAGCCACCTCTTCCCAGAATGTGTTATAAGACCCTCCCTGCATTCCTCTCTCTGGAACTCAGGCATCCAGCTTTTCCTAGGTTCCTGCAGGGGTGACCAAGGCTCTAGACTGATATGGAGGGAGCCTTGTGGGATAGGAAGTCAGGTGGCCAGGTGTAGGGGATAGGATCTCTTCTGCCATATCCCAGGCTGTATGGTTTGAGGCAAATCTCTTCCCCTCTGGGATTCATTTTTCTATTTTTAAAATGGGGATGATGAGTAATGTCTTCCTTGTCAACCATAGTGGTTTTGCCACCTATTTACTGTAGATGACTAATGCCACCACCCAGTAGTTCCTCTCTATCTCTTATCCTTCCAAATCGAATTAATCAAAAGCCCCTCAACCTCTGTTCCCCTCTGTATCTTAACAATTCCTAGCTTCACATAAAGCCAGGAATTGTTTGAACTTCCACTAGTTTTAGCAAGAACCTCACAAAACAGTCACACCTTAGTAGTAAAATAAAGTAAAAGGTACTCTAGGTCTGCTTTTAAAAAGTTTAAAAATAAGCCTCAAGCAAAGGGTCGAACTAATTTAACTTCCTGCCAGAACAAAGTCCAACACTCTTCAAAGGAATATGATAAAATTCAACACTCAGTTATATAAAATTCACAATGTCAGTTATTCAATCGAAAGTTAGTAGGCAGCAAAGAAACAGAAAAAAATGTGACTTACAATCAGGAGAAAAACTAGTAAATTGAAATAGTCAATTGACCCAGAAATGATAGAGATGATAGAATTAGCAGATAGGGACATTAAAAGAGCTATTATAAATATGCTCAATAAGCTTAAGGATTTAAAGAAAAACATGAGCATAATGAAGAGAGAAATAGAAGATATAAAAAGAAATCAAAATTTCACTGGATAAGATTATATATTAGTCTGCTTTGGCTGCCATAACAAAATACCATAGACTGGATGGCTTAAACAAAATTTTATTTTCTCACAGCTCTGGAGGCTAGAAGTCTGTAATCAGGGTACCAGCATGGTTGGGTTCTGGTGAGAGCTCTCTTCCTGATTTGCAGATGGTTGCCTTCATGCTGTGTGCTCACATGGCCTTTCCCTGGTGCACAGAAAGAGAGATCAAGCTCTCTGGTGTTTCTTCTTTTTTTTTTTTTTTTAAAACATCTTTATTGAAGTATAATTGCCTTACAATGGTGTGTTAGCTTCTGCTTTATAACAAAGTTAATCAGTTATACATATACAATATGTTCCCATATCTCTTCCCTCTTGCATCTCCCTCCCTCCCACCCTCCCCATCCCACCCCTCTAGGTGGTCACAAAGCACGGAGCTGATCTCCCTGTGCTATGCGGCTGCTTCCCACTAGCTATCTATTTTACATTTGGTAGTGTATATATGTCCATGACACTCTCTCACCCTGTCACATCTCACCCCACCCCCTCCCCATATCCTCAAGTCCATTCTCTAGTAGGTCTGTGTCTTTATTCCCCTCTTGCCACTAGGTTCTTCATGGCCTTTTTTTTTTTTTCCTTAGATTCCGTATATATGTGTTAGCATACTGTATTTGTTTTTCTCTTTCTGACTTACTTCACTCTGTATGACAGACTCTAACTCCATCCACCTCATTACAAATACCTCCATTTCATTTCTTTTTATGGCTGAGTAATATTCCATTGTATATATGTGCCACATCTTCTTTATCCATTCATCTGTTGATGGACATTTAGGTTGCTTCCATGTCCTGGCTATTGTAAATAGAGCTGCAATGAACATTTTGGTACATGACTCTTTTTGAACTATGGTTTTCTCAGGGTATATGCCCAGTAGTGGGATTGCTGGATCGTATGGTAGTTCTATTTGTAGTTTTTTAAGGAACCTCCATACTGTTCTCCATAGTGGCTGTATCAATTTACATTCCCACCAACAGTGCAAGAGAGTTCCCTTTCCTCCACACCCTCTCCAGCATTTATTGTTTCTAGATTTTTTGATGATGGCCATTCTGACCGGTGTGAGATGATATCTCATTGTAGTTTTGATTTGCATTTCTCTAATGATTAATGATATTGAGCATTCTTTCATGTGTTTGTTGGCAATCTGTATATCTTCTTTGGAGAAATGTCTATTTAGGTCTTCTGCCCATTTTTGGATTGGGTTGTTCATTTTTTTGTTATTGAGCTGCATGAGCTGCTTGTAAATCTTGGAGATTAATCCTTTGTCAGTTGCTTCATTTGCAAATATTTTCTCCCATTCTGAGGGTTGTCTTTTGGTCTTGTTTATGGTTTCCTTTGCTGTGCAAAAGCTTTTAAGTTTCATTAGGTTCCATTTGTTTATTTGTGTTCTTATTTCCATTTCTCTGGGAGCTGGGTCAAAAAGAATCTTGCTGTGATTTATGTCATAGAGTGTTCTGCCTATATTTTCCTCTAAGAGTTTGATAGTGTCTGGTCTTACACTTAGGTCTTTAATCCATTTGGAGTTTATTTTTGTGCATGGTGTCAGGGAGTGTTCTAATTTCATACTTTTACATGTACCTGTCCAATTTTCCCAGCACCACTTATTGAAGAGGCTGTCTTTTCTCCACTGTATATGCTTGCCTCCTTTATCAAAGATAAGGTGACCATATGTGCGTGGGTTTATCTCTGGGCTTTCTATCCTGTTCCATTGATCTATATTTCTGTTTTTGTGCCAGTACCAAACTGTTTTGATTACTGTAGCTTTGTAATATAGTCTGAAGTCAGGGAGCCTGATTCCCCCAGCTCCATTTTTTGTTCTCAAGATTGCTTTGGCTATTCAGGGTCTTTTGTGTTTCCATACAAATTGTGAAATTTTTTGTTCTAGTTCTGTGAAAAATGCCAGTGGTAGTTTGATAAGGATTGCATTGAATCTGTAGATTGCTTTGTGTAGTAGAGTCATTTTCACAATGTTGATTCTTCCAATCCAGGAACATGGTATATCTCTCCATCTCTTTGTATCATCTTTAATTTCTTTCATCAGTGTCCTATAATTTTCTGCATACAGGTCTTTTGTCTCCTTAGGTAGGTTTATTCCTAGATATTTTATTCTTTTTGTTGCAATGGTAAACGGGAGTGTTTTCTTAATTTCACTTTCAGATTTTTCGTCATTAGTGTATAGAAATGCAAGAGATTTCTGTGCATTAATTTTGTATCCTGCTACTTTACCAATTCATTGATTAGCTCTAGGAGTTTTCTGGTAGCATCTTTAGGATTCTCTATGTATAGTATCATGTCATCTGCAAACAGTGACAGCTTTACTTCTTCTTTTCCGATTTGGATTCCTTTTATTTCTTTGTCTTCTCTGATTGCTGTGGCTAACACTTCCAAAACTATGTTGAATAATAGTGGTGAGAGTGGGCAACCTTGTCTTGTTCCTGATCTTAGTGGAAATGGTTTCAGTTTTTCACCATTGAGGACAATGTTGGCTGTGGGTTTGTCATATATGGCCTTTATTATGTTGAGGAAAGTTCCCTCTATGCCTACTTTCTGCAGGGCTTTTATCATAAATGGGTGTTGAATTTTGTCGAAAGCTTTCTCTGCATCTATTGAGATGATCATATGGTTTTTCTCCTTCAATTTGTTAATATGGTGTATCACATTGATTGATTTACGTATATTGAAGAATCCTTGCATTCCTGGGATAAACCCCACTTGATCATGGTGTATGATCCTTTTAATGTGCTGTTGGATTCTGTTTGCGAGTATTTTGTTGAGGATTTTTGCATCTATGTTCATCAGTGATATTGGCCTGTAGTTTTCTTTCTTTGTGACATCTTTGTCTGGTTTTGGTATCAGGGTGATGGTGGCCTCGTAGAATGAGTTTGGGAGTGTTCGTTCCTCCGCAATTTTTTAGAAGAGTTTGAGAAGGATGGGTGTTAGCTCTTCTCTAAATGTTTGATAGAATTCACCTGTGAAGCCATCTGGTCCTGGGCTTTTGTTTGTTGGAAGGTTTTTAATCACAGTTTCAATTTCAGTGCTTGTGATTGGTCTGTTCATATTTTCTATTTCTTCCTGGTTCAGTCTCGGCAGTTTGTGCATTTCTCAGCATTTGTCCATTTCTTCCAGGTTGTCCATTTTATTGGCGTAGAGTTGCTTGTAGTAATCTCTCATGATCTTTTGTATTTCTGCAGTGTCAGTGGTTACTTCTCCTTTTTCATTTCTAATTCTATTGATTTGAGTCTTCTCCCTTTTTCTCTTGATGAGTCTGGCTAATGGTTTATCAATTTTGTTTATCTTCTCAAAGAACCAGCTTTTAGTTTTATTGATTTTTGCTATTGTTTCCTTCATTTCTTTTTCATTTATTTCTGACCTGATCTTTATGATTTCTTTCCTTCTGCTAGCTTTGGGGTTTTTTTTGTTCTTCTTTCTCTAATTGCTTTAGGTGCAAGGTTAGGTTGTTTATTCGAGATGTTTCCTGTTTCTTGAGGTAGGCTTGTATTGCTATAAACTTCCCTCTTAGCACTGCTTTTGCTGCGTCCCATAGGTTTTGGGTCGTCGTATCTCCATTGTCATTTGTTTCTAGGTATTTTTTGATTTCCCCTTTGATGTCTTCAGTGATCCCTTCGTTATCAAGTAGTGTATTGTGTAGCCTCCATGTGTTTGTATGTTTTACACATCTTTTCCTGTAATTGATATCTAGTCTCATAGCGTTGTGGTCGGAAAAGATACTTGATACGATTTCAATTTTCTTAAATTTACCAAGGCTTGATTTGTGACCCAAGATATGATCTATCCTGGAGAATGTTTCATGAGCACTTGAGAAAAATGTGTATTCTGTTGTTTTTGGGTGGAATGTCCTATAAATATCAATTAAGTCCATCTTGTTTAATGTATCATTTAAAGCTTGTGTTTCCTTATTTATTTTCATTTTGGATGATCTGTCCATTGGTGAAAGTGGGGTGTTAAAGTCCCCCACTATGATTGTGTTGCTGTCGATTTCCCCTTTTATGGCTGTTAGTATTTGCCTTATGTATTGAGGTGCTCCTATGTTGGGTGCATAAATATTTACAATTGTTATACCTTCCTCTTGGATCGATCCCTTGATCATTATATAGTGTCCTTCTTTGTCTCTTATAATATTCTTTATTTTAAAGTCTATTTTGTCTGATATGAGAATTGCTACTCCAGCTTTCTTTTGATTTCCATTTGCATGGAATATCTTTTTCCATCCCCTCACTTTCAGTCTGTATGTGTCTCTAGGTTTGAAGTGGGTCTCTTGTAGACAGCATATATATGGGTCTTGTTTTTGTATCCATTCAGCCAGTCTGTGTCTTTTGGTGGGAGCATTTAATCCATTTACATTCAAGGTAATTATCGATATGTATGTTCCTATTCCCATTTTCTTAAATGTTTTGGGTTTGTTATTGTAGGTGTTTTCCTTCTCTTGTGTTTCTTGCCTAGAGAAGTTCCTTTAGCATTTGTTGTAAAGCTGGTTTGGTGGTACTGAACTCTCTCAGCTTTTGCTTGTCTGTAAAGGTTTTAATTTCTCCATCACATCTGAATGAGATCCTTGCTGGGTAGAGTAATCTTGGTTGTAGGTTTTTCTCCTTCATCACTTTAAGTATATCCTGCCACTCCCTTCTGGCTTGCAGAGTTTCTGCTGAAAGATCAGCTGTTAACCTTATGGGGATTCCCTTGTGTGTTATTTGTTGTTTTTCCCTTGCTGCTTTTAATATGTTTTCTTTATATTTAATTTTTGACAGTTTGATTAATATGTGTCTTGGCGTGTTTCTCCTTGGGATTATCCTGTATGGGACTCTCTGTGCTTCCTGGACTTGATTAACTATTTCCTTTCCCATATTAGGGAAGTTTTCAACTATAATCTCTTCAAATATTTTCTCAGTCCCTTTCTTTTTCTCTTCTTCTTCTGGGACCCCTATAATTCGAATGTTGGTGCGTTTAATGTTGTCCCAGAGGTCTCTGAGACTGTCCTCAGTTCTTTTCATTCTTTTTTCTTTATCCTGCTCTGCAGTAGTTATTTCCACCATTTTATCTTCCAGGTCACTTATCCTTTCTTCTGCCTCAGTTATTCTGCTATTGATCCCATCTAGAGTATTTTTAATTTCATTTATTGTGTTTTTCATCGTTGCTTGGTTCCTCTTTAGTTCTTCTATGTCCTTGTTAAATGTTTCTTGCATTTTGTCTATTCTATTTCCAAGATTTTGGATCATTCTTACTATCATTATTCTGAATTCTTTTTCAGGTAGACTATTTCAGGTAGACCTATTTCCTCTTCATTTGTTAGGTCTGGTGTGTTTTGACCCTGCTCCTTCATCTGCTGTGTGTTTTTCTGTCGTCTCATTTTGCTTATCTTACTGTGTTTGGGGTCTCCTTTTCACAGGCTGCAGGTTCGTAGTTTCCGTTGTTTTTGGTATCTGTCCCCAGTGGATAAGGTTGGTTCAGTGGGTTGTGTAGGCTTCCTGGTGGAGGTGACTATTGCCTGTGTTCTGGTGGATGAGGTTGAATCTTGTCTTTCTGGTGGGCACGTCCACGTCTGGTGGTGTGTTTTGGGGTGTCTGTGGCCTTATGATTTTAGACAGCCTCCCTGCTAATGGATGGGGCTGTGTTCCTGTCTTGCTAGTTGTTTGGCATAGGGTGTCCAACACTGTAGCTTGCTGGTCGTTGAGTGAAGCTGGGTCTTGATGTTGAGATGGAGATCTCTGAGAGATTTTTGCCGTTTGGTATTACGTGGAGCTGGTAGGTCTCTTGTGGACCAGTGTCCTGAAGTTGGCTCTCCCACCTCAGAGGCACAGCCCTGATGCCTGGCTGGAGCACCAAGAGCCTTTCATCCACACAGCTCAGAATATAAGGGAGAAAAAAATAGAAAGAAAAAAAGAGGATAAAATAAAATAAAATAAAGCTATTATAATAAAAAATAAGAAAAAAATTATTAAGAGTAAATGTATTCAGAAAAAATTTTTTTTAATTTTTAAAAATAGATTTATTAATTTTTTATAGTAAAAAATAGGAAAAAAAATTTTAAGAAAAAAATTTATTAAGAAAAAAAATTTTTAATTTTTTAAAATAAAAAATATAAAAAAACTTACTAAAAAATTTTTTAATTTCTAAAAATAGAAAATACGGAAAAAATTATTAAGAAAACATATATTAGGAAAAAAAAATTTTTTTAAGTAAAAAAAAAAAAATGGACGGACCTAACCCTAGGACTGATGGTGAAAGCAAAGCTATACAGACAAAATCTCACCCAGAAGCATACACATATACACTCACAAAAAAAGGAAAAGGGGAAATTAATATATCCTGCTCCTAAAGTCCACCTTTTGAATTTGGGATGATTCGTTGTCTATTCAGGTATTCAGCAGATGCAGGCACATCAAGTTGTTTGTGGAGCTTTAATCCGCTGCTTCTGAGGCTGCTGGGAGAGATTCCCCTTTCTCTTCTTTGTTCGTACAGCTCCCAGCGGTCAGCTTTGGATTTGGACCCGCCTCTGCATGTACGTCGCCTGAGGGCGTCCGTTCCCCGCCCAGACAGAACGGGGTTAAAGGAGCAGCTGCTTCGGGGGCTCTGGCTCACTCAGGCCGGGGGAGGGAGCGGTACGGAGGAGGCGGGGCGAGCCTGCGGCGTCAGAGGCGTCGTGACGTTGCAGCAGCCTGAGGCGCACCGTGCGTTCTCCCGGGGAAGTTGTCCCCGGATCACGGGAGCCTGGCAGTGGCGAGCTGCACCAGCTTCCGGGAGGGGCAGTGTGGAGAGTGACCTGTGCTCGCACACAGGCTTCTTGGTGGCAGCAGCAGCAGCCTTAGCGTTTCCTACCAGTCTCTGGGGTCCGCGCTAATGGCCGCGGCTCGCGCCCGTCTCTGGGGTCCGCGCTGTTAGCCGCGGCTCGCGCCCGCCTCTGGAGTTCGTCTAGGCGGCGCTCTGAATCCCCTCTCTTTGCGCGCCGTGAAACAAAGAGGCAAGAAAAAATCTCTTGCCTCTTCAGCAGCTGCAGACTTTTTCCCGGACTCCCTCCCGGCTAGCACCAAAGCCCGAGCCTCAGCTCCCAGCCCCCGCCCGCCCCGGCGGGTGAGCAGACAAGCCTCTCGGGCTGGTGAGTGCTGGTTGGCGCCGAGCCTCTGTGCGGGAGTCTCTCCACTTTGCCCTCCGCACCCCTGTGGCTGCGCTCTCCTCCGTGGCTCTGAAGCTTCCCCCTCTGCCACCTGCAGTCTCCACCCACGAAGGGGCTTCCTAGTGCCTGGAAACCTTTCCTCCTTCACGGCTCCCTCCCACTGGCGCAGGTCCCGTCCCTATTCTTTTGTCTCTGTTATTTATTTTTTCTTTTACCCTACCCAAGTACGGGGGGAGTTTCTTGCCTTTTGGGAGGTCTGATGTCTTCTGCCAGCATTCAGTGGTATTCTGTAGGAGCAGTTCCACGTGTAGATGTATTTCTACTGTATCTGTGGGAAGGAAGGTGATCTCCGTGTCTTACTCTTCCGCCATCTTGCCCCTACCAGGGGAAATTTTTTTTTTTTTTTGGTGTTTCTTCTTATAAGGGTAATAATCCCATCAGACGAGGCCCCCACCCTCATGACCTAATTAACTCTCCAAAGCCCCATCTTCAAATATCAATACAATTACATTGATTACATTGAGGGATTAGGGTTTCAACATATGAATTGGGAGGGGGGTGAATACAAACATTCAGTTCATAACAGATTAATAGCAGATGAGACATTGCAGGGAAAGAGTTCATTGAATCTGAATCAAAGCAATAGGAAAAATCAAAAATGAAACACAGAGAAAAAATATTTTAAAAAGAGCTTCACTGACATGTGGGACAATATCAAGTGGACTAACAGACATGTAATTGAAGTCCCAGAAAGGGACAGAAAAATATTAGAAGAAATAATGACTAAAATTTTTACAAATTTGATGGAAACTATGAACTCACAAATCTAAGTCACTTAATGAACCCCAGAAAGGATAAAAAGAAAGAAAACCACACCAAGGAACATCATAATCAAACTTCTGAAAATCAGTGATAAAGAGAAAAATTTTAAAGCAGTCAGAGAAAAAGAGGCACACTATGTAAAGAGGAACAAAGAGTTTTAAAAGCTGCTGATTTATCATCAGATACTATGAGGGACGGAAGACAGTAGAACAACATCTTTAAAGTGCTGAAAGAAAAGAAAATCTATCAAACAAGAATTCTATACCCAACAAAAAATATCTTTCAAGAATGAAGGTGAAATAAAGGCTTTTTTTCAAACAAAGATAAGCTGGCAGAATTTATCATCAGGAGATATTCACTATAATAAACGTTAAAGAAAGTTCTTTAGGCAGAAGGAAAATGATACAAAATTGAAACTTGCATCTACATAAAGGAATGAAGAGTATCAGAAGTGGTAAACATGTGGGTAAATATAAAAAGACTTTCCCCCCTCATTAAAAAATTTCTTTAAAAGATAGTTGTCTATTTAAAGCAAAAATAATAACAATATACTGTAGGGTTTATAACATAAAAATAAAATATATGACAACAATAGCACAGAGAATGGGAGGTGGGAAAAGAAGTATGCTGTTGTTGTAGGGTTCTTACTTATGTGAAGTGGTATAATATTATCTGAAAGTAGCCTGTAATAAGTTAAAGAAGAATATTGTCAAAACTAGAGCAACTACTAAAAAATAAAACATAGAGCTATAGCTAATAAGTCAATACTGGAGATATACTGGAATATTAAAAATTACTCAGTTAATCTGGAAGAAGACAGGAAAAGAGGCAAAAAGGAACAAAGAGTGATAGGATAAATTGAAAACAATTATCAAGATGGTAGATTTACACCCAACCATATCTATAATTGCATTAAATATAAATAGACTAGATTAAAAAAAATAAGATCCAAATATAGGCTGTCTAGAAGAAACTAACGACACAAATACACAGATAGGTTGAGAGTAAAATGATAGAAAAATATATACCATGAGAACACTACTCATAAGAAACCTGGAGTGGCTATATTAATATCAGAAAAAGTAGGTTTCAGAACAAAATATTACTTGGCATAAAGGGATACATTATGTAATGATAAAGGGCTCAATTTATCAGTAAAACATGTTAATCTTAAATGTATATGTACATAATAACAGACCTTCAAAATACATAAAGCAAAAATTAATGCATAAAGCAAAATACATAAAGACAAAACTGAAGGGAGAAAGAGACAAATCCAAAATTTTAGCTAGAGATTTCAAAAATCCTCTCTCAGTAATTCATAGAACAAGTGGATAAAATCAACATGGAAATAGAAGACTTAAACAACTTTATCAATCAATTTTGCCAATTGACATTAGTAGGATATTCCACCCAACAATAGCTGCACAAGGTTGAGATATGCTGGACCACAAAACAAGTCTCAATAAATTTAAAAATATTGATAATAAAGATCATGTGCTCTGACCACAATGTGATTAAATTAGAAATCAATAACAGAAATTTCTAGAAAACCCCCCAAATATTTGGAAATTAAACTTTTAAATAACTCATGGGTCATGCCCTATTGAGCCCTTTCTTCCAGGCCCTATGCTAAGTGCTAGATAACCTGTAATTCATTTAATCCTCTCAATAATTCCTTAAAGGTACTATTACCACCATTTTGCAGATGAACACCCAGAATTCAGAGAGGGTAGGCAGCTGGTGAGTTGTAAAGCTAGGACCAGAAACTCATATCTCTCTAATGCCAATGCTCAGCTCATGATCAGTATGTTATTTAACAGTCAACTAGTTAGAGCATTTGAGATGGGTGCCCCAGAGAGAGCCCTGTTGGGCTTGGGGGTAGGGGAGTATGTGGCTCAGCTGTTGACATGCTGTTGTCTCCTGATCAACTCCCCATCCCCAATATCACTTTCAGGCTTGGTGCTCAAGAGCCTTCCCTATGGAAAATCTCCCATTGGATGTTTCCTTGTGTTCTTCCCAACCCCAATTCCTCTCTGTTTTGGGGCTCCTCTGTCCCTAGCCAGCTCTCTCCATGGCAGGCTCATGGGTCTTTCTCAGGTGCTCTATCTAAACTCTTCACAAGACTTCCTGGTCTTCCTCCTCTAGGAGTCTCACCTTCACTGCCCTCACTTCTGGCTTCCTAATCTCAGCAGGCCTGCTTTCTGCCCCAGGCCTGCTTTCTGCCCCTTATCCCTGGGCCCTGAGCTCCAAACAAGCCTTAAGACTGCCCATGCTCCTGAGGCAGCCTTCTTGGACCAGAACCACTGTTGCTGGTCACCTGGAATCACCAGTAGTCAGAGTATCCCCAGACTGTCCAGCACTGCCTAGGGGCTTGCTTTTTCTTTCTCTTTTATTTTAGAGACCCTTGAGCCAGACTGCCTGGGTTTTAATCCTAGCATTATCACTTTCTAGCTGTGTAAGTGGCTTGACCTCTCTGTACCTCCATTTCTTCATCTGTTTAATAAGGATAAAAATAAGACCTCTCTCATAAAGTTATTGTTTGGATTAAATGAGTTCATATTTTTATGAATACTTTTCATGTAGTCTGTACTCAGTAAGCTTTAGCTCCATGATTATTATTGAACCTACCTTTGTCTGTGTGTCCCCCATCAGACTGGGAGCTCTCTAAGAGCAGAAGTAGTGTTTATTCTATCACTCTGTCCTCCTGGGAGCTCTCTGGGGAAAGGGGCTGAATCTCCCTAAAGAATGAGAGCTACCTGATGTCTCCCTCTTCACACAGGAACTGTGTCTGTGCCTGAATTTCCTTCTTTGCCTGCCCCTAATCACTCTGGGTATGATTATGTCAGTCCCAGTGGAGCTCCTGGGCAGTGAGGTTGTCTTGGAGAGTGGTCCTGGGAGATGTCTGATCCTGGTGAGAAAACCATGGGATCCTAGACAGAGATTCCTACTCAGGGCAGGGTGGCCCCCAGAGCGAGCTGGGCAGCTCCAGGGACAAGGTCACAAGGCAGCCTCCAAGGACTACTTCTGCTCTTAAGAAGGGGCAAGCCGGGTGTTCTCCCTAGACCTTCTGTCCATGCACACCATTCTGAGGATGTCAGCCCCAGACACAATCTTACTCCTTTCTCTCTATCAGAAGACAGGAGATGCAATGTGGTGCAGAGCAAAGATCAGATCAAGATGGCATTGAATCCTAGCCCTGACACTTGCTAGCTGTATGACCTTTTATTCATTTAATATCTTGGAACTTTCATTTCCTCATAGGCAAAATGGTAACTAGAAACCCTGTTTCTCTGGGCATATCATGTACTCAAAAAATGTTTTTTGAATGAATGATTGCATATTCATTTCCTTTCTTTTGGGGGGTTTAGAGAACAGTATAACCAGCCCTGCCTCTGGTAAGTTGATTCCTGCATCTGTGAGCCAAACAGGTCATCAAGATGACATTTAGTTCACTCGCAGCCTTTAATCCATTCCAAGCACACACTTAAATAAGTTCCCAAAATGGAACCTTTGGTAATACATTCCCATTCTTTGGTCATGAGAAAATCCCTTCTAACATCGCTTCATCCCCTCCCTACCCCATCTCTAACGGCACATCACAGGCATGTTTTGTCTTCGACACTTTTCTGTAGCTGGATGGTAGAATGTGTAACTCATTGGGTCAAGAGTCAGGACATCTAGACTCTAGTCCTAGGTCTGCTGTTAACCCCAATGTGACCTTGAGAAACAGAAGCAAATATTTACTGTGTCTCTACTGTGAGTTGGCCACTATGCTAAGTGGTCTACATACATTACCTCACTCACTTCTTACAAGTGACACAGTCCCTTTACAAAGAAGAAATCTAAGGCTCAGAGAAGTTAAGAAATTTGTACTAAATCACATAGCTTTTAAGCGGTGAATTCATGTCTCCCTGACTCCACAGCCTCTTTCAATTGTGCTATGCTGACTTCTCTAGGGGTCTTAGTTTCCCGATCTGTAAAATAAAAGAATTAGATTCCATGTTCTGGAAGGTCCCATCCAGTTTGACCTTTTGTCACTACCTGCTCAAGGCCTCTGGAAGGATCTTAGGAAACTTCTGCACAGCTTCCTGGCTTTCCCTTTCCTGACCTTTTCTTTTGTTAGTCTGTCTCCAGGTCATCCTCACAATCCTCTACAGTGAGTCTGTGTGAGACAAGGAACCAAATGTTTCCCCAAGTCAGGGCAGTTCCATCTGCTGCGTTCCCTGCATAGCGAGCTGTGGGAACACTGCATTCCACTCTCCAGATCCTGGTGCCTGGAGTATTTTCCCTGAGCCATATTGCCTCTCTGCATTCCCCTCTTTGTGGGTGCTTGGGCCAGCCCAAGGCAGGACCCATTTGCTTTTCTGCCTCTAAAAGCATGTAGCCTCCTGGTAGTAAATGTGTAGTTGGGTCCAGGGACTTTTTCTCAGCAGGCTGTTTCCATTCCTAAAGTTCCAAGCTTCACACTCTCAGACCACCCATGGAATTCACACATCAAAACGTTCACCAGCTCGTATGTTCCATGTCCTCACCCCATCTTGGCTCCTTAATGGTGGAGACATAGCCCTGACTTCAAATTTCTAGCCATAGCTCACATAGCAAACTTTGCTTTTCTGCATTTATAGATGGGGAAATCGAGGTCTTGAGAGGTGGGTCAGGGGACCAGACTGTGATAGGATCTCAGGCATCTGCCCTTCCCTCACCCTGTTCCTCCATCCCTGGTCTCTTAATAGGGCTGCTTTCACAAACCTGTGTCTGGCTTCCGAAGTCTCCAGTTGTCTTTCTCATCTTTCTTGACTGTATCCAGATTTCTGAAAGTGACAGTTTCCTTTGTTTGCTAGTGAGGTTCTCATGCTTCCTGGTCCAGGAGTGAGGAGAAATCTTTTCTTGTACTCCTGAACCCATAGCCAGCTGCATTCTCCATCTAGTATCACCCAGTGGGTGTTGGATAGTCAGGGAAGTACCCTGGACCTGAAGTAGGATTGACTCAGGGGGGACAATGTGACCATCGTCACCATGTCATCGTCAACAGCTACATCATCATTTAGGACTTTCCTGTTTGCCAGGCACTATTTTGTCTCTACAATGATTCTATGAAGTAGGTATCTTACAATTTTCAGACTGCGAGTTCTAGTTAAGAAACTTTCTAATGGTACTAACTGAGGATAGATGCAGGATTAGAACCCAGCCTGACCAACCTCAAATTCAGTGGACAGTCTTTTCCGTTATGGTCTGCTACCTCAGACTCAGGCCTTGGATGACCTTGGTAACCAACTCCTCTTCAGATTGGGTATATAGTAGGTACTCAGCAAGTACACATGGTGGCTGTACACTACATGCTTACTAATTAGCTGAGCTAAACAATGGAGCCCACGTCATCAAAGCAAGTCCCTTCTATGGCACAGAGTGAGCGTTCAGGGTCACTTCTCCTCTGGGTTGACCTGAACATCATGGCCCACATGCTTTGTGACCTGGGGTGAATTCCTGGCCCTTTGGATGTTACTGATACCCTTTGGGGAAAGAAAACGGAGATGTGGTTCAGAGGGACATAGAATTGTAGACTAATAGAGGCAAGAATCCCGACACCTTGACCTTAAAAAGGATTGTTGCATTCTGAGGAGTAGATGAGCTGCATCAGGTTGCCTGGCGCTTTGTTTATTCTGAGACAGACAGCCTCACTCCTGGAGTCATGAATTTGGGAGCATTCTATCCACCAATTGGCAGGCATGCCTGGCACCAGTGCATAGCCCTGGGAGTGGATGTTGGCATGATCAGTGGTGCTCATGGCACCTCACTCCCTGCCACATGGAACAGATGGCGCCTCCTGAATTGTCTTCCTTTTGCTTTGCTCTTGCTGGCTGTTCTTGCCAAGGCTTGGTTCTTGGCCTTGGAGGTTGATAGCCAAGATCTTGACTTTTGACCTCTGATATCCCCAACACTCCTCTTCCCCACATTTGCTAACTACAGTGAGATCATAGATGCATAGATAATCAGAGCTGGGAAGAATCTTAGACCAACTGTCTTGTTTTAAAGAGGAAAGACTGAGAACTAGAGAGGAGGAAGTGGCCTGCCTGAGGTGACAGATGGCAGAGTGGAATAAGCCATATTGAACTTCAGCCCCTGCCTGCCTTGTCCTCAAGAGCCAGGATTTATTTATTTAATAAGCATTTAATGTCTTCTACTTATAATCACACTGCCTTTATCTGGGTGATCACCTGGATATACACACACACATGCTGCATTGTTCAGAGCTGCCCTTCTGCACCTCTCCTGGGTCTGCCAGTTCCCTGTCCCCTTCCCCACCCCCATCAAAGTTCCTGGTCCAGACTTCTATCCCTGTGATCTTGCCTCTTTAGGTCGCTAAGGGCTGATGTGACAGGGGAAGATATCTAGACCCTTTGCCTCTCCCCCCTCCCACACAAGCCAGGGTGCCAGACAGAAAGCTTCACTACTTACAGCTATGAGGTCTTAGGATGGTTACTCACCCTCGCCAAGCCTCAGTTTTCTCATTTTACAAATAAATGCACTTACCTTAGTGCCTGGCACCCAGTCAGCTAATAACATGTTAGTTATTATTATTAGTGGGACTATTATTATTCCTAAAAGCAGCGATTCTTGGGAGGGCTTCCCACCTAACCTGGAGGATGGAGCTCAGGCTCCATAACCTTTCCATGGTGGAACACCCCCTCCCCAAATACACCAAAACCCACATTCTAGGAGTCCTTGTGGAAGTCTCAGTCCTTACCCTGGCTCAATCCATTGTCAGCCAAGCCACTGGCATTTCACGGATCTCAGCTCTGCCTGTTATAAGTTATAAATAACCCCCAGCCATCTGTTCTCTGAAACCCCAATACTGAGACCAAAAGCAGAAGCTTCCCTATCCTTCCCCATCTTATTCTGCTTCTGGCAGGATTTCAATTTTCTCTGCTTTAGAATTTAAATCTCTTCCCTTTTGTGCCTTCTTCCCCAACCCCAAGCCTGTGTGTGGACTTTCTGTCATTGCAAATATTGAGGAAATCTCTGGGGAACAGTTCTCTTAAGAAGGAAGTGCCCTTTTAAGGAAATTGCATGGAAACAGTGTACTCCCTCCACAACCCTTGGCCAGGCAGGACCAGCAGCTGCAAGGCAGATGGAATGTGCACAGAAAACGTGAGGGGACTGTGAGACAGGTATCACCCAAGGCAAAGGGACTCAGAAGCAATGGCTTTCTAAGTCCCTAGAGCTAAGCAAGCCCTCAACCTTGTTGGAGGGAATAAGGTGAGAGACCTTGGGATCTTTCTTCACTCTCATTCCCAACCCCTAAAAACACATATTCTGCATAAGGCCTCTGTGCCTCAGCCCCTCTCAACCTGCCAAAGTGATAATTAGCTAATCTGGGTGACCATTTGTTATGGACTGAATGTTTTGTCCCCCCCAAATTCATATGTGAATGATATGATAATGTGGTGATATTTGGAGATAGGGCCTTTGGGAGGAAATGTTAGATGAGGTCATGAGGGTAGGACCCTCATGAGTGGATTAGTGCCCTTCTAAGAAGAGGTACCAGAGAACTTGCTTTCTCTCTACATGCACCAAAAAGAGGCCATATGACCAGAACAAGAAGGCAGATGTCTGCAAGCCAGGAAGAGAGTCTTCACCAGAATCTGACCATGCTGGCACCCTAATCTTGGACTTCCAGCTTCCAGAACTGTGAGAAAATAAATTTCTGCTATTTAAGCCACCCAGTCTATGGTATTTTTTTATGGCAGCCTGAGCCAGTGTTATATTCTATATAAACAGAATGGTTAGAACATTCCCTCTTCTCAGGAAGAGCATTTCAACAGGGCCTTCCTGGAGACAATGTCAACAACTGTGGTCTGCTCCTTAGTGAAACCTGGTACAGAGGCAGCCATGTTTTTTCCATCATGAGCCACATGATCAGAAATCTGTATTAAAGATTTATATTTTACATATATTTATATGTAAATATATAATTTACATATATTTTACATAAAAGACAAAGTTTTAATTGTATCAAAATTTACTAATTATAAATTAATATTTATTTATAAGGTACACAGACTTGTATTCCCAAACAACACTTGTATTCCCACCACCCAGTTTAAAAAAGAAAACATAACAGCATTGCCTTTGAATGCCTCCCTGATCTCATCCATTCCCTCCTTAATCTGAGGTAACCCTCATCATTAATTTTGTTCTTATAATTCTTTTGGTTTTCTTTACAGTTTTATCATGTTTTTAATCCCTAAATGGCATAATGTTTGATTTTATGTGTTTCTAAACACTTTATCAGTGGAATCAAAATGTACATCTTCTCTTGTGACGAACTTCTTTCATCTGTGTTATGTGTACTGCAATTCATTTTCTTTTCTTTGTAGTGCAGAATTCCATTGTGTGAATACATCACAACTAACTTCTCAATTCTATTGCTGATAGAAACTATTTTTTTCCCAGTTTGAGATTACTGAATACTATGCTACAGCGAATATTCTTCTTCATGTGTGCTGATGCATGTGTGGAAGAGTTGCTCTAGGCTATATACATAGAAATAGAATTGCTGGCTCACAGAGTATATGCATCTTAAACCTTGTTAGATAATGTAAAAACTGTTTTCCAAGGTATTTGCACCAATTTATACTTCCACTAATGATGATATTTTCAGACTTAATTTTTGTTTGTTTGTTTGTTTATCTGGAGGGAACAAAATGGCATCTCTTGTGGTTAAATTTGCATATCCCTGATGACTAATGAATATTTTTTGAGATTTTTTTTGGCTATTCAGATTTCTTCATTTGTGAAATTCCTCTTCAAGTATTTTGCCCATGTTTCCATTGGATTGTCATTTTCTTATTGATTGTAGGGGTTTAAGGGCTCCTCATATATTCTCAGTAGGAGTCCTTTGTCAGATATATGTATTACAAATATCTTTTCCCACTCTGGTTTGCCTTTTCACTCTCTTAAGATGCCTTTCCACTTCTTTTCCTTTAGAGTTAATGCTTTTAGTTCCTATTTAAGAAATATTTGCCTACTGCAAGGTCATGAAGGTACTCTTTTCTGTTTTCTTCCAGAAATTTTATTGTTTAAACTTTACATTAGGTCTCTTTGTCTGGAACTGAGTTTTGTATGTGATGTGAAGCTGTTGGTTACCTCAGTGGTGAAAGCTGTCCATGTCTTCTGTGGAGCAGGCCTCTGAGATCTGTGACAATGGACACTACAGGATCCTCTGTTGTGAAAGTTGTGGGGAGTCTGCAGCTGTCATGGGAGCTGCTGAGGTCCTTAGTGACAAAGGCTTCCAGAGTTCTCCATAGAGCAGGCCACTGGGAACTGTGATGACACTGATACTTATAGCTCCTTCCCTTCTTCTTTATTCCTAGTCATCTCCAGACATCTCAGCCAGGCCAATCTCCCTAATAATCTTCTGGTGTGGAAGATTATCTTTGTTTTTTGTTCCACGGTGTTGCTGTAGTTCTTAACTGGACTCTTGGGCCCTCCCAGAGTTATTTTTGTTTGTAGATAGCTGTCTGTTATTTGTTGGGAGAAAAGTGCTGCTATCTCTTACTCTGCCATCTTGCTGATGTCACTCCAAGGTTATTTTTGCTGTTTATAAAATGCTACATATGGTTATTTGTTTTCCACACTTTAAAGATGTCATTCCATTGTCATCTGGCTTTCATTGTTTCTCTTGAAAAGTTCAATAATTGTATTATAGTTGCTCCTTTGCAACAATGTTTGTTTTTACTCTGCCTCCTTTTAACATATTCTCTTTGGTTTTGTTTTCTCTAATTTACTATGATATATTTAGGTTTGGGGGAGGAGGGTGGTTTTATGGATGTTCTTCAGTCTGTGGCTTCATTTTGAAATATTCTAAGATTTGGAATACTTCTATGTGGAGTATCTCTTCATATACTGCGTCTGTCTTATTCTTTTCCCTTTCCTCTGGCACTCCAATTACACGTATGTTGGGATTTTAACTATGTACTATATGTCTCACACATTTTCCACCCTTTTGGGGGTATGTATTTTAATCTGAATATTTTCTATTGCTTCATCTTCCAATTTACCAATACTCTCTTTTGCTTTGTCTAATCTGTTGTTAAACTCATCAAATGAATTCTTAATTTATGGTATTGTATTTTTCAGTCCCAGGATTTCCATTCAATTCAAATTATTTTCTTAAATACATTAATCATAATTATTTTAAAGTCTGTATCTGGTAAATAAAAAATCTGAATCACCTATGTGTCTGTGTTTTCTTTTGGAGGGAGGGGTCTTTTTTTTCTTGGCTTTTAATCTTTCTTATGTTGTCAATTTTCAATTATTTGCTGGATATTGTTTTTCTCAGAAACTGTAGAAGCTCTCAATGATGTTAACTTCCTCCAAGTAAGGCTTTAATTGTCTTGTGGTAGGTTATGATCAGATTAACTTGATCCAATTGAGACTTATCTGTTTCCATGTTATCCTTACTTCTAGGCTATCTGGTGGCTAAACTGAAAGCCTGGGGCCCTGAACTCTAATTTTGTCTCCCCTGATCCATAAGCATTACCAAAAGTTTCTACTTGCATTCTTTTTTTTTTTTTTGCTTTTTATTTTATTTTTTAACATCTTTATTGGAGTATAATTGCTTTACAATGGTGTGTTAGTTTCTGCTGTATAACAAAGTGAATCAGCTATACATATACATATATCCCCATATCTCTTGCATCTCCCTCCCTCCCACCCTCCCTATCCCACCCTCTAGGTGGTCACAAAGCACCGAGCTGATCTCCCTGTGCTATGCAGCTGCTTCCCACTAGCTGTCTATTTTACATTTGGTAGTGTATATATGTCCATGCCACTCTCTCACTTTGTCCCAGTTTACCCTTCCCCCTCCCCGTATCCTCAAGTCCATTCTCTAGTAGGTCTGCATCTTTATTCCCGTCTTTCCCCTAGGTTCTTCATGACCTTTTTTTTTTTTTTAGATCCATATATATGTGTTAGCATACAGTATTTGTTTTTCTCTTTCTGACTTACTTCACTCTGTATGGCAGACTCTAGGTCCATCCACCTCACTACAAATAACTCAGTTTCGTTTCTTTTTATGGCTGAGTAATATTCCATTGTATATATGTGCCACATCTTCTTTATCCATTCATCTGTCAGTGGACACTTAGGTTGCTTCCACCTCCTGGCTATTGTAAATAGAGCTGCAATGAATATTGTGGTACATGACTCTTTTCGAATTATGATTTTCTCAGGATATATGCCCAGTAGTGGGATTGCTGGGTTGTATGGTATTTCTATTTTTAGTTTTTTAAGGAACCTCCATACTGTTCTCCATAGTGGCTGTATCAATTTACATTCCCACCAACAGTGCAAGAGGGTTCCCTTTTCTCCACACCCTCTCCAGCATTTATTGTTTTCTACTTGCTTTCTTGAAGCTTTTCCTCACATGTGCACAATTTAGGCACATTTGTCTTGATTGAAAATTGTCTTTAGACTGTTGGGCTCAATGGAGCACATTTCCCTTTTCTTTGGATCTTGGCTCTTCAAGTCCTGGCTGCCAGCTTTGTGCCTTCAAACACTTTTATCCAGCTTTTAAAGTTCTCAGTATGAGGAGTAATCTGATGCCAATTATTTTTTCAGAGGTAGACATATATTCCCTCTTAGATGAAAAACTCAATGAGAGCAAGTACCTTGTCTATCTTGTTCATCACTGTATCCTAGTATCTAGAGCAGTGACTAGAATATAGTAGGTGCTTAATAAATGGGACAGCCCAGTCTTTGGCTTCTACATGGGTCACAGCAGTTATCTGATTTGCCCCCTGCACTGCAAGTGAACTTCAAAACCTGGTTGGATGCTGCACCTGAACCACAATGGCATCTCTTGGAATTTTGATTGGAATTGCATTGAAACTATAAAATAATTTTGGGGAGAATTTGGCTTCCTTATAATTTTGAGGAGAACTGACATATTTATATTTTGTGTATTATAAACCATAAATAGGATGTCTCTCTCCATTTATTTTGTTCACCAAGAAAGACAACCTAATACAAGATTCTATAGCCAAGCTGCTTTGGTTCAAATCCTACCTCTGTCACTCAGTGGATTTGTAACTTTGTGATATTTTCTAGTTCCCTTAACTGTAAATGGGATGATTATAATAAAAGTCCCTTTCTCATAGGAGTGGTTATGAGTATTTATTAGGTTAATAATTGTAAAACATTAGAATTACTTGACATACAGTGGGTTCTGCACAAGTGTTTGTTACATGAAATAATAATTTTCCTTTAATGTTTTTCAATAAAGTTTTAAATATTTCTTCATAAAAATCATGCAGTCTTTTGTTAGATTTATTCCTAGTTACTTATATTTTGATGTTATTTTAAATGGCTATAGTTTTAAAGGTTACATTCTTTATCTGTTTTTGCTGGTTCATGGAAATAAAATTAAGTGAAATTGATCTTCGTATATTGATTTTTTTGGGCCAGTAACCTTGCAAAATGCTTGTATTTATACTAATCATTTATCTGTGGATTTCTTAGGATTTGCCAATAGATGATCTTATCATTTGTGAAAAATAACAATTTTGGTTCCTCCCTATTAATTCTTATAACTTTCCTCTCTCTCTTCCTTTTCTCCTTTCCCTCCTCTGTGTCTTGCTTAAAACTTCCAGGTCAGTGGGGTGATAATGTACATTCTCCTCTTGTTCCTGGTCTTGTAGGGAAGATTTCAAGTATTTACCATTAAGAGTAATGTTCACTGTGAGTTTTAAAAAGCTATCTTTTAATTTCCTTCTGCTTCTAGTTTGCTGAGAGTTTTTATCATGAATGGAGAATCAATCAAATGCTTTTTTCAGCAGCAAGTAAGATGATTTTTCTCCTTTAGTCTGTTAATGTGGTGAATTGTATTAATTAATTTTTAAAAAAAATTATAAGGCAACTTTTATTTCTAGAATTAACCCATCTCTGTCAAGATGTAGTACATTTTTACATGTTGCTTTATCTGGTTGCTAATATTTTGTTTAGATTTTGCATGTATGTTAATAAACAAAATGGCCTAAAATTCTGTTCTCATGCTTTTTTAAAATCTAGCTTTGGTATTAAGATTATTCTAGGATCATAAAATGAGTTCACAAGTTTTCATTGTTTATATTTCTGGAAGAGTTTTTGTAAGATTGGAATTACTTAATTCTTGAATTTTTGGTAGAACTACTGACTCAATTTCTTTACTGGCTAAAAGACTATTCAGATTTTTTTCTTCTTGAGTTAGTTTTGGTAAGTTATTTTTTTTTTTTTAGAAAATTTTCCATTTCACCTAAATTTTCAAATATTTGGCACAAAATTTTTCTTAATATTATCTTATTATCTTCTTAAAGCCCTTGTGGCCTATGTAAATTTGTGTCATCCCTTTACATTCCTGATATTTTTGAGTTGTGTCTTCTTTTTTTCACTTGATCATTCTTGCCAGAGTTTCAGCAGTTTTATTAGACTTTTCAAAAAACAAAATTTGATATTATTGATCCTCTGTATTGTTTTCTATTTTATTAATTCTGGTTCTTATCATTTTCTTCTTTCAATTTCTTTGAGTTTAATCTATTGTTCGTTCTTGAATTTCTTTTATTTATTTTTTAATTATAGTTGATTTACAATATTATATTAGTTTTGGGTGTACAGCGTAGTGATTAAATGTTTTTATAATTTATACTCCATTTAAAGTTATTGTAAAAATTTGCTGTATTTCCTGTGCTGTACACTATATTCTTGTATCTTATTTGTTTTTTACATAGTAGGTTGTACCTCTTAATCCCTTACCCCTCTCTTTCCCCTCCCCCTTTCTTCCCCCCACTGGTAACCACTAGTTTGTTCTCTATATCTGTGAGTCTTTTTCTGTTTTGTTATATTCATTTGTTGTTTCATTTTTTAGATCCCACATATAAGTGATAACATAGCGTATTTGTCTTTTTCTGACTTATTTCATTAAGAATAATATCTTTGCAGGACCATTCATGTTGTTGCAAATGGCAAAATTTCATTCTTTTTTATGGATGAGTAATATTCCATTGTACATATATACGACATATTTTTTATCCATTCATCTGCTGATGGACATTTAAGTTGCTTCCATATCTTGGCTATTGTAAATAATGCTGCTGTGAACATTGGAGTACATACATCTTTTCAGATTTGTTTTTCTGTTTGTTTGTTTTCTTCTGACACATACCCAGAGTAGAATTGCTGAATAATATGATAGTTCTGTTTTTAGTTTTTTGAGGAGCCTCCATACTGTTTTACATAGTGGCAGCAAAAATTTACATTCCCACTAACAGTGTTCTAGGTTCCTTTTTCTCCACATCCTCGCCAGTATTTGTTATCTGTGGTCATTTTGATGATAGCCACTCTGACAGGTATGAGTGTGAGGTGATTTGAATTTCTTAAGTTCAAAGCTTAACACATCGATTTTCAGTCTGTTTTCTTTTTTTTTAATTGAAATGTAGTTGATTTACAATGTTGTGTTAATTTCTGCTGTACAGCAAAGTGACTAATATATACATATATAGGTTCTTTTTTATATTCTTTTCCATTATGGTTTATCCAAGGACATTGAATGTAGTTCCCTGTGCTATATGGTAGGAACTTGTTGTCCATCTATTCTATATGTAATTGTTTACATCTACTAACCCCAAACTCCCAGTCCACCCCTCCTCCATCCCACCCCCTTGGCAACCACAGAGGTGAATCTGATTCTGCTTTGGAGATAAGTTCATTTATGTCATATTTTAGATTCCACATATAAGTGATATCATATGGTATTTGTCTTTCTCTTTTTGACTTACTTCACTTAGTATGATAACCTCTACTTGCATCCATGTTACTGCAAATGGCATTATTTCATTCTTTTTCATGGCCGAGTAGTATTCACTCATATACATATACCACATCTTCATTATCCATTCATCTATCGATGGACATTTAGGTTGTTTCCATGTGTTGGCTATTGTGAATAGTGCATGTATATTTTCAAATTATAGGTTCATCTGGATATATACCCAGGAGTGGGATTGCTGGATCATATGGTGAATCTATTTTTAGTTTTCTGAGGAACTTCCATACTGTTTTCCATAGTGGCTGTACCAACTTACATTGCCACCAACAGTGTAGGTGGCAATACTACCACTTATCTCCACACCCTCTCTAGCATTTTTTATTTGTAGACTTTTTAATAATGGCCATTTTGACTGGTGTGAGGTGGTACCTCATTGTAGTTTTGATTTGAGTTTCTCTAATCATTAGCAATGTTGAGCATCTTTTCATGTGCCTATTGGCCATCTGTATGTCTTGTTTGAAGAAATGTCTATTTAGGTCTTCTGCCCATTTTTCAATTGGGTTGTTTGTTTTTTTGTTTTTGTTGAGTTGTGTGAACTGTCTGTATATTTTGGAAATTAAGCCCTTGTCAATTGCATTGTTTGTAAATGTTTTCTCCCATTCCGTATCTCGTCTTTTTGTTTTGTTTATGGTTTCCTTTGCTGTGCAAAAGCTTGTAAATTTGATTAGGTCCCATTTGTTAATTTTTGTTTTTATTTCTATTGTCTTGGGAGACTGACCTAAGAAAACACTGATACAATTTATATAAGAGAATGTTTTGCCTAAGTTCTCTTCTAGGAGTTTTATGGTGTCTTATCTTATGTTTAAGTCTTTAAGCCATTTTGTGTATGGTGTGAAGGTGTGTTCTCCCTTCATTAATTTACATTCAACTGTCCAACTTTCCCAGCACGACTTGCTGAAGATACTGTCTTTTCCTTATTGTATATTCTTGCCTATTTTGTCAAAGATTAATTAGCCATAGGTGTGTGGGTTTATTTCTAGGCTCTCTATCCTGTTCTATTGATCTGTATATCTGTTTTAGTGCCAATACCACACTGTTTTGATTACTGTAGCTTTGTAGTATTGTCTGAAGTCTGGGAGGGTTATGCTTTGTTCTTTTTCCTCAAGATTGCTGTAGCAATTCTGGGTCTCCTATGGTTCCATATAAATTTCAGGATTATTTTTTCTAGTTTTGTGAAAAATGTCATGGGTAATTTGATAGGGATCACATTAAATATGTATAATGCTTTGGTTAGTATGGCCATTTTAACAATATTAAGTTTTCCAATCCAAGAGCACAGAATATCTTTCCATTTCTTTGAATCATCTTTAGTTTCCTTTATTAATGTTTTACAGTTCTCACCATATAACTCTTTCACCTCCTTGGTCAGGTTTATTCCTAAGTATTTTTTTTAGTGCAATTTTAAAAGGTTTTTTTTTTTTTTTTTACATTCTCTTTCTGATATTTCACTGTTACTGTAAAGAAATGGGACTGATTTCTGTATGTTAATCTTGTATCCTGCTACCTTCCTGAATTCATTGATCAATTCTAGTAATTTTTGTGTGGAATCTTTAGGGTTTTCTATATATAGTATCATGTCACCTGCATATAATGACAATTTTACCTCTTTCCTTCCAATTTGGATACATCTTATTTCTTTTACTTGTCTGTTGGCTGTGGCTAGGACTTCCAATACTATGTTGAAAGGAAGTGGTGAGAGTGGGCATCACTGTCTTGTTCTAGATTTTAGCAGGAGGGCTTTCAGGTTTTTACTGTTGAGTATGATATTGGCTGTGGGTTTGTCATAAATAGCTTTTATTTTATTTTATTTTGATTTTTTATTGGAGTATAGTTGCTTTACAATGTTGCGTTAGTTTCTGCTGTGCAGCAAAGTGAATCAGATGTATGTATATGTATCTCCACTCTTTTTTAGATTTCCTTCCCATTCAGGTCACCACAGGGCATTGAGTAGAGTTCCTTGTACTATACAGTAGATTCTCATTAGTTACCTATTTTTCATAGATATATATGTCAATCCCCATCTGTCTATTCATTCCACCCCCTTTCCCTGCCTTGGTAACCATAAGTTGTTCTCTACATCTGTGACTCTACTTGTGCTTTGCAAATAAATTCATCTGTACCATTTTTCTAGATTCCACATATAAGCGATATTATACAATATCTATTTTTCCCTTTTGGCTTACTTCACTCTGTATGACAGTCTCTAGGTCCATCCATGTCTCTGCAAATGGCACTATTTTGTTCCTTTTTATGGCTGAGTAATATTGTATATATGTACCACATCTTCTTTATCCATTCCTCTGTCGATGGGCATTTATGTTGCTTTCATGTCTAGGCTATTGTAAATAGTTCTGCAATGAACATCGAGGTGCATGCATCCTTTCTAATTATGTTTCTTTCTGGATATATGCCTAGGAGTGGGATTGCTGGGTCATATGGTAGTTCTAGTTTTAGTTTTGTAAGGAACCTCCATACTGTTCTCCATAGTGGCTCTACCAATTTACATTTACACCAGCAGTGTAGGAAGGTTCCTTTTTCTCCACACCCTCTCTAGCATTTATTGTTTGTAGATTTATGATAATGGCCATTCTGACTGGTGTGAGGTGATACCTTTTGTAGTTTTGATTGGCATTTCTCAAATAATTAGTGATGTTAAGCATCTTTTCATGTGCCTGTTGGCCATCTGTATGTCTTCTTTGGTGAAATGTCTATTTAGGTTTTCCACCCATTTTTTATTGGGTTGTTCGTTTTTTTGACACTGAGCTGCATAAACTGTTTGTATGTATTGGAAATTAATCCCTTGTCAATTGCTTCATTTGCATATACTGTCTCCCATTCTGAGGGCTGTCTTTTCATTTTGTTTATGGTTTTCTTGGCTGTGCAAAAGCTTTTAAGTTTAATTAGATCCCATTTCTTTATTTTTGTTTTTATTTTCATTACTCTATTGGTGGATTGAAAAAGATCTTGCTGTGATTTACTTCAAAGAGTGTTCTGCCTATATTTTCCTCTAAGAGTTTTATAGTATCCAGCCTTACATTTAGGTCTTTAATCCATTTTGAGTTATTTTTGTGTATGGTGTTAGGAAGTGTTCTAATTTTATTCTTTTACATGCAGCAGTCCAGTTTTCCCAGCACCACTTATTGAAGAGGCTGTCTTTGCTCCATTGTATATTCTTGCCTCCTTTGTCATATACTAGGTGGCCATAGGTGCATGGGTTTATCTCTGAACTTTCTATCCTGTTCCATTGATCTATATTTCTATTTTTGTGCCAGTGGCATACTGTTTTGATTAGCATAGCTTTGTAGTGTAGTCTGAAGTGAGGGAGCCTGATTCCTCCAGCTTCATTCTTCTTTCTCAAGATTGCTTTCACTATTCGGGGTCTTTTGTGTTTCCATACAAAAGGTAAAATTTTTTGTTGTAATTCTGTGAAAAATGCCCTTGGCAATTTGATAGGGATTGCATTGAATCTGTAGATTGCTTTGGGCAGTATAGTTATTTTCACAATATTGATTCTTCCAGTCCAAGAACCTGGTATATCTCTCCATCTATTTATGTCATCTTTGATTTCTTTCATCAGTACCTTACAGTTTTCTGAGTACAGGTCTTTTGCCTCCTTAGATAGGTTTATTCCTAAGTATTTTATTCTTTTTGATGCAATGGTAAATGGGATTTTTTCCTTAATCTCTTTCTGATCTTTCGTTGTTAGTATATAGGAATGCAAGAGATTTCTGTGAATTAATTTTGTATCCTGAGACTTTACCAAATTCATTGATGAGCTCTAGCAGTTTTCTGGTAACATCTTTGTTTGTTTGTTTGTTGTTGTTTGTTTTTTTAACATCTTTATTGGAGTATAATTGCTTTACAATGGTGTGTTAGTTTCTGCTTTATAACAAAGTGAATCAGTTATACATATACCTATGTTCCCATATCTCTTCCCCCTTGCATCTCTCTCCCTCCCACCCTCCCTATCCCACCCCTCTAGGTGGTCACAAAGCACCGAACTGATCTCCCTGTGCTATGCGGCTGCTTCCCACTAGCTATCTAGATTTACGTTTGGAAGTGTACATATGTCCATGCCACTCTCTCACTTTATTACAGCTTACACTTCCCCATCCCCATATCCTCAAGTCCATTCTCTAGGTCTGTGTCTTTACTCCCGTCTTGCCCCTAGGTTCTTCATGACCATTTTTTTTTTCTTAGATTCCATATGTATGTGTTAGCATATGGTATTTGTTTTTCTCTTTCTGACTTACTTCACTCTGTATGACAGACTCTAGGTCCATCCACCTCACTACAAATAACTCAGTTTCGTTTCTTTTTATGGCTGAGTAATATTCCATTGTATATATGTGCCACATCTTCTTTATCCATTCATCTGTCAGTGGACACTTAGGTTGCTTCCACCTCCTGGCTATTGTAAATAGAGCTGCAATGAACATTTTGGTCCATGACTCTTTTTGAATTATGGTTTTCTCAGGATATATGCCCAGTAGTGGGATTGCTGGGTCATATGGTATTTCTATTTTTAGTTTTGTAAGGAACCTCCATACTGTTCTCCATAGTGGCTGTATCAATTTACATTCCCACCAACAGTGCAAGAGGGTTCCCTTTTCTCCACACCCTCTCCAGCATTTATTGTTTGTAGATTTTTTAATGATGGCCATTCTGACTGGTGTGAGATGATATCTCATTGTAGTTTTGATTTGCATTTCTCTACTGATTCATGATGTTGAGCATTCTTTCATGTGTTTGTTGGCAATCTGTATATCTTCTTTGGAGAAATGTCTATTTAGGTCTTCAGCCCATTTTTGGATTGGGTTGTTTGTTTTTTTGATATTGAGCTGCATGAGCTGCTTGTATATTTTGGAGATTAATCCTTTGTCGGTTGCTTCATTAGCAAATATTTTCTCCCATTTTGAGGGTTGTCTTTTCGTCTCGTTTATGGTTTCCTTTTCTGTGCAAAAGTTTTTAAGTTTCATTAGGTCCCATTTGTTTATTGTTGTTTTTATTTCCATTTCTCTAGGAGGTGGGTCAAAAAGGATCTTGCTGTGATTTATGTCATAGAGTGTTCTGCCTATGTTTTCCTCTAAGAGTTTGATAGTGTCTGGACTTACATTTAGGTCTTTAATCCATTTTGAGTTTATTTTTGTGTATGGTGCTACAGAGTGTTCTAATTTCATACTTTTACATGTACTTGTCCAGTTTTCCCAGCACCACTTATTGAAGAGGCTGTCTTTTCTCCATTGTATTTTCTTGCCTCCTTTATCAAAAATAAGGTGACCATATGTGCTTGGGTTTATCTCTGGGCTTTCTATCCTGTTCCATTGATCTATATTTCTATTTTTGTGCCAATACCATACTGTCTTGATTACTGTAGCTTTGTAGTATAGTCTGAAGTCAGGGAGCCTAGTTCCTCCTGCTCCGTTTTTCTTTCTCAAGATTGGTTTGGCTATTCAGGGTCTTTTGTGTTTCCATACAAATTGTGAAATTTTTTGTTCTAGTTCTGTGAAAAATGCCAGGGGTAGTTTGATCTGGTAACATCTTTAGAATTTTTATGTACAGTATCATGTCATCTGCAAACAGTGACAGTTTTATTTCTTCTTTTCCAATTTGGATGTCTTTTATTTCTTTTTCTTCACTGATAGCCATAGCTAGGACTTCCAGAACTGTGTTGAATAAAAGTGGCAAGAGTGGACATCCTTGTCTTGTTCCTGATCTTACAGGAAATGCTTTCAGTTTTTCACCATTGAGAATGATGTTGGCTGTGGATTTGTCATATATGGCCTTTATTATGTTGAGGTAGGTTCCCTTTATGCCCACTTTCTGGAGAGTTTTTATCATAAATTTGTGTTGAATTTTGTCAAACGCTTCTTCTGCATCTATTGAGATGATCATATGGATTTTATTCTTCAGTTTGTTAATATGGTGTATCACATTGATTGATTTGCATATATTGAGGAATCCTTGCATCTCTGGGATAAATCCCACTTGATCATGGTGTATGATCCTTTTAATGTGTTGTTGGATTTGGTTTGCTAGTATTTTGTTGAGGATTTTTCCGTCTATGTTCATCAGTGATATTGGCCTGTAATTTTCCTTTTTTGTAATATCTTTGTCTGGTTTTGGTATCAGGGTGATGGTGGCCTCCTAGAATGAGTTTGGGAGTGTTCCTCCCTCTGCAATTATTTGGAAGAGTTTGAGAAGGATAGGTGTTAGCTCTTCTCTGAATGTTTGATAAAATTTACCTGTGAAGCCATCTGGCCCTGGACTTTTGTTTGATGGAAGATTTTAAATCACAGTTTCAATTTCATTACTTGTTATTGGTCTATTCATACTTTCTGTTTCTTCCTAGTTCAGTCTTTGAAGGTTATAACCTAAGAATTTTTCCATTTCTTCTAGGTTGTTCTTTTTGTTGACGTATAGTTGCTTGTAGTAATCTCTTATGACCCTTTGTATTTCTGTGGTGTCCATTGTAACTTCTCCTTTTTCCTTTCTCCTTTTATTGATTTGAATCCTCTCCCTTTTTTTCTTGATGAGTCTGGCTAAAGTTTTATCAATTTCGTTTATCTTCTCAAAGAACCAGCTTTTAATTTCATTGATATTTGTTATTGTTTTCTTCATCTCTATTTCATTTGTTTCTGCTCTTCTTTATAATTTTTATTCTTCTGCTAACTTTGGGTTTTGTTTCTTCTTCTTTCTCTAGTTTCTTTAGGTGTAAGGATAGGTTGTTATTTGAGATTTTTCTTGTTTCTTGAGGTAGGATTGTATTGCTATAAACTTCCCTCTTAGAACTGCTTTTGCTGCATCCCCTAGGTTTTGGATTGTCATGTTATTTGTCATTTGTGTCTAGGTATTTTTTGATTTCCTCTTTGATTTCTTCAGTGATCCATTGATTATTTAATAACATGTTGTTTATCCTCCATGTGTTTGTGTTATAAATAGCTTTTATTATGTTGAGATATGTTCCCTCTACACCCACTTTGGTAAGAGTTTTTATCATGAATGGATGTTGAATTTTGTCAAATCCTTTTTCTGCATCTATTGATATGATCATGTGGTTTTTGTCTTTTCTTTTGTTGAAGTTGTTTATCACATTGATTGATTTGTGTATGTTGAACCATCCTTGTGAACTTGGGATGAATACCATTTGGTCATGGTGTATGATCTTTTTTATGTGTTGCTGGATTCAGCTTGCTAATATTTTATTGAGAATTTTTGTGTCTATATTCATCAAAGATATTGGCCTGTAATTTTCTCTTTTGGTGGTATCTTTGTCTGGTTTCGGTGTCAGCGTGATGGTTGAGTTTGAGTTTGAAAGAGTTTGAGAAAGATTGGTATAAGTTCTTCTTTTTGTGTTTGGTAGAATTCCCCTGTGAAGCCATCTGGTCCTGGACTTTTGTTTGTAAGGAGTTTTTAAATTACAGATTCTATTTCATTTCTAGTGGTTGGTCTGTTCAAATTATCTATTTCTTCCTGATTCAGTCTGGTGGGCTGTATGTTTCTAGAAAGTTGTCCATTTCTTCTAGGCTGTCGAATTTGTTGGCATATAATTATTCATAGTATTCTCTTATGGTGTTTTGCATTTCTGCAGTATCAGTTGATATTTCTCCATTTTCATTTCTCATTTGGTTTATTTGTGTTCTCTGTCTTTTCTTCTTGGTGAGCCTAGACAGAGGTTTGTCAATTTTTTCTACTCTTTCAAAGAACCAGCTCTTGGTTTTATTGATCTTTTCTATTTTTCCTTGAATCTCGATTTTATATATTTCCTCTCCTATCTTTATTATTTCCTTCCTTCTGCTGACTTTAAGTTTTGTTTAATTTTCTTTTTCTAATTCTTTTAGGTGGTAGGTTAGGTTGTTTATTTGAGATTTTTCTTGTTTTTTGAGGAAGGCCTGTATCTCTATGAACTTCCCTCTAATACCTGCTTTTGCGCATCCCATAGATTTTTTATGGTTGTGCTTTCATTGTCATTTGTCTCAAGGTGTTTTTGAATTTCCTTTTTGCTTTCCTCATTGACCCATTTTTTTTTAGTAGCATGTTATTTAGTCTCCAAGTAATCTTTTTTTTTTCTCATTTCTTTTTCTATGATTGATTTCTAGTTTCATGCCATTGTGGTCAGAAGAGATGCTTGAAATAATTTCTATACTCTTAAATTTGTTGAGTTTTGTTTTGTGCCCTAGTATGTGGTCAATCCTAGAGAATGTTCCATGTGCACTTGAAAAGAATGTGTATTCTGCTTTTTTTTTGGACGTAATGTCCTGAAAATATCAATTAAGTCTAACTGTTCTATTGTATCATTTAGGATCTCTGTTGCCTTACTGATTTTCTGTCTCGAAGATCTGTCCATTGATGTGAGTGGGGTGTTAAATCTCCTACTATTATTGTATTCCTGTCATTTTCTTCTTTTATGTCTGTTAGTATTTTTTTTATGTATTTGGGCACTCTTATATTAGGTGCGTATATGTTGATGACTGTAAAATCCTCTTTTTGTATTGATCCTTTTATCAATATATAGTGTCCTTCTTTATCTTTCTTTGTGGCCTTTGTTTTAAAGTCTATTTTGTCTAATATGTGTATTGTGAACCCTGCTTTCTTGTCATTTCCATTTGCATGAAATATCTTTTTTTATCCCCTCACTTTCAATCTATGTGTCTCCTTTGCCCTAAAATGGGTCTCTTATAGGCAGCATATTGTAGGCTCTTGTTTTTCTTTCCAGTCTACCACTCCATGTCTTTTGATTAGAGTACTTAGTCTGTTGACATTTAAGGTAATTATTGATAAACATGTATTTATTGCCATGTTAAACCTTGTTTTCCTGTTGATTCTATGTTTCTCCTTTGTTCCTTTCTTTTTCTTTTTGTGGTTTGATGATTTCCTTTTATTTTATGTTTGTGTTCTCTTCTTTTTGTTTTTTGTGAATCTATTTTATGTTTTTGATTTGTGATTACCCTTTTTTTCAAGTATGTTAACCCCTTCCTATATCTGCTTCCTTTAGGCTGATAGTTATATAGGCTCAAACAGGTTCTAAAAAAAAAAAAAAAAAGAGTCTACAATTTTTACTCTCCTCCCCCACACTTTATGATTTTGATGTCCTTTTTTACATCTTCATGTTTATCCTTTTGCTGTTCCTTGTGTTTATCATTGTTTTCACAGATGGATTTTTTTTTCCTTTTTTATCTGTATACTGGCTTATTTAAGTGATTTACTTTCCAATTGTGATTTCCTCTTTCCTATTTCTTCTTGCTTCTTTTCTATTTAGAGAAGACCTTTCACTATTTCTTTTAGGATAGGTTTAGTATTGCTGTCTTCTTTTAGTTTTTGCTTGTCTGAGAAATTCTTTATCTCTCCTTCTATTCTAAATGATAATCTTGCTGGGTAGAGTATTCTAGGTTGCAGATTATTCCCTTTCAAAACTTGTTAACTTTTGTCATTTTGAGTATGTGTCTTGGTGTAGGTCTCTTTGGGTTCATCTTGTTTGGGACCCTCTGTGCTTCTTGTATCTGGATATTGGTTTGATTCTTTAGGTTTGGGAAATTTTTAGCCATAATTTCTTCAAATACATTTTCAATCCCCTTTTCTCTTTCTTCTCCTTCTGGAATCCCTATTATGTGTAGATTGGCTTGTTATATTATCCCATAGGTCTCATATATGGCTTTCATATTTCTTCATTTGTCTTTTTGTCTGCTGTTCTGATTGGGTGATTTCCATTATTCTATCTTCCAGATCACTTCTTCATTCTTCTGCATTATTCATTCTGCTATTCATTGCCTTTAGTTCAGCTTTTGTCTCAGCAAATGAATTTTCTAATTTTTCTTGCCTCCTCCTTATATTTTCTCATTCCTTTTTACAGTACTCTGCATTTCTGTTGATAGCCTTTCTTAATTCCGTCAGTGTTTTCATTACCCCTTTTTGACTCGGTGTCTATTAGGCTGAAGAGGTCTGTTTCATTTTTGTTCCTTCAGGGAAATTCTCTTGGTATTTTAAGTGGGAGTGGTTTCTCTGCTTCTTCATTTTACTTCTGTTTCTCTTACTCTGTGAGTTTAGGAGAAACAGTTATCTACTGTAGTCTTGGAAGGCTAGATATATGTGGGAGCATCCCTGTGTAACTTGTGTGGGTTTAATATTTTTGGCATGAGAGCTGCTTTTAGTTTGGATGCCTTCCACCTCTTTCCTCAGCATGTCCTGGTTGTTATCCCCTTGATAGGGGGTGTGCAGATGCGGTGGCTCATGCATACTCCTGGGGGCTGCAACAGCAGGGGCAGCAATTGACTCTTGCTCATGGGTCTCTCAGAAGTGGCAGCAGTCTGAGCACACTCCCTGGGCCCATGACAGGGTGGGGACAGTGATTGGCACTCACTCCCGATTCTCTCAGAAGTGGCAGGGACCCACACCCACCTCCGAAGCCCATGATGGCAGTGGGGGCTCACGCCCACCCTCAGAGCTTGTGTAGGCCATCCTGTTACCTGAGAGCCTGAATGGGGAAAGAATTTCCTATGTGGTCCCACCCCTCTCCTTGTGCACCCCCCAACAATGGTGCCTTGCCACTTTGGCTGGCTCAGGCTTCTTCTGCATATACCCTCAGTTGCAGCCACTCCCTGCTCCAGACCCTTCAGGCTGTCTCCACGCAGCCAATCCCAGTTCTCTCCCCAAGTTGACCTCTGAAGCCCAAGCTTTAGCACCCAGCCCCCGACCACACCAGGGACAAGCGTCTCAGGCTGGGGAGTGCACAGTGGTGGTATCGACCATCTGTGCAGGTCTCTCTCTGTTTTGCCTTCCACAAACCGGTTGTCATGCTCTCCTCCAAGGCTCCAAAGTTCCCCCTCTATCTTGACTGGTCTCCCCGCCAGTGAGGGGAATTTCCAGGGTGTGGGAACATTTCTTCTTTCATGGCTCCCTCCCAGAGGCACAGGTCCTATTCCGATTCCTTTCTCTCTCTCTCTTTTTCTTTATTCTTTTGTCATACCTGGTTACATGGAGATTTTCTTGCCCTTTCAGAAGTCTGAGGTCTTCTGCCTGTGTTCAGTAGATATTCTATGAGAACTGTTCCACACAGAGATGTATTTTTGATGTATTTGTGAGAGGACGTGAGCTCCACGACCTACTCCTCCACCATATTGATCCCCCTTCTGTTTTATTTTCTAATATAAGCATTTAAGATTATAATTTTTCTCTAAAGTACCACTTTAATTATATTTCACAGGTTTGACATGTAGTGTTTTGTCTCTAAGCCTTTCTAAATATTTTAAATTTCAATTATAATTACTCTTTAATCCATGAGTTATTTAATGTTTTTAGATCTCTTTCTTTCATGGATGTTATTTCCACTAAGTTTAATAATTCTAGGAATAGACTTACTTTTTCTTTAGCACATTAAGAATATTGTTGTACTGTTCTCTAGCTTTCACTATTGATGAAAATAGGAGTCAGTGTAATTGTCATTTACTTGAAGGTTATATATCTTTTCTCTGACTGCTTTTAATATCTTTTCTTTTCTCTTAATTTTTAATTTTTAAAATAAAAATTTAGTTTATCATCTATTTATGACAAGGTACACAAAAGGCAAAGTGCTTCACATCATAGATTGCACTTCCCACCCCTTGGAATATTCATTTCTTTGGCTGAAAGAGAGACTAGACAGGAAAGGCAGGCAATGCTTAGGCAACTAAAATAAGGTTGGGGCCAAGGGGAGCAATACTAACATCATCCTCACAGGGAATGGGTACAAGGAGGCTGTTAGTAGCAAGCTGATTTTCTAGAACTGTTAGCTGGAAGCATAGGAGCACCACTTCTGGACATTCACACTGTCTCAGGCTTCAGTCATCCCCACCACACAGGTACAGAGCACTTTCTGGTAGTCACTCTTGGTGTCTTGCTGGATGTAGTAGTACAGCAATTTGGAGACCATGATTCTAATCAACACCTTATAATGAGTCCCCTTGCCTATCATGGAGTCGTATACAGCAAAACGCAGGGGCTTATTATGAATACACTGGGCCAGGTTCAGGAAAGCATTTTCATGGTCTCCTTTGACCTCTTTCTTGATGCTCTTTAACATGTTATAAGGTCCATAATTCTTGTACCTTTCAGATACTTTCTGGAGGTGACACACACTCCACTTGATCATGATGCTGATCCATTTGAGAACCTCAGTTCCTCTCCTCTTCTCTTTAGTACAATAGAGATCCAAGGCATCTTGGTCAGTCAATACAAAATCAATGACAGAGCCATCCTCTCCTCTTCTACCCTTTACAGGGGCAACCGTCTGCTTGCAGAAGTCACCAGATATGTCAGAAACAATGTCCTTCTCCAGATCAGTCTTATACACTTCCTTGTAGACTGTTAATTTCCTGTAGCTCCTAGTTGGTCCTTGAGCATATGGTCTCAATGAGGCAGTCCTTATCAGACCCCAGCCCCTACATGGAGGCTTTCAGTTCAGAAGCATAATACTGAGCATGTGTTTTCAGTGGGCCTCAAATCACCATCTTCAGGTGGCTGGACAAGGCTGACTTCAGTGTTGATGCAAGTTCCTTTTTGGTCCTTCTCTGGTAGGCGATATCCTGTCTCTGTTCATTGCTGCATTTGGTCAAGATGTTGATGATGATAACTTCATCTATACCTTTGGTCCTGATGGCTGTTTCAATGTTCAAAGCATTCTACTCAGCATCAGAGTTGTATGCTTTGACTGACCTGTATGTACTTGAGGGTGTAGTGTAATCACCCTTCAGGCTGGGCTTGTACAGAATTTCATAAGCAGTAGACATTTTGACAGAAGCTGGGCCAAGTACCATGAGCATTCCCATATGTGGACCTTTTTTTTTTAAATTTTAGACATTCTGAAAGTTTCACTATGATGTGTTATAGGTGTGGATTACTTTTTGTTTAAACTGTCTGTGATTACCTGGGCTTCCCAATTTTGTCAGTTATCTATTCTTTAATTCTGAGAAATTTTTAGCCATCAACCCTTCAAATACTGCCCCTTTTTTGTCTCATGTCTTTTAGAATTCCAATGCAATCTTTCTTGCCTACTTTTTATCTCTTTGTCTCTCTGAACTGCATTCTGGACAATTTCTTTAAATCTGTCTTCCAATACAGTAATTCTCACTTCAGCTTTATCTAAGCTGCTGTTAAACCTGTCCACTTCATTTTTTAAACTTTTTTTACATTGAGAAAATGTAGCACAATTCAAAAAAGTGCAAAAATATAAATGTATAGCTTAACAATTAATTATGAAACAAATACCAAATAATCACCCTATAAATGGAACATTATCAATAGTCCAGAAGTCCCTTGTGTCTCTGTTTCTGATCCCCAACCACCACTTCTTCTGCCAGAGAAAATCATCACTGTGACTTTAGTGTAATCATTTCTTTGCTTTTCTTTATAGTTTACCAGCTATATCAATTTTTGTTTGTTTTAATGTAATACTCTGTATTATGGGTCTTGCATCTTTTATTCAACATAATATTTTAAAATTAATGCATGTCTGTACCTGTGGTTCACTAACTTTCCCTGCTGGGAGGTAGTATAGTTCATGAGAATATTATAATTTTTTATTCTATTTTTGATGAATATTTGGATTAGTTCTTTCCCCTTTTAGTGGAGACTATTTTCAACAATGCTGCTATGAACATCATTGTATATGTATATTGAAACACATGTGCATAAATTTCTTAAGACTATGTACTAGGAGTGTAATTTTTGGGTCACAGGTTATGTATACCTTTAATTTTACTAGATAATTCCAAGCTATTTTTCAAAATATTTGTTCCACTGAAATTTTTATTTCAATTGTTTTACTTAATTCATTTTTAGAAATTTTATTTCATTCTTCAAATCTGCTTGATAATATATTCCCTTGCTCTTTATGCATATTTTAAATTTCTTCTTTCATTTTCCTTAAGTTTATACTTATTATATATGTTTTTTTCAGATGATTCCAAAATAGAAACTTTGCAGGCATGATTCTGCTATCTCAGGGTTTCTCAGCGTTAGCACTATTGACATCTTGAGCCAGATAAGTCTTTATTGTAAGAGGTTGTCCTGCATATTAGAGGATGTTTGACAGCATCCCTGACCTCTACACACTAGATGCCAAGAGCACACACATTCCCCTCCCAATTGCGACAACCAAAAATGTCTCCTGGAGGGCAATATTGCCCCAGCTTGTGAACAACTATATGCCCTCTACTTTTTCCCTTATGGGACCTCACTCATGGTGTCTTGTTTCCTTGTGTTTTGTGATTTTTTTTTTAGGTAAGCTCATGTTTCTTAAACCTATATCTGTGAGAATTCTCTGATGCCTAGATTGAAATGTTTTCCTTTGGGACTGTTTTCCATTTGCTACTGCCAGGCACCTGAGGATTCTGCCAGCTCAGGATCACACAAAAAATAAATATTTGGATTTAGGTTTTTTGAACCATCAAGATAGTGTGAATTTTGGGCAGCAAATCTGCACAAGGGCTAGCTGGTAGTTACTAATTCTCAAGAGAGATGTTTTTCTCCCTTCTATTCAGTGCCAGGTTTAAGGCAGGTGGGTAGAGCTCAGACTTATTTTTAATTCACCCTTATGATGACTTGTAGCCTTTGGGTTCCAGGTTTATGGGTTTATACTGGGAGTGTGGACTCCTGTTAGACTTTTTACCTTTAACAAGTCCTCCATGCCTTGCAAGATTTGTGAAAATTGAAACTCATTATAAATGCTGACATTAGTACAGGCTTATATTTCTGGTTTTTATGTGATGTTAAGGCTTCTGCATTTACCTGTAATTTTTTCCCAGTCTACTAATGCATTTAAAAATAGGTTTTAATTATTTTGTCCAGCATTTTTAGTTTTCCTTAGTGAGAGGATCAATCACTAAAGTACTATGCTGGATTTCACCAAGATGGTGGAGGAGTGGGAGGATGTGGAGTTCATCTCTCTCCACAAATGCATCAAGAATACATCTGCAGATGGAACAATTCTCACAGAACACTGGCTGAACACTAGCAGAAGACCTTGGACACTGGAAAGGACAAGAAAGATCCCTGCATAACTGGGTAGGACAAAAGAAAGAAGGGAAAAAGAAGAGGAGATGAAACGGGATGGGATCTGTACCCCTGGGGGGGAACTGAAGCAGAGAAGAGGTTCCCTCATTCAGGGAAGCCTCCTCACCAATGGGGAAATCAGTTGGGACAGAAGGGGAATATCTGTGGCTGTCAGAGGAGGGTGAAATGGCTGGTCTGTGGCAGACAGGACAGAGTGAGACCTACACAGACAGTCCGTGACAGACTTGCATGCCCCAGACTGGGACATGTGTCCACTGGTGCACACTGGGGCTGAGAGCTTGAACGTGAGGACTAGAGAGAAAACCCAAGGGTGGAAATGCTGTTGGTTGTGAGGAGACAGCCTGAGGGGACAAGAGGGAGGAAATCTACAACTGGAAATGCTTGTGGAAGAAACCCAGACTGCCATAGAAGCAAGGTGCCACTGTTGAGTGACGTGCAGGGGCTGGAGCCACCATTGCAGCCTCTCTCTCCCCACATGCCAGTCCCCTGCCCCACCAGGCACTAGGAAAAGCCCCCACTAGGGCTGGCCTTCTTGCACTTGCTGCCAGGTGCTAGGAAAAGCCCCCACCAGGGCTGACCTTCTTGTGCTGGCTGCCAGGCGATAAGAAAGTCTTCCACTAGGGCCGGATCTCTCGCGCCCATGGCCGCCAGCTTTCCTACATACCTGCTGCCACCGGGGCCCCTATGACTCAGGCAGTCATGAAACCTCCATGCCCTGTCCTCACCGGGGCAGACCAGAGTGTTCCAGGGCAGCTTTGGGAGCAGACTCCTGTGGATGACCCACATGCAGAGGTGGAGCTGAAAACACAGCTGAGCCCCAGGGGCAGGGCAACTAAGGAAGAGGAATGAAAATCTTTCTGTGTCACTGCACAAACTGCAGTTTAAAACCCCACAGTCAGCTTGGTAAACCCTGCATCTATGGAATATCTGAATGGACAATGAGTGTTCCCACAACTGAAACCGGTCTAGCTCTAGCAGCTGTGGATTTTGGGGATTAGTACCCGTGGAAGTTGGGCCACGTCAGAGTCTGAGATGCACCCATAGTGCCCACAGAGGGACTAGAGACCTACCTAGAGGTTTTTGAGGGCCTCCTGGGGAGGTGGAGGTTGGCAGTGACTCACAGTTGGGGCAATGACAGCTGCAACACCAGAAAAATGTAATTTTTACTATTTTTTTAATGCTTTGTTCTGTTCTGCTGTTGCTTTTTAAATTATTATTTGTTTTTATTTAGTTTTTTTATTTTTTTATTTTTTTATATTTCTATTTCTATGTTACCTATTTGTTGTTCTGTATTTTTTTCCTTGTTTTTTTCTTTCCTTTGTTCTATTTTGTTTTTATCTTTTTTTTCCTTTCTTCTATGTGTTATCTTTTTTAATCCTTTTTTTAATATCATTTTTGTGTGTTTGTTTTGTTTTCTTTCCTGTTTCCTTCAGTTTGCATTCTGCTTTTCTTTTGTTTTTTATGTTTTGTTTTTAATTGTTTGATTTCATTTTGGGGTCCTTTTGCTTCTCTGGTTGTTCTCTTGTTTTTTGTTTTCTCTGTTTTTGTTTATATTTCTTTTTTGTATGTGTGTTTTTTTTTGTTTTTGTTCAGTTTTGCTTTTACCATTTATCTGGGGTTTTGTTTGTTTGCTTGTTTGTTTTAAATTATTGTTGCTGCTGTTTGCTTGTTTTTGCTTTGCTATTTGTCTTGGGTTTTGTTTGTCTGTTTGTTTTCATCCTGCCCTTTTTTTCTTCTTTCTTCTTTTCTTTTTTTTCCCTTTTTAGCCAAGATGTGTGGCTTGCAGGGCTTTGGTTCCCAGGACAGGAGTGGGGCCTGAGCCTTGGGTGGGAGTGCCAAGTCCAGGAAATTGGAATGCCAGAGAATTCCCAACCCCAGGGAATCCCAGAGGTCTCTTTCTCAACTCCAAGACCCAGCTCCACCCAACCGCCTGCAGGCACCAGGGCTAAATGCTTACACCAAACAACAAGCAAGACAGGAACACAAACCCACCCATCAGCAGACAGGCTGCCTAAAGGCATACTAAGCCCACAGACACCCCAAAACATACCACCTGATGCGGCCCTGCCCATCAGAGGGACAAGATCTAACTCCACCCACCAGGAGACAGGCACCAGTCCCTCCTACCAGGAAGCTTACACAAGCAACTGGACCAACCGCACCCACTGGGGTCAGACACCAGAAGCAAGAGTAACTATGACCCGAGCCTCATCCACCAGAGGGCAGACAGCAGAGCAAGAACTACAATCCTGCAGCCTGTGGAAAAAAACCACATTAACAGAAAGACAGACAAGATGAAAAGGCAGAGAGCTATGTACCAAATGATGGAACAAGATAAAACCCCAGAAAAACAACTCAATGAAGTGGAGATACGCAACCTTCCAGAAAAAGAATTCAGAATAATGATAGTGAAGATGATCCAGGCCCTCAGAATAAGAATGGAGGCAAAGATCGAGAAGATGCAAGAAATGTTTAACAAAGACCTAGAAGATTTAAAGAACAAACAAACAGAGATGAACAATACAATAACTGAAATGAAAACTACATTAGAAGGAATCAATAGCAGAATAACTGAGGCAGAAGAAAGAATAAGTGACCTGGAAGACAGAATGGTGGAATTCACTGCTGCAGAACAGAATAAAGAAAAAAGAATGAAAAGAAATGAAGACAACCTAAGAGACCTCTGGCACAACATTAAACGCAACAACATTCGCATTATAGGGGTCCCAGAAGGAGAAGAGAGAGAGAAAGGACCAGAGAAAATATTTGAAGAGATTATAGTCGAAACTTCCCTAACATAGGAAAGGAAATACCCACCCAAGTCCAGGAAGCACAGCGAGTCCCATACAGGATAAACCAAAGGAGAAACACTCCAAGACACATAGTAATCAAATTGGCAAAAATTAAAGACAAGAAAAATTATTGAAAGCAGCAAGGGAAAAACGACAAATAACATACAAGGGAACTCCCATAAGGTCAACAGCTGATTTCTCAGCAGAAACTCTACAAGCCAGAAGGGAGTGGCATGATATATTTAAAGTGATGAAAGGGAAGAACCTACAACCAAGATTACTCTACCCAGCAAGGATCTCATTCAGATTCGATGGAGAAATCAAAAGCTTTACAGACAAGCAAAAGCTAAGAGAATTCAGCACCACCAAACCAGCTCTACAACAAATGCTAAAGGAACTTCTCTAAGTGGTAAACACAAGAGAAGAAAAGGACCTACAAAAACAAACCCAAAACAATTAAGAAAATGGTCATAGGAACATACATATCGATAATTAACTTAAATGTGAATGGATTAAAGGCTCCAACCAAAAGACACAGGCTCGCTGAATGGATACAAAAACAAGACCCATATATATGCTGTCTACAAGAGACCCACTTCAGACCTAGGGACACATACAGACTGAAAGTGAGGGGATGGAAAAAGATATTCCATGCAAATGGAAATCAAAAGAAAGCAGGAGTAGCTATACTCATATCAGATAAAATAGACTTTAAAATAAAGAATGTTCAAGAGACAAGGAAGGACACTACATAATGATCAAGGGATCAATCCAAGAAAAAGATATAGCAATTATAAATATATATGCACCCAACACAGGAGCACCTCAATACATAAGGCAACTGCTAACAGCTATAAAAGAGGAAATCGACAGTAACACAATTATACTGGGGGACTTTAACACCTCACTTACACCAATGGACAGATCATCCAAAATGAAAATAAATTACGAAACAGAAGCTTTAAATGAAACAATAGACCAGATAGACTTAATTGATATTTATAGGAGATTCCATCCAAAAACAGCACATTACACTTTCTTCTCACATGTGCATGGAACACTCTCTAGGATAGATCACATCCTGGGTCGCAAATCAAGCCTCAGTAAAGTTAAGAAAATTGAAATCATATCAAGCATCTTTTCTGACCACAATGTTATGAGATTAGAAATCAAGTACAGGGGAAAAAACATAAAAAACACAAACACATGGAGGCTAAACAATACGTTACTAAATAACCAAGAGATCACTGAAGAAATCAAAGAGGAAATCAAAAAATACCTAGAGACAAATGACAATGAAAACACGATGATCCAAAACCTACGGGATGCAGCAAAAGCAGTTCTAAGAGGAAAGTTTGTAGCTATACAAGCCTACCTCAAGAAACAAGAAAAATCTCAAATAAACAATCTAACCTTACACCTAAAGGAACTAGAGAAAGAAGAACAAACAAAACCCAAAGTTAGCAGAAGGAAAGAAATCATAAAGATCAGAGCAGAAATAAATGAAATAGAAACAAAGAAAACAATAGCAAAGATCAATAAAACTAAAAGCTGGTTCTTTGAGAAGATAAACAAAATTGATAAGCCATTAGCCAAACTCATCAAGAAAAAGAGGGAGAGGACTCAAATCAATAAAATTAGAAATGAAAAAGGATAAGTTACAACAGACACTGCAGAAATACAAAGCATCCTAAGAGACTACTACAAGCAACTCTATGCCAATAAAATGGACAACCTGGAAGAAATGGACAAATGCTGAGAAAGGTATAACCTTCCAAGACTGAACCAGGAAGAAATAGAAAATATGAACAGACCAATCACAGGTAATGAAATTGAAACTGTGATTAAAAATCTTCCAACAAACAAAAGTCCAGGGCCAGATGGCTTCACAGGCAAATTCTATCAAACATTCAGAGAAGAGCTAATACCTATCCTTCTCAAACTCTTCCAAATAATTGCAGAGGGAGGAACACTCCCAAACTCATTCTAGGAGGCCACCATCACCCTGATACTAAAACCAGACAAAGATATTACAAAAAAAAGAAAATTACCAGCCAATATCACTGATGAACATAGACGGAAAAATCCTCAACAAAATACTAGCAAACCAAATCCAACAACACATTAAAAGGATCATACACCATGATCAAGTGGGATTTATCCCAGAGATGCAAGGATTCTTCAATATATGCAAATCAATCAATGTGATACACCATGTTAACAAATTGAAGAATAAAATCCATATGATCATCTCAATAGATGCAGGAAAAGCTTTCAACAAAATTCAACACCCATTTTTGATAAAAACTCTCCAGAAAGTGGGCACAGAGGGAACCTACCTCAACATAATAAAGGCCATATATAACAAACCCACAGCCAACATCATTCTCAATGGTGAAAAGCTGAAAGCATTTCCTCTAAAATCAGGAACAAGACAAGGTGTGCCCACTCTCACCACTATTATTCAACATAGTTTTGGAAGTCCTAACCATGGCAATCAGAGAAGAAAAAGAAATAAAAGGAATCCAAATTGGCAGTGAAGAAGTAAAACTGTCACTGTTTGCAGATGACATGATACTATACGTAGAAAATCCTAAAGATTCCACCAGACTAGAGCTAATCAACAAATTTAATAAAGTCACAGGATACACTGTTAATACACAGAAATCTCTTGCATTCCTATACATTAACAATGAAAGATCAGAAGGAGAAATTAAGGAAACAATCCCATTTACCATTGCAACAAAAAGGAGTAAAATACCTAGGAATAAACCTACATAAGGAGGCAAAGGCCTGTATGCAGAAAACTATAAGATACTGATGAAAGAAATCAAAGACTACACCAACAGGTGGAGAGATATACCATGTTCCTGGATTGGAAGAATCAATACTGTGAAAATGACTATACTATCCAAAGCAATCTACAGATTCAATGCAATCACTATAATATTACCAATGGCATTTTTCACAGAACTAGAACAAAAAATTTTACAATTTTTATGGAAACACAAAAGACCTTGAATAGCCAAAGCAATCTTGAGAAAGAAAAACAGAGCCAGAGGAAGCCGGCTCCCTGACTTCAGACTATACTACAAAGCTACAGTAATCAAGACAGTATGGTACTGGCACAAAAACAGAAATATAGATCAATGGAACAGGATAGAAAGTTCAGAGGTAAACCCATGCACCTATGGCCACCTAATCTATGAGAAAGGAAGCCTGAATATGCAATGGAGCAAAGAGAGCCTCTTCAATAAGTGGTGCTGGGAAAACTGGACAGCTATATGTAAAAGAATGAAATTAGAACACTCCCTAACACCATGCACAAAAATAAACTCAAAATAGATTAAAGACCTAAATGTAAGGCCAGACACTATAAAACTCTTAGAGGAAAACAAGCAGAACACTCTTTGACATAAATCTGATCTTTTTTGAGCAAGATCTTTTTTGACACACCTCCTAGAGTAATGAGAATAAAAACAAATATAAACAAATGGGACCTAATTAAACTAAAAGATTTTGCACAGCAAAGGAAACCATAAACAAGACAAAAAGCCCTCAGAATGGGAGAAAATATGAAGCAAATGACAAAGGATTAATCTCCAAAATATACAAGCAGCTCATGCAGCTCAATAGCAAAAGAACAAGCAGCCTAATTAAAAAAAATGGGCAGAAGACCTAAATAGACACTTCTGCAAAGAAGACATACAGTTGGCAAAAAAACATATGAAAAGATATTCAACATCGCTAATTATTAGAGAAACGCAAATCAAAACTACAATGAGGTATCACCTCACACTGGTCAGAATGGCCATCATCAAACCTTCTACAAACAATAAATGCTGGAGAGGGTGTGGAGGAAAGGGAATCCTCTTGCGCCATTGGTGGGAATGTAAATTGATACAACTACTATGGAGAACAGTATGTAGCCACTATGGAGAACAGTATATAGGTTCCTTAAAAAACTAAAACTAGAACTACCATGTGATCCAGCAATCCCACTACTGGGCATATACCCAGGGAAAACCATAATTCAAAAAGACACATGCACCCCAGTGTTCATTGCAGCACTGTTTACAATAGCCAGGACATGGAAACAATCTAAATGTCCATCAACAGAGGAATGGATAAAGAAGATGTAGTACATATATACAATGTAATATTACTGAGTCATAAAAAGGAATGAAATTGGGTCATTTGTAGAGATGTGGATGGACCTAGAGACTGTCATACAGAGTGAAGTAAGTCAGAAAGAGGAAAAGAAGTATTGTATATTAGCACGTATATGTGGAATCTGAAAAAATTGGTATAAACGATCTTATTTACAAAGGAGAAATAGAGACACAGACGTAGAGAACAAACATATGGATACCAAGGGGGAAAGGGGGGGGTGGGATGAATTGGGAGACTGAGATTGACATATATACACTATTGATACTATGTATAAAATAGGTAACTAATGAGAACCTATTGTATAGCACAGGAAACTCTACTCAGTGCTCTGTGGTGACCTAAATGGGAAGGAAATCCAAAAAAGAGGGGATATATATATACGTGTAGCTGATTCACTTTGCTGTACAGTAGAAATTAACACAACATTGTAAAGCAACTATACTACAATAAAAATTAAAAAAAAAAAAACAACGTAAGCTGCTATACCTCAGAACATGAAGTCCGTAACTTAAAAATTAATAACAATAGTGAAGCTGGCTGAACAAATTTATGGATTTTTAACAACAACACAAAAGCAGTATAAAAGCAGTTAGATTAATATAATTTATACAAAAGTGCACTCTTATAGGCCTATGCTAGATGTGGGTTGATTTTGAGAGCACTGATGAAGTCCATGAGGACAGGAATTTAAACAAATGGAGTTGTGGAGGGTGCTGCAGCAGGGCACCTCTCAACACAGTCTCCAGATTTACTCACTAGTGATGTTTCTCAACACTGCCCTCAGTGGTTTCATGAGAAAAAGAAAATGGACCCAAGTGTTGCCCAGAGCTAGACCACAGAGTAGAATATTTTAGACTCTGTGATTTATCCAGTGCTTTCTAAAATTCTAGGAAAATTGAGTCTTCTTGGTGAGCATAATTGACTTTCACTATAATCAGTTCCTTGGAAATGAAGCCCCATTGATAGGGTTGATGCTTGGTGATTAGACACATCTTCAAGTTTACACAGAGTGGTTAAGAGCACAGAAGTCAGACTGCCAGGGTAGAGTCCAGGCTGCCCCACTTAAAAGTCTTTCTTCTTAACCTGACTGTTAATATTTGTGAAATGGGAATAATGCTAGAAACTACCTCTTAGGTTTGTTGTGAGGCTGAAATGAATGAGTACATGTAAAACACCTAGACTAGTGCCTGGAGCATATAAGCACTCAATACATGTTAATTTCAAAAAGGTAAAAAAATATAAAACTTAAAGCAAGATTCATACTTACCAAAATCTGAGAATTTCTCTTAAAAGTGACTTTATGTCCATCAAACAGCATTGCATTTCTTCACTGTTGGTGATTTCATTGCGCTCAGTGTAGTGAAGCAATAAGAAATGAAAGCAGGTTCTAGTGGTCAGTCAGTCCACATGTCCAGTTTAAGCTCAACATGAGCACTTCCTCCATCCAATGCATCAGCAGTGTTTCACTTTCAAGATTAGAGTGTTTACAAGTCTTGTCACATCTGGAAGACATGAGCTGCCTGAGGTCTGATGAGTTGGGTCCCTCAAAGTCTTTTAATTCCCTGTGGTGGAGAAGCAGTTCAGTAAATCTTTCAATAAGTTTTCCATGACTTTACTACCCAACAGCATCGACATAAACAAGGTCTCCATACTCTGCTTCATCTTTTTCTAAAATTTCAGTAAAGCGACAGTAGTAAAAGCACAAGAACAAAGAAAATCCACAACTTTGGTGACTTCCTCCATGGTATCATGCAATGAGGTGGTTTTCAAAGTTCACAGTACATATTCTTTAAACAAATGATGCAATGCAGATGCCTTTTGATGGGAATAAACTGCTGAGAGCCCTCTGCCCCATCTATCCTTTTCTTTGTGGGAGCCCAATCTACCAACAGTGAGCTCAGTTTTTGCATGTTTATATCCATACTCTCTTTAACAACCTCTTCTTGGGAGGCTGAGGTTCTGTCAAAAGTCTCTGGTGGACTGCCTTTCAGGGCCAGTGGGCCACACATCCCTCAATGGTTTTATGGAGAGAGACAGCATGGTAAGTATGAATCTTGCTTTAAGTTTCTGCACTTTTTACTAGTTTTCTTTATTGAACATTTATTGAGCACTTACTATGTGCCAGGAACTATACTAGGTGTTTTCCATGCAATTCTTCCAACTGGGAAGGCAACAACAGGCTCCCTGAACCACAGTTGGCCTTTCTCAATGGGGTGGTGGCAAAGGAAGAGTGAGAGACCCAAATCAAAATGACCATGTATCTCCAGACACACACTTACCCTCTGCTCCTCACCTTAGCCAGTGGCTCAACTCTCCACTCAACATCTGAGGTGGAAACCTGGAAGTCATCCTAGACCCCTCCTCCCTCCCTTCCCATATCCCATTTATTCCTGATCTCTCAAGGCCTCTCCCTCACTGGCTTATCTCTATCATAGCACTTTTCACACTGATCTGTAACTAGCTGTCTCTCTGTCTATCTTCCCCTCTTAAGACAGACACTGTCTTTGATCACTGACTACCCAGTGCCATAGGAGGCTCTCAAAAGTTGTTCACTAAATGAGTTAATGAATAAAGTTCTATTAATTCTACATAAAGATTTCTTGAGTTAATCCCTCCACCCTTATGCCATTAATTGCCCCAGTTTAGGGTCTTACTCTTTCTTAACGAACTCTTACAATAACCTCCTAATTTATGTTCCTTCTCTCCACTTTGCCCTACTACCACCCACTTTCCTCATTGCCTCAACAGTCATCTCTCTAAAGCACAAATTAGAGTGTGCTATTGCTCTGATTAAACGCTTTAATCCTTCTCATTGCCCTTAGGATAAATTCAAGGCCGCATCTCTTGCCTCTGTTCCTCCTGAACCCTATGTTTAGCCATACTAAATGGTAGTATATGTGGTGTGTGTGTGTGTGTATGTGTGTGTTTAGGCCCTGGTGCCTTTGCACTTGTACCTTCTGCCTAGGATGTTAGGATGCTACCGCCCTTTCTCTGTCTGATAATCTCCTGCCCAGTTTTTGAAACGCAGCTCAAATGTCGCTTGCTCATGAAGCCTTCTGGGACACTACAGCCTCCACCTACAGAGATTTAGACCTCTATTTGAGCTTTTGTTGATTGGCTGTAATTGTTTGCTCACACATCTATGCCCCTATCTCTCTCTAGCCACTAGAATCTAAGTTTCTTGAAATCCTGAGCTTGGTATCCCTAACTCCTTAATAGGCTTTAAAAAATACTGAAGGGAAGAGGGTGGGAGGTGAACATCTTCTGTGTACAGTGAAAACTGTTTTCAGTCCAAAGAGCCTGGAAGAAGAGCCTGAGTCAATACTATGGCTGATGTGGCTGCTAAAGATGGCCCAGCCCTCAAAACATGGGCTTTACTCCAATCCCTCTCTTTTCATCTCTCTTCTCCTCTCTCATTTCTTCTTCCATGTCCTTCTCCCTTACCTCTCTTCTCCTTTTTCTTTTTATTCATTTTCTTTTCCCTCCTTCTTCCTGTTGCTATTTAACTTTAACGTTAATCATATATTGCAAAATAATATTATGACAATGTAAGTAAGCAATAATAATAGTATACCCACAATTCTGCTACTACAACAAATCAAATTGTTTTATTTGCCTATATTCCCTTCCCATCATTTTTCATGGTTACCATCATAATGCAGTTTTAATTTTGTACTCTACTCTTTAACTTAATATCAGAAGCATTTTTCATACTCCTACATAGTCTTCATAATTATCATTTTAATGGCTACATAATATTCTGGTGACTGTATATGACAAATTTTACTTAACTGTTTCTTTTCCGCTAGACATTTCCAGTTTTATCCTGTTGCAGAGAGCACTGTCATATACGTGTCCTTTTACATCTTTCTCTTTCTTGCTCTTTTCTGTTCACTTTTCTTTCACTTTCTACTCTCTTCACTCTCTTTTGCATCTCCTTCTACCTCACTGGGTGCACTCTCTTTCCTAGAGCAGTAATTTGTCCTCAGGTGGATGTAGAGATCATCTTAATAGGACCCAGGATTTTTTAAGTTACTAAAAATTTGTTATAAAATGCTCCTAAGGACACTTTTGCCATTTCTGCACCCTTAAAACAGTATAAATGATAAATTTTCCTCTTCACAGGGCTAGGAACATGGGACCAGGCAGGACCAGATTGGAGAAGCCTCAAGCATGTGACAGAACACAATGTTTATAATGGGAGAAAATGACAGGACCTGATGTCTATCAATAGGGAGATGGCTAAATAAACTGTGATGTGTCTATGCTAGGAATATCATGTAGCATTTAAAGAGATTGTTGTAAATCTATATGTACTGACTTAGATAAGACATTTTTTAGTGAATTTAGTTGTAAAATATTTGTAGTTTATAATTTATGTAAAAAATAACAGCAAAACCCAAACCCACATGATAAAATTATATATTTTCTATGGATATATTATGCAAATATATAGACAAGCTGGTAATAGTGGTCACCTCTGTGTTTAGGGGAAATGGTCTGGATTTAGAGGACTGATCAAAGGGAATGTGAGCCTGAACTGCAATGGTTTCATTTTCCCAATCAAGGAAAGTGTATTCACATACTGCTTGTATAATAAGAAATTAATTTTTAAAATGTTGCCACTGTGTGTCTTTCTGTTTACATTGTACACTGACCAGCCCCTGATTCAGGCCCTGGCCACGAATAAGTGAAATGTAATAAGAGAACATTATGAAATATGCAAATGTCCTTTTGGGAAGAGTGGGTTTCTTGCTTTTTCTTCACACTGCATTGCAATTTGTTTCAGACAGTGCTGGTGGGCCGGGGACAGGGAAGAACCAGGCCTGCTCTTCCAGGATATGAGGATGCCCCTAACTCAGACTCTGCCTCTCAGCCAGTCCTCCCTACCCCAGTCCTGGCAGGTGGAAGTTGGGAATTTTTAAGTTTAGTCTCTTGCACTGGGTCCTGGATGGAGGACAACAGATGAGAACACACAGTCCTGCTGTGCAGACCAAGGGGAACAGGTGGAGACCCTGGAGCCAGAGTGTGAATAGTGGCAATTCATGAGTGATACAGGCAGGCAGAGTGCCCAGCTCAGGGCCAGTGACAGCTGGGCAGCACATGGGTGGGGGAGGGAGCAGGGGCATGGGGGTGGGGTGGGCGGGTTCAGCCATGGGGGAGGAAGCATGAGAGGGCAGAGGACAAGGGAGAGAAAGAGGGGGAACACCTCCTGTCCAACCCCCAGGGTGGAGCAGGCATGAGGTCAGAGGTCCCAGGCTGACCTGAAAGGCTTAGGAAGCTGCAGGGTAAGTGGACATAATGAGAGAGAAGAGTGTTCCTTATCTGGCCCTTCACCCTATTCTCCCATCCTCAGCTGTCCTCTACCTAGCCCTAAATCCAAGGCATTTGCGCCGTTCCAGCAGCTGTGCCAGTCCTTTGGCTGGGTCAGGGCCTGGGCAGGTGGGGGGGAGCAGCTGCCATCCCTCCCTTTGCAGACAAGGGTAGGAGCAAAAGGAGGTGACTAGGTTGGGGACATTTCAAGCACATGACAGGATGCGCCACACTTTTCTGTCCAGAACTCCTACCTGCCTACTGTACCCCTCATCCCACTCCTCTTTAGTTAAGTGATAGAGTAAGAAAGGTAAAAGAACTACAAAAATAATAATTATTATTAATAACATTTACTGAACACGCTATATGCACAGTGCTATTGATTTTATGATATATCACTGAATATTCCCAACAACCCATTATGAAAGTTAAGCCCATTTTATAAGTGAGAAAAATGAGGTTTCTTGGTTATGTGCTCAAAGTCAGACACTAAGAAGGGACAGAAGTGAGATTTGATGCCAAATTTGTTTGACACTACAGACCAAACTCATAATCCTTGAGGAGGATTGAATTAACAAAATATCCAGCGGAAAGCCAGCAGACTCACATTTCCAGAAGGAACAAGAGGTGGATGGGTCTAAGCTAGCCTTTCTCACTGTCAGAACTGAGAGCTGCTGGATGAGGTGTGGTGAAAAGTAAAGGAAGCTGGAAAATCCTCTTCTCTAGAAATTTCTCTAAATAGGAGCCATCCCATTGCTTTGGGCTGGTTTAGAAGGCTTTGCCTAGAAAAAGGGGAACAAAGAACTTTGGATTGGGCGTCAGGAGAGCAGTCTATGCATTCCCTCTGGGTGGGCTCTCCAGAGGAGATGGGCAAAGCCTAGAAAGGTTAGGGGGCATGGGCTCTGTCTGTCTCCCACAGGTCTTGTCCATTCTACCCTGGAGCATCCCACCTGAAGCCTTTCACAGTGCATCTGATGGTCCCCCTAGCCTTGAGCCTCCTAGCCTCAGGAACCCAGCCCAGAGCCGGCCCAGGGAGGGAGCCTCTGCTGCTGGAGTGGAAGCCGGCCGTTCCAAGATCCTCACCCCATACCCAGGCTTCCGGCAGCCAGCAGGGGGACCCAGAGGCCCAGGCAACAGCCCTGAGCTGGGTGGCTTCTTCTGGCTCTGGATCCCTTCTCTGAGCATATCCACACACCTCCCTGCACCACAGTTTCCTGCTCTGGAAAAAGGGAAAATAATTATACTTACTTCACCAGCAATGCTGTGAGTTAAATGAGTTCTAAATAAACAAGAAAGCATTGCTAGACTTCTTCTTGTTGTTGTAGTCTTGTACTATATTATTCTGAAAATTCAGCATTCAATAAATGCTTCTTGAGCTCTACTATGTACCAGGAGTGATTTTAAGCCTTAGATGGAATCCCTCCAACCCTTGGGCCAGGGACAGTGGTTGAAATAGAAAAGTCCAGCAACTGGAGAGCTCTTCTGTGTCTCCCACTCCATCTGATCAGCTGGATGGAGTGGATGGCTCTTAGGTATAGATGGACACCTCGGGCAAGCTCCTGTTTGTTCTCATGGCCTGGAATTTGGGACTTTGGGGTGGGCTCACAGAGGGGCTGGGGAGCCCAGGCCACAGCCTACCTCTCCAGCCATCCTGACTTCAGGAAAATATACTTAGCGCAGAGTCTTTTCACACTCCCAGTGCTCTTTGGGGAAAGGGTCTTAGGTTCAGGGCAGAGGGGCAAGGCAGATGTGAATGGAATATTAAGAGTTCTGCTTAAGATCAGGGAATTAGGGCCAGGACAAGACCGGAGCTGAGAGAATGAGCTGAAGCCAGAATAAAGGTCTCCTGTCCATTCTTTTCCCAGAACTGTTTCCCAGGAATGTTGCCTCCTCAGTGTGATGGGATGAGTGCCTAGTGCTTTGACTCCTGGCTCCATCCCTCCTGGACAGGGCTTCAGTTGGACAAATCACTATGATGTGTGTGGTGGGCTCCCTGGCAGGCTCCTGGGGTCCCATTGGAGGAAAGTGGCCATTCCACCGGCTAGCTTTCTACCTTACTCCTTCCAAGAAGATTCTGGCTTCAGTCTAACCCCTTATGCCAGGACACAGTCCACAAAGCACTTGGTTAGGAGTTCAGAGTGACGAGGTGAATGTTCACATTATGTTGCTTTTCAAAGTTCATGTGTTTTATTCCCTTGAGTGGGCTGCAGACTCTCTGAGAGGGGCTCATTGTGCTGTGTTGGAAAGAACCCTGGACTGGGTTCATATTTCAGCTCTAGCATTTGGTGTTTTCAGGCCTCCCTCTGAGCCTCAGTGTTTTAATCTGTTAAAGGGCACTAGCTTCCCAACAAGGCAGCATGATGGTATATGAAATAAATGTGAGAACGGGTCAGGAACATGGTTCTACTTTTACTTCTGTCTATATATACTCAAGACAAATGAAAATATAGGTTCACACAAAAACTTGTATCAGTACATGAATGTTCATAGCAGGATTATTCATAATAGTCTGAAAGTGGAAACAACCCAAACGTACATCAACCGAAGAATGGATAAACAAAATGTGGGATATCCACACAACAGAATATCATTCAGCCATAAAAAGGAATGAAACACTGACACGTGGGACAATATAGATGAACTTTGAAAACATTATGCTAAGTGAAAGAAGCCAGTAACAAAGGACCACATATTGTTTTGTTCCATTTATATGAAATGTCTAGAACAGGAAAATCCATAGAGATCAGAGTAGATTAGTATTTGCCTGGAGCTGGGAAGGGGTGGGGAGGGGAGGGGAAATGACTGCTAATGGGTGTAAGGTTTTTTGGGGAGTGAGAAAAATGTTCTAAAATTAATTATAGTAATGGTTGCACAATTCTGTAAATATACGAAAAACCATTGAACTGCACACTTTACATGGGAGAACTTTATGTTATGTAAATTATATATCAATAAATCTGTTAAAAATTTTTAACTGGTTCTGAATTTAATCTGGCAACGCTACTTTTGTCCTTCCTCCCCTTTTTCCCCCAGTCTTCATGGCCTTCTTCTCCTTCTCAGAACATACAGAAAGTAGTGGGCATATTCCTTTCTTGGGGGGCAAGAGCACTGTTTGATGAGTGAGAAGGAATAAGGGAGGCATTACGGAGTCTGGATACTAGTCTGCCTAATCTCCAACAGAAGTCACATAATTCCCTAGCCTTGATTTTTCCTTCTGCCCACTGAGGGAAGGGGAAGCAGAGAATCCTTGCCTTGCACCCTTAGAGGTGATGTTTGAGGAGTCTAGGAAATTGGGCATGAATATTCTGGCCAGGATGGGGTGGGCTGTGCCGGGAGGTGTGAGCTCTAATGGTAGTCAACTCCAGGTCTTCCAGCCTGTGGTGGGGTGGCAGGGGGATTGCCCAGAGATGCCCTTTTGGCTGCCGTCAAGGGCCAGAGAAGCCAAGAAATTCATAGCAAATACCCTGTGGGCTGGTGTCAGGAGTGGGGGCTGGGCCATGGACCCAGATGAAGAGGAGCTGATGCTGAGAGAAGGCTGGTTCTTTAACTGATGTGCAACATGGCAGGGCAAACTGCTGGCTTCGTGTCAGGTGTGGGTGGGGGCAGGGGAGTGGAGGGGCTTTTCGGAGAGACTGGGTTGGGGCAGGAGACCTGGGAGCCTCCCCTCAAGATTCAGTGGGGGTAGGGGAGAGGGGCTTGGAGCACTAGTACTTCCAAGTTTCTGAGCATCCAAAACTCTGTGCCCAGCAGCCGTCATTAACCACTTAGGACCTTGACAAGTAGGGTCTCTTCTCAGTCTCTCTTCCCTCTGATTCATCTCTTCCTTGTCACTGCATCCTTCCCTCAGGCTGTGAGCATGCTCAGTTCTCCCCATCTAAAACCAACCTCTTTTTGACCCCACTCTCTTGCAGCTAACAGTCCATCTTTTATTCTCTTCCCTGCCAAACCCTTTCAAAGCCTCATCTGCACCCACACCCCCACCTTTTCCTGCCTGCTCCAGTGTTAACCTGTGAGATGGTACTTCTACCCCACTCTTCCCCCTTCTTGTCACAAAATCTTACCACTTCCCCCTCGTATCATTCACAGCTGCTCTCCAGCCCTGAACCCCACCAGGACCCTTCTTCCTGAAATACCTGCTAGCCTGCTCCCCACTTTGGCTGCTCTCCCTCCCTGGTGCTATGGGCACAGCCCTGCTTCTTTCCAACTTCTCTTCTACATCCTCTCCCTGAGTGATCTCATCTCTCCCAGAACACAATTGAGATGACCCAGACATCAAGGGGAGTTCCAGTTGTCCCCTTGGCCATTTCCACCAGCCTGCTGGACCCTGCGCCTGGATGTTCCCATAAGCACATCCCACCAACCTGTCCAGGAGTGGACTTCGCATCCTTCTCCAGTCCCCACAACCAGCTTCTGCTGCTCCCTATCTCCCTTATAGGCATCAGCATTTCCCCAGGAGTTCAAGCTTGAAATCCAAGAGTCATCTTTGCCTGGCTGTTCTGCTTGACTGGCCAAGGAGCCCGGGAATCCTATGTGACATCTCTCTTGCTCATCTCCTCTGTTCCCCCTGCTTCCTCTTATGTTTGGCTTTTAATCTTCTTTGACCAAGACTGCTGTTACCTCTGACAGGTCTCCCTGCTTTTACCCTCTCCCTCTTCCATCTCACTCTGCAGAGTCACAGAATGATCTTTCCAAAGGCTCTTTCAGATCCTTCAGTCTCCTGCTCAAAAATCTACAAAGGCTTTCCGTCACCAATAGGACAGACCATGATATCTGCCTAGTGATTTACAACCTGAAAAACACTTTCAAATAAATAAAATAGGTAATATGTGATTGTCCCTCCTTTATGGGTAAGAGAACTGAGGCTCAGAGAGATGTGGTGAATTGCGGGGGTTCACTCAGGGCTGAAGTGTGGAGCCGGGACAGGCACCGAGGCCTTCCAGCTTTACTTGGGTGCACCGCCCACTGCAGTCTTCTCAGCCTCCCCTGGGAAGCTTTCAGAAACGTAACCCTTCACTATCACCCATCAGCCCAGCTGGAGGCCAATGCTCCCGCCAAGCCCCTGGCCTTGCCCAAAACATACCTCCCTTGCTCAGGCTGTTTGCTCTTGCTGTCTGTCCAGAATACTCTCCTCCATGCCACCAGTCCCTCTGCACAAAAACAGAGTGTCTTCCCCATCTTCCAAGGTTGCTACTAGCCCTTGCTGGCCCCATGTGCTCTCTCCTTTGTCTATGGCACTCAGAACACACCCCGGAGCAGACTTGACACTCCAGCCCCCGAGGTTTGAGCTCTTGGAGGGCCCCTTAGAATAGTGTCATCTTCATAGGAGGTCCTTAATAAAAACCAGCTGAGCAAGTAAATGAATGGATGGGGCTGCTGGAGGTTCTCCTCCTCCAGAAACCCCTCGCAGACCAATTGGTTCAGTGGTTCTAGTCACCCCTTGACCCTCACGCACACCTCCCTGAGTAAAGCACATCACATCTGGGTCAGTCTCATCTCTGCTGCATGGCTGTCCTTTAACTACCCTCAGCCTTGGTTTCTTCATCTATGATTGGGGACTAATAACACCTGCTTTGCTACTTCCCAGGTGTGTGGTGAGCATTAAATGAGATGCTGTTATGTGAGGCATAATGTGTGTTTGTGTGAACACTAAGCTGCTGTGCAACTGTGAGGGGGATTAATTATTGTAGAAATGTGTGTCCACCTGTGTATGTTCACAGCCTGCCTCCCTCCCATGTGAGATGGGGAGGGTGTGAAAGCCAAAACCCTCACTCAACCAAGTTCTGAGTTTGAAGCGCTGGTGCCTGAGGGATTCTCTGAGCATGGCTCACCTCCAGACATCTCCCCAGGCACCAGGCTCTGCCCCCCAACTCATGGATGGGTGGGAACGAGTTTGTTGCCTTTCTGGGTCTCAGTTCTCTTATCTATACAATGGGCAGGTTGAGTTGAAGCTCAGATTTTCAAATTTTTTTAAAGTCACATGGCTAATAAAATCTTATACCAGCAACCCATATGTCATATAAGTCAAAACAGCTAAAACAGGAGCAGCTCTATGAACCCCTAAGACCTGACCCTCCTTCCCAGCCTTTGGAGGCTCCTTTGCCAAGCCCTGAGGGGATTCTCTGTTTATCGTATCATAGCGATCCGTCTAGCACTGGCATAAGCTCTTTTCCATGCCTGCTGAAATTCAACAGGAGGAAGTATTCATCAGTGGGGCTAGAAAGACTGAGGTTCGAAGTAGAAAAAATCTTCCCCAATCCTCACAGGAGGGACTGTGTTTTGGGGTTGTTTATGCCTTCTGTTCCCCACCTGACTGGGAGGTTTTCTTATCTCTATATCCCCAGTGCTCAGCTCACTGTCTGATACAACAAAAGGGGTTCAATAAATGTCTGTTGAATAGAATAAATGAATGGATTAATGAACGAATGAACAATGAGTTTAAGAAGAAATGAAAGTGACATCTTCAGCATTTAGGAACAGTTCCGTGCTGTCTGGAGGGACTTGGACTAACTGGCCCTGACTTATCCCACGCCCCCCTGACCTCACAAACACACTGATCCACAGGGAATACTCAGCCTGAGTTGACACTACTACCCAGCATCTTCCCCATAGGAGCCTCTGATCCTGGAGAAGGGAGAGAGGACGAGGGAGGGAGAAGGAGGCAGAGACTTAGATTCCAAATCTGAAGGGGGAAGGGTAGAAGAAAAAAGGAGAGGAAGGGAACTTCAGCGAAGCTGCTGCAGAGACAGACTTGGCTTGGGGTGGGCCCCACTGGGAAAAGGCCGGGGGCTTCCCTGCCATCCAGAAATCTTTTCCTTCCAAACTGCCTGTCCTTTCCCAGCCCTGCTCCTCTTCCTCCTTCTCCTCGTACACATGCTGCCCAGAACAATGCTGAAAAATAAGACAAGGACCAAAATGACCTCCTGCTGTTGGGAAGGGGAGAATCCTAAAACCTCATTTACCCACCCGGAGCTGAGCCGAGCCTTGACACCCCCTTTCCCTGCTGGTGTCCTGAGGGGTGACTGGGATGGCTTCCACCTCCATGGGCAGGCCCCTTCCTGACTTGGGGTGTCTAGCCCAGTTTGGAGAACTCAAAGAAGGAAGACATGCAGGGCTGCCCCTCAGGAGTTGTTTCCACATCAGCCCTCCCTCCCCCCTATCCACCCTTTCCCCCAATGCAGAGACTGTAGGTGTGAAGGGTCAGTGGAGAAACCCGGGACAGGGGCCTTGGGAGGACAGAAGCAGGACAAAGAGATAAAGGGGTAGAGGGGATGAGGCCAGACCCTGGGGGTCTTTAGACCCTCTGTGATGTTATCTTGCTCCCAGAGCCACATGCCAAATAGAAGCTTTTCACTGGGTACATTTAAGGACACCCAAACCTGGTACCTGTGGGACTTTAGCATGACTGGCTGCACAGAGCAGATTCCAGAATTTTTCACTCTTCTACTCTTTCTACCCCCAGTACTCCACCTGCTTGGGGCTGCCTACTTGCCTTGTTGATAAAATATCTGTGCTAGACACTCCATAAGTCAGCTCATTAAGCCCTCATAACCATGCTATGGGGTGGTTTTCCTACATCAATTTCATGGATGAGGAAACCAAGGCTGTGCTGTTCAAGGCAGGTGAAAGCATGGAGGTCACATGTCTCCAGAGCATAAGTGGACCCTGGCCATGGGGAGGGTCATCTAGTCAGGGTGTCCTGGACATACTGTGAAAGCCAGAGTTTTTGGCTCAGTGTAAATTCCAGACAACTTTGTTCTACCTGTTCTGCCTACACCTCTCCACATCATCCTCTGCCCACTATAGACCTCTGACCCCCTTCTCTACTTCCCCCACCACAAACCTCCCCTCCTCTCAGCCCTGGAATCTGTCCTAGATGTGGTAGCCTGGACTTAGAAGTTTCTAGATGGAAAAGTCAAGTGCCGAAGGGCTCCATCTTGGCATTTTTTCCACCTTGGAACAGACTTACCGGCTGTCAGAGCAGGACAGGATGATAGATGTCAATTGTTTGAGATGACTGATGGATAAACTGAAGCCAGGAGAGGAAAAGTAACTTGGCTTGGGCCATGTAGCCAGTGAGTGGCAGAGTGTGGTCCAGAAGCCAGCTTCTAGCTCTTCTGACTCTCAATCAAGTGGTCTTTTCACTGCACCAAAGGGACCTGCTGCCCAGGAGCACTGTGTTTACCACGAACACCCCCACCCTCTCCCTCCCAGAAGACTCTGAGGAGATGGTGTGCTTTTCCCAGAGCAGCTCTCCAGGATGGACTCTGACTGAATCAGCTCTGTTCTCAAAGAGGCCAGTCTAATCCCCCAGAAGACCTGACCCTGGAAACAGGCAGGGGGTGGAGGGAGGGAGGGAAGGAGGGAGGGAGGAGAGAAGGGAAAACTGTTTTGGTTTATTTTACCCAGAGCTGAGGAACAAACACATTGCCTACAGGTATTATGCAAATGTATCTACTACATGTCAACAATCCATGGTGAAGTGAGAAGAATTGGGGGTGGGAGTGTGTGTATGTGTGTGTGTGTGTGTGTGTGTGTGTGTGTGTGTGTGTGTGTGTGTGTGTGTGTGTGGCAGGGGATCTGTTGTCTCCAGAGCTGAAGTTGCTGCTGAAGTTTAGATAGGGTGACCCAATCATACACCCCTTGCCCCAAGCCAGGCCTGCCTGGGTCTTTGCAGGTTTTTGTGACAGCTAGATGAGTGAAAATTAGGAAGCTGAGTGAAAATTAAGAGAAAGCCTTGAACCAAAAATAATTTGGGCCAAGTAAAGGGCTGAGAGGCAGGGGCATGGACACAAGCCTTGTATGTTCACATGACATGGGGAATAAGCAGACCTTTAGGACGCCATCTGGAGTGTGGAGGAAATCTGTAGGGGAAGCAGAGGGGAAAGGGGGAAGGAGAGTTGACATGTTCCAGTTTCTCCAGCTAGGCTCTAGGGAAAGATTGCAATTTTGCTATTTGAGGCATAGATTCTTTGCTCCCCCTGAAGGTAGAAATGGAAGTTAGCTTTCCCCATGCTAGGCTTCCTCCTCCCCCAGGAAGATTCAACCCACCCTTACCCTTTTCCTCCCAGCTACTCAGGTTCAAGCCCCACCCCAGGCCTCACTGTGATTCAGTACAGACTCCCAGCAGAAGGTGTGTGCTCACCCTTGTTGACTGAAAAAAATGCACAACATGAGAGTTGTGCATTAAGTTTTATTTGGGGCAAAAGGAGGACCATAGCCTGGAGACAGCTTCTCAGATAGCTCTGAGGAACTGCCCCAAAGAAGTGCGGGAGAGGTCAGTATATATGTGATTTTGGTGAAGGGGGATACGTGCAATCAAGCACACATTTTGGCAGAGGGTTGCTGCTAGTCACAAGGCGCAAATGTCTCCATTAATGATTTTAGTGATTTTCTAGATATGAGAAAATACAAGAAATTGGGCTCATACAATATTCTCCTGAAAATAACTATCTGAAGGCCTAATCTTCCAGTTTTTCCCAGAACACAGAGGTCCTCATTCCTGATCTCTGCCCTGAACTCCTGGGTGAAGGTCAGCTACTGCAGTGGCTAGTGACCTAATTTTTGTAGAGGCAGATGGCAAATGACAATTTTTAGCTGGCAGGGACCCCTCATGGTCCTAAATTCGACCATAGTTTGGGAGGCATTTTATGATCATTTTGTTCCATGGTGCTAGGAATGCTCATTCCTAGGCCAGATGAGGATTTCGTTGACAGGCCACTCAATGTGCTATTTTTTTTTCTTTACATCTTTATTGGAGTATAATTGCTTTACAATGGTGTGTTAGTTTCTGCTTTATATCTAAGTGAATCAGCTATACATAAACATATATCCCCATATCTCTTCCCTCTTGAGTCTCCCTCCCTCCCACTCTCCCTATCCCACCCCTCTAGGTGGTCACAAAGCACCAAGCTGATCTCCCTGTACTATGCGGCTGCTTCCCACTAGCTATCGGTTTTACATTTGGTAGTGTATATATGTACATGCCAGTCTCTCACTTTGTCCCAGTTTACCCTTCCCCCTCCCCGTGTCCTCAAGTCCATTCTCTAGTAGGTCTGCGTCTTTATTCCCATCCTGCCCCTAGGTTCTTCATGACCACTTTTTTTTTTTTGGATTCCATATGTATGTGTTAGCATACAGTATTTGTTTTTCTCTTTCTGACTTACTTCACTCTGTATGACAGACTCTATGTTCAACCACCTCACTACAAATAACTCAATTTCGTTTCTTTTTATGGCTAGTATTCCATTGTATATATGTGCCACATCTTCTTTATCCATTCATCTGTCGATGGACACTTAGGTTGCTTCCATTTCCTGACTATTGCAAATAGAGCTGCAATGAGCATTGTGGTACATGACTCTTTTTGAATTATGGTTTTCTCAGGGTATATTCCCAGTAGTGGGATTGCTGGGTCGTATGGTAGTTCTATTTTTAGTTTTTTAAGGAACCTCCATACTGTTCTCCATAGTGCCTGTATCAATTTACATTCCCACCAACAGTGCGAGAGGGTTCCCTTTTCTCCACACATCTCCAGTGTTTATTGTTTGTAGATTTTTTGATGATGGCCATTCTGACTGGTGTGAGGTGATATCTCATTATAGTTTTGATTTGCATTTCTCTACTGATTAATGATGTTGAGCATTCTTTCATGTGTTTGTTGGCAATCTGTATGTCTTCTATGGAGAATTGTCTGTTTAGGTCTTCTACCCATTTTTGGATTGAGTTGTTTGTTTTTTTGATATTGAGCTGCATGAGCTGCTTGTAAATTTTGGAGATTAAGCCTTTGTCAGTTGCTTCATTAGCAAATATTTTCTCCCATTCTGAGGGTTGTCTTTTTGTCTTGTTTATGGTTTCCTTTGCTGTGCAAAAGCTTTGAAGTTTCATTAGGTCTTATTTGTTTATTTTTGTTTTTATTTCCATTTCTCTAGGAGGTGGGTCAAAAAGGATCTTGCTGTGATTTATGTCATGGAGTGTTCTGCCTATGTTTTCCTCTAAGAGTTTTATAGTGTCTGACCTTACATTTAGGTCTTTAATCCATTTTGAGTTTATTTTTGTGTATGGTGTTAGGGAGTGTTCTAATTTCATTCTTTTACATGTAGCTGTCCAGTTTTCCCAGTACCACTTATTGAAAAGGCTGTCTTTTCTCCATTGTATTTTCTTGCCTCCTTTATCAAAAATAAGGTGACCATATGTGCTTGGGTTTATCTCTGAGCCTTCTATCCTGTTCCATTGATCTATATTTCTGGTTTTTGCCAGTACCATACTGTCTTGATTACTGTAGCATTGTAGTATAGTCTGAAGTCAGTCAGGGAGCCTGATTCCTCCAGCTCTGTTTTTCTTTCTCAAGATTGTTTTGGCTATTTGGGGTCTTTTGTGTTTCCATACAAATTGTGAAATTTTTTGTTCTAGTTCTGTGAAAAATGCCAGTGGTAGTTTGATAGGGATTGCATTGAATCTGTAGATTGCTTTGGGTAGTAGAGTCATTTTCACAATGTTGATTCTTCCAATCCAAGAACATGATATATGTCTCCGTCTGTTTATATCATCTTTAATTTCTTTCATCAGTGTTTTATAGTTTTCTGCATACAGGTCTTTTGTCTCCTTAGGTAGGTTTATTCCTAGGTATTTTATTCTTTTTGTTGCAATGGTAAATGGGGGTGTTTCCTTAATTTCTCTTTCAGATTTTTCATCATTAGTGTATAAGAATGCAAGAGATTTCTGTGCATTAATTTTGTATCCTGCTACTTTCAATGTGCTATTACTGGACTAGACCTTATTAATGGTAGCCAAACTTCTCTGGACCACCTGTCTTACTAGTCTGTTATGGTCCAGGAAATGATTCCTTATTGTTGCTTTTTTCCATATTTAGAGTTACACTATAACAGTCATTCATATAGAACTATGTAATTGGTCAACTGCTTCAAGTCGCCTAGTCATCATTTTATCAGAGGCTCAGTCATACATTTGGTAATGCAAGAAAGAACAATTTTGTAAATCAGGCAAAATACAATGCCAAGAACTTCCATTAGGTGTAACCCAGTATATCCCCAGTCATCTCAGTCAATTCTGTACCAATCCTTATCTTTAAGGGAAATTATATATTGGTTTTATTCATAAGGCACCCAACCCAATTTCCTAGTGTTATTATGCTGGTTATCCTTAATATGGTTCCCAACTTAAGAGGGACCTTAAACTTAAATGATTATAGCCTGGTGTTAGCTATATAAATCCATCCCACAACTGAGGGAGATTATATTCCTTGGCTGAAATTTGAATTGTTGCTCTGACTGAACTTGAGTAACTTTAGAAGAAAATTCATATTTATGGTCAGAGTCAGAGCAGGTATTATTAAATGGCCAGGTGAGGGGATCCCACCTAGTAATACCAGTAATGACCTGAACAGAGCTATAATTTCTTTCTTCTAGAATAATTCCCTAAGGGCCTTCCAATTAGAGCCTTGGAGTGGAGAAATCCACCAATGTAACCCAGAAATACTGGATATAGGTAATTGACCATAAACCTAACAATTGGATGAACTTTAACTCTGCATAAGATTGTGATATATAGTTGGTTCATAAGCAAAGGTGTGAGCAATTATCAAAGTAATTGGTATAGAGGCCTGGTCCAGCATCTTGGGTCAGCTCTCTACTTCAGATGTTGTCTTCCTCTTATCCTAGTCTGGTAGTTTCTTTTCTGCTTGAGCATTGTTTTAAGGTGATTTTAAGGTCTGAAGTCCTCTCTATAGGCTGGGTCAGTGCAGGAGCCCTTTCTAAGAGGGTATGCTAATCCAAGAGTCAATTCTCTTCAGTTTTGCTGTGCATGAGCTACTTAAGAGTACCTGATAAGGGTTTTTCCATCTAGGTTGGAGATAGTCTTTTAAATTATGTCTTTTCCAGTATGTATACTCTCCTGATTTCAGGTCATGGGGCATCTGATCTTCATCCAAAGATAGATTACTGAGATAAGCTTCAGAAACAAACTTAGAGTGTTTTTAATAATTCAATTAAACTTTACAATAATATAACATAACAACAAAGAGCTATGTGTGAAGTGAGTCTTAGGCAGTGAATACAGACCTCAATTAACAAATTTAGAATTTAAAATCCACTGAAACGTAATCTTTTTCTCTCTAAAATTACCTTCATTTCTACCAAATACAGCCAAGTTGACTAATTTGTTTGCAAAATAAGTCTGGTTTCAATAAACTTGGTCTAATGACTCATATAATTGGTCATACAGGCTTTTTTAACATTTGGCTTTGCTGTAACTTGTCAGAAAGTTCTTGCTATGAGTCTTCTTGAAGAGGAAGCATTTTTGCAGGCATAAGTGTAAAACAGTAACTGTCTATGAATGACAAAGACTTAAGAAAGCACAGTTAAAGACCTGATTACATTGTCATTGACAAAAAAACTTGGTTACTGCTTTGACATACAACATTTTAAGATAATAACTAGAATTATGACTGATAACATTTTACCAGGACATACCATAGTTTTAGAAATTCCATATAATTTCTAGAATATCTAGATTAAAAACATTTACCCATACAATATAACCTAAGAAGATTTATTACCCATTTGACAATGCTTCCCATGTAATTAACATACCAAATGAATCTAATTAGTTTAATATCTTTCTTTGGGATGTTTTAGGGCCCCTTAAAACATCCCAAAGTTAGCTAGAGGTCAAAGAAACTTCATTAGCATTTGATTTGGGAAGTTTGTCAAAAAATAACAAAAAGGTTTTAAAACACTTGGTCAAATAGGATCATAGGTCATTGTGAAATAGTACTTATTCACTTAACCAAAGTGACAATAAAAGATTTCAAAGACAAATACAGAACAAATCACTGAAAATGTAGAGAAACTTAAAATCTGTTATCAAAAGCAGATCGACATTTTAAGAAAACTTTGTCCTCTTTACAGAGAGAAAAACCAAATTCAAGTTTTGCACCAACTTACTTTTAAATTTTATTTACTCGATTAAAGTTATTTTAAATTTAGCCAATCCTAACCATGCACAAAACTCTTCTCAGGGTTCCTTTCCCACAAACCTTCCATCATTTTCTGTACCCATATTAGTTTGGCCCTTATTTTCTCCATCCAGCAACAACCAGCTCTAGGACAAAGTTACTTTTCCCTTAGTGAGATGCAATTCTATTCCTCATAACTTCCTTTATTGAAAACACACATCCTACTTTCTTGCTGCATACTGAAATGTTTCCTTTATTATTTCAAGTAGCTTTAATGACATATTTAAATTAGAATCCTCAACTCTTAAACACCTTAATTTCTAGTGAGAATGAAAAAGTAAGCAATTGGGAACTGTCTTCTACATTAGCATTCTGTAGATTGGAAAACATAAATACCAATGATAACTTCTAAAAAAAATGTGCTTTTTTATAGAAAATGTCTCAGTGTGGCACCAAATACATTTATTAATAATCCTCAATACCTTTAGTTTCTCTGTAAAAGGAAGCCAATGTTCAGTAATTAATGTTTCAGTATCCTATTTTATTTGGGAATGACTTAGCTATTCAATAAACTTCTATCATTTAACTTAACTTAGCACAACTCTAAACTTTTAAGTTACCAGATAGCTGGAGAGATTATTTTTAAGTAGACATTCTTAAAATATAATTACTCCTAAAAAGTTCACCCAAAAGCTTTTATCTCACTTACATTTAATTTACTTATAAAAATTTCATCATACCAAGTTATTTTTCTTGCTGACAAGTTTGCAACGGATGTAATAAGATCTTATTTGACTTCTATGAAATCTAGGTATTGATACAATAAAAGTATTACACTTAATGTTGATGACTCTAAAGACATATCTATATTAATTAAATCTACAAACTTTAACTTTAATACCAGGTATTATTTTAACACTGAATATTTCCTAGTTCACATGAACACAAAATTCATTCTGGCAAGTTTCCTTTCTGAGAAATTTATATAAGCACTTAATTTCCTTTAAGCCAATTAAGTACAGCTAATACCATCCAAAGGTAAAGACATATATGCCAACATAGACATATAGACAGATACAACCAGAGAGCTCATAGTTTCATTTTAACACTTAGTCATGATTCACATATTACAATCTAAAACTCATTAGAGTGCCTCGTTCCTGATCTCTGCCCTGAGCTCCCGTGCTGAAGATCAGGGACTGCAGTGGCTAGTGACCTAATCCTTGTAGAGGCAGATGACAAGTGGCAGTTTTAGTTGGCACCCTCCTCTCAGCAGAACTCCTCTCTTGACATCCTGAAACCCAACAAGAATGCAGTGACCTCAGTGACTGGGATGTGGCCAGGCGGCATTGGGATCTCCCAGCCTCTCTTCGCCCTCATAGAGCTCTTTCCCAATATCCATGAACAAGGATTTCTCAAGTCGGGTTCTTTGTAAGGCACCTGGTCTGAGTGAGCATCTGCCGTGGGGTGGTCCTTAGGCAATACCAGTGGTCCACCTAAACTGAAACTGTGGCAGGAGACAGCCAAGAGTGGGATCAGGATGGAGCACAGTGGTGGAGAGCCCTGTGCTGGGAGTCAGGAGCATGGTTTCTTACTCTGGTTCTGTTAGAATTTGCTGTGGGAACTTATGAAAGTCCCTTCCTTCCCTGGGTCTGCTTTTTCATCAATAACATGTGGAAATTGGACTGGATACCTATGGCTTAGGTACCGTGCTATGAAGAGGGAGAAGGAGGAAAGAAAAGGAGCACACAAAGAGGTGACACTGATGTAGATGACCTTGTGAAGCTAGGTCACTTCTCTGAGCCTCAGTGTCCTCTTCTGTAAAATGGAAATTACCAGATAGAGGAGAAAGGAACATAATTACTCAGGATAGAGCCTGCAAAGCAATGTGTGCTGGAATATGCAGGGGCTGATTTCATGGGAAAGCAGGGTTTCAGGATTGAGGGGTCCGGGAGTCTGCCAGGACTTCCAACTGACTGTTGGGGGAAATGGAGAAGGGGGGCATCCTGGAGTCTTGCAGGTGAGATGCCTTGCTGTGACAGGGGGAGGGATCGCTGACACCCCACATGTGAGAAGAGAGGGAGAGTGAACACAGGGAGGCTGCACCGCTGTCCACTCTTGAGACAGGGTCCACACATCAAACCCTACGACAAGCTCACGTTTCTCAGCTTTTCTCACCCAGAATCACTGCCTTTGTTTAGAGGAGGGGATGGGGGAGGAGACAGAGGGCCAGGAGGGAGGGGCCCCGCGGTGCCGCCGCCGCCCCCACCCGCTCCGGTTGTGCGGAGCCCGACTGCCACTCAGCTCTGGCGCCGTGGGCGACGGAGGCGCCGGGTGCCCGAGTCGAGTCCCAGACAGCTGCCATCCCTCTGGACCTGACAGGCTGGCCCTGGATTCTTCAGGCATCCCTGGAGCAAGAGGCTGCCCAAGGCGTGGAGCTGGGAGGGCGCTTGGACAGAACCATTCAGGTGGCTAGGAGCTCCGCCAGCTTTGGTCACCTTGGGTAAGTCTGTACCTCAGTTCGCCTCCGGGTCATCCCCAGTGGGGATGCAGGAAAGGGTTGAAAGAGGCGACTAGAATGCCCCCTTGGGGCAGGGTGTGTGCGAGGGTCCCTGGCAGAGCCGGACCGGGACCGGGGACTGCTAGGAAGCAGGAGCCAGCAGTGCCTCTGGTGGGTGGGCGCAGGGCATGTGTGCGCTGCAAGCTGGGGAAAGGGGACCCCGCACCCTGGCTTGGTGCTGGGCTCAGTCCTCCAGACCCACGTCTGCCAGACCAGTCCCAGGTGCGAAACAGGGGCGCTACGTCTTTAAAAGCGTCCGGGCTGAGTCTCTGCCGCACCATGTGATTGCCTGAAAGGCCGGGCTAGGAGCTCTGCGGCGGGAGCCTGGAGGATTGTGAGCTGCTGCGCGCGGTGCTGAGAGCCCAGCCCTGCCTGGCGCGGCCTCAAGCCCTGAGCGGCACCAGGTGCCCGGAACTTTGGGCACCGCCTCTGGGACTCCCTGGCCACCAGCAGACAGGATGGTGAGCTCCCTGCATCCTGTTCTGTGGGCATGGGTAGGCAGAGCCAAGCACGGGGGACCCCTGTTGGGTGAGTGTGTGCTGGGAACTGCCTCACACCTGATAGAAAAGCCAGTGGAGGAGTGAGTGCTGCTATTTTATGTTGTCGAATGGATCCTCTGGGATTGATAAGGGGAGGGGACAAAGATTCGGCAGAGAAAGGGTTAGGGTACCCCACCAGCTTGGGCAGGCACTAGATGTGCCAAGTGGGGCACATCTCCAAAGGGCAGCTGGACTTCCAGAGCTGCCTGGGTTCCCCTCCCCCTCCCAGACAGGCCTTCCCACCCCAGGCTTCCGTGACCACAGGTGCTTGCCTCCTGCCCCTTGGTGCCTGTCTGCTGATGTGCCCAGCCTGTGCCCACCATGCCGCCCTCCATCTCGGCCTTCCAGGCCGCGTATATTGGCATCGAGGTGCTCATCGCCCTGGTCTCCGTGCCTGGGAACGTGCTGGTGATCTGGGCAGTGAAGGTGAACCAGGCACTGCGGGATGCCACGTTCTGCTTCATCGTGTCCCTGGCAGTGGCTGATGTGGCAGTGGGCGCTCTGGTCATCCCACTTGCCATCCTCATCAACATTGGGCCACAGACCTACTTCCACACCTGCCTCATGGTCGCCTGCCCTGTCCTCATCCTCACTCAGAGCTCCATCTTGGCCCTGCTGGCAATTGCTGTCGACCGCTACCTCCGTGTCAAGATCCCGCTCAGGTGAGTCCAGAGCAGCTGAAGGTACCTGCTGTGCCCCATGCTGGGTGGCTTGAGGGCCATCTACAGAGGATAAAAGGTAGAGCATAAGACCCCAAGTAAGCCGGATAGTCTCTGGGCCATTGTGCCCCAGCCCTCACTCTGCCTTCCTCTCCTCTGCTCTACAGTATCAGGCTGAACTGAAGTTGAAGCAGGAGGGGGCTGGGTGGCTGGAGGAATGTGAACCTGGAAGTGCTCAGGACCCCAGAGCTGAAGCTCCACTGTTCTCCTGACCCAGCCAGGGAACCTGAGGCTGCCTGTTCAGCCTGGCCTGGGGGGGCGGGGGTGGGGTGGACAGTGAGCCCTGGTTGGGAATGAGCTGATCTCCACCAGTTTGAGGGAAGTGGAAGGGGCAGAGCAGATTGCTAGGATGGGCTTAGGGTGGCACACCACGGACAGGAGTGCTGCTTCTCTAACCAGACCTGGGAAAGCTTCCTGAGGATACTCTTTCTTGTTCTGCAGATACCCTTGTGCTAGCCAGCTCCATGCCCCAGGGCTGTCCTGTTGAACCCAGACAGTCTGCTTACCTCTGCCCAACTCCCACTTATGGGATCTCTGTTGCAGGCAGGAGGAGGCAGGCTCTTAATGTTCCTGTTGTGTTGCAAAACCATGTTGTGTTTCCGGTCACAGCAGAGGTGCTTATGCTGTGTCCAGGCAGCACCAGGGTGGGTGACCTAATAGTGGCAGTCCTGTCATGCAGGTGTCCAGTCCACATTGGGGCTCTTTCCCTGGGCCTGCCAGGCCATAATCTTGTCACCAGGCAGTGCCTGGGCCACCAAGTGCCAGCAAATGCCTGGGCACACTGCCAGTGCTGGCCTCACTGGGACATTCTTGTGAGGCGTGCTTGCCCCCTCTTTAAATCTTCTCACCAGTAGATTCCCTTTCTACTGCGGAGTTCTAGACGTCTTCGGCACCTGCTGTCCCTGGAGTAGCTTCCATAACTGGGACATGGAGCCTCTGGCCTCACCTGACAACTTGCCCAGGCAGGCCTAGGCACCCATGTTTCTCCTGTTTGCATTACATTTGTAGACATTTAATTTTTCAAAGATTTTATAATGCACCATGTTTTTCCTCTTTTCATCATGATCCTATAAGGGAGGTGAAGTAGGAGCTGGTAAAGGGGAAACAGATGCAGAGAACCTCCTGAAGCTGGTTGGGAGCAGAGCCTTGATTCCACTGCTCCCCTTCCTTCCTGATTCCTCCAGTGTCCCAGCCCCCTGATGGCAGTGTTTCTGCCCTGTTTACCTCCTTCACAACCTCCAAGTTTCCCAGGGAAGGTGAGGTGAAGACTGCCGCTCAGGGGAGAAAGGAAGACAGGGAAGGCAGCCCAGAAACCCTGTAAGCTCAGCCACTGAGGGGCCTTCATGCTGCCATTAGCCCCAGGTTGTGGCTGGGCTATACCAATGAACCTGATTTCAACCCATTAGAGTGGGCTGGGCCTCTGAGCCTGGCGATTATAACAAAGTGTTGCCACATTAGGAAAGTCATGCAGATATGTGAATATAGGAAGGCTGCTTAAGAAATCTGGTCTACTGAGTGGGTGCCAATGCAAACCAAAGGCCTGGTCATGATGTAACAGAGGTTACGGGCCCACAGAATGTGCCCTCCTTGTCCTGTGGGGATGGCGATGGCTGTGCTGGCAGAATTGCAGGCTCATTCTTCCAGAAGACAGCTTCTGTTGCTCCTTGCTCCAGCCTTGAGGAGCTGGGGGTCTTTAAGAGCTGTCGTTGGAGGGCCAAGGCAGAGGTATGCATAGAGGCTAACAATACAGGCCTGGGTTCAAATCCTTGCTATGAATTCCTAGCTGTATGACCTTGAGAAAGTCACTTATTAACCTCCTTCAGTTTTAACTTACACGTCAATAAAAGGAGACATTAATAATAGTACCTTCTTCCTAGGATGATTGGAAGAATATAATAAACTCCTACATATAAAGCACGTGGTACTGTATAATGCACTTGGCGTTATATGCAAGCCATAAGTGGTAGGTTTATTTTGTAGTTTTATTATCATTGTTAACATATGGTTCAAAGTGGGTCTGAATAGGCAAGCCCTGCGCCCCCCCCCACCACACACACTGATGCTCTTACATAACAACACATATGCCCTTATACACATGCACACACACATGGGCACACATGACACACCACATTTCCAGGGAGGTGTCAAAGTACTGTTAAGTTATATTTATACATGTTTTTCTTCCTTGCTAGATTGTCATGCCTCAAGTGCAGCGACCTGGGCAGTGACCACGTTTTGTTCGTTTCTACAAATTCTCCAGAATGCCTAGCATAGTGTCTGGCGCATAGCAGACACTCAGTAAATGTTGATTGAATTGGATGAGTTTTCAGAGCTCACACGGTTGAGCCTCAGGCAGGCCTTCCAGGGGTCTAACCTCTAACCATCGTGCTGTGGTCTGTATCTTCCCAGCATTCTACCTCAGGGCCCTGACCACAGCTGCCCTTATCAGCTCAGGTGGCTCCTTCAGAGCCACACCCCAGTAGTGCCTGAGAGAGGAGTCTTTCTCCTGAGTTAGAGAAAGGCTGCTGGGCCTAGCTTCCAAAGCTGGGATCCTGGAGGCTGGGCTGAGGTGACGGGTCACTCCAGGTGCCCGTGCAGGAGGAACAGCTTGCGCTGCTGCCCTCTGGGCAGCTGGAGTCAGCAGGCTGCTGGGTCTGGGAGAACACCTTTCTGCCGGAGGTCCCCAGGTGCCTGGCTCCCTGCCCTGACAAGCCAGACAGAGGTAGATGTGGCCTGGGAACCAGGGAGAAATACTGCCCAAGCATTGGTGAGGCATGTTTGGGGCATTCAGTGACAGGAGTCAGCTGGGCCCCTCACCAAGCAAGGCATGGTTTGGTCAGGCAACTACAAATTTTATTTCCTTCCACTTGGCAGAAAGCCAAGAGAAAAAAAGGTTCACATCGTGTAGTGTGATCCAGTTACAAAAAAAAAAGCTTAAATTGTTGATTCATCAATAACCTGTGGTTATTTAAAGGTATTTTACAGGTTATTTGCCTGGCACCTCCACATGCTTGGTAATGGATACCCCATCCCCCTCAGCTCCTACTTCTAGGGAATCCCTGGGTTTTCTTGGTGGCACTCTGTGCCAACTTGATACCTACTCCAGGGGGCTTGTTATGGGGAGGAGTGCCACTCCCTGACCACCACAGCCCTCTCTGTGGGAAGGAGACCTGTCTGTGACTAGATGGGTTGGTGTGGGGTGAAGGGGTGATGGGTATTTGGGAGTCAGAAATACCTGAGTTTGAACCTTGCTGTTACAAACTAGCTGTGCAACCTTCTTGGATAAGTTATTCAATCCCTGAGCCTCCTCTTTGCCACCACACCCCCTGCCACCGTCTGTTAAATGAAGGGACTGGATTCTGGATTCGAGGTCTCTGAGGTTCCTTTCAGCTCTAACTTTCTATAGTTTTTCCTTACCATGACTCTTGCCAATACTGTGTTGAAATCCTGGGAAGATTGTGTTGTGTTTTTAAGCTCCTAGTGGTTATGAGCTAGGCACAATGCTATATTTTTATATGCTTTATCTCATTTAATGCTCATAGTTTCTTGCTGGTAGAGGTTATTGTTATCCCCATTCTAGACACGTCTATAGATACACTGAGGTCTAAAGCTCAGGAAGGTTCAGTAATTTTCCCAAACATCTTATCAGGAGCCAAGACAGGATTTGAATCCAGGTCTGTCTACCAGAGATGCCTTTAACCAGTGAGCCCATATTTGTTTTGAATCAGCCTCGAGAAGCTATAGGATTTATGGAGCAGTTTCCTCACGGCTGTCAGCGGGGGTGATATTTCCCCTCTGATTTTTGCCATGGCCTCTGCACTCTGCTCCAGCCCATGCTTGGTGCCTCTCCCTCCCTCCTCACCTTCACTCCAGTGGGCAGTTGAGCCCCTGGCAGCCCTGCCTCTGTCCACAGCTGGAGGCCTGCCCAACTGGGCTGCTGGCCAGGGAAGTACAGCAGAGTGTGGGGGAGGCCAGACTGCTGGACCAGAGCTCTGGGAAAGAAATCTGGTAGATTAAGGTATGTTTGCTTTTAGGCATCAATTTAGCCCTCTCCCCCAACCCCCCAGCTAGCCTGGGCTCTCTAGTGGTGCCATCTGCTTTCAGCAGAGGTAGGCCATCTCTAGCTCCTGTATGGATGGATTAGTCATTGGCCTAGAGTGGCTGAGACAGAAGAGGAGTGATAGCAAGCCCTGATGCCCAACTCCCTCACATTTGGAGAAGAGGAAACAGAGGCCCAGAGTTCCAGCATGTTCAAGGTCACTGAGCCACAGCCTCTTTTCTCCTCCTAATTCTGACTCTTGCTCCCCAGCCTTTGATGTAAAAGGCTTACCTGCAAGGAATAGAACAGAGAAATTTCAGCCTCCACAGGTTAAGTCAGCAAATTAATGGTGGGCTTACAGGGGGAAAGTGATGGAAGAATGTCAACTTTGTGATTAAAAAGGTAATTTCTTTGTTTGAACTAGGGATAGCCTTCAGGTGGGTTATGCTAAAGAGCACTCTGGGCAATCCAGATTAGTATCAGTGGTGAAAGCTTCTCCCAGCTGACATTGGAATGGCATCTAGGAAGCCTCCGAGTGCTTTAGGAGTGCTGCTTGGAAGCAAGGGAATGGCCAGGCTACTTTCTGAAGAACCCCTCTACCCAGAGGTCATGGGGCAGAGCCTTGGAGGCTGTGTTGTGTTTGATATTTGATATTTATTTCCAAGCATAAAAGCAATCCATGTTTATTGTTAAAAATTTGAGAAATATAGAAAAAAATAAAGATGACAAAATAACCAGTAATTCTGCCACCTGCAGATCACTACTGTTAAATTTCTGGTGTTCCAGAAAATTTTCCCACATAGATAGATGATAGATAGATAGATAGATAGATGTTAGATAGATAATTATTTTTACATAGTTGAGTGCATCTATGGTTTTTATATCCTATTTTATACACTTAATGTTACATTATAATCATTTCCCCCATGTCAATAAAGAATATTTTCTAAGGATTTTTATAATGGTATAATATTGGATTGTCTTTTTATTCATCTTTCAAGTCTTAGCTAAAACAGCCCCTTCTTAAGGAGGCCTTCTCTGACCCCCTCCCCTGCTAGACCAGGTTCATTTCCTCTGTTAGTTACTCCGGGTGGATCTATTTTTCCTTCCCCATCTCTCCTGGCCCAGGTAGTTTTTCTGGGCTTGGTAAGCACCAAAAAGGCCAGGACCACATCTGCTCACCTACCTATGTAACCCCCATGCCTGGCACAGAGTAGGCATGCTATAAACATTTTTTGAATAAATGATTATCATATTTTATTGACTCATTTTTATAATTTTGACTAGATTGTTACTGATTTTTAATTTTTACAAATAACACTACAGTGATACCCACAATTCACATTGTTTGTAGGATCAGAGCCAAGCCTAGAACTTTGGGTTTTGCCTCCTAGTAGACAGCACAACTTCTGTCTGTAAGGATTTTCTTATAAGGTTAAATATTTCCCAACTCCCTTTCCTCCAACTCTCCCTTCTCCTCCTGCCCAGTTTCACCAAAACTGAAAACCCCCAGAGGTGCACCTGGCATTTCTCTGCCCATTTGCCCTTCTGGGCTAGGTAGGGCAGGACTGTCTGGCCCCCAAGTCTAGTCCACATTGCCTAGTCTCTATTCCCTGAGGCCTGGGCATCCTGTTTCTTTGCATCTTAGTGAGGAGAGCAGTCCCTAGAGTAGAGGGCTTGGAGTATGGTACTTCCTTGTTGGCCTCATTTGGCAGGGTGGGCACAGAACAGAGAGGAAGGACGATACCTGGCTCTTTGAGCTGCATGAATCACCCCTTCAGCCTCAGCCTCCTTCTTAACTCAAGCCCAAAGGAGGCTACCAGCTCTGTAGAACAAAGAAAAGGCTGGCAGTTGATGGTGGGCTGGGATACAAAGGGGAGGCGGGTAGGTGGGCCTTGGCATTCATGTCCCCTTGGAAATACTGGCTTGTGGGTGGGCAGGGAGACAGGGACAGCTGGCAAAGGGCTTCCCTGACCCAAAAGATAAAGGAGATCAGGCATCTTATCCTGCAATGCTCCTCACCCTGGAAGTTTTTTCCTTAGCAGGATTGCAGAGAGCTGTTCAGTTAGGGAGCTGGTGATATCCATTTATCTATTTCATAAACATACTTTGAGTACTGACCATTTACTGGGTACTTTGTGGGGCCTGGGGATACAGAGATGGGCAGGCTGGTCTGGTCTCTATCTCTGTCTGGGGGTGCTTAGACACTGTTGAGATTGTGGATTCCCACAGACCAAGGTGGCCAAGTAGAAACTCCCAACCTGCCTTTGGTGGGAGTGGAGGTGGCTGGAGAGCTGAAAATCAGCCCCTGACACCTTGCAGTGCTTGGGCTGGGCATCTGGACCCAACTCCACACCCACTCTCTGCAGCCCTGGTCATGGTGGAGAGGGCCTTTGGGACTGTCTTCCTGCCACCTGCTTTCAGAACTTCTCTGTTCTTTGGGAGAGGAAAGCAACTGGTCACCCTGATTTGTCTCCACACAGGGCCCTAATATAGAGAAATCTGTTCATTCATTCATTCAGCAATACTTATTGAGTGCCTCCTATGTACCAGGCATTGTTATGGATACTTGGGATACATTCATTAACTAAACAAAGATCTTCATGGAGGCTGCATGCTAATGGGTTGGTGGACAGACGCTAAATAATAAACATAATACCTAATATGTAGAGTGTTAGAAGGTAAAATAAAAAGCAGGGCAAATGGGATCGGGAATGCTAAGATGGGGGTGGGGAGAAAGGTTTGCAATTTCAAATGGGGTGGTAAGAGTGGCTTCCTTGAGAAGGTGCCATTTGAGCACAATCTTGGGGGTGAGGAACTCTGCCATGCAGATACTGGGAGAACATTCCACACAGAGGAAATAATTAGAGCAAAGGTCCTAGGGAAGGAACGTACCCAAAGTGGTAGCAAGGAGGTCTGTGTGGCTGGGATAAAGGGGGAGAGTGGTTGGAGACAAGCCTGGAAAGATAATAAGCTGCTGGCTTGGAGGCTACTGGAAGGACATTGGCTTTTACTCTGAGGGAGATGGGGAGCCATTGCAGGTTTAGAGCAAGGAATTGACATGATATGACTTAGGTTTTAAAGGCTCACTCTGACTGCTGTGTTGAGAATATGCTGTAGGGGCAAGCAGGGGACTAGTTAGGAGCTACAGCAGTAATTCAGACAAGAGAAGAGGGAAGTGGCTTGAATCAGAATGATAGGAAGCAGAGGAGGTGGTAAGAAGTGATTAATTCTGGATGTGCATTTTCAAATTTTAACTTTTTATATCCTTTTTATTGAGGTAAAATATTCATACAGTACATAAGTCTTAAGTGTATAGCTCAATAAGTTTTTGGCATATGGATGTATCTATGTAACCACCCCCCAGATCAATATTTGGAACATTTTCAACACCCCAGAAGGTGCTTTCCAAAGGTACTTTCCAAAAGGTAACCACTAATTTCACCTTTATCCCTATAGATTGATTTTGCCTTTTCTTGAAATTTTATAAAGGGAATTGAGTAGTATATACTCTTTTCTGTCTGGCTTCTGAAGCTTAAAATTATGTCTGAGATTCATCCATACTGTTGAGCGAAATAGTAGGTTTTGCTTGTTTGTTTTTGTTTTGTTTTGTTTTTTCTCATTGCTGTTAGAATTCCATTGAATGAATGTGCCACGATTTTTAAATTCTGGATGTATTTGGAAGAAAAAAAATGTTTTCTTATGGATTGGATGTGGGGTGTGAGAGAAAGAAGAGTCAAGTATGACCAAACTTTTAGTTCTAAGCAACTGGAAATATAGAGTGTGCATTATTTGAGGTGGGAAAGGCTGCAGGTGATACAAGTTTTTGGAGCAATAAAAGGAATTCAGATTTAGACACGTTGAGTTTGGTGTGTCTGTTAAATACCTCGGTGGAATGTTGAACAGGCAGTTGGATGGATATACAAGGATGGAGTTCAGGAGAAAGGTCTGGGCTGGGGATGTAAATGTGACAGCCATTGGCATGTAGATGGTGTTTAAATACACGAGGCTGGATGAGATCCCCAAGAGAGAAAGTAGAAATAAAGAAGAGGATGAAGATGATATGATACTATACATAGAAAATCCTAAAGACACCACCAGAAAACTACTAGAGCTCATCAATGAATTTGGTAAAGTTGCAAGATACAAAATTAATATACAGAAATCTGTTGCATTTCTATACACTAACAGTGAAGTATCAGAAAGAGAAATTAAGGAAACAGTCGCATTTACCATCGCATCCAGAAGAATACAATACCTGGGGATAAACCTACCTAAAAGGCAAAAGATCTGTACTCTGAAAACTGTAAGACACTGATGAAAGAAATTGAAGATGACACACACAGATGGAAGGACATACCATGTTCTTGGATTGGAAGAATCAATATTGTTTAAATGACCATACTACCCAAGGCAATCTACAGATTCAGTGCAATCCCTGTCAAAATACTAATGGCACTTTTCACAGAACTAGGTCAAATAATTTTAAAATTTGTATGGAAACACAAAAGACCCAGAATAGCCAAAACAGTCTTGAGAAAGAACAGAGCTGGAGGAATCACACTCCTTGACTTCAGTCTGTGCTACAAAGCTACAGTAATCAAAAGAGTATGGTACTGGCACAAAAACAGTCACATAGATCAATGGAACAGGATAGAGAGCCCAGAAATAAACCCATGCACTTATGGTCAATTAATCTACGACAAAGTAGGCAAGAATATACAATGGAGAAAAGACAGTCTCTTCAATAAGTGGTGCTGGGAAAACTGAACAGCTACATGTAAAAGAATGAAATTAAAACATTCTCTAACACCATATACAAAAATAAAGTCAAAATGGATTAAAAATGTAAATGTAAGACCAGATATTATAAAACTCCTAGAGGAAAAACATAGGCAGAACACTCTTTGACATAAATCGCAGCAATATTTTTTTGGATCCATCTCCTAGAGTAATGGAAATGAAAACAAAAATAAACCAGTGGGACCTAATTAAACTTAAAATCTTTTGCACAGCAAAGGAAACCATCAACAAAACAAAAAGACAACCTACTGAATGGGAGAAAATATTTGCAAATGATATGACCAATAAGGGATTAAGAGCCAACGTACATAAACAACTCACACAAGTCAACATAAAAAAAAAAAAAAACCCTGATTAAAAAGTGGGCAGAAAAACTGAATAGACATTTTTCCAAAGAGGAAATGCAGATGGCCAAAAGGCACATAAAAAGATAATCATCAGGGAAATACAAATCAAAACCACAATGAGATATCAACTCACCCTGTCAGAATGGCTGTCAACAGAAAGAACACACATAACAAATGTTAGAAAGGATGTGAAGAAAAGGGAAGCCTCCTACACTGTTGGTGGGAAGGTAAATTGGTGTAGCCACTGTGGAAAACAGTGTGGAGGTTTCTCAAAAAACTAAAAATAGAACTACCATATGATCCTGCAATTCCACTGTTGGGTATATATCTGAAGAAAACGAACACACTAATTCAAAAAGATACATGCGCCCCAATGTTCATAGCAGCATTATTTACAATTGCCAAGATATGGAAACAACCTAAGTGTCCATCAACAGATGAATGAATAAAGAAAATGTGGTATATATATACAATGGAATACTACTCAGCCATAGAAAAGAACAAAATTTTGCCATTTGCAGGAACATAGGTGGATTTGGAGGGCGTTATGCTGAGTGAAATAAGTCAGAGAAATACAAATACTGTATGATATCACTTATATGTAGAATCTAAAAAACACAACAAACTAGTGAATGTAACAAAAAAGAAGCAGACTCACAGATATAGAGAACAAACCAGTGGTTACCAGTGCAGGGGGTGGGAGGGGTGGGGGCAATATAGGGGTGGGGGAGTGGGTGTAAGATAGGTTTAAAGGTGTATTATACAACATGGGGAATATAGCCAATATTTTGTAATAACTGTAAATGGAAATTTTACAATTTCAAAATTGTATAAACATTTTTTTAAAAGTTTAAGAAAGCAGAGGAGAGGACCAAGGACTGAGCATTGAGAGTTTGGGGAGAAGATGAAGCACCAGCAAAAGGGACTTAAGGAGAGCTACAGATATAGGAAGAAACCCAGAGCCCCAGGTGTGGTGTCCTAGAAGCCAAGCAGAGAGTATATGAAGGAGGAGCAAGAGATTGGCTGTCAAGTGCTGCCAATGGGTCAAGTGAGATGAGGACTGAGAATTACCATTGGATTTAGCAAGAGCAATGTTAATAGAGTGGTAGGAGCAGAAAGTCTAGTTGGAGAGGGCTCAGGAGAGAAGAGGAATGGAATTGAAAACAGCTGGCGTAGATTACTCTTTTGAGGTATTTTGTTGCAGAGCATAAAGGCATGGGGCAAGAGCTGTCAGGAGAAGTGGAAACAAGGCATTTTGCTTTGTTGTTTGCTAAGAAGGGACATTAGTATGTCTGTGTACTGACTGAGACGATCTAGTAGAGAGTGCAAAACTAATGATAGGGCAAAGGATAGAATTTCTGGATTGACGTCCTTGTTTAGGCAAGCAGGGCTGGGACCTAGGGCAAACACAGAGGGATTGGCTTTAGAGGAGCCTGGAGATCATCTAAGAGGCAGAAAGGCAGAGTATGTGGGTGCTGGTAGGTGACGTTCTCTTCGGAGTGTTTAGGTTTTCTTAGTGAAGTGGGAAGCGAGGTCATCAGCTGAGAGGGAGGAGGTGATGGAGAGAGTAGGAAGTGTGAAATAATTCTTTAGGAAGTAGGAGAAAGGCTAGACTCAGAAAGTCTAGTATAGTTGGAGGCAGCATTAAGGGCCCACCTGAAATTCGTGGTGATAAATTTGAGTGTTCAGATGCACAGGCCCAGGCATGGAGGAGGCAGTGAGTTCACTCCTTCACTAATTCAGAAGCACCAGATTCCATGCCAGGCATTAGGTATCTTATCATGGTCAAGAAGTCGGTCCTGATCCCTGCCCTCATGAAATTTAGGGACTAGCTGGGAGAGAGCCGAGACACAGATAAACAAGGAGGTAGCTACAATTACACCTTGAGAAGTATTTGAGGAAGGAAGCCATCCTGGAATTGACTGTGCCTGGCCCTTGTTGGCTTCTCTAAACCCTGTGTCAGTCCAGCCCTCACGGGGCCCAAGGACTAAGGTAGGGCCTTATAGGCCATGTGGTTCATGGTCAAGAGTTTGGATAGGATCCTAGGTACACAGTGAAGCCTTTGAGTGCTTTAAGCAAGGAATGACATAATCCAGATTACATTTTTAAAATGTCAAGTCCTTAACAAAATATTAGCAAATCAAATCCAGTGACACATAAAAAGGATAATATATCACAACCAAATAGGTTTTATTCCATGTTAGAGTTAGAACCAACTGGTGATGGACTGGAGGTACAGAGTGGGAGAAGGATCAAGTATGACTCTCCAGGATTAAGGGTGAAGCCACGGGGTGGATGGTGGTGCCATTTCTGGAGATAGGGAAGGGTGGGGAAGGGAGGAATGGGGAGAAGATTCAGATCCTAGTAGGTACTCAAGTGGTAGTGATATAACGGCGGGTCCACTGGTGGTCTCTCTCTTGCTCATTCCCCAGCTTCTGTCCCTTCATGTGGTCCAACAGATGGGCCCCCTTTTGCCTCACACATCACCAAAGAAGGAGTCCTTCAAATGTCCAGCAAGTTTCCTGGGTGCCTCCAGCTGCTCCATCTACTGTTCCCACCTCACTTCTCAGGAGGCTTTTGGCTTTCTTAGGCTGAAAGCACAGCAATAAGGACATGTGGCTTTGGGCTCCCTAAAACTTCCAGAAGGAGACAGAATAGTTGGGGGTTCGTCCTTCTTGCCAGGCTTTATTCAGAATGAGACACAGTAGCTTCTGTGATAGCTAAGGCCCCCCAAGTCTCTACCCAACCTCAGTCAGGTGGGCACTCTCCCTAGATACTCTGTGCCTCCACAGCCTCATTTCCCACCCTCATCGCTGGAACCCACTAGTGGCCTGGCACTGGGGATTGTGTTAATCCCCTGCACAGTGGTCGTTCCTCCCCAATTCCGCAGCAGGGTCCTCTCACAGCTGCTATATTGGGCACTGGGTGGCCCAGTTTCAGCTAATGCAGCAGAGAGGATGGTCAATCAATAAACAGGCAGTTATCAAGTATCGGCTCCAGCCTAGCCCTGATGGGCAGAGCAGTAGGGCTGGGGGAGCCCCAAGGCTAGCATGGGGCACACAGGGACAGGGTCTCTGTCGCTCTGGACTGCTTGGTGGAGCACTGTCAGCTCTTCTGTGCAGAAACTATCTTTTGCCTTGTGTAGCAGAGAAAGCTTTGCAGTGCAGTTGGTGAGGTTGGTGCAGAACCTGAGGGCCAGACCTTGCAGCTCTCACCATGCAGCCTGCTCTCAGAGTCCACAGGCTTCCAATTCTCTGCTTCCCACCCCTGGGAGAGCAGGGGCCGAGACTACAGCAGAGCAAGAGCTACTTCTTAGCCCTTTTTTTCTAGCCCAACGGAACAAAGAGCTCTGATGCACACCCACCCAGCTGGAATGGAATGTACCAGGCAGTGATTCTCTTGGGGGCACCAGAGGGAAAGGTCTGTTGGAAAAAAGCCCCTCTACCCCAGATATGTTTTTTCATTTTTTTATTGAAGTATAATTGACTTACAATATTAGTTTCAGGTGTACAACATAGTGATTTCATATTTTTATACATTACAAAATAATCACCAGGATAAGTCTAGTTATTGTCTGTCACCATACAAAGTTATTACACTATTATTGACTATATTCCCTATGCTGTATATTACATTCCCATGACTTATTTTACCCCAGATATTTTTAATGATCACCTTTTCAGAGACACATCTCTCTCCCCCTGCTTTATGGAGGTACGCGAGTGGAATGAAGGGTAAGAGCAGTCTCCCCGGACAGAAAGTTCAGGTACTTGGAACTGTGTCATCTCATCTTGGAGTAGTTACCTGACCTTTCTGAGCTTCCATTTCCTCTTCTGCAAAACAGGCTTCTTAATACTTCCTCTAAAGGTTGTAATGAGGCTTAGAGATGAGATACATTAAGGGGCTGGCACATAGTAGGCACTCAGTAAATGGGGGCTGTTACTATCGTCAAATAATCCAAACTTGGTTCTCACATACCACTTGATGTTGTGTGGCCACTGTAGTTCCAATGGGACAAGTCCTCATCGAGATGAGTTGCATACTCTGTGAGAGCAGGGTGTGGTTCTCTCCATCTGCCTCGCTCATTGTATTTCAGTACCTAACAACACATGCCTGGCTGGCACTTAGTAGGTGGCTGAATCAGTGTTTGTGGGGGGAAGGAAGCCTTAGTGGGGCAGATTGAGTAGCCAGGTAGAGAAAAAGTTAGTTGGATATTTTACATTCACCCACAGAGGGCAAACGCAGGTACTGGAGAGTGAAAGGTTATTTCATTAAAACATCCCCAGGAGATGAGAGGAGTAAAGTGTCTCGCTCAAGCTTACCTGGCAAGTTAGGGGGGAGTATTCTGGCCTCCTGACCCCCAGCTCAGCTCCTGTTGGTCCCTGTGCTCCTGTTTCTATGAGGAAAGGGTGTGAATAGTCCCTCCTGAGCTCTGCTTGTCTTCCCAAGGCCTTGTCCAGCCCTTCCTGGAGGGTTGGCCTCTGAGGGAGCTGAAGCAAGGGCTCCCCTGGGGGCTGGCAGCTCCGTAAATCCTCTCTGGGGAGGAAGACATTCAGTGTGTTTGGGGACTCGCTGTGCTCAGCAGACACACCTGCCATGGTGGCCCATCCTCTGCAGAGTAAATACAACACCCCCTACCCCACATTATGGGCTCCTGGGGCTGCCATTCTCAGATGGCCCAGCAAGGGCCAGGGAGAGATGCAGAAACCACTCAGAGCGGCTCTGTCAGGCCCAGGGGCTGACAGTCTGGGAGCAGCCAGCAAGCCAGAGAGGGGTGTGAAGGCATGATGCCTTCCCTCTGCCATCATCACCTGTAATCATGACAGGAGGCCACGGTGGCTTCAGGCTCTTAGTGGTGTGTGTGTGTGTGTGTGTGTGTGTGTGTGTGTGTGTGTGTGTGTGTAGGGAGCTATAGCTTTTTATTTTTAAAGGTCAAAAAATTATATCCTGGGTTTTCAGACCTTTCATTCAATTCTGCTTCCTCACCCCTGCCCCTGCCCATCCCAGTCCCTCATTCAAGGCCTAGGGAAGAGTCCCAACAAGGCTAATCTCTTTCCTGTTTGTGCCCCACCCAATCCACATGCCCTACCCCCACCATTAATCTTCCTTGACGTAGGAACACAGTTTATATGTTCAAGTTAAGAAATGTTTTCTGACAACACAAGTCCTGCCCTCAATGGCACAGACCCACAGTCTCTTGGGCAAGATTGACAATTTACCAGCTGCCACGCAGCAGGAGGGCTGAGCAGGCCTGGCCCACACACAAGCACACAGGGCCAAGGTTGCTCCCCCAGCCTAAGATGCTCAACCCCACCCCACGTTTTACCTGTGCTCAAAACTCACCTTCCCTGCCTCCTAGCCAGTTACATCTTAACCTGTCCAGGCCTTGGAGTTGAGGAGAAGGATGAAAGAAGGATGTTTAACATCTAAGACCATGTCTTAAACACACACACACACACACACACACACACACACACACACACCCCCCTCAGAAATGTGTTCCCTTTTCTTTTCTAATTCCTACTCATTCTTTAATAGTCAACTCAGATGACACCTCCTCCCAAAGCCTTCCTTGTTTTGGTGTGTTTACAGCTCCCCATGCTCCCCTGTAACACAGCCCTTGTCAGATTGCACCAAGGTAACCTCCTTCACTGGCCTGTGAGCAACTTGAGGGTGGGGTCCAAGCCTATTCAACTCTCCTTCACAGTGTCCAGCATAGTTTCTGCCCATTTTTGGTATCCAATGCCTGACCAATAAATGAATGGTAATAGTAGCAAGTGACTCTTGAACACCTAATATTTGCTAGGCCTTTGCTAAATACTTTATATGGATTCTCTTATTCAAATCCTTGCATAATTTTATGAAGAGACACTAATAATATTTTATAATAGTAATAATATATACCTATTTTCCACATTTTCTGAGGAAGCTGAGGCTCAGAGAGGTTAAACAACTTATTATTAGTCACACAACATCTAAGTGTAACTGGAAATGTTGAATGAACAATTGAATGGATGAATGAAGAGACCTGCATTTGAGCCTTGACTCCAGCCTTACTGCTGGGTGATTTTGGGTAAATCACTTACCTCTTTGGGTTTCAGTTTCCACACCTATAGAATGGGCACAATTCCTTATCCCTACTGCAGAGAGTTGTCTATAAAGCAGTGCTCTCAGAAGAGGAAAATGGCTGCATTGTTCAGGGATGAGTTGGTTCTGGGTGTGTGTGGGGAGGCTCCCAAACCCCCACCCCAAGCTGTCCTCTGGCCTGCAGAGTACCACCCAAGAGCTGGCCTGACTGCCTGGCACTGAGGTGGCAGAAGGAGCTAATGTTGGCTGCCGGGCTATGGGTACATGAGTGGAGCAGAGACCCGAGAGAGACACAACTGCCACCCGGAAGTGAGGAGGATCAGGAAGTGGGTGCTGCCGCACGCCTGGCAGAGGGGCTGAGTTTGTCTTTGGAGCTGACGTTTAAAGAGAAAACCTCTTCCCTCTTCCCCCTCGGGTGTCATGCCACACTGTCTACCACCTGCTCGAGCTGTAGACAGCTCTCCTGGCTGCTGGGAGACGGTCGTGCATCTCCAGCACTCAGTGGAGTGGAGGCTCCACACCAACAACTCCCTGACCACACGAGGTGGGCGGGCGCCTTCGGCCTGGTGGGGAGGGAACTCACAGGGACTGGATGTGCAGGCTACTGCTGGGCTTTAACTCCTCCATGACGGGCAGCTCCAGGGCCTCAAGGGGTCTGCACAGGAGCGGTCGTCACCTCCCACTGCTGAAGTCCACACAGGCAAGGAGGGGCCATTCTCTAGGCTGCAGTCTTCCTGTCAGAACATGGCCTGAGTTTGAGTTCGGTCTACTGTCAAAGTTTGAAGAAAAAAATGTTCAAGGGAAACATTTGGGAGGAGAATCAAGGACAGGGGAACCCCCTCCCAAACCAGGGAGACTTGATCTCCCAATTCACCCAGTACAGAGGGAGACCCGGAGCCAGGAACTCAGAGGCTGGAACTCAGTCTGCCGCTGTACCCATTTGGACAAGCCACCTCACTTCTCCGGAGCTGCATCTTCCTCAGCAAAGGGGACTCACAGTCCCTGCCTGGCTTCTCAGGGTTGCTGCAAGGATCCAGCACGCAGTGTGTGTGCTGAGTCTGAGGAAAGAAGGGATGCTGAGAGGCACAGAACTCTGAGTGCCTTAGGAGTCAGGCTGGCAATGCTGGTCTCCCAGTCCTGACTCTGCTACTTACTTGTTCTATGATCTTGCCCAAACTCTCTGAGCCTCAGTTTTACATGTGTAAAATGGAAATAATGACATCTTCCTCATTGGATTGTTGAGGGGATTACACATGAAAATAATGTAAACCCACCATCTCTCTCCAGTATCACAGGGGCTTGTTCTTCCCCTTTCCTGCTGTTTCACGGGAGGGAAGACAATGGATGGATAGCAGCATGCACACGTGTGTCTCTCTGTCTCTGTTGCAGTTGGGGTGGACAGTTAACACAGCCACCCTCCACTGTGGCTTGAAAGGTTCCTTTACATGCATGCCATGACCTAACGTTGGTGAGCTCCACCTGGGGAAGTGGCCGTGGCACGGCTCGGAGGTGCATAGAGCCGTATACACAGGTGAGGCGTGCTCTGTCACTGTTCTGGGTACAGTGCCTGGGGCACTTCCCTCTCTGCTTCAAGCTCCTCCATGAGTCCAGGGGCTGCCTGACATGATAGGATCCTGAGGAAGGAGACATGTGGTCTGGGGGGAGAGGGGGTGCCTGCATGCTGAGTGTCTCCTCAATGTCGGGAACAGTGATGAGTGCCTTCTTTGGTAGCATATTTAATTTTTTTTAAAATTTTATTTATTTATTTGCTGAGTTGGGTCTTCGTTGCTGCGCGCCGGCTTTCTCTAGTTGCATCGAGCATGGGCTACTCTTCGTTGCAGTGCGCGGGCCTCTCATTGCAGTGGCTTGGCTTGTTGCGGAGCATGGGCTCCAGGGTGCGTGGGCTTCAGTAGCTGTAGCACGCGGGCTCAGTAGTTGTGGCGCACGGGCTTAGCTGCTCCGCGGCATGTGGGATCTTCCCAGACCAGGGCTTGAACCCGTGTCCCCTGCATTGGCAGGCGGACTCCCAACCACTGCGCCACCAGGGAAGCCCAGCATATTTAATTTTATTTAGCCTTGCAAGGCTGGTATCAACACCATTTTTACAAATAAAGAAATAAGAGAACCAGGGAGGTAAAGGAACTGGAAAATAGTTATCCAGCTAGTAATTAGCAAAACTGGGATTTGAACCAGCTTGCCAGATACCAAAGTGAATGCTGTTTGTGATATACCCACTAACCCAACCACTCTCCTCAGGGATTTCCAGACTGTGGGGAACCACAGCCCCTGTCCTCAGAGAGCTTCTAGGCTAAGATGGAGGCAGAACACAAGATTTTGCAGTTAAGAGAAATTGGACAGGCCGAGCTAAGAGGGCTGAGACTTCTGGGACAGAGGCTGCTAGTGGGCACAGGCCTGACCTGACCTGCCATCTGGTTTCCTTTAGGCCCTGCCTGCTTTCTCTCAGGTTCTAGGGCCTGCATGTGCTCATTTGCACAGCTACCTTGATCACAAGTGCAGGGAAGCTAAATCAGGAGGTGTTGCTAACATCATGGCAGCAGAAATAATCCCATGAGGTCTGTAGAAGTGAGAATGGAGGAGGTAGGCTAGAGAGGCAGCCCAGCTGACCCTGGGCTGGGTCCTAGGGCTGAGTGTTGTGAAGGATTCCAGGAGACCTTCTCTGCCACCCACAGGTAGCATGCATCCTGCAAAGAGCACTGGGCCAGATTCAGAGGAACCTGGGCTCAGTCTCAGCTCAAACACTAATCAGCCAAGCTATGGCTTTGGGCACTCACTGAACCTTCTTGGGCCTCTGTACAATGGCAACAACAAAATCTGCCCTGTCTATCAGGCAAGCTGAAGTGCTTTGTGAGGAGAGCTGTGCCGCCCCACTATCATTTCGCTGAGGTGGGGAGCCTCTTGCCTTCCCTTTTCCCACCCTGGTTCCCTGCCTTTCCTCTCTCCATATGGTGGAGGTGGCTGTCCATTAACAGAAACAAGTCACACAGGTGGTTTGCAAGGGACCTGGCAGGGATTTGAGTTCCTATTTCCTGCAGGATCCAAGACAATGCCTTTCCTTTTTCTGGACTCCTCAGACAGCCTTCTCCCCAAACAAGGGTGGGGAGGGTTACTTCTGGGCCAGCATTAGGCTGAATGCCATTGGGCCTTGCTCCTCACACACACTGCAGTCTGAGAAGCTTGGACGATAAGGGGTACTGGGGAACATAAGACTATAGTCCCTATTCTCAAAGTCCTCACAGCCTCATGGGGATATTATTGTGTGAAACACAAAACCCTGGTTTGGGAGGCGGCTGACCTGAGTTGCAGTTCCAATTCTGACCACCAGCTATGTGACCTTGAGGGAGTTACTCAGTCTTCTCATCTGTGGAGTTGCTGCCTTCCTCCTAAGATGATTGTGAAAAGAGGAAAGGAGAGACTGTATGTAAAGCTCAATGCCAAGTTGTTACTATAGGAACACTGGGAGGTGGGCTAGGCAGATATCAGCTCCATTTTAGATGAGGAAGCTAAGATTCTGAAAGGTGATGTAATCTGCTAACACAGCAAGTTTGAGTCTGATTAGAGCCCAGGCCCTCTAATGCCTGTCACATGCCTGCCAGTGTTTTGTTATCTTGAGCCTTTTGCTTCCTTGGCCAACTGGTGTGACTCTGTTGGAGATAGTGGGTACCAGCTATGGAGGTCAGGGAGGGAGAGTTTTGGGTGGTCAGGCCTTTGTGGGATTTGAAAGTTGGGGACCCTAGAGTTGGACCTTCCAAATGCCCCAGATTGTTGGTATTAATATCAGCTGGGTGAGGGAGGCCACTTTGGTGTCCCTACCCTGTGCCTGCAGTGCCTGTCCTACCTGATTCTTGCCTGGTTGAGTCCCCAAGGCCCATTATTGTCAGCAATCTGCATTTTCTTTTTTGTGGCTCTGAGCACAGCACTTTGAAGTTTTTGTAAATGGTGGATGGAAAAAAAAGGCTTCGATATAATAAGCTTCCTCCTCTCCACATACATCATAATGTGAGATTCCCACATCGAGGGTCGTGGCAGATGTGAGTGATTTATTGGGCTTTGCAGAGTGGCAGAAGTGACTGAAAATATGGTCATTGATCAGTGCTCAGAGAAGCTGCCTTGCCAGGCCCCTGCTCTGGGATGCTGCCAGCGTCTCCATGCTGCTCCATTATCCTGGCGCAAATCACAGGGGTGTAGGGCAGCTCCCTGAGAACAGACTGTTCCCTACTTCCACCCAGGGACAGCTGTGAGGAGAAAGGCTGGTCTTGTAGTTAGAACCACGTAATTAAGTGGCTTAATGTATTAAGCTGGGTGACTTATAAGGCAAAGTGACTGGGTGACTGGGACAGAAACTTGGAATGGAAATCTCAAGGATTCTAAGGAAGGTCCCTCATCTGGGTGGGCTGGGTGCAGGGTCTTCTACCTGCCAGGAGGGATGTTGTGGAGAGAAGCAAAAAGCTTCAAAGTGGCTTCCTCTTACCCTCCTTCCTACTTTATTCACATTTAAAGTGGTTATTGATATCACTGGATTAATGTTTACCATGTTGGTAACTTTTCTATTCATTGGGTTTGTTGTTTGTTTCTCCCCTACCTTCTCTTTTCCGCCTGCTCTGGTTTTATTTGAGCATTTTATATGAATCTATTTTCATTTCTAAAAATATTATTGTGTGCCTACTGTGTACCAGATACCATGGTGGGTGCTAGGAGTACAACATTGAACCAGACCTGACTCCTACTCTTGGGGGACTTGCAGTTATATGCTCAGGGAGGAAACAAATAATTTTACTGATTGTCCCACATGGGGAAGAGGAGGGCATCAGCTCCCACCTTGATCCAGGGGATCCTGCTGCATGCTGTCCTGGGCAGGGGACTCTATGCCCAGCCTGTATCTACCTGGGCAAGACTGGGTGCTTCCCCACCTTCCACTGCATCAGGATCCTCCTTATCCCCAGCCCATCTCTGGGGCTGGGGCAGAAAAGAGGAGGAAAACCTGGAGCAAATGCAGGGCGTTGGAGGGGCAGGGTGGGGCATGGCTCAGGGCTGACAGCTGTTGCTAAACTCTTCTGCATGCTGCTGCCTGAGTGGCTGCACTGGTTCCTGGATTGGGCCTGGCCTGCAGCTTCATGTAAATGTTCCTGCACACTGTGGGGCTCAGTGAATAGGCATGTGTTGGGACGTAAGACAAAGAAAGCAACAAGAGGCACCAAGGAGGGATGATGGGAAACTGCTGGGTGCTGGGGTTCTTACCACTGTTATCTGGGCTCCAAACTCCACCAACCTGGATGTGAAGTGGGGAGAAAGTCCAGGACCTGGGAGAATATGACTGCAGCTTCTTCCAGGTCCCAAGAACAGGACTGCCTTGGGTTGTGGTGCAGCAAGAGGGACTGAAGTTAGATCCTGGGTAGGACTTTCTGATATAAAAGTACAAGCTATAGAATGGAGGGAGGCCTGAGGGTGAAGGTGGGACCTTTCTTTGGAAAGAGGACAAAAGTCTCCCTGTCCTCTCTGTCCTCCTCCCACATCCTGCCATCTGTTGCATCTTTTCTAGAATAGAGGGCTAGATGCTATGAACTTTAGGGAGCTCTGAAGACCCAGGCAGCTAAAGCAGAGAAAGAACCCAAGCCCTATGAGAGCAGTTGCCTCCTCAGGGCGAGCATCCCTGTCCCCCTGGCCATCCCCTGTGACTCCAGGCTCTGGGCACTAGGGCACTGGGTCTGCTGTCTGGCTCTCAGTGGACCACTGCCTTTGGGCTGCTCTGAAATCTGTATATTGTCTCTCTGGCCAGAGTTGGATCATGGTCCCTTGAGGGAAACAGGCCTTCAGGCAGATGTTGAGTACTCTGTGGTTCCAGGTAGGCCAGGAGATATGCAGAAGGGAGGTGGGAGAAGGGGCATCATAAGCTCCCCCTGAGTCTGCCTCCCCTGTCTCCAGTCTCTACACTGGCCACTTACTCAAGAGAGCTTTACTGAGCTTAGCCAGGAAGTGTGGCTTCTCCAGGGCCCTGTGTGGGGTCTGTGCTGGGCTCAGCAAGCTCCCACATCCCTATCTGCTCCCCACCCAAGACTCAGATGCTAGGCAGACAGATCAGGGAACACAGACTAATTCTGTACGAAGGTTGAGTTAGGTAGGAGAGCTGAGTGCAAACTAGATACTAAAGCCATGTGACCAGTCTTTCCAAAGTGAAACAAATAACTTTTCGTTTGTCTGTGTCACTGCAACCTGTTTTGTATCTCTTCAGGAGCTGACTGTATTTTCTGGGGGAGTCGGGGACATCCTTGGGAGAGGGGTGGTGATAACAATAGGCACCAGTTGCCACTATTCACAGAGGGGCCTCATGGTCACAGTGAGCCTGCCAAGCAAGTCTTCTTGTGCCATTATGCTGAGGACAAAAGCAAGGCTCAAGGAATTTTTACTTGGTCAAGGCCACAAGCTGTTAACTGGTAGAGCCACAGCTTGAACTCAGATCTGACTCCGCAACACTCTTCATTCATTCCTTCATTCATTCACTCACAACAAATATTTATTTCTCTTTCCATTCCATGTTGCTCCCCATCTTCCTCTCCATGGGGCACATAGCTGGAGCATGAAATCCTTAGAGGGGGGACTCCCTTCTGTGGAGTTGTATGTGCCTCTCAACTATTGCCCCTGGGCTCCCCATCCCCAAACTGGTTTTTGGTGTTCCCTCCCTCCACTAGTGCCAAGCTCATCTCTTCGTATCAGATGATCTGACACATTTCAGAAGAGGGGAACTTGACCTGCCAGAGCTTGGGAAACATCTCATTCAGTCCTACATTATCCAGATGAGGATAGAGATGCCCCCAAAGGAGAGGAGTTTCACCCAAGGCCAGCTCATTCCCTCTCAACAAAGCCTGGACCAGAACCGAGGTCTCCTGGTTCCCACCACAGTGGGGTGCTCCAAGGGAGGACTGCCCTGCTCTGGGGGTCTTCATGTCATTGCTGTCCTTGCAGGCACCTTGATGGGCAGTGTGGGCCCCCTGCTCTCTCGAGGCTGGGGAGCTCTGCACATTTCCAGCTCCCTCCTGCCCTCACCCTCTTGATGTGCCAGCCAGGCTGCAGGATTCCCTGCCACCTCTTAAAAGTGACCACTATCTGCAAAGACCAGAGAGGCTGGTGGGGAATGATTCAATCAGCTCCCTTTTCCTATAATGTCAGGTCTTTCCACTTAGTTGGAAAAGAAATTTTACTCCCTTTACCACAATGGTCATCCCAGTAAGGCCTCACTGCGCCAGCCACTCATAGGTCATTAAATCCATATGCAGACAGGATAATTTTTTTCCATACCGCTGAATGAGTCAGAAAGTCTACCACAGCAGGTGGGGTAATTTGGCCTTGGTATTTTCACCATCCTGGCCTTACCCCAAGAGCTGGAGAGAATCAAACCTCAGAGCAGGAAATGGCCAGGAATGCTGAGGTCTGGGTCCAGTTGTCCTGAGTTTACAGTTCAGGTCAGACACCCTCCTCCCTGAAGACCACCCTGTCACTGGGATGTGGGGCTGCACTGGTCTCAGGAGTTAGAGGACTGGGGCTGGGGAGGAGGTGGCTGCATCTCAAAATTACCTAGGGGATTATGTCAAAGTGCAGTCCCTGGGCCTCCCATTGCCTGTGTGGGGACATTCTGATATGCCCCGGACTGCGGGAAAGGGTTGGGGATTGTAGGCAAGTATACTTTGAAAATATGCCTTCCCCAAACCTGAGAACCTCCCTCCCTACACTACCCCCTGCAGCCTCCTCTGGATCAGGTGCACTGAACAAATCCCAACCCCTCTTTGTAAGGATGAGAGGATGCAACCAGAGAGGAGAGGGGCTTCATCACAGTCACACAGGCCTGAGGTAGAACTTGCAATGTCAGTTACCTGTGCCACCTTTGAGTCTGGGGTTGATGCCAGGAACTTTGGCCTTGTATGTTTTATTTAGCCTGGGCTGCTCTCCCATCAGACTCGGCACTCCCTCTGCTCAGGGGCTGTAACTTCCCCATCAGATGGAGAACTCCTTTAGGTCAGGGGCTATGTTTTTTCTGCTCACTCCCAGATTCAAGGAAGGGGCTCTGAATCTGAAGCAGGGAGAAGAGAGGACGTTCAGAATAGAGGATGCTACTGGGTCACATACATAGACATAATTGTTTTTCCCACCAGGCTGTTGAGTTGTTTGTCCTCAGAACGTGACCAGGAGTTATTTCCAAGGCCCATTACACTACTAGCCTAACTAATTTATCCAGCTCTGTTCTTTCAAGGAGTTCAGTGTCTGGGCCCGCTCTCTATAGTTCTGCAAACTAGCCTTGAGGGTGTCCAATGGATCCCCCTTTCAGGGATTGGTGACACTGATATTTAGAGTTGGTGGGTGACGCCACAGGTCCTGAAGCAAGCAAGATTCAAGGCAGGATTATTAGGACCCAGACATCCAGGTCCCTCCCCAGGGTCCCTGATCCAGACTCCCCCGGGGAATGTTACCGTTTAATATTTGGCCCCTGGAGTGTGCCCAGTGCCTTTGATTGTATCCGGTTTCCTGTTTCCTTTGAGAGGGAGAATTTCTCTGAAGGAAGTGGTTTATAGTCCTAAAGCCTTACTTCCCTGGTCTTGAGATCCAAGTTTCCAGTTACAACTAGCTGAGATCAATGATAAGGAGGGAGGCAAGGAAGGAGGTCACCAGAGCTGTGGAATATCACTCCTTCTCACAAGGCAAGAAAGTGGGAAGGGAAGATGGAGGATTCAGTCCCAGACTATCCAAACTGCACATTGCAGAAAGATGCAGACATGCTCCAATCCCCTACCCAGCCGCATGCCCAGTGCCTTGGTGACAAGAAACAGGGACAGCCAGGCCTGAGGACCCTGCCCTGGTCTCAGCAGTTGACAGGACACTTCATCACCCCTGCCCTCAAACAGAGCCATGTTTAGCCTTTTCCAAACCCATCCTGTGGATTCTCTCTCTCTTCTTCTGAGTCAACACATATTTATTAAGAGTCTGGCCAGTCCTCTCATCCCTCGAGGAGGGAGTTCTTTGTGATAACTACATTCAATTTTTCCTGCTCCAGCTTCACTCCTGAACCATTGGGATCTAACCAGAAACGTGGAAGTCGCTTAGGTGTTTACACCTGAGGGCTTTTAATGCCAGGAATTGGTCACACAGGTGATGAAGAATCTAAGAAGTCAAATAGGGGATAGTGATGTAACTCAGACATTAGCAACAACAGGAAGCTACCCCTAGACTAAAGGGCAAAGGAAGGAGGTGGTCCTGGAGCCCAGGGGCTACAGGGGGCTAGTGGAAGCTGAAACCATAGAGGGCCTGGCTGGTGGGAGGTAGAGCCAAGGAAGAGATGTAACCGCTGCCTGAGACCCATCTGTGTCAGAGAGAGGGGGGTGGAAATATCCTTCCACCTCCTCCCTCCAGCACTCCAATGCCTTCCATGAACCCAGTGACCCAGGAGCTTGGGAAATGCAGCCTGCAAGGGTCAGCCGCCCTCCCCCGCGACTCAGAGCAGGGCAGGGCAAGGAGGGGAAGCTGAGGACATACAGCTTCAGGACCAGCACTCTCCAGTCTTGTTTGTACAGTGATGGAGCAGCTTATCTGAACACCTTCCTCCGTTGGTCAGTTCTTGGTCCACCAAAGAGAGTTTTTGCGTATCTCTATGCCGCCCACCCCCCTTCTCTTTTCTCTGTCAAATGCATCTTTCCTGCCTAGGTCCCCTGGACTGTTCACCACCTGATGGCATTCTGAGCTTTTCCTGTTTTAAGGAGGCTTATTGTTCATGTTCTCAGAGTCAGCCTAAAAGTCAGTCCCCAGTGGTGTTCAGGAAGAGCCCTCCTGTGAGGCTGTAGGCAGACAGAGGACACCCCTCTGTGCAGTCAGGCCTCCAACTGGATTTGATCCCACCTATGAAAGGGGCTTCTTCATGAAGCAAAGGACCAATGGAGAGCTCAGGCAGGCTCATGGCTCCTGCTGGGGTTTAGCTTGAGATGGAAATGCTGCTCCTCTGGAAGACTCTGGGGAGGCTAGTTCTGGCCGGGGTAGCCTCTGCTGGTCTCACAGTATGCAGGGACAGAGCTGGGGCTCAGGGCTGCCATAGATGTGCTGGAGGCTGGCTGGTGGCCTGGTGGCACTCGCTCATACCTCTCATAAGAGACCCTCATCAGAGCAACCTTATGTCACAGGGCTTAAGCAGGGGACCAGTAGTTATCTGACTTAGCAGCAGATCCCCACAGCTTCTAGCCCAGTGGGGAATGAACAAGGGAAAGATTTTTTCCATCCAGGGCACTGTAATTGCTTCTAAGACTTCAGCTATGCCTTTCTAATCTGACTGTCTCTAATTGAGCACCTACCATTTAATCCTTATCTGTGGTTCCCTGACAGGTACTCACATGGTAGGTCCTCAATTAATCATGAATGATCGAATAATTTTTTTTAATTTATCATTTTAATTTATTTATCATTTATTTATCATTGAATAAAATGTATTTTCATTGAATAAATCATAAATGATTGAATGAATGGATATGTGGATTCATTATCCATTTTTACGTCTATTTACTCATTCATTCAACAAATAATTATTGAGCGCTTTTCTAGGTACTAGGAACGCAGTTGGTGAACTTGCAAAATGAATCTCTGTCCTAATGGAGTTACATTCCACTGTAGAGAAACAGATAATAAATTCCTAAACACCTACATATTTATATCTATATCTAATCGAGAGAGGAAGCAGTTGGGGGGGGTAGATGAATGGATTCAGAGAGTCAAGAAGTGATAAGCTCTATCAAGAGAATTAAAAACGGCGGAAGGCTACAGAGTGACGGGCTTCTTTTGCAGGGTGGTCAGGGAATCTCCTCTGAGGAGGTGACATCTAAGCTGAGATCTGGATGTGGGGGAAGGAGCCTTCCCAGCCCTCTCAGGGAGGTGAGCAGGAAGTGCAAAGGCCCCAGGTGGGAGGTGCACACAAAGAAGTGTCCAGCAGTGTGGTCTGGACTTCCTGAGTGAGTGCAACAGGATTGGGAGTAGGGGAAGGGCCCCTGGCCAGAGAGGGGTCAGGGTCAGGGTCAGGGAATGGCCCCACTCTCCCTTCAGTGGTCGGGATCAAAACATGAGAGTCATCCTGATGGTGCTTTCTCTCACCTGGACACCCAAACTCAGCAACAGGTCCTGTTGGCTCTGTTCCCAAACACATCAGACAGCCAGGCACTCCTCCCCACTCCCCACTGCCACCCACGAGAGCTCACCACCTCGCCTATTACCTGGATGGCTGAAATACGTTCCCCATGGTGTTCTTGCTTTCCCTGCTGCACACAACACACTCTCCACACTGCAGCCCGAAGTATCTTTTAAAAACAGAAATTAGATATTACTCCTTTGCTTACAATGGCTTTCCCTGCACAAGAATAAAACCTTGGAACCTTTCGTGTGACCTGCCCAGCCCAGGTGGCCGTCCCAGACCACATCTGTGACTAGCCCGCCCTGGCCCTTGCCTTCACTCTCGGGAAGCCCCCACTAGCTGCTCTGCTCCCTGAGCCACTCAGGCCTCAGGACTTTGCCTGCTGGTACCTCATGGCTGGTTGCCCTTGGTGATCATATCCCTCTCGGCTCAGTGTCTCCTCCCCAGAGAGGCTGTCCTGAGCACGCACACAACCTAAGTCAGCAGCACTCTATGCCCAGCCACTGGCTCTCAGGGTGTCCTATTTCTTTAACTTGGTAGGTCTCAAACGATCTGTTTATTGGTTTATCCCCTGCCTCTAGAATGTTACTTTCCTGAAAGCCTGTTCTCTTTGATATTCCTGAACCCGGCACTTGTAACCTGGCACCTAAAAGCCCTCCATGAATATCTGTTTAATGAATGAAAGGGAGGGTGCCTCAGCTGTCTACTTGCCCCAGCACTGACGACTAAACAGCTGAGCAGATCATGAACAGACCAGTCTGAGGGCTACAAAGGGGCTGGACTTCGAGGGAGGAGGGAGGCTCCCAGGCAGGCCTGCTGTCATCTTCAGAGCTGCCCAGTCCGGGGGTTACCTGAAGCAGGGGAGATCCACCATGACTCCCTTCTTCTGTACTGGACCTCCACCCTCTGAGCCCCCCTTGTCCTCCATCTTCCCAGAGTGGCAGAGCTGGGGTCCATCATGGGCTTTGGACTAGGACAAATCTCAGTCTTAGAAATTCCATCTCTACCTCTTACTCACTGAGTGACCTTGGACATGTTTCATAATCTGAATCTCAGTTACTGCGATTAGAAAATGAGAATAATAATCATCATAATGCCTAAGTCACAGGGCTGTCTATAAAGTTGGTGCCAGCACGTGAAAAGCATCAATAAATGTTAGCTTTTATTAGCATTGTTATTATTACTGTCAATCAGTTAACGATTATTTTTGAACATCCCCCTCCCTTAGCCTCCAGAACCTCCTCCTCTCCTATGGCAGCCCTGCCAGGGTGTCCAGGGAAGTAGCAAAGGCTTCCTCTGCCTTTCCCTATTTGGGTACAGGATTCGTAGCCCTCCTTCCCTAATTTTGACCTGTAAACCACACTTACTTATTCTTGCAGCAGCTATATTATGAAATACTTGTCTGTTCAGCTAGGCCAGCTCTTGGCAACAGGAGACTCTTCTACCTCTTTCCTTAAGCTGTCCCTTTTCCTCTTGGAGTCTCTGCCACCCCAACTACTCTAGGTACCCAGTTTTTTCATTTTTCTCATCATCAATAAGAAGATACTGACAAAGTAATTCATACTATGGAGTCAGTGTTATCTTGGCTTTAAAAATAACACACAGGGTGATTCTTAACCCAAAGGAACACCTCACCAATGGGGGGATTTTATGCACTGTGTGGGAGCTACAGGAGGGGGCAGGGCTCTCCCTGGTTTCTTCAACGACATCTTTAAGGAGCTGCCTGCCCTGCTTGCCTGTGGACAGGGCTCCACTTGGTGTTCCAGTGCCTCCATTCTGTTGCTTCCTCTTTGTCTGTCTGAGACTGCACACTCCTGAGGGCAGCCATCTCTCTGGCTAGCTCTCACAGGGCTGTCTATAAAGTTGGGGGTTATGAGGCCTTGGACCATGACTTGGTGGGACAAGTGTTTGTGGCACATTCAGCATGCCCCACCCCATGTGCACCCTAGGACTTGCAGCCTCTGCTTCTCTTTCCCACATGTAGGGAGAGGTAAGTTTTTCTCCCAGCTCTGAGAGGCAGCCCTTCCTGTGAGAGCCTGCCCTACCTCAGCCAAGGTCCTGGGTCCAGCCCTTTCCCACCATGGAGAAAATAGCAAGAAAAACAGATGAGAACTGATACCCTAAGCTGCAGGGTCTGCTGGGACCTGGCCCGGAGGAACCCCAGGAAAGCTTTAACCCCGGGGCTCCAGGCAGTTGGGAAGGGTGAGGGGAAGAGAAAGGGCGGGCACCTCTCTAGCTAGAAGTTACCTCCTCCTTCTCTGTCACCTGGGACACTGTCAGAATTCACCTCCTCTCTTGGTGGGTCATCACTGCCCAGATGTGGGTCCTGGGCGAGATACCCCCTCCCCTATTCCTCAGGCTGGACGGCAATACCAGAGGTCACTTTGTCTACCCCCCTTTCTCTGGGTGGTACCACCTTTGAATAGGGTCTAGACATTCCCATTTTAAAGCTTGTAGGAAAGGGACGTTCCCAATCTGCCAGTCATCCACATCTAAACAACCCACAGTCAGCCTGGTGCCCTGAGGAGAGCTGGTCTTGGAGTCAGGAGATGTGGGCAAGTCGTTGCCCATTTCTGGACCTCGAGTTCCTAATCTGTAAAATGGGGATTCCATTATGCGCTGTACTCACCTCACAGGGTGGTTACGGGGATTACCTGGGACATGAATGTAAAAGGGCTTTGTAAATGATAAATATGATGTAAATCATAGCTGTGATGGGCTGTGATAGGGGGTGCCTGGCCCACATCCTTCCTTCTGCAGCTGCAGCTCCATTGGGCTCTGCTGAGGCTCACCACAGGGACCTGCCCCCCTGCCTGTGACAGCTGTGGCAGAGTACCTTAGCCTTTTTTCTCTTTTGATAGAATGACCTGCGCTCCTTTAGCCTCACCCCATAGACTTGCCCAGAGCTTCTTTCACTATAGGACATGTGGGAAGCACTTTAAGCTCATCAGAAACAAACCTTGAGCCAGACGTTTACAGAGCCATTAGGCTGTGTTTGCTGAGCATCTAGAGATAGCAGGGTTTCTCAGGTGCGTGTGTTTTCAGGGGCTTGGAGGGTTAGGAGCTCAGGCACAGGAATGTTGGTGGCGTGCTTACAGAGCATTTCACATATGTTAGCTCATCTGAAGTGGTTCCCACAGTCTCACTTTACAGAGGAAGAACTGACCTAGTAAGTTACAGACCTGGGGCCCAGATATGGATCTCTGACTCCAAAGTATGCACCAGGCTGGCTATCCTGCTGGGGCTTCAAGAGGTGGAAATAGGCTTTAGTTACAGCAAGAGAGCAAGGATTAGATCTAAGAAAACTTCAGGAAGGCAGAAGCAAACTGGACAGATTCCAAGGCCCCTTGGAGCTTTGGGGACACAAGGACCCTATGATTACAGAGTAGGGGATGGGGGACCACACTGAAGGTGTTGGAGTCATCTAGGGGCCTCAGTTTCCCCACTGGAATGATGAGATTGGAAATGAGGTCGCTTCTAGTGCTTGCTTTCTAGGTGGGGTGGGGGTGGGGTCCAGTTTCCCCCATCCCTCAAATCATTCCCCTTTCCACTCCTGTAAAGCCTTCAAGGAGCAGTGGGCTTTGGTCCAGGGTGAGAGGGACCTTAAGAATCACTGCTGTGAAGGAGAATGCCGCAGATTCCACAGGCACGGGACAGAAGAAAACGGAGTCAGAGGGAGGCCTCCGCCTTCACACCCGTGGGTCTCAGTAGCTGTTCACATGCTCAGGAGGGCACTCCATCCATCTCAGAAGCTACATTGGAAAATAACAACTGGGCAAGCTGCTGGGCTGAGCCAGCTCCTCAGCACAGAGTTGGGCGGGCCCCGCCCTTGGCACTAGCTCCAAGGCCAGTGCGTGGGCAGAGGACATTCTGGCTGCTGGCTGGATTGGTTTAAAGGGAAGTGGGGAGCCCCCCCCCGGAGGGGCATCCCCTCAACCCTGGGGGCAGGGGTGGGGGAAGAGTCATGGCCCATGGGCAGCCTCATCCATTTTCTGTGTCATCCAAATGTTTTCATCATCTGTGTATGTCATGGCATGAAAAAGGTTGGTAGCTCTGCCCCTTGACATCGTCCTGCTTATTTCCTTCAAAGGACATATCGCAACCTCTAGTTGTCTTGTTTATTTATTTCCTTACTTTTGTGTTATCTATTTCTTCACCCAAAATGTGAGCTGCATAGAGGTAGGGATTATTAATCTTACTCCTAGCACAGAGACCAATGCCTGGAACAGAAAGCACGCAAAAATGAATGAATACACCCATGTATGCATGCATAAATGGGAGTTCCTTGCATGTAGTCCTCAATGAACATCAGTTTTCTTTCCTGAGAATAATTCCCAATTAGCTTGGGGGTGGAGAGCTGGTTCTTGAGATCAACCCGTCAGGAGGTAAGCACTGTACATGACTGAAAGGGGAGGCGAGGTAAGGATGGGGGTGGGAGATGGGGGCACTGGAAGAGATGGGACACAGCCAAAAAGAGGGGGTGTGGGAAGGCTTTTTATTATAGTGTGTCAACTGGCCCAAGGGGAGGGGTGGTTTGTTAATCACCTTGTTGTTGTGGTCAGTTAGGAAGCATAGGACGTGCTGCCACCCTCCATGTGGTCTTGGGCAGAACACGTGACTACTCTGAACCTCAGTTTTCTCAGCTGTCAAATGGGCACTCATTCTGCTGGTGCTTTTCTACCCCACGGGAACTGTCATGAAGCAATGATAAGGTCACCAGTGGGGGTGTGCCAAGCACATGTGAGCAATTTTTACTTTGGTAATTTTAGTAAAATTCCTAAAGGAATTCATTTGTTGTTTTCTTCTATGTTTTTTCCCACCCTCAGAAGTAGACATGAACCAGTGCATTGCAAGTTCTGGCCTAAATTTTAGATCCCAAAGACTTGACCCTCTAGCCAAAGACAACCACCTCCCCACTCCTGGGCCCTGGCTGAGCAGGGGCCTCCTCTTAGAGACCCCCAGGGACTGGGTGAACTGAGGAGGGGGCCTCACACTCTGCCCTCCTCTCCCCCAGGTACAAGACAGTGGTGACTCCCCGAAGGGCTGTGGTGGCCATCGTTGGCTGCTGGATTCTCTCCTTTGTGGTGGGCTTGACACCTATGTTCGGCTGGAACAACCTGAGTGCAGTGGAGCGGGCCTGGCTGGCCAATGGCAGTGTAGGTGAGCCCGTGATCAAGTGCCAGTTTGAGAAGGTCATCAGCATGGAGTATATGGTCTACTTCAACTTCTTTGTCTGGGTGCTGCCCCCATTGCTGCTCATGGTCCTCATCTACCTGGAGGTCTTCTACCTGATCCGCAAGCAGCTCAACAAGAAGGTGTCCGCATCCTCTGGTGATCCACAGAAGTACTATGGGAAGGAGCTGAAGATCGCCAAGTCGCTGGCCCTCATCCTCTTCCTCTTCGCCCTCAGCTGGCTTCCCCTACACATCCTTAACTGCATCACCCTCTTCTGCCCTTCCTGCCATAAGCCGAGGCTCCTCATGTACATCGCCATCTTCCTCACACATGGTAACTCGGCCATGAATCCCATCGTCTATGCCTTCCGCATCCAGAAGTTTCGGGTTACCTTCCTTAAGATTTGGAACGACCACTTCCGCTGCCAACCTGCACCCCCCATTGATGAGGATCCTCCAGAAGAGAGGCCCGATGACTAGACTCCACCTCCTGCTCCCACCTGCCCACATCTGCGGCATCTCAGCCCAGTCCTCACCTCCCTACTGTCCCGCTTGTCTCCCTGTCTCCCTGACTCTTCCCTACTGGGCATTGGGCTGTGAGTGCCCAGCACCTCGAGGTCCTGGAGGAGTTTTGGGAGGGCAGCCCATGGGGAAAGAACCAGGTAACCTGAGGGGAGGAGGAAAGCGGCTTGAGCCTCCCCACCTGCCTGACCAACCCACAGGCAGCCCAGTGCATCAGGCTGAGTGGGGCCTGGGGACACTGAGACTGCCAAGGGGCCATGTGGGCCAGGAGGGCAAGCTCAGGTCCCATGGCAGGCAGGGAGGGGAGTCTGCTTGTCTTAGGTGGTAGTGGTGCAGCCCTGGGACCAAGCTTAAGGAGAGGAGAATATCCCCGCCAAGATGGAGGGAAGGACAGAAACTAGATGTCCTGGCCTTGTTTTCTCTCCTGTTCTGTAGCAGAAGGTGACCAGAGCCACTGACAGGCAGGAATCAAGGAGCCTCAATCCCCACCTCCCAGAAGCCTGTGTTCCTGGCCATGCTGCATGCCAGGGTGCCTGCTCCCTTTGCCCTGGGGATTCCAGGGTTATACTTGGGAGAGGCCGAAAGGGCGAGTCCAGAAATAATTTCCAGTATTTGCTTTATTCTTCACTAGCCCTTGGACCTGAGTGGGGGCTCCGAGCTCTCTGGAGCTAATGTGGAATGGTAGGTGTGGGCCTCAAACAGCCACTGGGAGACAGCGTTGAGCCCTCATTCTTTCCCCGAGCCTCCCAAGTAGGAGACTTGGTGTGTAACTGCCTGTCCTCTGGGCCACCAGCTCTCGGTGATGGGCCTGTGCCCTCCTAGGTGACACCCATCTTTGTTGCTTCTGAGCCAGATGGAGAGGAGAGCCCCAGACATGCCAACTCTTGGGAGGATTCTGCCTGCCTGGGGAGTGGATGAAGAAGGGAAAGTGGGCTGCTCTGGTCACACTGGGATGAAGTGTGACAGGGTGGTCAGGCCAGAGGAGACTACCCTCCTGGGTATATGGGCAGGAAGGTCTTACCAGAATTTAGGTACCCTCAGTACCCCTGACACTTAGCACAGTGATCATGGGCTTTGAGGCTCTATTGCAGAGTCTAGGCCTTTAGACTAAACCCTTGGGGAAGGGTCCGCTCCTGGCCAAGTCCAAAGCTCCTTATACAGAAGAATGAGGGGCCAGGTTCTAAGTGTGAATAGCAACTCCAGACATGATTCCAGGCCCTTCTCTCTCTCAGAGGTGGGATATCCCCTGGCTCCCAGGGCGGGCCACTTGACTAATAAAAGACTGTGAACCCTCATGGAGAACGTACCCCACCACTGTCTGAGGGCAACAAACAACCTCAACAGAGAAAAAGCAATGGTGGGGGATGGGGAGAAGTGAAGAGAGGGGGGACTTGGAGGCATTTGGAGCAAGGAGGGTTCCAAAGAAGGGTGTGTCTGTTCCTATAGTTATCCTCTTAGGGTAGCAAACTCTGCATGTGAAATGAGATCCTAAAAAATCTCACATCTGGAAAACCCCCATGACACTGCAAGCTCCCTCCCACTGGCACCTTCCTCATGGTGTCAGAGGTGGAGACCCCCTCATGATGACACATTTAACACCCCCCTCATGGTGACGCAGTGCCGCCCCCATCATGATGATGCTCATTGTCACAGAGGCCCCTGTACTGTATCACCACACACCTTTATTCAAGTGCTTCTCACCCAGTGTACAACTCTCTGCAGGAGCGCTCCAATCTTTGCACTTTCCAGGGCCCCTTGTATCCAGGAAGCCTGGCCTGGGGCCTGCTAGGCAGGTACCAAGGAGCAAAGCCATCAGTCATCACTATGGAGATGGGGACCTCTGGCCTCCGTGGAGCTTGATTCTGGGCCTGGCTGCCCTGAACCCTCAGGCCTGCAGCACCTGGCAGAGAACATGTTTCATGAGCCCCTGCCGTTAGGCAGAGCTGGGCTATACGTGCCCTGCTGAAGAGGTGATATGGGGAGCGCGAAGCAGTACCCCTCTTCCTTTCCCAGGCCTCCTTCCCCTTAGGCCCTCGGGCCCAAAGCCCAGGTCTCAGCTCTGCCCACTGCAGCTCCAGGATACATCCTCACTAGTCCAGGGCCTCAGAACCACCTGGGAGGGCAGTCAGGGCACGGATGTTGCCCCTACTTTTCTGACTGAAGAAACAGGTCCAAGGGAATGCCCTGGCCTAAGGTCATTCAGAGCCAGGACTAGATCCTGTCCTCTGACCATCCACTGAATCCCTTCCACTGAATGCCCATCCCTTCCAGGCCTCACCAGCATCACCCTGCCCTGCAGCGTCTGTGGAACACCCCCAGGACTGTGCGTGTTCGCTGCCTGTGACTGCAGATTTGTACTCAGAGCTGGCTGCCCCCTTCCCTTCTCACTCCCACCCCTGCTCCTGGCCTCCACCCCCAGAGGCAGCAGAGGGAGTGCATGCAGCCATTTACCTTCCTCCTCATCACAGCCTCCACCAGTGGCTCTTCAGTGTGTGGCTGAGGCTGGGAGAAATCTGAAGGTTAGAGCTCAGGGAGTGGGTGGGTGTCTGCTGGGGACCCGAGTGGGGGGTGGGGGGGGTGAATGAGTCTCATGCCCTCACCCCAGTGATCCATCTGTCTACGAGGCAGACTCTACCGCCTCCTTTACCCACGTTAAGCCATCCTCCCTCTTGGAAAGTCCTTCTGACAGCCTGACCTCGATTTTCACTACCCCTGTCTTGCCTTGATTTTCAGCACTCAGCCTCGTCTAGTCCAGCAGGAGAAGAGGTGGCTTCTCCTGGTCTCCCATCCATTGGAGGGTTCCTAAGGAGTGACCCCTTTCAAGCCCTCACCTTTGACCTCCAGCCGGCAGTCCACAGACGCCTCCCCCAGCACATTGATGGCCTTGCAGGTGTAGACCCCAGAATCGAAGGGGCTGGGTTTCCGGATCTCCAGGGTGCAGACACCTTGCTCAGAGAGGGCGCGGTATTTGGGGTCACCCTGGATGTCCATCTTGTTTTTCATCCAGATGATCCTGGGCTGGGGAAGCAAGGTCAGAGGAGAGCTGGGAAGTTTGTGGGCCAGGACGAGGCTCTCGCAGGCCATCCTCAGGCTTAGGGAAAGATGCCTGGGAAGATCCTTCAACCCCAGTGCCCCTGCCCAGGGCACAGCAGGGCCCTGCCCCTCACCTTGGGTGATGCTCGGACACTGCAGAAGAGCTGCGTGCTGTAGCCAGGGGTGGAGGTGTGGTCAGCCAGGGGCTGGGTGAACGAGGGGGCTTCTGAGAAGTCTTGCTCAACAAAGCTTTTAGGTTTGGCAACAATATCTGGTTTGGGGGGAGAAAGTAGGGTGAATTTGAGGTTACAGGAGGAGACCTCTTAAGACTGACCTCATCCATTTTCTTAAAATCACTACAGCTTACACTTAGGTATCCCACTTAATCTACACAGCCTTCCTTTGCAAGGATAAATTTGTCATCCCCAGTTGACAGATGGAAAACTAAGACCCTTCATAGATGAGGGACTTGCCCAATATCATGTAGTGAGTTTGCGGCTTAAGCGATGGAACGTCACATGATGACTATGGCTCTCTGAGCAGAGAGCTGGTGGTCTGGAGGAAAATTAAGGGTTGAAGACAATCCATTTCATCCCTACCTCCTCCTCTGGAACCCCATGGCAGGACCCCAGGCTCCTGGGGTCTTTGGGAAGCCAGGCACAACCAACATGCAGGAGCTTAGAGGCAGAATGTCTCAAAGAGGCAGAGGAAAGCCAAAACCACAGCTGGGTGAGTCGCAGAGGGGAGGACAGAGGGGAGTGGGCAGCAAAACCAAACAGACGAGATGATCTTGGCTGAGGGTGGAGTCTAAAAACCCAGGGATTCTGCATTTCATTTCTGTTTGTCTTTGGAGACTTGACTGGCTTTCTTCTTTTAAACGAAAATTTCTTCCTAATTCTGTGCAGTTCAGGCTAGTGTTTAAAAGAGTGTGCTTTCTGCAGCCCACACAGACTGTACGGGGGAGGGCCTTGGAGCACGCAGGGTGACAGGGAGAAAGGGCTTGGAATTTCACATTTGACGCAAGAGGGCCATGTGTCTGTATAGAGACAGTAAATACCCATATCTCTCTTGTCCATCTATGTGGTGTTATATTAGGGTCGGGAGTTTGCTTTTAGCAAACTCACCAGTCTACCTATCCACACACATTGCCCTTCAGAGTAGCTCCCTTGGGATACTGCACAGGAGACCCAATGACTGCTATGATGTTGGCAGCCATACGGCATCTTTAGAATAAGTGCACAGCCTCCCAAGGGGTGTTTCTCATTTGCATGGGTTTGCTCTGATGTGTTTGTTACAATCAATCAACCACATCCATTTCTTTACAGTCACGCCATGTGAATGTGTGCGTGTGGGTAGCTGTGGAGTGGGTGTGGAGAGGGCAGCAAAAGCTCTGGCAAGTGGACACCCATGAGAAGCACACAGGGAGGGCTGCTGACACACCAAGGAAAAGTCAGAGACAGGGAGAAGGGTCAGCATGGCAAGGCCTAGCTTGGTTTCCGGTCTTGGACCCAGACCCACCTGTCTTCTGGATGTGGGCAAGCTCCTTGGTGACGGCCGCCGAGGCACTGAGTCCACACAGGTTTTCCGAGAAGACCCGGAAGGAGTAAGAGTTACCCACGATGAGGTCGGAGATAGAGCAGGTGGTCGGGTGGTAGCGCTCCAGCACTGTGAACCATTGCTGCAGGGACCCTGGGCCTGTCATCCTCACCTCCACCCTGCCCTCCCCCTCCCTGCTCCCCCTGTGGCCTCTTCCTCAGAGGGGCTTGTTCCACGCCCCATCCCTGGGAGGCTGAATCATCCAGCTTTGGGTCTGAGGGGCTTTAAATTGGGAGAAGGAACCCCTGGGAGAATGTGACCTTGCTGGGGTCCTCAGAGAATTCTAGAACTTTACTGGTCAAAGTGTGGCCCGAGGTCCTGCAAAGTAAGAATCACCTGAGAACTTCATAGAAGTTCAGGATCTCAGTCCCCACCCCAGACCCGCTGAATTAAGATCTGCATTTTAGCAAGATTCCCAGGTAATTCATATGCACATTACATTTCCAGAAGCACTGCTCTAGAGCTTGAAGGGCCTCAGAGAGCCACCCTTGAAGTCTTCAGGAGGAAACTGAAACCCAGAGATGAAAGAGATTTGCCAAAAGCCACACAGGGAGTCAGGTTAGTGGTGGGCAGACCAGAGCTCTTCGGTCCATGGACTCTTAGTGGACAGGCCTTCCCAGACACCTAGGCCACTTCTTTCCCCGCAAACCCAACCCCAGTCAGACCTTCCTCCTCCCCGTACTCTGCTCTAGCAGGCCTCACCCCTGTCTTTTTGTCTGCCTTCTGCACTGTGTAGCCCAGGAGCTCTGTGTTGCCTGTGTCCTGGGGTGGTGTCCACTCGAGGGCAGCGTTGCAGCCCCAGACATCCAGTAGCCTGATGCTGCTGGGGGATCCAGGTTTCTCTGTAGGACCAGGGTGTGAGAGAGAGTGAGGGGGAGGGCTGGGCTTGCTGCAAAATCCCCCCACCCAAGATCTGGCTCTTATCACTCTCTCTTGGCCTGACCCCATTGGCCATCAGTTCTGGGGCAGGAGGTGAGGTCTCTGGGTCCCCAGCAAGTCAGCCCTGCCTCCCCTGGCCCCATACCGATCACCAGGATGTCGATGGCTGCCTTGGCCTCCAGGCCTTCCAGCTGCACGGTGAGCTCATAGCAGCCTGAGTCGGAGCGCTGGGCTGAGCGGATGAAGAGGATGGAGTCCTGGTCCCTGGTGCGCACACTCACCCGCTGGCTGTCCAGGGCATGACCGTTGTGGGTCCACGAGGCCTGAGGCTTGGGATTCCCCTGGGAGGGAGGAGCCCTCAAGGTGAACGCAGAAGGTGCCAGCACCCCCACACCCACTCAGCTCCAGGGATCCCTGTGCCAGGAGAGCTAGCCCCATTGGCCCTTCCGAGCACAGGTAGCAGAGGCTAGAGCCACAGGTGCTGCCTACAGCCTCATTCTCCGGATGTCCAGCCAGCCCCGGGGCCACCTGTCCTGTTCACCGGCTGGAGAATCACAACTGAGTCATGTGTACAACAGAGGGAGGATGAGGCCATCTTGGTGGGTGGGTCTCAGGCAGACCTCCACGGGGATCCTGACATTTCCTGGGCTCCTCTAATACACCTCAGACGGGGGCCCTTATTTCACCCAAGTTCTTATCCCGGGCAGGAGGCATACTCACCTGGAAGGGGATTTGCAGGTTAATCATCTCTCCCACCTGACGGACATAGGTCTGACGAAGGTGGCGGGGAACGCGGATCTTGGGGGCCTCTGCATTAAAGCGAGAGGCTAGGCTTAGCACAGCAGGGGGGCTGCTGATTGGAGGCTTCTGTGGCAGGGGTAGGGGACAACTGGAGAAGGCTGCTGGCTGGGTAGGAGGTCTCCTGGGTATGCTCTGAGGCTGCCTCCTTGTGGACAGGGCAAAGCTCACTCCCCAGATCCAGGGACCCAAATCCCCTGAGGCCCTTGGGGACTTGAGAGCCAGGAGGTTCCAGGAGGGCAGGGCCTCCACGGTGTGAACTGGTAGGCATCCCGGGCACTCCCTTGGTGCCCTGACCCTGCCAGGCTGGGATTTGCCCTGCAGCTCTGGTATTCCTGGGCTCCAGATGGGCCCCAACTGGCTCCCTGGCTCCCCCTGGTGGGCAGCATGTGCTGCGCCTGTGGCCCTGCATTCCCTGGAAGGGTGGCAACACTGTCTTCCCAGTCCCTCTGCCCTTCTGCTTTGAACAGCTCAGGCCTTCAGAGAAGCCCCTGTGAGACCCATTTGCCCACTGCTCTGTCTCCAAGCCATACGGGAGGATTGGGATATTTCCCTTTTTAAATGAAGCCAGAGCAGACCTACCCCCTTCCTTCTCTCTTACTCCTTCCACTACCTTTCAGTCTGCGGTGGGGAAGTCCTTCCTGACACTTTACTTCAGCCCCATGCTACGGTAGAGAACCACCTTCCTGACTATCACCTAATCAGGTGCAAGGGCATTCCAAGGGAAGCTGCAACAGCCCCTGCCACTATCCCCCTGGGTGGGCGTAGGGGTGGTGGTGGCTGAGGCTCCTCAGTGGCAAACAGGTGGCAGCAGTTGGTCAGTGGCACGCAGGGCAGAGACGGAGGAGACAGAAGGAACACAGTGTCTCTGAGGATTAGCTGTGCAGGCACTTGGCCCTGGGAGCATCAGGCGTGGAATGTTCCAGGGGCAGCTGCAGGGGGCCAGGAATGCTTGGCAGCTCCAGGTGGCTGAGGAGGGACAGCTGAGCAGCTGAGGATTCTGGACAGGGTCCCCACCCTGCCCTGCCCATGAGGGGGGCCTGGCTGGCTGCTCCCTGTTTATTCACAGCCTCCTCCCCTCTTCTCTCCAGGAAATCCCCTTCTCTCCTGCCAGAGGAATTTTAATGGAGTAGAGGGTGCTGAGTCTAGCTGACTCCTTCCGTGTTAGGCCTTGAAGTAGAGGGTCCTGGCCCCTGCAGGCTCTCAGAGTCTGAGGTCCCTGGGCCCTCAGGGAAGGTCCAGGATGCCCACCAACCCCACTCTGCAACAAGGAGGGCTTCCTGGCACTCCCAGGCTAGAATCGATGAGTCCATATTGAGCTGCCAGGTGGGACCGTGTCTCACCCAGACTCAAAGGAAGGGAAAGTCCTCTGGTTCTGAAAACCACCAGAAAAAGACTCCCTGCTGCCTGGTAAGACATGAACTGTCCTGTGTGGGAGTCAGGTTCTGGGACTGCCACAAATAGGCTAGGTGATCTCAAGGGAGTCCTGGGTGCCTTTGGACCTGCTTGGCTTGGATGGACAAGCCGTAACAGTCTACAATTCTACACTCCCAACCCCCTGGTTCCCACATCTCTCAGGCCTTAGAGTTGAAAAGTATTTCCTTGAATCCGAACTTGACCCCCTTCTGTGGCCGTGAAACCCCCTCTGTCTGGAGGCCTTGTCCAGAATTATGGGGTCAAGACAAGGAGGGGGGAACAAGGAGAAATGTGGAGAAGGCCTCAGGCCACCTGCTGGCCTATGTCTCTTGTCACCCTGCAGCTCTGGGCTGTCCCCAGAGACCTTGGATCAGACCAAATGACTCACTGCCATTAACAGACTGAAACCTGATCAGTCCTGGGAGGGCTTGAGGCTAATGCACCCTACAAATAGAAATCTTAGCAAGGGGACAGCAGCTGGCCTCCCAGGTTCCCAGTGCAGCACTGGCCTCTGGGGATGGAGAAACCTTCACCGGCCTTTTGCAGGGCGTTAATCTTCTTCCCACTAGGGACGTGGTGCAGCAAGAGGCAAGCAAAGACTCCTCTCTATTCCAAAATGTTTGGGAGAATCTGGAACCCAGGCCATATGAAATGAGCAGAAAATGAGCTTCCATGGCCGCTGAAGGAATTAAGATTAGGTAGGAAGAATGTAATGACTCTAAGCACTGGGACTCTGAGGCAGGTGACCTGGGGAGCTTGAGCTCTCAGTTCTGGAGGTCAGGAAGCTTGGGGGCTGGGCCACTCAGGGAAATGGCCTCTTTGACCTCTAGAGGCCCCTTGCTGCTGAGGAACCTGGGACTGTCTTAAGGCAAAACGGCGATAGCAGGTGGCTTGTGCACGTGAGTGTGGGATGGGGGGAAATGACTGCCCTGTTCGCTCTACCCATTGGCCTCAGTTTCTCCATCCATTAGATAAGGTGCCTGGGAAGGGCTGGGGAGCAGGCTTTACCAATGATCTCTTGGATGTGGACAGGCTGGTCCAGCACAGCTGGTGGGCCAGCCCCTGCAGAGCTCACTGCAGCCACACGTACGAAGAACTTGTCACCTAGAACCAGGTTCCGCACGGTCTGCTGGGTCACCATCATGGGCCGGGAATTCACAGGCACCCACTCCAAGGCTGAGAGAAATGAAGAGAGTGCAAGGTCCTGGCTCCATGGCTGTGGGCACCCTTCTCAGTGGGGCTTCCCTTCTCGCTGATGATCTGAGGAAGCTGACCTCCCTTTCTGGGACTTATTTTCCCTTTGCCTCCCTGACTTCTTGTTGTCAAATGGCATCAAAGACACCTGATGTTAGAACCCTTGAGTGGTGGCCAGAGATGGGTTTGCTGAAGCCCAGAGAGGGTTGGACACATTTGCCAAATCACACAGCAAGGTAGGGGCAAAGGCAGAGGCCAGGCTGAACTTGACTGCCACGGAGGTGGATAAGAGGATGGTGGCATGAGGAATTTGGCCAGAGCCACCCGTCCCCTGTTTCTCCTCACTGTCTCTTACAACTTACCCTCCCCCTCAGCTTCTTTTGCTCTCCACCTCCTGCTTGCCCTCCCCAAGCAGGGTCCTCTGAGACTTACTACCTCCTTCATTCTCACAGAGGAGTGCCCCAGTGTCACCTACCCTTTTATCTCTGTTACTCAGAGGCTTCCTGGAGCTGGAGGACAGGGGGCCTCCTAAGGCCGTTTGGACATCCTCCTGCTTTCAGAGGTGTGTTGGTGGAGCAAGAAGCTGTGTGTGAGTGGCTTGAGCGGACTGCTTCCTCTCCCTCCTTCTGTATCTCCCCTTGGACTGACCCAACTGCAGAGTCTGGAGGCTTGTCCCTGCTGCCCTCTAAGCCCACCTCCCCTGGGTGTATGCAGAGCTTAGCCCATAGCTCACCTCCCTCTCGGCGGAATTCCAGAACATAGCCCTGGAGCCCCAGCTTCCCTAGCCTCTCCGGGGGTTCCCAGCTCACAGTCACCGAGCTGTCACTCACGTCCTCCACAGCCAGCAGCAGCGGGGCACTGGGGACATCTGAGGGAGAAGCAGGGGGAGATAAAGAGGTTCGTAGCCAAAAGCTCTCCCCGCACCACTCTCCGCCAAGGTGCCTCCCTCCTCCACCTGCCCCGCCTCTTGTCACCTTCAGTTGGAGGTGCGGGTTTAGAGGCTGCGGGGGCAGGTGCCTGAGGGGCAGGCTCCTGTGGCTTGGGAGCTGGCTCTTCCCCGGTAGACTTCGGTGCTGCCACTTCTCCAGAGGGCTCTGTGGTGGGCACATTTGCAGACTCAGAGGCAGTCTCCTCCGGACCACAGGCAAGGGCTTCCCAGGTGGCTTTTCCTCTCATTGCAAGGATTGCTGGAGGGTCAGGCTGGAGTGCGCAGGGAGCAGCACTGGAGTGTCTGTGCTTCCAGGGTGCCTGGGACACCTAGGTCCAGGCTTATATAGTCAGGGGGCTGCCCCACCCCCAAGCAAATGATTCCCAGCTGTGGGGTCAGGTCAGGCAGGGGGACTGGGGGGGTGCGTGGGGAGGCGCTGAAGCCAGGAATAGCTCTGGCGGAGGACTGCAAGGGTCCCTTGAGGAGTGCACGACCTCATCCATCACCCCGATTGGATCTCAGCAGGCAGGGTTCTGGTGCCCAGATGGGAGGAGGGTACAGATCGGTGAGATGGGACATTGCCAGGAGCCTGTGCCAGGGGTCAGGGCAATGGGAACAAGAGCTTCCATCTGGAGAATGAACCCAGATCAGGCTCTGTGTGTTTGGCCTCTGGGGGACCACTTGTGCCCAGGGCTTCTCAGCTTGGGTGCTGGGGTCCAGACAGCCTGAAACAGCCTTCTCTTGGGAGCACTCCCAGCTTTGTCCCTGGGCTCCCACACTCCCCTGGTCCTCACATTCCCTGGGAATTCTCACTTGTGCTGCACGAGGTTGAGGGCCTAGAGAGGGAGGGAATTGGGATGCCCAAGGTGGGCCTGATTGGAGGAAGGTCTTCTAGCAATGGGACCCCAGGGAGGGAGTCTAAGGCCTCTGGTTACCCAGCCTCTCCAATCCCTGCTCGGGACCTCAGTTTCCCCATCTGTTACAGAGAGCACTATGACAGTCCCCTAGCCCTTGGGGGGTAAAATCAAGTCATAAGACAGGTCTGGAAGAGACCTTGGAGGAGGACAGCACTCTGAGACTTGTAAACTCTTCGAAGCAGGACATCTGCATGCCGCGGGGAAATGAGACAGGTACAACCAAATTTCTAGTCATTGAGTCATTCATCCAATAAAACAGTAAGATTGAGAATGATTTAATAAGCCTGAAAATAACATGTGTCAGGGAGGAGGGGAAGTAACAAGAACTCTCATTGCTGGTGGGAGTGTAGATGGGAGGAATCTCTTTGGAAAAAGTGAGACAATATCTAGTCAGATTGAAAATGTGCAAATTCTCTGACCCAGCAGTTACACTCCCAGAAACTCTCACACCTGTGCCCCAGGAGACATGCATGCAAACATTCACAGCAGCATTGTTTGTAACACCAAATCCGGAGAACACAGCTCTCCTTCAGCAGGGGAATGCATAAATAACTGTGACATGTATGCACCCTTATAAACCAAAATGGAATAAAATGAGCAAACTTCAGCTACATGGTTGATCTAACAGACATAACGGGGAGCAAAAGGAGCCAGGCACAGAGAGCGATGAGACCCCATTCATATTCAATTCAAGCACGGGGAGCACCAGCTCTCTTCTTCAAGGGGCGTCTCTAGGGGGTGAGACCACAAAAGAAGGCAGGGAAGGTCAGGATAGTGCCTGCCTCTGGGCAGAGGCACAGGGATGCATGTGACTGTGGAGTTTCAGGGGCACCAATAAGGTCTCATTTCCTGTCCTGGGTGGTGGTTACACAGGCTTTCACTATATAGTAATTAAACAAATACATTTTATGCACTCTTTAGCTTGTATGATATATCCCATAATTTAAAAATCAATACACATGTAATTTATTTAGGGCCCTCAGTCGCATGCATGCTCTCCCCTTGCCCTGGGGCTTGGGGGCACAGGAGTGTGGCCACCTCTCACCAGTGGCTGTCCTTGTTGGGGAGAGGCAGTGGAGGGCCTGGGGAGCCTCCAGATCCTGCCCTGCTTGGGTGCCCATGACCTCTACCGGGTGACTCAGTGTCCTGCTGGGCAGTCCTCCAGGACTGGAGACCCGATCCCTATCCCTGGCATCTGACTCTGCAGCTATAAGTGAATGTGACTAACTCTGCAGGGCACTGCGTCAGCCCTCCAGAGACTGTCCCAGGATGGGGGAAGGGTGGCCAGGGGAGGTAGGGTGGGGGTTGACTGCCCTGGAGGACTCACAGCCTCTGGCTTTTCAAAGACCCCTGTGTGGTAGGGTAGGCAGTGGGCAGGGATTAGGGAATGCTTGGCCCACTGGCCAGCAGCAAAATGCCAGGTACCCGCAGAAGCTCTGGCCAAGTTCTCACTCTCTTTGCCTTTAGCTTGGCGGTGACCTTGGGATCAGTTGCATCTGCCCCGCTCCAGCTGGTTCAGATTTCAGGGAGGCCAATAGGTGTTTTCTTCCCCACAGCTCAAACCAGTGTCACAAACCACTAGGCCAAGTCACAGACAATCCAAACATCAGGGAATCCACAAAAAAATTCTCTTTGGTTTTGGAGCATGCAGCTGAACTCTCTTTGGATACAAGGCATGTTCGGGGCTCTGGGAGTTCACAGAAACTGCTGAGAACATCTCTACTTCATAAAGGCTGGAAGGCTGGCTGATCTGAGCTCATCCCGTCTGACCCATCCCGTCCCATCTGGCCCCCACCTCATGTCCCAGGCTGAGCTGAGGAGTCTTGATCTCTGCATGGGTTGAGGGCTATGTCCCGAGAGGGGAGAGATGGCTGGATTACAGCCCTAAGACATCTGACTGATTTCAGCCCAGCAATGGAAAGGGTTCCTCTACGGTAATGAGCAACTGGTCACTGAGAGTGTGGGGGGAGGTTGGAAGGCTAGCTCTCAAGCCCTGTAGAGACTCTAGGCCTGGGACGGAGGGAGGGCATGTGAGGTAACATAGGTATCTCCTTCTAGCCCTGAGAGTCCAGGGTCAGGGCTCTCTCTAACCTGACCCTGTGTTGTCTCCTACCCCTCCCCAGGGAGAGAGGAGATGAAGGGTTGGTGTTAAAGGGTTTCCTTCCTAGTGCCTGCTAGCCCCTGGAAACAGAAAAGGCTTCTTTCAACAAGGAACTGTATCGAGAAGTCTGGACGACAATGACTTTTAAGATCTGGAAGCCCATCAGCCCTCTTGGGTTAAGTCCATGACTGATGGATCTGGTGATGCTTGCCTCTTTTGGGGACTTCTTGGGGCCCAGCAGAGGACAGGGTGGTCTCACTTTCTGCAGCTCAGGACTACCAAGCCTGAGAGAGAGGAATCCAGAAGACATGGGGGAGGTGAGCCCCGTGGGTCCAGTGGGACCGCAAAGATAGACTGAAGCAAGCACTAATAACTGGTGAGCCCCAGTGCTTTATTGAGCAGCTGCAGAATCAGGAATGGGAAGTGGAATGGGGACATGATTATGTTCCTGAGGAAAGGTTTCAAATTGGGCTTTGCAGAGGATATAATTAGTGTGGTTGCTGCTTCTTGTAAGATATTTCACTCTGCGGTGGTAGAGCTTGCCAAAATGGTGTCCTTAGGCATGGAGGCCTGAGGGTAAGGGAGTTGAAGAAATCTCGTTGTGTGGGGCTTGGAGTTGTTGAGCATTCTCCTTAATCAGCAGTTATGTGCTGACCCCGTGTCTTACACTGTGTTGGTCCCGCAGCCCCACCCTTACCTGCCTGTCCACCGGAGCTGAGCTCAGACGGCAGAGCTGTGGCCCTCTGCATGGGCCCAAGGAAGGGAGACTGAAGCTCAACAGGGGACCCAGCAGGGCAGGTGATCAGTCTCCTAGCCAGTCAGAGCCAAGTGATCTCTGCCTCACTGTGTGCCCAAGAACCGAAGGCTACACCTCAGCAAGCGCATCCTTGATGGTACTGGTGAGAGGGAAGTGCAGATTCTGTCTGCAGAAGGTGCCCTGAAGGTCATCCAAGTTCAGGGCCCACACCATGGCGCTGGCCAGCTGCCTGTTCCTCAGGTACTGCACCTGGCAGGGAGACCCAGAGCAGGCAGGGCTGGGTTCCCTGGGCCAGGGTGCTTATGGGGAGCATGCTATCTGGACGCCTCCCCATGGGAGAGAAAAGCAGACACCTGAGACCCAAAACACCTCTGTAGCCAAGCCCCACCCTCAGTGCAGGGGGCTTCCCTCCCCCTCTTCAACTGGGGGTGTGGCCTTAGGTACGTACTTTGTTTTTGACGCTCTCCTGATCGTCATACCCCACCCACTGGTTGCCCTTAGTGGCATAGGGGACCTGCTGACCAAGGAGTCTATGGACCGTGACTCCATGGAGGAAGTCACAGATCTGAGCAGAGAACAGGGCAGGGGTGGTGTGGGGAGCTGTGCTGAGACTTTGCAGGTCACCAGGGGGTCGCCACTGCAGGCTTCACACAACTTTACTTAAAACAGATGCAAAGATTCCCAGGATCCTGTAGCTGCTGTAACCTGAGGGTATTATGGGGGCTCTGATTAGCTTCCTGCATCTTAAACAGGGATTTGGGGAATGGTGCTTTGACACTGAGGACTGGCCCAAGGCAGCACAGAGCATCAGAGGATGGGCCGAAACAAAAGAACCTACCTCTTGGCCATTGCTTTTTCCTGGGCTAGAAGGAAGGCTCCAACTTGGTGGCCAGAGGGGGTGCAGACAGGATGTGCCTGCCCTCCTCCTCCCTCTTCTCCAGCGTGCTAGGTCTGCTGGAACATTTTTTTTAATTTCCAAAGGAGTAAAGTGGGGGTGGGGTGGGAGGCTCACCTTCCCTGGGGCTGCGGGTGCCGTGGGAAACCGTACCTTCTCCCCAGCTCATACCTCATAGTAGGCGAGGGTCCCTTTCTCCTTGGTGAACCGGCCTGGTATTCCTGGCCCTGAGGTCGGGGTTCCCACATCTGTCTTGGAAGAAGCCAGGGTGAAGCTCCTCCCAAAAGTGGGGATACCCATCACCAGCTTATTGGCCTGGGCCCCCAGCCTCAACACATAGCTCACAGCGTAGTCCTGTGGGTGGGTAGGGCAGGACAGTTTGAGCAGTTAGATGCTGGTGGTCTAGGAGGGGAAAGGTTGTGCAGTTCCCACTGCTGCCTTGAAAGGTGGAGTTCCAGGTCTAGATGCATCTGGACTTCCCTTCCTTCTGGGAACCTGTAATGTCAGTCTAAAAAGCATTGTGTAATTTCAGTCGTGAAAAAAATCCTCTTAGGTATAGGAAAGGATTATTACTGTTCGATAGTTGCAGAAATCTGGTGATTGGCCCAGGTTACACAGCAAACAATGGCAGGTCTAGACTAGACTCTTGCCCTCTCAGCCCCCAGCCCTCTTTGTGCTGTCTTCAATCTGCCCTCTGCCTTCACTAGGTCCACCCTATAGGCCCATCAGGAGATGTCCTGATTCTTTATGGAATTATCACCTTCCCAGTTCCCAGAGCTGTGGAGAATGCATAAACTTTGGGCCTCAGTTTCCTCATCTGTGAAGTGGGCCCTATAACACCTCCCTTGCAGGATTACTGAGGAGTGGAGAGGTTGGTGTCTGAGCTCTGGCAAGTGGCATGTCTGTGGTCCCCTCTCAGCCCTCCCTCCTTTGGGACACTCACAGCATTGCTGAATCTGTCAGAACTTGCATCTTCCTGGCCTCGGAATAGGGGGCTGTGATGTGCTATGGTCTGGCGCCACGCTCCACGAAAGTCATAGGTCAAAAGGCTGATGAAGTCCAGGTGTCTGTGGAAGAGTGGATGCAGGACAAGGCGAAAAATTGAATAAGCGCACCACCCTAGCAGGATGTGAGCTGTAGAAACAGGCAGCCAAGAGAAAAGCCATTAACCCAAAACCCAGTAGAACCCAGTGACCCACTGTCTAGGGTGCTGGACCACCTCCCTTGTGCCACACTGGGAAGCGGGCTCAGGGTCCCACAGGAGCATTCAAGGCAAGAATGGGGTTCTTCCAATCTGCCCCCAGCACACAATTGGGAGCTGGCCTCCAACACATGTCACCCCCTCCACTCCAGCCACATTCATCTTTGAGAAAGCAGATTACAAGTGGCATCAACAGCTAGCCTTGTCGGGAGAGAGCAGGACCAAATGATGGCCTGAACCTATGATTCCTCCTGGTGGGGAGTAAGGTTTCCACACACAAAGTTGGGGGGTCTGCAGGTGGATTGCATGAACATGAGCTTCAGGTGTTTGGGGCAAATGGTTGAGAGCCACCTCATTCCCACCCTCTAAGTGATCAATTAAAGCACCAAGTCTACACTCCCTAAGACCCTAAAGAAGATTCTAAAGTCAGAGCGAAGAGCCTTTGTCTCTTACTCTTGGGTTTCCTAAGACCCATGCCTTTGTTCCACCGAGAGATCAGCCTGCTTGTCTGGGGACTGCTCATTCTCACGCATGAGGAGGCAGGGCGAGGAGGAGGGGCAGGGTGAACAGGAAAGGGAGGGGGTCACCTGCATGTGACAGCACATTGAGGACTCCCCAGCAGCCTAGAAATGAAAGGTATCATTACTGCTGCCTTGCCCCTCCAGAGACTAGTGACTGGCTGGTTTGTATAACTTTCGCTACTTCCTTTTCCACAAATACATACATTCATAACGACTTTCTCAACTGAGCAGCACAATACCCCAAATGAAAAGGAAGGATAGGGATTGTTATGCCCCGTTTGACAGATGGGGAGGCTGAGGCACACAGAGGGGAAGTGACTTGCTCAAGGTCACACATCTTTGGAGAAACTGCGACTAGAAGCCCACTCTTCTGATTGTACATGGAGTGCTAGGGCAGAGTGCATCAGGAGATTCACCGGGATATCTGGGCGATGTCATAGCCTCTGTCAATGGCAATCTTCCCAGCAGACACTGCTGCGCTTAGCAGGAGTTGCTCTGCTCCTGCCTGGGCTTCTCTTGCAAACTCAGCCTTCATTTCCTGGTTGGGAGAGAGGCAGGTGAGTGACAGCAAGCCTTGCGGAGAAAGATCTCTGAGCATGCCATTGGCCTTCGCTGTCTGCTGTAATCTCCAACCTGACTGGAGCTCAGTGGGAACAATAAAGTGGTCTCATCCTCAGACTCACCCATCCTTTTCCTAAAAAACTGTTTGGACCAATCTCATCCCTACACCCCATGCATACTCATCAACACTCAATTATTCTCTGTCCTGGAGGGACCATGAGAATAGAGAGTGATCCCACTTGGTCCACAGATGGTGCTGGAAGATATTTGCCTGTTGGTCTGTGCTTTGTTCAAGCTTATAAATGAGAACACAAAATTAAAGTGATTTATATTGTACCGTGAACAATTTGTTTAAATGATCACTCTTCCCCTGGGGTAACTGAGTACCCCTGATGTAGTGCATGCTGGGGAGTGGGCAGTGTCAGTTTGAGAATGAAAAGAGGCAGTGACGAATGGGTGCTCTGCTTAGTGACCTCTGCCTCTCAGAACCTCACCCTACCTCCCACTGTTGTCAAAAGATGTCTTCCTTGCTGTGTAAGATCTCAGGACACAGGCTTGTTTGTCTTATCCCTGGTCCAGATCTCAGGACCCTGCAGCAAAGAGGCCTGAGTCCCCCTTTGCCTGCCTCAGGAGAATATCTCTGAAGACAGCTTCTGCCCTCCCCACTCCCTGGTGCTCCCCACTTCCCTGCCCTTTTCCCTGACCCAACCAGCACCTTGACCAGAGTGGTGAGATGCTGCTTGTCTCTCCGCCCAGGGTAGAGCCAGGTTAGGTCCAGTCCATCAAAGCCATGGGTCCGCAGAAATGGTGGCACCGACTTGATGAAAGTTCTGCGACTCCAGGTGTTGGAGGTTATTTTGGAAAATCTAGAACCGAAATCACCCCAGTAGAGTGCTCAGTACTAATACGCTGGGTGCCTTAGCCCTCTGGAAGGGTCTCTGGGGCATGTGGAGCTGGGAGTCTGAACCCACACAGCTCTAGGAGGGCATGGTTGGGACAGGACCCACCTCCAATTATCTTAGAAAGACCATGTGCTTTGGAGTCAGATATCCCTGGCTCTATCACCTACTAGCCAAGCCACTTTGAGCAGGTTATAACCTGAGCCTCAGTTTCCTCATCTGTAAAATGGGCATAAATATAACATCTCACAGTGCTATTATGAGGATTACATGTGATAATGGTTGGACAGGATACCTGACACATAGTAATGGCTCAGTAAATGAGAGCTGCTATGGCCATCTTTGCCCCCTTTTTAAAGCCTGTTCCAATTCTACCCGCTCCAGGATGTCCTCACAGGGTCTCCATTCCCAAATTTCCCATTCATTCCATCTCTCTCCTTCCAGCCCTTAGGACAGTATCCCTCGCCGCCCCAAATTTATTTGTTTTCATGTCTGAGAAGTAGTAAAAGAGCATTGGCAAAGAATCAGAATATTGACTGCCACCTTGCTGTGTGACTCTTGGCAAGTTCCTTTCCCTCTCTGTGCTCTGATTTCGTGGCTGTACATGAGGCAGGCTCCTGACAACCATTCAGGCCCCTGTGCCTGACCAGTCTGGGGTCCCTGTGACCCCCATCCAGTGGATGAGGAGAAACCTATGCCTCCTCCTATTCCATCAACCTCTGGGGGATGAGTCATCCTACCTTTGAGAACCAAAGTTCCATCCTCCAACAGATAGAAGGGTCTTCAGGTTGGGATTCCTGTGGGGCACAGGGAGGCAGGAGGGCAGGGGTTGAGTGAAGTTGTTGTGAAATGGGGTGGCCCCATGTTTAGGAGGCTGTATCAGGCTTCTAGCTTTGGGTGGGAGGCTGAATCAGGCCTCTGAGGTCCTTCCAACCCTGAGATTCAGTATTCTAAGACTTTCTAAGCATTTGTGGCAGTTACTCTGAGGTATGTTGCCCATATTTGTTCCCTCCAGTGGGGAAGCCAGGATATGGCAAAATAGAGTCATGAGCACTTTGTCTGTGGAGAGGCACCCTCAGAGGATGGAGAGGGTTCCCTTTCCCAGGGGAGCTCAGCTGTGCCTTCTTCTACAGTCTTCTTCTACAGCCTGACACCTGCCCTCATCACTTCCTCCCACTTAAGCTAAGGCCCTCCAATTCTCCACCCAGAGGTGAGTACTGGGGACCTCGCCCATCCTCTTGAGCAGGAGTACTCTGCCCTGAGACCAGCCCTGCTAACCCTCCATCTTCCTCCTGCCCTGGCCAGCCAGTGGTCCAACCTGTTCTTGAGTGTGTTCAGTGTGTCATAGAGCGTCACATCATTCCATTCCCAGGTGTCGATCTCATTGTTGCTTATGTTGGCAAAGCTGTAGATGATGTGGGTACAGAGGAAGTGGTCGATGGCATCTGGGAAGCAGCTCCCATCACCCTCCCGGTACTGGGACCAGCTGGTGTAGTAGCAGATCAGCTTGTATGCAGCACCTGAGGAGAAGGCCAAGATTGAGCCAGAGACCCTCTGGCTGAGCCCTAAGCTGAGCACTAATGGGGTTTGGGGGGGCGGGGTTGATGGGCAAAATTGTGAGCAAAGTTAGAATTCTAAATGAAAAGAGCTGGCTCAGGGGAGTTCTCTTTCTGATGAAAATAAGGTCTATTTTGAAAATGCTTAGAAAAGATCAAATATAGTAGATAAATATACTGCAGACTAAGAACAGAACACTGTGTGGGGTGAGGGGGTGCTGATGAATAAAGATGAAATGGGACTTGGTACAAGTAAAGAAGGCTTCCTGGAGGCAGCAGCTTTGAAGGAGAAGAGGGACCCAGCCCCAGACAGCCATATCAGAAGACCCTGGCCTTCAGGCGAGAGTCTTGCAGGACCTTCAGTGGAGTCCTTGATCTGAGAGGCTCTGGCGCATCTCTTCTCTACCTTCCTGTGGGAGTGCCCCTAACTTGTAACCCACCCAGAATGGCAGTCCCCAGACCCCTTCAGTCCATCCCCCCAGCTGGGGCACAATATCCCAATGGACCAGGAAGTTCCTCCTCCCAGCTCATTCTAATTTTTCCTGCTCAAAGTAAGCCTTTTCTGCCCTCTTGACTGTGGAGGAATAACAGTGGGCATCAGTCATCCATGCTGCTACTGGTCTCCTGTTAGCGGTTCCCAGTAAACGATTAGTTGAAACCTTCATTGAACCTGAGCCTTTGAAAGTTTTAATTTTCAAAAATTTTAAATATACAGAAAAGTAGAGAATAGTATAATAAACACCTATATACTCATCACCTTGGTTTAACAAATGCTAATATTTCTGAACCATCTGAATCACAGAAGAAACTGGAAAAGCACTACCTTAGTGGCAAGGTCCCTTCCACACAGCCCTCACCACACCCCCACCTCCCATGACTTAAAAGGGGTTACTTACAGCTCTGGAGCAGGACCAGGACCACAAAACCTGAAGGGAAATCCAGGGTGAGACCCCCTGCAAGTACCTCCTGCCCTTCCTCCTGCTCCCTGCAACCCCCACCATAAAGGAATCAAGGGGCCTCCTCACACCAGCCTCCTCCTCTCTCTCTCCCCTGACTCTGCTACCCCTCCCACAGCAGGTAGGAGGCCAGCGGCTCTGTGGTCAACCCAGAGACCTGTCTGAGCCACCCTCAGACCCATCCTGGCTGCAGCAGAGGGGGGCATGGCGTGGCCTCTTCCTTTGCCCTCAGGCTCCTGGTGCCCAGCTGCCTAGACAGGACGCTTCCCTGGGCCTCCAACTTCCTCTTATACCTGTCCCACTCCACTCCCCCACACCCCAAACCATCCCATTTACAGGAACTGAGCTGTGAGTCAGTGAAGGAACTAGCAGGCTGGAAAGTGGCGGGGGAGGAGCACTGCGGGCCACCTGAGGTGGATTGAGAAACCCTGGAGAGTTCTGAAAACTTGGGCCAGATCTTCCTGAGGCACCTGCCAGCAGAAAAGCCATCAGGCGGATGATCTTCTCCAAAAGCCAGAAGTTTCTGGGCTTTTCTGGCAGCCTCTACTTTTGCCTCTCCAGCCCTCTGTCCAGGTCCTTAGCCAGGTTGAAACTGGGCACAATTGAATTCTGTAACCAGCAGTACCCCCAAAAATGCTGTTATTTATTCTCTCCCTGAGCCCAGCAGTACCCTGCCTGACCCACTCTCCCCCTCTCCAAGCTGTTTCCCACAGCTGGCCTGTGCTGATTATTTAAAAGAAAAGCTGGAGAGGAGTGGGCTATTGCTGAGAACGCTCTGAGACCTGGTGCTGTTTTGCTTCCTTTTTGAAATGCCCGTTAAAATGAGTATGAATCTGGCAAGCCTGTGGCTGCAGCGAAGTACCAAGGAGTAAAAATTCAGGGAACTCTTGATTTCCCCCAGGAGCAGATAATCTCAGAAGATCAATAATCTCCATACTCTCAGCTCCTCTCTTTTGAAACCTAAAAGTGTAATGATGCCAACCCTTTCTAGATCCCTCAGTGATTTCTTATCACTCTTCAGATAAGAACAAAACTTCTCAACAAGGCTCTGCATGATTTGTTCCCTGTTTGTGGATACTTTTTTTGGCCAAAGATCCTGGACAACTCCATTCTTTGAAGGCTATAAATTAATTAATAGGCAGGGAGTGAAAAGTTCAGAACTCCAATTGCCAGAATGGGTCAGAGGGCTTCTCAACAGATACCTTTATTTTTACAATCACATTAGGTAATAATCCAATGTTAGCCACACTGATTTCACAGTCCTCTCTTGGTGAGGTCTCTCCCTCTGTCCCCCTTCTCTTCCTTCCTCTCCCTATAAACTGAAACATCTCTTTATTAAGAGAAATGGTCAGAAAGCAGTTTGTCCAGAGTCTTACTCACGAATACTAAAGGGTCATGGCTTCACCCTCTTAAGGCAACTAGCCTTCTTTTGTACCCTAGATGATTGACAGCAATGATAGTCCGTGATAATTTTCCCTTGTTTGTTTAGGGCACTGGGAAGTGGACTTCCTCTAATCTCTAATAGAAGTATTACAAAGTAGTAGGCATGTAAAAAATTTCATAACAGGGTGCAGGATGTTAAGAAAACACCTAAGTTCACTCTCTTCCTTTGTTAAAAATTACTTCATAGGTACAGATTAGCCCAAGCCTTGTCCTGTGCTCCCCCAAACCCAGTTTATTAGTTCCACATGTTCTGCATGAAGGTGGCATTGTCATAACAAACAGCCAAGACATCCCCTGGGCCTGCCCCAACAGGATTGGCCAAGGGTCCCATGGCACATCACCTCCCAGCCTCATCTCATGCCATGCCCCCTTCACTCCCTATAACGCATCCATTCATGCCTTCTTTCTTATATTTGCTCTACTCTCTCCCACCATAGTGCCTTTGTATGTGTCATCTACTAGCCTGTCAATAACTATGAAGGGTCTGAGATTTTATACTACTTGCAAGCTAATGAGATAGACAGAATCTCATGGATTCTGGCAGAAGACACAAGAACCTTAGGTCAGAGACAAAGTACTTATACAAGGCATGTCAAGCAGCATGAACTTCATGTTTGTATCACTTCCTGTGAAGAGGCAACTATTTTGAGTTGCTGCCTAGGCATTTTACAGTATAACTCTGCTCGTACCCAGAGTCTGGACATTTAGATAAGGACCTGAGTTTAGGATTCCAGCCACAAGGTCCTGCTTTGCATTTCCCAGGACACCTTTTAAAATAAGCACTTAAAGTTGAGCCCTCGAAAAGTTAGTGGTGCTCCCCAACCACCTTATAAGTAAAAGGTGTTTACTCTCTGTGTCCTGCTGGCTTGTGACCCAGGACAGAGGACTGCCCCCCGCCCCCCGCCAGGCTCAATGCACACCACCCTCCTCTGTTTCTGGAATCTGTAAGTAATAAATCTTGTCACTTTACTTTCTTTGTGTGAGTGTATTGAAACTGTGCCTTCAATCAAAACATTTCCCCAAAGTGGAAGCTCAGACAGTGAGGGAGCTACCTGCCCACCCTGTGTGTATGGTTTGTGCATCCTTATTCAGCAGGTCATACTCTGCATATTCTTAATTAAACACATCTACTCATCCTTCAGATTGCAGCTCAGCAGGCACCTTTGGAAAAGGCAGACTCCCTGGTGAGGGAAAACCCCTATTGGGGCTGTCAGTGTACTTTGTACCTCTCCTCCTAGCACGTGACTTGATTATAATTTTACATCTTGTGTGTCAGTGTGGATGTTGTTAATGTCTGCCTCCCTCACTAGACTATAAACTCAGTAAAGGCAAGGCCTGGGTCTGTTTTATTCACCTTTGTGTCCATCCCTAGTGATTGACACATAGTAGATGTTTAGTAAAGTATTTATTGAACGACTGAAAAAATGAATGATCTCAAGATGGTACATAACTCCAAACTCTTCTATTTTCTTTGGAACCTGAAATTCTAGAAATTTCATCTCTTTCAATAGTTCTTGGCACCTTGTGAATAACCAACTCAGGAGGTACCATGAAATCGCAAAACAAACATCCTGACAATTTTTCCCTGGTCCAATTGTTCTAAGCCCCCACGCTGCTCTTATCATTCGTTTACTCATTCAACCAATGCTTACTGAGCACGCACAGTTGCCTTGCACCGTGGGAGGTGGTGAGGGCAGAAAGGTGAGTGAAAACAGAGAATCAGTGCCTGTCCTCATGAAGTACATGGTCTGGCAAAGAATGTGGACATTAAACAAAGGATCACATAAATAATTTATTACAACTGTGAAAAGTTCAACAAGGCAATTCTGAGGGTTAGGAGAGTTTATAAAAGGCTACAGGTGGTCAGGGAAGTCTTCCTAGGGAAATGGTGTTTAGCTGAATTGTGAAGGAACAGGTACTAGCTTGGCAAAAACGTGTGAGGCAGGAGAAACAGAAGAAGCCTGGGGTGGGAAGAGGCTGCCATGTTCCAAGACCTGGGAGGATTCAAGAGTGGTTGAAGCACGAAGTAGGGCAAGAGAGGCACAGATGAGGCTGGATAAGGATGCTGTAGACAGAATCACCTCAGAGGACAACTTTCTGGATCCCAGGGGTGGCCTCTTAGGCGTAACTGTTTTGAGGATCCGTTCCTTTTGCATGGAGTGTCAGAGCAAATGAAGGTGGTGTTAACATCCTGCCAAATATTTGAGGGGAAGTTCTTTATTTACAGGCAGGTATCTTCCTCCAAATTCATTTCCAAATCCTCAACTCCAGCATGGTGTTAGTGTCAGCACATAGTAAATGCCGTCAAAGACTCAGAGACAGAAACATTTGGACAAATAAACAATTTACTGCAAAAGGTAAAGGGAGTCCAAGTTCAGAAAGAAAGATTGGTTTGTCAAATACAAATCACAACAAGTATTTAAAGGGAAAAAAAGATGACCAAGGCTACAATATTCATGGTAGAAATCAGCAGCTTTCTCACATGTCCATCATATTCACAGTTTATCTTCACTTGTTAGCATAGTAAAAATCAAGGAGAAAATTGTTTTTGCCAGAGTCCATATTTATGAGAAAGAGTCAGAGTTTATTATTTTGGAGTCCTGAGCCAGGCACAATAACCTGTTGTTTTTGGATTATCTCCAGATGTGGAATGTCCCCACCCCCACCCTCCAGTGGTTCAGTCATGAATGAAGCAGAACGAAGTGTCAGTTTTTGCTTCTGCAGTTTTTCTTTTCTGTGGGCAACTTTTTGCTTTTCAGAAAACCTAAGCCAATTAACAGTTTTCTGACTCAGTGTTATTAAATTGATATTTTGTTTTATTTGACTAAAATTTATTTCCACAGGCATAACAAGAGGAGTTGATGTAACATATAAACACTTCCTTTTTGAGTGGCTAACAGAATTAGAGCCACATGATATTGAGGCTTGACAGTGAACTTCTGTCTGGAGGATTGTAAAACTCCTAGGGCTGGGAATAACTTTTATGTGTCAGAAGAAATTTTACCATCCGTATTAGCACTATTTTCTCTGAGATTCCCATATTTGTTAATATGCCTGCCAGGAAATGAAATTTTTACTACCTGTAAGGCTAGAATTTCATAAGTCATAAAGCCATCCCAGAGAAGTTTTCCTGGGAGGATTTCATAGATGTCATTCTCACATGTAAAATGTAGTCTTTGTTCCTTAATAAAGGGCTTATCACACCTAATTAAGTGGAATTTTTGGCATAGTGAATATTCAATTATATTCTGGTAAGAAAAAGGACAGATTCTTATTGAACCTATATAAGCAATCTACATAACCATAAGTATTAAATCACTCTAGAGGTAAATAAGGTACATCAATTCGGTTCCATTGCCTCAAACTTATAAAATAGGGAATTAGGCCATAAAAAGTATAGGAACTGGGGGGGACCTTTAAGATGGCGGAGGAGGAAGATGTGGAGATCACCTTTTTCCCCACAAATACATCAAAAATGCGTCCACAAATGGAACAACTCCTACAGAACACCTACTGAATACTGGCAGAAGACCTCACACTTCCCAAAAGGCAAGAAAACCCCCATGTACCTGGGTAAGGGCAAAAGAACAAAGAAAAAGCAGAGGCAAAAGAATAGGGACAGGACTTGCACCCTTGGAGGGAGCTGTGAAAGAGGAAAAGTTTCCACACACTAGGAAGCCCCTTCACTGGTGGGGATGGGAGGTGGGCGGGGGGGAAGCTTTGGAGCCACGGAGGAGAGCACAGCAACAGGGGTGCAGAGGGCAAAGTGGAGAGATTCCTGAACAGAGGATCCGTGCCGACCAGCACTCACCAGCCTGAGAGGCTTGTGTGCTCGCCCGCCAGGGCAGGTGGGGGCTGGAAGCTGAGAGCTGAGGCTCAGGCTTCGGAGTTGATGTCCCAGGGGGAGGACTGGGGTTGGCTGCGTGAACACAGCCTGAAGGGGGCTAGTGCACCACAGCTAGCCAGGATGGAGTCCGGGAAAAAGTCTGGAACTGCCGAAGAGGCAGGAGACAATTGTTTCAGGGTGCACGAGGAGAGGGGATTCCTTCCCCGTCTGCCCACAGAAGGAAGAGCACCACCTAAATGACCTCCAGAGATGGGCACCAGCCTCAGCTGTCAACTCAGACCCCAGAGCTGGGCATGAAACGTTAAGGCTGTTACCGCTGCCACCAAGAATCCTGTGTGCAAGCACAGGTCACTATCCACACCACCCCAGGAGCCTGTGCAGCACACCACTGCCAGGGTCCTGTGATCCAGGGACAACTTCCCTGGGAGAACACACGACATGCCTCAGGCTGTTGCCATGTCACACTGGCCTATGCCACCACAGGCTCGCCCCACATTCCAATTATGACTACCGTACCCCTCCTTTCCCCTGGCCTGAGTGAGCAAGAGCCCCCTAATCAGCTGCTGCTTTAACCCCCTCCTGTCTGGGTGGGGAACAGACGCCCTCAGGCGACCTACACCAAAGGCGGGGCCAAAACCAAAGCTGAACCCCAGGAGCTGAGCAAACAAAGAAGAGAAAAGGAAATTTCTCCATGCAGCCTCAGGAGCAGCGGATTAAATCCCCACAATCAACTTGATGTACCCTGCATCTGTGGAATACCTGAATAGACAACGAATGTTCTCAAAATTGAGGCAATGGACTTTGGGAGCAACTGTAGACTTGAAGTTTGCTGTCTGCAACTGATTTGTTTCTGATTTTTATGTTTATCTTAGTTTAGTTTTTAGCGCTTGTTATCACTTGTGGATTTGTTTATTGCTTTGGTTGCTCTCTCTTTTTTAAAAAATTATTATTTTTTTAAGTTAATAACTTTTAAAAATTTATTTTTTTTTAATTTTTAAAATTTTTCTTTTTTTCTCCCTTTTCTTCTGAGCCATGTGGCTGACAGAGTCTTGGTGCTCTGGCCTGGTGTCAGGCCTGAGCCTCTGAGGTGGGAGAGCTGAGTTCAGGACATTGGACCACCAGCGACCTCCCAGCCCCATGTACTATCAATTGGTGAGAGCTCTCCCAGAGATCCCCACCTCAATGCTAAGACCCAGCTCCACCCAACGGCCAGCAAGCTCCAGTGCTGGACACCCTATGCCAAAAAACTAGTAAGACAGGAGCACAACCTCACCCGTTACCAGAGAGGCTGCCTAAAATCATACTAAGTTCACAGACACCCCAAAACACACCACCGGACTTGGCCCTGCCCACCAGAAACACAAGAGCCAGCCCCACCCAACAGAACACAGGCACCAGTCCCTCCCACCAGGAAGCTTGCACAAGTCACTTGTTCAACCTCACCCACTGGGGCAAGACACCAAAAACAATGGGAACTACGAACCTGCAGCCTGCAAAAAGGAGACCCCAAACACAGTAAGTTAAACAAAATAAGAAGACAGAGAAATATGAAGTAGATGAAGGAGCAAGGTAAAAACCCACCAGACCAAACAAATGAAGAGGAAACAGGCAGTCTACCTGCCTATTCTGAAAAAGAATTCAGAGTAATGATAGTAAAGATGATCCAAAATCTTGGAAATAGAATGGAGAAAATACAAGAAACGTTTAACAAGGACCTAGAAGGACTAAAGAGCAAACAAACAATGATGAACAACACAATAAATGAAATTAAAAATTCTCTACAAGGAATCAATCACAGAATAACTGAGGCAGAAGAATGCATAAGTGACCTGGAAGATAAAATATTGGAAATAACTACCACAGAGCAGAATAAAGAAAAAAGGATGAAAAGAATTGAAGACATTCTCAGAGGTCTCTGGGACAACATTATATGCACCAATATTCGAATTATAGGGGTCTCAGAAAAAGAAGAGAAAAAGAAAGGGACTGAGAAAATATTTGAAGGATTATAGTTGAAAACTTCCCTAACATGGGAAAAGAAATAGTCAATCAAGCCCAAGAAGCGCAGAGAGTCCCATACAGGATAAATCCAAGGAGAAACATGCCAAGAAACATATTAATCAAAATATCAGAAATTGAATGCAAAGAAAAAATATTAAAAGCAGCAAGGGAAGCAACAAATAACCTACAAGGGAATCCCCCTCAGGTTAACAGCTGATCTTTCAGCAGAAACTCTGCAAGCCAGAAGGGAGTGGCAGGACATATTTAAAGTGATGAAAGGGAAAAACCTACAACCAAGATTGCTCTACCCAGCAAGGATCTCATTCAGATTCAATGCAGATATTAAAACCTTTACAGACTAGCAAAAGCTAAGAGAATTCAGCACCACCAAACCAACTTTACAACAAATGCTAAAGGAACTTCTCTAGGCAGGAAACACAAGAGAAGGAAAAGACCTACAGAAACAAACCCAAAACAATTAAGAAAATGGTCATAGGAACATACATATCAATAATTACCTTAAATGTAAATGAATTAAATGCTCCAACCAAAAGACACAGACTGGCTGAATGAATACAAAAACAAGACCCATATATATGCTATCTACAAGAGACCCACTTCAGACCTCGGGACACATACAGACTGAAAGTGAGGGGATGGAAAAAGATATTCCATGCAAATGGAAATAGAAAGAAAGTTGGAGTAGCAATTCTCATATCAGACAAAATAGACTTTAAAATAAAGACTATTACAAGAGGCAAGGAAGGACACTACATAATGATCAAGGAATCAATCTAAGAAGAAGATATAACAATTGTAAATATTTATGCACCCAACATAGGAGCACCTCAATACATAAGGCAAATGCTAACAGCCATAAAAGGGGAAATCGACAGTAATACAATCATAGTAGGGGACTTTAACACCCCACTTTCACCAATGGACAGATCATCCAAAATGAAAATAAATAAGGAAACACAAGCTTTAAATGATACATTAAACAAGATGGACTTAGCTGATATTTATAGGACATTCCATTCAAAAACAACAGAATACACTTTCTTCTCAAGTGCTCATGGAACATTCTCCAGGATAGATCATATCTTGGGTTGCAAATCAAACCTTGGTAAATGTAAGAAAATTGAAATCGTATCAATTGTATTTCCCAACCACAATGCTATGAAACTAGATATCAATTACAGGAAAAAAACCTGTAAAAAACACAAACACATGGTGGCTAAACAATACGCTACTAAATAACCAAGAGATCACTGAGGAAATCAAAGAGGAAATCAAAAAATACCTAGAAACAAATGACAATGAAAACACAATGATCCAAAACCTATGGGATGCAGCAAAAGCAGTTCTAAGAGGGAAGATTTTTTTGTTTTTGTTTTTTTTTCCCCTCTTTTTTTTTTAAACATCTTTATTGAAGTATAATTGCTTTACAATGGTGTGTTAGTTTCTGCTTTATAACAAAGTGAATCAGTTATACATATACATATGTTCCCATATCTCTTCCCTCTTGCATCTCCCTCCCTCCCACCCTCCCCATCCCACCCCTCTAGGTGGTCACAAAGCACCGAGCTGATTTCCCTGTGCTATGCGGCTGCTTCCCACTAGCTATCGGTTTTACTTTTGGTAGTGTATATATGTCCATGACACTCTCTCACCCTGTCACATCTCACCCCTCCCCCTCCCCATATCCTCAAGTCCATTCTCTAGTACGTCTGTGTCTTTATTCCCGTCTTGCCACTAGGTTCTTCATGGCCTTTTTTTAAATTTTTTTTCCCCTTAGATTCCATATATATGTGTTAGCATACTGTATTTGTTTTTCTCTTTCTGACTTACTTCACTCTGTATGACAGACTCTAACTCCATCCACCTCATTACAAATAACTCAATTTCATTTCTTTTTATGGCTGAGTAATATTCCATTGTATATATGTGCCACATCTTCTTTATCCATTCATCTGTCGATGGACATTTAGGTTGCTTCCATGTCCTGGCTATTGTAAATAGAGCTGCAATGAACATTTTGGTACATGACTCTTTTTGAACTATGGTTTTCTCAGGGTATATGCCCAGTAGTGGGATTGCTGGGTCGTATGGTAGTTCTATTTGTAGTTTTTTAAGGAACCTCCATACTGTTCTCCATAGTGGCTGTATCAATTTACATTCCCACCAACAGTGCAAGAGTGTTCCCTTTTCTCCACACCCTCTCCAGCATTTATTGTTTCTAGATTTTTTGATGATGGCCATTCTGACTGGTGTGAGATGATATCTCATTGTAGTTTTGATTTGCATTTCTCTAATGATTAATGATGTTGAGCATTCTTTCATGTGTTTGTTGGCAATCTGTATATCTTCTTTGGAGAAATGTCTATTTAGGTCTTCTGCCCATTTTTGGATTGGGTTGTTCGTTTTTTTGTTATTGAGCTGCATGAGCTGCTTGTAAATCTTGGAGATTAATCCTTTGTCTGTTGCTTCATTTGCAAATATTTTCTCCCATTCTGATGGTTGTCTTTTGGTCTTGTTTATGGTTTCCTTTGCTGTGAAAAAGCTTTTAAGTTTCATTAGGTCCCATTTGTTTATTTGTGTTCTTATTTCCATTTCTCTAGGAGCTGGGTCAAAAAGAATCTTGCTGTGATGTATGTCATAGTGTGTTCTGCCTATGTTTTCCTCTAAGAGTTTGATAGTGTCTGGCCTTACACTTAGGTCTTTAATCCATTTTGAGTTTATTTTTGTGCATGGTGTCAGGGAGTGTTCTAATTTCATACTTTTACATGTATCTGTCCAATTTTCCCAGCACCACTTATTGAAGAGGCTGTCTTTTCTCCACTGTATATGCTTGCCTCCTTTATCAAAGATAAGGTGACCATATGTGCGTGGGTTTATCTCTGGGCTTTCTATCCTGTTCCATTGATCTATATTTCTGTTTTTGTGCCAGTACCAAATTGTCTTGATTACTGTAGCTTTGTAATATAGTCTGAAGTCAGGGAGCCTGATTCCCCCAGCTCCATTTTTCGTTCTCAAGATTGCTTTGGCTATTCGGGGTCTTTTGTGTTTCCATACAAATTGTGAAATTTTTTGTTCTAGTTCTGTGAAAAATGCCAGTGGTAGTTTGATAGGGATTGCATTGAATCTGTAGATTGCTTTGGGTAGTAGAGTCATTTTCACAATGTTGATTCTTCCAATCCAAGAACATGGTATATCTCTCCATCTATTTGTATCATCTTTAATTTCTTTCATCAGTGTCTTATAATTTTCTGCATACAGGTCTTTTGTCTCCTTAGGTAGGTTTATTCCTAGATATTTTATTCTTTTTGTTGCAATGGTAAACGGGAGTGTTTTCTTAATTTCAGTTTCAGATTTTTCGTCATTGGTGTATAGAAATGCAAGAGATTTCTGTGCATTAATTTTGCATCCTGCTACTTTACCAAATTCATTGATTAGCTCTAGGAGTTTTCTGGTAGCATCTTTAGGATTCTCTATGTATAGTATCATGTCATCTGCAAACAGTGACAGCTTTACTTCTTCTTTTCCGGTTTGGATTCCTTTTATTTCTTTGTCTTCTCTGATTGCTGTGGCTAACACTTCCAAAACTATGTTGAATAATAGTGGTGAGAGTGGGCAACCTTGTCTTGTTCCTGATCTTAGTGGAAATGGTTTCAGTTTTTCACCATTGAGGACAATGTTGGCTGTGGGTTTGTCATATATGGCCTTTAATATGTTGAGGAAAGGTCACTGTTTGCAGATGACATGATACTCTACCTAGAGAAACCTAAAGATGCTACCAGAAAACTACTAGAGCTAATCAATGAATTTGGTAAAGTAGCGGGATACAAAATTAACGCTCAGAAATCTCTTGCATTCCTATACACTAATGATGAAAAATCTGAAAGAGAAATTAAGGAAACATTTCCACTTACCATTGCACAAAAAGAATAAAATACCTTGGAATAAACCTACCTAAAGAGACAAAAGACCTGTATGCAGAAAACTATAAGACACTGATGAAAGAAATTAAAGATGATACAAACAGATGGAGAGATATACCATGTTCTTGGGTTGGATGAATCAACATTGTGAAAATGACTATACTACCCAAAGCAATCTACAGATTCAATGCAATCCCTATCAAACTACCAATGGCATTTTTCACAGAACTAGAACAAAAAATTTCACAATTTTTATGGAAACACAAAAGACCCCGAATAGCCAAAGCAATCTTGAGAAAGAAAAACAGAGCTGGAGGAATGAGGCTCCTTGACTTCAGACTATACTACAAAGCTGCAATAATCAAGACAGTATGGCACTGGAACAAAAACAGAAATATAGATCAATGGAACAGGATAGAAAGCCCAGAGATAAACCCATGCACATATGGTCACCTTATCTTTGATAAAGGAGGCAAGAATATACAATGGAGAAAAGACAGCCTCTTCAATAAGTGGCACTGGGAAACTGGACAGCTACATGTAAAAGAATGAAATTAGAACACTTCCTAACACCATACACAAAAATAAACTAAAAATAGATTAAAGACCTAAATGTAAGGCCAGATGGTATAAAACTCTTAGAGGAAAACATAGGAAGAACACTCTATGACATAAATCACAGCAAGATCCTTTTTGATCCACCTCCTCGAGAAATAGAAATTAAAACAAAAATAAACAAATGGGACCTAATGAAACTTAAAAGCTTTTGCACAGCAAAGGTAACCATAAACAACACGAAAAGACAACCCTCAGAATGGGAGAAAATATTTGCAAATGCAGCAACAGACAAAGAATTAATCCTCAAAATATACAAGCATCTCATGCAGCTCAATATCAAAAAAGTAAACCATCCAATCCAAAAATGGCATAAGGTCTAAATAGACATTTCTCCAAAGAAGATATACAGATTGCCAACAAACACATGAATGGATGCTCAATGTCACTAATCATTAGAGAAATGCAAATCAAAACTACAATGAGGTATCACCTCACACGAGTCAGCATGGCCATCATCAAAAAATCTACAGACAATAAATGCTGGAGAGGGTGTGGAGAAAAGGGAACCCTCTTGCACTGTTAGTGGAAATGTAAATTGATACAGCCACTATGGAGAACAGTATGGAGGTTCCTTAAAAAAGTACAAATAGAACTACCATATGACCCAGCAATCCCACTACTGGGCATATACCCTGAGAAAACCATAATTCAAAAAGAGTCATGTACCACAATGTTCATTGCAGCTCTATTTACAATAGCCAGGACATGGAAGCAACCTAAGTGTCCATTGACAGATGAATAGATAAAGGAGATGTGGCACATATATACAATGGAATATTACTCAGCCATAAAAAGAAACGAAATTGAGCTATTTGTAGTAAGGTGGATGTACCTAGATCTGTCATACAGTCTGAAGTAAGTCAGAAAGAGAAAAACAAATATTGTATGCTAGCACATATATATGGAATCTAAAAAATGGTTCTGATGAACCTAGGGGCAGGACAAGAATAAAGATGCAGACGTAGAGAATGGATTGAGGACACGGGGAGGGGAAAGGGTAAGCTGGGACGAAGTGAAAGAGTAGAATTGACATATATACACTACCAAATGTAAAATAGATCGCTAGTGGGAAACAGCTGCATAGCACAGGGAGATCACCTTGGTGCTTTGTGACCACCTAGAGGGGTGGGATAGGGAGGATGGGAGGGAGAAGCAAGAGGAAGGGAATATGGGGATATATGTATACATATAGCTGATTCAGTTTGTTATACAGCAGAAACTAACACAACATTGTAAAGCAATTATACTCCAATAAAGATGTTAAAAAAAAAAAGACATCACAAGAAAAGGAAAAAAAAAAGTATAGGAACTTAGTAAAGGCACATTCCATATTATTTAACCTGTGTTATCATTGTTCTGTAGACAAGTCCAATCAATACATATCATTAACATTTACAAAATTGTTCTTTTTGAACTGTCCTAATGATACATTAGCTTATAATCTATATTAGGATCACTCATGGAATATTTTTTTCCTTTTGAAATTTAAAAGTTCATTTGGGACAAAATGGCATTCAAAATGTGATTCAAGTCTTCCCTGGTGGCACAGTGGTTAAGAATCCGCCTGCCAATGCAGGAGACACGGGTTTGAGTCCTGGTCCAGGAAGATCCCACATGCCGTGGAGCAACTAAGCCTGTGTGCCACAAGTACTGAGCCTGCGCTCTAGAGCCCGCAAGCCACAACTACTGAGCCTATTGCCACAACTATTGAAGCCCGTGCTCCTAGAGCCCATGCTCTGCAACAAGAGAAGCCACTGCCATGAGAATCCCGAGCACCTCAAGGAAGAGTAGCCCCTGCTCTCCGCAACTAGAGAAAAGCTGGCGCGCAGCAACGAAGACCCAACGCAACCAAAAATAAATAAATTAATAAATAAATAAATTTTTAAAAAATGTTATAAAAAACGTGATTCAATGGGCTGTAAGTATAAAAATAAACACTGCACTTAAAATAAAATTGAAGATAGAGAATTTAAAATATCTCTAATATTTTTTACATTGATTACATGTTGAAATGATAGTATGGATATACTGGGTTAAATAAAATATATTATTTAAAAAATTTTAGGTATATTCTAAGTGGAGGATAAGAAATATATTTTAAAAAAAGGGGTTTTTTTCTTATGTCAATTAATATAAATGTTAATCATATGAAATCAGTTCATTTAGTCCACTTAGCTGTAGGTAATTAATTTTTATTTTATTGATCTGGGGTTAGGTAGTCTACTTCTACAAAGTTGTATGCTTTTAGATCAGTTGCATACTCTGTTTGCAACCACTCAATCCTGCTGTTGTAGTAGGAAAGCAGCCATAGATAATAGTGACTCAATGAGCATGGCTGTGTTCCAATAAAACGTTTACAAAATCAGACAGCTAGTTGGATTTGTCCCGAGGGCCATAGTTTGCTGACCCCTGTTCAAATCTAGACCAAAACCACTCTAGGAATTCTGACTCAGTCACTTGGTTCAGTCTAACAGATCCATGGTAATGATGTCCACTTATTTAGGGAGGTCTGTACCCATGAGTGTATCCTATCGTATCCAAGTCAAGAATACCAGGTTCAGGGACTTCCCTGGTGGTCCAGTGGTAAAGAATCCGCCTTACAATGCAGGGGACGCAGGTTTGATCCCTGGTCCAGGAAATAAGTTTCCACAGGCTGCGTGGCAGCTAAGCCTGTGCGCCAAAACTGCTGAGCTCGGAGCCTCAACTAGAGAGCCCACGGGCCCTGGAACCCGCGCGCCACAACTACAGAGCCCACTTGCCCTGGAGCCTGTATGCCACAGCTAGAGAGAAGCCCGCGCACCACAACGAAGAGCCTGCACACCGCAAGGTCTCGCAGGCCTCAATGAAGATCCTGCATGCCGCAATTAAGACCCGACACAGCCAAAAATAAATAAAATAAATAATTAATTTTTTTAAAAAAGAGGACCAGGTTCAGTTTTTTTTAAATTGATGTTCCTTTGTTATTTCTTTCAGAAGACTGAATTCCTGATCTTTAGCTTGTAGCAGGGGCCTTTAGTAGATGCAAGGAAAAATAATCTGTAATTATGATTAATTAACTATCATCTGTAATAAGAAGATTAAATGGTTCTGGTTAATCAACAGATTGTAGGAATGTAGAGCCTTTTTAATTCAAGTATGATATGCAATCAATTTGTGTGAGAGAGTGAGGATACTAGCAAATCTCCAGGGCCTTTATTTTATGCCATAAAGTAAGAATGTCACCAGTTGACAAGGATATTTAAACCTAGGGACAAAACCTAAAATAAATAGATGTGTTGGCAATTATTGTGTTAGTTTTTGTACATGAACATCAGAATGTTTCTTTTCAAAGTGAAATGTGAGTATGATTACTCTCAATGGAATCACTGAAATGGTTAAATTAATACATTTTACTTATAAATACTTAACCCTAAAAAGCTGAATGTTTCTTTTTGATAAGCAGGAATGAAAAGGATGGCTCTAACAACTGTGTTGAGCTAATCAATCATCTGGAGAATGTCAAATATAACTATTTTTCATATCTCACCTTTTATAAGGTAAAAAATAAATTCATGTGTTACCCATGGCCATCTAAAAAAACTCATAAATAGTCTGGTAAAAAAGACATCCTAACAGTTTTACAATTCTGAATAAGGGGCTTGAATTTGAGCAAGATAAAATTCGAAAGAGTTGTCAGAGGATACAAGATATGAACCTACATCGAAGTATTTAAAGGCAAGAAATAAACAATGTTTTTAAAAAACACTCAGATATAGGTAGTAATAATTATTAGAAATATTAACTTTTTCAAAAAGAAGGAATCTTTGTTAAAATGTAAAAACATGCCAAAAGAACAGAGAATTAATATTAACAGAATATATTAATGATAAAAAGAGACTTCTGTTGTTTTGGAATAGGTTAAATTGATTATATAAATGGGCAGAAAAATCTCAGTAAAGAACACAATACTAATGAGTAAATTAATTAACATTGGTCTAACTGCATTTAAAAATTTAACATATATAATTATGCTTTTCAAACTCATTATTTGTAGCTATTTTAAACACAAGAAAATAAAGTTTGCTTCCCCTCAGACCATCTAAGCTTATGAAACAACCTCAGATTTGTCTCTTTTATCTTCTTTTATGTTTTGACACAGCAAGAACATTTTCAGTTTAAGATAAAGTTATTCCTTTTTTTCCCTTGATAAACAAAAACACATCCATTATCTTGCATACACATCTCCCTACTGGCCCAGACATTTTGTACTTTTCTTAAAAACTCAATGTGTACATTAACATAACCCAAAAGCATTTACATAAGCTTCCAACTTGTTACGGCTGGCTATGTTAGGATGCATTGAATAACAGTAGGAGTATTTTTAAATTTGTTGTTTGACTATCCAGCGATTATTACTAATTCAAATTAATACAGTATTAGTTTAAGGTCATAAAGTTAACTAAGGGTCTAGAAATTACAATTTAAGTTGGCACATCAAGTCTATGTGATCTTTTAGCATTACATAAAATAATCTCCTTTTACAAAGATATTACTTATTATCATCTATTTAGCTGAACTCTTTATTTTGCAATTTTATAATCTTAAATAAATTGATGTTAGTTTATATGACCAGAAAAAAACAGTAGAAGAAATTTAGGCAATCCAAAATAATTGGATTTTTCACGAGAAAATAATCACAAGAGGTACGAACTAGAATACTGTGCCTGCATTGTTTTTAAATGGTGGTAAAATCAGGGAGAAGGCATAGAGGTGTTTTAAGCTAAAATTATTAAACCAGTTTAATTTTTCCAAAGAATCATCTTGATGAGAATACTATACAGATTTTTCTTCTTATATAATTATATATTAGATGTTAAAACGTTCACCTTATTTAACAGTAATACTTTTGCTTCTTATTTTGTAACCTAGAAACAAAGGTCATTAATTAAACCCAGAGTCAAAACCCTTTTTTTTTTCTTTTTCCCCCTGAATTACAGTTTTAGGGGAAAAAAAATCTGAAAGAGTCAACAGATTTAAAGCATGCAAGTAGAAAATATTTTAGAAATCTTTGGATTCTTTACATTTGTGTAAGTGCTTGATATGATAGTATTGTTTTTAGAAAAAAGACGTTTGGAACATGAGCTTGCTCTACTAGATTTTAAAACCTTATAATCGGGACTTCCCTGGTGGCGCAGTAGTTAGGAATCCGCCTGCCAATGCAGGGGACATGGATTGTATCCCTGGTCCGGGAAGATTCCACATGCTGTGGAGCATCTAAGCCCGTGCGCCACAATTACTGAGCCCGTGTGCCGCAACTACTGAGGCTGTGTGCTGCAACTACTGAAGCCTGCACCCCTAGAGCCGGTGCTCCACAGCAAGAGAAGCCACCACATGAGAAGTCCACACACCGCAAGGAAGAGTAACCCCCACTCGCCACAACTAGAGAAAGCCTGCATGCAGCAACGAAGACACAACACAGCCAATAAATAAATAAATAACTTAAAAATAAATAAATAAAACCTTATAATCTGATTTATTAACTCCCTCCAGAAGTTTAACTATATCAATTTGTTTGCTCAAAATTTTTTCATATTTATAAAGTAGATAATTTTATCAACTCTTGTACAAGTTGGAAGAACTAAAAGGATCACCTAAGAAAAACCTAAAAGGTGATCCATTAAAACATATAATTAAGCACCATTAGTTTTTTTGGGGGGGAAGTATCACTGTTGAAAATCTGAGTAATTGGGGGATTTCCTTCTGAATTCAGCAGGCTAAGCTCTCTCTCTTCTAATGTCCACATCCTTTTTTTAATCTTGTATACAAGTTTCTGAAGAGACATTAATTTTTGAATCATTTAATTTTTTAGAGAAATTAAAGAAAGCTGATTTGTTTCCTTTAATCTTAGGTATAGGAATTTCACCTTTGTAGCTATTAGTAGCTATTGGGACCATAATGAGTTATACACTTTAAAAGCCAGAACTTTGGGATGAGGAAGGAGGCTCTGAGTTAACAGAATCCACATTGGCACCAACATGAAACACATCAACACAGACAATTCTATCAATAGTCATAGAACCACCAAAACCAAAAAAAAAACAAAAAACAAAAACCCTTTTTCAATTCTGTATTCTCAAATGCCAGGAAATATTAGAATCCTCAGAAAAACATATTTTCCCCCAAAAGACTACCAGGGAATCAGATTCCAGAAACACCATCTATTGCCCCCTGACAGAAATCACTTAATGGCCAGATCATGTACCATTCCTGCTGCCACTAGTGTGGGCACAACTTGCTGTGCTCCATCAGAGCCAGAAGCAAAATTGACTAAGAATCGGATTTAGCTCCATCACCTCAAATGAGAGTCCCCAGAGGTGTCAGGGGAGGGTGACTACAGAGTCCCCTCAGAGGGACTCTGTAGGTTCCATGTGTCTGTTGACATCATTGGTGGAACCTCTAGGAATAAGTTGTCAAAGGAGGACCAGAGACCAAAGCATTTAGAAAAGGGAAGAAAACACTCACTTGTGAAGTCTGTGAATGAATTGGTCTTCAGACAACTGGCTGGCCAAATACGAAGCACAAGTATTTAAAGGAAATCATTTTTAATGGCCAGGATGACCATGTTTATATTAGTCTATTCATGGTGGAAAACAGCAACTTTCTTACATAATCATCATATTCACATCATATCCTCACATTTCAGCATAGCAAAACTCAGGGATCAAATTGTTTTTGTTAGGGAGTCCAAGTTTCTGAGGAATATTCAAGGCTTATTATTTGGGGAACCTGAACCTGTTAGGCCAACGCTGTTGGTTTGTTTTTCCCCTTTTCCTGGCATGTGAGTGTTTAGTCATTTTGGAAACAGGGAAGTGTCAACTTTTGTTTCTTCAGTGCTCAACACATTTGTTGGTTGTTGATGGTCCCTCATAGGATCATGAAAACCATGGTCTCTCTGGAGAAGCCACATGAAGGTAATGGACATGTGGTTGTACTAGGTCTCCTTGGCTGACCTGAAATCAGTTTCTGGGTAAGTAGACTGGATGGGAAGTGACCCAGGCACCATCTCTCCCCGGACAGATGGGATGGCCATGCTGGGGGTGTGAGGGGGTCCTCTGTAAGGGAGCAGTGGCTCCCTGTGGGTCTGTGTTCTCTGAGAAGTGGCCTGGGAAGAGAAAGCCAGATGAGAAACCACTCGAGAACTTGGGGCCAGCAGTCTTCACTCATCCAAGGGCGTGTTTCTTCTTCTATAGGATCCATCTTGTTAAAGAAGTGATGATGACTCCAGTTGATCCAGGTGATTCCCCATCCAAGGCCTCAGCTGGCTAGCTCTCGCCTCTCTTGCCTTTACAGGCTTCTCAGATGGTAAGCTCCTCTCCCAACTTCAGCACTCTGGTGCCAACTCCCTACTTCAGTTTTCCTCTCCCTGCTTCCAAACTCATGATCCTCCTAGAACCTTCCCTCTTTAACCAAGCTAACATCTAATGGCTCTTTCCTCTGTCTCTGGCTTTACAACCATTGAACCATGTGGGTTTGGGAACACTTGCCTCTGTAGTGGTGTGTTTAGTGCCTGTGGGTTATAGCTTTCCTCTCAGACTGGGAACTCTCTGAGGGAGGAGGCTGTCTCTTTCCCAAATGCCACAGATGGCTCTCCCTGAAGGTAGGGGCTCTCTCCTCCGTTCCATCTCAGATCTGAGGGCAGGGATTGTGTCAACATCTGCCGGACTTCACCGCCGTATCTGTGCAGGGTTATGACTCTCAACAGATGTCTTTAGCTCGAGGACCAAAGTCTCTGACAAATGTCTTTGGATGATAATGGTGGTGATTTCAAGCCACTGCTTTGAGAGATATTTTGCACTCATCTACAAAGTGAATACAGAGGTGGTTTCAGTGATTCTTCGCTGGGCCTCCCTTCCTGTCCAGATGACAATCTTAATCTCCCATCCAGTAGGGCATTCTCCCCCAATTCCTCTCCATTTGAATATCCAGAGGTAAGTAGGAGTTAATGTTCCTTTCTCTCCCCTGTAAGCTCTAATTCTCATCTACAAATGAATAGCTCTAACCTGTCTAAATATAGGCATTTTCACCATAACCAATGGTCTTCTCATTGGGATTGCTTATAATGCCAAGAGAAAAGAAATGCCGGTAAAATATAAAACCAGGGCTCTAGTGACCCCCCAACCCCACGCTGCGCTGAGGACAACTCAGAAAGAACCCTTTCACTCTCATTCAGCTCTGCCACCTCCTTACGTTTGAGGTTCAGTTTCTCCCCAGGATTAAATGAGAGATTTGTATGTAAGGGCTGGGTGCATAGCAGATGCTCAGCAGATGCTAGTTACCTTCCTTCTCCACTCCCCACCTTAATTTCTGGCTCTTCCATAGAATTTCCATCTTCTGCATTTGAAATGTTTCTGTGGCTCTGCTACTAAGTACTGAATTTGCGGAGCACTTGGTCAGAGCTACATGGATCTCTTATACCATAGCCAGAGATGATTCCTTTAAGGGCTTTCAACACTAAAACAGGCAACTAGAAGAATCTACAGATCCTCCATTCTTAGGGAATCTTAAGCCAGGCCTTTTGAACTGAGATGAGATAAGAAGCTTCTGGAGCCTGGGAAATGGATGAGGTTTGAAAATAACAGCTTATATAGTAAGAAGATTATGATAGACAGAATACTGGTTTCCCAAAGTTACCCACATCCTGATTCTTAAACCTGAGAATACAGTACCTTACATGAAAAAAATGTCTTTGAAGATGTGTCTAAGTCAAGAATCTTGAGATGGGGAGATTACTCTGGATTATCTGGGTGGGTCTGATATAATCACAAGAGTCCTTCAGACACAGAAAAGGGGATGTGATGATGGAAGCAGAGGTTGGAGTGATCGGCTTTGAAGATGGAGGAAGGGGCCACAGGCCAAGGGATGCAGGTGGCTTCTTGAAGGAGAAAAAGGAAAGAAAATGGATTCCACCCTGGAGCCTCTAGAAGAAATGCAACCCTGCTGACACCTTGATTTTAGCCCCATAAAACTTATTTTGGATTTCGTACCTCCAGAACTGTAAGAGAATAAATATGTGTTGTCTTAAACCACTAGGGTTCGTGGTAATTTGTTACAGAAGCAGTAGGAAACTAACACAGAGGTTGTTTTCTCCATCTGGCAACAAGGAAGCTGAGAGTACGTGACATTTCCAGCTCATTCAGCTGCTGTGGCAGAGCCTGCCCTAGAGCCCAGACTTCAGTTTTGTTTCACCAGGCACAGCTTAAAGCAGACCTGAGCTCAGGGACTGTGAGGCCATTCCTGAAAGTGAAAGTTCTCCTTCAAAGTGGCGGCCTTGGGGAGGTGAAACCTTCACGGTATGAAATGAATACCTCTGGAATGTTGAAAGGGACATTTCGGCTCCCTTAATAAAAAAAAACTTCAGGCAGGACTGCCCGAGTTGGCACTGGAAGAAGAATTCCTACATGGGAGGGGCAACTAGACCACGTGATCCCTACTCCGTCCCCAGGATTCACCAAGATGCACCTTCCCCTTGAGAGGCTATCGCCAATGTGGCCTTGGGGACACTGGTTGTCCCTTAATAAATACTCTAGCCCAGGAGGTGGCACATCTTCCCTCTGCAGAGCTCACTCTGAGCCACGGCATTCAAATAAGACTTTAGGGAAGGTTCCAGGGTATCAAAGGGAAGTGCACACTGAGAGATGGACACCAGAGGAGGAGACCTCCCAGCTATGCTTTCGCCTTGATCCCACAGGAAGGGGGCTATCTCACAACCCATTTTCAGGGATGCACCCCTGCTTCCAAGCTGGGACCAAGAGAACCAGGCCCAAGAGATGGGTGACCCTCTCCTGTCTGCCTAAGACCAGTCTTATGAGCTCTGATTTCCAATAAAGATTTGCCCTTTCCCCACTTAAGTGCAGCCCTTAGTCCCAAGCCAACTCCTCTTCCCTTCCCTCCTCACGGAGACCGAGCTCCTGCCCTACAAACGTGACCTGGCTCACCATTCAGGCCACAAGAATGTACCAGTCATCCAATGTACCATCCAATGTACCAGTCATCCAATACCATATCAGTTTCATGTGTACACTATTTGGTTAAAACACTAAATTGTTTACTAGAGCCTAAGAGTCTGTTACACCATTTATCCATCCTGAGGGGGAAGAGGGCACTTTTTATGGGTTCCAAATGCTTGACGCGTATTATGCCAGTCACCGTTTTGGCAGTTCCTGGAATGGAGGTATTGTTCTTATCCTATTTTACAGATGAGCAAACTGAGGCTTGAAGAAGATAAGTAATTTGCCCAAAGTCACAGAGATTTTATGTGGCAGAGCTCAAGGGCTTGAACCAGACCATGATCTTTGAACTATTGAGTGTGGGGGTGATTTAAGAAAGGTTGTTGTCATGGGAGAAGAGCAGGAAGAGAAGGGTAGAGCAACCATATGGTAAGAAAACTCATGGTGCGTAGTCAGACACTAGAACAGAATGGTGGGAGTCGGGACTGTCCTAGAAACTGGAAAGATCTTGCCAAGAAGGGCAGTCAGGAGTTAACTATAGAACACCACCATGTCCACAGGAGCTGCGTCAGGCCCTGGACTCTGCCACTTCCCCCTGTTGGTGATTTTCCATTCTCTCCACTCTTCCCCTGCAGTGACTAGCTTTTAAACCTGAAACTGAAGGTGACAGCAAGGAAGCAGGTAGCGAAGGAGTCTTTGTCCAATTGTGCAGCTAAATTTGGAGAAGAAAAAAACCCCACAGTACGGTGCTTGTGTGGCCAGTTTTGAGAAAGTGTAAAAATGAGGGGAGGGTGCTGAATCCCTGGTGGTGTGGAAGGAGGAAGAAAAGAACTCACAGGAGCTGGGACCCAGGGCTGCAGCTATCCATCCTTTCAGGAAGTATCTGCTGAGTCCCTGTTAGGGACCAAATCCTGGGCTAAGCTGGGGGTGGGGGCGGTGACAAGCAGATGGAGGGACTTACTTTAGTTTGGATGGCCAGGGAAGCCTCTCTGGGGAGGTGAAATCTGAGGGATAGGAAGTTAGACATGCCAAGAGGTGGGAAAGTGATCTAGGTAGAGAACACCATATGCAAAGTCCCAAAGGTGAGAAACAGCTTTGGGCATTTAAAAAAAAAAATGCAAGAGAAGGCCAGTGTGGCTAGAGTAGACTGAACCAAGGGGGAGAGAGGCAGGGGGCCCAGTGGAGAGAGAAGAAGGTCTGGGTCAGGGCGCCCTTGTAAACCATGGAGGGGTTTTGCTCTATGTGTAATCAGATGCCACTGAATGTTTAAGCAAGGAGGTACATGATAGGATTTTTGTTTTAAAAAGTCACTCTTGCTGCTCTGTAGAGAATAGATATTGAACGGGAAGAGGTGAGAACATAAATAGCTATTAAAGAGGTCCAGGCAAGAGATATAGTGGCCTGGACCAGGCTGGTGAGGATGGAGATGGAGATAAGTGGGAAGATTCTAGACATTTATTGGAGGAAAAGTAACAAACTTACTGATGTAAAGGGATGAGGGAAAAGGAAGAATCAGGAACCACACTGGGCTTCTACTTTTAGCAACTTAGAGAGGATTGTGGTAATTTTTTATAGAGAGGAACACTTGGGGTAAGGATAGGCTCTAGAGTAAGGGGTTCTATTTCAGGCATAGTAAAGATGAACTGTTTACACTTCATCTGAGTGGAGATAGCAAGAAGGCTTGTGGATATGTGTCTGGAGCTCAGAGGGGAGCCTGGGACTGGAGCTCCCCAGTATAAGTATGGGAGTCATTAGCTTAAAGTTGCCATTTAAAGCCATGGGAATGGATGAGATCATCTAGGGATAGAAGGGCAGAAGGCCCCTGTTCAAACCCTGAGGGATACTGACATTTAGAGATCAGGTGGAGGTGGAGGAGACCAAGAAGGTGCAGCTGCAACTATTTCATTCAACCAAACATTTATCAAGTCTACAGGCTTGGCTGCATATGCCACAGATGCTGGGGACACCAGGGGAGTAGGACAAGGCCTTTGTCCTCAAGGAGCTCACAGTGTGTAGGAACAAGTGTATGAGCTGATAACTCCAGTACAATGTGGTAAAGTAGTTTAGAGATGAACCCAGGAGAAGGGGCTGTTGGTCTCAGGTCTCTGAAACTGGGGGTATGGCCGAGTCTATGGGAGGGGCCATGGGCCCCCAGAAGATGAAGACAAAGGATGCAGAGGCTTGGAATTATTCCAGATCTGGTAGATCTCCCTTGAGACTCCTTGAGTCTCCTTGAACCCAGCTTCACCTCTCTTCCACCCTCCACGCCCTGGTCTTCCTCCACCAGAATGCCCACTGTCCATGCCAACACCACAGAGCCCTGCTTGTTCTTCGTTTCCATCCCCGTCTCCAGTCCCCCAGGTCTCCACCCCTTCCCAGACAGGCTAGCACCCTTAGGAGGAGAACTGTTTTCAAAAACAGGATTAACTTCAGAGGAAAATGACCACAGCCTGGAGGCTTGCCCTCTATCAAGGCAGGATGTTGTCTCAAAAACTGTTGCTTAATTTCCTGCTGTTGAGAAATCATGTGTGTTGACCAACTTGTTTTTCATACTGTTTGAAGAAAAGAGAGAAACCTGTCTCACTGAGCTTCTCAGAGAGAAGCCAGGTCAGCCCCCTCATGACTGCAGGTGAGGACCCTCCACTGACCATCCTCCCTCCTCCCATCTGCTGCTGAGTGCAGGGGGCTGGGCTGCACTTTTTCACTTTGCTGCCTGGGTCAAGGTGCCCCCATGGCTAATTCTCCCATGGCTATGTTCAGTCCATGAACCTGCACAATCTGGCCCCAACCTCTCCTTCCGTCCTTGTCTCATGCTGCCTCCTTCCTGTGTGCCATGATCAGTCAGTCTGGACGTGCCCTGGGGATCCTGGCACTCAGTCCTTGCCTGGGTAATGCTCTGCCTCTGAGATTGAGGAAGATCTGAACCCACATTCAAGGCTCAGTCTCAGTGCTGGCACCTCTATCTGTTAAAACCCTCACCAAAATCACCCAACCAAAGATTTCTTCTTCCTTTGAACATGTTTAGTTTGTTCATTTTTCACTGCTTATGGCTCATTTAATCTTGAACTATAATGTTTCATGGGCATGTTTATTGCCCCTTCTAGACTCTATAAACTCCAGGAGATCAAACTTTGAGTCTGGGGTCCAAATATCATTTATCTCCATCCACAGTCTCAGCAAAGAGCTTGGACAGGCTTGTGGAATGGATGAGTTTTGATTAAAGTTGTAGGGGGGAACCTAAACTGATGTGGAGAATGCAACCTAGGACTTGATTTTATTGGTTCTCCGGGAAAAATGTACCTCTATGCTAAGAACAGAGTCCGTAAAGGGATAGAGAGCAGTTTGTTCATCCATCCATCCATTCATTCACCCATACATTCATTCAACAAACAGTTATTAAGCATCTACTATGTGCCAGAAATAGTGTTAGATGCTGGAGATATAGTAAGAAGACTGATAAGTTCTTGCTCATGTGGAGATTCTGTTCTAGCCCAGAAAAACAGATGATAAGCAAGGAAAACATCAAGTAGTGGTAAGTGCCATGATAAAAAAAAAAAATAAGTCAGAGTGATATGATAATGTGACTGGGAAGTGCTTGAAAGGGCTCTCTGAAGAAGTGACACTTAAGGAAAGACCTGAAGGATGAGCACGGGTGACCATGGAAAGGTCTGTGTATGAGCAGTCTGTGAAGTGGGAAACACAAAGCTTTGGGGTTGGGGAAGGTGGGGAGAGAGATGGAATGAGTTTAATGGGCGCAAGGAGTGGAAGGAAGGAAAGAGTGACTGGGTCATGGGGAACAAGTGTTCAGTAGGGAGGCAATGGTGAGATAGCCAATAAGAGATGGCGTGGCATGTAGAGGTTTGGAACAAGGTACGAATTTTAGTTCTGATTCTAATTATTAGTGGTGTGTGAACTTGGGCATCTTTTCTGGGTCTTAGTTTCTTCATTTGTAAAATATCTCATTTTTAGAGCTCTTGTGAAGATTAAATGATATAATAGAAATAGGCACCTATCATGTTGACTCTGTATAAGTGGTAACTTATAATCCACATAATAACTTAAAAACAAGCATTACAAGGTTAGGGATGACCAGGAGCATGAAGCCCAGAGGATGACAAGTTAGCAGTTGTCCTAATAAGCCTTCCTCGCTCTCTCCTAATTTCATCTCTTTCTTTCTCCCTGACTTTGCTCTCTCCTTCACCTTTTTTCTTATCTTTTTATCTTTCTTTCTTTTCTCCCAGCATAAATTTCTTACTTTTGCTCTCCTTCACATTATTTCAAGTCATATTGCAACTGCCCAAAATTTGGATTAAAGACATATTTTAAAATTTGCTTATTCTGTATAGTTTTGTCTTCCTTTTACAATCAGGTGTGTTTAATGCTTATACACCTCCTCTAAGTTAAAACTCAGCAGCAGCATCCACACCTAAATTAAGTAATTTTATATGATTATATGACCCTTGGTTGTTGTTTTTTTTCCACTGAGTTCACTGTCTCTTAATAGAAAATGGCTCCAACCTACTGGATTAAAGGATTGGAAAGAGATTGTTTCAAGGCATTTGAGGACTGGTGTGCTAAGAGATCTCTCCACCCCTGGGGAGTGGAGGTCTGGATGTCCTCCAAAGGCCAGTGACCTCTGAATCACTCCAAGGATGCTCTGGAATACAGCCAGAACATCATGCTCAGCTGCCGGCTGGCTTTCGCTCTGTGGCTGCTCCTGCAGATGTGGGCAGATGAGAGGGCAAGGAAGGCCTGGCTGAGGTCTGCTAGTGGAGATGGAGGCCCTGAGAAATGTGTAAAGGCACACTCTGGCACGAGGGTAATATAAGATTCTCCATCCCAGTGTTGCAACTCCCTTTGCTTAGCTAAGAAAGCACAAGTTTCCTGTGTGTGTGTGTGTGTGTGTGTGTGTGTGTGCGTGTGTGTGTGTGTGTGTGGAGGAGAGAGCCGCAGAGCAAGCCCCCAACATTCAGCTCAAGATTTATACTAAAAGGGGCCTTTCAGTTGGGAGAGCAGGGTAAAGGGGCAATACTTAAGTCAAAGGGAGGCTCTGGCCCTCCCTTGCTTTCCTGTTTCCTGGGAAGAGGTGTTCAGTGGTTGGTTGTGGCTGGCTGTGGCCAGTAAATCCAACCCACCCACTGTACGGCAGGAAGCTGAGGACTCAGGATAAGAAGCAACTTGCCCAAGGCCACACAGGGAGGCAGAGATAAAAGACTAGTGTACTTTCTTCCTTATCAAGTCACTTTTGAGTCTGGGTGATTGTGGTAGGAATAGGATAGGGTGACAACCTCTCTGTACTTTGACTTTATGGGTCCCAGATGTCTAACTTCAAGTCCTGCCCTGGCTCATGTTACAGGGTCTGAGCCCCTCATATTCGAAGTCTGTCTTTCTGTGGGGCAGGGCTGAGTGAAGGAGCATTGGGTTGTACACTGGAAGGCAGCCCAAGACTTAACCATGGACACAGAAAAGCCATATCTGGCAAATTGAGAGCTAACTTTAAAAATGAATAGGGTAGGGCTTCCCTGGTGGCGCAGTGGTTGAGAATCTGCCTGCCAATGCAGGGGACACGGGTTCGAGCCCTGGTCTGGGAAGATCCCACATGCCACGGAGCAACTGGGCCCGTGAGCCACAACTACTGAGCCTGCACGTCTGGAGCCTGTGCTCCACAACGAGAGGCCGCGATAGTGAGAGGCCTGTGCACCGTGATGAAGAGTGGCCCCCGCTTGCCGCAACTAGAGAAAGCCCTCGCACAGAAACAAAGACCCAACACAGCCAAAAATAAATATAAAAAAAATAAATTAAAAAAAAAGACCTAAAGAAGAAATACATGGTGAATATCTTAAAAAAAAAAAAAAAAAAAGAATAGGGTGGAGGTTTCCATCCTTACAGGGGTCCAAATAAGGTCATGTGATCTATTGCTACAGCACAACACTCTTAAATTTAATGCTAGGAAGGAGCTTAGGAAAAACAAGACCAAGGGCCTGTGCTCTGGGCTGGTTTAGACTGGTCTGGCTCCTCAGTACCCCAGCTGTTCTGCTTCAGAGGAAGGCCAAGGGCAAGCTGTAGTGATGATGGAAGTTATGGGCACTGAGTCCTTCTGCCCTTTTCCTCCAGATGCCTCCCCTTCTCAGTTTGCCCTTTCAGTGTCCTTTCTTGGAGTGTGGTCTCCAAGAAATGAAGGGGCTGAGGGGGTGGGAGGACTAAGAGGGTATCATCAGCTAAGCCTGGGGTCCTGGCTGCCTGGCATTGTCAGTTTCCTATTGGCCTGGGCGACAGCTGGGAATAACAAGGACACTCTGAAGGAGGGAACGTGTAATGCTGGTGCCATCCTAAACTCCCAAGATCTCACATGCCATATGGTGGAGGCCAACGAGGAGAGGGGGAATGCCAGGAATGTCTGTATGTTCTCTTGTCCCCACTCCTATGCTGAACAAAATGAGGCAAGGCCCAAGAGAAATTGAACAGTGAGCTTTCGGAAGCTATGCTTTTCTACTTGAGATGTATTTAAAAAACATTTTTTGCTGAATGACAGAATTAATTATTGGATTAATTAATTAATATATGACTGGCTATTTTCTCTTGGCACCAAGCTCTGAACACGAGGAAATGGGTTTTACTTACAGCAGAGGACGGTGGAATGAGCTCCAGGAGTACTTGTTAGCAGTGATTCCACACTGAACTGGGTGGTGGCATCCAGTGAAGATGCTTAGAAAAAGTAGCTGCCCGGACAGCATGACATGGCAGGTGGTGCCCAGGGATCCTTTAGCAGCTCCCCACTCCTGATATACCCTCCACCAAACTCTCAGAGGCAGATCCATCTAAAATGCTTTGCCATCCTTCTTCATTTTGGCACTGCCCCCTCAGCCATGATCCCTTCCAGTTTCCCCCAAACTCAGTGATAGCAGGACCTAGAGTCAAGGGAAATGCATGTATCTCCCAGATGAGAGCCTTACAACGCAGGGAGAGTGGCATTCTGAGGCTTTTGCCTTGTGGGATGGGGGTGGGGATCAGGGCAGAGGAAGGAGGCAGAGAGGCATGGAGGAGGCTGGTTCGTTGAGCCTGAACTCCCTGGACATTCTTGGGTGTATCTGAGAACTCCCTTACTGGGAGGATATAAGGATGGCGCCTCTAGATGAACAACATTTTCAGGAGGTTCATAACTGTCCGTGAGACCTTCAAAAATCTGAGTCCATTCCAGTGATCTCTGAGAAAATTGTGGGTTTACAGCCTGACCCAACCCTCTCCAGGGCAACTTGGGAGGGACATTTGGGAAGAAGAGAGAACCACCAACCTCCCTGACTTTATCTCAAATAAGGGCTCTACCCAGGAGCACAAGGATACTGAGTTCTGAGTAAAACAAAGGCAAGCTCTAGTGCCACCAGCTATAACCCTTATATCCATTGGGGAGGAAGGGGAGAATTTTTGGCCCAGGGAGTTTCAGCCTTCAATCTACTCAAGGAAAATTAGAAAATGCAATGGTCCTGTAACCACAAAGAGACATTGAATCAGCAGTTATAAATCATCCTCAGCAAAAGCATGGGACCAAGGCAGCATTCCTAGGAACTGCTCCCAAACATTCAAGAAACAGATAAGGGACTTCCCTGGTGGAACAGTGGTTAAGAACCCACCTGCCAACTGAGCTCCAACCACCACAGCAACAGTCAGCTCTATCCACCACGAGAGCCTCCCATCAAGCCTCTTAGATAGCCTCAACGACCAGAGGGTAGACAGCAGAAGCAAGAAAAACTACAATCCTACAGCCTCTGGAACAAAAACCACATTAACAGAAAGATAGACAAGATGAAAAGACAGAGGGCTATATACCAGATGAAGGAACAAGATAAAACCCCAGAAAAACAACTCAATGAAGTGGAGATAGGCAACCTTCCAGAAAAAGAATTCAGAATAATGAAAGTGAAGATGATCCAGGACCTCGGAATAAGAATGGAGGCAAAGATCGAGAAGATGCAAGAAATGTTTAACAAAGACCTAGAAGAATTAAAGAACAAACAAACAGAGATGAACAATACAATAACTGAAATGAAAACTACACTAGAAGGAATCAATAGCAGAATAACTGAGGCAGAAGAACGGATAAGTGACCTGGAAGACAGAATGGTGGAATTCACTGCTATGGAACAGACTAACGAAAAAAGAATGAAAAGAAATGAAGACAGCCTAAGAGACCTCTGGTGCAACATTAAACGCAACAACATTCACATTATAGGGGTCCCAGAAGGAGAAGAGAGAGAGAAAGGACCAGAGAAAATATTTGAAGAGATGATAGTCGAAAACTTCCCTAACAGGGGAAAGGAAATAGCCACCCAAGTCTAGGAAGCTCAGCGAGTCCCATACAGGATAAACCCAGGGAGAAACACGCCGAGACACATAGTAATCAAACTGGCAAAAATTAAAGACAAGAAAAATTATTGAAAGCAGCAAGGGAAAAACGACAAATAACATACAAGGGAACTCCCATAAGGTTAACAGCTGATTTCTCAGCAGAAACTCTACAAGCCAGAAGGGAGTGGCATGATATACTTAAAGTGATGAAAGGGAAGAAGCTACAACCAAGATTACTCTACCCGGCAAGGATCTCATTCAGATTTGATGGAGAAATCAAAAGCTTTACAGACAAGCAAAAGCTAAGAGAATTCAGCATCACCAAACCAGCTCTACAACAAATGCTAAAGGAACTTCTCTAAGTGGGAAACACAAGAGAAGAAAAGGACCTACAAAAACAAACCCAAATCAATTAAGAAAATGGTCATAGGAACATACATATCGATAATTACCTTAAACGTGAATGGATTAAATGCTCCAACCAAAAGACACAGGCTTGCTGAATGGATACAAAAACAAGACCCATATATATGCTGTCTACAAGAGACCCACTTCAGACCTAGGGACACATACAGACTGAAAGTGAGGGGATGGAAAAGGATATTCCATGCAAATGGAAATCAAAAGAAAGCAGGAGTAGCTATACTCATATCAGATAAAATAGACTTTAAAATAAAGAATGTTACAAGAGACAAGGAAGGACACTACATAATGATCAAGGGATCAATCCAAGAAGAAGATATAACAATTATAAATATATATGCACCCAACATAGAAGCACCTCAATACATAAGGCAACTGCTAACAGCTATAAAAGAGGAAATCGACAGTAATACAATAATAGTGGGGGACTTTAACACCTCACTTACACCAATGGACAGATCATCCAAAATGAAAATAAATAAGGAAACAGAAGCTTTAAATGACACAATAGACCAGATAGATTTAATTGATATTTATAGGACATTCCAACCAAAAACAGCAGATTACACTTTCTTCTCAAGTGCGCATGGAACACTCTCCAGGATAGATCACATCTTGGGTCACAAATCAAGCCTCAGTAAATTTAAGAAAATTAAAATCATATCGAGCATCTTTTCTGACCACAATGCTATGAGATTAGAAATGAATTACAGGGGAAAAAACGTAAAAAGCACAAACACATGGAGGCTAAACAATACGTTACTAAATAACCAAGAGATCACTGAAGAAATCAAAGAGGAAATCAAAAAATACCTAGAGACAAATGACAATGAAAACACGATGATCCAAAACCTATGGGATGAACCAAAAGCAGTTCTAAGAGGGAAGTTTATAGCTATACAAGCCTACCTCAAGAAACAAGAAAAATCTCAAATAAACAATCTAACCTTACACCTAAAGGAACTAGAGAAAGAAGAACAAACAAAACCCAAAGTTAGCAGAAGGAAAGAAATCATAAAGATCAGAGCAGAAATAAATGAAATAGAAACAAAGAAAACAATAGCAAACATCAATAAAGCTAAAAGCTGGTTCTTTGAGAAGATAAACAAAATTGATAAGCCATTAGCCAGACTCATCAAGAAAAAGAGGGAGAGGACTCAAATCAATAACATTAGAAATGAAAAAGGAGAAGTTACAACAGACACTGCAGAAATACAAAGCATCCTAAGAGACTACTACAAGCAACTCTATGCCAATAAAATGGACAACCTGGAAGAAATGGACAAATGCTGAGAAAGGTATAACCTTCCAAGACTGAACCAGGAAGAAATAGAAAATATGAACAGACCAATCACAGGTAATGAACTTGAAGCCGTGATTAAAAATCTTCCAACAAACAAAAGTCCAGGACCAGATGGCTTCACAGGTGAATTCTATCAAACATTTAGAGAAGAGCTAACACCCATCCTTCTCAAACTCTTCCAAAAAATTGCAGAGGAAGGAACATTCCCAAACTCATTCTATGAGGCCACCATCACCCTGATACCAAAACCAGACAAAGATACTACAAAAAATGAAAATTACAGACCAATATCACTGATGAATATAGATGCAAAAATCCTCAACAAAATACTAGCAAACAGAATCCAACAACACATTAAAAGGATCATACACCATGATCAAGTGGGATTTATCCCAGGGATGCAAGGATTCTTCCATATACGCAAATCAATCAATGTGATACACCATATTAACAAATTGAAGAATAAAAACCATATGATCATCTTAATAGATGCAGAAAAAGCTTTTGACAAAATTCAACACCCATTTATGATAAAAACTCTCCAGAAAGTGGGCATAGGGGGAACCTACCTCAACATAATAAAGGCCATATATGACAAACCCACAGGAAACATCATTCTCAATGGTGAAAAACTGAAAGCATTTCCTCTAAGATCAGGAACAAGACAAGGATGTCCACTCTCACCACTATTATTCAACATAGTTTTGGAAGCCCTAGCCACGGCAATCAGAGAAGAAAAAGAAATAAAAGGAATACAAACTGGAAAAGAAGAAGTAAAACTGTCACTGTTTGCAGATGACATGATACTATACATAGAGAATCCTAAAAATGCCACCAGAAAACTACTAGAGCTAATCAATGAATTTGGTAAAGTTGCAGGATACAAAATTAATGCACAGAAATCTCTTGCATTCCTATACACTAATGATGAAAAATCTTTTAGTGCAACAAAAAGAATAAAATACCTAGGAATAAACCTACCTAGGGAGACAAAAGACCTGTATGCAGAAAACTATAAGACACTGATGAAAGAAATTAAAGATGATACCAACAGATATACCATGTTCTTGGATTGAAAGAATCAACATTGTGAAAATGACTATACTACCCAAAGCAATCTACAGATTCAATGCAATCACTATCAAATTACCAATGGCATTTTTTACGGAGCTAGAACAAATCATCTTAAAATTTGTATGGAGACACAAAAGACCCCAAATAGCCAAAGCAGTCTTGAGGGAAAAAAACGGAGCTGGAGGAATCAGACTCCCTGACTTCAGACTATACTACAAAGCTACAGTAATCAAGACAATATGGTACTGGCACAAAAACAGAAACATAGATCAATGGAACAAGATAGAAAGCCCAGAGATAAACCCACGCACCTATGGTCAACTAATCTATGACAAAGGAGGCAAAGATATACAATGGAGAAAAGACAGTCTCTTCAATAAGTGGTGCTGGGAAAACTGGACAGCTACATGTAAAAGAATGAAATTAGAATACTCCCTAACACCATACACAAAAATAAACTCAAAATGGATTTGAGACCTAAATGTAAGACCAGACACTACAAAACTCTTAGAGGAAACATAGGAAGAACACTCTTTGACATAAATCACAGCAAGATCTTTTTGGATCTACCTCCTAGAGTAATGGGAATAAAAACAAAAATAAACAAATGGGACCTAATGAAACTGCAACGCTTTCGCACAGCAAAGGAAACCATAAACAAGACGAAAAGACAACCCTCAGGATGGGAGAAAATATTTGCAAACGAATCAATGGACAAAGCATTAATGTCCAAAATATATAAACAGCTCATTCAGCTCAATATTAAAGAAACAAACAACCCAATCCAAAAATGGGCAGAAGACCTAAATAGACATTTCTCCAAAGAAGACATACAGATGGCCAAGAAGCACATGAAAAGATGTGCAACATCACTAATTATTAGAGAAATGCAAATCAAAACTACAATGAGGTATCACCTCACACCAGTTAGAATTGGCATCATCAGAACATCTACAAACAACAAATGCTAGAGAGGGTGTGGAGAAAAAGGAACCCTCTTGCACTGTTGGTGGGAATGTAAATTGATACAGCCACTATGGAGAACAATATGGAGCTTCCTTAAAAAACTAAAAATAGAATTATCATATGATCCAGCAATCTCACTACTGGGCATATACCCAGAGAAAACCATAATTCAAAAAGACACCTGCACCCCAATGTTCATTGCAGCACTATTTACAATAGCCACGTCCTGGAAGCAACCTAAATGCCCATCACCAGACGAATGGATAAAGAAGATGTGGTACATATACACAGTGGAATATTACTCAGCCCTAAAAAGGAATGAAATTGGGTCACTTGTAGAGATGTGGATGGACCTAGAGACTGTCATACAGAGTGAAGCAAGTCAGAAAGAGAAAAACAAATATTGTATATTATCACATATATGTAGAATCTAGAAAAATGGTACAGGTGCACCAGTTTGCAAGGCAGAAATAGAGACACAGATGTAGAGAGCTAACATATGGACACCAAGGGGGGAAAGTGGGGTGGTGGGATGGTTGTGGTGGGATAAATTGGGAGATTGGGATTGACATATATACACTAATATGTATAAAATAGATAACTAATAAGAACCTGCTGTATGAAAAACAATAAATAAAATTCAAAAAATAAAAATAAAAAAATAAAATGCCTGAAAAAAGTTTACAAGCCTTAGTTGTAAATTGTAAAAATTTTTGGTAAAAAGAAGTAGATTCCAATTTGAATAGCCTTATAAAAGGGGAAATGCTGGTAATTATCATTCTTTTTTATTGGTTGAATAAATAAATGGAATTGATTATGTGAAAGATGGAATAAAAAATATTCCTAGCAATAAAATATATGGTTCTGAGCAAAAGAAAGAAAAAAAAAAGAATCCGCCTGCCAATGCAGGGGACACAATTTCGAGCCCTGGTCCGGGAAGATCCCACATGCCATGGAGCAGCTAAGCCCATGGACCACAACTACAGAACCTGCGCACTAGAGCCCACGAGCCACAACTACTGAAGCCCAGGCGCCTAGAGCCCGTGCTCAGCAAAGAGAAGTCACCGCAATGAGAAACTTGTGCACCGCAATGAAGAGTAGCCCCCACTCGCCGCAACTAGAGAAAAGCCTGTGCGCAGCAACGAAGACCCAACACAGCCAAAAATAAATAAACTAATTAATTAAAGAAAAAAAGAAAAACAAACAGATAAGTCCTTCAATACAACTCTTTCAGAGAGTAGAGAGAGGGAACCTCCCCAGCTCATTTTATGAGGTTAGCAAAACCTCGGTACCCCAAATCAGTTTATTATAAGCCTGGAAGGCAGCAAGGGATGGCAAGGACATCCTAGAATGTGAGAAAGAAAACATGCAGGCCCATCTTACTCAATATATAAGTGCAAAAACATGAGACACAATATTAACCAGATCCAGCAATGTACAAAAGCAGTAATCTATCATAACTCAGTTGGATTTACCCTAGGAATGCAAGATGAATTTCACAGGGGAAAACTGATGACTGTAATTTACTTTGTTAACAGAATAAAAACAAAAAGTTACTATAAATAAAAACCATTTGACAAAATTCACAGCCCTTCTTTTATTTTCTAGAGCTTTACAATGTTTCAACTTTATTCCTCAGATTTTTTTCTTCCAGTTTTACGAGATATAATTGATATACAGCACTGCATAAGTTTAAGGTGTACAACATAATGATTTGACTTACATCATGAAATGATTATCATAGTAAGTTTAGTGAATATCCATCATCTCATATAGATATAAAATTAAAGAAATAGAAAAAATATTTTCCTTGTGATAAGAACTCAGGATTTAGTCTCTTAACTTTCATATATAACATTCAGCAGCATTAATTATATGTATTATGTTGTTCATTACACCCCCAGTACTTATTTATCTTATAATTGGAAGATTATACCTTTTGGCTGTCTTCATCCTATTCCCTCTCCCCCCATCCCTGCCTCTGGTAACCACAAATCGGATCTCTTTTTCTATGAGTTTGTTTGTGTGTTTCTGAAGTATAATTGACTTACAACACTAAGTTAGTTCCTGTTATATGACATAGTGATTCGATATTCCCATACATTTCAAAATGATCACCATGATAATTCTAGTTATGATATGTCAACATACAAAGATATTACATAGTTATTGACACTGTACATTTCATACTGGTGACTCATTTATTTTGCATCACAGACCTTCTCTTGAAAACTCTCAGCAAACTAGGAATAGAAGGAAACTCCCTTTGTCTTATAAAAGGCATCTACGAGAACCCTACAATAAATAGCATACTTAAGGATGAATGTTGCAAACATCTCCTTTCTGGCCAGAAACAAGATAAAGATGCCCACTGCTACTGTTTTCATTCACCACTGTACTGGACAGTCAACAAGAAAAAAAAGTCATAAGGTTTGGAATGTAAGAAACAAAACATTAATGGAGATGATATGATTGTCTACATGGAACTTTCTGCAGAATAATTACTGAAATTAATAAAAGGGTTGGAAAAGTTTCTGGGTACAACACTGATATCCAAACATCAATGACATTATTATACACTAGCAATAATTAGTGAAAAAATTTAATTTTTTTTTTAAATAAATTTCTTTATTTTTTGGCTGCATTGGGTTTTCGTTGCTGGGTGCAGGCTTTCTCTAGTTATGGCGAGCAGGGGGCTACTCTTCGTTGCAGTGCGTGGGCTTCTCATTGCGGTGGCTTCTCTTGTTGCGGAGCACGGGCTCTAGGCACGTGGGCTTCAGGAGTTGTGGCACACGGGCTCAGTAGTTGTGGCTCGCAGGTTCTAGAGCGCAGGCTCAGTAGTTGTGGCGCATGGGCTTAGTTGCTCCTTGGCATGTGGGATCTTCCCGGACCAGGGCTCAAACCCGTGTCCCCTGCATTGGCAGGCGGATTCTCAACCACTGCACCACCAGGGAAGTCCAAAATTTAATTTTTAAAAAGGATAAAATTTATCAAAAATTTAAAATCTAGGAATAAGTATCATAAGAGATGTATGAGATCTTTAAGAAGAAAATTACAAAATTTTATTAAGATATGTTTTAGAAGAAATAACTACATAAAGAGATATACCATGTTTTTAGAATGGGAGACTCAATATCATAAAAATGTCAATTCTCCCCAAATTGACCTATATATTCAATGCAGTTCTTGTCAAAACCTAAACAGAATTTTTAATGGAACTTGGCAAAAGGATTCTAACATGTACATGGAAAAGTAAGAGCTAAGAATAATAGCCAAGACATTCCTGAAACAGAAAACATAATAGAAGGATTTTACCCTCCCATATACCAAGACATATTGTAAAGCTTTAGTAATTAAGTCTGTGAGTTACTGTGGCAGGGGTAAAAAAATAGATCAAGGCAGAGAAAGATACCCATGCATAGATAGAAACCTGATTTATTAGTATCAAAATGAAAATGATAGATTATGCAATAAATGGTTCTGGGAAAACTGGTTATCCAAATGGAAAAAAAATTATTTTGGATCCTACCTCACAGCATACTCAAATGTCAGTTTCAGAAGGATTAAAGATGTAAAGAAAAAGAACTATAAAAATTTTAAATGACAATCTAGGAAAATATCTTTCTGACCTCGGACTAAAGAAAGATTTCTTAAACAAGACACAGGAAGCACAAACAATAAAGGGTATAAGATTACATTAAACAACACTTAAAAAGAATGAAAAGCCAAACCTCAAACTAGGAGAAAATATAGCCAAACTTGTAACTATCAAAGGATTTGTGTTCAGAATATGTAAAGAACTCCTACATTTCAATAAGAAAGAGACAAACAACCCAACAGAAAAATGGGCAAGGCACACTCACTCTATTCACAAAAGAACACAAATAGCTTATGACACAGGAAAAGATGCTAAAATAATGAGTAATTATGGAAATGCAAGTTTAAACCATAATGAAATACCATTTTGCACCTCTTGGGTTGGTATAAAGTATAGTGTAGTAAAGGTAGGGATGGAATGCAGTGTGAACTTTGCAATGGGAGGGAAAACCTGTACGACCACTTTGGAAAAATATTTGCCTGCACCTAGTAAAACTGAATTTGCATATGCCCCACGTCCTATCAAGTCCACTCTTGGACAAATTCTACACATACTTACCAACAGTCATGCTCAAGAGTGTTCATAGCAATATTGTCCACATTAGCCAAAAGCTGGAAGCAACCCAAATGCCTATTAATAGCAGAATGTATAAATTGTGGTATACACATATGATGGAATACTGTACAGCAGTGAAGATGAGTGGGTTACAGCTCTGTGGAGCATAAGAAGTGGGCCACAGAAGGTACCACACAGTATGTTTCTATTTATTTAAGTTTCAAAACAGACTAGACTAAATAGTATCTTGTTTAGGAACATACACACGGTTGGTAAAACTATAAGAAAAAAGAGGGAATGACTAACCAAAGTCTAGCTAGAAGGGTGTGGGACTAGGGAGGGACACATGAGTAACTTCAAAGTTGCTGGTAGTGTTGTTTCCTTACTCCCGTGATGGATTCCTGGGAGACACTGAACATACGTATTTTTTTAAACACTCTTTTGCCCATGTGGTAGATTTCATAATTGAAACAAAATAAAGACAACAGCGCTTCAGTTCCCATGGCTCCAGGTAAGGTGTGGTACATTAAGAAGTGGATGATGTCAGAGCAGGGGACTGTGGGCCCACCAGGAGAGCTGGGTCCTCGGGTGGGGTGGGGGTTGAGGATTTGCCTGGTGTTCCAGCAGGTATATTAGACATGGTGGTGCATGCTCTGAGTCTGCTCAGAGAGAAGACCAGAGGAACTTCTCCTCTATGGGGCTGAAAGTGGTCATTGCTGTTAGAGAGAGTGGCCAGACATTCATGGACTAAGCCACTAAAGCATAAGTGACCCAAAATTCCTTTACAAACTATATTGCTCAGGGGCACGGGGCGGGGCGCGGCAAAATGGCGGCCTCGCGGCGAGGTAGAGCTTCCTCCACGGTGGTATCCCGCTGCTGCATCCCTGTGGCCCTCCGTCAGCCCAAGACCCAGACCTCCCAGGCACCTGAAGTCGGCTCTTGGCTCCTGCTTTTTACTGCTTTAAGCCCCCAGCCCCTAGCCCCACCTTCCCTATAAGTTTTGAGTAGTCATTCCACCTGAGTGGGAAGGGCGTCCACTAACAGGTGGAGAGAGTTGATATAACCTCCTCCACTGGTGCCTCCTGCTCAGCCCCACGCCGAGGGATGGCTGCCTGACTCCCTCCGGGCCCTGAGGGGCAGGAACACGAAAACCCCTCACTTGGAAAACTTACAGACTTGTTTCAGCATAAACAAATACGAAGTGTTCAGAGCTCAGGAAAGTTGCTAGTGGGTATTTAACTGCCCCCCAAAAGAGAGAAAGACATTTTCTTTGAAGAAAGTGAAAAAGGTCACTTTTTGCTCTCAGTGTTATAACCGGGACCTAGGTCAGGGTGATGCCACCTGAGGAAGCCTGGGGTGCCGAGGCCGTCCTGCCTGCAGTCACCAACGATGTGCCCGGTCCTCTTGCTCCAGGCTAGGATGTCCCCTGGGGGTAAGCCCCAGCCCCACCCCGGAGCCCACAGGAGCCCTGCCAGGTGTGGTGACACCAGGAGGGGTGTCAAAGGAAGCCAGGCAGGGGGCCGTTGGCCGGGTCTCCGTGGCCACCCTAAGGTGCCTGGGCTGGACCCACGTGTTTGCAGGGCCTCTGGACAGGTGGCAGAGCAACCCCTCCTGTCCACCCTCCCCAGGTGGGTGCCCTCGGGCAGGGTCATTTGCTGGGCCTGAGAGTCCTTAACCGCTGGCCAGCTCTCATCACTCCCTCTTCAGATGCTGCTCTATCTGAGTGGAACGTACTATGCCCTCTATTTCCTAGCTACGCTCCTGCTGGCCGTATATAAAAGTCAGGTTTTCCGGCTTCCCTGGTGGCGCAATGGTTGAGAGTCTGCCTGCCAATGCAGGGGACACGGGTTCGAGCCCTGGTCTGGGAAGATCCCACATGCCGCGGAGCAACTAGGCCCGTGAGCCACAACTACTGAGCCTGCGCGTCTGGAGCCTGTGCTCCGCAACAAGAGAGGCCGCGATAGTGAGAGGCCCGCTCACCACGATGAAGAGTGGCTCCCGCTTGCCGCAACTAGAGAAAGCCCTCACACGGAAACGAAGACCCAACACAGCCATAAATAAATAAATAAATAAATAAATAAAATTTAAAAAAAAAATCAGGTTTTCACTTATCCTCACAGTTACCTGGTCCTCGACCTGACTCTGCTCTTTCTGATGGGGATGCTGGAAGCAATTCGGTTATACTTCGGCACCAAGGGCAACCTGATGGAAGCCGAGGTACCGCTGGCCGCCAGCCTGGTCCTCACGGTGGGCGGTGCCCTGCTGTCCATCTACTTCCTGCTCTGGCAGACCCTGGTGCTGTGGGCCAACTCGGCCCTCAGCGCCATGCTCTTCGCGTTCCACGGCCTGGAGGCCGTCCTGCAGGCGGTGGCCATCGCCGCCTTCGACAGCTAGGTAGGCGGTGCCCGGCCCGCGGGACAACCCTGGACAGGAGACCCTCCTCAGAGCCAGACTGTGCCCCAGCCGTCACCTCCCCCGCTGACAGTTGGTGAGCGGGAAGGACATCTTCGTGCTGACCTGCCTCGGTGTTTGTTAGAGGGTCAGATGGTGTGGAGGGTCTATGAGGCTGAGGTGGGGTTGGGAGCCAGGGCAGAACAAGGTGCTGGGCAGGGGCTGGGTGTGACAGAAGCAGGGGTGGGGCTGTCCCGGCCGGTCTGCGGGGAATCATGGGGACGTCTCTGGCTGTTGGGGATCTGGCTTCAGCAGCCACCGACATCCAGGGTGCAGAGGGGGACGAGGCCTTCGGAAAGCAGGCAGCCAGGCCAGTGCCCTCGCGGTGTCCGTGGCACCTCCCTCTCAGACAGGGATCGGCTGTCTCTGCTCTCCCTGCTGCTTCGGGGTGGCACAGGGACCAGGGGTCCTGCTCTGCGGGCCGAGCTCCGGGCAAGTGGTGCACTCTGCCGTGCACAGGAGGCACCTGCCAAAGGCCAGGCAGCTCGGGGCTGGGGGGTTTCTCCTCAGCCGTGACACCTTTCCCTTGGGGAATTCTGGAGAAAGGCAAAGGTGACCTGGAAGCCCCAGCGCAGAGGGGAGGGAGGAGAACTGGAGAGTCCCCAGTAGGGGTGCTGTCCGGCTCCCAGGCCCTCTGCAAGTGCTCCTGGAAGGAGTCTGCGCCGATGTTTTCTAGTGACTTCCCTTGGTCTCAATTTCACATTTTCTACGTCTGGAGTAATGTTGTGTTTGAGCATCTGGATATTCTCTCTTCACAGTATTTTTAAATAAAGAAGCTTCTCTACCTCAAAAAAACACTATATTGCTCAAAGCGAAGCAAACCTAACAATCCAGGCAATATTTGCACTTGACTTCAAAAGCCTACTCCATACAAGGGTACATCACCTAGGTTATAAAGTTGGGGGTGGGTGGGTAGGGCAGACAGGTGGATAAAGGGAGACAGTCTTGTCTAAAGTACACAATAGTATTTGCTTTGGGACAGGGGCTCAAACCTCATAAGAGTGACGGTGGACATCTGGGGGTCCCACATGAGAAGCTGGCGTGGCTGAGGTTAGTACCAACAGCTGGGGTACCTGGCACCTGAACTGGGGTTGGATGATAGGAATGAGAGCAGAAGAGACTGGGCCTGATAAAGTGTCTTGACACTGTGCTGATGACAGAGACTTTATTCTTTAGGCGGGAGGAAGCTGTTGGTAGTTCTTAGGCATGGGAAATGACAGGGTTAGATTCCTATTTAGAGAGATCAAGCTGGTCACAGTGTGGAGGTTGCACTGGATGAGGGAGGTACAGGAAGCAGAGAGCCCAGCGAGAAGGTTAGTGAGAGGTGGTGCTGATCACGCTGGACCCAGCTAACACGCACTTACTTCCCCTAATCCTCACCCACCCTGACAGGAGGAGGCTGTCCCCAGCTGCCGGATGAGGACACTGAGCCTCCATTTCTTTGCCTAAAGTCACACAGCTAGTAGGTGGTGGGGCCGGAAGTTGGTTCTGCAGCTGTCTGGCACTAAGCCTCCTGCAGCCCCTGCCATAAGGAGACTTCCATCCTAGACTCCATTCTGAGCAGAGACAAGTCTCAGCTGAGACCTCAGAGGAAGGAACATGGGCAAAAGCAGACCTGTGCTCTGGACTGAAGAAGAGCAGATTTCAAAAGGCTTGAGGACAGGCAGGGTGTAGAGGGGAAGTCACTGCTAGAGGGATCTGGTGCTGCTTGTACTCATGCGAAGGGCCAGCTCATCTCTCTCCCCACTTGTCCCCATCCCCAGCTGCCCGAGTCCCACCCAAAAAACCAGCTTTGGGTGAGTGCATGGCAAGCTGGACCATTAGATTATGTGCAGATTTTCTTCAAATTGACTAAGATTCAACTCAAAGCTTCAGGAACTGTTTGGATTACTCTGTATGTGCATGCCCTTCTGGCCCATATTGGCCCATTTAGGCCTTGGTTCTGGTCTCAGAACTGGGTTAGAATAGGTCTTCAGTTTAAATACCTGTTAAAGGAGGGTAATAAGTATCCCTGCCTCATCTGTCAAATGAGCGCTTAGTAGCAGGGGGTCTGGATTCTCATTTTAATGCAGAGTGGCCATGAGCGGAGCCCTTAAGGCAGGGGAAAAACTCTTCTCTGCTGCCATCTAGTGAGTATCTTGGGAATAACACCTGAATGGAGGTCACCAGGAAAAGTTCTCTCTCCAAGGGGTTCTGAGCCAATGAAGAATGTGTCAGATCCAGGGCCATGCCCCAGATGTGGTCATCTGTGCCCTGGAAGCTGCCCACTGGAAAGTGGAGTCTTCAAGGCGAGACCTGGTGCAGAGCCCGACACACCCTGAATGGACCGCCTTCTCACCTGGCTCTGACCTAGTCATGCCTTATGTCGCCCTCCCCTCTTGGCTCCCTACCTTCCTCAGGGTAGTTTTTGAACTAACAGAGTGCTTAGAGAGCCTCTGTAAGCCACCACATCTGGGGGCAGTGGGGTGCAAACCAAAGATTTATTTTTCAAGTAAAATAGGCAGCCCAGGAAGAGCAGAACAAGAGGAAACCAAGGCTGAGAACAGAAAGCTTGGATATGGAAAGACACAAGAAGCCAGATTGCAGCTGCCAGGGAGAGCTGGGGAGGCGGGCTATGGAGTGGTCCTGGGCCCTTGCCCAGGTGCTGGGGTCAAAGGGGCCTTGGAGACTCAACTCCAGGTGCAGCATTTGCAAGAGGAGCGGAACACCAGGCTCCTCAGGCAGCTTTGCTGGAACAACCACCCCCCTGTACAACTGTAGTAGCTGGACCAGTCCAGAGGGTTGGGGTAGAGCCCGTCAGCTTTGCCCTGGCAGAATGTGTCTTGTCTGAGGCTGGAGCCATGCTCAAGTTAAGAGGGCTGGCCTGGTGCAGGAGTTTCAGGCTCTGGGGGGCCTGAAGACATATATGGAAGACCTGGGAAAACAGTGATGATTCAACCAAGGCTCCTCCAAAAGATCCCAAACCCATAGGCCAAGCACACAGGCAGCAACCATAGGCAGCAGCAGCTCAACACCCCATACCTTACAGGCAGGGCATAGTCAGACACCCAAGGCAGAGGACAGCCAGACAACAGCCACACCTACAGCTGGAGCACAGCTCAAGAGAAAACACCGGGGCTACAAGTGTCATAGGCAGTGAATGGCTATCTACCATCTGCAAAGACCAACCAAGTAATGGTGAGGGCCAGCGGGGTCTCACAATGAAGGCTGAGTGCAGGCCTTGAGAAGAGAGGCTGAGGGCCCTCTGGAGGGAAACCCTGGTTACCAACACCCTGGGCAGGCATTGGTACAATCAGAAAGAGGAAGAAGAGTGTGAAAAGAGAATCCTCAGAAGAATTTCCTCAGAAGAAGCCAGTACCTGAGGTGCCCTGGCCCCATACTCACTCAGCTCCAGCCGCAGCATCTTGATGAGGGGGTATCGGCCCTGGTTGCAGAAGAAACCAGCAAAGTTGTCCATGTCCAGTGTCCAAACCATGACCCCACCCAGTCCCGTCTGCTTCAGATAGCTGACCTGTTTGAGGAGCGAGATGGGGGTGGAGGAGCCCAGGGAAGCCCGGCCAGCAGCCCCAGAGCCGGTTTCCTCATCCAGGCAGGGACCTCTTTTCTCCAGCACCCATGAGTTCTGATCCTTGCTGGGCATGATTCATTCTGGAATCTCCCTGCCCTGACATAAACATGGCCAGGGGTGGGCATGAGGGTGGAGGTGTGAGGAGTACATGGATGTGTGACCTTCCTTAGGTTGGAAGCCTTAACTTCCCAGCATTTTCTGGGCTGAGCTATTGTGTTTGGGGTACTGTCTGCTGATTGTAATGAGTTCAGTTACCATAGGGAACGACTAACTTCCCCAGAGATCTGAATCAATTCCCTGTCTTCATGTCTTTGTCCACCCTGAGGGCCTTCTCACCTCCACCAGTTCCCTGAGGCTTCTTTAAGGTATGGCTGTGTGTCCCCTCCGAGTGGGCTTCCCTGGCCCTAGCCCTGCCGGAGGCCATGGCTCACCTCTGGCGTGAGGCTGGGGTTACAGGGTAGGGGTGGTCGGAACCCTTGATGGCCCCAATCTCCCTCCCAGCTACCTCCCTTTCTACACCAGTCCCCACTCAGGGTTCCAGCTACCGTACAACTTGCTCTCAGAGGCTAGCTTCCCCTTTCCTCTCCATCAAGTCTTTCTCCTGTGCTTTCCTCCCCAGAAGGCCCATCTTCTCTGCTTTAAGACTTTCTCAAAATCCCTTCCACCATGATGCCTTCTCTCATCTCCCCCAGCCAGGATCATGCTGCCTCCTCAATCCTCCAGAGCACTTTGTCTACACCTCCAGAAGAACCTGCCACTGTCTGCCCTCCATAACTGACAAGAGATAAGCAGATGAGCAAATACAGGTCCCTCTGCAGGTGCCAATGACCTCACTGGGGAGAGAGACATGGAAACAGGTAAACACACTCAAGTTTTGAGGCAGGAATTGAGGGGGTGTCATATAAGTAAATCAAAGGATCTATAATTTGAACATGCACCAAATATTGTCAACGGACTGAATAAAATGATATGCCTTACTGTATGTATTTCTCCTCTTATATGTCTGTAGAATTTGTGTTTAATAAAATACAAATACTTTCAAGAGAGATACTCAATGTAGAGCAATTTTTTTGCCATTGTGTCTTTTCTTAACCAGTAGGTGATAATGGTATAAAATGCTATCACATGGAGATCTGTGAAATGCTGGGATATTTCTCCTTGAAGAGGTTCTGAATGCTGTCATTGAATGTTATTGACAGGCCTTGGGCCCACACAGGACCACACCTTCCCAGCAGGGCTGAACCTCACCTTGATTTTGCAGCTCTCCACATCATCAAAACCCACCCACTGGTTGCTCTGAAAGGCATAGGGCACCTTCTGGTCCTTGATTCTGTGCTCAGCAGCCCCCTTCCAAGAGCAGACCTGGAGGAGCAGAGGGCAGAGCTGGGAAGGAGGTGGGAGGCACTGCAAGCATCTTCTCCCTGTCATGAGGAGACTAGAGACTGAAAAATTCCCATCTGAGAAGCTTGGAGATTCTAGGAAGTTCTAGACTGAGTGACCTAGAACTGTTGATTCAATGAGGCACCTGGGCTTAAGGATAAATCCAAGATGACAGGCATGGGATGGAATTTACCCGACCAGAATTCACTGTGCCTAGCATCCTCATTCAGAAATTATGGGAGAAGAAGCCCCTGCTCTGCACAATACTCGGGGTGGCTGTGGGTTTTCCTACTTCATAGTAAGCCAGGAGTCCTCCCTCTTTGGTGAAGGGGCCAGGAGTTCCAGGCCCCGTGGCTTGGGCCCCCACTCCAGTGTCCAACAAAGAGGCCAGGGTAAAGGATCATCCATAGGTGGGCATGCCAAAGATCAGTTTGCTGGCAGGGTCCCTTTCTGCAGCCACCGTTGCATGGCAGAGTCCTGGTGGTGAAGGAGCAATGTCAGGGCTAATTTTCTTTGCCTTTAGACTGGTTCAGATCATCCAAGCCTGGGGGCTCCAGAGGAGTTTCATGAGCCTTTACTAGTGTTCCAACCCTGCCCCATCTTCTTTAGATCCTCTCTTAGACCCTGAACCACAGTGATTGAAGCTGCATGGCCCTATAGCCAAGAGCATGGGCTCTGGAGTCAAACAGTCATTGACTCAGTAAATATTTACTGAAGGCCAGCTGTGTGCCAGGCACTGTCCTAGACGCTTGGGATACCTCAGTAAACAAAGATCTCTGCCTTACTCAGCAACTTATTTGATCTTGCTGAGCCTCGAGCTTCCTGTCCATAAAATGGAAATGATAAAAATATTTGTCACTAAAGGCATTGTGAGAATTAAAAGATATAATGCATGTATAAGTCTAACATAGTGCAATAAAGGGGAGCTATGATCGTGATCATTACCATCACTGTTGTTTCACCCTCAGTACAAGAGCAGGGAATTTTATTTATCTCTGTAACCCCAGTGCCTAGAACAATGCTTGACACTAAGATGTGCAAATAGAAAGAACAAATGAGCACAGGGCTTCTTCACCGCCTCTGCACAAGACCTTCCCCCATCATGTATTACTTGACATGACACCCCCAGGCCTGTGACATGAGGAGGTACCCAATACAACTCTGTGGAATAAACAAGTAATGAAGACTCTTCCCTCAAACCAGGATGGTAGGCTCACTTTCCCCAAGAATCCACCCTGTTTGAGTCCAGGTTTTCTAGTTACCCTGCAACCTCTTAGCACTTAGGTATTTTCACTGTATTGATTTACGTGTATTTCTTTTTGCTGGTCCATATGATTTATCTTTGATCAGACTGGAGCTTTCTGAGGGCAGAGGTCAGAGCACCCTGCTAAGTTCTGTGGCATTTTTGTGCAAATTTGGAAAAGTCACCCCTCTGGCCAGAAGCAACATGCAGGGCACATAGTATAGAGAGTAGAAGGCCTCTTTGTAGGAGGATAAAGGCCTCCCTTCCCCCACATGGATCCAGGGCACACAGCTTGGAGAGCACTGTGCCAGTGGGAGTTCAACCCCCTCACCTCTCAGCTGAATGTCTTTGTATGTCTCCCCACTTGACTTGGCTGGCTTCCCCTGGGACCCACACAGTTTCCCAGATGAGGGTGGAGGAACCAGGTGCAATGTGAGGTTTAGATGCTCGGCTCAAGTGCCTGAAGAAGTGCACTTTATTTGTGAAAGAGCCACGGAAGTCCTAGATGTTCCACCCAGCTGAAACACAAAGATGTGGACTCCCCAAAATTAACAAACATTTTAATTTAGGGCTTTTTGTTATTGTTGTTTGTTAAGAAGGAGAAATGATATGGTCAATCTTGACTTTTAAAATATAGAATGGGCTTATAAAAAAATGTCTAGCCTACTCAATGAGGAAGAGCTGGGCAGTAAACCTCCACCCACCCCAGTCTACAACCAAGCCTGCCCTTTCCAGGGACTGGGGTGGCGTAGGGGGGTTCTGCCCTGAGTGACATCCCCTGAGATGTTATCAACTTGGGAAAGCTCTCACCTCTTTCCAGAAGGACATTCAGTGCCAAGGAGCAAAAGTTACCCATTATCTTGAAGGAAATGGGGCTGAGGGTGTATGAAGGGAGCAGGAGCCATTTTGGCTGGAAACTTGAGCTCAAAGACAGCCTCCCAATTAGTCACTTGTTTGTTTGATGTTGCTAGATTGGTTGGCTGTGTCTAATATCAGCCGAGATGCTACACAGAAGTGAGGTTTCTCCTCAGCAGTGACATGGAATAGGAAAATAAAACAAACACGAAAGAAACAAAAAAATCCTGGCTTCTCCATGCCCTGCTTGGTATCCTGCTTTTCCCTTCCATTAGGTTCTTTGAGGCTCAAAAAGGGCCACTGGCAAGGGCCTGTGCCAGGGGCGTCCTGCCCCTTACCACATTGAATTCGGCCATGGCCCCAGTCTCTCCCTGTCTCTCATGGGGGGGCTGTTATGCCCTGTGTTCTTTTCCCAAGAGCCATGGATGTCATAGGCCATGAAGCTGAGGAACTCCAGTTTCCTGCATGAGGCATGGGAAGAGAGAGTGAGGGGCTAGTGAGCAGGGTGGAGCCCTCCCCCTTCCTTGCTCCTCCGTCCCCTCACACGCAGTGTGTGGCCTGGGGAGAGACCTGCATGGTGGGGGCGGGCTCCCTTCTTGCTCTGGGAGACGCAGCAGCATAGGCAACACCTCCGGTGGCCCCCGTCATCCTGGCCATTCTCATTCTTGGCAGCTCACGTCTTCAGCGTCCTCCTCCCAGCTGTCCCCTTAGCACCCTCAGGACAGAGTCCACTCAAGGACACCTCTTGCTATTTTGCTATTTTGAAGGGAAATCTAGCTTAGCATTTCTCAAACTTTAGTTGTGTACATATATCACTTGGGAATCTCATTCAGGTACAGGCTCTTATTCAGTAGGCTTGGGGTGGGAACTCATTCTCTCAGAGATGCTAAGTGCTTCCCTCTTTCCTCCTCCAGGGGTATTTCACTTTAAGACTGAATTCTTAAGGAAAAGGGCAAGGCTCCAAAGAGAGGGACTCTGGAGTGATGGAGTAGCAAATGTGCTAAGGAAACCCTCCTTAGGTCTGCTGGTGGTGCAGGCAAGCCCCTGCTCCATTCTGGGGGAAGCTCAGCCTGCCCTTGGTCTCTTTCCCCTGCAGAGAACACAGGGTCCATGCCATCTGCCTGAGACTCACAGAGCAATTTTGTCCCCCTCATATCCAGCTTTTGTGCAGTGTGGCCCTGCTGGGACAGCTGTGCTCGGCAGGAGGTGTGCCTTCCCTGAGGCCTGGGCTTCCTGCTGAAAGGCATTGGCCAGGTCCTGCAGGGGCAGCTCAGAGTGAACACACAGGCGGGGAACAGGCAGCCCTGTGAGCTCCAAGCAGATGTTCCCACACAGGAGCCTGAAAACTGACCACAGGGCTGGTCTGTGCTATGCAGACACATGAAGCAGCTGAGCCTGGGGGCAGAGCAGTACCTATGCGGCCCCCTGGCTAACTAGGTCTTCCCTATCTCACCCAGCTGTACCTGCACCAGGGCTATGAAGCACTGCTTATCTGATGGAGGGCTCCCCTGGCTTCCTGCGTACTCCCAGTCAAGGTCGAGACCATCAACGCCATATTTGCACAGAAACCTGATGGCTGAGTTGACAAAGGACTGTTGATTATTGGTTATAGCCACCATATCCATGAACCTATGGGTTGATAAAAGGCAGTGTGGGCCTGTCTTACACAGGACAGTGGGTCATGCTCCCTCAGAGGCAAGTGAGAAACTTCTCAGGATATTGGTGCTCGGCTGTCTAGGCCAGAAGGGAACAAGAAGGGCTGCTTCAGAGACTGCTGGGATATTTGCAGGTGGGTTATGGGCCTGGCTAAGGGAAAGGGACAATGTAGAAGTGCCCCCAAACATTGACATCACCAGGGGCACACTGACTCACTAGGAGCTCTGCTTCCCAAAATTCCCTCCAGAAGCTTACTGCCACATCCCTGCCCAGGGATTTGTTCTAACCTGAATCAGAGCTGGCTGTCAACCCAGCAAGGAGATTGAAAAAAGAAGAGGAATCAGTTTCTAAGATGAAGAGGAAGAGAAGCACGGCAGTTTAGTGAGGATCTGGGTAATCTTGGGGGTCTGCTGTTCTACTTCCCTGGCAGGTTAACATGGTTACTATTCTTCTAACTCACATTTGTAGAGTGCTTTGTGTTATTGTTATTACTATTACTAGTCCAGAGTTCTTTACAATTTCTGAGGTGCCCCAAGAACAACCTCCCCACATCTTACTTTCTCAAGAAGTCCCTGGACTTCTTGGGGGTCTTGAGTTTTATAGACTGTTTCTATTTTAATTTATTTTTTAATTTAGCTAATAGCATCAGTTCTTAAGTGGGGTTTGTATGCCTGGGAACCCCAGGCTAAGAATCCTGAATTTCAGTGAAAAATCTGTGTATAAGCAGTGTTTTGGGAAGGGGAGTCATAAATTTCATCAGGTTCTCAAAAAGGCTCATGATCCAAAAAAGTATTAGAAAGACTGGTTTAGAATTTTGGGGACCTTATAGTTAGGACTTTCTAGGAAAAGTATGGTTCCAAATATACCATTCCATTATCTCCATAAATCATCAAAAATGTCCTGGAAATGTCAATATTCTGGCATCCAAGCTCAATCTCGCAGACTGCCTTTGACACCCAGAAGGGGAACAAAAATTCTCAGACATACTGTTCCAGAGCTCAGAAAATATAGACATTATATGTTGTCTGGGATTAGTTGAGACCCTCCCTTTACACATTTCATGGAGGAAGAGACTGAGGCCTGGAAAGAGGTCAGACTCTCTGTGCTGCATTTAAAGCAAGACTGGATGTATAACGGCCTGGAGCTAAGCCCACTCCACTGCTTCCTGATGAGGTACCAAGAAGTCAGAAGGAAGGTCAGCCCCCAGAGTCCACTCTTCTCTCCCACTCCCCCTCACCCTGGCTACACCTCTGCCTGGCTGATTCCCTGACTGGGGGTCTCTCTGGCCAGTGAGCCAGTTCCCCACTAGGGGCCCTGCCACATTGGTGCCCACAGACAGCTCACTTCTGAGTGCCGAAGCTCCAGCCCCCAGTGGCCTGCAACGTCTTCAGCTTGGGATTCCTGGGAAAGAAAAGAGAAATGCCAGAATTTATCCAGCCAGGTCCTGGGGGGGCTCACCTCACTAACAAGGAAGCAAGGAGGCTGGCAGGGCTGGTGGGGTGAGGTAGGGGATATATAAATCCCTATGTTCAGATTCTGTACCAGGGAAGCTCTAGATTGGGAAAGAAAAGACACGTTCCTACCTTTGAGGACTTCTTATCTGGCTGGGGAGCCATACACTCAAGGAATTCAGAAAGCAAGAGATCAGAACAGATCTTCAGAGAGGCTGTATTAAGGTAGTGATAACACTTGAGCTGAAGGATAGATAGATTTTGGGAGAAAGAAGGGCACTCATTCCCAGTAGAGGGAAACAGTTTCACAGTCCGGATTCCACTTAGACCTAAACTGGAAGGGCACTTAAGGAGTCACTATCTACCCCCACCTCTTCCACATAAGCACGGGAAAGCCCAGAGAAGTGATGAGACTTGCCCAAAGCCACACAGCGGGTCTGCAGCCAGACTGCAGTAATGGAGAAGGTTTCTGGCTTTGAGAGGAGGCGCCTGTCTTCTCCACCTCCCATCCCCACCTCCTCCACTGCAGCTCACATCTTTTTCAAGATGTTGAATTCCTTGTAGAGTGTCTCATCATTCCACGCTATGGAGCTGAGCTGGTGATTGTTCATGCCAGCAAAGGCACATATGAGGTGGGTGCACAGATTGGGGTCCACATCCTTGGGCAAGAAGCGAACAGCCCCCTGTCTGTACTGGGCCCAGTTAGTGAAGTAGCAGACCAGTTTTGCCGCAGAGCCTGGCAAGTTGGGGCAAAGAAAAGAAATGGCAATCAGAAGGGCCTGCTGTGGACTGGCCTCCTCTGCCCAGAGGCAGAACTTATGTCATGCCAGAAGACGTTAAACATGGCCCTTCATCTGCTGGAGGCAGGGAGGCAGAACTTTCAAATCACAGCTTGGAATACTTCAGAATGTTAATTAAAATACAAATATATAAAGTGGCAGAGAGGAGGCCCCAGTTACAGCCTGGGTTTATGTTTCTTTAGTCTTGCTTTAAAGAGGTTTGCATTTATATACTATTATCCCTTGTAGAGAATTGGTTTAATATCACTGACAAGGTTCTAACAAGGAGAATATTTTCTCTAGGAAAAGGCAGCTTGTTTCTGTCATCCTCACACCCTGTAGAATGGCTTTGTGTGTAGGGCCTCTCCTCCCAGGTGGGGGCTTGTCTAGCAGTGATGGCTCCCACCAAGGGCAGCACTGTGCAAAGTTGACCAGAACACCAGAACACAAAGGCCTGCAGCTTCATCCCTGCAGCTGCCAGAAGTGTACTTTGGGCTGATCTTCTCTTTAGCCTTGGCTTAGGGGTCCCCATCTGAAAATGACAGTGTGGTCTCTGAGGGCTCTTCCAGCCTTGCAGACTATGATCATGTGGTTTGCACACACCAGCATTTTATGCCAGGGACTTGGCAGAATGATGAGTTTGGACTGGAGCATGTCTGTGGTCATGGTCTAGACACTAGGATTTCCTTTTGCACAGACAGGGTCTCTCTGCACCCTCCTCCAGCCCCCATGTGGCCAGTGAGAGGATGAGGAGGGAGAGCAGTGCAAAGTGGCTATAGGAGAGTGTGTAGGAACCCAGAGCATGAAGGGCTGGCTGAGACACCCCTGGGCCCATGGATGGCTCTCAGAAGGAGGAGTCAAAGCTCTTGGGTAGTCACTGGCCCTAACTAGAGGTCACCCGGGAGTGAAGTTTGCTGATGGGACTGGGGCGTTGCCTGAGTGACATAGAAGGAGGATTGGTGAACTCCCCAAAGCAAAAGAAGGAAACAGGGGATTAACCCAGCGAACACATCCCTGGGACCATCTAGAAAGGAGCCAGGAGGCTCTTTTTATTTTGTATCATATCCTGCCATAGCATATTGAATATTGTGCATGAATATTTGTACTATAGAGGCAACAAAGTCTAGTGGTTAACAGCAGGGACTTTGGAATTTCATGCCTGGGTTGAAATCCCAACTCTGCAAATTTTTAGCCAGATAATTCAGCTTTCTCCTTCATAAAATGGGAATGATGATTGTTCCTATCTTAAGGACTACTGTGTGAATGAAGAGTTAATGTATGTGAAACACTCAGAACAGTGCTGGCAGAAAGTAAGCTCTGTTCTAAGTGCTTTGCATACATTAACCCTTAGCCCACACAAAATTCTATTATTATAAATATATACCATCCCATACCATAGCACACCATATGCCCAGAAGTAGCTTGGATTAAAGCTTTTGAGGAAATCTTCAACTTTTCTCTCTTCCCCATGTTTGCTATTTCTCTGGACCTGGCTGTCCCCTCCTGTGAGATGAAGAGGGGAAATGTGTGTCTAGTGCCACAGCCCAGGCTCAGGATGAGGGTCTGAGTACAGGGAGTGGTGTGGGATAGGAAGGGAACCCAGGAGTCCAAGTTGCTAAACATCACCCAGAGAGTTCTCTCTTGTCTTGCACAAGAAGGATCCCTCCTGGCTCTCCCAAGCTCCACATGCAATCAGTTCAACAGACACGGAAAGAGTGTGTTGTCCTTGCTGAGCCAAGGGGCTAGGACATGGAGCTGGAGAAGACTTAGGTTTCTTACTTCCAGTAGGTCAGAGCGCCCCTACTGGTGGTAGGGGAGACACCTAAGCCAGTAATTAGAAACACTGTGATATATACTGTAAAATGTGTTCCAGTGCTATGAGAGCACAGAGGTTGGAGCAAGTGACCTCAGGAAAGAACAGAGAGAGGTTGACATTTAAGCTGGCCCCACGGACACACAGGAGTTCAGCTAGTGGGTTAGGAGGCTAGACCCTTCCCAGAAGAAGGAATGGCAAGGCCATTATGGGGACAAGGACACTTGCAGGGGCCTGAGCTTTGGAGGCGAGAACCCACTGAAATCTGGTAAGAGCTCTTGAGGTGGGCGTAAATGTTAGGGGAGTGAATGGGAGAGGGTAGCAGAGCCCAGGGAATGGGGCTGAGGGAACCCAGGGCTAGCTTCAAGAAGGGCACCACTTACCCCACTGGATCGTCAGCAGAACCATCAAACCTGAGCAGCACAAAAGAGAAGGCAGAGGTTAAGATGTCATTCTTACTTTCCCAGCCCTCTATGGCTATTGAAGCGCAGGAGCGAGAAGTGGTCAGGGATGGGGGTGGGCTCAGGACAGTTTCCTACAAATCCAGCTTCCTCTGCCCACAAGTGACCCAGGAGGGCACTGTGTCCATCCCTTTACCCAGGCCAGACAGCAGGGGCCCCTACCTGGCCTGGGCTAGTCCCAGAGCTGATGGAAATTTCCATGAGCTGAGACTGCTCCCTCTCTAGAACATCAGTAGAGGGCAGTGTGGATTTAGGAAGATTCTAGGAAAACCACTGACTTTTAAGCTTTTTAGAGAGAAAGTTTCTCTTTTGAAATAAGCAGAAAACCTGTCCTCAGGATGAAAAGAGCCAATTTGGAAGGGCTAGGCCAGAGAGTTCATCTCTAGGTGAGGTCTCTGTACTTCTGCTCACAGCCACAATTGACTACTTTTTGCTGCTTTCCTGCCACACCCCACAAGAGGCTGGCTGAGTTACCAATATCCTTGGAGACCTAGGGCTCAGTGGGACTCCTTTAAAAGTATTTATTTCACCTCTCTGGTGACCTTGGATTTTCCCATTAACCTAATAAAACCTGCATGAAAATTTGTAAGGGCACCCAGGGTCATGGCTCCCAGGCTGCGCTTTGCAGGGCAACCAGCTTCAGGGTGGGGAAGAATTCCTTGGCAGTGGGCACCCCTGGAAAGTAGGGGGCCTCAGAACATAGCAAAGACAAAACCACCCAATGCCGAGGGGTTCACTGACTCTGGGCTTCCAAAACAGGAAGAAAAGTCATTTTCAGCCTGTTGAGAAAAGCTTTTCCTTGCAACACAAAGCCTCTTGGGCTGAAAGACCTCGGGGGGAACCCACAGGAACTGCAAGCCTGGCAGCAGACGGAGAAATGGAATGACCCTCCAAAGTTCTCCTGAAAGCTTCTGCTTCCTTACAAACAGCACCAAGGAACCATTTCACGTACACATCCCCACTTCCCCACAGCTCCCGGGGCCCAGCCCATACTCCCTGACAGCACCCACTCACCTGCCCAGGCTACAGACCACACCACGGTGCTGGCTCAGTGACAGACTCCAGCCCACGCAACCAGCTATCCAGGTCCTGCCCTCCTTTTATCAGGCCTCCCTGTCCCACCACAGCCAGGGTGTTGAAGTCAGACAGGGGCAGTGGGAGGGCACAGGGGGCAGGGGATGTGGTATGGAGGTCTAGGGTGCCAAGTAGCACGGACTGGGGACACCCGACACAATGCCCTTTAGCAATGCTTGGTTTTCTGGAACAATCACAGGGTGTAACCTGGGCTTTTATCATTGCCAAGCCAGGAGGCAAAGGGAAGGAAGAGGGAAGTGTTTCTAAACCTTCTGCTGGGCAAGGTTGATTCTGATTTTCTCTGTGTGGGCTGGTGAGGACCACGAGCAGCCCCAGGCTTTGGAGGAAGAGAAACACCTCATGAGTCAGGGAAGCAGGCTTCCAGACCAGCCTGCCTGCTTGCTTTACCACGGCCCTCTCTGAAATTTAGGTAATCTCTCTGTAAGATGATAGTGTTGCAAGTATAATCTATATTTTACAATAGTAATGTTTTTATTACTATCCATGTGATAGTAATATTTTATATCCATTGAGAAAAATACATAATGATAAATAGCAACTATGAGCTTAGTAATATTTTTAAATGCCTGTGTTTCTTATGAAGAATCAGAGGGACCTCTATCAGTGTCCTGTGGCTGCTGTAACAAATAACCTCAAACTAGGCGGCTTAAAGAAGCAGGATTTATTACCTCACAGTTCAGGAGGCCGAAGTCTGAAATCGAGGTATTGGCAGGGCCATGCTTCCTCCAAAATTTCTAGGGAAGAATGTTTCCTTGTCTCTTCCATCTTCTGATGGCTTCTGGTGTTCCTTGGTCTGTGGCAGCATCACTCCGATGTCTGTCTCCATTCTCACAAGGCTTTTTCCTCTGTGTCTTTGCATGTCTTCTTTTCTGCCTCATATAAAGACCCCTGTCATTGGATTTAGGGCCCACCCAGGGTGATCTCATCTTGAGATTCCCACCTTAATTACATCTGCATAGACCCTTATTCAAGTAAGGTCACATTCTGAGGTGCTGGGTGGAGATATTGGGGGAGGGGGCAGCATTCAGCCACTGCAGGACCTACTGGGACATGTTACTTATTCTGTATGCAGACAGTAGCCAGTGCATACATGAACTCCAAGGTCCTGGCAAAACTCTGAGCTTCTAGGGGATCTGCTCTTTGGTCCTAGGCTTTAATATGAGTGGCCTGCATGGCTGAGTGGGAACGTCCAGTGGCAGCAGACTCTGGAGTCAAGTTGCCTGGGTTTGAATCCGAACTCTGTCATTTACTATCTGTGTAACCTCGAGCACGTTCCTCGATTTCTTTGAACTCCAGTTTCTTCATCTGTAAGGAGAAGTCCTCAGAGGATGGTTATGAATGCACTGCCTGCTGACTGCTCTTATTCCTGGGGCTGCCCGGCCCTGACACTTCTGCCCAGTCTCTGTTGGTGTCAGAGATCGGGGCTCTGGTAACCTCTGTGAGGTCTCTGAGGCGGTCAGAGCTCTGTGCCCAGATGGACAGTCCCTGTGTCCTTGCTTTCTCTTTCACTTAGGGATCCTGCCAAGGAGCCTGTTCAGAATCACCTGAGGTCTATAGAGCTGCCTCAGGTCTTGGGATGTGGGCAGAAGGGGAAGGGTGAAGGTGGGAAGTGAAAACCAGGAGACTTTGAGAGGCTTCTCCAGGGAGACAGGTGGCCTCCTTATCTTGCCCCCTACTCCCGTACACATAGCTGACCTGTCAGCTTTGAGCTTTTCTGACTCGGCTTCATGTCACCAAAAGGACCCTGCATTGTGGTGTCCACGATTCTGAGTCACTCTAAGTGCTGACCTGCCCCCAATCATCTGGGGTCTCCACCGTGCCCAGTAGCCCCACCATTAGCATCACTACCTTGGTTTATGCAGCTGTTTCTTTTCTTTCCCCCTGACTACCTCATTCCTGCTACTCTCTCCTGAAGCAGAATGCTCTTTTCCTTCCTAGCCCTTATCCTAATTTGAAATTATGTACTTATTTTGTGAGTTTATGAATTGAATGTGTGTCTCTCTCACTAGACTGGAAGCCCCAAGAGTGGGAACCATGTCTGTTTGTCCACTACTGTGCACTGACAACCCCAGTGGCCAGTACATAGAATAGTCATCAACAAATATCTGAAAATATTGAGTTTATTATTGAATGTTGTTTCCTCAGTCCTCTCACCACTCAATGTCAAGTGCTCAGAAAGTATCTGGTTGATGTGAGAAGTGCAAACCTCCCCATAAAACCTCTTAACTATTAGCAGAAGCTATTCTCCCATATTGCAGTTGAAGAAACAGAAGCCAAAGCTTCTGTTTCTTGCAAACTTGCCCAAAGCTGGATAAAAGAGGAGCCAGAGCTGGAGTGAAGGTTCCCAGGCTCTTCCCTTTCCTATCTGGGCATCTTCTGATGGGCCTGAGCCCCAGGCAGGGGTGGACCTTGTGGATGCTGGCCACTATGGCCTTCAGTCATGCTGAAACGCACATCTGGGAGCCCCCCCCCCCACCCTCTGGCAAGAAAGGGCACACTGAGCCCTCTCTGGCCATGTAGGTTGTGGCCTTGCCTGTCCAAACGTCAGCTTGTTTCCTGATCCTAGTAGACCACATCCCAGTGGAAGCTGCTTTTCTCACAAATAACAACAGGTTTGAGTCTGAGGCAGTTGGCATTCAGTGGGTACCAGAAATGAGAGGCGAGGATTGGATCTAGGTAGTATGGGCCAAGGCCAGAACTACAGCCCATTCATTTCCCTGAGCTTCTCCCCCACTCCCTCCTTCAGAGCCTGACATTCCATGTAGACCTCTTTCCTCTTCCTCCTTCCTTCTCTCTTTCTCACTCTCTTTCTCTCTCTCCTTCTATTCTTCTCTCCTTTATAGCTACACATAATTATTAGTGTAAAATAATGTTCATTGTATACTTTTCAGCATTAAGCAACATAAACTTAAAATAGATTTATGTGTTGCCTATTGGAGCCCGGAATTCTATACCCAATTACAAAGAAATAAACACCTTCTCAATATATTGTTAAAAGGAAAAAGCACAGTGTACCCATTGCACATGGTAGATTGAACACAGGTGTTTATCTCCACTCTCTTCTGAAACCCCCTCAAAATAGCAGTTAAAGGATTAAAATGGTATAAATCAACTAGGACGAAGTAAATGGAAGAGGGGACCAAAATAGATGAGAGATATCAACAGCTGTTTGGAAGATGAAACAGAATGAACAAGTGGAACTCACTCAGCAGACCTGAAAAAGCTGAAACCTCAGCCAGCAGGTGGGGAATGTACAGGAAGCAGGGGATTCATGCCAAGGCACCCTGGAAAGGCACAGGAGTTAGCAGAAAATTGTGAAGTGGAGTGAAGCTGACAACAGTAGGTATGAGTGAACTGTTTAGACCCCCAGATCTTCTTCTCCATCCCCATAAAACACAAGATGAACCAGAGTGACTGTAGATTTGGGAACACGTTGCCCAGCAGAGAGTGGAGGGGAATGGGGTGAGGGGGATGCCAGACTGAAGACTGAGACTGATGACAGGGGAATTAAATGAAAGTCTCTGAAAGTCTCTGGGATGGTCAGACCAACCAGCCCTTCCCTCCACTAGAGCCCTAAGCAGAGCATTAACTCCTCTCAGGAAAACAAACCAGCCTAAGAGAAAAGTTACCAAAACTCAGACTACTGAAACTCAAATGACATCTTGAATGGAATAGCCATGTCCCTATCCCATCACCCCAAAGTGGGGGCCTTTAGATAAAAAGCCACCAAGCCCCTGGATCTTCCAGTAGCGATGACTCACTATTGCAGATGGAAGAAATGCAGGATCACCAGACATTTGAGGAAAGAGTCCCTACATGAAAGATAGATCAAACAAACAGAAGAAAAAAGGAACTTGGAGAAACCAGAGTGAGTGGCAGTGAGGGCTTCTGATTTTCTAACCTCAAACAATTATGTTCTGACTGTTAATGATGAGCACACATTACTTTTACTTTTTTACTTTTACTATTTTAAAAAATTTAGTCTACCTGTTTGCTGTACACCTTCTAGATAACAAGCACTGTGCCAGGCACTGGGGACCCTGAGATGAATTCACAGCCCCTGTGCCTGTGGAGCTTGCAGCCTACAAGGTTAAGTAAAGTACTGCTTCTCACTGGGGTCATTTCTCAAAATGCAAATCCCCTTGAGAATCACTCACGCTTCAACCTTTTCTCAGTGGCAGGGAGAATTTTCCATCCCCACAATGGGCCCTGAGCCTTTTCTATCTTCCCCCAAACGTGTTGAAGTTGAGATTCCTCATTACTCAAGGCTTTAAATGTGCAAGGGCAGTGGACTTTAGCTTGGGGCCTTGGGCCAGGGTCTGCTGGTCCCCCTGAGATGGGTTCCACCTGGCCTCTGGAGAGCCTAGCAAGGAAGGCTGGTCAAAAAAGGCTCCTTTTGGGAGCATCTTGGCTCTGGCCCATTGCCCCATTAATATGAAATCTCATCTCCCACTCAGGGGCGGTGCACAGGCTTCTATTTCGGGTGCTTCCACCTACTCACTGCCTGCTGACTGAGGGACTCTATAAGTATCAGCTTCCTCTCCCGTGAGCTCCCCAATATCATCATGGGATGCGCTATCACAGGCTCTGAACTGAGCTGGGCTTGGTCCAGCAAGACTCATTGTACATTGTGCCCATATATACTTGTTTATAATTCTCCTTCCCATTTCTAGGCATTTGAGTTTTCCTTTCTTTTTTTTTCTTTAATTAGCATTGCCAAAGCTTTGTGTATATAGCTCATTATTTTTTGAATTTTTGAATTTTATTTAATTTATTTTTTTATACAGCAGGTTCTTATTGGTCATCAATTTTATACACATCAGTGTATACATGTCAATCCCAAACGCCCAATTCATCACACCACCACCCCCGCCCCCCTGCCGCTTGCCCCCCTTGGTGTCCATACGTTTGTTCTCTACATCTGTGTCTCAATTTCTGCCCTGCGAACTGGTTCATCTGTACCATTTTTCTAGGTTCCACATATATGCGTTAATATACAATATTGTTTTTCTCTTTCTGACTTAACTTCACTCTGTATGAAAGTCTCTAGATCCAACCACGTCTCAACAAATGACCCAATTTCGTTCCTTTTTATGACTGAGTAATATTCCATTGTATATATGTACCACAACTTCTTTATCCATTCATCTGTCGATGGGCATTTAGGTTGCTTCCATGACCTGGCTATTGTAAACAGTGCTACAATGAATATTGGGGTGCATGTGTCTTTTTGAATTATGGTTTTCTCTGGGTATATGCCCAGTAGTGGGATTGCTGGATCATATGGTAATTCTATTTTTAGCTTTTCAAGGAACCTCCATACTGTTCTCCATAGGGGCTGTATCAATTTACATTCCCACCAACAGTGCAAGGGGGTTCCCTTTTCTCCACATCCTCTCCAGCATTTGTTGTTTGTAGATTTTCTGATGATGCCCATTCTAACTGGTGTGAGGTGATACCTCATTGTAGTTTTGATTTGCATTTCTCTAATAATTAGTGATGTTGAGCAGCTATTCATGTGCTTCTTGGCCATCTGTATGTCTTCTTTGGAGAAATGTCTATGTAGCTCTTCTGTGCATTTTTGGATTGGGTTGTTTGTTTTTTAAATATTGAGCTGCATGAGCTGTTTATATATTTTGGAGATTAATCCTTTGTCTGTTGATTCTTTTGCAAATATTTTCTCCCATTCAGAGGGTTGTCTTTTCGTCTTGTTTATGGTTTCCTTTGCTGTGCAAAAGCTTGAAGTTTCATTAGGTCCCATTTGTTTATTTTTGTTTTTATTTCCTTTACTCTAGGAGGTGGATCAAAAAAGATCTTGCTGTGATTTATGTCAAAGAGTGTTCTTCCTATGTTTTCCTCTAAGAGTTTTATAGTGTCCAGTCTTACATTTAGGTCTCTAATCCATTTTGAGTTTATTTTTGTGTATGGTGTTAGGGAGTGTTCTAATTTCATTCTTTTACATGTAGCTGTCCGGTTTTCCCAGCACCACTTATTGAAGAGACTGTCTTTTCTCCATCGTATATCCTTGCCTCCTTTGTCATAGATTAGTTGACCATAGGTGCGTGGGTTTATCTCTGGGCTTTCTATCTTGTTCCATTGATCTATGTTTCTGTTTTTGTGCCAGTAACATATTGTCTTGATTACTGTAGCTTTGTAGTATAGTCTGAAGTCAGGGAGTCTGATTCCTCCAGCTCCGTTTTATTCCCTCAAGACTGCTTTGGCTATTCGGGGTCTTTTTTGTCTCCATACAAATTTTAAGATTTTTTGTTCTAGTTCCATAAAAAATGCCACTGGTAATTTGATAGGGATTACATTGAATCTATAGATTGCCTCGGGTAGTATAGTCATTTTCACAATATTGATTCTTCCAATCCAAGAACATGGTATATCTCTCCATCTGTTGGTATCATCTTTAATTTCTTTCATCAGTGTCTTATAGTTTTCTGCATACAGGTCTTTTGTCTCCCTAGGTAGGTTTATTCCTAGGTATTTTATTCTTTTTGTTGCAATGGTAAATGGGAGTGTTTCCTTAATTTCTCTTTCAGATTTTTCATCATTAGTGTATAGGAATGCAAGAGATTTCTATGTATCAAATTTGTATCCTGCAACTTTACCACATTCATTGATTACTTCTAGTAGTTTTGTGGTGGCGTCTTTAGGTTTCTCTATGTATAGTATCGTGACATCTGCAAACAGTGACAGTTTTACTTCTTTACCAATTTGTATTCCTTTTATTTCTTTTTCTTTGCTGATTGCCATGGCTAGGACTTCCAAAACTATGTTGAATAATAGTGGTTAGAGTGGACATCCTTGTCTTGTTCCTGATCTTAGAGGAAATGCTTTCAGTTTTTCACCATTGAGAATGATGTCATATATGGCCTTTATTATGTTGAGGTAGGTTCCCTCTATTCCCACTTTCTGGAGAGTTTTTATCATAAATGGGTGTTGAATTTTGTCAAAAGCTTTTTCTGCATCTATTGAGATGATCATATGGTTTTTATTCTTCAATTTGTTAATATGGTGTATCACATTGATTGATTTGCGTATATGGAAGAATCCTTGCATCCCTGGGATAAATCCCACTTGATCATGGTGTATGATCCTTTTAATGTGTTGTTGGATTCTGTTTGCTAGTATTTTGTTGAGGATTTTTGCATCTATATTCATCAGTGATATTGGTCTGTAATTTTCTTTTTTTGTAGTATCTTTGTCTGGTTTTGGTATCAGGGTGATGGTGGCCTCATAGAATGAGTTTGGGAGTGTTCCTTCCTCTGCAATTTTTTGGAAGAGTTTGAGAAGGATGGGTGTTAGCTCTTCTCTAAATGTTTGATAGAATTCACCTGTGAAGCCATCTGGTCCTGGACTTTTGTTTGTTGGAAGATTTTTAATCATGGTTTCAATTTCATTACCTGTGATTGGTCTGTTCATATTTTCTGCTTCTTCCTGGTTCAGTCTTGGAAGGTTATACCTTTCTAAGAATTTGTCCATTTCTTCCAGGTTGTCCATTTTATTGGCATAGAGTTGCTTGTAGTAGTCTCTTAGGATGCTTTGTATTTCTGCGGTGTCTTTTGTAACTTCTCCTTTTTCATTTCTAATTTTATTGATTTGCGTCCTCTCCCTCTTTTTCTTGATGAGTCTGGCTAATGGCTTATCAATTTTGTTTATCTTCTCAAAGAACCAGCTTTTAGTTTTATTGATCTTTGCTATTGTTTTGTTTCTATTTCATTTATTTCCACTCTGATCTTTATGATTTCTTTCCTTCTGCTAACTTTGGGTTTTGTTTGTTTTTCTTTCTCTAGTTCCTTTAGGTGTAAGGTTAGATTGTTTACTTGAGATTTTTCTTGTTTCTTTAAGTAGGTTTGTATAGCTATAAACTTCCCTCTTAGAACTGCTTTTGCTGCATCCCATAGGTTTTGGATCGTTGTGTTTTCATTGTCATTTGTCTCTAGGTATTTTTTGATTTCCTCTTTGATTTCTTCAGTGATCTCTTGGTTATTTAGTAACGTATTGTTTAGCCTCCATGTGTTTGTGTTTTTTTATGTTTTTTTCCCTGTAATTCATTTCTAATCTCATAGCGTTGTGGTCAGAAAAGATGCTTGATATGATTTCAATTTTCTTAAATTTACTGAGGCTTGATTTGTGACCCAAGATGTGATCTATCCTGGAGAGTGTTCCATGCGCACTTGAGAAGAAAGTGTAATATGCTGTTTTTGGATGGAATGTCCTATAAATATCAATTAAGTCTATCTGGTCTATTGTGTCATTTAAAGCTTCTGTTTCCTTATTTATTTTCATTTTGGATGATCTGTCCATTGGTGTAAGTGAGGTGTTAAAGTCCCCCACTATTATTGTATTACTGTCGATTTCCTCTTTTATAGCTGTTAGCAGTTGCCTTATGTGTTCAGGTGCTCCTATGTTGGGTGCATATATATTTATAATTGTTATATCTTCTTCTTGGATTGATCCCTTGATCATTATGTAGTGTCCTTCCTTGTCTCTTGTAACATTCTTTATTTTAAAGTCTATTGTATCTGATATGAGTATAGCTACTCCTGTTTTCTTTTGATTTCCATTTGCATGGACTATCTTTTTCCATCCCCTCACTTTCAGTCTGTATGTGTCCCTAGGTCTGAAGTGGGTCTCTTGTAGACAGCATATAGATGGGTCTTGTTTTTATATCCATTCAGCAAGCCTGTGTCTTTTGGTTGGAGCATTTAATCCATTCACGTTTAAGGTAATTATCGATATGTATGTTCCTATGACCATTTTCTTAATTGTTTTGGGTTTGTTTTTGTAGGTCCTTTTCTTCTCTTGTGTTTCCCACTTAGAGAAGTTCCTTTAGCATTTGTTGTAGAGCTGGTTTGGTGGTGCTGAATTCTCTTAGCTTTTGCTTGTCTGTAAAGCTTTTGATTTCTCCATCAAATCTGAATGAGATCCTTGCCGGGTAGAGTAATCTTGGTTGTAGCTTCTTCCCTTTCATCACTTTAAGTATATCATGCCACTCCCTTCTGGCTTGTAGAGCTTCTGCTGAGAAATCAGCTGTTAACCTTATGGGAGTTCCCTTGTATGTTATTTGTCGTTTTTCCCTTGCTGCTTCCAAAAATTTTTCTTGTCTTTAATTTTTGCCAATTTGATTACTATGTGTCTCAGCGTGTTTCTCCTTGGGTTTATCCTGTATGGGACTCGCTGCGCTTCCTAGACTTGGGTGGCTATTTCCTTTCCCCTGTTAGGGAAATTTTCGACTATAATCTCTTCAAATATTTTCTCTGGTCCTTTCTCTCTCTCTCTTCTCCTTCTGGGACCCCTATAATGTGAATGTTGTTGCGTTTAATGTTGCACCAGAGGTCTCTTAGGCTGTCTTCATTTCTTTTCATTCTTTTTTCTTTAGTCTGTTCCATAGCAGTGAATTCCACCATTCTGTCTTCCAGGTCACTTATCCGTTCTTCTGCCTCAGTTATTCTGCTATTGATTCCTTCTAGTGTAGTTTTCATTTCAGTTATTGTATTGTTCATCTCTGTTTGTTCTTTAAATCTTCTAGGTCTTTGTTAAACATTTCTTGCATCTTCTGGATCTTTGCCTCCATTCTTATTCCAAGGTCCAGGATCATCTTCACCATTATTATTCTGAATTCTTTTTCTGGAAGGTTGCCTATCTCCACTTCATTGAGTTGTTTTTCTGGGGTTTTATCTTGTTCCTTCATCTGGTGTATAGATCTCTGCCTTTTCATCTTGTCTGTCTTTCTGTGAATGTGGTTTTTGTTCCAGAGGCTGCAGGATTATAGTTTTTCTTGCTTCTGCTGTCTGCCCTCTGGTGGTTGAGGCTTTCTAAGAAGCCTGATGGGAGGCTCTGATGGTGGGTAGAGCTGACTGTTGCTGTGGTGGTCAGAACTCAGTAAAACTTTAATCCACTTGACTGTTGATGGGTGGGGCTTGGTTCCCTCCCTGTTGGTTGTTTTGCCTGAGGCAACCCAACACTGGAGCCTACATGCGCTCTTTGGTGGGGCTAATAACAGACTCTGGGAGGGCTCACACCAAGGAGTACTTCCCAGAACTTCCACTGCCAGGGTCCCTGTCCCCATGGTGAAACAGAACCACCTCCTGCCTCTGCAGGAGACCCTCCAACACTAGCAGGTAGGTCTGGTCCAGTCTCCCCCAGGGTCACTGCTTCTTCCCCTGGGTCCCGATGTGCACACTATTTTGTGTGCGTCCTCCAAGAGTGGGGTCTTTTTTTCCTCCAGTCCCGCAATCAATTCCCACTAGGCTTCAAAGTCTGATTCTCTATGAATTCCTCCTCCCATTGCCGGACCCCCAGGTTGGGAGACCCGATGTGGGGCTCAGAACCTTCACTCCAGTGGGTGGACTTCTGTGGTATAAGTGTTCGCCAGTCTGTGAGTCACCCCCCAACCAGTTATGGGATTTGATTTTACTCTGATTACGCCCCTCCTACCGTATCATTTTGACTTCTCCTTTGTCTTTGGATGCGGGGTATCCTTTTTGGTGCGTTCCAGTGTCTTCCTGTTGATGACCGTCCAGCAGCTAGTTGTGATTCCGGTGTTCTTGCAAGAGGGAGTGAGAGCACATCCTTCTACTCCACCAATTTGGTTCCTCCCATTGTTTACATTTTTATTTTCTCTTCCTGTTGTCTATAAACATAATTCCACATAGCTTCAATATAATTTGCCATTCTTATCTTTTCATACTAAATTTAAATTTTATGATTCATAAAATTCATAGTTATACTTTTTAACATTGGATTCAGAAGGTTGGTCCATTTTTTAAATTGGTGAAAAATTAGAAATAACCTAAAATAAACTATTGTAAACATCTTCATAAATACAACTTTTCTTTTTCTACTTAAAGATGTATGTTTTTGATTCTCCATTAATCAACTTGCTTGGACAATAGTGTATTAAATAGAAGGTGTTAAGAGTGTTTATGAAGTCAAAAAAAAAGCTTATGATTTGTCTGCCAATTGTTATTTCAAGACAGTGATATTTTAATAATCAAATAGTACATACAAAGAAGTTAAGATTTGTGGTATCACACTAATTACATATTATCATTAAAAATTTATGATCTGTAAAGCATTCTTAAAATAGCTAAGTTGCCTTTTGCTATAATATTAGAAATGGAAATATACATGAATAAAACATGTATATGTAAAACATATTAGGAATTCTGTAATATTAGTACCTGGTGGTATATAATACGGCATCATGGAATGAGAATAAAACAATTAAAAAAATTTTTTTTTATTTAGCATGATTAAACAAAGTGGAAATGTAACTGAAGTATACAAGCTCATTGAGCTATTTTAAGAGTAATTTTATTTCTTGGGCTATTTTTTGTATTTGCCTCAGTTATTTGGAGACATAGAGGTAAGCCAAATCAATAGCTGGGTATATACTTAGATCCAGGTGAGTATAGGGGTAAGATAATGGTGTGAATTGTGTCACATTTATATTGTAATTATGTATGCCTAAAAAAGATGGGAACTTTTATTAGAAAATTTTTTTTATCTCCTAACACGAAAGGTGTAATTAAAAAAATTTTTAATACAAGTGTATTTGCATTAGTTTCTGAAAGTAAAGGAAGGGTATACACATACAAACCACATGCATACAGACATTTTTTTTGGAGGGTAATTAAGTTAAAAAACAAAATAAAATAGCACAAAATGAACTGAGCTCCTATATATTTTTAAGAGGCATGTTAAATCACACAGGATCATGTGGTGATTATCAATAAGCTACACTCTACGAAATAGTTATCCTATATTACCACATACACTCTATTTTACACTCCATTCTAATGCTGCTAAAATGTAGTAGAAAGCAGCAGCATAGCACAGGGAGATCAGCTCGGTGCTTTGCGATGACCTAGAGGGGTGGGATAGGGAGGGTGGGAGGGAGGCTCAAGAGGGAGGGGATATGGGGACATGTGTATGCATATGGCTGATTCGCTTTGTTGTGCAACAGAAACTAACGCAGAATTGTGAAGCAATTATACTCCAATAAAGATCTATTAAAATAAATAAATAAAATAACATGAAATATAGTAGATTTGAAGGATAAATATAACCATTTTAACCTATGATGTTTGTTTTCAGTAAATTCAAATTAAATATTTAAATGTGAATTTTAATATATGGCTTGTTCTAAATAAAATATTAACACGTAGGTCTAGTTTTTGCAACCAAATATTTCATATAAAGATACTTGCCTCTTTACTACTGAAATATACGATAAGTCTCCACATTTCACTCTTTTATCCAGTGGGTTTCATTTGTTTTTTTGTGTGTTTTCTATATGACATCAAAGGGGCAGTGAAGGTTGACAGGCATATAGGAGAGTAACATTGACTCACCTACCACCCAGCAACTTGCAGTCTTATAACTTTTACTGTTTTTACATAGAAAAATTCATCTTAAATTGAAATTTTGGTCCAATTCTGAAGATTCTGTTTGGCAGAAGTCATGGGTGTACCTGTGTTTCGCTATCCTTGAGATTCAGAAATGCCAAAGGTGTTCTAAGATTCAATAAACTTGAGTGTTTCTGTATGATACATAAAATGTATCATACTTTGGGATTTTTAAAAAATTTATTTTTCCATTTCTGCACATCTCAATACTTTTGTTTTAGTTAAAATAACTTGTTACTGTAGAGAACTTATATTTTTAAAAAATGCTGGCTTATGTAAAACCTTTTTACAAAACGATCCTTTTTTTAATGGCCTTGGCATCATTGTCCAGTGCCTGTTTGATTCCTTTCAAACTGTACACGTTTGAGAGTTGCTCTGTAGACCTTTGGTGCATATTTATTTATTTATTTATTTATTTATTTATTTATTTGGCTGTGTTGGGTCTTCGTTTCTGTGCGAGGGCTTTCTCTAGCTGCAGCAAGCGGGACCACTCTTCATCGCGGTGCGCGGGCCTCTCACTATCGTGGCCTCTCCTGTTGCGGAGCACAGGCTCCAGACGCGCAGGCTCAGTAGTTGTGGCTCACGGGCCTAGTTGCTCCGCGGCATGTGGGATCTTCCCAGACCAGGGCTCGAACCCGTGCCCCCTGCATTAGCAGGCAGATTCTCAACCACTGCGCCACCACGGAAGCCCCCTTTGGTGCATCTTGATTCCTTCTTTCGTGCTTTGTCAAACATAGGATTGGCCACAAAGAAACCTGTAATTAATGGAAGGAAACACTCTGCTGGTAAAGAATGTTATGGTCCTGAACCTCTACCACCTGGTGTGTCTGGTTTCCTGCCATGGCGTACTGCAGAACGTGCAAAAAGCAACAGGTAATGTGTTTGCATTCCCTGTCTTTTTCAGTCGTTCAGAATTCTTTATTTTGGAACTTCTATTACGTGGGTGGTGTCTGGTGCTTTCTATAGAGGAAAAAAGATAACTCACACATGGCTTCTGCCTAATGAGCCCTCTAAGGAAGAAAAACAGAAAGTAATTGGGAGTTTCAAGTTGTTTCTCAAGTGTCACAACAGAGGTAACCCCGTGGGAGTCATGAGGAGACTAAAATTATCTCCAATTGTGTAGGTGAGAAAAGTTTCACTAAAGGCAGGTGTAGTTGAGCCAAGCCCTACAGCACAGAAGTAGGAATTTGGATATGTACGAATGGGAAAAAAGACATTTTAGGCATGGGAAGTAGTTTAATGCAGAATGGATGAGAAATCTGCATTAGACCTATTCTAAATCAACTGGCTTATTAACTCAGTAAATCAGATTTAGTGAGTCAAACTAGCTTTAGCTGATTACTTATCCAGGGGATAGCTGTTCATAGTAATTTTTGTCATAGAACAGTCAATAAAATTGTTGAATTATAGCTTTAGGCTTGCTAAGTGAAATAGATTGCTCTAGATGATTTTCAAGTGACTTACTTGATAGTATTCATGAAATTGGGGGTTAACAATTGCTTCAGAAAACAAAGAGAATTGATTTTAAATAGTACTTGAAGGAGTTACTGTGTAAAAGTATCTGTTCAGTAGCTCATGTTAAATGAATGTTTATAATCCCTATTGGACAACCAACTAATTTTTTGCAAATGGTAATGTGAATTGCTGTTGCATAAACTATAGTGTTGAATCCCCAGTCTTTGCACTTGAGTTTAACAACTCTGTGGTTTCCTATCTTCTTGGTGAGACACTTAATCTCAGGTCCATCCTCATCACACAGAGTGGTAAATTAGAGAACGATTAATATCACCATTTAAAGAAGTGAGACTGAAATCTCAACCATCCTGAACATAGGAACTGAAGGGGCCTCTCAGCAGTTCAGAGAGTTATCACTAAGCCAGTCGGCTGAATTCTGTTCAGTTTTCTCTGTAGCAGAGCCCTCCAGGTCCTTCTTTTGAGCTTATTTATTTTTATACACAATTCTGTATGGATACTGTACATAATACTAAATAGTTGTATTAACTGGATTTAACTGGTGATGTATTTACATCAAGATCTAACTTCATTTTGTTGATATCCTTTTAGGGGCTTTCCATTCATCAAACTCGTGATGTATGTAGTCAGGTGCAGGTATGTAGCTATCATATTTATGACATGTAGGGGTCGAATTGGGAAAGGTGGGTGGTCATTCTTTTTGCTTTTTAAACTGACAGAGCCTTAAAAGAAGCATTTCCCTCTCTGAAATAAATCCATGTAAAACTTGTCTGGTCGCTCTCCCAATGCAACTGTGTAGTTGTGTGGATTTTGCACACAACTGGCAGCCTTGTGGTTATGTCTGTAAACAAGGAAGCCTGTTCTTCAGTCCACAAATCAGCTGTTACCCAGTGACACAAACCTGACTGCCATTGCTGACCCCTCACATGGAGCTGTCATACTCAAGAATGTTCATATGTTTTCAAGAAATGTTGTTTGCAGGCTATATGTACAACTTCCTGATATGAAAGCCAATATAAAGCAACATCTCCCAAACCTCTGCTCTCTCACCAAGGCCACACACATTCCCTCGCTTATGGCCTCATGGCAAGCTAATACTGTCAGTATCAGATTCTCCTTCCCAGTGGTCTTGGGAGACTGCATAGTTGCTCTGTGAAAGGCACCACTGCTGAGATTGAGAGAAGAGCACCTTGGGTGTCAGTCCTGCCCTTGCATGCCCAGAGGGAGGGGTGTGCGCCTCGTTCTCCTGTTGGGAATTTCCTATGCTGCAGTTTTGCTGCTTGTTGTGAAAATGATGTCCTAGTGACTTGTCTTCTGCGTAGTTATATAATCCCAGCACACTTCTGTATGATCTGTAGACTTTTATGGGGTTGTGGCCAGGTCAGTTTTTAAATGTTTGGAAATGTCCTATGGAACAACATTGCAGTGGCAGTGACGCTTGACAGGAGAATTGTATTACTCTTACCCTAGTTTTGGCTTACGGGTGACGAGAAGATGAAATTTTTGATGGGTCAGTTTTAGTTGTGTATGTGTATGTGATTTATTTTTTAAAATTCAAACGTCTGTTATTCACAGCTTAGATATGTTGACTTTCTGATTATTCATCAGTCCCTTTACTGATGTATTTTCCTCCAAAAAACTACATTTTCTTCCAGACTGTTTTCGTCTGATGGTAAAGAATACATTTTTCATTTGCAGTATAAAGTTGATCTGAGAAAAAATGTTTACCTTGGCTCTTCACTTGGCTTCTGTGAAAGAAACTTAATAAAATAATATGGGCAATTCCCATTACTAATCCTAACCATGTACAACAGAGGTCTGTACAGTAACACAGCAAAAATAAGTTACTGTACTTTTACTTAGTCATTGCCTGTTTTAGACTAAGGAGCAGTGAGAGACATTTATAAATAATGATACCTCAGATCACTTTTGTTAAATGTCCTCTAATATGTGGATATTTGGTATCTGGCTTGTGTTATCTTTTATACAATCTTGTCTTCTTTCTTTGCACTTCAGTTTAACAACTCTGTGGTTTCCTATCTTCTTGTGACACTCAGGTCCATCAGAATTTCCTGTACTGTGACAGTAGAGAGTCCTTCCTCCTCAGAAATTGAAGAGGTCGAAGATTCCTCAGAAAGTGTTCAGGAAGAGCCAGAGAAAATCAGTTTGAAACAAGAAGCATTGCAGGTACAAAGTTATCACTTTAAAGCTATAGAGAAGATTATTTTTCAAATGGAAGCCTGATTGCAACACTGCACAGCTTGAGTGAGGGTTCTGTTTTCTCCTCCCATCTGCATTGTATCCCCTTGAATGGTTCCTTAAGCTTACACCAAGGTGAATGGTGGACATTTGAACTCTAAGAAATAAAAATCAAAACATGTCGTTAGTAATATAGTTTCCTTTCCTTAGAACCTTAGTATATTCGATTTAGGGAGAACCTTAGTGATCATAAGATAAAGAAATTGAGTTCTGAATGAATATAGTCAGCTGATTCAGTGCTCTTGTTTTACAAATGAGAAAATTGACAGTTCTAGTTGAACTCTCTTTTTATAAGAGGAAAATATGGCCTCATTTTAAATAAAAGTAAGGTTGAAAAAAGTTTTGATGTTAATATTCTCCTTTCCTAAAATAAAAAACATCAAGAAGCTACATTATATTCCCTAATAAACCCGACATCTAATGTGATTCCATACTTTTGTTTCTACAGACAGAAAAGAAAAATTGATTTTCATGAGAAACTTTTGCACCTCAAAAATAATATATTTGTTTTATTTCAACTTTAATGCAGAGCTGAACATTTCTAGTAAATAAGGGAATACCATTTGGGGGAACCTTGTCTTTGTGCTACAAAGTCCATGTTTAATTTTTTGAAATTATTTAATATGATTCTCTTTTCGTATGAAACATGAAACTTGACAGGTTTCAGAACTAATTATCCCCTTATTGTAGGACTATGGTAATTACTCTTTGATTTTCAAAAGAGAAAGTTAGATTTTTATGTTTTTAATTAAAATTAATGATAATATAGAGAAATTTTAAGAAAACTTAGAAAATTATGAAATGTTACAGTAGGAGAAATCTATAGTTCATGTAGAGTTACCGCCTTTCGTTCTATAAATGAGCACCTACAATTTGTAGCACATAAGTGGTTTCTTAGTAAATTGCAGAGTACGACAAGACCCTAGAACATCTAAGCCGCATTCCTTGTCATTTTAGATGCGTTGTATTCATTTCCTTCATGAGTAGATCAGGAGATTGTATTTCTAAAAGCAGTGATAGACTGGGGAAGACCAAGAACTTTAAACACTGGGACCACAGAATAGCAGATTCAGAATGCACTGAGAACCCTTGTAGCTCTTCTCCGTTTTGACAAGACACTACAAGGATGGTATCAAAGTGTTTAAGTACATAAGCCAACAACAGTCAAGAGATTTCAACATAGTTTTGAAAGGCAGAAGACAAGTGGAAGAGTGTGAAACTGAAGCAGTAGAACAGAGGAAAAGCATCACCTAGAATATGCACAGGGACCACCTGCAACTGAGGAGGATTCTGACCCCACCTGCAGAAGTAACCCCATGCTCAGATGCGCATGTAGGAGAGAGGGTAGATTTAGTTAAAAGTGTGACTGAAATAGGGGAGCTCATTGAAGGGTTGTGTTTGGAGGAGTGGACTCCCAGCCCCGCCCTCACGCTCCTGAAATGAGATGATTTCATTTTGAAAACAGTGAAACTGGGGAGAACTAGGGCAGCTAGTGTGAGTTTTTACACCCTAGAAAAGAGTGTTTGGGGGGGATCCTATTACAGTCACTCCCCACTTCTTCCTGCATAAGAAGCCAATCAATCGTTGACTTCAGGGAGCTTTCTGCGCTCATTCTTAAATAGAAAATAACTGTCATTTGCCTGATAGTTGAGTAAAGCTTACAACACGAGAGAGGGGGAAAAAGAGTGAAAACATATCCTGGTAGGACCGGGGACAATTTAGGGAACAAAATAATTTAAGCAAAAACCCTAATTAGTATCCTGAGAGAGGTTTAAAAAGAGCTAGCAACTATAAAATAAGACTAGGGTGTTAATTAAAAAGAGAATGGTCAGAAAGCAAGAGAGGTGTCTTGGAAATGAAAATATGGTTGCTGAAACACATTCAGTAGGAATTTAAAAAATTTCTCAGTATATAAAAAAGAATGACACAATGGAAAATGTGATAGCAATATGTTAGAGAGGCTGCATCTGGGAGATCCAACATGTTACTATTAGAAACTCCAGACCCAGACAAAAAATGGAGGAAAGCTGTCAAAGGGCAACAAAATTCCCCACAGCTGAAAGTAGACATCAGGCCTCAGATTGAAAATAGTTACTCAAGTTTTGAGCAAGATGAACAAGAATAGACTCATACCTAGGCACACTGCATTGTGAAACTTTAAAATACTGAAAAAATAAATTAAAATAGAATAAAATACTGAGAGGATACATTCATTCCAGAGAGAAAAATACTGGTCACCTAAAAAAAAAAGTTAAAATCTGACTTTATCATAGTTGTCATCAGCACCATGGATGCTGGAAGGCATTAGAAAGATATCTCCAAATTTTTCCAGCACATAGTTTTCACCCTAGGGTTTTGTATCCAGCCAAACTATTAGTCATAAGTGGAGGCTGAATGAGATATTTTGTACACAAAGAAATTTGAAAAATTTACCTCCTGTGCTACACCTTAAGCTATTTATAAAAATAATCCAGCAAAATGAGGCAATAAACCAAGAAGGAAGGTAATAGGGGATTCAGTGCAGAGAGCAGCTAGTCTAGATTGGAGAGGCTTCTATTGATTGTGTGATTGAGAGCTTAGAAACACCTTGAGGCATATTGTACTTACTAGGTATTAGGCACTGTTGGAAGGGAGGAGGGAGAGGAAGAGGAGAAGGAACTTGAACTCCAGAGGAGAAAAGGCTATACTGACATAAACATGAAGCAAACTAAACTATGGTTGATTTTTAACCTACTATTGGTGAGGAAGAGAAAAATCCACTTAAACTTGACACTATAGATGCCCCCGTTTTCAGTGACACACAGGGGTAATGACCACTTATCTAATTTGTTGTCCAAACCAGAACTTGTCCAAACTCCTTACACTTCAATAGTGTAAGGAGGCACTCTAATGCTGTAATATCAGGACAACAGGTATAAACTGGAACAGCCCAAGGTGGCTTGGGGTATGTGGTCACCCTGCACAAGGGCAGTGACACTGACACAGTATGGAACGAGGTGTAGTCTATACACAAAGACACAGTACATCTGTAGTGGGCAATATTAATTTAATTGTAATAATGGCAATACTGTCTTGGTTTGCTGCTTTTATTGTCAACTTGCATGTAATAACAAATAACTAACCTAAACTATACTTAGTATGTATTAGTATTAACTTGGTATGTACTGAAATGTATTGTGTACTAGTATGTACTTAGTATATGTTAGGCTCTAAGTGTTTTTGCATATATTAACTCATTTAATCCTCTGAATAGCCTTATGAGGTTGGTGCTAATATCATTCCCACTTTTGAGAAAAGGATGCTAAGACAGGGAAGGAACTTGCCCAGGCTGTACGGAACTTAGGGTTGGATCGAGGCTTTGAGTTTAGGTTCTCTGCCTGTTCTCTTAAACCTTACTCCCTACTGACTCTCAAATAACAGAAGACTTAACTGCACATAGAACAAAATATAAATTTCAACTTTGACAACGTAAAAGCTAGGTTTGGAAGGTAGACAGGAGGTAGAAAAAAGGGAAGATGGTATGAATGTCCTCATTTTACAAAGCGTGACGTTGAGAGAGTTTATAGTGGATCAACAATGTAGGTTTTTAAGTATATCACTACAAGTCAAAGAGATCATGAGCAGTGGAATAACTAATGATGACATAACTTTACTGAGCAGTGTGGACATAGGAAAGAGTGTAAAGGAACTAAACCCTTACTTAGTAAATCAGAAAGTGAACAGATAATGCCTCAAATTTAGTCAGAAAATAGTCATGTAAGAGTATTACTTGGAAATGGAGAAGAATTCAAAATAACAATAGTTGGACCTCCCTGGTGGTGCAGTGGTTAAGAATGTGCCTGCCAAGGCAGGGGACACAGGTTCGAGCCCTAGTCCAGGAAGATTCCCACATGCCACGGAGCAACGAAGCCCGTGCGCCACAAGTACGGAGCCTGCGCTCTAGAGCCTGTGAGCCACAACTACTGAGCCCACGTGCCACAGCTACTGAACCCCGCGCGCCTAGATCTTGTGCTCCACGACAAGAGAAGCCACTGCAATGAAGTGTAGCCCCCACTCGCTGCAACTAGAGAAAGCCTGCATGCAGCAACGAAGACCCAACACAGCCAAAAATAAATAAATAGTAATTAAAAAAATAAGAATAAAAAATAACAATTGTTGACGTAAACCTCATAAAAAAGGAAATCCAAACAGCCAGTAAACACAGAAAAGTGTACGACTTCATTAAGTAATAAGAGAAAAGTGAGTCAAAACCAATGAAACTTCATGCCAATCAAATTGACAAATACATAAAGTCTGGTAGTATCAGGTATTGTAGACCTGGAGTACTATGGGAATCTTCTACCCTGCTTATACTGGAGTATAAATCGACACAACTACTTTGGAAAGCATTTAGCACTCTCCATCAACTGAAGGTATATAAATAGCCTGTGACCCAGCAGCTCTCACCCCCGCCCTGTGTAAATGCACCAGAATAACCGGTACAGCAGGATTCCTGTCCATGATTTGCATTAGCACAAACTGAAAACAAACCAAATATCCATTAAGAGTCAAAAATTAAATAAATTATGTGTATTCGTACAGTGGGAAAACTATCAAGCAATAAAACTGAATGAACTAGAGCTACAGGCTGCAATGTGGATGAATTTTTTAAACCAATGTTGAGTGAAAGAAATAAGTTAGAAAAGACTTCATATACTATGATCCTCTACATAAAGTTAGATTTTGACAAAACTAAACTCTTTTGTTAGGGATGCATGCAGGTTAAAGGAAATGATTGTCGAGAAATGAGGATGGTGTTTAACCGGGAAGAGGGAAGGAGCTTGTGATGAGAAAACGATATGGGGGGTTTTTGAGATGCTGACAAGTATCAATACTTTCAGATTCGAGTAGTGGTTATGTAAGTATTCTCTTTTGATTTGTCACATTGACAGTTTTGTCCTGTGCACTTCTCAGTACACATATCGTATTTTACAATTAAAAACCTGCGTACAGGGGCTTCCCTGGTGGCACAGTGGTTGAGAATCTGCGTGCTAATGCAGGGGACACGGGTTCCAGCCCTGGTCTGGGAGGATCCCATATGCCGCGGAGCAACTAGGCCCGTGAGCCACAGCTACTGAGCCTGCGCGTCTGGAGCCTGTGCTCCGCAACAAGAGAGGCCGCGATAGTGAGAGGCCCGCGCACCGCGATGAAGAGTGGCCCCCGCTTGCCGCAACTAGAGAAAGCCCTCGCACAGAAACGAGGACCCAACACAGCCAAAAATAAATTAATTAATTAATTAAAAAAAAAAACCTGCATACAGAATCGGTCGCTTCTTGAGTGCTGGATGTGGGAGTGGGATGAGACTATTTTATTTTAAGCCCTTCACTACTGCTTGCGTTCACATGTTCATTCATTCAGCATTAATTGAACATATGCTGTGTACCAAGCACTCTTCTAATTTCATATGTGATTTAACTCATGTAATCCTCACAAGAGCTCTGTGATATGGGAGCTTATCTCCATTTTATAGATGAGGAAGTTGAGGCCTAGAGTTATAGAACTTGTCCAAGGTTATCTAGCTAACGGGTAGTGCCAGACCCATTTGCCTCAGAGAATCTGAACTTTTACAATATAATCTAAAAGAGAAATTTAATTACTAATTATAAGCAAAAAATTGCACATTAAAGAAGATGACAAGTTTTCATCTATCCAGTTAGAGAAAAACACACAGTCTGTCTTTCACACACGTACATCTTGTATTGGTAAGGATTTTCCTTATTAAGCAATTATTTATCGACCAGCTACGTTGTGCTAGGCACAGGTGCTGGGGATAAACACTTAATAAAATACACCCCCTATCTTCAAATAACTTGCACTCTAGGTGAGGAAGTAAGCCAACAGTTATAGTAGAGGTTATATACCAAGTGATACATCGCTGATGGCAGTATAAAATCTCAGAACTCTTTTGGAAAGAAGTTTGGAGATAGGTACCTCAGAGCCTTAAAAATATTCATTTGCTTTGATCTCAAACTCATTTTTATGGATTTATTGTAAGAATGGTTTTCTCAATATGGAAAAAACCTTCATGCATAAAAACAGTTATTTTGTCTTATAATACTGAAAAGTTGGCAAGAATTTAAATGTGTAAAATGGTTAACCAGTAAACCCACTCAGTGGAATATTTTGTAGCCCACAAAAAAAAAAATCAAGGTTATGAATCCCCTGATTATATGAGAAATGATTGATTTCAATGTTAAATGGAGAAAAGTTGAACATAAAATCTGATATCCAATGTGATGGGAGCTTTGTCCCAGAAAAGTCACCCTAGCCAGTGTACAGAAGGGATGAAGGAGAGCAGATGACAGGAAGGAAAATTATTCCAAAGCCTTATCATTAGTCTTACTTAAGTAATAGAATATCAAGCAATTTTACTTTTTTGGTTCCATATTTCCATGTAAGGGACATGAATTACTAATACTTTGTAGGAGGAGGGTACACTTTTTCACAAAAATTTCACACTGTGTTCTAATTCCCTCCGTTAGAGGGAGAAACTATTTCATGTAATTGCACTTTGATGTGCTATTTAGAACCAGTCAGGAATTTTAGTCTACTTTCCTCTGACTGTGGTGAGGATATTTTGTTTGTTTGCTTATTTGCTTAGAATTTCTTTGAAATCAGTTTTAGAAGATTGATTAAACCATTATACTAAAAGTAGAGGAATTTTGCAATTTTTTCCCCTTTTTCCCCATTGAAAACTTGACTGGCTTTAGTAATGAAACATTAAAGAATCTGAAGTTCTTAGACTCTCAATTTTTTAAACATGTTCTGAATATAAAAATATATGTTCATTGAGCAAATCTTTGAAAACAGTGAACAACTTATTGAAGGAAATAAAAGCCACCTCTGCATGTACACACACCTAATCTGCTCTTTTGTCTTAAAAAAGTATCAAAAATATTTTGCCATGTCACTAAATACTCTTCTACATCAGAGAATTTGATTAAGCTTATGCATCATCTCCCAGGAGAAACGCACAGATATATTTTGAATGTAGAACTCCTGAAGCCCATTCATTAACTCTGGTTGAGACCTCTTGTCATTCTTTTCTTAGTGGCTTCACAGCGCATTCCTTCATACGGTGAGCTATTTTTATTGAAACCAATCCCAATTTGGAGGCTCTTAGCTTTCTTCTAGGGTTTGGTTATAAACAATCTTATGACATCATGTTGGTAGATAAATCTTTGCCCACATCTTTAATTTTCTTAGGGTAAACTCCTGATGTAGGATTGTTGTTAGGTACCAAAAGCTACTCTCCAGAAAGTGATACCAGTTCCTCTCCCAATGATGGCATATAATAGAGTTCCTCATTCTTTAAGTGATTGTTCAAAGCAGTTAAAATGTATAAATATACCTTACTGTTTTCATAAGTATAGGTATTCTGACTGTTTATCGCTGCATAAGAAACCACCCCGAAACAGTGGCCCGAAACAATGACAATCGTTTATTTTGTCCACGAACCTGGAGGTTGAGTAGAATATTAATTCTTTTACTACACTCTCACTGACTGAAAACAATACCTATTTGACTAGCTCACAGTTCTGCAGGTCAGAAGTCCAGGCACAGCGTGACTGGGTTTCCTGCTCAGATACACACGGGAACATGTGGATTCCCTCTTGAGAGTGTTAAAGCACGTGAAATTTAAGTGTAAACATTGAGCCCCAAAGGTTGGATGTTCACCATAGTTTGTGTGGGTCACAGAGCTGAAATCAAGATGTCAGTCTGGTTGTGTTAGCATCCAGAGGCTCTGGGAAAGAATGCCTCCAAGCTTCTTTGGCTTGTTGGCATAATTCAGATTCTGCAGTTGCAGGACAGAGGTCCCCATTTCCTTGCTGGCTGTCAGTCGGGGGACGGTCTCAGCTCCTAGAGGCCTCTCGCTTGCCTTCCCTGCCGCAGCATTGGACTTCTTCAGAGCCAGCAATGGAGAGTCTCCCTCTTGTCCCTTTTGTACTTCAATTCAGGAAGAGTTCAAGTCCTTTTCATGGGGTGCCTGAGTAGGTCACATCCACCTAGAATAATCTCCCTATCTTAAAAAATCAACTGATTTTGAATCTTAATTCCGTCTGCAAAATCCCTTCACTACAGCACCCAGATTTAGGGTTTGATTGTTTAAGTGGAAGGTTTGTGTACTTCAGTAAGTAGGAGTCTTAGGGGCTCTGTTAGAATTCTGCCTATTGCAAGCAGTGTCCCCACTTCAAGGACCGAAGTGTCTTAGTTCCTAAAACTCCTAAGAGAGCTTATCAGTGTTCATTTTATTTGATTGACCTTGGTGAGTGGGAAGACTACCACCTCCGTGAACAGGAACGGCACCCAGCTTCCTGAGTCCACAGTGTGGCTCTGCTACTTAGTGGTGTCACCTTGGCTGTGCTGCTCTACTTTACTTCTCTGCCTCCGTTTCCCTCATCTGTAAAATAACATGGAGTTAGTGATTGTTCTTTCCTCGTAGGGTTTTTTTTTTAATAAATTAATTTTGTTTATTTATTTTTGGCTGCGCTTGGTGTTTGATACTGCTCACGGGCTTTCTCTAGTTGCGTCGAGCGGGGGCTACTCTTCGTAGTGGTGTGCGGGCTTCTCATTGCGGTGTTTTCTCTTGTTGCGGAGCACGGGCTCTAGGCACGCAGGCTTCAGTGGTTGTGACACAGGGGCTCTAGAGCGTAGGCTCAGTGGTCGTGGCGCACGGGCTTAGTTGCTCCGCGGCACGTAGGATCTTCCCGGACCAGGGCTCGAACCCGTGTCCCCTGCACTGGCAGGCGGATTCTTAGCCACTGCGCCACTGCGCCACCAGGGAAGCCCCCCTCTTAGGGTTTTGATGATTAGATTATTTAATGCCCAGGGAACTCCAGGAACAGTGCTTGACTGTAAATTGCTTTAAAAGTGATTACTTTTTAAAAAATGCTTTTGAATCTGCAATTATGCAATTCAGGTATATTAAGCATGTTCATTAATAGGACTTCCTACTATAAAGAGACCCACAAATAAAAATAGAAGTTTTCTTTCTTGGTCTTAACTATTTATTTCTGACTTGCTATGTTATACGCATATGCCTTTTATGGTGGGCTGCCACAAATTTATGTTGGAAAAAGTGGAATTTAAATAAATCTTTACTATGCTAATTTGATAGATTTTGATAATTCATTTCACTAGCATGGTATGATATTACCAGTAGCAGACTAAAACCTGAGTTCACTTCTGGCTCTGCCCCTAAATCCTCATGAGTCCTATAGCTGGAAAGGCTTTTGGATATTATACTACGAATTAGTTATAATATTTACTCTGTTTGTTTAGGAAAAACTGGAGGAGTGCCTAAAGCAGTTAAAGGAGGAAAGAGTAATAAGACTTAAGGTTGATAAATGAGTCAATGAGGCAAACAATTTCTTATACTTTTGAGAGTGTTTTCGTTTTATTTTGATTTGATTTTAAGCCATATACACATAGTTTGTAAACTTTAAAACTGTAATATGTTGCAAATTGGTTGTATCATATGGACTTTTGCATTTACTGGTATTTAGTGATCATATGATCTATATTCCAGAAAGCATGTTTTTAAAAATGTGAAAATCTCGTTGTGTGTGTGTGTGTGCTTTCATATGACACTAGCTTATTTTCTGTTCATGATTCTTTGATTCAAAAAAGCACTTTTTGTGCATATACTGTATATACAGTAGACTCTCCTGGCAATGAATTAGGAAAGTGAATCATTTAAATAAATTTAAGACATTGGAAAACTTGTACGAATGCAATGCAAGATAAAAATATATACTATAAGAATTACATTAGGTAATGTGCATGAAAGCAGGGCATAATCTAAAAAGTTCCATCTAAATATACTTTATCATAGGTTGAACGTAGGGAGGAATTTTTCAAAGTGCATCCATTGGATTGGCGGACACTCATTCAATAAATGTTGAGCATCTGCTTATATAAGGCAAAAGGGGCATCATGAACATAACAGTCTTTCTGAGAAATACTAGAGTTGAGCTTATAGGGGGTTTTAAGTGCATAGGTGATGAGTGGAAGGGGAAGAGTGCACGGGAGTGAATATTTTCAAGAAGCAAAAGAAAATATTGGTGATCGTACATTTAATAAATTGGGTTGGGTATGATTTAGGACTTTTAAACGTAAGCATTAGATATTTTGCTCACTAAAGTTAATTCTTAACATTCAGCAGAGTTGTAATATGTTTTGTTCAAATCAGATTCTATAATTCACTTTCTAATTTAAGGGAAACTTAAAGCAGGTAATTTTCTAATGTGGAATGAGGCTTCATTATGAATTTAACCAGTTAGAAATGTGATCTTTTGTGAAAGGTCATTAATAAAACGATAACTTTGGTTTATTTATATACCACCTGTTATATAGGAAACTTTGTTGGGTGCCTGGGGGTTTTGGTTATTATGTGATATGGTCTCTGTCTTTACTGGTGGAGAGTTAGGTTAATTACAGATTAATTACATTTTGAGTGTTTTCCTTTTGTTCCTTGAAACTAGACAAGACTACTTTTGATGACAATGAGAAAAAAGCATGTCAGACATTTTCAGTCTTCTTTTATAGCTGGAACATGAAAATGCCCAGTTAAGAAATATAAATTTCTCTTTGTCTGAAGGCCTTCATGCCCACTCATTGACAAGCATGATCCTGGATGATGAAGGTGTTTTGGGCAGCACTGAGAATTCTTTTCAGAAGTTCCATGCTTTCTTGGATCTCCTTAAAGATGCTGGGTTAGTTCATTTCTCTTCATGGCGTTCTTCTCTTTGAGACTATAATGGTAGTTTGCTGAGGAACTGGAGCAATTTTCATCACTTACGTGGCCATATTTAGCCAAATTTAGGGGAATTATAGGTAATATAGTTGACGTTTTAAAATGAGGAATTAAATTTATTAAGAAATGCAAATAGGGGAGCCTGCCTTGGTAGAGTGGGGAGCCCATTATAAAAGAGTAACCTGTAGATAGAGTAATTAGTAGGTATAGTTTTTTGTAAAGACTAAATTGAAGGCAGTTTTCATTGAAAATATTCGGGAATGGATAAGAATTTTCCTATCTTTCATTTATTTTGCTTGTTTGATAAGTTTGCATTAAAATTATTTTTGTCTTAGACATAAAAATTATTATTAATCTTCAGGGAAGATATAGGTCAGTGATTCTCAACCGGGAGCAATTTTGCTGAAAGAGGGAAGTGGAGATTGATAGTTGATGGAGTGGTGTTTTGTCAGTGAATGAATTGGTGTTGGGAAGGAAGGAACAAACACATTCTTGGAAACTGGAGGAAAGGTGGTAAAGAAGTGTGGGAGTGGAGGTGTGACAGGCAGTGGACGGGGTGGTACATGTTGAAGCTGCTAGTGAGACAGTGGGATGTCTCCTAGAGGATGAATCTGGAAAGGGCTGAGAATTTGGGGGAGAGAGAGGCTTGTAGTCTGGAGTAGGATGTTGGCTTTTAAGATTTTAGAAGTATTTCATGATTGTAGGTCCGGGGAAATCTAAACTGCTCTTATGTGATTATAATAACCTTTGTCTTTTCTCCTTTCCTCCTCTGGTCCAGGCTTGGGCAGCTGGCCACAATGGCTGGTATAGATCAGTCAGATTTTCATTTACTAGGTCGTCCCCAGATGAATTCTACTGTTAGTAGTCCACCTAAAGAAGAAAAGAAGGCACTTGAAGAAGAAAAATCAGAATCAAAGCAGAGTGCCCCAGTACAAACGCAAAATCTCCAAGTAAGTGGACAGGACAGCACTTAATGATTCTAAGAGTGATTAGCAAAAAGGAAATGACCAAGTCAGAGAGAAAATAATAATGGTCAGTCTCTAATAGTTCACATGCTCGGGAGCTAGAGGACTGTGGAGTCCTCTCCAAATCTGAGATTAGTAAATGTGGGCCCATTTCATGATACTGTATTGTTGTACATAAGAAAACTGGAAGTTCTTTAGAAAATTTATGAGTTAAAGCAAACTCTCCTGAATGAAGAAAGAAAACATTACAGAAAATATTCCAAATTTTAAATTGTATAAATGTCTATTCTATTCATATTTTATCTAGGTTTCTATTTGTATGCAGTCAGCTTACAATGAAGGAACACTAATGAAGGTACACATATTGACAGAATTTTTAAAATAAGTAATCTTGACATAGCTAATACGTAAGATATTATAGTGACTCACCTGGTCATGGGAATGGGAGGGGAAACATATCAGCTTTTCCTCTAGTCTTACTTAGAGCCCCCTTCACCCACCTCAGCCAATCTCAGACTGGTCTTGGGAACTGACAGCTTGAGAACACAGTCTGGTCACAAACAATATACTGTTTACATGTGCCTGGAGGATAGAAAAGAAATTAATTTTCTTACAGAGTAGGGTTTCATTTTTAGTGAGGGAAAGGAAATGGGTAATAACTACCCCAGTCACCAAAGTCTGAAAATGTAGCGGACATAGCCTTGGATATAGCTAGGTTAAGTTGAGAATCACTTGGCAAGATATAATTAGAAAAAAACTGGCTCTGAAATCTTCTGAATAATCAATTACTGTGTTAATAATAAGATCACAGAATAACATTGAAGTTTTGAACTCTACTTTTTAATGGTTGGCTTTGTTCATCACTAAATTTTTGTCTTGTCTTTTGTCTTTCCCTCCAGTTTCAGAAAATTACAGGTGATGCTGGGCTTCCTTTGCCTCTCGACTCCTTCCATGTCCCAGTCTCTACTCAGGAGGCCTTAGAAACTTCCAAAGACAACCTAGGGGTCCCAGTCACAGAGCAGCGGCAGGAGTCTTTTGAAGATTTCATTGCTAGAACATGTTCTCCCTTCAGCAGATGTCATTTCTGGAACTGGAAGTCAAAGAAAAGAGGAGGAATTATCTAGAAATAGCAGGTCTTCTTCAGAGAAAATGAGCAAAGCAGGTGAATATACCAAAAAATACTCTGCTAAGAAACAACCTGGGAAGGACCTGCATTCCTGCTCTGACTCACCTGTAAAGCAGAAAAGCAAAGGAATTGGGCAAAAGAATTCTTTGGTTAATAAAGCAATTAAAAGTGAGTCTTTGAAAAAACACATTTCTGTTAAGAAAGAGAGTAGAATAGTGACTGTTTCATCAAAGACAACTAAAAGTAAACTCAGTCTACTAGAACATTCTGAAAGTGATACTCTTGGATCTGATTGTGAATTTTAAGAAAGCATCCATACTCTATCACCCCTAACATAGGACTAAATCTTTTAAAATTATGTTTTTGCCTTCAAATTTTAATAAACTACTTATGTTTTTATTATAGCATATGGTGTTTTCAATTACTTGACTGGAAGCCATTAGAGAAAGATTTATCTATACTTTTTTATTATAATGATAGTTTTGGTGTATTTTTCCTTGTGACACTTTGCACCATTCATTCAGCTAGTGTTTTCTGAGGTCTTCATATGTACAGTACTTTTCTGGGTGCCATTGCTTTCAGCAGTGAACAAAATAAAGCCTTTACTCTCCTGGAACTAGCACTCTGTGGTGGGAGAAAACATAAACAACAAAACAGGGTAAGGTGTAAAAAGAGATGGGAATAATAAATGGAACAGTTTTACCATTTGGTTAAATGTCAAACTATTATAAATCACATGGCCAGAAGCCACGTATTTTAATTCACAATAACCAGAGAGCCTCAAACATTTACCAAGGCACTTAACCGTGTTTATGGATTACAGCAACGCTATGAGGTTGGGAACTATTACCATCCCCATTTTATAGATGAGGAGTCGGAGGAGACATTATGTGAGTTGCCAAGAATTACACAGCTATAAGTAAGTGGTAAGCTGCAATTTGTCCCGAACCCATGCTCTTTTTTTTTTTAAATGTACGGACTTTATTATGTTTCATTTGTTTCTGATTTATGTGATTATTTTCTTTAAAGATTTTTTTTGATGTCGACCATTTTTAAAGTGTTTATTGCATTTGTTACAGTATTGCTTCTGGTTTATATTTTGGTTTATGGCCACAAGGCATGTGGGATCTTAGCTCCCCGACCAGGAATCAAACTCTCACCCCCTCCATTGGAAGGCGAAGTCTTAACCACTGGACCACCAGGGAAGTCCCCCTTATGTGATGATTTTTATGGCAATTTTTTTAAATTTTATTTTTTATTGACGTATAGTTGAATTACAATGTGTGTTAGTTACTGCTGTACAGGAAAGTGACTCAGTTATACATTTATATACATTCTTTTTCATATTCTTTTCCATTACGGTTTATCACAGAATATAGAATATAGTTCCCTGTGCTCTACAGTAGGAACTTTTTGGTTTTTTTTAAATACATCCACTTTTTTTTTAATAAATGTATTTATTTATTTTTTTATTTTTGGCTGCGTTGGGCCTTCGTTGCTGCACGCGGGCTTTCTCTAGTTGCGGTGCGCAGGCTTCTCAATGTGGTGGCTTCTCGTGTTGCAGAGCACGGGCTCTAGGTGCATGGACTTCAGTAGTTGTGGCATCAGGCTTAGTTGCTCTCTGGCATGTGGGATCTTCCCAGACCAGGGCTCGAACCCGTGTCCCCTGCATTGGCAGGCGTATTCTTAACCACCGTGCCACCAGGGAAGTCCCATGTAGGACCTTTTTGTTTATCCATCCTGTATATACACCAGTTTGCATCTGCTAATCCCAAACTCCCAATCCAACCCTCTCCCACCCCCTCCCCCTTGGCAACCACCAGTCTATTCTCTATGTCCTTGGTTATGTTTCTGTTTCACAGATAGGCAGAACCCAGGCTCTTAATTACTTTGTTATCCTGTTTCCTTGTTACGAGAGGAAGGGTTTAAGGAAGGCACCGAGAGAGAAGCCAGTGAGCACTAGAGGTGAAAAAGAGTGGGGCTATCAGAAAGCACACCTGTCTCCTTCCCCCATCGTGAGCCGAATTTTTAAACGGCAGAGTATGTAAGAGTATGTGATGACACATCTCTGGATTAAATTATGTCTCCCTGGTAAAATGTGTACAGATAAGTCTTTAGTTCATTCAGACTGAAAGGTGAGATCAGAGAAGAGCTGGAGTGTCAGATTTCTTCTAGAAGTTCCTGCCTGATTGTTACTAAGAGGGCTACTACAGTACTAGTTAGTTCATTAGTCATGGATTGAGTGTTAGAGGAGCGAAACAATGAGCAAGATGTAGCGTTGGCCCTTTAGCAGTGGAGTGAGAGGGGAAGACACACAGCAGATGTCTCATCCTGCACGTGACATGCTGCTGTGACGGACATATTCAGGGCGTTTCATCAGTGTTTGTGGAAGAAGAGGGGGAGCTGTGAGGCAAAGAAAAGTCATCGAAAGAGGCAGTCCCTAAGCTAAGTCTTAAAGGACTCGTGAAAAACTGGTGAGTCAGCCGGTGAAGAGAAGGACACTCAAGGCAGAGAGGACAGCGGAAGTCCAGAGCCGTGAGTGTGCGAGGGGTGTGTTACGGAGCCACAGGCACAGGCTCTGGAGCATCAGTGCAGTGTCACCAGGCAGTGGCAAGCGCCTCTAAAGGAGGCAGCGAGGAGGAGGAGAGCGGGTCTTAGCCATCCATGTGCGTGGAGCTGGTTTCCTCAGAAAACAGCTAAGAATGGAAAGGACAAGTTCAGGTGGCATTTTAGACCACTGACGTCAGTATGGATGAGGAATCTGAAGAAGCCTGGAGACAATTATGCCCCACTCTTCTGAGGAGCAGTGTTTTTTATTTTCGAGTGGGACTTTCACGCTGCCACCTCCTCTCCTGTCCCTACTGCAAGGTTTATAGGCCGGCAGAAGGGAGAACCTGGCTTAAGTAAAGGTAATCAGGTTTCTTTACTGCACAGCTTCTCGGGGCTGCTGTAGGCTAATGTTCATTCTGGATCGTCACAGCAGGTGTATGGTACACAGCCATCCTCAAAGCTATTTGACTCTAGAGTCCTTTTTTAATAGAAGTGTCTAACAACTGCTTCCAGCAAACAGCAATTTGGTAACTTCTAGACCAGGTAATAGCAAGAAGAAAGGGGTCTGAAATAAGGTATAGATGAAGGGAGGAAATAAGTTCTAATTGTATTTAGGAAATTACAAGCAAGACTTGATCTTGGGAAGTAAGGAAGAAGTAGGAGGCGGAGGCTGAACCCCCATCTGTGTGACTAAGGTTGGGTGGTGGTATCATTGAGTTTGGAAATAGGGGATAAAGAACTGAATTGGGGAAAAGACTTTAGTTCTGGACATGTAGAATTTTAAAGCACCTGTAGAATTCAGGAGACAAACTGGTAGATAACTGGACCTGCACGTGAAGACATGGAAAGATAAAAATTTCAATGTCATCAGCACTTAGCAGTCATTAAAATCATGAAAATGGATGAGATTTCAGAGAATTGTGAGTACTGACAACGTTTAAGTAATAAGCAGAGAAAGAATTCTGGGAAGGAGAGAGGAGATAGAGTTTCAAGAAGGAGGAAGTAGATGACAGTGTCATCCTTCAGAGAATGTAAGTGTCCATTGGATTTGGGCAGTTAGGTCCCCAGTGACCTTAGAGCAGTTCATTGAAGTGGTGGACAAGAAAGCCAGATGGCGATAAATTGAGGGTGTAGGGCTGCCTGTGGAGGCCAGGTGGGGCTAGTGAAGACAGTGGGAATAGGCTACTCTGAAGGAGTTTGGATGAAAAGAGAAAATAATTAGCAAAAAAGAACTTTTCAGAATGAGAAGTATTTATATTTTATATGTTGAAATGAAGGAACCGATGAAGGAGATCCTGAAGATGTCGATAATAATTTAGAGAACTGGGGAAACATGGACATAGGAATAAGAAAAAAACCTTGCACAGTATATAAAAATCACTTGTATCCTTCGAGTTGGATGGATACTGGTAAGTTTGGGAGGAAATAAAGGTAAGAAGAGATAGAAGTTAAATGAGTTTATACTGATAGCCTCAGTTTTCTTTGACACAGATTTTTCAGAGACACATATATACACATACATAATTACAGTTTTAAAATTCTTTCATAGTTACATGTTTTATTAATCATGTCTGAGAAAAGTCATTGATTTTCATTTTGTACAGCATTATCTTGTAAGGACAAGATACAGTGACAACTTCCAAGCTTTTTGCATATCAGAGCTGAAACTGAAAGTATCTCCATAATTGAATGTTCACTTCTTATTTGTAATCAGTTTATCCTTAGGAGGATACTTTCATAGTGTTTGCTCACAGATGAGTTTGGGCATTGCTATCACTCAATAATGTTAAGCATCTGTCAGGTTCTCTCCTGTACTATATATTAATTTTTTCTCCATTAAGCAAATATTTATTGGCAGCCTGTGGGAATAAGATACACCTAGGTCCTCTTTCCTTGGTATATTCACAAAAGCCTCTGAAACTAAATTTCCAAGTCAGGCCATACTAAGGCCTGGCATAGTAAGTTTTCATCGTTAACAGCTTTTTTGTGTTTGTGGGGGTTTTTTGTTTTTGTTTTTTTGAAGCAAGGATAAGACACTGTCTTAACTCAGTAGTTGTCCATTGATGAATAAGTCAAAGAAGACACTGATGAAGCATGGTACTTTGAATACCCTTTCCACAGAATAGGTAACGGGCCGTCCTGAAACTCTGGTGAGATGCTTATCATTTTCAGATTCTGGAGTGGCAGAGAAAACCCTATTACACCTTGAATTATCACTAGAAACAGGAATTCAGCCAAATAAAAACAGTGCCTCTGCCTACTGAGGTTGTCAATTTCCATCTTAACAAAAGTGAACATTTCTCCTTTAGATTAAAATCAAGAAAAATCCCCTCTGTCCAGGATGTAATAATGGGGTACAAGAAAGAGGAAAGCTGAAGGTATTCCCTCTTTACACCTGAAGAGTGAATTCATTCTGATATCAAATATTTGTTATGATTCTGCTATGACCAGGTGCTTTATTGTGTTTAGAGATCAAGTTACCGTTCCTTCTTGGTAAGTAAGAAAAATCCATGTTTTAGGACTCTGAATAATAACTTTATATATTTTATATATATATTAAAAAAATATATATTATATATAATATATATTCCACTTATTCAACAAAATTGTAATTTTCATCATCTCTTACGAATGATGAACTGTATTTACTCTTTGGAAAGGGCTTATAGGGAATTAAAGTCTCCATATACTTTTCATATAAGACCACGGAAACCAAATTCTCAAGTGGGAGCAAACTTAGGTTTTGCTATGAAGGTTTATGCTTGCCTGGCCTTAGAGTGGTAGGCCAGGAACTCAAGGTGGAGTTTTCTTCCTCTAAGTTACTTTCATTGATGCCACCCTGAAAACATTTGGAGGGAGTATTCTTTGAAATAGCTTTATCTCAGTAACCCTTTAAAAATGCTTCAGGGTATGGGGAACATAACTGTCAAAATGTTCAAGCAACTCTTGTTGATTTAAGTGTAATTGATCAGGAGCAATACAGGAAAGAGCTGGGTACAAAAGACAAAAGGCCCGAGGCTATTTCATGTATAGTTTTTGCTTATTGTACAAAACAGAGAAAGTTTCATACACTCACACAGCCAAGGTCCCCTACTGTTCTCTCCTTTTAGCATAAATAAAAGAGAGCTAGTTTCTCAATAGCAGCATTCTATCCTTAAGTGGGTACACAGTGATATTCTAATGGTCTCTGGAGCAGGGAATAATTCCGTGGCAGCTCTGACCTCCAGTCACCGGGCTCTCTGTAACTTAAGTCTTTCATGGCCAAGGACTATAATCATTATTTCGATTTCTATTTAGCATCTCAAAATTGAAAGGATTCCATGGACAACAAAACAGTAAGTGATTTCATGAAGTGTTTTAGTATGGATAAAGTAATAAACTATAAAAATACAAATCATCAGTAAAGCTTTTTCTTTCCGGAGAACTATATTCAGAAATTAATGCAAGCATCTAAGGTGCGCATGTGTATTTTTTCACCCGTGATCATGTTTGTGTGTGTGTGTGTGTGTGTGTGTGTGTGTGTGTGTGTGTGTGCATTCCACTGCTACAGGAGACATGCAAAATAATATCAGATTTGCTACTATATGAAGTACTGGTTTCTCCCAAGAACTGTGTGCTTGCAGGGTTCGTTCAGGAAGGTGAGTGCCCTACCACCGCATCGCAGTCATATCTCATCACCTTCGGCAGGAATAATTTACACTTTAACCTTACGTGCAGGCGTATTAAATTAGTATTACTCATCAGAACTTGCTTATTAATAAAACAAGCTGAATTAGCCACTGCAGAATCATATTTGGAAATTCAATGACAATTTTACATTTTTAATAAAGGCTCAGAAATATTATTGCAGAGCAGGTGGTACAGAAAACTGTGGTCAAATTTGACATTCATTAATAATTGAAGTGTGGAACGTGACAGGTGAAAATTGATATTGATTTCTTTCCTCTAATATTTGGAAGAGTTCTAAAAGCTAAATAAAATGAGATAACATGACATATCAAGTCTCACTGATTTCTTTGATCACCTCCTCCCCACATATCACTCCTTTGCCTACCATGTTTTGAATAATTCAATGCCCATAGTCTTTCCAGTTCAGTGAATTATAAAACACACTCAAGCTGGGTTTCAATCATATTAGACTGAAAGCTGAACTTTTTATGAAGGATTATTTAAAACAAAATGCGTCTTGAGCCCAACAGCCTTTGAAACCAAACAATCCTGGGAGTTCAGTGAGGAAATGTCAACACTGTGGAGAACTTTTGGATTCAGAAAATTCAGTAATCCTATTTGATGTATGTTAACCGTATCAATATTAACAACCTTCTGCTTGATTTCAGCACTGATTTGAGAGCTGAGTTACTGATTTGAGAGCTGAGTTAACTAGTTGTGAAAGCACTGAGAGAGTTGTTCTTGTGTTGAACTTGACCTGCCTCTGGGAATGCTCTCTGTTCTATCCATCTTGAAAAGCTTTATTCAAGTGCATTTCTCTGCCTTCCTTCTTCTCACCTGCACCCCTTGGGAAAACGAAAGATGCTCAAATATAGATGTTAACACTGCAGATGCTCTGTTTGGCAATGGTGTCTTTCAGCTTCCCAATAAAAAATTATATGGCTGATCACCCATTTGACTGAAAAGTGACTCATTTTACTGACAGATATCTGGATTGAGATGCCAAAAGAAATAGGTCATTTCAAATTTCCTTTTTAATTTGAAGTCATAGCTTTGTGTTGCAACACTACTTGTTCAAAAGTTAGATCATGAAGGTTCCTTCCTATGACCTCCAAATAATTAATCAAAATGTTCTTCATTTGGCTATATAAAAAGCAAGCAGAATATTCCTAATTATCAATCTTTCTCTTGAGTCATATAGTTCTTGTAATTCCAAGGAAGAGAAACTCAAATGTAGTGTTACAATAGCCAAGCATACCAGCACTGTTATCTAACCATTCAGCAATTTTCTCTGCCAAGTCACTCTGAACCTTAGACTAGTGAGAATGTCTTTTTAATTAATTTTTAAGGTTCTCCTCTTTTGAGTTAAAAAATGGTCACAATTTTATAAGTAAAATTAAAGAAAAAACACAAAATAGACCATCTGAGATATTTCCATTAGGCATTATATATATATATATAAATATAGATAATTTTAATATATATACATATATAAATGCACTGGGATAAATCTCCATCTTCTGTGTCAGTCGGACATAGGTCCATTTTCTTAGGAATAGGGAACTCCTTTCACAATGGAAGTGAGGAAATTGGCTGGACCATCCTTCTTGAATATAATTCCATGAAGCCACCATTGAAGGTTGTCTGGATCTTGGTTCCTTCTAGCAATCTACTACTCCAACAGTGTGTAGTTCATCAAATTCAGGTCTTTCTGAAGCCAGGCTAGAAATACAAAGTGAGGTGGATGACTAAGGTAACTGACCAAAAAGGAGGAGGAAGAGAGCAGAACAATTTCTCAATTTCATTTTTTCCCATATTCTCTGTGCTTTACAAGGGAAAAAAATATTTCGGTCTGAGTTCCTTTCATTCTTAGCCATTGTTGGTTGAAAGTCTGAGAAAAAAAAAAAAAAAAAGGTAAAAACGAAAATATGGAGTCCAGAATTCTGTTAGCTCTCTTGCATGCAATATCACAACTTAAAAGGCCTTCCAAAATGAAGGGATAAACTTTTAAAAATATAGCCCAATCTTTTCAATCTAAACAAGTAAACACTAAAAATATATTTTAGAAATCCAGCAAACACACTAACCACAGTCAAAGCAAAGAAAGGCTTATGGCTTACCAAATGACAGTGGCTGTCTACAAGAGAGAAAAAGAATACTCCAAACTTCTATCTGACCTGGCAGAGCTCAGCACAGCTACTATTCTTCTTTCCTAAAAGCAAGGCATAAAGAAATTGAATAAAACTTGCCAAAATGTCCCCCGCTGCCTCCAAAAGCAGATTAAAGAAGGGAATGTCCAGAAATCAGGATGAAGAAAACTACTTAGAGAAGCCCCTTCTCCTATCAGTGGACCACCAGGGTTTATCTGGGTAATAAAATGATAATAGGCCTTTTTGTCATCTTCTTTTTATAATTTATACATTTAAATTTCAGTTAACATTTAAAAAATATCCAATCAGAATGACAGGCATTTCCAGAAGTATCAGTTTTTTTAATCCTCACCCTTTTACAAATGTGAAAACTGAGGCTCAGTATAGCTGTCAAGAAATTTTCCTAAATCATTGAAGCTGTAAATTTGGGACCTAAGTCTAAATCAGTTTCTCATTTTATCTTGGCTATCTTCTTAAAATTCTGTTTAGGGACATGGGGAGAGAGAAGGGGAAGCTGGGACGAAGTGAGAGAGTGGCATGGACATACATACACTACCAAATGTAAACTAGATAGCTAGTGGGAAGCAGTCAAATAGCACAGGGAGATCAGCTCGGGGCTTGGTGACCACCTAGAGGGGTGGGATAGGGAGGGTGGGAGGGAGACGTAAAAAGGAGGGGATATGGGGATATATATATACGTATAGCTGATGCACTGTTATACAGCAGAGACTAACACAACATGGTAAAGCAATTATACTCCAATGAAGATGTTAAAAATATATATATGAAAGCTATACTATAAAATAGATACAGTGATAATATATCTGAGAGGTGGAATTATGGCTGTTTTTTAATCTATTTTTGGATTATTTGATTACTTGATTTCTCTATAAAGAATATGAATCCCTTGTGTAATAAAAGTGACTCAAAACCAAAAAACAAAACAAGAAAAAAAACCAATTCTGTTTAGGAAGAGAGGATAGAATGAAGGTTTGAGCATAGAAATCATCTAGAAATCACTGAAGATACTGGGCCTGTAGTGCAGTTTCATTTGTAGTGGGTTTGGCTTACATTCTTATGTTTAGTTTTATTTCTATACAACTATCAAAGAAGGAGAAAGAAGTTGGGTAATATTTGCATTTGCAACTAATCAAAGCAGAATTGCTTTTAGCTTTAACAAAAAGATCGTTTTGTGATCTCAGATTAACATCTTTATTCTTAAATGGAGCATAAATAACATTTATTGGCTAAGATTATTTGCAATAAACAAGACTGTTTACTGTTTACCACCTAGCAGATGACTATTTGTAAGTCTCACTGAGTATGCTAAAAGCTTATACTGAGCTCTCATTTTACCAGAGTGAATTTAAATTAACTTCAGCAGCCAGAATTAATGAAACCGGGTAAATGATGCAAAGATATTCCACAGGGTATTCTGTTTTAATTAGAGATACAAAATGTGAGTCATTAGAGGTTTTTTAAAATGTTGCACTCTATTACTTTCTCAGATTTTAAATCTAGGAATATAGATGAAAACTAAAAAATGTTAGCCACCTTAGTTCAGTTTTTAATGTATATCAGCTCTGAATTTATATTGAGTGAATAGTAAAGAGTCTGATTGAAGAACATAATCTGGAGGCATTCAGGTACAAGTCATAAGTTTTATTAGAAGTTGAGTATCTGTTAATTAGCAGGCAGCTATATAACTTAACTATAAAGCCACTACAATTCAAACATTGTAGCATTGCTACATGAATGAACACATATACAAATTAAACAGAAAAGAATATCCACAAATAGTTCTAAGTATGTCTGGGAAGTTTGATTGTGATAAAGTCAAGTTATAATCTTTAAAACTGATGCCTAGAAAAGTACACACCCATTGAAAACTAAAGTCTGTACCTCACACTACATACCAAAATAAATTACACCAGTTGCACATGTAAGAAGCTTGCAAGTTGCCACTTTATCCTAACAAGATGCGTCTTTTTTTTTTTTTTTTTAAATAAATTTATTTATTTATTTATTTATTTTTGGCTGTGTTGGGTGTTCGTTTCTGTGCGAGGGCTTTCTCCAGTTGCGGCGAGCAGGGGCCACTCTTCATCGCGGTGCGCGGGCCTCTCACTCTCGCGGCCTCTCTTGTTGCGGAGCACACGCTCCAGACGCGCAGGCTCAGTAGTTGTGGTTCACGGGCCCAATTGCTCCACGGCATGTGGGATCCTCCCAGACCAGGGCTCGAACCCGTGTCCCCTGCATCGGCAGGCAGACTCTCAACCACTGCGCCACCAGGGAAGCCCAAGATGCGTCTTTTACGAATGTTTTCTCCGACTCTGTGGCTTGTCTTTTCATTATCTTGATAGTGATTTTCACAGAGCAGAAATTTTCTATTTTAATGAAGTCTAGCTTATCAATTCTTTCTTTCATGGATTGTGCCTTTGGTGTTATATTTTAAAAGTCACTGCCATACCCAAAGTCATCTAGGTTTTCTCCTATGTTATCTTCTGGGAGTTTTACAGTTTTGTGTTTTACATTTAGGTCTGTGGTTCATTTTGACTTAATTTTTATGAAGGATATAAAGTCTGTGTCTAGTTTTTTTTTTTTTTTTTTTTTTTTTACTATGGACATCCAGTTGTTTCAGCACTATTTGATGAAAAGACGATCTTTGCTCCATTGGATTGCCTTTGTTCTTTTGCCAAAGATCAGTTGACTGTATTTATGTGGGTGTATTTTGGGGCTCTTTATTCTGTTCCATTGATCTATTTGTTCTTTCACCAATACCACCCTGTCTTGATTACTGCACCTTCATAATAAGTCCTCAAGCTGGGTAGTGTCATCCCTTCAACTTTGTCCTTCTTCAATGAGGTGATAGCTATTCTGGGTCTCTTGCCTCTTCATATGGACTTTAGAATCAGTTTGCCAATACCCATAAAATAACTTGCTGAGATTTTGATTGGGATCGCACAGAATTTCTATAGATTAAGTCGGAAAGAACTGACATTTTGATAATACCGAGTCTTCCTATTCATGAACATGCAATATCTCTCCATTTATTTAGTTATTCTTTGACTTCATTCATCATGGTTGTGTAGTTTTCCTCCTATAGAGGTTGTACTTATTTTATTAGATTTATACTGAAGTATTACATTTTTGGCAGTGCTATTGTAAATAGTGTGGGGTTTTTTTTCAACCTATTCCACTTGCTCATTATTGGTATATAGGAAAGCAATTGCCTTTTGTATATTAACCTTGGATCCTGCAACCTTGCTATAATCACTTACTAGTTACAGGAGTTTTGTGTCAACTCTTTAAGATTTTCTACATAGATGATCATGTCACCTGTGAACAAAGACAGCTTTATGTCTTCCTTCTCAATCTGTACACCGTTTATTTCCTTTTCTTGCCTTATTGCATTAGCAAGGACTTACAGCACAATACTGAAAAGTTATAATAAAGGAGAACATCCTTGCCTTGTGCTTAATCTTAGTGGGAAAGCATTGAGTTTCTCTCCAGTAAGTTTGATGTTAGCTATTGGTTTTTTTGTAGATCGTATTTATCAAGTTAAGAAAGTCCCTCTCTATTCCTAGTTTACTGAGAGTTTTTCTCATGAGTACACACTGGATTTTGTCAAATGCTTCTTCCGCATGTATTTATATGTTTTTTTTTTGTCTTGGATGGATTATATTAATTAATTTTCCAATGTTGAACCAGCCTTACTTACCTGACACAAATCCCATTTGGTCATGGTATATAATTGTTTTTATACTTTTGTGGCGTCAACTTGTTAACATTTTGTTGAGAATCTCTGACACAATTCTTATCACATTTCTACTATAAAAGGTTTGGGAGTCTAACGAATTTAAACTGTTAATTAGTCTTATCAAATTGTGCTTTTTATTCAAAGATACACCATAGCAGAACCCTGAGGGAATGGATAGTGAACTGTAAGGCCTGAATTTACACTTCTTTTCTTCTTTATACCCTGAACCCGTCTCTCAACAAGTGTTTACGGCTGATGTTTATTTTTTTGGAAATTAGACATAGCCCACTCCATTCATTCATTCAACAGATTCTACAGCAGAAGGGAGGCTTCTAAGGAGGTAGTGTGTATTAGTGGGGCTGCAGGTTATTACAGGGAATCCAAGCAAGGCCTCATAATGGAGACGGTGATATTTGAGAAAAGACCTAAAAAAGTGAGTGGAATACTACAAAGCTACAGTAATCAAGACAATATGGTACTGGCACAAAAACAGAAACATAGATCAATGGAACAAGATAGAAAGCCCAGAGATAAACCCACGCACCTATGGTCAACTAATCTATGACAAAGGAGGCAAAGATATACAATGGAGAAAAGACAGTCTCTTCAATAAGTGGTGCTGGGAAAACTAGACAGCTACATGTAAAAGAATGAAATTAGAACACTCCCTAACACCATACACAAAAATAAACTCAAAATGGATTAGAGACCTAAATGTAAGACTGGACACTATAAAACTCTTAGAGGAAAACATAGGAAGAACACTCTTTGACATAAATCACAGCAAGATCTTTTTGGATCCACCTCCTAGAGTAATGGAAATAAAAACAAAAATAAACAAATGGCACCTAATGAAATTTCAAAGCTTTTGCACAGCAAAGGAAACCATAAACAAGACAAAAAGACAACCCTCAGAATGGGAGAAAATATTTGCAAACGAATCAACGGACAAAGGATTAATCTCCAAAATAGATAAACAGCTCATTCAGTTCAATATTAAAGAAACAAACACCCCAACCCAAAAATGGGCAGAAGACCTAAATAGACATTTCTCCAAAGAAGACCTACAGACGGCCACGAAGCAGATGAAAAGCTGCTCAACATCACTAATTATTAGAGAAATGCAAATCAAAACTACAATGAGGTATCACCTCACACCAGTTAGAATGGGCATCATCAGAAAATCTACAAACAACAAATGCTGGAGAGGGTGTGGAGAAAAGGGAACCCTCTTGCACTGTTGGTGGGAATGTAAATTGATACAGCCACTATGGAGAACAATATGGAGGTTCCTTCAAAAACTAAAAATAGAATTACCATATGATCCAGCAATCCCACTACTGGGCATATACCCAGAGAAAACCGTAATTCAAAAAGACACATGCACCCGAATGTTCATTGCAGCACTATTTACAATAGCCAGGTCATGGAAGCAACCTAAATGCCCATCAACAGACGAATGGATAAAGAAGTTGTGGTACATATATACAATGGAATATTACTCAGCCATAAAAAGGAACGAAATTGAGTCATTTGTTGAGACGTGGATGGATCTAGAGACTGTCATACAGAGTGAAGTAAGTCAGAAAGAGAAAAACAAATATTGTATAGTAACGCATGTATGTGGAACCTAGAAAAATGGTACAGATGAGCCGGTTTGCAGGGCAGAAGTTGAGACACAGATGTAGAGAACGGACATATGGACACCAAGGGGGGAAAACTGCGGTGGGGTGGGGATGGTGGTGTGTTGAATTGGGCGATTGGGATTGACATGTATACACTGGTGTGTATAAAATTGATGACTAATAAGAACCTGCATTATAATAAAACAAACAAAACAACTAATACTAAACTTTCATTGGATTATTTGTATGGAAATATGTTAATATAAATGTTTCAGACATTACATGAAATTTCTAAAAATCTTATATGTTCTGGTATAATGTTATAAGTCATAATCCTAGTTATTACTTTAAAATGTGTATCTCAGAAATAACTAATTTTCTTGTCAACTGCATTATTATGAACTTTCATCAAATCTTTAACCGTGGTCATTTTTAAGTCTTTTGTCATTTACAGACAGTTCTGGGTGTACTCTGAGGCTTTTGCAAATATGTTCCTATAAAAGGGTTTCATCTTCAAGAAATTCATGGAAAAGACTCTGACAAGTACAGGTTTCTGGTAACTGACTGTACTACTGAACTGAATGAATAAGCATTTTCAGAACTCTAATGAAAAACTGACGAGCTCATAAAAGTGCTAACAAAAGAGCAAGATGAAAAAAAAAAAAATTACATGGGACTGAGTGAACTGATGAGGATGAGTATAATTTTTGTGACTTTCTGTTTTTTTTTTTATAAGATATGTGAGGTACATCCTTAACTTTTTTTTTTTAATTTTATTTATTTATTTATTTATGGCTGTGTTGGGTCTTCATTTCTGTGCGAGGGCTTTCTCTAGTTGCAGCAAGTGGGGGCCACTCCTCATCGCGGTGCGCGGGCCCCTCACCATTGCGGCCTCTCCTGTCGCGGAGCACAGGCTCCAGACGCACAGGCTCAGTAGTTGTGGCTCACGGGCCCAGCCGCTCCACGGCACGCGGGATCCTCCCAGACCAGGGCCCGAACCCGCGTCCCCCGCACTGGAAGGCAGACCCTCAACCACTGCGCCACCAGGGAAGCCCCATGACTTTCTGTTTGAATTTAAAAAAAAAACATCCCACAAGGACTCAGAGGCAAAGAATATACAAATCAATTTTCACTGCAAAGTAAAGGAGCTGTTACAGTGGAGGATTACTGGACTGAATGTCAATATTATGACATAGTATGAGTGTGTTTCATGTGTGGCAATTGCAATCATTGTTGCTTTTGTTGTGGTCATCCATGTACAATGCTTGGTGTCAGTCTATTTATCTCTTGTAAAAATAAAATACAGTGTGTGTGTGTGAAAAAATAAAAGTGAGTGGATAAGTACTGTAGATAGTAAAGAGAACAGCAATTCAGGTAAAGGGAACAGCAAGTGAAAATGTCTGCCTACTATACTTGTTGAACATCAAGGACTAAAGAGTATAAGGTGTTTGGAAAAGAGTGAGCAAGGAGTAGAGGAGATGAGATCAAATACATAATGTGGAGGGTAATCATGTAGCAACTTTCCAGCATTTTAAGAACTTCAGCTTCAACTATAATGAAGAGGAAGACACTGAAGTCACATAATTCTTCTGACTTAGATTCTCAAAGGGTTCTCCGGCCACTGTGTTAAGGACACATTTCAGAGGGATAATAATTAAGATGACAGACAACGAAATCTTAATCCTGAGAGATAATAGTGGAAAAATCGAGAAACTGTCAAATTCTGGTTCTATCTCAAAGATAGGGCCGACACATTTTGCTTCTGTATTGGATGTGAAAGGAGAGAGAAAGGAAAAAGTCAAAGATGAATCACATTTTGTAACTGAGCACCAGGAAGAATGGAGCTGCCCTTTTCTGCTTTGGAAAGTCTACAGGAAAAGCATGAGTGACTATGTGTGTATTTGATTGCAAGGTATATTAAGTTTGGGATGTCTATTAAATGACAAAACAGAGATATTCTGTTAGTAAGCAGTCTTGTTAGGTGGACCCAGTCCATAAAGGACAACCATCAACCTACCTAATCTGCTCAGTTTGAAGACCCATAAAGGACTTTGGGGCATTAGTGTGAAGAGGGCTTCCTCTTGCGTTTGTGTGTATGTGTGTTATTTGCTTTGACACTGTGGTTAGGCTAAAGTAGCACTATTCTGGGCTTTCATCTTTGGCAACTTTTTTCTCACCAAGAAGCTTTTTTATTGGGTTGATGCCAAATGAGTATTTGCTTGATTCATGTCCTGATTCTTTAACTATTTTCCTAGTTTGGACAGCCACAGATTTGGTTAGTATTTGTTCATTTCACCCTTCAACATGGACACACTTGAAGCGAAGTGAACTCCCACCACACTGATGGTAGACTCCATCTGAGCATGCTCAAAAGAGCACAGAAGGTTGTCCACGGGGAGGGTACTATCAGAGGCTGATTGACAGTATCTGTGTTGTAGACCAACTTAAGGGCAAACACATACGGTTCTTACGCTTTCCTGCTCCTGATAATAGGCAATGGCAGGCTCTGGATCACAATGTTTGAACCCAGCAGGAATAGTTTTGCACTCTATGTGGCATGACTATGATAAGGGGTCTATATCTTATCTAGCATGTATCTTCTTTTTTATGCTACACAAATACAAGGCTGTCACTTTCTGAGACAATAAACTTTCTCTGGCTGTGACAGATTCAAAGCAGATGCCAAGTTAGAAACATTTCTGAATTAGGTGATTTGGGTTCCTTGACCAGGTGAAAAAAACAAAACAAAACTGTTTTTCTTCTTGGTTTCACATTTAAACAATATGAGTTAGTCTAAACTATATGACCAAAAAATAGAACTACTAAAATAACAGGCCCTTACCATTATTATTTTGATATAATAAATAATAGAGGGGTATTGTTTTACTAATAATTACCAGCATTTAGTAATGACAAGCCAAACATTAAGCCTTTAGGAAATTTGTGAACTCCTTCATTTCTTACAATAACTCTGTCAGATTGGTTACCAATATTTATCACCATTGATGAAGAAACTCAGTTTCAGAGGAAGACACTGAGGCACAGAGAGGTTAAATGTAACTTGTCCATAATTGCCCTAGCTGCTATGCTAGTCTGCTTCATCAACCACTATCACCACTATCACATTTCTTTAATTGGACTTTAGATTCAGATAAACAATTTTTCCTGGTTGCAAGGAAATCATTTAACAAGCCCAGATTGCAATGCTTGAAATGCAAGTCTGAGCCCAAATCTGAGAACCCTAAACCATGTGATCACTAAAAATACTGAGTATCAATTCTGAGCCTTCTAATATGAGTTTGCATTTAAAATAACAGGTCCTATTAGGAATAAGTGTACAAATGGCATTCTAGGAGGGAATATATCCAACAGGTGTTTTAAATTCCTTTAGTGGCAATGAAAAAGTATGAAGGCATTTCCTGCAATACTAAATGAGCTGATTTCCTTTTGGTGGGTAACCACTGAACTTTGTATACAAAACTTAACCTGAAAGTATTTTCTAAGTATCTTGCTATTACTCTACTCAAAGTTAGCCTTGTTATCTCCTTTAACAAACAAGAATGGTAAGACACAGTCTCAGTCAGTATAGTACAGATAAATCATTTGCAGTCTTGGGGAAACTTGTACCTTAACGAGTGTCTTCAATTTGGGGAAGACGGGAATTCACAATTGCCATTCTCTAAGCATATTATTGCCATATAAACTAACTCCAGCAAAAGAAAGCTATAGTTAGGTAGATCCTTTCATAAAGTGACGCAGTCACTCAGGAATACTTTATAACCTAAAACGACTGGACAGTCGGTAACCAATGAATTATCCTAATGCTGATTCATCTGATAGGTCCTTTATTCCAATGACTTTCGCTGCTATCCTTCTCTTTTCCTTTTGGGATTAAGAACTATGCATAAAGTCTTACTTACTCTAAGGTTCACCTTGTACCTCTCCTGTCATACAACTCGTCACTTTCCACATCATATGCCACCAAATGCCAAAAAGAAATCTGAGTACTCTGCGGTCATGGCACAGGTATTTCTAAAGAGATGAACACCTGTTCAAAAATCACTAATCCGAGAATAAATATATGGGGAAATGAACTGGGGACATGACTGGAATCAGCTGAAACTGTGAGAGGCCAACAGAGCAGATATGTGTGCCTGTATGTGCCTTACAGAATAATGTTCTCTATGAGAAAAAATGCTTTATTGCCCCAAACTTTAATCCAATTAATATCTGGGAATATATTTCAAGACCACTTTTATATATGTGTATGTACATAATGTTAGCATTGTATATTATTTGTGTTATGTTCTCCCTTCTATTCATGGGACTATGTTGCCTTTAAAGTTTAACCTTTCTTGTTGATTTTGCACATGGATGAAGGTTCACACAGTAAGATAAGTTCAAGGATTTCTTTCTCCAATATCATTGATATGAATTCCTATTACTTAATTTCTTTTTGATAGATTTTCAGATGACAGTCCAAGATAGTTCTGCCAATGGAAATCACAGGACTACCAAATATGGAAAAGACTTTGGAACACTTACAGTGTGTTTTCATGGTCTGCATCAGAATTCTACAGAAGGCTTTTGGCTGAATTGGCAGTGAAATGAGAATGGAAAGTTAGTGTATCAGTTACTTTTCAGTGTGGTATTTTTTCTTTTCTACTATTCTACTATGTATTAGAAAGTATGTAAAAATCAGGAGAAGAGAAATGGTTAAGAAAAAATATGATCTGTCATGTTAAAGACATTCGGCACTTACCTAGACTCACAGGTAACATGAGAGAACATGAGAGCTGGCTTGTGAGAGCTAACCTTGTTCCAATTCCCTCACTGTCTTGATGAAAAGCTTTGAGGCTCAAAGAAGGAAGTGACCCTGCCAGAAGCATACCATGAATCAGTGATGAAAAGGAGACTCCTTGGCTTCTGTAGAGCCATGCCTCTGTGCACAAGGTATTAAAGAAGCATTAATTAAATGCCCCTTTACCTAACAACGTGGAGCTTAATCATAAGGTTTGGGCTTCTTGTCTCTTCTTTTCTTTTGCTTTCTCTTTTACATCCTTGGGGTCCTTAGTTTTCAGTTGCTCTCTCTTTTTTTTTAAATTAATAGCTACTTTATTTTATTTATTTATTTATTTATTTATGGCTGTGTTGCGTCTTCATTTCTGTGCGAGGGCTTTCTCTAGTTGTGGCAAGCGTGGGCCACTCCTCATCGCGGTGCGCGGGCCTTTCACTATCGCGGCCCCTCCCGTTGCAGGGCACAGGCTGCAGATGCGCAGGCTCAGTAGTTGTGGCTCACGGGCCCTGTTGCTCCGCGGCATGTAGGATCTTCCCAGACCAGGGCTCGAACCTGTGTCCCCTGCATTGGCAGGCAGATTCTTAACCACCGTGCCACCAGGGAAGCCCCTTTAGTTGCTCTCTAGAACTGGATTTACAAGACATTTATTTTCACTAGCCCTTATTGTTTTGGATTGTAGGTTGAATTTTTACGAAGTTGGGGAAGGATACTGAACTGCCAAAAGTTATCAGATTATTGGCAAAGATATAAAAATAATTATAATGCCAATTTCCCTGGGTATTCCCCGTGTACTTTAGGGGTAAAAATAGTATTTGTAAAGTGATTTCAAAATGTGCAAATATTACCTGTGGGACATAACCTACTGGTTAAGAGCACTAACTCTGAAATTAATTTGCCTGGATCTTTTTTCCCCAGCTCCACCACTTATTAGTGGTGGGACTTCAGGAGTGTTACTTCTTTGTGTTTCCCTTCCTCTTCGAAAAAACAAGGGCTTAATAACCTCACCCATTTTACAGAGCTGTGGCGTGGAGTTAATACAGGTAGAGTGCTTAGGAATCCATGCCACTCTTAAGGCTTTTAAAATCAATCTTACTATTTTTGTTACTACTATTATTATTTTGTTAGCTGTCCTTGAAAAAGTTTGCCAGCAGTACTCACTTGCTTTTCTTTTTGTTGTATATTCTCTACATCCCACTTAAGCGTTCTACCAAACACGAAAAGGCTCTTTTCAGATATTTTACACCTTTTTACTTGTTTGTCACAGCAAAAGTAAAAGGAGTGTGGCTCCCCTTGATCGAACAAACCAGAACTTTGGTTTTCTCCCATTCATACACATTGGTGAACAGATGTGAAAAAACGACTCCATGGGGCTTTCAGTCTGGAGCCAAACATCCAGGCTCTGTGTAACTCGACACTATTATGCACACATATTGTTCCCTTAGGACCCAAAAGAATCTCAACTAAGCCCATCATTATTTCAGGAATATGAAGAATGCTTTTTGTGAAGTAGCTGAACATAACAGAAATACAAGAAAAGGCCGAGGTGTTTCGTATCACAACTTTTTGAGAAATGCTCAGAGCTCTAAGATGTAGCTGACAATTCCTCCATCAGCTAATGCTTTCAAAATTACCATAAATTTCACCATAAATACATTTTTTCAGCAATGGCAATAACGCGGTGACTATACCGCTCAATTCCTCACAGTGTCAGCATTAAATGCATTAAAAGGGTAAGTTAAAATATCTGTCTGATTGCCTCTGACATAACCCCGAGATCTCTTTTATTTCTGTACTCCATCAATTATAATGTGGAACATTAACACAAATTATTTCTAAACACTAACAAGCAATGTAGCAACAAGTGGCAGACAATCAAGGGGAATTTTGCCATAGCACGGTGCTGATTTTGTTACAAGCAGGAATGCAAACCCAAAGGATGTAATTTAGAGGAAACTCTATCCTGTCTATTCTCTAGGAACTAGAACAAGGAGACTGAGAGAAGATGATTCTGGGTAAATCAAACCGTTTTCTCCTAATTACAGCTGAATAATAGGGAGCAAACTCCCACGGAAGGCTGTGACCTGCTTGGAAGAAAGCTAGGAGGTTGCCCTGGCTAGGGTCTTTCATATACAGTTATTCAAGCTCAGACTTGATCATCTGTCAGGGATGCTACAGTAGGGAGAGTTTTGCCATAGCTGTGAGACTCAGCAAGATCACTTCCAACTCTAAAACCTACAATTTTAATTTAATCACCAACACCAGCCATCATTAAGAGTGACCTCAAATAACTCCAAATCTGTTCATCTACTCACATATTCTTTACACAGTCAACAGGCCTCGAGTGATTACTACATGCCAGGCACAGTTCTAAGAAACAGAATAAGGGATAAGAAAGGTAACAACCTCTGTCATTGTGGGACTTGAGTTCTTTGGGAAGAAGTTCATCTAAATACAAAGAGACACCAAAGATAATATTTGTTTTTATTATCATTCTGTGAAAGAAGTAAGGTAATCTGATAAATTGGGACTAAGTTAGGCTAGTAGGACAATCAAGGAAAAAATATCTTTAAGAGATGAGTGCCAAAGAATAGAAAGGAATCATTTATGGACAATTTTTCTGGAAATAATATTTCCAAAACATGGGAACAGCAAATACAAAGGCCCTGAGGCAAGATGAAGCTTAACTACAGTCAAGGAACAAAGAGAAGCTAAAAGGTTAGGTCAGGAGATAACCACACAAATTTACACCAGCTGGTCCCTAACTTCAAGTCTACGTGGATATATTCTTGAGGTGAGTTAGACATATATATCATCCAAAAAACAAAAAAAAGTTGACTCCAAAATTACCCTGGAAATTCTGAGTGAGACTCTTTACAAAGGCACAACCATATTAAAGATCACAGCCATCATTCTCCAAACTCCACTCTGGCCATCACTTGCAGGCATTTAACGGGGGTGTTTAATATCCTCTCTAAAATATTGGGCAGGAAGAACAAACATCCTAGCATGTCTGCACCGTGCACCTAGGGTCTCACAATTGAAAAGTAGCTGGAGCTCACCCTGCTGATGGCTTTTCCGGTTTTTTTTTTTTTACCTTTTATTAAGAGTCCCATCTCTTTTAAGAACTGGGATATATTTTTTGAGGGAAATAAACTATAGGAAAATTCAACTGACAGCGATCATACTGTGCTTGACTTTTCTGTTCTTTGCTACATTTATTTGTTGAGACAAACGTCTGTTCTTAGCCTTTTTGTAATGGCTCTGTTAAATAGAATGGACACAGAGTACACTGCACATACTTAAAGAACACAATTTAAGTTCTGAAATATGCATATACCCATGGAACTGCCAACACAATCAAGAAAAGGAACATATCCATCACTTGCAAGTGTTTTTATGCCTCATTCATAAAGCCCCTTTTTTCCCCTCACATTCCACCCTTCCACACCCCCAAGTGACCACTGATATGCTTTCTATCGTTAGAGATGTGTTTGCAGTTTTCTAGAAATTTATATAAATGGATTCACACAGTGAGGACTCTTTTATCTGGCTTCTTTCACTCAATGTAATTATTTTGAGAGTAACTCATATTTTTGTGGGTATCAATAGTTTATCACTTTGTTTTGCTGAGTAGTGTTTCACTGTATGAGTATACCACAGTATGTTTATTCATTCGCCTGTTGATGGGTGCTCGAGGTTGTTACAATTCTGTCTATTAAAAATAAACATGCTATGATGATCCACGTACAAGTCTTTGTATGAACATATGCTTTCATTTTTCTTGCATAAATATCTAGGTGCAGAAAGGCTGGATCATACGGTAGGTGTATGTTCAACTTATAAAGAAACAGCCAAACTGTTGACTGAAGTGACTGTACCATTTTCCTTCCCACTAGCAGTGCAAAAGACTTCCAGTTCCTACACTGCCTCACCAATACTTGGTGTGCTTGGACTTTTCTAATTTTAGCCATTCAATAGGTGTGTAGTGGCATCTCCTGGGGCTTTCATTTTCATTTAGATAATAATTCATTACATTGAGCAACTTCATGTGCTTATTTGCATCCATACACCTCCTTGGCAGGATCTCTTTTTAAATATTTTACCCATATTGTTAATTTTTAAAAAATTTTCTAATTACTGAGTTTTGAGAGTTCTATACGTGTTAGAGACACAAGTCTTTTCAGGTATATAATTTGTACATATTTTCTTCCAACCTGTGGCTTTTCTTTTATTAATAATGGCTTCCAAAGATGAAGCCCGATTTATCACTTTTTTTCATTTATGGATCTTGTTTTTGGTGTCATCTCTAGGAAATCTTCGCTTAAACAAAGGTCAAAAAGATTCTGTCCAAGTTTTAGAGATTTATGTTTTGATCTACATTTAGTTAATTCTTTATATGGTGTGAAGTAGGGATCAAAGGTCATACTTTTGCATATGGCTATCTATGCACAATATCCGTGTGCTATATGTTTCCAGCACCATTTGTCAGGAAGACTATCCTTTCTGCTCAAAACTGGCTTTGCACCTCTGTTGAAAAATCAATTGTCCTTATATGTGTGGATATGTTTCTGGGATCTACATTCTATTTGACTGACGTATTATATCTGACTCTTGGTTATAATATATTCTTTCACTGATGTCTTTTCACTTGCTTATGTAAATAGTCTCCCAGTAATATAGCCTTACCATTTGACTGGACATACCTAGGTATACCTGAAATGCATTTGATAAATCGATGGATCTTGCACTCAAACTAGGGTTACTTTCCAAAAACACTTAGAATGTTAAGGTGTAAAAACGATGTATTCTACAGCCTTCCTGCCTCAACCAAGTGTATGTTAACACATCCCCATGAGCTATTTTGCGTGTGTATGGGGCTGTAGAGTCTGGGGAGTATGAGAGTGGTATGTGCTGTCTATCCCAAAACATCATCATACGAGGCAAAGGAAACATTAAGGAAATAGATAGGAATAGTCAAATGCCAAATGTTAAAATATTTCTCATTCGTTTTTAATATTTACATTGAGATAAATAAGCAAATTATTATAAAATAAAATACAAAACTTTAGAGAATATTTCAAAATGCTCTTTTTTGCCAGATGCAACAAGACACTAGGAATAAATAGAGGAATTTTCTGGAACCAGCTTGTCTTTCCTTTTTTTATCACCATCGAGTGATGGGGTTGTATTTTATTCAGTCTATTGTACATGTGGGTGTGAATAAGATGGAACTTGTCTCAAAAAGAGAAATGAGCAAAGAATATATGTTGTCAACTTGTCTAAAACATTTTTTCATGTTCTGACTCATTTTTCCTTGTATTGGCATTTCAAGGGATTTCGCTTTTTAATTTGACTATTAAAAAACCTTGATAACTTCAGTGACATCCCATGAAGATAATATAAACAACTGTAATGGAAAATGAAAAGATGATAATAGCAACCAGCACTGTGATATTTCTTGTCAGTGTTCTTTACTATTTAGAATAATAACAAATCCCATATTAATTTGACTTTTTGACCTTTGGCCTTTACTTTGGTGGAAGAAGTTCCTTTCACTTTGCTTATTATCTGTTTGCAATGAAACACAATTAATGACCATACTTTGATATGATCATCTTAGAGTTGTATAGAGGGAGGATAGTTATGCAACTATTTATATATCTATGGGTTCAAGGAAGTTTAAAGGCTTGATATTTGCATCCTGTGGAATGTAGCCTCCTTTCCCACAGGGAAATGAACATATACATGTACTTAATATAGTTTAAAATAAAGCAACACCTGTTCGTAGAGGCACCTTCTATTCCAGGCATGTTTAGGTATAGGGAAGGGGAACAAGAGCTATAAAACATAATTCTTGTCTATAAGGAGTTTACAGTTTAGGGGGGTTGAGGGCACTCAGTGACTCAACGGGGATGAGCCTGATGCAGGTGGCTACAAGGTCACCCTTGGATAAACTCTGCTTTAGGAAAGACCAGCCTACTCTTATTCTGGTAAACTATTTAATGCGGTGTCCAATAAACCTGAATATCAAGCTCAAACGCCACTTTAGAAATGTTTCCAGGGGTGCTAACAGCCAAGAAGTTAATATGATTCCTACACACTTGACACAACTCACCAGAGGTCTTGAATTTGGTGAGCATATTGACCTCCTTTAAGAAAGATCACCATTGAAACTTGGAATGCTAAGTTCTAAGAGAATGAAGTAAGTAATAAGTGATATTCAGGTTCAGAGGTGGAAGAGAAAAGAGGTCTCACCTTGAGTAGAACATTTTGTTGGATTCTCCAAAGTGGCAAACAATAAGGAGAACACTAACCAACTAAGACTCTGAATAAGTTGAGAAATAAGATGAAAGCCTAAGATGGAGATCAAAATGTCCCCTAGATTGAAGGATACACTTATGCTGAAAGGGAAGCTATTGAAAAAGGTGTAGAAAATGCTAAATATTTCACAAAAAATTTATTAGAACTAATAAAACAACTTAGCAAAGTTTGTTTGCAGAATATGAAATCAACATATACGCATCACTTGCATTTCTGCACATTAACAATGAACAATCCGAAAAAGAAATTAGGAGAACAATTCCATTTACAATAGCATCAAAAAGAATAAAATACTTAGGAATAAGCTTAACCAAAGACATGAAAGACTTGTACGCTGAAAACTACAGTGTTACTGAAAGAAATTAAGGAAGACATAAATAAATGGAAAGACATCTCATGTTCATGAACTATTGTTAAAATGTCCATATTACACAAAACTATCTACAGATTTAATGCAATGCCTATCAAAATCCCCTATTTTTGCAGAAATAGAAGAAACGACTCCAAAATTGATATGTAACCACAAAGGACCCTCAATAACCAAAGCAAACTTGAAGACCTCACACTTTCTTTTGAAATGAAGTTTTCTTGTTATTGTGGGTTAAAAATCCAAAGTCCTAAATGTCCATAAATTATCCTCCTAAATTTACATTTTGGTTCATTCTCAGTGACAGGGCTTTCAGTGCCTGAGTGGCATTGGGGGCTCCTTCAATATCTCTAGCTTGGACTCCTGTCACTGACATGGTGTGGGTATCTCAGAGCCTTGGCTCTTTTACCAGTTGATCAAGTCCCGCATGAACCATGCTCAGAAGGGCCCCACGCTTGCTTGCTTTCATGCTCTGCTATTGCTGTCTTGAAATTCTTAATGATTTTATCTTTGAACTTACGTTTCGTAAGTAAAGTTTATGGGACAATAAAATATACGCATGAGCAGAGGAGACGTGCAATATGTGTGACTGCCACCATTCCTGCTGCCCCATTCACATCTAGTTTTCACCCTGCTTATGGTGTGCTTTCCATGACATGCTTATTTGGTACCCATTTGGAGTCTTACTGAGTTCCACCAGAATTCTGTGCTACTGGTCACATCCAAGACTAAGTGAAGGTGTTAACAGCTCCGGGAGGCCATGCTTTCCATTTGAATCGGAACTTACTTCTAACACAGAAAGAAAGCAGTTGTTTTTTAAGAAACAAGAATGTCCAAGGAATCTTATCATATACTTTCTTACTCGTGTCACTTCCCAATATTAGCCAAACACTTCTGCTGAAAAAGATGACATATATGAAAAAGAGAAGAGAGAACAACCCATAGAACCCATTTAGGGCTCACCCTCATCTAGTATGATGTCATCTTATCTCGATTCTATCTGAAAAAAGAATTTACTTGGGCACATTCACAGGTTCCTGGTGAACATGAATTTGGGGAGGACACTATGCACCCCAGTGCAAATACTTTCAACAACACTTTTTCTTTGCAGTTTGAACAAGAGGCACTATATTTTCATTTTGCACTGGAGCCCACACATTATGTCACTTTTTACTGTTAGAGCCTATGATGGAAAAAGGGGCTTCATGAGACAGCCAAGTGAGTCTGTCAACTGAATTCTAGAATTATCCAGACTTACCCACTTTGTTGCAGCAAGTTGGTTCCAGGCAAACCCATGTGAAAGGGTCTACCAAACTCATGTCCACAGTGGAGCAGAGAACTTTTGTCTCTCTATCACCAGACTCACTCCCAAGATGAAGGAAAGAAGAGCTTAGCAAAGCATGGCCAGTTACTCTTCCTAACTTTGCCAGTCAAGTAGGTCACCTCACCCAGCCAGTGTCAGTGAACCTAAGAGCAGGGAGGTTAAAAGTTATACTAATCAAATTCCCTTCATATGGAGGTACCATTAAGAAGGAGAAGGGAAATTGTCACTAATGCTTCCCTGTTTTTTTCAATCTCTTAACCCACTCAACTATGCCTTTAAGCCTGTAATTAACGGAATATCGCTCTCCCTTCAGGAAAAAGAATAGACCTTTATCAGGACAGTCCTGCTCACACTTTTATAGGGCTACTCATTTGAGTGGCCTCCGGGAACTGCTGGTGGACAACTTAGAGTTTCATCCCAGAAGTCTCTGATATGGGTGAGAAATTGCATTAATTTAAGCTAACTCCAGGGCTACTCATATCCAATGATCAGAAACAACTCTTTGTTCTACCAGCCATCCACAGCACAGCTAACCACAGAAAGTTGATGAGGTTAAATGACACACTAAGGTTAAATACATAAAAGCATCCAGTAATACAATTCAGAAATCATAGAAATGTTGCAAATTTGAAAGTACACCTTTGCCAGTATTAAGTTCTTCACAGAGAAATTAAAAGGGCACACATTAAACGCTCTTATGAATTAAGGTCCCAAAGTATTAAAGTCCAGTTTTGAAATCAAGTTTCCTTGTTACTGTGTGTTAAAAATCCAAAGTCCTAAATGTCCATAAACAATCCTCCCAAATGTACATTTGGTTCATTCTCAGTGACAGGGCTTTCATTGCCTGAATGGGACTGAGGGCTCCTTCAGTATCTGTAGCTTGGACTTCTCTCACTGACACGGGTGTGGGTCTCTCAGGGCCTTGGCTGTTTTATCAGTTTATCAAGTCTCTCATGAACCATGCTTTTAAAGAGTCTAAAGAGTTACTAAGATACAATTTGATTTTACAGCACTATCCCCAGAATTTAAAAACAATCTCAAAAACAAGCCAATCCCCCACTCCTAGAAGAGTGAAACTAGGCACATTTTTGTTCCCAGAATCCAGTACAGAATTTGACCAAAGAACATAGCAGAAACTCAATGGCATTTGAGAGAAAGATAAAGTCTCTTTCGCTTTAGCCTCACTAGGATGTCCATTAGTCTATGCCATTTATTTGAAATTTCTGACCTGCAAACTTCGAACCAGGAGGAATCTTTGAAGCCTGATGAATTTGCCATGTGCAGTGCACAGCCCTGAGCATCTGTCGCACATGGACTCTTGAGTTATCCTTCCTCCTTGATGACCTTGTGGTTCACACTGCAGTACTGAACTGATTATGGCTTCTGTCGAGTGACATTACACCTCCAGTTCTGATGCGTAGATATGACAGTCCTATGCCGCCATGGCCATTTTCACTGCCTCCTGCTATGGAACTGCATAGACCAAAGGCGGCTGCCTTTAAGAGAACATTTCTTTCTCCAACATAATGGACAAATCCAGTGTCAGCTTGGGTCCACATGCAAAGGGAGTCACTTGAGCCTACGGTAGACCATATGTGTCAATGCCAACAAGTTCTACAAAACATGTTTTCCTTACAATTGAGTCTTTGTCTCAGTCAAGCCTGCTTGGGAAAAACTGTACCTGAAGAGTAAGGCAAGGTGGACGGCAGCCTGAGACTTTCCTGCCCTGTAAACTCCTGCACACTCTCAAGTCAAGTGCCAGGTAAAGGTCTCTGTATACTAAAGACCCTCCAGGTGCCTTATTCATTCCGCTCCAGGTATTGCTCAGTCATCTACAACTCCCTAACGCCCCTTTTTTTATGTCAGACTTTTACCTTAAGTGGCTCTAAAGAAACAGCCACTCTCCCACGCCATAAGCTGCAGCCATCAGCCAAAATCAAAGTATCTTACGTCTGGTATAGTGGGTTAGATGGTGGCCCCCAAAAGGATATATCCATGTCCTAATCCTTGACTGTTACCTCGTTTGAAAAAAAAGGTTTTGCAAATTTCATTAAGGATCTTGAGATGGGATTTCCATCCTATATTATCTGGATGGGTCCTAAATAGAATGACAATTGTCCTTATTATACAAGAAGGGCAGAGGGACATTTGAGACAGAAAAAAGAGAAGATACAGACACAGAAAGGGGGTGATGTGAAGACAGAGACAAAAACTGAGTGATGTGGCCTCAAGCCAAGGAAGCTGGCAACCACCAGAAGCTGAAAGAGGCAGGGATAGAATCTCCCCTAGAGCATCTGTAGGGAGAGCAGCCTTGCTGACACCTTGATATCACACTTCTGGCCTCTACAACTGTGAGATAGTAAATTTCTATTGTGTTAAGCCTCCAAGTTAATTAGTCTCCCAGCAAGCACGGAGGACACTTATACAGCATGCATTAAACCTTTTCTAGGCTTCAGCAGTTTACTGCACAAACCTAAATATTTTCAAACAGTCAAAGGTCTCAACTTCCCACCATACATTAAAGACCAAGGCACTAGACTACCTTCCTTGGCAGTACCAAAATATTTTCCACATGGACATTTTCCTCTCCAAAATGTCTGCTCCTTTCTTTTTATTTCTCAGTGTTCCCAGGTAATGCACCAAATGTTAGGGTCTTTTAATTACCTTCCAGCAAGTACAATGCCTTAATTCCATTTGGTTTGGAATAAATTAGGAAATAAGAGAAAAGAGAAAAGACGGAGGGCCGAATACTCCTGTTACTGTTGAGAACCCTGGCTTGAGGGTTTCAAGTGAATCCAGTTTCAATGAAATGATCACATAACAGAACCCCAGAATTGGGGAGATTTACTAACTAGTAATACGCAGAATGAGAGAAACAGAAGACACTCACTCACACTCTCAAGGGAGAGAACAGAATTAGTCAAGGCAAGCATGCTCACTTAATTCTTTTCAAGCTTTCTATATAAGACACTTGATCACCCTGGGGCAGAGTCAGTAAAGAAGCAGGGCTGAAATGTCCCTAAGAGCTCTCTTGACAGGACTGAAACATCAGGAGCAGGAAAGGAACATTCCCTCACTCCCCACCACCACCACCCCCAGCAGTAAAAAATGATCATCCACATTGACAATGTAAAAGAAATCAGAAACTACGCTAACTCTGATTCACTCTCAGTATACCAACAGCTAATCAGGAGCCTTGTGCAAAAGCATCTTGATTAGTTGCTAATAAAACTCTTTAGAAGCAGACCCCTCCACATGCCTCAAAGGGAAGATGCAGACCTGTATGCTTCAGGATTTTCTCACCAAAACCCCGCACAATTTCTTTACTATTCCAGCCAAGTATGGCCTAGCCCTACCCTCATACCTGCTTTTCTTGGTTTAGCGATAAAGAAACATAGATGGAAATAAAGAAGAGCTATCAGGTAGAAAGATATAAAATAGTGGGGAAAATATTATAAGTAGAGTCAAGTACCACCACCATTTACTAGAAGTGAACTTTCAGCACCAACATTAATATTTTTTCCTGTTATATCTGTAAAGTGATAATAAGTAATATGTACATAACAATTTTTAATTTATTCAAATCTCATTTTTATAACTAACTACTTCACAACAAGTAACATGCTAAGGCAGCATCAATAGATGAGAAAAGGTAGTCCCTGGCCCCAAGGAATGTTGCCCAGAACATTCCTTGAACACAGAGATATGTGAAAAATACCGTCACAATACAGTGTAGCGAGTGCAACAATCAGGCATGCAGAAGTGCAAGGGTAGCAAAAAGGAGTGTGTGATCACAACACTAAAAAGAAGAGTGCACAAAAGACATAATATGTAAATTGAGTTTTGAAAAATGAAGTGGGTTTCCCAGATGCCCCATAGGGAGAAAGGAATTCTTGGAGGAGGGAAAAGCATAAATGAAGACAGTGAATTGTTCATATAATCCAGAAGTGAAGTAGGCAATGGCAGGAGAAATGATTAGACACAGGCGTCATGAATACTTGCATGTCTGCATTTTAGCAAGTCCATTCTAAAGGAAACTTTGAGGATCAACTCGGGGGTGGGGGGCCGCGGGGGGACAGAACTAGTCATTCCTGCAAGAAACACTGTACAGTTGTGCAAAACACTGGAACCAGTTTCTACCAACCCATCAAAAAAAAGACTTCAAAGGCAACGTGGTTATCACAGGAAGGGCTTGTTTTTGTGTTTGTTTTTAGTTCATTAGGCCTCACTTAAAATTCTGATTCCACAATGCACTTGCGCTGGGATCTTGAACAACACTCATAACCTCTGCAAGTTTCAGTATAGTAAGTTTATGTGATTACCTTCATCTGTAATATCCCTGTGTTGCAATCTTAATTAATTAAGATTAATTCATCTTAATCTTAATCTCAAGTTCAGGTCAAAGACTAGTTCCTCTGTGACTGCTCCTCTGAACTGATTCAAAAGCCTTCTCTCCTGTCCTCATTTGTCTTCTCTTCTCTTATGGAATCTCATAAGAACTTCTATGATCTCTTTGGGTTTTTTTGGTTGTTGTTGTCTGTTTGTTTGTTTTTTAATTGAAGTATAGTTGATTTACAATGTCGTGTCAGTTTCAGGTGTACAGCACAGTGATTCCGTTTTCAGATTGTTTTCCCTTATAAGTTATTACAAAATATTGAGTATAGTTCCCTGTGCCATAGAGGAGATCCTTGTTGTATCTATTCTATGCCTTCTTTGAATGACCGTAGCACTTGTTGTCTGTATCATTTTTATGCCTGTTGTGGCTTTGTGACTGAACATGAAAATTTTCTATTTGTTCATGTCCTGGCCCTTCCTTAAAAATGTGTTCATTTATCTATTTCATATTTATTGACTACATCTTAGACACCATGTTAGCTGCTTGTTCTAAATGTTAGTAAAATATAGACCTTCCTGCTCAAAGGGTCACAGTATTTGTGGTAAAACAAAAAAATGAACAACCTATGTCTCAAATAGCTTTGTACTTCCCGAAGAGAACACACCTCGTAGGTACAATAAATATATGTATTATACGTAAATGTATAAATAGTTAATGGCATTAAAAACTTGAGATAACTGCTTTTCGATTCTGAGGAAATGATGATTATATCTCACCAGGAGCTCAATACCACTCTGAGAATGAGGGCTTAACCTCCATCCTGACTCACTGCATCGCTTTCTTAGATGAAAATAGACAAGTCTGTACATACTCTCTACAAAAAGGCTTATCTGGCATGAATTTCAGATAGCAAGAAGAAAAATTCAAGAGGTTCAGAGAAGCATCCAGAAGCTCAGATGATTGTCTGGCACTAATACAACTTACTTGACAGGAAAATAGAGCTGTAAATTTCACAAAATTAGACGATCTTTTAAGAATTTCAAAACCTCCTGCTATTAATTGGAAATCCTAGAAGAACAGCTTCTTTTAAAGTATACTGATAATATGCTTTACAGCTTAATATTCAGAAGCCTATGTTTTGGCTAAGTGAGCATCAGGAAAAAAGGAAACTTGTGGTTTAGTTCCATTTACTCTGGAACTTCTGGTCAAAACATCTACTTCTGGGCTCAGCCATCTCATCATCTGTAAAATGGAGGCAACTCTAAGAAAACATAGTCACAGAGATGTTGCACAGCTTCATGTGTCATTGTCTTCATTTGTTTCAGAAAACCAATAACATCTAAGCTACGACTGAAAGAGTGCAATGTTATTTGAGGTCATCTAGTGCAGCTCTGTCAAAGTAAAGAAAAGGAAAGGGGCCTAGAATAACTATAATTTTCCCAAGAGGACACAATTATTTTATGGTAAATCTGGGTCAAGAACCCTGATCTCTTTGATGCCATTCCATTGTTCTTTTGTTGGGTTCTGAACAACCCAGAGAAAGAAAGAGAAATAAAATTCCTATGTGCTGTGTCACTGGTACAGGACGTGGCAAGATTGGAATTGGAGAACTACATATTAACAGGTATCTGGGAAATTCTTCAAACTAATTGAGATATATACCAGGTACATAAAACACAGTATGTATTCTCAAGATGATTCTGTGGAATGAACAGAACTGGTAACTGAAGGTGTGTGTGTGCTGCAGTTCCAAACAGGATGGGTGAATTCTTGTTTTCTGGCACCTTGAAGACTCCACCCCAACATACATATTGAAATAAAATTAACATTTCAACTGGGTCATATTTAATTCTGCATGCTCCTGTAAGTCAGCAAAATATTCCATATACCATTTAAGTTGTCACTCACTTTTTAACTTGATTTTTAATTTCTAAAAGTCTTTCCAAACACAAAACAGAGGTTGGAAAATGGTATATGGGAAGCTGCAGAGATGAAATAAGCTTATTTCATTTGGCATAAAGATGAATACCCAAACAACTTCTTCATAGCTGAAAGTGTCCAAATCTGCTTTCTTCATGTTGTAGTCAAGGCTTCCGGAAAAATATGCTAACGGATTCCTAATTACCCAAATGCCCCATATCTGTTTCAGTAAGTATCATTATATATTATGGAAATTTTTCTCAGTGACAGAGAAAGACATCCTGGCTGAACTTCCCCTGCCCATGACACAGAGATGATGGTCTCAAGCTATCTTGAAGGCGCTGGAGCCTACTTTATCCGTTACTAATATTAATGGAGGACAAAACTTAATATTCTGTTTGCTCTGTATTTGTTAAATCACTTCTTCCCTTCATTAAAATGGATGGCCCGTAATTGAGTCTGTAGTGTGTGTATCATTGGAAACTGAACAAATTTTTGTTGGTTTTATTAACGTCATAGGTTTCTAGGGAGGGTCTACTCAATAACTAAGTCTAGTTTCTCAGTTACCAATAAATTATGATGTAACTTTGAATAAACTAAGCTCATCATAAAGGAAGGATACTGATAGTTGCTACTACCCCTTCACTGAGGGGCTCTTGTAAAGCACTAAATAAAGTAACTGAGGTGTATATGCATGCATATATTTTCAATGATGATATCTGTACACACTTAAAAAGAACTCTACAGAATGCATTATAAAACTCTTGATGCTGTGTGTCCCTAGTTCCCAGCTCTCTCATTAAAACTACTTAAATGAACAAAATCGTATCTATTAGGATAGCTATCAGAGTACTCCAAATACTACTTCTTGCAGTACCCTGTCCCAACCCTTTGCCTTCCTCTCCCCATTAGTCCTTAATTCAGAAACCCCAGAGATTTGTTCATTAATTTATGAACATATTTCTTCATTCAGCCAAGAAAATTGATTGATCCCTTACCAAATTTCAGGCACCCTTCTTCAGTATGTTTTATAGGCATGTTCAGGAAACACAGCAGTGATCAACACAGATGAATATAGCCTCTCTCGAGCTGAGGGGAGAGACAAAAGTAAAGAAGCAAATATAAAATCATAAGTTTAAATATGTAAATAAAAATTAAATAAATGGGTAGAATAACTAGTATATCAGGTAAGTGCTGGAGAAAAACAGCAAGCAGGGAAGGGAGATGGAGATTGTTAGCTGGTAGGAGGAGGCTGCGATCTGAAAGTAAGTGATCAATGAGGGCTTTCTGGGGAAGATAAAATTTAAGAGGGAACTTAAGGTTGTGAGAGGGAGCAAGGTGCATATCTGGGAAGTGAATAGTACAAGCATAGGGAACAGTAATATGGAAGGGCAATGAGGCAAGAGTGGGTTTGGAGTATTCAAGGAGCAGAAAGGATGTCAGTGTGTGGAAAACAGAGGGAGCAAAGTGGAGAGGAGAAGGAAACAGTCAGAGAGGAAACAGAGGCCCAGATTTCTAGGGCTGTGGAGGCACTTTGAGGACTTTGCTTTTCCTGTGAAGAAGCCATTGAAGAGACTTGGGTGACATGATCTGACCTGTTTTAATAGGATCTCTCTGGATGCCATATTGATTAGAGAGTGTAGGAGAATAAGGACAAGCCCCAGAAGACCAACAGTTGATTCAAAGAAGTGATTTACTCAAAAATGCGCCTCCTCCTCAGTGAGGACGCAGAGCCGGGATCAGCAAATACTGGCCACAAATCAAATCAGGCGCTCAGCCTGGATCTGTGTGACTGGGAGCTAATAATGGTTCTCACGTTTCGAAAGGTTGTTGAAGAAAAAAGGGGAGGAGAAGCTACAGAAACTGTATATGGCCCACAAAGCCTAAGACATTTAAAATCCAGAAAATGCTTTCCAACACCTGATGGAAGGCATCTGGCTGGTAGGAGGTCCTCAGCAAAATTTGGAAGAGGAATACATGAGTCAATTAGTTCCTGAAAACATTGTAAAGTGATAGGTGTCAAGAAACATTTATGCCTTCACCCTTAACCTTCACAAATGATGCCATTTCCATTCAGCTATTGAAAAATATATTCTGGCTTTCCAAACAATAAACCAGAAGGCATTTTCGTACATAAGCAAGGTCATAAACAACTGTCAGCTAAAGTTGAAATAGCAACAAATCAAATAATAACACAAAACATTTTTATAGATTTTTAAACCTTACAAAGCATTTTCATGTTCATTATCTAATTTAATCCTCAAATCAACTCCATGAGATAGTTATTATTTTCCCATTAGAAATGACCACATATTAAATCCTTAGTGATTGCTCAAGAAAAGCTGAAATCTTGAGTGTTACATCTATTAATGCCAAGGTTGGGTTTTTTTCAATGGGAACATTGGATGCTAAAATCAACAGGGATTTTCAGCTCAAGATGGCAGACTAGGAAACCTTTACTTTCTGTTCCTCCTGAAACCATATTTAAATAAAACTGCAGAAATACCAAAATTAAGCAACCAATAAAAGCCAAGACATTGTGGAAGTCATCAACCACAGAAAGATTTCAACACATTTTGAGAAGGCAAACAATGAAATGGAGGAGCCATGAATAAAATAATTAAGAAAAGACTACCCTAAGTAGGGTCTGCACAAAGCCAGTCAGCTTTTGCTGAGCTCTGGTTATAGTCAAGGGCAGAGGAAAGAAGAGGGGCTGAAAACAAGGGGACAAAAATCATTTTAGGAACAAAAGTTCATGTAATGAGCTCCAGGGAACACTCAGCCTGCTGCCATACAAACTCATGAATTACAATGGATTGTTGGTAAGCAAAACAAGAAAACAGGGAACAAACAAAACAAACAAAAATCAGGACATTGTTTCTTACTGAACTCTTCTCAAATGAGATCAAGGAATTATGGTTCAATGCCACAGCTGTAAATCATTTCTGCTCCTGGAGAGGTTAGAAAGGGCTTATAATATTTACCCCTTTTTTTCAGACAGAATTTAGGTCTGAGCAAAACCTTTTGTGTCCTCAAACCTCAAAGTTTATTGGGGATGGAAGTCCAAATTAGCTGTCACATATCATAAAAAGAATCTCATGGGCAGAGGGTCAAACTAATTTTGGAATATATGAATTATGCCCAGTGTTATTTTCAATAGATTTTAAACTAAAATATATAAATAAATTTTTACTCATCTATATGACTCTGGGTTCCGAAACTTCTACATGTCACATGCGTGATACAGAACACACAATGTCAGCCCCAGGAGAGAGAAAACACTCCAATGAAGCAAGCCAAAGAAACAAGTTTCAAACAAGGTAAAGTGATGTGTAGACCAGGATTTTTCAAGTCTTTCCTGTCATGCTGAAGCTTCCAGCTCCTGAATAACAACACATGTTTCCCTTGCCCTAGACACCCAAGAGTATGTCTCCTCTTTTGGGCATAAGAATCGCTAGAGTTACATATGTGTAGTAAACAGTGGACCCAGCTGGCATACTCACAATGACCAAATTGTGTTGATCGTACTTTAAACCAATACGTCGCTCCACGATGAAGTTGCAATAAATGATATATTTGCTTTCCAGACATGAATGAGATGCCTTACTGGATATACTCCAGGAAGGCCAGAGAAACTGGAATAACTTACTGGTGAATTTCTTTCCGGATAGCCCATGATTTATCTAGAATATAAGCTTTACATATCTGGATCCTTCAAACTAGACCAAAGGGAAAATCTGGGCTGCAAGCCTCAATTAGAAATGTGGGGTGCTGCTATGCTGACAACTGGTGCTCCCTGACCTGTATCTTCTGAGACTAGAACCCAGTGTGGTGGATGAGCAATTCATGCGTTGAACAAAAGAAGACCTCCTACAGGGCAGTGTACGTGTTCATCACACGTATGGCACTTAGGGCTAAGTACCATAAGGGCCACAAGAAAAAAAAAAAAAAGCAACACATGAAGCATATATGATAAGGAGGCGCCACAGTCCAGAGCACGAGCTCTGGAATCACACAGGCTTGCTTCGAATCCCGGCTAAGCCACTACCATCTGTATACCCTGAAGAACAGTCGAAGGTTTAAATGTTGTTTTGCCAAATTTCGAAAAAGAAGTGAAGAAAGAACCTATCTGCCAGGAAGGGACATCGTGGGGTGCAGCATCCAGTCGGGTCAGGGCTCTGCATCCCCTGCTCAGAAACCTTCGCCACCTGGCTCATGGTGATGTTGGCAGCTGAGCAGCCCTGGAGAAGGTGCTCCCGTCATCAGGCCTCGCAGAGAAGCTGGGGAGGTCCCTGGAGGAGGCTGGCCACAGCCTGGCAAGCTCTGGGTGCCTCCTGCACTCAGCTCTGAACAGGCTCTGGCCCCTGGGCCCCTTGTGGGGGAAGCGCTGGCCGATACATACACAGGGCTGAGGGGCCTGCAGAGCCGGTGCCCAGGCAGGGTGAGCTCTGCAGGAGAAGGCTTCCACAGTCCCCAACAGTCTCCGCATGGTGGCCCATCCGGTGCCAAACACCTGTCACCCACAGCGAGAAGTCCCAGCCACTAGAAAGTCCAGAAGGGGTCGGGCTCTGGGGCCCCGCCCTTTGCCTTTGGGCCGGGGTTTCTCCACGGGCTGGGCTTGCATGCGCCCCCCGCCCCACCCCTTGCCCCGCCCACCCTTTCTCTGTGACGGGTACAATGGACATGTCACAAGCGCCAGGCTGAGCCATCCAGTGTCCAGTGCGTGCTAGACCTTGAGAGGAGGTGAAGCTAAGGAGAAGCTCTCCCAGTTTCACTCTGTTCTCGGATCGCTTGGCGCACAACCGGTCCTACATGGGCAATTTACTATGCAAATTTCGTACCTGGCTCCGCCACCGCCGCCGGCCCCGCCGCCCGCCCCGCCGTGGGGCCCCGGTGGGCTATCACCCGCTGGTTTTGCCTTCCTGGGAGGCTGCCACATCTGACCGGGACCACCCTGCTGCTCCAGCGCCTGCCATCTGCCCTGAGCAGGGAGTCAACGTCAGGAAGCTGGTACCATCCAGTCACCTCCCACTGAGGAGAGGGGGGCTGGGGAAAACAGGGGCAGAATGCAAAATGACAGCCTGGGAAGGAGGTGAGAAGAGGGAGGTGAAGGTCCCATCCCATGCCATGGTGTCCTCTGCCCCAACCGCATGCTGCTCCCTGCTGCTGGAGAAGCCAACAAAAAAAGCGCTGGGTGAAGACCACCGGCCCAAATCACCAGGCTCACCGATGTCTGGGAAGGAGCTGCAGCGTGAAGAGTCTTCACGCATCCCAGCAAGAAGCTCCTCTTCCCTGCTATCTACCAGCAGTAGGCCCTGGAAGCGGAAGATTCCCCTGCCGCTTTTTCTGCCGCTGCCAAGGCTGAGGTCGCCCCCGTCGGGGAACGAGGCACTGACATGGGATCGAGGTGAGCTGCCCCCTCCTCCTAAGCTTCTGTGCTTAGCTGCTGCCAAAAACCCAGGCACCTTGGAGAAGAACATTCAGTGTCGCTGGAAAAAGATCCCCAAGAATATAAGGAAGGTCCAGCCACCGTCCCATGAAAAAGAACCCCCAACACCCATCTGTGTAGATTCTACCCCTCCTTTATACTTACCTACCCCTCTTCCAGTCCCTACCATCAATCCCCCTATTTTAACTGGGCAGCCCATGACTTCTGTGGCAATCCCTTCCACCAGCATGGTCACGGCATCTGGAAGTTTGACCTTGCAGCCTAGTGTCTACACGGACACTACTGCCCCTTCCCAAGCTGTCATTGTTAGGTCTCCCCCAGGTTTCAGGGTGGAGCAGAGGCACCCTGCAGGGGTACCAGTGTCCATCACCCCACCTGTGCTGATGGTCCCCTGTGCCACCCCAATTTTTAACCATCCCTTTGGCCCCCAAACCAACCCTCAGCCCATGTTTGGGACCTCTGATGGGCAGCAGAGGGCCTCTCTCCCTGGTGCTCCTGTTTTCTCCAGACGCCCATTTACAGCTTCAGCTCCTGTTTTCCCCAGCCCCCCATTTATGGCTTCAGGTCCTGTTTTCCCCAGCCCCCCATCTACAGCTTCGGCTCCTGTTTTCCCCAGATCCCCATTTATGGCTTCGGCTGTCACCAGTGCTTCATCAGGCAGCAGCTCTGACACTGAACCTATGGACACCACACCTCCTTCCCAGGCTGCCATTTTCCATTCGGCTCCTGTTTTCCCCAGCCCCCCATTTACGGCTTCGGCCGTCACCAATGCTTCAGCAGGCAGCAGCTCTGACACTGTACCTATGGACACTACACCTCCTTCCCAGGCTGCCATTTTCCATTCGGCTCCTGTTTTCCCCAGCCCCCCATTTACAGCTTCATCCGTCACCAATGCTTCAGCAGGCAGCAGCTCTGACACTGTACCTATGGACACTACACCTCCTTCCCAGGCTGTCATTTTCCATTCGGCTCCTGCTTTCCCCAGCCCCCCATTTACGGCTTCGGCCGTCACCGGTGCTTCAGCAGGCAGCAGCTCTGACACTGTACCTATGGACACTACACCTCCTTCCCAGGCTGTCATTTTCCATTCGGCTCCTGCTTTCCCCAGCCCCCCATTTACGGCTTCGGCTGTCACCAGTGCTTCAGCAGGCAGCAGCTCTGACACTGTACCTATGGACACCACACCTCCTTCCCAGGCTGTCATTTTCCAGTCTGCCCCTGTCTCCAGGCAGAAGCAATAGGCATTTCACAGGGCTGTTCCTAGTTCTGGGAACACACCACCCAGTGGTAGCAATGCCTCAGCCCATGCCTCGACTCATTTACCTGCAACACCGGCCAACAGATAGACCAACACTTCAAGCTTCCTTAGACCCAGGTCTCCCGTCTCAGGCCACATTGGGGGGCCAACGATGGGCAGAGGCCTAACGATAATTTTCTATTGGGAAACCCAGCAGCCTCAGCACAAGATAAAGTCCTAGTCGCTCCTGCAGCCTAGCCACCACGAGTCAGCATCATGCAGTCAGATTTGCCAGCTTCCCTATTCGCCACCACCAGCAACACGCAGCCGGCCTTTGGCGACAACCCAGGCATTCTCCCCAGGGCTGTGTCCGTTGCTACTGGCTTTGGAGTTGCCACCAGGATGCCCAGTACTGGGGACAGTAGCTCGCTCTTTGCCGATACCACACCGGGCCCACTGTTCAGGGGACCTGCAGCCCCTACGGCCAGTGGGAGCCTTGGAGTCGGTGTGTCAGCCCCAGGCCTCACTCATTCAGAGGCATCCAGACCACTTAACTTTGGGGCAGGACTAAGTGGGGCACTCAGCACCGCTTCTGTTCCTACTTCGGGCCAGACAACCTGCCATCTACCTGACCACGGCAAGGCTGCTGCAGTAGGAGGGGCAGGCACCATCCCAGCATTTGGGAACATACCTGATTCCACCTTAAATCCAAATACCTGGGGCCTACCTGGGCTGAATACAGGTGGTACGGTGATGGCAGGGGACAACACCATCCCCACGATGGGAGGCCCTAGTGTTTCCACTTGCCGTCACTGCACACAGGGCCCATCTGGACGTAGAAAATCTACTTTTAAAAGTTCCATCACCAAGGAGAAGAAATCTGTCTCAAGGGACATGTCAGTTTCCACCTTCTAACAGAGCACACCACATCTATTGGAGTTGCAAGTGTGCTTACCACCCGTGGGTTTCAACACACTTCTAGTTCTACCTTATTTCCAAACACAAGGGGCCCACCTGCCCACAATCCAGGTGGTGGCCATCTAGGAGGGAACAACATCATGCCCATGACTGAAGGACCTGGTATTCCCGCTTACAACTGGGACCCACCTGGCCAATACACAGGTGGTGTGGATGGAGGGCACAGCATCACTGGTGCTGGGAGGCCCTGTGTCAATAACTGCCATCAGACTTGGAACCCATCTGTGCTGAGAACTGGGGTGGGGGGGCATGGGGGACAGCACCACACCTGCTGTGACTGGATACACTTCTGGTGCCACATTCATACAAAGCACCTGCCCCCCACCCCCGGTCAAAACCCAGGTGGTGCCATGGGAGATAGCACCATCCGTATTTAGAGAGGAAGCTCCACTCTCAGGAAGAACACTGGGGTCCCCGAGTCAGGACACCCCTCTGACTTAGACGAGCCAGCATTGTGTTTGGAGGCTCCTGGTCAGGGCAGCTGTGCCTGTGCTCATAGGAGTCTGGCAGCCTCATAACCTGCCCAGGGCTTCATAGGAGCCATCAGCTAATTCCTTTCTGCTATGAAGAAACTCAACAAATGAAGAGCAGATCTTATTCTGCAAACTGTGTGTCACCATGAATGGACTTTGCCTCACTGGAAAGCGGCTCAGCCCCTTTAAGTGAAACTTAACCTCCTCTCTTCCTACAGCAAGCCGGAGGACCACACCTCAGGGGTGTGCAAGAGTGTGTGTGTGTGTGTGTGTGTGTGTGTGTGTGTGTGTTGGAGGGTGAGGAGCATATGAGCTCACTTCAGAACTACACCAGACTTGAGAAGTTCCAGTTAGGAGAATGGAAGAGAGCTGGCTGTATCATCCACTGTGCCATCCCTGGCTTGACTGTTAACTTGGCGGACCCAAGCTCCTGGCCAGTTTTCCCTAGACTTGGAACTGGCAGGATGCCCACTGCTGTTTTCAGATGCTTCCCTTCCCCCTATGCATTTGCCTCAATGGGCCCTTCTCTTTCCCAGCTTTATGTACATATATATATGTCAATAAAACCTTGTTCATATTAATCTGCTTCTGTTTATGTGTCTTTACTCACTGACTCAGCTGTAGAGGAAGAACTGACATATGTGAGTGGTGATGTGTGAGCCAGACTTAAGACACCAAAATTTTGTGTCCCAGTGACTGGGATGTGGAATTAGGCACACATTATGGCTGCATGTGCTGACTCCTGAAATCTGTTTTCAGTGTAACAAGTGACAATCAGGAGGAACTAAGGTCCAGAGGAGGGAGAGATGGGGTTACTCACCCTGACTTCTCTATATGTCTCTCTGTCCCCTCACCACTCCGACCACACTGGAGGCTAGAGAATCCCTGATGTGTGAAAAGGAACCACACTTAATGATTGTACTTTTCGAAAATGTTGAAATGTCTTTTGGGGCATCTTTTTATTCAATTGAGACTTAGGCCAGTCAACTTCACATATTCCCTTTACACACAGAGAGGACAGATTTGGCATCCAGGTTCATGTGTCTAGAAAAACGAAGGAAGAGTTCATACCTGCTCTGTAATTACTGAAAATTTAAGTTGACCTCAAATGTACCATGTTGCTTAAAATAGCAGAAAAGATCCTCTTTAATAACTGGCTTGGCTCTGAGCTAACCCACTAAAATATCAAATCACAAGAGTGACAATTGTGCCCAGTTCTGGCTGGCCCTAGAGTTCTACTGGGCCTCCACTAGGTTTAATAATGGCAAAATTCCTGAGTCTGTGCAGCCTATCTTCCAGTTGGAAGGGAGAACAGAAACCCATGTACATTATCTGGTAGGTTCGCCAGGAATAAACGCTATGGAGATTAAGCAGTATATGGTGAGGTGAGATTGTGGGCAGAGAGGAGCAAGACTTTCAACGTAAACGGTAGACAGGATAAGTCTTACTGGGAAGGTGGAATTTGAACAGTCTAGAGGGAGGCAGATGAGTCAGACATCTGAGGGAAAAGCATTCCAGATCATGGGAATAACCTCTGCAAGGCCCAGAGGAAGGATGCCAGTGTCCTCAGGGAAGAATTAGTAAATAATGTGGCTGGAATAGAGTCAGCAAGTAGGAGGGAAGGAGGAAAGGAGGACAGAGGAGATGTGTGTAGAATTCCCTGCATCACCATTTATTGACTGAGTGATCACAAACTGTTAATTCAACCTTCAAGTGTTTCATTGAACTCAGTGCTTTTCCTATGGCCTATTGACCTCTCAAGAGTTTTGGAAGGATAAAATAATGTAGAGAAGTGACTTACAAGCCTCTGTTACTGTTCTATACATAAGGATAGATGGATAGACAGGTAGATATAGATAGACAGATACATAGATAGATAGATACATAGATGATAGATAGAGAGATAGAGAGAAACACAGAGAAAGATAGAGAGATAGATAAATACACAGATAGATAGATAGAGAGATGGAGAGATAGACAGTTAGATAGACACACAGATAGATAGATAGATACACAGATAGAGAGATAGACAGATAGATAGGTAGAGATAGATAGACAGAGAGATAGATAGATAGACAGACAGATAGACAGAGACATAGAGAGATAGATATAGATAGATACATAGACAGACAGATAGATACAGAGATAGAGAGAGAGAGAGAGAGAGAGAGAAACATAGATAGATAGATAGATAGATAGATAGATAGATAGATAGATACAGAGATAGAGAGAGAGATAGATACACAGATAGATAGATAGATAGATAGATAGATAGATAGATAGATAGATAGATAAAGTTAAGGACTGAATTTCTGTGCCCCCCCCCCCAACCAAATTCATATGTTGAAACCCTATCCTCTTATGTATGATGGAATTAGGAGGTGGAGCCTTCAGGAGGTAATTAGGTTTAGAAGAGGTCATGAGGGTGAAGCTGCCATGATGTAATTAGCTCTTATAAGAAGAGGAAGATACACCAGAGCTTTCCCTCTCCACCATGTGAAGAGACAGCAAGAAGGTGGCCCTCTACAAGCCAAAAAAGGAGGACTCACCAGGAACTGGATTTGCCTTGATCTTGGACTTCCCAGACTCCAGAACTGTGTGAAACGACTGTTGTTCAAGACACTCAGTCTATGATATTTTGTTATAGCAGCCTAAGCAGACTGATACAGATAGGTAAACAGGGAGATAATGATTGATAGATGATAGATAGATAGATAGATAGATAGATAGATAGATAGATAGATAGATAGATATACATACATTCATACTCACTTCAATGACAGATGGAGATACTGCACATATATGTATGCTTAATGAATTCCTTCTAAAGCTTTCACTTGGCAATTCAAATGGGAGATCCCCTTTTTAAAGGGAGCATAAAAGTGCTTACTTTTATGAAGTACACAGGTGGAAAAATATAACAGCCTAAAAATGCACAGCACTGAGCCTAGTGCAACATTTATGAGATTAGACCTGTAAAAACAAAGAACACCATCACAGAGAGGCTTCCAGACTCCTCCAGGCACCCAGGCTCCTGATTCATTTACTCTAAGTTGTTTGTTACGGTTCCAGAGGATCAAAACTCCTGTTCCCGAACCTTTTCTGTTTTGATTTTTTTTAGATTCCATATATACGTGTTAGCATATGGTATTTGTTTTTCTCTTTCTGACTTACTTCACTCTGTACGACAGACTCTAGGTGCATCTACCTCACTACAAATAACTCAATTTCATTTCTTTTTATGGTTGAGTAATATTCCATTGTGTATATGTGCCACATCTTCTTTATCCATTCATCTGTCGATGGACACTTAGATTGCTTCCATGTCCTGGCTATTATAAATAGAGCAGCAATGAACACTGTGGTACATGACCCTTTTTGAATTATGGTTTTCTCAGGGTATATGCCCAGTAGTGAGATTGCTGGGACAGGACAGGAATAAAGACGCAGACGTAGAGAATGGACTTGAGGACACGGGGAGGGGGAAGGGGAAGCTGGGACAAAGCGAGAGAGTGGCATGGACATATATACACTCCCAAATGTAAAACAGATAGCTAGTGGGAAGCAGCCGCATAGCACAGGGAGATCAGCTTAGGGTTTTCTGACCACCTAGAGGGGTGGGATAGGGAGGGTGGGAGGGAGACGCAAAAGGGAGGGGATATGGGGATATATGTATATGTATAGCTGATTCACTTTGTTATAAACGAGAAACTAACACACCATTGTAAAGCAACTATACTCCAATAAAATGTTAAAATAAAAAACAAACTCCTGCTACCTGGCTTCAGAGAATCTCCTGCCCTTGTAGTCAGAACTGCCTCCCAGAAGCAGGGTTGATATCCAGGTTGCTTCTAATAGTTCCACACCTTCTCTCTGGGGTGCCTGGCAATATTATCAGGGACAATTTTTAATTTTAAAAACTCATACTTCTTGGCTTTTTATTTTTAAAAAATGGCCTTCAAAGCTGATAAGAACGATCCTGATAAGGCAAGCATTTAACAAATGTATGAGAGATTTAAAGATAATTTTGAATTTCATGTTTTGATGCATTTACACAGTTGAAGCTATTTCTAAATAAAGTATTTTTTATGAAAATAATACATGAACATGATAGCAACTCAAATAATACTGAAATTCAACCCGTCTAACCCCAGTTCCCCTCTCCAGAGACAGGTTTTCGCTACTTCAATGTCACCCCCATAATTCTAAACATTATATTTATCCTGCTATATCCATTTTAGATCCATTTTAACACCCTAACATAAAGGAGGAAGATAAACTCCTGCCCCCACTACTACTCATCACTCTTCTTTTCCAATACATAATATTCATGTCATTACTCATGCTGCTTCTCTTTTGTAACTTCATGGAGTTTTGCTAGCTTTATTGATGGGCGAAGTGGTAGCACGGTAGCTAAAAGCACTGGATCTGGACATGGACCACATGGCTTGGAAGCTTTCTTCCTCAGTTAATTAGCTCTGCAATCCTGAGTAATTCATATAACCTTCCTGGGCCTCTGTTTCCTCACCTGTAAACCGAGGAAATGGATGATACCCATCGCACGGAGTTGCTCATGACGATGCAAATAATATAAGGCATTTGCAGCCTTTAGTATCCAACACCCAGAAGCTCTCAAGAAATATTAGCTCTGGTATATAAGCTATACTCTCAACTTTCTTATGGTATCAACTTTCCCCCTAATCTCTTCATTTTCTTTCTGCCTGAGACTATTTGTGTCCCCACAGCTCTCTGTCTTTCCTCTCGCCTTGTACAGCTCACCTTCTGTCAATACCATGTTTGTTTCGTTTGTCTGTGCTGATCCCATTTACATTTTCTTATGCAATCACAGCAAATGGTCCTGTGTTTTGTTTTTTTTGTTTGTTTGGTTTTTTTTAATTTTTTAAATTAATTAATTTATTTATTTTTGGCTGTGTTGTGTCTTCGTTTCTGTGCAAGGGCTTTCTCCAGCTGCGGCAAGCGGGGGCCACTCTTCATCGCGGTGCGCGGGCCTCCCACTGTCGCGGCCTCTCCCGTTGCAGAGCACAAGCTCCAGACGCGCAGGCTCAGCAGCTGTGGCTCCGCGGCATGTGGGATCCTCCCGGACCAGGGCTCAAACCCGTGTCCCCTGCATTGGCAGGCAGACTCTCAACCACTGCGCCACCAGGGAAGCCCGGTCCTGTGTTTTATCTACAGGTTGACAACAAGGGTTGAAAACCAAGAAGTTATATTAACTATTTAAGTTTTGCTCAGTCCTGGGTTAACTCTGGTTAGTAATAAGCAGGGTATTTTCCCTGCATGTCTCTCAAGAATTAGAAGGTGGCTTGGGGAAGATTTGAGAATTTCAGACTCATGGATGCATGTCTTTCTTGTCCTAAATATTTTCTTTTTAGAGATCTAGAAACAGCCCTTGACTGTTATGAGACTGCCCAGGCCCTCCCTGAGCCAGTCACTGCCGTGAACCCAGGTTGATGTGATGTAGTGAGGCTGCCTGACCAGCAGTTCATACTTTACCTGAGACAGACCTGGGCGTGGTCCTCTCAGCAGTCCCAGGACAGGAACTTTCTCTAATTATTGAGAGACACATGCAGGGAAAATACCCTGCTTATTACTAACCAGAGTTTTAGCCTGAAGTAGTGCCATACAAAATTTTTAATCTTACAAGACACATGAGGCCCTTGGTGAGATCTCACTGATGGCCTAGACCAGTGTATTTGGCTCAATATGGAATAAGGACTACCTGCTTCAGAATTACCTGGAGTACTGGTTGAAATCCAGATGGTTTTCAGATGCCCCTCCCAGGTAGGAAAACCGAGGCTCGGAGAATCCCACAGGTGCTAAGTGGTAGAGCCATAATACGTATCTCCTGGATTTGTCCAAGGCTAAGGGGCTGGGAGAGACAGAAAGACCAAACCAAACAAAACCACTCTTGAAAAGTTGTCTCTCTGAGGTAAATAGTACTTTTGCCTTAAATTCACACTAAGTTGGAGATCAGAGAGTTTCTTAGAAGTAGGTTTTCACAAGACAGAGGACAAATGAAAGTTTATGTCTACAGATATGGGGATTGGTTGGGGCTGGGGGGGACATTGAGATAAAGGGTTCAAAACACGAGCTCCAGCAGTTTCTAGTTTGCTACAGGACTCGCCCAGGCTGTTGTATAGAAACTTGGAAACACTGACTGTGGTGAAATATCTAAGCTAGCCACATGAACAATCTCTCAAAAATACTTTTCTGTTTCCCTTGAAACATGATTTTATTGATTTCACCAAATAAATATCTCAAAGTTATGACAGAAAGTTGAGTAACTTATATGCTTGGAATTGCATTTATTATTCTTAACAAGCACAATTGTAGTGCTTAGACTATAACAAGTACTATTCTAAGTGCTTAGCAAATATTAACTCACTTAATCCTCATAATGGCAACCCTATAGGTAGGTATTATTCATAATATTCACCTTTTTTTGGAGGAAACTGAGACCCAGAGAGGATGAATAGCTTGTCTAATGTCACACAGTAAGTAGGTGGCAAAAACCCAGGATTAAAACCAGACCGTCTAGACTTTCATCACTTTGCTGTGTCCCCTTATTATAAGTTGTGTTTAGGGAAGCAACTAAATTGACAAGACTCTGAACTAAAAGGAGAAGGGAGAAATGAGAAAATGAGTGATCCTAGAAACTAGACAGGATTTAGGCCCAGAAATTTCTGGTGATGTGACCCGGAAGAACAAGAACTTGGTTGGAATATTAACTTGGGGTAGTATCTGAATCCATTGAGAAATGGTTTTGTTTTCTTTAAAATTTAGAAAGGCCAGTTGGATGAAGATTAATGAAAAAAAAAAAAAGTAGAAAGGAAAAGAAGAAGGTGCCTTAAGTGAGACATAACCTCTTCCCTCTAAGTACTAGGGGTGGGCATCCTGTGGGAAAGGATGGAGCTCTCTCTACAGGTTTGTCACAAGGATGAACAAGGAGAAACATGGCAACCATTGTACTGGTTTTGATGATCCCTCAAAACCAAGGCTTCAGTTTCCAAGAACGACCTACAGTAGCATACCTACCGTGTGTCAGACATGCCACTAAGTGTGTTTCCAGTCACACATTTTAATTGGAGAAATAGTTCCTATGAGGTACACATTAGTTCCCTATGGCTGCTGTAGCAAATTACTGCAAATGTGCTTGCTTAAAACAAAACACACTTATTTTCTTATGGTTCTGCAAGACAGAGGTCCAAAACCAGTTTCCCTGGGCTGAAACCAGGAGTTGACAGGGCCATCCATCCTCCTTCTAGAGGTTCTAAGGGAGAAACTGTTTCATTGCCAGCATTCCTTGACTTCTGGCCACATCAATCCAACCCCAATTTCATCATCACATTCTCTTTGGAGTAAAAACTCCCTCTGCCTCTCTCTTACGAGAACACCAGTGGTTACAGTTGGGCCCATCCAGGTAGTCCAGCAGAATCTCCCCATCCCAAGACCCTTACTTTCATCCCACTGGCAAAGTCCCTTCTGCCGTTTAAGGTGACATTCACAGATTCTGGGGATTAGAATGTGGCTATTTGGGGGCAACGGTATTATTCAATCTACTACAAAGTAGATACTATCATCTTTCTCAGATGCAGGAAATGAAGTTTAGGGAAGTAATTTGTCTCAGGTCTACAATTTCCAGAGTAGAGACTGAAATTCTGGCAGTGAGACTTTAGGACACACTGTAAACAACTTTAATCTGTGTCCTTAACTACTGCATAATCCTCGGTTAAGAGTCACACTTAGGTATCAAGACCCAATTGAATACAACACTATGTACTGTCTCCTCTTTCACTTTATTTGCCTTGTGTATTCATGAATCTTGCCCAGAGCAGAAGAGTTCAGAAAATTGTTATGCGGGTTTACTAAGAGAAAGCATTTACTGTTTGATGTGCACGGAGTAACGGAAGGCTTTTTAAAATAAAATATGCCACCAAATAGTGTTATCGCCATTTTACGTATTTAAACAACCAGACAACAACAACGAAAAGCTACAGATGCAAAGGTGTCAGGGACATGTCTAAAGGCAACCTGCCAGAAAAAGGGCTGGAACCAGATGCCAGATGCCCAGGTCTGAATTCTTCCTATCCACTCCTGATTAAGCACCTGTTCAGAGGGCTTGTGGCTCATCACCCAACACCTGAGTCTTTATATCCCAGCTTCAAGACGGAAATTAGCCGAGGGATCACAGATATTGTACTAATCACTACTTCGTAATCTGCTATCCCCATCCTTTGTGGGACAGAACTGGGGCACTTCTAAAATCCTTTTCTGCTTGAGAAAGAGCAGAGCAGCCTTTGCTCCTCTGGCTGTGGCCTCCTGTGCTTTGCAAAGGTGATTTGGCAAGTGCAGCTGCAAACCCATCTCCAGTATCACACATCTATGGAAAATTCCAGTCAGGTTTTAGACCCAGTCGCAGTACATTTTCCTGAGTATCAGTAATGATTTGCTGAGGATCAGTAATGCTCTCCGTATGCTGGCTGACAAGGCCATGACCTCTGCGCTTACTATACTCCATTTGTCAGCTCCGCTCTGACACAGTTGTCCGCGGGATTCCTTAGGAATACTGGAGGTATTTAGGCACAATTTCAGGGGCTGCTCTTGCCTGTTTCCTCTCATTTCTTAATCAACATTTCCCAGTTGAGACTATAAATAATTCAACTTGGGTGGGTTATCAGAGACATTCTTCCCTACTCTACTCCATTTGAATATCTGTGCTCTTTAAGTTTCACATACGTGGCATCACATATTTCCCATCATCGCTATTTTCAACAGTCAGGGCTACAAAGGTAATTGGCACGTTCATTAGCCTTTCCATTTCTTTCCCTCTTGATAGTTTAAGAGTGATTTGCTAAAGACTGTGCGTTTCGATGTTTTGCAAAGCTCAGTGGTACAGAGACAATATTGGAATTCTGCCCTGGAGAAATAGACATTCTGTTAATTGTTCTCCTTCTCTTATAGAACAGAAAAGAGATTCATCTATCACACAGTTACTCAAGGTTTCTCTACTTGCATTGCCAAGGATCTGGATAAGACTGGTAATACTCCACATTTTCTGTTGGAAGGTACTTTGCATTCCATAAAATTAAATCCACACCATATGAGAACTTTAGTCTAACCTCTCATCTATTGATTCATGAGGTTTGGCTCACTGAGAGTTCCCCTCCCATACTATTGTGCAGAAAAGGAGTTGTTGGCCAAAACCACGGTCAAATGTTTATATTACATTTCCCAGTTTGTCAGTTATTTTTATGTTTGGGTTGCCTTTTGCCGTGAAGAATTCTTTAATTTTTATGAAGTCAAATCAACTCTCCTTTTTCTTTATGATATCTCAGTTTCATGTTCTGCTTAGGGACAGACTTTCTCATAACAAGAGTATGATTTCTCATCCTATTTTACATTCTTCTAGGTATTTGTTTCTTGCAATGGAATATTACCAAATGTATGCTACACATGCAGTCCTCGCTCTGAACAGTTTACCCATGCATGAATTTCAGTTGCCATGATTTAGTTAAACAATCCCAGGACCACAACAAAACAATCAAATTTCAGTTACTGCCATATTAACTGTGAGGAAGGGCAGAAAATACAAACTTCACAGCTAGTTCTTAACTCCACAGATCACCCGGGATATAACAGATGTGTATCATGGTCAGTGAACAATCAGGTCCCTTCTTTGAAAGTCTGTAGGTCATTGCTCACTGTGCATGTTACTCAGTTCACATACAGACAGCAAAATCCATGTATTGCTTAGAATAGAACCATTTAATCTTCAAGTTGGAATTTTCCAGCTTTGTTTTTGTTATTGATTTCCAGTTTGACCTCACTGCAGTCTGAGAACAGACTTTATATGATTTCTGATGTTTCAAATTTATTAGAGTGTGTTTTATGGCCCAGAATGTGTTCTTAGTGTATACTTCATGTGAGCTTGAGACAATGTGTATTCTGCTGTTGTTGGATGAAGTAGTCTGCAGATGTTTATTCTATCCGTTTGGTCGACGGTGTTGTTGAATTCAGCTTTGTCTGTACTGATTTTCTGCCTGATGGATTTGTCCATTTATGATAGAGGGGTGTAGAAATCTCCAACTATGATAGTGGATTTATCTCTTTCTCCTTGAAGTTCTATCAGTTGTTGTGTCACGAATTTTGATGCTTCGGTATTAGGCACATAAACATTAAGAAATTGTTGGGCTTCCCTGGTGGCGCAGTGGTTGAGAGTCTGCCTGCCAATGCAGGGGACGCGGGTTCGAGCCCTGGTCTGGGAAGATCCCACATGCCGCGGAGCAACTGGGCCCGTGAGCCACAATTACTGAGCCTGCGCGTCTGGAGCCTGTGCTCTGCAGCAAGAGAGGCCGCGATAGTGAGAGGCCCGCGCACCGCGATGAAGAGTGGTCCCCGCTTGCCGCAACTGTAGAAAGCCCTCGCATAGAAATGAAGACCCAACACAGCCATTAAAAAAAAAAAAAAAAAAAGAGTTGTTATGTCTTCTTGGAGAGTTGACCCCTTTATCATTATGGAATGATAATGCCCTCTTTGTGCCTGATAATTGTCTCTGCTCTTAACTCTGCTTGGCCTGAAATTGATACAGCTTCTCAAACTTTCTTTTAATTAGTGTTAGCATGATGTAGCTTTCCCCAACCCTTTACTTTTAAGCTGTATGTGCCTTCATACTTAAAGTAGATTTCTTATATTTGGATCTTATTTATCGATCCTCTGTGACAATCTCTGTCTTTTAATTCGTGTATTTATACCATTGGTATTTAAAATGATTATTGATATCATTGACTTAATATCTACCATATTTGTTACTGTTTCATATTTATTGCCATTGTTCTTTGTTCCTTTTTTACATTCCACTCTTTTTCTGCCATTTCTGGTTTTAATCAAGCATTTTATATGATTCACTTTTCTCTTCCTTGAAAATCCAGACATGATGTACTGGTGAAATTCACTGCAGTACATAGTCCTTTAGTGATGTGGTGTTATAGAAGCATTGCATAGTCTTATGATTAGGTCTCAGTCTGGTAATGAGCATGTGCTCCTCAGCTATGAATGTCACAAGTGCCTCTCAGTATTTTCCCTCACCTTAGATGAAACACAATGGCTGGCAGGGGTCAGGGTAGGATATTTCCCTTCCCCCAGGTCAGTTAGGCTCTGACAAAACCCCATAGGTTAGGCCTCTGGTAAAACAGTTTCTCCTGAGGGCAGGCCTTATGAAGCATAGCAGAATGCTCTGGTGTATTTCAAAATTGCTCCTTTCACCCTCCCCCTGCCAGAATTCCAAGGGGATTTTCCTTTGATCTTCACCTGGTAGTCACAAACTGGTAGAGCTCAAGAGACAAAACTCACAAAAGGATAGGGGCTTCCCTGGAGTTTTTTACCTCACAGACTTTTCCACACAAGCCTCCAGAAATCCGTCAAATACAGTTCAGGTTTTCCTACCTCACTATTGCTTTCCACAGAGATTTCTGCTCTTGGGTATCTGTCCCAGTAAGTTGTTATTCTCTGTATCTGCCATCTGCCTCTACAATTTGGGGCACGGTGATTTTTCCTGTCACCTCACTTCTCTAATGAATCTAAGAAGAACTGTTGATTTTTCAGTGTGTTCAGACATTTACCTTTGAGGACAGAGTGGCAACTTCCAAGCTCCTTCCATGCTGGACTCAAAACTAGAAGTCTCATAAGTTTTTTACAATGGAATAAAACATGTTAATTCTCAATATTTCTAATGTTTTAGGTTGCACTAAATTGAAGGTTTACTAATTTTTTACGTCTATCTATAACTTCACAACCAACAAGAAAGTTTCTAGTGTTTTTGTCAGAAAAATTTTAAGGTCACAGAACAATAATACTTTCCCCATCGATCATTAAGATCAACTTTGCACAGTTCAGCTTGGATGATCATTTTTGTAGTTCCACAGTGAGGACAGCCTGTACTTTACTTACCCTATATTTTATTTCTCATATATACATGGGTTCGTATTCTGCTTTAATAATATACTAGTGTACTGTTATAGCTCATTAGATTTTTTTAAACTACTGAAATTTGGAGTGTGTTTTGATATTCGATACGGACATTTCTTTCTTCGTTCCAACTTTCCCCTACTTTAAAAAATCTGCTTTATGGTGATAAATCCCTCTTGATCATAATGACTTTTTAAAAATATATTGCTGGAATCTTTTTGCTAATATGGGGTAGAACTTAAGATCTTAAAAGATATGTATTTCTAGTTACTTTTTGGGTAAATTTTCCATATCTGCTTTTTGTATTAGGACTCTTCTAGCTTTCTTAATACATTGGAAAATGACTGATGTCTTTCTAAGGTGTATATCTTTGATTATATTTTCTATTTTGATAAAGCTACTTGTAGTCTCTACTCAAAATAGAAGTAAATATTGGCTGCATATAACTTATCAGTAATCAGCCATTTTGTCCAGATTTTCAAATGTGTTGGTATAAAGCTAGCACAGTATTCTTTTGTAATTAAAAAAAAATTCTCTCTGTTTTATAGCTAGTCCCATCTCTATCATACTTGCCAAATATTGCTTATTTTCCTGGTCTTTCTAAAGGACAACGTTTTGGTTTTATTTGTCAAGTTTACTGCTTTTCTTCTCTATTTTTGACTTTTCTCTTGATTAATTTTGTCCTTCCACTCTTTTGGATTTACCTTGTTCTTTTTCTATGTCTACTGTCCATTTCCTGTAGCTTCAAGAGCCATTTTCAACAACTCAACGAGCTCTGCCGGCTGTGTCATGGCCACTTCATCATATGCCATTAAAACTTAATCTCATACACTGGGTGAAGACTCAGCAGTCTTATTTTGCTTTCAAAATTGTTCTATGGCCTTGGATCCTTCTTCATCTCCTAAATTACCATTATCATCAGGGAAAATTCTACTGGGCCTCAGGATGCTTATAAGGTTTGCCTTTCCTGCAGTTTAATAATAAAAGAAAAAACATTTCCACCGTTTTTTTTTATGTTGATCGAAAATTTAGCAACACTTCTTTGCACTGCATTCAAATCCCGAAATATAAGCAAGCCTTCATGCATACGGGCTCACTGAAATGTCATAATTTTAAACTATGTATGACCTTGAACAATGTCCTTTCCAAATACTCCATGCTCCCCCTTTCTTCCTAGGTGTTCAGACTTTTTCATTCCTACAACATCTTTTATTTACACATGGTCAATTTGTGTCATAAGCTCTTCCTCCCTCCCACTTCTGAGTATATATCCAAAGGAAACATCATCATTATTTGAAGAGATATCTGTATTCCCATGTTCATTGTAGCATTATTCACAAGAGCCAAGGTATGGAAACAATCTAAGTGTCCATAGTAGATTATGGGATAAGGGAAATATGGTATATATATGCAATGGAATATTATTCAACCTTAAAAAAGAAGAAAATCCTATCATTTAAGACAACATGGATAAAACTGGAGGACACTATGCTAAGTGAAATAAGACAAAGACAAATAGTGCATGATGTCACTTATATGTGGACTCTAAAAAAAGAACTAAATAAATCAACTCTTCTTCCCTGGACATTTTCCTCAGCAGAAGCTAGCAGCCTCTACTATGAGTCTCATCATTTTTTTATTGTTTGTACCAGATCACAACCCCAGGGAACCTATGTATTTACGGATGTATATCTAGATTACAGTGTACCATTGTTCGTTTTCTTTGCAATTCATTCCTTCCACTTCTGGCATCAGAACCTCATTTTTCCTTTGGAGAAGTCCTTGTGATTCAGGTAGGCAGTGTGTCTCCTCCCTAGGCTGTGAGACTTGGGCCTGGCTAGACACAGTGTTTTACATATACTCCATATGTCTTATGTACTTATTTCTCTGTTTTCCATGCTTCTCCCTCGAAATTTTAGTGTAGTTATTTTTTAATTGACATTTGTAATACTTTCTTTTGTTTGACTAAGGTACTGCTAAACTGATCTTCTGAGTGTTTAATTTCAGCTTTTTTAATTCCAGAACTTTCCCTTGGTTGTACTTCGCAGATAATTTTTGCTTAAATTGTATATGTTGTCCTTTTTGAAGACATTAATCATAATTTTAAATAATAGTTTCATTGAGATATAATTTACTTTCCATATTATTTAAAGTGTACAATTTAATGTGTTATGCATCTACCACCACAATCAATTGTAAAACTTTCATCCACCCCCCCAAAGAAAAAGAATCTATTATAAGTCACTCACTCCCCCACTTCTCCAAACCTTAGGCAGCCACTAATATACTTTGTCTCTACAGATTTGCCTAGTCTGGACATTGCATACAAATGGAATCATACAATTACTTAGCATGTTTTCAAGGTTCATCTATGTTGTAGCATGTATCAGTACTTGATTTCTTTTTATGGCTGTATAATATTCCATGGTGTGGATATTACTGTGTTTCATTTATCCATTCACAGTAAATGGCCATTTGGGTTAGTTCCACTTTGGGGCTCTTAAGAATAATACTGCTGTGGTTGGATTTACATGCAAGTTTTGTATGCAGGTCTAGATTTGTTTTTTAAATTTATAGACTATTTTGGAGCAGTTTCTGGTTTACAGAAAAATTAAGCAGAAAGAAGAGAGTTCTCATACCTCCTTAGCTCTCTACCCAGTTTCCCCTATTACTAACACCTTACATTAGCATAGCATAATATATTTGTTATAGTTAATGAACCAATATTGATACATTATTACTAACTAATGTCCATGCTTTACTTTAGACTTCACTCTTTGTTTTGTACATTATATGATTTTTGACAAATGTGCAATAACCTGTATCCACCATTACAGAACCATACACAGGAATTTCTCTGCCATTAAAATTCCGGGCTTCACCCATCCTTTTCTCCCTCCCCACAACCTCTGGCAACCACTGATCTTTTGACTGTCTCCACACTTTGCCTTTTCCTAAATTTCAAATAGCTGCAATCATATAATATGCATGTAGCCTTTGCAGATTGGCTTTTCTTCACTTAGCAATAGGCATTTAAGCTTCTTCCATGTCTTTTCATGGCTTCATAGCCTTTTCTTTTTATTGCTGAATGCTATTCCTTTGTACGGATATACCATAGTTTGTTCATCCATTCACCTATTGAAAAACATCTTGGTTGATTTCAAGTTTTGGCAATTATGCAAGAAACTGTTATAAACATCCATGTGCAGGTTTTTATGCGGACATAACTTTTCAGTTCCTATGGGTAAATACCAAAGAGCATGATTACTAGATCACTGTATGGTAAAAGTACGTTTAGTTTTGTAAGAAACTGCCAAGTACCCCGCTAGCTACAAATGAGAATTCCAATTGTTCTGCATCATCACCAACTTGGGTATTTCAGTTTGGGGATTTTAGCCATTTGAATAGGTGTGTAGTGGTATCTCATTATTGTTCTAATTTAAAATTCACTGATGACATGGAATGTGTAGCATCTTTTCATACGCTTATTTGCCATGTGTATATCTTCTTTGTTTAATCATAGTTGTTTTGTTGTTGTTTTTTTTAACAAAGGCCTGCTAACTCTTGTCCTCCTGTGTCTATTTATATTGTCTTTTTTCTTTCTTTCTTTTTTTTTTTTTGAGCTTTTGATAATTTTGTCTTTTTCCTGGTATGTCAAATTATTTTTTATATTAAAATTGGGTTTAACTTATTTTAGGAAACTATAAAGATACCTCCACATTCTGGATGTTGTTATCTTTCTCTTGAAAAGATTTCCTTTTGCCCATGGCAGACAGTCACTATAGGGACTGGTAACCTTAGTCCATTCTCAGTTTGAGCTCTTTCGAAGCTGTTTTTCAGTCTGTGTGAAGGTTTGTCTATTTCTGTCTTGTCCTTCCTCTACGGATGTTGCCCTTTGGGATTACCATGTGAACGTTTGGATTCTCCCTATTCCCAACTACCCTTGTATTTGTTAGGCTTTAAATGTAATGGTTCCTGCAGCCCTGCGAGACTAAAGATACACTTAGCTTGTCATTCCTTTAGTTGTTGCCTTTAGCTTGAGCTCTTGCCGTTTGGCTTCTGTGGTTAGAGTCTTTTGATCTCCTTGGCTTTTCAGCTCCTAGGCTGTAAGATTTGAATCAGCAAATACCCCAAGGAGAAAAGCTGCACCAAATGTCTAGCTTGCGTTTGTGTTTCCCTTCTCTCCAGAACTTGGCCCACGTGTCTTGGTGTCTCTCTAACATTCTGATGCCAGCGAACAGATGTTTTCTTACTTTATCCAGGTTTTCTAAAATTTCTTTAGACTTCAACTGATCTTATGTTATTACTGAACTATCATCTCAATTACCCCTAGGAAGAAAATTTACAATTTTATGTTTTATTTTCTGTATTACCTCCGTTTCTGTAGAGACCTTTTACCTGATTGTTCAGTCTAGTTCCTGTGTTACCAGTAAGATGGAGATAAGGTGGAGGCTAAGAATATTGGGGGGAAATCACTGATGAATGGTATGTCTCGTTCTTTTTGTTTTTCCTCTCCTTATTTACTCTGGCAGCCTACATATGCCTTTCTTCCTTTGACCCAGTTGCCCAAATAAGGAACCCACTCTGGCAAAGACCTGACTTTACTCTCATAAATGTCTGCATGTTAGGATTAGCTACATGATGAACACCATGCCAAAGCTCTTTGTGTGAGACTTTTGCAGACTTTCATTAGCCCTTTAGTTTGCCTCTTGCCAACACTGCTCAGATTGTTGAGGTTTTCTAAGTGTCTGTACGTCAAACCTCCCTACCTGCATACGAGATGAGCCCTTCTCTCTTTCCTGAGCTCACTGTGGGAGGTTAGACCTCGGTTTTTCTTTTTCCCCATCCAATCATAATTGTTCATGAATTCCAAAAAGCCCTCAAAGTACCTGTCATCCCTTTCTCTCTTCTCTTTTTTATCAACATTGTTAAATATTAAGCATATATTTGCATACCTCTTTCTTACTTACAATGGAATATCGGAAGGATCGAGCACTGTGTGAGCCCCACCGAACTAGGCCTCATACAACACTTTCCTACAGGCCTCAACTTGTGACATCCACTGGGTTTCTTACAATATCTTATATGTATCTAAATTTGTAATGATTTAGTTAATTCCTGAGTTATGTGACAATAAGGAATCAGTCAAATTAGCACGACAGAAGTGCAGCTTAGCTCTAGGGACCAGAATCAAGGACCACAAAAACCTGTTAACCAATATGTTTCACTTGTACTTTATGTTTAACAAGTGCTGAGGGTGAATGGGAAGTGAGGGAAAAAGAGTTTAACTTCATATCACAGAAACTTGCACTAAAATGAAGAGGAAAATGACCCAGTTCCTGGTTCAAGTCACTATAATCTGCTTCAATAAATAATAACAGCACATAAGAAAAACAAACACTATATGATAGGAACAATGGATAATTAATTACCAGATCAGGGAGGACAGATTACACTTGCTATGGGATTTCATTAAAGAAGGATTCCAAAAAGCACTGGCTTCTTCTGAGAAGACTTCTTAGAACAGGCAGCATTTAAACTGAGTCTTGAACAAGTATATAGAGGGAACAGGCCTTCCGGGCAGGGAACAGGCACAGTGTCAGGAATGGCACAGAGGGCTTATGGAATAGGGAACAAAACTGGCTGAACACAGGAGTGTTACGTGTTGGGGAATATGGGGGAAAGGCTGGCTGAGGTGGGTTAAATGAAACATAATTAGACGGAAGAGAAAGTAGGTGGAAAGACACATGGAAGACTGTGGAAAGTCCCTGAAGATGGAGGTCAGCATAATAATATTAAGAAATCAGTGGTACTTTGACACTGTATGAATGTCTAGGTTTAAAAAATCAGGAAAACACAATAAAAGAATAAACTACTGATATAATGATATGTAACCAAAGGCCAGATACCAAAGAATACACACTGTGTGTTTCCATGTATGTCATATATGGTGATAGAGGTCAGCTTGGGTGTTGCCCTGGGGGAGTATGGAACAGAAAGAAGTAACAGAGAACCTTGTAGGGTGTTAGAAATATTTTAAAATATCTTGACCTGGTGTTGGATACATGGGTGCATAGAGATGTAAAAATTCAGTTATTAGCAATGCAATTGGTGTTCATTGTTTGTATGCATACATTAAAAAAAACTCTAGTAGGTTAATTAGGCTGTCAGTTGTATGAAGTAAATTTTGGCCAAGGAATAGCCAAGGTAGTAATGCAGTAATAAGTTATAAATGTGCTCACTGTGCTCTAGAATGTCACGATTGGAATACAAGAAATATGTGTAAGAAAAAAGACAAATATTCAGTATTGATGGTTGGACGAGCTGAATAAATTAGATCACTCTACTTTCAATTTAAGAACTTGGCCAGTGTTTGGATACCTTTGAACAAAGAAAAAATGGAAATACAATTTTTATTACGCATATGCTATGTATCAATCCCTGACTTATATTTTGACACATATAAACATGAGAAATATTGCACCTTGTAACTGAGACAATGAAGATGAGCGAGGTAGCTGGTTTTGACACTAGAGGCTGAGAAGACAATCAGCTCATAATCGTAAGAAGTTTGAAGCCGGAGGAAAAGAATCAAGAGGAAATAGTGGTAAGTGCCAGGAGCTTCTGGAAACGACATAAGAGATGAAGACCCCTGAATTGTTGAGCTTTCTAAGAGGCCCAATGACTCAGGTAAAAACAGAAGGCTTAAAACTGAAACCTGGGGATATATGTATACATATAGCTGATTCACTTTGTTATACAGCAGAACCTAACACAACACTGTAAAGCAATTATACTCCAATAAAGATGTAAAAAAAAAAAAAAATCCTGCAAAGTAACAATTGTTAGGACAAACAGTAAAGAATTATAAGAAAAATAATCACATGCCTGTCCCAACACAGAAATATCCTAAGCTCCATCTCAGCATTTCTCCGATTGGCCTTTCACAAAATACAGTCCCATCAGCTGAATATAGGTTTGTCAAGTAAGTGTGAGTAAGACTGAATTAAAAAAATGAAATCAATTCCTTCCTCCAAAACTTTTCAGAGTATGTAATGTAACAAAGTGAAACTTGAATTTCATGTCGGCATGTAGAGTACGGCTCTTCCCAAATGCTTCTGTCTTGTAACTACATCAACATCATCTAAAACCAGTGTTCCTCAGGACAGAGATTGTGAAACGCTGCTCTCATCATGTAAGATAACAAGTCCTTCTCAAAATCCATTCTTCCTTCTGCCCTTTCTCATGTTGTCCCTGCCACCTGGAAGGTCTCTCCTAAGCTCCACCTGCCAAAACCCTACCCATTTTTAGGATCCAAGAGATCATAAAAGGCTTCCTTTACTGAAAGGCAGAGATAGAAATCCCTTCCTAGGGATCTACATTTCCTTCCTAGGGAAAAGAAAAATTGTGAAGTATACCACAGTGACCTTAAGTCTATGAATGTAACTATGTTGTGTTACTTTGAGTTCTGTAAAAGTCAAAGTGCTACAATATATATGGATATGAATGTTTGATCACTTACAAGTAGAACTTGCTGATAACTTTCATCATGAGTGAGGTTAATGATTAAGGGAGCCATTGTATTTGGCTCAGACCTTATAACCAGGGAATATTAAAATTGGAAAGGTCCCTAGATATTAGCAAATCTATCCACCTCATATTCTAAGTAAGGAAACTGAGACCTTCACAGATTGGATATTTATATTAACAAAGGATAAGGATATAAGATATTGGCAGATAGATCTCTTTTTTAAATAAATTTATTTATTTATTTATTTATTTATTTTTAGCTGTGTTGGGTCTTCGTTTCTGTGCGAGGGCTTTCTCTAGTTGCGGCGAGCAGGGGCCACTCTTCATCGCGGTGCACAGGCCTCTCACTATCGCGGTCTCTCTTGTTGCAGAACACAGGCTCCAGACGCGCAGGCTCAGTAGTTGTGGCTCACGGGCCCAGTTGCTCCACGGCATGTGGGATCTTCCCAGACCAGGACTTGAACCCGTGTCCCCTGCATTGGCAGGCAGATTCTCAACCACTGCGCCACCAGGGAAGCCCAGATATATCTTTTAGATTAAGAATTTTGAGATTTTTATAGAATACTAGGACATTATGTCCACTGATATTGAGACAACGTGTTTCTTAGTCGTCATTTTCTATTGCAGTGACCAAGCGAGGTGGCAGTCAGTAGTTGTACAAAGGGAAAAAGATAACTTTAGAAACTCCCAATTTATATACACAGGGAAATTCATCATTCATGTTATTTAAGCTAACTGGATGCAGTTTATCAGCTACATTGAGGAATGGTGAAGTGAAGTGTCTATACAATTAACATGTTAGTTTCTGTCATGAGCTCCCTGCTGTTCAAGTGAGTTAATGGTTAGCACTCAACTAGGCACTTAAGAGTCCATTATAAATATGGACTAAAACGTTTATCTGTGGCATCTTTATTCTTCTTCGGTGCCCTTAGGCAGAATTAGCTCTCTTATGTTTTGATAAATTCTAGTATTAAACAGGGCTAAGGTTTCACAAGTTCTTTGGCCTAGACATGGCGGTAAGGAAGACCAATGAGCTGGAGTACTTCTAGATTTGAGAATGGTCAGATTGAGGAAGAAGAGTCTTATGCCAGAGGTGAAAGAAGACTGATTATAATCACCTATTTTTAAAAATTCCAACCCTTTTCAATGTTCTAAAATGATCATGAAGTACATAGGTATGCTAGGAAGTAAGGGAGTCAACCACGAATATTCTGTAAGAGTTTGTGGATGGCAATGAAGAGGCAAGAAAGATAGAGAACATACTAGAAAAGGTTTCGGTTGGCCATAATAATGAAGTCAGAAGGAGAAGAAGAAGAAGAATGACACATGCAATGGGAAAGAGAAAGCAAGAATAGAGAAGCAAAACGGAAAGTAGAAAAATGAGACAAATTTGGAGAAGGAAATGCGGAAGAAAACTGGGTGAAAGAGGGAAGCACTGATGGTAGACCACATGACACTCAAAAATTAACACGATGCACATTTAAGATGTGCCACCAATGGCCATGGTCATTACCCTCAAATAGTTTATGTGTTTCAAAGACATTTATAAATTGAAAATGCCATTAAAATAAGTGCCAGGGTAAAAGTATTCATGGAATTGTATGGGAGAATAAAAAGTCCCCTGTCAAAGAGCCTTCTGAGACATAGGAAAAAAAGAAAAACCTAAAAAGCATAAGACTCTTCCTATTTTCATTTCCAATGATACATCCCAATCTTGATGATCAATCAGTGATTTAAATATGAACTATAAACCCAGTATTTTATTAGCTGCTATGCAGTACACTAGAGCAATAGAAGAGAGAGGACCTCAAACCCTCTGTTCCCTCAAATTGAAAGGTAGGCTTCCTGACCCCTCCAGACCACTACTGGACACAGGGAACACACACTAATGTTTCAGGACCCCAACCAACAGTCACCTGCTTTGTGATTACTTCCATGACACACCCCCACTGACACCACCGACTTTGCTGCTCCTATGGGACACTACATATATTTCCTTTTTAAACACATACCACAGTGCATTTTAATTATGATTGCAGATAGATGTTCTAACAATTTAAAGAGAATGATGACTTTTTTGCTCTTTACATCTTCCTATTTCCCTTCTCATAATATTTCTTGAAGAGAAACCATAAAAATATAAACAAACACAAAAAACAGAAAATATAGAAAATGTGTGCTTTGCAGCTTAACACAAACTTAAGTAAAATTAGTTCTGACAGTATCCGGCATGACAAACTTCCATGGTACAAATGAGAATGGACCAAGGTTTGAGCAGGTACAGGAGACAATCCAGGCATGAACAACACCAAGAAAAGGTAGACAGGAAGTAACATGGTGTGTAGGAAATCACAAGACCAGTCTGATGGGAAGAGACTTAAACAAGACTGAAACTCACTTTCTAAACCTCCATCTCCAATTGGACATTTCGCAAGACACAGGTGCCCCAAAGTGGCCGATTTATTCAATCCCTTTAATTTATTTATTCAATCCCTTTAATCCCTTTAACAGTTTAAAATTTTACCCGTTTAGTTTGCCATAAAAGCAACTATTAAATGTCGGCAGGACACAATGAAGGCTTACCTTTTTTAATGTAGTTAAGTCTCTCTCTCTCAGAACTAGCCCATTTAGCTCCAGGTTCCTTAGCGCACCCGCCGCACTTACACAGCATTTAAGAGCTTTACACAACTGGAAGGTCACATCTTTACTTCTTATTGCAGGAACACAACTTCTGGAGACTTTATTTCTGTCAGAACCTAAAGCAAAATTATTGTAAAATGAGTGATTTAAACCATACATTTTATCATCGTTAAAAAGCATCTAAAAACAAAAAAAAGCATGTGCTCTGTGCTAAGGATTAGAAACGACTCCTGCCCTTAAAGCCTCATTAAGGAGGGCCATGTATAAACTCAAATTTTTCAATCACATGAGATAAAGAACCATAAACTTTATGCACAGAGGTTCCTATGGAGGCAAAAAGTTATATCTAAGTGACGGCTTCATGATAACCCTGAAGTACAATAGAGAAAGATGAGGCTATGCAGAGTTAGGAGGAGGTGCATTAACTGCAGAGGGAGCACCTGTGCAAAGACACTCAAGCCTGACACCTGCTGCGCACTGTAAATACTGCAGGTGGGGATAACTAAACGCCAGGGGTCCAAGTGTGAGAAGGGACAGAAAATAGAGATGTTGGTCGAATCAAGCCTGGGAGACAGCATGGCTTGTATCCCACAGGTGATGAGCCCTGGGGCTACCACTGGCTGCGTAAGGGTGCCTCCGCTGCTTAGAAAAAGCTGCCCCGCTGCTGCAGGAACAATTAGATAAAGGGAGTGACCACAAAAAGCTCTCCTTCCTCAGGGCCAAAGAGCCCCAGGAGGCTTGGCAGAGCACAGTTCAGACTACACGCCTCTGTGCAGAGCACACTCTGAGCGGCTAGTATGCACTAACTCTGTGTGGGCAAGCCATTAGCAGCATTATTTTAGGCGTATCTTTTCATGTTAGAAGATCACTCAACCCGAGTAGGCAGATGAACTTAGAGGAACTGAGTCCAGGGGCAGCGAAACCACCCAGGAGCTTCTGCCATAGTCCAGGCAAAATGTAATGTGAATGAAGAAGCAAATTTAGGAGGAGGCCAATATCTACAAGCTAGACCTACTGGATGAAAGACACAAAGAAAGTTCAGTGAAGGAACTCGGAAGAGAATGGGCTCTGCAATAAATTTTTCTTACAATCAATATAAAATATTAGGCAAAATTAAGTACAGTGGCCTTAAAGGTCCCTTCCAGCTCTAATTTCTTTTGATTTCGAACTTATTACCCTGGTTAAGTAAAGTCCCTTCAGAGATACAGAACAGTTCCTACACCTGAATGGGATGCAAAGAATAATCTGACTTCTCTTCACCAGGGGATGAGTTGAACTGTCCTTGCAGAAGAGATAACACATGGCGAGAACCCCAGATCCTAGAAAAGGGCCAGGCACACGATAAGTATTCAGCTTTTTGAAAACAAACGAACAATCATTTCCTCTCCTAGATCTTCACACCCTTTCTCTGCTGGCTACTTTCTTTCAGCTTATAAACATCCTCAATATACCCATTTTAAAAGCCCTCAGACCTATGATTCTTTGGATCTTCTTGTGGGTAACCTAAGTCTCTCCCATGCCATCAAACACCTGTCCTCCCAAAAAGCCCAGATCTGTACCTTGGGCCCAGACCTGTCTACCAGGCCCCTCTAAAGCACTGAAGATGAAGTAAGATCCTCTCCCCCCAGCCAATCCCTTCGTACTGTGCTCTGTATCTCACAAAAAGATGCAGCTGTAAACTGTCACCCATACTTGCTGCCCTCCCTTTTCTAACTGGTCACCAGGCCCCACCCATTCCCTCTCGGATCTGCAAAATCCAGTCCAACCTTTTATAACGTAAGTGGGACCCTTAGATTACAATTCACCCTGCACCCAATCAAGTGCCTTCCACGTGGAGGTCCAAGTGAGTCTCTAAACCAGAAGTCCATCTCACTGTTCTTTAGGGTTTCCCACAGCCTTCAGGATAAACATCTAAACTTCTGACAGGACAAAGAAGGCCCCTTTCTGTTGGGCCCCACTAGGTTTCCAGTATCAACTCTCATTTCCTTCCCAAACCCTGAGTTCCAGTCCTGTACCTTAGTTTTGCCATATTTTCTTATATTTCTCAAACTTTGACACACACTGCTCCCTCCTGCCACCCCAGGAGCTTCTACATATCCTTAGAAAGGATGGCACCTCCTCCAAGAAGCCTACCCTGAACTTTCCCTTCCAAGATTCTGTGCTCTGCAAAGGGGAAAGGTGGGGGGGAGGGATACATTAGGAGTTTGGGATTAACATATACACACGACTCTATATAAAATAGATAATCAACAAGGACCTACTGCATAGCACAAGTAACTCTACTCCATATCCTGTAGCAACCTGTATGGGAAAAGAATCTGAAAAAGAATGCATATATGTATAACGGAATCACTTTGAATCACTTTGCTGTACACCTGAAACTAACACAATATTGTAAATCAACTATCCTCCAATATAAAATAAAAATTAAATTAAAAAAAAAAGATTCTGTGCTCTGTAGCACCAGATCTCACTTCTTCCAGAGCACTGACTACTGTGCTTGTGTTTACCTGCCGCCCAGTAGAAGGGGAGATTACCTAGGGCAGAAGCATCGTCTCCAGCAGCCCTTGGTTCTGACAACTCATTCAAGTGCCAGGATACTTCACACACATAACCTGCTTAATTAATTCTAAGAACCCACAGAAAGAGTGGTTTTTCATGTCATTTTACAAGTGTGGGGATTGCAGTTCAAAAGTAACCTGCCCAGGCCACAGAGAGCATAAGCCCTGGAATTCAAACCCTAAGCTGCCTTCACACCGGTGCTCTTTCCACTATATGATACGACTATTGAAAAGAAGTTTTTTTTTTCCTGAGCCCTGTTTCAATGGAAAGGAAATGAAGCTGGGATATATCCATTTCCTAAACGCTTTGGCGTGTACCAGGCAAAGTCGTTCAACAGACCAGGTAACATCTGTGGAACAATTAACGATGCTCCAAACTGCGCTAAGTGTTCTACATTGTAGAGTCTACAAGCATTAACAGAATGCGACCTTGTAACCGCCACAGAGTGTGAGTCCTGTTCAGCCCATGCTACAGATGAGAACACTGAGACCTAGAAGCCTTAAGGCACTCGGCCGAGGTCACCGAGCCGGCAGGAGTCCTAGGCCGCACGCCCCATCTAGTGCACGCATACCCGGGCACTGGGCACCGGTTCTAGTGCCCACCCTCCACCTTGCACCATCTAAAACCCCGCTTCGCAGCGCCCACACGAGAGCCCCCGGAAGCGGGAACTACAAACCCGTCTTGCCAAGCCGTGGCTGGAAGAAGCTCTGGATACAGATAGGGGGCAGAGGGTGCTCAGGGGCGGCGCCCAGTCCACCCCGCGGAGGCGGTCGGCGTTGAAGTCCAGCAGGCCATCCCGCAGGGAGGCGCGCACGGCGGGCAGAGGCACCGAATCCTGCAATGCGCACAGGTCCTCACAGTGCCAGAAAAAGTCGGCCGCGCTGTCGCGGCGCAGCTTCACTGAGTGATTACGGGCCGAGCGCGGCCTCGGGGACGCTGGCTGCAGACAAGATGCCCACACACGCCTGGAGGCCCCGGCTGGCGTCCCCGCCCCTCGGGCGGCCACCGCAGTCCAGGGAGTCATAATAAGGAGCAAAGTGGTAAAAGTCCTGCATTCTTCTTCTTCTTGCCTTATTTCAAAACCGGCATCGCTGGCGTCAGGCAGTCCGGTAATTGGGTCCGGCGGACCGGTAACTGGGTTCATTTGCCTCGGCGTTATCTGCCTGCTATCTGCTTCCTGAAATGCAAACAGCTACACAGGGTGATTTGCTACAAGAGAGGGCAGGGAGCTTAAGCACCAGATGCAGGATGTCATTTACATAGACAGCTAGGGAGTGATAGGAACAAAATGTAATTTAGCTTTGTGAAAGATAAATCTAGTTACAGACACTACAGATTAGTAACAGTTTAAATAAAACTAGGATCGATTAACCCTTTCAGGCCAGTTTATGTGTCTTCTCTAGCCTGTTCACTGTCTCCTTTACTTTCCTTATTTTCAGGAGAGGAAAAACTTCATTTCTATTTCTGCTGCAACACTATTATGCTTACTGAAATAAGTCAAACAGAGAAAGACAAATACGGTATGTTATCACTCGTATGTGGAATCTAAAAAATAAAGAATAAATGTAACAGAAAGGAAATGAACTCACAGATATAGACATCAAAGCAGTGGTTACCAGTGGGTAGAGGAAAGGGGGGGAGGGGCAAGATAGGGGTAGGGGAGGGGATTAAGAGGCACAAACTACTATGCATAAAATAAATAAGCTATAAGGACAGCCAATGTTTTATAATAACTTTAAATGGAGTATAATCTATAAAAATATTGAATCACTGTGTTCTAATATATTGTTATTACAGTATAATACTGTAAATCCACTATACTTCAATTTAAAAAATGATCACCACAGTATGTCTAGTTAACATCCATTACCATACATGGTAGAAATCTTTTTTTCTTGTGATGAGGACTTTTAAGATCTACTCTCTTAGCAACTTTTAAATATGCAATATGGTATTAACTATAGTCACATCCCCAGGACTTATTTTATAACTGCCAGTTTGTACATATTGACCACCTTTACCCATTTCACCCACCCTCCACCCCCTGCCTCTGGTAACCACCAGTCTATGTATCTATGAGCTTTTTTTAAAATTCCGTATAAAGTGAGATCATACAGGATTTTTCTTTCTCTGTCTGACATATTTTACCTAGCATAACGCCCTCACGGGCCATTCATGTTGTCACAAATGGCAGGATTTGTTTCTTTCTCATGGCTGAATTTTATATATATATATATATAAATAATTTGGCATATATATATATATATGCCTAATGTCTTTTATCCATTTATCCATCGATGAACACAGGGGTTTCCAAGTCTTGGCTATTGTAAATAATGCTGCAATGAATATGGGGGTACAGATTTCATTTTGAATTAGAGTTTCTGTTTCCTTCATACAAATACCAAGTAGTGGAATTGCTGGATCGTATGATAGTTCTATTTTTAAGTTTTTGAGGACCTCCATACTGTTTTCCATAGTGGCTGCAACAATTTACATTCCTACCAACAGTGCACAGGCTTCCCTTTTCTCCACACCCTTGCCAACACTTGTTAGTTCCTGTCTTTTTGATATTAGCCATTCTAACAGGTATGAGGTGACATCTCTTGGTGGTTTGATTTGCATTTCTCTGCTGATTAGTGATTTTAGGTGTCTTTTTAATTATCTGCTGTCCATCTCTGTATCTTCTTGGTAAAAATGTCTATTCAGACTCTCTGCCCATTTCTTAGTTGGATATTTTTTCTATTTTTTTTGTATGAGTTCTTCATATAATTTGAATACTAACCACTTATAGGATATATGATATGTAAACATTTTCTCCCATTCGGTAGGTTGCCTTTTCATTTTGTTGTTGGTTTCCTTTGTTGTGCTTTTTAGTTGGATATAGCCCCACTTGTTTATTTTTGCTTTTGTTGCCTTTACTTGGATCAATGTCTTTGCATAAGTTCTGGAAACAACTCTTTCATAGTTTCCATGGATAGTTTTTAGGGGAGAGGGTGAGTTGAGGTGAACTACTAGTGAAAGGAGGGTCAGTGGGTGGAACTATAGCCTCTGTTACTGTAGGTGGCCTCAAGGCCACAACTGATAGTCATTGTCTCCCTCCTGTGCTATCCATTCTCAAGTCCCCTCATCCTTGGATAATATCTCTGCTAAAATGGATGGCTTACTTGGTGGGGTGACCCTCACCCTCGTCCCTGAGTGAGTGTTCTGAGCCCTGGTCATCATTTCTTTCTCAAACCATGGCTGCTGTACTTGACCATTTACTGTGCACTTGACCATTTACTATCGAAATTGGGAAAGGCAGTACCAAGAAATACCCCACAGACTTCTGTTTTTAATCAATCATTTTCCAATTAAAAAATTTTTTCTTCCCACAGACATTTTTATCACCCCAAAAGGAAACTCTGTACCCATTAAGAAGATACTACTTCGCTCTACCAGGCCCTGGAGACCACCAATCTGCTTTCTTTCTCTATGGATTTACTTATTCTGGAGATTTCAGATAAATGGAATCATGCAATGTGTGACCTTTGTGTCTGGCATCTTTCACTTACCATGATGTTTGCAAGTCATCCACACTGTAATATGTATTAGTATTTCATTTCTTAAAAAAATGTTTTTGGCCGTGTAATTGTTTGATATTTAATTGCTCCATTCCTTTTTATGACTGAATTACTATTCCACTGTAGGTATATACCACAATTTGTTTATTCATTCATCCATTGATGGACATTTGGGTTATTTCCATGATTTTTCTATTGTGAATAGTGCTGCTATAAACATGTGTGTATGCAGATTTGTTTGAGTGTTTGTTTTTAATGATTTAGGAGTGGAATTGCTGAGTCATACGGTAATTCTATGTTTATCCCAAAATACACACCCCAAGAAACTTCCTGAAAGTCTGTCCTTGTCTCAGAATCAGCTTTTCAGGAAACATGACGTGCAACAGTATGGACAGTGTCCCACGAGAGCTTATTTGTGATGCCTGGGGGTCTGGAGTTGGAAAGGGCTTCCCTTAGGAAGTGGCAGCTAAACTGAGGGCAAATTCAATGTTTTTTCCTTCCTTCCTTCCTTTCTTCCCTCCTTCCTTCCTTCAGAGGGATGACATAGATGTTTTACACAGTATATCCTTTTAAAACTTTTGCATTTGAACCCTGAACGTATTCATAACACAAATAAATGATTATTTTAAGCAGGGTATTGGGGCTCAAATTATTAATATCATAGAACCATTATAGTGACAACATGGATTGGAAACAATTTATTAGGAAAAAATATGGAAACTTTTTATAACAATTTTGATAAATAAAAAAGTTGACAAATCAGAGTGTACAGGGAGAATCTTGGTTATTTGGGAAATTGTATCGTAAAATGGATGGGCTCCACAAATTCTTCCATTTACTTGAAGAAAAGAGTGCTAAGTCAGTTTGGGCTGCTGTCACAAAGTACCATAAACGGGGCTGGGTGGGGGCTTGTAAACAACAAAAATGTATTTCTCAGTCCTGGAGGCTGAAAGTCTGAGATCTAGGTGCCGGGATCATCGCCTTCTGGTGAGGACTCTCTTCCGGGTTGCAGACTGTCCACTTCTCATTGTGTTCTCACAGGGCAGAGAGCAGAGAGAAAAAGCCAGCTCTCTCATGACTCTCACAAGGGTAAGAATCTCATCATAAGGGCTCCATCCCGATGACCTCATCAAATCCTAATCACCTCCCAAAAGACCCACCTTCTAATACCATCACATTGGAGGTAGGATGTCAACATGTGAACGCTGGGGGGACCCAAATATTCAGTCTATAACAAGTACTAATGGGGAAATGAGAGATTCTCTTGAGGATGTTAAGGGCTGCTACAAAGATCAACGGTACATGTGTTTCCAGACAGAACTACAATATAGAATAAGTTCTATAAGGCGTTCACAGAATAGATTCATCTTTCTTCCCCAAAACAGTCCTTGGTATCCAGGGACCCATTCCTGGAAATTCACTCTTGCTCAAGGAAATCCATCCTTTCATTAAAAAAAAATCTTATGAAGCTACATGAATGACACAAAGGACTTTTCCCAGCTCTAAGATTCTGTGTGTAAAACCTGTTAGTCTAAATTTATTTCCAAAAGATAGACCCTCCGCGGGGTCTGCTCCTGCGGGGAAGGTGGGACCCGCGCTTGTGCCGCGGCCCCCAGGTGTGGCTTCCTCAAGTTTGGGGTGAAGCCCCAGTCCCCTTGGGCTCTGCAGCGCTGCGGTGGGCTTGGGGGACGGAGCACAGTCTCTGGGGTTTCTCAGCAGGAGATGCCGGGCTGCCGCGCAGGAACCCAGCGGCCCTGGGTGGGGCGCAGACTCGCCAGGCCTGGGAGTCCCTGCTGCGCACGGCTGCGGAGAACAGGGTCCGCCATGAAGCTCTGCCTGGCAAACGGGGACTGTGGGCGGCTCCAACCTCCCCTTCCGTCGGCACAGCCCCATCGCAGCCCTCCTTTCCGACAGGCAAAGCCTGTGACCTGCAGCCGGACGGCTCCACACCCTCAGGCCCCGGTGCTCGCCCCATGCCGGGAACAGGCACAACCCCTGGGCCAGCCTCTCTGGACGGCTCGAGCGGGACGGCTTCTTCGGCGCGCCCGTCACCCACCCCGAGCCCTGGGGCCGGCAGGGAGGTCTGAGGGCCGCTTGGGCCTGGGCGGGGCGGAGGCACCGTTTTCGCGGCTGGGCCGGCCCCCCTCGCCGCCTCCTGCCTCTGCGCCCCGGCCCGGGCTTCCCGTGGCCCCGTCTCCTTCCCACCCCTGTCGCGCCTCTTGCCACCCGGGCCGTGGGCTCCACCCGGAGCAGCACCAAGTGGTGAGGGTGCGGGAGGGCGCCCGCCCTCGGGGCTTCCCCGACACCTACTGGCTGTTCGGCCACGTCCCGGACGGGCAGCGGCAGGTCAGTGGAGCGGAGTCGGTGCGGGTCTCCTCCCCCCTGAGGAGGGGCGACCGGCACCGCGCACGAAGCGGCCCTGGCGGGAGGGAGACCAGGGCGGAGGGGGTCGGTGGGGAGCTTGACTCGCAGTCACTTCCGAGGGGACGCTGAGCCCCCAGAGCTGGGGGCTGACAGGCCTCAGCACTCCCACGAGGGGGTGGTCAGGAAGGAGGAACCCTGTCCCTGGGGCCCAGGGCACTCCCGGGTCAGGCGGAGTCGCCAAGTGTGTAGGGTGCCGTGGACAGCTGAGGCTCATTTAGCCCAAAGGAAAGTTCCAGCGCATTGCAGAGAGCAGAGGAAATACACAGTGGTGAAAACTCCCTGTTGCTAAGGGTTGAAACGAACCAATAATTCCTCCTGTTTCTCAGGGTGTTCCCTTTGGCTGTTAATGAAATGTATTTCCAAGGAAGGCAGGCATGTGGCTGAAAAGGCCAGCAGTGCCTCCGGGTCACAGCGAGACCCTCCCATCTCGCCCCCGTCTGCCATCCTGTGCTCTGGGAGCAGAGCTCTCAGCCAGAAGTGAAACATAGTAGCTTCCATATCCGGATTCTAAGGTTTTCTAAAGCCCTTTAAAGGCCCCCTTCTCTGAGTGGTGCTTGACCTGCTGGTGTTTGGGGCGGGAGGGTGGGCTGGGTGGAGGGTCTGAGCGCCATCCCGAGGGAAGGGCTTTGGAGGCCTGTGTGAGCCTGAGACCAGGGGGCCCAGTGCACGTGTCCGAGGGGAGGCTAGCGCTGACTCCAGCCATTCCGAACCAGACGTCGCCCTCCTTCTCGACAACCCAGCAAAGCCTGTCGCTCACATTCCTGGCTGTGCTGCTTACACTTGCCCTCTGGGAAGGCCAGCCTGGCAGATCTCTGTTCCTGCCCTCTGGGCTGCTGGTAACTGAGTACCTAGCCTGGGTGCTGGAGGGGAGGATCCATAGATGGTGGAGGCCCAGTGCCTGCCCAGGGTGCTGCCCCTCTGCTGAGCTGAAACTTCTAATCAACGTCTTAATAAAACCAAAAGGGATGTGCTATTGTTCTACCACCTGTGCCCGACCAATGTCAGCCCCTTGTCATATGGGGCAGTGCTGTCTAATGGTAACGCTTCCAGTAACAGATCCCCAATCCCTTCTCCTACCCCCCCCAACTCCCATGGGGGCTCAGTGGGTACATCCGTATTTCATAGAACCTGAAACTCTGATTTTACAAAGGAGCTGGAGGTCTGGGGAAAGAACTGGTCTGATCTCAGTTAAGAATGCAACTTTATACCTGGACGATACTAGAGCACTTTAGCACCTCATGTGTTTGAAAATGAGACCTTCACAAAGACCTCATGGGCAGGAGATGCAGGCAGGAGAGGGGACAGACTGAAGCTCTGTGACTGACTGATCAAGTAGCAGAGGTCCAGCTGACTTCCAGGCCTACCGCTGATTTACTATCACCAGAGCCACGTAACACACCTTCCACATAGAGAACCAGCAGAAAAATGAGTTTGAAGAGCATTTGAGCTAAATCCAAGGTCATTTTGATCATTAGTAAAAGTCATTCTGTTCCTACACGCTCCCCACACCCTGACCCCCCTTCCTAAAACCAAATGGGTTCTGAGATTAAGGTGGAAGTGACAAACCTGGAGGTGACCAGGCTTTACTTTATCATCTCTTTCTTCTTCTTCCACGTGTGTTCCTGGTCTTACTCTTCCCGGTTCTTCTGCAGGGAGCGGTCCAGCAACTCTGTCAAGCAAAATCACACACCCTAAGGATGACTTTCACAGACTCCTCCCGTGGAGGCAGTTTTCAAAAGGTCTTCCTTCCTACCCACACCCCCCCCACCAAAAATCAATCTTCATCTCAGGAGCCCTGAAAGGCACATATTACCTCAACATTTAATATTTAATACAACTTTTAGATCTAGTTCTGATAACTGCCAGTTACCCCCAATTCATTCTTTGTAAGATAATTCTACCTGAATCACAAGGTTAATAACCTGACCGCAAACCCAGCATCCTTAAGCTATCTATGTTCACCCTCTCAACTCACTATAAAGTTCTTCTTTTTAAAAGATTTCAGAAAAGTAATTTCAGTCATCAAGATTACATATTGCACAGAACAAAAAGCTTTATTATTCTTACCATTCTCTGGATGTAACTCTACGTCTCTTTTCCTCCTATGTGGAGAGAAGGGAAAAAGAGAAAAACAATCTTTCAAAAGAAGATCAAAACCAAAAGCATGAGTCAAAGTATTAAATAAATACATTTGATGTGGTTAAAAACAGGGGTTGGGGGGTAATCTGGGTTTGGGAGAGATCTGGGCAACCTTCAGTCTGGTGTTGATGTCCCACCACCCTCAAAACAAAGAGAGGCCCGAGGAGCTGGCCTGGCACATGTCTGCGCACTAGAGGTCATCTAGTGATGCTACGTAAGTCAAAGATCCACCTCATGTCAGGAATTTGTTAATACTAGAAAAAAACCAAAGTAGTAATTTGGGATTCACATCAGGAAGTGATGATGACAACCTAAACTGGACACCAGCTCTTCTCTGATGAACACCTTAGTACACTGCTTCCCTAAGTTCACAACACTTGCCAACTCCAGGATATCTGTATTTATGTATTTAAGAGGGATAAAAATATTGTGGGGATGAAACCGATCTACATCTTGTTTGAGGTGGAGGTTACAAGAATGCATGCGTGCATACACGTGACCATACATGCACAGTGAATAAAGTCTGTAGATTATGCCGATGTCCATTTTCTGGTTTTGCTATTACAGTTATGTGAGACATCACCATTGGAGAAAGTTGGGTGAACTACACAGAACCCCTCTGTACTATATTATACGGAATTCATCTGTATGTGTATACATAAAATTCTGCCTCCAGACTGCCTTTAGACTTGAGCTACAACATCAACTCTTCCCTGGGTCTGCCTCTCTTGGCCTGTCCTGCATATTTCAGACTCGCCAGCCTGAAGTCGTGTGACTCAGTTGCTTAAATTAATCTCATATACACAGACATCACTGGGTCTGTTTCTCTGGAGAACCCTAAGATAGATTTTATACTAATATACTACAGTAATATATACATACATATAACCTGAAACAATACAGAAGAAACTGATAAATGCTCGCCTCTAGAAGGAAGGACAGGACGGAGAGGGGGGAGTACCACCCCTATGTACTAAACAGCCTTTTGTACTGTTACCAGCCCGGCCGCCCCAGATTCAAGCAGATGTAATGGCGTGTGGCCCAGGCAGTGGCAACACAGCTAAGGATTTTAAGGCACAATGCAGTGAGATGCCAGGGCCACGGTCACACACGTGGAACATTCTAAAGCCAACAGCGGTTGGTTGCAGGATTCCGCTCATGGGCCCCCGAGGGCACTCTGGAGGCCATCGCAGACCCTCAGGTCCCACGTGACGAGACAGCCCACTAGAACACAGCAGGCGGCCCTCCTCCCAGACCTCACCCGGGTCAGCCTCCCGGGCACCCGGCCTCCTCTGCACAGCACGGGGCAGGCTCACAGAGGGAAGAGCGGCCCAAACCCAAAGGTCACACCAAACCCCACGGGAGAAGAGTAAAGCAAGATGATAAGGGGAGAGGGGAGGGGTCCCTCGCGAAGCTGGCCACTCAGGATTTCCAGCCTCTTCCACAGGAAGCCAGCTCACGAAGCACCAAGACCTGTCCTGGGTCACACTCAGAGGACTTGACTTCCCAAGCCTCCTCGATGCTGACGATGCTGACACGGATCAGCACGGAGGAATGGGGGAGCGCACGGCTGGGGCGCTGCTGGGAACTCAAGACTGGCCCACCCCGAGGCCCCACCCCAGCAGGCACCACACTCACCGGATGGTCTCGCTGATTTTGTGAGCAGCATCGTGAGGTTTGTCCTGAAAGACAACGGGACAGGGTTCAGAGCCGTCCCTCCCCGCTCCGGTGATGGGGGCGACCAGACGAGGCGGGTGCTGCAGCCCCCGGGACTCCCCGCCTCATTTCCCGACCCACGGGACCCACCAGAGAGCTCCACCCACAGCGCTGGGGCCATGTCCTGCCACGTGGGACACGCTGGCTCAGGGAGCGCCTGTTCCTGCAGCGCCCTGCCACCCAGCGGGCTGCGGGGAAGGGACTGGGATGGACTCGAAGCCCCCGACCCTCCTTCCGCAGGACTTCCCCCGGGCGCTCCTGCAGCCTGGAAGCCACAGGCCTGCCTCTGAGTCCCTGAACCACCGCAGGCCTCGGTTTCCATCTATTAAATGGGGAAACACCACTCATGCAACCACCGGGAGCGGGCGAGCAGCGGTCCTCCCTCCTGGCCACAGCGGCGCTCTCCTGGCCTCACCGCTTTCCCCAAGGAGTACGTCGGGGGTCGCTCTGGCCTTTCGCCGGGGTCTTGGCAGCCAGCTAACCCAAGACCCCGCAGAAACCAAGTGAGGACGACGCATCGTGTGGACGGTCTGTAACTCCAGACTGCACCTCCGCCCCGCCGGTGAAGGTTCCTATCGCGGTGAGGAGGGGCCTCGAAGAGGATGCACAGCGAGAGGAGGGGCCACGAAGAGCACAGGCTGAAGCCGGAGGTGAGATGGTCAGGCCCAGAGCTGCCAGCCCTGCCCCGGGACAGCGACTGCCCCTCTCAGACCTGGCCACCATTTCCACGCTTCACAGTGGAGGACGGCAATGCGGGCCCAGCCCCTACGGGCCAGGACACGGATGCCCGGAGGGTCCCAGGACAGGGCCCCCCACGGCGCAGCGGTCCTAACAGGTCAAACAACTCCAGAAACACCCTTTGTGTCCTAAGCCTCATCTTTGCAACAGCAGCCCTACTGAGATATAATTCACACAGAATGGGCCCCCGCTTCAAGTATACAGTTCAGTGGGTTTTAATACATTCAGAGCTGGGCAACCATCACCTCTATCTAGTTCCAGAATATCCCATCACCCCATTAGCAGACGCGCCCCAATCCCCTCCTCAGCCCCTGACAACACTAATCCACTCTCTGTTTCTGTGGATTTGCCCGTTCTGGACGTTTGTAAATAGAATTACGATATGTGACCTTTTGCCCAGAATCTTATTTTTAAGGCAAAGGAAAAAAACAATCTTCTATCGTTCTTAATAATATCCTCCAACTTACCAAGGACGGAGCAGTAAATATCCATTGAACTCATATTACGTAGACAAGGCCGGGGGCGGGAGATGGAGCACACGCGGTCCAGCACAGGACAGCCCTGCAGACCAGTGGTTCCCGACACGGGGGAACCGACCCGCAGCATCAGCGCCACTGCTGACCCAGAAACCCTGGGGAAGAACCACTGATGGGAACAATCGGCCCCAAGAACTCCTGGCAAACGGCAGAAAACAGTGAGTACGGCTGGGTTTGGGAAACAGTCTGGCAGCTCCTCAAAGGTTAAACAGTTAGCAAATGACCCAGCAATTCCTCTCCTGGGTGTCTGCCCAAGAGAAACGAGAATATTCGTCCACACAAAACCCTGAACATTGGGCTTCCCTCGTGGCGGAGTGGTTAAGAATCCGCCTGCCAATGCAGGCGACACAGGTTCGAGCCCTGGTCCGGGAAGATCCCACATGCCGCGGAGCAAAGAAGCCCATGCCCCACAACTACAGAGCCCACGTGCTGCGACTACTGAAGCCCGCGGGCCTAGAGCCTGTGCTCCGCAACAAGAGAAGCCACCGCAATGAGAAGCCCGCGCACTGCAACAAAGACTAGACCCCACTCACCACAACTAGAGAAAGCCAGCGTGTAGCAACGAAGACCCAACGCAGCCAAAAAAAAAAACCACACCAAAAACCCAAAAATTAATGTTCACAGAGGCGTGGTTCACAACCGCCAAAAGGTGGAAACCACCCAAATGTCCATCAACAGATGAACGAATAAACAAATGTGTCCCTCCACACACTGAAATATTATCCATCCATGAAAAAGAGTGAAGCACTGACACTCGCTACAACGTGGATGGACTCTGAGAACACGATGCTCAGTGAGAGAAGCCAGACGGACAAGGACACACAGGGTGTGATTCCACTGATGGGAAACGTCCAGAACAGACAAGTGCACAGAGACAGACAGTGGGTTCCTGGTTGTCAGGGGCTGGGGAGGAGGATGGGAGGGATGCTAATGGGGATGGGGTTTCCTCTCGGGGTGATGGAATGTTCTAAAATTGGTAGTAGTGACGACTGCACTCAATGAATACACTACAAAGCAGGGAACGGCACGTATTAGGTGGATGAGGTGAAGAGTATGGGAATTACACCTCAAAACAGCTATCAACAACAACAACAACAACAATAGGGACTTCCCTGGCGGTCCAGTGGTTAGGACTCTGAGCTTTCACTGCCGAGGGCCCAGGTTCAATCCCTGGTTGGGGAACTAAGATCCCACGAGCTGCACGGCGTGGCGAAAACAAACAAAAAACAACAACAAAATCTACAGGAGGAAATGCAAGGTATTGTTAAAAGTACCTCCACCTCAGCAGGAAAATACTGAGCATCTAAGACACTCACGTGGCCGACAGACTCTGTTCCTGGTCCACAACATCCAGTGAGTCCAGACAGACAGTCCTGGCAGCCCTGAATTCCCTGGGCTCCTGTAACCACTGAAAGCAGAGAAGACGCCACGCTGTCCCGCAGGGTCTGATCAGAGACAAACGCACACAGCACAGTGTACAAGGCGCTGAGGTAGTCACAGCATGAGGAGGAGGGTCTAGAACTTTCCACCAACGCTCTCCTGCGTCACACTCCTCCTGAGGGGAGCCGGCCCCCGTGCACTGAGGAGCCTCAGCAGCCCTGCGGGGGCCCACGTGCTGAGGAGCCACGGGAGGGGCCTCCTGGAAGCCAGGCATCCCGCCCGGTCCGGCCTTCGGATGGGGCAGCCCCCGCTGAAGCCTCTACTGCAGCCTCCTGAGGGACCCTCGGGCAGAATCCCCTGGTCCGCCTGCTCTTAATCCCTGCCCTCAGAAACCATGGGAGGTCATCAGTGTGCATCGTCTCAAGCTGCTAAATCCATGTCTGCGTTTAGGCCAATACACTACCCTGCAAGCACGGCCCGTAAGAACAAGTCTTAGAGCCACAGGAGGATGTGACAGTACCCAGGATAGTCTCATTCCGGTCACCACTGTGGAGTTACAAAACAGCGTGCACGCTCTGAAAGGACCCCGTGAGCACGCGCGTGTGCCTGAGCGTGCACCGCGTGGCAGGCCCGTGCCGGCTCGGACTGCGCTCCCTCCCTTGGTCCCCCCAGGAGGCTGGACGCGCCCCAGAGACGCTCCTCCTGCAGGGGCAGCAGGGGCCCTCACGGCACGCGGGCCGCAGCCCTGGCTGAGCCACCGCGTCTCAGGCCGCATCACGCTGACCTGGGAAGACAGGGGCCTGGAATGTGGTCTCATCTGTGATGAGATGAACTCAAGCTTTCCCAAGCTTTACAACCAGAACGAAAAGAAGGAAACAGTTTACGACGTGCCTCCTACGATCTGAGGATGCTGCTTTAGGGACTGGCCAGCTTCCAGCGACCGTCCTGAGTCGTATGATTTAAGATGCCCTGATCACCATCGATGATTCAGAAGCTCTCACAGCTTCTCGGCTGTGGTCTCTTCTTCTGCTTCACAGGCTTTCCGAACAGAGTGACGCCAGAAGCCGACCCAGAAAGGTCTGACTGAGAACAGCCCTGAAGAAGCCCGCGCTTAGGAGCACCCACACCTCCTCCCCCGGGGGAGCCCTGGAACTCCGGGGTTTGAGGCCAGCCCTGGGCTCGCTGCACAGGACGCCCGGCCTCCCCGTCCCAGCCACAGCCCCGGCCCGCTGCTGGCTGCTTGCTGAGTCAGTGACTAACCCAGGCTCTTCTCATTAACAGCGTCAGAGCCTCCACAGGAAGCCACGCACAGGCTTAGCGGAATGCTGCTCACCACAGAGCCGGCGGCCTCACTCCGGGATCCTGGGAAAACAACCGCAATAAGCACAACCGTTCCCGCCTGAAAAAGCACCCTGTGCGGAAGCCGGAAGCTGTCATCAGGCCTGAGCCGCCACCAAGCCCGTCCCGTCCGCCCGCTCCCCTCCCCTGCCCAGCTCAGGTGAGGGCGGGGGTCGCCCATGGGGCGGGGGAGTCTGGCTGTCCCACTAGGCAGGCCCCTGCCTCCTCCTTGACCGTGAAGACAGGTGTGGGAACAGGAACTCCATCTGGACGCCCACAGGCCTGGCTCTGCCCCCGCTCATCCCCGCAGGCCCTGCGCCCGGCGTGAGGAGCCTGGACAGGAGGCCTCCTGGGTGCTCGCTGCCAGGGCACGGCCCACCCCTGAGCACGCAGGCTGGTTCACGGTGACAGGGGCACGACATCTGGAGACATCGTCCCTGGAGGACCCGGCGAGAGGCAGGGGGCAGAGACTAGGGAGGAGACAAGACGTGGACTCCGTCCTCCTCTTCCCACTTGCAGCAGGAAGACGCCGGGACCCAGGGGGCCTCCAAGGCAGGGGCATCACAGCGGGATGAGCAACAGAATCCCTGGTCAGAGTGGAGTTCTGGGGCCCACCCGCAAACTTTCAGAGTCAGCAGGTCTGGGTCCCAGGAACCCGCATTCCTAACAAGTTCCAGCTGGTGGGGAAGCTGCTGGCCCAGGGGCCCCGCTCAGAGAACCACCGGCCTGAAGCAAGCAGGGACCACACTATCACCATCTGCTGAGGGCACGAGTGCCCAGGAGGTGCCGAGGGGGAGCACCCTGGGCCTCTGTCCACGGTCCTCACTCCCCAGCAGGCTGCAGGGGGCACGGCCTGCGGGCTGGGGGTCGCTGTCTTCTTCCCCGCTGCTCTGCACACCTCCGGAGCCCTGGGGTGGGGGCCAAGGCAAGTGGGACAGAGCGGCCAGGGTGGGATGCACGCACTGTTTCCCAAAGTGGAGAAGCACAGCGGGAAGAGTCAAAGGCAGGGAAGATGGAACATGGCGGGAGGTCTGCCGGCTGTCTCTCTGCCTCTCCCAGTGGCAGGGCTTTGAGAGCAGAGATCTGGCTGGAAGACTGGAAAATCCACAGAAGGCTCTCCGTCTGGGAGGAAAGCCAGGCGGGTGAGCAGAGGGCCCCGAGGCCCAGCGAAGGCGCTCAGCCTCACCTCTCAGCCTGCGGCCCCACTGGGGAGCACCCACTCACCAGGGGAGGGAGCAGGGGGTGAAGGGGGAGGGGGAGGGCCAGCACCTGCGGTGGGCCTGAGTATTCAAGAAGCGAACAGGTTTTCACTTGAAAATGAGTGCATCTCACACAGGGGCGGGGGTGGCAGAGAGACTGGCTGTGGAGCATCACACGGGTCCCGTCCACAGTCCGCCCCGGACGTCCGCAGGCCCCCAGCAAGGGGGTGCTGCCTGGCCCCAGGACCGTACCGGAGGACAAGCCAGGCCAAGGAGGGGAACCGCCTGGTAAAGCGATGCAAAGGAGAGAGCCAGGAAGGAGGCTCTCCTCCCACCGCCGACCCGGCCCTCTCCCCGCAGGGCCAGGCGACAAACCAGGCTGGTCTCGGGACCGAGCCGCGTCGCAAAACCCTGCCCGCGAGACCGGCACTGCAAGGAACTGTCAACATGGGAAAACAGGAAGGGGCTGCCGGGACCCCATGAGGCCAAAGTCCAGGTAGAGGAGGAAGAGAGAAGAGTGAGCGGGCCCGTGGCTCCCAGGGCATGGACAAGGTGCAGGACACGGTGGGCCCGTGGCCCTGACCCGGGTGGGTGGGACCCGCTGTGCACACAGGGGCCCCGATGACCAGGGTCCAAGGAAGGAGCCCCCACGAGGAAGAGGGGTCTAGAGCCTCACTGTGCCCACAGCGGCCCCTGGCCACCTGGACGAGGGGCAATGGTGTGCGCTGGCCCACTCCAGTGACATGTGCTGTGAGCACAAGATGCACGCGGATTTCTAAGACAGAGCGTGCACGCGCACACACACAAAGTAAAAGTGCCCTTCAGTAACTCTTTAAATGGCACGTTGAAAACGTAGCGTTTCAGCTGTACTCGCTTACGTACAATGCTATGAAAACGTACCTCGCCTCCTCCTTTTGACTCATCACGTGGCTCCCAGGAGGGCCGCGCGTGGCTCGTGTGCCACCTCACCTACCGCCACACCTGCGGGAGCGTTTCCAGACCTGCCCCTGACCCTGAGCTCCACGCCTGGGTCCGCAGCTCACGGAAGCCAGTCTGCGCAGAGCCAGGACCGGCCGGGACGTCCTGCTGTCCGGGCAGCCGTCCTTCTGCAGGACGGGCATGGGTGTGTCCACAGGAGGACGGGGCGCCACGGGGGCTCCAGGGGTGACAAGACCATTTCAGTTGCTTCAACCCAAACTAGCCCACCCGTAAGAGCCCAGGCCGCCCAGCCACCCAAGGAGCCGCTGCAAGTGCTGAGCGCCTGACGCCGGGGGTCCGCGTGGAGGGGCCGTCGTGGAGTGACCCTGGTGGGACGGGGGAACACGACGACCAAAAGTTCACCACCAGAACTTTTGTCGCCCTCACCAAAGAAAATGCTTTACTGCCACAGAGCAGTCTGGCCTGAGGCCGAGGCCGAGGCCGGGAAGGGAAGGGAGGGAAAGCCCAGGGACGGAGGAGGCCCTTCCAAGGGGGCACAGCTGGAGAAGGACTCGCCTGGCGCTCCCCGAGCGACAAGCGGCAGCATGGCCTCCACCCCACGGTCTCAAAGGCCAAGGCGAGCCGCACCCTCAGCCTTCCAGCTGTCTCCCACTCCAGCAAGGGGTCCTGTTAGCACCGTATCAGTGCAACTGGCGTCACCCCACCCCAGGACCAAGCCAAACGAACGCCTCTCCAGGGGCCTCGAGACCCCACGACCTGGGCCACATGCACGGGAGCATCACTCAGCCATACAAAGGGGAGAAGCCCTGCCACGCACAACAACGTGGACGGACCCTGAGAACACGATGCTCAGTGAGAGAAGCCAGACACAGAAGGACACACAGTGTGTGATTCCATTGATGGGAAACGTCCAGAACAGGCAGATCCACAGACACAGAGAGGAGGTTCCTAGTATCAGGGGCTGGGGCAGGGGACTGCGGGCCCTTTGCGCTGATGGAATGTTCTGGAATTAGAGGTGATGGCTGCACAGCTCTGTGAATATAGTAAAAGCCATTAAATTGTACACTTCATATGGCTGAGTTCTCTGGTGTGTGAATGCGATCTCAACAAAGCTGTTATTTAAAAAGACACAAAACCCACAAGACCCAGCGTGGCTCCTCCTCCCCTTGTCCCGCCCCTTCACCGAGTGTCTGTCCCAGACCAGGTGTGGGCCCAGCGTGTCCTGCGGCCCCAGCACCTGCTCCCCGGTGGGAGCCTCACTCAGCGCGCAGGGTGAGCACAGAGCAGACGCCAGGGAGCCACCTGCACACCAGGGGAAATGTGAGTCACCACCACCACGCGATGTGCAAATCCTTCCCGAGAGCTCCCCGCCCCGAGCCCCACGACTCCCGCCGTCCCCGTGGGCACCACCCCGTGGCGGCCCCCCGCCCCCCAGCACACAGCCTGCAAAACCCCTTCCCCACCCGGGAAAAGACGCGTCAGGTTTTCAAAGGACCAGCGTTCTCAGAGGTAACCTCTCTCACACACCGGCTGCCTGTGCACCTGGTGTGAGTCTGACATGCTTTCCGGGCATCGGCCACGCACCCCATGACTAACTGAGGGGATTCAAACGGAAGCCCCTCAGAGATGAGGAGGCATCGTCATCCAAGGTCAATACTCAGTGAAGCACACAGCCACCGACCTCCCAACTGCAGCTCACGGGAACCTGTGACTCGGCAGCCCTGCCAGGCGCCATGGACAGGAAGAGGGCCCGGTCCCACACGGGGGCGCCGAGGAACAGAGCCCCGGGCTAGGCACCGCGACAGCGGCCGTGGGTGGGGAGAGAGAGTCCGGGAAGGAAGAGAAAGGCGGGCGGTGAGGGAGGCACTACAGAGCCACGCATGAGCTGCAGAGGACCGCGCACAGACACCCAGCACGTCCTCTGTGAACAGCCTCGGCAGGAGACCCGGCTGGTGGGAACGGCAGGGACAGCTTGAAGGGACAGAGAAGATGCCAAAGAGGCCCCCAGGCAGCACCCTGAGTGGGAGGAAGGAAACAGGACTGTCATCCCACAGCCAGGGAGACAAGGCGCACGCACTGGGGAAGAGCGCCAGGACCACGAGAGGAGGACACGGCAGAAAGAAAGAGGGAGGAGAGGGGTTTCCTGGGAGACGTGCGCCGGCCCGGGACCCAGGGATGCGCAGACACAGCCAGTCGCACCCTACAGGTCCCCGAATTCAAAAGGGACACCAAACACTCTGTATCTTGATTGTACCAATGCCAATGAAATCATTACATCGGTGCGTAGCTTTGTAAGATGCCACCATCGGGAGAAACTGAGTAAAGAGAACGTGGGATGTATCCGACTTATTTCTGACGTCTGTGCAAGAATCTATGATCATCTCAAAATAAAAAGTTTAATTTAATTAAGGAAAAAAGGACGCAGCTCCTAGAGGTAGACTGGGGGCGGGTCCCCTGCAGCTCTGCCACCTCCTGCCTAGTGAATATCCAAAGGGCCGTCTGCCTCTGGCTCCTCCCACCAGGAACAGAGCATACAAGGGGCATTTGGATGTTAGGGACCGAAGCACGAAAGCTAACAGCCACGTACATACGGAATACCAGGCTTTTCCGGTGATCCCTTCCTCTTTAAAGAGGCTACTTCACCCACGTAAAGTCGTCAAAGGGTTAACCTGCCTTCCACCTGAGCTCAGATTAGGCAGGACTCACACCAGCAGAGGTCAGATCAGAAAATATTTTTTGAGTCACAGGGAGGGATGGCTCACTCGGCCGCCCACTTCAGCTACTACTCACAGTCGAGTGAAGGGCGTGACTGCTCAGCGGGCATTCATCAGAGACTCATGGGCTCTCAGGAGGAAGCCAGAAGCAGGAGGGGACAGTCACGCTGGGGCCGCTCCACGCCCACAGCCTCAGTGAGTCACGGAGGGGAAGGACCACTGCACACCCTCGCTGGCTCCTGCCCTGCCATCAGGCAGCCGAAGATACCACCTGCTTCCTCCTGAGCTGAGACCCGGTTTTCCCACCAAAAGAAGGGCCATCCTGCTTTAGAAATGCCACCGTGAGCTATAAGTGGATATCTGGGAACTCTCAGTCACGGAAGGAACAAAACTCGCCCTGCACCCCGCCCTCCTATTTGTCAATTGCGCAAAAGCCCATTTTGGAGGCTGGACATTTCCGCGTACAGGTGGTTGTGGCTGTTTGCACTTCCTCCTGCAGGTGTCCCCTCCTCAGAGAAGCCACCCACACCTCCCCCAGGGAAAATCTGGCAGCCCCACCCTCTGGGAACTCAGCTGATCCCATATACGGGGCACTACACCTCAGCTGAACTTCTGTGTACAAGCTCACTCATTTCAAACGTGCGGTCACATGAGTAATCTGACCTTCTCAGAAGTTAAGCTTCTGGAAGGAGCCCATTTTCTTAATGTATTCAGCATCAAGTCATCACAAAATATGAACTCTTATAAAGTACTGCCCCCTCACTTCCCATGAGAAAGCAAAATTCCTCAGCAGGGAAATGGGAGGGTAACAGACGTTACCCGCAAAGCTTTAGGAAGGCTGCGGCTCGCTGAGCACTTCACTAGGGCCCCTGACCGCCTGCCTGGTAGTAGGACAGACACACCAGGAACGGCTGCTGACCGGCAGAAAGAGCGCCCGGCCAGGCAGGCAGCACACCCCGCACTCTGCCAAGCGAGGTCCGGCCAGCAAGGGAAAGACACTCTCCACTTCAGAACCGCCCACCACTAGAAAGCCAGGTCCTGCCAAGGCCTGGGCACACGACGCCTCCCTTACAAGGGTTACAAATCTGTGGCCTTGCTCTGCCTCGAATAAAAGACAGTGATGGGGACAACGTGACCATCTCCAGATGAACTTTCAACTTCGTTTCAAGTGCCTGGGTGCTGGGTCACAGTGGATTTCTAAACTCTTCCAATACTCAAAAATACCAATTTCTAAGATGCAGAAGGGTTGTTAAACATACACTTAGCACAGACCCCAGTCCCACTCCTGGGTATTTTCTCGAGTCAGGTAAAAACCCAAGTTCACATGGAAACCTGCCCTGGGATGTTTACAGCAGCTTTATTCCTGATCCCCTCAAAACTGGAAACATCCCACAAGTCCTGCCACCCGCAGGCAAATGGACAAACGGAAAATGGAATACAACACATCAAGAAAAAGGAGTGACTTCTCATACCCGCAACAACAGGGATGACGGACTTCCCTGGTGGTCCAGTGGCTAAGACTCCGTGCTCCAAATGCAGGGGGCCCGGGGTCCACCCCTGCTCAGGGAACTAGATCCCGCACGCCACAACTAAAACATACTGCACGCGGCAATGAAGATCCCATGTGCCGCAACTAAGACCCGGCACAGCTAAGTAAATAACGAAATAAATAAATATTTAAAACAACAACAACAACAACAAACAAACCAGGGATGAATCTCGCATAGGTTTTGCTGAGCCAAAGCAGCCAGAATCAAAAAGCTACATGCTGTTGTTCCATTTATCTGACTTTCTGGAAAAGCCAAAACCTTAGGGACAGAGAGGAGATTAGTGGCCAAGAGGCTAGAGGCGCGCTGGCGCCAAAGGGCAGCAAATGGGATGACGCGATTGCTCTGCCACCTGACGGCGATCATCTGTCAAAACTCCTACAACTGTGCACTACAAGTGAACTATGCTTCACGGCTACTAAGGATAAACAAATTATTACATTTTGAAAAATGCGCCGGCCAGCCAACCCGTACATGACAAGTGCAGTAAGAGGGGCGGGGAGGCGAGGCAAGTGGATCAGCTGGAGTTCTGAAGGTTCTCCCCACTTTCAGTTTCCCACCCCTGGGATCTCTCCCCGCCCTGCCCACTGCTCAGGCCGCCCACCCGGGCCACCCAGAGTTACCCAACCGAAAAAGCCAGAGCCCAGGCTCAGCCGCGCCTCCGGGCACAGGAAGAGCAAAAATAGAAAGCGCCAGTGCGCAGTGGCGGGCTGGAAACCCTCCGACCTCGGAGAACTGCGGAGAACCGGGGACCGGAGTCAACAACGGCTCCCAGGCGGTCCCAGCGTCCCGCCCCCGCCCCCGCCCCCGGCCGCGACACAGTTTCCACAAATTGACACACACTGGAGCCCGCGCAAGGGGCGGGTCGCGCAGGCTTCCCCGCCGGGTCCCCTGGAGGCCGGTCCCCCGCAAGCAGAGCGCACGAAAGGGCGCCCCAAAGGCGCCGGCCCAAGGCGCCCGCTGCGCTTTCCCTCCCAAAGGTGGGCTGCGGGGCCCAAGCGTAAACCCTGAGACAAGAACACGCGCACCACGCCGCCACGGGGGACGAGAGGCCGGGCGTCCACCTGCCCAGACACCCTGCATTTCTGGAATCACCGGAAGCCTGTGTAAATTTCCGTTCAGCGTGTCATTTTCCAAAGGCCACTCAAGATCAGGGGACAGGATGCCTCCTCTCCAAGGGTCCAGCCAGCCCACCCACTCAAATTACGGGACACAATGCCTCCGTTCCAAGGGGCCTGCCAGCCCACCCACTCAAATTAGGGGAGACAACGCCTCCTCTCCAAGGGTCCAGCCAGCCCACCCACTCAAGATCAGAGGGACAAAATGCCTAACTAAAACAAAACAAAACAAAAACACAAAAAACTGGAGAGAGGGAGGAAAGGGTGTCCTCAAAAATAAAAAAGCTAAGCACATTGACAGCGCTAAGGATAAACTACCAGGAAAAAGAAACCCTACATGTCAGATCATAAAGTACGGAAGGGCAAGCCCGCCGGCAGTCCAGGCCCGGGGAAACCGGGGTCCCCAGCCCTACAGAGCCAACGGCAGCCCGGCTCGGGCGCCCCTCGGAAGCGCGGGGTCCCCGCGGCCGAGTCTGTGCCCCCGGCCGGGCCCGGCTCCCCTCTGCCCACCCTGCGCGCGGGGGCTGGAAACGGCCGCGGAGAACCACGGCAGGGCGGGAAGGGGGACCCCAAAGAGGGTCTGGCGACTCGAGTCGCTCCGTTTCTCGGTGGGCTCAGCGCGCGCCGTGAGGGAAGAGGGGCAGGGGTCTGGGAAGAGGGGATGGGCGGCACTTACGTAGACCGGCAGCGGCCACGGGTAGACGGCGGGCTCGGCCCCCACGGGCGACTCCAGCCTCAGCTCCAACCTCTCCCCCAGGTCTTCGCGCGCGGCCCCCGCACCAGGCTAGCCTGGCGGTTGGGGGAGGGGCGGGGCGCCGCCGGCGGGGGCGGGGCAGGCGGGCAGGCGGGCGTGAGGCTGAGGGGAGGGGGTCTGGCCTGGGCCTCAGCCGGCGCCGCCGCCGCGCTCCCGTTTGGCCCCCGGCTCCCTCTTTGTGCTCACAGGCCCGTGACCTCCAGCGCTGCCGCCAACTCGGGCCAGCGTGAGGCGAGCACAATGAGCCAAGGCCCGGCTGAACCACTCACTCGCGGCGCACGCGCCGCCGTCCCCGTGGACTCGCCCGCTCTCACGCACGCACGCACGAACGTCTTTGGCTCCCCCCCGGCCACCCCCACCGGCCCGAAGTGGGGACCCGGGGAGACCCCTCAGGGCCTGGGGTGGCGGGTTCGACTCCCGCCTTGACGTACTGTGACCACCCCCCCCCCAAATAATAAGACTATAATTCGTCATTAAGTATGACAGCCGGAATCCCGGCTTCTGTTCACAAAAATGCCGTGTGTTTAGCCTATGCTAGGCACCAGACCCTGGACGCTCAGTACTGGCAGAAAAGGAAATGCCCTACCCTCATGGCGCTGTCATTTTAATTGGAATAGTAGTGACAATGGTCAAGAGAGAAAATAAATTGTCATCATCGCCACGGGGATGGTTAATCTCATGTGCGCACTGCGTGGGGCCCCGGCAACCACAAACATTATTCCAGATGTGGCCAGGAAGGTATTTTTCAGAAGAGATGAACACTGAAATTGGTCCACTTTGCGTAAAGGAGATTGTCAATGCCGTGGCGTGGGTGGGCCTCGTCCATCAGTTGAAGGACTGGAGAGAAAAATGAATTTCCCTAGAAAGAGGGAACTGTTCCTCCAATGGCCTTGGGACATCAGCTCTTCCCTGTGTCTCCAGCCCAGAGTCCTGCCCTGACTTGCCTGCCTCACGGTCACATGAGTCAACTCCTTAAAACAAAACTATATATGTAAAAATACTGAATATATACAAGCCTATTAACTTGTATATGTGTGTATACATATTATATATATGTATACACATATGTTTATATTTGCGTGCGTTTGTAGTATATGTGTAAGTACTATATACAGTATACATACAAGCCTATATATTTGTGTGTATATATTGTATACATGTATGTATGTGTATATATATATATAGTATACATATTATAAATGTGAACATGCTGTATATATACACACACCCATATATTGATATATGGGTGTGTATATATACAGTATATGTACACTGTATGTATGTATGTATACAGTGTATATTTATATATAGATGTGTATATATGTTGTATACCTGTATGTGTATATGTTTCTAGGTATTATATGTATATATGTATATACTATTATATACACATTTGCGTATGTATTATATGTGTATGTACATGCGCATATTTACATATAGGTGTGTATGTGTGTGTATACATTGTATATATGTATGTGTATATATCTTATATATATGATATATGTATATATATGATGAATTTATATATACAGTACATATTTATTTTTATGCTATATGCTTTTATATGTAGGTGTATATGTGTGTCTATATGTATGTACGTGTATGTATTGCATATATTATATGTGTATGTATATATACTGTCTATATACACACCTAAATATCTTTGTATGTGTGTATATATGTATGATATATATGTACCTAGGTGTGTATATTGCATATGTTATACGTATGTTTACATACTGTATATGTACAAACTATGCATTTTATATGTGTGTATGTATGTATGTGTGTATTGTATATACTATATGTGTATATGTATGTATGCATACTGCATATATACACAGCTGTATATTTTTGTATGCGTGTACATATGTACGTGTGTGTGTATATACACACACACACCCTATGGATTCTGTTTGTCTGGAGAACCCTCACTGATACGGACACTTATGACAATTGAGTACCTGCTCTTTGCCAGCCAGGGAGCCAAAGGCTTGTCCTTTCGGTGTCTCCCTTAAGTGTCACAAGTCCCAGGAGGGAAGGGGATGCGGCTCCTACCAGTTGAGGTGCCTCAGGGTCAGAGAGGCGCACAGGGCGGGGCGCTGGAGCCTGGTGGAGCCCAGGTGGAGTTCTAGCAGCAGTACAGCCTAGAAGTCCCACTTCCCCGGGTGCTTCTCACAAAGATGCCGAGGGAGAGATGGGATCTGAAGGAGGGGATGAGGAAGCTTCCGTGGGTCCGCAAGCCCAGACCAAGGCTGACTCGTCAAGGGTGTTAGAGGTCAGGACTGTGGTTATCCTGGGGGTGGGCTTACACAGAGCCATTCACATTCTGAAAAAGTATCCATTCTGCTCTTGTTTGTATGTTTACCCCCCTCCCCCAAATCTTTTTTTTTTTTAAACATCTTTATTGAAGTATAATTGCCTTACAATGGTGTGTTAGCTTCTGCTTTATAACAAAGTTAATCAGTTATACATATACAATATGTTCCCCATATCTCTTCCCTCTTGCATCTCCCTCCCTCCCACCCTCCCCATCCCACCCCTCTAGGTGGTCACAAAGCACCGAGCTGATCTCCCTGTGCTAAGTGGCTGCTTCCCACTAGCTATCTATTTTACATTTGGTAGTGTATATATGTCCATGACACTCTCTCACCCTGTCACATCTCGCCCCACCCCCTCCCCATATCCTCAAGTCCATTCTCTAGTAGGTCTGTGTCTTTATTCCCCTCTTGCCACTAGGTTCTTCATGGCCTTTTTTTTTTTTTCCTTAGATTCCGTATATATGTGTTAGCATACTGTATTTGTTTTTCTCTTTCTGACTTACTTCACTCTGTATGACAGACTCTAACTCCATCCACCTCATTACAAATACCTCCATTTCATTTCTTTTTATGGCTGAGTAATATTCCATTGTATATATGTGCCACATCTTCTTTATCCATTCATCTGTCGATGGACATTTAGGTTGCTTCCATGTCCTGGCTATTGTAAATAGAGCTGCGATGAACATTTTGGTACATGACTCTTTTTGAACTATGGTTTTCTCAGGGTATATGCCCAGTAGTGGGGTTGCTGGATCGTATGGTAGTTCTATTTGTAGTTTTTTAAGGAACCTCCATACTGTTCTCCATAGTGGCTGTATCAATTTACATTCCCACCAACAGTGCAAGAGAGTTCCCTTTCCTCCACACCCTCTCCAGCATTTATTGTTTCTAGATTTTTTGATGATGGCCATTCTGACCGGTGTGAGATGATATCTCATTGTAGTTTTGATTTGCATTTCTCTAATGATTAATGACGTTGAGCATTCTTTCATGTGTCTGTAGGCCATCTGTATATCTTCTTTGGAGAAATGTCTATTTAGGTCTTCTGCCCATTTTTGGATTGGGTTGTTTGTTTTTTTGTTATTGAGCTGCATGAGCTGCTTGTAAATCTTGGAGATTAATCCTTTGTCAGTTGCTTCATTTGCAAATATTTTCTCCCATTCTGAGGGTTGTCTTTTGGTCTTGTTTATGGTTTCCTTTGCTGTGCAAAAGCTTTTAAGTTTCATTAGGTCCCATTTGTTTATTTGTGTTTTTATTTCCATTTCTCTAGGAGTTGGGTCAAAAAGGATCTTGCTGTGATTCATGTCATACAGTCAAATCTTTTAAAAACAGATTCTCTTGGTTGCTGGGAACACACACAGGGAAGTTGTGTGTGAGGGGCTATGATCCAGGGGACAGGGAGGACAAGCCCCCCACTCGTAGGGCCAGGAGTGGCTCAGCTTTGTGAGCTGAGGATGGCCCATGAGGTCCCAAAAAGAAGGGTCCCTGCTCCGTCCCTGCTCTGTGCACCCCATTCCCAGCCTGAGAAGCCCAGAGCCACCCCCCCACACACACACCAGGGAGGAGAGCCAGTCACCCTGGCTCCCAGGCTCCGGCTCCAAGGCTCCCGGCACTAAGAGCTATTTTCAGCTTTCATGCTCTGTCTGTCTCTCGCCCGCCCTTCCTCCCTCCCTCCTCCGTTTCTTCCCCTCCCGCTCCATCTGTCCTCCCCTCCACCCTGCATTTCTACACAGGATGGCTCACAGACAGCTGCTCCCCGTGCCCATCTGCCACCATTCGATGGATGTCAAAGCAAGCCCTGGGGACTTCCCTGGAGGTCCAGTGATTAAGACTCCGAGCTTCCACTGCAGGGGGCACGGGTTCAATCCCTGATCAGGGAAATAAGATCCTACATGCCGCACGGCACGGCCAAAAAAAATAAATGAATAAAAAATAAAGTTATAGTGATGAAACAGCCCTAGTGGTGCAAGGATGGGACGTATAGCTCTATGGTATAGAATAAAGGTCCAGAAACAGATATATGAGAACTTGATATGACAGAAAGTGGGGAAATTAAGGAGTTTTCAATAAATGGCATTAGGACAATTGCATATCCATGTGGGGAAAAGTAAATTAGGAAAAAAAAAAAAGCAAGCCCTGGTCAGGTGTGACCTTGGGCCCAGGGCCATTGGCACACGATGTCATGTGGGACGTTCTTCCTTAGACTCCTCCCTCCCTCCTGTGTCACTGTCACTTCCTCCAGAACCTTCCTGGACTCCCCTACTAAAGCCCGGAGGGTGCCCTCACCCGCCCTGGATCACCAGAATTCCAATCCCGGCCCACCCTTCCCCGCCAGGTAAAGAACTGTGCATGGTCAATAAGACCGTAGAGGTCATTGGCCATTGCTATTGCAGCTGGAATTGTTACTGTGTTTAGATAGGGTGACTAACACCCGCCCCCAGTTTGCCCAGGACCGCTCAGGTTTGCGTGCTGGAACTCTGGGGAAACCCTCAGTCCCGGGGAACCCCAGAAGGCTGGTCAGCCTATTTAGGACAGATCTTTCACTTGATCTCCCAACCCCCGAGAGCCACAAAGGGAATCTCCCCCCTCCTTCCATTGTAACCTTCATTCATTCATCCACTCATCCCTTTATTCAACTCCTTTATTCAGCAAGTATTTATGAAGCATCTACTACACAGCAGACACTCTTCTAGGTGCTGGGACATAACAGCATCCCTGTCCTCAAAGAGCTCACGTTCTAGCGAGGGCAGCAAACAGTAAACTGAGAAGGTGTGATTTATTACATGGGGATGATGTCTCGGAGACCACTGCAGGGCAGGGGAGGTGGGAGACGAAAGGGGCAGTTCTAAATGCAGGCGCTGACGGGATTGGGGCAGACCTTGCCCTGGGCCAGGCTGGTTGCTTCAACACAGCTGTCCTTGCCCAGGGCCATCCCGCCCCCGCCTCACCCAGTTCTTCTGTGATGTGTGGGGAAAATCTGTGGTTGTCTCAACTGGGGGGGAGGGGCCCCTGGAATCAAATGGGTGCGGCCAGGGATGCTGCTAAACCCCACACAGTGCCCAGGAGGGGCCCTCAGCAGAGGATGACCCGCCCTGAATAACCCCAGTGCCGCGGGGGAGACCCTGCACTAATATTATTCAGACCCGCTGGTGCCCCCAGATTCCTGCACAGGCAGGGATTCTAACCGGGTCACCTCTGTATCCCGAGGTGACCTAGAGTGGGGCAGCCAGGAGGGCTGAGATGAGTATCGGGGGTGAAATGACAAATCTCTGTGCCCACTCTCCCCACCGCACCCCAGGGGTGATGGCCTCTATCTCCTCCCTGTGCAGGTAGCTTTTCCCTGAGCCATTTCTTCTTGTCAAGGTCCCTGTCGCAGGTTGGGTTCCCCGAAGATGACGTTGAGAGCAAGGACTGGAGTGCAGGTGGTTGATGTGAGACGTGCAGGAACAGATACAGCTGCCATAGGGTCCCGCAATTCCACTCCTGGGCATAGATCCGGAGAAAACTCTAATTCAAAACTATACATACACCCCTGGGATTTCCCTGGTGGTCCAGTGGTTAAGACTCCACACTTCCAGTGCACGGGGCATGGGTTCCATCTCTGGTCAGGGAACTAAGATCTCACATGCCGTGTGACAAAAAAAGAAGAAAGAGAGAAAGAGAAAGAAAGAAAGAAAGAAAGAAAGAAAGAAAGAAAGAAAGAAAGAAAGAAAGAAAGAAAGGAAGGAAGGAAGGAAAGAAGGAAGGAAGAAAGAAAGAAAGAAAGAAAGAGAGAAAGAAAGAAAGAAAGAAAGAAAAAAGAAAGAAAAGATACATGCACCCCAATGTTCATTGCAGCACTATTTACAATATCCAAGACATGGAAGCTACCTAAATGTCCACTGATGGATGAATGGATAAAGAAGATGTGGTACATATATACAATGGAATATTATTCAGCCATAAAAAGAATGAAATAATGCTATTTGCAGCAACGTGGATGGACCTAGAGATTATCATACTAAGTGAAGTAAGTCAGAAGAGAAAGACAAATATCATATGATCTCACTTATATGTGAAATCTAAAATACGACACAAATGAACTCGTCTACGAAACAAAAACAGACTCACAGACATAGAGAACAGACTTGTGGTTGCCAAGGGGGAGAAAGAGTGAGGGAGGGTTGGATTGGGAGTTTGGGGTTAGCAGATGCAAACTATTAAATATAGGATGGATAAACTACAATGTCCTACTGTCTAGCACAGGGAACTATATTCAATATCCTGTGATAAGCAATAATGGAAAAGAAAAAAGTTTTATTTATAGGTTCCATCCCTAACTGAGCTGGCCCATCCCCTCCCATGGTTCTAAGTGCAGCCCGAGGCTGCAGACCTCCCACCGTGGTCTTCAGCTCCAGAGCAAGCCACCTGCAAACCACCCACATCTTCCCAGGGGCTGGCAACTCTCCTTTGCTACTGATTCCAAGACACATCCAGATAGCAAAAATGTGACCATGAAAAGAAACCCAGGCATGTTCAAATCAGGGAAATAACATTCTTATCTCTGTTTAGTACTCACTTAATTTTAGAATAGCTTAGAGTTACAAAAAAGTTGCCAAGATCTGTACAGAGTGTACAGAGTGCCGTGGACCCTGACCCAGCACCCCTATTTCCAACACGTTAGTACCTTAGTACGACATGTTTATCCAACTAAGGAACCAAGATGGATACATTGTTATTAACTAAAGTCCACACTTTATTAGAATTTCCCTAGTTTTCCCCTAACATCCTTTTTCTGTCCCAGTCTCCTCTGGGCTGTGACATTTCTCAGACATCCCTGGGTTTTGATACCTTGAAAGTTTTGAGGAGGACTGGTCAGGTATTTTGTCCCTCAATTTGTTTGTCTGTTTGTTTTCTGATGTTTTCTTATGGTTGGTCTGGAGTTGTGGGGTTTGGGGTGGAAGATCCAGACAGAGATAAAAATGCCATTCTCCTCAGGTCACATCAAGGATACAGACCATCAGCGGGACTTATGACAAACGATTTTACCCTTGATCACCTGGCCAGTATCGTCTTTTTTTTTTTTTTTTTTTTTTTTTTTTTGCTGCATTGGGTCTTCGTTGCGTGCGGGCTTCTGTATTTGTGGCACGGGGGCTCAGTAGTTCTGGCTCCCAGGATCTAGAGCGCAGGCTCAGTAGTTGTGGCCCACGGGCTTAGTTGATCTGCAGCACGTGGGATCTTCCCGGACCAGGGCTTGAACCCGTGTCCCCTGCATTGGCAGGCGGATTCTTTTCTTTTCTTTTTTTCTTTTGGAACCAAAACTTTAATCCCAAGGATTCTCACAAAACATATTACAAATGACAGCGTGAAAAAAAAATTGCACAGTAACTCAAAGTTCAGCTCTACAATATACTCTTAATGTGGCAGGACATTGGTATCTTGATAATCTCAAATTTCCAAAAAATATTACAAAGAGCTATGTATTCATGTACAGCAATCACACAGGGGACTTATGACCTAAATCAAAGGTAAATTAACTTCCTTGAAACTTCTTAGATTCTAAACTCACTGGACAACCTCTTGTCCAGTGTGAAGACTAGTGGAATTTTTAAACCTCTAATCTAGGGTAAGGGTGCAGCTTTCATTTTTACCTGCTGGCTTGTGTTCACAGCACCTTTTAAAGACTGCTTGCTTAACTACAGCTGCCTACCATATCCCAGCTACTGAAAGCCTTTTCAATGTTTGCCAGTGTTGTTTCCATAATAGTAAACATCACACTTTAGCTGGGCAGGAGTTAGAGTTTTATTATCAGTCTAGGCAAGACCAAAAATTCAAAGCAAATTCAATTTTGCTTAGGGAACATTTTAAGGTAACAATTCTTCATATTACATGCCTCATAGGACCCATTTCAAACCATAGAGAATGACACCTTTATGTGTCACTGTCCCAAGAGACAAACAAATGTGAACAGCTAAAACATTTAAAAAGTGCACCAAGCTTCGGAAGTCTCAAACAAAACTTGAATTTTCTGTACATACTCCTGTCAAATGAAGCTATTGCCTGTACACCACTCCTCTTGCAAAGTGGTCTTCTATTTCCTTTCATTTCACCTAGATTGGCTAGGAGACCTAGAGAAAGATCGGGACGGCTTGTGATTTCTCTCCTGGGACAGTGATCTCTCTCTTCTATATCTAGAAAGGGACCTGCTCTGGCTGACGGAGAAGGCTCTCCATCTTGGAGATGTGTGGCGAGGTGGAGGACTCCTCCTTTGATAATCATCTCGAGGGCGACGACCCCAAGAAGGAGGCGGTCACGATTTCGACTTCTCTTTTCCCCATTCCACAGGTCCACTCTTACTCGGCAGCCACATAGTGTTCTCCCATCTAGTTCTCGGACAGCATTGGCTGCAATTCGGGGATCTTCACATTCAACAAGAGGGAAGCCGGGAGGGTTTTTAGCAACCCACACACTTCAGAGTGTTCCATAATAGCCTAAAGCTCGTTCCAATTCAGTCTTGTTACAACTGTTTCCAAGATTCCTTACATAAAGTTTACAGTCCAACAGACTGTAAAACACATGAAAAGATGGTCAACATCACTAATTATTAGCGAAATGCAAATCAAAACTACAATGCGATGTCACCTCACACCAGTCAGAATGGCCATCGTCAGAAAATCTACAAACAATAAGTTCTGGAGAGGGTGTAGAGAAAAGAGGACCTCCTACACTGTTGGCGGGAATGTAAATTGGTACAGCCACTATGGAAAACATTATGGAAGCTCCTTAAAAAACTAAAGAAAGAGTTACCATATGATCCAGTATTCCCAGTCCTGTGCATATATCTGGAGATAAACATGGTTCAAAAGGATGCATGCACCCCAATGTTCATTGCAGCACAGTTTACAATAGACAAGACATGGAAGCAACCTAAATGTCCATCAACAGATGAATGGATAAAGAAGATGTGGTACACATATACAATGAAATATTATTCAGCCATTAAAAAGAATGAAATAATGCCATTTGCAACAACATGGATGGACCTAGAGATTATCACACTAAGTGAAGTAAGTCAGACAGAGAGAGACAAATATCATATGATATTGCTCATATGTGGAATCTTAAAAAAATTATACAAATGAATTTGTTTACAAAACAGAAACAGACTCACAGACATAGAGAAGAACTTATGGTTACTAGGGGGGAGAGGTGGGGAGGAGGGATAGATTGGGAGTTTGGGATTGACAGGTACACACTGCTATATTCAAAATACACAACCAACAAGGACCTACTGTATAGCACAGGGAACACTGCTCAGTATTCTGTAGTAACCTAAATGGGAAAAGAATTTGAAAAAGAATAGAGACGTGTTTATGTATAACTGAATCACTTTGTTGTACAACCAACACACCATTGTCGATCAACTATACTCCAATATAAAATAAAATTTTTTTAAAAAATAATAAAAGTAAAGATATGAAGTGGTTCCCCCCAAAAGATAACAATACATGCATATTAGAATGGCTAAACCAACATAAACAAAAAAATAATTGACAATATGAAATGCTGGTGAGGTTGCGGAGCTAAAAGAACTCTCATTGCTGGTGAGAATGCAAAACAGTACAGTCACTGTGGAGAGAGTTTGGTAGTTTCTTACAAAGAAAACAGGCTTAAAATACCAATCATGCTCTTAGGTGTTTACCCAATTAAGGTGAAAACTTAACACCTGGATGTTAAAAACCTGAATGTTTATAGCAGCTTTATTCATAACTGCCCCAAACTGGAAGCAGTCAAGTTGTCCTTCAATAGGTGAATCAATAATCTGTGGTACAGTGTACATCCATAAAATGGGATAAACAGAATTGAGCTATCAAGCTACAAAAAGACATGAAGGAAACTTAAGTTTATATTACTAAATGAAATAAGCCTAAAAACAGTCTGAAATGCTAAATACAGTATAATTCCAATTATATGACATTCTGGAAAAGGCAAAACTATAGAGACAGTTAAAAGATTAATGGTTGCCAGGGATTCAGGAGGAAGAGGGGGAAGGATGAATAAGTCAAGCACAGAGGAGTTTTAGGGGGCAAAACTATTCTTTACAATACTGTAACAGTGGATACATGACATTACACATTTGTCAAAACCCATAGAACTGAACTATTAATACAAACTATGTACTTTAGTTAATAGTAATATACCAATATTATCAATATTATCAATAGTAATATATCTTGAATTATAACAAATGTATCATGCAAATGCAAGATATTAATAATAGGGAAAACTGTGGCAGGAGAGGGGATATGAGGATTCTTCTGTACTGTTAGCTTACTTTTTCTATAAATCTAAAATTGTTCTCAAACTACTATGTATAAAACAAATAAGATACAAGGATATCGTGTACAGCACAGGGAATATTGCAAATTTTTTACAATAACTTTAAATGGAGTATAATCTATAAAAATATTGAATCACTGTTGTACACCTGAAACTAATATAATATTGTAAATCAACTATACTTCAATAAAAAATAAAATTATTCTAAAAAATAAAATTTATTAATTTTTAAAAATCAGTGGGAATAGAAGTGGTCGTATAGGGCATCCTGGTTGTGCTCACAATCTTAAATCTTTCAGCATTTCACTATTGAGAATGATGTTTTGTAGACACCCTTATGAGATTAAAGATGTTTCCCTATTTTCCTAGTTTGTCAAAACTTTTTTTTCAAATAATAGATACTAAATTCTATCAAATGCATTTTCTAATCTACTGAGATGATCATACTTTTTGTTTCCTCTCTACTCTGTAACTGTGGTGCATTATACTGATCAATTTCTACTGTTTAGCTGAGTTCACATCACTGCAATATACCAGCCTGGGCAGGAGGGTTCTTAACACATGTTGCAGGGTGAATTTATTGGTAGTTTCTTTAGGACTTTTGCTTCTGTGTTCTTGTAATTTTATTTTCTCATAGTATCTTGCTAGGTCATACTAGCAAGATCATGCTAGCCTCATAAAATGAGTTGGGATGAGTTTCCCATTTTCTCTTCCTTGGGAGAAATTAAGAAAGTTTGGCATTTGGTAGTATTTGCCTGTTAAGACACTTGTACTTTTTTGAGGAAAAATTTTTCATTACAGAATTTTAATTTTTCTGTTAGTTATAGAACTAGTCATCATTCTTATTTCTTTCTATGTCAGTTGTGGTAAGTTGTATTTTATCAAGGAATTTACTCATTTCACCTAAATTTTCAAATGTAATATCTTATCTTTTTAGTGATTTTATGATCTGTAATGATGTGCCCTTTACACTGCTGATTTGTATTATTTTGTGTCACTTCCCTTTTTAATCTTGCTTAGTTTTGCCAGAGGTTTATTAATTTTATTAGCCTTTACAAAGAGCCAAATTTTGGCCTTGTTGACTATCCTTATTTATGTTTTCTATTTTATAATTTTCAGCTCTTTATCAGTTTCTTCCACTTTAGGTTTATTTAACTATTCTATAACTTCTTGAGCTGGATACAAGATCATTAATTTTCAGCCCTTCTTATATAAAACCTACATTGTTAATACCCCTCTAAACCTTGTTTAGCTCCATCCCACAAGTTTGGTTTGCTTTTGTTTTTGTTTTTGTTTTTCCCAGTGGGCTGGCAGCTCCTGAGCACACACCTCAGGTTCTGGGCAACTCTGACCTCACAGATTTTGATGTATAGTTTTTTGTTATGCCTCACTTAAAAATATTTTCTAATTTCCGTTATGATTTCTTCTTTGCTCCAAAAGTTTTTTTTAGAATTGTAGTTCTTATTTTCTAAAAATATGGAATTTTCTTATGTTTTGTTGTTGTTGTTGTTGTTAGTAATACTTGGCTTAATTGCATTGTGGTTAGAAACATTCTCTGTGTGATTTCAATCCTTGCTTTATGGCTCAGGGTATAGTTAATTTTTGTAAATGCTTTGTGGATGTTTGAAACAATGTACATTCTGTTATTGGATGTAATGTCCTGTATACGTCAATTAGGTCAAGTTTGTTAATTGCATTCTTCAGTATTTTATAATTCTTTCTGATTTTTTTTGTTTGCCTAAATCTTTTACCAAAAGAGGGTATGTTTAAATTTTCAATTATGATTGTAGGTTAACCTATTTTTCCTTGCAGTTCAGTTATTTTTATTTTTTAATTTTTTAAAAATTTTATTTATTTGTTTGTTTACTTATTTATTTATTTTGGCTGCGTTGGGTCTTCATTGCTGCACATGGGCTATCTCTAGTTGTGGCGAGCAGGGGCTACTCTTCGTTGCGGCGCTCAGGCATCTCACTGTGGTGGCTTCTCTTCTTGTGGAACACGGGCTCTAGGCATGCAGGCTTCAGCAGTTGTGGCGCACAGGCTCTAGAGCGCAGGCTCAGTAGTTGTGGTGTACGGGCTTAGTTGCTCCGCGGCATGTGGGATCTTCCCAGACCAGGGATCAAACCCGTGTCCCCTGCACTGGCAGGTGGCTTCTTAACCACTGTGCCACCAGTGAAGTCCTGTATTTTAAAAAATTAAGTAAATTCTGTACTTTATTTGGACGTCTGATTTTTCCTTAAAGTTACTTTTCTGTTTTAGTTGTCTCCTTAGCCTTCTCTGATTTATGATATTTAGTTTCTCAGACTTTTTTGTGTGTGATGACCTTAATAGTTTTGAGGAGTACTGGCCAGGTATTTTTTAGCACGTCCTTCAATTTGGGTATGTCTGATGTTTTTCTCATGGTTATGATCTTGGAGAGACAGCAGTGAGTGGTGGCTCGAAGCAAGATCTTAGTTTCCTGCCCAGGAATTGAACCTGGCTAGCCTGGGTGAAAAACCAGGAATCCTAGCTGCTAGTCTACCAAGGGCTAGAGGCTAGAGGCAAATTTGAAAAATGAATTTCACAAGGAGGCAAAAACTGTAAAAACAGGCAAAAAGTTTATTATTAGAGATACAGCACAACATGTGGAAGAGCACACAGAGGAACAGTTTATTTAAGACAGAAGCAAGGCAGAGATACACACCCGGAGAGAAAGGATGTGGGTGTTCTCCCTAATGAGGAGGAGTACAGTAAAGAGGCGGTTAAATCATTTATATAGGGCAGTTCTTCCAGGTCTTTGTTTACCTTTGGCCAATAATCTCATTTCTTTTCCCACATCTAACCTGTTCTAAGACACTCCCCAACATGCATGCACATCTTTTTGCCAAGATGGATTCCAGCACAGAGGCCTGTGGGAGGCTTGGCATCACCTATTATTGGGTGACGCCCTGTCCTTTTTGACCCCCAAGGAGCGTTTCTGCACCTGTGCAGTCGGGGAGTTCTCCTTGACCTCAGGAGTGGTCATCTTATCTCTTTACTCCAGCAGAGTTCAGCTCCTGCCATTAACTTTGTCCTTGGAGTGTCAGGGAAAACAAAGCTCCAATTTTACTCCGCTTGACAAACTCCAGCTGCTCTGCCCAGAGGCCTATATATCTCCTACCTCAGTTAGACAGGGGCTATGGACTTGGGGAAGGTAGAACACACAGGTGAAGTGCCATTCTCATCACATCATATCATGTTCTTGAACATCCTTGCTTCTAGGCCCTCTCAGTGGACAGCACATATGTATGTATACTGACCACAAGTTCAATCAATTTTGGCTTTATATATTTTGAGACCATGAATAAATAAGATAAACACAAAAACTTAGAATTACTATATATTCCCAGTGAATTAAACAGTTTATCATTATGAAGCATTCTTCTTTATCTCTAGAAATATATTTGCTTTAAAATTTATTTTGTTTGATGTTAATACAATGACACAAGTTTTGGAGAGGTTAGTGTTTGCCTAGTATATTTGATCCATTCTTTTTCTTTCAATTTTACTATATTCTTATGTTTTAGATGTACTTATAAACAGAAAATTGTTATTTTAAAATCTAGTCCAACACACCCCTTACATGTAATATAATTATATATGTATGTGGATTTATATTTACCATTTTACAATGTGCTTTCTTTCTGTCCCATATATTCTATGTTCCTTTTTTCCTTCTTTTGGATTTAACATTTGTATTATTTCATTTTTCTTCCATTAGTTTAGAAGTTATATGCTCTTTTATAATTCTTAGAAATTACAATATTACATCCTGAAGTTAGTTGGTGCTTTTATCCTCTTCCCAGTAATGTATGGATAAAAATTTAACTCCCTTAAACCCCTTCACAACTTAATGAATTTTAATTATCTCTATATTTTATACCCTAAAAAAATTGTTGTTGTTGTCTTATATATACAATATTAGTTTAGATTTACCAATTAATTTAGACTTTTTGTTGCTTTTAAATCCTTTCACAATCTCTGAGTGTCCATCTGGGATTATTCTCCTTCTGTCTCAAAAATGTCCATTATTATTTTCTTTAGTTGACAAGCATGCCAGTGAAATATCTTCTCATTTTCTCTTTATCTGAAAATGTCTTTATTTCATATTTATTCTTGAGCATATTTTTGCTGAGAATAGAATTCTATGTTAGCAGTTATTTTCTTTAGAACACTGAGTACATAATTCCATTGTTCTTCTAGCTTCCATGTTCCTGTTGAGACTATGACTGCCATTCTATTTCTTACTTCTTTGGATGATTTCAAGATTATTTCTTTCTTTTTGCTTTTCAGCAATTTACTCTGACATATATCTAATAGTGAAATTCCTTTTATTTACCCTTCTTGATATTTATTGGGCTTCTTGAATCTATGGATCATATCTTTCAGCTATTTTTGGAAGTTTCACATTCATTATCTCTTCATATATTTTCCCCCATTCCTTTTCTCTTTTCCCTCTAAATATCCACTTAAATACATGTTAAAACTTCTCACTCACTATGTTCTCTATGTCTCTTACATTATCTTCTGTTTTATCTCAGCTTTTTTGCCTCTCTATCCTTTATTCTGGATATTTTCTTCTGATCTATCTTACAACTCACTAATTCTTCAGCTGCATCTAATCTGCTGTTAAATTCTTTTTTTGAGTTTTACTTTCAGTTATTTTATTTTTTTAGTTTTATAATTTATATTTGAATCTTTTAAAAATAAGCTATTTCACTTTATGTAGTTTTCAGCTCTCTGCAAAAAAACTTCCACCCTCATGACTCAATCACATCCCAAAGCCTCCACTTCCTAATACCATGATTTGGAGACTAGGATTTCAACACATGAATTTGGGAGGGACACAAAGCATTTAGTCCACAACATTTAGATAAATACATAGATGTGGAATTACAGGGTCATTGGGGAGATATATGTTTAATTTCATAAGACACTACCAAACAGCTTCCCAAAGTAGTTGTATCATGTTGCACATCTAAGAGCAATGTATGAGCATTCCAATTATGCCAAATACTTGCCAATACATGTTGTATTCAGTTTTTCAAATTGTAAACATTCTGGTGGGCGTGTAATGTGGTTTTGCTTTTCCTTGCTGACTAATGATGCTGAGCACTTTTTCATGTGTTTATTATCCATTTATATGTCTTCTTTTGTAAAGTGTCTGAGTTTGTCATCCATATTTTTATTGAATTGTTTGGTTTTATTACTGAGTTATGGGAATTTTTAATATACTATGGACAAAAGTCCATTTTCAGATATGTGTATTACAACTGTTTTCTACCAGTATGTGGTTTTGACTATTTATAATCTTGAGTCTTTTGATGAATAGCAGTCTTTAATTTTGAGTAAATCATATTTCATTTTGATTAAAACTTCAGAAAAGAAGAATTTCTTTCATGGTTAGTGTTTTTTGTATCCTATGTGGGACATTATTTGACCATATGTGTGGGGGTCTATTTCAGAACTCTGTTATGTTCCATTCTGTTCCACTTCCATTGACCTGTCTTCAAATTCACATGCTCGTTTCTTCCAATGTTTCCAGTCTGCTGATAAGCCCATCACATGAATTCTTCATCTCTGATATAATATTTATTATTTCTAGGATTTTCTTTGGGCTCTTTTCTATAGTTTTTATCTCCCTGCTGAAATTCCTCATGTGCTTATGTATAATTTCCACATTTTCCACTAGACCCTTTAAAATACTTAAAATAGTTATTTAAAAATTCCTATCTCATAATTCCAACACTTGGGCCATCTTTGGATCTGCTTCTATTGACTGTTTTGTCTCCTGATGATGTGTCACATATTTTTTCTTCTTTGAAAGGCTCATAATTCTTTTTAAATGCCAGACGTTTTGTGTAAAAGAACAGTAGCCTTAAATAAATAAAATATATACTTAGAAAAGGGCATGCCCCTTCCTCTGTCAGGCTATTAAAGTGGTGGACTGAGTTAATCTGAGATGTAATTGAAGTAGGTCTGGGCTTGTTGTAGCTTTAGTTTGATTCAGCTCACCACTGGTTTCAAGTGATTTGAAGGCAGAATCAGAGCCTTCCCTTCAGCAGGTACCAGTGAGTTTCCAGAAATTTCTTTGTGCTTTACAGTCCAGCTGATACCTTTTTGAACTGTGGGAATATATCACTTTGTTTTTTTAAATGGCCACTAGCTTTTGCATCCCTACAGAGTTTTCTTTGCTCTGCACTCTAACGCCTGGCTTTCTGAGCTTCAGGAGAACTCTCTTTATCCTGATTCCCCACCCCTAGCCTTGGAGTGCTGAGGCAGTGTATTCAGTGAAAGACCAGCCTGTTCTTGAGCAGTTTACTTCAGTTCTCCTTTCCTGCTCCCAGTTTATTTGCTTCTTCCAAACCGAGGAAACCTAGGAGTCTGGAATAACTATAATTCAGTTTCAGAAATTGAAATGTTTCTGGGTCACCCAGATGACTTGGAACTGGGTGGTAGTGTACAAGAGCTAGAAGACTTACACCTATGATGCAGCACTTTTGGATTCCAACTCAAAGTGTGTGTGTGTGTGTGTGTGTGTGTGTGTGTGTGTGTGTGTGTTGGGGTGTGGGGGGAGGTAACATTACCAAGGCCCACATCCTTGGTGGATTCTAGACTTCAACTTCTGTCCCCCAGCCCCATGAAGCTGTTAAAAGGGAAAAGGCAGAGTGGGAGATTCAGATTGACATACACACACTATTGATACTATGTATAAAATAGATAACTAATGAGAACCTACTGTGTAGCACAGGGAACCCTACTCAATGTTCTGTGGTGACCTAAATGGGAAGGAAATCCAAAAAAGAGGGGATATATGTATACATATAGCTGATTCACTTTGCTGTACAGTAGAAACTAATACAACATTGTAATGTAACTATACTACAATAAAAATTAAAAAAAAAAAAAAAACTTAGCTTCTCATCTGCGTTTTCTTGATTGGGCAAAAGTGGCCCAAATGCAGGGCTCACCTCTCAGCAGATACGTTTTCTTCCAGATCTTGGCCCATGATTCTTTAGAAATTTATTAGTGTTCCTATGCTTTCAAGCAGGTGTTTTATTCTTTTGTACAGTTCTAGTTATTCTCAGTGGGATGATTGACCTAAATTACCAAATTTGTCACTAGCAGAAGATGCCATATCTATCTCAGTTTATTCCTCACTCAATCTTCCAAAAACCAAGAGCAGTGTTTTAAAATTTCTCTTCTTCCATACCATTTGTGATGTTATTAATTTCTGAATTTTAATATATTATAGATTTTAATATAATATTATTTAATGCCTTAACCATTATATACAAATGATGGATATTTTTATGTGCTCTATTTCCCACTCCCTGCTTTTTTGCCTTAAATTCTACTTCTTCTGGTTTTTTAAAAAATATTTTCATTTACTTCATATATTTTGCCTAACCTCTTATTTTTTACCCAATGAGAAACATTTTGCTTTAAGTGTGTCTTACAAAAACATTCATATTTACTATGATTACTTGTGGATGATACTTCTTATTTTTAAAATCTCTTTAATTTATTAATGTCAAGAATAAAACCATAGCTATTGGCATCTCTTATGATAGATGAAAAATTGAACCACTCTCCTTTGCTACCATCCAGTTTTTGTCAAGGTAATTTGTGATATAAAAATCCCAGTTCATAATTATGAAGTCTTTATTATATATAATTGTAAGAATTATTTTCACCTCATTTATCTTGAGTTTTATATCATATTAATCACAATTATTTAGCTTACATAGTCATTAGTTCGATTGATTTAATTTTTCTTTGCCTTTTACACTATATTGTCTTTTGGGTTCTTCATTTTCATTCATTTCTCAGCTGATAGGAATATTTCCTAAAACTATATTTTTCAAAAAGGTTTTATGAAAAATCCCCCAACCCCCCAAATGAGCCCACAAACATCCTGTACCAGTTATCAATTTATTACCTTTCAGCTCCAAATGCACCCTTTATAGATGTCTGGAACATCTTCTCCCTGGCACATGTTATGCTTTATCAGTAGAGGGCGCTGGAGGGACAGGAGAAAAAGAACATCTTCCTGGTTCCTTTGCACTTTGCTTCTGACTTGCCCCCAGGACTGAAGTCTGGTGGAGCTAACTCCTAGCAAGTTTCAGCAGCACTTCTGCTGATGGCGTCTCTATGGCTAGTTTTGTGGGTGTCCCATCTGGTTTCCCAGTGGCAAGTTTAGCTGCACCCTCGTGGGTGGATTCCTGATGAAAGGCAGGGGTGACTCAACCAGTTCCCTGGAAAGTCCAGCATGCAGCTTCCTCCCAAAGAGGTTTCTCAATGAGTTCTGTGGCAGCGCTAGGTGGCTTCACCATGAGTTCAGCAGCATCCCCCCAAAACAGCTTCCTGGGGAATTTTGTGGGCACCCAGCAGGAAGCTTCCAGCTGGCAGCCCAAACCTGCAGCTGTCTGCCCACCAGCCTTGGATCTCTGACTATGGACCAGTTCTGTCCAAAGACAACCCAGGGAGTTTCTCTGCCATCCAGTAGGCTGCAACCACACCTTCCCTAACAAGGGCTGAAACCCAACCTTGGGGAGATCCTCTCCCCTTCCAAGTGTGTTCCTTCTTTTGTACTCTCCATCAGCCTTAGGAAATTTTTTAACATTCTCTTTTATTCCCACTGTGTAGTTAATTCCCTGAAAATAGTTAATTTTTATATCAAACCTTCTGTTTTCAAATGACTATGTGATTTCTCTCTCCTAATTCAACTGTGACCGAAACATAATCACTGGTTCAGAGGCAAGGGAAAGCTATGGGGAATTTCTTGCCTTCTCTACTCAGAATGGAAAGAACCAATGGAATCTTTTTGCTATTAACATCTTAATATTGCACTTGTTTCTGGAATCTGCACAGAGCAGGAATCCTGCAGAATTATACCTTGATGGAAAAGTGCTATGTAGGGTGAGGTCACTGCAGAAGAAGTCATATATAACAGACAGTCAAACCAATTGGAGAAAGTGCTGTCGGTGATCCATAAAAACCATGTCCCTTCTGATTTCTGCCCTGTGTCAGTAGGTCCACTGTTCTCCTAATACCCCTTGGCTGGAATCCCAGTCCTCTTTCCCTCTTTGGTGTCCTTCATGTGCCTCCCTTAGCCACCCTCATTGCCATTGCTCTATCCAGGATCTGATCACCTAGCCTAAGAATTCCCTTGGAAATGCTATCTCCCTTCACTCCATGGGTTCCTGAGTGTCCAACTCAAGCCTCACTTCCTGGAAAGCTTCCCCATCATCTTGACTCAAGTGTTCTCCCTCTTCTGCCTTCTCCTATTATCTATGCAGGTCTTAAGGCACTTTCCTAAGTTGGCTCTGCCACATAACTGATCTTACCTACCAACCTGGGCTGCCTTGATGAAACCTGGTTCAGATTAGCAGAGGAAAAGAACTCACTTATTTGTATAGAAATGGCATCCTCGAGAGGGCAGACATCAGAAGCAAGAAAAACTACAATCCTGCAGCTTGTGGAACAAAAACCACATTTACAGAAAGATAGACAAGATGAAAAGGCAGAGGGCTATATACCAGATGAAGGAACAAGAAAAAACCCCAGAAAAACAACTAAATGAAGTGGAGATAGGCAACCTTCCAGAAAAAGAATTCAGAATAATGAAAGTGAAGATGATCCAGGACCTTGGAATAAGAATGGAGGCAAAGATTGAGAAGATGCAAGAAATGATTAACAAAGACCTAGAAGAATTAAAGAACAAACAAACAGAGATGATCAATACAATAACTGAAATGAAAACTACACTAGAAGGAATCAATAGCAGAATAACTGAGGCAGAAGAACGGATAAGTGACCTGGAAGACAGAATGGTGGAATTCACTGCTGTGGAACGGACTAAAGAAAAAAGAATGAAAAGAAATGAAGACAGCCTAAGAGACCTCTGGGACAACATTAAACGCAACAACATTCGCATTATAGGGGTCCCAGAAGGAGAAGAGAGAGAGAAAGGACCAGAGAAAATATTTGAAGAGATGATAGTCGAAAATTTCCCTAACAGGGGAAAGGAAATAGCCACCCAAGTCCAGGAAGCACAGAGAGTCCGATACAGGATAAACTCAAGGAGAAGCATGCTGAGACACATAGTAATCAAAGTGGCAAAAATTAAAGGCAAAGAAAAATTATTGAAAGCAGCAAGGGAAAAACGACAAATAACATACAAGGGAACTCCCATAAGGTTAACAGCTGATTTCTGAGCAGAAACTCTACAAGCCAGAAGGGAGTGGCATGATATACTTAAAGTGATGAAAGGGAAGAACCTACAACCAAGATTTCTCTACCCAGCAAGGATCTCATTTAGATTTGATGGAGAAATCAAAAGCTTTACAGACAAGTAAAAGCTAAGAGAATTCAGCACCACCAAACCAGCTCTACAACAAATGCTAAAGGAACTTCTCTAAGTGGGAAAAACAAGAGAAGAAAAGGACCTACAAAAACAAACCCAAAATAATTAAGAAAATGGTCATAGGAACATACATATCGATAATTACCTTAAACGTGAATGGATTAAATGCTCCAACCAAAAGACACAGGCTCGCTGAATGGATACAAAAACAAGACCCATATATATGCTGTCTACAAGAGACCCACTTTAGACCTAGGGACACATACAGACTGAAAGTGAGGGGATGGAATAAGATATTCCATGCAAATGGAAATCAAAAGAAAGCAGGAGTAGTTATACTCATATCAGATAAAATAGACTTTAAAATAAAGAATGTTACAAGAGACAAGGAAGGACACTACATAATGATCAAGGGATCAATCCAAGAAGAAGATATAACAATTATAAATATATATGCACCCAACACAGGAGCACCTTAATACATAAGGCAACTGCTAACAGCTATAAAAGAGGAAATTGACAGTAACACAATAAGAGTGGGGGACTTTAACACCTCACTTACACCAATGGACAGATCATCCAAAATGAAAATAAATAAGGAAACAGAAGCTTTAAATGACACAATAGACCAGATAGATTTAATTGATATTTATAGAACATCCCATCCAAAAACAGCAGATTACACGTTCTTCTCAAGTGTGCACGGAACATTCTCCAGGATAGATCACATCTTGGGTCACAAATCAAGCCTCAATAAATTTAAGAAAATTGAAATCATATCAAGCATCTTTTCTGACCACAACGCTATGAGATTAGAAATGAATTACAGGGAAAAAAACGTAAAAAAGACAAACACATGGAGGCTAAACAATACGTTACTAAATAACCAAGAGATCACTGAAGAAATCAAAGAGGAAATCAAAAAATATCTAGAGACAAATGACAATGGAAACACAACGACCCAAAACCTATGGGATGCAGCAAAAGCAGTTCTAAGAGGGAAGTTTATAGCTATACAAGCCTACCTAAAGACACAAGAAAAATCTCAAGTAAACAATCTAACCTTACACCTAAAGAAACTAGAGAAAGAACAAACAAAACCCAAAGTTAGCAGAAGGAAAGAAATCATAAAGATCAGAGCAGAAATAAATGAAATAGAAACAAAGAAAACAATAGCAAAGATCAATAAAACTAAAAGCTGGTTCTTTGAGAAGATAAACAAAATTGATAAGCCATTAACCAGACTCATCAAGAAAAAGAAGGAGAGGACTCAAATCAATAAAATCAGAAATGAAAAAGGAGAAGTTACAACAGACACTGAAGAAATACAAAGCATCCTAAGAGACTACTACAAGCAACTTTATGCCAATAAAATGGACAACCTGGAAGAAATGGACAAATTCTTAGAAAGGTATAACCTTCCAAGACTGAACCAGGAAGAAACAGAAAATATGAACAGACCAATCACAGGTAATGAAATTGAAACTGTGATTAAAAATCTTCCAACAAACAAAAGTCCAGGACCAAATGGCTTCACAGGTGAATTCTATCAAACATTTAGAGACGAGCTAACACCTATCCTTCTCAAACTCTTCCAAAAAATTGCAGAAGAAGGAACACTCCCAAACTCATTCTATGAGGCCACCATCACCCTGATACCAAAACCAGACAAAGATACTACAAAAAAAGAAAATTACAGACCAATATCACTGATGAATATAGATGCAAAAATCCTCAACAAAATACTAGCAAACAGAATCCAACAACACATTAAAAGGATCATACACCACGATCAAGTGGGATTTATCCCAGAGATGCAAGGATTCTTCAATATACTCAAATCAATCAATGTGATACACCATATTAACAAATTGAAGAATAAAAACCATATGATCATCTCAATAGATGCAGAAAAAGCTTTTGACAAAATTCAACACTGATTTATGATAAAAACTCTCCAGAAAGTGGGCATAGAGGGAACCTACCTCAACATAATAAAGGCCATATATGACAAACCGACAGCAAACATCATTCTCAACAGTGAAAAACTGAAAGCATTTCCTCTAAGATCAGGAACGAGACAAGGATCCACTCTCACCACTATTATTCAACATAGTTCTGGAAGTCCTAGCCATGGCAATCAGAGAAGAAAAAGAAATAAAAGGAATACAAATTGGAAAAGAAGAAGTAAAACTGTCACTGTTTGCAGATGACATGATACTATACATAGAGAATCCTAAAACTGCCACCAGAATACTGCTAGAGCTAATTAATGAATATGGTAAAGTTGCAGGATACAAAATTAATGCACAGAAATCTCTTGCATTCCTATACACTAATGATGAAAAATCTGAAAGAGAAATTATGGAAACACTCCCATTTACTGTTGCAACAAAAAGAATAAAATACCTAGGAATAAACCTACCTAGGGAGACAAAAGACCTGTATGCAGAAAACTATAAGACACTGATGAAAGAAATTAAAGATGATACCAACAGATATACCATGTTCTTGGATTGAAAGAATCAACATTGTGAAAATGACTATACTACCCAAAGCAATCTACAGATTCAATGCAATCACTATCAAATTACCAATGGCATTTTTTACGGAGCTAGAACAAATCATCTTAAAATTTGTATGGAGACACAAAAGACCCCAAATAGCCAAAGCAGTCTTGAGGGAAAAAAACGGAGCTGGAGGAATCAGACTCCCTGACTTCAGACTATACTACAAAGCTACAGTAATCAAGACAATATGGTACTGGCACAAAAACAGAAACATAGATCAATGGAACAAGATAGAAAGCCCAGAGATAAACCCACTCACCTATGGTCAACTAATCTATGACAAAGGAGGCAAAGATATACAATGGAGAAAAGACAGTCTCTTCAATAAGTGGTGCTGGGAAAACTGGACAGCTACATGTAAAAGAATGAAATTAGAATACTCCCTAACACCATACACAAAAATAAACTCAAAATGGATTAGAGACCTAAATGTAAGACTGGACAGTATAAAACTCTTAGAGGAAAACATAAGAAGAACACTCTTTGACATAAATCACAGCAAGATTTTTTCTGATCCACCTCCTAGAGTAATGGAAATAAAAACAAATATAAACAAATGGGACCTAATGAAACTTCAAAGCTTTTGCACAGCAAAGGAAACCATAAACAAGATGAAAAGACAACCCTCAGAATGGGAGAAAATATTTGCAAATGAATCAGTGGACAAAGGATTAATCTCCAAAACATATAAACAGCTCATTCAGCTCAATATTAAAGAAACAAACAACCCAATCCAAAAATGGGCAGAAGACCTAAATAGACATTTCTCCAAAGAAGACCTACAGACGGCCACGAAGCAGATGAAAAGCTGCTCAACATCACTAATTATTAGAGAAATGCAAATCAAAACTACAATGAGGTATCACCTCACACCAGTTAGAATGGGCATCATCAGAAAATCTACAAACAACAAATGCTGGAGAGGGTGTGGAGAAAAGGGAACCCTCTTGCACTGTTGGTGGGAATGTAAATTGATACAGCCACTATGGAGAACAATATGGAGGTTCCTTCAAAAACTAAAAATAGAATTACCATATGACCCAGCAATCCCACTACTGGGCATATACCCAGAGAAAACCATAATTCAAAAAGACACATGCACCCGAATGTTCATTGCAGCACTATTTACAATAGCCAGGTCATGGAAGCACCCTAAATGCCCATCAACAGACGATGGATAAAGAAGTTGTGGTACATATATACAATGGAATATTACTCAGCTATAAAAAGGAACGAAATTGAGTCATTTGTTGAGAAGTGGATGGATCTAGAGACTGTCATACAGAGTGAAGTAAGTCAGAAAGAGAAAAACAAATATCGTATATTAACGCATGTATATGGAACCTAGAAAAATGGTACATATGAGCCAGTTTGCAGGGCAGAAGTTGAGACACAGATGTAGAGAACAGACATATGGACACCAAGGGGGGAAAACTGCAGTGGGGTGGGGATGGTGGTGTGCTGAATTGGGCGATTGGGATTGACATGTATACACTGATGTGTATAAAATTGATGACTAATAAGAACCTGCAGTATAAAAAAACAAACAAACAAAACAACTAATACTAAAAAAAAAAAGAAAGAAAGAAAAATAAGAAATGGCATCCTCTGTTGGTAACTGTATATATGACTGGATTTCTTTTTCATCAGCTATATAAGAACCCTCACTGCCCAAAGCTGAGAGAACCAAGAAAACTCAGCTGCCCCTCTCTGTTCATCTCACTCCCTTAGCAGGTAAAATTCAATCCACTGACAAACTCACCAGATTTCTACGCTTTACTGTCACACTAAGAGGTTTCTGATGCTGAAGTCTCTTGGATAACCATCTATAATATTCATTGAACATCTGCTATATGCCAGGCATGGGATTAATTTCTTTACCTATATTATATCATTTAATCCTCACAGAAACTTTATAAAGTAGAACACTTGGGTCAGGTTCCCTAAAATCAAACTTCAGTACATGTTATCTATTTAACATTTATTGAACACTTGCTATATGCCATGCATGAGAAAGGGAGTCTGGTTGGGCAGAACGTGTCAACAGTATTTTTATTTCTACTATACAAATGCAGAATCATAATCTTTCACATTTGTAGATGCTTTACAGATTTTGGAATGGTTTCATATTCAGTATCTCATTAAATGTTGCAATAACCTTGAGAGATAGTGATTATCATCCCCATTGCACAAACAAGGAGAGTGACATGATAGGAGACTTCCTCAAGATCAATCAGCCAGTTAAATGTGTCTTGTCTGTTTGTGAATAGCACCTTCCCAGATACATAGCCAGCTGTTGTGAGTCCTAGCTCAGACTCTCCTCTGTGATGTGCAGGTTCTGAGAGTTTACCAGTAGGATCTTACAGCCCTTTTAACTCAAATTCCTACTCAGCCCTGAAGCTGGTAAACACCCCTTATGAGATCAGGTAGGAGAAAATATACCTGCTTACCAGAAGGGGGTCCTTCCTTGCCTACCTGACATTTTGCTGGGCTCACAAAGGTCCTGCAAAATTCCCCTGTAGAAAGAGGATGCTCCTGGAGCATTGCTCACCTGTTTCAGCAGCTTTCCTTAGCAAAGTTTCATTAGAGGTGTCCCAGTAGACCAGAGTCTGTCAGAGCACACTGGGGGACCCAGGGCTACCTGAGTGCAGCCTTCATCTGCCGCAAGGGGCGGCTGTGTGGCAAGTCCTGTGGCAGAAAGCTGGGGCTTCCTGGATCTCAGGGGAGGCGTCATCTCCACCACCCTCTCAGGGTCCTGGGCTTTGGCCCCCAAGTTGCCCCTGTATCCATCAAAGACCCCTGAGCAGTCTTTGGAATGAATGAGTATGAAGAGTTGCATTAGACAAGCTCCCCTCCTCCAATTCCCACCCCATCACAATTCTGAGTAATGCTTCACACCTAAGAGCTGATGGAGGTACAGCAGGAGCACATGTAGGGCCCCCAGAAACATCACATTGTGGTGGGAAAGCGTGGGTTTAAGATCTCGTTGACTCAGGTTCAAATCCCCCACTCCATCACTTACTAGGTTAGGTATCTAATCAGGATGAGGTACAAGTGAAGGTATCAGAAAATCCACAACAACAATGACTTTAACAAGGTAGAAGTTTATTTTCCTTTTACATAAAAGCCCAGAGGTAAGAGTTTGGGGCTGGTATGATGTCCCAGTCTCCTTGCAGCTCACTATTCTGCTGTTCCTAGTGGGTGGCCCTCATCCTCGTGGTTCAAGGTGGCACCCGCCTACCAAACAGCAAAATAGAGGGAGGAACAAGGAAGAAGAGACAGAATAAACACCGGCTGTGTCTTAAGGAAGAGTCTTAGAAACTACCACATGACATTCCACTTACTTCTCACTGGCCAGAACTCAGTCACATGACCACATCTAACCACACAGGTAGGCTAGGAAATTTAGTCTTCTTTCTAGGCTAAAACGTTGATAACATAGTAGAAAATTATTGGGAACCACTAGTAGCTTCTACCAGAAGTCTCATGACTTCTCTGGGCATGGGGATGATGCTATCTCATTGTACACAAATTGTTGTTTTAACTGAAACCTCCTACGCCAATCATCTAGACCAGAGCCTGGAACATACTATGCACAACCTCCCTTTTTCCTCCTCCCCATTTCCAGTATTCTGGAATGTGTGGCAGTAGCTTTTATCCTCTAAAATGTGGCCAGAGCTCCTGTAGCCAGTGTCTGAGCATTATCCCCAACCAAACTCTCAGAGTCAGCCTGCAGCTTACCAGGGCTTTGAGCTGGGCCTCCAAGTACTAGAGTAAGTTGTAGGGACTTGCCTTACCCCCATGCCTACCACCCTGGAATCTGTGAAAAGAGATTCTCCCCACTCACCTTTCTGATACTGCTAGTAATTTTGTAAGACAACACCTGCCCCAGCCCCTCACTGGAGCCCCAGCTCTGATTCTTGTCCTGATACTGGTGGCTGAAGCCCAGGAGAGCCGGGACTTAATTCAAGGAAAGATCTCAGATGTGCAAAAGCCTGTGAAAAAGCTAAGACAGCTCCACTGAAGGGGGCTTGCTGGGCAGGAACCAGCTCCTCACACACATCAGTTTCATACTCTTCTATCAAAAGACTCTCTAAGGCAGTGAGAGTGACCCTTGGCCAGATAATCCCTGACCCCCAAGTTTAGAGTATAACCCAGAGCAAGTGACTATAAATAAAAACACTTCTTTCAGTCTTCTCTTCCTTCTTTAAAATTTGTTCAAATTTTACATTTTACTATAGTTTACTTCAAAATATATTTCCCTAAATGCTTCTAGTAAAATTTACACTCCAGCAAGATATACCACGTTGATCCTTTACCTTCACTTGTTCTCAGCCCAGTGTTCATGTCCCTTGGAGTCACTGCATCATTCCCTTTCATTCCTGTACAACCCCATGTGATACGAACTATTATATGGACTGACAGATGTGGAAACTGAGGTTGAGCGGCTACGCAGATTGCCCAAGGTAACTGGTTGAACTGGGATTCAGATCCTGGTCCATCTGGCTCTAAATCCTTATCCTGTAATCATCATGTAAGTAAGTAGGGGCTTCCCACCACCTAGTGATGGAACCTGTTGTTAAGGGATCTTGGCCACACAGGGAAATGAGCAAGGAGGGGGCATGATGAAGGAAGCCCTCTCCTAGGTGAAGAGACGGCACTTTGGAGACTGTGGCTCATCGACTTCAGGAGTTACCACCGAATCAACCTAGCAAGATGCTGGGAGGCTGGAGAGATGCTTCAACAAATAACATGGGACCAGTTTGGGACTGGCTTGGGAATCCTTCTCATATTGCCCTGGCCTCGAGGGCAGAGAGCCAGGACCAGACAGAAGCGGAGAGAGCCCCTCACCCCTGGTCAATGACCCTGAAAAGGGAAAGCTACTTTGTGAGCTGCAGTCAGTCATGAGCGCTGATTTCAGCCTGAAGTCCAGGGGTTCCCAGGAGAACTGAGGCCAAGGTGGCCCAGACCCAAGAAGAGAAAGACCTGGACACTGTCTCAATCCATGTGTTCTCCAGAAGAGAGAAAGAGGGACCCCCTACTAGAAGGACACACAAGTGCCGTGTATAATCCTGGAGATGTTGAGTGTGGAGGAGAGTGATATAGGGGATTCCTGATAAGGAGGTAACGATCTAGGCCTGGGCACCCACTCCCTGCCGGAGACACCAGCTTGGCCTCAGCTTCAGGAGTCCTCTAGCCTCCATCGTGTAAATTCAGCGCTGCTCCCTGCTTGGGGCAGGGATGTGACTTCTTGGTAGACTCATCTGGCCTATCTCCCCCGTAAGTAGGAGCTCCCCAATGGAAGGGTGTTGCAGGCCCCTTCTCCTGGGCTCCTGATTCCTACAGCAGGACCCCCTACCCACTAGGCACTTATTCCACAGGATGGGCACTTTCCACGTCATCTGAGGACTGTTCCTACCACAGAGTCTGAGGGGCTGGTGTTCATATGGGTCACAGGTAGCTCAACTGTGTCAGCAGTCCAGAGTTAGCCACTGCCTGGCCAAGGAGATAAGGAGGTAAGGTGAGGAGAAGGAGGCCTTGGTCAATGGAGATGAGAAGACACAGCGATGTCTCCCTGCGGGAGTCTGGTGGTTGTTGTGACAGTCAGTGGGCACGTCTGCCTCCCCACTGGTCTGCAGTGGAGGAGGCCAATTCCGGTGCCAGCCCCAACTTGCTGTGTGATCCTGGGAGAGTCACTTAAACTCTCTGAGCCTCATCTTTCCTTCCACACTATAGTGAGGTGAATCCTGCATTTGGGAGAATGAACAGAAGTAAATCACTTCTGGTTCCCTGGAAGAAAAGAAGATGGAGAGAGACACAAACTGTTATGTGTTTCTATATCCCAGATAGGATCCAGTACAGAGGTGATATTTGATGTCACCAAACGTGGTGTGGGTGCCCAGGCTCACCAGCAGGGGGAGCCTGGCCTCTGTTTTGGTCCTTGAGCTGCCCTGGCTGGGAGGGGCTGGGGGTTGGGAAAGACAGGTGTTGCTCCAGGCAAGGTATGTCCTTTGCAGCCCAGAAAAAGCACCTGGTGCCCAGAGGTCTGAAATGGCTGATGGAGTTTGTTTCAAGCCACCATCTGACTTCTTCTGGGCGTGTCTGTTTGGAAGTAGCTGAGTGCAGAGAAGCCTGTGACTGGCAGTGTAGGGGATTCCCTGTGTGCCTCTGGGCTTTGTCCTGAGCTGTGGGAGGGGGCTTCTCTGGTCACCTCATCTCAGGCTCCAGGCAGTGGCCAGGCCGGACATTTCCTATGCTTGGAGAGGGTTCTACTGGTGCTGCGGAAGAGTCCAGAACCACTCACCTCCTTGTCCAGCCCAGAAAGGAGTTATTCTGTAGGCCCTGCAAGAGGATGAACCCACTCGGCCAGCCTCTGGAGACAGTCCTTGGAGGCAGCCCAGCCCCTGACCTCTGCAGCAACCCCCCACCCTCTGCTCCTTCCTGCTCTCCAAGTCAGCGTGGGCCCAGGACAGAGGAAGTCTCCCTTGTTTCTCTGGCCAGAGGAAAGGAGCCAAGGGGTTGCAAAACAACCCTCAGGTTCTTGGACAAGAGGGCAAAACAAAACAAAACACAAAACAAAAAGCTCAGTCAGATCACTGTCTTACCCAGAGGCAAGTCATTGCTCAAGTCAAGTCAGCCAGCCTGGCCTCTGTCACCTGCTGAGCCCCAGAAACGGACTTGCCCAGGTGGGTGGTCTGATGGGGGCAGGGGCGGGGGGAGCATAGCCACTACCCTGGAGCTCCTGGCCTGAGGGAGAGATACTGTCCTCCCCTCTGGAAACCACAGGCGAGAACAGCTTGCAGAATGATATTCCACCAAGGATAAATCAGGCTGTTTCCAGAGGGGCCTGTGGCCATACAGGGCAGTGAAGATGAACTTTAACCACAAGGTAGACAAATTGCTGAGTCCCTTCCCATGGCCCAGTCAGCAGTTCTCATCTAGCTTCCTGACTGCCCAGGGTATCCCCTTTTAAACACTTACCAAAGGGCCACTGGGGTCCATCCTTTCCAAGTTGACGAGGGTATAGACAAGGAGCTTGCAGAGCAGGATGGGTGCTGGACAATCCCCACGCAGTGACAAGCCCTGAAGGAGTCTCTGCCTAGAGAGAGGTGTCGAGCCTGCCCTCCCAGAGCCCGAAAGAAGTGACATTCACACTGAGTAGTAAGGAGGCGGAAAAATAATCTAGGTAGAGCATGGCCCCACTGCAATTCCCGCCCTGAAGGGTCCCAGGGCAAGTGGCCAGGCAGGCACACACAGCTGGCAGTGATAACTCAGGGAAGACCACAAAGCACTTTAGTTCACTGAATTATTTCACATACCTTTATTCTGCGAGGTAGATCAGAAAATGAAGTTCAGAGAAGTTAAATAACTAACCCCAGGACACACAGCAAGGAGCTCTGATTCCACATTCCAAGCCTTAACTAGTTCTTTAGGTAGCCTCTGTCCCACCACCACTCCAACTCCCAGAGGCAGAACCTTGTTGAAAACAACAGGGCCTGTCTTAGCTTGACAGGTCTAGAACTTGGTTTTTTGTTTTTTTCAGGTCACCAGAGTTGGTTCACATCTGGAGGCTCATGCCAACCAAACACACAGGAGGTGGATGGGCAAACAGAAAACCAATATGTTCATTTACAGGGAGTGTGGGTTTGTCATTAAGGCTGGTGTTGTCAATTTGCTAGAGCCACCCATTCCCCCCTGGTGATGCCCACGAATGCAGAGCCTGAGCAAAGGGAGCCAGCCCGTCCTGAAGGACTTCTCACCCATCAGACCAGGTGAGAGAGATGCAGGACACTCTGGGAAGCGTGAGGAAAGGTGGCTCTGGAACGACCTGAATTGGAATCTCAGCTCTACCAGTCTCTGACTGTGTGTCCCTGGCAGGTTACTTAAGCCTCAGCTTCTTCATCTGCTAGATGGAGATAATCATAGAACAACCCAGAATTGCTGGGAGAAGAGACAGAGATGATATGTGTATGATGATGCAAAATAAAAGTTATTTATTAATTGTTATTCAGGGTGGCTCGCGACTTCCCTGACCCTGCAGAAGGTATATTCACAACAGTTTCCCTTTAGGAGCAGATCGTCCTCACCCCAGTCAGTGCTGGACCACTTAAATTCTTGCTCTCTCGCCGAGCCCTTCTTTTACAGTGTCTCTCCAGTTAGGAGCCTGAGCAAGTCACTGGCTTACAACTTTATCTCGTGACACTCTTCTCCTGAGGATGCCAATCACGCAGCTTGATGGAAACATTCTCTATTCTTCGAGGAGATCTGAAGACACTAGTTCACTTCCCTCAACCTACGTCCTCCCTTACAGGGTCATTATCCAAGAAGACAGGCTTCCAAGACCAAGCCCTGGTTGATGCTACCGTGTGTGGGCTTCCCCTTTTGGGACCCGTTTCCTCACCTGTCAGTTGGGGCACACCCCCCAACAGAGTTGTCAGGGGGATTAAACTTGAAATGTATGTGACACCTTGTCCAGCATGTGGGGGATCTTAATAAATGGTAACTGCTTTGTCATTTTGATAGTGATGCGGGTTTTACAAGCTTCAAGTTCAGAGATCTTGTCTAGGTAACCATGGTGTAACTGGAGTGTACTAATGACAAGACCTTACAAGTGAATTGCTGTTAGAGCCCATGGGTGGAAAAGGTGAACTTCACAAACAGGATGATAGGGGAGGTTCCCTGTGGGCATTTGAACCAGGTCTGCTCAGGCCCCTCCCCTCGTATGTCCTCCCCCCATCAGTGTCCAAGATCCTGCTCGTCCCCCTTTCAGAGCGTCCACTCGGCACACAGTGTGATCTGAGGAAAGGGGACAGGATGGAGGGCGCCCTGCAGAGTGGTCTGCTCCCTGACCACCACCCCACCCCAGAGTGTTTCTAGCCTGGAGACCTGAGGGCTCTCCAGGAGTCTGGAGATTTGGGGTCAGGTGGGTAGAAAAGAGGCTTGGGCAGGGAGACTGAGGCCTTTCTGAAGAACTTTTCTTCTCCACGATGGCCCCCTCCCTGCCTCTACCCCCACTCCACACTCTCTGTACACAAACCCCTGGGGGAGGCAGGCAGTCCCAAAACAGGTCTTCTCAGGGACACCCACTTAGGCACGCCCTCCAAGAAAGCACACTCACGCCTGCTCCCCATCCTGCTGCTGTTTGGAGCCTGCGGGGGGATGGATCAGATTGGACAATGATGGCCCCTGTGCTTGGGTTGCACACATCTGACAAGAGCAGTCCTGTGGGGCAGGCAGAGCAGATGTTTGGGGTGAGAGGAGTTGTTTGGTTTTTTTTCTCATTTCAGAAACTTTTATTAATAGTCCCTAAACCACAAGAGTCAAAAGGGGTTTTTTTGAAAAGTACTAAACGTATAATGACATATTGAGCATTTAATTAAAATTCTACCAGATTCTAGACTGTTCAACCATCTCAATTTCCTAACGCTGTGAGTTTTACTGCCTTCTTCGTTTTCACAGGTGCTGTGCTCTTGCTTGGGGGAAGGGCAGTCTATACTGTGGTATAGACTCTGTACTTGAACATTTGGGTAACACAGAGATTTGCCCTGGGACTTCCCTGGTGGTCCAGTGATAAAGAATCCGCCATACAATGCAGGGGACGCGGGGTCGATCCCTGATCGGGGAACTAAGATCCCACATGCCACAGGGCAACTAAGCCCGTGTGCCACAACTACTGAGCTCGGCACCTCAACTAGAGAGCACAAACTACAGAGCCCACGCACCCTGGAGTCCGAGCCACAACTAGAGAGGTGCCTGAGCGCCGCAACGAAGAGTCCACATGCCGCAACTAAGACCTGATGCAGCCAAAAATAAAATAAAATAAAATTTAAAAATAATAAATAAATCTTTAAAAAAGAAAAAAAAGATTTGCCCTATACCAGCCTCCACATGGAGGCAACTGTCTTCCAACCCAAAGTCAGTACAAACGAAGGAATTTGAATTTAACCTTAGTGTTAAAGTGATGGCCTTATTCAGATATTAAAGTCTCACATCATTGATCAAAAGCTTTCATTACACTGCAGTAGTCCTTCACTGATGCTGGGAATGCAGAGAGGCAGCAAAGTGTAGTTAGAACCACACTCCTAGGTCCAAATCCTGGGTAGGAGAGTGACTTGGGTCAGTTACCTAACCTCGCTGTGTCTTGGATTCACCATCTGTAAAATGGGGAGCAGAATTTTTATTCTAATTTAAAATTTTTATTGAGGTATAATTGACATATAACGTTTTAGTTTTAGGTACACAACATAATGATTTGGTATTTGTATAGACTGTGAAATGATTACCACATCCATCACCATACATAGATAGTTACAAAAAAATTTTTCTTATGATAAGAACACTTAAGATCTCTCTTAGCAACTTTCAAATATGCAATACAGTGTTATTAACTGTAGTCTCCATGCTGCACATTAATCCCCATGACTTATTAATTTTATAACCTTTTGACCCCCTTCACCCACTTTGCCCCCCCACCCCACCCCGCCTCTGACAACCACCAACCAGTTCTCTGTGTCTTTGAGCTTGGTTCTCTGTTCTTGTTTTTGTTTTTTTAGATTCCACATATAAGTGAGATCACATGGAGGCAGATGTTTTTATTCTCATTTTATAGATCAGGAGATTGGGGCCCAAAGGGAAGGGACCATATCCCTCACTCTAAAGTCATGTGGAGAATGGGACTCAGCTGTCTCCCAAGGCAGGCACAGTCTCTGCTGGCTCCTGATGAGCCGGATGGCCAAGGAAGGCCGCTTGACTGATACGTGGCTCAGCTTAGCTGCCCAGTGAGATATGCCAAGCCCTAGTGCTCCAGAGGGCAGGTAGGTGGCCAGCCCTCCCCCACCCAGGCCCCGACACTGAGACAGGGCTCAGCCTCGAGAAGAGCTGACAGAAACCTGGGTCCCCCCTTGGCCTGGAACAGAAGGGGTTTGAAGGCTCTTAGGGAGGGACCATCACTCTGAGAATCCCTGTGAGTCTGAGTTTTCCTTGTTTCACTGTCCCTCTGTTTTTTTGTTTTTCTCCAGGGGTGACAAGAAGGGGGAGAAGCTGATACAAATTTCTGAGCTGGGGATGTGGAAGGGGAACTGGGCTGGACTCCAATGCATATCAACATTAATTCTGTGTACCAGTTTAACAGGTCTGCCCTAGCTGGGGCCTTGAAGATTGTCATGGTTGAGAACATTTGGTTGCACCATCTCTCTGTTTCTGTTTCCTGTTTCTTATGTCTGTCTTTGTCTCTTCTCATGTATATAAATATACATATATGTGTATCTATACATATATATGTGTGTGTGTGTGTGTGTGTATATATATATATATATACACACACACACACACATATGTATATACATATATATAATGTTTTTCTCTGTCTCTGTCTCTAACCACTAATCTGACTTGAAGGATCACAAGGTGGATGGGACAAGAGTCTTATACATTCACTACCAAAATGGTCCTTGAACCATTGGATGTGGGTCAGGTTTTCAAATAAACTCCCACTTCTCACCCCTAGGGAGTCAGTCCACACTTAGCTTGGATCTGACAGTTTCCATATTTCCTCCTTTGGCCAAACTCACATCCTTTGTGCTGCAGTTTGGACACTCACTTTAGTGTCCTAGGGGAATAGTGATAAGACAGAGGTCAGATCCTGGCCCTGCCTGCTGGGTAGTGAAATTTGGTGCTTTATAAGCCTTGCCAGGAGGAGGAAAGAAAGCAGCAGAGGCAGCTCAGGGAGTGTGGCAGGATGCTGTCATGACCCTGTGTGAGATTCCAGTCAAGTGCTGGGTATATTTATAGATACACACAGAGAGACACACACGCATGGGAAAGTACTGTTTGTTTCCTGGAAACGTGTGCCCGTTCTCGCATTCTTACCAGATTTCCCAGGGCGTGTCATCCTGAAACAGGGAAAAATATGTCCTTTTCTCCCTGGCATCCACCTGCGACATGAAGAGGGATCTTTGGAAAACAGATCTGAGCCCTTCTCTCCCCTTTGGAAGACTGCAGGGATTTCCCCTTGTCCTCAGGGTAAGCTTTTTCCTACACGCCTGACTGCCCAGCTAACTACTCCAGCTCCTCTCCTGCCTCCCAGGCCTCCCTGAACTCCTCCGAAAGCAAAGCACTCTACGTCCAATCCTCTGAGTGTCCCAGACCCCATTATACTTCTCTCCTTGGCACACGCTGTTCCCCCAGCCAGGAGTGCTTTTCCATCCCCTATTCTTCTGGCAGAGTCTTACTTGGTATCCAGATCCAGTCCACACATCACCTCCTCTGGAGTGTCTTTTCTCACCTGTACCCAGTGGGCACAGTTACCCATTCCTCTGAGGGCTTAAGACTCTGTCCTCTTATCTCACTGTTGTATTTCTATTCATATCTGTCTCTTCCTCCAAACCATATGCTTTCCAAGGTCAAGAAATGTCTCTTACTCATTTCTGCCTCCCCAGCATCTAGGCCAGTGCCTGCTGCAGAGTAGATGTGCAATGGAGAGCTGTTGAATGAATGGATGAGATGTTTACAATGTAGCTGCTAAGAGCTCAGGGTCTGCTTTTGGTGGAAGGTTGGATTTAAATACCAGCTCCACCACTTGCTAGCCACAGGATTTTTCAAGTTGCTTAGACTCTCTATCAGTTTCCTAATCTGTAAGGTAGAATATAACAATAGAGCCTCATTTATATGATTACTGTGAAATTTTAATGATATTGCATACAAGGGATTTCCTATAGTACCTGGCATAGGCACATACTTTTTTTCTCACAACCCACGTTTTGTCTATCAGCAAATCCTGCGGGCTCTTCCTTTAAAACATCCAGCCACTTCTTATCTTTCGACTGCTAACAGCCCAATTCAAACTACCATCATTTCCCACAGACATATTTTGGTGGCCTCTTCCCTGACCTCCCTGCCTCCATCCTTGTCCCAATTATCTATTTTCAACACAGCTGCCAGAGGCGATCCCTTAAAAATATAAGTCAAATCAGGTCACTCCTCTGCCACAATTCCCCTTTGGCTTCCCTACCTCACTGAGAGTGAAAGCCCAAGTTCCCATTGTGGCCAACAAGGTTGCTGCTACCTCTGATTTGATCTCCTCACTTTCCCCCTTGCTTTCCCAGCTTCAGCCACACTGGCCAACGTGCTATAACTCAGATCTGCCACATACCACCCTGCCCCAGTGCCTTTGTACTTGCCATTTTCTTGGCCTGAAATTCTATTTCTCCAGAAAGCCTCATGCCTCCCTGGCTTACTTAAAGTCTTCACTCAAAAGTCACCTGCTCCAGGAGACCTCCACTGGCCAGTCCATCTAAATTTTCAACATTATGCTCGCTGTTGACACTTTCTATCCCGCTTCCCTCTTTATTAGCCTTTATCATTAATAGAAATATATTTTTTATTATCTATTCACCATCTGTTGCCCCCAGTAGAATATAAGCTCTAAGAGGGCAGAGATTTTGTCTGTTTTGCTCACTGTTGTACCACCAGCATCTAGAACTATGTCTGGCACAAAGTATGTACTCAGTAAGTACTTTGTTGAATAAATAGATCATCCCAAGAAGTTTTGCTAGACTATTTCCCTTCTGTTGCAAGAGCTAGGTGCCCTGAGACTGCAAAGATGAGAATTTAGATTGCTGTAAAATAATGGGACAACAGCATCTGGGCTGAGCTTGGGCCATGCTCACTGGCCCTGGGCAGTTAGGACTGACACAGGAGGCAGAACCCCAAAACATGCTTCTGTCCTCAGACTGGATTTCCCCCTTTTTCAGCCCAACCCAGCTGTGCCCTGCCCAGTAGAGGGTTTGGCTGGGAACTCCAAGCTCCTCCTTTTCTCTGGAGAGACAGGGATGGCGTCTAGGCCTCAGGAAGAAGGAGTGGCATGAGAAGATGCCCCATTGATTGAGGGCTGGGTGACACTGCTGAAGCTGCCTTTTGTCCAGTTTTCTTGGGGTTCCCACAGGAACTTCCTCAGGAAAAAAATCAGTGCCATCCTTCTTGGACTTGGTTTCCCAAGAAAGCAACACTCCTCAGAGTGGGTCCATGGCATCACCTTTCTGGGCCTGGCCCCAGACTTGCTATCAGACTCTCTGAGGTTGGGCCTGGGCATCTGCAAGCTGCAGGTCTACCAGGAAATTCTTCTTTATACTCAAATGAGAGCCACCCATCAGAGAGTGACCTCCTTGGGGTGGGACTGTGGCCTTCTCACAACCCAGCCACCTGCTCTCAAATTTCACCCCTTCCCCTGCTTTATTTTCCTCCTTAGCACTTAACACAGTGCAATCCAACATAGAATGTACATAGTCCTCTTATTTATCCTGTTTATTATCTGACCTCCACCACCCCCTTGCCCACACCAGGAATGGACTTTTTGTCTGTTTTATTCATTATTGTATCCCCAATGCATAGAAAAACACCTGACACATAGTAAGTGCTTCATAAATAGTTGCTGAATTAGTAAATCCTTATCTAAAGCCCTCCATGGTAAGAGCTCGTTAGTGAGGGAGGGGAGGGCAGAGATAGTAACCCTCTTACAGTAAGATTACCCCTGCCCTCAGGAGACTCCCAGAGGCCACAGGCAGAGCCAGCCCTGAGAATTCCACCTGAGCTGCCTATGCACCTTTCACCTGCTGACCTAAATGTTGGACCACTTTGCACAGAGTAGGGATACACTGTGATGGGGCCTAAGACAAGCAGTACATTTTCCTCCCTCCCAAGACCTCCTCCCTTTTGCCTTTATAATTCCTACCCATACTATAGGCCCCTTTCCACCTAGCAGGCCCTCCCTTCTCCTCCTTCTCTGAGCTCTAAGGAGCACCAGGGGCCAGTCCCATCATCTGAGCACTCAATGGCCAGGTGGGGTGCTGCATTGTCAGTGGACCCTTCACAGACATCCTTCTTGCCTCCCTAAGTAGACTTTGAGCTTGCTGACAGTACAGACTCTGTCTTATTTACCTTGATCTGCCAGTATCTAGAGCATAGTAGGTGCCCAATGAGTCGTGAGTCTGTGGCTGTATGAAAGAAAAGTACATGGAATGCAGTTACATTCAAGGCTTGGCATATGCTAGGGCCCAGAGGGGACTGAACAGTGGAGTTTTCTTTACTGTGAAGCTCTATCATACGGGGATTAACTACGGACGGGGGACTCTACAGCAACATGTCTTGATGCTGGAACTAAATTGCCCACCTATTTCCTCTTACTACTACCTCCAGTAATAATAGCTCACATTTATGCACTGTTTGCTGTGTGCTAAGTGCTATTCTAAGTATTCCACAGGGATTATCTCATTTAATTCTCATAACATTTCAAGATAGGGACCATTATTATACATGTCACGTGCATTGCAGGATCAGGGCTATTTTGGGGATAAAGGCTATGAAGTGTTGGTGGGGAGGCCAAGCATGTGTGCTGAGAGGTCAATGAAGAGATCAGGAAGAGAGACTTCATCAGTGTGGAAACCCCAGGTACACATGAGGTAGCATGAGTTTTTCAGAGCAGAGAGACTCCGTTCCACCTCTGTCATGCTTTCAATCTTGATACCACCAAGTCTCAGGAATGTCATTCAGAATTTCCCAGCCTCTAGAAGTTCAACCTTCAAAAACCCAACCTAGGAATCAAGGGTCCAGGCTTTGTGAACATTTGTCTGATATGCTGGCCATTTTTGATCCATTCAACTGGCTTTCTTCTCATTTGAATTAGGAGTGAAATAAGTATGAAATCACCCTTCCCCATCCTTGTTTCTACTAGTCTCGCACAGAAGTCTTCCTAAGAAAGCATCCTGGGCTTCCCTGGTGGCGCAGTGGTTAAGAATCCGCCTGCCAATGCAGGGGACACGGGTTCAAGCCCTGGTCCAGGAAGATCCTACATGCCGTGGAGCAACTAAGCCCGTGCGCCGCAACTACTGAGGCTGTGTGCCCCAACTACTGAAGCCCGCGCGCCTAGAGCCCGTGCTCCGCGACAAGAGAAGCCACTGCAATAAGAAGCCTGTGCACCACAACGAAGAGTAGCCCCCGCTCACCGCAACTAGAGAAAGCCTGCACGCAGCAACGAAGACCCAACACAGCCAAAAATAAATAAATAAATGAATAAAAATTTTTAAAAAAAGAAAGAAAGCATCCTGCCCTCTTTAACTCCCACCAAACAGGGAGCCCCTATAGGGCAGGGCCATGCAATCCAACTCCGTGGAACCTCTCTGCCCCCCCTTCCCCTCCTGCCCTGCCAACCCCAGGACCAGGAACCTCTCTTGATCCTCTGCCACTAATGGTGAGCCCCCGGGCCCACTCCCAAGCACCTCCCTCTGTCCTGAGAATATGCTTTCCGGGCTCCCAGCTGTGAGTGACATATCGGATACAGGGGCACGATGCTGCTGGGTAGAAAGAAGATGGGAAGGCAAGGAATGGTGACAGGGTGTGAGAAAGTCAGAGAGCAGGGGAAACTGGAGAAGGCAGCAAGTCCATTCCCCTCCCTCCCAGCTTGGAGGCTGGGTTATTAGACAAGGTCTGTAAACACCTGAGTGGTCTCTGGTGCTGTGTTTGAACCATGACTTTCTACTCTCCAAATAGACCTTGACTATCTGCTCCAGGCATTCCACAGGCACTGGGGGAGAGACTGGAACCTGTCCCTCCCTCTCAGGGTACTCTAGAGCCAGGACTCAGGGCTCATAGGTTAATGGCAGTGTTCTGCTGAAATATGGTTAGTGTGACCTTTGCAACATGCCTATGTCCCTGTTTTCCAACAGTTCATAACAATGACAAATATTGCTGCTTCCCCCCTGAAAATAAACAGAGATTCAGATGTCCAGGGGACACCAGAATGGGCTCAAAAGAAATCTGTGTTTAAACCCTACAGAAATTCATCCACTCACCCCCCCTCCCCCATGTTTTGGGTCTCCCAGGGAGGCTCTGTGAAAGGGCAGTGGAAAGACCCCGCATACTCGTGGCTGGAGATGGCTGAGAAGAGGCAGAGTCGAGGACAATGAGGTCAGAGCTATACAAACATGCACTTGGGTGTTCTGTCCCCACTATAGTGTGTTTCCCATGCCACTCTCCATGTCTCCTGCCCTCTCATACCTTTCACTCCAATAATCTCTCTTCCCTCTGCATAGCAGAGGGGTGACTGAAGAATCTGCCATCTGCTGCCTCCTCCGATACCCAGGTCCCTGTGCCAGGGTAATCTAAACAACTTGGGTAACTGAGATAAGATTCTTGCTGCCATTAAACATTGACAGGTCAGAGCATGGTACTCGGTTGCAGTGAAACTCCCTGGCTAGTCTGCAGGGAGACAGGGAGACCACAGCAGTGGGCCATTAAAAATGGATGGAAACCAACCCACTGAAGAAAGAGCTTGTCTCTCAAAGTGGCAGTTCTCCTGTTGGCCAGAGGGAGGGAACGGGAAGACTTAGCAAAGGCCAGCAGGGCTCAAACTGAGCAGTTTTCAGAGTTGCAACTACTCCTTCCCTTCGCATTCTGTCAGTTGGACAGAAAGAACATGGGCTCTAGAGTCAGGCAGACTTGAATTTAAGTCTCAGTTTGACCCCCTAGTGTGTCTTAAGCACCCTGAATTTTAGCCTGTTCATCTATAAAATGGGCTTAATACTTACTCTAAAGATTGTTATAAGGGTGAAATGAAATAGCATATATAAGATATCCAGCACAGAGTTTGGCCAAAAGAGGTCATTATTAAAGGTTAATCCTCCTTCCCCTTCCTCCTGGAGGTAGGTGAGTTTCTTCCCAGGGAAGAAGTCTCCCCAGGGACACCCTCTCTGGCCTGGTGGGATATTTTCCCTGACCCAGAAACCCTGGTCTCATTACAGTTTGCTTGTCTGTCTTACCCCACCAGTCTGGAAGCACCTTGAAAACAGCTCTCTCAGGTACCACTGACTTTCCAGTACCCAGCTCAATGTCTGGCATATAATTGTTGTTCGGAGAACTTCATTTCATAATAGCAGAGAAATAGATTAGAAGGCTTCTTAAGTAAGGTCCTTTCTCATAATAACAGTATTCATTGAGCCCCAAGTGTTATGTACCCGTTACCTCATTAGTCACAAACAATCCTATATGATAGAAACTCTTGTAATTCCCACTTTACAGATGAGGAAGTTGAGGCACAGAGAATATTAGGTTACTTGCTCAAGCTAAGGTTTGAAGCCAAGCAGTTTGACACAGCAGCCTGAACCCCGACCCCTCGTTACGCAGTTCTGACTCTATTAGAGAACACCACTCTGGAGAGCTTGTTGGGTGAGGAGGAACCCTTGTTACAATGATTGACCCCAAGGAAATTTCTCTGGACCTTTGGAGGGAGATTCAAAACCCCTCTCCATCCTAGTTCTAGGTCTGCTTGATAAGCCAGGAATAACTCTATCCTGTTGCCTTCCAGAACCTTCTGCTCCCTGGGACAGCAGGGAATTTATTTGGCCAGGGGTTCACACCTCAGAGGCTCATCTGCCTCAGCAACTAGGGGTAGCTCCCTGATGGCAGTGCCAGCCAGCTTTCAGACAGGAAGCTCCTCTGCCACACCTGTGAGAGGTGAGAAGGGCTGGGAGGGACGGTCTGCAGAGCTGGAACCATGAGACCTTTATCCTCAAAAATAAAGGGACTCCCCTGTTCCCTCTCCTCAGGGCTTGGCTCTGCTCGGTTTTCTGGGCTCCTCCTGCAGGCAGCTGCCTTTTTGAATGCCCAGTGAATCCCAAATTAGCTTGATTCATATGAGGAAAATACACAAAACCCCTCTACAGCCAGAGAGTGAGTTGTCTATGAAGACTTATGTGTTAAAAATAAAGTTTTACCCTAAGAAGCCATCTGGCTGTGTGCCCTCTCCCAAATCCACGCTTCCATTCAGTACACTTGTTACTCTGTGCTGTGGGGGAACAAAGAGGTACCGGCTGTGGATCAAGAGGGAACGAGCTTAAGTTCTCAAGATGCTGAGAAGGGGGCAGAAGCAGATAAGACAAGCACAGAAAGCATGGAGAAAAACTTGAGGGTATTTTCCACACCCGCAAGCAACAGGCGCTGCTCTCTGTGGTACAATTTGGGTAAGTAAGCCCTGAGGACACAGTGGGATGCACTCAGCTGCCCAGGGAGGGGAGGCTTGATGTGATGTCTGAGGAAGGCATCTGCCTTGTGGAGATGGCTGCTGGTGGTGACCTGGGCTCTGGGCGGTGGTAGGTAGAAGTAACGGCACGCACAGTCGCACTGTTTACAACGCACCTTCACAACCACATCTCACCTGATCCTGATGACCACTCTGTAAGCAGGCTCCCCCACCCTCACTTCTCAGATGAGGAAACTGAGGCTCAGAGAAGTTTCTGAGTGGCCGTGAACTCAAGTGGCTTCTGACTCAAGTTCTTTCCCTTACGTGGCAGTTTGCCTGGGGAAGTCATGCAAAATCTCACGGAGCGGGAAACCCTGACTTCTACAGAGGCAGCTTCCTCCCAATCTTGGGCAAGGCCCACTGCAGATGCAGAGTCATAGTGGTAAAAAGTGAGTGTGCAGGGGGGCCACACTGATGAGGACTGCTGCCTGGACAGCAGCAGGAGCAGCCAGGGGTACTCAGGGGCAGCGCTGGGACCAGGCTGCCCACCCAGGGTGGGTGTGGCTCAACGCCCCAGAGAGAGGGGTGGGGCTACGGCTGGCCTAGGGGCTGCTGTCCTGTGCCCAGGAGTGGGGGTCTAGCCCGAGGGAAGCCTGACTGAGCCCAGGTCTTTTGTGGCCAGAGGTAAGGGTAAGATAAACAAGTCTCTTATTTTTAAACCAAAGAGAGGACAGGGGTTCTTTGTTTCCACAAATCAACAGGAGAGGAAATGGGTTGTGTGTGGGTGTTGGGGGCAGGGGGATGGAGGGCGGTTTAGAGCTCTAGTTGTGAGGAAGTGGAACTAGTTACCAAAGGACTTCCCTGTTAGCCAGAACACTTGCTCTCCTCCTGGGAGGAATGGAGCAGCAGGGGCTAGAGGCTTGCAGAGGTTTCTCCCAGCCCTGGGAACCTAGAGTAAAACCAGTTAGCACAATGTCACCCTGAGGAGATGGGGGTGATCTCGGGCTTTCTGTGATGGGAACAGCAGGAATCCTTGAGTCTGAGCAGTGCCAGGACTTGGTTCCCCTCCTTCACTCCTTCTGCCCTCCTCTCTTTCTCAACCTCCCAGAGGACAGAGACTGCTTCCCCAAATTCTACTGGGGCCACCTCCTTCTGGTCCCATCACTAAGATAGACAAAAGGGAACTAGCTTTTATTGAGCTCCAACTGCATGCCCTGTCCTGGGCTTGGCACTGCAGTCATGAAATGAAATGAAAAGGGACATATTTTCCTCCCTGAGGGGAAAAGGAGAATTACTAGATTAAAGGAAAGCCATCAACAGAGCTATAAGCAAAGGTGGCGGGGCGGGGTGGGGGTGGGGGTAGGCATAGGAGCTGAGGCTGAGACAGTTTTCAGTCTTTCCACAAACTTTTTATTCCCTTAACTTTCACAAAAAGGGAAGCCAGCCAGAAAGGATTCTCCCCATTTTAGTGATAAGAAGTTTGAGGCCCCAGTAAGGGCGTAGCCAGGACAGAAACACCTATCTCGTGCTTCTGTGCTCGCTGCCCTTTCTTCGAGGCCAGGTTGGGATCAGGATGGAGGAGGAACTGGTGGAGGTGGTTAGGTACCAGAGGGAGAAGAAAACTGAGGGATAGGGGACCCCCAAAGGCAACCCTGGAACACCTGATGATGCTGGCTAACTTTCCATGTGGTGTCCTGGAGAGGACTTCTATTACTGCCACTACTTCTAATAGTAATAACAGTTACTATTTACTGTTTACCTTGTGCCAAATACATAAATATTGTGGAAGGGATTAATGTACAAAATGCTTTAGAAGCATGATCTCTTTTAACCTTCAGAAGAACCAATAAGATAAATACTTTTGTTTCTATTTTTCAGACAAGGAGATTAAGGTTCGGAGAGGTTGGGGACTTTCCTGAGACCTCATAATGTGTGGCAGGGGCCACACTCATAACCACTGTGCAGTACGGCCAAGGTGGGACACAAATGCTGCCCCATTTTTTTTATTCCTCAGCACCTTTGGCATCATCCAGCCCCAGAACGCTGGTCCCTGAAAAAGGAAGGCCTCTGTTCTGCATCCTCTTAAATTCTCAGGCTTAAAACCATTTTTACTCCCCACCAGCATCCCCACCCCCCCCCACAGGCCTAGGCCTCAGGGGTGGGGAGATGTCTGTAGACAAGGCAAAGTGGCCACATCCTGGGCAGATCCCCTGACAAGGTAGGTCACTATCTCTCCCCATGCCTGTGATTCCCACTCTTTGACTGGGCCCACAGCTTGGTGTGAGGTAGGGTTTTCACCCAGACAATTCTCTACCAGGGGAACTAGAGAGAGGAAGCGGGTCTTAAGTAGGGTAGGGAGAGTGGGTGGGTGAGCACTGCGGGTGCAAAGGGACAGTTTGGGAGGCCCTGGGGACTTTCCCCTATGCCTGAACTCCTCCCCCAGACAGGGCAGCCAAGTGCCCCAACACCCCACAGGCTGTGAGCATCTGGCTGGGTTTCTGACTCTTCCCATCCATGTCCTATTTCTCTCCCACCCTCTGCAGTGTACCCCCTCTCCCTTCATCTTAGAATTTGTTTACTACCCATTGCTCCCCTCACCCATCCTTCCCTCCCAACTTCGGGTGAGACAAGGTGGGCCTGGGGGGGCGCACTCCAACAGGCTTTACCCCAGCACAGCTGGACTCAGAAATGAGACACCCCCCCTACACCCCCCCCCAATGGAGACTCCATGAAGAAGCCTGGTTGAAATGTGAGCCCTGAGCTTCTCTTGTTGCAATTTCTCTTCCTTTTCTGTTTCCTGGCCTCTACAGGGCGCTAGGCATCTTGAAACCCTCCTTTTTTAGACTTCTTCCCCTTCAGCCCCTAGGGCCGACCCCTTTTTATTTGACTTGGCTAGGGCAGCGGTGAGAGGCAGCTTAGTAGAAGGGAAGCGAGCCCCTTACAGCAGTGCCTCTAGTGAGACTTTCTGGGGGTCTCTGGAAGCACAAGTGCCAAGAGTCTTTTTGTTTGTTTAACAAGGAAAACAATGGAGAGATGTGATTGTCTTCAAGCATCCCCCAGCAAAGTTCCTCGTCTGTCTCCAAAGTAAAAATACACACCATGGCTGTAACGTGAAATACGCATCCTTGACACCTTGAGACAAAATAGACTGCAAACACGCTTGGGCGTCCAAAGATAAGATCGCCCAGAATACAAATACCTGCTACCACACGGGGACAGAAAGTGATCACGCACGCTAACCCCCTGTTGCACCCACGTTTCTACACATAGCGTAAGGACGAGGCTCGGAGGTGACAGCCCCGACAGGGGTTAACCCCGCCCTCCCCTCCTCCTTTCCTCTCTGCCTCTCCTCCTCCCTCCCCGCCGGCGTCACTGGTTTTCTTGTCGCGGGGCCGCCCCTCCCCGCCGGCCTCTGACGTGGCCCGCGGCGCGTCACTACCCGGCCGACCGGAAGCGCTGCCCTTATATGGGCGCAGACTCCGGAGGAGTCTGCGGGGGCGGGAGGCAGGGCGACAACTACCCGCTGTTCCTGGCCAGGCTCTCAACTTCCAAAAGATTCCCAGGCCCTGGCAAAGGTGAGCCAGTTTGGAGATAAGGACGCGGCTTTCCCATCTCCTCCAGAGAGCTGGAGAGCCCAGGTGGGCAGCCTTCCAAGACATTCTCTCCCGGCATCCTCCCTCTTTGTGTTTCTCTTGAAATGTTCAGAGCTGGATTGAAATGCAGATGACAATTGGCCTTTAATAGATTCACTCAAATGGTCCCTTAATGCTCTGGATCCCTAATGTCCAAGGCCAGAAGGCTGTGATGCAGAGGCCAGTGTGGAGTAGTGGAAAGGACAGCCTTGCCTCTGCTGGGCAACCTTAAACAAGCCTTTTAGTCTCTTCCAGCCTCATTTACCTTATCCGTGAAGTGTAGAAGATTCTTGCTTGATGGAGTGGTTGTGAGGATCAGATGGGTGTTCAACTTGTTCGTGTAAAGCCGCTTTGTAAGCTGTGAAGTACTGTGCAAAATTACGGTGGTCACTTTGTACCCTGGAGGAACCTTGTTCAGGTCCCTTTCTGAGGAAGGGAGCAGCAGAGGCCCAGATGCTGACTTAGCTTCCAGAACGTGTCTCTGGGGCCTTGCCCAACCACTCTGGGAATGCCCTTGGCCCTGTGGAAAAGCTTAAGCTGTGTACACAAAGTCATCTGATGTCTGCCATCTGTGCTTCCAAGGCTGCAATGGGCTGTTTCGGGCCCCTGCTAATACGCAAGTGGTGAGTATGCTTGAGATGGCCTTTCCAGTTAAACCAGGGAAGGAAACCAGAATTGCCAAAAGACAGCGGGTGAGCAGTTGTGTGAATGCCTCATACAGTACTGGACTATCTTCTGCCCCTGCTAATAAGACCTCCAAATCCAGCTTAGAACTCCCAGCCCCAAAAAGCTATTTCATACGGGACACCAGCTAACTGCTGGTGCCTCCATTCCAACCCTCTTCATTAATTTTGGACTGTGTTTTCTCAGTGCTCATCTGCCCACATTTCTCTGTCTGATGGCAGCTTTGCATGTGTGTCCTCTGTGTGCATGCTTCCTCCTCGTCCCCAACTTGGAGTTTCCTGAGGGCAGGAACAATTTCTCTCAAACTAGACTGAAGAGCCTCCACCCTCCACGCTTGAGGACGGGCACCAAGTCTCCTTCCTTTGATCACTATAAAACAAGGAGGACAAAAGGTGTTCAGATCCTGGGGTCAAGTGATTGATTTATGACCCATATATAAATGGCAGTGAGGCATGGGAGGGTCAGACAAGGCGAATCTCTGCAGTATTCACCTCCCCCTCTTTCTCCGCTTCCTGTCTCAGTGATCCCCACAGAATCCACTCCCTGCCAGGGAGAACTGTGCTGAGTTGTTGAGAAGTAGATTGCACAGTGTGCCCTGGCAATCTTCTACTTTTTTCTAGTAGAGGGTACCTGCCCCCACTAAAGCTCAAGACAAGTCTGAAGATGAAATCCCACTGCTGGTACCAGTGAAGGAAACTCCAGCTGCAGGAAGCGTAGAGACACAAAAAGATGCCACAGGAAAGAAGTCTCCAAAGAAGAGTCCTGGTACACACCTCATGGGAAGAAGAGAAAGGCCTCCCCAGCTTTGGAGACCCCAACAGATGAGGAGCCCAAGACCCCAGGTAAAGGCCCAGGGAAGAAGTCAAGAATCAAAGAAGAGTTGGAGAAAGAAAGAACCTCCTCGCTGGGGAAAAAAGACCCAAGACAGACTCCTAAAAAGCCTGAGGCCAAGTTCTTCACTACTGCTAGTAAATCTGAGAAAAAAGCTCCCCGTACCCCCAAAGAGTGGCCCCCAAAACTCAAAGTACCCCAGTCAACCTAAAATCAGAGACTCAACCAGCAGGAAACTCATCAGAGCTATCCAAAGAGCTTGTAAAAAATACCTGGGTCCTGACCCCCGTTGTAACTGCTGAGTGAGGCCTAGATTTAAATATTTTTTAAAACCTCCACAAGTAATTCTGATACATGTTCATGGGTGTAAGAACCAGTAGTGTAAAGTAAATCCATTTATTTCATTGCTCTTCTGTGTATTTACTAATGCAATAGAGGGAAAATACAGTTTCTTCTAATCTACTTTTTTTTTTTTAAATTAGATGTATGGGGTTTTTTGTGTGTTTTTTAATTAATTTATTTATTTATTTTGGCTGCATTGGGTCTTCATTGCTGCACGTGGGCTTTCTCTAGTTGCGGCGAGCAGGGGCTACTCTTCGTTGCAGTGCACGGGCTTCTCATTGTGGTGGCTTCTCTTGTTGCGGAGCACAGGCTCTAGACACGTGGGCTTCAGTAGTTGTGGCACGTGGGCTCAGTAGTTGTGGCTCGCGGGCTCTAGAGTGCAGGCTCAGCAGCTGTGGCACACGTGCTTAGCTGCTCTGTGGCATATGGGATCTTCCTGGACCAGGGCTCGAACCCATGTCCCCTGCATTGGCAGGCAGATTCTTAACCACTGTGCTACCAGGGAAGGTACCCTGCTAGGAGGCAGGTACCCTCCTTTTGGAGGTGGTTGTTCTCATTAAAGGTAAGGCACTTGAGGGTGATACCTAAGGCCATGTTCCCAATTGGTAAACTGTCAGCTGAGGTCCACTGCTCCTTAGGTGCTTGCTAAGATTGGTTCAAAGCTTCATTCTAAGAACTATGGGAAATCCAATGCCCCTCCTCAAAATAGTCCAGATTCCTCTGGGAGTGGGGATGTCTCTAGCTTTGAGCTCCTCTTTTCCTTAAGTCAAATCGGCTTAGGAATCATCTTGCCAATCTATAAGTGCTCTTGCTATGTGAGCGGTGGATTTCAGCCCTTTTCCTTTCAGATTCTTCCTGTTTTCTTTTGCAGAGTAAGTCAGCTCTTTCTAACCCCTACCCACACTTCTGTGCCTCTCTACAAATTCAGTGAGATGGGTCCAAAGCTTCTGTGTGTTTAAGTTCTTAGGCAGAGTCCCTCTTCCTAAGCCAGACCAGGCTGGAGTGGGGTGGTTGGTGGTTTTCCTGGACTTACATACGTTTTTAAATAGGGATGCTTACTTACAATAGATTCTTCTTTAAATTCAAAACCTGGGGGGCAGGGAATTGTTCTCTTTCTAGGAGCTTACCCATCCCCACTACGATCATCATTCATTCTGCTCAAATTTGGGGGCTCAACCTTCTCAAAGCCCTCTTAGACATATCTCATAATATTCCTCTCTCCACTCCCCTCAGGAGCTTTCGCCATGGGACCCACTTGCATCCACACATGTCTAATGCTAGAGAAAAGCAGCTGAAAATAACTGGGGCCCCCTGACTCTTTGACTCAGTAGGACTCAACCCCTGACCTCAAGGGAGTTTCCTGAGCCAAGAGGAAAGGAAGGAAGCCCTGAGCTGAGCATAGAAGGAAATATGGAAAGGATGTTGATTATTATTTTCCCAGCCACTCTCCTGACCTGATTACTCCCATTGTCATTATGGGCTCTCATTAAATTTCAACTGAGGATGATACTAAATGCCACTGAGAATAACTTCTGATTCCTCAGCTCCGATATTACAACATAGGGATTCACACAGATTAAGGAAGAGACAGGGTGGGTCTCCTGGCCCACACTCTCTTGTTATAGATAAGCAGAGTGTGGCTCAGGGAGGTGACTCCCAATCTGGCCACCAGGCTCCCTCCTCTGAACCACAGGGATCAAATGCTTGGCCTCCCCTGGCTCTGAGCCATGGTGCAGTTGAGCAATACCTGGGGCCCAGAGCCAGGAGGCCAGAGGGGGAAGCTGCAGTACCTCTTTAGATTCTTCCTTATGTCCCTTTTTCTTGAGTCTGTCTTTCTCCACACATTAGCCCCCTACCCAGGGGGGTTTCTGGCTATCACAGCTGTGATGCCAGCTTCCTGCCTGCCCCAGACACCCAGCCCCAGGGGGCCCAGCCCCATTAAGGCTCTGCCAAAACAACATCTGGGGCAGCTCCAACAGTCTCAGGGCCTCTTCTCTTGTTTTCTGTCTGGAGATGAAGGGGGGTTATCCTGGGCCCCTGGGAGTGAGGATGAGGAGTGTTTGCAATGTGTCTGTCCTCTAAGTTTGGGAAAGAGGCAATAAATTCAGCTTCAGATCTGCTGCTGTCCCCAAGTCCATGTGTTCCCCCGTGGAGTTTCCGGCTCTTTCAGTCACACCTTCGAGTACTATTGGAGAAGGCCCAGAGGGTGAAGGTGTGGGAGGTCACATTCCTGGGGGGCCCTCCAGGATAATAGACTTTTAACAGATAGTCTCCATCCTTTTGCTCCTATGATACACCTAGGGAGTCACAGAAACAAAAACACATCGCTGGGGACCTTTCCAGCCAAATACTGGTCTAGCCATCTGTCTACATGTCTCCTCTCCCCCAGCTCCCACCTTATTCACTCTCTCTCTCATACACCCTCAGCCATCCTGCCTTCCTTTGCTCTGCCCTCACCACAGGCCCATGCTGGTAAAGGAGGGAAGGAAACCGGAGCATTCCTCTAGTGGGTCAGTAGGGCACAGCAGCTGAGAAGCAACCCTCAAGGGAACAGCTATCTTTGGGGAGCAGATCTCCCCCCTAGATAGGAACTGACATACTGTCGGCATATGTCACAAGTTTGATGAATTAATAACACTTTCCAGCGCTCCCTCCCAGCAGAAGGAGAGTGAACCTGTATGAGCCAATGTGGTGCAGGGTGATGTAAGGGGATGAAGAGGTGACTTTGGGGAGCATGAAGCAGGCCCTTAGAGCCTAATTCCAGGAACCTGGAGGCCTCAACCCTCCAAGCCACAGAGGTCACCTGTGGTCCCCTGGCTGACCCCTGAGAGCAAAAGTGGCAGTTCCTGCCCCGTCCAACACTCTGTGTCTCATGTCTTCGTGGCTCTTTGCCCTGAGACCCTGGATTCAGTTGTCTCCCAAGGCCTAGTCAGGGCTAAGTCCTCACTCCTTCTCCTCACACTGGTCGCCGTCCAAAGCACAAACACTCTTATCCCCACCCTCCGTGTAAGTGCTCTCTGCTGATCCAACTCCCGTCACCTCCCTTTCAAACCCTCTTGTGTCCAGCAAAGTCCCTTGTAGCCTCAATCCCATCCAAGCATTTTCTGTGCCTCCTGACCCTAACTGAAACGGGGCCGTCTCAAAGGGAGCTTGTTCCTCTGTCACACCCCACACCCCTCAGGCTCACGTGGTGGGGCAGCATCTTCCGTGCTCTGCATTACCTCTTCTGACCGTCACTCCACATCACCTTCTCTGAAGTTCAGTTTGTCCTGCTGTACCATCGTCTGTGACCCTCCTGGTCACTCTTTCTCACTGACCCCAGGTCTTGCCCCTGCAGGGCTCACAGTCTTTTTCTCTGTCCCAAACTCCTGCCTCCACCTGAGGAAACATCAACATGTGTGTGAGCAGCTGAATTCATTCTGCCTCCTGGGCTTTCAGCCTCCTACTCCACCTGACCGTATCCTGCCCTCAGCTTCCAACACCTGCCACTCCAAAACCCACCACTGTTCCTCCAGAGCCTGGCACCAAGGGTACTCATAAATAGTCCCTGAGTAAGTGAATAAATGAATGAGGGAGTGAATGAAGCATGTGTCACAAGACGGGATGTGGAAAAATGGAAAGGGCACTAGATGGGGTGGGAGACGGAGGTTCTCGTCCTAATCCTGCCACTAAACAGCTGTGTGATTTTGGGCATCTTTTCCCATCTCACGGCCTCCTTTTCTTCATCTGCAAAATTAAAAATTTTGTGTAGATGATTTCTGAAAACCCTGCTTCTGACTGTTGGCAATACCAAGCTGTGGTTTACTTATACTTATCTATAATATTTAAGCTTTGCGCTAAGCTCTTTCTATATATTACTACTTATCTACCCAATAAGTCTGTGAAGAACATATTGTCCTCATTATAAAGATGAGAAAAATTGAGGATAAGAGAGATTAAAGATTTGCCTTGTCATAGATAGTAGGTGGCAGATTCAGGATTAGAATCCAGGTTGGTCAACAAAAGCAAGTACGTCTGAATGTGTCTCAAGATGAAAGAAGCCTTCTCTTTAGAGGGACTGCTGTTTGCTCTTCTAAACTAGGCCTCCGAGGGAGATTTCCCTGGCGGTCCAGTGGTTAAGACTCTGCACTTCCACTGCACGGGGCACGGATTTGATCCCTGGTCAGGGAACCAAGATCCCACATGCTGCGTGGTGCGGCCAAAAAATATATAAATAAATAAATAAGAAGGATAAACTAGGCTTCACATAGTGAAGGTCTCTCTGAAGTGGCAGGGGGCTGCCTGCAGAATGCTGGCTGGGGGTACAGGCCACCCTTTGCGTGTGCCTGACCCCCACCAGTTCAGCCAACAGTTATGAGCCAGGTGCTGCAGCAGGGGGAGGGGTAGACACAGATCGTGGTGTCTGGGCAGACGTGTCAGGTGGGTTTGGAGCTCTAAGAGTGCCTCTGAGACAAGGTGTGCTGAGTGGGGTCCATGGACCACTGCATCAGAATGGCCTGGGTTCTCATTACAAATAGGCCCATATCCCATCTCAAACTACGAATCAGAATAACAAGGGAGAGGCTGCTTAATCTGAATTTTTACCAAACTCCCCAGTGATCTGAGTTACTGTCCTAAGAAGTCCCAGGGTGTAGGGATTTGAATGCCGGATAAGAGATTTTTAATTAATGCTGTAGGCAATGGGAAGCCATTGAAGTTTTGTAAAGCTGAAAAGTGACACGATTAGGATATTGCTCAAAGAAAATTACTCTAGCAAGCAGTCTTCAGTGTGGATTGAAGTGAGGAGAGACTGGAGGGCAGAATAACCAGCAGGCTATGGCAATAGTCCAGATGGAGCAGAAAGACGGGGGGGAGGGAGGACACTGCCCATGGCAAGAGGCAAAAACAGAAAAGATGTTGCAAATGTAGACTCTCTAGGCCTTGGCAACTGATTAGCAGGGGTACAGTTAAAGATGTCTGCCAGACTGTGAGCTTGGTGACTAGACAAAGAATGGTAATGCTATTGAGAGAGAGAAAGAAATCAGAAGTAGAGAAGAAGGGAGAAAAGTATCTTGATTCCTACATGTTGAGATAAAAACACCAGAAAAAATATTTCAAAAATGTCCAGTTCTCAACTGAAAAAGAAAAAGTAGTTGGGAGTTCAGCAGGAAAGTTAGGGTTAGAGATGATGCTTTGACATTTGCTCTATATCGGGAGATGCTAATTCAAATACCTCCAGGATCAAGGCAGGTTATACAAATGAGGATTAAGTATAATAATAATAACAAATCCCAGCATCCAGCCATGGTAAATGATAACCACCACTTGGTCTCAGCAGGGATGCAATAAAGAGTTGGTGGGGACCGGGGTTAACTGAAGGACACACTTCCTGTCTTAAGTAACAGTCATTGCTAAATAAGAACGTGGAACCAGTGTAAACAGAGATTCTGATTTTTAAAGAGAAATTATAATTCTAGGGTTTTATTTTGATATGACACTTCCTAATCATTAAATGCTGACAACTAATTTTTTAAATGCTTAAACACTATAGAGACCAAACACTATATATCTGTGACTGAGTCAGCTCTGCCTCACAGGCTTCCAACTTGTGACTTCTGAGCTACACGGACCGTATTTGGGAGAGAGAGTTGAGCACACTGAGAGGAAATCCAGAGACTGTGTGCTGTGGAGAACCGTGACCCACCCAGGCTCCCAAGTTTGCCTATGGGTGAGCCCAGTAAAGCTTAGAGAGGCCCTGATTTTTTTAGTCACCAGGTGTCTGATGGCCTCCCAGGTTGGTGGTAGCAGGTGGAGCCTGCATCTGCCATGGCTATTTCTATTCATCACCTGGAAACTGTGTGGGCAACGGCTGAGGTTCTGATACTTTGCAGGTTAGATGCTGCTTGGGGCCAGCAGACTTCACTCCACCACCCTCTGTGGCTATTTTCATCCTTCACTATAAAGATGCCCTGTACCTCAGTGTCTGAGTCCTGACTGGAGCAGACATCTTGTTTAGCACATCCTAGTTGCTCACTTTCCTATAAGGAAGTTCTTCTATTGCTTAATTTAGGTGCTTTTTATACAATGGAATCTTCTTTTTGCATCTATCTTCAGAGCAAGTGGAGAAATGGGTTACTTTTTAGCTTTCTGACTCTTCTCCAGCCCTCAATGCATTCTTAGAAATGGTCCTTAAGGACTTGAAAATTGTTGTGACCTGGGAATTAGAAAGCCCTTTTCATATTTATATTCTACCAAGGCTTCCTTCAGTCCAGATTGGTAGTTTTCCACTTTACCCTAATCATCTTCACATTATCTGTTTCTGTCCCTGTTCTCAGTTCACTTTGGGGTGGGGGGAGGGATTTAAAGACAGAAACTTAAAAATAGCTAACATCCTCACTTTCTTAGTCTTTGTTAACAGGTTCTAGGGACAATGTCATCTTTTTTTGTCCTCGATTCCTGTTCCTGATTCTAAAGAGTAACCCCCAGACTGGCTGGCCTAGAGCTGATCTTGAAGGGTACAACTTTGTGAGAAGGTGATAGGGAACTCAAAAAGATGTTCTGGACATTACCCAATGATGCTTGCAAAGAATTATGAATATATTTAGTGGTATTTCCACTCTGATTAGAAAGTGAAGAAGAGGCATCTGTTCTCCCTGGGTGATGTTTCTTATCAGCTCTGGGCAGCAGAGCAAGGTTGTCACTGATGAGGCCTGAAAAGAGGCAAGATCAAATTAGCATCTATACCAGCCACACTCAGACATGCCTGCCAAAATACACACTCCACCAAAACACCCACACATCACAAAAGGATGTTCTTCAACATATACTAAGTACATGTTAACATCTGCAAACATATATCCACATTCCCTCCTATCCACAAACATCATACACATTTAAGTATGTACACTCAAATATATATATACTGCCCTCCTACCCACACTGATACACACATACACACACACATACACATGCACACTCACACACAGACCTAGTAAAACTACACACTGCACAGTGTAGGAGTGAGCTGATGTCATCTTCCTAGAATATTGCAGCCCAGACTCTGCTGGCAGATCATCTTTATTCAACCTCAGGTTTCAACATGTGGTCAGGAAACTGGGAGGTAGCCTTGACAACCAAGCCAAGACCCTGCAGGCCCAGCAGGATGCTGAGCAAGACAGTCGCATACAATGTTCTGGTTGCTCCTGACTGGGGAGTAGAGAGCAAGGCATGTGTGATGACTCCACAGACAAGGCCAGGGCTGAGACCTGAGGAGAGGGACCCAGTTCTGGTGGGGATTTGGTCTGAAGAGGGCAGTTTGGGATGTTGTGGGTCACTCTAGAGGGACCACACAGGTAGGCTGTGCAAGTGGGTGAGATGGGCATCCAGGACCAAGGGAGCCAGTGGGTAGGGGTTACATGGTACAGAAGAAGTTTCTGATCCAGTTGAGGCATAAACTGGCATCCACACCCACCTCCACCACTACCTGCCCACTTGGCAGTAGGTAGAGCCACAGGTCAGCACAGTGTTAGGACATTTAATGTTCAAAATTGAACTCAAGGCCCTTCGGGGGAGGGGAAGACATGAGTGAGGAGGAAGAGGAGCAGGAAGAAGAGGAGAAGAGGGAGGGAGGGACACACTGTCCTTATCCTGATGCTTGAACTATGCCTTGGCTATACCAAGGAAACGGAGGTGGCAGGCAACAGAAGAAGAAGTGAAATCTGGACTTTAGAGCTTCTAAGAACAATGGTCTTAGCAGTTTAAGGGCAGTTTCAGCAAATTCCAAAAGTAGTTTGGATTATTATAATGTATTGGGTTGGCCAAAAAGTTTGTTCTGGTTTTTCCATAAGATGGTACAGAAAAACCCGAATGAACTTTTTGGCCAACCCAATATTTGGCCTTAAAAGAAACTGAGAATCTAAATCCTGAGTTGGGTACAACTACACTGTAGAGTAACTTGGAAACTTTGAATGTTGGATACATTAAACTCCCTCTCCCTAGGCTTGTGTGTAGAAAGAAGAGAGGATGAGAAAGTAGGTGAAGTGCTTTCTGGTTCTTATTATCACTGCCCTCTACAAAGTTCAGGAACTAACCACCAGTGATGAGACTAAGACACTTCCTAGGTAATGGGGGAATGTGGGGGATAAGACCTTGCTACTGTCCCAAAATGAAGACTGTTTCCCTCCAGTTCATTGCATCATCATCTAGAACAGCTCTGTGGGATGAGGTGGGACCAGCAGCCACTGTAATAGCACAGGGACTCCACGGTCTAATGAAAAGGGCATATTTGAAGTCAGCAGATCTGGTGCCAGTCCTGGCTCTATTAAGAACTAGCTGTGTGACCTGGCGAGTGATACGAGAACCTACATAACGACAGAGTTCTATTTCCTAAGGCAAAAAACAGGTGATGATCTGTCACAAGACTTTTTTTCCATCAATTATGGACTAAAGCAAGGCCCAGAACACCAGACCCCTGTCAACAGCATACCCAGGAAGATGTTAAATATTTTCAGATTTTGGTGCTAAACCACCCTGAACACCTGCCTATACCTTGACCTGTTTCCCTGGCCTCCTTGGTGGTTGACCTTGGTCAGTTCTGGTCTTGCTGACACCTGATCTTTTTGTTTGATGCACTCTAGGTTATCTTGTCCTAGCCCTGTTTCCAGTAACAATTGTTTCCCCCTCAATGAGCAGAGGTCTCATCTGGCCTGATCCAGCTTCAGGGAGGAGCCAGTGAAGAAGCCATCTAAGAGATGTGTTCAATGCCAAAATACTAGAATTCCAGGGCATTTTAATGAGCTATATGAAGCAATGGAGCAGAATATTTGAAACCTGAACTGTCCTGGAAATGCAGGACATATGAGCATAGTAACCTGTTTTCAAGCAGTCTGCAAACAAGATGTCAACCTCTAAAAAGATCACTAAGAATATCAAACAACAGATTATAAATGCCAAATGAATGGTATGGATAATATTAATTCTGTAGTGAGAGAATGGTCAGCACAGGTTTTCAAGGTGGAGGACCAAGCTTAAGCGTTCAGGAGTGTGAGGGATTGGGAAAGATGGAAAGGAGGCAGTGAGGTATCCAAGAGATAATGGCATGAGCCATGGTGCAGCAATGCCAGGCACATATAGGCATACATGGAATGGGGACCATATTACAGGGCAGGGATAGGGATCATAGGCAAATGTTGAGGGCTCTGGGATGCAGAGCTGCTCTGATGCTTAGAGAACAGTGAGGAGAGTCACCTTGGAGCACAAAGTGGCAGAAACCTAAAAAGAAAGATGGGGCCAAATTATGAAAGGTCTTAACTATTAGGCAAAGGAGTCCATACTTAATGCAGTAGACAAATGGAGGGTGTCTCAGAATGATCTGAGCAAAAGAAGAGCAAGTGAGTGCAGAACTTCAGGAAGGTAAGTCTGCTAACAGTGGGAAGGGTGATTTGGGGATTGGATTTGACAGAGTCTACTGCAACCATCTCGATATGAAGAAGTAACAGGTCTTGAGACTGGATCTAAGGAGCAAAGTACAAGGTGAAGCCAAAAGTGAGTCTGAGTTTTCTGGGTAGAGTGACTGGGAACCGATGGTATCTGATAGAAATGGAGATCAGGAAGGAAGCTGGCCTTGGAGAAGACAGTGGGCTTAGACTGACACTGATGTGGTGGCTGGACATCCAAGGGGAGAGACAGAGCAGGTAGGAGGGGCGGGATGAGAGATGTGGACAGACTATGAAGATAAGAAAGTCAGTAGTAAAAAAGTAAACATCAAAATGGACAACATGAATAGACTCTCTCTAAGGAAAGAAAGTGGAGAGAAAAGGAAGAGTGAGTGGACATAGTGAGGGAACGGGGACAGGAAGAGATCCAGGGAAGACACAGCCGGGGAAGGAGGCAGAGAAACCTGGGGTCAAGGAAAAAGAGGGGAGACTGCCTCCAGGAAAAGGTGGTCAAGGAAAATAAGAATTTACAGAGGCCACTGGGTTTGATTCATTTAACATATATGTATGAGGCACCTATGTATGCTGGACCCTGGGATATTGATTAGGAGTTATCCCCATTCAACAGACCTCTAGGAGTGCCTGTGATGCTGCCAGGTTCTGAGCCTGGTTCCCCGTGTGGAAGAGGAAGACTGAAAAGTTTTGCAACACTCCCTCCACCCCTACCCACCCAGCAGTAGGTAAGACTCGGATGGTTCTAGGCAAGAGAAAAAGCATTGCTGTAGAAGAGCATAACTTGTTGGGGAAGTTGGTGTTATTGTGGAAGTAAATAGAATACTTAGTCTCCATTTCCGGAGAGCCAAGAGGAACCCATTCCGACTAGTTAGGAGACGCGTCAAAGCTGTAAAATGGGTGAGTTCTGACAGGGTGTGGTTGAAAGTGGGGGAGTCAGAAAAGGCGACCTCCTGGGAGAGGTGGTGTCAACGAAGGCTTCTTGTTGGAGGTGTTCTTTAAACTGTCTGGAAGAATGGGAGAATAGGAGAGAGGTCAGAGAATCCCCAGCTTGAAGCGCCGCTCTCCTTTCCAGAGAGCCTTCGCGCCCCCCACCCCTTTCTCCTCCCGCCTCCCTCAGCCTGCAAGCCCAGCTAAGGTTCCCAGCACTGACGTCAGCGGGCGATGACCTCAGCGCAGAGGAGGCAGCGGAGGGTGGGGGCGGGACTGAGACCTATGGCGCGCGGGGCGGGGCGGACGCCAGGCTCCGCCCCTATCCGCTGGCTGCGGCCAATGGACTCCGCCGCCGGCTCCTCCGGCTCTCGCAACAGTATGAAAGGCGCGTAGCAGGTAAAGTCCGGGCAAAGCCCTCGCGACTGGCGAGCGAGCAGAGGCTTACGGTTCGGCACGTCCCATCAGAGAACTCTCACTGACCCCCCCGCCTCCGCCACCGCTCCCCGAGTTGCACACGACATGAGCCAGGCCAGCTGGACCGGGAAGAGAACAGACATGCTCCCGGAGATCGCCGCAGCTGTGGGTTTCCTCTCCAGCCTTCTGAGGACCCGGGACTGCGTGAACGAGCAGCGACTTCAGGTTTTCAGCGGGGCTCTCCAGGAAGCCCTGATGGGTGAGCACATTGCAGAGGGTCCTGGCGCCCGTCAAACCCTGCCACTGGGACTCGGCCCCCCACCCTGCCTGAGGCGTCTTTCCTCTCCACTTAGGGCAGGTCTCCCCACTCGAGCAGCTCCGGGACTCGGTTTCCTTCCAGCTGCCGGGGAGGCCTGCAGTCTCCTCCCCCCACCCCCACATCCCCACCTTCCGCCCATTCCTCTGGGTCCTGTCTCTCCTCCTCGGCCCTGCTCTCGGGTCTCGGTCCGCGGTTGTTCTGGTTGGGCGCTCCCCTCCAAGCTGTCGCGGGCGCAAACACTAGTCCTGAGTGCGATCCCGAGTCCCCGGCTTATGCCCCGGAAGGGGGGTACCTGCGGGTCTGAGTGCGAGCTCATCTCCCTCACTGGACTCTGAGACCCTGCAGGCAACAAAGCCCGACCGGCCGGGGGGTCCTTATGGAACAAGCAGGCGCAATTGAACCTTCTCAACAACTTGGGAGTCCCAGCCGTGGTTCTTCCGGCCGCGCGGGGCAGCGCTGAGCCTGCGTCTGCTGTTGACTCAGTCGAAGTTGGAATCCGGGCCCCCTTTGTATTTTCTCCGCCCCCCCCCCTACCCTTAGCCATCTGCCACCTATTATGGTACAGAGAGAGCCTTGTACGTAGTAACTGCGCTCTGCGGGCGTGTGTCGGGGTTGGGGGCGGTGCGACGTGAGACGGAGGAGGTTGACAAGATACAGGCAGCCGCTGGCTGGGGAGAGACCCATCTCCCAGCTGTTTCTAGCGGGTTGGCCGGCGGTCTTGGGCAGCAATAGCCATCTCTGAACGTGCCCACACAGATCCTGCCTTCTGAGGAACAACGTATGTTTCATCCAAACATCCCGGTTTTGCCTCCCTTACCCGCTGAGACAAACCTCTGACTTTTCAAGGCAGAGGGAACCACTGAGGCACAGGGTGGGAGACATGATGACTTGCTGTGGGTCCGACAATGATGGCAGCCTTCTTGGCCTTGAAACTTCAGCTCATAGGTCCCCAGAGGCCCTGCCTGGACATGCCAGCCCCAGTCACACACCTCCTCCTTAAACTGGGGATGTGCCAAAGGCAATATACTGGCTACAAAGGATTGACCCAGAGCTCTGGGACGCCCTCCCAATACACATAAACCCTTGTCCTGGAAGGAGGGGTTTTTCCAGATCCCATAATTTTTTTTCTGCTACAGTGTCGGGAGGGTTTCAGGAGGGTCCTGAAACTCATGAGAAACTATGTTGCTTACTTAAAATCCCTAGGTCCCTTCCTCTCCTATCCCATCACCCCTACCCCCCTTGTGGTAGCATCCATGGCCCAGCTGCTCTAACCAGTGCATATCCCCCTTGTCCTGTCTCCACAGAGCACTACAAACACCACTGGTTTCCTGAAAAACCATCCAAGGGTTCCGGCTACCGCTGCATCCGAATCAACCACAAAATGGACCCCATCATCAGTAAAGTGGCTAGCCAGATCGGACTCAGCCAGCCTCAGCTGCACCGGTTGCTGCCCAGTGAGCTGACCCTGTGGGTGGACCCCTACGAGGTGTCCTACCGCATTGGGGAGGACGGCTCCATCTGCGTCCTGTACGAGGAGGCCCCGGTGGCCACCTCCTATGGGCTCCTCACCTGCAAGAACCAAATGATGCTGGGCAGGAGCAGCCCCTCAAAGAACTACGTCATGGCAGTCTCCAGTTAGATCCCCCGCCGCCCCACCTGGCACTCTGCTGTACTCGTTCTGCTGTGACAACAGGCCACTGCATACCTCTACCTGGGGAACTGTATTTTAAGTGAAGAGCTATTTATATATATATATTATTTTTTTTAAGAAAAGGGGGGAAAAAACCAAAAGATTTTTTTAAGAAAAAAATCCTTAAAGGGAGCTGCTTGGAAGTGGCCTCCCCAGGTGCCTTTGGAGAGAATTGTTGTGTGCTTGAGTCTGAGAGCCAGTGTCTGGAATGGGAGAGGGGAATGGTCAGGGAGGGCATGGATCTGGCCAAGGTGAGGTGGGAGAAGCTTGGCTAGCAACCCAGGAAGATGTGAGAGGGAGCAAGCAAGGTTAGTAACTGTGAATGAGAGAGGTCAGGATCTGCCCTGGGGAGAGAAGAGAGGCTGAGTTCAAACCTCTCACCCAGGACACCTGCATCCCTGGCCCCTCTCTTAATCTTACTCAGGGGCATTCAAGCCTGGACTTAAATCATACTACATTGCCTAATCTTCTCTTTCAATTTTTGATGAGATCCTAGGCAGAGAGTGAAAAGACCTCTCCTGATTCCTTCTGTCCTGAGCAGCTTTTCTTGAAATCATGACTTGTTTCTAATTCTATTCTCAGGGGGCTGTAGATGTTGCTTCCCACCAAGAATATAAAGCTTTTTGTTTTGGGAGTCAGGGGAGTGAGGCAGGGGTTGAGGGTTATTGGAGTTGGGACAGAAGGCACTCTGCACAAAACCTTTGCCTTGCTATGAGCTGCTCTGTGTGTGAGTATGTGTGGCAAATACCTTGGGGTTGATTTGCAGTGGAATTTTGGGACCCAAAGAGTATCCACTGGGATGTTTTTTGGCCAAAACCCTTCTTTTTGTAACCAGACGGAAGTCCTCATGATGCTGCCATTATCTCTTTGAGAGGTGGCTCAAAAGCTACAGGAAACTTCAAGTCCTTGAATACTGCCTTCTTTTTAAAAGCACAACACTCCTCTCTAACTGCCCCCCCTGGGCCTCCCTGCCGCTCCTCTCCCCTTCTGGTTGGGTCATGGAGCTCCCTATTTTCTAGGACAAGAGTTCTCAGTCACTGTGCAATATGGCCTCCTGGGTCCCAGGAGGATCTGGAGGAGAATCTGGCTCTCACAACCTCCTGGTGCCCTGGTGGGCTTAAGGAACCATTTCTCCCTCTGTCCTCAGGACTATGGCTGGATGCTTAGCCTTGTAGATATTCCTTGGCTGAATGGGAGAATGCCCCAAGTTCTGCAGGACTACTTGGTATTCTTGTAGGGCTGACACTAAAAGCCAAACCTTGGGCATTGTTTTTTCTCCCTGGTGCTCAGAGCACCTGTGGGAGAGGCTACTGTCTCTCTCAGTACAATCCAAATTTGTCTATAGACTTGTGCAATATTTACTGTTACTGTTGGAGAAAAATGGAAAATTACACAGGGAAGAAATCGCCTTCCTTCAGTTTCTTTGTGACATTAGTGAGGGATCCTCAGAAGGCCTTGAGTTTCCCAAACCCGAATCACCTTAAGAAGGATGTAGCTAGAACATCTGGTCAACCTGGCTACCCTCCTGCTGTTGCCTTTAGTGAGGAAACTCTCTCCCCACTGCCAGTCCCCTTTCCTGGATTTCTTAAATACTAATTCTGACTCAAGGGTGCTAGTTACCAAACACTCCCCTACCCATTCCTGCCAGTACTGCCTCTTCAACTTTCCAGATCCCAAGCTACCTTCCCAGATCCTTTTTCCAGTCCTTATTCCTTTAAAGTTAACTTCAGGCCAGTAGACCCAAGAGCTCATTTTCTGGTCTGTGGGTTGAAACAAAGCTGTGAATCACTGCAGATTGTTGTTGCATCTTGTCTGCAAACAGGTCCCTGCCTTTTTATAAGCCGCCTCATGGTCTCATTCTTAATCTTTTCTCTCTTCTTTATCACGTTCACTTTAAAAACAACAAAACACACAGAGCTGGACTGTTGAGCAGGCCTGTCTCTCCCATTAAGTAAAAAATAAATAGTACGTTTGTAAGCTATTCTGACAGAAAAGACAAAGGTTACTAATTGTATAATAGTGTTTTTATATGGAAGAATGTACAGCTTTATGGACAAATGGACACTTTTTTTTGGTTTCTTTAATAAAAATGTAGCAGATGAAGTCGTGTGGTATAGAGAAGATAAAATTCCCACATCACTAATTTGCATTTCCTTCAAGCAAATCCTTTGTGTCTCATAGTATTTCTCTTCAGTTGGATTCAGAAGACCTATCGCATAGGTGGTAGGGACATTTCCAAGCACCCCCTCTTTCCTGGGAGATAGCTCCTTACTTCCCTTCTTTAATGCATATTCTAACTTCCCTGTGAAAATGCTAGATGGGCTAGTGTTCTAGTCTGAGCATTCCTCAGTCTAGCCAGGGCTCATTTTATGCATCCTGTTCTTGCTCTGCCTTACTCATTAGTTCATTCTGCAAGCATTTATTGTATGTGCTAGGTACTAAAATTATTAAAAATGATAAGACTAACAGCCTGCTCACAGACTGGGATGGTAAACAGAGGACACTGAACCCCTTTCCAGGTTGGGGCAGAATTTTTTGAAATTCCTGGTCAAGCTCTCTTGTCATCTTTGGGGCTCCCATTTGGCAACCACCATTCTTATTATACAAGAGCAATTGGGCCTCAGGATACAGGCACTGGAACTGAACATGTGACAGAAGGCCAGTGTTACCAGTTAGCTAAAAAGGAGCTACTTCTGACAGCAAACACCAAGAGCATAGGTTTGTTACCCATTTATAACTTTGGCTATGTAGATAGGATCTATGCAAGGACATAGAAACAGCCTTTCTCATCCCTGACTCTTGGGTTCTACCCATGAGGTTTTGAAACAGGCTTCCCCACCCCCACTTCACTTGCTAGCTCCACAGTTTGCACTAAGGTCACAAGTACATTTTTGACCTGAGCTATCTTTTTTCTTGGCTGTAAGTGGACTATACTTAAACTAAATTTTAAACATGTTGTCTCATGAGCAGTGGCACCCCCCCACACACACACACTTCATTTCATACCTCCATGACCCTCATCAACAAACATGCAGTTTGACCTAGGTGTCCTAGGTGGGAGGTAGGCCTGGGAGGCTGTGTGTGATATACTGGGAGGGTAGGTGAGCCAGGAGATGGGGGTCAGGGAAGCTAGCTTATCTGTATCACAAATAGAATTGGTTAGGGACCCACTTGTGTTAAGGAGTTGTTTAAAAGAATGGTCCCATTTTCATGTCTAGCTTCTAACACAAATGTCCTAGGTACTCATTTGTTAAGGACCTACCTAGGTTCTTAATCAATGAGGTTAGGGTCGAATTTTTGCCCATCCTGGTGTACTCTTCTCTTATTCAGTACAAAATCAGCATCTATCTTCTTGTTTGCTAACAGGCTTCTCTCATGAAGGATATTTTATTGTTTAGTCGAAGGCCTGAAATTCAGGGAGGGTTGTCTGGAGGCTAAGGGGACACCATCACCCACCTCTGTTTCCAAGCCATGTAAACCACAGAATGGCAGATTGATCTTGAGATTGCTCATGGCTCTAGGTAGAACTAATAGTCCCTCAATTTAAATAAGAGGGTTCTGTGATCAAGCAGTTTGTTATTTACTTTAGATCTGACCAATGTCAATAGGAGTGGAGAGTACCCCTTAGCCAGGTGAGGGAACAGGGGCTGTAGATGGGAATTGCTTGAGGAATTGCAGTTGGTGGCTTTTATGTGTTCAGGGACCGGGCGTTGGTTGGTCCATTCTGCTCCCAGCTTCCCCACTTGGTAAACAGTGCCAGCCTGGAAGACCTGTGCTTGGTCAGCTGTTTCTGGATGATAAGCACCACCCCAAAGAGTGTAGACAAGGCCCTGGGAGCTGCAGATTAAGAGCCCATCCTGGCTCCTGATAAGGAGGTTTGGGTGGGGAAGTCCTTGATGCTGCAACAAACGAGCCCCAGGGGGAAGAAACCCACTTCTGTGAGGCTGACATCTGCTCCTCGAGTAGCCTGTGGTCCGGAAAGATAGTGAGGACTCCTGGCTTCCGGGCCAGTGCTGGCACCCGGCCCAACAAAGAGTGGTCCAATAGAAAGAGTTCTGGGCTGGGTGGGGGTGGGGGTTAGAATCTATGGGCTGTGGTCCAGGTTCTTCTTCCTAACTAGCTATGTGAGTTCGTATAAACCCCTAAAGTTTCCTGTCTCAGAAATTAGGGGGTGGATTAGATGAACTCTGTTCCTTTCTTCGGCTTGTGTTTCTAAATCATCTCCATTATCCTAGCAATTACTGGAGGGCAAATTAGCACAATTATTATCATATTTTCAATTAGTTGAACTAAAAGTTCATTTGGGCTGGGAAGTGAAGTCAGTAATAATCTTCCTTGTTTGGATCAGACTCCTGCCTGATAAGGTTTCAATTTCCAGGTCTAGTGAGACAGTGCTGCAAAGAGGTCAGGAGCTCAGGCTCTGGTGTCAGTCTGCCTGGAGGTCTAATCTCAGCTCTACCACCTACCTACTGGCTGTGAAACCTGGGGCAGATTACTTCACCAGGCCTCCATTTCCCCATTTGTAAAATGGGATTAAGAATAGAACCTATCTCAAAATGGTATGAGGATTAAATGAGATCCATATTCTACTTAGAATAGTGCTTTGCACATTTAAGTACTAAATAAATGAGAATTGTAGTTTTAAGTAGAAATTAACCTCATCTCTTCATGGGCTCTGAACTTGCCCTGAGATGGATAAGGACACTCTGACATTCTGATAACTGGAAGGAAACCATTATTAAATTAAAGTTCCTACTAGGGCCTCCAAGAGCAGCTACAGTTAACACCAAGAAGCCTCTATAAGTACCTGATAAATGAATGAATGAACTGATGTCTGACCTTTGTCATTCTTGCTGAAATGGACAGTGTCCTTTCCAGACATCTGATTTCATTGACCACTGAGCAGTTTTGACCTGTTGGCTTCATGTTCTGCTTGTGGAGATTAACCAAACCGGCTACGTGCTCATTCACACACCAAGTGGGTGGGGAAAGGGATTTTCCAGTAACAACTTTGCTTACCTCCATCCTGCCCATCTGTGGAATCACACCCATCTGCTCTCCCTTCCCAGAAGAGAGAGAAATGGGGAGGTTGAGAAGGGGAAGGGTGATGAGTTCTGGAGAGTTCTGGCCTTCTCTCTGCACCATTTCTTTGCAGAGCTGGCCAAAAAGAAAAACAAAAAACAAAAAACCATTTGAACTTAGTCTAAAAGGCTACCAGGGCCCTGGATAACAATGATCTTATACAAACAAGTGTACCCCAGATGTGCAGCCAGTCCTTTCCCTTGGATTGAGAGAAGCCTGGTTCTGTGAGTTCCCACCAGCTCCAAGACATTTTGTTCCCAGCTGAAGCCTGGCTCTTCCACTCCCCACCCTCATTGCCATAAACAAGGGCGGCCTTAATTCAACCCTGGTTCAGTAAACCTGACAGGCTGCCCAGAGCACATCAGGTAAGAGGAGGTTATAGCTGGGCAGGTTGGACCAAGGGCTACTTTATATACCAGCAGGGAGGGCCCCTTTAAAATTTGGTGGGTAGCAAGGGTGAGGGTAAGGCCAGACAGTCAATGGATGAGGATAGCTGGACAGAGGCCACAGTGAACTTGGAGAGCCAGCTCAAGCCTTGTCAGAAAAAGACCCCACTCGTTAGCTCTATACCAGATATTGTAATTTTTCAAGAGAAACCTGAAATGTAGACTTCTATTTGACATCTCCCTAAATTCTAATGATGGCAACTAATTTTTTTAAAGTGTTAAGCTATTTTTTTTAAGTGCATATCAGCCTAGGCTGCCAGTTTGTGACCTATAATGCCCCTAGGAGTGGGGATGTAGAAGTTTCTGACCCCATCCTCCATACTAACAGTGAGGCTCTGCATTGAGGACATCAGTGGCTGGCTGTCACCATGGCCATGATCTTTAAGAAGGAACATCCCTAATAGAACCAAGGGCACACCCGGGGCCTCTTCCCCCTCCAAGGACTGGACTAGAAGCAGCTCTCCCTTCCCTCAACTGGTGTCCATTAACCTGTGCCTGGGACTGTGGCCTCTGGACCTTTACTCAGGGATGCTCTGCCCCTCTCCTACTCACCCACTTGATCTGGTTAACTCTTGCCTCTCAAGATTTAGACCATCTCTTCCAGGCAACTTTTCTGTGACATTTCCCCTTCCCAGTCTGGGACATGTGTTCCCATGTTAGTTCTTTCCTCTGCCCTAGTCCTTATAACCCTGAGTTTACAGCTAGAATGTAGGCCAGGGACCTTATCTGAGTAGTGTTTGGTGCTTAGTGGGTGTTAGTGAATATTGGTTGAATGAATGAATGTCAAAGTGGCCAAGAGTAGAGGCTAGTGGATGAAAGAGATTTAGATCAGAGATGGGAGGAAAAACTCAAGTCCATTCAGGGTCGGCCACGATGGGTCCCAGCTCAAAATACCAACCTGTGATTGCACCTTCTTAAAAAAAAAAACCAATCCTTTGACTCTAGCAGGCTCTTAGGTCTTTAAGCACCTGCCATTGAAATGTAAATGTCACTTAAAGAGGGGTGTACACACTTTAAGTCATAATATGGGAGAGCCTTAGTTAACAATTAACTCCCTAAATGGGTTTACCCAGAAGGTAATCACCTGGAGAAGAAAAGCCTGGGCTGCCATCAGGAAGGAATTCCAAGGTGGCAGGAGAGAGAATAGACTCCACAGCTCCTGAACACTGATGCTGTCTACAGAAATTCTCTTCCCAATGTCTGCTTGTGAAGCCAGCTGTGGGGTGGTGGAAATAACTCTAGGTTTAGGAGTTGGGAAATAGGGGCCCTAGCTTCAGGTCTGAAAATAACTAGTAATAGATGTCTTTGACAATTTAGACTGGTCACTTTCGCCTTCTGAGTCTTGGTTTTCTCATCCGTAAAATGAGTCACTTATGCTAAATCACCTCTCACCATTCCATTTCCATTTCCAGATGGAACAGGAAAATCTCTGATTCTTCTGTCCCATTTAGGCCAGCACAGAGTCCTAGTCGGGCTCCTGTCACACTTGAAATAAAACAACAGCCTTCTACCTGCTCTACTACCTGGCCTGGCCAACAGCCCGGGGCAAGTGCAAACTATTTTCGTCGTGCCATTCCCTTCCTGCTGCCTTTCTTTGTCATTCTGAATCCCTAAGATGGGAATATAAGGCTCTCCCAGTCTTTCCAACCTCAAATACTCTGTGGAATGGCCTATCTGCACCAGGACCCCTCACCTTGTCAATTCTTACCTGCTCACCTTTCCTTGCCGCCATGTCCACATTTGCAAGTTTCTCTACTCTGACAATTATCACGGCCCAAAACTGCTTGTAAAAGACTTTGACACACTTTCTTCTAGGATATGAGCACTTACCATGTGCTGAGCACCCACAATTGCCAGATACTCTGCCTGGTGCCTTACACACAGAATGTTTCTTGTAATGTCCACAGCACACTGTGAAATATTGTTACCTCAAGTTCACAGATGAAGAAAGCAAAGCACCAGTAACTAGAGGGGGAGGTAGTGGAAACAAGTTTAAAATTTATGTGATTCTTGGGACTTCCCTGGTGGTCCAGTGGTTGAGAATCCATCTTGCAATGCAGGGGACACTGGTTCGATCCCTGGTCAGGGAACTAAGATCCCATGTGCCACGGGGCAACTAAGCCCATGAGCTGCAACTACTGCGCTCTGGAGTCTGCATGCCACAGCTAGAGAGAAGCCCGTGTGCCGCAATGAAGAACCCACGCGCTACAACGAAAGATCCCTTGTGCTGCAAGTAAGACCTGACGCAGCCAATAAATAAAGCTTTAAAAAAAAAAAAACCAAAAAAACCTATGTGACTCTCTAGAGTTTTTTCCTTCACCTGTTGCCTCTTCAGGATACTTTTCCTGAATAATCCTGCTAGTCCTCTTTAAAAACATTCTTACCTCAGGGCTTTTCAATATTTGTACATATGGTTTAAAACTGCTTGCACTTTTATAACACATTTCTTACTCCAGAGCCTCTTAATGATATATATACATGTCATTTATTACTGTTTACACTTTCATAACAAAGAGTCAGCACATCTTCATGTTTTGCTTTTGGTTGAGGTCTGGTGGCTTTGCAAGCTTGCATCCCCTCTCCAACTGTTACTGTATACACCTCCATAGGAGGAACCATTGTGTTCTATTTCTTTTTATACCCCCATGTGCCATCCACAACTTGGCATGAGACAGTACACTGGCAGTTGAATGAAAGGATGTGCCCACAGGTGACTGTGGGGTAAGTGCCCTCTTCTCACTGCCCTCTTCTAATCCTCCTTCCCATTCAGGACCTAGAAAGGAAATTGCCCACTTTGGGAGTTTCCTAAGAGGGGGTGAGGGAGCCCTGTGAGCTGAGTCCCCCTGCAGATATCACAGTTCCCAGCACATGGTCTACACACCAGCAAATTTGTTCTTAGGTGGATGCTGATGGTAGGACTTCACTTGATCTTTTCAGTTAAATCTGTTCCACACAACTGGAACCACAACAACTTGAAATAATAAGCAATAAGTAGGCACATATGGATGCAGATCTAGATAAATAAGTTTGGAAATAAATGGAGACTTACTGTTGGAAAAATGCTTTCACATAACATAGACTGATGCATCATTTAAGGATTCTGTCTTCACGCTTATACCATGGGTTTAAATTTACATGGTCTGAAGAGGATTAAACTTTCTGGCTGAGAGTGAGGAGGCCACGGAAGGAAGGAGAGGGGCAGAGGCACAAGCCCTCTCAGGAGTCTTTCCTTTATGAGTATTCTTGTCCTGGCTCTAGGAAAGCTGGTGCTGGAGGGGGATGATCCCTTTCCTCTGTGTGTGTGTGGTTGGGTGGTGGGGGAGTGACAGTGCATTGGAGCAACTCAGCTGTTAGTCGGCCGCTGGTGGGTACCAGAGAAGTGCAATTAAGCAGCCGAGCCCCTCCCCCAGCTCCTCACTGGCCTAACTAATCCTGAAAGCCCTTTCTTCTCCTGGGCAGAGCATCCCCTTGCCAGTTGCCCATTCCTCCAGGTGTTTCCTGTAGCTCTTTGTTTGCTGGTTGGGTGGCTGAGGGCAGCGAGAGGGAGTCTGTTTTGGCTTCCTGTTAACCAATGGCAGCCAGTGTGGGGGTAGGTCTGGAGCTCCTGTATCTGGGGAGAACTGACCACAAACAGCAGCTGCCTCCTGATACCTGCCTTTCTGAGAGTGTATAAACAGTACTGGGCCCAAAGAGGAAGAAGGCTTTCTCAGCAGAGCAGGGCAGGGGCTTCAGTTGGGTCAGAACAGAGGGTCATTTCACAAGTGAAATGTCTAGAAGCTTCCCACCTTAATTCCCCTTTCCCCAGGGGAGAGGGTCAAGGTCTAAAGTGTGAGTCACCACAGGGACCTCAGAACAAAGGCCTGGTAGCCCTGGACTCTAACGCCGACATGACAAGGGCTGGTGGTGCTGGGTCACCCTCCACCATTCACCTGCCATAAAGTGGAGTGCATTGCTTCTCAAGGCAAAGACTGAGAGTGGAAGGGGCCATCTTGACAAAGCCTCTGTTTTCTTACCTCAGAGCTGAAGCGACTGTACACCCCATCTTCACCAAACCTACCCAACCCTAGACAGTTGGTGCAAAGACAAACGCTGTCTTGGGTTTCTCCCTGGCCACTCTTCCCAGGAAGGTAGGGTAGTATTTGCGGTTCAAGTTTCTCCATTTTAGTTGAAGTGATCCACTCATCTGGATGATTATTTTATTTATGTCTCCCTGGGAGGCTGTTGGCTCTGGGAGCTGGGCTGCATATCTTGATGCTACATTGTATCTCCAGTGCTTGCATAGGACCTGGCATACAGTAGGTTCTCAACAATATTGTAAATGAATGAATGGGAATGTTACCTCCTTAATCCTTTTCTGTCTTTGTGTTTGCAATGGGCTAACAGAATAACACAATAATAAATGGCACTAGTGAGCATTCACCATGTGTATAATATCATTAAATTCTCAGAGTAACTCCATGGGTTGATATTATTACCCTTAGACTATAGATGAAGAGACTAAGACTCAGGGAAGGTGAAGCAAATTACCTACAGGCATACTGCTAGTAAGTGACAGGGTCGGGTCAAATCCAGGACTGGCTGAATAAACAGAGGGGGAAAAAAAAGAAATAAAAACTAAGGCAAAGCTGGATCCAGGGTTTCTTCTAATTCCCCCTGTCACCCTTAGCCCTCTGGTCTTCTGGATTCCAGGAACTTTTACACCAAGCCACAGTTCACATTGCAGATAGTCAAAAAAAGGTAAGAAGTCTGGAATCTCAATCTTACGTATATTTTATGTCCAAACTCAGATTGCCTGTCCTCTGAAATCCTGCCACTTATCCTAGCCTTGATTGATTTTATAACAGCCCTCTAAACTTTTATAGGAAGAAGTTGCTGTTCCCTTGCTTATTCATGTATATGATCTTTTATTTGTGTATGTCTTCCTTGAATTTCTTTTTTGTTTATGTGTCATATTTCAATTTGAAGGTTCTAGAGATCACCTCTGGTATTTCTCAATACCCACTGTAGCTTCTGGGTTTAATGCAGTACCTGGGTATGAAACTGAGAGCAAGAAGGGCTGGGGAACCAAGTAGTCTAGTCTATACATTTCAGTGGACTCCCCCCAACCCCATAGGGCTCTCTCTCTCTCTCTCTATCTCTCCTTTGTCCTTTGCCTCCTTCCGGATGGAGAAATCCTGATCCAATAGAGACCAACCAGCCAGATGGATTGCTTCATCCTCAGCTGCTGACTTCCCAGCTCTTGTGCAAAACACAGGAACTCCTTGTGCTCATTGTGACCCACTTCCTTTCTTACTGGGACCTGCTCAGGGTGGAGGCTTAGGTCTCAGTGGCTTCTCTTGTTTTTGCAAAAGGAAAATAATCTCCCGGTCATAGTCGCCAATAGGCTTTTCCCATGACTTTTCCCATGGCACCTCCCAGGTGGGAGAGAAAAGAAAGGAACACTGTGTCCTGAGATGAGCTTCAAAGATACCCAGGAGGGTGGAACACGATGTAAAACCACTTGTTAAGATTACAGTGTTATTTGAATATGAGGGATTGAAGTGGGTCAATGCAGGTCTTGGAGTCCAGGGTCTATATCTGGGCTCTAGCACAGATCAAGCTGCACATGCAGCTTGAAGGACATTTTTATGGTTTTGAGTTTTCAGTTTGGCAGGCAGGCAATGTGTCCTGGAGTAAGGGCTCTCTTATGTCCAGAGATGGGTCCTTGTGAGAAGCACAGTGTGGGGGGGTGGGCAGAGGTGAGAGTTTTTGTCCTCAGTGTGTTGTCAGTCCAAAGATGTTGATGGGATAATCATAAATGCCAGTATATAAAACACTGATATGTGATTAAATACAAATTAATGGAACTACATAGAATGATACATTCTACATAAATAAGTGCTTAGACAGTTGCTAGACAAATGGAAATGATTAGAGATGGGTGAGGTTGGCTGAAGCAAGGATCGGGAAATAGAGATGTTTTGAGAAATGCCTTTATTATCTTGTGCCCAAACAGCTCTGAGCACAGGCACCTTGGCCAACTCAAACAACAGGAGGTCCGGTGGGTGGGTGGAGGAGCAAGGCATGGAGCCATGTAGGAGGAGAGTGGTGAGCTCTGTTCCCTAAGCTCTGAGCGACTCTGCCCACTCCCACCCCTCACCCCTCACCCCCAGCACCACAGCTCAGTTCTTCTGCAGAAAGAGCAACCAGGGGCATTCAGCCCAGAAGAATGCAGACCTGTGGCCTCAGAATCATAACTTTGCATATGCTATACCTTTTTACTGTTTTAAGACATAAGGAATGATTCCCTTTTATTCTGAATTTATCGAGATCTCTTAGCACCTTAACCTAGAGTTCCCATTAATCCTCCCAAAACAGACTGGACTGATGTTGGAGGGTGGAGGGAGAAGGAGACAAAAATCGGAGATTCAGGAGATTAGGGGGCCAGGGGAGCCTTCACCTCTACTCTTTAAAAAAGATCTTTGCATTGCCCTAGACCTTTCTGTTCTCAATTGCCTCATGAAATAATAGATGTGAAGCACTTTGAAAAATGTTTCAACACTCCACCTCCTGGGAGTTATGACTGTGGTGAAGCTGAAAGTAAAGCCTCCATGGGGGACTTCCCTGGGGGACCAGTGGTTAAGACCATGCTTCCACTGCTGGGGGCACATGTTTGATCCCTGGTTGGAGAACTAAGATCCCACCAAAAAAAAAAAAAAAAAAGAAAAGAAAAGAAAAGAAAACCTCCTATTTGCACAGCCTGTCCTGTTTATAGAGCACTGGATTGCACATCAGCTTACTCTCCACTATGCTGGGAGGTAGAGGTGGCAGGTGAGTTTACCATTTATGAAGAAGAAACTGAGGCTCAGACAGGCTAGATGACTTGCCCAGAATTATACAGCAAGCAGATGTAAGCTGAGCATGGAAGCCAGGTCTCCTGATTCCTGGTCCATTTCTTTCCACCTAGCCTCTTAATGTTTGAAGGCACACAAGGGTTATTTTGATAGAATCCTATTCTAGAACAACTCAAACGTCATTATTTAATGGCAGAGTGCCAGATCTCACTGTTCTCCACCTGTTAGGTCTTGGATTTTTCTATTTAACGCTATTTTTTGAGAGGCAAAACAATGCCCAGTCAAGGGATTTTTACAGAACGAAAACCTTCAAAGCACAAAGCCCCAAGCTACCACAGTGTAGCATTGTTGCCCCAAATTGAGGTCTCCCTTCCCAGGGGTCCTGGCTCTGCACAGAGCTGGACAGAAGCCGAGGAGGAGTGTGGGGGCAGAGCCTCCCCAGAGGGGAACAGATGGGCAGGCTGGCCCCAGTGCCAGCACTTTGAACAACCCTTTTCTTTTCCAGCCAAACGTCCAACGTCATTCCCCTCTCACCTCCAGCTCCCAGGCAGCCTCCCCCTACCCCCATTCTGTCTTTGGGTGGGCTCTGAGGAGCTGATGGACTCTGGAGGGATGGAGGTTGTTCTCCTTTATGATTGGCAGGAGGATGAAAGGAGGCTTGAAACTGGTGTGGGGCAACTGTTGCCATCTGTCTGGTGGGACGTCACCAGGGATGGTCTCACCCATTCACTCCTTCATGCAACGCTGGGCTCGGGCCTTTTGTTTGGTTGGCTAGGGGTGGGGTTGCTGTAGTGCAGTGGAGAGAGGTGGTGGACGAGAGAAGCAGCTTCTTTGTGCCTGCATCAAACTTTCAGTAATTCACTAGGGTGATTTGCATGAGGAAGCTGCCTAAGCCCCAAAACACCCAAGTGATTGACAACCTCCAGCCCTCTCCCCTGCTCACATCCCCCTCCCCCTCCCCCTTCGGCCAAACAGCTCCCCAGGGTTAGAGGGAGCGGCCCCAGCTCCTCTGCAGGGATGAGGAGCAGGAAAAGCTGCTCTGGCCCTCTCTGTCCACCCTCTGGCCCCATCCCTTTCGCAGTTGGAGGTGGGTCTGGTGTCTTCCTCCCTCCCCACCCCCATCAGTCCCTTACAGCTTTTTTCTTTTTGTTTGGTTTCTACGTACTAGGCTGGCAGGCAGAGGGGCCAAAGCAGGAGGAAAGGCCCATTAACCACCCAGCAGCTGAGCAGGAAAAAAAAAAAGGAGCTGAATAGAGAAGACCGGGTTGGCAGCCCTCCAGCCCAGCTCCTGGTCTTTGAATAACACCCCAGACCAGGAGCTGGGATCAGTGTGTGGGAGGCTTTGGGGCATTTAATTATTTAAAGGGCTCACTAAAAGGAGCTAAGACCCTGGGGAAGGGGGAGGAGAGGCAGATGGTGTGCCCAAGTTGCTGGGAACCTGGAAACTGGGTGCAGGATGGGTGAGGGTGGGGGTGGGGGAGGTAGGGAGGACTGAGCTAGAGGTCAGGGTTCAGGGAGTAAGAGAATGGAGGAGGGGAAGTGAAACAGAGATTGCCCTCTAGACCCAAGCAGGCCCTGTGGATAGTCTTTGCCTACACCAGCTGGGGGCAGGCTCTCAGCCTCTCCTTTCTGTACTCCTGCCCACCACTCCCCAACTTTGAAATTCGTATCTGCCCTAAGAGGGAACCATTTTGGAAACACACAACAAAACTGTGAAGTTTAGGGGATTACCCCTTCTCTTCTGGCACTTAGGGATGCTCCAGATTGGTTTAATGGTGACCTGAACTGGGCAGATGGATAGGAGGATTTTCTCTTCCTCCCTTCCTCCCTCCCTTCCTCTTTCTATCCTTTCTTCCTTCCTTCCTTTTCTTTCTTTCTTTCTTTCTTTCTTTCTTTCTTTCTTTCTTTCTTTCTTTCTTTTTCTTTCTTTCTTTCTCTTTCTTTTCTTTCTTTCTTTCTTACTTGTGGTAAAACTTCTGCAACATAAAATTCACCATTTTATCTAGTTTCATTTTATATGGTGAGACCATACACTGAGTCTGTGGAAATACTGAGAAAGCAAATAATTGGAGGTCCTGCTCTTGGGGGCACAGGATGCTTCAAAAGGCAGTCTGTGCCCCCAAGAGCACAGGGGCCCTAGGTCCCTAGGTAGAAACATACTAGTCAGATTGAATTTGAATTCAGCTCTGCCATGTACTAGCTCTGCGACCACAGGTAAGTTATTTAATTGTTCAATGCCTCAATTTTCTCATCTTTAAAATGAGGATAAAAAATTGCTCCCACTCAGTATTCTTGAGGGGATTAATATAGGTGAAGCACTTAGAAGAGTGTTTGGCTCTTTGTAAGGACACAATAAATGTTATTAAATATAATCGTCATTACCATTACCAGATCAGGAGGCATTTATATAGGCTACACAGTGGAAACTGAGAGAAACAGGGAATTTGGGAATTGGGTACAAGGTCAAAGGGGAATTTGGTAAGGGTGTAGATTTGCCTCCATCCTTTCTCCCATTTGTAATGAGCTACGGTTGGAAATGTGGTCTTTGCTGTTCCAAAGAGAGTAGTCCTGTTCGGGTAGCCCCCCTTTCCCACCTGCATCCCTCTTCCACCTTCACCAGGGCGAGCGAACAGTTCCAGGACCTGGGGCTCTGAAACCCTGTGGTCCAGACCCTTGCTTTGTGGCAGTTTAGGCATTATTGTTAGCCCTATTTAACTGATGGGATAACCAATTCAAAGGGCTTAGGGGACTTGAGATTTGATTCTTCTGCTTTTTGGGGCTTTGCCCACTCTAGCCCCGCCCAGGCCACAAGGTCATGTGGAATGATTTGGTCACTTGGTCACTGTGGGGCACACAGTGCAATACAGCATCTCAGCCTGTCTTCACTTCTCAGTCTCGTCGGCCTCAAACGTGTGAGGTGGGCTTGTTTTCTGCACCTTCCAGCGAGGCAGTTCTCCCGTCCTCAACACGCCTGGGGGGCAATGGCGACGGCTTTCAGTCGGGGACAGCCGAGATTGATCCCGCGCGGGCCGCCAGGACTCAGACGTGCACAGCAAGGGTGGTGCTATGGGGAGGCTGGGGGCGTGAGGGCAGGCAGGTGTTTGGCTCCCTCCCTCCCGGATGTGGGCAGAGGGAGGAGCCCCCGGCCAATCATCCACGTCCCTCAGTCCCTACGGAGAAGCTGCCTGGGACCTTGAAACGCGACCAAACGCGCTAGCTAGTTGGTTTTCCTAGTTTGGCAACTGGGTGGTGCCGCAGCCTCCGCCCGCTCTGGGAAGCCCCCACCTTGGTAACAAGCTGCTGATTGGCTGGCCATGGGGCACAGCGGACCAGTCAAAGCCCTCCCTGATGTCGAGGTTTGGCAGAGAGGAGTTAAAAAGGGCGGGGGGAGGCGAGACACTACGCGTATTCGGAGTGGAGGTGCTACGCGGGTAGGTAGCAGAGAATCGGGCCTTTCACCAGGAGAGGGCAGGCGGGGGAGGGGCCGAGGAGTGGCTGCCTCTGTGCCGGGAACCCCTCCCTCCCGCCACCTGCTGCTAGAGCGTCTCGGGTCCCTAAAGCTTAGGTCTTTCCCCCATTTCTCAGGCCTTCCTCACAGCCTGACCGACTGCAGGGCTGCTGCAGCCTTTCTTGAGCAATTTTGTAGGTTCTGGGTTTCTGAAACCTCCTCGGTCCTCTCTCCGAAGTCCCTCTGTATTTGGGCGTTTATTTTCCCAAGTCTGTTACTCGGGCCCTCTTCGTTTTCTTCTTGTATATCTGTGTGTGCTCACGCCCTCCTAAGGGCCGTGTTACCAGTCACCCATTCTCTAAAACCAAATTAACCATCCGCTTTATTACACTGTACCTATTGGCAACAACCTCCTAGACTTAGTTGAGTATACATTTCTGAGGACATACATTGTAAGCTTTGTAAGAGAAAGCATTTTGAATAACTTTGTTCCCCCACCTCAATGCACACAAACATACATACATACATATTCAAAGAACCTAGCACAGTAACATCAAGATTAGGACTCTAGAGACGGTGACAGGGTACAATTCCAGCTCTGCCACTGCTACTGGCTGTGTGACCTTGAGCAGATACTTCACCTCTCTGAACCTCAGTTTTTACCAATGAAAAATGCTAATGATAATAGCACCTACCTCCTAGCATTATTATGACAAAATGCCTGACACATAATGCCTAATAAATGATATTATTTTAGATATTAATAAAGAAGGAATGAGTATTACTTCCCCACAGTTAATCTCAGCCCCCCATTCTTGGTTTAGGTGCTAGGGATAACAACTAGATTCTAGGGACATTTAAAATTACTATCAGTAAAGCAATTTAGGACTCAGAATAAAGCTTAGCACAGTCTCACAGCCCCCAGCCTTCACATGGGTCCTGTTTTAGCTCATAGATTTTACGAAGGGAGAGATCTGTTGGCAAGATAGGATTCTTTTTTCCTCAAGGACTTTTCTTAAGATTTTTTTTTTTTTGGCCGCATTCAGCATGCGGGATTCCCCAACCAGGAATCGAACCTGTGCCCCTGCAGTGGAAGCTCAGAGTCAAGGACTTTTCTTCAAATTACTCCCTCTCAAAAATTTTAGAACAGCAGCATCTGAGGATTTACAATAATCCCATTTTAGTAGGATTTAACATTCTCCTTTTTTTTCACAGACTCGTGGGGTGCCCTACCTGACCTCTCCATATACTTACATTAACACCAAGGTGTGATTGTTAAGTTTTTCCCAAAACTCTCCACTGAAGTCCTTTCTTGTTGCTCAGAGACTCATCTTTTCTGCAGTCTTTGCCTCTCCCCCACATGCTACACACTGGTCCATAGATTTTCTTCAGTGAACACGGAGGCTGGCAATTCAGTGCTCACAGACCCCTAGTGGTCATCCTGCCATGTTCTATCACCTGCCATACCCTGTTGATGTCAGACGTGGCCTTTGTTGATGTTTTGCATTATTAAGAACAAAAACAATGATGTGTCTGGGGCACCTCAGTGGTGCCAGATGCTGGGGACAGGGAGGATGCAAGAGGCACACAGCACTGGGGTGTAGTTCAATGGGAAGCCAGTAGACCTGGGTTTCAGTGTTGAGTATATGCCATTAGGGGCAAGTCAATAAAAAGTGTTAGGTCTCAATTACCCTATCTGTAAAGTGGGTGTATCAGACCTGTCTCATTACTTTATAGATATTTTGGGAAAATAAATGGGGTCATACTGTTGAAAGCACTTCATATTTTTTGGAAATTAAAAGGGGTGTGTTTGTGTGGGTGTGGGTGTGGGTGTGTGCAACAGGCTATTAAATCCATTTTATGCTACTATTTCCATTTGGCTCCCAGAAATATGATCCAACAGTTGTTATTAAAAACTTATGAACCCAGCTTTGTGCTAACTGTTGTGAGATATATGGAGGGATCATATGACACGATCTCTACCTTTAAAGAATTTACAGTCTAACCAGTTTGCCCAACTAACACATGAAATGATGTGTCGTATTGACTGTGGGTCCCCCACATATCCTCTTCTATCTTACAAGTAAAGGATGATCTGGTGGTGTGACAATGGAGCCAATAGGTGGACGTGCCTTACTGCAGCTAGCACAACTGCTTACCTCTTACCTCTCTCTTTCTGTCCTTGGTGGGGTGTGGGGTCTTACAAACCATCCTCACTGCTGTCTTCGCCAATGCTCATGAGTCATGGCCTGATGTCTTGTGACCTGAGTTTGGGGAGATGCTCACCTTTGATGCTGCCCTTCACTTACTGTTCATGTAGTTACCTGTTCCTGATGCTTTCTCATCTGCACCTGCCCACTGCCACTGCTTACAAATGCCATCACAGCCATTGTAGCTACAGCAGCTCCTCTGGGGTGGGCTTTGGGTGGGACACTGAGGGTACTATTATTCCCAGCCCCCTGTCCCCGGCAAGAGAGACCACCTCCCTACCCCTTCTAATCTCTGTATTTGCTCCCACGGCCAGCTAGACTAGAAAAGATGCAAGTTGCTCACATTTCCCCACAGCACAGAGGGCTGTGTCCCTTTTGGGGCTCCCCCCAGCCTTCTTGGTGGAGGGAGCTAGTCTGGGATGGGGTGGAGGACCAGTTCTGTTGCTGCATGCTCAGCAGGCAGATTCCAGCTCCAGATTCTCTGTGCTGGCCCAGCAGATTTAGCTCCTTTCCTTTTTGGAGACTGTCAACAAAGACTCAGTATAGCTTCTAAGAAGGAGTAGATCAGTGTAATTGCTATCATCTTTGAAAAAAAAGATGGGCATGCAAATTAAAATAAATATCAATACCAAGTCTCATCCATCAGACTGTCCAAATTACTGAAATCTGAAGCAGTATTTGGCATCATGGGGATGTGGGGAAATGGAGGCTCATGTACAACTGGTGAGAGTGCACATTCGTACAACCCCTTTGGAGAGCAGTTTGACAGAATCTAGTAGAGGTAAATTGTTCATATTTCACGACTTAGCAGTTCCCTCCTGGGCATATATACCAGTAGTTTTTAACTGGTGGTGGTTTTGACCCCCAAGGGAACATTTGGCAACTTTGGAGATATTTTTGATTTGGACTGGGGAGGGGACAGATGCTAATGGCATCTAGTGGATAGAGGCCAGGGATGCTGCTAAACATCCTACAGGCAGTCCACTCTGTCCCCCCACCCCTTGCCCAACAAAAAATTATCCAGAGCCAAATGCCAGTAGCGCACTGTAAAGAAATCCTGATGTAAACTCTAGAGAGACTCTCAAATGCAATCTCAAAGAGACAGATAAAAGGATGTTCACTGCATTATTTGTTTCTAACATTACAGTATTGAAAATAATCTAAACGTCCCTCAAAAGGAGAATAGAGAAATAAATTTAGGTGTTTTCATACAATGGTTAGAATGAATGAACTGGAACTACAAGAATCAATATGGATAAATCTTGAACACACAATGTTCACTGAAAGAAGCAGAGTAATACAGAAAGTGCTACTCTGTAAAGTTTAAAGACACAAACAACTCTCTACTTCCCCTATGGATGTAATGCAAGTTAGTTATTTTTGTCTCCACCAAATTCCACAGCAAGTACCTGGAGACCTTTACATTCATTCTTTCATACACTAAATGCACCAACTATTGACATTATCTGGCTCAGGGTTTTGCATACAGAAAAAAATTGTTGAATGATTGAGCTGTGCTTATAGAGAGACAAGACCATGATTTGCTTTCTCTTCTTGCCTTTCCCCTATGATCTGCCTTTCTGCCTGTCTTTTCATGGCTTAATTTAGAGAGGGTCCCAGAACTTGGATGAGAAAACGCTGAATCTTCCTTTTTCACACTGCTAACTGAAATTTAGCATTCCCTTCAATTATGAAGGTAACAAGTCACTGCAGTATTAGCAACCTGAAGCTTTGTCACCAACTGAAATTACAGATATTTTCATATCACATTACAGTTATTGAAAATACATACATTCATGCTCATTTGCACTTCGAAATGACTGTAGTTATTTAGACTTGTTGCTGGATCTCGTTTTTTATGACATTAATACACATTTATATATATATATATGATCTAAAATATTTATACATTTTGATAACTGTACTTCATTGTAATTGGTTTCCTTTGGAATCCAATGGATTTTATTTTATACCTTTAAAAACATTTTGAGAAGAGGTCCATAGGCTTTGGCAGGCTGCCAAAGGGGTCCACAAATGTCAAGACTCCCTGGTTACACCATACCTTCTGATGCTTTGATTATTGGTTAAGTTTCCACTGGGGCTCGGTACTGATCAGAGCCGAATGGGAGAAAGTGGGCATGGATTGCCACCTTTAAAAGTTTCAGAAAAGACTCTGATGGCGCAAAGTGAGATCTGCCCACTAGTTGCTGGAAGACAGAACTGTGAGATTGAGCCAGGGCTTTGGAATGTTGGTAAAGTTTTTTGGTACTTGTGTCTGAAATAAGAGAATAAAGGCAGTAGATGGTTTTACCCCTGCCTACAGCTCCAGCCTCGTTGCTCCTTGCCGCTGTGCCCCCAGCCATTTTTGCTGTCTTTCAGTGTCCAGGAAGCTTCCTCCTGCATTAGGAGGTCTATACATGCTGTTATCTTTGCTGGACTTTCCTCCCATCTCTTCATCTAGGTAAGTACACTCTCCCTCCATATCTGATTATCTGCCCCTGATCCTCCAGACTAGGTCAGGCTCCTTGATAATCCTCATGTAGACCCATCCTCATCTCTTTCACAGCCCTTTCTCAGTTTGTAACTATGTGGTCCTTGGGGTGACTCTTTAGTTCACTGCTTGTCACTGCACCAGATTATAAATCCCCCAATGGCAAGGAAGGCTTGCTTTTATTGTCTGCAGTATCCCCAGTGCCTGACCAAGGGCTTGTGGTAAATATTTATTGATAAAGAGTGAATTTTAATTGGAAAATTCATAATGGGACTGTGAATGCTAGCAGAATGGATTTAGGTCCACAAAAAATAAAGTCGTATGGCCTCCCCCCACTGGTGACACCCCATCTACCACCAAGCATCCTCCACACTCCTAGTAGTTCTGCATACACCACTAACACAGAGATCTTCAGGCTAGCACAGTAGAAACAGTACAGCAAAACTGACAGGCTGGGGAGAGAGATGACCTGGGGTCAGATCCTGGCCTTGATGCTTTCTTCCTGGGTGATCTCAGCCTCTTTGTGCCTCAGTCTCTCCATCTATATAAAATAGTGAAAATAATAGTACCTCTGGCATAGAATGTTTAGGAATGCTAATGAAGCCACATAAATAAAACACCTAACATGTAAGTACTGATCAAATGGTAGCTTAAAGGAAAAGAGACAACTTTTATCCATCAGAGCCTGATGGATAATCCACTCCTGCTACCCTCTTGAGAAACACTGGATTTAGAAAGAGAATTTCACAGAATATATTAGTGAATATCTTCAGTAAATAATATATTCAGCTCAGTAAATATCAGTTGTGGTTATTTCTCTATTAGAAAATAGTGAATTGTCCTAAAAGCACAAGCCTAGCTCTTAAAGGCTTTCAAGAAATGTGCATTGAGAAGTTGAATGAAAGAGCAGATGGGCTACTGAATGCTTATTTTCCTTTTCCAGGCCCAACTTGGCTTTGCAGTACTTGACTGCCCTCAGTTCTACATAGTTGCCACTAGAGGGCAGGCGCGGTTAAGACAACAATACTCTGGACCCACCAGCGCCATAATTACTGGGTAAACAAGGGAGGATGGTTGAAGGAGAAAAATGATAGAATGATTGAAAAAAAAAATTTTTTTTTCTTTATCTCTTGGGGACCAAATGGAAGGAAATATGGAGCTAGTGAGACTGAAGTTAGACTTAAAGAAGCACTTCCAGAGCACAGAGTTTGCTAACTAGAGATTTTATACAGGTGACTTTTTAAAAACCTCTTAGCTATATCTACCCAAGCAGAATAGATGAGAAAGTGGGCTCCTCCAGTCTGAGGCTTATGTGACCCTCTCTTAAAGTAACCCTTCTGTGTCTGCCTTAATTGACTCCATTCTTGCAGATGCAATTGTAAAATAACTTTATTGGTTGGGTTAGCCACCACTCATGCTTTTCCTGTGATAAGGATCCTTTATAGAGGCATGATGGTGTTCACATGCAGATACTTTCTGAAGAGCCCTGGGGCAAGGGACAGCCTTGCCCCTCACCTCAGAGCTCCTTTTTTGAAATGAGCTGGTTTGGCTTTTGTGGATTTCAGGGTCTGGAGCCAAGAAGCAGTCCAAGTATCCCCCCCTTCCCTTTTCAGGGAAACTGCTTCCAAGCATACACTGTATCAGGGACACAATGGCATCTGGGCAAGGAGCAGATTAGGGCTAGCTGTCCTCAAGCAGTCCCTGGCCATGGCTGGATGGCTCCCTCCCAATGGTACCCCAAAGAGCAGAAGGGTTAGGTCCCCGGACAACACTACTTTCAGAAATGGGAAGAATTACTTGCTCTCCACCCAAGCTATAAAGCAACAGCCATCTTCAGTAATGAGAGTGTAGCTCAGAGATGTGGAAGCAGAGGGTTTTGTGCTCAGTACAGGCAAGATTTGGCTGCCTGGCCTGGGCTTCACTGACCCAATGAGCATCTCCAGCCAGAGCTGGTACTATTAACTGTGGCCTTAGGACAAAACAATTAGTACAGATACCAAAACAATTAATACCACAGCCTCCTCCTTTGGCAAGTCCAGGGCTGGTTGGAGTCTGTCTCTCCCATCAGGATATAGACCTTTCTGCTTGCATAAGAGGAGAGGACAAATTACCTCTCTCATGCTTTGAGAACCGCATGGACTCTGCCTTTGAAGATAAAGACCCAAGTAGGGAGCTGCTGGGAATGCAGAGAGTGCTGGCTAAGAATGAAACTACTGCAGCTGCTTCCTCAATTCAGCCAGTTCGAGGTGTGTTTCCCTCCATTATGGATGCTGATGATAAGCAGAATCTGGCCTTTCCTCTTTTTTTTTTGGTCAAGCCCAAACTAGTCTCCAGCTGAGTCCACAGCCTTTCCTCTTTTGAAGTCTGATCCACCTTCAAAGAATTGCTTAGCTGCTGAAATATAGCCCCATACATTTAGCTAAGCCTGAGGTTGGTTTTCTCCTCCCACATCAAGCCAAGGACATGGTCATCATACTGGTGACCTCTGGTGTAGAGGTGACTCTTGGTGTCCTTCCAACCTCAGACACGAGTGTGAGTTCTCTGCACAGGAACTGGGCAGATGAGCATATGCCTTGGGGTCTCCTGCCTCTGCCCAAGGAGAGAAGAGGTGTCTGTGGGGCAATGTTGAGTGGATGAGGCGGACTTAGGAGGAGGGAGTTGGCCAAGAGGTATATACTGAGAAGCGGCGAGTGGGAGCCCAGAGTAACTGCACAACTAGCCCAGCACATGGGAGAGCTGTCAAGCGCTGCTCACAGACAGAGTCAGTGATTGTTTAAAAAGTAAGGTTATGTACTATTGCTCAAGCAAATTTTAGGGGTTCACGGCACCAGATCGTTGTGAAGAATGGGTAATGAGATTTCTGGGGTTGGGACTTCAGGGATTACTCCCTCTGCCACCACTTCTGTCCTGGAAAGGAGAGTTTCATGTCCCTCAGAAGAAGGCTGCCTGTCCCCTGATTCCACCTAAACTTGCCTACAGGGAAGAAGACTGTAGAGGGAGCCCATGGACTTCTGTCACATGGTCTGTCCCAGACCTTCCAGCAAAAGCCAAACCAAACCATCAAGCCAAATGCAGAGGGGCATGGGGGCTCTGGCCCTGCGCCCAGTGCGTGGGCCGCTCAGATCTCGATGAGGCTGGCAAGGCGCAGGCAGAGGGGCGCGTCGGGCGGCATGGCACTGCGCTTGATCTCGTTCCCGTCCAGGCGCAGCACCTGCAGCTTGGAGAAGTTCATGACGTCCACCACGGTGCAGAAGCTGCTGATGGAGAACTCTGTGGGAACAAGAGGGGCGGGGGTGGGTCGGAGAAGCCCAGATCAGGGACCTGGGTCCGCAGTGAGGCCAGACAGCCTCTGTGAAGCTTCTAATGTGAGAGGTGGAACTCGGCTGGGTGGAGCAGGCACTTTCCAGGATCAGAGTCATACTTACACCAATTAGTGGGCAGAACCGGAGACAGAGTGGGGTCTCTGCCTGTGTAGCTCCACCTCATACCCATCCCTCTCTGTAGACCCTGGAATGTCCTGGAATGTCCTTCCAGCCAGGCCTTGATCTTTTCCCATCTATGGGCAGCAGGTGGCAGCAGAAGGCAGTCAAAGACGAACCCTAGCAGCTTTGATTGCTTTTGGAGAGGAGGGTGTTTCCGAATTGCCTTGAGAAGGAAGACTGGGGAAATGCAGGGACTTAAATCTGGAATATTTCCTAACACTTTGCAGATAGAGAAAGTGGCAGGAAATAAAAGAGAGAAAATCTAGACTGAGAGACAAGTGTCTCTGAGTTCAGAGCTTTGAGGGCGTTGTCCGTGTACATTCTGAGTAAAGCCAAAGGAGTGAGCGAGGCCCTGAGGTTTAAGGAGATGGAGACTGATAGATGAACAGGGCTGCTATGGAGCTCGAAAGTCAAATAAATAATCCCTTGCATCCCGCATTTAATATGATATGGTTTACCCTCCTTTTTTGTGATCTCAAAAGAAGTACCCTTTTATGAAGATTTTCCCTCCAAACCATGCAATCCTAATTGATACAGTAGTTCTGTTTGATTTAAATACAAATCCTTCTGCTACCATTCACCTTGTTCTCCCTCTGGTTGTCCTCTTGGACAAATCAACCACCTCTGTCTCTAGCCTACTGGGTCAGGAACTTGAAGGATAAAAACCAAGAACTCAGCTAAAACTCCAGCAAGGACAGCCAGAGTCACCACTGAGAAGCTGCTGAAGCCCCTAGAGGCTGCCTTCAACATGGTGTGTGAGAGCGTCAGGAAGGTGGCTCATGTCAAAGGGGCTTTGGGTGAGGTTACCTGTCGGGTCTCTGTAGGCTGTAACACTTAGGCAGACCCAGAGCTGGGCTTGCTTTTGCTTCAACCAGAGGCATTCCTCTGCTTGCCACAGTGGTCAGGAGCTGTGTGTCAGCCTGGAGCTGGGCAGGAGGAATGGGAGGAAGGCTTTCCTGACTCTCTTCCTAGAGGTGACCTTCGAGGGCATTGTGGATGGAGAGATTATGGGTATGAACATGAAGGTTGCAAGGAAGACAGTATGGAGAGCTTAGATAGATGAAGAAATTGTCTTTTAAATTAGCACTAGCAATTGTTTTCAGTCTCTGTCAAGACTGACGGAGAGGAGGTGGGGTGAGGCTGCAGCCAGTTAACTTGTACTGCAAATGTAAGGTAGAAAACCCAGCCCCAAAGAATAATGAGAAGAACAGGAAATACCCTTCTTTGGAGAGCACTCAGAGGAGGGGGGTGGAGACCTGGAATGCTTTTGGATGTTTCCTTTCTGGTCCCAGGGAATAGATCAAGTGGCCTCCAGGTGGACAGGTTGGGGGCAGAGCCAAGGCCAGGGGCCAGGCCTATGGTGTCTGGATGGAACAGGTGGAGTGGCTTGGGCTGGGGAGAAGTAAAGTGGCCCAGCTTAAATATCACCTCCAACCCTGTCGGGGGACTGCACTTAGGGGTTCCACCATAGATTCTCTACACCATCCTGGGGCCTTCAGACTGCCTGCTAAAGTCCTGGATCCCAACTGTTGAGCACTTAGGGGCTGTTCAGCACACAGCATGTATAGATTCTATCCACAGGCTGAGCACCGTGAGCCCCCCTGTTTATCTTCCCTAAGCTCATGAATAGGACAGGGGCTTCTGCTTGGAGACTCTGGAGGACACTTTCCATCCCAGATTAAATTCTGACAAAAGTCTTTCCAAATTCCTCCTGGTATACCCGCCCTGCTCTCTGGATCTCAGAGCTACTGAATAACATTCTGAGCTGTGTTTCCTGCTATTGCCAGGCTGGAAAAACTGAGGGAGATGCTAATGGAAGAAGGAAGGGGGAGGGAGAGGGCCAGGCCTAATTCCCCTGCACACCCTTCAGCTCCTGTCCTTTTAGCTCGCCTCTCAGAGGGTTGCTTCAATATCCCACCTTCACCACCCACCCCTGCTCTGGGTCCCTGACCAGCTGTGCAGGGAGACCTCCTTCACATTTGCCCAGGCGAGGGGCTGAGCTTGGAGAACTGTCTTTCCTGCTGGTGGTCTGAGTCGGAGAGATACTCCTTCCATTCTCAGCTAGAGAAGCCTGGCTTTCAGTCCTTTGATGTTGATGGTAGAGGCTATGCTACAAGATCTGGGTGACCTAAAGAGATTGCCTTTCCTTCTCTGTGTGTCAGTTTCCCCATCTTTGCGATGAAAAAAATAAAACAGAACAAAACTGTACCTGGCAATTTCAAAGTGGCAATGAGAAGAAAAGCTTATAATATAGTTACTGTGTATCGCTTTTTCAATTATATGCCAGGCGAACCAAGCACTCTACATGTATTAATCCACTAATTAAGAAAAATAAGGAGTTGGTGTTATTTTGCCAAAAGAAGACTAAGAGGGAGATAACCAGACAAAGGGGCTTTGGCTTAAATTGCACAAGAAGGGATTTGGGGTAGACACTGGACATTTCTAGGTTTGACTTAAGGGAGAACTTTCTTGCAAGACCTTGAGACACTCGACTAAAGTGATTTTATCTTTGGCAGAGCTTTTGGAAGGGGTGAACCGCCTTGTATTTGCGCGGCAGATGTGGTTCTGCAAGAAGGCCGGGTGACAAGCTGCTGCAGTGGAGACTTTCCCACCCCAAGTTTCACTGATTGTACAGTTAGGCAATAGCTAATGGCTTCTCTCCCATGACAGCCGCTCTTTGTTGTCACATTTTCAAGGTCAAACTCTGATAAAACACAGTATACAATATGACGTTTCTGTTGTGACGATCCTCCTGTATTTAGAATGAGTGACAGATAGGTAGTGGTGACTTCTGGGTGGGATGATGGACAGCTACAAGCAAATGTCAAACCCTTTGCAGCATGCAACATCTTAGAGACCAGAGAACCCTGCCTTGGGAATAGGAAGACCCGCACCCCCACACCCCCACCCCCCAAAGAAAGAGAGACTTTAAATACAAAACAGTTTGCCCTATACATGATGGTGTCTTGCACTTCCAACTAGAGAGCCAGGCACCTCTTCACCTTGCCCGCCTCACAGTCAACCTCTGGGACTGGTGCCTCTCTCACTCAGAGGGCTGTCTAGCTCGTTCACATCTTGCCAAACGACTGATCTGTTCCCTGAGCACAGGGAGAGAAAGTATTGATGGGAGAGGTTGTGGACTCAGTCCCTATCCATGCTTTGATGGTGCTGTTTGCTCTCAGCAGGCTCTGCTTCAAAGCCCTTTGCCAATGGTCATTAATGAGTCCTTCATTCCCCAGGGAGAAGGGTACTTTGCTGCAGAGGAAGAGAGGTTAAAATCTGGCTCTGTACCTTCCAGCTGGATTAAGATATCAGAGGCCCTGGGGTAATGTAAGCACATTATGAACACAAGATCCCGAGAGGGAGCTGAAAATCAACTAGATAATCCAATCTGAAATGAAGATTTTAGTTCTTGGAGACAGAGAGGCAGCACTTTAGGCCTTTTCTGGGAAGAGCTTGGAAAACAAGAAGCCCTTGTCCTTGTCCACCACCCCAGGGTTTTGTGGTGGTCAGGCTCATGTTACCCTAGGGGGCCTCTGCCCTGCCACCAGGGGCTCCTTGTGCTCCAGGCAGAACCAACCAGAGCAAGTGCTGCATTCAGCTCTGAGAGGCTACAAATGCTTGTCCACCAGTTGTTATGTTTAAAAAGCAAATAAACATCCAAACACAAGACCAGGCTGTCGAGGCATGAGTAGATCAGGTGGAAACAGAGAGCTCATCCTCTTCTGGGTCAGTGAGAAAGTACAGATACCATGGTTTCTTAACAGCACACTTTCCTCCTGAGATGGACCATAGAAGTTCAACTTAAATCCCCCTGTCTATGAACTGCCCCCTCCCAAACCTCTCCAAACTCCTCTCTCACTGCTTAACACATGACCCCTTCCTCTTAGACACACGAATTTCCTGGCTGCCCCCTCCAGGTGGCCTGTTAAATGACTGGGCCCTTTGTTTGTGGCAATTGCGTTTCTCAGAATGGCTTAGTCCTGTGTTCCTCCAGCCCATGCCCGCTTATCTCTCAAGACCTAAATTGAGACTTACCTCTTCTGGGAAGTCTTCTTCCATACCAACCCACTCTCCCACTGACTTTTCCTAGCTCTGCTGTGTAGTATAAGAGTATGCCACTATGTACCATTTTGTACAGGGGTATGGCAGGGTTTTCAGCTTACTTCATTGGTACTCTTTGGTTCCCCTACTTCTATTTCTTCTGTATTGCCCCCAGCACTCAGAATTGGGTCTTTCCAATGCAGCAGACAGCCCTCCCCACTCCCCTTTGCCAAAGTCTCACCATTGATCCTATTGCCTTGGAGGTAAAGGTTCTCCAGGTTGGTGTTCACTGGGGGGATCTTCTGCAGCTGGTTGTAGGAGAGGTCGAGCTCAAGGAGGCTGCTGGAATTGAAGGTGTTAGAGGCCAGGCCATTGTTGGTGAGACTGTTGTGGGACAGCCGCACATACAGCAGCTTGGGCGACCCCCGGAAGTAGCTGTCGGGGACCGAGTAGACATTGTTGTGCTCTAGGTACAGCTGCTCAAGGGCTGAGGGCAGTCCATCAGGCACCTTCCGAAGGTGGTTGTAACTTAGGTCCAGCAAGATCAGTGACCGGAGGCCTCTCATCGAACTGCCCACTTCCTGGATCTCGTTGTGTTGGAGGTACAAGGCCGTGAGGTTCTCCAGCCCCTCCAGCGCGTTGTTGGGGACCCTCGAGATCCGGTTGTGGTCGAGATGAAGCTCCCTCAGGGATCGAGGCAGTGGGCCAGGCATCCGGGTCAGGTTGTTGTGGTCCAGGTACAGCCTCTCCAGGTGCCTCAGCTTGGAGAAGACCTTCTTGCCCACCTTATCACTGATGATCTGGTTGCCATGGAGAGCAATCCAGAGCAGCCCAGTGGCGTTGTCAAAAACGCCCTCCTGGATGGAAGAGATCTGATTGTTCTGGAAGTAGACGTACTTCATGCGGGAGGGGACGAAGGGTAGGTACTTGAGGTTGCGGTTGTCACAGTACATGGCTGTGGGGAAGTTGGGGGGGCAGTCGCACTCTTGGGGGCAGTCGCGGGGCTCTGGTGGGGGTGGAGAGCCATAGGCATAGGCTGGACCTTCCTCTCCCCCGTAGGGGTAAGGCTCATAGGGCTCATAAGGGTAAGGGTCATAGGGATCGTAGTAGGTGGACTGCTGGTTGCGGAGGTAGTGGAACCACCAGTGGGTGTCTTCCTCATATTGTGCCCGGGAAAGGGAGCAGAGCCCTGCCAGCAGCAGGAGGGAAACCCACTGCATGTTGTCTCTCTGCAAGAAGGGAGAGAGAACAGAGTAAGCAGGCATGAGTGAGACTCTAGGGGGGCAGGGAGGCAGAGCAGGTGAGCCTTAGTCTTTGAGCTCTGCAGACCTGACTTCAGCAGCAAACAGCTGTGAGCAGGAGCCTTGCTCTCACTTCCTCTGGGCCTCCTCCCAGTGCCGCCTCTACACACTTGGTCCAGCGGAAACTTGGCTGTCTGGGGGGAGCTAGGTGCATTTTCCTCTGGTCATAGAGTCACAGAAACATAGCCTTTGAGATTAGAAGGAGCTTGAATGGAAGTGCTGCATTTTTTTTGGAGGGCAGGTCCATAGGAACCTCTAGCAACCTGAAGGTACTGTTGGGGGAGCTAGAAAGGCCACAGCAATTCCCATGGGAGTGGTAGTGGTGGTGGGTACTCTTTAGGCCTGAATTCACATCCAGTTTGGACTCCCCAGGACATAATGTTTCCCAAGAGTCCAAGGAAAAAGCCCTCTGGCTCTTTCCATATCTCTGGGAAACATCCAGAAGTGGCTTGAGATCTCAAAGGGGAAGATCTGAACTACTTGGGAAGGCAGAGGGTTTCTGTTTTGAGTCTGTGGGGAAGGTTGTGGTCCCCCTGCAGCCGCCGCAAGGCTTGGGCTTGTGGTGCCAGCATCTGTAACAGTGCCAGCACCTATAACAGTCTGCTGGTGAGGAAACTCTCTGGTTGGCAGTTTGTGGCTACACATGCAACTTGGCTGGCACAGGGTCTTCATGTAACAGTTATAGATTCCCTCCAGACTGGGGCCACTGCCACCCAGGTATGGCACTTGTCTTCTAGAGTGGGTACTGAGTGCATGCAAGTCTTAGTGCACTCGTCCAGTAAAGTGTTACTACTTCTCACACTCCACCATGGACATTATGCAAGAGCCAAATGGGGCCAAGAGACTGAATGAGGAACATCAAACAATGGAACAGGAATTGAAGACTCTTGAGTATGCCCAAGGGAACATGGCTTTAGAATGGGATTCTGGCATCCTCCTCTCCCATCCCAAGCTACCTCCAGATTACCAGGCTCCATATCTAGACCCCCACATTTCCTGGCAGCCCATTGCCTTCGAGCTTGTTATGCTAGCGAGATGAGAGCAGGGTGGGCTTAGAGAGAAGTGTGGGTTTGGTGTCACCTGAGAGGGAAGCTGAAGGAGTGGAAGATGAGGGGTCATGGGGTAGCATATCAGGCTGGATGTCTTACTCTGAATACCTATAGCCAAAGCACTGCATAACCCCTGTGAGCAATGGGTACCTTCCAGAGGGGTGATTGTCACCCTTGGGCAGAAAACCTTAGAACCTTTCTTGGTCTGGGAATAGTCACGTATGCCATTCACGTTGCTATTGGCCCTTGCTGGGGTTGGCAACTGTGGACAGGAGAAAGAAAAGAGTCTAAAAGCCAACATCAAATCCAATGAACCGATGAGAAGGACCCTAATGGTGACAATCTAGTCACCTTCTGGCCACCGGCTCTGTCAGACCTCTCTGTCCCCTGAAAACAATTCCCTTAGGCCCACTTTATTCCATTAGCCTCTGGGTTGCAGAGGCGAGGCACCTGGCTCATCCTCAGGCAGCCTCAGACAAAGAGCCCACAGTGTTTCTGAGGAGCCAACCCAGCCACCCACTGCCTGGGCATGCTGGCTGGGCCTTGGCACTGGCCAGGGGAACACGGATGGAATGGCCCATTGCCAGCAGCACATTTTTCCATGCTCAGCTCTGGGCTGCTGCAGGATCACGGTGGCTGTCTGGAGGCTGGCACAGTGAGCCTCTGTCTTCATTTCTCCTTCCAGACTAAGCACCGTGGCAGACAAGAGCCATCTTCCTCTTCAAGACCCAGCCTTCCAGGGCTGTGCTTCCTGCCCACTTGACTCTCCTTTGGAGTCATGACTGCTAAAAGGGTTTGGTGGCACCTTATTCCTCTCTTTACCCTACCCCCATCTCTTAGCAATGTTGATCTAAGGTTTATACTCTTAAATCCTCACCCCCCCACCCCCAATGATAGAGACCCTCCTGTGCTCAGAGTTTTGTGAGGTGGAGAGTTTCTAGGACTGGCACTCTCTGAGTTGGGGGGAGCTTACTCAGGAGTTACTGCTGTTCTTTCATTTCTCCATTCTAGAGAACCATTTCTCCCTTCTGTCAGAGTCCAGGAGGTCAAACCAGAGCTATTCCCTAACCTGAATTGGATCCCCATTTCACAGCTCCTTGGACCTGGTCAAGTCTCAACATTTCTGTGTATTCTTTCCCTTTCACCCCAGCAACACACAAGTGTGCATGTGCACGCGTGCACACACACACACACACACACACACACACACACACTACACAAAACTCCCTCTCCGCTCTCATAACAGAATTTAGTTACCACAACCCTTCTGAAGAGAGACTGCAGGGACACAGGGCTAGGATGGTGGGCTTTCTGAGTAGTAGTAGGGCAGAGCTGGCTACCTTAGATACCTGGCCCTTCACTTTTTCATGCCTGAGAACTGGATGTCCCCCAACAACAGAAAGAAACTGTAGGACAAAGGTAGCATGTTGGAAACCCTTCCTTCTACTCCCCTTTCCCCGCTCCAGCATCCTGGGACACAGCCCAGATGGGAGAAGGACGAATGACTCCTTCCGCCCGGCCCTTTCCCTGCTCCCCAGCCTGTTTGCTCTTGTTCCTTTATGGAACTACCAGGGACAAAACCTGAAGTAAAATGACTGACTTACCTCGAGTTGAACCTTTCAGAGAATGACCACGTCTCTCTGTCTGGCCTCCTTGGTTGGAGAGTGTGTGAGAGGGAGAGGAGTGAGGGTGTCTACTGAGAGTGTGTGTGTCTGTGCCAGGCCAGGGCCCGCCCCCAAATTCCTAATCAAATATTGTGAAGAGAGGGGTTGAGGAGCCCGGATCCTGGCTTTTTCGGCTCTGCTGCAGGGGCGGAGCTCACACTCAACCACGCAAAATCCTGCTGTCCGCCTGACGCTATAAAAACCACCTTCTTTCCACTCATCTTCCCTAAAGCATTGGCAGCTCAGGGTCTCTTTCTGCTGAATGAGTTAGTGGCGCCCTAGAAGTTATTTGTACAGTCTCTTACGAAGCGCCTGGATTTCTCATTAAACCCACAAGGGCAGATGCAGGGATGGGGAGGGCCAGGATTTGGGAAGAGGCATCTTAACTCTTTCAGCAACCCACGGGTCCCACCGGAGAGCTAGTGCTCACCCTTCTGGGCTCCGGCGCCCTCTACGGGCAGGTGGTTAGGCTAATGGACAAGGGAGAGGACACAGGACAGCTGGCTCTGGCTCCAGTTCCATCCCTGACCAGTGTAGACTTGTCTGGGCTGTAGGGTTTCTCTCTCCCCACTGGGATAAAAGGGAAGAAAGGGACTCTCATATTTGTTGATCACTTACTGTTCACTAGCCTCATGCACTTTCGCCTGTCTCATGATGATCTTAGGGTTAGCAACAAGTACCTTGCTGAGTTGTAGCAAGGACTCTGTGAGGTAGTTTGTGTTTGGCCCCTGGCCCAGAGATGATTGCTGTTGTGCCCATTTTACAGATGTAGAGACCCTGAGTAAGGGGAAGATGAGGTCGGAGAAGCAGGCAGGAGCTAGACCATGAAGGGAATTTTAGGCTATGGAATGGATTTAACTTTTATTCTGAATGTTTAAAAAGCAACCTGTTTTAAGCAGAGGAAGTGAAAAGATCTGACCTACTTTTTTAAAAGCACATGGGAGAGACTGCTGTGTGGCAAAAAGCAGGAAAGTGTGGAAGCAGGAGCTCTAGCCCGCCTTTGTTGAGAGGTAATGGCAGGTTGGGCTAGTGCAATGGAAGAGGGAACAATGTATTTTTAGACAAGGAGTCTTGAAAATGGACCAGATAGGGAGTTAGGGGAAGTCAAGGATGAGTCCTTGATTTTGAGTTTGAGCAACTGGTTGGGTGGTAGCACCATTTCCTGACATTAGAAAGCTGGGGAGGGACAGAGTCTAAGTTAGAGATGCCTGTTAGGCATTCCAGTGGAGATGCATGCAGGCAGTTAGATGTATGAGTCTGAACTGGAAGTTCAGGGACTAGAAGAATTTGGATTACCTAGAATCTCAGTAGCTTAGATGAACCCATGCATCCTGAATGCTCTTTCCTCAACTAACTGCCTCATGCTAACATCCAAGGAACACCCCTTTAAATTTTTTTAAATTGTGGTAACTAACTCATAACATAAAATTTACTATCTTAACAAATTTTAAGTGCACAGTTCAAAAGTGTTAAGTATTGCTGTACAGCCAGTCTCTAGAACTTTTTCATCTTTCAAAACTGAAGCTTTATATTCATTAAACAAAAATGCCCCATTTCACCCTCCCTCAGCCCCTGGCAACCACCAGAGTAGAAAGAACTACTTTCCACCTCTATGAATTTGACTACTCTGCATGACTCATATAAATGGAATCATACAGTATTTGTCTTTTTGTGACTGGCTTATTTCACTTGGAATAATGTTCTCAAGGTTCATCCATGTTGTAGTGTGTGTCAGAATTTTCTTCCTTTTAAAGACTGAGTAATTACTGTATGCATATACCACATTTTGTTTATCCATTTATCTGTCAATGGACATTTGTGTTGCTTACACTTCTTAGCTATTGTGAATAATGCCGCTATGAACATGGGTGTAAAAATATCTCTTTGAGATCCTTCTTTTAATTATACTGGTTATATGCTCAGAAGTGGAATTGTGGTATCTATTTTTAACTTTTTTGAGGAACTGCCATACTGTTTTTCATAGTGGATACACCATTTTACATTTCCACCAACAATGCACAAGGGTGTGAATTTGAATCACTCCTTTTTTTTTTTTTTTTTTTTTTTTAATTTTAATTTTTATTTTTATTTTTTTTTTAAATCGCTCCTTATTTTTTAAAAGTACCAATTGAGAAAGCCTCAGATTTGAATTTGAAGAATTTAGAATTTGAATTTTAAAGAATGGCACTTTTGGTTGCTCCAATAGGGTTGAGCTGTTGACATAATATGAAAGGTCCTTATTAGGGACCCAGTCTCCTCAGGAATTTCAAAGAGTTTTTAAAAAGATTAAATATAATGAATGGGCCTTTGCTGACTACCTACTATAAACTAGATGGTTTACGTATGTTATCTCATTAATAATCACAGTAGATATTTTGTGTTGGAAATAGGGAATCACAGATATAAAGTGATTGGATAGTGGTAAAACAAGGATCTGAACCTTGACCTGCATGACTCCAAAGACCTTTCTCACAACACAAGGCCAGAGGACTGGTGGAGTGTAGGGGGTAATGACCACCCTGCTGTCAGGGCTGAACTCAATTAATATGGAGTGCAGCTAATTACAGTGGCCCAATCTGCTTGAATTTGGGAACAGGGGATTGTAAAGATGAGAGGGGGCTGGGATACCGGGTTTCTCTTCCTGACCCCACACATATTTCATTTCAATTTAATACATATGAGCATTTACTCTGTGCCTGGCATGCTCTTAAGTGTTCGGGACACAAAGAAGGTTTTGATAGAATACCTGCTCAAAATAAAGCAGATGTATAAGCAGCAAACTCTGATCTCATGAGGGAGGCAGAGTGGCCTTAATGTGAAGATGGTTATAAAGAAGGCACAGATAACTTTCCCATCATTTTTGAGTCTAGAAAGCAGTCACTTTTCAATGGAAAACACTAGTTCCAGCAACTGGGCCTGAGAGACACTCCTTAGCTGGATCTAGATAGCCTGGACAAATACACCCATTAGGTACAGATGTTAATTTTTTAAAATTCCAGCATACCGAATAATACTTCACTTAGTAACAATGAAAGTCAGTAGAGTCTGGGGGCCAAACATTGAATGGGATTCTTTCCAACTAAGATCTACCAAAAAACACAGTATCCCCATGTGGATTTGCACTAGGTCTTTAGTCCTCTATTCTGTTTCAAGGTAGGCTTGGGAGGAAGAAGAGAGGGAGGGGATGATTGAGACCAGGTCAGGAGGAAGAGTTTCAGGGAATCATTCACTGTTCAAAAATTCCTTTGTCAATGGATTCTAACCTCCATTTTGACTACTGCCTCTCTGTTTGCCTGGTTCCTGGATCTAGGCCCTCAGAGCTTGATTTCAATATAGGAAACCAAGTAGGGGATCCTGATGTCTCTCAGATTGCCAAAGGAATCCGCATGTGAAGAAAGTTCATTTGGGACACTGGTGCTTTCTGGGAGGTGTCAAGCCAGCACTACCCAGTTACTAGACTGCAAGCAAACTAAAGAAAGAGGCTATGTTATTCATTTCTGTAGCCTCTATCCCCAGCTGGGCATATAGTGCTTGGCGCTTAGTAGGTAATTGGTAAAGTATTATAAAGTGAACTATATTTTTGGCTCCCTACAGAGTCTGCCTATCTTCAGAACCCAATGTTTGGTAGAACAGCCACCACCAACCAGGCCAGGAAAACCTTTAGGCCTTCAGGCCAGTTAGACTTTCCAGGGGTTCATGTCATTGCTATTTCCTTCCCACCCAGAAAAGTACAGGTTAAGCCACAACCACTAGGCAAAGCTGATTGCCTTTGATGTTTGGACCCACCCTGTCTGGAAGAGACAAAGTGCCTTCTGATTCAAATTCCTACCAGCAAAGAGAGTTATGCACCTGTGGCCGCCAAACCCTTCCTCTTCAACCTTCACAGAACCCAAAAGCCACTGTTTTTATAAAACAGCCTCTGATCCCAAACAACCAAGGGATGAGGGGTAAGCCTGAAATCCACCCAAACAGAATTATTGAGTTGGATATAAAGAGGTCAGTAGAAAGATGATCATGGTGATACAATCCAGGCGCTGCTGCTTGCCCATCCTGAAAACTCTTGATGTCAGAGAGGGACTGTTTACTAGTCTGAGGTTTTGATGGGAAGTCCTGGCTATACTGGCACCCAACAGTGGTGTCTCAGAGTTTCCAAGGGAGATGTTTCCCCTTATTCCCTTGGCACTGAGTGGTCATTAGAAGTCCTCACCATGGATAGTCTCCTCTCTACAGAGGATGAAACAAAGATGTTGGAGCTGGTGGGAAAGCTTGTTTTCTTTCAAATGCAGTAGGAGAATAGGAACTTGGAACCTCAAGTTCCAAGTTCTGGGAAATGCATTGAGGGCTTCAGAATTTCCTTCTAATAAGCTCTTTAAAAATAAGACAGAGAACAACCTTTCTTATTTAATGGATAGCATCTCTTATTTTACTGTATATTTACTGCATGCTTGCTATTATTAACATGATGAGGACATACAGGATGGATTCCAGAAGATCACCTTCTGGAAAATATGAGTGTATCTGAATCAGGAAAGAGAGGTTGTTGGTTCAGGGAGCGATACCTAAATGAGGAAGGAGGCAGAGGAGAAAACCTGAAATTTGAAACCTGGAGGGTTTGGTTATTCAGTGACTCAGTATGTGACATCCCTCTTTGTTCTGCAAATGAGGTAATGGTTCCCCTCAGACTGTGCTTGGGGCTGTTGGAGAGAACAGGTGTAGCATAGACCAGTTCCCAGGATGCTGGGACCTGTCATGGATGTTACCTGGCTGTAGGTGAGACCAGGTCTGGATATTAGCTCTAAAATATCACGTACCATTTCTGAATTCTCACCACAACCCTATGAGATAGGTATTTTCATATCTAACTTTTACAGATGAGAAAACCGAAGTTCAGAAAGGCTAATTCATTTGTTCAAGGTCGTATAGCAATTAAAAGCAGCAGGGCTTGGATTCTAAACTTAAGTCTATCCACCTCTAGAGTCTGAGTTCCTAACCAGTATGCTATATAGAATCTCCAGAGTAAAGGAAAATGCATGGGTTGGGAACACAGATACATGTTCACATTCCAGCTCTACCACTTATTAAAGTAGTCTCTGTGACTTTGGGCTAATTGCTAAACATCAGTGAGACAACGTTCTCATTTGTAAAATGGGGGCAATAACCTTAACCTCATGAGATGTTGGGAGGACTAAATGACATAAAGGACATAGGCTCCTAGTAGGGAGCCTGCCACACGTGGACCTCCGATAAATTGTAGCATCCTTTGGTCATTTTAGTAGATTGTCAGCTCCCTGAAGAATGAGGCAATGTCGTTGTGCCTCCCATTAGTACAATGCTTGGCCAAGTGCCTGGCATGTGTTAGCCCTTTTCTAAGCATTATGAATAAATGAAAGGTGAAGAAGCTGGATTTTACTAAAGGGTAGTAAACATACTTTGGTAACTTAAACCAATCGGAGAGAAGCTAGCCAAGGGTAGAGGTGGGACTTTCAGGGCTAGAATTATTGAACTGCCCAAAGGAAGGGCAAGAAAGGTGACTATAAGGTCAGTGTAGAACCCTCCACAGACATGTGCAAATATCTTTGGGGGATAGATAGGGAAATATCTTACTTATCTGGGGAGGGTGATGGAAAGGTCAGGATTCAAGAGCCATGTACAGAGCAGCCCACAAGAGGAGATGCCTCAGCTCCTTCCCAGACAGGAGTGTAAGAATCAGGTTTGGGTTGGGGAGAGAATACCACCTAACTGGTAGCACCACTCTGAATACCCTCAGGCTGAGGAGAGTGGTTAACTCCTACCTGGAGATGGATGAGGCTGAGTCCTCAAAGCAAGAATTAGGAACAGGTCCCATGAACCCATCCAAAGGTCGTTGGGCTTGGATCTAGTTCAGTTAGGTCTGCAAAGACCAGGAATAATGATCCCTAGTACTGTGTGAGATATCTAGAACTCTAGTTCCTTCTGTGGTCCCTGAAATAAAACAACAGTTTAACAATTAAATAAAAAACAAATAAGAAAAATTCCTTAAAAACAAAAAGAGGAAGGGCAATATATTGTCATTGTCTTGGAAAGGACAGGGATTTTGAGTCAGACAGAATGGCTTTGAATCCCAGAATCTAGAGCATGCCCCTTAATTTCCTTGGTTCCCTTAATTTCCTTGGTTCTCCTTCAGGTTCCTTATCTGTAGCATGAGGATGTTAACACCTAGCTCTTTGGGTGGTTTTAAAACAATTGTAAGTATCTAGCACAGCACCTGGCACATGGGAGACATTTAGAAAATGTCATTTCCTTTCCTCACCTTGCGTGTTTGTCCCGGAACTGGTTAAAAATAGGGCCTTGTATCCTAATCTATGGGAAGGTCAGAGGGAAGACAATTTTAGTAGGACTGTAGCTGGTGACAACCTGGAAAGAAAGCAGACTAAATACCTGACACTTGTAAGAAAAAACAGAAATAGGGGTTAGCAGGCCCAAAGGGTCTAGGAGTCTGACAATACAGCCCTCCATTTAGGAGGAGTGGTTCTCAGCCCCGGCTGCACATGGGAGCCACTGGGGTGGCTTTGGAACACACCCGGGCCCAGGCCCCACTCCAGACAAATGGAATAGAATTTCTGCAGTTGGAGCCTGACATCTTTTTGTGGACTGATTGATGATTTTAGTGTGAAACCAGGTTTGAGAGTGCTATCCGGAGGCAGGGGGATGATCATGATGACTTCTAAGATAGAGGTCATCCTAACATCTAGCTCCAAAAAGAAGAGCTTTTCAAACTTTTCTTTATGAAGTACCCAGAAAAGGAGAGAATGAATGTGATCAAGGAACATAATCCAAAGCAGATCATTCAAACTGAAATCTCACATTTAATGTAAAAATATCATCTGAATTTTGAATTTTGTTTCATAAAGCATTCATGTTTATTTCAATAGAAATTACCCCTCCTCCCCCCAAAAAAATCTCCTTTAGTAAAAATGGTGCCCCAGATATGCCATGCTTCTCCAGGGCATCATGAATCCCAGGAATCCCCAACTGAACAGCATAATTTTAGGTCATTCACCTTGGCTGACGAGCTCCTCGGCCACTGGAGGACAGCTGGGCGGGGGGTTGCCCCTGTGCATCATGGTGGCTGTGGGGTCACCCAGAGCAGGAACTGACAGGCCCAGCTCCCTATGTCTGTTGCTGTAGCCTGAGGAGGGGACACTGTTGCTTCTTGCACAACTTTCTTGCTAGAGAAACTGCCCAATGGCTCCTAGCCAGGCAGCTTGGTAAAGCTTTGTGAAGAAATAGATTCCTTTCCCAATCCTCCTGAGGCTGTATTTCTAAGGGAATTTACAAGAATAGAAATTGTTTTCATCTTCAGTCAAGATACAGAAAGCTTCACTCTCTCCCCCCCTTCCTCCCACTTTTTAGATCCCCAACTGCTTTAAGAAACACATCCTTGTGGGAGAATTTGCTCTTTCCTCTACGTCCCTGCCAGCAGCCAGCCTCACAAAAAGTTCTTGAACTTCACCTGCCCTGAGGCATTTCTGTCTGGCCTGCTACTTTCCTTTGGACCTGCCCCTCTCTCCAAATCCATTGCCCCCTCCTCCTCCAGCCCCCCATTTCATAAGTTTCAACAAAACAACATCTTCCAGGAGCAAACATGTTCTGGTTTGAGGGGATAAATGGGATGTGGGGTGTAGGATTAGAAGGAGCTGCCTTCTTTCCAGAGAACTAGAAGAAGGAAGCAGAGGGAATTAATATTTTTTAAGGCTAAGTCCTCATACATCATTTCATTTAAACGTCATAAAACGCTGGAACACAGCTACAATTATCTCCATTTAACACGAGATAAACTGAAGCTCAAAGAGGTGAACTAAGATTTAAACACAAGCATATGGTATATATAGTATGTATGAATGAATGAACAGATGAATGAATGGATGGAGTAAACTAGGAAACAAAATTAGGATTCTTTTGACTGCACCACCTGCCCAAGGGTCACCAGAAGTCCCTATTGTCAGTGATTCCCCTCAGGGAAATATACTGAAGGAGACTGTCCCTGGCTTCTCACTGGCAGTGCCAACTCCTTATTGTCTGTGTTTCTCCTGCTGCTGCGGCTCCCAGCCTCCCATTGTCGGCCCAGGGCAGCAGCAGAGGCACTCAGCATTTGCCCTGGGACCTGTATTACAACCCATACTGTCTAAGTGAGTCTTCTGTGCCCACCTGGGCAAGTTAGTTGGAAGGAAGTTCTCCCAGAAAGCCCCAATTCCAGAAGATCTGCTCCTGGGGTCTCCACCACGGAGTCCAGGACTGTGGGAAGCCACCTGACCTACTGCAGAACACCCGCCTTCCACATCTCTCTTTCTTCCAGAGCCAGGTTTCCATGAGATCCAAGCCTGAAGGGGACAGAAGTCCAGGTGTTCTTTGATTCTTTTTTTCTTTCTTTTTCTGTGTTCTGGCCTAGTTTTCTTTGACTCTGGCCCTGGTTTGTACTGACACTGCTGAAGGAACATCTCCACTGACTCTGCACCCATGCCTAGGGCATCGTGGATATTCAGTCAAGGTTTGATAAAGTGCAGTGAGTTGACAGCTGCCAGACATACCATCTTGTCTCAACAGGAGGGAAGAGAGCCCGGACAGGACAAGAAATGGAGGAGAGGAGGGAGACACTGGGGAAGGGAGGAGGAGGAGGCCCTGAGTTAGGAAGGCTTTAGTTGGCTACTGTGGGTTTGCTGGAGGAGAGGAGTTAGTGTCACCAATTAGTGGGATTTGACATGAACAAGTGCTGTTATTTGGAAGGTAATGAAGAATTGAAAGGTTAGTAGCTGAAGAGATGTTTTTGCCTAGTCATACTGTTGTTCTTAGAGACCTATGTCTGCAGCCCAGGGCTGGGAGCCCCATGGAAGCTCTGAGCTGTGTCGCTATATCAACAGGAGGCATTTTAAGTGAGTGAAAAAAGTGACTGGGGTTCAGGCACAAAGTTGATGCTTTAATTAACGTCCTCTCCTCTGCTGTGTGAGGTCCTCTCCTAATTTAACATAGCAGGAGGGATGGGAAGAGAGCACCAGCTGGTTATAGGTAAAGGAAAGTCAGATTTTGTTGTTGTTCCTTTTTTCTTTTTCTTTTTTTGGCTGGGTGCCTCTCCAACTGCAGAGGACCACCTCCTGCCAAACCTCCTCCCTTCTGCATTATTCATCCTCTTGCTTCTTATGCATATGAGTGCCTGTGTGTGTACAAGTGCACGAGCACTGGGGAGGGCAATAGGTGTGCACAGTTTGCCTGGTTGTGCCAGTTCCCTACCTCATGCAGACTGTTGTCTGTGCCCCGGGCTGCCAGCAGCATCTCCTAAAGCCCAGTACCTCCCAAGCCTGGGGGAAATGCAAGGAAACAGCAAGGAACCATTACCTAAGACCTCTGGCTTCTGGCAGTTGAGTGGGCTTGGCCACCAGGCAGAAGGAACCTTGAGTGCTGCTGGCAGGGCCTCTGGCAGCTCATGTAGTAACTGTGGCTCCAACTCGTCAACCAGGGCAAAGGAGCCCAGAGGCATGAACTCACTTCCACTTTAAGCCCTGGGATTCGGAGAGATCATCTGACCCCATTCATCTGGGGTCATTAGGGATGTGGCCTCAGGGGCAACAAGGCAGCTCCTCTAGAGGTTGGTGACCAGGCGCCTGCTAGATAGAACCCTGCATCCTCTGGGGCTTAGAGCAGGCGACGGATGGAGGAGAGCTGGGGCCCCTCTTGCTTGGCAGTGTAAGAAAGCAGTCTTCCTGGTGAGCTTACAGCACCCAAGGCTGTTCTCTCCTCACCTCACACACACTGTCCTGTCCACCCAGCCTTACTGGGATCTTCATGCAAAGTAATAAACCCAGACCTAATGACCCTAACAGCAGAAGAAGCCTGGGTACCAACCCGGAGTGCCCAGAGCAGCAACAATTTGGCCACACTCCTTCCCCATGGTACACATCCAGCCCTACAGGCTTTGCATCCTTCCTGGCCCCTGCCTCTCCAGGGACCCTCCCCGAGGAAAGCAGTACCCTTTAAATGCTTGGAGATCAGTGCGGGAGGCGCCAGGGGAGTGTGTGTGTCATTCACTAGCTAAAAGCAAACCCTGCCTTCGCATTTGGCTGCAAGCGCCCGCAGCCTCCCACTTGCTATTGTCTCTGGAGCCTGCCCTGCATTTCTGTGAGCCTTCTGTGGGCACTGCTATGTGTGAAGAGACTCAATGAGAATAGGAACTCATTGGATTTGCTGATAATTCCCTACTACCTGAGATGGGTAAATTAGGACATATTTGTCCACTGCAGAGGGATGGGTGCTCCACGTGGGAACTGTGTTCTCTGCAGAGCACCACCGCCTGTGGGCACATCAGTGTATGCATGATAACATATGCCCGCACAGTCTGGCAACAGCACTGACCTGGGAGGCTGAATTGAACCATATGTAGTGGAGCATGGTTGCAGTGTGCTTTAGAGGAGAGTTAAGGCAAGCTGCCCTCATCTCTTCTCATTGCAGAGGAGTAAGCAAGCCAGTGGTCATATACACCAAAGGCTTCACACATTGCACACTTCCATATATACGTACATATTTTATTGAGATAAAAATACAATTAGCCATTTAAATGTACACTGCAGCGTCATTTAGTGCATTCACAATGTTATGCAGCTACCACCATTCTGGTTTCAAAAGATTTTGTCACCCCTGAGGAATGCCCCTCACCCAATAAGCAATCACTCCCCATTCTTCCCTCCGGCTCAGTCCCTGGCAACCACTAATCTAGTTTCTATCTCTATGGATTTGCCTATTCTGAATTTTTCATACAAATGAAATCATACAATGTGTGATTCTTTGACCTCTTTAACTTAGCATAATGTCTTCAAGTTTCATCCAAAGTGTAGCATGTATCAGGACTCCATTCCTTTTTATGGCTGAATAATAATCTGTTGTATGTATATACCACAATTTGTTTATCCATTCATCCATTGATAAACATTTGGGTTGTTACAGCCTTTTGGCTATTGTGAATAGTGTTGCTATGAATATTTGTGAACAAGTATTTGTTTGAGTACCTGTTTTCAATTCTTTGAGGAATATACCTAGTAGTGGAATAGTGGGTCATATAGTTAAACATAATTCTATGTTTAACTTTTTGAGGAAATATATTTTTTATTTGATCCTCACAACACCCCTGTGAAGTAGACAGGGCATCAACACCCATTCTCTTACTCTGCCCTGCCCTATGATACCAAGAACAGGAGCACAGACTTCTGGAGAAGAGAGGTGTCACAAACTCAGGCAGGAAAGATCCAAGAATCCATGTGGTTCACCCCTGCCTCTGGATGAGATTAGGCTGATATCCTGTGGATCTAGCTGACCCCTGCAAGTACAGGAGAGGCATCTCGGATGGGATGGGGAGGAAGAAGTGGCAGCCAGGGGGTCCTGGGGGACTTTGTAATTTTTGTTTTGTTTCTTTAACTCGCCCATGATTGTTGCCCTTGGGCCTATCCTTCTGCTTCCCCCCCCCTTCTTGTTAAAAGTCTGTGGTTTGACCGCTTCAAAAAGTGGCAGCCACTCCCAGATTTTATGGTTCTGAAATGTCAAGACCAGTTGGGAGTTTTGTTTTTCTCCTAAAGAGTAGGATGGGGAAGAGCCCTAGAGCATCCTAACTTCAGGGAACTCCTGAGCCTTAGGGGAAAAAGTTGACAGGTTTCTGTCTTTTCCTGTGGTCTCTGTTGATTCTTCTTCTTCTTTTTTTTTTTTTTTTAACATCTTTATTGGAGTATAATTGCTTTACAATGGTGTGTTTGTTAGTTTCTGCTTTATAACAAAGTGAATCATTTATACATATACATATGTTCCCATATCTCTTCCCTCCTGCATCTCCGTCCCTCCCACCCTCCCTATCCCACCCCTCTAAGTGGTCACGAAGCCCCTAGCTGATGTCCCTGTGCTATGCGGTTGCTTCCCACTAGCTATCTATTTTACGTTTGGTAGTGTATATATGTCCATGCCACTCTTTCACTTTGTCACATCTTACTCTGCTGATTCTTAATGATGCAAAGGTCAGAATGGAACAGAGAGGAATGGCCTGGCAGTGACTACCTTGGGCGGAAGGAAGGAGGAGTGATTGGCAGAGGGTGCCTGGGAGCTGGCAACGTTCTATTCCTTGACCTAGTGAGTGGTTATGTGGGTGTTGCTGACCTTGAGCTATACATTTGTGTTTTGTGCATCTTTAAAAAAAAAATTTTTTTTATTTTTTTGGCTGAGTCAGGTCTTAGTTGCGGCATGCGGGATCTTTCGTTGCGGCACTCAGGCTTCTCTCCAGTTGTGGAATGAGGGCTCTAGAGCTCACGGGCTCACTAGTTGCAGCGTGTGGGCTCTCTAGTTGTGGCGTGCGGGATTTAGAGCACGCAGGCTTGGTTGCCCCGCGGCATGTGGGATAGAACCCACGTCCGTTGCATTGGAAGGCAGATTTTTAACCACTGGAACACCAGGGAAGTCCCCTGTTTTGTGCATCTTTATGTATGTGTATTGTTATATTTCACAACAAAAAAGCTTAAAGAAGAACAATCCTGGCTTACGAGTCAGAATATCTGGGTTCATCCTCGGCTCTTCCACTTATTTGTCATGAGATCATAGTATAGTCAACTTAATCTCTCTGGTCCTCAGTTTCCACATCTATAAAATGGGGTCAACAAACCTTAAAGTTCTCAGGGTGGCTGTGAGGGTTGAGTGAAAAACTTGTGTATTGTTGATACCCAGTAAACTATAAAGCGTGATTCACACTTAAAATATTATTTTATTTTATGGAGAGTCAGATAAGGGTGGAGATGGGCAGGAGAGCAGAGGCTGCTGATGGGAACTGGGCCAGCCAAGGAAAGGTCAGCAGCCATGCTTCGGGTTTGCGGGGAGGATGGAGGTATTAGTTTCCTAAGGCTGCCAGAACAAATTACCACAATCTGGGTGGCTTAAAACAACAGAAATTTATTCTTCCACAGTTCTAGAGCCTAGAAGTGTGAAATCAAGGTATTGGCAGGGCCACACTCCCTCTGAAGGCTCCAAGGAAGAGCCTTTCCTTGCCTCATCCTACCTTCTCCTGGCTCCCTGTAGATCTTGGATTTCTTTGGCTTGCAGCTGCGTCACTCCCATCTCTGCCTTCATCTTTACACCATCTTTTTCTTTGTGTATCTCTGTATCCAAATCTCAGTCTCCTTTCTCTTATCAAGTTGGCCCATTGGATTTAGGGCCAACTCTAGTCCAATATGACTTCATCTTAACTTGACTACATCTGCAAAGACCCTATTTCCAAATAAGGTCATATTCGCAGGTACCAGGGATTAGGACTTCCACATATCCTCTTGGGGGACACAATTCAACCCATTGCAATGGAATTCTGGATGGAGAGATAGAGAAACTGGACTCAGGCCCCACTTCTACCACTTTGTGGACTTGGGCACTGGCTTCTTCAGCCTAAATGAGAAAATAAGTAGGAAATTAGAATTTGTTAAATGCCTGTAACATGGTGTAAGGGCATTGTGAGGTTGACAATGTCATCCTTATTTTGCAGATAAAAAGATTGAGGCTGGGAAAGGGCATGGAAGTTACCCGATCCCACTGCTAGTAAGAAGGATCTTCTGGGATATGAGTGGGGAGGAAGTGCGTGGTGACCCCTTCTGGTGCTCAAATTCAACAAGTCAAAGCCATGTGATTTTATAAAACACCAGAGGGTTTATTCCTGGTCCCCAAGTGAATCAAAGGATAGGAAGTTAAAAAATAAACTGTAGTTGAACTCAGAACCCAGGACTTACACTGCCTTGTGGAAATGATTATGAGTGTAGACCCCTGAGAGAGGACGCACAGCTGTGTAATTCCCTCTGCTCAGTGGCCAGCTCAGCACAGAGTCCTGCATTGGTCATGTGATGTGGGCTGTAGAGGACAGGACAGATTCAAGTCTCTGCTCTGTCTGCAACTATAAAGGTCCACAGCTCCCACCCCAAAGTGCCCTGACCCCTGACTGGGCTATGGCATAGGTTCCTATCTTGGTTATAATGTTGCTGTTGGATTGTCTGTGGGTGGTTGGCCTGTCCATGTGTCCCCCTCAGACTGAGAGATCCCCAGAGACCATCTGGTAAGCATTCAGCGCAGCTCACTGTTCAGGTACCTTTCAAATGTAAGCACTGTGCTAGGGATATAGACAAGGGTTGGTTTTCCCACTCCAAGGAATTGGCCCAATTTTCCGGCAGACATTCTCTCTTTCTAACCCACTGGCCAGCTCCTTCCCAGGGATCCAGCTCCCTAGCAGGTGAGGATTGATCTTCTTTTGCTCTGACCATTTTCTGGGGCCACAGATGCAGCTGCCAACACTTCTGGTCACAGCTCCAGGTGCAGAGGAAAGGAAAAAATGATGGTGTTTGCTCATTTAACAACTTTGAATAGAACCTTTCAGAAGGGCCTTTGGCTGGCTAGTGGTCTAGCAGCCAGCAGAAACTAATGCCAGGTATAGCAATAGCCTGGAGAAGTTGTCCCTTCCAGCCTCTCCCTTGGAATATGCCGGTCCCCTAGAGAAGACTAAAGATGTTCCAGTGTTTTCTCCCTACCTCTTGGGCTGCACTGGATGTGCCCAAAGGAACAGTGGCTGAAATCAGAATTCTAGAAGGCCCCTCGGATCAATGGCTCTCAAACTTGAATCTATCTCAGAATCACCTAGGGCAGTGGTTCTTAGAATTTTGTGTGCACCAGAATCACCTGAAGGGCTGTTAAAACACAGATTGCTGGGCCCCATCTCCAGAGTCTGTGGTACAGAGGGAGAATTTGCATTTATCAGAAGTTTTCAGGTGTTCATGATGCCACTGGTCTGTGATTACCCTTTAAGAATACTGCTATAGGACCAGAATCTCAGGCCCTAGTCCAGGAGATTCTTAGTGAGAATAAGGTAGGGCCCAGGCATCTGTATTTTTAACAAACTTGCAGGTGATTCTGAAGCACAAGGTTTAGGAAATCAATGCCTTAGAGCTACATTGTAAGTCAGGGCTTAGGACTCCCAAAGACACACTCAAGGGATACTGAGGAAGTGGACTTTGAGTACAGTTAGGGCAAGGCCAGTATCATATACATAGACATCTCTATATGTATTTGGCAGCAAGCAGCATGAAAGAGGTGTGAAATGAGAGTTTATTGCTGAGTGAAAGCTAGGACTTCCCCTGGGGTAAATGGAGATCACGCACTTTGTTTTTTTAATGAAGGAGACATTGAATAAAGCTAGTGGTCCTGGTTACATTCTGGGACTTTGCTCAGCCTGATTAGAGGATATTTCCCACTTTGGATTAAGAACCAGATAAGATTCTTGTATCTTCTTTCTCTACCAAATTCTCCTCTTCCTAAAATAGATAGAATAATGTAAATATCCCTCTGAGATTAGGAGGGAATGGGAACTCCCATGCCAGGTCTGAAGAATTGGTAGTGACTCTCTGGAGCTCTGAGTCAAGGGTGGGGGTTTAAGTCTGACCTCAGCAGAAAAAGTAGGAAAGAGTGATGTGATTGATTAACAGTGGCTACCACGGGTGCCTAGTGAGGATCTGCTGTCCCTGGGCAAGAGCAGGAGGGCTGGGTAGCTGGCAGCCCCCAGAGGCAGGGGTTTACCAGGCTGAGTCTTTACTATAATTCTGGTGGAGAGGCTGAGATCTTCAGGATGTGAGGAACTGGGCCTCAGGAGCGAGGAAGAAAGCTGGTTGTCAGAACTGGGGCCTGAGGTCAGAGGTGGATGAACAGGAAAGGGCTTGATGCACAAATCCAGGGCTCCAGCTCCTTTAATCCCTCTTGCCCAGGTCCAGGACTGGAACACCAGACTGTGTTGGGGCCCCTGAAGGAGTGGGAACCAGGCGAGGTAGGCTGCTTCAGCAGCCTGGACTGACTCATTCTGGAAAGAAGACAAATTTGGGGCTCCTGAGTCCTGTTGGCAGTGCTGACCTCTTGGCCCTAACCTCATCCATCCAGGCTCTGCTGAGGGACTGGCCAGGCCTGGACAAGTCATTTGGAAGCGTCTGAGATCAGAAGAAAAAGAAAATAGCCCATATCTGGGAGATGCATTAACTTTCCACCCTGTGTTCTGGCACCTGGTTTTCCACTGGGGAAATTCATGGGATGCCGCTGCCTCCTTCCTGACCTCTGTGGCCCTGGCTGGGCCTCCTGGCCTTGTTGCTTCCTCTCATCCTTCAGAAGATGACCGTGCATCCATTCAGGCAAAGCGTAACACCCAAGATCTCCCACCCCCCACCCCCTCCAGCCTCCGGTACTTGTACAACCCCGGTTTCTGCTATGAGTCCGTGCACATTCCTATCTGAGGACAGAAGGGGTCGTGATGGGCTCACAATTAAGTCCTGGAACCGCAGTGTGGAGCCAGTTAGTATGCAAGGCCCAAACAAATGTTGTGTGGCAGCCTGCGGAGGAGCCAATCTGGCCCCAGGGTTTCTGGGCTCTGAGTAGAGCTGGCTGAGGAGAGGGAGCAATAGGATGGTAACCCCTTACATCCCACCTAACATAGCAAGACTGTGCAGAACAGCCCTGAACTGGCACCCAGACGTAAAAATCACCCCTAAGAGCATTGCCTCTGCCCAGGCTGGCTCCCTGAGAATTCCCTCATTTCTTCACCAGCAACCTGGGGCCTCTGTCAGTTTCCCTCTCCTCCTCACTGTGCCACCACCTACCCTTCCCCAGTACAGTCGGAAAGTGGCCTTTTCAGCTCCCCTTCTCTGGCTCCCTCCCACCCTCCAAACCACAAGCACACAAGTACACAGGTCTTTCTGTTTAAAGATGTCTCTATGTGGAAACAGACAGGAGGTAACAGAATTGTAGAAAATATCCCCAAAGGTTTTATAAATTTTTTCTACCAGGAAAGAATTTCTACTGGGCAGTGGCTGACTCACAGTGACACAGCAGGCCAGTGATGCTTGGGGACACATCTGCTCCTCTTAACAGGGTTATATATTCCATGCAATCAGGGACAATGCACGGTCCTCAATGATCCACAGGGTCTAGTGGTGCCTGCACACAGTAGGTCCCTCATTCATTTTTTTTCAACAACGCTTATTGAGAGTCCTTAAGTGCCAAGCATAGGGACTACATTGATAAACAGGACTGTGGAGTCCCTGCTTTTAAGGAACACGTGGCTGAAGAAAGAGATGAACATATATCATTGCAAAAGAAGATGTCATCATAAGCCCTGTCAGGGTGGAGAGTTACTAATTCTTTTCCAGAGAGCCTTGAAGGATCAGGAGGATCTTGTCAGGTGTTGATGCAGAGAAAGGACATGGCAGACAAAGGGAGCAGTCTTGACCATTCCTCAGACGCATGGATGGGCCAGCAGGAAGTTATTACCAGAGTGGTCAAACTGAATGGGGAGGCCGTTCTTTCTCAGCACCCCCTCTCTGACCCCTTTGTTTGTCCTCCTCTTATTAGTGTGGCAGGGATTAGTGACAGGTGGGGAAGATGGAGCTCAATGGTCTTTCCATCTTCCTCCCAGCTCTTCTCTAGACTCCTTCTCCCCTTTCAACCCCCCCATCTATTAAACAAGGAGAGGGGGCCAGTTAGGGTAGGGCAACTGTATGGTATAGTGGCTCAGAGCAGAGACTTTGGAGTAAGACTGTCTGAGATCAAATTTAAGTTTTCCTACTTACTAGCTATGTGATCTTAGGACAACCCCCTCTACTTGTCAGTTTCCTAATCTATAAAATGGAGATAATAGTAGTGCCTACTTCAGAGGGTTACTGTGAGAAGGAAATAACATGTAAAGCACTTAGAAATAGTACCTGCCACATGGAGAGTAGCTGTAAGTGCTAGCAATCATTACTACTCCCACCTCTATTACTATTGTTACAGGATTCTAAGTTATGATATCTCAGGGTCTCTTTGGAGTATCTCTCATTCCAGATTCCGTAGAACTGATACCCTTAAACCAGTAATCCCCAAACTTTTGTGTGCATCTGGATTACCTGAAGAGCTATTTGTGCAGTCATGGGGGTCTCTATCTCAGGAGATTCTAATTCAGTGGTTCTGTGTTGGGGCCCAGGAATTTGTAATTTTATCAATCTCTCTGGGTGTTTCTGATGAACACCAAGGACTGTGAACTTTGCAGAGGCTGATTGTTTCCTCTTTCGGGTTTAGGGACTGGGCATTCTTGTTCTATTGCGCCTGACCCTCAGGGCTGGATTAACTGGGTACTTTGTTACCTTAGAGAAGCATACCTGGGGAGGAGATTCGAATGTGTTTGCATCTTGTTAGCAATCAGGAAGGGATACGGACAATCTGAACAAAGGGTTTATTTGTTATAGCACTTAGGAGTGAGGGTAGGACTTCCAGGGACCCAAGCCTGAGAGATCTTGATTAAATGTGAAGGAGGGATGGTGCAGCAAGGTCTAGGTTACAAAAGGAAAGTCTTTTCTTGTCCAGGGGTCCAGGAGAAGAAGAAGAGGACCCGGGGATGCTAAGGTGGGGCAGAGCGGAGGTATAGACCAGCCCTAAGCCAGGGAAGCTGAGATGCAGATCCTGGGAGGGACGAGCAGTCGTTCCACTGACTTCTTGTGTCCCCTGGCCAGCTATCTCCTTTTTCCTCTTTGCAACTTCAACATTTTGACACCGTATTGCTCCTGTGTTTCCTCCCATTTCCTGTTGAGAGGAGGATGTTGCCTCTTTGTGGAGGAAGGCCAGAGAAGACCTTCAAGAAATACCAGGCCCTAGAAAGAAACAGCATACATTGATTCAAATGTTAGCTGAGGAGAAGCAGCTGCCTTTCATATCTGCACCAACAAATGTTAAGCAAATCAATCACCCTTCAAGGCTGCTTCTCAGGGGAGGAAAAGGAAGGGAATTATGATCTAAGGCCAGGAGTCTTAGTTGACTTTGGTGCATTTCAGTGGGGAGAAAACTTTTAGTTAAAAGCTGTTTTAGTGCTGATCCAAAGGGAAATTGAGCCAAGTGAACTACAAAGTAATTTCTGACCTTGGAAAAATGGAAGGCAAAATCCAGCTCCCCCTAAGCACCCCTCCCCAGGCCTAGAGAGAACACTGAGTTGATTATTGCTCTGCCTGCAGGTTATGTTCACTCCAGTAAGATAGTATTTAAATGTATAGTGTTTACCAAGCTGCGGCTTCAGAGGTAGCATGAAAGGTCTAGAAGGGGTTGAGGGGCCTTCGCAGTGGTGAGTTCCATGACTGCTTCCAACTCTGCTCAGCTCCAGCTCCCTCTCAGCCGGAGGCTGCCACTAGGGAACAGCAGTGATGCTTTCACTTCTTCGGGGCCTTTCATGAAGGAGAGCTGCTAAGGGCTTAGGCCCTGGAACTCCCTCAAATATGTATGCCTGTCATTTCTGGTAATGTCTATTTCATATCTGTCATTCCACTTCAAAAATTTTTTAAACATTTCATATATCATGACTTCATATTCTGTATCTGATAATTTCAATACCTGAAGCTCTTGTTGGGAGGCAGGGGGCTACATTTGTTGTGGTGGTTTATTTCTTGTGTGTTTACTGATCTTTGATGGCGAGCTCATATTTGATTTTTATTTCTGAAAAACCTAGAGAACTAAAATGAAGATTCTTTTCTCAGTGAGAATTTGCGTTTGCTTTTGACGGAAGCTAGGACCACTACGGACCACAGAAAGCTTTATACCCTAGTGGATCCTTGGCTAAACTTCAGGGTCTTGGGTTCAGCCCCTCCACTTTGCTGATGGCCCAAGGCTTAGTCTCCTAAAAGCAGCCCTGATATCAGCATTTATCCTCTGGGCAACCCTCACCTTTTACTTATGCTTAACCATTCACAGTACTGGTTTTAGTTCATGGTTTATAAGGCCTTTTTTCGTCCTTGTAGAATTGTTTATTACAAGTCTGGCACTGAAATAACTGCTATATTTTGTATAGGATCTAGTTGTTTTGTAACAGAAATCTTCAGAATTTTTAGTCCATCAAACTGCTGCATTATGAAGTCAAGATTTAAATTTGTATCCTGTCTCTGACATGTGCTAGCTGCATGGAACTTAACCTTTTGAGTCTCAATTTGACTCTCTGTGAAAAGATGTGTAAAAATACCTCGCAGTTGTTCCCATCCATTTCCCACTGCCACACACTGCAAATTGTAATGGGTGACATTCACATGAATGACACACCAGATGTTTATAATACCTAAAACAATTTTGCAGGGAAGTAAAGCACTACAATAGTCTGTATTTGTTACAACCATTAATGTATGTGAGATGTAGTTACTACAAGCACAGATAAGATAAATCTTGTGTTATGTGAAATTTGCCTACCTTTACTAATTTTTCCCCCCACCCAAAATGGCATTTTGGAACAGAAATCAGCGAAAGACTTATTATGTGATAACCTTGATTCTGTTTTAATTCTAACACAATATAAAAAATGTAAATAATTTGGAAACTTTGGTATTCTAAGAGGTCTTTGTATAACGAGGAGCTCATTCAAGCTGCTTTAGGGCATAGGCAGGCTGGTGGCTGCTTTGAAACCAGAAGGCCGTTGGGACTCGGCCACTTCTCTCTCCCTGTGCATATGCCTTCTTTTCCTTATAGCCTCTGTTCACTCCCAGTTTTGCTTCCTCAAAACCTCATCTTGCACACAACTTTCATGGCCTTTCCGTTCTCTATATCTTTCCACCTCAACATCCACTGTTAACTACCTCCTCCTTCCAATAGTTTCAACCTTGGATTTCTGAAAGCAACCATCTGAGGGTCCTGGTTAATCTTCTAGCCAGGGCTGGCTAGTCTGTGAATTGGCTGCCACTGGGTCACCTTTGCCCCAGTCAGCTGTATCTAAGAAGACAGAACCACAAAGTTACAGGGGCATTGGGCAGGGCAGGTTTCCTTAGAAGAAGTCTGTGGGTACGGTAAGCTTTCACTGAAGAAACACTTTACAGCTCTAGGGGAAACAAGGCAAAGGGTTTGTTACACCAGTGTGTCAGGACATGGTGATTATAACAAGCAAGGAGCACAGCAGCTGTTACACACACAGTGCTAAATATGTGAGTTTTCTTCCTGCCAGAAACTTTCCAACCCCAAACTTGTGAGGGCAGGTGGCTTCCTGAGGTTCTATTCCAGCTTTGGGTTTTCATGGAATGAACACATGCATCTGAAAGTATTCCTGGTAGTTGGGCCTTTGATGGACACCCGTTTTAGCCCTAACCCTCCAGGTGTCAGCAATAAGAAGAGGCACTGACTTCTCTGAAGTGACGCAGAGCCCTAGAGCAGAGTTGGCAGGACTAGGACACTCTAATGGTTGACTGGGTGGACTCTGGAGCCAGACCACCTGGTGTGAATCCTGAATCCATCATTTACTAGCTATATGACCTTAGCCAAGTGTCTTTACCTCTTTGTGTCTCTTTTTCCTCATATGTTAAGTAAGGGTAATAATTATCTTTAAACGGTTGTGGCAGAGATTAAATGAGTTGACACACACAAAGCCCTCATGGCACCATAACAATACCCAATAAACATAAGTTATTGTATTATTAAAACTTCCAGAGGTCATCCTGATGATTGTATGCCCCTCCATGATCCTACTTCTAATTCACCTCAGAGAACTATGAGTCGTCTCCTCTTAGAATCACCTGGAAGAGAATTCACAAACACTTCAGAAAGGCCTTATTATATCCCACGGCCCATAAAGAAGTAGAGACATTTCCCCCTGCTCATTCTGCTACAACACAATCTCATGTCTTTTTTGTGTCTCCTTGTCCTCAGAAGGAAGAAGGGCATGGCCCCTGGCCCCTTGTCCATGTGCTAAAGGGATCCACAGCTAGAGACCAGCCCTTTCCCTTTGAACAGTGGTAAGAGGGCCACGATGTTTTAGAGGCAGATGGCAGCAGCTGGAGAGAGGGGAAGGGAAGCTTGATATGTCCAAACTTGCCCCTTCAGGGGCCATGGTCTCTCATCTTTCCTCTTACAACAGTCCTTCTAAAGAATTTTTAGCTTAAACTTAATGATGAAATCCTGTCCCTGGATGAAATCAACCATCCTTATCATGACAGAAAAATGCAAATATCTGGTATTTTTCCATTACACATAGAGGAAACATAGGGAGTCTTAAAAAAGAAATGTTTGGGTGTTTTAATCCTTTCTTCAAAATGTTTCATTCCTCTCCTTTTAGAAGATGATGACGTTCTCCAAGCATTTCAACCAGGTTTGTGAAAGTCTCACTCCTGCTCACACGAATCACATCTGCATATGCAAAAATACAGACAGAGGAACACACAAACGTGATTTTATACGCGTTCAAACACACAGGTATCTACAAAATGGCACTCACACATGCCTGTCTACACACACACCACACACACACACACACATGTACCTGCAAACATTCAGGTTCACAATAGATGGCTACACTACACCCTAACACATACATATGAACAAATAGAAACTAGTAAATAGAGCCATTTCTGCAGCGTTGTTGCCATATACAAGCATACTTCATTTTATTGTGCTTAACTTCATTGCATTTGCAGATATTGCATTTTTCACAAATTGAAGGTTTGAGGCAACCCTGCACTGAGCAAGTCTATCAGCACCATTTTTCCAACAGCATTTGCTCACTTCATGTCTCTGTGTCACATTCTGGTAATTCTCTCAATATTTCAAACTTTTTCATTATTACTATATTTGTTATGATGATGTGTGATCAGTGGTCTTTGATGTGACTGCTACTACTCACTAAAGCCTCAGATGATGCTTAGCATTTTTTTAGCAATAAAGTAATTTTTAATTGAGGTATGTACTTTTTTAGACCTAATGCTACTGCACACTTAATAGACTACAGTATAGTGTAAGCATAACTTTTATATGCACTGGGAAACCAAAAAATTTGTGTGACTCACTTTATTGTGATATTCATTTTATTGCAGTGGTCTGGAACCCAGCCTGCACTATCTCCAAGGTCTGCCTGTACTGACACGGAGTGCATATACACATGCATCTTTGGTGTGGCTAATTCACTACCAGGTTTGGGGATAGGAAAGAGAATTGCATCTTTTCAGGGAGGATCAGAAATCTAGCTGAATTCCTAAACCTGCTGGGTTCCCCATCTCCTCCTTCTGTCCTTGGCTCTCAAGGGAAATGACTGAGTTTTGAACGGAACTGGGGCTGGAGGATTATTCCAACTCAGAATAGTGGATCCTTGAACATGGCCCCTTGAGAGAGTCCAATGGAGTCTAAGTAATGTCCACTATGAAAAGAGAAATGAATAACTCCACCACTGAAAACAAGTGTCCAGAAAACAGCAAGTTTATCCTGTACTAGAGCCAAGGAGCAACCAGGTGCCAATTACATCCCTGGGGGAAGGGAAGGGCAATGCAAGCACAGACTGTGCCCTGTTGTAGGAGAGAGACCGGAGGCAGGAAGGGAGGAAAATCTGAATCTATAAGCTTTCTTTTTATATAAACCAGACTCATAAGTTTTCTTTATTTCAGCTGGAACTCACATCACAGCTGCCCTATTTACTTACCTACCGGCTGCATTCCTTAGAACCAGTTTTTTTCCTGTTCAAATGGAAACCAGGCAGAATTGGGAAAATATTTCTTCAGCCAGCTCCTCAGCACTGCTGTCTGAGGGAGACCATCTGACCCAGATGCCCTTCAAGTAAGTAAATACAGTTTTGCCCTCTCCCTGAGCAGAGGAGAGTGTACGAAAAAGGCAGAGAAAACGTTGGGTTCCAGAGGTGGGCTGATGCTGGGGTTGTTCTATACTGACTTGCCTCAGGTCCGTGGAGTCCAGTGGTGTGCTGGTAAATGTTTAACAACCAATTCTTGGGGCGGGGCGGGGGGCTGATTCGTAGTGCCTGCTGATTTCCATGGCCTATTTGGAACTACCAAAAGTGAAGTCCCTGAACATGGAGTTGGGAAGAGATGTGCACTGGCACTCCATTTCGTAATATTTCTACCATCTGATACAATAGATGTACGTAACCTCCAGAACGTAAGTAATTATAAAACGCAGTAAGATAATTAGTGAGTGATGAGTGTTGAGTATTTATTACCTTTGTTTTTGTTTTCTTTTGTTTTCGTTTTTTGGTTTCTTGGTTTTTTTGGCCGAGCCACACAGCTTGGGGAATCTAAGTTCCCTGACCAGAGATCGAACTTGGGCCCTGGCAATGAAAGAGCCAAGTCCTAACCACTGGACCGCCAGGGAATTCCCACCTTTGTTTTTAATATGATGTAATTGTCAGTTTTTATAATTTAATTTCAAATGATGTAGAATACCTTTAACAACCTGCTCACAAAGTTCTGGAAAATTGAACAGTTAGTTCTTGCAGGCCAGTGTGGGCTGCCTTTAGGGCACCACCGCTGGGATCACTCTGTTACTTAGAGTCAGGGAATAAATGCATTGGTGTTAAAACCACTCCCACTAGAAGCAAAGGCCACATCACCGGGGGAGAGGTTTAGAGTGGGTTCCATTTCCTTAAGGAAGTTCGGTCTTCAGAAGACAGAACAGACAACTGCTTGGGAGAGAACAGAGGTTGAAAAACACCATGTGGGTTTTTTGTTGTTGTTCTACCTACTATGAGTGTTTGACACATGGGTCAGGGGGTTCCACCTTACCCAGGTAGCTCCTAGTTGTATGTGCTTCCACTTACGTAGTTGAGATAGCTTGATAACTTCTAGTTTTATTCCCTTAAGATCCATGTGCTCTAAGGATAGCTCTCTGGCTGGAGTTCCCCAGCATTATCTGGGTCTCAGACCTTTGCCATTTTAGCTGGAGGATCCTGGAGGTGTCTGTGGCTATGTGCTTTTCCTTGTTACTTCCTGGACCCCACCTATAGGAGTTGGGATGCTACTTGTCTCCCAAAACTCTCTTGTGGGAAAACTTCATGCATAAGAGAGACAACATTTTACTCAGCTGGGGTCAAGGGAGGCTACACATCTGCCCCAGCCTCTGATCTTCTGAAAAATTGCTGAGCTTTATCCAAAGTACTCAGGTCCAGAAGTGGCAGTATAAGGAAAAAAGAGTATAAGGATTGAAACTTGAGGAAAATAATCTTATTAGTAGGGTTATAGGGCCAAGAACTGAGGTAGATTTTTTGCTGAAGGATGTACAAAATGTGCCAGGGGCAGAAGGTCAGACAGCAGACAGCTGCCTCAGAAGTGTTTAAAGTGTGGAGAGGTGGGAGTGAACAATGGTAATAGGTTTGGGTCTTCCATTTTAGGGTTGTCTCTGGTGGCCGCCTGCCGGCACAGTCAGTCTCACAATTCTTCACACTCATCAGCTTCTTAGCTACATTGGCCCTGAAATTTAATGACCCTCATTCCCCTCCTGTCTTCATGTCCCTCCTAACCCAGGGGGGATTCTATGGTCCTTCAGTGTAATCACCCCTTGTGTATGTCTTTGTCTTTCTCCAACATGCTTTAATGAGGTTCAGTACTGCCTGGAGATCCAGCTATACTTCCCTAGTAAATTCACTCCCCAATTCCCGACTGCAGTGGATGTATAGCCCCTGCTCCTATTGAGGCAGGTCCCTCTCCAAACGTTGGGCTGATCCCATCTCCCCCTGTCTACTAAAGACCTTTGTCCTGCAGTACTCCCCTCTCTCTCCTGAAACATCAATTATTTCCTCTCTACTTGATCAAAACTCTAAATTTCTTATAAAACTCTCTCTCTCTTTCTCTCAGTACTTCTTCTTCCTCTGCTTCAGGCCAGAAGCTGCAGAGGGCAGAAGGGATGGTGATCAGCTTGTATTCTATGTCCCCACCTTGTGCATCTCCTCATTTTCCCCTCCCTCACTAGGCTGCCTCGTTCTCCAAGGCCGTTGCTCAAGGAGAGAGAGGAGATGCAAGGAGCAGGCAATTCTTACTTGACTGGTACTGTTTAGTATAGTGCTGATATCTTCTGGCCTTAATGGATGTTTAAAGCTGACTTTCTTCACTTGGGCCTAACATATGTTTCTTGGTGATGCCCCTGTTGTGGTCCTTTGATGGCAGCTTCCTTGATACAAACCATGCCTTTCCTCTGGCTGCCCATTTACCATTCCTCCCTTAGCTCATGGGTATCTTTTGGTCTACACCACACATACTCTTGTTGGGGCTCCAAAGTTCTTCTGGGAAGTCATCATGGGCAGGGTCTCTATATAAAGTCACAGATCACCATCCTTATTCCAGGCTCCTATCAGCATTTTGGTCCTACTATCATGAGAGCACAGCTGCTTCCCAACACAGCCTTCTCTACTCCACTATGCCAAGGCACTAGCCAGTCACAATCTCTTTATTACCTTTACAGGCACGGGCCCAGCACCAGTCTATTATGTCTATTATATTCTTCAAGTGATCCCTTAAGACCTAATCACCTTGTTTGATGTGAAGGGCAAGCTTCTCCTCCCCACCTCCAAAACACTTCTATAACTTTCTCCAAAAAAATCAAATCACCTCCCCTTCAACTTCAATCACAACCCTTTAATACCCTTAAGGTTGTTGATGTGCTTAGAATTGCAAAATGGGTTTTAAGATATCTCCTTGCAAATCCTGTATAGATGGTTTAGCACCTCACTCTGGCATGTGGAGTCACTTTGCACCCATGGCTTTGTGCAAAGCCTTTGGGCTCTCAGTCAAGACAGAGGGGGAAAGAATTGTATTTTAGCATCTCGTTACACAATATCCATATCTGTCTGTAACTAAATCCACATGATTTCGCATTATATAAAGCTCGCCGGTTGAGAAAGAAAAGACAACACAAACTGAGTAGTGAGAGTAACTGTAAAGTCTCTGACTTTGTCTGCTCGGGCTGCTATAACAACAGAACACTGCAGCCTGGGGTGGCTTGTAACAACAGATTTTATTTCTCAGTTGTGGAGGCTGGGAAGTCGGAGATCAGGGTGCTGGCAGATTCGGTGTATAGTGAGAGCCCACTTCCTGGTTCAGAGATAACAACCTTCTCACTGTGTCTTCACAAGGCAGAAGAGGTGAGGGAGTTCTCTGGGGTCTCTTTTAAAAAGACACTAATCTCGTTCATGAGGGTTCCAGTCTCATGACCTTCTTATCTCAGGCCCCACCTCCTAACACCATTGCATTGAGAGTCAGGATTTCAACGTATGCATTTGTGGGGATACAAACATTCAGTCTGTAGCAGCCATTTTCATGGTGGACCACCATAGCAAAGGGACATGAACACCCTCCAATTTCTGTTTCTCCTGAGATCTGGCCATTAATCTCTTCCTGGGTTCCTGCATACATTTCTTGAGGCAACTTGAATGGGCCTCTTTTCCTTGCCTTCAAAAGCCCATCCAGGGAACTTTCCAAAACTAGATTTGCTGCTCATCAAATACTTCTCTGTAGGACTGCTCCCCCAGCAACCCCTGATTTCATCTCATTCAGTCCTGCCCTCCAAAGCCAGGCCAGGGGACAACCAGGGAGGCATCAAACACAGGAGCTAAAACCTGAAACCAACAACAACGCAGCAACTTTTCAGGGCTCCAACAGGCTGGTTGGAACCTCTTTGCCTAGTATTTCCTGATTACTTGATAGGAAACCACTATCTCCAAGTGACACTCAAGGGCAGGGGCAGGAACCTTCTGGAGGATGGTGAAACAAGAGGAACATGTCTTCCCCCAGGCTGTCCTCCCAGAAGGCTTTCCTAAAATGCATTTCATTTCCTGAGTTAGAGTAGATACTAAGTTCTTTCTTGGGACAAGCGTTAGTTTCTCCTTGCAGGCCAGAAAGATGCTGCTTGTTCCTCAGACCCTTTTCTACTTTTTATATTTTCTTCTTTTTCCTCCTCTCTTTGGTGGCATTAACCTCTGACTCTACTCAATGGTCTTTAGCAGTTTTTATCTTTTCTAGTCTTCTTCTTGATGGGAAAGTATTTTCCCTGCCTGTCTATATCTAGCTTTTTTGTTCTTGATGGTTTACTACGGACATTTATCCTTTTATTATCTTTTCCCTGTTGTGTTTTTGTTCCTTTGAAGGTCTTAGCTTTTATTTGCCTTTACTTTTCATACATATGTTTACTTTTTGTACATAATTTTAGTTTGTTTCCTTGTAAAATATTTAATTTTTATTTAAAACGTTCTTAAATACCTAATTTTAAAAATAATAATTCTTAAGGTTTGGTTTATTTATTTATTTATTTTTTCCTGTTTTATCCTTTCCCAACTTCTGTTCCTGGCTTTAAATTTTTTATTTTAATTTTCATCTCTTCCTCTGTTTTTTAAATTTATGTTTAGTTTTATGATTTGTTTCTATCATAGCCTGCAAGAGGGGTGGGTGCAGGAATGATAACAACTGGAAGAGGCCACACAATGCAAGGGGATGATGGGCCACTTTCCTCCTGTCCTTCGGAGCTACTCTGCAGGCACCCTCAGAGGCTCCTGAAATGACTCCCCATCGCTCAGGACAAATGTAATTGACATTTGTCCTGCTTTGGGGCAGCCCAGCATCTATTGAGTACTCTTTTGTGGCATCTTTAAGGTATCAGCTTTCTTCTTCACACTTGTCACCACAGTGCTATAAAACCCAGGATGCTCTCCACTGGGGCACCACATCCATGTTCCAGGCAGGAGGAAGGAGGGAGGGGTTGAGTCTGTGGGAAGGAAACACAAGCTTCTCCATGAATTCCCTATACTCTTCTGCTTATGTCTCATTGGCTAGAACTGTGCATCCCTAGCTCTGAGGGAGTCTGGGGTAGTGAGAATAATATAGAACTCTCTAACTTTGTCAAAGCCTTTACTTTTTTTTTTTCTTAAAATAATCTCAAATTTAGAGAAAAGTTGCAAGTATGGTATAAAAACCTCTTTTCCCTGAACTGCTGAGAGTAAGTTGCCAACTGATGCCTCAGCACCCCTGAAAAATTTAATGTGTGTTTCCTACAAAAAAGGGATATTCTCCTACATATTGTATAACTACAACACAACCATGGAAATCAGAAAATTGACATTGGTGTAGTACCACCTTTTAATCCCTAGATATCGTTAATGTTTTGCTATTTGTCCCAAGAATCGCCTTTATACCAAAAGTATCCCTTTTGGAATCACATGTTGCATTTAGTTGCTGCTTCTCTTTAGTCTCTTCCATCTGAACCAATTCCTCAGTTTTTCCCTGACTTTCATGACTTTGACTCTTTCGAAGATTACAGGCTAATTATTTTGTAGATGTCCCTCATTGCTTCCTCCTGATTATTTTCAGGTTATGCATCTTTAGCAGGAATACCACAGGAGTGACCTGTGTTTTTTTCATTGCACCCTAATAGGTGAGGCTTGATATCAGTTTATCCCGTTACTGAAGAGGCTTTCATTACTTACGTTGGTGTCTGCTGGGCTTCTCCACTATGACATTTTTCTTTTTTCCTTTGTAACTAAAAAGTATTTTATAGGCAGTGCTTTGAAACTACTTAGATATCCCATTCTTCATCAAACATTTAATTAATTTAGACCAGGAGTCAACAAACTCTTTGTGTAAAGGGCCAGAGATATTACTATCTAGTAAATATTTTCAGATTTGCAGGCCAGGAAGCCAAGTTGAGGATATTATGTAGGTATTTTCATAATGAGAGGAAAAAAATTTTTCCAGAACATTTTCACTGATGAAATTAAAAATATAATTATTGAGTACAATTTTTTTTGTAGTGCAGATCTCCTAATGAGAATAGAATTCTTTTGGGGGTGGGGGGAAGATTAGACTTAACTGGGGTTCAAGGTCAGTGTTCCCCACTATCAAATTGATTGCAAATGTTCCTCTGCAAAAATCATTCTGAGCCTGTGGGCCATACAGAAACAGACAGAGGGTTGGATTTGGTCCACAGGCCATCGTCTGCTAACTGATGGACTTGTCTTTTACTCAATGGGTTACATTCTGTTGCTAACATGAATTTTGATGTTGAAATTTTCTCTGAGTTGACTGGTACAAGCTCCTTCAAGCTGGCCTCTGTGTCCTTTTGCCACATCCCCATCATACTTTGAGCACTTCCTTGCCTTTGGCACAAGGTGTTCTAGGCTCCTTTTGCATGTTCTCTGCCCCAGCCTTGAAAGCAACCATATCTTCACAGAGCCCTAGTGTCTTTCAGCGTGGAGTGATACTCAGAAGCTGAGCTCTGGGTGCCAAGGATGCTCATTGCTCCTGGGGTGTTACTCTTCCCAGGCCCTCTCAGGGGGCAGAGCTAGGATATACATGTGTGTTTACCAATGCCTCCAATTCCAATCTAATACCACAGGGGTGTTTCTACTCTTTCTCCCTTTCCACACTTGCAACTTCTTTTTCTGACAGAGAGAAACCTGGCTCCTACTATAATTAAAATACTTTGTCATTTAATCAATGCCCCCTGTAAGTAAGTAACCACCTTCCCATTCCCGTTCCCAACCCTGTCCCTTACTGATGCTCTCTTCATCTTGCTCAGGCTCTGATAACCTTCTCTGGGCCACACTTGTGTGTGGAGGTCAGGTCATCATGCCCAGGCTCTGACTCCCATGGCAAGCTGCCCTTTTACTTGGAACCTCTACTCACCTGTTTGGGCTGACAGCCCAGGATGGATGCTACCTTTTTACTGTTCACATCATGAATGTCTTCCTCACACCCCTCCCCTTGGACTCCAACACCTTTTCTGGGCTATCCCCACATGGATACCCTTCTCACTTTGCTTGGGCGCTGACCCCCCACATCAGCATTCCCCCTACTTGTGTGGATGCCTTGCTACTCTGCTCTGGCTCTGACACCACATGCCAGATCGCTCCTCTCCATGGATGCCTACCTTGCTCTGCCTTACCTAACAGCTTCAGGACTGAATTGATCAGGAAGGGGAAGAAGTAAGACTGCTTTTAAAAGTCTTTACATAGTTACTGAGATTTTTTTTGGGGGATATAATAATAGCTAATGCTCATGGTGCTTACTGGGTGCTGGGCATTGTTCTAAACACTGTATACTGAACTCAGGTAATTCTCACAGCCTCTATAGGAGGTTGTGTAATTATAACCTCTAGGTCATAAATAAGGAAATTGAGGCACAGAGAGGTTTAGTGACTTGTCCAAGGTCACTCATCTCATAAGTGGCAGAACCAGGACTCAGGCAAATAAGTTCACCACACACCACAAGCAAGCAAAACTCTTCAGATACAGTTAAGCGCCACAGTGAACTGTCCCTGTTTTCATTCCTTTTCTTGTGTTTCCCAGAGAAAACACTACAGTCATTTGGTGTAAGTTATTCCTATGCATATATTTGTACTTTCATTATACATATAGTATAACTTTGCATGCTTTTAAATTTTATGAATATTATACTGAATGCATTACTTTGCAAATTTCTTTTTTTTCCTATCTACTTCATGATTTTAAGAGTTATCCTTATTGCAATGCATAGCTTTAGTTCATTCCTTGAAATTGCTATATAATATGTTGTATGAATATACCACAATTTATTTATCCAAATACTGTGGGTGGACAATTTAGGTTGTTCACAATTTTCCACTATTAAAAGCATTGCTGGAATTTCCCTGGTGGCGCAGTGGTTAAGAATCCACCTGCCAATGCAGGGGACACGGGTTCGAGCCCTGGTCTGGGAAGATCCCACATGCTGCGGAGCAACTAGGCCCGTGAGCCACAACTACTGAGCCTGCGCGTCTGGAGCCTGTGCTCTGCAACAAGAGAGGCCGCGATAGTGAGGGGCCCGCGCACCGCGATGAAGAGTGGCCCCCGCTCGCCGCAACTAGAGAAAGCCCTTGCACAGAAACGAAGACCCAACACAGCCAAAAATAAATTAATTAATTAATTAATTTAAAAAAAAAGTCTTCCCTACACAAAAGGCATAAAGATATATCTGTATTTTCTTTTTAGAGTTCTAAAGTTTTGCTCTTGAAACATCTAAGTATCTACTCATTTGAAATTTATTTTTGTGAATATTATGAGGTAAATACCTAATTTTATTTTTTTTCCTTATGGATGCCTAATTGTCTCTGCATCATTTATTTAGAAGTCTATCTTTTCCCTGTTGATTTAGGATGCCATCTCTGTTGTTTACCAGGTTTCCACATGTGTGGGTCTGTTTCTGGTTTCTTTAATCTGTTCCACTGGACTGTTTGTCTCTCCCTGTATGAATACTACACTGTCTTAATTATAGTAGTTTTTAGAAACAAGTCCTCATATCTATTAGGGCAAGACTCTCCTCCTTTTGTCATGGCTGAACTTGGCTCTTTGCTTTTCCATATTAATCTTATAATCAGCTTGTCAAGTCTTTTGTTTCTTAGCTTTTTACAACTTTAAGTTACATGTACAAAAACTGCACATTTTTAACATGTACACTTTGTTGAGTTTCAACATAGGTGTATACCCATAAAGTCATTGACACAGTCCAGTAAATTAATATCCCTGTAGCAAACAGACTCTGTGAGCTGCTCTAGCAAATTAATCGAACCCAAGGAGGGGGTGTTGGGAACCTCTGATGTAGAGCCAATCATTCAGGATTACAAGTAACGACAATGTGGACTTGTGACTGACACACTGAATTGGAGGGAGTCATTGGAACTTCCAATCTACAGTGGGTTGGTCAGAAGCACAGGTGATAACCTCGGCCTGCAACTTGCATCTGAAGTGGGTGGGGGTGGGGAGTCTTGTGGGACTAAGCCCTTAATCTGTGGAGTCTGATGATATCTACAGGTGGATAGTGTCAGAATTGAGTTGAATTGTAGACAACTGGGGTCTGAGAATTGTTTGCTGTTGTTATGGAAAGCACCTCCTCCCCTGCAGTGGAACTGGGTCCCAGAACCCCAAATATTCATGAATTGGTGTATCTTTCCATTTGTTTAGGTCCTCTGTGAGTTCTCTCAGCAATGTTTTGTACTTTTGAGTTTAAATATCTTGTACATTTTTTGGCAAATTTATCCCTGGATTGTATTTTTATGCCATTATAAATGGTATTTTAAAATTTCAATTTCTGTTTTTTTGTTGCTAATATATAGAAATACACTTGATTTCAACCTTGTATCATGCAACCTTGCTGAACTCACTAAAAAGTTCTGTAGGCTTTTTTTTTTTTTTTTTTTTGGTAGATTCTCTAGGATTTTCTGTATAGAATATCATGTCACTTGAAAGTACAGACATTTTCACTTCCTTCTTTCCGATATGTATGCCTCTTCTTTTTCTTTCCTTATTGCATTGGCTAGGACCAAGCTGTCTTATAAAGTCATTATGGCACCAAATTGACTGCCATAAAGTCATTCATAATATTCCCTTATTAATGCTTTAATGTCTGTAGGATCTATAGTGCTTACCCCTTCCTCACTCTCGATATTGGTAATATATGTCTTCTCTGTTATTTTTCTGATCAATCTGGCTAGAGATTTATCCATTTTATTGGTCTTCTCCAGGATTCAGCTTTTGGTTCCATTGATTGTTCTTTGTTATATTTTGGTTTTCAATTTATTTTCTGCTCTTTATTTCCTTTCTTCTGCTTTGGGTCTAATTTTTCTTTTTTTCCTAATTCCTTCAGGTAGAAGTTGAGGTTATTGATTGTAAATCTGTATACCTTTCTAACATTAGTGTCTAGTGCTATAAATTTTCCTCTAAATCTTGCTTTAGCTACACCCCACATATTTTTATATGTCTTATTTTCATTTTCATTCAGATCAAAATATTTTCTAATGTCCCTTGTGAATATTTGTTTGAAACATGAGATGTTTTCAGAACTGTTGCTTAGTTTACAAATACTTGGGAAATTTTCAGGTATCTTTCTATTCTTAATATCTAATATATTCCCTTTTTGGCCAGATAACATATTTTGTATGATTTGAATCATTTGAAGTTTTTCATGACTTGCTTTATGGACCAAGTTATCTATCTTAGTAAATGTTCCATGGGCACTGGAAAGCAATGTGTATTCTGCTGCTGTATCACAGAGTGTTCTCAAAATATCAGTTAGGTCCAACTGGTTGTAGGGTTGTTCAACTCTACTTTATCCTTGCTATTTTTTGTCTACTTGTTCTATCAATTATTGACATGGGAATGTTGAAAACTCCTGTTGTAATTGTGGATTTGTCCATTTCTCCTTGTGTTTCTATTAGGTTTTCTTTCATGTATTTTGAAGTTCTAATATTAGGTACATAAATATTTTAGGACTATTGCTTCCTCTTAAGGAATTGACCCCTTTATCACTATGAAATGACTCTCTTTTTCCTGGTGATATTTCTTGTTCTGAAACTTACTTTGTCTGATATTAGTATAGTCACTACAGCTTTCTTTTGAAATAGTAACATGATACATCATTTTCATCCTTTTACTTTTAATCTGTCTTTTCCTATATATTTAACATGGGTATCTTAGAAAATAATTGTCTTTTTAAAAAATCCAATCTGACAATTTGCCTTTTGGTTAGACTGTTAAGACTAACTGCATTTAATGTGATTATTGACATGGTTGGGTTTAAATCTATCATCTTGCTATTTGTTTTCTATTTGTCTCTTCTTGATTTCCTTTATCTTTTTTTTTCCTGTCATCTTTTTGGTTGATAATTTTGATGATTCTATTTTATCTCCTTTATTAGCTTATTAGCTATACTCCTTTGTATTATTCTTTTCGATTGTTGCTTTAGGGTTTATAGTATTCATCTGTAACTTATACAGTCTATCTTTACCACTTCATGTAAAATATAACATCTGTACAAAGTATATTTGCATTTCTTCCATCCCAACTTTTGTGCTATTGTCATATTTTACTTCAACATATGTCATAAACCCTATAATAAATTATTATTATTATTACACTAAACAGTAAATTATCTTTTAAATGTATATTTTTTAATTATTAAAATTTATATTTATGCAAGTATTTACCATTTCCAGTAATTTCTTTTATTCTTTTATGTATATTCAAATTTTCACCTAGTATCATTTTCCTTTTGTACTTCCTTTAACATTTCTTATACTGCTGGTCTGCTTGTGATCTTCTCTCTTTGCTTTAAGACTTTATCACTAGTTTTAAGCAATTTGATCATGATATGTCTTGATGTATTTTTCATGTTTCTTCTGCTTAGGGTTCATTGGGATCTGTAAGTTTACAGTTTTGATCAAATTCAGAAAATTTTTAGTAATTATTTCTTTAAATATGTTTTCTGTTCCTCTCTTCTGGGTCTCTGATTATATGTATATTATTCAGTTTGATGTTGTCCCTCAGTTCACTGATGCTCTGTTTATTTTTTATCAGACTTTTTCTTGGTGTTACATTTTTAATTGTTTCTATTGCTATGTCTTTCGGTTTTTAAAGTCTTTTCTTGTATAGAGTCTAATAATACGTTATAATCTCATCTAGTATGTTTTTCAACCTACAGAATTTGATTAGGTATTTTGTTATGTCCTCCATACCTCTCCTTATCATGTACACTCATTCCTCTACATTCTTGAACACACAGAGTATATTTATCATTATGTTTTAATGTTCTTGTCCACTTAATTCTATCATCTGTGTCATTTCTGAGTTTGTTTCAATAAATTTACTTTTCTCTTCATTAAAGGTTATATTTTCCTGTCTCTTTGCATGCCTGGTAAGTTTTGCTTGGATGCCAGACTTTGTGAATTTTACACTCTTGGTTGCTGGATTTTTAAAATTATATATGTATTTAAATAATTTTGAAGTTTGTTCTAGGATACAGTTAAGTCATATAGAAATAGATTGATTCTTTCTTAAACTGCTTTCAGGCTTTGTTAAGCCTTTAGTCTAAGTCTAATTTGGCCTCACTACTGAGGTAATACCAGTATGAGGACTCTACTTTATGCCCCATGATTTAGGAGATCCTTCCCCTCTGGCTTGTGGGAATAAGAACCTACTTTCTTGAGCTGTGTGAGCAATGGGGATTGTTCTGCCTCCTCCTTTAAGTGGTTCTTCCCCCAGCCTTGGGTAATTTCCTCATATGCATGCACTGATCAGTACTCAGGTGAAAACTTGAGGGAACCCTCTGTAGATCTCTGAAGCTCTCTTTGTGTGTAGCTCTCTCCTCTCCAACTCTGCCCTTCAAAGTCTGGCCAACTTGGACTTCCAAAACTGAACTTTGATCCTTAATTCAGAGATCACTTCATTTGTTTCCCTTCTCTCAGAAGTCATTATACAATGCTGCCTGTTGTCCAAAGTCTGAAAATCATTATTTCATATATTTTGTCAATTTTTAAAAAGTTGTTTAAGGTGGGATGGCAAGTCCAGTCCCTGTTACTCCTTTACAGACAGAAATGGAAATCTTCACTATCTTTACTTGCCTGGTTGTCTACAACCCCAAGTACTTAGAAAAAAATTTACATATTTGCAGAGATAGATGTGACAAAATTCCAATACATTAGTACATAAATCCAACATTACCACCACTGTGACCCCCTCAATAGATAATGTTCTGGGGGATGGCTCCTTCTATGGGGGGGGGGGATCAGGTAAGGTATGCAGCATGGGAGATAGCCTATGGTTAGTGAGAAATTTCTGCCCCTTTTCCACTCAGATCCTATCAGACTATAAGTAAATGAATGTGATGTTATTATTGAGAAAATCTTAACATTTCTCAAAATGCAATAATATCTCCCATTTAAAAAACAAAACAAAACCTCTCCCTACACTCCTACTCCAGCTATTGCCCAATTTCTCTCTTTTTTACAGCTAAAATTCTTGAAAGAGCTCTCTAAACTTGCTCTCTCATCTCCTCTCTCTTGCATTCTGTCTGGTCAGGCTTTGGCTTCACCATTTCAGTGAAACAGTTCTTGTCAGGGTCACCAGTGTCCTCCATGCTGCAGACGCAATGATCGTTCCTCATTTCTTATCTTCTGTTGTCTCTCATTTGGACATAACTTATCATGCCCTCTTTTGAAACCTTTTTTTCCCCTTGGTCTTTGGGAAATCACTCTCATCACTCTCTTCCTACCTCAATGGCAGCTCCTTCTCAGTCTCTTTTGCTAGCTCCTCCTCATCTTCCTGACTTTTTTTACCCATACTTACTACCTAGATGATCCACCAAGTCCATGGCTTTAAATACCATTTATATATTGATGATTTCCAACTTTACATCCCTATTTCCACCCCTTATCCTGCATTTAACTCCTCTCTTCAACTGCCTACTTATTATACATCTCCACTGGATATTCAATAGATATTATTAAACAAGTCCCAAACTAAACTGATCTTCCCCCTCAAATCCATGTACCCTGTAGTCTTCTCCTTCTCCATAAATGGCATCACCACCCTACCAGTTATTCAGGTAAAAAAATTGGGGCTAGTCTTTGCTCCTGTCACAGTCACATGCAATCCATCAGCAAATTCTGTCAGCTGCACCTTCAAGTCCAATAATTTATTACCACCTCTACGAGTACACAGTAGTCTAAACTGCCAACAAATTCTCCAACAGCTTCTTATTCCACATAGAGTAGGCTCAAAGTCTTTGCTATGGCTCACAAGGCCATTCATGATTAGTCATCCTTGCTAATTCTCTGACTTCATCTCCTACTCCTCCACCCTCACTCTGATTCTACCACCCTGACCCTCTTGCACATTCCCTCCTTGTTCACCTGCACCTACTATTTCCTCTTTCCAGAGCACTTTTCCCCCAGCTATCCCCATGGCTTACTCCATCACTTCATTTGGGTCTCTACTCACATATCACCTTACCAAAGAGACTGTATCATCTTTCCTGCCTTATTCATCTGTAAACATTTATAACCACTTGCCAAGTTGTTGATTAAGTAATTATCTGTTTCAGCCCCGCCTCCCACCCCCACTAGAATGTACCATGACAGCATGACTGAGAATTGCTACCATTGGCTATATAATAAATTATTTTAAAAAACAAACAGTAACAGAGGAGAGTGAACAACAGGATCCAATGCATTAGAGAAGTCCAAACTGGTAAGTACTGGAAAACGTCTATTGGACTGGGCAGCTGGAAGGACTAGCAACATTGAGAGCAGTTTGTGCAGGTTGTTGTTGGCTGGAGGCACCAGACTGCAGTGGGTTGAGGACGTCCTTTCCTTCACAGTCTCCTAGTTCTTCCCTCAAAAAACTCTTCCTCGCCCTTCACAGCTCTCAATCCTAATAGTCACACGGTCATACCTGTGTATGAAACACTACCCATGAGGCATTGTCAGTCCCTGCTCTCCAGCTGGGCACAGTCTGGTGGAGGAGGGCCCAGGGAGCTCCCAATCAGATGGGGTGTGTGTGTGTGTGTATATAGAAATAATAATAATTAAAAAACAACAAATGTAAAAAAGCAGATCAGGAAGACACCTAAAGTCAAATGAATGCATGCTAAAGGGATGCCCAAGAGAAGAGGTTGACTGTGGAAGAAAGGCAGGGACACCCCTGCTGGCTCTGCAGCACCAGGACTGACTGGGATGTGATGTCCGTAATTCATAGCTGATCAATCCTGGAGGGCCCAGTGCTCCAAGCCCTTTGGAAACCACTCTCTTCTCTGACAGCTGAACCCTTCTCCTCAGAGGCCTAGGGCAGGAAGGTTTCTCAGTGAGATGTACTCTGGTCCCCCACAGCCAGGATGATGGACGAGGAGGCAACAGCTGCTCAGGGCAGCTGAGACCAGTGGGGCTGAGCAGGGAGAGAAATACAGCAGCGACACAGCTCTGTGTGTAGAGAATGATGAAGGCTCAAAGGCAGAACCCTGGGGAGCACCAAGTTTAGCAAGGGGAGTGCATGAAGAAAGCAGAGAAGGGCTTTCAGAAAAAGATGGAGAAAACAAGAAACGCGAAGACAGTTTCACCATGAGAGAGGGAACGCCAAGAGTGACTGCTGAATGCTCCAGAGAGGTGCCTGCTGTAAGGCCTGGAAATACCTCCTTTAGATTTGATCATTAGGAGATCTCTGGGGAAATTGGGGAGAGCAGGATCAGTGGAGAGGAGGAGGCAGAAAGCAGATTTCAATGGGCTGAGCAGCAAATGGAAAGTGAGGAAGGGTGTACAAGGTCAGTGGGGTGCCAGATTTAGCAAATAAAAATAAAGGATACCCAGTTAAATTTGAATTTATCTGAAATTTGAATTTAAGATAAACAATGAATAATATTTTTAGTATTAGTAGAATAAACCAATTATTCATGGTTTATCTGAAATTCAAATTTAACTGGGCATTCTGTATTTTGTGTAGTAATCCTAACAGGGTGGCATGTGGACTTCTCTCTCAAACAACGTGGCTGGGAATAAAAGATGAGTGCCAGGGCCATAGATGGAAGGGGACCCAGGTCAACGGAAAGTTATGTCTAGATGGGATTGTCTGAGCATGTAGAGCAGACAACAACACTTCCTGTGGTCTGTTTGTAGGCTGAAGGGAAAGAGCCCATAGTGGGAAAGGCTAAGGACACAGTTGAGGGAGTAATTGATTACGTAAACCATGGGCCTCTAGCCAGGGTGAGAAATCACTTCCCACCCATAAAAAGCAGACAGTCCCTCCCCAGCCCTCCATCTCACAAAAAGCTCAGGAAACACGAATTTCCAATTTTAATTTGCAAGTTGTTTGCTGCTACTTTGAAACTACAGGATTGTGGGTTTAATATGGAATCTTTCTGGTAAAAATTTTTTTCTTTTGTTCTGTCTTTTTCTTGGTGTTTTAATGGACCACCATAGCTGCAAACATTTTTCTAAATAGATGAATCCACTTTGTCAACTTCATTTCTCAAAATCCCATCACCAGAGCAAATCATTTTTAATGGCTAGATTCCATTACCAGTTCAGGCTACAAGCCTGAGTTTTTGAAGCAAATAAATCAGATTAGTGCTGTAACCCAGCTCCTCCTTCCTCTTTCTCTATTTTAAATCTTACCGTGAATGGTGAATTTGTCAAAGCCCCTTTTGATGATGAAAGATTGATATCATTTGAGTCACCACATGTTATATTCAACAGCTGTTTTTCTTCCTCATTACACCCTATTCCAGGGTCACATCTGGTTTGAAAAACTGGAAAACTGATGTCTTTTTGTTTATTTTTGTTCATTTTCCTCTAATTCCTTAGATTTCTGCCAGATTGGTAGCCTTCGTGACTCTTTTGTTTCTATGCTTGTGTGACAGAAAGAAAAAAGCACCCCCCTTTCCTCAAATCCTAACCCTAAGTCTGTCTGGTCTTAGCCCAGCCCACAAAGGCTAATTCTTTGCTGGGTTTTAGGCATGTGGGCCTCACAGCAGAAGCAGCACTGTGGCTTCCACTGCCTTTCCTAAGAATGTTCCTGGCTGCTGTTGGGACATTAGCAATGTCCCTCCTTCATAAGTGTCTCTGAGACTTTTAGTAAGGAAAAAAATAATAATAATAACAACATAGGGATACACAAATTCCTTTTTTCCCAAATTACTTGTTCTATATTAGCTTCAAAATAAGAGTTCGCCAGCTTTGTGTTAAAGAAAGCACCAGTGGACTGCCCACTGTACTGCTTGTTCTGTTTCTGATCAGCTCCAGGCATCAGCAGAATCCATGTTAAGTGGAGAACAATTACTTTGAACAGATATCCTCAAGATAACCCATAATTTTTCCTTTTGCTTCCTCTCTCTTAGTACTCTGATTAGAGGTTGGTCGTCTTTGACATCTGGAATTCAAGACTGGGTCGGGGGAGGTTATGTTTGGGACCTGATCTCAAATGAAATATCTCTACCCAGTTAATGAGTAATTTAAGCGTTTTTCTGTGGTGCTTATCCCAAAAAGTAGACAAGTGCAGAGAGGGCTGGAGTTAAGCTGGGGCGAGGACAGGACATGAAAGGGAAATTTCTTTATGGATCAACATATTTGCAGAGTTTCAAGCAGGTGTGGTACCAACAGGCCCCTCTGTTGACTGCTTCCTTCTGCTAAGCTCACCAGGGCATCAGGGTGGAGTGGCTCAGTATCAGGGACGATGTCTCCTGGAACATGTGGCCTAAATCACCTTATCTGACGGTTGAAGTTCTCAAACTGTTCAAGCCAGAAAGGACTTTGAAGTCCCTGTAGCCCAGGGTCTGCCAGACTTTTAATTTCATGGTCTGTTAGGACTTCGGGGGGGAAATAAGGTTAAACAATAACAGGTTGTCAATTTTTATTTTGCCTATTGAACAAATAAAATATTCATTTTCTGTCATCATTTCAAAAAAAGGCACTTTAACATAAAAATATGAAAGACTTTTATTCTTACTCTTAACATAAAGGTTATATCCCAGTTCTTTCCCAGAAGGTCAGTGTCAAGCTTACACCAATGTTACACAAATATATTAGAATACGTGTGTGGACTTGCATGCATCCAAATGCACACATGCTTATCATCATCCACCTTAGTTTTTCCTTAACACACAGAAGCTGTAGTGTGCTGATTGAGTACATGAACTCTGGGGCCAGAATACCTGAGTTCAAACACAGGCTATACTACTCATGGTCTGAAGAACCTCAGATGAGTTACTAACTTCTCTGAGCCTTGGTTTTATCATCTATTAAGAGACAGTGATTACACACTTTTCCAGATTTGTTATCAGGATTAAACGAGTTAGTATTTGAAAAGGATTTGGCACAAAGGAAACATCTGGTAAATAACAGTCATTATTATTATGTTTCCACAGACCAGGAAGTCTTCATAAACTGGCCTCTGGGAACTGCAGATAGAGCAACGCTTTCCTCTTCCAGATAAGGAAAAACTGGTCTAGAGTAGACGTGACTTGTCCAGCTAAGGTCCATGACCAGTTACTGAACATACTGAATAACTTGAGTAGAACTCAAGTCTCTTGACCAAGTATGATGTGTCTCTGAAGTTTCCTAGAAAAAATTGAATTTGACAAATGGCTGGAATCACTGGGCATCTGTCCAGTGCCTGGAGGGATGGGCAGGGAGCTAGCACTTTAGTGGGGCACAATGAGGTCAATCAAGAGCCACCAGGAAGTCTGGCTACTGCTGCCTTCCTTTCTCTTTCCTCCAACCCCAGAGAAAAATGAAAACAGGAGTAGGTTACCACCTGGGGATGAGGGGTGAGGGAGTCCCCACGTGAGGCAAGAGTAGGTGAGTAGCTGCGCTTTGCAAATCTTCCTCTTTCTGCCTTCAATCCCACCACAGAACACCTGCTGAGCCTCTCAGGTCCCGCCTCTCACAACTCTGCTGGGGGTGCCCCCCTATGCTGCATGAGGTCCTGCCCTCCCAGTCACCAGTCACAGGGAGATGCCCCAAAACTATGACTTGTTTTTGCTGTTGTGATTTGGGGGCTATTCCTCATTTCCTAAGCCTTGGTGAGGGCCACTGGGTCAGGTAGGACTGCGTTTAGTGGCTGGTAACACATCCATGTCAGTGAGGCTGCTTTTCAATTTTACGTAGCAGGAAATCAGGTTGCCTGAGGCAGGCTCCTTCAGCCTCTCTGCTCCATCATCCTTTGCTTATGACTTTCATCCTCATGATTGCCTCCTGATCCCATGTTCCAGGCAGGAAGAAGTAAAAAGACAATGATAAAAAAGGAAGGGGTGGGCCTATATCAGGAAATCCAACCTTTCTCACAAAAGCTCCAGCAGCTTCTGCAGATGCCTCATTGGTCAGAGCTATGTCAGAGCTCCTAGGTCCAAGGGAGGCTGGGAAATATGTTGTGTCTGGGCAACAAATTGTGATTTATTAGTAAGGAAAGAATGGATAATTGGTAAGAAACATTGTCTGCCAGGAAGGCATAATGAATAAAATTGAGGCTTTTTGTTTCCCTTTATCTCTAAAGTCTACTTCACCAGGTCACGTTTGAAGGAACTGTTAGTCCAGCTCCAGAAACCTTGACATCTATATGGGTCTTCACTGAAACCTCCATGCACATGTGCAGCAGATCACACGGCACACCTAGCCAACCTTTTTTACAAGCCTTTTTATGCTATTATCTACCTCCTCTCAGTACTGCCCCAACCTCCCTCTCTTGCTAAACAAAGTAAAACAGGTGTATCTTCACTCACACCTCTGACCTCTTGTCCTATGTTTCCATGTTTTTCTTCACTGGTCTCTGTGCCCTTTCTTGTGGAAATTGACTTGGTCTCTGGGCTTTTACAAGTCTAGGCCTCTACCCATCACCCCTATAAGCACAACCATGGCTGAAAACAAAGAATCTGGGAGGTTACATTGGGGCCTGTAACACATCCTTTTATATTTCCCCAGCTACCCAGGTGATGAGTGAACCCACGTAAACTCCAGTCCTGTTTACATATACCACATCTGTAGACACCTGTCAGGGCCAGTGAGACCCTCTCTGCCGCCATGGAGACCCGGCCGCAGCCTTCCCGCTCAGCCTCCTGCTCTCCTTGCACTCTGCTTTAGTCCAAATTTTCCCTCTCCACGTTCATACCCATCCTGTTGGATTCAGCCCAATAATTTTCATTTACTTCTTCAAAGGCCCACTTAAGACTGACTCTGAGAAGACTCTCTCAGTTAAGCTCACCTGCCTCCAAGCCAGCCAGTCCACTGTGCTACTCTGAAAGCAAGCCCCTGGTTTACATGATTTTTATTTGACTTGGTATTCAAATTTTGGATCTCATGTCTGTTTTCTTTATAGCTGTTTTCTCTCCACCATTAGGCTGTGAGCAACCTGAGGGTAAGGGTAGAGCCTGGGTCTCCCATCAACCCTCAGAACAAAGGTTACTCTTTTTTTCTAGCTGGTGTGTTTTGGGCACCTTCCATGTGTCAGACACTGAGGGAGGTGCTGAGGATATAAGGCAGATGAAGTCCCTGGCTTCCCTCTTCTGGTCCTTTTCCTGCCCCCAGGATGGTTCTCTGCCTGATCCATCTGACTGACCACTGTCATGATGGAGATGAGGAAGGACATTGGGATTCAGGCCCCAGAGATGAGCCCCATCACTGTCTTCCTGGACTCCAAGTTCATACCACTCTGGCAGCTCCTCTGAAAAGTCCCCAGGTCTCCTCCCAGTATCCCGGCTTCCGGTGTTACTGTGTTGGCTCTGCCTGCCTGCCTGCCTGCAGCACAGCCAGGGACTGAAGGAGCTTTCATTCCAAATGAGGGCAGTCAGCTGAATTTCTAAATAACAGATTTTTTCCACTTCAATTTTTCTCTTTTGCCCAAATAACACATTCATTTTGTGGAAAAGGGATGGGGCAGTTCTTCTAAGGGTTAAAGATTTTATGAGGAATACCTGGGGTATGGGCAGGGCTCAGCCAAAGCCCTTCTCCTGTTGGGAGGGAAGGCAAGAGGAAGCAATGGAGAGGGCTCTCCAGCCCCTAAGGAAGACAGAGGGGATGAGGTCAAGTCAGGGAGCCAAGCCTTTTCTCCTCCTACCCCATTCTCCACCCACCATTCCTTCATCTTTTTCCCTTTTTTTATCTTCTTCTCTTTCTCTCTTCTTTCCTGTTTTCTTCTGTCCCTCTCCTTCTTTGTTCATGCATTCATTCATTCATGCATTCTCTCAGTGGGCATTGCTGTAACAGCTGCTATATGTCAAACACTGTGCTATGAGCTAAAAATACAGAGTCAAAAAGTCAAGGCTCAAGGCTTTTACGGTCTAGGGCCTGTGGAGGGTGGGGCACCCAGATGACAGGCTCGGGGGAGGAGTGACAATTGGCAAAGAGAGTTAACTGCTAAGTCTCCAAGTACATTCAGAGTCTTAGGCAGTACATCTAAAACAGGGAAAACTGGGGTCAAGGAGACAAGACTCAGAGGAGCTCCAGTGTGTATCCATGCCGCCTGGCTCATTAATCTCTCCTATCCTATCCTAGGCAGAGACATCTCAGTGGGAAAGAACATGGACTATGTGGGCAGGCTGCCCCCCATTCAAATCCCAGGTCTACCACTTTCTGTGATCATAACAAGTCACTTAATCTTTTATTTATTTATAACAGATTTTCTTTTTCTAGGGCCATTTTGGGTTCACAGCAAAATTCAGCAGAAAGTACAAAGAGTTCCCCATGTACAACTGCCTCCCCCTCCAGGCACAGCCTTCCCCACTATCAACATCTTACACCAGAGCAGGACATCTGTTAGAGTTGATGAACCTACACTGACACATCATTATCACCCAAAGTCCATAGTTTACTTTCAGGTTCACTGTCGGTGTTGTACATTCTATGGGTTTTGACAAGTGTGTAATGACATGTATCCACCAGTACACTCACTGTCATACAGAAATAGTTTCACTGCCCAAAAAACTCTCTGTGTTTGCCTTCAGTTGGTCTTTTTATCCTCAATTTCTTCTTCTTTGGGCGATCATGGGGGTAAAACGTGGTAATATATCATACATGAGTGCCTTGCTTTAGGTGTGAGTTATTAGTATAATATTCCCATGAAAAGCCCAGAGGCCCTCCCCCAGTGGGCCCTGATCATATTGCACGGTATTGGAGGAAGGAATGAACCAGGTGGCGAGGGGTGAACGCTCTCTGGAACAGCGAGATGACACGCTGCCTCAGCTGGTTGGGTGGTAGGCTACTTGGGGGACAATAGTGGAAGGAAGATATGGAGATGCACGGAATTCCAAAGGGACTCTGGACTGCTCTCTGCTCCCGAAGTAACCCATCCAACTTTATCCAGGCAGTCCTCTGACTGCTCTTGGCAGGGGTTTAGAGAGCCTGCATGAGTCAGGTCCACGTGGCTGATGTGGGGAGGGAGGGAGGGAGGGACAGGGAGGGCTCATGCCCAGGCTGGGCCACGCTGGCTTTGGAGAAATTGTTCCTGAAAGTCCCTGGCAGAAGGAGAGCTGCTGTAGGCTGTTAACCTGCCATTCAAATCGACAAGTAAACAGTCTCCAATGAGAATCTCAGATGCCTGGTTCATTGCAGAGACCCAGACACTCATCCTGGGCTCCAGGTGGGGGCCAGCTAGAGGGAGCCTGTGCACAAGCCAAGGCAGAGCTTCCGGCCTCTCGCCCTCCCATATCCAGACAGGGATGTTGCCCAGGAGATCTCAGTCTCCTCCTGTCCCCAGACAGGCACAGGGAGAAGACTTGACAGTACAGATGGCACAAATATATCACCTGTTGTTCAGATGGGAAAACTCATTCTAGGGTCTGCTTGGGCTGACTAGACAGAGCAAATGAACTGGACCCTGGTGCTAGAGACATGGGTGGGCTGTGTGGTGGGCTTGGGAGTACACCCTCAGTCTCCACCTCCATTGGGTCTGTCACCAGGCAGGGGCACAGCTGGGTTTGGGGGCATGCCAGGTGCTTGCTGTATATATACTCAGAATTTATTGGCCTGTGGTAAGCACGGGTGGGGAGGGAGAGGATGGAATGGAACACATCTGGTGACCTGATTTTTTTGTTTTCCTACTCTTTCTTGGTTGAGGGCCTTTGCTGTGCTTGGGGCTGGAGGAAGAAGTCCGGAAAATGGGATGAGGCCCTAAAAGGGAAGATGGGGGCAGGGAGTGTCCGTTACTTGGCTGGGCTCAGACAGGGAGAGCCGGTTTGATCCTGGGAAGGCCTCTGCACCTTACAGAGTGGGAGGGGGCTCAGTTTCCTTGTGTGAAGATTCAATGAGGAAGAAAAGTATGAGCACATGAACATTTAGCAGCATTTCCAACAAAGACAAAACATGCAACCATATCCATGCATAAACCCAAAAGAAGTACATAAACACATACACCTTCAAGTATAGTTGCAAACGCAGCCATCAACTGTACATACAATGAAAGCTCATACATCTTACTTACACGCATACTGCTTCTGAAACACAGGCAGCCATGTTCATCAAGACCAGAGGGAGTACACTGACCCTAAAGATCAAGACCAACGTGCCTTGAACCATCATCACCCCTTGGATGTTGCAAAGCCTAACGCCCATCTCAAGTTTTCTGCATATTTCCAGAGGGCATGCCTGCTTTTGATGAATCATATAGCCTAGGGTCCCCTGGCCATTCCTCACGACAATCTCTGTTCCACATCACCTCCATGCAGACAGAGAACATGGCAGAAACACTCTCAAGGCTTCCATGATGTGGCAAACTTAGGAAGATTTGAAGAAATGAAGAAATTTACATTATAACAATGCAAAAAACTCAAATAATAGACATTTCTGTTCTTATTTTTAAAAACCTATTGGTCATTCTCACAACTCCAGATTCAGACTCTCTCCACCTTATTCAGCAAATCTTCTTTCCCCTCTTCTCTGTTGTCTTCTTCTCAGGGGCAAAATCCAAATTCCTCTCATTTTCTTGCATGGAGCAATTCAGCTGTCTCCAACCTCTGTCCCCAACCTTGGCTCCTGAACCCCCTTAGGACAGCCAACAACTCACTGGAAACTCTGAAAATAGCCCCCGTGGCTTGCTGATTAAGGTCATCTGCCTCTCCCATCTTCCTCAATCAGGGTAATATATATATATATATATACATATATATATATATTAACATCTTTATTGGAGTACAATTGCTTTACAATGGTGTGTTAGTTTCTGCTTTATAACAAAGTGAATCAGCTATACATATACATATATCCCCATATCTCCTCCCTCTTGTGTCTCCCTCCCACCCTCCCTATCCCACCCCTCTAGGTGGTCACAAAGTACCAAGCTGATCTCCCTATGCTATGCGGCTGCTTCCCACTAGCTATCGATTTTACATTTGGTAGTGTATATATGTCCATGCCACTCTCTCACTTCATCCCAGCTTACCCTTCCCCCTCCCCGTGTCCTCAAGTCCATTCTCTACGTCTGCGTCTTTATTCCTGTCCTTCCCCTAGGTTCTTAGGAACCATTTTTTTATTTTTATTTTTTAGATTCCATATATGTGTGTTAGCGTATGGTATTTGGTTTTCTCTTTCTGACTTACTTCAGACTGTATGACAGTCTCTAGGTCCATCCACCTCACTACAAATAACTCAATTTCGTTTCTTTTATGGCTGAGTAATATTCCGTTGTATATATGTGTCACATCTTCTTTATCCATTCATCTGTCAATGGACACTTAGCTTCCTTCCATGTCCTGGCTATAGTAAATAGAGCTGCAATAAACATTGCGGTACATGATTCTTTTTTTTTTTTTTTAAATACAGCTACTAGTTCTTTTTTTTTTTTTTTTTTTGGCTGTGTTGGGTCTTCGTTTCTGTGCAAGGGCTTTCTCTAGTTGCGGCAAGCGGGGGCCACTCTTCATCGCGGTGTGCGGGCCTCTCACTATCGCGGCCTCTCTTGTTGCGGAGCACAGGCTCCAGACGCGCAGGCTCAGTAGTTGTGGCTCACGGGCCTAGTTGCTCCGCGGCATGTGGGATCTTCCCAGACCAGGGCTCGAACCCGTGTCCCCTGCATTGGCAGGCAGATTCTCAACCACTGCACCACCAGGGAAGCCCCCATGATTCTTTTTGAATTATGGTTTTCTCAGGGTATATGCCCAGGAGTGGGATTGCTGGGTCATATGGTAGTTCTATTTTTAGATTTTTAAGGGACTTCCATAATGTTCTCCATAGTGGCTGTATCAATTTACATTCCCACCAACAGTGCAAGAGGGTTCCCTTTTCTCCACACCCTCTCCAGCATTTATCGTTTGTAGATTTTTTGATGATGGCCATTCTGACTCGTGTGAGGTGATACCTCATTGTAGTTTAGATTTGCATTTCTCTAAGGATTAGTGATGTTGAGCATCCTTTCATGTGTCTGTTGGCAATCTGTATATCTTCTTTGGAGAAATGTCTATTTAGGTCTTCTGCCCATTTTTGGATTGGGTTGTTTGTTTTTTTGATAGTGAGCTGTGTGAGCTGCTTGTAAATTTTGGAGATTAATCCTTTGGCAGTTGCTTCATTTGCAAATATTATCTCCCATTTTGAGGGTTGTCTTTTCGTCTTGTTTATGTTTTCCTTTGCTATGCAGAAGCTTTTAAGTTTCATTATGTCTCATTTGTTTATTTTTGTTTTTATTTCCATTACTCTAGGAGGTGGGTCAAAAAGGATCTTGTCATGATTTACGTCATAGAGTGTTCTGCCTATGTTTTCCTCTAAGAGTTTTATAGTGTCTGGCCTTGCATTGAGGTCTTTAATCCATTCTGAGTTTATTTCTGTGTATGGTGTTACGGAGTGTTCTAATTTCATTCTTTTACATGTAGATGTCCAGTTTTCCCAGCACCACTTATTGAAGAGGCTGTCTTTTCTCCATTGTATTTTCTTGCCTCCTTTATCAAAAATAAGGTGACCATATGTGCATGGGTTTATCTCTGGGCTTTCTATCCTGTTCCATTGATCTATATTTCTGTTTTTCTGCCAGTATCATACTGTCTTGATTACTGTAGCTTTGTAGTATAGTCTGAAGTCCAGGAGCCTGATTCCTTCAACTCTGTTCTTCTTTCTCAAGATTGCTTTGGCTATTCAGGGTCTTTTGTGTTTCCATACAAATTGTGAAATTTTTTGTTCTAGTTCTCTGAAAAATGCCATTGGTAGTTTGATAGGGATTGCATTGAATCTGTAGATTGCTTTGGCTAATATAGTCATTTTCACAATGTTGATTCTTCTAATCCAAAAACATGGTCTATCTCTCTATCTGCTTGTATCATCTTTAATTTCTTTCATCAGTGTCTTATAGTTTTCTGCATACAGGTCTTTTGTCTCCTTAGGTAGGTTTATTCTTAGGTATTTTATTGTTTTTGTTGCAGTGGTAAATGGCAGTATTTCCTTAATTTCTCTTTCAGATTTTTCATTATTAGTGTATAGGAATGAAAGAGATTTCTGTGCAGTAATTTTGTATCCTACTACTTTACCAAATTCATTGATTAGCTCTAGTAGTTTTCTGGTAGTATCTTTAGGATTCTCTATGTATAGTATCATGTCATCTGCAAACAGTGACAGCTTTACTTCTTCTTTTCCAGTTTAGATTGCTTTTATTTCTTTTTCTTCTCTGATTGCCGTGGCTAGGACTTCCAAAACTATGTTGAATAATAGTGGTGAGAGTGGGCAACCTTGTCTTGTTCCTGATCTTAGAGGAAATGCTTTCAGTTTTTCACCATTGAGAACGATGTTGGCTGTGGGTTTGTTATACATGGCCTTTATTATGTTGAGGTAAGTTCCCTCTATGCCTACTTTCTGGAGGTTTTTTATCATAAATGGGTGTTGAATTTTGTCAAAAGCTTTTTCTGCATCTATTGAGATGATCATATCGATTTTCTCCTTCAATTTGTTAATATGGTGTATCACATTGATTGATTTGCATATATTGAAGAATCCTTGCATTCCTGGGATAAACCCCACTCGATTATGGTTTATGATCCTTTTAATGTGCTGTTGGATTCTGTTTGCTAGTATTTTGTTGAGAACTTTTGCATCTATGTTCATCAGTGATATTGGCCTGTAGTTTTCTTTCTTTGTGACATCTTTGTCCGGTTTTGGTATCAGGGTGATGGTGGCCTCGTAGAATGAGTTTGGGAGTGTTCCTCCCTCTGCTATATTTTGGAAGAGTTTGAGAAGGATAGGTGTTAGCTCTTCTCTAAATGTATGATAGAATTCACCTGTGAAGCCACCTGGTCCTGGGCTTTTGTTTGGTGGAAGATTTTAAATCACAGTCTCAATTTCAGTGCTTGTGATTGGTTTGTTTATATTTTCTATTCCTTCCTGGTTCAGTCTCGGAAGGTTGTGCTTTTCTAAGAATTTGTCCATTTCTTCCAGGTTGTCCATTTTATTGGCATAGAGTTGCTTGTAATAATCTCTCATGATCCTTTGTATTTCTGCAGTGTCAGTTGTTACTTCTTCTTTGTCATTTCTAATTCTATTGATTTGAGTCTTCTCCATTTTTTTCTTGATGAGTCTGGTTAATGATTTATCAATTTTGTTTATCTTCTCAAAGAAACAGCTTTTAGTTTTATTGATCTTTGCTATTGTTTCCTTCATTTCTTTTTCATTTATTTCTGACCTCATCTTTATGATTTCTTTCCTTCTGCTAACTTTGGGGGTTTTTTTGTTCTTCTTTCTCTAATTGCTTTAGGTGTAAGGTTAGGTTGTTTATTTGAGATTTTTCTTGTCTCTTGAGGTAGGATTGTACTGCTATAAACTTCCCTCTTAGAACTGCTTTTGCTGCATCCCATAGGTTTTGGGTCGTCATGTTTTCATTGTCATTTGTTTCTAGGTATTTTCTGATTTCCTCTTTGATTTCTTCAGTGATCTCTTGGTTATTTAGTAGTGTATTGTTTAGTCTCTATGTGTTTGTAGTTTTTACAGATTTTTTTCCTCTAACTGATATGTAGTCTCATAGCATTGTCGTCAGAAAAGATACTTGATATGATTTCAATTTTCTTAAATTTACCAAGGCTTGGTTTGTGACCCAAGATATGATCTATCCTGGAGAATGTTCCATGAGCGCTTGAGAAGAAAGTGTATTCTGTTGTTTTGGGATGGAATGTCCTATAAATATCAATTAAGTCCATCTTGTTTAATGTGCCATTTAAAGCTTGTGTTTCCTTATTTATTTTCATTTTGGATGATCTGTCCATTGGTGAAAGTGGGGTGTTAAAGTCCCCTACTATGATTGTGTTACTGTTGATTTCCCCTTTTATGGCTGTTAGCATTTGCCTTATGTATTGAGGTGCTCCTATATTCGGTGCATAAATATTTGCAATTGTTATATCTTCTTCCTGGATTGATCCCTTGATCATTATGTAGTGTCCTTCTTTGTCTCTTGTCATAGTCTTTATTTTAAAGTCTATTTTGTCTGATATGAGAATTGCAACTCCAGCTTTCTTTTGATTTCCATTTGCATGGAATATCTTTTTCCATCCCCTTACTTTCAGTCTGTATGTGTCCCTAGGTCTGAAGTGGGTCTCTTGTAGACAGCATATATACGTGTCTTGTTTTTGTATCCATTCAGCCAGTCTATGTCTTTTGGTGGGAGCATTTAATCCATTTACATTTAAGGCAGTTATCGATATGTATGTTCCTATGACCATTTTCTTAATTGTTTTGGGTTTGTTATTGTAGGTCTTTTCCTTCCCTTGTGTTTCCTGCCTAGAGAAGTTCCTTTAGCATTTGTTGAAAAGCTGGTTTGGTGGTGCTGAATTCTCTTAGCTTTTGCTTGTCTGTAAAGCTTTTAATTTCTCCATCAAACCTGAATGAGATCCTTGCTGGGTAGAGTAATATTGGTTGGAGGTTTTTCCCTTTCATCACTTTTGGCTTGCAGAGTTTCTGCTGAAAGATCAGCTGTTAACCTTATGGGGATTCCCTTGTATGTTATTTGTTGCTTTTCCCTTGCTGATTTGAATATTTTTTCTTTGTATTTAATTTTTGATAGTTTGATTAATATGTGTTTTGGCATGTTTCTCCTTGGGACTCTCTGCACTTCCTGGACTTGATTGGACTATTTCCTTTCCCATATTAGGGAAGTTTTCAACTATAATCTCTTCAAATATTTTCTCAGTCCCTTTTTTTTTTTTTTTGTCTCTTCTTCTTCCGGGACCCCTATAATACGAATGTTGGTGCGTTTAATGTTGTCCCAGAGGTCTCTGAGACTGTCCTCAATTCTTTTCATTCTTTTTTCTTTATTCTGCTCTGCAGTAGTTATTTCCACTATTTTATCTTCCAGGTCACTTATCAGTTCTTCTGCCTCAGTTATTCTGTGATTGATTCCTTCTAGAGAATTTTTAATTTCATTTATTGTGTTGTTCATCATTGTTTGTTTGCATTTTAGTTCTTCTAGGTCTTTGTTAAACGTTTCTTGTATTTTCTCCATTCTGTTTCCAAGATTTTGGGTCATCTTTACTATCATTACTCTGAGTTGTTTTTCAGGTAGACTGCCTATTTCCTCTTCATTTGTTTGGTCTGGTGGGCTTTTACGTTGCTCCTTCATCTGCTCTGTGTTTCTCTGTCTTCTCATTTTGCTTAACTTACTGTGTTTGGGGTCTCCTTTTTGCAGGCTTCAGGTTCGTAGTTCCCATTGTTTTTGATGTATGCCCCCAGTGGCTAGGGTTGGTTCAGTGGGTTGTGTAGGCTTCCTGGTGGAGGGGACTGGTGCCTGTGTTCTGGTGGATGAGCTGGATCTTGTCTTTCTGGTGAGCAGGACCACATCCGGTGGTGTGTTTTGGGGTGTCTGTGACCTTATTATGATTTTAGGCAGCCTCTCTGCTAATGGGTGGGGTTGTGTTCCTGTCTTGCTAGTTGTTTGGCATAGGGTGTCCAGCACTGTAGTTTGCTGGTTGTGAGTGGAACTGGGTCTTAGCGTTGATATTGAGATCTCTGGGAGAGCTTTCGCCATTTGATATTACATGGAGCCAGGAGGTCTCTAGTGGATCAATGTCCTGAACTCGGCTCTCCCACCTCAGAGGCACAGGCCTGACACCTGGCCAGAGCACCAAGACCCTGTCAGCCACACAGCTCAGAAGAAAAGGGAGAAAATAAGAAAGAATGAAGAAAAGAAAAGAAAAGAAAGTTATTAAAATAAAAAATTTATTAAAAACAAGAAAAGTAATAAGTAAAAAAAAAAAAAAAAGGAAGAAAGAAAGAAAGAAGAGAGCAACCAAACAAAAAACAAATCCACCAATGATAACAAGCGCTAAAAAAGATACTAAAAAAAAAAAAAATGGACAGACAGAACCCTAGGACAAATGGTAAAACAAAGCTATACAGACAAAATCACACAAAGAAGCATACACATACACACTCACAAAAAGAGAAAAAGGAAAAACATATATATATCTACATATAAAAAAAAAAGGAAGAGAGCAACCAAATCAATAAACAAATCTACCAATGATAATAAACTCTAAATAGTAAACTAAGATAAACATAAAACCAGAAACAAATTAGATGCAGAAAGCAAACCCCAAGTCTACAGTTGCTCCCAAAGTCCAACGCCTCAATTTTGGGAACATTCGTTGTCTATTCAGGTATTCCACAGATGCCAGGTACATCAAGTTGATTGTGGAGATCTAATCCGCTGCTCCTGAGACTGCTGGGAGAAATTTCCCTTTTTCTTCTTTGTTCACACAGCTCCTGGGGTTCAGCTTTGGGTTTGGCCTCGCCTCTGAGTGTAGGTCGCCTGAGGGCATCTGTTCTTTGCTCAGACAGGATAGGGTTAAAGTAGCAGCTGATTAAGGAGCTCTGGCTCACTCAGGCTGGGGGGAGGGAGGGGTATGGATTGCAGGGCGAGCCTGCCGCAGCAGAGGCCGGCATGATGTTGCAACAGCCTGAGGTGCGCCGTGTGTTCTCCCAGGGAAGTTGTCCCTGGATCACGGGACCCTGGCAGTGGCGGGCGGCTCCCGAGAGGGGAGGTGTGGGGAGTGACCTGTGCTCGCACACAGGATTCTTGGTGGTTGCAGCAGCAGCCTTAGCATCCCATGCCCGTCTCTGGTGTCTCCGCTGATAGCCGTGGCTCACGCCCATCTCTGGAGTTTGTTTAGGTGGTGCTCTGAATCCCCTCTCCTCACGCACCCCAAAACAATTGTCTCTTGCCTCTTCGGCAGTTCCAGACTTTTTCCCAGACTCCATCCCAGCTAGCTGTGGCGCACTAGCCCCCTTCAGGCTGTGTTCATGCAGCCAACCCCAGTCCTCTCCCTGGGATCCGACCTCGACCTCCGAAGCCCCAGCCTCAGCTCCCAGCCCCCACCCACCCCGGCAGGTGAGCAGACAAGCCTCTCAGGCTGGTGAGTGCTGTTCAGCACCGATCCTCTGTGTGGGGATCTCTCCACTTTGCCCTCTGCACCCTGTTGCTGCGCTCTCCTCCGTGGCTCCAAAGCTTCCCCCCTTCCATGCCCCCCCCCCACCGTCTCCACCAGTGAAGGAGCTTCCTAGTGTGTGGAAACTTTTCCTCCTTCACAGCTCCCTCCCAGAGGGGCAGGTCCCGTCTCTATGCTTTTGTCTCTGTTTTTTCTTTTTTCTCTTGCCCTACCCAAGTACGTGGGGAGTTTCTTGCCTTTTGGGAAGTCTGAGGTCTTCTGCCAGCATTCAGTAGGTGTTCTGTAGGAGCTGCTCCACATGTAGATGTATTTCTGCTGTATTTGTGGGGAGGAAGGTGATCTCCACGTCTCACTCCTCTGCTATCTTGAAGGTCCTCTCAAGGGTAGTTTATATTTTTCTAGTTGAACCTAAATATACAAATACACACCTAGCCACAGAAACACAGAACTCTCTGTCCACGTCACCAGACAGGTTAGGCAGAAGACGAAGTCATCTCTGCCATGCTAAGGTCAGTAAGCTAAGTCTAACCTTCTGCCTCCTCCCCCACTCCCTTCCCACTTCCCACTTCAAGTGTTCTATGGGCTCTTCCAACCGTGGACTTATTAATTTATAAAGTCAACATCACTGGGAGTCTGTTTATGCCAACCAGTCTTCTTGGGATGCAAAGATGAATGAAACGAAGCCATGGAACATAAGGAGCTCAAATCATAGATGTGGGGGGCAGATAAGTACAAGGATAATCATGATTTAATGAGATTAAGCCTGTGATATGGAAGTAAAATGTGCTGCTGGAATACAGACGAAGGGTAATTTAATCAGTTTGGCAGTGGAAGTATGGAGAAGGTGTGCAGGATGAGTAAAAGTTCATCACTTAAAAAAGAGGGGGTGTCACTGGGGACCAAACCATCATTCATTCATTCATCCATTCATTCCTTCACTCACTAATTTTTAGGACTGTGATAAGCAATAAACAAGACAGACAGACTTTACTTTTAATGGAAACTTTAACACACATGCGAGTGTTCTGGAAGGGGAAACTGAGTGAGATGAACCTCTCTAAGGAGGTGACACTTAGGCTGAGACCTAAAGGAAGAATAAGCATTAGCTAGGTGAAAAAGAGTGGAAACATATTCAGGCAGAGGAAGGAATATGTTTGAATCTAAAAGTGAGAAAGAGTTTCATGCTTATGAGACACAGCAAGACGTTTGGCATCATTGATGCTAAGAGACAGGGAGGAGAGTGCCATGAAATGAGGCTAAGGAAGTAGGAAGGGTCCAGACATATTAAGGGATTCCCCCAACACACACACTTCCTCCTGATATGGTTGTGTGCAGAATTAGGGGGAACACTAAGAAGACAGAGCCTGGAGTTTAACTCTATGAGTTGAGTTCAACTCTATGAGATTAAAGAGCTTTGGGCTGGGAGCTCCTCTGCACCCAGTCACTTGGTATGGGAGATGTGGTCTAGGAAGAATACAAGTGTAAGCCAACAGAGCTGCAACCTTGGTATACTGTAGCCATGTCACATGAAGGCATGGGATTCTCCTTCCTTAAAGACTCACCATCATGGCTGGTACAGCGCCATGGATCAACAAGGGTGTCATGCAGCATCAGATAGGGATGCATCAGCTAAACGTGACCAGCCTACAAATAAGACACCATATAACACTCAAAGGTGGCCAAAAGAAAGGACCTGATGGTGGCCTGGCATATTCTCAAGTTCCCCACCTTCTTTTGACATTTGAATGCAGATTGACTTTCTTGGACTAAGCGACCACTGTGGTCCTTAGGCCCAAAAGGAGTACAGACTGAGGCTCAAGTGGTTAGTGTGAATAGTAAACAGAGGCAAGTCCTTATTTTTATTCCAAACTTGTAACATTAGTCACACAGGTTACACTAAATGTTTTTGATGGGACACCATCAAACGCATTTAGGCTAGGAAATGTAAAGATCAGAATTATGTTTGTAAAAGATTACTTTGAATACTGGTGAATTCAAAGTATTCAGGGCTTCCCTGGTGGCACAGTGGTAGAGAATCTGCCTGCCAATGCAGGGGACACGGGTTCGAGCCCTGGTCTGGGAAGATCCCACATGCCGCGGAGCAACTAGGCCCGTGAGCCCCAATTGCTGAGCCTGCGCGTCTGGAGCCTGTGCTCCGCAACAAGAGAGGCCGTGATAATGAGAGGCCCGCGCACCGCGATGAAGAGTGGCCCCACTTGCCGCAACTAGAGAAAGCCCTCGCACAGAAACGAAGACCCAACACAGCCATAAATAAATAAATAAATAAATAAATAAATAAATAAACCCAAAGTTTCAAAGTATTCATGGAATACTTTGGAATGCATTAAAGGAGAGAAAGAGAATAAAGACAGAGAGACTAATTAGGAGGTTTTATTAGTTAGAAATGCTTTCAGCTTCAAGTAAGAGAATACCCAACATAGTTTAAACCTTGGTTTAACAACAAGAAGTCAGGAAATCAGGCATCCCCAAGGGATGGTTGGGCAGCTCAATAATATCATTAAAGACCCAAGCTTGTTCTATCCTTCCACTCCATCACTGTCCATGTGTTGGCTTTTTATTCTCTTGCTTGTCCCCTCATGGTTGCAAGATGATTGTCTTACCTCAAGACACAATAATCTTATTGAAGGCAGAGAAAAGGAGGAAGGAACAGTGCTAGCCACCATCTGTTCCTTTTCTCAGAAAAGCAAAACTTTCCCAGAAGCTCATCACAGATGTCTCTTTACATCTCATTTGTCAGAATTGGATCACAATGCCCCTCTAACTGCAAGCAAGACTGCAAAATTGAAAATCTGGATTGTACATTATAATTCAGTACCTGAAGCTAGACACATTGCTGCCTGGAGCAAAACTGGGGTTCTCATAGCCAGGTGAAAAGAGAAATGACTGTTGAGTAGGAAATAAACAGCAAGAGAACAGCAAGGTCACAGAGGCAAGAGAAGAGGGCCCCAGATAAGATACATTGGAGATAGAGATATTTAAAAGGTGGAAGTTACAGAACTTGGTGATGGGATGAGGAGAATAAAGGAGGGGAAGAGGAAAAGGTTGATTTCCAGGTTATCAGTTTGGGCAGCCAATGGATTATAATGTCATCAGAAAATATGAGGAAAAAACACAGATGTGGGGAAGATGAAGTGTCTACTTTTAGACATTTTGAGTTTGAGGAGTTTGCATATATCCAAGTATTAATATCATGTATGGAGGTGGATATATCACTCTGGAGCACAAGAGTAAGGTCTGGGCTATAGATATGGATTTGAGAATCATTGGAAGCCCATGGGAGTAAAGGGATTTATTAAAGAGGATGCTTTGGGTTACACAGAAAGAAATACAACTCAAACAAGGTTAAGGAGAGAAAAAGAACAAATTTGGCTCACACAGCAGGAAATACATAGGATGGGGCTAAATTTTAGTCCAAGAGCATCTAATACTGATACTCAGATCTGAAAGTTGGTTTTTTTCTCTTCCCTCCAGCTCCCACTTTTCTTTATCTTTTATAAGATAACAAACCATTTCTGTGTATATTAATTCATTATATCCTCATGACTATCCTTTGAAGCAGGTATATTATTGTCCCCAGTTTAAACATGAAAAGCCAAAGTCTAAAAGATTAAGTGTCCTGTCCTCACTCAAGAAGGGAAAGGAATTTAGATTTGCAGTCTTCAAGGGACATGAATCTCTGACTCTCAGAGCTCCTAGACCTTTAGCTATGGGCAGAAAGGGCCTTTCAATGAAGCTGTAAATTATTTCCTTCTTGTTGTCGTGTAGACAAGCATGAGTGATGATTGTCTCTCTCTTGCAACAACTCACTGAAGGTCAGCAGGAACTGACCAACACAAGTCAACATCCCAACATTTTTCTATCAAGCCCCCTAAATCACCACTCCTGGAGTTGTTTGACTTTTGTCACATGGGAATGATTTGAGCATGTATAAAAAATGAATAAGATCCAGGAAAGCAGAAAAGATGGAAGATACAGAAAATAGAGGTGTGAAGGTGGTAGAGCGTGGGATCCATAGCACCAGTGGAAAGACTGGCCTCACAAGCTGCCTTCCATTGTAACAGGAAGGCTGGAAGAGAGAACGGGAAAGGATGCAAGGAGGATTGTATATATCTATGTCAGCTTGCTCTACCCCATTTCAATCCCTTTCTATATTACCTTTCTCTGTTATAGAGGCTGGAAAGAGCAAAGCTAAAATTTCTGGTGTCCCTTGCAGCTAGGAGTGTCCATGGGATGAGTTCTAGTCAATGGGAGTAGCTGAAATCCTAGAGGGGGCTTTCCCTTCCTGAATAAAATGGCAAAGCATCTCTAGCAGTGGGCTTTTTCCTTCCCACTTTTTTATTTCCTCTCTTTTTCTTGGCTGGGCATTGGCTTTGATGCCTGGATATCCAGCAGTTATCTTGCAACCATGAGGAGAAAGTTCACATACTAAGGATGATGGAACAGGAAGATAGAGCCTGGTACCTTAATGATCTCCTTGAGCAACTGCACTTGCCCTGTACTATCTATCTCCACACTTTTTGTTTCATTGAGGAAGGAAGGAAGGAAAGAAGGAAGAGAGGGAAGGAGGAAGGAAGGAAGGAAGGAAGGAAGGAAGGAAGGAAGGAAGGAAGGAAGGAAGAAAACAACTTTCTTAGTTGAGCCATTATCTGTCAGGGTTACTATTACTGATAACTAAACATAAACCTGGTTTATGTATACCCCTGGGGCCTCTGGGATGCCTCCTTTTATTCGTGGATGCACTCCCCTGACAGCTGTGGACACAATACTAATGGCAGTAGATGCTGGGGCCCAGTGGGCCATGCCATAGAACATGTGGGTATCAGGACTCCTGTATAAGTACAACAGGAGAGCAGAAGGAGCTGGGTTAGCAGACCTAGAGGAGCCTCTCTTTGGAAGGGAGTAGGGAAGACAAGAGAGACACGCTGTGTAGCAGGAAGAGCAGTTGGCTGGGATTAGTTACCCTGGTCCTAGCCCTCAGCCTGCCACTAACTATCTGTGTGACCTCTCCGGGCCTCAGCCTATAAAATGAAGGATTTGAGCTAGATCAGTTCTTCTCAACTTTACCAAAAAGAAGAACCCTGTATTTTTTGAAAGACTTTCGGTCTACCTAACTGCATTTATCAAACTATTTATATTCCCATGAGAATACTCTGTTGATATAATTCCAGCCAAAAGCAAAGAAAAACAACTTTAAAATTTAACCTGTTTAGTCTTATCATAGGATAACATTTCCATTAGTTCTTTGGAAAGTTGTAAATGTTTCTCAGGTCCACATGATTATCTTTGAGGACTCGTCATAATCTAGGGATACGCCTAGGAGATCGCTGAGGTCCAATTCCCTCTCCCATGATGCCGGAGCCCTGTGCCCCTTAGCAGCCAGTGGAGGTACATTTTCCATTCTGCTCGTAGGCTCAGTTCTGATTTCCAGTTCCAGGAGATATCTTATTTCCTTTATGAAAAACAAGCCTATCCTAATGGCACATTCCTGCTGGCCTGAGAGTACCTCATTTGCCCTGCGTGTCTGCAAGCCCTCCTCAAAGGTGATCCTTTTCTACCTTATCCCACCTTCCTCCTCATGCCAGGAGGGAGCTGTCTCACCCAAACCTTCATCTCAATTACCCTGCTGTGCAACCTTCTGACCTGAGAGACCTGGAGACCCTCTCAGCCAGTCTGAGGATTGAGCCCTGATCCTTTCCCTCAAGTAGCTCCATCTGCTGCTGAAGAGAGAGGGGCAGAGACTCTCAATCCAGTTGAGTAAATGCTGTGATGGAGAATCCAATTTGCTGCTGAAGAGAGAGGGGCAGAGACTCTCAATCCAGTTGAGTAAATGCTGTGATGGAGAATCCAATTTGCTGCTGAAGCACTTAATGGTCAATTCTGCTTGGACGTGGGAAAGCCAGAGAGAGGTGGGAGAGAAGGTGATATCTGAGTAGAGCCTGAAGGGTGAAGGGAGAGCCAGGGCAACATTTGAAGATCAGTGCCACAAAGGAAGGTTGGGTTGGGCTGGGGAAGGGCAGGGCTTGCATGCTGGTTCGTAACTCATTTGCCTGACAACTTTATTTAAGGCCTCCCTCCCTCCCTGCCTTCCTTCCTCTCATAAATATTTATTGAGCATCTTTTTTGTGTCAGGTATCCTTTAGGTGGTAGAAACAAATATGAATAAGACATGTCTTGTCTTGAAGGAGCAGACACTCAGGAGGCAAGGATATATCCACTCTATTCCTGCTCCTTAGAAGGGACTGATAAGGATTGTTCCTCCCCACCCTCTCTGACCCTGACACCTCACTGCTCTAGAGGAGTCCAGGCCTGGATAGAGGATGAGTGGCACACTCAGGAGGCATGGGCAGTTAGTGGAGAGCCTGTGATGAGATCATCATAAAATAATCCTCAGTGATGCTGTAATCCTAGTAGATCCTGGAGGAGAGAGGCCAGCACCAATCAAGTCTGTTCAACAAACTTTACCAAGGATCTCCTAAGGCCAGTGCTACTGTTGGGGTTCCCGGGGAGAGGAAGTATTCCTTTCCCCTCAAAACATGCACATTGAAGTTGTTGAGACAAATACACAGTGAGAATATTAGGGAGAGTAAGATAACTTCCCTGGGAGAGGTACAAAAACCAGGGGAGCTCAGAGGCAAGGAAGAGCCTACCAGTCAGAATGGTTAAAAATGGAGAGAGCAGCTGTTGGGATGAGGCTTCTCATCAATTAGGACAGCCTTTGTCTACATGTGACAGAAACCTGATTACTGAGGTTTAACAAACAGGTGTTTGTTTTTCTCTTGTAACAAAAAGTGTGGAGGGAGGCCCTTGCAGGTCTCAAGGATGTCATCAAGAACCCAGGCCCCCTCTGTCTTCCGGGTCAGCATCCTTAATATGAAGCCTTCTTGGGTTGGAAGTTGGCTTCTCCACCCCCAGGCATCAATCACATCATAGACTTTCAAGGGAGCAAGAAAGTAAAAAGCAAAAGACACATGCCAGATACATGACAGCTCTGCCTCCTCCTTTTTTGCTAAAAAAAATGTATATCTCATTGGCCAGAACTGTGTCACATTATCACCTCTAGCAACAAAGAAGCCTGGAAAATCATTATTTTTAGGAGGGCACATTGATCTCCCTTCTCTAAACAAAAGCAATGTACTGTAAATGAGGCAGAAGGGGAGCACAGATATGGGCTGGACAGCAAGCAGTGCCTGCCAGAACCCTAAAGAATCAGTAGAACCTGCTAGAATGAAGTGTGGAAAGACTTCCAGGCAGAGGAAACAGCAGGAGCAAAGGCGCAAGGTGGGAATGTGCCAGGCATGTTTGGGGCACCACGAATATTCCAGTTCAGCTGGAACATAGGGTGTGACTAGTGGGAAGAATGGACTCTCTCACTTAGTCCCAGCTTACCCTTCCCCTTCCCCGTGTCCTCAAGTCCATTCTCTACGTCTGCATCTTTATTCCTGTCCTTCCTGGGACTAATTTCTTGAACAAACACTAACATGGCACTTGCTATGTGTCAGACACTGTGCTAAGCACTTTCTAAATAGTAATCAATTAGTCTAAATAGCAGCCCTATGGGTTAGGTACAATATTACCAATGTGTTACAGATAAGGAAACTGAGCTACAGAGAGGTTAAGTAACTTGCCCAAGGCTCCACAGTCACTCACAGCAGAGTCAGATTTTGAGCCAGAGTCCATGTTCTCAAGGACCTCAGTGTGAGGCCACTGTGTGGAAGCTTCAGGAAGTTCTCTGGGTCACAGAAGACATGCTCTCTAAGGGGATGGTCAAAGATGCCAAGGGCCAGGAGGGAGTTAAGCATGGGCACGGCTGACCTCTGTGACCTCCGAGGACTGTCTCTCACCTTATGCCCTATCCAGGGCTGCTAGGAGTCTAAAATGGATAAATGGGAATGAAGGTGCTTTGATAAAGTTGGGCTGTGCTCCCTGAATACAAGGTCATGCCATTCCCCAGGTTGGCCAGCACTGGAATATCAATGAGGTCTTCTAGTGAGACTGAAGGTCAAGGACACTGAGAGGCAGGGAAATTATTTCCCTTCTGGCCCTGCCAGCCCGCCCTCCATTCCTGACCTTCTCCAACTCCAGGAGGGTGAGAGGAGAGAGTGAGGCAGAAAGGAGTAAGAAGGCAGTCAACACAAGAAAAGACAGGCTGACCTTAAAACAACAACCAAAAGTCCCCTCCTGACTTAGAAGTTTGGTCTATGCTCTGAGCTTTTGGATTAAACTGAAACCATTTGGCCCATCCTGCTTGCTGGGCACAGAGTTTGTTTTCCCAGCAGATCGCTTCAGCCTGACCTGAAATTTTTCTAGCAAAGGGTCAGTGCAGACCAAGAAGAGGGCCTGGGACAAGAAGAGATAGTAGCACCCATCTTGCAGAATGGGCGGAGGCTCTGGGGGGTTCTCTGGCATTTTGTCAGAGGAGCCAGGAAGGCAGCCTCGATTCCTACTTCTCCCCAAGCCGACAGCTGGGTGAGACAGCTCCAGGGCCCAGCCTGCAGACTCACTTCAGTTGTTCTGTTTCCATCTGTCCCAGACTGACTGCCTCAGGAGCTGTGGTGTGGTGGACAGAGATAAGCTCTCTGCCAGAGGCAGTATCCAGCGTGGCTGGGAAGACGTCTGGGTCCAGGAGGGGCTGTGTACAGGGGACATTATGTAGCCGCCATCTATAGACAAATTACAGGGATGGGGAGGCTGGAGAGAAGGGATGGAGGTGGCTCCTGAAGCCTTGGGGAAGGAGAAAGGGAAGCTAAATTAGGACAGTGAAGAAAAAATAAACACACAGAGTAGAAAAAGGAAGGAAGAAAGTAAAAAAAGGAGCATCCTCCTGGAGGGCGAAATAGAGAAGATAGCTTCACTGCTAAACTTCAGCAAGAAGCATTGGTTTAGATCTTAGATTTCAAGAGGGGGGCCCACCCACCTTTATCCACTGGCATGGTTGCACTGTGAGGCGTCTCCCTTAGAAGCTGGAAGGAGGGATGGGCTCTGAATACATGCAGGGAAACGGGCCTAGGGACCTCCAGAAGCCCTTCTAAGTAGACTTTACAGTTTCCTCAGAGCCAGGGAAAGAAGAGAGAAGCAAGAACTGGGAGGAAGGAGAGCAGAACTGACATTAATTGAAGGCCACAGTGTAGGCTGTCTGCTGACATTCTGTCACGGAATGCAGACACTGGCCCCTGTGCAGGGGCTAGATCTCTCTTTCACAAGGGAATAATCTGAATGCTATACAAGGTCAAATGGCAATTAAGTAGCAGAATCAGGATTTGAACTCGAGTCTGGCACAAATGCCCATGATCTTTCCACCAGGGTACTTCTTGGGAAAAGGCAGTAGGAGGAGGCTTAGTGGGAGTCGAGGAAGAGAGCCTGCTATAGTGGAAAGAATGCTGAACCTCAAAGACCAAGGTCAAATACCTGGATCTGACGTGCAAGAGATGTCTTATGACCTTGGACAAATAATTTCCATCTCCTAGTCTCAGTTTCCCGTCTTATAAAGTGAGAGCTTGGGCTAGGTGCTCTCTAAAGCCTTTACTGTCTCTAAGCACATAATGTTTAGTTGTGAACCTGCTTCCATTTACTGCAGTAGCCTTCTTTTTCCTACTTCTGGTATTATGTTCTATTCTGGGCATGTGAACTAGGGGTGGGTACCCCTTCCTGCAGCCCATTCAAGATTGAGGGCAGAGACTAGAAATTATGATGACACTTTCTAACGTGGTGTGATCAATTAATTAACCAAATAAATAAACAAATATGTATTAAACCTACCATGTGCTTGACATGGTGCTTAGTTGGTGTTACAAAGGAGAATGAGACTTGACCTCCAGGTCCAAGGAGCTTACGGGTTAATGGGAAACCCACATCCACAAAGGATATTTGCCAAGTGTGATCAGAAATCGCTAACGCTTTATGGAAAAGCTTGGTAAGCCATGCCCATTTCAGCCCAGGCTCCTCCACTCAGAGATGCATGTGAGCCAAGGTCAAGGGTGTTTGGGACCACACCTTCTCTATTTTGTCAGCTGTACCTTTGGCCTCTTGGATGCTGGCCACCTCTGACATTGGCACCCACGTTGTTGAAATCATAGTCAATTGTCTCTGACTGTGGTTGGCAGTCTCTGGGGGAACCTGGGACAACTTGTTCATGACCAGTGGATGGTGATAAGTGTGGGCATGGGGCAAGCATGGAGCGGTGTGGCCACACTTAGGAGGGCTTGAGACAGGCTGGGACCCAGGACCCTTTGCTGCAGTGCTTGTACCTGAACACACGTCTCCTCGAGCAACAAAACACAAAGAAACTATAAGGGACTAAAAATAAATGTGTGCATGCACAACTGGGCAAATTCTGGACAACGAGATATAAAGAGACCAAAAAGCCCAACTGCCACTTCCAAAGAGCCGGGAGCAAAATCAGGGGGTTGGGAGAAAAAGCAGGGTATTGCACGTGACCCCTGCACACAACACCACCTAAGGGGAGGGCAAACCACTTAAGCCACCCCTCAGGTCTGACCCCTGGACACACCCCTACCCTCACCGCATATTAGAAACAGCTTGCCCCGCCCCCACCCCAGTGAGCGAGTCAGCGAGCAATCAGGGGAACCTGTTGTTTGTTCTCGTTACCCCTGCTGCAGGAGGGGCCCCAGTAAAGCCTTGCCTGAATTTCTTGTCTGGCCTCTGATCAATTTCTATTGATTAAGGAGGCCAAGAACCCTGGTCGGCAAAGGCTGAACAACCTGACTGTGGAAGGGAAGACCTTGGGAGGACGAGACCACTGATGCAGAGGTAGAGGTGGAGGGTTTTCCTGCCAGAGGGGATGAGAATGTTTACAGGCCTGGAGGAGAGAAAGCAAGAGTCTCGTTCCAAGGATTGCAAGTAAATACTTGCATTGGCTGGAGGGTAGAGATAGTACTGAAGCGGAAGGCAAAGCCAGCTGCAAAGGGGCTCAGAAGTGATGCTGGGGGTCTGCACTTTATCCTGAGAGTAACAGGGGAGCTGTCCCTCCTGCTCTTGTCCAGAACAGCCCTTCTGTGGCCATTTCCCTTTCCTGCCTTCCTTTACAAGGCTCCCAGGTGCCTAGGATAAACTCCCTTTAAGCTTGGCCTGGTTAAATCTTGCCCATCCTCCAAGGCCCTGTTCAGATCCCCTTTCCTCCAGGAAGCCTTCTTGGACTACCTCATTTCATTTATTCATTCATTCAACAAATGTGCATTAAGGTCCCCCAGTGGGCCAGGCACTGTGCTAGACACTGGCCATGAACAAGCAGATATGGTTCCCATCCTTGTGTAGTCTGTGGAGCACAATGTTTTGGAAACCTCGGTGATATCTCCTCTTTTGATCTCCTCTAGGTGCCCTGCCAATGAGGCTGTCCAGGACCCTTCCATGAGAAGTCCCCTTCCTCCTAGACAGACAGCAACTCGGGGCAGAGACCAGGCCTCCTCATCTCTGTATTCTGGAGGTGGTTGGCACAGTTCTAGGCACTTGAGATGCTCAGCCCGCATTTTAGAGATATCTGGCTTTCCAACAGCTTTTTTTTTTTTTTTTTTCCAACAGCTTTAAGCAAAGTGGAAAGTTCCCCTGGCTGACACCCACCCTTCCCCTATCCTCCCCAATTCCAGCACAGCTCCTCTGCAGAGAAAAGAGATGGACGCTCCAGCTGAACCTTTAGCCCCAGGATGCAGAAAGAGAACAGAGAAAGGAGGAAACGCCTGGGCTGGATGCCAGCCCAGATGCCTTGGGCCAAGCTGGGGGTTCTTGGTCCTCTGCGCTCTGGAATGTGGCAAGGGCTTGCAGCTCCTCCCCAAGCCACTGGCTCCTCACCCTGCACAGAGCCACGCTGGCAGCTCCTCCCGGGCCCTCCTCACGGTGCACTGGTGCCCCATGCTGGACAGAACAGGCCCCGATCTCATTCCCTCCTGAGGGTTTGTGTATCACTGATGCAGAGGCCTCAGAAGACCTTGCATGGGGGTGAGCCTTGGGCATGGCCCCTGAGCTTTCTCCACTCTGACCTCTGACCACTCACCTGGACTCTCTGGGGTTTTTCCTGACAGTGTGGCAAACTCATTGTCAGGATAGGCTGACCCCACTCCAGTATTGTCTTCCTTCGAATCAGGCACAGACCCACCACCCGCTGGTGGGCCTATCCCAATGCAATCTTAAATTAAAAACAAGTTCCTTAGAGGTCAGTCCAAATGCCCACAGCAGGGCTGGGGCACCCTGTGTAAGCCTCCCACCTTCAGGGGTGGGGAAGATGAGAGTGATCATGCCGACAAGAAACCAAGGCCAGCCTGCAGCTTGCCACCTCCATCTGGGCAGAGGATGGAGGGCAGAGTCAGAGGGGATGGAGACTGAGGTGAGGCGGAAGGCTGGAGGAGGATGGGCTTCTCCTGGGGCTGAGACCGAGCCCTCGAATGCTGTGGAATGTAGGAGCATCCGGTTTTTAATTTTAATTTCATTTTCCCCCTAATAACAGGCTGTGTGCAGCTGCTGGAAAGAGAAGGGCATTAACCTTCCAGAGCCATGGAGTGGACAGTCCTATCTCTATGACTCTGTGCTGGCCCCTCACCTCCCACGGCATGAGCCTCCTGGAGGGACACCGCCACAGTCCTACCAAAGAGACCAAGCAGGGCTAGCGAGAGAAATGCTGCAGGGAAACAGGGTCAGGGAGCAGTGACCAAGACTGGAAGACGTCAGGAGGAAGCAAGGTCAGAGACAAGGAAGAACGTGCAAGAGGGCAGCTTGAAGAGATAAAGTACAAGGAACGGTCAGATCAGTCAGTGAACAGGACTGAGTTTATCCACCAGAGAAAGGAAAAGCTGAGTGTCCTGAGATCCATGTACTAGGGGTTGTGTCAGGGCCTTGTAGACACATATCATTTAACCCTCATTTCAGCCAGGTCCTGACCTCTTTTACAACAGACTGAAACTTTTGTAAGGAACTTCAGTAACTTGCTTGTGGCTCCATGGCTGAAGTGGTGGAGCGGGGGTTGAATGCAGATCTATCAGACTGCAGGTGGCTTCCCCGTCACTCTGTCTTCGCTGTGAGAGGAGGTGTGGCTGGACCAGAGCAGACGAAAGGAACTCCGGAACTCTGGAAAATTAGGACTGACATCGGCGTCTTCTACAACAACTCTGCCTCCAGGAGAAATTAGATTTCAGTGAGAACAATGTCATGTCTTAATTAGGTAGCCAATTAATTTTGAAGGGAGGTCACAGAATCAACCAACCTTCCTTCCTTCCCTTCCTCCCTCTAACGTTATTTATGGAGCAGTTACAACCTGTCGGGCATGGTGTTAAGTCTGAGGAACAAACACGACTAAGAACCAACCCTTCCCCTTGGGGAACTCACAATCCTTTGAGAAATTCCAGGAAATTGAGGCAGCTCTTTACACACACACCCTTATTCTCAGGACAATTTTTCCCTATCTTTACTTCTGAGTTCCTAACTGGGGGGCCAGCAAAGCTCCTGCTTCTCCCCCAAGCCCAGCTCCCTCTGTTTTGAGAGATAGACAGTCAAGCTCTGGCCAAGCCCCTCCTTCCCCCTCTTCTCCCAGAGTTGCTCCAGGGGCTACAGCCAGAGTAGTGAGTGACACCACAAACAGACAGGTCTCTAAAAGCCCCGAGAGTCTTTGAGCTCCTTTCACATATCTGGACGTGGTTGGGCCTGGGGCAGCCTAAATTCTCCAGGCCATAAGTCACACAGATTTCTAAGCCTGGAACAGATGAACATTTCTTTGGCTTCGAGCCTCTTCCCCTCACAGTCACTGACCCAACCGTCTCCTACACATAGAAACACTCACCACACCCCATTCCTGCTCTGCTGTGAAATCACAGCGCAGCCCCCAGAGAGCTGTCACCCACGTGGTCCATGCTCAAAGCGGTTGCCATCAATAAACTCTGTCTGGCAACCAAAAAATTTTTCAAAATAACTCAAGTTATTTGTAGTATTCTCAAAACAATACTTCTCAAAATCCTGTTTCCCCTCTCCCATTTATTTCTCTATATACCAAATCTGATCCTGTAGCTCTCCTTTCCAAAATTCCTACCTCCAGACTCCTTTTCCAGCTCTTCGTCTTATCTCCACTTTCCTCCTGATTCTGTAACATAAAAGCCCCAAACACACAGACCACCCCTGGAGAGAGGGGAGGGGAAGAAGATGACTGGGTAAAGCCCTCTCTCCTGGGCAGGGGAAAGGGTGAAGGCTGGAAATATTCATGCAGTCATCACTTTTTCCCCATCACAGTAGCTGTCACTACAGATAGCCCTTACAGATCACACCAAGCCCCAACTGGGCAGGACAATTGCTGGACAAAGGGACCATACCAACCTGACTATTCTGGTCAGCCCTGATCTAAATATTCTGTTCCAATTCTAAGCTACAATGGGTTACCATTAGTCAATTGTCCCAGTTCTGAGTTGGAAAAATATGGTCACAGTATCTCTGACCCACATTTTCTCTTGGCAACCCTAATATATCCTGACTGTATTAAATACTTTGTATATTGCTATAGACTGAAAGTTTGTGCACACCGCCCCAAGTCATATGTTGAAATCCTAATTGCCAATGTGATGGTATTTAGAGGCGGGGCATTTGGGAGGTGATTAAGTCACAAGGGTAGAGCCTTCATGAATAGATTAGTGTCTCTATAAAAGAGACCCCAGAGGGCTCCCTTGCCCCTTCTGCCATGTGAGGACACAGTGAGAAGACAGCTGTGTGTGAGTCAGGAAGTGAGCTTTTATCAGATACCAGATCTGCTGGTAACTTGATGTTGGACTTCCCAGTCTCCACAAAGATGAGAAATAAATTCTTGTTTATGAGCCACCCAGTCTATAGTGCTCTGTTATAGCAGTCCAAATGGACTAAGACATTATATATACAACAATATACATTGTTGATTCCATTAGTGTCTGCTTGGTCACCTGGAGACTGTAGGTTCCTTAAGGTCTCAGACCATATTTATTCTCATTCTGTCCTAAGCCTCATGAACAGGTCTGTAGTGGTTAGCTAATGCTGCATAACAAATCATCTCAAATATTAGTGACTTAAAACAATAACAATCATTTATTACTTTTCATTGTTTCTACGGATCAGGAATCTGAGAGTGGCTTGGCTGGGTAGTTCTGACTCAGCTCTCATGAGGTTGTGGTCAAAATGTCAGCCAAGGCTGCAGTTCCTAAAGGTGTGACTGGGTCTGGAGGATCCACTTCCAAGGTTGCCTATTCACATGGCTGGCCAGTTGGTGCTGGCTGTTGGGGGAAGGCCTTGGTTCCTCTTCAAGGGGACCTCTTCATGTGGCCTGGGCTTCCTTACAACATGGCTACTACCCATGGCTATGGGTTCCAAAGGCAAACATCTTGAGACAGAGTGAACCAGGCAGAAGCTGAAGCTTTTTGTGACCTAATCTTTAGAAGTCACGCGGCATCACTTCTGCTGTGCTCTGTTGTTCAGGGCAATCTCAAGACCCTGCTGATTCAAGGGGGGAGGGAACATAAAACCTGACTCTCACTGGGTTCCAGTCACCTGGTAAGGAGAGCTCGTGGGATGGGATAAATATACAGATGTAGCCGCATTGGGAGAATAGAGTGCGACCACGTCTCTGGCCCTTGTGAGCCCAACACAAGTGTTCATGGGTGGACTTTGTATTCACTGGCACTTGGAACTGAAACAACCATGTCACGGGGGAGGGAAATTAATTCAGAGTCCAAATTCTTCACTGCTCTCTGTATCCACATCCTTTGCCGTGAAATCTTTGGTGCCCTCCCTACCTTGACCCTGGCCCCAACCATATGGCTGGCCTTGACCAACAGGTTGTCAGCAGACGTGAGTCCAGCAGAAGCTTTATAAGGCACTTGCATGTTTCTCCTGGTGCTCTTGCACTTCTGCCCTTGCCGTGAAAATAAGTCTGAGCTAGCCCACAGAGGATACGAGACATGCAGAAAGGAACCGATTTGTCTCAGCTGTCGCAGCCGAGGAGGGCTGACCTACAAATATGTGAGCAGGACCAGGGAAGATGAGAACCACTCAGCACCCCTCAGGCTTGTGAGCTAAATGAACACTTCTAGTTTGAAGGCCTCAGTTTGGGGGTTGGTCAGTTATGCTGCATTTTTGAGGCAATAAGTAACTGACATAGCCCTCTCCTACTATCACAGGAAGCACCTCATGAGCTGGGAGCCTGTGTTCTAGGTCAGGCTCAGTATCTGTTGTAGACAGAATAATGGCCCCCCAATGTCCACATCCTAATTCTCAGAGCCTGTGAATATGTTACCTTACATGGAAAACGGGACCTTGCAGATGGGATTAAGTTAATGATCTTGAGATGGAGAGATCATCTTTCATTATCTGGGTGGGCCCAATTTAATCACAAAGGTGCTTATGAGAGGGAGGCAAGATGGTCAAAGTCAGGGAGAAGGTGTGATGACAACAGAGGTTGAGTGTGTGTTCCCGCTGTGGAGGATGGGGCCACAGCCAAGGAATGCAGGCAGCCTCTAGAAGCTGCAAAAGGCAAGGAAAAAATTCTCTCCTAGAGCCCCCAGAAGAAACACCATTCTGTTGAAACCTTGATTTTCACCTATAAGACACATTTCAGCCTTCTGGCCTCCAGAAATATAAGGGAATAAATTGGTTGTTTTAAGCCACTATGCTTATGGTAATTTGTTACAGCAGCACTGGGAAACTAATACAGTGTCTAACAAGTATATGCCCTAGAAGCAGTCAGGTGCCACACTGTGAGCCTCACTCTTCTGGCAAATGAGAATGCATGGTAGATTAAAGAAGGCCACAAACCTTGACTACTCCTCCTTTTGACACCTGGGTTGGCCTTAGTGGCTTGCTTGACCAATAGAATGTGGCAGAAGTGATGTTCTGGAACTTTCAAGGCTTGTAACAAGAAAACTTGCCTCCTCTCAGGTCTCTCAAAACACGCTTTAGGAGCCTAGCGGCCAGCCCCTGTTTTAAGGCAGGCCTATCTCCTAGGCAGCTGGTTACCTGGCTCAATTTTTAACAAAATGTCTATGGACACTCTCTCCCCCAGTCCCTTCAGACTCTGCAGAGGGGGTCCCAGAATCAAATCTTTGGACAAGTGCCCACTGATTAACTGGACAGAGAGTCCAGCTTTCCACCCGAGTAACAGCTTGCCTCTCCTACTCTGTATATCACTCTTTCCATTGGCTTCTGGAGACAGGGCAGCACTGACTGCTTCCCTTGGAGCTGTCATCCCAGGCTCTGCCCCAGCCTGCCATTTCCCTGGAAGCCAGTGGGTTAGGCCTAGAGTTTGCTGGGGTTGGACAGGGTGGGCAGTATTGTTCAACAGAAGGTCTGGGAGTTAGAGAGCCTAGAATTGGAGCTGGACTGGGACAAGGGAGAAGGGAACAAGCTCCTGCCTTTCCATAGAGGAAGTGTTGGTGCATTCCAAACCTTCCAACTCATTTCCTCCAACTTCCCTTTTCTACAAGCTCTTTACAGCCAGGACCTCCATGTCTATATTTGCCAAATGTAGGAACAGCATCAACATTTTCAACAATGAAATTTTCAACCTTTCCCAAAAGATGCTATCTATAATTTAAAAATAGGTTTTCCACCTCCCCTCTTTTAATGCACTAGTCTAGCTATTTCCCAGCTATTTCCCATATATATATGTTATGCATCACTCTGCATTCTCTCTAGGAAACAGCAGAGTCTAGGAGTTAAGGCTGTGGGCTCTGGAGTCAGATAGACCTGGGTTTAAATCCCAGCTTGCCTCTTAACAGCTATGCAGGTGAGTTACTTAACCTCTGTAAGCCTTGGCTTTCTTTTCTGAAGAATGGAGTGAATTATTGCCCTTACCTCATAGGGCTATTTGAGGAATTAAATAAGACAGACCACATCAAGGGCATATAATAAGTGCTGTAGCAATTGTTATTTAGACACTCATTGCATGGTTAGCTCTGAATAAGTCATTACACAACTGACTTCTTCCCTGGTTCTTTATCTAGAAGACAAGAATCTGGGGAGATGGGGAGATAGGCACGAAGGACCTCGACCCAAGGCATTTCTGTTCTCCATTTCCACTGTGGGTAAGGTCAGAGGGGTGGGCTAATGAGTTCAGAAATATACCTGAATTTGATGAGAGACCCTGGGGCTTGGGGTAGGCTGTCATCCTCTCTGTTCTGTTCATTTCTCTGCTCTAGTGACAAGCCTTCCAGCCTCAGTCTCATACTCCACAGGGTAGGAGAAAATTCCTCAAGGGAAGGCTTAAAGAGAGCTGGCTTTGGAGGACTGAGCTCCATTTAGAGAACTGGGAGAATAAAAATATATGCCCATGTCCATATCTGTGGGTGTATTTGAAAGTGGAAGACACTTGAAAAAATGCAGAACTGAATGATGGCATTAACTGAGTCACCCCCTGCTTGCAGGCACTCTGATCTGACTCCCGATAAATAGGTAAATCCCCAGTTTCCCTTGGGACATGAGCGAGTATTTTTTGGTCCAGATGATGTGGAAATGCTCCCCGATGTTTAATGTAAATCCCTCCTCCTGCAGCCAGCCTAAGCCCTGTTCTTCCTTCCGAGAGGTCAAGACAGTGAGCAGGCAGTCAGAGGGCCCCCTGTTCCTTAGCAAGAACATTTTCCAAGTCCATGGTGGCAGCTCATCCCAGTGGGAAGCCACTGAAGGCAGGAGGTCCCATGGCTCCACCTCACAAAGTGCTGGGGGAGCGGTGGGTACGGGACTCGCTGGGCCGCCCTTCAGAGGAGCGGGTGAGGCAGCTGTTCCAGACGTCAAGGCTGCTAGGGCGTTAAACACATCAAGGTCAACGGAGCCTGTGTCTGGAGCCTCCTCTGGGCTCCCCTGAGCAGCAGCCACCAAGGCACACTGTGTTCATGACCCATTACACCACCCAAGGTGGCGACAGCTATGAAATTGCAAAATATTTTCCATCCTCAGCCCTGTTCTGGTAACTTCACTCTTCGTGGCTAATACTTCTAGTTCTTCCATATTTGCCTGAGATGAATGAATGACTAGATTCAGGAGTTTTGTTTGGTTTTTTTTGTTTTTTTTTTTGGTGAAATGTTTGGAAAATTACTGCTAACATTACAGTGATCCTCTTTCTCCCTTTTTTTTTTTTTTAAGGGAGTGGGGTTGGAATAATTTTTTCTTCTTCTTCTAAAAGGTACTAGAGATTTAGATTTGTAGTACAGTGACCACCTGTCTTATATTTTCTCAGAAAGCCCCAGTTTTTTAAATGTAATTTGTGTAATCTTCACATAAATATGATTTAAATTTTATGAATCATTATTCACAAACTCATGTGTACTAGAAGTGTGACTCATTTTCTTTCATTTCTGTTTTGACTTTTTATTCAGTTGGGTTGGCAGAATCTTCAAGAACCACACCCCTTCCCCAGGGTGGTGTCTAATGTGCCTGGTCTGATTCTCAACATGGCCTGTTTGCAGAAGAAACCTCCTCTGGGACCTCAGCTACCCTACCTGGTCTTGGTGGATGGGACCCTCAGATAGTGAGTAGATGTCCTTTGTTCTGCCCCATGGTCCCTTCAGGCTGATGGCTCTCTCCGTTATTCTCTGCTACTCTCCAATGATTCTGGAGCTCCAACCATGTGCTGGAACAAACAGGAGCTTCTATAAGGCCTTTACCTGCCTAGGCGGTTTACCTGCCTAGGTGTAGCATTTCTCTACACACTTGTTGCTTCCTGGAGCTGTCCCAGTCGATGAGGCCCACACCCCCTGTTCTTTTTTTTTTTTTTTTTTTAAGAATCTTTTCCCAAACCTCGTATCCACCACTCCTTTTCTTTTTTTTTTTAATTAATTAATTAATTATTTATTTATTTATTTATATTTTTGGCTGTGTTGGGTCTTCGTTTCTGTGCGAGGGCTTTCTCTAGTTGCGGCAAGTGGGGGCCACTCTTCATCGCGGTGCGCGGGCCTTTCACTGTCGCAGCCTCTCTTGTTGCGGAGCACAGGCTCCAGACGCGCAGGCTCAGCAGTTGTGGCTCACGGGCCTAGTTGCCCCGCGGCATGTGGGATCTTCCCAGACCAGGGCTCGAACCCGTGTCCCCTGAATTAGCAGGCAGATTCTCAACCACTGCGCCACCAGGGAAGCCCCATACTCCCCTGTTCTTGGATCCCTCTTATCTCCCTGGTATTTTCCCCTCTCTGGGGTCATTGAGTGAAGAAATGTGTGCAGGGTCAGCTTTTCCAAAACTCATCAATGCCTGTGCTCTCTTGTCCCCCTCCCCCAACCCTGCACATCTGAATTTTAGGAGCTGTCCCTCTGAGCAGGGTGAAGAGAGTCTTATATTTCTTACATAAAAATATATAATATTATTAATATATTTCTTATATTTCTCTCCCAAGTCTTGTATCTAATCTATATTCTAGTCAAGGGGACAAAACTGTGCAGAGGGTGATTTTTGCTCTGCTGATACAACACTGCCCGAGGTAATGAACTGAGAAAGCCTTAGCTTTGGAGAGGAAGGGCAAAGAGGAGATGGAAACAAGGGGTGGGGGCAGGGGGAAGCATGTTAATAGTTCTGAAAGTTTTCCTGCTCAGCATAAAGACTCACAGCACTTTAATATGTTGACCATATGTCCAGTATTTCCTATGACGGTCCCCAGTTTGAGTAATTTTATTCTTTAAAAGGAGACTCAGTGTTAAATCTGTAGCTAAGTTTGTTTTAAATTGCATCCTTTGGGAGGGCTTTCCATATAGATACATTAAAGATGGGAGAGGGTGGGAGGACCCTGAGGTCGGCCTCGCTTTCTTGTGCAGGTGGAATGCATCATGGCCAAGTGGAGGTGTCCAGAGTCCCCTTGTGCCGCCTGGATTGGAAGAAGACATTGCTCAGAAACCCTTCGAAAGAACTGGGGAGTGTCCCTGAGCACCTCCCACTCCCAAAGGACAGTGCATGTGCTCCCTGGTTCCCCAAGCCTAGCAGAGCAGCTCGCCCCTCATCCAGAGAATTGTGGAATCCTATCTGCTTCAAGGACTGTTTCCAAAATGATCTCCCAAGCAGCTCATGCCTGAACTTGGAGTAGTGACAACTACATATCTCACACCCCACTCATTTTGTTCTCTTCTTGTGCCTTCTCCCCAAGTATAGCATCCTGTACTAGCATTTCCTAGTATGTAAATAGCTTATAATCGGGGCTTGGTTTACCTAGTACGTTCTTAGAGAAATAAAGGTGTCATGTGTATAAGAGTCACACCCAAGCCCCCCTGCTTTTCTCTCCCCCCACACTGCCCCAGGGTCATCCCAGCCACTCCCATGACTTCAGCTACCACCTATCTGCAGATGACCCAGTCTCTGTGTCCAGCCTACACGTCTCACTAAACCCCACACCTAACCACCCATCTGCCTAAGCACCCACCTTCCACTTGGAAGTCAAATTTGAAACAACTCAAATTCAAGTTCTCCAAAAGTGGACTCCTTAATTTCTTCCATAAACCTGAGGCTCCTTTGTGTTCCATATTCTGAGGTGTCACATTTGACAGTGGTTTTCGGTCCATGTATGTCAGTGGATGGATGGGGGGGGGGAAAGGGCGTGTATATGAACCTCTTGAAATTTTATGCAAGATTTTGTGTGTACATGTGTTTTCTTCCTGCAGAAAGAGATGGCAGGTTTTTCAGAACCTGACTGTGACCCCTGAACTAGAGAGTCAAGCCCCCGTCTGTTTCTCTGACTTCATCTCTTTGCAGTCCCGCTTTGACCCCCAAGCCCCACATCTCCTGAACCTATGCTCACGGGCAGTGACTGACTCTTGGAGTTCCTGGAAAATGCCATCAGTTTAATGTATGCTGGTTCTTCTACTGAACGGTGTTCCCACCCTCTTTTTCTGCAACTTTCAGGCAGTACCTCCTCTGGGAAGCCTCCCTTGCCTGACCCAGGCAGAGCTGACCAGCCCTTCCCTAGTGCCCCACCTCCATATGGCATCCATCATACTGTAGGACAGCCTCTTGCACCCTGCGTGTGCCTCAGAATCCCCTGCTCATCTTTTAATAAAATGCAGATGCTCCAGCCTTGCTTCCTCCCCAGTGAATCAAAACTGTGAAGGAGAGAGGCCCCCAGGGGACTCTGAGGCACACGCTGCATGCTAAACCACAGTTGTAAGGCCTTTTTTGGGTCCATATTACTTGGATGCACCAGACTATGAACTCCTTGAGAGCAGGGATCTTGTCTCAGTCACTTCCCCAATCCCCGTGGCACTTAGAACAGTGACAGTGCACAGTAGAATGAGCCAATCTCAACACTGGCCTACTGGTTGCCAGGTACCATTCTAGGGATTTCCATATACTGCCATTCAGCACCTACAATTTTCTCATGAGTTACATCATTGATCCCCTTTAGAGATGAAGAAATATTTGTGAATGAGTGAACAAGTGAATCATACTTTCTAGAAAGCTGATTGGTTTAGATAAATCTGAGTATGATTTAGTTCATAAACATGACTTTTTACAGGGGCAAGAAATGTCTCACTCTGCTCTGATCATGTCCAGGGAGGGGAGAAAGAGAGAATCCGGGAAGAGATGTGATGATTTTCTGGAAAAGAGAACTACTCAGGTGGTGGCAGAACCAGACCAGGGCTGCCAGAAACTCACCCAAGAAGCCCCAACACAGCCCAGGCTGAGCCTGCCTCTTCCCAAACATGAGGGGCTTGGCACAGGGCAGACTAAGAGGGCCACCAGGGGAGGGAGGGCAGCATTCCTGTCTCCTGCCTCTTCCTTCTCATGGCCGTTAGCCCCAAGGCCCAGTCTCTAGCTGCCATTTGCTCTCTTGGGAGCAAAGTGATCAGGAGTATAGTTTAAATCATGAAATTATTATAAAGCCCTTGCCTACATAGGAAGCAGGCCTCTGTGTCCATTCACAGCCACCTGCAAGCTGAATAAGGCCTCTGAGATCACAGAATCCTGCTCCTTACCACGGAAGTAATGGGAGGACCACTCCAGCCAGAAAGCGCAAGTAGGATTCAGAAAACAATGTGGAAAGGTGGCGGGCAGGCCCTCAGTCACACCACAACCATGGCACCGGGGTGACCCAACCCTGTTCTCTTCCTGTTTTTCAAGGTCCTGCTCTTCAGGGACCATCTTAACCCTAACCCTCCAGAAGCCTTCACAGAAATTGCACACTGTGTCCTCTCTCAGGCATCCACACCCAACTCAACCCCAGGGCTTTCCCTCATAACACTTCTCTCTTCCCAGGCTGCTAGTCCCAGCTTCCCCAGGGAGCCATGAGCCCCTCAGACATCACAGACCTCCCATAGGAGCTAGCACCCCACTGGGAGCTCAAGAGTAAACAGCCTGACTATTCCGCTTACCAACAAGTCTGAAAAAATTAAAACCCTCCCAGTAAAATAACATCCAGTTATTTGAGTGAACAATTTGCCCTTACATTTTAACGTAGATTTTAGAGTTGTCCCAGCACAGTTTTTTAGAGATGTAACACAACAAGAGTTTAAAATGGTCCTGAATTCTAGACTTAGACCCCTTGGGTTCAAATTCCAGCTCTGCACGTTATTAGATGTAAATTCACAGGCAAGTTCCTTAACCTTGCTGTTCCTCAGTTTCCTCATCCCTAAAATGGGTATAAAAATAGCACCTAGTCATAGGGCTGGTGTGAGGAGTGGATGAGCTAGTGTAAAGTACTTAGGACAGTGTCTGCCACACAAGCAGGAGCTCATAACGGGATCCTCTCATTAATTAAATTGATGTGATTCTCACATGACCTCTTGTGATTCTCACAACACTAGAAAGTAGGTAAAGATCTCTCCTCTTCACAGAAGAGGAGACCAGTCTCAGAGAAGTTATGTGACTTGTCTCCGACAACACAGCTAATACATGAGCACATGGTTTCTCAAAGCCAGGTTTCTAAGCTCCACAGACATGGCATAAAAAAGCCCTGGACTCTGGCATCCCTACTGTCCCTCCAACTTCCCCTCCCCTGGCATTCCTGTGGCCTTCCCACACATTCTTGAAGCTTTGCAATAACAGTTGGCTTTCTTACCCCAAACCCACTGTGGGCTGGGGGAATGGTGTCCCCCTCGCCCGCCACACTCCTACTTTTCTGATCTTGGGCAGAGAGACATTCACGAACCACTCTGGGCTCAGTTGACAGTGCTGGTGGGTGCTGAGAGCAGGCAGGAGCCACGGCCCTCATTTGGCTCTCCCAGGACCCAACCTACACAGGATCCTATAGATTATCTCGTGGTGTCATCCTGCCAGGCTTTGCTGACACAGCTGCCCAGGGCCCAGTGCAGTGGAACCTGTCCGAGGGGGATGTCCTAGAACACAGGACTCTGCCCCTGAGGCAGCTTGGTAGAGCTGATGTGCCGCGAAGGTGGCTGGGTAGGTGTCCTTGGCCAGGCAGAGAGGACAGAGAGTGGGTTGAGGAGCTTGCTCTGCACGGGAGCCAGATGCTATCTGAAAGGCAGAATGATGTTGCACAGAAGATTTGGGTGGGATCCGCAGACAGGAGAGACCTGGACAGAGACACACGAGCTGCAGCGTGAATGCTGATCCCTTCAGGGTGTCCTGGGCTTTGCAGCTCACCCAGTCCCTTCAACACAGGTGTTGCCTCACTAAGTCTCATAACCGTCCTCTCAGGTAGCTATTGTTATTATCTCCAGTTACAAGTGAAGAACTGAAACTCAGAGCTCCTGTCTCCAATTTAGGGGTCTTGCTACTAACCTCACCGTTGAACAGACACAAACCTAAGTCAGGAGACCAGGCAGGATCCAGACGCGTATGTGAGCGGGTGACGCTGGTGGGCAGTGGGGTAGAGACTGGAGAGCAGGCTCTGCTCAGTGCCTTCTGATCCTTGCCTGGTGGGAATGCAGCCTCAGGATTACAGGATCTTTGGATTTTTCCGGAGAAGCTGGAAATCTGCATTTTTAAAATGTGAAATTTCCCATTTTTTAATGTTGGCAACTAATTTTATTTAGTTTAAACTGTCTAGCAGGCTTCTCTGGTGGCGCAGTGGTTAAGAATCCGCCTGCCAATGAAGGGGACGTGGGTTCGAGCCCTGGTTTGGGAAGATCCCACATGCTGAGGAGCAACGAAGTCCGTATGCCACAACTACTGAGCCTGCGCTCTAGAGCCCGTGCTCCACAACAAGAGAAGAAGCCACCGCAATGAGAAGCCCACAACAAAGAGTAGCCCCCACTCGCCACAACTAGAGAAAGCCTGCGAGCAGCAACAAAGACCCAACGTGGCCAAAAACAAATAAATAAATTAATTATTTTTTAAAAAGTCTAGTGGGCTATACAAAACACATTCTTGGGCTGGACTTGACTCAGGCTGCCAATTTGCAGACTTGGGCCAGCACACTGCCTTTAAGATGCCAATAAGGCTGGGATAAGCCCCATCCTCCTTAATTGAATTAAAATGTTCAAATGCCCCGGGTAGGTCATACACATGTAAGTCAACACAAACCAGTGAGTGAGGAATTATTTACTGAATGCCTGTATGTCAGACTTAGTTTTAGGGATACAGGATGTATCTCAAGAAAAACAGAAAAAACACCAAACTCATGGAGTTATAGTCTAATTGGGAGACATATGATAAAGATAAATTTGTGAAATTTAGTATGTGTTAATAACAACTGCTAAGGAGAAGAAGAAGGCAGAAAAGGGACTTACGAAGTTTTGTGCAGGTATTTCAGTTTCAGGCAGGGTGGCCAGAGACAGCCACTGAGAAGGTGAAATGTGATAAAGACTTGAAGTTGAGAGGCGAGGGAGTTATGTAGATATCTGCAGGGAGAACAGGCAGAAAGAGGGAATAACACGTACAAAGGCCCTGAGGCCTAAGGAGAGTACCAGAGTGGTTGAGAAACAGGAAGGGAGCAAGAGTGGCCGGGAGAGGGGTGAATAGTAGTATTAGAGGTGAGAGAGGTAAGAGGAGTGAGGAGGAGAAAGCCGAAGTACCTAGGGCTTTGGGTCTCACTTGGAGTGAGACTGGAAGCCATTGGAGTGACAGGGTCATTCTTGCTGCAGTGTTGAGGATCGGTTGAAGGGAAGCAAAGAATGAAGCAGAAAGAGCTTTTAAAAGGCTAGTGTGGGGCTTCCCTGGTGGCGCAGTGGTTAGGAATCCGTCTGCCAATGCGGGGGACACGGGTTCGTGCCCCGGTCTGGGAAGATCCCACATGCCGCGGAGCGGCTAGGCCTGTGAGCCACAACTACTGAGCCTGCGCGTCTGGAGCCTGTGCTCCGCAACGGGAGAGGCCGTGACAGTGAGAGGCCCGCGCACCGCGATGAAGAGTGGCCCCCGCTTGCCACAACTAGCGAAAGCCCTCACACAGAAACGAAGACCCAACACAGCCAAAAATAAATAAATAAATAAATAAATTTAAAAGGCTAGTGTGATAATCCGGGTAAGGAGATCATGGTGGCTGGGGTCACAGAGCTGGCTGTGAGGGTAGTGAGAAGTGATCAGATTCTGGACATATTTTGTGGGTAAGCCCAGTGGTGTGCTAGTAAAGGCTGAACAACCAGCTCTTGCAGGGTGGTGGCTGATTTCCATTCCTAACAGGTACAGAGCGGTGTGTGAGAGCACCAGGCCTGGAGCCCTCCAAGGGGCAGGAAGGGTGTCAACCCCACTCTTGCTGGATTCAACAGGGGCCTGGAGGCAGAGTTACGCTTCCAGGTCCATTCTTCCCCACCAGCTTGGTTATCCAACTGCTTTTGTGGGATCTTGGGTACCCCTGCCCATGGGGCAATGAAGAATTGTAAGACACAGATCTTCTATGGCTGGTAGCTGTGTGGCTTTTGACAGGTTATTTAATCTGAGTCTCAGTTTTTTTGTATTTAAAGTGGGGATAAAAATGACAATGAGGCAATACATTAAGGTTCTTAACATATTGCCTGGCACATAGTAGCCATTTAATGTGTGAAAATTATTATTATTATTAATATGACAAGACTAAAACAAGGGGAAAAAATGAAAGATTAATTTAGGGTAAGATATAATTAAGGATATTTTTAGGTGGTATAGACCAGATCAGCCTTCAATCTTGGAAGCAAGTAGGGCCAAGAAAAGGGGAAAAATAAAATTGGAGTTAATGCATCATTCATGCATTACATAAATATGTATAAGGGGCCTACTCTGTATCTTTTTCCCCCCTTCATAGTACAACCACCATTTGTGATATACTTAGATTTATTTATGCGTTTATTTTTTTTTCCAGCTCTATTGAGGTATGATTGACAAATAAAAATTATATATATTTGGGTTACACAATGTGATTTTTTTGCGGTTATTTTCTGTATCTCCTGCTAGACTGAGCTCTCCAGGAGGGCAGGGACCGTGTCTGTTTTGTTCACAGCTGTGTTCTCAGAGCCTAATATAGTGCCAACCACATAGTCGGTGCTCAATAAGCATTTGTGGGATGAATGCCAGGCCTGGGCAGGGTGCTGTGATACACTGTAAGACTTCATAGAGCATTTCATCTCAAGGGGAAGCTGGAATAACTTAAATAATTCTCTGAGGGCAGTTTTGAGATCTTTGTGAGAGCAGAAGGTATCAGGCAAGGGGCCTGAAATGAGGAGAGAGGGACAAGGCAGTGGAGGAAGATGACAGGCACATGAGCACTGATAGGAAGGCAGCAGGGGCACCAGAGATGGGCTGGGGTGGAAGGAGCAGGAGAAAGGGCCCAACGCTGGGCTTAGAAGCCAGGAGTGGGGCCAGGAGGATGAGGGTGAAGCTTGCAAGAGGGAGGCTGAAAAGGGAGTGGCCTGGAGCCACCTCCGCCCCAACCCACCAGGGGCTTGGGTGGAGGGAAGGGACCCAGCTCTGGGTCACAGGGACCGGGTGGAGTCGAGGCAGCCTGGAGCTGCACGGAAGGGTTGGGAGAGTCCTGGCAGAGCTGCAGGGCTCAGAGGCGCCTGGGGCTCAGTGAGGGCCTGGTGCAGAGGAGAGTGCTGCTGGAGCGGAGCGGCCAGGATGATTTAATCCCACGGCAATGTGACGGCTAATGAATTTCATATCCCCTCCCTGAGCTCAGCCACAAGAGGAGCCCAAGGCTGGGGGAGAGAGGAAGAAGCTGGGAGCAGGATGGGAGAATAAAGTGAGCAGCCTGAAGATGAGGAAATGGAGGGATGGGTGAAGGGGAGGGAGGACCAGAGGAGAAAGGAGGGGGAGAGAAGAGTGGGAGGGAGGAGCAGGGTCTCCTGACAACAAGAATCAGTGTGACAACCTCATGGACCAAATGACCCATATCACACCCTTGTACCTCCACGGGTGGTGACCATCATAAATCAGGTTCATAAATGCCAGTCTGATGGGGTGACACAGCCTCTTTCTGGGAGAACACGTAGTCTAAGGGCAGAGCCACGTTATAAGAAGAACATAGCTGGCTCCCCTCTGAGCCCGTCCTTGCCTTCCTCCTTCTGCGCCCTCCTCCCCACACCTCCCCATCTCCCCTCTTTCTCCCTCTCCCCAGAACAAATGGCAAGGAGGGTGGCTGCCTGTCCAGAGAGCTACTGCATTCAGAAGGAGCAGACAGACGAGTAATGTTCATGATATAATAGCCCTAATGACAATGCCACCGTTTACCCAGCACCTGTCTCCAGAACCCAAGGCTCTCTTCAAATCCAAGTTCTGCTTAAGGCAGGAGGGGGCTTCTCTGTCCTCCAATAAGGATCTGAATATAAAAAAGGAACCTGAATTCCAGCATGAGAGAGGCAAGGTAGACTGAAGGAAGAACTTCCTCACAAGGTCATTTAAGCTTAAAGTGCTAGGCTAATGAAGACTGGGGGTATGAAGGCAAGGTGGGGTGGAAAGCCTTCATTTCTGGGGGTATCTAGTGAAAGCAGAGCCACCACTATCCCAGACTGCCTCCTCCCAACTCACCACACCACTTTGCTAACGCCAGAGCCTCTCATTGAGCCCTGGCCCATGGAGCAGACATTCGGGGCTGCCAGCCACCTTCCAAAACATGTTTTGCCTCTTTGCCTTCATTCTGTGGCTTGGCTCAACTGGGCCTGAAAATTCCCCACACCTGGGGTAGGCCAAGATGGGATGCTCCACCATTAACATCACTGTTTCCAGCCTGAATGCCCTGCTCTGTCCTCAGAACAGCCTTATGGGATGGGACAGCAGGTCTTCAGTCTCCAAAAGCAGCGAGGGGCAGCTTCCAGGGCCACATGGGGGGAGGGGCATCCAGAGGCCGTGGTTCAGAGTCTCTGGGGTCTTGCTGCACAGCCCCTAGTGCCACCCCCAGAGTGCCTCCCAAGAAAGAGCATCTACGGTGGTCTTCTAAGACCTGGCTGGAGCGGCCCCATCAGCTCACTGCCAAGAGGTGACTGGATCGAAGGGGCATCATTTGTGCCCAGTAAATTTCTTCCCAGATTGCAGCCCTCGGCCCAGAGCTCCCTTGGCTAAATCCTCTGTCTATGGCCGCCAAGACCAGTGTAAACACTACAAAGGAAACACAGTGTCTCTTGGCAAGGACACTTCATAACAAAGCTCGGGATTCTTCCATGATGCTGCTTCATGAGCTACGACCATAAAAAGTATTTATCCTTTACTGTGAATCTTTGGGTTCAGACAGTCGTTATGGGTCTTGTTGCCCTGATTGTCCTGTCTGTGTGTGTATTGCCCATTTTAGACTGAGAGTCCATGGAACACTTCAAATAAGCCCTAAGTTCCCCTGCTACCCTCCCTGGGCACTGACTGGGGAGGGAGAACAAGGATGAAGCCAATCATGGCTCCTCTTCCCCACACCATCAGCTGGGAGAATCCCTTCTCACACTGCTCTTGGGAAATGCCAATGCCAGTCTGATGGGGAGACGCAGCCTCTGTCAGGGGCAGAACCACACCATGTGAAGAAAAGACAAAGGAGATCCAAGAACAAACCACAGGCACGCAAGTGTGAACAGAAGGCAGGGTGAATGTAGGAACAGAGAGGTTCCAGGGATCTGCTCGGGTGGGCCGCCCTCCCTTCCGGAAGGGTGCTTTGACACAATTTCCAGGGCAGGATAGTGGCTCCACTCTGGAGAAGCAAGCTGGGGCCCACAGACAGCTACCAAAGGGCGTTCTCTCTCTCCCTCTGCTTCAGCCTACAGAGGGAGAACCCCTGGAGGCAACAGAAGCCTCAGGCAGTGGGTGGGAGCACATGCACACAGTGCTGTGACATCCTACAGTAGCACTTCTGAACACTGCAGGCTGAGAGGAGAAAACTGGAGCTGAGAACATTGGCTTCCGTCTTTGCCTCTGTCTGGATCCTTTCCCTCTGGTGGCGCCGGAATCAGGAGGGAGTTAAGGGTGGGCAGCCACGTGGCTCAGCCCCTGAGCCCTGTGATCTGGCTCTGAGTGAGGCCAGGGGTGTGCACGGGAGGTAGGTGGAGGGGCGCCAGGAGGCAAGAGGGAGATGGGGCACCGTTCCCTGAGCTGCAGGCCAACCAGTCATTTTTCCAGACTGGGCAAGCAGAGCAGAACACAAGAAAAATAAAAAGAAAGGAGGCTGATGCTCATGGGGATAATGAGAGGAGTGGGCGAGCATTGTGTCAGCTGCTGGAAAAGAGATAACAGCTCTGTTATCTCAGTAAAAGCCACAGACCAGGTCTTGGGAGACCAGGGTTCCAACGCAGCCTGACACCGGGAGTAGTGTGGGTAGGAGTCGAGTCATATCATGTTTTATTAACTAACACCGCCCCCCACACTCCCAAACACACATAACTCACTGTGGATTACCATTCGCTCAGCAAGCATTATCAGTATAGTGTAGCATGGACCCTAGAGCCAGGCTGCCTGGGTTCAAATCCTGACTTTGACACTTAGAGACTATATAATACTCTGTAAAATGGGGATAATAATAATAGTACCTAGTCCTGTGGTTGTTATGAGGATTAAATGAGCTAATGCACTGTAAAGTACATGCATGGCACATAGTAAACTCTTGGAAATGTTAGCTATTCTGACCATTATTAGTCCTCTGCCAGGTCCTTTGCCAGGAGCTGGGTTTCTGCCTTGGAGACCCTCCGATCATACATAGGAGGTACAAGCAGTAACTGCACGGTGCGGTAAGTGCAGTAAGAGAGCTGTGGCCCAGGGGAGCACGGACAAGAGCAAGCTCACTCTGCCTGTGGAAATCAGGGAGAGCTTCATACAGGAGATAATATTTGATTTGGGTCCTGCAGGGTGAATAGGAGTTCCCCAAATGACGAATAAGGAAAGAAGGACATCTGAACCTAGATTGGGCAAAAGCTTAGAGACATGAAAACCTGGGATACATGACCTCAGGAATCTGGCTCTCAAGTTCTGTAGGAATTATAGAAGGAAATGAGAATGGCAGGAAAGCCAGGTCAGACTGCAGGGCCTCGTGTCATGTTAAGGCATTTGAATTTTGTTCTGTAAAAACCTGAGACTCACTATAGAATTTTAAGCAAGGGGATCGCATGATCAAGTTTGTGTTTTGGGAAATAACACACTTGTGGGTCATGGAAAATAGATTAGAAATTGAGAAGCCTGCAGAAAAACACACACAGGAGGATTTTGCAATGGCTTGGGCAAACACAAAGGAGGAGAAAGTATTTTAGTGCTTCTGGACTGGCTGCCAGATTACACTGAGGCCAGGGTGCAGGGTACTGACACCTACTGTGTGTCAGAACTGTGCCAGGTCCCAGGGCTCCAAGTAAGAATCAGATTTGACACAGGCCACTGGGGAGTTTGTAGAGCAGGCAGAGAGGAGAACAGAGGAGGGCAGGGAAGTGGCACAGGTCCTGGGCTGGACACACACTAGGGGGCCGCTGGAACACATGGACAGAGTGCTTGTGGCTACCCATGGGGTTGGAGAGGAAAGTGCTGTCAGGAGATCATCCTAGAGGATGCAACAGCTGGCGGACAGAAGGGTCAGAGAACAAAGATGTGGAGATGTGAAATAGCCTGGAGGATTCTGGTTGTTATGAGACAGTCACATGGTTAGGGTCTAGAGTTTGAGAAATGGGGCTGAAGAAGTAAGGAGGAGTCAGAGCTCAGCCAAAGGTGTGGATCCCAATCTCTCACGGTGGCAGCCTTTAAAAATACAGATCTAGGGCTTCCCTGGTGGCGCAGTGGTTAAGAATCCGCCTGGCAATGCAGGGGACACAGGTTCAATCCCTGGTCTGGGAAGATCCCACAGGCCCGGAGCAACTGGGCCCGTGAGCCACAACTACTGAGCCTGCACGTCTGGAGCCTGTGCTCCGCAACAAGAGAGGCCGCGACAGTGAGAGGCCCACGCACCGCGATGAAGAGTGGCCCCTGCTTGCCACAACTAGAGAAAGCCCTCGCACAGAAACGAAGACCCAACACAGCCAAAAAAAAAAAAAAAAAAATACACATCTATTTGAATCAGCATCTCTAAGTGGTGGAGTGGGCGGGGCGGGGGGTGGGCTCAGGCATTTTTAAGAGCTCTCTGGTGAATCTGACCTGCACCATAGGCTAAGAACCATGGTTATGGGGACAGGGAGTCACTGAAAGGTGACCTGGTCAGATCCACGCCTTAGGAAGATCCAGGTGGAAGGTGGAGGGCAGAGGGAGGGGTGAGGCAGGGACACTCGTTCAGGAGCCCCAGTAGTGGTGTAGTACCATGGCAGGTGAGGGGGGAAGGTGCCAAAGCCATTAAGGAAATAGAACTGACAGAACTTGAGGAGTCCATACGGTTGGTGGGGGAGAAAGAGAGGAGTTGAGAGTAACTCTGTATTTTAGGGATGAGAAACTGAGGCCTGGATCAGTGGTTCTCAACAGTTTTGAGTGTGAGGATTTCTTTTCAACATAAAAAAAAAAATGTGATGATAGTTAAACTTGCATTAATAGAAAATACCTAAGGACACCAACTACATGGATTTCTAAAATGATCTCTAGATCATTTTAAAGATCTTGCGTTTTATTCATCACAACAGCATAGATATATACATGAACAAGAACATTGGAAGCAGAACAACCTGGATTCCAATCTTATCTCTACCATTACTAGACGTGTGACCTTGGGCACATGAACTATCTGTGCCTCCGTCCCTCACCTGTCCGATGGGTGTTTCAGCAGTACCGCATCATGGAGTTGTACTAGGATTGAAGTGTTGTTCATGTAGAGGGCTGAGAAGAAGGCTTGAGGTATAGTAAACTTCAATGAGCTTTAGCTATTACTATAACTTTTATTCAGGTTAAAGATGATGCTTGGTGCACATGTGGATGTGAGGATGCCCAAGGTCATGTGTGGTGGTCCCAGGTTGGCCTGAGTTGCTCCTGCCCTCCTGAACTTTGCAACATGGGGCATAATTAACTACATATGCCCACGTGTCATCATCACATGGAGGCAGTGTGACTCTGCCTATGTAAGGCAGTGTCATTACCCAATATTCCATTGCATGGAGCAGGATGCCATCGGTGACTTATCAGAATTATATCTGGAACTTGGATATTAGATCTAGGTGTTGTGACTTGCAAAAGGCAATTTTTACAACCTAAATATTAAGTTAGACTGGAGTTCCAGGATGATGTAATTGGAGGGTGGAAGAGGCATCCCAGAACCTTGGAGGACCTCACCTTGGAAGGCAAAATGCCATTACCACTCCCCTGAGCCTGGCTTCTCGAGGACCTGAGGAACTCTGGAAGCAATGCTGACTGAACAGCCCCCTGACCAGTGTTGTCTGGTCATGCCAGCTGATGGTGTAGCAGGACTGATCAGCTGGCCCACAAATTGACAACCTCTAGACAGGATCATGAACAATGAGCAGGAAGGGACTTCAGGGTCCTCCAGTACAACTGCACTCCCTGAGTGGCTGCAGACACGGTTCATTTCTCCCCTCCCTGTCTTTCCCCCTCCCTTTGGTTGACAACCAGAGCCCTTGGGGGTTTCTGAGTATACATGCAGTGTCTTGGCCAGAAGTAAAGAGGATAAGGAAGCTTCTTCCCCGAGAAGAAATGGTCCCTGGTTGGGGCCAGACCAGGGGAGAATGTGGGGTCTGGGGGACCAGAGCCCCTGGCAGAGTACCAGGAGCCAGCATGTCTCCAGAAAGGAAATGACAGCTTTGCAGAAGGTTTCTGGCCTCGGTACACAGCCTTAGAAAGTGTCAGAGGGCTTCTAGGCCAGAGAGGCCCCCCAGGATGAAGGGCATGTCCTGCAGCGCTGGAGGTGAAACGTTAACTGCCTCAGCAGCTGGACAACCCCGAGGGGAGGGACACCCAGGACTGAGGTGGAGTTTTCCACTGTCCCAGTGACAAGAGTGCTCAGATTCAGAAACTAAGTTAAATTATAGAAGCAAGTTTAAATTATAAAATAATTTAACTACTTATTCAGTAGACTGCAATTGATACCTGCCACACACAGATGGGAAAACTGAGGCTCAGGAGGGGCAAATGAGTAGCCCAAGGCCACCTGGTTAGCATGGAAAGGAGGCAGAGCCAGAACTGGACCCAAGTTCGTGAGACTCCAAGCCCAGCACTGCTTACCTTAAAAATGGGTCAGGAGGTGGCAACAAGCCCAAATGTCCATCAGGAGGGGCTGCTCAGACAGATATGGGGCAGAGAGTGAGAGAGAGCCTTTTGCACCAATATGGAGTGATCATCAAGATATCCTACTGAGTAAAAATAAAAGTGCATAGTTGCTTGAACCTACTGCTTGTATGTGCATTAAGTTAAATCTGGTAGCACGCAAGAAACTGGTATGCTGATTGTGTCCTGAAGGAAACTGGGTTACGGGGAAACAGGCAGGGGGAGAAGACTTTTCCCTGGTGCAATCTTTTGTACCTTTTGGACTTTGAATCAAGAGAAGGTATTAGCTTTTCATATTTTTACAATAATAACATTTTTAAAAAAGAGATCGACAGAGAATGTCCTTGTTCAACCCTCTTAAATGTGATGAAACAGACTCCTACTGAGCACCCAGGCTGTGCCAACCCTCAGGTGGGTGCTGCGGGTTATACCACGATGGGCAGGAATGCTGCCTCACCCACCAGGAGCCACTCACCCCAGGCGACCCAGACCCCCCAGTCTGGCTGAGGGGTGCGCTACCACAGGACTCCCACAGCTCCTCCCTCTTGCGCATTTGCCCGGACCCCCAGCCACCCGAGGCTGTGAGCCTCAGTTTGTGAGGGGTGAGGGTCTGACCCAGATCCAGCCCCTGTGGGCCTGATGACCACGGGGCAGTTGAGCCCAAACTGCTCAGGGCCACACCTCTCCTTCCTGGCAGAGTCTCCAGACAGGGCAGTGGGGAGGTGGGGAGCCTGAGCCGCCTCCCTGTGGAAAGGATCATAGACAATCGTGCCCTTTCTTCTCTTGCGTTAAGCACTCACTGCTTGTAATCAAGCAGCAGTTACTGTGCAGATCAAATACGCAGTGAGCCCCCGAGATGGGATTTCAACCTGGGTGGGAAGTGTGAGCAGGTCCTGACTCTCTGGAAATGTAGCTGTAGTCCACCACATTGGAGAGCCACCTCGCCACTGCCTTGCCTTCCCTGCACTTTTCTGTCCCCACATTCCGCCCCCTCGCTCCATCCTAGGAGTGGGCAACTGCAGCAGCAACCCAAGTATCTTGACTTCCCACCACTTTTCCCAGCCTTCACCTCATATTGTCCTTGATGCACCAAAAAGAGATAAATACCTCCCTTGGGGTGAAGCTACACCAATTGGTGCCCCCGAGACTCCAGGAAGGGAAGCTCTTTCTGGAGGAGACACCTCTTTATGGAGGAGGCTAAGGGTCCGGCTATTTGAAGCCAGTGAATCCCAAAATGCTTCCAATGAAGCAGCTCTCCAGGGACCTGATGATAGAAAAAGTAAACATCATCAAATTTTCTAAATAATCAGCTGAGGTGGCAGGAAGTTTTGATGGGCTGCTATTTAACACTTAGCTACAAGTGTGTTGCAGTTTTTTAACTGAGGAGAATTGTTAGAGGTAATGGTCTTACTTGAATGGGTCTTCTGGGATGACATGGACAGGGGACATTTGGGTTTCTTCATGTACTTTGTGTGATGACGATACAGCCTTCAACTCTCTCCTGAGTGTGATATACATGGAGAAGCTGAAAGAAGACACTGACGTTGTTCACACCGACCACTGTCAGACCTTACCACTTCAGGTCTTACATAAAATCTTTATTCTGCCTTCCCTTTGCAGTGTGATCCCAGGCCAGACTTTTCCCTCTCTGGTCCTCAGAGCATCCTGGCAGCCAAACCAAGGCTGTCTCTTGTGCTAACTCACACACAGCAAGACTCCATTCCCTTAGCAACCTCCTAGACAAGGTGACCCAGGGAAGGATTGTCACTGCTCAGAGGACACATCCCACACCCCTCACATTTGGGAATGTAACAGCAGGGGAGTGAGGGGCATTAGAAGCAAGGCAATTGTTAGGAGGAGGAATGAAAGAGTCTGGCGCTTTTCGTTCCTTTTCCTCTGTTAATTTGGCCTGTTTTCCAAACATGGGTCAAACAGTCTCCCTCCCAGAAGCAGCAGCAGCAGAAGGAAATGTTATTAAAAACGGGTCCGTTAGTGGGCATGGTGTGTGGATGAAGTCTTTGGGAGTTTTGGCTGCTAAATAAAGACTTTATTGTTGTCATTCCTCCTTTCCCAAGCTCCCTCCCTCTCTTCTCTCCTCCCTTCCTTCTCCCCTCCCTCTCTCCCCTCCCTTCCTCACTCCTCCCCTCCCTCCTTACAATTTGCCCGGCCCTCCCCCAACCTAACCTCCCCACCCCAATAGGATCCGGTGGAAGAAAAGCCAGGCAAACACAAGCAGGCACACACCACTGGGAGATCAGAACTTCTAGCTGGCTCTCTGCTGCCACAGCTCCACCAAAGGGCGGGGGGAAACGGAGGGAGCCTTGCCGACTAAACCCAGAGCTGAGAGGAGAGGCAGGTGGTGCAGGTAAGTCCAGTCTGGAGATGGGGAGGAAGGCTCCTGCCTCCAGCCGGTTTCTTCCTGCTCCATCCAAGCTAGTTTATTGATCTAGTCTGTATCCTCTCCTTCCTTCCTTCCTCCCTCCCTCCCTCCCTCCCTCCCTTCCTTCCTTCCATCCTTCTTTCCTTCTTTCCACCAAATTTTTCTCCTTTCAAAGGAGCTCAAATTAGTCTTCCTCATTTCTTCTCCACCCTCTTCCTCCTCTGCATCATTCTGTACCCATGTATTTGCTTGTTGCAAAAGCTAAACTTTCTTGGTACAGACGTTTGTTGTAGCACAGAGTTATGCTGCACACAGTATTTCTACAGATCAAGTTCCCATAGAAACCCTACTCTAGAATCCATTTCTCTGCACCTTTCACGTTTTGTCACACACTGTCACAGGCACACACACGTGTCACACAGAGGCTGCATTCTCACTCCACATGCACACCCACGAATACACACACAATATGAAGGCATCCTGTCCATTCACCTTCACTCTTCTGCATTTGACATGCAGGGCTAGAGCACATAAGGATGAGACACTGGCAGGGACACACACAGGCACACGCACACACACTGCATCTTGTCTCCTGCCCTCTCACACGCCTCCCCAACTGTAAGAGAAAAGAGAAAGTGTGTTTCCCCACTGAGATGGCAGAGCCAAAAGAAATCATGTGTCCTGAGTCCAGGCGGAGTAGGAAGGGGCTGAACAACAGCAGGAGCTGGAAGGATTTCTTCGTTCTTTAGAACTTAATTGAGCGGGAGAGAGAAAAGCAGGTTTCCAACCTGCACGGTGTCTTCCCAGTAGCTCTGACTTTGGAGGTACTAATTCCCAGCTCTGGGGGCAATTCATTTCTTTTTTCTGCAGGCAGCTAGATAAGATTTCTCTTTAAAGCCACTTCAAAATTATCCCACATTGGTAAGGGGTCCCTGTGGGAGAGGAAAAAAGAGTAGTTCCTTAATCAGTCAGGGGGGGGGAAACTGAAGTGGCCAACTGAATGGGGCTTGTTTCCGAATAGGATGGTCCCTCTCCATCTCCCCGACTCATTCCTCTTCGACGACACAGAGTGCTGTCCCAAAGCACGCAGGGCATGGGCTAGAGCAGGGTCTCCAAATATGGTTGATCTTCCAAATCCTCTGAGTGCAGGGGAGGGGGAGAAGGGTGCTTACTAAAAGTATAGATGTCTGGACCCCTTGCTCCAGACCCACTGGATCAAGACCCAGGAATCTATTGTTGTCTTAGGACTTGAGGGTCATCTAGGGCTTGAGAACCTGAACCAGGGGCCTGAAGGAGACCTGTGTGGAATTGATGAGCCCAGGATTCTGGCAGTTAGCTGCGCAGGAGGGCTGTGTGGCTTCCTGGACCAGGACCGTCTGGTGGAGGAGCTCCAGAGCGTCCCAACTGGGCCACCCTCTTTTGCAGAGTAGAAGCAAGCACCTGAGGGAACAGGGAAGACCTCCTGTGAGCTTTCACCCTCCCTTCTCCTTGTAAGCACTGACAGGTATGTCGTGGGGGAACATTCCAGAAAGAAAGTTCCCCCAAGATAGCTCCAAAGAGTTTATGTTTCCTCTTACCTGCTAACCTGCCTGCCCTGGGCCCCCAGGGGCATGCGTGGGGCTCCTCTCCATCCCTTCTAGATACCCCCCGCTCCCCTGTCCAACAGCTGTCTGTTCTGATGGGCTCACACAGAGGATGGGCTGAACACTCCCCCTTCGCCTTCCTGGGGGAGGGGGCGGCAGCCCTATTTATTGGGCCTGTGGGAGAAGCTGGAAGGGGCAGAAAGGTGCAACAGGTTGGGATGGGAAGTCATGGGTCACAGTGGGACTCCACAGCCTGCTGAGGACAGGAGAGTGCACCGTCCCTGGTCAGCATCCCCTCACCTGCTTCAGAAAGGCTAGGGGTGGGGGTTACTGAATTGGAGGAACAGAGTAAACGTTCCCTGAATGGCCAGGGGCATCTGTGTTCTCTCTAATTTGTTGGTTCTGAGACCCAAGTGTGGTCTCACAGGCCCCAAAGAGGAGGAAATTTCTCTGTGTAGGAGAGCTGGGGAAAATCCATGTGCCCACCTGCAAGGATCAGCCTTTCGATGGAGGGCAGGGCTGTCCTCTGGCCAAGCTGAAGGGAAAGAGACCCCATCACTTTGAAATAATGTCAATAATAGCTTAACATTCACTGAGCACTCACTTTTCACACATTTCCTCACTTAACCTTCAAAATGATCTGATAAGAAGGTGTTAGTATGCCCATTTTACAGATGAGGAAACTGAAGCTTAGTAGAGGTAAGAGATTTCTCAAGAGTACCCAGCTAAACAGCTGAAGAGTTGCAGGGTTGAGACCCACATCTACAAGCACCCAGTGCATCAGACAGATTCTTGTATGCTTTTTTTCAGGGCTTGGAGATGTTAGGGGATGGAGGCAGAGAGAAGGATATGGTGAGGTGACAGGCTGTCAGAGGACTAGAGCCATTCTCACCCTTGTTTCTTCCCCAGGCCCTTGGAATGGAAAACTTGCTCTTCTGGACTAGTGGCCTGAGGCCAAAAAAAACATTGTGTTTATACTTTGCCTGGTGGTAGACACTGGGGAGACAGATTGTCTCTCCATAATAGTGTTATATTGATTTTTAGCACTTTCTGATCTGCAGCACATTTTAAAGTTGCTTATCACACTTACTTCTGAAAACAACTGGATGAGGAAGATAGGGATAGGGAAGATTTCGTTATCTCCATTTTACAGATAAGGAAACTGAGGCAAGAACAGGGTCACGTCGCTAGGTCGAGGTAGACGGGTTGTGACCCCACGTCCCCTGTCTAATATGCACCGTGATGCGCTCCCTGACTCTGCCCCCAATCAGGCTCACCCTTACTCTGATTTCACTCCCCAGGAAACGGACAGTGCATCAGTGATGTGCTGAATTTATCATGCCTCCATGTTAACCTTTTCCTTACCTCAGGACCCCACAAGCCCTACTTGGAGGCCTTGGAAGAGTCTCAGGCAGCCTGGCTGGGCCTGCCTTACTCCTCTGCTAATAGCTGATCAGAGACCACCTGATTCACCTAGCTTCCAACTCTCTTCTGGGCTTCAGGAAGAGATAAAGGGAACAGGATGGCTTTCAGAAGTCTGAGTTTAGGACAGAAGGAAGGGAACAAAGAAAGGGGGTCATCCCAATGTCCATGGGTGTGTCCAGGGGCAGCCCCATCCTCCACGGTAGGGTCACTGGCTGTGTTAAGCCATGGAGGCTCAGGGGTGACAAGCTAGATGGGAAATCTGACAAGAAAGAAGAACACCGGGAAGTAGTGTGGAGTCATCCTTCTTTAAAAGGGGGAGACACACCCAACCTCACTCCCAGCCCAGCCCCAATCCTAGACTCTCTCCATACAAAGCCAATTACCCGTAAACTTGCCCTAATGACTTGGCAAACCCATGTGGACCTCAACCCCGCCCCCGCCCCCAGTCCTGAGGCTAAACATTGCAAGGGTCCTGGGAGTTTGAACCTTAAATGAATGAATTTATGAGCTAAGCAGGGACAGGGCTATCTCACTTTAAAAATCAGAGTCTCTCAGACTTCCCTGGTGGTCCAGAGGTTGAGACTCTGTGCTCCCAGTGCAGAGGGCATGGGCTCGATCCCTGGTTGGGGAACTAAGATCCCGCATGCCGCACAGCACGGCCTAAAAAAAAAAAAAAATAGGTCAGAGTCTCTCTAGAGAATATGCTCTTTTATAAACAAATAAATGAATAAACGAAACCACTGCCATCTGTAGAGATTTTATGCTCTACAACACACCTCAATGTGTGTGATTTCATTTGATCCTTGCACAGTTGAGGAGCCTGGGGCCTGAGGAAGAGGGTCAGAGCCAGGATTCAAGCCCAAATCTCTAATACTTGGAACTGAAATTTGAATTTAAAACTCTCTTAGAAAATGTTCTTAGGGCTTCCCTGGTGGCACAGTGGTTAAGAATCCACCTGCCAATGCAGGGGACACGGGTTCAAGCCCTGGTCCGGGAAGATCCCATATGCCGCGGAGCAACTAAGCCCGTGAGCCACAACTACTGAGCCTGCGCTCTAGAGCCTGCGAGCCACAACTACTGAGCCCGTGCACCACAACTACTGAAGCCCGCGTGCCTAGAGCCCGTGCTCCACAACAAGAGAAGCCACCGCAATGAGAAGCCCGCACACCGCACCAAAGAGCAGCCCCCGCTCACCACAACTAGAGAAAGCCCGCGCGCAGCAACGAGGACCCAACGCAGCCAAAAGATAAATAAATAAATTTATTAAAAAGAAAAAAAGAAAATGTTCTTAAATGAGAGAGTGAATTTTGGGTCGGTCAAAGCAATTGCTTTCCCCCCACAAACGAGCAGCTTTTTGAGAACGGATGCTGGTGAACAGGCTGCAGGAGGTCAGTGGTTACAGGTGGTCCACATGCGTTCACAGAGCAAGCAGTGAGCACAGCCCAGCAGAAAGCTGGGAGGCGTGCTTGCAAAGGCATACGAAATTTAAAACTCACACACACTTACGACCCAGCCTAAGGCACTGTTATGACTGGACAGAAGGTTCTGGAAGACAGGAGCATAAGAAGGTGTGACTCTGGGCTTTGTGAGGAAGACTATGGCTCCCCTTGGAGTCCAAGGACCTCCAGTCTGTCACAGATTCTGGTTTGGAGACTTAGACTCTGGGGGCTGCCCAGGCTCCAGCAGGACGGGGCACTGCCTGATGAGAAAAGCCTTAGAAATGAGCACTATTTCCTAAAGAAGGAAGTGCATGCGCATGCGAACACACACACACACACACACACACACACACACACACACAGAATGGTTCAGCCACAGGGCTAAGAGAAGGGGAATTGAACAGATCCAGTTTCTCCACGGAACAGCCCCCCAGGAGCTTCTCCTTGGGAACCGCCTCTCAGCTTTGAGAGGAGCTTGGCCAGCCCCAGACGTCTAGAGTGTAGAAGGGTCAGAGGATCCATGGGAAGATAAGAGAAGTTCCCAAAAGGTCTGGCATAGGAGGTGGGGAAGGAGTGGGAGGCAGGCCTGCCAGGTGGAGCTGTGACTAACCTGTGATCCTGTCACCCCTGACAATGATGCCAAGTGCTGCCCAGGCCCTGAGCCACCAAGAAACACCCCTGAGTGAGGGCCAGCTGCCTGAGTCACAGGGCCTCACAGAGCAGGCTTCCACTCTGGACGAGCTTTACTTGCTTCCCTCAGGGCCCAGCACCAGGTAGATGCTCTTGGTGACGAAGGCAATGAAGGGAAAGAGGGCCCAGCCAGCCTGGGAAGCCTCCCCAGGGCAGGGCTTCTCACACCACGAGAGAGCTCTTGCTTATTGTCAGGTTTCTGGGCGATCAGGAAATAAAAAACGCCAAAGCAAAAAAATTCAAGGTCACAAAAATTGGGGCTCTTAAAAATGTTTGATTTTAGTACACTAATGTTTTAACCACATGTTTAAAATCTATGTGCAACATGGTTGTGCTATTTTCAAGAAAATTACAGGACTTGTAACATATTAATTCATGGTTCACCAGTTACAAGTGGTGTGGGGTCCAGCAACAAGACTCAAGTTTAGTTTTACAATGAATGTCTTTTCTTCTCAGTCCTTTTGGTGTATCCCCAAGACTGTTACATACTCAACTGGAGATAAAGCCAAGAATCTAACTGCAAGGTCCTTTGTGACGGGAGGCCCAGGGGACATGGTACTCCGGGACCCCTTGGAGAGGTCTGCCTGGGAAGAGACCACCTTAGAGGGAGGTGAAGAAGCAACAGAAGCTGCAGGGCAGTCTCCTCCCTCCTCCTTCCTCATCTGTCTTCCTTCCTTCTTCCTCTCCTTCCTTCCCATACTCAGTATCCTCTATGAGGACTCACTCATGCACACAGACGACAGGGGAGCGTGCGTTTGCTTATGTGTGTGGTACGGGGAGAGGAGTGGTGTGTGTGTGAGAGTGTGCAGGCTGGGTGTCCAGGGGGTATGTGTGAAAGGTGTGGGGAGACGCCCTCTGCGCCTCCAGGGTGAGCTCTGCCCTCTTTCCTGTTTCTTGTCGCATTCCTCCCGAGCATCGGACTCAGGACTAAGTAGCTGGTGAGGGGCTTCTATCGTCTTCCTTTGAGCAAAGCCAGCAGGGAGCCGGCACTGGGTCACACAAGGAAAGATGTGGGCTCCAAGGAAAGAGAGGGGAAGCCTGGAACAGAGGCTTCACAGGGTCCAGATGCAGCTGGGGATACACTCCAGCCCACTCTCTCACAGGGCACCCCAAGAAACCTGCATCTCCAATGTGCCCCAGACCCCAGGAAGGAGAGGGACAGACCACCACAACTGTGAAGCAGCAGCAAGGAGGGCCATTGGAAGCAACGTGGAAACAGAGACCCTGGAGGGAGACCAGAGGGGCTGTCACAGGGATGATGGCCCTGGGAGGGGAAAGTACAGGTAACCCAGCCAGGCCAGGGGAGCAAGTCTATGGGAGAAGCCAATTTCCATCTGCAGACTTGGGTCTACTGCAATTTCCCCAGCTTAATTCAACTCAAACTACATGGCCCTGTCTGAGGTGTCATCAGGACCAAGGGGAAGGGCAACCCGAAAACATCCTTTAGCAACCTATTCCACTATGTCTCTGAGGCAGGAAGTTCTTCTTTATATCCCACCTCAATCCCACCAACTCCAATGGATATGGAAAGCAGCAATACCAGGTCAGAAGAAATGACCCCCACAGCTTTTTTTTTAATTGAAGTATAGTTGATGTACAATATTATATAAGTTACAGGTGTACAATACAGTGATGCACAGTTTTTAAAGGTTATACTCCATTTATAGTTATTATAAAATATTGGCTATATTCTGCGTGTTGTACAATATATCCTAGTTTATTTTATACATGATAGTTTATAGCTTTTAATCCCCTACCCCTGTATTGCCCCTTCCTGCCTCTCTCCCCCCACTAGTAACCACTAGTTTGTTCTATATACCTATGAGTCTGCTTCCTTTTTGTTATATTCACTAGTTTCCTGTATCCCCCATAGCTTTCAGTTCCTTCCTTGTTTACTTCCCCAGGAGCCTCCACATCTGGGGAGAAATTCTTGGTGTGTATCCTGCTGGCAAAGACCAGCATTCTCTGAGCTGAGCACTGCGGGTGAGGGGCGATCAGGGGCAGACACAAGGGTATCTGCAGCACTTCCTTCCCAAGAGCTCTGTGAGCCCATGGAGACCTGGGGTTTTGTCCTGGGTCTGCTGTTACATAGCTTCCTGGCCTTCACAAGCTACTTCTTTCCTCCAGTACTCAATTTTTATAAATAGTCAAGTCTGGACTTGATTGGTGGATTTCAAAACATTTTTAGCAATGCAACTTTTTTTTCAAATGAATGCTTTGGCTAAACCTCAATATACATAACAGATTAAAAAACACAGAGCTGCTCAGGTTGGCACAGGGGTGGGTTGGGGGTACCCCAGGGCCATCCCCTTGGTCTCCCTCTCTCAGGAGGACTCCACAGAAATGGGGGCACAGTTTGAAAACCACCGAGTTATGGGATCCATAAGGACCCGGCAGATGTAACACCCCAGGACTCTATGGCTCACATATTCTAACATCCCTCCTATAAGGGGAATATAAGTGGAGGGATGATTTTCTCATGATGCAAATGGGGAGACCGCGGGCTAGAGAGGTTAAGGGTCTTCTCCAGGAAACCCCGGGACTCCTGATTCACAGCCCAATGTGCTTTCTGCCAAGATGGCTCACACTCTCCAGAGCAAGCTTAACACATTCAGCAGCTAGTCCTCTGGAAGAGGGATCCAGACCCTCCAGCCCTTGTTACTTTCTCACCTGCTGGATACAGGCAAACAAGGAGATGCTTCCACAGGTCCCTCCCACAGCTGCCCCTGGAGCCCATCCTGACCAACTCTAGCTGCAAAGACATGTCCTCTCATTACTGAGGCCCAGCAGGCTGATGACTTCCTGTATTCCTCCCCACAGGGGCGTCACCTGGATCATGAGGTCATCCCTCTGCTGGCTCCTCCCACTTCTCCTCATCTTGGCCTCAGAGGCCCAAGGCCAGCCAACAAGACGACCAAGACCCAGACCAAGGCCCCAGCCCAGACCCAGACTCAGGCCCACACCCAGCTTTCCTCAGCCCGATGAGCCATCGGAGCCTACAGACCTGCCTCCTCCCCTCCCACCAGGCCCTCCATCTATCTTTCCTGACTGTCCCCGGGAGTGCTATTGCCCCCCTGATTTCCCATCTGCCCTCTACTGTGACAGCCGCAATCTTCGAAAGGTCCCTCTCATCCCGTCCCGCATCCATTACCTCTATCTCCAGAACAACTTCATAACTGAGCTCCCAGTGGAGTCCTTCAAGAATGCCACGGACCTGAGGTGGATCAATCTGGACAACAACCGAATTCGCAAGGTGGACCAGAAAGTGCTAGAGAAACTACCCAGCCTGGTGTTCCTCTACATGGAAAAGAACCACCTTGAAGAGGTGCCCTCGGCTCTGCCCCAGAACTTGGAGCAGCTGAGGCTAAGCCAGAACCATATCTCCAGAATCCCACCCGGCGTCTTCAGCAAGCTGGAGAAACTGCTGCTCCTGGATCTCCAACACAACAGGCTAAGCGACGGCGTCTTCAAGCCCGACACCTTCCAGGGCCTTAAAAGCCTCATGCAGCTCAACCTGGCCCACAACATCTTGAGAAAGATGCCACCCAAGATCCCCGTGGCCATTCACCAGCTCTACCTGGACAGCAACAAAATTGAGACCATCCCCAGTGGATACTTCAAGGGCTTCCCCAACCTGGCCTTCATTCGCCTCAACTACAACAAGCTCTCAGACAGGGGCCTCCCCAAGAACTCCTTTAACATCTCCAACCTACTCGTGCTCCACCTGTCGCACAACAAGATCAGCAACGTGCCCGCCATCAACAACAAGCTGGAGCACCTGTACCTCAACAACAACAGCATCGAGAGTGAGTGGGGGCAGGGCTGGGGTGCAGCCACTGGGAGGGAAGCTGGAGTCTCTTCTGCCTCAACACTTTCTCATGAGCCTCATGGCGGGGTGGGTGCAAAAAGCACCCAGTGTGGCCCTGGTCTTCAAACCTTGGTCTTTCCACTTACTATCTATGTGACCTTAAAAGGATATCTGACCTCTCTGGGAAGTTTCCTCATTTGTAAAATGAGAATGGCACAAAGTTGACATGAAGATTTAATAGTTTAATATGGATAAAGTGAGAATACCATGCTTGGAGGGTAATAGCTTTTCTCCCTCCACCCCTTCCCATCAGCCCCAGCTCTTTTGCCCTCCAGATCTATAGGTAAGGTAGACATGGAATATAGCCCTGGACATTCTCCTAAAAGCAGAATGGTGACATTTAAATGTTGACTCTGAAATGTCCTGGGCCTGTCCACTGCAGAAACTGGCAGCTGTGAGGAAAGAGGCTTCTTCCCAAGCCTAAGCCTAGGTTTTAAGGAGTCTGTAAAAAGCATACACAGAGAGGCAACTATATACTCAGAGTATACAACCGGTAAAAATGTGCAGCCAGAAGAACATGTCCGTATGCAGGTGCTTTCTGAATCTATCTGGAAGGCTGGAAGATTTAGTCATATAAGATAGTACACTTAAGGCAGAATTTGCCTAAGCTACATTTACGGGGTCCCGGGATTGGGATAAAAAAATCGCAGGCCAGAAAAGAGGCTCGAAGTCACAGTTTTACTTCAATCAAAAATGTCAGGTCTGAGTAGAGCAACAGCAGACAGTTTGAAAACAAAAGAGAGAATATTATCTGGTCCGTGGACAAAATCAGGCTACATTCACACAAGGAACGCAGCAGCTGCGCAGATAAAGGACACCACGAGGAAAGAGAAGCACTCCTAAAATAATATTAGTAATCCTTAGTTTTCAAGCCAAAGGATGAGAGGAGGATTTTTGAATTTCTATAATAGTGAAACAAGCAGGTGGGAGAACAGGCTTATTCACTCATCTGAGATAATTACACAAAGGTAGGGGAAGGCTTCTAAAAATCTTGTAAGAAACAAATTCAGGAAAAGGGAAAACTACTGTCTAATTTTACCCTGCAGGTAGCAAACTAATGGAACACATTACCCCCAGGAGGCTGGATAGGCCACAAATCTAGACAGAAAGGATACCTTGATTAATACATGGCTGACAAGTTTCTACCACATTGTGGAAGAACAGGCTGCAGGGGGGGGGTGGGTAGGGGAGTATATTATCCAGCCTTCTGAGGTTGAAGACAGAAAGATCACACCCACTCTCACCATTTCAGATTTGAGGACTAAGCATCAGGGTGGTAAAGTCCAAAGTCACAAAGGTCATAGGAAGAAAATCCATCTATGTCAGGGCTCTTTCTGCTACTCCAATGTTGAAGAGAGAAGAAAGGGGAGAGAGGGAAGACGAGGAAGAGGAAGAAGGAGATGAAGAGCAACCACAACAACAACCCACAGAAGATAAAACAAGCAAGGCTTAGGGAGAATAAAAAGCTCCATTTAGAAGATGACATACCTCATGTCATCTAATAAGAGGTGAAGGAGAAAATGGAAACTCATTTTCCATTTGAAAGCCTACCACAATTTGGCCATAACTTACCTTTCCAGCTTACTTTCCCCAGAATCGGTAATCAACTTCAGAATCAACAGATTCATCGTGTCCTAGGGCCCCATGCCCTTCCCAGGCCCCCTTTCCTCTTCCTGTCATCCCTATTTCAGCTAATGTAACCACCTCCTGCTCATCATCATGCCTCACATCCTGTTCACAGGAAAACCTCCAGAGTAATCCATCCACCTGCTGGCTTCAGATCTTGCTTCCCCCTATTGTTTCTCCACACTGTAGCCAAATTCATCTTTCTATAGTATAAACCTGATCATAGGACCCTTCCAGGTTTAACACTCCAGGACACTATGGTTCATATATCCCACCATCCACCTCATAGCAACAGTCCTGCTCAGTGCCATTCCTCAGACTGGAAATCAAAGACCCCATCCTTAGTGAAATATTTGAAAGCCTACCATAACTGGTGGCCACAACTTACCTCTCCAGTTTAGTCTTCCTAGTATATCACATTGTACTATTTACTGGTCCCAAACTCTGTCATGAGCTTTTTGGCCTCCACAATATCATTCAAATAGGTCACAGCATCAGAACACCATCCCCAGGTCTCTACCTGCTGTAATCCTATCTTTGAAGGTTCAGCTGAAAGTTTACTTCCTCTATGACTCTTCTGAGTAAATTTTCCATAACAATTGTTGATCAATTCCAACTTAATTTGTTTCACAAATGGGTAAACGGAGCCTGGAGGTTAGGGTCGACTCATTCATGGTCACACGTTCCCAAGAACTGGTCAGCCAGTTCCAGAGAGGAAAACTCTAGAGTCCTTGTCCCTGTCTACCCTCTTCTTCCTCTTTGTCTTTGCCTCCAGCCCCGTCAGGCCTGACCCCCTGCCCATCTCTCCTGCTGACTTCTCCCCTTTTTCTCCATAGAAATCAATGGGACCCAGATTTGCCCCAACAATCTAGTTGCCTTCCACGACTTCTCCTCGGATCTGGAGAATGTGCCACACCTCCGCTACCTGCGGCTGGATGGAAACTACCTGAAGCCGCCCATCCCACTGGACCTCATGATGTGCTTCCGCCTGCTGCAATCTGTGGTCATCTAGGCCTTATCCTGCCCCTGGAGCTCCTCTGGCCACACTTGAATACAGTGGCCCAGGTGCCTGTGCCCACCATTTGTTTTCTCTGTCTCCTTTTCTTGCTCTCAGCTTTGCCTTTCTTATCCCACCCTCCTGATGCAAGGACAAGCCACGTACTCTGCTGCCCCTGCAGCTTCTAGAGCAAGACTTCCAAAGGCTTGATTTGGTCCACCCAGCTCAAAGACATCCACTGCACATCCAAACTTCTGGACCCAGAAGCACAGAGGTGTGTCTAAAGACTTCATATTCTCTTCTCTCTCCTCCCCCCCTCATCACTCCTGGGTAAGTCTGGGCTATGAACCGACATCTGGATCTTGTCCTGGCCAAAGCAAGCAGAAGATGGTCAGGGGCAGCCTAGAGGTGAGGTTTGGGAAGTCCTGCTGGAAACTCCTCCATGGTGGGCAGCTCTGGCCCAAAGAGGCTAAGAAACCCGTGTCTCCCTGGCTGAGGATCCCATCTTCCAAAACTGCTACTCCACCACCCCATTCACTGGCACTAGACAGCGCACCAGCTCTGTGCCAGCCCGTGTTCTCTGGAAAGGAAGTGCAAGGGAATAGCTGAGGGAGGGCAGAGGGTCAGAGATTCACACAAGGGCCTGCATCCGGCTGTCTCTTCATAGGGATGAGATGGGGCCCTCCTTCTCAGAACACAGCCTCCTGGCTGGTCCTCTCTGTTCCAAGAGTAAGAGCAGGGAGGAACAATCCAGGAGAAGAATGGCTCAAAAAACTAGGAATCAGCTGGTGGGAGAGGGGTGGGAGTCAGAGACCCAGGATGGGCCCGTGTGGGTGCAGATGGATCCTGCTGCCCCCTTGGCCACTCTGGATAAGAGGCCTGATGCCCTGGGGAACACAGCGCCCACAGTGGAGTGTACACAGCCACCAACCCCGCCCCGCCATCTGTTCTCTATCAGTGAGGATGGCCCAATTCTTTCCACTCCCGGGAAGCAGTTCCTGAGAAACTGCTCAAGAAGGGGTGGAGCACCTGGAAATCTCCCAGAAGCCTCTTCCACTTGCGCAGATTGGCCTCCCCTTCTAAGACAGACACAGCAGTGACACCTGGTGGCTGGTGCTTGCCACAGCTGGCTCCCACGTTCCTGCTCATCTCTCTGGTGTGATTTTCCAAGATCAAGGAGTTGGCCTCAGGTTCCAACTTGGAGAGCCATGGGCGATGTGCATGGTCTCTCTCTCCTCTGGGGTCTAAAGGGCACAAAGGTACAGAGGCCCCAAGGTGGGGGATCTGATTCCCATCATGAGTGAACACAAGTGGGAACCTTCAGGAAACCAGTTGAGGATACAGTTTGTTCCGATCTGCTCTCTTACCTTATGGGTCCCCTCTGCTCTCAGCTTTCATGTGGTACACCAAGGAGGTGGATAAGATACCCCTCCAAGGACCCTCTGGCGCTCATGTTCCTGTATGCAGCTCCATCCTTTAGACCATGTTCTAATGCAGGACAAGTCCTAAATATTATCCCTTTCCCTTGCAATAATTTATTCCCTGTATGGACTGTCCTTCCCCCAGAGTTCCCACCCCACCCTGTCTGGCCCAGGTGAGCAGTGTGACAGGCCTCTAAGGGAAGCCTGGGTTCCACAGGGCTGACTCAACCTCATCTTCCCCTTAACTCCCTCTAGGGGATGCTGCCCCTCTACAGCCTCTGAGTGTATGTTGGTGGGGGTGGGGACATATGTCGTAGAAATGAGCAGGATACAGTGCCCACTCCCAAGTTAGGTTGAAAAAAGTTACAGCGATGTTTAAGAAATTGGATTAAACTAGGTCCCTAACTTCAAGAAATTCCCATTATACTCTTATTTTTCCCTTTTGCTAATTTACAGAAAATGGGCCCATTTCATTACAGCCTCCTTCCCCCATGCTCGCATACAACTGCTTCATTCCTCGAGGCTGCAGCTGGTTTCTTCGAGGCTGCAGCTGGTTTCTCCAAGGTTCCTGCTTAGAGTCAAGATATCATTGTGGCTGTAAGCAACCTGGTGCTATGGCCTGGATAAGCCCCTTCTGCACCTTATTCCCACCTTGCGCCCTCAGCCCCTCTGATGAGGCCCTCAGGGGAGCATAGCTCCTGGGGCTCCCCGGGGAGGAGGGGTCATTCCCCAGCTCCTGCCAACCTGAAGTGTTTTGTTTCAGCAGCAACAAAATCACCATCATCCTATTGCCACATCTAGAATATTGCTGCTTCCTCCATTGCTCCCTGTATCTGTAAACCAGAGGAAATTAAATTGGCTTTACAGCACCACCCTCCCACATACAATGTGCTGTTTTCCCTCGGGCTTAAGGAAGCCCCCTCCTCCATATACAGGTTAATTCTCTCAGTGCTGCTGACATATGCACATACAGGTGTGTAAGTAGGTGTGTATGTATGTGTACTCTGTACATATATCTATTCTTTCTTGAAGACCATATTAACTTTGTGCAACAACTTTGACATTCCAGCACGCTTCACAGCAGAGAAAATAAAGTGATATGAAAAATATCCTGCTTGAAATTGACAATGTAAACAGATGAGAATAGTACCTTAAAGTCACTTTGCCACCCCTCTCCCCCTGCCTCCCACCTTCCTTGCTCTGAGAAGACTGGTGGAGAAAGGATCCTATCCTTAAGAAGCTCTAGGAAAATTATTCCAAAAGTTTTTCTGGTGAATTTCCCCCAAACTCACAATTGTTACAAAAATAATCCCTAAAGTCAGACAAGAAATTTGACAGCTACATTTGAAGCCCAAATCTCCAAGTTCTTTTTAACCCACAGATACCAAATTGTTGAGGTCTCCCAAATGCTCTGTACTGAAAGACAGAAAACAGACACCACTCCTGACCAGGAAAAGATAACAGACTAGTTGAGGACAGGTAGTGTAAGATACACAAAACAGTGGCAGAGGTGTATCAAGGGCAGTGAGCAAAGGGCCAGCCACATCATCTGGAATGGTCTACATGCTATGCAGATGTTCACAGAAGGGCAAAAACAGGGTACCCTGGAATCTCTCTTCAGGTGGAAGGTTTGTTCCAGAACCAACCCTGTGATCCTCCCGGACTACACCATCTTCTTTCGAATGAAAACTGCCAGATGCTGTCCCACCCCTCCCACCCTGCCCCCTAAATTCCTGCTTCAGTTCAATTCAGCAAGTTTTCAGCATATATCAACCATGTGCAAGGTTCCCAGCTAAGAATTCAAGGATAAGTAATATATACCCCATGCCACTGAGGAATTCATACAGGAAAACATCCATGAATTAGTAATTGCATGTCTTAAGTGTTTGCAATAATGTTGGGTACAGAAAGCATAGTGGAGAGGGCCTCTACTTCTGCCTGGGAGAAACCAGAATGGCTCCTATCATTTGAGCTGGATCTTAAGGTTTGAATCAGATTTTGCCAGGTGGGAGAAGGAGGAAAAAGCACATAAACAGGAAAGAAGGGAAGCAGCATGAGAAAAAGATTGGGAGACATGGAGTCTACCCTGTATGAGGTGTGTGTGTGTGTGTGTGTGTGTGTGTGTGCCTGAGAGAGGAAGAGAAATGAGTTCCAGTCATGGAGTTATGTAGCTACAAGCCCTCAGCAGGGAATATACCCTTGCTGTCCAAAAAGCAGGAGGGTTCCTGAAACTTCCACCCCTGCCTCTCTCTCTGCCCACGAACAGGGAAGCAACAGGGTCAGCTGGCCAGACTTCTGTCCCCAGGGCCTGCCACCTCCGTTCCATCATCATGCCTCCTGCTTCTCCTAATGAGATTCGGATTAGACCAGCTCCTGCACCTCCCGCCAACTTTTGCGGGCTCTCTGGGAGCTGAGCTGCCTGGAGCAACAGCATGATCTCGTTAGACGGTTCCCACGTAGGTCACACACACGCACACATCCCATGGACCCTCCCTGAAATCCATGGTAACCAGAGTGTGTGCCGGTGTATTTGTGAAACCGAGAGCAGAAGCTGGAAGAGGGTCTAAGACGTGCAGCCTAAACCAGAAGCTGCTCCACTGGGGGCCGGGGGCCGGGGGCGGGGGCGGGGGGGGGTGGAGCCAGCGCATGCGTGGCGTGACCGCAAATCTGGCCAAGCTGGCCGAGTGCGTGGGAGAATACCGATTGTAGGGGCCACAGCGATAGAGCCCAGAGAGCAGGAGGGCTGGCGGGTGTGCGTCACCGAGAAAGCGGGGAAGGAGAGTGGGAGCAGACTGCAGGGGGGAATGAATGAACCGTCACATCTGCATTCTTCGCAGGGAATAAATGGTGTGGGGTGGGGAGGGGTGACGCCCAGGCTGACTGCGGGGCGGGGCGGGGGCGCGGGTTTCTGGCTGCGGAGCCTAGGCTGTAGAGAGAAAGTAGAGGAGGACAGCCCGCCACATATGCATTCTGTTTCCTGGGCACCTTCCTGGCTCCAGGGGCTCCCTCCCTCCACCAGCAGAGCCCTGCGTGTCTCTCCACACGTCGGGGGCTGTCTGGGGCACAGGAACAAGTGTTGCTCTGGTGACAAGGTTCTTGGGCTGGGGAAGCCCTCTCCACACCAGCTGGTGCCCAGGAGCACTGCCCCTGGAGCCAGGCTGTTAGCTCTGCCCCTTCACCTGTTGTGCCAGGGCAGAGATGAGTTCTGCCAAGGCCATCTCTTCTGAGGGCACGGAGACACATGGCCTCAGGACCTCAGGGGTGAGGCAAAGAAGGGGAGGGTCATATGAATAAAGGAGAACTCTCTGGCCTGAGAATCAGGAAATCTAGGACCTGGCCCTGGCTCTGTGTGACCTTGGGCAAGTCACCTCACCTTGCTGGGCCTCGGTTTCCCCACATGCACTATGAAAGTTTTGGATTAAACCATCCCAAGGAGAACCATGCAGCTGGGATTCGGTCTCTGGTTAGTGGGAGGAAGTAGGGAGAAGGGGCGTCACCTAAGAACCTGGACAAACACGTATGCAGGCTGGCAGACTCCTGGGGACGATGTCTTAGCCCCTTACCCGTGCCTTCAGCAAGGACTTGCCCTGCAGCAACCTAAGGCACCAGGGAAAGGAGAGTCTCTCCTGACACATACACCTTTGTTAGGGGACCATGGAGTGGGGGGGGATTCTCCTCAGCCCCCTGAGGACCCCACACAATGCCTCCTGGTGTTTATGATCAGGAAGTTTTTTTCTAGGGCCCAATCTTATAGATTTGGAGAATTTCCTATGTCTTCCTCCCCATCATCGTCAGAGAGCTTGAAGCTGGCTATCAAATCCTGCTCCATCCCCCATTCACCTTCTCTTTGAATCTCTCTCCCTGTGGTGATCTTTGTTCAGTTATGGTCCTGGATTAGAGGTCCAGGTGGTGGGTAGTGGTGCTGGTCGGAGTACCTCAGCTGAGCCTCTTTTAATCTTTGGATTCTATCTATGAAACCAAAGCCTTATCACTCTCTGGCTGGAGAAAAAAGCTGGAAAGTCAAGCTCTATCCCTCCACATACCCCCACTGCTGCCTTCTCTTCTTGGAGAGTACAGAATCTGAGGGGTTGATCTACCCTCAGGAGGTGGGAACAACCTGCCCCCTCAAAGACGGTGGGCCAGAAAAAGAGAGACGTAGCAGACAGAGAAAGAGAGGAAAAGATGATGGGAGGTGGGGAGGGGTACGTATAGGGGGCTGAGAGTAGAAGAGGTGGAGGGAGGGAGAAAAAAATTCTTTCCAACCAAGCAAAGGAGTGGGATGAGGGACCTGCTGAGGAAGGAGGAGAAGAAACAGCTGGACATCAGGAAAAAGAGAAGTCTGATTGGCTACACGCCTGCCTTGGCTGGCTCCCCTGCCCTCCCCAGGCGACTGTCTACCCAGACCCCTCCGTGGGTCATGACTTCTCCATCAGACTCCCCACCTCTCTGGAAGCTGTGAGCCTCCATTTGGAACCAAAAGAGTCTACAGGGGTAAGGTTCAAGGCTTTGAGGTGTTAGGCCCATTGGTATGCAAATGAGGGAGAGTGCTTGTGGGGAGGAGGGCACAGGGGTGCAGTGGGGTGGGGTGTCTGGGTTGAGACAGGGGATTGAGGTTGGAAGGAGGCAGTAAACTGTCTTAGGGCTTTTGCTTTAAGATTTTTTTGATTATATAATTTGGTTTGGAGTAACGTATGGGAGGTAAGATGAAGAGACACCTCTTGCTAGGATGGGGGCTTACCCCCTTGCCCAGCTAAAATTAAGAAAGGGAGCGTGCTTGCTTTGGCAGCACACATACTAAAATTGGAACGCTGCAAAGAAGATTAGCATGGCCCGTGCACAAGGGTTACACGCAAATTTGTGAAGCTTTCCATTTTTTTTTTTTTTTGCTGCATTGAGTCTTTGTCGCTGTGCGCGGGCTTTCTCTAGTTGCGGTGAGCATGGGCTGCTCTTCGTTGCGGTGCGCGGGCTTCTCATTGCAGTGGCTTCTCTTGTTGCGGAGCATGGGCTCTAGGTGCACGGGCTTCAGTAGTTGCAGCACGCTGTCTCAGTAGTTGTGGCGTATGGGCCTAGTTGCTCCGCGGCATGTGGGATCTTCCGGGACCAGGGCTCGAACCCGTGTCCCCTGCATTGGCAGGCGGATTCTTAACCACTGTGTCACCAGGGGAGCCCCATATTTTTTATAATTGAGTCACTTTGCTGTACAGCAGAGATTGGCACAACATTGTAAATCAACTATACTTCAATTTTTAAAAATGAAGAAAAAAAGAGGGAGAGTCTACTAGAGACTTGTGTAGCCGGCTTTGGGGAGAGCTGCATTATCAGAAATACACTGGGTACCTCACACCCACACTGCACACATTCCTTGACCCATCTGTGCATATGTGGATGAACTTGTATGAACATTTGAATTCACCTGTACACAGAAACCTAAGGAATTTTCCGGGTGTGTACAACCAAACACAAAGAGCTCTTCTGTTTCCATAATCATTTGTTTCTAAAAAGCTGCATTTATAAATAGATTTTAAAACTAACATGCTTTTTTACACCGTAATCAATTTTTAAGCCTATGTTCTCTAAATGGACTAGTCATTCCTGGAACTAGGCATGCCTTATTTATTTCTGTGCCCCCAGAGACAAATACAGTGCCTGGGACTATTAAGAGATCTCACAAATGTTTGTCAAGCAAAGGCATGAATGAATGAATGATCTTTTAAAAACCACAGGATTCCTTAATGGTGAAGTTTCTCTAAATCTAGTTTAGTGGCTAATGGTTGTACTCTGAGTGGGTGGTTGTATAAGAGAGAACATCTGTGTAAATTCACGAGCGTGTGCCTAGTTAGTAGGGAGGTATGTAGACAAGGGGACATGCATGAGTGTGTCTGTGTTGAGATAAGTAAACGAGCCTTTGCCAGGTGCCTGCACATTCCTGCGTCAGTGAATATCAGTGTGTGCATGAGCATGTGAAGAGACTGAACTGGCGAGCAGTGAGGGGGGCTGGCAGGAAATATCCCCCTAGATGTAGCCCCAGCCTTGAAGGAGCCTGCACATGAATGAAGGCACTAAGTGTGTGACAAATGGCTTAAGAATCTGCAAGTGTGGGGGTGGGAAGTGGGGTGAGTTTGTGAGCTGTTCCCCCAGGACTGGATACCTAAGTGATTCGGCCCCATTCTCATCCCATCCGCCACCTGCCAGGACTTCCATGAAGCTACTGGCCTTACTCAGCCTGCTGGCCCTGATGCTGCAGGAAGCAGGGACAGCATCTCTCCCTAAAACGGAGAGGGAGAGGGAAGGAGACCAGCCACGAGGGGAAGGCGATTCTTATGCAGTTCTGCATCTGGGGGACTATGTCCTGAGCCTGGACAACTACGATCAGGTCATTGACCTGAGCAACTATGATGAACTCACAGACTACAGGGACCAGCTCCCCAAGGTGAGGGGCATGCAGCAGACCCATTGCATTCCCTGCAAGAAACTGGGAGCCTGAGGCCTGGTCCCTCTCTACCTGTTCCATAATGCAGGTATCTCAAGCCTCCAACTTTCTCTAGGAGGTGGAAATTCTTGTCCCTCCACAGGAACTTGTCATTTAGATAATACTAAGAAAGAGGACACAAAACTTCAAGTTCTTTGTCTGTTTGTAGCAAATTTTGTGGGACTTCCCTTAGAAGTCATACATCCCTCCTTCCCTCTGCTTCAAGACCATGAGGTGTATCTCACTGGGACAACAGCAATGTCCTCACATTCTCCCTTGAAGAAAGGAATGCTACAACCTGTCTTTTCTTAGACTATCTTCAGTTCTGAAGTTCATCTCTCAGCCCTTTCTGGCCTTTGCAGGGACTGATCTGAAGTCTACACTCATCTGCTGTCTGACCTTGGTCTGTGCGGGCAAGGGAAAAGCCCAGCCTGGGGGGTCTGGAGATGTGGTTCTAGCTCTGCCACCAGCTTAGCCACCAGCTGTCCCCTTGAGCTCAGTCCCTCCCCTATCTGGACCTCAGTTTCCTCATCCATGTCATGATGAGGGACCAGATACTCAGAAGGTCCTTTCCTTCCTCACTCTTTCTGCCATCCCCCCCTCGTTCTCCACAGTGACTCTTTGCAAGCTTGAAATTGGTTGCTGAAGTTCCCAGAATCCAAAGTGAAGTCCCTCTCAGTCCCTCAAAGCTGGCTTACTGTATACTGTGTCTCCAGGTTAAAGGGACCAGCCTGGCTTCTCCAACTAGGACAAGTTTCACTCAGAGCACAAAGGCTCCAAGGACACCCCCTTCAAACCCCACAATGGCCAGGCCTAGGACGCTGGGCCTGCTGGTTTCCCCGACCAGCCACGGTAAGTTCACAGGCACAGGTCTCAATAGCCACAGGTCATGGGTGGGCAGCCATGACCCAGCACCAGGGGTGCCAAAGAGGAGTGTAGTCAGAGCTAGGGAGTGGAGGATCAGGGAGAGAAGGGGAAACAGCTGCAAGGGAGAAAAAAAAACAAAACAAAGGGAGAGGCTGGCTGTTCCTAATGCTTCTGCCTGAGTGCACAAACTGGATAGGAAGCAAAGAAATGCAAGAACTCCGCTGTGCCTAGAAAAGCCACCTACCTTAATTAATAGCATCGCTGGGGGAGCAGGTTGAGTGGTAATTAGATTAGAGACAATTAAAGGCCTGTAGAGAAGAATAAATTACTTTGTGGCTGTCATTTGGCATGGGGGCAAATGAAGCAGTCATACTGCTTTTCAGCTTGAATTCCCTCGTTAGCAGCTTTCCCCCCTCCTTGAGGCCCTCCTGGAGACTCTGGGATGCTGGCATATCCGCCGGTAGGGGGTTGGCACTCTGCTGGGGATCAGAACTGAGGCAGAGGAGGATGCAGTTAATTCCTGACTTGCTTGCTCTCGGTTCCTGTTCTCCTCTTGAGATGTTTGCCTTGGGTGGGTGTAGGGTAATGGGACATCTGTAGAGAAAACACTTCTGTCAGGAATCCATGACCTCCCAAGCTTAAAGATACCATAAAGGGCCTCAGCTGGACTTGCCATTCAAGACCTGGGGATAAGTACACAGTCTGGTCACGGCTGGTGAAGAAGAGCTATCTCTTAATCTTGGGTCTGTGTCACTACCAACAGAGTTCCCCCTTGAGTTGGACTAGCAGTGATCTCCAGTAATCTCTGTCCTTTCTAATAACAAGGGATGGAAACCTCCTGCAGTATTCAGTAAAACCTTCCCAACTTTGTAAAGCCAGTCTGAGCTCAATGGCCTGGCCTAAGTCTCATGACCACTGGTCATGGACTGAGAACAGGGGAGGGATGTTTTCCAATAGAAAACTGAGATGCTGATACCATAAGAAGGGGAAATGAATCCTGGGCAGACAGTGTACACTCCACCTTGGCTCTATTATGGTTTTTGGAGCCACACAGAACATGTCTAACTCCTCGCCCACAAGGCAGATGGCAGAGCCGGCAGCCATTGGCCATTCCACTGAATTCTGGCTTTATTTCATCTTCATTGCACCTTTTAGGACTAGAGAGGAGCCCTATGGAAAAGAGACTGATAGATGTCCTAGAAACACCCACATAGGTCCAGAAAAACCTACACAGGACCAGGGTCTGATGAAGGCACTAATGGGCTTGGATTGTAATGGGTAATAACTGAGGGTGGATCTGCTTCTCTTAGGTCAAGGGCTGAGTGCCAGGCTGGCAGCGGCCAACAGCACTCCTGGGTACATTGTGACAGTCGGTCTGGGCAGCAACCCAAGAAGACACAGACAACCACGGCTCAGACACTCCCTGGGGCCGGGTCTATCGGTCCCAGAGGCTGAAGGGAGTCTGACTGAGGAGGGGGGTCTCCCTTTGTTCTGTCTTCTACCTGGGCCAGGCCTGCCAACCTGTCTGATCTGCGTGTGCCTTGGTTCGTCTGTGTACTGTGACGATGCTGACCTAGAGGACATCCCTCCTCTTCCCCAGACAACCACTTACCTGTACGCCCGCTTCAACCGCATCAGCCATATTCGGGCTGGAGACTTCAAAGGGCTGAGTATGTAATGTCCTGGCAACAGAAAAGAGTGGGTGGGCAGAGGGAACCCCCAGGGTTCTTTCCCTTGCCACCCAGCCACATTGAACCGTCACCAGACCAAGTGCCTTTCCCTGTTGGCTTTCAGTCTCTCCAGCTATCAAACGGAAATAGCCCCAGTCTCTTTAATTCCTTTCCTTGAAGATTTTTAGATGGCAGAAGTGACCTGTTCTTGTATGTTCTCCCCGAAGCTATGGGAAGCAGGGGAGGAGAAAGTATGATCAAGCCTACGTTTTCAGGCTGTCCCAGCAACTGTAGCTCTCTGCCGTCCTGGCCTCTGGACAAGACCATGTTAACTCTTGTCTCTAATCCAGATTCTTCCACTAATTACTGACAGCCTTCCTGGGCCTCATTGTTCTTTTGTGTAAACTAACAGGTAGAAGTGGGATGGATCCAGGGATTCCTGAGCCTGTTGGGTCTTACCCTCAAAAAGCTTCTTCCAAGCCAATCCACATAGGACAGAACTCCAGGGAAAGGTATTACAGAATCTGAGGGCTTTTCCAGGTTTATAAAGTTATTCCTTCTGGTTTGGACCTGGTGCAGGTGGAGAGCTGGCTAGCATCCCCTATCCTGAGAGGCAGGGAGCAGGTCACAGGCAGCTCCAGCAGGAGCAAGGGAAGATGGTACGTCCCTCATCTCTCTGTGTTCTGCCCTGCACCTCTTAGCAAAACTGAAGAGGATTGACCTCTCTAGCAATTTCATCTCCTCCATCGATGACGATGCCCTCCTCCTGCTGCCTGCTCTGCAGGATCTGATCCTCCCTGAGAATAAGCTGGCAGCGCTACCTGTGCTGCCCACTGGCATTGAGATCCTGGACATCCGCCTGAACCAGCTCCGGAGCTCAGGGATACAGCCTGAAGCCTTCAGGGTGAGCCAGGGCCTTAAGTCCCCCATCTACCACCTGCCACCCATGCCTACGACCACACACACACACACACACACACACACACAAACACACACACACACCCCTGACCCTCACGGGGTATCTCTGCTCCAACCCTGTTCTGGGGCGTGAAAATCAAACCCCATTTCCCTCATCTAAACCATCAGCAGCTCCCCCTCTCCCTCTGTGGGGCACCTGGTCTCTTGGCTTCTTTCTGTGCAACTGCCCAATCACCTCCCTCTGCACCAACATCCTCACACACTCAGTTTCTGCTCCCCTAAAACTTTGACTTACATGTGACTGGACTTGCAGTGGTACTGGCTCCAGTTCTCACTCTACATATTCTTTTATTTCCAAAACCCATCACTCACTGACTAATCACTGTCTTTCTAGGAGCAAATTCTCAAGAGAGAAAATCTGGTCACTGGCTGGCCAGTTTTGATGGGAAGGGCTAAACACATGGCACAAATATGGCCCCCTGGGCTGCCCACTCAGCAGGGCCAGGAAGAGTCCTGGGGACAGTTCCAGTGAGGAAATGAAGAGGGGTGTGGATGAGATTGACACCCCAGCTCTGTCACACTCACATATGCAATTTGCTTCCATTGTGCCTGTGGCTCTCATTACGCTAGTCCGAGTATTTCCCGACCATGCTCTCCATAGCTGCTCCAGATTTAGCATCTGGAGACTTTTCATTTGGGAAAGTCCCCTCTGATAGCAGAGACGCTGAGGCTGGGCCGAAATGTCCTGCGTCCTGCCTCCCACCCACCTCTGCCCCTTGCCTGCTCTTCCCAGAGTCCCCACTGACACTGCCGAGTGCCTTCACACTCCCCCAGCTGCTGGTGCCTCAGTGGCAGCAACTTTTCCTTCTGCATCCAGTGGGAAGAAATGGGCCTCCCCCACAGCACCCAGCGCGGAACCTGGCACCTGGCTGAGGCCCAGGAGACCCTGAGTGAGCGAATGGAGTCACATCAGGCACCCATCACTGCCAGGGCCCCACAGCACCCACCAGCCTCCCGCACCATTTGCCTCCTCCCCAGGCGCTGGAGAAGCTGCAGTTCCTCTACCTGGCCGATAACCTGCTGGACTCCATCCCCAGGTCCCTGCCCCTGAGCCTGCGCTCACTACACCTGCAGGTGAGCGGCCTCCCCAAGAACAAGAGCATTGAACAGCACAGAAAGTGGAGGTCAGATTGCAGGGAGCCCGCCCCCTTAGGCAGCGGTGGGTCTACATCACTGAGAGCTCACTGGAGACAAGGATTGGTAGGTCTTGTTCAGACCACTGTGCACAGACTCAGTTTGATTTCTTCCCCTTGCTGCTCTTTGAAACACTTCCCCTCCATGTCCTTTTCCCATCTCACCCAATTGCTTGTTCCTCTCCCCCTTCCCTTACCCTCTGTCTCCCGTCTTCCCTTCATCCCTCTCAATCTCCCCTCTCTCTCCATCCGTCCTCAATGGGTCTCCTCTCCTCTTTCCTTGTATGCGGCGTTGGCTTTCTGTGCCTCGGTTTCTCCAGTTGTAAAGGGGAGGCGAGCTGGTAGGGAGAGCAGACTGAGCCTGCCTTCAGTGCTGCCTGAGGGCAGAATCTCCAGGCGGAGGAGGCTTGTCAGTGTGTTCTTTCCAGAATAACATGATAGAGACCATGCAGAGGGACACCTTCTGTGACGCTAAGGAGCACAAACACACCCGGAGGCAGCTGGAAGACATCCGCCTGGACGGCAATCCCATCAACCTGAGCCTCTTCCCCAGTGCCTACTTCTGCCTGCCTCGGCTCCCCACGGGCCACTTCACCTAGCTCACCTTCCACTGCTCCCTAGTAAGAGCCCTTGGAGGACCAGCGAGGGCACGGGCCTCCTGGGCCATAGGGCCCGATCCCTGTCAGTGGTCTTTCATCCAGGCATTAATCACCCTCAAGATCCGATTGCAAAAATCCACACACACCCCTCCCCCAACACACACACGGAAATGTCTTCCAGGAGCCAGATTTGTATTTCTCCATCCTCTTTCCTTAACACCTTATGGCACCTGGCTCAGAGAATAGCGACATCTGCAGCAAAACTCTTTCCCATATCCCCCATCCCTCCTACCCATACAGAATGCCAAGAAAATCATGTAAGAGGAAGAGGAGGAACAGAAAGAGAAGGAGGAAGTGGGGAGAAGCAGTGGCGGGCTGGAGCCAGCTCTTACTACTAGGCTTGCAAGAACTGATTATTAAAATCTTCCAGAATTTTGCAAGCCCGTTGTTAAACACAGCCATTATCAAAAACTAAATTATATAAACTCACAATTAAATATATTATGTTGAAAACAAATGTAATAAATATTCAAACTCATCACTTCCCAATTATTTTACTATGTTTTATTGTTAACCATGTTCTTGAACTTATTTACGTCCACGGTACTTGTGTGGTGGAAATACTATATAATGACATGCTACTACTGCCCATCTCTTCCCAACTCTGCTTTCAGTGACATCACATTGGTAGTTTGAAATTGGCCATGTTGGGAGTATTTATACCACGCACATCGGTAAACACTACACATTAGGATTTTTTTGAGAAAGAGAGAAAGCCTGTTGTTAAGCATTTGCCAGCACACCACTGAGGGAAAAGAACAGCTGTTTAAAGTACCCTTCCCCCTACTTCCAGGGGGGTAGGGTGGGGTTTCTGTGGGGCTTTTAAAATTTTCTTACTTTTCCTATGCCAGAGCTTCCTGTTATATTTGGAGGGATCCATTCATAAGGATGGAGAACTGACATGAATCTTCATCTGGATGCCTCCTTGTAGCGCTTACCTATTCCTGGCTCAGTGACCAGCTTCTGAGCACCGATGGCTCAGCCAGCTGGTGCCTAGCCATGCTCTCTTGATGTTTAACCACCAGAGGGCAGCCTTGTGCAAAGATAAATAAATAAATATAGCAATTACCCACCTGCAACCTTCTTGGATCCTGGGCTGGGCCTGCTGTACTGGGCGAATGGAAAGAAGGGCAACTATGATCTAGCCAACTTGCCCCTTGAATTATAATGGGAGGAGAGATGTCATCTTTCTCCTTATAAGGACATGTTGGGCAAGGAGGGGTGTAATAGATGGGTGCTTGGCATCAGGTGTTGACTAGGGCATAGAAGAAGGGCGAGGCAGGCAATTCATGTATTCATTCAGCAAGGATTTTATTGAGCACCTACCTGCTATGTGCAGATGGTATGCAATAGACATACTCCTTTTCTTCATGGAGCTTAAAGTTGAGTGTGGAAGACGTGTGAAACAAATAATCACACAAATAACCACACTATTCAACTCATGATAAATACTGTAACCACACTATTCAACTCATGATAAATACTGTAAAAAAAGGAATATACAAAACGCTATGAGAACTTACAGGAGGGGGACACAGTTTAAGGGTCCAGTAGACCTTGAAGAATCAATGTCTAAGCTGAAAGCTGAAGGAATAGGAGTTAGCCAAGGCAACCACTCAAGGCCCCCGGTGGTCCCCAAGTCTGGATGGACAGGTGTGTCTTGGGGCCCACCTGGAAGGGAACCCATTCATCTGCCTCCCCCACCTCTGTCTAGACCTCTCCAAGTACTGTGGATGTTCAGGACAGTCCTGTAAGCAGACCAGTCAGGGATCATTATTCACATTCTTCAGATGAAGAATTTGAGAACTAGAGAAGACTCCACACACAGGCTGCAAACTAGGAGTGGGAAGTCTCAGAGGCGGTGAGAGGGGCCTGGTGCAGTTGCTGCTGTGTCCACCCCCGCTCACCCCAAGAACCCAAGGATTCCAGGACCCAACAAGCTCCCTCTCTCTCTCTCTGTCTCTTTCTCTCTGTCTCTCTCTCTTGCTCTTTCTATCTCTCTCACATACATGATCTCTCTCATTCCCCAGTCCCATCCTCTTCCATATCCCACTTTATTTGATTATGACCAGGCCGAGGCATGCAACAGTTGGAAACCTCAAGATCCGCAAGTGCAAGAAACCCTGATTTGAAATAATCCAATGAAAAAAACAGAAGAAATTTTCCAGAACTGGGGCTCCCGTGTGCTAGAAGCCACATCATACCCATATGCCCCAAGGTTAATATGTGCTAAGTACAGAAAGTCATCTGACCCTTGTTCTATTGTGGGAGAAGGGGACTCACAATTTCTGGACTCCTGGAATTTGCCAGACACTGTATTAGAAGTTTTTATGCACATCAACTCACTTAATCCCAACCACCACTCTGGATAGTAGAGATGTTTATCTCCACATTGTGGATGAGGAAACAAGTTTATGAAAGGGAGGTACCCAAATTCACACAGCTAATAAGTGGCAGAGCCAGGATTCAAACCCAGGTCCCTCTAAGCATAGGTTATGGAGTCCCGCTGTCACAGCACACTTCAATGTAGGCACTACTTTCAAGACCAGTCAAAGTAGGCAGGTTCCTTTCCTGAGGCCATGGCTGCTGCGCTGGGTAGGATTTCCCCAAGGGCCTGCTGCCTTTGCAGCTGTCTCCTAACTAATGCCCCATTTTTGGCTAGGGAAACCCAAGGAATAGAAAGAACGCCCTTGTTGGCCGCCTCCCTGAAGAAATTATAAATAGTGCATCTGTCCCTTGGCCCCTCCCATGATCCAGGGAGTGGGGCGGGAAGAGAAATCCAAGTGGCTCCCAGCAGCTCTTACATCTTGACTGAAGGAGCTGGGGCTCTTCTCAGGGACCTAAAGAAATTAGGGTCGGACACTTGGCAGGGGAAAGAGAGAGCACCTCTTTATCCAGACTGAGGGTCTCCTGTCCGGTGGAATGGTAAAGACGGGTGTGAACTAGACCTGAGGAAAAAAGGGAGAGCAGAGAAGAGTGGGCCGCGGGGGTCCAGTCAGGTGGGGAAGGGGCCTCACTGCTGATGCAGCGGGCAGTGCTAGGTGGGATTTAAATCTAGCCTCACTCATCCAGGTCCTTAATGGCACTCAGCACCTGTGCTCCACCTTGGCAATTTGGTGAGGACCCTTGCTCTTGGGTGGCTCCCTGGTGGCCCTCCTGCCAGCCCTGAGCAAAGGGGAGCACCCCCCACCGTTGCACCCCATGGCCTCAGGATGGTTCTAGCTCCAGGCAAGCGCCCTGACCAGTCCTGTGACTGTTGTGGGAGGAGGCAAAGAGGCCAGGGTAAGTTTGCATGACTGCCCGTCCACCTGCCCATCCTCAGCTCCACAGCCAGGCCCAGGGCAGGAAGAGGCTGGTAGGGAATGGAGGGAGGGAGGGGCTGCTGGAGGGGCTGGAGCTAAATCCATTCAGGAGCCAGGGAGTGTTTCCTCACCCTGACCTTGCCTTGCTTCTTCCTTTTCCCTTTAATTTCCTCCCTGAATAATAATCTCTTATGCTTATGCTGTAAATTTTCACTTTACAGATCTCTTTGATATATGGGATTGAATTTATGGTCCCAATAACTCTGCAGACGGTATTATTATCTCTACAGATAGAAAATGGGAGGCTAAGTGATTTGTTCAAGAGAAAGTTGACTTAACATATAGAAGCACAAGGGAGATGGGGGGAGACAACCATCATTTCTCGGGAATTCCTGCAGGAGAAATGGAAATCCCATCACCAGCTGCTGGAGCAATGGATTAGTATCCCCCTCCCCACTCCCCAAGAGCTCTTTGAAAAGCAAGGAACAGGGAGAGCATCTCTCAGACTGGCAAAATGCGTGCCACCCACAGGGCTGTGGGCCTGCATCCTGATGGTGCACAGGAGGTAATGAGGAGAAGGCAGCTTCTGTGAATCTCAGCGCAGGAAAACCCCAGGACTCAAGGACACACTGCCCCCCATCTCGGCCCCCACCCCAGCAGGCGCATGGACAGCCCAGCACCCACACGCCCCCATCTGTGTCCTTCTTGCTTCCGGCCAGAAGGAGGGAGGCAGACAGACAGGAGGTGCACGAGGCTCTGCCCTGCCCCCTCCACCGTCTGGATCTCTCAGCTTTCTCCTTCCTCCTGCCTGCCCCTCCCCTCTCCCCCACACTAGACACCAACTCAATTTGGCCTCTCCTCTCTTTCAAGGTCATCTCTCTCAGCTGGACCAGCTTCACATCCCCCAGCAGCCAACATCTCACCGTCTCACAGACCTCCCTCCTGTGGTTGCCGGCAGCTTAAAGGAGGGTCTCCATAAGGAGGGGGGATGCTGGCTTCTTTCCCCACGGCTCCCATGTCTCCCTTCTCCTCCAAGAGTGACGAAGCAGCCAGGGGACCACCTCCTTCCTGTCTCACTGCACAACACCCCAAACTCAGACCTCCTTCTTATCTTCAGACGAGCCTGTTCATCCCTCCCAGGCGTGGCCAAACCTGTGGCCGGGACATGCATGTGCACACTGTCCAGTACGTGCATGCAGAACGCGCTACATCTGCTCTCTTCTTTCCTCCCCTCTGCAATCTGGTTCCCTTCCCATACCTCCTGCTGTGCCCCAGGCACCGGAGCAAACAGTTCTTAGCCTTTTCCTGGCCCTGCTGGTCCCAGCCCCATTGCCCTGAATCCTTGTTTCTGGTGTGTATCTAACACACAGTTCACACAAAGGAGGAAACGCAAAGTGTTCTGTGCTGCAGCCAACTGCAAAGGAACCACGGTTCAGGGAGCGAGCAACTGGAATGAGAGTCCAGAGCCCTGCGTCTGACCATCTGAGGCCCTGACTTGTTGTGCGACACGCGGCAAAAGTCATGCCAGCACCACACTCTGCCTGCCTTCCACTTGGGGCCCCTCAGCCTATTTCTGTGGCTCAAAGCATAAAGAAGCCTGGTGGGCGTGGTGTCTTTCCCCAACCCCATTACTTTTCTAGTCTAAGAACAAAGACCAAACCCTCCCCCACTATTCCCAGTAGCACAGGTCAACGTAGACAGAGACACCTAATGGTAAAGGAGAACAAAGGAAAACAATGGGGAATAAGGACAGAAAATACACACCACCCAGAATATGTCTAGCCCCCAACTCAAGGTTTCTGATCCCAGATCAACTGCACTTTGACCCAAAAACTGGCTTAGCTGCAAGCCTTCCTGAGCCCCTCTCTGGTCCTGCAGAAGAGGAAACAATCCAAGCTCTCCTCCCACTTAGGCCCAGGAACCTGGGACAGGGACATCCATCCTGACCCTTCTTGACACAAGAGGCTCTTGAATCACACGTTGCCCATGATCAATGTTCACCCACCTAAGGATAACCACTCACCAGAGGGTAACCGAAACGCAGTCTCAGGAGAGGTGTTTCCCTCCCCCAGAGGGGACCCTGCATCCGAGGACAGGCTCCTGGAGCCCAGTGCCTGCAAGAAGAGCAGCACCTCTCTTGGGAACCTAAGAAATCCCCATGGAGCCATGTTCTGGGAGACAGACATGATGGCAGGTTTGAACCTTGGGGACAAGTGATGGCAGGTGAGACTGTGACCTTGGGGAAAGTGCTGGGGGAGGTGGGGATTGGCATGGGCAGAGGAGAGGTGGGACCCTAGCCATGCATGAAAAACGCCAGGCTAGAGAGATGCCCACAGGCCCCATGCCCAGAACGCTCTGCAAAGTAGGAAGGTGTTAAGAAGTTACACAGATGTTTCAAACTAAAGCACCCTGCAGAGGAGAAAAAAAAAAATGTAGTCTTTAGCGATTCGAGTCTTCCAGGTAATCTGTACAGTTGGGTTAAAGTCACCTTGCCTAGGCAGATGCTGGTACCCCTTTGAACAAGTCAGTCTGAAAATAAGGTCCATTTTAAAGTCAGCAGATCAGAACATCATCCCTACAGAGATTATGGGAGGTAGCGAAAGATGGGAAGAAACTCAGTATTCCAAAGGCCTTGAGATTGCTCACAGACCTTCAGTCCAAGCCCCTGTGTCCAGGAAGGTCTTTACCTAGTGCAGGTAAAACCTCCCCTGGTTTTAAGTAAGAGCCAGAGGTCCAAGCTGCAGAAAGCTACCCAGCCACCATTTGCAGGACACCGTTGCCTGGCCTTGGCGAGCCCTTTGCATTGCACGCATGGTTACATTTAATCCCTATAGTAGCTTGACGAAGTGAGCAGTGCCCCAATTTTATAGAAGAACCCCGAGAGGGTAAGTTCCTTGTCCAAGGTCAAGGAGTTCCTTGTCCAAGTTATGCAGCAAGTAAGAGGCAAGTTTGAATGGAAATTCAAACTTGGCCTGACTGTAAAACCCTCTAACCCTCTTGGATTGGTGCTGGGTGTCTGACATTCCTGGTAAATCATGGGTCACCTCATGCTTCCCATAGGAGCCTTGCATATGGAACACACCCAATAAACACCATGCGGCCAAATCCATGGTGTCGTGGTCCGAACGCAGGCTGGAAAAGAACTGCCAGACATAAGGCAGAACGTAAAGAAGATAGAATTTATTAGAGGGAAGGTGGCTGTCAGAACAGCAGGCCGACTTCCTAGTAGTCTGGGAGAGTCGAGCCCCGAACATGTGCTATTGATCAGTTTTTATAGCCAGAAAACAAAGGAATGGTCCGAGGTGAAAATTTCGTTTACTAATCTGTCGAGGCACATATACCTTCCTTCTATAGGGTGGGAGTGGGAGAGGGCATATGCCTTTCCTTATTTGGGACAGGTCCCGTTGCCCAGGTGGGCGTCGCCCAGGTGGGCTCAGGAATTTCGTAACCATCGCAACATGGTGGGGAGGGCGATTAAGAATCTGGTAGGGGGTGTGACGCTGACACTTTTTCAAGCAGGGTCGTCCTTTGTCCTTGAAGCACCATTGTCCTTGGAGCACCACACACGGCATGGGGAGGGAGGCAGACTTCTGCAGAAATCTGACCTTAAATAGCTCCTTTTCTGCCCCCTCCCTACCCCAATGGTGGCACCCGCATACCTGGATTTCTCCTTCAAGCCTTTCCAGTCTAGATCTCCCTTCCCACACCCCCTCCCTTCCTACCCATTGTTTCTGAGCCCAACTTCTTGGCTCCTGATCTTCTATTCACCGATTTCTTCCCGCTTCTTTCACCCTGAATACAATAGGTTCATTCCCGTGTGTTGGTAAACAGAATCACAACATTCTGAGGGCAGTGTGTTCCAGACCAGGTTTCAGCTCCTCAAGGAGCCCCTCATGCCACAGTCTCTTCCTGATGGGGACAGAAGATACTAGAGAGGTGGTCTGGCCTGACCCATGTCCTGCCTCTCTGCCCCTGCCATTCTTGCACATTGCAGCTTAGGGGACAAGTGGTACAGCGCCGAATGTACTACCTCTATTTTTCCTCAGAGCCCAGGAATTGCTCTCTCAGCTCCTGCCTGGAATACTGGAAGAGGAATGGGAAGGGGAAAGTGTTTGTTTGTTTGTTTGTTTGTTTGTTTGTTTGTAGCCATCACCAAGCAAGTTCCTACCACCCCACACCCAGGCTGAGATCTGGTGGGTGGGGGAATGGTGTTTTCCAAGTAACCTCCATGACAGCCGGCGAAGAAGCAGCAATAAACATGGCAGAGACATCAACACCGGAGAAGGGAGACACACCCACCCGAACAGAGCAGGCGGCCACAGCTCCTCCATCACAGAGAATGATGGGGATCCCCTAATTCTTGACTCACATGGATCCTGAGCCTCAGTTTTCTGAGCAGGCTGGAGAAGGAGCATCTGAGTCTGCAAGGGCCCATCAACCAAGAGATTCACATAGAACTAGGCCCTCCCTCAACCGTAACCATCTCCAGTGTCCTTCATTGATTCTTTGAACAAGTCTTTATTAAGTACCAATCATCAGGGACATTATAATAAATAGACAGACAAGGTCCCTGTTCTCAGTGGGGGAGACAGGCAGTAATGGAATAAACAAACAACCAGATCAACAATATAATTCAGACACATGCAGCAAAATGAAGGTGATGTGACAGAGACTGGTGATAGCACCCGCAACATTAGAAAGGGTAATTAAGGAAAGCCTCTTGGAGGTGGTGATGGTTGAGCTTGGACTTTCATGACAAGAAGGCAGCAGCCATTCCAAATATCAGGGGAATGCTCTCCAGGCAGAAGGGAGAGAAGAAGCAAAGGCCCTGAGCAGAAACAAGCACATTTAAAGAGGAGAGAGGAGATCCATGCAAGCAGCCAGAGCTGGGTGTGAGGTAGGGGGAAGCAGCAGGCCCTGAACATGAAGGTCTTGCAGGATTTTACTGGAAATGCGATGGGTCCTTTTCCGAGGAACTCAAACACCCTTACCTGCTTGTCTCTCTGTTAGTGATGCTAAAAACACAAGGAAGGAGGGGAAGGAAGCGTGATTCACTGGCGATGACATTGACCAGAGCCAGTATAACCTTTTAGGGAGGAAGGATCTGTTGCTTGGCTACCAGGCCTGGGGAGGGTCATGGCTGGAAATGGGCAACAGAAGTGGAGCAAGGAGAGAGACACCAGGAGCTAGGGGAAGGCTGAGAGCAGGAAATCTTGCTGGGCTGGAGCTTAAAGAGCGAAGGGGGCATGAGCAGCTCCCAGGAGCTGTGGCACTTGGAATAGAGGGGAACAGAGTATTTTAAGCAAGTCTGGTTGGCTTTCACACAGTGTAATTTCCCCTTGGTTATCCTCTCAAGAAAACCTTGTGTTAAGAGCTTCACTATGTCCCAAAGCTTTTAGAGTCTGATGTCAGCTCCTTTTGGACAAGTCTAGAGACTTGAAGTGGGCCTCAGGAGAGGCCCAGTGCTCAGTGCACTGTTGAGATTGGAACACAGGTGAAAAGGGCTCCTGCTGGGACACTCGCCTGCTGTGTAGCCTCAGTCAAGTCACTTCTCTGTTCCCTTCCTCTGGTCATGAGAGGACTGACTTAGATGATCTCCAAGGTGCAAGCAGTCTGGGACTCCAAGATGCCGCATGTCCTTTCGTTTCCTTAACAGAGTCTTGAGAAGATGGGGCTTAGATCCTCCTGATCTCCAGAGAAGGTTGTCTCACCCCTGCAGCAGGCTGTCCTGCTGCCCTTAGTGCCAAGAGAGGACAGTTTTAGGGGCACACCTGCTCCCTGACCGCCACACGCTGCTCAGACCCAGCCTTCTCCAAGGAAATGACCTCCCTCAGGGACAGGGACTCCTGGAAGTTTTCATCAGCGTCTGTCTTTCGATGCCAGGACTGGGTTGGGTGCAGCCCCCAGCAAGGTAGACCATGTAAACAACTCCTCAAGGAAGATGGCTATGACCTCAGTGGGTGAGATACCCCCTGGGGAGCGGAAGAGCCTCTTCACCTTCTGGAGAGGGTCTGGGGTGACCTGTGACCCTGGCAGAGCCAAGAGTTCAGACCCTCTCTCCTCCTCACCCTGCTGCTTCAGGGCCAAGCAGAGTCTCCAGACCCTGGTCAGCCCTCTCCTTCCTGGCTCCTTCCTTCTAGCTTGGCTGCAGGAACCTGGGCATAGCTGCTTTAGCAGGCTGCCTGCTTTCTTCAGCACAGCAAGTCCTTCCTGCAGAACCTGCAGCGCTTTCTACCACCTTAGTAACCAGCACACGTACCCAGAGTTCTTCCTCTCCTCCTCTCCCCTCCTCCCCTGCCTCCTGCCTCTTTCCTCCTTTCTCTCTCTCTCTCTCTCTGTCTCTCCCCCACCCCCTTCCTTTACCTTCTCCTGCTTCCTCCCCACCCCTCAGAGCCATTGCCACCTCCTGGGAAACTGAGAGGGTTTATCACCAAATCAGGCTTTGTCATAAGGAAAACAGGTTTATTTTCCTCACTTTGTAAAGGTGCTGACAGGAGCAGCTAGGTAAAGGGTGGTTTGTATATTCAAAGCCTCCATCTGTCCGTCCCCCACACTCCCTCACCCCCACCCCCATGGCTGAATCTGGCACTGTTTTCTCATTTTCCTCAAAGGCTGCTCCTCTGACCTGCCTCTTGGGTCCGCCATTCTCTTAATCCTCACCTGTGAGCCTTTGCCCACAGGACCCATCCACTCCTAAGCATTCCTTCATTCAGGTCATTTCACTCATTCAGCAATTTAGAGTCATTGCTTTTATGTGCTAGGGACTCCAGGTGCTGTGGATATGAGATACCGGGGGTGGGGGGGGGGGGTGCATGGATATATGAATAAACCATTAAAGTATAAAGCAGTAACCGTGGCAGCAGTGGTGGCACACAGCACCAAGGGGGGGGTGGGCAGAGACCATAGAAGGCGGAAGGTGTGCTGAAGGAGAAGATAGGGATGCCAGAGCAGGAAGCCTGAGGCCAAGTGGGATCATGGGATCAAGGGCTGGCGGGGGGGTGGGGGGTGATGCGCTACAGGCCTGTACCCAGGGCACGCGGTGGTGCTGAGCAGGGTGATTCTGGAGCAGGCGTTGTGAGCAGAGGGAGCAGGGGCAGGAGAGGCTTATGAAAGGAACCCCTGCCGGGTGGCACGTGGGGGATCAGAAGGGTCAAGCTGGTATCTCAGAAGTTCTGTGAAAGGCAGTTTTGAGGGGGACAAGCCTGGAGTCTGGGGGAGGGAGACTGGTTAGGAAGCCAATGCCGTGAGAATCAGAAGTGAGTTCTGGGACTTCCCTGGTGACGCAGTAGATAAGACTCTGGGCTCCCAGTGCAGGGGGCCCGAGCTGCATCCCTGGGCATGGGAACTTGATCCCACATGCATGCCACAACCAAGAGTTCGCATGCCGCAACCAAGAATTCACCTGCCACAACTAAGGAGCCTAGGTGCCACAACTAAGGAGGCTACATGCTACAACTAAGGAGGCCGCCTGCCACAACTAAGACCCAGCACAACCAAATAGAATAGACTAGAATAGAATAAAAAAATAAAATAAAATAAAATGAAGTGAGTTCTGAGTTGAGAACAGTGGTGGGACAGGAAAAGTCCCAGGAGCCAGTAAAGGAAGAGCCTGCAATAGTTTTGGGGAGTGGGACTCTCCAGCAGAGGGGCAACTGAATCCAGGAGGGGGTATGAGATGGATTACTAAGCACATGAGCTGTGAGAAAGGCAGCCAGGGGGCAGAGAGCACTGCCCAATGGGAGGAGCCGCAGGCCGGGTGGGTGTGCAGGCAAAAGAGAAGCCAGAGAGGTGAGAGCAGCAGGAGACTGGCAACCCAGAAGGGAAGAAAAGGGGTGGAGGGTAAAGTGGGAGGTAGTCAGGTCAGGCTTCACTCAGAGCAGAGTATCACTAACAGTTAACACCCTGTTCAGTGAGGAAGTGACGTTGGCCCTGGCGACCCCTGTGTGAGCAGTCTGGGCTCACTGCTGCCTCTCCCCTCACCTCTGGGGTCTTCCTGGAGACAACCACTCTTCATTCTGCCACCCCATTATCAATCACAGTGACTGCTGGTATTGAGCACCAACTGGCAGTCCACCCTTCTACGGGCTATGTAGCGTATGGGAGAAGCACAGCCCTCATGCTCAGAGAGCCCCCAGTCTATTGCGGGAGCATGTGCACAAAATCTCCATCCATTAAAAAAGCAGCCAACAAGGGACTTCCCTGGTGGTGCAGCGGTTAAGAATCTGCCTGCCAATGCAGAGGACACGGGTTCGAGCCCTGGTCCAGGAAGATCCCACATGCCATGGAGCAACTAAGCCTGTGTGCCACAACTACTGATCCTGTGCACCACAACTACTGAAGCCTGCATGCCTAGAGCCCGTGCTCCGCAACAAGAGAAGCCACCTCAATGAGAAGCCCACGCACTGCAACGAAAAGTAGCCCCTGCTCACCACAACTAGAGAAAGTCTGCGTGCAGCAACGAAGACCCAAGGCAGCCAAAAAAAAAGAAAAAAAGCAACCAACAAGTAATATCAATCAGGAATGAACCTAAAGTCAATGAATGCATGCTAAAGTGATGCCCAAGAGAAGAGGCTGACTCCAGAAGGAAGGCACGGACACCCCAACTGGCTCTGCAGCACCAGGACCGACTGGGACATGAAGTCTGTAATTCATAGCCAATCAATCCTGGAGGGCCCAGTGCTCTGACCCCTTTGGAAACCTCTCTCTTCTCTGACAGCTGAGCCCTTCTCCTCGGAGGCCTAGGGCAGAAAGGTTTCTCTGTGAGATGTACTCTGGTGCCCCACAGCCAGGATGATGGATGAGGAGGCAAGAGAGCTGCTCAGGGCAGCTGAGACCAGTGGGGCTGAGCAGGGAGAGAAATATTATGGCAGAGCAACTGAGAAACAGGAGAGACACTCAGGGGCTGGATGGGAGTGGCGGGGAGCTAGGTCCTTCTCTCAGCCATCTCCATCCACCTGTCTGCCTCTCGAACCAGGTCCTAAGTTCTATGACACAAATGACACAGAGGGACAGCTGAGAGGGGAAGGTGAAAGATCAAGGTTCCAAAGGATCATCTATTCCCTTCAAGGTCATGGGTTTGGAAAGCTCTTGGGTGTACTCAGGAGTAGCTCACCTGGCAGCCAAGTCCTGGTCCCTGTTCCAGTGCCCCAGTGCCCCAGAAATGGGCCCAGCCCCAGATTCTCCTGGTAGAGTTTCAAGCTCCCATTCAACCTCACTCCTACAGGCATAGGAGATGCTGGGGCCAGCAGCTAGCAGAGGGAAAGACACATCTCCTTGGATTCAATCCAATCAGGACTCCATCCCAGGGTCCAAGGTACAATAGAATGGCAGCCAATCCCTCCGGGAACTGAGCCTGCCATTTAAGCTGACTGGCAGGCTCCGCAGCCCATAGATGTGATGAGTAAGGCCTCAGCCTACTCTTCTCCAGCCTTTGCATTCCATTTGTCCAGGCCTCTGGAATGTACTGCATCCGTCCCACGTACGCACAGGACGATAGGGATGCCAGCAGGTTACCACTGTCCTCTCACTCCCCAGCAGCTGCTGGATAAGGGGGGAATCAAAGGAACAGAAACTCGTGGGAGCCACCCTTGCAAGCAGCTAAAGTGAAAGGAAGCTGGGCACAGGGGGAGGGGGCCTGGGGCTGGGGCAGCTGGCATTATTAGTCTCACCTGCCCAACAGACAAAAAATGACTGCATTATCGGTTGGGCAATTGAACTCTCTTTTCTAGAGGTGAGCACAGAGCAGTAGGGTAACAGAGCTTCTCTAACCTGAGTGCTCCATGCTTTGTGCTTCCCTTACTCCTAGGTATAGGGTTATGCTGACAAGTCAAACATGAGCCTGTGCTGGAGAGTTTACTCTGGAGGCCATAGCTGAGGCAGTAATGCTAACAGTGTAAGACATGGAAGCTCAAGGGAGGAGGGTGCCGTGGGCTGAAGTCAGCTGGAAGCCTGAATCGGGGAGGCAGTGTGTGACCTGCCATGCCCCTCCTCACTCCCACAGAGGCAGCTGTTTAGTACAACTTGTGCGTGGCAGGGACAGGCCTTACACACAGCACAGTACGTATTTATGGAAAGAATAAGAGGCTGCTGGTAGCGAAAGTATGTTTCTGAAGGTAAGATGCATGAAGGGGCCCCCCTGGGTAGCTGGCCTTCGGCAGTCCCTCTCTTCCACCCCTTCCTTCAGGGGGGCCATCTTCTCCCTGACTCCTCCCCATCTCTACTTGGCTCCCTCCCCATCTCCAGGTAGGCCCCTGTTCAAATCCCCTGTGTCCCTGAGGGGAGGAACGGGAGCCTTCCCCCCTGGCTCTCACACCCAGGACATCAGGTAGAAGCTGCTGCCCTGGACGCAGGCAAATTAGCACTCCGTGCTTCCCAGCCCGACCCTTATTGGGCTCCTGGAGCATCAAGGCAGTGCCAGTTTCTCAGAAAGTTCCAGAGGCACCTTGCATTGCATAGCCTCCATTCGCCCCTCCGCCCCAGCTCCCACACTCTCCACCCTCCTCTGCCCTGCTCTGAGCCCTGTATCTGGAAGACTGATTTCTAAGCCTGCACCAGCCAGGCCCCCTAGACCTCCAGCCTCCAGTGGGATCAGCTGTTGGAGACCTGGCGCAGGAGGAGACTGTGCTGTCCTCGTCCCCTCGTTTACTCCCCGGCCCTCAGCTCTCCTCTGTCTGGCAGCCTCCTCCTGCCGCTGCAGCTCTCTCCAGGTCCCAGGGAAGGCCCTCCCCCATTCCTTCAGGGTGTTTCACCTTCCCTTGCTGGTGTCCCACAACCCTGCCGCGGTGTATATGCCACCTCTTTCCTGCTGGAGCCCCTCTAATGCATACTTTGCCCCTGCTCTCCTCACCAGTGGGAAATAGGGAGAAAAGATGCCTTAGACCGCTGCCCCAGAACAAGGCCCAGTTTGGTTAACTTAGAGATGAATCTGGGTTTGAAACTTAGTTCTACTACAAGGTAAGTTATTTTTCTTGTGTTTCACTTTTTGCATCTGTGAAATGGGAATACCACTCCCTCTCGGGGTTGTTATGAGGCTTAAGTTAAGTAATGTACACACACATAGTGCTTACCATTATGTGGCACATAGAGCTTGACAAACAGAAGTGATTGTTATTGTGCTTTAAGAGAAGTATGACGTGCCCTAAATCCTCCCTCTTTGAACTCCCTTTGGGGCTCATCAAGCAGTCATGGTGACCAAGGCATGGGGCTATTTTGGGGCCTCTGAGAGACTGCAGGACAATTCTTGGCGGGTGGGTCTCAGACTCCCCTTTCTTGAAGTTACCTTCCCAGGAGACCTCCAACTTCCCTCTGATGCCACAGAAACAGCCTAGGAGCAGCATGTCGGTGGGGGGAGGGGAGTGGTGGGAGGGGTTATAGAGACCCTTTGTATTGGAATCCCAATTGGTAAGGGCAAGGATCAGAGCAGCCTGCCTCTCTGACTCATTTCCAAGTTTCATGATGCTCATTATCATACTGAGATCATAGCTCAAATGAGCTTCTCTCATTTCCATGCTATCGACTTCTGTGACTCATTCTCCAAGTCCCAGGGTGCATTAGGAGCCACTGATGCTATGTGGATCCAGATATATCACATCTTGGAAGTGGGAAGCAGGAACAGAGGCCTGAAGCTTCAGGTGGCATAGATGAGGCCAAGGTGATGGCAGCTCTAGCCAGCATTGGCCTCCCAGGTGCTGACTGACTCCCAGGCTTATCGCATCCCCACCCCAATCAGATGCTAGAAGGGCACAAATAAGCTAAAAAAAGGAAAGGGAAATGGGGAACTAAGACCGATGAACTCCCCCTGTGTGCCAGATGTTGGGTTAGGCACTATATACCCACTATCTAATTTGATCCATACCTTCAATCAGCTGTATCTCCATTTTACAGATAAGAAAAATCTAAGGCTCAGAAGGGTGATGTGTTTGCTACATGACAGACAGCTAATCAGCGGGGTTCCAGCCCTACTCCTCCACTTGCCCAAGCTGCACCCTCCTAGGGAGGAATACTTCCTCACCAAGAGCATGTTGGGCGGCTGGGTGGCTGCATCCGGGGGTTCAAGAAGGGAGTGATGGAGGTCAGTGGGCAAGAGCACGGTGAAGCTTGGTGAGCTAGTGGGGCTGGTGGTGGTTGGGCCTGAATGGCAGGGGCCCTGAGCAGCACACAGGTTGGGGGCTGGGGGCTGGGGACAATCAGCACCAGAGGCCCCTTGGGTAGGGAGCTGGGCCCAGAGCGCCATGTGGTTCTCTGAAAGATGGGGGTGGTGGGAGTGGCAGAGAAAACAGCTCAACCAATTTAAAAAAAAAAAAAAAAAAAAAAAAAAGGGATTTCCCTGGTGGCACAGTGGTTAAGAATCCGCCTGCCAATGCAGGGGACACGGGTTTGAGCCCTGGTCCAGGAAGATCCAACATGCCACGGCCAACTGAGCCCCTGCGTCACAACTACTGAGCCTGCCCTCTAGGGCCCGTGTGCTGCAACTACTGAGCCCGCGTGCTGCAACTACTGAAGCCCGCGCACCTAGAGCCCGTGCTCTGCAACAAGAGAAGCCACCACAATGAGAAGCCCGCGCACCGCAGTGAAGAGTAGCCCCCCGTTTGCCGCAACTAGAGAAAGCCTGCGCGCAGCAACGAAGACCCAACGCAGCCAAAAATAAATAAATAAATAGGGCTGGCTCCAATGCCAAAAGAGACCCAGGCTTGGGGGCTGGGGCTGGGAAGGCTGGCTGTGGCCGGGGCCGCCCCTGCTGGAGAGGGAGCCGCAGTAACAGGGATGTGGGCCATCCTGCTGAAAGCACTGGAGCCCCGCCTGCAGCTCTCCCAGTGTGACCCCAGAGATGACAGCATAACCAGCCTTGCACTAGGCCCTGAGGCAACTCAGAGGACACAGGGAAAGGGGAAGGGAAAGGGAAGCCAGGGAAACAGAGAGGAGAGCTGGAGCTCTCCTGCTCCCTGAGGAGGAAAGGGACCCCCCTCCTGGGTCGGGGTGGAGGGAGTGCCCCTGGAGGCATTTATGCTGCCTCCCCCATCCTGTCCTCTCTGAAAGTAGAGGGGCCTGGGTGTCAAAAGATCACTAGAGCACAACTCTGTGGAGGGACAAATCCCCGCTATAGGATTTCTGTGACGTTTCTAGTACAGACACTCAGCAGCCGTGTGTCTAGGACACTGTCCTCCTGGCCCCTCTGCCACAAGCAGGACAGTGGGTGGGCCACCAGAAGAACCCAGATTTCACCAGTGTCAACCACAAAGGCCTGCAATCATTTTTAACTGCTAACACCTAACCTGCTTAATATTTTCAGTAGAACTGAAAAATGTTCACGTTAGACATCCATTGTTTGCGGGTGTAGGAAATCCATTTTCATAATGTTTAATATTTTTTGATTTATTGGATTTTCACTTGACTTTTATTGGCCACTCTCCCCCGCTGCACTTGCTACAAGAGCTTCACAGAGCAGGGTAATTGTTTGCACAAATTCAGCCAGGAGAGAGGATGGCATCCTGGGTAGTGAGAGAGTGCCAGGTGCCAGCCTGCAGCAGGACCCTGGGACCATGAGGGCTCTCAGGGCAGTAATGGACAGAGGCTTCAGCCAACCAGAATGGCCTTCCCTCAGCACACCAATGGGGGAGGGGAACTCGGGTGCACACCAGGAGCCAGAGCTGAAGCCCAGGGCAGGGGCCATGGGGGCTCTTCCCGGCCACTCAGGGCTGTTGCCCAACCTCCGAGCCTAGGCAGGTGGCTCTCACCTGGGACAGGTTCCACTCTCCTGGGCTCAAGTGTATGATGAGCCTGAAGCTCACTGAGCATCCTCAGTGCCTGGACAGGACAGGGTTGGGCTGTGCAGGACTGACATCATCAAAGTTCTAGAAGATTCTGCCACCACCTATCTCTGAAGCGGAGTTTTCCTCACCTACAAAGTACAAGACCTGAGTCTAATCCCAGCTCTGCCCTTTCCTAGCTGAGTGACCTTTGGCAAGTCACTCTGATTCTCCGAGCTTAGTTTCCTCTATAAAATGGTTTTAACAATGTGCCATTGGAAAGGCTGATGTGAGCTTTAAAGGGAATACCATGGGCAAAGCTCCTAATGCTATGACTAACACATAGTGGGAGTACAACAAACGTTCATTCACTCTCACCCTCACCCCTAACCCTGGGAAATGGTCAGGGTGTCGTGGCCACACCGACCTCACCCCCATCACTGCTTCTTACTGGCTCTGCAGACACCCAGACACTCTTCAGTTCACCCCCCACACCATCTGGGAGGAGTGTGGGTGAGGAAGCTGCATGGCCATGAAGGGAGGCAGGGAAGAGAGAGCACTCTGATTAGGGGAGGGGGCTGGTGGCATATCCAGCAGAGCCAGGCACAGCCAGGCCCCAGCTGGAAAGAACTGCCTACCAGCACCTATGACTGGAAGCCCAGGGTGGCCCCATCCCTCTTTCCATCCCCCACTTCCCCGCCACCAGACTGAGTCAGGATGTTTCTGGGTTAAGTGCTCTGTATGACTCTGGAACCCTGGGGACCCTGCTTGCCCGACTGAAAAGGTCCCAATGCCCAGCTCTGCCTCTGTCCTGGGATCCACAGAGGCTTGTATTACTAACAATAGCTGCAAATCCCTGATTAAAATGCTGCAGCAGGGAGAATCAATAACCATTGGCAGCTGCGCCTCTAAAAAGTATAACAATCACCATTAAGGGAAAGAGTGAGGGAGTGAGTGGGGCTGGTAATACAGCGATTACATTAATCTGACTCCATCCCCCTCTGCGTCCTCCTGCTGTTGGCGTGCCCTCGCCAGGAGCCAGTCAGGAGGGGCAAGGGATGCCAGCCCAAGCAGGCAGCCTGGCTTCACCCTGTTCCCAGCCTCTGGGGGCGCCGCAGCCCCCAACTCCCACTTTATTCACTGATCTGGAGAAAAGCTCCCTGCCTGGATGGGAGGAGGCAAAGTGAATCTCAGCGGGGAGGGGAGGGAAAGAGAGGACGTGGAGAACTCCTCACTTGGAGGCCAGGACTGCTAATAGGTGTGAGTCTGTTCAGGCTTCAAGAATTTCTTGCTCCATGAGCTCCACGGGGCTGATAATTTATTGAATCTCATTTAATAGAAATTTGCATAGTGCTTACCATGCACCACACATTAGTTTAAGCATTTTGCAAATGTAAACTCATTTAATCCTCATAACAACCCACAGAGTAGATGTTCTTATTGTCCTCACTGTGCAGATGAGGAAACTAAGTCACAGAGTTGGTTAAATAATTTGCCCAGGGTGACTAAGCCTGAAGTGGCAGATCCAGGACTTGAACTAGATGGCCCAGCTTTACTCTCTGTGCCCTGAACCCTTTTTCTATGTGGCCTCTGTAACCCCTGTGCCTGACACATAGTAGACACCAGACTCATTGGCTGTCTGGAGCATTAAGCTACCCCCAGTCCCTCCCAATTATGGTATTAGCACTACTTGCCCCCTGCTTTTATTGTATCTAACCCCATCCCAGCGTCTGGGCATGTTCTAAAACGCTTTCTAGCAGCATTGGTGAACAGGAGTGAGGCCTGTGGGAAAGCACTGCCTCATCCCTTCTCCCCAGCTCTGGCTAAGTCATGAACACTGCCATGCCCTCCTCATGGCTGTGGGACCATGACACCAACCCAGAAACCCTCTACAGTTACATTCATGTATCTCACCTGCACTCAAAACCTAAAGCTAAGTGAGCTGGAAGCGGCCATCTTCCAGAGGCAGAGTTTTCTTGGAGATGGGACAGTACAGAGGGGTTTGTTGGAAATGTCCGTGCCCACCTTGTCCACCTGGGACCTAGCCACCTCTCCAGCCCCAACATGCAAAATCAGGGCACATGAGACCTCACAGTTCATATTATCTCCGATAGTTTAACTGGTTCCCCTAGAACTGCAATTCCCCTAGCTCTGATCATTATTGAGGAGAAAATAGGTCAGCATCCAGGTCTGTCATGTTTGTCCCACTGTGCGCCCTGTTCGGAGCACAGTGCCTGGTGCATAGGTGTGTGTTTCATGATACGGAAGAACAAATGAATGAACAAGTTTTCTCCTTGTTCTCATTCGCTATTTCATATTCCAAACTCCAAGCAAGTTCTACTTAAATCAATTGGGTTTTAGGAAAGAGAATTTTTAATGTCTTTTTAGTTTTCTTCAATGCACATTTTTTTTATTGTGTAAGGTATACATAACATAAAATTGACTGTTTAACCATTTTAAGTGTATAGTTCAATAGCACTGAGGACATTCACATTGTTGTACAATCATCAACACTATTCATCTCCAGATTCTTTTCATCTTCCCAAACTAAAACTCCATACCCATTCAACAATAACTCCCTATTCCCTCCCCCGCACAGCTCCTAGTAACTGCCATTCTAATTTCAGCCTCTGTGAATTTTACTGCTACAGGGCCCTCATAATTGCACAAGTTTGGGTAGATGGCTCTGTCATAATTTAGTTAACCATTCCCTTAGGATTGATCGTACAGATTGTTTCCAGTCTTTCCCTAACAATAATGCAGCAACAAGTATATTGAATATTTGTGCAACTAGCTTTTGTGTGTGTATATTTAGGATTATTACCTTGGGTTTGATTGTCAAAATCGAGAATTACTGAGGAAAAAAATAGCTTAAACATATTTTTGTTTTTGTTATATATTGTCAGCTTATCCTAAAGGATTTTAGAGTTAATGTATTACATCTTAAACATTACACCAGCAACATAAAAATTTGCCCATTTCTCTGTATTCCTACCTCCACTGGATTTTTTAAAAATGCATTGCTAATTTGTTAGGCAAAAACCTATACGTCATTGTTAGACTAAAAATATGTCATGGCAACTGGAGTTTAGTGGAAAGATGGATGAACTTAGAATCAGATCTATTTTTGGAAGGTGAGTATAAAGCAAAATGTACGCTGAACTGAAAGGAAAACGAATAGCTGCCACCGTTTTCAAGTGTTTAGGCCCTAAGTGGGGCTGGCAGAAGGAAAAGCAAGGGAAGGAAGAGAAACCATCATCAGGAAGAGAAACCAGCGTCTGTATACCGGGCACTGCTGTAGCACCTGGGGGTCCAAGTCAAGAAGACAGTCCCTCAATCTGCTCACAATTGAATAGAATTTTTAAATTCCTTTTTACAGAAGTGAAAACTAAAGATGAGAGTTAGCTGCTAAAATAACCGTTGCAAGGTCATACAACTCATCAGTAATAATAGCAATTAAAATGTATAGATGGCTAACCACATACTAGACACTGTGTTAAGCACGTTATATAGTGTTTTTTTTTAACGTCTTTATTGGAGTATAATTGCTTTACAATGGTATGTTAGTTTCTGCTTTATAACAAAGTGAATCAGCTATACAGATACATATATCCCCATATCTCCTCCCTCTTGCATCTCCCTCCCACCCTCCCTATCCCACCCCTCTAGGTGGTCACAAAGCACTGAGCTGATCTCCCTGTGCTATGTGGCTGCTTCCCACTAGCTATCTATTTTACATTTGGTAGTGTGTATATGTCCATGCCACTCTCTCACTTTGTCCCAGCTTCCCCTTCCCACTCCCCGTGTCCTCAAGTCCATTCTCTATGTCTACGTCTTTATTCCTGTCCTGCCCCTAGGTTCTTCAGAACCACTTTTTTTTTTTTTTTTTTTTAGATTCCATATATGTGTGTTAGCATACGGTATTTGTTTTTCTCTTTCTGACTGACTTCACTCTGTATGACAGACTCTAGGTCCATCCACCTCACTACAAACAACTCCATTTCGTTTCTTTTTATGGCTGAGTAATATTCCATTGTATATATGTGCCACATCTTCTTTATCCATTCATCTGTCGATGGACAACTTAGGTTGCTTCCATGTCCTGATTATTGTAAATAGAGCTACAATGAACATTGTGGTACATGACTCTTTTTGAATTATGGTTTTCTCAGGGTATATGCCCAGTAGTGGGATTGCTGGGTTGTATGGTAGTTCTATTTTTAGTTTTTTAAGGAACCTCCATACTGTTCTGCATAGTGGCTGTATCAATTTACATTCCCACCAACAGTGCAAGAGGGTTCCCTTTTCTCCACACCCTCTCCAGCATTTGTTGTTTGTAGATTTTTTGATGATGGCCATTCTGACTGGTGTGAGGTGATACCTCATTGTAGTTTTGATTTGCATTTCTCTAATGATTAGTGATGTTGAGCAGCTTTTCATGTGTTTGTTGGCAATCTGTATAGTGCTTTATATAGTGCTCATTTATTCATTACCTTCCTAAGATCACAGAACCTGGATGCCTGGTCTTACCGTGTGACCCACCCCCCAGGCTTACCTGCATGTCCCATCATTCTCTCAGCACCAGGCATCCCATTCCAGACAATGCATAGCTCCCGAAAATCTCCCTTTTTTCACTCTACACCATTTCCTCTTCTTGGAACCTTGGAACACCCATCCACATTCCCCAACCTTTTCTGTTTGTCTAACCCATTCATAAGAATCAGCTCAGAATCAGCCCTGACCCCAAGTACCTCCACCCCACCTGACCCCACATGGGGTTTGGTGTCCCTCTTACGAGTGTCAGTGGATAAACCTATCACAGCACTTACCACACTATATTGTAATTGCATATGTGTCTGTCTCCCTAGCCAGGTGTCTAAGATCACAGGCTGTGTTATTTTATCTCCATACTCCTTTACCTGAGTCCTGGTACTCAATAAGAGTTTAGGGAATGAATGCATTCTCTGCCATTCAAACCCAGATTTGGCCCATTCTGAAGTCTGAGGAATTTCCAGCAAAAGTGAATGAAACAGGGCAGGAGGAAGCACAAAGTCTGGATTCTCCTCCTGGGGGAACTTTGAAATCCCCTGGGCTGGCACCATCTTCCCATTCTCCACACCTGCACCTTGGTAGTCACAGACCTGCTCGTAACCAACACTGGAGCGCTCGAGAGGGAAGCACTGTGGAAACAGAACCTTCGGCCTGGTGAGAGGCAGTAATTAAATTTCTCTGCTAACATGCTCGTCCTGGAACAGCCTCGCCTCCAGACTGCTCCTCTAGGAATAGAGACCTGACTGTTTTCTTTTTCTGCGGCCAGAGCCAGTGGCTGACTGGAAGTGCTGGAGGCCCAGGAAGCTGCTGGCACACACGGGGAGAGAAAGTGGATCTGGAGGTGGGGGAGCTCTCCCTGTTGCCTAGAGCCTGGGACTGACAGCTTCTCCAGGGAGGCTGGGGAAGCCCCCAGGATCGCAGGCCACCAGGCAACGGTGCAGGGATTCCAGCCTCTGCTCAGAAACAAGCTGGCCCTCTCACCATACCCAGTGCTCCAACGCTTACGGGACACCCAGTAAAGCAGACACAGGAAAAACAATTCGAGTGACTTCATGTTTGACATTCTAGTCAGCATTATGGGAAAGTCAGAACTCTTTGGGAGTTTCTTGCCTTAATTCATGTTTCATTTTCTGCTATATCAGGATGTCGGGGCAGTTGAGAAAGCACCATAGTCTTTTTAAGGCTCAGGACTTCCTAAATATTTTCCTCTGGCTCTGGCATGTCCACATCCGAGGATGAGAACCCTGAGATTTAGGAGGGGCAGATCAAGAAGGACTTCCTGAAGGAGTGTGAAGAGAGCAGTCTAGGGGGATCTCACTGAAGTTAAGCCCCCTTGAGGCTTAGTTTGCATCTCTTATTTGGCCTTGGGGATGATGCCTTGCTCTTGCAACAAGCTTTTGTGCATGTGTATTTAGGATTATTACCTTGGGTTTGATTGTCAAAATAGAGAATTACTAGGGAAAAAATAGTTTAAACATATTTATGTTTTTGATATATATTGTCAGTTATCCTAAAGGATTTTAGAGTTTATATATTACATCTTAAACATTGCAGGGATGAAGCCTTGCTCTTCCTTCTGGGACTAGGCGTCCATGCCAGGGCCCCTGGGGGTGGGGGCGGCTGCCCTTTGCCCAGCACAGCCTTGTGGGCTGATGTGCACAGTCCTTCCTAATGAGCCACATCTCCCACTTCCTGACATTCCATTTTTGGAGAGGAAAGTTACCAGAGGGGGAGGGAGGAGGGTCAGGAGGAGGGTGGGCTGGGAGTGGGGAAGATGGGGCTCTGCCTTACAGGATTATTAGTCTTTCAGCCCTAGAGTGTTTAAAGATCAGAATGATTATTTAAAGGTAAAAAAACAAAACCAGCAAGGCAATTACTCTAAAGAATCTTCCCTGAAAGAAAATGGGGGAAATCAATATGTAATTCAGAATTCATTGATTTGCAATTTGGGTACCACACTCAGCACTCGTTTTTGCTCAGGTTTCTCAGTGAGAGATTATTATGGAGTCACTGGCAATGGATACTTAGTGCCTCAGGGAAAGGCTGTGATGGGAGACAGAGAAACAGGGGAATTTCCCTTGAGTCAGCTTTCCCTGTCTGCTCCTGTCTCCAGCTCCAGGTGCCTCCCCTCCCTGAGACCTTGGGGAAACCCAGGCTGAGAATGAGATGTCAGCCACTGAAATCCAGGAGGGATGTGAGGAGAATATATATGGTTCATTCTCCTGACTCTGGGTAGAGCGGTGTCCAAATCCTCTCAAAATGAGCTGCCTGCACTTGCACACACACACACACACACCCCACCTTCATCATCAAAAATGCCCTAAATTTTTAGAGATGCAAACTGAAATAACTAAGGATAAAAAATTATAATATCTGTGATCTACTGTAAAATGCTTCCGAAAAAAAAGATCAAAAAAAAGAAATCTTAGAAGAGAATTCTCAAAACTTCACACAGTCTCTCCCTTTTCTTTCCTTGGGCCTTCCAACTAACCTAATCTATCTAAAGTCTAGCCTAAATCCATGTTGTTGCAAATGAAGCATGTACCATTCTGTTCTAACTTTCGCTGTCATGGAAACTGGCTGCTCACCTGTACCCAACCCCCACCCCAGGCCCCCCAAAAAAGAGGCAGTGACTATGAATCCACAGAAAAACTGGATATTACGACATACTTGCAGCCAAGCTATCAACTAGTCAGCCACTCAGCAGATGCCGCGGCACAGCTGCCCTGCTGAGCAGCTGGAGGTGGGGGATGGGGGAATGAGAGGGTGGGACAGGGGTGGGAGAAAAATGGAAAAGTATGATTTTCAGTCTTCTCTGCCACCATGCAGTCTAGATGGGGACATACACCTGGAGCACCCAGGATCAGAGAGCTCCAAGTCCACAATAAATGACATAAATAAATAAATAAATGACATATTGCCACACTAGTGGGTTAGTGTCTTTTCAGTGTTCTTTTATATCTGTTAACTGCAGTTGGTTCTTGTTCCTTGTTCAGAATACTATGAAATGGTTAGGGCTGGAATTATTTGTCCCCATTTTACAAGTGAAGACATTGCGGCACCGGAAGTTGTATGAATGAGTAGCATAGATTAGTGGCAGTGCTGGGGCCAGGACTCAGGCCACTCCCCACAATGCAGCACTTTCCCAGTCTTGCTGCCTGAGAGTGTTTCTGCACGTGCCTCAGGGAGCCTTCGAGCTGGACAACCTCTAGGCCATCTTCCCCAGCTTTCCTCCTCTCTTAGTCCAGCAGCAGATCCAGCCAATGTCCAACTATTCGACCTTTCTCAGAACTTCTCTGAAAGCTCCCAGCGGTCTTCTGCCACTGAGCCCCTCCATCACATATGGAACAAGAGAAGCCACTGAATGAGAAGCTAGTGAACCGCAGCGAAGGGTAGCCCCCGCTTGCCACAACTAGAGAAAGCCCACGTGCAGCAATGAAGACTGAACACAGCCAAAAGTAAAAATAAAAATAATAATAATAAAAATTAAAAAATAAAATTAAGAAAAATCTTTTAAAAAAGTAATTGAGATTGATCTTTTAAAAAAATGAAAGTGCCTTATACATTACAAAGGGCAATTCTATCATGAGTTATTTTTTGTAGCTAAGAAGAAAGAAAGAAAGAAAGAAAGAAAAGAAAGAAGGAAAGAAAAAGAAAGGAAGGAAGGAAGGAAGAAAGAAAGAAGGAAAGAAAGAAAGAAAGAAAGAATTTTTTAAATGCCCCTTATTAATAGTTATAATTTATTGAGTGCCAACTAGGTGCTACTTACTACATTTAGTGATTGAAATATATTCTTTCCCAAACTCACAAAACCAGTAAGGAGGGCACTGACCTCATTTTATAAATAAGTTGTCCAAGACATTCAATTAAATGGTGGAGCAGAAATTGGAACCTAGGTGTGTCTTCTTGCACAGTCTGTATTTTTTCTCTACCCTAGCAAAAGCCTACACCACACACATGCTTCCATTACCATGTTTACCACATTGCATTTGTAATTTGTTTGTCTATACATTTTTCTCCTAGAAGGCCATGGACTTGTGAAGGACTGAGACTATACATTTTGGTCATTTTAGTCTATACATCTTGGTCCTATCTTTGTGATTGTCAAATAATAGGCATTCACTGAGTGTTTATTGATATGGCTATTCACCCAATCTCATTTCCTCCTAAACATATTCAGAGGCCCAGTATAAGGGTGGAAGGGTGGGGGGGGGGGGGGTGTTAAAGAATAGGGCACACAGGCCCTCTGTAATTCTCTGTCTAGGGGGCCGTAAATCCAGGAGTTATCCTCAGAAGCCTGCCTCTTCCCAAACTTCTAAGAGCTCATACATATTCATAATGGGAGAAAACACTGACAAGAGATATTTATTTTGTTTATTAAACTGACATCTTGGCAAATTCATAGCAGAAAAATGAATAAGTCTGTTTCCTCCTGTGCTTTCACAGTATGAGAGCTAAATTGATGGTGACTCCTAGCCTGACAGTTGGAAGGAACAAAGAGATCTGGGCCATCACCCAACCAGAGTTAGCCTGGAGCAGCTCCTAGGGCAGAGATGGGATTCACCAAAGGGAGAGGATGCCCACTGGAGTTTGGGAGCCTCAATAAATAACACCCCTCTTTTCTCTACCCAAGTGAAAAAACAAAACAAAAACATAACAAAGGAGAGGGGACTTCCCTGGTGGTTCGATCCCTGGTCAGGAAACTAGATCCCACATGCCACAAGTAAAGATCCTGCACACCACAACAAAGATCCCAAGTGCCACAAGTAAGACCCGGCACAGACCAAATAAATAAATAAATATTAAAAAACAAAAACAAAAAAAGCAAAGGAGAGATAGACCCAGTAATCACAAAGATGGAGATAGTAAAAAAAAATATTTTAACAAAATATTCAGATGTGCTGTGCTTGCTAATATCCCCTCCCCGGTACTGAATTTATCCCTTATTAAGAATTACCCAGGACTTCCCTGGTGGCGCAGTGGTTAAGAATCCACCTGCCAATGCAGGGGACACGGGTTCAAGCCCTGGTCTGGGAAGATCCCACATGCCACGGAGCAACTAAGCCCATGTGCCACAACTACTGAGCTTGAGCTCTAGAGCCCACGAGTCACAACTACTGAAGTCCATGCATCTAGAGCCCATGCTCTGCAACAAGAGAAACCACTGCAATGAGAAGCCCATGCACCGCAACGAAGAGTAGCCCCGGCTGGCTGCAACTAGAGAAAGCCCGCGCGCAGCAATGAAGGCCTAACGCAGCCAAAAATAAAAACAAACAAACAACAACAAAAAAACGAATTACCCAGAATTATCAAAATCTTGGAAATAATGCAAAAACATGACTACTTGTTGTCTCAGTATTATACTGGATCACTGTCTAACAGCCCCACCAAGATTTATTTAATTCTCCAGGAGAAATTAGTCTTTGCTTGACTTTTATTGACTATGTATTAGGGCCCAGATTTGTTAATATTCATTAATATTACATGTTAATATGTAGATTTTTGTCTGATAGAGACCCAAGCTATATCTGTTTGATAGAGAAGATAACTGCAAAGGCTATCATTTTATTGCATGGGAGTATATTTTGCATCTAACTTATTTCAGCATTCCTTTTCTAACTATATAAATTTCTTCATCAAATGCTTTTAAGACCCAGCTTTAACATTTTCTTATTAATGAGTTAAACAGAGCTTTGACATATATTCTTCCATATTTGTATAGAAGTAATGTTTTTTAACGTTTTTTAAAATTATACTTTGACCCACTCTCCATCCCCCCACCACACCCCACTCCCCATCCTGCAGTAAGCCTGTTCTGAAGATACAGGTCATGCTCTCTAAGCTCACACAGAGTAGACAGAACAGTTCAGAGCGCAGATCTCAAGACAGAATCCAGGAGGACTCCCTACTTATATTCAGTTCCTTCCTCAAAATCATTAATCGAGTAAGTTGATCCCTTGATCCTCGGGTGGAATGAGAGAAACCAGGAGTGATACCCCAGAGAAGCCCTTGCTCGTGGAAACAGGAAGAGTGGAGACTGTGTCCCTACCAAGCTGGGCCCACAGGAGGAACAGCCACAGCCTGATGGGAAGCTGGCCACTTGGCTGGTGTCCAATGGAGAAAGGCAGGAAGTGGACCTCTCCTAGTGAGGCCATGAGGACCACAACCCTGAAGTCTCGGCCAATGGCTATTAGGAATCCATTTGCCTAGAGAGTGAGCCTTCTGGGCCTGGGGCTGGGTGAGATCAGGGCACTAGGAGTAGCTCGAGATTCAGGAAGGGAAACAGATTGTCCGAGTATCCTTGCTGCCTGGACAGCTCTAACTATATCCTTCCCCATGTTGTTACCTGGGTTACCCTCAGGTCCTGGAAACTCTCAACAAGTTCCCACATCCTGGGGAATCAGCCCAACCACATCTCATGACTGTAGTCTTTCATTGACTCAGGAAACGTCTGCATTTCAGCATTAATGAGGGGAGGGGAAACAAATAAAATTAATTTATGACCTTTCATATACCAGGTACTGGATGCTTTTGTATATTTTATATGTTGTACTCCTCATGACAACTCTGAAAACTAGATAAAACTGAGAAGCTAAGTGACTTATTCAAGGCCACAGAGCTAATTAATATAGAGATAGAATCAGCTGTGTGACCCCAAAGCCTATGTTTTTAACATCATACTGCCTCATTCAAGCAAGTAATGCAACACCTCTGGGGCCAGAGGTCTGCAGATCCAGGACATAGCGCCTCTCCACTGTGAGACCCCAGACAAGCTCTGACCTTGCTTCTCTTCCATGAGGTTCACTGCCTCTGATCTCTCCTACCACTTCCATGGAGAATGTAAAGTTAAATATGGTCCCAGAAGCTCAATTTGCATTGCAGTTTCCTTTGGAGTTGACTTTGTTTCTTGGCCTGAGAGGTTCTCAAAAGAGCCAGCTGCAGTCATAAGATCATTAATGATCGGAGTTGATTGAAGTAATATTTGAGAAACCACAAACTGGGCTGCATCACCCCTTTGGCAGCCGAGAGATCTTGGCTCCTATTCTCCCTGCTCTTGGCTGACCAGTCCACACCTGGCAAAAATCTTCCCCAGCCAAGAGGATCCTGTTCTAGCCATGGAGATAATATGCGTATAGGAATAGTCTATCTTCTTCTCCCTCCCTCAACCCCAATCCAGAAGGCGCCAGAAACAGAGGCAGAGAGAAGGAAGATGAATAGAGGGAAAATGTTAACATCACCCAGCTCCCTGCCCCAGATAGCCCATCCGCAGCAAGTGGCCCAGCCAGACAAGGGGCTGTAACTTAAGATGGAAGCTTTGATTTAATCAATTTGATTATTTAAATTATTAATTTCTAAACTGGGACAGAGTATAACAACTTAACATGACCCAAAAGGCTTATTACCTAAGAGTGACCAGAAAGTCATAAGACTGTATGAGTTTTTGTGCAGGAGCAGAGGAGGAAATTTCCCAGCTGAATAAATTTTAAAGGGAAGTAGGAGAAAAAATAAAATCACTTTGGAATTATAGCCTTTGAACCCTGTGTGTACAACACCCAAGAGTCACTTCACAGAGGTCAAGTGCGATCTGTGCTTTGCTTCCGGGCCTTTGCCCTAATTGTTCCCTGCCCACCCCACCCTCTTGCCTTGTCAGAGTTCTATCCTTCCATCAAAGCCAGACTTTTTCTTGTCTATGGATGTTTGGCAACCAGTGACTGTGTCTTTTTCATATCAGTCCCCCAAACCCACGGTGCAGTCTCAGATACAGAAAAAGCCATCATGTCCCCCCAGTATTCATATGTTGAAGTCTTAATTCACTATACCTCAGAATGTGACTGTATATGGAGATAGGATATTTAAAGAGGTAATTAATTAAGTTAAAAAGAAATCATTAGAGTGGGCCTAATCCAATAGGACTGGTGTCCTTATAAGAGGAAATTAGGACACAGGCACACACAGAGGGAAGACCATGTGCAGACAAAGGGAGAAGACACATCTACAAGCCAAGGAGAGAGGCCTCAGAAGAAACCAACCCTGCTGACACCTTGATCTCAGACTTCCAGCCTCCAGAACTGTGGGAAAATAAATTTCTGGTGTTTAAGCAACCCAGTCTGTGGTACTTTGTTACAGCAGCCCTAACAAACTAATACAGCACCCTCCATCCATATTTGCTGAATTGTTAATTCAGAATTGAAGAGTACAAATTTAATTATCAGTTTTAGTATCTCCTAACACTTCATTATCTAGACGTTTCATATTTTATTTAACCAGCTCCTATTGTTGAACTATTGATTGCTTCCAAATGTTCTCTACTATGTAGAATGCCTCTATGAACACTATTGTTCAAAGAGCATTTGGTGTTCCATTGAATTATTTCCTTAAAGCATAAATTTTCATGGGCAGGGTTACTTGTCAAAGACATGAACATATTTTATGGCTCTCAAGGACTATACCAATTTGGAACAATATCAGCATTGAATGAGCTCACCCACTTTCTGAAAGCCTTACCAGACTGGAATTTATCAAGTGAAGTCACTGCATTCTGAGCCAGAGGCGCTGCTTTTTTCCACCCCTTAGCTACTGATCCCATACTTCAGGGGTCCTCCCTTCCCCATTGCCAACACATCTACCCGCCGAAGTTCTCGTACACTCTAAATCCTGCTGAAAGTTCTCTGTTTCCAGGCAACCCGTCCTGGTTTATCTTGCATGACTCTGATCTTTCTTATACATTGACTTTTCTCACACTCTAATCTCTTTGGACTGAGTAGCGCCCAGGTTGCTAGGCAATTGTGTACAGTGGAATAGCGGGGAATGAGAGAGGAAAGGAAGATTCTGGAATTCCTGGTGATAAGGGCGCTTCAGGCTGAAATGTTGGGATGAAATAAGTAAATGAAATGTGATTGGATTGTACCTAAACAGGTCAAGTAAATCATGGGGGTTGCAGAGGCTTTCAAGCATGCTGGAAGACTGGGGCTAGGGATGGGAATGAGAGTAGGAAGTTCCAAATGATCAGCGTCTGGGTGCCAATGAGTAGTGATGATGACTGAAGCCCTCGGGGCAGGCTGGGATCGGACAGCAAAGGGTTTGGTGCCATGCTAATGAGTTCAGATTTTCACCAGAAAGAGAGAAGGAGCTTTGAAGGCTTCAAAGCCAGTAAGTGATCTGATCAGATCTGGCCTTTGTGTATCTGGCAGCTGCATGGGGATGAATTAGCAAGGGGAGATACTAGAAGTGAGGAAGTCTGTTAGGGGGTTGTTTGGATTCCTCCAAGGGAGAGACTCCCAGGGCCTGAACTAAGTACCCTTGGTGTTTTCATGTGGCTGTTGCTGTCTCCTCAATGAGACCAGAGGGTGGAACTCTTGGTGGGTAGGAGTCCTGGGGGATAGGACTGCTTTCTCTTCCTTGTGTGTCTCCCCAGAGATGGCAGCATCATACTCAGCACACAATGCTGTGCACCTAAACATTTGTGAATGTGCAGAGCCCTGTCCCAGGCACTGGGCTAGGGGTAGGAAGTATCCAGGGCAAAAGTGGCCACAGTTCCTCCGTCTTCAGGATCCAGTCTGGGTGAGGGAAACCATGGAATATCATCATTCAGAAGGACCTTAGAGATCATCTAGTCAAACCCCTTCAGTTAACAAATGGGAAAATTGAGGATCAGAGGAAGAAAGTGACACAAGACTAGAATTCAGGTCTCCTGCTCAAGGGCAGGAGCCACTTCAAAGTATTTTTCATAAAGGGGACATGGTCCCTGCTCTTGGGAAATTCCCAGCCAGGCTGGAAGGCCCTACACATAGCCCATTGTGAGGGTGGAACGAGAGGCACCGGTGCAGAGCAGACATCAACACTCAGGTACAGACAATGGTGGGGACTGATGCCCTACTGTGAGCCAGACACTGTGATGGTGGCTTTCACCAAATGCACGCACGATCCTCACCACTCCTGTGTGAGTTGGTATGGTTATTCTTTCCCATGCAAAAGATGAGAAAACTGCAGCTCAGGCTGATAAGAGTCAGAGCCCTGACTCAAACTGAGGCTGCTCGCCTTCAAAGGTGTTCTCTCACTGGGACACCAAGCTGTTCCACTAAAGAGGCACCAGGCTTTGGGGTGATGGGATTTGGCAGGGCAGCAGGAGAAGGTCATGTGGTGTGGCAGAAGGAACACGGAGCTGAAAGCACACACCTGGGTTTATAGCTCAGCTCTATCCCTGACACATAGTAGCCATGGGACTTAGGGAAATTACTTAACCTCTCTCAGCTCAATTTTCTGCAAAATGAGGTAAAATCTGTCCCACTGACCTTAAAGATGGTTGAGAAGCTCAACCAAGATAACATGTCAGGCGGAGTTCCGTGATGGCCTAGTGGTTAGGATTCTGGGCTTTCACTGCCATGGCCCTGGGTTCAATCCCTGGTCTGGGAACTGAACTGAGATCCTGCAAGCCGTGCCAAAAAAAAAAGTAATATGTCAGAAATCTGTTTGTAAACTGTACAGAAAGTTCTGTGTCAGTGAGAGGGAGCCTGAGACTCAAGAGCATCTCCCAAGGTCTGGCAGCCGCAGCCCTGCAGGCACGGGACACCAGCTGCACTGAGGGGGAGCCTCTGCTAAGGGCTCTGGGCAGGACTGACATGCAGCCAGGCTGTGCGGCTTGGCTCTATTCTTCATGCAGTTAAATACCTCCGTAAACTAAAGCATTTGCCAAATGATCAACTTCCATGGGAGCATTTGCAACTCATTGTTTGTTTGTAATAAGCCTCTGAAAGCCACACTGGCTTCTCCATCAGATACAGAGACGGTGGCCTGTGTCTGGCTCAGCAGTGTCAGAGCTCCCAAGAGGAAGGAGAGCCACCACATGGAGTAACAGTGGAGAGTTTGGGAGTCTGGAGGTGGATTCTAGCTCTGCCACTTGCTTTGGAGATTTGTGAAGTCACCTTACCTCCTGAACCTCAGTTTTCTCATTTGTAAAATGGTTGAACACTGGAAGCCCTCTCATTCAGTGGGATTGATTGGGACTAGTGGAAAGTAGGTTATCTCAAAAACTCAGTTAAAGCAAGAAATCATTAAAAAACAGTACATATTTACTTTAAACATTTCAACTTAAAATAGCTAGAAGTACGTGTATAGGTCAATCTTTTGATGTAAGGCCAGGCCTCTGGGTTTGCTGGTTGGATTCCAAGATGACTTTCTTGCATGAACCATGCTAGCAATGCGTAGTTAATGATTTCTTCAAAATGGTGTAAGAGCTTAAAAGACTTAAAAAGAAATATGACTATAAAATGTACTTTAGATGTTTATGATTTCATTCCCAATATTATACCATTTTCTGCCCTACACCTAATATAATGGCAAATTTTGAGGGACTCGTTTTTAGAAGTACAGGCATACCTTGTTTTATTGTGCTTCGCTTTATTGCAGTTTTTTACAAATTGAAAGTTTGTGGCAACCCCACGTCAAGCAAGTCTGCCAGCACCATTTTTTCCAACAGCATTTACTCACTTTGTGTCTCTGTGTCACATTTTACTAATTCTCACAATATATCATATTTTACTATTATTATTATATTTGTTATAGTGATCTGTGATCAGTGATCTTTTTTTTTTAATGTCTGAAACATTTATATTAACATATTTCCATACATATTTCCATACAAATACAAATATAAGATTTTTAGAAATTTCATGTAATGTCTGAAACATTTATATTAACATATTTCCATACAAATAACCCAATGAAAGTTTAGTATTAGTTGTTTTGTTTGTTTGTTTTTTTATACTGCAGGTTCTTATTAGGCATCAATTTTATACACATCAGTGTATACATGTCAATCCCAATCGCCCAATTCAGCACACCACCATCCCCACCCCACCGCAGTTTTCCCCCCTTGGTGTCCATATGTCCATTCTCTACGTCTGTGTCTCAACTTCTGCCCTGCAAACCGGCTCATCTGAACCATTTTTCTAGGTTCCACATACATGCGTTAATATACAATATTTGTTTTTCTCTTTCTGACTTATTTCACTCTGTATGACAGTCTGTAGATCCATCCACTTCTCAACAAATGACTCAATTTCGTTCCTTTTTATGGTTGAATAATATTCCATTGTATATATGTACCACAACTTCTTTATCCATTCGTCTGTTGATGGGCATTTAGGTTGCTTCCATGACCTGGCTATTGTAAATAGTGCTGCAGTGAACATTCGGGTGCATGTGTCTTTTTGAATTACGGTTTTCTCTGGGTATATGCCCAGTAGTGGGATTGCTGGGTCATATGGTAATTCTATTTTTAGTTTTTTAAGGAACCTCCATATTGTTCTCCATAGTGGCTGTATCAATTTACATTCCCACCAACAGTGCAAGAGGGTTCCCTTTTCTTCACACCCTCTCCAGCATTTGTTGTTTGTAGATTTTCTGATGATGCCCATTCTAACAGGAGTGAGGTGATACCTCATTGTAGTTTTGATTTGCATTTCTCTAATAATTAGTGATGTTGAGCATCTTTTCATGTGCTTCGTGGCCGTCTGTATGTCTTCTTTGGAGAAATGTCTATTTAGGTCTTCTGCCCATTTTTGGATTGGGGTATTTGTTTCTTTAATATTGAGCTGAATGAGCTGTTTATATATTTTGGAAATTAATCCTTTGTCCGTTGATTCGTTTGCAAATATTTTCTCCCATTCTGAAGGTTGTCTTTTCGTCTTGTTTATGGTTTCCTTTGCTGTGCAAAAACTTTGAAGTTTCATTAGGTCCCATTTGTTTATTTTTGTTTTTATTTCCATTACTCTAGGAGGTGGATCAAAAAAGATCTTGCTGTGATTTATGTCAAAGAGTGTTCTTCCTATGTTTTCCTCTAAGAGTTTTATAGTGTCCAGTCTTATATTTAGGTCTCTAATCCATTTTGAGTTTATTTTTGTGTATGGTGTTAGGGAGTATTCTAATTTCATTCTTTTACATATAGCTGTCCAGTTTTCCCAGCACCACTTATTGAAGAGAAGATCTTTTCTCCATTGTATATCCTTGCCTCCTTTGTCACAGATTAGTTGACCATAGGTGCGTGGGTTTATCTCTGGGCTTTCTATCCTGTTCCACTGATCTATATTTCTGTTTTTGTGCCAGTACCATATTGTCTTGATTACTGTAGCACTGTAGTATAGTCTGAAGTCAGGGAGTCTGATTCCTCCAGCTCCGTTTTTTCCCCTCAAGACTGCTTTGGCTATTCGGAGTCTTTTGCGTCTCCATACAAATTTTAAGATTTTTGGTTCTAGTTCTGTAAAAAATGCCACTGGTAATTTGATAGAGATTGCATTGAATCTGTAGATTGCTTTGGGTAGTATAGTCATTTTCACAATATTGATTCTTCCAATCCAAGAACATGGTATATCTCTCCATCTGTTTGTGTCATCTTTGATTACTTTCATCAGTGTCTTATAGTTTTCTGAGTACAGGTCTTTTACCTCCTTAGGTAGGTTTATTCCTAGGTATTTTATTCGTTTTGTTGCAATGGTGAATGGGATTGTTTCCTTAATTTCTCTTTCTGATCTTTTGTTGTTAGTGTATAGGAATGCAAGAGATTTCTGTGCATTGATTTTGTATCCTGCAACTTTACCAAATTCATTGATTAGCTCTAGTAGTTTTCTGGTGGCATCTTTAGGATTCTCTATGTATAGAATCATGTCATCTGCAAACAGTGACAGTTTTACTGCTTCTTTTCCAATTTGCATTCCCTTTATTTCTTTTTCTTCTCTGATTGCCATGGCTAGGACTTCCAAAACTCTGTTGAATAATAGTGGCGAGAGTGGACATCCTTGTCTTGTTCCTGATCTTAGAGGAAATGCTTTCAGTTTTTCACCATTGAGAATGATGTTTGCTGTGCGTTTGTCATATATGGCCTTTATTATGTTGAAGTAGGTTCCCTCTATGCCCACCTTCTGTAGAGTTTTTATCATAAATGGGTGTTGAATTTTGTCAAAAGCTTTTTCTGCATCTATTGAGATGATCATATGGTTTTTATTCTTCAGTTTGTTAATATGGTGTATCCCATTGATTGATTTGCATATATTGAAGAATCCTTGCATCCCTGGGATAAATCCCACTTGATCATGCTGTATGATCCTTTTAATGTGCTGTTGGATTCTGTTTGCTAGTATTTTGTTGAGGATTTTTGCATCTATATTCATCAGTGATATTGGTCTGTAATTTTCTTTTTTTTGTAGTATCTTTGTCTGGTTTTGGTATCAGGGTGATGGTGGTGGCTTCATAGCATGAGTTTGGGAGTGTTCCTTCCTCTGCAATATTTTGGAAGAGTTTGAGAAGGATGGGTGTTAGCTCTTCTCTAAATGTTTGATAGAATTCACCTGTGAAGCCATCTGGTCCTGGACTTTTGTTTGTTAGAAGATTTTTAATCATAGTTTCAATTTCATTACTTGTGATTTGTCTGTTCATATTTTCTATTTCTTCCTGGTTCAGTCTTGGAAGGTTATACCTTTCTAAGCATTTGTCCATTTCTTCCAGGTTGTCCATTTTATCGGCATAGAGTTGCTTGTAGTAGTCCCTTAGGATGCTTTGTATTTCTTCAGTGTCTGTTGTAACTTCTCCTTTTTCATTTCTAATTTTATTGATTTGAGTCCTCTCCCTCTTTTTCTTGATGAGTTTGGCTAAAGGTTTATCAATTTTGTTTATCTTCTCAAAGAATGAGCTTTTAGTGTTATTGATCTTTGCTATTGTTTTCTTTGTTTCTATTTCATTTATTTCTGCTCTGATCTGTATGATTTCTTTTCTTCTACTAACTTTGGGTTTAGTTTGTTCTTCTTTCTCTACTTCCTTTAGGTGTAAGGTTAGATTGTTTATTTGAAATTTTTCTTGTTTCTTGAGGTAGGATCATATTGCTATAAACTACCCTCTTAGAACTGCTTTTGCTGCATCCCACAGGTTTTGGGTCATCGTGATTTCATTGTAATTTATCTCTAGGTATTTTTTGATTTCCTCTTTGATTTTTTCAGTGATCTCTTGGTTATTTAGTAACGTATTGTTTAGCCTCCATGTGTTTGTGTTTTTTACGATTTTTTCCCTGTGATTGATTTCTGATCTCATAGCGTTGTGGTCAGACAAGATGCTTGATATGATTTCAATTTTCTTAAATTTACCGAGGCTTGATTTGTGACCCAAAATGTGATCTATCCTGGAGATTGTTCCGTGTGCACTTGAGAAGAAAGTGTAATCTGCTGTTTTTGGATGGAATGTCCTATAAATATCAATTAAATCTCTCTGGTCTACTGTGTCACTTAAAGCTTGTGTTTCCTTATTAATTTTCTGTCTGGATGATCTGTCCATTGGTGTAAGTGAGGTGTTAAACTCCCCCACTATTATTGTGTTATGGTTGATTTCCTCTTTTATAGCTGTTAGCAGTTGCCTTATGTATTGAGGTGCTCCTATGTTGGGTGCATATATATTTATAATTGTTATATCTTCCTCTTGGATTGATCCCTTGATCATTATGTAGTGTCCTTCTTTGTCTCTTGTAACAATCTTTATTTTAAAGTCTATTTTATCTGATATGAGTATTGCTACTCCAGCTTTCTTTTGATTTCAATTTGCATGGAATATCTTTTTCCATCCCCTCACTTTTAGTCTATATGTGTCCCTAGGTCTGAAGTGGGTCTCTTGTAGACAGCACATATATGGATCTTGTTTTTGTACCCATTCAGCGAGCCTGTGTCTTTTGGTTGGAACATTTAATCCATGCACGTTTAAGGTAATTATCGATATGTATGTTCCTATTACCATTTTCTTAATTGTTATGGGTTTGTTTTTGTAGGTCCTTTTCTTCTCTTGTGTTTCCCACTTAGAGAAGTTCCTTTAGCATTTGTTGTAGAGCTGGTTTGGTGGTGCTGAATTCTCTTAGCTTTTGCTTGTCTGTAAAGCTTTTGATTTCTCCGTCGAATCTGAATGAGATCCTTGCCGGGTAGAGTAATCTTGGTTGTAGCTTCTTCTCTTTCATCACTTTAAGTATATCATGCCACTCCCTTCTGGCTTGTAGAGCTTCTGCTGAGAAATCAGCTGTTAACCTTATGGGAGTTTCCTTGTATGTTATTTGTCATGTTTCCCTTGTTGCTTTCAACAATTTTTCTTTGTCTTTAATTTTTGTCAATTTGATTACTATGTGTCTTGGCATGTTTCCCCTTGGGTTTATCCTCTCTGGGACTCTCTGAGCTTCCTGGACTTGGGTGACTATTTCCTTTCCCATGTTAGGGAAGTTTTCGACTATAATATCTTCAAATATTTTCTCGGGTCCTTTCTCTCTCCTTCTCCTTCTGGGACCCCTATAATGTGAATGTTGATGCATTTAATGTTGTCCCAGAGGTCTCTTAGGCTGTCTTCATTTCTTTTCATTCTTTTTTCTTTATTCTGTTCCACAGCAGTGAATTCCACCATTCTGTCTTCCAGGTCACTTATCCGTTCTTCTGCCTCAGTTACTCTTCTATTGATTCCTTCTAGTGTATTTTTCATTTCAGTTATTGTATTGTTCGTCTCTGTTTGTTTGTTCTTTAATTCTTCTAGGTGTTTGTTCTTTAATTCTTCTAGGTCTTTGTTAAACATTTCTTGCATCTTCTCGCTCTTTGCCTCCATTCTTTTTCCGAGGTCCCGGAGCATCTTCACTATCAGTATTCTCAATTATTTTTCTGGAAGGTTTCCTCTCTCTACTTCATTTAGTTGTTTTTCTGGGGTTTTATCTTCTTCCTTCATCTTGTACAAAGTCCTCTGCCTTTTCATTTTGTCTATCTTTCTGTGAATGTGGTTTTCCTTCCACAGGCTGCAGAATTGTGGTTCTTCTTGCTTCTGCTGTCTGCCCTCTCGTGGATGAGGCTATCTAAGAGGCTTGTGCAAGCTTCCTGATGGGAGGGACGGGTGGTGAGTAGAGCTGGGTGTTGCTCAGGTGGGCAGAGCTCAGTAAAACTTGAATCTGCTTGTATGCTGATGGGTGATGCTGGGTTCCCTCCCTGTTGGTTGTTTGGTCTGAGGTGACCCAGCACTAGAGCCTACCTGGCTCTTTGGTGGGGCTAATGGTGGACTCTGGGAGGACTCACACGAAGGAGTACTTCCCAGAACTTCTGCCAGTGTCCTTGTCCCCACAGTGAGCCACAGCCACCCCCCACCTTGGCAGGAGACCCTCCAATACTAGCAGGTAGGTCTGGCTGAGTGTCCTATGGGGTCACTGCTCTTTCCCCTGGGTCCCAGTGCACACACTACTTTGTGTGTGTCCTCCAAGAGTGAAGTCTCTGTTTTCCCCAGTCCTGTCGAAGTCCTGCAATCAAATCCTGCTAGTCTCCAAATTCTGATTCTCTAGAAATTCCTCCTCCCATTGCCGGACCCCCAGGTTGGGAAGCCTGACATGGGGCTCAGAACCTTCACTCCAGTGGGCGGACTTCTGTGGTATAAGTGCTCTCCAGTTTGTGAGTCACCCACCCAGCAGTTATGGGATTTGGTTTTATTGTGATTGCATCCCTTCTACCATCTCATTGTGGCTTCTCCTTTGTCTTTCGATGTGGGGTATCTTTTTTGGTGAGTTCCAATGTCTTCCTGTCGATGACTGTTCAGTAGTTAGTTAGTTGTGATTCTGGTGCTCTCGCAAGAGGGGGTCAACAAAGTTTTTTTCTTTTTTCATTATTTTTGGCTCAGCTTTAAATTTCTGGGAATTTTTTTAAACATCTTTATTGGAGTATAATTGCTTTACAATGGTGTGTTAGTTTCTGCTTTATAACAAAGTGAATCAGCTATACATATACATATATCCCCATATCTCTTCCCTCTTTCATCTCCCTCCCTCCCACAATAAAGTATTTTTAAATTAAGGCATATACAGTGTTTTTAGACATAATGCTATTGCACACTTAATAGACTACAGTATAATGTAAACATAACTTTTATATGCACTGGGAAACCAAAGACATTCGTGTGACTCACTTTATTATGGTGGTCTGGAGCTGAATCTTCAGTATCTCCAAGGCATGCCTGTATTTCCAGAGTCTTTAACCCACTTAAGTAATTAAGGAAACACAACTTGCTCTAACAACAAGCCCCAAAATGTATAATGGTTCAAGAACAATAGAATTTTTTTTCTTATTCACATAAAGGCCAAAAGCGTTGCTCCTAGTTGGTGAGTGACTCTCCTCCAAACGTGATTCACGGGTGCAAGGTCCTTCAGTTTTGGCCATGGAGTATTCAATACGTGGTTTCTGAAGTTACTGTTTTGGGTGCATCAGGTGACAAGCAGGGGAAAGAGAAGGAAAGAGGATAATGAAGGCATACCCACCCTTTAACTACCTCAGCCTAGAAGAGATGCATACCGCCTCTGTTCACACTCCACTGGTGAGAAGTAGAAGTATGGTCCCATCCAAGGCAAAGGGGTCTGGGAAATGTGGTCCAGTTGTATGTCCAGGAGTTAGGTTAGTGAGGTCTAGCCAGTCTCTGCCGTGTCAGTTATCATAGAAACAATTCCTTCTATATTTGGTTTTTTTAAATTAATTAATTAATTAATTTATGGCTGCATTGGGTCTTCATTGATGCGTGCAGGCTTTCTCTAGTTGCAGCGAGCAGGGGCTACTCTTCATTGCAGTGTGTGGGCTTCTCATTGTGGTGGCTTCTCTTGTTGTGGAGCACAGGCTCTAGGCACAAGGGCTTCAGTAGTTTTGGCACACAGGCTCAGTAGTTGTGGCTCGCGGGCTCTAGAGCGCAGGCTCAGTAGTTGTGGCACACAGGCTTAGTTGCTCCACGGCATGTGGGATCTTCCCAGATCAGGGCTCGAACCCATGTCCCCTGCATTGGCAGGCAGATTCTTAACCACTGTGCCACCAGGGAAGTCCCTCCTTTTATATTTGCACTCCTGTAATGATATCATTGATTTATGTCAGTGTCAAGATTGAAAAATTCTGATTCATGTGATATGTTATTAAATTACATAATTACGATAATAAGAAAATTAGAAGGTCCAGTAACAAAAGCAACTTGGTAAGCAGAGCTGTATTGCTGAAGCAGAAATGCACAAGCATTCTTGTCAGTGGTCAGCCTTGAGCACTTTGTGTGCCCTGGTCATCGTTCATTGTGTTTTATGGAGGAAAGGGAGAATGCCAGTTAATTGGGTTAGTGAGTTGATTTAGTGCGAGTCTACTAAGAGACTTTCTACTGTTCCAACTTCATAGGGTTGTTGGGAATATTAATGAGATATCCATGTAAGATGCTTTATATTGCCTTATATCAATAGTATCGATTGACATTTTGGACTGGATAATCCTTTGTTGTGGGGGCTTGTCCTGTGCATTTTAGGTTGTTTAGCAGCATCCTCGGCCTCTGCCCACTAGATGCCAGTAAGAACCTCCTAGTTGTGACAACCAAAAATATCCCCAGATATGGCCAAATGTCTCCTGCAGAGTAAAATCATTCAAGGTGTGACCCAGTGCTTTTTATGGTGCCAGGCACTTACTAACAATTTATTATGTTTTGGTTCCCTTCTCCTCTGCATCCCCTACCACCAAACCTTCCACCAAAGATTCCTCTGCCTCAGCAACGTGATGATGAGTCCATAAGAGAAACAGCCCTCTTGACTCAAAAGTGGGAAAGGAAAATTAATAATATATTGAATTCATGTGGCATTTTACCAGTCTTCTAATTGCTCATACGTGGGTGCTAGAAAATAAGATTGCCGTCTGAGAGTTAAAATAGCAAAACTCATACACAGTGAATGAGGTGTTGTGTGGAAAGTGTGACTGAAGAGTTTAGAAATGCCCTCCAATCAAAGTAAATTGGGTGTAATTTCAGAAAGATAAAATTGTAATTTGTTGAGGGTAAGCTTAATCAATTGTACCCTGTTCAAAGAAAGACTATGTAACAGAAATAGGGAATGAACTAGTTTTGTCTTGTTTTTTTATTCTTGTCAACTGCTAAATAAAACATCTTTTACCCATATATTACTTATGATTGTACATGGATAAGTATTTCTATAGGATGAATTCCTAGAAATTGAATTAAAATTGAATAGATATTACACATCGCCTTCCAAAACTTGGTATGAATTTAGATTTCTAATCCTACCAAGGATGTATGTGATTGTTCATTTCCCAAAAGCATGAATTATATATTATTTTGCTTTTGAACTTTAGCCAATGTGATGGGTAGAAAATAGCAAATCAGCCTTATTTTAGTTTGCTGGTGAGATGAGTTTCTAAGTTGTTCGTATTCTTTTATAAATTATCTTTTCAAATAATTGGATTGTTTTTATTAACTTGTAGAAACTTTTTATATATAATGGATAGTAACCTATTCTCTGCTCTGTATGTTGCAAATATTTTCTTCCTCTCTGCTGCTTGTCTTTTTTTTGGTTTTTTTGGTTTTTTTGGTTTTTTTGGTTTTTTGGCTGCACTGCGTCTTCGTTGCTGCACGTGGGCTTTCTCTAGTTGTGGCCAGCAGGGGTCTTCACGACAAAATGCTTGTGATATGTGTTTTTTTTTAAAGAATTTTTTTAAATTAATTAATTTATTTTTGGCTGTGTTGGGTTTTCATTGCTGTGCATGGGCTTTTCTCTAGTTGCGGCGATCAGGGGTTACTCTTCATTGCGGTGTGCGGGCTTCTCATTGTGGTGGCCTCTCTTGTTGCAGAGCAGGGGCTCTAGGCACGTGGACTTCAGTAGTTGTGGCACGTGGACTCAGTAGTTGCAGCTTGCAGGCTCTAGAGCGCAAGCTCAGTAGTTGTGGCACATGGGCTTATTTGCCCCGCGGCACATGGGATCTTCCCCCACCAGGGATCGAACCAATATCCCCTGCATTGGCAGGCAGATTCTTAACCACTGGACCACCAGGGAAATCCCCTCTGCTGTTTGTCTTTTGATCTTATTTATGATGTCTTTTTTCAAAAAGAAATTTTCATACTGTCAAATCTGACAATATTTTCTTTTATGGCTTCTGGTATTTATGGCTTACTTTAAAAAAAAAACTTTCCCTGTTCAATGTTATTTTCTTGTACTATTTTTTATAATTTGGTGGTTATTTTTCCTTATATTTAGATCTTTAATTCACCTGGAATCTTATCTTTGGATACAGTGTCAGTTGTAATTCTAATTTTATTTTATTTCCAAATTAATAACTAAAAATCACAACATTTTATCCCCAATGATCTGAAATGCCACTGTGATCATTTACTAACTTCCCAATTATATAGAGTGTTTGGATTATTTATTCTATTGCACTGATTTATTTATTCCTATGTTAATACATATTGTTTTAATTACTGAAGCTTTGTGGTATATTTTGAGATTCTCTGTCATTATTCTCATTAACTATATTTTGGCTATTGCACATTTCCCCTCAGATAAGCATTAATGTGTGGCACTGTATTTCCCATTGTAAAATATATTGGTGCTCTGCTTCAAGAGTGTGGGAGTTCACTTCTGCCTGGTGCCTGGAAACTGGACAGAGTAAGACTCCCTGACTATTTGTTTGAATCAAGCACAGAAGTGTGTTCTTTCCATAGAAACCCAGTGGGCTGTCCGTCTCTTCTAAGGAATTCTATTGGTTCCAAGCCAGTGACAGAAATTTGTTGGGTCAGACTGCTTCCTCAATGCTTGGCCTGATGGGTTGTTTAGAAACAGCACTGCAAGTGTTCTGGGGTGACCATTTCTGCAGGGGCTCTGTTGCTTAGCAACAACCTAGGCTACACCCAGCTCTATCTTTGTTTCTTACTTACTCTTCCTCAGAGGGGAAAAATGGACCAGATCTCCTTTCTCATGTTTGCTCTCAAGCTTGACACCCAGAACTCACTATACACTTGGCCTGGTCAAAGAATGCATTTTACAGTGGAATGCAACATGACTTTGATTTACAGGGTATGGAGTGGGAAGCTCTCTGGAGGGGCCCAGTTTACCCACTTCTCAGTTATGCATATTTCCACTTATCAGGACCTCTTTCTTTTTTAATCAAGGCATTAACTTGAGTCACAAAAAGGGGATGGCAGAGAATTCAACTGTTATAATTTGGCAAGATGAATTAATAATTTCTTGATAAGGTCCCCATCAGCTCAAAAAGGGTATCCCACAAAGAGATTAACTACATAATTGCCCTATGTGCTTTCAACTGGGTAACTTAGGCTGGAGTTTCTCCCTTTCTTGCCATACTCCATGCAAGGTTTCAGGAAAGAACCAGCACAGTTAGTCTCATGTTTTACAGCTGTACAGTTCCCCAAAACCTTGATCTCGGTGAGCTAGACCATGTCTAGGTTCTGAGAGGCTGAGGGTACTAAAGGCCACTGGTCACTTGTCCTGAAAGGAAGAGATCTTCACACACCATTCCGCTTCAGCACAAACCCATATCCCACCTCAACTCCACAGCCCATTCGATATTTTCTCTGTCAGTCTACTGATTACAAATCCTCTTCTTTATACTATTTTACGTCTTAGTAAAGCAGAGCTCGCCAGATGTGGTGCCACAAGTGGTCCGAGACTGTGCTATGCAAGTACTAGTATTTTCTGTCTGCAATGGAAATGTTTTGGAAAGCATGCTAGTAAAGAATCATTTGATTGGAAGAAGTAAAATTCACTCAAACTTGCTTTAGCAAAAAAAAGACCATGGAGATGTCTCATATTGAAAGACCATGGAGATGTCTCATAAAACCAAAAACAGGAAACACAACTGGAACTCAGAACGAATGGGAACTGGAAACTTTCCTCCTTCTCCCCAATAGACCTTTTCTGTTCCATTTGCTTATTAAAATGAACATAGCTGCCTCAACCAAAATTCACATAACTTCCCACTTCCAGAAAGTTTAGGGTTTCTGAGCCCCCTCCCCCCATTTCAAAATCCTGAGACAATTTAATTGACCCAGTGTGATTCGGGTGGCCACTCTAGCCATGCCTGGTGCAAAATGCAACGAAAAGGGTTATGGAGTTTCATACACCACTAGCCTCCTGTTGGCGATGAAAGGAGACAAAAGGGGTTAGACAAAAGGCCTGGGCAGGGCAAACTAACCCACCAGTCTGCCGTGAAGATTTAGGAACATACAAGGTAAGGCCCCCTCCTGGGTCCCAGTGAACTCACCAGGGCAAAGGCTCCTGTATGAAGAATCAGGAATCACTGGCTGATGGCATCAGTACTGGAATATCCAACAATTTGAGTATTTCCATTTGGGAGAATTTGTTGAAATTCCTTTTGATTTGTCTTTATCCTCTGGATCTCCTCTTTCTATGGAGCACAACCCTGACATTAACGGACAGGTTCAAGCATTTTTTGTGGGAGGAGTGGAAAATGCCTGGATTCTTTTCAAAGGGGTTGCTACAATAATGTCACAAGGGTAACTATAGGATCTAAGGTCACCGGGAAATGAGTGGGAACTGCAGAGTAACTCACCAAATAAAATAATCTATTCTCCCAGTGAGGTGTGTATCCCAGATATCCGGCATCACAATCAACTGAGGTGCTTGGTAAAATGTAGATTCCTCTAACAACAACATTATAAATCAACTATACTCCAATATAAAATAATAATTAAATTTAAAAAAAAAGGAGGGCTTCCCTGGTGGCGCAGTGGTTGCGAGTCTGCCTGCCAATGCAGGGGACACGGGTTCGAGCCCTGGTCTGGGAGGATCCCGCATGCCGCGGAGCGTCTAGGCCTGTGAGCCACAATTACTGAGCCTGTGTGTCTGGAGCCTGTGCTCCGCAACAAGAGAGGCCACGATAGTGAGAGGCCTGCGCACCGCGATGAAGAGTGGCCCCCACTTGCTGCAGCTAGAGAAAGCCCTCGCACAGAAACGAAGACCCAACACAGCCAAAAATAAATAAATAAATAATTTCCATTTAAAAAAAAAAAAAAAAAAAGGAGATTCCTGGTCTGGCCCCAGATCTACCAAATCAGACTCCCTATGAAATTGAGCAGGACCCTGTGGGGCTCCTGGGCACCCAAAACTCTGTCTCCGAGATTTGATTTGGCACCAGTGCACAGAGACCAAGTTTCAACATCACCTGGAGTGGGACAGGACATCTGCATTTTAACAAGCTCCCTGGGTGAGACTGATGCTCACTAATATTTGGGAACCTCTGTCCTAGAACTTGACACTAGAGTTCATTGGAATGAGCCAACTCACACCAACACTCAGGGTCTCATAACCATTCAAGAATGCAATAAAAGCAATGGTATCTCTTCCCAGAAACACATACGTGAGTATCTACACATAAAATGTGCGTGTCTTTCAAAGGCTTCACTGATTCCCTGAAGCTCTTCTGCAAACCCAGATTCCCTGAAACTCTTCTGCAAACCCAGATTAAGACCCTCTGCACTGGAGAATATAAAGACCCTGAAATGTATTAAGGGACAAGGAAGAAGGTAACATACAATTTAAGGAAGTGGATCAGGGAAGGGAGCCAATTACACAAACATTAAGATTCTGAAGTCAGGAAGGTTTGGGTCCCAACGCTGGCTTGGTCATTTACCAGCTATGTGACATCAGTCAAGTTAATCTCACTAGGACTCAACTTCTTCATCTGTCAAATGAGAAGATAGTATCTCTTAATAAGATTGAAAAGAATTTTAAGTGAGAATTTTTAATGAGATGATATATCTGAGACACTTAGCATAATAACAATAGTAGTTGATGATAAAGAAGAGACATCAATAGGTAGGTAGGTAGGTCAATAGGTCAGTAAATGATCAGGTTCTCTCCTGGAAATTCCCAGCAAGAATATACTTAACAGAGATAAGATAGTTGGGAGGACACCTCCACAAATCACAACTGTTCTGTCAGCGCATTGTGCTGACATTTTCCCTGGAGTCTTTCCTCACCATTGATACAAAAATCAGCATGCAAATGTGATGAGCACAGAAGAAACAAAGACTGTGGATAAGGAATTATAACTTTTGAGCTGAAGGGGGCCTCAGGGATCAGCCAACAAGCCCATTATTAACGAAACCTTCTAATCAGCCTTTTTTCCACATCTCTGTACATTTTGTCAAAAATAATATTCACTTTGATGTTGCAAAGCCTTAGTTTGCTTTTTGTGTTTTCTCTCTCCATAAGTGAATGTTAGGTCATCCTTTTGTATAGGCAAACTGCTGTGACAAAACGAGCATTATAAATTGCAACAATATAAGCAAATTCTCCCAGCTCTAAAATTCTCTTTCGATTCAAACGGTTGACACAAATAATTTAAGGATGATGGAATTCCTCAAGTGCAGAGGGCAACAGAGTTCATTCTTCCACTGACCGAGAGAAAGAATTGTCTCCCTGCACAGCTTGGGAGACAGGGGCTACTGCTCTCTAGGGAGGGCAAGACACTCGCTGGTCCCCCTTTCTAGACAGCTTGGCACTGGAGCTGAAAGCCGACTCCTCTTTCCTGAAAGTCTTGTTAGGGGATGTGGGGGCTGTGCTTCCAGGTGCCCCGCCTCTGTTGTAACCTGAGGCCTTTGAACCTCTGGCAACAAAATTTCAGGCTTTTGTGGGGCCTGAGCCAGGCTAATGGGGCTTGAAGGGCCAGAGCCCAGGCAGGACATTCTGTAACAATTAGGATGTCAGAGGGCTGAGGGTTACATACCACTGCTCCTGATGGCACCACCTGGGCATGCCTTGCAGATGTTACCCAAAAACTGGGTCCACCTCTTGGTTGGTGTCAAGCTGAAAGATACAACCAAGCCAAAGATCAGGAGAAGGAAGGACTTATTATTTGCAACAAGTAAGGAGAACACCAGGATCTTTCCCAAAGCAGTGTCTCCCCAAAGGCAAAATGGGGGAAATTTTCAACTAAGAGTACGTGCATATTCATGATAGGGCTTGAGTGGTGTATACATATTCATGAAGGGGCTTGAACAGAAGAATTCAGTATAGAATTGGGGCAAAAGTCTACAAGTGTCCAAGCTTTAGCTGATTGAAGTCACCAGGGTCAGAAAAGTCAATGACATCATCTTTTAGGTTCCAGTAGACCTGGTGGTTGAGCACTCGAGGTGGGTTTAAATTCTGCAAAACAGCTCAAGAAAATGCTTCAGGCTAATTTTTAACATTGAAACAGAACTGGGGGTCTTTACAACTGATTTATTATCTTTGCTGTTGTTACTTCTCTTTCCTGATAACAGTCGTTTGTTCTTTTGTGCCCTTAAGATCATTATTACTGAGACCTGTTCAAGGGCAAGAATTGTGGACAGGCTTAGATCCCAAAATGGCTTCTCTTATGTCAAGAAAGCCAGGCTTGGTTCTCTTTCTCCGGGGACCCCTACCCTATTCGCTTACACCTGGACCTTTCCCTACACTTCCTGCTATCAGGAATTGTGCTAGGTCTGGACCAGGAGTGCCAGGGCCATCTTCCCAGGGCCTCCTTAGGAGGGCCTAACAGGACTTGCTCCTATTCCATTCTCATCTGTCTAGAAAGGAATTGAAACCACTGCAAAATGCAAGGAGGTTAGCTTTTGAAGCAAGGTTGTTTCAGTAACACGATCCTTATCATAAAGGCTCATTACTCTCCACCCTCTATAAAAACACATGACCCAACATAGTATTGCTTCCAAACAGGCCAGCTGTGGGTGGCAGATGCTCTAAGTTTCAGGGCTTTTCAGTGAGCTGCCGAGAAAATTCCTGGTGTGAGTATCTTTCAAGAAATGAAGTTCGTCAAATGTACATTATGCTGCTGACCTCCAAGCCCACGGAGTCATTTATTAATTTACTTAAAATATAATCTAGCTCCTAGTCTATGCCAGGTGCTGGGTTAGGTGCTGCGGTGGCCAGGATGAGTAAGATACGGCTCCCACTCACATCTTGGGAAGATGGAAACTTAAGAACTTTACTCCAATACAATGAAATAAGGGTTGCAACTTGTATTAATTTGCTTTCACCTCTTGGGCAAAAAAGAACTGAATAGTTCATAGAATCTAAGAAAGATTAAAAATCAAAACATGGCCAAGGCAGGGAGGTCTCAAGAACAGCTGGAACCTGCGATTTGAACACTGTCAGAATTGTCTGCCTCTCTCCACTCTGCTTCTGCCTGCACATCCAACTTATTCTCTCAATAAAGAGCAGTCCTGTTCATGTGTAAGAAATCGAGGCTGCCATTAGTCCCTGAGCTTAGTGTTTTCCAAACTCTTACACCTGAGAGTACTTAATTGTTTCTTACTTCCTGTCTGAAAAATTCTGGGAAGGCACCCTGGTCCATTTTGTATCAGGTGCCTACCCTTAAACCAACCATCTGGTAAATTATATGGCCACTCCTAAAGATGCACTTTACATATTGTGGTAAGGGGCAGGAGAAAAGGGTAAATGTGGGTGAGTGCCTTTAGAGCAACCCCAAAAGATGAGACATCATTTTCTTCCCTGGGTAGGGTTGCCAGATACAACACAGGGTGCCCAAAAATTGCATGAGACATACTTATACTAAAAAATTATGTCTATCTGAAATCAAACTTAATTGGGTATCCTGTATTTTTGTTTACTTATTTATATTTCAAATCTGATAATCCTATTCCTGGAGCGCTTCAAGGAAAAGGGAAGCAAGTCTAGTTGCTGGATGGTTGAATAGCAGTAGGCTGCGGGAGAATGGCTAAAGATTCCAACTTAGCTTCTTTGGTTGTAACCCTGAAGAACTGACTTGGGCTATCTTAAACAACAACGAGGAATGTACTGGAAGGCTATGGGGGCAATGCCACCTCTTTGCACAACACCAGAGGTGACATGTGAATGGTTCCTCCTAAAATTGTACAGTGTGGTTGCTCAGATTACAGGGAAGCTCCCAGAATGAGAGGGGGATTTGGGCAACAATGCCTGGGAAGGACAGGACCTGGGGTCCTGCCCATTATGCAGCTTTCCTACCTGTTAACTCTAGTGTAAGTCTTCTCTCTCCTCTTCAAGAAGATATATTGAAATGCAAGAGAGAGTGACTGCATTTAAGGATAATCTTGAATTTGCTCTAATTAATTAATTATGTAAATTAATACTCAGTATCCAGAGTAGTGAGAATTCATGAGTCAAGACAATTCAGTCCCAACTGTTATACATCTTGTTACCTGGGACACAACATTGGGTGAGAGAGAGAGAGAGAGACTCTAGTCAGGTTTGGGTCACGTGCCTAAACTTTGAAAAGAGCAAACGTTGATCACATGGAATAGGCAGTAGGTGCTCCCTGAAGGGAAAGCAAGACGCTGTGAGCAGAAGGCAGAAGGAATACTCAGGGGGTGCAAAACCAGCAGATGTTCTTTTTGATGACATCTGTGTGTTCTGTCCACACTGAAGAGCTAGCACCCCATTGTCCTTGCCCTATGGTGCTGCAGACCGTGTGAGGGAAAGCTGACCAGCTGCAGACATGACCAATCACTGAAGCAGTCCCTCAGGCTGGTGGTTCCCCACAGCAGTGTCATGACAACTGACCCACCACAGTCATATGCGAGGGTGAAGAAAGATTTGTTACTAATAGTGCTCAAAATACTTTTGGAGGAATCCACCTTTTAAAAAATAAATTAGAACAAATTCAAGACTCATCCTCAATAATGTCACTCCAACTACCCTGCATTGCAATAGGCGTTCCTGAGTGGGAAGGAAGGGTGGGGGTAGGACCGGTATACAGACTACTGCACGTAACCACAGCCATCAAGAAGGGATCGCCACTCCTACTCCACGTGAATGATCGTTAAATTGGGGGGGAGGGGCTATGTCTTAGTCTGAGTTTATTCATAGATGTGGGTCCTTCATATGTGCATGATCCATTGCCTGGTATGTGGCAGAGACAATGAGGGCTGTGAGGCAGATACCCCAACAACCTGACCTTGCCTGGATAGGATAGGGAGGGGAGAAGAGATATGTCTGGGGTGTTGAGAGTCAGGACAGCATGCTGCTCACCAACTCTTTGGCTTAGGAGGAGATTAAATTAAATACTACATGTAAAACCCCCAGTACAGTGATGGATACATAGAAAGCTCTCAGTAACTGTTGGCTGTGTTATTTATATAGGTATGATACAAGTTCAGCTGCTGTGACAAAGGCCATGATAAGAGTGGCTTCACCAAGAGAGAGTCCTAGGATAAGCAGTCCAGGACAGACTCATCCTACTTTGTCACTCTGCTATCCTCAACATGTGGCTTCCATCTCAAGATCTAAGATAATTGCTCCAGCTCCTGCCATCACATCCACATCTGGTCAGAGAGAAGGGGGAAAAGGGAAGTGGAGTGTATATCTTTCCCTTTAGGTTACTACCCAGAAGTGGCACCCATCCCTTCCACTTACATTCCATCGGCTAAAACTTCATCCTAAAGCCACAGCTAGGAGCAAGGGAAGCTGGGAGATGGGGTCTTGAGCTGAGGAGCCAGGTGCCTCACTGAAACTCTGAGTTTAATTACTCAAAGAAGAAGGGATGGATACATTTTTAGGGACCGTAATCACGCCTTGATATGCTGTTGTTTCTGCTGTTGCCTTGCACACAGAGTCAGAACTTCCCAGAATTAGTTCCTGAAAACTCTCAGATCTCTAAAGGTAAAATAGAAATGTGGGAGAGCTTACGGCAGTTCAACAGGGACAGAACACTGTGCTGGGGGTTGGTGGAGGTTGTAATATCCCCTCCCCCTCTGACCATGCTCTTCTTGCCTCAGTCTTTGACCACTGAGCTTCGACAGACATATGCCTCCTTTCCCGCACACCCCACCCTCTGTTGTCCCCCAATTCAGGTGACTCCTGTCCAGACCTCTTTCATTTTTTTTATTTCATTTTTTTCTTTTTCTTCCAGTTCTATAGAGATATAATTGACATACAGCACTGTATAAGTTTAAGGTGTGCAGCATAGTAACTTGACTTACATGCATCATCAAATGATCATCACAATAAGTTTAGTGAACATCCGTCATCTCAAATAGATACAAGATTAAAGAAGTAGAAAAAAATATTTTCCTTGTGATGAGAAACCTTAGGATTTACTCCTTAACACCTTTCATATGTAACATACAGCAGTGTTCATCATATCTATCATGTTGTACATCCCTAGTATGTATTTATCTTTTTTCTTTTGGCCGGGCCACACAGCTTGTGGGATCTTAGTTCCCCAACCAGGGATGGAACCTGGGCCCCGGCAGTAGAAGCGTGGATTCCTAACCACTGGACCAGTAGGGAATTCCCTGAATTTATCTTATAACTGGGAGTTTGTACCTTTTGACTCCCTTCAACCAATTCCCCTCTCCCCACTCCCACCCCCAACCCCTGCCTCTGGTAACCACAAATCTGATCTCTTTTGATAAGTTTGTTTGTTTGCCTCTTTGTTTTTGAAGTATAATTGACCTACGACACTATGTTAGTTGCTGGTACACAACATAGTAAGTCAATATTTCTATACATTTCAAAATGATCACCATGTACGTCTCCTTCTTTCTATTCCCACCCTAGGTGTTCCCTTCCAGGCTATACCCCAGCCCCACTGTACTGCTGGAGAATCCAGGAATACAAGATGGCCACCCAGATGTTCCTAAGGTAATATTGCAACTGTCCCTTAGAAAGAGACAGTCTCCTGCAGTTACTGAGACATGAAAACTGGAAAACCCAGCAGCTGGCCCCAAATGTCCCCTCAGAGGTACAGAGCCCTCCTCCTCATCGTCACACACACTTCCTTCCTCTTCCCAGGGAAGCAGGAAAGACAGAAAGAGGGAGCATTGGGCTTGGCCCCAGCATCTTTCGAGAGAAATCTGGCCTGACGTAGAATAAGTCACTCCCCTTTGGCCTTCCCTCCTGGCCTGGGACAGCGACCACTTCATCACACACATTTCCCTTCCATAGCCACCCCCTCTCAATACCTCATCACCAGCTGATAACGCCCTCCCTGCCCCTGGCAGGCCTTCTCCCTGATGAAGCACGCCGCCACCTTTCTGGCTGGAGCCAGCTGGGCCCGGGTGACCCCCCTTCCCAAGCGATGCCTTCTTAATAACCTCCCTAAAGAAGAAAGCTAACTAACAACCCCTGTTCTGCTTTGATGAGCTGACCCTGCTTTTTCCAGTCACAAGGACAGTCTGAGGCCAAATTTTCCATCCAGGGAGGAAGGCGGGAATCAGGGCGAGCTGGGGGAAAGGGGGATCGCGAGGGGTGGCCGCACGGCTAGTCCGCCTCCTGCCTTCTTGGTTCTAATTAGTGGGTGCCAAAAGATGCAGCCTAGCTCTGAGAGGCCAGGCACGGCTCGGGGAGAAAGGCAGAGAGAACACATTTCTATTTGATGGAAAACAGTTTTGAGAGGGGGGAAAAATGAGAATTATAGAGGAATGAAACCCCAGAAGTCCCAGCAGAGCAGCGGGCAGCTGGCCCAGCAGGACTTCCCACGGTGGCCTGCCCACCACCCCACGCAGTTCCTCCTCCTCAGGGTTGCATCTCCTTGTGCACAGCCCTCTCACTGCCCATTTTTCCATCCAATTCTCCCAAGGGCCCTGTGAGGCAGGCTGACAGGAATCACTAGCCCACTAGGTCAAGGAGAACCTTAAGACTCCGAGAGGTTACATGGTTGTTCAAGGTCAGCAGCAGAAGGGAGGAGGAACACTGGGGGCCTGAGATGTAACTACGGTGATGGCATTATCAGGTCCCACCAGCCTGCAAGGGATTTGCATGCATTTGCTTAAGTTATGCGTCAGTACAAACTCTTTGCCTATATTTAGATGTAATGAAATAACTTTATCCTTTTTAAAACTGAGATGGGGGCTATTTTAAGGTAGCCAAAGGTTACGTATTCATGTATCATGCATGCAAAACTATATGGAGAATCACACAATTACACAAACAATGCTACAACCACACAGGATCCCAGAGAAAATTCTTTTTTCCTTTTCCACCACTAGTGGAGAGAGTACCCCTTCCTCAGTTTAGAAGGTGAGTAAACCACTCCCTCTTCCCCCCAACAATTAAACCCTTAGTGTTGTATTAACCACCGGCCCCAGTCCTGCGATTAAGGAATCAACCAGAGGGGAAAAAAGGAAACCAGGATTTTCTTTTCTTTTTCTTTAATTTATTTTATTTTTATTTTATTTTTGGCTGCATTGGGTCTTCGTTGTTGCGCGCGGACTATCTCTAGTTGCAGCGAGCCGGGGCTACTCTTCGTTGCAGTGCGTGGGCTTCTCATTGTGGTGGCTTCTCTTTTTATGGAGCACGGGCTCTAGGTACGCTGGCTCAGTAGTTGTGGCGCACGGACTTAGTTGCTCCGCGGCACGTGGGATCTTCCCAGACCAGGGCTCAAACCTGTGTCCCCTGCACTGGCAGGTGGATTCTTAACCACTGTGCCACCAGGGAAGCCCGGAAACCAGGATTTTCATCTGCAAGACATGTAATGGCTCCTCTTTCTCCTTTTTAGTCCCTTTGCATCAGCTTTCACAGTGTCTGCATGTGGGGGCCGACTGGGGGCCAGGCACTGTGCTGGGTGCAAGGGTTACAAACTTGAGTAAGACCTCGCTCTTGGCCGCAAAGTTCTCAGGGGAGATGGAGAAAGTGATCTTATCAGTATAAAAAGATATGTGAGAAGACAGAATTATGTACCAGTGCTGTGGGAACACGGAGGAGAGGCACTTGGCCCAGGGAGTGGGCTGGGAGTTTATGGAAGGTTTCCAGGAGAAAAAAAAACCCAAACAACTGAGCAGAGTCTTAAAGGATGAGTAAGAACTGGGGGAAGGGGCTGCAGGAGGTGGGTGGCGCAGGGTCTTCCAGAAGCGGGAACAGTGTGAGGATGGCACGGAGGCATAAAATAGCAAGGTAGGAGATGGGCCTAGAGATGTGGGTAGGGACCAGGCTGAGGAGGGCCTTGCGTGACTGCTAAGGGTTTGTCCGTTATCCTGTAGGCAATGGCGGTTTTAAGGTGAAGAGTGGTTTGGTCACCTTGAACGTGGGTGTTCCTGGTCGTACCATGGGGCTGGCAGGCTGGAGGAAGGGAGGCTGTGAGGCGGTTGAGGCAAACATCCAGAAAGGAGATGAAGGGCACTGTCAGTTGGGGTAAAGAAGAGAGAGCAGGTCTGAGAAAGACCTAGAAGGTTAATTAATCAGTAGTATCTGGATAGGAGAAAAACTGTGAGGAGGAGGGAAAGTGTTACCTAAAAACTGGGTTTGCCTCTTGGTGGGTGTTGAGCCAAAAGATACAACCAAGCCAAAGATTGGGAGAAGGAAGGATTTATTACTTGCAGCAAGTAAGGGGAACACTGGGGATCCTTCCCAAAGTAGTGTCTCCCCAAACAGCAAAAGTGGGGAAGTTTTAAGTTAAGAGTACTTGCATATTCATGGAGGGGCTTCAGCAGAGGAGAATTCAGCATGGAAGTGGGGCAAAGGTTGACAGAGTCCAAGCTTTAGTTGACTGAAGTCAGGAGGGTCAACATCATCGTTCCTTCTCCTGGGTGGGGGCCTCAGTTCCTGCAGAACTCAAAGATACATATCTGATTGTTAGGTGTTTTTCTTGAGGAGGAACTAGGACTCTGTTTTATTGCTGAACTATTGTTTCTTTCCTTTTTTTTTTTTTTTTCTTTACTGTTTTTAAATCAGATGATCTGCTTATATACTCTGATTTTTCTTTTCTTTTCTTTTTTTTTTTAATTGAAGTATAGTTGATTCACAATGTTGTGTTAGTTTCTGGTATACAGAAAAGTGATTCAGTTATATATATGTATATATTCTTTTTCATATTCCTTTTCATTATTACAAGATATGAAATATAGTTCCCTGTGGCATACGGTAAGACCTTGCTGCTTATCTGAACTATTGTTTCTTAACTGCTTTTCCTTTGTTCCTACATTTCCTCACTTCCCTTAAGATCATTAATGACTAAGACCTGTTCAAAGGCAAGCATTGTGGCCAGGCTTAGATTACAAAATGGCTTAGGCAAAAAAATGTCTTCTCTTATGTTAAGAAAGCCACGCCTGGTTCTCTTTCTCAAAGGACCCCCACCCTATCTTACAAAAGAGGACATGGAGGGGCCAGAGCATCTCTGAAGTTACTGCAGACAGCCATTGCTCTCTAGGCTGGAGTGATCTGGAAGCAGAGAGTCTAAGACTGTCAGTGAGATGGAGACCAAAGAAGGGCAGAATCCCTCCTCCTCCTCCCGCTCTCTCCCTCCTCCTCTTTCTTTCTTTTTTTTTTTTTTTTATTATAGTTACTTTACAATGTTGTGTTAGTTTCTGCTGTACAGAAAAGTGAATCAGCTATACATATACATATATCCCCTCTTTTTTGGATTTCCTTCCCATTTAGGTCACAACAGAGCACTGAGTAGAGTTCCCTGTGCTATACAGTCAGTTCTCATTGGTTATCTATTTTATACATAGTAGTGTATGTATGTCAATCCCAGTCTCCCAATCCATCCCACACCCTCTGCAGCATTTGTTGTTTGTAGATTTTTCGATGATGGCCATTCTGACCAGTGTGAGGTGATACCTCATTGTTGTTTTGATTTGCATTTCTCTAATAATTAGTGATGCTGAGCATCTTTTCATGTGTTTGTTAGACATACAAATGGCCAGCAAACACATGACAAGATGCTCAACATCCTTCTTCTTCTTCCTAATGGCCAAATAGGGTTGTTAGGTGCCCTCTCAAGCTGAGGAGCTTCCCCTGATTAGAGACTCTGTAACTCCAGCTGCATTCAAGCTCAGGCTACATCCTGCAGCCTCTTGAGGATTTAATTCAATTCAACTAATGCTTATTGGACAGGTACTCCTCATAAGGGAAAGGAGAAGAGAAGAGATCTAGCAATTATTGAGTACTTAAATTGTGTTAGCAGAATGTTATGTTAAGTGTATTTACATGTAATCTCATCTCCAAGCACAGTCCCCTCAGCCCTGAGAGTCTGGGGCATTTACCTCCAGGGCCCTGAGAGGTCAAGTAATTCATCCAAGGGTTGAGGGGTAGTGCCAGGATGCAGGCCTGGAAGTAGTGCTCTATCTCTAAGACATGTTCTTCCATGAACCCAGGAGGTTGCAAGTGACTGATACACAAACTATTTTAAGCAAAAAGAGAATGCACTGGCTTATTTAACTAAAAAGCACATGAGTCAGCTGGCTCCAGGCACAAATGATGTTGTCAGTTCTCCCTTGCACTTGTTCATAAATGAATAAATCCATCTATCTCCCATTTATGTTCACCTTGGTTCATATGTAACAGCATAGCATGATAGTTTTGGGGTCCCACAGGCTGGATTCAAATCCTGGCTCCACCACCTATCTAGCTGGTGACTGAAAACAAGTTGCTTAACTTCTTAGTACCCTTGTTTCCTCATCTGTAAAATGGCTATAATAATAGTATCTGCCTCATAGTCCTTGTGAGGAGTAAATGAGATCATCCACACAATGTGTTTGGAATAGTGTCTGGTGTAAAGTCAGCTCTGAACATGCCAGCTATTATTGTTTCTGTGTCTGCTCCCTTTGAGGTAGGCCTCATTCTCTCCTGTAGCTTCCTCCATGTTGTCTAGAGAGATGGCCACGGAAAGGCCAATCTACCTCTTCCCCATAGCTTCTGGTCTTAGAAGAAGAAAGACCTTTCTCAGTGTATGCATGTAGCAAATCTCAAGGCAGACTCTTTGGTTCTGCTTAGGTTGCGTGTCATCGCTAAGGCTGGGAATGGAGTATTTTCATTGGCCAGCCTGTATTTTCTGCCCAACTTTGTGGGACACCATAATTTACAGCACCACTTTGATCATATAGACATAGAAGGAGGATCCCTTAAAAGATGGGATGCTGTGAAGACAAAATAACATCTGTCCACTGTTCTGTGCTAGGTGCTGTTATGAAGGGGTGTGACAAGAAGATGGGTGAGGCACAGCCTCCTCTACATGAAAACTTACATCAAACTATAGAAGGTGAGGCAAAGACACACATAACAATACTAGAAGGCAGATGTTATGGACTGAATTCTTGTGTCCCCCAAAATTTATATGTTGAAATCCTAACCCCCAATATGATGGTGTTAGGAGGTGGGATCTTTGAGAGGTGATTAGGTCATGAGGGTGGGACCCTCATGAATGGGATTAGTACCCTCTTAGAAGAGACCCTAGAAAGCTCCCTTGCCCCCCTTCTGCTGTGTGAGGCTTACAGCTAGAAAGCTCCACCTGTGAACCACGAAGCAGGCTCTCACCAGACACAAAATCTGCCAATGCCATAATTTTGGACTTCCCATCCTCCAGACCTGTGAGAAGTAAATTTAGTTGTTTAAGCCATCCACACTATGGAATTTTTGTTGTGGCAACCTGAATGGACTAAGACAGCAGACTATGACAAATTCCATAAGAGAAGGACAACTAAGATTCTCTGCAATTTTCAGGAAAGAGGAGATCACAGCTGGTTGGGTGGATCAGCACAAGTCCTGTGAAGAAGGCAGTGTTTAAGCTTGCCTGTGAAGTATGGGTGGCATGTTGGTTCATGGGGATGGTGCCCATTCAACATGGACAACTGTGTTAGGGGACATGGCCACCTAGGTTGATAATACAAGGTGTAAAAAGTAATCTTGAAAGGAAGGCTGGAAAGCTGAGCTAGCAACCAACACAAAAAAATGGGCCAAGGTCAAGAATCATTAGATCGGGGGGCTAGAGAAGAAACAACTAAACACAGATATTGAATTGCTGAGATCGAGAACAGAGTGTGCATGGTGTGCAAGAGAACTGTGAGTCAGATACTGAGGTCATTTGGAAAGTCCTGGAGTTATGAGCATCATCAGTCCAGATGGGGAGAAGCCAGGATAAGCAGAGAGCCAGATGGCAAAGATTTTTAAAAGAAGAGTCTTAATTCTTGATCCTGAATGCCCTCCAGAGACTTCTACATGACTCATGTGAATGCCAGTTAATCCAAGAGAAATTGGCTTTCTAGAGGTAATTTTATATACAGAAGCATGCAACGATTCATTCATTAACTCATGTATTCACTCATGCATTTACATTTGGTGGGCATTGAGCTGGGATCCAAGGCACAAATAAATGAGACTTGGTCCCTGACTTCGAGGAGCTCACTACCACTTTGTTCATACCCACTGGTCATACACTGTAAACTGATTATCTATTAAGTGGTTGGTTCCCCACTGGACTGGGCATTCCAGTCAATAAAGGTTTTTGACTGATTAATTGTATCTCTATCTTCATCCTCCACTTGGATTGAGAGACTTTAACGAAATAATTTCATTTCCATTATGTACTGTTTTGTGCAGAGTCTGAAGTCATGATAGGAAGCAAGAGAGCTGAGCCCTCTTCATGAGAGAAGCAGCAGCTGTCATTGAAAATTGCCAGTAGGAAGCAACTGCATAGCACAGGGAGATCAGCTCGGTGCTTTGTGACCACCTAGAGGGGTAAGATAGGGAGGGTGGGAGGGAGACGCAAGAGGGAGGATATATGGGGATATATGTATATGTATAGCTGATTCACTTTGTTGTAAAGCAGAAACTAACACACCATTGTAAAACAATTATACTCCAATAAAGATGTTAATAAATAAATAGAAATCCAAAAAAAAAGAAAAAAAGAAAATTGCCAGTAAAGATCTGGTTCTGTCTGAGGAAAAGTTCAATTTCATGTGGGAAGAGGAAGGGGAAGGATTACCCAAAATGAAGTTCACAACAGAAGAGGGTCCAGATGGGCCTGTGAAAGGAGCTAATAGAGGGGCTGAGATAGAGGGGGCAGGGAAAAGGGGGTGGCCCTGGAAGGTGGTAATGACTGTGCAGGAACAGAGGGCTTAGAGACAGAGGCCAGAGGAAAGGGTCTGTGCTTAAAGCAGGTGAGAGGAATGCAGGAGGCAACAGGTTAGGAGCAGGTAATAGGGAAGTAGGAGGGGAAAGGGCTGAGTGTGAGGCATGTGTGGGAGAATAAAAATGACCAAGAGTTTACTGACATTCCACCCAGGAAGAAGTGGATCTATTGCTACTCCAATTGCATCCGGGCTGGCCTGTGACTGTGTTGCCTGTGTTGTACTTCTGTGTTGCAGAAGTGATGCTATGCCAGTGCCAGGCCTAAACTCTAAGGGGGCTGGGGTCTTCCTCCTTGGTCTCCTGGAGCCCTGAGCAGGTCTATCTTTAACCCTATCACCCATAGTACTAACTAGCCTGTCACCATGGAGATCCCACCATCTCTCAGTGCTGAGCCCAAAAAGGTTACCCCAGTACTGGTAGGTATACTCTCCTCCCATCCCTACCCCCGCCCCCACTTTCCCAGAGCTGCTGACCTTTTCTGTGAGAGTAGGTTTTACTTTCAAAACACCTCCCAGTAGTGATTTTCTTGCATCCTAATTGGGAACCCATTCAGTCCTACACTAGGCCCTGGTGTCCCATTGAATTTTCTCAGTGTAGCCTGAATCCACTTGGTTTTCCTCCCTTAGACCTTAAACAGGTATCTCCGATAGGACCGTGGAAGGATCCCCTGGATCAGCCCTGGTGCCCACATTTCAGAGGTGACTATGGGCTACACTTTTGCCCTATTTCTTCTGTGTTCCAGTCTGGTTGCCATGAGTGATGCCTCCCCTGAATTCTGGTTGTTGCCCCAACTACTACTGCAGGCCTTTAGTCTTCCTTCAGACGTTCTCTTCTCTTTCTCTGTTCATTCATAGTCTAGGTCTTCCCAAGGGAGCTCTAATCCCTCTCAGAGACCCTATGTCTTCAGTGACAAATATTCTAGAAATGGGTAACTGCATGGGGCGATGGGGGACAGAGGAGGGGCCAAAGGGGACAGGTGTGTGCCGGCCCCAGCTTCCCCTCGCTCCCCTTCTCCTCCAGCAGTATTTCGAAGGGGAGATGGACAGGTAACACTTATCATCAACACAGCTCATCATTTTCCTCATCCAAGGCTGGGAGAAAGAAGCCACTAAACCCCTCCCAATGTGTAGGGAAACTGAGGCTCAGAGGAGAAAATGTACCCTGTCCACAGTCATAAAACTAGTCACATGGCACTCAAGTCTCCTAATTCCCAACCCAATTCTTTCTTTCTTTTTTTTTTTTTTATAATTTTTTTTTAATTAATTAATTTATTTACTTTGGCTGTGTTGGGTCTTCGTTTCTGTGCAAGGGCTCTCTCTAGTTGCAGCAAGAGGGGGCCACTCTTCATCGCGGTGCGCGGGCCTCTCACTACCGCGGCCTCTCTTGTTGCGGAGCACAGGCTCCAGATGCGCAGGCTCAGTAATCGTGGCTCATGGGCCCAGCTGCTCCGTGGCATGTGGGATCCTCCCAAACCAGGGCTCGAACCCATGTCCCCCGCACTGGCAGGCAGATTCTCAACCACTGCGCCACCAGGGAAGCCCTCAACCCAATTCTTTCTTAACAGTGCTATTTTTCCACGTCTGAAATGTCATGCATCAGATCTAAGACAAACAGTTTACAAAGGGTCAGATTCTGAACTTGGTTGAGATGAATGAAACACAGTCAATCTTGCTCTCAAGAAAGTAACATCCCAGGCTTCCCTGGTGGCGCAGTGGTTAAGAATCCACCTGCCAATGCAGGGGACATGGGTTCGAGCCCTGGGCTGGGAAGATCCCGCATGCCACGGAGCAACTACGCCCATGTGCCACAACTACTGAGCCCGCACTCTAGAGCCTGCAAGCCACAACTACTGAGTCCGCGTGCCACAACTACTGAAGCCCACGCGCCTAAAGCCCGTGCTCTGCAACAAGAGAAGCCACCACAATGAGAAGCCCACGCACTGCAATGAAGAGGAGCCCCCGCTTGCCGCAACTAGAGAAAAGCCCGAGCGCAGCAACGAAGACCCAACACACCCAAAATAAATAAATTAATTAAATAAAATAATAATAATAAAAAAGAAAGTAACATCCCAGTGGGAAAGGGGATATTCATTCAGTCTATTAAAAAATGTTTTATTAAGCACCAATTATGTATAAGATGTATATTAGGAACTGTTAAGAATACGAAAATGAGTGAAACATGGTCTCTGACCTCAAGAGATGATCTAGCAGGAGAGACAAGACATGTACAAGTGAAGATACAACCAACAATTAAAAAGCAGAACATAATGATGAATGTGAGTTACAGGGAGTTCGTGCAAGGAGAGGTTGAGGTGACTGGGGTGCATCTATTTGCCCTATGGCCTAGCGTTCCCATTCCCACTATGGGAAAAACACTGCCCCGGGCTGATAAAGAGATGTGTAGAGATTCTCATTGCAGCACTGTTGCTAGTGCCTAGGAGCTGGATAGTAACCATGGTATTTGCATGTGATGGACTATTATGCTGTAAAAAGTACGCATGACAACATGCGTCATTACCATTGAGTGAATGAAGAAACAGTGAGATTTAGAGCACAAAACCAATGATGCAAATTAAGGACACACACACACACACACACAATAATATCATGAATCTTTTTTCAAGAATACACATATATCTCTATCAGCATATGAAAGGCAGACTGGAGAGATATGTATTTAATGCACTGAAGTGAGTGTCTATGGTAAAGGAGTTAACAGGAGTGAGGGTAGAAAATAATAAAATAGCATAAAACACAGGCTTAGAACAGGCCAGTGACTTAAGGGACGTGATTAACTCTGTGCTTCCGAGGGGTAAAAATAAAGTCATTTAAGAGAAGTAAGAAGTCTTGTTTGAGGAGAAGCTTGGGCAGAGAATTCCATGAAGGAGATAGATCCTGACCCAGTCAATCACCACCTCATATTTCCTTGACAAAACCTACATTTCTAGTATCTGCCAGTTTCTGATTCCAGTGACTTAGCCAGACTTCTCTCCCATGGGTACCCAGGACCAGTCACTGGACGCCTCCTCTTCTGTATCAGCAAATCTACCCACTGCCCTATTGCAGTGGCTCCTGTGCGCCACCTGTACAGTCTCCCCTCTTTCCACCTCACAGCTCCAGAGTTCCTCAGCTTGGCCCTTAAGGAGAAAAAGAGGCTGGACTGCAAGGTGCTTGCGAGTACTTACTGACTCTTGAGGTGAGACAAACCTGAGTTCAAATCCAGCCTCCCGCCACTTACTGTGTGACCTTGAGCAAATTACTTAACCTCTCTGAGCTTCATTTCTCCAATCAGTAAAATATACATAACTACACTTACCTCACAGTGGGGTTGTAAGGATTAAATCAGATAATGTATAAAGCACAAAACAATGGTAGTTCCTTTGTTTATCTGTAGGTGAAATTCATGGTTCTGGAAGGGACACACAGCAGCTGGGGTCTGGGTCCTCATCCCAGCCTACACACTAATCTATGGTGCAACACTTGGTCCCACTCTCTTCCTTTTCCCCAGGCCCTGCTCCAGTCTCTTCTGTTTTCACCCATCCCTGGGCTCTGCCTGAGCAGGATCTGCTCTTATCACCAGACTCCCAAACGCTCTAGGGTTTATAGGATTAAAAAGACTGCAGTGAGAGCTGCTCAATCCTCAGACTACAGTATCCCCTTCTCCTGACCCTTTGCCGCCCTCATGTGCTGTAGAAGAAAGCCTAACACTGCAGCGCTGGCTCTTTTTCTCCTTAAAATGCCAAAAGGAGATGAACTCAGCGGGGCCTCGTGTCTAAATATGATTTCTCCCTTCTGAGGCACTATTCGTGATGGGAACTCCAAAGAAATTTATCATAGTAATGATTGCTGATTCTAGGGCATCAAGGTGACTGACAGCCATGCTACCTCACACTTGCCTTCCTGGCTTTCTCTTTCACTAGAGAGAAATTGTGTGGAGTGGTGCTGGGTGGGGGTGGCTAATTGCTTTGAGGCAAGTAGACAGTCATGGCTCAGCTTGTTACCAATCCTGGGGTGGGAGGGACAAAGGGAGGGGTGCAAAAATAACAGTCAGCCGAGATGGCTCATAGAGAAAATTCAAAATCTGTGCGTTTAGGTGGGTTGTTTCATCTGAATGCCTCTGCTGTATCCTCTCCAGGTGAAAATATCCGCCACCGAGACAGGGAAAGACATGATGATAAATGTTTCCTCAGCATTAGCAGAGTGGTAGATCAGGAGGAAGTTGCTCTACTCCAACCTCACGGACAGACCAAGAGGAAACATGGCTGAGCTGCTGCAAGGTGGATTAAGGGAGGCTTGAGAAAGGCACTTGTCTAGTTAACAAGAAGCAGTTCAAACAAGAAGCAGTTCAAGGTACAGTTTTATTTTCCAAGGAAACATTCTGGACATTTGTCTTTCTTTTGGATGGAGGAGGAACATTCCTGCCCAAGATGGATGGGGTGGGGTTCAATAGCTTTTTCTTTGCAACTTTCTGGGAGGCTCAGGGTAACAAGGAGGCGGGGAAGGTGGGTCTCAGTTTCAGGTCCCAGTGTCCTCTGACCACCTTGACCTGCGACACCCCAACAAGCAGGTGGTGAACAAATCTTTGGAGGTCTTCTCAGCTCCTCTTGAGCTGTGGTGTAAGGGTGCAATTAGGGGATGTTTTGGGTTGAGGAGTGTCTCCCCAACATTCATGACCACTCGGAAACCTCAGACTGTGACTTTATTTGGAAATAAGATCTTTGCAGGTATAATTAGTTAAGAATCTCAAGATGAAGCCATCCTGGGTTCAGGGTAGGCTCTACATCAGATATCCTTATAAAATGAGGAGAAGACATACAGAGAACACCATGTGAAGATGGAGGCAGAGATTAGAGTGATGCATCTACAAGCCCAAGATTGCCAGCAACAACCAGAAGCCAGGAGAGAGGCATGGAATGGAGGCTCCATCAGAGCCTCCAGAAGGAACCAACACTGCGGACACCTTGATTTCTGACTTTTGTCCTCCAGAACTGTGAAAGAATATATTTCTGTTATTTTAAACTCCACGTTTGTGGTAAATTGTTTCATCAGCCCCAGGAAACTAATACAAGGGAATTGGGCAGAAGGGTTCCAGAGGTGCCCCAAGGGCCCCAAAGTACCCTGGAGTATCACCTAGTTTAATGGCCTACACTTTAGTGTCTGCAGCATGTCTCAGTAGAGCATCTTCAGAAGTTAGAGATTCTATTACATAGTCCCCCCAATTCCTGCTCCCTCATAGCCACTCCAGGCACATATGAACCCCACCTTGAACTGCCCTCTGCACCACTCAGTGTGGGCTTCAGGCCAAGCCTGAGGATTGCCACCTCCTCTCTGTACCACCACATCTGCTCACAGCTTCTGGCCTCAGTTTGCTCAGTCCTCCCCCATACAGATTTCTCAGAGGCTCAGGATGGGAGGTGAGGCCAAATAGTGACTGTCCATCATGGATCTCTCACCTGCCTGACCTCCAGCAGCTCTCGTCTCAGTCTCAGCCGGGGCTGCCAGTCACAGGGGTCTCTTTGGCCTGGGGGAAGCAGCGGACCCATAGGTATAAGGTTAAGGGAGGTCAAAGCTGGTGGAAACCAAGATCCCAGCACTCAAAGTAGGGACCTCAGAGAACCCCCAAAAGAAGACACTCTTTTATCCATTGTCCGCAGTTCCTCCCATAAAGGTACCTGAGAAAGATTCTTCCCTTTTAATGGGGTGTATGTGCATATATGATGTTTGGGAAGAACATTCCAGAGTGGACAAAGGGCCCAACGCTGAGGCCTCTCTACTGGCAACCCACGTGGTTACACTACTACTTAGGAAGGAGCCTGATCTCCTGAGTCATTCTCCCTCCCTCCCCATACTGTGCTCATTCCTGTTAGACACTGCCCTCCTCGGAAGCAGTTCTCAGCCACCTACTGGAGTGTCCTAAAATTATCACAGTCTCAAAGCTGTCTTGCCCTCCTAGAGCCATGGGGGTTGGCAACTCTCAAGACTCAGTCTTCTCTGTTCTTCTGGGTGGGCTTCCAGCTCTGCTGCTCTCCTGGGAGCCAGGAGGAGGAGGTGGGCACTGGCTTCTCTTTGCTTGGGCTTGGGCTGGGGCGGGAGATGGGGGGCCTGGGCCACAACGCCTTGCTGAGGGTGAGGGAGCTGAGAGGAAGGGGTAGCAGATAGGGAGGAGGCAGAGGGAACATGCCCTGGAACCCTGGATTCCATGGAGGCAGAAAGCCAGGCAGATCTTGACAAACACATCCTGGGAGTTATGGGCCCAGCAGGCATGGAGAGAGACAGAAAGGCCAGACTCAGAAAGGGATCACGGTCATAGCAACCGTCTGTTTCATTGCAAATCTTCTGCTTCATTGACCTGCCCACCCCCACATGTGTGTCAGACTGTGTTCCAATGTTTGGCTCGGGACTGTGGCCACCAGAAGTGTGGCTGTCTTCCTCCAACCAGTCAGCTGGTTGGAGCCTGGGCCAGACTGGAACCCTGGCCTTGTCACTCCCTGCCCAGCACCCCTTCCTCCATTCAAGCCCCAGACCAACCCATCAGGGGAGACTGTGAGTGTCTCCTCCTGCCTTCTACCTGCTCACTAAATACATTTGACACCTCAACAAGGCAGGGTTTCTCTGAGTGCCCAAAGGAGCCCAAAGCCTGGTGTCTGCTCTGCACTGAGGCCGGGCTGGGCAACCAGCACTAAGGTTTAATTGCAGGACTAGTGCAGCATCAGGGTTGCTTGGTTTTAAAATTTTATGCAAAAATGCCTTCAGAGCCTCCATAATTCTCAAGTAAAGGAACTCTAGTGCCCAAGACAAGGGACCAGGGATCAAGGACAGGGCTAATTTGATCCAGAGGCCTCCATGTTGGGAAAGACCAGAGGGCTGTCAAGAATTGCCAGGCACAGGTCTTCCCGGGAGTTGGTTCTGGGGAGATGCTATGAGCACATTCACTTGGGAGGGGACCTTGCAGTAGAGGAGGCAGCTTTACTAACTACTAAGAAATGACTTTTGTTCCTAGTGAACAGTCTCAGTTTTCCGCCTCCTGCTTTCTAGGAGTGGAGCGGTCCCAGAGTTCAGCGGGTGGGATCAGAAGAGACACCCGCCCCTCGCTGCCCCTCCCGCTCCTCTCAGGTAGAGAGAGTCCAGGGTTCTGGTCTTTCTTGGGTTAGTTTGGAAGGGGAGGGGTCCTCAAAGCTGCCAGGATAAGAAAGTGAGGGACGTGAATGGTAGAGGGAGAGAATTCCCCTTTGTAAGAAAGGAGAACCGAGGGTGCCAGATTCCTCCAGAAATTGATTCTGGAGCCCGGCTCTTGCTTCCCTTATCTGAGGGGCACCTCTGTTCCCTCACTGCTGTCTGTCTTCCCTCCCCGTTTCCCAGGAGAACGTTGGGACCAGGTCAACATTTTTTTTTTTTTTTAAGATTTATTGATTGATTGATTGATTGATTGCTATGTTGGGTCTTCGTTTCTGTGCGAGGGCTTTCTCTAGTTGCGGCAAGCGGGGGCCACTCTTCATCGCGGTGCGCGGGCCTCTTCACTATCACAGCCTCTCTTGTTGCAGAGCACAGGCTCCAGACGCACAGGCTCAGTAGTTGTGGCTCACGGGCCTAGTTGCTCCGTGGCATGTGGGATCTTCCCAGACCAGGGCTCCAACCCGTGTCCCCTGCATTAGCAGGCAGACTCTCAACCACTGCGTCACCAGGGAAGCCCCAGGTCAACATTTTATCCTAAGCTATTGTGAGGGGGAAAGACAGGGGCTGAAGCTGGCGGTGGAGCCAAATCACTCCCTTCTCTCTGGTTCCCACCATTCCCTCTCCCATCCATGTTTTGGGGTTGTCAAGGAAACTGCGCAGCCTATCTGCAGCTTCTGTTCTGTTCCTGTCAAACCCAGGAAACTTTCTAAGGCCAATTCAGTGGGAGCGCTGTCAGAGCCTGAGTTGGTCGGCAAGGAGAGGCCGCTCCCTCTTGAAGCCTCCCGCACGGATGTCCTCCCACACAGCTGTGCACACGCACGCGCGCACGCACGCACACGCACACGTGCAAGCACACAAACACACAGGCTTGTGCTGCCCACACACACACCAGCAGTTTCAATCGCCCAGCCGAACCTAATAGGAGGAGAGAGAATGAAAACCAAACAGGAAAAAAATCTGCCCTGCCAGCCTCCCGGTGGAGCTGCATGCCCCAATTACCTCCATCCTCCTCTCCTCTGAGCCCTGCGGAGTTGGCGAGGTCTGGGTGCCCCAGGCAGCCCACCCACTCGGGTAGCACCCTGCCACCTCAGGTTGGTCAGTCCAGAGAGAGCTAAGTCAGACTACCTGAGGGGATGAGTCCTTAGGAACAGGAAGAGGCACCAAGCAGAGAAAGGAATGTGCAGGAATGACCCAGAAGCTCCACAGTGGGAGTCAGAGTGGAGTCTGACCTTGAGAAGGTCACCCAAATACATCACCCTCTGTGACAGGGGACACGGACCTCAGCCTCTCCAGATGTTCCAAAAGTGAACTGAGATACTATGAGGTGGGGAGATGGGCTAAAAAAGCATGGTGAAAGGCAACTGGTTGTAAAGTGGACCATGTTTAGCATCTTTCTACAGCTCCTAAATCCCAGAACTCAGACCAAGGTCACCATCAAACAAGGGCCTTGGCTGGATTTGAGCTGTCCAGCCAAGACACAAGCTGCTACAATGAGTACTGAGTTTTTCATCACAGGAGGTATGGAAGCAGAGGCTGGGTGCCCACTGACAAGACTACTATGAGTGGCAGCTTAGGCCAAATGACCTCTGAGATTCTGGTGGCAGGAAGAGTCCAGAGTCCATGGTTCAGAGTCTTTGCATGAAACAGGCCCTCTCAGTGCATGATGGTGAGGGCAGGGGGCCAACCCTTCCTTCCATACACTGGCATTCACCAGTGCAGCTGACCTTCCCACTGATCAGCCAAGTGACCTGGCCACTGTTTTTCCTGGAGGACTTGAATAGACTGAAGAGAAGATGCCTAAGGAAAAACCCAGTGGAAGATTTCTGGGTGTAGGAATTAGAGAACCACAACCACGTGGGGTAGAGGCCCTGACTATAAAGCCAATTTCTACTTGAAATGAAGGGTTGTGTCTTGAGAACCAGTGAAGAAAGTGGCTTAGTTTTGGGGGGGTTTTTTGGTTGTTTGTTTTTTAATTTTTTTATTTTGGCCATGCCACGTGTCTTGTGGGATCTCTGTTCCCCAACCAGAAACTGAACCTGGGCCACAGCAGTGAAAGCACTGAATCCTAAGCACTAGACAACCAGGGAACATATGTACAATGGAATATTACTCAGCCATAAAAAAGAACAAAATAATGGCATTTGCAGCAACATGGATGGACTTAGAGGTTGTCATACTGAGTGAAGTAAGCCAGACAGAGAAAGAGAAAGACAAATACCATGTTGTTGCTTATATGTGCAATCTAAAAAAATGGTACAAATGAACTTATTTACAAAACAGAAATAGAGTCACAGATGTAGAAAACAATATTGTGGTTAGCGGGGGCGGGGGAGTGATAAATTGGGAAATTGGGATTGACATATACACACTACTATACATAAAATAGATAACTAATAAGGACCTACTATATAGCACAAGGAACTCTACTCAGTACTCTGTAATGATCTACATGGGAAAAGAATCTAAAAAAGAGTGGATATATGTTTATGTATAACTGATTCATTTTGCTGTACAGCAGAAAGTAACACAACATTGTAAATCAACTATACTCCAATAGAAATTTTTTTTAAAAAATTGGCTTCGTTTCCTCAGAAATCAGGGACAGAGAGGCAGTCTCTCTGGTGAGAATAGAAGGAGCTTTGTGTCAGAAGAAAGCAAAGTAGAGGTGATACTGTAAGCTCCTTACAGTCAGGGATAGTGTTGTGTCCTAAGTTCCAGGCTATTGAGAACTGTTGTACCACCTGTGCTCTGCACAACAGAGCGAGCGAACTGGAGTTGAAATCCAGTCACGTTCTGCTAGCCAAGCAATACAACCCACAGGATAGAGGCTGCCTGGAAGAGGCACCTTTTTGCTAAATCTCCCCCAGGGGCAGCAGTGGCCCTGCTCCAATCGATACCTGTATTGATCTCCTGTGATCTTCCTAAAGTCCAAGTCTCACCATGACCCTCCTCACTTAAACTCTTCGATGGCTGTTCATCTCCTATGAGGAAAAAGGCAAATGTCTTAGCCTGGTTGACAAGACCCTTCATCATGAGCCTCTGCCCCTCCTCCCAGTCTTGTGAACCCTTTTTCTCTACATTCTCCTGTCCTCCAGCTATATCACCCTGCCCACCTTTCCCCAGACACTGCACTCTGCTCTTCTTAGCTTCCTCAAGACTCTTCCCAGCCTAGACCAGACAGGAAACTTGGCTGCAAACGACAGAAACCAACTATCAAAAATTAAGCAGATAAGGAGTATTCTGGAAAGAGAAATTCTGGTGGCTCAAGAGTTGATGGGTAGGCTGGAGCGGCAGCTCCCACCACAAGCAGGAACAAAGGGAGGCTAGATGGCAGAGAACACTCCAAGGTCAGTGACAAGGGCATCTGGTTAGACACTGCTGCTAGTTCTGCCCCCTTCCCATCCACCCTCAACTGACACCTCCCAGGCTAGATATCTTTGCTGTGATGATTCCCAATTGTTCCTGCCCTTCCTGTCAAAGTCCCAAAGACCCTGCGGGGGCATCAGATTGGCTGAGCTCAGGTTCCAGGGCTCATCCTCCCTCTACCCTTACTCTGCCCACACCCATGCTGTGGGGGAAGCAGGGAGAGAAAAAATCTGCACCACCATGCTCCCCCCGCCCCTACCCACCATGTGGAGTAGAAGGTGGAATCCTGCCTGCACCGAGACTCATGCAATAGGGAATCCCTCTGAAATAAGAAGGGCGCTCAGACACTGGGCAATCAAACACATGACAAATGTCCGCTTCACTGTCTCCTCGTCTGCCTCATCAATTCCCGTTCATTCCTCAAATGTCATTTCTCTAAAACCTTCCTCCATCCCAGGCATGCTCAGGTGCTCCTTCCATGTTCCCATAGCACCTGGTACCTCCACCACACCCTTCTTATTTTATTAAAAATTTTTGCATATTTGTCTTCCACTCCAGACCATGAGTTCCTTTGGATCTTTGAGCAGGGCATACTCATCCATGACCCCTTGTCTGTATCCAGTGGGTGGCATTAGTGGGAGCTCAGTAAGTTTACAAGTGAATGACGGAATGAATGTGTACCCCCGAGACCCCTCACATGGTAGCAGATCAGCTTATAACACGGTAAATGCCTGGATGCATGTGATGAATGGGATCCTTACAGAGATGGGGTGCCAAGGAGAACTAAAGAGCAAAGTTAGGTTCTTACGCTTACAGGTATTATTAGAGAGAAAAGCCTGTTAGCAAGTTACCCTCTTCCCTAAAGGGCTGTGAAGATACATTTTCCGTAAGACACTCCAGTTAGGGGCCTAGTGGGGTGTGAGTTCAATTGTAAGCATAAAGTCTTGGTTGCTGTAAATCTGGAATTGTGTGGGTTGAGATGAAAATGCTTCACAATCATTAAGCCCCATTGTGAAGTAATTATATAAAGTCCTACACCAGACCCCTGGGCCAGGAGTGGGCTGGAACTGCCCTGAGTGGCCCCCACAGGGGAGAATAGTGGGAGAGAAGCATCTGGAAAGATATGAGAGGGTAGCAAGAGCTGCTGAAAATAGAAGGGAAGAAGCAGAAGAGAACGTGAGGGAGGAAAGCAGCAGGAGAAGGAGCACGTAGGAGCAAAGCCCAAGGATAGGGACAGAGGCGGACGGTGGAGCAGGGGCTGGAGCCAAGGGCTGGGACAGAGAAAGAGGAGACATGTGGTCAAGAGTACTGCAGCCAGGAGGAGGGGGGAGAGGTGTGGAGAAGGCCAGAGCGAATGCCCACCTCAGTTGAGCAACCATTTATTAGTGTCTATCATGTGCCAGGCACTGTGCTAAGGCACTAAGGATATAAAGGTATATAATTGTATATAAAGATACGCAAACCCCTTACCTTCCAGGGTTTACAGAGCAGTGAGGGAGACAAACACAAAAACCAAGATTTTAAAAATTGTTTGGTAGATGGATAGATACAAGAAAGAAAAAGAATGCAATTACACATTAAAGGGACACTCCTCCTAACCTATAGGAGATGCCCATTGAGCTCAGTGTTGAAGGATGGGTTAACCAAGGAAAGAAAGGTGAGAGGTGGTCCCTGCCAGGAAAACAACTTCATCAGACACATGGAGGCATGGGCTGATGGGGATGGGGCGGGCAGGGGCGCGAGATACGCTGGAGAGGCTGGGAGGAGCCACATGTGCCAGCCTAAGGTTCTTGGACCTGCAGGGGATGAGAGCCATTGACAGGGCAAGACACAATAAGATTTGCATTTAAGGATTGTCACTTTGACAGAGGGGGATTATCTGGCAGAAGACTGTAGTCTGGGAGACCAATTAGGAGTTGATTACAGTTGTCAAAGTGAAAGATGATGGTGCTATTACCTGAGATGAAGGACACACAGAAGAGAACAGTTAGCAGGAGGGAGAGGAGATGATGATGCGTTTGAGACTGTTGAGTTCAGAATGTTTGTAGACCATCTAAGGGCATATGTGTCTCCCAGGCATTTGAATATGGGCATCTGAAACTAAAGGGAGAGCTGGTGGCTGCAGATATGATGTGGGCTTCATCAGCGTAGAGACAGTAGTTTTAGTAAATGAAAGTGGATGAGCTCTCCCAAAGAGAAAATACACACAGCCAAGTCGTGGGCCCAGGCTGGAACTCTGAGAAACCCCAGTGTTTAACGGGTGCTGGAAAGGAGGGCCCTGAGAAGGAGAACACAAAAGGAGAGTTGGAGAAGTAGGAGGAGGAGCAGAGGAGATTTAGGCCGAGGGACAGCAGGCCTTTCAGGAAGCTATGAGGACAGCAGGGTCAGAAGCAGGAGAGAGGTCTAGAAGGGAAAGACTGTAAAGTGGCCACTGGAGTTTGCAAAATGGAGGTAATCTTTTCACAAATGTGTGTTGTGTGGGGCAAGATGGAAGCCAGGGATGAGCCTGGGTAAAAAGTATGAGCTCCTCTACTATTCTTTTTTATTTTTAATTGAAGTATAGTTGAATGCCTTTACTATTCTTGCAACTTGTCTCTGGGTTTGAAATTGCATCAAAATAAAGAGTTAGCAATTTAAAAAGGAGGCTTTCGTTTGAAATAATACAGGTTCGTTTTAAAGATCAAACAACTCTAAAAGGCATAAAATAGAAAAAGAAAATTCTGCCTTCTCTCTGTCTGTATCCAAATTCCACCCCTCAAACGTAACTTCACCATTGTTAATAGTTCAATAGTTTCCTTCCAGATCCATTTTATTTATTTACTTGTTGTTATTATTGTTACAAAAATAGAATCATACTATATACATCCTGTTTAGCAACTTAAAAACATATCACAAGTAGGGACTTCCCTGGTGGCGCAGTGGTTAAGAATCCTCCTGCCAATGCAGGGGACACAGGTTCGAGCCCTGGTCCGGGAAGATCCCACATGCCGCGGAGCAACTAAGCCCCTGTGCCACAACTACTAAGCCTGCACCTTAGAGCCCACAAGCCACAACTACTGAGCCCGTGTGCCACAACTACTGAAGCCCACGCACCTTGAGCTCGTGCTCCTCAACAAGAGAAGCCACCACAATGAGAAGCCCGCGCACCGCAACGAAGAGTAACCCCCGATCGCTGCAACTAGAGAAAAGCCCATGCGCAGCAATGAAGACCCAACACAGCCAAAAATAAATTAATTAATTAAAAAAAAATTCTTAAAAAAAAAACATATTACAAGCATTTTGTCGTGACAGAATACGTATTTCACTTTCATTCTTCAATACTGCACAGTATTCTATCATATGGATGCACAAAAATTCATTATTAATTTTGAAATTTGAAAACTCAAAGTACAGAGAATAAAATAACATATACTCACATACCCACTGCCCTTTTCAAATAAATGCTAACAGTTTGACATACATGTTTCAGATTCTTTTTTAGAATATAGTGGGCTTGGATGAGACATGATTGAAAAAACCCAAGGTGGCTGAAAGTTGCCTAAAAGTGCAAACTTGACCTCATTACATCCCTGATTTAAACTTTTCAGTGGCTGGGATCAGGGCAGGCTCCACAGCATGGTGTTCCCAGGCCCTCTTGAACCCTTGGTCCATCTCCGCTTGCATCCCCTCCCCAACGGCAGCTGGGTCAGGCCGTTCAAATACCAGCATTTTTTTTTTTTAACTATTCTTTTTTTTTTTTTTTTTAATTTATTTTTGGTTGCGTTGGGTCTTTGTTGCTGCACACAGGCTTTCTCTAGTTGCCTCGAGTGGGGGCTACTTTCCGTTGCACTGCGCGGGCTTCTCATTGCGGTGGCTTCTCTTGTTGCAGAGCAGGAGCTCTAGGCACGTGGGCTTCAGTAGTTGTGGCACGTGGGCTCAGGAGTTGTGGCTCACGGGCTCTAGAGCGCAGGCTCAGGAGTTGTGGTGCACGGGCTTAGCTGCTCCGCAGCATGTGGGATCTTCCTGGACCAGGGCTCGAACCCATGTCCCCTGCATTGGCAGGTGGATTCTTAACCAGTGCGCCACCATGGAAGTCCGCATTTTTTAAACAGGCTTTTTCACATGTCCTTTCCTCAGGCTCATCTCTCTAGCTAAATTAATTCCTCACTCCATCCTGCTGCCCCACCCCACCCCCGCCCCAATCTACATGAAGAACACTTAGTCATCTTCAGCATACAGCTCGAGTCACCTAGGTGCCTTTCCTCACTTCCCCCACCCCCACCAGATAGGATTGGCATCGCCACACTTTGGGTCCCATGATGTCCTCTATTTGTCTCCATCACAGTGCTTTTATCCTTTGCACTCCTCTGTTGACCTGCTGACTGCCCACCCCTGGACTATAAATGCCTTGAGGACAAGATCCACGCCTTATTAATCTCCAGCTCTTTAATGCCTGGCACACTCAGCAAATGCTCTTTAAATAGCCTGTGGATTCCTGAGGCACTGGTGACAAAGCAAAGGGTGAGGTGGCCCCAGCCTGACTGTTTTTGGAGGTCTCCAACAATGATGGTGCCCAGGACTGCTCTGGATCCTCCAGGGCACCTGCAGAAGCACTGCCCCCACTCTCCCCTGTGTCCTGACTGAGCTGTACAGCCTCTGGCCTCCCCTGCCCATTCTCTGGCTCACCCACCCACGCTCCCAGCCAGATCCCCCCTCCACAGAGTCATCAGGGAGCACTCCGTGGAGTTCATTACTTAACAGCCAATGGCCTAGACTCCCATCTCCCCTCAGAGTCCACAGAGGCTGTTTGGAGCCCAGCCCCAGTTCCTGTAAGTGGAAAGCGAATTGCACTCATTCCCAAGATGAATCATTTTGTTTTAATCGCCCGTCCTTTTGCTGGCACGGCCACTGCCACGGCTGCCTGCTCTGCCTTTTGGCCGTCTCTTGGCAGGATGCCCTCCCAGGCCCTGCTAATAACCAAGAAGAGAGGTACAAGGAGGAGGAAGGAGAGGGAGCCCCCTAGAAGGAGCAGGGAGTGTGCAGCAATGCGCCAAAGCTTATGAAAATGACACTATTGTCCTTCTGGAACCCAAGCAAAGATTCCAAACAGGCAGAGAGCAGCTTCCAACTTGCGGCGCCCTTGGGGGGTCGCTCCAGAGACCAGATGGCTAGTGTGGTGGAAGCACCCAGCCACCTCTCCCAGCCTCTAAGGAGAGCCTCCCCACCTGGAGTTCCTCTGAGCTGGATGAGCTGGGTGACCCGGGAGACCATGGGAGGAGGAGGCTAACAATGAACAGGGAGACTGCAAGACCCAGAATTAGTTCCCTGAGTTCTGGTATGACATGGGTAGCAGGTAGGGAGAAGCAAATCTACCCCCATTTTCCTTCTCAGGCAGCGATTCCAGGAGACCATGTAGAACGGCAGCCATGTTTTCTTCCCACCTACAGGAGGGCTCACTCTATATCTGTCGGGGAGAGTCCAGCCTGCCGTCGGCAAGAGGCTGCCCAGGTTCCAGCCTCTGCCATGGTGCTGGCACTGGGCCCCACAGACTATTGGCACTGAAGCCTAGGGCACAGACTGCAGGCACACCCACTGAATGAAGAGCCTGTGGCCGCCTGGAGCCCAAGGATGTGCTCGCCCCTCCACAGTGGGATGGACTTGTAACCTTGCTCAGGTCCTAAGCTGGCTGGAAAGGGGTTATGTAGGGACGGGAATTCTTTGCAAGGGAAGCAGGAAGACTGAATGACCCAGAGGACACTGATCTCCCTTTCTGACCAGTTTGCCAGTCGGGAGGCACCCAGGGTGCCTGCGGCAGAGGAATGACCTCTGGAGGACTCTTCCTGTCCACGGTGCTCAAGGTGCTTCACAAACATGACCTGGGCCGGGAGGGTGAGGAAACAGTGTTCTCTCCGCACCTGGTAAACCGAGCCTCTGGGAGAGGTTCCCTCCACCCCAGCCCAGCCATCTCTGAAGAGTTTGTGGGGTTGAGAGGAAACACCTGTTTGTAGTCATTTACTCTGCAGTGGCAAAGCCTCGAGCGGTCGTGTCTGGAGTTTGCCAAGAAGAACCCTGGCCTCCACTGTGCTTTGCTCCACCAGAGGAAGGGACAGGCTGGTATTTCCACAGCAGGTTACTGAGCCTGCTGGGAAACCAGGACCCCAAGGAAGCTGTGTGAGAACAGCCAGAACCTGCATCTCTCCCTGTGCTGCCCACATTGCTGCCAGGAGCAAGTACAAGGGCAGAGAGATGTGGGCTTCCTAGGAAAGGATGTCTCTCTGAGGGAAGAAAGGATAGGAGACTCATTCAACAAATATTTTTTGACGGTCTACTATGCACCAGGCACTGTTCCGGCACAACTGTGCACAAAACAGGCAAAGTCCCTGCCTCATGGAGCTTACATTCTACTGCAAGTTCGATTCTGGGAGGTCAGAATTGTGCCAGGCCTTGAGAAATAGCTCCTGAGCTCCCACCAAGGAGGAATTGAAGCCTTGAGAGGAAAAGTGAGTGAGGAGTAAGCCCCAGCCTCCCAATCAGCAGCAGGAGAGGAGAGGATGGACATAGGCTGTGACTCCAGTCCAGTATCCTTCCCAGAGCGCCTGTCAAGGGCAAGGGTTACTGTGCTGATTGGGGAAGATGAAGAGTAGTGTTGAGAGCCCTCTTCCCTCCCTCCTCCTCCCTCTCCTCTCCCTCCAAGCCTGTTCCACAAATCTCCAGCTGACTGTCTGCTCCATTCCTGGCTTGGAGTCTTGAGTCAGTGACAGCCAGGAGGCCCTGTAAACTGTTTCCTTGATGCAACAACTCCAAGACAGCCCCTGGGACCAGAAACTCAGAGGGAATGTGGACCTGAGTTCCAAAGGCCCAGATGGAGGAAAGGTAAACAGGGAGAAGCTGTGGGAGGCAAGGAGTTACCCTTAGACTGCAGCTGCCTAGGTTAAACTACAGAGATAAGGTGTGTGAAAGCTCCAAGCAGAGCGCCTGATATGTCAGCACTCAATAAATACTAATCTTCCTCCTTCCTTCCCTCCCTCCCTTTCTTCCTTCCTTCCTTCCTCATCTCCACTGGACAAGCCTCCATTTCAAATGCCTTATTAATCATTTACAACATCACTGATAGTAATAAGATTCATAAAAACTCAAATTGTAGGAGCTTTGCCCCACCCTTCTGGCTTCAGATCAGAGAGCTACACAGCCCACCTTCTGTTGGGAAAGAGGGAGCACTAGCCCTTGGAATTCTCTCACCCCCATTTAGGCTTTTCATTCAGATTATCTCTCCTTCGGATGTCCTCAAGAAACACGAGCGTCTCATCTGCCCAGAATGTGGCTGAGATATGGATGAACAGACAACCATGCCCAGCCTCCCTAATGCTTGCTTTCCTCTGGCTGCAGTTCCAAGGCCCCCAGTTGGCCGGTGTCAGACAAAATGCCAAGGACCTCTGTGTCCATGCTGGGTCCTAGCCTCTGATCTCAGGCCCTGGCCTCCTCTCTGCCCCTTTTCTGCTGTTCATGCACTGCTAATGGATCTCTCCCACATGAATTCTTAGCACCTGCAGATATATGCCTTGATTTGGATAAAACCTTTATGTATTGCCATTGATTTTAAAGATACCAACAGGAGCAAGCTTAAACTCTAATGTGATATAACAATAGCTCCAGATCACAAAACACACCAACCTCCCAAAGGAATTCTGAGCACTTACCAAGTTCTTCTCTGTGCACGCAACTGTTGCCCCCAGTCCCGGGAAAGTAAGACAAAGTGAAGCCAATGTTTGTTTGCGGAAGCAGGGTGACAAGGGGATGGGGTGGGGTGTGCTTATGTGAGAGGCGTTAACATTTGGAAGCAATTGGTAAATGCATCTTTTTCCATTCTTCCTCCTGGGGCAGGCAGACACACGGTGAGAAGAGGAAAGCAGACCTCCCCCACCCCCTGCCCATGGCAGTCTTGGCTATCGTCAGGCCTGGGCTGGGTACCCAGAAGGTGTGGGTGCAAACCTCTCCCACACTCTCCTGCACCCTCCAGGCTTCCAGTGGTTTCCTGCCTGCCTCTGTCTCTTCCCTGCCACACCTCCCCATCCTCTTCAGTACCAATTTACTTCTCCCCTTCTCAGCCATACTCTTAAAAGCTTGAGGGGTGTCACTCTTAGAAGCTGGAGACAGGTGACCAAGGACAACTTGGTCCCTTCCCTACCAGCCCTCCTTGCCCTCTTCAGCCAAGTCTTAGTTTCTGCCTTGGATTGGCCCCATCCATCCCTCCGAGCCAGGCCCCCCTCTGTCAGCCTGCTGCTCTGGCCAGCTTGCTTTATTATCTGGCTCTTGGTCTCAGCAGGAAGTGATCTGTCCATCCTTAGGCTCAGCTGCCTTCCCCTTGCAGCCCCCAGGTCAGCCTTGCAGACAGGTCCTTCCACAGCATTACTTGCCTGCCGCTAAGCCTCACTCCCCTCTTCTTTTATTCTATTTCTTCGTCTCCCTTTATGGTGTTTGGAAACTTGCTTTCAGTCAGACCAGTGGTTCTCTTCTGTATGCACGCAGCCCCTCGTCTGACCAGTCTCACTGTACAGCCAGACAGAATGATCCATTATCAGGAGCAAGTGAGTGGACTGACTGCATAAAACCACCGAGGGTTGGTGAGCTGTTTCAATAGCTCTTATTGAGGCCAATGAGCTAATTTTCCAACTTACTAAAATCCCACCAGATAGGGGTAGGGGGGCCAAGCTGACGACTGGAGACAGAAGGGTTCTGCATTTGAACTCTGACTTTGTTACTCCCAGATGTGTTTGTCTGGCTAAAATGCTAGGTTTCTCAGGGGTTCCCTACTCTGATAGAGAAAAGTAGTGATTTTGTCCTCTGGTTTCCCAGACGTCGTAGGAGGACATATAGATCTTCATAAAGTGCTTTGGAGATTTCTTTGGAGGTTTTTGGAAGAAGAAGCTAATGATTTGCTCCAGGCTTCCACCACCTTCCTGCCAGCCCAGGACTCCCAGCAGGAGACAAGTTTCCCAATCGGTCAAAACCATGCTCAACCCCCATCCCCACCCCACCCCACTGGGCTCCCTACATGCCCAGAAGGCAGGCTATAGGGAAAAGGTAAGGAGCCCTTAAGGGGCTCCATGCTGGGGACATATGGCCTCTGCCCTGGAAATTTCCAGTCTGAGAGGGTGGACAAGTACAGAGAAGGGCACATTCTCAAAACAATAACGACACAAAGACCCAGAAACAGCAAGTAAAATGTGGTAACATTTCTTCTTCCAGGGAGAATGTATAGGACAGTGATAGAGACAGATGCAGAGGATGGGGGTAGATGTGAGTACACAGCCCCGTTCACCTGGCCCACACTGCTCCTGGGCACCGACCGCCAGCCCTGTCTGGTTTTACTGATAAGAGCCCACAAATAGCATTCCCCTGGGCCACAGTCCCCCCTCCCAAGGGAACAGATGAAAAATTCATGACAACAGCCTCAGATCTCTGATCCCTGCTTTCTGAGACGGCTACCTGCAGAGAACCAAGGGCTACCTGAGAGCAAAGGGCCAGAAGCTTGCCCAGATTATTCTCATCTGAGGCAACCAAGGCTTCTCTGACAGTCAGAGGGGAAGACCTGGATGCTGGTGTGTGCTGGCCCAGCTTGCTGCAGGCTGGCCCAACCGCTCCCATTCCAAAGTGCTTCAAGGGGCTGAGGGCCCACTCTGTTCTGCCCGGCCCAGCCTGGGCTGCTGCAGTAGGAGGGAGGAGGTACAAGGAGAGAAGAATGGCAAGAAGGTGGGAAGGTGCCAACCTGGTGATTCCAGTTCTAGCTGCTGAGCTTCCCTGGAAAAGGAGAATTTCAGGAGAAAGCCAGGGAAACTTTGGATGTAAGGAATCCCTTGCTCTGTCACAACTCTCCCCACAGAACCCAGCAAAAAAGAACCTCATTAAAACACATGTTGGGTGAGCTTTGGTGAATCAGTTCCTAAACAACTACCCATCCTTCTGCCCCTCCTCCCTGCAGGCCGGGCTGTTACCAGCCTCATCAGAGAGGAAAGCAGAGTTTCTCCCCATTTGATTCCATCTGGGCCTGGGTCTCTCCACAGCCAATTTGCAGCATCACAGTGCAGAACAATGCAACTGGGCTCAGCCAAATCCAAGGTCCCAGATCCCATCCCCTGATCAGCAGGAGAGCTAGATGGGCCCTCAGGCCACAAAAGAGAGACACCTCAGTAGGACCAAAAGGGTTTGTTAATAAAAACAGTCGGGGTATGGCCCTGGGTCTCATGTATATACATACACATATGCTCCCATTTACACAGATTTACAAAAACATGTCTTTTTCAGGTACAATTTAATTTTTAACTTTTGTTTTCTTTTTGGCCACGCTGGCGGCATGTGGGATCTTAGTTCACACATAGACTCATAAAAGCAGAGATGCATACTTTAAGATCCTGATATACCCTCCCCCCCACCCCCACATACTAGAAAGTCAAATGAAATCACTCACCTTCTACCCCACCTCACCTTGCCCCTCCCTCCTGCAGGGTGGGCTTCTCCCAAAAAGCAGTCTAGGGGGCTCAGGGTTAGGGGAGTAACTGCACCATTTGCACTTTTTCCAGGAGGGGAGTGGCACCAGCAGCCCAAGCATCTGCATGTCCCAGAGACTGACAGCCTGACATCCTTGGATTTGACCCAGTTGCTCTGGGGAGACCTGTCTTCCCGTTGTCCCTTCCCTACCAATCTAACTTCATTATGATGGTTCTTGGCTCCAACCTGTGAAACTAAATGCACAGTTCCTGAACACAACACAACCTGGGTACCCTCACCTGCCCTCTGAGAGGACCTGGGCCATTATCCTCTATCTTGGTGTCCACCCCCCAGTACCTCTTTTCAGTCCCTGCCCCATACTCACCTCCTCCAAGAAGTCTTCTCTGATTAAATCTGTTTTGCTCTAAATGGCACGGCTCTTCAGCGCTCAGGAAGAAGATTGCTTTCTATTTATTGCTTGTTTTCTGAGCTTGTGTCAGGTCTGACTCATGAGAGTGCTGACTCGCCCATTAGATGAGAGCTTCCTGATCCTCCAAACAACGTCCCCTCCCTCCAGGGTCCTGCAGAATCCTGACCTGGGATTGGACTCAGAGAAGGAGTCCATTGCCTGGACGACATGATTTTCAAGGCCTTGCTGTTGGTTTGCAGAGGACCCTGATGGAGACTGGGGCCCTTGGGAAGTAGGAGCAATAACCATGGGATAGGAGCCATTTGGGTTCCAAGAGTTAAGAGCTTTTCCCAGAAATGACTGATTATCAAACATGGCCTCCGTGGAGAGCAGCTCCTTGTCTGGTTTCCTCTCGCTCATTTCCTTGAATGCCCTAAGGAGACTCATCCTATGCCTTGAATAGAGGAACGTGAAACAGAGCCAGCAAGGTGAGAAGTACAGTCACACAGAGGGCCTGGAGGGTAGGAATCAGGAGAAAGGAGGAGGGAAAGAAGGAGGAAGGGAAGGGGTGGAGAGGAAGATAATTAAGAAAGTGGGTTGGGGGGAAAGGTAATAAGGAGAGAAACAGAAAGGGGAGAAAGAAAAATTGACAAAAAAAAAAAAAGAGCTATGACAGAATCAGAAACGAGACGACACAGAAACAGACTAAGACAAGGACAAAGCTATAAGAACATCTCCATCAGGAGCTTCAAGAAGGTTCTCGGGAATTGAACTGCTCAAGATGGGGGCTGGGGACTTTAGGATTTGAGCACCTATTATGGACCAGCTGCATTCTGTACATTAGATCGTTTAACCGTGTAATGCCCCATGAGGTAGGCACTATCATTATTGCCTTTTTACAGATCAGGGAACCCCAGAGTAGAGAGGTGAAGTGACACCACCCCCTGTCACACAGCTGATATGTGTCAGGGCTCAGGTTCAAATCCAAGTCTGACTCCAAAGCTTGTGATCTTTGTGTCACGCTTCCCCAGCTATGAAAGCACTCTCACCTGGGCTGATTTTTTCCCAGCGTTTCAACAAGCACTAATTAAGTGCCTGCTGTGTGCCCAGCACCATCACAGGGGGGGTCTCTGCTCCCACGGAGTTTACAGTCTGACTGGGGGACTTAAGGAATGCTATAGGGCTGCTGCCCAGAGTCCAGAGAAGGAACAACATCCCCTGACCAAGCTGGAGGAGCAGCAGGGAGCAGGACGCGGCCTGGGTTGTGTTGGGGTCTTGGGAATTCCTTCTTCAAAGCTTTAAACTTAGGCTAGAACATCACCAATTTCCAGTAGATTGCTCAAGTCTTGCCTAGAGGCTTGAGGAAGGAGTCAGTGAACTCTCAAGGTCACTAAACAAAATGTATTATGAACTATTCAGACACAGAGAAAGATACAAAGAACAAGATCAGAAACACGTGTGTAGCCTTTCTTAGCTTAATAAATAAACCACCACCAATACCACCGTAGACCCCCCCTTGTTCTCTCTGCTGACATGCTTCTCATCATGAGTGCTCCGAGGTTAGCACTCTTCTGAATTTGGTGCGTACCAACCTCCAGGGTGTTCTCCACCCTAGGATTCCTGCCTCTCCTACGGGGAGAAAGCCAAAGAGGGCCTCGGTCAGCCTTCAGCATGAGCACTCTATTCATCCAAGGCTGCCTGATAGGGCTCTCCCCACTGCCCGGCTTCGCTCTCTCTCTCTCTCTCTCCCTTCCCAGATGGCTGAGCAGACAATCAATATTTATGTGAATCCACCAGGCCAGCTGGACAGAGAGACCCAGCAGACAGAGGCAGAGTCGCCATCCCCAACATGGGCGGGTTTTAACTCAGACACAAAGCAGGTGACCCAGGTGCCTGGTGCCTCTGGCTAGACTGAGGTCAGCATGAGCCAGGAGCCAACCAGGCCCTGCCACTCCAGTGGCCAGATCTGATGTGTGCCCCTGCTAGACATTTACAGCTCCTTTTCACTCTGGTGTTTAGCATGGTGAGATGCCTGGGTGAGGCTGAGGGGAAAATAATAAGCAGTTTATTCCCCCCTACAGAGCAAGGCAGCAATACAGCTGCATGGCTGACGGGAGTTTTGGAGAGGGGCCCATACTGCCCCAGGGCCCCAGTCCACCTACCAGCAGCCCTCTTAGCTCGTCACACATCACTCTCCTGAAGGGACACCCCGCCTCCCCTCAGTGTGGCCTCTTGGTTCTGGTCCCACTAGCCTAGCTCCAGCCTCCTCAGGAAGCCTTCCTTAGTCGAGCCTCCCTGGCCTTGAGCACTCATGCCCCATGTTCGTTCAGTTCTCACAAAATTAGTTGGCACAGTGGTAATTCCTCTTATGAAAATACAGCCTTATGTGCCATGAATGATCTTCCCTGCCACACTATAAGCTTCTAGAAAGCAGGGACCATGGCTGATCCATCCTGTGCATCTTTCACAACCATTTTCACAAGTGGCTCCATAAGTGTTTGTTGAATGACTGAATGATCTCTGCCCCCACATTTGCCTGAGGGTTTCTCAAGGATGGGGCCACCCATGTCTTATCTTTTCTTAGAATCTCCCAATAGAACCAATAAAGGGATACCCGTTCCTGGTTGTTGAGTGAGTGGAAAAAAACCCCAGAAAAGTCTCTGCAGCTAGCCCACTCAGCCTCTCTTCCCTACCCAATGCTCACCTGCCCACCCATAGGTCCCTCCCAAGCAGCAGGAGCAGAACTAGCACAGCCTCATCATGTTCCTTTGAAACCCCTGGCTGATCCTGTTTTGGTTTGACTTGACTTGAGGCCCATTTCAGTCTCCACAACTGTCTGTAACACAACCATCCTAAGAAAAAGAAAGTGTGCTTCAGGCAGATTTCCTGCTAACACAGTGCTTTTACTGTATATTTGATCATCACAGGTGCATCTCCATTCTACAGATGAGGAAACTGAGGCTTAGGGAGATGGAGTGAAGGACCTGGAGCTTACAGTTTGGACAGAGATCTTCTGACTCCAGTCTGCCAGGTCACCTGACAGCCCTCTGCCTCTCTCCCCACCTGATGTGGGGTCACACAAAGTGCAACCTCCAGAAAGTCATCGCCTTTGGGCTGGAGAGAAAGTCTTTGAAGACAACTGAAAGCTCCCTGCAAAAAAGAAGACAGACATAGCCTTCAAGTTGGAACAAGGCTGGGGTTGCCCTCAGGGTTTCTGGCCAGACGGAGACTTTTAGTGGGGCCCAGCAGTTCCCGGTGGAGGCCAGCTCTGCCCAGGCCAGAGGGCGCTGCTACTGAGCCAGCACGGCCAGCGTGATGAACTCCATACTTCCTCCTGCCCCAGCAACTCAGAGGACGCCAGGTTTTCCAGCAGCACAGGGATGCTCGGGGATGCTCTGAACCAGTGAGGCACCGAGAAGCAGCGAGGCGTTCTTAGTCTCGACCAGACGTGAACAGCACCCAGGCTCTCCTTCTCTTTGTTTTTTCCAGGGCCCATGGTGGTCACAGCTGCCACTTGCTGAGCATTCAGCACAGAGAGGCACTCTAAGTGCCTGCCTGCACCGTCACCCATCTTCCCCACGAGGAGGGAGAGTCCCTAGTTACATGTGTCAACTGGGATTCAATGAGGTGAAGTAACTTGTGTGAAGACCTGGAGCTGTGTCAGTGTGCAGATCCAAATCCAGGTTTTTCTAAAGCCAATATCAACAGCCTCTCCACTGCTTCCATAAACTGTCATGTCCACTTCCCTGCTCATTAAGACTGCACCTCGCCTAGGCCAGGACATTTGTTTTTAATTCTATTTCTTTATTTGTAATAGGTCATATATTGAAAAAGCCCAAAACTCATATGTTACAAAAGAACATACCATGAAAAGTCTTCCCCCACTCTTGATCCCCAAACATGTAGTTACTCTTCCCAGAAGCAACTACTGTTACCTGCTTTCTGTATCTCCTTCCATGGATACATTGTGCAAAAGAAGTAATGTATAAATATTCTTTCCCCCACCCTTTTAAAACAAATGATCGTATATTAAACACATTGTTCTGTGCTTGTATTTTTTTTTTTACTAAACAATGTGTTCCTGTAATTATTCCATATCCATACATAAAGTGTTCTCCACTTCTCTTTTTTTTTTTTTTTAAGAATCAATTTTATTTATTTATTTTTGGTTGCATTGGGTCTTCATTGCAGTGTGCGGGTTTCTCATTGCAGTGGCTTCTCTTGTTGCGGAGCACGGGCTCTAGGCACGCGGGCTTCAGTAGTGGCACACGGGCTTAGTTGCTCTGCGGCATGTGGGATCTTCCTAGAACAGGGATAGAACCCGTGTTCCCTGCATTGGCAGGTGGATTCTTAACCACTGTGCCACCAGGGAAGTACCTCTCCACTTCTCTTGATGATTGCAGGGTGTTCCATTGTCTACAAATCCATTTAACCAGTCCCCTATGATGGACACTAGGTCGTTTCCAACCCTTTGCTATGAAAAAGGATGTTACAGTGAGCAACTCTGTATACAAGGTCATTGTGCTCATGTGCAAGGACATCTGTAGGATAAATTCCTAGACATGAAATTGCTGAGTGGCAGGCTCTGGAATTAAACATTCCCAATGGGAAGCAGAACAGAATGGTGAGGAATAGACTGCTATCTTTCAGCCTGGCTCTGTCACTAACCAGCTGGGTGACCTCCAGCAAGCTATATGACCTCACTAATCCTTGGTTCCCTAGTCTGTTAAAATATTTGCTTCCTTGTAGGGTAGCTATGAGGGGTCAAGTAAAAGGTAATGTATATAAAGTGCCAGGCACAAAGCCTGGCTCACGGGGGTAAGGAGGCGATGGAGCAATGATCATCCCTGCCCCCCTCCCGCCCCATTCCCCGTCCGGGGAAAGAGCTTCTCCCATCGACTTGTCCTTCTCGCCTTCTCTATCCCCCTCCTGTATCAACCTGTGGTGCTCCCAGTGCCTCCTGGCACCATCTGCCTGGTACCACAGTTCTTTGTGTAGTTCAATATGTCTCTTGCCCATCAGATAATAAGTTCCTAGAGGACCAAGACCCTCTTACTCTTTCTGAAACACCCTCACCACCTGTCAGAGGTCCTGGCACACAGTAGAAGCTTGGTAAAAGTCTACTGAACTGAAATCAGCTCTGGAAATTACTCCTCACGGTGCAGCCTACTGGATTCTTGGTACTTTAGCAAAGACAGGTGTCACCTCCAGCCGTCAGGCTGAAGAGGCCACCAGCCTCCCTGTGCCGCTCTCTGAGGTTTGGTAATCAGGAAAGGTTTTCCAAAGGTGCCATATTTAAAATCCCCGCTTCTGCGCCCCACCCCATCTCCCACGCCACCCCCACACCCAGAGCTCGGTGTAAAGCATTCAGATATTCCACCCCTGGGAAGGGGGTGGAGGATCCTCCCTGGCCCCTGTCCATCCCTTCCCTAGTGTGTCCCAGGTTTGGACCGCACACCACCAGGAAGATCATCGCTAGGGACCGTTGCCCAGAGAGCATAGGGAGGTGGGAGGAAATCATTTCGATTTCTCTCTGGAAGCATAAATGCTTTTTTAATTGCTGTCAAAGGCGGCTCCTTGGGAATGTATTATTGATAGCGATTGAAATGAAAGAGACGGAAAAAAGCAGCAATCTCTCCTTTGCTGGCTCACTGCCCTCCCTCCCCTGCCCTCCCACCTACCTTCTTCCCTGGGGCCTGAGACGGCCCACTCCTCAGAGCTCACAGGCCTCTTTCTCCACACCCCCCATCTCTCTCCTCCGCACCTGCCTCCTCCTTTCCTTTTCCCCAGCGTTCCTGACTTTCTGTCTGTCCCTCTGCCTGCCTTGCAGTACCTCTGTCACTCTCACCCTCTGCCTCTTCCCTTAGCCTGTCTCCAGGTTCTCCGACCTCACGTCTTGCTTCTCCTCACCCTGCTGTAGATCCCCAGCCCACCTAAGTTCCTGCCATTCAACCATTGCTTTATTCTCTCTCCTCCCTTCCTTTCCCATTCCAGCTCCTCTAACCACTGCATTCTTACTTTCCCTTAGCCCCTCATTCTCTCCCTTTTCTACCTGGGCTCCTTTTTTGGGGGTCTTGGACCCTTACCAACAAGGAGAAAGGCCAGGCTATCATGTGGTGTTTCCTGACCCCCACACTTAGGATTGGAAAAATTTCATTTCCATCCTCCGATTATACCTAGGCCTCTACCCATTCCCCAGATTCCCAGCCTTTAATCTTTGGTTCATGCCAGTCGGTCCACTGAACTTCTGTCTATCCTGCTGGCTGTGTTTGGGGTCAAAGTTAGCAGTACCCAGGGAAGCTGCTCCTGAGGATGCCAGGTGTAGAAAACCCCCACGCTCCCTGCATCACTCACACGGGTGTCTCTTATCCTGTGCCATCAGCGGCTTCTCCTGCAGTAGGTCTCAGTTGCACCTCTCTATTTTAACTGGAAGATGCCCCGGGTTCCAGTGTGGGCCGGACCCAGTCTCTCCAGCAAGGGTCTCCTGTGTCTTTAAGAAAGCAGGAGCCTGGGGCTCCTCTGGTGGCGCAGTGGTTAAGAATCCACCTGCCAAAAAATAAAAATAAAAAAAAAAAAAAAAAGAATCCACCTGCCAATGCAGGGGGACACAGGTTCGAGCCCTGCTCCCAGAAGATCCCACGTGCCACAACTACTGAGCCCATGTGCCACAACTACTGAGCCTGTGCTCTAGAGCCCATGCTCCTCAACGAGAAGCCACCGCAATGAGAAGCCCGCGCGCCGCAACGAAGCTCTCCGCAACTAGAGAAAGCCTGCGCACAGCAACAAAGACCCAATGCAGCCAAAAATAAATAATTTTAAAAAAGGAAAAAAAAAGAAAGCAGGAGCCTGCAGGCACCACCAGCTCCTCCCCTCCCCCTTCCCAGGCTAGGGGGAGGGGAGCAAAGATGGATATTCCCGCAGTGCCCCCTTCAGAGGAGCTCATAAATAATGGCTGATCTTCCCTCGGGGGACAGGAACCGTTCTGCTCTTGTGGAGCCTGGGGAAAGGGTGACAAGGCTAATTTATCTATCTCCTCCTGTGCTCACACACCAGTGAGAGAACAAGCCACTTTCCCCTCTTTCCCTGCCCGGTTCTCCCTCCCAGAATCTGTGAGAAAAAGGGAATGTGATGAGGAAGAGAAAAGCGCCAGTCTCCTGCTTCCCTGAGGCTTTGGATATGCCCACCCTTCACCTCCGCCCCAAACTGATTCCAGAGCAGCCGACACACCCACCCTCGCTCCAGATCCCCACACTCACCTTCCACCCCACAGAGCCAGCGGCCATGGTCAGAGCCTACCCCACACCCCAAGGGGCCAGAGCACTTGCTGTGAAAGCAAACCTAGTTGCATATGATGTTCACGTGGTTTTAGGTTTTAGACCAAAATGCAGTGGATTCTCCAAACCCCTCTGACAGTCTTCCAGTTCCTTCTTCTCCTCCCATGTGCCTCAGCACCCCCTTCTCTCCCCACAGAACTCTCCCACATTGGGCTCTCCACAACCCACAAGTTCAGCCAGCTCACAGTTGGCTTCAGCTCAGCTGGTCTGCCCCGACTCATTTCCACATCAGTGCTGCCAGGTCATTGTCTCCACCTGCCTGTTACGTCCATGGCCTCCACAGGGAGGGGTTTGAAGCCATGGAAGAAGATTTCTGAGGCTGCACTCTTTCACTATACTATATCTTAATCCTACCCTCATTCGGGACAGGCCATCCTGAAGGGCACACCACCACCATCATTACCACCCTACCCCCACCCAAGGCCAAAGGCAGACTGGCTGGGACCCTAGGCCCGTTAAGTACTGCCTTGGGGTTAAGGTAATGTCAGGTCTGGCTCCTAATGAAGATGTGGGGAAGCAGGCAGGGGTCTGGAGAAGCACACTGTCTCTGTGCTAGTCATCACTGCAGCAGATAATCAATTAGCAAGGGCTTTCAGCAGGTCGCCAGACCCCAGACCCAGGCCATCCCAACCTATCCCTATCCCAGGCGACCTCTGTTGTTCCCCCTGCGCTCCTTCCACCAAGCTAGCACGCTTCACCACAGTCGGGACTGCTGAGACTTACTGTCATTCCCAGCAACTGACTGATCTCTATCTCTCCAGCTCTCTTTCTCATCTCTTTCCCTGCAACTCTTTTCTGCATCTCTTCGTATTTTCTCCCCATTTCTTCCATTTCTTTTCTGCCTCTCCCCTTCTCTCTCTCTCTCCCTCAGACCCCTGCTGCCTCTTCTTTCTCCCTCCTTTCTTCCCTCCTCCCACTCTCCTCCAGGCTTCATTCCCCCCTCTCCTTAGTCCCTCCCCACCTCCCAAACCAGCACCACCTTGCCTCCTGTGACTATATTTAGCTCAGAGGCGGGGGTTTTACAAAGGCGCCTCAGGAGCTGGCGTCTAGTCTTGAAGGGTCTGTCAGTGTTTCCATAAGAGGCTCAGCTGGAATGAGTTTATAAGTGAGCTGTTTCCTTTCCTTACCAGCACCAAGTCCTGGGCTGAGTGAGGGCGGGGAGGAGGCCTCCAAGTACGTTGAAGCGTTCTCCCCAGAGGTGGGTAAGCTCTTCAGGAGAGAAAGAAACTGCAGGTTAATTTGGAGGGCAGTGACCAGGTGCCCAGGTGACCAGGCAAATTAGGACTCTGCCAGTCCGCCTGCCAATGCAGGAGACACAGGTTCGAGCCCTGGTCTGAGAAGATCCCACATGCCCCGGAGCAACTAAGCCCATGAGCCACAACTACTGAGCCTGCGTGCCACAACTACTGAAGCCCATGTGCCTAGAGCCCGTGCTCCGCAACAAGAGAAGCCACCGCAATGAGAAGCCCATGCACCGCAACGAAGAGTAGCCCCCGCCCTCCGCAACTAGAGAAAGCCCGCGTGCAGCAACGAAGACCCAGTGCAGCCAAAAATAAATAAATAAAGTAATTTTAAAAAAAATTTAAGACTCTGCCATAGGTTAGGACTTTCAGGAGCCTAAGGATAGGGCCCATCCTAACCACAGAGCAAGCAGTAATGTGACCTGAGGGGAAGTGGCTCAAATGTCAACTACTGGTGTGTGCCCAGACCTTACTGTGCATAAACATCCATCCATTCATTTCCTCCTGAGGTTTGGGGGATGGCTTTGAGTAAGAGGTAGGGCCAGCATTATAATGCCCCTTTTACAGATGTGGAAATCAAGATCCAGAGGGAGAAGTAATCTGCCCAAGGTCACAGCTAATTATTTCATGCATTCACTCACTCCATCAGATATTTAGTGAGCACCTACTACCTACAGATGTCGTGTTATATACTGGGCATACTCAGTGACAGCTAGAACTGGAACCCAGGGTCGGGATGCACAGGCCCATGAGTTTTCTATGATGAAACCACAATGCAGCCTTCAGGACAGAGTTATTGGTTCAACTGGTTAAGTGGTGGTTGAGCCTGAGCAGTAAGCAAAGGCACAGCCCTATATGGAACATCGCCAACCCTTTGGCCTTTCCCCTCCCTGGCTTGAGCGGGCCCCACTGCAGAGTTTCTCTGACAGGTGGGCAAAGAACAAGAGGAAAGAAAGCCTGAGCCAGCAGAATTCTTGGCTCCTTGGGCCTTTGTAGGTACTTTACCTTTCTAAGCCCAACCACAAATGCCATACTGACCACCCCACGGGAGGCCGGGTGGGAAGAAATCCTGACTCAGTTCAGAGCAGGGCTTCAGCAAATGAGAAGAGGCGTGGGGCAGGGGGGATTCCATTTCATCTATTCCTCCATCTTTCTGCGACAGAGCAAGTTACTTCCCAGCTTCTCTCTCAGTGCCACACCTATTTCTTCCTCCTTGGCTGGGAACGTCGTTGTCGTTTATAACGTGAGATCTTGTGGATGGGTTAAAGGACTGGGGAGCCGGGAGAGTTGTTCAGGACTTGTAAGAAGGACCATGCGGTGCATTGCCTGAGAGGATGTGCAGTTTCCCTAAGTCTCATCCATCCATTCATCCACTCAACCTAATTTACCGGACACCTAACAGACAAAAGCTGACGTCCATTTTTCCTCTTTCTCTGGCTTCTTTCTCTTCACGAGATCTGCGGGTAGGAAGCGGGAGACTTTTTAGAGGTCATTTCTTCAGCAGATAGACTGATTTCCCCAGGTAGCTCACACCTATAGTGAATAAGCTTTGCTGCCCAGAAGCTTTTATTATGTTGAACCTGAAGGCCTCCAGCACCATCTAAGCTGTGTTCACTGCCTCCCTGACTCTTCCATTTCTCCTCTTTGCTGCCCTGGTTTTCATTTGTTTCCTCATTCTCATGGCTCCGGGACAGAGCTGTGGACTTCAAGTCAGAAAACCTCATTTTGAATTCCAGCTCTGTCACTCACAGTGGAATGACCATAGCCTTCAATTCTTTGAGCCTCAGTTTCTTCCTCTGTAAAAATGAGTATAATAATACCCAGTTGCTGTGAGGATCAAATGAGATAATGAATGGGAAGCAGGTTTGTAAACTGTAAACTGCCATACTCGTGTGAACGCTTATCATTAATTTCCCCTGTTTGTCGGACACCACAGAGAGAGGAGCTGGGAAAGCAGCAGAACTCCAGGTCAATGCATCTGAATTGGAACTCTGCCCTCTGGCTCTCCTGGCGACCCTGGGAAAGTGGCATAACCTCTGAGCCTCGGTTTCCCCAACAGGAAAGGAGGAGTCATTAGACCCATTTGTGTCCCTAGCTGAGAAGGTGAGTTGCTCATAAACAGTGTTACTCAGTCTATTTCAGAGACACTTCTGAGCTCACAACTGTCAATTACAGTTTATTGAGCACACAGATGCAGTCTCCTGGGCTAGATAAACAGATCTTTCAAAGGTCTAGGCCTTGCCCAGGAACAGCAGCCAAACTGGCCCAGCCCTGCCAAGGAGCACAGCAAGGTACCTTCTCACCACACATGTGCCTCTGCTCCTGGATGAACTGACCTGAGCAGACATGACAACTGGGTCTCTCCCCTGGCACAGGCCACCAAAGCCAGTGAGACCCTAAATGGTCAGAAAGAAGCAAGGGTTTCCTCATCATATCTGGGTCCTCTCTGCTGTGGAGAGCTACTGACCTCTCCTTCTCCATGTCCTTTCCACTTCTGCTGTCCTCCTGGAGGTGTCTCAAGGTGACATTGTGGCAGTAACCTCCTAACTGGTCCTCACAGCTTTGGCCTCGCTTTTCTCCCATCCATCCCACTCACTGCTGTCGAATTAATCTTCCTAAAATACTCCTGTAGCCTCTTGGTTTCCTGCTTGGCACCATGATCCCCATTGCCTAAAGGATAAAGTTCAAGCTGGATGAGGTCTGACATCGAGGGAAAAACAACTTCAGAACCAAGAGAATCCTGGCTCTGCCCTTGACGAGAAGGTTACTGCAAACTCTCTGAGTGTCAGTTTCCTCAACTGCCAAATGAGGCCAATAGTACTGATATTCTACTACTGTGATTCAACTTTAAAATATATATAAGGTACTGTGCCTAGCCCATAGAAGTCACTCTGTATGCATTAGCCCCCTTCTGCTTTCCTCGCTATTACTTCCCTCCACACCCCTCCACGAGACGCAGAGTGCACCTAACTGCACCCGCACCCTGGGAATTCTGGGACACAACCAATACACCATGTTTACAAGGGCCAGGAGAGGGGCACTGAGAAGAAGGTAAAGGGCTTTGGGATAATGAGCAGGCTTCTGGCACATCAGGTTTAAGGCTTCAAACGAAAAGGGAAGATAAAGTCTGTTCCAAGTACTGTGAGCATGGGGAGTTCCGGAAAGGCAAGAAACTCACCTGAGATGAGAACTCCTGTGCTTGATGTAGAAGAAAGGCTTTTTTAGGTAACTGAGCACATCACTTAAATGGCCTTGGCTCAGCCCTTGGGGAACCTGGTCCATGTTCTTTCAAAGAAGAAACTAAAACCAAAAACCAAAACAAATGAACAACAACAAAAAAAAAAAAACAGGCAATATTAGCTGCAGAGTTCCTGCTCCAGCAGCCAAGAGCCCTGAGGAGCCCGTGGACATGGGGCCAGTGGGCGCAGCAACATCAAGATGACTTCATTTACTGAGTTATCAAAAACCACGTCTGCCAAGAAGGAGTATGAGTCACCAGGACCCACAGGAAGGAGGGCCAGGGGTGGGGTGGGGTAGGCAGCATGACATGGTAAGAAAAGCAAGTATTTTGAGGACACACAGGTTCAGATATTGACAGAGCTTTGGGGCCTTAAATTCTCTGCGTCTCAGCTTCCTTATCTTTAAAAACCCGGGATAACCTAAATGCCAATTGCACAGCATTGTTTTAGGGATTAAATGAATTAATCTGTGCAAAAGCCTTTAGCAATAAATGTTACTTATTTTGACAGCTGAGTTCTTAATTTTGCCCAAAGTTAGAGAAAGAAGGGTCACATTCTCTCCTCGTCTTCCACTGCCCCTGACAAGAATCCTTGGCTTCAATTAGATGGACCTCAACTCTGATATTCTTCAGAGGGATGCCTCCCCGAAGTTTGGGCCTCCCTGAGTTCCAGCCACTCCCTGGAAGGTCAGACCCACTTGGTCCAGATCCTTCAAAACTTCAAGACCTGCATCAATCCAGACAGACTTTCCCTGACAATCCCAGTGCCAGGCATCTTGCCATCCTCGGAACACCCACAGCACTTCCCTTCTGATTCAAGCAACAACAAATCACAGACCATTCTGGGACATTCTTGTGTCATTCACATCTCATTTTATTATGCTGTTGGGTAATTTTCATGGGTGTAAGTTTTTACAGCCAGATACACCATAGCCTTTTCATAACTCTTCCTGCAGCTACAACAAAACTAGTCACATACTTGATGCTAAAGCTATTTTGAATGAGTGAAGGAGCTGAGCTTAGTTAGAGCATTAGGCTAACGAGATCAGGGCTTAGGGTCCAGGCTATAGATGGTTCTCAGAGTCCAGGCCACCCAGGCTGTTCTGTGCTGCTGGTCAGTCAAGGATGGGACAAGTGAGCATGAATGAACCTTCCACCACCTCCCACCACCACAGCCAGAACAAAGGCACCTGCCCTGCAGAGGGGGCGCAGAGCCTTTTGCTCCTTCACCTTACTGCTTTCTGTGATACTGATCTAGTTCAAAGTGACTGGGACCTTGTAGGAGAGGAAACGACTAGATGGAACCAGATTGAGACAGCGATGCAGATGCTGCTACACAGACTAGGGCTGGAGAAAAACTCAGGCAGGCTAGGACTAGAGTCCAAAAGAACAAGTGTCTCTGTGCTAATGTGAAAGTAGATGGTGCTGGGTATCTAATCAGCCTGATAGGGCACAGCAGCAGGTAATGCAGGGGGCAGCCAATTATTTGGAGTCCACGAGGGTGGTGGCCACTGGGAGAGCAGTTGAAATACAGAAGGACCCCAGCCAAGGTAGCATCCAGGCTTGGGGAGGCACCTGTGGACTGGGCCACAATCAAGCTGAAGACAGAAAGGCACTGGTTCCCTGTCTGATTGGAAAGGGCTCCCAGCGGGGACACAGGAGCCTGGTGGGTGTGGCTGACTCATTAGTCCTAGGTTGGAACATTCTTCAGCTTCCCTCCCTCAGGCATTTCTAGCTAGGATATTCTTCCTTTCATCTCAGCACAGGCCAGAGGGGAAGAATATTGTGGAGATAATTAATACAAGTCCTGCTTCTCTCAACGGTAATTCAAAAACTGGATATGGCCAGAAGCCAAGATAGGTACAGGAACCAGGGAAGACAGAGGGAAGGAACAAACAAAAGGAGTGACTGACAAATCTGTCTGCAATACACCAAAGAGTCCTGTTAGTCTAATGCATTAAAACAATATCTCGTATGTAGAGAAATCCCCTAATAGGGTGACCTGTCCAAAATGTGACCTTTAGATGTGATAATGCATACCTGCAAAATTTCAGGTCCCTTTGCTCTTGTGGGTAAAACCACCCCCAGATGATTCCCTGAATGGTGGGGTCTTGGATAGAAAAGGATAGAAGCAAGACCTCCAGGTTTTGTGGAGTTCTGAGGCAAACAATACAGTTATTTCAGTATCAGGGGTCAGAAGGTGCAGGGTGGACAACATCTCAAGAGGCTGTACAATTGCCCATTGACAGACTGCTACTCCCTCACCCAGTCTTCGTGACCTACCATCCTTAGGGCTGTTCCTGGAAGTCAGTGCAGCTGGGGTCACCCCAAACTGAGGACTTTGCTTCTGAGTCCCTCCATGGCCTCACCTGCCCCATCAGGACAGTAGTGTCTGGAGGCTTGCCCCTTCCTCCGTTATCTGTACACTCTAACATGCTTATCCTGATGAAGTCAGGTTAAACCAAACTCCAGGGACAGCCTGGAAGGGGAAAGGAAGTAAGAAAATGTCAGTGTATAGCAGGAGATGTAGGAGGAAGAAGAATTCACTCCTGTTCCCTGAGGCTAGTGGGAAAAGGCAACTTTTTTTTTTTTTTTTTTTAATGAATATGGGCCTCAGGTCCAATATTAGTCCGGATTTTTTCCATTGCAATGAAAAGAACCCAACTATACCTGGCCTGAGCAAAATCCATGAGTATATCAGGCCTGCCTGCATACAGAGATCTCATGACATGGTCAGGACTGGTTTCTTTCCCATTTGCAGCTGGACTTTCTACATTGGCTCCACTCTCCTGGAAGCATTGACAAGATGGCCCCACAACTCCAGGTGTTAATCCTACTAGCTTCGATTCTACCTGAAGGGATTTCGACCAAAGTCCCAGAATTGAGTCTCATTGCCAGGTTTGGAGTCAGGAGTGGGGTCAACTGTTCCCAAACTGCAAGATTTTAGCATGAGGAAGCAGTGATTTTTCAAAGAAAAATCAAAGTGCTGTTACCAGAAGCAGACAAACGTACAAATGACCACTACTGACCCTATCTTTAATCAGTGGGTCAAGTTTCCTTAATATGAAGACATCCAATTTAACTACTAAAGTACGTTTCAGGGTTAGGCGAAGCATTTAAACAAATGGATGCTATGAGGAACTTCTGACAAACTCCTGGTCCCTCAAGAGCCAGAGTCAGTCTTATCGACCTTTGTTTCTTCGGTCTTAAAACAGAGGTCAGTGCATTTGACTTGAATACCTCCAAGGTATTTTTAAAAAACTGTGAGTTCAAGAAAAATGAAGAATGTTTAGCAAAAATTTCATCTCTCCTGGGTGTCCAGTAGAGGCAGAAACCACTTGTAAAATTCTGGTTTTCGTAATTCAGGGGATGCAATGACTTCAGATTGAGAGAGCTGTGATGAAAGCCGAGATAATTCAGAGCCCAGACAGAGGAGGTTTTGCTTCCTGTGTGACAGGAGAAGGTAAGAGAAATATACCTGGCCGTGGACTGGGATGGAAGGAATGGGAATCCAGGAAAGGGAACTGGAAATGCGGCTGTGATAGCTGGTGTGTAAGGAAGCCCCTGCCAACCCGTCCTAGAGGGCAGAGACTGCATCAGTTACCTCATTGGGGTTGAGTTTATACACCAAGATGCCAGACCCAGTAATATACTATTTTGTGAACTCTAAACTTCTGACTAAATGTTAAGAGAGGGCAAGTAAAGGCAGAGGGATAGGGATGGAGGAAAGTCAGAAGTCCAGGAGCCATGGGCCCCAGGCTTTGGAAGAGAAAATATGGGCTTTGGAGTAAGGAAACTTGGTTTGAAAACTAGTACTGCTACATACCAACTGTGTGACCTTGGATAAGTTACTGAACCTCTCTGACCTTCACTTTCCCCTTCAATAAAATGAGGATAATGAGTTTTCATAAACTCAAATACAGTAGCCTAACTAAAACGTTTATCACCTTGGAAATTCAGAAGTGTCTGATCAGTGGTGGGTATAGACCCCACCCAAGACTTCCCATTTCAAAGGTTTTTGAGCATTTCAACATTGTTCTGCCACAGGCAGCCTCAGAAACAGATGAGGGAGAAGAGGGTGAGTTCTCAAAGGGAGAACCATTGACCCTACTCTTCACCTCCTCACTTAATATCTGTGGCTTGCAAGGAGGTCAGAGACCTATATCCCTGTTCCTAGGCCTGGCAAAACCAATATTAGCCCAGACCAGGCAGATGGCATGTTGCTCCTTCTTAAAGACCTCCAGGTGGCAGACTTCTCGGCCTGCCTGCCTCTGGAATCTGTTAGTTAGGATGCTCTTGTGACTAACTCCAAACCCTCCAGCACCAACCAAAGTTTATATTCATTCAAGTATTCATTCAGTGTTGATTCATTTTTTGCTATAATAAACTACTGGGCACCTGTTGTGCCAGGCACCATGCCAGCTGCTGGAAATACAAAATGAATAAGATGCTTTGCCCTCAAGGAGCCTGGAGTCTAGTGGGAAGGAGACACAGCAATAGACCATCATCATAGTACACAGTAAGTGCCTCAACAGAGGTCACCTCTGCACACTTTGGAAGCCCCGAGGGGCACCTAACCTGGGTTTGGGAGAGAGAACTCAGGGAAGGCATCTCAGAGGAGGTGACACTTGAGCTGAGTCTTAAGAGACTGCTGAGCAAGCAGATCTGAGCAACAGTTACTTTGAGAACTATTTCTCAGCCTTTATCACACAAGAAGCCTAACAATTGGTTACTGTCAGGCTGATTATCTCATGGAGATGATATCACGCTGAAGGCACTGGGGTAATTACCAAGCAGAAGTTACAGCCCAATGCCTGTGATTCCAGGGTGATGACAACTTGGGCACCATGGACTCTTATGGTGAATGATGCCCTAAGGTCCTAGAAGCAGGTGGTCCCGTTGGAAAGCACCACAGGGCTTGCTGCAGCCTCCATGTTCAATGGAAGGTGCAGGAATGGAGGCCTGGTCCTCACAGAGATTGGGCGTGGTGGCCCACTGGGGAAGGGTGTGGAATCATTTTCTCTTCACGAAGAATCAGCTAGATGGGATGGTGATAAGGACCATCCGGCCTGGAATGTGGAAGGGAAGAACCAGACGACCTCTGGAGGCTCCTCTGATAAGAAGTTTCAGAATTTGGCTCTTTATTTCTAACTTATCCCAAGGATCTTGCCTCAAAGTGCTGCCATTGGTCTTTCCCTCAGACTAATTAGCCAGGTTTCACACCACCACAGGCAAGGCAGCCATGCAGCCCACTCCCATGCTTCCGTGCCGCAGGTGTGGGGAGCCCACAGAGGCCTGCAGAAGTTGAGCACTTTGCAAAAGGCCACTCAGGGAACCAAAAATAGAACATTGTCTGTGGCCACTCCAATCGGTCAGGTAAGCCACACCCTTCCACACAATGCAAAGAAAAATAGCTTTTCCTGCCTACACACTTTCTCTCCACCCCCAACCACCAAATCCCAGAAGAAACTAAGCAGATAAATGAAGCCAGCCTAGAGCCACCGGCTGAAGCAGCCCCTATGCGCGCCTGTCCTTGGCTCTGGTGGACGCACTCTCTCCGGCACCCTCACTTTCAGCTCCAGCAGATGAGGGTGCCTCTAAGGCAGAACTGCAGACCCCAAATGTCAGCGTGGCACAGGGTGCTGGGGACACTCAGCAAGTCTTAAAATGCCCCCTATCTCAGTTATCGTCCTCTTTCTGTTTCTGGTGTGTGCCTGTCAGGATCTGAACAAGAAGGATTCAGATTAGACCTTCCGAAGAATTTACTTATTTCTAATAGATAAAAGAGGAATGTGTAATAACCCAAGGAGGCAGCAGAGTTTCCTTCTCAGGGGGATTTTGAGGAAGAGGGCGCTCTACCTGGTGAGCCTTACAAGGGTCTGTTTGGAGGCAGGGGTGTGGACTAAGCACTTCCCAAGAGCACAGGGCGTGGCTCCTCCGGAGGTCAGGCTGAGACCCCAAGGGCTCCGGGGCAGAGCGGGGCAGACAGTCGTTGGGGAGGGACACCACCCCAGCCCTCAGGACCCTCCCTTCACCTGGGGCTGCCCTCCATCTGCCTACTCTCCCTCTCCCCAACCCTCCCCACGCCCAGGTCAAATACAGGGAGTAGGTGTCCTTTTCACAGAAATGTTCACCATCCTCAGTCCCTGCTTTCTGGAGGCTGTTAAACTGAGATGGAGGGACTTCCCTGGTGGTCCAATGGTTAAGAGTCCGCCTTCCCATGCAGGGGACGCGGATTGGATCCCTGGTCGGGGAACTAAGATCCCACATGCCGCGGGGCAACTGAGCCTGCGAGCCACAGCTACTGAGCTCGCACACCTCAACGAGAGAGAAAACCCACACGCCACAACTAGAGAGAAGCCCGCGCACCGCAACGAAGACCCGACGCAGCCAAAAAAAATAAAATAAAGAAAATAAATAAATAAATATTAAAAAAAAAAAAAAAACAGAGATGGACAAGCAGACTAGCCAGACATTTAAAACCTCTCTTTCCTCCCTGCCCTGGCCACTCTGGGTTGGTCTGGACACTGTACTCATATGTCCATTGTTTCTTTTAAGTAGCACAGAAGGGTGAGGGCACAGCAGGCTTGGTCAGAATGTCTAGAGCTGGTCCCACCTCTGTGACTTACTGGTTAGCAGCTCTCTCTGAGCTTCATTTCCCATGAAATGAGCATAATGCCACCTACGTCTTAGGACCACCAGAGTGAAAGGAGATAAGGCAAGTGAGGTGGCTTGCCCATTGTCTGGCACATAAATATTAGTTGGATGAATGACTGAAAGGTAAGTGTCCAACCTAAGCATTTGCCCAGGCCCCAGTGGGAACACTTCAGTTCACTCTGCGTTTAGAAGGGGTCATGAAGATAGGGCCTAAGGAGCTGCCTAAATAAGGGGAGAGACTGAAGGGCCCTAGATCCTGGAGTAAAAAGCCTGAGCCTCCTCTGCAGAGCAAATTCCACCCTGGGTTTCTGTGAGAGTCAACCTCCTGTGGTCTATCCCAGGTGAAAACATGAAGGAAGGAGGATTTCTGGAATCCAGGATCCAGTGTCAGCTTGAGAACAAACCAGGGGGGCTAGAATTCATTTCCTGGGATGGAGGCAGAACTACTGCTGCCTCCCCTTTGCTGCAGCCTTTCCCAGCCAGGGCTGCTCTCCCCAGGTCTCCCTGGTACCACCCAAGCCTAGAAAGCCTGAAGCCTGAAGAACTGGCCCGAGGTGTGCAGGGTGAGAAAGCCTGTCAACTCAAGGTAGGGGACAAGAGCCTAGGTCAGCAGGCAGAGGACCTCATTACAGTCCTGCCACATGAATTGTGTGATCTCATGCAATCCTGTCTGAGCCTCGGTTCCCCAACTGGAAAATGAGAATAAGAGCTCACACCCTATTCTCCCTACCATATAGGACTACTGCAAAGATCCAATTATTCTATGCAGAAAAAGGGCTTTGTAAACTGCAAGTACTGTGCAAACACGGAAGAGCTATTAAAGGCTCTGGAACAGAGGACATGTGAGATGGGACAGATTGTAAATTCTTCCTGTCTGGCAGGGGGACCAGAAAGAATCCTTCCAATTGGTTTTTCTTTGCTCTTCATTTGAAACTTAATGAGCACTTAAGGCATTGCCGACACTCTAAGTTTAAAAATTAGGGACTTCCCTGGTGGCACAGTGGTTAAGAATCCACCTGCCAATGAAGGGGACATGGGTTCGAGCCCTGGTTGGGGAAGATCCCACATGCCTCGGAGCAACTAAGCCCATGCGTCACAACTACTGAGCCCGCGTGTCACAACTACTGAAGCCCATGTGCCTAGAGCCCGTGCTCCGCAACAAGAGAAGCCACCGCAATGAGAAGCCCGCGCACCGCAACGAAGAGTAGCCCCCGCTCACCACAACTAGAGAAAGCCCGCGCGCAGCAACAAAGACCCAACGCAGCCATAAATAAATAAATAAATAAACAAATTTATTTTAAAAAATTAAATTTAAAAGTCATCACTTGTTCCCTTCTTTCCACGCTCACTTCCTCAGCTCTATTGAGCACAACCATTAACCAAAAACTATTTTTAACTGTCACTAATTTGATGTAGACTGAAACAAATGAAAGACAAATATTTTGTTAGAAAAACAGATTATGAACCAAACTTGAGTTTAAAAAAAACAAAAAAACCTAGTTAATGAGTTCAAAATGAAATTAAAACCAAGCCACTGCAGCTTCCAAAACAACTGAACCAGAATGAAATTGGAACAGCAAAATATGCTCCCAAGTAAATCAAACTGATTCTACATATCATCAAAGGCCCTGGATCCAAAAAGCGCTTCTGGCCCTCACGTCTGCTGGTCCACGCTTTCCCACGTCAGATTCTGCACTCCTTCATTTAACAGGATGCCCCAGATGTCCCAGATGTGCTAAGTCACCAAGGAGGCAAAGATAAGGAAGAGACAATCCCTTCCCTCCAGGAGCCTATGGCCCAACACACAGGTTTTTCCTATTCAAACATGCTCCCACTGCCCATCTCAACTGCCTCCCCACTCTAAACCCTCTTCTGCCTGAGATCACAGAGCAAGATGGAACTCTCGGCACCTCCACAAAGCCTCATTATTGCCAGAATCAGAGCATGAAACCAGCCATAAAACAAAACACCAAAAACCCAACAAATAAAAGTTGAGCCCCAAAGGCCTCTGTGGTGAGATGATCCTGAGACCAGCCCTTCCCAGCCAGCAGAGAAAGCATCCTTTGATTTAATTCTGCATCATGCCCTTGCAGCTCAGACATGCTTTCTAACGATCTCAGTAAAGATTGTCCCATCCAGTCCTCTCCAAAGGAATCCCAGAAAGTGGAAAAAAATGGAATTGTTGCTTGTCTAGGGTAGACGACCACCCACACTCAGCAAGGGGGTGAGCTGGAAGCCAGGCCTCCTGTGGAGGGCCCAGCAAGGTTCCTGCAGTGGAAAAATAGCCCTGGCTTGCTGCTGCTACTGCTGCTGAGACAGCTGCTGTGATTTGCTTCTCTTTCATACTAACAGCCAGAGCTATCCATCCTTTTATCGTCCTTGGGCCCTCCCAGTTGAAATCACTATTGCCTTCCAGGATAGAGTCCTCCCTATCTGGTTCCTGGAACAAACCTCACCACAGACTTGAGAGTTAGCTGTCTGAGTGCAGATGAGCTTGTCTTGGCTATCTGTGTTCTTATCTAGTTGCAGCCTTCTTTTATCTCCTGTCATCTTGGCCCAGGCTAATTCTGTGGACTTCTGTCTTGATCTCTCTGCCTAGCACTCTGACCCCCAGTTGCTAGCAGGTACTCTTCTCCCCCAACCGTTGAGACCAGCCTGCGGCCAAATTAATTTCCTAAGTTCTGTCTTCCAGTTTCCTCCCCCATCAGTAGTCTTGTCCTGGGTTATGTATAAGGACAAACAAAGGGCATGGAGGCAGATGTTGCTTGGATAAATGCCTCTGTCTATCCTGCCTTCAGCCATCACCAGAATTGTTCTGCAGGGTAGTGGGAGGAGAGACACTAGGAAGAATTTCAAAGTCCAGCTGGAGTCCCACCAACTCTAAAAAGCCTTCCCCAAAGGCTCCAGCCCATCTTTAGCTTTCCCTTCACTAGACCTTCACTGGATTTTTCACCTGGATCCAAGTTTGACTTAATCACACACTTTGTTTTGTGATCTGTTTTATGTGTCTCCACAACTGATCAGAAACTTCTAGAAAATATGGACTATGTTAAATATAACTACATTATACAAAATTGCCCAACATTGCACTGGGCGGGGATTATCCCTGCCTGCCACCTAGGTTTCCAAGCTACCAGACACGATGCTGCCACAGCCAGCTTGCTAAACATAGACCTGAAGTAGCCACTCAGGGCTCTGGGCAGTCCATTCCCAGCCCATCTCCCAGCCTCCACTCTCTACACTTTCTGCCTCTGGACCTTCGCTCACAGCTCCACCCCAACCCGACCCCCCACCCACCCCCCGACGCCAAAAAACACGCTAAAGCTTACTCTTCAAGATTTTCCAGGTACCTCCAAATACCATCTCTTTTCTAGAGCCTTCTAATGTTTTTGTCAGAAGTAATCACTCCCTGGAATTTCCAGAGAAGTATTTTCATACTTCATATTTCAACATATACTGTCTAGCACATAGTAAGCACTCAATAAATATGTTTAAAATAACTAAACACCTTCTATTGTGGTTATTTATGCTATGACTATCTCTTTTTCCTCCACTAAACTATAAGCTTTATTATCTCTGTATGCCTCATCTGGGCCCAATAGATGTTAAAACAGTAGACATTCAATATATGTGTACTGAATTGAATAGTAGATATTCAGTAATGAATAAAACGAATGAATAAAATTCACTGAAATGAGTGTATCTAAGTAGCAGGTACCAGCTTAAAAGGTTTCTATATTACATTTCTATAATACTTAGTACAAGTGACCAAAAAACCCAGTTTCGTCTAGATTATACATTCACAATGAGTCATGTAACTAACTCATTGGTAGGAACAGCAAGGGTACAGTAGGATATGAGGTAGAGTTGATTCAAATGCTTCCAGAACTTCCTCTTTAGCTTTCTTCTCTGTCTCTCTCTGCAGGTAAGCTTTATTCTTTCCTGTGGCAGGCTTCTTTCATGTGGCAGGGAATATAGTCCCTCATACTTCCAGAGCTTCACTCCTCAGAGTGTCCACTGCTGGAGAGAATCAAGCCTCATTTTCTTTTTGGCCTTAAACTCAAAAATCTCAGGAAAGAATATAATTGGCTCAGTTTGGGTCAGGTAGAGATGGGGCCTCTAATAAAATGACAGTTCCCATATTAACAATGAGGAGAAAGGCCACCTTAAAGAAGACCTGGGTCTGGGTGTGGGGAGGATATTTGCTGGTCTAGACAGATAAAACAGTAGATATTCACAGTAAGGAGAGGTATAGTCTGCATTCAAGAAAGCTGGCGAGAAATGACACAGGTGATTTGGGGAACTCAAAGTGGGACTCTCAAGAGGCCAGAGGAACACACTCTGTTAAACAGCTAAGGGAGAGACAAGGCTGACTGCATTTTCTTCAAGTAAGAGTCAGCTTGAGGACAGGGTCCACAGTGATGGAAGCCCACTAGACTGACCTGCTCTGGGGAGGCCATGACACCTGGATGAGGAGAGCGGGGCTAGAGCTCAAGAAGTAGAGAACATGCAAAGTCAAGGGCATGGCAGGGATAAGAAGGAAAAGGGTCTAGTCAGAGGCTAGTCAGCCAGCCATACACAGCAGCCCAACCAGGAACTTTCGATGCTAGAGACAGTAACCCCCCTCTTGCCATGGTGGGGGAAGGGGCACAAATCTACTCTCCCACACTTGGCGGTTACTTTTATGTGTAGATTTATCTCTATTGATCTTTATCCATTCTAGATTTCAAGCCCACTGCTAAAAGAAACAAGGCACCAAGGCTTCTGGGTTTCCAGAAAACACAGGCTTCAGGGGCTGGAGATCAGGTAGGTGGCAGCCACCCCACTCCCACATTCTCCCTCCTGTCTACAAGGGGGCTGGAGTCGGGATGGGGTGGGGGGGTTCTTCCCTCATCCCGCAACCCCCCACCGGTGAAGGAGACACTGGGCAGATCTACCTGACACTGGCCCAGGGACCCCAGCCAGCCAGAGGTAGGACAGACTTCAGAGCCCCTTTTGGCAGCACCTGCCCTGCACAGCCTGCCTCCCTGGAACCCAAGGAGTTTGAGGAGAGGATCTAGCCTTTCAAATACTAACCAGGCATCATTTCCCGGCCCCCACATGCCAGGCGGCCAAAGCAGACTCTTCCTTTAATGGGCCCACACATCTGGCCTAAATTGTTACTCCTCCAAGACAAGTTTACGGAACAGTTAGGCAAGGCCTCCAGGCACAGCCACTGCAGACAAGCTTAAAATACACTTTAATACATTTAAAGCACCATTTCAGAGACTGCCTTTCTCATGATAAAGATGCAACTGACACTCACTGAGGACTAAAATGTCAAGTTGTTGCAATCCGGCAGGGAGCCTGACAAACCATTAAATCTGAAGCTCTGTTCTGCTGATTCCTTTCCTTTCATTCCCCTGTCTTCCCCAACAATTGATCTGGGCTCCTGAAACTGACATGCTTCCAAACTCTAACAAGGTACCATCTCTATCCCTGCCATCAGTTCTTCCACTGAAATGCCCTGGGGAGTGGAGTGGGATGGACCAGAGGAGTTGGGAGAGAGGCGGGGAGTGAATGAGAGCACACCTCACCTTTCGTGTCCTCTAAATGCCAAAGAGGAGGAGACTTTCAATCCCTAGGAAAAAAGGACTGCTTGGAAAACAATCCATGATGGCTTTCAAAGAGGGTGACCCTAAACTCCCCTCCACACCCCTGGAACCTTCCATCTGCTGGGCTGGGCTGGAAAGGAGAGGCACAAGGATAGGCAGGGGCTTATTTTGGATTCAGCTCCCAAAATAGATGGCAGTAGGCAATCTCTAGCACCACATTAGGAAACTCTGAGTTCCGAGCCCAGCCCAACCACTCTAAAAAGTTTCTTTACTTTTGTCTCTTTAACTTTCCCTGGCTCAGAAATAGGACATAGATGAGTGATTGAGAAATATTAGAATAGAAAAATAAAGAGAGGAAAGAAAGGACCCCAATGTTAGGACACGGGGAAGGGTGTTAATAGGCAGAGGGAAACCAGTTGTGTCTAATTCACAACTCTGTTTCTCCATGTGCACATGGTTCTTCATCCCAGGGTAGGGAGATCGGATGGCAAAGGAGGACAGGTGTGGTGTGAGGTGTTGAGTTAGCATGGGAGGATCAAAGAGGTCTCTTCCTAAACCCTGAAGTTGTGGCCAGTCACCTCTCAGCATAGTTTACAACTCTAGTTTGTAAACTCATAGTTTACAACACTCTGAGGTGTGTGTTAACCTGCCTTCATTAGCATATGAAGGGGTGTGTGTGTGTGTGTGTGTGTGTGTGTGTGTGTGTGTATGCGCCTGCTGAGGTAGGTGTGGGGATATATCAGTCAATGAAGACATGCAGCGAGAACCAGTTGATGGTGCATGTTTGCACCTGAAAGCCAGAATTTTTCAGGCAAAATCTAGGAGTGGCACTGTTGCACAATGCTGGTGGGTGTGAGGCTGCTGGGTGTGATTAACAGTTTATAGTCTATGTATAAGTGTGCATGGATGTCTGAGTGTGTGCAAACTAAAATGGAAATGTGTGCTGGAACATGATACAAGTGCAGGAGAGTACACAGGCTTTGGAGACAGTCTGACTTGGCCTTGCATCCTTGCTCTGTTATTTACCAGGTGTGTAATCTTGGGCGAGTCACTGATCCTCAATCTCCTCAACTCTGAAATGAAGATAATAAGACCCTTCAAGATTGCCATGATCATTAGAAACCATATATACAAAGCTTTTGGCGCCATAGCCCACACATAGTTGAACTCAAAAGTAGGCAGCTATTGGGACTTCCCTGGTGGTCCAGTGGTTAAGAATCCGCCTTCCAATGCAGGGTATGCGGGTTTGATCCCTGGTCAGGGGAACTGTGGGGAACTAAGATTCCACATGCTGCAGAGCAACTAAGCCCGTGCACCACAACTCCTGAGCCCACGCGCTCTGGGGCCTGCGCGCCACAACTAGAGAAGCCCACCTGCCCCAACGAAGATCCCACGTGCCGCAACTAAGACCTGAAGCAGCCAAATAAATAAATATTAAATTAAAAAAAAAAAAGTAGGCAGCTATTATCATGCACGGTGGATGTGGGTACAGAGGCAAGAGGGAGCAAAATGTGACCTGGGAGTGTGTGTATGAAATCTGGGTGAGGACTGTGTACTAATGTGTGTGTATAAGCAAAGCAGTGTACAGGTGTGTGCATCCAAAGCAATGCCTTCGCCTTCTCCAGTGGGCCCCCTACTCAGACAGGGGCAGGAGGGTGGCAGGGGACGGTCCAAGTTTTCGCAGACACCTTGGGTTTCTGGGTCCTGGGTCTAAGTGAGTAAGAGGTTGAGAGGAGCTGCAGGAAGCCAACCGCCTGCAGAAGCTTCCTTTTTTCCCTCCACCCAGCAACAGTTGAATACCGCCACCCACATCCACTCCCGCTCCACCCACACCCTACTTTGCTTTCAACAAGGGAGAGAAAGGGCGGGGAGGAAACTCCACAGGAAAGAGGATTCCTCCCCTTCTTTCCCCATTCCGCCTTAAAACAAACCAGGAAGCAGCCGCAGCTTCGAGCCACCTTAACAGTGGAGTAATGGTCTGGCTTCTCGCCAAGTCCCACCCCCGTTCCGTTTCTCGCTCCGCCCCTTTCTCCTCCCGCTCCGGCCGGGCTGGTGAGCTAGAGTCTGCCGGAGTTGGCTGGAGCTGTTGCCATGACAAGCATTTTCTCAAGAAAGCTCTGCTGTTGAAACCGTCTAAAGCTGGGGGTTGAAAGGGGGCACGAACTTCCTGGGGAGCCATCCCTCCGAGGAGAGTAAGACCAGAGACACCCGCCCAGCTCCCCTGCACCCTTTCCTTCCAGAAACCTGAGAGGTCCTTCCCTTTGGGAGGGCCGGGGGAGGAGACCCAGCCCACTCCCTGGTCGTGGCTGGAAAGGCCGAAGAGACCAGACAGCACCTCCGGCGTGGTTGCCACATTGGACCGGTGGGTGGTCACCCCCACCCTACCCCTGTGCATGGAAAGCCAGAGGGAGATTCCCGCGTGGAGAAGCCTGGATCTTTGCTAGAAAGAGAGGTAGGCTTGCAGAAAATGAATTGAATCTTGATTTGTAAACTTAGTTTCTTTCTTTCCTCTCAATGGCTCTAAAACTCCCTGAATGGCTTCTAAAACTCCCTGAATTTCCTCTGACTAGCATATTTCTTGCGACTGGGTTTAGGGTGTGTATATGTATGTGTGTGTGTGTGTGTGTGTGTGTGTGCACAGATTTGTCAAATACTGTATTTCCTTCCTAGATTCAGCTCTTAGAAACCATATAATCAAACAAGTGATTTCTCCTTTTTTCCCCCCTGGTTTTTGTCATTCCTGGGCTGTGGCGGTAGGGAAGTGGAGGGACTGTATTCTTCATACCCAAATTGAGCTTTTGGAAAAAGCATTTGTTTTCCCCCATTCGTTCCTGCCCTCCCCCTCCCCCCTGGCTTGGGAATGAGACGCAGAATGGAAAACTGTTGCAAAAATATTTTCCGGGTCTGTTCCCTTTCTTGAAAGCACCAAAGATAAACGGAAAAAAAAAAATGAGTATGAAATCTTCAACAGGAAGGAGGGACACCAGTGGGGACTGAGAGAGGGGCTCACTGGGGGGATGGCTGGAGGTAGGAGCTAGGAGAAGTTGGGGGTAGGGAAGGGGAATGTACAAATTAAATTTCCTTGGCTTTGTAGAGAAACCTCGCAATTTCTCTCTACCGCTTGCAAAACATCCTCAGACTTTCACGTCTATAATTAGTCGTGGAAAAAGCTGGGAGTTCCCTCGTACCGTTGTTGTTTGGTTGTTGTTTGAGTGTGTGCGGAGAGTCAAGAACCAACTGTATGAGTGTCTCTGAGGGCACCGCCCCATATATAGCTGTTCCCAAAGGGGAGAAGAGGTGAAGTTGGAAAGTTTGCAATTTCAAGGCTGGTGACTGTGGGGCTGGTGAGTGGTTGGGGGTTGGTCACAGGCATCCTTGGGAGGGTCCCTGAGCATCCTGGGCCACTGCGCTGTCTTGCTGAAGAGGTATAAATTAAGGCTGGGATTGTCCCTCCTGCTTTCATCCACAAACATACTCACTGAAACACTTGGCTTGCTCTTGGTGTGGAAGAGGCAGGCTGGCATCCTTTCCAGACGAGTCCAGCCTCGCACACGCTTCCATCTCACTGAAGGATCCACCACTCTTCTCTTGCTGGGTGTGGGGGATGCGAGAGTGGCTAACCACATCCTGGGAGAGAGTGGGCACTCTGCTGGCCAGAGACAGTACCCTCGTGGGCATTCCTGCCGGACTTACAATAACTTGCAGTCGGTGCCAGCCAGCCTGGTAGGGGGGAAGCTCAGCTGAAGAAATAGGCGGGCACTCAACTGGCACCGCTGGGGGAGGGGAAGTAAAATCCCACTCTACCAGGCTACCTCCTCCTCTGGGTGGGGTGTCTGGCAGGCAGTCTCAAGATCCTCATCTCCCTCCTTGAGCCCCTCCCCAGAGCTGCCCCTTCTGGTCCTTCCTATTTGGACCCCCCCCCCCCACGCCACTTCTCCCTCAGCTCCAGGCCCTCTTTACGAGGAAGGAAGGGAAGGGAAGAGACCTGGGTCACCCTAGGCTGCGACAGGCCACGGAGAGGGACCTAAGGGGTTAGGAGGAGCTGGGTGGGGGAAGGTTTAAGAGAAGGAGGAGGCCAGGATGGGTTGTGGAGCTGGGTTCCCTCGCTGGTTGGCTAGGGGTGGTGGCCTGGGAAGCTGACTCTGGGAGCGGGTAAAGGGTGCTCTATGAGGTGGGTCCTGTACCGAAGCTGGGGAAGGGGGGGGTGTGCGTGGAAAAGAAGCACCTGCCCCCTGCCCCAGCTAGTTTGGCTGGAAGAGTGGTAAAGGCAAGAGGTTAGAAACTGGAAAGAAGGAAGCAAAAGAATTGGAGGATAGCAGAAATGGGGGCCGGGAAGCAACAGGAACCAGTTTTCATCCTGAGGTTTTGGATGACTGGTCCGCCTGCACCCAAGGACAGACAGCTCCTCTCTCCCTAGATTCTGCTGGAGAAAGGAATGAGGCCTTACCCAGTGGGCAGGGGACCCATGGCAGGACCCATGCCTTGGTTCTGGAGAAAGCCAGGGAGGAGAACCCATTTCTTTGCTTCTGCCCGGGAGCCCCATCGTCCCTGCCACCATCTTGCAGAGGTACAACCCCGAAATCACACCGCCCGCCACCCCCCTGCTTGCGCCCTCCCATTCTGGGGGCCCATAATCCCACCGTTCCTGCAGCCGACCTTCCCGTTTTCAGTGCTCTGACTAGGGGTAGATTCTGGTAGGCTCGGGAGGACTTCTCCTTGAGAAGCAGGGCGCGCACCGAGGCGCCTGTCCCGTGGCCTTGAGTCGTGGGTGGGTGGGGCGGCGGGGGGGAACTCCCCACAGCCCCCTCCCTTCCCGCCTGGGCCGCGGGGCGGGGTCGGTGCTGCCTCACAATCTCGGCCCTCTCCCCTTGGCGGCTCTGCGGCCACGCCCGGTCGCAGCCACTCCTGCAGCGCCGCTCCACCCTCGGGCTCTGCGGGAATCTGAGTACTCCTTGCACCGGGCGCTCGGAGCTGGAGCGGAGGTTTCCTGCCTCTGGGGCCGCGCTGAGCCTGGGTTCCTTCCCCTCCAGTTACCATCTCCGTGTCCCTGGCTAGGTTCAAGGTCAACTCGAAGGAACACAGCTCGTTTTTACCTCTGGGATTCCTGGCACCTAGGCGCTTGGTCAATGTTGGAAGAAGGAGGTGGCATTTTGGGGGAGTCTGGGAATCAGCAGATCTGAGGATCAACCTCATCCGGGCTGACTCCTAGCTTGCCCTGTCGTCTTCGGTTTACCCCCTGCACGGTGGAAAGCCTGCTCCCGCAGTAATGGTGGGAGGGAGTGCTGAGTCAGATTTGTGGGATTTCTACGGCTTTTGGTGTCAGAAGAAAGTCAAAATGGGAGGGCGCAGTTAGGGGCAGAACTGGCGCAGTTTGCCTGAGGTGTGAGCGCCAGAAGTCAGGTGGTGCGGGGGAGGGGCAGAGGTCCCTGAGCAAGGGTAAGGGGGAGCCTTACTCTTTCCCACTCTGACTGCAGCCTCTTGAAAAGAAGAGGGATCCTGGGCCACTCAGCCCAGCACTGACCCAGCAATTCAAATATTACACAGGAAACTGCCTCTTATTCAAGAATTTAGCTTCTCTCAGCAACCCCCATGGCCTCTTTTCTCTTTTTTTCTATTCTCCTGGCCTTGGACCCAGCACCCAGAGAGAGGGATAAGGCCTGCCCATCTAGGGCATTCCAGATCCACCAAAGCCTTGGAGGGAGGAAAGGAGGTTGTTCATTCTTGGTCCCAGGACCTTAAGAATCATGTTTGGCTTAGGTTGACCCAGGTATTTGGTTTGACTTTGAAGAGGAATGCCCTACCCTAGGCCTCGCTGCCTTCCCGGAGTAATTCTTCCTGCCCTCTGACCTCTTCCCCCCAGCCTACCCTGAGACAGGGCTCTCTTCCCAGCCAGTTCCTTGCTCCTCAGACATGCATGCATTGACTTCTGTCATCTCTGATTGGTATTTGGTGGGTAGAGGTGAGAAGGAGGGAGGGATGAGAAAGGCAAGGTCTCTGGGTCACAAGGAAGGAGAACACCTGGGCAGAGTCAACTGGGATGACATCCTTTCCCCACTCATTTCCCCCTTCTGTAGAATGGGTCAGAGGAATAAAGCTGGCCCCGGGGCTGGAGTCCAAAAGGCTTGTGTGGAATGTTTTGTACTCTGCTTCCTCTCCCAGCATCTCTCTTTGTCTCCTCTTTCCTCTTTCCCTTGTATGAGCCATTCTTGTTCCACTGACTTATTTCCTCTGCACGTGTTAAAACAGAAATGACGGGGACTTCTGCCTCCACCTTAAGCCAGTTCTCTGTGTTCAGCCCACATAAAGGCGGGCTGAGGAGGGAAACCAGGCAGGACCTAGTTAGAACCAGAGGCAAGGACTCCCAGTCAGGGGAGGAGCTTTTGGAGGCAATTTGTGTTGGGAGAGGGGGTAGCAGAGAGGCCAAAGGAGAGAAAAGGGAGGTGAGAACATAGGTGTCAAGGGGCGAGGGTCCCTCCCTCTATTTGGACTCTCCTCACTCTAGTTCTTCTCTGGCTACAGCCTTCAGCCTCATCATTTCTCTCTGCTCTGTTTTCCCAAGTTAAGTAGAGTAATCTTTGGGATAACTTAGGGAGATAGACTGCAATGAAGTCAGTGAGATTCCTTTGCTTTTACCTTCTTGCCGGATCGCTAGGGCAGAGGGAGCTTGGGGTAGTGTGTTTATTGGTGGGGAGGTTAAGGACTCTCAGGTAAGTTCAGGGTAACTCTCAGCTCAGAACACTTCCTAGCATCTTGCTATGATCTTCCACCTAGGTTGCAAAATCCATGTCAGGAGTACAAATTAGTACGGCCCCTATGGAGAGCAAGTTAGCAACATCTAACAAAACAACATATGCATTTACCCAGCAATCCTATTTCTAGAAATTTATCCAGAAAATGCACATTCACAAATACAAAAAGATGTGTGCACATTCTTTAAGACATATTTGTAATAGCCTTACAATATTTTTCTTTAAATACCCTTCTAACAAATTTATTCACTTTTTAACCATTCCTGTGTGGTAAAAGTCACACGTTTTGGTGTCCAGTTCTATGAGTTTGGACAAAAGTGATCATCATATAATCACCACCGCCATGAGATACTGAACCACGGTGTTTGCCTTTCCTGAACGTCCTATCGATGGAATTGCACAGGATGTGGTCTTTTGTGTCTGACTTGCACTCAGCATGACACAGTTCAGATCTTCCTATGTTCTTGTGTGTCTCAGGAGTATGTTCCTTTTTATTACTGAGTAGTGGTCCATTGTTTCAGTTTGTTTATCCATTCACTAGTTGAAGGACATTTGGGTTGTGTCCAGATTTTTGGAGATTGTGAATAAATTCGCTATGAACTTTGGATTCAGGTTTTTGTGGGAACATCATTCACTTCTTTAGGGTTATAATTTATAAGAAACTGCCAAACTTTTCCAAAGTGGCTGTACCATTTTGAACCAACACTGTATGAGAATTCCATTTGCTCTACATCCTTACAAGCACTTAAGGTATGGTCACTTTTTTTTTTTTTGGGGGGGTAGTGTTTTAGAGTGTTCAGAGGTACAAAATTAGTTGGTAATTAGACTTATTTGATGTCATCAGCCTGAAACGCAATCACCTAGTAAGAAATAAAATAGGCATCTCTGGATGTTATCAAACAAAAAACAAAAAAAAAGCAAAAAAAGCATCTGCTGGGGTAGAATGAGAGCCATCCTACATGACAACTGAGACTTCAAAAAAGTGAATTCGTTAAAAAAAAACATTAAAACTATGTGTTTGGGGAGAAGGGTGGGGAGGCGGAAACCAGTCTAGATTTAAAGAAACTAAAGAGATATTATAGCCAAATGCAATGCAGAAACCTTAATTGGATCTTGGGTCAAAAAAAAAAGACCATAAAAGACATTCTGGGACAATTGGGGAATTTTTAATATAGATATTAGATGACATGTAATTTTTGTTAATCTTTAAAGGTGTGCTAGTGGTCATGACAATGGTTTTATAGGAGAATATCTTTATGAAAAAGTATTCAAGGGCACAGTGTCTGCAAGTGGTTTTCAAATGGTTCAGCAAAAAATGTATATATATACCTCAAGACAGGGCATACAAGATGCTAACAACTGGTGAATCTAAGTGAAGGGTCTGGAGTTGTTTATTGTACTATTTTTTTCAACGTTTCAAATTTGAAATGTTTCCTAATACCAAGGTATGGAGAGAAGTACATGCTAGGAAGGACTCCCAGATTCCTAGACTGCCCTCACTCATCGCCCTGACTATGGACCAACGGACCAAACGGGGCATCTTTTCTCAGCTCTCTAGCCCCCACTCGCCACCCTCCCCGGGGAGTCTTTGTTTTCACTCTCACTGCTGTCAACATCAGGCTTTTCTTTCTGGGTGGGAGCAGCTGGGGCACAATGGGCTGGGCAGCTGGGTGGGCCAGGAGCAACGGGTGGAAGCAGGCACTTCCCCACAATGCCATGGGCCAGCTGAGGAAGTCTGCGGACTGAGGGCTTCCAGAATCACCCACCTGCCTTTTGAGGAGAGTCCCCAATTGTAAGAGGAGGAATCCACCAACAGTCCAGAAGTTGTTTCTGACCAACCTTTCACATCCCTTCTGAATTCTATAATGAGGTGCTTCTGAGAGAAGCCAGCTGTGCCTGCCCTGAGCCTTCATGTGTGGACTAAGCAAGGGCTCCTAGATCCTCCCTTGCTGGAGCCTGCATAGCGGCTGCACTGTCACTGACCCAAATTACTGTGCTGTTCACCACTGCCTTTTCAGCCTGATCCTAGCTCTGGAGAGATATCAGGTTTCCAGGAGGCGTATCTCTCACTCCCCCTCTCTTTTCTCCCTGAAAACCCTGGGACTAAGGCCCTGTGTGACTCAGGGTTTTTTTCATGTAGGAGAGGGCTCTTGATCCTTTAGTCAATTCACCTTCTGTCTTGCTTAGGGAGGCTGAAAGAGCAGAAGCCAGGAAGTTGAAAGGGGGCAGACAGGGAGGAGTTTGTTCTCATGCGCTGCCAGGCCTGCCAGAAGAACATGGGACTGAGAGTCAGAAAACTGGGGATCGTGGGACTTCTCTGGTGGCGCGGTGGTTAAGAATCCGCCTGCCAATGCAGGGAACACAGGTTCTAGCCCTGGTCCGGGAAGATCCCACATGACACGGAGCAACTAAGCCCGCGCACCACAACTACTGAGCCTGCGCTCTAGAGCCCACAAGCCACAACTACTGAGCCCGCATGCCATAACTACTGAAGCCCAGACGCCTAGCCCGTGCTCCACAACAAGAGAAGCCACCGCAATGAGAAGCCCCTGCACCGCAACGAAGAGTAGCCCCCGCTACTAGAGAAAGCCCGCACGCAGCAATGAAAACCCAACGCAGCCAATGAATAAATAAAATACATTTATTTATTTAAAATAAAAAGAAAACTGGTGATCTGGGCTTTTGACTACTGTGTGACCTTGACAGAGGCAGGTGATGTCTCTGGGCCTTCGTCTCCCCCACTATAAATTGAAACCAAGCTTGGACAAACAAGCATTTCATTTTTTTTTTTTTAATTAATTTATTTCTTATTTTTTATGTTTTTGGCTGTGTTAGGTCTTTGTTGCTGCGTGCGTGCTTTCTCTCGTTGTGGTGAGCGGGGGCTACTCTTCGTTGTGGTGTGCGGGCTTCTCATCGCCGTGGCTTCTCTTGTTGTGGAGCACGGGCTCCAGGCACGTGGGCTTCAGTAGTTGTGGCTCGAGGGCTCTAGAGCGCAGGCTCAGTAGTTGTGGCACACAGGCTTAGTTGCTCCGAGGCATGTGGGATCTTCCTGGACCAGGGCTCAAACCCGTGTCTCCTGCATTGGCAGGTGGATTCTTAACCACCGCACCACCAGGGAAGTCCCAAACAGGCATTTCTGATTCAAGATTCTCTTTTTCTACAAAGAGGCAAAACTCTCAACACCCAAACCAAGCTCTTTATCATAGTCTAGCACAATGTAACAGCCTGTAGCTAAGTTCCATCCTTCTTCCCAGGATGACCAGACATAAGGAGACCTAAAAAGATCTGCCTTGTGGACAACCACACCCTCAAGTTTTGGGACTAGAACAGGTTCTTAGAGTCCCCATCTCCACCTGTCTGTAAGTTCAATTGAGTACCTACTCAACACCTTCTAAGGCCACGATTCTGCTACGTCCTAAGCTAGAGAAAGAAAGATTAGCTAGAGATACAGAAATCCAAGCCTTCAGGTAGTTTACTATCTCCTAAGGAACATGATTCCCCCCAAAGAGTTATTAGGTCCAACCATATGAAATTGCCAGTTTGCAACCGCTTTTAACCTATAAAAGGCAATTTAATGTGATTCAACATAATATTAATATTATTAGATATTGGAAATCAGGAACTACAGTCAGTGCCGTGGGATGGAGAGATGAGATTTTCATCTGAACAATGGATCGGGTTTGGAGAAATTTGGGTAAAGCCACCAGTTGCTAGGCCGGCCTATCCTACCTCTCAATCCAGACTTTCGGCCCTGGAGGTAGACACATTGGCCGAGCCCTTGTCCAGACTCTGGTTGAGATTTCAGCATTAGCATTTCTGGTAACTGGCCAGGGCAGCTGCCCATGTGTAGAGAGGAGAGTGCTGTCCATCTATAGTCCACTATTCCTGTGCCCTGAATGCCCTGCTTCATATCTTGGGGATTGAGAATGGAGGAAACTAAGAAAGGAAGAAATAGGAAATATCCATCTAATATTTTCCCCCTCTAGTGGCAGACAACAGCGGGGACACACACTTGAAGCCTCATCTGGCACAGTGATATAGGAGCTGAAGGGGTATTAGTGGGAATGTGGGGACCAGAATTTGGCAGGGCTCACCTGAAAATTATTCTTGGGGGAGGTGATTGCCAAACAGGATTTGAATGAGGAGAGAAAATAGCCTTGATGAAGGAGACGATGGGGGTGGGGGTAGATTGGGAGGAAGGGTGGTGCTGCTGCATCTGGCTGAGGATACTCAGCATCGTGGAGAGTCAGATGCTCTGGCAGGTGAGGGAGGCTGTCTGCTCCCTCCTGCTGAAATGCCTCCAGCCCTCTGTCTGAGCCAGCACCTGGGTCTCAAGCAGGATGGCATCTGGCCTCAGCAGCAGCCTGCTGCCTGCCTGCTCTCCTGGTGCTCATGGACCATTAGGATGATTTTTTGATGTTTTCTCCCCACTGTCTGTACTACAACCTTCTTTGTGGGGAGCACTCATAGGACATCTATTAGGATGCTAGGATAGGCAGAGCTGGCATCCAAACTTCCAGGGACTTTCTGACCTTGGTACAGGGGAGGTCAGTCACCAGGCTTTGGGTGGGGGGTAGCTCATTTTATTGAGCCAGGCATTTGAGATGGATAGAGTTGGAGAGATGGTCCAATTTCCCTTTATCCCAAGTGAGAAAACTGAAAAGTAGAGACTTGCCCAAGGACACCAGACTAGTTGGAGGCCAAGCCCAGTTCTCCCCACTCCAAGTCTGTGACTGGGCCCCTGAGCCCCTCAGTGCATCACTGCGTGAGCCAGATCAATACCAAACCGTGTTGGTACCCAATTTCTCTACCCGTGTAACTGGGAGAATTATTCCAGCCCCTCTTAGGATGACGTGTGACACAATGAAGTCATGTGCTAGAAGCTTTTTGGAAGAAAGATGCTAGAAACCATAAAAGTGCTGTGCTGTGATTGCTATTGTTGCTGCTATTATTAACAATTAAGGTCATTAGGACTAGAGAATATGCAAAGGAGAAGCACTTTTGGCACCACCCTTATCACTGTGTAGCTCCTGATGGACCTGGTTTTCTTCCACAGCCCCTCCCAGGCAGCTGGGCCTTGAGCTGAGAGAGGCAGGATAATGAAGAGGGGAAGCACAAGTCCTGGAAAAGGACCTCCTTCTGCCTGGGTGTCCCCAGCCCAGCCCTTTTCTCAGGATGTGGCCTCTCGGAAGGAGTGTGGAGGGGAAGCGCTCTGACCTTCACTTCTTCCTTGGCAGCTGACTAACCCAGATTGGCTGGGAGCTCTGATTTTGGGGCTAAGAATCAGCAGGGTTGAGCCACTGTAATGGGACAGCACAGATCGATTTTATTGCCAGAGCCAATCTGTCATTCGTTTGCTTGTTTATTTATTTATTTGTTCATTCAACAAACACAAAGTAAGCACAAACTGTGTGCCAGGTGCTATGTTAGTATTTGGAGAGAAGTGGCGTCCAGAAGTCAGGGAAAGACTAAAAATCATCTACTTTCAGCTCAAGGGCAAGTATCCTGAGCCTGGGCGCCCACAGCAAGCTCTGATTGTAGCAGTGTTCCAGAGAACTTGCATTTGTGTTCTTGCAGAATACCTTTAACCCCCGAACTCAGGAAGATAAGGCCTAGATTCCATGAAGGATTGAGCTGGGAGAGGCACCCCTGTGTTACCAATGAGACTGTGGCCTGATGATGAAGGACTTGCCCTTGTCCTTTGCCTTCTGGGCCAGGGCCTGGTGCTGGAGCTGGGTGTTGGTCCAGCCTGGTATACCCAGTCCTTGGGCTGGCATCCCAGTGTCATCTGACTTTGTAATCCCCTGCTTATGTTCTCAGAATCTGATGGGGCAGAGACATTCTGTTGCAGGGATATGCAGAGTTCCATCTGAATGGAACCTCGGAATGAAAAAATAAACTTCAAGAGAAACCCTCCAGTTTCTCCTCCAATCCTTACTTCTCATTTCAGCCCTTCCACCCTACTTGGCAGTGTGATATTGAAGGATAAAAGAGTGGATTTAGATTCAGTTGATACATGTTATACACATCTTTATTGAACCTCAGTTTTCCCATCTATAACATGTATATAATATCACCTTTCCTTATCTACCCTGTAGAGTGTTGTGATGGACAAATGAGATACGGTAGATGACAGCATTGGGTAAACGCTGAAGTGCTGGATGTATGTAAGGCTTATTATTCCAGTGCCCCCCGTCTCATTTTCCAGTTCGCATTTCGGTCGCCTCTACTGCCCAGTCGTTTGACGCCACTTGCCAGCACATCCTTCTCTGATCTCTCACTGTCCACTCCAGATTCTGCTCTTACCATGTCTTCTATCCTTGCCTAGATCAAGATCTAAAACAACACTTGTTGCATCTTAAATAATAACAACAATAGAAGTAATAGTCTGAGCTAACATCCATTAATTATGTGCTAGGTATTAAATTTGGATTACCTCATTTAATATTCTTTTTTAAAATTAATTTATTTATTTATTTATTTTGGCTGCATTGGGTCTTCGTTGCTGTGCACGGGCTTTCTCTAGTTGCGGCACGCGGGCTTCTCATTGTGGTGGCTACTCTTTGTTGCGGAGCATGGGCTCTAAGCACGTGGGCTTCAGTAGTTGTGGCACGTGGGCTCAGTAGTGTGGCTCATGGGCTCTAGAGTGCAGGCTCTGTAGTTGTGGCTCAGGCGCTTAGTTGCTCCACGGCATGTGGGAGCTTCCTGGACCAGGGCTCGAACCCGTGCCCCCTGCATTGGCAGGTGGATTCTTAACTACTGTGCCACCAGGGAAGTCCCATCACTTAATATTCTTAGCAGACAGTAAAGTAATACTAGTATTATCTTCATTTTACAGATTAGTAAAGATGTTCATAAAACACAGGCTGAGGTGCAACCCAAGTGTAGCCCATTTCTGAATTTCCTCTTTCCATTGCTGAATGACTGAGTGGTTGACAAGAATAGGGAGAGATTCGACAGCATTTATTGAATGTCGGCTAAATACGCTGATTTCAAATTATGTCACAATAACCACCGTCTGAGACAGATACTGGATTTGTCTTAGACATCATCTGGTCGCAGAACAGAACCAACCCAAAGAAGCACAAGTAAAAGGGGGCTTTAGGAGGTTACAGAGAAATATCACAGGATTAGCATCAGGCAGTGCAGCGCCCGGTGGACCGCGTCTTTTCTCTGGAAGTGCTAGCACTCTCTTCTCTGCCTCCTGGTCCACATGCGCAGCACCCATTGTGGTTCACCAAGCAACGGGTTCAATCTCCAAATTGATATGACCTTCCTGCTTAGCTCTCCAAAGTAAATTAACTCAGTTTCTCCATCCAAATGTCAAGAGATGCTGATTTCCAGCTCAGGTCCAATGTCCACCCCTGCTAATTATCCGTGGCCTGCTTGAGGAGAGTGTGGACTAATCAAATCATGACCACCCAGGCCTATCCCTTCAACAGGGGCTATGGGTGGGAGCAGATGTTTCTAGAGGGGAAATCCTTGACCTTAGGTAGATGCAAACCCAAGTATGCTCTTTACCACACCGGACTGTCACTAAGGACATCGTGGAGATGATGCCCTGCATGCAGCCCCTAAAGAAGAGAGCATGTGAGTTGTCCCAGAATCTGCATGTTCAGGTGGGCCTGGAAAAATAAGAATACCATTTTTGAACTCTGCTATATGCCAGGCATTTTATGTACGTTATCTTTTATCCTTACAACATCCCTACAATGTGTCATTGTTTCATTTTATAGATAAGAAAGCTAACACTCAGCAAGCTAAGTTAGGGCTAGGCTGATATTTGACCCAGGCCTGTCTGACACTAAGACCCTTTCTATTAACCAAGACTCACCAAAAAAAGATATTTTATGTTGATCCTGCTGTAATGTATGTTCCATGAGGGCAAAGATCTTATTCTTTTTGTTCACTTATGTATCCCACCTAAAATAGTATGTGGCATATAGTAAGTGCTCAATTAAAAAAATCGTTGAGTGGATTTTGTTTTAGTATCTTCTGTACTCCTGGGCTTCCCATGGTCAGAGGGAAAAGGGTAATATTCTAACTGTTGGGGGATGGGCCACTGAAATAACTGGGGTAACCCTCTGGGTGTGCCTCTGATCCCTGCTCAACTCTACTTTGATGGGAGACATTAGGAACAGTCCCTCAACATGGAGGAGTCTAAAGGAAAGTATGGCCCTATATCCATCTGTGTCTCCTGTCCTGTACATCTGACCTAAGACACTTAGCCCTGTGAAGGGAGCAGGTGAAAGGAGATTTCCCAAACACTGGAAAATTCACAACCTGGAACAGGTTGCCAAGCTCCTCTATCCCTAGAGAAAATAATGCTAATTTCCATTGGGTTTTCAGCCCCAGGGTCCAGAGTTTACTAAATCCTGAATCTCTTCCCATGCCCTTCTCTATAGCAATGCTCTCTGTCTTCAATCACCCAGACAACCTTCCCAATCCCAGATTTGGGAGAGTCAGACGGAACTGGGTTCAAGTCTGCCTTGCCATCCTTGTGACCACGGACAAATTTTTCCATGTGACTGGACTCAACTTTCTCTGAAAAAAGCAGATAACATATTAATAAATAGTGCTACATGTTCTGAGGTCTTGGCCCATAGTAGGTCCTTGTTGAATTTCAGTTTTTCCTCTTCCATCCCTCCAGTTCTCCCTTCCCTCTCCATGGATCCCACAAGCCTGCCCACCTGCTCCCTGATAACTTATGGGCTGACTACCTTTATAAAAGGGTCATAGCCCATTGTCTCCAGGTAACTGAAAGGCCCAGAAGGCCCCAGCTTCCTGCAACTCTCCACCAAAGGACTTTAGGGGCTGACTGGGGACTCCCATCGTTACCACATGGCAGGTTACCCTCTCAGTGCCAGTTCCAAGATTGTGCTTAATCCTTGCACAGCAAGAGTTCTGGCAGAATAAGGCAGAGTGGCAGGTGGAGAGCTACAGTCACCTCACCTTGTTTGCTCCTGCCTTGCATTCCTCCCCCGGGAGGTAGATACTGTAAGCGCCATGCCGGGAAATCTCTTGTTGATGCAGGGAGCCAGACTGGGTGACAGTGCTCTACTTGGTTGTAGAAGCTGTGGCCCAAGGATGCCATTGCTATCATGCAGATCATCTGCCAGCTGCCAAGCAGGCTACTTAATAAACAGGCCAGGAGACTTCCCTGGTGGCGCAGTGGTTAAGAATCCACCGGCCAAGGCAGGGGACACGGGTTCGAGCCCTGGTCCGGGAAGATCCCACATGCCACAGAGCAACTAAGCCCGTGTGCCACAGCTACTGACCCTGCGCTTTAAAGCCCGTGAGCCACAACTACTGAAGCCCGTGAGCCTACATCCCGTGCTCCACAACAAGAGAAGCCACCGCCATGAGAAGCCCACGCACCGCAACAAAGAGTAGCCCCCGCTCACTGCAACTAGAGAAAGCCTGCGCACAGCAACAAAGGCCCAATGCAGCAAAAAATAAATGAATAAATAAATAAATTTTAAAAATTAAACAGGCCGGAGAGTCCCAGTTTGGGATCTCCTCCTCTCTGCCCACTACGCACCCACACAAACTTTAGCTGGTATGAAGTGGCAGCTTGGCCAAGGTAATGCATGAACCAGAACTTGCCCTCCCTGAGCTGGAAGGGGCTTGGCAGTGAGAGGCTGGGTTCTTGCTCCTGCTTCCTGTGGATTACTTAAGTGCTCCAGGCTCTCTTGGAGTGGAGGAGATTCTCTAGCCCCCTCCCAGTCTCTCAGGGATGGCATCCAGTGACTGGAGATGCTTTCAGAAGAAGTGAGCATGTGAGTATTAACCAAGTTCGTGTGAGCAGGCTTATGGCAGTGTGGTTGCTGGGCCATGTCAACTTTTTCGGCTCTGGCTACAGCATCAGCCTAGCCCACGCACAGCCTGTGAGCTGCTTGAAGGGGGGAGTGGTGCCTTCGTTAGCTCTGTTTAGCCAGTGTTTAGCACAGTTCTTGGTTCAAGGAATGATCATCAGTAAACGCTGGATGGATGAATGACTGAATAAACAAATAGAAATTTTTCTGTAAACTAGAGTTAAGATCACAGCAGAGTTTACCTTTTTTCTTCCCAGGGTCACCATCCCTGTTCAACACTTCATCATCTTATGCTGAATAATTGCGAAAGACTCCTAATGACGAGCAGGGTGGTCTAGAGGAATGAGTTCTAGATTAGAAGTTGCGAGATGTGGAATTTGAACCCTTTAAGTTGCTCTGTCACTTTGGGGATAGATCGGGGCTGCTGTTTGTTCAGGTGCAAAATGAATAGTCTGGCCTAAGTATACTGCAGGGATGTTTTAACTCCCAATTCTCCTCATACCCAAACAACCCTGCAGATTACTTAGAGCTGGTTAGCAAATTTTAAAAATAAGATTTCCCATAGAAATCCAAATTTCTTGCCTCTTCTCCAAAAGTGGAAGTCTGACAAAAATCCTACCTTTTTTCCATGGCAACAGTTAGCAGGAACTGAGTACCTGCCGCCCCATTCAGACACGCGTATGCTTTCTAGTTTGCCACGGACTCCTCCTCTCCCTGCTGCCTACTGCCTAACGCTCAGCCTGCTTCACTCATTTCTGTGCCTGCCTGGTCTGTGTAGGCATTTGAATTTGCAAACCTAGAATGGGGAAAGCAAAACTTCTAAGGGTGGAGGCAAGGGCACCTAGGAGGGGGTAACAGCTCAGCTGGGCTTGGTGGCAGAGACTGGGGGATCTTCCTGGGAGGTTGGTGACTGGGTTGTGAAAAGAAGCAGTAGCCAGTGCCCCAGGAGACTTTGCTTAGGGACTTGGCCTCCAAGAATTGTTAAGCCTGTCTGAGGAAGCTGTCCCCACTTCACCTGTTTCCTTTTCCTCGGACCCCTGCTGGGAGATTGTGAGGCTCCCTGGGGCTGCCTCTGTATAACTTTACATGGCCACTACAAGGTGGGGAGGAGGGCTGGGGCTCCATCTTAGAACCGTGGCAATGGTGGTAATTCCCTTTTCACTTCTGTTGTCCAACCTCCACTAGTGTTTTGGGCACAAACAGATCAGACCATTGGAATAAATACAACATGAGGCAACCCAGGATCCCAGCTGTATTCAGATTGGTGAAGTGCACGTTCTCCTGTTAACTTACTCAGCTTATCTCATGCACCTGTTGCTGTAAACAGCTGCACTTCAGAGCTCCCCAGGGCTGGCCAATCCCAAAGTCCCTTGTCTAACTGGAAGCTCACTTGTGCCCCAGTGTAAGTCAGGGCTGTTTCTCACTCAGTTCCTTAGTTATCCTGTCTAAGCCCTAGGCAACTCTGCCTCTCTCTTACCCTAAGCAGGCAGAACATCCCCTGCATACCCACTCACAGAATCTGTTTTTCGTACTTTCTGGTTTGCATGCTTTTCTTAAGGGATAAGTAAGACTTCCATAAGTCCAGAGATAATTGTTAACATTTTGGTGTATTCTCTTTTATTCTTTTATATATGTAGGTGACTCTAAACATTTTTAAAACAAAATTGGGACTACATTGAATATCAAGTTTCTGATTCAAATTTTTTCTTACCCAATACTAAGTCATGAGCATTTTCCTACATCCTAAGAAACTGGCCACAGGTCAGTTAAAAATATGGTCCATGGAATCAAATAATAGCAGGCAACCTGAGGCAAAAGGTTGATGTGATTTTGGAAGGGAAATAAAGATACTGTTGCCTGCACCCTTTGCCTTGAAAGTTGACAGTCTGGAGCCAACCTGGGTGGGGCACAGGGGTCTGAACCTGGGATGAAGAGATCAGAGAGGGGAGAAAGCTTGGAATTCTTGAATTACCTTTGAAAATTCTTTCCCTCTGTGTGTCTGGATCCCACATGAGGGTCCAGGCCAACTTGTGTTTGAAGTGAGAGTTAAAAATGTAAAGTGCCTTTTACACAGGCTCCGTTAAGGGCCGGGCTCTCTGGAAGAAGATGTGGAACACCCTAAATCAAGCCCCGTATAAACCTGTGAGTGGAATTACTTATTAATGGCAGAGAGGCTGGCTCCTCCTGCTCTCACACTAGCCCCTGGTTGGAAAGAACCACATGGCTTTCCTGCCTTCTTTCTCTTAAATGGGTATGTGTGAAAGAGGCTGAGTATATTTTATCTTGGGCTGTATATATTTTTTTATTATTTTTTCAATTATTTAAAAAAATTTTATTTATTTTTGGCTGTGTTGGGTCTTCATTGCTGTGCACGGGCTTTATCTAGTTGCGGTGCGCGGGCTTCTCATTGTGGTGGCTTCTTTTGTTGCGGAGCATGGGCTCTAGGCACGCGGGCTCAGTAGTTGCGGCACATGGGCTCTAGGGTGTGCAGGCTTCAGTAGTTGTGGCACGAGGGCTCAGTAGTTGTGGCTCACAGGCTCTAGAGCACAGACTCAGTAGTTGTGGCGCAAGGGCTTAGTTGCTCCACGGCATGTGGGAGCTTCCTGGACCAGGGATCCAACTTGTGTCCCCTGAATTGGCAGGCAGATTATTAACCACTGTGCCACCAGGGAAGTCCCATCTTGGGCTATATTTTTAAAGAAAAGAAATGTTTTTTTTTGTTTTTGTCTTTTAAATAATCATTGAGGACTAGATCAGGGAGGGGCAGAGAGAAAGGAGTTAGGAAGAGCAAGAGGCTGTCACCACCACCAAAACTAGCAAACGTAGGGCTGGGGACAAAGACAAGGTCGAGTGCATATGATGGAGACAGAAAGTCCCTGTGCTTTTGGTAGGCAGCTCAACACCCCTCAACAGTTAGGATGCTTTGGAATGAAAGCCTAAGATGTCAGCCTCTTAGAGGTTGCACAAACCAGCAATTATACATTTGAGAGTGACAAAGAGTCTTGGTGACCACCATGATGGATATAGGCTTATCCGAAGAATGTTGGCACTTGTTCAGTGCAGGCTCAAGGGCTGGGACACGAAGTCTTGGGTTCATCCACGAGCTGGTGCCACCTCCCTATGTGACTCTGGGGAAGCCTTCCACCATTTTGTCCCCTGGCCCACAGGGAGGTTTCACCTTTGCACTTTCCTCCTTCCTAGGGAGGTTTCATCCCTGTACCTTCCTCCTTCCTAGGCCATCTTAGGGAGATAGATGAGGAAGGTGGAGGGAGATGCTTTGGTTTCCATTATGAAATAGAGGAATCTTTGTTATTATACTAGTTACTCCAGAACCTCCTGCCATAACACAGGAAGATAACAGACTGGGTGTTATCATTGCAGGTGTCACCCAACTGCTAAACTTCAGCCTTTTCATTCTCCTTAAAGTATCAGATAATATAATTCTGAATACCTTACAGGATCATTACAAGAATCATATGAGACAATGGATGTAAAAGTACTTTGTACAACGAAGATTCTTGAGTGGGGAAGCCCCTCCTCACTCATGTGACTCCTCTGAGGTTTGGAAGGCCTTTTCTCCAGCTCATCTAAAATTTGAGCCCTCTTTTTTAGGTAGGGTGGGTTCTCTCCATGCTGTAGATGGAGGGTGAGACCCAGCAAGTGTGAATGGTTTGCTCAAAGTAGGTAAAAAAGCTGGAACTCTAGAGGCACTAAAAAGAGCCCCTTCATGGAGTTCCACTCGACCATGCCACTAGCTAACAGCGTGACCTTGAGCAAACCCCTTAACCTCTGAACCTCAGTTTCTTCATTTGTCATTTGTTTCTAACCATGAGAATTGTTAATAGATAATCTAGGGGGAGAGTGTAGAACCTAAATAGAAGTGTTCTGAGAAGTTAAAAGCACTATACATGTGTGAAAGTACACTGTTAGAGATCAGAGGTGTTCCTGAGGATGTCAAGATGAACCAGTGTTTAAGACTACAAATCCTAGAATCCTATTATATCAGAACTGGAAGGGGCTATCACTCAACTCCCTCAATTTTACAGACGAGAAAAATTGAGTGCAGGGAATCCACACAGTCCCCACTTGTACCCTGACCAGGTCACACTCTACTCTAGGGCCCAGGTTCCCCACATAAGTGCGGTGCCCTCCAGTTTGACCTCTCCCCCATCCCAGCGTGGAGGAGTGAGCACTGGAGATCACGCACTCTGCATACACACCATAGTGTCCTGTGTCACAGGCTCTCAGATTTAACACAGCCTTCCCTTCCACTGGGATGCTAACATCTAGAATCACCCCAGTATTTGTCCCTGCCCTCTGACATCATGCAGCCGCTGAAAATCAACATTCGTGAAGCGCGCGTGCTGGGCAGAGTGGGGAGCTCGGCCCTGCGCCCAGCGGTCACAGCAGCGCCGGGACAGGGCTCTCTGGAGGAAACTGTGCTGAGCAGCCGGCTGAGCCATTGAAACCGCAGGGTTGAGCTCTCGAGTGTTTAGGGAGGCTAGGTGAAGGGCGGCGTGAGACCTGGAAGGGTTCCCGAGGCTGAAGGGTGGCGATTCCTCCCCGGGGTGTGGCACGGGGAGGACAAGAGTCCTGGGGGAGGACCGGGGGCTGCCCGGCCTGACGGCGCGATGAGTCACTGCCTCTTCTGAGCAATCCCGGGCGGAGGGGTGGAGGCGCCCGCCTTCTCCCGGGCTTTGGTGCAGAGCCAGACTTGGAAAGGGCCGAGGCATTTGCTGCCCCAGCTGCTGCCGGGGCCGGGCCCGGGCGCGTTGGGAGCCCAGCTGCGACACGTCGGAACCCGGCCGCCCCGGGCCAGGGCGAGGGCGAGGGCTAGACCGGCCCAGCGAGCGGAAGGGGAGGCCCGGGCAGCTGCGGCGGCCCAGCTGCTACCCTGGGGCTCCGCCCGCCTACCGTACAGAGGCCGGCGCGGCAGCGTGTGGAGGCTGTGCCGGGGATTTCGTGCTGGCGGAGGCTCGGGAGCTCATCGCTGGCCTCCCGCGCCCAGAGCCTGCATAGAGCTCCCTGTCTGGGTGGGGTTGGTGGCAGCAAGAGGACCCAGGAAGTCTCGGCGGGAAGGGGTGGGGGTTCTCCCCGAGCTATTTTACTTTGGATCCTAGAGGAGACTGGCGCTTAGGCCTCTGCCCCCAGTTGCTGTCTCCCTCCATTGTGAAATGAAATGCCTCTCTTCCACCTCTCCCCACCCAAAGCGGGGGACCAGGTCACTGCCGACTTCTCCCTCCCACCTTCCTTCTGTGCCCCTCCCGCCTTCTGGCTCTCTGGTCTCTAGAGGAATAATGCAAATCAGCCCTCTGCCCTGCTTCACTTTACTCCCACCTCTACCCGACACCGCGCCCGCCCCCACGCCCCCACGCCCCCACGCCCAAAATCAGAATTTCTAAATTGGTTGATATGTTACTAGCTAACATGGTCAAATGCAGTATATTGACTGTGTTGTTAAATGGCAACTTTAGACCGTGAAATCGACAACAGAAAGTCTTATCTAAAAGAGTCTTGCTAACTTAACTTTTGGTAGATCCATGACTTTGATCACGCAGATTAAAAAATGTTGCTGGCGGAAATACTGGAAACATTTTTCTTTCTTCTCTCTCTGATCTCTAGCTCTTATCTTTTTCTTCCTTTTATTTCTCTGGTGCACAAAAATGGATGGTTCATGATACATTTTCTTCACTGGTTTATGCATGTCTCTCTTTTGCTACTTATTTATATAGGTTATTAATGTATTTTAATAACCTGTTAAAGACGCCTGAACTCACCACCCAATCCAAAAATGAGATCACTCCCATATTTTGCATCCACCTGTAAGCCCTTTCTATGCTATCCCCCTACCTCATCACCCATCCCAACCACTATCCAGAATTTTGTGTTTACCATTCTTTGGATAAACATACGTATGCCTAAACAAATATATTATTTAATCTTCATATTCTTTATTAAAAATATATACTGTGTACAGTCTTCTGGGGCTTGCTTATTTTCATTCAATATTATAATACTAAGATTCATCCCTGTTGAGTGTAGCTGCAGTTCATTCGTTTTCACTGTTATGTAATATTCCATTAGCAAAGCTATCACCCTTTTTCACCATAATGAAAAGTGCTACCACAAACTTTCCTGTTCATGTTTTTCTCTGCAAGTCACTCCTCCGTATCAGTCTCAGAAGGGAACTGCTGGGTCTTAGTATGTGAATATTCAGCTTTATAAGATAATGACAGATCATTCCCAATATGTTTGTAGTGGTTCTGCCTCTACCAGTAAAGTGTAAGAGATGCTGTTGGTCCATGTCCTCTCAAGTGCCTGGTATCATCAGACTTTCAAATTTTTGCCAACTGAATGGTGTAAATAGTGTCTCTTAGTGGTCTTGATTGGCATTGCTCTGATTACCAATGAAGTTGAACAGCAGAAATAACACTTCACAGATCAGACCCACAAAAATTGCAGACATTGGAGTTATTGGATATAGAAAAATTTTAAATATATTTAATATGTTAAAAGAAATAGGAGGGTATTGAAAGAATGATGCAGGGACAGGAAACTCAATTGACCAGGCAGATATCCAGAGAGAACTTCTAAAAATGAAAAAAATACAACACAAGAAATTAAAATTTCAATGAATAGCTTAAAGTAGTATTTTGTAGCTAAAGATAAAATTAACGAGTTATATTTCTGAGTATCTATAGACAATGGAAGATGGAAGAGTTGAAGATGGAAAATGTGGGAGAGGTATAGAGGCATAGAAAATAGATCAGAGATTGGCCACATAGTAAATATTTTAGGCTTTGTGGCCCATATGGTCTCTGTCATAACTACTCAACTCTGCTGTTGTAACATGAAATCAGTTACAGACAATATATAAATGAATGGATGTGGCTGTGTGCCAATGAAGCTTTATTTACAAAAACAGGCAGCAAGCCAGATTTGGCCCAGGTTGTATAGTTTCCCCACCCCAGGAATAGAGTAAAAAAGATCCCAATATACACTTAATTAATGCTCCATAATGAGATAATAGAGAAAATAAGAGTATGACAATGTTTAAAGCAGCAGTGGTCAAGAATTGATGAAATATAATCATTATATTTGTGAGGCCTAATGAATCCCAAGAGGGATAAATAAAATTCACCATTAGACACACAATAATGAAACTACAAAACACCAGAGATAATTTTAAAGTAACCCAAAAGATAAATTATCTTCAAGGGAATGACAATTACACTGACAACAGATTTTTCAACCTCAACAGTAAAAGTGAGAAGATAGTGGAATAATATCTTCAAAGTTCTGAAGCAAAAAACTGCTAACACAATATTCTGTCATCAGTGAAAATCTTCCAAGAATGAGGGCAAAATAAGGCCCTTTGTAGACAAACAAAACCAGGTTTCTACCAATAGGCCTTCCACAAAAGCAACTTCTAAGGGAAATAGTTCAAGAAGAAGAAAAATTACCCACAAGGAAGGTACAAGGAAGAATGATAAGCAAAGAAAATTGTAAACATGGTGCTAAATCTAAATATTACTCACAAAGAAAATAAAGATAACAGTGTCTAATTTATAGCAATAAAGTGAAGCTGTTATTAAAATTGCCAGTAACAATAGCATATAAATTGGAAGATAAGTAGAGTTTAAGTGTTCTAAGGTCCGAGTATTGTTTGGGAAGAGGTTAAAGATATTGATTATCAGAAGTTTTTAAGTTAAATATACATTCTAGGATTCTTAAGATTTCTAGGCTAACACTAAAAAACTAGGAATAATATAACTTCCAAACTAGTGGAGGGGAAGAAAATGGAAAGAAAGAAAAGAATGAAGACAATAGGAAATGTGACAGTTTAAAAAGGTTAAGGCTATGCTATGGAAGAAAATAATAACTGTTACCATTTATTGAGTAGATGTCATGTTAGTCATTGTGAATCATTAATCTTCATAATTTCAGGTAATATACAAAAGAGTACCAGGCACAAAGTAGGCATTAAAATGTCAGTTTCTATTATTACTATATGTCTGTGCTTAAAACAAGATCTGGAACTTAGTAAGCACTCATTTATTGAAAAATGAATTAAATGGGAGTGAATATTGATCCCTATCTAAAGATGAACAAACTGAGTCTCTGAGAAACACGATAAAAAGAAAAGCATCAGGCAGCATGAGAATGAAACTCGGCGGCTCTTCTACTTAGGAGCTTTGTGGTTTTCAGCATAAATGCCCCTCAATTTTCTTATCTGTGAAAATAAGTCAAACAGTGATTGACACATGACAATGCTCATTAAATGCTTAGTGCTCACTAAATGATAGATACTATTGGTAGGGAACTTGTGCAAAGTCATAGAGCTTGGATTCCAATCCAGGTATTTGGAATTCAACCACACCTACTTTCCCCTCTACCATGTAGTAGACTTTCCCTCTCTTCTCTGATGCAGAAGTATCCATATAATAGCTGAGAGCAGGAGCTTTGGATTCAGGCAGACCTGGGTTCATGGCCGGGCTTGACCACTATAGGACTTTAGTTAACTATAGGACTTTGGGCCTCAACTTCTGCAACTGTTGAAAGGGGATAAAAAAAAAAAAGCTATTAAAAAAGGTGGTTGTAAGATTGTGAGACTGCATGCCAATCACTTTGATGGTGGAGATCACAAATTAGATCCCAGTTTAATATAAGAGAGAGTAAGAGCTTTAGGGAGCAGTAAGAAGAGAATGGTTTCTAACACTGGAAAAGAGATTAGTCTGGATGACCTTAAGGTGTTCATTTCTTCCTTAAGCAGAAGCAAGGGAAATACTGCAGTGCTTCTCCACTCACCTTCTGAAGGTGAGCAGGTCTCTAGTGACTCCAGACCCAACAGTTGAAATGGGCTGATTGATAGTGTTAAATAATAACCACAATAATTATATTTGAGTGCTTACTGTGTGGCAGCACTGTGTGCCTTTACATGGATTATTCAATTATCTCAAAATCTTTTGAAATATTTTAAGTGGGGTTACTATTATCATCCCCATTTTATCAGTGCCAAAATGGAAAAACAGAGACATTAACTAACTTTCCCAAGGTCAAACAGGTAGTGATGGTGGATCTGGGGTTTGGGCCCACCTGCCCACAGAGCCTGTGCTCTTGATCACTGCACTATACCTTAAAAGGTGACTGGTCCCTGAGAAGAAGAACCCTCATGTCTGGAAAGCACCTTCAAGGCAATAATGTGGGAAAAGTACGGCCTTTGCCAAACTCGGGTTTGGATTCTGGCTCTGCTTTACTGTGTGGCCCTAGACAAGGTATTTAACCAGTTTTCTTCTCTGTAAAATAAGGGTGGTAGTATCCACTTAGTTTGTTGGATCAAATGAGATCGTATATGAGGTCCTTAGAAAGACTGGATACCCTGTATTTCCATCATGGGTCAGGAAGGCCTTAGCTGTACCTGTTCTAAGCAGATGCCTATGCCTATATTTATTTTTGGCTGCGTTGGGTCTTCGTTGCTGCACGCGGGCTTTCTCTAGTTGCGGTGAGCAGGGGCTACTCTTCGTTTCAGTGCGCGGGCTTCTCATTGTGGTGGCTTCTCTTGTTGCGGAGCACTGGCTCTAAGTATGCGGGCTTCAGTAGTTGTGGCACGCGGGCTTAGTTGCTCCGCGCCATGTGGGATCTTCCCGGAGCAGGGCTCGAACCCGTGTCCCCTGCATTGGCAGGCGGATTCTTAACCACTACGCCACCAGGGAAGTCCCTGCTCTCTTTCCTTTAATCGAATTTCTTTGGGCATATCATAATTTGCAATAATATGGAGAGAACAGCCTCTTGCAGCAGAACACGGAGGGGTGTCACTGTCCCAGATGGTGGGAGAGGGTGCAGCCAAGTGTGCTGTTTGTAAACTCTGCTCTGAAGCCTCTTCTGGGGTTTCACCTTTCCAGAGGTCTCTTCCCAACAGGTACATAATGTGCTGACGTCACCTGAACCCAGAAGTGCTAGTGGCAAAGGAGAGAAGGGATTATCTGGGGCTATAAGCTTGCCTTTGCCTGCATTCTTGGGTCCAGAGCCTACTGCTGCCCCAGGGATGCTCTGTTTTCAGTGCTGTAGGCAAAGGGTCTAGAGACTCTAGAGCAACTTTGGTTTTCCTGTTTATATTTTTAAGTTTTTGTTCGTATGTTTTTGTTTTTTATATTTCTTCTCATCAATCTCTGTCATTTCTGGTCTCCTGCTTGGCACATCAGTATTTCTGTGTGTACTATACTATAATTGTAGGGTTTATTATTAGAGACGTATCCTGTCTTCTTTATTTAGACTTCTGTATCTGGGAGTTCCCTTAAGGGAAGGGCTCTCTTCCTTTCTCTGAATCTTCCTCCACCCTTTTTTGTTCTCCCTTCTCTGCTTCTCTCCCTTTCACACCCCCTCAATGCACCAGAGCTGCATAGCCTTTATGTGGACCACAATCTGTACCCTCAAGGTGTCCGTGGCTAAGATGATGACACACACCGTCATCACACATACACTCAGCATGTCTCACAGTTACTTCTCGGGGGAAGTGGGAGAACCTATACTAATCCTCTGAGCTCATCAGGACAGGAATCTCCCAACATCCTGGGTTGGGCCTAAAATCATCTGACTGTTTTATATAGGCTGCTCTCTTATCTCTTATTCCTGTTTCTCTCCACTTTCTTTATAGGAACTTGTAGCATGTAGTATGTCTTAGCTTCTAGGCTCTTCCTGTGGTTGCGTGGCCTTAACTGAGTCATGTCACCTTTAAGACCATGTGTTATAAAGTCTGTAGAAGGAGTAATATCATCAGTCCTGTTTATGTTAAAAGACTGCTTTCAGATCACACATCAAAGTGCTTTGAAACTACGAGGCAGTACCCGGATGTGAGCTCTTACCACAATCTTCTTTGACTCTCATGAACTTTTCTGCCTTTCTCCTCAGTTTTCCTGACACCACTTAACAGAAAACCTCAGGCAGACAGATTCCCAAGATAAAGCTGCAAAAGTTGGAGATTATGGAGAGGTCCATGAATGGAGAGTATCAATGTCTTCCTGGCACACAGAGCCAGGATCCAGACCCAGTACTGGGAGGTATAGGAACAAGGTGGCCAGAGGCACCGTGAGCCTCTGACAGAGGGGCAGCCTTGGTTGCCTCCATTCTGCAAAAGCTTCTTAATGCAACTGATCTTCATCCAAAGGCAATGGGCCTTTGGATACAAAAGAAGTAATAAGCCTCTCAACTTCATATGAGGCCAGTTACTCTCATTATCTCCTTTTTTCAGATGAGGAAATTAAGGCCTAGGCAGAATGGGTTTGGAGGAGAGTGTGCTGAGGGGAAGGCAAGCCTAGTGCTACTTGGGAAGAACTGTTAAGGGAAAGCCTGTGACCTGTGAGGGGCAGGAGCCTGGCCAACAGTGGGCAGATCTGGCCCCCAGGCAGAGGTCCATCAGGGCCTGGGCCCACGGGACTGGCTGCTTCTGGTGTATCCTCTGGTCACACTGGATTCACTTCTGATTTTCTTCTTTAGATATTTCTTAGGGTCTACTGACCCAAGGCAATGTGCCAGGTTGACGGTTAAGCGCAACTGGCAGCCCGTAAGACACCTTTATAAAGATGTTAGCAAGATGCTCCCTTCAGATGAACGCAGCACATGGGTGCATAGCCTACCTGGCAAAACTTAGCATGTCTCATCTCCCAACCCCCTCCTTACCATGGCTCATCATATTCAGGGCACACTCTGCACACCTGTATGTAGCAGCTCTGGAAAGCTGTAAGAAACCTCTGCTTTGCTCAGGGTGTGGGCTGAGCCCAGAGTTGGGGGGTGGGGGTGCTGTGAGTGAGCGCTCCCTGGCAGTCACGTGATGGCTGCAAGCTGGCCTGCAGAGCAGACCCTGGAGGTGTTGGATACACACAGGTGAATGGGTAAGTGAGGTATTTCCGCCCTTCATTTGACACCTAAGACAGATTTCTTTGCATCATCTGCCCCCCCGCTTTCCCATCTAGATTTTTTTAAGTTAATTAATTAATTATTTTAAAAATTTATTTTATTTTTGGCTGCGTTGGGTCTTTGTTGCTGCGCGCGGGCTTTCTCTAGTTGCAGCGAGTGGGGGCTACTCTTCGTTGCAGTGCGCGGGCTTCTCATTGCAGTGGCTTCTCTTGTTGCGGAGCACGGGCTCTAGGCGCGTGGGCTCAGTAGTTGTGGCTCGCGGACTCTAGAGCACAGGCTCAGTAGTTGTTGCACAGGGGCTTTCTTGCTCCGAGGCATGTGGGATCTTCCTCAACCAGGGCTCAAACCTGTGTCCCGGCATTGGCAGGCGGATTCTTAACCTCTGCGCCACCAGGGAAGCCCCTAGATTTTTTTTTTTTTAATATTTACTTATTTGGCTGCGGCAGGGCCTTAGTTGCAGCACGTGGGATCTTCGTTGCAGCATGCGGGATGTTTTAGTTGTGGCGTGTGGGCTCTTAGTTGCAGCATGCAGGATCTAGTTCCCTGAACCCAGGCCCCCTGCATTGGGAGCACAGAGTCTTAACCACTGGACCACTAGGGAAGTCCTCCATCTAGATTGTATAGTCTTTTTGTCCTAGTGCCCAGCACAGTGTTTGACTCACAGAGGCTTCAGTGTAAAATGAGGGGATTTGTATTAGGCTTTCCCCAAAGTTCCCTGCCGGGCTGTGATTCTGGGATTCTGTGAGGTGTTTGCTGTAGCTGGTAGGAAGTGCAGAGGATCTGCTCCCTGAAAAGCCGAGGAACTTACTCTTGAGTGCAGTTACTAATAATGAAGTTGTGATTAGGTCTGGCCTGCCTCCTAGCTTGTGGCCAGTCAACCCCTGGCCCCACTCTGCTTTGAGAAGGTAGCGGGGCATACATGGTACTTAACCTACAGAGGTGCTGCAATCACTGCTTCTGGGTGTAGTGGAGTCCTGAGCAGGTCTGTCTCCTTTCCATTTCTCCAGTGTGAGTCAAGCTGGCAGCAGCTCTAGAGGAGGCATCCAGGGGGTTCTTGTACAATGCAGAGAGCTGCCCATGAGCATGAAAGGGAATTCCTAGGCCAGGTGGCCCCATTCACCTGCCAGCTCCTGCTGGAAAGACATGGTAGCATTTTGGCACTTGACACCACTTTGCCCCATCTGGCTCCTTTTGGAACGAGAGTAAAGAGTCCTGACCAGGGGGCCTGGAGAGGCAGTACGCTGATGCTGGTGTAGGGAGCGGCCAGTGGGGTGGGCCTCAGTTCTGGGGAACAGCACCTCTACGCATCACTTCTGGGGATAGTTGTCTCACCTGTCCTCTTGCAGGCAAAACTCAGAGGCTTTGGAGGTCCTTGCGTTTCCCAAAGCAACTCAGTTTCAGCCTCTGTTCTCCTTGCCTCCTAGGTTAGGTTGGCTGGGCATTTGATATAGAAGAGAAGTTGCTCATCTTCCTATGTAATTCCTAGGTTTATTTCACCCCCTACATAGTGCCTTATCATCCTAAAAATGGGGCCTTCACCCTAGCCTCCCCAGGAAGAATGGGGACTATCAAGTCCATTTTCTGTCCCCTGTAACCTTCTGTAAACTTCTCTTCATTTTACGATATCCCCCTCCTGTCTTGGCTCTTGAAACTACTCCCATTGGAAGAAAAAGGCAGTTTACCCTCCTACCCCTCTTTAGGGCCATATTCTGTTTGTTCTCTTGGAAACCATGGCAACTTGGCCTAAGAGGCCACTTCTACCACCTTGGAAGTTAATGCTCCAAAGCCTTGTACTCACAGCTGCGAGGTCTCTAACACGTTTTTCCAAAGTGGAACAGGAGCCTCTGAATTTTCAGTTCTGCTAAAGGAAGAAAGTTTCAAACAAACCAACCCCTATATAATCCTTTTACAAGTTGGTTAGGAATGGGAGAAACGTTCCCTGTGAGATCCAGAGTATGAATATAGGCAGCATTAGCTGGGAATCCTGAAGCGTATTCTGGAGCGTCTGGTCCACACTTATTTTTCTTACACTCTTTTCTCCTTTCCCTTCTCACAATTACTCGGTTGCTTAGAAAACTCTGTTGGAGGTGCTTATCTTTTAGCTTATACCAACTTTTTTCTCTTTTTCTTCTTGACATGTTTGTACTTCTTGCTCTGGTGCTACCTTTTAAAGCCCCAAGTAGGGAATCCAGGGAGCTGTGATGATTAACTGCAGGAGCCCGGTAGAAGAATTCCACAGCCTTAGACGGCAAAGTTTCCATAGCCTCACTGCCGAGGGACTTCCCCCACGGAGTCCTCTTTCTTGAGTTGGCCACTGGAGGTGGGAGGGGAGAGAGTGGGCTGGCCTGTCCTTGGCTTCTCTTTGGACTTGGAGGCTTGCCATGGGAGGGTTTAGTGGCTGAAGCCTTGAAGGGAGGGCACTGACCCCTCCCCCCATGCTGAAAAGGATTTTCTCTGGAGATAGAGGTCTTAACTGATTTGGAACAGCTGGCCAGGGCATGTGAGACTGGAGCACCCACAAACCTTTGCAGAAGCAAATGTTAGGTAAATAGTGTGAGATGCCTACAGAGTTCTGGCTCTGCTGGGTTAGGACGCCTTCTGCTGCTCCTCCTCTGGTCCCCTCTGCAAATCCTTGAATCCTTGCACAGTGGTGGGGAGAGCTAGGAGAAGGTGGCCATGTCACCAGGGAGCTGAACGTTTGCCTCCATCTGTCTATTCCCAGCCCCAGTTTTATAGGTTCAGAGTAGAATTCAGGTGGAATAGTGGAGCCACCTTGCAGCTTGTGGTTGGGTAAGACTAGTTTATCATGTTCAGTTCTGAATTTTCACCTTCTGTGGGAGTACTGAAAGGAGCCAGAGTCCAGTTGTAGCACAAGTTGTATTTTACATCTGTCTGATCTCCCAGCCTCTTCCTCCATCAGGCCACTTCCTATTTATACTGGATTGGGAACTTGGCTGAGCATACTAAATCCTGACTTTACTTTTTAATCCATAAGAATAGTCTCATATCCTTCCTCTCCCCCCATCTCTGTTAGGGCTTCTCACTTCTGAGTCCTCAGTGTTTGCCTCTGCTTCAAGCATGGTTAGATACTACATATTTGACTTATCCAGGCAAGCTCCAGGTAGATTTGGGAGAATGCAGATTGGTTCATAGAGTTCATCCTGTGTGCCTTTGGGCCCATCATCCATGACCCATGACACAGATCGGCCCTGTGTTGGCGCAGCTGTGGCAGCCCCATGAGTGCCCGGCTTGCCTCTCAGCACTTCCGTACTCTTTCACTATTTGAGCCAATGTGGACTTGACAGGGCTGATTGGTTTCAGAAATTACCCAGGTAAGGAGAATGGAATTCTGTCCAATTAGGTTGTCCCTGGAGATGTGGAAAAGAGAGAATGAAAGAGATTTTGAGAATGAGATAGATAGATAGATAGATAGATAGATAGATAGATAGATAGATAGATAGATAGATAGGGGAGGTGAGAGGAAGAGAGAGAGAGAAGGAAGGAGGCAAGAAGAGAGGGAGAGATGGGGAAAGGGATATACAGAGATGTGAAAAAACAAAGTGAGAGGCTTGGAAATGAGGTATAGAGAGAAAAATGAGGAGGTGGAAAGAGATTGGTACTGGGTATTTTTCCCATGATTTCTGGTAGCTCAGTGCTTCAAAAATAATCCAGAAAACATCCTTTTTTGCCACTTCCTACAGACCTCCCCCCAACCACCATCATCATAGTTCTCCCAGGTTTTTCCTTGGAGGTATGGCAGTGATGTTCAAAATGCTGTGTGTGGGAGTTTAGAATCAAATGGGTGTTAGGAGAATTTGAATTCTTTATAGTTTACCTTTGCTTCTGCCTAGAGAGCGGATGATTCCTACAGTGATGGCTGGTTTCCCTTCTGTCTGCACCAGAAAAGCCCCGTGACTGTATCTTGGAGAACAAGGGTGATGTGCCTCCAATACACCAACACGATATAGCCCCAGAGGCAAGAGGGGGAGATGGGGCCTGTGCTGAGGGGGTGTTTCTTGGGACTTACAGACAACTGATTCTCTGTGCAGATTGGGTCCCCTTCTGGGCCTTCCATCTTTCTCCTTCCCTTAGAAACAAAAGCATACTGGAGCAGAGAAGGGTGGTTCATTCATGAACTCCACATGTTAGGTTGGACACTGGGACAGACACTGGGAGAGAGAGGTGATACAACCTTTCTGCTCGCTCAGAAGAATACACAGTACCTTCCTCTTTCTCTCCCGTGAGATTTCCATAGACAGCCACCAGCTGGGGCTGAGTCACCTCTCTGCCTGCCCGTTGTTTCTTTCAACAATGGGCCCTGTGTCCATCACTGTGGATCTGAGCCCTTTTGAATAGATGCTCTTTCTAACCATGATTTTTGGAAGCTTACTCTACCTTGGGGGTTCGGAGACATGTCTGTTTCTTTGTCTTTTATGTATTCCCAAGTAACGGCCACGCAGCCTGAGTAAATACCCTGAGACTTAGGAACAGAAACACTGGTGTCTATGATGCTATCAGCCTACTCCCGACAATCCAGGACGGTGCCCCATATTGGGCCCTTTCCTTACCTCCTCCCTGCTCCCTTCCTACCCTACAGGAACAACGGGATGCTGATGACAGTTGGTTTGACAAGCCTAGAAACCATGCCTGCTCTGCTCTTTTGACCTCAAGGTGCTGCCAAGACTGATTTGTGTCCCAAGTTCTGATTTTCCCAGCAAGATATCAGCTCACCCGGCTGTCAGTTAGGACTTTGACCTTTCCTGGGGCAGCAGAGGGTGCTTCCCTTGTGGAATCAGCAGCAGCTTCCCCCTTCTTCCTCTCTCTTCCCCTTGGGGGCTGTTCTCATTGATAGCCTTTCTGAGCCATAGTGGTATCTGCAAGACATTCAGTTATAATCTGAGATGGACAGAATTGAACAGTCTGTGAGATTTGCTCTTCTTAACACTGCCCTAACTTTATTTTTTAATCTGATTAATATGCCCATCAGCAGTGGGGTTTTTTCTCCTACTAAGTGTATAACAATCCAAAAGGAACTGGAATAAGGTGGAGAAAGAAGAATGGTAAAAATCCTGCAGCATCTTTTGTATTCCAAGCAGCTGTTTCTGGAAGGTGTCTCTCTATTCCTTAGATATCATTTAGTGGCTGGCATATTTATCAGTCAGCACACACTTTCAGCTCAGTTGTGTATGTGTGTGGGTGTGTATATGTGTGTGTGTGAGATTACCACATGGTAATCTTCCACTCTCTTGCCCCTCTTGAGCTGCCTATGCCCGATGGCCCATTTCTTTGTTCTCATTTGTTACTCTAAGTTTGACTGGGCAAGTGGAGAAGGTAGGAGGCTATAGTGCCCCATCCAGTAGCTGGAGGTAGGAGGTACTCGCTATTTCTACCAAAATCTTTTCCCAAGTGCCTAGTGCCCTGGAGACATATGTGTCCAAGGATAAATCAACCTCGCTTTTGGTCATCCTTCAGCATCTGACTCCTTGGTGCTGGTGAGAGGTCCTCACCACCCTGACTAGAACCTTGAATCTTGTTGTGCAGGAGTATCCCTTCACCCCAGAGCTCCCTGAGGTGTAAGAATTGGATGAAAGTTCTCTGTACAAGTGTCGGAAACATGTGTCCCTTCAGAGGTACCTCAGAGGTCATTTCCTGCAGCCCTCCAGCCAGGAGTGACCAGGCCCCATGCTGGGTGGCACTGCACCCAGGTTGTAGGGGGTGGGGCTTGCTTTGAGGCTCTCTTCCCACGACCCCTGGTGGAGGTCTCCGTATCTTCATCCTGATGATACAGGCAGCCAGTGGGGCCTGATGGGGAGTAAGGGGCTGCGAGGAATGCTGCTGGCTGGAGCCAGCCTTTGACAGGAAGGAAGAGGACAAAGCGCCTTTGTCTCTTCTCAGTGTGAGTGGTGCAGAGGTGAGAAAACCCTGAGTTTGGGCCTTTCTCCTTGATGAGCTGAGGCAGAGGCATGTAGGGGCAAGAAGCCATACATCCCCTTCTTTAAAGGAACTTACTTACTCTACTCCTCACTTCGGTGTTCCCCTTGCTGGCTCAAACCGCATGCTCTATAGTCTGGCCATACTCTTTTTGTTCCTGAGAAAGTTGTGCCGACTCTTTTTTTTTTTTTTTTTTTAAGCTGTTTTAGGGGGTTGGGAAAGGAAAACTTTAAAAGTAAAATAATACAAAACAGACCACTCTGCCATTACAGGCACATAAATAGCTGCACCATAGCCAGGCTGCAGACTCACTTTGCCATAGCAACCTCGGCGAGTGTTTATAGCAGCCTGTCGCCCCAACTGGAAAACAGCAGCTGCCTTGGCCTCAGCACAGCAGGCAGGCACCCCCCGAGAGGTGTTGCAGGGGCCACAGGCCAGCCCTTCTGCGGGGGCCGTGGGAACTGACAGAGCAAAAGCAGCATGGGGGGCTTCCCTGGTGGCGCAGTGGTTAAGAGTCCTCCTGCCAATGCAGGGGACACAGGTTTGAGCCCTGGTCCGGGAAGATCCCACATGCCACGGAGCAGCTGGGCCCGTGCACCACAACTCCTGAGCCTGCACTCTAGAGCCCACAAGCCACAACTACTGAGCCTTCATGCCACAACTACTGAGGCTTCATGCCGCAACTACTGAAGCCCACGCACCTGAAGCCCGTGCTCCGCAACAAGAGAAGCCACAACAATGAGAAGCCTGCGCACTGCAACAAAGAGTAGCCCCCGCTCACCAGAACTAGAGAAAGCCTGCGTGCAGCAACGGAGACCCAACGCAGCCAAAAATAAAAAAAAAAAAAAAGCAGCATGGGGTTCAGATGTGCTGGGGGGCAGTAATATTTGGGGAGCCTGAAGTGAGTGGTGGGTCTCTTTTGTGTCCATTTTTCCCCACCCCTGGGTACCACACCGTCTCTCATCTCCTGCCGAGTAGGAAACAGGAGTGCAGAGGGTGCGTAGCTGCACCAGAACCCGAAAGGGGTCTGGGTTTTCCTCTGACTCTCACCAGGTATCTTGTTTTAACTTTCTGAATAAATCTTGGCTTCAGTTGCAGCCTGTTCAGGGAGGTCCTCTCAAGTCTAATTTTCTCAAGGACTCACAGGAGAGGAGCTTTCCTTGGGAGGATCATGGGTCTCTCTGGGAAAGGGGGCTGCCCCAAGATGAATGGAAGCAGAGATCAACATTCTGGAAGGACTAAAGGAGGGCGAGATGTGACGAGAGCCTCCTGTGCGTCCCCTGTCAGGCTGGATCTGAGAACAGTGTCGGGACTGGGCCCCCAATCGAGGCTCTCAAAGTGCTTTAGCCTGGTGTTGGCTGGAGATTCTCACGACGTTGGAAACTCTGCATCGTTCTCAAGTGTGGTACCCAGACCAGCATCAGCATCCCCTTGTTAGGGAGCTTGTTATAAATGCACATTCCCAGACCCCACCCCAGACTTCCTGAACCAGCAACTCTGGGAACCCTCCTGGGAGTCCTGAGGCTCACTCAAGTTTCAGGATCACTGGTCCAAGGCACAACAGAAGTGCAAGAGAGTATGGTCTGCCCACTTTCTAAAGACCACAACTGACTTAGCGCCTCCTGTGTGAAGAAGGAAGAGTGAAGCTGGGGGATGAGGCGACAGCTATTCGGGAATGCTCCCGGCTCTCTTTCCTGGTGAACTCCATCTTCTCAGCATGGAGCCCTTGTCCATTCGCCTGGGAATTCCGGGAAGCAGCTGGGCTGAGAGAGGCTGGAAGAGGCAGTGGCGGGGGCTGGCTCTCTGTACGCTGTACCGGCAAGACTGCCGTGGAGCGGGGGAGGCGATGGGACGCCGGCAGGCATGGTGTCCAGGGGGTGGTACGCTGGCTAGTGTCTGGGTCCCACAGGAATGTTATTTTGCTTCCTCTCCTGCTGAGCCCCTGGGACAGCTGCCCCGGCAGTCTCTTTTGGTAGATGCCATGTGGCCTCCTCAGTCTGAGGCCAGGCAACTTCCCTCTCACCCCGAGGCCTCCCCAGAGCCTGCGGCCCGGGAGCAGCGAGATCCTGACTGACTCCAGTAGTCAAGGGAGATTGGCCCTCCCCCCGCCTCCACGAGCATGGCGTGATTCTGCTGAAATTTGTTTCTAAAAATAACACAGGATCCAATCCAGCTGCTAAAAAGCCCCTTGCTTCCCTTGGGACGAAAATGTGGAAAAACCGCCGTAGCCCCAAGAAAGGCAATCTGTGTTGCCCAGGAGAGTGTGTGTACTGGATATTTGAATGCTGCTGCCCAAGGGTCTGCCTCTAACCATCCCAGTTTCGAGCAGCTGCACCTTAGTGTTAGAGGCAGGTACCCTTCTAACGCATATCCTGAGCATTTCCCACAATCTGGCCAGCACTCCCTTCATTAGACAACAGACCTTCTGGATGGCACTGCTGCTCCCAGCTGAAGTCAGCTCTTGTCCTCCTTAATCAGCTGAAGGAGTGGGAGGTTGCTCTTCCATCCTCTACATTTTTTTGAGCTCTGGCTTGCTGTGAACATTCCCTCAACACCCCTGAGTCACAGGAGGCCACGGAGGTGACCCGGGCCAGTATGACTCATAATATTTGGAAAAGAGGGTATATTCCCTATGGCTCTAGGCTCAAGGGACTGCCCGTTTTCATCTTGATCTATTGATGCTATTATTAGGATGAATGCAGGGGGGTGACAATGCCCCACTAGGCACATGCCAGCTTCCGTTTCCCACCCCATGCTGTGAAGCTTCCTGTCTTCATCTTGATGGTTCCTGGAGTCTCTGAGAGGGGCCGGATCAACAGGCCAGATGATCAGGAAGAGACTGTCATCAGCCTTGGGTCAATTCTTGGTATCACTGTTTAGAGAAGGCTGTGCTATCTATGCGCCTGACCTTCTCCCTGCCCTCTGAAGGCATCTGGCCAGAACTGATAAGTTTTGTCCTCATTGTCATAGCATATCTTAGACAGTACAGCCCCTCCAGGCTTCAGCATCATAGTATGTTTTATTTTTTTTAGACCTCAGGTACAGACTATTGAGTCAATCATACTATGGATTCATGGCCCAGTGTTATCGTTGGTCCATGCAAGGCCCTTCCTGTGCTCACTGTTTCCCCGTATCCCATGTCTTTTCCCTTCCTTGCCTAGGAGCAGCATTCTAATGTGTTAATATGTATCTTTTTGTTTAAATACATCCCTTAAAGTGTATAGTTTTGCTTTAGATGCATGTGTTTTTAACTTTTGTTAAAGCACCTTTTTTACCCCCACTAAGCACTGTTTTTAAGATAGCAATTTTGTTGTGTGTATATCTGATCTGTCTTTCTAACTGTGGCATAATATCCCCTCTTATCTAGCTCACATATTTTACCTGTCCGTCACTGGGAGAGGGGATTCCAGGTTGCCTTCAACGCTCTGTCACCACAAATAATGTCCCAGTGAACATCCTTACACATGCCCCTTTCTGAACCTGTGTGAGAATTTCTTTGGGAGATGTACCCACTTGATGACTGCATCCAGGGTATGCATAGACTTAGTTCGGTCAAGTACGAGGTGGCTCCAAGGAGGAGGGGAAATTCTGGATCCCTGAGACCCAGGGGTTGAGGACAAGACATTTTCTCCAGATAGATGCTTTGATTCTAGCACTGCATTTCTGCTGCTGAGTTGAAGAAGACACTCTCAGGGTAGCAGACTTGGGGAGGGGGAGGGTAAGGGAGGGAGCCTCATGTATACCACCTCCTAACCAGCAAGTGATGTTTTCTCTTTAGGAAGGGAGTACCCACCAGAACCCAAATCCTAGGGGCTGACTGAGAATTAGCATCGAGTTCCAAGACCAGGAGCAGAACCACAGGCTACAGTGTGCCATGCTGTAGTCAGTACAGAGGCATGGTTTTGGTGCCTCAGCCCTCACTTGGCTTCCTGGCACCGGCATGGCTATTGCTGAGGATGACAGGTGGTGCCGCCCACTACCTGAACTTTAGCCAACATCCTCTGCCTCTGACCTTCTTCCCATATGCCTCCAAAGGGCCTCAGTAGACTGAAGGAGGGTATGTGCGCAGGTCTGCTCTGCAAGTCAGCAGGCATTAGGGGAGCAATTAGGGCAGGGCGGGCATGGGGAGGGAAAGAGAACCTGGGACCACGATGAGGATGGCTGCTACACCCAAGTGGTGGGAACTAGCACAGGTGGGCTAGACTCTGGGTTATGGGAATAAGGGGCCTGTAATGAGGAGGGAGCAGAGCAGCCTTCGTGTAGAATTTAGACCTTCAGAGAGAAGGGCCAACCAGGGATGTTTCATGCTGGGCAGCCTGCCATGTTCAGGTGCTTGCCAGCTTTCTTGAAAGCCCCTCTAAGAGGTATGACAGTGCCGAGAAAAGGAGTGAAGCTTAAGACACTGTAGGTAATGGCTGAGGAACTGCCCCTGCTGGAGAAAGGAGGGAGAGGCTCTAGAGCCGGGGCTCTCTGTGCCTCTCCCCAGTCCGTACAGGCTGCCAGGCCCTGGGTGTGAGATGAGGAGTGGAGGGAGCCCTCAGCCCCACTCCTTCAGTCTCTAGGTGGGAACTGGATATACTTGGAATCATGCCAATCCAGAGCTAAGGGCATTCTGGCTGGGGGGATACGTATGTGTGGGGGTGGGGATGGAGTGGGGAGTGTCTGCCCCTCACAAGCTGTAGCTCTGCCCCTACGCCTGCCCTGATGTGTTGTAGAGGCTTCAGGGGTTGTGGGTCAGGGACAGATAGATAGGTTTATACGGGCCTTCTGATCAAACTTTAGAAAGTAAATCTGTAGCTTTGTTTCCATTTTTCTTACAGGATTGTCCTTGTACTTGATGCAGGGTAGCTTTGGATTCAGACTAGGACACAAATCCTGGTTCTCTGAATCTCTATTTCCCTGCTATAAAATGGGGTGCCCTCCTTATAGGGCTGTTAGTGAAGATTCAGTGAAGCAATATGTAGAATAATGATAAATAACTACTATTTATGGACCAGCCACGACATATCAGCTGCTATGCTAGGCTGCTGCCTATACAGTACACACGTGTGTGCGCATGTGTGTGTGTTTACATATATGATTTCTCTCGGGGAAGTGTGGGCTTGAAGCAGGTTTCATATCTCAGTTTGGTGCATTCTAAGGTGGGACCAGCCTACTCCTGTGCCACCCCCCTCCCCACCCGCACAAGGTCTTCCCTTCTTGGCACTGATGCTCCAACCACAGCATCTCCAAGTGCTACCAACTCACTTCTGAGCAGAGGCTCCCAGCCCAGCGAAGAGGGCAGGGCATGAGAGTCCGCTCCACTGAACAGCCCCTGCCTGCAGCCCAGAAGCCAGAGTTGAGCATAGCTACTTATTATTCCAGGCAGGTCTGGCTGCAGTGCTGCACCAGCCTGAAGCCCTAGGCCCCTGGCCCCTCCTGTTCCCTTTCTCCTCTTTCCATTCATACTTCATTTCCCATGCATCATGCCAGATTCATTAGGAGCCTTTGGCAGGGGAGATTCAGGGGGTGGGTTCCTTTCAGATTCTCAGAATACCCTACTCCCTACATAGGGAGTTACCCTTTCTCCTCATAGCCTGGGGGTGCACCCCAGGAAAGTTAAGAGTAAGGGATTTCTTGACAAAATTGGAGGAAACAGTGTCTGACTGTTGTTTATGGTTTGGTGACTTAAGGCATGAGGTTTTTGTCTCTGGCAGCGCCTCAGTTTAGAACTTGCTAGGGAGCTCAGCTGCACATTGAGTCATCAGGAAATATAGGGTGGTCTGCTTCTCAGGTATGTGTAGGAACAGGAGGGGGTCTCTTTCACCCTCATTGCCTGTGACGTGATGTAGTTGATTCTGAAAGAGAGAGAGCAAGTGTAAGAGTCAGCATTTCCTCTGCGTGGTTATGTGTATTCTCCGTACCCCAAAGCTGCCTACTTTTTAAAGGACTTATATTTGTCAGAAAATGGGGAGGTCCAGACTTGAGGGAAGGAGTAAGGTATAACAAAAGGAGGACCAGGCAGTCAAGGCCACTGACTTGCCAAAGAACAAATCACTTTTTATGTCTTTGGACCTCAGTGTCTTCATCTGTAAGGTGGGAGTCACAGCTGTCCTACCTAAAATTGATGTGACAATCCTTTTACATGTCACTGCAAGTTGTAGAACAGATGTTACAGAACTTTAGGAGGAAAAAAATTAAAATGATTTAATGATCATATAACTAGTATGATTTCTTGCCCCTGCAGGAAGGGATGAGAGTTTGCTCTTCTATACCATCATCATTAAGCTGGCAAAATGCTAGAAACGGGGAGTGAGAACATACCTAACCCAGGAGGCACTGAGCCGAATGACTAATCCTGACCTGACAAGAGGTGGTACCTCCTAGGCATCTGAGCATTGCATCTGAGCCTGAGCCTGTGTGAGCATTTACATACTATTCTTTGCCAGTTGCCTAATAAGGTTAGGGGCTAGGCAAGCTCAGCAGTTGCAGAGAGCTCTTATTCTAAGAGCTCAGAGAGAAGTATTGGCACCAGCTATGCCTCTGAATTCCGGAAGAACTTTCACGGAGAGCCCAACTTAAGAAAGGGTCCCAAATGGGCACTGTCCCTGTGACTTTGTGCCAGCAGCTTAGTGCTTGACCTACATATGTGTCTCTAGAGCAACCTGAAGCAGACAAACCTCATTCCTTTCTACTTGTCCCATGTGTTCTAATCTTAAGTGACCTTTTCTCATTGGTTGTCTACGTGAGTGGAAGAATCTCTCCTCTTTGATCTCTTCAGACTGCCCCTACTTCTCTAGAGATCCCAGGCCACATTGCCTAGTGGTTATAGCTAATGGTTCTAACCTAGCTAATGGTTACTGCTAATGAAGCTGCCTTGGAATTTTCCATTCTTTTGGGGGTGTGGGAGTTCCCCCTGGCAAGGAAAGATGGAGGGGCACGTGGAAATTATTGCTCTTCTGCTTTAAGGGCTAGATTTAAAAAGTTCATTAAGATCAAATCAAGCTTTTTCGCATCACTTGAGTGTCCTATACTGGACACTGGTCATCTTTCATCTAAGATTTCAAAGCACTATTTCTATTTATAATCCCTTTCCTTTATCACTTTCTTAGGATGATGTGAAAAGGTAGGGCTGATTCTTCCCCCAGATAAAGATGGGAGGAGCTGAGCCCTAAGAAAACTGAGCACTAAGAAGGCCAAGTGACTTGCCTGAGGGGTACCTGGGAAGATGGTGAATCTGGTTCTGAATCTACTACTGGTTTTTCAATCAAAAAAATTAGCTGAATGCCTGCTCCATGCAGGTGGTCATCTAGGCACTGGGGAGAAAGCAGTGAACAAGACACATGAAAAGTCTCTGCCTTCATAGAACAAACATGGCAGTGGGTAGAGAGTTAAAAAAAAGTAAAATCTTCTGATTTCCAGTTAAGCTCTCAATCAGCACTGTCCTCAACATCCTCTTGAAAGGCTAAGGAGTTCAACTTAAGGGTCAGCTGGGCTTCTTGCTGCTATAGCCCTTCCCACTGCTTCCAGACTTGGAGAAGAAGGTGAATTGGAGAGAAAAGCCTGTGGTACTGTTTATCCCTATGCCAGTATGATTGAAGGGAGTTTGACACTCTGCCTCAGGTTCTCTCCAGACCTCCTTGTTCCCCAGGATTCTCTGATGACATCTAAAAAGAAAGGGAATATGATGTTTAAAAAACAATAGCAACAACAACAAAACAAAACCCTGCTTGCGTAACCCTTTGTAAGTCAGAGTAGCTCTAAAAATTTATAGTAGAAGGAGGAGGCAGAGGGCAGACTGGGAGAGAGAGGGGTTTAACCACCTCCATCCCAGTGGAACCTGCCAGGAACAGGATTGATTATAATTAGCAGGAACTTTGGCCACATGTGATTTTTGGAAAATTAATTGATAAAAGAGTCAAGTCCTTATCTGATGGTCCTTGTGCTCCTTTGTTCACCTTCTAGAAGCAAGGATGTCATCCATTTATTAGAGAGGGGCTGGGCCCCCAGTGTTTGGGTGCTGTGTTCAGGAAGAGCCCCTTCACATTTAAATAGCCAATGTGTGGCAGTCCTCCTGCATGCCACACAGCAGCCCCTTTCTGACGCTGAGAACGGAGCTCAGGATAAGCCTTTTCACCTTCATCCTCCCTGTTCTTACCTGTACATACTCCTGACCCTCTTTCCCTAGTGAGCACGTGTAAGAGGTAACACATGCCTTCCTGGGGAGAAATGCTGGTTTGAGACCCTCCGGTGTCACTCACACGCAGACTAACTTTGCTCCCCTACTCACCCTGTTGTGGCCCTAGGCTCTATCTGAATCAGTAGCTGTCATATTCCTGCCACCCCAGAGGAACTTTAACACTCATAGGCTTCAAACTCACTCTTTCCTCCTCAGAGGTCCTTCTGTCCCCTTTATGTAAAAAGGTTCCACCCTGTATCGCCTACTGACAGAGCATTTTACTCATCCTTACCCCCCAAAAGCTTTTTGGAGCAGTGGGGGGCTTAGCTCCTGATCTATGGACAACTGCGGCATCCTGAAGAATTTCTATACAGCATCAGGCTGAGTATTCTGAGGGGCTGCAGAGGATTGGGCATCTTCTACCAGGTTGTCCTCCTGGTTTGTAAATGTGTGTATTAGGAGTAGGGGAGGGTGCAGGGTATGGGGGAGGGTGGCAGACTGGCAGGCCACCCTCCAGATCACTCTGGTCTGGACTCCTTTTCTGACCTCTTCCCACCTCTTAGAAGTAAGGTCAGACTAAAAGATTCTGTAGCAGGTCCCTCAAATAGACAGGGAGTGCATTAGAACAATTAGAGGTCATAACCTTTTATTTCCAGGTTTCTGAAGTTGTAGGGTTTGTGTTGCTTGGTTTGGAAGAGGTGAGGTATGAAGACTGGGGTGTATCTGAAATTGTTGGAGTCTACAGGCTGCTGGGGCCTCCCAGGGAGGAAGGGGCCTCAGCTCAGGCCTCAGCTATCAGTTCAGCTCAGACATCAACCGTCACCTAAACTCTGTGCTAGAATGAGTACCTCTTGCCCTTGCAGATGCTGGATCTCCATGCTGCTCTAATTGTTTCTTTTTGTCTATCTTTGAATCTTTATTCCAGAGATCCCGTTGTCATCGGTATCCAGGGAACCCTCCTCTTCCTCCTCCTCCTGCCGCCTCTCTACCACTGCAGTCGCTGGTTGTTGCTAAGGTTGCCTCCATGGTAACATGCACATCCTGTTTACACCTCCATCTGGGCAAGTTGGTCTAAGCTAGGAACCTACCTACCTACCCTGGACAACCACTTCCATCACCACCTGGGGACACCAATCATCGTGACACGTGGTCCGGTTCCACTCAGTTCCCCCATCCTCTTCCTCCTCCCACTGCCAAGCTTCATACTCAGAAAAGGATCTGGGCTACGGGTTGCTACTCTGAAGCTTATTGCACAAGATATAGTCGATCTATTTCCCATCTGGGCTCCCAGTGAAGCAAAAAGTAAGAAGAAGTGAGGCAGAGAGGCAAGAGACCCTGATCAGTGGAAGGGAAATTTCACATTTTCTCTGGTTGAGGGGTTTGGTAACAGCAGGCAAAATGACAAACCCAACAGAACACGCCTTGCCAGCCAACTCGATAATTGAGAGCCATGAAGGGGAATTTGGCTGCACAGTAATGGACCTGAGGAAGCTCATGGAGCTGCGTTCAACTGATGCAATAAACCAGATCAATGTCCACTATGGAGGAGTAATGAATCTCTGCAGTAGACTGAAAACCAACCCTGTGGAAGGTAAAGGCCATACCAGGGGTGGGGAATTGGAGGAAGGTGGCTAGTGTTAAAATATATTATTTTCCCAACTTCTAGAGAAGGAACATTTCTGGAGACCTTGCTGGTATATCTGTGTCTGGTGGGTAAAGTATAGTATCTGAAGAGCTGAAAGGAGGTGCGGCTATGGAGAGAAATGTCATTTCTTTCCCAGAGATGATGTTGAGTGACTGTGGTATTCTCTGAAGATCATTCTTTCCTCCTTTTTCTGTATCAATGTACAGAAGGCAGAAGATCTCTATTTTATAAATGTTTATGTTAGAGATGCTTTTATCAGTGATCAAGTCCCTTATTCTGTATCAGTCTTTGATTGCGAAGGGTTGAAGATATAATTCTTCCCCACACTGATCTTACAGTGTAATATGAAGAAAAGTGGGTGAGTCCATCTACCTAATGTAGCACTTCTCTATGGTACACAGTTACAAACAGGATGGTAAGTCATAACCTAGAGAGTTGTACCCACCATATCTTTGGATTACTCACTCTGTTTTCTTTCAGGGAATTATTGATGACTTTTTCAACCCTGTCCTATGCACTTTTAGTATAGTTGTTCTTAATCTATTCTTAAAAGAGAATGAAAAATCCAGCTTAATGCTTACCTGGCTCAGCCCAGTTGCCCAGTGAGCCATGGTAATTTTGCCTCATTGAAATGGAGAGAGTACCAGAGGAATCTTATTTTCTCCTTTGCCTGGTTTCAGCATCTGTTACAGGTCCTTGCTTGGTCCTATCAGTCAGGCAGGCCACGGTTGAGTAGCTTGAGATAGAGCAAAGATCTTGTCCTTTAGATGCCTTCGGCCTCTTGACGTATACCATTTCTGACCCTTCCTTGGAGGCCACATCATACTTCTTGCCAATTCTAAGAAGTTTTGACCCCTAGCCAATGTTATAAGTTAGTGACTTGGAGTCCAGACTCTCTAGGATTAAAAAAAGGAAGAGATTTTTATCTAGATATCTGTACATTGCCCATGTCTTATTTTATTTTATTTTTTGCAATCAAAGAGAGCTGCCCTACACGTCCTCTGTACTTCTAGAATTCAGTTTCTTATCTCATAGGCTCTAAGTTCAAATATTAGCTCTACCATTTACTAGCTGAATAGCATTGAACAGTTTGCTCAGCCTGCCTAAGTAAACATCATTTTCTTCTTTGAAAATGATGTTAGTATCTAGCCTGTAGAGTTATTGGAATTAAATAATGTAATGTTATGTACAATGCTTACGCTTATAATGGGTGTTCAATAAATTAGTCGTCTCACATTAAAATGGAGTCCATGTGTCTGAAGATATTTGCCAGAATATGAGTGCCTATGGAGTGCAATGTGTTATTACATCTGGAGAGGCTGCTGCAGTCTACTTGCAACCACTGTCCATTTTCTCCATTCACCTGTTGATGTCAAAAAGCTGTTTAAGATGGCAGTGCTTAGTTGCTTTCATGTGGCTTAGCAAAGGCCTTCTGTTTAGTATCTAATGACTGCCCTTTGGATAATGCCTACTTCTTGTCAGCTAGATTTCTTTATTCTGCCACTTTCACAGTAGCATTGACCTTAAAGAGAGGGTATTCTATTATGTTTAACTGAGATACTGCAATACTTTCGAAACATTCATCAGAATTTAAGCAGGATCTTTCTTTTCCCCTTCCTCTTCTGTTCTTATCCCTTGGGTCAGTTGTTTCTCTCACAAAGTGAAACTCAGAAGTCCAAATAAGCTGGAACCTAAGAAACTCCAAAGAACAGGGTCCAGACTTTCCTCCCGATTTTCCAAACCCTTTCTCATAGCTGTTATTGTTAACTTCCTGATTCCCAGAGAGCTTCCATTCCCAAATGCCAGCATATATATTGTACTTTAATCTCAACATCAGATATCAAATGCTTAGATTCTTTCCCAGTCCTGGTTTCAGACCTGTAGTTGAAAGTCACCCTTCTGATGTCAGGTGCCTCTGTTGCTACAGACCCTGGCCATGCCTATATCCCAGTACCTCTACCATTGTCACAGTTGTCCACTGCCATTCTCCTGCTTCCTTAGATCACAAATATGTATCCTGATTTATTTCAATATTACGACTTACCCATAGGGCTGGTCCTGGAGCTGCTGAGGCAGGGTGTCAGAAAATAACTTTTCTGCGAGTAATTTTTAGCCCCCAGTGCCAACAATGACCCCCTCATATGTGAGAAAGGTAAAGGGATAGGCAAAGGAGACACAGAAGAGCTATGACACAGAAGTCTCTCCCCAGACAGGGATGGTGCTGAGCAGTTTGGTTGGACAGGCTGAGAAAAGAGCATCAATATCCAGGTGCCATAAAAAAACCGCCTGTTCACAGAAGACCACTGAGGTGCCTGACAGCCTATCATAGCTGTGGGAGGCCCCTGCAGGCTAATAATAAGAATAAAGAAATTTTCCCGGTGTTAGAATTCTGCTGATTGGAAACCAACGTGAAGTAAGATAGGGGGGATTGGTTCCTAGAATATGACTCTTCCCCTTAATTTTCTGTTGGATTGATAGTATCTTTAGTATAGATTGGTAGATTGTTTTAAACCATAGCTACTAAGGGGTCTTATGGAACTTGGAGTTTATAACATTTCAAACACTAACATGTTTTTTTTATTCTGTCTCTCTCTCTCTCTCTTGCTCATAACAGACCAAAAGGTTTAAATGACTTGCCTAAAGTCTTACCACAGGGTAGAACTCGATGGAATAATTCATGTTTTCTGATTCACAGTCCATTAATGTTCTGCTGCCCCTTTGGCTAGAGCAGCAACACGGAGAATCTCAGAATCACAGATAATTTTACAATTTGTTTTATATTCCAATGCCTGATAAAATGTCTAACCGTGACCCAATGCTAATGTGAATTTAATGTTGGCTTGTGTTCCTTGAGTACAATGGCTAGTTGGAACAAGAGGAGATGCCCCAGTGGCCATGAGTTGGTTACATTCGAGACGACGTGGAGGTGCTCAGCCTCCATGGCATTCAGCAATGACCAGACACAAGGTTGAGTGTGAGCAAAAAAGGGAAGGAAAGTTGGGGAAACAAAAAAGGGTGGGGGAGACGTGAAAGACGACACATGCTTTCATCTAAGCCACTAAAGAGTTCAGCCTTCATGGCCAGGTTAAAGAGAAGCAGAGAGGCAGAGGTGAGGCTCTAGTTCCTGGATAAGTGGTTGTTGTGTTGCCTGAGGTTTATCAGTAGGGAAAACCTGAGCATTTTGCGCCAATGGAATCTTTTTAGTTTGCTTGCTTCTTTCCTCATTCCAATTTCTTTATTCCCCCTCTTTCTATTGCCTCTTCTTTCCCCATTACATCCCAACCCCAACCAATCTCTCCAATCCCCAAAGAGCTGAGCATTTTGGATGATACCCGCTAGAAGATGGCTTTTTATCTTCTGATCAGTTTTGCATGCTATCTCCTGGCTTCCAAGAGCAAGAGAAACCTTTGTGAATCTGGAATGAGAATTACCCATGGCTTAAGGGGAAGAAAGGAGAGGTATTTTCCTTAGTCTCAGTCTCCCTTTGTGTGCAGGAAGAAGAGAGAATCCTAGTTGAGAGATTCTTTGGTCTAGATAGAAAGTTGTATGAATTCTTCTTCCCCATAGAACTTTTCCACATTGGTCCTCAGCTGTGTTACCCTTTTTAGGAGGAAGAATGATGTTTTCTGAGGAGGAGCTAGGCCAGCAGTTAGGGGGGAGGTCTGGGCCCAGATGAGAAAGGGCAGAGAAGGGGAGCCTTGACTAAACAAGGAATCATTACCTGTGGGCTTCTTTCAGAAAGCTAAAGACTATTTATGTTGAATTTGGATCTATAAGAATGTTGGTGGGAATTTCTGTTTCATGTTCCCTCTGTACCCTGCTATTCCTTTTCTCCTCTGCAGAGTTGAGGGTGTGACAGTGGGATACAGAGGGTTTCTAATTTCTTTTCAACCACATTAAACAAATATTTAATGTCCAGCAGGTGCTGGGGACACAATGGTGAACACGACAGGGACAGTTCTTCCTTCCATAGAGCTTACAGGCAATAAGAGGATACACAAAAATTAAGGCAATTTCAGAAATATTGTCATAGTGCTATGATGGTATTATGGGAGCACATAGTACAGGGACCTAAGCTGAGGGGATTGTAGGGAAGGAAAAGGGGGCCTAGGAGTCAGAGATAGGACTCCTCCATCATGTGATTGCCTAGGGAAGCTCTGGCCTGGCCATGCTCTGTGGTAATTGCTACCACTTACTAAATGTTCCTGGCATAAGATGCAAGCATCTTTGCCTTGCCTAATTACTGAGCACCTACTAGGTTTTGGGAGCTGAGATTCTTTGGGGAGTAAACAGCAGGAGGGGGAAAAAATCTGTTTTAAGACAGCCCAAACTTTGATTTTGGTTCATTAACTGCAGGATTTAGGTTAATATCTCCTGCCATCTTAAGGTCTCTGGGGTTTAGCTGTGTTCCTGTTGCCATGCCTTTTGAGGTCAGTGGCATGTTCTACCAAGAACTATCCATTTTCCCATAAGCTGGGACATACTGGGAATGGGCTCTTCCTCAGTGTGGGAGATTGAAATTTCTAGTAGCATTGTCAATCTGAAAGAAAATTGCACACGTAGCCCCAATAAATGTTCACCTACAGTACTTCTAACACTAATATTATTTACATAATGGGATCTACAAGAAATAGAAATGGATGAAGTAATACAAAAAGTTCCAGTACCTTTCCCACGCTCTAACAGATGAATGCATGCCCCCCATTTAGAGACCACTGCTTTAGAGAATGTTGATGTTGCAGGGGATGTAAAGAAATGGGCAAGTGGATATGGGATGGAACGGATATGAGAAGAAGATGGGCAACTGGCTTCTCTGAGATTTTCCTCCCTATCTGTAGGGCTTATAGTCTGTTTTAGAAAATCCACTTTTAGGAGTCCATCAATTTTAACTTAGAAGCATAGCCAAGCTACCTCTCTTTCCTCATGCCCTCTGCCCCATAGCCGTCACCTGGAAGATGACAAATAAATTATTCTAAAAACAATTCATGTGGGCATGACTGCTGAGAATAACAATCTGTGGTCCTCTCTGCCCATCACACTTTGGGCAGACATATTAAGTTTAAGGTATGACAGAGACTCATGCCGAAAGAATATCTTAGAGGGAGGAGAAGGGGTAGAGATGGGCAGACCAGCTCAAACAGCCAGAGAGCAGCTACGCTGTGATGTGAGTAGCTGTGAAATATTTAGTACTTGGCAGAGGGGTGGGAAAGGTTTTCACAAAACCTGGGGGAAGCAGCATCAACAGTGGGATGGTAGATGATTGAGAAAGACAGGAGAGAAAAAGCGCCCTCCCTCAGTCCCTCCTCCCCCTGCAGGGAATTCCACGTTGCATCCTGGGAGTTCCCTGTCTGGTTTGAGTTATATGCCTAGGGCTGAATTAAGCCAACCGTGCGTGACAGCTGTGGGCCTGCTCTTTCCCAGGCCAACCCCAGGCTCTGTGAATTCTTTTCTATCCAGCTCCTCCTTGCCCAGAGTTGGGCTTCTGGCTTAGCTGGCATAATGCTACCAAGCAGGGGGTAGAGAAGTCTGGAGGCAGGGAGAATAGTTACATCTCCTGAACCTGAGAGCCCTCCCTGCTTTCTCCCCTTCCACCAGGCCTAGAACCTTTTGTGCCACATTCCTTTGGCAACTCAGCAGAAACTCTTGCGAGTTTTGTTTTGCTTTAAACCTTCTTGTCATTGCCTTGCACTGAACCTGTCAGCCAGGGGAGGGAAGAAAGATAGCATTCCCTCCTTGGCTGAGGCAGATGTTGCATCCACCCTTGGAAGTGGAGCTTTCGCTCTTTTTATTTAGCTCTGAGGTGTGAGTACGGGGGGGTGTGACACCGGAGGGGAGTGTGTGCATGCAGCGTGGGAGAGGGCAGCCGAGCAGAGGGTGAGGAGGGCACTTCGGGGAGCTGTCTCTTCTCTATGCCGGAGTTGGAGTGTTCAAAAAAGGCATACAGCAGAGGGCCAGATAAGGGGAGACATTCCCTGAGGAAGCTGTCCACCTAGGGCAGGGCTTTAGGATTGAGAGTGAGAAAGGGGCATTCTTCTCTAAGTCCATCATCCTCTCGTTGTGACCTTAGGGAGACTGCCTTCTCTCTGGGGGCTGGAAGGCCAGCAGGTACAGAGCACATTTCCAAGCTGTGGGTGTGTTAAGCTAGAGATGCAGAAGCAGGGAAACTGCTCTGAATCCTCGGAGGAGTGGCAATGGGTTAGCAGCAGGAGCTGTCAGTCCTTATGTTGATTTTAGGCTACTCTTCCCTTTTGCCCCCTAATCCAGGGTTTTTAAGGTAGGACTTGAAAGGTATTCTGATGTCTGTTCTTATATACCAAATAGGATTGCCTTCAAATCAACCCAGAGAAACCTCTCCCTTATACTATTTTTGTAGGAGAAGATTCTGCTGTCCCATTGGCAAGGTATCATAACTCAGACAGCTGGGAAGTCCCTCATGATGTCTAACCTAGCCCCACCCTTTCTGGGCCTGAGCTGGCTCTGATAAGGGGTGCCTCTGCCGACAGTCCTCGGCCTCCTAGGGAAGCTGGCCCTGGTCCTTCCCTGCTGGAGCCAGGCCACTGAGGGCTGGGCTGCCGCTTCTCTTCCCAAGCCCTGGGTCCCCGCACAGGCTCACAGCAGACACAGATTTTCCACCGCTGCTTATTCCGTCTCCCGCCAGCCTGGGCAGGGCTGTGTAATTCCCCAGCGTGGGGTGGGGGCGATGACTTCACAGACTGACATTCTTGTCACCTCTCCTAGCTCATGTGTTAAGTCTGGCTCTTGGGGCCAGATGTACTCCCGATTTGGGTGGATTTTCTCTCTTATGTTCTTGGGGACAAGGTTTCTTCTCATTTTCTTGATGTATTTTTAGGGGAAACCCTTTTCCAGTGTTTCCAGCATTTTCTCCCTGCCAAGTCTTCCTTCCCCTCTTCGGGAAGCGGTATATTTTAGACGCAACTGTGGAGATAAGGGACTAAAACCCCCTCCTGGGCTGGACAAGTATTTATGTGAAATCACAGCTGCTGAGATCAAGGCCTGAGAGCCTCTTGGGGGCAGGAAGAATGGGAATGGAAAGCCCAAAACTGGGGATTGGCCGAGCTCCCGGTCCCACATGGCTTTCCTGTGCCATGCCACATGTCAGAGAGGATTCCCAAGGCTACTACGCTGACAGTCCCAAACTGCCCCTCCCTGCCACACGGCATGCTGGGAACTTGGGCAGCCACTTGACTTCTTAAGGTAGCTATTGTAAGAGCGTAGGGTGACTTAAGGTGGAGCAGAGAGATGAGAGAAAATGGCAAAAGGGAAGTAAATGTGTGACTTTGAGGGCATCTAGGTAAGAGCAAGGCCTGACCTTTTTTGTTTTCCATAACCTGTCTTGTTTCATTTGCTTGGGTCCAAAAAAGGCCAATAATGAACCTTTTATTGAATACAAAATTCATAGGTTAGAGTCTGACAGACCTGGTGTCACCATCCCTGAGGACAGGAAAAGATGGGACTAATTCACTCCGGTTGTAAATAAAGAGTGGGAACAGGACTGATTTGCCTAGAGGTGTAGAGAAAAGCAGCATGTGGGCCTGCCCCGAGGTAAATAAAGGAGGGTGGGTGACCAACCATCCCTGTTTGCCTGGGGCTGAGGGGCCGTCCCAGGAGGCAGGAGCTCCAGTGCTAAAACCTGGAAAGCCCTAGACAAACCAGGACAAGTTAGTCACACCAGAATGAAACCTCAGCTGAGTGCAGCTGCCTCCACACCCCAGCCCCACTGTGTGTAGGTTGGCATCCAGCTGCTTCCTGTAGAGCGGTATAGACTGCCGCGTACTTACTTGAGTAGTTACAAAACCTCTCCAGGCCATAGTTTGCTTATATGTGAGGTGGGGTTAATAGCAGCTACTACATAGGGCTTTGCAGTGTTTCAGTGAGAAGACACAAATGTGCCTGGTGAAGCATCTGGCACAATTGTGATCGCTTAAATGTTCACAATCTTATTTATTACTCATTCATGTAGTTCAGTCAATAAGTTTGTGTGCATACTATGTGTCAAGCACTGTTCTAGACCTAAGGAACAAAGGCAAAAATCCTGCCCTTGTGGAGGGGGATAGACAAATGTAGGATAAATATATAATCTGTTCTGAGAGAAGACCTGTAGAGGGAAACAGTTAAGCAGGATAAGGGGATCAAACGTGCTAGGGGCAGAAAAGTCTGTGTTAAATACGGTGGTCAGGGTGGGCCTCATGAGGAAGGTGGCATTTGTGCAAAGACCTGAAGGAGGTGAAAGGATGAGCCCTACCTAGTGAAGAGGAATCTGAGAAAGGAAACGTGTGCAGGGGCCCTGAAATAGAAACGTGTCTAGTGCATGCAGAGAATGGCAGGAAGGCTAACTTGACGGCATCTCAATGAACAAGGGGAAAATGGTAGGAGTTAAGGGGTGGGGGGCTGGGGGCTCATAAAGGGGGCTTATAGGCCATCGTAAGGTCTTCTGTACCCAGTTTCATTCCAAGTAAAAGGCACCAGAGGATTCTGGGTAGATGAGTGTCATGGGTTGGGCTGTAAGAGATCATTCTGGAAAGAGAAGAGACTGAGAACAGAAAGGCAAGGGTGGAAGCAGCAGGCCAGTTAGACAGTCGCTGTGGTCCAGGCGAGGGATAACCGTGGCTTAGACCAGGATGGGAGCTGTGGAAAATGAGAAGTGAGGGGACCTTGGATATATTTTGAAGGTAGAGCTGACAGATTCCCTGACTAAATGGATATAGTGGATGAGAGAGAGAGAGAGGAGTCAAGGGTGATTACAAGGTATTAATATGAGAGCAGGGAGAGGCAGGGCTACCTCAGATGGGGTGCTTTTAGCTAGACTGTTCTTGTTGTTGTTGATGTCATTTTGGCCTTCATTAGACTTATTGGGATGTCCCTTGATGATAACCTCTAATATCTGATGTCTTGATTTGCCCTCATAGTCATCTACTCACCTTTGTTAAGGAGGGAATAACATCTCCTTCCTTTACATTGTGAATCCTGCTTTCTTGAGAAACATCCTAGGTAGATTAACAAATGAGCAGAACTCCTATTTCCCTCCAGCAAGCCTGGCCGTCCAGCACAGCAGTTCCAAGTTGGCACAGACTTGCTATCTCAGGTCCCTGAGAGAGAGAAGCAGCAAGGCCCTGTCCCCTGGCACCTCTGCCTCTGCCTGCCTGGGGATCAAGATGCCCTGCCCAGAAACACTCCTTTCCCAGGCCCTGGATTTTCTTTCCTGCTGAGAACTGACTCCTCAGAGTGGTGGAGGCAGGGATTCTCTGGCAAGCAGCCCAGCTTGCTTCTAGTGCTTTGGCCAAACCTGCTCCCCTGCAGAGCTCTGCTGTGCCTCTCAGATTTCCAGCCAAGGTGGTGCTTTTGGGTCCAAGGAGGCAGGAGGCCCTGGATAAGAGCATCAGGTGCCACTTCCCCTGTTTCCCTCTCCCGAGCACTGGCAAGAGGAAGTGGTCTGCAGTCCCCACTCCACAATCGTGGGTGCCAGTGCACACCCCCACTTTACCTCCAGGCAGGGTCCCCAGGTAGATTTCAAGTAACTCTCCTGATGGTTTTTGTTTTTAGGGTGGAGAAATGGACCCTGCAAACAATACTCCCTTGGGTACCTATTTTCCCATTTTCAAAATCTTGCTCTGTCTTCCTTAGTTCTAACCCAAATCTCTCTCCTTGCCATTTAAAGTAACACTCTTGCATCCTATTCAGTGGAGATGGAGAATAGATGTCTGCCCTCCTGCTAAGCCCCCATTCCCCACCAGTGGAGTAGCCCTTCACGTTGACCAAAGTGTGAAAAAGTCCTCTGGCATCAGTATCCCCATTTTCTCCTTGCAGCTTCCGGTCATCTGCTTTTCTTGCACCTCTGTGTGAAGCTGTGTTAAGTGTCCCCATCCTTTGATTCTAACCCTCCTCAGCTGCTGATCTTTTTTCAAGACAAAGGTTGCCTCACCCTGCCTGTGGGGAACCCACAGTATAGCCAACAATGTCCAGTGCCAAAACCAGGGCTAATTTGCTAATCAAGTTGTGTAAACAACTTGATAAATGTCACCTGGCATTAATTAAAGTTAGAGGCTGTCTCCTCTTCCCTTAAAGTGTAACACCCCTGGGGCCCAGGAGAAGGGCCTAAATATAAGGAAGACACTGGGAATAATTCTGCCTCACTCTTCTTCTCTCTGGCAACATGCCTGGACTATGTGTGCACACTCACACAGGTATGTAAGCACACGTGTTAGTGGGGAGCATGCTGATAATCAAGGACTGAGTACTAACTCAGTGGCTTCACCTTCATTGTTCTTTTTATATTCAACCTGAATAATAGTGCTTCTCCTAGTACTTTGTCTAAGTAGTACTTCTCTTAGCACCTAGTACATCTCTAAGTACATAGTACTTAGCAGAACAGTAGTACCTCTTAGCGATGTGTGTGTGTCTATGCATGTATGCCTCTGTGTGTGACAGAAAAGGATGGCTGTGTGCAAAACAGGGATGCCCAAAGTCGAAGTCTCGAAGCCTCTACTCTGTTGATCTCCTGAAACCACTGAAACTTGGACAGGACAACTGGTTGGGCTCTGTCTCCTAGCCTCCTGGCATGACCTTGGGCAGATAGCTTATTCTTTCTGGCTTTTGTGTATGAGCCAGTGGGTGGAAGCCAGCTCTGTTTTTATTTTTTTATTTTCTTTAACATTTTATTTTATTTTATTTTATTTTTCAATTTTTGACTGTGTTGGGTCTTCATTGCTGTGCACGGGCTTTCTCTAGTTGCGACAAGCAGGGGCTACTCTTCGTTGCGGTGCATGGGCTTCTCATTGCGGTGGCTTCTCTTGTTGCAGAGCATGGGCTCTAGGCGCTTGGGCTTCAGTAGTTGTGGTGCGTGGGCTCAGTAGTTGTGGTGTGCAGGCTCTAGGGCGCGTGGGCTTCTGTAGTTGTGGCACGTGGGCTCAGTATTTGTGGCTCACAGGCTCTAGAACACAGGCTCAGTAGTTGTGGCACACGGGCTTAATTGCTCCAAGGCATGTGGGATCTTCCCAGACCAGGGATCAAACGCATGTCCCCTGCATTGGCAGGTAGATTCTTAACCACTGCGCCACCAGGGAAGTCCCAGCTCTGTTTTTAAATCATGACCAGCATTTACATGTTAATGTGAGAGGAAAGTTCTGTGTGAGTCTCAGGAAACATTTTAATGTTTGTGCTCTTAGAGCTGGAGCCTGGAGCAAACTCCATGAGGAAGAGATGAAGTTTTAGGTCTAGGTTAGCTTACCCTGGAGACCAAGAGAAGGTAACCAACTTGTGACCAACTTGTCTTGATTTGCCCCCACTTTTAGACTGAAAGTTTCACACCCCCTGAGTCTGAGCAAAAAGTCTGTCAGCCACAGAGACCAGTCACCCTAACTGGATCTCATACTTGGGCAGATCGGGAAGCAAGGGATCTTTTTTAAAGGGATCTTTTAACTGCCTTCTTCTGCCATTCATCCCTACCCCTTTTTTCTCACTCATTTGCTCCACTCTTATGTCTTTTTCAGGCCTATCTGGAAACCCTGCAGATCTGGAGAAACGTAAACAAGTATTTGGACAAAACTTGATTCCCCCCAAAAAGCCCAAGACCTTTTTAGAATTAGTGTGGGAAGCCCTTCAAGATGTCACACTCATCATCCTGGAGATCGCAGCCATCATCTCCCTGGTCCTGTCCTTCTATCGCCCCCCTGGGGAAGAAAATGAACGTGAGTATCTTGAACAGACCAGCATGACTCTGATCTGGGTTCTTTCCAGCACCACCGAAAAGCACTTATTATTCACGTTGACAGATTATAGCTTAAAAATGCCCCCCCATTATCCAGAGTGGGTTCTCCAAAGGAAACTAACAAGTAGCTAGTAAGCTATTCTTCCAACCTATCCTGATTCCAGGGTCTTTTCCCCCTTTTCCCATCAAATCCTTATTCAGAATGTCTTAAATCCCCTATGCTCACTCAACCAACAAAGCCCTGCATCTCAGAGTTCCCCCAGTTGTGTGAGCATCTTAGGAAGTAGTAGTGGGAGCTACCATGTTGGCGGTCACAAGTTCTTTATATGTGACTTGCCTGTAATTTGTATTGACATGTTTCATGCTATTTAGTCATTTGCTTCTTTTGGGTAAACATAAATAGTTATATTGGTGGTGAGATGACGCCCAATCCTGCTGTCCTCCAGTATCCTCAGAGGAGAGCTATTCTACCCAAGAGAATAGCTGTTATTCTCTTTCCCTGATTTTCTATCCTGGGGGGTTGCAGAAGCACAACCCCCATTTTTAATGTCAACAAAAGCCCCTAGGTGACCCTTCTTTTCTCTACTTTCCCTGGGCTAGAGTGTGGTCTAGCCGTAACTAGCCCAGAAGATGAAGGGGAGGCAGAAGCCGGCTGGATTGAGGGGGCAGCCATCTTATTCTCAGTGATCATCGTGGTGCTAGTGACTGCCTTCAATGATTGGAGCAAAGAGAAGCAATTCCGGGGGCTGCAGAACCGCATTGAAAAGGAACAGAAGTTCTCCGTTATCCGAAATGGTCACATCATTCAGCTCCCTGTGGCTGAGATCGTGGTGGGTGACATTGCCCAAATCAAATACGGTGAGAGCTCTGTGTTTCTTGTACCTGTGCCACCCTCCCTATTTGAAGGCTAGGTCCTTTGGCATAAGGGGGCTGCTTGGAATTGCTGAGGACCCAAAAAGATAAGACCCCAAATTGTGTTAGCTTCTAGGTTAGAGTTTAAGGAGGTTATGGGAGAGAAATTCACAGAAAGCAGTAACTGAAACTCCCAAAGACTGTTAGACTGTACCCTGTGTGTCTTAGATTAAAAGTATATAATATTCAGTCCACGGGAAGGTGTTTGGGGATCAGTAACTGTTTGAATTTATAATACCCGGAATGGAGTCTTATCCCAGGTTGTCAGAGCTGAAGTTGTTTCAAAGGCTCTCCAGATTCTCCCTGGGCCTTTGCCCTATAGGCAGGGCCCATGGGAGCAGCCCTGAGATGGGGTTGGATGGCCCTTACCTACGCTCTTTCCCTGTTGCCCCTTCACCTCTGTGTACTAGGTGACCTGCTGCCTGCAGACGGAATCCTGATCCAGGGCAATGATCTCAAGATTGACGAGAGCTCTCTGACTGGGGAATCGGACCATGTCAAAAAGTCCCTGGAAAGAGACCCCATGTTGCTCTCAGGTATGGCCTCTGGCTACACCAGTTCCTATTCTACCTCCCCCCCAGACAGTCAGCCACAGAGACCATATCCAGACCTTGCTCTCCCTTCTGGCCCTGCCCCAAGGTTCAACTGAGGCAGTAGCATATTAGTGGGTTGAATACAAGGATATCAAGCAACCTAAAAGAGGTTGCCTATGAAGCAGGTGCTATAGGGACCTTGGAAGGGCTCTGCTGGCTGGGGATGGGTGGTGGGAAAGGAGCCTTACCCTAAAGCAGTTAGACACATTGTTTTCCTTACCCCCCAGTTTGCTTGTTCTTGATCTTTTCCTACTATCTGCTGAGTATATCACTATCCATGGGAGAGGAAGAAAGAGGGATTGCTTTTCCCAGGTTTATGTTTCACACCAAAGAATGGCCAGGTATAAAAAAACAACACATCTCTCGTCTTCTTTCTCATTTAGGGACCCATGTCATGGAAGGTTCTGGCCGAATGGTAGTGACTGCTGTGGGTATCAACTCTCAGACTGGAATCATCTTTACCCTCTTGGGGGCCAGTGAGGGGGAAGAGGAAGAGAAGAAGAAGAAAGGTAAAGGGCTTTCGGGATGAGAGTCTTTTCCCTCCCACCCCCATGGACAAACTAGGAAAGGGAGCAGATCTGGATGCAGTACCTGGTTGGAAGAATCTGCAGGATGATGAGTGCAGATATCCAAACCCCTTGTTGAGCTAAGGGTATCATCCCTGGCTCCCCACGGTGCTCTAATGAAAACCAGATCCTGACTCTAGGCTCCCCAGTCAGGTTGCATTGATTCCTGTGTCTATTGGTGGATTGTAAAGGGATGAGGTAGAAAGCCTGCCCCAAATGAGCTGGCGAGGTGCTCAACTCCCCTCTGTGTAGTCCTCCAACCCTTGCCCCTTTTTGCCTCAGACATGGGGGATTATATGAATCATCAAGGCTAAGGGAAAACTGTCCAGGAGAAGAAACTGGATTCCTGCTGAAACTATGGGCTGTCAGTGGAAGAGAGACACGGCCAGGAGAATGGGAACAGAGAGGGAATGTCTACCCCGAAGTTAGCCCTGTCTTTGCCATTCACTTGTTCCTGAAAGAAGGAAAAACAGAAGGCAAAAAAAGATACCAAACCATATCTACACCTTTCCCTAAGCATTCCTTCTTCCCTTGGAGGAGAGAAGGATTTCTACCAGTTGGCTGGAGGACCATCTTGGGCTGTTTAGGGAAGGGCAGTTAATGAGAAGGAGACAAAACACATTCACTCAGGAACTAGACTATCCGTTTCTGCAGCTGCCTGCAAGTGAATAAGGAGGCCGCTTGCTTGGCGCTGGTAAACTGACATGGAGGCACCTTGCAGGGCCTTTGCCACCAGGCAGAAACAGTTCAAACCTCTCGCTTCCTAACCCCCACCCCATTTCTCCAAGTGGTGTGACTCGGGCTGGGAGCACCCTCCCAACAGCAACTGTGCCCCAGAAGAAAGCAACTCAGAAGTGGGTGTGCACTCACCTGCATGAGTGGCCTGGTCCATACCCCAAGGAGTCATGAGAGCCCCTAATGAAGATGGAGGTAAACAGATGTGAGCTTCCTTTACATTCCCTTTCCTGCAACTCATCCCCTTTGCTGTTGCCCTTTTGGGCTCTGAGCAGGACCTAAACATTGGATATCTGATCTCTTAATAGTCACTTTGGGTCTCCACCCCATTTTTTTCTTTCTTGTTCAAACAGGTAAAAAACAAGGAGTCCCTGAAAATCGCAACAAAGGTAACCTTTCCACCCACTCATTTGCCATCTCTACCTGCCCACACTCAAACCAGGCCTTCCCAGGCCATCTGCCTCCTCCCTTTTCCTCTCCATAAATTTGTTATCTGCTGCTGTGGCCCAGATGCCTTATCCTGAGGAAGGTGCAGAGATTTGGGGGTGGTCTCAAGCTCTCAAACCCAATCTAAGATGGGACAACAGCATCCTCTGCTGTTGGCTCAAGGAACCTCATGTCAATCTTGGAGAGCCTGTGAGATTGATCTGCTCTTCCCAGGGTGCTGAACTCTTTGCTTCACTGCCCTAGGCCAGATGTAAACAACAACGGTCATCAGTTTCTGGGTTGGAAGACTTCAGGATCCTTATGGTGGAAGGAGTTGGGATGGGCAGTCCCTGCACCCTCCTCTTGTTGGCTTCCTCATCGGTGTCCTCTTCTGATCTGGATTCCTTCTCAGCTAGTCTTCTCGGGGCTGGAGAGAGCCCTTTCTCCATAACCTCGCTCCCCACCTCTTTCTTTGTTCTCTCCACAGTCTGTTTTCTTCCTCCTAATCTGATGTGTGTTGCTTTTTTGGTGGCTGTGTTTACATCCTGTCTCTGTCTTGTTTGTGAGTCTGACAGCAGAGACAGTATCTCAGGAAGGGCATCTAACCAAAGGGGTCGAGCTCTGCAGGGGTGAAACTGGAGGGGTGCCAGGAACCAGCAAGAACTGCTCTCTTGAGACGGCTCCTAGAGATTTTTTCCTTTTGTAACCCACATCATAGTAGTTTTTAGAAATAAAGGCATCATGTCGGAGAACCAGGGCTCCACAAAAATAATTCTTTAATTTTAGATTTCTTTAACTCTTCTTTTTAAAGCAAAGTGGATTTATATGTCTGTCTTTATCCTGGCTTTCTCTTATTCCAGGGAGTCCCTCGTACCAGCTTCTTCCCTTTTCCCCTAGGTCCCACTCTGTACCTCCCTACCTTCATCAGACAGGGGAGAAAAGAGATTTCCTTCCCTTATCGTTCAACTAATACGAGAGGGAACTGGAAAATACCCCGTGTCTGGGGTCTGTGTTTCTTCCTTGACAGTCTATATATATATATAGATATAGCTATAGATATAGTGAGAGAGAGATGAACCTTTCAAAGAGCTGACTAGGACCCTTATGCTCTAGGAATATCTACCAGCCTTCCCCTTCAGCCCCTTTCTGCAGTAAAGATTCACTATATTAAGCACTGAATTCCAGGAAGGATGGTTGTTGGTAATAGCACTTAGTGGCATGACTAATCCTCTTGCTGGAATAAACATGGCTTGGGGCTCTGAGGTAGTGCCAGGAAGCTGCCACTGAAGTGGAAATCCATACCCTAAAAGCACCAGATTTCACCTCCAGTTGTTAAGATATCATTCCAAAAGCCCTAATAGAGGGTCAAAGTCAAGTTCCCTGTCTGGCATGGGGTGAGGGTGGTCAGATCTGATGTCAGGGGTCCAAGGTATATTCCAGGAATAAGACAGAAGGATTTGTTAGTTTCCACTTGCCTGCTACTCAGTGCTACTACCTTGCCTGCTTACCTGTCCTATTTGTGTGTACACCCTAGCAAAGACTCAGGATGGAGTGGCCTTGGAAATCCAGCCACTCAACAGCCAGGAGGGGATCGACAATGAGGAAAAGGAGAAAAAGGCAGCCAAGCTGCCCAAAAAGGAGAAGTCGGTGCTGCAGGGCAAGCTGACGCGCTTGGCTGTTCAGATTGGGAAAGCTGGTGAGTAGGGTGGAGCCTTCTTTGTTTGTTTATCAGTGGTATTCTGGATCCTGGCTACTTTGATTGCCTTCTTTCTACACCAACCAGGTCTGGCAGAAAGAAGCTAAAATTCCAAGTGGCTAGTGCAGTCCAGGTAGCTGTGTCTCTCTCTGCGACTGTTTAGCTTTTGCAGAGAGAGATGTTTTCCTGTGTGTTAGGGTTAAAGGCGCAAACAAATGGGAGATTTACATTAGCAAGAAGGAAGACTTTAATAGCTACTCACCTGCTTGTGTATTGGCTTATAAACTCCTTACATAGGAATGGCCAGGCATAGAGCAATCAGTTCAGAATAAGGACTGGAGGGAAAAGGAAGACAGTGATTAAAGAGGTGCTTTGCAGAGCAGAGGTCAGTAAAGGCACTCCTGTGCATCGTGAGAGGAAGCAGCTTCTCCATCGCTTGCCTCTGCACTCTCCTCTCTCCTGCCTTCTTTCAGTGGTGGGGTGGGGCGGGGGATTTGGAGGAGGGAACAAAGGAAGATTGCTCCTTCAGCGTACATATCCCTTAAACTACAGTCTTTTCCCACGGTTTATTTGCTGACCTCACCTCTCTGTTTACTACAGTCAGAGTCTAGTCCAGTACATTTCTGTGTGGGGCCTGAGAGTCTGCGTTTCTAACAATCCCCCAGGTGACGCCAGTGCCGCTAAGCGCACATTGAATAGCAAGAACCTATGCTGTCCACTACTGCAGCCACTAACCATGTGTGGCTGTTTCCATTGAAATTAATGAAAATTAATGAAATTAGTGAGAATTAGATATAGTTAAACATTCAGCTCCTCAGTCACATTAACCTATTTCAGTTGGTCAATAACCACATGTGGCTAGTGGCTGCCATATTGGACAGTGCAAATAGAGAACATTTTAAGCACCACAGAGAGTTTTATAGAGCGTCAGTCTGGCCTATTCATCCAGTTCTAGTACCTAGCTAATTTTGACCACCATGAAGTCTCTTGCATATAAACAATACACAGATGAGGGACTTCCCTGGTGGCGCAGTGGTTAAGAATCCGCCTGCAAATGCAGGGGAAATGGGTTCAAGCCCTGGTCCAGGAAGATCCCACATGCCGCGGAGCAACTAAGCCCGTGCGCCACGACTACTGAGCCTGCGCTCTAGAGCCCTCGTGCCACAACTACTGAAGCCCGCGCGCCTAGAGCCCGTGCTCCACAAGAGAAGCCACCGCAATGAGAAGCCCGCGCACCGCAACAAAGAGTAGCCCCCACTCGCCGCAACTAGAGAAAGCCCACGTGCAGCAACAAAGACCTAACACAGCCAAAAATAAATAAATTAATTAATTTTTAAAAAAACAATACACAGATGAGATAAATTGCAAGTGTGGAATCAAATTGCTGAGCCTGGCACATGGGTTTGAAACATTAAACAGATCCTACTGTTGTGCTCCTAATCCCTACCTTATTCTTTAGGGAGTACAAGCTACCTGAGGGCTAGCCACTGGTCTCCTCTGTTTATTCATTTCGCATATTATCTAGACCAAGGACCAGGGGGAAACGAGTGAGGTGCCTTGCACCACCCTGAGAGTGAATGCCTCCTTAAATTTTGCAGCCTAGGTGCCTTGCTTGCCTCACCTCTTAGGCCTGACCCTGATGAAGCAAAGTACAAAAGAATATGCTTTCAGTGATACAATCACCTCTAGCCTTGTTCTGATTCCTCTGAATCACTGGGCCCTCAGGAAAAGCAAAGACACAAATCAAACTATGATTTGAGGTGGAACTTTTCCCAGATATTGTGCCACAGGTAGATACAGATGCCCAAATACTGATCCCCTCAGCCCTCAGAGTAGCCAGGCAGCACCCAAGGCAGCTGGAGCCCCTAGACCAGTTGTTTTCTGATCTTGAGCAGATTCTTCCATTGTAGGATATGTAGGATGACCAACTATCCCAGTTTGCTTGAGACTTTCTCAGTTTTAGCACTGAAAGTCCTGCAGCCCAGGAAACTGCTCAGTCTCAGGCAAACCAGGATGGTTGGTCCCCCTCCAGTGTGCCATACCAAAACCTCTCTGTGCCCTAGAGAGACACATAAAAGGGGATGATAATAGTAACATCTCACAGGATTGTTGTGAGGATTAAATGAGTTAATACCTGTGAAGTGCTTGCCTGACTCATAGTAAGCACTATATTAGTAGTTGTTATTATTGTCATCTTCTGTCTATGCCATGTCAGGAGAAAGGTTGGGAAGCACCACTCTAAGGGATAGTTATGTAGGTGATGTGCTAACACCATAGGGGCAACACTGTGAACAAGTTGTGAATTGCCTGACATCCTCAGGCTACTAGGGAAGAAGTTAAAATTGATAAACTACTAGGAAATAGGCACCTGTAGTCACTACATTATGATTTGTAGGAAGAGAGTAGGTCTGAGATAGAATCATAGAATACTATTTTAGAAAACTAGACCAATCCTCTTATTTATGAATGAGGAAATAGGCCCAGAGAGGGTCAAGACCAGTCCGAAGCCACGAGTCAAGTTGGTGCAGTGCTGAGAATAGCACCCATGTCTTTAGAATGCAAAGCCACCTCTTTCCCCTACACTGTAATGTATAAGCACCAGAGAATGGATAGGGGCTTTGGGTATGACTTAGATAGTCACTTTAAAAATGGATAGCAAAGGCTACAATTTATGCCAATCCATCTCTGGCTAGGGCCCTAGGAATACCCTGAAGCCTGGGTTCATTTGACTTGTTTCCTGGACAGGTCTGATCATGTCTGCAATCACAGTTCTCATCCTGATTCTGTACTTTGTGATCGACAACTTTGTGATACAGCGCAGACCATGGCTGGCTGAGTGTACTCCCATCTACGTCCAGTACTTTGTCAAGTTCTTCATCATTGGCATCACTGTGCTGGTGGTGGCTGTGCCAGAGGGGCTGCCACTGGCAGTCACCATTTCACTGGCTTACTCTGTGAAGGTGAGACTGGAATGAAACTGTGTCTTCTTTCAGAACAGAGACCGGAGGGGAGGGTACCGTGTAGCCTCTGGTGAAAGGATGGGCCACTCTGTCTTCATAAACTCTGGGTGATGCCTTCAGGAGCAGAAGCCACTGGCACTTTGGAAGGACCGTCTGGATCAGTTGCATCAACGTTTAAGTAACCCAGTAGAATCTTAAGAGTATTTACAAAAATGGTATCCTGCATTTTTGTGTGGGACCAGAGAATGAAATGTGGAGAGATGCTGGCTAGGAAATGGCCTTTGACCTGTATTTGGGAAGTCTTTTCTCTTCTCCTTTGTAGAAAATGATGAAAGACAATAACCTGGTACGGCACTTGGATGCTTGTGAAACAATGGGCAATGCCACAGCCATCTGCTCTGATAAGACAGGCACGTTGACCATGAACCGCATGACTGTGGTGCAGGCTTATATCGGAGAAACCCATTACCATCAAATCCCAAGCCCTGATGTCCTTGTGCCCAAGGTCCTGGACCTTATTGTCAATGGTATTTCTATCAACAGTGCCTACACCTCCAAGGTTCTGGTAAGCGTTTCCTTTGCCAGGACACTTAAAATGGGTAGGTGGAGGGAACCATTAATTTTTTCTTGTTTATTCTGCCTGAATTGCCATCCCACATCCCATTTCCCACTCCCCAGTGAACATGTTTGGGGTGAAACTAGGAAATAATCCGTGGGAGTAGATTGGGAGATGGGAGGGAAAGGGGGAGGCAGGTAGGAATCTATAGCTATGAAATGACCTCCAATCACCAGGTAAAGGCAGTATCTCTAAAAAGATCTTGGGACTTCTCTGGCGGTCCACTGGTCAAGACTTCGCCTTCCAATGAAGGGGGTGTGTGTTCAATCCCTGGTTGGGGAGCTAAGATCCCTCCCACATGCCTCAGGGCCCAAAAACCAAAACAAAAAACAGAATCAATATTGTAACAAATTCAATAAAGACTTTTAAAATGGTCCACATCAAAAAATCTTTTAAAAAATAAATAAATAAATAAATAAATAAAAAGAGACCTCATGCTGGTCAGGAGTAAATGACTCAGTTTCTAGAAACTAAGAGAGAGTGTTAGAATAAGACCCACACAGGGTGAGACACCAGCACCAGCCCCAGGGCAACTAAAAAATCCCCAAGCCCTGGGTGGCTCAGGGACCACAGTCAGCACCCCCACGGGCCCTGGGTACATGTGTGAAAGCCTCGAGCGGAGTCCTTCCCTTCCTAGGTTCTCTCCCCAGCTTCGGCACCTCATCCAACACTCCCACGTGTGTTTTTCCTCTCAGCCTCCAGAGAAGGAGGGCGGCCTGCCGCGGCAGGTGGGCAACAAGACCGAGTGCGCCCTGCTGGGCTTCGTCTCGGACCTGAAGCAGGATTACCACGCCGTGCGCAGTGAGGTGCCCGAGGAGAAGCTCTACAAGGTGTACACCTTCAACTCGGTGCGCAAGTCCATGAGCACCGTCATCGAGAAGCCCCGCAGTGGCTACCGCATGTACAGCAAGGGTGCTTCTGAGATCATCTTGCGCAAGTGAGCGCCCCTCCCCTGCTTCTTCCTCCCTTCAGGATCCTCCCCTCAGGGAGGTCAGGGTGCCAGGCCTCACGCTGAATCCACCTGGATGATGAGCAAACCCTCCTTCCAGGCGGTGACATCGTGACTAACATCTGAGCTTGGTTCAGGCCAAGCCTTGCTGTTAAGTACTTTGGATACTGTACTTACTCTTCACAGCTCAGCGAGGTAGATGCTGTCATTATCCCTGTTTTACGGATGAGAATTCAGAGGTGCTGGGAAGTTCAGTAACTTGCTGGAAGTGATACAGCTCTTAGTGGCACAGCCACGGTTCAGACCTAGGCAATCCAAACTTCCATTTCCTATTCTGAAAAGAGATAATAACACCCACCCATCTCACAGGGTTACTCTGATTAAATGATTCAATGTATGTAAAATGCCTTGCACATAGCAAGTATTGATACTAGAAATGTTAGTTCTGTGTTCCCTTTTCCTTTTTATTCTCAATTCTGATCACAGGAAGTTGCATAATCAAAGTGGCTAGATGATCCATAGGTCATTAAAAGGTGACCTACGTGGATCACCTACGTGGATATAGGGCCAGTAGCTAAAAACCAGTGCCCCAGCTTGGCTTTCGCCACCCCCTTTCGAATGACACATTCTTGTTGAGAACACCCTCTGCACTGAGCACTCTAGATACTGAGGACTGAGGAAGTGTCTCCACCTTTGCGAAGCTCAAAAGAGCAGGCGATCCACAAATGAGCCTTAATATTGTATTCACGTATGAGTAGGAGCAGACAACATGGGAGAATCAAATGCTCTGCCCACCTAGACATTACCCACCTACTGGCCACCCCACCTTGGAAAAAGGGGCTCAGCTTTGGGTTATGAGTGGAGATTTATGGCCACAGAACAGTGTCTTTAGGAGTAATGCAGAGTGGCCAGAATGTCTGTAAATGACTATGCAAGCACATAGGGGGGATGCTGCTTTCTGACTGTGTGCCCTGCCAGGTGTAATCGAATCCTGGACAAGAAAGGGGAAGCAGTGCCATTCAAGAATAAGGACCGAGATGAGATGGTCCACACCGTCATCGAGCCCATGGCCAGTGAGGGACTCCGGACTATCTGCATAGCTTACCGGGATTTCAATGACGGAGAGCCCCCATGGGACAACGAGAGCGAAATCCTCACTGAACTGACATGTGTCGCAGTGGTGGGCATTGAGGATCCTGTGCGCCCAGAGGTGAGGCTTTGACTTGAAAAAAGGGCTAGGAAACATGAATGGAAGTCTTCCAGTGGCCCCGGTCCATGCGCCAGCCCAGTGTGACCTAATGCGAGGCCACCCAGGAGTCGCAGGAACTGGGGTACTAGCTCCATTTCTAGTTGTAACTTAGGAAACTTAGGCAAGTTACCTAACTGTTTCTCATTTGCTGGGATAGATGTTTCTGTGCTTCCTGCTTCACAGAACTGCTGTAGAGTACTGAACTAATAGAAAGTGGCATTCCTACAGTTCATGCTGTCTGACGGGTAAGAAGCATAGGTTTTACTGGGCTTATTGTTTGGTACTCAAGAATCGTCAGGAGATGGAATTAACTGGAACACCAACTTTGTCTCTAGCCACCTTCTTTCAAGCAACACATTCTTGTCGAGCACCCCTAGAATAGCTGCGCGTTACTCTCAATTCTAGGGCATTGAAAGAGTCTCTGCTTCTAAGGAGTTCAGACCAATGGACTATCAACCATCAAGACCCAGAGGCATGACAGTGTGTCATGCATTTGGGAAACTTAAAAGAATTGATATTGTTGGCGTATGTGCCAGGGGGGTGGAAGGTGGTTAAAACTTCTGCTAGAAAGGAAGGCAGTAGCAAAATCTCAAAAGGCCAGGCGTGCCCTGCTAATAAATCTAGATTGTAAGTGGGAGAGTAAGCTTTTACACCTGGCTCCTGAAGCAAATTTCCCCTTCAACTCATGGTACAATAAGGCAAATTCAAATGTGAGTATCATGGATAGGACAGAAGCGAGGTGGCACCAAGCAATATAAAAATGACCAGACTTAGCCCATGCCCCATGGTTCTGCTTTCAGGGTGCCTCTCCCCTGTCCACAATGAAGGGACAACTGAACAGGAGCAGCTTACCAGGCCTCACCACCCCCACCTCCTCCATTCCTCTTGCCTCATTCTCCACAGGTACCGGAAGCTATTGCCAAATGCAAACGAGCTGGCATTACTGTCAGAATGGTGACAGGTGACAACATCAACACAGCCCGGGCCATCGCCACCAAATGTGGCATTGTGACACCTGGGGATGACTTTCTGTGCTTAGAAGGCAAAGAATTCAATCGACTCATCCGAAACGAGAAGGGCGAGGTGGGTCTTGGGTGGGAGGAATCAGGGCCTCTTTCATTAGCGGAGGGCTGGTTCATGTGTAAGGCATCTGGGACAGGTGGGAGAAAGTGGGTGGTTTTTAAACTAAAATCTATTCATAGTGAGAGGTCCCTTTTACCAAAGCTGTTCAGACAGTAAAATTGGATTTTTTTCTTCTATCTTCATTCACAAGCTATCTTTTGAGACAGTGTCACTAACTTTTCATGTCTTTCCATTTTTTTCAATTGTGGGATGATTTTGTACTGATTTCCTTCTACCTCACCCCTCCTATGTCACTGCCTTGTGACTGACAGTGGCACAGGTTGGTAAGAGAGGACATGGTCTGGGTGTGGAGCAGGCCAAAGCTTCCTAGTCAATGTAGAAATTGAACCTAAGACCTCAGAAGCACTACTTTAGCCACCTGAGCCAACAGCTAACCCTGGCCCACCTCTGTCAAGGGTCTAAGAAATACGGAATTGGTTCCCAGGTAGGGAATTGGTAGGAAAAAGAAGACAAGCAGGGCCTGAATGGTCACCATCCATGAATCCGCCCTGGAGCCTGAGTTGGCTGCTTCACCTCCACTGGAGGCCAGGATAACACTCCCCCGGGGGCCATGGAGTACCAGCTCTCCCAGAAGCTCAGCATGGGTAAAGAAGTAAGATTTTCCCAGATGGCTGTTCTGAGCTTGACTGACCCAGGTGTGGTCTGGTGTTGGCAGGTAGAGCAAGAAAAGCTGGACAAGATCTGGCCTAAGCTCCGGGTGCTGGCGCGATCTTCCCCCACTGACAAGCACACACTGGTGAAAGGTGAGGTTGGTTCCTGAGTAGGTGCCTAGGATAGAGGAAGGCAGGCCGGGATGAGCACAGATAAGAGCCATCAACCAAAGCAACTTTCTCGTCCTGAGTAGGGGGGTCCTGGGAGAGCTTCCCCGCTCATGGGACAGTTTAGCAAACATCTGAGGCCCTGGTGAGTATAAGGTATATAATATAATAAAGTTGTTTTTAAACATTATCCTATCTTGTTTGTTGATAGCACTGTGAATTAAGCAGTACAGGTTAAGCCAGTCCCATTTTGCAAATAAGGAAGTTTGAGGCTGAGACAACAAGTAACCTATCCAAATTGCCCAACTGGTAAGTCGAAGTGTTACCATTCAATCCCTGGGTCTCTGCCTTCAAATCATCCAGTGCTTTTTCCACCACATAATAGCTGCCTTGGGGCACTGGACAGGATATTCTACAAGGTCAGACTTTCTTAGCTTAGAGTGCTACCCGTGAAACAATTTACTGCCATCGGGTGACACTATAGAACCTGTAGCATAGGGAAAAAAAGAAGGAAAGAGCGTAGAAAAGGAGGTGGTGGCAGGGACCGGAGAGGAAGACCAAAAAACTGCCTTTCATGGGGAAATGGCCTCAGATGGCACATGTGGAACTCACTGTAGTGTGTCTGTCTTTCCCAGGCATCATCGACAGCACTGTTGGGGAACAGCGGCAAGTGGTGGCTGTCACTGGGGATGGCACAAATGATGGGCCGGCTCTGAAGAAAGCAGATGTTGGTTTTGCCATGGTAAGCAGCTCAGCGTAGTGTCTCTCTCTGCTGCAAGCTGCCTCCTCCAGTGGGAAGCCAGGACAGGCTCCTGGTAACCTGATGCTTCCTGTACCTTCACATCCCCCTTTGTGCTCTTTCTCTAACTCCATCTCGCCTACCTACCTGGCCAATAATAATATGTATAATGAGGGACCCATCAAGTATAAAGGCAGGGAAATCATGAGGTATCATTACCCAGCAAAGCAAGACCAACTGAAACTTGCCCATGAACATGATGATGTTGTCTGCCTAGGCACACTAGAAAATTCACATTCTGTATGGAAAATGTGCACTCTATAGTTAGCACTGTTCGTCACTCTGCTTTTCACTTGTGAGGCCCGGAGCATCAGAGTCACTTGGAAAGTTCATTTAAAATCATATATTCCAAGGTTCCACAGTCGGCTATCTTGATTCAGTAGCATCTGAGCTGGGTCCCGGAAGTGTTTGGATTTTCTGAACAGGCACACTTATTGATTCTAATGCTCAGGAACATTTAGAAGTCCCCAGATTGCAAAGTACATTCTCACACTCAAGTAACTTATGATTGTAAGCTTCCCATACACATTGAACTGTTGGTGATTTTTAAGCAGGGTAAGAAGATTCAAGAAGAAATCTGTCTTTAGGGTGCTCTCTTTAACCAAAAGATAAATTTAAAAAGTTTTTACTCTAGGAAATTTCAAGAATATACAAAAATAGAATAGTTTATTGAATCCTCATGTATCTGTCACCCAGCGTCAAATATCAACACTTGGCCAATCTTGGCCCACACATATACATTTCCCCATCTCCACCTGAATTACTCTGAAGCATATCCAAGATATTATGTCATTTCATCCAGTATGTGTCTCTGAAAAATAAATATGTATCAATAAAATATATCTAAACGAATCATAGTACCATTGTCTCACAACAAAATTGATTCCTTACTATCATCAGATACCTAGCCAGTGTTGACATTTCCCCAAATGCTTCATAAATGTTGTTTTTATAGATTATTTGTCTAAATCAGAATGCAAACAAGATCCATACATTGCAATTGGTTGATATATCTCTTGAATCTATTAATCTATAACAGTATTTCCTGAAATGTGCTCTTCCTGCCAACTCTACCTGGAAACCTATAGAAATGCAGATTCTCAGGCCTCACCCCAGATCTACTGAATCAGAAAGCTTGGAGTTGGGGCCCAGCAGTCCATGTTTTAACAGTCCCTCTGGGTGATTCTGACACATCCTAAAGTTCGGCAGCCACTGACCCTATAGGATCTATGTGTTAGGGGTCCCCAAGACCACCATTTACATTTGTGCATTCACTGGAAGGACTCAGGGGACTCAGCATATAGTTGTCCTCATGGTTAAGATTTAGTCCATTGGTACAGTAAGAATCTAGTAAGGCAGAAAGTCACAGGTAGAGTCTGGAATCCACACACAAGGTCCCTTACGATCTCTTCTTCCCGTGAGGGGTCACAGAGAGCACCTTCTTCCCCCAGCAATGAAAATGCAGCAATACATGTGATGTTTCTGCCCAGAGAAACCCACCAGAGACTTGGTGTCATAGGTTTTTATTGGGGTTGGTCGTATAGGCACCTTCTGCCTAGCACGTGCTAAGATTCCAGACTTCCAGAAGGAAGCAGGTTTTCAGTGGAAACCATATGTTTGGGCACAGTCTAGGCACAGTGAATCACTAATTAATTTTCAGTTAATTGTTGACTGAGGGCCAAGTTTCCAGGTGCTAGCCGAGGGCCAACCTTGCAAACAGGACCTTCTCAAGAAAGCAGTCTCAGGCCTGCTATGTTAACTCTTTTCTGCACAATCCCTTTCCATCTTTTTTTCTAGCTACTTAGTTTTGAAGGAATAAGGTTGTTTTTCTACATAGAATATACCATGGCAGGGATTTTGTTGATTGTATCCCTATAGTGTCCTTTAACCTGTTCTTTTAGCCCTTGTATTTCCTATAAACTAGTACTTAGTTCTATGAGCAATCAGATTCTACATCCCATCTTTCATTAGGGGCTGCAAAATGACAATTTTCTGATTTTCTTTATTTATTAACTTGAATACTTCTGTAAAAAGAAATTTGCCCTCGTCGACTATTTGGTTACCGTGTGGTTCAGTTCCAACATGAAAGACAGGTTAAATGCTTGATTTTTTTCCCTTTATTTACCAGTTTTCAAAATAATGAGTTGACTTTTTAGGATCCTCCAAAGGTGACCAATGAATTGTTCACTTTTTTAAATTTACTAAACTACTCTACTAAAAGTTAATTGTCTATTTTTTTAAAGTATCATTATGAGCTCATGGTTTTAAGTATATGTGATATGTTTTGATCCATTGCCCTTATTATTATTTTGATGTTTATACTGACCCATCATTAGCCTCTTCAACACTGCTAAGTACTTTGGGTACAACCTCAGCTGTCTGTCTTTAATAGCTTTCTTGGTCTCTTGTATGATAAGATGTTCCAGATTCATCATGCATATTTCTTGTCCTAGATCTAGAATCATCCACTTCTCAAAGGAGTTCTGCTTCATTTCAGTGAGAAATGATATTTAGAGAACACAATCTGAATGTCAGGATGTTCCTTACTTCTGAGTAAATTATTGTTTCTAGAACTTTTCAGTGGACAAAGCTAGGAAATATGTCTTTTATGTCTCTTTTTGTTTTTGTGTTTCTTTGTTTTAAAGATAAATACTTCATGAATTCATATTGGCATTTCCAATTCAAATTTAGAATTCTAGAACTCTAACTTCCTATTTTACTTTCCTGATTTTATATTTATCTCTTAAGCTGAAAAGTTTGATTCCTAACGGCATTAACATAATTATTATTTGCTTTATCCTAAAATATATGTAATAGTCTCAAAATAGCAATAATAATACAATTACTCTACTAAAAACAGTTAAAGATTTTTCTTGTAGTTCTTTTTATCCTGTAGGTATATCCTACTGTATCCTAACATCAAGTTACTGTGTTTTTCAAAAAGTCATTTGGAACTTTTCCCTTGGTATGGTTGTGCTACCAACTGGTTATATACCAGTTCATTTATATCATGGGTTTTTTTTTTCTTCCATTTTTGAGATTGCTTCTTTTAAACTTAATTTTGTTTTATACTTGTATAAAGTAGTTACATAATTGTAAAGTAAAATATACCAACAAGGTCTATTCATAGAAGTCTAGCTTCTATCCCTATCACCTCTACCCTGTTGCCTCCTTCTTAATCCCACAGATAACTTACTTCTTTGATTTTTGGTTTATCTTTCTGTTTGCTCCTTTAAAATACAATCAAATGTGTAGTTTATTTATATCCCACTCTCTTAGATAAATGATACTTATCTATATTTATCTATATACACACCATATACTCTTTTTTCCACCTTGCTTCTTTTCATTTAACAACCTAACTTAGAGATTATTCTGCAGTAGTACATATATAAAGATACTCTTTCTTTCTTTCTTTTTTTCTTTCTTTCTTTCCATCCTTTCTCTTTACAGTGCATGGTACAGCATTGTGTGGCTGTGTTAGAGAACTTTTTGATGGGGAAATTGAATTGTATAGTCTATCTGACAGATATTCATTTGTTGCAATCTGGATAGGAAAATAATACTACCAGGTAAACAGTACAAATAATCTACTAGTGCAGGTCAGATTCACAAAAAAGCCCCTCTGTAGGTTATAGGGGTGGTAAAACATGGAATAGAAGAATAGGCTGGGGATGTTAGGGACAGCTTTGCCAAGCAAGCAGGGCTTAATTAATTTAATGGAACCTTAAGGACAGATAGGATTTAAATAGATGGGGAAAGAGGATGTTCCAGGCTTGGAGAAAAGGGTGTAAGTAGAAGACTGGACTCTAGAAGTGAATGAGAGATTCAGGGAATTGTGAATAAAGCAGTAGGTTTTGAGCAGAAAGATATAGCAGGTTGGAAAATGAACCAGAGTTCACTTGTTGAGGGCTTTGACTACCAGACTAGAAAGTTTATTGTTTCTAAAACACTGCTTTCAACCACTGATCTGTCTATTTAGAAACCTTTAGTGGTTCCCCAGTGACAGGATTTTGAATAAGGACAGGACATCTGAACTGTACTGCCAGACTACTCCTCCTGGGAAAAAATGTAGAGTAACTTCAAGGTGCGGGTGAGATAAGGATTTAAATTAGGTATTGGCAGTGGCAAAAGAAATTTTAAAATTTAGAGGTAGAACAGATAGGACTTTTTCCCTATCTTCTAATTATTTTCTAAGATGGGGAAGTAGGAGGGACGGGAGAAAGGAATATCAGAGATAACTGTAATTTCCAGTCTGAGTTCAGGAGTAAGGTGGTGGCATCATGGCCCAGTCCCCTTTCCCACAGAGTGACAGTGACACATTTTCCCTTTATTTTCTTTGGGAGAGAAGACCGCTCAAAATATGGTGGTTTAGTCTGTAGGATTTGTGTGGCTAGTGTGCCCTCTAGTGTTTATGCTGAGTTCTGAAGCTTGGAGGTCAAGATATGAGTTCAGAATGTACATGAATTTTGTCCAGTTCCTCACTGTTTTCCTTCCCCTTCTTACCTCAGGGTATTGCAGGCACGGATGTGGCAAAGGAGGCCTCTGACATCATCCTAACAGATGACAACTTCACCAGCATCGTGAAGGCAGTGATGTGGGGACGAAACGTCTACGATAGCATCTCCAAGTTCCTGCAGTTCCAGCTCACTGTCAACGTGGTGGCTGTGATTGTGGCCTTCACTGGAGCCTGTATCACCCAGGTGAAGGGAATGTGGGGTGAGCTGAGATGGGAGGGATGAGGCTGGGGCTAAGGAACAGGGGGTGCGGGGTACAGTATGTCGACTGAGGAGTAAGGACCAGAGTTTCCGAAGGGGTGTTGGGGCAGGAATTAGCTCTACTAGGTCTCCATCTGCTCATGTGGGATGATGATAATTTATCTACCATTAATGTAGCACTTACATGTTAGCCAGTGTGATGAGCACTTATATGTAGTTTCTCTGTTCTTCAAAAACAACCTTGCAAAGTAGGTATTGTCCCCATTTTACAGGTGAAGAACCCAAGGCTCAAAGAGGTTAAATAAGTTTCTCAATGTCACTCAGCTAATAAATGGTGGATAGCAGGAGGTAGGCCATTTCAAGGGCAAAGATGAGGCTGATGAGTGAGGTGGGGGGTGGTCTCCAAGGAAAGCTAAAAGGAGTGGTTCTTCTTCCCACCAGGATTCCCCACTGAAAGCCGTGCAGATGTTGTGGGTTAATCTCATCATGGACACTTTTGCCTCATTGGCCCTGGCCACAGAGCCTCCTACAGACTCTCTGTTGAAGCGTCGCCCCTATGGCCGAAATAAGCCTCTGATCTCACGCACTATGATGAAGAACATCTTGGGTCACGCAGTCTATCAGCTCACTGTCATCTTTTTCCTTGTCTTTGCCGGTGAGCCAAGGGGGGGGGGGGGGGCGGCGGCGTTTGGAGTGCTAGAGGGAGATGGGGGCAGACAGCAGCCCAAGGAAAGAAAGTAGCAGGGAGCAAGCTGAGCACAAGACGGGAATGATAGCAGCTTCGCTTACTGAGTGCATCCTCTGTTCCCGCTATGTGGTGCATTGTGCCATTTTATTACTCCTTTTAAGAATCTCCAAAGGGTGGCTTTATGTTACCTTTGTTTTAGATCATAAAACTGAAGCTTAAGTCACATATTGAGTAAATAGTGGCACGAAGATTCAGACCTATGTCTTCCAGACTCTCGTGCACATAGTTCTACCGCAATGCAGCACTACGAGAAGGCAAATAGTGATGGAGCAAACTGAGAGAGAGGGTCAGAAATGTTGAGGGACTTCCCTGGTGGTCCAGTGGGTAAGAATCCACCTTCTAATACAGGGGGCACAGGTTCGATCCCTGGTCGGGGAACTAGGATCCCACATGCCACATGGCACAGCCAAAAAAATTTTTAAAAAAGGGCGGGGGGGGCTTCCCTGGTGGCACAGTGGTTAAGAATCCGCCTGCCAACGCAGGGGACACGGGTTCGAGCCCTGGTCTGGGAAGATCCCACATGCCGCAGAGCAACTAAGCCCATGCGCCACAACTACTGAAGCCCGCGTGCCTAGAGCGTGTGCTCCGCAGCAAGAGAAGCCACCACAATGAGAAGCCCACGGACCACAACGAAGCGTAGCCCCAGCTCAACACAACTAGAGAAGGCCCACGCACAACAACAAAGACCCAACACAGCCAAAAATAAATAAAATAAATTTATTAAAAAAAAAAAAAGAAATGTTGAGACCAGGGCTAACACTGAAAATATTTGATGACTGTTGTGGTTCGGATACTGACCAGTTAGAATGGACACCAGTCATAAGCAACCAGTGAGGTCATACTCAAGTGTTCTGACTCAACCTGAACCCTCCTTGAGAGCATACTTATCCTCCGATGCATCCCTTCTCCCAACTAGGTGAGAAATTCTTTGACATTGATAGTGGGAGGAGAGCACCTCTGCATTCACCACCCAGCCAGCACTACACCATTATTTTCAACACCTTCGTGCTGATGCAGCTCTTCAATGAAATCAACTCCCGCAAGATCCATGGAGAGAGGAATGTCTTTTCGGGCATCTTCCGCAACCTCATCTTCTGCTCTGTGGTCTTGGGCACATTCGTCAGCCAGGTGGGATTCTAGCTGGAGTTGGGATAGGAGGTCTGGGAGGATAAAGGCCAGAAGCTGGGGGCCAGGATTCCCTGAGCGCCCGGGGAAAGGAGTGAGGGAGTGATGGGGACTCAGGCTGTGGGTTGAACACTTTGGGGTTCCCAAATGCTTCTGTTTGTTCATTGCTCTAGAATTGGATCCTGCTGTGTCAAGTGCTCCAGTGCAAGGCAGCATGTTGGTAGTGAATAAAATAAAATTTGTGGAATCCTTTCCTTATCTTTCTAAAACACAGCAATTTCACATAGTGACCAGGAGGAAGATCACTGTCTTCTAACCCCTTTCCATGCCTCCTGCCAGCATACTTGAAATGTGCATGCAAGTGCTATATGGGATCTCTCCCTGTCCCTCCTTGCCCCTTTGTTCTGAAAGGGCTCATGGTAGATAATGGTACGCAATTCAGAGAAAAGGAGAAGACATGGAATGTTGCCATATGTAGTTGACAGATAAGCCTGACGTAGGCTCCTTCTGTGGGAAGTGGGGTCAAGGGCATGGCTGCCCTGGTGGTGAAAGGATTGAGCCCCTTCCTTCTTGCCCCAGTCAGAGGTACACTAAGACATCTGCCAATACAAGAGATTATGAGCCTGCCCTGTAACAAAAGAGCTCCTGCCTCACTCTTATTTGCCCGCTCCTAAATTCCTCTTCTCTATCACTGTGCCTTCTCTTTGTCACCTACTGGCTTTAGTCACAAGAAGCCTCCAGCTCCCCTTGATCCCCCAGACTTTGCATTAATAATGTTCATAGTAGCTGTATCTGTCTCCCCATCAGAGTGCTCTATAAAGACTGTGTCTGTCTTCCCTTCTCCCCACCTGGATATCTTCTCTCTCCTTTCCCAACAAGCAGATCAGGGTTTACACCACAGGGATCCTGGGGGAGGGGGCTGACGTGGCTTTGATGGCCTTGACTGGAGGGCTGGCTACCTGTTACCTCCCAATGATGGGCTGCCTCTCTCTCTGTTCTAGATTATCATTGTGGAATTTGGGGGGAAACCCTTCAGCTGTACGAACCTCACCCTGTCCCAGTGGTTCTGGTGTCTCTTCATCGGTATTGGAGAATTGCTGTGGGGCCAGGTGAGTATGGGCGCACCCTCCCCGTGCAGTCACATGGCCGGCAGACCCCCCCTCCCCTAGATGAGATGGAACGAGCAACTGTGGAGACGCCCAGCTCCTCGCCTTCATATTCTTCTTCCCTCTTCTCTCTACCACCAGGTTTGCAAGTTCTTTCCATCTTGTAGGATCCCAAAGCAGAATGATCAGTGCCCACCACTTCAGAGGCTTCTGATCTCTTCTCTAATCATGCCTGGAGACAGACAAATCCCTTAGCTTCTCTGAGATGGAAGTGGAAATTTTCAATGGAATTTTGCTAAAAAAAATTAAGGGTCTTAGAAGTAGAAGAGTTTGCAAAGCGTATGTCTTCAATGAAGCCGCAGTCTGGCCGTGAGCTGCTGTGCTGTCATAATGTAGGGCTCCCTTGCCTCTTCTGTTTCTCACCATCGCCTTATCCAGGATGGGTGCCTGACTGTCATCTAAGATAAATCCGGACTCACAAGGTCTCTAGAGAAGCAATATAGCGTATGGTTCAAAGCACGGACTTTGAATCCCGGTTCTTCTTTTTACAAGCTGCATCATAGTGAGCAAGTTTATTAGCAACTCTGCCTCAGTTTCCTCAACTCCGGATAACAGGATCATTGTGAATCATTGTTAATCAGCAAATCAGTTTCAATACAGAAATGACTTAGAACAATGTCTAGTACCCTGTAAGTACTCAATAAATGTTAGCTATTAATATTATAATAATATAATCAGGTTTGATAAGAGTTTCATTCCTTCCCTCATACCACTTTGCGAGTCCCTCTCATCCTCAGCTCTGACCTGGCCTTTACCTCTGCTTGCAGACCCCAGGTCTCTACTGATTGGTGCCCAGCCACCTGGGTAATGGAGGCTTTGCTCTAACTGGCCCCAAAGATCCCTCCCTAGAGCTGCAGGCTTTCCCCCATAGACCTGCTAGTTGTTTCTTTCATAGCTCCTAGATGCCTCCCTGATTAATCCCTATCCCCGTTCCTAACAGGTCCTTCCACCCTACTCTGTTTGCTGAAGTTTATTTACCAGTGGGTCCCTAAAGCACTTCTACACTTGGGTGGAGCTTGATTATTTCACGTACTGTTTGAAACTCTCACCTGGGTCTAGTCTCACATGTGGCCATGTGGCCTTGATGCCAGGTAACAACAGCCTTCCTTCTGTATCACAACAGCTCCTTCTAACATCTAAAAGCAGAACGTGGACATTCTTTCTATTTCAAACACTCGACTCCATGTTGGACTGCTCACACAGTCCCCCTTTCCCAGCTGAGCCCTTGTCTTATTTGTAAAGGAGAACTGACTGACAGCTTATAGAGTGATTTATTTTGAATTGCAAGTCCCAACCTACTGCTCCATGTCTTCTGATAATACTCATATGTCCCTTCTTCTATGGGCTATCCCACCCAGTTCCTCACCCCAAGCCCAAGAAAACTTTTAGTATCCTCTCACTATAGTTTTATAAAAGAGGAATTACTTAGCATATGGTGACTAAGAAGAGGGTCATTCCCCTCCAACACCGTTCTTTTCCCCTTGCCCATACACATACATTTTGACCATCCTGTCTCCAGACTTGTTTTCTCCCAGGTCCTTGTCTCTGTCTCTTCCTACTGTGTATCATGCATTATGGTTCTACTTCCTTTAAGAGACAGACGGCAAAATGCAAAGAAAGAACTGAGACAGGAGGAAGAGAATGAAGTATATAACAAGTCAGATGGCTGGTCAAATACTAGAATATAAGTTCTCCTTTGTACGTCCACAAATACAGAAAATCTTCCTGAGGGCCTGACAGCTGGTAGGCACTTGGCAAACGCTTGCCTGAATGGGTTGGCACTTTTCCCACTGCTTTCCCAGTGGAAAGGTTGATAGGGCAAAGAGTGACCTACCCAAGGGCCTGACCCATAAAGTTGAGTGACAGCTCTTCTCGCCGTGATTCTGGTGTCTACCCTTTTGCTGAACCTGTTCTCAGGTCATCTCCACAATACCTACCCAATCCCTGAAGTTCCTAAAGGAGGCTGGGCATGGCACCACCAAAGAGGAGATCACCAAGGATGCTGAGGGGCTGGACGAGATTGACCATGCAGAGATGGAGCTGCGCCGAGGCCAGATCCTCTGGTTCCGGGGCCTGAACCGTATCCAGACTCAGGTACTGTGATAGTGGCCTATCCTCGCCCTGGGAGAAGGAATCTCCACCATCTTTCTTGAGAGGTGTTGGGAGGGCAGCAGTTCTTGCTGGCCAACGTCTCTCCCCTTCCTAAGGCCCTCTCACTGGTGGGCGGTCCGAGCTCCCTTGCTTCAGGACAGACAGGCAGAGGCAGTGGTATGGGCTCCTCTGAGAGGAGAGTGATCATGGAGGGCCGAAAACACGGGACACTAAGTGCTAGCATCATCCTCTAGCTTTAGGTTCGTCTGAAGCCCACTTCCCACCCTCTGTCAGGTGGGCCATCTTCCTGCATAAGGTCTCTTGTAAGCACTAGGCCTAACCTCAGGGTGGGAAATGTTCAGAGTCTTTCCTGACCCTGCAGAGGGAAGGATTTAGACAATATCTCTATGCCAGCATCCCCAGCAGACATTTACTGTATATCCTCAAGCTGCTATTAGGGGAATGTAGGTGTTATCTGGATTGATCTTTGTAAAAGAAACTCGCTCTCTTATGTCTTCCCCACTCAAAATTTAAGGCCATGATGGGGAATCTGATGGCTAAGTGTATATAAACAACAATAGTCTCTAAGTGCCTGAGTATCTTTTACAGGATTCAGACTTGCTTCCCAGAAAGGAAGAAGCTATAATTTCTTCAAACCTTTTCCCTTCCTGCAATTTCTAAAATGGGATAGAAGCTGCTCCTGCTGCTATTAAGTCCCCTCCTATAGCCCTACAGTAACTTTTTTTCCCCACTTCCTGCGCAGCAACTGTAACTACCTTCTCCTGGGTAAATGGGCTGGTCTAGACATTGATAATCCTATCACTTTCCCTGTTCTTACCCCACATACCTCTATTGTGTTAGTCCTGAGATTTCCCATCTCAAGGAATTGTAAATCTCCAAGTTCTCAAAGGTGTTCACCAGAGAACAGGCCTATCCCTCTTTGCTGATTGGCTAGAGATCCCAGAAGTAAATTTCACTCTCTAAAATTAGCCTTGCAGATGGTTTCAAAAGTTCCCTAGTGGAGCCCACCACTTCCTAGGGAAGAGGTGAAATGAATAGTCTAAGCTAAATACAGTAGTACCCCGCTTATCCGTGGCTTTGCTTTCCTTGGTTTTAGTTACCCGTGGTAAACCACAGTCTGAAAATATTAAATGAAAAATTCCAGAAATAAATAACTCTTAAGTTTTAAATTGCATGCCGTTCTGAGTAGCTGATGAAATCTCACGCCCCCCACTCTGTCCTGCCCTGGACATAAGTCATCCCATTGCCTATCACATCCTCGCTGTATACACTACCCACCCATTACTCTAGGACAAAACATAGTATATACAGGGTTCAGCACTATCTGCAGTTTCAAGCATCCACTGCGGGTCTCGGAACATATCCCCCATGGATAAGGGAGGACTACTGTAGCAGCTGGGAATTTGTCTCCTATAGACAAGACAACAGATGGAAATGGGAAAGCAGGGCTAGGGAGGGAAGCACTGGGGCTCCTTTCCCCTCTCTTGAGTTCCCCCTCCCAGAGAGGGAAATCACATGGGACCTGCAAACACTACCTCAGCATGTCCAGAGTTTCCACACACACTCCACCCTCCAGGCTGCCAAGTCCATCACGAGCAAGGGCCTCACGTGCCCAGAGAACTTGGCATCTTTGGCTCATGTCTCTAAGGCCTCGGTGCTTCCCTGTAGGTCTGCTCTTTTCAGAATAACCTGTCTGCTTTTCTTCCCTTCAGGATCATCTGCCTCCTCTTCTACTATGTAATTTTTTTCCTAGCCAGAATGCCCTCGTTCCAGTGTCTCCTGGCTCCTTCCCAATCTTCTCTCCCGGGGCTGAGATTCATGGATCTTCCTTCCCCTCCACTACCAATTTCCATTCCCTCGACTGTATACCTCTCTGGTTTCGCTGTCTACATAGCTTTAGGTATACTACCTTTCTCTGTTGGAGCAAAAGGCGGTTGGACCAGAATGACGTTAAAGCCTAAACTTAGGCAGCAAAGGCAACCTGTTAAAGATGCCATGATGAGCATATCTATGCCATCCCACCTGACTCCATAAGCAGATGACGGTGCTAACCTGCATCCTGGATCCTAAAGCTCTCTCCTGGCATCAACTCTTCACCTCAAAAGGGTTCTAACGAAATTCCCTGCCATCCGATTGTTGTTCCTTGTTGTCATTCTTGCAACACTTATGGGTGGGAAGTGTTGCCAGGCTATTGTCCCATCCTGGTCCCTTTAGCTTTGGGAGAGCTAAAAGCACTAGAAAGCAGAAGGTTGGGAAACTTGAGGTCTAGAATCTTGGGAAGGTAAATCTAGGGTCCAGTTTCATTGTGGAGGTTGGGACCTTGTGACCCTAATAAGCACTGAAGAAGGTGACTCTCCAGCCCCTTCTTCTGTGTGGCTGAACCCTCCCCACATGCAGACCTTTTCCTCTTATAGCATCAGGCTCCTCGGTCCCCTGGAACTGAAAACTGTATCATGTGATGAAGAGTGGTATTTTAGCTCATACTTGGTCTGAGTCCAGAAACTAGCCCTAAACATTTCATGGCTTCTCAGGAAGCTTTATAAGTAAGAACAACTATCTGACTCACAAGGTACCTGCTTTCCCACCTTCTCACCTGGGGAAGTAAAGTTAGATGAGTGAAATCAGCACCTTTCCTACATCCCTGGTCAACTGGCCCTTGGTCAGGCAGAGGTCAGGGATGAGGATGGTAGGTTTGACTGAGGCCCTAGATCAAGACCGCTGTCGGAAAACAAATGGCATTCATTGCCTCTGTCTCTGAGGAGTAGGACACTGAAAACCAGAGACAACTTGTATGGGGCTGGACTTGCAGCTGCTGACCACTGCCACCACCGCCAACCAACTCTTCCTCCCCCAACCCCGTCTAACTGCTGAGTTCTCGTCTGCACTTGTGCCAGCCTCTCAGGGTCTCCAGTGTGCGAATGCTGCTAGTGGCATTCTCTCCACAGAGCCTGGCCACTGGGTTCCTGAGCTCCACTTTCAGGGGCCTTGTCCACTTCTGCCCAAGGACAGGGAGTCTCAGAGAAGAACCCAGAAGAGGGTGAGCCCAGCAACTCATGGTCCAGGAGCCTTTCCACCATGGCACCTGTGTATGGACTACTACATGCCTCTGTTTAAACACATGAGTTGTTTTCCTGGAAAATCTGCAAAAATAGGTAGTCAATTTAATTGGTTTAGAGGTTCCTGAACCTCAAAATTCAGTAATATATACACTTTGCCTACTATCTTAAATTGCATGCCTTATTTTTTTAAGAGTACAGGTCAAAAAAAAGAAGACAGTACAGGTCAGAGCAATGAATAAGCTGTCACTCTCTGTCAGGAATCATGAGTGGGAAAGTCCATTTAAATTTTTAGATACTTTTGGATACCAGCACACCTAAAATGTCCATCATAGGCTAAAAGGGAAGAGAAGACTGGATTCTGGCTAGGTATTTAGACTCCATGGCAAATTGTTCCTTAAATGAAGTGTGATGTGCAATTAATGTTTTTCCCCCTTCTCTTCACCATTGTTTTGTGTGTAAGGGACTCTCTCTCTTGCTCTCCCGTCTCCTGTCCCCTTTTCCCAGCTCTTTCCATCCCCCTCCCTAACCCTCTTGGACCCTCCCTTCCTCTTTCTTCGCTTGTTTCTGACTGTGGAGCAAAGCTGTCTCACTTTCTGATTCTTTGCAGATCGACGTAATTAACACATTCCAGACGGGAGCCTCTTTTAAGGGAGTCCTAAAGCGCCAGACCATGGGTCAACACCTTGATGTAAAACATGTTCCTAGCTCATCCTATGTAACAGTTGCACCAGTCAAATCTCCCCCCACCACTTCTGTTGCTGCTGCTGTTTCATCTCCTACTCTGGGCAGTGAGTGATGGTCTATTATGATGCATGATTTGCTAAAATGACCACAAGAGAGCACGTGGCATTCACTTTAACCAGCTGTGGTTATCTTTTCCTTTTGTTTTTTCCCTTTGATCTTTGACTTAAGGGAAGAAAAGCGGGGCAAAAATTCCACTCCAGAACCGGGCTGTGTGCCATTTTATTTAATTTTATTATTTTTTTTTAATGTTGAAAAGCTATGAAACCGTAACCATTTTAAAGACAGTAATCCTGTTTTCTGATTGTTCCTCTGCATTGCCTGGTCCTTCCTTGAGTTTTGTTTGTTTGTTTTACTTTACTTTGTTTGTTTGTTGCTTTGTTTGATTATGTTGTTGTTCTTCTTCTCTCCTTCTGCTCCTTTGAGTCTCAACTCTATCTCCCAAGGTTAGGTGTAAGGTTAAGCCAAATGAAGACTCAGGAAGTCTTTTGTTTTCTTTTAGGAATTTATGAAGAGCAAACTTTTTTTTTTTTCCTTCTCCTTTCCTCTAGTTTGTTTTACTTATAGCCAGCACTTCATATCTTATTTTGCATGTAAAGTTTTAGGAACCCCTTTCTCAGCCAGCCTATCAACCGGAAAGCTGTGAAGGCTCAACCTAAGATCTGGTGGATTATTGGTAGATTATTGGATTCTTGCTAATGCTTATGCCTTCCTATTCCTGATCTTTTTACCTTCCCCAAGTGGGACACAGAGAGGAAATGGAAAGCTCTTTGCTGATAATGCTATTAAGGTATTTGGTGGGGAAGGAGTCTGTCTGTGTTAAGTATATTGTGGGCTTCAAATATCTGAGTGTTTAGTCTGTTTCTTCCTCCCCCACTCCCAATCACCACCACCGTAACCCTGGGATGGGGGATAAAGAAAGAACAGTTGCACTATCTGTGGTTCACTTGATTGTGAGTGTGTAGGCTGATCAGACTTAGCTTATCTGTTTTCTTTCTAGCCAACTCTAAGTGTTCTCGTGTGAGATATGAGGGGCAGGGGGAGAGGAGATTTCTATAGATGCATATTCTTTAGGCTCAAAGGCAGTCAAAGAACTAAGTAAGTCTTACCCTACAAATATGCAAGAGCCTCTCATTCTAGTCCTTCCATATTCCTCTCATTTCCTTTTTTCTTCTAGTTTTGTCATGTCCTTCTAACTAGTTACTGTTCTTTCTTAAATCATGCCTCTCTGTTAGGAAGGGTAGTGTCAGCTGCCCTGGTAACTTGAAGGTAGAAGGAGACTAAGGAAAAGACAGAGCCCACTGGGCTCATGTAGTAGAGTTGCTGGTGGAGGATATGGTGCAAACCCTCAAAGACTAGAAACTCAGGAGAGTCAGGCCGCACCTGCTCTTTCTCCAGCTGTACCTTCCTATTGGAGGGCCTAGAAGTTATAGTCATGCATTTTAAAACCCATTTCCCATTCCAGAGTTCCAAATGAATTCATTTATTTATCTAACCTTCAAGTAGATAAATCTCTAAGATTTCTCTCTGTAAGAAGGTCCTAATCCCTTCTCTTCCCCTGGTTTCTGACAAAGGAGCAGAAACCTACAGAATACCAGCTGAGGAAATGGAGTCTTCATCTGCCCATTCATTGAGCTCCAGAGAGTGGTCTTTAGTGCTCATACCTAACCTAAGGTCCAGCCTGGTTTGGACTTCTGAGCCATGAGAAAGGGTTGTCCTTCAGTCATCCACTTTCACCTGTAGGATAGGGGCCACAGAAGAGACATTTCCCAGAGACTTTGAGAGATGATGACTGGGGAAGGAAGGGTTGATTGACCGAGTGGAGAGGACCTGAAGCTTTCACAGCACCCGCCTCACTATCTGTGTCTTATTCCCCATACACTGCTCATGCACGAGGCACCATGCATCAAGAAAGGAAGATGCCACCACTTGGGGTGGATTGGTGATGATGCAGCTGTGTGATTGTTCATCGGCACGTACTATATAGTCTCTGAGGCCAGTGTTGGAGTTGAGGAGCATTCTGGCGCAGCCCCACCCTTCTCTCCACCTGCCAGGCCACAAGATGGTGCTACCTAGCTCTCTGACTCCTCTTCTCTTGAGCTTCCCTTACAGGTGGCTGCTTTCCCTTTAGATTCCAGAAGTCCTGTTATCTAGCTGGATGACTGTTCCTTGCTCCCCCAAAAGAGAAATTGTCCCTATCTTTTCCATCTACCCATCCCCAATTCACTCTTATCTCCCTTATTGTTTACCTGTAACAGTGATTGATCACCCCAACAGGTGAGAGGAAAAGCCAGCAAACAGGGCTTCAGACCCCCATTCCAACTCCTATTTTTAAAAATCTGTTTTCTAGATAGGACTTCACATATAATTATTTTAACAAAGTATTCAATTGCTTCAAAAAAAAATAGAAGCAGGAAGTTTGGAAATCACTGATATTGAAGATGACCAACTCATGGTATAAAGGTACCTGTATTCAATTGCTTCAAAAAAAAAAAATAGAAGCAGGAAGTTTGGAAATCACTGATATTGAAGATGATCAACTCATGGTATAAAGGTACCTGTTCTCCTGTAGCACTTGTTAGAAATGTTGAGATCTGAAGAGTGAGTGAAAAGTATGGGCTATATTATCACTCCTACAGGGGGTGGTATGGCTTTGAGCCCATTTCTTGACTAGGGCCAGGGGAGAAGGCACTGGGTTTGGACTCACTTAATCCAAGTTGCCTTGCTGTAAGATGTTTGACATAGATCCATTAAAACTTGGGATTTCCTGAAAGCCAGATGGAACCTATATTCCATCTGATCTCACCTAAAGATGGAAATGTAGGTCCTAACTTTCTGTGCAGCATGGTGAATGTGTGCCCAGGTTCCTTGATTCTTCTTGGCTGAAGCGTTGAGTGGATTCCATTGAGTGACAGAGTCCTTTGCCTTCTGAGCTCTGAGCACCCTCCATCCTGGGTGAGTCTGCCAGTCTGTTGTGGAGTGAGGCAAGGTAAGGAAAACCTTAGCCGGCGGAGACACAACTTTAATGAACCTTCTTTGTGCATTACTTTTGAAGGTTCTGTACAGTGATAGGAAACATTGAGACAAGCAATCCAACCAGTTTATTTGCCTGCCTCTTTGGGTGCTCTGATGTCTCCATATTCTTGCCTCTTTTCCAGGAACATATTCTTTGCTTAAAGAGCAGAGTAACGAAAGATGTGCCCTACCCCAACCCTCATCATTTCTCCTTATCCCCCTCCCCACCTCAACAATTTCTCCTGCATTACTTCCATTTCTTTTCTGAGGAAAGAACTTTGGGACAAGACTAGGATCAGCCACCTCCCAACAACTAAAACTGTCCTAGGACCACTTTCTTTTCCCCTGGCCTCTCTCTCCAAACTCTCAGGATCCAGCCTTCTCCCCTCCTCCAATTCTACCAACCCAAGTTGCAAAGCATCCCTCAGCGAGGCCCCCAGTTCAGAAAAGCAGCTGCCAAAGGAGCTGCTCCCTCCCTGTGGATAAGGTGAAGGCTAGGCCCAGGGATCAATTATTGTCGATTTTTCCTCTTCTCTAAACTGAATCCCTTCCTTTGTTGTGCAGTAGAACAAAGACTTTGACACTTATAGGGCAGTGCATTTCCCTTTGCCCAGTCAAACTGCAAATTGTTTCCTTTCCCCCATCCTCTTGGTCCACCCCATCAGAAAAGCCTCTTGTTTGTAGCACTGCCTCCTGGATGGGGTGTTTTCTGTCCTGGTCCCATCCTTTCCCTTCTCCACATAAGATCACATTCCTCTTCATAATTTACAAACAGCTGGAGAAAGCTGCATGACTGGACACAGCTGCTGTGTGTCAGAGACATGGCCATGCGTGTCCGGCCTCATCTGAGCTGAGAGAGCGGGCCTTCTGTCAGCGTCAGGGGGAGGCATCTTTTGATGCCTGTATTCATTCACCTCTTCCAGGGGAGGGACTGAAGGAATGGAGTTCTACTTTCTTTGGGGGAAGAGGACATGGTGGAGGCTGTGGAATATAAATATATGCATGTTTCCTGACTGAAAGAGCAATTATTAAATTGTAGAGTATAAGAGTTTTCATTTCTTGCATGCTGCTGACACAAATGAAGATTGGTTTGTCTGCCTTGCTGAATGGTATTCATGGTCACTTATCACCCAAAGTGTATTGTGTGTGAATTGATATGTGTTTGGCTCTTTGAGGGTTTTAAACAGATAACTAAACTTCAGTGTGTAATTTTCCATTCCACATTCACAAAATGTTTGGCTTCAACACAAAAATCCACATGTCTGAATTATCTTTTAAGTTCGGCTATTAATTTGCACCTAGTTCCAACGTCCTTGCCCTCCATCCAAAAGAACTAATGAATCTTTTTGTTTCCTGTTTCATTTTAAGAGTGGATTGTTTGGGAATGCTAACTTTGCTTTGGGTTTTCTTCTTTTTTTTTATGCAGCTTTTGAAATATTCCAGTTGTTTGCCATTACTCACTCTCCCCACCCCACCTCAATGCTTGAAATTTGAGCCACGTGATGTTTCTAGTGTTTCATGATCTCCTCTCATATGTTTGGTTTTGGTTGTTGAGCAATAGTGTTTTGTAGTTTGGGTTTTGTTTCTGTCCTCAAACCCCCCAGTTCCTTGTTCTACTAACCAATTCTTGCCTCCATATTTTCTCATCCTCCTTTTCCTTCCCCTGGTGTAGATCAAAGTGGTCAAAGCATTCCATAGTTCCCTCCACGAAAGCATTCAGAAACCCAAGAACCAAAACTCCATCCACAACTTCATGACCCACCCTGAATTTGCCATAGATGAGGAGGGGCCACGAACACCACTCCTGGATGAGCAAGAAGAGGAAAATTTTGAAAAGGTCTCTAAGCCTGGGACTAGGATGCTTCCGTTGGATGGTGAGGTCACTCCACAAGCCAACAAAAACAACAATGCAGTGGATTGCTGCCAAGTGCAAATTGTTGCCTGCCACTCAGACAGCCCTCTACACAGCCTGGAGACATCAGTTTGAACTTCATTCTCTGACTCCCATTCCTGCCTTCCTTATTTCCCTTTTCATCTACCCCGTCACTAAGGGGATGATGGGACTTTTCACTGTCATGTCAGCTGCTCCCAAGTATGTGTGAACCCCCACCTGGCCATGAAGAGGCAAGAGCACAGACCTACGAGGACTTCAGCTGAAACCTGAGTTGGGGTTTGTAGCAGGACCCAGTTAGACCCCAGGCAAGTAATGAATGGTAGATCTACTCCTTGCCTGTATCAGTCGTCATTTTTAAAGAAATGACAAGAATCCTTTTGGCATTTACCCCAACCCAAATTCTCACCAGTATTCATACCTGTGTCATCCATCGCCTCATTTCTGGATTTTTACCCTATGAGTCTGTGCTGTTTACAAGCTCAGTTAAAAGTTCAGAGTGACAAATATCCTCAAATGAAATGTGTTGAGGTAAGAATGGAAGGTATAGAATCAGCCTATAGAGTGATTGTTTTAAAACAATTTTTCCATTTTGAAAACTTATACCTAAAGCCCTTTACCTCTTTCTGCCCTTCCAGTCAAGCCTCCCCATGGTCTCTTGGTCTTTTGTGACCATTGTCTTCCTTAGCGTCACTATTTTTTTTTTTTTTAAGTTGTGATGATTAGAAAATGGAAAGGACATGGATGAGTTAAGTCGACTTTGACCATTCTCCCTTCTGGCCCCAGTGGAGCCCTTGATTTAGTTCTAGAGGCAGATAAGTTTCTTTGCTAACAGGGTCCTTTGGAAGCAATTGAGAGCTGGTAAAAATATATTCCTGTTGTTGCCAGGTTATCTACTTCTAAACTGCCATCTTGTCAGGTGTGTGTGGTTTCTAAGTGCCAGGGAGATCAGCATTGACGTGAAGCTTGCATATATGCGGTTTGTAGTTTTTACCTGAAGCCTGAGCTTTCTCCTGTTCCTAAAGTGGTGGCAAAGGAATGAATTAAGAATGACCTTGCCTCCTAACTGGACTTGGAAAACAGACCATCAAAGTCAACTCTGTGGAGTCCTCCTCAGGGTGACCACTACTGCTTTCAAAGCCATCCACCAAGGCTCTTCCAGGGCAGGACCTGATTGTTGGGAGAGTGAGTACTGAGCAGCCTTGGGAGAGACCAAAGTGCCATTCCAGCAGCATCTGAGCAAACATTCCTCTCAGAAACCAGAAACCTTGAGCTTAGACGGCTGGGGACCAGCTTTGACATGCCCTTTAGTTTTCTAATTCTACTCTTTGCCATGTCAGCTAACATCAGTCTCTGAAAAGGCCCCAGCCTTTCTCAAATATTCTGATTTTGAAAACATGTATCCAAAGTGGGAGGCTTCAGTGACGCTTTGCCGACTTAAAGGAGCAAAAGACCCACCCTGAAAAGCTCGCCTCCTTCCACCCTCCCTCTTGCACACCCCACTCAAGCCCCCTCCAGAATATGCTCAATGCTGCACTGTTAAGCCCTGTGCCTTCTCTCCCTGAACACTGCCCAAAGCGTCCCCTTCCCACCGGTCTCTCAGGAGCCAGGGACTTGGCTAGGAGATTTGTTAAGTGTTCCTTAATGCAACAGGGTGGAGCCGCGTTTGCAGGATCTCCATTTCTATCCCTACCATGCTGCTGTAAGCTCTTCCGTGTAGGGGTCAGCTCATGTCTGCCAATTCCCATCTCCCACTGGGTAAATGAAGCCTACCCCCTCTTTCTAGAGTGATGGGAGTAGGGAGAAGGGGCTTGAGGCTGTTAGGAACTGCCAAATTTCCATTTGGGAGTCAGGTGACCCGAACCTCTCCTCTCCGGCCTTTTCTTCTGGATCCCTCCTCCTTCACCCTTTCACCTGAGCTGCCCTAGGAAGGAAGAATAAAGAAACAGTTTCCCCTGCACATCCCTATTACCACGTCAGCTACCGATCTGATTTTGGTTTTGTAAAGGTTACATGTTTCAGTGATCTTTTCTCTGTCTTCAATACTAATGGGGGAAAAAATAGCTCACCCGAGGCGTTAGGTGTTCACATATATATTTATTAAGTACAGTGGAAGATTTAGTTCTGTCGAGTCTTTTTATTACCTCAGATCAGTTTTTAAAACAAACTTTGGAGGCTATTTTATCATTCCTGCTCCCAAAAGACTCTCATGGTGCCTGACAGGTTACTTGTGAGGGCTTGTGTCTACTTGTTTAAAGTCAATGGGGATTTTGTGTGTATTCTAGTTTCCATAGTAGGAGAGAAAATATAGACATATTATGCAAAAAAATATAGTTTTCTTTAGATGAGAAACTGATATTTTTTGAGTCAGCCATATGTATTTTGTTTAAAGGATTTAAAATAAAGTGCTGTCATGTAACCCTGTGGAAGGGAGCACATAACCAGCTGTTAGACATGGCAGGTGACTTATAGTATATTTGCAATTGGTTTTAAAACCAGTGCACCAAACTTCCTTTCTCCAAACAGCCATCTTTATACTTAGGGGAAAAAAATTTGTTGGGTTCTAGAATGTTTTTAATATAAATTTGTTGATGTGGAATTAAGTTTAAGTGTTTATGTGCATATATTGTTTATATAAATTTTTTTTTCCTGTTCAGTTTCAGTGATCCAACTGGCAGTGAATAAATATGGCATAAGTTAATAAAGCTTTCCCCAAAAACGGTGCTTTGGATTTGAAAAGGGTCTGATGCGGAAAAGGGGGAAATATTTTCCTAGATTCCTCTCTTGATAAACATAGAAGAATGGGCAGTGGATTACGGATGGGAAGGAAGGCATCCAGGAAGAAGGGACAGCCAGCAGGAAATGAGTGTGCACCCCCATGGAAATGGGTACCAGGAACTCGTGATCAGGATCAGGGACCTCAGATAGATTTATATTTCTTGAAGAACAGCTGGCAGAGTGGTACCCAAGACACTGGGCTGCAAGGATACTCTCTCTGATTTGGGGTTTGCATTTTTTATGGTTCTTTTCACCTCCTGTTTCCCCTGGAGTTTTCCATTAGCGACTTTTTGTGCGAGGATTTGATTTGAGACTTCCTTCCCTGCCCTAGAAAAGTTTCACGTAATATATTAGTTGGGAGGTAGAGCTCTAAGTGGAAAAATAAAGGCTGGTTCTAGCCTGGGTGACAGTCTTGACTAGATCCTTCCCACAGGTGCCCTCTGCCCTCTGAAATGACTCTCCAACTCTAAAGGTTGTAGAGAGACCACCGAGAAATCCCGCCAGCACTTGTGAGTTCCTTAGAGTTTGCGTTCCTTCTTCCCGTTGAGCTTCAGAGGGGGGAGTCTGCACACTTAAATCTGAGTGATGACCTTACTTCCAAAAACCAGAGGGGTGTGGCAAGCTCACATGTGCCCTGAAACCTCTGAACACGTCACTTCCTTTCTTTCCTCCTTTCCCTGCCTAGTGATTGAAGCAGCCCATGATGCCATCACGAAGTGCGTACTTCCTCACTCTTCCTCACTCTCCGTATCTGAGGACCACCCCACTACTGTGGTGGGGGTGGGGCACTTATAAATGTCTGCTCTTCTTAAGCCATTCCAGGCTCTTCCTCAGAAAAGACCAGACACCCTTCCATTTAGCTCAGTGCTGTCCTTTGCCTTCCCAGCCCTGCTATTGGGCCTGCTGTCCCCTTTCCTCCTGGTTAGGAGAGATGGAGGGAAGTGAGCTCCCCATGGCTGAATTGGCCTTTCGTTCATGTTTCTCCCCATATGTATATATGCCATATGTGAATATGCCATATATATGTGCCAACAAATCTATCTGTGTTGTTCTTTTCAAATCAGCAGATAGGAATTTTGAGTTTCTTCTTTTTTTTTTTTTTTTTTTCTTCAGTAACTAGTATAACAGGCACTGGTATTTTTGTATAAAAGGAAAAAAAACAAAACAAAAGATTGACTATTGTGATCTGCATGACATAAACAAACAAATGGTGATATCAAAGCAACGTGTACCCCAGTGTGTGTTGCCGTAATCTGCAGTTCAGCTAAACTGTGCACCCAATCTGTATTTGCATTTTGATATTATTTAAGCTCTCTGTACAATGTTTTGCATGTATTTATAGGGTTCTTAGAAAAAAAAATGCTATGAACTGGCAAATCTGAAATTCAAATATGTTGTTCCATTGAGAAAGGAAGAATAGAAGGGGAGTTTTAAAAGAAGGGGAAAAAAAGGATAATTTTTTTGGAACCAATAAAGCTGTTGCTGACGAGCAGAAACCAAACTGTTGTGCACTGAGAATAAAAACCCATGCCCACTTGAGACTGTGCTGTGCTCAATGTGTATCCACTTTTGGGTAATGTCAGTGGTTGTCAAAGTTGAGAAGGGGTCTGCCACGGCTACATGGAGAGCTTACCTGTGCAAGCCCAGAACTTAGCCTGTCACTGGACCCTGACATGCTTCTCTGCCAACGCTTGCCTCTGGTGACTCGCAGCCCTGGTTGCCAGTTTCATTCCCTTGGAGTACAAGCTTTGCTCTGCCCACCTTGGTTAGAATCTGCAGTCAGAGAACTGTGAAGCTGAAGCTTTTGAAGAAAGGATGAATTTGGAAGGATGAAAAAGAGTCAGGCTTGGCAGTCCTTTCTTTCTTTTCTTTGTTTTATTTTTTTTGTTTTTAACAAAACGCCTATCGGGAAAATTAGTTTCCCGTATAGCAGCTATTCCCTGTCTTCCTTCTGGGGTTCTCCAGTTCCCACCTTCCCAAAGGTTTTTGGAGAGGTTGGGAGTTTGTTTGTTGTTTGTTTTATCTGTTCCATTCACTGGGTCTCTAGCATGACTAATAGTAGGCCTTAGTTTCAGGTCAAAACAGCTTCCTGGCAGGTCATTTAAGTTCTGAGCTCTCATATCTGAGAAGACAGAACTCCTTCCAGCAACTCTCATCCAGGCACACAATCAAGTCCCCTTCTCTCTTTTAAAACAGCAAGGAGGATTTCCCTGGTGGTGCAGTGGTTAAGAATCCGCCTGCCAGTGCAGGGGACACGGGTTCAATCCCTGGTCCGGGAAGATCCCACATGCTGCGGAGCAACTAAGCCCATGCACCACAACTACTGAGCCTGCGCTCTAGAGCCTGCAAGCCACAACTGCTGAGCCCACGTGCCACAACTACTGAGCCCACATGCCACAACTACTGAGCCTGCACTCTAGAGCCCGTGCTCCGCAACAAAGAGAAGCTACCACAATAAGCCCACGCGCCGCAACAAAGACCCAACGCAACCAAAAATAAATTTAAAAATAAATAAATTTTGTTTAAATAAAATAAATAAATAGAACAGCAAGGAAGGAAAGGACTTTGTTGGCTCCCCAAGGTATTTTAGGAAAAGTATGATGTTGAAGAATAGCCCAACTCTCCTGGCTGTTTGAACAGGCTGGTTCCGAAGGAGGAACGAGCCCTTGAAAGAGTCTTCTGTAGTGAGAGGCCTTATCCCCACTTTTCCTGCCTGTCCCAGGTTGCTCTCCACAGGCACAGCCACACTGCCTTAGTTTCTTTGAAACATGTTGGGGAGAAAATAATTAATAACCAACCAAACAAACGGTCTGGGACTTATTTGATAACAAATTCACAAAACAGAACTAAAGTCTCTTTCTTTCCACTGTAGCTTCCATCCCAAATACCCTTGCTTAAAACGGGTGCAAAATACACAAAATACACACACACACACACACACACACACACACACACACACAAAACTAGAGTCCTTTCTAAAGCTTGGCCCTATATTTCCCCTCTTACTCTCACCTTGTCTTCGTTGGGCTCTAGAACTGTGCCTCTCTGCTACGCCAAACAGGATTTTTTTTTTTTTAATTTATTTTTTGGCTGCATTGGGTCTTCATTGCTGCGCGCGGGCTTTCTCTAGTAGTGGCGAGCGGGGGCTACTCTTCATTGCGGTGCACGGGCTTCTCATTGCGGTGGCTTCTCTTGTTGTGCAGCACGGGCTCTAGGGGCATGGGCTTCAGTAGTTTTGGCACGCGGGCTCAGTAGTTGTGGCTCACGGGCTCTAGAGCGCAGGCTCAGTAGTTGTGGCTCACGGGCTTAGTTGCTCCACGGCATGTGGGATCTTCCCGGGCCAGGGCTCGAACCCGTGTCCCCTGCATTGGCAGGCAGATTCTTAACCACTGCGCCACCAGAGAAGTCCGCCAGACAGGATCTTAAGGATCCATACCTCCTAACCCCAGTGTGTGGTGAGGCATGAAGAAGAGCTACAAAGTAGCTTTCTGGCAGAGGCCAGTGTTTCCTAAGACATTGGTTTCATGGGGTGTAAAGCCAGCTCAGCTCCTTAGGCCTATACTACCATATGGAAAAAAAGCATGCTCTTTCCTTCCATCTTTTCCCTACCCCTGCTTCTAAAAAAAGTAGTTTCTTTGCCCTCCATCTTTAATAATGGCTTGTGAATCTCCTCTTTCTCAGCTACCATATCCTCTCCCTGTGGCCATCGGGTTTGTTTGAAACTCTCCATCAAGACTGACTGATTTCCCCCACCCCCAAGTATATACACACTACTAGGAACTCCCTGACTTGAACTCTGCGCAAATCCAAGGATTACTCACTGGATTTGAGTGAGTAAGCTGGTTACCAACCAGTATGCTGGTTACCAACCCCCTGACCTGGGTCCATGTCACTGCAAGCAGGATAAAAATGCTATGTCCTTTACCAGCAAACTTTGAAACCCTGTTGTAAATAAAACACACCTATTACTATCTCTGTGTTATGTTGTTAATATCCAGTTGTCCCCAACATGCACCTAAGCCCCGAGAAGTAATAACTAGCTAGATTCATAGACCAGAATACTTTTAGCCTTGACTCTTAGCCTTTTAGGCAGTGACTTCTGGGTTCTGGGCTTGCCCATATCTTGTTGGAACTAATTGTAAATCTTCTCTGAAATTTATTTCAAAGAACACCTCCCAATCCTCAGTAAATACACACATAGAAGGGAGTGGTCTCTTGGGAATGTCCTCCCAGTGTCACCTCCTGGGAGGCTGGTGTCAAAACCAAAATGCCACTTCACACTTACTTACAATGAGAATTTAAATGACCCACGTATTTGGAAGCCCAAATTAGAATCAGAAGTTTAACTGATGCTCATGAAGTACTTGAGCTGTCTGAGTGGCTGGCGCCATCACATTCAGAGCCAGTTGCACCGTCCCTACTCGGCTAGACCTGGCCCCTGAGTTCAGGCTCAGGCCCCACTTGGTTTCTCTGATGTCCCCTGTACTAATGGCCATGCAGACCATCCTCCAAACAGCACAGTTGATTAGGTTAAGTTTCTTGTTTTAATTCCAGATCTTCATATCCTGGCCTTATTTAAAGCAAATATAGGGAATTCCCTGGCAGTCTAGTGGTGAAGACTCCATGCTTTCACTGCCGAGGGCATGGGTTCAGTCCCTGGTCGGGGAACTAAGATCTCACAAGCCGCTTGGCGTGGGCAAACAATTAAATTAAAAAAATAAAGTAAATATATATGAAAACTTTTGAAAGAGAACGTGAAGGTGAGGAGGGAAGGTCTGGAAACTAGTGATTGTCTTCAGCCACGGTTATCCAAACCCTTCATTTGAGTCAAGCATTCCTGCACCTTTTGCATTAAACCTTTGAATTGAAACTGCTGCTAATCAGGTAGGAGAGAAAAGGGGTTGGAATGTTCTTCTGCTCACCCTTTGGTGGAGGAGCTTAAACAGAAAAATTAGATAGAGTAAAATCCTGATGTGAAGTCTGCTTCTTGACTGGCTTGATTTTCCATCTCTACAATGAGAAAGTGGAACTACATCAATCATTTTCCAGTTATACTTTGAAGACCTGAAAGGGATTCCTCAGCAATGATTCAGAGCCCACGGTGTTCATTTTTTCTTTTTTTTTAAAGTGTTTGGCTTCCAGGTCAGCTGTAGCTTTAAAAAATGACTTAAAAGCACTATGAACTAGTTATCTCTAAGGTCCCCCGGCTCTGGAATGCTAAGGTTCTAATTAACAAATCAAATAATCAGTGCTGAAATGATCCAAACTTAGGTGACAATGTCACAAGTTGTGTGATTAAACACACAAGCAAGCGTAATTGGGTTCCTGTCTTCATCGTCTCCCATTATAATTATCAACGTAAGCATAAATAATATAGAGTAAAACTTAGTGATTACAGTCCATTCTGCAGAGATTGTTATCTGGCTGTTCTGCTTTGGAATTTGCTGTGAAGAAGAACAGTAGTTCGGGAATCCAGAGATCTAACCCAATGGAATGGCATAAAATTAGAGAAGCAAAGTGGCTCATTTGAGCTTTGGTGGAAAGAGCTGGCCTGGGAATTAGAAGGCCTGTGTTATAATCCCAACCCTGCTGCTAATTTGCTGTGTGACCTAAGGGTCTCTCCAACTCTGACACTCTTTCTTGCTCTGGTGTCTAAAATTGCTATTAATAACCATAAGAGAACGTCTAGATGGTGTTTCTCCATTGCTTTATCTTCCCTGAAATGCGGCACTGTGTGTGCATTGAGCACTACCGCATACTGGGACAGTACCTGCAGGCTTCACTTGGGGCTCAGCCACTCACACCTGCAACAAAGACAAATTGTTCCATAGCCCCTAAAGTACAAGAAATCTGTTTCTCTTCTTTTCTAAATCAAGTCAAATCTAGCACCAAACTAGCTAGCACTGGCCAAGGCCTGTGAGCAGCCTCTGCTAGTCATTTTTTATGGTCTCATCTCCTCCACTTGAATATTGGTCCACTCATTCATTCATCAAGTATTTATTATGCCAGACACCAATGTATGCACTGGGGATACAACAGGGAACAAAACAAAGACCCTGACCTTTTTGAATTTAGTCTTGTGGAGAGAGCCAAAACAAACAAGTAAATACAGAGCATATGGAATGGTAACAAGGACCAAGGAGAAAAGTAAAGTGGTGTAAGGAAAATAGGGAGCACAGGGCAAGAGGGTTGCTCTTTTGTAGAGTGGTCAGGGAAGCCCTCTCTGACAAAGAAGACTGTGAAGAGAAGCGAAGGAAGTGAAAGGGTGAGCTAGGTAAATATGGAGAGGAAAGAGATTCAAAACAAAGGGCATAGCAAGTGCAAAGGCCCTGAGGCAGGTGCTCTTGCTTTGTTTGAGGACATGCAGGGAAGCCAGGGATTGGCACTGAGTGACCAAGTGGGAAAGTGAAGAGATAAGTTCGGAGATGGAGGGCTGGAAGTGGACGCAAGAACCTATAAGCCAGTATAAGGTTGGCTTTCATGAAACAGGAATTCATTGGAGGGTTTTAACTGAGGATTCCAAAGATCTATCTTACAGTTTAAGGGGATCACTTTGGCTATTGTGTGGCTGCAATCAAGGGAAAATGGAAGGACAGTGATGCAGCTTTAGCTAGCACACATGCCACACATGGGCCTAGGCTAATACTAAGGGATACAGGTAAATTCAAGCCCCACTGTCATGCTGTTGTCCTATGACACACAAAATAGTGAAAAGAAAATGCTTGTTCAGAAAAACTTGCCACCCCAGCTTGTTCAGGATGTCCTAGTTAATGAAATGATTGAAATAATATTTTATTCACTCACACAAGAAGGAAACAAAGAAAACCATCTTGACCTGTGCCTTCCCCATTCCAGCTTCCCAGGCCTGTTGTCATGCTGCTGCCTGGTCCCCAGGCAGGCCCTCTGCTCTCGGCGCCTCCTCTGACCTGCGCTGTGCTCTAATCTGATTCTTGATGCGACTACCCATCCTGCTCCCTCTGCTGAGGAGTCATCAGCCTCCTGCCAGAGCCTCTCTGCCTGTGTGGGCTCAGGGGATGGAGGCCAGCTCTCTCACAGCCCTGGGGCTGAGGGAAGACCGGGCTGTCAGCCTCACAGCTATCTATGCTCCGTGGCTCTCCAGCTGCCAGGACTCAGGGGGAGGCTGCCAAACGAAGAACTCCAGAAGGACCAAGCTGGCCGAGGTCGGCCTTCTCTCAGGACACCAGGCTTAAGGAAAGGGCTCGCTTACCTGTCGGCAGTGCCAACCCACCTCCTCCACTGGGGCTTAGCGGAGGGGACAGAAGCTGTCCCCTAGTCTGGTCACACTCCTTGCTTCCAAATTCTCCTCACTCTTCCCAAGGACCTTTGGTTGAGTGGGGGCAGGGAGCAGAGAGGTGAAAGAAATATTTCTGTACTTTCTAAATCGTTTTGTCCTAATCCTGCTTTCTCACAACGTTAACTTAAAAGGAAGGTATTCTCTGCCTTTGTTCTGTTTCAGACATGCCTGGACTGGAGAAGGCCTCCAGGACACGAGCAAATGAGCATAGAGGGGTGGGATTGCTGCCATTAAGGCTCCAGCTGTCATCCTGCTCCACTGTCCCAGCCCCCAGACCTTCAAAAACAAAGCCTGACTGCAGTTGTCTTTCACACAGGGCAATTTTGGCATTCTGGGGGGCCCAGAAATACAAAAGCCACCGTTAACCCCTTCCTAGGACAAAGGAGACCCAACACAGGACCTCAGGTTGCCCTTCCTGTGAGGTGCAGGGAGAGCAGTGCAGAGATGGCTTTGTCCTTTGGCCCATTAGTGCACAGCAGGAAAAAGACAAGGACACTCATTTCTTTCTCAATATCTCACCCTGTTACACACTTAAGTCATAAATTCACAGCAGCAATAAGTGCCTGAGAGAACTTCTCCAGTCAGGCACCGTGCCAAATGCCAGAGATATAATAAATTAAAACACAGTCTCTGCCCTGAGAGGGTTCAAAGTCTACTTGGGGAGACACACATTTAAACAACTAATCCCAACAATTGAGAGGTGCTGTTACACACGGTGCCACGGGGACACAGAACACCAAGAATCCAGTTCCAGGTGCAAAGGGCTTCACAGAAGTGGTGATGCTTAGGGCACATTTTTTAAAATAACAATTTTGTTTTTTATAAAAATGACACTTGATCTTTGCAATAATTCAAACAATGGGTCTGAAAAAGAAAATAACAAAATACCTCAAGCCCCACATCCCAGAAGTAACCAGTATGAACTCTTAAAATGTGATTTTATTGGAATTCTACAAGAGAAAAAGAATCTGCTGGTAAAATGAAGGAACTAGTGCAAAGGCCTAGAGTCCGAAAGTAACAATGAGCTGGGTCTGCTTGGAGTGCAGAGTGCCTGCAAGGGGGTGGCCATCCGAGACTGACCACGGCAGGAGAGCCGGGACCGCTTCTGTTTTACGTGCAAAGCCAGTGCCTGGTACTGTGCGGTGGGAGATGTCCCAGAGATATGTGCTTAAAGAATAAAGGACCACGCAGAAGGTAGGCAGACTAAGCATCGAGAGAGGAAGAAAGGCCTGAGAGAGCAGTCCATTAAGTGTAAAGAAATGAGTCTCATGCATCAGGAGATGACATGATAATAGCAGCCCCATTTAATGAGCTGTTGCATAAGCCAAGCATTTTTCATTGTTCGACCAATTAATTCTCACAACAGCATTACCTAAACACTATTTTTATCGTCATTTTGCATCCAAGGAAACAGCCAAAAAGATTAGAGGACCTGCCCGACATCACCCAGGTAGTAATTTAAGATCTGATACTCTTAACCCAGTGCTCTGTCTTTCCTGAGAGGATTCTGAAAGATTTTTGGTATTAGCAATAACGCTTAGCGTGTAGCTCCGCCCCCTCAAAGGGCTTTGCTTGCTTGGACACGTAAGTTCTGTCTATTTAAAACCAATCTTAACACTTTAGAATCATATGTCACATTCAACCCCTCAAGTCATTAAGAGTGATTAAAAGCCAACACTAGAGCAATCAGGTTTAAAACACATAACCTGTCACCCAGGAGTGAGTAGTTTTCTTCCACTATCACGATGAATAACTTCAGGTATCTGTTTTGTGTTTTGAGTGGTGGGTTTGATTGGTTTATGTACCATGGGGAGGGAAAGGAGAGCAGGGGAAAGGGCGCAGCCAGGGCCTGGAAACCCAGAGCTCACTGTGAAGCCTGGGAACTTTCTATGTGGAGGCTGTCTCACTCAAGCGCGGGGGCAGGAGAAAATCATAAGACCGGAGAGATTAGTCTGACTCAAGCCGACTGGGTAGATAAGATAACATGATAAGACCTTGAGATGATCACAGGCAGGGGGAAGTGCTTGAAAAAAAAATTTTTTTTTAAGTAGCTGTCAGTGTGCTGAGGTTTGGTTCTATCTGCACTTCCCATGTACCATCTTCCAAGTTCCCAGTTCACACACCATCCCCTATTGGCACCAATGGCTCCGGACAGGCCTGTAGAGCCGTCTCTCTTCCTTCGGTCCCAGCCACAAGTGTGATGCAGCAATGGATCTTCTTCCCCTGTGAGGAGTCCTAGTTCTTACTCAGACCCATCCAAAGGAGAGGTGGACAGAGACCCAGGTTCCAGCTCCAGAACCAGCTGCCTCTGAGTCATCTCTCCTTCCTGCCAGGTAAGGCTACTTGGAGGGAAGGCAGCGAAGACCTGCACTGGCAGAGCCCAGGGGAGAGCTGGCCAGGGCCAACCTGCAGGCCTTTCCCCTGGGAGCCCTCTGGGAGCCTGGACACCGGGCAGGCACCGACACCTCAGGGAAGCTGAGGCCTCAGTGTCCACTGGGATGACATAAGAGAGAAGCATGTGATGAGGCACTGGCTGGCTTCCCTGCCATCCAGCTGGGAATCCATTTCCTTGTGGAAAGTGACATCAGAGGCTCTTCTTCACTAGTAGTCTTAGTGGCCCCTTTTCCTTGGACTCTCCCAAGACGAAAGAGTGTCAGGAAATGCGTAAAAGGAAGAGGGGGAGAAAGCTAGAAAAAAAGCTTAGAACAATCTTTGAAGGGACTTCCCTTGTGGCACAGTGGTTAAGAATCCGCCTGCCAATCTTAACAAAAAAAGAAATGGTTCTGAAGAACCTAGGGGCAGGGTAGGAATAAAGATGCAGATGTAGAGAATGGACTTGAGGACACAGGGAGTGGGAAGGGTAAGCTGGGACGAAGTGAGAGAGTGGCATGCACATATATACACTACCAAATGTAAAATAGATAGCTAGTGGGAAGCAGCCACATAGCACAGGGAGATCAACTCAGTGCATTGTGACCACCTAGAGGGGTGGGATCAGGAGGGTGGGAGGGAGACGCAAGAGGGAGGAGATATAGGGATATATGTATATGTATAGCTGATTCACTTTGTTATAAAGCGGAAACTAACACACCATTGTAAAGCAATTATACTCCAATAAAGATGTTAAAAAAAAGAATCCGCCTGCCAATGCAGGGGACACAGGTTCTATCCCTGGTGGGGGAAGATCCCACATGCCGCGGAGCAACTAAGCCCGCGAGCCACAACTACTGAAGCCCACGTGCCTAGAGCCCGTGCTCCGCAACAAGAGAAGCCACTGCAATGAGAAGCCCGTGCACCACAACGAAGAGCAGCCCCCTCTCGCCACAACTAGAGAAAGCCCGCGTGCAGCAACGAAGACCCAACGCAGCCAAAAATAAATAAATAAATAACTAATAAATTTATTTTAAAAAAGCTTTGATGTTTGGGACACTGGGTAGACACGGGGAGTGAATCTTCCAGCTTCTGAGACAGGTGCACAACAGGCCAGACTGGGATGGATCTTCTCTTGAAGAGCCCTGTAAGCAAGCTAGCCAGCAGCCGGGGGCCCCGAGGGCAGGCCCCCGGGGCCAGGCCCCCGGGGCCATGTCAATCCGGCTTCATTCTGGGGCTTCATTCTGGGGCTCGTACCCAGAGCAGAGGTCCTCAAAATGTGAAACACAGACCAGTTCTGTCAAAATCACCTGGGAAGTGTTTATGAAAACCACCGGTCCCCCTCTGCACCCTCCGCCCACGAATCAGCAGCGGGTGCCAGGGATCTGCATTTGTTTCTAAAGAGCACCTCCCCAATGCTCTTTAGGTCTGCTGAAACAAACATGGTAAATCTGGAGGCTTATAAAACTCAGTGTCTCAGAAACCCAGGACGAACAATCACAGATCCCTCACCACATTGCCCCATCTTGAATCACGCTCCGCCCAGAACACAGCGCGCCGGCCAGCCCAGGGAACGGGGTGCAGACATGATTGCTTCTACCTTATTAAGAGCTGAGCAGCATTTCCTGGGCCCCGTGCTTCATTAGCACGTTGGCGGTGTTGCTTCCTGTAACTGACTCTCTGTTTCCATTCTGGCAAAGTGTTTGCTCTCTTCTCTCTGCTTTGGGGGTTGGGGGAAGATGAGCTTCTCACGGAGCCTGTCTCTGCCTTCTTGGCAGCTTCCCCATCAGTGCTCCTCACATCCCCGCAACAAGGCAGAGACCCTGGCTTCCCCCTGAGCCTCTCTGCGGAGCACCACACCCAGACGAGCTTGCCCCTCCTGCAGTCGGCATCGCAGCTACATCCAGGTAGAACCAAACCTGTTGTTTCATATTTTGGGTCAAGTCAGCCTGACATTTAAGGGACAGAGGCAGGGTAAGGAGTTGATTGGGCGGTAGAAAGTTCTAGAAAGATAGATGGGAAACTTTAGAAAGAAAGAAATAAAAACCAATAGACTTTATTTGTGAGGGACTTTGGTAAATAAAGATTTAAGAAGATGAATTTTGAGAGTAAAAAGTTGTATGTTAGGGAATGTTCGGAACACATGGAGACCAGGAGGAGTTCTGTCATTCTTATCTACTACAAAAATTGGTTATACCACACAGGATTATATGTAAAACACAAACCAATTCTGCCTTTTCTCCTAGGAGTCAGCAATTTCGGAAGAGCCAGGGAAAGTGGCAGACAGGCTGGCAAGCAGATGACGATTAAGAGAAGGCTTAGAAGGAGGAGCTGAAGCCAGAGACGGTCCTGGGATAATGGATGTCACCATACCGACCCGCTCAGAAATCAGAGGGAGGACCTCACAGCCCAGCACTCTGCAGGGAACCCTCAGCAGCCCAGACAGGTAAGTGGCCCGGGTGGTGAGCTCTCCCCTCCCCTGATTTAGACAGAGGGCCCTGGTCTACCCTGGGAGGCTTCTACCCCAGCAGTATTGCCACCCCTCACCAGAGTGGTCCCCTGAGACCAATAAACTCTAGGCTCAGAGAAGTTTACTCAGAACTGCTTGGAGGAAAGAAATGGGTATTGAGGAGAAAAAGGAGTTGATAGGAGGAGACGAAATATGATAACACTGCATTTCCTTAGAGCTGTCTGCCTGCTCTGGTTGGATTTCTCACGCTCAGAGGCCCTGATTGCTGTCCTCGATCGTTTCTGTCTCAGGTCCCACCAATCACTCCTCAAAGAAACAAAAACAAAAACTAGTTCCCACTCTGATGGAAACAAAAAGCCCACTTTTTTCATGTGTTTTAGGCCCTAAAAACTTGCCATGAATAAAAATGGAATCATAGATATGATAAAGATATATCCTTAGAACATAAAACCCCACAGAACTAATCGTAGATATAAATTTTACAGCTAAAAGCTTCAATATTATATTAAATAAAAAATTCATCAGCCGTTGAAACTTTGACAGTGGGAGGTATACATTTCAGTGTTATCATAACAGCACAGCTCAAAATAATAAATTTTAAATCACTGTAGTTTGGGGAGGTAAATATCATTACCATGACAAACAAATACATGTCACTTGCAGGTGGACAGAGGCCTTGATGGAGAATGAATTCGTAAAGTGTCAGAACCCTGCAGCTCCCCCGGCAAAAAAATCCTATTTCTATATTCATTCATTTGTTTGATAATTTACTCATTCATTAATTTAACAAATATTCATCAGGCCCCTACTGAGTACCAGGCACTGTTACAGGCACCAGGTGAACCGGACAGACAAGTTCATAACCTCCTGGAGCTTACAGTCAAGTGGGAGAGTCAGATAGAAACAGATGAACAAATGCATGGATAACATAATGTCAGTCAGTCATAAGTGCTATGAGGAAAAACCAAGGCAGAGTAAGGGGATTGAGAGTACCAGGGAGGCTGTGGCCAGGGAGGACCTGTCTGAGGAGGTGACATTTCAGAAGAGACCTGAATGAAATGAGGGACTGAGCTATGGGAGAGGGAGCAGCAGGTCTGAGAGACCAGACTGCTTTGCCAGGAACAGCACGGAGTCCTGGCGGTCAAGGTCAGAGGGAAAGTGGTAGGAAATGAGGTCAGAGGCAGGCAGAGGCCAGAATAGAAGAGGCCATGAAGTCCTCACTGGGTAGGGACTATGGATGTTATCCCAAGTGTGATAGGAAGTCATGGAGGGTATCATAGCAAGCAGAGGAGGGACGTGATCTGATTTACCATTTAGAGGATCACTCTGGCCCGTGTGTGAAGATAGTGTGTTGGGGCCAAGAGTGAAAGCAAGGAGACCCATTAGAGAGATTCTTGCAAAGGTCCACTTGGAATGCACTGTGGTTCGGACCAGGGTGGTGGTAATGGAGGAGCAAGAGGTGACTGGTTTGGATAGATGCCCAGGGAAGAGCAGACAGAATCTGCTGGTTAACTAGAAGTGGGGTGTGAAAGAAAGAAAACATTCCAGGATGGCTCCAAGGTTTTTGGCCGAGTCATTAGATGATGGGAAACACCAGAGGAGCAGGTTTGTGGGGGGAGAACAGGAGTTCTGTTTCAGACATTTTTGGTTTGAAATGTCTATTAGGCAACCTTGTGGAAATGTCCAATACAGAGTTGGGTAAACAAGCCCAGAACTCAGGAGGACAAAAATCTTCCCTGATAGATGACCTGGTTTCTAGTAATTGGGGGAGCAGGTCTGCTAGTGAGTCCTTCTGTAACCTCAATTGGCTGCTTCTTATAGGCAAAGCAGAGCAGTAACTCCGTGCCTGCCTGGGAATTGCATGTAACCCAGAACTAGCTCCATGCATTTGCATTGGTTAAATTCCGCAGAACACCAGAGTGTTGCTTAGAGACCAGCTCCACAAGTTGGTGCTACAGGGGTTATTCAAGTGCAGACAACCTGGACCCTTGTCCCAGAGCTGCTCCCTAATTTTAAGTTGGGTAATCTTCTCCTTCGAGCAAGACAGAAAGCCCAGGAGCAGGGAATGGGGGAAGCAGGAGCAGGTGGACTTGACATTACAAGTTTGGAAGACAGCATGAAGCCATAGAAAGAACAGTCTTTGGGCCCAAACAGACCTAGACTCACGTTCCGTCATGCTCTTTCCTACCTATGTGATCTTTGACATGTTACTCTACCTTTCTGAGTCTAATTCTCGGATTCCTTGGTCACAAAGAGAAATGGGATTGTTGTACAGATTAAATAAGGTTCACATGCAAAACACTGGCATCCAGTAGGCATTCAAAAGGGATAGATTCCTTCTCCCATGTCCTATTTCCCTCTCTCCAAGGGAAGATGACCCTCTCTTCCACCACCCAGTCCATCCCACCTCAGCGTTCCTTCACTGGGCTCTCATTCCAAATCCTCGAGCCCTACCTCCTAAAGGAAGCATCTTCTCTAACTTCCCACCCTCCTATGGCTGGGTCATGGCACTTGGTTTTCCTCGCAGAGCTAAAGACCACTACAGCAGCATCTTTTCTGGGTTTGCGGGACTCCTTGCCATCCTCCTGGTTGTCGCAGTTTTCTGCATCCTGTGGAACTGGAGTAAATGGAAGAAGCGTGAGTCCCTTGTTTGTCCAAAGTTGAGACACCCTAAGATCAATCAACTAGCCTGGTATTTAAAGCCCAGTTTACCCTCCAGAGATAAACTGTTGGGCTGGGTAGTCCTCTGTTCTTACCTGACACACGGGTCATGGTCTCCCTTGGGATCCTAAGCTGTGGCTCCATAAGGCTCAGTGCTGAGTGGAGTTCCATTTTGAAAGTCATTGCCCTGGTATCCCTGTGCCCTGCTTCTGTCCACTGAGTCCCCTGTGCTTCTAGCTCAAAGGGAATTGGTCAAGTCTGAAAACATATTTTTCATGATACATGGTGAGGGTGGGCAATATTTTCAGGGACCATCTCATCCCCAGGGGGCCCCGCATTCTGTGCAGCTGGGCCCAGCCATGACCTCCGTGTCTCTCATTGCCTTGCAGGGCAAGTTCCTTACTTCCGAGTCACCGTCATGCCCTTGCTCACTCTGCCTCGACCCAGACAAGGAACCAAAAATATTTATGACCTCTTGCCCCGAAGACAAGAAGAGCTGGGTAGGTTTTTCTTTCTAATCCCTGGAGTCCAGACCTACAGAACTTCTACCCCCGGAATGTACCTCTCACCTGGAAGCAACTTTCTCTAAAGTTGCAGACCTTTCTGCCCTTCAGGGAGCATGAGAGAGAATGGGATAGATAGACTGCAAGATGCAACTCCAGTGGGGGCTTGGAGAGCTCGAAGAAGGGAGCGGGGGGTCATCTGGGTTGGGGGTTTTGTTTGTTTCTTTTTCCGATTTCATTGATAAAAAATGGACATACATCACCGTATAAGTTTATGGAGTACAGCATGATGGTTTGATTACATAGACAGCAGCTTTGGTTTTTCTTGACGTAAGTTAAGACGTAAGCAGGCGACAGCTGGGTATGTCTAGCATTGGGAAAGACATACAGAAGGAGAAAATGGCCTCCAGCCTCAAGGCAGGGAGGGTTCGCCCCAGGAGCCTCCTTCCCAGCCTCCTCAATTCCTGTGCTAGTGTCCTTTTGTCCTCAGCTAGCTGAGGAGGGTTCCGGGTCCCCTAGCACATCATCCCTGTAGCCCTGACCCTCTCCCCACAGAACGCCAGGCCCCAAACACCAGACATCACACAAACCCACTTCACCCAAGATGCAGGGATTGTACAGGCTGAAGCACTCGGAGGACTGGCTGACTATGTTCAGGGTTTGTTCTCTGTCCTTTCAGGAAGACATCCGTCAAGAAGTATTCGTATTTTCAGTACCGAGAGCCTCCTCTCCAGAAATTCTGACAGCCCTCCCTCTGAGCATGTGGTAAGAGTCAAGAGAAATGACAACCCGTTTGGGAGAAATGATATGTCTCTGGCAGAAGAGCTGAAGTGCAAGAGTTCTAGGTCTTGGCTCTTGTTTCACCGCAAATAGCATGTCCTTTGGCACACACACTCTCCCCCTGCCCCCCGCCCTCGAGGCCCTATTAATAAATTGGGACGACTAGCCTCAGGACTTCCCTCCCAACCAAGGCAAAAAACTTAGAAAGAGAGGAGCAAGCACTTGGGATTTTAGGAAAGGCACCAGGGCACATGTATTCAAGGACACGATGTTAGAGCTGAAATGTGTTTTCCAAATGAGTGTTGTCCCCTTCAAAGTCATCACCTTGGGAGGGTACCTAAATATTCCAGCAGTGCTGTTCGTGCTCAAAATACTCTTAAAGTCCTACTTTGGCAATTACTTCTGAGCCTATGTCAAATTGTTTCAATCCTCCTCCATAGCAGAAATACTCGTAAGTTCACTCAGCACTGTAACTGGTGTAGAAAGCACTGAGCACGTCGGGGATACCTTTGAGGTTACAAGGGGACTATTGCAATTAATAACAATAATCCCGTGTGTCTTGTAGTCTGGCTCTGAAGGCAGCTCCCCAGGAGGAGTCACACCAGGGACAGTAGAGGGACTGTTTTGAAGATCAGGGTGCTTATTTCCATAGATAAGTTCTCATTAGCTTGTGAAAAGAATCAGTTCCTTTGGTTTTGTGACCGTCCTTGGGTAAGTACAGCCATGCTGCAGCTGCTGCTAATTCGGTTGTTACCCAGCCTTTCTTTACTCAGGGGCTTAGGTTGATTACCATGCGGCCACTCCATGTCGCCACCTTTGCTTCCTCTTCCTCTTGCATGTCCCATCCTTGGGCTCTGCTCCTGCTTCTAAGACTTCCTGGGGCAGAAAGTCTAAGTGGCTGATAAAAGGAAGAGCAGAGGAAACTCCATTGCTAAAGCTACTTCTAGGACTCAGGTGGGCCCTGAGGGAATTTTGCATCTAGAGTTTAGATCTCAAACTGGCTTAAGCCCACAAACATGTTTGGATTGTACTCTGTAGTGTTTGAAGGACATTTTGAACCAGTTGGCAACATTTAAAAACCCAAATGATTTCACATTAAAGTCCAGATGTCCAGCTTTTCTTGAAAATCAGAAGTTCTGGAAACAACAGACTAGCATCTCTAATTGGCCATAATCAGCTGATCTGCGTGTCAGCTGCCCCTATACTAACATAACAACAAGCATTTTTCAGTGTTTTCTTGTTCCAGGAGTTATTCTAAACACTTTACGGTCAGTAATCCATTTACTCCTCACAAAACCCTCATGGTGTAGATATTATTATGATTATACCCATTTTATAAGTTAGGAAACTAAGGCACAGTGAGATTAGGTGACTTTCCCAAACTCAGCACAGCGTGGTGAGGCCTGGGACTTGCACCCTCAGTCTGAGCCTAAGCCTCTACCTTTAACCACTATGCCGCGCCTCTCAGTGTGCTCTGGGGTGGCAAGCTCTCTCCAATTCATAATACTTCCCCCACTCCCCATTGAAACCCCACAGTGTGGCCAAAAAACAGTTGCAATTTATTGTCAAATTTACACTGCTGCTTTCCTTAAACTCAGCCTACTTCACTTATTCCTACCTAGCATCTGAAGCCTTGAGGTTTGAGACCCCTGATTCAGACCTTTTCTCCAAAGTGAAGAACTGAGAGAAAGAACCATTAGATGTTGTAGTACTGGGCGGGGAAGAAGAAAGGTTTTGTCCATGTTTCTACTTCTATCCTGTCACTGGCTTTCTCTTCTTACTCATAGCCCTCCCAAGCAGGTGATGCCCTCCATGTGCACAGAGCCCATACTCATGCCATGGGGTATGCAGTGGGCATCTATGACAATGCCATGGGGCCCCAGATGTGTGGAAACCTCACTCCCTCAGCGCACTATGTCAATGTCAGAGCTTCAAGAGATTGCCCAAGCACTTCTTCAGAGGATTCAAGAGATTATGTCAATATCCCCACAGCAAAGGAGATTGCTGAGACTTTAGCTTCTACCAACAGCCCTCCTGGGAACCTCTTCATCCTCCCAAGTACCAAGGTGCTGGAGTTGACTGAAGAAATAGATGAGGGCTGTGGGAACGCCAGTGACTGCACCAGTTTGGGGTCTCCAGGAACTGAGAGCAGTGATCCACTCAACGATGGGGAAGGGTCTTCTCAGACCTCAAATGATTATGTCAACATGGCAGTGTTGGATCTCGAGACCATCCAAGGGAAGCAGCCCTGGGGAACTTTTCAGTGCTGCAGAGATTATGAAAATGTACCACCAGATCCCAGTGGAAACCAGCAACAGGAGGAGAAGGAAGCGACATCCTCAAATACAGACCACGTAGAGGGCAGGACAGATGGTCCCGAGACCCACATCCAACCTGTCGTGCAGTCAGGGAGTTTCCTGGCCTTAAAGGATTATGTGACCTATCAGTCATCTGCACAGAGTGAGAACAGTCAGATGAAACATGGAGAAGAGATGTCAAATGAAGACTCTCATGACTACAAGAATGTGTGAGCTGCCAAGGTAGGAGGTAGGGACTTTGAGCAGGGGCCTGACACATGGCTCCTTCCTGATGAATTAAGACCCAGCCACCCAGCTGGAAAGCCACATGGAGTGGTCTATCCTGCCGGATCCATAGCCATTACAGGGTCTAGTGAAGACCCTTGACCACCCTTGTATTTCAGTGGATTCATTTGGTTACGCTAAAAAGAAGCTGAAATGAGTAGGGAGCTAAGAGGCTCACAAAAGCAGAGGTTTGAAAAAGTCAGAAAGAAATTCTTCTCAGGCAGGGTGCTGTTATCTCTCATACCAACTTAAGAATGCTGAAACTGCCTTATAGGACTGTGAGGAGGTTAAAAATGGAAGAGTACTTTAGTAGACAGTGGAAACAGGAAGTAGTCTAAAATCATTACCTTCACTAATACCAGCAGGCTGCAAAGCAGGAATACAGATTATTTGGTAATCCAGGCAGAGGCCAAAAGGAACGAGGAAGTTGGGTTGGGGTGGGGGGACAGTTGCTGCTCTCAAATGAGTGTGGACAACCAAACGCTGGAGAAAATGCAGAACAATAGGAACTCTCGCTCATTGCTGAAGGGATTGCAAGGCATAACATTCACTCTGGAAAACTGTTTGGCAGTTTCTTATAAACATAAACCTATTATACAACCCAGTCATTCCACTATTAGGTATTTATCCAAGTGTGAAATTTGTATTCACAAAAAAACCCATACATGACTGTTTATAGCAGCTTTATTCATAATTTCCAAAACCTAGAAATAACCCAAATGTCTTTCAACAGATGAATGGATAAACAAGTGTCCTATATCCACACAATGAGTTTATCCACACTCAACAGTAAAAAGGAGTGAAGTAGGTTCATGCAATAACATGGACAAATATTAAACGTATTTTGCTAAGTGATAGAAGCTAGACCTAAAAATCTACATATTGTATGGTTCCATTTATATGACATTCTGAAAAAGGCAAAACTATAGGGGTGGAAAACAGATCAGTGGTTGGCAGGTTTGGGGAGAGGGAAGGGGTTTACAACAAAGGAGCTGTACAAGGGAATTTTTAGGATAATTGTTCTGTATTGTACTATGGTGATGGATACATGATTGTATTCATTTGTCAAAACACACACAAAAAAAGCTGTATAGCACAAAGGGTGACTTTTATTATATGCAAATTTTAAAAAAATTCACCAGGCTGTCAGGGGAACCCACAATAAAATTCAGATTGTAAAAAATGAATCTAACTGCTTCACAAATGTATGACATAATCTGACTGAAGGGAGTGGGGGAAGAAATGAACGGGCCTAAGTAATTTTGGAAAACAATGTTCTGCTTGAAACTGTAAGATAAAGACACAAAGAACTGAAAACAAACACTGCAGTCTAGTTGGTAAATTTGTAGGGCATACTTGAACAAATAAGTAAATATATTACAGGTAGGGAGAGGCAGGTTTCTTACTGTCAGAGAAAGAAGTGACAAATAAGCAAGTAGAAAAGGAAATATAGACGTGTATATACATAGGCTAGTATACATATATATTTCCTAACTGTCCACTGGAGGGTCTAGAAGCAATCATGGTCCAGTAGCAGTGAATGCACTTAGCTGTCAGACCTTGGTTTCTAAACTTGGTAGACACCACCTTAACCATGTGATCAAGGTCAACTCACCAGTAATAAGTTATATTGCTATATGATCAAGGAGAAGGGTACTTCACCTCCGTGGTATTCTTCCCCAAAATCCACAACCCCAGTCTTATCATGAGAAACATCAGAAAACTCAAATTGAAAGACGTTCTACAAATACCTGACTGGAACTCTTAAAAGTGTTAAAGTCATGGAAGACAAGGGAAGACTGGAGAAACTGTCAGACTGGCAGAGACTAAGAAGACATGACGACTAAAATATAACATGATGCCTTGGATTGGATCATAGTACAGGAAAAGGGCATTAGTGGAAAAAATGGTGAAATGAAAAAAAAGAAAGTCCATATTTTAGTTAATAGTATTGTATCAATGTTAATTTCTTAGTTTTGATAAATGTACCATGGTTATATAATTAACATTAGGGGAAGCTGGGTGAAGGGTATACAGGAACTCTCTGTACTATCTTTGCGACTCTCCTGTAAGTTATGTCAAAACAAAAAATAATTTTAAAACATGGACAAAGCTGGAAGTGAAGACATCTAGGCTCATTCCACTTAAGTAAATGTGCCTTTGTTCCTTTTTCTGCAAAATGGACATAATATAAAGCATATGCTACTGTAATTGTTCTGGATATTTGTCTGTTTTCTGCATTGTTCTGTTAATGTATGTACTCAGTCTCTCCTATCAGACTGAAATCACTTTGCCTGTAGGAAAATATAATTAAATCCTTTGTATTCACCCTAGTTCTTGGCACAAGGCCCAAGATAAAGTCAGGTTATCGATGTGACAGTTGATGATGTGGTTTCAGTGCATGTCTTTATAAAATGTTGAGTGAGGTTTTTCTGTGGTTCAGGAATGGAGACTAAGGCTTAAAGCTAAGTACCCAAGGTATAAAAACATCCCACATTCTGAGTTCAGAGCACCACCAGCTGTTAGGGGTCTGCCAACACCACTCAAGGCTTACTGAGAGTAGGAAATTAGTCCTACCATGTACTGCTCTCCACCACATCGCATCCCTGCTCCACAGGAGAGGACTGAGATGTGACTGCGGTTAGCCTTTGAGGACATGCTGGTCAGGAAGAGTTTCTTTCCTCCTTCACTGCCCCCATCCCCAGGGATGCTAACCATCTCTTCTGCAGAGTACCTGATGCCCCAGGAAAGGGAGAAAGACCAGTGTGTTGCCAGAATTGAGAGAAAGGGCTGTGGAGCAGCTGGCCACCCACCGTTGGCCATGGCAACAATAAAAGTGTCACCAGAGGAAGGCATCTGGACCTGGGTCATTTTGTTGGCACCACCTCAACAGGGTGCCAAGGCAAGGGGCCTCTAGGATAAATCTGTGAGGTATAGACCATCTGAGGTGGCTTCACAAACACTTGGGTGGGTGCTATAGACTGAACATTTGTGTGCCCCCAAAATTCATATGTTGAAACCTAATCCCCATTGTGAGAGTAATAGAAGGTGGGGCCTTTGGAAGTGATTAGGTCATGATGGTTGAGCTCTCGTGAATGGGATTAGTGCCCTTGTAAAAGAGGCCCAAGGGAGCTCCCTCACCCCTTCCTCCCTGTGAGGACACAGCAAGAAGATGGCTGCCTATGAAGCAGGTGTCAGGCTCTCACCAGACACCAAATCTGTGAGTACTTTGATCTTGGACTTCCCAGCCTCCAGAACTGTGAGAAATAAATGTTTGCTGTTTAAGTCACCCAGTCTATGGTATTGTTGTCATAGCAGCCCAAGCAGACCAAGATGGTGGGATAAAGACAGATTTTTACAGGAGCTAGCTCTCTCATACCTGGTGGCTATATTTTGGGTAGATTTCTTCATTGCTCTCAGATTCACTCTACATGTGACCAGCATTTAAATTCCTGCCACACAGAGGGCACCACATCAGTCTGATATTGATGGCCAGTAAAGGTTGGCCTGGGAAGCAACAATAAGCACAGAGGGAGGATGGCAACCTCACTCAGTCAAGTAAGGAGAGATTTATGTCAGATGTGAGATGAAGATTCAGACAGAACTGAAAAACACTGGCATGTAAGGATTCTCATAACCAAGAGACAGTTATGTAGTTGAACCCAAGTCCATGTGCCCGACATACAGTGAGGCCAAACAAACTGAAATGTCAGCGTTTGGAGCAGAAAAAGGTTTATCGCAAGGGCCATGCACGGAGAATGGGTGGTTCCTGCTCGGAAGACCTGAACTCCCCAGTGGTTTTCAGGGAAGAGTTGTTTTGTTTTGTTTTGTTTTGTTTTGTTTTGTTTTGTTTTGTTTTGTTTTGTTTTGTTTTGGCTGCACCGCTTGGTTTACAGGATCTTAGTTCCCCAACCAGGGACTGAACCTAGGCCACAGCAGTGAAAGCGCTGAGTCCTAACCACTGGACCGCCAGGGAATTCCCAAGGAAGAGTTTTTAAAGGCAATATTTGGGGTGAGGGCTGCAGGGTGTACAACTTTCTTCGGACTAGTTGGTGGTGAGGTAAACAGGGTGGTGTTCCAGGAATCTCAATCATCAACCTTCTGGTTCTCACCAGTCTGGCGTCTCAGCATGTATTTACCATCCTCCGACTGGATGGGGGTCTTAGTTCCTGCAGAACAACTCGAAAATATGTATCAGATTGTTATGTGTATTCCCTGAGGCAGAACTAGGACTCTTCTATCACTGAATTATTGTTTCTTGACTACTTTTCCTGTGTTTCTGCATTCTTTAATTAGTAACTGCTTGAATTTGAATCTGTTCTTTGGAACTCAGGGAAGGCCTAGGAGACTACTAAAGCCTTCTTCTATAAACAAGAAGTGGGGGGTTATCTTTTGTACCTGGGAGGGCCCCACAGGATCCTGCTCGGTGTCAATCCTCGCTTTTCTTTGATACTCCTCAATCTTGAGGGGAACAGGAGCGGGACAAGAAAAGGAATAAAGTTTTGGATAGAGAGGTTAATCATAAACTCAGCAGAGGAACTCAGTTTTAGGGGGACTCAAACCCAGCCAAAACCTAGATGGGACTTGAACCCAGGGTCTCTTTTTTTTTTTTGTCTGTTTTTAAATAAATGAATTTATTTATTTGTTTGTTTGTTTGTTTATTTTTGGCTGCATTGGGTCCTTGTACTGCTCACAGGCTTTCTCTAGTTGCAGAGAGCAGGGGCTACTCTTTGTTGCAGTGCGCGGACTTCTCTTTGCGGTGGCTTCTCTTGTTGCAGAGCACGGGCTCTAGTCATGCAGGCTTCAGTAGTTGTGGCACATAGGCTTAGTTGCTCCGAGGCATGTGGGATCTTCCTGGACCAGGGCTCAAACCCATGTCCCCTGCATTGGCAGGCGGATTCTTAACCACTGTGCCACCAGGGAAGTCTGAACCCACAGTCTTTTAATTGAGATCACACACCTGGTCTCAGGACTTAACGGAGCTCAGGTTCTTAATGTTTCATCACAGAAAGAATTTAGTGAGAGACAAAGTGATAGGTAAGAAGTGGATTTATTTAGAGAGAAACACACTCCACAGAGTGTGGACCATCTCAGAAGGCAAGAGCGGCACCAGGGTATGAGGTTGCCAGTTTTTATAGGGGTGGGTAATTTCATAGGCTAATGAGTGGGAGGAGTATTCTAGTTATTTTGGGGAAGGGACAGGGATTTCCAGGAACTTGGCCACCACCTACTTGTTGACCTTTTATGGTCAGCCTTGGAACTGTCATGGCACCTGTGTGTGTGTCATTTAACTTGTTGAGGTGTTACAATGAGCGTATACTGAGGCTCAAGGTCTAGCTGAAGTCTTGTCTGCCATCTTGGACCTAGTTGGTTCTAACCAGTTTATGTCATGTCCTATGGCTTTGTCATTCTTTTAAAGGTTGTGCCCTGCCCCCCTTCCCTCCTGTTTCAGTTTCAGTTATGAGATGAAAAATTATGGGATCAAAATGAGTTGTTAAGAGAGCTACCACCCAGTAAGAAAGGGAGGTTCAACCTACAACTTGGGTGGCAGGTCCCAGAAAAAAGAAAGCCAGCTCATGCTTATACCCCAATGAGCTGGACACCTCAATAAAAAAGAAAAAACAAGCCCCAAATGGAGTCATTTGCCCTCCACTACATCAAACCACGGCTTAATTGCAGTGTCAGTTCTGCCCAGAAATGTGACCTGTAAAACAATATGAAATTTCCTGATCAGTACAAGTGAGGTAATCTGCATGATAAAGATCCTTGCTATTCCCTTCCCCTCAAAAAGAAGAGGACCTGGCCCAAAGTAACCTTTTTCTTTTGCTAATAGCTTTCTTGTCCCACCCTGCTTTCTATAAAAGCTTTCCATTTTGTACCACTCCTGGAATGCTAGATGGGATGCTGCCTGATTCTTGAATCGCCCAATAAAGCTAATTAGATCTCAAATTTACTTGGCTGAATTTTGTTTTTTTAAATATCAGTTACCCTTACATACATTCTCCCAAATTGAGAATAATTAATAAATTATTTTCTCAGATAGGTAACCTTTCTGTTTATTTCTTGTTCTGAGAATTTTTACAAATGAATGGATGAAAGACTTTATTATAATTCTTTCCCCTTACAGTTTTTTTGCAGGAAGGGGGACCCCTTCCATGGCCCGAGAGTGGGCTCTTGTCTAACACTCGGAAATGAATTATCCAAGGAGGCACACGTGCTGACAGAGCAAGAGACTTTATTGGGAAAGGGCACCTGGGAGTAGAGCAGGAGGATAAGGACTGCTTTGCCACCTGACTCACAGTCTCGGGTTTTATGGTGATGGGATTAGTTTCCGGGTTGTCCCTGGCTAATCATTCTGACTCAGGATCCTTCCTGGTGGCGCGTGCATTGCTCAGCCAAGACGGATTCCAGCGAGAAGGATGCTGGGAGGTTGGTAGGATGGACTGGCATCTCCTTTTGACCTTTCCCAAATTCTTCCGGTTGGTGGTGGCTTGCTAGTTCTGTGTTCCTTACCAGGATCTCCTATCATAAAATAACTCATGCAAATGGTTACTGTGGTGCTGGCCAGGGTGGGCGGTTTCAGTCAGTGTTTCCCCAACAGTTTTTTTTGTTTGTTTTGTTTATTTTATTTTATTTATTTTATTTTTGGGTGTGTTGGGTCTTCATTGCTGCACACAGGCTTTCTCTAGTTGCGGCAAGCGGGCTTCTCATTGTAGTGGCTTCTCTTGTTGTGGAGCACGGGCTCTAGGTGCACAGGCTTCAGTAGTTGTGGTGCGTGGGCTTAGTTGCTCCACAGCATGTGGGATCTTCCCAGACCAGGGCTCGAACCTGTGTCCCCTGCATTGGCAGGCGGATTCTCAACCACTGCACCACCAGGGAAGCCCTCTCCAACAGTTTTATTTTCTCACATTAGTTGCCAGGAAATTTTGAGTTACATTGAATGCCCAGTTGTGAAACAGGAGCGAAGGGGGGAGGGCACAATCTTTAAAAGAATGACATAGCCATAGGACATGACAAAAGCTGGTTAGAACCAACTAGGTCCAAGATGGTGGAAGATTCGACTTCCAGTAGATCATGAGCCTCATTATACACTTATTGTAATACATTAGCATGCTAAATGACACACCCATCAGCACCATGACAGTTCTGAAGCTAATCATAAAAGGCCAAAAAGTGGGTAGTGGCCCAATTCCTGGAAATCCCCACCCCTTCCCCCAAAATATTTGGAATAATCCTCCCACTCGTTAGCCTATGAAATTACCCAGCCCATAAAAACTAACCACCCCGTATTTCGAGGCCTCTTGCCTTCTGATGGCCCACACTCTTGCCTTCTGATGGCCCACACTCTGTCTGTTGAGTGTATTTCTCCCAAGGTCACTCTCACCTTTTGAGATGGACCACATTCTGTCTATGGAATGTGTATCTCTTTAATTAAATCCATTCTTACCTATCACTGTGTCTCTCACTGAATTCTTTCTGCAATGAAACTTAAAGAACCTGAGCTTCCTTAAGTCCTGAGACCAGGTGTGTGATTTCAATTAAAAGACCGTGGTTTCAAGCCCCAATCTGAATTCTGGCTGGGCTTGAGTCCTGGCACATGGGTTCATGTCCCATCTGAGTTGTGCAGTTTCAGCTGCAGTAATTGTCCCATCTCATATGCCTGATAATGCTAAATATGAAGAAATTTTTTCAAGATCAGGATGAGAAAGTAGATATAAAAATAACTTATTCATTATGAGTCCTTAATTAGTTAAATATAGTAAGTTAATTATTCAAACTTGTAGCATATAGATTGTGACTTCCTTCAGAGTACTGTTTAGTATCAAATACAGAAGCTGGCTATGTCTCCTCCTTCTGTCTCTATCATTCACCCTCTAATGGTGAGCAGAGGACATTCCCTCTGGCATGTCTCCTTCCTGAACACTCCATTAGTGTCACGGTGCTTTATCGTCACTTCTGGTTTTCCGTTGGGCTGAGAGCCTGTATGAACTTGCAAATACTTCCAGAAACTCTCAGTCTTAAATGAGTCAATAAGCTGGTGTCACAGAAAGAAGGCAATGGTGTTCTAGGAAGCACAAACAACCAAGGAAATCTATCATAGCTATTCTTACTTCTGTTACTATTACCCAAATACTGGCTTCACCTCTTTGTGGGTGTCAAGCCAAAAGACTCAACCAAGCCAAGGAGCAGGAGAAGGAAGGATTTATTACTTACAGCAAGTAAGGAAAACACTGGGGATCTTTCCCAAAGCAGTGTCTCCTCAAACAGCAAAAGTGGGGAAGATTTTTTTGTTGTTTTTGTTTTTGTTTTTTTAACATTTTTTATTTCTTTAATGTTGTATCTATTTTGTTTATTTATTTATTTTTGGCTGCATTGGGTTTTCGTTGCTGTGCGTGGGCTTTTCTCTAGCTGTGGCGAGTGGAGGCTGTTCTTTGTTGCGGTGCGCGGGCTTCTCATTGAGGTGGCTTCTCTTGTTGTGGAGCATGGGCTCTAGGTGCAGGGGTTCAGTAGTTGTGGCACACGGGCTCAGTAGTTGTGGCTCACGGGCTCTGGAGCACAGGCTCAGTAGTAGTGGCGCACGGGCTTAGTTGCTCCATGGCATGTGGGATCTTCCCAGACCAGGGCTCGAACCCGTGTTCCCTGCATTGGCAGGTGGATTCTTAACCACTGCACCACCAGGGAGGCCCAGGGGAAGTTTTGAATTGGGAAAAGGTTAGAGTCCAAGACTTAGTTGATTGAAGTCACGAGGGCCAGAAAAGGTCAATATCATCATTCTTTAGGTTCCAGCCATTTTGGGGTCTTAGCAAGATTTACCATCCTCCACCTGGCTGGGAGCCTTAGTTCTTGTAGAACAACTCAAAGATGTGTATTTGTTATATAAAAACACTTCCATGAGGAGGAACTGTTTTTATATAACTCTGTTTTATCACTGAACTATTGTTTCTTGGCTGCTTTTCCTGTGTTCCGTTAAGATCATTCATTACTGAGATTTGTTCAAGGACAAGAATTATGGCCAGGCTTATATCACAAAATGGCTTTGGCCAAAATGACTTTTCTTATGTCAAAAAGCTATATCTGGTTCTTTTCCTCCTGGGACCCCCTACCCTATCTATGTACATTATTTCCTTGTATTGGTTAACCACTTATGTTTGTAGGGGAGCAGAATTTTGCCACCGCAAAATATGCCCTTTTGTCATAAGGATTATTTTAAACTGGTTATTTTAAAGAAACTGCAGACACAGGAGAAGCTCTGAAAACTGAGAAAAATTTACCCCATTGTAAGAGACATTGACATTTATAAGGGAAATCTCCAATGGAAGGGTGTCTCCCTCACTGTACCAGGAAGAGGGGGATGACTAAATCTTTAGAAACTCTTATCATTGGAGAAGGCAGCAACTTAAATCTGCATAACAACCTTACCCTTGTTTACTGTGCTTTTCCTGGTGATCGCCCATAACTGACTCCCCATCACCATGTCCTTTGTCTTTAGCTGAAGATGGTATTTAAGGTGCCCTTTTCCACCATTTTGGAGAGTTACTCACTTTTCCTAGGTCTGTCCCAAGTATACATGTTATTAAACTTTTGTGATTTTTTTTCTTCTGTTAATCTGTCTTATGTCAGTTAGGCCAGCCAAGAAACTTAGAAGGGGAAAAGGAAAATCTCCCTCCCTGCCCCCACTGAAAAAATTACATTATCAAAAAAGGGAAAAATAGGGGAATCCGTGGTTTTTTCTTCTGTCTGCCCTTACTCATCAAGTCAAAATTGGAGAGTGTTGATAGAATGCACGTCTATCCAGCAGTGGAGTTAATTTTTTTAATATAATTTATTTATTTATTTTTGGCTGCATTGGGTCTTTTTTTTTTAACATCTTTATTGGAGTATAATTGCTTTACACTGTTGTGTTAGTTTCTGCTGTATAACAAATGAATCAGCTATGTGTCTCCCTACCACCCCTCTAGGTGGTCACAAAGTACCAAGCTGATTTCCCTGTGCTATGCAGCTGCTTCCCACTAGTTATCTATTTTACATTTGGTAGTGTATATATGTCAATATTACTCTCTTACTTCGTCCCAGCTTACCCTTCCCCCTACCCGTGTCCTCAAGTCCATTCTCTACATCTGCATCTTTATTCCTGTCCTGCCCCTAGGTTCATCAGAACCATTTTTTTTTTTAGATTCACATTCCCACCAACAGTGCAAGAGTGTTCCCTTTTCTCCACACCCTCTCCAGCATTTATTGTTTGTCGATTTTTTGATGATGGCCATTCTGACTGGTGTGAGGTGATACCTCATTATAGTTTTGATTTGCATTTCTCTAATGATTAGTGTTGCTGAGCATCTTTTCATGTGTTTGTTGGCAATCTGTAAATCTTTGGGGAAATGTGTATTTAGGTCTTCTGCCCGTTTTTGGATTGGGTTGTTTGTTTTTTTGATATTGAGCTGCATGAGCTGCTTGTATATGTTGGAGATTAATCCTTTGTCAGTTGCTTCGTTTGCAAATATTTTCTCCCATTCTGAGGGTTGTCTTTTCATCTTTTTTTATGGTTTCGTTTGCTGTGCAAAAGCTTTTAAGTTTCATTAGGTCCCATTTGTTTATTTTTGTTTTTATTTCCATTTCTCTAGGAGGTGGGTCAAAAAGGATCTTGCTGTGATTTATGTCATAGAGTGTTCTGCCTATGTTTTCCTCTAAGAGTTTTATAGTGTCTGGCCTTACATTTAGGTCTTTAATCCGTTTTGAGTTCATTTTTGTGTAAGGTATTAGGGAGTGTTCTAATTTCATTCTTTTACATGTAGCTGTCCAGTTTTCCCAGCACCACTTATTGAGGAGGCTGTGTTTTCTCCATTGTATATTCTTGCCTCCTTTAGCAAAAATAAGGTAACCATATGTGCGTGGGTTTATCTCTGGGCTTTCTATCCTGTTCCATTGATCTATATTTCTGTTTTTGTGCCAGTACCACACTGTCTTGATTACTGTAGCTTTGTAGTAGTGTCTGAATCTGGGAGCCTGATTCCTCCAGCTCCGTTTTTCTTTCTCAAGATTGCTTTGGCTATTCAGGGTCTTTTGTGTTTCCATAGAAATTGTGAAATTTTTTGTTCTAGTTCTGTGAGAAATGCCATTGGTAGTTTGATAGGGATTGCATTGAATCTGTAGATTGCTTTGGCTAGTATACTCATTTTCACAATGTTGATTCTTCCAATCCAAGAACATGGTATATCTCTCCATCTGTTTGTATCATCTTTAATTTCTTTCATCAGTGCCTTATAGTTTTCTGCATACAGGTCTTTGTCTCATTAGGTAGGTTTATTCCTTGGTATTTTATTCTTTTTGCTGCAATGGTAAATGGGAGTGTTTCCTTAATTTCACTTTCAGATTTTTCATCATTAGTGTATAGGAATGCAAGAGATTTCTGTGCATTAATTTTGTATCCTGCTACGCTACCAAATTCATTGATTAGCTCTAGTAGTTTTCTGGTAGAATCTTTAGTATTCTCTAGGTATACTATCATGTCATCTGCAAACAGTGACAGTTTTACATCTTCTTTTCCAATTTGGATTCCTTTTATTTCTTTTTCTTCTCTGATTGCCATGGCTAGGACTTCCAGAACTATGTTGAATAATAGTGGTGAGAGTGGGCAACCTTGTCTTATTCCTGATCTTACAGGAAATGGTTTCAGTTTTTCACCACTGAGAACGATGTTGGCTGTGGGTTTGTCATATATGGCCTTTATTACGTTGAGGTAGGTTCCCTCCATGCCTACTTTCTGGAAAGTTTTTATCATAAATTAGTGTTGAATTCTGTCGAAAGATTTTTCTGCATCTATTGAGATTATCATATGGTTTTTCTCCTTCAGTTTGTTAATATGGTGTATCACATTGATTGATTTGCATATATTGAAGAATCCTTGCATTCCTGAGATAAACCCCACTTGATCATGGTGTATGATCCTTTTAATGTGCTGTTGGATTCTGTTTGCTAGTATTTTGTTGAAGATTTTTGCATCTATGTTCATCAGAGATATTGGCCTGTAGTTTTCTTTTTTTGTGACATCTTTGTCTGGTTTTGGTATCAGGGTGATGGTGGCCTCATAGAATGAGTTTGGGAGTTTTCCTCCCTCTGCTATATTTTGGAAGTTTTTGTGAAGGATAGATGTTAGCTCTTCTCTAAATGTTTGATAGAATTCGCATGTGAAGCCATCTGGTCCAAGGCTTTTATTTGTTGGAAGATTTTTAATCACAGTTTCAATTTCAGTGCTTCTGATTTGTCTGTTTATATTTTCTATTTCTTCCTGGTTCAGGCTCAGAAGGTTGTGCTTTTCTAAGAATCTTTCCATTTCTTCCACGTTGTCCATTTTATTGGCATAGAGTTGCTTGTAGTAATCGCTCATGATCCTTTGTATTTCTGCAGTGTCAGTTGTTACTTCTCCTTTTTCATTTCTAATTCTGTTGATTTGAGTCTTCTCCCTTTTTTTCTTGATGAGTCTGGCTAATGGTTTATCAATTTTGTTTATCTTCTCAAAGAACTAACTTTTAGTTTTATTGATCTTTGCTGTTGTTTCTTTCATTTCTTTTTCATTTATTTCTGATCTGATCTTCATGATTTCTTTCCTTCTGCTAACTTTGGGGGTTTTTTTGTTCTTCTTTCTCTAATTGCTTTAGGTGTAAGGTTAGGTTGTTTATTTGAGATTTTTCTTGTTTCTTGAGGTAGGATTGTATTGCTGTAAACTTCCCTCCTAGAACTGCTTTTGCTGCCTCCCATAGGTTTTGGGTCATTGTGTTTTCATTGTTATTTGTTTCTGGGTATTTTCTGATTCCCTCTTTGACTTCTTTAGTGATCTCTTGGTTATTTAGTAGTGTATTGTTTAGCCTCCATGTGTTTGTATTTTTTACAGTTTTTTTCCTGTAATTGATATCTAGTCTCATAGCATTGTGGTCAGAAAAGATACTTGATATGATTTCAATTTTCTTAAATTTACCAAGGCTTGATTTGTGACCCAAGATATGGTCTATCCTAGAGAATGTTCCATGAGCACTTGAAAGTGTATTCTGTTGTTTTTGGATGGAATGTCCTATAAATATCAATTAAGTCCATCTTGTTTAATGTGTCATTTAGAGCTTGTGTTTCCTTATTTATTTTCATTTTGGATGATCTGTCTATTGTTGAAAGTGGGGTGTTAAAGTCCCCCACTATGATTGTGTTACTGTCGATTTCCCCTTTTATGGCTGGTAACATTTGCCTTATGTATTGAGGTGCTCCTATGTTGGGTGCATAAATATTTACAATTGTTATATCTTCAAATGGATAACTAATAAGAACCTGCTGTATAAAAAAATAAAATTCAAAAATACAAAAAAAAATGTTATATCTTCTTCTTGGATTGATCCCTTTATCATTATGTAGTGTCCTTCCTTTTCTCTTGTAACATTCTTTATTTTAAAGTCTATTTTATCTGATATGAATATTGCTACTCCAGCTTTCTTTTGATTTCCATTTGCATGGAATAACTGTTTCCATCCCCTTCCTCTCAGTCTGTATGTGTCCCTAGGTCTCAAGTGGGTCTCTTGTAGACAGCATATGTACAGGTCTTGTATCCATTCAGCTAGTCTATGTCTTTTGGTTGGAGCATTTAATCCATTTACTTTTAAGGTAATTATCGATATGTATGTTCTTATTACCATTTTCTACATTGTTTTGGGTTTGTTTTTGTAGGTCTTTTTTTGTTCTTGTAGGTCTTTTCCTTCTCTTGTGTTTCCTGCCTAGAGAAGTTCCTTTAGCATTTTTTTGTAAAGCTGGTTTGGTGATGCTGAATTCTGTTAACTTTTGCTTATCTGTAAAGGTTTAATTTCTCCATTGAATCTGAATGAGAGCCTTGCTGGGTAGAGTACTCTTGGTTGTAGGTTTTCCCCTTTCATCACTTTAAATATGTCCTGCCACTCCCTTCTGGCTTGCAGAGTTTCTGCTGAAAAATCAGCTCTTAACCTTATGGGGATTCCCTTGTATTTTATTTGTTGCTTTTCCCTTGCTGCTTTTAATATTTTTTCTTTGTATTTAATTTTTGATAGTTTGATTAACATGTGTCTCGGTGTGTTTCTCTTTGGGTTTATCCTGTATGGTACTCTCTGTACTTCCTGGAGTTGATTGACTATTTCCTTTCCCATGTTAGGGAAGTTTTCAACTATAATTTCTTCAAATATTTTCTCAGACCCTTTCTTTTTCTCTTCTTCTTCTGGGACCCCTATAATTCGAATGTTGGTGCATTTAATATTGTCCCAGAGGTCTCTGAGACTGTTCTCAATTCTTTTCGTTCTTTTTTCTTTATTTTGTTCCCTGGCAGTTATTTCCACCATTTTATCTTCTGTTCTTCTGCCTCAGTTATTCTGTTATTGATTCCTTCTAGAGTATTTTTAATTTCAGTAATTGTGTTGTTCAGCACTGTTTGTTTGCTCTTTAGTTCTTCTAGATACTTGTTAAATGTTTCTTGTATTTCCTCCATTCTGTTTCTGAGATTTTGGATCATTTTTGCCATCATTACTCTGAATTCTTTTTCAGGTAGGTTGCCTATTTCATCTTCATTTATTTGGTCTTGTAGGTTTTTACCTTGCTCCTTCATCTGTAACATATTTTTTGTCGTTTATTTATTTATTTTTTAGATGAGTGGTGCTGTATCCCTCTCTCACTGGTTGTTTGGCCTGCGACATCCAGCACTGGAGTTTTCAGGCTGTTGGATAGAGCTGGGTCTTTGTGCTGAGATGAGGACCTCTGGGAGTCCTCACTTCGATTGATATTCCCTGGGGTCTGAGGTTCTCTGTTAGTCCAGTGGTTTGGACTCAGAGTTCCCACCACAGGGGCTTGGACCTGACCTCTGGCCTGGGCCCAAGATCCCACAAGTTTCGTGGTGCGGTTAAAAAGAAAAAAAAAAGGAAGAAAGAAAGAAAAAAAGGAGCAGTACAATATCAAAGAATAAAAAACAAAATAAAATTAGAAAGATAAAAAATATATTAGGAAAAATAAAACTATAATTGAAACAGCTGCAACAGGTAAAATGAAACCACAATAGAAAAAGGAAAAGAAAGGGGGGGGGGGGGAAACAAGCCAAAAGGAGAGAACAATAACAAAGTATAAAGAATAAGATAAAATTAGAAAAATAAAAGATTTGTTAGGAAGAATAAAAATATAAAAGAATCAACAACAGTGAATCAACAAGGTAAAACAGAACCCCAATCTAAAAGAGGAAAAAAGAAAAAAAAAAAAAAAAGCCTTGGCTAGGGGGGCGGAGTTTAGGCGGGGGTGGAACTTAGGCAGGGGTGGGGTTTAGGGTGGGCCAGGACCTAGGCGAGTGGGTGAGGGTGACGTTTGAGCATGGGGCGGGGCCTAGGTTCTGGACCCATGTAGCTGGAAAAAGCCCTGGAGGCGGGGCCTAGGCGGGGCAACGTTCAAGCTTGGGGCAGGGCCTCTGCTTAGGACCTGAGTGGAAGGAGAGAGGCGGCACGATGAATGGAGGGCGTCTGGAGTGTGGAGTTCTGGAGTTTGGAGGTAGGGCCCTGAGTGAGGGTGTGTCGGTGGGTCTTAGGCCCAGTGCCGTTAGAGGGGGTCTCAGAGGGGTTCTCCGAGTATAGAGGTGGGGCCCTGGGTGGGGGTGTAGGGGCGGGGCTTGGGTTCTGCACTGCAGGAGGGAGGCTCCGAGGACAGAGGATTAGGCCCTGGAGCCCAGCAGGGTCCCCAGTGCCTAAGTGGACAGGGAACGCACTGGCCATGTTCCCTTCCGTTCCTTTGCACCCCTCCCCCACTGTCTCCCCCAGGGTCTCCCCCATCGCCAATGGACCCCTAACCATTTGTGGGTCCCGCTGGGTGTAGGAACACCTCCCCTCCCCCAGCCACCCCTCAGGGGTGCCATTCCTGGGAGTCCGGCCTTTACTTTTGCTCCCCCTTCCTCCCCTCCCACTCCCTCAGGACCAGCATAGCTGGAGGGCTCCTCGGTGGGCAGAAGATCAGGCCTGGGATCTCAGCAGGTTCCTGGGAGCCCAAGTGGGCAGGGGAACCCTGGCCATGCTCCCTTTTGATCCTCTGCCCTCCCAATGGTCCCCCAATTTACCCCTTTTGGCGTGGGATCCCATCCCCTCCCCCAGCTGCCCCTCAGGAGCGCCAGTCCCATCTCACCTCCACTTCTCCTCCCCCTTCACTCCCCCCACGCTGCACGTCCTACCCGGTTGCTGGGGGTTCCTCCTGTCCCCTTAGGTGTCCATGGTCCCCCACCGGTGCCTGGTAGATACCCTAGTTGTGAAGAGATGCGAATTCCACATCCTCCTAGTACGCCATCTTGACTCTACATCCCTGCATTGGGTCTTCGTTGCTGTGCATGGGTTTTCTCTAGTTGCAGGGAGCAGGGGCTGCTCTTCGTTGTGGTGCACGGGTTTCTCATTGCGGTGGCTTCTCTTGTTGTGGAGCATGGGTTCTAGGCGCACGGGATTCAGTAGTTGTGGCATACAGGCTCAGTAGTTGTGGCTTGCAGACTCTAGAGCACGGGTTCAGTAGTTGTGGCACATGGGCTTAGTTTCTCTGTGGCATGTGGGATCTTCCCGAACCAGGGATCGATTGCATGTCCCATGAATTGGCAGGCAGATTCTTAACCACTGCGCCACTAGGGAAATCCAGAGTTAACAATTCTAATCACCGATTACGGCATGTGGGGAGTTTCTGCACACCAGGTAATTCTCCAACAGAGCTTGGTATCCTACAGTTCAATTCACTTCTGACACTATCTACCCTGAGATAACATCAGTTCCCACAGGTTAAGGGTTCAGTCCTACAAGACCGCCTTCCATTTCCAATGCCAACTGCAAGTCCTGATTGTTACCCGTGCTTCTGGTTATAAATCAGAGTTTCTCACAACTGCCTTCTTGGGTTCAATTAGTTTGCTAGAGCAGCTCACAGGACTCAAGAAACTAGTTAACTCACTAGATTACCAGTTTCTTACAAAGGGTATTAAAGGATATGACTCAATAACCAGATGAAGAGATATGCCAACTAAAGAAGTTACTCACCATCTGGTTCTGAAACCGAGCAGGACCCTGTGGCGCTCCTGGGCACAGAAGCCTTTCTGTGTCCCCCATTTCTTGTTTGTAGGGAATACCCTTCAGCCTCCATAAACTTCCCTGAGTACCAAAAGGCAGGTTCAAACAGTTGCTAATCAGGGAAGGGAGGGGATACAGAGACAAGGGAGGAGGAATCAAGAAAATATAGTGCAGCCTTGGGGCAGAGTCCTGGTTCCGCCTCAAGGGATACACATAACAATATCTTTGAGCTCTTCTGCAGAACTGAAACCCCCAACAGTTGGAAGATGTTAACTACTTGACGAAGCATTCTTCATTCCAGAGAGAAGGGCACAGTTTGATAACCTTGAGAATCACAGAACCTCATCAGGAGACCACCTGAGGCCAGATTAAAGGAATGGAGGCCCTGCACACACCCTGATCCTTATCAGCAACCCTGCCCTTGAACCACTGCTATAAAACTCCTCACCAAATCCCCCCTGGGTTGGGACACATAGTTTTGAGGGCATGAGCCTGCTGTGTCCCCCTTTGCCTGGCAAAACAATAAAGCTATTCTTTTCTACGTCACCCAAAACTCTGTCTCCAAGATTCAGTATGGCACCGGTGCACAGAGGCCCAGTTTTCAGCATCAGTTCTATAAGAATTAAGTCATTAGCCTCTCAGTCACTGACCTTCAACACACCCTGTAAGGAATTCAGGGTGGAGATCAGGAATTAGGCATTCTGTGCTCTGGAAAAACTGGCAAAACAGGCCTTCAGATAGTTAGATATTTTCAGGAGAAATTTGTTACGAATCTGCAGTCTTGCATCTTCCCATTCTTAGAAAGTCACTAAAACTGTTAGGGGAAACACTGACCAAAACCGCCCACCCTGGCCAGACAAGATAGTAGCTGTTTGCACAAGTTATCTTACAACAGGAGGTCCTGGTAAGGAACGCAGAACTAACAAGCTACCACCAAATGGAAGAATTTAAGAAAGGTCAAAAGGAGAGAGGAGACGCAAGTGAAGATATCCTACCAACCTCCCAGAATCCTTCTCGCTGGAATCCATCTTGGCTGAGCAATGCACACACCACCAGGAAGGACCCTGAGTCAGAATGATTAGCCAGAGACAACTGGAAACTAACCCCATCACCATAAAACCCGAGACTGCGAACAACATGGCAGAGCAGTCCTCCTGGGTTCCCTTACCCTCCTGCTCTCTGCCCGGTGCCCCTTCCCAATAAAGTCTCTTGCTTTGTCAGCACGTGTGTCTCCTCAAATAATTCGTTTCTGAGTGTTAGACAAGAGCCCACTCTGGGGCCCTGGAAGGGGGTCCCCCTTCCTGCAGCTAAACTGTTAACTAAGCTATCTCAGCTATCTAAGTTCCTTATGACTAGCAGCAACCTTCTACTGAGATGTGTGCTTGATTGCACCTATACCCTTCGCCAAAATCACCTACACCCTTTGCCAAAATCACATACATACTGACCTCCCCCCTTACCTTTTGAACAGTTTCTCAGAGCTATCTGAGAGGCTGTCTCCCAGGCTCTAGTTGTCAGTAAGACACTGAATAAACTCAACTCACAGCTTTTACATTGTGCATTTTTTTTTCAGTTGACAGACATCAATACACAGGGTGCCATCCCAAACAAAGAAACTTCTATTATCATGGTGGAAGCACTCTGGTTCATCAACCTGAAAGCTCTCCAAACTCTGTCCTTCTGGGGCTTTATGGAGGTTTTGTTTCACAAGCAGATTGATCAAATCGTTGATGACTGGCGATTGATTCAACCTCTAGCTCCTCTTTCCCTCCCTTCCCTTCCCTCCTTGTCCTTTCCTTCCCTCTAATCACATGGTTTGTTCTCCTGACAATCAGCCCCCTTCCTTAGGTGGGGTCCAGTAGTCACCTCATTAACATAACAAAAGGTATCTGTCATTCTCATCACTTAGGAAATTCTAAGAGTTTTAAGATCTCTGTACCAGAAATAGGGACAAAGACCAAATATATATTTCTTATTATAGGTCACTATATCACAGGAGTTAAAACAGTTGCGTTAGTTTTGTACAGTGTCTCCACTGCTCTGGTAAGAACAAAATACAATTGATTCTTGTTATTCACAGTAGTTATGGTCTAGAAAGTTACCACAAACACTGAATTGGTGAATACTGAACCACAGTGCTCCCAAGGGAAATACAGAGTTCGGTTCCTGCAAGCTTCTGATCACATTTTCGTCAACTGATCAATACATAACCTTCTTTTATGTGTGTTTCTCTTTATAGACACTTTATTTAACATACAGTATTGATTCATTAACATTTGAACTCACAGTCAACTGCACTAACTCATGCCTAAAGGAGGCTTACCTAGCACACATATTTTCTCCATACGGCACATCACAGCTTTCTTGCCCTTTGAACCCTAGACAGCACTTCAGCACTACACTTGGGGGTCATTTGAAACAGTGAAATCATGAACAAAAAACACAAAAATGCAAAAAATGTGGCACTAAATAGACCACAAAAAAGACACTTGTTTACAGTTTGAGACCTAAAACAAGAAAGCAGAACTTCACCTCTTTCAACCTGTAAAAAAATAAACAGAAACCTCAGTTGAATAGAGTGGGGGACGAGAAGGGGAAGCTCTCACCCCTGGGATGATAGCAGAGCCCAAAAGGAAAAAGGAAGACTCCTCATCTTTCTCAGCAAGGAGCCAATGAAAAGCCATGGACTCTTTGTTTGCTACAGTCCTCCCAATTTCCTTTTCCTCCTTGTCAAGTACCCTTCCATTGCCATGTGGGGACTTGCACATGGCACACCATGTTCACAGACCTCGAATTGCAATTCTCTGCTGTTTCCGAATAAACCCATCTTTGCTGGAGAAATATCTGGCAGTCTATTTGTTTTAGGTCAACAAACCTTGGGAGGGAATATGCATGTTGTCCAATTCCAGTTTTTCCCAAACTGTGCATGCACATATCCATGAATGACCAAAAGTGCTGAGAGTATTGATTTTGAGGTTACAAATAAATTTTAGCTAGTAGGCAAATTCACAAACACACAATCTAAAAATAGTGAGGATCAACTATGTGTATGCATGTACAAATTACAAAATAAAAGTTGTGTAATTTTGGTGATTCCACTGATGAGTTAGTTAAATGCTGATATGTTTACATTTAAAACTGGCATTTGTACAATATAAAGTTGAATGGTAAAATTATGTTAACAATTTAAAGTTCAAGCTTTACTTAGAATGACATTAAGTAGTAAGTGAAAAAAAACAAGTCAAGGGACTAGAAGAAAGGAAAAAGTTTTCTATTTTAGCACCTCTGACAACACTTTTTTTTCCTGATTTTTGAATAAGGGGTCCCACTTTTTCATTTTGCATTGGGCCTCACGAGTTATCTATGTGGCCCTGTTCCCAGGGGCCTTCTTTCCCTGTCCTCCAGTTTATGTGCTTGCCCCAGTGTTGTGTATTGGTTTGATATGATTTCAAATCCAGGTGTTTATGACCTAAGTGAAGTTGTTTTAATCTACTTGTTTATGACTAAGACAAAAAATGTTGTTTTTAGAAGTAAAGTTGTTTTGATATGAGAATGAAGTAAGCTGTGTCAGGATGTCATCATCTCATCTGTTGTTGATAAGCAGTCAGTAGCTTAATGGCTGAAGGATCCGGAAGGGGGCTTTTCCATAGAACATGTGGAGAAGGAACTATGGCCAGGGAACATTTAGACTATGAGTAACGAGATTTTTGTCTGGGCAGAGCTACTCTTTATTAACCTAGTTCTCCAAAGACCTTGGGGCATTGGCCCCTGCTTTGGTAAAGGCAACTTCTTTATTGGCAGTGGTGACCAACTGCTGGGAGACCAGCCAGCCTGCCAACACAACCACCATCGTTCCCTAGCAACGTGCTTTAGCAACCAGGGACTTTTATTTTTGCGCTGGCGTCGGATGTCAACTCTTCCAAGAAATCAAAACTCATAGAAAACGTATTCCCTCAACTAAATTTGGACTTTATTTTTTTCATCTCCCCTTGCCTGGAGCAATCTATCATTGGTTTGGAGTATGTTGTTTCTTTCTTTCTTTTTTTTTTAATTAATTAATTTATTTATTTTTGGCTGTGTTGGGTCTTTGTTTCTGTGTGAGGGCTTTCTCTAGTTGCGGCAAGCGGCAAGCGGGGGCCACTCTTCATCGCGGTGCGCAGGCCTCTCACCATCGCGGCCTCTCTTGTTGCGGAGCACAGGCTCCAGACGCGCAGGCTCAGTAGTTGTGGCTCACGGGCCTAGTTGCTCTGCGGCATGTGGGATCTTCCCAGACCAGGGCTTGAACCCGTGTCCCCTGCATTGGCAGGCAGACTCTCAACCACTGCGCCACCAGGGAAGCCCAGTATGTTGTTTCTTTACTGGCTTATTAAGAGACACTCTCCTGTATGCTATTGGCTTGTGAAATCATTGTAATTCCCACAGTGAACCTGTATTAAATAAAATATTTAACAAGAACAATCTCTGAGCATAATTTGCCACGCCCAAAGTACTGAGTCTCTTTACCTCAAGAAACACATCCTTTACCTCCTTTACCTCAAGAAACACATCCTTTACATCCTTTACCTCTTTACCTTAAGAAACACATCCTTTCTCACAAAGAGAGCTCTGGCTCCCTCAGTCCTTCACTCTCCCCAGCACTCTATGCCCCAAGCCTAGGTTTTGCAGGCTTCAGTGTCAGCTGGACAGACAATAAATGACCATCCCTACCTATGCTAGTAGATTCCTATAGAGAAAGACAGGCCCAGTCCAAAGGTCAAACAGATAAAGACTCTTCCATCTATGTTTCCTTTTTCTATTATATCAGTACAAGATACAGACCTCTGGCTGGTTCCTTTAATTAGTCAATCTATTAAAGTAATAAAATCTAAAACCATGTAAGTTTCAAATGAGACATGGGGAAAAGGTTTATAATCTCAGAGTGGCAAAGGTCTTTCTAAACATGAACCCAAACTTAGAAAGCTATAAAGAGAAAGATTGATAAATTTGACTACTGTATTAGTTTTCTGAGGCCATAAACTTAGTGGCTTAAAACAACATAAATTTATTATCTTACAGTTCTGGAAGTCAGATGTCTGAAATGAGTCTCACAGGACTAAAATCAAGGTATCAGCAGAACTATATTCCTTCAGGAGGCTCCTTGCCTTTTTCAGCTTCTAGAGACTGACTGCATTCCGTGGCTCATGGCCTTTTTCCTTCATCTTCAGAGCACACACTCCAACCCTGTTTCTGTTGTTGTATCTCCTTTTTTTTGGCGGTGCCACGCAGCTTGTGGGATCTTAGTTCCCCGACCAGACATTGAATCCAGGCCCAGGCAGTGAAAGTGCCTAACCACTGGACCACTGGGAAATTCCCTACACCTCCTTTTCTGATTCTCACCTCTCTTGTCTCTTGTCTCCCTCTTATAAGGACCCTTGTGATTACATTGGGCCCACTCAGATAATCCAGGATAATTTCCCCATCTGAAAATTATTAACTTAGTCACATCACATAGTCCTTTTTACCACGTGGGGTAACATATTCACAAATGCCAAGGATTGATACATGACCATCTTTGGGAGGGACATTATTTTGTCTACCACAACTACATAACAGATTAACATATCTGATGATAGATGAAGCTGATAGCATCTGAAACTCTGTTATAAGATTCAGAAAAGTAAAATGATATATGCACACATAGGCATACACACACATCTGGGTTTTAAAAGAAAAACTGAGAGTAGGAAGATGGCTGCTAGGCCTGGCACATTTGCTGGTTTCTTGATAAACTGATTTAGATTATGTACCAGATAGGGTATTAATTTAGTGGAGGTGCTTCCTTTCCTGGAAGTCACAGCAAACATCAAAGCAGAAAGCAACCACGTAGAGCCACCAATGCCCTGGGAGATACCAGGCAGACACATCAGGGGAGGTCTCCAGTTGGCTAAATTTATTTAAAAATCCCTGAGTAGCTTACACTTAGATGCTTAGAATCTCTGACAAAAAGCTTGGGTTTGTCACAGGTGTGCTGGCTAACCCTGATTCCCTATAAGAGGTATGTGTTCTTGATAATCTCAGATCAAGACATAAGTCTCTAAGTGTGTTCTAATTTTGCAGAATCTCTCACACAAAAAATACGTATTCATCTGCTGCTGAGTGGAGTGCTCTGAAAATGCCAGTTATGTCAAATTGGTTGATAGTGTTGTTCAGGTCATACATATCCTTATTGATTTTCCTTCTACTGGTTCTATCAACTACTCAGAGAAGAGTGTTGAAATCTTCAAATGTAATTGTGGATTTCTCTATCTATCCTTTCAGTTCTACCCATTTTGTCTTCATGTATTTTGAAGCTCTATTGTTAGTTGCATGCATGTTTAGGATTGTTATGTCTTCTTTTTTTTAAATTTATTTTTATTTATTTATTTTTGGCTGCTGTGGGTCTTCATTACTGCGCACAGGCTTTCTCTAGTTGCAGCGAGTGGGGGCTACTCTTCGTTGTGGTGCACAGGCTTCTCATTGCAGTGGCTTCTCTTGTTGCAGAGCACAGGCTCTAGGTGTGAGGGCTTCAGTAGTTGTGGTGCGTGTGCTTAGTAGTTGTGGCTCGAGGGTTCTAGAGTGCAGGCTCAGTAGTTGTGGTGCACAGGCTTAGTTGCTCCGCGGCATGTGGGATCTTCCTGGAGCAGGGCTCGAACCCATGTCCCCTGCATTGGCAGGTGGATTCTTAACCACCGCGCCACCAGGGAAGCCCCTGTTATGTCTTCTTAGTGAATTGACTCTTGTCATTATTTAATGTCCCTCTTTATTGCTGGTAATATTCCTTGTTCTGAAGTCTACTTTATCTGACATTAATATAGCCACTACCTACCCCCCTTCCTTCCTTCCTTCCTTCTACCCTTCCTTCGTTCTTTCTTTCCTTTCTTTCACTTAAAAAATGTTTAACCCTTTTTATTTTGAAGTAATTTTAGACTTACAGGAAAATTCCAAAAATAATACAGAGATTTCCCACATATCCTTCATCCAACATTCCCTAATATTAACATCTTGCATAACTGTGATATGACGATAAAAACTGAGAAGTTAACCTTGATACAATATTACTGACTAAGCTGTACACTTTATTTGACTTTTATTAGCTTTTGGCCAATGTCCTTTTTCTGTTCCAAGATCCATTCCAGGATCCCACAGAACATTTAATTGTATATCTTCTTAGGCTTCTCCAGTCTGTGGAAGTTCATCATTCTTGCCTTGTCTTTCATGATTTTGACACTTTAAATGAACAGTACCTGTCAGTTATTTTGCAAAATATTCCTTGATTTGTGTTTGATGTTTTCTCATCATTAGATTGAGGTTTTACATCTTTCAGCATGATGTGCCCTTCTCAGTACATTATATCTGCAGGTACATGATGTCAATATGTCTTATTACTGGTGATGTCTAACTTGATCACTTGATTTAGGTGGTGTCTGCAAGATTTCTCCACTGAAAATTGACTGTTTTCGGCTTTGTAATAAATAAATATCTGGGGGAAGATACACTGAAACTATTCTCATACCTAATTTCTCCTCAATTTTTCTCCCATTAATTTTAGCATCTATTGGTGAATCTTGTCAGTGACAATTAATACAGTCATCTCATAATGATAATTTTCTATTTCCTTCATTCCCTCTACAATTATTAACTGGCATTTATCTGTAAGGGAGAGCCATTCCTTTTCTCCTACCAGCTTTCTTTTCGATTAGTGTTTGCAGATTATATCCCTTTCTGTACTTTTACTTTCAACCTAACTGTGTCTTTATATTTAAAGTGGGTTACAGTTGACCCTTGAACAATGTGTGTTTGAACTGCATGAGTCCACTTATATGCAGATAATTTTCAATAGTAAATACATGGTCTGTGGTTGGTTGAATCCATGGATACTCAGGGCCAACTCTAAGTTATATAAGGATCAACCTCCTCATTGTTCAAAAGTCAACTGTATTTGTATGTAGCCTATGTTGTGGTAATTTTAAGAAATCACTTATTGAAATGAAATATAATAATATAAAATTAACACTTTTAAAGTGAACAATTCAGTGATATTTAGTACAATTTACAATTTACAATGTTGTGCAACTGTGATGTGGTCTTTTTAAAATACAGTCTGACAATCTCTGCCTTTTAATTGTTATATTTAGACAATTTACATGTAATATAATTATTAATATGATTGGATTTAGGGTTACCATTTTATTATTTGTTTTCTGCTTTTCCTTTCTATTTCTTTTTCTGTTTTTGTCCCCCACTGCTCTGCTTTCTTTTTGATTATTTGAATATTTTTTATTATTTTACTTTATCTATTGGCCTTTTGGCTATATTGTTTTGGATTTTTATTCTAGGGGTTGCTCTAGAAAATTCAGTATATATATCTAACTTTTCACAGTTACTCAGAGTAAATATTTTACTACCTCAAATAATATGTAGAAGCTTTTAACCATATAGGCCTCTTTACCCTTTCTCCTTTATACTATAGCTGTCATATGTATTATAGGAACATTTGAAAACTCCAACAGACAATGATATAGTTTTTGCTTTCACTCAGTCATATATATTAAAGAAACATGAGAGACAAAAAATAGACTTTTTTATTTACCTAGCTATTAACCACTCCTGTTGGTCTTTCTGTCTTCTTAAATTTCCAAGTTTCCCTCTAGCATTGTTTCCCTTAAGCTTCAAGAACTTCCTTTCTTCCTGTTCTTTTAGAATAAGTCCGTTGATGACAAATTTTCTTAGTTTTCTTTCATTTGAAAATGTCTTTTTTTTTTTTTGGCTGTGCCGCACAGCTTGAAGGATCTTAGTTCCCTGATCAGGGGTTGAACCTGGGCCATGGCAGTGAAACCACCAAGTCCTAACCACTGGACCATCAGGGAATTCCCAAAAATGTGTTTATTTAGCCTTCATTACTGAAGAATATTTTTGTTGAATGTAGGACTCTGGGTTGACAGATATTTTAGTACTTTAAAGATTTTGTTCCACTGTTTTCTAGCCTCCACAGTTTCTGTAACAGAGATGAACAAACCTGACTCCATATTGTATCTATTCAATATGCTCTAACCTTTGTGCTCTGTTGCCTGTGCTTAGTCATGCTGGCTTTGCACCTTTTGCAAAAGAATGTTGCCTCTAGTCTGAAATATACAGGATAGTCCATTCTCAAGGCTCTGACCTTTAAAGGTGTAACACTTTTCCTTTAAAAAGTTGCAGAACAGGGCTTCCCTGGTGGCGCAGTGGTTGGGAGTCTGCCTGCCGATGCAGGGGACACGGGTTCGAGCCCTGGTCTGGGAGGATCCCACATGCCGCGGAGCAACTAAGCCCGTGAGCCACAGCTACTGAGCCTGCGCGTCTGGAGCTTGTGCTCCTCAACAAGAGAGGCCGCGACAGTGAGAGGCCCGCGCACCGCGATGAGGAGTGGCCCCCACTTGCCGCAACTAGAGAGAGCCCTTGCACAGAAACGAAGACCCAACACAGCCATAAATAAATAAATAAAATTTAAAAATAATAATAATAATAATTTAAAAAAAAAAAAAAAGTTGCAGAACAGAGAATAACATTTGTCTTGTTGGAGGTTTATAGGAACATTTTGACCAGACCTACGTGGACAGCTGCAAGAACAAGGGTTCCAGCACCAAGAAGTTTGCAGCAACCAACTTCACTCCCTCCCCTTTTAGTATAAAAGAAGCCTGAATTCTAACTCAGGTAAGATGGTTCTTTGGGACACTAGTCCACCATATTCTTTGTCTGCTGGCTTACTGAATTAAATTGTTATTCTTTGCCCCAACACATCATCTCTTGATTTACTGGCGTGTTGTGCAACAAGCAGTACAAGGTTGGACTCAGTAACATTTCTGATGAGATATCTGCTGTAATTCAAATAGTTGTTCATCTCTGTGTCCGCTATATTTCATTTTTCTCTAGCTGCTTTGAAGAATTTTCTTTATATTTTGTTTTTAGCAGTTTAATTATGATGTGTCTTCATGTGTGCGGTTAGGGGTTTTGGGGTTTTGTTTTTTTTGTTGTTGTTGTTGTTTTAGTTTTTCCTGTTTGGGGTTCACCGAGCTTCTTGAATCTGCAAATTTATATCTTTCATTAAATTTGGGAAGTTTTAACCTATTATTTCTTCTAACATATTTCTGCATCAATCTGTCTTTCCTCTTCTTTGGAACTCCAATGTCATAAATGTTACAATTTTTTTTATTTTTTTTATTCCACAGAAACCTGAGATACTGTTCATTTTTCATCCCAACTGTTTTTCTCTTTGTTCTCCAGATTGAATACATTCTATTGATCTATTTTCAGGTTCCTTGATTCTCTCTTTTATAATCTCCATTCTGCTGTTAGCCCATCAAATGAATTTTAAATTTCATGTGCTATATTTTTTCAGTTTAAAAAATTTTCTGTTTGGTTCTTTTTTACAGTTTTTATTTCTCTTCCAAGAACTTCTATTTTTCTATTCACTTCAGGTATGTTTACCTTTAGCTCATGAAGCATGGTTACCATAGCTGCTTTAAAGTCTGTGTGATAATTCCAACATCTGGGTCATCTTGTGGTTGACATTTGTTAATTGTCCCTTGAGAACTGGTCACACTTACCTTTTCTTTTTATGTAAAGTAATTTTAGATTATATGCTAGACATTTTTAATATTATGCTGTATAAGGTCTGGGTCCAGTTAAAATCCTCTTAAGAATGTTGATTTTTTTTCATTATAGCAGACAGTCAACCTAGTTAGGGTCAGACTGCTAGTTCTGCTTCACCTTCTGTGGGCAGTAGTTTCAATCTCAGTTCAGTTCTCAAAGCCTTTGCTGTACTGATTTCAGTCTGTCCCATGCAAGCACAGTTCAACATCAGCCCATGACATGTATAGGTTCATACACAGAATTAAGTGATCCCTTCTCCAGTTCTCTCCTCCTCATGAGTCCTCTCACACTCTCAGGCCCTCAGGGCCACCTTTTCCAGTTCCTCTGAACAGATAGGATTTTAACTGGAATTTTAATTGCCTACATTACCATCAAAGTACAGCTTTGGGCCCCATTTCCACAACTAGGGCCCCATTTCAAAGAAAAGGTAAGAGAGGAAAAAAATGAGGATCACATACACATACTCTCTTCAGTCCTCTTTTCCTGTTTCTTCTTTTTAGAAAGATGGGGTTTCTACTACAAGTTTAGCCTCTTCTGCCACCACCACACAGTTTTATAACTGGTACCTGCCCTCCGGTCAAAGCTATGAGAAAAAGGAGGAAATTTTTTAAAAAACAAAAAATTCACATCTGTATGCCTCATTTCTCTAAGTTTTGACTTCTCTTGACAATTTATCTTCTTTTGTTTACTTTCCAGATTCTCATGTAGTTGCTTTTCATGTTGTGTCCAGAGTTATTAGCTGAATCCATAGGAGACGGAGGATGTAGTGGTCTTATTCCATCTTGGAAAGAACCAGAAGCTTCACCTTTATTATTTTTTATGTTTGAGTTATTTGATAAAAAAAAAATGTTCTGGCTTATTCAGCCTGATACAGAGTTCATTCTGCAGTCTCTTGTATCTTCTGTCAGATATAGTTTCTCCCAGGATTAAAGCAGGTTTGATAATATTCGTTGAAATGTGATGGTTGGGATGTTACATAAAAAGGTTGAGAACCACTGAGCTGACAAGCTATAGTTCATCTTCAGTTAGTTACAGCCACTCTGTTAGCCAAAGGTCAGCATAAACACATTCAGCTGGCCACCTCACTAGAGTTTGGGCCAGTGTTGATTTTTTTTAATGCTATTCTCAACAGGCTTAGCCTCTTAATTAATTAGAGAATTAAAATTTTTTGTTTGGTTCTTTTTTATATATCTTAAGCCCTATTAGGTTGTATTGTCTGTGTGCCCAGGGATACCAAGCAGTTCTTAAAACAAATAAACAAAAATAATTAATTAATTAACCCTTAATCGACTCCCAGAAGCCCATGTAAGGAAGAGAGCCTGTTTTATGCCTTTGCACAGTTACTCTTTGCACAGTTAGCCTGTGTTCAGGTCTGGATGATGGGGGAAGAGAAGACTCTTCATGTATCAGTCAGTCCATCAAATTCAATCAGCAGGCCCTATCAACACTGAATAAGTCATCTGATGCTCACTGTCTCACATGACACTTTGGCAATACATGGATGGGTCTGAGGGCTTAGAAAACCAACTGCTGGTAGATCTGTCCTGCAGTCTTGGGGTATGTCTGAGCAGTCCCAAGCCCTCTTCACCATCACACTTCCTGAAGCACTGTAGTAGGCACTTTCACAAATATTATCTTGTTTCATAGGCAAAGACTTATCTGGATGCCAATTTGTGGGGCTTTGGATGGCCCTGGGCTACCTCACAGTTGAAAAATCTGCTTGAGCTAATATGCAAGTTGACAGCCAACACTTGGGGCAAATTTTTTACCATTCTTTTTACCAAAAATCCTTGATCTCTTAATTGTGGGAAAAGGCTCCACCTTCGATGCAAAGTTCTTCAGGAAACCTTTGCCTTTGGCAGAGTCTATATTCTCAACAGTTATACTAGTCTTAGAGGATATCAGGGATGACTCCTGGGTTTGGGGCCTAAGCAAATAGATGATGAGTAGATGGTATGTCATTTGCTGTGGTGGGGAAGACTGAGGAGAAACAAGTTTTGGAGTGGGGAATTAAGAGCTCTGCTTTGAATATATTATGTTTGTTTGATATATTTTAGAGAGCTGAGTAGAGATGTGAAGTAGGTAATTAGATGAAAGTTTGGAGTTTAGGGAGGCACAAGCCCGTAGACAGTATTTAAAGCCATGGAAGGGGAAGTGGTCCCCTAGGGAGAGAATCAAGATAGAGGAAAGAAGGAGATGCAAGTCCCAGTTTTGGAGCTCCATCATTTGAAAGTTGGAGAAAAGAGCCAGGAAAAGAGACTGATTGCCTGATGCTATAGGAGGAAGACTATGAGAGTATGTTGTCATAGAAGCCATGTGAAGAGAGTGTTCCCAAGAAGGAGTGGTCATCCATGGCCAACGATGCTGAGAGGTTAAGTGAGAAGGGGCATGGAGATGTTCTTTGGATTTGCCAACATAGAGCTCATAGTGACTTCAGTTTCTCTGTCAGTAAAATGGGTTGTTCTGAGGATTATAGATTATAGAAAGTCTATATCTAAGATGTCATTAGCCTGAGTTCAAATGATTTTACTTTTTTTTAATTGAGGTATAGTTGATGTACAATATTATATAAGTTTCAGGTGTACAACATAGTGATTCACAATTTTTAAATGTTATATTCCATTTATAGTTATTATAAAGTATTGGCTATATTCCCTGTGTTGTACTATTTATCCTTGTAGCTTATTTATTTTATACATAGTAGTTGGTACCTCTTAGTCCCCTTCCCCTATCTTGCTCCTCCCCCTTTCCCTCTCCCCACTAGTTTGTTCTCAACATCTGTGAGTCTGTTTCTTTTTTGTTATAATCACTAGTTTCTTTTATTTTTTTGATTCCACATATAAGTGATATCACACACCATGGACAAAGAATGTCGCCTGCCATTTCAGTAAACAAAGGATGTTGCAGCCATAAAGCCATCGGCTACTGCAGCAGCCCCTGATGGTGCAACCTGAGGGGAATTCAGGATGGAGAAAAACAGGATACTGGCCCTAGATAGTTAAAATGCATATCAAAAGAATAATTTCAATGAGCCCAGACTCTTGCATCTTCCTATACATAGAAAGGTACTAAAATCATTGCTTGAGATGTCAGTAATCTTTTGATGTTTGAATACATGGGGGTTTTTTTTCCAGCAAAAACTCCTATATATACTGGCTCCTCTCTTTCCTCCTTGGAACAGTCCCTCAGAGCTATCTGAGAGGCTGTATTCCAGGTTTAAGTCCTCAGTAGGTCTGCCAAATAAAACATAATTCTCAACTTTTAGGTTGTGCAATTTTTTTTTCAGTTAACACAGTGTTTGTCTTTCTCAGTCTAAATGATTTTACTTTTGCAGTGATGTTCTATCAGTGATTCTCAAACTTTAATATTTATTTGAATCACCTGGAGGGCTTGTTAAAATACAGTTTTTCTGATTCAGTAGGTCTGAGAATTGTACTCCTAACAACACTCCAGGTATTGCTGAGTCTCTACCTGTTTGACAAATAAGAAGCTACAGCCTTTTCCAGGGGTTACTTTCTGCTCCTGCTTTTGAGAATGCCCATGACGCCTATATGTCCATAAATAGGCCTGGTTACTGCTTGTTACTGCAGCCCATTGGTGAAAAGGAGACTAAAATACACTTTGAGCTGGGCCCAATTTCTGGTCCCTAACCACCCCTCATAGACACCACTCTGACCAAGTCATTCATGCCCTCTGGCCTCTGCCCCAGCGTGGGCAGCCAGGCACCTGCTGCCACTGCTAATAATGGAACCACAGATCCACCACTCAGTAGAGCTAGAAATCCATCAACGGCACTGCTATCAGTTTCTTGGCTTAAACCCCAGAAATCCTGAAGGAATAAAACCCTAGTCTACTGACTCCTAAAGGCCTTAGTTTAGACCTCTCTAGGTTTCCACAGACAGCACAACTTTAGTGAAATGGGAGGGAACATACTCCATTTCAACTAAACCCAAGGCAAAACTGCCTGGCTCTGCAAGTGGTAAGCTCATTCAATTCACATTCATACACTCCTCCAGAGTCACCACCACTCAGTACACTGTCAAAGGGACTCCCCTTTAGACCTTTGAATTGAATTTAGGTCACTGGCCCAAGTCCATTTTACCCTGTAGGGATTTTCCTGTTAGGAATCTGATTGTCCTTTCCTGAAAACTTACTTTGCCTGGGCCTTCCCCATTAATCAGTCATGCTGTTTTTGTTAGTTTGTTTGTTTAAGTTTATTTATTTATTTATTTTTTGGCTGCCTTGGGTCTTTGTTGCTGCACACGGGCTTTCTCTAGTTGCGGCGAGCGGCGGCTACTCTTCGTTGCAGTGCGCGGGCTTCTCATTGCAGTGGCTTCACTTGTTGTGGAGCACGGGCTCTAGGCATGCGGGCTTCAGTAGCTGCAGCACATGGGCTCAGTAGTTGTGGTGCATGGGCATAGTTTCTCCGCGGCACGTGGGATCTTCCCGAACCAGGGATCGAACCTGTGTCACCTGCATTGGCAGGCAGGTTCTTAACCACTGCACCACAAGGGAAGCCCCATCAGTCATGGTTTTGTAACCTTAAATCTCAGTGGGGTCAGAGTTCCTGTTCCCTCTGTTTCGTGGGATGGATTAGTTTCTAAATAAATTCATGGCTGCAGAAAGATACAAGGGATTCCACCAGAATGCACCAACCACAGCAATCAAACCCCAAAAGCAAATAGATGCACTGGGGGAGGGGCATTGTTAAACTCTCAGCAAAAGCTCAAGGTCCACCCAGGCCTGTAAAACACTTAGCATGTACATGGTACAGATGTTCAACAAATGGTAGCTATTACTATTATTGCCTGTTTCTGCCTATAAACTCTCCTTCTCCCCAAACCAGTTTCCTCTTAGGCTTTCCCTACCCATCCCAGGATCACAGCTCTAATCTTAGTCCTCATCTCTTTATACCCAAATTGCTCCCAACATCTGACTATCTAATCTCTCCCCCTCCAGCCTCTCTCTCTCCCAGTCCATTTTGTCATGTCATTCCCTTGCACAAGCAACAGTGGTTCCTTATTTGTAATTATCCAAATTCCTCTCCCTGGCCATTAAACCCTATTCCCCTATGTATGCAATCTTAGCATTTACTCCCCCAAATTCATTCAAACACATATTGAATGCCTTGAGGCACTGGGGCTATGAAGATGAGCAAGATGTTGCTGTTCTCAATGAGTTTACAGTGTGTGGGAAGAAACAAATTAGCAATAAGCCAATTCCTAAACCATGTGACAAAGCACAGGCTGCTGGAACTCAGAGGTAACCAGTTAGTAGGTTGACTGAGGGTGGAAAAAAGGAATTTGGGGGCAGAATAAACTACATGTGTAAAAGTACGGGGGCTTGAGAAGTAGGACACATTCAGGTTACTGCAGGTTATTCAACAAGACAAAGCAAAGAACTGGAGGAGAGTGGACTAGCAAGTTTTCGGGATGAATAGGTAGGCAGGAGTAAGATTTTTAATAATAATAGATATTAATAGAAGCTTAGAATTTATGCTAAAGGCAATGAACAGGATTGGAAGGATTTTCAATAGGGGAGTAATGTTTAATTTTAACATACAGGTTTGGAATTGTTCTGATTCAAAAATAAGTCCAAATTAAGGGGCATATTATGTGTTTTGAAGAGCTTATCAGTACAATACAGAGAGATCACGTGTTTGTGAACATGGAAGAGAGGGTAAGAGGAGTGACCACTATATCTTCAGTAACACCATGTATACCAATGTAGAAAACCATATTTAGCCAGCCTATCAGGGAATACAAAACTAAAACCATTACTAGTATAACCTTCCTTCATTTTGCATAAAACTGTGTATCTGCAAAGAATGAGTGATAAAGAAGCTTGGAGAAGCAAGATAGCTTCCAGTCAGTATAGGACAATCCAAGTGAATTGTGCCTCTTTTCATGAAATGGATTATATTACCTATTAAAATTATATGCATTTAAAAAATTTTGCGTAGAGTAATACATAAACATGGTATAAAATTCAAACACTATAAGCCAGTGAAAGTAAGCTTCCTCCCATGCTACATAGGAGATTTCCCCTGTCTCCTTGTCCCTCCCTAGAAGCAACTACTGTTTAAGTCTATTAAAAAATCTTTCAGAGATGTTCTGTGATATACAAGTGGTATATCATAGAATATGCTCTTTTGCATGTTCATGCACATTAATACACAGAGGTACGTAGTACAAAGCACATCATTCTTCTTCATGACAGCATAGAAATTCATTGTATGTCTGTACTATTTTTGTACTTAGCCATTATACTATTTATAGGCATTTAGGTTATATCATATCCATGTACATATGTTCACTTTTGCTCACGTGTATGTACAAGAATAGGATAAACTTTTAGATGTAGAATTTCTGGGTCAAAGTATAGAGAAGTCATTTTTTAAAAACTAGTTTTTATATAATAAAAGTAACACATATATAGTAAAATAATATTTGAATCAGTACAAAAAAATATAATAAAAGTCTCCATTCCACCTCAGACATCCAGCTCCTCTCTCTTCAATTAACCACCATTAATAGATTCTTCCAGAAACTTTTCTGTGCATAAGTAAGTGTGTGTGTGTGTGTGTGTGTGTGGTGTGTGTGTGTGTGTGTGTTGTTTACATTATACTTGTATTTTAGAAAGAGAAATTCTGTGGTAGGGAGAAATTCTGTTTGGAAGGGAGACTAAAGAGAGGGCTAGATGGACAGGCAGCAAAAGCAGAGAGGAGGCTGGGGCAGCAATCTGGAAAGTGAGCAACAAGTGATAAAGGCCTAAACTAAGCAGAAGAAATGGGAATGGAAAAGAAAAAGGAATATTCAAGAGATATTTAGGAGGTAAAGTCAATAGGATTTCCTAAGTATTTGGATATGGAAGGTGAGAAAAGAGAGAAGTACTCATTGATTCCCAGATTTCCTTTTTTTTTTTTTTTTTGAATATTTATTTATCTGGCTGCACTGGATCTTAGTTGTGGCACGTGGGATCTTCGTTGCCGCATGCGGGATCTTTTTTTTTTAGTTGCGGCATGTGAACACTTACTTGAGGCATGTGGGATCTTGTTCCCTGACCAGGGATTGAACCCGGCCCCCCTGCATTGGGAGCGCAGAGCCTTAGCCACTGGACCACCAGGGAAGTCCCCATTCCCAGATTTCTGACCTCAGTAACTGGGTGGGTGGTGAGTGGCACCATCCACTAAGACAAAGGCTTCAGGAGGAAGTATAGATGTTGGGGACAAGATGATGATTTCAGTTTTTGTTTGGAGTTTAAAGTGCCTCTGAAACATCCGATCAAAGATTCCTAAAGCCAGTTGGAGAGAGATCTGGGTCAGAGATACAGATCTGAGAGTCACCACATATAATTAATTCATAGTCGAAACCAAGGAAATGGATGAAATAACCCACGGAGAGAATGCAGAGTGAGAAAAGATGAGGGCTGAGGACTGAATCACAGCTAAGTGAGAGATGATAGAGAAGGGGAAACCTACAAAGGAACTAGAGAACAGGCAGCCAGAGAATTTGGAAGGAGACCGAGATAGAATTTTGTCCTTTAAACCATGGGAGGAGGAGTTTAAAGAAAGAAAATGGTGAGTGAGGCCAAATGATTGCATAATGATTTGGAGTTGGACAGACCTGGGTGTAAATCCTAGTTTTGCCACTTACCGACAATGACACCTTGGACGCATCACCAGAACTTTATAAGCATTTGCAAAAAGAGATTAATAATATTACTTATCTAATAGAGTTATTGTCAGGATTAAATTGGATAATGTATATAAAGCTATTAGCACAATGTCTGGCACATAATAAACTATCAATAAATGCTGATTAATAAGAAAAATAAGCACAGAAAAGGATCCATTCAATTTAAAACTAATGACCCTACTACAGTAATTTCAGAGAAGCCACACAGATATAAATCCAAATGAAATATATGGAAGAGTGTATGAGAGGTGAAGAAAGAGCCAAGGAATTAGGCAATGAAGATAAAATGAGAAAGTAGATGTGCCAGAGGGAAACAAGGAATTGAGCATAATGTTCGCTTACACCCCCACCCCAGCCTTTTTAACAAATGGAATGGGGAGTCATGTATGTTACTAGCCTTTGGGGAACAACTTAGAGAGGGACAAGTTAAAATACAAGAGATAACTTGGATTGGGAGAATTCATGTTGTTAGAATGGCCATACTACCCAAAGCAATCTACAGATTGAATGTGATCCCTATCAAATTACCCATGACATTTTTCACAGAACTAAAACAAATAATCCTAAAATTTATATGAAACCATAAAAGACCCAGAATTGCCATAGCAATCCTGAAGAAGAAGAAAGAAGCTGGAGGCATACCCCTCCCAGACTTCAGACAAAGAAGTCATCAAAAGTCATCAAAACAGCATGAAGGCACAAAAACAGACACTGGATCAATGGAACAGAATAGAGAGCCCAGAAAGAAACCCACATACTCACATTCAATTAATCTTTAACAAAGGAGGCAAGAATATACAATAGAGAAAAGACAGTCTCTTCAGCAAGTGGTGTTGGGAGAGTTGGACAGCCGCATGCAAATCAATGAAGTAAGAACACACCCTCATACCATACACAAAAATAAACCCAAATGGCTTAAATTTTTTTTTTTTTTTTTTTAGCTTAAATATAAGACATGCTACCATAAAACTCCTAGAAGAGAACATAGGCAAAACATTCTCTGACATAAATCATACCAAAGTTTTCATAGGCCAATCTCCCAAGGCAACACAAATAAAAGCAAAAATAAACAAATGGTACCTAATCAAACTTACAAGCTTTTGCACAGCAAGGGAAACCATAAACAAAATGAAAAGACAACCTATGGACTGGGAGAAAATACTTGCAAATGGTGCAACCAACAAGGGCTTTATTTCCCAAATATACAAACAGCTCATACAACTCAATAACAAAAAAACAAACAACTCAATCGAAAAATGGGCAGAAGACCTAAACAGACATTTCTCCAAAGAAGACATACAGATGAACAACAGGCATATTGGAAGATGCTCAACATCTCTAATTATTGGAGAAATGCAAATCAAAACTGCAGTGAGTACCACCTCACACTGGTCAGAATGGCCATCATTAAAAAGTCCACAAAAACAAATGCTGGAGAGGGTGTGGAGAAAAGGGAATTCTTCTACACTGTTGGTGGGAATTACGTTGCAGCCACTATGGAAAATAGTATGGAGGTTCCTTAAAAAACTAAATATAGAGTTGCCATATCATCCAGCAATCCCACTCCTGGGCATATATCTGGGGAAAACTATAATTTGAAAAGATACATGGACCCCAATGGTCATAGCAGCACTATTTACAATAGCCAAAACATGGAAGCAACCTAAATGTTCATTGATGGATGGATAAAAAAGATGTAGTGTACATATACACAATGGAATACTACCCAACCATAAAAAAGAATGAAATAATGCCATTTGCAACAACATGGATGGAACTAGAGATTATCATACTGAGTGAAGTAAGTCAGAAAGAGAAAAACAAATACCGTATGATATCACTTATATGTGGAATCTAAAATATGACACAAATGAACTTACTTATGAAACCGAAACAGACTCACAGACATAGAAAACAAACTTATGGCTACCAAAGGGGAAAGGCAGGGGGAGGGATAAATTAGGAGTTTGGGATTAGAAGACACACACTACTATGTATAAAAATAAACAAGGTCCTAGTGTATAGCACAGGGAACTATATTCAGTATGCTATAATAAACCGTAATGGAAAAGAATATGAAAAAGAATATGTATATATATATGTATAACTGAATCACTTTGCTGTACACCAGAAAGTAACACAACATTGTAAATCAACTATACTTCAATAAAAAAAAATTTTTTTTTAAATACAAGAACCCTCTTAAGTGCTCATAGTGTCCCCCTCATACCCTAAAAGCAAAGACTCAAATGGGTCAAGATCACTCTTAGTGGAGCTGTCAGTAGAGAAGCTGCTGCATGTCTCTGGATGTACCCTACTCTGCAAGTGGGAGATTCAAAACTCTTCATGCAGAGCTCTTTGCAGCTGAACCAGGGTTGAGGTGACACACACGTGCCAGCTTAGAAAGAACTCCAGATAGTTTTAAGTGAGAAGAACAAGTCTCAGAATGGTATGTACAGTGTAGTGCCATTTTTTAGAAAACAATGACAATGGGGACTTCCCTGATGGTCCAGTGGGTAGGACTCCACGCTCCCAATGCAGGGGGCCCGAGTTTGATCCCCGGTGGGGGAACTAGATCCCGCACACGTGCTGCAACTAAGATTCTGCATGCTGCAGCTAAGGAGTCCACTAAGACCCGGCACAGCCTAAATAAATAAATAAATAAATAAATAAATAAATAAATATTTGAAAATAAAACAATGACAATAAAAGCTATGTCTTACCTTAAAAAAAAAATAATACAAGAGACAAGAGGGGATCATGGGTAGGATCAATAAGGGACCACTCCTCGATTCTCCCATTGACTCTTTACTGTCATCACTCCTGCTGAACATCACCACTAGTTTAGCCTTTATGAAACACAAGTTTGCAAATATCACATCCTCTACCTTTCTGTCCCTGTTCCAAAGTCTTCAAAGGAATTCCTAATGTCCAAGGAATATTTTTCAAATGCCTTTCCAACATTCAAGGGCCTCCATCATCTTTCTCCAACCTACTTTTACAATGTTCTCTCTTCCTATAATCTGTAGATTCTTACCCAGCTGAACTTCTCTCCTAGCTCCTCAGGGATCTCCCTAACATAGTCTTCACTTACCTCTCACTCTGTACTGCTTTAAGGTCAGCTTAGGTCTCACTCCCTCCAGGAAGTATTTCCTGGAACACTGCACTTTTCAATGACCACCTCTTCCTTTCTAGAACTAAAGTAGGGTTGCAGGCCAGGCCATGAAGTGATTTTTTTGTTTGTTTCATTTGAATCAGCTTAATCATAAATTTTCACATAAAAATCTGAATTTCTGGCTTCCATTGAAAAATCAGGCATTCCCTCCTGGCAAGTCTGGGCTGGAGTTGAATGTAACAGTGGGACCTTTAGCTAGGGCATGCATTCTCAAGTTTTATTCTTTTTTTAAAAAATAATTTTAAAAATATTTATTTATTTATTTACTTACTTGGCTGCGTCAGGTCTTATTTGTGGCATGCAGGATCTTCATTGCTGCATGCGGGATCTTTTCATTACAGTGCACGGGCTCTTCGTTGCAGCACACGTGCTTCTCTAGTTGTGGCGCATAGGCTTCTCTCTAGTTGTGGCGCACAGGCTCCAGAGTTCACGAGCTCAGTAGTTGTAGCACGTGGGCTTAGTTGCCCCACGGCGTGTGGGATCTTAGGTCCCTGACCAGGGATCGAACCCACATGCCTTGCATTGGAAGGTGGATTCTTAACCACTGGACCACCAGGGAAGTCCCTCGAGTTTTATTCTTACACCTGGCTCATCATTCTCATATACACACGTGCCTGGCTCTCATAAGCATTTGAGTTTGTAATCCCAGGTCTAAACTGTAGCTGGACACTTGATGTACAATACATGGCAGTTATTTATCTTTACGTTTATCATGTCTTCTGGAAAAGTTCCACATGGGCAATTCCACATATTATGCCTATTTGGGATTCCTCACAATGCCTAGCACAGCAACCTAAACATAGAAGAATACTTAGTATAAGATAAATGGGAATGAGAACCTAATCTGCTTTTTCTTAACTAACCCATCACCCAACAGAACTACAGTTACCCCACTCCAAAATTAAATACCAAGGAAAAAATTCTATATAAGGAAATAAGAAAAGCACTGGGAGTGAAGAGGGGAAGGCAGTCCTAGGAAGGTTGATTTCAGTGACACCAGCTCTGGTCTTGCAGCTAGAGCAAGAAGTTTTAAATTTATCCATTGCAGTTAAAAGGTATTTGTGACTCCTGTGCAAGGCTCCTTGCTAGGAGACTCTGTTGGTTCCTATTTCCTTACTCATGTCAGACATTTGAGACCCAAAGGCAGGAAGAAAAAGAGGAAGGTTGATGGATAGTGGTGATGGACACTGGGTCAGAGAAGGGACTAGCTACTCATGTGGTAGTTCCCCTCCCATTCTGTTCTCTAATGTGGGAAGTACAAAAAGAGGGCTACTGCCAACTTGGAGCCCACAGAGTTGGCTAGAGCTTCAGAGGAGGGACAGGCCAGGATTTGAATCCAGATCATATGGCTCCACAGTCCACATACTATACCAAGAGAGGAGGATTTAGCATAAAGCTTAAGAAGTTTAACCTTCAGGCCCCTTACTTGCACAAGCCCCCTTCAAGGCTCTGGGCAAGGCCTTAGCAATATGCTCATGTGGTTATTATAACATTCCATAAGTAAGATATTTTCATAGCAATGACTAAGATCCTTGTTTCTTTTCACTCAGACTCTCTCTCCAATACCTTCCCCTTGTTGGACATTTTTGGGATCCTGCTAAGAGGAAGTTGAGTTGGGATACAAATATTTTGGGTTTTATTTATGTGTACAGTTACTTTCACTTAGAGTTAAGTTATTGCCAGACATCTAGGTGTAGAAATGGCTTTCAACAATACCCCTATTACCTGCTATGTAGACTCATCCGGCATTATGACCCAAAGTTGTAGGGCCAGAGGTCATATCTTGATATAAGTGGCATGTACATTGTGGAGGAGAGACAAGGTTTGAAATTTATGTAACCAGAAACTAATGTTTGGAAAAATCCTGAGCAGCCCCGTGGAGAGGTCCACATGGTAAGAAACTGAGGTCTATATGAGAGAGCTTGGAAATGGATCCTCTAGCCCCAGTCAAGCCTTCAGATGACTTGTAGAGATGGCCAACAACTTGATTGCCATCTCATGAGAGAACCTGAGCGAGAACCACCCACCTAAACTGCTCCTGAATTCCTGACCCACAGAAACTGTGAGGTGATAAATGTTCATTGTTTTAAGCTAGTAAATTTAGGGATAATTTATTATGTAGCAATAGATAACTAATATATCTAGCAAAAATGATTGCTCTCTCCTGGTCAAGAATATATTAAATAATTCAATATTAATTCTACGAAGTCTTAGTGCTTACATATGTAAGAAACTTGATGGAAGTTTCCCTAAATTTGACAACAAATCTATAATTTTCACCAATTTTGCCAATAAGCTGTGAAATAAGAGACTTTTCTAAATTATCATTGATAAAACTATTTTTTATTAAAAATTCCAGAGGGAAGACTGATGTATTTTTTATTCTCTTTATAGAAATATTACAAGATTGTCATATGAAGAGGCAATCAAAAACTATGCAGCTAAATATATAGAAAAGTCTTGTAGAGGATTATAGAGTTTATTGGTAAAAAAAGTATGACTTTTTTGAGTTTGTAATATATATAGTACAAGATTTTTTTTTATGTGTAATTTATTGTGATTTCCTTTCCTAGTCTAAATAAATATTCACTTTTGAATCAATTTTTTCTCAATAATTTTGCATTATATTTCTAGAGGGCTCTACAAAACCTTTGCTCTCACATTGCACATCGTAAAATGTTTTGTCAATTATTTACTGAAGAGGTCTAAAGATTGTTTGAAATTCATTTAGAATCAAGGTGGGGTGTGAGTAGGGAAAACCTGGCATTGTGCCCTTGGTCTAGATAATTTATCCCCTTTTAACAAACAAGGGGCAACCCCACATCCACCCCTGAGAATTCTGTTTGTATATATGGGGTGAGGTGGGGGAATCCCCATGTGGGTTCTCACCTGGACTTCAGAGGATTTCCTAACTAGTTCTCCCTCTTTTTAATAGTCAGAGGCTTTTAACTTCTGCACTCTTCAGTGTCCCTATTATTCCATTATTTTTCTTTTCCCCCTTGGGAGAGACTAATGGAGACGGAAACTGGATTATTTCCATCAAAAAGGAACTGGTGAAATTTACTGCAAAACAGCCTTACCATGGTATGAGAGCTGTTAAAAAGAATATGGTAGGCCTCTAAGCACTGATGACCATTAAAAGATATTCAAGATAAACGGTATAGTGGAAGAAAAAAAGCAAGTTGCAAAACAATATGCATAGTTTTAGCCTGTTCTTATCCTGAAATTACTGTATTTCATTCATTCTGAGATGAACATCCTATCAAATTTTAATATCTCTGATCAATGGCCTGTCAGAGTTTAAGTGGCAGTTTTTTCTCTTAGAGGCCTATAAAATAAGATGCACGTTATAATCCATGATACCTTAGATTTGATGAAATATAACTATTGCTAAAGAACAAATCTTGAACCGAGTAAATTTAAAGATGAAATTGGCTTTATTCAACGTTTCATGAACCAGGCAGCATCCATCCCATCTAACAAATAGAAGGAGGGAGTTGTATAAAATGCAAGGTTTTTACAGGCAGAAAGTGGGTGGGACAAGGAAGTTAAAAGTGGATTATTTGGGGGAAATTTACCTTTTCTTAGAGGAAGGTAGGGGGGAATCTTAATCAGACAGATTGCCTCACTAGTGCTGACCAGGCTGATTGGTTTAAAATTTCACTCCTGGGAGAGGCCGAAACTAGTTTGGTTACGTCTTAGGTCTTGGATGGGGCTTGAAAGTCCTAGGCTCGAAAACATTTCAGCTGTTTGGAAAGCCTTCTGTTAAACTGAAAAACCCTAGGTGTTGTGGCACAGACAGAAACTGGTTACCAAGAACCTGCTTGTAGGGCTGGTTGACATGGCAATCAGAGTATTGTCATGTAATGCAGGGATTGGTGCTAGGATTCTAATGCTGTGGCTTCTCACTTTGAAAGGAGATAACAGCTCAAGTGTGAAGAGACTCACCCGTCTGACCTGATTCATATCCAGTCCTGGATTGGCTGGGACTCTCTCACTAAGCTGGTAGCTGGAGAAACAAGCCCAAGAGGAAATAAAAGGTGCCTGGAATCCCATCAGCTTTACCATCAAGTGTATCCTTTCTTAGTAGCAGAAATGTATCCTTTATCCAAGTTCAGTAAAATGTTGCCACCTAAGCAAGTTCTGTTGAGCCTATAACCCAGGGGGGATCTTGGGCTCCTGCTGTATCAGTGCAATATATTTAAGTATATTTGCATACAAAAAAGTTATAAAGAATACATGCTAAATTAATGAGAGATTATTTCTCAGGAATGAGGTTAACGCAGATTTAAACTTTCTACCTTTACATTTCTCTATTATTACCTTTAAAAAACTCATATGCATTACTTTATAATCGGGGGGAAAAAGGAAAGACATTCAAATGGGAAGATACAGGCCAATATCAATAATGAAGTGGGTAGGCAAGTGATCTTTTTCCTTTTCACGTCTCAATCCTCGTCAACTTTTTAATGAGCATGAATTGTTTTTCCAAAACGAAAATTTGTTTTAAGAAATAAAAGAAACTCCCCTCAAACCCATTTCACGTCTTCAAATAAAAATAAATGCACAAATCCTTCAACATTGCAAGAAAAAAGTAGTTTATTTCTAAATCAAATTAACACAGGATTTGGACGATTTATTCATTAAGCAAACACTCTGGTAAGAATAAACTGAGCGCCTACTGCCTGGTAGAGACAATTCTCGCGATTTCCTCGCTTATTACGTCAATTTGATTAAAAAAATTTTTTTAAATCAAAGACGGTTTCAAAACACTCGTTACTTTCTAAAACGCGTGCCTTAAAACGGAAGGGACGCCACCGGTTTATCGCCTCCCCTCTCACGTGACCCTCTCTCACCCGGGGAAGCCATCTTAAGCAGCGCGTCATAAAGGAAACTACGTCTCCCAGAATCCTTGCGCTTTGCGTCGTGCTGGCACTTTTAGTGGCCGGGTCTTAGAGCTGAGCCTGTAGCCGGGCGCCATCTTTGACTCTGGCAGTTTTGGATTTCTGCTGGTGTTGCTGCTGAGAGGACGGCGGGCGGTAGCGGCTAAGAAAGAAGAAAGACGTGGCAGCAAGCGGGAGTCGGGGATAGTGTCGACGGTTCGGTAAAGTTTCTGTTTTCTGGTAACTAGACCCGTTTTTTGCTTCCCGGGTGGCTTGGGGCCGGGGAGGTGGGGGAGAGGGCGAGGGGAGTGGCCACGGCCTCCCCTCGCCCCTGGGTCGCGGCCTAGCCCGGGAAGTCAGAGCGGGTCCTTCGGCACCGCTGTAACGACCCCCTCCCCCACCTCCCGGCCGCTGCCGTCGCCGGGGCGGGCTGGAAGCCCCAGGCTCCCGCTCTTATCCACCCCACCCCGACCCCACTTCACCCCCACGGCGCCTGCTCCTTTTCCCAACGAACCTTCTTCCCCTCCCCCACATCCGGTGTTGGTGAAACTGTAGGAGCCCGGAGCAGCCCCAGGAAGCCGACTTGTTTCCCTACTCCCAGAGGAGAACTGACACTAGATTGCTTTCTTCGGGGGCAACAGTTTCCGTAGTTTAGCGGACCCCCGCTGCCTAAGTCAAATTGAGTGCCAGGAGCTGATTTTACCTACTCTCATTCCTCTCCAGGGTCCCACTACTTGGGAGATTTTCTCAAACTCCACACACAGAAAGCCACCGACCTTATTCCGGTATCCTACACCCCTTCCTTACCTTAATTACACTTCCCACTCCCAGCCCTCAGCATCGGAGTCAAGAGCAACAGGGACACTTCCGTTCTCCTTGTAGGACTGATGAAACCGTAATGAAGAACACCCCCTAAACTCCCATAATCGGTGCGGATTCCTATGGGGAAGGCCCATATTCTTGACATCTTCCAGGCCTTGGTTCTGGACCTTGAGGAGGCTGAACTAGTGATAGCGATGCTTTTTAGGGTCAATGTATGTAGGTATTGGGAGAAGGGGAGGGATCAACCGAGAAGGCATGGAAGTGGTTTAAAGCTAATATTTCAGTTTTTGCTGCTCATATAGAGTCCAACCTAGGAGTTACTCATTTACAGGCTGTAAAGCTTCTCCAGACTAAAAATGTCTGAAAACCAAGCATGGATTAACTCTCCATACGAACAGTAAATTGAAAATTCAGCTTGTGAGTAAAATTTTAAAATTTTACTCCCAAAGCATTTTTTTAGGTACCCACATTTTTTAAAAATTGTGTTACTTTTACTTAGAGTTGAAAGGCCTCAACTAGCATTTGCTGTTAATGACCAGTATGTGGAGTCTGATTTAGCTTTCCAGAATTGACATTTTGGGTTGTATTGCCAAATCACAGTTCTAAACGATGAATGTTGAATGATGCACTATGTTTTTGTTTAAGTGAAATTTACTGAGAATAATTAACCTCAGAATTAAGGGAAATTGATGTTGCTATCATGAGGCAGCATAAAAAATACATATTTTAAAAACTGAAGACATTTCAAGCAGGTATAGTTCTTGAAGCAGAAAGAACATGAACCTGGGATTTGGAAGACCTGGTTTCTAGCTGCTACTGATCAACTCTATTACTCCGGGAAAGTAGACCTCAGTTCTTTTTTCTATAACATGAGTAAATTGGACTGTTTGAATTCAGAACTCAGAAAGTTGGAAGGGATCTTAAAGCCCTCTGTGAAAGAGTTTGGGAATGTTCTCCATTGCTGTCATTTTTCCTCCAAAAATAACCTGGTTTGGAAGTCATTGGTCCAATGGGAATTTGACTCCCCATAGAAATTGGAGAAAAAGTAATGCAAGTAGAGAGGAACACCTGTATATCTGTTTGAGGAGTAAACCCACTAACAGATTCTGGTACGAATTTCAGAGACATAAAAAGAATGAGTGTATGTACCTTAAGTGTACCAGTTTCCTCACTCTCTCCTGGCAGAAGATGTAGCACTTTTAGTGGTGCTGGGATTCTGGGATGTGTTCCTATTACGTCTAATACAGATGAAGAAGATGTGGTAGAGGGAAAGATGGTGGCAGAAGGACTGGATAAAGAGGCAAAATTGCCCGCGAAAAAGAAAAGAAAGAAGGGTTTGCGAATTAAGGGGAAAAGGCGACGAAAGAAACTGATCCTTGCGAAAAAGTTTAGTAAGGATTTGGTATCTGGGAGGCCAGTTGCAGATGCCCCTGCTTTGTTAGCTTCCAATGCCCCTGAGCAGGATGAAGAAAGTCTTTTTGAGAGCAATATAGAAAAACAGATCTATTTACCTAGTACTAGAGCCAAGACCTCCATTGTGTGGCACTTCTTTCATGTTGACCCCCAGTACACCTGGCGGGCTATTTGTAACCTCTGTGAAAAAAGTGTTAGCAGGGGTAAACCAGGTAGCCATCTCGGGACATCTACTCTTCAGCGACATCTGCAGGCAAGGCATTCACCTCACTGGACCAGGGCCAACAAATTTGGAGTTACTAGTGGGGAGGAGGATTTTACTTTGGATGTACCTTTATCTCCCTCTTCCGCTGGAAGCAGTGGAAGCTTTGAATATATCCCTGCTGATCCATTGGATAATAATGGAATGGGAAAGAAACGTGATAAATCAGTATCTGATGCCCTAAGGGCAGAAAGAGGGAGATTTCTCATCAAAAGTAACATTGTCAAGCATGCCTTAATTCCTGGAACAAGAGCCAAGACATCTGCAGTTTGGAATTTTTTCTATACTGATCCTCAGCACATCTCAAGAGCTGTCTGTAATATATGTAAAAGAAGTGTGAGCCGGGGTAGGCCGGGTTCTCACTTAGGAACTTCGACACTTCAACGACACCTGCAGGCCACACATCCCATCCATTGGGCAGTTGCCAACAAAGACAGTGGTGCAGTTGGAAATGGATTAGATGAAGCTGAGACTGAGAGAAATGATCTCTTGAGTGATACTTTGCCTGGAGAGAAGTCTACAGGCAGCCAGGATGTAACAGCTGAGGACCTTAGTGACTCTGATTCAGATGAACCTCCTGTATTAGAGGTTGAAAATAGAAGATCTGAGAGTCCTATTCCTGTTGCAGAGCAAGACACTCTAATGCATGCACAGGAACAAGAAACAACATATTGTGAAAATTCAACCTCAAGTCAAATAAGTCAGGCAATTATTCAAATGATTGTGGAAGATATGCATCCTTACAACTATTTCTCAACTCCAGCCTTTCAGAGGTTCATGCAGATTGTGGCCCCTGACTACAGGTTACCATCTGAAACTTACTTTTTCACTAAGGCTGTGCCTCAATTATATGATTGGGTCAGAGAAAAAATTTTCTTAACTTTGGAGAATGTTCAAAGCCAAAAGATCCACCTGACTGTGGACATATGGACCCATGACCCATCCACTGACTATTTCATTGTGACTGTACACTGGGTCTCTTTGCAGACTACAACTTCTTCCAGTAATGGCAGGATCCCCAATTTTAGAAAGTGGGCAGTTCTCTGTGTAACAGGTTTGGCCAAAGACTGTTTGATAACCAACATTTTACAAGAATTAAATGACCAGATTGGTCTGTGGCTTTCTCCTAATTTCCTCATCCCTAGCTTCATCGTTTCTGACAATTCTTCTAATGTAGTACATGCAATCAAAGATGGTGGTTTTACCCACGTGCCATGCTTCCTGCATTGTTTAAATACAGTCATTCAAGACTTTTTCTGTGAGCACAAAAGCATTGAGAACATGTTAGTGGCTGCTAGGAAAACTTGTCATCATTTTAGTCATTCAGTCAAGGCCCGTCAGATACTACAAGAGTTCCAAAATGATCACCAACTTCCATGGAAAAATTTGAAGCAGGATGAAGCTGGCCATTGGATTTCTACCTTTTATATGTTAAAATGGCTCTTGGAGCATTGTTACTCAGTTCACCATAGTCTTGGTAGAGCCAGTGGAGTTGTGCTCACCTCCCTTCAGTGGACTCTAATGACGTATGTTTGTGATATTCTTAAACCATTTGAGGAGGCCACCCAGAAAGTGAGTGTGAAGACTACAGGATTGAATCAGGTGCTACCCCTAATCCATCATCTACTCCTTTCCCTGCAGAAGCTCAGAGAAGATTTTCAAGTTAGAGGTATTACTCAGGCCCTCAATCTGGTAGACAGTTTATCTCTGAAACTTGAAACTGATACCCTATTAAGTGCCATGCTCAAATCCAAGCCCTGTATCTTGGCTGCTTTGTTAGACCCTTGCTTTAAAAAGAGTTTGGAAGACTTTTTCCCTCAAGGTGCTGATTTGGAAACTTACAAGCAGATCCTTGCAGAAGAAGTTTGTAACTATATGGAATCTTCATCAGAGGTCTGCCGTATTGCAACTTCAGAAGCTTCTGGTTCCTCAACCATAGTAGGAGCTGATTCATTTACCTCATCTATAAGAGAAGGCACCTCCAGTTCAGGGTCTGTTGATAGTTCAGTTGCAGATAATGTTGCCATTGGAGGCAAAAGCTTCATGTTTCCTTCTGCTATGGCAGTAGTGGATGAATACTTCAATGAGAAGTATTCAGAGACCTCAGGAGTTGATGACCCTTTGATTTACTGGCAGAAGAAGGTGAGCATATGGCCAGCTTTGACCCAAGTTGCCATTCAGTATCTGAGCTGCCCCATGTGTAGTTGGCAATCTGAATGTATCTTTACTGCAAATAGCCACTTTCATCCAAAGCAGATCATGAGCCTGGACTTTGACAATATAGAACAGCTGATGTTTCTGAAAATGAACTTGAAAAATGTTAACTATGATTATTCTTCATTGGTTCTGAGCTGGGATCCTGAGAATGAAGTTATTCAAAGCAGTGAAAAAGAAATATTATCTTAATTTCTTTTTCTTTTCTCCATTTAAAATGGGCAACTTATTGCTATGTTACTGTGTCCTAATTGCTATAATTGTTACATACAGTTATACTAATTATTCTTTATGCACAATCTGGGGAAACCTGAAAACACAGAAAGGGCTGAAAATTCCTCAGAGGTAATATAATGTTGACAAAGTGAAGATTAACTTTAAAGATTTCATAGTAGTAACTCAGTGTAGCTGTCACTTGAAATTTTGTTTATACCAATTGAGAGAAAAAAAGACTTTTTTAGTTAAAAAAATATAGTGCAGCATTGAAAGGCCTTAGGCTATTTCTGGCTGGCAGATTGAGCTAGTAATTGGTTTTAAGTAAAAATTTCTCTCAACTTGGGAAGTTTGATTGCTCTGAAACCAATGAAATAGAGAAAAAGCATACTAAACTGGCATCTCTCCTCATCACCACCATTTTTCTATTTCTTTAAAAACCGTGATTCATACTTACAGCTTGGCAAAAACAAAGTTCACAAAATTGTTTTATATTTGGGAATTTCTAATTGCCTCCTCATACTGGTCAGCGTTATAATTTCAACTTACTAAGTGTGATAGAGTTGCCCTTTATAGGTAAGATTGGGTCTTTATAGAAAGGAAACATTAGAAAACAATTAGGAAGAAATTACTTTTAGTCTTTGAATTGCCCTTTTTAACTTTTATTGTAAAAACAAAGATTAGCTACTTTTATATAATTTATGGGTAAATGACAATAAAAAGTTTACAGAATTGAAAAAGATTGAATGGAAATTGGAATGAAAGCCCCATGAGTATACTGTGACAAACCAGTATCCCTTTCCCACAGAATGTTTCTCTGAATTTAAGTGATCTTAAATGTCTTTTAAAAATTATACTGAATGATCCATAATAGTGTATTCTTAACTTTGAGATTATTTTGGCCTTAATTCTTATTTAAAAATAAGCAGTCAATATTTTCATGTGTTAGGAATCATTGCCTCACTGGTAAAATGAGAGAATTGATCTCAGTTGATCTTGTCCCTTTCCACTCTGGAAGTATGTTTTTGTGATTGAGTGGGAGGCCATAAATGATGACTTTTAGTAAAAGTCTATTAAAAGTTTCAGACTGAATAACTAATGTAAGATCCCAATTTTTCCTTTTTTTCATTTTAGATTTGGGGATATTCCCTGCCCAAAAATTTCCTGGAAAATTGACTAGTATTAAGTGTGAGTAAAAGGTGTCCACTTTTTTTTAAGTTTTGATTTTAGTTTTGTCTTGGGTAGTATTTGGCAAGATTTAGCCTAGAAATTATGTAGTATTTATTACGTGAGAATCAAAATTGCTTTGTTACTGGGCTGGTTCAAAATTTAGAACTCATTTCTATGTATCAAAATTGTTTTTTGTTTTTGTTTTTTGTTTTTTTGAAATTCTTAAATGGTAAATGTACCATTGTGAAATGAAATTTCAACTCCAAAAGTTTACCCTTTTACTAACTGGAGTAAATGGATAATTACAAAGTCTTTAGTTGAAGTCATCTAGTAAAGAATTTGGAACTAGGCTGCATAAGCAAGCCTTTGCAGGGCCACCATTGAATGTCATGCCAGTGACACTGGTGTTGCCATAACAGAAGGAAAACATCTTCCCTTATTAGATAGAAACTTTCTGTAATTTTGACAGTGCCAGTTCAGGATGACTATAATGCTGCTCTGCCTTCTACAGCTTGCTGCACCACTCTGTAGTTACTCTATAACTATACATTTCTATCTTTTTTGGTTAAACACTCCCTGAAGGTGATAAAAGATGATGTGATGATATACATACATCCACATTGTACACATCGATATATGTGTAAGGATTTCCCTTCATCTTTATTTTGTGGGCTGGGCAAAATTTAGTGTAACATATTAATATACGTCATGATACTTTGGTAGAAGAGGAAGTTCACTATTTTTATAATGAACCCAAATTTAAAGCCTTTTGTAGTGTATTTTAAAAGGGAAAACTTACCCAAATGTTTTATTTCTACACATTTGTGTGTGTGTGTGTGTGTGTGTGTGTGTGTATAAGCCAGTTAGTATATATGTATATGTATGTTATACATAAAACACTTTATATTTTTACATACAAGTATGTTTTTATTATACAGATAATAAAGATGGGGGAAGGTTTCTGTTTTTTTCTTAATAGGTGAAGAAATCTTGAAGACCAGAAATTGGATCTTATTGAATTTTGGTGTTCTTTTTCTTTTTTTTTTTTCTTTTTTCTTTTTAAATTAATTGTTCGGCTATGGAAGATGGATTTTTTTTTTTTTTTTAATCTTTGAATCTCAAGTTCATCTTTATATGAACTCTTTTTTGTTGTTTTTTTGTTGAGGAGATAACTAACCTTAGCTGTCTCCAGTTTGACAAAGGTTATTTGAATGGACTTAAATCTCTCAGTAGTTGGGAGATGTTTTAAAAACACACCCTGTGTTTGAATTGTGGCTGAGAGGTTTCCTTGGCAATGTGAGGAGGAAAATTCTTTCTGCCTCATTATTATTAATTCATGGATTGAGTGTTGGTTCGACCTACAGGCGTAATAGATTGGAACTCAGTGAAGACACAGACATTCCTGCTGAGAGCAACCAGCTAATGTAAGTGTGGAAATGTGTTCTTTTTTTCCCCTGATTAAAGGAGTGAACATTTTTGTAATTTAAGGCATAATTTTCCTGGATCAGTAAGAAAATCAAAGATATTGTCGGGGCTTCCCTGGTGGCGCAGTGGTTGAGAATCTGCCTGCCAATGCAGGGGACACGGGTTCGAGCCCTGGTCTGGGAAGATCCCACATGCCGCGGAGCAACTGGGCCCGTGAGCCACAACTACTGAGCCTGAGCGTCTGGAGCCTGCTCCGCAACAAGAGAGGCCGCCATAGTGAGACGCCCACGCACCGCAATGAAGAGTGGCCCCCGCTCGCCACAACTAGAGAAGGCGCTCGCACAGAAACGAAGACCCAACACAGCGAAAAATAAATAAATTTATAAAAAAAAAAAAAAAAAGATATTGTCAACACGTTTTTTTCTTGTAATTGTTTACAAGTTTTTAGTTTTTTTGATGGAAATATCCCTACCCCCTCTTTTTTTGATAATATATGCACATTATAAAAAAGGTAAAAACAATATAAACAAGGTGGGCTCTTCCTGTAATTCCACCTCAGAGAAAAGCACTGTTAATAGTTTATTGTGGCATAGTTCAGTGTCCATACACATAGCTTTGCCTCACCTTTTTTTAATGACTACATAGTGTTCCTTTATATGGATGGATGTGCCATAATATAATGTATCCCTGATTGATAGACATTTGGGTTTTTGCCATTAAAAACAGAAAAGCCCTGCATCCAAAAACAGCTCTGTACACACATACATGTGAGCTATTTCTTTGAACCACTTCTTAGATGCAAATTTGTAGAATTGTTAAAATTCCCTAAAGAGATTATACCAATTTACTGAATTAATGAAGTCTTTTTGATTTTTAAAAGTTCTTAACACATCCCTTTGAGTGAAGATATTAATCTTTGGTCGTGTTGCTGATAGACCTTTTGCTATATGAATGTTTTTCATTTTATGTAGTGAAACCCATCAGTTTTATTATGGTTTGTAACTGGTATCATGTTAAGGGCAGGTGTTTTTCATCCTGAGCTTATAAAATAAAATAGAATGCATTTTTTTTTCCAGTACTTGGGTGGTTATATATTTTATATTAAAAATGTAATCTAAGGATTGTAATTATATGACATTGTCTCTCTTCCTCCCATTAAGCATTGTCAAATATTGCTTGCTTTTTTGTTCAGCTTAGTTACGAATTTAGAATCTTTCTTATGTAGTGCTTTTAGTGAGCTAAAGCCTCTTTGCCATGCTTGCATTTATTCCCTTGGAACCTTTTCGTATGAAGTAGTAATTGTTTTTTTCAAATGGGTAGCTAATTTTTTTGGTTAATTTCAAATGCCACCTTTTCCAGAAACTGCTTAGATTCTGTTAATCTTGTACTCATTCATTTGCCAATACTACATTCAAATGTTATTTTTCACATCTATGATAATATCAGGAAGCACAAGACCTCTCATTCTTTTTAAGATTTTCTTTATTTTTCTCAGTTACTCTAGGGTATTATGATTGTTGCTGGCACATAGGAAATCTATTGATCTTTTAAATATCTTATTTTAAATTTCTTTAGTTGATTGTTAGATTTTATAGTTTGCAAGCATATAATGTGCAGATACTAAACTTTTTGCCTCATCCTTTCTAATCCTTATACCTTTTTTTCCTTGTTGCATGTACTGGACTCTGGAACAGTGTTGAATGATGGTGCAGACAGCGAGACTTTTTTTTTTTTGCCTTTTTTTTTTTTGCCTTGAGTGATTTACCTCTAGTGTTTTACCATGTCTGGTGTGTTGATAGTTTCTGATGAATTAGTACATTCATGCTAAGGAGGTTCCTTGTAATTTACAAAGAGTTTTTATTGGGAGTAGATGTTGTGTTGTAGCTTTCTTTTTTTTAAGCCATTTTAACTTTAAAAAATTTATAATTTTCAATCTTTTTTTTCACTGTTTTTCTGTTTTTGAAATCTTAAGATACCATAGAGTTTCTGTTTTTAGCCCCCCTTTATCCTATTAATGTAATGAATTTCCCAGTATTAAACCATTCTTTGTCCTGGAATAAACCTTCTTTGATCATGTTCTTTTTTTTTTTAATTTATTTATTTTTGGCTGCATTGGGTCTTTGTTGCCATGTGTGGGCTTCTCATTGCGGTGGCTTCTCTTGCTGTGGAGCATAGGCTCTAGGCGAGCGGGCTTCAGTAGTTGTGGCTCATGGGCTCTAGAGCGCAGGCTCAGTAGTTGTAGCGCATGGGCTTAGTTGCTCCGCGGCATGTGGGATCTTCCCGGACCAGGGCTTGAACCTGTGTCCCCTGCATTGGCAGGTGGATTCTTAACCACTGCGCCACCAGGGAAGCCCCTTTGATCATGTTTTGTTACTCTTTCTATATACTGTGGTTCACTTTGCTTTATTTAGGATTTATCAGCTATGTCATAAATCAGATACCCCAAGTAGTTGTTTTAAAAAGCAATGAACTAGTGCCTTTTCATTGTTTTGTTCTTTTTCTACTATTATTTAGTTATTTTTTCTAAGTTTTTTTTTTTCTGAAGTTAGACTACTTCCTTCAGTAATTTTTAAAAGAATTACAGTGGCCGTAACTACTGCTAACATTTTGGTCTATGTTCTTCTAGACTTCTTCCTGCTACTCATCTTCACCAGCATTTGGTGGTATGTTTTTGGATTTTAGCTGAAGGAATTTGCAATTCCCTGTGATGTTGAGTATCTTTTCATATGCTTGTTTGTCATCTGTATGTTTTCTTTGGTGAGGTATCTGTTTCGATCTTTTGTCCACTTCTTCCAGGAGTGTTCATTGAAAAGACTATCCTTTCTCCACTGAAATTGCCTTGCTCCTTTGTCAAAGTTTAGTTGGCTATATTTGTAATCTGTGTTAGTTTCCTAGGACTTCCATAACAAAGTACCACAAACTGGGTGTCTTAAAGCAACAGAAATTTATTATCTCACAGTTATGGAGTCCAGAAGTCTGAAAAGGTGTTGGCAGGGTCATGCTGTCTCTGAAACCTGTAGGGAAATGATCCTTCCTTGCTTCTAGCTTCTGGTGTTTGCTGGCAGTCCGTGTCATTCCTTGGCTTATAGATGCATCGGTTTTTGAACATTTAGGTTTCTAGGTGGTTTTTCATTGTTAGAAGAAGATGGTGATGAACTTTCTTATGCACTATTATTTTGCATATTTGTTGAATATTAATCTCAGGATAAATTCTAGAAGTGGAATCGGAAGTCATAGGGTATGTACATTTTGAAGGTATGTTTAGTAACATAACTCTTCTAACCTTGGTTGCTGACTTAAAGGCTGGTTTTTGTCATGGCCTGCTGTTCTTGGATTAGGAATTGTTAGTGGGAAATATGAAGGAATTTGATTCAGCTGATTTCAAATTGTAGATCAATGTTTCTGTTGTTGTTGTTGTTGTTTCTGGCCGCATCTCTCAGCATGTGGAACTTCCCTGACCAGGGATCGACTGCACGCCCCGTGCAGTGGAAGCACAGAGTCTTAACCGCTGGACCACCAGGGAAGTCCCTAGATCAGTGTTTCTGAAACCCGATCTTCTGATGTAGGAGTTTGTAGAAACCCCTTCCAAATTCTGGCCTGTGCTCTTGTCATGTATTTTTACTTCTCTAGAAGCTTTCTTTCTTGAACCCTTTAGTGCGGGGGGCCAGGGTATGGCAGGGACTGAGGCGGGAGGGAATATTGGTCATTTTGCATAAGCACTATTTTATGGGTCAAGCCCTGAGAACTTCTTTTGCTCCTTGTTTGCAATTGGTGTGCAGCTCTTTGTCCATCTTAATTATTAGCTAGCTCTACAGATTTTTCAGGGGTAATTGTTTCCCCAATTTTTCTAGTGAGTTTTTCCACATACTTATAAACTTTTGAAATAACAAAAATGCTTGTGAAAATATTGGAACTTCTGTTAGATGAAAAAAAATCTGGTTTGTCAGAAATGTAGATTTAGCAAATTATCTTGTGTAAAATAATCCAAGTCCTATTAATAATCTAAACTACAGGTCATTTATTGAGTGTGCAGTGCTTACCTAATTTATGCTGAAGCACCATAGAGTGTGCAAAAGAAAGAAGCATGGCTATTCTTAACAAAACTTTTACATTGTAGATGAGAATGTACAGCATTCACATCAGAATAAAATGTGAATCAGTTTTCATAAAGCTTTGTTATAGGCAATACAGACATATTAATACAATTAAAAGTTGGTTTTAACAATGTGTGATCTCGTTGGTCAAGGTGATTTGGAGGAGAAAGTTGGAAAAATTTACCTGAAATACTTTTGTTCATTGTCTTCTCATTTTAGGATTACATTTAAAAGACAATTTCTGTGATTGAGTTGTCTTTTGGAAGATTAAACCCATTTCAAGAGGACTTGGAGCTGGTCCTCGCCTTGAGGAAGCAGTGGCTTGTTTTCAAGAAGCCACTTCTCATCTGAGGATCTACTCAGCATGCCTAATCAAGGAGAAGACTGCTATTTTTTTTTCTATTCTACATGTACTAAAGTAAGAATTGGCATCTCTAAATCATTTCTTTCTATGATTTCCCTAATAAAATTGGATAAGATTTTCCCAATATACCAAGTCGTCTTTATGTTTTGCTCAGCTATTTATTATCTGCTGTCAGTTTTTTAGTAAAGGGTAGCATGCCTAAGGGAATTCATTCTTCATCATTTTTTTCTCTTCATTTTATGTTCTCCATATTCTCCAAAAATAAAAAGGTTCATAGCATTTAAACATCATTCAGTGTTCTTCTAGCTGTAATTAATCTGTTCAGGGTGCTTTTGGAATTAGGAGCACTTTTACTGTGGCTGGCCAACTTTGCTTTTATTTACTTTGTGTTAAATGAATGGGTAGGTTGTATTGTACTTGTAGAAATTGTCATGGGTTGAATTTGACTTCTTGATTCAGATTTCCTGCTGAATACTAAAGCCACTCTTCTGAATAAGCTTTTGCAGCTTTATTGCTTTTTCTTTGTCAGAGATTCCTGTTTTTCAGCTTGATTCTTCTATAGCTCCATTTAGATCTGTCTGCTATTTTCTGTTGTTCCTTTATGACTAATTCTATACTTGTATATTTTTTTCAAATATTTTTCTTCAATCACATTGGTGCTATGTTTAAAATTGTCAGTTTTGAGCAAAGCTTTGATTTTATATAGCAAGTTGCACAATAGCATTTTGTTTCAGATATTTTTTTTCAAAAATTTTTCTTAAATCATATTGGTGCTATGTTTAAAATTGTCAGTTTTGAGCAAAGCTTTGATTTTATATAGCAAGTTGCACAACAGTAGCATTTTGTTTCAGATATTAACATTGTATGAAATACATAGTGAAGTATGGAGTTATACTTAAATTCTAATCTATTAACTTACTTTATAATTTTCCATTAAAAGCTAGTTACACAAGTCAGGATGTATGAAATGGTTTTGAAGATTAACAGTAAAATATATTTTTAAAGAGTACCTAATACTCCCACTTGTCTTTTTCAGCCCCATCTCTCAGCTTGTGTCATTCATGTTGTCAGATCAGATATAGGATGCTGTCAAGAAATAGGTTTTAGGAAATTAAAAATTTGTTGACCTCAGATTGTTCGTCATCTCATCTCAGTTGTTTTCTACTTTACCTGTCTCTCCTTACTCATTTGTGTTTGTCTAGATACCAAGAAATGTACAGTGAACATTTTGCCTGGTGTCTAGTTTGGTACCACAGTTCTTTTCTGTATTATTCTCTTTGTTTACAGGGTGACAGCTGTCCTTTCCGTCACTGTGAAGCTGCATTAGGCAATGAAACTGTTTGCACATTATGGCAGGAAGGGCGCTGTTTTCGACAGGTGTGCAGGTTTCGGCACATGGAGATTGATGTAAGTTTTCAGTTTGTATTATAGTAAGTAGTCTTGTGTCCTGATGGGCCAATAAAAAAATATGGGGGTAAAAAACAGCATTTCATATAACATGTGGGTTAAATTTTTTTAATGACCTAGTGAAATTGCTCTCATTAAAATGTTCACTTAATATCTAGATGTTATATGGTATGAATTGGTATCGTATTTCTTAAAGGTAGTTTGGTAATCTGTCCAAAGTGTAAAAGTTATATATGTATATTTGGGGAATATTTGTATGTTTATTTTAAAGCAATCTGAACTTAGAGAAAAGTTGCAAGTACAGTATTATAAAACTTTCTTCTAAGCCATTTAGGGGTAAATTACTGACATTTCCTATCACTTCCAAATACTTTCATGACTGTTTCCTACAAACAAGAAAGATACTCTCTTACATAACTGTGATACAACCATCAAAATTAGAAAATTAACATATATGTATTATTTTCATTGAATCCTCAGATCCCATTCAAGTTTTGCCATTGTACTAGTGATGTCCTTTATTGCAGTAGGAGTGAGTCCAGAATCAAGTGTTGCATATAGTTGCCATAACTCTTCAGTCTCCTTCTGTCTAGAACAGTTAGTCTTTTCTTGCCTTTCATTGGCCTTGACATTTTTGGTAGTTTTAGGACAGTTATTCTGTAGAGTGTTCCTCAATTTGGGTTTATCTGATATTTTCTCATTACTAAATTCAGATCATGTATATTTGGCAGGAATATCACAGAGGTGTTATTCTTCTCATTGCTTACCATTGGGTGGCATACAATTTTAATTATCCCATTACTGGTGTTGTTAACTTTGATCACTTCATTAAGGTGGTATCCACCAGATTGCTTCACTATAAAGTTTTCCTTTTTGTATTTAGTAAGTATTTTGTGGAGAGGAACTTGGAGACCTTGTAATTATCCCATTCCTCATCAAATTCTCAAGGTTTTTTTTCTAGCTTTTTATGTGTGAACTCATGGTTTCCTGTTTTATTCAGTGTGTTATATGTCACTACTATCATTTTTTATCCTCAGGTTGACTCAGTCTGGGCCAGTAAGAGACCTTAAAGCTGGTTTTTGTGTCTTTTTGATGTTTCCATCATTCCTTGAACACGTCTTCACTTTGTGGCCTAACAAGATTATCCAGGTTCATCTGGTACTTTTCCTCCTCCAGTTGTGGAATCAGCCATTTCTGCAAGGAGCCTTGGTTCCTTCTAGTGTAACTGCTCCTGGAGTGTCACTGCTTCCAGGCATGCAGTGGACAGAACAGAGGAATATATAAATGGATATACATACATTTATATCGTTGTTTATTACTTTATGTATTGAAAATCATGAGTTCACATAGATGCTTCCAATTTACCAACACTACAGGGCTTTGTCTAGTCTTCTTATTCATACTTGTAACTCTCTTCTCCAAAACTTGATTTCCATTGTTCTTAATCTTATTGATCAGTCCCCTAGTTATGTAAACTAGACAGTGTATCACAGCCTATTTCTTCCTCTCAGGCTCTGATGTCACATGAGGCTGCTCCTGCACAGGACGTCTTTCTCACCTTGTTTCGATTCTGACATCCTGTACCAGGGCAGGCCTCCCACCTTGCTCCACTGTGAGGACTCCTTCCTCACCCTGCTCCGGACCTCTCTTCCCCACCATGGATACCTTTTTCACATCCTTGGGCTTTGATACTCTGTGTTGGGCAGCCCTCCCATGTGAGATGCTTGTTTTCCTCACCCTGCTCATTCTCTGACTGTACCAGGACCCACTCAGAAGAGCCTGCCTTCCTCACCCCACTTGATCTTTGATGCCCATTCTAGGCTGACACTCCATGAGTATACCCTCCTCACCCTACATTAGGATCCCTTCTGCATAAAAGCCTTGCTCACCCTTCTCAGGCGCCAACCTTGTGCCAGGCCATCCTCCTACACAAGTGCCTTACTAACCCTGACACCCTATGCCGGTTCCACCTTGTCACGTGGATACCTTCCTCATCTCAGTCAACCTCCAACACCTTGCTCTGGGCCACTTGCCCTTCCCTCTCCCAACATGAATGCCTTCCTCTCTCAGCTTCACCTAATGACTTTGGACTGAATTGTTTGAGAGGGGGTGGGGAAAGAAGAAAGAGACTAAATATGCAATTTGTATGCCTGTGGTTATATAAATAACTACTCCATTCTGGTTTCAGATTTATGGTCTCTCAACTACATGCTATGCTGTCTTCCAAATAGGGAATTCACTAAATACATTCAGAAAAAGGAATACTCTGGAACTTTCGAAAAATCATGTTGTACCATTGTGAGCAGAGTGTAAACTGGCACAACTCCTAGGAAAGGTGTGTCAGTCTCTAAGAACATCTGCATTTGGAGATTTTCTAAAAAACTCATGGGACTTGGCATATGGTTTATTCATGGCTAAGATTTATTACAGTGATATAGTAAGGATACACTGATCATAAAAGAAAAAAACACAGAGTCTGGAGGAATCCATGTGTGGGTTTCTTTTATTATCTTTCCCTCCCATAAGGGGTCACAAAGAACATACACTTCCCCCAGTGGTAAAAATGCAGCAACATGTGTGGGGTGTTTTTGCCCAGGGAAGCCCATTAGATCAGCATCCAAATTTTTTTATTGGGGCTGGTCACATAGGCACCCTCTACCTAACACATACCAAAACTCTATTCTCCTAGAAGGATGTCAGGTGTTCAGCATAAGCCATATTGTTTGCATGAACAGTCTAGGCACAGTGACCAGTTAACTGACCAGGAGCATTCTAAGAGCCAATTTCCCACATGCCAGAAAAGGGCCAGCCTTACAAGCAGGCTATCTGAGGACTTCAGGCTTAGGGCTGCTCTGTTAACTCTTTTTTGCACAGAGGCTTGTTTGGCTGCATCTTTCAAAACTACTAACTGCCTGTACCTTTGTCTCATCTGTACTTATGTGCAAAATGAGATCTATGCCGAATTACTCATTGTAACATAATTTGTAATATGTAAAGTGTATGAAGCAACCGAACCTTCATTTAAAATAAATTTTATTACATTCATACAGTGGAGTGCTGGGCAGCTGTTACCAGAAAATTTTAAAGGGATACTACTTATTTATTTATATGAAAAGATCAGGCTATAGTGTCACTGAAAAAGCAAAGGACAGAATAAAGTGTGTAATATACTACCATTTGTGTTAAAAAAAGATAAGGAAAAGAATTTATATTTATTTTTCACTCGTATATGCATTTTAAATATCTCTGGAAGTATAAAGGAGAAACCTAACAACAATGACTATAGGAGAGGGGAGACAGGATTGGTAAGGAGTCGTTTTACTGTATACCCCCCTTTCTAGATGCATCGACTTTCATTATTCATGGGTTCCATATTTGCAAATTTGTATATATGCTAAAATTTATTTATAACCCCAAAATCAGTACAGATGTCCTCTTCATGATCTATTTAGTGCCATGTTTGTTTGCATTTTTGTGCTTTTTGTTTGTGATTTTGCTGTTTTAAATGGCCCCCAAGTGTAGTGCTGAAGTGCTGTATGTAATGTCCCTAAGTGCAAGAAAGCTCTTACGTGCCTTGTGTAGAAAACACGAGTGTTCGATAAGCTTCATTCAGGTGTGAGTTACAGCGCTATTGACCTTGAGTTCAGTGTTAATGAATCAATGATATTTATTTATTTATTAAAATTTTATTTATTTTTGGCTGCATTGGGTCTTCGTTGCTGTGCACAGGCTTTCTCTAGTTGCAGCGAGTGGGGGCTACTCTTCATTGCGGAGTGTGGGCTTCTCATTGTGGTGGCTTCTCGTTGTGGAGCACTGGCTCTAGGCACACAGGCTTCAGTAGTTGCGGCACACAGGCCCTGGAGTGTGCGGGCTTCAGTAGTTGTGGTGTGCGGGCTCTAGGGCATGCGGGCTTCAGTAGTTGTGGCACATGGGCTTAGTTGCTCCGCAGCATGTGGGATCTTCCCAGACCAGGGATTGAACCTGTGTCCCCTACATTGGCAGGTGGATTCTTAACCATTGCGCCACCAGGGAAGTCCCCAATGATATTTATTAAATAAGGTGTCTTTAAACACAGACACACATAAAACAAGATTATGTATTGATCACTTGATGAAAATGTGACCAGGAGCTTTCAGGAACCCAACTCTGTTTCCTTGAGCAAACTGGTTCAGTATTTGCTAATTAAATAATGTGAGCATTAACTGTATATCTTTGGACCATGTGCTATGTTACTATTAAAAAGTTAAAGGAGTAATCATATAGGAGAATGTTACTATGGAGGATGTGTTGCTAAGTGAAAATGTACAGAATTATATGGAACAACTTTCTTTTAAGTGTGAATCAATACATTCTACAGGTTTTTGTTTTTGTTTTTTAAGAAAAAGAATTCTGTACCAAAATAAGTGACTCTCACTGGGTAATGGCCTAACAGGCATTCATTTTATTTTCCAAGTCATCTTCATTGCTTATGTATTACTTTTTATTTTGAAACAAAATTCAGTAAAAGTATTAAACAGATCAAATACATGTCATGTGACTCCTGTATAAAGAGGATGCTCTCACAGTAGTCATCCAGTAATTTGAAGATTGCTTTCAGGAAAGAAGTAAAAACTTAAGCAAACACAAATCCAGGAGCAAGGAAGATTGGCATTAGATTCTGCCTCAAGGAGTAATAGAATAATTGTTGTTAATTCTAAAAAACAATGGTATCTATTATACCTACCTTTTAAGTGTAACGGGAGACTAATAAATACTATCCAGTGTTTTCAGAGGCAAAGTTATTTGCTATACTTTTTTAAAATATGCGGCAGTAAGTGCAGGACATAAATTTTTTACATAGTTTTTACCCAGTCACCTTTCAGAGATGTTGAGCTAATTTATATTTTCATTATCAGTATGTGGGACTCCATGATTCTTCCATATCCCTACCAACACAGTGTATTATCAAATTATCAATCTCCCAATATAGTAGATATTGGGATCTTCACCCTTTTTGATACATTTAAGGATCTTTTTGTAATGGTCATTGTTCCTCTGTTTCTTTCCTCCATATTTAAACATTTCTGAAGTAGTGCTTCTGTTCTTTCCCGGAAATTTAATCCTTAGGCTGCTTATTATGAGAGATCCAACATAATCAGGTTATTAATCAGAATTTAGTTGCTTTTCAGAAGCGCTTATCACATCTTTTTTTTTCTTTTTCTTTATTGAACTATTTGTTAAAGTATATATAGAAATGTGTACATATCATAATCTTACAAGTTGAAGAATTTTCACAAAGTGAATATACTTACTAGACCAGCACCCTGATCAAGAAATAGAACATTTCTAACACTCTGTCTTCCCCCTTTATCTCTTCATTGTCACTCACCACACCCCCAAAACTAATCACCGTCTTGACTACTCTGCAGTAGAGGAGTTTGCCTGTTTTGGTCTTTACATAAATGGAATCATACAGTATGTGCTCTTTTGTGTCTGGCTTCTTTCGTTCTACACCTATGGTGTTAAGTTTATTCCCTCTCATTACTGGATAGCATTGTATTTTATTAATATACTACAATGTATTTATCCATTCTAGTGTTGATGTACATTTGGTTTGTTTCCATTTTGGAGCTGTTACAAATAGTGTTCTTTGAATATTCTTTATATACATCTAATGTGTATATTAGAACTTATGTATGTATTTCTCTTGGACATATATCCTGTTATCCAGCAAATCATTCTAGATTTACCGGTATTCTTGTTTTTCTTGTTCCCCTTTATAAGAGCGAGGTAGCTTGGGAAGGAAAAATACCATCGTAGTGTGTTACATGAACCTTTAGAAGTCACGAATGGGAAGAATTTTTCCAAGTCTTGAACTCTCAGCTTCAAATAATAACTGCAGTTTATTGAGTCTTTTCTGTGTGCTAAGTGCTTCATGTGCATTATTTCATTTAATTCTCATGAGAAACTAATTAATAGCTACTGTTACTCCCATTTTATAGCTGAGGAAAGTGAGACTAAGAGGTATTAAATTATTTGACATCACACGGTCAATAAGTAACATAATAGAGATTCTGACTTTTTGATTCCATAATCTTACCTACTATATTACCGTGCTTTTCTAAATTAAATGTAGACATTTAGGAGTTCAAGGATGAGGGCAAGGAGGAAAGAATAGCAGACTACTTCCCTGCTCCTTTCATCTCTCTGTCATGCTAGAATATGTTACTTTCAGCAACCCTTCTTCCTCATACTCAAAATCATTTCACATGCCTCAGATTTTTTAACCTTGTATGAACTTTGTCCAGAAAACATGACCAAATTAATACAGGTCACACTGTTTTTTATTTGAAAACAATGTGTTTTTCCTCTTACAGAAAAAACGCAGTGAGATTCCTTGTTATTGGGAAAATCAGCCAGTGGGATGTCAGAAACTAAACTGTGCTTTTCATCACAACAGAGGACGTTTTGTTGATGGCCTTTTCCTACCTCCAAGCAAAAGTGAGATTCGTTTCAATTTTAAAAGAATAGTTACTATATAATGAATACCTACATGCACAATGTACAGAGTACTTTATAAACATTGCCTTCTTTTAGTCTTGTGAGAGAGCAGTATTATTTTCACTTCACAGGTGAGGGAACTGAACTTTATTAAGGTTAAATGACTTGTACACAGTCATAAGCCAATAAAATAGCAGTCACAATTAAAACTTTGTTGCCAAAATCCATGCTGCTTCACAAGTGTTTCTTGCCAAGATAGTTTAGATTACTATAGCTTATTACCTCATTTCCCATTTTCTTACCATATCTATAGAGATTTTCAAAAGAAACTTGATTCTCCAGGCCAGAGGTGTTGGCAAGTCTGGTCTTCCACCTGTTTTATAAAATAAAGATTTATTGAAATGAAGCCCTGCCCATTTGTTTATATATTTTCTGTGGCCAGATTTTGTGCTACTGCTTCAGAGTTGAGTAGTTGAGACAAGATCTACAAGGCCTAAAATATTTACTATATACCTCTTTACAGAAAAACATTTGCTAACCCTGCCCCTGCTCTAGGGTGTAATCTAAAATGAAACTTACACTCTGCCAAAAGCTAGTATTTATTTCTAAAGTCCTTTTAAAGTGATTTCCTAGTGGAGTGATCAGCCATTTAAAAGCCACATCTGCTATGTGATTAAAATTTAATGGATATATATTTTTATCTCTATTTAAGGGGAAAAAAGGCTCACTCCTTTCTGGTTTAATTCAGAAGTATTGCCCGCTATCTCTTTAAAAAGCTGCTTGATCAAAAAGCCTAGGATTTCAGTATTAAAATTTAATGTCTAGAATTTGTAAATAGTTACTGTGCATCTAGCTTCCTCTTTATTCTCTGTTTTGAGCACCCACTTTGAGTGTGTTTACGTGCAGTGAATAGTTATTAGCTGAAAGCCACATTTTCCCTCCCTGGGAGTTTAAAACCTAATTGGGAAAATGGGGAAATTAAAAATTAGATTAAAATTTTAATTAAAAGACATAAATTAAAAGGACATAATGCTCAAAGAAAATCACCAAACTTAGGTGGTTGGAGATTTTTTTTTTTTTTTAAACATCTTTATTGGAGTATAATTGCTTTACAACAGTGTGTTAGTTTCTGCTTTATAACAAAGTGAATCAGCTATACATATGCATATATACCCATATCTCCTCCCTCTTTCGTCTCCCTCCCACCCTCCATATCCCACCCCTCTAGGTGGTCACAAAGCACCAAGCTGATCTCCCTGTGCTATGCAGCTGCTTCCCACTAGCTATCTGTTTTACATTTGGTAGTGTATATATGTCAGTGTTACTCTCTCACTTCGTCCCAGCTTACCCTTCCCCCTCCCCATGTCCTCAAGTCCATTCTTTACGTCTATGTGTTTATTCCTGTCCTGCCCCTAGGTTCATCAGAACCATTTTTTTTTTTAGATTCCATATATATGTGTTAGCATACGGTATTTGTTTTTCTCTTTCTGACTTACTTCACTCTGTATGACAGACTCTAGGTCCATCCACCTCACTACCAATAACTCAATTTCGTTCCTTTTTATGGTTGAGTAATATTCCATTGTATATATGTACCACATCTTCTTTATCCATTCATCTGTCGATGGACACTTAGATTGCTTCCATGTCCTGGCTATTGTAAATAGAGCTGCAATGACCATTGTGGTACATGACTCTTTTTGAATTATGGTTTTCTCAGGGTATTTGCCCAGTAGTGGGATTGCTGGGATATATGGTAGCTACATTTTTAGTTTTTTAAAGAACCTCCATACTGTTCTGTTGGAGATTTTTGATGAATTGGGACTGTATCTTCTATTTTTAATTTATGACTAACTTTGTATGTCTAGCTGTGTTGCCCACTGTGCCTGAGTCACCAGAAGAGGAAGTGAAGGCTGGCCAGCTCACAGTTCAGCAGAACAAATTATCTGTCCAGTCTAATCCCTCTCCTCAACTGCGAAGTGTTATGAAAGTGGAAAGTTCAGAAAATGTTCCTAGCCCTACACATCCACCAGTGGTAATCAATGCTGCAGATGATGATGAAGATGATGATGGTAAGCTTTAGCTCTTTCTTTAAGGCAAGTAAATGATCAGGGTAACTTAGTGAATTAGAATCAGACTTGAAGCTCTAGACCTGTTTTTAATTGGAAATTTGCCTTAAATTTTGATAATATAGATCAGTTTTCTGAGGAAGGTGATGAAACCAAAACACCTACCCTGCAACCGACTCCTGAAGTTCATAATGGATTACGAGTGGCTTCTGCCCGGAAACCTGGGGTCAATTTAAAACAAGGTAAGAAGAGGCTATATTGATGCTGGTTCCTGCTCATAAATCTTACAGCACTGTTGAGTGAGCCCAGACTATTTTAAATACCTTTGAAATTTAGTTCATGATTACCACCACCTCCACCTTCCTTGCGCCCATTATACACACACACACACAATTTTTCTTATTCATTGAACAAACATTTGAATGCCAGCTGTGTACAAATAAAATGCAAAGGTGAAATGGTGCTGGTTCCTCATGTGGTTGCTATTTGCATTCCTAGGTGAATGTTTGAATTTTGGGATAAAAACTCTTGAAGAAATTAAATCAAAGAAAATGAAGGAAAAATCAAAGAAGCAAGGTGGTGAGTTATCAGGAGTTTTGACATGGAGGATTTTTTTTTTTTTTTAATAAATAAATTAGGGGCTTCCCTGGTGGCGCAATGGTTAAGAGTCCGCCTGCCAATGCAGGGGACACGGGTTCGTGCCCCGGTCCAGGAAGATCCCACATGCCACGGAGCGGCTAGGCCCGTGAGCCACAACTGCTGAGCCTGCGCGTCTGGAGCCTGTGCTCCGCGACAGGAGAGGCCCGCACACCGCGATGAAGAGTGGCCCCCGCTCGCCGCAACTGGAGAAAGCCCTCGCACAGAAACGAAGACCCACCACAGCCTAAATAAATAAATAAATTTAAATTAATTAATTTATTTATTTATTGATTGATTGATTGATTTGGTTCCCCCGGGTGTCAGTTGCAGCAGGCAGGTTCCTTAGTTGCGGCATGCATGTGGGATCTAGTTCCCTGACCAGGGATGGAACCCAGGCCCCCTGCGTTGGGAGCATGGAGTCTTAACCACTGGACCACCAGGGAAATCCTGACACGGAGTATTGAATGTTGCTAGAGACGAATAGAAAGGACACTTCTGCAGCAATGAAGACCCAACACAGCCAAAAAAAAAAGATACTTCTGATAATAAGGACACTTGACACCAACCAAAATGAGCAAATAGATTTTGATTTTTGTGGCTTCTTTGAAGTAAAACACAGTCTTATTTAAATCACAGTTGCTTTTTTAACCCATTGCAGCTGTTTCAGTCTCTAACTGTTCAGAGTTAGGCATGTACAATGAAGAACCTGAAAGAACTTGTTTATTTTGAGAAATATAACTCTAAAGAATAGCATATAAGCTTTTTTTTTTTGAACGCATTGCATGGCTTGTGGGATCTTAATTCCCCAACCAGGTATTGAACCCGTGCCCCCTGGAGTGGAAGCATGGAGTCCTGACCACTGGACCGCCAGGGAATTCCCTAAACTATTATTTAAAAGAGGAAAAAGTTTATTTTGTAGTAGGTGAATTCTTCCTCAAGAGCTGCTAGGATTTTCTTCTGGTGCTTGCCTTAGCCTGGTCAATCTGTATTTCCAACCCTAAAAATTATATAGTGTGAAATGTATTTAGAGAGAATCAAATGGTTGGTTCTAAGTGCCTTCTTGCTAAAGATTGTTCCGTAGCAACTTTGGAGTTGTGTTTTGCAGATGATTGAATATAGATGGAAAATATTGAATTGACACACTTAATAGCTGATGTGCTTCTGAGGTTAAGTTTAGAATAATGTTAGCCTTCCTAGTAAATAAAAGTACATTGAGTGCCTGAGTCACTCAAAACAGTTTTATATTTTACTTTCACATTGTGCCAAAGGCAGATAAAAAATAAGATTATCTCCCCTTTCCCTACTCCATTTCACTGTAGGCAAACAGGAACAGAAAAACTGATTGACTTGTAGTCCAGTGGTCTGTGTTGGATTTACCTGGTCTCAAAAACATAATTTCTTGACTTCTGATAGCTTTATTTTCCATAAATTATTTACTGTTCTTTGACTCTCTATATTTAGAAGGTTCTTCGGGAGTTTCCAGTCTTTTACTTCAACCACAGCCCATTCCAGGTCCTGAAAAAGAGAATGTCCGGACTGTGGTGAGGACAGTAACTCTGTCCAACAAACAAGGTGAGGTATAGGTAGGTCTTAAGAGGTGTCAGCCTACTACTTTTAAATGACTGGGAGAGCAAAATGCTTGGGTTGGGTATACTGGTGGATTTGCAGGGAGACTTCAGTATGTTGATTGGATAGAACGATGAAACATTAGTGCATTTGACCCTACTGTTTAAAAAGATGAAATTCTTAATCATGCAGCTCTCACATTATGTATTGTATTTGATTTTTACATATACTGTTTATTTTATCCAACAAATTTATTGACTGTCCATTGTAAGTAAAGAACTGTAATAAACCTTTTAAGTTAAAGAAAAATGTAAAAGTCTTTTCCCTTAATAGTTTTAAATCTGGTAAGGAATATGACACAAGTAATTGTAGTATGCAGATACATTAAAATGTGCCATTCAGACAACAAAGAATCAGAGGAAAGAGATCTCACTTCTTGCTGGGGTGATCAAGGAACGTTATATAGGAGTAAAGTATGATTTCATTTAACATATGGAAGTGCACAAGCAAAGGTATAGTTGGGTTTTATAATCCATTGGTTAGACACAGCTTGTCTTTGTGTACTTGGCTACTATTAATTAGGACTGTGCTATTGCTTCTCTTTGGGCTGTGCATTTGGTTATTTAAATTATTATTTAATAGGTTGATTTTTTTTTTCTTTTAATGTGGGTAGTTTTCCTTAAGACTGAGATCTGATTTCCAAGAGACTGTAATATCAGAGCATACTTTGTACCCATTAGTATTACTGAATATGGAAAAATTGGCTAATGGTAGAGAAATTCTGTTTTTGCCATTTTAGGAGAAGAACCTTTGGTAAGATTGAGTCTAACCGAGAGACTGGGGAGACGAAAATTTTCAGGAGGTGAGATAAGTTTTGAGCATATCCTTTGTTTTCTGCTTGTTTGTGCATTACATATCTCCTCCAAAATTCTCTTTATACAAATGCTCTGTCAATATTGATATTAACTCCCTTGTATTTCTGGCTGAAAGCATGTATAAAATCTCTTCATGTTTTTGACATGTGCGAAGTTATACAAATTTATAGTGTTTTAATTAGATTATGGCCAACTTTTTGGAAGGTACTTGGTTTAAAAAAGAGTAAAGAATATCTCTGTTTCTATGGATAAATTGAAATTTGAGTTTTTAGAGGGAAAACAAAGTGTCCAGGGAATATAAATTCAGTCCTTGAATTTATTAGTGCTATTTTATACTTAGGGAAGTATTTTACCATGTAACTGAATTATTGTATACTGACCCTAGTGTATCTGTCTCAAAATAATTATTTTGAAAATCTTATCTGACTTCAGAGGTTCCTTCATACTCCTTTAAAATGTGCTTATGAATATGAAATCTTATCTGTTTTGTGTTTTGTTTTATACCATTCTCGCTGCCTGAGAAATTTAGGTAAAAAATTACGGAAATAATCTATTTTAATATCAGCATATGTGTAATAAACTTTGTGATTTGGGGTTGTATATTTAAATTACAAATAAGAGGAGAGAGAAAAGTACATTCTGTGTAGGGTCTTTAAAGTTCTTATGGGACCCTGCTAAAGTTCTACCTTCAGTCAAGTGATCCAAAGAATAGTTTTTAAAAACTTGTGACATTTAAACAGCTTGTATTGACCAATGTAATGCAGTAAACCAGGAGTCAGGAAACGTGGTTCAGGTCCTGGCTCTGTCACTAATTGGTGACTTGGGTAAGATACAGCATCTTTCATAACCTTAGATTTCTTATCTGGAATTGAAGAAAGGGGCTCTTTGGCCTTTGGAGTTTTCATGTCCCTGGAAAATTTTAAATTTTATGGTTCTTTTGCTGTCCTCCTAATCATCCCAGTTGTATTTAATCACAGATCAACCTAGAATTCAACAGTTGACCAGTTAAAGATTTTTTTTGTGCATGAAGATTTTTTTTTCACATATTCCTAATCCTGAATTTCAGCTTTAATCAGGGTTTATAATCCTCCATTTATAGTTTTAGTTATTTGGTAAATGTTAATTTGTGCATTCTAATTTTTTTGTCTCCTTCCTTACCTCTTTTTTCTGGGACATTTTTATTCCTTCTCTAACATTGAGTTATAAGGAAACTAGTGAATGAACACATCATATAAATGCAGAAAACTTACAGAATTATTCCACATTGTCTGTTTTTGCTTGTATTTCTTGACCTTGCTAAAGATTGACTTGAAATCTTAAACTGAGTTCCCTGTCTCTGTTTGTAGTTGGTGACAGTGATCCTCCATTAAAGCGTAGCCTTGCACAAAGGCTAGGGAAGAAAGTTGAAGCTCCAGAGACTAACACTGACAGAACACCAAAGAAAGGTACTTTTGTTCTAATATACTCTGTGTGTGTAATCCTGACGCTTGTCTCTTGTAATGTTAACAGGTATGGTTTGTCATTCTTTTTGTTTAGGTTAATAAGATTATTATCTTCTTGTGTCTGTTTTATTATTCGTTCAACAAACATTTGAATGTTTACTCTGCTGGATTCTAGGTAGACACCATTGAATAAAAATAAACACCATCACAGACCTCAGGAGCTTGTAGTATAATGGCAGATAGGAATCCTTCCACATATTATAAATTCTGTGACAGAAAGTACACAGTGTTATGGGAGCACATAGGAAGGGCACCTAATCTCACCATCTGTCAGGGAAAGGTTCCCAGAGGAAATGATATTGAAGCTTAGACCTGAAACATGATTTAGCCAGGTAAAGTTGAAGGCCCAGAGGCAGAGAGTATAATACACAGAAGGCACAGAGCTCAAGGGACTCACTGTGTCTGAATCAGAATTGGAATGAAGAGCATGGTAACTGGAGAGGAAGAAGGGATTGGTCATATAGAGCAGGAGTCCCCAACCCCCGGGCCACGGACAGGTAGCGGTCCGTGGCCTGTTAGGAACCGGGCCGCACAGCAGGAGGTGAGCAGCAGGTGAGCAAGCGAAGCTTCATCTGTATTTACAGCCACTCCCCATAGCTTGCATTACCCCCTGAGCTCTGCCTCCTGTCAGCATTATGGTGAGTTGTATAATTATTTAATTATATGTTACAATGTAATAATAATAGAAATAAATGCACAATAAATGTAATGTGCTTGAATCATCCCAAAACCACCCCCTCCCCACCCTGGGTCCGTGGAAAAATTGTCTTCCATGAAACCGGTCCCTGGTGCCAAAAAGTTTGGGGACCGCTGATAATAGAACCTTTTAAGCCATATTAGAGAGTTTGGGCTTATCCTAAGATAGTAGCAAACAATGGGAAGATTATAAACAAGGATCAGAGATCCTCATATTGGCATTTTGGAACCATCATCTAAAATATGGAGAAAGGGTATAAGAGTGCTGTCCAGGAATGAGTTAGCAGGCTGTTAAAATAATCCAGGCAAGAGGAGTTAATGGCATAGATTTAGTGTTCTAGAAGTTGGTATGAAGAGATGCAGACTAATTTGAGAGCTATTTGGAAGTTAGAATGATTTTATAGTTGAAGTTTTATTTATAGAAGGAAGTAAAGGGTTGGATTTTTTTCCCCTTGTCTCACTTGCAGTGAAACAGTGGTATTAATTACTTTTTTAAAAAAAAAAAAAGGTGTTTTTTCCTTGTGTTTAGTTTTAACTTCTGCCGAAGATAAGATACTTCTTTCCACTTCTCCCCTAGCCCAAGAGGCTTTGATGAGTAGACGTTCTTGTTTGGGGGCTTTCTTATATTCTGAAAGCTGTGAACAGAAATTACTTTTTTTCTTTGCAGTCAAATTTCCTTCCCTTTTGCCTATCAATCGTATTGAAGACTCTCATAACTGAAGAGCATATTTCAGATGGATCTAGGGGGAAAAAAACCTTTTGATGCCAATAAGATTTTAGAATGATAAGATTTTAGAATGTTGCACAGTAACAAAATTATTTCCTTCAATTCAGTAATTTTTGCTTTTCAGATGTAAAAGAGAGGACTTTTTCTTTGTGCTTTCCAAAGTGCTCTAGAGAATCCATTACTGGTATAGATCTATCTGTACTGTGAAGAAGAAAAGTTTTAAGACCTGAATAGATTTTTGAAAAGCATTTTCATTAGAAAACAAGTATAAGCCTAATTTGTGACCTTTGAAAAAGATTTTTGACCTATAAAAAGTCTCTGTTCAACTTTTTTTTTTAAAGACAGTGTTCGTTTATTGATTGATTGATTGCTGTGGGCTCTAGGCGCGTGGGCTTCAGTAGTTGTAGCTCATGGGCTCTAGAGCGCAGGCTCAGTAGTTGTGGTGCACAGGCTTAGTTGCTCTGCAGCATGTGGGATCTTCCCGGAGCAGGGCTTGAACCCGTGTCTCCTGCATTGGCAGGCGGATTCTTTTTTTTTTTAATTTTTTTTTTTTTATTAAACATCTTTATTGAAGTATAATTGCTTTACAATGGTGTGTTAGTTTCTGCTTTATAACAAAGTGAATCAGTTATACATATGTTCCCATATCTCTTCCCTCTTGCATCTCCCTCCCTCCCACCCTCCCTATCCCACCCCTCTAGGTGGTCACAAAGCACCGAGCTGATCTCCCTGTGCTATGCGGCTGCTTCCCACTAGCTATCTATTTTACATTTGGTAGTGTATATATGTCCATGACACTCTCTCACCCTGTCACATCTCACCCCACCCCCTCCCCATATCCTCAAGTCCATTCTCTAGTAGGTCTGTGTCTTTATTCCCGTCTTGCCACTAGGTTCTTCATGACCTTTTTTTTTTTTTTCCTTAGATTCCATATATATGTGTTAGCATACTGTATTTGTTTTTCTCTTTCTGACTTACTTCACTCTGTATGACAGACTCTAACTCCATCCACCTCATTACAAATGCCTCCATTTCATTTCTTTTCTATGGCTGAGTAATACTCCATTGTATATATGTGCCACGTCTTCTTTATCCATTCATCCGATGATGGACACTTAGGTTGCTTCCATGTCCTGGCTATTGTAAATAGAGCTGCAATGAACTTAACCACTGCACCACCAGGGAAGTCCCCAACTTTTTTTTTTTTTTTTTTTCCAAACAGTTCAAGTTTCCAAGTCTCTGAAGGAGCGATTAGGCATGTCAGCTGGTCTAAACAATGAGGAGGCAGCAGGTAGGTAAACTCTAATGCCAGCTCCTGATATTTTTTTCCTTGCTGTTAGAATCTTTGCTTTTTCTCCAGTTTACCTTTTGAGTTATGTTGGGGCTTATGTTTTCTGTTTTTGGTGGGTTTGCTTTTTAAGTAATAGTTTTCTCACTGGAATGAGTTCTCTTTTTGTAGTTAAAGGTGGCAAAATGATTGTTTATGATAGCATTAATAACCAGAAATTAGAAATAATCTAAAAATCTAACAAAAAGGAATTAAGATAGTTATGTACTAAAATAATTGCTGTCATGAAAAGTCATGTTCTGAACAATAATGATATGGGAAACTTATCCCCTTGTATTGAACGAAGAAAGGTTATGAAAGTATACACAGTGCTTTTGTCTTAGGGCAACATACGAATCTTTTTTGGGGGGGGTGGGGAATGAAGTTTATTTTCTTATTATAGAAACATATTCCTTAGGCAAAATGTCCACATATGAGATGATTTCCAGTTTTATAAAAATATATGCCTAGAAAAAAAGATACACCGAAATATTAACATTGGTTTTATCTGGGTGTTGAACTTTTAAGTAATTTTAATTTTCTTCATCATATTCCTCCTGTACTCTAATTTTTAGACTTTTAAAATTGTGAGATATAACTACCTAAGTGTATATACCTATGTACAATTTTAAAGAATAATAAAATGAACATTTTGTGTATTCAACCATCCAGCTTTTTTATTAAAATATTGCTGGATTCAGTAATGCATTTAAATTTTTATATCTATATGTATGAACGGTGTTAGCCTGTGCTTTTCCTTTTTCATCCTATCCTTATCTTTAGATAAGGATAAGTATCATAAAAAGGGAATCTGATGTCAAACATTCTTTTGTAAACAACCTGAATTTACTCTTCAGAAACTTTGAGGATTTCCTCTTATTTCTTCCTGCTAGGCTGGGACTTCACTATGATAGATCTAAACATGGATCTTTTTGTTCATTATGCTCAGTGTTTAGTGGGCCGTTTGAATCTAAGGACTTAACTTTTTTAGTTGTAGAAAATATTCCTCTAATTTCTTTGAGTATGTCCTCCCCACCCTTCTTTTTGTTTTCTCTTTATGGAATTGTTATTAGATGTTGGAACTTTTGGACATATGCTCCATGTGTCTTAACCTTGCCTTCATACTTTCCATTCCTTTGTTTTTTTGCCTCACTTTCTATGACTTTTGCTTGGTTATATTTTCTAGATTAGGAATTGACAAACTTTTTCTATGAAGGATCGGATGGTAAATATTTTAGGCTTTGAGGTTCACAATCTCTTGTTGCAACTACTCAACTCTGCCACTGTAGTGTGAAAGCAGCCATTTGCAATATGTAAATGAATGAGTGTGGCTGTGTTCCAGTAAAGCTTTATTTATAAAATTTAGACCATGGCCAGATTTGGCCCATGGACTATAGTTTGCTGACCCTGTTCTAGATGGCTGATATTCTACTAGCCTTGTCTTTTTTTTTTTTTTTTTTTAATTAGGTTGGATTTATTTTGTCACTTGGCTTTTTGTTTTCCAAGAACTTTTTTTAGTTCTCTGATTTCTCCTTTTGTACAGCCTGATTTCAGGCAGTTCTGGGGCTTCTTTCTTTTTTTAAAAGTAATTTATTTTTTATTTTTAAAAATGTATTTTGTTGAAGTATATAGTTGGTTTACAGTGTTGCATTAGTTTCTACTGTATAGCAGAGTGATTCATTTATACATATATACACATTCTTTTTTGTATTTTTTCCATTATGGTTTATCACAGGATAGTGAATATAGTTCCCTGTGCTATAAGTAGGACTTTGTTGTTTATCCATCCTATATGTAATAGTTTGCATCTCCTAATCCCAAACTCCTAATCCATCCCTCCTCCACCCCACCCGCCCTTGGCAACCACAAGTCTACTCTCTATGTCTGTGAGTCTATTTCAGTTTCATAGATAAGTTCATTTGTGTCATATTTTAGATTCCACATGTAAGTGATAGTATATGGTATTTGTCTTTCTCTTTCTGCTTACTTCACTTAGTATGATAATCTCTAGTTCTATCCATGTTGCTGGAAATGGCATTATTTCATTTTTTATGGCTGAGTAGTATTCCATTGTATATATGTACCACATCTTCTTTATCCATTCATCTGTCAGTGGACATTTAGGTTGCTTCCATGTCTTGGCTATTGTAAGTAGTGCTGCAGTGAATATCAGGGTGCATGTATCTTTTTGAATTATATTTTTCTCTGGATATACGCCCAGGAGTGGGATTGCACGATCATATGGAAATTCTATTTTTAGTTTTTTGAGGAACCTCCATACTGTTTTCCATAGTGCTACACCAGTTTACATTCCCACCAGCAGTGTAGGAGAGTCCCTTTTTCTCCACACCCTCTCCAGCATTTGTTGTTTGTAGGCTTTTTGATGATGGCCATTCTGACCAGTGTGCCTCATTGTAGTTTTGATTTGCATTTCTCTAATAACTAGTGATGTTGAGCATCTTTTCATGTGCCTGTTGGCCATCTGTATGTCTTTGGGAAAATGTCTATGTAGGTTTTCTGCCCATTTTTTGATTGCGTTTTTTTTTTTTAATTGTTGAGTTGTATGAGCTGTCTCTGTATTTTGGAAATTAAGCCCTTGTTGGGCTCATCATTGGCAGATATTTTTCTCCCTGTCTCTGTAGGTTGTCTTTTCTTTTTGTTTATGGTTTCCTTTGCTGTATGAAAGCTTGTAAGTTTGATTAGGTCCCATTTGGTTGTTTTGTTTTTGTTTTTGTTTGCTTTAATTTCTATTGCCTTGGGAGACTGACTTAAGAAAACATTGGTACGATTTATGTCAGAGAATGTTTTGCCTATGTTCTCTTCTACGTTTTATGGTGTCATGTCTTATATTTAAGTCTTTAAGCCATTTTGAGTTTATTTTTGTACATGGTGGTGTGACGGTGTGTTCTAACTTCATTGATTTTACATGCTGCTGTCCAGCTTTTCCAACACCACTTGCTGAAGAGACTGTGTTTTCTCCATTGTATATTCTTGCTTCCTTTGTCTGAGATTAATTGACCGTAGGCATGTGGGTTTATTTCTGGGCTCTCTATTCTGTTTCATTGATTGGGGTTTCTAATTTGAATCTTTTTTTTTTAATGGGTTTGTATGTTATTTTGTCTTCCTCATTGCTTCTCTTCATTTTGGTTCATTTTTAATGTTGCTTTTTCATAGTTGTAAGTACTGGGCCTAGGTTTCTTACAACCTAGAATCACTGGGCCTGTGATCCTAAAGGTCTTTTTCCCAAGTGGTCCTCTCTCCTGGCTGGGAGATCTGTTTGCCTAAGTAGAGAGGGTGCACTAAATGGTAGCTTGTGTCAGTTGTAGGCTGCAAGGCTGAGGGCTCATATGATTACTACAGTAAGAAAGCCTTTCTTTACTTTCAGAGTGCAACTAGTTTCATTTTCTAGCTTTGCTTTTTACTTTTCTCCCTCACCTCTCCTTTTTCTTCTTGGCATTTGTGAAAGCCTGAAATTTTCATGCTCTACTTCTTTTCAGCCCCGACATCCTCGTAATGTGCTCCCTTCCCTGACAGATTCTCCTCTTTTTAGGGAGCAGTTCTCAGGAGAAGGTCTTGATTGATCCAGCTGTTCTGTTGTAAACCATCCTTAATTTCTACCACTGTTAATTTTCATACTAGTTTGGCAGTTTTCTTTGCCTGTTTTTTGAAGAACAGATCTCACTCCTATGGTTTTATCTATTCTTTTTCTGTTTCTCTAATTTCAGACATCTTTCTGTCTCAAATTCCTCAAATTTATGTTCTGCCAGTAGCATCCTTGTTTTCCATTGCTATTGTGGATTTATTCTTTTAATGTCTTCTCTATTGTTTTGATGAAATTTTGTAGTGTAGGGAAACAGGGTCTCTGTGTCACCATTCACATTCTTTTTTTTTTTTTAATACATGTATTATTTATTTATTTTTGGCTGCGTTGGGTCTCTGTTGCTGCACGCAGGCTTTCTCTACTTTGCGACAAGTGGGAGCTACTCTTCGTTATGTGGGCTTCTCGTTGTGGTGGCTTCTCTTGTTGTGGAGCGTGGGCTCTAGGCACGCAGGCTTCAGTAGTTGTGGCACGAGGGCTCAGTAGTTGTGGTGCACCGGCTTAGTTGCTCCGTGGCATGTGGGATCTTCCTGGACTAGGGATTGATCTCGTGTCTCCTGCATTGGCAGGCGGATTCTTAACCACTGACCATTCACATACTTTCTTAAAGTGGTGGTTTTGAGATCAGACTACCATCTTGAAATGGAAGAATTTTTATTTAAAAAACCTAAGAAAATCAGTGAGTGCTTCCTCTGTAACAGGTACTGTACTAAAATAATTAAACATAGTCACTGTTCTCATGAAGTATCTAGTATGGTTGGAATTACAAGGAGTTACCATACTGTGTAATCAGTGCTGTGATCAGAGAAACAAACTAGACTGGAGGGCGTCAGGTTCCAACCTGAACTCACTTTAAACTAACTAAGCAGCAGGAGAAATGAGACCAGTAGGGAATATTCCATATAGACGGGACGGCATAGTCAAAGATTCAGAAGGTGAGACAGAAGTGATACGTTTAAGGTTGTAAAAGGGTATTTTTTGTTTTGATCTTTCTTTAAAAGGTGTTGGTGATTAAATATGTGTGTGTATATAATCTCCAAATTGTTCTTATTTTTCTCACATCGCTTCATTGTTTCTTTCTTTAGGCCCTTCAGTAATGAGGACAGGCATATGTGCCAAGTGTGAAGTTTTCTCTTTAGTTTAAACAAATATAGAATGATTAATGTATCATTAAATGTAGCTCTTCAGTGGCATGCCAGTGTCTGGGCCTTTCTCATTTTTCTTCTGTCTTGTCATGTGTTTTACTTCCTTTTCCTCCTTTCAGTGTCACTTAAATATTACTCTGAAAAGCTTCCCTTAACCAATCTGTATAAAAAGGTTGGTGTTCTTGCTGTATGCTCCTACATAGCATTATACAATTGACCCTTGAACAACATGGGTTTGAGCTGCGTGGGTCCATTTATACGTGGATTTGTTTTCAATAAGTATGTACTACAGTACTACACGTTCCATGGTTGGTTGGTTGAATCTGCAGATGCAGAACCATGGATACTGTAAAGTTACATATGCGGGTTTTCAACTGCATAGGGGTTGGTGCCCCAATACCCCATCCCAAACCCTGTATTGTTTAAGGGTCAACTTTACCTCCTTTATGAAAGCTGTTATCATTACCATACTTTGTCGTTGTTTAATTATTGGTCCGTTAGACTGCGAACTATCAATACATGTGGGCAGAGTTTGCATTTTGCTTGCCATTATATTTCTAGCATAGTGTCTAGCATGTGTTTATATCTGTGCATGAATGGAAGAATTTATTTTTATTGGTAAGATTTATAATGACAAGCTTCTCTAACTAGTAAATGGCTTTCAGGATCCTCAAGAATAAGCTTCTGAATAGCAATCCAAATCACTAATTTTTGCCTCCTAAGAGTTTTCCTTGAGGGCCACTATCTAAAATTGAGGTTGAAACTAATGTGCTTTTGACCATTTTAATTGCTTGCGTAAGTGATACCACTCTATTGGACTCTATCCTGATCCAAGAATAGAGAGATCATAAGTCATTAAGAGATGAAACCCAAGTACAGTGATTTGTTTTTCCCCCATGAAAGCAGAGAGAGTTACTAAAGTTGGTGAGATCCACGTGAAGACATTAGAAGAAATTCTTCTCGAGAGAGCCAGTCAAAAACGTGGAGAATTGCAAACTAAACTCAAGACAGAAGGACCTTCAAAAGTTGATGATTCTACAACAGGAACAAGAACCTCCTCCACTATCCGAATCAAAACGTTCTCTGAGGTCTTGGCCGAAAAGAAACACCGGCAGCAGGAAGCAGAGAGACAAAAAAGCAGAAAGGATGTAACCTGCATCAAGCTAAAGACCGATAATGAAATTAAAAAAACAGTGGTTTTGCCACCTGTAGTAGTCAGCAGAGGACAATCAGAGGAACCTGCAGGTAGAGCGAAGTCTATGCAGGAAGTGCATATCAAGACGCTGGAGGAAATTAAACTGGAGAAGGCTCTGAGGATGCAGCAGAGTTCTGAGAGCAGCACCAGCTCCCAGCCTCAGCCTGAGGCCACCCCAGGGGCAAGACGGCTTCTCCAGATCACTAAAAAAACAGGTAACAAAAGAACTTGGTCTGTAGTACCACTTCCCCAGATAATATTTCAAAGGGCAGTATTCCACAGGATATTCATAGGAATTCTGTGAGAACTTTTCTTTACTCAGATAACTTTGAAAACCACTGGATTAAAAGAAGTTAAGCTGGGCACTGAAAGAAGTTAAGCTGGCAATCCAGTGGTTAGGACTCTGTGCTTCCACTGCAGGGGGTATGGGTTCGATCCCTGGTTGGGGAACTAAGATCCCACAGGCTGTGAGGCGTGCCAACACCCACCTCCACCCCACCTCCCAAAAAAGTGGTTAAGCTCTTTCTTTACAGCAACTGTATATAGACCTTGATATTTTAATGTGCATTTTGAATCTGTTTGAGGACTAAATAGATTTTGTCCACAATTTTTATTTGTCCTATCTTATCATTACTTTTATTAAGAAAAGTTTTGTTTAACTTCATCTGTTATGAGGTTGCAGCATGAATAAAATTACTAACGATGTGTTTAATGTGAATCTAGGTATAAAAGAAGAGAGGAAACTTAAAGAAGAAAGTGTTGTTGCTTCTCAGAGCAGTGTTACTAGAACAGAGGCTAAAGAGGTGAGTTTATTTATCATTTTATAATTTTGTCCATGGCAAGCAAAGGCTAGATGAATGGTATATGTGCTTTTTAGTTTTAGTTTATAAGTTTTCTATTTAACACTTCACTGATACATCCAGGTAAACAGTCTTTCACTATGCTTATAATTTTCTATAAGAGTTTTCTGTACTTCTGTGTATATCGGTGTTTTCTGCCCTTTTAAAGGTGTTTTTAATTGGCCATTCATATTTTTTAAACTAAGTTCTTCCCTTGCCTTTGAGAGTAATGCTACTCATTTATAAAACTCGGGAATTTTTATTTTTTAAAAAGAATGAGGAACCCTATAATTCCACAGTCCAGATGTAACCAGCCTTAGTTTTTTTCATGCATTTCTTTCAGGCCTTTTCTTTGTATATGTATGTACGTGAACTTGTTTAATGTTTAACTCATATTTAGAACATAGGCGAGAACTCTACAGTGTATCATTTTGCAGCCTGCTTTAACTTTACCATATTAATAATTCTTTAAGACGATTGCTTTTACCGGCCACGTAGTGTTCTATTACACAAATATAGTCTGTTTCTGGACTGGATTTTGTTTTACCCAGTTAAGATAATGAACGTCTTTGTACATACATCTTTGTGCAAGTGTCTGATTAGGAACCATTTGTGTTAGACTTACGGTCATGATAGTCTAGCTTATAGAATTTGGGTTTTTATTGTTCCACACATCTTTAATCTTTTTATCTTGATCCTTCTATTTAATATCATACAAAAGGCAAAAGCTCTTGTGTTCTAGATCATGTGAAACTTTGCTTGACTTAGATGTTAGCTTGGTAACTTATAAACAATAATTATCAGGCAGGTTGTTGGAGGTACTAGATTTTAATTCTGTCGTTTAAATTTATCCATAGACTTCAGATGAGACCACAGCAGTTGACATCACTAAAATTCAAGTCAAGAGATGTGAGGCAGTGAGAGAAAAGCATGTGCAGAAACTGTCGGATAAGGGAACCTCACAGAAGGAAAAATCAGTTTTGACACTCCTTCGGGGAGATTTAGACACTTGCAATACCCAGTTAGCAGAGAAACCAGTGCTCACTACCGTGCCAGACATCACACGGCTCCTGACTAAACGGCCTCCTTCAAAATTACCCCAGAAGACAGAGGTAGAAACCTCAGGGATTGGGGACTTGAAACTGAATGTGAAAGGTGCAACACAGACCTTGGAAAAAAGGGGTAAAGGTGAATGTTTTTTCTAGTGTATTTTGCTTTAGAATTTCAAAATTACCAAGTTTCAGTGACTGCCTGGCAATAATTGGGTTGAATTTCATTTGCCTTTGTATACTGGTCACACAGGTGGGTAGTAATATTTCTGAAAATTCTATTTAAGAAGACAGAAAGACTAGATGAGTTCCTTTTTCGCAACTTAAAATTGCTGTTTATAAAGCTTCGTCTAAAACTTTCCATGGTGCCTTTTCCCTCTGGTTTTGAAGGAGAAAAACACCAGGGAAGCAAAGAGCAGTAGCAAGTTCAAGAGGCACTGAAAGGAATTGTTTGAGAGAGAGAGAGAGAGAGAGTGTGTGTGTGTATACATATATATACACACACACACGTAGATACATGTATGTATATATACACGTGTGTGTGTATATATTACGGCCAAGTGTAGTGCAGATTGCTGGTGGATCATTTTCAGTCTGGTTTTCTTTTTTGGTTGGTTGGTTCGTTTTTTACTTATTTGTGCTGTTTCTATTGCTGAGAAGGAATTTTGATATTCTGAATTATTCTCCATGTAAAAAGGGGATTATTCTAGCTTTTAATCAGATATTTTCTGTCTTGTAGCTAAACCTAAACCTAAAGTGAATGTGAAACCATCTGTGGTTAAGGCTGTCTCATCACCCAGACGGGCCCCAAAACGCAAGGCAGTGGAGGTCCACTCTGCTGTCATTGCAGCTGTGAAACCACTCACCTCCAGCAGTGTCCTGCAGAAAAGCCCAGCGAAAAAAGCAGCTGTGGTAAGAAGTAAATCCAACTCAGTGGTGCTTTAGTCTGTGTGGTAGGAAAGTGGGCAAGATTAAATTCTCTGTTAGCTCTCTCTGTATTATGTGTAATTGTTTCTGTCAGTTCCTAAGCATTTTAGTTGTTTAGGTTGTTACTGCATATTATGTTTACAGCTTAAACATTTGCAGTGACAGGGTAAGGGTTTTTTTTTAACCTAATTAAGATATTTTGCTTAGTTATACCCTCAATCTTTGGATTTATTCTTGGATTCCCAGGCTTAAAGAATGGTTCTAAGAAGGCAGCAAAGAAAATGAATCTGCTCAAATTTAAAAGCCTGACTCTCCTACTGAATTACCTTACTCTCACTTTTGTAGGCTGTTGTCCCACTTCTCTCTGAAGACAAATCAGTCACTGTGCCTGAGACAGAAAAACCTAGAGACAGGTAATACCTTGCAATTCTTTTTAACCAAAATTTAGGCCGCTATTATTGTTTATGCTCTCTAGAGAATAACACTGCTAAATAATTTGAAAAAGTTACAGATTAGCCACATCTAAATAAATCTGCTAAACTTCAAATTAATTGCAGGAAAACATGATATTCAGGGTTGCTGTTCTTTTTGGTGCTGTTGTTTATATTTTGCCTGTATTATTGAAAACAGTTTTTAAACACCTGTCTGGATTCTCCTTTAAAGGATGAAAATGCTTTATCCCAAATCAGTAAAACAATTCTTTGTTTATGTGTGTCTTCAGAAACCACTCTTTGCTAAATAAAATTCTTTGTGTACCTGAGACTGGGTGGTCCAGCCAACCATTGATGAAGGGCAATTATCTAATAATCCTTTGGGGTTTTTTTTCTTACAGTTTTGTGCTGCCTCCAACCCAGTCCTCTTCAGATCCTTCCCCACCAGAAGTATCTGGCCCTTCCTCATCCCAGGTGGCCGCAAAAACTCGCCGACTCAGCTCTGCCTCAACAGGAAAGCCCCTACTCTCTATGGAGGATGATTTTGAGAAATTAATATGGGAGATTTCAGGAGGCAAATTAGAAGCTGAGATTGACCTAGATCCTGGGAAGGATGAAGATGACCTTCTGCTTGAGCTATCAGAAATGATTGATAGCTGAAGGTGGTAGTAGAACATTTAAAACAAAAAGACTCACCAAAAACTGGACTTAGTTTAATCTATTATAACATTTATCCAAAATGATCATTTCTTTAGTCTAGAATTTTCCCCAAATAAGAAGTATACCTCTGAATTATCCATGTGTGTTCTGGATTCCTTGGAGTCAGATTTTTAAAGTCCCTTGATAGTCATTTTGTCCATTTGATGCCATTGTTTAGCATCTTTGAGAAAAAAGTTCTGTCTTACCCCTCTCTCCACAAAAAGACTGAGTGGAAGACCTAAGTGAAAGGGTACAAGAAACCTTAGTGACTCCTTGAGGTGTTTGTCAGTTTTGGCTTTTTTCCCCTTTGTTGTATTATTTCTTTTATGTATTGTCCTAATGTACCTATTGTTACCTGCATTTGAAAAGGATGAAGACAGCTGCTACCATTAAGGACCAAATTTCATGCCACCACTAAACAAAAAAATCCACTCAGTCTGTGTTAAATTGTACATCTTTTTAAAGGTATTTGGAGAATTCAACTAAGCTTTTAGAGACAGCTGAGCAGCTCAGGAAACCTGTAATCTGGACATAACTTTTTGGATGTGATTTTCATGCTTCTACTGCTCTGTAAGCCTCTGAAGAGCAATAGCTGATTTATTATTACTGTAATTTTTAAGGCTTTAAAGTGCCTCAGGGGTCCTCTGAAACTAATTTTCTATTTCTGGGATTCCTTGGACTCTTAATAAGAGATGGTGACATAATGATTACAGGAATTTATTTTTTAGTAAGAAAGTTGTCCCTTCTCTTCTTCAGTACTTGCCACCTTACTAGCATTGAATTATCACAGGGATAAAAATTGGTTAACTTTTAATTTCTAATTCTCCTAGCAAACTCCTCTTGCCCAGTATTTATTTGGTGCCCTTTAAACACCTGAGGGGGGCGGAAATGAACTCATTCAAGCTGCCATTATTTATCTATGGACTGTAGCAGTATGCTGAACTGTACTGTAGCAGGGATTATCGAGATGCTCTGGGGGTGTATTGTATACCTTCCAGTTTTCTTCATTTCCGAATTGAATTTTCTTTTCTTGATGTTGGTCTCCTTCATATCACCTCAAGGTTTAGACTGTGAAGGAACAAGTATGATGGGGATAATAGTCCTGAAAGGAGACATACTGTACATAATCAGAAGGAAGAGGAAAGGACCTGCCCATTTTGATATTTTGCTATAGGTGGCCAGTTTTGTTTCTCATAGGGAAATCTGACCCACCTGTCATGTTGGCTCCTAAGGAACTGCTGTTGTAAGCGGCTCATCAAGAGTTGAAGTTCATGTAGCGTTTTTGGGAATGTGGAAAAGGAAGAAAGCCACAGGACTGCCCATTCAGTCTTGGGAATATCTGGATGATTCTACACAAGCAAAACTGACTTGAAATTTATATATAGACACTTCTCTACCAATCCATCTTCAGCTGACTGAATGTTATCTAATAGCCCTTCTCCAAAGCAAGGGTGGAATGTTCTGGTTTCACCACAGATTTTCTACTCATTTCATTTTTGGAATCGGCTTGTAGATTCCAGGTCCCTTTTGTATATAACCTTTATTCTTTTGCTTTTATAAAAATAATTTTGTTTCATATTTAAAGCCCTGTATTAGTCAATGATTCATGTTCAGCATTATTTGAACCATGTGCCATTACAGAAAGAGAAATACTTTATTTGTGTTTTAAATAAAACTGGTGTAGGAAAGTCTTGATGTTATGAGTTAAGTAGTCGTACATCACTTCAGCCTGGGATCTGCCTCAATAGAGGGCCAGTTTCACAGATACTATTTGTCTTTAGAAACCTTTTACAAAGACATACTGCCAGACTTCTCACAAGTATGCTCAGTTTTAGTTGCATTTGCTTTAGGTAAGAATAAATACTATTATATGTGAGGATTTTTTTCTGACACTGATACTTAGCCATTAGCGTTGTAACTCAAGTAATGTCAGTAAGTTTTTTAAAGGAGAGAGGGTTTAGAAGTGATCTGAAATGGTTCCAACAATTTAGAATTTTCAAGCATGAAGGCATATAAAATTTTTACTTCAGGAAAGTCCAGTTTTTTGTTATGGGAATACATATAAATTTTTAACTTACCAGAGAATATAGATTTTCCCAAATAGTCTAAAAGTAGTCCCCAAAAAGTTGAGTCAACTTTTCACAGAAAGCAGAACAGATTGTGTATTCAATTTTGAGTGATGATGGTTTTCAATTTTAACAGGAAAAGGGCCCAAATGTTGTAGAATTTGGTCATAGCATAGCCAGAACTTTCAAGATAATTTGCAGCTCATGTATTTGTCTCAATAAATGATCCTTAAAGTTCTGGCCTTAACCTCAAGTTCCAGTGGATCCTCTCACATACGACCAGAACATAGTTTGTTTTCATCTCAACCAATCTTTGGTCGATGTTTAATTATTACAGTTTCAGAAATAAAGCTTGTTCTCTATATTGATCAAAGTTCTATGATCCTTTTCTAAAATTGTGGCTTCATTTTGCCAGAATATTTCTGCAGTTTTTTAAAATAATTTGCTTTGAATTTGTCAGGAACCAACAGGAACTGTGTAGTCTCCAGTTGCTATGTAGCACCACTTTAAAGTAGCTAACATACATTGAGTACTTATTATGTGCCTCTTAATTCACATACCCGTTTTGACACTAAATCCTACACTGCCTTGGAAGATTACTGCTTTTTATCTCCACTGTAGTGTCACAATCAGTGTGTTCAGATGTAACAGTAAGAAAGTATATTTTTATGTGCAGTTGGGTTTGATTCGTTGAACCTTTCAAGAACTCTTTTTTTCTTAAATCTGGTCTTTGAAAGCTGCTCAGTAAGTCTGTGGAAGTTTCCACAACCTACACATCTAACTGCATTAATAATTCATCCTCCAAACTCTAATTTATATGAATTGCAAAATGTTAGAGGAATCAACACAAAATACTTGACCATTTTGTTAACATTGTACAGTAAAATTGACAGTATAAACAATGGCCATAAATAAGAATAGCAATTAAAATTTTATATTTTAAAAAATAGGAGTCATAAAATTTACTGAGTGGGCCTATTAGTAAAGTGTGGTTGGATTTAATTGGGTAAGTGTTGCAGAGTCTGAGTCAATCGTGACGAGCAACAGTGGATTATAACTTGGTAATGCCTGTTCCTGGGTTTTTTGGTCTTTAGGATTCTGTGACTGATTTGTGTTCAGATAGGAGTAAAGCAATAGCCTACTGAGTTAAGGGTGTAAACACCCAATATTCAGACTGAAGAATGCAGAGGAGGAAAAATGATTAAGTAAAAGACTACTGTGGGACTTCCCTGGCGATTCAGTGGTTAAGATTCCGCGCTTCCACTGTATGGGGCGTGGGTTCGATCCCTGGCTGGGGAACTAAGATCCTGCATGGCGTGGCCAAAAGAAAAAAAAAAAAGACTACTGTTTGTTGAATAGACAAATGACTGAAATAGGACATTGGATGGATCAAGAACACTCAAAGGAGGAGGGGAAATTTCAAGGGGAAGGAGAAGCTAAATAAGAAGGAACCCTTCCCTGGTTAGGTGTACTTGATTAGTGAGATCACTTATTTAGGTTGAGAGGTCAAGGAAGGTAGTCAAGTTTAGAAAAGCTGTGAGGAAATGTGAAATACGTTGGCATAACTGCCGCAAAGTGTTTTGGACTGCCTTCCCTTGAAGAGGCTCAAATTAGAACATTGTGAATTCTAACCATCATTAAACACTGCTGGCCACTAGGGATAGATTAAGTATAAGGTAAACCCCTGCCTTTGAAATACTTTTAAGGAAAAAGTAACAGGAGTGAAATGGGTACAAGTAATAAATGGATGATGCTGTCTATAGAGGGGGTGAGTGAGAAATCAATGAGTTCAAGACTGTTCAGGGAAGTTTTCCTTGAGGTGTTAGATCTGGAGTTTTGTGTAGCTTAGCAAAGGAGATGATTTGAGCTGCAAACAAAGCCAAATTGAGCAGGTAAGGTTTGTTTTTAGTGACCTCTGACAATCCCGTTGGCATTCTCAGAGTCTGTCTTGTCTCATTCTTGCTCAGTTTGCTGTCAGCTGTTCTTGGTTAAGGAATAAACTGGTCTTTTACAAAGAAAGAAGGATCTATTTTAAATGTGAATCTGAGTCACTCTGTTTCATGAAATCCTCCTGTGCCTTCCCCTTCCCTCCAAAATTAAATTCAAGTCCCTTAGCGTAGCATGTAAGGCCCTGTTGTACCAGCCTCTTCCATCACTCACCCTTCATGCTCTACACTAGCAAAATTACTGACAGTCGACTTCCCTTATACACCAATCTGTCTCTAGCTGTTTGCCTTTGTTAATGCTGTCCTCTATTTAAAGGTCTCTTTTCTCCTCTTTTCATTGGCTAATTCCTACACACTCCATGACTTCCAGGTTACCTCTCCCACTACCCTGTTCTCCCTCTCCCCAAACTGGGCTCTGGTGCCTGTCTACTAGACATATACTCTTTGTTTACCCTCATTGTTTTGAAATTGTTTACCTCTCCATCAGCAGAGTATAAACTCCTTGAGATAGAGATTCTTACTAACCTATGTATTCTCAGCACCTAGTACAAGTCTGGCACGTAGAAGGTATATTTGTTAGGGCAGAAACAACATACCACAGCCTGGGTGGCTTAAACAACATAAACGTATTTTCTCACAGTTGTGGGTGCTAGAATTCCAAGATCATGGTGTTGGCTAGTTTGGGTTCTCCTGAGGCCTTTCTCTTTGGTTTGCAGATGTTCCCCTTCTCACTGTGTCCTCACATGACGCATGGCCTTCCCTCTGCATGTACATGTCTGCATTTTAATCTCTCGGTAGAAGGACACTAGTCACCTTGGATTAGGGCCCACCCATATGACCTCATTCAACCTTAATTTCCTCTTTAAGGGCCTATTTCCAAATAGTCACATTCTAGAGGTACTGGGGGTTTAGAGCTTCAACACATGAATTTTGGGGGGCACACTTCGGAAAATAACAAAGCATTCAATAAATACTTGCTGCCCATTTCAAGGGCTGTTGATCTTTGTTAGGCTGCCCCTGTCTCTTCCCAACCCCATTCTTTGTCATGCTTCATTCAGCAAGTTTTGAGGCTCCTGGTTGATACGCAAGAAACTTTAAGCTGAGAGGAAGGATGTTCTTCAATATTCAGAAGGCCTGGAGGTGACTCTTCTCAGGATATGTCCCTTTGGACCAATGATTCTCAGGGTATGTCTCTGTGTACCAGTGATTTGCAGATACCTTGGGAATGTCATGAAAATCTCAAATTTTACAAGAACATTATGATTAGTTAGAACAAAAAAAGGGAAACAAATGTCATAGTACTTTCCACTATCTAATAAATTCATTGAATTGGTGATATTCATTCACAAGTTTCAAAATTCAAAATGTGTATAAGGGCATACAGTAAAAATCCTCCCTCCTACTCCTGCCCCAGCTACCCACTTCTCCTCCAAAACCAATGTTCTCAGTTTCTCAGGTTTTCTACAGATATTTTAGGCACATATAAGCAAATATACTTCTATATAATATTATATATAAAACATGATATCCTGCACCTTGCTTTTATTATATTTTTTATGAACAGTTTTAAATTATGAATTACAAATTCATGACAAATCCTGTTTCACCTATACCCATACCAGCTATCCATCCCCTGTTCTGGCCCCCAGGACTGGGGCTAGGGTGAGGCAAGCAAGGTACCTGGGCATAATTTAAGGAAGTGCTCACTCTCAGGGTTGTACTTGTACATGCAAGTGTGACTCCTTAAATTTTACTCCTTAGGCTTGCTCCATCTGAGATCCAGCTCTGCCGGCTCCACTAAATTATTGTGAAGTTAATCTCAAATGTATTCATAGCTTACTTTTTCTATTACTGTATATTGGATATCTTTTCATAACAGGACACAAAGAACTGCAATTTTTATTATAGTTGCATAGTGTTACACTATATGAACATGCAATAATTGAGCTAGTTCCTATTGATTGACATTTAGGTTGTTTCCCATCTTGGTATTTTAAACAATGCTGCAATGATTATATTATTTCACACTTGTAAGTTTGTAGGATTAAGTGTCTAGAATTGGAGCTTAATAAGGTATATTACCACCAGTTTTTGATCTTTGCCAACCTAGTGAGGGAAAATGATTTCTCAGTGTAGTTTAGTTTGCATTTCTTTTATAATGAGTGAAGTTTGACCTCTTTTCATACCTTTGAAGACCATTTGTATTTCCTTTGCTATAAAACTGATTGTTCATATCCATTGCCAATTTCTATTTTGGGTCTTTGTGTCAGATTAGAAATGGCTGCAAATTCTTTAATACACCTCCAATAAAGAGGTGGGCTCTATTTTTCCAGCCCTTGAATCTGGCCTGGGGTGTGAACATTATGCTAGTTCCAGGCCTGGCCTTAAAGGGTACTGTTAGCTTCAGCTTTGGCTTCTTAGAGCCTTGGGCCCCCATATAATAAAGCATATTCCTCTGCCAGAGAGACCATGTGGTGAGGCCCTGAGGCTATATAGACATGGAGACTGACTCAGGTGGGGCTAGCCTTCTAAATACACATGCCAAGGCCTTGGACACATCTGAAGCAGAAAAATCACCCAGCTGATCCCTGCCCAAACTCTCGACCCACAAAGGTCACAAATTAAAAAAAAAAAAGAAAAAAGTTTGCTGTTTTAAGCCATTAAGTTTTGGAATATTTCTTACACAGCATTTTTTTTTTTCGAGTTCTTTATATATTAGTAAAATTACCCACTTTTCCAATGTGGTGCAAACATACTTTTCCCAGATCTTCTCATTTTGCTTATTATGGTGGCTTTTTAGTGATGCAAAACTTTATAATTTTTATATAATTGAATGTATTACTTTTCTTTTAAAAACCAGCTAGAGCATACAATTGAATAAAAGACAATTTTTCAGACCAAGAGAGATGAAATATCTATGATTAAACTGGATGAACTAGAAAGAAGAAACTAAAAACTACAGAAAATTTAAAACTTCTCAAAGACTCAAAGGAAAGTTTGAACAAATAGAAAGCCATCATGTACTTAGATTTTTAAAAATTAATTCTAAGTTGTTCTAGATTTAATGTAATCACAGTAAAAATACCAAAAGGATTTTTTAAAATTAGATAAGCTTATTCTAAAGCTTTAAAGGAAAACCAGAATAACTAGGAAAATTCTATGTACTTCTAGTCCTACCAAATAAGAAAATATTATAAAGCTACAATACTTATAACAATGATACTAGTCTATAAATAGACACTAAAATCAACTGAACAAAATATAAACGCTATACATAAAAACACATACCTAGGGGACTTCCCTGGTGGCGCAGTGGTTAAGCATCCGCCTGCCAATGCAGGGGACATGGGTTCGAGCCCTGGTCCGGGAAGATCCCACATGCGGCTGAGCAACTAAGCCTGTGCGCCACAACTACCAAGCCTGCACTCTAGAGCCCTCGAGCCACAACTACTGAGGCCCACGCACCTAGAGCCTGTGCTCTGCAACAAGAGAAGCCACTGCAGTGAGAAGCCCGTGCACCGCAACAAAGAGTAGCTCCCGCTCGCCACAACTAGAGAAAGCCCGCATGCAGCAATGAAGACCCAACACAGCCAAAAATAAATTTAAAATAAATAAATAAATAAATACATTAAACAAACAAAAAAAAACACATACCTACACACACACATACACTTGGTATATCATAAAAGTGGCATTTAAAATTGAGGAACAAAGGATTATTTTTTTGTAATAGTGATGGACAACTGGGTAGCCACCTAGAAATTTTTTAAGTTATATCAGTTCTAGGATATACTGGGATAAATTCTAGATGGATCAAAGATTTAAATGGAAAAGGGCAAAATCATTAAGAAAAAACTAGTAAATCTCTTCTCATGAGTTGTATAATCAGTCAAATGATTGGTTATAGAGATCAATCCTTAAAAGTTTAGAAATCATGACTTCAGAAACAGGAAAATGCAAAAACAAGTAGCTAAGCATCTCTACATCTGAGATGGGATAGGTATACTGGTATGTTGTAGTCACACTGTCTTCAAATTCAGCAAATCTCAACTTTACTCCACGCACATCATGACCCTCTATTTGGTTTGGGGGGTGGTTAAAAAGAAATAATTATTCTGTGTGTTTCCTAGCTCTCTCTTTTTTTATTTTTATTTATTTGGTTGCACTGGGTCTTAGTTGTGGCAGGCAGGCTCCTGAGTTGTGGCTCTCCAGTTCCTTATTTGCAGCATGTGAACTCTTAGTTGCAGCATGCATGTGGGATCTAGTTCCCTGACCAGGGTTTGAACCCGGGCCCCCTGCATTGGGAGCATGGAGTCTTATCCACTGTGCCACAAGGGAAGTCCCATCTAGCTGTTTTTAAAAAATCACTTTCATATCCTTTGATCTCACATTTTTATGAGGTTGCCATTAATATTATCCTCATTAAACAGAAGGCCTTGAAACTGAGCAGGACCCTGTGAGGCCTTCCAGGGGACAGACCCCCTTGTATCTCCTGCCTCTTGTTTATAGAAAAGCTTTAACCTCCTAGGACTTCCCTGAGTTTATAAGAGTAAATTTAATCAGAGAAGTGAGAAAATGCAGAAACAAAGGAAAACAGTCAAGCAAGACAAAATAATGATAGTTTAGCCATAAAACAAAGTCAAGGACTATTGGGCTTCCCTGGTGGCGCAGTGGTTGAGAATCTGCCTGCTAATGCAGGGGACACGGGTTCGAGCCCTGGTCTGGGAAGATCCCACATGCCGCGGAGCAACTAGGCCCGTGAGCCACAACTACTGAGCCTGCGCGTCTGGAGCCTGTGCTCCGCAACAAGAGAGGCCGCGATAGTGAAAGGCCCGTGCACCGCGATGAAGAGTGGCCCCCACTCGCCGCAACTAGAGGAAGCCCTTGCACAGAAACGAAGACCCAACACAGCCAAAAAATAAAAAAATAAATAAACAATAATTTAAAAGGTGCTAATAATTTAAAAAAAAAAAAAAAAAACAAAGTCAAGGACTATAGATAATATCCTGAGCCATATCCTTCAGTTGTTTTTCAGTTACCAAAACAACTAAGAAGCTAACTGCATCTTGACCATGAACACCTAGCCTCCAGACCACCTGGAGCCTGAGGATTGATAATGCTAACCCCTGTGACCTCATGTGGTTACCTCAACACCCAGAGAATTGTGCATGAGCTGATCGTGTACCTGCAAGCCTCTCCCTTACATTGTCTTTAAAAATCCTTTCCTAAAAGCCACTGGGGAGTTCGGGTCTTTTGAGCATGAGCTGCCTGTTCCCCTCGCTTGGCCTCACAATAAACGCTGTACTTTCCTTCATCACAAGCCAGCGTCAACAGCTTGGCTTTACTGCTCCTCCACTGAGTGGACCTAAGTTTGGTTTGGTAACAACCTCAGTTAAACAAGTTAGGATTTTGCTACTTGCCCTAAGTGGTGTCCCCTTTGACGGGCCCCTTCAACTCTGAGCTTCAGTTTCCTTGTCTATAAAATGGGTATTCCAATTAAATGAAATTTCTGCCAGCCCACAACATAACCTAACAAATTCCAACTCCTCCCCTTCCAGCTGTGTTACCCAGGAAAAGATAAGGTCAAACATTGAGACCTTAATGTGTACACATGTATACTACTACTTCATTGAATCTTTAACCCCATGAGGAAGGAACTTTCTTTTTTGGTTGCGCCAGGTCTTAGCTGCGGCCGGCAGGCTCCTTAGTTGCGGCATGTGGACTCTTAGTTGCGGCATGCATGTGGGATCTAGTTCCCTGACCAGGGATCAAAGCCGCACCCCCTGCATTGGGAGCCTGGAGTCTTAAACCCCTGCGCCACCAGGGAAGTCCCCGAAGGAACATTTTAATCTCCACTTTGGTAACAACTAAGCCAAGACATGGCAAGGCTGAATAACTTTTTTTTTTAATAAATTTTTGTATTTATTTTAATTTTGGCTGTGTTGGGTCTTCATTGCGGTATGCTGGCTTTCTCTGGTTGCGGCGAGAGGGGGCTGCTCTCCATTGCGGTGCACGGGCTTCTCACTGCGGTGGCTTCTCTTGTTGCAGAGCCGGGGCTCTAGGCTCGCGGGCTTCAGTAGTTGCAGCACGCAGACTCAGTAGTTGTGGCTCACAGGCTCTAGAGCGCAGGCTCAGTAGTTGTGGCGCACGGGCTTAGTTGCTCCGCGGCACGTGGGATCTTCCCGGGCCAGGGCTTGTACCCGTGTCCCCTGCATTGGCAGGAGGATTCTCAAACACTACGCCACCAGTGAAGTCCAAGGCTGAATAACTTATTCTTGGTCACACACTATAACAGTGCCAGATTTGAGGCCAGAAATCAGACTTCAGGGTTTTCACGCTACATAGATCTTCTGTTGCCACCTTACAATAACTCCTCACAAAGTTGATGAGAGTTGAATCGGTTACTGGAGCAAACCAGAGCATCTGACTTTTGAATTCGGATTGTCTGTGGCCGAAAGTGTCAGCTGTGGGAGCCCTGAGTTTGGGCTTCTTTGGGGCCCTACCCTGTCCAACACAACGCTGCTATCAAGCCTAAATTCCAGGGAAATAGGCCTTAGAAAAAGCACTAAACCAACCTATTTCACAGACAGAGGTACGCAATGGGACGATCTGGCTCTTAAAGCCGACTCAGAAAATGAAGTCGCGATGGCCAAGCGCTGTGCACCGCCTCCCGCCAGCCGCCGCACAACCGAAGCCGCTAGGCTCCTCCTCCAGCCTCCCTTTAGGTGGCGCTGTAGGACCAACCCACGTTCCAAAATGCAGTCGCCGCAGTTGCTACAAAGCACCGAGACAAGCGGAGCCCGTGGCTAGAGAGGTATTTCCCAGAAGCCTCCCAGGTCGCCCCGCGAGCACCATGCACTTCCGCTTCCGGCTCTTTATTCCGGAAGTTGCTTTTTGAGGTAGTGTGCGGGATAGCGTGGTCTTTGTGAGCTTCCACCATGGCGTACCGGGGCCAGGGCCAGAAGGTGCAGAAGGTGATGGTACAGCCAATCGTATCCTGCTCGGGATGTGAGAAGGAGGAGGTTCGGGCCAGGAAATGGGGGGGGCGAAGGAGCAGACGGAGCAGGCCAGAGGGAGCGGAGTCCGGCCCCTCATCCCATGAGCCCCTGGGGCGGCCGAGACTGGGAGAAAGCGCGGGTAGTTGAAGAAGCAGTTACGGGTGGGAGGTGGGCTTGGCGGACCCCTGCGGTGGGAAATGCAGGAATGGCGGGGGTGACCCGTTGGAAGATAACCTTAGTTAAGTACTCAGTGAAAGCGGGAGTTATCGGTCTCGTGCCCGAGGACGATGTCGGCGCCGAAGAAACTCAAGGAGAATGAGAGTGGGAGGGGATTCGTTTACAGTGTTTAGGGACCCCCAAATGGGTGCCTAGTTGGGCACTTTGCATAGGCACAGACGTCGCGTTCAGAAAAGTGAGATGGGGGTAGGATTGACCAGTTCCAGGAAGCAGAGTCTATGCTATACGTGTATTTTTTCCTTAACTACTGCTGCAGAATCTCATCTTCAGATACTTGCAAAATGTAAGTTGTTTGTTGTTAACTGTTTCATAATTACTTTTTAAGTTAAAGGTGAATTTATTTGGCTGTTTGTTTCATCCTGTCTGATCATTGTTCTAGAGTTAAAAGTAGATGAAACTGGAGATTGCGAGGGTTAATTACAAGACCAAAATTACTAATTTCAAAAAGTAATTATTGGATGACATGACAGTGGTAATTGGGTACTTCTGTTGCAGTGGGTATGGCCAGAACATTGGAACCTTTCCCCCTTCCCTTTAGGATGAGACACTGGAAGAAAAATTCAGTCGGCTTTAAACTAGGTCATAAAGTGGTGTGTTTAGCACTTTGCGGGGTGGGGGACACACTTATATATATAGGAAAGACACAAAAAAGGAAGACAGGAGGGATAGGTTCAGAGGATTTAGTGGCAGCCTTCTTTCCTTTGAGGGGATTTTTAGCAACTCAAAATTTGACTTGACAAGGCGGAGTATTTATCTCTGAAAGAAAATGTGGCTCCTGTTGTTCTGACAAACTTTAGTGTGTGACAACACAATTGAAAAACAGATTAATTTCAAGCTTTTGTAATTTTTAATCACAGGAATTGAGGGTCCCCCTCCTGATTATTAGGTGTGAGACATAGAGAACGAGTACCTAGAGAAAGCTGTCTTGGAGCTGGATTTTGCTATAGCAGATAAGAAAGAAGCCCTTTTAAATGCTATCCTGTCACAAATTTTCACTCTAAATGTATAGAGACTAGAAGCAGTGGAAATATGATTGAGTCCTAAGTTCACAGGAAAATTACTAACTTAGTTCCAATATAACATTTATTGAGAATGTTTCTTGATAAGTAATTAGTCTTGGCTTTTATTTGTTAAAGTATTTTTAGGAGCCATGTTTGTCTGTTGTTTGACCAAAGTGGTTGGATTTTATTTACTTATTTCTTAACATTTCTATTTTTGTTGATTATTTCAGAGATCTCGGATTCAGGTGTGGCTTTATGAGCAAGTGAATATGCGGATAGAGGGCTGTATCATTGTGAGTACCCAAGATATTTTATCTCAGAGCAGTTTGTTCATAGAAAAAGATTTACCAAAAGATAGCCAGCAGAGTGATATACAAAAAGTCAAAGACCCAACCCACGGAAAGTTCTTCAGGACCCACTATCCTTGTCTCATTGTTCTGCTTGATAGGGATTAGGTAATTCATAAAAGAGAGGGAAAATTACTAGAAAATTATTTAAACAACAGTATTAGTCTTTAAAGGAGGGGTCAAAAAAAATAAAATGGGGCGGGGGAGATGGGATTAATGGAGTATTAGTTCTGGGTTAGGTGATACCTGAATAGAACTGGGTGGGGTTAGTTAAATAAGATGTCCACGATGGCAGAATAGCCTAAATAGTGTTGTTAAAAAGGAAGATATGGATGGAAGTGTTATGCTACAACTCTGGTATTTCTTTTAGACAGTGTAGATTCCATCAATAATCTCCCCTTCCCTGTTTACTAGTTGGAAAACAAGCACGGTGGTTGGTGGTGATAGTGTCTTGTGGGGAACATGGGAAGAGTTAATTTATATATGTACATGCACTATATTGAGCACGTTATAAAAGATAAGGGAAATGGCTGTTTGGCATAGTTAATGAAATCTTAAGTCCCAAAGGTTCCAGAAGTAATTTGAAGTACATTCCATCTTCCTTTATTTAAAAAGAGGCTTAGGGAGTTTCCTGGTGGCCTAGTGGGTAGGGTTCCGGGCTTTCACTGCCGTGGCCCGGGTTCAATCCCTGGTCGGGGAATTGAGATCCTGCAAGCCGTGCGGCGTGGCCAAAAAAAAAAAAGGCTTAGGACGGGGAGGTGGTGTTTCAGCTAAAAGATCAGTGGAGAGGTGAGTTTCTGAAGTTAGCATCTCTACATATAGCCATTTTCATTTAGAATGGTTTGGATATGATCTTACGTGAAGATGACAGTCAATTGGCTTATTTTTCTAGGGTTTTGATGAGTATATGAACCTCGTATTAGATGATGCAGAAGAGATTCATTCTAAAACAAAGTCAAGAAAACAACTGGGTAAGACTATAGATGGCCTTAAAGAATTGTAGAAATTTTTATTCACTTGTAGAATTGAATTGCAACTCATTTCATGTTTAAATTTAGTTTGCATTTGAGAAGTTATTATTTGGGAGAGAAATATACTCTTGAAATCATCCTTTGCCACTTATTCTTTACCCCACTCCATTTTTGCTTTTGTCTCTCCACTCAGAGAGCTCTCACAAAGGTTACCAAAGACTAATGGTGTTAAATCTAATGTTCCTCATTTTATTGAGCTCTAAGCAGCATTTGGCTCTGTGATACTATAGTCAGGTTTTCGCTTTTCATTACTAGTTGTTCCTTTTTCAGACTTTTATATATTCATTCTTTAGGACCCAGCCATTAACTGTTGGAGTTGCTCAAGTCTTGGTTCTAGGTCCTCCTGTCATTCAGTATTATTTTCCTAGGCACTCAAGACTGCACCTTAAATTGCATTTATATGTTGACTTCCAAATTTGCATTTGTAGTTCTAGACTTCTCTGAGCCTACTCAACATTTCTACCTGGATGTCTCAAAGGCTCCTCAAAGTTAGCATATCAGAAATCAAACTCAGTTCCAACCCCTCACACACTATTTAGAGCTATTTTAGTGTTCTCTGCCATACTGAATGGTACCAGTTCTATTCAGTTTGCTAATAAATTTCTCTGCAACTACCTCAGCCCCCTCCAGTTTGCTCTGCAGGCTCCTGTCATCTTTTATTTAAAACACTAATCTGAACTTGTCATCTCTTTGCTAGAAATCCTTCAATGGCTTCTTATTGCTCGTAGGATAAGGACATCTTTAATGTATCCTTCAAGGTCCTTCATGATCTGGCCTTATCTCCCTCTGCTCATTTTGTATCACTTTGCACTTCATTTTCTGAGCTTCACCCACACTTCTTTCAATTCTTGGAATCTGCACATTTGTCCCATCATATAAATCTTTGTATATGCTGTCACCTGTTTCTTGGGACTCAGATCAAATGTCACCTCCTGCCAGGGTTTGGTTTTGTTTTGCTTGGGGTGGGGATTGATGAAGGGTGTGCTGTGCTGAGTTTGTAGTAAAATATTCATTACTGGGATTATTAATGTCTCTGCCACTGGACCACATGCTGCATTAGTGCTTGAGTCCTGTCTTTTTTGTTCCCTAATATGCTCAGTGCCTAACTCAGTGCATGCCACATAGTAGAAATTTTAAAATATTTGAACAGTGAAGGCAATTTCTTAACCCACGTTCTTTAGGATTCATGGCTTCATCAAGACCTACTGAATCATTTCTGTTAAAACTCTATTAACTTGAGGTTTATTTAGGCATTTTGTCTTTAATTGTTTAATGCCCCACTTCAGAGCTCACTGGTATTTTTATCAGTGGTGGGTTTCAGGTGCCTCTTTCTTCCAGTCCTTGAGGATTCTCTTGAGCCTATACTAGCTATGTGGAAAGTAGATTCTAAGGAGTGGTATAATGTTTTGCTTTGCTTTTTCCTGCTTAGGCTATTTTTGTGAAAGCCTGGATTTTTCAAATTTAAACATGTCTTGCCAGGAAGGCCAAGCTAACCTTACTGATGTTATTTATAAATTATTTGCAAAGTGTTGATTTCCCATGGTAATATCCACCCTGTAGAACAGATTAATATTACCTGTTGTAGAAGCCTGGGAAAGTGAAACAATTTAATTGCTATTGGTGTTGATTAGCATTTCTCAAACCATTTTACTGAACACCAGTGTTCCTGAAGATATTTATAGATATTTCTCAGGAAAAAAGTATTCTCTGCTCAAATAAGTTTAGAAAATGTTAGGTAAAACTTAAACAAGTTTGTGTATCTCAGGATGAAATCTATTGTATTAAGAACTGTAAGAAAGGGGTTATAGTAAATATGCTGCATTTCCTAAAAAAACTAATTTCTCAACTTCTACAAACTCAGAGCATTAGGAAATGTTGGGGTAGTTGACTTAGTCTATAGAAACTACTTTTCGTAAAATAACATTTCTCAACCTTCATTAGGTTATTGTTGGAAAAGTGCATATGTTCTAATATGCACAACCTTTCAATATATGAATATTGGAAAATGTCACATACCTTCACAAGAGAGAAAGCATTTTCAAAATCACTCAAGAATGATCTGAAATTCTGAGGCTAAAAGCTGGTTACAAAGTTGTCTGAGTGGCTATTAATAGCTTTTTTTTTTTTTTTTTAATTTTGTGTTGCAGGTCGGATCATGCTAAAAGGAGATAACATTACTCTGCTCCAAAGTGTCTCCAACTAGAAATGATCAATGAAGTGAGAAATTGTTGAGAAGGCAATACAGTTTTTTTAGGTGTGCTTTGTTAGAAGTGTAGTTCTAAAGCATTTATTCATATTGTTTTGCTCACCTTTATGTTATTACCAGATGACAATAAATGCTGTGGGATTGTTTTTATTAAAATTTTTACATTGTTTTCTTTTATCCAGGTGTAGAGAGTTTTTACACAATGGCACCATTAGCTGTTAGTATTTATTTTAAGGTTTTCTGAAGATGGCACTTGTCCTGGGCATTTGCTTTTCACAGAACTGGGATCTGTAGATTCTTAAGGCAAAGAGTAGGAATTCTACCTGACATGTAATCTTCTGATACTGGGTGGTGGAGAAGGGGAGTGTTCACAAAAGTAAAGATCATGGTGCCAATATATGTCTTCATCATCAGTTCTAATTCTGAATGCTGGGACACAAGGGTTTCTAACCACAATAGGTTGGGGACATTATAGTAGCTCAGTATTTGCTTAGCACTCTCTTAGAGTTATTGTGTAAGGCCTTTGTGAATTCTTTTATCACTAAGGTCAGAATGTGAGAAGTATTTGGATATAGGCAAAGAATGAAAGTTTGTTAAAAAGGAGCTCTGTTATGAGTTAACTGGAGGGAGACTTTGTGAGATTGGTAACCTGAAAAAGACCCACAGGCAACACTGGTAAGTTGTTCTTAGGCAGAACAATAGTATGTTAGTTGGGGAAACACCTCTTCTATTCTTATCTCCAAGAATTTTGGTTCTTCCTCCAGTAATTGCTTATTTCCTAATTGAATTATGTGGTCAGTTCTCTCTTGCCCCAATATCTCAGGGTTGTTCTAGTTAGAATTCTGTTAAATGGTTATAGAGCATCTGCTATTAGTTGAATATATACAGTGAAACAGACTGACAAACATAGCTTCAATACCACATGCTAAGTGTTATTTAAGTTGAATCTTGAAAGATGAATAAGGCCTACCTTAAATTCTGGTAATGGGCAGTATTATTAAGGGTAAGTAAGGAAGAAGCAAAATGTCCAGTTCCTGCTTTTCCAAGTGCCTATGAGGGAGATACAGAACTTTTCTTTAAACTGAGTAAAACAATCACTTCATGAGACAGAGGAGATTTGTTGGTGAGTGTAGAAATCAGTCCAGCTTAGAACTTGGCATTCTAGCTGTTCCACTCCATTTGAACTTGTGCCTTTTTGGTCATATTTTGAAATAAAGGGCTGCTTTAGCTCTTTTAACATATTTGAGTTTGAAATTCAGTTGAACCTGCTACAGCATGCAAAGAAAACATTGGGCAGCAGAGGGAGTTGCAGTTCTGAGACTGCTTCAGCCTTTCTGGTGAAAAGCTTTTTGAGAGCAGAGCAAAGACCTCCCTGCAGCTTTCATGGCACCAAAATAGCTGGGAAGCAGGATAAAAACTGGAGCAGTATAATCCCTAAGAAAACCTGCTGGCTGCTTTTTCCATTTCCCTGTATGGCCTTTCTGACCTGGCTGCCCTATGTAAGCAAAGCTGTGCCTGCTGTGGCTTATCCTGAATGGATCAAGACATGGAAAGGTCTATTTTTGACAGAACAAGTGGTGATAGTGAGAAATAAGGTACAGTGAACTCTTAAAATTGAGCTCTGTATTTAGAAATCTCTGCTTGCTTTCCTGCTGTACTGGAAGCCTGTGGTGTTTACTTTTTGAGTTGTACTTTTCCACAATCTGGAGATCTTTTCTTCCAACCAGAATTTGTATTACAGAAGGAGTTGCTGTCTGCTTCATTAAGGTTATTAAAACATGCTGCTGGGAAGCTGCTCTTGTTGGCAGCCCTTGGTATGTGAGGGGTTATTTTTCTGGAATGGCTGTTGGTTTCTGAAGGGGTCTTGCTAACCACCCATGAACTCTCTTGTAACCTTCTTGAAGTGAGGGGTGGGAGGAGAATCAGGCTCCGAAAAGTAAGTGCTGATTCGGGCCTGGTGTTCTGTTAGTAGTAGGGAGAAAGAAGGATAAGAATAGTTTGAAAATGCTAGAATTTTGTATATGCAGGCACCAAATATTATTGTATCACATTTGTCAATTTCAAGATTAGAGAGTGGATCTCTGTCTAATTTGGATTAAGGCATTATTAGCCAGGAAGTGTCACGGGCATTTCCTGGGGAAAACCTAATAGCACCATCTCATGTTAACTGGATGACACAGGATCTTTTCCCTAATTAATTATTCCTATTAGAACTGATCATAACCACATACTTGCGGCATGCTTTTTTGAGGGGATGCTTGGTAAAACTTAAGGTGGCATGAGAACTTAAGTCTGTTACTACTTAGAATTTAATTTTAATTTAAAAATTATATCCAGTGGAATTTTTAAATATTAAAAAGCATTAGCTTAATACACGTTTATGATCAAATGTAAACTATACAGAAATATACAGAGCAGAAAACAAAAGTCCCTCCTTTTCCCATCAGTGTTCTCCATAAATAACCACTGTTAACAGGTGCTTTCTGAGGTTTGATTCTCATTTTGGTATTTAAAATTTCTTTTAGGTAAAATTTTTAATTTTGGTAAAATACACATAATATTTACTATCTTAACCATCTTATTTATTTATTTTATTTTTTTGGCCGTGCTTCGCGGCTTGCGGGATCTCAGTTCCCCAACCAGGGAACCTCTGCCCCCTGAAATGGAAGCGTGGAGTCCTAAACACTGGACCGCCAGGGAAGTCCCTATCTTCACCATTTTAAAGTGTACAGCTCAGTAGTGTTAAGTATATTCACATGGTTATGCAACCAATCTTTAGAACTTTTTTATCTTGCAAAAAACAAACTGTACCTATTAAGCAACAACTTAACCATCCCTCCCCTCAGCCCCTGGATTTGATTTTTTGTTTCTGAGTTTGATTAGGTACCTCATATAAGTGGAATCATACAATATTTGTCTTTTTGTGACTGACTTATTTCACTTAGCATAATGTCCTCAAGTTTCATCCATGTAGTAGAATGTGTCAGGATTTCCTTCCTTTCTAAGGCTGAATAATATTGCATGTATATATACCACATTTTGTTTATACATTTAACTGTCGATAGACATTTGGGTTGCTTCCACTTTTTGACTTCTGTAAATAATGCTGCTGTGAATCTTCGAGACCCTGCTTTCAGTTCTTTTGAGTATATTCTCTGTAGATTTTTGAGTAACCATCATACTGTTTTCCACAGCGGTTTTACCATTTTACTTTCTCATCAACAGTGCACAAAGGTTGCAGTTTCTTCACATTCTTGGCAAAACAACTTTTTTTTTTTTTTAAGAGAAGTCTGTGACTTTATTGGCCGAGCAGGCTACTTGAAGGGGGTGAAGCCAGAGGAGTGACCCCGATGCCAGCCTGGCTGTGTAGGTGATTGAGAACTCAGGCTTGATTCCACCTGGTTGAAGGTCTTGACCTTGTAGACGCCCACCATGCTGTCCACCATCTCAGGCAGGATGATGATGTCCTGCAGGTGCGTCTTTACCACCTCAGGCGTCTCCTTGGGCAGTGCCTCCTTCTTGGCCTTGCACTGGCGCTTTAGCAGGGTGTGCTGCTTCCTTGGCAGTCCTGGTTCAGCAGTAGCTGGGTGCTGTACAGCTGTACCAGCTGCTCGTAGGACATGTCCTACAAGGTCCACGCTGCTGTAGGTGAAATTGCAAAAGGTCTGCTGCTTCTGCTCCATTTCTGCCATCTTGTCGATTCTTCAGAGAGGTAAAACTTCTGTTTTTGATAGCAGTCATCCTAATGGTTGTGAGGTTGTAGTTTTGATTTGTATTTCCATAATGATTAGTGATGTTGAGCATCTTTTCATATGTTTATTGGTCATTAGCTTGTCTTCTTTGGAGAAATGTCTATTCAAGTCCTCTGCCTATTTTTAAACAGTTTATTTTTTTGTTAATTTGAAGGAGTTCTTTACATATTCTGGCTTAAATAAATGATTTGCAAATATTTTCTCCCATTCTGTGGGTTGCCTTTTCATTCTGTTCGTTGTCTTTTGATACACAGAATTTTTAAATTTTGATGTAATCCAGTTTATCTGTGTTTGCTTTTGTTGCCTTTTTTTTTTTTTGGCCTTGCCGCAACTTGTGGGATCTTAGTTCCCCAACCAGGGATGGAACCCAGGCCCTTGGCAGTGAAAGTGCAGAGTCCTAACCACTGGACCGCCAGGAATCCCCAGCTGCTTTTTTAGTGTCATAGGTATTTTTATTTATTTATGCACACATACTCTTTGCAGTTCCGCTGTTATCAACAAAACTTGCACGTAGTTCCATGTTAAACAGCTATGATGTATTCCATTATATGAGTCTCTCAATTTAAGTAATCACACCCTATTGATGGGTATTTTAGGCTGTTTCTCATTTTTTACCATTAATGAACGTCTTCATGCCTGTTTTTGTCCACTTAACATTTTCTGAGATGAATTCTTAGAAGTGGAATTGCTAGATCAAAGGATATACACATTAAAAAAAAAATTCTATAGGTACTTCTAAATTGCCTTCCAAAGTACATGTGAGAAAATTGTCTTCCTCATACTAGGCAACCGTTAGGCAGCAGCTTTAATGAAAATCACAGGCTTATTGTGAGGATACTATGAAATAATAATTGCCAACATCCTAAGGATGCCAGAATACAAAAATGGAAAAAATTTGGCCTTTGATGACTTTTGAACCACTGAATTAACTCTGGAACTTCCCTACCACCTAACTTTTTATGTGAGAGAAGAAGATTCCTGATTGGATTTTCTGTTACTTACAACTAAAGCATTGTAACTGAGAACAGTGTCAGAATGGGGCCACTTGTCTTCAGTACCTCTTAAGCTTGGGATGGGATTAGTTGTTTAGGGAAGATTTGTTAAATGCCATAGTTAAGAAAGTTGGCAATTGAAGTGATAATCTTGGACTGTATGAGGGAATACAAATGAAGTGATGTGACTGATTTTATTCAATAAAACAGTAAACTTCCTTAGTTAAGAAAATAATTCCTGAGAAAGATGATCTTGGATCATCATTCTATGTCCATAGAAATTGCTGTCTCTGGAGTATTAACAGATTAGCCTCATCCCCAGGGCCATCTGAGTTTGCGATGTTTTGCAGGGCTGGGAAATTGCAGAGAGGAACTAGGGAGAATAAACAAATGAGTGCCTCCTTTTGATGGGCTGTTACTAAACCAGAGATGGTAGGAGTAGAGTGGGAAAGGGAGGATTTTCCCCAGAAAAGCATCTTTCTTTAGATCCTACACTTGATAAGGTACTCAGTTTGGGAAGTTGTTTCTTGTTTTTCACCAGTGTCAGTTTTTATTTGGATGTAAGATGTTAGACATAGTGAAGAATATAAAATTTAGTCCCTGGGCTTTCCTGGTGGCACAGTGGTTAGGAATCCGCCTGCCAATGCAGGCGACATGGGTTCCAGCCCTGGTCCAGGAAGATCCCACATGCCACAGAGCAGCTAAGCCTGTGCGCCACAACTACTGAGCCTGTGCTCTAGAGCCCATGAGCCACAACTACTGAAGCCCGCGCGCCTAGAGCCCGTGCTCCATAACGAGAGAAGCCACCACAGTGAGAAGCCTGCGCACTGCAACGAAGAGTAGCCCCTGCTTGCAACAACGAAGACCCAACTCGGCCATAACTAAATAAATAAATAAATTTACTAAAAAAAAAAAAAAAAGTTTAGTCCTTGTCTTTGGGGAATTGGGAAAGCAGCGAGGTACAGAAGGAAAGATGACCTTGGTAGTCCGCATACTCGGGTTTAAACGGCAACTTTAGAATTATCCAAACCTCTTAACCTCAGTTTCATAGGGCTGGTGGAATAATTTCATGAGATAATACATATAAAGTACCTATCAGGCCTCGGGAATGCTCAAAAAGTATTATTTGTCTCATTACAAATGAGGATAGATCTGTCGTTTAAAAGATTTATTTAGGAATGTGTGGGGAAAAGGTAAACTTGTTCCACATAGAATGAGATAGATCACAACTTCGGGAATCTGTTTTGTTCTTCATGGTTCAGTTTACTGAGGCATAATTTACAGATACTGAAAGTCATACTTCACACATGTGCACTTTGATGTCATTTGACAAATGTATAGTCATGTAACCTGTGCCACAGTCAAAACATAATACTGATATTTCCATGAACCACAGTGGTTGCCTCAGGCTCTTCACAGTCAATCCACTTCACTCACCCTAGCTCCTTGGCAACTACTGATCTGATTTCTGACTTTACAGTTTTGCCTTTTCCAGAATGTCATATAAATGGAATCATACAATGTATAGCCTTTTGTGTCTGGCTTCCTTCATATAATGCTTTTGAGATTCATACATGTTTCATTATCAGTGGTTTTTCCCTTTTTATTGCTAAGTATTCCATTGTGTGGATATACCACAATTTGTTCATCCATTACCTAGTTAATGGACATTTGGGTTGTTTCCAGTTTTTGGCAAGGGAGTGGTGTGACAGTCAAATGATAAGTGTATGTTTAACAAGAGACTGTCAGACTTTTGAAAGTGGCTATACCATTTTGCATTCCCATTAACAATGTATGTGAGTTCCAGTTGCTCTGCATCCTCACCGGCAATTGGTATTGTCAGATTTTATTTTCTCCATTCTAATAGGTGTATAATGGTATCTCATTGTTTTAATTTGCATTTTCCTAATATTGAATAATTTTGAGTACTACAGTCATTCTTTGGTATCCTTGGGGGATTGGTTTCTGGGTGGCTGCCCCCCATCTCCTCCCACAGGATACCAAAATCTGCAGATGCTTAAGTCCCTCATATAAAGTGGCGTAGTATTTGCATATAACCTATGCACATCCTCCCCATATACTTTGTCATCTCTAGATTACTTATAATACCTAATACAATGTAAATAGTTGTAAATACAATGTCAATGCTATGCAAATAGTTTCTGGTGTGGGAGCAAATTCAAGTTTTGCATTTTGGAACTTAACGTAATTTTATTTTTCTGAAAATTTGTTCTGCAGATATGGAACCCTCAGATGCAGAGGAGGGCCTACTGTCTTTTCATGTGCTTATTTGCCATCTGTATCTGTGATGAAGTGTCTCTTCAAAGCTTTTGCTGTTTTAAAAATTGGGCTGTTTTCCTCTTTTAGTGTTGGAGAGTTCTTTACATATTCTGCACAAAAAATTCCTTATCAGAGAGGGGTTTTACAAATATTTCTTCCCAGTCTGTGGCTATCTTTTCATTTCTCTGCAATGTCTTAAAGAGCACAAATTTTTCATTTTTTCAATTTTCAAGGTTTTCATTTATCCAAAAAATTTTTTTATGGTTTATGCTTTTTGTGTCATAAGGATTCTCTGCCAAACCAATGGTGACAAAGATTTTTCTGATTTTTCTTAGGTGATTTTTAGATTTTTTCTTAGGTGCACCTTTAGATCTATGATGCATTTTGTGTTAATTTTATAATACAGTGTGAGGTATAGATTGAGTTCATTTTTTGGCAGATGGATGACCAATATTCCAGGACCATTTGTTCAAAAGACTGTCATTTTCCATTGATTTACTTTAGCGCCTTTGTTGAAAATCATTTGACTGTATGTGTGGGTCACTTTTTCGGGGCTCTTGTTCCATTGCTCTGTAGGTCTGTATTTTAACCAATACCGCATTGACTTCACTATTATACCTTTATAATAAGCTTTGAAATCAGGTGGTGGGAATCAGCCAGCTTTGTTCTTTTAAAGTAGTTTGTTCCAGGGCCTTAGCTTTTCCATATAGATTTCAGAATCAGCTTGTCAGTTTCTACAAAAAATCTTCTGGGATTTTGGTTGAGATTACTTGATGATGTAAATAGTTTTGGGGAGAATTGACGTCTTAATATCATCTTCCATTGATGAACATGATATCTCTCCATTTATTTAGGTTTTCTTTTATTTCTCTCATCAGTGTTGTGCAGTTTTCAGCATAAAATTCTTGCACACATTTTGTTAGATTTATCCTTTCCTAAATATTTCATGGGTTTTTTTGTTTTTTGTTTTTTTAAATAAATTTATTTATTTATTTATTTATTTTTCGCTGTGTTGGGTCTTCGCTTCTGTGCAAGGGCTTTCTCCAGTTGCGGCGAGCGGGGGCCACTCTTCATCGTGGTGCGCGGGCCTCTCACTATCGTGGCCTCTCCCATTGTGGAGCACAGGCTCCAGATGCGCAGGCTCAGTAGTTGTGGCTCACGGGCCTAGCCTCTCCACGGCATGTGGGATCTTCCCGGACCAGGGCACGAACCCGTGTCCCCTGCATTGGCAGGCGGATTCCTAACCACTGCACCACCAGGGAAGCCCTATTTCATGTTTTCTGATGCTATTATAAAGTACAACTGAGTTTTATAAATTGACCTTGTATCCTGTGACCCTGCTAAACTCAATTATTAATACTAGTCTCTTTTTTGTGGATTGCTTGAGATTTTCTATATACATGATCATTTTGCCTGCAAATAAAAATGCAAGAAATAAAAATTCAAAGAAAAAGTTTTATTCCTTCCTTTCCAGACTAAGTGTTTTATTTCTTTTTCTTGCCTTTTTTCAATGGCTAGGGCCATTCTAGTATGAGTGGTAGGAGAAGACATCTTTGTCTTGTTCCTGATCTTAGCGAGAAAGTATACCATTAGTGAAAAAACATGCTATCAAGTATGATACAGTTGTAGGTTTTTGGTACATGTTCCTTTAGTTGGTTAAGTTCCCTCCAAATCTAATTTGCTTAGCGTTTTTTATCATGAATATGTGTTGAATTTCGTCACCATTTTTCTCTGCACCTATTGGGATGATCACATGGTTTTTCTGTTATTGTCTGATAAGGCAAATTGCATTAACTGGTTTTCTCTTTTATTAAAAAATTTATTTATTTATTTTCGGCTGTGTCAGGTCTTATTTGTGGCACGCGGGATCTTTCGTTGCCGTGCTCAGGCTCTTTGTTGCGGTGCACAGGCTTCTCTCTAGTTGTGATGCCCAGGCTCAGTAGTTGCAGCGTGTGGGCTTAGTTGCCCCACTGCATGTGGGATCTTAGTTCCCCGGCCAGGGATTGAACCTGAGTCCCCTGCACTGGAAGGCGGATTCTTAACCACTGGACCACCAGGGAAGTTCCTGCATTAACTGGTTTTCAATGTTGAACTAACCTTGCATTTCCGAGATAAACACCACTTAGTCATGGTGTATTATCTATTTAATATATTGTTAAATTCAATTTGCTTATGTGTTTAAGGTTTTTTGTATCTATGCTTACAAGGGATGTTGACCTGTAGTTTTTTGTGGTGTTTTTATCTGGTTTTAGCATGAGGGTAATAGTTTCAAAAAGTTGGGAAGTGTTTCCTCATCTTTTATTTTCTGGAAGAGTTGTATGGGATTCATATCATTACATCCTTAAATGTTTGGTATATTTTTACCTATGAAGCCACCTGACCTGGAAGGTTTCTGTAGCTTTGCCCCCAATTTGGAAATCTTTATCATGTGACCTATCCTAAGGAATTTACAAACTTGCTTAGGGCACTGTTACACATATAATCAACAGAGAAAATAGTACAAGGCACTATATAAATACTAAAGATTAACTGGCGTAATAAAAAAGAACAAAATAATGCCATTTGCAGTGACATGGATGGACCTAGAGATTGTCATATTGAGTGAAGTAAGTCAAAGACAATATGACAATGACAGCATGACAGTGATATCCTATATCATATGATACTGCTTATATGTGGCATCTAAAAAAATTCTACAAATGAACCTATTTACAAAACAAACTGAGTCACAGATGTAGAAAACAAACTTATGGTTACCAAGGGGGAAAGGGGAGGGAGGGATAAATTTGGAGATTGGGATTGACATATACACACTACTATGTATAAAATAGATAACTAATAAGAACCTACTGTATAGCGTAGGGAACTCTATTCAATACTCTGTAACGACCTATATGGAAATAGAATCTAAAAAAGAGTGGATATATGTACTGATATATGTATAACTGACATACTTTGCTGTACAGCAGAAACTAACACAGCATTGTAAATCAACTATACTCCAATAAAAAAAAGAAAAAAAAAAGATTAACTGGCATAAATGCGGAGGGTGGTCTGGGGCACACCATGAAAAAGAAAGACATCATCTGTATAATGAAAGTTGAAGTCCTTAGCCTGACTTTCAATGCTTTCTACAGTCTATCTATCTCTCAGGACTTCAGCCTTATCCCCCAGGACTCCTAGGACTCCTCTGTATTCAAAACCAATAACTTATTGTCCCCTAAGTTCACCTATCTCTACAGCTTGTTTTTATGATAGAAGGTTTTTACTACTAATTCAATTACTTTAATAGATCTAGGACTATTCAGGTTATCTACATTTATTGAGTGAGTTTTGAGAGGAAACTTTTTATAAAGGAATTTGTCCATTTTATGTAAACTATCAAACTGGCATAAAGTTGTTCATAATATTTCTTATTTTAATGCCTGTATGATCAGTAGAGATACCTTTTCTTTAATTCCTAATATTGGTATGATCAGTAGAGATACCTTTTCTTTAATTCCTAATATTGGTAATTTGTGTCGAAGTTTTTTCCTTGGTCAGAAATTTATCATTTTCATTGAACTTCTTAAAGAAACAGGTTTTCATTTCATTAATTTTTCTGTAATGTTTTACTATTTTCAATTTCATCAATTTCTGCTTTTTATTATTTTCTTTTGTCTGCTTGCTTTTGGGTTTAATTTGATATTTTCTAGTTTTTTAAGGTGGAAGTTTAGGTTATTGATATAAAAATATTGGTTACATTTTTAATATAAGCATTTCATCATGTCTCAGAAATTTTGATATATTGCATTTTTATTTTTATTAAGCTCAAAATCTTTTCAGTTTCCTTTTTAAATTCCTCTTTGATACATGAGTTATTTAGAAGTGTGTTGTTCACTTTCCAAATATTTGGGGATTTTCCAGTTATTTTTCTGTTATTGATTTCTAGTGTAATTCTGTGTGTACAGATAATATACTTTATATGATTTTAGTTATTTTAGGTTTGTTAAGTTTGTTTGATAGCCCACATGATCTGTCTTGGTGACTATTCCACATGCACTTATAAAATATGTGTGTTCTAGGGACTTCCCTGGTGGTCCAGTGGTTAAGACTCCACACTCCCAATGCAGAGGGCATGGGTTCAATCCCTGGTCGGGGAACTAAGATCCTGCATGCCTCATGGCACGGCCAAAAAAAATAAAATAAAAAATTTAAAAATCAAAAAACCCCCAAAAAACTTAAAAATAAATCTGCCATCTAGTGGGAGACAGAGCTTCATAAGTCTTTTGCATTTCTGTGTGTCTTGCAAGCAAGGTACTGATTGCCCTTTGTTTCTGACTGTCTTTTTCAAGGATGTTTATTTAGCAAACAGCCTTGGAAGATAGTATCTTTCTAGAGCAAGGAGCAGGCATGCTTACTGCCCACATAAAAAATTTAGTTCTCCAAGTTCAGGGTTTTTCTGCTACAACAAAGCACTATATGTCAGTGTCATGTGGCCCTAGTTGCATTGCTCTGTGCTAATTGAGATTTGGGGAACTGGTAGAAAAAACAAAAACTGATACTCTGGGTATTTCCATTGTTAGGAATAATAAGCTGCCCTTCTGTAACTCAAATGTCTCATGTCTTCTGCCAGCATCCATGAAACTGTGACAGGCCAACCTGTTAGCTTGCAAGTAGGGTAAAATTTCAGATACTTCACAGTTCTTGAATCCATCTTTCTTGTTTTTTATTAGTCCCATTTCTTCTTTTTATCTATTTTTCTGTCTTTTGGATTGTTTTTATTATGATTCCATTTTATTTGTCTATTGGCTTGTTAGCTATATACCTCATTTAAAAAGTTTTTTACATGATTCCCCTAAGGATTACAATATACATATTTGACTTATTATAGTTTACCTTCAATAGTATTTTACTGCTTCATGTATGGTGTTAGAACCTTATTCCTCACATTGTTCGTACTCTTTTGTCATACTTTTAGACGTGTTATAAATTCCTCAGTACGTTGTTGCTATCTTTGCTTTTGATAGTTAGTAACAAGATTCACAAATACCTACCTGAATATCTGGTTGGGAAGTCCCATCTTTTCTGTCTTATCAGTTTTTAACTTTTGGATTGGAAATAATTTTTCAGGTCATTTTTTTTTTAAGAGACGTGAGGGTTTTTTTTTTTTTTTTTTTTACCAGGTGGATCTTTTCCTGGCTTCAGCTTGAGATCTTTTCATACGTAACCTTCCCACCTCCTCTTAGAGGAAACCTGAGTGCTGAATCCATTTCTGTATAGGCTCCCTTTTAAAGTGTTGGCTAGTGTTGAGTGTCAAGGAGTTAGCAGCAGGAAAGGCTGGAGGGAAGGTCAATAAGGGCATTTCCTTTTCTCCTTTTCTTAATTTCCTTCAGACAGCTAAAGAAAAGAAAAGGTACTTTCTGCTACAGTCTTTATACCTTGTTTCAACTCTAGAGGGTTCCTTTTTCTATAGATTACATTGTTAAAAACAGTTTGATACGGCATTCAAGGATTTTTAAATTATTACCCATAATCATGGTTCCTTGTAATAACTGTTTCCTGCTGTCCTTCAGGCTTTGTGCATAACATTCCACTGAGTTGACAAATCATAATCTATGAAACATTTTTTTATGTAGTTTCAGCTTTTTCATTACTATAAATTATGCCACAGTGAACATCCTTTTGCATCTCTTTTGCACTTCATGAGGTATATTTCCATGAGTGGGTTTGTGTATTTGAAAACTACCAGCATTTATATAGGTAAATATATATATTTACCTATATAAATATATTTATATATATATTTATTATATATTACAAAAGTAGGTCAGAAAGAGGAAGAAACCTGGAAAATACATACCCTGGGGTTTGGGGATCTTATAACTTTCCCTAGAGAAAAGAAGGTGAAGAAATTGTATAGACTTGTTGAAGACAGGCTATTGCAAGGAAATTTTCAAAAATTTGGCTGTGGATCTCTACTGTTCTTTTTCCAGAGGTTAGTATTTGAGGTTTCAATACCTCTTGATTGGTTTTAAAAAAATTTTTTTATTGTGTAAAATACATATAAATTTTCTATATTAACCATTTTTTAAGTGTACAGGTCAGTATTTAATATCACCATCCATCTTCATAGCTCTTCTTTTCATCTTGTTAAACTAAAACCCTATGCTCATAATTCCCACAATCCTCTCATCTCCCCCACCCTGCCACCAACCCCTGGCAATCACAATTCTACTTTTTGTCTCTATGATTTAAGTACCTCATTTAAGTGGAATCATACAGTATTTGTCTTTTTATAACTGGCTATTTCACTTAGCATAATGTCCTCAAGGTTTATCCATGTTGTAGTATATGTTAAAATTTCTTTCCTTAAAGGCTAAAGAACATTCCATTGTGTATATATATATCTCACATTTTGCTTATCCATTCAGCCATCAACAGACACTTGGGTTGCTTCCGTGTTTTAGCTATTGTAAATAAAGTTCTGAACATGGGTGTACATATATCTCTTGGAGACCCTGATTTCAATTCTTTTGAGTATATATCCTCAGAAGTGGAATTGCTGGGGCATATGGTAAATCTGTCTTTGATTTTTTGAGGAACCACCATATTGTTTTTCACAGCAACCCTACCATTTTACATTCTCACCAACAGCATGCAACAATTGCAGATTCTCCACATCCTCGCCAACATCTGTTGTTTTGTTTTTTTGATAGTAGCCATCCTAATGGGTGTGAGGTGGTATCTTATTGTGGTTTTATTTTTTTTCTTTTTAAAATGTTTATTGTGGAAAATACATTTAACATGATATCTACCCTTTAACAAAATTGTAAGTGTACAATACTTTTTCCTTCTTTTTATCCTGGATGTATGTTAAATTTTATAGAGTGCTTTCTTTCATTAATGATTATATGAATTTTCTATCTTACAATACTGCAATAATTTACATTAATTGACATTGTGGTTTTGATTTACATTTCCCTAATGATTATTGATGCTTAGCATCTTTTCATTTGCTTATTTGTCATTTGTGTATCTTTGGAGAAATATCTATTCAAGTGTTTGCCCATTTTTTAATCAAATTGCTTTTTGAGTTTTAGGGATTCTCTATATATTCTAGATATTAATCCCTTATCACATATATGATTGGCAAATATTTTCTCCCATTCTGTGGGTTGCCTTTTTACTCTGGATGGTGTCTTTCAGTGCAGAGAATGTTTAAATTTTCACGAAGTCCAGTTTGCCTATTTTTTTCTTTTGTTGCCTGTGTCTTTCATGTCATATCCAGGAAATTATTGCCAAATTCAGTGTTGTGTAGCTTTAATTCTGTGTTTTTTCCTGAGTTTTATGGTTTTAGGTCCTACATTTAAGTCTTTGATTCATTGTATATGGTATTGGATAGGGTTTAGCTTCATTTTCTTTTGCATGTGAATATCCAGTTTTCCCAGCACTACTTTTTGAAGACTGTCCTTTCTCTATTGCATGGTTGTGGCACCCTCATCAAAAATAATTTCACCATGTGAAGATTTATTTCTGGGCTCTCTCTATTCTATTGGTCTATATATCTGTCTTTATTCCAGTACCACACTATTTGGAGCTTTGCAGTAAGTTTTGAAATCAGGAAGTGAGTCTTTCATCTTTGTTGTTCCTTTTCAAGATTGTTTTGGTTATTATTCAGAGTCCCTGGTTTTAGGATGGGTTTTGGGTTTTTTTTCTATTCCTGAAAAAAATATCAGGATTTTGATAAGAAATACATTACATTTGTTAGGAATCTATAGATCACTTTGGGTAGTCTTGACATCTGTGGGGTAGTACTGACAATACTAAGTCTTCCAATAAATGAGCATGGGATATTTCCATTTTTTAATGTCTTCTTTAATTTCTCTCAGCAATGATTTGTAGTTTTCATTGTACAAGTGTTTCAACTCCTTAGATAAGTTCATTCCTAAGTGTTTTATACTTTTTGATGTTATTGTAAATGGAATTGTTTTTGTAATTTCCTTTTCAGATTGTTTATTTTTGGTGATTATTAGTGATAGAAATATAACTGATTTTTGTATGTTGACTTTATATTCTGTTACTTTGCTGAATTAACATTTTAGTGTCACAATTTTTTGTAGACTAGGGTTTTCTCTATCAAAGATCGTATCTGTAAACGATGATAATTTTACTTCTTCTTTTCCATATTAGATGCCTTTTATTTCTCTTTCTTGTCTAATTGCTCTAGTTAGAACTACCAGTACTAAGTTGAATAAAAGTGAGGAAGGTTGACATCCTTGCCTTATACCTGATCTTAGAGGAAAGGCTTTCACATTTTTTTAAATTGAGGTATATTGGCTTACAATATTATATAAGTTTCAGGTGCACAGCACAGTGATTCACAATTTTTAAAGGTTATACTCCATTTATAGTTATTAAAAAATATTGGCCGTATTCCTTGTGCTGTACAATATATATTGTAACTTATTTATTTGATACATAATAGCTTGTACCTCTTAATCCCCTACCTCTATCCTGTCCCTCCCCTCTTCCCTCTCACCACTGGTAACTAGTTTGTTCTCTGTATCTGTGAGTCTGTTTCTTTTTTGTTATATTCACTAGTCGGCTTTACATTTTAGATTCTACATGTAAGTAACATACAGTATTTATCTTTCTGTGTCTGACTTATTTCACTTAGCATAATTCTCTCCAAGTCCATCCATGTTGCATATGGCAAAATTTTATTATTTTTTATGGCTGAACTGTATTCCTTTGTCTGTGTGTGTGTGTGTGTGTGTGTGTGTGTGTATTGCATCTTCTTTATCTATTCATCTGTTAATAGACACTTATTTTGCTTCTATATCTTGGCTATTGCAAATAATACTGCTATGAACATTGGGGTGCATATATCTTCGAATTAGTGTTTTCGTTTTCTTCAGATGTATACCCTGGAGTGGAATTGCTGGATCATATGGTAGTTCTATTTTTAGTTTCCTTTTTAATTAATTAGTTTAAAAATTTTTATTGAAGTATAGTTGATTTACAATGTTGTGTTAACTTCTGGTGTACAACCAAGTGATTCAGTTATTCATATATATTATTTTCCATTATGGTTTATTACAGGATATTGAATGTAGTTCCCTGTGCTATACTGTAGAACCTTGTTGTTTATCTATTTTATATATAGTAGTTTGTAACTGCTAATCCCAGACTCCTAATTTATCCCTCCCCCACCCTCTTTCCCCTTTGGTAACCATAAATTTGTTTTATATGTCTGTGAGTTATTTCTAGTTTTTTTGAGGAACCTCCATAACTGTTTTCCACAGTGGCTGCACCAATTTATATTCCCACCAACATTGTACAAGGATTCCCTTTTCTCCACATCCTTGCCAACCCTTATTATTTATGGTCTTTTTGATGATAGCCATTCTAACAGGTGTGAGGTGATATTGTTAATACCTCATTGTGGTTTTTTTTTTTGTTTTAAGTTATTTATTTATGGCTGTGTTGGGTCTTCGTTTCTGTGCGAGGGCTTTCCCTAGTTGTGGCAAGTGGGGGCCACTCTTCATCGCGGTGCGTGGGCCTCTCACTATTTCGGCCTCTCTTGTTGCGGAGCACAGGCTCCAGACGTGCAGGCTCAGTAATTGTGGCTCACGGGCCCAACTGCTCCGTGGCATGTGGGATCCTCCCAGACCAGGGCTCGAACCCGTGTCCCCTGCATTGGCAGGCAGATTGTCAACCACTGTGCCACCAGGGAAACCCCTAATAATTTTTAAAAAAATATATTAGTCTCTTAAATCATGTAGAATAAAAGTGGAGATAGAGACTGTTTTTAAAATAATTCTAGCTTTCATAATTACTTGTGTACATTTACCTTTGTTGAGATCTTTATTTCTTCATTTTTTTTTTTATTGGAGTATAGTTGCTTTACAGTGTTGTGTTAGTTTCTGCTGTACAGCAAAGTGAATCAGCCACACATATATGTATATCCCCTCTTCCTTGGATTTCCTTCCCATTTAGGTCACAGAGCATTGAGTAGAATTCCCCATGCTATACAGTGTGTTCTCATTAGTCCTTCATACTGTTTTGAGTTACTGTCTAGTGTCCTTTCATTTCACCCTTGAGCATTTCTTGCAGGGCAGGCTTAGTGGTAATAAACTTTTTCAGCTTGTTTATCTGAGAATGTCTTAATTTCTCCCTCAGTCTTGAAGGATACTTTTGTGAGATACAGGATTATCAGTTGAAAGTTTTTTTCTTTTAGCACTTTGAATGTATCAGCTGCACTGCTTTCTGGCTTCCAGAGTTTCTGATAAGAAATCCGATTGTCTTATTGAGGATCTCTTGTATGTGACAAGTCACTTTTCTCTTGCTGCTTTCAAGATTCTTTATCTTTGGTTTTCGAACATTTTATTATAAGTGGGTCTCTTTGAGTTCATCTTACTTGGAGTTTGTTGAGCTTCTTGGATGTTTATTTTCATGTCTTTCATCAAATTTGGTAAGTTTTCAGCCATCTTTTCTTCAAATATTCTCTCTGCCCCTTTCTCTCTTCTCCTTCTGGGATTCCCACAGTGTATATGTTGGTCCACTTGATGGTGTGCCACAGGTCCCTTAGCTCTGTTTACTTTTCTTCCATCTTTTTTCTTTATGTTCTTCAGACTCAGTAATTCCTATTGTCCTATCTTCTTCAGGTTTCCCTATTCTTTCTTCTGGCAGCTCAATTCTGCCTTTGAATCCCTCTACTGAATTTTTCTTTTCAGTTATACATTTTTTTGCCTGTGTTGGGTCTTCGTTGCTGCGCATGGGCTTTCTCTAGTTGTGGCGAGCAAGGGCTACTCTTTGTTGCAGTGTGTGCAGGCTTCACTGAGGTGGCTTCCCTTGTTGCAGAGCATGGGCTCCAGGCATGTGGGCTTCAGTAGTTGCGGCACGGGCTCTAGAGTGCAGGCTCAGTAGTTGTGGCACATGGGCTTAGTTGCTCCGTGGCACGTGGGATCTTCCCAGACCAGGGGTCGAACCCGTGTCCCCTACATTGGCAGGAGGATTCTTAACCACTGCGCCACCAGGGAAGTCCCTCAGTTATACTTTTTAGCTCCAGAATTTTTTTAGTTTCTTTTTAGATTTCCTATATCATTTTCTTGACTTTCTCCACATCTTCCTTAGTTTTTGAGCATTGTTAAGATGATATGTTAGACTTTGTCTAGCAGATCTGCAATCAGGTCTTTCTCAGGGACAGTTTCTATTGGTTTAGTTTTTTCCTTTGAATGGGCAATATTTTCCTGTTTCTTTGTGTGTCTTGTGATTTTTTTGCTGAAAACTGGACATTTGAATCTAATAATGTTATCTCTGGAAATCAGATTCTCCCCCTTATCTGAGGTTTTTTGTTATTATTATTATTATTTTATTGTTATGGGTTGTCTCTGTACCAAGGATCAGCTGGAGGTTTAAACTTAGGTCTTCTCAGTTCTTTTTTGAGCCTGAGCACTTTCTAATTTTCCCCATATATGTAGTTGGTTTTGAATGTCATAGTCTTTTAATGTCTGGCTGCCAACATGGGAAAAAAGAGAAAAATGAAAGGGAGGGAGAAAAGGGCACTGGCACGTTAAATCCCCTGTAAGTTCACTTCAGTTGTAGGGGAAGTGGCTTGCAACAATGGGTGGAGGTGCAACAACAATGGCACCTCCTCTTTGCACCTCTGTGATCAGAAGCAGCCATCACCAATTAGAATCCAACTTTCCAGTATTTGGAGAACAAGGTCCTTTTTACCCATCCCGGATGTGTGCAAGCTGCTCCAGGAACATATGCACAGCTGCCTGCCATGTGGATGGGGATGGGGAATAGTACTGTGCTAAGAGCTGAAACTGACCACAATCAACCATAGTTTACATTCCATATAGAAAACACACATGAAACTAATATAATTTTTTTAACATCTTTATTGGAGTATAATTGCTTTACAATGTTGTGTTAGTTTCTGCTGTTTAACAAAGTGAATCAGCTATATGCATACGTATATCCCCATATCCCCTCCCTCTTGCGTCTCCCTCCCACCCTCCTTATCCCACCCCTCTAGATGGTCACAAAGCACCAAGCTGATTTCCCTGTGCTATGCAGCTGCTTCCCACTAGCTATCTATTTTACATTTGGTAGTGTATATATGTCAGTGTTACTCTCTCACTTCGTCCCAGCTTACCCTTCCCCCTCCCCGTGTCCTCAAGTCCATTCTCTACGTCTATGTGTTTATTCCTGTCCTGCCCCTAGGTTCATCAGAACCAATTTTTTTTTTTAGATTCCATATATATGTGTTAGCATATGGTATTTGTTTTTCTCTTTCTGACTTACTTCACTCTGTATGACAGACTCTAGGTCCATCCACCTCACTACCAATAACTCAATTTTGTTTCTTTTTATGGCTGAGTAATATTCCATTGTATATATGTGCCACATCTTCTTTATCCATTCTTCTGTCAATGGACACTTAGGTTGCATCCATGTCCTGGCTATTGTAAATAGTGCTGCAGTGAACACTGTGGTACATGACTCTTTTTGGCTTTCTCAGGGTATATGCCCAGTAGTGGGATAGCTGGATCATATGGTAATTCTATTTTTAGTTTTTTAAGGAACCTCCATACTCTTCTCCTTAGTGGCTGTATCAATTTACATTCCCACCAACAGTGCAAGAGCGTTCTCTTTTCTCCACACCCTCTCCAGCAATTATTGTTTGTCGATTTTTTGATGAGGGCCATTCTGACCAGTGTGAGGTGATACCTCATTGTGGTTTTGATTTGCATTTCTGTAATGATTAGTGATGTTGAGCATCTATTCATGTGTTTGTTGGCAATCTGTATATCCTCTTTGGAGAAATATGTATTTAGGTCTTCTGCCCATTTTTGGATTGGGTTGTTTGTTTTTTTGATATTGAGCTGCATGAGCTGCTTGTATATTTTGGAGATTAATCCTTTGTCAGTTGCTTCATTTGCAAATATTTTCTCCCATTCTGAGGGTTGTCTTTTCATCTTTTTTTATGGTTTTGTTTGCTGTGCAAAAGCTTTTAAGTTTCCTTAGGTCCCATTTGTTTATTTTTGTTTTTATTTCCATTTCTCAAGGAGGTGGGTCAAAAAGGATCTTGCTGTGATTTATGTCATAGGGTGTTCTGCCTGTGTTTTCCTCTAACAGTTTTATATTGTCTGGCCTTACATTTAGGTCTTTAATCCGTTTTGAGTTTATTTGTGTGTATGGTGTTAGGAAGTGTTCTAATTTCATTCTCTTACATGTAGCTGTCCAGTTTTCCCAGAATCACTGATTGAACAGGCTGTCTTTTCTCCATTTTATACTCTTGCCTCGTTTATCAAAGATAAAGTGACCATATGTGCATGGGTTTATCTCTGGGCTTTCTATCCTGTTCCATTAATCAATATTTCTGTTTTTGTGCCAGTACCATACTGTCTTGATTACTGTAGCTTTGTAGTATAGTCTGAAGTCCAGGAGCCTGATTCCTCCAGCTCTGTCTTTCTTTCTCAAGATAGCTTTGGCTATTTGGGGTCTTTTGTGTTTCCATACAAATTGTGAAATTTTTGTTCTACTTCTGTGAAAAATGCCATTGGTAGTTTGATAGGGATTGCATTGAATCTGTAGATTGCTTTGGGTAGTATAGTCATTTTCACAATATTGATTCTTCCAATCCAAGAACATGGTATATCTCTCCATCTGTTTGTAACATTTTAAATTTCTTTCATCAGTGCCTTATAGTTTTCTGCATACAGGTCTTTTGTCTCCTTAGGTAGGTTTATTCCTAGGTATTTTATTCTTTTTGTTGCAATGGTAAATGGGAGTGTTTCCTTAATTTCTCTTTCAGATTTCTCTTACAGCAATGCAAGAGATTTCTGTGCACTAATTTTGTATCCTGCTACTCTACCAAATTCATTCATTAGCTCTAGTAGTTATCTGGTAGCATCTTTAGGATTCTCTATGTATAGTATCATGTCATCTGCAAACAGTGACAGTTTTACTTCTTTTCTGATTTGGATTCCTTTTATTTCTTTTTCTTCTCTGATTGCTGTGGCTAAGACTTCCAAAACTATGTTGAATAATAGTGATGAGAGTGGACAACCTTGTCTTGTTCCTGATCTTAGTGGAAATGGTTTCAGTTTTTCAACATTGAGAACAATGTTGGCTGTGGGTTTGTCATATATGGCCTTTATTATGTTGAGGTAAGTTCCCTCTATGCCTGCTTTCTAGAGGGTTTTTATCATAAATGGGTGTTGAATTTTGTCAAAAGCTTTTTCTGCATCTATTGAGATGATCATATGGTTTTTCTCCTTCAATTTGTTAATATGGTGTATCACATTGATTGATTTGCATATATTGAAGAAACCTTGCATTCCTGGGATAAACCCCACTTGATCATGGTGTATGATCCTTTTAATGTGCTGTTGGATTCTGTTTGCTAATATTTTGTTGAGGATTTTTGCATCTATGTTCATCAATGATATTGACCTGTAGTTTTCTTTTTTTGTGACCTCCTTGTCTGGTTTTGGTATCAGGGTGATGGTGGCCTTGTAGAATGAGTTTGGGAGTGTTCCTCCCTCTGCTATATTTTGGAAGCATTTGTGAAGGATAGGTGTTAGCTCTTCTCTAAATGTTTGATAGAATTCACCTGTGAAGCCATCTGGTCCTAGGCTTTTGTTTGTTGGAAGATTTTTAATCACAGTCTCAATTTCAGTGCTTGTGATTTGTCTGTTTATATTTTCTATTTCTTCCTGGTTCAGTCTCAGAAGGTTGTGCTTTTCTAAGAATATGTCCATTTCTTCCAGGTTGTCCATTTTATTGGCATAGAGTTGCTTGTAGTAATCTCTCATGATCCTTTGTATTTCTGCAGTGTCAGTTGTTACTTCTCCTTTTTCATTTCTAATTCTGTTGATTCGAGTCTTCTCCCTTTTTTTCTTGATGAGTCTGGCTAATGGTTTATCAATTTTGTTTATCTTCTCAGAGAGCTAGCTTTTAGTTTTATTGATCTTTGCTTTCAAAGCAAAATGAAAGTTTTCATTTCATTTCTTTTTCATTTATTTCTGATCTGATCTGATCTTCATGATTTCTTTCCTTCTGCTAACTTTGGGGGTTTTTTTGTTATTGTTCTTCTTCTTTCTCTACTTGCTTTAGGTGTAAGGTTAGGTTGTTTATTTGAGGTTTTTCTTGTTTCTTGAGGTAGGCTTGTGTTGCTATAAACTTCCCTCTTAGAACTGCTTTTGCTGCATCCCATAGGTTTTGGGTCGTCGTGTTTTCATTGTCATTTGTTTCTAGGTATTTTTTGATTTCCTCTTTGATTTCTTTAGTGATCTCTTGGTTACTTAGTAGCATATTGTTTAGCCTCCATGTGTTTGTATTTTTTTACAGTTTTTTCCTGTAATTGATATCTAGTCTCATAGCATTGTGGTCAGAAAAGATGCTTGATACGATTTCAATTTTCTTAAATTTACCAAGGCTTGATTTGTGACCCAAGATATGGTCTATCCTGGAGAATGTTCCATGAGCACTTGAGAAGAAAGTGTATTCTGTTGTTTTTGGATGGAATGTCCTATAAATATCAGTTAAGTCCATCTTGTTTAATATGTCATTTAAAGCTTGTGTTTCCTTATTTATTTTCATTTTGGATGATCTGTCCATTGGTGAAAGTGGGGTATTAAAGTCCCCTACTATTATGTGTTACTGTCGATTTCTCTTTTTATGGCTGTTAGCGTTTGCCTTATGTATTGAAGTGCTCCTATATTGGGTGCATAAATGTTTACAGTTGTTATATCTTCTTCTTGGATTGATCCCTTGATCATTACATAGTGTCCTTCTTTGTCTCTTGTAATAGTCTTTATTTTAAAGTCTATTTTTTCTGATATGAGAATTGTTACTCCAGCTTTCTTTTGATTTCCATTTTCATGGAATATCTTTTTCCATCCCCTCACTTTCAGTGTGTATGTGTCCCTAAGTCTGAAGTGGGTCTCTTGTAGACAGCATATATACGGGTCTTGTTTTTCTATCCATTCAGCCAGTCTATGTCTTTTGGTGGGAGCATTCAATCCATTTACATTTAAGGTAATTTCGATATGTATGTTCCTATTACCATTTTATTAATTGTTTTTGGTTTGTTTTTGTAGGTCTTTACCTTCTCTTGTGTTTCCTGCCTAGAGAAGTACCTTTAGCATTTGTTGTAAAGTGGGTTTGGTGGTGCTGAATTCTCTTTACTTTTGCTTATCTGTAAAGGTTTTAATTTCTCCATTGAATCTGAATGAGATCCTTGCTGGTTAGAGTAATCTTGGTTGTAGGTTCTTCCCTTTCATCACTTTAAATATGTCCTGCCACTCCCTTCTGGCTTGCAGAGTTTCTGCTGAAAGATCTGCTCTTAGCCTTATGGGAATTCCCTTGTATTTTGTTTGTTGCTTTTCCCTTGATGCTTTTAATATTTTTTCTTTGTATTTAATTTTTGATAGTTTGATTAATACATGTCTCGGTGTGTTTCTCTTTGGGTTTATCCTGTATGGTACTCTCTGCACTTCCTGGACTTGACTATTTCCTTCCCATGTTAGGGAAGTTTTTGACTATAATCTCTTCAAATATTTTCTCAGACCCTTTCTTTTTCTCCTCTTCTTCTGGGAGCACTATAATTCAAATGTTGGTGCATTTAATGTTGTCCCAGAGGTCTCTGAGACTGTCCTCAATTCTTTGCATTCTTTTTTCTTTATTTTGCTCCCTGGCAGTTATTTCCACCAGTTTATCTTCCAGCTCACTTATCCATTCTTCTGCCTCAGTTATTCTGCTATTGATTCCTTCTAGAGTATTTTTTACATCAGTAATTGTGTTGTTCATCACTGTTTGTTTGCTCTTTAGTTCTTCTAGATCCTTGTTAAATGTTTCTTACATTTTCTCCATTCTGTTTCCAAGACTTTTGATCATCTTTCCTATCTTTACTCTGAATTCTTTTTCAGGTAGGTTGCTTATTTCATCTTCATTTATTTGGTGTTGTAGATTTTCCCCTTGCTCCTTCATCTGTAACATATTTTTTTTGTCATTTCCTTTCTTTTTTTTTTTTTTGTTTTGATAGGTTGTGCTGTATTCCTGTCTTACTGGTTGTTTGGCCTGAGAAGTCCAGCACTAGAGTTTGCAGGCAGCTGGACAGAGCCAGGTCTTGGTGCTGAGATGATGACCTCTGGGAGGCCTCACTCCAATTAATATTCCCTGAGGTCTGAGGTTCTCTGTTAGTCCAGTGGTCTGGACTCAGAGCTCCCACCACAGGAGCTCAGGCCCAACCTCTGGCCTGGGAACCAAGATCTCGCAAGCTTCATGGCAAGGTAAAAAAAAAAAAAAAAAAGAAAGGAAAAAGAAAAAAAAAGGAGCAGTACAATATCAAAGAATAAAAAACAAAATAAAATTTGAAAGACAAAAAATATATTAGGAAAAATAAAACTATAATGGAAACAACTGCAACAAGGTAAAATAAAACCACAACAGAAAAAGGAAAAAGGGGTGGTGGTGGAACAAGCGAAAAGGAGAGAACAATAACAAAGTATAAAGAATAAAATAAAATTAGAAAAATAACACATTTTTAAGGAAAATTTAAAATATAAAAGAATGAACAACAATGAATCAACAGGGTAAAACAGAACCCCAATCTAAAAGAGGAAAAAAGAAAAAAAAAATAAAATAAAAGCCTTGGCTATGGGGGTGGAGTTTAGGCAAGGGTGGAACTTTGGCAGGGGCAGTGGGGGTGGGGGCAGGACCTAGGTGGGTGGGGGCGTGAAGTTTGAGCGTGGGGTGGGGCCTAGTCTCAGGACCCATGTAGCTGGAAAAGGCCCTGGGGGCAGGGCCTAGGTGGGGCGACATTAAAGCGTGGGGCAGGGCCTCTGCTTAGGACCTGCACAGAAGGAGAGAGGCAGCACGTGGAAAGGAGGGCGTCTGGAGTGTGGAGTTCTGGAGTTTGGAGGTAGGGCCCTGAGTGAAGGTGTGTGTGTAGGGTTTAGGTCCAGTGTGTTGGAGGGGATCTCAGAGGGGGTCTCCGAGTGTAGAGGTAGGGCCCTGGGTGTGGGTGTAGTGGCAGGGCTTGGGTTCTGCACAGCAGGAGGGAGGCTCTGAGGGCAGGGGAATAGGCCCAGGAGCCCAACAGGCTCCCCGATGCCTAAGTGGACAGGGAAAACACTGACTGCTTCCCTTCCGTTCCTTCATGCCCCTCCCCCACCATCTCCCCCAGGGTCTCCCCCCGTTGCTGCTGGACCCCTAACCTTGTGTGGGTCCAGCTGGGTGTAGGAACTCTTCCCCACCCCCATCCACCCCACAGGGGTGCCAGTCCCAGAGGTCCCACCTTTACTTTTGCTCCCCCTTCCCTCCCTCCCACTTCCTCAGGACCTGCATGGCTCTAGGGGCCCTCGGTGGGCAGAGGATCAGGCCCAGGATCTCAGCAGGTTCCTGGGGACCCAAGTGGGCAGGGGAAATCTGGCCATGCTCCCTTTTGATCCTCTGCTCTCCCAGTGGTTTCTCAATTTTCCCCTTTGGGCGTGGGATCCCTTCCCTTCCCCCAGCTACCCCTCAGGGGCACCAGTCCCTTCCCACCTCCACTTCTCTTCCCCCTTCACTCCCCCCATGCCCCACATCCTACCCGGTCGCTGGGGGTTCTTCCTGTCCCCTTAGGTGTCTGTGGTCCCCCACCGGTGCCTGGTAGGTGCCCTAGTTGTGCGGAGACATGAATTCTGAGACCTCCTAGTATGCTATATTGACTCCTCCCCCTAATATAATTTTATATGTCCATTATATCAAAAACAATAAGGATATACAAAATTTGAACCACACTATCAACCAATTTAATGTAATTGACATTTATATAGTACTCAGTAGCAGCAGAAAACAGTTTTTCCAAGTAAGGGACTTTTTTCAAGATTGGTCATATTCTGGGTAACAAGTATCAGTACATTTAAAAGGATTAAAATCATACAAAATCTTTTTTTGGCAACAAAATTAAATTAGAAATTGATAATAGAACAATCTCTGAGAAATCTCCAAGTATTTGGGAACTAAACACACTTTACATCCCCCATGAAACAAAGAAACAAAAAGGGAAACTAGGATTTTGAACTGAATGAAAACTGAAAACATGACATATGAGAATTTGAAAGATACAATTAAGGCAGAACTTAGATGAAAATTTATAGTGTAAATGCTTGTACTTGAAAAGAAGACCTCAAATCAATGACCTGAACTTCCACCTTAAACTAGAAAATAAGGGTAAATAAAACTCAAAGTACGGAGAAGAAAGGAAGTAATAAAGATGAGAATGGAAATCAATGAAATCGCTAAACCTCTAGCTAGACTGATCAGGAAGAAAAAGAGATGACAAAATTTAAGAATATCAGGAATGAGAGAGGTGACATAACTACAGATATTACATATATTCAATATTAAAAAGACAGTAAGAGAATATTATGAACAATAAATTTGACAATTAGATAAAATGGATAAATACCTTAAAAGAGAAATCTACTAAAGCTTACCCAAGAAGAAATAGGACTGATGTTAACTTGAATTATTGTTGTGATCATTTTGCAGTATATACAAGTATCAAATCATTATGCTGTATACCTGAAACTAATAATGTTAGAGGTCAATTATATATCAGGTAACAAGTAAAAAAGTTTAACTTCATTAACTATATAACTATTAAGGAATTTGGATTTGTAGGGTTCTTGGTTTTTTTTTTTTTTTGGCCACCCCACGTGTCTTGCAGGATCTTAGTTCTCCAACCAGGGATTGAACCTGGGCCCCGGCAGTGAAAGCACTGAGTCCTAACCACTGGACCACCAGGGAATTCCCTGGATTTGTAATTTAAACCCCATAAAGCAGAAGGCTTAGAAGGATGGCTTTATTAGTGAATTCCACCATACATTTAAGGAAGGGAAAACAACCCAATTCCTCACAAAGTCTTCCAGAAAATTGAAAAGAACAAAACACTCCCTTACTCTAGGAAGCCAATTAGTGTAATTCTCCACACTAACAGACTTTGAAAGAAAAAATGCCATTTTCTCAACATTTGCACAGAAAAACATTGTTAAAATACAACATCCATTCCTGATAAAGTCTTAGCAAATTAGGAATAGTCATTTATGAAAACCTTCATCAAACATCATGTTTAATGTTGAAAGATTAAATGCTTTCCTTGTATAATCAGAAAGAAAGCAATGATGTCTGCTCTCACCTCTCCTGTACAGCATTATACTGAATGTTCTAACCAGTGCAATGAGGCAAGAAAAAAAAAATAGCAAGCTGAGATAGAGTAATAAGAAATGGGTTTACCCTCCTGCCTGTAACAACTGAAAAACTGTACCAAATATATGAAACAATGGTTTTCAAGACATTGGATGTCAGACAGCTAAGTTCAGGGATGACTGATTAATGAGAAACAAACAAATATACCCTGTAATTGGCCCATCTTACTGTCTGAAAATAGTTGCCAGGATGCAGAGAGGGAGAACCCAAATATAGCCCAGTCATCTTCCTGCATTAAATAGAGGGAATTGGGTTACTGGTAGGCCAAGGAAGCTAGAGCTCTTAGGGCAAAAATGTCAAACAGGAGAGAATTGTATAGGGAATACTCTGGCGTTGCACCTTTCCAGTTTTCAGCTGAGCACATACATCTAAAGAATAAGAAAAAAATTAAAAACTTGGAAATAAGTGAAAGATAGCACAGCCTGTCTTTAATGTCGTAATGCAACATTGTTTAACAGGCCAATGCAAGGATTATTGACTTTTTAGAGACTATACCTGTGTTTGACTTTACTATTTACCATCTGTAGAGCCCAAATTCTGTGAAGTTACATGTTAACTTGTAGATTTCTGTCCAGTAGAAAAGATAACCCCAAAGTGGGAGTTTGTCCTGAAACTCTTACCAGTTTTGCATCTAACCTAACAATCTTAATCTAGGATTCATCTTTTAAAATAATGCATCTATAAATACACAGTCCCGCCAATATTCTTGGAACAAGCTTTACCATTTTTGTGGTTCCAACATTAATGAGTTAGTAAAATGTTGACATGTTTTCATAGTATTTCTATGAAAGCCACATTTTAAACTTTTTCAGTATTTTACTTTGATATGATTCTACCGAGATGCCCAAGTGGATACTTCTACCAGAGCCAATTAAAGAGTTCTAGAAGCACATCTCATGGGATATTTAAGCCCATGCATGCCTTCCTCCCCTGCCCCACCTCCCCAAGTGAATCCTAATGAGACAAGCTGGGACCTGGGACCATTTGTTGCAGTGCTTGCACCTGGACAAATGTTTCCTCCAGCAACACAATACAAAGAAATATAAGGGACTAAATAACTGCATACATGCACATTTGGGACAAATTAGGAACAACAAGATACAAAAAGACCAAAAACCCAACCACCACTTCTGAGGTGTTGGGAGCAAAAGCAGTGTACTGCACATGATCCTTGCACACACCACCACCAAAGGGGTGGGCAGACCACCCAAGCCACCCTCTGGCCTAACACTGGATCTGCCCCTACCCTCATCCCATTTAAGGGATCAGCTCTCACCTCCCCCTGCCCCAGGGAGCAAGCAAGGGAACCTGTTACTTGTTTTTTCTCCCTCCTGCTGCAGCACAAGTCCCAGTAAAGCCTTGCCTGAATTTCACTTCTTGCCTCTTGTCAATTTCTATTGATTAAAGAGTCTAAGAACTCAGGTTAGTAACACACTTTGTTGTGACTCCACCGGGATGCTGCCCTCTCCCCAGGAGAGAATCTGGGGACCTCCAGGACCACCAAATGCAGCTTCCCCATGGGTGACAAGCGGCCACCTGCACCTCTTGTTTCAATCTCACTACATTGAGTAAGTCTGCCTTCCTGGCTCCTGAGGGCCTCAGTATCCTCATTCAGGCAACGCTTTCCCCTTCCCCTTTACCGCTTTCCCTTTACCCCTTTCCTCTCCAGATATCTCTCTACGTCTCCTTTCCTGTTCTCTCCTCTCTCTGTCCTCTCCTTTTTTCCTGTCCTATCCTTCTGAGACAGTGGACGTTGGGCAGCTACAGCATCACTCCTCTCAGCTTGTGAGACCATGCTCCCTCTGGTCGGCAATGGCTCACCTTGACAAGTGACAAACAGATATGGGAGGCTTGCCTTGTACCGTGTAGATCTTGGTCCAGTGGGCTCTCCCTGACAGGAGATTTCTGAGAGTGTTAGAGGTTCAACCCTCACATCGTGTAGTGGCTGGAAGTCCGATCATCCCAATATTTTCACCTTTATTTTCCTGCTGCAAGTAGAGTCCTGTTGGAAACAGGCTTAAGTGGCAGATTTCTGTGTAAACCCGTGGCTTCCAGTCCCATCCCACAGACTGGTGGACGCATGGGTGGAAATCCCACCTGTGGCTTAGAGTCCCACAGACAACGTACAACTGGCTGGTTTCCAGGCTTGATCACCCTGGTGGCAGGGGACAGAGTGTTCCCTCCTTCACTGGTCCTTTCTGGAAGTGGGCAGACTGATGCCTGAATAGACACCTGCAGGGCAGGTTGAAATGGCAATCTCTCTCTTTCTCTTTCCCTTCTTCAGTCTTTTCTGTCCCTCCTCCCATTACCTCTCCCTTGGTCCTCATACCCACACTCCCGTCCCCTTTCATCCTGGAGACTCCCTGTTGGGTCACCTTTTTCATGACCCCCCAGTACTTCTCTGTTTTGTGTTCCTAATTCCAGCTGGCAGAAGGGAAGAGCTGGTCTGGACAAAGTCCTCCAGAGGCCACCTTGTAGTAAGACCATCTCTTTGTTTCTTTCTTTTTTTTTTTTTCTTTAAGTTTTTGTCGGTATATGTTGAGTCTCAGTGAATTTAAAAGTATCTTTGTTTTATGAAGTTTTGTCTGTCCAACCACTCCTGCAAGTCTCTGCCACAATTCTGGGCATGGGTCAAACACTTAACCCTTGAAATGCAAACACAGGCCACATTGCCTGAGACTCCAGCCTTGGGTTATACTTAGCAGGACTTTAAAGAACAGAAGAAAAAAAAAAAAGAGAAACTTGCATTTCTCTCTCCTGCCTTTGAAATGTAACTGTTCTGCCTGGGCTCTCAGGAACTATCTGATCCATCTGTAGTCCCCAGACTTAGGATAAAAAAGAAAGCTTTTTAAACTCAATCAGGAAAACTATGAGACAGACTGGTTCTGTCTGTCTTTATGTAAAAATTAACTTGTAGATGAGCTGTATTTAATTGGCTTAAAGGAAATTAAGTGCTTATATAAATTCTCAGAAGTATGAAAGAAACTTCCCAGAATACATTTCAGGTTCATGTGACCTGGGAAATATTCAATATTGAATTAATATCTGGTGTTAAATCTAACTTAAGCTTGTGGGTTTAATTAATAGTGACCTGTCTTTAGAGTCATTAACATTAAGTATAATACTTTTATTGTACCTAAGTTTACTGAAAGTCAGTAAGTGCATATTGTTTTTGTTATAAAGTTTGTCAACAAGGAAAATAACCTGATATGATAAAACTTTTAAATAAATGTAATGGAGATAAGAGTTTCTTGGTAAACTCTATAGAAATAATTGTTTTGGAAATGTCCATCTAAAATAGTCTCTGCAAATTTTGGTAACTTGAAACTAAATTAAGTTAAATGATAGGAATTCGTTGAATATCCAGGCCATTTCAAATAAGATAAAATATTGGAACATTAATTGCTAAACAGGTCTACATTTACCTACTTTTGCCTTCTTCCAAGAGGGAAACTAAAGATGTCTGGGTTTATTAGACACCTGTCTTATACCACATTGAGGAAAAAAATTATGCTTTGAGAAGATGCATGTTTCTAGAAGTTATGGGATATTCCAGTCAAGAAATGCTGGTATGACAAACAGTTTACAGTTACTTGCTTCTTGGTTTTTGCTAGAGATTAAGGTTTTAAGGTTAAGAATTGTCAAATTAGTACTAAATCTTCTTAGGTTGTATTGTATGGGTAAATGTTATTAATATTCTAGAATTTCTAATTCTAGAAATTATATGGAATTTTTTTTTTTTCTGTGCTGTGTGTCATGCAGGATCTTAGTTCCCCAACCAGGGATTGAACCCATGCCCCCCTGCAGTGGAACTCTAACCAGTGGACCGCCAGGGAATTCCCATGGAATTCTTAAAAATCTGGTATGTCCTGATAAAACGTTATCAGTCATAATTCTTATTATTATAACCAAGTTTTTGTCAATTGCATTGTGATCAGGTGTTTAACTGTGCCTTTTAAGTCTTTCATCATTCATAGACAGTTAAGCTGATGCTTTGCAAAATGCTTCATCTTCAAGAAGATTCACAGAAAGGGCTTTTTGACAAGTCTAAGTTTCTGGTAACTTTCATGTCACACTGCTGACTTAGATAAAACTGATGGCTTCATAAAACTGTTAATTACATGGGATTGAGTATACTGATGGATATGGTTATAATTTTTCAGTTTTGTCTGAGATATTAGTGGATTTTATTCTGTATTTTCCATATATAGGGAAACCCTTCCCCTCAAGCTAATTATGATTTACAGCAGTTTGGTAAATTACACCCCTAAGTATAATTGAAACATTTATCTCTTCTCTCTACCCAAGCCCTCCAGAAATTGGAAACTCAGAGGTTCCCAGCAACTTTATCAGATAAATAACCTCCTAACAAGTGCAAGAATCTCAAGGTATTTTTGAGAGACCTCAAAATGGGAGGAATTTATCCAAATCTATAAGGGAAAAGTTGGCATGGCTTTCCTAGCCGTAAGAGGCCTTTTAAAAGTATAGTCTGAGACTCCTTATGAAAAGTTCCAGAGCAGCCAATTTAAAAGAACCTATATAATCAAGTATACTTACATAAGTAAACACGCCAAGTTTATTGAAATCAGACTTAATTTACAGTCAAATAAATCGTAATTTGGCTATATTTGGTAAAAACACAGATAATTTTAGACAGAAAAATATTATGTTTCAATGGATATCAAATTCCGGTTCTGGTAATTGAGGTCTGTAATTACTGTCTAAGACTCACCTCCCAGATACTTCCTTGTTGTCATGCTACATAATTGTAAAGGTTAACTGAATTATTAAGAAGACACTCTAAGCTTGTTTCTGAAGCTTATTGCTGCAATCTGTCTTTAGATGAAGATCAAATGCCTCATGACCTGTGACCAGGCTCTATCAAAAACTGAGAGTTATTATGTTAACTGTACAGTTGCCCCAATACATAGGAATAAATTCTTTAGTAAAATTGTCATAAAATATAACTACTCATGACATCGAGCGCTGCTTGCAACTAAAGCACATGTACAATGTTTGTATGACAGTTCAGTATCATTGATAAAACGTAGAGCCTTTGTGATGTTTCCCCCATCAATATACCTCTGAGCTTGCTCATGATATCTGATTAGTTTTCTCCCAATGTGGATAACTAGGCAAATGTATAAACAAAACGTAGGTCTACCACTAAGGGACAAATATTTTGACCTTTTAAAGGATTTACAAACAAAAAGGGGAAAATGATTTTCAAATATTGAGGTATGTGAAACCCTGGCCATGGGACCCTATCATCAATGAAATTTTCAAAAACTGGTTGGGCTAGATTAGTCCATGGTTGGTCCCTTACTCTCAATTGTGGCCTTTGTGATCTTAATCCTGGTTTTTGGTCCTTATCTGTTTAACCTTTTGGTCAGGTTTATGTGTTCTAAGCTCCAACAGTTTCAAGTAAGACTCAAGATGGCTCAAGGACTTCAACCCATTCTAGCAGAAGGTAGCCCTGGTCCCTACAAGTCCTTGGAACAATCAACAAGGGACTTCTACACCTCTAGAATAAACTAGGGTCTGCAGGTCTGTGGCCCCTGTCCAGCAGGAAGAAGTTTCAGAAGAAGAGACCTTCAGCCCCTTAACCCTTAAGAATAAGGGGTGTAAAATCCCTCAGAGGGGAATGAGACAGGTTGGGACCTGGGACCTGGGACCCTTTGCTGCAGCAGTGCTTGCACCTGGACAAATGTCTCCTCCAGCAACAGAATACAAAGAAACTATAAGGGACTAAAAATAACTGCATACATGGGCAGTTAGGGCAACTTATGAGCAACAAAATAATTTTAAAAGAGACCAAAACCCAACCACCACTTCTGAGGTGTCAGGAGAAAAAGCAGGGTACTGTACATGATCCCTGCACCCAGTACCACCAAGGGGGTGGGCAGACCACCCAAGCCACCCATATGGTCTGACCCCTAGACCTGCCCCTACCCTCACCCCATTTAAGGGACCAGCTCATGGGACCTTCCTGGTGGTCCAGTGGTTGAGACTCCGCGCTTCCACTGCAGGGGACACGGGTTCGATCCCTGGTTGGGGAACTAAGATCCCACATGCTGCATGGTGCAGCCATGAGTCCCAATAAAGCCTTGCCTGAATTTCTCTTCTGGCCGCTTATCAATTTCTATTGATTAAGAAGTCTAAAAACCCAAGTCAGTAACACTAAGAGGAAATATAACTTTATTTACTCTTTTTAAAAAATTGAGGTATATGCTCTGCAGAGAACACTGACAATAGGATTGCTATGCATGTATGGGGCAGGGAGTATATGGGAAATCTCTGTATATTCCCCTCAATTTTGCTGTGAACCTAAAACTACTCTACAAAAATGAAGTCTTAAAAAATTTTGAGGTATAGTTGTTGTACAATATTATGTAAATTTCAGGTGTACAACATAGTAATTCACAATGTTTAAAGGTTATACTCCATTTATAGTTTTTATAAAATATTGGCTATATTCCATGTGTTGTACAATATATTAATATTCTTGTAGCTTTAACTTTATTTACTCTTGATCGATCTCTCTCATAATTCCTGTCCCTGTGTTTTTATTTTTGTTTCTGGTTCTTAGCTAAACTTGGTTCTAGTTCTGATTTGCACATAGTTGATAAGCTATTCTCAATAGCAACAACTGGGGATCTGATTTTTTTTTTTTTAAGTATTTGTTTATTTATTTATTTATGGCTGTGTTGGGTCTTCGTTTCTGTGCGAGGGCTTTCTCTAGCTGTGGCAAGCGGGGGCCACTCTTCATCGCGGTGCGCGGGCCTCTCACTATCGCGGCCTCTCTTGTTGCGGAGCACAGGCTCCAGACGCGCAGGCTCAGTAATTGTGGCTCACGGGCCCAGCTGCTCCGCGGCACGTGCGATCTTCCCAGACCAGGGCTCGAACCTGTGTCCCCTGCATTAGCAGGCAGATTCTCAACCACTGCGCCACCAGGGAAGCCCTGGGGGGATCTGATTTTATAGCTGGAATATTTGGTTATCCATATCAGCATGATGGAGGTTTATAGTCTGTTAGCTAATGGATGACAGAATATGGTTTGTTACACTTTTTTCTTTTTGAATGCTTTCCTATTAGTGACTTCAAATCAATTAAGAAGACATTTTGTGTACACTGGAAAGGAAAATATTCATTTGGGATCAGGACTGGTGAGATTTTGTGTTCTGTGTTTACTTTGACCCATAGCTGCCGTTGTAGAATTAAGCTGCAAGCTTTCTGTGGGTCTGTGTGTGTGTATGAGAAAATTCTTTGCCCCTCATATGAATTTTTAACATTTTCTTATCTCTGAGTATATTAATGTTACAGTCTTCACTGATACAATACAAAGCCACCACACCCAGTAATTCCTTTTTATCTTGTCACCTCTTTGATGCTTTTAAAAAGGTTATGTACGTATACATGAATATGTTTGTGTGTGTATCTCCAGCATTTTGAGTTGTTTACAGTGGAAGCAGATGGAATTGCTGTATAAAATACAGTATACCAGTTTAATTTGGAATTCAGAAAAACAATGATTTTTTTTTAGTATGAATATGTCTGAAATTCAGATTTAACTGGGCATCTTGTACTTTCATTTGTTAAGTCTGGCACCCCTGGTGGGAGTGGAGGGTCAATCCAAATAACCTAGACTATCATTACTAGAAACAAATATATATATATATATATATATATATATATATATATATATATATTTCAAATTCTCAATCTTTGGGTAGAAATTTCAGACATTTAAATTAATAATTTTAGGGACTTCTCTGGTGGCACAGTGGTTAAGACTTTGTGCTCCCAATGCAGGGGGTCTGGGTTTAATTCCTGATCAAGGAACTAGATCCTACATGCATGCTGCCGCTAAAAATTTCGCACGCCACAACTAAGGAGCTGGCGAGCTGCAACTAAGGAGCCTGTGAGCCGCAACTAAGGAGCCCACCTGCCACAACTAAGACCCGGTGCAACCAAATAAATTAAATAAATAAATAAATAAATTTTTAAATTAATAATTTTTAAAAAGATCATTCTTGTTTGTTTTTCTGTTTCTGAAGAGAATATCTCTAGCTTTTATCCATTAAGTAGAATATTGTCTCTTGACTTGAAATACACTTTTTAAAATTAAGGATTGTATAGAAAAGGATTATCCTTACCCAACAGGTGTCTGGACTTTGCCCTTCAGTACTGGGAAGGTGATCTCTAGCCCCTGACTGATAGGAATGTCCTGCCTGATAGAAGTGTCTTTGTTTGCTGGGGGCTTTGACCACCAAATAACCTAACAATGTGATTTATGATATGGGCTTCGGGCCACACCATTAGTTCCAACCTTTAGAGGAACTGATGACTAAAGGTGTTAGCGTGATCTTGGGAGGGACTGATAACTACGGGTCATGTGGGCAGTAGGTGATTGAGCCCTAACAAAAACTCTAGACACCAAAGGCTCAGGTGAGCCTCCCAAGTTGGCAATACTCCATACATGTCACACATTGTGACCAGAAGGAAGGTATAACATACACGACTCCATGGGGAAAGAATGACTGGAAGCTCTGCATTTGGACCCTTCTTGGACTCTGCCCTATGCATCTCTTCCCTTGTCCGATTTTGATTTGTATTCTTTCTCTGTATTAAACTGCAACCATGAGAATAAAGGTTTCAGTGAGTTCTGTGGGTCCTTCTAGAGAATTATCAAACTAGAGGATTGCTTTTGGAACCCCCCAAATTAGTTAGTGTTAATGAGTTAGTGAGGCTAGCCTTGTGGGCACTATTCCCTCAAACTTTACAGTTTGATTAACTCTGGATTGATACATCTATACTGTTAATGAGAACGTTGTTGAATTTTATTCTGTCTTCTTTTCAAACTTCTATTGAAATGATCAGTAAGTTTACCTTATCTGATTGATGTAGTTTTTAAAATATTAATCTGTCATCAGTGGTGGGTCCAAGGCTTTGTGGAAACTGATACATATAATTTGGATGACTTTTTTTTTAAGTATATAAGATTATAAATATAAAATTATATACAGAAATGAGAATTCATTTAGACTGAGGAAAGAAATTACAAAAAGCTTTTTTTTAAGTTGACAACACAAAATTACAAAATCTATAAAAACAGCATAATATTTTTATTAATTAATGACCTAAATTACTTATGTGTTGCTTTTCTTCCTGCAACTTTTTTTTTTTTTTTTTAAAGATTTATTTATTGATTGATTGATTGCTATGTTGGGTCTTCGTTTCTGTGCTAGGGCTTTCTCTAGTTGCGGCAAGCGGGGGCCACTCTTCATTGCGGTGCGCGGGCCTCTCACTATCGCGGCCTCTCTTGTTGCGGAGCACAGGCTCCAGACGCGCAGGCTCAGCAGTTGTGGCTCACGGGCCTAGTTGCTCCGCGGCATGTGGGATCTTCCCAGACCAGGGCGCGAACCCGTGTCCCCTGCATTAGCAGGCAGACTCTCAACCACTGCGCCACCAGGGAAGCCCCTTGCAACTTTTTGATTGCTTCTTCTTATAACAAGATTTTGTAATATTTTCCATTAAATGAATAGAAAGATAAATCAGTCTTTCCTCTTTCATGGTTGTTTAAAAGATTTTCATTTTGATTGTTTCGAAAAATTTCTTTCAGGTTTACAATTTCTTATTGTTAATACCATGCAATTTCAAAATTGGTAAAAATCTTTATCAAATTGCTTTCATATATAATCTCTAGATTTCAGGGTGTTTCAAATTTACTTGTGCAATAACTAATCTTAAATAATCTTTGCTTTGGTGGCACTCACTAAATAATTTGCCATAGATGTCTTCAGTTACTGAGTATTATGAGTTATGTTATTTTCATAGTCATTTCAGCAAGAAATTGAAATCTATTTCCAAATATGTTCATTGGATGAATTTTTCTTCATTGAGTAGATTAGTAAATAAACCAAGAACCTAATTACCTCTATTTGAAATTTAGCTCTTGCTCTTAAAGAATAATTTTGAGGTAACTGACTGTACTGCTGAACTGAATGAATAAGCATTTTCAGAACTCTAATGAAAAACTGATGAACTCATAAAAGTGCTAACAAAAGATCAAGATGAAAAAAAAAATTAATTACATGGGACTGAGTGAACTGATGAGGATGAGTATAATTTTTGTGACTTTCTGTCTGAATTTAAAAAAAAAAAAATCCCACAAGGACTCAGAGGCAAAGAATATACAAATCAATTTTCACTGCAAAGTAAAGGAGCTGTTACAGTGGAGGATTACTGGACTGAATGTCAATATTATGACATAGTATGAGTGTGTTTCATGTTTGGTAATTGCAATCATTGTTGCTTTTGTTGTGGTCATCCATGTACAATGCTTGGTGTCAGTCTATTTATCTCTTGTAAAAATAAAATACAGTGTGTGGGTGTGGAAAAAAAAAATAATTTTGATATGACAAAAAAATTTCTCTGTTATAACTCACTTCTTCATAAAAAATATAATTTTACTGATTTCACAACTGTTTTCTATTGCTTTTGTTTCTTATTACATTAATTTTATCTGAATTTTCTTTCAGTTCTTTAATAAATCAGTTTAAAGATGACAAAATTCACCTTCATATAAGTCCAAATTAGGAGTCTGACATTTCTCACTTTATTAAAACATTTCAAAATATCTCTCCAAATTACTGTGGGAATGGTATATTAAGCTTTACACCATAAGCCCTTCCCATCAAAAAAGGCTGGGGGTAAGTATGGTGCATTTAAAATTTTATATGTTGCATTATCAATATGTTTCTGACAGAAAGATCTTTGGTTTTAATTAAGTATTTATGAAATTGGAATCCTCTATTTATAATTCTACATGACCTTTGACCAGTACCTTCCTGTGCCTATCCCAGGTGCATTGGCATGGTTGGTGTTAGGAGTATTTCTGAAAGCCATTCCTTCCCTGGGAGGGCTAGCAATAATTTAAGTATTAATAGAAATACCTTAACAACATAAAATATCCCAACTAACCAAAACTAAATGTATCCCTGACTCAACTTCCTCTTAAGTCTTTTGGACCAGAGTCCAAAAACGACTGTGGCCACTGTAACACCACCTGACACAAGGGGAAGTGTGATGTGGGGGAAGTCTAAGTGGAAAGAGACAATAATCTTAACCTATTATGGTTAAAATATCTTACTTTTGCAAATTAAAAAATACATTTGATCCTGTAAAGATTGAGAGAGTCCCTCCTAGGACTTTGGAAGGTCCTATATAAGTGAGAAGTCCTCAAGCCTAAGCTCCATCTTCATGGTTAATTTGCCTTTGCTGCCAGTGCTTCTTAAACTTCCTACCAAAGAAACCACATGAGTGGAGAATTTAGGCATTCATACAGAAAGCTCTGATTGTATAATTCTAAACTGTATGCTTCATTTTGAGCTTATTTTTGTGTATGGTGTTAGGGAGTGTTCTAATTTCATTCTTTTACATGTAGCTGTCCAGTTTTCCCAGCACCACTTATTGAAGAGACTGTCTTTTCTCCATTGTATATTCTTGCCTCCTTTAGCAAAAATAAGGTGACCATATGTGCGTGGGTTTATCTCTGGGCTTTCTATCCTGTTCCATTGATCTATATTTCTGTTTTGATTACTGTAGCTTTGTAGTATAGTCTGAAGTCAGGGAACCTGATTCCTCCAGCTCCATGTTTCTTTCTCAAGATTGCTTTGGCTATTCAGGGTCTTTTGTGTTTCCATACAAATTGTGAAATTTTTTGTTCTAGTTCTGTGAAAAATGCCATTGGTAGTTTGATAGGGATTGCATTGAATCTGTAGACTGCTTTGGGTAGTATAGTCATTTTCACAATGTTGATTCTTCCAACCCATGTTCTTCCAACATGGTATATCTCTCCATCTGTTTGTATCATCTTTAATTTCTTTCATCAGTGTCTTATGGTTTTCTGCATACAGGTCTTTTGTCTCCTTAGGTAGGTTTATTCCTAGGTATTTTATTCTTTTTGTTGCAGTGGTAAATGGGAGTGTTTCCTTAATTTCTCTTTCATATTTTTCATCATTAATGTATAGGAATGCAAGAGATTTCTGTGCATTAATTTTGTGTCCTGCAACTTTACCAAATTCATTGATTAGCTCTAGTAGTTTTCTGGTGGCATCTTTAGGATTCTCTATGTGTAGTATCATGTCATCTACAAACAGTGACAGCTTTACTTCCTCTTTTCTGATTTGGATTCCTTTTATTTCTTTTTCTTCTCTGATTGCTGTGGCTAAAACTTCCAAAACTATGTTGAATAATAGTGGTGAAATTGGACAACCTTGTCTTGTTCCTGATCTTAGTGGAAATGGTTTTAGTTTTTCAACATTGAGAACAATGTTGGCTGTGGGTTTGTCATATATGGCCTTTATTATGTTGAGGTAAGTTCCCTCTATGCCTACTTTCTGGAGGGTTTTTATCATAAATGGTGTTTAATTTTGTCGAAAGCTTTTTCTGCATCTATTGAGATCATCATATGGTTTTTATCCTTCAATTTGTTAATATGGTTTATCACATTGATTAATTTGCTTATTTTGAAGAAACCTTGCATTCCTGGGATAAACCCCACTTGATCATGGTTTATGATCCTTTTAATGTGCTGTTGGATTCTGTTTGCTAATATTTTGTTGAGGATTTTTGCATCTATGTTCATCAGTGATATTGGCCTGTAGTTTTCTTTCTTTGTGACATCTTTGTCTGGTTTTGGTATCAAGGTGATGGTGGCCTCGTAGAACGAGTTTGGGAGTGTTCCTCCCTCTGCTATATTTTGGAAGAGTTTGAGAAGGATAGGTGTTAGCTCTTCTCTAAATGTTTGATAGAATGTGAAGCCATCTGGTCCTGGGCTTTTGTATATGCTTCAAAGAAAGAGATTTCTTTAAAGTGTGAAGTTTTATCTTAAAAAATCTTGTCAATTTTGCTTATATTTTTTTCCATTTATTTTCATCATTGTTTAACATTTTAAAACATTTTACTTAACATTTTATTTAAAACAAATAATGTTTTAAAATACTTAACTCACCTTCCACGTTCTTTCTCTGAAGGAGGAGAATGCTTCAGTTTATGCTGTGGCTTCACAACTTTATAACTTCTTGTTTTTCCATCTTTTCTTCTTGGATTTATCATCTGGGAATATGATATCATATGGAAACTTGCGAATAACACAAGACTCAAGTATCAGTAGCTCAAACAAATATAAATTTATTTAGCACACAGTAAGAAATCTGAGCTAGGCAGTCGAGCTATGTGCCACCCATTGGTATATAGCATATTGCTGTCCTAGTATGGGAGTCCAACAACACCATCAGACACCCAGGCTACTTCCATCTTTCCCTGCTGCTTCCTTTGTCACAGAGAGAATTATCCATATGCCTGTCCCCTTGTGATCATAAGAAAGGACTGCTGCTCCACTAGGAAAATGGAGGGAGCTTGAAGAAGCATGCCATTTGAGTCTGACCTTTTTAAAAAAACTTTCTCAGAGTTTCCACCCAAAGGCTTCTTTGTATATCATTAGCCATAACCAGGACTCACTGTTCACCCCTAGCTACCAGGATGTCTGAAAAAGTAAACGTATTAGTCTGCTTGGGCTGCAGTGACAAAATACCACAGACTGGTGGCTTACATAACAGAAATCTATTTCCTCACATTTCCAGAAGCTAGAAGTCTCAGATCAAGGTGCCAGCAGATTCTGTTTATTGTAAAGGCCCTCTTCTGGCTTGCAGAAGACTGTCTTCTCCTTGTGTCCTCACGTGGCATTATCTCTGTGTGTGCAAGGAAAGAGAAAGAGATGTCTGGTGTCTCTTCCTCTTTTTATAAATTATATTGGTTTAGGGTTCCACCCTTATGACCCCACCCCAACTAACTTGTTAAAGACCCTATCTCTAAATACAGTCACAATGGGGGTTAGGGCTTCAGCTTATGAATTTGGGGGAACACAATTCAGTCCATAACAGTATTTTTAGCTCAACATATTACCACACCAAACAAAATCATTGTTTTGTTACTGTGACTGACTATCAGTGTTCAGCCCATGTTTCCTTGGTCCAAACTGAGGGCACCTGCAGACCAGTTGCTGTACACAACAATCACTTCTTACATCTCTGCCTGGGGGCATTCTCTGGCCACTGCCACAAACTCAGTCCATGTGCTGCCTGAGATTTAATGTTCTTAGAGCAACCCTTAACTAATAAGAGACTGGAAATGAGGGAAAATACCCATGTTACAATTCTGAGACATATCCTGCACATTCTCTCAGAGGGTCCCCAGCAGATTGAGCCCCATTTACCCACAGTGGTTAACCAGCTTATTAAAACAATTTTGTTAGCTTTCCTCTCATCCTTGTTTATTCCCCACTTTCATACTGTGCTTTCTGGGATCATCTCCCAAATAAACTACTTGTACCCAAATCTTGACCTCAGCCTTGGCTTTTGGAGGAACACAAACTAAGACACTTAAGTAGAAAATGTGGACAACTAGGAGTGTGTTACATTGAGAAAAAGTGTGTTTTCTGACACTATGCTTATATATAATGTTAAATTCCATTTTAAAACTGTCTGTAGTCTACTGATGTGTCCTAGGGTCTGTAATCTACCACATCTTACTTCAGTAATCTTATTTAAGCTTATATCTCAATTTCCTTAACTATAAAATGATAATAATAAAATTAACTCCTTCACAGGATTGTTGTAAGGATGAAATGAGTTAATTCACATAAATTACTTAGAACAGTGCCTGGAACATACTAAATATTCAATACATTTCATTGGTCATTATTATTATCCTCTGTTTGAATATGTGTGTTACCTTTATCAGGACCATATATGCCTAATAAATTGAATTTATATCTTGCCATCTTTTTTGGAACAAATTATATAATATGGAAATTTTAAATTTCTTGAAAGTTTTAAATAATTCACATGTGAATCCAATAGGCCCAGATGATTTCTTTTCAGTAAAAATTTAAAATTTGGAATAATTTTAGATTTGCAGAAAAGTTGCAAAGATAGTACAGGGAGTTCCCATATACCTTCGTTTGGTCTCCCCTAATATTAACATCTTCCATAATTATGGTACATTTAGCAAAACTAAGAGATTAACATTGGTATGTCACTATTAACTAAACTCTAGACTTTATTCATATTTCACCATTTTTCTACAAGTGTCCTTTTTCTGCTCAAGGATCCAATCCAGAATGCCACATTATGTTTTATCATCACATCTCCTTTTCTTCTCTTGTCTGTGACAGTTTCTCAGTCTTTCCTTGTTTCTCATGACTTTGACAATTTTGAGGATACTGGTCAAGTAATATTTTGTGGAATATTCCTCAATTTTGATTTTCTCATGATTAGACTAAAGCTACAGATTTTTGGAAAGAAAACCACAGAAGTAAAGCAACCTTCTCATTGCATCATATTGGGGGCACATGATGTTAACATGACTTACTGCTGGTGAGTTAACCTTTCTCACTTGGTTAGGGTGGTGTCTGCCAGATCTCTCAACTGAACAGTTACTATGTTTCCCTTTTCATACTCTGTTTTTGGAAACAAGTCACTAAGAGGAACCTACACTCAAGGTGGGGGAATTAGGCTTCACTTTCTGGAGGGGTCAAAATATTGACATACATGATTTGGAATTCTATAAGGAAAAATTTTCTCTTCTCCATTTATTTATTTGTTCAATCATTTATTTATATCCATATGGGTTCATGAATATTTATGTTATGCCTTAGTTTATAATCTAATACTGTGTTATCTATTTTCTTGCCCAAATTATTCCAAATTTGGTCTTTGGGAGCTCTTTCAGTTGGTTCCTGTGTCCCTTTGACATTTCCCCATCATTTTGTCTTTTGAGCACTTTCGTACTTTTGGCACTAAAAGGTGCTCCAGGCCTATCTTGTATTTTCCTTGCCCCAGCCCTGAAATCCCATTTCTTCAAGGAACCTTGGTTCTTTTTATTGGAGAACGGTACTCAGAAACTAAGATCTGGGCTCAGGTGTGCTCATTGCTACTGGGGTGTCACTGCTTCTAATTATCTCAGCAAACAGAGCTACAAAATTTAATATACATATATATGTAAAGTATACACACTTAAATTTTATATAAATTTTATATTTATATAAATTATGTATAAATAGTTGTTTATTTGATTATATTTTTAATAAAATTTTTATTTTGGAATAAGTTTAGATTTAAAGAAAAGTTACAAAGATAGTACAGAGAGTTCCTATATGCCTTTTGCCCAACTTTCCCTAGTGCTAACATCTTACATACTAGGTATATTTATCAAAACTAAGAAATTAATATAGGTACATTGTTATTAACTAAACTTCTAATTTTATTTGAATTTCACCAATTTTCCCACTAATGCCCTTTTTTTTTCTTCTTTTTGTAGGATCTTATCCAGGATATCACATTACACTTAGTTGTCATGTCTCCTTATTCTCCTCTGGTATAATTATTTTTTATAACCCTCAAATAATTGCTTCATTTTAAAGATGAGGAAACAGAGGCTCAAAGCCATTGACTTTTCCTGGTTCATATGGCTAATAAGTTGCTCAGTAGGAGTTTACTCGGCTCTATCTGTTTGAAAAGACTGTGCATACTCTAACCACTCTACATGCTACCTCATGAGCTGTGTATGAAAACCCTGAAGAAGCACAAAATGAAGGAACTAAGAGAGTACCCTGAGTTTAGGTTAGTTTAGAACAATTTCTGCCTAGGAGTCAATGACTCTCAAGTCCACATCTCTAGCCCAGACTTGTCCTCTATGTTCCAGACCTAGATGGAGATTGGAGGAAAGGTTCACATTGGTCCAGTTGGCCAAATTTAAATCGGATGGCCTATGAGCACCTCAAACTCAACATGTCTGAAGCAAGATTCATGGTCTTCCTTCCCAAAACTGGTCTTCTCGTTCCTTCTCTCCAAAACCTGGCTTCTTATGATATAAATGTGGAGTGAGGGCAATAAGAAGTCATGGGAGGGCTTCCCTGGTGGCGCAGTGGTTGGGAGTCTGCCTGCCGGTGCGGGGGACACGGGTTCGAGCCCTGGTCCGGGAGGGTCCCACATGCTGCGGAGCGACTGGGCCCATGGGCCACGGCTGCTGGGCCCGCGCGTCTGGAGCCTGTGCTCTGCAACAAGGGGGGCCGCAACGGTGGGAGGCCCGCATGCCACGATGGGGAGTGGCCCCCACTCGCCGTGGCTGGAGAGAGCCCTCGCATAGAGGCGAGGACCCAACCAAAAATAAATAAATAAATAAATAAATAAATAAATAAATAAATAAATTTATTAAAAATAAAAAAAGAAGTCATGGGAACACAAAGTCATGGGAAAGCATTCACCATGGGTAGGAGTAGTTCTAGGACAGAGAGAAGATATGGAGAGTGGAAGGAAAGAATCAGGGATCTCTTAGCAAGAGGAGAATGGATTAGACAGGTGATGAGTGGCTGAAGTATGCTCAAAGGGTGAGGGTGAGGTGCTGGAGGGTCAATTCCCAAATTCCTTAACTGCCCCAAATTCCTTCTTGCCTTTGGTTTCTGTTTCTGTGAGACTCCCCGACTTTACTAAGTTCTTGCTATTCCTGAGCACAAGTGCTTGAGTATTCCATGGCTCACTTACTATAAATCCCCATTACTTAGAGATTAATGGAATACGCTGACTCTCTCAATTCTGACCACCCAAACACCCCATCCAGAACCCTACACAGCTGCAAAAGTGTGGCACATTATCAGCTTCTCAAGAGGCATGCACAAATGGTCTTAATCCAGGATTTCACAAAATCTATCCAGTTTCTTCTACCTCCCCTGCTCCTACTCTGGGTGGTGAAGTGGAAAGGGTCAGGTACACTTGAATCCCAGCACTACTTGTTGTTTAAATCAGAGTTTTTTAATGATGCAGGAAAAGAATAAATTATTTCTTCTTTGAGAAAATAATAGCTATTCAGAAGAAGTGATATTTTCTACGTATGGCTGTGTGATTAAGAACACAGACCCCCAGGACCTGGCTCTACCCACCAGTGAGATGGCACTAGCCCTGGAACACCCTGGACCTCACCTCACTAGTGACCGACACTAGCTCTGGGTCCCCTGGGCACAGCAGCCAGAGACCTTAGGACACATCTCTGCCCACCAGTTGGCTAGCACTAGCCCCAGGATCTGGTCTCACCCAACAGTGAGCAGGCACCAGCTCCAGGATCCCCTGGACCCCAGCCCTGCTGACCAGTCAGCAGACATTAGCCCTAGGACCAACACAGCCCAGCAGCCTGCCATGTCAGTACCCAGCCAACCCACCAACAGTCCAGCACCAGCTTTGGGACACCTCAGACCCTTCAACCAGCCACCTCAGAATCCATCCCCACTAATCAACAGGCTGACACCAGCTTTGGGACAAACTGGACCCTTTAGCCAGCCATGTCAGGAACCTGCCTTGCCCACCAGCAGGCCAACACTGGATCCAGGACCCCTGGTCCCACAGCTAGCCACAATAGAACCTAGCTTCACCCACCAGTGGGCCAGCACTAGCCCTGGAACCCCCCCAGGGCTCTGCATCCAGCCTCCCCATGACCTGGTCCTGCACACCAGTGGCTGGCAGCTTCTGCAGAGGCAGGGCCTGGTAATTAACTGAACGAGGGGCCAGCCACACATACCAGACTGCCCACAGTAGTTAGTCTGCTACAAGAGAAGGACTCATGCAACTCAGATAGGAGGCACCCCTATAGCTCTGATGACCAGAAGGGAGAACACTACTGGAACATATAAGATGTGTCCTACAAAAGGCCACTTCTCCAAGGTCAGGAAACATAACCAACCTACCAAATACATAGAAATAAAAGTAACAAACTGGGCAAAATGAGACAACAGAAGAGTACATTCCAGACAAAAGAGCAAGATAAAACCCAAGAAGAAGAACTAAGTGAAGTGGAGGTAGGCAATCTACCCAATATGAGTTCAAGGTGATAAAGATACTCAACTAACTCAGGAGAAGATTGGATGAACAGAGTGAGAAGTTAGAAGTTTTAAACAGAGTTAGATAATATAAAGAAGAACCAAACAGAAATGAAAAATATAATTGAAATAAAAATACACTAGAAGGAATCAACAGTAGATTAGATGCTACAGAGAAACAGTTCAGCTAGCTGGAAAATGGAGTAGTGGAAATCACTGAAGCTGAACAGAAAAAAGAATAAAAAGAAATGAGGACAGTTTAAGAGACTTCTGAGAAAACATGAGTGTAGTAACACTGACATTAAAGGGGTCTCAAAAGGAGAAGAGAGAGAGAAAGGGGCAGAGAACATATTTGAAGACATAATAACTGAAAACAACTTCCCTAATCTGGGAAAAGAAACAGGCATCCAGGTCCAGGAAGCAGAGAGTTCCAAACAGGATCAACCCAAAGAGGACTACATCAAAACACATTGTAATTAAAATGGCAAAAATTAAAGATAAAGAGAGAATATTAAAAGTAGCAAGGGAAAAGCAACAAGTTACATACAAGGGAACTCTGAGAAGGCTATCAGCTGACTTGGAGAAACTCTGCAGGCCAGAAGGGAGTGGCATATATTTAAAGTGATGCATTAGAAAAACCTACAACCAAAAATATTCTACCCACAAGACTTTCATTCAGATTTGATGGAGACATCAAAAGTTTTACAGACAGGCAAAAGCTAAAAGACACAAGCACCATTAAACCAGCTTTGTGAGAAATGTTAAAGAGACTTTTCTAACCAAAAAAGAAAAGGCCACAACTAGAAATATAAAAATTAGGAATGAAAAAGTCTCATTGGTAAAGTCAAATATACAGTAAAGGTAGTAAGTCAACTATGTATAAAGGTAGTAAAGGTTAAAAGACAAAAGTAGTGAAATAATCTATATCCATAACAAGTAGTTAAGGGATACAAAAAACAAAAAGATGTAAAATATGATGTCAAAAATAGTAAACATGGTGGGGGGAGTAAAAATGTAGGATTAGAAAATGTGTTTGAACTTAAGAGATGAGCAACTTGAAATAATCATGTATGTATGTATAGATTTTTTTATACATAAACCTCATGGTAACCACAAACTAAAAATCTATAATAGATACACACAAAAAAGAGAAAGGAATCCAAACATAACTCTACAGATACAGATAGTCATCAAATCACAAGGGGAGAGAGTAAAAGGAGAAGACAGGAACAAAAAAACTACAAAAACAACCCCCAACAATTAGCATAATGGCAATAAGTACATAACTACCAATAATAATTACTTTAAATGTAAATAGACTAAATGCTCCAGTCAAAAGACATAGAGTGGGTGAATAGATACAAAAACAAGACCGTACATAAGCTGCCTACAAAAGGCTCACTTCAGACCTAAAGACACACACAGACTGAAAGTGAGGGGATGGAAGAAGTTATTCCATGCAACTGGAAATGAAAAAAAAAACTGGGGTTAGTAACACTTAGATAAAATAGACTTTAAAACAAAAACTATTACAAGAGACAAAGAAGGACAGTATGTAATGATTAAGGAATCAATCCAAGAAGAAGATATAACAATTGTAAATATATATGCACCTGACATAGGAGTACCTAAATACATAAAGCAAATATTAACAGACAAAAAGGGAGAAATTGACAGTAACACAATAATAGTAGAGGACTTTAACACCTCACTGAAATCAGTGGACAGATCATCCAGACAGAAATGTGATAAGGAAACATTGGCCCTAAATGATACATTAGACCAAATGGAATATATATATATATATATACACACACACACACACACACATATATGTATATATATGCACATATATATAGCATAAATATAAATATATATATAATATAAATATATATAACATTCTTTCTAAAAGCAGCAGGATATACATTATTTTCAAGTGCACATGGAACATCCTCCAAGATAGACCACATGGTAGGCCACAAAAGAAGTCTCAGTAAATTTTTAAAAATTGAAATCATGTCAAGCATCTTACCAACCACAGTGCTATGAGAGTAGGAATCAGCTACAAGAGAAAAACTGCAAAAAACACAAACACGTGGAGGCTAAACAATATGCTACTAAACGACCAATAATTCACTGAAAAAAATCAAAGAAGAAATTTTAAAAATACCTAGAGACAAATGAAAATGAAAACACAATGATCCAAAAATCTGTGGAATGAAACAAAAGCAGTTCTAAGGGGAAGTTTATAATGATACAAGCTTACCTCAGGAAACAAGAAAAATCTCAAACAACCTAAATTTACACCTAAAGGAACTAAAAAAAGGAGAACAAACAAACACCCAAACTTAGTAGAAGGAAAGAAATCTTCATGATTTGTTTATTTATTTCAGAGCAGAAATAAATGAAATAGAGACAAAAAACAAAAAACAAAAAAAGAACAGAAATGATCAGTGAAACTGAAGAGCTGGTTCTTTGAAAAAATATACAAAATTGATAAACAGTTAGTTGGGCTCATCAAGAAAAAAAGAGAGAGGGGCCCAAATCAATAAAATCAGGAATGAAAAAGGAGAATTTACAATCAACACCACCGAAATAAAAAGGATCATAAGAGATTACTACAGACAATTATATGCCAATAAAATGGACAACCTAGAAGAAATGGACAAATTCCTAGAAGTGTACAATCTCCCAAGACTGAACCAGAAAAAAATAGAAAATATGAACAGACAAATTTCATGTAATGAAATTGAATCAGAAATAAAATTTAAAAGTCTCAATAAACAAAAGTCCAGGACCAGATTACTTCACAGGTGAACTCTACCAAACATTTAGAGAAGAGTTAACACCTATCCTTCTCAAACTTTTCCAAAAAAAAAAAAAAAAACTGCAGAGAAAGAAATGCTTTCAAACGTATTCTACGAGGCCAGCATCACCCTGATACCAAAACCAGACAAAGATATCACAGAAAAGAAAATTATAGGCCAATGTGACTGACGAACACATATGCAAAAATCCTCCACAAAATATTTGTAAACTGAATTCAACAATACATTAAAAGAATCATAAACAATGATCAAGTGGGATTTATCCCAGGGATGCAAGGATGGTTCAATATCCACAAATCAATCAATGTGACACACCATGTTAACAAACTGAAGAATAAAAATCATTGGATAATCTCAGTAGATGCAGAAAGAGCTTTGGACAAAATTCGACATCTGTTTATGACAAAGAGTCTCCAGAAAATGGATATACAGGGAACATATCTCAAAAAAAAAAAAAAAAGGCCATATATGACCAACATCATACTCAACAGTGAAAAGCTGAGGATCTTGTTCCTCTAAGGTCAGGAACAAGACAAGGATGCCCATTCTCACCACTTTTATTCTACACAATATTGTAATTCCTAACCATAGCAATCAGACATGAAAAAGAAACAAAATGAATCCAAATAGGAAAGGAAGAAGTGAAACTGTCACTGTTTGAAGATGACATATTATACATAGAAAATCCTAAACATGCCACCAAAAAATACTAGCATTCATCAATGTTACAGGATACAAAATTAACATATAAAAATCTGTTGCATTCCTATACACCAACAACAAACTATCAGAAAGGGAAATTAAGAAACCAATCCCATTTACAATTGCATCAAAAAGAATAGAAGACCTATACTCAGAAAGCTATAAGATGCTGATGAAAGAAACTAAAGATGAAACAAACAGATGGAAAGATATACTATGTTCATAAATTTGTAGAACTAATATTGTTAAAACGACCATACTACACAGGCAATCTACAGATACAATGCAATCCCTGTTAAAATAACAATGTCATTTTTCACAGAACTAGAACAAATATGGAAACACAAAAGATCCTAAATCGTCAATACAATCTTGGGAAAAGAAGAGGAAAGCTGGAGGTACCACGTTCCCTGATGTCAAACCATAGTACAAAGCTACACTCATCAAAACAGTATGGTACTGACACAAAAACAGATGCATAGCTCAATAGAAGAGAATAAAGAGCCCAGAAATAAACCTACACTTATATGTGCAATTAATCTATGACAAATGAGGCAAGAATATACAATAGGGAAAAGACGGCCTCTTCAGTAAATGATGTTGGGAAAACTGGACAGCTACATGCAAAAGAATCAGATTGGACTACTCTCTCATACCATGAACAAAAATAAGTTCAAAGTAGATTAAAGATTTAAATGTAGGATCTGAAACTTAACACTTCTAGAAGAAAACATAGGAAGTAAGCTATTTGACATTGGTTTTAGTAATATTTTTTTGGATATGCCTCCTCAGGCAAAAGAAACAAAAGCAAAGATAAACAAATGGGACTACATCAAACTGAAGAGCTTTTGCACAGCAAAGGAAACTATCAACAAAAGAAAAAGACCACCTACTGAATGGGAGAAGTTATTTGCAAACAATATATCCAATCAGGGGTTAATATATAAAATATACAGAGAACTCATACAACTCAACATCGGTAAAACAAACAACCAGATTAGAAAAAGTATAGAGGATCTGAATAGACATTTTTCCAATGAAGACATACAAATGGCCAACAGGCACATGAAAAGATGCTCAACATCACTAATCATCAGGGAAATGTAAATCAGACTCACAATATTACCTCACACCTGTCAGAATGGCTATTATCAACAAATAACGATTGTTGGGGGAGGAGGTGGAGAAAGGAAACCCTTGTGCTGTTGTTGGGAATGCAAATTTGTGCAGCCATTATAGAAAACAGTATGGAGATTCCTTTAAAAATTAAATATAGAACTACCGTATGATCCAGCAATTCCACTCCTGGATATTTACCTGAAGAAAATGAAAATATTAATTAGAAAAGATATATGCACCATTATGTTCATTGCAGCATTACTTACAATAACCAAGATATGAAAGCAACATAAGTGCCCATCAATAGGTAAATAGATAAGGAATATGTGGTAAATATTCCAAATGGAATGTTACTCAGCCATTAAAAAAAAGAATGAAATCTTGCTATTTTGCAACAACATGGATGGACCCAGAAGGTATACTATGTGAAATAAGTCAGACAGAGAAAGGCAAATACTGTATGACTTCACGTAAGTGTGGGATCTAAAAAACAAATTAACAAACAAAGCAAAATGGAAACAGAGTTATAGATACAGAGAACAATGTGCGGATGCCATAGGGTAGGGGGATGAGAGAAGAAGAGAAATAGGTGAGGGAGATTAAGAGGTACAAACCTCCAGTTGCAAAACAAATATTCACAGGTATGAAATAGATAGTGTGGGGAATATAGTTAATAACTATGTAATATCTTTGTATGGTGACATAGGTAGACTTATTGTGGGGATTACTTTGAAATGCATAGAAATAGCTAATCACTATGGTGTGTAAGAGCAACTAACATAGAGTTGTATGTCAATCATACTTCAAAAACAAACAAACAAACTCACAGAAAAAGAGATCAGATTTGTGATGATCAGAATTAGGAGTTGGGGGGAGGGGAATTGAATAAAGGCAGTCAAAAGGTACCTACTTCCAGATATAGATATATAAGTACTTGGGATGTAATGAACAACATGATAAATATAACTAATACTGCTGTATGTTATATATGAAAGCTGTTAAAAGAATAAATCCTAAGTTCTCATCATAAGGAAAAATATTTTTTCTATTCTTTAATGTTATATTTATTTGAGATGATGGATGCTTACTAAACTTTTTGTGACAATCATTAAGTCAAATGATATATGTTAAGTCAAATCATTATGCTGTACACCCTAAACTTATACAGTGCTATATGTCAATTTTATCTCAATAAAATTGGAAGAAAAAAACTGAGTTCTACTAGTTATGTCTCTTGGGCATGTTACTTAAGAGCCCTGTGCCCCAGTTTCCTCATCAATATGATTAATAAAGGTAAAATACTAAGTAAGCACTGTAAGTAGTAGCTATTATTATTGAAGAACAAGTATAATTTCAATAGGCATAGTAGAAACCATGGAAAGTGGTGAACACCCTATGTGAAAAAACATGGATTGAGAAGGCTAAGGATGGAATAAGAGACAGGCAGAGAGCTAGCAAAAAAAAAAAAAAAATAGGAAACAAACCTGGAAGAGAGATAGACGAATGAGTAGAGGTTTTACCTATATTAAATGAGGAAAGAATACTTGTGGTGTCATCAATAGTAATGTGTTAACAACATCCATTATTTGCATTATGCTTTGCCATTTATCAAGAATTATCAGTACAGTATACTTTGTACTTTATTGTATGTTTATATTTCTTCTGTGAATTGCCTGTTCATATTCTTTGATTGATTTTCTATTGATTTTATTTTTTTCAATGATTCTTAGAAACTTTTTATAAATTAAGGAATAAATTCTTTGGTAATGGACAAACTTGTAGAAAATGTAATTTACCAAAACTGACTCAAGAAGTAGAATGCTTACATGATCTTATAATCACCAAAGAGAGTGTCAGTAGTTTAAAATCCCCTAACAAAGAAAAGTCCAGGAATTATATTTTCTAGGAGTTTGTCCATTTCATCAAACTCTTAAAACTTGTTGGCATTAAATTGTTTATGCTATATTTTAATATTTGTAGCATTTATAGTTATATACTATTTCATTCGTATTGCTGATTATTTCTGCCACCATTCCTTTTTCTTGATCAATTTCATCAGCAGTTTGTCAGTTTCATCAACAATTTTGATTTTGTTTTTTCTCTTTATTATGTGTTATATTACATTTCATGGATTTCCATTCTGATCTTTGTTATTTTCTTCCTTTCTTCCTTCTGTTCTCTGTTGGTCTTCTTTTTCCAAAGTTAGTGTCTAACTCACTGTTAGCTTTTTCATTTCTTTAATAAGCACTTAAAACTATAAATTTTAGTCTAAATACTTTGTTAGTTGTATACCACAAGTTTTGATATAGTCTTCATGCTAGTGTTCTTTTAAATATTTTTCTAATTATGATTTATTTTTACTCATGAGTTATTTTTAAAAGTGTACTTGTTAATTTCCTCTTTTTAATTGTGACCTAAACATCTTATTTTAGGTGTGTCTCAAGGAAATAGCATATAGTTATCTTTCAAAAAAATTCAGTCTGGGTAATTCCCTGGCAGTCCAGTGGTTAGGACTCCACACTTCCACTGCAGTGGGTACTGGTTTGATCCCTGGTTGGGAAACTAAGATCTTGCATGCTGCACAGCAGCGGGGGAAAAAAAAAAAATACCATCTGTCAATCTTTGTCTTAGCTGTACCTTTTAGTTCACTTGCGTTTTTTTGTAGTCACTATAGTTATTACACTTATAATTAAAATTTTGTTTCTGTCATTTTGTGCTTTTTTTTGTCTTGTTTTTTATTTGTTTTTGTCCTGTACTTTTCTTGTATAATTTTTTTTCTATCATTCTAGTTTTTACTTCTAGTCTTTGAAGTTTATATATAATTAGCTCTTGCTGTACAATGATCTTTCTCTCCTTTACAAAAAACAAACAAAAACAAACGGTAGCTTAAAACAACAATCATTTGTTTGGCTCACAATTCCTGGACCATCTGGGGAGTGCTCTGGTCTAGGTGGATCTCTGAATCTGTGGCCATTTAGCAGATTGGTTGGCAGTTGGATGATCTAGGATGACTTCACTCATATGTCTGGTGGTTGGCAGACTGTTGGCCAGACCAATAGGGGTGACTGTTGACAGTGTCACATGTCTCTTGTCAGCCATTATCTTACTCAGACTTCTTTCAGTGGCAGTTTGAAGTTTGAAGAGCATGAAGCAAATAAGTTCCACTACACAAAACTTCATTTTTCCACTTATCTCTTGTTTGCTAAAGTCCAAAGCAAATAACATGGCCAACCTAGATTTAAGGAGTAGAGAAATAGGGACTTCCCTGGTGGCTCAGTGGTTAAGAGTCCGCCTGCCAATTCAGGGGACATGGGTTCGATCCCTGGTCTGGGAAGATCCCACATGCCATAGAGCAACTAAGTCTGTGCACCACAACTACTGAGCCTGCGCTCTAGAGCCTGTGAGCTACCACTACTGAGCCCGCATGCCACAACTATTGAAGCCCACGAGCCTAGAGACTGTGCTCTGCAACAAGAGAAGCCACCGCAGTGAGAAGCCCACTCACTGCAACAAAGAGTAGCTGAGTAGCCCCTGCTCGCTGCAACTAGAGAAAGCCCGTGCACAGCAACGAAGACACAACACAGCCAAAAATAAATAAATAAATAATTAAAAAAAAAAAAAGGAGTAGAAAAATAGACTTTACTTTCTTTTGGGATGGGAAGAATTTGTGGTCATTTTTGCAATCTACCGCAAGTATATGCTATCTATTCTTATGTTTTTAGAAATTACCCTAGAAATGTTAACATGTATGCTTAATTTCTCAGTCTAAGTTAATCACGTTCTGGCCATGACAGAGTAACTAGTACTGGACTTGCCCCTTCCCTATATATATCACAAATGACTAGAAAACTGGACAAAACATAAGAAATAACTATTTTCAGACATTGATCAATAGGCAGCAAAGGATTAGGATCCCGGAAAGAATAGAAACAAACAAGGTCAGTCCTGTGACCATTCCGGCTTTCAGTTTGGTGGCATTTTCTGGAATATGACATAGGGAGCTGATGCCAAAATATTGGCTTTCTGTGCACTGATGCTGAACAGAAATTCGGAGACAGGGTTTTGGAAGAAAGAGAAAGAGTAGCTTTATTCTTTGCCATACAAAGAGGGAACACAGCAGGGTAGCACCTCAAGAAATGTGCCTCCCTCCCTGGGGAATAGGGAGAGGTCTAATAGTCAGGGCTTGTGGTCAGAGGTAGATGATAAGGATCAAGGCAGTGATGGGCTTACATTCTTCTGATGGGTTTGTGGTGAGGTAAGTAGGAGTCAGCATCATCAGCTTTCAGGTTCCAACTGGTCTGGGGTCTACTTGCTTGTAGGCAGCATACCATCATTAATCATTAACTTCTCCCACCTGGAGGGGGTTTCAGTATCTGCAAAACAGCTCAAAGATATCTTTGTGTGTATCCGTTGGTGGGGAACCAGGACCTTGTCCCAAGGCTACACTATTGTTTCTCTTGACTGTTTGTTTCTCCTTTGTCTCACATCTCCTCCCTTCCCTAAGTAACAACTGCTTGAATCTGCCCGTTGGAAGTTGGGGAAGGTCATGGAGGTTGAATGAAGGTTATTTCCTGTAATCAAAGAAATGGGGGACACAGAAAGGCTTTGTGCCCAGGAGCCCCAGGAGGCCTTGCTTGGTATTAGCGGGAGAACCCAATCAGATTACAGTGGACTTGTTGAGTTAAGGAGACAGAGATTAGAAAGAATCTGGAGAAGCTGAGGCAGTTGGAATTATTTAGCAGAGCACTGGAGAAGAGGTAGCTACATAGAGAAACGGTTCTGGACATTTGGGCCATGGTCCCTTGATATTTTTGACTGAATACCAATCTATGAATGCATAGAGTAAAACTCCTTGAGGGGCTTCCCTGGTGGCACAGTGGTTAAGAATCCGCCTGCCAATGCAGGGGACACGGGTTCGAGCCCTGGTCCGGGAAGATCCCACATGCCGTGGAGCAACTAAGCCCGTGCGCCACAACTACTGAGCCTGCGCTCCAGAGCCCATGAGCTACAACTACTGAGCCCACATGCCACAACTACTGAAGCCCGCGCACCTAGAGCCCGTGCTCCGCAACAAGAGAAGACACCACAGTGAGAAGCCCACACACCGCAACGAAGAGTAGACCCCGCTCGCCACAACTAGAGAAAGCCTGCACGCAGCAACGAAGACCCAACGCAGCCAAAAAAAAATTAAAAAATAAAAACAAAAAAACTCCTTGATGCTGGGCAAAGGACTAATGAGGGGCAATAAGGTGAAAAATTCCAGAGAATACATGAAGTTGAGAGACATTTGAATTTTAACCAGCCAGACAGGAAAGAACTTTTTAAATACCTGGGGCATTTAGTAGAGACTCCAGAAAGATCAAGCCTTACTAGTAGGAATAAACTAGTCCTAAAGTAGTGGTTACTGTAGACCCACTCTAATGAGGCTTGAAAACAAATCTTGAAAGGATCCAGAAATTTGACTGTCAGCTAAAAGAAAATTCAGCACTCTTTAAAAGAAGGCAACAAAATCCATTACTCAACATTGAAACATTCACTATGTCCAGCATTCAATTAAAAAATAGTATGCAAAGAAGAAGGAAAATGTGACCCATACCAGGAGAAGCTGATTAATAGAAACAGAATCAGAAATAACAGGGATGATGGAATTAGTAGCACAGAATTTTAAAGTTATTTTAAATATACTCAAGAATTTAAAGGAAGGTAATATGAAGAGATAAATGGAAAATTTATAGTGAATCAGAATCTTTAACCTCCTCTCCGACAGTACAAAAGAACTTAGAGGGGCTTCCCTGGTGGTGCAGTGGTTAAGAATCCGCCTGCCAATGCAGGGGACATGGGTTTGAACCCTGGTCTGGGAAGATCCCACATGCCACGGAGCAACTAAGCCCATGCGCCACAACAATTGAGCCTGCACTCTAGAGCCTGGGAGCCACAACTACTAAGCCCATGTGGCACAACTACTGGAGCCTGTGAGCCACAACTACTGAGCCTGCATGCCACAACTACTGAATCCCGTGCACCTAGAGCCCGTGCTCCACAACAAGAGAAGCCACTGCAATGAGAAGCCTGCACACTGTAATGAAGAGTAGCCCCTGCTTGTTGAAACTAGAGAAAGCCCACACCAACAATGAAGACCCAATGCAGCCACACACCCCCCCAAAAAAAACAAGGCCAAGTTTAAAAAAAAAAAAGAACTTAGAATATTCCCACTCCAACTATTTCCTTCTGAATTTATATGCTAATATTGTCATGTATTTTAATTTTAATCTCATTTTTTAAAATTTCATAAGGCATTGTTATTATTATAGTTTTATGTGGCCAGTGTTTGAATTTATCTATGTATTTACTATTTTGTTCTTTATTATTAATATATTCTTTCATCTTACACCATCCATCTGTGATCACTTTCTGCCTAAAGTACACATTCTAGAATTTCCTTTAATGAAGATATTTGGTGGCAAACTTTCTGTTTTTGTTTGAAAAATGTCTTTATTTAGCCTTCATTTTTAAAAGATATTTTCACTGGTCATAGAATTTCAGGTTGACAGTTATCCCTTTCAGCACATTAAACATTTAAAAAATATTATTTCACTGTCTTCTAGCTTCACTAGCTTCCATTGTTGCTGTTGATAAGTCATATGTCATTCTAATTATGATACATGTGAGAGTAATCTCTCTTTTTTAATGGCTGCCTCAAGTAACTTTTGTTTGTTTTTTTTTCATTCTGTAGTTTCCCTGTTGTAGGTCTGGGTATAACTTTCTTTTTATTTGCTCTACTTGGCATTCCCTGGATTTCTTGGATCTATGAATTGTTTTCTTTCTTTAGTTCTAAAACATTGTTAGCCATTATTTCTTCAATTATTTCTTCTGCCCCATTTTCTCTCTTTCCTCCTTCTGGAGATTTGAATAGTCATTTGTTAGATCCTTACACTATATCCTCCATTATCTTTTTCATATTTATCATCTTTTTCTCTTTGTTCTGTATAATTTTTTCAGAACTATCTTCTAGTCTACTATTGTTGGCTGTGTCTAAAGATACATCCAGAAAATTTAAACCCATCCAGAAATTTTTTAATTTACATATTATTATTATTTTTTTAGTTATTTTTGGTTTCTTTTCATATATGTTGGCTTTTAACTTTTTTCAACTTTCTCTTTTATTTCTAGAAATTTATAAATATACTTTTTAATTTTCCTATTTGGTGTCTGGTAATTCCAACATCTGATGTCTTTGCAGTTCTGATTTTTCTGTCATTTCTGCTGGCTCTTGCTCATGGTACTTTGTTTCCTGATGGTTTTGTGTTTTTTTTTTTTTTTTAAAGGAAAGAAAGTTGTGTTTTTTTTGTTTTTTTTTTTGATTTTTTGTTTTTAAAAATTTTTTAATTTACTTATGGCTGTGTTGGGTCTTCGTTTCCGTGCGAGGGCTTTCTCTAGTTGCGGCAAGTGGGGGCCACTCCTCATCGCGGTGCGCGGGCCTCTCACTATCACGGCCTCTCTTCTTGCGGAGCACAGGCTCCAGACACGCAGGCTCAGTAATTGTGGCACACGGGCCCAGTTGCTCCGCGGCATGTGGGATCTTCCCAGACCAGGGCTCGAACCCGTGTCCCCTTCATTGGCAGGCAGATTCTCAACCACTGCGCCACCAGGGAAGCCCTGTGATTTGTTTTTTGTTTTGTTTTGTTATTGTTGTTTTACTATGACGTGATTTTTTAAAAAAACATTTTCTTTGGGAAGTTTTTAAAACCTGAGAGGAGGATGAGTTCCTTCAGAGGGATTTGCTTTTGCTTCTTTTGGGCACCTGAGGGCATCATTGTACTAGGACTACTTTAAACCTATTACTTGGCTTTAGGTTTTTTAACTGTCCAGGTTGTAGGTGTTTGGGCTGCAAACTTGCACTAAAGTTGGCTTGTGGTTACAGATTCTTAGGGGATATAAGCTCCTCTTCTTCCCAACTTGCACAAACTTTTGAGATGAGCAATTTTTGTTGTAGTCTCTTGGTGATGATAGTTGTGGTAGGGAAATGGATGATTCGTAATTTGCCTGACACTGAGAGTGTAACACTTTGAGGACTCAGCTTTCCTGGGTGGAGGTGGTGGTTAGGAGAAGTATCTCCTAAAAGGAGTTTCCCTATTTTAGATGCTCCTGGGCTTTGACTTCTAACTTGCATGCCATGCAACGCTATATAAATTGAATCTTAAGCTCTTCCACTTTCGCTAGATATTTCCATATTTCACTTCATCCCACTTTATCATATTTCATTATTCAAAATACACATTCTTTAACATTTTAAAATCTCTGAAATTAGTATGCATCTTAAATTAATGGCATCCTACAATCATGGTCAGCCAGGGTCAGGCATAACATAGATAAACACATTTTTTATGCATGTATGAATATCAAAAGTGAAGCATCAAAACTTGCAGGATGAACACCCGTGACTTAGAAGAAAATTTTGAGGCTGATAGTGGAGCATATTTTAACCCCTAGGGATCAAATGTCTGTGGAGAGAAGCTGTCCTCATAGTGAACCACACATATTTAGCAACATTCCTGAAACGTAAGTCAAAAGTAAGTTAGTACTGCATAATTGCAAAGTCAGGCTTAAGAGCCCAGCATCAATGGTTTTTCATTCTTTTAAGAATTATTTTATGAAATAATATATCACCAAGGTTCTTGATGTCACAGAGCATTGATTGTGTAGAAAAGTAAGATTAAATGGAAAATTTTAGGCATAACTTAAGTAACTTCTTTCACTTATATTTTACTGTTTATGTATGCCCAAGAGTAATATGTGATAAAAATAGATGACAAAGTCTAAAGATCTCCCTCAGTAAGTATAAAATTTTAAATTACAAGAAATTTGAAATTTAAATTACATTTGAGACTTTAAAAAATGTAGTAACTTTAGTTGATTTTAACAGGTGGTTTAGTCCTCTAGTGCCTAGTCTGTTAAACTACCAGAAATATAAGTCTTGTATTACTTTTGTAATCAGAAAGCATACACTATTTCCAAAAAATTGTTTGATTTTGAGAGGGTCTTTCAAAAGAAGAGAGAAAGAGAACTACAGTAAAAGAAAGAGTTTCTTCTTTAGGACAGGGAAAAATTTGGCATGTTTGTATATTACCTCCTTGTTCCTAATATTTTATGTTTATGTTCTCTCTCCTTGATTAGATTTGTCAGAGGCTTGTCTATTTCATGATGTTTACATAATGACGTTGTTTTTATTTTCTAATTAATTTTATTTTGGTTTTAATTATTCCTATGCTTCTATTTACCTTTGGGGAGTTTGTTGTTGCTTTTTATACAATCTTTTTTTTCTCTCTCAAGAAACAATAAAATATTTAAAAGTCTACATTTTCCTTCAAATACTGCTTTGACTGCTTTGACTTATCACAAAGATTTAGATAGGTTGGCATTTTCCTTATTTTTAAAAAAATAGCTAACTAATAAAAATCACTAATATTTGCCATACAATTTTATAGCCTTGGATACTTGTTTGATTTACAGGTGATTGGGGGCTATTTATAAGAAAACACATATGCTGCTACTGTTCAATTGTGGACAGAAAATATAGCCCATAAAATGTTTTCCTTTATTGCCTTTAATGAAAACTTTCTCCATGACCCAGGATGCTCAATTTTTATACATGAACATGTGTAGCCATTATTGTAGAATATAAAATCTGAAATAATATTCTTCATTATGAATATTTTAGATCCTCCATGCCTTTATATATTATCTGCTTAATCTGTTATTGCTATTTAAGTATTAAAATCTCCCACTATAATTGTGTTTTTATTATTTTCTCATTACAAGTCTATCACTCTGCATTATATATTTAGATGCCATGTTGATCCGTATCAATTCCTTATTATTATATTTTCATTATTGACTACCTTTTCTCATATGCAATAACTCCACTGGCCTTAAGTGCTTTTTTTGCCCTAAGTTCTACTCTATCTGATATGAATATTGCTATCATTGCTTTCCTTTTTTTATCTTTGCCCACTTTAGTTTAGTTTATCTTTGCCCATTCTCTGATATTTAGCCTTCCTAGACCTTTTGGCTATTAAGTATCTATAGTAATAACATATTATTTAATTAATTTCTGAACAATTTATGCTGTTTTACCTTCTAATGCAGGATTTCGACTGTTTAGAATAATTTTAATTGTTATGCTTGGCTTATCTTACTTTCTATTTTATGTCTCCTAACTTTTATTCTTGTTTCTTCAGTTCTGCCTTTTCTATAGGTTTTAGTTTGTTTCCTTTTGTCTTTTAAATCAATTTTTAAGATAAATTTAGCAGCTTGAATAACAAACATTTATTATCACACCCAATTTCTAAAAGTCAGGAATCTGGAAGTGGTCTAGCTGGGTATTTCTTACATAGGGTGTGTCAGGAGGCTGCAGTCTACTGTTGCTTCAGTCTTTTGAAGGCTTGATGCAGGGAGGGGCAGAAGCTGCAAGTTTGCTTCTAAGTTCACTCAGTGGCTGTTGTCAAAAGGCCTTGGTGGGGCTTCCCTGGTGGCGCAGTGGTTAAGAATCCACCTGCCAATGCAGGGGACACGGGTTCGAGATCTGGTCCAGGAAATCCCACATGCCATGGAGCAACTAAGCCCATAAGTCACAACTACTGAGCCTGCTCTCTACAGCCCACGAACCACAACTACTGAGCCCTCGTGCCACAATTACTGAAGCCCGTGCGCCTAGAGCCTGTGCTCTGCAGCAAGAGAAGCCACTGCAATGAGAAGCCCACACACCACAACGAAGAGTAGCCCCTGCTCGTTGCAACTGGAGAAAGCCCGTGTGCGGTAATGAAGACCCAATGCAGCCAAAAAAAAAAAAAAAGACCTTGATGGCTTGGTAGTTGGAGGCCTTGTTCCTTACCACATGGACTTTTTCACAGGACTGTTTGTGACATGGCAGCTGGCTTTCCCCAGAGCAAATGATCCAGAGAGAGGGAGGAATCAAGGTAGAAGCCACAATATCTTTTATAACCTAATTTCCCCAATGACATACTATCACTTTTGCTATATTCTATTGGTCATACAGACCAACACTAGTGCAGTGTGGGAAAGAACAACACAAGAATGTAAATACCAGGAGGCAGGGATATTGGGAGCTATCTTGGAGGCTGGCTAGCTCAAGCACCCTATTTTTAATTCTACTGGTGAATATCTTATGTCCAGAAACATCCTTAACTCTATATTTACTTACTTATAAACGTCTAATAAAAATAAGAATTTGGCTACCAAATTATAAGATGAGCAGTTTAGTACATTTAGCTTCTTTGTCTTATAATTTCCTCATAGTTTCTCATTCTTTATTAATTTACTATGAGGTTTTATAATTCCTAAAATCAACCTCTCTTTGATATTTCTTCCTAATGTTATATCAATGAAGATACTTACCAACAACCATAGTTATATCACTGTGTCAGTCAAGCTTCCACCAGAGAAAGAGAACCAGTAGGAGATAGATATTAATAGATTCATTGCAAGGGACTGGCTTTTGCAATTGTGGGGACTGGCTTGAAAAGTCTGAAATCCATAGGGTAGGCCATCAGGAAGGCCAGGCTGAAATTCCTTGCTGAGCTAAGTGAAGGTTCAGTCCACGAGTGGAATTTCTTCTGAGTTCTGCTCTTACGAGCTTTCAACTGATTGAATCAGACCTACCCAGATTATTTAGAATAACCTCCTTTACTTAAAGTTAACTGATTATAAATGTTAGTCACATCTACAAAATACCTTCATAGCAATACCTTTTTAGTGTTTGATTGAATAACAGGGTTATATTGAATGTTTAGTGTTTGATTGAATAACAGGGTTATAGCCTAGCCAATTTGACACGTAATACATCACTTTTCCTCAAAATCACTTTTCTTCAAACAGTAGCTTTCAAAGCTTTTGGTGCTTTTAAAGACACCAAATACAAAAGGCTTCCTAGATTTTATCAGCACTTTGCCAAACTAATATTGCTTTCCTTGTCCATTTATTTACAAATGAAACTTATATTTGAAATAAATGTCTTTTTTCCCATCTGATTCCTTCAGTTTTGTTTTAATGGCAAAATATAACGCTGCTCTAATTTGCATATAGCCTGCTTTTCTTTTCAGGTTGGAAGGCTTAGAATTATTTCTTTTCTTTTTTTTTTTTTTGATAAATTTTATTTATTTATTTATTTATTTTTCACTGTATTGTGTCTTCGTTGCTGTGCGCGGGCTTTCTCTAGTTGTGGGGAACAGGGGCTACTCTTCATTGTGGCACATGAGCTTCTCATTGCGATGGCTTCTCTTGTTGCGGAGCACGGGCTCTAGGCACGTGAGCTCAGTAGTTGTGGTTTATCAACTTAGTTGCTCTGCAGCATGTGGGATCTTCCCGGACCAGGGCTTGAACCCTTGTCCCCCGCATTGGCAGGTGGATTCTTTTTTTTTTAATTTAAGAGGGTCGACCTCATGTTAAGTGTTCTTACCACAATAATTAAAAAAAGAAGCTTCTAAATTAAAAAATTGGATACAAATGTGTAATTTTTAAGTGACAACGATTTTGCTCTTTAACGTCATTTCTCAATTGACCAGTGACCTAAGGACCCAGCTCCCAGTGCTGTCAGGTAAGAAAGCTTCTACTCTAGGCTTGGCCCTAAGCTCTACCTAAATTGCACTGTTAAACTTGGAACAACTCACAGGTGCCAGGAATCCAAGACCTTCTAGACTCTAGAACAGGAATCCATATCACCTTTAAGGCTACAACCACCACACACACACACACACACACACACACACACACACACACACACACACACACACACACAATCTGGTCTCACTTCAGTTCACTGCACTCTGGTTGTTGGAGGCCTTGTCTAAACAGCCCATCTGGGATCTGAGCCTATGCTTCCTCGGGCTAAGGAAGCATGACTTCAGGCCTCCAGTCCTCTCCCCACCCCTTTTTATGACCAGGCTCGACCTGCCCAGAGCCTCCAGACTAACTAAACTTGGTACCCAGTGGGGCAGGTGGATTCTTAATAGGGAAGCCCTATTTCATTTTTTAATTTCTTTTTCCAAAGCCATGGTCTTGGTCTCTGCTAGTTAATTTTGATTTCCTCTGAACTTTTTTGTGTCCAATCTCGGGTCTTTTTTTGGGTGAAAAAAATATTCTTTTATACATTTATTGATCACACCTGTGATGGTTTTTCTGTATTCTTTGAGACTTCTATTATTCAAAATTTGGTTTTACCTTCCTCTTTCATTTTATTTTAAAATCTACTTATACTTTTTATTTCCTAATATATTTCTCTAAATTATTTTTCATTTCACTGATTTGACTTTTTCCTGTTGAGTCCATTTTGCTTTTCACTGTTTTACACAATTATCTTACTTGATAATGTGAAAATCTGACCAGGTGTTGCTTGGTACATACATATGAGAATTCTCTAGACTGGATATTCCGTTGCATCTTCTTCAGGAATTAATTTTCAGCTCCTCTCTAACATATTTTTGTGTTTCTTATGGCTCAGCCATTTCAATGGTTGGGTTAACTGTGAGCTAACGTGGTATTACAATTTTTATAGGCCCGGTATTAACTTCTGTGTGTACTTCTGCCTTGAGTTTAATTTTTTGAGTCTTATTGTTGATATTGAAATTTCACTGTTTCAATGATTTGTTTTTGAAACTTAAAGAGTATGGGGGACTTCTTAAGCACTGGTGGCACAGTGCTTAAGAATCTGCCTGCAAGTGCAGGGGACATGGGTTCGAGCCCTGGTCCAGGAAGATCCCACATTTCTTGGAGCAACTAAGCCCATGCACCACAACTACTGAGCCTGTGCTCTAGAGCCCACGAGCCACAACTACTGAGCCCGCGTGCCTACAGCCTGCGCTCTGCAACAAGAAAAGCTACCGCAATGAGAAGCCCACGCACCACAACAAAGAGTAGCCCCTGTTCGCCGCAACTAAAGAAAGTTACGTGCAGCAATGACGACCCAACGCAGCCAAAAAAAAATAAATAAATAGTTTAAAAAAAAAAAAAGAGTATGGGAAGTTTAGGGTCTGGGCACAGTTACTCTTTGTCATCTTTTAGGAAGTCCTAAGGTTTTTGATTTTGCTTTGTTTTTTTACTTTTGTTTTTGTTTTGTTAATATTATGGCAGAATGTTTGGAACAGCAGGCCAAGAATCAGGAGATTCAGTGCCAGCTACTCTCCTAAATATCATATTTGTCTAATTCCTTCATTTTTATGGGCTTTAGTTTCCTCATCTACAGAATGTGAAAAAGAAACTGCCCTTACCTTTTAGGAGTGACAGGAAAAATTTGAAGGTTTATGAGAAAACCAAGAAAATTCATGCCTTTCAGCAAATCAGGCTGAGGATAGGGCACTAAGAGTGGGAGTAGAAGGGCAGGAAGTCAGAAATAGGTGAAGGAAATCACTCATTCACTCTGCATTTGTTTATCATATGTCTATAAGACAGGCACTCTGTGAGTTATCTTAGATAAGCTGTTTCAGGTAATCTTCACAACCACTTTGAAAACTGGGTTTACTTTTTTTCTATTTTACAGAAAGGAAACCAACTCAATACTAATTCAAATAATCCTAGCTCTGTACTTTATGAATTGTGTGGCTTGAGTTAATTCACGCAACTCAAAAGGAACCAAGTTAGGACCAGAACTCAAATCTATGAAAACCAGGACTTTTCCCTTTTCATTCTACCATGGTGATCTACTGTGAAGAAGGCACAGCAGCAAAATTGTGGCATTGAGTAGGAGATGGGGGGCCCCTATTGGAATTGCTCGTCTTCTTTTCTTCCACTTAAATTACAAACTATTTCAGGCAAACAGGAAATATAGTGACTAATTTAAAAGCAAGGTATCCATCACCCAGGTTCTCAAATCTTAACATTTGGCCATGTTTGCTTCAGATTTTTTTAAAAAGAAATTAAACATTAATGTATATAGTTGAACCCACTTTGTACTCTTTATGATATAATCCCTTTCTCTTTCTCCCCAGGGGTGTCCGTTATGTTAGTATATATCGTTTTCCTGCATGCCTTTATACATTTACTATTGCCTATGTCTAAACTTCATTTAAATGGTGTCACACTATAAATATATAATTCTGCAAATTGTTTTTCTATTCCAGATTATTTTTTATATATTATTCATGTTGGTATATGTAACTCTAATACATTAATTTTAACTATTGAATATTTTTTATTGAATGAATATACCTCAATTTATATTTATTTGGTGACCTATTAATGGACATTTATATCATTAGCAATTTTCAATGTTACATCAATGTTGCAATGAATATTCTTATACATTTCTCATTGTACATACACAAAGGGTTTTCTAGAGTAGATTGTTTATACCTAGGAATAGAGATGTTAGCAGTGTGTAAGGTCCTAGTTCTTCACATCCTCACCACTAGTTGTTTTTGTACACTTTTAAATGGCTTTTTTTTTTAATCTGATGAATATGAGTGATCTGTTATTTTAATGTGCATTTCTCATAGTAGAGAGATTGAGTTTCTTTTCTTGTGTTTTTGTTACCAAGTCCAAACTCGCTCTGCTTGCCACATGACAGGCCAATGAATCAGAGAAAAGGTGTTGAGGCAAGGAATACGAGTTTATTCAGAAAACCAGCAGACTGAGAAGATGGCAGACTAGTGGCAAATATCCCCTGGAATGGTCAGCCTCGTGGAGGGGATGTGTTAATTATTCTTTCTTGCAGCCATCCACAGGTGGACAGGGTCCAGATGTTTCCCTGAACAAAGGCACTTTGGTTTAACATTCAGGCATAGGGGCAGGGTTCCTCGAGGCAGGCCATTATGTAGAGACAGTACCCTTTTAATGAACAGAAGTAACGGGAAGCAAAAGTTAAAGAAACAGATCCAACATGTAGTCAGATTTGGCTCTTGCCTGTTACATTTTCTCTTTTGCAAATTGCTTGCTCATATCTTTTGCTCATTTTTCTGTTAAGCTGTTTTTCATTTTCTTATTGTGTTGTAGGGGTTCTTTACATATTCTAAATGTTAACCCATGTCAATTACGTTTATTGCAATTATATTCCCTTAGCCTTTGGCTTGCTTTTTGCTTTATGGTGTCTTGTTGTACAGAATTTTTACATTATAATACTTTCAAAATTATTGGTTTTTTTCCGTAAGGTTTCCATCCAAAGTATAAAAAAGTTCTCCAGTGAGAATTGGAGAATTCTCCAATTCTCTTCTAAAAATGTTAAAATTTTGCTTTTTGCATTTAGGTCTTGATCTACCTGGATTTTTCTTTCTGTACATGATATAAAACAGGGATCTATTATACTTTTTTCAGTTGTGGATTATTGATTATTCTAATATTAATTTTTCAATAATTAATTTTTTGCTACACAATTTGTGGTGTCACATTGATCACATTTTATGTATATGCACCTACCTCTTTATTTTGCTTCACTGGCAGCCTTGACAATCCCTATACTATCACCATGGTGTTCAATATCATGTCCTTATTATAGGTCTTTTTTTTAACATCCCCATGACATTTATTTTATAACTGGAAGTTTACACCCTTTGACCCCCTCCACCCATTTTTCCCACTTCCCCCAAACCCCCACCTCTGGCAACCACCTATAGGTTTTGATACTCCTGGCTATTCTTGACCTTTTAATCTTTTATGTGAAGCATAAGTTCTACAAAACAAGTCTTTTGGGATTTTGTCTGGAATCTTTTTTTTTTTTAAATAAATTTTATTTATTTATTTATTTATTTATGGCTGCATTGGGTCTTCCTTGCTGCGCACGGTGAGCAGCGTTGTGGTGCGCGGGCTTCTCACCGCGGTGGCTTCTCTTGTTGTGGAGCACTGGCTCTAGGTGCATGGGCTCAGAAGTTGTGGCTCACGGGCTCTGTAGTTGTGGCTCACGGGCTCTAGAGCGCAGGCTCAGTAGTTGGGGTGCACAGGCTTAGTTGCTCTGCAGCATGTGGGATCTTCCCGGACCAGGGCTCGAACCCGTGCCCCCTGCACTGGCAGGCAGATTCTTAACCACAGCACCACCAGGAAAGCCCTTGTCTGGAATCTTATCAACTTTTTAGATTAATTTGGTCCTAACTTACTTCCTTTTTTTTTTTTTGGCTGAGACGTGCAGCATGTGGGATCTTAGTTCTCCTACCAGAGATAAAACCCGCGCCCCCTGCATTGGGAACGCAGAGTCTTAACCTCTGGTCCGCTAGGGAAATCTCCTAACCAGGGGTCCCCAACCCCTGGGCCGCGGACCGGTACTGGTCCGTGGCCTGTAAGGAACCGAGCCGCACAGCAGGAGGTGAGTGGCGGACGAGCAGGCCAAGCTTCATCTGCCGCTCCGCAGCGGTCCCCATCGCTCGCGTTACTGCCTGAACCATCCCCCCTCAACCCCCGTCCGTGGAAAAATTGTCTTCCACAAAACCGGCCCCTGGTGCCAAAACGGTTGGGGACCACTGCCCCTAACTTACTTTCTTATTAACTTTAATATTGAGGCTTCCCATCTATGAACATAGAGTATTTTTTTTATTTAGTTTTATTTTATGTTTTAAAATAAGTTTTAGAATTTCCTCTGTAAAAATTTTTGAAGTCTTTTTTTTCTGTAGGTTTCATTTTTTTCCCCCTAGCATGATAACAGAAACAAGTACAGCAGCAGGGAATTTGGGAATGAATGCTTCAAAAGATTCTGAACAATAAAAGAGAAAAAGTTTGTAAGAGCTGTCCAGCTGTGTTTTGATTCTTATGATGGCTTTGTACTGTGTCAACAGTAGCTAAGCTAGAACTACATTTCCCATAATTTCCTTCCTTCTCTGCAAGGTTCTTGGTTAGAATTGTCCACAAGAGAAGTTTGCATGAGATTTTGAAAGTAGAAGTGAAGTAATAGCCAATTTTGTGCTCTGAAGGTCAGTGTAGGGTTTAAGCAGTTATGCAGTTCACACATCATCAATTATCTACTGGCTTATTTTGTTGGTTTGGTGCAAGCTACATCTCCCACTGGATATCCTCCTTCATTCTCTCCAAATTCTGGGCCATGTGCATGTACAGGAAATTTTCCTGTATGCTAAGGAAAACCAGCTTTTAGAGTAGGAGTGAGAAAGACCCACACACAGTTCTATTTTGTCCTCACAGGTTGCATTTGGTCCTTTGTGTCTCCCACATCCAGTCTATCTCCCCTTTCCAACTGCTGGCCTTGCTGACTTCAGGCCCAGCACTGGATGCAGGAGCAACAGATTTACGTAGACTGCTTACCTGGCTCCCAGGATTGTAAAAGACCCAATCCCCATAATAAATCCTTTATTCTATGTCACTCCTAGTGGTCTTCATCCCTAATCAAATCCTAACTGATATAATTCCCATTTCCCTAAAGGTCCCAGAAGGAACACTGGAAAAATAGAATGAAGGAAATGATTAACTGCATAAGGCCGCTGAGGGAATGAGAGAATATCTCAGAGAATTCAAGGACAAGATACAGTTCTTTTAATGAAATGAGTAAAGATTGATGCTGTGGAAACTACAATGGCTAGTGTCAATGGAAAGGAGTCTGAGACACACTTCCATAGTTCTGCACAGATCCAAAATCAATGAGCAGGAGGCAATTTGGGAATGCAGGGTTTATTTGGTAATTAACTTTGTTTTTTACTGTTGGTGATTTCTTTTAGAAGCCCCTTAGTACAATGCCTGGCACAGTATGCACGCACTCAACAAAGTTTTTTAGAATGAATTGAAATTAGACTATCCTTGGGAATATTGTGAGACTCACTTTTGCTGAAATGCCGTTAATTAGGCCAAAGATAAATATTATTGCTCCGTCTTTGAGAGAGAAAATGGATACTTAAAGAGATAGTACAATATTGTCTCTTTTCATGGGGAAATATGGACTAGATGATAAAAATCCCTGAATTTTGGAACAGGTAATGAGTTTAGTGTAGCCCTCTCATTTTCCAAATGAGTCAAAAGAAGTTAGTTAACTTGACAAAGTCAGTGGCAAATTTGTGTCAGAATCATGTTCATAGAAATCTCAGTCTGTTGCTCTGTTTACTAAACAAACCTCAATCTCTTCCCTGCAAAAATAGTTGGGTGAATTTATTTATTGTTGATTGAAAAGTTAAACCCAAATACTGATAAGATCAATTTCAACTTGGTGAGAGATCTCTGAGGGCCCAGGCCTTACTTCATACAATATTTTCCTCAACAACTTGGATAAAGACCTACAAGAAATACTTATATGAAACTATCAGGTGACATAAACTGTACTATACTGACCTAGAGAGTTAGAATTCCAAATACTAAGTAATAAGCTCTAATGTTGGGCTAAAAGATAAAAATTTACAGGAGTAATTGGAAAGTCCAGTATATACATTAAAATATATAATAAGTATAGGAAGGGAAAAACTTGGTTTGGTAGCAGTTCAAGAGGAAAAGGACTGCCATTTTATAGAAGTCAATGAATGATGCAAACGAACTTTAAAAAAATGTTTGTATAGTCTTTGATTGTAAGAAGATGGAGGAAGCAAGATTGGTTGAGGATGTAGATATGGGTACAATTTAGAGAAAGGCCTGAGACACAGCTTTAAGCTATGAGATCTAAATCTTTTCCTAGAAATCAAGAGAAGCTAGTGTATAGCTTGTGGGTATCCCTATGAAACCTTGCTTGATTCTGATTCTTCCACCCCCTCATCATATACCTGCAGTGCTCGTTTCATGTGTATAAAGTGCCTGTAGACCAACTTTCCCCTCTGATCACCTTAATTCTATCTTTCATTCAAGCCTAGCTCCAGTCCTACCCATTTCTCAACCCCATTCATGATGAACTTTCCCTTGCTCTGAACTTCCTTAGCGTTTATTTATCCCAAATCCTATACTATATTTTAGATTGTTACTTTTATTTAATGATGATTGTGATGGTGATACGGGTGGCAATAGTGACAAGTGACATTGGCAATATATAAGAATTAGCTGAGGGACTTCTCCGGAGTTCCAGTGGTTAAGATTCCACGCTCCCAGTGCAGGGGGCCCAGGTTCGATCCCTGGTCAGGGAACTAGATCCTGCATGTCGCAACTAAGAGCCCGCATGCTGCAACTAAAAGAAAGATCCCGCACGCTGCGGTGAAGATCCTGCACACTGCAACTAAGACCCAACAAAGCCAAATAAATAAATAAATAAATAAATAAATAAAAAGAATTAGAATAAGAAAACCTTGAGAAGTGACTCGTTTCTAAGAAGATATTTAGCTAATTGTAAAAGTTAAAGAATGAAGTAATTTGGGGGCTCCACTGGTGACGCAGTGGTTAAGAATCTGCCTTCCAATGCAGGGGACACGGGTTCGAGCCCTCGTCCGGGAAGATCCCACATGCCGCGGAGCAACGAAGTCCGTGAGCCACAATTACTGAGCCTGTGCTCTAGAGTCCAAGTGCCACGACTCTGAAGCCCGCGCACCTAGAGCCTGTGCTCTGCGACAAGAGGAGTCACTGCAATGAGAGGCTTGCACACCGCAATGAAGCGTAGCCCCTGCTCACCGCAACTAGAGAAAATCCGTGCTCAGCAATGAAGACCCAATGCAGTCAAAAATAAATAAATAAAATAAATAAATTTATTAAAAAAAAAAGAAGTAATTTGGAAAAACCACTATTCTATTGTTGCTTTGAAATTTGACTTTTTAAAGAAATTGTAAAATTATGTTAAAGAGGGGCAACATATAAAGAAACTGAGTCCCTGGATGTTAAGTAAGTTTGCCCAGGGTCACTAAATGAAAGATCAATTTGATGCTCCAGAGTACTGGGCGTTACACTATGTCTATCAGATAAGGTTCTTGGGAGTTTATGTTGTAAGAAACAGAAACCAACTGTAGCTGGTAAAAGCAGAAATGGAATTTATTTGGTCAACACATCTACTTAATGTATATTTCTTGAGTGCTCACTATGTGCTAGGTACTTTTTTTTAGGCCCTTGGGGATTTAGCAGAAAAGAAAGTCCCTATTTTCAAGGAATTTATATTGTAGTAGGGAAGATAAACAATAAACTAACACATAAATATATTTCACGTGCTAAAGAAGAAAAATAAAGAGGAATGATTCAGATGTGAGAAAAAAAAATAGAGGGGATCTGGCAGAGGAAAGGAGTGCTATCTTAAATAGGGTGGTCAAGGTGGCCTATCTGATAAAATAACATTTAAGTAGAGACCTGACTGAGTGAGGCAGCAAGTCACATTGGCATCTTGGGGAGGAGTGCTCCATGCAGAGGGAAGGGCAAGGCTAAGGTCTGGGATCAGGAGTGTGCGCAGCAGTTTGAAGTAAAGCTTGTGTGGCCAAAGCAGAGCAAGTGAGGAAGAGAAGGGAGATAAGATTAGAAAGGTAGCAAGCAAGGGGCCAATCATGGAGACCTCAGTAAGTATTTTGACACTTATTTTGAGTAAGATCAGAAATGTGGGATGGTTTTGATCAGAGGAGTAACAGGGTCTGACTTAAGATTTTAAAAGATCACCGACTACTATATGGAGACAGGACGGTATGGGAACAAAGGCGAAAGCAGGAAGGCCAGTTAAGAGGCTGTTGCAGGAACCGGTGAGGGATAATGGTGGCTCAGGCCAGGGGGCACTGGTGGAGGAGAGAGGCCACTTTCAGAATTTCCTGATGGATTGGATATAGGGTTACAAAGAAGACTCAAAGACATCTCCAAAGTTTGGGCCTGGGAAGCCAGAAGAAGGAGTTGGATAGTTCATAGGATTTCCTGGAGACTCAAGCTCTGAAAATGGGCATGTAAATAAAGAGGAGGGAGGGAGCCACAACCATAGCCAAACTCATACCATGGAGCCTGTCTGATGAAGCCTTTCTTGCTGCCAGCACTGGACATTGCATGCCATCCCTGGCATGGAAACTAGATATTCTAGCTTTTGCTAGAATAAACTCTCTTTCTCTGCTTCTTTCTCTGCGTTACTCTTTCCTGAGTCAAAACCCCAGGTGCTCATATCCAACTGACCAAGCTCAGATCCCTTGCCCTACTCCCCAGCTGCAACAGGTGCTGGGAAAGTAAGTATCTGGTCCTTCTAAAGTGGGACACTGGCCCTGCTTTTTACTTAAGTTCAAATGGCAGGGAATTCCTCCATTACAGGAAGGGGGCTCATATGACAGGCAGCCACAAACACAAGGGACACACAGCACATTGTGTCGGAGCAGTCGCTGAGGCAGGAAGCTACTATAACTCATTTAAGAGCTAGGTGTTTTAAAGGAATTTTAAAAAACCAATGTGAGAGAATTTCATTCATAACTGTGAGAGCACTTCAAACTCTTCAACAGGAAGATGAACGGTTGCATTATCACCTGATGGCACGAAGTATCAGTAACAGACTTCCTTCTGCTTTGCCCACTTCTCTCACCACAGCCCCGCGAAGCTCGGGTTCCTACAGAAGCTAGGCTTGCTTTCAAGGCACCCAGGGCCCTATCTATGTATTATTTATCCTTCTTAATCATTGCAGCATCAGGCGAAAGTGAGGCCTAGCAACCTTCTGATGATTGTGGAGGGAATCAAATGTACTTGGAAGCAAAGGGCTGTACCAAAGTCAGGCATTACTGAGTGGTACTTTAAAAAGTTTCTGACCTGCTTTAAGAGCCTCCACAAAATCTCACAGACTTCTCCATGGAGTCGTTGTGAAGGGCTTGCAAAGCAAAGGTTGGAAACTACCAGGCAATGCGAAGAGCACCAGATGGGGCCAGAGACACCACCGTGCTGCCGAGCTTAATCCACTACATCTCCACAAGCTGCGATCTCTGTAAAGCTTAGTTTCCTCTTCTGTAAAATGGAAAGAAATCGCCATTTCACAGTGTTATCCTAAGGATCACATGAGAGAATATATGTAAAGCCTATCTGAAGTGTGAATAAAGTGTCCTGTGAAGTTAGAATAACTTACTTCTCACAGGCACAGGGAACCAACAGTTTTAAACCTAGAGCACTTAGGTCCTATACCTGTGTTGCCTGGAACATTTCTGTTGTCCTGGAAATGGAGGCCCACAGGTTCTTGGTACCTTGTCTCAAGAATGTTACTATGGCGTTGATGACAGAACCCAGCTTGTAGCCTTTCCTGTCCCCATAATTCTATTTTATTTTTTTTAAATTATATTATTTTTGGCTGCGTTGGGTCTTCGTTGCTGTGTGTGGGCTTTCTCTAGTTGCGGTGAGCAGGGGCTACTCTTCGTTGCGGTGCACAGGTTTCTCATTGCGGTGGCTTATCTTGTTGCACAGCACAGGCTCTAGGCGTGCGGGCTTCAGTAGTTGTGGCTCACGGGCTCTAGAGCGCAGGCTCAGTAGTTGTGGTGCATGAGTTTAGTTGCTCTGCAGCATGTGGGATCTTCCCGGACCAGGACTCGAACTCATGTCCCCTGCGCTGGCAGGCAGATTCTTAACCACTGCACCACCAAGGACGTCCCCCTGATCATTTTAAACAGGGCGTTATGTCGTATGTCGTCTGCTCTCTGGCTTGCCTTACTGCCTTGATGTGTTATGTTGGTGTGAACTGATAGCTCCCAAGTGGAGGTGTTAATTTATGCATCCCATTGTTGTGGGGAGCCCCTCCCAACTCCACTCAGGGATGGCTTGCTTGTTCTTTCTGCATCTGGCTGATCCAGGTGTTGCTTTCCATTTCCCCCATTTGGTCCTAAATCTTCCTCCTCAGAGACTTTTCCCCAGAGCCCTGGGTAAAAGCTGACTGGCTAGAAAATTCCCACTTCCCACTAGTCTTAGTCTCGCCTGGTGTAAGAGCCATTCTGTGGTTTGTGACTGAGGCGCCTGGGGAGACATCCTCTGGGTGGCCGCCTTTGTTTAGGATGCACAAACTTAAGGCCCACAAATTGCTCTGTAGGTTCTTCCAAACTTCTCTTTTGTGAGTTGGGTAGGGACATTTCCCCAGGTTTCTATGGTACTTCCTGTCTTTGGGAAGTGCTCTCCCAGGTCTGACCACAACCGGAAGGATGAAACTTACAGGGCATCTGAGCCCTATTGGGAGAACTGGGGCAAAGTAAGAGTTAATGGAGGCAGGCCTTGGGCGTCGCCTGCTCACCATGAGGAAAGGAGAGGAGCGTGTGCTGTGCCTGTATGAGGCAGCGGGTAAGGTTACAGTGTCTATATTCTGTCTATATTGAATGTGAAAAATATTTTACAACTAAAATGTATAATAAATATAAGTACATGTGAACTGGCTTATTTATGAATTATTTGTTTGGGCCTCTTGTAGTTCTGAACACGTGAAATGGGGAAAAGAGACGAAAGCAAACCTTTTGCCTTATTGCATTTTAAAAACATATACCCAGAAAACCTTTTGGAAGAGAACGGGTTACTTTCAGTCCCTAAACTTCATGGTGACTCATGGAATCCCCTTCTCTTGCCTTATATGCAGGAAGGCATTTGCTAGAGGGGAAGATGTGAATATTTTTCACTAGACTTTGTTTTCGCATCTACGTTATGTGTTCATTACTTTAAAAATCATGTGCTGCTAGGTTCCACTATATAAGATCAGAGCCAGTTCCTGCATTCTGTGGCGTTAAAATTTGAGATAGATATACTTATGAAGTTCCAACCTGCAATAACAGAGAACCCAAACCAAAATAATAGTGAAATAGGAGTAAGATGTTTTCATGAATAAGATTTTAGAGTTGAGAATGAAGAAAAGCTTCACAAAAAAAGTTGAGAGTTCAGTGTCCAGGGGAAGTGTTCAGCTAGGAGGTGTCCTAAAGGAGAGGGAATTACAGGATCTATTTGAATAAAATTAATTCTTTACACTGTCTAGCCTATAGCTTGTTGGGAAAGGGACTGTTTTGATGGGGAGAAGTCAAGGCCTTTTAGGGCCCTGGTGGGGTGAGTAAAGACGGTTAATTAAACAGTTTTCTTCCACTCTGGCAAATCACAGCAGCACCGGATTTGTGGCCCTAGTGGGCTCGCAAGGTGCTGACTTTCCGGAGGTGGTTGCTGCTATGTGCCTCAGACCTAAGATCAGGTCACTTTGAAGGTTAATTGTCACATCACCAATCTGCAGCTGGGAGGACCTTGCAGATCTGGGAAACAAGATACCATCAAGGGGGGGTTCTGCAGAACACTGAGACATGCAGTCAAGCAGGAGAGAGGAAGGCGAGCAGAGGGAGCTGCTGCAGGAAGGACGCCCACATGGGCAGGTGGGGGCTTGTGTTCTTATATCCATCAGAACCTACATCTTTGTGTAGAGCAGGGAGCACAAGTTTGATACTAGTTACTCAGACTGCAAAACATGCTGGACCTCAATTATCCTGAATCAAGGTATTACAAGGTGGCCAACCCTAAACTTTGCTCATAACAAGGGGAAAAGCTTTGGGGATCTGAGCCAGCTCTGGAGCTGGTACATAGGATCGTCTTCTGGACACTCCCCTTGATTTTACACTCCTTTGAACAATTCTTATTTATGAGTCTTATGTAGAAACAAGACTAAACAAAAATTATTTACCAAACACCAGCAATATGCACAGTATTATGCTAGACCATGTAGGGGGTTGCAAAAAAATTATGAAATCTGCATTTTTATAAATATTCATACATTCCCAAGTGTTTTCAGATCCTTGCAAGGTTTTATCATTATAACTTCTGCTTATCCTTTCCAGGGAGCTTTCTTGTACTAACTTTATCTTGTTATATTTATTTCAATATTTATATGTATTAATTTTTGAAGTTGCATGCATTTGTGCTTGTCTCTCTATCTTTGATATATGTTTAGGTGTGTGTATCTTAATATTAGACTGCTTAGACCAGGCACCTTCATTTACCAGTTGCACTAAAAGTTTCCTGAGGATTAGAACTCTGTTTTATCCAAAAGATTGAGAGCCACTATAGAGGCAGAACTTAAAAAAAAATTATTCACTTAAAAAATTTTACCTATAATAAAATTCACTATTTTTGTGAGTACAGTTCTGTGAGTTTTGACAAATGTATGCAGTTATGTAAACACCACCGCAATCAAGATATAGAATAATTTTTTCCCCCCTCCTCACTAATCCCTTTTGTAGTCAATCTCCCCTACCTCACCCCAACCTTAGCCCCTGGCAACCACTTATCTGTTTTCTGTCCCTATAGTTTTGTTTTTTCCAGATGTAATATAAGTGGAATTACACATATGTAGCCATTTGCATGTGACTTCTTTCAGTTACCATGATACCTTTGAGATCCATCCATGTTGTTGCATGTGTCAGTAATCTGTTCCTTTTTATTGCTGAGTAGTGTTTCATTCCATGAATGTACCATAGTTTCATTATCCTTTCACCAGTTGAAGGACATTTGGGTTGTTTCCAGCTTTTTGTGACAATGAATAAAGCCACCATGAACATTTATGTACAAGTTTTTGTGTGAACATAAGTTTTCATTTCTCTGGATTAACTACATAGGAGTGGGACTGATGAGTCATATGGAAACTGTATGTTTAACTTGAAAAGTAGCTGTGAACCTAAAACTGCTCTAAAATATAAAGTCTTTAATAAGCAAAAAAAAAAAAAAAAAAAAAAAGGAAAGAAAGAAGCTGTCAAACTGTTTCCCAAAGTGGCTGTTCCATTTTCTATTCCCACCAGCATGTGTGAAGGTTCCAGTTGCTATATATCTTTGTCAGCACTTGGTACTGTCAGATTTTTAATTTTAGCCATTCTAATAGATGCGTAGTAGTTTCTCATTGTGGTTTTAATTTACTCCTAATAACTAATGTTGTTGATCATCTTTTCTTGTGCTTGTTTACCATCTATATATCTTCTCTGGTGAAGTATCTCTTCAAATCTTTTGCCCTTTTTCTTAATTGGCTTGTTTGTTTTATTACTGAGTTTTGAGAGTTGTTTATATATTATGGATACAAGTCCTTTGTCAGATGTGTGTTTTTTTAGACAAATAAAACTTCAAGCTGGCTTAAAAGACAAATTGGTTCATGTAATTAATAGTAAGAGCCAGAGGTATAATGCTCAGGCTTCAGGATCAGTGAAATTCAGTTTCTCATTATCTTCCCATATCTCCACTCCTACTGTGCTAGATTTATCTTTGGCATAGCTTTTCTGGTGGTTACAAAATTGCTGCAGTAGCTCCAGGCCTCATGTCCCTAAACCACACTGTCCTGAAAGAGGGAGGGCTAGCTTCAAGTAGAGCTTAAGAATGAGAGATCTTCTTTTACAATAACCCCACAAACCTCCCCCATGTCTCCTTGGCCTGAAATGGGTCAGATGCTTATCATAAAGCAATCTCCATGGTCAGATGAATGTCATGAGCTGACTGGGTTAAGCAATGAGGAGTGGACACTTATGCTTTGAGGTCGCCCAGCATCTTATGATCATCCTTCCCTTGTGGGGGTTTTCTGCCATTATGAGTCCTACCTCCCCAAAGGAGAAGCCAGTCCCTCACTGTCTCAGTGTCCCTTGCAGCTATGGCACAGGCATGAATACAGGCACTAATCAGATGCTTCTGTGAGAGATTTTGATTGAGAGCAGGATGAGAAAGCTAGGGACATGCAGGATCAATTTTCTTACCAGGGTGGCAGCAGAGGTCCAATTGTTAATTTGTTAAGTGGGATTGGGCCCTAACTAAGTCAATCCATGTAAAACTAAGTCAGTATGGCCCTTGACTCATGTCACTACAAAACTATGACCTCTATAGTTTTTTCTGTTTTTACACCATTTGTTTCAAACTCCTAGATGTGTGAGGATTAGGACGCTCTTACTTCTGAGAGACCTAAGGAAGGCGGAGGGAGCCTGTGGTGCCAGGGACTTCCATAGCCCTTCATTTTAAGTACCTTGCATAGGAGGTAAGGTTTGGCATAGGAAAGTTCTAAGCAAAATGGGGAAGGTGGCGGAACACTGGGGAGATGTTACCTCATTAATTTTAGATAAACAAATGTGGCTGGAGGGTAGAGAACGGAGGGAGGAACAGTATATGGTTAAACTAAAGAGGTAAGCAGGGCCCAGGGCATATTAGGTTTTATAAGGCATGGACCTCATCCAACTTTGTGACTTGAGCACCTGAGTGTGAGTAGTGATGTTATTTACTGTGATGGGGAACCCTGGAGAGAGAGGTTTGAAAGGAGAGGTGAAAGTGAGTTTGAGGTGACTTTGTGATATCCTGTCAGTTAGGTAATTGGATCTATGGACCTAGGAGCTCAGAAGATACAGTCATAGGCAAGTTGTTAACATTGGAATTCCCTGGCTTTCTTTATATATGCCTTACGAGAGTGTATAATGAGTTTAAAAGGCAGGCCTCTTGGTTGCAAGAGACAGAAATCCTATTTAACTACCTTGGAGAAAGCCAGGAATTTATTAGAAGGATATTGGTATAATTTCTTGATCAAGGAATAACTGATGAACCAAACTACAAGAAGGGCAGAAATGCATCTAGGGTCATGGAACAACTGAAAAGGCAGACGTCTATAGCTTTTATCCTTTCTCCTCTTTTCCTCATGTTCTCTTAATGCCTACTGGTGTCCTCCGTATGGAAGTAATGAGAAAAATTGTAAAGAGACACAAATGCCAGGTGATCCTATGCTACACAGCTTTAAATGCAGGTAAATGAAGAGACTGTCTCTCTTAACAGACACAGTTTGAAAATCGTGGGCAAGAAATTACTAGCCTCGCCCGGGTCACACCTCACCCCCTGGACCAGCTTACTCTGGAGGAGGTAATAGGGTGGTGGTCATGTATGCACATGGCAGAATAAAAATTAAACATCCTGTATCATGATATTGGTCTGGCTACTGTGATGAAGATCCAAAATAACAATGGGTTAAATGAAATAAGAATTAATTTCTCTCATGTAAGTACCAGGATATAAATACAGTATTGAAAATATATTTTAACAGGACTGTTATGGATTGAATCAGTTCAGAATTTGTGGGACTGAATACAATTTTGGAGCCCTCTTTAAGGAATATAATACAAATTTTATAGTGCAAAATTAGGTACAAAAGTAGATATTTCTTAAGTATGAGAAAAGAAATCATAACCCATTACTGGAGCTTTGGGGTTTCAGGTCCCTTTCTTCTGAGATCTCTTTAGCCAATTTGCCAGACCTGCTTCCTAATTGCAATGTTCCCCTCTCCATTTAGAGCACTTCACAACTCCCAGCAGCTGCCAGCACTCACAGGGGCTCAGGCAAGTAAAGCTTCGAGCTTCAGCTTCATTGGCTTCAAGGTACATCTACCTCAGTGCTGAGGTAAAGTTCCATTCCCTTGTTAAGAAGAAAAGAATAGATATCCCACTAACAGTCTCTCAGTACTAGTTCATTATGCATAACCCCAAAGGGCATTATTAGGATTTATGGTTAAGGGTTTCAGAAGAACTATGTCAGCTTAATATTGAGAGAAACTAATGCAGTCAATAGATATATTGGGCTGCACTAAAATGTGTGGAATTCTTTGTCCCTGGAGGGAATTGGGCTGCTAAGCATTCATGAGGATGTCTCAGGAGAATTTAAGCAACAGATAGGTCAGGCTTATTTATATTAAACAAACTTTAAGGTAGTATAGTGAACCACAAAGGGCATGGACTTCAAAGTAAAAAAGATCAAGGTTTGAGTCCTCATCATACCTCTAGCTAGTAAGATGACAATGGGCAAGTGGTTTAACTTCTTTGAACTTTGATTTCCTTGTCTATAAAATGGGGATAACAAAACCTATTCTTCTGGTTTTCTATAGGGATTAAATGTGAATGAATTTTAAATATGCAGATAGGTGCATAATAATAGATCTCAATATAAATTATTTTCCTCTCTCCTGCTCCTTTCCAGTACCAAGATTATATGATTCTATGTGGGATCTGAGCTTTGTCTTGAAATATAGATAGGATTAAGATGAGCACAGAGGGAGATAAACATTCTAAACAGAGTGACTTTGACATGGTGATGTGTTGACTCCTAGTTTTTGTCTGTCCAACATTCCTTCCTCTTTTTAAGGTACGGCTCCTCTTCCAACCATAGTACAAGTAATTTGGAGACAATTTATAAATCACAAAACCATCCTTTTATCACCCAATTTCTCCATTCTTAGTCATAATTACTCATACCTTGAATGGCAGAAGTAAATCTTCAAGTAATTTCTTTTAAGAAGGGGAAGCAAGTATTCTATTTATTGAGCCCTTGCATATCTGAAAATATTTTTTGTTGCCTTCACCCAGGAAAGTTCAATTGCTTGGATATAAAATACTGTTTTGCAAATCTGTTTAATGTCTGGCTTAATAGAAGATAGCTCATATGTTTCTGCATTCAATCTGTTGTGATATGTTGTCGTGGTTGGAACATATGAAGAAAATCTAGCCTCATGCCAATATGAAAGTATGGAAAATGGAGAAGTATTTTAATAATCTTTTCAGATAATTCTATATATTCTTCTTTGATACTATACCAAAATTCAATAAAAGGTTAGTTGCATTGTGGAACCTAAAACCATTTCAATGAATCATTCATACTCTGCTAAATTAGAATCTATTGACCTATTTTTCACATTGAATGGAATTTTTAACTGTGCATAATTTTGTAACATCATGCATTTGGTTATTTGGAAATTATTGGTTCACTGAGTTATGCGTATCTTCCAAATGTTAACATATTTCATTAAACAATATAGAAAAAAATCACTTTCATTTGCTTTAGCACTGATATCATCAGAAAAGGCTGTAAGTATTAAGGATCTGAGCTCAGAGCAGCGGACACAACTTTTCTAATATTTTAATTTTCAGAAATCTCAAAGTTTTTCATTGGTAACAAATACTGTCAATAGGCTTACTTTTTTCGTTTTCAAGAAAGTGTCTTCCGGTATCCAAGTCTCCATAACAATGGTTTGTAAGTCATTCTTTCAAGTAAATGGTGATACATGAAAAAAGTGGCTAGTTCAGCTTGTGACTCAATCCCACAAATGCTTTTTGTTGAGACAACCATCATACTCTAACAGAGAAGAACAAACCTGACTCCATATTGGATCTATTCCTTTAGCTCTTACCTTTGTGCTCTGTTGCCTATGCTTAGTCATGCTGGCTCTGCACATTTGTAAAAGAATGTTGCCTATAGCCCTTTCTCAAGGCTCTCCCTCCCAGGCTTGATCTTTAAAGCCATAACACTTCTTCATTCATATGGAGATAAAAAGTTGCAGAGCAGAAAATAATTTGTCTTGTTGGAGATTTATAGGAACATAGTGACCAGACAAACGTGGACACCTGCAAGAACAAAGGATTATCACATCCCCTCTGGGGTCTGGCCAGCACCAAGAAGTCTGCAACAACCAACCACACCCCCTCCCCTTTTAGTATAAAAGAATCCTGAATTCTAACTCGGGTAATATGGTTGTGTGGAATGCTAGTCCGTTATCTTCTCAGTCTGCTGGTTTTGCAAATAAAGTCACTATTCTTACTTTTTGATTTATTGGCCTGTCGTGTAGCGAGCATTATGAGCTTGAACTTGATAACAGTACTTCACTAGACAAAAGTGCATTATGTTTATTTCCTATTTGCCACCTAGAATATTTTTTAAATGTGCACTTAAGATTCAGGTAGCCCCCACTCCTCCTCCCAGGGAAGAGTGGGGACTACCTGAGCGATGAGTTTGAGAAAATGGGCATAAGTAGTTTAATGTCTTCATCTAGGAAGCTGACTTGCTTGTGGAGAGTACAGTCTTCCAGTTGTTCTCTTCCATGCTGTAAGATACAGGGGCAGGCCTTCCTCTATAGTGAGGAGGCCCGCATTTGGGAGGTGTAACCTCAAAGACCCCAACATCTGAAATGCTGGGCTGTAACTATCAGTAAATAAATAGGGAGTTAAATTCTGGATGGCAAAATATATACACAAAGAGGCTTTTGGTGAGGTAAAGTGTGTATCTTTGAGCTTCACACTTTAGGGTATATTGAACATGTTTTAACTTTAGCAAGTTAAGAGGTTGTATTATGCCAGGTGGGTTTTCACAGTTGTGTAGATAGCTTTTAACTTCTGTAAGAGGCTTTAAGTCTTAAGCCACCTCATATTTTTTTTTTTTAATTTTATTTATTTATTTATGGCTGTGTTGGGTCTTCGTTTCTGTGCGAGGGCTTTCTCTAGTTGCGGCAAGCGGGGGCCACTCTTCATCGCGGTGCGCGGGCCTCTCACCATCGCGGCCTCTCTTGTTGCGGAGCACAGGCTCCAGACGCGCAGGCTCAGCAATTGTGGCTCACGGGCCTAGTTGCTCCGCGGCATGTGGGATCTTCCCAGACCAGGGCTCGAACCCGTGTCCCCTGCATTGGCAGGCAGATTCTCAACTACTGCGCCACCAGGGAAGCCCCCACCTCATATTTTGACCTTGACAGATGACTACAGCTTATGTCAGGACTTTGTAGCTTATACTTCTACAAAGCAAAGCTGCACACTTTGGGCCTTACGCAAAGATGTGGTCCCTAGAAAGACAACACAAACCCTAGAAAGTGGCTAAGCCACTGCATAGGCCTCAGGTGGCCTCAGGGTGTACATTATTGCTGCATCCTGAAGCTTTAACTTTAGCACTGGTTGAAGTCCACATGTGTGGACCTCTTGGAAACATAAGCAGAACTGGTGGATCTAGAGGATTAAGTGAGCAGGTATAACTGAGGCAAGAATTTAAACTCTAGAAGAAAACAAATATTTCATTATTTCATTATGTAGTTCTTTAAGGAACTGAAAAGAAAGTAGAAGCCTCAATATTTTATGTGATCTAGTCTCAGAAATCACACACGGTCATTTCTGCAATCTTCTATCACCTAAGTAAGTAAGTCTGTTCAACGTAGGAGGTGACTACATACAAGAGTGTGAATGACAGAAGGCAGAGATCACTGGGGCCATCTTAGATGCTGGCTACCACAGATGGCTTATTCTTGTAAATTATCCAGGGAGATTTTCTCCTCCTTCTTTCCGGCACTAAGGTCAAGCCAGGTATGTTTCCTTGTCACCTTATTTCTTTACAACAGGGTTTGATTTATGTTTACTTTTACACTGGGGATTCTCTCCTTTGGGTCCTAACTAAGTAGGTATTAAATTACCTACTTAGGAGGTCCTGTGATCCATGTAGCCATTAAAATGGAAGTCAAGGGGGAGTTCCCTGGTGGCCTAGTGTTTAGGATTCTGAGCTTTCATTGCCATGCCCCGAGTTCAATCCCTGGTGGGGGAACTGAGATCCTACAAGCTGCACCAAAAAAAAAAAAAAAAGCAAGTCAAGGCCTCAGGGTTGGTCAGAAAACCTCAGAGTGCATGTTAAGGCATTGAACTTCTAGAATTCCTCTTGCAACTCATAGTGGGAATTTGGAGATTTCTTTCATGCCAGCCCAGCAGCACATTTAAAGGGCTTTTAAAATAATATTTCACTCAGAATTTTAATTGAAATAGTACAGTTGTTTGGGTTAACTCTCCATTATATAGTCAGAAATACAATAAAAATAAAATGTTTCCTTGAATTTGCACTATTATTATTTTCTAATTTTTTGAAGGAGATTCTTTCCACTTTAACCTCAATCTATCTTCTGTTCTAATATATGTACTTAAGAGTATTAATGTTCCTTTTGGTACTGTTTCAGCCACTTCTTACAAATTTTGAAATGTACAGATTTTATTGTCATTCAGTTCTAAATATATTTTAATTCCCCATTATATTTTCTTCTTTGCCTCATGAATTATTAAAATATGTTTTATAAATAATTTTAAGCACCTAATTTTTGGTTAGTCAATAGTCATAGAAATCAAAAATGAAAAATGTGAAATGGTATTCTATGAGAAGTTTCCATCCTACTACTGATCCCATACACATGGTTTTATATACTCCCTTAGTACAAGTACTCACTGTTAAATTTGGGGGGATATAGTTCCAAATAGTTCTTATGTATACATACAAATATATATTTTCTTATTTTACACAAATGGTATTATGTATTAAAAAATACTCAGTATCTTGAATGATTTACTTCAACTGTATATCTGGATCTTTCCATATAAGTCTATAGAAAGAGATGTGTTTTAAATTTTCAAATGTATGCATTTAAAAATTATCTTTTTATTATTGATTTCTAATTTCATCTCATTATGATCAGAAAATGTGGTCCACACAATAGTATTTGTTGATCTATGCTTCCTAGCTTCGTATGTGCAAGGATGTTGATATCTAACATATCCCCATTCAGGGACTTCTCTGGTGGAGCAGTCGTTAAGAATCCACCTGCCAATGCAGGGGACACAGGTTTGATCCCTGGACCAGGAAGATCATACATACTGCGGAGTAACTAAGCCCATGAGCCACAACTACTGAGCCCGCACACCTAGAGTCCATGCTCTACAACAAGAGAAGCCACTGCAATGAGAAGCCCGTGCACTGCAACAAAGAGTAGCCCCTGCTCGCCTCAACTAGAGAAATCCCATGCACAGCAACAAAGACCCAACTTAGCCAAAAATAAAATAAAATTTAAAATATCCCCATTCAACTCATCTGTTTAGCTTGTGATCCTGGAGAATGATTGTGGGTCATAAAATTTATCAGATGTGTATTTCAATTACTGCTATTGTTCCAGGCATGGTATATTGCTTAGACAAAATCAAAATAGTTTTTATGCACTTATTGATCTTGCAAAGGATTTTTTAAAAATATTTATTTATTTATTTGGTTGAGTTGGGTCTTAATTGTGGCATGCGAACTCAGTTGTGGCATGTAGGAACTAGTTCCCTGACAAGGGATCGAACCTGGGACCCTGCTTTGGGATTGTGGAGTCTTAGCAACTGGACCACCAGGGAAGTCCCTTGCAAAGGATTTTTTTAAAAAATCTATATCAGTTTACAAGGATCACCAGATGCTATTCACTTTGACCTAAAAGAGCTTACCTTCACAGATTTGCTAAAGTTCAATTTCTTTCCCTCTGATTATATAATATAATATAATATATCCAAAGAAATTTTGATGATGTTGACATCTCAAGGTCATCACATTAGTCACACATTAATGATATTATGCTATTTGTACCTGTTCAGCTGGAAGGACCAAGTACATAAAAACTTTTAGGGAGACTTTCACTTCTGAACATAGAATTATAACAAGGACTAAATTTACCCCCCTGCCTTAAATGACTAAAAACACAGACAAATGATAAGAAATAATGGTTTTCCAAAAAGCAGACTACAGGCAATGCAAATGAGTGGTCCCTGGGAGAAGAGGGGAAAAATGAATTATAACTGGAAATAGTTTCTAGACCTCAAAGAAGTGAAGAGAAACAGAGCCCAGGGTTTCCTTGAGTTGAGGAGCTATAGGTGAGAATTTGGAACAGTCAAGGCATCTTTAATTCACAGGGCAAAGTATTGGAGAGGAGAGAGCTGCAGCAATCTACAGAGGACTTCCCTTTAGTCTTCAGTTAAATACTGATCAACACATGGGTGTGAGAAAGCCATAAACCAGTGAAAGAACAACTGGGTAGAAGCAGCAGAATAATTCCCAGTAAATATACAGGGTTAAAAATAGTTCAATTCCCAACAATCAGAGTGGAACAACCACTCTGCCTCAGTAGTGGGGCCAATTTAACTCTAGGATACAGACATCTCTGATTTTACCTAACAAAGCTAAAAGCAATCCCTGAAAGAATGAAACTATTTCCAAGTAACTTAACAGCATCTCAGAATAAACACAACAATATTTAAAGACTACCCCCCAAAAATCAGCATCCAATAATGTAAAATTCATAGTGTCTGTCATCAAATAAAAAATTATCAGACATGCAAATAAGTAGGAAAATACAAGCCATAATGAGGAGAAAAATCAATCAAAGGAAACAGACCCAGAAATGACACAAATGATAGTTATATATTCCATAATTTCAAAAAGTAATGGGAAATTAAGAGAATGTTGAAAGACATGGAAGACACTTTAAAAAGTTCATATAGAATTTTTAGGGATGAAGATAGACTGGATGGCATTTGTATTTGTCTGCTAGGGCTGCCATAACAGAATGCCATGGACTAGATGGCTTAAACTTCAGAAGTTTATTTTCTCACAGTTCTGGAGACTGAAGTCCAAGACGGAGGTGCCAGCAGAGCTGGCTTCTGCTAAGGACTCTCCTACCAGTTGCACATAGCCACCTTCTCACTGTGTCCTCACATGGCCCTTTCTCTGAGTGCATGTACTCCTGGTATATCTAACTCTTCTTATAAGGACACTAGTCCTCTTAGATTAGGGCCCTATTGTAATAGTTTTTAATAGTTTTTAATAGTTTTTAACCTTAGTCACTTTCTTAAAGGTCTTATCTCCAAATAAAGTAACATTGGGGGTTAGGGCTTCAACATATTAACTTTGAGGGGGACACAATTCAATCCACAACAGGATTAATAGCAGATTAGACACTACAGAAAAATTATTAGAAAACCTGAAGATATAACAATGGAAACTATACAGAAGGAAACATACAGAAAGAAAAAGAACACTGAAAAAAATAAACAGAACATCAATGAGATGTGGGACAACTTCAAGTAGCCTAATATGCGTATAATTAGTCCCTAAAGGAGAGAGGGGCAGTCAGAAGAAATATTTGAAAGACTAATGAGGGAATTCCCTGGTGTTCCAGTGGTCAAAACTTGGTGCTTTCACTGCTGGGGCCCGGGTTCAATCCCTGGTCAAGGAACTAAGATCAATGTCAGGAAACAAGCTGTGTGGCAAGGCCAAAATAAATAAATAAATAAAATAATGAATAAAAAATTTTCTAAATTGATGAAAACTTTAAATCTAAGAATCGCAACAAATCCTAAGCCCAAGAAACGGGAACAAAAGTACATCATAATCAAATTACTTAGAATTATTGATAAGATTTAAGAGAAAAATCTTAAAATCTGACAGATTAAAAAAAGACAGCTTATGTACAGAAAGAAAAATAATAGTAACAACAGATTTATTGTCTGAAACAATGCAAGTCAAAAGAGAGTGAAACAATAGCTTTAAAGTACTGGAAGAAAAAAAACTGTCAATCTAGAATTCTATACCTAGAGAAAAAATTTCAAAAACAATGGCCAAATAAAGACATTTTCAGCATACAAAAGCTGGGGAAAAAAATTATACCAGCACAACTGAACTACAAGAATGTTAAAGGAAGTCTCCAGGAAGAAGGAAAATATTATCAAGTGGAAATCTGAATCTACACCAAAAAATGAAGAGCACAGGAAATGATAAATATGTGGGTGAATATAAAAGAACTTTAAAAATTGTTTTTAAAATTTCTTTAAAAGATAATTGACTATTAAAGCAAAAATAACAAATGTAATATGGAATTTATGACGTGTGCAGAAATAAATTATTTGATAGCAATAGGACAAAGACCAGGAGTGGAGAAATGAGAGTATACAATTGTGGGTTTTTATACTATTTGTGAAATAATATAATGTTACTTCAGAGTAGATTGTTATAAATTAAAGGTGTATACTATAGGCCATAAGCAACCACTGAAAACAAAACAGAAACTCAAAGCACTAGAGCCAATAGGCAATGAAAGATAAAATGAAATCATAAAAAATAGTCAATCCAAAAGAAGGCCAAAAAAGAGAATAATGAATAGATGAAACAAATAGAAAGAAAATAGCAAGTAAATAGCTTTAAATCTAACAATATAAATAAACAGTTTAAAATTAAATATTTTTAACATCCCAAATGAAAAACAAAGATTGTCAAATTGGATAAACAAGCAATATCTAATACATACAACCTTCAGGAACTGACTTTAAAATAAAGACACAAATAGAATAAAAGTAAAAGAATGTAAAATGATATACCATGCTAACACAAAAGAAAAGAAAGCTGTAGAGCTTTCCGACTTCCAGAATGACATTAAGGACCTCCAAAAGTCTGTTTCTCCATAAAGGCAATGAGAAGTCTAGGAAAAACTGTTAAAATCAACTTCTTCACACTGTTGAAATTAAACAGAGGGTTTCAATAATCTGAGCAGTGTTTTGTCAAGAAAAATGGCTGAATCTCAGTAAGAACAATGAGGTTAGGGGCGTTTTAACTTTCTCTAATCCAATACACCCCTTTCCAGCTTCAAAGTATTATTAAAAGCCAGCAGCCTCACAACTACAGTAGCTGTGAAAACAAGCTGACTAGCAGCTACTGGAGCAGGGAGAATGGGTTTGGAGTTCCCCCAAAGCCACAATCCCAGAGAATCGTCACTATTTGACTTGTCTGGCCACCCAATAAAATTTACTATCTCAGAGCTTGTTTTATTTGACCTGAATCAGAACTCAACCTTTGCAAATAGCCCTAGCTACAGGGTATTTATCAAAAACAATCAGTGGCAATTGTTTAACATTGAAGCTGCCAGAGGTGTTGTTAACAGTTGCGGCTAAAACATAGGCTGACTAAAAAAATTTTAAAGGAAAAATTGGAGAATAAGCTGTCCATAAGGAGACATGAAAATATTTGAAATACTCCTGGCAATCTATAAGGCCATGTGCATGCTATGTACATGCCCAGGAAAGACCTGAGAAAGCCCTAATGTCTCACTGCTGGCAGACCTTTAGACTTTGCCCAGTCAAGAAGTGAAGGCAATGAGAGGTATAAACTGCCTGACAAATCATTGAAACCATATCCCAATATACACATAGAGTCATCAAGCAAAAGCTGGTTCAAGATATCTGAGGAAATCTCTGTTCAATCACTACCTGGATACTGAGCTAACTAAGCAGAAATTTCATATGAAAAAAGATACAGACTTTATATAATTAATCCGAGAAAGTCACTAAACAATTCCTGAGGAGGGGTCGAGAATCTGATTTACAGAGTGGCCACATTATATAATTTTAAATGTCCAGTTCAACAAAAAATTATGAGATATGCAAAGAAACTGAAAAGTATATCCCATATGTAGGAAAAAACAGTAAATAGAAATTTACCTGTGGAAGCCCAGATGTTGGGCTTGCAAGACAAATACTTCAAACTTGCTATTATAAATATGCTCAAAGAACTAAAGGAAATTGTGTCTAAAGAATTAAAGAAATATGAAACGATGTCTTACCAAAGACAGAAAGTCAATAAAGAGAAATTATAAAAAAAAAAAAAAAAAAAAAATTCTGGAGTTCAGAAGTACAATTACTGAAATGAAAAGTTCACTAGATGGAATCAACAGCACATTTCAACAGGCAAAAGAATAAGAGAACTTGAAGAAATGTCAATTAATATTATCCATCCAAAGGAATTGAAATTAAAAAGAATGAAAGAAATGAACTGAGTCTCACCTGTGGAACACCATCAAATGAACCAACACAAGCATAACTGAAGTCTCAGAGAGAGAGAAGATGGAAAATGGGCAGAAAGAATATTCAAAGAAATAACAGCCAAAAAATTGACAAAAAACGTCTGCACATCCAAGAATCTTAGTGAACTCTCAGAACAGCCTCAGCAGGTTCCACACCTTGTCATGTCAAAGGAAAACAGTCAAAAGACAAGTGAGAATTCTGAAAGCAGCAAAAGAAAAATGACTCATGACATATTCAAAGTGTTAAAAAAAGGATTGTCAACCAAGAATTCTATAGCCAGCAAAACTATCCTTCAAACAAGGGAGAGGTTTCTCCACTGGGGGGGACCAAGCACCCTTGATCTTCCCTGCTTGCTGATCTAGGACAAAATGTACTACAGTTAAAATGTTCTGGTTTCATCAATGGAGCTTCTGACCAGGGAAATAATTTTCAAAACTATTACAAGTCATGTGAAGGTCCAAGTGCATCAGATTCTTCTTGTACAAAGTATGATGGAAAAACTATTTACAAACAGTCATGCTTTTCTTTGATAAGAGGCTTATTTTCAAGATGTCTTTCCATAGTTATTGGACTAGCGTTTGGACTGGCAGCTATTTAGAAAATAAAAACTGAGCTCAAGAGTATGGAGAACTGAGCAGAAGCAAAAAGAACTACAATCCTGCAGCCTGTGGAACAAAAACCACATTCACAGAAAGATAGACAAGATGAAAAGGCAGACGGCTATGTACCAGATGAAGGAACAAGATAACCCCCCCCCAAAAAAACTAAATGCAGTGGAGATAGGTAACCTTCCAGAAAAAGAATTCAGAATAATGATAGTGAAGATGACCCAGGATCTCGGAAAAAGAATGCAGGCAAAGGTCGAGAAGATGCAAGAAATGTTTAACAAGACCTAGAAGAATTAAAGAACAAACACCTAGAAGAATTAAAGAACAAACAAACAGAGATGAACAATACAATAACTGAAATGAAAAATACACTAGAAGGAATCAATAGCAGAATAACTGAGGCAGAAAAATGGTTAAATGACCTGGAAGACAGAATGGTGGAATTCACTGCTGCAGAACAGAATAAAGAAAAAAGAATGAAAAGAAATGAAGACAGCCTAAGAGATCTCTGGGAAAACATTAAACGTAACAACATTCACATTATAGGGGTCCCAGAAGGACAAGAGAGAGAGAGAAAGGACCAGAGAAAATATTTGAAGAGATTATAGTTGAAAACTTCCCTAACATGGGAAAGGAAATAGCCACGCAAGTCCAGGAGCGCAGAGAGTCCCGTACAGGATAAACCCAAGGAGAAACACGCCGAGACACATAGTAATTAAAGTGGCAAAAATTAAAGACAAAGAAAAATTATTGAAAGCAGCAAGGGAAAAACGACAAATAACATACAAGGGAACTCCCATAAGGTTAACAGCTGATTTCTCAGCAGAAACTCTGCAAGCCAGAAGGGAGTGGCATGATATACTTAAAGTGATGAAAGGGAAGAACCTACAACCAAGATTACTCTACCCGGCAAGGATCTCATTTAGATTTGATGGAGAAATCAAAAGCTTTACAGACAAGCAAAAGCTAAGAGAATTCAACACCACCAAACCAGCTCTACAACAAATGCTAAAGGAACTTCTCTAAGTGGGAAATACAAGAGAAGAAAAGGACCTAAAAAACACACCAAAACAATTAAGAAAATGGTAATAGGAACATACAAATCAATAATTACCTTAAATGTGAATGGATTAAATGCTCCAACCAAAAGACACAAGCTTGCTGAATGGATGCAAAAACAAGACCCGTATATATGCTGTCTACAGGAGACCCACTTCAGACCTCGGGACACATACAGACTGAAAGTGAGGAGATGGAAAAAGATATTTCATGTAAATGCAAATCAAAAGAAAGTTGGAGTAGCAATACTCATATCAGATAAAATGGATTTTAAAATGAAGAATGCTACAAGAGACAAGGAAGGACACTACATAATGATCAAGGGATCAATCCAAGAAGAAGATATAACAATTATAAATACATATGCACCCAACATAGGAGCACCTCAATACATAAGGCAACTGCTAACAGCCATAAAAGAGGAAATTGACAGTAACACAATAATAGTGGGGGACTTTGACACCTCACTTACACCAATGGACAGATCATCCAAAATGAAAATAAATAAGGAAACAGAAGCTTTAAATGACACAATAGACCAGATAGATTTAATTGATATTTATAGGACATTCCATCCAAAAACAGCAGATTACACGTTCTTCTCAAGTGCGCACAGAACATTCTCCAGGATAGATCACATCTTGGGTCACAAATCAAGCCTCAGTAAATTTAAGAAAATTGAAATCATATCAACCATCTTTTCTGACCACAGCACTATGAGATTAGAAATGAACTACAGGGAAAAAAACGTAAAAAAGACAAACACATGGAGGCTAAACAATACGTTACTAAATAACCATGAGATCACTGAAGAAATCAAAGAAGAAATCAAAAAATACCTAGAGACAAATGACAATGAAAACACGACGACCCAAAACCTATGGAATGCAGCAAAAGCAGTTCTAAGAGGGAAGTTTATAGCTATACAAGCCTACCTAAAGAAACAAGAAAAATCTCAAGTAAACAATCTAACCTTACACCTAAAGAAACTAGAGAAAGAAGAACAAACAAAACCCAAAGTTAGCAGAAGGAAAGAAATCATAAAGATCAGAGCAGAAATAAATGAAATAGAAACAAAGAAAACAATAGCAAAGATCAATAAAACTAAAAGCTGGTTCTTTGAGAAGATAAACAAAATTGATAAGCCATTAGCCAGACTCATCAAGAAAAAGAGGGAGAGGACGCAAATCAATAAAATTAGAAATGAAAAAGGAGAAGTTACAACAGACACTGCAGAAATACAAAGCATCCTAAGAGACTACTACAAGTAACTTTATGCCAATAAAATGGACAACCTGGAAGAAATGGACAAATTCTTAGAAAGGTATAACCTTCCAAGACTGAACCAGGAAGAAACAGAAAATATGAACAGACCAATCACAAGCAATGAAATTGAAACTGTGATTAAAAATCTTCCAACAAACAAAAGTCCAGGACCAGATGGCTTCACAGGTGAATTCTATCAAACATTTAGAGAAGAGCTAACACCTATCCTTCTCAAACTCTTCCAAAAAATTGCAGAGGAAGGCACACTCCCAAACTCATTCTATGAGGCCACCATCACCCTGATACCAAAACCAGACAAAGACACTACAAAGAAAGAAAATTACAGACCAATATCACTGATGAATATAGATGCAAAAATCCTCAACAAAATACTAGCAAACAGAATCCAACAACACGTTAAAAGGATCATACACCACGATCAAGTGGGATTTATCCCAGGGATGCAAGGATTCTTCAATATACGCAAATCAATCAATGTGATACACCATATTAACAAATTGAAGAAGAAAAACCATATGATCATCTCAATAGATGCAGAAAAAGCTTTTGACAAAATTCAACACCGATTTATGATAAAAACTCTCCAGAAAGTGGGCATAGAGGGAACCTACCTCAACATAATAAAGGCCATATATGACAAACCCACAGCAAACATCATTCTCAATGGTGAAAAACTGAAAGCATTTCCTCTAAGATCAGGAACGAGACAAGGATGTCCACTCTCACCACTATTATTCAACATAGTTCTGGAAGTCTTAGCCACGGCAATCAGAGAAGAAAAAGAAATAAAAGGAATGCAAATTGGAAAAGAAGAAGTAAAACTGTCACTGTTTGCGGATGACATGATATTATACATAGAGAATCCTAAAACTGCCACCAGAAAACTGCTAGAGCTAATTAATGAATATGGTAAAGTTGCAGGATACAAAATTAATGCACAGAAATCTCTTGCATTCCTATACACTAATGATGAAAAATCTGAAAGAGAAATTATGGAAACACTCCCATTTACCATTGCAACAAAAAGAATAAAATACCTAGGAATAAACCTACCTAGGGAGACAAAAGACCTGTATGCAGAAAACTATAAGACACTGATGAAAGAAATTAAAGATGATACCAACAGATGGAGAGATATACCATGTTCTTGGATTGGAAGAATCAACATTGTGAAAATGACTATACTACCCAAAGCAATCTACAGATTCAATGCAATCCCTATCAAATTACCAATGGCATTTTTTTATGGAACTAGAACAAATCATCTTAAAATTTGTATGGAGACACAAAAGACCCCGAATAGCCAAAGCAGTCTTGAGGGAAAAAAACGGAGCTGGAGGAATCAGACTCCCTGACTTCAGACTATACTACAGTGCTACAGTAATCAAGACAATATGGTACTGGCACAAAAACAGAAACATAGATCAATGGAACAAGATAGAAAGCCCAGAGATAAACCCACGCACCTATGGTCAACTAATCTATGACAAAGGAGGCAAAGATATACAATGGAGAAAAGACAGTCTCTTCAATAAGTGGTGCTGGGAAAACTGGACAGCTACATGTAAAAGAATGAAATTAGAATACTCCCTAACACCATACACAAAAATAAACTCAAAATGGATTCGAGACCTAAATGTAAGACTGGACACTATAAAACTCTTAGAGGAAAACATAGGAAGAACACTCTTTGACATAAATCACAGCAAGATCTTCTTTGATCCACCTCCTAGAGTAATGGAAATAAAAACAAAAATAAACAAATGGGACCTAATGAAACTTCAAAGCTTTTGCACAGCAAAGGAAACCATAAACAAGACGAAAAGACAACCCTCAGAATGGGAGAAAATATTTGCAAACGAATCAACGGACAAAGGATTAATCTCCAAAATATATAAACAGCTCATTCAGCTCAATATTAAAGAAACAAACACCCCAATCCAAAAATGGGCAGAAGACCTAAATAGACATTTCTCCAAAGAAGACAGAGATGGACAAGAGGCACATGAAAAGTTGCTCAACATCACTAATCATTAGAGAAATGCAAATCAAAACTACAGTGAGGTATCACCTCACACCAGTCAGAATGGGCATCATCAGAAAATCTACAAACAACAAATGCTGGAGAGGATGTGGAGAAAAGGGAACCCTCTTGCACTGTTGGTGGGAATGTAAATTCATACAGCCACTATGGAGAACAGTATGAAGGTTCCTTGAAAAACTAAAAATAGAATTACCGTATGACCCAGAATCCCACTACTGGACATATATCCAGAGAAAACCATAATTCAAAAAGATGCATGCACCCCAATGTTCATTGTAGCACTATTTACAATAGCCAGGTCATGGAAACAACCTCATTGCCCATTGACAGACGAATGGATAAAGGAGATGTGGTACATATATACAATGGAATATTAGCCATAAAAAGGAACAAAATTGGGTCATTTGTAAAGATGTGGATGGACCTAGAGACTGTCATACAGAGTGAACTCAGAAAAACAAATACCATATATTAACACATATATGTAGAATCTAGAAAAATGGTATAGATGAAATGGTTTGCAAGGCAGAAATAGAGACACAGACGTAGAGAACAAATGTATGGACACCAAGGGTGGAAACTGGGGCAGGGGTAGTGGTGGTGGGATGAATTGGGAGATTGGGATTGACATATATACACTAATATGTATAAAATAGATAACTAATAAGAACCTGCTGTATAAAAATAAATAAATAAAATGAAATTTTAAAATAATAAATAAATAAATAAAACAAAGGGAAAAACAAAACAGTTTGGGAAGCTTTATTTGTGGTCTTTGCTTCCCCTCAATGATTCTTACAGGTGCTAATAAAAACACTAGAATAATTAATGTTAACAGAAAAAAAACTTGTAAGGAAAGTCTAGACGCTTTTTCCAACAAGGTAGAAATTTCAAAAGGACTTACCTCAAATGAATAAAGAAATCTTTAGATTGTTATTTTAAATGGGATAAATAAAATGGACATTTATGTGATTAGAACACAAGGTTTTGATACTACACTCTCTGAGGTTAAATGGGCCAAAAGGGACCCGTTACTGGTCTTCAATATTAAAAGCTAAACAAGTCTGCTCTATTTACCCCAACTTAAATATATATATATATTATATTAATATAATATATAAATATATATTAATATATAATATAATATAATATTATAATATAATATATATTAATATAAATATATATATATTTAAAGGGCTTAGAAAAAAATTACACTGAGATACCTGACCAGCAATTATTTGGGGCAACATGCCAAAAGGCCTGAGTTCCTTGGCTCAACCTGCCTCTGGGGATCCCAGAGCCTTTTATATAAAAAATAGATAAAATGGACAGGGAATAAAAAGAAAGAAAAACTTCTAGAACTCCTCCTGTAAGATCAAAACTTGTTGATTAGATACTAATGAAAGCTAAAGTTAAAGGTATAAAAGTTGATAGAATTGAGATGGAAGTGTATAAAATTGATATATATTTAAATGGGCTTTATATAAGATGGTTATATCTCTTTTTCTTTCATTATATTGTAGAGTAGACATGTTTCACTGGGGAATGCTTCCCCTGTGTGGTATTATAAGACAAGGCATATACATCTGCCCCTCAGAAAATATTAACTGAACATACTAAAGGGAACCAATTGGGTTACCTGAACCATACAAATAAGTAAATACTGGGAACTAACATTCAAGGGCTAATAAAAATAACATTAGTGATTTTGCTCTGGGTTTGACTTGTAAGCTCGGAAAGGCCTTTGCTGAATGCCTTATACAAGCTTTTGAAGGCATGATATATTAAACTCTAAAGCTGTAGAACAAAAAACGGAGCTGGAGGAATCAGACTCCCTGACTTCAGACTATACTACAAAGCTACAGTAATCGAGACAGTATGGTACTGGCACAAAAACAGAAATATAGATCAATGGAACAGGATAGAAAGCCCAGAGATAAACCCACGCACATATGGTCACCTTATATTTGATAAAGGAGGTAAAAATATACAGTGGAGAAAAGACAGCCTCTTCAATAAGTGGTGCTGGGAAAACTGGACAGCTACATGTAAAAGAATGAAATTAGAACACTCCCTAACACCATACACAAAAATAAACTCAAAATGGATTCGAGACCTAAATGTAAGGCAAGACACTATAAAACTCTTAGAGGAAAACATAAACAGAACACTCTATGACATAAATCACAGCAAGATCCTTTTTGACCCACCTCCTAGAGAAATGGAAATAAAAACAAAAATAAACAAATGGGACCTAATGAAACTTAAAAGCTTTTGCACAACAAAGGAAACCATAAACAAGGTGAAAAGACAACCCTCAGAATGGGAGAAAATATTTGCAAACGAATCAATGGACAAAGGATTAATCTCCAAAATGTATAAACATCTCATGCAGCTCAATATTAAAAAAACAAACAAACAACCCAATCCAAAAATGGGCAGAAGACCTAAATAGACATTTCTCCAAAGAAGACATACAGATTGCCAACAAACACATAAAAGGAGGCTCAACATCACTAATCATTAGAGAAATGCAAATCAGAACTACAATGAGGTATCACCACACACCAGTCAGAATGGCCATCATCAAAAAATCTACAAACAACAAATGCTGGAGAGGATGTGGAGAAAAGGGAACGCTCTTGAACTGTTGGTGGGAATGTAATTTGATACAGCCACTATGGAGAACAGTATGGAGGTTCCTTAAAAAACTAAAAATAGAATTACCATATGACCCAGCAATCCCTCTACTGGGCATATACCCTGAGAAAACCATAATTCAAAAAGAGTCATGTACCACAATGCTCATTGCAGCTCTATTTACAATAGCCAGGACATGGACGCAACCTAAGTGTCCATTGACAGATGAATGGCTAAAGAAGATGTGGCACATATATACAATGGAATATTACTCAGCCATAAAAAGAAACGAAACTGAGTTATTTGTAGTGAGGTGGATGGACCTAGAACCTGTCATACAGAGTGAAGTAAGTCAGAAAGAGAAAAACAAATACCGTATGCTAACACATATATATGGAAACAAAACAAAACAAAAAAGTTTCTGAAGAACCTAGGGGCAGGACAGGAATAAAGATGCAGATGTAGAGAATGGACTTGAGGACACAGGGAGGGGGAAGGGTAAGCTGGGATGAAGTGAGAGAGTGGCATGGACTTATATGTACTACCAAATGTAAAATAGATAGCTAGTGGGAAGCAGCCTCATAGCACAGGGAGATCAGCTCGGTGCTTTGTGACCACCTAGAGGGGTGGGATAGGGAGGGTGGGAGGGAAACGCAAGAGAGAGGAGATACAGGGATATATGTATATGTATAGCTGATTCACTTTGTTATAAAACAGAAACTAACACACCATTGTAAAGCAATTATACTCCAACAAAGATGTTCAAAAAAAATAAAAATATAAAAAAAATAAAGGTGTAGAACATAGAACTCTTAACCTTCAGTTTAGTTAGAAATCTTCTCATCAATATAATATGTAGTTGGACAAATCAATCTTTTAGTATCATTTAGGTGACAGACCTGTTCTTTGGGGAAGTAAAAACAACTGTCTTTTTCTTACAAATCTCTACAAACCAGAAAATGTAAATACAGGCCACAGTGACCTGAGACTGAGCCTAATTAGCTCAATCAGGCAAGACCTGAAAGCAAGGGGGGGAAAATGGCAAAGTGGTAGTTTTAAAATTCAAACCTCTGGGAATGCTCCCTCAGCTAAACTTTACAAATAGTAAAGGCTTAGTCATCTGAGCAAGCAACTTTAATATATTCCAACTGTTCTTTGTAAGCTAGTATGTTTCTATTGTAATACCTGATGATTCATGACTAGGTTTTTTTTTAAAGTGAAGGCATGAGATCTCTAGTTTTGTCTGTTTATATATGATAATACTCTGGAAAGTATCATCAAAATTGAATTTCAAAGAGTTCAATTTAGAACTGCTTGAAAATTAAATATAAAAGAAACTGGCCAAGGGACTTCCCTGGTGGTCCAGTAGTTAAGAATCCATCTTCCAATGCAGGGGACATGGGTTTGATTCCTGATCAGGGAACTAAGATCCCACATGGCACGGAGCAACTAAGCCTGTGTGCCACAACTAGAGAACCCGCATGCCACAACTACTGAGCCCACGTGCTCTGGAGCCCATGCACCACAACTAGAGAGGCTGCCACAACTAGAGAGCCCACGTGCCACAACTACTGAGCCCATGCACTCTGGAACCTGAGCGTCACAACTAGAGAGAAGCCTGCATGCCACAACTAGAGAGAAGCCCACATGCCACAACGAAGAGCCCACGCACTGCAACCAAAAACTCCTGCATGCCGCAACAAAGATCCTGTGTGCCACAACTAAGACCTGATGCAGCCTAATTAATTAATTAATTAATTAAAAAAAAAAAAAGAAACTGGCCAAAATGACTTTCAGGTTCATGTGAACTGGGAAATATTTAATATTAAGTTGATACATGGTATTAAAGTTTGTTGATATAATTAATATAGATGTCTAATATAGATGTCTATAATTAATATAATGTCTATAATAATGTCTATATATTAGAGTCATCAATATTAAGTATAATACTTTATTGTACCTAAGTCTAATAAAAGTCAAATAAGACCAAGGAAAATAATTTGATATGATGAAACTTTAAAGTAAATGTAAATGAGATAAGAGCTTTTGGGTAAACTCTTTAAAATTAATTATGTTTTAGAAATGTCTACTTAAAATGATCTCTCCAGAAAATTTGGTAACTTAAAGTTCTAGAGTTGTACTAATTTAAGTGATGGAAGTTTATTGAATAGCTAGGTCATTCACTCACACACACACACACACACACACACACACACACACACACACTAATAAGATACTGAGACATCAAACTAAACAGAGAAACTAAAGGTATTTAGGACTATTAATGAATATGTTTGGTGCCACACTGAGATGTTCTCTATACGAAAACAAATGTTTTTAGAAACTATCACTGGTATTTATGTTCACCAATCTACAGAATGCTAACATAAAAGACTGTTCAGAATTGCTTACTTAGTCTTCATTATAAATTAAGGTTTTTTGAGTTGAAGATTCAAATTTAAACATGTAATTAAAGCTAATAGCAGTAATAAGGAAACATTTCAGTATGCAGTAGGAAAGTAGAATGTGTGTTTTCAGTAAAGAAGGTATGAGGAATGGAGTTACATTTTACTGAGGAAAAAAAATTTTATGCATTGTCAAGATTAACTAAATTTAGATTGAAGTTAATTAAGTAAATGGATTTTGTTGTTAAGTGAGCTAGCAAAAGACTGGAATTTGAACAAATTTTCTTAGGGTGCTCCTTTTTGATAACAGATTGTGTGAGTTTCTGTGCACTTAAGTGATCTGTATTTGTTTGTTTGTTTGTTTTAATCTTTTTGCGACTTTGGTTAAATGAATAGGTATTGTTTCATAGAGACCAATGATTCTGTTGTGTTTTAAAACATTTTTGATATTGTTAACAAACTTCCCAAATATTAAAATCTAACTAAAACTCTTTTAGCCTCCAGCTGGCTCTGGGATGCTTCAAAAGAGCATCTCTGAGACACCTCAGAGAAGAATGTTAAACTAAATTTATTTGGTATGTTAAATTACTTCAAAAACATTGTCAAGTGATTGGAGATGAACCTTAGGTTATAGTGTATGGATAAATGTCATTAATATAGATATTCCAAAATTTATATGGAATCCCTAACCTCTGATATGTCCTGATATGATATTATCAGTCATAATTCTAGTTATTACCCTAATATATTATATGTAACAAAAATAGCCAAGTTTCTTGCTAATTGCTTTGTACTCAAATCTTTAACCATGCTATTTAAAGTTTTGTCCTTTATAGACAATCATTATTTTACACTGATACTTTTACAAAATGAAGATTTTCAAGAAGACTCTTAAAAAGGACTTTTAAAACAAATATAAATTTCTGATAGCCTTTAGATAATACCACTGAACTGGGTAACAAATGACAAAACTCTAATGGAAAACCTGATGACTTTATCCAGATAAACAGGAATTAATTACACAGGACTGAATGAATTGATATGATTATAACTTTATGACTTTTTGGAAACTATACTAGCTTTAATCTTTGTTTTCCAGAAAAACCTTTCCTATTATGCTATGACCTACAACAACTTGATAAAATATATCTTTGTAAACAAAAATGACATGTTTATCTTTTTCTCTCTACCTGATTCTTCCAGAATTTGGCTTCTCCAGCTGGCTCTCCTGGGGACTTGATGGTTTATTACAATTGGATTACAACTAGTTATACTAATCATTGTTTTAATTTGTTTCCAAATTGTTTATGATTTATGTCTCCCTGCTGCACCATGACTTTGTCAATATTACTAGTTGAATTACTTATATCCTATGTATTTTATAAGACTTGTTTCTTACAGTACGTATCTTGAGGAAATAGATAACATTTACAACTCCACATAGAATAATTGTAATAGTGTGATTCTAGGTGTGGGAAGAAGCAACAAGGGAAAATATCTCCTGGATCATAATAGGCTAGGAAGACAGAGGATCCAGAGAATATTTAATTATCTACAGGACGTAATCGGGAAATTAGCACCTGGAGTGGCATATCAACAAGAATTTTTGCCTGATCTGAGACAAGCCTCCCAGGGCTGTGGGACAAAAACTGGTCATGAAATGTCTTCCAAATATTGGTCAAATTTTGGACCAAGAGGAGGAACTGAGAAATGGAATATTGCCTGCCATATCAGTAAACAAAGGATGTCACAGTCATCAGTGATTGCAGCCACTGAGCCCTGATGTGAAAACACAGGATACTGGACCCAGATAGCTGAGGTGCATATCAAAGGAATGATTTCAGTGAGCGCAGACTCTCGCATCTTCCCATACATAGAAAAGCACTAAATTCCTTAATTTGAGATATCTGGTTTTCTTTAATTAACAATAATTTTTGACGTTCAGACTACCTACACTTTGCTGCAAAACTCCTTTATATCCTGGCTCTCTGCTGCGCCTCCTCGGAGCAGTTCTCTCAGGGTTACTTGAGATGCTGCCTCCTGGGCTTGAAGAACTAAAAATTTCCACTGAATAAAACATAACCCTCAACTTTTAGGTTGTGAATATTTTTTTAGTCAACACCAATCAGAACATAAACTCCATGAAAGCAGCGACCTTATATTAATTACCATTGTTTCCTCAAGGCCAAGAATGTGTCTGGCACATAATAGGAACTCATTAATATTTGTTTATGGATGAAAGAATGTTAGTAACATTGCTGGGTCTTGTCACATGTACTTCCATCCCTACTGAACTTAAAAACCAGGTGTGGACCTTCCATTTCTTAGCATCACCAATTGTTTTCTGGTTAATGGCCTTAGCCTCCAGGCTTAGACCCAGAACAAAGGAGCCTGCATTGAACCTATCTTCTCTAATCTCCCCAGGAATGTTGCCCTTGCCCCACAACTGCATTCCATTCCTTGCCTTGGAATGGGATCCCTCTTTCAGCAAAGGCATGCATGAAAAGAGGCTGTTTAGGGGACCAGGGTCAGGGTTCCAGCAATTATCGATGCTTTCTCCATCTTCCCAGTGAGATTTTCAGGATCGCCTTTTTTCCCCCCAGTCAATTGTGTCAACCAGTCTAAGACAAAAAGAAAAAAGGGCAAATCAGACCATTTGGTTGGCTGCATTTGGACCTGGTGAGTAACTGATTTATTGATCTGGATTTCAGAATCTGATTTGTGGTTTTGTTTTTCTTTTCTGCTTCCAGGTTGGCCACCCTGAACTGGAATTTGTATTATTGCATCTTGTGAGAATAATCAGCCTCCTCTGATTAGCCTAATGTGCATTCAACAGATATGTATTGAGTGCCTACTATGTGTCAGACACTGTTGTTAGCACTTGGAATGCATCAGAAAACAAAAGAGACACAAGTTCCTTGCCCTACAGGAGCTTCTACTCTCATGGCATGGATGATCGGTGGGATAACAATAAACAATAAACATAATAAATAAGTAAATTGTATAGGATATCGGAGGGTGATAAGTAAGTACTTTGGAGAAAAGAAAAAGTAGATGAGAATAAAAAGATTGGGGTGAGGGGAGGTAGATTACAATTTTAAACAGAGGAACCTCCTTTAGAATGGGACATCTCAACAAAAAGATGAAGGAGTTGAATTAGATATTCAGCCATGTGAATATATAAGATTTTCAACCATGTAAATATCTAAGAGCAGAGCGTTTCAGGCAGAGGGAGCAAAGAATACTAAGGCCTTAATGCAGGATCCTGTGTGGCCTGTTAAGGAATAGCTGTGTTGTTGGAACAGGGTGAATGGGAGTTGGTAGGAGATGAGGCCAGGGAAGTGATGGGGATCAGATCATGCAGGGCAGTTAGGAGTGGTTTTTACTCTGAGTGACAGGATTTTTAACAGAGGGGTTAAAGTATCCCTCAGGTGCTTTGTTAAGAATAGACCATAAAGACACAGCGGTAGAAGCTGGGCGATCTCTTCCTTACTATCCCAGTAATCTAGGCAAGAAAAGATGGTGGTAACAGGGGAAATAGTTGTAGGGGAGGAAAAAGTTTTCCTTGACTCTTTTAGGGTCCCTCGGTTGGGTCTGAAATTTAAACTGATAAAGATTAACAGGAGAAAAAGATACATATTTATTTTACGTGACACAAGAGTATTCATAAGGAAATGAAGACCCGAAAAAATGGTTAAACCTGAGTGCTTTTAATTCTAGGTTTGTTGAGGAGTGGAAAGTCATGGAAAGATGTGCTAGGACAAAGAGTTTGAGCTACGTGTAATAACCTGGAGAAAACTCAGCGAGTCTTGTTCATTCGGATTCTTCTTCGTGTCCAAGTCCCTTCTCTTGGAGATAAGGATATTTCTTTCCTCTGGGTATAGGGAGAACACTTCTCACATGAGCGTCTTGGGATCTGCTTCAGGGGGAAAGGGCGGGGGAGGTCAGAGTGTCTTTCCTGCTTCTGCTGTTTTCTCAAACCCCTTCAGCTTAAAATATTCAATATGCCCAGGTGCCATATTTTGGAATAGTGTGTCCTAAACCCCATCATAGTGAAGATGGTTAGATTCTGGATACACTTTGAATATAAGCCCACTGAAAGAAATGGATATGGCATTTGAGATAAAGGAAGAAGTCAAAGATGACTCCACGGTTTTCTCTTGAACAATTGAACAGAGTTGCCATCGGCTGAGATGGGAGAGCCAGTCTGAGGTGTATATTAGATTTCCAGGTGGAGAAGTTGAGCAAGTGGTTGGCTATACAGTCAGGAGCTCAGGAGAGAGGTCTGTTGGCATATATAAAGTATTCAAAGCCCTGAAACTGAATGAGAGAGTGAGAGTAGAGAAAGACTAGAGGACCGAAGACTGAGTCCTGGGCACTCCGACATTTAGAGCAGTGCTGATGATAGAAATACAATGTGAGTCAGGTCAGTTTTAAGTTGTCTAGTAGCCCACATTTAGAAAAAGAAAAAGAAACAGGTGAAAGTAATTTTAAACTATATTTTATTTAACCTAAGATATCCAAAGTATTATCATTTCAACATGTGATCACTATAAAAACTATTAATGAAATATTTTGTATGCCCTTTTATCCTGGTAGGTCTTTGAAATCTTGTATGTGTTGCATGCTTACATCAGTCTCCGTTCAGGCTGACCACTTCTAGTGCGCTATAGCCCTGTGAGGCTAGTGGCTATGGTGTTGGACAGTGCAGATTTAGAGGTTTGGGAGACGAGAGGCTAGCAAAGGAGACTGAGAGGGAAGAATCTATGAGGTAAAAGGAAGCTGAGACAGCATGGCCTCCTGGAAGCCAGGTGAGTAGAAGTGGTGATAATCTGTAGAAGTGCTTTCATGATAGTTTCAGTTTTCTTGGTGATGAAGCAAGCCAGGTTCACTGCCCAGGGTGAGAATGTGTGAGGAGGTGTTGGGGGTATGAGGAGATTAGGGGAGAGAGTGGGAGAGGGAACAGATTAGGGGAGTAAAGGATGATTGCTGGACAGCATAAAGACTCACTGAGACTGATAATCATGAGTTTATAGTGAGAATAAGTCAGTGAGGTTGGGTGTTTTTCTCCAGTCACAAAGATTCAGGCAAGATAGGCAGAGACTTGGATTTAACCAGGGTAATGGTTTATGCCCTCCATCTTGATGCCACTTTGTTTTGATTAAAGTTATTCTGATTGCAAATAACATAAATCAGCTCACATTAGGTAAATCAAAAAAGAAAATTTGTTGGAAGAATTCTGGATAATTTTCAGAAATCAAAGGCTGCCAGGAGAGTCAAAGCAGACAGCAGTCGGGAACCACGTTCCGGGTATGGCTGCCTCCTCAGCCTCATCCAGCAAGCCTCCTCTCTTGCTTCTCTATCCACGATCCCACAGAGATGGTGACCCCACCAGTGACAAGTTGTTACCACCTCACCCCCAGCCTCAGAACTCACAAATGTCTTTGAATTTACATTACTAAGAGAGAGAATCTGATGGAGCAAGCTTGGACCAAATGGGGTGTGAGTCAAGGAAAAAGTCATGGGGAAAAGACAACAATTAATAATTCAAAATATTATCCCATACCATACATTTGCAAAAACATATAGCATCAGAGACTGACTCCTAATAAATATTCATAACAAAGGAGGTTTTGTGGAATATTCACTGTTACAGGATAAATTTTTTAAAGCTAAAATCATGATGCTCTTACAAATATAAAATGAACATATCCAAAGATTTTATTTAACTCATTAATTAATGAAGAAATAAGTAATGTTTCAACAAGTTCAAAGGAGAATTCAAAGACCAGACATATATGTAGGCCCTAAAATGAATCTACAAATAGACGCAAAACTAGTTGTTTTCTTTTTTTTGGGGGGGGGGGCGGTGGGTAGGAAATCAAGTGTCCCTTCACTGGACAAGATTCATTTGCAGGCTTCCCTGGTGACGCAGTGGTTGAGAGTCTGCCTGCCGATGTAGGGGGCATGGGTTCGAGCCCTGGCCCGGGAAGATCCCACATGCCGCGGAGCGACTAGGCCCGTGAGCCACAACTACTGAGCCTGCGCGTCTGGAGCCTGTGCTCCGCAACGAGAGGCCGCGACAGTGAGAGGCCCGTGCACCGCGATGAAGAGTGGCCCCCGCTCGCCACAACTGGAGAAAGCCCTCGCACAGAAACGAAGAACCAACACAGTCAAAAATAAATAAATAAATAAATAAATAAAAAGATTCATTTGCAAGTGTATAAAGCAGAGTTATTGGGCTTCCCTGGTTGCTCAGTGGTTAAGAATCCGTCTGCCAATGCAGGAGACATGGGTTCAAGCCCTGGTCCGGGAAGATCCCACATGCCACGGAGCAACTAACCCCATGCACCACAACCACTGAAGCCTGTGCTCTAGAGCCCATGCTCTGCAACAGGAGAAGTCACCACAATGAGAAGCCTGTGCACCGCAAGGAAGAGTAGCCCCCCACCCACCCACCCACACCACCACCCCCACCACCCCCACCACCCCCCCCCCTTTGCAATTAGAGAAAGCCTGCGGGCAGCAGCAAAGACGCAATGCAGCCAAAAATAAATAAATTAATTAATTAATTTTAAAGAAACCAGAATTATTTGCATTGCTATGTTATCTACAACTTACATTGTTGTAAAATAGCTCAGAGACAATGAAAGGTGCAAACCCTTTTCAAAGAATCAGATAACCTAAAAGAGTGTGCTTTAGATAATGCAGAGTTTCCAATTGAATACACCCAGTAATTCTTTGATCCATTTCAAAATTTTTCACAACTTTTCCTGAGAACTGAAAATGCCCAAATTGTTGGTAAGCACATTTCTTCATGATTCTCTCATTGTCCAATATTTTTATGTGCTTAATATTATTTTGGTGACTTTTCATTTTTAAAAATAAAGTTTTACATTTAATTATTTAAAGTTATATGGCCCTCAGAATCATAATTACACACAATAAAACATCAGATATACAGATTCCTTGGGAAATGTGCATAAGTTGTAACCCTGTAAGTTCCAAAGTTCTATCATCTCATCTACTTTGGTTTTTCTAAGCCATATTAGATCTCTGCATCTAAAAAAGTATAAATGGGAGAACTATTAGTGATATGAGCAAATACTCCTGCAGATCAGAATATGCCACCCCAGGGTATGCCGCTTTAGCATAAAGACTATTTTGAGCTGGAGGCAAGTGACAATAACAGATGCAGAAAAAAGCCTTCTCAGAACTTTCTCTACTGACTAAAAGCAGACACTTCTGAGAAATGAGGACTGCTATAAATCTCTTTTTCTGGGAGAGTTTTACGGCCATGAAGAAGATGAAAAATCAGCACTGAGACAGGTCTGCAAACAAAGCTTATTGAAATAACCCTTATCTTCCATTCCTTTCCGTGTGTACTTACCTTCCCACAGTTTACCACTCTAAAAGCCTAAACTAATTTTCCTTTGTCTTATCACTTCTCTACAAATTTATTGTTCTTTGTTAAGGTGCTTTACAAGCCCTGAGTTCTAACCACCCCTTTGAGTTACTCATCACTGAATTTCCCCCATGCGTATGCACTCTGCACACGTTAATAAACTCTTTTTCTATTGTTAATCTGTCTTTTGTCAGTTTAGTTCCCAGGGCCCCAGCAGGAGAAAGGTTTTTTTCCTCCCCTCTGCTCACAAGATTAATGTTAAACTTTATTTTTTTTAATATTAATTTATTTATTTGACTATGCCATGTCCTAGTTGTGGCATGTGGGATCTTCATTGTGGCATGTGGGATCTTTAGTTGCAGCATGCGGGATCTTTAGTTGCAGCATGCGGGATCTTTATTTGCAGCATGCGGGATCTTTTTAGTTGTAGCATGTGGGATCTTTTAGTTGCAGCATGCGGAAACTAGTTGCCTGACCAAGGAATGAACCCGGGCTCCCTGTGTTGGGAGCATGGAGTCTTAACTGCTGGGCCACCAGGGAAGTCCCTAATGTTAAACTTTAAAAAGCAGGATACAAAAGTGCTTATTCTAGTGGATCTAAACTTTTTCCTTTGTCTTCTTTTTTCATTTTGAGAACCTAAAAAATGCAGAATATAATTACCTATATTCTCCTCCCCAGAATTCATAGTTGCTAAAAGTCATATTTTTCCAGTCGTTTTGCCTGTTGTGGTAGATTATATTCCTGTTCCCAAATGATTCACCCCCTTTCCTGAGAGAATTATATGTAACCCCCCTCCTATTGCCATGTGAGTTTTAGGACACATCCCATGTACGGCAGGCTTGGCCACCTGACTTGTTTTGCGGGTTAAAGGCTATGTGCTACTCCCTAGCTGATGCTTTAATAACCATGGCACTCCACTTTTCTTTTCCCTCTGCTGAGAAATTAGTTTCTTCCCAATAGAAACTTTTGCTGCCACTTAAATCTCAGAATAAAGAAGCCATATAGAGCAGAGCCCTAGCCAACCTGCAGCTGAGCTGACATGAGCAAGAAATACACCTTTGTGATTATAAGCCATTGGGATTTGGGAATATTGTTCATTACTGTAGCATCACCTACCTATGCATTTCCTTTTTAAAAAATTACACATGTGCTCCCAGGGATGCAAGGATTTTTCAGTATATGCAAATCAATCAATGTGATACACCACATTAACAAACTGAAGAATAAAAACCATATGATCATCTCAATAAATGCAGAAAAAGCTTTTGACAAAATTCAACACCGATTTATGATAAAAACTCTCCAGAAAGTGGGCATAGAGGGAACCTACCTCAACATAATAAAAGCCATATACAACAAACCCATAGCTAACATCATTCTCAATGGTGAAAAATTGAAAGCATTTCATCTAAGATCGGGAACAAGACAAGGATGTCCACTATCACCACTTTTATTCAATATAGTTTTGGAAGTTCTAGCCATGGCTATCAGAGAAGAAAAAGAAATAAAAGGGATACAAATTGGAAAAGAAGCAAAACTATCACTGTTTGCAGATGACATGACAGTATACATAGAAAATTGTAAAGACACTACCAGAAAACTACTAGAGCTCATCAATGAATTTGGTAAAGTTGTAGGATACAAAATCAATACACAGAAATCTCTTACATTCCTATACACTAACAATGGAAGATCAGAAAGAGAAACTAAGGAAACAATCCCATTTACCATCACATCAAATAGAATAAAATACCTAGGAATAAACCTTCCTAAAGAGGCAAAAGACTTGTACTCAGATAAGATGTTGACGAAAGAAATCAAAGATGACACAAACAAGTGGAGAGATATACCATGTTCTTGGATTGGAAGAATCAATATTGTGAAAATGACTATACTACCCAAAGCAATCTACAGATTCAGTGTAATCCCTATCAAATTGCCAACGGCATTTTTCACAGAATTAGAACAAAAAGCTTTACAATATGTATGGAAACACAGAAGACCTCGAATAGCCAACGCAGATCTTGAGAAAGAAAAACAGAATCAGGTTCCCTGACTTCAGACTATACTACAAAGCTATAGAAATCAAAACAGTTTGGGAGACTTCCCTGGTGGTGCAATGGTTAAGAATCCGCCTGCCAATGCAGGGGACATGGGTTCAATCCCTGGTCTGGGAAGATCCCACATGCCGTGGAGCAACTAAGCCCATGCACCACAACTACTGAGCCTGCGCTCTAGAGCCCGTGTGCCACAACTACTGAAGTCCACGTGCCTAGAGCCTGTGCTCTGCAACAAGAGAAGCCACTGCAATGAGAAGGCTGTGCACCACAACAAAGAGTAGTCCCCCTCACCGCAACTAGAGAAAAGCACATGCGCAGCAATGAAAACCCAATGCAGCCAAAAATAAATTAATTAATTAAAAAAAAAAGAAATAAGGCCCTGATTGTTAAAAAAAAACACAAACAAACAAACAAAAAAAACACAGTTTGGCACTGCCACAAAAACAGAAATATAGATCAATGGAACAGGATAGAAAGCCCAGAGATAAACCCATGCACCTATGGTCAACTAATCTATGACAAAGGAGGCAAGGATATACAATGGACAAAAGATAGTCTTTTTAATAAGTGGTGCTGGGAAAACTGGACAGCTACATGTAAAAGAATGAAAATAGAACACTAACACCATACACAAAAATAAACTCAAAATGGATTAAAGACCTAAATGTAAGGCCAGATACTATAAAACTCTTAGAGGAAAGCATGGGCAGAACACTCTCTGACATAAATCACAGCAATATCTTTTTGGATCCACCTCCTAGAGTAATGAAAATAAAAACAAAAATAAACAAATGGGATCTAAGGAAACATAAAAGCTTTCACACAGCAAAGGAAACCATCAACAAAATGAATAAACAACTCACAGAATGGGAGAAAATATTTGCAAATGAAGCAAATATTAATCCCGACAAGGGATTAATCTCCAAAATATACAAACAGCTCATGCAGCTCAATATCAAAAAAACAAACAACCCAATCAAAAAATGGGCAGAAGATATAAATAGACATTTCTCCAAAGAAGATATACAGATGGCCAAAAAGCACATAAAAAGGTGCTCAACATCACTAATTCTTAGAGAAATGCAAATCAAAACTACAATGAGCTATCTCCTCAAACAAGTCAGAATGGCTATCATCAAAAAATCTACAAACAGTAAGTGCTGGAGAGGATGTGGAGAAAAGGGAACCCTCCTACACTGTTGGTGGAAATGTAAATTGGTACAACCATTATGGAGAACAGTATGGTTGTTCCATAAAAAAATAAATATAGAACTATCATATGATCCAGCAATCCCACTCCTGGGCATATACCCAGAGAAAACCATAATTTGAAAATATACGTGCACCCCAATGTTCATTGCAGCACTATTTACAATAACCAAGACATGGAAGCAACCTAAATGTCCATCGACAGAGGAATGGTTAAAGAAGATGTGGTACATATATACAATGGAATATTACTCAGCCATAAAAAAGAATGAAATAATGCCATTTGCAGCAACATGGATGGATCTAGAGATTGTCATACTGAGTGAAGTAAGTCAGACAGAGAAAGACAAATATCATATGTTATCGCTTATTTGTGGAATCTAAAAAAATGGTAAAAAAATTACACTTGTGCTATATGTAAAATCTTCTGCTAAACTTTGCATCCTACATTTTCTTTTTCAGGATTCACTTTTCTTCTTGTTGAAACAGTTCTTTCAGTGAGAGTCTGTGATTACTAAAATTTCTGAGTTCTTTCATGCCTAAAGATGTCTTTACCTTTGCTCTGGAATAAGAGTCTCACTGGGCATAGAATTTTATATTTAACATTATTTTATTTCACCATTTTGATGATCTTATTCCATTGTTTTCTGGCATCTGCTGTTAAATATGAGAAAGTCTGGTATCAACCTGATTCATGTTTCTTGTTAAATAATCTGTTTTACCTCTTTGGTAACTTTTAATATTTCCCTTTCTTGTTTTCAAGTGTGGCTATGAGGGGTTTTTTTTGTTTTTTTTTTAACATCTTTATTGGAGTATAATTGCTTTACAATGGTGTGTTAGTTTCTGCTTTATAACAAAGTGAATCAGTTATACATATACATATGTTCCCATATCTCTTCCCTCTTGCATCTCCCTCCCTCCCACCCTCCCTATCCCACCCCTCTAGGTGGTCACAAAGCACAGAGCTGATCTCCCTGTGCTATGTGGTTGCTTCCCACTAGCTGTCTATTTTACGTTTGGTAGTGTATCTATGTCCATGCCACTCTCTCACTTTGTCACATCTTACCCTTCCCCCTCCCCATATCCTCAAGTCCATTCTCTGGTAGGTCTGTGTCTTTATTCCCGTCTTGCCACTAGGTTCTTCATGACCTTTTTTTTTTTCTTCTTTAGATTCCATATATATGTGTTAGCATACTGTATTTGTTTTTCTCTTTCTGACTTACTTCACTCTGTATGACAAACTCTAACTCCATCCACCTCACTACAAATAACTCAATTTCATTTCTTTTTATGGCTGAGTAATATTCCATTGTATATATGTGCCACATCTTCTTTATCCATTCATCCGATGATGACACTTAGGTTGCTTCCATGTCCTGGCTATTGTAAATAGAGCTGCAATGAACATTTTGGTACATGACTCTTTTTTTTTTTTTTTTTAACATCTTTATTGGAGTATAATAGCTTTACAATGGTGTGTTAGTTTCTGCTTTATAACAAAGTGGATCAGCTATACATATCAACACACATACACACAAAGATTTTTATAAACATGAAATAATACTGGAGAAGTTGTTTTGTAGCCTGACTTCCTTTTTACTTATAATTATATTATGAAATTTCTCATTTTAATTTTTAATCCCCTATTTTCAATGGCTCTATTGCAATGTTTCACTATTTTTAAAAGTGAATTCCTATCATTAGGGTTTAAGTTATTTGTATTTTTTCCTACAATACAGAATTACTGTAATGAAAGTTCATATATGTAGATCTTTGTACACATTTCTGATTATTTCCTTGGGGTAAAATTCTTAGAATTGCTGAGTCAAAGAATATGCTCAATTGTACGGTCTTTAGTACGTATTTGTCAAATTGCCATTCAGAAAGGTCATTTCAATTTTCATTTCTACCAACAGTACATGACTCTTTTTGAATTATGGTTTTCTCAGGGTATATGCCCAGTAGTGGGATTGCTGGGTTGTATGGTAGTTCTATTTTTAGTTTTTTAAGGAACCTCCATACTGTTCTCCATAGTGGCTGTATCAATTTACATTCCCACCAACAGTGCAAGAGGGTTCCCTTTTCTCCACACCCTCTCCAGCATTTATTGTTTCTAGATTTTTTGATGATGGCCATTCTGACCGGTGTGAGATGATATCTCATTGTAGTTTTGATTTGCATTTCTCTAATGATTAATTCCAATTTTAGTATATGTGCTGCCAAAGTGAGCACGGCTATGAGTTTTTAAATCTATTTTCTCCCTGATTTTATGTGTTCAGAGAAGGAGGAGGAAATGTCAACATTTGTTCCACCTGCTCTCTTGGCTCTTGCATTACTAAATGGAGTGAACTTGTTTTGATGACACATACTCATTATTTTGAATTGTCCATTTTTATATAATGTTGCAAAAGCCTGATTAATATTAATAAACAGTGTCTTTTTAGTTCTTGCGCCTTCTTTTAGAGATTTCCCCCCTCTTCTCTTTTTTCAGGCTATCAGCTGCCAGTTCACTCTAATGTCCATACAACCATCCATAGCAATCTTCTGCGTGTTGCTTGGCCTCTTCACTTCTCCCCAGCCACCTCAGAATGATTCCTCCTACTTTACTGTACACAGCATTGTGTTCTCTCTAGCCCCTGCCTCCAAACTCAGCTTGTGACTTCACTTTGAAAACCTACAGTATTATTCACATGCTCTAGTACACAATGGGATATCTCTTTTGACTCCTTTTCTTTTTCCTAGCAGTTCAGCAAACAGAAAGAAATGGTATAGAAATTTCTTTCCTCGTTGATATAAATCATGCCACTGTATTAGTAAGACTTTTGTCTGAGTCCTAATAATAAAGACCCAAATTAAAGGGCTTAATCTAATAAAACTTTCTGTACCCCCACCTAAATAAACCTCATAGGTAGGCATTTTGAGGCTAATATTGTAGTTCTTCAGTCATCAGGGACCCAAGCACTTTCTACTTTTCTCTTTGGCTTTCCTTAACAGGAACAGGGAGTCCTTTTCAAACTCCCTTCATGGTCCCTTCATGGTTTCAAGAAGGCTGCTAGATCTCCAGCCATCACAACCACATTCCAGCCAGGTCAAAGAGGAAGGTGGGAAGGGCAAAAAGGTATGCCCTTTTAGGAGAAGTTCCCAGATACCTCACCTCTTCCACTTATGTTTCATTGACCATCCCTAGCTACAAGGGAAATATTTTAGTCTCAAATAAATTGAATATATTGCCTGTATGACATCACTTTTGGTTGCTCTACAGTGTACCTTAGCTTACAATGGTGGAACAGACTCAATTCTTTCCCTTAAGGAATGGGAAATTATTTTTGCTTCTCCTTATGCTTAAGAGTATTAAGAATTTAGAGATAGGGCTTCCCTATCTGTGGCGCAGTGGTTGAGAATCTGCCTGCTAATGCAGGGGACACGGGTTCAAGCCCTGGTCTGGGAAGATCCCACATGCCGCAGAGCAACTAGGCCCGTGAGCCGCAACTACTGAGCCTGTGTGTCTGGAGCCTGTGCTCAGCAACAAGAGAGGCCACGATAGTGAGAGACCCGCGCACCGCGATGAAGAGTGGCCCCCGCTTGCCGCAACTAGAGAAAGCCCTCGCACAGAAACGAAGACCCAACACAGCCATTAATTAATTAATTAATTAATTAATTAATCAATTAAAAAAAAAGAATTTAGAGATAATTTTGGCTGGAGAAAGGGAATGGGGAGAAAGGCAGGGCAAGAATGAGAACAAAAAAGAGCAGTCTTGGATTGAAAGTAGTGAAATCAGGAGGGCAAATTTGTCCTCAGGGCCCAGTAGTATTTTCGCCTAACCCCAGACTGCCCCCTTATCTTCCTTTTCCCCTTCCTCCTCCTCTTCCTCCTCCTCCTCCTGTCTCCTCTCAGCCAAGCTTGGCTTCCATTCAAACTTTCCGGAAATCCCCTACCCAATTTCCAGCTTTTGAAACAATGACTCTCTGGAGACTATTCCCATTGTCCTTGGAACTAGAACAATGAGAGAGTAGAGGCTCCTCTCTGGCTTCAGGCTATGTCCCTACTCCCAGCCTTCCCCCAAAGTAAAAGCTTCCTCGACTCTCCAATCACTGTCCTCTTCTGTATAGAGGCAGGAAGTTGGGGCAGGTAGACAAAAAGCACTTTCTATCAACAGCTTTTGATGCCTGAAGTCAATGCCAGCCCCTTAAGTACAGCCTGGGGCCTGTCCCCTCTTAGCTGGAACTGACAAGGAGTCTCTCTGCAGGGCTGCCGTTGGACACCTGAGCGTGCTGGGGGTTGGCAGGCAAACTCAGGACCTGAGTCCTGTATTTTCTAAGTCTCTTTTGATGCCTTAGTTTCCCCTGTCATTGAAGTGAGAGGACCAGAGGCCATTCTAAAGGAATTGACAGTTTTATCTCACTGCCAGCCTCTCTTACACTCCCAACTCCGACCCTAGGAGACCCCGTCCCCTTCCTTACCCAGTTCTGCCAAAAGGGCTGTTAGGTTGGGGGCAGGGTGCAGGCGGGGCTTTTCCTGCACCATCCTGGCGCCTGACTGGATCGGGTTACTGGAGGCAGTCTGGATTTGAATGTGCAAATAAACAGAGGTCACTTTGATCCACGAGGCTGAGAGGGAGGGGGAAGAAAAATGAGTGCCCTGGTCAGAGACGTGCATGCTGGGCACTTGAGAGAGGGTTTGGGGGGGGTGGAGTGTGAGCATGTCCTTATTACTCTGACTGGACCCAAAACCTATTTTTAAAAAAAGAGAAAAGGGAGAGAGATCCAGAAAGAGACAGGGACCCACTTTAGGCATTTCAGACTTCCTCCTGGAATCAAATACCCCACTGGCCTTTCCTCGATGCTACCAGGAGGGGAGTGGGTAGCTTGGACCCCACCCTCCCTCAAGGCTCTCCCACCTTTGGGACATCTTGGGTGCCACTTGGGAGAGGGAGAGCTGGAATGGAACCGTCCACACTATGGGGTGTGTGGTTCAGTGTGGGGCCATAGGTTGGGAGCTGTAGGGCCTATTGTCTCCTTGGGCACCAATCCACACCACAGGCAGGCTTAGAGAGGGAGAGACAAAGGAGGGAATGGGAGAGCACAAAGGAAGCAAGGAATGAAATGGTAAGTAAAGGCAAACAAAAGTGAACCGGGGGAGACAAAAGCCGGGAACAATATTCCCCAGGCAATAGGCTCAGGAACAATAGGGACACTGACAGCACCACAAAGACACCAGTGTCTCCAAGTAGACGTTATCTCAGGCAGTGGTTGGCAGCCCCGCTCTGGCTGCAGCTATTTTCAGTGCCGCTTTTGTGCCATGCTGAACAATATTCCTTGCATGGCTGCTGATAGAAAGATGAGAAGGTTTCTGTTTGATTCTCCTTTTCCTTCCCTCCCCCTTTCCCCTATTCCAACCCCCACCAGCTCAGACATTCTGAGCTGAAGCCACTGGCCTGGTTAGGGGGGTTTGTGCACGTGTGTGTGTGTGTGTGTGTGTGTGTGTGTGTGTGTGTGTGTGTGTAGGACCAAAGGGCGGGGTGGGGGGTGGGAAGGTCTCTATCAGGCTTTCCAGTTGCCCTCAACCTTACCAGGGCCACCATGGAAGGAAGAGAGTGGAGATTAGGGCTGGGCAAGTAGGGACTGGAGAACTGGGGTGTGTGGGGAGGACTGTGTGGGGAAGTGGATTCTGCTTTCACCAACAATCACAAGACCAGCCTGAGCTATTCACTGTAAGAAGGCCAACTCAGCAAGTGTTTTCCTTGTTGTGGCCAGCTATTCGTTTCATAGCCAAGGGGTCTCACCTGGTCCTTCTGCTGCTTTCCTCCTCTGGGCCAGCAAGTGTTCCCTGCCCCACCCCTCATAGCCATTGCATTCTCCCATCTTTGTTTATAGTTACCAGTTTTTTGAGTACCTCTCAACTCCTCCCTCCCCCACCTTTGCCACTCCAAGTTGAACCTAAAGGATCAAGGTCCTTAGCTTGAAAGACTGTTTGATAGCACTGGCCCTTCTGGAGGCCCTATGACCATTCCCATCTAAGCTCACATGACCCCAATCCACAGTATTAGCCATTCCCTGCTAAGTATCTCCCCTATTCCTTCTTAGGGGAACTCTGACCCTAGATTATTGGGTCAGAGGTGGCCTTTCCCAGAGGTCCCTTGTGCATAAGGCTGTGTACTCTTAGTCTTCTCAGGGATGTAACCCAGTACAACTGACCTTGTGGGATTAGAAAGAACACTGCACTTTTTCATTGAACTGATTTTCCTCTTGTTCTTATTCTTATACATCTGTTTCAGGTTAGTTTTCTAGGTGGCTAAACTACGACATTTCAGATTCCTGGCTTCCTCAAAAAAAAATTGAAATGAAACTTCTTGGGAAGACATTGATATAAAAACTTCAGGAAGAATGCCTTCCTAAGAATCCAGACACTCAGAGGTGGACCCAGAAGTTTGAGCCATCACTTAATTTGTGAGACTGTGGCTATTTGTTCAGATTTCTCAATATAAGTTAGCACTTTGAAGGCAGGAAACAAATTTTATACCTCTATTGGCTACCTCATAGCATCATGGCACACAGTAAGTTCTCAAAGAACACTTGCTGAATTGGACCAAATTTTGAGAATCAGAAGGGACCTTAAAGCTCATCTCATACCTTGCTATTCAAAGTGTGATCCCTAGACCAGCAGCATTAACATCACCTGGGAGTTTATTAGAAATGCAGAATCTCAAGCTCTACCTCAGAACTGCTGAATCAGAATCTGCATTTTGATGAGCTACCCAAGTACTTCATATACCCCTAGAGAAGCACTGATCTAGCCCAGCTTCTCCTTCCTTGCCTCCTCACAACTGCTGCCCATTTCATGGCAGTATTGCCATCCATAGCTTACGATCACTGAAACTGTGAGCTATACCATGCCATCCAGGCGGCATCTACAGGAAGACCTCTGTAGAGATGAACTTACCATCTGTGGTAACAATCTAGTCCACAGTTGGAATCAAATCAGATTGAACAGAATTAAATTTGCATTCAAAGAGTCTTAGGAATGGGACCTTGTACCTAGCATATACTCAGTCAAAGCTTGTTAAGGGAAAGGTTTAAAAAGTCTATTATGACCTCCCTGGGTGATCCAGGTAGTAGGTAATTTTATGGACCAACTTGACTGGGACATGGGTACCCAGACATTTGGTCAAACGTTATTCTGGTTGTGTCTGTGAGGGTGTTTCTGGATGAGATTAACATTTGAATTGATAGACTAAGTAAAGCAGATTGCCCTTCCTAATGTGAGTGGACCTCATCCAATCAATTGGAAACCTGAATAGAACAAAAAAGTTGAATAAGAGGAAACTCCTTTTGCCTGACAGCCTTGAGCTGGGACACTGGTCTTCTCCTGTCTTTGGACTTGAACTGAAACATCAGCTCTTCTTGGGTCTCAAGTCTGCCAGCTTTTGGACTGAAACTTACACCATCAACTCTCCTGGTTCTCAGGCCTTTGGACTTGGACTGAAACTTAAGGGCAATTCTGGTGAGATTTCAGATGGAAATGAGGAACATGATATTGGAAACTAGGGGAAAGGTAATCCTTGTTATAAAGTGGCAAAGAGCTTGGCTAAACTTATGTTCTGATGTTTTGTGGGAGGTAGAACTTATGAACTATAAAATTGGATATTTAACTGAGGAGATTTTCAAGCAAGGTACTCAAGGAGTGGCTTGGTTCCTCCTGACTCATAGTAAAATGTAAAAGGAGAGAGATGAGTTGAAGAAGGAATTATTAAGCAAAAAGGAACCAGAACTTGAAGATTTGGAAAATTATCAGCCTATTCATATTGTAAAAAAAAAATGAGAAAGCTTGTGAAGAGAACACCAAGGGTGTGTGAACACCATTTGATAAAGAGATCCTGGGCACAACTCATGGACTTAGCCATCTCAGTAGAAGCCAGGAATACAGATGTAATTATACCAGCAAAGACACTGCCAATGTGAACTAAAGGGGACAGAAAAAATGAGACAAGATGAAGGAAGGCTGTTGGACTTTTTAGGTTCTAAGAACAGGACCATAGAGCTGTTAGGCTGTAAATGTCTCCTATTTAGGGAGGAATGACTGCTCAGATAATTCAAAGATCTTCAGGGCTGCGTCCTTGGTTTCAAACGGTGGGGCCATTGTCTTTGTTTCAGCAGGCCAGACAGCCTCTGACTGAAGCCTCGAGGGTGGGGCTGCCAGGAGCCTTGGGGACAGGGTCCCCAGTAGCAGAGCTGTGGAGGTGGGACCACTGCTCCAGTGGGTCCTGAAGGCAGGACAGCCGCCTCAGTGGGTCTAGCAGGCGGAGCATTGAGCCAAAGTGGATTATTCTCAAAATATAAGAGCTAATGAAATTGACCTTGCTAGGTTTATACTTGCTTGGGACCCATCAACAATTTCTTCTTTTGGATTTCTCCTATTTGGAATGGGAGTGTCTATCTTATGCCTGCCCACCATTGTATTGAAGTGCATATTTTGGAAGTGCATAACTTGTCTGGTTTCACAAGATCACAGCTGGAGAAGAATTTTGCCTTAGGATGAATATACCCCTCAAGGGTCATGCATACCTGCTTTAGATGATATTTAGCTAAGACTTTAAACTTCAGGGTTGATACTGGAATAAGTTAAGACTTTGGGGGCTGTTGGGATGGAGTAAATGTATTTTGCAGGCAATAAGACATGAATCTGGGGGGCCAAGAGTGAAATGCTATGGGTCGAATTGTGTCTCCCCCAAATCATATGTTGAAGCCCTAACTCACAGTGTGACTGTATTTGGAGTAATGAAGTAATTAAGGTTAAATGAGATCATAAGGGTGGGACCCTGATAAGTTCATATAAGAGGAGACACCAGAGAGCTTGTTCTCTCTCCCCACCCTGTGAAGGCACAGTGAGAAGGCAGCCATCTACAAGCCAGGGAAAGAGGCTTTATCAGAAACTGACCCTGCTGGACCTTGATCTGGGACTTCTCAGCTTTCAGAACTGTGAGAAAATATATTTCTGTCTAAGCCACTCAGTCTTTTGTTATGGCAGCCCGACTTGATTAATGAAATCCCTACTGATGGGAGAAAGGAGAGGCCTCTAGGCGTGCACAGAGTGGACTGAAGGGCTCTGGGAGGGCCTCACAGCAGAGGACATGCAGAATCTCATCATTCCTTCAAAGTGAGAAGGTAACATCTCCCCCTTTCCTCTGATGTCCTCGGTGCAAACAGGACAACAGCAAAGTGAGCTGTTTGCAGCTGCTGCATGCCCTACAATTCAAAGCAATTCCTGGGCAGGGGTGGACACTCAAAACCACTATGATTATCCCAATTCAAAACTCTTTACTTAGACTGAAAGATTTTGCTGCTGTTGTTCAGACAATGGTGCTATCTTCCCAATTTGCAGAAAGTTACAAAGGAATGAGTCAAATTTTTACAATTACAATTAAAATGTTTTTCTCCTATAGGTTAGAAAAAAAAATACCTTTGTTGGTGTCTACTTATAAAAAGCATTATGTATGTGGTTGTTTTAATCTTAGTATATTAAATTTCATCATCTTCTATAAAGATCATCATGACTCCTATGTACTCAACCAATCTAAACAAATTTATAAACCATTGCAGAGGGTTTATTTGACAGTCATACTCCACCAAACCCGTCAATTCCCTTCAATGAAATGAATAACAGTGTAATTTCTGATCTATGGGGAGTCAAGTGTTGGGAGGAGGGGAGAGTGGCTGGGGCTGGCAATCTACTGGCCAGCCAAACTGGAAAATCAGCTTTTCAGGAGTTTCCTCTTGACTTCTCCCAGGCCATTTATCTCAGATATCCTCCACCCCCACTCCCCAGATTAAGGGAGGGCAGAGAAGAGAAAAAATATTAAGGTTTAGGATGAACTACCATTGAGCATATTTATAACTAGTTCTGAATTCTCAGCAACAGAGGAAAGGAATAGAGGCATAATCATTTTTTTTTTTTTTCCAACACTCAGCAAATGGCAGCAACGGCAACAGCAGCTGTGTCCTAGCTCTCCTAATCCACATAGCACAGCCATCAGACAGGACTGGGATGAGAGCCTCAGGTGCTCTGTCATTCCTTCTGCATGTCGACGTGTGTCTTCTGATATGATCCGATCATCCCAGACTGGCTACCTCTGGTATATAGGAAGGTCCCCTGGCCAAAATGTACAGAGTGTGGGGACAAAGGATGGCCTCATCTTCCAGAGTCTGAGAACAATCCTGTATGATCAAGGCAGCTAGGGCTAGGCGATGGCTGAGTCCCCAAAGAAGTTCAACAAAGTGGAAATTAAGTTACTACAGGCGGGATGTCCCTGGCAGTTCAGTGGTTAAAACTTCACCTTCCAGTGCAAGGGTGCAGGTTCCATCCCTGGTCAGGGAGTTAAGATCCCACATGCCTCTGGGCCAAAAAAACAAAACATAAAACAGAAGCAATATTGTAATAAATTCAAGACTTCAACAAATGATCCACATTAAAAAAAAAAAAAAAATCTTTAAAAAAAAAGTTACTGCAGGGATGACCTAGGATGGGGAACTAGGGAGCCTACTCACAGAGTGTTAATGAGGGGTAGCAGAATATGCTGCCCGCAAATATGCCATATTGGCATAAGGATTATTTTGAACTGAAGGCAATTGAGAAGAAGCAGACATAAGAAAAGCTCTCTGCCCTCCCCTTATTTGCCTAAAAGCAGGACATAAATTTGGAAAGGTGTCCCCACTCCCTGTTCTACCAAGAAGGGCAGAGGTAAATCACAACTCTAGACACTTATCAGCCCAGAGATGGCACCAGAGGGATCTACATCACAAAACTTACTGAAACAACCCCTATCATTCATTAGTTATTCCATATATTTACCTTCCCACCAATTGCTGCCTTAGAAGCTCAAAGCCCTTTTCCTTTGTCTTGTCACTTCTCCAAAAATTTATTGTTAAGATGCTATATAAGCCCAAGTTCTAACCACCTCTTTGAGTTATTCATCATTAAGGGCTCCCATGTGTATGTACCAAGCATATGTTAATAAACTTGTTTGCTTTGTTAATCTGTCTTTTATCAATCTAATTATAGGGCCCCAGGCAGTGAACCTAAAATGGGTAGAGGGAAAACAGATTTTCCGCTCCTATATTAGGGAAGTGTGAGGTCCTCTGGGGTCTTTAGAGAGATGATGGGAGGGTAAACCTACAAAAAAAAAAAAAAAAAAGAAAGGAAGAAAAAGCCTTCTGAGTTGTGGAAAGTGAAGACGGGATTTCAGCTTCTGCTGATGAATATGTAAGGCACATGTAAACTTGAGCTCTTATTTTTGAGTTAATAGTGCAGGGTTTTGTTTGTTCGTTTGTTTGTTTCTTTTGCCGTAGACCCTAATTAGACCTCTAGAGCGAGTTCTAGCATTATGCACTATCTGCAACACCCCCGGCCCCCGCACCTGATGCACACTTGGAAGCAGGGAGGTTGTCAGTCTCCCTTTTAAAGGCTCATTTCAAGTGGGCTCACAGGAGGTTCACAGAGACCACCATCTACATGATGCCTGCCAGGGTGAGCGGTGATGCGGCCTGACCCATTGTTGCTTCTCAGGTCGAGACCCCATCAGTGAAGCACTAAAGTCACCCCACTCCCTTCCCCAAACCATAACCTTTGGTGCCTAGATTGCTCTTATCACCCATTTTGTGGCTCTGCCTGCTGTCTTTGGAGAGAAGTATAATGTCAGCCCACCCTTCACTTTTCAGGAGGTATTAATTTAGGCTGTGTTGGTGGACTAGGTGTCTAATACTAAGGACTATATTCTTTCTAGGTAAGAAATTTTAAATTCTGAGTCAAAATTATCCTTTCTTCAAAATTCTGTTCAAAACAGAATTAAATTCTAGAATTAAATCCCTGATTAAACCAGCCAGACCGTGGTCACTGAACACTGCCCCTTTCTTGGGACTCATTACCTACTTAGCATCGCATTCATCTTTACTCTGAGGTTTTGGTTTCTTGTCCTCATTCCTGGTCTGAGTTTTCTCCTTGAGTGACCCTGCTGCTAACATTAGGCATTGAGCTATGAGATGAGAGCCCTCATCTAGTCCTGCCTCAGGATAAAAATCAAATCAGCAAATAATTTTCAACAGCCATTGTATGCAAGAAACAGTCCTAGGATGAACACTGGAAGATGAGGAAAGAGATACTATGAGTTGGAGGCTGCCCCCGCCCTTATGTAGTTTATAGCTAGTTAGAGAGATAGACATAATCACATGTAGAATGAACTGATATGAGATTTCAAGAAGACAATAAAATAAAAGTGAGAGGGAAGCATAAGAATGTTCAAAGAAGATGAAGCCTATGTAGGTAATAAAAGAGGCAATGGGAAATAAACCTTGAAGTAAAGGTGGAATTCACCAGGCAAAGAGGAGAAGGAAGACTATTATGGCCTTAGGAAATCATATAAACAAAGATACAGTCTGTTCTGCTGTAAGGCTTATTTTGAAGACATGAATTTGTTCCAACCTGATTCATATATTAGGAAGCAATTTGAGCATAATGCAAATCTTGGATTTGCTTATGCTCGATCTTGCCCTGAGAAACACTAAGTGAATGGACAAAAATGCTCTTAACTGCACCAAGCAGAGTAGGAATGCTTGGTACAAAATATACACAAACACACCCCTCAGATTTCTACCACCTACCTAAGCTCACAGAGTGTGTTATAACTTTCTTTCCAGTTTCAGATAACCCCCTTCCACCACTCACAGTAACTCATAAACTGCACCCCTTCCAACACCCACTTCCATATGCAAAATTCAGGTCTGTTTCAAGGTATGGTGCCCTATTTACTGTAGTATTCATGTATTTCTTAACGACTTAATATGTATAAATTGTGCTACCCTTTTATTAGGTTCTTGTCTTTTTTGTTGCTGTTACTGAGAAAGTTAAAGTTTACTTAAGTTTTGTGACTGCTAACCCTATTTTCCCCATAAACCCTGTGGTTTTTATTGCATGGCTTTTGCATAATGAGGTGATTTTTAGGAGCACATATATTATGTTATAGCAGAAATGACTGCACAGGTTTTGGAATGAAAGTGATTCTTGGAGAACTGTGAGTAAGATTAGCATTGGTAACTGAATTTATGTAGGAGAATTTTCAAACAGAAGGCTGAAATCAGATTCATTCATTCATTTATGCATTTATTTGACAAATATTTGTTGAGTGCTATCTGCCAGACCCTGTTCTAAGCACTGCGGACATGGCAGTGAACAAAATAGACAAAAATACCTGCCCTCCAGGAGTTTACATCTTAGTTAAGGAGGGAGACAAGAACAAGATAAATAAATAAAATATGTAGTATGTTAGACAGTAATCAATGCTAAGAAGAAAAAAATAAAGCAGAAAAGTCAATATGTGTCAGGGGATGGGTTTGGATATAGTGTCTATATTATTTATTGCTGTATAACAAAGTATTCCAAAACTTAACAGCTGAAGACAATAGACATTTACTATCTCACACAGCTTCTAAGGTTATGAGGACAAGAATGGCTTAACAGGAGTGGTTCTGGCTCAGCATCTCTCATGAAATTACAATCAAGGTATTGGCTGTAAGCTTCCATGCTCAACTCACATGGCTACTGGCAAGAGGCCTTGGTTATAGGACTCCATAGGACTGCTCATGACACAGCAGCTTGCTTTCCCCAGAAAGAATGATTCAAGAAAGAGAGAGAGGGCTTCCCTGGTGGCGCAGTGGTTGAGAATCTGCCTGCCAATGCAGGGGACATGGGTTCGAGCCCTGGTCTGGGAAGATCCCACATGCCGCGGAGCAACTAGGCCCGTGAGCCACAACTACTGAGCCTGCGCGTCTGGAGCCTGTGCTCCGCAACAAGAGAGGCCGCGACAGTGAGAGGCCCGCGCACCGCGATGAAGAGTGGCCCCCGCTTGCCGCAACTAGAGAAAGCCCTCGCACAGAAACTAAGATCCAACACAGCCATAAATAAATAAATAAAAAATAAAAATAAAGGAATTCCTTTAAAAAAAAAAAAAGTAAAATAAATATCCTTCTTCAAAAAAAAAACAAAAGAAAGAAAGAGAGAGAGATCACATGCTCAAGATGGAAGCTGCAGGCTTTTCTAACGTAATCTCAAGTGGTGTATCATCAGTTCTTCCATCACACAAACCAACCCTGGTACAATGTGGGAAGGGACAAAAGCACAACATAAGAGTATGAATACTGAGATGTGCGAATCACTGGGGGCCATTTTGGAGGCTGGCTACCGCAGTGACCAAGAAAGGTCATCTAAAATAACCTTTGGATTACTTTTGAGGGAAGTGCAGGAGGTGGCCATTAGGATGTTTAGGGGAAGGTCTCCTATGTAGATGGAACAGCATGAGCAAATATACATGCCTGGTGTGTTGAAGGGCAGCAGGATGCAGTGGGCTAGCATAGAGTGAATGAGAGGGAGAAGAATAGAATATGTCAAAAAGGTGATGGGGAGACGGATGCTTTCATCTTTACCCTAAGTGAGACACAAGTTCTGAGTCAAGAAGTGACATGATCTGACTTAGGACTTAACAAAATGTATCTGGTTGCTGTGTTAAGAATAGACCAAAGGGAAGCAAGGCAGGAACAAGAAGACAAGTTAGGAGGTTGAGAGATGATGGTGGTCTAATTCTGAAGGTATTAGAACATGCTGCCTTCTACCTTCTAAACATGCTGAGGTAGAACAGACGGAATTTGCTGATGGGTTGGCTACGGAATATGAGCAGAAGAAAAATCAAAGATGACACCACATTTTTTGTCAAGTAACTGATAAGATGGAGTTGCCATTTATCTTGGGTGCTTGGTAAGGCTGAAGAAGGAGCAGGGTTAGGGTAAACAGCAAGCATTTACTTCTGGACATGTTAAATTTGAAATACCTGTTAGACATCCAAGTGGAGACATAGAGTAAACAACTGGGTAATCAAGACTGGAGCTCTGGAAAGAGGTTCAGGTTAGAGATGGAAGTTGGGGAACCATCAGATGTAGACAGAGTTTAAAGCTCTGAGGTTGGATAAAATCCCCTAAGGAGTGAGTGCAGCCAAAAAGCTGTGAGTCCCAAGGACTAAGCCTTGGGGCACTCCAACCTTTAGGATGGGCAGGTGCGGGTTGTGGGGAACCAGCAAAGAGGACTGTGAAAGGGTGGCCAGAGAGGTAGGAATCAAGCCAGGTGGGTGTAGTGTCCTATAAGTCAAATGAAGAGATCTTTCAAGGAAGAATTAGAGAGATCCCCTTTGTCAAATGCTGCTGAAAGGATGAGACATGACCACTGGATGTAGCATGTAGAGGGCTTTAGCTACCATGACTGGAGCACTTCTGGTGGAATGGTGGAGGCAAAATCCTTTTTTGAATGGGTTGAAGATAGAATAAAAGAAGAGAAATTGGAGACTAAATGTTCTTTCAAATAATTTTGTGTGAAGGGAGGAGGGGAATTGGGGTCATAACTGAAGGGGAAAATGGATCAAGAGAGGGTTTTTTAAAGATGAGAGATATAACAGCACATTTGTGGGCTGAGGAAACAATGACAGGGAAACACTAATGGAACAGGGGAGACAGAGGGGAGAACTATGGGGGCAAAATCTTGAGTGAGTGAGAGTAGATAGAATCTAGCGTATGATTGGAGGGGTTGTCCTCATCAAGGAGGGTAGACAATGTATACACAGCAGCGGGGGAAGGCAGAGCACAGAGGCACAGGAGCATGGAGGTGGGTAGATGGGGGTAAGGCCTTTAAGTCAGAGTAAGGATGAAGGAGGAGGTGTTAGCATTTTGGAGGACAGAGGAGGGGATGTGGAAGTGTTGTCCAGAAGAGGGGGGAATATGGCATGATTGCCATGTAGCATTAAGGGTCACATGAGATGAATGCTCATGAATTTAAAGCAGACCAGGCAGTATAGCTGTGTGTTGTTCCCAGCCATGCTCAACTGCATGGGAGTAGGTACAGAGTGGTAGGAGAGTTGGGTTTAAATGAAGCTGTGGTTTGACTGAACATGACAATGAATAAGAGGTGTCATGGCTCTCCTTCAAGATGTTCCCATGGCTGTGAGGACCACATGTGCTGGTTTCCCAGAATCCTCCTAGTTTATGCCTGGTTTCCCAAGGCGGCTAGTAATAGTGCCCCCTTTCACTTTCAAAACTATTGATTTGGGTAATAAATGAAAAGATCATTCTACCTAGAGCCAACATGGAGTCACTGAAGTTTTCTTAACAGAGTGTTCATCATTGTTTGACTTTTTAAAAACACTAAATAGATTGTAAATTCCTTGAGGTCAGTGTCATGTTTCATACATCTTATCTCCTGTTTCTAGCATAACTTTTATATGTGGTCTTCTCGTCTCTCAGTTAACCCAGTAAAAGCACAAGTGATTCAGAACTAGAAGAGCCATTGAGGATAATCCCAACATTAGCCAAACTCTCCTAAATCTCAAAACAAAGGAAGGGGATTGAGGCAATTTACACACCAAGAAGACTGTTCATAATCCTGCTCAGGAAGATTATGGGGGCAAAGTTTTGAGTACGTAAGAGTAGAAGGGAGGCCAATCAAGACTGAGAACCATGCAGGGGGCAGGCTAGCCAAAGGGAAGATTTCAAACTCAAATGTTCTGCTTATCTGTTGCTACATAACAAATCATCCTAAAATTTAATGACTTAAAAACCACAGCAATTGTTTTACTATCTCTCGTGATTTCTGTGGGTCAGGAATTTGAGTAGGGGTTGGCTGGGCAGTGGTGGCTGGGGATCAAGTCTTACATGGTTGCAGTCAACTGGCTAGAGCTGAAACAGTGGAGATCTAAGAGTTTGGGGCTGGCAAGGCATCTCAGTCTCTTCATGGAGTCACAGGGTCTTTCCATGTGGCCTCCTTGCTTGGACTGATTTCAGGTTGCTCCCAGCATGGTGACCATGTAAACCAGACTGTTTACACAGTGGCTGAAAATTTCTAGGATGAATGTGATGGAGATTTCGCCTTGGAAGTCAGAGTGCTATTTCTGTGACAAGTCTGCCTAGTGTCAGATGAAGAGGACATGGAAATTACTCTTCAATGGGAGAAGTGTCAAAGTCGCTTTATAAGATGATCACATGGGGTGGGCAGTATTGTTTTGCCCATTTTGGGAAAATATAATTGTGACACCAAGTCTGGGTTCTTCTACCTTACTTCCTTCCAAGGAGTCTTATTGGAAGACTCAAGACCCCATGTTTTTTTGTTTATTTGTAACTTTAACCACTTTTATGTTGAGGATGCTTCCCCAAAAGGAACTTCTTACTTAGCACCCCTTCCTGATATGTGGTGATGTGTGTAAAGGGTTTGTCTAATGTCTAAACGGTTTAGAAAATGGAGGTTGTAAGCTGTACCTCCTTAGAGAGAAACTTTACAGTATAATATGAACAAACTGCTCCATTTCAGCAGTTCAGAAGAGTTATCAGTATGACATCACATGTTGTATTAGTTTTTATTGATGTGGATCAAGTTACTCTAAGTTTAGCGGCTTAAAACAACACCCAGTTGTCATCTCATAGTTTCTGTGGGTCAGGAGTCTGGCATGTTTTAGCTGGGTCCTCTGCTCATAGTGTCACAGACTTAAACCAAAGTGTCAGCCGGCTTGTCCTCATCTGGAGGCTCAGCTATGGGAAGGTCCAGTTCCAAGCTCCCTCAGGTTGTTGGCAGAGTTCATTTCCTTGCAGTTGTATAATTGAGATCCCCATATTCTTGCTAGCTGTTAGCCGGAAACTGCTCTCAGCAACTGGAGGTTACTCAGGAGTCCTTTGCCATATAGACCATAGGCTATTTAAACATGGCAGCCTACCTCTTCAAGGCCAGCAGCAGAATCTCTTTCATACTTCAAATCTCTGACTTTTAAGGTGGGCCTTGTCTCTTTTAAGAGCTTACATAATTAAGCCAGGCCCATCCAGGATAAGCTCCCTTTTGATTAACTCAAAGTCAACAAATCTGGAACCTTAATTACATCTGCAAAATTCCCTTCATCTTTGTCATATAACATAAGCTAATCTTGGAAGTGAAATCCATCCTACTCACAGGTCCCACCACACTCAAGGGCAGGGGATCATACAGGACATATACTCTGGGGGATGGGAATCTTAGGGACCATCTCAGAATTCTGCCTACTACACTTGATCTTGGGAGAACTTCTGGCTGGTGGGTGTCTTATACCAATCAGGTTAAAGATTTTTCAATCAGGAAGGGAATGTTGGGCCCAATAAAGGAAGCTGGAAGGGTAAACTAGAGGGGGAAAACCCTCCAGCCTCCTTAGCTTATGGTGCAGGTCATGTGTAACACAGCTCACCTTAGAACTGTGTTTATAACTCCCATTTAATAACTAACAGAAAAGAAGCTATTTAAAAAAAAAGCAGTTAAGATACTTCCCTGGCAGTCCAGTGGTTAAGACTCTGTGCTCCCAAAGCAGGGGGCACGGGTTCAAACCCTGCTCAGGGAGCTAAATCCCACATGCCACATGGTACGGCCAAAATAAATAAATAAATAAAATTTAAAAAATAAAAACAATTAATAATGAGATAAAGAAAAAAAGATAGAAATAAATGAAAAATTAAAACTGTAGTAAAAGACAAGGTTAAAATAGGGTAACAATAAAGTTAAAAGTGATAAAGAGAAACAAAAAATGGAATTGAGAACAAAAAGTTTAAATGAAATAAAAGAAAGAGGTATAAAATAGTAAGAAAAGACAAAACACATTCAAAACAATTAAACTGTGGCAAATCAGTTCAAGTTAAAGACCAAATGATTAAAAGGACCAAATGAGTTTTAAAAGCAAAAATGATGGAAGTAAGCAAAATGTAAGAAACAAAGAAGTAAGGATCCCATGGTAAATGGGTCTAAATATGGAGCAGTGACACATTCAAAAATTTAGTTAGCAATCTTATGCTTTCTAAGTCAACCAGAATTCTTCAAGCTGAAGCAACCATAAAATCCAACATACCCATGTGAGTGTCTTTCTCAACCAGGGTTCCTTGTCTAAACTCCAGAACACAGAAAATTGAGTAATGATTTTCTCAATTCTCCCAAGGATGGTACACAACTAGTACCATTTAAATGCAAAGGAGAGAAGTTAATTCATTGCACACAGTGGGTGCCTAGAGCATTAGGGCTTAATTCTTTCACCAAACTGGCTAATCTATGTCAAAACGTATGCAAATGAGAAAGGATAAGTCTATTAGGCATAGAGTTCTGTGATGCTTTTTTTAAAAAATTTATTTATTTTATTTATTTATTATTTTTGGCTGTGTTGGGTCTTCGTTGCTGCGTGGGCTTTCTCTAGTTGTGGTGAGCGGGGGCTACTGTTCGTTGTGGTGCACAGGCTTCTCATTGTGGTGGCTTCTCTTGTTGCAGAGCACGGGCTCTAGGCACACAGGCTTCAGTAGTTGTGGCTCGCAGGCTCTAGAGCACAGGCTCAGTAGTTGTGGCGCACGGGCTTAGTTGCTCCACGGCATGTGGGATCTTCCTGGACAAGGGGTGGAACCCCATGTCTCCTGCACTGGCAGGCGGATTCTTAACCACTGCGCCACCAGGGAAGCCCCTATCTTTGAGTTTTTAATGAGTGCAAGATTCCTGGAACACCACCCTGTTACCTTACCATCAATTGGAAGAAAGTCTGCCCACAGTGGAAGATAATGAAGACTCTGAACCCCTCCTCAAATGATTAACTGTGATCAACTTTTCATTTCTCCCTTTAAAAACTCTCATGGTCAAGCAGAATCTTCAGAGTTCATTCTTGGACACAAGTCCTCCTTCTCTCCAGGTTGCTGACCTCCTGAATAAAGAAAACTTTCCTTCCAACCAACACTTGTCTCTCAAGTATTGGCTTTGGAGCAGCGAGTGGCTGAACCTGAGTTTGGGAACAAAGGGACTCCTACAAATGCTTAGTTAGCTTTCCTCAACTCTGGAACTTAGTACCTACCAGAAGGTAACTATGGGTACAACTTACTGATTTCTGCTTGACTTCTTAACTGCATGAACATATTTGATCATTCTTCCTTTGAAACACTTATTTCCTTATTGTATTAGTTATCTGTTGTCATGTAACAAATTACTCCAAAACTTTAGTTACCTAAAACAACATATATTTATTATTTCATGCTTTCTGTAAGTCAGGAATTCCAGAGCATCTTAGCTGGGTGGTTTTGTTCAAAGTCTCTCATGTAGTTGTGGTTGGGATGTTGGCCAAGGCTGCAATCATCTGAAGACTTGGCTAGGGCTGGGGATCCACCAAGATGGCTCATACACTTGGCTTTTGGCAGGAGACCCCAGTTCCTCTCTGGTTCTCAGCTGGAAGCCTCAGTCCTTCGTCATGTGGATGTCTCCATAAGCTGTTTGTGTGTCCTTACAACATGGCATAAAGAAAGAAAGGAAGGAGGTATTTGCAGTCCTTTGATGACCTCACCTCCAAATTCACACACTGTCACTTCCACTTTATTCTATTTCTTAGAAGTGAGTCAATAAGTCTAGCCCACACTCAAGGGTATAAGGATTAAACTCCACCTTTTATTTTTAAATTTTTATTTATTTATTCATTTTTGGCCACACTGCACAGCATGCGGGATTCAGCATGTGGGATGGGGATTTTAGTTCCCCGACCAGGGATCAAACTTGCACCCCCTGCAATGGAAGCACGGAATCCCAACCACTGGACGGCCAGGGAAGTTCCTAAACTCCACCTTTTAAAGGGAGGAGTATAATAAGGGAGGAATAAAACTTTCTTCCTTTACCCTCTTAGGTTGATTGCCTGGGGCCCTGAAAATTAGACTGACAAAAGGCATTAACAAGAGAAAGACAGAGTTTATTAATGTTTGCAGAGCTCGTACATGCAGGAAAAACAGTGATGAGTAACTCAAAGGGGTGGTTAGAACTTGGGCTTGTTTTCTGTTTTAACAAAAAACAATAAATTTGTAGAGAAGTGACAAGACAAAGGAAAAGGGTTTCAAGCTTCCAAGAATGGCAAACTGTGGGAAGATAAATATATGCAGAAAATTAATGGAAGAAAGTGTTATTTTAGTGAGGTTTGTTATATAGAGTCCTCTCAGTGCCGTCTCTGCGCTGATAAGAGTCTCCGGTAATTAAGGGTTCAAGCCTGCTTTTAGGCAAATAGTGGGGGAGGACAGAGGGCTTTTTTTCTTTTTTTTTGGTGTTTGCTGTTTCTCAGTTGTCTTTAGCTCAGCATAATCTTTATGCCAAAGTGGCATATTTTGGGGTGACATATTCTGATTCCTTACAGTATCAAAGAATTTGTGGACATGTTTTAAAACTGTCATACTTGTCTTCTGCAGCAAGACAACTCTCCTGGTTGTCTCCCTATGTCTCTGGCTGCTCACTCTCAATGTCCTTCTACGGTTCCGTGTATTATTCCTGTTCCTTGAATGCTGGGTTTCTCGGGTCTACTCTACCAGAGTAGGGTCACCCCACTCTAACTTATATTGCCCTCTTCAGACCCTTCTCCTGGACTTCAAATACATGCCCACCTGCCCTCTGGCTGTTTCTGCTTAGATGTCTCAGGGGTAGCTTAAACTCATCTCACCCTGTTTTTTTCATCCCCACACCTGGCTTTTCTCTTGTGTTCTCTATCTTGTAAATGACAGATATCCCTATCTGGTCAGTTCCTGGAGTCTGAAAGTTAGAAGTGATCCCTGCTCATCCTCCCTCATCTCCCACATCCAATTAGTCAACAATTAGTATACTTCCTAAAGTTGTCTCAAATCTATCTTCTTGGCTCCATCTCCATTGCTACTACTCAGTTTAAGCTATCATTATGTCCTGCCTGAAATTCCACAATAACCTCCTGCGGTAGGCAGAACAAAGGCCCCCAAAGATGTCCATGTCCTAATCCCCAGAACCTGTGAATGTGCCACCTTACATGACAAAAGGGACTTTGCAAATGTGACTAAATTAGGATCTTGAGATGGGAAGATTATCCTGGATTATCTGAGTGACCCCAAAGTATTCACAAGGGTCTGTATAAGAGAGAGGCAGGAAGGTCAGACATGGAGAAAAGATGTGACAATGGAAGCAGAGATTGGCATGATACCCTCTGAATATGGAAGAAGCGGCCACAACCCAAAGAATGCAGGTAGCCTCTGGAAGTTGAAAAAGAAAAGGAAACGTATTTTCTACTCGAACCTCCAGATGGAGCCATCCCTGCCAACATCTTAACTTTAGCCCAGTGAGTCTGACTTCGGACTTCTGACCTCCAGAACTGTAAGATAATAGAGTCGTGTTGCTTTAAGCCACCAGATTTGTGGTAATTTGTTACAGCAGCGGTAGGAAGTGAATACACATCCTATTCCTGCCTCCAGCCTCGCTGTACTCCAGTCTATTCTCCACACCACCCCAAACACAGATATCATCTGTCCACATCCCCATTCAAAACACTTCCATGACTTCTCTGCATCTTTAGGATAAACTCCAAGCTCCTTATAAGACGCTATCTCCAGCCCCTCAGCAGTTTATGCCCCATAAATTCATATAATAAATTTATATCATCATGCTCTCTCCCTATTAGACTGAATGCTGTCTCTGTTTAGGACCTGTTTTCCTCTGCTCTCTCACCTAAATCCTCCAAGTCAGTTCCCAGCTTAGACATCACTTCCTCAGTGATGGTCCCTGCCCCCACCATGTGTTTAGATCCTCTGTTGGAGACATTACTGTAATTTCCCTATCACACCCCTGACCCACTTTACTGCTATGACTTGTGAACTTAGAGACTGCACATCTGTCTTGTTTACCACTCTGTGTCCAGCACCTTGCAGGATGGCTGGCACATACTGGTGTGCAGTGACTACATAAATGAGTGAGTAGTGGGTCCAGGGAGACTTAGTGGAGGTGGTGGTGAGGAGCTCCAGGACTCCTCATCTCCCCTTAGAAAACTGGGAAGAAAAGCGCATGGGGGAGAGAAATCTGGAGCTGACTGGAGAGCAGGTGGGAGTCTGAATTGCCCTCATTTCTCTTCCTGCTCAGCCTGGTGGGGAAGATGCTGGGAAGGGGAACAGGGCGTCACTGCCCTCCTGCTACAATTAGCCGAGACTTTCATTCTCCCTCTACAAAGAGGAGAGAGCAAATCAAAGGAAGATAAAAGTGCACATCCCACAAAGGACATCGAGATGAGTGGGGAAGGAAGGGAGGGTGGTGGGAGAGAGAGGCAGAGGCAGAGAGAAAGCCCTGTGGCCCAAACAAAAGCCTAAAACCAGCCGATCCCAAGGATCAGACAGTGGAGACACAAGGACAGGAAGAGAACAGGCTGCATGGGGATCAGCAGCGCCGTCAAGCCAAGGAGGAGAGGGAGTGAAGGAAGATAAAACGGCTACGTGAATAGCCAGGGACGAGGGTGGGGAGGGGCCCCGAACGGAGTCGGGACAAAAGCATGAAAAGACAAGATTGCCACCATCCCATGAGCCACTCCGTGCCCCGGGGAAAGCAAAGAGGGGGGAAAGCAAAGCGGGGTGGGAGACAAAGGCTAAGAGAGGAAGGCAGAAAGGAAGGGAGCACAGCACTGGTGGCAGGGCTGAAAGCACGGGGGGGACATCGCAGTGTATCCTCCATGCAGCTAAGCCGAGGCTCTGAGGGGGAGAGGTAATCAGGGTCCTGGCCTGTATTTGCTGAGAGAAATCCCACCTGATTATGTTTCTTGTGTTTGAACAATATAGATATAGATGATATAGATATAGATATAGATATAATTTAAGAGATGAACAAAGAAAAGCAAGTCTTGAGCTTTCCAACAGGTATGTTTTCGTGTCTGGCTTCATTCTCTCAACATGATGTTGCATGTAGTGTAGATAAGCCATTGTCATTGCTGTATAATATTCCAGTGTGTAAATACACCACAGTTTACATATCCATTCTTCTATCCTCTGGTAGAGGATTTTAATTCCGGTCCACAATCTTTTACCTGAAACCTTGGGGTCAGATGTGCTTCAGAATTTTAGAATTTTATAAAGTGCATACGTCCTTTGTTACACAACTCTCCGTGCAGGGTCTGTAGTAGTCCCCTGTAATCAAACACATCAATGCTTCTGCAAGGAAATACATGAATATTCCTCCTAGAAATAGCCTCACTTCAGTTCAGGTTGGGTTTTGCCAACAAATGAGTTCCGGCCAGATCAGGTTATGCCTCCAAATAAGAGATGACAACCTTCTTGGTTTTCAGGGCTTTTTGAATTTCAGAACTGAGAACTGGTCATTGTGAACCTGTACTTTACTAGTTCCCAATAAAATTTGCTTTGGGAAACACTGGCAGAAAAATAAATAGGATACCACCCTACAGATATCAGCAAGAGTCAGGACAAAGGTCCAGTGATGTTTAAGCAGTAAGATGTAATTTAGAAGTGTTGTCAGGGTTGGCTAAATGCGGTTCAAACCCTGACTCTGTGTGGGAGGAGGGGAAGACTCCTGCTGGCGGTGTACATCTCTGACTGCCTTGGTCTGTTCAAACATTGTGAACCTTCTTTGTTTTTATGAAAGCTCCTCATCTTGTAAATTGTTGGTTATACTTTGTGTGCAATTTTAAAGCTCAGTTTTTTCTTTTAACTTTTTAATCTGTTAGTCCTCTAGTTCTGTTTTACTTTTCTTGATCATTCCTCATCTCTGTTTTGTCCTTCATAATTTTATATTACATTATTTTATCTCATCTTACCTTCTCATTTTTATTGTTATTGTGCTATTTTTTTTGGTGATGGGGAAAAGACCCTTGGGGTTTGGAAGAGCAAGCAGTGATAATTTATCCCGTCCCTTGAAGCCAGATTGCTCTGTACTCAGGAAAATTTCTTTTCCTGAGGAGATTTCTAAGGGGTGGGGAGTCCTCAAAATTTGAACTCAAGCCTTAACCAAGAATTGGTCCTAGCATTTTTGAAGCCTTGGAAAACACCTGGTCTCAAAGCAAGAAGCTGTTCTAAGTGGTGGGGATTTATTTCTGGGCAGATATATCTTTGTTCTAGGAGACCAGACCCTGGGCTTCAATTAGCTGGCATAGGTGCCCTTCACTGTCCCCACATACAGGTACTCATCATCCTTTCACCTGCTGAGGATGCAGCAATATGTGTTTAATCTCTCCGCGAGTTGCCGGCGTTTCTCTTCCACAGGGCTGTGGAAAGCGTTGTTCCTGTAAATCAGAGATGAGTGAAGATGTGTCCCTTTCTAGCTATTGCTACATGGGGCACAGAGAGGAAGCTGCCAGAAGGAGGGCTGGGCATTATATTCTCCCCACCTGGCACAGATGCCCTTGGACAGCCAGACTGAGATAACCTTAGAGCCACCAGTGGGGAATGTTGAAGTCTTCTCATGGGGTTACGCCAGACTGAAGAACCCGACTCTGGGGAATGTATGAAATGGGGAGAGAGGCTGGTTAAACCCTTTCCTCAGAGCTAGGCCAAGTCCTAGACTAGCTCTTTTGTCCCAAAGGGGTGCACATTCTGTCAGTTACCCCAGGAAGGGGCAGATCCCAAGAGGGAGACCTGGGAAAAGGGGGCCTGAGAGTGCTTTGGGGCTTCAAGGATAAGATATCCTCCCACTCCAGGAAGGAGAAGGCAGGCCTGGGGAGCAGGGAAGGGGCTGAGAATGGGGCTGGGGGCACTCAGAGAATGTCCCTGCTCATATTGTGCGTTTCTCCGCATCCCACTGCCCCTCTGAGGGTCCCAAGCCTACATGCAGGTTTTGTCTGAACCGTCCCACCAGATTCCAGCTCAGCTGTGAGCGGTTAGGGAGCTGCCTGTGTCCTCACACAGGACAGAGCAGTAGAGGGAAGACCCACATCCCCAGCCCATCCTCCGGGCAGTGTCGTTGGGACAATGGGGGCTCCATGGGACTAGAGGCCATCAGCCTCAGGTCAGATGGCCACTGGAGAGCTGTGGGCTGAGTTGGGGGTTATTTTTAGTTCATTTCATTATTTAGTTGCACACTGCTTTTTACATCATTTTAATAATCTTTTTATTTCTTTTAATGTACTTTATTTTTTAATGAACTGCTATAATATTTTCTTTTCTCTTTGTTTTCTATTTCTTCAGCTTAATAAACTGAGTGCTGGGGACCCAGGCCTCAGAGGAGAGCTATGTGGCAACCCAAGCAAAGAAGGCTGGACGCTCTGCCCTCTCTGATTGGACCCCCAGTTCCCCTTACCAGTTGCATCTTGTCCCCAGTAGCCCCTCCTGACTCTTAAAAACTTCTACCTGTGGAATTCAGGAGCCCTCAGGTCAGAATTCCTCCCCAGGGTGATAATAATACCTATACTGATAATACCTCTGAACTAGGGAGATGATGGTAGCACTTACTATGTTTAAAATTAGAAAGGTAGTACGTGCTCATTATCAAGAAATGCAAATACAGAAGGGTATGAAACTAAAAAATGTATGTCCCCCAACTCCCCCAAATCCTGCTCCATACTCAGAGTAACTTTGCTAACATATATATGGAAATATATCTGTGGCATATGCACATGTCCATTTAAAATTTGGTAGGTAACGTCAAGTTGTGCCCTCAAAACCTCTAGGCCAATTTATATTCCTACCAACAGCTTATAAAAGGGCCCCTTTCTTTTGTCCACACCCTCACGAGCACAGCAGAGAGTCTAAACCAGACCTTTTGAAATTCTTTCTGTATCAGACTGCCCCTGCCCTGCACCCCTCCCCACCCCTTTCTCAGGCTGTTTGGATTCAGGAAATGGGGTTGAGGTGAGTGCTTGTCCTTTAATCTCAGGAGATACAATGTCCTTGGTTGGACAAAGCTCCTGCTCTGGCTCCACCCTCCAGGCAGGCTGTGTGCTGTCACCTTGAAGGTCCAGATCCGGAAGCACATGCCAAGGGGCTCCCTTTAGCTCAGCAGAAGCAGTAACTTACCTACTCAAGCAGGAGACCCCCAGGCATGCTTGAGAATGGGTGGGCGCCTATCTTCTTGTTCATGTGGGCAGACAACCCACTGAGCACCAAGTGTGAGTCATACTTGAAGGTCCATCTGGGTTTTTCCCAAAGCCTAACCCTCTCCCAGCGGGAGTGGGCAGAGCCTTCCCCTCCATACTCTCCCACCACATCTGACAGCGTTGCATTGCTCTGGCGAATGTTCCCAGTAGCGTGTGTACGCCCAGCACTGGACTGTGGTTAGGATGCTGGGTCTCCCTGCCAGCCCGCCGCAGTGGGGTGCGCAGTAAGTGGGTGAGCAGGAAGGAGGTGGGTGTCAACACTGTCAGTTTCAGACGTACTCCATCTGCACGTGAGGGAGATGAATGAGAGGGCGGCCCAAACTAAGGTGTAGCTATCAGGTGGGACAAGGTGGTGGCAGAGCCAGAGATGAGGAGAGAGGAAAGTGGGCAGAGCTGGCTGGAACGAGGCCCTGATGTACCCCCAGACCTGGATACCAGCTGTCTCATCAAGGCCTAACGGCTGGTTGAAAGATGAGAACTAGTGGCCATCCCAGACAACTGATTTGATTACTTCCTCTCTGAGTTAACTGAATATGTATCTTTGACCTCAAAAAACAGCCCTGGGACTTCCCTGGCGGTACAGTGTTTAAGACTCTACCCTTCCACTGCAGGGGGCACGGGTTCAATCCCTGGTCAGGGAACTAAGATCCCGCATGCCGTGTGTGGCATGGTAAAAAAAATAAACAAAACAAAACAAAAAAACAAAAAAATAACCTTAAGTTTCGTTACTTGGAAGTTAAGCCAGACTTCATCTTCTTCTCCTGCAGTGGTGTGGCTCTGTGCGACAGGAGCCCCCAGAGGAGGAGATGTTAGTGGGCTGTAGCCCATGGTGCTGGGTGCTCGGATAGATCATCTAGGGTCTGCCTGTTGTGGTGGATGAGGGGTCCCTGACAGGGCAAGAGGTCCCTTATATCCTTATACCCCTCGAATGGAACAAAATACCTCCTTTAAACAGAGGCAGTTTGAGTCAACAAGCATCCCTTTAGCTATAGACTGGCTTATCCCACACCCATTCAAATCCTCCTTTCCCCGGCCAGTCTCCACTCTAGAGGCTGAAAAACGAAAACCATCTTTTTATCTTCCGTAGCTGTAGGTGACTTTTGACAATGTCCTGGCCCATTAGACATAAGCAAAAACCTGTCTGTGTTTTGGGAAACGCTTGTTTTTTAATAAATGGGATAGGTATATCTGGCACCGTTCTTTTCCTCTGCTGCCCACCTTGAATGGGGATATGATACCCGGAGCTATAGCAAACATATTGTGACTCTGAGAAAAAGGCCAAGAAAAATACAAGATGTTAACCCTAATATTATAGTGCTCTAATCCCATGCCAGCTACTGACAACCTCCAGTAAGCAAAATAAATCCCAATTTATTTAAGCCCTTATAAGTTAGCTTTTCTGTTTCTTGTTATTGAAAAGCATTCCTAAGTGATAAACTTGTTTATGGATGTTTCCAAAGGAAGGAGGCTTAAAGGAGCCCCTCAGCCTTTACAGTTGAACAGGGGCGATGAGTCAGCACAGCCCTCCATCTAGGAAGGGAAATATCCGGAAGGACCTCTCTCCAGCATGACCTGGACCTCCTAGCCCTGTTCAGGGGCCCCACGTTTGCCTCATCAACCCCCAGGTGAAGGGCCCTATATTGTTCACTCAGCGCAGGATAAATCTAGGCCCCTGGGCTGAATGCCAAAGAAGTGAAAGAGAGCTTCACCCTCATGGTCCTTCTGCCCCTCTGTTCCCCGGGGATCCCACGTGTGCTCCTGAGACGTGAGCCAGGTCCTGGGCGTCACAGCCAGGTTGACACTGCAGCTGCTGTGGAGGCAGCTTTTGTCTGCCGTTCCCTCAACCCTCCTCCTGGGCATCCTGGGAGCACTGAGCCCCATGTCATGAGGGTTTCCAGACAAACTCTGGTGATCCGGGCAATGCAGAAAATAAAGAGCAAACCCAGGGATAAGCAGTGAAACAAGAGTCTTCACCGTGTTATCACTTTGCCACCTTTGTGAGGGGATGTTAATCCTCTAGTTAATCCTTACTAATGTTTCCTTCTCTCTCCTTCAAAAGTTCCTCTGCTTTTCCTTCTTGGCCTGCCCTCCAAGTATCCTCCATCCTCTATTCTTCTCACTATCATCCTTTATTCATTTTCATGGCTTCTAAATCTCCTGAAACCCTGGGTCTCTTTCCCCAGCCCAGATGTCCTCCTAAGCTCCAGCCTCAAATGCCCAGCTAATTCTTGCACATCTGCACCTGGGCTCTAGAAACTTAATATATCCAAAACATAAATTTTTCTTGTCCCCAAATCTTCTCCTACCCCTTCATGTCCTTTTTTTTTTAAATTTTATAGCTACTTTATTTATTTATTTATTTATTTTTGGCCGTGTTGGGTCTTCGGTTCGTGCGAGGGCTTTCTCTAGTTGCGGCAAGTGGGGGCCACTCTTCATCGCAGTGCGCGGGCCTTTCACTATCGCGGCCCCTCCCGTTGCGGGGCACAGGCTCCAGACGCGCAGGCTCAGTAGTTGTGGCTCACGGGCCCAGCTGCTCCGTGGCATGTGGGATCTTCCCAGACCAGGGCTCGAACCCGTGTCCCCTGCATTAGCAGGCAGATTCTCAACCACTGCGCCACCAGGGAAGCCCCCCTTCATGTCTTAATGGCACCAATACCCACTATATTAATTTCCTGTTGCTGCTATAACAGATTACCACAAACCTAGTGGCTTATAACATTGTACATTTATTATCTTACAGTTCTGGAGATCAGAAATCCAAAATGGCTCTCACTAGGCTAAAATCAAAGTGTTGGCAGGGCTGCATTCCTTCTGGAGGCTCTAGGGGAAAACCCATTTCCTTGTTTTTTTCCAGCGTCTAGAGACCACCTGCATTCTTTTGCTTGTGGTCCTTTTCCATCTTCAATGCCAGGAATTGTATCACCTTAACCTCTGTATCTGTCATCACATCTCCTTCTCCAAAAGTCTGGCTTCACTCTTTCACTTAGAAGAATTCTCTGGATTACATTGGACCCACCTGAATAATCCAAGATTATCTCCCCATCTCAAAATCCTTAATTTAATTACATCTTCAAAGTCCCTTTTGCCACTTAAGTAACATTTTCATAGTTTCCAGGGATTAGAATGTGAACTTCTTTAGGGGGTCATTATACTGCCTATCATACTCACCTAGACTCTTCCCTTTAATAATAATCGCTACCATTTACTGAACTTTTTTTGTAGTTTAGGCTCTGGGCTGTCTTTTTTTTCCCCTAAGTATTTTCATATACTACAGAGACAACACAAAATGAAAAGAGGCCTTTTGACTCCCAAAATTCAACTGGTAGGAAGCAAGCTAGGAAACTACTCAGCTGCAAACACATGTTAGCTTTCATGAAAAATGAAGGATGACACAGAGGTCAGAACCAAGAACTCAGAGGGGAAAGCCAAGAGCCATGAAGAATTATTCCATCTGCCTGGCTGGATTTCAGAATTGCTATGGACCACTTTCCCCCTTTTTGAATAGCTATTTTATGCCTTTCCCAAAGTGTATATTGGGTGTGTAGTGGGTGGGGGGGGTGGTCAGATAACTCATCTCTTTGTTTAACTGGTCAAGAGGAACCTTTCATGTACTGAAGGAACTACACCAGAGGAGCCTTATCTGCACCTGGACTTGATTTAGATGATGAGATACAGCTGATGCTATAATGGGGCAAGACTTTTGGGTCTTGGGGGGGGTGGGTGGTGAGTGTATTTTGCATGTGGAAGGGATGTGAACACTAGGAGCCAGAGGGCAGAGGTAGCCAGCCTCCACAATGGCCCCCAGTGATCACAGTTTCCTGATAGTCACACCTTTGTGTAGTCCCTTGAACACTGCACCAATAGCATATGGCAAAACTGATGGCATGCCACTTCTGAGATAGCTTATCAAAAACTGTGGCCATTGTTTTGGGTGTGCTATCTTTCTCTCTGTCTCTGTCTCAGATTACTCACTCTGGACAAAGCAAGCTGCCATGTTGTGAGTAGCCCTATGCAGAGGCCCACAGGGTGAGGAAGAGAGACCCTGAGCCAGAAACACCCAGCTAAGCTGCTTCCAGAATCCTGATCCTAAGAAACTACGTGAGATAATATGTTCATTGCTTTATGTCACTAAATTTTGGGGTAATTTGTTATGCAGCAATAACTATTTCAAGGCGCTAGAGAAGTAGGAGTGAGGGGATCATTTAAACCGATTCCACTGTTCAAATGTCCTCAAACAGCTCTGTTGACTGGGCCCTCATTTGTAGCTGTTTCCGCTGCCGGGATGCCTTATTTTCACATGGTCAACTTTCTTATTCAGTTCTCTCCAGAAAGGTTCTTCTGGCTGCCCAACCCAAAGTAGTGCCTCTGTCACTCATCCACGTGCCTTCCTGCAGTGATTCTCTGCTTGCCACTTATCACTCTGATATGTTTGTTTGCTTGGTTTTTACTGTCTCCCCCGCTAGAATAGAAGCCCCATGAGAACAGGGAGCTAGTCTCAAAACAGTGCTTGGTATAAATAAATGAGTCCAACCAGCTCTCATTTCCTGCCAGCACTTTCCTACGGCCATCCCTCCTGTTTGACCAAACTGAGTTACTTGACATTTCTTTTCAGTCATTCTGTTTCACACATTGTTCTTTCTCCTAGAATGCTTTTTCCCTTCTTCTTCAATTGACGAAAACCTACATATCTTTTAAGAAAGTTCAGCCTCCTGAGTCAGATGTCCCTCCTGCTTGACCCCATATCATCCAGAGCTTTCCCCACCCTAATATTTACCATCCATAAGGTGTGATCAAATGTCTCAGTGTCTGTGCCCTGCCAGAGGCTGAACTCTGAAGGGTCTGGGCTGTGTCTCTTTCACCATTGCATCGCCAGAGACCCAGCAGAGTGCTGAGCCTGTGGCAGTACTCAGCAAGCGTTTGACAAGTGGAGAGATGAATCACAAGAGAGAGAAAAGCCCTGTGAGAGGTGGCTGGCATTGGCATGTACCCACACCGTGTCCTTGCTCCTAGGGCCTCGCTCCATCTAAGTAAAACTCATTGTGTGAAAATATCCTTGAGAGAGCCAGGTGAATTGTGGGCATTGGAAATATCCCTGGGGGTGGGCCACGGAGCGACCTTGGTGGCCAGGCACTCAAACCCCAAGGTGGGATGTTGCTGCTTCACCTATCCCCCAACTCTGGATTGGATGGGTTCTGTGGAGCTTCCAGTGGTCCTGGGACTTCAGTAGACTAACAGACTGCACTACCGTCTTCCCTGCTCTCCTACCACATAATGGTTGGAAAGCTAAGTTGGGGGGGTGATGGCATTGGTGATAGGAAGGAAGGTATGAATTAGACAGAAACAAAGTGGGGGAGAAGAGGAGCCACTGCTGGCTTGGATGATTTAAGACTCTTCCACTTTGAAACTCCTAACAGCCCCATGGATGCACAACATTCCTCCCAACCCCAACATAAAAAGCCCTTTCTCAGAACAAAAGCCCTGTCACCGAAAGCACTTATTTAACAACAATAACAGCAAAACACACAAGGTACAAAAACATTTTTCTCAATTCAACAAATATTTATTTTCCTGAAAAAGCTGAGCTATATAAAGAAATAGAAAAATGTGGATTTTTTTTTTCTTGTTTTTGATTGAAAAGCCTATTGGCACAACCAGGAGAACAACATTGCCCCAGTGAGCCAAAGCACAATGGGAAAGCATTTTTAAAATAGAAAAGAACTCTAATATATAAATATACCAAGGTAATTTTAAAACACGGTAGAGCCTCAGTGCTTGAGTATGGGATGGGTCTCATGCTCACAGGCAACTTGTGTTGTGACTACCCAGTGGGCTGCCTGGGGATACAGTTTAATCCAGGGTGAGCCTCCATCATCATGTTAATAAGCCATATGACATAGGGGCACATGTAAAGCTATCATAATAAAGATATACCTAACTAGCAAAAAACACTGTGAAAAGTCATTTAGAAAGCAAATGAGAGTCCAGACAGCCAGCTTTGGGTTAGGAAAGAACACTCAGTTTCCCCATCTGTAAAATGAACTTGGAGACCTTTACTGTTCCTTCAGATGTTAAAAGGCTGTGATTCTAAAGGGGTTACTCGGGAATCCAAGGGCAAACATGGTGGAGGAGATATAAAAATCCCATTAGGGTCCTTATGGGTACCTCTATTAGAAACAAAGGACCAGGCCAAATGAATTGCAATCCTAAAACTCCTCTAAGAAAAACCAGTGGACCCAGCCCAAATCCTAGCAGGAGTATGTAACCTGTGTGCCATGATTCCTTCACAGGTTTCAATCATGTGTGAAATTGATCTCTGCCACTGCTGTGATACATTTTAGTGATGTATGTCATGCAGAACGTGGATCTGGGCAAGTTGGGTGAGACCGTACCAGGCCTATCGCCAAGTGGAGGCAAGAGGCTTTGCTGAACGTGAGAGAACTTTGCCGGGATGGTGTCAGAGAGAGAGAGACTACTGCAGTGGTGACAAGCGGGGTGAGTAGGAGATGACTGCAGATACTTTCCTGGACTCTGTGTCGGCCTGGACTGCAATGGTGAGTGCAATAATTAAGCTGACTTGTTTAGTGTTGTTTTGAGTTCTTTCAGTCCCTTCGAGGATACTGCCAACAACTGTAGTATTTGAAAAGGAGCCATTAACAGTGTAAAGGACGCCTCGGTATGAGGACTCCACAGAGGACAGCTTTCCCCAGGTACTTGCCTTACTGGGCAGAGAATGGGGACCCTCAGGGCTCACTCTGGTTTTCTTCCTGGCCCTGGAGCTCTTGTCGGCCTCAGCTGCCTCTCTACCTCTTCTCCAGTCTCGGTCCCCAACCCTCACCCAACCCACACAGATGCACCGAGGGGGACCTGCCACGCCCTCTGTCTCCCCCGACTCCCCCCAACCCCCGCCCTATACCCACAGACACCTCTTTCATGAAGACTATTCCCTGGCTTAATTATTTGCAGATCTTCTTTCTCTTTTGAGTTTCTCAAAGTCCAAAGACTCTTCAGATAATTAAATCTGGAAGGACAGGAGGAAGAGACCCACCCCCTGGGCCTTTGAAATGGGCTGGGCGATTAGGTCATAACTGATCTTTATTGTTGCAGCTGAAGATTATTTACCTCATTCCCAGAGGAGTTTGTGTCACCCGCCTGCCCCACCTCCAGCTCTGCGAAGCTGAAGCTGACCTGCCTTGGGCCTGGAGCCCTGCCATCAGCCTCCACTGAGAAACCAGGGACAGTGGCTGGCCTGTTTACTCATTTTCTCTCCTTGGGGGCCTCAGCAGTTGTGTCCCTGCCCCCCACCCCAGACTTTATTGCATTTCTCACTCTCCTTGTCTCTGCCACACCTTTTGTCTTTCTGGCCCTGGGCCTCCTCCCCTGTTCAGCCCTCCTGGGGACCAAAGCCCAGGGTCAGAGAGAACTGTTCAAGAACATCCCTGCAGCAGCCTCTGAGCCCAAGTTCAGAGAGCTTTCCCAGGCATGCCCTAGAAAGGAAATCAGGGAGGGAGGAATGAGTTTCCCTAAAAATATATCTAGATTTCCCAGTGGAGGGACAAGTGGGAGGGTGGAAGACAGGACCATGGACTACACACTGGACACTCAGCTCCTCTCTGAGCCCGAGGTGAGGAGGGTACTACTGGAGAAAAGCCTCCCTGGAAAAGAACGGAAAGAGGAAAATTCTTCTACCCGCAGATAAATCTCCAAGGGCTGTCCTGGGCCATGGAGATTAATTACATTATTATTTGTGATAATAATACACTTCATAGAGTACTCTAAAATATTTTTAACTGATTTCATTCTGCTCATCAGCATGACCTCATTTGGCTGGGGCTATGAGGCAGGCAAAGAGGAGCTCCATGTCCTAAAAGAGAGAACTGGGAACAAGAGCAGCTAAGTGACTTGCCCAAGTCAAAACCAGAACCCTAGTGCCCTGCCTCTCCACCTCAGATCATTTATGTGGTTTCCTTGTGACAATATGGGGGTCTCCTCTGGGAGGTTGTGACTTCCACTTTGCTGGGTTGAAATCCCCTGGTAAGATCACCTGGAGATGCAGAGCTTTACCTACTTCTTTTTTTTTTTTAATTTATTTATTTTTGGCTGCATTGGGTCTTCGTTGCTGCGCCCGGGCTTTCTCTAGTTGCAGCGAGCGGGGGCTACTCTTCGTTGTGGTGCGCGGGCTTCTCATTGCGGTGGCTTCTCTTGTTGCAGAGCACGGGCTCTAGGTGCGCAGGCGTCAGTAGTTGTGGCTCGCGGGCTCTAGAGTGTAGGCTCAGTAGTCATGGCGCATGGGCTTAGTTGCTCCGCGGCATGTGGGATCTTCCCGGACCAGGGCTGGAACCCGTGTCCCCTGCATTAGCAGGTGGATTCTTAACCACTGTGCCACCAGGTCGTACTTCTTTTAAGTGGCAGGTCCTTCCTGGGCCCCCACCCCCATCCCATGTCATCTTGCTTTAGAGAGCAGTAACGCCTCAGAATGAAGGACTGACTACTGCTGCCATTCATTACTGCACACCCATAGTGTGCCAGGGTCTGTCCAAGAGTTCACATGAATTATCCTACTTAATTCTCCCAGTAACTCTGGGTAACTCTGATGGGATCAGAGACATCAACCTTCCCTAGGTCACACAGCTAATAAGAGGCAAGATTTAAGCCCAGGACCTCCTGGACTCTGGAGCACATGCATTTACCTGTGAAAGATGTACTGCAGAGGAGAGATGAGAAAGTGGAGGCCCACAGAAAGAGAGGGATTTGCCAGATGTAGAGCCCGGGTATCCCGGCTTCCAGGACCAGAGCGGTCCCCTTGACCCATCTCAGGTCATTGGCAGCTTCCTCCTTCAGAGTCATAATTTTATCCCCCACTGCCTGCTATGTCAGATGATCTATGACCATCACCTATTTTCAGTTTATAAAGAAACTTCTTACATTAAAAACAAACCCCCAAAACTCAAGCAAACAAACAATTCCTCAAATAATTAATGAGATCTCTGAGTTATCCTCCTATAAGTGTCCTCACAGATGCCTGATACGTTCAACTCATGTGGTCTCCCAACCCCATCCCCAATCTTTGTTGTGTTTGAACCAGGCCAAAGAAACACCAGAGCAGAAGTGGTCTTCAGCACCCAGCTGGAGTTTTTGGTTTAGCTCCCATCCCTCAGAGCTCAGTGTGGTATAGAAGAGACAACTCTTCTCCTAGCTCCAGCACTGAGTCCAGTAACCTACATCTCACTGGCCACTCCTGCCCCACTACTGCCTGGATGGGGGCCATTAAGTGCTCAGGCCTCCAATCTCCAGGGGCCTCTGTCCAGAGGGCAAATAAGCCACATCTGCTCAGTGAGACCTGGATGGGGAGTGCAGTGCGGTCAGAACAGCACTGAGTGAGCCTTCTGCAGACCCTGTCTGAAAAACCAGCTCTCAAAAAAAAAAATCCTGATCTGTAGAGATTTCCGATTTCTACAGTTTTAAAACCCCTATGGCAGCTGATTGCAAGCTACCATTGGATTTAACTCTCCTGAACATTGAACACTTGGCTCTCGTGATCCGGCATAGGCTGGCTCCAGCACACCATTGTCCCCTCCTATGCTGCCCACCCTTGACTCCCAGATGTCCTTGACACAGGGGCAGTTTTTACGCTTTGTCTCAGTCTCTGGCAGGTGTCTGACAAACAGTCTAGGAAAACTGGGTCCCAGACTGTACATCTCCCCAAGCTCCCAGGTTCCAGCCACAGTGCAAAGAAGCAAACAGTATAAAGCCTTGATGTCTAAAAGTTTTTTTTCTTCCAAGGAGTTCAAAGCAGTTGCTGTGTCTGATCTTACCTTATCCTCCCAACACCCTGGGAAAGTAGAGACACAGCAGGAATGATTTTGGTATCCCTTCCTGAAAGTTGGAGACACTGAGGTCCAGAAAGCTTAGCTTGGTCAAGGCCACCAGCAGTTTGGAGCAGAGGCTAGAATGGGAAGCCCAGTTATGCCTCCCATTCTCAACCTCACAGCCCCTTCCCCCACTCTGCCTTCTCATGACCCCATAGCAGGAGGCGGATGGGGATGGAGAAGCATGAGATCTCCCTGTGGTTTTCCCAGACAGAACAGAGGTCTCTACTTCCCAGCTCTTCCAGTCTCAGACCACACACCCTTAGCTCCTCCAGGGGAGCTGGCCCGACAGGCTTCCCTTGGGGCTGTGCCAGCTCTGTCTCCGCTCATTAGCAGGTCTGTTTCCAGGTGGATCCACTGTGGGGTCATTAAAGCAATAAACAAGTTCCCGATGGTGGGCTGGACCTGGCACCCACTGATCCCTGCATTGTGCAGAGTTCCAGCGGGCCCACACAGCCCCCGAAACAATGCCTCACTTCCTCCCAGGAAGACGCAGACCTGAGCCAGTCTCCTGGGCTCGCCCACGTGCTCTGGCCAAGTCATTGTCTTCAAGTCGGACGGGTCCAGCCATTCCCATGACCAGGGTAATTGCATCCTCTTTTCTGTCCAAAAGTAGGAGGAAGACAAGGAGCTGGGGCCAAAGAACCGCAGCTCCCCTAAGCATGCTGTTGCTCAAACCCCCACAGTTTCTGGTCCTCACTGCCCACCTGGATTCCACGCTTCAGCCTCTCACTGGAACGGGGGTGCAAAGAAGACTCTAGAAACAAATGCAGGGCAGGAGCCCTAACCAAGCCTCTCAGCTCTCTTGGCACCCTTTTTACATGCTTAGCTAGGATTGTTTCCTTTGTCTCCAAATGCTTTGTATATATATCTCCCCAGGGGAGGGAGGGGTGAGTGGTGGCAGGGTCCATGAATAATATGAGCAACAAGGTCATCCAGCCTTGCAAAGAGTCATTCGCCTGGTGGGGAGGAACACTGGCCAGCTCAGGCTGTTCTTTCTCAAGGGATTCTAATGGGTCATCAGTGGGGCCGTAAGCCACAATCGCTGCCAATCTGGATTTCTTTCTTTTAAACAGTTCTATTTGGGATTTCCTAAGTGGAATGATGTCTTAGGGGCAGGAGAGGACCTGGGGCAGGAGAGGACCTGGGACAGAAGGAGCTAGGATCCGAAAAGAGGATGAGACTCCAGTGGAGAAGAGACCAAGAAGCCTAGGCCAGGAACTTCACGTACAGGCCAGTGAGCCTGGGCCTGTGGTCCACAGGATAAGTGTGGAGGTCTGGAGGCGGAGGTGCCAGAGAGTCTATGTGCAGTCTCTCACCCTTGCCAAGACCCAGTGAGAGCTGGTGAGGCTGATGTGTTTAGTCGAGGGCCAACTCTGCATCAGCTGAACACATTTTGCTAAGACTGGTCAGCTTTGGCCTCAAGCCCTTACCTGGGAAAACACAGACAGCTTATCCTTAAAGCCAGCTGGTCAGGGGTACAGGAGGTTCTGGATTGTGGAGGCTGGTGAAGAAAGGCCTGGCTGGGGGTGGCAGGTGGGGAGGACATGCTGGGAAAGAGACCTTTCCCAGAGAAAGGAGCCCCTGCTGTGGGATGGCTTTGGGGTAAAGATGTTGGAAAAGGGGGATGCTGAAGGGAGATGGGAAGATAGAGACTGAGACCAACCTCAAACTCTACTCCTTCAATGTAGGATGTGGCCAACATTGCCTTTTTTTCCTTTTAAATTAACTTTATTGAGGTGTAATTTACTTAAAGTAAAACATACCATTTTTAGATGTATAGTTCGATGAGTTTTGACAAATTTTTAAACCTATGTAACCACCACCACAATCAAGATACAGAACATTTCCATCGTCCCCAAAATGTTCCCTCCAACCACTGGCCCCAGGCAACCACTGATCTGTTTTCTGTCACCATACACTAGCTTTGCAAATTCAAGATTTTCATATAAATGGAACCATGGAGCATGGACACTTGTGTCTGGCTTCCCACAGTTGTTGCATGAACCTGTAGCTTTTCTTTTCATTGCTGAGTAGTATTCCATTGTGTGACTTCACCACAATTTCTTTCTTTATACTTGTTCATGGACACCTGGATTATTTCCACTTTGGGGCTGTTATGAATAAAACTTCCTTCAACATTAGTATAAAAGTCTTTGTGGGGCTTCCCTCGTGGTGCAGTGGTTAAGAATCTGCCTGCCAATGCAGGGGACACGGGTTTGAGCCCTGGTCTGGGAAGATCTCACATGCCGTGGAACAACTAAGCCCGTGCGCCACAACTACTGAGCCTGCACTCTAGAGCCCGTAAGCCACAACTACTGAAGCCTGCATGCCTAGAGTCCATGCTCTGCAACAAGAGAAGCCACCACAATGTGAAGCCTGCGCACCGCAACGAAGAGTAGTCCCTGCTTGCACAACTAGAGAAAGCCCATGCGCAGAAACAAAGACCCAACGCAGCCAAAAATAAATAAATAAATTTATATTAAAAAAAAGTCTTTGTGAGTATATATTTTCATTTCTCTTGGGTATATATCTAGTAGGGGAATTTGGGGATCGTATGCTAAGTGTATGCTAATTTTATAAGAAATCATCAAAATCTTTTCCAAGGGGGTGCATTTTATGCACCCATCAACAATATATGAATGTTCCGGTTGCTCTGCCTCCTTGCTCATACTTTGCATTGTCCATCTTTTTTCTTTTAGCCATTCCAATAGGAGTGTAATAAAATCTCTTTGCAGTTTTCATTTGCATTTCCTTGATAACTAAAGGTGTTGAATATGCCTTATTGGCCATTCACAGATTTTCTTCAGTGAAGTTATTGTTCAAATATTTTGTCCATTTTAAAAAACTTGGGTTGTTTGCCTTATTATTGAAACATAAGAGTTCTTTATATATTCTGAACACAAGTCCTTTGTCAGATACATGTATTGTAAATACTTTTTCCCAGGCTGTGGCCTGTGACTTCCTTTATTGTTTTCCCAAAGTGTCCTTTGAAAAGCAGAAGTCTCCACTTTCAATGGAGTCAAATTTATTGTTTCTTTTTGGTGTCCTTAGAAATCTTTAATAACTCCAAGGTAACAAATATTTTCTCCTATGTTTTCTTTTAGAATTTTATTATTTTTGCTTTTATGTTTAGATCTATGATGCATTTCTAGTTTATTTTTGTATGTGTTATCAGGCTGTGGTCAAGGTATATTTTTTTCCATAAGACTATGCAGTTGTTCTAGCTTCATTTGTTGAAAAGATATCCTTTCCTCTTTAAATTACTGTGGCACCAAGGAGCCCACCTGCTGCAACTGAGACCTGGCACAACCAAATAAATAAATAAATATTTTTAAAAATAGGCTTAGCATCATGTTAAGAAAAAAGTTATAGGAAAATAAATAAATAAATTCATTAATTACTGTGGCACCCTTGTCAAAATCAATTGACAAAACATGTGTAGGTCTATTTATGGACTCTCTGGTCTGTTTCACTGCCCATCCTTACACCAACACCACACTGACTTCATTACTATAGCTTTAGAGTATGTGTTGAAGTCAAGTCCTACTTTGCTCTTCTTTTTCAAGATAGGTTTGGATGTTCTAGGTCCTTTGAATTTTCCATGTAAATTTTAGAATAAACTTGTCAATTTCTGCAAAAATTACTGGGTGATTATCTTAGTCCCTGGGGCTTCTATAACAGAATACCATAGACTTACCATAGGCTTAAACAACAGAAATTTATTTCTCAGTTCTGGAAGCTGGGCAGTCCAAGATCAAGGGATTAGCAGATTCAGTGTCTGGTGAGAGCCTGCTTCCTGGTTCATAGATGGCCATCTTTTTTTACTGTGTCCTGACATAGCAGAAGGGGCAAGGGTTCTCTCTGGGGACTTTTTATAAGGGCACTAATTCCTTTTGTGAGGGCTCTGCCCTCATGACCTCATCATCACCCAAAGGCCTCACACCTAATGCAATCATTGGGATTGGGATTTCAACATGTGAATTTGGAGAGGGGAGACACAAATTCAGTCCATAGTGATTATGATTGGGATTGCATTGAATCTATAGGTCAATTTTGGGAGCATTAACATTTTAACAATATTGAGTCTTCCCATCCATGAACATTGCATATCTCTTTTTTTTTTTAAAGATAATTTTTAAAATTTTTTATTTATTTATTTATTTTTGGCTGCGTTGGGTCTTCGTTGCTACACGCAGGCTTTCTCTAGTTGCAGTGTACGGGGGCCACTCCTCGCTGTGGTGCGTGGGCTTCTCATTGTGGTGGCCTCTCTTGTTGCAGAGCACAGGCTCTAGGTGTGCGGGCCTCAGTAGCTGTGGGATACAGACTCAGTAGTTGTGGCTTGCAGGCTCCAGAGCGCAGGCTCAGTAGTTGTGGCACACGGGCCTAGTTGCTCTGCGGCATGTGGGATCTTCCCGGATCAGGGCTCGAACCCATGTCCCCTGCATTGGCAGGTGGATTCTTAACCACTGCGCCACCAGGGAAGTCCCAGCATTGCATATCTCTTCATTTAGATCTTTAATTTCTCTCAGCAATGTTTTGTAGTCTTCCATATAAATGTCTTACACAACTTCATTAAACTTATCTCTAAGTATTACATGGCTGTTGATGTTACTGTAAGTGGCATCTTTTCATTTCATATTCCAATAGTTTGTTACAAGTATATAGAAATAGAACTGATTTTTGTATACTGACCTTGTATTCTGCAACCTCGATCAATTGACTTATTAGTTCTAGCAGTTTTTTGGTAAATTCATTAGTTTTCTACATACATATCATTTTAGCTGTGAATAACGTCAGTTTTATTTCTTCTTTTACACTGTGTATGCCCTGCATTCCTGGACTATCCCATTTGGTCCTGTGTATTATCCTTTTGTATATTGCTGGGTTCTATTTGCAAAAATTTTTTTTTTAAATTTATTTATTTTATTTATTTATTTTTGGCTGTGTTGGGTCTTCGTTTCTGCATGCAGGCTTTCCCCAGTTGTGGTGAGCGGGGGCTACTCTTCGTAGCAGTGCGCCGCCTTCTCATTGCGGTGGCTTCTCTTGTTGCAGAGCTTGGGCTCTAGGCACGCAGGTGTCAGTAGTTGTGGCACACAGGCTCAGTAGCTGTGGCGCACAGGCTTCGTTGCTCCGCAGCATGTGGCATCTTCCTGGACCAGGGTTCAAACCCGTGTCCCCTACTTTGGCAGGCAGATTCTTAACCACTGAGCCACCAGGGAAGCCCTATTTGCAAAAATTTTGTTAAGGCTTTGTGTCTATGTTCAAGGGATATTACTGTGTAGTTTTCTTTCCCTGTAATATCTTTGGTTGTGGCATCAGTGTAACGCTGGACTCATAATATGAGCTGGGAAATGTTCCTTCTTCCTCTGCTTTCTGAAACAATTAATGTATTATTAGTATTATTTCATCCTTAAATCATTGATAGAGTTTTGCAAGTTTTTCAAAAAATTATGAACTCAAGTCTTTAATAGATAGAAGGCTATTCAGATTTTCTATTTCTTCTTGGGCCAGTTTTTCTAATGTATATTTCAAGTAATTTGTTCATTTCATGTAAGTTGCCAAATTTATTCTAAAAAGTTGTTAATAATACTCCCTTCTTATCCTTTTAATGTCTACAGGATTTGAAGTGATGCTCCCTCTTTTTCATCCTGATGTTGGTAATTTGTTTCTTTCCTCTTTTGTTGTTGATCAGTCTAGCTAGAAGTTTATCTATTTTACTGATCTTTTCAAAGAACCAGCCTTTACTTTCATTGATTTTCTTCATTGTTGGTCTGTTTCCTATTTCACTGATTTCCACTCTTATCTTTATTATCTTCTTCCCAACATTGTTTTTTGAAGGTCATAGAAGGCATAGTTTCCCACTCCCATCTTCAATCATAAATCATGGAAGGTCTGAATGGAAAGGGGTCTTAGTCATAAACTTGTCCAATCCCTTCATTTTATAGATGAACAGAAATCTGAGGGGGAAGGAATTTTCCTCAGGCTACTTAGTTTTTTTCCAAGGCCAACTCATTTATTCATTTATTTATTCCTTCCTTCATTAATATATTCTTATTCATTCATGTAAGACATATTTGTTGATCTTGTACTATGGGTCAGAGACTGTTCTGTTCTAAGAACAAAGTTGAATAAGTCACAGTCTCTGCCTTGAAAAATCTCCCAGCCTAATGATGGAGATAGCAAGTAATCAGACAATTACAATGCAGTGCCAAGTGCCATAACAGAGGTGTTTTCAGGGTGCCATGGATGGCTGGTGTGAAGATAAGGGTGGAGGTAGGGGTGGCCAGTAAAGACTTCAGATAAGACATTTTAAATGGATTCACCAGTCAAAATAACTCTTCTTCACTCCAGAAGGAGCTTTGTGAATCTACAAACTATTTGTTCTAAATAAGGCAAATAGAAAGCAATGCAAATCTCAATAAGCAGTCATCAATTAATCAATTAGTTAATTTTGTGTCCAGCATCATGATATGAGGTTTGGGAGAATACAAATTATGCAGATGATTAAACCATGCTTTCCAGAGAATAAATATTCTCTCAGATTCCTGTCTACATATTGATTTTCTTTTTTGCAGATGGCTGATCCCATCCATAGAAGGTAAATATATGTCGAAGCTATGGAGTTATCTTACTGATACTGACACCTTATCTATTATCTCCCTACCTATTGCTGCAAAAAAAATTACCCCCAAACTTTGCATCTCAAAATAATAAACACTGTTATCTCACACAGTTTCTGAGGTTCAGGAATCCAGGTGTGCTTAGCTGAGTGATTCTGGCTCAGATTCTCTTAGGCGGTCTCTTGGGAAGTTATCAGCCAGGGCTGTAGTCTCTGAAGACTTGACTGGGGCTGGAGTGTCTGCTTCCAAGCTCACTCACATGGCTGCGGGCAGGAGGCCTGAGTTCCTTACCACATGGGCCTTTCCACAAGGCTGCTTGACATGGCAGGTGACTTCTCTCAGAGTGAATGATCCAAATGCCAGTCTGCCTTATAGGACCTGGTCTCCAAATCACATGTTGTCACTTCTACCTTATTCTGTTCATCAGAAATGAGTCACTAAGTCCAGCTCACACTCAGTGGAAAGGGATTACAGCAGGGCAAGGGCATGCACACCTAGAGGTGGGCATCACTGGGAATCCATCTTGGAGACTTACTACCACAGATATCTTCACAGACTGACTACAATTTTAAGAATCTAGAAGCTTAGTGACATTGAGATTGAAATGGCCAATTCACCTTTGCCTCATTTTCCACATAGAACTGCAAAAAAGGACCTAATTCTTAGAAATGAAATTATTTCATAGATCTAGTTACATCCTAAAATAAAAAGTAATAGGAGTTTAGGGCCAAGACGGAGGAGCAGGAAGACCCTGAGCTCACCTCCTCCCACAGGCACACCAAAATTACACCTATTTACAGAGCAACTATTGATGAGAAAGACTGGAAGACTACCAGAAAACAGCTTCTGCAACTAAAGATATAAAGAAGGAACCACAACAAGATGGGTAAGGAGGGCAGAGATGTGGTATAGTCAAGACCCATCACCCCAGGTGGGCAACTCACAAACAGGAGGATAATCACAATTGCAGAGGTTTTCCCCGAGGAGTGAGTGATCAGAGCCCCATAGCAGGCTCCCCAGCCTGGGCGTCCTGCACCAGGAAGACGAGCCTCCAGAATGTATGGCACTGAAGGCCAATAGGACTCATTTCGGGGGAGAGCCAGGGGGCTGTGGGAAATAGAAACTCCACTCTTAAAGAGCACACACAAAGTCTCACACGCTCTGAGACCCAGGGCAGAGCAGTAATTTGAAAGGAACCTGGGTCAGACCCACCTGCTGATCTTGGAGAGCCTCCTGGAGAGGCAGGAGGAAACTGGAGCTCAACCTGAGGGCAAAGACACTGGCAGTAGCCATTTTGGGGAGTTTGTTCTACCATGAGGACCCGGGCGCTGGTAAGTGCCACTTTGGAGTCCTCCCTCTAGCCTATTAGGGCTGGGACCCAAACCTGCCCACCAGCCCATGGGACCCAGTACCGGGATGCCTTAGGCCATGTAACTAGCTGGGCAGAGTCTCAGCCCCACCCACCAGCAGGCCTGCTGCCTTAAGACTCCCTGAGCCCATAGCGGTCCTGAAACCTGGGCCTGTGCAACAGAGGACCCAGGACCCAGCACCACACACCAGTTCACTGGCACTAGCCCTGGGACCCCTAGGGTCCTGCAGCCAGGACACAGCTCTGCCCACCAGTGGGCCAGCACTAGCCCCAGGACCTGGCCTCACTCATCAATGGGCAGGCACTAACCCTGGGATCCATGGACACTGGCCCCACCCACCAACAGCAGAAACCAGCCCTAGGACTACCATAGCCTTGCAGCCTCCCAAACCAGGACACAGCCCACCCACAAGCAAGCTAGCACCAACTCCAGGACCCCCTGGGCCCCAGCCCCACCCACCAGTAAGCCCATACCAGCTCCAAGACACCTTGGACCCCTCAGCCAGCTGTCCCAGGATCCAGCCCCACTCACCAGCAGGCCAACACCCCAGACCCTGCAGCCAGCCATGTCAGGAACTGGCCCTTCCCACCAGCAGGTTGACACTAGATCTGGGACCCTCAGACTCACAACCACCCACTGCAGAACCCTGCTCTACCCACCAGTGGGCCAGCACTAGCCCCAAGATCCTTCAGGGCCCTGCAGCCTGCAGCCTTGTGACTCAGCCCTGGCAACCAACCAGACCAGGGGCCAGCCATGCCTACCAGACTGCCCACAGTAGTCAGCCTGCCACCAGATGAGGACCTATGCAGCCCAAATATAGGGCATCCCTAGAACATATAGCTCTGATGACCACAAGGGAGAGCACTGCTGGAACGTATGGGATCTTCAAAAGGCCATTTCTCCAAGGCTAGGAAATGTAACCAACCTACCAGTTACATAGAAATAAAAATAGCAAATTAGGTAAAATGAGATGACAGGAATATCTTCCAAATGAAAGAACAAGGTAAAACCCCAGAAGAAGAACTAAGTGAAGTGGAAATAGGCAATCTACTCAATAGAGAGTTTGAGGTAATGACTGCAAAGATGTTCAAAGAACTTGGGGGAAGAATGGATGAACAGAGTGAGAAGTTAGAAGTTTTTAACTGAGTTAGAAAATATAAAAAAGAACCAAACAGAGATGAAGAATACAATAACTGAAATTTAAAATACACTAGAAGGAATCAACAGTAGATTAAATGATACAGAGGAACAGATCAGCAAGCTGGAAGACATAGTAAGTGGAAATCACTGAAGCTGAACAGAAAAAAGAAAATGAAAAAAAGGAATAAAAAGAAATGAGGACAGTTTAAGAGACCTCTGGGACAATATCATGCACACTAATATTCACATTACAGAGGTCCCAGAAGGAGAAGAGAGAAAGAAAGGGACAGAGAGCATATCTGAAGACATAATAGCTGAAAACTTCCCTAATCTGGGAAATGAAACATCCAGGTCCAGGAAGCACAGAGTGTTGCAAATAGGATCAGCCCAAAGAGGACCACACCAAGACACACTGTAATTAAAAATGAAAAAAAAAAATTAAAGATAAAGAGAGAATATTAAAAGTGGCAAGAGAAAAGCAACAAGTTACATACAAGGGAGACTATCAGGTGACTTTTCAGCAGAAACTCTGCAGGTCAGAAGGGAGTGGTAGGATATATTTAAAGTGATGAAAGGGAAAAACCTACAACCAATACTGGTCTACTGGGCGGGACTTTCATTCAGATTTGATGGAGAGATCAAAAGTTTTACAGACAAGCAAAAGCTAAAAGAGTTCAGCACCACCAAATCAGCTTCACAAGAAATGTTAAAGGGACCTCTCTAACCAAAAAAGAAAAGGCCATGAGAAACATGAAAGTTACAAATGGAACAATCTCATTGGTAAAGGCTAATATACAGTAAAGGTAGTATAAATCAGCCATGTATAAAGCTAGTAGGAAGGTTAAAAGACAAAAACAGTAAAATAAGCTATATCCACAATAAGTAGTTAACGGATACACAAAACAAAAAGATGTAAAATATGATGTCAAAAACATTAAATGTGATGGGGGTGGGAGGAGTAAAAATGGAGGGTTGTTAAAGTGTGTTTGAATTTAAGAGACCAGCAACTTAAAATAATCATATATATATATTGCTATGTACAGTGTGGGGAATATAGTACATAACTATGTATTACCTTTGTTATAGTGACATATCGTAACTAGACTTATTGTAGTGATAATTTTGAAATGTATAGAAATACTAAATCACTATGCTATGTTGTGTCACAGGAACTAACATAGTGTTGAAGGTCAATTATACTTCAAAAAAAAAAAAGGCCGGGGCAGAGGGATAAATTGGGAGGTTGGGATTGACATATAGACACTACTATATATAAAATAGATAACTAATAAGAACCTACTCTATAGCACAGGCAACACAACTCAATATTCTGCAATGGCCTATAAGGGAAAAGAATCTAAAAAAAGAATGGGTATATGTATATGTATAACTGATTCAGTTTGCTGTACACCTGAATCTAACACAACATTGTAAATAAACTATACTCCAATAAAATTTTTTTTAAAAAGCAAACAAATTCATAGAAAAAGAGATCAGATTTGTGGTTACCAGAGGCAGGGGTGGCTGGAGGGGGAATTGGATGAAAATGGTCAAAAGGTACGAACTTCCACTTATAAGACAAATAAGTACGAGGGATATAACATACAGCATGATAAATACAACCCACACTGCTGTATGTTATATATGAAATTCTTGAGAGTAAATCCTAAGAGTTCTCATCACAAGAAAAAAAAATTTTTTTGTTTCTTTAATTTTGTATCTATATGAGATGATGGATGTTCAATAAATTTTGTGGTCATCATTTCATGACATACGTAAGTCAAATCATTACGCTGTACACCGTAAACTTATAAGTGCTGTATGTCAATTGTATCTCAATAAAACTGGAAGGAAAAAAAAAGTAATAGGAGTTTTTACTGAGAAACCTATCCAGCCCCGTGCTGGGAGAACTACTTTAGATATTAGGAGGCAACTTCAAGGAATCTTCTGGAAGGATGTAACTATTATCCTTTGACAGTTTAGAATTATGCAGGATTATGACTCACTTTATTTTAAGGACTGAAGACAGAAAGGAGTAGGGATGAGGGGTATTATGGACTGAATGTTTGTGTCCCCCCAGAACACACATGTTGAAGCTCTAACCCCCCAGTGTGATTTGGATGTGAGACCTTTGGGAGGTAATTAGGTCTAGATGAGATCATGAGGGTAGGCCTGCATGATGGGAATTAGTATTCTTATAAGAAGAGGAAGAGAAGAGAGATGAAAGCTCTTTCTCTCACCAAGTACAAATACAGGGAGAAGTCAGCAGCCTACAAGTCAGGAAGAGAGTTCTCATCAGGAATTCAATCAGCTGGCACCTAGATCTTGTACTTCCAGCTTCCAGAATTGTGAGGAATGAATTTCTGTTGTTTAGGCCACCCAGTCTACAGCATCTTGTTACAGTAGCCTGAGCAGACAAATACAAGGGGTTACTGTCACCTGATTGAGTAGAAGCAAGACTAAATTCACAGTGTTAGGATTCTACTGAGCTTTCAGTGGTGGAAGAATCTGCAGGCTTTCACAGCAGCCTCTGTCTGCAGAGGGGCTGGGCTGATGCAGGGAGCTCCAACAGCTGAAGAAGTAACTGAAAGTGTGACTGGGGAGCATGAAAGTAAACATTTTAAGGGCCAACTTGGAGTTCTAAGCCAACAGTAGAAAATTTGGAGAGGAATCCCATTGCTGGTGGAGGGGTGGGGTCAGTATGGTCATTGGCGTAGCTTCCTCTGATGAAAGATAGTTTTTAACAGAATAGGTTCTTGTGTTTGCATAGTTTTTTCATGAAAAGGATTTTTAAAGTGGGAACAAGAGCTAAGACCTAGCTTACTTTTCCAGGACTCAAGAAAACAGGACACAGCAAGGAGGCTTGTACAGTCATGAAATGTGGCAGCTCATCCACCCTCATGCACCCTGGTGACAAGGAAAGGTTCTCTTTCTTGCCTACAGGAGCAACCCAGCAGGGATATATCTAACTCTTCTCTGAAACTTCTCAGAAGGACATGATTCCAGGCTCACCTCAAAAGAAGGGAAAGTTTTGGGGGAGACCTACATGCTAAAGAGAACCGATTCAGCTACTGTAACAAAGGCCAGTGTCACAGTGTCTCGGTTTATTAGCCTCTCCTGTAATTTTCCAAAAATAAGCTGTACAGAGCTTCATGGGGGCTCTGTAGTATCAGAGACCCAGACTCCTTTTTTAATGCCCCATCTCATGGCCTGAGATACCTAGTACAGCTCCTGCCACCATAAGGGAGAAAGAATGGGCAGAATACTTCCTTTTCCAGCCAGCAAAAGGGAGAAAGAATGGGCAGATTACTTCCTTTCTTGTTAAGGACATGACCAGAGAGTTGCATGTATTACTTTGTGTAGGTCCTATAGGGCAGCACCAGGAAGTTGTATTATCACTTCTGCTTAGGTCCTATAGGACAGAACCTAGGCACATGGCTATGCTTAGCTGCAAGGGAAACTAGGAAATGCAGCCTTTTGATTGGCAGTCAGTTTCTCAGCAAAAACTTGTATTATTCTAGAAGAGAAAAACATCTTGTGGGACAACTAGCAGTCTCTGACACAATAACCTCTTTTAAGCTTGCATGGAAGGAGGGCAAATCAGATTAGTCATAGGTAAAGATACTTTTATTAGACGATAAACTTTATGACAGTAAGGAGCCTAGCTCTTTTTGCGCTTCACTTTGTCATCATTGCCTAGCACAGTTCATGCACATAGTAGGTTCTCAATATTTATCAAATACATGAATGAATGAGAGGCAGCTAAGATGTAAGGATTTCAGAAGACCCTCCACTGTGCCTCTTCCCAAGGACTTTGTTGCAAGGATCCAGAGAACTTGGTTTCTTGTCAAAATTAAACCTGAGAAGTTATGCTGGGATTCCTTCCCGAAGTGAAATTCCTACCCACCACAGCCACCCTTACAAATAGTGTGGTTTCTTTACAGCCTTGGTCTAACATCTAGTGATGGTTAAGTGCTAGATGATGCAGTGCACATGGAGCGGTCTGATGGCATATGATGTGAGAAAGCCAGGCTCGTCCAACAGTTCTAATGTGCTATTACTGTAAGCAAACCTGATATCTTCCAGGGAGAATTTTATCCCAAGGTCTCCTATATTACACAGATTAATTCTTATACATGGGAGGAGCCAGCTTTGGAGCAAACTGGGCATCTATTGGGAATTGCTGGGAGGGTCAGCTCAAGGAGGTGGAGCCTCCAGCCTCCTCAGCTTGGGGGCTGGGTTAGCCTCCCAGCTCTCCCCTGAGGGCTGTGTTTCCAGCCTCGGCATTTAATAAGCTGAGAGAATCGAAAACAGTAAAATATGGAAGATAATACAACAGTCAATAAAAAGATAAACTAAGAAGAAATAAAAAGATGGTAAGAGCAGTTCCAAAAAAAAAAAAAAGGCAGCAGGCAAAGTGATAATATGAACTAAAAACAAACCAAATAAACTAAAAAGAAATTAAAAGATGGAACAAAGACACGGTAAGGCAAAGGTTAGAAATAGAAGATGGAAAGTAAAAAGATAATACAATAACAATAAATCTAGAAGATGAGATAAAAGAAAATAGTATAAAATATCTAGAAGAAAGAAAAAACAGAGATTAAAAATGACTGAGATAAGTAAAATCATTAAAACCAGAAAAATAAAAGACTAAAGGGATTAAAAACAATAAAACGTGTTAAACCGATACCAAAAGAAATAAAAAATTTAAAAGACCGGTCTATGAGGGAAGAGAGTAATAGATCAGTTCTGTTTCAAGTTAAAATAGTGCTGCAATGCAAGTGCAAAAGCCTTCCCCTTCATGCAGACTCATTCTCTGAGTCCAGGCAGCCTCAAGGTTGTGCAGACCTCCCAGCCCCTAAGCATCCATAGTAACTTGCTAGGGCTGGTCTAACAAAGTACCACAGAGTGGGTGGCTTAAACAGCAGAAGTTTATTTTCTCACAGTTCTGGAGCCTAGAAGTCCACAATCAAGGTGTTGGCAGAGTTGGTTCCTTCTGAGGGCCACAAGGGAAGGATTCGTCTCCGCCCTCTCTCCCTGGCTTGGAGGTGGCCATCTTCTCCTTGTCTTTCCTCTGTGTGTGTCTGCATGCAAATTTCCTCTTCTTATAAAGACAACAGTCCTATTGGATTAGGGCTCACCCTAATTACTCCATTTTAACCTAATTGCCTCTGTAAAGACCCTGTCTCCAAATATGTCACATTCTGAAGTATTAGGGGCTAGGATATAATTTGGGGAAGGGCCCATAATAGCATCCCTAAAAGGAGTTCCTGGGAGGATACCCTCCAGGCAGAGAGATAAAAGCAGAGAGCAGAATCTTTGACTTTTTGCCTAGTTTGGGGCCTCTGACGGAGCTGAATTTTTTTCTCCTTGATTTGGATTTCTGACTAATATTCTTTATTTCACTTGAACCCACAGGGCAGTAAGGCTGAGCCCGAGAAGGATAAGACTCTGGAGTCCCTTACCCATTTTGTCTCATGACATTAGGGCTGCTGGGAGCAAGAAATGTCCTGGCAGCCAGTCTCCTGTGCCTAACGGAGAGGCCCACCCACAAGGCTGGGCTGGTGTGCCTAGCTTCTCCTGCCAAGACACTTCTGCTCTGGCTACAAACACCTTGTGATATCGAAGGTGTCTTCTAATTCCCTGCAAACCCACAGCAATGATCTCCAGTCAGGTTTTGGCGCTTGTATATCATTGCCTTCTGCCTTTTCCAAGCAGGGAAGCCTTGGAGAGCTGGGCACTGGAACACCCCACTCTTAGGAATGAGTGTTCTATACTTGGTTTCTCTCTGAGGTGGAGCTCAGAACTCTGTGCAGTGGAGAGAAGCCTGGAAAGTCCTTCTCCTGGGGAAGAGGAAGCCCTGACTCACAGATGACCTAGCCCAGATCACCTAGTTCAATCTCCTCGTTAATGGATGAGGAAATAGAAATCCAGGAAGGAAAGACTTGCTCCAAAGTGTTCTCTCCCTCCCCCCTCAACACGCACATTCACGGAGCAGGCAGGCAGAGCCCAGCCCCCAGGCTGCCTTCTGACAGGGCCAGCTTCCAGGGCCTTCAACCTGTGCAGCCGTACATGCCCTGTGCTTGATTTAATGCTCTGCTATCACCATCTTGAATTCTTAATACTTTGAAACAAAGACGCCACGTGTCATTTTGCAGTGGGCCCTGTAATTTGTGGCGGCCAGTCCTGCCCCTCGCCCCACTTCCCACTGTGTTCTGATGAGGAAGGAAGCACAAGCCACCCAAGCTCTTTTTGGCCACGAGCTGTCTGGAACAGAGACTTTGGGTATAGTTCTTAGCACAAGATAAGCCCTTCAGAGAAGGAGGAGGAAGGGAGGACGTCCTGCCTTTGCTTCAGGTCCAAGGCTGTCCCTCTGGCCTCGATTCCTCAGTGAGTCCTCAGCTGGGGCACGAGCCTCAGTCACCCACCTCGAATCTGCAGCTTGCAGACTTGGCCTGTCCTAGCCCTGTTCTCTTCAAAATCCCCTCAGTCTCCCCGGCAGAAACCCAAGGGGGCGGGAGAGGGGAGGGATGAAAGGAAAGTGAAAGTATCAGCCTCTCTGGATGGCCCTTCTCCTTCTCCTCCTCCTCCTCCCTCTTCCCCCCCCGTTGCCATGGAGACCAGAACAAAGCCTCTCTTTCCCCTCTTTTCTGGATTGTTAATTGTCTTTACTCCATGGTGCCTTTGTTAATTGTTGCCAGTCCCTCCCAGGATGAGGATCTAGGTCTCCTCAAGACAGGAAAGAGATTTAAAAAAAAAGTTAGAGGGTGGGGGTGGGGCAGTATAAGCCCCGGGGTGGGGTGGAGGTGAAGAGGAGTAGGCTGCAGCAGGATTTTCTAAATTGCCCAGGCTTCCGGGAAGCAGACACCCTCTTTACCTCTTTCACTCCGTCCCTCAATCAGCTGCCTTTTCAGGTGGGGCCCAATGGCCCCCCTCTGAAGGAAGGGTTGGGAAAGAATAGAAAGAAGAAAAAAACAGCCATTGTGTGTACGTGCACGTGTGTGCGTGCGTGCATGCGTGCGTGTGTGTGTGTGTGTGTGTGGCAGGTGCCCTCTCAGAGGGAGGTGGCTGTCCTTGCACTGCACCCATTCCAAGTTGACCATTGAGACATGTGGCCTGCTTTTTATCCCCAGCATTTAGGACTACTAGTAATTAAATTTACAGAGAGAACGCGTGCTAGTTCTGGAGGTGAGAATGACTACTCCAGCCCTCTTCCCCCTGCTCGATTCCCCATAGTAGCTACACGTGTGAAGAATAGAACAAAGATGTTTTAGAAGCACGCACGTGCGTGTGTGTGTGTGCATGTGTTTGTATATATAAAGGACTCAAGTCATCAGCACTAGCGCACCCAAGAGCACATGCACCAAGTGGGGTCCCTGCGTGTGCACACATGCAATTGTGTTGCGGGGGGTGGTATGGGTTGAGACCTCTATCCTTCCTTGGGAGAAAGTCCTCCACTTGGGGGACAGGAGGCTGACTGTCACGTAAGAAGCAAGGACCTGTTTCTACTTCTAGGGTCTAGGCTAGAATCTAGGCTGTTAAATAATACTCAAGTGTTAGTTTGTATGGTTCAGAGTCTAAGGACCCCATAAGAAGTGAAGCAGGGTGGTATAGTAGAAAAAGCATGGATTTGAGGGCCAGAAACCTGGATTCAAATGTCAACTCTTGCCCCTTCATTATGTGGTCTTGGAAACTTCCCTTCCTCTCTCTGAGTATCATTTTCCTCATCTGTGAAGTGGAACTGTTCCCATCTTCAGAGTTGTTGAGAGATTAAAGGAGATCACGTGGGACTTCCCTGGTGGTCCAGTGGCTAAGGCTCCGCGCTTCCAATGCAGGGGGCCCAGGTTCAAACCCTGGTCAGGAAACTAGATCCCATATGTATGCCACAACTGAGAGTTCTCACGCCACAACTGAAGATACCGCATGCCGCAGTGAAGATCCCGCGTGCTACAACTAAGACCTGGCGCAGCCAAATAAATAAATAAATAAAAATTAAAAATAAAAGGGAGATCATACGTATAAAGTACCAGCCTTGGTACCTCTCGTTTCTGTGCACAAAGAGAGGAGCTGGAGGAGATTCCTTCCAGATCTTATATTCTCAGATTCCAATAGGCAAATGAAACATTCTATGAATCCACCTGTTATCTTCCTGATCAGCTTCCATACTAATCAAGACTGAGGGTGACTCTCTAGAAAAACTTGGGTTAAACTGAGTTAGAGGCCCACCAGCGTCAGCTGGGAGTGCCTTCTCTGAAAGCTGAGGCCCACCTGAGCGCATACTCCTGATTCAATCCTGACTCAAATGTCTGACTATAGGGATCTAGAAAAGCACTTCCTCCTCGGTCAGTAGGAGGAAGAGCTGGTGCCCAGACAAGCTCTGCTAGGCTGGGCCTACCCTGACCCAAGCTACAAGCTCCCTCCTCTAGGCTGCACAGAGAAAATGGCCCTTGGGAGGTGCCGGTGGTCTTGCGGGAAACAGGAAGGGCTTCAGGCAAAGCAGCCAGACAGGGATTTCCATGTGCTCTCAGCTCACTTCCTCTCCTGGAGCTTCTCTCCCAGGCCCTGCTCCTGTAACAGTGAGGAAAGCAATTCACACGATTCTGTGAATTTAATCCTTTTATACTTCTCCAACACGCATTTGCATTTTACACTTTGTCTCTAACCTTGGAGGTTAAAGCAGTGCTGGGAACCTCAGCATCCCCGGACACTGCAGCCCCCACCAGTGTCTCAGGAGCAGGTTTGCCACCACACGAAGTGGATTGGAGACCACACTCACTGAAGCCAATCAAAGTCATTCCTTCAGCAAATATATTTTGAGCATCTCCTATGGGCTCTGGAAATTAAATGGAAAGTAGAGCAGACAAGTTTCTTCCTCACAGAGCCTACAGTCTAAAGTGGAAACAGAAAAGCACAAGAAAGCAGAAAACCGATAAAATAAGTAAATATCAATTGTTGTAAGTGATATGAAGGCAGAAAATGGGGCCTAGAAGAATAAAGGTGGGAGAAGGGGGTAGGGGATGATTGTAGGTGGGGAAGGAGGAAAGATGAAGGAAAGGACATTTGTGTTGAGAGCAGAGAATGAAATGGAGCCACTCTGGGAAGGGCAGGGTTTGGGGAGGCACTTTCCAGGTAAAGAGATATTTATAGGGTTTGAGGTCTGGTTTAAGGCTGATACTTTAATATGGGGATTGGGCAAATTTTGTGAGATAACCATTCAGGATTGGAGGACACAGCAAGGGGAGGGTCTTGAAAAATAAACAATTGTTTGATAAGCTAGTGGTTTGCCAGGTTAAACAAACTATTGTCCTGAGAAGGGGGCTGTTTGAGCAGTCTATTGTTCAGATAAATTGATTTTCAGGAAGTTCCTGAAGCAAATAATGAAGTTATTTACTGGTTTACAGTCCTATCTTCCCGGGCAAGAAATTTCTGGAACAAATATTAAAGTCACGTCAATGTAAGCAGCCTTAGTTAAATTATGTGGCTGCAGGTAGTCTCAGTTCTCAGAAGCAGCAAGGCTGTGGTAGTCTAGCTGAGAGATGATGATGGCCTGGGCTAGGGTGGGGACAGTGAAGACAGAGAAGTAAATGGATTGGAATATATTTTTGGAGACAGATCAACAGCACTCACTAAGTAGATTAGATCAGAAAGAAGGAATCAAAGATGACTCCTAGGTTTTAGGCTCAAGCCACTGGGTAGGTGGTGGTACGATTTGCTGAGATGGGAAAGATGGTACAGGGTATAAACAGGCTTGGGGGGTGGTTATAGGTTCAATTCTGAACATGTTAAGTTTAGGATGTCTGTGAGTCCTTGGGTAGAAATGTCAAGTGTATGGTTGGATACATGGGTCCAAAGTACATTAGACAGTCCTGGAGACTTAATAAAAAATTGGGAGAATCATCAGTGCCTCATTTGTATTTAAAGTTATGGAAACAGTTAAAATTTCACCCAGGGAGAGAAAGTAGAGAGAAAGGAAAATGGGGTACAGGAGAGCCCACAGGACACACCCACCTGGAGACAACGGTGGAGGAATAAATATAAACAAGGGAGGCTGAGAAAGGGCAACCAGCGAGGTCAGAAGAAATTCAGGAGAGTGTGGAATCCTGAAGTGTTTTAAGGAGGGAGTGGTTAAATGTGTAAGTTTGGCGTTCCCAGGAAATAGTGTGGTAGTATAGAAAGACCTAGAATCTTCAGAGTCAAATAACTTCCTCCCATCACTTACTGGCTATGACTTTGAGCTTCATTTTTCTTACCTAAAGGGGGATAATGATACCACCCTCACAGAGTTGGGATAAGGTACAAATAGATGTTATATATGAAAATAGTACTGTGCCTAAGACACAGTAGGCAGGTACTATAAAGATCCCAATTCAAGTGGCAGTGATTGGGAAGGGTGGACACCAATGAAGTAAGATATAGTGGGCGGGGATATTGGAGAGAGGAAAGCCCACTTCCCACCTCTCCTTTCTTCCTGTCTCAATTTGCCACAGCTAAGGATAGCTACAAGGAGGGATCCATGAGACTGCCCATTGAAGCTGAACAGGGGCCAGAGAAAACAGCCCGACATATGGAAAACACAGGTATGCTGGCTGGGAGGAGGAAAGGCTTGGTGGCACCTGGCTTCATAGTTTCTGAAAGGGCTTCATCCACATTCGTCCAAAAGCCGGACTCTGAATAGTTAATGTTGACTTCCCTCGCCTCCTTACCCCCACCTCTTTCCTCCTTTCCATCTTCCTTACCCCCAGCTCAGGCCCACATTATTTTTACCCTGGTTACCGCCATTGTCTGGTCACTAGCCTCCCTGCCTTCAGTTAGACTGATCTCATCAGAGGCCCTGCTTAGAATTCCTCAGTGACTGATTGATTCTCTTCAATCAACCAATTGATCGACAAATATTTATCAAGGATCTGTTCTTTGCCAAGACCTGGCTAAACACAAGGGATCTAACAGTGAGCCAGAGAGACACATCCCTTCCCTTGTGGTGTTTACTGAGGAGTCAGACAAATGAACAGTTACCATATACTATCTATGACTGGGGGGGGCTTCCCAAGCCCATACATAGGTGGGGTACCTGACCCAGATTTGGCCATCAAGAAAGGCTCTGGAAGAGTATATATCTGGGCTGAGGCCTAAAAGATGAATAAGACAAGTTAGCCAAGGAAGGTGGTGGGGAATGATGAAATCCAAAGCCTCAGAAAGTCTTAGAGCCTGGCTGACCATCACCTGCTGAGATGCTGGCCACCTGCACTGTGGGCACGTGTTATTTGCAGATCCAGGATTGCCACGCCTTTAATCTGCTCTACTTTCCAAGATGCAGTTCAGATGACACCTCCCCCAAGAAGACTCTGATCTCTGTCCCAGACCCTAGTGCCCTTGATGGTCCCCATGCCCCATGTGCCTGGCTGATCTCAGCACTCTTCCACTTCACTGTAATCATGTGTTCACTACCTGTCTCCTTCCAGAAAGGGCAGGGCATTTCTCATTCATCCTGGTATCCCCAGCACTCATTTGGGCCAGGCATGGCCATTTAATAAATACATTGATTTAAAGGAATCCCTCCCACACCTCGCCATATCGAACAGGTCAGGGAAAAAAATAAAAGACTTGAGAGAGTGCAAAATGACAGGAGTAGGGAGTGGTCTGACACATCAGGAAGCAGTCTAGCTGCAGGTGGGATCAGGTTCCTACGAGAGGTTCTGAAACAGGGTTTTTAAGAAACCCTAAATCCAGGTTATCTGTCTGGAGGGGTTAGGAGACTGGGAGTTGGATTGACAACTTCTTGGGTCTTGCTCTAAGGAGCGAAGATACTCTATAACGACCTCATACCTGGGCAGTGAGAGTGGGCAGAATCCACCTCTTTCTTCTATTCTTTCCATCCGCGCACTCCACCTCCACCCATCTCCGCCGCCCAGGAACCTCAGCTCTTTCCTTTCCAACAGAGGATTCCGGCTGTTGATGCCTGGAGGGACCTGGCTGCAGGGAGGAGGAGGGAACTCTCTGCCCCTCCCTCCTTCTCCATCTCCCCACCCTTCCTCCCTCCTCCTCCCTCCTCCTCCCCCTGCCCGCTCTCTGTCTCCCTCCCTCTTTCTCCTCTGAGGCTGTGGAGTCGCCTCGCAGGAGCGAGCAACGAGCGCCCTGCTCCCAGTCCCGGCTTGGAACTGAACTGTATGAGTGCGGGTCCTGGAACCCCGGCCCCGGAGCCGCGAGTCCGGGTCTGAACCTGGGGCGCAGCGGTCAGCCTCCGAGGCCCTGATTTGGGACCGAGCCGAGGCGCTGAGCGCGGAGCGGGAGAGCCGGGCGGGCCGGCGCAGCAACCGGCGAGTCAGGGAGCAGGACCGCGGAAGGCAGGGAGACGGCCGCGAGCTGAGGGCAGAGGGCAGAGTGCAGAGAGCGACCTGGCTCGGCGGAGGGCGCCGCCCGGCCGGAACCGAGCTCTGCGCCCGGGACGGCGGCCAGTAGTGGGGTGCGAACCCGGGGTCGCCACGAGTCCCGAGCGACTCCCCGGCCGACGGCTGGGGGCGTGCCTCCTCCCAGCCCAGCCGCCCCAGCCCCGCGCGCCTGTTCGTAGCGTCGCCGGGGCATGTGAGCGGGAAGCCCAGGCTGCCAGCGCGAGGACCCGGACGGAGGAGGAGCAGGAGCGCGGAGCCGCGAGCCGCGAGCCCAGCGCCCGGCTGAGTAGTAAGTGCGCCCCCTCGGTGCCCGGAGCGCGCCGCCGCGCCCCCCTCTCCAGCCCTCCGAAGTTTTGACACTCGCGACCTCGCGTTTCTGGGCACACGCCGGCTCTCTTCTCTGCGAGTTTCCATCCTTTGCAAAGTTTTTCAAAAAGGAACGGACCCCCACCTACCCCTCACTACTCCGGCGGTGGCGTCTGTTCGCGGGCAGACCCGGGTCCTTGTGGAGAGGGGTGGCAACCTGGTAAGGCCGTGGGTGTCTGTGTCTGTGTGCGCACCACACGAGCCGGGCTTGGGGTGCCCCCCCCCCCCCCACGGCCGCTTCTCGCCCACCGGCCGGGGGCACTAGGTCTTTCTCACCAGCCCGTCTGTGCGCCCAGTTCAAGGATTTCCCAGCGGGAAGCCGAGGCGACCAGTGCGCGTCCGGCTTGGGGCTCCGGTGCCCGCACCGAGGCGCGGATCTACCCCTGCCCTGGTTGTGTGGGGTGCCGGGGACCAGCCACGCAGCCCCTCTCACCCTTCCAGGTTCGTTTCCCAGCGGACCAGCCGGGCGCTGCATCCTGTTTGTTTTCTGCTCTGGCTGCTCCAGTTTCACCCCCCTTTCTCCTCCCACCCTAGCCTTCTTCTTACCACCCCTCCACCTCCTGCCTTTGGATGTCGGAGGTGAATCTTTTCATCCCTGTCTCTCTGCAAAAGCAAATGTGTCTGGGAGTAGGGAGGTAGGGAGGTGGGAAAGGGGGCTAGTCGCTCTGTTCCCAGCGGCTCGCCATTGTTTTCCCACCCCGCGCGTTCTGTGCGTAAACACACACACACACACACGTACATGCACACACACACACACACACACACACACATACACACGTACATGTACACACACACGTGCGCGCCGGCTGCTTTCAGTCCCCAGACGCGCAGGGATCGCCCGCGGGATTCTCCCATCTGCCCGTCTGGTCTTCCAGTCTGGAGGTGCTCCATTACTTAACTGGAGCTGGGGAGGGCAAGAGACGTGGGGGTTGCCGGAGAGTGCCGGGCGGAGCCGCGAGCTGGGCCTGGGCGGGAAGTGAATTTTGAACTTCAGCCCTGGACCTTTCCGGGAGGACCCCGAGCGCACGAGCGGCGGCCTCCAGCCCTGGAGGGCCGACGGCAGCTGCAAGGACTCCAGCGGCGCTCTTGGCAGCCGCCTCCGTGACAAGGGCTAGGAGGAAGCCGAGGAGTTTTCCTGGGAAGTTTGCTTTGACTCTGGGAATTTCCGGGCAGGGCGCCTTGGCGCTGGCGCTTGAAAGGGTCTGGCGAAAGACAGCCAGAGAAGATGCTGCTGCTCTGGGCGGAGTTTCCAGAGACCCTGCTTTCCACTGTGCGCCCTTAGGGAGTGGCGCTCGAGATGCTGGGGTTCAGCATACTTTGGTCCTAATTTCCCGTCTATGGACAGTGTGAGCTTGGGCGAGTCCCTTAACTTTTCTAGATTTTCCCCTATGCAAAATGGTCAGAGTTATGCACACAGCTTTGAAACAGGCATCTAATGATCAGTTAAGGGATACTGGTTTGAAGGTATGAATGCCAGGATGGTAGTTGGACCACTACAAGCCTAGCTTAGAGGTTAAGAGACAGGGCTCTGGAGTTGGATCCCAGATACTGCCACTGGAGACATGATCTTGAGAAGTTTAATCTTACTGCTCTGTATCTGCTTGCTCATCTGTGAAATGGGTTTAATGTGAACAGTACCTACTTCATGGGGTTTTCTTAATAAAGTGAAGCTCATACGACAGTACCTGGCATATAGTAAGTGCTGGAGAAATGTGACCTGTTATTGCCATTATTACTTAACTGACTTTGTACAGACCCCAGAAGAGCATTTTGGGGTTGTGCTCATTTAATCAATTATAATAATTGTCTACTTCTGGGAAGGAAGAAACCTCACACTTCTTCATACCCTTTCCTGATTTTAGCACCTCCCTACTCCTTGCATAGTTGCATCTTGTGAAGTCTTTTTTCTTTTTCTTTTTCTCCTTCCTCTCTTCTTCCCTCCCTCCCTCCCTTTACAACTTTTGTGAAAGGCATTTTATTCCCTCCTTTTCCTCATTCTTAAAAATAAATCTTGGCCCAACTGTAGTGTTCTCAGTGGAAATCAGGCCCCAGAAAGGAAGCATATCCCCAGGAGTGTCCTGACCTGGGCTGCTGGCTCAGGATTGGATGCGCATTTGTGTCTCTGGGGCTGGGTGAATTCATGGAGAGAGGAGCCCCAGTGTCTGCGGCCCTGGGGAAGAATCAGGTGGGATGGGCTGAGGCTGTTCCAGGGGGAGCTCTGCTCCCGAGGTGGCATCTGTGTTGCCTGCTGCTGGGGCTCACTTGGGAACCTGGAATATCCCAGCTGCCTGGGCAGACTGGATGTGGGATTTGGGGTAAGGGGCAAAAGTTTCACCTTCAACTTTCCACTTGCAATTGGAGTGTTTACTAGGAATTTGGGTTGGTCATAAGCTCCTTGTCTGATTCTGGACCCTGCAAATGCACAACACAAGTAAGGGGTAAGCTGTGTGACAGTGAGGAAGAGCAGGCAGCTGCTGCCCACTCACACTGCCTTGGACAGTGGGCTCCTCTCTCTCTTTTCTCTGACCCTCTAACCCCATCCCCAGTCATTGGAGAGGATGGCCAGGAGATTGGTTCTTGGAGCTTGGAGATCCTGCAAGTGGGCTCTCAGTGATGAGAACCAGCATTGCAGTCACCCTCATTCATCCCTTTAACAGAAATTTGTTGAGCTCCTATTATGTGCCAGGCCCTGTGCTAGGCAGTAGGGCTTCAAGGGTGACCAAGACAGGTAGTGTGCCTGCCTTCAGAGAGCCTTCTTTCTAGAGGGAGGAGACTGGCAATAAATAACGTGAAATAAGTAACCAAGACAATATTAGATCCTATGTGATTTTCAGAAATATGACACGGTGATGTGATAGACAATGTATGTGTGGGGACAGGCAGGGGAGGTCCTAGATGGTGAGGCCAGTGAAACCTGCCCTGGGGAGAGACTAGCTCAGTCCAGGCCTGAAGGATGAGAAGGAGCCAACTGCACAAAGACCTGAAGGAAGGGGATTCCAGGCAGAGGGAACAGCAAAAGAAAAATCCCCGCAGCCAGAACAGGGTTGGCAGTAACAGTGGGGCTGGAGAGGGAGACTGGAGAAGCCAGGAGGGCCAGAGCCTGGTCACACGGGACCTGGTTAGGAGCCTGGATTTTACAGCCAGGGCCATGGGAAGCCATTGGAGAGTTTTAAGGAGGGGAGTGACATGATCTGCTTTATGATTTTAAAAGATTATTTGGTACACAAGACAAAAACCAGCTTATTTGGTAATCAGAGTTGCCCCAGGGGAGGGAAATGGTGGCTGAGGGATGGGATGAAGGAAAGATGGTGTTTTCAATGTAGATTCTTTTGTCCTTTCCAAATGTAGTACCATGTGCATGTATCAACTATGCCAAAAAAAACCCCCAAACCAGAAAGCATAGTTAAAAAAGAATAGCTTAAGCCTGGAAAATGTATGTAATAAAAAGTTTTTTAAAAAATCTAAAACTGTTATTATAGTACCAATTTTGGAAAGACAATGATTGTACATGCACGTCCATCACGCACCTACATAGATGGAAGACTAGATGGCTGCCTCAGTGTTTACAGAAGTTAATTCTGGACACTGGATGTATGGGTGATGGTTATTTTCTCCTTTATCTTCTGTTGATTTTTCCAATCTTCTACAATGGTCATGAATTACTTTTATAAGTGGGGAAAAATGTGAAAAAGAGACATTGCTTCAGCTACTACATAAAGAATAGTTTGAAGGGGAGCAGGAATGGAAGAAGAGAGGCTGGCTAGGAGGCTGATTCTGAGCTGAGATGATGACTTGGATAAGGCAGGCCGATGGGAGATCATTCTGGAGGTAGAGCCAACAGGTCTCACTAGCACACCGTTGCCTAACACGACGCACTGCTCTTGCCTAGAGAGGGCATTCCACCCCCAGCTCAGATTTTGTAGTCAGCAATGCTGGGATCAGTAATGGTGACAGACAATTTCCAGTGCTGCCTTCCTTGGCTTTGGAAATGTCTTGAGTTTTATCCACATCCTTATTTCCATCTTTCCTCCTAATAGGGAGAGCCCCATCCTGAACATTTTGCTACTATGATAATTAGCAGATTCAGGGCAACATGATATATACAATAAGAAGGATTTAGAGCCAGGAGAGATGTTCATCACATAACATCTCTGAGCCTCCATTTCCCCATCTATGAAATGGGGCAACAGCAATACTTATCTCTTAGAATTTGGGAGGCTCACGTCTGATTAAGTCTGCAGCAGTGCTCCATGAATGGTAAGGGTCTGGGTTTGCTGTTGCCAGACAAGTGTTTGCTTGAGCGAGGCCTGCTCCTCCAGAGGATCTAGGTGTTCCTATCCTTGAGGGGCTGACACCTGATTCTACACAGGTTTTCTCTTCTCTGGGGGTCTTTGAGATTGGCCCTTGTTGGGCAGCTCCCTGAGTAGGTCACCAGGAAGCTGATGCCACTGGAAAAAGTGGAATTCAAATGCAGCTGTGCCCGCACGCCCCCTTCCCCAGCCTTATTCAGGGGTGAAGCTGAGTGTTTGAAAAGGGCTCTGTGCTGGAAAGGCCTGGCCAGGCCCACAGTAAATCGTGCTTTGAATGGGAATTATTTTTGTGCTCTGTGTTTGCTTAAGAGGGCTCACTCCTGCCTGAACTCGCTGCAGTCCTCACCCTTTGCTAGTCCTCTTCCTGGAACCTGGATATGTTAGCCAGGAAGGCTGTAACAGTGCCTGTCACCACGTGGGGGACCAGGACCCATGGAGGCTTGCTTTCATATCTCCTGTCATCTCCCTATCTCCCTACTCCCAAGCAAGAAGGCATGCCCTGGATGGGATTCTTTGGCTGGGTGACAAAGAACCCCTTCTTTGGGTGACTGCCCCTTCCTTAGTCCTCCTTCCAGCTCCTTGGGAAGACTCAATTAGGAGATTTGTTACAGGCCAGCTCAGCAGGGCCACCTTCAGCTTCTGCCAGCTTCTCTGATCAGGAGTGACTCTGTTCCTTTTAAAAATTCAAATACTTTCTCTAAGAAGCAGTGATATGGTAATTCTCTCCTAAGAGAGGGGTGGAGTAGGGTGGATGGGGCATTCACTTCAGCTGAGTGCCTGTTACATCCATGGGCCTAGCCAGAGACCCCTGAGACCGGCCCTGCTCAAGCCTTATGATGGTGAAGGCCCTTGTGGCTCTCCTAGGAGCAGGTTTCTGTCCAGAGTGACGGTGGTCAGAACTCTGAGAGGCTGTGAGGTGAGGAGGAAGTGGCTGGGGTTTCCCCTGCCTGCTCCCAAGGTCATCAGTGGGTGAATACAAGGCCTGGGCATGGCCCAGGATGTGCTATATGTGGCCCAGCATGTGCTATATGTGGCCCAGCATCTCAGAGTGTGCACATGAGGGCAAGATAGGAGAGCAGCAGGGACTGAGATTTGTACCCAAAGGTTGAAGATCCCAGCCAGGAGTGTTTTTATTGGGGAGGGGTGTGTTGGGGGGTAGAGGAGAGAAAGGAAGAAGTGGGGACAGTATCTCTAGCTGCCACCTTTTTTCTTAAATAGCATCATTACCCAGGCTCATTTGGTCACTCAGGGAAGCCTGACACATGCCATCAAATCTGAATTCAGTTCTCTTGATACACACAACAAACTCCCCTCCCCTCATCAGTGGTCTTAGCATTTAAATGGCCTTGGCATGAAGCCCCATAAGCAGCCCTAGGGATTGTGGCCAGGTTGTGGGGGGAGGGTTTAGTGTTACTCCCCATCTTGTCTCTCTGTGTCTTCTGGGGACATGTCTGAGGTAGAGTGTCAGTGTTTTGGCTTGAAGAGAGGGGAACGGGAAGGGGCCACAGATGGGGCAGAAACACTCAGGCTCCCTTCTCCCCTGGTGGTTTGCGTCTGTAATCCCTGCCAGGCCTGGAGCTCCCTGGGGGATTCGCCCCAGAGGAGGCCAGACTGTTCTCCTCCCCTCAGCCTTACCGCCCCCAGTCCCCACCCCCTGCTTGACTCAGAATGGAATGTGCAGCCTGTGGAACAGGATGGGGTGGGAACTAGTTCCCAGAGGGCCTTGGTCCCCGTCCCCTCCCCTCCCCTCCCCCCACAAAGCGGGTAGGAACCTCAGGGCTGGGTCCTGCTCCTTGGCAGGGCTGGAGGTGCCCCGCTCCAATCCCAGGCCCTGTGCTGAGTGAGGGCAGAGGCGGGTACCACGGGGACCCAGCTCCAGCCGTTTGAAGGAGCAGCCAGGGTGGGGGGATTTCTTTCTAAGTCCAAGACGTTGGTGGGTGGCCAGTTAGACTCCAGGGGTATAGCAAGCCAAGCAGAGCCATCCCCAGCTCTAGTAGCTGGGGGTGGCCTACCCCAGACCTCCACCCTTTGTTGACTTCTGTTTTGTTTTAATTGCGGCTTATATTTTCTAATTCCTATATTTCTGTACTTTCCAAAAGTAGTACAGCAATGTGTATTACTTTTGTAATCAGGATGGAAAGGATTTAAAATATATGTCGAATTGCCAGACGGGGAAACAGACAAAGTAGTCAGTGTTTCTTCTCTGGAAGACTGGGAGTCAAGGCTTGACCAAACAGTACAATATTCTGCAGAAAGAGGGGTCCCTGGCAGGAGGGGCAGTAGTTGGAATATGATAAGAAGGCCTGTAACACTGGACTGATACCCTTTCAGGATGACCATTGAGTAGGCCTATGGATCCCCCCGGTGGGCTCTGGGAGGGGGGCTCTGGGCTGGGGTGGGCTGTCCAGGGACTGGGCCCAGAGACCTCCTACATTGGCTCTGGCACCTGGGGGGAGGCAGGAAAGGGAGTGAGCTTTGGCTTAAGCTGCCCTCACACTGACTCAAAACAATTAACTCCTGCCTGGCCACACAAGACAGGTCCTGTGCAGCCCCGAGGGGAGGGTGAGGAGTTTTCTGTCTCAGTGTGAGGTGTGAACCTCTGGAAACCTTGCTCCTACTGAAACACAGCCCTACTGAAGGAGCCTAAAGTCATTCACCCATTCCTGTGAGGCTTTGGTTCCTGGCTTGTCCCTCGAAGGGTGGGGTGGGGGGGTGAGGAGGGAAGGACGAATAAAAGGTTATTGGGGAGGGCTGGAAGGAAGCCTGTGTGCGGGTACAACCAGGCTGTCTGAGGCCAGTGGGGAGAGGAGAGTGGGGAGTGAACAGGGAGCTGTTGAAAGCAGAAGGGAGGGGCCCCTCCAACCCCTGACATTTCTCTGGCTGCCTGGCTCCCCTCTCCGTGGCCGGTGGAGAGGGAGGGTATGTGTGTGTAAGTGTGTGTAAGTGGCCAGGCGGGGCCTATACCCTGAAGACCTTGGTCAGCCCCTGCTGGACCCCCGGGGACAAGGCTGTGCCTCTAAGAGCCCCCAGGGGACAGTGGGGACATTAGACCAATGTCAGGAAGGCAAGGGGAGAGCGGACTGGGAGGCAGAAAGAGAGCCTGGCCAGGGCGGTGCTGAGGAGACCCGCAAGGCCTCCTTTCATCCCTCCTCCCTGAGCTTCAGTTCTCCAGAGCCTCTGGTGCCTCATACAGATTGGGGGTTCAATTGCAGTCCACCTGGTGAGGGCGGGGCAGTGGGTGATCACCCTCCACCCTCCTTTCCCTCTCTACAGAGATGCAGTCTCCTCCCACTGTGTCATTGTGAGCATGGGACTGCAGTCACCCCGCCCCCCAGCAAGCCGGGGTGAGGGTGGAGTGGGCAGGGGAAGAGCTCTGGAGACTCAGTGGGGTCCTGTAGCTGGGGCTGGTGGGGCAGGGAGAGGGAGGCCTCTCCTCTTAGTCGGGGTGAAGGGCTCAGCTGTCACCGGTACCGGAGCCAGGAAACAGGGCAGAGAACAGAGAAAGGGGATCTGTCACATCTTGCCTGGGGTAGAGGTAGGTAGCAGAAGAGCTTTCTCTTTGGTATTTGAGGAAGTCAAGGGGTGAACATGACTGTCAAGTTGGAATAAGTATACAAGTCTGGGTGAATGGCATTCTTGGAGTTGTGCGGTGCACAGTCTGCACAGCTATACATGCTGGCCCTTTTGGAACTGGTTCAGAGCATCAGGTCCCTATGGTTTTCACAAAGTAAGTTCCTTTCTCTTCTACCAGCTCTGCCTGGCCTTAGGTCCATACCCCTCAGCCTGAGACCCCCAATTTGGAGGTGATTTTTGGCTATTTGTTACCCCTTTCTAGGTGTTGATTGACCTGGAGTTTGGGGAACCAGAATTGAGGAGAGGGCTTGTGTGTGAGCGAGGGTATGGGTGTGTTGGGCAGTTTAGAGAGGGTCTGGAGAGTTTGACTGCCTCCACCCTCCTTGTGGAGTCAGAGTCCTGTTCGGATAACTGGCCACAGGCGCAGCGAACCTCCTGACTCCTGAGTGAAGGCTGGCTGGGTTTAGGAGTTCTCAGATGGGGCAGGCAGGTGGGGAGGAGGGCAGGGTCCTGCCTCCCCCGACAGTAACCCCTCCCCCAGGCGCCTTTGCTGGCCTGCGACCCACTGGGTCTTCTTTATGTTCCTGCCTTCCTCTCTCCCCCTCCCATCATCAAACTCACTCATCCCTTGTCCTTCAAGATCCTGCTGTTTGATCTCTGAAGAGATGACTGGCTAATCGGATTTACCAATCTAAATTCATGTGCTGGTGGCAAGTTAACAGGTAATTCTTGAAGCTCTTTTAACTGGCCACCAGGCCTTGTCAATCCAAGGGGAGACTGTCAAAGTGGGAACCTGGGGTGGAGGTGGGGTAGGTGTTTGGGCCTGAGAGGGCTGTTCCATTGCCCATCCACTCAGCAGGTAGGAGGGGGGCGCCTGCCTCAAAGCTGTGCCCCATACGCTGGGGCTGAGAGACCAGTGCAGCCCTTACACAGTTTTGAGGAAGATAAAGATTAGACATCCACTGACAAGAGTGAAGGTAGGGGAGGTGCAGGGGCAGGGCCGCAGAGCATCAAAGCATCAGGGAGGGGCACCACAACCGGATTTGGGCCATCAGGAAAGGCTCCCTGTAAGAGGAAACATAATGACCTGGAGGGTGAGGAGGAGATCGCTTGTCAAGAGCTCGTCAGAGAGGAGAGAAGGTTGTAAGGACAGATACCCGCCATGTTTTCCAGGGCCCCCACCTGGGTCTCCAAGGGCATATCCGATGGTCCTGTCCCTCACCAAGGACCCTGGGGCATCATGACTCTGCGGGGGAGGGTGATTGGTGGGTCCTCAAAGGCAGGGTGGCTAGGGGCTCCTGACAGCCTTGTTCGACTATGAATTGTATATGGCAGCATGGGGGAGCATGGGTTTTGGGGTGCACTAATAAACATGGGGTGTGCGGGGGCTGCCTGTGGTATGTGGCCCAAGTGACCCAGGGATTGGAAGCCCAAACCTCTCCCAGGCAGCTGCGGTGGAGGTGGGGGGCGGGGATGGGGTGCAGGATTGCTAGGGCCAACTGCAAATTAGCCAGGCTGGCTGTTAAATGCCTTTGCTGCTTCTCTCCTCCCCTCCTGTCCCTCCCTGCCCTCCCGAAAATCAACAACTGTGTCAACAGCAGGGTAATTGTGCTTGGCCGGCAGCCTCTGGGGCTTCCAGGACCAGGCAGGTGCTGGCAGGGGCTGCCGAGCCCCACGCTGGGAGCAGGCTGGGTCTGGCTGCCAGGGCTGCAGGATAAACAAGGCCTCACACAGGCTGGCTGGGAGGGAGGGAGGCCGCAGGCAGGCAGGAGGGAGAACAGGTGTCTCAGGAGCATTGCAGAAACAAAGGGCCTCTTGTCTCCTCCTCCCCGGCCCCAGGGAGCAGCCCCCTCCCCCCTCTCTCAGGCCCAGCCTCAAGACCTGTGGCCAGGTCAGCCAGGGGGTGCTGGGAATGAGGGAAGGGCAGGTGCTGACCTCCAGACTCCCCTGCATCTTGGTGCTTGTTTTTTCTTGCTTGAGGCAGAGGTAAAACCAGTCCTTACGAGGCACTAGCCCTGGAGGCAGGATACCTGCCTCTGAACAGATCCGCTGGCTTTGAGACCTCTGGGGGTCTCAGTTTCCCACCGGAAAGACAGAAAGACCCGCACCGCTGCTGGGGCATCCAAGGAAGAAATGGATGGGAGACAGGAAAAGGACCTGGAGGTTTTTAGCAGAAAGAAGCAGCAAATGTCAGGAGTGATGGAAGGTGGGGCAAGAAGTAGGGAGACCTGGGCCAAGGGATTCCAGGTGGGATTTGGGGTGGAGTTGGCTGGGGTGCAGCAACACCGTCCTCCCTCCATAGCCCTTTAACGAAACAGACTTTTACGGAACACCTGCCATGTGCCAGGCACTGTACTAGGGATGGAGAGGCAAGGAAGAATAGCATAGTACCCGCACAGACAGACGGACTGGAGCCAGACTGCCTGTGTGGTCTTGGGCAAGTAACTTAACCTCTCGGTGTCTTAGTTTCCTCATCTGTAACATAGGGGTGATAATAGCCGCTGCCTCATGGGACTGTTATGTTGGTTGAATGTGTGAAGAGATGCCTATTGTATAGTAAGGGATACATAAGAGAAGGCCGTTATTGTTCCGTTATTGTCCTTGTCCCTGAGAGAGTATCAGGGGCTCAAATCTCGTCAGAGTGCAGGAAGCAGACAGGTAAACAAATAATTGCAGTCCAGTCAAGTACTAGAGACTAGGGATGTCCAAGGGCTCTGGAATGCCCTGGAGGAACAATCAACTCTTCTAGGATTATTAGGGAGTGATTCATAAAGGAGGGGCAACATTTGAACTGGGCTTTGAGTGAGGTATAGGAGTTTTCTGGTCAGGAATGTAGGAAGGGCTTTCCAGGCAGGGGCACCATGTGAGCCGCAGCCCTGAGGTGTGAAGGCGCCTGTTTGCACCTGCATTAGGGTCTGTGAGCCCGACAGCTGGAGGGTGACTGGGCTGGGCTGCAAAGGGCCTGAGCGGCAGGGGGTTTGGGCTCATCCCTAGTCTGTTCCAGGGTCAGGTGCCAACTGTGGTCGTCACTCAGTATCTTTCTTCCTCTTCCCCACACCAATACATTATGAATCACTCAGTCTAACGCTGGAATATTCTTCAACTTATAGAGAAGCAGGATGGTTTGGTGAAAACACCATGGAGTCTTAGAGTCAGAAATTTCTGGATTCGAAGCTTTTGGATTTTGAATCTTGATATTGGGCCATTTACCTAATTTCTTTGAGCTGCGTAAATTGGGGTCACGGCTTCTCCCCTCTGGCAGAGTTATTGTGGGGATTGGAGGAAAGTTTCTAGATATATAGCAGTTGCCCAGTAAATGGGAGCTGTTAGGGTTACTCTCTGTGTGGTCTTGCCGATGCCATAAACCTTTCTGGGCCTTGGTCTCTATCTGTAAGGGGGAAACAGTGGTCTGTCTACTTCCTTCCATGATTTTCAAACTGGTAATGGGCCAGGCTGCCCATTGCCTGGGTAGATCAGTCAGGCCCAAGACCCAGGACCAGAAGGACCAGCTGGCAGCCTTCCCAGGGCACCAGCTGGTCCTGCTGGACTGAGTGGAGGGAGCTGACCTCCGTGGTCCAGCCCAGGTGCTGCTCCCTGTGCAGCAGGCAGTGAGGCTCCACATCCTGCCTTTCCCACAGGGGTGAAGCCCTCCAGCGTTCCTCCAACAATTGCTGTGCTGGTGTTTGAGGGACCGATGGGCGGTAGAGGCCAGTGGGCACCAGAGGAGACCAAGGCCCTGGTCTAGACTGTGTGTCCTCAGGCCTGTCACTTCACCTCTTAGAACCTTGCTTTTCCCATCTGCAACTTGGGGAGGACCATTTGGACCCCTCCTGGGATAAAACGAGAATGCTGTGTTGCTGTGGCAATAGAGTCAGATGGGGACGATGACAGCTACCCTAGTAATTTTTGTTGCAGTTTCAAAATCCAGATGTGGAGTCGGACACTTAGTCACACTCCCTCGTGCGTACCTGGTGGTGCCCTCCATGGTGTGCTTCCCTCCACGCAGCTCATCTCAGGGGTGCCTCATGAACCTTGTCAGTTAGGAAGGGCAGAGAGTATCTAGCCCCTCATTTTGTGGATGAGGAAATTGAGATTTAGAGACAAGGTGGTGGGGCCTCGTAGTTCCACACTGACTGTGGGTCTGAAGGGATGAGGCTGATCTGCGTGACACGTCTGACCACGCAGCAGCACAAGTGGGAACCCACTCCAGGATCCTGCTGCAGGGTCCCCTGGTCTCCTGCCCTGGCATGCTGCCATTGGCTTTGAGGAACTGGTGATGGGACGGGCTAGGGGCATCGAGGAATGCCTGGAGTCCGTTGGGTCTCCTGACAGTCGCAGGGAGCCCATCCTGGGTCCAGATCTGGAAGGGTGTTTGCCTTGGCGAGGCCACCATCCTCCTCTCCTCCCTCATTTGCTACCTTGGCTGTGCCCAGCATGGGCATGACCCCATTTTCTCTTCCTCCTCTGTACTCACGTTTCTCCAGTGGCTTCGGGGTGAGGTGAGGTCAGGGAGAGAAGCTGATGCAGTAAGATGGGGCTGGGACAGTACTCTGGGGTCTCCTGGCCAGGTGGTCAGATAGCTTCCTAGGTAGCCCTGGAAACTACCTGAGTAAGAGAGAGGCAGAACGAGCAGCAGTGACACTTGGATTTTTCCAAGGGCCATGTACATGTTTACATATAATTTGCATATAACGAATACACTGAACACAATTTTATAATCTATCCCCAGGCGGATTTGCCTTTTACTATTGTTCTTTTCAAAGATGGCTGCTCCTGGCTCTGGCCTCACTTCTATTCTGCTCTCCCCATCCCCCTCACAGAGGGCAGGTGATGGGGGCGGGGGGGTGGGGTTGGGGGGCGAAACGACACAGACAGAGGGTCAGCTTTAGGTCAGCCCTGCTATTGATCGCCCTCCCTGGGGTGAGCACAGAGGGTGGCCCCAGCCACTGAACACACAGGCCTGGCCTCCCTGCCGCTCCCCAGCGGCCCTCTCACCTATGAATGTGGCTCAGGGCACCTTCACAGGCAGGTGCACAGAGCTTGGCACATAGCAGGTGCTCAATAAATCTCAGGATAAATCGAGATTAGAGACAGGCAGGAACCTTGGAAAACAAAGACATACCCTGTTCAGGCTCCTTGGTGCCCAGCTTTTGTGCCCGTGAAGGACGAGGCTGATGGGGAGAAGTGAGCCTCTGAGGAGTAGCTTTCTCTCCTGACTGCGGCCAAAGGAGGCATTTCTTTCTCTTCTTGGCCTTGCAGGAAATAGTGGTGGGGATGAGAGGAGCAGAAAGAAAGGGCCAGGCCTTCTATTATTTTGTTTTTGAGATTGAGAGTCTGTTATTAGCAATTTATGACGACCAGGTCTGCAGCCAAGCACATTCTGTTCTCCACTGTCGGGGTGGGGGGGAGACTCGCAGGGCCATGGCAAGAGGCTGGACAGGAAAGATAACCAGGTCAACACTTTTATGATTGACCGTTCGGTGCCTCGGCCTGTACCAGGGGCAGCTTTAGCACGGGGCCAGTTTGAGCCCAGTCCTGTGTGGGGATGGCATGGCCTCCCCATGTGAACCCAAATGGCTTCAGTGAGTGGGGTGAGCTCCCCTCCCACATCGTGCCCACTGAGGCTTGGGCTGCAGATTGCTTTCTGTGAAATGGGGTCAGGGCAGTGACTCTCAGAGCAGAGTCACTGTAGAGTTTCTCAAGACGGCAGGGCCTGGAAAGAACCCTACAGAGAAAGAGCAGCTGTGTGGGAGAAGACCCCAGAAGAGGGGGAGTGGGCAAGATGACCACCCTTGTGGAAACAATGGTGCACAAGCAAAACAACCCCCTCTCTGCAAAAGAGCTGAGCTGGTGGAATTTAGCTCGGCGGCTGCGAGATCGGGGCAGTAGATAGAGCTCTGCGGGCGCCTGGGCTCTGTGTGTGCAGGTTGCTGTGTGGGGTCCCGGAAGACGATGGAGAGGGCAGGAGCAGCACCCGCGGCGCCCCCTCCACCAGGCTGGCCTCTACGCTTCCCTGGACTCATCACCAGTCCCCATTCCTGGAAGCAAGCCCCCTTCCTCCATCCACTCCTCATGTAAGTTGGTTTCATTCTTCCCTTGATTTCCCCTCATTCCCCTCCCAACTGTTTGGCTTTGACTAGAAGTAGCTACATTAGCCATTCTTCAAGGGGTCAGCATCCCCCAGGGGGCCAAGGTGCCAAAGGGCAGAGAACTTTGGTCAGTGGAGGGCTTCTCAGTGTTAGGGGCGGTGGTGCCTGATCCCCGGGCCTCTGCTTCATGGCTGGGAGGAGCCCAGGCTGCTTCGGGGAGAGCGAACCACTCAAGTGGCTGTTTCTCGCATCCCAACTATGTCCCCAAGCTTGGTGCCGTTGGATAGTTGTTGAAGGGCAGACTTGCTGGAAGGATAAGAAGCTTTTGTGGGACTCTGGAAAGAGCCAGGGCAGAGAATGTAATGCGTTGGGTAGTGGGGGAGAGGGATGTTGGGCAGTGAGAGAATGGGCCTGGTTTCCAGCTGTGAGGATTGGACTATTATCTTATTATTATCCTCACACAGCTGACAGCCACTCAGTCCTGAGACGGGTTCCTTGTCCTCTGTTCTATGGGTTGACATCCTCTTGCCCGGCCAGCTCAAGGCTCTTGCCAGGGGTTCATGAAAGGATGAACTCTGAGATTTGATCTGGCATGGATAAGTTCATTAGGTGTGTATGGAACACGTACTCTGGGCCCAGCACCAGACTCGGGGCTCCATTAGCAAGCCCCTGTGTCTTGCTAAGACAAATGTTAGTAGGGCTCCTCTGTGCCAGGTGCTGTAAGGAACAACGGGGACTAAGCTACCAGCCGAGAGGCTAAGGAGCCCTGCTGCGGTAGAAAGGGGGGCGGTGGGCATTAGCTTATAGTGCAGTTAGGAAGAGACCTCCAAGGTCAGAGGGAGCCTTGAATGCAGGCCAAGGAGCTAGGACTTTGTTGACAGCAAGGAACCAGAGAGTGTCTCAGAACTTTCAGAATGGGTGGCTCATTCATTCAGGCTGAAACTTCTCTCTCATTATTCTGCAACAAACTTCCAACAGAACCCTGTGCTTTTTCTTTCCATTCAAAGACATTTTTGCTGCCTTCAGGTCGTGCTGAACCATCTGGTAATCAGACAACTTCCCTTCCCCTGCAGGGCTGCGGCTTCCCAGGGTGTGAGGCCAAGCCTGGCAGCCTGCGGAGGGGAGGTCCCTTTTCCTGGTCTGCCCTGACCCACACTCACCCCGGCTTTGGTCCCGCAGGGGCTCAAGTGAGTGAGTGTGGCCAGCTTTCCTGGGATGTGCCGTTCCTCGATGAATGAGCAAACTTATTTTGTTCAGGATTGATCAATATTAATCTCTGGATGTCTTTTTTAAAGGCAGTGGTTTGATATATATTTTTAACAAATAAGGTATTCAGGGATGAATAAGCTCTACCAATTCCTTATTATGTGAAGGCACTGGGTGAGGCGGGGGGGAGGAGGCCAGACCCTGCCTGCAGGGAAGCTGTAATCTGTCTGGGGAGGTGAGACAGGATCATGGGAAATAGCTGCATTGTGGGAACAAGCCCTTTCAGCTGAGTTGGCCTGGGCACCAGGACTGCTGGAGCTGTTTCTGTCTCCATGGGCTTGGTTTCTGAGGCTAGGTACAAGGTGGAGTCAGACAGATCCCAGTTTGAGTCCTGGCTCTGCTTCTTCTGAGCTGTGAGATTTCTGGCAAATACTAGAACTTTCATAGAGCCTAGTTTTTTCACCTACAAAGTGGGAAAAGATTAATACCTACTTCCCAAGGTTAAAAGGATTCAGTGAAGTGAAGTGATGTATATATTACAGTGCTTAGTTTCGGGGCCTGGAGTATAGGAGACTCCGGTAAGTGGGAGCTGGTATTAGTATCGCGGCCACCGCGGTGGTGGTTGTTAGGGCTTGTGCTGGGGTGGGACAGTGCGGCTCTCCTGGGGCCTGTGTGGATGTGGGGCAGCTCCTCCTTTGGGTCATGGGCATGACCTCTGTGGGATTTGGGAAAGGGGGAGGAGCACCTCTCCCGAGTGTGGTGGGTACAGACTTTGTCGGCTGTGACACCTCTCTCAGCCTCCCACTGTATTCTTCCTTCAGATTTGGCACACACATGTGCTGTGCGACCCTGGCCAAGTTACTTAACTAATCTGTGCTTCAGCTTCCAGAACTGTAAAATGCTGCTGACAATCATACCTGATACTGAGAGGATTAAATAAAAAGGGTTATATGGAAAGTGTTCAGACAGTGTCTGGCACAGGGGTTGTGTCTTATCCAGGCGTTTGCTGCTGTAATTATTGCTGTGGTTATTCTGTTACAGGAGTGACCCATGCACTCAAAGAAGCAAGGGAATGAGCTGCTGCCCCAAGTGTTCCAGGAGCTTGGAGCAGGGGTGGGGGTGTGGGATGGAGGTGGGCCGGGGCGTGGACCCCAGTGTGTGGACCCCGCTGTGCTGGCGCTGGGGAGCAGCCCAGAAAAGGGGGTGAACTCTCTCACACACTAGCTGCAGGCAGGGTGTTGCCAGGTATAGAAGGAATGATATGGCTCAGAGTGCACTGCCTTTTGTCCTTTGCCCAGTGTTGTCCCTTAAACTGGTCACTAAGGGGGACAGTTCTACACCAGATAGAATGGATTTTTGCAGAACTGGTGAAATTCACATATAAGTTGGGATCGTTTGGAAGCATGAAACCACCACATTCACCAAACCCAGCTGCTGGTGAATTTCAATAACTCATAGTAATAGACAGCCTTTAACTAACCTTTGGACTCTGGGCCCTTGGGAGCTGCCTGCAGGAACCCGGCAGGAAGTGGAGGCTGTCCCCCGGCACCCAGCCCCACAGCCAAGAGGGCTAATTGGGTTGGGAGTGCCTGTGGGGAAGCGGCCTTTTCTCCAAGGTCCTTGTGCTGTGGTTTTGGACTTGGAGTCAGGTGGACCTTCAGTGGGATTTTGCTTCCACCCCTTAGCTTCAGATGCTTCAACTATAAAATGGGTTTTGTTGCTGCCAAAAATATCTGTGAGGCACTTAGCTTGTTGTGCTCACTCGAAAAATGGCAGGTGCTGTCACGATCTTTCTGCTGATTTGGGCTGCAGTCTGAAGGTAGAAACCAGGGGCTTAGCAGCACTTATATACAACATCAAAGACCTTGGAACCCCCACCCCCAGCTTAAAATTTTATCTCTGAGAGAAGAAGTAATAATTTATCCCATGTGCAAATGGAAAAACTGAGACCTTGCAAGGTTGGGTGGTGTGTCTCAGGCCCCACAGTGAGTTACAAGCGTCCAAATCCCTTATACTTTTATGGGGCTTTCTAAACCATCAAGTGTATTAAGTGCTTTGACATTTAGAAAATCACTGTGCTGAGGCTCCAAGCAATCTGGTGGGGTGTATTTTGACTCCCAATTTACAGATAGGAAAATTGAGGCTCAGAGAATTAAGACTTGCCCAGGATTGCACCTTGATTTTGTGGCAGAGCTAGGGCTCAAACTCAGACCTTCTGCCTCCAAATCCAGGGCTCATTTCCACTGTGCACTCAGAATTATCACGTGGGTCTGTGTGATCCTCTCTGCAATAACTTTTTCCCTCCATATCCGTAGATCTGCTAGGGTGGATAGTCATGAGCCAGGAGGGAGAGGGTTAAATTCCTTCCTAAGCGAAGGAGCTGGTTTTGAGCTAGGCGCCTCCAGTGACCCCATCATTGACCCTCACCCCCTGGATCAGGGCGACAGGCTGTGGGGGAAGGGAAGCAGAGCAGCTTTAATGGCCCTGTGCGGGCAGAGGGAGGGCCTAGGGAGGCAAGAGCAGGGGAGGGGACGCTCATCTCTCTTCTTCTTTGGACAAAGATGGACAGAGATGCCAGTGGCTTTTTTCAGTTTCCATAGAAAATCCCTAAGGTTCTCTTGCAGTAGAAGGCCATCAGCGTGGCCTGAACTCTTAATCAGGCCATGGAGCACCGGCAGCTCTTAGATACTGGAAACGCTGGGATGTGTTCTTGGGTAAGTGGGAACGGGGATAGTTTTTACCGGTAAAGGTACCAGTAATAGAAAACGGAAATATCAAATGAACCTTAGGGCAGGATGGGACTTTGGTCCCAGCCTGTCATTCATTGAAGAGGAAAAGGATGATTCGAGTGGCCCACAGAAACCAGCACCTGTGCAATAAGTGGATGACTCTGAAAACTGGGAAGGCTTCTCCTTTCCCTCCTTCTCTCCCCAAGGTGGCCCCACCCCAGTCACCCCCTCTGTTAGCTCAGACCTCCTGCTTTAGAGTCTCTGTCCTCCCCAAATGGACCTCAAGGAGGTCCAGAGCTGTAGAGTAACTGCCCAGGGTTGTTCAGCAAGTCGGGGGTGGGGAGGTGGGGGGAGAGCTGTTCTGGAAACCAGGCGTCAGCCCAGTGCTTTCCTTGAAACTGCCACCCTAAGAAGGACAATTGAGGCAAGCATTTCCAGGAAAGCCAAGGAACTGACTTAGAGGAAGTGAGCGAAATCTCTTCCTCTATCCCCATCTTCCTGCCCCCAGATCCCTTTCCCTCCCTGCTGAGGAATCCTGAATACACCTGTCTCTGCATGGCAGGTAAAAGCCTTTCATTGTTCCTAGAGGTGAGGGAGGCACTGAAAGGAAGGCCTAGCTGGTGGGGCGGGTCTGGCCTTTTTAGACACTTCAATTAGTTACTTTAATTATGGCTTTGTGAGCAAGGGGCTCTCTAAAGGCAGCCGGTCTCCAACCTGCACGCTCCCTGACCCCTGGCCGGACGTGAGTCCCCAGCCTGTGAGTCTGTGTTACGTTCTCACCTCTGCCTGTCTGCAAGATTAAAGGTGCCATGAAGGTGTAAATTATTAGCAGTTTCATGTTCTCCATCTTTTTTTTGTGGTAGCATATACAGTAATGAAATGTACCATTTTAATCATTTTTAATTGTACAGTTTGGAGGCATTAAATACATTTACATTGTGCAACTGTCACTACTGTCCATCTCCAGAAGTTTGTGTCATCCCAAACTAAAACTCTGTATCCATTAAAGAATAACTTCCCCTTTGCGCCTCTCCCCAGCCCCTAGTAACCTCTGTTTTACTTTCTGTCTCTATAAATGTAACTATTAAGGACCTCATATAAGCAGAATCAAGAAGTATTAGTCTTTTTATTATTTCACTTAGGCTTACTTCACTTAGCATAATGTTTTCAAGGTTCATCCATATTGTAGCATGTGCCAGAATTTCCTTCCTCCTTAAGGCTGATAATATTCTGTTGTATATGCATACCACATTTTATTTTATCCATTCATCCCTCCATAGGCACTTGGGTTGTTTCCACCTTTTGGCTATTGTGAATAATGCTGTATGAGCACGGGTGAGCAACATCCCTTCAAGGCCCTGCTTTCCCTCCTTTGGTTATACACCCAGAAGGGGAATTGCTGGATCATATGGTTATTCTATGTTTCAGTTTTTGAGACACCACCATATTGTTTTCCACAGCAGCTGTATCGTTTTACATTCCCACCAGCAATTGTCTGCAACCTTGCCAACACTTCCTTTTGCTTTTTCTTTTCTTAAAAATAATAGCCATCATAATGGGTGTGAAGTGGCATCTCATTGTGGTTCTCCAACTTTTTATGGGGAAGTCAGGCCCCGAGAAACGCTGAGACGTGTCCTCCCCATTGCAGAAGCAGTCAGGCCCTGGGCCCACGCTTCCGGGCCTCTGTCACAGCCTCCATATTCCGTCCTGTACTCCTTTTGCTACATACTTGTCCCATCAAGAGGAGGCAGGTGAGGGGAGGGGGTATAAATTAGGAGTTCGGATTAACATATACACACTACTAAATATAAAATAGATAAACAACAAGGACCTACTGTATAGCACAGAGAACTATACTCAATATTCTGTAATAACCTATAAGGGAAAAGAATCTGAAAAAGAATATATATATATATGTATAACTGAATCACTTTGCTGTACACCCAAAACTAACACAACATTGTAAATCAACTATACTTAAATTAAAAATTGGAAAAAAAAAAAAAAGAGGCAGGTGAGGTCCTTCTGCTACCTTGCTCTGTCTGCTGATTGTCAGGGCCCTTTCCTTCCCATCTGTCATAGGAGCAGAATGGCCCTGGCCCACCAGAAGTGTCTGGAGGGTAGATGACCTTGTGGGTGAAGAGGAGGTTTCAGTAATATAAGATTTAAAGAGTTGGATTGTTTTAACCCTCGGCATTGGATAAAGTAAATTATGGTACAGCCACTGAAGAGATGTGCAACCGTTACAAATGACTTCATGAAGAATTTTCTTTTCTTTCTTTTTTTCTTTTTCTTTTTTTTTTTTTGGCTGCGCGGCTTGTGGGATTTTAGTTCCTTGACCAGGGATCCAACCTGGGCCCTCGGCAGTGAGAGTGAGGCGTCCTAACCACTGGACTAAAATTCCCTAAAGAATTTTAAATAATTTCCAGTTTTTTTTTTTTTTTTAATTAATTTATTTATTTATTTTTGGCTGTGTTGGGTCTTCGTTTCTGTGCGAGGGCTTTCTCTAGTTGCGGCAAGCGTGGGCCACTTTTCATCGCGGTGCGCGGGCCTTTCACTATCGTGGCCTTTCTTGTTGCGGAGCACAGGCTCCAGACGCGCAGGCTCAGTAGTTGTAGGCTCACAGGCCTAGGTGCACCGCGGCATGTGGAATCTTCCCAGACCAGGGCTCGAACCCGTGTCCCCCGCATTAGCGGGCAGATTCTCAACCACTGCGCCACCAGGGAAGCCCAATAATTTCCAGTTTTTAGTAACATGAAAACTTCCCCTGATATACTATTAAGTGTGTGTGTGGGGGGAATAGTACAAAAGCTTGCTTATGAGCTGAATGATGAAAAAGAAAACGACACACAGGAAAAATATTTGATGGAAAGAGGCCAAATTGTTATCAGTTGCCACCTCTGGATTAATGGGAAGTGAGTGACTTTAATTTCTTTTTGTCTTCTTTATGTTATTCTAAATTTGCAGATTTTCTACAATGAGTACACATTCCTTTTAGAGTCAGAAAAAAATTGATAAGAAAATAAGATGACTGCAACAATAGTTAGGCACATATGTTGGGGGAGCCTATGAAGTGCACAGCTCTGCTCGCTGCTGTTGGTGAGAAGCTAAGGGAGAGAGAGTGGAGGTGTCGGGGTAGAGGGCAAGGAAGGATGGCCAGGAAGCAAAGGAGAGGTGATAGCTTAGGCGGCCCTCCAGTGCTGCCCCGAACTCACTTGGAGGATGCTATGTTAGGACCCTGGCTCTGAGTCATTTGATGTCTGCATGTGGCGTTTGCCTTTGACTTTTCTAACATCAACTGAGCTAGGACCTGCTTGGGTCCCTTGACACCCCGCATCATGAGAGCAGCAGAGGGCCAGCAGAGGTTGGAGTTGAGGGGCAGGTGATTCAGGCTCCAGGTGATGATTTTCCATGGCTCTTGGGACCTCAAACAAGTGGAAGAGAAGCCAGTGTAATCCAGGGCTTGAAAGAAGGGACTCGACAGCCGGTCTCTGGGTCAGTGTGTTGCTCACCACTCACTGGCAGTTGCTTAGCCTCCTTAAGCCTTTGTGTCCTCATCGGTAAAACAGATGATAACAGTAACTATTTCACAGGGCTGGGGAAAGTAGTAAAAGAGCTAATGCCTATCTGTGACCCTTAGCTTATTGTGTGCCTGATTCCTGTTGTCTGGTTGAGAGGTGGATTCTGACGCTAGACGGCCCGGGCTCAGATCACCTCTGTGCCTCAGTTTCTCCATCTGTAAAATGGAGATCATAATATCATCTACCTCAGATGGTTATGGTGAAGATCGATTAAAGTGATTCAAACAGTGCTCAGCACATAGTAAATACTCAGAAAATGTTAGCTATGATCAGAGGGGTACACACCAGAGTGGCAACCAGTAGTGTGTGTCTGGCATCTGCCAACTCATCTGATTGTCCCAAGAGTCCCATCTCACTGGTTAGTGCGCATCATTCAGTTGTTAAATACTTTGAATGTCACCATTGTTATTTTATTATTATTACCATTTGGGACTCCAGATGTCAAGATCCCTCCCAGAATCATACCATATCCCACCCCTTTGCCAGATCTGGCTCTTTTCTGCCTCAGTTTCCAAAGGGTGCTGGTGCTGGAAGTTGGGGTCCCAGGCAGACTGGGGTGCAGGCTGGCTGCTTTGGGAATTGTTTGATGAGCATTTTAGATGAAATCAAAGACTATGAAACTGTTCTCCTCCCCTTGCTCCCCTGCCCTTTTGAAAAGGAGCCAAAGCCAAGAAAAAACAACCACTCATAAATAAAGGGGACCATGAAAATAACAAAAAGAAAGAAGAAATCTTTTGTGGCAGGCTTGTGTGCCGATGTGGTAGATAATGGGAGAGGAAACATGGCCTTTGCAGAGAAACAGAACGGAACAGTTTGTTCACTGGAAGAATGAACGCTGCTTGAGCAAGAGCTGCTCAATTGGGGTTTCCCATGAGTGAGCTTGTCTTGGGGGAGATGGTGGTGATTAGGTTTTCATAAGGCACAGGTGGCGTCCCGCGCAGAAACCCTGGGATGGGGGAAGGGGAGGCTATGGGGGAAGCAGCAGACCTGAGCAGGGTGCCCAAAGGTGAGGCTGATGCATCCCAGTTCAGCCCATGGGCCCCAGCCACCATGACTGCAGTGCTGCCAGCCACCTTGTTCCTCCACTGTCGCCCAAGCTGGGGAGCTGGATGCTCAAGCCCCTCTGGAAGCCCCCAGACCTTCCCTCAAGGTGTATCTTTTATGGAGCCTTAAGGAGGTACATCCCAGGGAGGAGAAGATGAGGCCAAGTGTATTTGCTGATTAATTGCATGCTGAACTTCTGGGTCAAGACCGTGTCCTGTCAACACTTGCCTGGTGGCCTTTCTTGGTGACTGGCATTTATTGACTCCTCTTTCTTGTACCACTCACCTATCTTGATCGCTGCCCCATTTCCCCTGCCCCTGCAGTGGCTGGCTGAGGCAGGAAGAGGGAGAAGAAGTAGGGAAGGGATCAGATACCTTTCCTGAGCCCTCAGAGACCTGAGGATGTGGTGTAAAGGTGCCCACTTTGAGAGGGGGCTGTGGGCTCGCAGATGTGTGGAGGCTGATATTTGAAATACCTTTAAGAAGGGCCTTCACAACGTTCACTGGCTTGGGGCAGAGTGCTCTGGCTGGCAGAAGTTCCCTGCCAGAAGCACAATCATTCATTCATTCGATCACGATAACAACACTAAGTGCCAGTCTGCTTTGTGCCAGGCATTGCACTAAGTATTTTATATACAATACTTACTAATTCTCCAACAACCACGAGAAGTAGCTATTGTTGGCCCCCTTTACAGATAGAGAATCTGAGGTGTGTAGAGGTTAAGTCTCAAGTATTCACTGGGCTCCCTCTTGGAGCAGCGAGGAACTGGCTGACTCTCCACTTCTCAGCCATCGCCCCCAGCTCCAGATTACAATGGTTATACACGTTACAGCTGTTTAGCACGGCTGTGTTCAGGCACTGGCCTTTGCCTGTTATACTGTTTACTCCTCACAACCACACTAGTGGGTATATATTACTGATCACATTTATAAAGAAAGTAGTAGGTTTGGGGAGTTGAATAAGTCGGCCTATCCATGCCACTAGTTAGAGGGCTGCTGGGGTTTGAACTGACTGCGCGTGTCTCCAGAACCTCCATGTCACCATAGACCCTGAAGGCCTAGTCCACATGGCTTGGACTTGTCACCAAGCAGAAGCCAAATGCTGCCTGGCCCACACCAGCCCCAACAAAAGGGATGTCTGCAAAGATGAGACTTTGCTCAGCCTGGTGTTTGCAGGCCATTCCCACTTGTCCTTTTCCGCCTCTGCAGTCATCCTTCTAGTCTCCACCTTCTTGTCCCCTCCTGGGCTTGGCAGGGGATGGCAGGGGTTAATGGAACAACACTTTACCCTCTAGCTCCGGCTCTGGAGGAGATGAGGGAGCTTGTGAGGGTCTGCAGAACTTCAGTGCCATTGGGAAGGGGAGGCACGGGGGGTTGGTCAGGTCGGCCGTGGCACTGAGGATGTGGGTTTCCTGGGCAAATTCAGGTCCTTTCAGCCTGTCTGCGCTGTGCGTGGCCTGGGTGTCTGGCTCAGTGTAGGCACCAGCCAGGGGAGATTTCAGGGTGGTTGGGGACACCGATGGAACATGCAGACAACCTAAGCAGGGTAGTGAAACAGCGCCAAAGAGAGGGGGACCTACAGGGGACAGGCGGAGATGGAAGAAGATGACACTCCCAGTTGTCCTTTGGGTGTGGGTCTTCTGCGTGTTTGGCATGCAGGGGTGGGGGAGGCTTCCCCAAAAGGTGAATGAGAGGGTTCAGTGAGCAAACATTTTTTTTGTTTTTTACAAACATCACATTCAGTCTTCTCAATAATTCTACGAGATAGTTATTATTTGTTCCATTTTAGTGATGGAGAAACTGAAACTTCCCCATAGTCACACAGTAGTATATGGTAGAGCCAGGCTTCAAACACAGGTCTGGGTGACAATAAAGCCCATTTCTTTTAGCCGTATCAGGATGCCTCCCAGCAATGCCAGAGGGTCACACATACCTGCCAGCCTCTGGAAAGCCAGGGCCAGGTAGGGGTAGGTGTCTCACTCTGGGTGGTCTGGGAGTAGGTAGGGAAAGACAGCCTCCTTGCTTTAGGTCTCTCTTCCTCTCTCCTTCCCTGAACATATATTCTGTACCAGATTCTCTAAGCTTGTGATTACCTTCTAATCACAAAGTAGGTATTGGAATTTCCATTTTACAATGAAGAAACTAAGGTTTTCAGAGGTTGAATCTTTCCCCCAAGTTTCCAAAGTGGCCTTGGTTTCTTTCGATTAATTCTTCCTTGGCCATGACTCAAGTCAAAAACAACTAGAATCCTGTAAGCAGCAAAGACAGTGGCAGATCTATCTTTGCTGGACCGGATCCTGTTATCTGGGGTAGAGGAAGAGCAGCCAGGGCACCAGCCGACAGATGAAAAGACGTGGGTTTGGGCATCAGTGAGGCCTGAGCTCAGATGGCTCCACTGGGCCTTGGTTGGGTCGGAAAAATGAGTGGCGAGCCCCTCACCCAATGCTCTCAGCCAAGTGGGTGTTCTGTCATTGCAGGCTCTTTTTCCTCCTTTCCCTTTGGTTACTGTTCAGGGCTATCCCAAAAGGGAGGCCTTTGACAAGGCCAGTCGGCCTCAGCTACACCATTTCTGCTGTATGCCTGCTCTGGGCTGGGCACTGCTCGTGTAAAAGGCCAGACACTCCCGAATCCAGGACATAGGCTTGGACCTGCACTGGGAGGTAAGGCCAGAACTGCGGCTGCTTCCTAGCATTGTGGGTGGGCTGCTGATGGGGCTTGGGAGGGGCTGGAGACAGCATCAGGTCCTGAAGGCAGGAGGGCCCCCAGGGAAGGGAATCCTGGAGACACAGTTTACCTCCTCAATCTTACCCAGGCCCGTGGGGCAGGCACCCATCCTGCTGGGAACCTCAACAGTCCTTCCACGCTGCCCTCTCTGTCTCTTCCTGGACTCTCCAGGAAGAGAAGACTCAGATGGGGCTGTGAATGGGAACAGCACAGCTAGTTTCTCCTTGGCTTCTTCAGTCCTGCGTGCCCTTGGGCTGGGGTCAGCTGAATCTTGGCAGCTGCCAAGGCTCTGTCTGGAGCTGGGCTTCTGGGCCAGAGGTGCGGGGGAGGCTGCCTCCTCTTGCTGACTGGGAGGACAGGAGCTCTTGGGGGTTCAGCAAGCCTCAGTCTGGCTGGTCTTAGCTGCTTGATCAGCCCAGAAACAGCCCAGGAACGGGAGGTGTTGGCTGTGGCCTCCGCCTGAGCAGGGCTAGGCCAGGCTGGGCCACGCCATGGATCTGATACCCCAAGGGCCCACAGAGGCTGGAGAGGGTGAGGGGGCCTCTCAGGAAAGCTTTGTTCCAAGCCTGCAGCCAGCCCAGCTCTCAGCTCTGAGTAAACAGCAGAGATAGGATCGGGCGTAGCCAGGAAGGGTGGCAGGGTGCGGCCTGGGAGAAGAATGGCAGGATGTGGCACCGGGGCACCGTTCTGGGCACCCACGCCTTGGGCTATTGTTTAGGGCTGCCTGAGGCTCTCAACTCTCTGGGGCTTTGAAAGGAAGTGACATTCCCCTGGGACTCAGGCCCTGCCCTTCTCTGCCACGTGGTTCTTTCCCTGGCAGTGCCCCTCGGCACCACCTACTCAGGGTCAGCTTGGGAGTGGGAGTCTCAGTAGAGAGGTTAGGTGGGTGCCCGGTGGGGAAGTGTTGTCATTGGCCCTCCTGGGAGGGTCTGCCTGTCTGTTCAGGCTGTCTTCCTGTACCCCTGGGTCTGAGTCACCTGTCATGCTCCGATGACTAGAATTTATCTCTATCTTGATCTGTATCTAGATATTTCTGGGGGGAAAAGGGCTGTCGCTGTGGAGGGAGAAAGGTCTGAGAGCAAGAAGTCCTTTGATTCCAGTCCAGCTGGGCTGTTGTTGGCTGATTGGGAGAGGAAGTGGCTGGTGATTTGTTTGGGGGAGAAAGGGGCTTGGTGTGTGTGCGCCTGGGGTGGGTGGGGGTCAGGGGCTGGGAGAGGGTTGGTTGTGGGGAGGAGAAAAAGGAGATCAGCACCTGTAGTCTGCTTTGTCGCGTAAGAACCGTGCTTTGAGCCATTGGCCCTCTGTGGAGGGCAGGCATCTCTCTATGCCTTGTCCTAGGCGCTGGATTTGGGGGCCCAGGGCCTCACAGACATCAGCTCAGAGACTCAAGACGCTGCGGCATCCAGGTTGAGGCTGGCCAGAGTCCTCTCTCCCTAGGGGCCTTCACCTCCTACAGATGCTCAGGTGAGGTAAGGCCAAGGAGAAGAAGACAGCAGAGGGTCTATGGGTTAGGTTCCCCAGAAGGGAAGGGAAGGCAGAGCAGGAATACTGTTCCGTGTCCCAGCTGGTTGAAGGTCTTCTGACTCTGTATTCCTGAAACAGTACTGCCCAAACAAGCCACGTGAACTTGACCTCTCTGGGCCTCAGTTTCTCCATTTATAAAATATGAGTAAGGCTGGGTGAGAGGGAGGAGATTGGGTACATGGGAGCACTTCCACCTGAGTGAGAGTCCCACTGGAGAGTCCTGTGGGCTTGCGGCCTCTGACCAGGACCTGGGTGAGAACTGGGGGAGTCCAGTAATTCACATCTCCTGTGTACTAAAAGAGTCTTTGACTTCTGGGCGTCTGGGGAGAGGGGAGGATGTGGCTGCTTGACCTTAAAACCTCCTGAAAAATGTGTATGATTGAAGCATGGAGCATGCTTTGTAGGGAAAGGGTAATAAGGGAATTTTTTTTTTTTCAAGTCTCTGGAAGAGACTTAAGGGAAGACTCCAACAGGGTCTTTAAATTCAAAAGGTGTGGAAAATGTTTCTTACCTGTCCCAAGGTAGGAACAAAAGGAAATGGACTTGCTTTGCTACTGGGAGATTTGGGTCACTCATAGGAAGAACTTAGATACAAGGAAGATGCAGCTGAGGATAACTGGGTGTGGGAGGTGGAGATGTGGGAAATAAACCACAGAGAGCAACATCTATCTAATAATGATGATAATAATAGCTGTCACTTATGCATTCAGGTCTGCCTTGTGCTGTGCTGCTGAACTATATTAAACTCTCTGAGTGTTGTACAAGGATTTATTGAGCACCTGTATGTTCCAGGCACTGTGCTAGACTCTGGGGCTACAGTGAAGAGCAAAAACAAGCACATTTCCGCAGTGTGAGGTTGGATGGATTCTCAGGCTACAGGGCGAGTCAGAAATAAAACATGTGAAGGTATCATTACCAGCTGTGAAAAGTACTTTGAAGGCCAAGTTTCAGGGTGCCAAGAGAATGTAAAACAGGCACATCTTATAGGGTCTGGAGTGTTAATGGAAGGCTCATCCCTTCATATTGGGGGGTTTTATTTCCATTTCACTGAGGAGGAAACTGGGGTTTAGAGAGGTTATGTCACGTGCCCACCGTTGCACAGCAATTAATTAATCAGAGTTGGGATTCATATGGACTCAGGTAGAGACTTTTCTCTCAACCACCTGGCTCTAGGAGCATCCTGGGCTATATGACAACTTAATGGATGCTCACCCTGTATTATTTAATTTTCATGGACACCTGTGACATATGGATTATTATACCCATTATATGGATTAGGAGATGGAGGCTCAGAGTTAACTTCCCAAAGTCACACAAGTCAGCTGGTGGCAAAGCATGGATTTGAATCCAGATTGTTGAACCCAAAAGCCTGCACTCTGCATCAAGCCTGGGCTGTTGCTTCTCCATAAACCAATGGGTCCAGAGAGGGGACCAACGGAGAGCCAGTGCCAGTGCCTGAAGTAGAGCCAGGCGCCTGTGGGAATGAAAGGCCCTTGTCTGGGCTGCTAGCAGGGTCTGGCAGGGTTATCTGGTGGGTACCACGCCCTGGTGAACAGACTGACACCTCCACGCTACCTTGGCTGGTCACCAGGAGCCATTTTCTTTGTTACCAGGCGCTGTGCCAGAAGCCAGGGTGAGTTGGGAGCTCCAGGAGGCAGACTCCCCAAATAAAGATAATCCCAGTACCCAGGTGGAAGTGCTCTTGGGGGTTAAGTGTGGGTAGAAAAGGCCATCAAGCTTAAAGGGAGGAGATGTCTTGGTGCAGCACGCTCCAACAGAAATATAATGTGAGCCACATATATAATTTTTTTTAAAGACTTTCTTTTAATGTGGACCAGTTTTAAAGCCTTTATTGAACTTGTTACAATATTGCTTCCGTTTTATGTTTTGGTTTTTTTGGCCACAAGACATGTGGGATCTTAGCTCCCCAACCAGGGATTAAACCCGCACTCCCTGCACTGGGAGGCGAAGTCTTTAACCACTGGACTGCCAGGGAAGTCCTCACATATATACTTTTAATGTTTTCTTGTAGCTACAATAAGAAGTGCAAAAAGAAACAGGTGAAACGAATTTTAACAATGTATTTTATTTAACCCAACAGTATCCAAAGTGTAATTTCAACGTGTAATCAAAAGCCAGTTATTAATGAGCTGTTTTACATTCTGTTTTTGTACTAACCCTTCCAAAGTAGGGATGTAGTTTGTGCTTAGCACGTTTGCATTGGGACCGGCCGTGGTACAGGTGCTCAGGAGCCGCGTGGCAAGTGGCCACGGTACTGGGCAGTGCGGTCCTGGAGTTCATTAGGGCAGATCATCATCTCCTCTGCCTCCGCCTTCAGCTGGGGGGATGCACAGCGGGTCCGCAGCTCTGGGTGGGCGGCTGGCGCTGGGGGCCCAGCCCGGTGTCCGACGCTCCCGTAACTGTGCGCCCTGCGGCTGCCTCCGGGGTCTCTGGGCTGCAGTGGGAAGAAAGGCTTTGAGGTAGGCGCTGGAAGGCCATGAAGTTGGGACCGCCGGGAGGAGAAAGCCCTCAGGACCCCAGCCCCGAGCGAGGAGGCCACCCGGCGGCTTGGCGGGCGCAGTGGCGCTGTGGGTGTGGGCCCGCGGGCGGAGGCGGCCGGGGATCAGAAGCCCACAGGCCCGCATTGTTCGCCTGTCACACTTCCTTTGGCTTTATTGCCTTTGTCCAACACCCTATTGTCTGGTTTCCTTTTGTCCTCATTTCAGCGCTGCTGTCTTTTATTTTCCAGCCAGCCTGGTTGTTTTCATTTCTTTTGTCTGAAGTTCCTGAGAGGAAGGTTTTATTTTCAGCGATTTGATTAATTCACAGCTTGAGCCCCGGGTTTGTTTGTTATGTAATTGCTGCCCTCAGCTTCAGGATAATACCCCTCCCCGACTTCCCCTCCCCCACGCCCAGCCCCCCTGCTCGGGGCCTGGCTCTGCGCCCCTCCCTGTGCCCGGATGGGCCGAGCGCCTGCTTCCTGGCCGCTCTCCGGGTCCCTGGGTGGTAGGAGGGGACCCAGAGCTGCACCCTAAAGCCTCAGGGTGAGCTGGGCTGGGGTGTCTTCTCCTGGGCTGATGTATGCCTCCTCTCCTCATCCTGCAGTGCCCTGTCCTGGGTCCCACGCCAGCCCCCAGGGCACCCTGCCCTTTGAAAGTGGCAGGAGAGTTTAGTCTCGTCTGATCTGTAGGATGGCATCAAATCAAACATTCAGTTATTTCATGTAAAATACTGTACATGTATTGTACACAGTGTATACATCTATTGTACATGGCACATTGCATCATTCATTATACATTACAAGAAACATTTTATTATACAGAGTTGATATAATATACAAATATTATACTGCACCTGCAGTTTAATTTAAGGGATGTTTTACTATATATAATTTTTGCCTTACACTCCCCTCCTAAAAATTTAATGCCCATGTAAGCAAAGTTTTAAAAAATTTTTATTTAACAGTGCTTTTCATACTAGTATGTATCAGAATCACCTGGAGGGCTTGTTAAAACAGATCCATGCCCTCACCCACAGAATTTCTGATTTGTGGGTGACCCATGACTTTGTCTTTCAAACAAGCCTCCCACACCCACCCCCCCCCAGCTATGTTGAGGCTGCCGTCCTTGTGCTGCATTCCACCCTGCAGTGCTTTAACAAAGGCTACTTCGGTGCTTACCAGTACAAAGCATTATTCTAAACACCTTGTAAATATCAATTCATAGCCCTCACACCACCCATTTTACAGATGAGGAAACAGGTGTGGAAAGGTTAAGTAACTTGCCCAAGGTCACTCAGCAGCTAGTGAAGTAGCTGAGGCAAGACACGTGCCTGCTTGGAACCTGCTGTGTGTCCCCACTGGTCTTGTCTCAGTCACTTTGGAGGGTGAGCAAGTGAGCTCTGGGCAACTGCTACTCTGGCCTTGAACTTGGCATAACCACTGAAAACTTCTCCCAGGATCCTGCTCATCTACGTAGTGATCCCACGCAGTGGGGTGTCAGCAACAGGAGGCAGGGGATGCAGTCTCTGCTTATATTACACCAGGGACTGCAGAGGCCCACAGGGGCCAGACTCTAATTGAGGGACTCTAATATAAAAAAATATTTTTCTGAAAGCTACTCATCTCTCAGCTTACTTCATTCCTCACTTTTGGTAGATAGATACACGGATATAAGAAATTGTTCCAAATAGTCCACTTTTATCTTGCCTCTACTATAAGGAAAACAAAGAATAAGTGTATAGGGTAGTTGATACTTGGTTTCCCTTTTTGGGGAGTAGGAGGGAGTGGTGGAGAGTAAGGCAAACTGGCCTGTTCATAGGCTGCTCAATTCCAGCCAATTATTGCCACAGACCAGCTTCAAGAGAAGTTCAAATCCAGATTTTTATGGGATATCTCTTGATTTTTAAATTTTGATAACTAATTACAAATACGTACATACACAAACATACACGGACACGTACTGTATATATGATCTTGGCTTTATTGGGCTCAGAAGGAGCCAGTTAACAATCTCTAGCCTTCTCAGGGAGACCCATCAGCCCACTAGTTCCAACATTGCAACAGGCAGGGCATGCCAAATGTTGGCCCAGTCTTCTCTAGACCTTTCTGTTAAAAAAAAATAGGCGGGTGGGAGGGGACAAGAATCTTTTCTAGTTTGTCACAGTGAGTTCCAAATGGAAGCTTGCCTTTTGCATGAGTGTACCTGTTTGGGGCTGGGGGAACAGTCACTGCCTTGGGGTTCAGGACTCGCCTCCCTCACTCTGCCCCTCCTCCCTCAGGATGTCCATGAGGAGCCCCGGCTCTGCCCAGCTGGCCTTGGATGACGTTGGCACCATGGTGAACTGTACTGTCAAGTCAGAGGGGAAGAAGGAGCCCTGCCACGAGGCCCCCCAGGGCTTGGCCACCGCAGCTGAACCCCAGCCCGGAGATCCAGCCCGGGCTCCCCAGGATGGTGCTGACCCTCAAGCTCCAGCCCAGGTGCCCAGCACTCTCCTAGGGGCTCCTGGGTCAGTGTCCCCACCCCGCCTCTGTAGCTCCTACGCCTGTGCCCTTCCCTCTAGTGGGTGGAGCAGGCACCCACCAGCCTAGCTGGGCAGAGGGGCAGGCAGAAGCATTCTCCTCTGGGGCAAGACTTAGGTGGGTGGGTGGGTCAGGCTACCTGTCTGAGCAGGACATGGATGCACTTCTGCCCTCACTCACCTGATATTAACTGCTCACCTATGTGTGAGCAGTCCTTACCCTTGAAGACTAGTTGAGAAATAGGATACACACGCTCACAGTCTGGCTTAAAGATAATCTACTAGCTTTTTCATATGTAGGATTCGAGAAAAGCAGCCTTATTAACCAAACCAGAGTTAAATTGTTATTAAAGACAATACAGTTCCTCACCCTTAAAATGAAGGAGCTGAACTACATGAGTGGTGAAGATTCTTTCAGCTCTTAAAAATTCCATGATTCCATGCAAGAGATGTAAAAAGGGAATACCTAATCAAAAGCCAAATGAGTGAAAGTGAGGAGAGTTTTAGGGCTCTGAGGAGGGATCCAGCCAGGAGGAGTATGTGAAGGTGGGCTGAGGGGTAGGGGTGGTGGTCAAGGAAGACTTCCTGGAGAAGTAGGGCTTTAAGCTGGGTCTTAAAGAATGGAGAGGACTCAGATGAGAAGAGGAGAGAGGGGACAATGTCTTAAAGAGGGTGAGGTGGGGGCCTTGAGAGTAACCTGCCGGGCTGGAGTTAGGTGCGTACAAGGGAGTAATAATTAATAGCTGGCTTTTGGCCTCTAAGTCTGCAGTGGCAAACCTCATTCACATGCGTTATCTCCCTTGATCCCAGCAACAATCCTATGGCAGGGGACGTATTAGTATTTCCATTTTCGGAAGAGGGAGGTCAGGTTCAGAGAAGTTCAGGGACTCGTGTGGGCTCAAGCACCTTGTGAATCACTGAGCCCAGGTCTCTTGTCTTTAAACCTTTTGTTCTTTTCACCGAATCTATCAAGCCAAGTCAGAGCAAAGGTCGGGAAGGTGGGAAGGGAGGGAGGGCCCTACTGGAGGGTGGGGCTGGGTAGATTCTGGAGTTCCCCCAGGATACACATCCCCGGGGCACTCAGCCTCCCACAGTGCAGTCTGCCCCCATTCCCTTGGGGGTGACAGTGACATTCAGTGTGTCTTACAGGACAGCAGCTCCCTGGAAAGCAATGGGTCCCCAGAACCCAAGAGACCAGGAGGCTCCGAGGCTGCTTCTGGAAGCCAGGAGAAGCTGGACTTCAACCGAAATTTAAAAGAAGGTAAGACGTCTGCCCTAGTTAGACACGGGGGCCTGGGTGGGGAGGTGTTAGGACAGTTACTCCTTAGCCCTTTGGTATCTTCCAGTCGTGCCGGCCATCGAGAAGCTGCTGTCCAGTGACTGGAAGGAGAGGTTTCTGGGAAGGAGCTGTGTGGAAACCAAAGATGTCAAAGGTGAAGGCCCATGTGGGTGGGCAGGGGACAGATGTTTGAACCCCTTTCCCTTCTCCAGGCCTGGCCCTGCAGTCTAGACCTGTAGGGCAATTTCTGGGGCTCTTGGTGCCTTCACACCCGGCCTGTGCCACTCTGGCTCCTGCCTGGCCCTAGGGGTCTGCACCATCCCTCACCCGGGGGTGCAAGCACTAGGCCTATTACCATGCAGCAGAGGCCTGGTGGGAATCAAATCCCCTGGGACCCTTGTGACCTTGGGGATGTCTTTGCCACTTCTCAGATCTCACTATAAAATGAGCCGAACGTTCCCTTTCACTGCTGGAATTTAATTCTAGGCCACCAGGACCTCACTAAGTGAATTAAAGTGTTGTTGCCTCGGTTCATCAGGGTGATAAGTTTCCCAGTGTGGTTGATCACACTCCCAGAGGAATCCTTAAAACAATGCAGATCCCCAGGTTCCACCCCCACCTACTGAATGAGAACCCCAGAGGATGGTGGCCCAGGCATCTGTATTTTTCAAAGGCTCCCCGAGTAATTCTGATGCAAATGGTCTGCATCCTGGTACTTAGGAGTAACTGCTGCATCTGACATGAACTGGATTAGAGACAAGGAAGCACTGACATTGCTAGTTGAGGACCATGTGCCAGATCCGGGACTAAGCTTTACATTCAATACCTTTAACCCTCACAGCAACCCTGTGAAGTGTCAATCGTTGTGCTCATTTATAGATTCAAAAAACTATAAAGTGCAGAGAAGTTGGTAGCTTGCCCAACAGCTCCCAGGAGGGATGAGTTAAAAGGGGAGTTTGAGCCCAGATCTGTCTTGCTCCAAAGCCTAAGCGTGTCACTCTGGGACCTCCTGTGGGTTAGTTATCCACCCTGACCCAGTGGCACTGGGCACTTAAGGACATCCCAGAGGTGGGCCAGGGCTGAGATATGCCCCACCATCAGCACTTCCAGGGCCTGGAATCAGTGACTGATGGTGGGGACCTTCTAGAGCAGCTAGTTGTCAGGTGACAAGATGAGGAGCCGCCTCCAGGGCAAGGACTGTATCTCAGTCGTCTCTGTGGTCCAGCCCCTGACAGGGGCCTGGGGCATAGCAACTGCTCAGTGTCATATGGATGGACTGGTAACAGATGAACAAACAAAAATCCTCAATGGTGCTTGCGTCCGTATGGAGCAGGGACCCAGGAGAGCCTGGCAGAGAAGGAGCTGCAGCTGCTGGTCATGATCCATCAGCTGTCCACCCTGCGGGACCAGCTCCTGACGGCCCACTCGGAGCAGAAGAACATGGCCGCTATGCTCTTTGAGAAGCAGCAGCAGCAGATGGAGCTGGCCCGGCAGCAGCAGGAGCAGGTAGGCCCTGCTTGGTGTCTCAGGGCACAGAGAGGAGCGTGGTGGGGGCAGGCCTAGCTGGTGCAGGCTGAGGCCTGGGGGCAGGCGGGGAGGGGGCCGTGGGCAGGGGCTGGGCGGTCCCACCTCTGGCGGTTCGTCAGCCCTTGTGAGGGGACAGGGCGTGGAGCGGCGCCGCGGGGCTCTGAGTGAAAGCAGCTGGCTGCTTCCTGCCTAGCCTCCATCTCTGGTCTCTGAGGAAGGGGTGAGCTCTCCACAAAAGGAGAATAAATTCTGAGGGTTGGCTGTTCGGCTTCTTGCCCTGTCCAGCTGTCCTCCATGTCCTTGCGCTAGGCATGGGAGGCAGGGTGTGGATGGGGCCACAAAGGCTTGTGGGAGGTGGGATCCTGGGGCCTAAGGTACATGCTCCCATCACCTACTCTTTCCTTCTGCCAGATCGCTAAGCAGCAGCAACAGCTGATTCAGCAGCAGCATAAGATCAACCTCCTTCAGCAGCAGATCCAGGTAAAAAGAGGGGAGGGCTGGATGCTGGGATCCAGGTAAAGGGGCGGGAGGGCTGGGCTCTGGGGGAGCAGGGGCTTGAGGGGTTGACACCAGTGTGGAGAGGTACTGGAGACAGGGAAAGGCAGGGAGTGTGGACTGAGCAGAACCACTCAGGCATGACCCTAAGGAGGGGGGCTCATTTGTGCTCTAGCCCCCTCCCCTGTTTTTGTCCCCTGTTTCAAGGGCAGGGCCCAGAATATCTTCCTCCCAGCTGGGACCTGAGGGCAGGAAGACAGAGACCCACAGAGGGGGCATAGGGTCAGATGGATCCTTTTGAAAACTGGCCCTGCCCCAGGCCTGCGTCTCTCATCCCCAGGTCCACCCTCTGTGTCCAGGGATGACCACAGCTGGGTAGCTGGTTGGGCCCCCCAGGGACTCACACAGGGTTTCTTTGCCCTCAGCAGGTCAACATGCCTTACGTCATGATTCCAGCCTTCCCCCCAAGCCACCAACCTCTACCTGTCACCCCCGACTCCCAGCTGGCTTTGCCCATTCAGCCCATTCCCTGCAAGCCAGGTGAGTGTGGGAGGGGAGGGTTGACCTGAGGTCAGGGAAGGAGCCCAGGAACCACTCTCATCCATTAATGTGCAGTGCGGCCTTTCTGGGCCTCACTTTGGGATCTGTCTAGTCAAAGAATAATCCCTTCTTTCTGAATTTCACTGGGAGAATGAAAAGAAATAGCACATTGAAAACCATAAAGTGCTTTCCAGACATAAGAGGATGTTGCCTATCTAGGTCTAGCCCCCCAGTTGTGGGACATTTCCTGTACCAGAATATTAATGTTGTGAATGTTAGCTGAGATTTACCCATCTCCCAAATTCATGCTCTTACTCTGCCCTGACCGTGGCACTGCTGCCTTCTGCCCTGTCACTGCGACTCAGTGACCACAGATTGAGCAGCAACAAGCGTCAGGTGCTGACTGGTTGTTGGGCAGCCACGAGGGTGATAAAATGTGGACTTTGAGCTCAAGGAATTTACGGTCTGGGGAGGGAGACAGAAGGATACCAGCAGCCGGGGAATCTGGGAAGGCTTCTTGAGGAGGTGGTGCTCGCTTGGGTGCTGGGGGAGTAGACTTGTGAGGGTGAAGCTGGGAGCTGAGGGTGGAGGGCAGGGGCCTGGGTCCTGAGGCAGGAAGCCCAAGGGGGTGTTGGAGTTGAGGGGAGCACATGGCAGCTAGTGGGATATGCCTGGGGAGGGCAGTCGGGGCTGAGCACGGACTTTGGGATTTATTTTCTAGAATGTGGGATGCGCGGGAACATTTCAGCAGAGGATGTGTTGTCACACTGGCTGTGGGTGGTGGGGAACAGAGGGGTACCCACTGGAGGTAAGACGGGGTAGGGGCCGCTGAGGGGATTCTAGAGATGGGGGATGACAGCCTGGACTAGGGCAGTGACAGTGGGATGGAGGCAGAGATGGAATTATTAGGCTACGATCATTGATTCCTTATGAGAGGTCCTGGGGACAGGGCAGAGATGCTGCCCATAATTGATCCAGGAGGGGAAAGGGTTTTAAGTCAACTCCCTCTGGTCAATGCTCCCTGCTCCATGTGAGAGAGAAGGCAGGGGAAATCTAGCCGGGTGAGTTCCTACGGGTCCACCAGCAAGGCCTTTGGGCCGTGGGCACAGTTCATAGGCCAGCACCACTGACTCCTGGGTGGGGGAAGGGAAAACACAAAGGACTGAGAAAGTCAGGCCCTACTTTGAAGGCAGTTTCTCATTTGGGGTGAAGGAGTGGGGACTGGGAATGGGGAGGGGTGAAGGGGGAGGACAGGTTGCACAAAACCATTGCACCTACAGATGTCCATAGAGCCGAGCTGCACGGGTGAGGAGGGCAGGGGCCTAGTTGTGGGGAGGGGGCCACACCTTGCTGGACAAGGGGGGCAGGGGGCAGGAAATAAGTTGTGGAAGACCTGGACTGGCTAGGCTGCCCCCTGCTTTGTTTGCTCCTGAATCCTAGTAAGCAGGAAGCCTGTGGCTGCCAGATGTGCCACCACCTCCCCGACCCTGGCTGAGTATGAGTAACACCTCTCCCAGCTCACAAGCCTTAGGTGGTGCCTGGGTGCCTATAGCATAGGGTCCAAACTCCCGGGCTCAGCCTTCACAGGCCCCGAGCCCTGCTTGCCCATCGAGCGCCAGCCTCATTTCCCACCTCCCGCTTTCCCACCTGCCCGCCTGCCACGCCCGCTCATGCCTCCCCTCCCCCCAGGAAGCCTGCTCCAGTCACCCCAGCTGAACAGAGTTCTCTGGCATGCCACCCATGCAGCCCATATCACCGCCAGCCATGTGGTCAGTGGTTTGTCTACATGGCTTATCTCTCCACCTCAATTGTCAAGTCAGGGATGCTGGTCCTCCTTGAGGGAGAATGAAGCCAGCTAGGTAGCAGAGAGAGAGTGCATGTAGGGGGGAAGGATCTAGAGGATGCGGCTGGGTTCAGGTCTCAGATCTCAGTGCTCCCATTTATTAACTATATGGGCACCCATGTAACTTCTCCCAGTCTTCATTATCCATAAAATGGGATGATGTATTGAGTACCTCTTATATGCCACATACTAGGGATGATGTTGAGATAATGCACATGAGGCCGGCTACAAACCAGGCAGCTGCTTTTGTACCCTGCACGTAGTAGGTACAAAACACAAGTACCCGTAGAAAGAGTAGATGGTGTACCTGATCTTGTTTCACCATCGAGTGGGAACTCTGCGGTCAGTGGGTTGGGAAGGGCAGGAACAGGGTGAAGATGCTGATCAGTGTGCCGGGCAGTGTGGGACGAGGGCATAGGAGGTCCTCAGCAGCGCTTTGGGGCTGGGAGGGCAGTGGTTGGAAGCAAGCTGGGCCAGCTCCGAGCCTCTGCCCACTCTGTGCTGCCGGGACCTCGTCAAGCAGGGCGTCTGCTGTTCTGTGCTCATCCAGGACTTTTCTCCTTGCCGCCTTTTCCGTAGTGGAGTACCCGCTGCAGCTGCTGCACAGCCCCGCCGCCCCAGTGGTGAAGAGGCCTGGGGCCTTGTCTGCCCACCACCCCCTACAGGTACTGCTCCACCCACTGGCGGGGGGCTCCCGCCCTCACCTGTGGTGGCTGGCTGCCCACCTAGGGGACCATGGGGTCCTTTGTTCTTGTTCTGCTTCTTCTGTCTTCCTTTCCTGTCTCCTTGTCTCTTCTGGATATGCTTGTCTCCTCTGTCCCTCTGTCACCCTGTGTCCCCCCCAGTCCCTCCGTGGAGGTGTCCTTTGGTGTCTCTAACCCTCTGGGTCTCCCTCAGGAGCCCTCCCAACCCCTGAACCTCACGGCCAAGCCCAAGGCCCCCGAGCTGCCTAATGCCTCCAGCTCCCCGAGCCTGAAGATGAGCAACTGTGGACCCCGTCCTCCCAGCCATGGGGCCCCCACACGGGACCTGCAGGCCAGCCCTCCCAGCCTGCCTTTGGGTAAGCCCCCTACACCTTTCCCTTCAGCCCTCTTCTAGGAGAGAGCTAAGAGGGCAGGATATGACCCTGAGCGTGTCCCTTCCCCTCTGTGGGTTACAGTTTTTATAAAACAAGGGGTTAGGCTTGCTCTCTTTGGCCCCTTTTAGTTTCAGCACTCAGTGTCCCTGAAGAAGATCCCCTTCCTGCTCTCCCCACTGTATCTGATTGGGCACGCTGAATCAGGGATTCAGGCCATTCTCATTTCCAGTCTACTGTCACCAGGACTCCAGTGTAAATGGCGCCCCCTTGGGGATGTGCAGTGCAACAGAGGGGAAGAGGGAGCATCACCCCAGGGTGGCAAGACATGAACTGGGTGTACCTCCCTCAATAGCCCCTCCTGTCCCTTCCTTTCCTTCCCCTGTCCCATAGGCTTCCTTGGTGAAGGGGATGCTGTCACCAAAGCCATCCAGGATGCCAGACAGCTGCTGCACGGTCACAGTGGAGCCTTAGAAAGTTCCCCCAACACCTCCTTCCGTAAGGTATGAGCTCCCACTACCCTGCACCTGGGTGGGCAGGGGTGGAAGACACAGTGTCTGAGGCTACCAAAGGGAAGAGCAGGGGAGGGGAGTGGGGTGCTGCAGAGGGGGCTGATGTACAAGTTGTCCTGTCTACCTAGGACCTCATCAGCCTGGACACATCCCCAGCCAAGGAGCGGCTGGAGGAGAGCTGTGTGCACCCACTGGAAGAAGCCATGCTGGGCTGCGATGTGGACGGTGAGGGCTCCGGGTACTGGGCTGATGGGCAGGAGGGCCCACCTCTGCTTCCCACCAGGGCCAGGGTGGGTCAGGTTGTGTCTGTCTCCAATCCCTTCTCTCCCTTAGTCTGTCTGTGGAGTCCCCTTACGTATCTGTCCCTTGTCTGTCTCGGGGCCCCTGCTGGTCTTACTCCTGGCCATCCCTGGCCCTGTGGGAGCCTCCCGGCGCCCTCTGGTGGTCAAGTAGGGGATTTTTTTCCTGCCAGCCCTGGAGGACTCTTCCTTACCCCACACTGGCTGCCCTGCCTGGCTGACTCCTCCCCTGCTCCCCAGGCTCCCGCCACTTCCCTGAGTCCCGGAACAGCAGCCACATCAAGAGGCCCATGAATGCCTTCATGGTGTGGGCCAAGGATGAGAGGAGGAAGATCCTCCAGGCCTTCCCAGACATGCACAATTCCAGCATCAGCAAGATCCTTGGTAAGGGCCCAGTGGGCGGGGTGGGGTCTCAGGGGGCTCTAGGGTCTCCAGGAGCCATAGTCCAGCAGGATCTAGTTGCAGGAGTCAGCTGGGTCTAACTGGGGCTTTCTGGGTGATGGTCCACGCCGTGGTGAACTCCAGTGGAATCTGATGGTGCGTGGGAGGCAGGCAGGATGTGGGACAGCTGGGTCCTGGAGTCTTGTACCATTGTAGGGCTCTTCTGCTAGCACCTGCACCGAAGAACTCAGGCGGGAGAGAGTGTGTGTGTACATTCTTTAGCTCCCCCACCCCATCTCTCCCTAACCTGTTCCCCTGTTTGCCCAGACCCTTGGAGCTGGCTCTGGCAGGAGACAGGAGAGACTGGTATTCTTGGGCTATCAGTAGAAAGGTTTTTGAAATTATATGTCCTCTTTGGAGGCCAGGGAGAAATGTGGGGCAGGGCAGGTGGAGCTAGAAGAGGGCAATTGTTTCCAAACCTCAGCTCCTCCAGTTCAGGTCTCTTGTCAACTGAGACACCAGGTATTTTGTCCTCAGCAGGGAGCCTCTGGGGTTTGTTGGGGGCCTGGGTGGCTACTCTTTTGTTTATGCAAAACATGCAGACCAGAGGCCTCCCAGAGTCGCTGTGTAGTTTGGTATGTGAGTGGGTGCTGTGTCTTAAGCTAGCAATTGGATATCCTTATACATGCCAACCTCATTCATTTGCTCAGTATCCATGGAGCACCCACACTGGGCCAGGCACTTGCTGTGTATAGGTGCTTGCACATATATCTAGGGGCCAAAACCTTCTCGGGGCCTCCAGGGTCTGCAGGGGGCTGGGGGTGTCAGCAGAGCCCAGCACTGACTGCCTGCCCCTGGGGGCTGGGCCAGGCTCCCGCTGGAAGTCCATGACCAACCAGGAGAAGCAGCCTTACTACGAGGAGCAGGCGAGGCTGAGCCGGCAGCACCTGGAGAAGTACCCTGACTACAAGTACAAACCACGGCCCAAGCGCACCTGCATCGTGGAGGGCAAGCGGCTGCGGGTGGGCGAGTACAAGGCTCTGATGAGGACCCGGCGCCAGGATGCCCGCCAGAGCTACACGACCCCGTGAGCAGGCCTCCCCAGTGCCTGAGACTGTGTGTGTGTGTGTGTGTGCGTGCGTGTGTGCAGCTCTTGTGAGTGGCAGGGGTTAGCGTGTGGCCTTAGTGTGGGATTCCAGGGGAGCTGTGTGTGTGCACGCATGTGTGTGCATAGGTTTGTGTGGGCATTATGTGTGTGTGACTGTAGTGGTGATTGTGACTATGGTGAGTCCCTGGTGGCTCAGGATATAGATTTGTGACTGACTGGGGACTAGTGGGTATCTGGAGAAATGTGTCCGTGGGTCCCCTTGACAAACTCAATAAAAATTCAGGGGTACTAAAAATCAAGGTACTAATAATCAGAGGATTATTCCGGAGTTGACCAAAACAAGCATCCTAGTGGATTTCTTTAAATAGGAAGCTCCCTGGGACATATGAAATATACAGTTTCCCAAAACTGGATTTACACACAATCCTCTGGGAATGTCTGGACCCGTGGCCCTGGGGCTGCACGTGTGTGGGGGCTTGTAGCTGACAGTGAATTTGCCATCAGAAAGCAGCCAGGGAGCAGGGTGTATGTGTCTTGGAGCCAAAAGGGTGGGAGCTCGGAGGACACGACCTGAGGAAGACCGGAGGAGAGCAGGGTTGGGCTTGAAGTGCGGGTGCATCTGTAACCATGCCTTTCTTCTGTCCCGCAGCCCGCAGGCCAGCCAGGTGCAGATGAGCCCCTCAGATGTCCTGTACCCTCGGGTGGCAGGCGTGCCCCTGGCACAGCCCCTGGTGGAGCACTATGTGCCCCGCGGCCTGGACCCAAACATGCCTGTCATCGTCAATACCTGCAGCCTCAGGGAGGAGGGCGAGGGCACAGAGGACAGGCACTCGGTGGCTGATGGCGAGATGTACCGGTACAGCGAGGATGAGGACTCGGAGGCCGAGGAGAAGAGTGACGGGGAGCTGGTGGTACTCACAGACTGATCCCGGCTACATGGGCCTGGCCCTCCTCCCTGAGGAAGACTGGGCCCCACGCCAGCAGGCACAGCCACCCCACCTGGACTACATTGGTACTTGGACTTGGGCACGCCCGGGAGATGGGCACAGCTGTGCATTTGTAGATACATTCATGATGGGAGATGCCCCCTCCCCACCACACCTGTGGGCACACCTGAGGAGCTGATGGCCTGAGTGGGTCCTGCATGGCGGTGATGTGCTGGGCTGGCTGAGCTCCGTGGTGGCCCTTGGGGCTCGTGGCCAGGGGACACTGTATGACCCTCCCCTCCTGCAGGTCTGCCCATCCCAGGGGTATGGCAGCTACAGACCTGTTCCCCTAGGGCCACATGCTTTGTTTCCATTCTTGTCCTGGCTGGACCAGCCACCATGGGACCAACACGCACCCCCCACCACAGTACCCCAGATCGCTCCTCTACCACGAGGATCGCTTTGTACTTTGTGCAAAAAGGTCTGGCTCTCCTCCATGTCTCTATCTTATGCCAAGCCTTTCGTGCCTCTGGCTGGTGTGTGTGTATGTGTGTGTGTGTGTGTGTGCGTGCGCGCGTGTGTACCCATGTGCGCAAGTGCACATGTATTTTCATCTGTTCTTTCATTGCACAAGGTATTTATTGAGTGCCAGGCACTGTCGCTGAGTTCCTGTGGGTGTGTCTCTTGATGCCATTCTTGCTTCTCCGGGGGGCTCTTTCTGTGCTTCTCTTTGTCCCCAAATTGCTACCTCTTTGTCAGTCTGGGTGTCTCAGGTTCTCTGTGTCCTTGGTGCACTTCTCTGTCCTTGTTTCTCTGCAGGGCCTTTTTTTGTGTCTCTCCCTTCCTCCGTGTCTGCCCTTGCCCCTTTAACGCCTGCTGGGTCTCTGTAAGCCCCTGGTCTGCCCTGGGCTCCCCAGCCATCCTGACCTCCCCTGCCTGCTCCTTCACTCCCTCCCTGACTCTGCATGTCAGTTCCCATGGAGCCATTTTTAGCTCCCAGCAGCATGGGAATGTGCTCAGCCTCCAAGGGGCTCCGTCATGGTGCCCCAGCCCCTGGTCCCAACCTGAGTGCCAGGAGGACTGATGGTGACCCCTTCTGTAAGTGACAGAAGCCCTGGAGAGGGGGCTCTTGTGCAGCTGGTCTCCACTCCTCCGTCCTGAGCAGGGGATGGGAGCTCCCCACCCCCACCCTGTCCTTGGAAGGCTTCATCCTCTCCCACCCAGCTCTGCCCCTACACCTGCCTGCTCCTCTCCCCTCCCCCACTCTACACCCGTAACTTGCCTCAGCTCCTGATCCCTTTCACAAGGTCTTTCCCTAAGAAAATGAAATCCCGTTGGCACCTGACTCCAAAGATCCAGAACAGCCCTGGGGCAAGGTGGGAAGGGAACCCCAAATCCTACAGGGACAGATGTGGAGTCTGTGTCCGTTCCCCCATCTTCTCCCCTTCTACTTCCCGGAACCCAACTTCTCTCCAGGCTGTTTCTTTTTTTTTATGACTGTAAACATAGATAGTGCTTTATTTTGTTAATAATAAGATAATGATTAGTAACTTAACCAGCACATTTCTCCTATTTACACTTGGGGGAATTTTTTTGTTTTCTGTTGACATAATAAAGACAGACCATTTCAGAATCTGGCCCTTGCTCGGACGGGATGGGGTGGTGAGGCTGGACCAAGTCCAGAATTCCTAAATGTGCCATCAGCCCAGGCACCACTGCCCCCGGTGGCAGCTCCATGGAACTTCAGGCATGGAGCCAGGGAGGAAACATCCTAGGCAAGGGAGGCCCAGGCCAGATGCCACCCCCAGAGCCCACACTCGAGTAAGACCCTGCCCCTGGCTCAAGGAGGTGAGCAGACCTCACCGCAAAGTGCCCACGCAGGTCCTAAGAAAGAAGGCAGTGGTTAAGAGTACTGTAATAGGAGTCAGGAAGCTCAGGTTCTCCCCAGAACTAGCCACATGGTGTGTGTGTGTGTGTGTGTGTGTGTGTGTGTGTGTGTGTGTGTGTGTGTGTGTGTGTGTGTGTGTGTGTGTGTGTGTGTGTGTGTGTGTGTGTGTGTGTGTGTGTGTGTGTGTGTGTGTGTGTGTGTCAAGTCTCCCCTTTGGGCCTGATTGTCCTCATCTGAAAACAAAGAGGTTATGCCTTAGCCATGGCTCTTATCCTCTTTCGGAGAAGGAGCCCTTTGAAAATCTAATGAAAGCTGTGGACCCTCATTCCAGAAAAGGGCTCACATGGACACCACGAGCCCATTTATGAGCCCCCCAGCATACTGATTAATGAAGCAGGGTCTCTATTTATGTACTTCAGGGCTCTGTGACCTTACGCTTTGAAATGAGATTTCAAAGACCTACGTGTCACACTAAGAGAAATAACAGTCCCATAGACCTAAAAGAGCTAGGTGACTGAAACTCAAAATGCAACAAGAGTTGATAAAAAGACCAACTCTTGTAGCTGAAAAATTAACCCCATTAATATGGAGTGGGGGCAACAAAGCTGAACAGTACCGTGTCAAAGAGTTGGACTTGGGTTGGATTAACAGAAGCATGTGTTAACAACAAGCAAGGTGATGGGCCATTGTACACCGCACAGTCCCAGGCCCCTCAATAGAAAAGGCCATTCTCACACTGGAGGGGCCCAGAGGCAGGCATCCTGTACAGAGGACTGGAGGGAGCCTAGTGGATGGACATGTCCTTCAAGGAATGGTTGAGAGGGCCAGGGATGTTTAGTCCAGAAAAAGGGAGACTAGGGTAGGGCAGAAAGGACAAGATTGCTTTCTTCAAAGCTGTCAGGTGGGCAACACAAAAATATTTGATGTAGCTCATAAGGTAGCACTAGCACTTGGCCTTTTGATGAAAGTCTCAAGGGTCAACATTTTTGGCTTAACAAACTTTTTGACAAAGATGGTCAAAAGTGATAGTGAGCTTCCCAACACAGAAGTATTCAAGCAGAGGCTCTTGAATGCTGGAAAATGGATTTCTAAATAGGAGAGGGTAGTGGTGAGAGAAGGTAGGTATGGTTGATTCCCGGGCCACAAACTTGGTAGTAAAGACACCCCAAGAATTAGCGTCCCGATCTTTTGATCTAGGGAGGATCCTGGCTGCTAGCCTTTGCTGGTTTTTCCCAGCCCAGCCTCCCAGAGCTTTGAGTCTCCTTTTCCTTGCCCTCCCCACCCCAGGTCACTGGCAGGGCAGTGGCAAGCAGCAGAGCCCAGCCTCTTGGGCCCCTTGAGGAAAAGATGAAGGTGATCTTTGGGAAGAGGAGCTTGGCTGACTGTGGCGCCTGCCCCCTAGTGGTCACAGGGGAGAGTTGCTCATTTCAACTTCCCTGTCCATCTCCGCAACCCTCCAGTCCCCACCACCACCCCTCACTATGTTCCAAACCAAATCTGGGCAGTCTGGTCAGGACACTCCTGACCAGGCTCGCCCTCACCCCCTGCCAGTCCTGAGTTCCTCTCACTTCCCTATTCCCAGGTCCTCTGTGGCCTCAGGAGAGCCTGAGGCCACTACTACCCACTTCCTACTCCCTCCAGCAACCCTTGTCCTGTCCTCATTCCAGCTGCTGAGAGAGAGTCACGTGCCCTGCATCCTCCTAGGGTGGGAAAAGCTCTTCGCGGGAACCTGTGGTTGCTGTGGTGTGGAGCCCCACCCCCCTGGCCCCCGGAGAGGCAGGACCGGGTCAGATGGGTTAAAAGGCCAGGAACAGAGCGTCCTGGACATTACCATTACCGGGAAGGGTGGGGCACGAGCTTGTTCTCTGCCCTCTCTGTGCCTCTCCGGAGGTTAGGGGTGAGAGCCCAGCAGAGATGAAGAGTCCAGGAGTGCTTTGCCCGGAGAGCCTGCTAAGTGTCAAGAAGTGGCCTGAGGGAGTGGAGCCAAGGCCACCCTCGGAGAGTCCAAGGCCTGGTGCTGAGCCCGGTGGGCAGGGGGGTTGGTTAGTGCCGGGTGGCAGTGAAAGGCGAGACGGTGGGCCTCCAGGCCTTGTGTGGGAGGGGTGTGCCTAAACTCCCCTGCCCCCACCTGCCCACTCCCCTGGAGAATTGGAGGAATGAGGATACTTTCTCAAAGGCGGTAGTGGGATGGTGCCTGCAGGTCAATTCCTTTAGTGCTGGTGGTGGCCGGGCCGTAGGGGCACAAGATGATACCTGGGGGGCCCTGTCTCAGCCATTCCCTGCTCACCGCTGTACCACCATCTCAGTGCTGTGACATCAAGGCCCCAGGAGGCTGGAAACAAAGTTGCCTTCACAGTGGTTATTTCTGCCCTCAGATCCAGAGGTGGATCTGAGAGGAACAAGGAGGGTGGGCACTGCCATACAGACTTCAGGAAGGTGGTGCCCATGACCACCTGACCCCACAGATGACCTTCAGAGGCCCTACCTGCCCAGCCCTGGCACCCTCCCTATGCCGGGGCAGACCTTTCACCCATGTCCTCCACTAGCACCCTTCCTAGATGTGATACTGCTACCCGTCAGGGGCCTGGCCACCCTGGATCACCATGACCTTGAACAAGGCCCCAACTGCCAGTGCCAGCTCAGCTCCAGTGGTTGCCATGGCACCCTGGTACTTTTGCAGGCAAAAGGCAAACAGGCAGAGTCCACCTGGAAGGCAGCTGCTGCTGTTGTGGTTGCTACCACTAAGGGTGCCAGGCACCTTCTGGGGGCCCTGGGAGTGCAGCCTGGGAAGCTGGGAGGGTGCCCCACTCACCTTCGAGCTTCCGTTCTCCCTCCCTCTGGCTTTCTGAGAAAGTGACATATTGGGTCCGGAAATCACCCTTGCCTGCTCTCAGGCACAGCAACCTCCCGCTCAACTCCCTTAACAGCTTGGGGCCAGTGAGGACCAAGGAAGAAGTCCTGAGCACTTCCATTTGGGGTCTTACTGGTCCATCACCTGGATAGGCCAAGTTCTTGGAATCCACAGTCTAGTTCCCTCGAAGCTGTGCCCTCTCAGGGTCAACTTATTCTAGCAAGATGGTCAAAAGCAGAGGAGCTGTGGAACCACCAGCTCTGCCCAGGTCTACCCCAAATCAGGGCCCCAGGCCTTGTGAGCCAGGTAAATGGAGGGCGTGGTGCAAAGTGTGCAGCCCAAAGGGACCCCAGAGAGGAGGGACTGGAGCACCCTGCCACCCCCCCACCGCAGGAGAACTAGTCACACCATCCGAGTCAAACCCTATCAGTGGCACTCAGACACAGAGTGGTCCATAAATGGCCGTTTTAATGCAGAAAACCATGATAATTTACAAATGAATAATTTTATAGGCCAGAGCCAGAAAGGCCTGAGGCTGTGAGGGCAGAAAGGAGGTGGAGGCCACTGGGAGTCGGGGCAACAGCTCCTTCAGCACCTTCACGACCGATCCCACCCAGGCTCCTGCAGGCTGGGCAAGCCCCGGCGGTCCCTGGCCCCTGCCCTTTGACTCCCACTAGTCATTCCCCAGTGGGGAGACCGCGGGTCAACTTCAGGACAGAAGGTGGACATGGAGAGACTGTTCCTTGGAAGTGAGGGCCTGGAGGGCAAGGGAGGGAACAAGGCAGGAGGCTGCTGGCTGTTGTCCAGCCACCCCACTCTTGGCTCCGTCCCCTCTGGCCAAGCCACAGCAGGAAGCAGAGCCAGGCTTTGGTGGCCCATTCCCTTGCCTTCCCTCCCAGCAGGCGGCAGAGGTATAGGACACAAGCCTGGAGCAGAAATGGCACTGGAGGAGAGCACATGTCCTCAGGCTGAGGTTTGGGAAGGGGTTATTTGATTGGATATGGTTTGGAGAAAGGGAGTAATCTCAGATGAGGTGGCTGCTGGGGGAGCCATCAAACCCAATTCTAGACCCCACCCCCCCAAGATATGTACATCCATCTGTCAGAGTTGGCAGGATGCTGGTTTGGGCTCAGCACCTCCCATATGGGGCATGCAGGGGTAGACAGGCTGGAGGCTCAGGGCCCTGGAGGTAGAAAGGAGCCCTCCCACCTTCCCCCTTCCCCAAGCCAGGAAGGTCAAAGACACATCTAAGGCAGCCCAGATGCCAGGATGGCGCGGGGCTGGGAATGCTGGCCTTTCCAGGGTGGTTGTGGTCTGAGCCCTGGCTGGCTGCAGGCACTCCCCACCACCCAGTCTGGCAAGGTGAAGAGGACCCCCAGAGCTGGGGCCTATCAGCCCCTCCAAACAAGAATGGTCACCAGAAGCATCACTGGGGGCTGGCAACAGGGGCAGAGCCTTCTCCTGGGACACCCACCTGTCCCCTCGCCCACCTTGTCCAAAGGTGAAGACCCCAGAGCAGAATGGAGCCCTGGAGAACAGGTCTGGCCAGGCAGATGGGAGGGGAGGGATGGGAACGCTGGTCACTTTGGCATCTCCAAGGCTGACACTTGAGGCTTCACCTTGAAATACTGGTTGAATCGGATCACTGCATACCTGCCAGAAGACAGGAAAGGGAACTGGAGGTGAGAAGGGTAGCCAGGTGAGCCCTGCTGGGGGCACTCACACCATGAGGAAAATTTCTCACCAGCTCAGCCCATCTAGGTCTGGGCAAATGGACCCTAGCCCAGGCTGGGGTTTTTTGTTTTGTTTTGTTTTCACTTCAACTATAATTTTATTTTTCTTCTTAGATTAGACTGGAGCAACCCCTCCCCAAACACATTGGTTTGTTTGTTGAGTCTTTACAGCTCAGTGTGGTCAGTACGTTCACCTTGTTGAGCAACAGATCTCCAGGACTTTTTCATTCTGTAAAACTGGACTCTTATCTCTCCCACACAGCAACTGCCCAGCCCCCAGCACCCATTATTCTACTTTCTGTTTCTATGGATTTGACTACTTTAGTTACCTCATCTAAGTGGGATCATATAGTATTTGTCTTTTTGTGACTGGCTTATTTCACTTAGTACAATGTCCTTAAGGTGCATCCGTGTTGTAGCATGTGACATAATTTCCTTCCTTTTTAAAGGAATAACATTCCCTTGTGTGGATAGACTACATTTTGTTTATCCATTCACCCATCAATGAACACTTGGGTTGCTTCCACCTCTTGGCTACTGTGAATAATGCTACTATGAACATGGTTGTGCAAATATCTGCTTGAGACCCTGCTTTCAATTCTTTTGGGTATATACCCAGCAGTGAGATTGCTGGATCGTACAGTAATTCTATGTTAACTCTTTGAGGAAGCACCATATTGTTTCCCACAGAAGTTACACCATTTCACATTCCCAACAGCAGTGTGCAAGGGTTGCCATTTCTCCACCTCCTCACCAACACTTGTTATCTTCTGTTTATTCAAAAGTAGCCATCCTAATGGGGGTGAGGTAGATGTGATTGTGGGTTTGACTTGCATTTCTCTAATTTTTGTGAACACTTTAAAGCCAGCATCCTTTTCAGCTGAGGGTGGGTGGGCAGGACAAAGACAAAGAGACTGGACCAGAATGGAAGACAAAATGATTCCTGGTTTTAGGGACATGTGTATCTCGCGCGACAGGGCCGCCTAAGTAGTCAATACTCAAGTACAGTCTCGGTACAGCCCCTAGTATATCCCTAGGGGCCACTAAAGGAGCAGTTGGGTCTGATACCCCATGCAGGGAGGCAGCATAGTCAGCTAAACCACCAAGGGACCTCAGCCAGTCATCCCCCCTCTGGAACTCTGGCCCCTCTGCTATAAAGTGAGGTTTGGACTCATGATCTTTCAGACTAATTTCCAGCAGTTCCCTTCAGCACCGGGCTCTGTGGGGAAGAGCACTGGCAGAAGAGCCGGGCAGTGAAGCAGACAGCAGGCTATAATAGGGAAAGAGGAATCAGGAGGCAGGGTGCAAGGGCTTCTGACCACTTCCAGAGAGGTATTCTGGGCACACGCGCTTCCCCAGGCATCCCTGGAGCAGTGACCCGCCTCGCATGGGCTGGCTGGAATGCGGATGGTGAGCAGAGCAGGGCAATGGACCTGGACATTCTGTTTGGGGTGTCCTTTACCCCCACGTACTGGGCTCAAGGCTCTTCCGTTCCTCCACGCCCGCCCCCACCAGCCCACTGACTTTCAACTCGCTCCCTGCACTCACCTGAGGAAATTAAAGTCGATGGTGGAGAACTGGCTCTGGATGAGGGCCCAGAGTGCCCAGAAGAAGTGAGACGCCTGAAAACACATCAGAGAAGATCAGTGTAGTGAGCCCCCCAAAACTGTCATGGACCCCATAGCTGGAGGGACACAGTCACTGTGGAAGACGCAGAACTAAGACACTGGCAGAGACACAGTGGGGTCTCCCCAGCACAGGTGGCAGATATTCCAGAGGTCAAGTCACTGGATGGTATCTGGGGACTCCACTCCTAGAAAAAGGCAAGCAAAGTAGGTTCTACCGCCCTCAGGCTTAAGCAGACTTTCAGCTTGTTCCCCAGCCTAAGCCGGATCTGAACTCCAGCCCTGGCCGCTCCCCTACCCAGGAGAATCTTCAAGCCCAAGGTATCCAGGACAAGAGAAATCCCTAAGGCAGAGCTCAGGCCTGGTTGCCAGTGGAGGGGGTGGCACCCCATCTGCAGTGCCCTGGCCACATGGGCATCAGAGGTCCAGTTGCTGGAAGACCTCTAAAGTGACTTCTTTCACCCCTTACCCTCTCTTCTATCACAAGGTGGGTGAGGTTAGACAGTGAGTGTAGACATGAGCCGGGCTGCTGACCAAGGGTTCAACTGCCTCCCCAGAGCCAGACCCCCCCGGGGCCCAGGCCACCCTAGGCTCAAGAAGCTAGAGCGCCGTGGTTCCTGCTGCTCCAGTGACCCCAGGCCAGGGCCCCCACTCCTGTGGCTCTCCTGCCCCACCCCAAGTCCTGCTCACTCTGGGGTTGGCTCTATAGTACCTCCCCCCATTTTATTCTCTTTTCACGACTTAAAAGGAGCAGAGATCAATTAGCAAGTGGGAATGGTTACTAAAAATTTAGCAAGAGGAAGGCATAGGTGGAACAGTTAAGAGGAAGAACCTGAAAAAGAATCACTTGGTTGTACAGCAGAAATTAACATAACATTGTAAATCAACTATACTTCAATAAGTATTTTTAAAAAAAGGAAGAACCTGATAAGAATCAGTTTTACACCAATGAGGAAAATAGACTAGGCAATTTAAAATTACAGGTAATTAAAGATTTTATTTAAGTTCTCTGATGTATTGTGAAATTCAGGGCAGCTGACTTGTCTTCTTGCTTATGCATGGCTGACATTAGTAAGACTAGTTAGCAATCCCCTTGGTGCATACCAGTGGAGACCTGGCATGAACCATGTACCTTGGATAATCAGCACTCAAAATCAAGAACTGACAGTACAGTAATTTGAGAAGAAAGAGCCTGATGGGAAAGGCTTACACAGAGTTCTGAGTGAGTCAGTGGAGATAGTTAACAAGGAGGATTAGAACTGACATTCTCTATCTTCTCCAAAGACAAAAAAAAAAAACAACACAAAACTTAAGGGATGTATTTAACTGTAGCATGAAAGGCTAAGGTTAGACACTGGAAAGAACTTGTCCAAATGAGAGACTTGCTAAAATAGGAAGCTGGGATCTTTCCTGGAAGTAGTTCTCTAGGAAGGAGAGAACCTGGACTTGATGGAATGGGAGGAAAGCAGGGAATAGGGTGTCAGTATTAAGAGGATGCCCAAGATGGCTCTTCCCAGACCCCCCCTCTGGGTTAGGGTTCAGGAGCATATGATGGGACTCCCCCAGGACCTCACCCCTGACCCTGGGCTCTGCTTCCTCCTCCACCACAAGGCTGTGAGAAGGCAGGAGCTGGGGGTGGGCCCTGAGTCCCTCCCCCCAGCTCTCCTTCCCCCACCCCTTCCAGTCACAAGCACTCACCAGGGCAAACTTGTTGACTTGCACATAGAGCCTCTCCACCTCCCTGGGGGTCACAGCCATCCCCTTCTGTGCCTGCAGGTAGTAGCGCAGCCACTGCAGCTGGGTCTCCCGCGCTGGGTACCGGCAGTAATCGACCTCATTCACACCTGATGGGGAGGCAGCCGCACAGAAGTTGCTGGGAGATGGGCCTACCTGGGGGTCTCCTCCAGCTCAGTAGGTGTTCCCTGATCCCCTCAAAACTTCCATGTCCTGTGCCCTGTGGGGCTGTGCAAAGAATGCAGCTTCTTTGACCACCAAACTCTAATGTGTGGAGGGTCGACCCCCATCCCAGCTGGGGGCACTGCTTTCAGTGGGCTGAGCTGGAGGAAAGCACAGAGAGAGGCAGACTCGTTGAGGGGCAAGGCACAGTCCTGGAAGTGATGGGGACCCCCTAAGACAGCACTACTGTGTCCCTGAGCCCTACACAAAACCACGGCACATTGGAGGTGCTGGGTCAAAGCCCTGAATCAGGAGCCTAGTTGTCTTAGATCTGATGCTAACCTCCAGTTAACTTCGGGCAAGCCCTTTCCTTTCACTGGCCAAAATCTCATTTGTAAAGCAAGGGCTGGACGTAGTGCACCTCAGATACTGCTTCCTGAAGCAGTGTTGAGGTGGTTAACCTAAAAACATCGCCTGGAGTGCTTGGCGAAAATACAGATTGCCAGGCACCCACCCATGTCCAACTCTCCAGATGATTCGGAAACACAGCCAGGCTTGGAACCCCTAAGATAAATGGCCTTGACTCCTTCTAGTCCCACCCTTCCTCGAGTCCTCAAACTGCCAGCCCCGTATGCACCAGCACATCTTGGGCATGATGGCAGAGAGCCTAGATTCAGAGTTGGTACAGAAAGACACAGTTTATTAACGACAGGACCAGGACTGGGCCACCTTGTCTGGTCTCTTCCTCCCTCTTCTTTTCTTCCTATCTTTCCCAAGCTTCCCTTATGTCCCTGGAGAAACACACTCAGTCTTCTGGGCCCCCAAGAGTATGGCTGGAGAACAAGGTCCTGGCACGGATGTAGACACTAAGGCCCAGATAGAAGAAAGCTGTTCAAGGTCACACAGCCAGTTAGAAGCTGGTTTTAGCTCCCAGGTTCCTCCTCCTTCATTCTCAACTTGGAAGCAGGATGTAATCTGCCCCCTTGGAGAAATTCCAGCTGGACTGGGTGAGAAGGACTTAAAATGCTTAAAAATTATCCCTTTTGGAAAGGCCAGTGGGTCTGGCAGCTGAGCAGTCACAGGCCCAGTGCCGTGCGGGTGCCAGCCTCTGCTCCAGGCCACACCCCACAGCTCAGCTGCTCTGCCCAGCTGAGGCCCCATCTGTCCCTTGGGTTCCTAGATGCAGCTGGTGGCCACCCTGGGGAGTCATACCTTCAGGTACAAGCAGTGCTTTACAGCCCTGGTCACCTGGGGTTCCAGAAGGGAGAGGGTTGGCCTGTATTGGCCTGGGGAGTGCCTCAGGCTGGCCCAGGTGCCGGCTCTACAGTTGGTCTGGGCGTGCCTCACCTATCCTAAGCCATAGGGACTGGCCACATCACGCCGAGCACCCCACACTGCTAGCCTGGGGATGTCCCTCCAGCCCCAGTGTCCACCTCCATCCACCAGTTGCCTCTTTAGCCCCATCGAATTGTTTAACAATTAAGCCCTCGAGCTGGAAAAACCTGCCCTGCTTCCTTTACACAAATGATTCTATTGTACACACCTACCTTTATGGAAGGACGGCCTACGCCAGGACACACCCCAAATCCAACCTCTTCCATGGCTGCTCCAGCCTCCCTCGGAGGCAGAAAAGCTCCCCTGCCTCTGACATCAGCAGTAAATACCAACATGGAGCTTAGTATGTGCCACACTGGTGTGTGTATCGCATATCAATACTATGAAGTAGGCACTATTATCATCTCCATTTTACAGAGGCACAGAGAAGGTAAGTAACCTGCCCCAAGCGTCATGCAGCTAGTAAGCAATAAAGCCAGGATGTGAAGTAGGGGAGTCAAGTTGCAAAGTACACACTTTTAACTAGTTCCACCATGATTAATCTCATCAGGCCACCAGGCAAATAGCTACTTGCAGCTTGTTCTGCCCCTTATCTGCCTGCAGGACCCCTATTTACGACTGCACGGGTTGACTGGGCATAAAGGAGCTTGGACAGGGGGTGAGTGGAGGCCGACATCAAGCTGAGCTGGGCCAGCTGGCGTGGGCTGTGTCTGCCCAGCGGAAGGAAGGGGTCTCTTTAGAATTCACATGCCAAGCCGAATGTCCTCAGGGATCCTAAAGAGGGCACATTTTCCTAATTTGTACCAAAGTGCCATATGGGCTAGCAGGGGCTTGCTCTGTGTACGTGCGTCTGTCCCGGCCCACCCCACCCGCCCCATGAGACCTGGAGCTTTCTCAAGGCAGGCTGTGCCTGGTCCCTCCCTCAAGCTGTGATATCTTGAGGACAGGGGTGTCCACCCTCCATTCCCCATGCACAGAACCCCCTCCAACCCTTCCCCTGGACCTGGCCCTCCATCACAAGGAGGATATAGGCCAAAGAGTAATGCCCTTCTCACCTGCAAACTCATTGAAATGGTTGCCAATGTCAAAAGCTTGGTAGTTATAGCCGGCATATTCATAGTCAATGAACCGTACATGACCTGTGAGGTGAGGAAAGGCAGTGAGGGTTGGCCCCAGATCTGGATATAGGGCTTGGTCAAGCTTTCACAGACCTCAGGAATGCACCCACTGACTCTCACTGGCCTCTGCAGCAACCCAGCCTAACCCAACTTCTCAGTGGCAACTTTCTTCTAAGTTGCTTCCTTCCATCTTTCCACCTGTCTGTCTGCCCTTTCCCCAGCTCCAGCTGTCCCTCTCACACAGCTGGGTCCTCAGACTCTCCCCAACTAAAGACATCTGTCCTCAGCATGGCTGAGGACCAGAAAATAAAGCCAAGTACTCCATGGGGGTGAAGCTATCATCAGGAACACAGGGAAGGCTCAGAGCAGCCAAGACTCCTCGTTGTCAGGGGAATGGCTCCACAAACCATGATTTTGAGTTCTTTCTTGGCAAAGATTTTTCTAAGTAGGAATTTGTTTCTTTTTCATTTCTCTCCTACAAATTAACTTGAGACCTACACCAGAAGGTCTCACTTTGCTTGTCCAAGTACCAGCCTGAGGAGAAGAACCCCAACGCCAGCTGATCCAGCAGCCTGAGCCCTGCTGCTGCCTGGCCAGGGCTGGGGAAGCCGTACCTTTGGTGCTGTCGTAGATGATGTTCTTACAGAGCAGGTCATTGTGGCAAAACACCACGGGGGAGTCCAACTGGGGCAGGTGCTCCTTCAGCCAGGCCAGCTCCCGCTCCAACACCTCGACCTCAGGGACATCTGCAGAAAGGCTGGGCAGTGGCAAGAAAGGTGGCCGGTGGAGGGAGGGCTGACGGCAGACAGGCACATGCTTGCCCTCAAAAGCCCTGGGCTCTGGCCCCATCACTACCTCTTATTGCAGAGGGACCTTGGACAAATGGCTGACCTTTCAGACCCTCACTTTTGTCACTTGTAAAATGGCCTTTCCTATCCTTCTGACTTCCTGTGGTTATTCTAAGAAGCTGATTAAAACATGGGCATAAAAGCATTTTGCAAAGCATAAAAGTCCCTGACAGAACAATGTCCTGATACTTCGTGAAAGGGAGAGGGAAATAAGGATGGAGGCACAAGGAGGTGTCAGGGGAGGGAGAATGAATGTCCAAACTCAATTATTCCAGAAAGAACAAGGGCAGCAGGGGAGGGATGCAAACAGACCTGCTCTTGGGATGTGCAGAACAATTCCTAGGGGGAGGTGAAGCTCTCTAAAACAAGACCCCAGAGCTCCTCCAGTGGAAGAGTGACAGTGCCCTGGCAGTGGCGGCAGCACTGGCGCCCTCTTGAGGAGACAGAGGGATGTTCCTGTGGGTCTCCCTCCTGCTCTGGTGGCTGGCGTCATGGTTGGAAAGGACTAGAGATCATCTAGACTAGCTTCCCATCGCACAGCAAGACCACTCAGGTCTACAGAAGAAAGCAGAACAAATTGCTTCTTGGGCCCACTCCTCCAAGGCCAAGGGGATACGAGGGCCTTTCAATTGAAAAGCACTTGCTCTGTTGCGGCTCAATAACTCACCTCTTCCCCCTTGAACTATGGGTGTGTTTCCCTGCCCCGGCCCCCTGCTTGTGTAGGAACAAAGATGCATGAAGGCCACCTGTCCCTCGGCCCACCCCATCCTGTGGCCCATGGCAGGCATTTCTGCTAAAAGTACATGTTGAGGAATGAATGAACAGGTCAGTCAGTGATGTTCTCAGAGGTCATGGGGAAGTTGGTGAGGGTGCACTGTGCTCCAATGCTCTGAACTTTGATCCCAGGAAGCACACAGTTCTGTGTGTACTGAAAAACCAAATAGTTAGCAGAGCCCTTAAAACCCTAGCCTCCCTCCTCCCCTCCACCCATTGGTGGTTCCGGGCTTTTATCTCCATTCACATGACTCCTGTTTGCTTTCTTGCCCAGGGCAGTGAGGGTACATGCGGGAGGATGTGAATGAGACATGTCCTCTCTGACCCTCCCCCAGGACGCCCCATTGCCCCTCACCCAGCCCAGAAGCCAGAACACAGGAAAGAGTAGTCAGCGACTAAGGCATCCCCATGTTCCCCTGGAAAAGGATGAGCGGCGGGCTCCCTCCAGGCTCTGAGAAGGTCAAAGCTAAAGAGGATCTTAGGTCTCCAGTCTAACCCCATGGGGAATCGGAGGCTCAGGGGACGGCAGAGACTTCCTCCTGCCTCCAGATGTGTCTTACACAGCTGGATACTCTACTCCCTCACCTAAGGAAAGCAGTCCTCAGCCTATCCAAGAATCCAAAATCAAGCTGAGCCTCTGAACTGAGGGGGCCTCAGTGCCCCTCAGGGGCTCTGCACAGGCCACTCTGAGTCTAGGGGTCTATTAGGGGTGGGATGGGGGAGGCCTCCCCTCACCCTCGTTGGAATTTATCTGTGTTGACAGGTCTGCATAAGATACATTTTAATCTGGGCTTTTCTTAAGAAGCTACCTTTTCCTTTAAGATTCTTTTTTTCCCCCTTGGACTGAGACCATCCAAAGATAAGAATTAGGAGGCTTCCTTTGGTTTGCCCAGGTCTTAGCCTGAAAAACATGTCTTTGACATCCAAGATGCCTGCTGCCCAGGCCCTGACCTCTGTCTGACCCCTACCCTACCCACCCCAAGGCCACACAGCTGGTTACTGTGGGAACAGTCCAGGCCTTCTACCTCCCTGGGCAGCCCTGCTTCCCTCCCCTGAACGCTTGAAACGTCACCAGCTTTGCTACCTTCAGCCCTGACATCACTCGACTCTCTCAAGGCTGTGGGGATGGCAGAATAGTAACCACCACTGCATCACAGAAACTTCCACATCCCAGGTGAAGGGGCTGGGGGCCCTACTCAGGGAAGCCTGAGGGTTCCCCTGAAGGGACTGCTGCCTGGCAAGTGTCCACTCGGCATTCAGGATCTGGGCGGGGGGAGGGGGAGGAAGTACCTTCTCCCCACAGGGAAAGGACTTTCTAAGTGTTCAAACTTACTGACTCATCACCTTTGCCCTCATACCAATCAACCCATCCAAAGCTCCTCTTGATGCCCCTTAAGCAGTTATCAACCCCACCTTCCCCAGCCATGCTGGGCTCCTCCATGTCCCACCCAACACCAAGACTATCAAATCTGTTTCCACAAGATCTGACTCATCCCCCTATTCTCCATCCCTCCATGAAGCTTCCCTAGGGCAATGTTCCTCAGAGCATGGTTCCTTGATCACCTGCCTCAGAATCACCTGGGGAGCCTGTCAAAATGCAGATTCCTAGGGTCTAATGCAAGACCTCCCAATCAATCTCCAGGGTTAGGCTCAGAATCTGTACTTAGCAAGCACACAGGGGAATCTCATGCTCCAATTTGGGAACCCTAGTCCTAGATGTTGCCCACTGAATCACAAGACTCCCCCAGCTGGCCTCCCTGCCTCGAAGCCCCCAACTCCCACCCAAATCTGTCCTTTACAATGAACCCCTGGCTCCAACACCTTTACAATGACTCTCCACTGCCTGATAAATTAATCTGGGCTCCTTAACCTGGCACTGAAGGCCCCTCACAGTCTAGCTCCAACTCACCTCTGCAGCCCCATCTCCCACGACCCATCCCCAATCCCTCCTGAAGATCTGCTCCAGCCAGGCCCTCATCTACTCAGCATCCACAAGCAAGCTGTGCTCATGCTGTCTCCTCCAGCTGGAGGCCTCCCTTCTCATCTCTGCCATACTACCTCTGCCAAGAAGACTTTCCCTGGTGCTCCCACCCCTGCATACATCACACACACTGCATAGCTAGGTCCTATTTACACGGACGGTTTCTAAGCTCCTTGAGGGCAGGGCCCATGTCACCTTCAAGTTTTTTGCTGTTTTAAATCCCAATCAATCAGTGTTTGTGAAATGAAGGACTGACTAAATCAGGGTTATTAGGCAATGACTGGAGCTCAAGTGCTTCACCCCATCCGAGTGATTGCTCATCGCTGCCCTGCTTGCGGCAGGTTAGACAGTTTAAGGCAGACATCATCCCCTCAAGAGGCTCAATTTAAGCAAATTGATTTGCCTAAGGTCAAAGGTGAGACAAGAGAAAAGGAAGTTGGCCAGCTCTTCCTCAGGGCACACTCCCCTCCCAACAAGGTCACACCCCGAGGTTACACAGTGACAGTACAGTCAAAAGAAGCTGCAGTAACAAGGGTCATGCCTGCGCATCAGGCCTGGACTCTAGTCCTTGAATTGCCACTGATCAGTATAACCTTGGGCAAGTCCCATCCTTCCTCTGGGCCTCAGTTTTTCCATCTGTCAAACGAAAGTGGTGGGCTGGATGATCAGAGGGTCTTGCTCTCCATGTGCTGTTCTAGTCCTAAGGGGGGAAGCAGTCCTTGTTCCAGAGCCATTTGACACAGAAGGTCTGAACAAAGGCCGTCCTAGACAAGTAGTCTCAAAGCGGTGCTTAATAATCTCTGAGAGGGAGGATCTAGATAAAGTCATGTGTGCGTGCATGTGACAGAGACACACGATAGGGATGGTTAATTATTACCATCTTAGAGGGAGAAGGAAATACCCTTCCTCCAAACCTCTTCTGTGCCCTGCTCCCACAAACATCTGGAGAAGAGTGATGTTCAGCCCCAGTGGGGAACATGGAGGAATCGGAGACCCCCTGTGGCCTTTTCTGGGGGAGGCAGGGATGATGACCTCCGTCCTTCCTCCACGCCACCATCCTTTTCTCAGCGCTCAAGGGTATGCTGGGGAGTCAGGCATCAGAAGGCTAGAAGGACTCTCAGGCTGCCGGCGAGAGCATAAGGATAGGTCCAGGGAACTGCGTCTTACCTGGGGAAAGGCAGTGTCAGGATGGGTAGAGTGCACCCCTCCCTGGGAAGAGCAGTGAGGAAGCAGCGAGCTGTCAGCTTGAACAAGGTGAGGAACCGGGGCCCCAGAGCCATGTGGGGACAAGAGGTGCCCAGGCAAGTAGCAGGAATCTTGAAGTCCAAGGGCTTGTCAGCTGATGAGCTGAGTTCTTCTGACTGACTCTGAACTCAACCCCACCCCATTCTCAAGAAGGCCGGTCCCTCCCTTCTCATTGCTCAGAAGCCAGCTCAGGTAGAAAGGGCCCTGTGTGGAAACAGAAGCCCTGCCTCTGACTAGCCCTGTGACACTGGGCAAAGCTTAGTCTCTGAGCTCAGTATCCTTCAAGTGAAATGGGGAGATGCTGACCCTAGTCCCCGCCACAACCAGAAAACTGAAGAAGAAATAAGCACATAGGTATAAAACTGCGGAAACAAGTTCCTGAGATTTCGTCAATCAGCCCAACTCTGCTTGGAGACAGAGGCTCAGGAATCAGGACTGAAGCCACTAAACCTTCTGTCGGGGCGGGCTGGGGAAGGGAGGTCATATTAAGGCAGCAGAGACAGTGGTAGCCTTGAACCCTCTCAGATCTTTGTACCTGGGGTTGATCTCGTTCTTCACAAGGGTGAAGTAATTGTGCATCTTGTGCCAGAGGATGGGCTTGGGTAGGCTGCCGTTGGCGTGGATGGTGTGAATCTTTGCCATTTCTAAGGCAATTAGCCTACAGCAGAAAACAGAAGAGTAGAGTATGAGTGTGGGGCAGGCCCTCCCCAGCTCAGCCACTCCTGAGCATAAAGAAATGGCCCTACAAGGTCCATTGGGGCCAAGTGTAGGACTATTACAAATCTGTTAGGAGCTCTTGGTCCTGCAGAAGGAAGGTCTCAGCAGAAGATGTGAAAATGAGATAAGGCCTTCAGCTCAGCAGCTCCCCTTCCAGAACCAGAGCCAGCGGGGCTTCAGGGAGCGAAAGGGCACAGCAGTGGGCCGTTGGCCACAGGTCAATGACCCTGCCCCACCCCAAGGTTGAGTGCCTACAGCAACCCCTGAGGACAGAGGGGTCACCTGGGGAGGGGGGCGGAACCCCTCCCACCCCCCACCCCAGCCCCGCCCCCTTGGACTCAGACCCACGCCCTCAGGGGGAGGTAAATGCAGGGCACCAAGGAATCAGGGGGTGGTAATGCCACGCAGGGAAGAAATGCTTGTCTCTTATCAGCCTGGCCAAGGTGGGGAGGGAAGCAGGCTGGCCCAGGGCAGCCCCTTCCTCTGCGGCAGGGAGTTGATGCTGGCGGCTGGGTGCCAAGGACGCAAAACAAACCAGCGTTCTATTTTCAAGTTCTCCTGTGGACATTATCCAAGGTCCCGGGAGAGAAGGAGGGGGCGGTGGGGAGAGGAGAAAGCAGAGCTGGGGAAGGTTGCTGGGAGAGGGCGGGGGTGGATGGAGGACTGACCGGGCAGAGAGGGAAGGCCTTGATAAGGACCCCAGCGTCTGAGGCCCTGTGTCCCAGCTGGGCTCCCCCAGTCCTCTGCCTGCTCTCCCTTCTGGAGCCCCACCCCCCACTCAGCTGCCAAGCCTCCAGCATTCAAGCTTCCTTCGCCTCTGCCTGTTGCTCGAATAATAATCACTGGGAAAGACAACAAAGGCATTGGCTGTCTGAAACCTTGTTACTGAGCTGTTCCAGGGACACCCCCTCCCCTGGCCGGGTCCTTGGAAGGGACAGCCATCGCCCAACAGGATAGCAGGGCAGACTAGGGGCTCCTCCAGAAGCCCCCAAGGCTCCCACCTCCTAAAGGGTAGAGGGGGCAGGGGGCGTGGCAGCGACCGAGTGGGTGAGAGATGAAGGCTGTGCTTTCAGAGGCGAGAGGCCTTGGGGCAGGAGGGTGCCCGCCAGGGCTTGGGCAAGGCAGGGAAGCAGCCCCTGAGACCCGGGGTTCCCTTACCCAAAGGAAGATTCGGAAAAGAGCCTAAACAGAGTGTTTCCTTGAATATCAATAGGGCTGTTGTCTGGAATAGCAATGAAAGTAACCTCAACAGTCAGCGTTTTTATGCTGCAAAGCCTCGGCAGGAGGCGGAGGTCCAGAGGTGAGGTTCAGGGGAACCTGGGGCGGTGGCTCCTGAGGCCTCTTCCTCCCTGCCTTTCCCTCAGAGATCCACCTTCATCCCAGAAGGATAATGGTCTATCCTGGGAAAATCATCAAGGAAGGGTCTACCTCCCATACTTATCCCAATTTCTGGCTCTCCCCCAAATGTAAAGTTCTTCTTATTATCAAACCTAAATCCATCTTCAATCTTCCTGACAATGGTAATTGTTTCCATGAAAGAATGAGTGACAGCATCAGATTCCCAGAGGTGGCGGGAGACTGGGAGTGGTGAGGACCTGACAATATCTGAGCTTTTTGGCACAAGACTGAGGGAGAGCTGGGAGGGGTACTGTGGGAGAAGTCAGGACATAGTTCCCCCAGCCCCGCTCTGACCTCACATCTCTAGCTGGGTGCATTTTGAACTATCACCTGGAGCCTGAGAAGACCCTCGCACAGGGCTGCATGTCCCACCCCCACCCCAGATACACACACATACAGCTACAACATACAACTCCACATGAATATCCTGAGGCTCAACCAGCCCGAGAGGCAGTGCTCTCAGATTTCCTTCTTCTAAGTCCCTAGAGGGCCTGCTAGGGGTTCACTGCAAATAGGGCCAGGCGCACTAGCTTGAGGTCAGCTGGGTAGCAGGTGACAGCTAAGAAGCTTCTTGGTCTACTCCCTGCATGGGCTTTCCTGTTTCCCTTCAAGATTTGAAAGGCTCCTTCCCCTTAGGTGGGACAGGACAGATACCAAGGGTCTCAAGCAGACCCCCATGCCGTTGTTCCCGGTGTCAGGGGTAAATTTCGGTTTGCCTCAAGCCTCACTACAGTCTGAGTGCCCTGCACATGGGCGTGGCATTGTGGGGAGGAAGAAGGATCCTGCCTGACATCCCTGCTCAGCATGGTCAGAGGAGAGCATAATATGGGCTCTTCTTCGGTTCTCCCCCTTCCAGACCCCCAACAGTGGCATCCACAGGGCTTAACGGTTAAGTCCAGTTCCTGGGTCCTACACATCCAGGCGCTTAATAGGAGCAGCTCCCTGGGGGCCATGGGTCCTTGTGAGCCTCTGGAAGGAAGCCTCAGCAGTTCCCCAAACCTGGGCTCCTACCTTGTCAGGAAGCCCAGAAGGAGCTCAGACTGGGGTGGGGAGGCATCTCTCTGGGTTGGTACAACCACACTCACCCCGGATAAGGCCCATTTTCCAGGAATGCCTGAGCCCTCGGCAGGAGGGGAGGAGCAGGAAACCCTGAGCACTCTGGGGATTTCACTTCCAAGGCTCCGAGATGTTTCCAGGTCCGACTTGGAATGGGTGGAGGACTGAGGCATGGGCCAGGAGGCAGATCCCCCTTTGGTCCCATGTTCACCAAAATTCTCACTTGCCTCCCCAAGAACACATCCTTTCAGCAGACCCCACTGAAAATCTACACAAAACTATAGCTCCTCTCCGCAGAGCAAGGCACATAAACACACACACATTTTTCATGCAATTTCAGGGAGCTCACAGATCTTAAGAGTCTCTTTCATGGACGCCACTCCACCAGGGAAGCTGGCCAACGATTTCAAAGCCCAAGGCCTGTGGAATCATGGAGATGAATGATACACTGGGCACCCTCCTCACCTGAAGAGCCGGGGCTCACGGATGTGCTCTGGCCCCAGGGCCATGCCCCTCATGTACTCGTAGCACAGCCCATTCTGGAAGGTGCAGTAGAGTTTGGGGGCGCAGCCATGTGCTCGCAGCAGCTGGAAGTTCCTGACCTCACTCTCCCGGTCCACCAGCAGCTCCGTCCGCTCCCCGTACACCCGGACCAGCACACAGTCCCGCATGTCCTCCTCCACGTAGCAGGCCACCAGCTTGTTGGTAATGCCATCAGTGAAGCGCTGGCATGGGGGAGAGGGCAGCACAGGGACGTGTGGGGCAGGGAGTCTGCTCTTGCCCCGTGGTGACCTAGCTCCAGCACAGGGTGCTCATTTGAATGCTGAGCACAGTCGCACAGAACCCCCGTCCTTTAGCCCTCTCACTTAGTAAAGAGCTCAGCACTGCTCCTAACTCTCCACCCTCTCCCAATGCTTGAGGTAGACCAGAGAGTTCAAGAAAAAAATGGCAGCTTGGGCTCAGCCCAGGCATGCTTCTCCTGGGTCTGCCTCTAGTGGATGGGATTTGGCGGTGGAGGAATTTTCACACCACTTACCTCCCCCCCACACTTTTCACTCTCCCATCAGGCCCTGAAAGAAACCTCCATGGACCAGGATGCGGCAGAGGGCGGGGAGTCACCTAGGATGGGTACAGCCTGACCCAACTTGCCTCTCACCACCTGCCAGGCAGAGGGCTCCTTGCTGTCCCTCTTGCCCCACGCAGCGGCAGAGGTACAGGAGGATACTGAGGTTGGCACCCACCCCAGGGCCAGGTGGTCAGAGCTCCTTAGGGCCAGAAGAGACAGAGACAGTAGATCCTGGGCAGGTTCTCTGGGTAGGGTGACAAGGAGGAATGAACCATGGAATTTATGGGGCACGGTGTGAGAGAGCTGGAAGGGGCCTTAGGGGACATTCGAAGTAATAAAAGGTGGGGAAACTGAGGCCCAGAGAGGGGAGGGACTGGAAGACAGCATGTTAGGCCAGTGCTGGAATTAACCTCAGGCCTGCTTGATGCCCTGACGGTTTTACACCAAAGTTGTCTTTTATTTTGAAAATGTTACCCACTCACCCCTCCCCCAAAAGGGGTCTGTCAACCTTCACCATGGTCCTGAACCTCACTTTTCCCCACCCAGAAGGCCCAGCAGCATGGAGTCCCTACCACTCCAGCACAAGCTGCAGGTGCCCACTCGGGGCAGCATCCTCCACAGGCAGCTCCCAGAGGGAATGGGACAGCTGAAGACTCTTTACAGAGGAGGCAGGTCTGCTGGGAAGTCAGCCTGAGGCTCCTGAGGGGGAGGCTCTGCCCACGTCTGTCCCTGCCAATGTGCCCAGCAGAGCGAGGAGGTGCCCTGTGTAGGGGGAGCTGAGGCAGAGCTAGGGGCGATGGTGAGGCTTTCCACGCAGCTCAGGGCTCGGGGCTAGCTGGAATTCCTCAGGGACCAGCAGGAGCAGCTCGGAGCCCGGAGGCTTTGCTCCCACTACGGGGTGTTTGAGTGTGGGGGGTGCCCTTAAAAGTTCCTGCCTCCGCAGGCTTCTGAGCCGGATGGCTACTTGCTTCTGGGCAGCGAGGGGCACCGGCGCACAGCGACAGGGGGTGGGGCCCCCACGCACAACGTGCTGACAGTGGGCAGGTGGATCTCCCGCGTGCCCGAGAGCCCCAGGAGGAGGGGTGTGTGTGGAGGGCCGAGGGAGGCGGGAGCCTAGCTTTGCTTAGGGACCAAAATAGATGGAGAAAGAAATACACACGCAAACCACCATTTCAACCCTCTTCTGGGCAGCAGCCGCGCACCCCTGGGACCGACACCCGGAAGGATGCACGAACACACGTCCACGCATCCCCGTTCCAGCCCCGGCGGGGCCCCATCCCCTGCCCCGCGCCCGCTCGGCTACCTTAGTCCGAACTTGCTGGGGCTTCCAATGCGGCCGCAGCTCCCGGATGAGGCGCAGGGCGCCGGGGAGGATGTCGTCCTGGTCCACGGATATGCCGAAGCACGGGACGGCGGCGGCCCTCGGGGGGCCCGGCGGTTCCCGGCAGCCCGCGCCGGCCGCAGCCTTCTCCTCCATGCCCCATGAGCACTGCGGGCAAGGCGCCTGCCTCCTCAGGTAAAAGGGAGAGCACGGCAGGGGAGCCGAAGGGGGCACAGCCATTCCCTGCAGCCCCACCCCCTCGGAGCCGCCGCGCGGACGCTAGCCCCCGCGGGGGGGCCCGGCGCGGGAGTGGGAGTGGTAGAGGAGGGGCCAGGGGAAGTCCATGACTCAGGAGCCAGCAGCCCGCTTCAATCGCCGCCTCGCAGCCGGGCGCCCGAAGCCGACCCGGGAACGCCGGGGCCCGCCGCGATTGTGACATCACGGGCCGCGGGGCGGGGGCCGCGGGAATGCCCCCACCCCACCCCGCCCCGCCCCGGCCCGCTGGCCGCGGGGGTGCGCTGCCTGCCACCGCGGGCGGCCGCGGCCACAGTTACCTGGAGAGCCTGGCGGGGTGACGCCCCCGGAGAGGCCGTGACGCAGGGGGCGGGGCCGGGGTGGGCCCGGTGGGCCCGCCCCAACCCGGGTCTCAGGCCCGGTATCCCCCGGTTCGCTCCCCCCCGCTTCCGTGGCAGCGAAGTGGCCTCCTCCTTCCCACCTCGGCTGGGGCCGCTCTCCCTGTGTAACCTGGGGCAGGGCCGGGGGAAGCCTCTTCCCGCCCCCCACTGCATCCTGGAGTGTGGAGATACCGCTGCTCCCAAGAGATCAGCTTAGGCTAGACCACCTGTCCCCCAGCTTCCTGCCCCCAATCCCTGGACTCCTGGAAGAGGCTCCGCGGGAAAAGGCCTTTTCCGATGGCAAGGGGACTTTGGGGGATGCATTTTGGGGGTGGGTGTGCCAATGGGGACCTCACTAGTCACCTGGCCGCGTGGGAGAGCTCTCACTGCACCACCCAGAAAAGTGCCTCTTTACCCACGTTGCCCCTTTCACCTATTCAGGAACCTCTCAACCACAAGCCTCCTGTCCTGATTGCTGTCCAGAATCCAGCTCTGCCCAGTGGAACTTCTGCGATGATGGACATGTCCTATATCTGTTGTGTCCAGTGCAGTGGCCACCAGCCACATGTGACTATCCAGCAATTGAAATGCGGCTAGTGTGACATTTAATTTAATTTTATGTTTAATGTAAATAGCCATATATGGCTGTCTTATTGAACAGGGTAGGAGATGATTGGGGGGCCTGCCTACTTAAGGTCATGGGGCCCCAGTATGTTGAGCTGGAAACGACACTGACTCCAACCCTTCCTGCAAACAGTGAGGAAATAAACCTAAGCAGGCAAGAAAACTCAGAGAATTGTGCTCTTGGCTCTGCACTGGGATGCTGGCAGATGTGGGAATGCTGCCCTAGAGAGGTCCTGGTGTTCTATACAACTCAAGAGCCTGTAATTCTAGAGGTATGAGCTTTGCTGGGGCCTGGGTGGGCCACTCAGTGCTTCACCCTCTTCAGTCAAAAGAAGGGTGAGCAGCTGTCATGAAGAGGGACAGTGTCAGTGGCTTCATTCAGGTAGATGCTGCCTCTCATTCCCCAAGCTACACATCTCCTGCAGATTGTCCAAGGGGTCAGAGTTGGAGAAGACATCAGCCTGAGTCCCAAGTCTTGTGAGACGGAGGACAGCAGTGCATACATCTGTGTGCTTGTGCACCTGGCCCCATACCAGGGTGGGTGAAGCTCTGAACCTGTGAAGGTACAACTGTATGTGGTAAGGTGGGAACCCCCAGACCTGAGTCAGACGGGCAGCTAGAAGGCTAGTCTGGATTTTTCACACTTCACTGAGCACTCTTGGCCAAATGCTTTCATTCTCTGAGCCTCAGTTTCTCCACATGTAAAAAGGGAGCATCGGTCGGATCTCTGGTGTTCTACGTTTTTAGGTGTTGGTGCTTTAGACTGCATGGGTAAATGGCTATGTGGGGTGGGGGGTTGCAGTGCCTGAGCGCAGAGCCTGAGCTTGAGGCTGGCTTCCATGAGTTGGGACCATCTTTCTGGCCCACAGTCCGCTGCCACAGTGCTAGCCCTGGTCCTCAAGGGGCTGGCTCTCTGCAAACTTCCCACCCAAGGTTGTGTAAACCTTCAACTCCACTCGAACCCCGCTGATGTCAGATGGATGGCATCCTCCCTGCACGCAGGAACCTGTGCTTGTGAGTGAACATATAGTTTGTCATTCTGTCACGTTCCTGTCTGCACATGATCTCTTGGTTGTGCTTCCCTCTGTTTCAAACCCTAGTGAACCCAGGTACAGTGGGGTTGTGAACATGAAGTCTTTATTCTGTTTGTCCTCAAAGTAGGGAAGAGCTGGTGCTGGGGGCAGGGCGCACATCCAGGAGGTGCTCCATGCCCCTGAGTGAGGGCACAAGCACAGGCAGCGGTTGGAGAGTCCCAGAGAGTGCTCTAGCTCTGGGCTAGAGCTGAGGGCAGGACCGGCAGGGCAGCAGAGGGCCTCAGCGGGCCAGGGCAAAGCCAATGCGATTGTTACGCCGATCAAACTCCGTGTAGAACTTGCGGATGAAGCTGGCACCCAGGACCCAGACTGGCCCCGTGGGCGGTGGGACATCCAGACCATGGAGGGCCAGTGTACACAGATCATCACTATTGTAGGGGTCCTGGCAGGAAACAAGAGGGTTTCCCCACTGCCCAGCTGATAACCACGTTGCCTGACTCCAGCAGCCATCCTCAGCAACGTGCCCCCACCAGTCCCCCATCCACACCGGGCCTCCATCACATCCTGGCCCTTTGAACCATCATGGATCGCACCCCTCCGAGATGCAGGCACTAAGCTGGATGCTGCTAACAATGCATCAGGCACAGTGCTGCCTTCAGGAGCTTACAGTCTGGCAGAGCTTCTGGTCCTAGACGAGGCATTTAACACCTCTAAACCCACTGAATATAAAAAGCAGGTAAGAGTATAGGAGCATAACATTACCGGGGGCATTTGATGAGAATGGAGATCAGGAGATGAGCACAGTGATCCCCAAATTTGGCTGCAAGTTGGAATCCCCTGGGGAGTTTTGAAAACATTGATGCCCAGGTACCACCCCCAGAGGTATCAATAGGTATGGGATGTGGCTTATTATGGGGATTTTTAAAAGCTCCCAGGTGACCCTAATGTGCAGCCAAGTTTGAGAACAACTGGTCTAGCAGGTAATCTGTGCATAACGACTTGTCTCTTTTTGAGGGCCCCTGCCCACCTTTCCTCCCTGTTGCCGAGGGGCAGACTAGAGCCTCACCTGTAATACATAGTCCGCACTGGTGAGCGTGTAGGCTCTGCCTCCGAGGTGGAAGGAGATGTCAGGGAGTGTGGGCACTTGGTTACAGTTCACGACGTACTGGCGGCGGGGAGGGTCAAGGGAGCCCCTTTGAGCGTGGGAGGTCCCCCAGCAGACACAGCCCTGTGCTTGTGGCCTGGCCCTTCTCCTGGAGAGGGCTGGGCACAGTCCCCAAGTCCCCAGTCCCCTCTCCCAGGGACCAAGCCACATATGGGAAGAGTGTGAGAGGCAGGAGAGGAAGGCCTGAAATGGTCTCATTTGGGACCGAATGTTTCCTAGGGTCATTTGGGGGCCTGGACCAGGTGATGCTCCCCCCACCCCTAGCGCCCTCCCTCCCAGCTCCTTACTTCATCTGTGCTCAGCTCCTTGGCCCCCAGGGTCTCCATGAGCAGCCTTAAGGAGCTGGTGGGACCCGAAATGTAAGATGCGCCGGTATCCACCACTACCATGCAGCCCTCCTCACAGAGCAAAGTGGTCGACCTCACAGACACCCTGGGGGAGGCCACACAGTCAGACAGACAGATGGACAGCAGGCTGATGGGGCACCACCAGGCTGCATGGCTTTCCTGAGTGAGGGCAGATGATGGGAGGGAGTGCTGGCGGTCCTGTGATGCAGTGAAGGAGGGGTAATGCGTGAGCTGGAAGAAGAAAGGTGCTGCCTATCCCTCAGCATGTGGCTTAGTGACCCTCCGCTTCCTCTCAGTAGGACCCCTCCCCTCTGAACCATATATCTCAGTGTTCCCCATCCCTGGACGAAGCAGGCAGAGAGCAAATGTTGGCTGGACCTTAAGAAGCGGCTGCATTAGGAGAGAGGGCAGGATGGTAACCCTGCCCCTTCCAGACCCCACCCAGAGCAGCAGCAGCAGCATTTTTAGAGAGTGAGGAGGGCTGAGGATTCCTGACCCTTTCATTCTGATCTGCCAGGAGCCAGTCTTGCTGACGCTCACGTAGTGGAAATTCTCTTGGTAATACTGGGGATCGCTGCCTCCCAGCACGATCTCTCCCCCCAGCAAGTGGGAATTCCTAAAGGGAAGATCAGAGGCTCTTGGAGACCCACAACCTCGAGACTCAGTAACCACAGGAACAAGGGAAGTTGGGCACAGGTGCAGGGTGGGGCAGAGGAAGGCGGGGCGGACGGCAAGGCTAGGGAGCTGCAGAACATGCCGCTTCTCCACCTTTCTTGCCCCTTCCCAAGCCCAGTCAGAGGTGGTTCCAGGATAGTCTGGCTGCGCCCAATAAAGCACCCCCAGAGAGGTCACAGAGAAGGAACAGGCACAAGGACAGTGAGTAGAGTGCAAACAAGACACAAATCAGCCCCACCCTCACTTGGGTTCGGGTAGCTGTGTGCTGCGCAGGGGCACGGGGCACGTGATGGGCCTCTGGGAGCTGTCGGGTGGGGGTGGGCAGGGACATGAGGAGAGCAGGAAGGAGGAGCAGAGAACTTGGGCATCCAGCGGAGCCTGGGCCTGCTGAGGTGAGTTTTGGGCAGGTGGCATGTGTGATTCTGGGCCAGGTGCTCTGGAGGGTCAGGGCCAAGTGGGGGGGTTTCCATCTCCTTACTTGGAATTTCTGCAGAGAAAGAGACACAGCAGAAAGGAAGACTTTGTTTCAGGTGAGCCCCACCAGCCTGTTGTTTGGCAGGGTGGGTATTACGCACTCTTTTTACCCTACAGACAATGGAGTCACCAGGAGGTGAAGTCACTTGCCTGAAGTCACTTGCCTGAGTGGGGGACTGGAACCAGGGCTCCTGGTGCCCAATCCGAAGCTGATGCCCCTTGCTTTCCTCTCCTCCAGGTGGCATGATGCCTCCCAAAGCTCAGGGCCTACCTTAGGGCTGGTTTCCTCTATGTGTGTGTGTGTGAGAGAGAGAGACAGAGACAGAGACAGAGACAGAGAGACAAAGAGAGAGAGAGAGATGGGATTTTCCAGCATTCATAGTAGAAGGCAAGTGTGCATGCACATGGGTGCATAGCGTGTAGGTTGCACGTTATTGGTGCAAGTGCAATTAATTGCATTTTTATAAATCCAGTACATATGCATATGTGCTAGCACAATTTCCCTCTGCCTCTCTCCCAACACTTCAAGATCTCTCTGGATGTTCCCTCCTTCTCATCCCAGTGTAAAGGAAGAGGCAGGCCCTCTCCTCAACAAGGCCCGCCTTCCTCCTGTTTGCTGGGATCCTACTCCCTTCCATGGCCTCCAGGCTCCTATACCCTCAGTTATCTCCTCTTTTTTTACACATTTTCAACCTCTCACTTTCCACTGGCTTCTTCCTCCACCTGCAAGCATACTCAGGCATCCTCCAGCATTTAAAAACACCCACCCTTCTTTTCCCTGCTTCTCTGTGCAGCTCTGTCTGCACCCCACCTGGCATTCCCTCCCCTGACGAATTTCTCAGGGCAGCCTACACCTGCCTTTGCCTTCCTGACACACATCCACCTCTTCACTGCTTGCCATCTGCCCTTGCCTGGCCTCTAAAACACCTCTTCCCAAGACTGCCCCTGACAGCCAATTGGTGGCCTTTTCTCAATCCCTCCCTTTCTCTCACCAAACCAGACACTCCTTTTCATTTCATCTCTGTGATTTCTCTGGACACTGACCCTCCCCTCTGTCCTCACTGCTACTGGCCTCCTGTTCTCACCCTTCTGATCTCTTGTCTCCAGCTCATACCCAGCAGCTGAGAGCAGATCACATTTCTGCTCAACAGCTGATAGCAGCTTCTCCAAGATTGGCTGAACTGTACATAAGCTCAGCCTAGAGTTGAAAGCACGGGGTTTCAGCCTCATGGCCCCTGTTGTTGCCCATCACGTTGTAATGTTTCTTGTCTTCCCTGCCGGACTGTAAGCTCTGTGAGGGCAGGGACTCTGTCTTGTACACCGTGTTCATGGCTGTACCCCCAGAGCCTCGCACAATGCTTGTCATATCAGTGCCCAATATTTGTTGAATCAGTGAATGAGCAGATAAATGAAGGGATTAATGAATGAATGAAGTCAGCTGTCTATGTGAGAGGAGCCAGGGCCCTTACAGGGAGGTCCGCCAGTCACGACAATGCCTTACTTCCCATCATCCCCACCCTGCATTCTCCTCTTGTTCTAGAGCAGTGCTGAACTGAACAGAAAGTAAAAGAACTTTCCACAAAGATGGAAATGTGCTGCACCTGTACTATCCAAAGTGGTAGCCACTAGTCACTGTGGCTGCTGAGTACTTGAAATATGTAGTGTGACTAAGGATTTGAATGCCTAATTTTAATTAATTTTAATTTAAGCATTGGCTTCCATATTGGATAGTGTAGCTCTAGATATGGATTGAATACCACCTGATCCTGAATACATCAAAATCCTGGCCCAGAACTCTCTTCCTACTCTCCTGCCTCCTTCCCTCTCCCCGCCTCTGCCCCTGGAGTCCAGGCCTACCTGCTGTAGTAGACAGAGAAGACGTCCTCCTTCAGCACCCTTTGGGAGAGGATGTGGTCAAAGACAGGGGTGACCCCCTCAATGGCCTGTGCAGGGAAGCCCATGCCCAGAACACCATCAAACTTGGCCAGCATGAAAGGTATCAGGGGCAGCTCCGTGACCTCTCCAAACGTCTGTGTGACTGTGATTCCACCCACCTGTTGGAGGAAGGACCAGAGGAGACCAAGCCCACGGCCTGTATCCTGGCCAGGGTCTGGTCTAGGCTTCCACATTGGGGCCCCCGGGCACACACAGGCCCCAGGGTGTGACGATCTGGGGTAAGACCATTTCATCAGCACTGCATGCATATCACCTCTCCTAATACACATGTAGGCGGTAGAGTCCAGAGGGACTGGAAGGGGCAGAGGCTGAGAAGGTGGTACTGCCAAGCAGTCGTAAAAGAGATGCCAGGAGCTCCCCAGTGGCCCAGCTTTCACATCGGTAGGGCTGGGTTTTGGTCCCCTACCCCCATGATGGGCCGAGGATTTCTCCAGCACAGCCAGGCCTGCCCTTCATGCTCCTTTTTCCCTAATTTCACGGACAAGGGGGAGTAAGGGCTCACACTGATTTCCTCTCAGTTCCATTAGTATCCTTCCCCTAACTCTGTCAGAGCAGTAGCTGGAGAAACCCAGAAATGGAGGAGGATCAGACACAGGCCAAGTGACAATGAAAACCAGGACTGACCTTAATCCCAAACTCTAAACTCAACTATGACCTTAAAACCTAAGCCTGACTCCAAAAGTGACGCTGACCATAAGGATGACAATACCCCTGACCCTGACTCTGACTCTGGATTTCAGTCTAGGGTCTAGTTAAGAGCCCAGTCAGAGCTGGGTGACCTCAGGCAGGTTACTTGACTGCAGGCTGTGGGGCTCAGGACAAACCCTATGAGTGCATTAGATGTAAAGGCCTCCACAAATCACCCAGGTTGAGCCAGGAGCTCAGGTCTGCTCTGCCCCAGTGCTTTGCAGCTCTGGAGAGAAGTAGCAGGGGAGAGTGCTCTTCAGCTCTCCGGGCTCCACGGTGGACTGGCCTGCACCTTCCCCAACCACAGGCCCTAGGGTGGCAGGAGACGTCTAGGGACACAAAGGGCAGGAGGTCAGATGACCTGGGACAGCCTCACTTACAGTCACCAGGTCCTGGCTCAGGAAGCCTTTGACCTTCCCAGATCCATAGTGGATGGTGAATTCCGTCCCATTCTCCACATAGCTGGAGGATTCCGAGGAGTCGTAGAGGCTGTGAATCTCTGGCAGGGAGACATAGGCTCAGGGCCAAGGGAGGCCCAGGCAGGGGGCTCAGGGGCAGGCGCTGGGTATGGCCCATGTATTGAGGCCTGAGTGCAGAGACAGGGTGGCCCTGAGCTTGGAGGCTTGGAAAATGTGTTTCATCAATCAAGGACTGTGTACCTTGGGCCCCTGTAATGTGCTCATATCTCTGAGAATTTTGTCTCAAATGAAGTATTTTAAAGTAATTGCTAACACTAGGGTGGGAAGAAGATTCTGGTCACGGTAAGCATTCAGTAAGTTCACTGAGGGTAAGGACGGCAAAGCCCAGGAGCCTGGAATGGGTCTGAGAATTCAGTCCTCTCCCAATCTCAGGAGGAGTGAGAAATGGCTTTCTGGGTGGGCTGGGGGCTCCTGGAGCCTGCTTTTTTTACCTTGGTGGCCATATAAGAAAAATGGGGGACATTTTCTTCTTCTCTCTTCTCAGGGGCAGTGGGAGCAGAGGCGGGGAGGAAGCAGCTCAAGTGGTAGCAGGAGGGATTTAACTGGGTGTGAGGTGGGACTGCCCAAGCATGACAGGGCAGGGGCTTTGAGGAGGCACCCCAGGTCCCGGGTCTCACCACAGGCCGTGTAGAGAGGGCTGCACTTGGTGGAGGGCACCCAGAGGTTGGCTGAGCCCGTGTCAAAGATGACTTTGAAGGTCTGTGGTGGGGTGCCAATGCCGATCTCGCCATAGTACTGGGTCTGCAGGGATGAAACGAAAGAGGTGGCTTGAGGGGCTCGGGGAGCCTTGGGCCTTGGGGTCTTGCCTGATACCCCCTTTGGCACTTGGGGCCAGATGAGGCAGATCATGCAGCCTCTCTGGGCTTCCATTTTCCAGCAAGGATGGGGTGGGAGGCTTAGCACTGTCTTATGACTTCCCAGGAAGTGGGAGTCTCGGTGAGACAAGAGGGCAAAATAAAAGTACTGCAAATGAAGCAGGAAGGTGCCCCAAGCCTTAAGGAACCACTGATGCAGTAAGTAGTCAAGCTGCACTGAGCCTGGTCACAGAAACCTGCATCTGAGGTCATACACCCCTCCTGCCCACCCCTGACACCTGGGCTTGGGGCCCAGAGCCTGGATTCCTGAGTGCCAAACCTGACCCTGCCTCTGGGCTCCTTCCTGCCCTCTGTGCCTCAGGCTTTCCAGCTGTGAAATGGGAATTTTGTGAGGTGCTCAAAAAGGGCAAAGAAAGTCTTAGGCCCAAGAGAAAAAGGAGAGGGCAGGTGGTGGGGGCCAAGGTACCGAGCTGGGCACTCACATCCAGGTAGTTGGTGAGCACCACGGGGGAGGTGCGGTTGCCAAAGGAGAGTGTCTTGGTGAGCTGGCTCCACTCAGCACCCAGCCTGGCCACGTCCACGCCTCGCTCCTTCAGGCTTTCCCAGACGGAGGGCATTTTCTTGAGGAAGATCCTGGCCCATGACGGAGTAAGAAAAAGTAGAAGGGCTCTGTCCTGCCCCATAATAATGGTAGAGTTCCGGAAGCTTCTGATACAACTACCCCTAACCTTAGCCCAGGCACCTAAGAATCACTCTTGAGCCCTTAGGCCTCTAAAGGAGAATTGACAAGCCTCCATGGTCACCTACGCTGGTATTAAATAACCCTCAACTAACTCCTCCTGTTGTCTAATTTTGATCCTTATCACTGCAAGGCCATTTGTTCATTCATTCATTCCATAATCACAGGTTGAACACCTACTCTGTGCCTGCACCGTGCTGGATACTAGAGATATAAAGATCATCACTGCCTTCAAGGAGCTCCAGCAGGCCAGGAGACAGAGGAGGAAACAGCACTGACTTCCCCTCTAAGGAGGTGAAGGCTGGGAGTGCCCCTCTCAAGGCTGGGCAGGAGGGGGCAGTGCCACATGGGGCCTGCAGGTGGCAGCAGACACCCTCAGTGGCCTGTGGGGGCTGTGGGATGCTGCGGGCAGGCGCCCAGCCGGGACTGTGGGGTGCAGTGGACGGAATGAACTGGGTGCGGTGGGGGAGAGGTGGGCTTCTCCAGAGTGCCTGTGCAGCCTGTCCTTGGAAAGATGTGCCTTCTGGAGCCTCAGTGCCAGTCCCTCGGCTTCTTGTCCTGACACTTTCCTATCACCTTTGGGAGGCAGAATTAGACCTGGGAAACTCACAGCATACTGAGCTGCCACCACATGAGTGCCAAACACTGTGCACGCCACCCCACCCACGTAACCCTCATGACAACTCTGCAAGCTGGCTGTCGTTATCCTCACTTTATGATAAGGAGTGAGGTGCCTCAGAAGCGATGGAGCAGACATTCAAAGCGGTGTGATCGGCCCCGTTTCCCATATAGGGTCCCCTGGGCTCTGACATGAAGGCTGTGTGCCAGAGGCTGGAGGATGTCCTGAGCTGTTGGTGGGGGGTCCCAGGGTTGCAGCCCTCTTTCTTTTTCTGTACTTGCACTATCCTTTCCTTCTCACACCCCGTGTATTCTGTGTACCCCGTTATGCCCACAAACATGAAGGCAACTTTCATGCCTGTCGGTATAATATTTTAACGGAAATGACTTGTCAAATTCATAACATAGTCTGCTCTTCAACAAAGTATTTTCACAATTATGATCTTCTTTGATTCTCAGCCATCTCATGAGCTGGGTAATTTTACAGATGGGAAAATGGAGGGGCAGAGAAGGCTTGACCCCAAGGAGGGCTCATTTTCCACTATTTACTATGAACAACCTCCTCTCTGGACCTTTACTTTTACCTTTCTCCTTTTAGAAAGTCCCTTCCTTCTCCCCTTCCCCTTCCCTCCCCACACCCCAGCACGTTCATCCTTCGAAGCCTAGCATGCACCCCCGTCCCCAGGAAGCTCGCCCCATGAACTCCCTCCACAGTGGCCTCACCTTTGCTCGGGCTCCTGCTCCGTTTTCGCCGGATGCTCACAGCCAGCACTGCACAGCCTCATGCTGCCTGGTGCTGAGGGCATAGTGGTTGTGGGGACATGCTTGAATCCCTTCCTACCAGCGTGATTCTGAGCAATTTACCTAACCTCTCTGGGCCTTTTCTGAGCCCCCATTAACTCCTCTATAACAATGGACTGAATGGTAGTACCTACCACGGAGAAGCACTTTGCAGATTAAGCAAGCTGCCCACTGCTCGGTAAGTAAAAGGCACTTGTGTATGTAAAGGCAATGACACACCTTGAGAATGGGGTCTGCTGTTTGGATCTCCCAAAGAGCCTTGCATCATGCCCTGCACATGGCAGGGAGCAAAATTCCTGTAAGTATGTTTTGAAAGCCTGACTCCCTCTTCACCTTGGCCCAATTCCATTCTTCTTCTCTTTCTGAAGAGAACAAGGGAGAATGTTTCTACCTTTCCCTGCCTTTATCCTGGGGGTGGGGCCGCGCTCAGGCACACGCTGCTGCTGGGAAGCCCCCCGCTCTCTCACACCATGCCCCCACCCCAGCAGCTACTCTCCATGAGCCTTGGAGCAGGGGAAACCAGCTTTGGAAACAAAAGGCCCAGTGTGTGCCCAGGCTCAGCCTCTTACTTGTGACCTCCGGGAGCCTCAGTGTCCCCAGCTGCAAAATGGGACTGCTGAGTTGTTTGGAGGATGATTTGAGATGAGATATGGGACACGATCCTGTGAATTCCTCAGCATTTTACAGACTTAGCAACTATTACTGTTATTAAAACCTGCCCTCTTACCTTCAGGTCTTCTGGTCCCATCTGCACTCCCCAACCTGAAACCCTTTCTCCACAGGCCCCCCACCCCCCTGCCTCTCCCCTTCTGCAGGCTTCAAGAATTGCTTGTTCCCACAGGGCCTGGAACCAAACATGGATGTTAGGTCTCTCTCCTCCCACCTTCGGGCTGCCTTAAGCCTTTCTTTTAACATTTGTGGTAATCCACCCTGGAGTATGATAACAGCTGGGTTTTTACAGCGTTCCTGCAACAGGCTGAGGGATTTACATGCAGTATCTCATTCAGTCTTCAAAGCAGCTCTGTAAAATAGGTGTTTTAAAAATGGTAAACTGAGACCTGGAAAGGTTCAGCGTCTTGCTCGTGGTTCCAGAGCTAGTTGGCTCTGCTAGTGGAGCAGAATTTAAACCAAGACTACCCAATCCTGGAAGCCTTGCATTTAACCACTATGTTGTGCTGCTTCCCTGGTAGACTTAACCGTACTGTGCCCTTCTTAGTAATTAGGCTGTGAGCTCCTGAGGGGCAGGGAGTATGTCTCAATCCTCTCTGGGTGCCCCCACTGCCTAGCACGGTGATCTATGCAGGAAGTGAAAGCTCTGGTCAGGGATCAAAAGACACTGCTTCCAGGCTTGACTAGTGCCACTGCTGGCTGTGTGATATTGGGCGAGTCACCTGACCTCTCTGAATGGAACCATAAACTTTGCTGCCCTGCTGGTCGTGAGGACTGGGTGACAGCACATATCTGAAAGCCTAGGTGTTAGGAAAATGAGGATCCCTTCTCCCCTGCCACCCTCTCTCCCAGTTACCGTCTGAAGGCGCCAGTGTCTGCGGGGAGACCGAAGGTGCAGGAGCCCCAGAGCACCAGCAGGAGTCCCCAGCGAGGCATTCTGCTCCACTGGTCCACGCTTCCCCTGGGTCCACGCTTTGCCTGTGTCCCAGCTCTCTCTGGGATCCACTGAAGAACCCTTCTCCTTTTGTATGCTCCACACTTGGGATGGCTGCGATTCTGCTCTGCCCTAATTTATTACCGTGGGGCAGATGGCAGGGCAGCCAGTAATAAATCCCTCCGTGGGACTGAGCTAAGTGGGTGAAGGGTGATCAGGCTTCTGACGCGGAGCAGGGGAGCCAGAGGAAGGAAGGTTGTGGGAAAGCAAGGCTGTGCCCAGTGACGCCAGTAGCCCTGTCTCGGCCTGGCCCTGTGACCCCTCAGGGAAGACAGAGGCTGATGAGAAACAGCACTGCTAGGGGACAAGGTCAGGGCTGGGACAAGCATGGAACCCAGGTTTCCAGTCCCTCAGCCAGTCTCCGTCACCCCTTGCCTTTGTAGCTCTGTCTTCTGGGTTAACCTTGGCTGTGCCCCTGACTAGCTTCTCCTAGGCTGCATCTCAATGTTCCCATCCGGAACATGGGTGACCCCTCCTGGCTCGTTCCCTGACAGAGCCAGACCCAGGGGCCTCGATGCTGCCTCCCTCCAAGCCTCGGTCGGCAGTGGCTGTTTATGGGAAAGTGCAGCACAGCCCTTCCTCTGGAAGTGGGGACCTGGGGGCAGGGGGCGTGTGTCCTTCCTCAGTTGACCTAGTATTGGTGGAAGGGAAGGGCAGCCCTGGGGGTGTGGGGAGGCTGCTGCCAAAGAGCGAGGTGGGGCAGCTGGTCTTCCAGCCCCTCCTCCTCCTTCTGCTTGGCCTTAACTCCTTTCTGGGCTCTGTCTCTGCCCCCTTCCCTTTTTCTTGTAGTTTACAAGCAGTCAGGGGCAGCTCACCACACACTCACCTGGCCCCTAAATCCCAGGATGGGTACTATTTATTCAGCCTAGGATGTCCTCTCCTGGCTTCTCCCTGCTCGCTCTTAGGGCCCACTTCAAATATCACTATCTCCTCCGTGAAGCAGGCGCGGATTCAGCCTGGAATTGACTGTCTCTGCTGGGGTCTCCCACAGTGCGGACACGAGCCTTCTGTGAGAGCACAGACCTCAACTGTCCTGTCTCGGAATTATTTCTGTGTGTGTATATCTGCCTCTCGCCCAGAGTGGTGCTTAGTACTCATCAGATGAGTGCCCAGTGAGCCGTGATAAGCAGTGCAAGGAGCCCTGGCATCGCTGTCAGGGACCTGGCTTCTAGTTCTGACTCTATCACCAACTTGCTGTGTGGCGTGGGAACCCCCGCCCCTCTCTGGGCTTCAGTTCTCCAATCTGGAAGATGAAGTAGATGCTGGGTGGCCCCAGGGCACCCTCCTGGGTAGACAGTCTGGTATCCAAGTCCTGTGTATTCAGGGCACTGCTCTCTGCACCGACTGTGGGCAGTAAGAACTTAACCAGAGGAGCTAATCTCTGTTACCAACGTGCGGTCTAATTAATGCATTTGGATCTCTGAAATTATAACACCCTTACCAAGTGATGGGAGAATTTGGTGTTTCTTGGTATAAACTCTCACTGGAGAATTTTCAGGCCCTGTGGTTGGCATTGGGGGAAGCATTTGAGGGCAGGGGAGAACTTTTAAGAACCCCTCAAAGTGGGAACATCTGTCTTGTCAGATTGAATAAATATTTATTAAGCATCCCTGTACGTCTCGGTGCTCTTTCATTTATTAGCACGTATCCACTGAGCATTTCTTATATATTAGACACTTTTCTAGATGCTGGAGTTACAAAGGTGACGGAAACGAACACCATTCCTTCTGCACAGCTCTGTGAAGTGGGGACCCTCGTCCCCACTGCTCAGACAGGAAGCTGAGGCTTCAGAGAACTTAGGGAAGGACAAGCTGAGCGCTTTGCCTTGTGACTCCGGGCCCCTCTCTGGGGCTGTGTGTGTCACAGATGACCGGCAGAGCCAATGGGATGCGAAGGAGAGGGGTGCTGGGCTGTGGCTGAGTCTGCCAAGCCCACAGAGCTTTCTGTGGGGGAGAGGGAGCTCTGTAAAGCCCCGGCCTCACTGCAGTTTAGATGCCGGGCACAGTGCAGCAGGACCCTCACCTGTATTTCAGGTCAGTACTCAGGACTCTTCTATGGCAAAGGCAGGGCTGGGGGTCCCAACAGCCGGCCAAGCCCTCTGGGGCCCCAGGCACTCTCCAACCAAAAATGCCCTTCCTGCCCACATCCCTGTCTCCTGCCAGTGGGTGCAGCACATGTGAGTACTGACCCTGGGACCAGCAGTGGGTACAAGTGTGAATAAGAAGAGTGAATAACTTCCCCAGGAAAGACACAACTGTCAAACTATAGACCAGAGTTGCAGGGACCAGAGGAGAGGAAATCAGCCCCTGGGAGGGTAGCAGGGCCCAGAAACGATGGTATCTTGTCTCTCCTGATGACTCCAGCTCAGAGGCTGGGAGGGGCAGCCGCTCCTTGCTCTTCTCACACGCTGCTCTCAGCCCACCCCCTCAACTCCTGTGGGGCTCAGATCCTGAGACAGGACAGTGGGTACCACATCCCAGCAAGACTGTGGCCTGGAGTCAGAATGAGCAGGGATCCTGAAATCAAGCCGTGAAGCTTCGTGGAGGGCAGCTCTGCAGAAGCTTAGCTGGGAGAGAGAAGCCCCAGGGATCTTAAAGCCCTTGAAGTTTCTTCCACAGAAATTGGAGTCAGACCCGTTTGTACAGCCTCATCGTACAGAGCTGAGGCCCTTAATGGGTGGCAGGGAGAAAGAATCCGGTTTTAGTTCCGTTCTAAGGAAGAACTGTCGAGCAGTCAGCACTGCCCAGTGAGAGCGAATGCCCTGCGTGGGGTCACCTCCGACCCTGGGACAGTCAGCTCCAGTATTTTTTAGGATTCTATGTGTCCTGACTCCCTGCCAGGTGGCCCAGCCTGTTACTCCCCGTTTTCCCTGTCGGGTGAGGATGATTGGAAGGCGGGTGGAACTCCATGAGAATCTCCCTCTGAACTTGGGCCTGCCAGTGCCCTGCGCTGTGGGAGGGACGGCGCATGGGTAGGGACCCTTCCCAGGTTATCTCGCAGGCCCCATCAGCCCAGGGGTCCAGTGTTTCTCACAGAAGCCCCCCAGGATCCCACGTCGAGGCCCCAGGCTGCGTCACCTGAGGTCGGGGGAAGCGGAGCTGGAGGCAGAGGGAAGGGCTGGGCCGCACCTGCCCTTTCCCCTGGGGCAGACCCATGACGTGAGAACCAGTCCGGAGAAGCATAAATCCCGCCTGGGTCCTGTCCTCTCCTCTCTCTTCAGATCCCACGCTGGGTGTGCAGAGTGGGGGGCAGGGGCATTCAGAGGGGTGATGGGGCTCTGGGAATCTCTCAGGAGGCAAGTGGTGCTCAGGGTTTCTCTAAAAATGCCCCCAAATCCCACTTTGCTCCAGGATAATCATCCCAAGGAGATTTGGGATTGTGATCAAGACTGGGAGGGACCAACGGAGCTGAAGTGTGGAGGGAGAGAAGGCTGTGTGGTACCAAGAGCCTGATTTCTGCTACTTTGAAAGGAGCATGGATTTATTTCCACCAGCATTAGTTTAGTGGAAAGCTCTTGCCATGGCCACTGCCCTGGGAAGGTGGCAAAGAGGCCAGACTCACTGAGGCTTGGAATTGGGGAGCTAAATATCTCTGGGCCGGTACTGCTTCTGTTCATAAAAAGCAAACGAGAAAGCAGGAGAAAAGATAAAAATGGACACGTCTTTTCTTCACCTGTATTCCTCCCCATGTCACACTTAACTCCCCAACCCCGGAGGGCCCAGCTGCTTCCTGGGAGGAATTTTTCAATCAGATGGGAGCACTGAGCTTGCAGAGATGAGCAGCTGGGGCCTTGAGAGGAAAAAACAGACCCGGAACAGAGTTTAATAACCAGCCAGGGCAGCCTTGTGTGGGTGGACCCTCGAGAGGGAATAATTACTTGGAAGGCATTGGGGCTGGGACCGGGAGCACCTTGGAGCTGCAGGGAACCAAGTGTCCTTAGCTGTTTGTTCTGAGGGCCTTGGAGGAACAGGAATTCAGCCACAGGGTTGGGGTGATCCCAACCTGAGGCCTGCTCAAGTGGTGGCCCAGGAAAATTGAAGGCAGGTCACCCAGGTCTTGGGAACTACAAGCGCCTGGGAGGAGGACAGGATTGGCAAGGGGGCGGGGGGCTTGGTGGGAGAGCTTGGTCGAAGGAGTACTCCTGAAATGAGATGCACCCAATGTAGTGGGACCAGACACCGTATCCTGAGGCATGAAAGCTAGAAACATAATAAACTGCTTTTCCCCAAATGGCACTGGTGGTCTGTTTCATCATCAAACAAAGCTTAAACTGGAAGGTCCCTTTTCCAGAGGAGGGGTAACGGTGGAGCAGCTCAGTGGAGCATGTGTGTGTCTGTGCTGTGCGAGGGGTGGTGATGCAGGGGCGGGGGTTCTGATGCGAGGGTGCTAGCGGTTTGTGCGCTAGAGTGTCACCAACAGAAGTATAGGGAAGTGGTGGTATCCCGAGAACATTTCCTAGAAAATGGACCCCTTTCTTCCTTTCTTCTCGCTTTCCTTTTTTATCAGAAAAATAAATACTCTCGGGGTTTTCTTTTTGAATTTTATTTTATTTATTTTTTTATACAGCAGGTTCTTATTAGTTATCCATTTTATACATATTCGTGTATATATGTGGTGGTGGTGTGATGAACTGGGAGATTGGGATTGACATATATAAATACTCTAGTTTTAAAATCCAGTAGAACTCAGAGGCTTTTAAGGATAACCAGCATCTCCAGTCCTGCTCTACAGAGGCAACGCCTTTCAACTCTCTCAGCAATTTTGCTACTGATGGTTGTCCATATTCCTAAAGGTTATGCTTAAACTGCCATTTCTTAATTTTTCAATTTTATTCATTATTTCTTCTTCTTTTATGGTAATTAAGGATTTCTCTCTCTTATGCTCCGTCCCTCCAACTTTGGCAAAATCAAAAGCCAGTACTTAGATTATTATAATTAAATTAACATTCATGGTGTATTACAATGACATTTCCTTGTGTAATTTTTTGCTTTTCGTTAAGTTCATCATTGCTCCCGCCCCTTTCCCACTCCTTGTTTTTCTGTGCCCAGCTGCTCCACAACCCCTTTCGCCTGGTGTGATGCCCAGGTAATGCACCAGTGGGATTTTCTCCTGGGGGCTCGGTGCTCCTGGGTCTCCTGCACACCAGGAGCTCAGTGCTCGGTGCTCCTGGGGGATCTCTTTGCTGCTCTCCTCTGTGGCTTCCTATGTCCAGGTTCTGGGGTTTTCCTCTTTCTCAGGTGACACTTGTATTTAAGTGGAAGATGTGTTCCAAAGCTTGCTGAGAAAGGGTGCAGGAGAAGTAAACACTTCGAGTCCTGGCAGGTCTAGAAATGTTTCCATTCAACCCTTACTCTTTAGAGTTTGAGTGTGAATAGAATGCTAGGTTGAAACTTATTTCCCCTCTGAAATTAGAAGTTGTTTTTCCAATATCTTCTGATTTTAACAAGTATGGTGCAACTCTGATTCCAGACTCTTCTATGGTTTGATCTCTAGTGGGTTTCACCACCTTTCCTTACCCCTGGCATGGGTCTTTTTCCATTCATGTGCTTCATCCACTCAATGGATGCCCTCAACCTGGCAATTCGTGTCCTTCCGTTCTGGGAAATCGTCCTGCATTAATTCTTTGGTCATTTCTTCCCTTCCATTTTCTCTTTTTCTCTCTTCTGGAACTCATATTAGTAGGATATTGCAACTTCTGTTTGTTTTCTAAGTTTCTTGTATTTTATCTCCTGATTTTTTTTGTTGTTGTTCTACCTTCTATGAGATTTCTTTAACTTGACGTTCCAACTCTTTTATTTCTTAAAAAAAATATATCCTCCTGTAATTTTAACCTCTGAAGGCCCTTTCTTATTCTTTGATTATTCCTATGTTTATTGCATCCACTACTTGTTTTATGAGTGCAAAATTTTCTCTTATGCCCTCTGAGGATATTAATTACAGACTAATTTTTTTCATGGTGTCTCTGGTTTCTCTGTGTTGTTTGCTTTGGTCTTCTCTTCCAAACTAGAGGTTTTATTCAAGCTCCTGGGACAACTTGGCTCTCCATTCAGGGTTAAGACAGACAGGTGGAGGGGCCTAGAAACTCGGTGTGCAGGGGCAAGGCTCACAGCTGGTGTACCCCACTCTAGATGGGGGCTTTGAGCAGATTTTCCCTGGAGCACTGCCATAGACTGAATGTTTGTGCCCCCCAAAATCATATGCTGAAATTCTAACCTTCCATGTGATATTAGGAAGTGGGGGGCCTTCATGGGTGATTAGGTCATGAGGGTGGAGCCCTCACGAATAGGATTAGTAGCCCATATAAAAGAGACCCCTGAGAGCTCCCTGCTCCTTTCTGTCATGTGAGGATACAACAAAAGCATAGCCATCTATGAACCAGAAAGCGGGCCCTCACCAGGCACTGAATCCGGGGTCCCTTGATTTTGGACTTCCCAGCCTCCAGAACTGTGAGAAATAAATTTCTGTTGTTTATAAGCCACCCAGTATGTGGTACTTAGTTAAAGCAGCCCAAACGGACAAAGGTAGGTACCCTTCAATGTCAGTATCTGTCGGTCTTTTCTTTGGGGCTTTCTCTCTCCCATTTGGGGAGGTGGTCCTTGTGCCCTGCATTCTGGGAAGAAACTGGGAAAGGGCTCACCCAGGCAGACTTTCACACAGTCCACTCTCTTTTTTCCCTCTTTTCAGACACTCTCTTTATCCCCACCCTCATTGTGCTTGTGACCCCCTGACTAGAGGTCTCTACTGAATCCTCGAGAGAGAAAGCCTCTAGCTTCTTCCTCATGGGGGAGCAGGGTAGCCTGCTGTGTTAGCTGGAGATAGGGGACTCAGGAAGTCTAACTTCTCCATGTAGAGATTTCCAGCCAGTCCCCTGTTTTCAGTCTAGAAATTGTCCCAGGTAGCTCCAAGTACCGAGACTTGGTCCTCGGGGTGAATCAGTTATGGCCCTTCAGTAGACCTTTTTGCTGGCTTTGAGGTTGTAGCTTCCTTCATTCTGCCAAGCCCTCCATCTAATTTCCATCTTCAATATCTGGTTGTCATTTCTCATCTGCTGTGGTTTCTGTTCCCTTCTCTTTGTCCTTGGGAGTTTATTCCTTTCTTGTTCCTTTGCTATCTTTTAGGGGGCTTAGGGTGTGAGCAGACATGAATGTGTCAAAAGTGGTACCTTTAAACATTTTGTGAAGGTAACATGCAGATGAGACTGCTGTTAAGACTCTATTGGACAGATAATAGAGAAAATATAGGTAAGCAAAACCCGCGAAGAGGATGAAACTGGGGGCTCTTTGTTCTGCTCTGGCTTTCCCAACAACCAAAACCAGTCCTGCTGGCCTCCAGGCTCCCTGCTCTGAGCTGTGTATGGAAGCCTGTTGGGCTCTGATGTTTTAAAATGGAAGAAGGGCGAGGAAGGGCATACTAACTCCCCTGGGACTTGACATCTTTTGCCTCCCTATGACCAAGTCTGGACCTGGGGAAGCTGCTTCCAGAGAAAGGAGACAGACAGGGGCAAAAGTCAGATGCCTGACCCCAAACAGGAGGTTTGAGGGGAGGAGACCTGCTCTGGGGATTGGTAACCTCACCTGTGTTGTCATTAAAGAAGTTGGAGAGGCATCGGGATAGAGTTACATTGGCTGCCAGAGACCTGCTACCCAAGACAAATCATTCAGGAAGAGGGTTGGCTCTGCCACACAGCAGGGCCAGAGAAAAAGGAAAGACTGTAGTGTATAGGAAGATTATGATACTTGGAATTAGAATGTGAGAGTCTCACTCTGGGCTCTCTAACTTGCCAGCCAACCTTGGGCACACTACTTGACTTCTCCAAGAATACTGCCCACCTCTTGCAGTTGTTGTGAGGTTGAAATGGAGTAGCCCTGTGCTTGGCACACTACAGGACTAAAAAATTGCTTGTTAATATATTACTAGTGATACTAGAGGCATAAATCCCCCTGCATCCCTCCCACCCCCGCCCCCCATATTCCTTTGCTTAGGGGCATGAGACCACTTCCCTACTAGTGCAACAGACTTACCAAAAGGAAAGGAATATGGAAAGAGATGCTCTTACCTCCCATTCCCCAGGGAAGGATGCCCAGGTCCTCCTGGTTTCTTGCCCCTTGGGGACTGTCTAGAGTTCCCAGGAAGGAGAGGGTTTGAGAGCCCCTAGGCAGCCCTACCTCCAAGTCTTTGGGCTCTGGTGCCCTAGCTCTCTAAGCCCACCCAGAAGTCTTGGGAGGTAGATGGGAGTCCCTGGGGCCCCTCACAGCCTGTACCTTCCCTCCAATCAGTTCAGAGTCAGGCTGGGAGCCTCATGAAACCAAAAAATCCCTTCATCCCATGGAGATCCCCATCCCTTCACAGCATATGGGGCCAAGAACTGCAAAGCCTGGAGTCTCACAGGCACAGTCCTGGGCAAGAAGACCAGGACAGGTGGATCCAGCTCTTCTCCTGCTACCCACTGAAGCAGCTGAACACAGATCCTGGAGAGCACTTGGGTTGCAGTGGGAGCTAGTAAGGCCTGAAATGTAGTTAGAGGGGCCACACCACACACAGCATCACACAGACACATGTATGTTTCTCACATTTACTCTTCTTACACATACCTTCTCACACACAGGCCTGCTTCTTATACCAGAGAACACATTTCACTCTCCTGCCCCTGAAGCAACATACACACACACACACCCCTGCCTTCTATCTGCCTAAACTTGAGGTCACGAGGAGAAGTTAGGGGGGATCACAGGAAATTTTGTAAAATTAGGTTGGCTAAGAGCAGATTTTAGAGATCCATTAGCTTCTTCCTACGCATAGACTTCATCAGAGAAAGGTTTGGTCCAGGGAATAGGAGAATAACTCACTTAACAGAATAGCTGTTGAGTTTATGATTCCTCTCCCAGAGGTACAGAGACACACCCCAGGCCGTTTGGGGGATGAAATATCAACAGCATCACCCTGTCATGCATGCTAGGACATGAGCTCACAGCAGTACCAATAATTTGAGAGATCCTGGAGGACGGTTTCAGAGTAGAGATGGGGGTAGGGCAGGTTGTCGTGTTCCCATAGCAGCCTATCTCATTGCCATAGCAACAAGATTCTGCCTCCATTCTATGGAGTCCTGGTTTCTGTAATGGGTGGAACACTGGTGTTCCATGGAGTGGTGGTGGACCACACAATCCTTCTAGGAAAGAACATCTCCATTCTAAACCAAGCAAGGTAGGGACTTCCCTGATGGTCCAGGGGCTAAGAATCTGTCTTCCAATGCAGGGGACATGGGTTCGATCCCTGGTTGGGGAACTAAGTTCCCAATGCCGCAGGGCAACTAAGCATGTGCGCTGCAACTAGAGAGAAGCCCGTGCTGCAACGAAGAGCCAGCGCAGCCAAAACCAAGCAGGGTACGTGTAGCGTGAGGCTGTCAAATAGGGCTGGGTTTTCTTGTGGGCTTAGAAGCCTAGATTTCCTGGAGTTTCCCAACTGACAAGCTCTACTCCTTCCTACAGCAGTTTAAACTCCCCAGCTATTGGGGGCCCCCAGGAACGTCCCCACAAGGCAGATTGACCATTCCTGATGTTCACCACAGCTGACTCAGATGGAAACCCTGCCACGTCAGAGAGGTGTGACAGTGCAATGGGGAAGCCAGGAGCCTGAAATGGCTTGCCACTCATTGGCTGTGTGCCTTGAGTGAGATATTTATCTTTCTGAACCTCAGGATTCTCACTTGTGAAAATGGGGTTGATACATGCTCAGCCCCCTGGGTGGTTCAAAGGATGTAGAGAAGTGATGAACATAAAGCACTGGACCCATCCAGGGTTTCCGGGGCAGGGGGAGGGGGGGTTGGCAGATGGATGGCCCAGCGCACTGCTGACACTCCTTGCGCATGGAGTGGGGCTTCATTGTGGTTGTGGCCAAGCACCCCAGTGGAGGTCTGACTGGGGAACTAAGGTGTTATTTAAACCTCAGTGGATGGGGCAATGGTTGGCATCATCTTCCAGATCAGGCTGTCCGACTGGCTAAAAACTTCCCTGGGAAAGGGGAAGGTACTTAAGCCATCTGCCTTCCCCTGCCCTAGATCAGTGCTACTCAAAGTGTGGGTGTCGGCTCATGGCCCTCTGAAAAATGTTGGTTTACCCATCTGCAGTGACATAGGTCTAGGAATTAAGAGAACATCTTCAGAAATTTTTATAGCTATTTGATATTGCTGTAACACCACCCAAGCAGCATCCAATTTGGGCTTCTTTTTAGTTATTTTTAAAAGTCTTATAGAGAGTCAGTGTGTGTGTGTGTGTGTGTGTGTGTGTGTGTGTGTGTGTGTGTGTGTGTGTGTGTGTGTGTGTGTGTGTGTGTGTGTTTAAAAGTACCGATCTGCCCCGAATTGGGGGAAAAAACAACTTGGTCCTTTACCTCTAGTTTGAAAATCATTGACCTTGATAACACTAAAGCCATCTTAAAACCAGCTAAGGATCCAACCGAGAGAGAAGGGGAACAATCTCATCCACGCCGCTTGCAAAAATTAGCCACAGATCACCAGCTGGTGAGACGCCAGCATTTCCTTTATTGCTTCAGGAAACAAGCTGCAGGCCCCTCCCACTGCCCCGCCCCCAGCCCCGGCCCCGAGCCACGCTCGGATCCGCGTCCGGGATTGGAAGGTCTAAGGCCGCACCTCCGCGCTCAGCCCTGCCCGGCGCCTCGGCCGCGGCTGCCGGGCGGCGCCGCCTGCCGCTTTCCGTAACGTAGGCCGAAGGAGTTCCAGTTGTAGGCGGACAGGTCCTTCTCCCGCTGCACCAGCACGCCGCCGCGCGGGGCGGGGATCAGGCGACTGCGGGGGGCGCACAGGCCCGGCAGCTGGGGCTCAGCGGAGCTCTCGGGAGGAGGGCACAGCGAGGCCCCCCGAGGGCTCGGCCCGGCTGCGGCGGGCTTCCTCTCCGCGCACCGCGGGCTCTGCGCCCCGGAGGCCAGGAGCGCCGGGGGTCTGAGCCGCGGGCCTAGGACAGAGCCACAGGGAGAGGCGGACGTGAGGCCGGGGCCCGGGAAAGACGGCTTTGGAACACCTACTCACATCCCCATCCTCTGCTTCTCTTTTGTTCCTTGACCCCTAGGAAGCTCAGAGCTCAAAGCTCAGCAGCCTCTTAGCTTGTGTGGTGTGACCATTTGCTCCTCCTTCCTTCAACATAGCTTTGATTTCAAATGTTTTACAGAATTGTCTTGAATGTCTTTTATATTGAATTACTTTTGTTTTTGTTTTTAGGAAGCAAGCAGGGTAGAGCTTGGAAATAAAGAAAACTCAAGTATTTGCTGGACACCCAGCTTTGCTCCTCTTCGTGGCTCTCTGGCTGGCCCGCCCCTGCATCAGGCTCCCACTAGACAGAGCTCCTTGGGGCGGTTAGGGCCGTGTTCATTCATCTCTGAGCCTCTCAGAGTCTTGAAAACAGTGCCTTGCACATACTAGGGCCTCAAAAATGCTTGTTAAATATATAAAAGCTAATGAAAAGCTTGTAGTTACAGAAATGAAGAAAGTGAAGCGAAGACCTTTGTGCCTCCACACGCCCAACAAGTGTGAACCCTAAAAGGCTATATAAGGACTTCAACAAAAAAGGGAAATTATCTGGGTCACCTCAACCAGCTCACCTCCCCCGCTCCAGGTATAATCTTTCCCCTTCATACTGAGGGTTAATGAGGCTAATTTGGAAGGCACTTCACATGCAAGGCTCATTAAGTGCACTATACTTTTTAGCAGTAAAGTAGTGCAACTAGCTCTCAGCAGACAATGACCCCAGCGAATTGTGGCAGGAGATGAGTGGAAATGAGGTCTGGGGTGTGAGTGGGTGTGTGTTGGGTGGAGGGTAGTTGGCTTTGAGCCCTGCTCTTCAATGCCGTGGCATACTCTGGAGAAGAGTGGGCATGGTCCAGAGTTAGTTATAATCTTCCTAGGAGGGCCCTGGGCCTGGCTGAGATGGGAGGGACGATGACTTCCTTTCTAGATACAGCCACCATCCCAGCAGTAGGATCACTGCTTAGGCTACTGTTTTTAGCATCACCTAAAAGCTTTTGCCAAAAAGAGCCAAGAGCTCAATGTCCCCAGGGCAGTGATGATGTTATTCTCTGGGGGATCCTCCCTCACCCAGAAAGAACACCCGATCCCAGGAGAGAAGACACACTTGGCAAAGGACACCCAGGGCCATGTTCTCTTTGCTTTGGGATAGCTTATGGGCACAATGATATCTTGTGTATAGAGAGAATGCTGCAAGTTCCATAGCTAGAGGAACTGAGGTCCCCAGAGGCCAAGCTGACCACCCAGCAGTGTTAAACCCCCCTCCTGACTTGGGGATGAGCACCGTCCTAGCTCATGCCCTGTAGAGGGCACTCTTGGGGAGCTCAGTGCCTGCTGGGTTTCTGCAGCATTGGATTGAGTGACTTTGGGAACGTTTCTTTACCTCTTTGGGCCTCAGTTTCTCCAGGTCATCAGTTTCACAATGAACTCATAATGTTGACAGATATTAAGGATCTGTCCTTTTGTGTAGGTTATTATTTTTTTTTTTCAAATTTCCCATAAAGGAACTGAGGTCACTGATAAGACAAACTTGCATAGTAAATTCCTTCCTAGCAGATCTGCACAGAGAGGTGGTTGGCAGAGAGCAGAGAGAAAACCGTGCAGGAGCTCGGTGGTTAACAAGCACCTGAACCTGGGTGAGCCTCCTGATGTCCGTAACAGTGGCAAGACATTCCTTGCTTGCAAAGTTAGTGAGGCCCCTAAATGTGTTGCATGTATCAGTCTTAGGTTTCCATTAAATGCAGCTTTAAATTCACGTCAAGAGACTAGCCATATCTGAAAAATATGGCAACTCTCATTTTGCGACAACTCACTTGCTCCCTCCCACCCTCCTTCCCAGACAACACATACCTGTGGCTCTAGGATTCTCCATGGGCGCCGCCTTTTCTAAGGTCTCCCTGAAGGAGACGGCACAAAGGAAAAGCATCAGCTGCCAAGAAACCAGTGAGTTCATTCTGGTCCTGGAAGTGCCCTGAGACCAAGACAGAGAGAGGGAGGAGGGACTAGGTTAGGCACGCCCTCTGGGCTGGGTGGTGGGGCAGATCCCAGTGTGCAGTGGGACCCCTGGAAGGGAGGAGACAGCCCCTGCCCTTGGAGGCCCCCAGTGGAGGGATGAGGCTGAACAGACACAGCATGGAAATGGGACTGAGACCACTTGCACCGTATAGTCCAAGCTGAACTCATGCTAGGTGAGGATCATAAGGGAGGGCTTCCTGCAGGTGAGGCCAGTAAGGTTAGGAAGGAAGGAGAGGAGGAAAGAAGGAAGGGAGGGAGGGAGGAAAGATTCATATCAGTGGAAGGGGCAGGACTGCTTGGGTTGGAAAATGGCCAGGATTCTGAATCTCAGGTTTGCTTGAGAGGAATGTTGGAGAAACAAGGAATGAGATGCAGTGTGGCAGTGAGCAGGGAAAGGTGAAGTGAAGTGGGGCAAGGAGTTCCACTGAATGGAGGACACCGAGCTCCCAACCTGCTCTCTGGAGCCTGGGAGCAGGCGCTTCTTCCTTCCATGCTGGGCTCTGCATAAATGACAACTTTCTGTGCTCCACTCTCCCCGCTAGAATGTGCCTTCCTGAACCTGGCCCAGTTCCCTCCTGCTGTAATGGGAACTTAATTCCTTTCCTTTTTCAAGAAAAAGGAAGAAAGAGGCAATCATCTTGCTCCCTCTCATAACCCTTCATAGCCTTGAAAACCGTCATTAAATTGTCTTATTGCCTGTAATTCAGGAAAGAGAAAAAAACTTTCCCTGATTTATCAGGTCACTGTCTCCATATTCTATTCCCTGTGGTCTGTGAGAGGATATGAATTTAATTGACTTCATGATTTTGGCTGTTGAGGTGGGAGCTGTGTACTCTGACCCCCTCTTCATCCCCCTTCCCCTCTCATCCCCACCCCCCCCAGTTCTTCCAGCTCCCAAGTCTGATTTCTCTTTGAAAAAGTCATCAGGCACTTTGAGACTGTCCAAACGTGATTAAAGACAAATTGGTGGAGAGCCAGGCAACACTGCAGGCTGAGCAGAGGGAGTGGGTGCCAGATCTAAAGGCTCGAGCCTCCCTCTGTGGTCGAGGGGTAAGTGGGCAGGGCAGGCGGACTATCATTTGTGCCCATCAGCTCCTAACGGTGGCTCAGCCCCATCCATCCCTCTGTTGTTGCCCCCACTCCCCTCTCCTCTCCCTGCTCCCACCAGGATGCAGGCATGGGGTAGAGTAAGAGTGGCATCAGGAGGACTCAAATCTAGCCACAACTCCACCCTCCCTCCCTGTGAGACAAGAGCAAGTCACCTCCCATCTCTAGACCTTATTGCTCCGTGTATAAAATAAGAGCATTGAGTCAGACTGGCCACAGACTGTCCTCTCAGATGGTCACTTATCCTTGCAGACTTTGACTCTGTGACACCCTGAAACCCAGACCATGGCTTTCTGCACCTGCCTTAAAGGCCTGGGGCGGGGCATGGAGTAGAGAGAGGATCAGTCCACTAGAGAGAACAGTGTAAAACCATTTCTTTTGTGGCTTCAGACCATGGATGCACAGGGTCCAGGTTAGTTCAGAAATCATTCCTGATCGCAGCACCTGGTTGGTGCTATGGGTGCACAGGTGTGCTAAGACACGGGGTTGCTTCCCCCAGGCCCTCCCCTGAGATCTAGCACAAGAAATTGAGTCGTAATCAGAATCATCTCAAAATAACATGGTAAATGATAGGCTGGGGGCACGTGAGTACAGGGTGGGTGGGGAGGCCTGGTGGTGTGTCAGAGCCCATGGGAGCCTGATCTGGAGGGTCCAGGCAGGTTTTCTGCAGGGGGTGGCGCCTGAGCTGAGTTTCTGAGCACTGAAGGCAGTCCCAGCAAGGGAGCTGAAGCTGGGTGTGGAGGGAAGTGCAGGCCCTCCAGCCTGCCAGGAGGGTGAGACTTTGCTGGAGAGAGAGTGAGTGATGAGGCTGGGGAAGGGGCCACCAGGGGCCTCATCCCGGAGCGGTGTGAGCCAGAGGGGAATGTGTGTAGATTAGCGTTTCAGATGGAGCATTCAGGCTGCTCTTCAGAGGCAGGACGGTGAGTGAGGAAGGGGGCAGAGGGCAGGCTGTATGGTTAGAAGGTAGCGTTCCTTCTTTATGCTCCTCTCACCCGTATTGCATCCTCCCCCTCCCATCATAGGTGGCACTTACCATGAGAACTTTGGTTTTCCCCCACTACCTGTCCCCAACACACACCTACACCCCTCCCCCAACTCTTGGTTCACTGCCCAGCACAGGGGCTTTTAACACATGTGGTAGAATTGAGTTGTTTGGAAAAGAACCATCAGCTTCCAAGGGGCCACTAGTGGCTGCCCTGCTGTGGGCATTTTTGTGGTCTCCCTGTCCCAGGGGTTTTGTACCTAGAGAGTAACAGGAATTCCAGGCTTGGTTGGAAAGCTTTTGGGGTGGGGCAGCTCCCTTCTGGGGTGATCCCATCTCTTAGTGCCAGGGCTGGCAGGGTACACAGGGGCTCTTTGTTTAGGTCTGTGTTTGCCATCCACACATCAGGGAACTGCCCAGAGGAGTCCTATTGAGCCTGTGAGCCCCAGGAGTTCCCCAGCTCCCTCCAAAAGCTTCTGTGGCCTCTCATCCCAGCCAGAGAGTTCATTCACTGTACTCATTCTTTCTACAGAAAAGAATCCCCAAGGTCCTGGTTTCATAAAGTGCAAGTCAACGTTATTTACCCGGACGTCCCAGAATAATCTGGCCAGCCGAGTAATCAGGGAAGATCGGCACCCCCTTGGCCTGCCTGGGACCCCTCTGTCAGTCTTGGAACTGAATTCCTGCTCCCAGCTTGGGAGCCTCCCTGTGTCCGGCCAGACCCCTCCCCTGGTGTGGGTGCTGCAGCGCACCTACCTTGCCTTGGCTCCGTCCTGAGGGGTCTCCGAGGTGATGACACTGCTTGGGTGAGTGAACACCTGGAGGGAGGGGAGATGGGCTCCTGGGCTCGCTGTCACCAGCTCCCTGGTCACGTCCCTTTTATAAAGCCCATGGTGACGTCTCCAGGCATAGGCGCACCTCTGCCTCCCCCTCCCTCCTCCTCAGACCCCCTCAGAGAGCACGGGGGATGACGGCTGACTCCCGCCTCCTGGTTCTCATGACTGACATCAGCCTTTTCCTGCCCCTCCAGAAGCCTTCCAAGGCTGGCTTTCTGATTGCCACTAGTTCTTTCCAGCCTTCTCACCGCTTCTCCCCAGACCCACTCCAAGACCCATTCTGCCCCAAACAACATGGAAGTGGACTGTTTGGGGGGGCAGAGTGTCGGCGTGCAATGTTCCCCCTCCAGACAAGTGAGCAGGATGCAAGGGAGGAAGGGGGAGGAGACGGCACAGTCTGCCCCGGGGGCTCCTTGCTCCCCGTGTGCTCCCAGCTCTGGCAGCTCAGTTGGGGTCTCAGACCAGAAGGCGGCTCCTGGGCTGGGATCTGGGATCTGGGACTGGGTGGGGGGATTGTCTCTTTTTTTTTTCTTCCTTCCTTCCTCCCTTCTTTCCCCAAGCAATTCCTGAGCATGTGCTCAGCACAGGGTTTGGAGATGAACATGCCGTGGTCCAATGGGCGGGACAGGTATGTGAGCAGCTGGCTAAGAAAGCAGCACCTTTGCAGCTCTAGAAGGTGGGCGTACCTGGGAAGCACTAAGGGAACTTGGAGGAGTGCCTTCCAGCTGCAGTGTGTCCGGAGGTGCTGCTCCTGGAGCCCCACAGTCATGTCCTGTGGCACCTCGATCACACCGTTTTGGAATTGCTGTGAGCCTTGCTTTGAAGTGGGGCAGGTCTCCTTCCCTTTGCACCCTCAGCACCCGCTCCTTTGCTCCGTACAGACACAGGGGCCCTCACAGAGACTTACTAAATGTACGCATTGCGGGGGACTCCTGTCTCTTTCTTGGGCCTGCAAGGATGCGCTTTACCCTTCAATGAAGTGCTTCCCAGGACAGAGACTGGGGCCCTTGGAAGGTAAGGGCTATGTCTCTACCTCAGCACAGAGGCTACCTGGTGAGTGAGCTGTGCAGACATCCACCTAATTAATGGTTGAGAAGCACTTCCCACCATGATGGGGATTAATACCCATCACTTGTTTAATACCTCCTGCTAACAGGGGCTTGCAAACATATTATCTCACTCATTAGGACTAATAAACACGAGGGTAAGAATGATAGGTCATGAGAGCACGCCTGCTTCTTGCCATGTGTGTGGGCCTGCCCTGAGTCAGAGAACGGACTTCATGGGCTAGAGACACTGACTTTGAGTCTCAGGCACATTTACAGCTTGGGGATTTAATCTTTGCTTTTCCTCTGATAAATACAGGGTGGGGTGTGATCCCATTCAATCTCCATGGGAGGGACCCGGATCTCTGCTTCCAACAGTCCTGACAGCTTCTTGCGTTGACTTGGGGATTTGAGGTCAGTCACTCGGCTCCATCCTTCCTTCTGGACTTGGAGAGGTCCAGGTATGATGGGGAGATGAGTCATTGCGGGGTGGGGGCCTGAGGGGGTGGCCCCCATTTCCTTTCCAGCCCCTTCAACCAATGATCCAAGTTCAAGCAGCTTATCTCTGCTGTTCAGACCATTGAGCTGGTGCCTTGAAGCCTCTGGAACAGCTGTGGGAGCCAAGAATCATTACTCCAGACAAAGAGTGCAGAGCAGACTCAATATCTAGGTTATTACGAAGCTGGCCTTGAGAGCTGGGAGCAGTGCCAGGCGCAGATATGGAGAGGGGACAGCGGGGGTGTGTCCGGGGGCAGGCATGTCAAAGTGCTGGCTTAGAGCCTCTCTGGGCTTCTCAGAGAGCTTGTATTCTGTCAGGTGCTTCAGAGAAAGGGAGGGGCAGGGGCTAGGGACCACTGCCCCATGCCTGCCCCAAGGAGAGGACAGAATCTGCCACCTGCTTTTCCTGTTGTCACTGGCTGTCACACATCCTCTCTCTGCCTGGGGCCCAGACTCAGCCCGCTCTCCAGAAGTCTGGCACTTTCTGGCTGGGTCACCTAGACTCCCTAAGGCTCCGTTTCTTTGGCTCTAATAGGGAGCTACTGACAAACACCGTTCTCTACACCCACACCTTTGGCACAACTGCTCACACCCCTCATCTCATCTGCTGTTGTCAAATGGAGAAGGTACAGGGAGGGGAAGAGGAGCTGAGGCTGGCCCACCTGGGGAAGGGGCTTTGAGGGGAGATGGGGAGGTGTCCACTGCACCTGGGGCAGCTGTTTTACTAAGTCCGTGCGCTTCCCCCACCCCAAGGCACCGCCACCAAGCCACACGCATAATCCACTTACCATGCTCAGGAAGGGGATGTTGGAGGTATTGCCCAAGAAGCCAAAGGCGACAGAGAAAAAGCCCCTAGGAGCAGAGAGGTGGAGGGAGTGGTCAGTGATGGCCCCAGAGGGGAGGATGAGGGCAGCGAGGCTGAGGTCCCCCCAAAGGCTCCAGCTTTGGCTCCCAAGAGAATGGGCCCCTGGGCACTGGGGGCGGGTGTGGTTCTGCACCCCTGTTTTTTGAGAGGCAGCCAAGTGGAGTAGTTAAGAATGAAGGCCCTGAGGTCAGACTCCCTGGGTTCAAATCTTGGCTCTACCACTCACTGGCGCTGTATAAACTTAGGCAAATTTCTTCACTTCTCTGAATCTATTTCCACCTGTAAAATGGGGTTAATAATAATAGTATCTACATCATAGGGCCTTCCACAAAGAAATGCTTGGGAAATGTTTATTTTTATTATTGTTACTGTCTTCTCCTCCCTAGACTGGGTGTGTACCGCCTGCCGCAGGTTTCCTGGGCTCCAGGCATGGATCGCCATTGGAGGCTGTGCTCACTTTATTCTCCCCCATGCCTCGGTGCCCCATTCTTACCACACACCCCTTGGCATGGATGGGTGATCCCCCAAAGGGCTTGGAGGCACGGAGGTTGGTGTGGGAAGGGAAGCAGAAATCTGAATTCTGGCTGAGCTACTTCCTTTCCTTGGGCCTCAGGTCCCTGAGGTTCGCTTGTGTCTCTGAGGTCTCTTATAGCTCTGAGTTTTGTGGGGTTTTTTTGCCCCTTCAGTGCTGCTGCAGGGTGTCTTTCTCAAGGTTTACTTTTGGTTAGAACTACTGAGTCTGCAGTGGCCCCACTCACACTTCCAAGTCTTCAATAAATGGTAACTAGTGTCAGAGTTAGTCTTCCTCACTAAACTGCAAGCTCCGCAGGAAGTTTCTCCTCGTTTAGTGCCATATCTCCACACCTAGCCCTGTATTTGGCACATAGTAGGTACTTTTTATATACCTGACTATTTGAATGAATGACTGTTTGAATAATGACATCGTTGAAAAATAATGGATGGCAGAACACATGTGAGAGAATTTCATTTCCTGCAACCACACTACATGATGTCTCTGAAGTCTAGGGCATCGGGCCGATCAGGTGTTTTCAAGGCTACACTGAGCAAGCTGATGGTTCTGATTAGCCTAGGGTTCCTGGTCCACAGCTCCTTCCCATGAGTCCATAAGCCATGATTCTTCTAGCCCACATCATCCCCATCCCACCCCTGTTCTCTCCACAGTGCCCCAGAGATGGTCTTCCTCAGTATCCTTTTCTTTCTTCTTCTTAAGGACCCTTCAGTCTTCTCTGAGACCCTACCCACCACTCAAGGCCTGTCTCAGGTCCTGCTTCCTCTGGGACACCTCCCTGGCCCTGATGGAGGCCATACACCTTCGCTGAGTTCCGCCGTGTCTTTCACCAGGCCCAGGCTGACACTGGACGGGCCGAGGGATATGGGAACATGAGCCAGAGACACCTGGGTCAAGTTCAGATCCTTTGCATACTACTTGTGAGAGCTCGGGCAGGGGCAGCCTCTCTGAGCATTGGTTTCCTTATCTGCAAGTAGAGGACAGTCCTACAATGGGTTGTGGAGATGACAAAATGAGAGGATGCTTGTGAGCATGCTTGGTGCATGTGAGGGGCTTAGTAGATTTTAGTTCACTGCCCTTCCTCCCTATCTGGATTGCTAGACTTGAGGGCAGGTCCTGTGTCTCCTCCCTGGTGACAGGCACAGTGATGGGTACACAGCAGGTGCTCCGTGCTTACTGATGGATGGGCTGATTCCCCCAACTTATCCTTCAGCCTACGGTTGGTGTCCACCTGATGCTCCTCCCCGTTTTCAACCCTTCCGAGGCTCCCGTCTCTTGCAGGATAAAGTCCAGCTTCTGTATGCACTGCTGGTCACGCTGCCCAAACCTGATCTCAGCCGTTCAGAGGCCCTGGTGGGCCCATCCAGGGGAAGGGGACCTGCACTCACTTGAAGAGGTTAAAGAAGCCATAGGTTTCCAGGAGCATGCCCAGGAGGGGCCAGCGCAGGAGCACAATGACCACGCCCCCCAGGAAGAAGCTGGTCCCCTTGAGCTTGTGCCTCTGGAAGAAGAAGGAAAACGTCTTCCTCAGGCCGATGATGAGGGAGAGGCCGGTCAGGAACAGCAGCTGTGGGAGAGGGAGGGGGTGGGTGTGAGAACAAACACACTGGCTCCCTCTGCTCCCTCGGGAGTCAGGGGCCAGGCCTGGAGCTGCGCCTCAGGCATGGGGCAGGACTTGCTAACTCTTCAAGGAGGGATAATATTGGAGAGGGTGAGTAATTTGAACTGCTTAGGAACAGAAGTGCCCAGAGGCAGGGTGGACCGGGAGACCTTTGAAGGTCTCTGCCTTGTCACCCAATTCGACCCAATTTCTTGGATCCCAAGCACTTCTTCTTATATGATATCATTTCTCATCACACCTCCTAAGTAAGATGGGAAAGACAGTGAGATTCTCTCCATTTTACGAAGGTGAAGGCTGAAGCCTAAATAGGTTAGGCAGCCACACCCAGTGTCACAGGGAAGTGTCAGGGCTCCTGCCTGTGGCAGCATTCTCCAGGCCCTCCACTCTATGGCCCTGTCACCACCTTCAGCTTGGCTCCTAACGATCCCTTAAGAGTGCCTGGCCTCCTGTCAAACTTAACTCTCTGGCTTTCTTCCGGCATGTTCCATGCTTTCCCTCCCCTTCTCCATACCTCTTCTCTTGTTGTTCCATCCACCTGGAAGTGCTTTATCCTCCCCACACTCATTTATTTTTCTAAATTGTTTTTCATCCTTCTCCCACAGGGCGTGCTCTCTTTTCTCCAAGCACCTTGTTTCATATTAGCTGTGTTTATCTTACAGTGACTTTACCACTGCCCCTGCCTTCCTCCCCAGTCGTGTATGTTGATGTGACATTCCTGTCCCTAGGTGGTGGGATTCTGACGGGCATCTGATTCATCTTGGTACCCTCAGGGCCTTGTCCGGAGACTGGCATGAGAATCCAGGTCCTTAGATTCTCTGTGCCCCATAGGCCTCACCATCCATCCCCAGCCACCCGTTGCCTGCCTGGGCTTGGTGGTGCCCAGCACCTGGATGGGCACGATCTGAATAAACTCAGGGCTGACCCTCCCGGCAACGGAGACCTCAGGTGTGTTCACAGGGCTTGGGGACTCACGTTTCCGAAGGCCAGGAGCACTGAATCAAAGTACAGGAGCATTCCAAAGAGGATAAAGAAGATGCCGAAGCCGGTGGTGCCCACACCAATCTCTGCAATGGGCAAGGAGGTTGTGGTGGGATGGGCTTTGGGGAGCAGCTTGGGATGCTGGAACTTCCCCCCATTGCCGCTGGACAGGTGCCCTCTGGGGGGCGGGGGTGGGGTGGCTCCACTGCCATCCAGGAATCTTGGCTTCTGTACTCTCAGGGAATGACAGGAGGGGAAGGGAAGGATGGGCACGAATCGATGTTTAGCACCTGGAAACTGCTGGTCAGTTCTATATACTCTGGCGTCCTGTCCTCACAACGTCTAGTAGCTAGTGATACTCTCACCACTTTCTATTTTCAGTTTCCTCTTGTCTTCAAATGCCACGTCATCTAGATCATTATCAGGGTTGGGTCTCTGGCTGAACACAACTCTCTGCCTACTCTGTTCCTGGCCTCTGCTTTTGGGAGCCGCTTGATGCCCAACTCACACCAGGGCCGAAGGGTACCACTGAAAACTCACAACCATATCCCCAAAGTGTCTCAGAACTGCCCAGCTGGCCTGCCCTATTTCTCAGGAGGCTTGCCCTCCTGAACAATTCTTCACAGTGTCTCCTTCCTTCTCTAAACCGCCCCAGTTCCCAGCCTTCTGATGATGACCTCTCACACTTGACTGGGAAAGAGAAGTCATTGACCGGAAATGTGCTCATCACCTCGGAGTCTACACCCCAGCCAGCACCGTGGCTGCCCTGCCACACACCCCTCGGAACCCTAACTTCAACCACAGGTGGGCCCCAGCAACAGCGTGTCTTTTGCTTTGTGTCTCCTCGTTCTTTGAACTACAGGAGTTGGCTCAGAGCCAGGGAGCCCAGCACAGATACGCAGGCTATTTAGGATATGAAGTTCCCTTTCTCTTAAACCCTCTCCATCACACAGAATTGTTAATTTTACTTTATCTGTGCCACTCTGGTAGTCAACAAATGACAATTCATTGTGTTGCTTCATTTTTAAATTGAATCAAGTTGAAAATTTTAAATTACAGTAAAATACAAATAAAATATATCATCTTAACCATTTTTAGGTATACAGTTCAGTGGTACTAAGTACATTCACCTTGTTGTGCTATCACCACCACCCACATCCGGAACTCTTTTCATCTTGCAAAACTGAAACTCTATACCCTCTAAACAACTCCCTGTTCCCCACTCTCTCTGGTAACCACCATTCTACTTTCTATGATTCTAACTAGTCTAGGTACCTCATATGATTGGAATCATACAGTACTTGTCTCTGTGTGACTGCCTTATTTCACTCAGCATAATGTCTTCAAGGTTTATCCATGTTGTAGCATGTGTCAGAATTTCCTTCCTTTTTAAGGCTGAATAATATTCCATTGTATGCATATACTACATTTTGTTTATCTAGTCATCTGTGGATGGACGTGGGTTGCTTCCACCTTTTGGCTATTGTAAATAATGCTACTGTGAGCATGGGTGAACAATTTCTCTCCGAGACTCTACTTTCACTTCTTTTGGGTATATACCCAGAAGTGGAATTGCTGGGTCATATGGTAGTTCTATTTTTAAGTTTTTGAGAAACCACCATACTGCTTCCCACAGAAGTTACACCACTATACATTCCCGGTAGTGGTGTACAAGGGGTTCCAACTTCTCTACATCCTCACCAACACTTGTTACTTTCTGTTTTTTTGCTTTGTTTTGTTTTTGATAGCATCCATCCTAAGGGGTGTGAGGTGGTATCTCATTGAGGTTTTGATTTGCATTTCCTTGATGATTAGTGGTGTTGAGTATCTTTCATGTGCTTGTTGGTCATTTGTATATCTTCTTTGGAGAAGTGTCTATTCAAGTCCTTTGCCCATTTTTAAAACAGGTTGTTTGGGGTTTTTTGTTGTTCAGTTGTAGGAGTTCTTTGTATCTTCTGTATAGTAACCCCTTATCAGATACAAGATTTGCCAGTATTTTCTCCTATTCTGTAGGTTGCCTTTTCACTCTGTTGATTGTGTCCTTTGATGCACAGAAGTTTTAAATTTTCATATAGTCCAGTGTATCTATTTTTTTCTTTAGTTGCCTGTGCTTTTGGTATCACACCCAAGAAATAATGTCAAATTCAGCATCATGAAGCTTTTCTCCTATGTTTTCTTCTAAGAGTTTGTTTTAGATCTTACTTAGAGCTAAAATGAACTTTGAGTTAATTTTTACATATGGTGTAAGGTATGGGTCCGATTTCATTCTTTTGCCTGTGAATATCCAGTTTTCCCAACATCATTTGTTGGAAAGACTGTCTTTTCTCCATTGAACGGTCTTGGCACCCTTGTTGAAAACCATGTGGCCATATATGCCAGGGTTTATTTCTGGGCTCTCTTTTATATTCCATTGGTCTCTATGTCTGTCTTTATGCCAGTCCCACACTGTTTTGATTACTGTAGGTTAGTAATAAGTTTTGAAATCAGGAAGTTTGAAACCTCCAACTTTGTTCTTCTTTTTCAAGATTGCTTTGGCTATTCAAGATCCCTTGAGATTCCATGTGAATTTTAGGATGGATTTTTCTATTTCTGCAAAAAACGCCATTGGGATTTTGATACATTATTGCATTGAATCTGTAGACTGCCTTCTGTAGTACTGACATCTTAACAATATTAAGTCTTCCAATCCATGAATATGGGTCTTTCTACCTATTTGTGTCTTTTAAAATTTCTTTCAGCAACAGTTTGTAGTTTCCAGGGTACAAGCCTTTTGCCTCCTTAGTTAGGTTTATTCCTAAGTATTTTATTCTTTTTGATGCTATGGTAAATGGAACTGTGTTGCTTCCTTTTAAAAAATTACTGATGAGGTACAACTTTAAGTTTATATTGTATATACAGTTTTGCAACTTGCTTTATTTACTTAATATAGCTAAAATGCCTTATTTTCTTTTTGTTGTAAATTATATGGTGAATAGGGTTAGGGCAAGAGTGTCTTTTTAAACTACAACATGTATAACTTTATTAAAAATGGCTTAACTTTTACAAAGAAAACACAGGTAATTTTTAAAGAGTAAAATTTTACTGGGCTTGTTAACTAACATCTTAGAATTGATCCTTACAATCTCTATGAAATTGGTATTATTGCTATGTTTCTACAGAGAGTTGTAAAAAGTTGTTAAAAGTCTGGCTGTTAAGAGGCAGAACTGTAAAAACAAAACAAAACAAAAACAAAATTATGAAGATTAGGCTTACCGGCTAAGTTATATTTACAACTGAAAGAAAAAATGAAACACAATCGTCTTTCAGGTAGGTAGTTAATCTTTCCTAACCTGTTACCATACAGATCTTAAGAGGATTAGGATCAGTTCCAGTATAGAAATAAGGCCAAAGGACTTCTTTAAAAGGTCATTAAAAATACAGAGATGAGATTTATTGTTCAAATTATGGATTGAAACCTCGTGCAACTCATCTTCTAGAAAAATGCCAGTCTAATTGGGTCTCCCTTTTGGCAGAGCTGGATTTGCTAGGAACCAGTACAACATAATTTCTCTCAGCATATCCCCCCGCTGCCCAGAATCCATCTGCTACTAATGGCGATTCCTCCTGTTTCTGACAAATCTCCGTAATCTATTCAAGTTCGTTTCCTATTTCCACCTCCTAGAATGCCTGCCTGAATTAAATCTCTTAGAACCCAAGACACTGGGCAGAGTACAACCCCCTTGGTCATTATGAAGGTTGTGTTCTGTCTTTCCATGTTGCATGATTTTTCTACCCTCAGAGACAATAAGTTGAGGGTCTAGAAGTACATCTATCTTGTCATGATAATTTTACACGGGCCAGGGTACTGTGGAGGAAGACCACAACCATATTTCTTTAATCTGAATGACAAAGGTATTTTAAGTTTTTATGCCTGTTATAAAAATCTCTTATTAGCTTACACTCACCATAAAAATAGGTCAGTTCTGACAATATACCCTTCCGCTCTATCTCCCTTAGTAGATATTTTTGTGTGGAAACATAACATGGGCATTTTATTGGGTTTTCATTTTGTTTTGTTAAAATATCCACATGCCCATCCTGTAAACACTTTACAGCCTCTTACTCTTTTTGTAGAAATAGCATACATTTCTCAAATTCATATTTCATGTCTTCTCTCCTATATTATACTTTTTTCTGCAACAATGATTTGCTGGCTTATATGGTTATTACTTTTCCAACTTGTTCCACACTGCCCTTCAAGGGCTGGTGCATTTCCAGAATTTTTCTGCAATGGAGTCAGCCTTCTTTATGGGCCACAATTAGTGCTTCCAGCGTTCAGTGGAGAAACTGCACCATGAACACAAAACCCCATAGAAAAGGGTCAGAAACTGTGTTTCTCACACACAAGCCTCAGACCTTGCTCTGCCTCTCTCACCTGTGGAGTTGCTGAGGGATTTCAGTCAAATTACCAGCCAGGGGCTGCTCCTGAAGTTCTTCTTGGGGCAGAAAGCATGGCAGAGAGGGTGGGGGTGGGACACGTCACCAGGAGTGACAGAAGCGCCTGCAGCCCACCGTCCCCAGGATGCAGACAGTTGGGGCAGCACACCCCTTGCTGGAGGTCACCCAGTCTCCAGGCTCTGGGGCAGAGAACGGCTGGGAGACTGACGGAACTCGCCAGAGAGGCCTGGCTCTCCAGGGCACCGCCTGGTGAGAAGTGGGGCCCTCCCCAGACTGCAGAGAACAACCGGGCTGATGGCTGCTCCGAAGTCCTGTTTAGACCCCGCCCTGCAGCGCTAACTGAGGCCAGGTTCAATGTCTTTCTTGCTTCCAGAAAGCAGCTACAGCTCCAAGGAAAGCGATATCCCCTGGAGCAGGCGGATGGGTCCCTCTGGTCTGAGGCTGTGCAAGGGAGCCTCAGACACCATTCACTTTCTCTCTCCCTCTTTTTTTTTTTTTTTTTTAATTTATGTATTTATTTATTTATTTGGCTGTGTTGGGTCTTCATTGCTGCTTTCTCTAGTTGCGGCGAGCGGGGGCTACTCTCCGTTGTGGTGCATGGGCTTCTCATTGCCGTGGCTTCTCTTGTTGCAGAGCACAGGCTCTAGGCACACAGGCTTCAGTAGTTGTGGCACGCGGGCTCAGTAGTTGTGGCGCACGGGCTTAGTTGCTCCGCGGCATGTGGGATCTTCCCGGACCAGGGCTCGAACCTGTGTCCCCTGCATTGGCAGGCAGATTCTTCTGTATTTATTTATTTATTTATTTATTTACTTACTTATTTTTGGCTGCGTTGGGTCTTCATTGCTGCACACAGGCTTTCTCTAGTTGCAGCAAGCGGGGGCTACTCTTCGTTGCGGTGTGCGGGCTTCTCATTGTGGTGGCTTCTCTTGTTGCAGAGCAGGGCTCTAGGTGTATGGGCTTCAGTAGTTGTGGCACACAGGCCCAGTAGTTGTGGCTTTCAGGCTCTAGAGTGCAGGCTCAGTAGTTGTGGCGCACGGGCTTAGTTGCTCCGCGGCATGTAGGATCTTCTCTGAACATGGCTCAAACCCGTGTCTCCTGCATTGGCAGGTGGATTCTTAACCACTGCACCACCAGGGAAGCCCGGCAGGCGGATTCTTAACCACCGCCAGGGAAGTCCCTCTCCCTCTTTTTTTAAAATCAATATCAAATGGACATAAAAGTTGCAAGTACAGTACAAAGAATTTTTTTCCTGAACCATTTGAAAGCAGTTGCCACCGGCTATCTCATCGCCCCTGAATACTTGGCTGTGGTTTCCTTTATTCTCCTATACAGCCAGGACACAACGTCAAAGTCAGGAGATTAACACTGATACATTACTACCATCCAACCCTCAGACCCCATTCAGGTTTCATCAGTTGTCCCAGTCATATCATTCACGGCAAAAAGATCCAGTTCAGAATCACATGTGGCATGTGGTTGCCATGTCTCTTCAGGCTGTTTTGTCTGAAACAGTTCCTCAGTCTCCCCTTGACATGACCTTGACACTTACGAAGATTTGGGCCAGTTATCCTGTAGCTGTCCCTCTGTTTGGGTTTGTCTGATGTTTCCTCATGACTAGATTCAGGTTATGCAGAGATATCAACAAGAGGTGATGCTGTGTTCTTCTCACTGCATCTATTAGGTGATGCATAGTTCCAATTTGACCTGTTACTGAATGACGTTTCTTTAAGTACTTCATCAAGGCGGAGTCTGCAGGCCCCTCCACCATAAAGTTACTCTCCTGTTTCCACCCCAACCCTGCCAGGATGCCCCCCTCCCCCTGGCCTGGCACCAGGCAAACCCCAGTGTGAACCCACCAGCCTGGCGAGGGCCCTGACACCCGCCCTGGGCACCGCCCCCCTGCTACCTCATGGCTTTAGGACTGAATTGTTCAGGAAGAGGAAGGAGGCAAAGGGGAAGAGAAAGAGCCTTGTTTCTCTTTTCAAAATTAACAACAGTGATTAATAGTAATAATTGTTAACACTAATGAACACATGGTGCCAGGCAGTCTAAGCACTTTATGTGTATTAACTCGTTTAATTTTCATAACTGCCTATGAGGTAGGTATGCTTTAGCCCCATTTCACAAACAGAACGGAAACACTGAGAGGTCTTAACCTGTGCCCAGGGGTGCACAGCCGGCAGCTGGCAGAACCAGGGTGTGAACCCAGTAGACTGGCTCTAGAAAAAGTGCCTTTAACCAGCCCTGTCCGGTCCACTTCTGCCCCCACCCCCTCCACAGAGAGGCTCTTGCTTGGGCCTCCCATGACGTCCATGTTCCCAGATCCAAAGGAGAGGGGTCGGTCCTCATCTGTCAGCAGTTGGCCACTCCCTTCTTGAAATATCCTGTGGTGGCTTCCGTGACACCATGTTCTTGATTTCTTCCTGCTGTTCTGGCCACTCTTTCCCAGGCTTCTTTGCCAGCTCCCACTTCTTTCTCTTCTCTTGGGGTTTGAATTGCTCAGGGCTTCAGCTCCAGGTCATTTCTCTTCTCATTCTAGTTTCACATGAATGTCCACATCTTTAAGTATCTCTTGTGTGCTGACAATGTTGATATTTATCTTTCTAGTCCATGCCTCCTTTGAGCTTCCAAACTCCTATCCAGCTGCTTACTTGGCATATCTGCATGTTTTTCTCTCTCCAAGGCATCTTGAACTCAACAGGTCCAAACTGAGCTATTGATTTTCCTTCCTTAAAGCTGCACCTGGCACAGTTTTCCCCAAATGAATGAAATGTCATCACCACCCACTCAGCAGCTCGAGGCAGAAGCCCAAGAGCCATCACTGAGTCTCCCTCACTGTTCCTACCACCCCTCCTCCATTCAATCCACAGCTAAGTTTTATTGCTTCTTCCTCCTAAATGTATCTTGAAAGACGTCCACTTCTCTCCACTCTTACCACTTAATTCTAAGCCACCATTATCTCTTTCCTGGACTCCTGCGACATCCCCCAGTTAGTCTCCTGCTTCATTCCTGCCACCCTCTTATCCCTTCTCCGCACAGCAGTCAGGGGCCTTGGAAAACATGTAATCCGCTCATATTAGCACAGCGTACAATCCGTCATGGCTTCCCACTGGCTTAGAATGCAAGAGTCCTCCCACCCATGCCTTGGCTTACAGGCCCTGCATGATGGGGCCTAGGCTTGCTTGTCCAGCTTCATCTTCCGCCCTTGCCTGCCATACTCCAAACACATCATTGTTTCCATGACGAGCCTTCCTGCCTCGGGGTCTTTGTACACGCGGTTTCTCCCCACTTGCTATCTGCCCAACACACACTCCTTCAGGTCTCAACGCAAATGTCAGTTTCTCAGGGAAACCTGGTCCACTATCTGTTCCTGACTTAATCTGGTTCCCTCATTTTTTTTCTGTTTGTAGGACTTAGCACATTCTTCATAGAACTTAGCACATTTTGGTTTAATGTTGGCTTGCCCCTGGGCTCAGGCCTCAGCCCTCTTCTATTTTTTCCCCTAAGTCAGTGTTTCTCAACTTGGGGTGGAGGGGTGGGTGCTGATGGGTAGGTTGGCAATTTTGTTCCCCTGGGGACATTTGGTAACATAAGAAGACATTTTGATGGTCACAATTGGGAGTGAGAGTGTGCTACTGCCATCTAGTGGCTAGAGGCCAGGGATGCTGCTAAAATCCTACAATGGACAGGCCTGATCCCCCTCCCCCCACAACAAAGAACTACTCTGCCCCCAAACGTCAGTAGTGGGGAGGCTGAGGAACTGTGCCCAGGCGATCTCATGGTTTTACATACCATCCGTACGCTGGCAACTCCCAAATTTCTCTCCATTGCAGACTAATATACCTGACTACCTACTTGACATCAAACTCAACATGTCTAAAACCCAACTCCTGCCTTCCCCACTACTCAACCCTTCTAATTGTTCAGGCTGAAAATATTGGAGGCATACTTGAACTCTTTCTCTCACAACCCACATCCAGTCCATCAGCAAATCCTTTCAGCAATTTCCTCAGCGCAGATCCAGCACTGACTACTCCCCACCAGTTTGCTGCTACCACCCTGGTCTCCTCCACTGCCTCTCACCTCAGAACTGGTTTCCTCCATCACCTCTTACCTCGGAACTGGTCTCCTTCACCACCTCTTGCCTCAAAACTGGTCTGTTGCTGACCCCACCCCTCCACAGTCTGTCTATTCTCAATCCAGCACCCAGAGTGATCTTTTAAAAAATATAAGCAGATCATATCACTCCTCTGCACAAAACCTGCTAATGGATTCCCATCTTATGGAGATAAAACCAAAATTCTTATACAGCCTGGCCTCTGAGTGACCTCCCTGACTATCCTCCTACTGCTCTCCCCTCTCCTCACTTTGTTCCACCCACACCAGCCTCCTTGTTTTTCAAACACACCAAAGTATGCTAATGCCTCAGGGCCTTTGCACTGGCGGTCCCCTCTTCCTAGAACATTTCCCCCCCTCCCCCCAGACAGCTGCGTGGCTTTGCTCCCTCACTTCCTATGGGCCTCTGTATAAAAGTACCTTCCCAGGTAAGCTTAGTGACCACTCTATACAAAACAGTAACCCCTCCTACCCCGCACTCCCAAGCCTCTTTACCCTGTTTTACTTTTGTCCAGAGGGAGGTATCACCATCTGACATGCTACGTACTGACTTCATCTGCTAATTAACCTGTTTCCTCATTCTGGAACATAAGCAGGGAATATGTCTGTTCCATTCACTGTTGCATACCCGGTGCCCAAAACAGTGCTTGGCGCATAAAGGAGACAAATTTGTTCAGTGACTGAATGAGTATTATCTCCAGTTCACAGATAAGACACTGGCTTTAAGTAACTCACCCAAATGAAACTTACAGAGCCACAGTTTTCACCACTTCTCCTGGACCTTGGGACTACCTCCCTGCCCTCTTCCCTGAATAAAGGGGAAAGATATTTAGGAGTGAGGACAGAGTGATTTGGGGAGGGGATTTGAGTTTAGTTTCTGATAAGAAGGGGCCGGGGCCACAGGATACCCTAAGACTTTGTGGGGGAAAGATGTCTCAATAGGCAGAGGCCTTCTAGGTCCACCCTTGTAGTATCCCATGTTTAAGAATCCTGAATGGGGAAGGGACCAGCCTGAGTGGTGAACTTGCCAGTTCCTCCAGGCACCAGCCTCTGGCTACCTGGGGGCCCTGGGCAACCCCCCACCCCCTGGAAGGCAGGGAGCCACACCCGGCCCTGGCCCTGCTGCCTGAAGGATGCCAACAGGGCAGCTCCCAGCCACTAGCTCCAGAGGTCGCCTTGCAGGTTCCCCAGAGAAAGATCCCGGCTGGGAGGGGCTGCATCTTCACCTACCCTAGCCGGTCCAGCCCAGCCCCCTCGACAGCACCGGCCCCTCGCACTCACTCTGCCATTCGGTGATGGAGATCATGCTGCAGGCTGCCTGGGGGACCTTCCGGGTGGAAGCTGGCAAGGGGTGAGGAGCCCAGAGGACCGAATTTGTACATGCTCAAGGGAAGCTGACCCTTGGTAAGTTGTGAAATGAGCCTCTGGTAAATCATTAACTTCCCCTAGACAGACACACACACACACACACACACACACACACACACACACACACACACACACACACACACGGCTGCTTAAAGTCAGAAGTCTCCCTCCGGGTTCTTCCCAGAGGGCACTGCTCCCTCCCACGCGCTCCGCCCACTCGGAGAAGGCCACGCCCATCTGACCCCTGTATTCCCCACCACCCCATGCCCTGAGGCTGAGTTCAGCTGTTTCCATCTCTTTTGCAAAATTTGGACTCTTTATGGAAGAATTGGGATTTAGGAGTACCTGGATTCCTTACTGGCTTGGTGGAAGGTGTGGGAAGAGGTGGGATCTGTTTCTCTTCGGAAAAGTACTAAATTCATCTTGTAAGTAGTTTGCTCGCTTTGTGCCAGTACCCACGCTAGACGCTAGGGGCGACAAACAACTGAGTAAAACCTGTTGCTGGCAGCCTTAGGAGAGCGCCAGATTCGGTTGAATCTAGGACAAAAACGTCCCAAGGGAGTTAGACACGGAGGGCTTCGATCTCCTTTCCTCCAGCAGTGTCCAACTTTGGACTGTGAAGTTGAGCTATGGAAAATGAAAGATGAATTTAGGCTTAGGGTAGGGCTGGACAACGATTCAGGAAACCTGGTTCGAATCCACCCACCAGTTGTGTAGATGTGGCTGCATCCTTTCCACCCTCTGTGGGCCTGAAAAAAAGAGAGGCTGGACAGTTCCTAACATCCTTTCTCTCATTGTAGAGCAGTGGTTCTCAATCCCACTAGAGCCAGCATTCCCTCTGTAATGTCCCCTCTGTCCTGCAGTGCAATTCATAGATGATATGACCAGTCTACATACATCATTAAAAAAACCCTCAAAGCTAATTATAATAAAGAAGAAAAAATTATAATAAAACACAATGTCTCTCAGTATATAAATGTTCAGGCAAAACTTAACAGAAGACATAAGTAAAGTAGGCAGATTGCTTGCACCTACTTGTGATAAGTTTGAACTTAAGAGAAATAGACCACCATTATATACCACCACCCCTCCAAAAAAACCCAAATAACCATTCTCTCCATAAAAGAAAATGAAAGAGCGGTAGGGAGTGAATACCAGAATAAAAACTAATGTTAGCTAAGTAAAAAGAGACCAGAGGTCCTTGCATATAAAAAAAGAGGGAAATAAACTTCACTGAAGTAGAGATAACATAGCAAAGCAAGTTAGAGATGGCAAGGTGGAGACATTGAGGAAACACCATGTGAATGCAAACAAACAGTTTGAGGGAGTTCCCTGGTGGTCCAGTGGTTAGGATTCAGGGCTTTCACTGCCATGGCCCGGATTCAATCCCTGGTCAGGGAACTGAGATCCTGCCAGCCATGCTGCACAGCCAAAAAACAAAAAAACAAACCAAAAACTGCGTTTGTTGTGTGTGTTGTTTAAATAGCTCCCCACGTTACCACATGGGATGGGGTAGTGGCGACATGTCATAGACACATAGATCTGTATTTTGAAACGCCATCATGTGTTGAGGCAAAATTCAGTCTGTGGGACCTTAAAAGGCCTTGGAGATCATATATTTCCAATAGGCAATGGGGAAGAGAGGATGGACTGGAAAGAGAAGTGGTGATATAAGCCGTTTAGAGAAATTGAATGTGGACCCCTGGGACAGTATCAGAGAAAAATAGAAAAACAACAGGCAATTCCCCAAAACATTTCCACATATAATTGTTACAACATAGGTGTTCGTCTTTGGGCTGTAAAAAAACTTAAAAGATATAAAGGAGGCAATAATATGAAATAATTTCTAAAAACATTTCTTGAGGAGATCCAAGGAGACCCCTTGCATTTCAAGTGTCTTTGCTCTAATGATGTTTGGTTCTCTCAGAGCTCCTCTGTTAACTGTTTTCAGTCAGCCTCTTTGCTTATTCAGTAAGACCCTACTGCGTTGGAACCAAATATACAGTAGTTGCAATGTTAGAATACATTGTGTAGACAATGAGTGGAGCAGATTATTCAACAATTTTGAGACAATGTCTTTATTCCACTTAAGAGCCTTCTCCATAATAACCATCTCCTAACTTACTGAGTTATTCATAGAACTTATTTTTAAAAAAACTTAGCTTATAAAAACTTGTTAGGACTATTATGAATTCCAGTACGACTGACATACTGGTAGTGGGTTTAGTCCATTTGTACATTTTAAAGTCGTGCAGGACAGAAAGCAATTATTTATTTTGGAAACCTGCCCTGTGCATTGCAGCCACTAAATGCCAGTAAGAGTTTTGCCCCCTTAGCAGTGAGACAACTTAAGCTCCCCTGAAAATTTCCAAAATCACCCCTAGGAGGCAGTATCATCCCCATTGAAACTGGTAGGTTAAGAGCTCAGGCTATAAAATCAGAACACCCTGGGCTTCATCCTAGCTCCATGAGACAGATATTTTATTCAGCCTTTCTGTGCTTCAGTTCCTTTGATAATAATAGTACCTATCACGTAAAGATATAATGAGAATTAGTGAGTAAACGCATGTGAGGTGCATAGAACCCGGTACCTGGCTCATAGTAAATAACGAGTCACTGTTCTTATTATTCTAGTATAGTTATGATAATTACTGTGTTATTAATATTACTATTATTCGTGCACTGTTAAATGCTGTTATGTGAAAGACTTCTGATCTCCTCTTAATTGTGGTTTTAAACTGCTCCCACAGGAGTATAAAATAGCAGCTAACAGTACCTCCCCTAACAATGGAGCCCACCTGTAAGCTCAGAACTGAACCCTCCTGAAGCTGGGCCCTCTTCACCTGGTTCTCAGATTACAGCACTGGGCACCAGAATTGGGCCCCAAGGGGTTTGTCTATAGCCCATCTTCCTGGAGAGGGGCCCACTTCATGGGGGGCAACCCCAGGGAGGAGGACGTAGGCCCTGGAAAGCCTGTCCTGATCACTGTGGAGAAGGGCTGGGATAGTGCAGCTACTCACTGGGGCTGGAGGAATAGAAGTGGGCAGGGGGAGGACACCTCAGATGGCTGAACAACAGGGGCCCTGCTGACGTCCTCCAGCGAAGGCTATGGAGCCAGCAAAGGGGAGACCTTGGGAAACATTTTCCCTCTTCCCTCATCATGCCCCTAAAGGCAGCCAAGGGGCCAACACAGTGTCACCACCATCTCCTCTCATTTGTAAATGAATTTGAGTTTTCAAAGGGTTTTTCATCCATTTTTTCATTTGACTTTCTTGAGAGCTCCATAAGATGGCAATTAATATCCCCATTTCGCAGATGAGGAAACTGAGACTCAAGAATTTTAGTGACTTGTCCAAATCTTCATGCAGCTAGCAAGGAGCGGAGCCAGGAGTTGAGCATGGCATCTCCTTTCCTCCATCATTCTCAGCAATGGGGTGAGCCAGTTCTGCACTGGAGGCTTAGGGATAAGGGGGCATGTGGCATGGCCCCCATTCCCTGGCAGCAGCAGGGTCTGAAGCCTGGCTGCCGCCTGACCCTAGCATGCCTCTCTTCAAGAATAAATACACAACCACACAGTTACAGAGCACTACTCCTTAAAGGGCATTCTGCTAGTTGCTTTTTCATTTATAGTTCCTGACTACTGCCCCCTTTTGCAACCCCAGCCTGGCTTGATTGAAGGGCTGATCTGGGCCAGAGGGTGGAGCGGGCAGGGACCTGTGAGCATCATGCTTGGAAAGAGGCGCCCAGCAGTGCCCTGTGTTCGCACATTCCACCTCCTCTCCAGGTCAATGGCTTTGGCCTAGAGGGGGAGCTGCAGACAGAGAGGCAGGTCCTGGAAACTGACAATTTCTCCAGTATACCTCCTCCAGCTCTAAAGGTCTGTCTTGAGCCTGTATCTGGTCCCAATTCTCCCTGATTCACAAAGGACATCAAGGTTTATAGCTCTCCCAGGGATGTTACAAAATCCAGTCATTTTACTTATTTTTAAAAGTATAGATAGATAGATGATAGATACAAAATACATACTCCACTAGCCTTTTAAAGATGAGAAGAGGTGTCCAGAATTCAAAATCAGTCATTAGAACCAGGCTGAGGCTAATCAGGAATTATTACAAGAAGCTTGCCTTCCTATATCCTCTTTCTTGAACCATTAATGCTTCCTCCTCTCCCCAGACATCCTGCAGAAGCCCAGGGAAGCCTGCCGCTGTCCTGGTCTCCCGTTCTCTCTCCACCCCCCCGCACTATAGAATTCACAGGGTTTCTTGACTCTCACTCCTCACAAACACTTCAAATTGAGCAGCTCTGGTAAAGTCCTTCACACTGAGTGTCAATAAGGGATAACCACTGAGTACCTGCCAAGAGAAATGACCCCAAAACACTGAGGCTAGATGAAAAGAATTTGGGCAACCTTTCTGATACCACCCCCCACCCCTGCTTTCAGTGGAAGCTTCCAGGGCCTGAAGAATCTGATATTTCCATTGTACAGGACCTTGGGACAAACGTTGATCTGGGATCACCTGGATCAAAAAGATGACAGTGGTGTTGACAACAAACCATCATTCCCTAGTTCATGGGGAGGTGGCACGCTTCTGAGAACTCCAGGATCCCTGCCTGGGGAGGCTGAGATGGACAGCCCAAGGCATGGGGGGAATGGGGGGGTGCATATGCTCTGAACCCAGTTCTCTTAGGGAAGGATGGCCCCAGATACCCCTCCCCTCTTCTGCCAAGCACGTAAACACTCATGGACCCCAAGGCCAGCCACAGGCAGACACGGACACAGAGTGCCAGAGACACACCACTTGTACAAACCATTTATTCCCTGCATTGGGTTTATACAAACTTGCAAGATACAAATGCAGAACTCACTGGGTGCTTCAGTACCTATATCTAAAAAGAATGCTGCTGAGAGGGAAGCAAGCTCCCGCCTGTCACTCAGGACAGCCCCTCCCTGGGGAAGGGTTCGTCGGCTAGAAAGATGCTAAGGGGCTGGTACGGCTGTTTGGTCCCCTGACAGAGATGCCCTCTGTTTATCTAAACTTAACTCTTCTTCTAAGGTCACTTTTATACTAAATAAAGACACTGAGTCATAAATTTCCTTGTATGGTTTATTGTCTAATACTAGCAAATCAAATTGGCCCCAATATGTGCATAAATAGATATATGTGTATATATATATATATGTATATTTCATATTTTCCTTAGTTTGAAGAGCTGCCAGGTTGTCGGGGGATACCTAAAGGGAAAGGAATTAATTCTGTCTTGCTATAGTCAGCCCTGCTCCAAGAGCATCCCTCTCACCAAGGAAGGCGAGCAAGTGCACACAGCTTGCAACCTCAGAAAAACTGTAAAGTGAAAGTATTAGTATTTGATTACAGCCTCTTGGTTATTGATGAGGGAGGTAATGTGCTAATTGGGAAGGCCCTAGATTAGTAACCAGGGCTGTCACCAGGTTGGTTACTTTGCCCTGGGCCTCCATCTAGGCCCCCTTCATTCATAGCGAGATGCTTTAGGCTGGGAATAGGGTGCCAGCAAATGTCAAAGTGGGAAGCCAGGCTTCAAATGCTGGCCAGGAGCTCTGTGCTAGACTCCAAAACCCTTGATTCCAGATCTGGACAAAAGACATCCATTCTGCCCAAATTCTTGCAAGGCAAGAGCCCCTTGCACACTTCAATAGTCGATAAGCAGTTTGGAAGGCTGAGCTGGCTTAGTTCAGAGCCCCAGCAGCAAGAAAGTCCTTGGCAAGTCTGAGATGTACCTTGTCCGTGGGACCCTCTGGGCTGACTTCGCAGTCTGGATGCCAGACTGGGGTACCATCCCCTTAACAATGGCCCCCAGAAGAAAGGTCACAGAGGGAGACAGATGCCATAGGTGTCACCCAGACCAGTGAGGGATCAAGTGAAAAGGAGTGTGAGAAGCCCAAGGAACTTGAATGTATCTGCCCCGAAGGACCCGTGATGCCAAACCGTTTCCTTTGGCCGTTGCAAAATATTCTAGGTCCATCAAAGAATAGACTGACATTCTCAGTGCTGTTTGGCATAGGCTGCCCTTTCCAGCAGGGTGATAAAGGAGGTGGTCCAGGAGCACATCTGGGGGGTGTGTGCCTGCGAGGCTGTACTTTTGTGCACACAACTGTAAACATTTCCTTGAAGAGAGTTCACACCCAATAACCCTAGAGGGTCATCAAAAGTTGACAGTGTAATCAAATCCTTAGACCAGGACTTGCAAGAGAATGTCCTGCCCTGGCAAGATCCTCTCCGGGTGAGCTCTGGGGACCAGCCCTTTGCAGACTGGGGAATGGGAGGAAGGAAGCTGCCGAGGAGGAGGGAAGGGTGGAGGGTTGGACCTAGAGGCAGCCGTCCCAGTCTCCTCATATCATTTGCCAATTCCATTCAGACATTGCACATTTTGAAAATAGATTTGCTTTTATAACAAAAGCGTAAAATAGATCTGTCTTAAAATAAGTCTTTCCTCTCCCCTTCTTTGGATCAAAAGGCATGGGGTATGGCCGCAGTATGCTAGGAATGATATGGAAAGTAAAGGAGAGAAAATGGGCCTGGGCAGGAGTTCTAGTAAAGGATCAGACATCCAAACAAATATATATATATATATTACATATACATCTATAATATGTATAATCTTCATAAAACATATATTAAGGCATGTAAAGCAACATAAAGAGCCAGCTTTATGAAATAAGAGGTGAGAGAGAGGTGGCAGAGGGGCAGACATTAATCCTCGGTATTTTACATGTATTTCTAAAAATATCACTTAAAAAAAAAGGAGAGACAGACAAAGAAAGGGGAAGGCATGGAAGGCCCTGAAAAATCTGTCTCTTATGGATGGATAAGGTGTGGGAGAAGATGGAGAAGGGAGAGACGGTTACCTGGGAGCCAATCCCACCTGCCAGTCTGGGGGGGGCGCGGGGAAGGGACAGGTTTGGGGTGCTTGAGCTGTGCTGAAGATGGGAACTGCAGCCAAGGGTCATGTTCAAAAAACCTGCTAGAAGTGAAGGTAAGTGGAATCCCGTCTGTAAACCCTCAGAAGCATGAGAATATCCTAAGCACCTAGAACAGTGCCTGGTACATAAAAGGTGCTCAGTAAATATTTGTTGAGTGAATTGTCAACTTTACTTGCATATGAACCATAACTGTCCCAGCCACGAAGGAGTGGAGAGGAATTGTTGGAAGGTGAAGTAATCATTCTTGGGGCCGCTGGAGGTCAGACTGAAGTCTCTGGGCAGCAACTCTGGCAAAGAGAAGGCCTAGGGGCCAAGGTTTTTCAGCTTCACTCTCTCTCCTCCATCCTCTCTGGCTACATTCATCTGAAGGTGGGTGGCGCATACGGAGAATGGGCTTTGCTTCTGTCTCTCCACTACTGGCTCCCTGGGTAGGTGGGTTGTGAGTGAGCCAAGCTAGAAGGGAGACCTTCCATACAGCCTCAACTTGTCCTCATCTGGGATGCCTGCGATGCCTGGGATGCCAGGGTAGGGCCCCAGGATCCGGCCCGCAGACTAAGGCCGCATTCCCTCTTTCCAGGGCACACGCTCAGCTGGCCCACAGCACATTTCAGGGGGAAGGGAGACAAGATAATGTCACAGAAATGTTTAGGAAAGGCCCCAAGGCTGACCACACCCTCTGTAAGACAGGTCCTTCTCTCTGCTCCTGACCCCAGAACCAGGGCCCAGACCTAGAAAGAGCCATCTCCCAGACTGCTGCTGCCCGGCCCCTCAGCTCACACCTCCATACCCACAGCAGTATGCTCCATGGCAGGTCCTCGGTCTGGCAGCCCCGCTGATCCTGGGGACGAGGTGGGAGAAGCAGAGCCAACAGCTGGCACTATACTTGGCACTAACCTAAGGTTCCACCCTGGGGAAACCAATCCCTTACCCCTTCTCATCTCCGTCCTCCTCCTCCTACTTGCGCATGAGTCCTGCTGCTTCCCTTTCCTCCCACTCTCCTGAGACCTCTCCCTCTCTCTCTGCTACCCTTCTCAACCTGCCCTCAGACACTGCACAGACCTGCTGCTCTCTATCCACAGCCAGCACTGTCTTCTGGGAGCCGAGGAGCCTCTCCCCATCTCTCATCATCTTGTCTTTGGCTCAGGCAGGGTGGTCAGCCTCCACTGGACCCCAAAGGAGCACCCATAAGCAGAGATGTGCCAAGACCCTGGGCACAGCTGGGGCAGGACGGCAGGGGTGATGGGGGAAGGGGGTGATGGTGGGTGCTGTTCTCGGTGTCAAGAGAGGAGTCCTAACCTAAGATAGCCCAGGGCGCATTCCCCACCAGGGCATCTTCTCCATCAGGGAATGTTCCAGTAGGGCCATCACAACCCCAGCCAGAGCCAGACCTAGGCTCCCTGTGCCGTGGGCATCAGATAGGATGGCGCTCCTCACCCCACCATCTCACGCCCTGGCCTAGGACCACCGTCTGAGCAGCAAGGACTTCAGGGCCGGGCGCCGTGGGTATGTGGACACTGAGGCATCCGTGCTCCTCTCGGCAGAACCCCGGCCCCCAGCCTGGCTCTCTGTGGCATTCCCATGGGAGCACAGGGGCGGGGGGCCAGGGGGCCAGGATGGGCAGAGGCGGGCTTCAGAACGTGGCTCTGTGGAGCTTCACGGCGTTGGCCTCGGCCAGGGCTTGCACTGGAGGAGAGAGACGCGGGTGAGAAAAGCGCTGCACAGAGGGGCAGACCCTCCAGCCCACCCTCCCCAGAGAGAAGTCTTGCCTTGCAAAAACCTGTGGAAACCCACCCACCCCCTCAACCCTGAGAGAGGGGAACAAACGAGTAGAAGTCAATTCTTGTTCACTTGCCTGATATTGAGCAGCTGCGTGCTAGGGGGAAAGAAGGGACACAGCCTTTGCCTAGAATCTCCCAGTGCTATTTTAATTTACAGTAAGATCTGGGAGTGATCTGGGAGAAATAAGATCTGGGACAAGCAGCTTCTGGGGGCTTCTGAGGCAGGACTGCTGTGTATCTCCACAGATGGCAGGCTTCTTGGCCGACAGGAAGTGCAGGGGTGGGAGTCAGGGCAGTCCCTCAGACAGCGGACAGGAGAGGCCTCAGCTCTGTTCCCGTCTGCTTCTGGAGAAGCAAAGCCACTGGCACTGCAGCATCCAAGAAGCGGCCCTGCCAGCCGGCTCTAGCCCGACACTGCGTGGGGATGCTTGCGGGCTCAAGCAGATGGATGGAAGGGGAAGAGCGGCAAGGGGCACTGGGGTGAGGGGAGAAGCAGTGCCGGGCGGAACAAGAGGGTGCAGATGGCTCAACGGGGGTGAGGGAGGGGGTCCCGCTCCCTGGGCTGGATGAAATACAGTAGAAAAGTGCTTACGTCAGAGCTCAGACCCGCATGGCATGGCTGCTGTCGGCGCCCCGTGGGGATTCAGACGATAGGGGGTTGGCTGGTGGAGCCGGGGAGGCAGGGGAGGTGGGAGGGCTTGGGGTGGCACATTGCACTGGAAACAGAAATGAACAGGGAAGTGAATAGGGGCGGCCGGGGGTGGGAGGAGGTAGGTTGGGCACCCAGAGCAAGCGAGGCCCCCCTCCGTGCGGTGCGCGGGAGCAAGGCAGGAGGCAAGCAGAAGGAGAGCTGAGTTTGGGAACTTGTTCAAGCTGAGGCAGAGCTGGCCTGGTTCCAGGGGTGCCATGGAGGAGAGCATGGGGCCCCAGAGGAGCCCTGGCCCAATCCAGGCTCTGCTGAGAACCAGTGTGACTGTGGGCGAGGCCCAGCCCCTCTGAGCCCAGGGCTCCCCTTCCATCCCTGCAACCGGGAGATACACGTACCTTTCCACGACTGTGGAACAGAATGAGGGATGGCACCTCATAGGCAGTGATATCGCTAGTGATAATGATTAATAGTGCAGTAAAATCACACTAATCCAAATCATCAGGCCCTCATTCAATGACTCAATCCAAGTGATCACCGTGTTTATCAATTCCATGCAAACAGAGGTTTCTGACAGGCTTCAAGCCAGTCGGTTAACTTAGGCTGGAGGGTTCAGAAACGATTCCCCACAGTCACTTACTATCTCTTTTCATCAATCCAGGAAAGGCAAATTCCAATCCACCCCTAAACAGATCATTAAAGGCCTGAAAGTGCTGCCATTCGAATTAATGAGATTTTACTCTATTATCATTATTATTTCATGTTGAGAACAGCAAAATGAAGGACAAGGAAAGGGGAGTCGTATTGTTAGGAACAAGCTCTGCACCGTCTCCAGACCCTGGTGCACCCTTGGTGCAGCTGTGAGAGAGCATCCTCACTCAGGCTCAGAGAAGAACCAGACCTCAGCCAGGGTCACACTGTGCTTCCCCCAAGAGAGGGATCCTGGCATTGAACTTCCCAGTCCCTTGCTCCCACCCGACCCTGGACCTCATCACCTTCCCTGGCCTCTGCACACGAGAAAGGGCCAATGCAGCCCCACGCATATCTACACTCGCCGACATACATACATAAGACACGCAGTGCTCTCCCCGACGGGAAGTGATCCACAGTCTGTGCATGGGATCCAGCAATACCAAACCTTTCTACTCAGCACACATAATCCAGATGCGTGTGTATGGGCACTTCTGAACCTGTGCCTTGCACATGACCCAACACACTTGTAACTTGCCATACAAACACATACACAAACTCTTTCAAAACACACATTTGTGTGCTTTGTCCGTATCACAGATAATGGCTAGTCGTCTGGCAACTTCAACTTTTAAAAGAGTCAAAAAATCAAAACCTAAGCAAGGAAGATCTCAAGGAAGCCAAATAGATGTTACAATGTACATGCAGTGAAGCTCTTACAAATTTATTCATTGAAGAGCTCCTTGGAGTCCAGTTACACTTATTTACACACAATTCTGATATATGTTGACTTGCTGAGTTTCTAGCCCATGAGAGATTAGAAACAGGAAAATCAGGAGAGAGAGAGAGGAATTGAGAGGCCCACTGACATCTATATAAGGCACAACTGAAGAGAGAAAATCTTCTGTAAAAAGTAGACATAATAATTTTAAAGCATTTCACCAAAGAAGACATACAGATGGCCAAGAGGCACATGAAAAGATGCTCAACATCACTAATTATTAGAAAAATGCAAATCAAAACTACAATGAGGGGACTTCCCTGGTGGCACAGTGGTTAAGAATCCGCCTGCCAATCCAGGGGACACGGGCTCAAGCCCTGGTCCGGGAAGATCCCACATGTCACGGAGCAACTAAGCCCGTGCGCCACAACTACTGAAGCCCATGCGCCTAGAGCCCGTGCTCTGCAACAAGAGAAGCCACAGCAACGAGAAGCCCACGCACCGCAACAAAGAGTGGCCGCTGCTCACGGTAACTGGAGAAAGCCCGCGCACAGCAACGAAGACCCAACGCAGACAAAAATAAATAAATAAAATAAATAAATTTATTAAAAAAAAAAAACTACAATGAGGTGTCACCTCACACTGGTCAGAATGGCCATTATCAAAAAATCTAGAAACAATAAATGCTGGAAAGGGTGTGGTGAAAAGGGAACCCTCCTGCACTGTTGGTGGGAATGTAAATTGATAATAGCCACTATGGAGAACAGTATGGAGGTTCCTTAAAAAACTAAAAATAGAACTACCATATGACCCAGCAATCCCACTACTGGGCATATACCCTGGGAAAACCATAATTCAGAAAGAGTCATGTACCACAATGTTCACCGCAGCACTGTTTACAATAGCCAGGACATGGAAGCAACCTAAGTGTCCATCAACAGATGAATGGAAAAAGAAGATGTGGCACATATATACAGTGGAATATTAGCCATAAAAAGAAATGAAATTGAGTCATTTGTAATGAGGTGGATGGACCTAGAGTCTGTCATACACAGTGAAGACAGAAAGAAAACCAAACACTGTATGCTAATGCATATATATGAAATCTAAAAAAACCCAAAAAACTGGTACTGACAAACCTAGTGGCAGGGCAGGAATAAAGACGTAGACATAGAGAACGGGCTTGAGGACACGGGGTGGGAGGGGGAAGCTGGGGCAAAGTGAGAGTAGCATCCACGTATATACACTACCAAATGTAAAATAGTTAGCTAGTGGGAAGCAGCAGCATAGCACAGGGAGATCAGCTCAGTGCTTTGTGACGACCTAGAGGGGTGGGATAGGGAGAGTGGGAGGGAGCCGCAAGAGGGAGGAGATATGGGGATATATGTATGCATATGGCTGACTCACTTTGTTGTGCAACACAAATTAACACAGTATTGTGAAGCAATTATACTCTAATAAAGATGTATTACCAAAAAAAAGTGTAACAGTTTGGTAGCATTTAGCAGGGCTACAAACAGATCTGTATGGATTACAGCCCCCAAGGGCATCTCTTCCACAGAGGTCAGCAAAATAAGGATGTTTATAATTATACTAAATGAGCGAGAGCAAGAAAGATTGATTGCTAAATATAACCTCTTTAAGAAGTCAGAAAAATACTAAACACATTAGGAATATATCCATCAAAATAAATTCACATATGCAGTGGATAGGCAGTAGACAGATGTGCTATTACAGTTGTGTGTTCACAAGTGCTACCACATCTGCAGGCATAATCGGTCACATGTACTCACATTCATGAGGCTGTGCTCTCTCCATCCTGCACAGACAGGTGTGTGTTCACAAATGTGCAGTACATACACTGTGCGCAACATATACACAAATACTCTTTATCATTCCTCATACTGCAAAGAAAGCCTATCACACGTAAATATGTGCATTCATAAGCACTACCTCCACCCACGTATTGTACACTCACGTCAACAGCTTCCCAAACACCATCTGTACTCATAAATAATGGGTCTCCGCACAACACCCATAGACGTTTTGCACACACAGACACACTCCTATATTTGTACTCAAACTTTCCCTCCACCCACACATAACATGCGTGCATACGCACCCATACATATGTGTCTACAACCATTACCCAATACAGACACTGCAATGACATCACGCCACACATACAAACTGAAAATTGCCGCATCTTCCCAGATACTGCACACCAGGTATACCAACAACTGCTACAAGCTCGCCACCGACCACAGCATCCACGCCACACACCCCCACTCAGGCACTAACTACGTCCCTTGCCCGCTGCACTGTCCTCATGCCCCCTGTGCCCAGCGCTCCCCCCCTCCCCCACAGCGCCTGCTGTGCCTGGCAGAACTGCGGCTCTGGGAATCTGGGCCATAGGCCAGGGGTGGTGGGGACAGTGGGCTAAGTCTGAGGTCTGGCCCTGCCACAGCCATTTTTTAAATAGTTGGGGTCTTGGCAAAAGCAAGGTGACCATTTGCTTTCAGCACACGGACCCTGAAATATAAGCCCATGTGTATCAAGGGGGAATCTGAAGAGCCAGGGTGGGTTTTGTTTTCATGGCACCTTTGGCGGGGGAGCTATAGAAGAGAGAGCCAGGGGCTGGGACAGGGGAAGGGGCAGAGGGAAGTTTTAACAGTGCTGTATGCTCTAACCCTTGAAATAGGAAGTTGACTTTTGCCCAGAGCATGTGGAATTTGACCTTTGGAAGCTTCGAGGGCGGTTGACAGAAGCCTCCTTGTAGCCAAACTGGTTCTGCTGCTTTCTGGTTCTGGCTGCAAGATGGGGCTCTCTGAAGCCCATCCCTTCTCTTGCCCTCAACTTCTGACCAACTGAAAGCCTGTTTCTGAAGTATCTCCAAGGGCTTTCCCTGGCCACCCATTCTAATGTCCATTTATATGCCAACTGCTAGTAGGTTCTTCCTTAACGCTTACTTAAATCCCCTTTGCTGTAGCCTAAAACCCTCTGGTTTCTGAAAATATCCATATTTAAAATAGCTAGAAAACCCACAAAACATTTCTCTTTCCACTTTAGCTATTGCTGTTTCAACTAATACTACCACCAGCACCAGCACTACCTCTACTACAGCCGGCTAGCATTTATTGAGCAGTTACTGGGTGACAGACACGGTGCTAGGTGCTTAGCACACCTTGTTTCCATCCTCACACCGCCAGACAGGTATTTTTATTTGAATTTTACAGATGAGGAAATGGAGCCTCAAAGAGCAAAAATTGAAACCCTCCGAGTCACCAACACGAAACGCCATTCCTTCCTCTGTGCGTCCAGCCACGATTCTAATCTGACACTTGCCCAGGCTACCATAACTCTGGCCGGCACAACCTGTCTCTGCCCCCTCAACCAAAGTCATCACAAGCCTGGCATCCATCCAGGGCATTCGTCTGGACTGGTCTTCAGAACCCTCCCTCTCTCTCTCCCTCCTAAGCACCTTTCGTGTTCAGGAGGAGGGAATATTGTCTCCCATGCTTAATTACTTAACCACTGTCCTTCCTCCACCTCAAAGCCTCCCATTCATAGGGTCTCTTCTATTCTTCCCAATTACATTCTCCTCTATTCCGGGGTGCTTTTCCTCAAGCTGAGGGGAAGTGAATCCTATTGGCTGCAACCCCATAGTGTCCACTAAGACCCACTAGCCTTTGTATCAGTGTGAAGTCAGTTCCTTGTACTCATCTTTTCTTAGCAGAAAAGTGGGTTTGGGTCAGTAGCCAAGGCGGTGACTGTATTGGCTGCTTGTACCATCTTCCCTTTTCATTCCTGCTGTTTGCATGCAGCACGAATGGGAAGTCAGAGAATACCCTGGAATACCTGGCCCTCACTCCACCACTGGTACATACTTGCATCTTTTCCAATCAAGCTCAGTTATCGCCTCTTCTCTGGGCCTTTCCTGGACCTGCCCAGGTAGAATGGCTCCCTGCGCTCCCCGCATGGCCTCTGGCCATTCCTCTATCCAGCAGCTAGGCGGGTCATCCTGGCTCTGAGCTCCCAGATGTCGGCAACTCTGGCCCCTTTGCACCCCCTGAGACTAGCACAGCCCCTGGCGCTCAATAAGTGCTCATTCTGACCTCAAGGAACATCTCCCTGTTCTGTCCCTGGCCCCCTGCCGCACTGCACTACCTCCCCTATGCCTGGTCAGCCGGTCTCCCTGGAGGAGCGAGGCCCAGCCCCTCTCACCAGACAGCATGCGGCCCCTGCGGGAGGCCTCGGTCGCCAGGGCACAGGAGATTTCAATCCGCTTCTCCTGCTCCTGCAGCTGGCTCTCTGAGTCCTGGGGCACGTCCACAAGGTCCCCCTCGCCGACGGGCACCACGTTCTGCATACTAAAGAGGCACAGACACACAGAAATGGAGGGCGGGACAGGATGGTCCGACTGGCTTGGGGGCCTGCAGATTGAGGTTGGCAGGGATCCAGGGGCCTGTGAATGTGCAGGCTCCGGTTCCCAGCAAGCCTGTCTCCTGGGGTGAGTGGGACCCTAGCAAAATGTGTGTTGGGACCCCTACCTGCACCATTTAGAAATGAATTAGAAGGGTCAAGTGAACATTTAGGGCACGCTTGACAGGGAAAAGAAGTCACCAGAGAGCAACCCATCAGTTTGTCTTGATGACAGCACGTGCACGAGCCCAGTAGGTCTTCTTGGCACCGATGGCAGAGTCACCAACCCTGCCATGTGCCTGGGCCCAGTCCGCTGCCTGGAACCACTGCTTCCATTTGCTCTCTGCTGAGGAGGCTCGGGAACCCCAACCGCATGAGTCCGGACACTGGATTCCGTGGCACTAGTGCCCCAGGTGCCCCAGGAGCCAGGGTGGGTAGAGGAAGTGGAGGTTCACCAAAGGCCTGTTACCTGGACTTGGCAATGAGCGTCTTGATCCTCTCCACCTTCTTCTGCTTCTCCTTCAACTCCTCTGGGCTCAGGGGAGTGTCAGGCTCCAGGTCAATGTACCGCTCAGGGATGAGGACTTTGTCCGGGGTGGAGAGCTGTGGAGGGGCCGAGGTCACCGCCTCTATCCCTTCCTGGGGTTGCCCCCGCCCGGCCCCTCTTGGACTCTGCTCACCTCCTTACTGATATCCACATCATAGTGCTGGGGCTCCAGCTCCATTTTGCGGAGCCGGGCAATCTCCTCCCGTGGTGTCTCGTAGGCCTGCCCACCAGGCTCCTCTGCCCGCAGAGCTGCCTCCAGGTTGCAGATGTCCACCTCGTGGATGCTGCGGTGACGGCGCACCTAGGCGGCAGCACCGTCGTGACCACGCAGGGCCTCTGTCCCACTGCCAGCAGCACCTCCACTGCTACCCAGGCCTCCACGCAGCCCTAACCATGCCCGTGTCCTCACTGTCCCTGCCTAGCGTGCCTGACCTGGCCACCCCCCACTGCTGAGCTATCCTTCTTCCATGCTGCTGTCCAAAGCCTGCTCACCTGCAAGGGCCCCAAGGTGAAATCTCATCACTGTCTTCTGCCCCCATGCTGCTGTACCTGTGTTCACATCCTGGGCCATATATAATATTTTGGGCAACTGAATCAGTGTGTCTTATATTGATCTCTAATTTTTTCATATGTTAGAAGTTCTAGTCCACCAATTAGAATGTAAAGTGTTTGAGGGCAGGACTCATGGGCCATAATTTTTCTTGTATTTCTGAAATTTAATGGAAAGAAAAATTAGGCCAATAGTTTGGGCTACTCCCAGCTCTGCACTTAATAGCTGTGTGGCCCAGAGATCCCTTAATTTCTCATGACTTTGTTTCCCTATCTCTAAAACGGGGGTAATACTTTCTAATCCAGCATCCTTGAAATGACTAAATGAAATAACATGAAAGGGATTGTGAGTTGTATTGTGCCATGTGATGGTGAGCTATGATGATTAGCTTCAGTAACCCCCAGCCCAATGTTAAGCACATAGGAAATGCTCTAGAAACAAGTGACGGCTACTTCTAGGTTACAGATTTTGTACTATCCTCTGTTAACTGAATTTTGTATAATTCACTTCAGCCAAAATAATCAAGGCATTCCTTTTTGTGAGTTATTTTTCTTTAAACACAAAAAAAGGAAACACTTGTTGTAGTATCTCTTCTGCCCAGTGGGGGACAAGCGTCCCCCAGGTCTCCCAGGCACCCAGCTTGGGTCCTTCCTGGTCTCTCCCTGACTAAGACCTCCTCCTTCCCTGCAACCCCTCCAGGCCAGGCTGGTGGGGACCTGGGCGTGGGCAGTGTTGGCAGATGCCAGGCCATGCCTGTGGGGGCTGGGAGGACGTTACCACTTTGTAGGCAGGCCGGGCACTGGGGTCGGGGGCCGGGCTGGCCGGGAGCTGCAGGCTCCTCCGCTTATCCTTCATAGAGCCACTCTGGTGCCGCCGCATGCGGTCAATCTGCTCCTCCACGCTCATCTTGACCTTGCCCTCACCAGGGAACACAGCACTCTTGGGGCGCTCCTGCTGTAGTGGGAGAACGGGGCTCTGACTGGTGCCTCACCCCCCCACCCAGATTTTTCATCTGCCCTAATCCCTTAAAATTTCCCTTCTCTGGGAAGCCTGCCTGTAATGGGTTGAAGAGTGGACCCCAAAAGATATATCCAAGTCCTAACCACAGTACCTGTGAATGTGACCTTATTTGGAAATAGGGTCTTTGCAGATGTAATCAAGTTAAGGAGCTCAAGATGAGATCATCTCCAATTAGGGTGAGCCCTAAATCGAATAATGGGTGTCCTTATAAGAAACAGAAAAAAAGAAGACACATAGAGTAGAAGGTGATGTGAAGGTGGAGACAGCAGTTGGTGGTGGCGGGGGGGGTGCGTCTACAAGCCAAAGATTGCCAGCAACAGCCAGAGCCAGGAGCATGGAATGGAGGCTCCCTCAAGCCTCCAGAAGGAACCAACCCTGCGGACACGTTGATTCTGGACTGCTGGCCTCTGCAACGGTGAGGGAATAAGCTTCTATTGTCTTAAGTCACCAAGTTTGTGGTGTTTTGTTAACTTCCTAGCAACCCCAGGAAACTAACACGGTGCCTCTGGTCAGCACATTTGACTCTGACCACTGACTTTTGCATTTGTATTTCATCACTGGCACATTACAATAATTTTGTTAAATATTCTTATATCTTTATTATGCATAGCTTCCTTGTCCCGTGACATCTCCCTGAAGGAGAACTCCTCCGCTTGCCTTCTTCCTTCTTGTTCTACCTTCCTCCTCTAGCCCTGGGTTTCTTGAACAGTGACAGATAGCTGGACACACGGAGGCCCCTGGGCTCCCAGCCCAGCTCAGGCCTGCACAAGCTCTCGGGGCCTGCGGGCGTGCACTCACCCGGGAGGAGAGTCCATTGGTGAGCCCGCTGGCACTCCTCCTCACCACCCTTGATGGGGTCACTTCTTCATCAGTGGGTGACTTTGTCCGAGGGGGCACAATGCCAACTGCAGGGAGACGCAGTAGCCAGTGGGTCCCATAAAAAGGGACACAGGGCAGCCTGCTTCTCAGAGAGGCTCAGTCCCGCCCTCCATGGAGGTGAGAGGCCCAGGTGGGGAAGCACCTCCTTGGATGTGAGCACCTCTCTGGGCTCTTCTCTGACCCTTAGCCTCACTTCCAGGGGAGGATGGAACAGGAAGTACCTTTGTTGAGAGCTGCCTGCTTCTCTGCTTCCACCTCTTGCCTGGTGGGCACAAGGCCGATGTCTCTAGTGGTGTCCAGGGGTGATGTCTGGTGGGGGTCTTTCTTGCTTTGCTCATAGCTTGCCTTGGGCTAGGGAGAAGGGATAAGAAGATGGATGGATGGTGCTAGAGTGACCACTGAGAATTTGGTCCCTGGTGGTGTTTCTTTGTTTTGCAGTGGTGGGAGTGCAAACCTTTGAAAAAACATGGGGCAGGGAAACTGTGTGTGCCAGCTGGGAAGTGGGCAAGGATGCACTGGAGCCTCCCACCCATGCCACCTTAAGACTGGCCAATGTGTGGTCCTCTTGGGGAATGAGGGCTCAGGGCCTCCAAGAGGGCCTCCGTTGAGGCCCATCAGGGAGATCCCTCAGCCCAACCAGTCCTCCTGGCAAACACGAAAAGCACAGACTTGCTGTGAGCCTGAGGAGGAATGGTTGGAGGAGGGGGCTACAAGGCCAAGGATACCTGTGGATTCTGTTGGGATCCCACCCAAGACTTGAGCAAAAGAACAAGATGAGCTTTGTGGGAAGGAAAAGGGCATTTAGGTGGTGGTCTCACAGAATCATGTGACTAGAAAGGACCTCAGACATCATCTGAGCCATCCCCTCCCACGGGGATGAAGAATCTAAGTCTCAGCGAGGGGAGTACAGAGAGACTAGACCAGAGGTCAGAAACTCCAGCTCTGGCCCAACTACAGAGCATGGGTAAGTCCTACCACCTTTCTTTGTCCGTAAAACCAAGGCAATGATACCTGCTCTGCCCACCTCACTAGGCAGACCCTCAAGGGTTGTGCATATTACCAGTAAGTAGCTGAGCCTATTTTAGGAGTCTTTCTACTCACCATGCAACCTCTTCCAAGCCTAACTGCATATTTCTCCTGGATCTTGGCTAGGGATCCAGGTGAGAGAAGGAGCCAGAACAGGGGAGAAAAGGGTCTGTATCCTTACACTTCAGGGGCTGATGAGACTCAGAGGACATAGACAAGGCAGAGACACAGGCAAGGGGAGAGGGAGAGCATGGGAGGATTGGGGTCTGAGGTGGACAATGGCAGGAAGGGACTGGAATGGCACCAGTGGGGGGTGGGGGGGTGTCACTGGATTTCCATCGTCTGGTCATGCTGGTAGGGAGCGGGGCATAACCACCACCTACAGCCATGGGCTGCCATGGGGTAGGGCAGCAACTCATTTTTTATTGTCCACAGGAAGCAAAAAGGGGAAACAGGACCAGTATGAGGATCTCAACCATCCCTTTGCTTATCCCAGAGTCTGACAGAGGGCCAGTAGAAGCTGAGCTGTGGGAAAATTAATACTGGAAAGGGGACAATGACTTGGTCTCCTGCCGGGCCCCGTTCCCTCCGTCCCTGCCCTCCAGGACCCAAGGGTGTTGGGTACCTGACCCCTGGCTGTCTCGCCACTGCGATGCCAGGAAGGGGAGTTGGGGTATGGCCAGAGGCGGCTCTCACTAGGGAGTGGAGGCACGGTGGGAGGAGACTCCAGGGGGACGTAGGCTTTGGGGAGGGGAGGCCGCGGGGGGCCAGGCTCCTGAGGCAGAGAGAAGCCAGAGCATTAGGAGGAACAAGAGCAGCCACTGTGAGAGCAGAAGAAAAGAGCATTAGCAGAGGCAGACGACAACATTGCTGGAGCCTGGGGCGGGGCCCTGGACCACCAAACTCCCGCCCGTCGCCTGGATGGAGTGCCACCTCCAGAGCTAACCCTGCCTGGCCTACAAGGCCCTCCTCTGCTGAGCCCCCACCTGTGCACTGGTCCCCCATTTTCTCTGAAGCTCTCTCCTCATTGTCTCCCTATCACATCGGGCACACCCCTCCCCTGTACCTTTGCTTCTGCCAGCTCTCCAGCCTGTAATGCCTTTCCCTTGTTCCTCTACCTGTCCCAATGCTTCATGGCCCAGTTTAAGTTCCACCCTCTCTTTGGAACATCAGAACATTTACAATCTGAACCACGTGGCTCAGTATTGAGACATATGCCACCACGTTCCAGAGGAGGGTTATTCACTGTGAATGGGTCTTGGTCCCCATTGGATGCTGGGTGGGGTGAAGGCCCTCAGGCATCTTTCTGAGAGGGTCTCATACCGTCGCTTGCCCAGAGTAGAGCCTCAGAAAACACTTGCTGATTGACTGACTAGGCAAATGCCCCCCACACCAACCCTCAGCCCTCTCACCCGCAGAACAATCCTAGATTTAAATTCCTATTAAGTGTTTGGTGTCTCTGCTAACCATCCTGGTGCTCAAGAAGACTTCCCTGAAAGGCAACTAAAGATGACAGTTGGAGATGAGAACAAGTAAAGGAGAAGTCTGGAGGGAGGGTCACCAAACTGGGTGTGAGAATGACTATCTTAGACAGAGATGAAGCACTAGGACTGCAGGCCTCTGGGGAAGAGATGGGCACAGAATTGGTACAATTTCAGGCAAATGAGGACCTAGTCCTCCCTCCCCCACCCACCCTCTCCTCCGTGATCTCAGCTTACCTCATTGGACCCGGGCTTAGTGGGGGACCCCTGAGAGCCAGACACCAATGAAAAAGGGCTCAGGGGGCTGGTGAGGCTGGTGGAGCTGAGAGGGCTGGCGGGGCTGTTGGAGCTGTAGGTGCCTGAGGGGCCAAGTCCTCCTTTGGGGAAACAGAAGAGGAGAGAGATGAGGGAAGGGGTAGGGGTGTGGCCTGGAGTGTGGCTGGGCTCTGTAGGTGGAGAAGGCAGGGGAGGATTTAGGGTCTCAGGGCCACCTGGGCCTGCTGAAGGGACTTATAACGGGCTGGCTCACAGGCTGGCTGTTGAGAGGCGAGCTGGGCAGGAAAAGATAATGGATGGAAATGACACCACTACCTCAAAGGTGTCACAGAAAGCCAGCCCAAGGTCCCTGGGCTGAAGGAAGACATTAAGGTAATGGTCTCAGATCACCAATGGGCCCATGGGCTTAGGGGCTGGGAAGGTGCAGGTGCTCTGTGACCTGTTCTGGGGAGGAATCTAGAGTATCAGGGCAACAGCATCTCTGACTGGTACATCTGGTCTATTCTGGGAGGGGGGAAATTTCTGGAGCCCTGAGAAGGCCCTGACTGGCTCTGAGCACAGTGTGAGGGCCTGGAGAGGTATGAGTTGGCAGGTATGGGATGGAGACCAGAGACACTGGAGGTTTTTCTGGTGAGGCCAGGAGCCAGGAGGCCGGTGGAGAGAGCGCCTACCTCTGTGCTTGGCTGTGTCTGTGCCCCGGGATGGGTTATTCTTCCTCAGCCCCTCCATCACATCCTGGATCCTCCAGATCTCCTTCTGGATTTGTCGGTTGAGCACCTCATTCTGAAACAGCCAGAGAGCAGGTCAAAGGAAGTGGCTACCAAGGAGTGTCCCGGCGGGAGCTTTCACGCGCTCATGTACACACACACATCCCTCTAGCACACTCATCTTTCTCACGGGCAGTTTTTGCCTCTTCCGCTTCCGGAATTGCGGGAGGAGAGGGCTCTGCCGTCACAGCAAAGAGCACTTTTAGGTGAACATGTGGCCTCAGAACGAAGAGAGTGAGAACCTGTCCCTCTGATTCTGCCCCCCACCCAGGGGAGCTCAGGGTGGTCTTGGAGTGAACGCCCCTCTAGGTGGACACTTGATGGTGGCCTGTTTTCCAGGGGCAAGAGCTTCTGGTTTACTGTCTTGTTTCACATACTGTGGGACTGTTTGATACGCATGAATTCTACTCAATTACAGTGCCCACTCTTTGAAAAATAATAGCTACCTTTTATTTAACATTCCATGCCCCGCTGCCCCCCACCCCACCCTGCCCGCCTATACCAGGCACTGTGCTGAGTGCTTTGCACACATGAACTCACTGCGGCTGCACAACACCTCTACGAGGCAAGGACAGCAGTCGTCTCCACTTCAGAGGCGAAGAGGCTCACGCCCAAGACCATCTGTTAGTAAGCAGTGTGGCCACCATCTGAATCTGGGCTCAAGAGCTGGTGCTCCTGACCACGATGCTATCTTACCTCCCAAAATGTTTGCGTTGAAAGTGAGGCTTGCCCACAGAACATGGTGGCATTTGGGGCCTCTGGCCCAGAGGCCCCTAACCTCACCCACCTAACAAGCTGCAAGGTTGGGTGGTAAGTTTTGTTACCAGGAGGGAAACAGGAGGAAAATGGGGGAAACCAGGGTGTTAACTGCATCAGAGAGACAGGGCTTGCAAAGCGAGCTAGAGAAGGGGCAGAGCCTGGGAAGAGAAAAGACAGAGGAAGGAAAAGAAGACGAATGCCCCAGGAATGTCCATCCTCCTGCCTCCAAGCAGAGTGTTTTTGACCCATCCCAGAAAGAAAGGCCTCTTTCCCGCCTAAAAATTCCCTGGTGGATGGCTCCCACACTGCGTACTCTTCCGATGTCATGAGAGAGATTTGTATTTATCATGATCTTGTTTACATTCATATATCTGTTAAAGTCTCCCATGCTTCAGCTTTTCTTCTTCCCCCATGATTTGATGGAACTAAAGAACGATCCCACATTATCTTCACCCTGAAACTCAGAGTCTGTTTTAAGAGGCCCTGAACCTTGCCTTTCATCTCAGGACCAACTCCTGGTCATAAGTCTCTGAAATTTCTAAAGCAAGAAAGGAAGCCAGCGTGGTCTCTTTTGGCCAAAATGACAAAGGAGGGCCTGAAGCACACAGCAGCCCCGCCTGCCTGTGGGCCTCTTCACCTGAAGGTCCAAGCTGAGCTGCTCCCAGAGCTCGTCGTGCAGGGCAGAGACCTCTGCCTCCAGGCCCTCGTACTCCATGGTGCTGTTCGCCAGGGCCTGCAAGGGGAGGGCTTACTGAGAAGCTGCAATTGCCAAACCTCCCCTCCTCGTCCTGCCTCAGGGCCTGGGGCCCGGCAGATCAGGGAGGAGGATGCAGAGGGACGGGAGAGGGCACAGGGCTGAGACATTCTGATGACAGCCAAACACTGGCCTTTTAGGAGGTGCAACAGCCCAGCCTACTGCATGCCCAAACAGAGGGAAAACGGAATCCTCTCTGGATGGCAGGCAGGCCAAAAGGGGCTAATCTCACTCTCACACCCCTCCTGTTCTCCCCAGATTGGGTGATAGAGAGTAGAGGGCAAAAAGGAAAGAGCTGGGGGTGCCTGTTCTCTGGAGGTTAGAGACCTTCCTCCCTCTGGGCCACAATTTCCTGGGGCTTTTGCTGCTGCTCTCTGTGTCAGAGGGTCTGCCCTGTGTCTACTGGGAAGTAACCAGGGTGGCATGTTGCCGGTATCCTGGTTCTCCAGGGGAGAGGAAAAGGTGGGCAGCAAAGCTGTTAGAGCAGCCAAGGAAATAAGTGGCCCTCAACTTCACTTTGTGCTGAACGAATCCTGGTGCAGATGTGGCTTGTGGGAAACAAGCCAGTCTCCCTGGTGGAGACTCAATGGGATGAGCAGGCCGGCACACTTGCTGCCTCTTTGTAAGGCAGTGTTAAGGTCTTTGTTTATGCCCCTCGCAGACAGCACCCTGCTCCTGCCGTCAGAGGAGAACAGGAATTAGAGGAGCACAGGCTGGGAGGTGCCTCCCCTGCCCAGGCGCTGACCGGGGTGGGAGCACACACCCAGCTCCCACCTTACCGTGGTTGCCTGAGACAGCTCCACCCGGGTGTTGATGAGCTGGTTCTGCAGCGACTCCTTCTTGTGCAGCAGCTTCTCCGGGTAGGCAGGCTGGCTTCCAAACATCTCCAGCTCCTGATGGGTCCCCATCAAGGCACTTTCCAGGCTCTCCTGAAGAAAGGCAGGGGAATGGCTGTGAGCAGCCTTGATATCTCCTCTCCCGGGCTTTCAGCAGCAAGAGGCCTGAGCCCTAGGGGTTCAACCAGGCAGCTTAGTGGAGGTTTCCCTCCCACTGGCTAAGGTCCCCAGAAGAGCTTCAGCAGGTCTGATTAAGGGCAGGACAGAAGTTTAAGGAGGGGCAAAGCTTCATCAGCTTGGTCAGGATGGAGATAGCAACCCACACCTTCTCTGGGCCAGCCCCCCATCTGCCCCACTCAGGGCCACCCCACGGCTCTCACCTTCTCAGCTCGGAGCTGCTGCACCAGCCGTTCCTGCTCCCTCACCACCTTGTTCTGCTCACACAACTTGCCCAGCAGCTTCTGGGGTCCCCAAGGGGGAAGGGAGGGAGAAAGAAGGGAGTGAAGGACACGGTTTGATGGGGACCTGGGAACTGGGTTGGCAGGGCCTGGCCTCTGGATACCACCTCCTCTCCCCTGCCAAGGAACCCTGGGCCTTCACCTTGACCTTGGAGGCTCCTGGGAACGGGAAGATGGTCTTCACCTTGGGGGACTCTCCAAAGACCCATTGGGAGGGGAGACAAATTTATTCTCTGAGGAAGCGAGTCAGCTTGAGAGGGGAGAGGGCTGAGAGCCAAATGTTAAGCTTCTGCACTCCCATCCTCTTGGGGTTCCAATTCACAAGGGGTTGAGGAGATAACACGGCCTCGCCTCCTAGGCCTCCAGGTGTGTATGAATTAGAGGCGTAGGCCGGTTTCTGAACAACAGTCTTAGCAAAACCGCTGAACAATGTAAACTGGTTCCCTAGTCCCACAGGACCCTGATCTCCCCTCCTCCTTCCAGAGTCTCAGGATGGCTGACGGTGGCTCCCTCTGAGGTCTGGTCCTTGCCTGTACAGAGCGTCTCCCCTGCCTGTTGGGCAGATCTGTTACCCAGGCAAGGCAGGTTAGGCCAAACTTGTCTTCTGGGAAGACCTGTGCTTTCCTGCGTCCACACCTTTATCCACGCCGCTCCTCAAATACCCCCTTGGCTATTTCTAGTGGGCCAAATCTTGTCCTCTGGGCCCTTTACTTCAAGGCCCAGCTCACGTGCCACCTGTTTTGTCCCCGGCCTCCACCAGCCCACGTGGTCCCCCTGCCCCGCACTCCTGCAGACCCTGTTACCGTCCGCTCAGCATATGAATCCTGTGCTGCCACCTGCTGCTACCTGGGCCTCCCACTGCCCAGAAGCTCCCTGAGGGTGGAGCCAGGCCTCGTTCTTCTTTCCAGGCACCTGGGGACTACATGCTCTACCTCCTAACAAAGTCTGTGCTCCTGAAATAAGCACATGCCACCGCTGTAGATAAGAGGGCCTTGAACTCAGTGGAGAAACACACACAGCCATGGTGGGAGGTAGGGGTGGGTGGTAAGAACGAGAGGAGGCTCAGGCAGAATGTTGTCTTTGCGGTGAGAGAGGACAGGAATCAAATGTATGAAGGGCCACAGAAGATGAGAGATGGACGGAGGAAAAGCCCCCACGGAGGAGAGTGAGGATGAGGAGGGCAGTGGGGGGGGGGGGGCTGGAGTGGACAGAGGGAGCGGGCGAGCTGCTCTTACATCTGTGTCTTGCTCGTTTAGCTTGTAGGTGTGGAGGCTGTCCCGGAACACTTCTGGGTATGGAGGGACCTGCAGGAACAGGAGGCCGGTTACCACAGCAGAGGACAGCCAGGGCCGGGCACGTAGGGACGGGAGAGCTGACGATCCTGCCTCGTTCCTGCCTCGTTCCTGCCACCGACCACGGTTCCATCACCTCAGGTAGCATCTGTTCTGGGGACCTGGGCTGAGCTAGTGCTCTGCCCCCTGGCAGGAAAGCGTGGGACAGCCCGGCCTAAGCTCCGTCCCAACTGTCCTGGGCTGATTCTGGAGGTAGAGATGCTGCTCACTCGTGCTCTGTATCTCCTCTCCTCTAAGGTCTAGAATCTACTGCCAAGAGGGACTCCAGGGCTGTGTAGCTCCCAAATGGCTTATTGGTAACAACCATGAGAACAGCAGTTAAGTCTTGGCTGTTTTTGGTAAGGATAAGACCTGGGAGAACAGAATGAGCATTGGAAGAATTTGAGAACGACCACCCTACTAGATTGAACGCCAGCCCCAGGGCTTGCGCTTAAACCAGAAGCGTCTCTCAGTCTAGCAAAGGCGCCTGCCCTTGGTGACACATGCAGCAACCATACATAGCACATTCTACACAACTCTGTCACTGGATGGTTCCATATCACACCCCTCATGCCCTTCACCCCAACAACTGTTAAGAAGGTACCAAACATGAAAGAGAAGTCCCGAAGATTAAAAAGCAGCTTTGCGATCCCTGGCATGGCATGAGATGTCAGTGCTGCCTATTTTGATGGTCTGGGAAATGGGCCTGGGTTCACCCATGAGCGTGAAGAATGGAGGAGACACAGTGAAAATAAAGGAGGGAGGCCAGGCTGAGCCTGGGAGATGAGGCCTGGCAGGTGAGCAGGCGGAGTGGACTCATCCCTGATGGGTGGACCGACCATGCACAAGCAGCTGAAAAATGGTGTTGACGGGGACCGTGCTGCCAGGCAGAGGTCTTACTTGCATGAAGAGTTGGGCCCTGGGGGAGGAGTTCTCCACCATGCGGTTCACCATACTGATGAGAGTCTCACTCTCACTCATCTGCAGCAGAGGAAGGAACAGACGATTCAAACTCAGACCCACAGAGAGACGTCTCCCCACGCCCGCCTGTGCTTGCTTTCCAGGAAACAGGAAAGGACAGCTCCTTCTGTGGCCTCCAGCATCCTCTGCCTGGCCTTGCCCATCACTCACCCTTTGTGAACTCCGTCTCAGGACCCACACTGAAGTTGCCCTTGAGGAAAGCCCACAGAAGGGAGCTGGGAGGCCACTGTGCCCTCGCTTGTGGCTCTGAAGAGGCCCCAGCCCAGTGACACCTCCCCAGGGTGCCTGAGTGTGGTGGGTCTCATCCCATTGGACCAGCTCTCATTTCTCACACTGGTTTGGTCAAAGACCACACAGGCAGTTGGAAAGTCCGATCTGCCAAAATCTGAACTAAATGAAACCACTTTAAAGAAAATGTGACCTGCTCTTTGGATGGGCCGTCACATTGGGAAGGCACACATCTCTCTCCCCAAACCCTGCCCACCTCTGCTCTAGAGTACAAAGGATTGCTAAACACGGTTTCCAGAGCTGGGCTGGTAGCATCCATGCCAATCTGGGATGGCGCCAGGGAGCAAACAAGGAGGCCAAAGCACGTAAGCCACGTTAAAGGGACACCAGAGATTGGAACACTGCTCTCCCAACACGTTATCCTTATGCTTCAAGGATCATCAGGAACATGGAGGGGGAAAGACTATTTGCCAGATGAAAAAGAAAGGGAGAGAGGAAGGGTGAGGGAGAGGGACAGGGAGGGAGGGAGGACGAGCCAACCAAATCAACCAGGAATGCCATCATTTCCCCCACTGGTTCCAGTGTGATAGCATCAAATGTAAACATATTAGGGAGTGTCCTTGGCTATGTCCCTTTAACTCAATTGATCTCCAGGAGAAGGCAGCAGAAGACAGAGAGGAGTTGTGCAGGAAAAGCTTCTTGGGGAGGGGCAGTGAGTAAGGGAAGGGACGGAGCCACCTTAGGGCAGATCTTCTCAGGTCACGGTTCAGGGAACCCCCACGTTTTTTGCCCTTGTCTTCCCAATCTTTGCTGGACCCACACATATTTCCCTCTTGCCCTGTGTAGACGGCAGCCCCAAAGCAGCCTTGCTTCTGCACGCTGTAGACAGGGCGAGGGGCACCCCTCCAACCCCATTCACAGGCTCTAGAGCATTTTAAAAGGCTTTCCTAGGATCTGATTCTGCTACTTCTTTAGCCCAGTTGGGAATTTTTTCTATGATATAAAGTGTGATTTAAAAGGCTTTTAAAAGAGCAATTGTAATATGAGGTTGAGTCTTTGCAAAATGGTTAAAAGTCAACAGGACATCAACCGCATTTTCTGTAAGGATCTGAACTCAAGTCAGCCCTTATCTTCTTAGAGGCTGTGCATGCACATGTGCGTGTGTGTGTGTGTGTGTGTGAATGAGATTGTGTTTGTTGTGTACGGGTGTGCCAGTGTGGTGTATGTGTGATTGTATGTGGTATGTGTATGTTTATGTTTGCTGCCTGTGTGTTATACCTGTGTCCCGTGTGTGGTGTTTATGTGTATGTGTGTAGGACAAGGCAGATCTACCAACACATCAGGCTTTGAGAGGGCAAGGGAGGCCCAGGCTCTTCTTGGTCACCCACAGACCTCATTCCTTCCCCAACCAGTAGATCTAAAACAATAAAGGAAGCGGGGGTCTTCTCACCCTGGCCTGCTCCCACACATGCTGTGGCGTTCAGGATCGTTCGGCCCATGTGGGCCTTGCCTCTAGGAGGATTCCTGTGTGTCACCTTCTGTCTCTCCAAAATGTTGGAGAAATTTTGTGAGAAAGCACCTAACCCAGTACCTTATATATAGCACTGGGGTCAAGGATGGTCAATTAATATTTTTGAGTTTTGGAAGAAAAAGAACAATAAAATAATCATAGTAGCAATCACTAGCCCTCATCAATGCCTGCCAAAGTGCTCTCATATACATTCTCACTTGACTCTCCCAATAACTCTGTGAGGCAGAAAGGGCAGGTCCTACAATGTCCGTCTCATGATTGAGAAAACAAAGACCCAGAGAGACCAAGGTTTAAAAAAAAAAATCCCTGTAAATGGCACAGCTGGAACTAGAGTGCCGTGTCTGGCTACGTTCTGGACTCTTCTTATCATACAAGACTGCCTTTTAAGAGTATTATCATTTATCTAGGAAGAGGTCCTCTGAAAGGTTATTTCTGAAGCCCCCAGCCCCTCTGTGAGGGCAGAAGGCCCCAGGAAGGGGCCCTGCCATCTGCACTGAATGCTTGGAAAGCCAGCGGTGTGGATGGGCTGCGGGGAGAAAGGCCTGCTGGGAGTCATCCCCACATAGACTAGAATGCTTATGGTGTCAACACCACATGCTCCTTCTGGGACTAAAATGCAATGTTCTTGAGGGCTAGGAGCCATCACTGCTGATTAAAATGTGTATATCATGCTTCCCAGTACCCAAGGGCTCCCATGAGGACGAGCTCACTGAGACACCGAGACCGTGTGAGATGACAGTCACATGGCTCGCGACTAGAACCACCAGCAGTTGCAGCCATGTCCTCTGATATCAAGTTTATGGTTCTCTCTGCAATGTTAAGAGCACAAAAGCATCCTGATGAGGTTCAACCCCAGCTTCTTCACATGATAGATGTTTCCTCAGCTGTAAACTGAGTCAAAAGCTCAGAGTCATATCCAAGCTCTGTTGTTCACTGGTTGTGTGTCCTTGGAATGTTATTTGATCTCTCTGGGCTTTAGTTTCATCATATCCCCTACGAAATGGGGATAATAACAATACCTACGTTGCGGAGTTGTTATAAAGGTTAGGATCTGTAAAATGCGTAGAATAGTGCAGGGCATGGAGGAAGCATCCAATTATGGTAACTGCTGCCACTGTTATTATTATTATTACTAACATTATTATTTCCACCACCCCAGGCTGCCTCCACCTGGATCTGGTACACATCCAGGTCCCCCATGATTTGTAGCACAGATCTTAATATGAGTATGTGCTCATATAAATTGCCCAGCATATTGACCCCTGGCCTGTCTAAACCCAGTATCACAGCCTCCATAGTCTCAAAAGGCAAGGTAGCCAAAGGTGAGAACCCAGGCAGCCGATTGCTTTCATCACAAGGGGACACTCATTGCCTCTTCAGGATGCTCATCTGTAACACTGGATTGATAACATTCCCTCTGCCTACAGCACTGAATTCTCAGGAAAACATGAGCCAGGTATACAAAAGAACTTTGCAGAGGAACTAACATATATACTGAATTACCATAATTTAAAAAATCATTGGAGGGCAGGTCTGTGGTCCTTCGCTTACAAAATGTGGAGTTTAACCACAACCTGTGGAATAGGCTAGGCTAACTCCCCAGATTCAGGCTGAACTAAATCCTCAGCCTCTTAGGCCCCAGCACAGAGCTCCTCCCTGTCTCTGCAACTCTATCCAGCAAAAATGCAAATTCCCGCCTGCCCCCTGGGGGCAGTTCCATCTGGGTCGAACAAATAGGCGGTGACATTAATTATTCATGTGGTAATTTACAATTCTCCTTTCCCCAGGAAACTCCCAGCTGCCCTAAAGGGCTTTGCAGAGAAGGGGTGTGAAGGTGCAAACCAAATATAAGCCACTTTGTTGTGTCCTGGTTTTGCCAACAAAGGTTGTCAAATGGATGGAGGATGAGAAGGCGGGGAGGAGCAGGGAGACGTGAAGGGAGGGCAGGGGGATGGTAAGGGGCACCAGCTCTGCCTACCTGCTGATCCAAATACTCTAGGTTTCTTTGCAATTGAAGGTCTAAAAGTTCATCCTACCCGGAGCCCAACAGCAACACAAACAAACAGGAACAGGACAAAAGAAAACAATAAAAAGGAAGCAAAGCAGTTAAGAGTTAGCTGGGCAGCGACAAAGAGAGGCCTCTCTGGCCTTGAGGAGTTTAGGGAAGGGAGGGGGGAAGGGTGCGGGCAGCCACAGAGGTTGTTTGCTGGACAAGCCCAGCGAGAGAAGGGACACACTCCGAGGCTCCTGGGTCGGCCTGGCCCTGCCCTGGGAGAGGGAAGCACCACTGAAGCCATCTAGTCAGCACTTCCTGGAGCTTTTTCTGAGTTTTCTGGAAAATCCGCTGTTTATGGATGGGTGCATTTGCTGTGTGTCTTGGCTATAGAGTTTGGACACCAGCAGAGGAGACTCAGAGAGAGGGGTCAGTAACAGGCCGTCGGGGACAAGGATTCTGCCGGTTGGTTCCAGTGGCTCTCCCCAACTCCCCAGGTGGAGCATCTGCTTCGAGTTCTCCAGGTGGAGGCAAAAATTCTCAGGAGAACAAATTCCCGGAAGCGACACAAGTAGAAAGGGGAGAGAAAGTAGGAGGAGACACAGTATGGAAAATCTTTTCTTCCTCAATCCGACTTCTAGTCTCTTTCCCCCCCGAAGTGACATTCCAGGCAAGGACAAGCTTGAAGCAAGTACGCTTAGGGGGAAGAAGACTAGAAGATCATGCCTGTTTTGGGAGCTCTAGCTTAACTTTTCTTCCCAGCCCACAGCCTAAGCCCCCTGTCCAGGCCCCTCTGCATGCTGGAGGAGTTGTTCTGAGATTGAGAGAATGGGGACATTTCACGCTTCCAGATCTTGTCCCTGCTCCTCTGCCCTGTGTCACAGAGGAGGAGGGGTAACAGACACCACTCTCTATATTGGGGCTAGAGTCCAGGCCGGAGGGAGGAGGTATCCAGAGACTGCTAAAGACCAAACGGCCCAGGCATTGGGCACAGAGCATCCCTGCGTCTGCCCTAGTTTGGCCCCGCCCTGGGAGGAGAGGTCCTGAGGGGAAGTGGTGTGGGAGGAGAGGACGTACCATCTTATCGTGGACCGTGGGGGATGGTGGGTAGTTGTAGGGGAACAGTCCTGCAGGGACTGGCCGCCTGTCTCCCAGGTAATCATACTGGAAGAGAAAGGGGATTGGAGAGGTGAGGGGGTCCGGCTGGGATATGGACTTCCCCACCAACTGAAGTTCAAGGTTAGGGATGTTTGTAACCTGTCCCAGAGCAGATTTCAAACTAAAATGGACAGCCTTTAACCACTGCAATATCCTTGCAATGATCTGTCCAGGTCCTCAAGATTTGAAAAGATAGAACCCTCTCTGTCCTCTTATATAGAATTAGGGCTCCTGGTACAGCCTGGGGATGGGCACAGAGAGCAGTGTTCCTACCCAGGGGCAAGGCAAAGCCCCCAAGGCTGCTCTCCTATGGATAGAACCGCAGGGCCAATGGCTCCCCCTGGGCAGCATCCCTGGTCCTGGTGACACAGCCCAGTGACCCCATGTCCCCAGATGCCCTTGCATCTCCACCTCTTCTCAGCAGATCGTGTTAGGCTTCTGGGGGATCTCAGGGGCTGAGGAAGGAGGGGAAGGCTGGTGGCTCACCTTGGGGGAGCTGATGGACCGCCTCATCACATAGGCAGCAGGGTCAGCATAGATGTCTTCACTGCGAGGCGGCAGCCGCTCGAAACGGGCACTGGGTGAGCGGACGGGGGAGTAAATGCGGGCGCGGCTGTAGGACCCCTGGCTTGGCGAGCGGGGCACAGAGTGGGAACGGGGCTGCAAGGACAGGCGGCGCAGGGAGCCGGAGGCGGCATCCAGTTCATCGTAATAGACAGGCTGCCGGGAGGGGCTGGGGATCCAGGTGGTGCCATCCTGCCGCCCATAGCCGGCAGGCTCCTTCCACTCCCGCAGCTGGAAGGCGGGGCCGCCTCCATTCCGGAAGGAGTGCCGCTTGTCCTCCAGGGCCCAGGGTGGGCTGATCCGATCGTAGGCCGGCATGGAGCAGATGCTATCCGGCCGTACCCCTGGCGGGTAGTACTGGTAATCATCAGGGTACTGGGAGGAGTAGGGGCTGTAATACTCAGGGACCCTACGGGACACAGGGTAGAACCTAGAGGGACTGACACAGAGAGGACTTTGTAAGGAAGCCAGACAAAATGGGCACGCCCCCAGCCCCCTGCCCGTGCCCCAGCCCCTCCTCCTTGTCCTCCAGCCTAGAGTGGGGTCTGACTAGGTGAACGGTGCCCTAGGCTGACCTTGCGAGCATACAGGGGCGCCCACTGCCCAGGCACGGAGGCTGTTTCCAGAAGTGCAAGGAAAGACCTGTCCTCAAAGCTCTCCCCCTCAACCAGTTCCCTGAGGCCAGAAATTTCACCATTCAGAGCTTCCACCTTTGTCTCTTTGTCTCCCTGGGGAGAAACTTTAAGCCGTATTAGCCATCTCTATCTCAGCATGAACCAATTTATCAGATTCTTTCCAGAGAGGCTAAGAGCAGAAGGAGCACTCGTGCACCAGGCACCTGGGGGGGGACAACGGAGGAGGCACAAAGGGACGCCTTCGCTGATTTTATGATTCTGTCAAGGACCCAACCAGTCCGTTCCTGGGACTCAACCCTAGTGAGGCGCTCTCCCCAGGGCAGGGCAGACCACCGCAGTGAGCTGCCCTCCCAGACCCCCAGGGAAGGAGCGGCAGACCCACTTGCCCTGATCAACACAATCAGGTCCAATAAATGTCTTCAAATATTTGAAAGCCAGTCACTAGATAAAGAAGTAGATTGGTCTATTGGGAAGAACTAGGGCCAATGAGTGGCAACGTTTTTCTTTTTAAAAAACTGCTTATAAATAATGGCTTGCAAACAGTTAGAGCTTCAAAAACGGAGTGAGTTGCCTTGGCAGTTAGTGAGTCTCACATTGGTAGAAACACTGGATGCTGTACAAGGGTGGGAAGCACGGACAGATGTCTGGCTGGAACAGCTTTAAAGGCCCCTCGCTGTGACTGCCTGCATGTTTCAGGCCGCCCAATGTCCTGTGAGAGGCACTGGGTGCTCTGTCCCTTCCTCTGAAGGAAGTAGGCAGAGGGAGCAAGAATCAGGGGCAGGGGGCAAACTCTACAGATGGAACCATGGGGTTAGTAAGCATCTGGGCAAGCAGGGAATCCTGGGGTTCTCTTGGTTTCCCAATTCAGCCTGGCTTCCAGAAGGTTTCCAACAGAGGGTGCCTCCATGTCACTCCCCCAGCCCCAGCCCCCAGCCGGAACACCATCCCCACTCCACCCCACCCCACCAGGCCTCACCTCCGAAGATCCTCAGGAGGGGGCACCCCTCGGCGCAGGTTCACCCACTGCTGAAGCTGGTTCATGGAGCTCTTGCGCTGGGCGATTTTGTCGGGGTTGGCACGTGGCGGGAAGCTCTGCCGGTGCCCCCCACTCTCTGAGTCCTGAGGTGGGAAAGCTGTGCTCCCCGGCCTGCTTGGGGAGCTATACTGCCAGCCATTGGGCTGGGTGGGCCGCTCCCCACCTCCTGGGACCCTTGGGCCCTCAGGGTAAGGGCTGCCCGGGTCTGGGGCTGGTTCTGGTCCAGCGTGGACACCATTGGCTTTCACCAGAGGCTCGCTCTTGACTTCAGGCCTCTCAGGCCTCCTCTCCACCTTCTCGCAGCCTCGGCCATCACCCTCTCCTCGAGTCTTGGCCTCTGGTTCAGGCTTGGGAAGGCTGTTTTGGGGGGGTTGGTGGTGGTGTTTGCTGGGTGGGATGTTCTCAGAGTCTGGCTTCTCGTGGCTGTGGGATGCCAAGGGAGATGTTGTAAGGGACTCCAGCCCAGCATGGAGTTCAGGTTGGGGGAAACTGGGAAGGAGAAAAGGAGTGCAGAAGGATGGACAGGAAGGCAGTGATGGAAACAGGATTCAATGAATTCCAATTCTGTTTCCTAAATCCTACCATTTTATATTCTTGCTCCAGCCTGGGCAATTATAAAGCATAATCCAAGCTTGCCTGTGCATATGTGCTCGTCTTGCCCTCCTGGTCCTCCTCGTGTGTCACCCTCCGCTCCCTTCTGCTGAAACGCCTTGAGTCCAGCCTCCTAGCTATGGCCGAGACTAACCTCACCCAGACGAGGTCTCTCCTGTAGTCTGTCCCTGACCCAGCCCCCCTCACTTGGTGTGCACTATACACTACACATAATCGGAACCATCCTTGATGTCTCAGCTGCAGAGGTTTGTGACAGGTCAGCCCGCTCTCCTTTAGAAAGTTACTTAACTTCCACGAGTCTTGGGCTCCTCGTTGGCAGGGTGGGTAGGACTGTGTGAGATCAAACATGGCAGGCGCACCAGGGGCTGAAGCTGTTGCCTCAAACTTCACAGGCATAGAAAGAGGCTAGTTCCCCTCTCCCAAACAAGCATCTTCCAGGACTTTCTATTAGAGTATAAGCTCCATGAGGTAGGGGCTTATCAGACTTTTCCTACCTTGTTTTCCTAGCACCCTATACACATTTCTATTTACAGTAAATATTTATGAAAAGAATGAGTGAAGTTCTGGAATTCCACCCCTTGGTCAAAGCAAAGATGGAATCTCATGACAATGTTTTCCCTACACCTTCCCCAATTCAACATAGTCAAGCATCCTTGTTGAGACACTGCTTGGTAAACATTTTCAAGACATGTACACAGACTTGGAGTCTATACTGTAAAACTTCCTTCTGCCGGATCCCTGTTAACATCTAACTTAAGACTCAATGCCCAGTTCAAGTAGAGACAGGTGCTGAGACTCCGGGTGATGACGGGATGAAGTGACAGGAGCAGTCACATACTGAGTGCTTGCTGCATGTCAAGCATTTTACCTATACTATTGAGTCCTCACAACAACCCTATGAGGTAGGATTATGATTATTGTCTCTGAGGGTCAGAGGTTAAGTAACTTACACTTAGGTCACACAGTGGGCAAGTGGCCAAGTTGGGATTCAAACCTGAGTCCCACAAAGTCTGTATGCATAACAAGACGAGCAAATGACCCTGGTCTTTGGCTCCTGGCCAGGCCCGGATGGAACCTGGCTTCTCTCTTGGCCTCCACCAGCTCAGAGAGAAGAGGAGGAGCTGGCCAGGGGAAAAGAGACTACAGGCTCTGAAATCACTTAGCCAGGCACCCTGCTGGGAGGCAAGGAGTTGGTTCACATGTTCTCAGAGGTTCAAGTCCACATGCTGGGCTCAGCAAGGGCATAGAGATGGGCGCCTCTTCACCCCTCCTCTCTCTCTCTAATAGCAGTCCTCACGCCTATGCCCAGTCCCCGGCACTCACTTGTGACGTGCAGCTTGGGGCACCGACTTCTGGGCTGGGGGGATCTGTACTCGGGCAGCCTCCCCCATGGCCTGGATCCAGGCCTCCTGCTCCTCGGGGCTCTCGGCACTGAAGAAGTAGGTGCGGACCCCGGCGTGCTCAGCCTGTGGGGAGAGGCAGTGCGTGGAACTGTCCCCAGCCTCGTTCACCCAGCACACAGTCACCTGTGGGGAGAAGACACCCACGCCCACAGGACAGGTGGTCAGGCAGGTCGTTCCCCTGACCTGCAGCTCTTCGCCCCATATGGAGCTCAGGGCAATGTGAGGAGGCCCACAGCTGTCCCAAGTGCTCCAGCTGGCATCCAAGTGTCTGCCTTGACTAGCTCTCTGGACACCACTAGGCAGCTCAATAGCCAGGTAAGCTGACCTGCCCCACCTGAGGGACAATTACCTCGCCCGCTCTCCCGTCAAATTCCATGTTTGATTTGAAGGGCAATTACCCCATGCCCGGGAGAGATGCCCCCCTACCACAACCACATGCCAGTCTCGGCCCCAGCTCAGCCTCTGAGAGCTGGCACTCTTCCGCGCAGCGGGACAGCGCGGGCACACGGGGGGCATGCACAGACAGTCAGAGCACGCTACCTAGTTGGCGGCTGCAAGCAGGCGCAGCAGGCGGTAACCCAGAAGCCAGCTCCTGTCCAGAGGAGGGGTCCTCACGCGGCCAGAAGGAGGAGAAGCAGAGAACAGGTCAACCGAACACCAGAGGGAGAGACAGGAGACGTGACAGGAACGTTGAGGAGCAGAGGGAAGTGGGGAGCTATTCAGACTAGTCCCTTCTACTCAGTGTCACCACTGGGACCACAGCACCCAGCAAGGCTCAGGTCAGCCCACCAGGAGTCGGGGTGGAGAGCTCGCACCCGGCTAACCTGGGTTGCTTGAGGAGAGAAGGCAGGGCAGCCCAGTGCTAATCCTAGCTCTGTTCCCGACCAGCCCTGCAACTGTAAACAACTCGAGATTTTGCTCTGGCCTTAACTGATGTATCTGTTTGATGGGGAGGGTCCACGAGGAAAAGATGCTCCAGTGCTAGATTCTTTCTGGGGTCTCAGAACACTTCCTAGGTGAGACCAATCTCCCAGAAAAAGCAGCTAGCCTTGTTCATCCCATTCAACATGAGAGATCCAAAAGTGTTTAAGAGTCTCAGATGTGGACTTCACTTTGGCCTATGACCCCTTGGGTGCTAAATCCTGGGTCTCTGGGGGTTGGAAGGAGAGAAGACAGGGCTCCTCTGACCAAGCCCCAGGGTTCTCCTAAGCAACAGTGTCAAATCCACACCCTTCGAGTGCTTTCCCAGCTGGACCTTCACTTTTCCTCAGCACCTTCCCCAGCACATGATGTCTTTCCACAGGACCCATTACCCAGTGAGGGAGCATCCTACTTCTCTAAGGACAGAGGTGGGCCTCCTTCATCTGGATCCGGCCAGTCCCCACCCTCCAGCAGGGCTGACCAGCAGGTAGGCAGACAGGGAGGTGCTGACGAAAAGCCAGTGAAGTTGTAAGGAGGCATCTGGGGGTTGAAACTGCACAGGGATATGGAGAGCAGGGGCCCAGGCAAGCCCTCTGGGGTGGAGAACACAGGGTTACTGTAGAGGAGAGAGACACACAGGTGGGACGAGTGGGTGTGTCCTGGGCTGGTAGGAGTGGCAGCAAATAATTTGCTAAGCATCCAGTGAGCATCCTGTGTGTGCAGAGCTCTGCTCTGGGTGCCAGTCACAGGGAAAGCAAAGACACGCTCTTAGCACTTGAAGAGCTCACGGTCAAGCTGGAGGACAAAACATACCCACGGGGAAACAAGGAGAGAGCAAAGGCGCGGGAACAACAGCTTGTGACAGGAGAAGGCAGAGGGCCTGGGAAAAGACAGGGTGATTGATGGGGAGCCAGGAGGGGGCACCAGCCTGGAAGCATGAAAGGGGACCAGAGAATTGAGGGAGGTGCCCCCATGGATGAGCCCACAGAGCCCCCACGGGGCTTTGCAGGGACAGAGGAAGGCCATTCAGCAGCAGGCTGGGTGGGAACAGTGCTGGCTCATTACTGGCCATCTGAGGGTTTCGCTTGGTGGCCCCAGCAGGACAAGCCTCCCATCTGTCTCATCTCCCCTCCCTTCCCTGGAGAAAGGCCACTGAATAGCCACAATCCGAACCTTTTGTGGGCCACTGAGCACAGCCCTCAGAGTTGGGTTTTAAAGAGGCAGTGCACTCCTCAGGGGAAAAGGAAGGAGGAGAGGGGCTGATGGGCACAGAGGTCTGGGGTTTATGGAGGGGTGTGTCAGTCAGTGGGACGTTGTTCTAATGCGGCTGCCGGCAGAGCTCCCTAGCTGGAGTGTGTGTGTGTGTGTGTGTGTGTGTGTGTGTGCGTGCGCGCGCACGCGCGCGCGCACGCGCGCGCGCAGGTCTGGAGGGGAAGGGTAAGACAGGCTGTCTGACTGTGTGGGTGTGTGTGCGTGTCTGTGTATAGCAGGCCTGTTTGTTGTTGGTTAAACAGCCTGTTCCTATTTCCCCAGCTAAAATCCGGCTCCCTGGAGCCAGTGTTTTATTGATTATTCATTCTGCAGACAGGACCCTTGGAGGCTGGAAACTAATTATATGCCTAAGAAGTCCCTCTTTGTTCCCCGGAGCAGCATCTATGTGTCTGCCCACCTCTCTGTGGCCAGGTGACCAGAGCTGAAGGACAGAAAGGGCAGAGTCTCTGGGCCCCCAGGAACTTGGATGCTGCCCTCGAGTAACCTGTGGGTTTTCAGGGTCTTGGACAGCAATTCTCAACTGGGGGAGAGAGGGCTTTGTACTAAGAAAATACATGGTTGATATCATAATTTTATATATGGAAATTGAAAAAGAACCTATGATCTTTGCATCATAAAATACGAAAAGGGCATGGAATTTTCACTGTTCTTATTGGGCCATGAATTTTTAAATGTGGAAAAATACTGGCCTAGGATGAGACAGCTGCAGTCCCGTCTTTGATGGGTGGATCCCCCAGGGGTTCCGAGGAGTGACGCTGAGCAGGCAGGTGAGGTCCATCTCCCTGGGCCCTTATTCCCTCAAATTGTGTCTCTGTGAGGTTTGTAGCTTTCAATTATAATGAAACTCAATTCCTAACTTTCTGCAAAGATTTTTTTTTTTTTTTTAATTAGAGCATGTCATTTATGGAAACTACAAAACACAGGCCTACCAAACCCATTTTCCAAGGTGGCAAAAATACTAGGGTGCTGGCCCATGACAAGGGCTGAAGAGGGGACAGGGTGCAGGCAGCAGGGCTGAAGGGCAAAGGGAAAAAAGGAAAGTGAGGACAAATGACAAATTGAGGGCCCTTACATGGGCCAGTGGGAACATGCTGTACACTAAATAGTAGTGAACAACTTGCATCTGAGACCCTTTGAGTAAGTTTGATTGGGGGTCTAGTTCCCTGGGCCTAAAGTGGGGAGGAAGACTTTCCAGAATGGATCTTAGAAACCCACCCGCCCACAGTTCCTGCCTCTGCTGTGAGGGATTTCCTAGGTGCCAGGCCACCAGGCAGAGGGTCCATGGCCTCAGCACATAACTAATTCTCCCCCAGGAAAGACTGTGGTACCACTGAAGCTCATCTCTACAGGCTCACCCTGGGGAGAGAAGAGGAAGGGGTCCCGGCGCAGCCTCACGTGAGCCTTACAACAGCTTGTACTGAGCCCGGGGACCACTGCCTGCTGCCCCCAGTACTACCACTTGGGATTCCTAAGGAGGTGGCTCTCGACGCTGCTCCATTCTTGTGTGCTCTAGAAGAGCCGGCCTCCCTCCCCTGCCTGACCTGGGAGAGGAAGGCCAACTGACCTTAAAGGTATGTTTTCGGCTGATGTTGTCTGAGGGCTGCACCGCAGCCACCCGGAAGCTCAGGAGGGGGATGCTGCCCAGGACGCTCTCCTCCTTCTCATCTGTCGCGAAAATAGAGGTACAGTGAGATGTACGTGTGCGGGGGGGAGGGGGGCGGAGTGGATCAGCCCTATTAGGATAAATACCAACAAATATCTGTTACTCATCTACTATTTGTCAGGCACTTGGGGCCACCACGCAACCGCACGGGGCGCGCTCTGCACAGCAAGAGGCACACTCCCTGGAGCTGCGGAGCGTGGCAGCCCTCCAGGCACTGTTCTAGACTTGGGGACTGTAGAGGTGAATGCAAGAGTAGTAGCGCCCACCCTTGGGGAGCTCACATTCCAGTACGCAAGCAAACAAGCACAGAAGAGCCAACATTTTGGAGTGCTTGCTATATGTCAGGCACTGTTCTAAGTTAAAGGCTTAACGGATTTAACCTGCCCAACAATCCTATGAATGGGTACTCTTATGATCTCCATTTTACATAGGTAAGGAGGTTGAGACACAGAAAGATTAAATAACTTGTCCAAGGTTACTTAAGTAGAAAGTGGTGGATTAGTCTTTAACCCAAGAAGTCTAACTTTCGAGCTACCATTCTTAACCTCCCTCCCATCCACAGTGCCTCTCCAAACAAGGTGATTCCAACAGTGACACACGGAACAGGATATAATGGGACGCGGCGCGGTAGAGTGGACGCTCGAATCTTCGGCTCTGGCTCTTCTGGGTAACTGTCTCTAAGGTTCTCCCAGGCACCTGGCAGCTTGCTTTGTCTTCTCCTGACTTTACAGTCCCCATGTATGCACAGGAGACACGCCCCTGCGTGGCCCCCTGATCCCCAGGAGCAGGCTAACAATCAGGCTGCTGCATAATTCATCCCGAATCTCCAAAGGAGCCTGATGGATTAGCTAGCCAGGCCCCCAGCTATCAGCAGGAGACCGAAAGGGTAGGGGTGCTGTGTGGGAACCATGAGGTTGGGGCTAACTATGAGGCCATGGCAAGACCCTCCCCACTTCCCTGGGATAGCTCTTTATTCCTGGGGCTGGAGACCCTGTAAAACCCTCAGCTAGGGTTCAGAAGAAATCTCACAGGGGTTACAGACTCCACTAGTTCCCCTTCTCCCCTTACTCATCACTTGCACAAGATACTAAGCCCAAGGTCCAGTTTCCTGGGCATGGTACCCAGAGGATGGACTAAGCCAAAGGAACAGGAGGGCTGGGAACCCAGAGCTTCTTCAGGAAGGCAGAGGCCATCAACCCCAGGAGGAGGTGGGCCCCCTGCCTGGCTGAGTCCTGGCCAGTGTTTAGGGGTCTCCTGAGAGCATCTCTCAGTGCATAGTGACCCCCCATCTCCATGTCCCTTGAGTTCAGAGTTTCATAAGTTTCTCCCCTCACACCAGGCCCAGAGTGCCTTCCCTGCAGAGACCCTGGCTTTCCCTCCAGCTTCCGTTATACTCTGGCTCCTGTGCGGCCCTACATCCCGGGGCCCAGCCTGAGCAGATTCTTCTCCCTCAATCTTGGGGTTTCCTCTGTGACTAGACCCTGGACGTGCATCCCCTTCCTGGTCTCTCTCCTTGGGATGCAGGTGCCTCAGGGCACAGGGACAGCAGTGTTCTAAGGGCGGGGGGGCGGTCACTGGGTACAACCTTTGTTTGCCAAAGTTAATGATTCAGTGAATTGCTCCCAGGAGACCTGGAGAAATCAGAGCTCTGCCATTCCCAGGGCATGCAGGAAAAGGAAACAGCCACTCCTGCTGCTACATCATTTTATCCTCTCCTCAGTGCCCAGGCCTCCTTGCGCGGCATCAGTGTGACAGAACCATCACTGTCATCAACCCTCCCTAGTTCCTCCCTGCCCTGCTTGCCATATTGTTGCTGTACATACTTTAAAAATAACTTCCTAGAGGCTGCTGCACCAAAGTTATAAGAGTTTTGCCCTCCTTTCTGTGGGGGAGGAAAGGGAGTGAATGTTGGGGTGGGTGAAGAGGGCAGAAGCTGGGGGATAATCATTTACTCCACATTGATTGAGCACCTACTATGTGCCAGGTGCTGTTTTCAGTGCTGTGGATACAGCAGTGAACAAAACTGACCAAAAAATCCTGCCTACACAGATCGGATCACACATTCCAGTGGGATGGGGGAAGCTCAACATACAAGGTCCAATTAGCAGGTGACCTGCTAGTGATGACCAGGGACCCTCCTCTTCTTCCTCCTTTTCTTCTCCCACCCACGCCCTCCCCCGGACTTCACCCTCTGTCATCTGACTGTCTTGTTCATCCACCACACCACCCACCAGGGCCTAGGACTCTGCCTGAAATCTAGTAGGCACTCGGTAAATATTGTCGAATGTGAAATGAGTGAGTGAATGAGTGAGCAAGTGAGCTTTGTCTTTATCCCCTGTCACGTGCCACTGGTGCCGGAGACCACAGGGGGGATATGTGCCCCTCCACCCCCAACATCCATCAGAAACCGAGCCCTGTGACAGGGCAGAATGAGAAAGAGGGGGGCCCTGGCTTCCCACAGCCCCTGCCAGTGCCAGGCGCAAGCTCACCTTTATAGTAGAAGAGGCAGCGATCCACCAGAACGAACCAGCGCTTATTCCACTGCTTAACCCCGGAGCTGGCCTGCAGGAGAAGTGGGGAACAGACAGGATAGTCTGTGACCTGGGCCTGGGGAGGTGGGTGTGTGCAGTGGAAAGAGTGCTGCACTCATTATAAGGACATCCTGCCTCTGCTTGCAGCTCTGCCACTAACAAGTGGCAGCAACCCCCAAGAGCCCTTAGAGGCAGGGAATGACATTACATTATTGCCTGTGACCTTCCACTTCTGTCATTCTGGGCCTCAGTGTCTCCCCCAGGGAAGATAAACGGTACAGCGATGAGCCAGAAAGAGTGAGCAGAAGGTCAGGCAGGGATAGTGGCCAGGTCAACGAGGAGAACTGGACCCCTAGACTTAGAGGAGACATCCCCCTCCCTTCATAGCAAGAGGGCCCTGCCGACTGAGCCACTGGGTTGCTCTGATAGGATTGATGACAGCGTATTTCAAAGTCATTGCATCTGCCCATCAGGAGACCTGGCTGAATTCCCAAATATAACACTAATTTCTCTCTGTGATTTTGGGAAGATACTCAACCTCTCTGAGACTTTATAAAATTAGGAGATTTCACAGAGATATACCAAAATAGGACCTGGAAGGACATAGCAAAATATACATGGGCTGTTATAACTACAGAGGAATTACGGCGCTATGAGGAGAAAGCAGGGATGCGGTGGGCAGAATGGAATAGGAGGCCTCACCTGCTTGAAAAGCCAGCCTGCCTTGGTGACAGGAGCACTGGGGTTCCGCTTCATGGAGTGCGAGCGCTTGCCGAAAGCGATGGCCTTGCGGGACGTCCGGGTGGCCTAGGGATGCAGAGAGCAGCCAGCTTAACTCTTCCTCTCCTCCTTCCTGCTCCACCCGCAAGGGGAGCTGCCCTGGGTGGGAGCTATCCCTCTCCAGGGCCCTGGGGGCCCTCACGTTAAGAGGCCCAGGTGAGAAGCTTGGATCTCTTACAAACTCAAGGGCACAGCCTTTCAATTCTTTGGCTCTTTTTCTTATCTCTAAAATTGGGCTCAAAATTATAGTCCTACCTGTCTCACAGCGATGTGTGTTTTTTGTTTTTTCTTAAGGAGAAAATAAGATATTTCATTTCACTCCTGGCCTATCCTTCTCTACTGGCCTTACTCCTTACCTCTTTCATAATGCTTTCTCAGACCCACTCAGCTTCAAGTAAATTCCCTACGTCATCATCTTCTCCAAGCCCAATTCATTCTTTTTTTTTTTTATAAATGTATTTATTTTATTTATTTATTTTTGGTTGTGTTGGGTCTTCGTTGAGGTGTGCAGGCTTCTCATTGCAGTGGCTTCTCCTGTTGCAGAGCACAGGCTCTAGGCGTGTGTCAGTAGTTGTGGCACGTGGGCTCAGTAGTTGTGGCTCGAGGGCTCTAGAGCGCAGGCTCAGGAGTTGTGGCGCACGGACTTAGTTGCTCCGCGGCACGTGGGATCTTCCCGGACCAGGGCTCGAACCTGTGTCCCCGGCATTGGCAGGCGGATTCTTAATCACTGCACCACCAGGGAAGTCCCCTATTCATTCCTGAATGTCCAACACACCACAGAGCAGGGAGGATGTACGGGTGTTCTCCTAGCTCCTTATTGCCACAGGGAGTTCCCCACATTCTGGCAACAATCTCTCTTTCTCGAAGTATCAGTGATCTTTCACTGTTTAGCCCTTCTCACCACTATCAGCTTCTAGATCATTTTTTCAGAGTCTGAGGATTTTGATATCAGTCATCCTCTCCATTCTAAGTCTTGCCATCACTGTGGACAATTTCATTGCTCCACAGTGAGAGGGAGGATGACCCATCCAGTGGCCTAACTTTAAACTACCTTGATGTCCTCAAGTCCAAAATCCTCCACTTCCACCCCAGCAACTCACTCCCATGGCAACACCTTAGACCTGGCCAGCTCCCAAGCCCCTTCACCACCAGCATTGTCAATTCTCATATCCCCATCTTCTGATCACAGCATCCCATCCTCTGGGCTGTCTCACGCCATCCCTCAACGACACCAGCTTTTCTACTCCACTGCGATCCCCAACTCCTCAATCCTTGCCTTTTTCTCCTGGATCCATGAGCTATCTCCTGGTGTTAGTTGTTTCCCTACAAAGCCTAGGCCCCCTGGTGGAATAGATCAACCGCACTCTCCAACACCAACACCCTATCCAGTGCCTTTCTGCTTGACCTTCTCTGAAACTCTAAATCCCAGATTAATCAAATTATCCACCCTCCCTGCACTCACAGCCAGATTATGGCGCTGCTGGAGAACAATCACACCACAGTACAGACGAGGCCACCGTGACCCCTCGGTCCCTGGTGCTCCGCTGCACACCCTCACCTCTCTCCCGAGCCCAGCGACCTGCCTGCCTCTGCCTTCCCCGCAGTGGCTTGGATCCTCCCCCACAGAGAAAATTGAGGTTGTCAGACAGGCGCTTCCTCAATTTCACACCCTTTTACCCAGAAAATTACTGCCCTTACCACTCTCCTTGTCTCTTTCCCTTCAATGTCAGAAGAAGAGGCGTTTTCCTCCTTTCCAAGGCTATTGGGTCCAGCCTGCTGTCTCCTCTGAGACTTGCTTCGTTGATAACCTCTCAAATCTGTCTTCATTTTTTCCTCCTCCACTGGCTGCTTCTCCCAAGCAAACATGCTCAGGTCTCTTCATCTTAAAGCATCCCTCTGTCTGTCTCTCTCTCTGTCTCTGTTTCTCTCTCTCAATCTCTCTCTCTCCTCTCTCTCACTGTCTGTCTCTGTCTCTCTCAATCGTTCTCTCTCCTCCTCCTCACTGGCCCTCACGCACCCACACACACCTGACTGCCCCCTCCACCCTCCACCAACTGTCCCTGTCAGGTAACACCTTCCCTCCCTTCCCTCTCTTTCTCCTCAGAGATAGGCTGCTGGGAAGAGTCCTGACTTACTCTCCTCCCTTTACTCCTAAACCTCCTCCACCTCTTTTCAGAAATGGTCCCTGCGATGTCAACTCAGGCCACTCAGTCCCTGACATTCTTAAGCACCGACAATGTGAACCTTTCTGTCCTTCCTGAAACTCTTCTTTTGGTTTCTGGGGCACTATTCCTTACTTTTCAATATCTGCGTCTGTGGCCAGTCCTTCTCAATCTCCACCTCCACTCTAAGTGTTGATAGACCTCAAACTTACTCTTTTATTCTCGTCATACATTGTGCCTGTGTAATGTCATCCATACCCATTGCCTCAGCTGCCAGCAATATGCTGAAAACTCCCTAATCCAGATCTAGATTCATTTGCTAGAATGAATCTAGATATAGATTCATTTGTCCCAGTCCATTTGCTCACTAGTTGTCCAGCTAGGATTAAATAAGCGCAAAACCAAACTCATCCTCTTTCTAACCAAACTTGTTCTACCGTATTTCTCATCTCTGTGACTGGGCCACAATCTACCCAGTGGCCCAAACCAGAACTCTGAACAAGCTCACACCGTCCCCTCCTCCCTCCATTCCTCCACACCATCATTTACGCAGGGCTGACAAGTCTGTCTTCTTAATGGATCTCAAGCCTGTCCTTTCTTCTCCAATGCCGCTGTTGGTGCCTCACGGGTTGTCATCGCTTCTGGCTGTCTACCCTCTGTATTGAACTAAGGTTATCTTTCTAAAATACTTTATTAATTACACTACTCTCTTGCTTAAAATTTCTCACTACCTCTCATCACTTAGGAGAGAATTCCAATCCTCAGCACAGCACACAAGGACAGGTCTACAAGATCTGGCTGGGCCACCACCCACTTTCTGCCACTCTGCCAGAAAGGCACCACCATTGGTCATGCCAAACTCCGAGTGGTTCTCTCCCATCTCCCTAGGGCTTTGCTCACCATGGGAGGCGGGGGAACCCCACTTCCCTTGTCCACTACCAAATCCCAACTCATCCTTCACAGCCTAGTGCAGGCCCCCCATGTCCACGAAACCTCCCTGTTCTCCCAGAGTAGTTGCTGCTCCCTCTTCTCAGAATCTTCTCATAGTCTAGAATCTGTCACACTGCAACAGAACTGTGGACTTTCTGCCTCCCGTACGAGACTGTGAGCTCTTTGTAGGGAAAAACTTTTGTTTTGTTCATCTCTTTATCACCAGAGCCTAGCAAGGTGTCCAGCGATCAATAAGCACTTAGTAAATACTTGTAGAAGGAAGGAAAGAAGAAACTGGGGTTTATCATAAAGTACCTCCCAAACTGGGAAATGAAATTATTTTCTGTACTTTACTTGAAAAAACCCACATGTAATGTGGAGATCAGCCATCTGAAGAAGTCATCCACCACCCTCAGAATATGTAAATCCTAAAATCTTTCCCTTTTCTCTCAGTCCGTCATCTGTCATAGTTTCACCTGCTCTCTGCAGCCTAAAATCTGCTCCTTGCCACTTCAGCCATTCCCCTGCCAACCCCACAGTAATACTCTAGCCTCCTTATCTTTCTGCCACAGCTTCCCAGCAACCCTCAACCTTAGGTCAATGCAACCATCTGCCAGGCCATAGCATTGCTGGAGAAAAACCACACACACCTGTGGATCAGAGCCACACAGATTCAGTCTACGACCTCAGATGACCCTTCAGTATTATTGGGCAATATTCCAAATGTTCCTTGTTGACCACTGACCCTTGGGCTTATTCTGAAGCCCCCCGCCCCCCAACGCCTCTCTATCCACCCCACTCTTCTCAGCAGAAAACCCTACCTCCTACTTTCCTGCAAAAGTTGAAAACATCAGGTGGGAGTGTCTCGAACTTCCTAGCCCCACCGCCACGTTTCACATACCTTTCTTATGCAGCCTCAGGAAAAGGGCCCCTCCCCTATCCAGGCTGACAGCAAATTGGCACCTGACTCCTGTCTCTACACAAACATGACTCATTGGCTATGCCCTTTCTCCTGAAACTACCTACTGGGTCATTCCCCTCCTGCCCTTAACACCTTGAAACGAAACAAAGTGAGCAAAGAAAACCTCTCTGCATCTTGCATATCTCCTAGCTGCCACCCTCCACCCCTCATTTCCCTTCATGGTCAAGTTTCTTTAAAAATTTTTTTTTGGAAATATTTCAAACATTTCAGAAAAGTAGGGACTAAGTCACCACTGCATGTTGTTTTCTTTCCCTAATAAAACATGACAAATAGAGCTGAAACTCCCTTTGAGTCCCTCCCCAATCTCATTACCTTTTCTTACTCCCTAGAGGTGACCACTGACCACAAATTAGTATGCCTGTCCATGGTTATATGCTTGTACTGCAAGCTTATCTATAAAAACGCTGAATTAATTTTCATGTTTGTACATTTTACATAAATGATACCATATTTTTCATATCCTACAACTTGCTTTTTCCTCAGCATTATGTTTTTAAGATTTATCCTTGTTATACATCTCGCTCCAGTCCATTTTTAATTTTCGGAGAGTCCTCCATTGTATGACTACACTACCATTTACTATCTAGTTTCTTAGAAGAGCAGTTTTCTACTTTTCAGTGTCCTGTATCTGCCCTCCCATCTCCTCTTAAGCCCTCTCCAGCTTGTCTTTGTCTTCTGCCCTCCTCACACCACTGAACTGCTCTTATCAGGGTCTCCAATTACCACGATGTTGCTAAACCCCATGGATACTTTTAGCCCTTATCTTACTGGACCTCTTTGCAACATTCTTCTCTGATTACTTCTTCCCCCTGACAGTCTTTTCCTTCCTCCTCCCTTTCTGAGCGCCCAATTGCCATGTCCTTCATGAGTTATTCTTCTTTCGCTGTCCCCCTAGATCAGTGGTTCTCAGTGAGGGTGGGGCAATTTCGTCCCACAGGGGGCATTTGACAATGTCTGGAGACATTTTTGGTTGTCACAGGGTGGGGGCTACTGGCATCTAGTGGGTAGAGGCCAGGGCTGCTGCTCAACATACTACAGAGAAAGAATGGTCCCACACCACAAAGAATTATCCAGCCCCCAATGCTAATAGTGCTAAGGTTGAGAACCTCTGGTCTAGATTTTGGTCTTCTGTATGGTTCTGGTCTGAGCCCTCTTTCCTCCCCACTCTCCACTTCCTGCATCACGTCACCTGCTCTTTGGAACCTGCAGAAAAAAGTAAGCAGCCTAATACGTTTCCTAGGATTCCTCCCCAACAGCTTGCGTGGGGGACCGGACTTACCCGGACACTGGGCCGCTCTGGAGGGACCTCGGACACCATGTTGTGGTTGGATAGGTCACTGTTGGTGGTAGTTGGGCATTTCCCACCTGCTTTATTGGACATGTCCAAGGTCGATCTGATTTCAGGTTGACCAAAAAAGAAGTGACTAGTGAGACCAAGAAACAATGGGTGCCACCCATCCCTTTTCCCAACCCTGCATTCACTGTTCCAGCATTCAGCACAAATTAGGTCCCCTCAGCGCTCCCAAGGGGTCCTCTCAGTGGCTCCCGCTGCTTTTCCGAGATTATATACCAGTAACCCTGGACAGTCTCCTCTTTTTTTCCTGCAAATTTATCTTAAAAACCTAGACCCTAGGACTCTGGAACTTGGACTATGAGAGTCATTTAATTATCTTTTTTTCCTTTCATTTATTGAGCCAAGACCAGAGGAACTAGCATTTGGCTCTCGTGGTCATAGCAGATTCCCTCACTACTCTCCTCAGAGGCCCTGGGTGATTGATATGCCAGCCTCAGACATGTCTCACTCCTTTAGCTCAGCCCATGGGATACACCAACCTGGGACCTGCAAGATTCCAGAAAAAAGTGGTTGAGGGTATCAAGCCAGATGGGTCTCAGAAGTTTCCAGTCCTCAGAACTGAGGTGAGCGACCCGAAACCTCTCCCGCTCTCCTTTCTGACCCCCACTCCCTTCCTCTTCCTAGCTACGCAGAGGCAGCGGGATGATGGTGGTTAAGGACGGAAAGGCCAAACAGCAAGTAAGGGGTAAACGTACATTTTCAAGTCAAACTTTTTGTTTTCCTCTGGGACCTGGCCGGTCAGTGGGTGTAGAAATGTGTTCCGTCTTTCATTATGGCTGTGGAGGCAAAAGAGAGAGAGAGAAGCTGTGGTCAAGACGAAGAAGGCAGAGACACAGGCTATAGGGTGGACAGGCCCTCGGCAGTGACAGGGATGGTGACCACACAGGAGCTTGTTGCTCTGTCCTCCAGTGGGACCGTAAGCAGCAAGACAGAGGGCTGGGCTGTAGAAGGTCGTCTGGGGAGGGGAGGGGAGGGAAAGGGAGGGGAGGAGAGGGAAGGGGAGGGGAGGGGAGGGGGGTGGGAAGATGTCTTTCTGACAGTGTTAATTACTTACTAGAGATCCCCAGGCTGGAAAGAAACCCCACTTAACCCTTTCAGTGGCCATCCTGGGCATGTATGTGGGGGGCAGGGAGGGGCCCCAATAGTCAAGACTTGGTGTTTGGCTGGTTCCCTCCCAGGGACAACTCCTGCCAGGGCTCCACATAAAAACCGCTCACTCATTATTTGCTAAAAGAATTCTCTTGCAACCTTGGACTCCTTCCTCTCCTGCTCTATCTCTTTCTTCAAATGAAATGAGACATCCAGAAATTCCATCCTTGAGCTTGGGCTGGGCCCCACTCACACCCCAAGTCCAGGGTCTCCCCGTCTAGGGACTACCTGACTAGCCAACACCTCAGGAGCTGTCCAGCATTGAGGTGAGTGCTGGCTCTCAGTCAGATCTAATTAAGGGATGCTGTGGCCAGGGAGGGTAGTGCGGACAGCCTGCCAGGAAGCAGGGGCGAACATGGGCCAGGGCCGGGGTCTGTGCAGAGGCAGATGGGAGGCTCCCTTGGGAGCTGTGGCTCTTCTGGCTGGCTGGCTGCCAGGCTAGCTCCCGGTGGCTCTGCAGGGAGGTAAGGGAGGAAGGGCAGCAGACAGAGCTTAGGGAGGGGCTGGTGCAGAGGGTCTAAGCCATAAATGGCAGCAGTTTGAGATGGATTCTGCAAGCAGAGGGCCACCTGGCAAGAAAGCTGTGGGAGATTCAAGCGTGCAGCCAGTGGGGGGCTGGAACAATTTTAAGGTCCTCTTCACCTACCCCTCTTGGGAGATACTGTGAGAGCCCAGAGCATGCTCAGTCCACCCCCAGAAGCTGGTGCCTGCACAGAGCCTACCAAGGCTGCACGGCGGCTTGTGGGTCTTAATACCAGGCCACCACGCACTCCCACAGCAAAGGGCCAGCGCTCTGCTTGGCAAGTGGCAGGTTAGCTAGCACCAGGGGAAAACAGACCTCAGCGTGATCCCTTCAGCTGCATGAGAGAAGTAAAATAACCTTTTGGAGAGCACCTTTCCATAGCCGAGGATGCTTCCCAGCCCTTAAGATGTCTGCTGAAGCTAAAGATCATATCAGAGGGTATTTTTTTCAGCTTCCAAACCAGTCATGTTCAGATCGAATCCAAAAACATGTGGAAGTTAGAAGCCCAGTGGGCAGTGGCCACAGCCTCTGTGGAAATCTGGTTTTGCAGCCAGGACCCTAAATCTGGCCAGTGTCTATTCGGCCTGGGTTCTAACTCTAGCACATTGATAACCCGCTCCCTGCTTCTCAAACTCTACTCCTCCCTTCTTCCCAGGTCCAGTAAGGATGCTCTCCTCAACTTAACCACAGGGGATCTTTGCAAGGAACAGTAGCTGTTTCCAGTCACCCTCATCCCTGGCTCTGGCTCATCTAGGGGTGGGGGCAGGCAGTCTGTGACAGCTAAGATCCTTGAGGCACCAAGGTCTCTGCTGTTTCCCAGTGGCACAGATCACCTGCCCCCCTGACACCCCTCCACCCATTCCGTCCCCTTCGGCCCATTCTGCTGTACACGTTCCCTCTGCTAACTCTGCTGGAACCTCTCCTGCAGGCACTGATGGATAGATGGACGGAGAGACAGACACACACAGAGGCACACTCACAGTCTGCTGTCAGCTGGTACCAGTCTTTCAGAGGACACCAAATTTCTTCCTGCCCCAGACTCTCCTACCCAGCAACCCCTACAAATGACGTCCTTGCTCCATCCCGGCGCTACCAATTTCAAAACAGCTTCCCCTTCACAAGCACTGCAATGCAGCAACCATTGACCTAACTACTCTCCCTTCTCCAGGTCACATCGGGCAGGCCCCTCGCTCTGACGTCCCCGGATCCAGTGACCTGCCAACTCAGCTCTCACTTCACTTGGTTCACAGTCCACTGAAGAAATCCCTACCTGACCCGTCGATCAGCTCGAAACTTCAACATCTTTTTGGCAGCTTTGTCCCCTGTTTGGCAGCCTCAGAGGACCCACCAGCCACCCTGCTCGTACCATCCCTCTGAGAAGTAAGTCCTCCGGTCCGGCTCACAGGGCCGTGGCTGAGCTCCAGGCGCACGTGGCAGCGGCAGGCGCTGCTCGTTCCCCTCCTCCTGGCTCCAGCACCAGGAAGGGGGAGGGCCTCTCCCTGGGTGGTGGTAGGGGTGCCCAGGTGCCCTAGAGGGTCTGCAGCTTCCCAGCATTCAGACAGAACACTGCCCGGCAGAGTGCCAGAGGCAGAATAAGTGAGCAGGGGATGACATCTTCTCAGTTCAGGTGCCCAAGGAGAAAATGCAAAAATGGAGAGACGGAGTACAGGGAGCAGGTGTACAACTTCCAGGTAGTCTGACCTCGCCGAGCTAAGGACGCAGAGTAGCTGGGCAGACGGAGGAGTCTGGGGCTGCATTCCCATCTGCACGGCAAAAACCCATGCCAGCCCAACCTGCAGGAAGACAGCCCTCCCTGCCTCCCCAACTCCTAGCCCAGAACGCAGGCCCTTGGGCTGAAATCCACTTGCTTCAGAGAGACCCTTCCGACCCAGTGGGCACAAGGGTTAAATGAGGCTCCAGATTCACGTGCTGCTATTGTTGTTGCTGCCGAAGCCGGGAAGCTCTCTCTCCTCCCAGCCTGCCCAGCCTTCAGTACGGACGGGAGCAGAATGAACACGAAGCTTGTCTGCAGCATCCCCCTACACACTCCCTTTAGACACAGACCCAGGTTGCTTGCCCTGCGCTTGGGGCGGCCCAGCAGATGAGGGAGCAAGTGAAGCACATGGGCGTGGGTGTCATGGAGCCAGAGCTGGTGGTGAGGACTGGCTTCTTTGCTTGGGTGAAATGGAAGAAAAGCTCCTTCCCAAATCTTATGAGGAAGAGGGTAGCAAATGAGGCTCAGAGGGGGTCACCATGTGTTTATTTTTGTAAATCTGCCCAGATGCAATATAATAAATTCCAGCTGGAAACTGTCAGATCTGCTTGGGGCAGGGAGGTTTGCATTGTTGTTAGCTACTCTGAACTCTCCAGAGATCGAAGATGGTCACATCTCCCCTTTTCCTAACGTCCTCTGTGTCTTAGGGCCCTCCATGCAAGGGGCTTCTGAAGGTCATCTCTTCCAAGCCCTTGCCTCCAGGCAAGCCTGCTCTCCAATCAGTCTCAGTAAGTGCCTTGTTTGTTTGTGAAGGGTTCCAGGAAAGGAAGCTCCAGACCCACTGTTATCTTATACTGCTGAGATGTTCTTTTTTGATATCAAATTTCAGTTCCTCTGGCTTTTGATATCATTCCATTTTTATATTTGGATGACAGAATCCTTTCTGGCCAATGTGGTTCCTTTCAGCAGCACCAGGCATTCTGTTGACATCATAGTCTGTTGTTATGGCAATTATGTGATGTCAACAGACACTGAAAGGGAGGAGCTAATCTAATTTTTTGGATTGAGGACAGAACTCGGTCAGAGAACAAAGCAATCAGTGAATGGAAAAGGACAACATAATTATTTAACCCGTGATGAGACAAGCTGGGTGGATATAGCTGGGGTCAACAGCTGCTGATATTTAAGCAACTAATCCTAAATCCAAAAGGTCAATATATTCAGCCATTTAGTGGTACTTCTGCAAATGCTTTATCCTGATGACAAGTGGCTTCACTTTCCAGATCCCACCTCTCCCTATCCCTAATCCAGTTATTGGAGCCCTGCTGTGGTTATGGAGAGCTGGGCCCTCTCCTGATGCCTGCTTGGGGTCTCTGCCTGTGCACAGTAGGTACCCAATAAATATTTGTTGAATGAATAAGTGAATGAATGAACAAAAGAAACTCCATATGCTCTGATTTAATTTTTAGCCACCTGCATTTGGAGTTTGACATTCTATTACCAAGGGCTTCCCTATCTTTGCTCTCTCTTAAAATTAATTACTTCCTTTCCATGAGAGCAGCTCTGTTTCCGTCCCCTCACCCCTTCACTTAGCTCCCCTGCCTGGCTCCCCCTTGAATATATAGCTTGGCTTTGATCCATCTTCATTAGGAGGGGAAGAAAATTAAGCTCATCTGCAGAGGAGGAGGGGTGGAGGTGCATTGGGAAATGAGTTTTCTTCCTCTAGAAGGCAAAAATATCCCTTTTCCCTTCAATTTGAGCTCAGGGGCCTCCCACAGCCTTTGCTTAAATTGCAAGTTAAATTACTTCTCCCATGCCCACTGAAGATAGCACAGGAGGAGGAAGGAAGGCTCAAGGGTTTCCCCTGCTTGTTGAGGGCTCTGAAATCCTCAGGATTAAGTGAGCACACAGAATGCCTGGCTGGAGTTTTTTTCCTTTGCCACTAAGCTTCACAGATGACAGGTTTTCATTAGGTTAGACACCAGGAAGAACTTACCAGGTACGGAACATTAAAAAAGGGAAACAGGGACAGGTAATCAGTTTTTTTTTTTTCTCTCCTCTTCCCTTTCTTTTGGGATGTCAAAGGCCTCCATTACTCAAGAACAAATGGTTATGAATCCATCTCCAAATGGACTTCTTGAATTCCACCCAAGGGAAGGGGGAATCTCAAGCAATAAAGGAGATTTTGCTATGAAGGCTGGAGCATCCCTAAACTCCCGAGTTGCCCACTAGGTGTTCCCCTATCCACGGTACCTACGAAGGTGGCCCCAATGGCAGTGCCGTCAGTGAGAAGAGAATTGGCAACACCAGGCTTTCAGTCCAAGGTCCAACATGAGGGTGACTTGACTTCTTTGGCCCTTAGTTTTCTCACATGCAAATGAGGTACTTTCTAATTCTATGAAACAATAACTGGAAACTTTCAAAATGTGAAATATTTTATGCACAAGAGATAATGGCTATGATTATTCTGTTTAAAAGCAAATCAAGAGGGACTTCCCTGGTAGAGCAGTCGATAAAACTCCACACTCCCAATGCAGGTGACCTGGGTTAGGGAACTAGATCCTACATGCATGCTGCAACTAAGAGTTCACATGCCGCAACTAAGGAGCCCACCTGCCACAACTAAGGCCTGCCGCAACTAAGACCCAGCTTAACCAGATAAATAAATAAATAAATAAATAAATAAATATTTTAAAAAAACAAATCAAGAAATACGCTAGGTACTGGAGCTAGAAAATGAAAAACACACAGTCTCAGGCTTAAGATGGCAGTGGATGGAGCAGGAGCTGGGAATGCGGGGACTGGCATTCCAGAAGTGCCAAAACCAATAAATTACAAAGAAAAGAGGTAGATCCTCTCCATTTCCCAAGCATTTGTCCTCCATCTAGTTTGGGCTTTTCTACAGTTCTACGGACACCTGCAGCCTCTAACTGCAGGCGCTAGTGACAGCCTCACTACGAAGGTAACTGTGTACTGATTCATCTGCAAACATCCTCCCCAAGAATCGGTATCTATCTGGAGTGACACCTGGCACTACGCAGTCAAAAGCAGCAAAATCAACCCGGGTCTTCGTGACTCTTTGCAGGCATGCATGTCCACACGTGTGTGCACACACACGCACCACACACTCAGGATGGACACCCAGAGGTCCCTCCGTGATAAATACAGAATGACTACAGAGATACATTCAACTCCTTCCACCCTGGGCCCCTCTTGGTTATCTGCAGGACACCAAGCTGCGGCGTCCCCAGAGCTCCTGAGAATTAGCCCCGCCAGGCTTTCCCATCCAGACGAGGCCTTGGCTTCTGGCATTATCGCTCATTAGATGGAGAGAGGACTGCGAGGCGAGTGGGAAGGAGGGCTGCTATGGCCCGTCCCTCCCACTTCCTTCTCCCGCAGCTAGCAAATTCCAAGCTCAGACTGTCCACACACCAGGGAGGATTTCTGCAGCCGACAAAGGAGGCGAAGGGGGGGAGACTTCTGGCTCCTGCTTTCCACCTCCCCTCTGGATCTCATCATCATTTTCAAGGAGCTTTATGTGTTCTACCTTTCTCTCCCAATGAAAAACCAACTTGGTTTACATTCTCAACAATCCTGATGTGCCTGATTCCTTAGACTCCCACCAACCCCCATCATTCCTGGGAAAAAAATACACTTCCTAGCCAAGTTCTCCCCACCCAAATCCCTCTGCAGCCACACAAAGAGGAGGCCGAAAGGGGTCGGCCCTGGTGGCACCTCTAGGTATTTGCAAGCGGGAAAGGCCCCTCTACCTGACACTGTCTTTTTTCCAAATGCTGCCAACAGATCAAAATACCAGTCCTGCAGGCTCTAGGAACACAGCTGTCAGCCCTGTACTTGCATTTACTCTCTTCTCTCCTCCCTGCCCTCACTCCAGCCCTCGCTCCAGCCCTCCTCTTGTGCCACAGTCATTTCCAAACTGGCAAGATTAGAGTGTCTTCTCCAAGTAAGCTTGGAACATCCAAAAATGCTGGCTACTGGGCTGAGTGCCTAGGAGATAAGGCTCAGGCTGCTCTCTTTCCTGTTAAACTCTGCCTGTCCTCACAGCCCCTTCCCTGCCCCAAAGGGTCAAAACACCTTTTCCTCCCCTGCTATGACCAATCATGGAACACTCGGGGAATTTCACCTGAGTTTGGCCCCTACCTCAGGTAGAAAGCAGAAAAGCTGGCTCAGTAGCCAAGGGATGGAAATTACAAATCAGGGATCCAGATCCAGGCTTCCTCCCTTCCATCCTATGTGGATGTCCTCTAGTCTCTCACTATATAATCGCCTGAGCCTGGACATTCAAGCTTACAACTGCAGGTAAGGGTATGAGGGCCTTGTGTACTCTTTAGTCAGGGTAATGCTTCATTGTGTGTATGTGAGTGCGTGCATGTGTGTTTATGCGTGTGTGTGTGTGTCTGGTGAGGGGGAGAGTACAAATATCACTCAGGGGAAGTTCGTGGGGAATCTTCATGCTGATCTTCTACCCAAACTTGGATTATCTTATCTTCAAACTGATTATTTTACATTATGGAACTCCATTTGTCTTCTGAAAAATAAAGATAAACAGGGTGGATATTCGGCATAACCATGCCAGTTATTAAAATGCTGAAGTTCTTCCATATTGGTTGGTAAAGGGCTACTCTTCCAATAAGGAAGAATTTCAATATTTTAATAACTGGCCCTCCCCTCCTCTATGTGATCCAGAGACACCTTGGGGCCCTCCAGGATTCCAAGCCAGTGTCCTTTCTGGTTGATAAATTACTGAGTGTCATTGCTGGGATGACCATTCCTTAACTATCTGAACACCGACGGCCCTTCCAGGTGTTAAGAACTGTGATTCTGGGCACAGAAGTCATCTCAGGCAGGTCGGGAGGCATTTCCCCCCTCACATCCTGACCCAACTTGGAAAACTGGGGCAACCCAGCTCCCTGGGGGTCCTCATGCTCCTCGTCCTATGCCTCTGTGTTGTCCCTGCTAAGGGGAAAAGGAAATGAAAGGAGAAACAGGAGCTCTCTACGGCTCCAGCTCCACATTTTCCTTCTCTCATCCTTCCCCTGAGTGGCCCCCATCTAAGCCAGATAGAAGCAGAGGGAAAAGGGCTCCAGTCCCCTCCCCTCAGCCTCCAAGCTGCTTTCTCCTGACAGTCAGCAACTGGAAAGAGGCCCAAGAGGTAACGGGCAGAGCAATAATTAATTACCACCACCCCCCGCCACACACACCCCCGCGCCAAGCTCTGAGCCAAATCCCAAACCCCTACCCTTCAGAGACTGAGGAAGCCCAGCTGTCTGCTTCTAGGCCTATGGAAGGTCACTGGAACCAGCCTTCCTCATTCCTAGCTCAGCAGATTTGGTCCTGGTGTCCCACAGAGAGCAGTCTCCCCACCCACCCCAAGGGAACGAATTGTACAAAGTAAGTGTTTGGAGAGTAATGCAGCTGGGCTGGTGCCCCTCCTTCCACACCCTCAAAAGCTACAAATGCTTTCTTGGTTCCCAATCCAGCAATCTGCGGGCGTCAAGCTCTTCCATGCCTCAGTTTCCTCGTTTTAAGAATGAAACAGTAGTAATAAGTGGTGACCTGTTTAGAAGACAACACACATTTCCTACCAGACTAGACAGCAGAGGAAGAAAGGTGATGCTGCTCTGAAGGGGTAAAACAGGGAAAACATTAAACTCACGTGGTCTCTGGCCCTTGCTCTGGGAGGAAGGCAAAGCCCATTCCAGAGGCAGGGGAGCCAAGATTCACTGCCCCAGCTCTAGCGACAAGAGAGACAAGACAAAGTTCCTGTCTCCTTGGTTGTCCCCAGTCCCTGCTGCTTCTCCAGCCTGAGCTCCTCATCTCCAGGAGAGAAGAGAGCCTCATGGTTCAGGGGGGAGACTACAGCTCCACAAGGCCTGCTGCAAGAACACAGGGGTGAAAGTCACAAACCCTCTTGCTGCTAACCCCCATGGGCTACAGGTCTGGGCACTGTGTGAGATGTAGGGTGGGAGGTACCCAGAAATGTTAGTCCGACCACACCTGCCTGGGCGCAGAGGTGTGGGGGGGCAGCCACACACAGACTGCTTACAACCTGGACCTTCTGTGTCACTGTGCCTGGCCGGCACCTCACACCCAGGAACTGAATGGCTGTCTGGTGGAGTGGCTTAGAGGCAGGCCAGTGGTCTGACCACAGTGGGAGGAGGGAACATGTGCTGTTCTGCTCTGGGATGTTGAATTGCTAGTGCGAGGCAGGAGAGCTCAGCCTTGAATCCTCTCACAAGGGAATCCAATGGGTGGGTTCCATCTGCTCCACGGCCCCTCCTCTCCCCTCTCACTTCCTACTGGCCAGCCGGACTCTGATAAGAGTCTACTGAGCAGAGGCTTTGTCTGGGGGAGAAGAGAGCAATAAATCAATGGGAGCAGGAGGGCAGGAGCCTTGGTGACTGCTTTGGGAGAAGGAGGCCCCCACCTCAGAGGGCTGCATGGGGTGTGGATGCAAAGGCAGGTGGGATGGCAGCAAAGGTCTAGTGTGAGCACTGCTTCTCACCTGCCCCCTGGAGGGCTCAGCTTCTTGTCTCTCCTAGATTGGGAGTAACGGGTGAGCAGGGATGCAGATGGATTGTGGGAAATTTTGAACGCCTTCTTCTGCAGGGAGTGAGGAATCTGGAATTTCCCATGTACTCAGGGAGCTTGCTAAGGGCTCGAAGGGCAGAGGAATCTCCCCGGATTGCTGTCTGCTGTAGAAAAGATCCAAAAAGAGCTTGGGGACAAGGGCCACCAGTGCAACCAGCCAGGAAATGACTGTGTCTGGAGAGAGACGTTGTTGCCTCCACCTCTGTGTGCTGAGAAAAATCACTGTGAGCTCCCCTGACATCCCAGAGAGGGAAAGTGAGACCTGGAAGGGAAAGGACTTGGAGAACTTTTGAAGAGAGCTGTAACATGAAAACAAAGAATGGCTGGCGCATGGCTGTGGCTGAGCAGTACTGACCTCTTTACTTTTCTGGGCCTCAGTTTCCCCATCTGTAACATGGAATGATACCGCATTGCTGGGAGGGTTAAACAAGATCACATACTTAAAGCACCTAGGAGAACGCTTGGCACCTAACAGTTGCTCAGTCAGTGGCTGATGTCATAATCATTTATAAGATAAAGGAATGAAATAAAACAAGGAGCACAATTCCATCTAATTTAGTAGCTGCTAGTCATATGTGGCTATTTACATTTTCATTAATTAAAACTAAATAAAATTAAAATTTCAGTTTCTTCGTCACGCTAGCCACAGCTCAAGAGCCACCATGGCTAGAGGCCACCAAACTGGACAGGACAGTTGTAGCATGTTCCACCATTGTGGAGTATTCTATCGGACAGCACTGGGCTAGGTGTTCTCTAAGCCGCCTTCCAGTTTTAATATTTTTGGACTCTATAAAACACATAACTCCAAAGCAGTCTGTCCTTCTGCCAGCTGATATGTGCTCAGTGTCCTCAGGAAATGCAAGTTCTCTTACAGTCCTCAGCTAAACAAACAAACAAAAAAAAAGGAAATCTGCTACCAACAACAATAACAAAAAAGTTAAAAATCTAAAATCAAATGATACATTCCAAAGTCCAATCAAAATTAATTTGGATAATACATCATTTTAAAATATATGCATTAAGACTCCCCTCCAGGGCTTGAAAATATTGTTACTAACAGCCCTACTGGGGGCAGGCCCTGGGGGAGGCAACTGGGAAAGGTTACAGAGAGGATCATGGAGGTTGGAAAAGGGGAAAGAACAAGGAACTGTCTCTCCTTCCTGCCTCATTTTCCTTCTTGGATTGGCCAACTTCTGGTGAGGCTGGAGGGAGGAAGAGCAGACAGGTCGGCTGCGTGGTCTGCAGGGTCCTGCGGTCCACAGTGGGAGGAGCCAGCACAGAGGGGAAGAGAGGCGAAGAGGAACTGCCACCGAGGACAGCAGGCTCAGGAGTCTTCCTTCCCTTGCACTTCCCCTGTCCCCACCCCGGCCCCCACCCAGCCAGGAGTCTGTGGTAATCACAGGGGTCCAATCTGTTCCTAAACAAATAGCACATGAAGCAGGTGCCAGAGTGTGTCTATTGATAACTGTGGCTTAGAGAGGGGAGGGGAGACGATCTCAGAGGAATGGAAGAGGCGCTCCCAGACCTAGACCCTGCCTGGAGCCCAGGTAAGGGAAAGAAGAACTTGTGGAGAAAAGGAAAGTGGGGGGGGGGGGGAATCAGGTAAGGGACACTGCTGGCCCCTCCCCTGTCCCCCTGCCACGCAGTAGCCTTGAAGGAAGAGTAGGCAGGGTTGCTAAGACAAGAAGAAACAGACGCTTTGGGAGGAGAGTAGAGAGGAAGAAAGGGAAAGGGATGCTGTACTGGTCCCGGTCAGGACAGAAGCCATTCTTGGTAAGTGACACCTGATTAACAGGTGAGTTTGCCTATGCCTGTTGGAGCATAGGAACACCATCCTGCTGCTGCCCCTTGTGGCTGGCCTGGGAATAGCGCCGGCTATATACTTCGCAGGGTCCAGAGCAAAATAAAAACGCAGGGCTCCTTGCTCAAAAATTAAGAAGTTCAGGATGGCGACAGAAGAGCATTAAACCAAACCCTTCTGAGGACACAGGGCAACTGTGCAGGTTGTATGCCCACGAAGCCCTCCCTGCCCGGGAATACCGATTCCTCTGGGCTGCTTCTCCTGGGAGTGTGAGGACAGAGGGTGGCTAGTCTTATGTGTGGCTAACTCTTGGTACAAGGCAGAACACGGAAAGTGGCCCGGCTCCTCCCCCAGTCCCGACTTCCCCCTCTTTGTTGGCTCACACGCCCAGAAGCTTGGCTGCATTTGCTCCTGTCCCACTGGGTCTGGTGGCTGGCACCTCCCCCTTACCGTGCCGGGTTTCTGTCTGCCTGTGGGCAGCTTAGCCGGAGGAAGCACCACAGCTGAAAGCCACGGGGGTTGGGTTTGCCTTATCTCTCAAACCTGCCTTCAAGACTGGCACAGGGCGCACTCTGTTCCTACCCAACAGACCCTCCAGGGCCGCCTGCCATTATCATTCTGTCATCGAACCTTTTTCCTCCCGAGAAAGAGGCAGGGGGACAAAAGGGCTCCTGGCTAAGAGGGGGTAAAGTCAACATTTCTGCTTTGGAGACAAATCAGGCTTTCATTTTTTTGTGCACGCATGAGTACGTACACACACACACACACACACACACACACACACACACACAGAATCAGCTGAGAAAATTCCGTCTTAGCACCTCCTCCAACGAAGCCAAGAAACTCTTGTCCACGTTCCCTGCACAAGTCTGACTTGTCATGAGAAGGTGCCTGGGTCAAAGAGGCCCAATATTTGGAGGGAATGAGGGTCCTGAATGGGCAGTTGGGGGCAAGGGGACAACAGACATCTAAACCGAAAAGACTGGTTCTCTCTCTTCCTGGATTTGTTTTGCTCCCAAATGACAAACTTTATCTTCTAACACGTTGAGTCCCCGCCAACTCTCTGCTCCACCCCCATCCCTTGCATCCTGCCTCCTACCTCTCCACACCTGACTTGAAGTAAAAAGAATAAAAGGCAAGGCACAGTTATGCCCATCTCCTTTGGCTGTGCCCTCCCTGCCTTCCTTCCGGGCTGGTCCCAGCAAACGGCTGTGAAGAGGCGGATGGTGCTTCTGCCCAGGGCTCCTGAGCCCCTCTCCGGAGACAATGGCTCAGGGAGAGGGGAAGAGCAGGGCTCCAGCTTTGTGTGCAAGGTGGCCACACCAAACCATTGTCTCTGCGTCAGGACAGACAATGATGTGTATTTCCGGCTTCTGTGCCAAGTAGTTCACACCCCTTAGACTAAGACAACCCTAAAGATTTCCTTCCAATAAATAGGAATGATACCGAAATCTGGCCCCAAGCTGAGAATTTGTATCCGGTTGTAACAAAAGCCCACTCTAGCTGATGGAATGGGAATATTGGTGCTCTCTTACCTGCTCCAGAGCCACCCAGACAAATATATAGCAGACAGATAACCTCTCACTCACCGGCTCTTCTCTGTGGTCCCCTCTGCTCTCGCCCTGACTCCTTTCACACTCAGGAATAGGGAAAAGGTTCTCCTTTAACACTCACCAGGTCCCTGGTGGGTAGCAATCATTAACAGCCACACATGCTGACTGGCCTTAACCCCTTCAGTGCTGGTTGCCTCCAGTTGGCTGATGGACAGCCCTGTCCCCTCTTCCCAGCTCTGAGAAAGTGGCAAGTCCCACCTTGATGCCATCCACCTGAGTAATGCTGCTGCCTCCCATGTGGAAAGCAGGAGCCCTCTAGTCCCACCCAGGCTGCCCCGCCTGATTGGAGCACGCTGGCAACCTGAGGTGCTCGGCTCTGGCATGATGCCCAATTGGATGAGCCCACATTATGAAATATTTGCCTAGCAGGCCAATAGAGGAGCCAGGATTGGGGGGAGGGGATGATATTTTTATTTATTCCTGGAGGAGGGAGAACAGACAAAGGTAGTCATAGCATCCCTAGCCCTGGGCCAGGAAACAGTGGGAAGGTGGTCTTCAGGTCAATGTATGTGCCTCTAGCCTCTCTGTCTAGGTACAGGGCACAATCCTGGAAGGCTTCTAAGCAATTTCAGCTCCTGGTTGTTTAGCTACAGGGTTTCTTTGCCTTAATAATGCCCTGACTCACCCAGGAGTTTGGAGCTAGGAATTGTAATAGAAACGAAGATGGACAATAACTTGACAGGCAAAGGATTGCTTGTAACTGCACAAACTGTGTGTCACGGGTGGTCTTCTTTATATTTCAAAGTTGCAGAAATAATTTTGCATCTTTGGAGGATGCAGAAGAAAGGTGAGCAGGAATGAGTAGAGTCAAATCACCTCTTTATCCCTTTAAAAATAGGCAACTGATTTGGGGAAATCTAAATCCAGCATAGAAGTATCTACATGTAGGACACATGCAAATCTATGCAGATATGTGCAAATGAGCAGCTCCAGACTTTTCAGAGTAAGTCCTTGCCAGGATTTTTCTAGTTTGAGCAAAAAATCAGGTAGTCTCCAAATCCAATAACAAAGTATCTCATGACAGCATAAGGATATCAGTAGAGGGAGCATATAGAGGTTAATAAACATATTTATGGAACATTTACTACATAGAAAGCCTTGAAGTACAGTCTAGTAGCGTTTTTAAACCATGATCATAAACATGATAGGCTATACAGGAGAATGCAAGTGCCCTCTTTCTCCACACCCACAGTTAATATCCCCTTCTCCTTTCAGGCCCCAGTGGGTGGTCAGGCTGCTCCACTTCGTGCCAGTCTGAGTCTAGTAGCTGCACCTCCTCTCATCACCCCTGGTTCCTGTTTGTCAGTAGTCCAGTCACTGTGGCTCAAGACCCTGGCTTAAACCTGCCAGGGGGCCTTATCTTATCTCCTGGGCTGCCTTCCCAGCGGCCTGATGGCTGGTTGGCCCTGATCTCTTAAAGGGGCTGCATGCATTCCCACCTGCTCCATTCACCCTCAAGAATACCCCAGAAATCTAGGGCTGCACTGCCTGTGGAGGGTCACGTTCACCATACCACCCCCTCCTCTCACATCTGGCTGCAGGGCTGCTACAGTATGATTTATTAACTTAAAATGGGCAAAGATGCTGATGTTTTTACATGCTTTTAAATGCTTATCATATCATGTAAAAGCCCTGCATCTCAGTATTTACAGGTTCCTGCTCTGTAAAATTGAGTTTTAAAGGGGGAGAGGGGCTCAGGATAAAAAGTCAATATAGAAAAATCAGTTGTATCTCTATATACTAGCAGCAAACAATGAAAAATTGAAATTTTTAAAAGACTACTTACAATAGGGTAAAAAATATGAAATATTTAGGAATAAATTTGACAACAGATGTGCAAGACCTATATACTGAAAACTGTAAAACACTAGCGAGAGAAATTAAATAAAATATAAATAAAAGGAGAAATATACTCTTTGTATGGAAAAGGAAATTGTTAAAATATCAATTCTCCACTTACTTTCCTATAGAGTCAATACAATCTCAATAGGTTCTTTGTAAAAATTGACAAAGTGATTCTGAAATTCATATAGAAATGAAAAGGACCTATAATAACCCCAAAAAATTTAAAAAAAAAGAATAAGGTTAGAAGAATAAAGAATAAAGTTAGAAGTCTTAGATTACCTGACTTCAAGATTATAAATCTACAGTAGTCAAGACAATGTGGTATCAGCATAAAGATACATGTACAGATAAATGTAACAGAATAGAGAGTCCAGGAATTGACCAAATGACCATGTATATATGGTCAATTGGTTTTCCACAGAGGTATAAAGGCAATTCAATGTGGGAATGACAGCTTTTTCAGTACATGGTGATGGAAAACTAGAGGTCCATATACCCAAAACAAAAACAAAACCCCTTGACCCTACCATTAAAAATGAACTCAAAATGGACTAAGGCCTAAAATGTAAGAGCTTAAACTATAAGATTTCTAGAAGAAAACACAGGAGAAAATCTTAGTGATTTTTGGTTTGGCAAATTTCTTAAATATGACACAAACGCACCAACTTTAAACAAAATATCAAGAAATCAAACTTCAGGGACTTCTCTGGTGGTGCAGTGGTTGGGAATCTGCCTGCCAATGCAGGGGACACAGGTTCAAGCCCTGGTCCGGGAAGTTCCCACATGCCATGGAGCAACTAAGACCATGCGCCACAACTACTGAGCCGGCTCTCTAGAGCCCATGAACCACAACTACTGAAGCCCATGCACCTAGAGCCCATGCTCCGCAACAAGAGAAGCCACCACAATGAGAAGCCACCACAATGAGAAGCCTGTGCACCGCAACGAAGAGTAACCCCCGCATACCGCAACTAGAGAAAGCCCACGCGCAGAAATGAAGATCCAACACAGCCAAAAAGAAAAAGAAATAGAACTTCATTGAAATAAAAAACTTTACTTCTCAAATGATGTTGTTACAAAAATAAAAAGGTAAGCCATAAACTGGAGAAAATATTTGCAAAACATGTGTCATAAAACTTTCATCTAGAATATATAAAAAACTCTTACAACTAAATATTAAGACAGCAAACACAATAATAAAAAAAAGGTGGGCAAAAGATTTAAACCGACACTCCACCAAAGAGGATATACTATGTCAAATAAAACACATGAAAACATGTTCAACATCATTAGTCATTAGGGAAATGCAAATTGAATCCATAATAACACTACACACACCCAGCAGAACTGCTAAAATTAGGACTAATCATACCAAATATTGACAAAAATGTAAATGACCTGGAAGTCATACCCTGCTGATGAGACTATAAATGGTACGTCCACTTTAACTTTTTAAGAAACTGCCAAACTTTTTCATACAGTTCAACATACAACCCATTGATTCCTAGGTATTTACCTAAAAGAAATGTAAGCATATGTCCACACAAAGACTTGAACAAAAATATTCATAGCAGCTCGTTTGTAAGAGCCCCAAACTGCAAAAAACTCAAATGTCCATGAATAGGTGAACACAATATGTGTTACATCCATAAAGTGGAATATGACTCAGCAATAAAAAGAAATGAATTATTGATATACATAACAACATGGATGCAGCTCAAAATAATTGTGCTGAATGAAAGAAGCCAGACCCCTTCCCCCCAAATAAAAAACCTATTCTGTATGATTCCATTATACAAAACCCTTACAAACATAAAACGAATTTATAGTGGCAGAAAGCAGATCAGAAGTTGCATGGACATAGGGTAGACAGAGGGATTTCAAAAAGGCAGGAAGAAACTTTGGGGAGTGATGGATATATGTGCATTATCTTAATTGTAGTTATGGTTTCAAAAAATGCATCAAATTTTACCCTTTAAATAGTTTATCGTAAATCAATTATACCTCTTATAGAGGTATATTATATGAGACATTAAAAAAAAACGCAGCACCTACTCCTGGGCCTCACCCACTATGTTTTATACTGTGATGAATGTGGGCAAGTGAAGGCGGGGTGGGCACGGATTCCAGCTTTTCATAGTGATCCGCTTTAGTCTGCTGGTTAAAGACAGGAATGGACATGGCCTTGAATCAGCCTGGACTCCTCTCCTGGATTTAGGTCAAATAATGTGGCAGACCTGAATGTGGCCTTTATAAAAATAAAGAATTATTTGTTTTATGACAGAAGGGAAAATATCAGGTAAAACCCTGTACAGTTCACAAAGCCCTCTCATCATTATCTCACTTGATTCTTTTACGGTCTTATGAGGTAAGCAGAAAAATATTAACACTCTCATTTTACAAAAAACAAACAAACAAACAAACATAAAACCTGAGGCTCAAAGAGGTAAAGGGTCTTGACTAAGATAACCCACCACCTCCTACATGGGAGGCAAGGCTAAACCCAGAGTCTCTTAACCTCAGTCTGGAGCTCTTTCCTGTTAACACGCGGTCTGCCCACAGCCTGGCTGACACGCCCGCCTGTCCCTCAGCCCTGGCTCCGCTCCCAGAGCTGTGGAACGTGAACCAGCATCGTGGTGCTCACCCCACTCTGGGTGGATGCTTTTCTACAGCACAAGTGACAGACCCAGAAGGGGCCCCAGGATGGATGAAAACAGGGGCAGATCTAGGGTCAGAATAGGCTCAACTAAGGGGAACCATGCAGTGTTAAGACAGGGGAGACTGGGAGAGATGAGGGTATCTAAGGATCTAATCAGATCACACATCTGATGAGAAAAGAGGGGGGAAAAACCAACCAAACACCACTCCCAAGGCAGGAAGTCTGGTGGGTGTGGAAGCAGCTGGAAGCTGTTAGAGGGCTCCAGGCCTCTGCACCCTTCCTCTCCCTCCTCCTCTGTCCCCCACCCTCCCTCCTCCTCCGCTCTGGCCAGGGCCAGGGCTGGCTGGGAGCCCCACCTCTCTCTCTCCCTTGTTCTGAGGACGGGATGACAGGAGGGAGGAAACCCACTCTGCAGGGCATGGGGGCACAAAATGTAAGAGGCATCTAAAAAGTCAATGATCGAGATTGATAATATTTTAATGTAATATTTTTTGGAATAAAAATTAGTGCAAAAAAAATCCATGATGAATGAAATATCATTTTAAATAAAGACCAGATCAGTATTACTCAATTTCCCTTTAGCCTGAGGCTCCAACATTGCTTGGAATGACACTGTTACTTATCCTGTTGTTATTGAAAATGTTGATATTTTTGTTCTTCATGAAATTTTTGCACTGATTTTGATTTTTGAAAATATCGCATTAAATGTTATTTATCTTGATTACTGAGTTTTTTGGCATCCTCTTAAATTTTGTGCCTAAGGAGAGTGCCTCAGTCACCTCACCCAAGTCAGCCCTGCTCAGGGATGAGACTGGGGGGACTGGGAGGGAAATGGGGAGACTGGACAAGGCCCAGAAAGGGCCAGAGAGAGGCCTGCACTCTTCAAAAACCTCCGTGCATGAGAAACAAAGAAAGGCTGAGGAATTATTCCAGATTAAAGAGGAGTAGAGACATGCTCCTGGATTAGATTCCAATGACATTACTAGAGCAACTGGTGACTGTCTATTAGATAATAGTATTGTATCAATGTTAAGCTTCCTGAATTTGTTGATTGTACTGTGTTTATGCAAGAGAATATCCTTGTTTTTAAAAGAAAGAAAAGATAATGAAGTAATAAGGGTCAGAGGGTGACAGCTGCCTGAGAGCTACATTAAGCCAAATGCCCCTCTCTCTCCAGCCTGTCTTTCCTCCAATTCCAGGCAGTCCCGAGAGGGACCAATGGTGATGGCAGGAAGTCTTGTCCAGAAGACTAGGTATTGGAGGGCTGGTTGGACATTTTCTTCCCGAAACAAGAATTAACCTTGACAACTGGCACAGAAAAGAAAGGAAATTAACACCTACCCAAGGCATGACACTAGCACATTCTCTGCTGAACCTCCCGAGATACGTACTGCTGTCCTGCAACTATGGAGGAGGAACCTGAGAGGTCAGGTAAGCAGCCCAAGGCTACACGGTTCGGAAGTGGGAAAGCTGGGATTAGAGCCCAGGACACAGCCCAAAGCCAGTCTTTTCCCACTTCAAGTTCCTTGTGCAACTTGAAATTCCCTTCTCGTGCATCATCCTACAAACTAATCCTTTAGTTTATTTTTGCTGAGTTGAATCTGCATTGGCCTTGAGATTTTTGGCTCTGGAGTCAGACTGTCCCAGTTCCAATTCTGACTCTACCAGTTACTACCTAAGGGGCTCTGAGTGAGTGACTTAACCTCTCTGTGCTTTCATTCCCCTATCTGTAAACAGGGATAATATAAACTCCTACCTCAAGGGTCTGTCATAGGATTAAATGAGATTATACAAGCAGAGAATTCAAGAGAGATCCTGGCACCTAGTCATGTTCAGTAAATGCCAGTAATCATTATTAACTGTCTGCCTCTGTCTCAGATCATTCACTCATGGGAACCAATGGCCTAATTTTTGACTACAAAACCCCTTAGCACTTTGACACGTGAAGATGAATGCTTAATAATTGCTCCTAAAGAAGTTATCCATCAAGATGGCACTTTAGATATTCCTCAATCTAGTTTGTAATGTCTTTAAGCCACCACCCACCTCAGATCACTTGTGATCATCTGAGGCAGACCCCTTACCCTTAGGAGCCAGAATAATCAACACCTAAGAATCTCAAAGAGGAGGGAGGTCTGCCCTATCATACTCTGAACTAGGAGGGAGATTCTGTTTTTCTGTGTCATGTCACACTTGGAAGTTAAAAAGCAAGTCAATTCTAGGGACTACATCACTGGGCTGAAGGAGTTGTCTGGGAAGACCCAAGTTCTAGTGCTTGTACTGCACCCATCCAGCTGTATAATGTGGGCAAGTGCTTGCCCCTTGGGGCCCACTGGGCCTGAGCAGGGAATTACCTTGCGCATAGAGTGATTGAGAGGACAAAAGAGGCTACCAAGTCCTGAGCACTTCAGGTTCCTTGAGAAAGCTCCTCTGGAGCTCTCTCCCTATTTTACAGTTTGGGTCCAGCTGAGGAGGACCCACAGCATGAGAAGGAAAACAAACCAACAGATTATGCATCTAGGGGGCTGAAGAGGGGCAGACCAAGGGCAGGGTGCCCAAAGGTCAAGCAGCGGTCAGATTTAGCCAAGATGGCCCCTCTGTGACAAAGGCAGAGCTGGAGCAGGGCAATTTTCTAACTATAAACAGAAACTCAAGAAGCCCCAGGCCACACACAGGCATGTGTGAGGATGAGGGTAAAGCATGGAGGACACCGGGTATTGTACGTAGAAGAAAGGGCTTGTGAAGTGGCAGCAAGGGAAGGAAGGAGGGTGAGTGAAGGTGGGTGCATGAGAATGGAGGGGCAGAGCCAGGTCTGTGGGGCCTGAAGCTTATACAATTTGGGCAGTTCTTATGAAGAAAAAGACTACAAGTACAAGTTAGAGGGAGCCTTGGAAGGCGCTGGTGCGAGTGGGAGGCTGAAGCTAAGCTGCACCGCTTCCCGGTAAACTCGCCGCCACGTCTGTCCGTCCGTACCTCTGAACTCAGGCACAGCTCACACACCTGTGTTTGTCTGAGCCTCCCAGCCCCTGCCTCAGCACTGTTTCTCTTTCCCATCACACAGTGCTTTGCCTGACCTGATTTATTTTTCATGACAGAGAGCACGAAATAGAGCCCCCATACCCTGGAATTAAATTTCTCTCCACCTCAGTGCAATGGGTATTTGGATTTTGTGCCACTCCCCAAACCCCCTCCAATGCATTGCACCATCACCATCGCCACTGGGGCCACATCTCTCCCTACCCCACATACTTTGCTATGGGTAGCCCCACCTTCCCCAAAGGGCAAGGCAGGGGCCCTCCAAGCTGCCAAGAGGGGTAAAACCGCAGCTCCCCCGGCCGCCTGGCCCCTGCATTCCAGCCCTGCGCCCAGAGTTTGACCTTCTCTGTGGCTGCTGCAGATGTGTTCTGTGTTCCAGAAATAGCTCAGCTCCTGGGTCCCTGCAGGCCCTCCCTCTCCTCCACCCAGAGACACCCCCACCTCACAGGCTCCAGCGGAGTCAGGCAAGAGCAGAGGGAAGGGCTCAGTTCTCCACTGCCCTCCCGCCCCACCCGGAGCAGAGCCAAGTGGGGCCTGCCTCCTCAGCGCCTCCTCCTTCCAGCCCCAGCACTTCTGGCCATGTCTGCCATTACAGTGGATGGAGGTGAGAGTTTGGGCAGAGGAAGGCGTGAAGGAGGGACAGCTCCATGAAAGGCTTAGACAACTTGACCCCTCAATGTGTTTCTCTTCTCTGGAGTTCATTTGGATGAAGGGCAGCAGCCAGCCAGAAACGGTTCCAAATCCCATATACCCTGGCCCAAATCCCTGTCTTCTCATGCAAGGGGATGATTTCATAGTCACTGATTCGATCCTAACCTAAACAAGATGGCGGGCATCGGTCCTCCTCACAAGCCCGAGATGGAATGGGGGACAGTGGACTCAATAACATTATGAAAGACTGAATTTAGAAACAGTGACGCGCTTTTAGGCATGAGGCTTTTAGATCTTGACTCCCTAGTGTCTGATGGAACGATAAAATCTTTCCTGAAGGACTTTACTAAAAGGCTAGAGTGATAACTCTGGGTAGGCTGGGGGCCTGAATGGCCTTCAAGATTCGGGTTCCATGCCTTTTCCACCCACGGGGAGCGGCAAGGACTCCGCAGCCATGCCCTGGCTCCTTCAGTCACACTGCCGTGCTACCTACTAGGACTTGCCAGCCCCCATAGCCAGGCGGGAAAAGAGCTGAACAAAAGAGGCCAGGGGTGTGTGAACTCTCCAAGCCAAACTCCTCTAGGCTTGGAGGTCCAGGAAAGGTTAATGGTGATAGAAAGTACCCATCCCTTTCTAGAAACTGCCCCTCCACCTTGATACCCACATAGTTCCGGTGGTAACAGCCATGCTCCTAAAACCTGACACTACTCTCTTGGTTATAGGTAGCCACCTGACCCCAGCTCAGCCAAAACACCTTTCCAGGGATGGGAATTGGGATTGAGAGAAAAAAAGAGATCGTTCCTTCTCCAGGTAACAGGTACACGAGGGAGTTGCTGGAAGCCATCTTTTCCACCCTGTAGGCTGACCACGGAGCTGGAAGGGCTCTGCAGGGAGAAGAAACTGAAGCCAGCACATGGAGAGGAACAAAGGGCAAGACCATACTTGCAGCATTTAGCTTCTTGGTTCTAGTTTGTTCCTGTGGTCCAGCCGTTTCTCTGGCCCTTACAATAAAATCCCCTTTGGGGTTTAAGGTGCTTTGAGCAGTTCCAGTAACGTACTCAAAAGTCCTAACTAATACCAGGAAGAAGAACAAGATGACTTCTGGAGGACCCAACGTCTCAACTCTGCAGATGTGGCTGGCATGAGGAAGAAAAGGAAGGTAAAAGGAAGAGGAAGGAAAAGGACCAGAGAGTTTGCCCAAGGGTAGCAGAAAACAGTGCTGGAAGACCTTGACTGGCCTAGAAGTCAGGCTGTCTGAGAGGACAGGGTGGAGGTAAGAGTCAGAGAAAGCAGATAAGTTTGTTACTACCCAGTTTAGAAACGCTCCCAGGATGTTTAGGGGGAGTGGGCAACAGGAGAAGTGGGGGCTATATGGGTGAACTAAGATCCCTAACGAAGGTGGCAGACCAGCCCTGCTGATGGATGGGCCAGGGTGCTCGGAGCCCAGAGGCTAACAGAGCTTTGAGACACGTTCCCAGAGGACATCCGTTATTTGGGGGAGAAGAAAATCTTATATCCTCCCTCTTGCACTTTCCAAAGCAAATGAGGGTCCTTTGCCACCTTAGAGGCTCACAGTTGTCTCAGACCAAGGGTTCTGATCTGCCCCTCAGGTCTTCTTTAGAGAAATCTACTTTCCAGGCAGCAACTCCATGAGCTAATGGTCCCTTTAAGAATATCTTCCCCCACTCTGTTCTCTAGTTGTCTGGAGCAGATGTTCCTTGTTCCTATGGCAACGAACCTACCACCCTTCCTAATGGGTAGAAGGACACACACAGCACAGACCACTCCCCAACCAGAGCAGCTGGCCCGAGTGCTGCTTAGAGTTCACTGACAGCAGGACAGCACAGGACACTGTGGACTCCTGTGTGCCTGCATAGTAAGAGTTCAAATCTTAGCTGACCTACAGATGACCCAGAAATGGCAGCCACCATCTGACAGCACTTAGAAGGTAGGGGGAGGGGGTTACCTATGTCACTGCCCAGACAACAGACCAACGTCCATCTTTCCAATGAAGTGTTAAAAAGCATGCAGTGTATCGTCAACAAATTGAATTAGCTCTTCCTTTGACCTTGTTTCACATCACTAATGAAGACCAGTGAGACCCCCCCCCCCAACTGAATTCTCCTTATTTCGAGCTGTACACCACCCTCACCCTCATCTGGAGTTTGTTACCCTCCCAGACAGTCCTTCTCTCAAGATGGGTCCCTACTCAAGGCAAGCCTTCTACAGCAGGTGGTGGGCGGGGAAGCAGGAAGCACTGTGCGTTCCATTGGTTCTGCACGGGGTTGTTTCCACTGCAGATGATGCTTCTCTCACTAAATCCAATTTGACCCCATTTGTTCTTGGCTCTCACAGCCCCCACGAAGCCAGCTGGATTCTTCTTGTAAGCCACAAAGTTGACTGAACTTTAGCTTCCTCTCTTCTGAGACTTTAGCTTACTGGGATCCCAGAAGTCAAGGTATGAATAAGAACAAGCCAATAAATGATCCCTATCAGATGTGCAGGAAGGGCCTTCCTAATCAGGGAAGATGCCGAAGTCAGAGCTCCCCACCCCCACCCTCAACTCTCCTTCAGTCACTCCTAAAGGTAAAGTGCATCATACCTCGGAGGAAAAAGCCTGGCTCTGGAGACGGACAGACCTGGATTGGAATCACAGCTCAGCTCTGTGATGGAATCCACTTATCAGCCGAATGGCATTAGACAAGTTACTGATGCTCTCTGAGCCCTAGCTTCCTCACCTGTAAAATGGGAACGCTAATTCCACCTGGTAGGATTATGTGAGGCAATATAGAACTGCGATGCCTTAATAGCAGTCCTAAATCCACAAATATCTGAAAATCAAAAGTTTTTTCCTAAGTCAACAGAACCCAACCTGACTTGAACCTAGTTAGTAGCAAAGCATGACCTGAACTGGCATGAGACTCTTTTTAGCCTTTATTTATCCCACTTGTATGACTTTTTAGATATATCTTGCTGCAGAAATATTAGTATGTGTGATTTCGGAGCTGCTCCAGACCCTGCTGGAGGTTCTTATGTAATACACAGGGTGTGCGTCATGTCACCATTCTGAAATCCACAGGCCCCAGGCATTCCAGATGATGAGTTGTAGAGCTGCCTGAGCTCCTCCTCCAGCCCCTGAAGTCAGGGGTTTCAGGAAGCCACTAGAGTTATTTAAACTAAAGATGTTGACAAACATTTAAAGCATTTGCCTCATCACAATCTGAATCTCTCCCGGGTCCCTGGGTTCCTGCAGCCTGGAGCCAGCAACCTGAGACACAAGTTGGCATGGGGTAGGGGAGAGGATCCAAAGACCAGCCCTTCAGCCTGTACGAATCTGCTGCTTTTCCACCCGAACAGAGCTAGCAGAGGCAGTGTGTTGTTCTTATTTGATTGGACTTCAGGTACAGACATGCCTGAATATTCCAAACATGCCTCCAACTCCCCACCTCACTGGGCTTCCAGCGCTCTCCCCACTCTACCACCGTCCCACAGCTTCATGTCTGCTACCTACTCCCTAGAGGCATTCCCAGGGGAAGAAATGACAGTGCCTCGGGGAATACTAAGGGGTAGAGGGGGCCAAAGTGTGTGGGGAATTGGGCTAAAGGAAGGAAAAGATGCTGAGTGTGAGGGAGATGATGAAGATGGACACTCTGGATGAGAAACAAATATCTGACACACAGTGGAACAGGTTTGGCATGTTTCTCCTGATGCTGTTTCACGGCCCCAGGAGGCTTTTAAAATAGGAAAGCAGCCCTGGCCCATAACTGTGAGCAATATTGAGCAACTGTTATTCTCAGCTCCCTTGGCTCTAGCCGTCCATTACAGGACTTACTGATGACTGTGAAGGACTTGACCTGTCCCAATGCACTGTCGTCCAAGTGGGCATCTCAGTTCTGACCCTGGATCTGCTGTCTTGAAAATACCCATCTCATCCTGCCACCTCAAGCCACTTTTCCAACAGACATGCAATTGCTGGACAGCAGACCTGCAGCTCTGAGAAAGGCACGAGACTCTCCTCTTGGAGTGATAAGGTCTACCTATTGGTCAAATGGAGAGTTGAGGCATGGAGAGTTGAATAGGATGGTGGCAATCAAATTCAACCCCCTCACTTCACAGATGGGAAATCTGAGGCCCAGAGAGGGACTGAATTACCCAAGATCATGCAGCCGATTGAAGACAAAGGTGGCCCTGGAGTCCGGATATTGTTTTCCACTGCCTCACCGTGACAAGGATGGGAACATCTTTGAGGTCCCAGTCATGTTCTCGTTGACCTTTACAGTCAGAAAAAGGCATGCTGAATGGTTCTCACCCTCTGCCCTTTCGTCTTGAACATCTCAGAAGAGATCCTAATTTCTAAGAATTTCATGGTACTCCTTGACTCTGTGTCCCAATTTACCCAAAGTTAGGACAAAATCCTTATGAAAGCCCCCTTGGGGAAAGCCACTGTCGCTGGTGACCAGAGATGAGCTAAGAGAATCACTGCCTTGACACATGATTCACTTGTCCCAAACCTAGGTGGAGCCATCAGAGGGTCTGTGGAGGGGTCTCCCGTGCAGGAGCACCTCGGGTGGCGGAGATCTTTCATCTGCACTTCTTGAATTCTTTTTCACTTTGTCTTTCCCCCTCCACTGATTTGAATAAGTCTGTGGTGTCTGCCATCATTCACGGGTTTAGGCTTTTCTGTAGCACTGTTCTTAGGGGTTGTGCTGCTCTACTGCCCCATCACCATCCAGAAACCTTTGGGAGAGGAGAATTTAATGCACCTAGGCTTGGTCTTCGAGCTCAGAGGCTAAGGCTTCCCTGTTGCCTTTAGTAGTTTGTCCTACTTCTCTCTCTGTCCCAGGAAAGCTTCAGGTAAGGGTCTGCTACCCACTCCCACAAACTCAACAGCCCAGGTAGGATCTCCACTGCTTTCCCAGGCTCGGAGGGCTCTTGTTTCAGAACATAAAATTGGGGTGGAAAATCAGAAAATTCTCTCCTACTAAGAGGCCTCTGGACTTTCAGGAAAAAAGGGTCCTAGAACAAATCTCAAAAAGAGCATCTAGTTAAATTTCCAGGGTGATTTCAAACTGACTTTCCTCTAAACGCTTTCTCTCCTACAAGTCTGCACACATGTGCACACCCAACCACATGTCTCAGTCTGGCAGCTGGGGCTGCCTGGGGATTCCCACATATTTGTTGCTATTCCAGGCCTGACTCTCCAGAAGGTAGAAGACCCAGACACTCTAAGGCCTCCAGGAGCCTCCAGATTTAGAAAAGCTCCAGCTGATATTCTTGAGAGCTCAAGAAGGTCCACCATTTCAAAAACTGATGGCAAGATCTTTTGAATACCCGTGTTTCCAAATGATTAACACTGGATGCCAAGACCTCAAATGTAAAATATACCTCATGCTGCCCCCATATTTCAAACTACAAATCCTCTCTGTCTTTTCCAAGCATAAGAGATGACGTCCATCATTTCCCAAAAATGACTATAGGACTAGGAACCAGCAAGGCCTGATCCCAGAGCCCCTCAGAGAAGGGAGAGTCTCAGACTTCCTGACAAAGAGGACGAGGAAGTGAGAACACATTCCTCTGCCAGTGACCTTAGCCTGGAGGCAGAAACCTTCCACAGTGTAAAAATGAGGAAACTGAGACTCCGTGTGAGTTTATCATGGTCCAAGGACCCACAGGGAAAGAACAGTGGTGACAAGATCAGAATCCAAGTTTTCAGAAATCTGCCCCAAAGAGCCCTTATCAGGGAGATAGAGTCTCATCTGTTTGAAGAAGATCCTGCCGGGAGGCAAGATTTTTTGATTTCATAGACCAGTTAAATTTCAAAAAATGAAATGTAAGGAACCGCTGTAAAGTTGCCAACTCTTTATTTTGCCAAATAAGGACATTAAAAAAGCCTAGCTACCATCTACTCTCATCATCAGCTCATGAAAAGAATAAGCAAGCCATAACCTCAGAATAAATATTTGAGTACATCTCCTGCCCCCAAAAGTAATCCTTTAAACTGAATACATTTTGCTTCCTGAAAAAAAATTCAGTATGCTTTCCCTTTTTTTCTCATTTCATTTCAGACTGGTGAAAACTCTGTCACAGACCAAAATTTGATAATCACTGGGACAGATGACCTCTCTATGTCCCTTTTAGCTTAAGCCTAAAAATGAAGAGAACAATCCTAAGCTTTGGTGATTCAGACCCTTCCAGGAAAACTGAGCTGGCAAATGTGGAAGGGAGGGGGAATTGACAAGCATACTGTTCTTTGCTCATGTGAGCACACTCTGTCAACTACAAAGAACTAAGCAGTGTTCATTAGTTTATAAATCTAGTGTTCAGTGAGCATCCACCCCCATGTGGAGCCTCCCAGGTTTCCGTGAGCCCCTGGATTTTACAGTCCCCTTATCTGTTCAGATAATCCAGGGAGAAGAAGGAGGAAGACAATCTGCCCCAAGTCAAGAATTATCTAAGAGATAAAGGCGGCCACTGGTGTGTGGTAGAGAGCATCAGATCAGCAGCTAACATAGATGCAGACCCACTGATGCCGTTTCAGTTGCACAAGTAGGAGCCCAGAGAGGACTGACTCCATTCCAGGGAGCAGTTTTTCCGGGCTGCCTTCCACAGATGATTGCTTCTTGCTCATTACTCTGACGGAGACAGTGTGGGGGGTGAAGAGGCGGAGGGAAGTCGAGACAGTACTGTGGCATAGGGGAAACACAAAAGAGCACTGGATTAGGAGTTGGATCTTGATCCTAATCCCTGTCCTTCTGCCGACTAACCATGAGTCCTTTAGCACCTTTTGGCTCCAGTTTCCTCATCTATATTGTGGGAATGATATTCTGTCTTCCTGACAGGACTGCAGTTAGACTGTGAGATCCTTGAGGGCAGAAACAGGTCTCATCTGTGTCTATATACCCAATCTCTAACACAGTACCTAGGAGAGAATAGGGCTTGGTAAACATCTGCTGAATTGAACCGATGTTTCAATATATTGAATCTGCAGAAGAGAGTGTCTCTGAAAGCACACTCCAAGCTGGAAAACCGTACACAACTGAATAAAATGAAAGGTTATTATTATCCGTTGGCCAAACTGATGCATTGCATCAGTATACTTGCATTGCAAGTATACAAAGACACTGGAATTCTATTTGGAAGTAGCAGGTGATGCAAGTAAAAAATAATTTTTTAAAATGCCCATAGTTTCAAAAGTGACCAGACTATACAACCTACTAATTATATTGCCTAATAAATAACTGTGTGATTGCCTCCTAGACTCTACTGCATTATATAATTTCTCGGGCTGAAAATGTGTTTCTACTGTGCTTGCCCAGCCCACATCACCTCTCATCCATCTATCTCATTATATTCAGAAGTCGGTAGGTAAGCCCTGGTTCTCTCACCTACTTCAGGTTGCACCTATGTTGACAGCTGAGGTCCCTGCTGGCTGCAGCCTGGGACTGTATCAGAACCTAAGACTCCCTGGTCCCCTCTCCTGGGTACTTTCCATCCACTCCATGTTCTGCCTCCAGCGGACTCCACCACTCCCCTCTTCCAATGCTTACCGCATTGCCCCAAATCTGCTTCTCAAAAGCCGCCTCCGGGCCCTTGCCAAGTCACATTCGGCCTGGCCCATCCGCCATTCCTGCCGGATCCTGCCTCACCGCATGTGCTGCCCACTGGGCACGACTGCACAGACAGGTCTTGGCAGCGAGGCCAGGCTGCCCGCCCACCGGCCCTGGTACGAGGCAGGTCTCTGAACTCTGCTCCTGCCACTGAGAAACACCACACGAGCCCTGGGAAGACAGAACCACATTCAGCCAGCCTGACTCACCAATCACCACCCCATCCAAATTTGTGCTTTCGGGAAGAGCGCCAAGCCCCCACCCCACGCCCACCCCAGGCATTGGCCTCCATCCTGCCCAATTCCGAGCCTCTGAGAAGAAAGTGCTCCTGGCACTTGTCTCACAGCTTTGATCTTGTTCAGCTGGTTCAAGCTAATTCCACACGGAGACCATGCTGGAATCTATAGTGGTTACACCTTCCCACCACGCCGCAGACTTACAGTTAGCTTTACCAGGAGTGTTTCCAAATGCCTGCAAAAACCAGGGCCGGTTCTAGGGACATTAGTCCTCTGGACACATACCTCCATGTCACTAAGTTCCCTCTGCAGCCCCCTACCCCCAAATGAGGAACTATTCACATTCTAGAAGCCAGAAATTTTCTCTAACTTTATGATTGGAGACCCTCAAGGAAGATGGACGTTCTTGGGACAGTCTTATTTGATAGGAGATAAAGAGGGGATAAATAAAGAGAAAGTGTTAAAAGAAGATTTGTTTTCCAAATACAATAGCAATGCTCCCAACACACACACACACACACACACACACACACACACACACTCCCTCCCTTCCCCCCTCTCCCTCCTACACAGACACACCTCCCTCCCTCCCTCCCTCCCTCTCTTTCTCCTTCCCTCTCTATCTCTCTCTCTCTCTCTCTCTCTCTCTCTCTCTCTCTCGCTCTCTCTCTCTCTCTCGCTCTCTCTCTCTCGCTCTCTCTCTCTCTCTCTCTCCCTCATCGCTCTTATTGTGAATTATTCCTCTTTGCCCAGCATGTGCATCCTTCCCCCCGGTCCTCCCCACTGAAGTTTGGGTAGCCCCTGTTCTTCCTAGCCCATGTGCCCAGGACCCCAGATATTACCTTCCATGCTGGAAGTCAGATCCCAACTGGAAGACGCAGACTGATGATTGGGAAGGAATCCTAACAATACTCCAGACCCAAGAAAATTGCTAAGAGTGGCTGCTGCAGCTCCCATGAGAAGGAAGGAGACAAGGAGAGGGACCAGGAATCCAAAATTTCCCCAGCCTTCCAGGAAGGTTCTGGTGTCAGCTCGCTCCCTGCTCTAGCATTGACTGAAAACCAGGGAAAATTCTCCTGATAAAGCGGAGTCTGAAATCTGAAACTGCAGGTTGGCTGAGTCCTATATAAATACACTCACACCCCCGGCTCCTTGGGTCTGATGGCTTACCCGCCCTCGCACTCCCCTCCCTCCCCACCCAGGCTGCAACTTGGTAACATCAGACAGCCCTCTAGCTGCAGCTCCTCCAGAAAGCCCGAGAGAGGAGAGCAGAGTGGAGCCATGCAGGCCCAGAGAGAGACCTGTCAGGCGCTGTCCACAGTCTCTCCCAGCCCCAGCCCCTCCAGCTGTTCAAGTCCAGGTGCTTAAGTGACGCTCAGGGTCATGGCATTGACGGTGATGGGTAAGTTCAGTTTAGGAGCAAAGATTTCTAGAGTCTCCCTCCATATCAAGGAATAATATTCTCCTAAGCATCAGTTTCCAGATAACTGGTCTGGTATATACTCATTGCTAACCACACCTTCCTCTCCTCTTCCAAGTTTCTGCATCCGGCTCTTGTAGCGCCACCCCTTCCCTTATGTTTCACCTGTAACAGAATCAGGCCAGGTGAGAGTGGGAAGGGAAATCTGATGACAACTGGCTCATTTTGCAGATGAGGGAGATGAGGCCAGGAAGATGAAATGGCTTGTCAAAGCTAGGCCGTGACTCCCAGCCAGATTTGGCATCTTGGGTAGTAGAATAGAAAGAGAAGGCTTTAGAAGTCAGATGGAATATGCTTTAACACAACTAGGTTCTCACTTGAACCACTGATTGTGAGAAAAATCACTTAACCTCTCTGAGCCTCAATTTCCTCATTTGTAAAATGAGGCAAATGATTCTACATGAGAGAGTAACAATTATCAATACATAGGTAACAGGCATAAAGCAGTAGGCACATCATAGGCATTCAGTAAAGATCCACTGTGCACCCCTCTGTCCACGACTGCACACTAGCTTTTGTTGGCTGGCTTCGGACTCAAGAAGGTAGCTCTAAATTGCCTTTAGTACTTACTGTTCCTCCAGGTGTTGGTTTAATGTTTCCAGTTCATTGTCTTTATGTCAACCTATTAGCATTCAGAGCTTACTTTGAACAGTGCTCAGAATGCAATGCTTCATTTCTATAAAGGAAAATCTTTGATCTACAGGCCAAGGTCATAGATTCACATCGAAGCCCTCCTTGCAGATGTCCCTCACATCTCCACCTCCAGGCTCCAAGTTTCAGTCCCACGAGCACAACCACACACTGAGCATTTCCCCAAGGGTAACTGTTCTTGGCCTTAAACTCACATATCTAAAATCAAATTAAGACTCACCACCCACTGACCACCTATATTATAGTACTGATATGGAACAGTCTCCAAGATATAGTAAATGAAGATAGTGAGGGGCAGAGCAATTAACTTCATATACTACCATTTGGGTTAAGAAATGATTTGTAACTACCTATATATATTTGTCTAGAGCAAGGTCAGCAAATTTTTTACGTAAACAGTTAGATGGTAAATATCAATATTTTCTGCTTCGTGGGCCTTATAGTCTCTGTTGCAGCTACTCAATTCCGCCTTTGTAGCACAAAAGCAGCCACAGAGAATATGCAAAGAAATGAGCGTAAACAAATGATCATAGCTGTATTACAATAAAACTGTACTTGTGGACACACTTAAATTTCATACAACTTTAATGCATCACAAACCACTTTCTTCTTCTTATTTTTTTAGCCCTTTAAACATAAACACAATTGCTGGCTCATACAAAATTAGGTGGGGGGCCAGATTTGGCTCATGGGTCATAGCCTAGACTGCCTTAGAGCATCTCAGGAAGGACATACCAGACACTGGTAACAGTGATCACCTTCAAGGAGGGAGCTGAGGCTAAATCTGAGAGGGGGCAGGAGGGAAACTTTTCACTGAATACTATTCTGTACCATTTGAATACTGTAACCTATGCATGTTAAAAAACAGTCAATTATTAATGGGCTCCCCATCTAAGTTCTCTTACTTCTGTCAATGTCAACATTAACTGTCCCAGGCAACAAGGCTTATAACTACAAGGTCAGCTTTGACTCTCTCCCACCCCTGTCTCTCACTCCAACAGTAATCAGTGTCCAAAATCCATTGGCCCAGTTCACCAAGTGCCTCAGCCCAGAACTAGCTATCTGCTTCTCTCACACACACCCCTACTATTGTCTTTACCACTCAGCTGTTGTCTCATACAGCCTTGTACCCTTAACTGACTTTTTACTTGTGTAAAGCTTATTTCCAAAGAGAGACTGAAGCTTTTTAAGGACTGGGACAATTCCTTGCCTTCCCCCTTAGCTCCTACACCAGTGCCTTGCACCTAGTAGGAACACCATAAATGGTTGCTTGATTGTTAATCTCCCATCCTGCTAGAGATGGTTTGGAATACACGGAAAAGACCCACCCAGAATAGAAGCTGGTTCTGAGACATGCGGCAAGGCAAGAGTGCACACAAGCCTTTGATGGTAGTAAAGAACATATAGGGAGAGGAAAGATGTTAGAGTCAAGGCTTGATCCAAATGAGAGGGGCTGTGCTTTGGAGAAGGCTGTCAGGAAGCTCCAGGGGAAATTTCCCCTAATCCTGATCTCTCATGCATTCGCATGGTAGTGTAGGGAAACCCCCTGTCCTCAACTGGGGAATTTTGGTGATCCCAGAACCAGAACCTCCCACATTTAGGAGAAACGATCTCAGCACAAAGCAGTCTTCCCTCCCACCCAATGCAGGAAAAGCTCTCTCCAACACTTGGAAAGATGAAGGTGCCACGTGAACTCCTGCAAGGGCAAGACGCTCACTACCTTTGAAGGTGGCCTATCCCACTATTGAAGAGTGCCATCATCACACTTTCTGCCTCCACCCATTGTTTCCAGTTCTGAACTAAACAGTTAAAGACTTCCTGAGTGGGTTACAAAAAGAAAACTAATGATAATTGCCAAATATAATAGAGTTTTCGAATATTTCTTCCTTCCAAGATGTTCAAAGGGTTTTTAAAGACATAAAATCATTGACTCTTTGGAACTGGAAATACCTTTGCTCAAAAATGTTTATGGGACTTCCCTGGTGGCGCAGTGGTTGGGAATCCGCCTGCCAATGCGGGGGACACGGGTTCGAGCCCTGGTCTGGGAAGATCCCACATGCCATGGAGCAACTGGGCCCGTGCGCCACAACTACTGAAGCCCGCACACCTAGAGCTCGTGCTCCGCAACGAGAGAAGCCACCGCAATGAGAAGCCCACGCACTGCAACGAAGACCCAACACAGCCAAAAATAAATAAATAAATAAATTTATTTAAAAAAAAAAATGTTTATGGGGCTTCCCTGGTGGCGCAGTGGTTAAGAATCCGCCTGCCAATGCAGGGGACACGGGTTCGAGCCCTGGTCCAGGAAAATCCCACATGCCGCAGAGCAACTAAGCCCATGTGCCACAACTACTGAGCCTGCGCTCTAGAGCCTGTGAGTCACAAATGCTGAAGCCTGCACACCTAGAACCCGTGCTGCACAACAAGAGAAGCCACCGCAATGAGAAGCTCGTGCACCGCAACAAAGAGTAGCCCCCGCTCGCCGCAACTAGAGAAAGCCCGTGCACAGCAACGAAGGCCCAACGCAGCCAAAAATAAATACATAAAATAAAATAAATTTAAAAAAATGTTTATGGAATGAAATTGAATATAGTCCCTGCTTCCCAACAGGAAAGCATTCAGGGTTATGCTTTATCTAATCTGTAGAATAGATTGGTTTATTTCATTATGGGAGGAATGATCACAATCACCCATGGCAATGTGGGTCCTGAAATCCCATTTTAGGCCACAGCAAACTCTGATTAGAGGAGTTAGTTAACTGGCCCCAAGACGCACAGCTAGTAAGCAGTAAGGCCAAAATTCAAAGCTAGGTCTGCCCAGCTTCAAAATTCAGTCTTCCCTACAGCCCAAAGTTTCCATGACACTAGATCATCTCTGCTAACCCCACCCCGTCTTTGAAATGGGCAGAAATGATTACTTCCATCATGACCATCAGAAACATACAGCCATCCTGCAGTCCCTCAACGGATTCCATACTCCTGAGACACTCGGGCCTTCCTGGGATGGAGGAAAGGAGACCAAGGACAATCCAATGCCAGGATGCCAGCATCCCAGAGATACCCAGGGGCAGAATGGGAATGGCATCTCTCTGTCTCACACACGGTGCACAGTCCCGTGCTTCCCTACAGTCAGCCTTCACAGGGGCCTGGCTCAGGGAGCTGTGGCATTCGGGAGCCCATGAAGCATGGCATTGTTTGGGCAGTACAAACACAACATTTACCTGGATCCTGGCACCTTTCCTCTGCAGCCCTGCTTTTGGTAAATATTTGGCTGGCTCACCCAGGAGAGGGCTGGGGCCTCTTTGTCCCACATCCCAACAACCACAGTTCTAGGAAGATGAGCTGGAGAGGGCTGAGGATAGGCAAGAAGGATCACAAACACTTACATCCAGCCAGTCCCCCCGTCATCAGCAGATAATTACCAGCATCAGTTTGCCTCTAGCACACCCTCTGAGCAGCTCTGAAATATTTGCGGCTAAGCTCTTAGTCCATTATCAAAACTCAGCTTCAGATCCCAGAATGGTTCCTACTTGTCCATTTGGAGTTCATAGCGCTGAGTGATGCCCTCCTCCAGGCAATCGTCAGAGCTCCCTACCCGGCTCTTTCCAACCTAACGTGCAGGTGCCTGGAAAAACACCGGTTTGTTCTGCACCTCAGAGCACCTACCTCCAGAAACATGCACCTTGGGCTCATCTGGCATCAGTGACTACCTGGACACAGGGGATGACCCTCCCCATTTCTCAAGAGGGCAAACCACAGCCAGGAGTTTGGAGCCCACACAGGATGTTAAGACTGGAGACAGAAACAGGCCCCGAGCCCTGCATCTCTCCTCAGTCCCTGGAGAGAAAGCACCCACTCTCTCTGATGCTCTGTAGTCCATACTGGCCCAAGGAAATGCCAGGAGGTTCTACCTCCCTCGCCCCCATTCTCAGGTGGTTGTCCTTGAGACCTCCACCTGGCCTCTGAAGCCACCCACCCCTTTATCTATCATCTCCCTGGGAGACATGGTCATTAGCAGAGAGCACTATGTAGGTGTCTAATTAAGCAATCAGTGGCAAATGCAAAAACCTGTTTAAGTCACCCCACAGACCATCCAGCGGGGATCCTCTTACAGGCAACTCCCTCCCCCGAGCTTCCTGGAAGGTCCCTATTGTTTGCCTGGAACAGAAAAGTGTCTGATTCTGCCCTCCTCCTTATCTGCTGGCACTGACTTTCCGGCCTTGGCACAGCTTGGGGGTGCCATTCACACGGAGCACAGTGTGAATGGTGCCCCCAGAACTGTGGGACACAGCAGCCCCAGGTGGGTGGGAAAGTACAGGTCCCCAGGTGCGAAGGACAGGGTCTTCTGAGAGGGTGTCTGCCTACCTGGCCTCTTTAGGTGTCCCAGAGCCATATCCTATTTTGGGGTCTGGGCTCAGGAAGCAAGGGGCCCTCCAGCAGTTGGGTAGGAAGGTGGCAGAGGTGGAGATGGGCAGCGTGAGTGGCTCAGCTGCACCCCTCTCACCTGTCTCTGAGTCCTCCCTCTTTTCTGCACTGTACGCTCACCTGTTCCTGTTTCACCCTTTAAATGGAATGTTCCACTTGCCCTGAAAGCCCAGGGGGAGGGGGTTGGAGTCCCTGTTCAGGAAAAGCTTTCTTTTTTAGAGATTGGCATCTCTGGGATTCCACCAGATACTGCTGCAGACGGCAGGTGGAGGAAGGGGGCGAGGGCAACAGCCGAGGAGGACCCTCGGAGGACAAGACAGACTCAAACTCGAGCCCGCTCCCCTGAGCCTGGGGTTGGTTTAAGCTGGAGACTGGAGGTGGGCAGACACCGCAGCTTCCTCCCTCCTAGCAGAGCCTCTTCTCAGGTGTCCGATGGGCACCCCGACAAGCAGGGGTGAGACACCCCCCAACCTCTTCTCCTGTGCCCATCGCTGAATCATACCTTGTTCTTCTTCTATGCCCTTCTCTCCCGGCTTAGAGACCTTTATCAGCCTCATCTCTCTTACCTTCACAACGGAGCAGGAGGGTAGAGGGGCCAGTCTTGATGCCCGCAAGCTTTTCCAAGGGGCAGTTCGTATGCTGGTACTGGGGGCGGGGAGGCACAACAGCACCAAAGAGACAAATCCAGGGCTTCTAATCCCATGGGGGCTCTGATGACTCTAACCCACACCCCTGGAGGTGGGCACCTATATCAGTGCCGGCCGCAGTGCCCTCCTGTGCCCCGGGGCTCTGCCGGCTTGGCCCAGGACCCTGGCGCACATACTTGTTCCACCAAGATATGCGGGTTCTCGTCTGACAGAAATGGGAGAAGGACTTTTCTTTCTGTCCAGGTGTTTTCCAACTCCTAGGAGACAAACTGTACTTTGCAGCAAGAAAGATTTAGGTTAGACACCAAGAAGCACTTGGAATGAGTGATCAGAGGAAGTTTAGGACTCTGCCTTTGTGCTTTAAAAATACAGCCAATTTCCTCCCTGTAGGGTATGGTTTAATGCCTGTTTTCATCATGTTACTCTCTTGCTCAGAAATTTCCAGTGGCTGCCCCCTCCCCTGCCTGCTACATAAAGGCCTAACACCTTGTCTTGGCACCTAAGGCTCACCACAGTTCATCCCCAGTCATCTTTCAAACATCCTATTCCACTGTTCCACATAAAAAATTTCTAATCCAGCCAGAGCTTCCCAATATTTCCCCCAAAAAGCCTTAGGGATCTCTGCTTTTGGCCATGCCCCACCTCCCACCAGGATGCCCCACTCCTCTCCAGTCACCCGAGCAAGCCAACCTTTAAGGTAACAGATCTCAACCAAACTGATTGTTTGAGAACCTGAGGAATTTCTCTAAAAAACGGATTCCCAGATTGCCTGTTGAATCCAAATCTCCCAGGGGAGGCAGGTGGACACTGCTTTAAGGCTGAACTCCAATGCCACCGTTTCCAGAAAGCCTCTGCCAAGCACCCCCAACCCACAGAAAGCCCCTCCCCCATGCATATATGGCCATTCATTACATGGACATCCTGTGCACCCACAGTGCTAGAGACTAAGATGAGAGGGGGTCCCTGTGCTCAAGGAACACCCAACCTAGTACTGGACACGGACAAACCAAACCCACCAAACTGCCCTCCCCTCAAAGACAGCCCGTGATGAGGGCAGTATGAAGGCAGAGTCGGGAGATGGTCAGGGAGGCATCCGCATGGAGACAGCAGCTCCTGAGAGACCCAGGGCAGGCATCCCAGAAAGAGAGCCACAGAAAAGAGGTGGGGCAGACCGGCCCCTGGACTAGGTCAGGGGTCACCCCGGGAGGAAAGAATAGCGATAGGAACTAACATGTACTGTCTTCACTATTGAGTTTACTGCTCCATATTTATGACCTCGTTTACCCCTCATAACTAACTAGAGCCGGGGGAGTGTTGGGGGCCAGGCTGTGAACCCCAGCAGGCACAAAGTGGCTCCTGCTCAATAAATATGTTCTTACTGATCCATAGATAAAATGATCTTTGAAGGCTCACTCCCAGCAACAGGAAGCCGGGCTCCTTCAGGAGCAACCACAGCTCTGAAAAATATTTTCCTAACTTTTTAGACTACTAAAAGCACCACCGGGACAGAGGAGGGGAGACGAGGCACTGGCTGGGTGAGGGGCTGGCTTTCCTGACACGGGATGTGGGAGTGGGTGTGAGAGCACAGTCCCCACCAGAAACCCGAGCAAGGCCCGGGAGACAGCTGCCCTGAAAGACAGCTGTAGGGCGCTCAGGATAGGGACCCGGGAGAAATGCTCCCGGCAGGCCCGTCTAGTGGTCCCAACATCCCCAGCAGTCCCTCGTCCCTAAGGCCAGTGCCGGACCTGTGGGGCAGGGCTCCCCAGAGCTGGCAGGGCCTCCTGAGCTGATCTTGTCCTTCCTCCTGCTCCAGAGGGCGGTGGCTCCGCTGACCTGTTCCAGAGAGACGGAGGTCCCTTCTAAAAGGTCACAGCTTCCCCTGGCTTCCACCTTCTCTAGCCTCCCAGTCTTTGGGTACCTTTATCTGACTGGCTGGGATTTAAGCCGATCCCCCCCTGGTGAAGTCAGTACAGATATCAAACTCACCCTGATAAGAATGACACCACAGGCAGACGGAAGCTGAGCACGGCCTATTCCTCGTGCCTCCGGCCTCCACGTAGAGTACCCAGGGGCGGGGGGCGCTCTGCTATATTTCACCGGGGGCAACTGGGGCTGAAGCACAGAGGAGCCAGGTGATGAACCCCAGGTGGGTGAAACAGCCTCTGTGTATCCACTTCCTTAAATATCTCCATGATTGACACTCAATCACACCACCGACCGTATAATCTGCAGCTGAAATCACTGGAACCGGAAGCCCGAAGCCTGCATTCTAGGCTTCCCTGAGCCCTGGCAGAACCATTGAACAAACCTGAGGCCAAAAGAGAGGCTGAACCTGACTCTCTTCCTTCACCTGTGGAATGGAATGGAACCTACACTCAATTTAGCTCTTGTGAGCATAAAGTAACTTGATAAATATAAGAGTTTCAAAAGTTAAACCTAGGGCTTCCCTGGTGGCGCAGTGGTTGAGAATCTGCCTGCTGATGCAGGAGACAGGGGTTCGAGCCCTGGTCTGGGAAGATCCCACATGCCACAGAGCAACTGGGCCCGTGAGCCACAACTACTGAGCCTGCGCGACTGGAGCCTGTGCTCCGCAACAAGAGAGGCCACGATAGTGAGAGGCCCACGCACCACGATGAAGAGTGGCCCCCGCTTGCCACAACTAGAGAAAGCCCTCGCACAGAAACGAAGACCCAACACAGCCAAAAATAAATAAATAAATAAATAAATAATTCCTAAAAAAAAAAAAAGTTAAACTTAAAAGCAAGACACAGGGTACTGTTGATAGAACACCAATCTGCTCGTGACGAGGCCCAGGTACCTCAAACCCTCAGCAGTTAGGCCCGCATCCTGGGCTCCAGGTTGGGATGCCTTTCCCTGATCTGAGTCTGGGAAGGGATAAGATAACAAGAGCGACATCCTGAGCCCTGCTCCAGCCACCTCCAAGGGTCGGAGCACATTCTCTTGAGAGCCCCCATCTGGAAGCCACAAGGCCCTTTCCCAGTCTCAGAGCCCCAGCGCTCCCAGCAAGAGCTCCACCACTTCTAGACAAAGGCCTCACGAAGCTGCCATGTCTTTGTCCTTCTTCCCCTCAGAAGTTTCCCCTCATTACCCTCCTCTCTTTCTGAGTAGACTCTGTAGGACAGTGACTTTCATGATGTTAATTTTCGACTCATCAGCAGGTTGTGAAATCAACTGAGTAAATCAAGATCAGCACTTTTAAAATTTAATGGAACAGAATAGAAAATATCAGTGTGCACTTGGTAAGGGTATTATTTTGTGATACTTTTCAAACCCATAACACACACACACAGTGTTAGAGTATTGACTCAGTCACTTGTCTTTCTATGTTTCAGTGTGTTCATCTTTAAAAAGAGGACCCTGGGGCTTCCCTGGTGGCGCAGTGGTTAAGAATCCGCCTGCCAAGGCAGGGGACACGGGTTCGAGCCCTGGTCTGGGAAGATCCCACATGCCGCGGAGCAACTAAGCCCGTGAGCCACAACTACTGAGCCTGCGTGTCTGGAGCCTGTGCTCCGCAACAAGAGAGGCCGCGACAGTGAGAGGCCCGCGCACCGTGATGCAGAGTGGCCCCCGCTCTCCGCAACTGGAGAAGGCCCTCGTACAGAAACGAAGACCCAACACAGCCAAAAATAAATAAATAAATAAATAAATAATAAAATAAAATAAAATGAGGACCCTGACAGTGTCCAGCTCATAAGGCTGTTGTGAGCATTACATTAGTTAATATACATAAAGCGTTTGGAAAGGTGTTTGGCACAAGTGCTATATAAAAGTGTAATTTCTGTATTTATGCATACGTGTGTGTGTGTGTGTGTGTGTGTGTGTGTGTGTGCTTACATGGTAAATATCTTTCTGTAGTGTGGAGGGAAAGACTGAAATCCAGTGCTGTGGGAAAAGCTAAGAAGTGTCTCTCCAAAGACAATACATGCTAAGAGTCAGATTCCCAAGTCTCATAGGTTTCATGAGTGTTTGCACACATAGCTTTAGGGAAAGAGGCTTAGGTAATCTGAGGAACAAGAGCCTGAGCAGGGTGAGTACAAGCGTCTGAGAGCACTATGCTAAGTGCTTTCCAGATTAACTCATTTAATTCAATACAATCTATGGGGGAGGTATTACTGCTCCTGTCTTACAAGCGAGGAAACAGCACAGAGAGGTTAACGTGCCCCACAGCTCATCAGTAGTGGAGCCGGGATTTGAGCTCTACCTCCCAAGTCTGGACTTTTACCCACTATACTACACTGTCTGCTTCACTTTGATGCCACCTTCTCACAAGTGAAAGGGAAGCCAGACCTAAAAAGTTTCTGCCACCGAGGAGGCTGCCCCGTTCGTGAGAGGGGTGCTTCATCTGCACTCACCTCAAGGCCAAGCAATTTAATTTTCTAATGGCTTGAGTTCAGGAAACAGTACCCCCAGGGTCCCATCATAGAGTCCAGAGAGTTCTACTACAATAGTTGGAGGAAATGAAGTTGGTTAACAGGGCTCGTAACCATATGTGTTAAGTACTCAATCTGAGCAGTTTATCTCTGGAACCAACCATGGGCTTCATCAAACCCAGCTGATACTTCTGGTGGGAAGAAAGAGGAGAGACAAAAGAACACAACACGACTGTAATTTTGAATGAAGCCTCTTCTTTCCCGGGATCCGCCCACGGTCCTCCACAGAGCCAGAGGAGGAGCGGCCACTTCTCTCCCACCAGCTTCATGGACCATTTCCTCTGAAATTCCCAGCATCCTTGTTCACCATCCTCTCTAGTGAGAATTGGCTAACATTGCCTCCTACTAGGCCAAACCCATGATTTTGTTTGTGTCTTTTCATTCTGTAGTAAGCCTCAAACACTCTAAACAAACAAACAAACAAAAAAATAGGAAAACTGAGATCCAGAGATGTTAAGGGACTTGCTCCTGGTCACAGACTTTGTGAATATAAGTGAGGGCAGGTCCCAGCAAGGCCAGGCTCCTTTTGGAACTGGTAGGAACTGCTCTTCCTCCAGCAATCCCCCATTCCCAGCCCAACAGAAGTGACTGCTCCCTGTCCTGCACAGGCATTTCTGAGCCACGACTTCATCCCATATTGCGATGATCTGTTTACGTATCTGTCTCCCCCAGTTCCCCGAGGGCAGTGACCATGCCTTATTCATCTTCGTGTCCCTGGTATCTGGCATGTAGTGATTTCTCAATAAACGTCTGGGGAGGAAAGGGCGGGAAGGCAGGGAAAGTGGAATGGATAAAGAGGGAGGGGGGAGAAGAGAGAAATGGAAGGGGAGGGAGGGCTGAGGAGGGAGAAAGGAAAGATGGGGGAGCAAGCAGGAAGCCAGGCAGGAGTGAGGGGGGAAGGATGGGTGAGCAGGTACCAGGAGATAATGTCTCCTCAAGCCAGTGGGACTGGACCATGGCACATGGCCCTCGGCTGATCTAAGTCTCACGGGGACGCACAGACACAGGCTGCACCCCCCAGAGCCTGTCCAGGACGTAATCAAGGAGCACTTATAAGGGGGTGGCCTTCAGCTGCCAGGGAGGCCCGGCAGTTTCCCAGGACACCACTGTCCTTCCTTCTCACCTCCAGACAGTGAAGCAGAGCCTCCAGAAAGGGAGCAGAGCCTCCAGAAAGGGAGCAGAGCCTCCAGAAAGGGAGCAGAGCCTCCAGAAAGTGAAGCAGAGCCTCCAGAAAGGGAGCAGAGCCTCCAGAAAGGGAGCAGAGCCTCCAGAAAGTGAAGCAGAGCCTCCAGAAAGGGAGCAGAGCCTCCAGAAAGGGAGCAGAGCCCGTTGCCGCTTCTTCTCGGATGCTCCCACGCTGCGCTGCCTCCCGTGCCTTGTCCTTCCTGCCTGTTACATGGGGGCTCATTCCTGTCCTGGTTGATGGGGATGGATCCAGGGGAATGGGGACCTGCAACATAGGCTGGGGAGGCCCCTCCACTGGACGCCCAGCCCCAGAAGTGGGGTGAGCTTTTGGGGGTGCTCCCCAGGTGAGGAGCTGGTGCCACAGGAACCTGAGGAAGAAGCCACATTCCTCCAGCTGGATTCCCCACAAACACCCACCCCACCTCCCTGAGGCAGGAGGGAGGGGCGGCTTCTGTGGGAAGGGGGCTCCTGAACAGGCTTGGCTCCTGCATGACTCAGGAAAACAACTGGAAACCATAACTTAACAAGCTGGCTTCTCTCTGGAATTTCCCTGGGGTGAGGAGATAAGGAGACTTTTTGCTCAGCCTGAGCTCCTGTGAGGCCCCCACTGCTCCTCCTCCTTTTCTGGAAAGTACCAGGTCCCCAGCCCCTTCCCATGTGGTCCACTGCTCACTCCATATGTGTTTGTGGAGACCTCCTATCTGCAAGGCACACTGGCCCTGAAGGCAAACTCTGGGGACTAGATCTCTAGAATAGGTAGGGGCAGGTGAGGGCAGAAGGGGTTCTTGGCTTTCTCCAAAAAATCCTGAATGAAGCCATCACACTCCGCAAATCCTGCCCAATCTCTTTTGAAAAACAAGTCCTCAAGCCAAATCTGGCACATGCCAGCCAGCCAGGCACCTGGAAATGAAGCAGGAAGGTATTCCAGCGGATCTTGTGGCTTCTCCTTTGTGCCAGAGAACTGGGCGGGGGAGGGAGGTCCGGGCTCAATCGCACCGGGCTCTCTGAATGGACAAGGCAGAATGTTGCATAGTGTTAGCTGGAGGCCACGGCTGCCCTGATGGTCCTCGGGAGCATCCACAACGACAGTCCACTACATAAAGCAACAGCTAGTGGAAGCCAAGGCACTGAGCTCTCATTCTGACCCTACAGCTAATGTGCTGTGTGCTCTCAGGCAGGCCACAAGCCTCTCTGATCCTCAGGCAACTCATCTGTGCAGGGCCATAAGGACAGGGGCAAGGAGAAAAGAGGAAGCAAACTGTGATTCATGCCTGCTCAAACCCTTAAAGGATTAAACCCACTCTCCTGGGTAGAGCTGCCAAAGCTCTTCACAAGCCACATCACCTTCTGGCCTCCTACCCTGAGATTCCTGAAATGTTCTCTGTGCTTCGGCCCCAACCATGCTGATGTATTTCCAGTTCCCATGCTGCCTCGTGAATCTCAACCTCCAGGCATGCTCTTCCTTCTGCCTGAGCTGCACCCCTTCCACCCACACACCCATACTTTAAGGTGGAGCCCAAACCTGCCCCCTACAGCCTCTCCTGACTTCCGTTCAGGCCGTCTTCATTCCTCTGTGTTTGCTAAGCCCTCTGTGCATCTAGTCTTATTTTTCTCAATTCTTTGTTTATAAGTCTGTCTCCCCTGATAGACTTTGAACTTTAAAGGACCGTGTCAAATTCACCTTCCATCCAACAAACATTTAGTAAATGTCTGCCCTGTGCCAGGCACTGTGAGGTACCAGGATACAGAGGAGAGAAAGGCAGTCTCACGGCTGGTGTCCCCAGTGCATAGGACAGTGCAGGCACAGAGCCCAGCCTACAGCAGAGTCAGGAAAAGCAGGTGCCAGGAGCTGCCCCTGGGGCTCTGCAGTACCTGCTCTGCCTCCTCTCCCTTAGCAGGAGACGAAAGGATATTGGGAAGAAGACACTAAAAACGTAAACCATGACCACTTCCTGAGAACTTTACTACATACTACTATGTAGTGAAGCTCTCGGTACTTTAGACACAATTTTTTATAATCCTCAAATTAACTCTCTGACGAAGGCCTTTGTAGATGAGAAAAGTGGTGCCCAGAGAGGCTGAGAAACCTGCTTGAGGTCACACAGCAGGCAGCAGAGCTTAGGCAGGACCTCCGGTTGGTCTGACCATCACTTGCCCTTAGTCTCATGCCACCCAGTTTAAATATGTGAACAAATGAGCACCTGTGTGTGCCCAGACTTCTTTTTTAAAAAGGAGGAAATAATGATGTATTAACTCAAGGCTCTAAACTGTATGACTTTAGTCCTAGCTGCCCAGGCAGCCTCCGAAGTTCTCTATTCCCTTCCTTTCCCATTGCAACAGAAGTTCCCAAAACTAAAAAGCCAGGCCAGCTCCCCACTCTGCCTGGGAGAAGCCAGTGAAATTGCATGGCAGAGGGCTGCCATCCAGTTTTTGCCATCTTCAAAGTGTCATTAGCAGCTGCTTGGCAGGTGGTCCCAGGCCCCTGCAGCCCCAACCATTGTCCCTGTTATCCAGAGCTATCAACCACTGGGATTCTGTCCTTAACGGGGAAACAGCAGATAACGGGCCTCCTGTGGTCTGCTCCCCCACCAGCCACAATCAACTTCTCAAACGTGCTCTTCCACATTCCCCTACCAAACATTTTTCTCTCTCAAAACCCAGCTGTGGCTACTGCCTATGCAAACTCCTCTGCCTGGGCTTCAAGGGCTCTTCCCCAGCACCCTTTTACAACACTCCTTTTAATCCTTTCTTCTGTGACCACCCCCCCCCCCACCAACTCAAACCAAGCTAACTGGCCCTGGGGACTTTGCAAATGCCCTTCCTGTCTCATGGAGTGTCATTTTACTGATGCAAGTTCTTCTCCTTCTTCCCATCCTAAATCTAAATCATCTCTTCCAGGATGGTCCCAATAGGTTGAAAAACCTGCTCAAGTCACACAGTAGGCAGCAGAGCTTAGACAGGACCTCAGGTCGGTCTGACCACCCCTCGCCCTAAGTCTCATGCTGCCCAGTTTAAATATGCAAATAAATGAGCACCTGTGTGTGCCCAGACTTCCTTTTTTTTTAAGGAGTTAATAATGATGTACTAACTCAAGGCTCTAAATTGTATGACTTTAGTCCTAGCATTGTCCTGATAGACCACACCCAACACTGATCTTGACTTCGCTTTGCATTTCCTCAGAACTTAATATCCTCCCTGCAACTACGTTGGACAGAGCAATTCGTTATAGTCGTTCGTTTGACAAACATTTACTAAAGGCCTACAACTATGTGCCAGGTATTTATTGTGTGTCTACTATGTGCCAAGCACTCTGCTAGGCACTGGACATTCAGTGCCCTCAAGGAGCTTCTTGCACTCATGTTAATTACCTTCAGGCCCTTTCCTGGGGGAGGCCCACCTCCGCACTTAGATTGGGAGTTCTCTGGAAACTGTTCCCTCTTTGTCATCCTAGCACCTGTCATTTACAAAGAACTTTACTTTTGCAAGGTGCTTTTGCATCCATTATCTCATTTTATCGGCACAGCACCCATACAAGGTAAGGCTGGAAGACGTTATTATTCCATTTGAAAGATGGGGACACTGAAGCCCAGGAAGATGAAGTGACCTGTTCAAGGTCACTTGGATGATATGACCTGGTTACCAGCCAGGTCTTTAACAGAATTCAGGTCCTTTGACTCCCAAGGAGAGTGACCTATGCACAAAACCCTGCCCCACACCATGCAGACTAGGGTCATCAAGAGCTAGATGGGACCTGAGTGATGACCCATTTCTCAACCTCAGTTGCAGTTGCTGCCAATAGATCCTGAGGAAGAAAGAGGCTAAAGCAAAAATAGATGGCCTTAGAAAATGCTCGTGTAACAGGAAACTTTGAACAAGTTTATCCTTGTATTCCTGGTACATAATAGGCACTCAATACATATTTGTCAAATGAATGAACAACTTACTAGAGAGGCAAATGGCAGAGGGTATGAGCTAGCTAATAATAATAGCTATTTGAGTGCATACTTTGTGTCAGGCATAATCCTAAATGCAACTCACTTCATCTTCACAGCAATCTTTTGAGATGGCTATTATCATCTCCCTTTTACAGATGAGACAAAATGAGGTTAAATACCCAGAGTGGCAGGACTTGGATGGAACATGGGCAGACTGACTCCAGAGCTGTGCTCTTGACCACGTTAGCCAAGTGCAGGTCATATGCTCCTGCCATCCATTATAATCACTCAATTCCCATTACAAGCACACTGAATGAGTGTTCTGATGAGTGCTGAGTGAAGACTGAAGTCACACTTCTGCCCTGGGCCCCAAGGTTCCGCATGAGTCACCCCTGGCTGTAATGAAGTGTAATGAAAATCCAGCCCGGGGCAGGGGCGGGTGCGGGGAGCGGGGGTGTTTCAGCTGCACAAGGACTTCATGAGTTCTCTCCAGTGTCTACTTCCCAGAGTCCTGCCGTGACCCGGGGGCCTGTCCCCAAAAGAGCAGCTCTCCTCTCTGACTTGATTGTCAAACAGGCCTGGTAAGAGTCAGGGCTATGAATTGTGAAGAACAGAGGACAGAAGGAAATTTCTAGCATTTCAACCAAGGCTGAAGGAGAGGGCAGGGTTAAGGAGGGTAGAGCAGTGTCTGTCACTGGGACAAAGACATGTTGGAAAGATTTATAAATAGGATAAAGAGAGGGGCCTCAGTGAATAACCCCTTTATGGGAGGGGATGGGAAGGACGGGGCTAGGCAACTCCAGCTCTGGCTATTTTTGGCCCCCATCAGAAAGGAGGCTGACACTTAGACAGGAAAAGTCTCACCACCAACAAGACAGGGACAGGGGCCAAAGATAGAGAATGTAGAAATAATCTTCTCTGAGGCCGAGTTTCTCTGACGAAATCTTAACTGGGAGGGATACGATTCAGAAGAATTGATTTGAAGCAGGAGAGACTATTGCAGAAATCACAAAAGCTGAAGATTTGTGCCTAAAGGTGCTGAATTATACGTTGATTCTGATCTTAGTGCTTCTGTGTGATCTTGGGCCAAAAGCTTATTAAACCTTCCATAGACTTCAGCTTCTCCAGTTATTAAGAGAGTATTGTGTCACCTGTACATGTCTTCATCCTTTGGCCTAGGGACCATGTTAGGGTACAGAAGACCAGGGACCAGAGGATGCTTGAAGTTATTTAGAGGAGAAGAGATGCAGAAACGTGAGATCTGGTCAGAGCTCTTGGCGACAGACAGGCAGGAGCCACCTCCAGGCTGTGCTTCAGTTGCTCCAATTGCAGAGAGAGGAGCAACTATTCTGATCGTCTTAAAGCTCCTGAGAAATGGGGATGAAGTGCCTCATGCACCTTGGGTAGGTGACATCTCTGCCCAGTTATCTGTGCCTTCAGATCTCTAGGATCAGCCCACAGAAGCTGAATGGCGGGAAGAAATGTTCCCCGTGATTTAAGCAATGCAGAGAAATGCAAACCGGGGTTAGAGGGCTGGCACAGAGAATCCCCAGGGATTGGTGGCCAACTGTTCCAGTTTGCCCAACAAAAAAGGGTTCCCAGAATGCAGGACTTCTGGTGCTAAAACATAGACATATCGGGACAACTGGTCACCCTAAAGAAGGGCTCACATGTTTAAAAAGCCTCTGGTTTGGCACCCCATGGAATTCTGATGCTCAGAAATATTGAGAGCTTGGGTCCCAGGGTTGCACTTGGCGCCAAGTGCCCAGATGCCTCCCAGGGATCCTTTGGGCACATGCTGGCCTCGCTGGGTCTTAGTTCCTCTAGAAGATCTGGATAAGTTTGCCTTCTAAACTTGAGGACAAAATCTGCTAGAAAATGACTGAGGTTGCTCAGGACCCTGAGGCCTGAAAAAGTTCCTTCTTGGTGATTTCTTAGGGTAGCCTGCAAGAAAACCCAGGAGGATGCCATAGAGCAGGACTCTGCTTCCTAGCTTTCCCCAGAGGTCACTTCATCCTACAAAGATCTCAGTGGCCAGGGCAAGCAAGAGATTCAAGAATGGGCATGGGGAGAGGCAATAACAGCCATTTTCAGGCTGCCAATGCCAAGTACAGCTGAGCTGTCATTAACTTACAGACTGGACAGAGCACAAAAAAGGGCAGCGCTCCCCGTTCCTCACCCTGCCCAGTGCCCTACCTAATGAGTCCAGTGCTGTGAGCTGAGCTTCCCCTGGCTTGAATCCATTTAATTTTCTCCTAAGCTGCTTTGTAGGACAGGCTGCTGAGCACTCGACGTGTCCAGTCCTGCTGTAGCCGACTTTCTCTAGGGCCGAGGGCAGGCTCCAGTTCCATGCCCTTTCTGCCAGCTGAAACAGAGCCCAGGCTCAAACTGGGCCCCTGAGTTCATGGAGACCAGAGGGCATGATTGGATACTTACCTCCTCTGTCCCTTAAAGGCAGTCTGCCCCATTATAAGGCCGGGAAGAAGGAACAGGGCCTAAGAAGTTAGGATGGAGAAGGCGTCTCCCTCCTGCCTCTGCCAACTTAGTATTTCTTTATTCAGCAAATGTCCTATCAGTACCCACTATGTGCAAAGCACTGGGAAAGAAACAGGCAATTGAGACCCAGACTCAGAACCCAAGGAGGGATGGAGGACTCAGGGAGCTGAAAGCTACAGATTTTTCCCAGCTCTCACTCTAAGGTTCTAAGTATGGCTGTCCCACTCTGTGTCCCCACGGACCCACCCAAGTGAGCACATGCGGAGACGTGGAGATAAAAGGGAAAGAAGAAAGCCCAAATCTTGGTTAATTCACAAAGCAGTGCTCTGTGGGATAGATAATCAAGCTTTGCCCCGATTTACAACACATTCCCAACAAACAACCATTTTGAGACCTAAGTCCAAACCCTAAGGATCAAGCTAGAGAATTTTTAAAGGGTCTAAGGAGAAATGTAGTCAAACCCCTTTTCCTTCTCCTTAACTGGTCCATTCATTCATTTATTCATCCACTCATTCACTCAATTCATATTTCATGAGTGCCTTCTGTGTACCAGCACAGAGTTAGGCATTAGGACTCTGGGGGAAAGTTTAATCCGACCTCACTCAGTGTCCACTGGCCCCCAGCATCCTCATTCCAGCTATATGATCCAAATGTTCATGGCTCTGTGCCCTTGAACTCTGCTTACTGCCCAGACCCTGGGGCCCTCTGCTTAGAGTTGGTCCAGGCAGAAGCCAGCTCCAAACAGCAGCCTCTGTAGTCTGAAATTATGGACAAAGCAGCTACTTGGGTTTCTGCTTTGCCCTAGTCTCTCCCTTCCCCCTTTCTCTTCTGCCTGGGATGGAAACTCTGCCACTCTCTGCTCACATGCTTGAGTCACAAGACTGAGCTCCCAGCAAAAGAACTAGCTCAAGGATATAATAGGCAGGAGCCAGTGAAACAGAAATGTAATAATTTATTTTGTTCATTAAGTTCCAGTCTTCCTTTTTTGATGCCTAAGAAAGCAGTGCAATGCTTACTGTTTGCCCAGCCTTCCTACCTGTCCTTCCCATTGAGGCCTCACTTCCTATTCATCTCAGCTCCATTCCTTTCTCTGTCTCTCTCAAGGCCCACAAATGGTGTCCTATTGTCTATACTGCCCAGCACTTGAAGAGTTATAGGAACCAGCCAGTGATAAAGAGCTCATACAGAGCAAAGGAGCTTGGTGCCTGCCAGTCTCCTCTCTTTCCATGAGCCCCATTGCCAGAGCCCTTCTCGGCCTGGAGTCTCTGGCCCACTTAGGCCAAGGAGAGCACTGGAAGTCCCACACTTGATTGGCACCTCGTAAGTAGGCTTCCTCCTCTGCCCAGGCAAGTTGTTGTGTCTAATTGTCTAACTGCAGATTTCCATCTCTGATCTGCATGGGCAGATGGGCAAGCAGCTGTGCCAGGCCCCAGGGGACTGCAAGCTCCCGGGGAGGAGGAGCGTCCACCTGGCTCTCTAGGCCCAAGGCCTCAGGGGGCCTCCTCAAGGGCAAGAAACAGCCAGGCCTCCAAAAGGGAAAAATACAAGAGCAAGTCTAAGCCAAACCCCACGGCCTCCCACTCCCTCCCTGCTTGCTCCCATTCCTAAGGAAGGGACAGAGCAGGTATCAGGGAGCCAGGGTGGCTGGATTGTTTTCCCCATTTGAGGCACGTGTTTCTGAGAGCAAGGTCCCTGATTTCTCTGGATACAACTTCATCATCCTTAAAATTTTGGCTGAAGCCCTGGGCCACTTTCTGATGACTCTGGCTAAGCTGAAAAGAAACGAAACTGCTATCAAATGCTGCTTGGACCTCCTTATCGGTGGCTCCTGGAACAGCTAGCATACAATCCTACATCTGTGATATACGGTCAGCTTTCAGTTGTCTGCTGCTGCTCTGTTCTTGTACAGTGTCTGCAGATCTCACAGCTAGATACTGGATTGCTCTGAGCAGATCATTCAAAATAACAATGGCTAACACTTACTGAGCACCTACTATGTGTCGGGCACTGTGCTAAGCTCTTTGTTTACATTATCTCATTTAATATCCATAACTACCCTGTAAGGTAGGTGGAGACACTGATGCAGAGAGAAGTTAGCTAATTTGCCCAAGGCCAAGCAGTTAGAAAGTTGGATCAAAATCCACACTCAAGCAAGCTGACCTCAACGCCTCCATCTCGTGTGTGTGTGTGTGTGTGTGTGTGTGTGTGTGTGTGTGTGTGTGTGCTTTGCAAACTATCAACTATTATACAAATATAAAGAGTTATCAGGTATGAGTAGTAGTATGTAGATAGTAGTATGAGCTAGGGGGTGGGTATAGGAGATAGTCAGGGAAGGTTTGTGTCTGAGCATTAATCTGATTCAATATGGCTGAACTGTAAATCAAAGCTAATTGGAAAAATTATTCGGAGTATCCCGGGCTTTCACTCCCTCCGTCAAAACAAAAACCTGAAATCCGACTGAACACTGTAGAGATGCAAAGGACTCTTTCCAAGACTCCCAACCTGGCATTTATGAGACACCTGCCTTACCAATCCACAGAGACACCAGAACGGGTGGGAGTGGGCCACCCTGTTGCCATGTGGTCTCAGCCTCCACAGCAACACCTCCCAAAGAAGGAGGCTTCTTTCCAAAGTAAGAGATCACTTACTGTGGGATGTAAGAAGCAAGGTCTAATTAGAGAGAGTCATTAATAGGCAATTAGCCTGTAATGAATGAATGGATCTAGGCAATGATCATCAAGGCTGCTAATATCACAAAAGGGGAGAGAACCAGACATTGTGTGTCTCCTGACAGATGTACACACCACAACCAAGGGATCCTTGCCCCTCCAATAAATAAATTAAAGGAACCTGAGTTTGACCAAGCCCTAACATGTTCCAGGTTTGGAACATGTTAAATGACATGATGAGGATGCAGTCAGCCAAATCGAGAATGTGAGAAATTCTACAAGACCAATGACCCAGTTTCTTCAGCAAAACATTGCAAGAGAAAGAAAAAGAATACCTATAGATTAAGAGTGACTTAAGAGCTGTAGCAATCAATCACAATACATGGACTTATTCGGAGCCAAATTAAAAAGAAAACTAGAAAATAAATTTTTACAATAATCAGAGAAATATTAATACTAATTGGATATTTCATTATATTAAGGAATTGTTCATTTTGTTTAGGTGTGATAATGATGTTTTTAAAGAATCCCTATGTTTAGAGATGAAATGATAAGCTGTCTAGAATTCGCTTCAAAATAATCAGAGGGTAGAAAGGATTGGGAGTGTACCTAAGACAAGATGGGCCATGAGATGACTTCAAAACTACTGAAGCTTAAAAGAAACAAAACAAAACTACTGAAGCTTGAGTGCATGAGGGCTACTACACTATTCTATTTTTGTCTATGTTTGCAGTTTTCTATGATAAAAAAGTTTTTTTTAAGTAAAAATCAGACTCTCCATGATCATCACTGTGGTGATATAAGCACAGTGCAATAAACTCCTCCAAAGTGGCCAGGCCACTGGCTCTGGCCTCTGTTCTCCCACCCTTAAGAACATGATGGGAGAGGACGCCCCAGACTGCCTTCCCCTTTCCAGTACTAGCACTGCAACAACTTACACCTCACTTTCTACAGCTGGATCCCCTCAGGCCTTTGACAGAGGTAGAGCTAGTGCTACAGAAGAGAAAGCAACCCTCCCAAGGTCCCACCACGAGACAGCAGTGGAGCCAAATCAAATCTTTGGAGGCGGAATGCCACACTCCGGCTTTCCCTCAGACCATCCTGACTCAGAGCTGAAAACGAAGAGCTTTCCCAGCTTTCCCAGTCCCATACTGAATTTAGCCTCTCACTACCCTGGGGGTTGAAAAAGAACTGGTATCCCTCGAAGGAGCATCTGCAGCGGCCGGATCAAATGCTGAGCTGCCTTTCCGCTTCCATTATGCGGAAGCAGAGGAGGGAGAAGGCAGAAGGAGTGGGGAGGACAGGCCGCAGCAGAGCTGAGCGCCCAAGCCCACACTCTGGCCCGGCCCAGGGACCCAGGCTGTGGCCAACCCCACCCTGGGCAAACAGCTGGCACCGCCCAGGCTGGTCCTCCCCTACCACTTCCTGCTGCTGCAGCTCGCAGAGCTCCTGGGAGAGGAGACAAGACTGAGGGAGAGGGGACGCAGAATTCAGAAGGGAAAGGAACTGCACAGGTACGACGGGGTGTCTGCAGAAGCCTTTAGAAGGGAGGAAGTAGAGGGGTGAGCACCAGAACTGGCACATTCCAGAGCTCAGATCTGCCAAGGAAATAACTGAGTACAAGGGAGAGAAGAGAAGAAGAGAGCAAGGGAGAAAGAAAGCAGCGGTAAAGAGGGAGGCGAGAGAGATGGGGTGGGGAAGGTTCCAGAGGCCCCCAGGACCACATAACCAGAGCCATGGGTCAGCCAACTGCCCACCCCACTCCTGCAGCCCTGGCCTCCAGGGTCCCAGCGGCCATTCCCAGCCCAGTTTGCTCAGAGAGAGCTCCCTGCCTCACTGGCCCAGGACGGGCGTGCAGGAGCCAGCTCTCGGACACACCTCGTGGCCCCAGGGTCCTCTCCTACCTCCTGGCAGCCTGCTCCTGGAGAGAGACAGCGGACTGACCCACCTGCCTCCTGAGGGGAGGAGTGCCAGGGGCCGGCTCCACCTCAGGCCAAGTGGCCAATCAAGGGAGTCTGCCAGAGCCTGCCCTTTTGGGACACACTGCTGAAGGGGACACGGGATTAACCTAGTGTTCATCCAAGGTGCCTGTTCCATATTCATGCCCATGCTGGGCGGTCACAAGATGACCGCCTCCTACCTCCTCACGCTCACTGACCTTCAGGGACCACAAGACCCAAGGTTACCTTGGAGTCAACCTCCACCAAAGCCAGGAGAGCAGCCATCCATCCTCACCCTTTAGGCCCTGAGCAAGTGGACCACAAATTCCCCAACTGAGAGTCGAGGGACCTTGCAACTAACCCTAGAGGCAGCACCGACTCTGAAACTCAAATCCTGGCTCTGCCACTTGCTGGCTGCGACCTAAGGCAAGTCACTGAACAGCTCCAAGCCTTCGTCATAAAGTTACCGTGATCCTTTTGCTCAGCCCGTGCCTGCAGAGCGATGGGAGCGAGCGCTGAAGGACAAGAGCTCTGGACTTCTAGAGGGAGCCACGCTCTATAAATGCGACGTATCATTACCATAAACAAAGTTCTTGCCACACCTAGGAAGGAGGAAGCAGGTTTCTGTCAGGCTCTGCAGCTCCATCCCAAAGAAGGATAAGGCAAATGACAAACCAAGTCAGAGAACACTGAGGCCTCCAGGCCTCAGCACCTTACGCAGGAGAGCAGAGGCCCCCCAGCCCCATCAGAGGGAAATTGCAGGCACAGGAGAGTCAGGAAGGATGGCAAGTAAGGGATGGGGCAGGGTAGCATGATCTGGCCCTGGGACTGGTATCTGTGGGTTGACCAGGGTTTCTCTAACCATCAGGCTTGAGCTAAAGCACAGTGGCTTGGAGGAGCAGGCAATTCATACCCCAAGGGTCGCTTCTCCTTTACTCCTCCAGGGAGAAAGCTGTGGGCTGCAGGAACTTCCACGGGGAACTGGGGCTCAAACCCAGGACTCCAAGAGTTCTCTGCCTCTCCTAAGAATAATGCTATAAATAATCATCTCTGACGTTTGCACATTGCTCTTTATATACACAGACTGTTTCCCATTGCAGCTTCACAGAACCCAAAGGAGGGAAGCCTTACATTGTTATCCCTATTCCTCAGCTGATTAAACAATTGGGGCTCAGAGGGGATAGTGAGTAATCTGAAGTTACACATCTTAGGGAAATGCCAAAGGCAGGACAGGAACCCCATCTCTGTCTCTCAGAGCCTGTTTCTCTCCCCTCAGGCAGCCCAGGGCCTGGACCTCAGGAGGCAGGATAAACACTAAATGCGGAGGACAGGTCCTGCTCTCTGGGTGGGGGAGCCCTGGTCCTACTCTTCAGCCGCTCTGGGAAGAGCTCCTTTGAAGGGCTACCTCAGCCAAGAGTTAGCAACCTACTTCCAGATCGCGCAAGTTCAGGGGCCTCAGGGGTTAAACGCAGGCTGTTCTATGGCAAGTTCAGGGTTTCACTGGCAATAAATTCCCTTAAAAATTTAAGAAATGTCCACTCATCTAGCTCCTGATCGACAACAAATTCTTCCTCAGCCTATTCAAATTACAAAGTCCTTCTGAGGTTTTGAGTTCTGAGAGGTCCAGCCTTGAGCCATTTCTCCCCAGCATTCGAACATAAATGGGCAAGAGTCATATGATGCTGATCGTGGCAGAGGTGGAGGAAGATGAGAATCTAGAGCCTTCCCTGGGAGCAGGCTCTATGCACTAGACATGCTTCAGCCCAGGTGCCAGAGAAAGCTCTCATGAGGCAATCATGCATCTGGGCAGGGGAATAAGACAAACAGCATAGCTCCCCCCATCTCAGAGGGAGAAGCCAAGTGGGGGAGGCAATAAGGTGAGTTGTAAGCAAAGTCCCCTTTGCATCCTGTTCAATGAAATCTTAAATCTTTGAGCTAAAAGAAAGAGTCAATAAAAGCTCCTGACCATCCAAACAACTTTTCTCATTATCCCTGAAATATATTTGCACTCCCCGTAAAGTCACCATTGGAGGAAGGCTTTGGGCCTGCCATTCTAGACTTGGTCTGATGAGATCACCTGTCTAGGAAACAGACAGAGACACATTCCTCCTGGACTCTTTCATTCCCCTTGGCCGCCAGAGGGTTAACCAACAGACAACTCCCACAACCCCCACCCCCTTCCCAGCCAGGCAGGGAAAGCAGGATGGCTATGGAAGGCTGGGGCAGCTGGTGGGGCTGGGGGTGTGTTGAGCTTGGCCTCAGCCCAGCACTGCAGACAGCTCTACTCAATGTATAGACACCCAGGCTGGGCCCCTTGGACCAAACTCCTCCCTTCCTTCCCCACCAAAGAAAGGCTCTAGAGAAGGCCCCTCTTGGGGGAGGAAGTGGGGAGAGGGAGGCTGTTTTTCAGGATTAGAGTCTGAAGGAGGATTCCATCTCTTAAATGGTTGCATCTTTGAGGCTGCGGTGGGCAGCTACACCCTTCTCTGCTCTCTGCCAGAGAAACCAGATTAAGGCAAGAAGACACTCAGGAAACACTGGGTAGCCCCAGTTTGAGGGATGGCAGTGCCAGAAAGATGGTGCCAGTTTTGATGAGCAGAGACAAAAGTGACCTTGGAAGAAAGCTGACAGACAAGGAATCATGTTACTCCCCCACTTCCCCTCTTCTGTGTGGGCAGGAAGGGGGGATGGAAGGGCCAGCTGTTCTTAGCCATGCAGGGGGAACGATGGTACATATGTGACGTGGGCATATCTGCACCTTCTTTTCAATCTCCCACACCCCCAAGCCACTGCTCTGCCACAGTCCCCTGTCACCTCACCTCAATTACTTTGATGGCCAGCAAACAATTCTGCTGGGTCACTTTAAGAGGTGCTTCTAAGCTGTTCCAGAGGGACACCTGATCCCTCCCCTGAGAGCTCACCTTTCCTGAGTCCTACTGTTCTAACAAACGACTAGCACCCAGAGCACAGGGCAAAATCTCCTACACGTGGGGATGCAAACCTCTCTAGTGTCAGAGGAGCTTTCCAAGGGGTCCTGTACCTAATCTCCCATCTGGTCCCATATGTCCTAACCCTAACCTTAACCCTAACCCTCCTGCCTCCACTCACCAATTCAAATTTATCCTAAGACTTGGATTTCCAACCTCACCCCCTAAGCCCCTGAAATAGCTCTCGGTTTGTCATCAGAAACTTCCATCACCAACCAATCTTTCCTGTCCATGATGTTGTCTTTAAACTACAGACTTAAACATGACCCAGGGACCCACCTGAACTATGTAATCCCCAGTTCCATTGCCCTGGAGATGAAAGAGTGCTTCTGAATCTGGTCTCCCCCACTTCCACCCCCAACTCCCCCGCTTCCCCTCTTCAAATGATAATTCAGTCATGCCCTGGCTCATAAACCTTCAATGTATCTCTACTGACTACAGGATAGAAGCTAAACTTCTTAGCTCGAGATGCAAGGTCTTATATAATCCAGCCCCAATTTGTCCAATATGATCTTCTACTTCCACCCTACAACCAAAAGCATAAATTTCCTGTAAGTGTTACAAGTCACTGTGCCAGAGGAATCCAGTGGAAGGAGAGATCACTTCTGGCTAAGGCCATCAGGCCAGACTTCATGGAAAGTGTTTGTGTGTGTGTGTGTGTGTGTGTGTGTGTGTGTGTGTGTGTGTGTGGTGGGAAGTAGTATTCAGAATCATGCACTGGACCAGCTTGTAACTGGTCTGCTCTCCTCCTCCTTACTTCACCTCCCATCATGAGTTGGTAAGCATAAAGGACATACATGTGGATGCAGGAAATGCTTTTTTTGCACTTGAAGATCTGTCAAACTCCAGGCATCCAGGAACAGAATCAGACTGGAACAGAATCACAAAAACTAGCAACTGCCTGTGACAAGCCTCCTGCTACTGCTGGCCCAGAGTGATAAAGACAGCAGGGTCTAGAGAGGTCTCCTCCATGGCTCCTGCAGGGTGGTTTGCTAACAGGGCTTCCATTTCCCCTCTCCTCAGCCCTGTGGCCCTACCAAATACCTAGCATCATGAGGAAAAAAGAACCTGAGGCAGGGAGGAAAGAATTTTAAGTAACTCCCGTCTCTCTGTACTCCCAGCCTTTTCAGTTTGGATCTTTGGAGGGAGGGGTATGAGAAGAGTTAAGAAAAAATAAATCCAACCTTCTCTGCCATCTGCGATTCTGGCAACTCAATGCTATCTATCAGTGGCCAGGCAGGGGAGTGGGAGATGAAACTGAGCTTGGAATGAAGGGACAGAAGACCAAACCAGACTAGTGGACGCCTGGACTAGCCAGCTCCTCCCTTCCCAGGCAGCATCGCCAGCCAGAGAATGATGAGGCAATCTCCTTTCAAGTCTATATAATAATTCACCCAGTGAAACATCACCACTGTATAATCATCCTGAATGGGGTACTTGTATGTGATGAGACAGAGAGAGACCAAAAACTGGAAACAGGGCAGAGAGGTGAAGAGAACACGTGAGCATGAGGATAAGGAAAAAGAAAGAGAACTAAGGAGCTCTTGTTGGAATTAATTTTCAAAGACCAAACAAAAGCAATTAATGTGGAAGAGTGGAATCCCCAGGCTCAGCTGCTCTAGGGGAAGCCACCTGGGTGACTGGAGCCCTGGCTGTCGGCACTATGTTTACAAAGAAGGTGGGAGGGTGCGCACCAGAGGAAAATCCAGGGGAAATGACTCCCAAGTGCTCCAGGGGGAGGGGAGGAGTAATTGGGAAGCATGTTCCAGAGCAGTTATGTATGTGCTGGCGAACAATGCACACACACAAAGATGTTAACAGGGCAGGTCCATCCACTACACCGCTAGCCATAAAGGCATCCCAAATGTACCGAGTGCTTGTCAAACCCTCCCAAACAAGAAGTCATGGATGACAGGCAACATGGAGTGAATGCCTGCTCTACACCAAGCACTGGATATTCGGCATGGCTTATCTCCTTTCATCCAAACAACCCTATGAGGTAAGTGTTATCCTCCCTGTTTTATAGATAAATTAAGGTTCCAAGAGGTTAAGTGTACAGGAGAGGACATTTGCCCCAAGTTCCCAAAGACCTAGGCTCTACAATTTTCTACCTCCGTGACCCAGTGATTGTCACCTTGGACATATTATTTAACATTTCTAAACCTCAGCTTTACCACCTGTAAAATAGGGATATCACTACATACTTCCCAGGTTGTTGTAAAAATTAAATAAGATAATTCATATAAAGCTCCACATACTAAGTTCAGTAAATGTTTGTCCTCTTCCCCTACCCCTGCTTTCATTAAGATAAATAACTCATTCATTCAACAGACAATGGAGTGTCCAATGTATGAAAAGGGGGAAGGGAATGGAATTTTGGAAGCCCTTTTTCCATGCCAGGCACTTTACTAGGTCTTTAGGGTAGGGTGTGGAGGTTAATAAGAAGAATGGGACAGGAGTTTACAACCTAACAAGCCAGGCCCATAAATAACTGAATGCTATGATGTGTGATAAGAGCTGTGTAAGACAAGGGCAGACACAGATACAGAGCCTTGGGAGTTTAGAAAGGGAAGAGAGGAGGGACCAGGAAGAGAGATATGACGCCTTTGGGGCCACCAGGGAAGGCTCTGAGGAGAGATCACACGACTTCTAAGCCTGAGAATGGGCAGGATTCAGAGTGGAAACCAAGGGGCCAGGTCTCTCACATGGCCTTTCCGAAGGCAGAAGCTAATAGGATTCATAGGATACTAATCAGTACATGCTTTCCGTCTTTAAGAATAGAGATCAAAGATGGCTACAAATTGAAGGATAGAGACTGCTCCACCTCCCTTTGCATCTGGGTGCGCCCATGACTCAGTCTGACCAATAAAATGTAATAGAAGTGACGTTGTGTGACTTCTGAGGTTAGGGCATAAGAAGCCTTAAAGTTTCCACTTGGGTCTCTTGGAATACTCTGTCTTGAGACACTCCTTCTGGGAACCAACTGCCACACTGAGGGAAGCCCAGGTCACATGGAGAGGCCACATGTCGGTACTCAGGTTGACAGCCCCAGCTGAGCTCCCAGAGGACAGCCATGTGAGGAGTCACCTTGGCTGTCTGGCCCAGTGCAGCCCTCAGATGACTGCAAGGACAGGAGACAACCCAAGCAAGCACCTAGCTGAGCCTGGGGAACCCAGAGAACCCTAAGGGAGCAATCACTGTTGTGCTAAGCCACTACCCTTTGGGGTGGTCTACTCCGCAGCACTTCTTGCCAGAGCATTAAGTCTCCACCTCACTAACCTGGGCTGTTACTAGGGAAGTTGGAGCAAGAATCCTACTAGAAATGGATGGGAAAAGAGGTGAGAAGAGAGGGAGAGGGAGGGGAGGGAATCGGTTAAACTCTCCCAGTAGCCTCCAGCTCCCCACTCCCCTCAACTCTTCCCAACATGATGCCAGGTCAATATAACTCATAATTCAATTTACCCCTTGGGAAATAACCAGGAGAAAAAATCAGTAACATATAAAGATGTTTATAGCAGAGCTATTCATAATAGCAACCAACTGGAAACAGCCCAGATTCCCAGTAATAAGAGAAAAGCAATACAGTAATGAAATAACATGACAGAATTATTTACAGCTATCTAAAATGAAAAATTTACAGACCATCATCATACCTGGACGTGTTTGGATAAAATAACATTAAACAAAAAAATGCATGGCACAGGACAATAGCTACACACTAATTATAACTATGTTAAAATATTAACAAAGATCAGAAGGGCCCATGGAATAAAGCACATAGTTTAGTATTTACTTACCCTTGTTTTAGGCAAAGTTGATTAAGGTACTACTTTCTAAAAAGCACCAATTCAACCTTACAAATCCTAAAAATAGGGTCATGACTGCATGGGAATTAGGAAATGATATTTTGGAAGATGTTACCCAGGGGATGTGGGTAAAACCCTGGGGGGAGGGGTGGGGGCTAGATGACAGGAATGGAGCGAGTGGGATGGAGCTGTGGCATCTCTCCAGTAGGGGAGCTGAATGTTAGGAAACAAACCCTCCGTGTTTGCTAACACAGTGCAAGGAGAAGGACTCCCACAAAAGACACCCATTATCCCATAATTATTGTCTCTCTTGTGCCTGCAATTAACGGCTGTCTGAGAGGCGCTGCCGGGGTAAATAAATGTTCACCCGCATTAGAGTCAATCAGCCAGCTGAAGCGCCAATTAACAAGCCCACTGCAGAGACACTCCCTGTATCCAGCGGTGGTACCCAGCAGTGACCGTGGGGAGGAAGGGGATGGGAAAAGATGACACAGATCTTGGGCACGCTCCTACCCCAGAAGCAGTGAAGGGATGCTCAAAGCAACATCTTGAGCCCCAGGGTAGAGGCCAGTCTTGCCCCAAATAAGCCAAGCTAGGCAAGCCAGTGCTTTGACCCCCAGTGCCAAGTCAGAGGAGTCTGCACGCATCCACGTGTTGCCAGCAAGATTCCCGGGAGCTGCCACAGCTCCAACTTGGGGTGGTTTTTGGCCTGTGGGAGCCCATGAAGGGAAAGATCTGTAAGAGAAGGCCTCAGAGGTGCTGTCACCTCCTGAGTTACAGGGGGACATAAAGAGAGGACAAAGAGAGGAATCAGACAGGGAGCCATCTTGTCCAGCTGATGCTGAAACTGACTTACACTGGCCTTTGGCTATTTTTCTTAAGCAGCAAGCTCCGAAACACAGGAAAGTAGCTAATGTCAGAGAAGTCAAAGATAATTCTTTTGTCCAGAGGAGAAGGGCAGGAGAGCGAGTGGCTGATACGAGGCATCTCAAGTCCTCTCCCAGGGATTTGGGGAAGACAAGGGTACCCTACGGTTCTGCACGGCCTGCCCAGCACCTGGCCACCGTGCTACACCAGCACCCCAAGCCGTCTCTCCTACCACAGACCCAGCCAGTATTGCCCAGGCTGTGGGACCAGAGGCCCCAGAAGATGCCTATCAGGCTGCCAGGGAGCCTCTGAGATCGGAGTGGCAGATCATGCAGTTAGAGATATCTGGTCCAGGCGTTCTCAATACCGGCTTCACACGAGAATTACCTAGAGAGCCTTTTAAAAATACATTAGTACCTGGGTACCACCACAGACCAACTGAATCAGGATCTCTGGGGGAGAGGGAAGGAGGCCCAGGCACATGTATTTCTTTAAGGCACCTCAGGGATCCTGATGACTACTCCAATTTCCTCAATTACAGATGAAGAAACAGGAGTCTGGGACGGTAGTACCCTGCCAAAGGTGACAAAAGCAGCAGGGAGCAGAGCCAGAGCTCAAACCAACTCATCTGACTGCAGGATGCAGCTCTTGCTCTCAGTAAGGCTGGCTGAATGAATGAATGAGCACTACAGGGGTCTGTTCAAGATCCTGCTGTGTTCCACGGTTTCATCCACAAATTGCATAAAGACTCAGAAGGCAAGGCTACCAGATTTGCTCCTGACAAGGCCAGGAGGGATGGCTAACAAATATATGGCAGAATCAAGACTCCACATACTGAAATACTGGCCTAACACTGACAAAAATGAAATATTTGGTTGGCCAAAAAGTGCCTTTGGTTTTTAAGTCAAAATACAAGACACATTTTTCATTTTCACCCAGAACTTTATTGAACAACGTATTCACCCTCTTGTTCCACTACCTTCTGCCATTTTTCAGGCAACTTCATAATTCCATCTTCCCAAAACTTTTTATCTTTTTGAGCAAAGAACTGTTCCAGGTGCCTTTTACAGTCTTCCAGAGAATTGAAATTGTTTCCATTAAGAGAATTTTGTAAAGACAGAAATAAGTGGAAATCTGAAGGTGCAATGTCTGGCGAATACGGCGGAAGAATCAGAACTTCCCAGCCAAGATGTAACAGTTTTTGCATAGTCATCAAAGAAATATGCGGTCTTGTGTTATCCTGATGGAAGGTTATACGTTTTCTGTTGACTGATTCCGGACGCTTTTCGTCGAGTGCTGCTTTCAGTTGGTCTAATTGGGAGCAGTACTTGTTGGAATTAATCATTTGGTTGTCCGGAAGGAGCTCATAATAGAGGACTCCCTTCCAATCCCACCATATACACAACATCACCTTCTTTGGATGAAGACTGGCCTTTGGTGTGGTTGGTGGTGGTTCATTTCACTTGCCCCACGATCTCTTCCGTTCCACATTATTGTACAGTATCCACTTTTAATCACCCGTGACAATTTGTTTTAAAAAACGGAATGTTTTCATTACGTGTAAGTAGAGAATCGCATGTGGAAATACAGTCGAGGTTTTTTTCACTTAACTTATGTGGAACCCAAACACCAAAGAGATGAACATAACCAAGCTGGTGCAAATGATTTTCAATGCTTGATTTGGATATTTTGAGTATGTCAGCTATCTCCCACATGGTATAACGTTGATTGTTCTCAATTAATGTCTTGATTTGATCTCTATCAACTTCAACTGGTCTACCTGCCCATGGAACATCATCCCGTGAGAAATCTCCAGCACAAAGCTTCGCAAACCACTTTGGACACGTTTGATCAGTCACAGCACCTTCTCCATACACCGCACAAATCTTTTTTTGCGTTTCAGTTGCGTTTCTACCTTTCTTGAAATAATAAAGCATAACGTGCCAAAAATGTTGCTTTTTTCTTTCCATCTTCAATATTAAAATGGCTACACAAAAATTCACCAATTTTGATGTCTTTTTTTTTTCTTTTGATGTCTTTTTTTTAAATGCACGTTGATATGACAGCTGTCACATACAATCTAACAAATTGAAGTTAGAGACAACTAAGTGCTACTAGAGCCATCTTACGGAAAAAACTGAATGAACCTTTTGGCCAACGCAATATATCATAAATGTAAAACCCTACACTTATCATTTAAAAGATTCCAATTGTACATATAATTCAAAGCTTTGAAATATGCTCAACAGCTTGTTACTAATAAAATGGGGAAACACAAATACAATCTATATATTTTTTAAAATGCATGAGTGTTTTATAAAAACCCTATTATTAGCAGTCCAAGAAGCAAACAGGGCATGTAGACAGTTAATGACCAAATATTCTGGAAATAGTTTCATGCCTGTCCCTAGAAGCCTCGTCAGTAAGACTGATTTCAAGATCTTGGAAGACAGAATTCTCCCCACCTCACCCTCATTCCTACCCCAAGTTGAATAATGTAGACCAGTACCTCTCAAATTTTAACGTGCATATGAAACTCCTAGGGGGATCTTGTTAAATTCAGATTCTGATTGTGTAGGTCAGGAGTGAGGCCTGAGATTCTGTATTTCTAACAAGCTCCCAGATGATGTAGGGGCAGCTGGCCTATAAAGAGTAAGGATTTACAGGGTCTCAAAGGTTTACCTGTGAAACCAGTCACTCTGAATACGTTTGGGGCATCTGTGTCCCTTCCCCTATAGCCCGGGAACCCTGAGAAGTGGAGGAGCTGAATTTGGAGGTTAGGAAGTTCCAACAGTACTTGCTCAGCTCAGCTCACTTGAAAAGCAAGTCTGCATCAGATGAGCAGAGAAGAGTGAAAGAGACCCACTGAGAGAGAAAAGACCCATGGTGGGGGTGGGGTGGGGACTTTATTTCAGACCAGTGTGGGTCAAGGTATTTTCCAAATAGAACACCAGATATAGAGTAGCATTATAAAAATGACCAGACTGCATCAATGAGGGTTCATGTGTGTGTGGAACAAATGTGAAGGGACGCTCTGGGCTCCCCTTGACACTGGCCTTCCCTCTAAAGCAGATCACATCTTTTATGTAGAAGAGGAGAGATCTAAACCTAACAGCGGTCCACGGGAAAATAACCTGAGGATTTCAGCCCAATGAGCCCAATTTAAACACCGGTGATTTACAAACTGAGTCTGATATAATAGAAAGAGATGATCAAGCAGAGGGCATCAGAGTTCCGCTGAACAGACCACATCTGGAATACTGTGTTCAATTCTAGACAATTTATTTTAAGAGAAGATAAAAAGCTACCATGCACGGAGTGGCCTGTAGCTGCCAGGCCCTGTTCTAAGCCTTTTACATGTGTTAATTCATTTAGTCCTCTCAACAACCCTATGAGGTAAGTACCATCATTATCCACATTTTACACATGGATGAACTGAGGCTCGGAGAGGTTAGGATTATAACCAGGGTCACAGAGCTGATGAGTGTGAAGCCAGGTGCAAACTCAGGCAGATGAATCCTGGAGCTTATGTTTTCCCACTGTGTCATATTGTCTCTTAACACTGGTCTGACTCTTGAAATGATGACAAACAAGTGAGCTCAGAAAAGAATGATCAGGATGGCCAGGATGCTGAACTAGAACCAAAGGGTGGGTGGTAGAGAAGAAAAGTTTGAGTTCAGCATCAAGGAAGGATGTGAGTTGAAGCTGTCCAACAGTAGAAAAAGCTGCTTCACAGAGCAGTGCTCCTAGTCACTGGGGGTTCAAGCGGTGCTGGATGATCACAAGTCTGGGGTGCTGCTATTTGGAGGAAGTTTGGACCAAATGAAAGGTTGCTTCCAAGCCTGAGACTCTAGGTCCCTCTCCTGTCTTGGTCCCTCCATCTGGAAAAACAGGCTCTGACATCCGAGCACAGCGTTTATAATGAGCTACATTTAGCCCAGACTTGCCCACAGATTCTGGTGTATGTGATGGAGAGAAAGTGACAGCTATGCCCAGACTACAACTTGCCTAGGATGCCTGTAAACTGAGCCAAAGGAAGGATTATGGCAAATATGCAAACGAGCTCCTGCTGACACCTCCTTCCCCTGACCTGTTACCATCTCAGGAGGTTCTTTTGGGAGTGATAAACTCCTCTAAACTGGCTGAAAATAGCTCACTCCTTCTCAAAGAGATAATTAAGAATATAGAGAGTCATCATAAAAAGTATGAAAGAGGTCAGTGTTTCCTAACCCAAATTATACTTTGGGCCAGCACCTTATCTACATTATCCAAGTACCCCAGAAGTGAGTGATGAAGCCACGTCTCCAAGAGGAAAGGCAGAGAAGGATGGATGAAATACGATCAAACTCCACCCTGCAAATCCTTCAGCCAATAACTGGCTCTAAACCAGAAGGAAGAGAAATCACCTGAAATCTCAGCCCACAAAAGGACCTGGGCTGAGAGCATCTTCATATCTTACTCTCTTGCATGTTGCCCCATCCCAAGGATAATGCCCAGGGAAAGTGGGGGAAGGTATGTATCAAGCACCTACTATTTCAAGACACTATGCTAATTACTGTGGGGAAATACAAATTTATCAGAAAGACATATGTGAAAGAAAATATTTCAGAGCAACTTCTATTTCCAACTGGCTGTTTCAGCCAATGAAAGGACACTTTTGAAAATATAACTTAATAAGTACACAAGTGTTGATGGCTTGGCCTTGGTTCTGACAACACCAGATTTGGAAGATGCTGGGCCCGATCAGGACGTTTTCCGTTTAGATTCAAGAAAGTCCTTTCTGGGGTCTAGACACTCTCTAAGTCGCCACACTCTGCCACTCCGCCTCCAGAACAGCTGACCAGAGGCAGCACATCAACACGTGTCTGAGCCTGGCCCTGTCCATGCCGATCCAGGCTTCCTTTCTCAGACCTCGGCCCCACTCCCGTCAAGGCTTCCCTCCACTGGGAACTTTCTCCACACTCCCCATCGCCCCTGTGCCGGAGGTCTCAGTTTCTCCCTCTTCTACCTACTTGCTTCACATCTGGGATCTGCTGCCATGAGGCAGGTCTGTGGGATCTACATCTTGGTCCCCCTCAGAACCCATGTGCATGCTGCCCTGGGTATAGCCTCACCCACAGCACAAGTCCTAGAGAGCTGACGGACGTGGCTGGTGTGACAAGCGTCACCCTGAACAGGACAGCAGCATCAACCATGACCCCTCCTGTTCCCTCTTCTCCCACCCCATGCCCTGCTCCCTGCCCCTGCGGCAGGTTCCCTACACAAACCCTCCTTTCTGGGATGAATCACTTGACCTTAATAGTGGGATCAGAGGCATTAGGAAAAGTAAGCTCACCCAACTTCCCCCATCTCTCTCCACACTCACATTTACACACACACACACACACACACACGGAAAGTAACTACAATGATGGGGATGTTGGGGAAGGGCAGAAACACCTGGGAGTGGAGTACAGGGGAAAGAAGAGAAGGAGCTAAGCCCGCCCTGCCGGCTGCCACCAGAGGGTTAAGTTGGTTTAAATGAGGACATTGGTTTCTGGATTCAGAGAAGGCCCACACTGCTAAAGGAGGCTATGGCTCCTGGAGGAGCTGCTGCCTGGTTAGATAATGCCCTCCTCCAGCTCTGTGTGGGCCAAGGGGGCTGTAAGGACCAGCACCGCATGTGGTCCCTGATTCCCCCTGCAGCTCAGCTCCGCCTTCAAGCCTTCTCCTCAGCATCTCTGTGACTTTCTTTCTACATGGTCTGAAGGGCTGCCAGCAGCTGACAGCCCCTTCCTACATGCACATGAACCTGTAAGTAACACATGCACACACCCTCACTCCTCCAGAGGAAGCAGCATCTACCTCCTGCCCCTCCCAGGACACAGGGTCTGGGCACCTGGAGAAGGCCAGCGGGGCAGCCCTGAGAGGCCGAAAATGAGCCGTGACTGTTGGGGGTGTCATAACAAAGTAGGGGAAAATAATCACATTTTCCCTCCCCTCACTCCCACCTCCATTATCTCACTATCTCTGGCTAATATGCATGCATTCAAACTTGGGTCACATGAGGGGCAGAAAACCATAAATCCCAATTCTGATTCCTCCTCCACATCTCAACGTGGTCTTGGATGAGTGGCCCATCATCTCAGAAATATTAGATTCTTCATAAGTAAAAAGGGGTAATCAAGTCGCCCTGGACAAGCTAGTATAGAGCATACTGGGCATACACAGAATACACGGATGCAGAGATAAGGGGTCCCTACAAGACACACGTCCATCCAGCTCCCATGTGAATCAGTTCATCTTACAAGACACATGTCCATCCAACTCCCACGTGAATCAGTTCATCTTACAAGACACGTCCATCCAACTCCCACGTGAATCAGTTCATCTTACAAGACACATGTCCATCCAACTCCCACGTGAATCAGTTCATCTTACAAGACACGTCCATCCAACTCCCACGTGAATCAGTTCATCTTACAAGACACATGTCCATCCAACTCCCACGTGAATCAGTTCATCTTACAAGACACGTCCATCCAACTCCCACGTGAATCAGTTCATCTTACAAGACACGTCCATCCAACTCCCACGTGAATCAGTTCATCTTACAAGACACATGTCCATCCAGCTCCCACGTGAATCAGTTCATCTTACAAGACACACGTCCATCCAACTCCCACGTGAATCAGTTCATCTTACAAGACACGTCCATCCAACTCCCACGTGAATCAGTTCATCTTCAAGCGCTGCACACAGTCTCCTTGTATGATCCCAAGGCATCAGTTCTCCTGACTGGAAACCCACCATCTCTCAGCCTCTATTCACCCAGCCTCAGAAAGAAACACACCCCCGCTTGAGCCCCAGCAGAATTCCTAGTCACATACCCACTGCCCTGGCCCAAGGCCCTGAATCCAGCAGCCTGGCCACGAGGGGTCGGGGTCGTGGATGCTTATCACGTTGGCCACCGAGTCAGACAGCATGAAGCCTAGCGGACCAGGACAGAGGCTTGAAGCCGGCCCTCTCCTCCCACAGCTGCAGCCCCACCACTGCTCCCCAGGCCTCCGTTCAACACCAGGCAGCCTGTGCAGGAGGGGCTGCGTAGACGCTGCAAAGGGAACACACCCAAACGGAAACGAAGCGCCTCAGGTGTGAGCACCTTGCTCTGCTGTTTGCAAAGGGCAGAGTCCACGCCGGAAGAGGGGGACCGGCCCGTCTCCAGGACGGGAGACACAGGTCCTGGGACACGGAAAGACGGGCACGTTCTCACAGCACAGCTGGAAACGGAACCGAGCCTTGTGAACTCCTCCACACACTCTGATTCTTACTCTGGGCCTGATCTTGAATCTGTCACAAGTATTCACAGGGGCAGCCTTCTGTCCGGGGCCGTGCTCCTGGGGGTCAACACTCCTCACCTCTGGGTACTAAGCGCTCCCCGACCTGAGCCTACTCTGTGGTCAAGGCCGTACCTGAGCGGCCTCCTGCCATTACTTCCTTCGTCACACTGGAGATGGACAATTAAAAACTGGCTTTTCCTGGGCCTCGCTTAAGGCTTTCCTATCAGAAAATCTCCCAGGAGCCTGGGCCTGTAGGCAGCCCCAGGACCCTGACGCAGGCTCAGCGCCCAGGAAAGCTCGTGAGGGGCGGCTTAGTGCAGCCAGGCCCACCGCCCTCCTCGCCCCTTCTCCCTTACAGGCTCAGAGGGAGCACCCAGACCGCTTCAGGCTCGGCCTCATCTTTCACAGCACCCTCGGCATCTAGCAGACAAGAGGGACGGAGGCCTAGGCTCAGCTCTAGGCCCTCATTTGGGATCTTTAGAGCCTGGTTTCTCTGTTTGTAGAGGAATCCTCCAATTCCTCTTGCAGCAAGAATGAAAATGGGCAACAGATTCAGCACAAAGACCCCCTTTCAAGCCTTGCCTCTGTGACCCTGGGCCAATCGTATGACCTCTGATCTGCGACCCTGGGCAGGTCATATGATCTCTGAGCCTCAGTTACCTCGCGGATTGCAATTGTAAGGATCCAACCAGACAACCTCACACATGGAAGGTGGGAGAAGCCCGAGGTCCTATACATGCCTGAGGAGCTTTAGTTAGGATTCTCTCCCAGTGTTTCTCAAACTGAAGGCAGTGACCCAAAAGTGGGTTATGAAATCCAGCCGAAGGGTCAAGATATCTTTTTTTAAAACAAATAGACCAGACTAGACTCAAATATGACACGAAGCATGCACCACACACAGTAAGAGTATCGCACACGTGTTTGCTGGGTTGTGATGAAAAATGTTTTTCTGCTGGTGGCAGTCAAAAATTTCGATTAGGTCCTACTTTGAAAATTTTCTTGCAAATGTTCCCACCTGTATAAACTTGCTTCCTGCCCTCAGAAGATTGGGATGGTAAACTCCTTGAGGCTGAGAGCCAGGTCTCTGGATTCTCAAGAATTCCAACCCTCCCACCCCCTCCCCCCATTGTGCTGGGCTCGGACTAGGGTGGGCCTCCAATACAAGCTGTTCACAGGCTGGAAAGCATCCAATGAATAGAAAATCAGCGAGGAAGGTGAGGGGGGAACCATCATTGACAGTGCCAGGCACTGTCCCAAACAATGTCCCTGAAGGTCTGTGTTAACATTTTACAGATGAGGAAACTGGAGTTCAAACAAGTTAAGTTGTCCGGGGGTGGGGTGACCAGGATGGAGACCTAGGTTTGGACAGTCCATGGCTCCCTCTCTGGACCTCGCTGCCTTTGTCACGGCCTGAGAGAGCTCCTGCGCTGCCCTATCAAATCTTCCAAACGTCCTGCATTGCCCAAGATGACTCATACCACAAAATACACATATACACATGGCAGGAAACAACACAACATCCTTTCCTACCTGCCTTTCTCTGGCTTTCCCAGTCCCACGAGGGAGAGATAAGAAGGCTATGCTGGGGGCATCTGGGATTTCTCTTCCTCTTGGTCCCACCCTTGTCCTTCTCTGCCTCTTTTGAGGCTGATTCTCCCTAGCTCACCATCCCCCTCCCCCCATACTAGCTAACTGGTTACCAGGGCAACCCAGCTGGGAGGCTGCCAGTTACCATGGCAACCCAGCATGGTCGCCAGGCTGCCTTGCTTAGGAAGGTCGGGGACCAGGCGGGCGACAGAGCCACTAGGATGTTGCCTGCAGGAATGGCCCAGACTGAGGGGCCTACATGCCTGAGGGAATTAAGTTCCTGCTGTAGGGGGCTACTTCTTAGTTTCCCATGAGACAGCCTCCCCCAGCTGGGGGCAAGAGCTATAACCAACCTACCCAATTCTGTCACTCAAGCCTGGTAGCCTCCAAACTTTACAGCAGAATTCTGGTCACCTCACCTTGAGGAAGGTTTCTCAGAATGAGCAGCAACTGGCTATCACCCAGCCTAACCCTGGGCCCCCTCACCCTCCTCCCTTTCTGAGCATATCCGGGAATCAGCATGCATGCAACATGTGTGTGTCAGCGTGCAGACGTAGTCTCTCCATGATATATGCTGGTAATAATAACAAGGAAGAGCTACTATTTTCTAGTACTTACTATGTGCCAAGCATGTTCCAGGTACCTTGCCTGAAGTCTCTCCATCGATCCAGGTAACAAACTTGTTATCCCCACTTGGTAGACATAGTAACTGAGACTTGGAGAAGTTAAGGAACCTGTTCAAGGTCACACAGGTATTAACTTGCAGAGCTAAAATGAAGCTGTACAAATCAGCTTCTGAAATTCCTTGAGCCCCTGGCTAGTGTACCTCCTCCAAGTACCCAACCCGGCTTCAAGAAAACATTTTTAACATTTATTAAAAGATTATTTGGTGCCAGATGTTTTATTCACATTATTTTATTTCATTTCATCCTTACCTCCATAAACGAGGTTTTAGTCTCCTCACACAATAGCTTAGGAAACTGAGACTCAAGGATGTTAAGCAACTTTCCCAAACTGATGAGACCCAGCTTCAGGCCCTTCCTCAGGAATCCTTTCCTGACTCTCCAGGGAGACTCTATTGCTCTTTCTTGGCCACCAACAAATGCAACATATGTCTCTATCATATACAGGACAATCATCTGCACACACATCTGCTCCCTTACTAGACTGTGAATTTAAAAATTCATTTTCACAACCTAGTACCTGGTCCATAATGAGCATACAGTAAATGTTTGCCAAAAGAAAGTAATGGGGCTGGGATTCCAAGTCCTGTTCATCTGTCTTAATTCCATGCTCTCTCTACCACATTACCCTGTCTCATTCATTCATTCAGTCAGTCAAAAAGCAGTTATCAAACAACTGCTATGTGCCTGGCTCTGTGTGGAACATCACAAAGGCAAAAACAAATAAGACTATCTCTTGCCTTGAAACAGCCCAGTGTAGTGGAGTGGGGGGGGTATGCCTGAGGAGGACAGGAAATAAATGCCCCCCACCAATGCCATCAAAGGCTTTCTCATGACTGTTTCCCCATTGTCTATTCCTTGGGCCAAACTCCTTCCCCTCCAAATCTTTATATATCCAACCAACATTTATCGAGCACCTGATATGTGCCACTGCCTTCAAATCACCCATGGTTTGGGGGAGAGTGAACAAGATAAGAAGACAATGGAATCAGGAATTATGGGACATCATGAGAAGTGACCAGGAACTAGTGTCCAGGGACACTGGGACCATTTGTCTAATTCTAAAGAACTTCCACATTTGATGTGATAAAGCAATTTCATGTTGCTTTACATTCACACCCACTTCCTACATTAACTCATTTGAACCTCAGTGATGCAGGCAGGGCAGGAATTATTACTCCCATTTTAGAGATGTGGAAACTGAGGCTCAGAAGCAGAAGAACATTGGATTAGAATGAAGGAACCTGGGTTCTGGACCTCACTTGTGATTCCAACAAGGCTAACTACACTTCCATTAGGACACTCCCACCCCACCTTCCCACCCCACCATCCCTCCTAACCAAAAGCAGATTTTCCTTCCCTGCTATGACCTCTTCAATTCCCCAGCTAGGCAGCTGCACTTTCAGGTGAGGCAAGCGGGCTGGCCTGCAGTCTGTGGATAGCCCATTGATGCTAATGAGGACCCAGGAACCAAGCAAAATCAGAAAAATGACCTCACCACCAGAGGCCAGGTTGAATTTAACAAGCTAATTGCAAGCATTAGGCTAATTAAAAGCAAATTGGCACCTGCAATTATAGACTTGGGTTCTCAGGTAATGATGAGCCAGACTGAGTGGACGTGGTGATGTCAGAGCTAGGGAGGGACCTCACCCCCCGCACGGAGGTGGTTCCCAAGCCCTGCAGGAGGAAGGCCTCAGCATCCATCCATGTTTGTCAGATCAGTGTTGACTTGCCCAGCCCTATATCCTGGGTTCACACAATAAGGACCAACCCTTTACAGAGACTAAATGACCTGGGAGGATTTGACAGTCACCCTGGATACCATCTGCCCTAAACATATTTCCTACTAACCCACCTCGGCACCTGTCTGACCTTTGAATTAAAGCATTGCCTTCTGATATACATTGTTCAAATACCACGTCTAATAATAACTGACATTTGTGTAATTATTTGCAGTTTACAAATCACTTTCATATGTATTACTCATCTAGCTAGTAACTACGTAAGCAGGTAGTGATACTAACCCCATTTTTCAGACCAAGAAACAAAAGCTCAGCGAGATTAAGCAATTTGCTACAAATCATACAGTTGCTAATTTGGACCAGGATTTGAATCCATGTCTTCAAATTCCAGCTGGGCGTTCTCTCTACACCCCAGCAGGCAGTGCACTGACTCTCTCTTATTAACACATGGACCAGAATTAGTTTATCAGATCAGCTAGTGCTACTTTGGAAAGTGCAAAGAAGGCTCAAAGGAATGGGGAACAGTCTGGGTAGGTTTGAGGGATCAAGAGAGGATGTGCACCTGGCAGCGTGTGAGGGGTTGGGCAGGGGGACTGGGCAGCTGGAGAAGGGGAGCCACAAGACACCAGAGGAGCCAAACTCCCTTGTCCAGGCACCTGCTAGAAGAAGCTACAGAGTGTGACATTCCAGGGGATTACCCTGGGAATGGGGAGTGGCTGTCTCACTATGCTCTGTGCTGGTGAGACCAAACCTGGGGTGAAGTACCAGGAGAGCATGAGGAAGGGGGTGGTGGTCACTGGAGGCATCTAGCCTCAAACACGGAGACTTGGGGGATTTGGGGGGAGGGGAATCATGATACTGGCTTCAGATATATGTTTCTCATGCAAATCAACAATAGTAAGATAATAACAAACACATTAATCACTTACTCTGCTCAGCATGATTCTATGTGGTTTACATATGTGACCTCATTTATCTTCACAAGAAGTCTATGAGATAAGGTACATTATTATCTTCATTTTACAGATGGAGAAACTGAGGCACAGCAAGATTAAATCACGGTCAAGCTCATATCCCTGGTAAGTGGCAGAGCCCAGATTCAACCTGAGTTTGGCCCCATAACTGCGATCTTGACAACTGCACTAAATTGTTTTTTAAAAAAAGGCAAAGACTTGAACGAACAAATGACAACAGATGGGCCCTTCATACTTTAAAACCTCTTTTTAAAATTTTAAAACTCACTACTAATCAAACAAATGGATTAAAACAATGAAGAAACAATGAATTAAAACAGTGAAAAATTTATAACTGTCAATGTTGATGCTCATGCAAAAAAAGGCATTCTTATACGCAGCTGCTGGGAATGGAAATTAGTACTTTCGAACAAGGAAGTGGCAAAATATGTCAAAATATTTTAAAACGTAGGAATTCCACGTCTGGAAATGTAACCTAAGGAAAAAAATCATTGATACGTGTATAGATTCAGATATATATATGTTCATTGTAGCATTGTTTATAAAAATGACAAACTGGAAACACATAGTTTAACATAGGGGCCAATTAAACAAACAAATAAATAGAATAGGTATATAATGAAATACCAGACAGTCACTTAAAAATGATGTTGTAAAAGAATACTTAATGACGTGGAAAAATGCTTTTTATTTAAGTGAAAAAAATATATACTTGTTCCAAAATTTTAACAGTATTTTGATAATAAATATAGTCATATGTCTGTGTATGAATTCATAAAAACATATATACACCAAAATGTTAAAATTATACACTAAATCTCTGAGAGAATTACACATAATTTAATCTTTTCTTTATGGGTTTTTCTACATTTTTAATGACTATGTACTACTTTCATACTCACAGGATAGTAATTTTTTAAATGTATACCCTCCATCACATTAATTCTATGTCTTGGGATTTATTCTAAGGAAATAATCCAAAATACAGGAAAAGCCTCATGCACAAAAATGATCATGTTGTGTTATTTGTAAAAGGAAAATAAGGGTAACCACCTAAATGTCCGATACAAATATGATTACATAAAATACATTACATCCAAAGGCTATTATACACTATTTTAAATATGAAGAAAACCATCTTTATCACTGTGGGAAAGAGAGCTGACTTGCTCTGTGCTGCTTCAAAGAATCAAAACCAAAGGGCAGAACACAGAAGCGGGCAGATTTTGATTCCGTATAGAATGTTCTAACCTTGGAGCAGGCAGCCTGGTGAGGTAATGAACTCCCCGTCGCTGGAATTATCCAGGCGAGGATGGTGTTCCCCTCAGGGAGGCCACAGAGGGCTGGTCTGGGCTTGGAGGGCATCTGGAGCTGTGGGCGCAGAGCAGGAGCTCACCTGGACTGAGTGATTGCCAAGGAAAGGGTCCCACTCAGCCTATCCTCAACGCGCTTCCTGTTTATTTTAAATGTTTCCCAAAGTGTGTTCTTTCCTCACTAAATATGTGGGCTTTTTTTTAACTGGTTGGAGACTGGCCTGCCAAAGTCATCTCACTAATGCACTGATGTCCAAGCACCTCAGCCCAGAGCTCAGCACACCATGGGAAACCTCTCAAAGCCAGGACCCACTGCTATGGCCGCAGCCCCCGCTGCTCAGCAAGCTCTCCCCCACGCCCCGCTGCAAGCTCACTCCTCCTGACCCTCCTCTGGGGGGCCCACAGGCTCAGTGCCAAGGCCTCAGGGGACCCACAGCAGGCCAGGGAGGAAGACAGAGGAAACGGGCCTGAGCCCCATCAGGCCGGGTGTCAGCCCAGGCCACGCGGCTGCCTGTTCACTGACTTCCTCGGTAATTACTTCATTTCCACCGAGCAGGAAGAATCCAACTCAATAATCCAGGCAGACACGTTAAAAGTAATTATCTGTGTAATGCGTCCTGCACCATCACCTTCCTGTGAAGAAGGAAAAAAAGCCAAACCCGGCAAAAGAAAAAAAAAAAAAGGCCCCCATTGTCTCGAGCCTGTGCAGCCGCAGCCAGGATTAATTACACAGCCGCGCTAACACATTTAGCACCTCGCCGCTGATTGGAAAGCCAAGGACTTTTAATAATTCATATCTGCAGCCTAGCACTCTGTGCCCTGGTGAGGACACAGAGAGCGCTTGTTTTCTGTCAGGCAAGCACCACGGCAGTGCCAGGCTCGCCCCTCGGCCGCCCCACCTGGAGATGGCTCCAGCCTCGGGCCGCTGTCTGGCTCCTCCAGGGAGGCCTCGCCTGTGCGCCTGTGCGGGGGGGAGAGGCTGGGCCTCTGTGGGGCCTCCCTCCCACCTGCGCTCCACCAGCGCCAGCGGAATCTGCTCATCTCCTGCCCTCTGAGGTGGGAGCCCACAGGATCCCCCAAGCTCCGTGCTCCTGCAGAGGAGCCTGGAAGCCAGAATTCAAGGGATTCGTAGGGCAGGTGCCTGCGATGTCCCTATGGCCGTCTGGACAGCAGGCTCAGGCAGAGACAGTCCAACCAGGGCTCCCACCCCCACGTGCAGGAGGCCCTCAGGGGAGCCAGACTGTGGGCCAGGGGCCTATAGGGATTGGGGAGGTGCTGCCAAGCCTTGAAGGCCGTGACCCCCTTTGACTCTGAGTCCATCCTCGTCCCACCACCTGCCCCCCAGTCGCTCAGACCGCCCCAGCCCTGCGCCCTAGGGCTGGCTCCCTCGTTCCTGGCTCTGCCATCCCTGACCCTCCCAGGTTCCAGCCCCCTCTCTTCCCTTCCGCGCTTGCCTGTGGTTGCAAGGAGCATCTCCCCTATGGAGGTGCCTATAGCCTCTCCTCCCTTCTTCTCCCTCCACCGTTCCCGTCTAACTCTCCCCTCAGCGCCCCCACTCTACCTCTCAACACCCCACCCTGCCACTTCCTCAACCTTTGCCCAGAGCCTCACACAATAAGCCCGAGGCTCTGCTAGCTGCCGCCTGGCCCTACCGTTATAAACCCATGCCCCCATCCCCCCATGCTCACATATCCGGCTCCAGCTCCTCAGGTGCTCTTGGCTAAACCCGAGACCCCAGAGGTCAGACGCCTCCTAGGAATTCAAGAGCCTCAGCAGCCCCAAGCCCCAACCTCTGACCCATAAAAGACACGCCCTGACCCCTCCCACACTGAGGAGGTGGGTCCCTGGGGCTGACCTGAGCCTGACCCCCAGACCACACCCCCATCTCTCCTTCCTGCTGGCCTTAAACTCACTGTTCTGGCAAGATTAGAAGCAGGGTGGGGCTGGCCTCTTTGCTCTAGCCAGGCTGGGGGCCCCAGCTGAACCCTAGGAAGCTGGCAGCCCCAAAGCTGGCCTCACTCAGGAGATGCGGTTCAAATGTGATAAATTCAGACAACATTATCCCTCACTGGGGGTTCTGGAGGTGGGGGTGGGGGCACAGAGAGGGCTATAATTAACATTCTCAGCATCCATGATCCCTAAGTATCACTGCCAAGAATGAGGGATGCGGAAGGCAGTGGCTCCGCGGTGCCAGCAGCCCAGACTCACACGGCGGCGGGCGGGCTGCCAGCCCTGACCAGAGCCCAGCCTTCCTCCTCCCACCTCATCTATATGGTGCATCAAGACAGACTCACCGGCTTCTGAGGTGTGAGCCCCGCGCTGAAAAGCTGCAACTCTCCGAGCCCTCAGGCGCCCCTCCCCCCAGCTCAGGCCGGCTGGGGTCCTCCTCCCCACCCCTGGGGCCCCCTTCTGAGCAGCAGGGCTCGGATCTGATGTGGTCTAATCAGTCATCTCTCCAGCTGGCAGGTCCCTGGCGCAGGGAGAGGATGCTGTTGTGGTGACTGCAGAATCCAGTGTCTTTCCCAGGCAGAAGCAGCTGGGCATGCTCCATCGTCTCCCGAGGGGATTTCAGGGCCACGTGACTCTCCCTCCCCGAGCTGTCACTTAGGATCAGGAGTAAATAGTCCCCAGAAAGCTTTAACTCCATCCACACCAGCGACAAGCTGTTAACCACCCATGCTGCCTGCCTGAGTGAGAACAGAGTACCTCAGCACAGCCTTCCCGGCCTTCCACCACTGCGACGAGGCTGCCCCCCAAAGGGGATCTGGGCCACCGTCTGTGTAAGCTGCATTTCGCAGTCCTCCCACCAGAGCGCAGGGAGCCAGAAGTTGCCCAGGGGGCTGGCATCTGGGGCCTCACCAGGCCTGCCTGTGGTTGTCTTTTGTCTCCATGGCTGTCTGCCCAAGAGATGGGCACGTCTCTGGGTGTCAGGAGGCCTTGGCCAGAGGCCTAGTGCCCTCACATCCCCCCACCCCACACAGCGAATTTAAAGAAATCATGTTTGGAGCTGACTGGAGTCTGTTACAAGATGTCAGGACCTTCTAGGTCCTCAGCCCAAATTGGTCTCCAATGACCTTGGGCAAGGATGCTGGGGGTACCTGTGTTTTGCATTATTGAGGGTCAGAGGCAGAAAGGAGGGCTTCAGATAATAGGATTTCAGCCCTGTTTCTGCTGTAGAAAAGCGCATGCCATTCAGAGATCTCTTTCTCTCCCTTCTTCTCTCCCTTCCCCCTGCCCCCTCTCTCTCTCTGCCTCAGTTTCCTTCTCTTCACATTTCTGTGGATGCTGGAAAGATTCTCTGTGACAATAACTAAGTGCAGGAGAAACACTGAGTTTCACAGCCAGGATCAGAAAGATGGAAAGAAAATGGAGTATTCCCACGGGAGCGTCCAGGCAGGCTCACCGGATCTCAGTCCTACCTGCCCCTGAGACCCAGAAGCTGGAGACCCCAGTGAGTTCCTGGGGTCACTTCTGAACAAAGAAATATTTCAGTAAGCAGGGGCTAGATAAGGGCAGCTGCCAGCACCCACCCACCTGATTATTAGATCTTTCCTGAATGTTTATTTGAATGAACTTGATTTTTAAAAAATAAGCCTCTCTTCACTTAAATACAACTATTTCCCTTCTCCCTGGGTCTCTTTTAATGTGATCTGAGTGTAAGCATCATTTTCACCAACTGAAGCCTTTATCTTTAAAAAGAATGTACTATGGAAGGTGCAGGAGCACAGAGTTCCTCCCAGGGTCCAGGAGGAGCGAGGGAAGGGGAGTGTTAAGGGGATCTGATCTACACCCCTCTCCCACACACCCCAGAGAGAGCTACTGGAATGACCATCCTTCCCACCCTAGAGCAGGCCAGGCTGGAGCTGGGGATCCCAGGTTAGAGTAGCATGCAATTGCCTGCAGCTGTAGTGGGGAGGGGGATCCCTAGGTCACACCCCACCACGCTGAGATGCTGAGTTCAAACCAGCTGAAGGGGCAGAGAAGTCCTGGAGGCAGGCGCAGTGCAGGCAGCACCGATTAAGCCTAACCCACCTGCCCCAGCTCTCCAGGACTTGGCAAGGCTGCCCAGTACAGGCCGGGGGAGAGCTGGCTCCCAGCCAGACAAAGATATGGGGCTCTGGGGGATCTCTGGCCTCGAAGAGCCAATGGAGTGAAGTAAGGCTGGGGCAAGAGAGTACAGCATCCAGGAGGCGACAGAGAAGGTGGGAAAGGGGACAAGGACCCCAGCCTCCATCCCACAAAATCTTCAGACAGCTGGAAAGGGCAGGAGACAGACAGACGGGCCTACGGGGAGGGTTTTCTCTCTGGCAGACAGAGGGCAAGGGCTGAAGACGAGTCCCTTGGATCCTCCGAGAGGCCAGAGCCAGAAGTGTTGATGCTTCTGGGAGAGCCGGTGGCTGTGGGGGCATGAGAGGCCGAGGGAAGATGGCTGTGGGAGCAGAGCCTTCGCTTTGGGGAGCGAGGCGGGGGAGATGCTGCAGCAGGAGAGTCTTAGAGGTCCAACAAGGATGGGTGAGGTGAAGCTGAGAAAATAGTTTACCTTCGCCAAATCTAAATTCTCTTTCTGTTAACCCAGCAGAGGAGAAGCGAGACTTATCTGAGAGACTCAGGTGGGGAGGGTGTGAGGAGCGGGTGTGAGGGAGAATATTCCAAGGAAAGTGCCTCTATGACTCTGTCCATTCTCTGCTCTGGAATCCATGGCCTCCAGCGCTTGGAAAAGAAAGTGCAAAACTCTCAGTCAGGGATTCACAGTCTCTAAACACTCGGGTCGGGTCCACCCTGCCTTTCAAGTGTCATCGCCACCCCTCACCACACAGTCTTGGTGGCCACTAAATTGATTGATTCGTTACCCCTCAAATATGCCCTGCCCTTTCCTCACTGGCCACGTCCAGATGGCTCTCTTCCTGCAAGAAGGTACCAATTGGGGAGCAGAAAAAGGAGCCCCATATGATGAGTTATCTTTCAGGACCTACCTGAGTTTGAGCCCTAGCTCCATCCCCTACCAGCTGAGGGAGTTTGAACAAGCTACCTGACTGTTGAGCCTCAGTTTTCCTCATCTGCAAATGGGGCTTCTCTGCCCTGAGCCACATACCATGCACCACCTTTCTCTTCATCTGTCTCATGCTTTACTGTTCTGGGGTATTATTTGCCTTTCTGAAAGCAGAGCCAGTCGGGTCACTAATTAGTAAATTTACTGCCCTGGGACCTCTCTCCTTTGTCTTGTCTGCCCTTTGGAGACAACAGGACAGCTCTTGAAGCTCCACCGTACTTCCTGGGACACTGCCTCCTTTCGGGTCCTACGGGTTGGGGTCTATATTGATGACTCACGGTGACCCAGCCCTCGAGTCCTGGGGGCAGAGCCCTGGGCTCCTGCACGCCTACCCCCCACAGACCCTGGCAAAGCGCTGAACCACTCCCGACTGAGCGGAGGCACAGGTGCAGAGAACCCATTCTGGCCCCTTCTTGGAGGAAGTATTCAGACAAGAACAAGGAAGTGACAGCGGCGGGGTGGGACTCCCTGAGATGGAGGAGGTGCCAGGCCAGGCTGGCATGGCCCATGGGGGCACCGTACCAGTGGGGAGGAGCAGTGGGGCCCAGATTGGGAACAAGGGTTATCAGGGGTGTGGTTCTGCAGAAAGCGTCCCTGCCTTATCACTCCCTTTGCCAACTGAAGAGAAACGCACTCTTGGAGACAGAATTGGCAAGCTCCGTAGCTGGCTGCTTTAGCAGGAAGCAGGGGAAGGAGTCAGGGGCCAGAGAAAATCAGGGATGGGTGTTACATAGCCAGATCTTTAAGCATCAGAAAGAAGTCTACCAGACCCATAGTGGTTGAGATGTGGCAGAGGATGGTCAAGATGGCCCTATCGGCTCTGGAAGGACCCACCCAATCAGCCTGAGGAGTCACCACTGAGCCGACCCTTTAGAGGCCTTAGTGGGGCCAGTCACGTGTGCTTTGGTGTCCTCTAGTGGACATATGTGGTACATGCATACAGGCTTGCAATGGGTTTTACCCACATTTTAACCCTTTGCTTTTTCTCTTCTTCCTGCACCACCCTTTCTGGTAAAGGACCCCTTTAAAACTGCAGGCAGGCTTGAGCAATGACATCAGTTGTGGAAACATGAGAATCACCTCCCAAGCACTATGAAGGAAAGAGTTTATCGACACACAATTATCATACTTGTCTGATCCCAGGCAAATATCAGTATTTGCTCATTGAAATTTGACTCAACCACACAAGAAGGAGAAGGAGAAGGAGGAGAAGGAGAAGGAGGAGAAGGAGAAGGAGAAGAAGAAGAAGGAGAAAACCAGCTTCCCAAGTTATATATCTGACTTTTATTATTACCTCTTGGGATCCATGTCTGAGGTCCTCAGTTTCTAACTCACCCACCAACCAAATGTCATAAACCTTTGTAAGGAATTGATTGTGCAGGGAACTGTGAAAATACGGAGAGTGGGCCAGAATCATTCATTCATTCACTCACTCACTCATTCCGTCAGGGATTATTGATGCCCCCCTTGTCCAAGCAAGGCACCGAGGATGCTGGATGCAGCTGTGGCATTATGCTAAGAGCCCAGCCTATGAAATCAGGCAGACGTGAGGCTGAATCCCAGCTTTGCTTTCTATAAGCTTCATGACATTGAACAAGTATTTACTCAGTTTCGGTTTTTTCCTTACTTTCTCAAACAGTTAGAGATGACAGTACCTCCCTCATAAAGCCGTTCGAGGATTGAATGAGTTGTAAATGTAGTAAAGCACTCAGCTCTGAGAGTGGCCACAGCTGCACCTGGTGTACAGAGTGGCCACCAAATCTGGGAATGATGCGAATGTATGATAGGATAGCTGACATTTCATCACAATACAAAATGAAATCATACTGTCTATGTTTCCGGACCTAACAGCTACCTTATGTCACCTCTGCCCTTGATGAGTTTTCATTCTAGACCAGTAGTTCTCAAAGTGTGGTCCCCAGAGCAGCAGCAGCAGCGTAACCTGGGAACCTGTTAGAGATGCAAAGTCTCAGACCCTCTGAATCAGAAACTCAATGGCTGAGGCCAAGCAATCTGTTTTGACAAGCCCTCCAGGTGATTTTGATGCACACTTAAGTTTGTGAACCACTGATCTAGGGAAAATGACACATGTGTAAACAAACAATTACAATACAGGTGGGCTCTCCTGAACAAGTGACACAATGAGCAGAGTCTTGAAGGAAGAGCAAGTGTTCACAGGTGGACACAAGCCATATTAGAGGAGGGATTCCACTAAGAAAGGCTGGGGGCATGGAATGGAGGTGTGTGTTAAGGGAACCACAAGCGATTTAGTCTATCAAAATGGGGTGTCAGGGGAGGCTGGAGAAGGGGGGCCGGAGCCAGATTACAAAGCCCTTTCAAGTGCCTGAGTAAGGAATTTAGATTTTATCCTATAACTGATGGGAAGCATGAAAGGTGTCTAAAGGAGAATGATATGACCAAATTTGCATTGTAGAAAAAAGCAGTCTTGGGATTTCCCTGGTGGTCCAGTGGGTAAGACTTCGCGCTCCCGATGCAGGGTGCCTGGGTTTCATCCCTGGTCAGGGAACTAGATACCTCATGCATGGCGAAACTAACACCTGGTGCAGCCAAAATGAAAGAAAGAAAGAGAGAGAGAGAGAGAGGGAGATGGGGGGCGGGGGAGAGAGGAGAGAGAGAGAAATAAAGAGCGAGAGAAAAAGAAAGAGAAAGAAAGAAAGAAAGAAAGAGAGAAAAAGAAAGAAAAAAGCACTCTGGCAAGCAATATGGCCTGGAGGCAGGAAGATGAGTTGGAAAGCTGCAGAATGATCCAGGTGAGAGCCCATGTGGGCATGAACTTGGGTGGTGGCCATGGGGATGATGAGAAGTGGGTGGGTTGAGAGATATTTAGGAGGAAAATTGACAGGACCTATGGGGAAGGGGCCTGAAGGTTCTGCTTTGGTGGCACTTCTGACAAAGATGGAACCGGTGTTGGTGATGGGAAGGCAATGAGTTCAGGACTGGAAAGGGTGAATTGGGGGTGCTGAGGAGAATGCTCTGGGCTGGTGGAGAGGAATTAATTATGCCTCTATTGTTTATCTCCCAACATTTTTCATTTATTCATTCATTGCACCAAATATTGGGTTCCTATCTTGTGCCAGAAAGGTTCCAGGACAGAGTAGAACACAAAATAGCCAGAATCTGCTCTCAGGGCTGACACAGCAGTGGGGGACACCAACAATAAAATAAGTAAAGGAATACATAAACAAAAACCTTTCAGGTAGCGGTAGGTGCTATGAAGAAAAATAAGGGGGACTAAGGAGGAGCAGGAGGGAACTTCAGAAGGGTCATCAGGAAAGGTCCGCTGAGAAGATGACACGAGCTCAATGTTAAGTAGGAGCCAGATGTACAAAATAGGATGAGAGTGCACCCAGGCAGAGGGAACAGCAAATGCAATGGTCCTGAGGTAAAAGTGAGTTTGGCCTAATGGAGAAGAAAAATGAAAGTCAGCACAGCTGCCCAGTTGTGGGAGATGAGGGCAGTGAGGGGAGCAAGGCCAGACCATAGTAGTTTTTAAAGACTGATGAGATGAGGTAATACATGTGAAAGTTCAGGACTTCCTGGCAGTCCAGTGGTTAAGACTCCGTGCTTCCACTGCAGGGGGCATGGGTTCCATCCCTGGTCGGGGAATTAAGATCCTGCATGACATGCAGCCAAAAAAAAAAATACATGTGAAAGTGCTTCATAAGGGACTTCCCCGGTGGCGCAGTAGTTAAAAATCCGCCTGCCAGGGGAGGGGACACGGGTTTGAGCCCTGGTCCAGGAAGATCCCACATGTCGCGGAGCAACTAAGCCCATGCGCCACAACTACTGAGCCTGAGCTCTAGAGCCTGCGAGCCACAACTACTGAAGTCCGCGTGCCACAACTACTGAACCACAATTACTGAAGCTCACGCGCCTAGAGCCCGTGCTCTGCAACAAGAGAAGCCACCACAATGAGAAGCCCGTGTACTGCAACGAACTGTAGCCCCCGCTCACCACAGCTAGAGAAAGCCCGCACGCAGCAACAAAGACCTAACACAGCCATAAATAAATAAATAAATAAATAAATAAGAAAGTGCTTCATAAATGATCTCAAGAACCAGGCATACATAAAGGAATACTAAGGTGGTATCTTCAAGGAGAAAAGAAGTAAGTCTTAACTGAAGCAAGGAGTTGGCTCAATTTCAGGAAAAGCCCAGGCTATAAGAGCCATGTCATATCAAAACAACTTCCAAAATGGATAATTTGTCCATTTTTGTTGTTGTTTTTGTTTAAGAATATGGTTAACAGCCGAGTTGATGTAAGTGCTGGCTGGTCTTGAGGTGGGAGATGGAAAGAGGACCTCTCATAGCACAGACAAGGAAGGCGAGGAGGAAGGGAGGGCGGGAAGGAGGTTCTCCCTCGCTGGCTGGGTGAGGGCTCCCTCTGCCGGCCCCAGTGTTTGTGCAGCTGCTCTCCACCAGCCCTGCGGGCCTGAGCACGCCTGCCTCACCCGTGGGAACAAAGCCAGGGCCCAGCCCGGTTGGAGGGTGGAGAGACCCAGGCCAAGACAGAGGGAAATAAGTCCATCTGGGTAGATGTGGAGCACCCCAGCCCAAAGAGCTGCCTTCTGCTTCCACGGTTACATCCAGGCAGCTTTCCCAGGTGCACCTTAAGTTGCTGAGAACACGAGCTACCCCAGCCAACAGAGGGCTCTGACCAAACCCCGAGGGGAACACAGAGCCCAGACACACACCCGCCACCCCCAGGATGGCAAATGCCCCCATCCAGGAGGGCAAGAGTGACGTTGTCCACCTTGCCACCACCTGACCTGCCCGGCTCACACCTTCCCTCCAACCAGTTCCACTTCCCACCTCTCATGACACACCGTGCTTCATCTCCTTCCTCTAAACTTTTGTCCTGAGTGTCTAGAACAGCCTCTTTCTTCTACTCTGTCCCTCCCACCCACACTGCCCAGCCCAGAGCTCCACTCACCCCTCCCCACCCCACCCCATCTCAGAAAAATTCCCATGACTGACACTGGCTCTCTTGGACGAACATACACACACACACACACACACACACACACACACACACACACCCTGGGCTTTATCTGCAGTGCTCACTTGGAAGCTTTGACATCTCCTGGCCATTCACAGACCCCAGCAAGGCCTCCAGCAAGACCCTTTAACTATCTCCCCGCCCAAGGAGGCATCAGGTACAAGGACAAAAGTAGAACCAACAGCAAGACCAGAAAGAAACTCCATTTTACTCACTTGATGAAATACACAGCTCCTTCCTGGGTGGAATCCATCTCCCAGCCCTTGGGCAAACCTGTGAGGAAGCAAGATCACAAAATCACCCTCTCTTCCACAAGCCCAATCTGCACTCTGGAAGGATGGGGGCCAGGAGAACTAGGAAAATTCATAGATAAGCCAGCAGTGTTCAAACCAACAATTTCACCCTTTTCCATCCACTATTTCTATCAGTCTGTGTTTCCAGCAAATAAGAAAGATGGCAGTGGAGGAGACATCCCCCATCAATGAGCAGTAAAGTGACCAAAGAGATCACTGCTTTGCAGGCTTTGCTCATTCATTCAACAAACTTTTATTGAGCTTCTACTCTGTGCCAGGCCCTGTGCTGGCCCCCAGGGATATAGCAGTGAATGCATAGATGATTGCCCTGGAAGGGTCCTCAGGATCACCCCTGCTAATATCACAGAAACGGAAGCTGGAGCCAAGGGTGGGTCACTTGCCCCAGACCTTATGGATAATTAGCACCCAAGATTAGACCAGGACTCGAGTCTTCAAATCCCAGACCAGTGTTATTACCTCCAGATTCTGCTGCTTCTGGACAAGACACCAAGGACCAGAAAATCAGTCCCAGAAAAAATGAAGAGACTTTAAAAATATTTTTCTTAATACTACCTCCGAAAAAATTTATCCATGAAAATGCTCAGAATGGAGAATCACTGACTTGCAAAACAAGAGAGGACTGAGTAGCCAAAGAATCTGACCTTGGCTCGGAAGTGCCTAGGCAGTCCTCCAGGTGGGCGCAGCCCCTGCTGGACAGCTCCAGAGAGACACAGCCCCTCCTTCTCCAAAGAGCACGCTGTTAGCCTCCACCTCTGCCCACCCTCCCAAGACAGCCACCCTGGCAGAGTCCTGCCTCCCTGGCAAACCCGAGGGAGAGGAGGAGGGGTCTTCTGAGGAACCCGAGAGAATCCAGTGTCAGAGGTGGGGACAGGCAGGGCACTGGTAGAGATCGTTCCTTTGGGGGTGCAAAAGCCCTGTGGCTGACACATTACAAAACAGGTGCGGATTCTCTCAACAATCACTGCCACTTTTCTGATCAGTTCAAACGTTTACCTTGTGTACGAGGTTTTATAAAATACGGCTATTCACTGCTGGTCTGAATCTCTCCTGCCATGTTATCAGCTGCCTTAGGGTACAAGCTGCTGGAAAGCAGGGCTTGGGCTCTACAGAGTGGTGGGCCCAGTTTTTGTTCACTCATTTCACTCACCCCTATGTATCAAGGGTATGTATTTCCATACTTGCTGCTGCTGCTTCAATGCAGCAGGGCAGCCAGCGGGCCCACCTCCCTCTCAGGACTTGGTCCATAGAGATCATAACACCAGCTGTCACTTAGTGAGAGCTTCCTTCCTCTAAGGTACACATTTCACCACTACTAGCATATTTAATCTGCGCAGCAACATTATACAATAGGCATCAGCCCAAACATTTTTACAGATGAGGAAACTGAGACCCAGAGAGGTCAATCAACTTGCTTAAGGTCACACAGGAAGTGTCTGGGCCAGGATGTGAGTCTGGTCTGCTGCCTCCAAAGCTCACATTCTTTCCTCTGTGCTGCCCCATAAATGCTACTTGTTCCCCTCTGTCCCTGTGCGAGGATGTTCCCATTCAGAAGGGCGTGGGTTGGCAGCCTCCCCAAATAGAGGGATCCCCACTGGGTCAGAACCATAAATAATCCTGCCAGTGTGATGTGCCTGGGAAAGAGGCCAGCGTGGATTATGTCCCCTGCCGTTTCCAGCAACTTCCCTCCACACTGCCCTCTCTGCCCGGGCAACACCAAGAGTGCTTATATTCCTGTCCAGGCGGAGTGCCCGCTAAGGCAGCTGCCCTCCCAGCAAGCTTCAGGGGCATCTTAACCCCTTCCCAGCCTTGGACAACCAGTTAGCTGCAGGCAAAAATGAAAGAATTGGCTCACAGACTTGCATGCATCCTCTAGCCTTACCTAGGGTCATGGTGAGCTGGAAGCACTCAAACTGCAAACAGCCAACACCAACCCAGAAGAAGAAAACAGCCCCAGCCCTGGGGTCAGGAATTCACTTCAAGTCAAAAATACAATAGTGACAATAACAATAGCAGTCACCACTGCTGACAGTGACTCTGTTGCCTAGTCTGTGCTACAACCTTTTGAGATTCATAATCCTATCCCCATTTTACGGATTAAGAAGCTGAGTCCCAGAGTTAAACCACTTGCTCAAGACCACACTAATAGAAAGTTGAGCCAAGATTTGAGCTCAGGTCTCTCTGTCTCTAGAACTTACGCATTTAACCCCAATGCTGCTTTGCTTATTAACTGAGTGGCCTTGAGCCAGGCACTTGCTCTCTGCTCTTCCATTTCCCTACCTTTAAAATGAAGGAGTCAGACTCCATGATCCCTGAAGTCCCTTCTGGCTCTAGAACCACAATGATTCTAGTTCCGAATCTAAAAGAAAGTAGGCTCTGGGCAAGTCAACACCTTGACCCAGCGTGTCCATGAGTGACCGGGACTCTGTGTGGTTGGGTGAAGGGCTGGAAAGCCAGAGGGGTAGGGGGTTTCCAACGCTGTCGCTCCCACCCCTCCCCTTATTGGTCTATAGTGGCATCCCGAAGAGAAGGATGGATTGTTCACTTGAAGTACCGCAGGCCTTCTGACTCTTGGTGTCTCCACCTCTTCAATTTAGAATGAAATCATCTTTGCCTGGAGGGGTCCTATCTTCCCCACTAGGCTGGGAGGTCCCTGAAGGCTAGTAATGGAGTCTTCTTCATAGTAAACAATCAATGTTGGCCCTGTCCCATTTTCTTTCATGTTCCCCTCAATGTGAAGCAGTCCCTGCTAGTCATGTGGGGTTATTTAAAGTTAATTTAATTTAAATAAAAAATTCAGTTCCTAGGTCACACTAATCACATTTCAATTGCTCAGTAACCCCATGTGGCTCATGGCGACTGTACTGGGCAGCAGAGAAAGAGAACATTTCCATCATGGCATAAAGTTCTATGGTACCGCACTGGGGGCTAGGGTTCTGCCCAGTTCGGGAGCTCTCAGGATGGAAGGGATTTTCTGAATGGGCAGGGGGATGAGAGAGGAGTAAACTCTTTCTCCTCAAAGGTCAGTCCCAGATACTAGTCATGGGGCTAGAAGTTTGCAAAGACCTCAAGGTGAGCATCAACCCTCCTGCAAAATCCCCCACGTGGTGGGCCAAATGCTCAGCTGAGTCTGTCCATGGAGAAAGGAAAAGTCAGAAGCAAAGTCAGGGTAGGGGGTTCCCACAGCCACCTCAAGCCATTGCTCCTCATGGATTGCAAAGGCAGGGACAGATGAGATCCTTACCTGGGCTGGAGGAGTGTCCACTCTGGATGGGTGATTCTGTACCAGGGTGCACCCAGCTGGTTGACTTTTCCTCATCACTAGAGAAGACCAGAAAGAACATGTCAGATACAAAAGAGGCTTCCCTGAGGAGGACACCCATCTCCACATTCACATCAGTACTGACTGTCCGATCCCAGACACCTGACATGGGGGCACCCAGGCTGCCTTCATTCACTCGCATTCACAGAGCATTTACTGAGCAGACTCTGGGGATTCAGAGATGTATAATCCTGGATCCCTGACCTCAAAGAACATCTAACTCACTGGGGAAACAGACAGGTAAAAAGATATTTGGAATATGATGTGATAGGAGCTATATAATCCCTACTATAGCTATGCAGAGAGAGCATTTCACCATCAGAGAAGGGAGTACTCCCTGGATGGAGTTAAGGAAGGGGAACAGCATGAAGGCTTCAAGAAGGAGGTGACATTAAAGGTGAATGGTGAAGCCATGTGGGACGTACACGGAAGGTCCTTAACTGGCAGCTTCTCAATGGATAAGAGAAGAGGAGGCTGGGTGAATTGACAGTCCCTGAGTGTCTGCAGGGCTGTATACCATCATTCACAATGGTCCCTCACATTAGGAATATTACAGATTATGAATCTGAGGTTCAGAGAGGTTAAGTAATTTGCCCAAATTCATATAATCAATAAGTGATGAAGCCAGGATTCAGACCTAGATGTGCCCCCCTTAAAACCCAAGCTCTTTTTAACATCTCACTCCCAGCAAGGTGGGTTCCCCAGCAGTGCAGATCCTCTGGGCTCTAGATGCCATGGCAGATGAGTCCATTGACCTTTCCCACCAACCAAGGACACAAATATTCCCTGAGCCAGATGTATGTGGAGGAGAGGACTCCCAGATCACCTGTATCACTCAGGCTTTAGGCTGGGGCCTTGGGGTCCAGGACAGGACTCCACTCAATAATTAATACCTTAATTAATATAATAAACTCCACTAAGAAGCGTGCCACTAAATTTCTACTAAAGTAAGATATACACTAAACTGCACATATTTAAAGTGTACAATTTAATAAGTTTTGACATCATAGCTGTACACCTGTGAAACTATCACCAAAATCAAGATGTGAACCCTCCAGATTTTCTTTGCCCTCCTTTGTAATTCCTGTCTCCTACCCTGCCGGCTCCTATCCTCCCCCACCCCCCGGCAGCAACTGATCTGTTTCCTGTTACTATAGATTCGTTTGCATTTTCTAGAGTTCTTAGAGGTTCATATACGTGGAATCATACAAACTAGGCTTCTTTGTCTGACTCCTTTCCTTCTTTTCTTTCTTCCGTGTGCTAGCACATGTCAGTAGTTCATTCCCTTGCAGGATATACCACATGTGCTCATCCCCTCACCTGCTGATGGACATTTGGGTTGTTTTCAGTTTGGGCCATTACAAATAAAGCTGCTTTGAACACTCGGGTCCAAGTCTTTGTGTGGATTTATGCTTTCTTTTCCCTTGACTCCACTAATTTTCCTCTGAGTTTGAACACCTGCTGCAGGAAGAGCACTCCCAGATGACCCACCCCTCTGATGAAGAGAGAATAAACAAAGTCACAGGGCTCTGGAGCCATGTGCACCACTGGAGATGACCTGTGGTCTGGGCTTTGGTCCTGGGAGGCAGGGGAAGAGGGAGCCAAGGAAGGGGGCACCTCCTTACACCTCCTCTTCAGCTGCCCTGAGATTTCTGGCCTTGACCCCTTCTTCCTCTCACACTATCGGCTCCTTCAGACTTCACATCTATCTCCACCCCGCCTGGACATCACCGACAATCACAGGGTCACAGAGGTGGGCACAACCCACCATTCCCTCAACTTCCTCTCCCCCAACCTTCCCCCACCCTCCAGTCGTCAGCCCCTGGTGAAAAACAATACAGTCACAGACCATCTCCACTCTAGCTTTGGGCTGGTGGGGAAATTGTGGAACCGGGAGGACTGGGATCATTGCAAATCCACCAGCTATAATCTTCTTCAGGGGCCCCAATCAGTTGCCATTTGCCAAGTGTTCTAAGGCTTTCCCACCAACCTCAAGTCCCAAGCCTGCCTCTCCTCCCCTCCCTCTCACCCATTCTCAATGGATAATCTCATCTCTTAACTCAAGAGAAATAGAAACCATTAGGCAGGTTTCTACCCAATACACTCAACCTCCCCCTCAAACTTATCCATATTTCCACCAATCCTTTAATGCTTGTCTCTACATTGGAGAAAAGGTGGCCTTCTCCCACTGAAGGCTAGGCCCTTTGCGTGGGTCACAGTCTCCATCATCTCCCGTCTTTTCTAGACCCTTTTTCTACTGAGCATCGCAGATTTGCATCTTCAACTTCTCCTCCCTCTCGGGTCCATCACTTTAGCCCCCACTCCTGTTTGTGTGTTCCAGTCTGAATCCTCTATCTCTCTCTTAATGTCGTCCCCCTTTCTAGCTTTCTTCTCATGTTCCTCTTCTTACTGACCAAACATCCCTGTTAGAAACTAGTTCCTTCTAACTGTCCCCATTTCCTGGCCTCCCATTCGCCAATCCTCTGCAATCTGGTTTCTGTTCCCAGCCTTCCCCTGAAACCACTTCCCTAGCGGTCATTAAACACCCCCAGTTCCTAAATCCAGTAAACACTTTCCAGTCTTAAGCTCATTTGGCTTTTCCACGGTTGACCATCCCTTCCTTCTTAACATCTCTCTTCCTTGCCATCTGGGGGGCACGCTACCCTGGCCGTGGTGCTGCCCACCTCCGCACCCTGGGTCTCCTCCAGCCTGGCCTCTCTTCCTCTATCCTTTCCTTTAATGCGGTGCTGCCTGGGGACCCTCCTGTCTTCTCCCTCACACACTCCGGGGTGGTCCCAGCTCTACATGAAGACTCTCCAGCCCAGGCCTCTCTCTTCAACCTCTATCCTGTACACCCAGCCACCTGTGGGACATCACTTCCTGAATGTCCCATGGGGACCTCAAAATCAATATTTCCCGGCTGGACCTGTACTTTCCCTAAAGTCTGTTCCTCTTCCCATACTCCTGATTTCTATCAAACTCGAGTTAAAAATTTTAAGATTTATCTTCAGCTCTTCCCCCTCTCACCCCTCGTTCCCCAACATTCAGGGAGTAAATGGAAACTCTCAATTCTACGCCTAAAGATTTCTCCCACGTCTCTCCGCCCTTCCCCTCTATTCTCGCTGCTTTAATTCAACTCTTTTGGACTTTGGTGATTGTCTCCTAACTGCTTTCCATACCTCAAGTTTTTCCCCTTGCCTCCCTACTCAGCCCTCAAATCATCGTCCATGCAGCTGCCAGAGAGCTCCTTCTAAAACACAGGTCTAACTATGTCACTCCTCTGTTTAAAATCTCCTTTGGTTTCCCATCACCTACGGGATCAAGTTCGAACGCCTTAGCCTAACACACAAGGCCTCTCCGAAGGTGCTCACTTCCTACCTGTTTTGCCTCACCTTCTGCAGCACCCCAGCCACCTCCCCTCCACCTCTGCTGAACCTCTCAGTGTTCTAGATAACCTGGGCTCCGGCAACCACCAGTGCCCTCCATCCCACAGGCCTCTGCCTCAAGGCCCCTTTCACTCTAGTCTCTCTCCTCCAGAATCAGCTCAAATGTTTCCTCCTCTGGGAGGCCCCCCTCAACTCCTCAGAGCATTAGTTCCTTCTTCCTTATGTTCCTATAGCATCATGCAAATACCTCTGGAATGTATCTTATTATTTCATAAGTATTTATTTGCGCTTTCTCTCTACCACCTTCAAGGAAAAACCTGTATCTTATTGTTTTTTATCCCAATACCTAACACTGCAGCAGACAAAGAGCGGATACTCAATAAATGTCTGTGGAATGAAAGACAAAAAGAAGCTGGAAGGCAAGCGAGAGATTGAGAAGAAAGATGAGAAAAGCCAAATTAACTACTTCGTCAGAATGCCCGAGGAGCTTGTGGAAATCCAGATTCCAAGGCCCACCCCAGATCTTCTAACTCGGACAGAATCTTTGGAGGCAGGGCTTGGGAATCAGCCTTTTTAACTAAGTTCCTTGGGTGATTCTTATGGATTCTAAAGTCTCAAACCACTGACCAAAGGGACTCCAGTTTAAATCCTGGAGAAGTTCTGTTATTTAAGAATCTGACGTAGGGTCAAGAACTTTAGTGGACTTAATTTCTAAGATAGTATAATTATAACATCAATTTTGATCACAGTAATGATAACTACAGGAGAAAGGCCTACAGCAAATGTGGAAACAGTAACACCAACAAGAAACCACTGGCTGCCTGCACTCCTGCAAAGGCACCTTGGTACAGGGGGGAAAGCAATGCACTCAATTCAGCGGGGCCCGGGCTTGGTCGGAGCTCTGATTAACAAGTGCTTTTATCTCAGAAAAGTACTCTCAATCTCTGCAGACCTCGCTTCCCGTCTGAAACATGAGGGGGTTGCATCCAAGCCTCCTTTCAGCTCTAATGTTCTGTGAGTGGCTATCTTGAGAAAGGGAAAACCCATCATGTGTGGGTAACAGTTCAAATGCTGTGCTTCTAGACTTGCTATATTATCGGGAAATTTCTATCCTGGCAGAGGAAGCCTATAGTAGAAGCAGGCCAAAATAGCACCAGCGGAGCCACTCTGTTATAATGAGATTATGCCAGAGCCATTTTGGTATATGAAATTAATATAACAGTGCTAATATATTACTGAGAGCAGCAAAGCCTCCCTCTCTCTAAAGAATACTAAATGTACTGTGGGCATCTTCTTCCCCTTGACCACAGCCCCATAAAGATGCAGGAGGGAGAGGGGTTGCCATCTAGGGAACCCTGAGTCCTGGGGTGAGGGACTGCAGGGAAGCGGGCGGTGGAGGCAGAGTCTCCTGGGATGTTGTCCCTTAGGCCAAGTCTTCCCGTAGGAAATGGTGGGGGAGTGGACACAAGAAAGAAAGGACTCACCCCTGTCCCTGTCAATGGCCAAAGCCGAAAGGAAGGAACTGCAGGCTGGGCACCGGCTCTAGTCATTCTCCTCAGGGTTCCCATCCTGCCTGTGACCAGGGGAGAGGGGAAGGTCTGCACCTGCCCTGCCCTGCCTTTCTAGGTGCAGGGAAGGCTGAGCCTCTGCTGGACTTTGACCCACTGGGGAGAAGATGGGAGACACATTCAAACAGGCATCGTGATAAACTTATTAGTCATGCCTGCTGTTCCAGCCACCGCTTACCCCGACCCTCTCCTGCCGGCCCCCAGCCCCGCTGCCTTTCAAGTCAGACAACTTTAAAGAAAAGAGAGAGAGGGAGAGAAGATGAGACAGAGACCCACATACTTGATGAAGAAGACTCTCCCCCCGCGGTCAACTCCATAGGTCCACCGGCCGGGCAAGTCCAGCCAGTCAATCTCATCGGCCATCTCGGTGTCCCGCAGCCCCTCTCGCTCTCTGCCCACCCGGACGCCGGGCTGGGGGGCGGGGGCCTACCGCGCACCCCCGACTTTCTGCTCCTCCTCCAGGCGGTGATGGGGGAGGGGGTCCGATGCGGTCCAGCCCGGCCCGCGGCGTACCTCCCGGGTGCCTGGCAGGGACTCTGGCCTCTCGCTGAAGGCAGCTGGCCGCCAGCCGGGCAGCAGCGAGCGGAAGACTTAACCCTGGCCGGGCTGAACGAGCTCGGCGTGCGCGGCGGAGCCGGCCCCAGACACCTCCTGCCTCTGGAGTCTGCGCTCCCCTCCGTCTCCTTAACTTAATGACGGGCAATTAGCGCATGAGTAATTCTGCCGCTCCTCTCGCCGGGACTGCTAACGAGCAGCGCCGAGGGTTCAGTCCCCTCTGCTCCCCGCGGCCGGGCAGCTGGCGGGGCCGAGCGAGCGGGAGCGCGAGCCGGAGGATCCCTCCCCGAAGGGAGCAGGTTGCCGTGTGCGAGCGAGGGTGTTGCCTCCCGCTCCCAGCTCCGAGCCCGCTCTCAACCTCCGGCCGGGCGAGCGGAAGGCGGAGCCCAGCGCCGCTCCAAGGGGACTTCAAAGCCGCGGCCCGGCGGCTCCCCGAGTCCTGACACCGGGCGCGGGGGAACCAGTTTGGCTGAAAGAGCTTTGAATCACGAACCTAAGGGACATGTCCAGCCACTGACCGAAAAAGGGGAAGTGATCAAACCTGGTTCTACTTGGCGGGAGGTTAGTAGAGGAGCACAGGTCAAATGCAGGGAAGGGTGCACGGGTGTGAGTCGCAAGGGGCCCATTTTTGCTAAGATGTCAAACTAATGAGTCAAGCCAGTCCTCACCTTTCTTTCTGAGCACTTCCTCCAAGAAGCCTACCATGACTAAGTAGAATCAGAGTGAGATCTTAGAAACACACTCAGAAACCAACAGCTTTTATATCCCTTCCCCCTAATTTGCACCAGAAAAGGAAAGGAAAAGGGAAAAAGGAAAGGAAAAAAGAGAGAGCGAGAGCGAGAGAGAGAAAGACAGAGAGAGACAGAGAGAGAGAGAGGAGGGAATGTGTTCTGTGGTACAGGTTGCAAGCATTCAATACTAGCAGATCAAAAACGGTATTGCTGGAGCCCACAGTTCTGCTGTCTCTGGTCTGAATCAAAGTTGGACTCCAGTCAGCTTTCCCAGCTTACTCAGGACCAGCCCCCTGGGGTTCCAATTAGATGCATACTGTCTTAATCCATGTGTGAGACCCAAGGGAATAATTAGACAATGGGAGAGACACCTGTCTTTAGAGGATGCAATGTGTCACATGGCAGCTGGCAAGTCTCTGTCGAGTGAGCATACTTACTGTGGGCATTCTAGGGATTGGACGCCTGTTCTACCTACGTAATTCCTACTCATCCCTTTGGTGTCTACCCATGTGTCGCCGCCTCCAGAAAGCCATTCTTGATTCCACCCCAGGCAGATTTATTTATATGTCCATCCTCTATGTGTCATGGAGCCTTATTAATAACCCTGTAGTGGAGCTTATCATACTGTAAGGCAATCCTGTCTCCTTCATTGGGCTGTGTGCCCCTCGGGGCGGGGACTCCATTTGATTCATCTTTATAGCCCCAGCACCTACCTGGGGCACCGAATTTATATCTGATGAACAACTGATACTGTCCTAACTAGAAATGGCTCTTAACTCTAACCACAGTCCTGTACTTTTGGACCCTATTTAGGGGCGTGATAAACATAACCAGCAGCACATCAGGGTGTGTGCGGGGAGAGTTTTCTGGAAAAAGAAACAACCAGTGAGCCTTCCCAGGAAACTCAAATGCTCAACCTAGGTGTAATGTGTATACATCTGATAGATACTGAAGCCAGAAGATGCCTCAGAGAACATCTCATCCAAGGTTCTTGTTTTAAATATGGGAAACAGAAGAGCGAAGAAGGGAAGGGAAGCTTCAGGTCACTGAGCAAGGATCTGCCCACCAATGTCCAGGCCAAAGCTCTTCCCATTACATCATTCTACCTCCAACACTGGAAATTCACTCTGCCAACAGATACAGGCTGATTCCTGGTGCCAGGTTTAAGTTGAGTCCATTCTCCAGATGCAAAAAGGAGCAAAACCCCATAATACCCAACTCTTTTCTCCCTTCTTAGATCCTACATGTTTCTAGTAAAGAAAGCTGCTTTGGACAGTAAGGCAGAGCTGCACCTGAGAAGCATAGATGAGGATCCGTGCCCCTTTGTAGTTCCTGAATTGGGGAGGGTGGGAGGGTCAAAGGGTCAGACTCCTCACCAGACCCCCTTCCCCAGCTTTGTGAAACACCTGTAAGCCTCATCCCTCTGATAAAGCACTGAGCCACCTGCCCACCCCTGTGATATCAGAGGATCTGAACCACCAGAATTGCCGCTAAGATGCCTCCAGGGAAAATACCAGCAACCAGTGCACTCCCAGTCCAACCTGAGCAACCAGTAAGGGTGGCTTCTTGGGCTGAAGGTGGGTGGATATAGGGGACAAAATGACATATTTTTGAAAACATGTATTACACCGCTGTCTTCTTTGAGGAGTAAGGGCTCCTGCTGATTTCTTCACAAGGTTTTTTTCTTGTTTATCTCTAATCTAGCCTGGGGCTCCTTGGAACATTTACCTACACACACACAAAAAAAGCGAGTGGTTGAGATTTTTTACTCATTTGAAATAAGAAAAGAAATCAAGTTTGAAAATACTTTTTTAACTGTGGTGTATTCTCGCCAGTGACTCTTCACATTCTAGTTCTTGTTTATCAATTATGATCAGGATTGATACTGCTAATAAAGACATTTTAGCAAAGAAACTAAAGACAATGCAGAAAGGGAGTAGAAAACTCAAATAAAAATAGCTATTGGTTCAACAATTACCTGAAAGAGGGCAGGAGGGTGATATGTTGAAATGAAAACCTTACATGCTTTGCAATCAAGTCAGAAATTTAGTTGTTTGTTCTTCCCTTACAGCAAATTTTGTTTTATCTCTTTAAAAGGCAACAAAGCATGTGGATAAAATATATCAGCAAAATTTAGAAATGATTCTGATTCTCTCATACGTTTTGAAAGCTTAAATCAGTCACTTGAATGTTATTATGCTCCTGGCTTGGTTCCAGTGGTAGGCTGAAAAACAGCCCCCCAAAAGCTGTCCATATAAAATCCCTGGAGCCCATGAATGTGACCTTACTTGGATGTAATTAAGACAAGGATCTGGAGATGAGGAGATTATCCTGGATTATTTGGGTGGGCCCTAAATTCAATGACACATGTCCTTATAAGAGAAAGGCAGGGGGAGATTTGAGACAGACAGAAAAGGAGGAAGCAATGTGACCCCAGAGGCAGAGGTTGAAGTGATGCCACCACAAATCAAGGAATGTCGACAGTCACCGGAAGCTAGAAGAGGCAAAGAAGGAATTCTCCCCCAGAGCCTCCAGAGGGAGTGTGGCCCTGTCAACACCTCAGTTTCAGTCTTATGGACGCCAGAACTGTGAGAAAATAATTTTTTGTTGTTTCAAGCCAGCCAGTTTGAGGTAATTTGTTATAGCAACATGGGAAATTAACACAGTATCTATAAGAAAATCATAAGTTAATGAGGACTGAAACAAATGTCCATTATTTTTACTTGTCCAATATTCAATCTCCGTTCTTCTGTTAATAGTCCCCTGAGTTTCCTTTTGGCATCTACCCTTCTGCCACTGTCCGTCCACGTGGGTTGATGGGCTGCCTCCACCCCCACCCCAGGTCCATTGGTTCAGGAAAGGACACATGACTCAGCCCAGACCAATGAGATTCAGTTTTAAAAAGATCCCAGAATTCTTGGGAAGAAGCCCATTATCTCTTGGATTTGGAGCTGTCAGGTATCATTTTGGTGCTGCTGGGGTCTTTATGTAGGGAAAGCTTGCTGAAAGTGAAGCCAATACAGGAGAAAGTGGAGTCAGAAGATGAAGACAGACTGGGTCCTCATATCCTATGAGCCCTAGGACCCAGCTTGCCAGAAGAGGCTCTACCCCTGGAATTTCAACTTGCAGGTGCCAATAAACACACTTATTTGCTTCAGCCAGTTGGAGTTGGGTTTCTGACCCTAACAACTGAAAAAATCCTAACCAGTACAAAGGTCACAGTGTCTTGTGTCCCTGTTTCTTTGTTGTAACCAATGTTTCTTTGGGAAAGCCAGTGAGATAACCACCTGCATTTCTCGTGACTTGAGAATGCAGACTCTTCTTTTTCAATAGATGGTCTTAGTGACCATCCAGTCAAAGCCCACACTTTCCCCCTAGAGGGTATTGGAGAACTAAGGAGAAGTACCCAGAGTTGTGGTGATTCCACAGGAGAGTTAGGACCACAACTCAGGTCTCCTGAAAACCTGATCAGTAGAAAGCTGTATTTCAACACATTTGCTTTATCATTTAAACACATTTGGCCAAGAGACTCACAATTACAAGAAGATTATAACCGATACCTCTGCTCTACTAAAGAATAACCACAACAGTAATTTTTATTGAGTGCTGGTGTTTAATAGCTATGCTAACCAGCAGGCTCGGTCACCAGCCACTGTTGATAATTTTACAGGAACTAAGAAGCAAAGGAAACGAAGGCAAGGCCCTCTCTGTTGGGATTAGATATACGATTATGTAAACATGCAAGAGCCCAGACAAACTAGTTGCTTGAGTAAAGTCGTGACTTGATAAGGGTTTGAGAGAGGCGGTTTTTGTTATAAAAAACTGCTGAACTGGTTCTGGTAACCAGAGGATTGTGGACTCCTGAAGTTTCCCTACAGCCAGTTGAACTGAATTACATTTGTTTCGCAGATATTTATCGAGTACCTTCTGTGACCCCAGTATTCTTCTAGGTACAGGGGATCCAGGAGTGAATAAAACAGAATGTCCTCGCTCTCGCAGAATTTACATTTAATAAATACATAGTCTCGGAGGACGATGAGTCTATGGAGAAAATGGAAAGAGTAAAAGAATAGGAGAGCAGTGGATGCTGCTATCTTATATTCCATAGATTTCATATAGGGTTGGCAGGAAAGGCCTCATTAAGAAGGACATTTGAACAGAGGCTTGAAGGAATTGAGACAGTAAACCATGTGACATTGGGGAAACATGTTCTAGGCAAAGGAAGTAATAAGTGTAAAGGCCCTGAGGCAGGAATATCCTTGGAGTGTTTGTGAAATAAGGAGGCCAGCGTTGCTGAAGCACAGTGAATGAGGGAAAGAGTAGTAGGAGAAGAGGACTAGTGGGGGGCAGGGTGGGGGGGAGTGAGGAAAGCCAGATCATTCCAGGCCACTGTAAGAAGATCAGCTGTTATCTAAATGAGATGGGAAACTACTGGAGGCTTGAGTGTAGGAGCAATATGATCATTGTGACTTAACTTTTTTAGAGGATCATTCTGGCTGCTATTTGGACTAGGGCAGAAACAGATTCCAGTTAGGAGGCTACTGCAATAATCCAAGCAAGACATGATGATGGCTTGGTTCATGGTGTTGGGGGGTAGAAGCAGTGAGAAATTGTCAGATTCTGGGTATCTTTTAAAGGTAGAACTAATAGGATTTGCCTACAGATTGTAATTGGGCTATGAGAGAAAGAGAATGAAGCATGATTTGCACATTCCTTTTCCTCGTGAGTGATGAGAATACACTCAAGGCTGACTTCCAAGGCTCCCTAGTACCTGATTACAAGGTATTTGGCCTGAGCACCTGGAAAGACAGAGTTGCCACTGACTGAGATGGGAATAGGCTGCAGGAAGAGCAGGCGTGGCAGGGGAGAGTGGGGAAACCAGTTCAACTCTGAGCACGTTACGCTGGAGTTGCCTATGAGATTCCCAAGTAGAGATGCCAAGGAGGTGACTGGGTATATGAGATTAGAGTCTGTCTCAGGAGTAGAGATATTTGTTATTTTTTCAGCGATTAGATGGTATTAATGCCATGAAGCAGGTTGAGATAACAAAGGAAATGAGTGTAGGGAGGGAGGAGGCAGAGACCAAGGGCTGAGAACCAGGACACTCTACCTTTTAGAGGTCGTGTTAATGAAAAGGAACCTGCACAGAAGACTGAATAACAAGTGACTAGTGAAGCAGGAGGAGAACAAGAGAGAATACTATCCTGGAAGTGAGCCTTGAGTGCATTCACATCACTCACAAGGAGGAGGAATGAGCAGATGGTGCCTGTGTTCTAGAAGGGCTGAGGTTAGGGTGGGTTCTGTCTGAGCAGGAAGAGACTTGTACTCCTGTGTGCCAGGGTGGAGAGACAGCTCAGGTTATTTTTAAGTTGGTCTGAGAAGGGCCCTGGGAAGATGATAATTTTAGCTAATGAGCCCTCGCTCACCCTAGAGAGGAGAGCCTGAAATGTGCTTCCTTCAGCTGCATCTCTCATGGTCTCTGCGCTGGCTTCTCCTGGGAATGAGGCCAGCCCAAGATGGCTGTCTGACTTCTGCCAGGACTGTGTCATGGAGCAAAGAACTGGCACTGGCAGCTTCCCTGAGGGGGAGGGGTGGAATGAAATAGTCAATCATCAGCTCAAGGCAAGATATGCAGGCTGGGTGGAGCCTGGAGAAATGGTCCAGTAGTCATTGCTGATATTTCTTCTCTGGGTCTCTTCTTGAATCTACAGCTTAGGCAGTGCTCTTTCTGTTCTGACTTTAATGTCTGATCTGGGGTTTTTCTAAAAAATGGCAGCTGTGCTGACTTTGGCATTTCCTGGAATTAACACAGCACTTTGGTTCAGTTTAGTTCAATAAACTTGTAAAGCACCATTATGCCTCTATCTCTGAATAGAGATACTGAAACTGTTCCAGCCTTTAGCCAACCAGTTTCTTCTCCTCCTGTCTCTGCCACCCACCAACCTGCTGGTCAGTCCCCTACATTGTTTTTTGGTTCAGCATCATCCTCTCCATCCCTTATCTCCCTCTCACTTTGGGTAACTTCAGTGCTGATGTGAATAAACTATCCAATGTCCTAACCTCACAGTACCTTAATCTCTGCAACTCCAGGGACATTCACCTCCACTCCAATAAGTTACTCACACCCAAGGCTGTTCCTTAGACTTTCTCACAACTCAGATTTACTCCAATTTGGAAAACATAAACTCTAATATCCTACTTTCTGACCACAGTTTTGGTCCTTTTAATACCCTCATTCCTTTCTTCCCTGTACACCTATTCCTTGCCTTCCTACTGTACCTTTAGCCTCATGAGTTTCCTCTTAATCTATCAGTGAAAACCTTGTTTCACTTCCTGCACTGTTCAGCCCAGACTCATGGCCTGTCACTTCACCCCTTCACTAACCAGTATTCTAGTCCACGTGTCCTCAGCTGTACCCACACTGAAAACTCCACTCTGGGTTAATCTGCCCACCTTTTTCTGCTCCAATGCCCAGAAAAATATCATATCAAGCAATTGTAGGAATTAAATAAATTGATGCCCCTATCATTCACACTCTCCAGCCTTCCACAGGTCTCTTGCTGTGTCTATAGTCACTCTATAGTCAGCAGCAGACCATCATTATTCCAAGAGAAAATAAAGGTCATAAGAGAGGCACAGCCCTAACCTAGAACACCTTCACTGCAGTCTCCCTATGCCCACTGTTACCACCTTATCTATATTTCTACCCATCTGTCTCTCTTTCCTCCTATCCAAAGCTAAACTTCCATGTTCTCATTCTTACAAGTGCCCATCCCTTACCAGATCCTCAGAAATCTTACTCAACATCAGTTATCTCCTTTCCCCTATATTTTCAAGCTTCCCCCTCTTCCAGTTCTTTCCCGAAAACCTATAACGAAGTTCAAGATTTCTACCATTAAAAAAACCACAGCGGGCTTCCCTGGTGGCGCAGTGGTTGAGAATCTGCCTGCCAATGCAGGGGACACGGGTTTGAGCCCTGGTCTGGGAAGATCCCACATGCCACGGAGCAACTAAGCCCGTGATCCACAACTACTGAGCCTGCGCGTCTGGAGCCTGTGCTCCGCAACAAGAGAGGCCGTGATAGTGAGAGGCCCGCGCACAGCGATGAAGAGTGGCCCCCGCTTGCCACAACTAGAGAAAGCCCTAGCACAGAAACGAAAACCCAACACAGCCATAAATTAATTAATTAATTAATTAAAAAACAAAGAAAACAACAACAAAAAAAACCACAGCAAAACCCAGCTCCATGCCCACACCCCACCCCAACTACTTTATCACCCACTCTCTCCTTCCTTTCCCTTCAAGTTTCCTAAAGGAATGACCTATATGCTTGGTGATTGCCTAATTCCTTACCTCCCAGTTATTCACAGTCTGGTTTCTGTCCCCACAGCTCCTTGAAAATGGCTAAAATTCTCTGACAAAAATAAACACTTACTGGACTTCCCTGGTAGCACAGTTGTTAAGAATCCGCCTGCCAGTGCAGGGGACACCGGTTCGAGCCCTGGTCCGGGAAGATCCCACATGCCGTGGAGCAACTAAGCCTGTGCGCCACAACTACTGAGCCCCTGTGCTGCAACTACTGAAGCCCGCGTGCCTAGAGCCTGTGCTCTGTAACAAGAGAAACCACCCCACACACCGCAACGAAGGGTAGCCCCCGCTCGCCGCAACTAGAGAAAGCCTGCGCACAGCAACAAAGACCCAACGCAGCCAAAAATAAAAAATATAAATAAATAAATAAATAAATAAATGTATTAAAAAAATAAAAAATAAAATCAACACTTACTTCCAGGTTGCCAAATCCAACAGACCCTTTTCTTTCTCACCATAGGTGACACTTCTGATGTGTTTGACAGCTCTGGCCCTCCCACCTCCCTGTACTGGGTGCCCCATTTGTTTTCCGCCTCTTCACTCCAGCCATCCTGAACCCTTACAGTTGACTATCATTTGTGCCTGTGGCCCTCTCATGCTGAAGAACTCTTCTCTGTTTTCTCCTTCAAAACGCAGCCCAGGAAGGAGCCCTCTGCACTGGCTGGGTATCCTGTGTTTATCGCTGTTACAGCACTCATCGTGTATGGGATTTCACTCTCCTGTTTCCCTATAGACGGAAACTCCCTGGGAACAGGGACTCTCTTTTAAATCTACATTTTTGTCTTCATTTTACATAGCAGCATTTGAAACAGTTGGCCACCACAACCTTCCTGAAGTTCTTTTTTTCTCCAGGCTTTCATGACACCATGGTTTATCTCCCACTTCACTGGTTATTCCTTCTTCATTTCTTGGGTAACCACTGGTTTATCTCCCACTTCACTGGCTATTCCTTCTTCATTTCTTGGGTAACCACTTCTCCTTTGTTTAACCTCAAAATGTTGGAGTATCCAAACTCTACTCTGGCCTGCTTTTGTACTCTCTCTACATACTCTCCCTAGGCAATCTCCAGCATGCTGCTGGTTCCCAAATTTCTATCTGAGTCTGACCTCTCCCTTGAGCTTCAGATACAGTATCCAATTGCCTACTCCTTCTAGGTAGGACATGATGAAGCTTGGACCAGGTGGCAGTGGAGGTGGAAAGAGGGTATATCTGGAAGGAGGGATATCCAACTGATTGGATATAGAATGTGAGGAATAGAAGGAAATCTAGGGTGACTTCTAGGTTAGGATGACCAACCATCTCGGTTTGCCTGAGATGGAGGAGTTTCCCGGGACATGGGGTTTTCAGGGCTAAAAGCAGGACAAGTCCCATGCAAACCAGGACAGTTGGTCACACTATTCCCTAAGTTTTTTGGGCCAAGCAATGGGGTGATTGTTGATTTTGCTATATTCTGAGATAAAGAGGACTCAGGGAAAACTGATTTGAAGGTGTAAATCATGAGTTCTGTTTTGGCCAATTGAGTTTAAGATGCTTATTAAACATCACCTTCCTCCTTGTCACCAAGCATAGTAAAGCTGTCCCATTGTAATTTCTCCTTCTCCTTCATCTGACCAGCCACTGAGTCCTGTCAGCTGGTCATGACTCCCCCTTTCCAGTCTAGCCATCTCTCTGGTTGAGCTCATTACTTCATACCTATACTTGTATAAGAACATTCTACTTGATCTCTCTATTCTAGTTCAATCCATCTGCCAAATGACCCAAGAGCTATTCCAAAAGAACCAGTCTGACCATGTCACTGCCTTGATGGCTTGACGCTTTATGTAGAATGAAACAGACCAAATCTCTTAGCATGGCCTTCAAAGTACTCTATCATTCAGACCCTGCATAATAAATCTTATCCTCCATCCCATAGAAACTATACCCAGCCTGACCAGCCTATTATTCATTTCTCCAACATGCTTTCTATATTCTTCCATTTCTACCTTTTCTCTAAACCTATTTTTTCTACTTGAAATGTCCTTTACCTCCCTATCCTTTAACTTCCCTCTTTCCCCAACATTCACTTGATCAAGAGTACTTATTTTTCAAAGTCCAACTCTATTTCTATTAATATTTACTAAGAGAATGAGTGAAGAATTATAGTTAAAGGTATGGACTCTGGAACCAATCTGGGTTTAACTCCCAGTTTTCTGCCATTCCCTAGTTGTATAACCTTGGGTAGGTTACTATGTGTCATCTGTAAACTGGGAGATATATACATATATCACATAGTACACGCGATGTGAGTGTTTGGTATTATTATGATGTGTGAAATGCGGTACTAAGAGCTTTTCATACATTTAGTCCTCCCAACTGCTCTGAGAGGTATTATTATTCAAATTTTAGGTATGACCCCCCTAAAATTCAAGTAATTTACTCAAGGGCACGCAGCTGGTGGAAATGGAAAACCGGAATTCAAGCCCAACTCTGTCTGGACCAATGCCTAGGTTCTCTTCATAACACTGGAAAGAGCCCTGGGAAGGAAACCAGACAGGACTGATCCTTCAAACTTGCTATGAGATGGAGTAGGCAAAGAAGAGTGTGTGCTCTGGGAAAGAGTACAGAGAAACATAGAATCATGAGGAAGTAACATTAGGATCAGCGTCAAAGGCAGATGATAAGCCAGTATGTTAACCCCTCAAGTAAAAAGAAATGACTAGATAAATTACACATGATTATGATCCCAATAGCAATACCAGGTTATATTCCCAATAGCAATATCAGAATTGTTACTGGGAAAAGGTAAACTGAAACTGTTAACTTGAGGAGACAAATGCTATATCTAACATTTTTTTTTTTTTTTTTTTGGCTGTGTTGGGTCTTCGTTGCTGCACGCCGGCTTTCTCTAGTTGCGGTGAGCGGGGTCTACTCTTCATTGCAGTGCGCAGGCTTCTCATTGCGGTGGCTTCTCTTGTTGCAGAGCATGGGCTCTAGGCGTGCAGGCTTCATTAGTTGTGGCACATGGGCTCAGTAGTTGTGGCTCGCAGGCTCTAGAGCGCAAGCTCAGTAGTTGTGGCACACAGGCTTAGTTGCTCCACGGCATGTGGGATCTTCCCAGACCAGGGCTCGAACCTGTGTCCCCTGCATTAGTAGGCAGATTCTTAACCACTGTGCCACCAGGGAAGTCCCCTACATCTAACATTTTTAACTCCAAGGGACCTAGCACAAAATCAGGAACTCAAAGAGTTTAAGAGCTAGATGAGACAATTTTCAATCTCCTTAAAATATGACTGACCATTTAAAGCAAAAATAATAGCAATGCACTACAGGTTTATAGCCTTCATATAAGATAAAGGTATTACAACAGTAGCATAAGGGACAGGAGGGAAGAAATGAAAGCACACTTCGTCAGGTGTGTGTGTGTGTGTACACATGAAATGGTATAATATTATTTAAAGGTCTACTCTGATGGGTTAACCTATATATTTAAACATTACAATAGCCACAAAAATGAATCAAATAAAGAGGTATAACTAACAGGTCAATAGTGAAGATAAAATGGAATCACAAGGGGCTTCCCTGGTGGCTCAGTGGTTGAGAATCTGCCTGCTAATGCAGGGGACACGGGTTCGAGCCCTGGTCTGGGAAGACCCCACATGCCGCGGAGCAACTAGGCCCGTGAGCCATAACTACTGAGCCTGCGCGTCTGGAGCCTGTGCTCCGCAACAAGAGAGGCCACGATAGTGAGAGGCCCACGCACCGCGATGAAGAGTGGCCCCCGCTTGCCACAGCTAGAGGAAGCCCTCGCACAGAAACGAAGACCCAACACAGCCCAAAATAAATAAATAAATAATAATTTAAAAAAAAATGGAATCACAAAAAAATACTCAACCCAAAAGAAGGCAAGAAAAGAGAGAGAAAGGAATGAAATCAGATGGGACATATAGAAAACAAAACATTAAATATAAGTGGTCTAAATACTCCCAATTAAAAGGCAGACATAATCATATTGGATTTAAAAAATCCAACTATACACTGTCTACAAGAAACCTATTTTAAATACAAAGACAGATAAGTTAAAAGTAAAAGGATGGTCAGACTTACAGCTATGGTGGCATGAAGAGATTGTCAAATCCCCTCCACCAAAAGCAAACATAAAACTGGACAAAATTGCCAAAAAGAAATACCTCAGCGCTCTGGAAATGAACCAAAGCAGACCCTGCCCCCAAAATGAGAAGTGTTTATTCTTGAAAAACTGCTAGAGCTTTGGGTATAAAGTATTAAAGAAAGTGTGTTTCTCAACCTCAGAACATAACATTTGGGGCTGGATAAAGCTTTGTTGCAAGGGATGTCCCAGGCATTGTAGGACATTTAGCAACATCCCTACTTCTACCCACTAGATGCCAGCAGCATCTCCGTAGTTGCAACAACCAATAATGTCTCCAGACTTTTCCAAATGTCCCATAGGGAGTAAAATCAGGAATATAAACAATTATGAATTTGTATGCACCTAGCAAAGGGCCCCAAAACACATGAATCAAAAACTGACAATAGTGGGGGCTTCCATGATGGCGCAGTGGTTAGGAATCTGCCTGCCAATGCAGGGGACGCAGTTTTAATCCCTAGTTTGGAAGGATCCCACATGCCATGGAGCAACTAAGCCCGTGCACCACAACTACTGAGCCTGCACTCTAGAGCCCGCAAGCCACAACTACTGAGCCCATGCACCACAACTATTGAAGCCTGTGCACCTAGAGCCTGTGCTCTGCAACAAGAGAAGCCACCGCAATGAGAAGCCCACGCACTGCAATGAAGAGTAGCTCTCGCTCACTGCAACTAGAGAAAGCTCGCACGCAGCAACGAAGACCCAACACAGCCAAAAAAAAAAAAAAAAAGAATAATGTTGCTGTTCCAAAGTGGGCAGCCTTTTAACCCATTAGATAAAGAGCAACCTTTAAAAAAAAAAAAAAAGGGCATTGGTTCAAGATGGCAGAGTAGAAGGACATGCACTCACTCCCTCTTGAGAGAGCACCGGAATCACAACTACCAGCTGAACAATCATCAACAGGAAGACACTGGAACTCACCAAAAAAGATACCCCACATCCAAAGACAAAGGAGAAGCTGCAGTGAGATGGTAGGAGGGGTGCAATCACAATAAAATCAAATCCCATAATGGCTGGGTGGGTGACTCACAAACTGGAGAACACTTATACCAGAGAAGTTCACCCACTGCAATGAAGGTTCTGAGCCCCAAGTCAGGTTTCCTAACCTGGGGGTCCAGCAACAGGAGGAGGAATTCCTAAAGAATCAGACTTTGAAGGCTATTGGGATTTGATTGCAGGACTTTGACAGGACTGGGGGAAACAGAGATTCCACTCCTGGAGGGCACACACAAAGTAGTGTGCACATCGGGACCCAGGGGAAGAAGCAGTGACCCCATAGGAGACTGAAACAGACCTACCTGCTAGTGTTGGAAGGTCTCCTGCAGAGGTGGGGGGTGGCTGTGGCTCACTGTGGGGACGAGTACACTGGCAGCAGAAGTTCTGGGAAGTACCCCTTGGTGTGAGCCCTCTCAGAGTCTGCCATTAGCCCCACCAAAGAGCCAGGTAGTCTCCAGTGCTGGGTCACCTCAGGCCAAACAACCAACAGGGAGGGAACCCAGCCCCACCCATCAGCAGACAAGTGGATTAAAGTTTTACTGAGCCCTGCCCACCAGAGCAACACACAGCTCTACCTACCACCAGTCCCTCCTATCAGGAAGCTTGCACAAGCCTCTTAGTTAGCCTCATCCACCAGAGGGCAGACAGCGGAAGCAAGAAGAACTACAATTCTGCAGCCTATGGAAGGAAAACCACATTCACAGAAAGATAGACAAGATGAAAAGGCAGAGAGCTATGTACCAGATGAAGGAACAAGATAAAACCCCAGAAAAACAGCTAAATGAAGTGGAGATAGGCAACCTTCCAGAAAAAGAATTCAGAATAATGATAGTGAAGATGATCCAGGACCTCAGAAAAAGAATGGAGGCAAAGATCAAGAAGATGGAAGAAATGTTCAACAAAGACCTAGAAGAATTAAAGAACAAGCACCTAGAAGAATGAAAGAACAAACAAACAGAGATGAAGAGTACAATAACTGAAATGAAAAATACACTAGAAGGAATCAATAGCAGAATAACTGAGGCAGAAGAACAGATAAGGGACCTGGAAGACAGAATGGTGGAATTCACTGCTGCGGAACAGAATAAAGAAAAAAGAATGAAAAGAAATGAAGACAGCCTGAGACACCTCTGGGACAACATTAAACGCACCAACATTCGCATTATAGGGGTCCCAGAAGGAGAAGAGAGAGAGAAAGGACCCGAGAAAATACTTGAAAAGATTATAGTCAAAAACTTCCCTAATATGGGGAAGGAAATAGCCACCCAAGTCCAGGAAGCGCAGAGAGTTGCAGGCAGGATAAACCCAAGGAGAAACATGCTGAGACACATAGGAATCAAACTGACAAAAACTAAAGACAAAGAAAAATTATTGAAAGCAGCAAGGGAAAAATGACAAATAACATACAAGGGAACTCCCATAAGGTTAACAGCTGATTTCTCAGCAGAAACTCTACAAGCCAGAAGGGAGTGGCACTATATATTTAAAGTGATGAAAGGGAAGAACCTACAACCAAGATTACTCTACCCAGCAAGGATCTCATTCAGATTCAGTGGAGAAATCAAAAGCTTTGCAGACAAGCAAAAGCCAACAGAATTCAGCACCACCAAACCAGCTCTGCAAGAAATGCTAAATGGGGCTTCCTTGGTGGCGCAGTGGTTGAGAATCTGCCTGCCAATGCAGGGGACACGGGTTCGAGCCCTGGTCTGGGAAGATCCCACATGCCGCGGAGCAACTAAGCCCGTGAGCCACAATTACTGAGCCTGCGCGTCTGGAGCCTGTGCTCCGAAACAAGAGAGGCCGCGATAGTGAGAGGCCCGCGCACCACGATGAAGAGAGGCCCCCGCTTGCCGCAACTGGAGAAAGCCCTCACACAGAAACGAAGACCCAACACAGCCAAAAATAAATAAATAAAGTGTAAAATTTAAAAAAAAAAAAAAAAAAAAGAAATGCTAAATGAACTTCTCTAAGTGGGAAACACAAGAGAAGAAAAGGACCTACAAAAACAAACCCATAACAATTAAGAAAATGGTAATAGGAACATATATATTGATAATTACCTTAAATGTGAAAGGATTAAATGCTCCAACCAAAAGACACAGGCTTGCTGAATGGATACAAAAACAAGACCCATATATATGCTGTCTACAGGAGACCCACTTCAAACCTAGGGACACATACAGACTGAAAGTGAGGGGATGGAAAAAGATATTCCATGCAAATGGAAATCGAGAGAAAGCTTGAGTAGCAATACTCATATCAGATAATACAGACTTTAAAATAAAGAATGTTACAAGAGACAAGGAAGGATACTACATAATGATCAAGGGGTCAATCCAAGAAGAAGATATAACAATTATAAATATATATGCACTCAACACAGGAGCACCTCAATACATAAGGCAACTGCTAACAGCTATAAAAGAGGAAATCAGCAGTAACACAATAATAGTGGGGGCTTTAACACCTCACTTACACCAATGGACAGATCATCCAAACAGAAAATTAATAAGGAAACACAAGCTTTAAATGACGCAATAGACCAGATAGATTTAATTGATATTTATAGGACATTCTATCCAAAACAGCAGATTACACTTTCTTCTCAAGTGCACACGGAACATTCTCCAAGATAGATCACATCCTGAGTCACAAATCAAGCCTCAGTAAATTTAAGAAAATTGAAATCATATCAAGCATCTTTTCCGACCACAACGCTACGAGATTAGAAATCAATTACAGGAGAAAAAAAGTAAAAAAACCAAACACATGGAGGCTAAACAATACGTTACTAAATAACCAAGAGATCACTGAAGAAATCAAAGAGGAAATCAAAAAATCCCTAGAGACAAATGACAACGAAAACACAATGATCCAAAACCTATGGGATGCAGCAAAAGCAGTTCTAAGAGGGAAGTTTATAGGAATATGATCCTACCCCAAGAAAGAAGAAAAATCTCAAATAAACAATCTAACCTTATACCTAAAGGAACTAGAGAAAGAAGAACAAACAAAACTCAAAGTTAGTAGAAGGAAAGAAATCATAAAGATCAGAGCAGAAATAAATGAAATAGAAACAAAGAAAACAATAGCAAAGATCAATAAAACTAAAAGCTCGTTCTTTGAGAAGATAAACAAAATTGATAAACCTTTAACCAGACTCATCAAGAAAGAGAGGGAGAGGACTCAAATCAATAAAATTAGAAATGAAAAAGGAGAAGTTACAATGGATACCGCAGAAATACAAAGCATCATAAGAGACTACTACAAGCAACTGTATGCCAATAAAATCGACAACCTGGAAGAAATGGACAAATTCTTAGAAAGGTATAACCTTCCAAAACTGAACCAGGAAGAAATAGAAAATATGAACAGACCAATCACAAGTAATAAAACTGAAACGGTGATTAAAAATCTTCCAACAGGCTAAGGTCAAGATGATGGAGGAGTAAGAAGTGGAGATCACCTTCCTCCCCACAGATACATCAGAAATACATCTACATGTGGAACAACTCCTGCAGAACACCTACCGAACACTGGCAGAAGACCTCAAACTTCCCAAAAGGCAAGAAACTCCCCACGTCCCTGGGTAGGGCAAAAGAAAAAAGAAAAAACAGACAAAAGAATAGGGACGGGACCTGCACCTCTGGGAGGGAGCTGTGAAGGAGGAAAAGTTTCCACAAACTAGGAAGCCCCTTCACTGGCAGAGATGGTGGGGGGAGGGGGGTGGAAGGGGGGAAGCTTCAGAGCCATGGAGAAGAGCGCAGCAACAGGGGTGCAGAGGGCAAAGTGGAAAGATTCCTGCACAGAGGATCGGTGCCAAGCAGCACTCACCAGCCTGAGAGGCTTCTCTGCCCACCCACTGGGGCTGGTGGGGGCTGGGAGCTGAGGCTCGGGCTTCAGAGGTCAGGTCCCCGGGAGAGGACTGGGGTTGGCTGCATGAACACAGCCTGAAGGGGGATAGTGCACCACAGCTAGCCAGGATGGAGTCCGGGAAAAAGTCTGGAACTGCCGAAGAGCCAAGAGACAATTGTTTCGGGGTGCGCGAGGAGAGGGGATTCCTTCCCTGTCTGCCCACAGAAGGAAGAGCACCACCTAAATGACCTCCAGAGACGGACACCAGCCGCGGCTGTCAGCACGGACCCCAGAGATGGGCATGAGACGCTAAGGCTGCTGCTGCTGCCACCAAGAAGCCTGTGTGCAAGCACAGGTCACTCTCCACACCTTCCTTCTTGGGAGCCTGTGCAGCCCGCCACTGCCAGGGTCCCATGATCCAGGGACAACTTCCCCGGGAGAACACACGGCGCATCTCAGGCTGGTGCAATGTCACGCCGGCCTCTGCCGCCACAGGCTCGCCCCGCACTCCATATCCCTCTCTCCCCCCGGCCTGAGTGAGCCAGAGCCCCCGAAGCAGCTGCTCCTTTAACCCCGTCCTGTCTGAGCGAAGAACAGACGCCTTCAGGTGACCTACACACAGAGGCGGGACCACATCCAAAGCTGAACCCCAGGAGCTGTGCGAACAAAGAAGAGAAAGGGAAATCTCTCCCAGCAGCCTCAGGAGCAGCAGATTAAATCTCCACAATCAACTTGATGTACCCAGCATCTGTGGAATACCTGAATAGACAATGAATCATCCCAAATTGAGGAGGTGGACTTTGTGATTTTGTCTGTATAGTTTTGATTTTACCATTTGTCCTAGGGTTCTGTTTGTCCGTTGTTTGTTTGGTTTTTTTTTAATAGTTTTTAGCACTTGTTATCATTGGCAGATTTGTTTTTTGGTTTGGTTGCTCTCTTCTTTCTTTCTTTTTTTTATTACTTTTTAATTTTTTTATTTTTAATAATTAAAAAACATTTTTATTTTGTAATAACTTTATTTTATTTTTTCCTTTCTTTCTTTTTTTAATTCTCCCTTTTCTTCTAAGCTGTGCGGCTGACAGGGTCTTGGTGCGCCGGCTGGGTGTCAGGCCTGTGCCTCTGAGGTGGGAGAGCCGAGTTCAGGACATTGGCCTGCCAGAGACCTCCCGGTCCCATGTAATATCAAACGGCGAAAGCTCTCCCAGAGATCTTCATCTCAACGCTAAGACCCAGCTCCACTCAACGACCAGCAAGCTACAGTGCTGGACACCCTATGCCAAACAACTAGCAAGACAGGAACACAACCCCACCCATTAGCAGAGAGGCTGCCTAAAATCATAAGAAGTTCACAGACACCCCAAAACACACCACCGGACAAGGTTCTGCCCACCAGAAAGACAATATCCTGCCTCATCCACCAGAACACAGGCACCAGTCCCCACCACAAGGAGGCCTACACAACCCACTGAAAAAACCTTACCCACGGGGGCAGACACCAAAAACAATGGGAACTACGAACCGGCAGCCTGCGAAAAGGAGACACCAAACATAGTAAGTTAAGCAAAATGAGAAGACAGAGAAACACACAGCAGATGAAGGAGCAAGGTAAAAACCCACCAGACCAAACAAACGAAGAGGAAATAGGCAGTCTATCTGAAAAAGAATTCAGAGTAATGTTAGTAAAGATGATCCAAAATCTTGGAAACAGAATGGAGAAAATACAAGAAACGTTTAACAAGGACCTAGAAGAACTAAAGAGCAAACAAACAATGATGAACAACACAATAAATGAAATTTAAAATTCTCTAGAAGGAATCAATAGCAAAGTAACTGAGGCAGAAGAACGGATAAGTGACCTGGAAGATAAAATAGTGGAAATAACTACCGCAAAGCAGAATAAAGAAAAAAGAATGAAAAGAATTTAGGACAGTCTCAGAGACTTCTGGGACAACATTAAACGCACCAACATTCGAATTATAGGGGTCCCAGAAGAAGAGAAAAAGAAAGGGACTGAGAAAATATTTGAAACGATTATAGTTGAAAACTTCCCTAATATGGGAAAGGAAATAGTCAGTCAAGCCCAGGAAGCGCAGAGAGTCCCATACAGGATAAATCCAAGGAGAAACATGCCAAGACACATATTAATCAAACTATCAAAAATTAAATACAAAGAAAAAATATTAAAAGCAGCAAGGAAAAACAACAAATAACATACAAGGGAATCCCCATAAGGTTAACAGCTGATCTTTCAGCAGAAACTCTGCAAGCCAGAAGGGAGTGGCAAGACACATTTAAAGTGATGAAAGGGAAAAACCTACAACCAAGATTACTCTACCCAGCAAGGATCTCATTCAGATTTGATGGAGAAATTAAAAACTTTACAGACAAGCAAAAGCTAAGAGAATGCAGCACCACCAAACCAGCTTTACAACAAATGCTAAAGGGATTTCTCTAGGCAGGAAACACAATAGAAGGAAAAGACCTACAATAACAAACCCAAAACAATTAAGAAAATGGTAATAGGAACATACATTTCGATAACTACCTTAAATGTAAGTGGATTAAATGCTCCAACCAAAAGACATAGACTGGCTGAATGGATACAAAAACAAGACCCATATATATGCTGTCTACAAGAGACCCATTTCAGACCTAGGGACACATACAGACTGAAAGTGAGGGGATGGAAAAAGATATTCCTTGCAAATGGAAATCAAAAGAAAGCTGGAGTAGCAATTCTCATATCAGACAAATAGACTTTAAAATAAAGACTATTACAAGAGACAAAGAAGGACACTACATAATGATCAAGGGATCAATCCAAGAAGAAAATATAACAATTGTAAATCTTTATGCAGCCAACATAGGAGCACTTCAATACATAAGGCAAATACTAACAGCCATAAAAGGGGAAATCGACAGTAACACAATCATAGTAGCGGACTTTAACACCTCACTTACACCAATGGACAGATCATCCAAAATGAAATTAAATAAGGAAACACAAGCTTTAAATGACACATTAAACAAGATGGACTTAATTGATATTTATAGGACATTCCATCCAAAAACAACAGAATACACTTTCTTCTCAAGTGCTCATGAAACATTCTCCAGGATAGGTCATATCTTGGGTCACAAATCAAGCCTTGGTAAATTTAAGAAAATTGAAATCATATCAAGTATCTTTTCCGACCACAACGTTATGAGACTAGATATCAATTACAGGAAAAAATATGTAAAAAATACAACCACATGGAGGCTAAACAATACACTACTAAATAACCAAGAGATCACTGAAGAAATCAAAGAGGAAATCAAAAAATACCCAGAAACAAATGACAATGAAAACACGATGACCCAGAACCTATGGGATGCAGCAAAAGCAGTTCTAAGAGGGAAGTTTATAGCAATACAATCCTACCTCAAGAAACAACAAACATCTCAAATAAACAACCTAACCTTACACCTAAAGCAATTAGAGAAAGAAGAACAAAAACACCCCAAAGTTAGCAGAAGGAAAGAAATCATAAGGATCAGATCAGAAATAAATGAAAAAGAAATGAAGGAAACAGTAGTAAAGATCAATAAAACTAAAAGCTGGTTCTTTGAGAAGATAAACAAAATTGATAAACCATTAGCCAGACTCATCAAGAGAAAAAGGGAGAAGACTCAAATCAATAGAATTAGAAATGAAAAAGGAGAAGTAACCACTGACACTGCAGAAATACAAAGGATCATGAGAGATTACTACAAGCAACTCTACGCCAATAAAATGGACAACCTGGAAGAAATGGACAGATTCTTAGAAATGCACAAACTGCCGAGACTGAACCAGGAAGAAATAGAAAATATGAACAGACCAATCACAAGCACTGAAATTGAAACTGTGATTAAAAACCTTCCAACAAACAAAAGCCCAGGACCAGATGGCTTCACAGGTGAATTCTATCAAACATTTAGAGAAGAGCTAACACCTATCCTTCTCAAACTCTTCCAAAATATTGCAGAGGGAGGAACACTCCCAAACTCATTCTACGAGGCCACCATCACCCTGATACCAAAACCAGACAAAGATGTCACAAAGAAAGAAAACTACAGGCCAATATCACTGATGAACATAGATGCAAAAATCCTCAACAAAATACTAGCAAACAGAATCCAACAGCACATTAAAAGGATCATACACCATGATCAAGTGGGGTTTATCCCAGGAATGCAAGGATTCTTCAATATACGCAAATCAATCAATGTGATACACCATATTAACAAATTGAAGGAGAAAAACCATATGATCATCTCAATAGATGCAGAGAAAGCTTTCGACAAAATTCAACACCCATTTATGATAAAAGCCCTGCAGAAAGTAGGCATAGAGGGAACTTTCCTCAACATAATAAAGGCCATATATCACAAACCCACAGCCAACATTGTCCTCAATGGTGAAAAACTGAAACCATTTCCACTAAGATCAGGAACAAGACAAGGTTGCCCACTCTCACCACTATTATTCAACATAGTTTTGGAAGTGTTAGCCACAGCAATCAGAGAAGAAAAAGAAATAAAAGGAATCCAAATCGGAAAAGAAGAAGTAAAGCTGTCACTGTTTGCAGATGACATGATACTATACATAGAGAATCCTAAAGATGCTACCAGAAAACTCCTAGAGCTAATCAATGAATTTGGTAAAGTAGCAGGATACAAAATTAATGCACAGAAATCTCTTGCATTTCTATACACTAATGACGAAAAATCGGAAAGTGAAATTAAGAAAACACTCCCGTTTACCATTGCAACAAAAAGAATAAAATATCTAGGAATAAACCTACCTAAGGAGACAAAAGACCTGTATGCAGAAAATTATAAGACACTGATGAAAGAAATTAAAGATGATACAAATAGATGGAAAGATATACCATGTTCCTGGATTGGAAGAATCAACATTGTGAAAATGACTCTACTACCCAAAGCAATCTACAGATTCAATGCAATCCCTATCAAACTACCACTGGCATTTTTCACAGAACTAGAACAAAAAATTTCACAATTTGTATGGAAACACAAAAGACCCCGAATAGCCAAAGCAATCTTGAGAACGAAAAATGGAGCTGGGGGAATCAGGCTCCCTGACTTCAGACTATATTACAAAGCTTCAGTAATCAAGACAGTTTGGTACTGGCACAAAAACAGAAATATTGATCAATGGAACAGGATAGAAAGCCCAGAGATAAACCCACGCACATATGGTCACCTTATCTTTGATAAAGGAGGCAAGCATATACAGTGGAGAAAAGACAGCCTCTTCAATAAGTGGTGCTGGGAAAATTGGACAGATACATGTAAAAGTATGAAATTAGAACACTCCCTGACACCATGCACAAAAATAAACTCAAAATGGATTAAAGACCTAAGTGTAAGACCAGACACTATCAAACTCTTAGAGGAAAACATAGGCAGAACACTCTATGACATACATCACAGCAAGATTCTTTTTGACCCAGCTCCCAGAGAAATGGAAATAAGAACACAAATAAACAAATGGGACCTAATGAAACTTAAAAGCTTTTGCACAGCAAAGGAAACCATAAACAAGACCAAAAGACAACCATCAGAATGGGAGAAAATATTTGCAAATGAAGCAACTGACAAAGGATTAATCTCCAAGATTTACAAGCAGCTCATGCAGCTCAATAACAAAAAAACGAACAACCCAATCCAAAAATGGGCAGAAGACCTAAATAGACATTTCTCCAAAGAAGATATACAGATGGCCTACAGACACATGAAAGAATGCTCATCATCATTAATCATTAGAGAAATGCAAATCAAAACTACAATGAGATATCATCTCACACCGGTCAGAATGGCCATCATCAAAAAATCTAGAAACAATAAATGCTGGAGAGGGTGTGGAGGAAAGGGAACTCTCTTGCACTGTTGGTGGGAATGTAAATTGATACAGCCACTATGGAGAACAGTATGGAGGTTCCTTAAAAAACTACAAATAGAACTACCATACGATCCAGCAATCCCACTACTGGGCATATACCCTGAGAAAACCATAGTTCAAAAAGAGTCATGTACCAAAATGTTCATTGCAGCTCTATTTACAATAGCCAGGACATGGAAGCAACCTAAATGTCCATCGACAGATGAATGGATAAAGAAGATGTGGCACATATATACAATGGAATATTACTCAGCCATAAGAAGAAATGAAATGGAGGTATTTGTAATGAGGTGGATGGAGTTAGAGTCTGTCATACAGAGTGAAGTAAGTCAGAAAGAGAAAAACAAATACAGTATGCTAACACATATATAAGGAATCTAAGGGAAAAAAAAGCCATGAAGAACCTAGTGGCAAGACGGGAATAAAGACACAGACCTACTAGAGAATGGACTTGAGGATATGGGGAGGGGGTGGGGTGAGATGTGACAGGGTGAGAGAGTGTCATGGACATATATACACTACCAAACGTAAAATAGATAGCTAGTGGGAAGCAGCCGCATAGCACAGGGAGATCAGCTCGGTGCTTTGTGACCACCTAGAGGGGTGGGATGGGGAGGGTGGGAGGGAGGGAGATGCAAGAGGGAAGAGATATGGGAACATATTGTATATGTATAACTGATTAACTTTGTTATAAAGCAGAAGCTAACACACCATTGTAAGGCAATTATACTTCAATAAAGATGTTTAAAAAAAAAAAAAAAAAAGTCTTCCAGCAAACAAAAGTCCAGGACCAGATGGCATCTCAGGCACATTCTATCAAACGTTTAGAGAAGAGCTAACACCTATCCTTCTCAAACTCTTCCAAAATATGGCAGACGAAAGAACACTCCCCAATTCATTCTACGAGGCCACCATCACCCTGATACCAAAACCAGACAAAGAAGTCAGAAAGAAAGAAAACTACAGGCCAATATCACTGATGAATACAGGTGCAAAAAACCTCAACAAAATACTAGCAAACAGAATCCAACAGCACATTAAAGGATCATACACCATGATCAAGTGGGGTTTATCCCAGGAATGTAAGGATTCTTCAATATATGCAAATCAATCAATGTGATACACCATATTAACAAATTGAAGGAGAAAAACCATATGATCATCTCAATAGATGCAGAAAAAGCTTTTGACAAAATTCAACACCCATTTATGGTAAAAAACCCTCCAGAAAGTAGGCATAGAGGGAACTTACCTCAACATAATAAAGGCCATATATGACAAACCCACAGCTAACATCATTCTCAGTGGTGAAAAACTGAAACCATTTCCTCTAAGATCAGGAATAAGACAAGGCTGTCCCTCTCACCACTATTATTCAACATAGTTTTGGAAGTTTTAGCCACAGCAATCAGAGAAGAAAAAGAAATAAAAGGAATACAAATTGGAAAAGAAGAAGTAAAACTGTCACTGTTTGCAGATGACATGATCCTATACATAGAGAATCCTAAATATGCTACCAGAAAACTACTATAGCTAATACAGGATAACAGCAGGATACAAAATTAATGCACAGAAATCTCTTGCATTCCTATACACTAATGATGAAAAATCTGAAAGAGAAATTAAGGAAACAATCCCATTTACCATTGCAGCAAAAAGAATAAAATGGGCTTCCCTGGTGGCGCAGTGGTTGAGAATCTGCCTACCAATGCATGGGACACGGGTTCGAGCCCTGGTCTGGGAAGATTCCACATGCCGCGGAGCAACTAGGCCCATGATCCACAACTACTGAGCCTGTGCGTCTGGAGCCTGTGGTCTGCAACGAGAGAGGCTGTGATAGTGAGAGGCCCATGCACCATGATGAAAAGTGGCCCCCACTTGCTGCAACTAGAGAAAGCCCTCGCACAGAAACAAAGACCCAACACAGCCAAAAATAAATAAATAAATTTTTAAAAAAATACCTGGGAATAAACCTACCTAAGGAGACAAAAGACCTGTATGCAGAAAACTATAAGACACTGATGAAAGAAATTAAAGATGATACAAACATATAGAGAGATATATACCATGTTCTTGGATTGGAAGAATCAACATTGTGAAAATGACTATGCTACCCAAAGCAATCTACAGATTCAATGCAATCCCTATCAAACTACCAATGGCATTTTTCACAGAACTAGAACAAAAAATTTCACAATTTGTATGGAAACACAAAAGACCCCTAATAGCCAAAGCAATCTTGAGAAAGAAAAACAGAGCTGGAGGAATCAATCAGGCTTCCAGACTTCAGACTATACTACAAAACAACAGTAATCAAGACAGTATGGTACTAGCACAAAAACAGAAATATAGATCAATGGAACAGGATAGAAAGCCCAGAGATAAACCCACACACATATGGTCACCTTATTTTTGATAAAGGAGGCAAGAATATACAATGGAGAAAAGACAGTCTCTTCAATAAGTGGTGCTGGGGGCTTCCCTCGTGGTACAGTGGTTGAGAGTCTGCCTGCCAAGGCATGGGACACGGGTTCGAGCCCTGGTCTGGGAAGATCCCACATGCCGCAGAGCAACTGGGCCCGTGAGCCATAATTACTGAGTCTGCGTGTCTGGCACCTGTGGTCCGCAACAAGAGAGGCCACAATAGTGAGAGGCCCATGCACTGCGATGAAGAGTGGCCCCCGCTTGCCACAACTAGAGAAAGCCCTCGCACAGAAACGAAGACCCAACACAGCCATAAATAAATAAATAAATAAATAAATAAATAAAAACAACTACATAAATTTCTAAAATTAAAGAAAAATATATGTGAACCTATCCTGTAAAAAAAAAAAAAAAAGTAGTGCTGGGAAAACTGGACAGCTACATATAAAAGAATGAAATTAGAACACTCCCTAACACCATACACAAAAATAAACTCATAATGGATTAGAGACCTAAATGTAAGACTGGACACTATAAAACTCAGAGGAAGACATATGAAGAACACTCTTTGACATAAATCACAGCAAGATCTTTTATGATCCACCTCCTAGAGTAATGGAAATAAAAACAAAAAATAAACAAATGGGACCTAATGAAACTTAAAAGCTTTTGCAAATCAAAGGAAACTACAAACAAGACAAAAACACGACACTCAGAATGGGAGAAAATATTTGCAAATGAATCAAAGAACAAAGGATTTTTCTCCAAAATATATAAACAGCTCATGCAGCTCAATATTAAAAAAAACAAACAACACAATCCAAAAATGGGCAGAAGACCTAAATAGACATTTCTCCAAAGAACACATACAGATGGCCAAGAAGCACATGAAAAGCTGCTCAACGTCACTAATTATTAGAGAAATGCAAATCAAAACTACAATGAGGTATCACCTCACACCAGGTAGAATGGGCATCATCAGAAAATCTATAAACAACAAATGCTGGAGAGGGTGTGCAGAAAAGGGAACCCTCTTGCACTGTTGTTGGGAATGTACATTGATACAGCCACTATGGAGAACAGTATGGAGGTTCCTTAAAAAACTAAAAGTAGAATTACTGTATGACCCAGCAATCCCACTACTGGGCATATACCCAGAGAAACCATAATTCAAAAAGACACATGCATCTCAATGTTCATTACAGCACTATTTACAATAGCCAGGTCATGGAAGCAACCTAAATGCCCATCGACAGATGAATGGATAAAGAAGTTGTGGTACATATATACAGTGGAATATTACTCAGCCATAAAAAGGAACGAAATTGGGTCATTTGTAGAGACGTGGATGGATCTACAGACTGTCATACAGAGTGAAGTAAGTCAGAAAGAGAAAAACAAATATCGTATATTAAAGCATATATGTGGAACCTAGAAAAATGGTATAGATGAACCGGTTTGCAGGGCAGAAATAGAGACACAGATGTAGAGAACAAACGTATGGACACCAAGGGGGGAAAGTGGTGGGGGGTGGGTGGTGGTGGTGGTGGGATGAATTGGGAGATTGGGATTGACATATATATACTAATATGTATAAAATAGATAACTAATAAGAACCTGCTGTATAAAAAATAAATAAAATAAAATCCAAAAAAAAAGAGAAAACATACAGATGGCAAATAAGCACGTGAAAAGATGCTCCACATCATATGTCATCAGGGAAACGCAAGGTAAAACAACAGTGAGACACCACTCCACACCTATTAGCATGGCCAAAACCCAGAGCACTGACAACATGAAAGGCTGGTGAGGATGTGGAGCGACAGGAACTCTCATTCATTGCTGGCGGGAACGCAAAAATGGTGCAGCCACTTCAGAAGACATTTTGGTGCTTTCTTAAAAAACTAAACATAGTTTTACCAGACGATCCAACAATCACACTCCTTGGTATTTATCCAAAGGAAATGAAAACTTATGTGCACACAAAAACCTGCACAAAGATGTGTATAGCAGCTTTATTCATAATTGCCAAACAGAAGCAACCAAAAGATGTCCTTCAGTGATGAATAAATAAACTATGGTACATTCAGACAATGGAATATTATTCAAGGCCAAAAAGAAATGAGCTATCAAGCCGTGAAGAAAATATGGAGAAACCTTAAATGCATATTACTAAGTCAAAGAAGCCAATCTGAAGAGGATTTCAATTATAGGACATTTTGGAAAAGGTAAAACTATGGAGAAAGTAAAAAGATCAGTGGTGCCAGAGCCTGGGGAAGGGGAGGGAGGGATGAATATGGGGGATGGGTGCACAGAGGATTTTTTAGGGCAGTGGAACTATTCTGTGTGATACTATTATGGTGGATTCATGTCATTTTACATTTGTCCAAACCCACGGAACATACAATACTCAGAATGACACTGATGTAAACTGTGAGCTTTAAGTGATTATGACATGTCGGCCTAGGTTCATCATTTGTAACAAATGTCCACACTCTGGGGATGCTGATGTTGGGGGAGGCTGTGCATCTGGGGGGGCGGGGGCAGGGGGCATATGGGAAATCTCTGTAACTTCCTCTCAATTTTGCTGTGAACTTTAAACTGTTCTAAAAAATTGTCTTAACAAAATAATGACAGTAGTGAAGGCAGAAATAAAACAGTCAATTCAACAATTATAGGGCTTCCCTGGTGGTGCAGTGGTTGAGAGTTTGCCTGCCAATGCAGGGGACACGGGTTCGAGCCCTGGTCTGGGAAGATCCTACATGCCACGGAGCGACTAGGGCCGTGAGCCACAACTACTGAGCCTGCGCGTCTGGAGCCTGTGCTCCGCGACAGTGAGAGGCCCGCGCATCGCGATGAAGAGTGGCCCCCGCTCGCCGCAACTAGAGAAAGCCCTTGCACAGAAGCGAAGACCCAACACAGCCAAAAATAAATAAATAAATAAATTTATATTTTAAAAAAACCACAATTATAGTTGGTGATTTTGATACACCTCTCTCAATAATTGATAAAACAACTAGATAGAAAATCAGTGAGTATACAGAGAACTTGAACAGCACTATCAACCAGCTTGACCTAACTGACACATAGAAAACATGTCACCCTGCAACATCAGAACACACTTTTTGGACTTCCCTGGTGGCGCAGTGGTTAAGAATCCGCCTGCCAGTGCAGGGGACACGGGTTCAAGCCCTGGTCCTGGAAGATCCCACATGCCGCGGAGCAAGTAAGCCCGTGCGCCAAAACTACTGAGCCTGCACTCTAGAGCCCGTGAGCTACAACTGCTGAAACCCACGCACCTAGAGCCCGTGTTCTGCAACAAGAAAAGCCACCGTAATGAGAAGCCCACGCACTGCGATGAAGAGTAGCCCGCACTCCCCGCAACTAGAGAAAGCCTGTGTGCAGCAACAAAGACCCAACACAGGGACTGCTCTAGTGGCGCAGTGGTTAGGAATCTGCCTGCCAGTGGAGGGGACATGGGTTCGAGCCCTGGTCCAGGAAGATCCCACATGCTGCGGAGCACCTAGGCCTGTGCACAACAACTACTGAGCCTGCGCTATAGAGCCCGCAAGCCACAACTACTGAGCCTGCATGCCACAACTACTGAAGCCTGCACACCTAAAGCCCATGCTCCTCAACAAGATAAGCCACCACTTTGAGAGGCCAGCACACCACAATGAAGAGTAGCCCCCACTCATCACAATTAGAGAAGGCCCGCGCTCAGCAGTGAGGACCCAACAAGCCAAAAATAAATAAATAAATAAATTTATTTTAAAAAAAAAGACCCAACACAGCCAAAAATAAATTAATTTTTTTTAAAAGCTGGTTTATATTTTTTTAAAAAATACCCTTTTTTTTGGTCAAATATATATGGGACATTCTATAGGATAGACACATGATTGGGCATAAAACAAGTCTTAATAAATGTAAAAGGATTAAAATCAGACAAAGTATGTTCTCTATCCACAGTGCAATTAAATTAGAAATCAACAAGAAATTTTGGAAATTCCCAAATATTTGAAAGTTAACACACTTCAAACATGGTTCATAGAAGAAAGCACAAGGGAAATTTTAGAAAATATCTGGAACTGTATGAAAATGAAAACAACATGTAAACACATTTGAGAAACAGCTAAAACAGTGTTTATAGGGAAATTTATAGCATTGGGTACTTAAATTAGAAGAAAAGAAAGATTTTGAATCAGTGGTTTAAGTTCCACCTTAAGAAATTAGAAAAAGACAAATCAAACCCAAAGAATGTGAAAGAAGGAAAAAGACTACAAATCAGAAATCAGTGGACCAGAACACAAAATAGAGCAAAGTAAAAAAAAAAAAAACAATAGAGAAAAAAATCAATGAAACAAAAAGCTGGTTTTTTTTTTAATTATTATTATTATTATTTTATTTATTTATTTATTTACTTATGGCTGTGTTGGGTCTTCGTTTCTGTGTGAGGGCTTTCTCCAGTTGCAGTGAGCAGGGGCCACTCTTCATCGCGGTGCACGGGCATCTCACTATAGCGGCCTCTCTTGTTGCGGGGCACAGGCTCCAGACGCGCAGGCTCAGTAGTTGTGGCTCACGGGCCTAGTTGCTCCATGGCATGTGGGATCTTCCCGGACCAGGGCTCGAACCCATGTCCCCTGCATTGGCAGGCAGATTCTCAACCACTGCGCCACCAGGGAAGCCCAAAGCTGGTTTTTTTAAGATCAGTAAAATTGATAAACCTCTTGACAGACTGATAAGAGAGAAAAAAGACATAAATGACCAACATTGGGAATGAAAGAGAAGACATCATCAGTCCTAATGATCAGGCAAGGATGTTTGCTCTCGCTGCTTCTATTCAAAAACGTACTAAAGGGACTTCCCTGGTGGCGCCAGTGGTTAAGACTCCATGCTCCCAATTCAGGGGGCCCGGGTTAGATCCCTGGTCAAGCAACTAGATCCCACATGCATGCCGCAACTAGGAGTTCACATGCCGCAACTAAAGAGACAGTGAGCCACAACTAAGGAGCCCACAAGCCACAACTAAAGAAGCCCGTGAGCCACAACTAAAGGAGCCCGCCTGCTGCAACTAAGACCCAATGCAACCAAATAAATAAGTAAATAAATATTAAAAAAAAAAAAGAAAACCTGAGGGAATTTTTTTAAATGTACTAAATATCCTAGCCAGTACAATAAGAAGACAAGAAAAAAGAAATAAAAGGCATATACTGTTAATATTCTAAAATGTGATCATCTATGTAAAAAATTCTAAGATCACAGGATACAAGATCAATATACAAAAATAAATACATGTATTTCATATATTTCATAAGTGTATATGAAAATCTATGAAACATTGTTGATAGAAATTTTTTAAAACCACAATAAATGGAGAGATGTAGTGTGTTTATGGATCAGAAGACTCAGTATTGCTAAGATGTCAACACTGTAAAGTCAGTCTATAAAGTCAGTGCAATTCCATTCAATACCCTAGTAAGTTTGGGGGGTTTTTTGGTAGAATTAATAAGCTGCTTCTAAAATTCAAAGACAAATGCAAAGGACCGACAACAGCCAAAACTATGTTGAAAAAGAACAAAGTGATTTCAATAATCACTTACTATAATGTTAACAGTAATCAAGACAGTGTAGCATTTATGTAAGGACAGAGATACAGATCACTGATATAGAATAGAGGGTCCAGAAATAGACTCAAGTATATTTTCAATTGATTTTTAACAACGGTGCCAAGGTTACCTTTCAACAATTTAATATCTGTGTGCAAAAACATGAGTCTCAACCCTTACTTCATACCATATACAAAAGTTAACCCAGGGGCTTCCCTGGTGGCGCAGTGGTTGAGAATCTGCCTGCCAATGCAGGGGACACGGGTTCGAGTCCTGGTCTGGGAAGATCCCACATGCCACGGAGCAACTAGGCCCGTGAGCCACAACTACTGAGCCTGCGCGTCTGGAGCCTGTGCCCCGCAACAAGAGAGGCCGCGATAGTGAGAGGCCCACGCACAGCGATGAAGAGCGGCCCCCACTTGCCGCAACTGGAGAAAGCCCTCGCACAGAAGACCCAACACAGCCATAAATAAATAAATAAATAAATAAAAATTAAAAAAAAAAAAGTTAACTCAAAATGGATCATTGACTTAAATGTCAGAATTAAAAGCATAAAACTTCCAGAAAAAAAAATAAGCAAAAATATTTGTGACCTTGGCTTAGGGAAAGATTTATGAGATAGGGTAAAAATTCATGGACCATAGAGGAAAAAATAGATAAATTGGACTTCTGCAAAATTAAAAATATTGCTCTTCAAATGACATTAAGAAAATGAAAAGGCAAGCTACAGACTAAGAAAAAATATTTTACAGACACACACACAACTTGGTTTAAAAAATGGACAAAAGATTTGAACACATATTTTACCATATCATTAAACATCAAGGAGATGAAAATTTACACTAAAATAAGATGTCACTACAAACCTACTAGAATAACTAAACTTAAAAAGGTTTACAACATCAAGTGTTGGCAAGGGCATGGAACAACTGGATCTCTCATACTTTGCTGCCAAGTGGTACAGCCACTTTGGAAAACTGGGAGTTTTCTTATAAAGTTAAACACATATATACTTACCATTTGATCCAGCAATATCATTCTTGAATTTATCCAAAAGGAATGAAAATGTATATCCACAGAAACACTTATATGCAAATGTTCATAGCAGCCTTAATCACCATAGCCACAAACTGAAACAAATCAACTGTCCATCTACTAGTGATTGAATAAATAAATCGTGGCATAATCATACAATGGAATACTACTCAGCAGCAAAAAAGAATGGACTGCTGATATACTCAACAGCACAGGTGAATCTCAAAGCATTACATTGGATAAGAGAAGCCAGACACAAAAAGGTACATACTGTATGTATGATACCATTTTTACAAAATTCCAGAAAAGGTGAAACAGTGATGAAAAGCAGATCAATGGCTGCAAAAAGCTGGAGGTTGGGGAGGTGGTTGAATAGAAATGATCTTGAGGGAACTTTCTGGAGTGATGGAAATGCTTTATATTTTTACTGTGGTAGTGTTTACATGACTGTACACATTTCTCAAAACTCATTGAATTTTACACTTAAAATTGGTGAATTTTATTATATGTAAATTATACCTCAATAAGCTGATTGAAAAAAAAAGAAGTCCTTAACCAGGAAAATTGGATATGAATGATACCCTGCCTAATGAAGAAGTGCCTTTCATAACACTGATCTAATTTCAGTAAGCCTCATGCTATCACTTGAAAGATCAGTAATGAAGACATAACATCAACTGATTTAAAACCTTAGGTGTAAAGTCATCACTAGCAATATTAGCTTCTCAAAAATATCTCAAGTACTAAAAATAAAAATGTTTGCAATAGATTACATTACTTTTCACACATTTATTTGCTTCTTTGAAACAAAAGCAATTAAATTAATTTGAATTAATAAATTTCAACCGTTGTGTGGGGTAGGGAAACCTATTCATTGAGAGAAGGAGGCTCTGGAAATTGTCACTTGAGTTAAAGAAAAGTATACTGTGCACCTAAGACATTCTGGTCCCTGCGCTGAGGACCCCTCCACGAAAGAGGTGACAATCTACAGGAAGAAATGGAATTGCAAACAATTACAATTCAATGTGATGAACAGTGATAAGAACATGTACAGGGCGCTGTAATACTGAAAAACACAATAATGAGCTCTGAGGATGTAGAGATGGAGTCATCAGGGAAGCCTTTAGAGGGTAGATGAAACCTGATGACAGAAGGTAAATATTCCCAAGGGACCCTGAGGGCGGTCTATGCCAAATGAAAGGGGTAAAAAGGGACACTGGAAAGAATGAAATCTTGCTATTTGTGACAACCTGGATGGACCTCTCGGGCACTGAGCTAAATGAAATAAGTCAGACAAAGACAAATATCGTATACTCTTTCTTATATGTGGAATCTAAAACAACAACAACAACTGAACAAACAAAAACAAGCTCAGAGATACAGATAACTGATGGGGTTTTGCCAGAGACTAAGTGGGGGTGGGGTGGGAGAAATGGGTGAACCGTTGTTGTTGTTTTTGTTTAGTTTAAATAAATTTAATTTTTTAATGACTGAATGAGAAAAAGGGAAAAAGAAGGGACATTAGCTAATGTAACTGTCACCCCATCTGGAACAACCTGGGAAATTAATTGCAAGAATACGTACCTGCTTCAACCCTATGACTTCCCAGCAGGACTTTTCTTCTGTAATTCAATATTATTCTAAAAGTATTGCCATCTCTCAGACAGTACTGGGTTACACCCCCCAGGCCAATCAAGCTGTGACTTTCAGTAGGGTTGCCCTGGGGAAGGGAATCTGTTCAGAGGTGAATATCTAGAAAATATGGCAAACAGAAGTAAAAAACAAACAAAAAACTCCCATGTAAATTCCTGAAAGTGCAAAAACACGCCTACCCTCCCTACTCAGAAACAAAAGAAAGGAAAAGCACCACAATAATACAGTTGAAAGGTGCCTCAGTCACTGCAGGCACAGGAAAATTGTATGCAAACATGTAATGGCCTCCATTCTGCACACCTGGAAGCAGATCGGAGCAGCCCCTTGGAGCCAATACCAAACCTACCAAAGAGCAGTCCTGGATATCCACCTGGCCTTGGCTACTAGCTCTAAGAGGGAAACAGGTAACACCAGCACAAACCCCAGACCAATAGTTCTTGAGGCTCTTTTCCTCTTTCCACGCCAGTTGCATGTATAATTCTGTAATCAGGCACAGTGAGTCCCCATGCTCCGAGCAATGTGGCACCCTCTCTCCTCTCATTGAGAATGACTGCCCTGATGCACAGGAATGCAATAGAAAACTGAATGCTGAACAAATAGTTGAGTGAGATAAAACCCTAACTAGAAAAACCCTAATACAAAACCCCGGCAAATATCCATACATCAGCCTCCTATATCTCACCTCCAGTCTCCTAAATCGTCATATTCATTTTATTATTCCTCCATGTAGATCAGGAAGAATCAATTCATTTATTTGTGTTCAAATACAAATCTTGGTTCTCCCATAAGGAACAGCCCCCATTGATGGGTAGTTACCACTAAAAGGTGGAGTCACAATGGGCCAGGCAGGCCTAGAATGGGCACAGAAGGGCAGTTGCCATCTTGTTTATACACCAAGGGAATGACCTCCAAGCAAGCAACAGCCATCAGATTAGTAATAAAAGGAATCTGTCAGGCACTCCGAGATGGCAAGTCACGCCATCTGGTGGAATCAACAGTGCATCTCTAGAAACTCAAAGCCAACCTGCCGAAAAAGGAGTAGAACTGAAACTTCTGGTGTGGTGGGAAAAATACTTTGGTTCTCTAGTACAATACTTTGGTACTCTTTAATTCTGGAAAAGAAAGGTCTCAGCTGATTTGCTCACATATTAACTTCATAAATTAACATGCACCTTGTTAATGACACTCAAATTAATTGATGCGGTATCCCTAAGCACAAATTTCAATTACAATTGAAATTTGTAATTACATTCTACAAATTTAGAGCTTACTACAGCTTCTCCCTAAGGACCCTTCAGTTCTGTGATTCCATATCATCTACGGCTGAGGCACATTGGATTCTAATCAGACATGGCTGTGTTCATGAACTCTCAGTAAAGGCTATATGGGAACTCACTTTAGGAAAAGTTATTAACTCATTCAACAAATATCTGTTGACTATGTATAATGTGCCAGCAACAGTCCTAGGCTGTGAATATAATTTTAAAAGGTAAAGATAGTGGGAAAAAGGGGTTGGAGGGTAGGGTGGTCAGAGGTCTCTTGGAGATGATATTTGAAATCCAAACAGTCTTCTCATGATGAAATTTGTTTTTAAAAACAACCATTCCAGAACATATATCTAGATGAGCCTTTTTCAAAATTCTTCTGGGACTCCTCTCTGGTTTCTGCCTTCAAAGCCAATGTGTGAAGCCCATTAAGAAAAACAGGCTTACCTCAAAGCAGCATAATCCAGCTTTAGTACCACCTCTTTCTTTGACCCTAAACATCTTTGGGATATTTCTTAAAGTTAATCCAGTCTCAGTGTATACATTAACCTAACATTTTGGTGGGGAAATGTGCAATGTGTCTTCTTGATGGATAGTATTGCTAATGAACACACCTCTGGCAATTGTGCTGTTCTTTTGCTGTGAAAGTCTTCATCCTTCTTCTTCTAGGTAAGGATCTATGAAACAGTCGTGAAAATAAAATGTTCAGCAAACAAAGGCAGGAGGAAAGTGGAAGAAAAGGATAGTACTGAGACAAAGGGAGGGGTAATGGATTGAAGAACAAAACCTGAAAAATTGCTCCAAAGCGTCTTCGCTTATAGTTCAGCTTTCTAGACCTATGTTCTCATTAGATCTCCAGGGTATCCTCTCCCTGGGTCAAGCAACCCACTTTCCATAAATCTAGTTTCCCCTATCTTTCCCTGGTGAAATTAAGGAGTCGGCCAATGGTAAAACAATGATGTGACTCAAATTGTTACACAGTACTACCACCTCCACCATGTTCTCCATTCCACGTGTAAAATTATTTCTAACTTCCCTGGTGTCAAAACTGTCACTAATATGTATTAATTGAAAGCATTATAGGTCTTGTATGAATCCTCAAAGTGAGCAGGGTTACATCTATTTATCCTATTTATTACACCTATTTTTGCAGAGCTTGATATCATGCTGCCTTTGTATTTTAAAGTCATAATTAACCAATAAAAACTTAGTCTCAATGGAGCAAATCCAGGGAGAAAAAGATTGGTTTTTTGTATTGACCAAAGCATTCAACTAAGTCCATAAGAATCCTAAGAACCAATGTAGGTATATTCCAAATAGCCAACATTCGTGTCATAATCAGTTGAATGAGGAAATATCAAAACCTCTTCACGCACATAAAAAGAAATTGTCTCTTAGCTCAAAGAGGTATGCTGAGCAACATACTTGCCCTTTAGAATGTACCAGGATGTCTTTATATCTCTATATTACTTTTATAAATAACATGAGAAAAAAATGAAGATATTTCCATTTTTATTTTTAAAAGGTACATAAAGGAGGGTCCAAAGGAAGTCTCCAAATGAGAACAACAAACTCCCAAATCTGTGTATAACTATCAAAATTTGAGTCAGCAATTAAATATTTGCTTTAAACTTTCTATTAAAGTAGAATAAAAAAGAAACACAGCACAACTTCTATAGGGATATCAGGATAGTCATAACAATAAATCTGGCTTGGTGTAAACATGACTATTATTATATTTTCTCCCCTTCCTGGGGAGACATAGCCAAAAATGCTTAAATTAACCCCAAGATGGTAATAGAAGTATAACCTGGGCCGTCAATTCAATTTGTACTAAACATTGATTTATCTGCAACTAAATGTTAATTTCTTTCCTTCCAGTTCAGAAATACACCTTTAATAATTTTTCATTAGCTTGGAAGATCCAAATGCCTAAATTAAGAATGCTATTATGCCTTAGTCCATGAACAGGCTTGCTATAGCCCAAATGTCTTTTTTTCAGGATAAGTTTGTTTTTTCTGATGTTACCATCACATTTATTCAATATCATGAGATAACATCATGACTTACAAATACCATGGTTATCATTAATAATAATGCACAAAATAAACAGAATTCCCTGATACTTAGTAGAAACACTATGCTAATCCCAGAATATGAATTTACTGCTTCTGTGAATACTGTTTATTTTACTGTTTTTTTTTTTTTTAATAATTTGTTTTTATTTTTGGCTGTATTGGGTCTTCATTGCCGTGCACAGGCTTCTCATTGCGGTGGCTTCTCTCGTTGTGGAGCACAGGCTCCAGGCGTGAGGGCCTCAGTAGTTGTGGCGCATGGGCTCAGTTGCTCCACAGCATGTGGGATCTTCCCGGCCCAGGGCTTGAACCCGTGTCCCCTGCATTGATAGGAGGATTTTTAACCACTGAGCCACTAGGGAAGCCCCCAATTTTACTGTTTTCTTTGCAGCAGAAATACATAGCTGGGGCCAATTTTAGAATCAAACCCCCAGTCTCTAAGAAGGGCATTTCATACTCTTAAGAACTAAATTCTCTTTTCTAATACCAAAATGTGGTTTACAATTATAATATTTATCCCCTTACCATTCCTTCTGCTTCAGTTAGGTGTGGTGTAATTTCCATGTCACATAACCTTTTCAAACCACATAAATTTGTGCAGCACCTTTGAAGTTTACAGTGCTTCTACAAAAACACCTGATTTAATTCTGGAAATCCTGCTCAGTAATACTGAAAATAATGTAAAATACAATATAAAATTGAACCAAAATATCTTGTAACATTTAATAATTGCAAATATATTTATTACAATTTACAGATTAGCTAACAGTTATATACACAAATATAATTTTAGCTATAAAGTCCCAACAAACTGGTTACATTTAAATCATTGGATCTGTAGAAGCCAATTTAGATGTCTTCTAGTCCCCTAACTTCACCTTCCTTAAATTATAAAAAAATAAAATCTGATAGTTTTGATTTCAAGTTAAAGATGACGAGATGGTGTTATCACATTTGAACACTCAGAAAAGGAAATTTTACTTGTCTGTACAAAGCCTTTCATATGCTACATTGATACTTAAAGCACCGTTGCAAGACTTTTAGGTGTGTAAAATGTTCAGTTAAAACTTCCAAGGATTTTAAGACTGAAGGTTTAACTTTGTTCCAGCAACTAGAATCGGAAGGAAACTGGTAAGAATTCTGTTTCTTCCCTTGTCCAACTTTAAAATGGTCCCTTTTGTCCTTATCACCACCTGATCACTTCTTTTAAAGGAGGGTAGTAAATGCGAGAACTCTTCACCAAGCTTTTACGTATTTGGTAGTGAGGCTGGAATCTCAAGGGAACAGTTCTCCAAAATCCAGTAAATGTAAAGGTATCCCATTATTTTCATATATGCAGAGGTGCAAGATTTCAGAAACACAAAACACAACCTAAGTCTCTGAAAACAGTATACTTCAGTCTGGTTTTAAAAGAATGCCTACACATTTTCAAAGTTTTCTTTTCAAGGCAAGTGACACCTTCTTTCCAACTGACACAGCTGGTGTTTGAAACTTAGCTTATTTCCATGGTGTTATACCAGACTCTATAAATGCATTCCCTGTGATTACCTAAAATGCAGGGGCACAAACCACATTGAAGAAGGGCTCTGCAAAAAACTGACTTTTACTTGTACTCTCAGTGTGTTTACGTATGAATATATATATACACATATATATACATATTAACACTAGAGGCAGTTCTTAGAGCAAACCAAACAAATAAAATAATGACCAGGTAGATTATAAACTGAGGTAGTAACCCTGCAAGCACTTCTGATGAAAAATTTGTCCCCACTCTGGAACAACTTCAAAATTAAGAGGTCATCTATTCTATTCATGTTTTCCATTACCTGTGATAGGAGGCACATGAAATAAAAATAGACCATTAAGGAGTTGGTTAACATTCCCTCAACCTAACAAATGCACACCATGTAGAACTAGCTAAATAAACCAAACACAATCAGTCACTGCAGAAACTTTGATTCAAAAGTAAACTTTGGTCAAGGTAAATCTGGAAAATCTCATTTCTTTGTAGTTTTTTTTTTTGCTTGTAGTTTGCTTTGGAAAATGAACATTGTCACTTTTGTTTATTAAAGATACCGCCTTTTTTCAAGTGGAAAAAAAAACAAAAGTAAACTTTGGGCTGAAGATATTAAGACTTTCTATTTGTTAAATCTATAGTTCTTTCCTGAAACTATAGGTCTTGCCATTACTTCTCTCACTATTAAAAAAGGAGAACACCATAAACTTGGATATTGACTGAAGTCTACATTTTACATTTCAAACTGGAAAATTAAGAACTGCCCATTTCCAAGTTCACAGTGCCATCCTGACAGGTTTTAAAAGTGACGGTGCTGAGGCATGATATTAATAACACTGGTTTTCTTTTGAGAGCACATACAACAAGACCAAACTGCTCTGAGATGTCTCCTATCTTCTTCCTAGGAAAATTTTAAGCTTTTAAATTTAAAAGCAACTATGATGCAATTATTACTTCTGCTGTCTTTTACAACAATTTCTACCTGTTGAAGACACAAAGAACCACCCAAGTGGGAACTATAATAACATATACAGAATCTTCTTCAAAAAAGAGTTTGCACAGAAATTAAGTATATCAGATGTTAAAATTTGGCAGAAATATGCAGCTTTCCCAAAGTAACAGAAAGTACTGCACATATAGGTTTTGTGACAGTCCTTGGAAATATCCTAGGTAGAGCTTAATCCAGAAATAAAAACCCACCACACATTTTCAACCAGTCATTTTTAGAAAGAAAAAAAAACCACAATGACACAAGATAATGTACTTTAAGTTGGTAGTACATACAAGATTATTTTCTTAGCCTTGAAGTAGAAGGGCCAAATTACTGAAATAAAAAAATATATAGAGAAAACATAACAGCCCATTAATTTCAGAATGTTCGGGGGGAAAAAAGAGCCCAAAGTTTTTAGACAGGTACACGTAATTTAAATTAGAATGAAAAATGGGCTTCGAACCCTATAAATATTGTTTCCCAAGAAAATAAGTTTTCAAAGTGCAAAACTACACCATAAGAGGTCCCCTTTTCACTTCAGCAAGCAAACAACATTCAAAAACAAATCCAACTAAACAAAAAAGGAGGATTAGAAATCACACCGTCTCATCCTTCATTTTCAGGTCTTGGCTTCAAACCTGTACATTTCTGAGTGGGATATATTGCAAAAAAAAACATATTAAATTAGGTCACTGGATCCAAGTTGCATATCCTCTAAGAAAAAAGTCAAAGGACAGCTGCCAATTTTTGTTTTTAAAAGAAACCTCTCAAGTAAGAGGTAGTGTTTGCTAGGGCCAGAGGCTGTCACATCATCTTAACATTGCTCGAAAACATTAAGTCCTTTGAAGCACATTTCCTGGAGTCTATTAAACATTTTTTCTCTGTGCTCAAATGTCAAGCAGTATCCAATAGCGTCTTCTGTTTCTTGAATTCGTTTCTGGAACCTGCATCCATCCCGTGCAAATTCTTCCCATGGTCCTTTTCGATCCTCATCACCACTTATATAATACTCAGTAACTTCTTCAAGGAAGGTTACCTATAAAGATATAGACTAATTTTAATCTCAAGTATAACAGAAGCAAAAGGAAGGAATGAAGGGAGGAAGGAAGGGAGGGAGGGAGGAAAGGAAGGGTTCTAACTGACTAGATGACACCTGAATAAAACAGTGGGCAAATGTCCCTTTAATTCCTTTCTCTTTCTCCTTCTCTCTCTCTCACACAACACACACACACACACACACACACACACACACACAACACCCAGAGTGCCATCCCCCATCCATTATCCAGTCAACCCCAGACTACCCCCTCCTAGTTTTGGTGTTAAAAATGAATCCAGATGGGTAAGTGAAATTCTTCTGATGTTATTAATCTTTACTTTTTTTAATCCTTAGGGAAATCAATTCTGTGATACTCTTCCAAATGACAAATGTTTCCAAACAAAATATTTCAGAAATATATTCCTGGAGTCAATGCTTTTATTACAACACAAAAGCTTTAACAAGATCGTGACTTATTTCTATTCTTCCTTTTTCCAAAAAAAAATTTCACTTTTCAGTGCTTTCCAATTCTTGAATCATAAATATGTAGTATTATTCTTATATTATTACTTTTGTAATAAGAATACAGAAGAGAGTTACTTAGTAAACAAACTGCAGTAAAATTAACATATCTTTAAAGTTATGTTACTATAAGAGAGACTGTAGTTAAGATAAAAACCCTCTTTGTATTCCTCCTCAATACGCTATCACTACATATACATGAAATTGAGAATATTACAATATACATGATCACATGTAAGAGTGACAGTCCCTTTTAATCCCTACTTAATTTCTAATATGGAAGTTTCTTTTTAAGATATCAAACACCAAAAGTAAAAACTTGTTTTAAAATACGTTCAATAGTTACATCAGCTAATCCCACTGTGACCTACTACTTTCATTCCCTTTACATCAGGCCAAGGAATGCCCCCGAGGACAATTAGTAGGTATGTAATACCTTAAAAGATATTGCATTCTAGTGTTACTCATTCATTGTGTCACCAAGATAAATAACAACAACAAACATTTATATAGTGGTTATCATATGCCAGGCTCTTTTCAAAGTACTTGGCAATTTTTATCTCACTTAATCATCCTATCAACCCTATAGGGTATGTATTACTATCATCTCCATTGTACAGATAAGGAAACCAAGGTAGGTAGGTTAACTGACCTGTTCAAATCACACAGCTTCTATGCATGCAATAAGGATTCAAACCCTGAGTCTGGCTCCACAATCTGCATCATGTTATGCCATGACGCAAAGCATTTTAAACTCCCAGATCTGAAAGCCTTATTCTAAGAAGTAGGCTCTATCCATTATTCCCATATACCTAAAGAATGGCATGTAGTCAAAGGCTATAAATAATTTTACCATATCTCAGACATAATCTTTTACAAATGTTGCTTCTAGTTCATAGTAATAGTTGAGACACATCTCCTTGACTCATCTCAGTCTTATTCAATGAGCAAGCTAAAAGGAGGCATGAGATTGGCCTGAGGTCCCTGAACAAGAAAGAGCTACCATTTTAAAGGCAAAGCAACTAACTGTGAGTTTTATCTACTCACCTCATTTAAACCGTGCAATAATTCATACAATAGTTATTATTATTATTATTACTTCCATAAGATAAATAAGTGAATCAAAGCCATGAGAGGTCAAGTTACTTCCTAGCTCTGGCTGTCTTCCCAAATCTCTTGGCCCTAACTACTCAGGAGTGGGGAACAAAGGTCTCCAGGTGCCAAGTGCTCCTTCCATTGCCCCACTTCGCTTCTTACCTATTCACTAAATAGGTCATTTTGTCAGGGACCCTTTAAAAATATAGAGGAAAACTCTTTGATGACAGCATTCACAAAAGTGTAAACTGAAATTTAATTTTTATTATGCCTTATTCTGCTTCTATGGCTAAGACATAAGATTACCACCATTTAGGGACATCTTCTACCCCTGGAAGAGTTTCAAAGTATTAAGCTGGTCATTTGGAGCCAGTGGATGGTTCTTTCCACTTGAAACTTTGATGCTGCAGAATCTGAGGTCAATAATAATTTACCTACACCTTTCTCTTTCCAAATATAAGTAAAGGTAACTGAAGAAACTTTCCCTTCACAATAAAAGATACCCTGTGTGTTTGGGGGGATCTCTCTCCAATTAATAACTTCAGCTGAATAAACAATAGAGAAAAAAAAGCAATTCAAAAGACTCCCAAAATAAGGTTAACTTGACAATGTGTTGAAAGAGTAAAATAAAATGCTCCGTGAAGTTTTAAGACTAGCCTGGGAATAGGAAGCAACTACTCAAGAAAACCAAATAAGTGACCATCATTGTTACAAATGATTATTAACCTGCAGCTGGCCAATAATAACTAGTACTGCCTTCTCAAGAAAAAGCAACACTATTTTCTGTATTGTTTTTGACTGTCAATTAAAATCCCAAATGTCCAAAAGTTTTTAATATTGAAATTAGTATTTTCTTTCATGGCAAACAACCAGACAAATATGACTTGCTACTTGGTACCATCATCCCTTTGGGTTCTAACGGACAGGAACGAAGACACTGTTATCATGTAACTACAACACTAAGTGTCTGCAAACACCACATTTATTACCATTTAAAACTCTATGGCTATAATAGGATCTTCTCAATCTCTAGAATTAAATCGTGTACACACAAGGTTTAATTTTTGTTTCTTAAAAAAAAAGTGAAAAGTTGAAGCTTGGAGGAAAACAGTCCAGAGCTGCCAATCCAAAAGAAAACAGCACCTTCCAGCTAACATCTATACAATGGCACCTTCAATTCAGACAGGAATAACACTCTAATGAGGGAAGTGGGGGGTGGGGGGGAAGCTCATTTCTCAATCCAAGTATAAGAGCTTGCAGTCCTTCCTCAAAAATATGCACTGTTATGCCTCCAGGAAAGTCATGCTGATATCCTTAACCACATCAGAACAGGCAATACAAATTATCAGGCATGTTAAAAGAAAGAAACAAACCTTTTTTCTCTGGATGTGTGTGTGTCTTTCTCCAGAAAGAACCCCACCCTGTACCAAGTCTGGACATTCACTTTCTCGGCTCCCTGACAGTTGCACCTTACAGGAAAGTAAGGTGTGACACTCAGAAATGGCCACAATAGACTCAGATGGCCTCTCTGAGTCACGACAGCCTTCCCAATTTTTCCCTGATGTTTGAAAAGGAGCCTTAAAATTTAGAAGGTTGTAGGGGTCATCGGAATTACAGAAAGAGTTCCACAGTTTGAGACTCTCTGCTTCATCTGCACTAGATTCCCAGTCATCTTCTTCTCCAGAATTACGGTCAGGAGACTCAGGAAGGCTTGCAGTCCGGGGAGGATTTTCTAGATTAGACTTGTCAGACAAATCCGTCTCTGAGCCAGAAGGGTCTCTGGGAAGAATTTTGGCAGCAGTCTGAATTGTTGCTGTGAAGTTTTGGGGGTTATAAGGATCGACACTATAGAAAGAGTTCCAAAGGTGGAGCCCTTCTGAGTCTTGTTCAAGGTCTGATTCTGAGAGTGAGCTATCGCTATCAAAACCATCATCCTCAGCGTCTTCATCCCAATCCTCACCTTCTGAATCAGAACTTGTTTCCAGGTCACTGGCTGCACCTCCCAAAATGTAATCTATCAATTTGTTGCTACAGGCTGGTCTGGCAGAAGTGGGAAGGTCATCGTCTATGTCTGAGGAGTCAACTACACTTGTTTGGTCCTCTCCAGGCTCCTGCTCCGTAGGAACCTCACAAGATAGACAGCCTTCCGAGGTGCCCTGTCTTTCCAGAGCAAGGGGAACCTCTTTAGTCAACAATTCTATTTTCTCCTCAGTGGGTTCCTGAGCGGTTCCGGGAACGGCTCCAGCAGCGGGAACACACTGTGTTGCACTATCTCTGCGGTGCTTCAGATCCATCCGGAGCAGGCTGTGCTCCTCCTCCAGGCTGTGGTAGCCATGATCTTGGTCAGGGGTGGGTAACGCTTGGCCCTTGCTGGCCTGCTGAAGGAATTCCAGCCGCTTCATGCGAAGATGGTGGATTTCGGGCAGCCCTTCTCTAGAGAGAGGCGCACATCCCTGCCACGAGACGCGAACCATCTCCGCGTTGAGCGGCTGGGGATGAGACGGGACCTCATCCAGGCAGCCGCTCTCTGAGCTCAGCGCCTGGAAATCGACCAGCTCGCCACTTCCAACGCTGCTCTGATAGCTCAGCTCTACCCGGGGCAGGCAGTCCAGATAGGAGGGGTTCAGCAAATAGGAGACGACGTTGGCATTGCTTAAGCGCTGAACGTTGAGAGGCCCGGAGGGCGAAGGGCCAAGTTCCCGGCCGGAGAACAGACTGGCTTGGAGCTCCACTCCCCACAGCTGCTGCTCTAGGAGAAAAGCGTGGGCTGCGGAGTCCAAAGTTCCTCCCCTGGCTTTAAGTTCCAATTCTAGATCTGGGGACGAGCACTGCCAGTGGATGCCCTCCTCTAGCCAATCGAGGGGAACGGCGGCCGCGTCAGCCGAGGGGTCGAGCCGCAGCGAACTCAGAGATTTCGGCGCCGTGGGGGCGGCGGGTTCCTCCCGGGCCCTCAGGGCTCTCAGCACGCTGTAGCCTCCAGCAAAATCTAGCCATCTGGTCGGAATCATCCCACCGAAAAGCTGGCTCCAGATCAGCAGCTTCTGAAGCAAGCCGGGGAGCGGCGCGAAGAGTTGGGAAAGCACCTGCATCCACGAGCTGCGCCGAGCCTCGGGCGGGGGACAAGAAGCCAGTTTGAGATCCCCGGAGTGTTCCGAGGCAGGAGGTGCGGGGAACTTGGAAGTGCCTGGTCGCGAGCGCCGAGGGAAGAAGAAGGGCAGCCGGAACCGGGAGTCCGCCAGCGGGGCGGCCCGTTCCCGCGATCCGTCTGCTGCCGGCTCCATCTCCGCGTTCTCGGCAGTCTCTCAGGGAGGAACGCGGAGCTCAGCGGCGGGCGGCCGGGAGGGACTCCAAAAGGCCTACAGAGTCTCAGCCTTGCCCAGCGGCGGAGTTGATGCCCCAGGCCGATCCCCGGGCCAACAGAAGAGCCACAGAGGAGAGCGGCTTCGGCCGCGGGCGGCAGACCACAGTCCGGAACGGCGGGCACAGGACGCGGCGGCCGAGGCGACATCCATCCTGGCGGAAAGGAGGTGTCCTAGTCCTCTCCAGCCCTCTCCACCATAGATAGGAGCCCTTCCGCGGAGGCGGCGGCGGCGACTTGCCAGGAGAGACGGACCGTGGAAAAGCCCCTCAGCTAAGCGACCCCGGAAGGGCTGGGCCGGCGGGCGGGTGGAAGCGAAGCTCAAAATGGCCGCAGGGCCAGCGCCGAGGCAGGACGCCTCCAGGCAAGCGGACGAGACGAAGGATGGCGGACGGCTACGCCACCAGCTCAGGGCCGCCGAACGTCACTCGCAGGATCAGGCGGGCGGGCCTTTCCGCACTCTTCCTTGTGGCCGCTGATTGGCCTCGCTCAGGTCCCTGTCGGCTTCCTTACTCTCGGTAGACGCAGCTCGCGCGAGGGAGATTGCATCAGCCGGGCCCAGGCTCTACGCGTGCGCACTTGCTGCTCGGCGGTCGCCTAGGAAACCGCCCCTCCACCCCCCTCCAGCCCCTCCTCCCCGCCCTTTGGGCCAAGGGGTGCGGCTTAAAGAGGTGGAGAATTCCCTGGAAGCCTTTTAATGGCCTAATACACACCCAAGTGTATACAAATATCTTAGACTTGCATATATCTATGCAACACTGGGGTTCCAGTGTTATTGAGTGCTAAGTAGATCATCAACCTAAGATCTTAGTATAATAAAAGTTGGGAAATGCTGTGTAGATACATATCTGGTGTTAACACTAGTAATGTGATTAATAAGTCTTAAGTGAAAAATGAGGGCTTCCCTGGTGGCGCCCTGGTTGAGAGTCTGCCTGCTTAATGCAAGGGACACGGGTTTGAGCCCTGGTCTGGGAAGATCCCACATGCCGCGGAGCAACTGGGCCCGTGAGCCACAATTACTGAGCCTGCGCGTCTGGAGCCTGTGCTCCGCAACAAGAGAGGCCGCGATAGTGAGAGGCCCGCGCACCGCGATGAAGAGTGGCCCCCACTTGCCACAACTAGAGAAAGCCCTCGCACAGAAACGAAGACCCAACACAGCCAAAAATAAATAAACAAAAACATAAAAATTAAAAAAAAAAAAGAAAAATGAATCATTATGCATTCCTGCCCCGTCGGTTTTAGGGTTTCTAACCAACGGTTTAGCTCTACCTAGGATCTAGCTTTGAGGTCTTTCAGCATCCAACCCACATATGTCTCATAAAAAAGTGAACTCATGTTTCTCACGTGGTGTCCCTGTTAGACAATTCCCTCGGTGGGGCAAACTGAAGTCACAGAGGAGGAAAGAAACGGAGCCCTCAGAACTGTTTACTCTCTTTTATACTTCCCATTCAAGTCATATTCAAGTCATATTTGTATCCTGAGCCCACAGAACCACAGGATACAACACCCAAAGAAGGAAGCACAGACCATTATCCTTTGAAAAAATTATGTCTCATAATCTTAGTTGCTACATTTGATTCTCTCTTGTGAGTTTGGTCTTAGTCCATTTCTTTATTTCTGCTAAAACTTTTTAATCGACACCTCTGAAGTCAAGTATCTGTTACTGAGGGAGTGTAGCAGTTTTGAGCACTGGGGACAGCAGTAAGATCTTTTAGGAGCCAAGAGGAGGCCAGCTGCTCCTCTTTGTTGGGACTGTTCAGAGAACAGCCACTTCTTTCTAGGAAACTAAGAGGTCCTCGATTTCTGTGGTTTACCCCTTTTTATCTTATTATCCGTATCTCTGGAAATACCTCATTTACAATCCTAAGAACTTCAGAACTTCAGAAAAAATGTATTAATAATAGGAGTCAGTTTAATAATAGACCAAGAGATCCAAGTATGCAAATTATATACTCAAAGCTTCAGTGGGTTGGTGAGTGAACGAAATTCCTAATATCGTGCCTACCCTAGATAGAGTAGGGGCACAAACATCAGCTAATATTTGTTATGTAGCAGCTAACAATTGTTTCACATCACCTGCAGAATAAAGGCTCTGTACAGTCTGTCCTTCCACTATACTTTTCCAGACTTCTCTTCAGTAACTTCCCTTCATGCAGGTTATACTCTAGGAACACTGGGCTTGTTTCATGCCACTATTCATGCTGTTTCTCAGCCAAGAAAGCCATCACCTCCTCTGTTATATACCTACTCATGCTTCAAGGTCCAACTCAAATGGCAACACCTTCTTGAAGTCTTTGCTGAACTTCCCAGTCAGAATTATATTGTTATACTCTATTAGAGCACTACACTATATATCCCTGTGAATGTTCTTCTCTCTTGCTGGACTCAGCTCCTTGAGGGCTGTATGCCAGTAGTTCCCAAAGTATGCTCTGGGAACCCCTGGGGATCCCATTTTAAGACCCTTTCAGAGGATCCTCAAGGTCAAAAATATTTTCATGATAATACTAAGCTGTTATTTTCCTTTTTTTAAAAAAATTAATTAATTTATTTGTTTTTATTTTTGGTTGTGTTGGGTCTTCGTTGCGGTGCGCGGCTTCTCATTGTGGTGGCTTCTCTTGTGGTGGAGCACGGGCTCTAGGCCCGCGGGCTCAGTAGTTGTGGCGCACGGGCTTAGTTGCTCCGCAGCATGTGGGATCTTCCAGGACCAGGGCTCGAACCCGTGTCCCCTGCATTAGCAGGCAGATTCTTAACCACTGCGCCACCAGGGAAGCCCTATTTTCCTTTTTAACTCTCATTTTCTCATGAGTATATAGTGGACATGTACCTTCTAGAGGACACATGATATGGGATCTGGCAACAGACTGAATGCAAAAGCAGACATGAGATCCTAGATGTCTTTTATAAAGCCCGATATTAAAGACATTTGGAAAAAAATGTAAAACAATGCCACTCTTCTTGCTAGACATTTTTGTTTTGAAAAAAATATTTTTTCATTAAGAGTGTTATTTATGTTAACATGTAATGGGTTTATTATTTTTTAATTAACAAATATTTTTTAAATTCCTCAGGTTTGAGTTCTAAAACAATAATTATCCATAGATATAATTTACATAAGCAAAAGTTCTTTGGGGTCATCAACAATTCTTAAGAGTGTAAAAAGGAAGGGGTCCTGAGACCAAAAAGTTTAGGAACCACTGACCTAGCATGTTGACTGGCACATAATAGGTGCCAGTTTGTTGAATGAATGGAAGCGTAATAATACTTTAAAATAATAGCATCTTCCTTATGGTCAAGACTTTTACATTCCACTCTCAACTTTGTCACTAACACCATGGGCCTCCCCCCCAAATGTTCCTTAAAACATCTTGAATGGGCCTTTCCTTCCCCATCTAGTCATTGGATACATACTTTTAATCTTCCGTACCTTGGAAGTTGCTCTAAAGGGAAAAAATGCCATCATAAAGTACTGGAAAACTCTAAGAATATGTGACTTTGCCTTGTCAGTCTCTGCAGGAAACTAAAGTGTGAACCATCTCCTGCAGCCCTCTATCAACCAGGCGGCAGAGGGAGGGCAGCTCTGTTCACAGAGATAGCGCTGTGTTGCCAGGGCTGTGTGCGTGCTGGTGAAGACAAGAAGTCTTTAGACGGGCCAGCTGACTGGCACTTTGGCAGAAGGTAATTTAAACCTCAGCTAATTATGTTTATTTTTAAAGATTTTGCAGGGCCTGAGGTAAAGGGTGTATAGCTTTTCACTTCATTTTTCAGTCAGTACCACCTCCAAAATCTTTTCCCAAGTATCCCACACTCCGGAAACCACCTCCTATCTTTCCAGCTCGCTGCCTTGGAATCCCTATTCAGGTACTTATCACCGCCCCCCACCCGCCAAACCTCCAAACCATTGCCATTACCACTTTTTTTGTGATTCATCACCCTCCTTCACTTCCCTCCTTACCCAAGCATGAATTCCATGGTCCAGTATGAAAACTACCCCCTTGCAAAGACCCTTCATTCTTGTGCTCTACACCAATATTCTTCTCTGGCAAAACCCCAACCCTAGTGAAACCCAACTATCCACTTATTCTGAGCCTACCCCCTTGCAGCTAGCCATTGCTGGAGAAAAGCACTCAGACATGCTGACTGACTCACTTCCTATTTGTAATGACAAATTTCATCCATGCCAGGCATTCCTGGATAGTTCCTTTTTTTTTTTTGGCAGCACGGCATGCAGGATCTTAGTTCCCAGACCAGGGACCGAACCTGCAACCCCCTGCAGTGCAAGCGCAGAATCTTAACCACTGGTCTGCCAGGGAAGTCCCCCTAGATAGTTCCTTAGCAGCTTTGCATCTCCTACACTGAGACTGTTTCACAATGTCTATTCATTAAGCTGGTGGAACACTCACATTAACATGAGTTAATATCACCTATCTTAAAACAAACAAGCAAACAAACAAAAAACAAAAAAAAGAAAACCTCTCCTGGATACGTGCACCTCCGAGTTTCTACACCACTACAGCAAAAATTTCTCAAGCATTGTCTATTCTCACAGTCTCCACTTTCTCCACACCTATTCTGTCGTCAGGCTACTCCAATGTGGCTTTCATCCGCAACACTCATTAAAACAGCTCTTATCAAGATCACTAAGAACATTTTGCCAAATCCAGTTCTCTGACTTGTGGGTTGATGTGCACTCCCCTAAAAGATATTGAAGTCTTAATCCCCCAGTACCTACGAATGTGACCTTATTTAGAAATACGGTCTTTGTAAATTAAGATGAGGTCATTACGGTGGGCCCTAATCCAGCATGACTATGTCTTACACAAAGGGGAAATTTGGACACATGCGCACACACAGGGAGAACTCCGTGTGAACATGAAGGCAGAGACTGGGATGATGTACTTACAAGCCAAGTAATGCAAAAGATTGGCAGCAAACCACCAGAAGCTAGGAGAAGGCATGGAACAGATTCTCCTTCTCAACTCTCAGAAGGAACCAACACTGCCGACACCTTGATCTTGGACTTCTGGCCTCCAGAACTGTGATACTGTTGTTTAAGCCACCCAGTCTGTGGTCCTTTGTTACAGCAGCCCTAGGATATTGACAATACTTTTCTTTAGACTCCCATGACACCATTCCCTTGGTTTCCCTACAATTTCAGTGACTCCTCCTCTTCCTCTAAATGTTGACCTGTATCAGAGCTCAGTCACCGGTGCCTTTTTTTTTTAGCCTCTTTAACCTAGGTGATCTCATCCAGTTCCATGGCACTAAATGCCAACTAAATGCTGACCTTCACTTCTAAACTCCAGACTGACCCCTCCATTGGGCTTCGGATTCCATCCTCCTACTTCTCTACTTGGATGTCCAGACATCTCAAACTTACCATGATCAAAATTCTTAATTGTGATCCACCAAGCCCATCTTCCCCATCCCATAATGCCCCCACAGTCATTTTCGTCAAGTTGCCAAGGCCCTAAACTTACGAGTCATCCTCAATTCCTCTTTCCCTCAACCCCACATCCAATCCAACAGCAAATCCTTTCAGCTCTACCTTCAAAATATATCCAGAATTTAACTACCTTTCACTATCCCCATGCTACTCTCATTCCCCTCCTAGACTACTGCTTCCATTCTTGCTTCAAACAGCAGCCAGAATGATCTTCGAAAACGTAGAGTGCTGCAGTCCCTTTCTCAAAACCTTGTAATGGCATCCCCATCACACTAAGAATGAAATCCAGAGTTCTGATGGAACTCAGTTCAAATAGCTCCCATTCCGCCTGCCCACCCCTCCCCTTTTCCACCTTTGTCCCTGAGACACAGCACTGAAATCATCTGTTTCCATGTCTGCTTCCCTAGCTGGACTCTGAGCTCCTTGAGGATGGGATCCACACCTTTGTCATCTTAGTAGGCACAGTGCCTGGTACCCACTTGACCCAGAGAAGGCCATTAGTGTTGTGGACAGACACCTCAGACAAGTCCCAGGCACCAGAATTACCTCCCAACTTAAAATGTTGCCTCGCTTTTGACCTTTCAAGTCCATTCTAACCTTCAGCTCCCAAATCCTAACAAGTCCAGTTACTTCCTTTTTACCACCGCTGTTTGAACGCAGAAAATCCAGTCTCCTGGGCTTCTTTTGTTTCTCTTCTCCCTGGGCATCCCCTCTCCCCCAACTCCCCAGCTCTCTCATTCCCACTCCCTCCAGGTGGTTCAGATTTCTACCCCATTTGGCCAAGAAATTTCCTTAACTAAGACTCTTGCCGGTTTCAAGTTCTAACTTTTAAAAGGTCCATTGGGACTTGCCCAGAACTGCAGTGACATCTCAAAACCACTTAGAAACACAGCAGGTAGGTTATCACTTACTACTGTTATTACTAACAGTCCCTTGGAAGCCCCACAAAACTTCCCAGCATAAAATATGACTCCAAACTGGAGAGTTTTGAAAACTTCTGGGTAAACTGCTTGAACAAGGGTAACGTCACCTCCAGCTTCCATTTGGGGTTCAGTTCTGGGCTACGGCTCTGCTCTAACAACGTAATCGTTGCATGGCATCTCAGGGGTTGTTTCTTCTCTTATGAAATGGGGTTGGTTAAATATCACTAGGCAGTAAACTTCTTAAATGCAGAGAACTGTCTTAATTTATCTTTGTAACCCACAGCCGGTTACCTGGTACAGGGCCCAGGGCCCAGCTCCAAGGTCTGTATTCTTTATGAATGGAGGCACGCCACCAGGTAGCACTGGTAAGCACAGTAAAAGTTTGTTGACAGAATTAACAAATGAGCCATGTCTACTTTCCAGGGTAGTTGTAATGAAAAATGACATCATGTATATTAAAACACTCAAGAGTCAAATAAACCTGGGTTCAAATTCTAGAGCCAAGGCCGACTGGCTATGTCCTTAAGCAAATTACTTAATCTCTCTGGGCTTCAGTTCCTTCATCTGTAAACTGGGGAAGATAATACTCACCTGATCAAGTTGTTTTAAGGAAAGATTTAGCTGACACATGTGAAATGCCTGGTGCACCACACCAGTGCATATAAAAGTTACCATTTGTAGAAACACTACTATCATTATTATCTTCATCTTGTACATCAGATGTTTTTTTGTTTCTTTGTTTTGTTTGTTTTTTTTATAAATTTATTTATTTTTGGCTGCATTGGATCTTTGTTGCTGCGCGAGGGCTTTCTCTAGTTGTGGTGAGCGGGGGCTACTCTTCGTTGTGGTGAGTGGGCTTCTCATTGCAGTGACTTCTCTTGTTGCAGAGCACGGGCTCTAGGCACGCGGGCTTCAGTAGTTGTGGCACGTGGGCTCTAGAGCACAGGCTCTGTAGTTGTGGCTCACGGGCTTAGCTGCTCCGCGGCATGTGGGATCTTCCCGGACCAGGGCTCGAACCCGTGTCCCCTGCATTGGCATGCGGATTCTTAACCACTGTGCCACCAGGGAAGTCCTACATCAGATGTTTTAATCTAAACATTTAAACATCAACAAATCTTGAAAATGATAGTTTTGTTTTTCTAAACATCATTTATTAGAAAATACAATTCCAGAGAAAGTAGGAGATAAAGGACGTCTGGGAAGTGGGTACAGTACACAGACCTCTTTAACAGGGGCATAGAGGGTCAAGGTAAAATGAGCTACAGGCAAAAAGCCCGTAACACATCTCTGGTCCATTCATCTAGAGAAGTTCCACCTCTGTTCTCCACTCCCCTAACCCCTGCCCACAGCAGCCAGCTTTATCCTTGACATTTTTAATTTAAAAGTTTAAACTTCCTTGCTGCTCTGTGGCTTCAACGAATGGAGCTTCTTTCTCCAGTTATGGAATGAGTCAGCGAAAGGGGGAATTTCTGATCCTTGGAGCTGGGGAGGGACAGTCCACATTGTATCCCCACTTAACTCCATTCCCCAATCACCGGGCACAACCAGCCAATTTAAAAAGTTAATATCAAATTCAAAGTCTCTCCTTTTTTCAAGGAAGACAACCTTTCGGAGTAAAGCGTGCGAGTGAATTTCAAATCCATTTGGTAGGGAATGAAGAGTATTAAGAGATCAGAGACCCAGTCTCTCCCTTCCAGCTCAGCTCAATCCAGCCTCCTCACAACCAAAGAAAATCACTGGAAAAAACAACAGTTTTAATGGGATCCCCCACCCGCACCCTTTTTCTTCAGCTGGGGCATCCCTTTGGCTCCAGACAAAATAGGTTTATGGCCCCATAGAATGAGAGAAATTCTTATTAAAAAAATGTAACAGAAACGGAGTTTGGGAGAGAAGCAGCAAAACAAAAGGAGTGGTGGGTGATGAGGAAAGCTTCCCAGAAACCACGCAACAGCCAGCCACGCTGGCATCTGCAGCCTAGAGGCCCATTCCTAGGGCCAAGACACCCTGGGGTGAAACCAAACCCAAGGGCCGAGGCAGCAGTTTATCTCACCAGAGAAAAATGAAGGGAGAGACCTATGGGGGAGCACCCAGGCGTATTCACAGGGACCAGATGACCCCCAGAAGAGCTGAATAGAGGGGTAGAAGACAGCATTCAGGGCAAGTCCTAGCAAACTAGGGGAAGACGAGAGGAAAAACTCCCCCCAAAAGAGCCCAGGTCCCTGAACACAGGTCCTCTGCAGACCTCCATACGGAAGGCCCTTCGTTACACACGTAGGTATCACATCGCTCTCCTTTGGAGGCAAAATCAGAAAGGCCCAGTGGCGCAGGCCTCAGTCCAGCACACGCAGCCCTCCCCGTCCCTCCCGACCTGCCTCAGAGACGGAGGGCACTAACTGAGGGCCCACTGGGCCCCTCCCCAAATAATTCCTATAGACAGAAATGCAAAAACAACAAATAAAATCCTAGGGAAAAGTCCAATAAGAACCTCAATCATACAAAAAGTCCAATTGCTCCTTTGCCTTCTGAGGCACATGTAAGTCCCTTCTCACAAGGCTTCCTGTCCAGTCAGGACAACATTACTATTTCATTTTTTAAAAATAAAAATAAAGATATCCACCCACCCTCCCCCCAGATGCTACTTCTACGCCCCCCCCCCACACCTCAAACCAGGCATTGCTCCCTTGACACAAGGTAAACTTAAAACTTTGCTGCACCCTCACAGCCTCCAAGGGGCTGCTCATCACAACCAACCCAAACGCAGTCTGCAGAGGAGCGGATAGCAGAGAGCATCTTTACTCTCCTTGCCTCCTACCACGGAGGCCCGATCCGCCGGGACAGAGGGGAGCCCCGCCACGGGCCCTGCCCCTACACAAGGAAGGGACAAGTCAAGCAGGGAGAGTCCTCTCCCCCGGCTCTGCCATGAGCCTGGGGTCCTGGGCCACGGCGCCGCTGGGCTCATAAGGTCTCATGACTTCGAGATCCCAGTGCGAACCAGCCGGTCTTCTCCTGGGCCAGGTCCAGCTCTCGCAGGCGGATGTGCACCTCCCCCAGCAGAACGTTCTCCCAGAATCCTTGCTCACTCAGCACACTCAGCTGTAGCTCCCGCTGCTGCAGGTCTCCCTTGGGGATTCCATCATATACCAGCTGCAAATGCAAAATTGGGAAGAGAGGGAAGTAGTGAGACAGGGAACATGGAAGGGGGAGATGCTTAAGTCTGTGGTGGTGTGATCTGATGTGGCTGAGCATAAGACCACTTTACCTCCCCAACCAGACAGAGCCCGAGGGAACAGAGAAAGCATACAGAACCCAAGGGAAGCTTTAAAGAACCCTGCTCTTGAAAGAGAAAAACAAATATTGTATATTAACGCATGTATGTGGAACCTAGAAAAATAGTACAGATGAACCAGTTTGCAGGGCAGAAGTTGAGACACAGATGTAGAGAACAAACGTATGGACACCAAGGGGGGAAAACTGCGGAGGGGTGGGGATGGTGGTGTGCTGAATCGGGCGATTGGGACTGACATGTATACACTGATGTGTATAAAATTGATGACTGATTAAAAAAAAAATGCAGATTAAATTAAAGAACCCTGCTCTTGGGGGACTTCCCTGGTGGCGCAGTGGATAAGACTCCACACTCCCAATGCAGGGGGCCCAGGTTCGACCCCTGGTCAGGGAGCTAGATCCCACATGCATGCTGCAACTGCAACTAAGAGCTGGTACAGCCAAATAGATAAATAAAAAATAATAAAAAAAATAAAGACCCCTGCTCTTAGCTCAAGCAAATGAAGGCTTGTCACTGGGGCCGCTGCTCACTATCAGCAAAGGACCAGCAGGCTCTTCCTCCCCACAGACCATGCCCCAGCTGTGGAATTCCTACCCTAAGTGTCAGCAAACTTTTTTACATAAAGGGCCAAATAGGAAGTATTTTAGGCTTTATATGCCATACATTCTGATCTATGTCACGATGACTCAACCCAGCTGCTACAACATGAAAGCAGCCACAGACAAGACTTAAATGAATAGTAATGGCCACGTCCCAATACAACTTTATTTACAAACTGGCACAGTCGGCCAACCCCAGCCCCACCCAGCACCTTCCCCACATACCATCTCATTGTAGGTGGGGTTGCAGGTTTTCCGGGCCACTTTGGTTTTCTTCTTAGTGGTTTTCTGAGGGTCAGGAAGGAGGTAAATCTTGACATAGGGGTCGGGATCATTCCCATCCTGGAGCAGTTGCTACAAAGGGAATGAAAACCGAGAAAAAGATGAAGGTTTTTCTATCTGTCTCTTTATCACCATTCCTGTGATCACTCCCTGATCCAGACCCTCTTCTCCCACACCTAGCTTCTTGCAATGCACAATAATTTATGTTTCCCAGCCCATTGCATTCTGCTAGAAACACCTACCATGGTAACGTTAGGTGTCCTCCTAAAACATCAATCAGATTGTCTATGATATCCAGTCTATACTTTGTATACGAATGCTCAGGGCACGCCATAACTTGGTCTGTTCTGAATGAACTATGTCCCCAGATATCTCTGCCCAGTAACTTTTGTCTATTTTGATCCAAGTAACCCCTAAGAGGTAGAGAAATGAGTCAGAGAGATTAAGTTGCTTGTTCAAGGTCAGCCAATTAGTGATTCACTCAGCCTGATCCTTTTAAAACTTAAGTCAGATCTTGTCACGCCTCTGCGCAAAACCCTCCAATGGCTCCCATCTCACTCAAGGAGAAGCCACACTCCTGACTGTGGGACCAAGGCTCTGGTCTGCCCTCTCCAACCTCACCATCTGCTATTCTCCCCTCTGCTCCAGGGGCTTCAGCCATACTGGCCTCCTCCTGCAGTTCCTGACATGCCCCAAGCAGGCTCCTGACTAGGGCTTTTGGGTTTAACTGCTCCCTCTGCCTGGAGCAATCCTCCCTCAGATGTATGTGCATGGCTCCCTCCCTCAGATGTATGTGCATGGCTCCCTCCCTCATCTCCTTCCACCTTTGCCCAAATACCTCCTCATCAATGAGGGTTTCCCTGGCCACTCTGCAAAATTGCTGCTACCTTCATTCCACCCCAGTATTCCTTCTCTGCCTTAGTTCTCGCCAGAGCACTTACCACTATCTGACTTGCCATATATTTAACTTAACTATTTGTCTGTCTGCCTCTTGCTACTAGAATGTAAGCTCCCTGAGGGCAGGGATTTTATTTTGTTTACCCTTGTATCCAGAGCTAATGTATCAGTGCCTGGAACACAGTAGGCAGTTGATGAAGATTTGTTGAATATAATGAATGAATGATTCTGTAAGAGTGAAACCCAGATCTCTCTGATTCCAAAGTTCATGTACCTCCTGCTGCATACTAATGCCCCAACCTGCAAAAGTCCAGCACATTGTGGGTATTCAATAAGAGTTCCCTTCCCCTTCCACTCACAAGGTTCTTAGAATCATACCAAAAATTTAGTGATTATACTCTGCCTTGATTATGCTTGAAGGATGTCACATGGCTGCCTTACCTCTATAACCAGGAAATACGCCCCTTGGGCCTCTCCCATATAATAATCACCATAATAATAATACAAGGCACTATGTCAAGTGCTCTACATGCATTATCTCATTTAATCCCTATAACAACCCTATGAGATAGGTGCTAACATTATCCTCATTTTAACGAGGCTAAGAATAATTGGGCTACTTGCCAAAGACCACAGGTAGTAAAAAGCTGTGTCTAGTATTGCTTGGTCATACCATAGGCCTAGCACAGTAGCAGGCCCATTCAGTAATCTTTGTGGTTACTCTCACGAGAGGGGGGCAGAAAGGTCTGATCAGTCAGAAAAGTACCAGAAAAAAGATAAAGATCCAAATGAGGACTGTGTATGCACTTACCAAGCCCCGAATATGCATCACCATGATGAAGAGTTTGTTGTTTTTGTAGGAGATGGACAGCTTCACCTCTCCCCCAACCTTCCCGACCGGCCGGGCCCATGTGCCATCTGTAGGGAGAAAGGAAACTGAGAAACGTCATGAGGCCAGCCCTGTCCCCATCTGGTGCCAGGCAGACATTTCTGTTTTCTTCTGACCCGCTGCCAGTAACTCCACGTCAGAGTCCTGATACCCCATCAGGGATCTGCCAAGTGGCATCTGCGAACATGACTCAGAGTTGGGTTGGGGGCGTCTATCCAATTCCAGTGTGTAAGCATATCCAGTCCCTGGGGAATCTGCTTAAGGAGCTGTGGACCCACAGCCTGAGTGGGAAACCAGATTCTCTAGCCAGTAAGCAAAGGAACAGAGACGAGTCAAGGAAAGAGAACTGGGAAGAGGCAGGGGCAGGAAAAATGACCTTTGGGAATGGTTCAGAGAGGTTGGCAGAAATGTCACAGAGAAGGACTGTACCTGAGGACTTGGGAGCCAGGCTGGTGCCCGCAGCCTTCTCATCCCGGGACAGGGGGTGGAAGAAGGTGTACACCAAATCACACTGGAATGGAATCAGAAAACAGGGTCATTCCTCAGTAAGACAATGGCCCAGTGAAAAAAGGAAAAGGACTGTTCCACATTAAAAGAGACCTATGAAATGTGACAACCAGATGTAATACGCAGTTCTTGTTTGGGTCATGGCTCAAACAAACCAACTGTTAAAAGAATTTTGGAGATGACAGGGACATTTTGAATATGGACTATGTTTTGGGTGATATGATGACAGTGTAGTTATGTAAGATTATGTCCTTGTTTTTTAGAGATGCATAGTAAGTACTTAGGGGTAGAAGTCACGATGTCTGTGATTTACTTTAAAATATTTCATAAAAAATAGATGACGCAAACATGTCAAAATAATAACTGTTTAAGTGATGGATATATAGGCATTCATTATACTGTTTCTCTATTTTTCTATATGTTTTGAAAGTTCTCATAATACAAAAGTTTAAAAAAAAGAAAAAAAATCAAATAAAAGTAGGTCGCATCAGGTCAAAAGCAGTCTGTTCTTGGAATTCCCAGGCAGCCCAATGGGTAGGACTTGGCGTTTCACTGCTGGCAGGCCCGGGTTCAACCCCTGGTCGGGGAACTAATGCCTGACCCAGCCTTGGACAAAGACCATGAATCCTACTTTTGAGAATGTTTACTAAGCAATTAGGGAAAACAAAAACAAAAACTAAAATGTGTGAAAATATCCACTCTAGCATTAATAGTGAAAAAAGGGGGGAGGGGAATGATCTAAATATCTTTCAAGAAGCGAATGGTTAAAGAGATTATGGTATTGCAAGTTGGTGTATTAATTTGGTACACATATTTAAAGTTGTGCTTACTATAAACACTTAAGTGAAAAAAGAACAGAATATAGCATTATATTTAAGCTATGACCACTATAAAACTATAAAAGTCACATTTATATATGGATAAATAGGAAGGAAACATGGAAATGGGGTTAGATGGTTTTTTAGGCTGATGGGACTCCAGATGACTGTATTTGTCTTTATGCCCATTACAGTACCATTTGTTTTAAAAAAAATCTAGGTGGATACACACACTCAACCTGCTCAAAACCTTCCATTTCCTCAGGCTCTTGCTCACTACAAGCACCTAACACGGACCTGTCTCTCCGCGTGCCCAGCTGAGTGTTTGTGTTTCACTGCATTTCTGTGCCTAGTCCCGTGGGGCTGGAGCCACGACCCACCCACCTCTTCCTGCACACAGTCAGACCCAGAAAAGCCAAGTCCCCTCCATGATTGCCACCCGCTTCCGTCCGCATCCCCCACCCCCCCACCAGCGCCAGGGACGGCCAGGAACAGAGGCAGCCACCCACCTCGGCCACCTCAGGGGCTGCGTGGATCAAGTGCCAGATGTAGCCATTTAACTCCTCCCTCCGCCGCTCCGCCACCGCCTCTCCCCGTGAGCGGCCAATCACAAAGCGACTAGGGAAGCTGGGCGGCAGGTGGGCAGTGGCGACGCAGGAGGGGGAAGATGGAGAAAGATAATGAAGAGGTAACAGGATTTAGTCACATTTCACTTGCATTTTCAGTCACCCGATCTGCATTTCTCACCAGCCTCCATTCCCAGGGACCTTTCCCCGACTCCATGCCTCCCCCAGCTCCCCAGGTCTGTGCCAAGGACACACACGCAGCATCTCACACCAGACAGTTCCTAGGACACCGGATGAGAAGACCAAACTGTTGAGCAGAGTCCTACAACTCCCCAGAAGTGCCTCAGCGGCTCTGGAGCCCCCAGTTTTCCCCATCAAGGTAAAAATTCATTTGAAAAATTACTTTTTTAAATTGTTGTGAAATACACATAACATAAAATTTACCATCTTAACCATTTTTTAAAATATATATATTTTTGATATGGACCATTTTTAAAGTCTTTATTTAATTTGTTACAATATTGCTTCTGTTTTATGTTTTGTTTTGTTTGGTTTTTTGGCCAGGAGGCATGTGGGATCTTGGCTCCCTGACCAGGGATCGAACCCACAGCCCCTGCATTGGAAGGGGAAGTCTTAACCACTAGACCACCAGGGAAGTCCCCCGTCTTAACCATTTTTAAGTGTGCAGTTCAGAATTAAGTACACTCACATTGTTGTGCAAACATCACCACCATCCATCTCCAGAACCCTTTTCATCTTGCAAAACTGAAACTCTATACCCATTAAACAACTCCCCATTTGCTCCCTCCCCCTGGCAACTACCATTCTACTTTCTGTTTCTATGAATTTGACTACTCTAAGTGCTTCATATAAGTGGACTCATACAGTATAATAATATTCCACTTTGTATATACACCGCATTTTGTTTATCTACTTGAAACATACTTTTACTCTTTAGAAGATTAGAAACTTCGAAAAATCTTCAGATTCAGTCAATCCCCTACCTGTAGACCCAGGTTGCTCTCCTGGCAGGTGGACCCAAGCTTATTTTCAAGGCTGGAGGAAGACCTCTTGAGAGCCTCAGAAAAGCATGACCAGCAGGGGGAGCACTTGTCATCAAACTCATCGCCAGGAGGAGAAAACCAAGGACATAGGTCTTTTCTCCAAAGGGCAGTTTCTCACTCCTGCAGTCCTGCCCAGCCCCCATCCGCTCTCCCTCCCCAGTATCCTTCAGTGCAGAGAGTAAAGGCAACAGCTACCTGGGCAGGAGGGAAGAAGGGAAGAGCAGCCGCAGCTTATTGTGTAATTCCTGGAACTCCTCAAATGTCCTCTGGATGTAAGTGGCCTCGTGAGCAGTCTCTCGCATCACCTTTACCACATAAATCTGCAAAATCCAAATCTTAGAGAATACGCCCTGCCAAACCCTCTGCACCCAATGAAGGGGGGAGGTGAGGGGACAGAAGTGTGTGTGTGTGTGTGTGTGTGTGTGTGTGTGCACGCATGTGTGTTGGAGGAGTTAGGCTTTCCAGAAGGAAGAGGATAAAAATGTCTCTCATGGAGACAAAGATAATATACATATGCAGCAAAATGAAAGCAAAGATTAACAAGAATCCTTGTTTCACAAGACGCTTGACTCAGAGGGAACAGCCATCCAACTCAGCTCCCTGATTGTAGGCAGGCCACTTGGGCAGTGGAGAAGGAAGGGGTGTGCGACTGCTCCCAGCACAGGGTGCTCAGTCAACTCCAGCGCCCACAGTGCGGAAGGGAAGAAACAGTCAGAACCCCAATAAGCTGGGGCAGTGGGGAGCAAGGGAGGGTCAGATCGGAGAAAACACTTACGTAGCCTTTGTTGGGGTGGAAGATCTTCTCATGGCGGCAGAGAAACACATCACTGATGCGGCCAGAGCTCTTGACAGTGTGCGTTCGGGGAGCAAAGGAAAGGGTCAGCCGGTCGTCTGAGCCTGTGAACTTCATCTGAGCCAGGTTATGAATGAAAAAATTGAGCTTTGTGGCTACACTGCCGAGGCTGGACTCAATCAACCTGCAGGAGGATGGGAAGAAAAGGATGTGACCACGGACCCAAGTCCCCACTGCCTGGCAGAGCTATCTCGAGAAATATCCCCTGACATCTGAGACTAATACTCAGCTCAGATCAGATTATTTTCCCTGTGTGATATCCTCATAGAGTGCATGATTACACACAATGATCAGCGTACAGTTTATTTCTGTGAACCTTGGGGTCTTATCTCCCCCCACTGCCCACCTGAGCCAAAGACAGTTAAACCAAGGTAGGAAGGAATTAGGGACGCCACCGTGGGCTCACCATGTAAATGTCTAAATACTGTTGTCACACTGAGTTTCAAGGTTCAGTACAATGGAACCTCACCAAACAAAGCTCAATCCAGAGATTTTAGTTCAAAAGGAAAGGTACTATATTAGACCCAACAGAGAAAATTTAGCTCGCTAAGTTCCAAAAAGGGTGCATAATAAAATGGACAAAACAGTAGACATTAGTATACAGACACTTCCCTGCTTTCACACAAAGTGTGTCTAAGAGAGTCAAATATGGGAAAATGGAACCATGGAATTCCATGTTTTGACAAGGGGGAAGGTTCTGATCCAGAGAGCTAAAAACTAGTACAAAATCCCTACTATACACTGCCCCATAGACAAAATCCTTGACCGAGACATGGTGAGAATGCAAGTAGGGGATCGCAATACCTCTATATAAAGGTCAGCACCCAAGTGCAGACGGGAGACTGAGTCTGAGAGAAGTAAAATGATTTACCCAAGTCAAAGGCAAAGTTGGGACAACTGACCCATGTTGTCAACTCTAAGCTCTGCCACCGGAGCTAAGCCTCTCCCGGTTCCCTAGCCCTGCTCCTCCCAATCCGGCAGCCTGGAAATTAACTACCCAGAGTGGGCAGCACTGTTTTGTACGGAGTTTTACCTGGTGAAGTAGGTGGTGGCATTGGCCTCTGTGTCCTGAGGCCTCAGGGCATCATACACATACTTGAGGTCTTCCAGGTCTGAGAGCTCAGGGATCCCACAGGACAACATCTAGAAGAGCAAAGAAGAAGAGAGGGTGCCTGTAACAACCAGGAATTCTTGCTTCTTCCTTACCATATGGCAAGATTTTCTACAGCTAGGCTCCCTAACCCTTCTAGAGGGTGGCAGGCAGATGCTGTGGGCAGTGGCTAGCAGTCCACAGGAACTGGGGGGGCTGGAGCAGGAAGTCAGATACCTGCAGACACCACTGTCTCCAAGTGGTCTGAGCCCTGCCTTTACCTAGGGCTCAGAGAAGTAGATCTCCAGAAATCCTTTGAAGCAAGACAAGGGAGTCTTAAAGATGGTGCCAGATGATAAGAAGGAGGGGTTCAGAAAGGGATGGAGCTCCTCACCAGGCCCAGAAGGTTGAGGAAGAGGTGGGTGTGCTTGCGAATGAGGTTGTAGGCTTGGCAGCAAAGGTCAACAAAATCATGGAAGCGGCTGGAAGGCTTGTCACCCCCGTTGATGACATACGCCATGTCCGAGGTGAAGACAAAGGGGGCACGGTCCCTGGGCCAAGGGGAACACACAGGTAGAAGGTCAACATGAAGGAGGAAGCCCACTTTGTGGGCTGCGTCAGGGGATGGTTCTCCTCATCCCTCAACACCTGTGTGAAATGGATAGATGTGGCTCCTCTAACATTTTCGTTTTTCTTTTCCTCCCTTAATCTTAAAAAATCCCCAGACACATCCTTCATTGGTTCCTTGCCTGTGAGCTTGTGATATTTTCCCTGGATATCTAGTTGTATTCCCTTTTGCTGGGGTTTGGGCTCATTTCCCTTTGCTCAGTCCTCAGCAGGGAGGGAGAATGGCTGGTGCCTGCCCTCTTCCGCAAGGCCCTGAAAGGACTTGACCTCTTTCTCAGTCTTCTCTTCTCCAAAGCTGCTCAGCCCAGGGACCACACTCTGCAGTGCGGGCCCTCCCATCACGGGCTCGTGTTCCCGCTCCGAACCATTTCTGCTGACCTCCCTGGCCTACACGCACATCCTGGCTTCAGGAGACCACTTACCGCTTGATGTTCCCGAACATCTGGGCATGGCCCAGGAAACGGCCAAAATCTATGTGGAACATGTGGCCAGTCGTCTTCAGCATGATGTTGTCATTGTGTCGGTCACAGATGCCCAAGACGTACGTGGCCACACAGCAGCCAGCACAAGAATAGATGAAGTTCTCTACAGCCTGGGAGAAGGAAGGCAGAGGGGAGGAGGGGACATAAAGCTGGTGTGGAGGGACCCCAGGGGCACAGCCAGACTGAATTCAGCCAGCCCTGCCCCTCTCTCATGAGTCCAACAGCTCTCACATCTGCCTGTTTAGCCTTCATCACATACTTACACAATGATGCACACAGAAACTTCTCTTGTATCTTATGGGGCAAAAGGAGATGGAAGGCTTATAGGTATATCTCCACCACGTTATCTGCAATTCACCACCTTCTGCACCTTCCTTTCTCCTTGGGAAACTGGTTGCAAAGACAGTGCACTGATCCGGGAGCCCAGACTTGACCAGCCCATAATCGGGGAAGGCTGATGTTTACAACTTTCCCAACTGTTTGTGGTGACCTTAACTCAAGCACAGCACTGAGGCAGCTGACTTAAGGGCCTCTTCTTGACCCTGCTCAGAATTCTTCTGTCCTTCTCCCTGCCCCCAGTATGACTCCCATTTCCACTGTTCTTGGTAACAGATGAATGCTAATCTAATTAAAGTCACTTCACTCCAAGGAAGAGCTAAGGCAGCTTAACACTTCTAGGGGATGTTTTACACTTGAAAATCAGACATCTCTAGTTGGTAAAATGTGTTAGAGCAATTTCTGAGTTTAAAGCAGGAGGGGAGGGAGTAAGGGGTTGGGTCTACCTTATTTTATCTGGTCAACGTTTGCCCCCTTATCTGTCTTTCCAGTAAAAATGTATGGAATTAGTGAATGGACACCTTTCATCCTCTAAATCCTCTTTGTGAGGTTTCTGGAATTCCCGAGAACTCAAGAAAGACTCATCAGCAGAGGCAACAGTTGTCACAGCCAAGTAAGAATGGACAAAGCTGCGAATGAGAGAAATCTTCATAGAACACATGTCCTTCCCACCTCCCTCTGCAAGCTGCCACCCAGCCTTCAAGGACCTTCCTTGAGTTCCACACCTTTCCCAGATCTTACCAGCCTGCACTGACTCCTCCCCATTGAGCCCCTACAGGCACCATTCACTCAGAACTTAGTATTCTCACTTTCCCAGGGTCCAGAGATCTTATCTCCCAGCAGCCTCTTGGCTGTTCCACAGGCCTACTTCAAAACCAGCTACACACAGAAATCCCCTGGCTACTTGTTAAATTAAACCAGCTGACTAATCCCTAGGAAGTTAAGAATAGAAAGTTTGTAAAGAAATCACAGAATGTACCTTCTGGAAGAAAAAGATGATTTCTATGATAGGGAAATATATAATTGAAAAGAAACCACTCAGTAAGTATAACCCATCAACTCCCAGTCTTGACCATCTCCATCAACCTGTCGTCATGTCACAGATGGTCTTTCTACCTGAAAGGCATCCTATTTTGACTTACAAAGCAGCTATATGCCTGTACTCTGCCACAGAGTAAATAACTAAAGTCTCATCACCTAAGTTATGCAGGGTGTTGGCTTTTTACTGGAAAGAAGTCTCACTGTATAAGGAGAGCTCTCCTGATTTAAGGGGTTTCACTTATAGGATGGAGGTACTCTGTTTGCTGAGTAGGTGGCCAAGAGACAAATATCTCTAGTTCTTTCCTCCTGGAAGGCACCGTAAGAAACTACCAGCATCATTCTAACAGAAAGACTAGAAGAGCTGAGAGCTATTTTTGAAAGACGGATATTAAACACTGAGACACTGAGTTAGTTACTCTCTGTGTGTATTCTTGTTGTACAAGCTTTTATAATATTTATTATGACTCTTTATTACATTGGCAAGGAGCAATCATAACTCCAGCACCAAGCACAGTGCTGCTGTATGGTGGCTGCTTAATACCTGAAAAATACATGTTAGTATAAATAGTACATGGGGTTGAGGGAGGGAGGAAACAATATCGCTCCTTTCCAAGGGTAGAGGACCTTAACATTTACAACATACAGGGGGTGGGTTTTGAGGGATGGGAAAGGGAAGAAAGGGCTTTCCAGGCAAAGGAAATACTATCGTCTAAAGGTATAGAAGAAATGCAAGTAGATCCCTAAACTACAGCATAAATTATCATAAGATGGGGAGGTGCAGTGGATGAGACCACAGGGGCAGGCAGGGCTGGATTACAAAAGGCCTTGCGGCAATGTTGTGGATGACGGACTCATCTTTCAGGACACAGGGAGCCTTTGAAGAATTGAGAGCAAAGGAGTGACATGAGCAGTTTGCACCTTATTTTAAAAGACTCTGAAATCAAGCAGAGGATGGTAATGGAAGGAGGAGAGGCAGTCCAGTAGTTCAGGGGACAGAAAGCAAATGGCTGAAAGAAATGGTAAGAAGAGGACAGATTCAAGAGACATCTGGGGAACAGGGCTTGGTAAAGCAGAGGAGAGGCAGAAGGAAACATCAAGAAGACTCATGGCTCTGTCTTGGGTGACTGCACAGAGAGAGTCATAACCATCCAGGAAACACAAAAAAGCAGGGTTCAAGAGGACAAGGAGAGACAGAAAGCTCGGTTTTGCCTATACTGAGTTTGATGTACAGGTGAAACACAAGCGGAGAGGTCCAGCAATCGGGTGGTGAGAGACGGAAGAGGGAATGGCTTTGGAAGTCATCAGCAAGTGGGCGGTAAAGTAATAAGAGATGATGAGCTGGCACAAGAAGGGTACAAAGAGCACGGCAGGCCAGGAATTAAACCCTGGGGAATGCAAACATTTAAGGCCTTGGAAGATCATCTAATTACATGCTCACTAAACAACATTCTGATTATAATTTGGCTGCCCACGTAGGTTCTCCTTCAGGGATAAAAGCCATTGATCAATATAAATTAGTATATGGATCGCTTCTGGTTTATGGTCATTCTCTTATGAGCTTGGTTATTATGATTTACTCTCTCCCCTAAACTTAATTAACCCAGAGGCAAGAGCCATGAAGCTGTGGACCAGCCACAGAACACAGCAGGTCACCAAGGCCCTACCATCCAGTATAGCCCTGCCTGAGGAAGGAAGGTTAGCTACCTTTTCTATCATCTCTGTCTCATATCTATCCTCAATCCTGGCTTCCGGTTACATGCTTGTCACAAACCAGCTCCATAACTGGGAACAAATGAGTGAGTCTTAATTCACATCTATGAAAAGAAGAGTTGGATAAAATGATCTCTAAAGTCTCTTCCAACTCTTGTTCTGCAAAGCACCACTGGACTCCTCACAGGACACAGGAGGACCTGAATAGGATCCATGACTAAGAGGGCCCCCTCCTCCAAACTCAATCTGCCAGAGGAACTCAGCAAAGGCTTCCCAGTTGGATACCAGGGGATGTTCTTGGTCAGCTTACAAAAGTCATTTGACCCACCTCTAGACATCTGGAGGCACCAGTCAACCAAGAGTGTTTCTTTCCTCCCAATACAGCTGAGCTGTCTTCTCTGCATGTGTGGGCCTTATGGGAACATAGTGTGCCGGAGTCACGCACATCCCACCCCAGCTTCACCCCATGCTTCAATCCTACCTTCTCGTACTCGTCCTCCCCAGGGTTGTGCTTCTGCAGCCAGTCGGCTAGGGGCCGGTCCTTGAAGGAGCCGGTCACCCCGTGCTCCACCTGGATTTTGCGCAGGGTCTCAGAGTTGGGGATCATCTCTACCATCCCTGTGAGGGGAGACATCAAGTCACTCTCCAGAGCAGAGAGAAGGCGTCTGTCAGGAGAGGACTACAAGAGCTTTGCTGGATGCTTCCCTATAAATTAAGCTCTAGGGCACTTGGACAAAGTCTGATAATAAGGGGAAAGATCACTCCCCTGGTTTCATACTCCATGCTGTGACTCTTTGGTCCCCCCAGCTCATAGCCATGATCCTTTTTTGTTTTAACTTTTACTATGGGATTTTCAAATACATACAAGAATAAAGAAATGGTATCATGAGCTCACACAAAACCAGTTTCAAAAATTATCAACACTTTGCTAATCTTGTTTCATCTATTTCACTCACCCAGCCCTGCTTCCCCCCCTTCTCTTCCACCCTCCCCCTACCCCATTCGCGGCTGGATTATTTTTAAGTAAATCCCATACATGTCATTTCACTCATAAGTATTTCAAGTATAACTAGCAAGGACATAACCACCATGCCATTAACACATCCAAAAATCTAACAACCATTCTTTGATCTGATCTAACCCAGTCTACATGCAAATTTCTCCCAACTGTGTCAAAAAGTATCTGTTTACAGTTGGTTTGTTAGAATTGGGACCCAAAGTCTACGCAGTATGCTTGGTTGTTATGTCTCCAAGACTGCTTTATTTTATAATAGTCTCTCTCCCTTGCCTTCTTTTTTTAATGCCATTCCACAGCTTCTAATGGGATAATCTTGCCCTTTTCATTTTTCTGGAGAAGCACACAGTTCTCGTCAGGGAATGGCAAAAGGGCAGTAAGCAAGAATGCCCCCCACACCAGCTGCCCAGTCATCGCCCCGCCCACTCCCTACTGACCTCTCCCACGGCCAGTGGAGAAGCAGCGGAAGATGACCATGCGCATGTCCAGCCCCTCCTGGACCCAGATCTTGCTCATGATGCGAATCATCTGCAGGGTCAGCATGTCTTGGCGAAGGTCGTCCCCACACTGGATGAAGGAAGACAGTGACCAGAACCACCTCCACCACCTCTCCCAGCTCCCAGATCTCCCAGGAGGGCAATCTTGGCCCAAACTAGTGACCAGGGACTTCTCAGTTCTCCCACCTCACACTCAGACCTGCTCACCCAGCTCACACCAGGTCAGACGCCAGAGATGGGCCAGGAACCACATTTTGCCCGTGTGGTGTTCCAGCTCTTCCCCCAACCCCATGTCCCCATTTGAATTGAAGTCAGGGTCCTCTTCTTCATGCAGTCTTCCTGACCATCAAAGCCTTAAAACTTGAATGTTTACACCTTGGATTTGGAACTTACACACAACAAATATATGTTACTAAGTCATGCATGCCTTTCATTTCCCCCACTGGATTGCATGCTCTGAGACTATCATTTAGTCCTCAGAATCATGGATGTACCAGTTAGAGGGACCTTAAGATTCATCTAAGTCCAGCCTGCACCTGATACATGAATTTCCTCTTCAGCACGCCTGCCATAGTCATTCAGCTTGAATACTCCAGGGACAGCCAGGTCAGCACCTTATTCACTCCATTGCTGAGGTAGCTCTGCCTCCTAGAAAGCGCATCCTTACACATCCCAACACTGTTCCTAGCCCTCTGGGGCCACACACAATTAATCTATTTCCTTTTTCACCTGATAGTCTTTCACGCACTAAAATGGCAGCATGAGTGTGGACTAGCAGGAAGAGAATGGGCCTGAGGCTGCTTCTGCCGCCCTTGGATTCCCACCTCTCCTTCTCTCCACCATCTGCATCCCACCAAGCTTGAGAGAAGTGTCCTCACCTTGAAGATGACACGGATGTTCTCGCCCAGCGGATCCACATTTTGGAAGGAGAGCTTGAGGGGGACTGCATTGGAGTTGAAGTAGGAACAGTCCTGCCACAGTAGAGAGGGTAGTGATGAGGGTCAGGGTGGCCCAGGCCCAGGCCCAGGCAGGAAAACGGCCTCTCCCACTCTCTGCCAGCTGCTGCTCATTGTTTCTTCCAGATTTCTGTGGAGCCCACATTCCTTCCCTCCCTCCCTACTGCCATCACCCTGGTTCAGTTTGTTATGACTTCAGCTCCTGCACCTGATCTCTCATCCCTTCGGTTCATTCCACACACAACTTACTAGTTGTGTGACTTGTGGCAAGTCGTGTGTCCCATCTATAACTCAGTTTACTCCTCTGTAAAATGGGGCTCACAACAGTACCGACTTCATAAGAGTCGTGCGGATGAAATCTGATAACCAAAGGAAAGCGCTTAGAACGGTGCCAGGCACAGAGAGCGTGCTCGATGAATGACAGGTGGTAGCATCACCAGCCTGGACTTCAACCCCGACATCATCAGCAGAGGCACTTACCCAGCCCCCAACCCGATTCCTCCACCCCGCAGAGCTGTCAGGTAAAAGTTCATACGCGTTAGCGTTGGGAAGAGGCCTCACATATGCCTTTCTTCCTCATCTCTCTCAATAACCAGGTCAGTGAGGACCTGCCTTCCACTGAGCCCTCCCCACTCCGAGAGCCCCAAACCCACCAGTCACTCACCCTGGGCACGATGCCCTTAACCAGCAGACTGGGGCTAAGAGGCAGGCGGCAGGAGCCGTTGAGGGCAAAAAACTGCCCCACCTCCTCCAGGCCCGTGCGGAGAATCCCCTGGTGGGGAAAGGAGAGCAGGGGTGAGGTGAGGGGCCCATAAGCTCCACTCAGAGCCAGGCCTCTCCCAGGGGTGGGTGCCAGTAGTGGTTGGCATGGAAACAGTCACCCAAGAGATGGGGACAACCTCCTGGAGACAGCGAAGAAGGAAGACCACCCCACCCACACCACAGCCTGGGCCACAGCCCAAACATCTATAGAGACTGGGTGGATGACAGAACAGCTTAAAGCAGCCCACGGTGAACTGAGAGGGTGGGCTACAGGTCAAGGAGGAGTTGCCACTTGGGCTGTTGCCAAAAAAGCCAATCATCTAGACTTCACAATCTCCCAATTTTTAAATGTTAGCAACCAGGATCACTAATACTGGACTAATACAACCGCTTTGTGCAAACAGATAAAGGTGCCCCCTCTGGGTGGCAGCAGCCCTGAGCCGTGGCTCACAGCACAGTGAACCAAGTATGACTGAATTTTAGTCCTCACTTGCCCCCTCTGGCTGGGTGCTCTTGTGCAGTGAACAACTTACACAACTGGGCTTAGCCTTTAAGGTAAACAGTTAAATAAAAATTTTAATACTTTGCAAGCCAAAGAGAACACATCCGTGGGCTGTATCCAGCTTGCAGACTGTCAGTTTGTAGCCTGTAGGTTAGGGAGTCACCTCTTTCCAGCCCCTCACCAGAGATGGTCAAGTGCCATCCTGCTGGTCAGGATGCCTAAGAAGTTAATGACTGGCTGCAGAGGCCCAGAACCGGAAATGGGTAGAGGCAGCCTCACCCCACTCACCGGCCGTGCAGACGGGGCGGCCTCCCGGACCTGCTGGGCCAGCTTGGCCAGGGTACTGACAAGCCAGCACTGGCGGTTAAACTCCTCTCTCAGCCCCTTGCCACAGCAACACAGCAAGGCTGCCAGCAGATATTGGTAGCGGATGCTGAACTGAGAGTCCTTGAGGCCGTCTTTCAGCAACCTACCAGGCAAAGAGAGGGGGGAAGTCAGAACACTCAAAGGATAACAGGCAAGGGGTGGGGTGGGGAGCGGTCAGACCCAGCTCCAACTCCCTGGAAAACCCACCCCAAACTTGGGAAGGAAAACAGGCTCTGGATGCAAAACTTATACAGAGGTGTTCAGCCATATCTCAGTCTGCCCATGCTGTCTTTAAGTAGAGCTCAAAGCCTTTCTGCAACTGGTTTCTCCTTGTATTTCTGCCATGCGTGGGTGGAGGGGAGTGCCAGGGATGATCTCCACTGCGCTTACATGCGGGTGAGCTGAGAGCCCCCGAGGAAAAGGTGCTGGCCCAAGGCCACCTGGTAAGTCAGCCACATACTGCAACCCAGATGGCTCAGCTCCCCACCCTTGCAGGCTTACAGTAAAACACTCCCAAGTGAAGGAGATGTGTCCACCTCTCCTCTTTCTGCACACAGTTTTACCAGAAGAAGTAGTGAGTCACTCTCAAGTCAGAGACAGCTCGTTTCAGGAGGAAGCGCACCAAGGGGCTGTCCAGGTAGCACTCATACTTTAAGGCCTGTGTAGGAGACAGGGAACAGGAGGCTTTGTTGATTGCCTGTAATCTACACCAACTGCTATCCCTGCAGGATGCAGTCTGCCTGGGGGTCCTGGGGGTGGGACCATCAGAACTGGAGAGAAGGCCAGCTCACCCACCTGCACGAGCTGGGGCAAGTAGTCCAACAGCTCAGCATCAGAGAGGGAGCCAATCCACTGAACAGCCATACGACGCACCTCCTGGTCTGGGAACCTGCAAAATAGAGCCCAGGACCCTGACAATCCAGCCACAGGGTCTGAGGCACAGGAGTGAGCAAGCACCCTCACACCTGGGCCTCAGAGCCATGGGTGAAGAAATGGCAATGACTCCCAGAATCTGCCAAAGCCACTAGAAGAGTCCTAAGCACCTTTTCTGGATTGCAATCCTTGAGAATGGCCCTGGCCCATGGTCAGAGTCAGCCTTGGGCCATGGAAGCCACTCTCACTCCCTGTATGAGTTAAAGAAAATGGGATAAAGTCCTCAACCCCACTCCCAAAGATCTCTTCCGTGACTCCCACTGTGCCAGAAATCCCATCATCAAAGAGCCCTCGTGAGGGTCAAAGCATTATCGTTTCTTGGTACCATCCTTTTTTTTTTTTTTTTAATTATTTATTTATTTTATTTTATTTTTGGCTGTGTTGGGTCTTTGTTTCTGTGCGAGGGCTTTCTCTAGTTGTGGCGAACGGGGGCCACTCTTCATCGCGCTGCGCGAGCCTCTCACTATCGCGGCCTCTCTTGTCGCGGAGCACAGGCTCCAGACACGCAGGCTCAGTAGTTGTGGCTCACGGGCCCAGTTGCTCCGCAGCATGTGGGATCTTCCCAGACCAGGGCTCGAACCCGTGTCACCTGCATTGGCAGGCAGATTCTCAACCACTGCGCCACCAGGGAAGCCCGGTACCATCCTTTTAATGCAAAGCTTGCCAGGCAAATAACAGAGATCATGAAATTATATATAAGCCAGTACACCTAGCCAGAATTAGTTTAGCAGAGATTAGCAAAACCCTTGCCTCAAAAAGTCCTGAAGGCAAAATACGTGGATCAGGTACATTTTAATTACTAAGAGTGGTAGAAAATAAACCAAGAACATTGGGTACGATCTAGGGGTTTGAGACTGGGAGCTGTGTCCCCAGAGGAATGAAGGAAGAGAGGACTGTAAGAGCAGAACTTTCTAAGTGATAAGGTTTGGGTTACACAGGTGTGTGCATATGTCAAACCTCAGCAAATGTACACATAAGGCTTGGGCATTTACTTATATGTAAATTTTGTCTCAAAAGAAAAAAACGTAAACAAACATTGAGCTCTAGTTAATGTTATGCTTGCTAAAGTATTTAGGAAGGAGTTATGATGTCTCAATTCACTTCAAAATGCATAAAAAAATAAGATGTATTGATGGACAGTATAAACACATAAAGCAAATATAACAAATGCAAATGGTTAGAATTTAGGTGGTGGGAATATGGATGTTCACTATTAAATTCTCAGTTTTGTTGTATGTTTGAAAAATGTTCATAATATAACATGGGGGGTGGGGATGGAATAAAATAAAGAAAGAGAAAAGGAGAAGTGGAAAAACCCTGAATTTCCATGCCCACTTGACCATTCTCCCCAGGGCTGGCCAGATCAGTGATGGGCAGTGCCAAGCCCTGGCTTCTGGAAGGACACGTGGTCAGGAAAGGTGGGTGTTACAACTCACGTGGCATGCAGGAGCCCCAGGGCATCCTGGTGGTTCATGTGGGTCCACTGCTTCAGGAGAGCGTAGATGTCGGGCAGGCAAGCCCACTCCCAGCTGGGGGCGCTAGCGAGCACCAGGGGGAGTGAGCTCACCTCCGAGTGGCAATAATACCGCTTCTCCCACAGGCTCTTTTTGTCAGCATCAGTGAGCCTGGGGGTGGAAGTGGTAGGGGGAGGTGAGAGAGACAGCAGAGTCAGCCAGAGGGTAAGGTACTCACGCTCCAAGAGAATGCTACACACTCCAATTCAGTAGTTCCCAAACTTTGCTGCATGTTACAATCAGCTGAGGAGCTTTGTAAATGCCTCTTGTCCAGGCTACACCCAAAACCAGTTAAGTCAGAATGTCTGGGGAAGGCAGGCATCGGTAATTTTAAAAATATCCCTAAGTGATTGCAATGTGTGAAGCAAACTCTGGGAGCCAGGGTCCAAATTACATCTCTGATCCTTGACTCAGGGACATCTCACACCAAGGCAGCAAGCAGGGGCCAAGGGCACCGAATTTGCTACCCCTCCTGAGGATGCCCGTAGGACATCACTCCCAAGTAGAGCCACCAGAGGGCAGTGGTCCCCACTGCTCAGGGTCTGGGCAGCTGAGAGGCCTCCTGGGGCTTCCTGGGGCCAGCTGGAGGTTTTATAGGACCTGCAGCTAATTGGGCCTTGCCTGAGATCAGGTGTCTAATGGGAGAAGGGAGCTGAGGGGCTAATGAAGCAAGGGGTCAGCAGAGGAGTGGGGGCAGGGGAGGTCTGCAGTCACTCAGTGATTCTCGCTGCCCTGGGTGAGACACGAGGGAGAGAGATGAGCCCCATCTCTCTCATTTCCCCCAACCGCCACATGCAAGGGCCATGCAGGCGCCAGAGAGGTATACGAGAGAGCAGGCCGGGGAGGAGCCCAGATCCCACCAGCTCCTCCAGCCTCTTCAACCCTGGTGAGAGAAGCAGCCCCAAGGATGAGATCAGCTTGGACTCGCTTACCCCTGACAGCTGCCAGCTTGCCTTGACACCTGATCCCTTTTGGAAAGTGACAGGGCCAGAGAAATGCAAAGGCTGTGGGTGTGGAAGGGGCAGGAGGTGGGGGCAGGGTGGTAAGCATAGCAGCCAGCTGCCCCAATGGACAGTAAATAGTACACAGCTTATCTGGGGGTGGGGCAAAACTCTGGTCCTCTTGGCAAGCTGATCCTGGGCCAAGTCCTCATCATGGGGATGGGTGTTCCCAGATCTAATATCCTGACTGTCAGCTCTCCACTTTGCCTGAGGTCAGCTCATGAAAAACGTCTGGGGACTGCAGAGCCCTCTCTCCACCACTTCCTGCCTAGGCGGCAATGCCCACCCTATCCCACCTCGACTCCCAAAGCAGGAGGACAGGGACCTGCTGGGAGGTAAGAGAAGGTCAGTTAGAACTCGAGAGACTTAGTGGAGGCCCGAGTCACACATGGGGGATGCCCTGGGTCTCACCAGTACAGGGACTCCTTCTGCATGATGTTTTTAAGCACGTGTTGGTCTTCCTCCCGGAGGCTGCCAAACTCATAGCGGGGGCTGAACTTGTCTCCAGCGGGGCTGGTGAACTTGATGTCGAAGGCCGAGGTGGGAAAGTCAATCTAGGAGACGACATCAGGGAAGTGAGGAGAGAGAACAGCAAGCTGGGTGGGGCTGCCACCTACCTGGGTCTCCAGCTCTTCTTTTACCCACCAGCCTTCCTGCCTCCCTTCCCCCCTCCCTTACCCTCAGATTCTTTGTCTGTAAAATAACCTTGCTGGACTTGGTGATCGCTAAAGTCCCTTCCAGCTATAACTTCCAGCGAAAAATGAGAAGGAAACAAAGAGAGAGAAAGAAAAACGGTCAAGTGAGGAAGAGGTTGGGCTGAGATGCATCTAGGTGAGGGGACTGGCCCCAGGCCAAACTCTGAACAGAAGCGTCATTAGGCTGAGCCACTGGGAGCCTCCACGCTGAGGTTGGGGAGCCTTCAGTGTGGTCTTGGAGGGCACTTTGCTCATGGAAAGTGGGACCACATGCCAGGTGAGAGCTCTGCCAACTCTGAAGCCTGCAACGCTGGGTTCCCTTGCTCTCTGCTGCCATGTTCATCCTTCTAAAATGGATGGCAGAGCTCAGGGAGCCAGTCCTCAAAGGGAGTTCCACATTCTTTCATTCAAGAAATGTTTATTGAACCCTAATATGTACCGAGCATTGTTCTGGGCCCTGGGCACAGAGTAGTAAATAAGACAGGTAAAAACGTCTGCCTCTTGGAGCTTTCATTCTGTATCCACTTTGATATTCCATATTCCGTACCAAAGCATTTCATGACCACAAGAAAAGGAACCAGGAACGGTAACTAGACCTTGGACCTGACCAGCTCCTCCTCCTTTCCCCAGAGAATGGGTCCACCCCACTAGAGCACTGAGTGGCTGTGGGGAGGGCTTCCCCATGGGCCCCAAGAGGGGATGGCTCAGATTAGTAATATTAGGGTTCAATTTAAGGAACTCTGAAGAGCTGAGCCCTGGTTGGCAAGGGTCTCAGACCCTGCCTTCAGGCTCCTTGAAATCAGTTAACTTCAAGGAGATGGGACATAGCTTCTGCAGAACTTGCCCTCCCACTCTGGGTCTAACCATGTTCACCTAGCTGCTTCAGTCTCATCACCCCACGTGCAAAGTTCTGCACTTTCTCCTACTGCCCCAGCCCAAACCTCAAAGGGAAAACATGGAGCCAACTCTGGAGTGGTCCTGATGTGTTGGTGGGAGGGAGAGGCTGGGGTCTCACCTGCAGGATGACACTATCTGGCTGATGGAAATTAGGTGCACTCCAACGGGTACTGGGGCTTTCCTGTGTTGCTGGCCATAAGCCCAGAAGCTTCCGGCCACAGGTCAGGACTCTAAGGAGGATGGAAGGTGGGATAAGCCAACAAACCCAGTAGCTAAGGAGATGGTTCTCCTCCTGCTCCCCCTATCCAAAACTCTGCCTTTTCTGCTTGAAGCCACTGCCCAACTCCTCTCTCTCATTCTCCCCACAGACCATGGCCTTCTCTTTCTTCCACGTCCTATAAAAACCCACCCCCTCCAGGAAGCCTTCCTAAACTAACCACACCCTCCCTGGTCTGGATGACCTGGTGGCAGGGATGCCTTCATGACATAGAGAGCCCGACTGGATGACCTCTAAGGTCCTTCCAATGACAAGACCAGATGACGCTGCCTGAGCATGCATGTCCATGCCCCTTCCCACCAGTCCTGCCCAGTAGCTCTTGATTACATCAATTGTCCTGGCCACCAGTCCTGTGCCTTGGTCCTCTCCACCAGGGCTGGGACCCTCTGGACTCTGCCGGTGAGCCCCACTTGGCCAACCTGCCCAAGGGGCATTGGCCCGTGCAGCAGCCAGGCCTCTCTCCCTATCCCCTCCTCCCTGCCAAGGCCAAGCTGCCCTGGGCCCACATACTGCCTGAAGTTGAAGAGCGGAGCAGTGACCCAGCCCAGGGCTTCGGGCACCCGCCGCTGCTTATTGGACTCCGAGGAGCTCCCGGGTGGGGGGATGGGCAGAGCATAGAGAGTGGCACACAGCAGGGTCTCCCGAGGCAACCGGTTCACCTGCACAGGGAAGCAGATCCTAGGGCAGACAGGAAACCAAATCAGGAAGTGCCACCCCTGTGGCTTCCAGGGCCAGGTGGCCCAGGAAGTCAAGATGAGGCTGAGAACTTGGCCTCCCGATATGCTCCCTGGGTAAGCCTTCCTGCAGAACCAGGACAGATCCCAAACTGCAGGCAAAACCTCCACTCGATGCCTGCAGGAGCACAGTCTATATGTCTTTGCAGCCTCTTGGTAGAGTAAGACAAACATCCTCTGATTTTGAGGCTACCCACGGTGACCAGACAGAACTCACTTGGCCAGAGCCACCTAGAGTTCAGGTGTCTACATGCCCCATACTGTCAGCCATACTCCTTCCCTTGTTTTAGGATTTCTGCAGAGAGTCACCGAGAAGTTGCTCCTTTTGACAATCCTTCTCCATTGAACAATCCCCAGCCCTCCCCCACCTCTTCCAACTGAGAGCAGCCAGGAAGCAGCAGCATGATCTCTGCCTTCAGCGCACCCTCCCCCACAGCCCTCCCACCTGTCTGTCCTCCCGTGTCCCCGTCTTCTCCTAACCCACTGGACACAAATGTTTGTTCTCACCCCGAAACATTTTCAAAGCCAAAGGGATAAAAAGAAGGGGCTCCTCCAAGTCCCTGGGTGGTGAGAAAGCAAACTGGCAGGGCCCAGAGAACTGACACCAAAGCCCTTGCCAGTACCCAACCCAGATGGTCTCTCCCGTGCTCCCACGCCTGAATCACACCCGGCCACTCCCTCCAAGTTCAGGATAAGGACCTGGGGTGGGGTGGGTGGAGAGGGGAGGGGAGCTGTGGGAAGAGGGAGGACCCACATTACCTTTCGGGGAAGCTGTCCCTGGGCCAAAGTCCATACTGTCACACCCTTCTGGCCAGCCCAGGGCCCAGCAGCTTTTATGCCAGAGGGCACAGAGGCAGGGCGGCCACCCCCAAGGTTAGCAGTTTCATGATCAAGCAGCCTCCCTCCACCGCTGCCCTTCACTCCTCCAGGGGAATCTCCACGTAAGTGAGGCACTCCCTCCTTCCCGCCAGACTGGCAGGGCCCTGATCTGCCCCAGCTGCCTCTACCATGGGGGCCCACAGCTATAATTAGGACCCCGCCAGCAGCCAGCATACATGCCAGGCCAGGGCTTGGCTAGAGTGGCAGAGCGAGGCTGCAGGGCCTATTTTGAGAGTTAGCTGACCCCATGCTGCTACAGTGAGGGAGACAATCAGCTGATCCCACAGCAAAGAGGAGACGGAGCTGGTCCTGATCCCTTTCTTTTCACCCAGGAAGAGGCTTCCAGCTGGGCATCCAGAGAAAAAGAGAGTGAGGAACCTTTCTAGCTGAAACCATAATGCCTAGAACCAACCAAGGGCCCCTTCTCCTCAGCCCTTGGGTATATCTGGTATTCTAAAGCCTCCCCCATGGACCTTCACCTGGGGTCAGTCAGGACAACCAGTAGGTTAGCTGTAGCCCTGAACTTCCTCCCTTCTGCAACCCATTCCTCAACAGCGCATCACAGGGGCTGACTCCTCCAGGCAGCGTTCCTGGGATGTGCCGGTTCCAGTCCTGGTTCTCCCTCTCACAAGCTTGGGCGACTACTCACACCTCTGTGCCTCAGCTTCCTCATCAGTGAAAAGGGGGACATGGCTTCACTTGTGTGATGTGTGTATATACTGGGTGTTTTTTGCTATGTGACACTGTGGTTACTGCACTGGAACGGAGCTATATAAATTAGTACTTTCATGCACAAACATCCCCATGTGTCAGTCACTGTGTCAGTCACTCGGAACAGAGAAACCAGAATTGAGAGAGCTCAGAACACAACAAAGATGATAAAGAAGAAAGCAGTTATCATGTACTAGGTATTGTGCCAAGTACTTTACTTGCAATGTCCTAACTGCTCTCAAACAACCCTGTAGGGTAGGCCCTATTACTGTGTCCATTTTGGGTTGAATGACCTGCCCAAGGTTGCACCTACGGTGAGAAGGAGAGGATGATGGCACCCAAAGCCTACACTGTACTGCCTCCTCCCACATGCCTTGGTCTTGATCATGAAGGTGCCATGGGGCATCTGGAGGGGCAGCGCTGAGATGACACCCTCCACAAGGCTCTAGGAAGGATAGCAGCCCTATGGGATTTGAGGCAGAGATTCAGACAGGGAGTAGAATGAGACCACAGAGCAGGCAGCTTGAGGTGGGACATGCTGGGCTGCTTCCACACCTCTGATACTCCATGGGGAAAGGGTCTAAGGCTCATTGTGCGGTCTGCCTGGGCTGGAGTGCTGTAAAGCACGTAGTAATTGAGGCCAGAGAATCCCAAGGGGATGGTGAAATTCGGGAACCATTTAATGCAGCCATCCTCAGCCTCCAAGGAGTCTCTCCTGCTCTGATGGTTGTTTAATTAAAGGACTTTATTTATACCTTTATTGCTCTAAGAATCATAAACGTGTGAAGACAGGAGAAAAGGTCTGCCTCTCCCGTTGGCCGTCTGTAAAATGGCCCACCTCTCCCAGGATTTCCACAGACTCTCCATCCACCTATTTTGGTATCCTTGGCCTCCCCAAGGACCCTCCTCAATCTCTTTAATCTGCACTGCAAATACTGAATTTGCAGTTCTGTTTTGCATATAAGGACTCAGAGATAAGTCAGTCTGGGAAAGTGAAGCTGCGGGGAGCAAACAAGGTGCTTCCTGACTGTCTGGAGGGAGGATGGAGCAGCACAGAAAAGGCACAAGGCACACAAACTTCTGCAATGTCACCATCGAGGCACCCTGGCCTCCATTTCTTTCCTGTTTTGCTTGGCAGATGCCTACCTTCCGGACAGCAAATTACTGTTAATAAACGGTGGTTAATACTATCTTGTGCTTGTGTTTTCATGTTTATATTTATAACCTGTCTTACCTCATTTCAGTGCCACAACTGCCTCTGAGTTAAACAAATGTCCCCATTTTACAGTTTGAGAAACTGAGGCCCGAAGAGGCCAGAGAGAACATACGACTAGAGACAGAGCTAGAAGTAGAGCCTTATTCCTATAGCTCTAAGCCCATTAGTCTTCCCTCTAGGCAGCCTGCCCTTCCAGATCTATAAGGGAGAAAGCATGGTCTCATCTCCCTCTTCCATGGGAACTTTAGGAAGAAGGGAGAAGATGAGACTCCCTCAGACTAGTTAACCTTTTAAGGGAGACAAGATCAAAACAATGAATTATTATTAAAACTAATGTTTATATGGTCCTTCATGGTTTACAACAAGCCTTTATGGATACTTCTCATTGGAAACTCATAACAGCTTGAGAGGTAGAAATTACACTTGTCCCCATTTAAGAGTTAGGGAAGTGGAGTCTCAAGAGTCTGAATGGCTTGTTTGGTTAGGGTTCGTGACAGAGCCTGGTTTAATCTGGGCATTCAGGAGGCTGAAAGGGTCTGCAGTGGGCACTGGAGCCTGGTGGGAGGTCTTACTGCTGGTCCCAGATGATGAGGTGGAAGAGGTACTTGGAGAAGTGAACCCTTCGGGTCCGCTGGGGGCTGCACAGCTCCTTGCCGCCATGGCTGAGGGAGCAGGAGAGGTAGAACTCTTCATAGCTACAAGAGAAAGGGCGTAGGTCAGGACACTCAGCTCCCAGACCTCATCTCAGTCACCCGAACTATGCCAAACTCCACTTCCCCTGTAAAACTCTTGATCAGTGGGACTGGAACATGGGGTCAAGGGACAGGACCGCCAAATTGGATTTGCGGAAGTGTGCTCCGGGAAAAGCAACTCGATCTGGATCTCTCTGCCCAGTTTCAGGTTCCATGCTGAGCCCTTGGTTTTTCTCCCTTCTTTATTGGGAAGCAGCCATGCAGCCTCCTCCTTAGAACCAGCTCCAGCCCATGGGGTGTCCGGGAGCGCGCCTGCGCACATGCGCATGCGCAGGTGAGAAGCGTGGGGGATGAAAAACGACATATGCTGAAATGAATGCCAACACATGGGAGTCCCTGCGGCTCGTGACAGGTGCCTGACAGAAGAGGTCAGAGAAGGCCCTGGTTTCCCAGGCTGCCTCCTTTGTTCTCTGCCAATCGCCCAGAGGAATACATTAAGTGAGGAACAAAGAGAGAAGGGGAAGGGAGGGGGAGGGGGTCTGGGAAGAGAGGGGCGGGGGTCGGGTGGAGCCAAAGGCCTATTCCCCCAGGCCTGGGATGCTGGGGGACCCTGAGAGGAGCTCAGGATTACCAAGTTAACGTCCTCCTCCACCCACCCTTGCAGGCCTAGGGAACTCCAGACAAAGGGTCATCTCCCACCTCCCCGCCCCCTCCCACTGTACATCTGCAGGGGAGTGCAGTCATTGGCCGTGAGGCATTCACTCAGATCTGGGAAGGGGCCATCTGTCGCAGCAGCGTCTCCATCAGCTGGCCTTGGATGGGAGGGGGCAGGGATGCCTAAGCAGCCATCACTGAGAGGGAATGACAAGATCTGACCACTGCTGCCTTTTCTCTCTCCTCTGGGATGTCCCAGCCCACGTCTGTCTCCCTCTCAGTGGGCTCATCCCCTCAGCCACAGTGCACCATAATGCCACAGATCCTAAATTTAGGACAGTGGGGTCACTTGCAGACAGAAAAAGCCATCTGAAGTCTAACTCAGCTTGCTCCCTATAGGCCATTCAGCCCAGTGCTCACCTGGTAGCCCACATGATGGGGATGCGGTGGGTGGCATAGACCGTAAAGGCCAGGGACCCAAAAAAATGGCAGGCCTCCTGGACCAGATCATGCTTGTGGCTCCCGTGCACTGCTGTCTGGAAGTCTGCATTGAACGTGTTGCAGTACAGCTCCACCAGGTCCAAGATGGCAGCTGTCAGGGCTTCCACAACCTTCTCTGTGAAAGGAAGGGGACAGAAGGAAGAACAGTGAGGCTTCAACAAGCCCCATCTTATTGTCATGGCACTGGCTAAGATGGGATACCCTAGGACAGTAGTCCCCAAATGCCAGTCACCCATCTGTGATGAAATGAGGAAAAAGCAGGAGCGTGTCATGAACTTCTCATAAAATGACAGATGCTCAATTTTAAACATTGTCCTTATTTTTACGTATTGCTACTAATTTAGTGCAAAATGTCCTTTCTTTTAGGAAGTAGTGGGAATAATAGTTACCAGTTACTTAAAAGAAGTCATTGCTTAGTAAAATAAAAACTGATAATTCTATGTTGGTCCCCAAAATAATGCTTTTTGGTCCACGAAATCTGAAACATTGGGAATCACTGACCAAGGATCCTAGAGATATGAGCTTTGTAGGGCAACATTCTGCTTGAAAGACTTAAGGGGGAATCCTAGGGAAAAACTCTTTATCACCATCTCCCCAGGCCCCTTCAAAGTTGGAACCACAGGGGTTATGAGCTCACAACCTACCCAAGTGAAAGTTTTTCCATCTGGAACCCAGGGCTAACTCTGTCCCACCACGCCTACCCTCACACTTGCACCACCTCATCACCATCTCCCAGGGACACCACAGGAATAACTAGTAAAAATAACAAGAAAACATTTTGTGGAAAGAAATGTGCTCTCCAGCTGCGTCCATGCCTCATATAGGAAAACACATACACACATACACACACAGAGGCAGACCTGGACCCATAAATCAATGGGGCCAGGGAGAAAAAGGAATCTGGGCAGAGACTGCAGTTTTCAGCTGCCCCTTCTGGATGAAGAGAGCAGCTCCCTTACCTCGGTTTTCCCTCACAGCCAAGACGGTGGGATCCTATTGGGGAAAAAGGAGAGGGAGGGGAGCTTCAGGGCCATGGCCTTTTCCATCACAGCTGGAAGAAGGGCTTTTCACAGCTGTGCTCACCTGGACCAGACTGGACCGAAATTTGAGGAGCAGAGGCTCCCCAGGGAGGATAGAGTAACAGTTTGTACCAGATTCGTGTGATGGACAGTGAACCAGACCAAGGATAAAATCATCGTGTCCACCCAAATGAAACACGCCAGCCCTCAGGCCACCCCACTACAGATCACAGCACCTATCGTGCTGGCTGGCCCCGTCTGCACAGCACACAGCCCCCACTGCAGAGTCCCAAATCCCCGGCTCGGGGCAGATTTTGGTCTTGCGCGAAAACTGCCAGGCAGTGCCTCAGTGACTGTGAACAAAGCCTTTGCTGGCCTGGGATCCCGGCAATCAGTCCTGGGGGCAGATCCTAGCCCACTCTCATCCTCAGGAAGAGGTGACAGACTTGGCATCCATTTCCCAAAAACTCTGTGACTAAATGTTCAAACATAAAAGATGGAGGTTGAGAGAAGAGCCTTTTAGTAAATAGACACCTAGTCACCTAGTGTCCGGGGAATATTCGTCTCCTCCTTCCCCACGCTAGTGCTCTGGGCCCCGTTACCTTCTGAATTTTAGGCTTCATTCGGGAAGGGCAGGGGGGCAGCTGGTTGAGAGCGTTGGTGATCTCAGGGGTTTCCACAGCGGCTAGGGCGTTGCAGATGGCCTTGACGGACTGGACCACCCTGTCGGCCTTCAGTGGAAAGTCCCCCTGTGGGAGGCGGCACAGTGAGGCTGGCAGGCTAGCACTCAGCCTCCAGCACCCACAGTGTTGAAGGAATGGGCCGGGAGGAGTAGCGGCTCATGACCCTCAGGAGTAACCAGTGGAATCCATGCTTGATTTTTCAAACATCCAGCATTAGTGAACCACACACAGCTCCTGCTGAATGAAAGGAGCCAAGCCCACGTTCCCCAGCGCTTTCAGCCATCCTGCCTGCACCTCCTCTTATTCCCAGCCTCCCTCTGTCCACTACAGTCTGCTTATACTATACAAACACACGCAGGGTCTCCCCCAGAGACATGCAGTTTTAATAAAATCAATCCACAGGGACTAGCAGGGGGACCAAAGAGATCACACGGAGGGCCCACTTGCCCACACAGCCTTATTTCTCCTACTACTGTCAAGAATGTCCAGATAGGTCTTATCTCAGACCATGGCCATGCCCTGCCCTCTGCGCTTTGGCTCTGCAGTTTTCTCATTTGGAATCCCCTTACCTGTCCTACCCTGATTACCTAAGTAAATGCAAATCACGGACCAGCTAAACTCCACCCTCCTTCCCAAAGCCTTCCCTGGACAGTCCCCCTCTCTATCACTCTCCAAGAGCCCCTGATTAACTCATTACCAACCTGTCCTGTCTACTAATAGCTTTACGTTACTATTCCATTTTTCTGGCAGGAACACAAGCTCCCTGAAGGCTAAGACGATTCTTATGCTTCTCCATCCACAGTAGCCATTAACAGAGGGCCAGAATAGTGCAAAAACAGGTGTTCAGAGAACTCCCCTCTCATCACAGTAAATTTTCAAGCAGAGGCTGCTAGAGAAAGGATTCTGGTAGTCGGTGGAGGGCTGAGCTAGATACAAAGCTGAACTCTCCCAAAAGGATGACCGCTATAACAGCATCAGTGAGACAGGGATTGTTTTTGAAGATCACTGTCTGATTTTCTTCAGCTTCACGACATGTGGAGCAAATGTTAATTCTCATGGTTTTGAGGCTTAAAACTCCATGTGAATCCAAGTAAGGAGAGTCCTGGCCCTTCCCTACCTTGGGAACCCTCCACCTCCTGACGGTTTTCCACCTGTGACACCAGCACCTCAGAACCTCTCAAATCAGAGGTTCCTGGGCCTTGCTCACAGGATGCACACTCCAGTGCACATTCAAGTTCAGCAGCGGGGCGACAACTCTATGTCCCTTAGCTTTGAAGATGCCCTACTCCAGAGATAGGATCAGGGCACGGTTCCTGACCTACTTCTACAGAGGAGCAGAACCCTTCTATACACACTTGCCAGCTGCCCAAGAGCTGGCAGTCTTGGTTTGCCCACGTGCTAGGGGAATGAAAAAAAGTGCTCTGCTAATAGATTTTCAGTATCTACTCCAGATCCCTTTAGTGTTAGCTGATCCCAGGAGGACTGGAGGAGAGGAAGGGAGGAGATTTGGGCAGCTGGGCCAGCCCCAGAATTTGTACTCACATCAGCCAACAGGAAGGCATCCACCTCATTGTGGTAAGTGTCAAACAGAAGACTCAGGGCCTGCCTGGGGAGTTGGGGACAGGGAAAGGTCATAGAAGATGTCAGAACAGACCCAGTGTACTGGAAGACCCATCCTCTCCCTCCTTCTCCACAGCTCAGGAATCAGACTCTGGTTTAAAGGGGTTCCCACTCTTCCCTTATGTCCCATGAAGACTGAAGGCTGGCAGTCCTTTCTAGTTGGCCACCTTTTACCTGGAGAATGTGGCAAAGTACTAGAGGGAAGAGATGTAGCATACCCTGAAGTGGGGATCTTCTCCTCTAAGACTCTTGGGCCCCATCCCCAACACCTGCAAGAAGCCCCGGCCCTGGCATAAAGGCAAGCAAGGGTATCTGCTAGGGTCCCCTCATGGTTCCTGCTTGGGCCACATCCAAGATGGTACCCACTCTCACCTGCTGATGGTCTGCTTGACTGGCCTCTCTTGCAGATGGATGAGGTAGTTCAAGGTGGAGGGGCTCTGGTCATCATTCACCTGTGTAAGAAGTGCCCTATTCAGAGAAGGGTGGTGCCTGTATCACAGCTCAGTGCTCCTACCGCATGTCCACCCAATGTATTCCATATCACCCTCTGCCCACTACCTCCCCATCCCTAGGCAGCCATCAGCCTCCCCACCACACACGAACCGTCCGGGCCAGGTCACCGCGTACAGCTTTCTGCTCCATCAGCTGTAGCCGAATGTCGATGTCAAACTTTCGACAGTATTGAATATACTCGTGGCTGCCCAGGGCGTGCTTGCTGGTGGGACAGGGGGACAAGGCCGTTAGCATTCTGGGAACTCACTGGGACTTTCAAGGGAAATGCATACCTTAGCCTCAGGGAGAGAGAAACAGGAGGAAGGGGGAGGAAAGGTGAAGGGGGAGTATACCTGTGATGTACCCCCACCTTAGCTCTTGGGAGATGTCATGGTAGAGCTTGGGGAAAGAAACAGAGGTCTGTCTAAAGAAATGCCACCTATTACATTTAACCCTTGGTCTGTACAAACAATGACTTTCCTAGGTATTTATTACCATTATCACTGGCTCACTTTAGGGGTGGGAACTTCTGGAGGGAGTGGGGAACAGAGAGATTTCTCAGGGGCAGTGTTTAAACCCCATCCTCTTGGCATTGGTACATAGGACACGACAGAAGCCAGCCTGTGCTCAGGCTCGGGTGTGGAGCTCAATGGGTGACACTCTCCCCCCAACACTGTGATCCTAAGTCTCACATCCCCCACCATTACCAACTGGGTGCTGAGACCAACCAACCAAACCCACCAAGATTCCAGGTCTATTATCCCCAACTCATCAAAGTTCTGCTTCTCACCTCCCTCTGTGGGTCCTGCGATCGTGAATAACAATGTAAATCTCTACAGACTACCAGCATGCTATTCCCACTGCTCAGGTGAGACCCCCGGCCCCCCACCCCAAGTTTCAGAGAAGGGGGCTTAGGGAGTCCCTCGGTGATCCAGCCCCTTCCTCCCTCCAGATCACACCTTAGTCAGAAAGGAAGCCGAGGAGAAGGGGCAGGCTGAGTCCCACCTGCAGGCCAGCACTGCAGGCCTGGGCCATGTCCCAGCAGCTGGGTAACAGAAGCCGGAAAGGGACTTCCTTCCTCAGCAGAGCTGGGAATCTAGGCCAGAAATGGAGAGGAGAGGAGCAAAGCATAGGGCTCTGTGCAGAAGCCGACAGAGGTGCCTGGGCCGGAGGCCAGTCCAGTCCAGCTAGGACGTAAGTGGGTTTTCCACATCCGGAGGTGCCAAGCCTCTGATTTAGACCCCCAACCTGCTAAGACTGAGCTGCAGCCAAAACCTGGGGGTGGGAGAGGCTGGGCTGTGGGGTGGGGCTGGTGGGAGTGCCCCGGGAGGAAGGAAGAGTGTGTCGGGGGTGGGGGAGGTGGCAGGAAACCCAATCCTCCCCGGGGACTGTCTCAAGGTTCTTATCTGAGAGCAGCCTGCATCCTGGACCTGCCACTCCCCCTCAGCGTCAGCCCCTTTTCTAAGCAAGGGTAGGAAACACAGGGCCTCCTTGGGAGCTAGCAGCTTTCTGGAACCCCCAGAGGGTCCTTTCCACCCCCACCCAAGGCAGCTATCCTGTGCTCAGGGGTCTGGGCTTTTCTGTTGCATGGGAGGGAAGAGAAGAGCCTTGGCGGAGGAGGGGGCTCCTGGACCAAGAGTGATGGACACAGGTCCTCCGGGGACTTGCTTGACCTTCTCTGTGGAAGGCCTTCCTCTGTGTGCATTCAAGTTAGAGTGGGAGAGGCATGACCCTAGGACCAAAAATCCTTCTCCACCTCGCCTGGAACACTCCACCTGGGTCTTGGCAAGATGTCAGAAGCTGACGGCTTATCTACCACCTCTGGACTTGGGGGCTCAAGGACTAGGGGGCTGCAAGGGAAATGACAGTATCCATCTAATCCACATCCTCTCTTTGGACTGGTCCTTCCCTGGGAATATTTACTGATTGCTCATTGGGTCATTCGCATATTTAACCCTTGCTACATTTTACAGAAGAAGCTGAGGGTCAGAGCTCCACAACTAGCAAGTGGCAGCTGGAACCCAAACCAGCTGTGTTGATGTGACCCATTGTGCCCCTTGCTCCCTTACAACAGTGGCAGGTGCTCTTCGCCAGGAGCCCCTGAGTCTGGGGCCCCTTCTGTTCCTCTAGGGGAGAGCGATACACATTTGAACCGTGCTGCCTGGAGTTGTGCCACGTAGGGCCCTGCCCCCTTCTTTTCTCTCAGTTTTCCAGTTGAGGGCACAGAGGCCAGGAAGGGCCCACAATATCCCTAAGGTTAAAGAAACCAGCCAAGAACTGCTCTAGCCATAGATCAACCATCCTTGCATCTAGACCTGCATATAAGAGAAAGAGCAAGTGGTGGCCCTCATCGCGCACTCCTCAGACCTGAGATGCCGGCCTCTCCTTCCCCACTCCCAAGATCTGCTTCACCAAGTGGCCAGTAGTAGTGGGCAGTAGGCAACTGGAAGCTTAGGGCGGAAAGCAGCTCTCTTTATTTCCTTATCCGCTGCCCTCTGGCTGACTCTACAGCCTGCCACACAGCTGTAGCACCTGAGGGGTACAATCCCCCTTCCCACCACCCCAGCACCCCAGAGTCCCAAGGCAGTGGAAAGGGGATTGCTGCCACTGGTCCACATCAGACTTTCCAGGGAGGCTGCTCCCTGCAGAGGGCACTGGATGTACAGGAGCTGGAGGCGAGCCTTTGCTAAGGAGGATAACCAGCTGCACATGCCAGCGGGGGAAAGGCTTGTCGGCAGGGGAAGGGGGAGGAGAGAGCAACTGTGATTTTTACCGCTATTTCCACAGGGCGCTTCTGCCCAGTCCTCCTCCTGCCCTTGGCCATAAAGACCCCACACATAATCTAGGGCGGGAGAAGCTACCCCACACAGTTCCCCCGCCCCCATACACACACCCCTCCACACGCAGAAGTCTGCAAGCAGATACAACTCAGTCTTTGCCTAATCCCAGTTCCAAGCTCTTTCCACAGCAGATTTGGCTCAGGAAGCCAGCCAATCCCGCTGGAAGATCGAGCTCCTGGGGAAAGTACGACGTGGCTGACAGTATGCCCAGAAAGCAGGAGTCCTGGCTGTGGGATTGGCAGGGAGCTGCCAGCCCCAGGCCTCGAGCCCAGCACCACCCCGGTGAAGCCCCCTCATAATCCTACTACCTAGAAGGCAGGTGCCACTTCCTGCCCGCTTGTCCCCACCAGGGCACTCACTTCTGCAGGAATTCCTCCAGCCCACAGGGCTTTAGCACGAAGTCACCCACATCAACACCCCTCAGTTCATCATGGGTATAGCACAGGGTCTGGTAGATGAGCAAGTCTACAGTGGAGGAACCTGCAAAGGGTGAGGCAGGGGAAGCAATGAGGGGGGGCACTGGGGCAGGCGGGGCTCATCCTGATCCCCTCCCCCAGAGCCATCAACAACCAGATAAAGCAGGCAAACACACAGTTTGGGGCTGGGAATCAACGGCAAAAGACCCCACATAGTCAAAACACCGTCACCCCTGCCCCACCTTTAGGGATGCTCACACCGACTCCCCACTAACTTACAGTTGCAGGTAAAAGTGAGCGGCTCCCGCAGGCTGTCACACAACACGGTCACCTTCAGGTTAACCTCATCCCCGAGGTGCTCCGGGCTTGGGGTGACAGTGCTCCAGACATACCCAGTGAGGGAGTAGTCTTGGACGTCAGAGCCAGATCGGAGGCTGTGCAGGAAGAGAGGGAGAAGGACCGTCGCTGTGCCTTCAGAAGAGAATGGTCAACAAGAGGCCTGCTGGGACCTCCCGTCCTGAGGCCAAGGACCCCTCCGTCCCCACTCAGCCCGTGGGTCTGTGGGCCAGGATGGGGGCAGGGGGGAAGCAGCTGGGGGAAACCCTGTTCTTGATACATCTGTTACAGTTGCAAAATGTTTCCCAAGCTGAGTTGAACATTCAGGATAGTTTTAAAACCACACAGCTTTCCATGGAAAAATTTTCCATTTCCTTTCTCTTTTAGCTCCAGATAAGATTACACTCTTATCTCCATCTGGGGTGTGTTTGTTCCTAAAGGCAACTGAGCCTGAAGTGATTGGAACAATTTGACTGTTAGATCGAGGTTTCCTGAATTTTGTCCAAACTGTGAAACTTCTAAGATTCCAAAAAGCCTGCAAATACCGGTTGCAGGAAGCATCCCATAGTTGTAAATTGAGATGTATTAAATATGGCTCTTCTTCCTCCCTAGAAAGTTCTGAAAGGGGTGACTCTCCTCCCCAGCGCCCACAACCCTCCCCAACCCCCCAGTCTTTAACTCTTACATATCCAGCATGTGGCAGAAGGCAGCAATTTCCTCATCTCTCTCCTCTGAGACCTCAAACAACTCATGGCCATTGGCAACAGCGTGGGGCCGGGAGCCCACCTTTAAGAGAAGAACAACTTACTCAGTGCCTTTTCCCTCATGCCATCCCCTTCCCACAGGCTCCTAGGCCTAAACTCTTAAACTCTAGGTGTAAAGACTTTCCAGTGAAAGGGGCATTAAAAAAATGTGGGAAATCCAGGAATATATTTATCTGCCGTCCTGGGAGACCAAGAGCCAAGTTGGAAGAGTACTTGACGCCTTAGCTGAGTCTGGAAGCCTGGGTGGGATGGACATGAGTGTGGCCGAACCTCCTTCCCGAGAGGCCAGTGTCTAATAAGCTCAACCCTGCAGGTCAAGTGGTTCCCGGCACGCTGGGCCGTGGGGCTGGCTTTCTGGGGGATGCTCCCAGAGGCGTGGCGGGGAGCTGAGCAGACAGCTGTTTTTCCCCGTCCCACCACTGAGGCCAGAGCAAGTGGGTTGCCCAAGCAGTCCCCAGGGAAGCTGAGCCCTGGGCAAAGCTTTAACATCCACAGTAAGCCCCAGGGACCCAACTCAGAGAGAGACCGAGAGACCGTGAATGGAGGCAATGATTCAAGACACACGTGCCTTCCCAGTCAGTACTACTGGAGGAAGAAAGCGCCAAAGCAGCTTTCTGGGCAGGAAAGAACCGGGTAGAAGGCTTAGCTCCTCCTGGCTCCCAAGTCTTCTGGTCCCCAACAGCTGGAATGTCAGGAAGCCTGCCTGGGCCCCACTTCCTGTCCAAGAACATGTGTGTGCTGGTGGGGATTCTCACAGACAAGACCTCAAACTGTCTCCCACCACAGAGCTGTTTTCAGTCCCCCATGAGGAGTTCTAAAGCAGCCCTCGAACAAGGCCTGCAGCACAGCCGCGGGGAGGAGGAGCTGGTGCCTGGCAGGTTTCGGCCGGCCTGCCCAGAGCCACCAGGGGGGCCACCGCAAGGGAATGAAGCGACAGCTCTGACGGAGTGCCGGCCTGCATCCGGTAAAGGCGGATACTTCCGGGGAGACAGTCTGCACACACGCAACGCCTCACCTCTCAGCCTCCCCCTGGCTATTCTCCTGTCCTCCCCGCCCCTCGGGGCAGATGGCAGCAACTGAGCTCCTCATTTGAATATCCAGATTGTTTCCTCTGAGTGACCCTCTCTCATTGGCCTTGCTCCCCTGGGTGAGCATGGAGGGGGTGCAGAGAGGGGAGGGTAGCCGTGGGGGCAGTTGGCATGGGAGGCCCTGGCTCTGCCAAGTTCATGCCTGTGTCCCAGTCAAAACAATAGTACCACTGTCAGCAACTAACCCACAAAAGTGAGAGCGATAGAGAGAGCGACAGAGACAGACAGAGACAGAGAGACAGCGAGAGGAGGGGAAGGCAAGGAGGGTAGAGAACAGAGTGGCGACTGAGGGCCATTTTCATGCCTTTCAGTACCACTCACTGGCTCCATAAGAAAACAAAAGCCACTTACGTTTGCCCTGCTGGCAGGCCCTGATGGCATCGCCCGATGCTGGCTGGGGGCATCTGCGGGGCAGAGGCTGGCAGCAGGGGTACCAGGCTGGCATTTGGAGCCAACCATTTCCTTAGCTGGCTCCACAGGCCTGGGATAAGGTGGGTCCCTCCGGCTGGAAGCCCGGTGAAGGCGGGGCGGTGGTATGGGTCGAGAGCCCGAGGGGCTCCCCCTCCCAGTGGGATAAGCCCCTGCACCAAGCTGGGGTGGGGAAGACCAAGGCCGCATTTCCCCCTAAGAACTGGCAAGGGCTTTTTGCTTTGCCCTAGCTTCTTCAAGGAGACTCTGGACCAAGCTCCCTCCCAGAATTCTGATAACACACAGGGGATGGGGGAAGGGTGAGGGAGTGGGGGCGAAGCAGGAGAGGGAGCCACAGAGGTGACCACCTACCAGGGTGGCCTGCCGCTGCGCAAGCAGGCCCAGCTGTGCAGAACAGAATCTCCCTGTCCCTATAAATAGCAGGAACAGCCCCACCTCTCAGAGCAAGGCCTTTAAAAAGCCCTGCGCTCTAGAGCTGTGACTTAACCCAGGAGCTGCCTCTGCTCTGGGGGACTCTCTTAGCCGAAGCACAGGAAGGAAGGACCACATGGCTTTTCCAGAGTTGTGAAGGATCCCAACTGCTGGGACACAAGGTGGGAACGCCCCAGTGTCCCTTAGACAATGAATAAGGAGGAAACAGGGAGGGAATGAGGTGGAAAGCTGTTAGGACAGAAGTCATCAGCCACAGGGGTGCCTCTCGACTCCCCCTGGGGCCAGGGTTTCCAAGTGCAAAACACAAAGCAGGCTTCAGGTCCCGCCCATGGAGATGTTGCTGACACTTTTTAAACCAGAAAAAGATCAAAGCTGTCCTGGAACCTACGCCATGCTTCTGTGCAGAGAGTTTGCGATTTTATACTATATACTGATAAAAGTGAAATAATTACTGTCATACTGCATACTTTTTTCTTAACATTTTCACTGTGAAAAGAGATGGATGATGGTGAGGACTGAACAACGGTGTGAATGTACTTAATGCCACTGAATTGTATACTTACAATTGGTTAAGATAGTAAATTTTATGGTATGTATATTTTATCACAATGAGAGAGAGATGTGTGCGCGCGCGCACACACACGGAGGACAGGGAGGAGAGAGACAGAGGGGGAGAGACAAAGGGAGGGAGAGAGAGACAGAGGGAGTAATGCAGAGAGAGCGAGTGAGTGAGCCAGCGAGAACAATGGAGCTCTGGGATGAGAGAGAACAGGGCTACGCCACTGCGGATCATCAGGCAGGGTTGCTGAGGGGTCTGGACCAGGGTCTGGGACTTAGTGAGCACTAAACATCGGTTAGTATCATGACTGAACCTCATCACCACGCAGCATTTTTGGCAGAGCAGAAAGTCAGAAAGCAGAAGGAACTCACCCCAGTGCACAAGGCCATTCAGCCATGCAGTCAACAGTGTATCCCCTCACCCCAGTTCTGTCCTTATATCACGAAGCGGGCATTCCAAAACGCCTGCCCCCAGAAGGACCATTTGGCCAAGATACACAAAACTGGCCCTGAAAAGGAGCCTTCTCTACTAGTGTCCCTCTTCCCTCCCCCACCACGGCCCGGGGGACCAATGTCAGAAGCAGAGGGCAGGAGAGGACTGAAGGGGTGAGTGTGGAGCAGATTGTGATTTGGACAGCAAAGAAGAAAGAGGGACTCTGTTTCTGAATGACAAGGGGAAAGGGGACAGAAGAAATACAATAAGGTCCTCACCGGAGCTGCAGAAATCTGGAGGTTCTTGCCAGGTGCCCCATTTTTCCGGTTGGCATAGCGGGAGGTGTAGGTGCGGGGGGGCACCTGAGGGGGCATGGTCTTGCTCCGGGCCACAGGTTTTCCAGGAGTGTCCTTGCCAAAGTTCAGGAGTCCCCGGCCCTCCTTCCAGCCCCTGGTGGCATCCCGCAGCATCTCTGCATCATAGGTTGACTTCAAGTTGAGCCGTGTAATGGCATCATTGATACCGTCATAGTCCATGGACCCCAGTAGGCGCCCTGGACCCCCACTTCCCAGCTCCTCTTCCTCTTCTAGGAGCCGATGCCCCAGCAGTTTGCCTGGAGGTTGTTCGACCAAAGAAAAAGTGTTGATGTCATTGGGCTGGGAGATCTTGGAGGATGAGGGGGACCCCTTTCTGGGAGGCAGGGGAGGAGTGTCCCAGATAGAGACTCGGGGAGGCAGAGGAGGTGGGGACAGTTTCTTAAAAGAGTCATCTGTGTCCCCCGGTCCTGAGGACAAAGAGAGCCCCCCATCTGAACCATCAAAAATGTAGAGATAGTCCCCGGCCAGGGAGCCTTTGGGCCAGGGATCTGGGCCAGGCTGGGAGCCCTGGGAGGTAGAGTGGTTGGGCAGCCCTTCCTGTGGGGAGAGCGAGTTGTAATTGAGGGTAGGGTCAGAGCCAGAAAGACCACGTAAGAGCTTGAGGTCCTTCCGCCTTCCCGCTGTCTTGCTGTAGAAGTCTAGGACGGGCTCATCCCAGCTGATGAGAGAGGGGTCTGTGTTCTGCTTGGCTCTGCTTTCCTCCTTGTCGTGCCGAAGCCGGGACAGAGCATCATACTCCATCTGCAGGGCTTCGGCCATGGCCAGCTCTTTGCGGCTGATGCCCACAGACTCCAGTGACTTCCAGTGTTCCCCACTGCCCTGAGTCGAAGACATGGTGAGGATGGGGGACAGAGGAAACAAGGAAGTCTTCTACTTCCTGGCAATGTCAGTTCTGCAGGGTTGTGGCATGGTGTCTGGGTACCTGCAAGTGAGGAGGAAAAATATCAATCATTCAGCCACAAAAAGAGACGTGTCAATAATCTGATTGGGTGACATAATCTGGGCCACTGCCTGTTTCTTGAGTGCCTACAACAGATGGAAAGAAACAGAAAGATGGAGAAAAAAAGAGATACCAAGACAACTTTATTTATCTATTACATTCATCCACACTTCAATGCATCTATACATGTTTCCATTTCTGGTCCCTAAATCCCATCCTCATCTCGCTCACAGGTACCCCGAAGAAAGAAGGAGGCACCTTGTATCAGCTAAGAGGAAAAGATGGAGACAAGGGCTCTTCAGTCAATTTAAAGAGGACAGCTCTCCAACGTGGATGGACCTAGAGATTATCATACTAAGCGAAGTAAGTCAGACAGAGAAAGACAAATACCATATGATATCACTTATATGTGGAATCTAAAATATGACACAAAGGAACATATCTATTAAACAGAAACAGACTCACAGACATAGAAAACAGACTTGTGGTTGCCAAGGGGGGCGCGGGTCGGGGGAGGTTTGGGAGTTTGGGATTAGCAGATGCAAACTATTATATATAGGATGAATAAACAACAAGGTCCTACTGTTATAGCACAGGGAACTATCATCAGTATCCTGTGATAAACCATAAGGGAAAAGAATATGAAAAGGAATATATATATGTATAACTGAGTCACTTTGCTGTACAGCAGAAATTAACACAACATTGTAAATCAACTATATTTCAATAAAAAAAATTTTTTTAATAAAATAAATAAAGAGGACAGCTCTCACACACTGCTGGTGGGGAATGTTAAATGGTACAACCACTTTGGAAAATAGGCAGCTTCTTGAAAAGGTAAACATCCACCTACCATATGACTCAACTATCCCACTCCTAATTACTTACCCAAGAAAAATGAAAGTATATGTCCACACAAAGACTTGTACATGAATATCCACAGCAGTCTTATCTGTAACATGAAAAAACTGGAGACAACCTAATGTCCATCAGCAGGTGAATGGATTAAAAAAATGTGATACGTCCAAACAACTGAATACTACTCAGCAACAAAAAGGAATTAATTATTGATACATGCAATAACATGGATGAATCTCAAAGTAACTATGTTGAGGAAAAGAAGTCAGACAAAAGAGTATGAGTGTGTAGGATTCCATTTATATAAAATTCTGGAAAATGAAAACTAATCTACAGTGACAGAAACAGATCAGTGGCTCTCTGGGAAGGGGTGAGAAGAGAGTTACAAAGGAGCACAAGGACACTTTGGGGACGAGGAAAATGTTCACTGTCTTGATTGTGGTTTCACGGGTATACACATATGTCAAAATTTATCAAGTTGCACACTTTAAATATGTACAATTTATTGTATGTCAACTATACCTCAATAAAGCTATAAATGAAAAGTACAACAAAGCCCTATGAAACAGCTACTCAGACTGCACTAAGATCCTCCCAAAATGCACCAATATGAGCAATAAAACAAAGCTTGCCAACAGGTGAGACCCGGGCACCTGATGGAGTACAGGTGTGCCGAAATACTGAGTTCCCTCAGCCCTTAGGAAGCCAGACAGGCAGATAACACCTGCCAGCCAGCTGCCTCTGGCCACGAGCAGCCCCTTCATTCACTCCAGTGTTGGTACCCTTTTCCTTTAGAAGCCGTGACGTGAAAAGGCACTGAAGGCACAGTTGCAACGAAAAGGCTAGCTGGCCCAGTGGTTCTCAACCCTGACTGCACATTAGAAACAGGAATTTTTTAAAAGTACTGAAGCCCAGGTACTCTCAAGAGATTCTGATTTAATTGGTCTGCAGTAGGGCAGTGGTATTTTTTAAAACTCCCCAGGAGGTTCTAGCCTGTAGCTGAAGCTGAGAACCATGGACCTGTGTGTGTATGTGTTTCAGATTAGGTTGGGGCAGGTGCGTGTTTAGTAAGTGGTTTCTGACCCTTCTCACCAGCAGCTGCGAAGTTCATGATTTCATAAAATTATCAAAAAGCCTTCATTTTATTGTACTGTTACCCAGCAGGTAACAAACATATGAAGCACGTCCTTCCTCATGATTAGAAAATGGAAAGCATCAATAGGAAAAAAGTTCAGATAGATTCGTGGGTGGTAAGTTCCATCAGACCCCAAACAAGTTAGGACAAGAGTATCCCTTAACCTGAGGTGCCCTTCCAGGATCCTGGTGCATCCATCAGGCACACGCTGGCTCAGTGAGTCTTAGGAAGTATTTTCCCCAAAATGGAATAGCCCAAGCCCAGCTTCAGGGCATAACAAAGCGGCTCTCTGCTGATTTCTCTGCCTGTTGAGTTTCTCCATGCTTCAACAGCTCCTTATAGATTATTTTTTATCCACAGAGGGTAAGAGGGAGTCTTGCTATTTAAAATTCAAAGGAATTGGATGCGCAGATGAAGATACCCAGAACTTGGCTGCCCAGAGTTGGGAAACTGGGCCCAGGAAAAGGAGGGCCTAGTACTTTTGATGGGACACACAAGATAAATGCTCAAAGGTGAACTGAGATTAAGCCTTTTAATCCAGAGAACGACTGTATTTTCAGCCCCAAGCTGGGACAAGCAGAGTAGTAACACTGGCCTTAGCCAGGCACCACTGTGAAGAGAAAAACAGAGGCCATTGGAAATAATCTCTCTCGCCTTCCTGCCTCTCTTCCCTACTAACTTATCCACACTTGCATTTGGCCTCCCTTCTTTTTTTTTTTTTTTTTAATTTATTTTATTTATTTTTTGGTTGCGTTGGGTCTTCGTTGCCGCGCGCGCTTTCTCTAGTTGCGGCGAGCGGGGGCTACTCTTCGTTGCAGTGTGCGGGCTTCTCATTGCAGTGGCTTCTCTTGTTGTGGAGCACGGGCTCTAGGCACGCGGGCTTCAGTAGCTGTGACGCATGGGCTCAGTAGTTGTGGCTCGCGGGCTCTAGAGCGCAGGCTCAGTAGTTGTGGCACATGGGCTTAGTTGCTCCGCGGCATGTGGGATCTTCCCAGATCAGGGCTCGAACCCGTGTCCCCTATATTGGCGGGTGGATTCTTAACCACTGCGCCACCAGGGAAATCCCTGGCCTCCTCTTCTTCCTTTTGGTCTCAGGGAAAGCAGGTCCCAGCCTCCCACTGTGGTAGAAGCCTCCAGGGCGCTTGCCCCACCCACTGGATCTCCTCCAGGACGATGCTCCACCAACTTCCCTTCCCTCTCCTGTACTTTCACCTCTTCTCCTTAACTGGGTCTCTCTCTTCAGCACATAAACACGATCAAGCTTCTTCTAGCCTTAAAAAGAAAAAGAAGGAACAAAAACCAGAACCCTACACCCTGAGCACCCTCTCTTGCCTTTCTGTCCTTCAGCTCATACCCTCCCTGTCCTTCCTTCCCTTCCCAGTCAAGCTTCACAGAAGACACATGATGTTTCTCAATTCTCCCTTATTTACTCTTCAACTCACTGTAATCTGACTTCTGCCCCCAACATTCCACTAAAATGCCCCAACAACAATGCCCAGGCCACCCGGTTCCACAGGCATTTCTATCTGCCCAGACATTGCTGCTGCACTTGGCTCTCAGACCACTCCCTTCTTCCTTACATCCTCTACCCCCTGGCTTCCATGACGCTACTTTTTCGTGTTCTCCACCTCTGTCATTGTCCTCCTCTTCCTTTGTCCACCCCTGAAATATTGGTGTTGGCTCAGGACTCCATTCTCAGCCTCTGTTAATGTGACAACCCCACTGGGCAGTCTCATCTGTTCTCCCACTCACATCACGTGCGTGTTGATGATTCCAAATGTGTCTCTCCCCCGTCAAGTTGATATGCCCACCCATATCTCAAACCCCAGATGTTCAAAACTGAACTATCACCTTCTTATTTCCTTCCTACAACCTTCTCCTCCTTGCTGGTTCCCCATCTGGGTGAATGGCACCATCCAGTCACCCAAGCTAGGAACCCGACAGTCATCCTGGATTCCTCCTTCCTTTTCACCCCATATCCAATCACCAAGGCTGCCAACTTTCCCTCTTAATACTTCCCAAATCTAGTCCTTCCTTCTATGCTAACTGCTGCTGCCCTAATTAAACCCGTATTTTCTCCCACTTGGGCTATTATAATAGCCTTCAAACAGTCCTTCCTCCTCCTAATCTTTCCTTCTTTAAAGCTTGCTCCCCAGAGCAGTCAGAGGGCTCTTTCTAAAGTGTAAATCTGATCATCTCACTCTCTGCTTAAACCCCTTCAAAGGCTCTCTATTTGATTCCTTTACAAGGCCTTTATCACCAGTCCCCATCTCCCTCTCATCTCCAACCATTCAGAACCACGTATTTGATACCTCTGTGATTTCGTGCAGTATCTTCCGGCTCCAGGGCACGCCCTTCCCAACTGCCAATGCTCTTTGCCTATGTGATTCTAACTGCTCAGACTTTGCTCTGACATCAAGTTCTTCAAGAAGCCTTCTCTGAACCTCCAGATTCAACAATGTGCCCCACGTTCGTGCTCCCAATAGCAACCTGTATATACCTCAAATATCATCTTGAAATATTTTATTCAAAGTTAAATGTGTATGAATCTGTCATCTCCCACTGAGATCCTCAAGTTCCAAAATCACCTCATTTCCACTGAGAAAAATGTACTTCAACTGGCATATAAGGGTAGAGCTTTCTGGTGGTAAGAATTTTCAGACATAGAGATGTGTGATCAGGATGCAGGTGGTGTCCTTCCCTGGGGATCCTTCAAAGGTAGGACTGGGTTTCAACTAACAGGACCAGGTTTGGCATCTGTAAATGCAGGTGGGTAGATAGACAAGACCACCACAGAAAGTGCCTTCCAGCCCTGGGATTCTTTGATTCTGACCTATTGATTCCCTTCAGTCACATTTCTCAGAGGACGCCAAAGTTAGCCCCGGGAGGAAAGAGAAGAAAGGCCTGAGGGGGAATTCCCTGGTGGTCCAGTGGTTACGACTCCCCGCTTTCACTGCTGAGGGCCCAGGTTCAATCCCTGATCTAGGAACTAAGATCCCACAAGCCACACGGCGCGGCTGAGGGGAAAAAAAAAAGACCCGAGGGAGATCCAGCAGGCCCAGCTCCTAAGGCTCTTCCCAGACTGGAATTCAAACACGGAAAGCTAAGCCACCCCTCTCTAACCACCGGCCCCCTGGCTCCCGGCCAGGACACCACCAGACTGTCTGTCAGCTGTGCAGAGGGGGCCCAGCCCATCTTGCACCCAGGGCTACACCGGCAGCTGTGTCTTCCAAAAAGTGCAGTGCTCTGCTCGCTCTGATGCTGAGGGATCCATGGTGAGGAGGCAGGACAAGCAGCATCCCCCACAGGACCAGGACACCAGGACCGGGAGAGCCGCCCCTAAGGTGGGGTGAAGGTTCAGGGCAGCAGCCAGGCACAGGGGAAATCCAGAGAGGGAAAGAGGGAAGGCAGGAGCAATCAACCCCAACCACCTGCAGCTAAAGGGAGCTGGCTTCCGCTAAGAACTCATCCCCGAATTTCAGAATTTCATCTTCCAGGAGGGGTTGGGGATACACAAAGTATTTTAGGAATCAGAGTCTCATGTTTCTTGCCTCCCCCATTCTCTTCCCCAATTCAGTTCCCTCCCTGCCAGGCTCTGCTGGGTTGACAAATTCTCTATTCCCTGAGTCCTCAAGGGCTACTAGGGATTCTGTAAAAAAGCAAATATCCATATAGGTCCCAGGAAAGAGTTGGGGTGGGCGAGGGCCTGGGTCTTTGCTACTCTGCAGCTCATCCAGGAAGAGAAGACTGGGGCCAGTACCACTCTGTCGCACAACTCCACGGAGCACCCACACACTGTACTCTACATGAATGACACCCTCTACCACAACAAAGAGAATGGTGCCTGCTGGAGTTGTGCACCTTGGTGGCCCTAGCTGTGTTCTCTTCTAGTATCCATCTCTCAGAAAGTAGATGGAAACCATCTGAAAGACCATTTTCAGCCAGATTCCTTTCACCACCTGCATGCACTAGTTGTTAACATTTCCCCACATTTGAGCACACTTTCTCCTTCTCTGCTTAACATTTTCAAATGTTAAGATGCAAACACTTCACTTCTAAATACTTCAGCCTGAATCTCTACAGAACTAGGACATTCTCCGATGTAAACACAATGCCAGTTAGCATACCAGCTAAATTTAACGTTGACAGTACGTTAAATTGTAATTGTTATTATTTAACAATAATATTATCCAATATAGGGTCCACATTTGAATGTTTGTAATTATCATCTGGGAAGTTCTTCAAACATACAAATTCCTGGCCCCTCTCCTGGAGGGTTTGATTCAGTGGGGTGAGTCCCTGGACTCTGAACATTTCCAAGCCCCTCAGGCAATTCAGATGTGCGGTAAAGTTTGACACCAAAGAAAGACTAGGGTTTCAGAACTACCAGGAAGACAGGACGGAACTGGGGAAAGGAACCCCAAAGAGCACCAGGCAGTCAGCTGGTAAAGGAAGAGGGCATGCTTATGGCCAAGCAGGTCGGTGCCAGGGTGTAGGCGGCACCAAACTCAGCCCACACAGCTGCCAACAGATGGCTGGAGGTCAGGCGGGGAGGAAGGGGGTCAGGGCAGAGCCACACAATGGCTCAGAGTCAGAGCATGGAGAGAAAGGAGAGGGCACTCCCTCAAGTGAGCTGGTTCTGTTCCGTGCCTGTGCCAGAGAGGGAGGGGCCCCAGGGTCCAGCGATGACACCAGCTGTGGGTGGAGAGGGCTTCCTGTTGTCTTGCTGGAGGGCACCGTATGAGAACTGCCCTGCTTGGGACAGACTAATGGGTCTCGGTCATCTCCCCAAATCCTGAGCCACAGAGCTGGATTCTAATGGGCATTGAGTACCAGCTACGTGCCAGGTACCATGCTAGACCCAGAAGTATTCAGATGACCATGGCACAATTCCAGGAAGCTTACGGTCTAACAAAGGTGACAGATGTATCATAAATAATTCAGTCTCCCCTTTCGGGCACAAAGCAGGGAACCTTGCACATCTTGACCCATCTTCACTGAGCAGGGGAAATGGAGAGCTATCGAGAAAGGTGGTGAAAAATATGGAGGGTCTCAAGCCCCCAGCCTGTTAGTAGTTTTTACTAAGGGAAAATGACTCAGTTCTAGGACTGCCCTAGGAAAAGACCTTCAGTGCCTCCTCTCAGGACAGAATGGTTCAAGGGGTTAAGGACTTAATCCCTTTGGCTCCCAGAGCTTTCTCTTCTGAGAGGACCCTGCCCCTATCTACCCCCAGCACCCACACTTACCCAGACCCCAAATCCCACTGGTTTTGCAGCCAGGTACCCGTCCCCCACCCCTCACTCCACATTCTGCTGCCCAGCTCCACCTCTCCCCTCCCACAGCCCCAGCTCCAACAGGGAAGTCAGCATGCCCTGTGCCAGGAATACGACTCCTCCAGCAGGAAGGTATAACAATAAGTCAAGTAGGTCAGCTCCCTGCCTCAAACAGATGTGCAGCTGATCCCTGCTTCCGTATTGAAAACCTACAGGTTTTATACAGCTCTACAAGCTTCTTTGATGTCAGGCCCATCACTGAGTCACACGCACCAACAAAGTCTTTCTCTCGTTTAACTATGTTCTCTCTGTGTGGTTCTCACTTAATTCCAAATGTGAGGAAACTGAATATAACTGCTTTCATTTTCTTCCCACTCATACAGCCCCTCTCTAGCCTCCTCTCAGCCAAATTAAAGCAGCCCCATGTGGTTCAGTTTTGCTACTGGAACTTACTTTCCATTTCTCTCTTTCCTGGGCCTACCCTGGACTCTCCACCAATTGAAGCCAAAGTGGACACAAGAGTTAATAAAGGGCTCTCTGGGTCCTAAGAGAGCAGAGGGACAGGAGGCTGTGTGACACAGTTACATCAGTCGGGTTTGCATTCAGAGTCCTGAGTCCCCAGTCCCCGGGTCAGAAACCATTTGTGCAGCTGTTCTGTTCACACACACACACACACACACACACACACACACACACAAAGGAATCCCTGGAGATCACAGCTCCTAGCACACACCCTGTAGATTTGGGAGCTGGGTACAAAGAGAGTCAGTGATGGAAGAGGTGAGGCAGCTCGTGGCTCCTCTCAAAACTTTCCTTCCTAGAGCTGGCGATTAAGATGGCAGGGACCGGGACCAGGAGCTGGCAATCAGCTGAATGGAACGTTTGGCAAAAGGGAAAGAAAGGTCTTGGCCAGGAACCATCCCGGGAGCCAGAACAGCCACATCTCCCTTCTGTCCGGTCCACACTTCCTGCTTTTTCCACCCCCTGCCCTCAGCCACCGCAGCCCCAAGACCCAGGCCTTCTAGTTCAGATCGGCCGGGTTTCCTCCAAGGAGCACGGTGGTTAAGAATTACTCTTCCAGTTTCCTCGACCCTCCAGAGAAAGGAGGTGGACTGGATGGTGGAGGAAAAGAGGAGCTCCCAGGATGACCTTCCCTTAATAATCTTGGCCTCCAGTTGAGAGGACTCCTGAGGAAACTTCTTTACGGACAAAGTTCACACCAGCCCACCCACATGAGAAAAACAACCTGACATTTCCAAACAGCAACATCTAGGAAACCTTAGCCTCTCTGAAGGTCCTGTAGGCTCCTGAAGCATAAAGGAAGCCCCTCTGTGAGGAGGATGTAAGAAAGTGGGTGGAGGAGGGCATGGGGACACAGCAGCCCTTCTCGGTGCCACTTGCTTGCTGCAAACCAAGGGCTCCTGCAAGGCTCAGACTGTCGCCTCTGTCACCTCTAGCTGAATCTCCAGTCCAGCTTCCCCAGCTCATGCCCTTTGGAATCCAGTTCTCCAGGATTCCTTCACGGGCTGGGAAAACTCGCTAGAGGAGGCCAGCCCATTAAGCAGGATCCAGAAAGCAGGTCACAGCTGCTCCCGTCCAGCCGGGGCACCAAAGCGAGGACCCAAAATGCCAGCAAGGTTCTGCTCTGCCTGGAGGACTCACCAGAGGGGAGAGATGAGAGGCAATGTCCTCCACCTCACGGCTCAGGTCCAGACTCCCCGGGTCCTCACAAGCTAGGTGGGGCTAACCCATCAGAGTCTGCAAGGAGGAAGGAGGCAGCCCTGAGCAGCACTTCAAATTACAGCCCAACCCCATGGCAAGGGGATGGGGGTGTATCTCAGGGTAACCACAGAGGCATCAGACTAACCAGAGTCTACCGAAGAATGCCAGTGAGACCATCCTCCAAAAGAATGACATCTTTGCTGGGGATCAACACTCTGATCTTTAGGGAGTGTCTCCAATTCATTCAATTATAACAATTCTTTGGTTATTTTCTGGTAGCACCTTTCTTAGACATCTAAAAGGTAATCTCTCTTCTCCATGACAGGGTCCTACCATCTAGTAGAATGAGGCCCACAAACGGTCAGCGACTTTGCCCTGGGTCTCACAGCGGAGCCACGGCAGAGTTGGGAAGGGCCCACAGAACCAATGTGGGGAGGCTACTTGGTGCTGGTCCTCAGAAACAACCCTGGCCCCAGCCTTGCACTCCATCCCACGAGTACACACTTGGCACTGATGTGCCAGAGCCTGGGACGAGAAGGACTGAGGGACTTGGTCCCCAGAACAATTCTACAGGGTAGAGAAGGTGGGGCCAGCAGCCCCAGTGTAGTGGCACTGCCTGTGCCAGGGGGCAAGGACAGGCTGTGTGGGCAGCTGACAGCCACCTGCTTGGCTCGGAAGAGGGTAAAAGGCAGTCGAGCAGAAAAAGACTGAGCCAGTCATCCGTGGGAACCTCGGAGGAGCAAAGACCAGCCGCCACACCGTGCCCAGGGCAAGCTCCTTCCCGCCCTCCTGGTAGGGAGGCTCTGCGCCACTGTCCACAAGCCCTGCCCACTGTCCCTCTGACACCACAGTCCCTAAACCAGCAATCTTGACATGCAGTCTAATAATAGAGAATATCTGCAATTAGTGCTAACTCCCCAAATCAAGAAAATCCCTGATAGACTGCAGTCACTCCCAGGGACCCAAAGCCACAGTAATCACACAAACTGCACACTTTCCCGCACCCTCCGACTCATTCCCTCATTAGCTCCCTAAGGGTAGGAGAAGAAGCTGGCCTAGACACCACGAGGTGACAGCCTTAGTGCCACTGGCAAAGAAGCCTGAGAAAAGTAGACGGAAAGTTGTTTGTTTGTTTTTTTTTGAAGCAATGAAGTATTTTTTTTCTTTAAGCTTTTAAGTTCAGACTACAAATCTTATTCTATCTATAAATCTAATAAATTTTTTCCCCACAACTCACACACACACACTGTATTTTATTTTTACAAAAGACAAATAAACTGACACCAAGCATTGTAAATGGATGATCACAACAAAAGCAACAATGATTGCAATTACCACACACGAAACACACTCATACTATGACATAATATTGACATTCAGTCCAGTAATCCTCCACTGTAACAGCTCCTTTACTTTGCAGTGAAAATTGATTTGTATATTTTTTGCCTCTGAGTAGACGGAAAGTTGAACAAGAAGAAAAAGGAAAACAGGACCTCTAAGCTCCAGAGGCAGCTCTGGGCCTTCCCTGTCCACATTCCAGCATGCGGGGACAGGCTGGGCCAGTGAGGAGAGCACCGGGGAGGGAAATGCCAGGGAAGGAGACTCCAGACACAAGAGCCCAGGAAGGCCTTTGCCCAAAGGTCACCTGGCTTCTGGACAGCCTCAGGGACAGGTGTTATTTCCTAGGTCAAGGCAGAGTGGAGAAGCCCTGGGGTCCTCACAAACCAGAGTGGGAAAAGAAAGGGGTGTCAGCTCTCAAGTAGCCCCCTTCTTTCAGACCAGAAAAAAACACACACACACAAAAACAAAACACCACCAAACATCTGATACTAATTTACACAGGGGTGTTAGAGGCCAAAGTGTTAGTCCCTCCCAGGGACGTTTGCATTTAAAAAGCAGAGTCTGAGGAGAGGGGTGCTCAACCTAAAGGAATCTGGAAGTGGAAAAGGAAATTTCTAGTGGCACTGGGAGAAATGATCCATTAAAAGGTAGGGGAGGTGGATCTCTGGCATAGGCCTTGCCTGTCCATGGCCTCCCCTGGTCCCAGTTCCTGAGCCCCAGGAACCCCTTGCCCCTCTCCAGGACACAAGTCCCCCCAAGTGCTGCCCACCAGGCAGCTTGTCCCTTTAAGTCACTGACCCTCCCCCCCAATACTTGGCCTTGGCTGCTGTTAGCCTGGCCTCACCCAGTAGCCATGAAGTTCCACTCCACTCTTCCTGGTAGCAGGCCGGAAGGATGTCCTGCTCCAGGTCAGCCAAGGACACTGAACCCTGGGGGAGACCACGGATTCTCTCTTACCAAGGTCAAAGGAGAAACCCCACTCAGGATGCAGGGCCCTAAGAGGGAACTGAGAAATGAGATCCTTTTTGAGATGGCCTCAGTGTCCAGAATCCCCAGACCACAGGGAAAGGGATACTGAGATGGGGGGACTGAATGTGCAGGCATAATGGAACTAACCATCCTTAGCTACCTTGCTGAAATACCATTGCAATGTATGTAAACTCCATCACAAAGTCTGTCAAATTAGTACTACACGGATATGTCCACTGTCGTGCCTGGAGTCAGGGTATCCCACTTTGTTTTGGTGAAAAGAAAGAGAAGGTAGGTTGGGGGTGGGGGGGACAGAGAGGGAGGCTAAGTGAATAGGAGCATCACAGAAAGAGAAGGAAGGAAACAGACCTCCCCCACCCACCCCAGCATTTTGTGCCAGGTATTGTCTTGTTTAATCCTCATAACAATCCTTAACTGTGCATATTATTATCCTTATTTTATGAAAACAGAAAAGGAATGAGTAATTTGCCCAAGGTCACACAAGTAGTAAAAGACACTGAGTCAAACTGTTGTAAATCATCCACACTTCAATAAGCAAATAATAAAATAAATAACATTTAAAATTAGAATAAATAAATAAAAGTTAAACTGAATCTTGTTTGAGGCCAAAATTGTTTGAGGTCCTTTTCCCATCCTGCCATGGAGACCCAGGCATACCGCATTTTATCAAATGTTCAAGCTGATATTGGTGACTATTCTGGTACACCCCCAAGCTCTCCCCAAACACCAACACACTGTGTCACTGTCTCAAGCCACTGAAAAAAACAAGCTAATAAATAAATAAGCAAGCAAGCAAACAAACCCTAAAAACCAGACCCACAGCTTTGCAGATAAGAGAACCAAGGACCGCAGGGGAAAAATGACTTGCCTGAAGTCACACAGGTAGTCAGTGGCAGAAGTGGAACGGGAAGCAGGTCTCAGACTCCCACTCAAGTGCTCTTTGCAGACTGAACCACAACCAATCTTGTCCGTTCCCAAAATCCTCCAGGGAAGAAAGTCCCTCAGCCTTTCTGTTCTAACCTCTCTCAAATTGGTCCATTCCTTTCCAAGATTCTGATTACTTTCATTAAGTGAAATAACCTATAGAAAGCACATCTTAAGCACCAAAAAATTATTATTCCTTTCTCTTACCTGACCATTAGAATAGCTTCCTAGCTAGCCTCTCTGTCTCCCCTGCCGACTCCTTGAGGTATCTGCACTCCGGTGCCAGGGAATCCTGCAGCACAACTCTGATCGTGTCATTCTTCCAATGAAATACTTTGTCTCTCCCCTTCCTTATCAGGTACTCAAGACCCCCCACACTGAGTCCCAGCCCAGTCCCCTGCATGCCCCCCAAAACGCTGATGGTTATTAACCATTCTCCAGGGCCCCATGTTTTCCCACAAAACTTCACTCATGCTAGTGCCCTCTACAAATACCTGCTCTTACGTTAGAGCCTTCTTTCATCTCCTAAGACTGAAAGTGACTTTGCTCTCTTTCGGACATCTGTAAAAATTTTAATGCATCCCACTGCATTTATATTGTTTTGTATTACCCCATTGGTGATGAGAATGAAAACAACCTATCCATGTAGGTGCTTTATAGTTACAAAGCACTGTATAGATATAAGCCCATCAATCTGAAGAAAAAAATCACCTCCTATTTATCTTTGTCTTCCTCACGATGCTCAATACAATGTTTTACACATGGCACAGAGCTGTTAAATACTGTGTTCTGAGGGTGGTCTGACCAACCCAGAGAAGAGTTATCACTTCCCCGTTGTAGCATCAGAGATTCTGAAGCTGAATGAGGAAGGCAAAATTGTCATTGGTTTTTCCAGGTCGATACTCCATAGCATTTGTTAGATTCTCAGAATTTAGAGACCTCCAAAATATTAAGCACTCTAGTCCTAGCTTCTATACTTTTATGAAATGCTGCCCAAGATTACACCAACTCTTGGGGCAGCCACAGGACTAGTGACTCATACTGAGCTTACAGAATTAGCGCACTACGTAAAGAAACTCATCCGTTCACTTGCATTTTTTGGAGTACAATGTGGTTACCTCAAGGTCAGGGGCCATACTGAACTCAAGCTTGTATCCCTAGGGTTTAGCACAAACCTGCTATTGGAAGATGATAAAATAATTGTGACCACCACCATTTACTGAGCCCTTGCCATGTATCAGGCACTGTTCCAGGTAGTTCGTTTTGTCTGTCCTCTTCACTGCTGTGCACTGAGGAGAGCGTCAGGTTCATCATGTACATTCAATGCATAACGGGTGATGGATGGATGAATAAAAGGTAAGATGCAAACTCCTTCAATGCCTCTGGCCAAATTAAACTACTTTCCCTCCACCTCTTTTACCACTCGCTTCACCCTCCATCCCACCCCAACGCCTACTCATTGTTCAGATCTCAGCTAACATTTCATTTCTTCCAGGAAGTCTGACCACCCTAAATGCCCCGCTTACGAGTTCTCAAAGCATCCCATACTACCCCACCCCCTACACCCAGCCTACTCACTTGTCTATGTTCCCAACCCAGCAATATGTTCTGGAAGGCTGTGTGTCCTAGTCACTGAAAGCACCTAAAGTCATAAGTAAGCACTCAAAAAACATCTGCTGAATGAACGAATGAGATCTTTTTAAACATTATCTGACAGACTTTCATTACTCTTGTGATCATTTCTTCCACAGACGACTTTCAGAAGAACACGTGCTGCTGTCACCTGGCGCTTGGGGAAGTCCCATCTCATGCAGAACTTGGGCCTCGTTGACATTTTTTCCTCACAGGTCCCTCCAGTGTAGCACAGAAGGAACACGGGTTCTAGAAGTATCCTGACCTACACTCAAACTTTGGCTTTTCTTTCATTAGTTGTACAACCTTAGCCATGTTTCTTAATCTTGGTTTGAATGTAAACCTAAGCTTAACCTCAGTTCTCCCATCTGCAAATGGGGATGAGACAATTCCATTATCATCCATTTCCTCCAAGGATTGGGGGGGCAGTGTGGAATTAAGATAAAATTTGAAAAGCTACGGGTAGACAGACACTCAGTGCTGGTGGCTATTCTTCTTTATCACATGCTCTTGCCTTTCTTGGTAGTTGAACTTTTCCTCAAGTGGCTCCTTTTTGCCTTCCTTGTTGGGACCATATACAACAGCATAATCAAAATTGTACTTCAGAGAATTGCCAACCGTTTGGAACCACTCTATCTTTCAAAGTCTCTTGTCAGGGAACTGTATCCATCTTTTTTCTTAGTAGAAAGAAAGGAAGGAAGGAAGGAAGGAAGGAAGGAAGGAAGGAAGGAAGGAAGGGAGGGAGGGAGGAAGAAAGAAAGAAAAAGAAAGAAAGAAAGAAAGAAAGAAAGAAAGAAAGAAAGAAAGAAAGAAAGAAAGAAAGAAAGAAAGAAAGAAAGAAAAAGAGAGAGAGAGGGAGGGACGGAGGAAGGAAGGAAGGAAGAAATCTGCCTTCTTGAATTCTAAAGTGAAAATCTGACATCCTGGTTATAATATTTTGGGGAAAATATAGTTGCCTTCTCCTAGGTTCCCATAATATCCAATTTGCAAAAAATCTCTCCATCTTGGGTCAGAATTAAATGCGCTGTAATAGTGCTCCTAGTACTTTAACTTCTTTTACCCTTTGGAAGACACAACAGCATGGCAAGTCAGGAATGTGACAGACACTCTGCTTTCAGAAAAGTGGGGCTCTCAGAGATGTCTCAACAGTGGCAGGGCTCCATCATTATTCCTATCTGGGTTCTCGGTTAATTTGAACCTGAGACGGGAAGAGCTCGTATCTATTTCTTCGTCCTAGCAAGGCAAACTGTACTATATCCTCAAAATGGAATCTCCTTGGCTCTCTCTTCTTTTCCCCTCACTCTGTGCCTTCTGGTTTGCTGTCAAGGGTACCAAGTAGACTAAGATAGAAAGAGAGAAAAAACTTGGCAGGAGAGGTTGCCTCCATGCAAGCTTATTCCTGGTGGGCCTGGGGGACACGTGTGAACAGCTCTCATGCCTGGCATTCACCTCCACTGTGGGGAGGATACAGAAAGAGAAGCTAACCCGTAAGACAGAATCCACGGGGCAGAGACTTAGAAGGAAGCACAAAGCATGGTGGGAAGAACTACCAAGGAGAAAAGAAACCACTGCCCAGGAGATTAGTCTCGCAGTGACTAGGGATGGCTAGGGTTAAGAGAGAAAGGTCCAGGAGGAAGGGAGTTGAACAATGTTTTCGAGAAAGAAGAGTGGCAGGTGTGAAAGTTAAGGAGGAAGGAAAAGAGTTTCCAAAGAGGCAAATGATTTTTGGCTTCTCTCTGAAACACTATGAAGCCTCTGCTAGGTAAGACTACACCTACTACGGGAAGTTCTCAAGAAGAGGAAGGATGAATTGCTAAAGATCCCTTGTCACAGATTCTGTATTCTGCCTTAGGGCTATTGGGAGTCCCTCTCCTCTTCCTTCTCCATACTTCAAGAGCCTCTGCCCCAACACGGGTGTCCAGTGTCCTTAATCTCTAACAAAGTGGAGATTTGAGGACAGTGAATTCCATCACCATGAGAGAAGAGAATTTCCCAACAATGATAGGGTCAACTGATAGGCCACTGATAGGTACATTCTGAAGTGCCAAAGGATAGGTCCTTTCATTAGTAGTAAAGTGATCTGTGGGGCAAGTCCCAGCATTGTTAGTAATCATGTGACCTTGGGAGAGTCATTTCTTTGCAGGAAAATGACTTTCCAATTCTAAAGCTATATGTGACCATAGGAAATGCAAGAATTAAGAAGGTACTATGCTGGACTAGAGCGGGGTGGAGGAAATTTGTCCTCCAGGAACTCTGTCCTTGAGAAGTTTGTTATCTAAGGTATGTCCCAGTCTGGTGCCATTTCACAAGCATTCAAATCAAGGAATCCAGTATGAATGAATTCTGTAACTCTGCTTCCACTTTTTGTTCTCCCAAGACCCAATATCTCCCTGAGAGTGGCACCCAGGTTATGAGCACAGGGTATGGAATCAGGGCTTTGAATCTCTTCTCTGTCATTTACTAGCTGGCTGACATCAGTAAGTGTCAGCTATTATATTATTTGCCAACTCAGTACTACCCTGTCTATAGACAGTAGCCAGCCTTTGGGGGTGTATGTCTCCCCCTGATTTCCTACAAATATCATTAAGCAGATTTCCCTTCTCTCCCAGTTCCCATTCTACTAACCTTTTAAAGAGAAATACCCAAAGAATAGTTACCTTGGCATTGTCACATTACTCTTCCCTTAGTCAGAAAAGAAAGGTTCCGGAACATTCTCTATTTCATATCCCTTTCCTCCCACCCCTCCCCCCATCACCACCAACTTTCCCTCCCTCATTACTGAGACTAAACTCAGGATGAATAACCTACATTTGTATAGTACTCTGCAGTTTTCAGAGTGCTTTTGCATACATGATTTTATTCAGTTCATGGTAAGCAGTGTATTTCATCCTTAAAACAATCCTATGAGCCAAGGGTATTTTTTTCACCATTTTACAGATATGCAAACTGAGTCTTACGTTCACAAGTTGTCCATGCTCACACAGCTAGGAAGCCAGGCCTCCTGACGCTGAACCCACCCACTATTTTCTCTACTACTCCGCATTATCACGTCCAAGTTCACATCCTGGGAGCATGAGGAGCCTGAAGTTTATGGCCAGTTACAAACCCCCAAAGGGAACAGAGATCCCTCATTTTTATTCCTGCTGGCTAGCAGGGCTGTCCAGGCTGAATGACCATACACATGAGATGCCTGCAAAGGGCCAGGCCTAGGTGGGGTGGGGAAACCACAGAGAGGAGACCAAAGGTCCACAAGGGTGTGGGGTATCTGCTAGAGCACCACTACATCATGGCCAAGGACGCAGGTATTCCAGGACAATCCCAAAGGAGAACCCCAGGGAAAAGCCTGAGGACGCAGATAAACTGAACCTTCCTCACCCCAGCACACCCCGTGGGCCTCCCTCACCAATGTTTCCAGGGAGAGGGAAATGGACAAGCTCCCTTCTGGCCAGGGCTGAGAGTTTGATCAGATTCAGACACACACACCCATGCACACTCAGCAGTAAATTCAGAGCCATGGAAATCAAACCTTGGCTCACCCAAAGGCCAAAGGAGAAGCAGCCACAGCTTCAGTCCAGGGTTCCGGCTCAGAGCCACCATCTCCTCAGACGCTGGCGGCCAGGCAGAGCTATAAACTGTGCCTCGACTTAATTTTTCCATGGACACAACCCCAGATGGGACCTCCAGGCTCTGAAGAAGCTTCAATTCTGAAGCATCATAACCTCTCTGTTCTGGGATCCAAAGCTAGAAGAGGGGAGGGAGGAGTATTTGGGGATCAGGTTTGCCACGCCCTGGACCATTTCTCTTCCAATATCTTTCCAGGGCCTAGTGCAGCAATACAGTAAGTTTTCATTCAGCGACAGACACAGCGTTGGAATTCAGTGCAAATGACTTACATCTGCTTGGCCATAACCCAGGCAGTCAGGTAGTTTAGAGAGAGAAGGAGGGGCATGTTGGCCCACTTCTGGGATCCTGGGTAGTTGTGTGCTAAGGAATCTGGGCCATGCTGGGTCCAGCCTGCACAGGGTACAAAATTCTCCAACAGAATTGAGAAAAAACATCAGGGCAGCCGAGACAATAGAGATTCCACCCCAGGCCCGACTGGTGGGACTGGGGCAGGGAAGTCACAAAGACCCCCCAAGGGGCTGGAGACGGAGAGAAAGAAGGTTGGCGTGAAGGAGCACGAGCAATGGCAGATTCTTCACACACGCCCCTCAGCCAACTAGGGTGTGTGCACTAACCTCATACATTTGGTAACCTCTTCCCACAAACCAGGAACCTGCCAAGCCCCTGGGCTTCCCACCCCACCCCACCCCAGCTTGGCAGCCTCCCTTGGGCTTCCTGCTGCTGCGACTGCTCCCCAACATCAAAGCCACCCATGTCGGAGCTGAAAATGAGAGACAAGTACAGGCCAGGAGAGCAGCGCCTCCCCCAAGGCTCCGGAACTCAGGCCTGAGGGCCCCTCTCCCTCTCCCAAGCTTTCTCCTTTTGCTGCAGTATCCTTATAAGGGAGAAGCTAATTCTACTATCCATCTGGCTAAAAAAATGTATATATTTCCCAGGCTAGATGCTGACTTTCCACCCACTCTAAGAGAAAGCACCCCACCAACACCCTCACTCCAGGGCAGGTTTTGCTTTTTATTTCTCATCTTAAACAAACAAATACCAAAACCACTGGCTGGTTCAGGTCGCCTTGCAGCAGCTGGGAGCCAGGAAGTGTGTTTAGAAGAAAAGGGGTGGGGAAGAGTGTGCCCGGGGTCCGAGACGCCCCGAAACCTCTGGAGCGGGCAGGCAGTGGGGGCTGGCAACCTGCTCGGCGCCGGGACTGGAGCTCCGTTCTCACCGCGTCTGCGTCCCGCCACCGGGAACCTTCGGTTCGTTCCATTGTTGCCCCTCGGCTGTTGCCATGTTGGAGGGAGAGCCCCTGACCTCCGCTCGCTCCACTCTGCGGGAAATCTGCAGACCCCGGGCCGGTGCTCCCGGCTGGGTGCCCGTCTTACCTGTGCTCACTGCGAGTTTCCTGCAAAACCTGATGTGTCGTGTGCTCGGCGACCAGGGCTGCTGGCTCCACGGCTCCGGGCGGCTCCGGCACCCACGCGAGGCGGCCGCGCACCGCCTCCTCCCGGGCCGCTCCCCCTCCGAGCTGCACGCGGCGGGCGCCGACCCCAGGGTTCCCGGGGCAGCGAAGAGGCAGGAGAGGGCGCGAGGACCAGCTCGCAGCGCGGGGGCTGGCGGGGGGGGGGTCCTCTAGGCCGAGAGCGTGAGCGAGCCCGCAGAGTCAGGCAACCCCAGGTGAGACAATAGCGGGAGTAGCGGGCGAGAGGGGAGAAGCCATCTCCCGGAGACCTGGCGCACTGCACGGCGACGTGAGGCTCGGCCAGACCCAGCCCGGACAGGCAGCCGCCAGCCGCGGCTCCAGCCCGCGGCGCCCACTGCGCCGCGAGCGGGAGGATGGGGCGGGTCCTGGAACCCTGACCTCCCTCCCCTCTCCTCTCCTCTCCTCTCCTCTCCTCCTCTCCCTCCCTCCCTCCCCTCCCTCCTTCCCTCCCTCCCCTCCCAGTGCGTGGGGGAAGAGAAAAGCGCTGGCGTCAAGTTGTGCTTCGGGAATCCAAGAGCCAAGATTTCCACTTCCCACTTGCGTGAGGGTTTTTGCAGATGGTCGTTACTTTTCCCTGCTGGGACCCCTTTGCTCTGTGTCAGATGAATGCCAAATCATTCTACTGGAAATGACAGAGTTTTGAGGTCCAGTTATCGGTTTGCGGAATTTTCCCCCCATCATTAAGATAGAGATGCCGGAAGGAGCCCCTACCTTGAGGATGGAGGTGGCGGTGGGGGGAAGCTGTCTCGGCGCTTTGCACATTCAGGCTCATTAGTTTTTCTACTCGCCCTAGTGGGTTGTCTGACCCGAGCCCCAGAAAATAGCAATCTACAACCTGAGGGGGGAGCGGTGGTAGTAGGTCCTCCAACCCAACTATCGCAGGGGAAAAAAATCTTTCATAGTGTGTTATATTTAAAATTTTGACTCAGTACCTTTGTTTGAGCAGTGGTCTCTAGAAGAATTTTCCTAAGGGCTCCACCCAAAGAAACAAATAGTTGGCCAGATCCTCATTTGCATTTGGTTTGCATAATAACTATGATCTCTGATCTCAAAGTACATTTTCCTCAAAACTTGAATCTTTTTCTCCCCCAGGGCCCTCCTTCTTTCTTTCTTGCCAGACGATGATCAACACCTGGTTCTCAGCCTCCCTCCCCTGCAGTCCCCTTCAGGTATCTAAGGCTCAAGACTCCCAGCCTCTGATCAGATACCCAGGACTCTGCAGCCAGGGTTCCCAGGGAAACATCGGCAAACCTGCCCCTTCTGCAGCTTCTCTGCAAAGCTGCCCCTAGTAGCTTTTAAATATTTGTTAAAAGCTACTCTTCCAGCCTGTTTTGGGTTCACTGGAGTTTTGTGGGGGTTTTTTTTTTTAAGGGTGTCGGAAAGGCCCTTTTAAAAATATCAGGGGCCTTTTAAAATTTCCTCACTAATATGAGACTTCAACAAACCCAACACAAGTCTTAGATTCATAGACTTACAGAATTGGAAGAGACTCCAGAGCTCAAAGGAGGATAAATATTTGCTGGGAAGGGAATTTGAATAACCAGAGGAAGCCCTACGTGGGGGAAGAAAGCAATATAAAAAAGTGAGTTCATGATTCAGAAGGATCTCTTGGGATATTGTTCTGTTCTCATATAAGGTGAAATCTGGGCAGATGCAAAGGACCCTTAATTGCAGGCAACCTTGAATGAGACAATGGGAGGAGAAGCTCATGAAAGGAGATGTGACAGAGGCTTGTGTTTCTTTTCTACCCACTGTGCCGGGACCTTGGGTAGTCCAATTCGCCCTCTGAGCATCAATAGTTCCATCAGCTTCGCTTACCACTCAGGGCTGTTGTGAAGATCAAAGGAGAGAATGTAATGGACCATTTTGATGACCGCAGGCAGCATGCTCTGCATGTATCATGGCGTCTACATGATGCTCTTCATGATCCTCAAGAGCCACAGGGGATAAAAACATGCATTCATTCACTCACTCATTCACTGCTTGATCACAACACAAATATTTGTGACAGCTTACTGTGTGCCTGTCATCAGGCTAAGCTCAGAAGCCTGAGAGAACAGAGTAGCACAGGGCCACCAATGCTCCAAATTTGCTGGAGTGAAGAGTCTTCAGGGAAGAGCTAACAGGAAACAGGCCTGCCTGGGTCACTGGGGGATCATATTAAAGGCTTTATAAAGCATTTTGGTAGGGAGAAAATTTTGTGTTATAAGAGCAACCAGGGCATATCAAAAAGTTTAGGTTTGTCCTGTAGGTGACAGAGAACCCAGGGTGTAGACTGGGAGTGATGTGATCAGTGATGTGCATATTACACAGGAGGACTTGGAAGACACTGCATGTCTTTCTTCCCTTTGCCCCTGTAGATCCACTCTTGGCCTTCTGGCTTCCTAGAAGGGGTGGGCCAGTGGGGAGCCACCGCAGGAGAGTGGGAGGAAGGAGGTCAAAGAGGTCTGGATATTTCTTCCTCAGGATCCTTCTCTTTGGGTTCACTGTGGGCTGGCTGCCACCCTCAACCAAAGATCACAGCTTCCCTCCAGGTGCTTCCCCCTCCCTCTCAGCCCCTCTCCCTCCCTCTTCCTTTTCCTCTTCTCTCTGAATTTACATAATCACTCACTCCCTTCCTTTGACTTTCAAGCCAGGGAGTGGAAACTCCTTTTCCTGCTGGTCCCTGGGTACTGCACACTGTTCCTTGTGGTTGTCCTATACCCTGCCAGCCCTTTGTAAATTGTTTCGTCAAATTGGAGTATGCCATTGGCATCCTGCTAGGTTAGGCGTACTGGCTTGGAGCTCGACAAGGAGGCCATGTCTACATTCAGAGTGCAAGATCAGAGAATCTCAAAGCTGGGGCAGGGGGTGTGAAAAGGAAAGGACAGATACAAGAGAGAGTCAGGAAGTCAAAATCAATAATATTTGATAATGTATTGAATGTAGGGATCATCAGAGAGGGGGAGGAATGTAGAATTACTCCCCACTTGATGCCTTAGGAATTGGTGGTAGGTGGTGCCATTTACTACGTGAGGGACTGTAGTAAGACAGGTCCCAGGTGTTGGGGGAGCAACCATGACTTTAATTTTGGACATGTTGGATTTGCAGTGTCTCTGGAATGTTTAGGTGGAGATGTCTAGCTGACTTTGGATTTATGAAACTAAATTGAAAGTAGAGGTGTGGACAAGTGATATCAATTTTGGACTCTTCAGTTCATAGATGATCAACAAAGTTATGGGCATATGTGAGATCATCCAGGTGGGCATATACAGGAAGGAAGAGGCCTGCAAAAGAGATCATCGAGAAGAAATAGCCAGGTTGATAGCAGGAAGAAATGAGACCCCAGAGTGTCAGAAAGGAGGATAGGAGAAAGTGTCAGGAAAGAGGGATGTGGACACAAGTGCAGCAGAGACATCCAGGAGGGCAGGGCTGAAAATGCCCTGTGGAATGACAAGGAAGTCAGTGTCTGGGCTCTAGGTGCTGTGCGAGATTCTTGAGTTGCTAGCCTTGCTGTGTTCTCAGAGAGGAGGGTAGTGGGAGAGAGCTTGGAGAGCCCACCAGAAACCCAGGCTGCTCTCAGTTTGGAGTTATTAGGCCAAAAACACAAAAGGAGACTTTTCAGAACAACTTCTCTGTACCACGCATCTTCCCAGTACCTTGTAATGGTCTCAAACTTCAAAGACTGTATACAGTGATGGTGAACTACTGGGTCTCTGAGTAGGCAGTTACATTAGGCATTGGTTTGGGGACCCCTTTCTTCCTCCCTTTCCCAGCTCTGATACAGAGGTGATGGCGATTTCCAAAGACCGATGAGTCTGATGAGTAGGAGGACAAAGAGCGTCGCTTTAAAAATTAGTGGGAGAAATTTAGCTTGCGGCGGGGCGGGGCGGGGTGGGGGGGTGGGGTTCCGCAAATATAGAATCTGTGAGTTTAGACTGCCCTCTGGTGGGAGAATTAAGTTCAATAGTCAATGTGAATGAGAAGCTTGATGAAGCACTCCAGGAAGATTTCATGCTTTTAAAAAGGAACAAGATAGCACTACTTGGTGGCGTTTTGTAATGCAACATAGCAAAAGCAGAGTCAGTTCATGCTACCTCAGGTGTGACTTTACAATGTTAACAAGTCAAATTTCAATTAGACTTTCAAACTTTGCCGTTGCCTATATGATAAAATTATTCTCCTTCGCCTGAAATAAACCCCGTCAGCTGTCTCTAACCCCTCTCTTCCTCTCTACCTCCCTCCATTCCAGCCAGATTAATTTATTCACCATTCCCTAAACACAATTTTCATTCCTCATTTTCCTTCCAGACTTATTGTTTTCCTTCCCACTGTGCCTAGCTCACTGCTGTGGAAATAGGTACTCAATAAGCAATTCATGAGTTAATCTCAGTGTATTTAAACAACTGGTTTATTATCCTGGAGGAAAGGGAATATGATGTAACAAAGCCATTGGGCAGGAAAAAAAAAAAAACAACTTTATTTCTGCCCCTTTAGGACACTGGACAGACACCATTTCCCTTTCTTAAAAAAAAGTTAGGTATAATACATTTCCACATCTCATTCAAACAAACGGAGCAAAACGTTTTTCTGTATCTAACACATGAGTGCTCAAGAAATGTCTGAATAGATAAATGTCTGCCTGGCTCATTACAATTTCCTCTGCATACCTCTGACAGTTACTTGTTGAAACTCAACTCCGATCCTGAAAACTTAGGGACCCCTGTCCTCATTTTATACCTACTGCCTTTCTGTCCATTCTCATCTCCTGCCACTTCCTGTACTTGAATTCTTATTACTGCATTTATTACTTTGTTAAAGTTAATTGCTTAAATGTCTGCCTTCTTTCTTAGACTGTGAACAGGATCCGTGTCCTATATATCTCTGACTCTGGAGCCAGCACAGAACCTAAGCCATAATAGATGATCAATAAATGTTTGTTCAATTAAATTGTTCTTTCCTGTTGCATTTTGAGTCTATTCCTTCTAATCTTATTGACAGTGGGAAAAGTAACAGAGTAGTAAAATTTTAGATTTAGAAGGTATCTTACAGGTCATCTAATCAATTTCCCTCATTTTATAGATGTGGAAACCCAGGCCTGTTTAGGATCACACAGTTTGTTAGTCTTTGTTCTAAAAGAATCAGACAATTGTAGGAAACAAACTCCTACAACTGAGGCTGGGCAATTTTGTTCATTGTGTTCAGAAGCCTCAAGTTCCCAGAAACAAAAATGAATTCCCTTATCAGTCTTGAAATTTCATAATCCTGTGTTCCACACCCTGTGCGTCAGGGTTGATGAAGTTGATTTTAGGAAAAACTAGGCTGATCTGGAGATTTTTATTCTTAATACTCCATGTTGCTTCCACTGGTACACACTTATACTGCTTTAGAAGGATTCACCTTGTGAATCTGACTTGAAAACTGCAACTTGCCGGGAAGAGGGAGAAAGGCAAAAATTGAATCAAAATCTAAATTAAAGGTCTAAACTCTCTTTCTCTCAATCTAAATTCAGACCCACCTTTCCAGTCACTTCTGTTTTCCTATATTAGCTCCTCTATTCATGAATCAAATGTATCTTTCCTTCTTTTGTGCTAAGGAATGCTTATTTAACAGCTACATCATCTAGTGAAGGGAAATATATTGTTCATTAACAATATGGGAAAAATACTGTAATCTGGTTCAGTAGAATATAACTAAAATTAAGAAGTCCTAACAGGGAAGTAATATATGGCAGACAGAAGAATTGTAATAAAAAAAGGTTGTAGCTGTCTGAATTTTTAATGTTCATCTTGGTCGCCCATCTCTGTCATTTAGTACCGCTTGGTTTTAGAGAGCTTAGTAAATATTGGAAATTTAAGAAACACGAACTATGAAAGAACTTGAAGAAAACATGTATTAAGTAAATGGAGAAAAATATAGAAAAGTGAATGTTTTTCTTCATCTTGCTGAAAAAAACACTTTAATACTAATTAAAACCTAAATTTAATCTATGTGAGAAGTAATTTATTAGAATACTATCAAAGAGGGGGGAAAAGGAGGTGCCCGGATAGCTCAGTCGGTAGAGCATCAGACTTTTAATCTGAGGGTCCAGGGTTCAAGTCCCTGTTCGGGCGTTTCCTTGTTTTCTTGTCCCTTTCTTAGCTTACTACATATACGAAAATCTCAATGCCACAGCGTACTTCTACCTTAAATCGAATCAATTTCATTTTTCATTGATTTCAGAGTATACTAAATAAACATTCTCAGAGAAGAAAAAGAAGCGACTACCCAAATCACTCAATTTCTGGGCGAGTATGGAGGTTTTGCATGGTAGTTTCCCAGCGGGAAGGAATTTTTTTTCCTCCAGGTTTCTAGTACTTGAGAAAAAAAGAAACCGAAAAGATCTGTGATTCTGAGCGCCCGAACAGGGACTTGAACCCTGGACCCTCAGATTAAAAGTCTGATGCTCTACCGACTGAGCTATCCGGGCTCTCGCAAGAAATTGTTTATGCTACAGTGTTTTACTTAAGAAGGAGGAACCTTGTGTCATCGCTTCCTTCCGCCGGCATTTTGTGAAACTGTTTTAAACCCAATAAAGCTCTGGATTCATACGCCAAAAAAAACAAGAAGACGTAAATCATGCACCTTTCAACAGCCTTACCAGTTAACTCAAAATTGCGAGACACTTATGTGCCCAATAACCATTATTAGACTTCTTTGATTGGTAACCTCTCTAACAGGTCCAGGATTAACAGAACGGCGAGGTATGTTGTCACTTTTGAAGAGTTGTAGTGACACCAGATCTGCTCTGCTATTGATAATAGGGTGGATATCAGTTCTAAAACCTACCCGACAATAACAACAAAAAATGAATCTCTCTAAGAGAGAATACAGATGTGCTGTTCTGAAGCTATTGGATTGAACTGTGTAGTATAAAGTGGGAGAAAGGACCCTGCAGAGGGATAGTGGGATTGTCCTGTAGGTCCCTTAATGGAGTCCAAGTAATTTTACATGACGCAAACCCTGGAGTAGGTCACCCCCAATGGCCTTGAGGGCAGAAATCCTACTAAACCAGAGCGGAAAGCTGAACATGCCAGCAGAAAGACATTTTATTCATCTTGGCATTGGAGGCTCTTCTGTTCCACAGCCACCAGTAATCTGAGCACTGCCCTTTGCTGTAGGGTTGGCGCGGAGAATTACCCTCGGTGGGGCTTAGAGTGAGACATTAAAGTGTTTTCGTTAGCTGATGTTGCTTTGCCTTAATGCCATCTGCTTAACTCCAACTGCTTTAGAAGTGATTGCTCTGGTCCAGCAATTCCACTCATAGGAATTTGTCCTAAAGAAATAATCAGGGATGTGCAAAAAGACCTGATTACAAGCGAGAACGTCAAAGCATTTTAATTGGAAAAAAAATTGTAAATGACATAAATGGCTATATAAATTATGGTACAGCCTTAATAAGGAATGATATGCAGCCCTTAATAATCATATATAAAAGAACACAACTTGGGAATAATTGTAAAATATTGTTAAGTTAGGAAATATTTCAAATAAAAAAATTTAAATTAAATTAAAAATTTAAACTTAAGGATATATTGTACAGCACAGGAAATTATAGCCATTATTTTGTAATAACTTTTAACAGAGTATAATCTCTAAAAACACTGAATCACTATGTTGTTCACCTGAAACTAATATAATATTGTATATCAACTATACTTCAATTTTAAAAATTTTAAAGTGTGCACATATGTACACTGAAAAACTGAAAGGATAAATGCACTACGTAAAGCCTGGGTTCTGAAGTTAGGTGCCCCTTTTTGAATCCTTATTACCACTCTGTGATCTTGAGTAAGATATTTCTCTGTCTCAGGACAATAAAATGATTGCAAGAATGAAATAAGATAGTTTACATAAATTGCTTAGAATAGTGTCTGACATGTAATAAGCATTCATGAAGTTACATAAAGAGTTAATAGCAAAGATATAACAAGATCAGACTCCATGGATTCTGTTCTTTCTATCATTCTCTGACACTACCCAACCTTCAACAATTGCTTCACATATTTAAAAAAATTAATTTTTATTGAGGTAAAATTGACATCTAACATTATGTTTCAGGTGCACAACCTAAAGATTTGATATTTGTATACATTGCAAAATGATCACCATAATAAGTCTAGTTAACATCTGTCACCATACAGTTACAAAAATTTTTTTTCTTGTAATAGAACTTTCAAGATCTACTCCCTTAGCAATACAAATATGTAGGACAGAATTGTTAACTATAGTCATACTGTCTATAAGGCTTAACACATATTTGTTCTTTTATTGACGTATACTTGATTTACAATATTGTGTTAGTTTTTGGTATACAGCAAAGTAATTCAGATATATATACACACACACACATATTTTTTCATATACTTTTCCATTATGGTTTATTACAGGATATTGAATATCCCAGTGCTATACACTAGGATCTTGCTGTTTATCTATTTTACATATAGTAGTTGGTATCTGCTAAACCCAAACTCTTAATTTATCCCTCCGATCTCCTTCCCCTTTGGTAACCATAAGTTTGTTTTCTATGTCTGTGAGTCTGTTTCTGTTTTGTAAATAAGTTCATTCTATCATAATTTAGATTCTGCATATAAATGAGATCATGTATTTGTCTTTCTCTTTCTGACTTACTTCACTTAGTATGATAATCTCTAGGTCCATCCATGTTGCTGCAAATGGAATTATTTCATTCTTTTTATGGCTGAGTAGTATCCGTTGTATATATTTACCACATCTTCTCTATCCATTCATCTCTCGATGGACATTTAGGTTGCTTCCATGTCTTGACTACCGTAAATAGTGCTGCTATGAACATTGGGGTGCGTGTATCTTTTTGAATTATAGTTTTCTCTGGATATATGCCCAGGAGTGGGATTGCTGGATCATATGGCAACTCTATTTTTAGTTTTTTAAGGAACTGCCGTACTGTTTTCCATAGTGGCTGCACCAATTTACATTCCCACTAACAATGTAGGAGGGTTCCCTTTTCTCCACACCCTCTTCAGCATTTATTTGTAGACATTTTATGATGGCCATTCTGAATGGTGTGAGGTGATACCTCATTGTAGTTTTGATTTGCATTTCTCTAATAATTAGCGAAGCTGAGCAGCTTTTCATGGCCTATTGGCCATCTGTATGTCTTCTTTGGAGAAATGTCTATTTAGGTCTTCTGCCCATTTTTTAAAATAATTAATTAATTAATTAAATTTATTTATTTATGTCTGCACTGGGTCTTCGTTGTGGTGTGTGGGCTTTCTGCGTGGGCTTCTTTTGTTGCAGAGCACGGGCTCTAGGCACGTGGGCTTCAGTAGTTGTGGCACACGGGCTCAGTAGTTGTGGCTTGCGGGCTCTAGAGCGCAGGCTCAGTAGTCATGGTGCACGGGCTTAGTTGCTCCGCGGCATGTGGGATCTTCCCGGACCAGGGCTCGAATCTGTGTTCCCTGAACTGGCAGGTGGATTCTTAACCACTGTGCCACCAGGGAAGCCCCTTCTGCCTATTTTTTGATTGGGTTTTTTTTTTTGTTATTGAGTTGTGTGGACTGTTTGTATATTTTGGAAATTAATCCCTTGTCAGCCTCATCATTTGCAAATATTTTCTCCTAGTCCGTAGGCTGTCTTTTCATTTTTGTTCATGGTTTCCCTTGCTGTGCAAAAGCTTGTAAGTTTGATTAGGTCCCATTTGTTAATTTTTGCTTTTATTTCTATTGCCTTGGGAGACTGACCTAAGAAAACGTTGCTACGATTTAAGGCTTAACATATATTTGACTGGAGTGGAGGGAGATGTAGAGAATTTGGAAAGCTGACAATATTGAGTTATTAATAATTTGAGCAAAAGAATAACTTTATCCCCTAAGCAATGGGGAACTATTAAAATTTTGACTCATTAATGTCCGAATTTCTCACTCAAAGGAACACACATTAGATTTGTTCCATTCATGTTACATTAAAAACAATAACAAGGACTACCATATTAAGTATTCTCTGTACGAATCAAATGACCAGAGCTAATCAAGCTAATCATAGGGCTAATGGTAGAATGGTTTCTAAAAGTGGCTGTGTGTAGATGGGATGTTGAGTCATCAAATTAAGAATATTAGCTTGACCTTTCTTTGCTCAAAACCCTTTGATTCTTCCCTGCTACTTATTGAATAACACATGGAACTTTTTATAGCAGCATTCAAAATCCAAAATCCAGCCTGCAAATCCATCCCATGCCAGTGCCGTTTAATAGAAATATAATGCAAACCACATATGTAATTTAAAATTTTCTAGTAGCCACATTAAAAAAGTAAAAAGAAGCAGATAAAATTAATTGTATACTTTATTCAACTCAATATATCAAAATATTATTTTGGGGGCTTCCCTGGTGGTGCAGTGGTTAAGAGTCTGCCTGCCAATGCGGGGGACACGGGTTCGAGCCCTGGTCTGGGAGGATCCCACATGCCGCGGAGCGACTGGGCCCGTGAGCCACAATTACTGAGCCTGCGCGTCTGGAGCCTGTGCTCCGCAACAAGAGAGGCCGCGATGGTGAGAGGCCCGCGCACCGCGATGAAGAGTGATCCCCACTTGCCGCAACTAGAGAAAGCCCTCGCGCAGAAACGAGGACTCAACACAGTCATAAATAAATAAATAAATAAATAAAAGAACGTGAATTTCTTAAAAAAAAAAATATTATTTTGACATGTAATCAATACAAAATATTATTAAGATATTTTACATTATTTTTTCCTACTAAGTCTTTGAAATCTGATGTGTATTTTACACTTACAGCACATCTCCATTAGGACTAGCCACATTTCAAACCACATGTGCCTGGTGGCTATTATATTGGACAGTGTAATTCAATACAGTGCCAATCTTCTATACAGTAATCAACATTTCAATCAAAGGAGACTCTTTCTTTCTCTGGTTTTTAGACAGTCTTCTAATTCTTCCTCCCTCTCCTCATTATTTATGCCATATTTCTTCAAACGACTTCTTCCACCTCTGCCTCTTGAAATCCTATTCATTCTTAAAGGCTCCATTCTTCTACAAAACCTTCAGTGATTATGTTAAATGGGAAGGAAAGATTAATTCAAGAACCTATAGACTCACAGTCTATAGATTCAATAATAGAGCCATACATTTGTTGTTCAATTTGTAATTGAAAAAGTAAAATCGGATCTCTGCATTACAACATGCACAAAAATTCACCACAAATGAGTTAAAGGCTTAAATGTGAAAAGCAAATATTTAGAACTTTTAGAAGAAAATATTCAAAGTGTCTTTATGATTCCTAGACAGGAAAGAACCTCTTAAATAATATACAATAAAAAAGCTATCATAAAGAAAATAATTAATAAATTTGACTTCATTAAAAAACTTCTGTTCAAAGGACAGCATTCAAAAAGTGAAAACAAGCTATAGATTTGAAGATGTTATTTGTAATTCATATAATTAAGAAGGATTAATATCCAGATTATATAGGGAACTCATAAATCAATAAGAAAAAGACAAACCAATAGAAAAATGGGCAAAAGATATGGACAATTTATAGATGAGTAGTCAATAAATATGAAAAAATACTCAAACTTACTAATGATCATGGACACATAAATCAAACCACCACGAGAAATCATTTCACATCTATTTTTTAAAAACCTTCTTATTATACAAGTGTTGGCGAAAATGTGAAGCAACAGAATCCTTATACACTCCTTTCAGGAGTGTATACTTCTCCAATCACTTTGGAAAGCACTTTATCACGATCTAATTGAGTTGATAATATGTATATTACCCAATAATTCTACTCCCTAAAGTACACACGGAGACGTGTACAAGAATGTTGATAGCAGCATTGTTTGTAGAGCAAACAATAGGAAACACCTAAATATTTGTCAAAGGAAGAGATGGGATAAAAAAAATGGTGGTGCATTCATTACTGTTATGGGCTGAATTGTGTCCTCTCAAAATTCATATGTTGAAGTTCTAAGCCCCAGTACCTCAGAATGTGACTCTATTTGCAAATAGGCCCTTTATAGAGATGATTAAGGGAAAATGAGGTCATACAGGTGGGCCCTAATCCAATATGGCTGATGTCTTTATGAGAAAAGGAGATTAGAACACAGACAATGTGCAGACAGAGGGACAAAGATGAAGACAAATTTAAAAAAATTTTAAAGCATAAAATATTTGAAAGGAATATATACAGGTATATAACTTAAAAGTCTAAAGAAATGCATGGCAGGGGTAAGTACCAAACTCAGGATAATGGTTCCCTCTGCAGTTGAAGGAGGGAGATGCCATCGGAGAAGGGACTGTGGGGAACTTTTTTGTATAGGTAAAGTATTGTTCTATAGGAAGAATGGTGGGGAAAAGGAAATCATATTCTTCATTATACCTTTTAGTATGTCTGAAGTAACTCCTTATAACTTTTTAAAAAATTTATTTATTTTTGGCTGCATTGGGTCTTTGTTGCTGCATGAAGTCTTTCTCTAGCTGCGGTGAGAGGGGGCTACTCTTCGTTGTGGTGCGCGGGCTTCTCACTGTGGTGGCCTCTCCCTCTCATTTTGGAGAACGGGCTCTAGGTGCGCAGGCTTCAGTAGTTGGGGCGCACGGGCCCAGTTGCTCCATGGCATGTGGGATCTTTCCAGATCAGGGTTCAAACCTGTGTCCCCTGCATTAGCAGGCAGATTCTCAGCCACTGCACCACCAGGGAAGCCCACTCCTTATAACTTTTAAGAAAGGCTCTAGACCAATAACACTGGCTTCTAATTCCTTTAAAGCTGCAATGGGCCTTAGAAAAGTCATCTGATTCAGCCATTTTATGTTACACATTGGGAAACTGAAGACCTGTGTAACTTTCTCATTTCTAGAATAGCTAGACTAAACCCAGATTTCCTGTTTCTTTATTGAATAAATGGTTTGTGAGCACAGTTCTTAGAGAAGGAAGCGGTGATCACTGAGTCAGTTACGAGCTTGTTAAGCCAATTTCATTTTCTTTTTTGGCAAGATTACTTGACTGGTAGAAGAAATACTATAGTTATGATTTGTTTTCATGATAGCAAGTCATTTAATGAAGTTTTATGAACTCCTTGGGAAAGGTCAGAGAAATGTTTCCAGATGTTGACCTCTAGTAGGTGGGATAATTGGTTTAAGAACAACCCTAGAAAAGGAACAATTAATCATGAATCAGAGTCAACCATGAGGGGAAAAGCTCTATTCTTAATCATGCCCTATTCAACATATTTACCAAGGCTTTAAATGAAAATAAGTTAGGTATGTTAATCAACAATTTGCAAAATGCAAAAGTGAAAGAGCTAATCTCTCCTGACACTCCAGGCAAGGCTAACTGCAGCTCATCATTGCACTTATCACATTCTCTTTACCTGGACAGTCTGAGGCCTCCTCTAGGCAGATTCCTAGGATTGTTTTAGAATCCTCTACATTGGTGCTTGGCACACAGCAGATATTCAACAAATACTTGTCAACAAACTGAATTGCATGACAGGATCACAATTCCAAGAGTCCAGGAGACAGTAGGAAAGGACCTAAAGTAACAAGGTACTATTTAAAAGATACAAAACAAACTCCTGTTTGGGATTTTTTCAAAAATTAAAATTAATTGCAGAAAAAGAGAGGAGAAATAGTTGACAGTGGTTCACCTAAAAAAGCTCTCTGGGAGCAACTGTGAAAAAAGAATTAATTCTTCAGCTCATTTACAGAACTCTGGATCTCCACCTAAGTCGGAGGTTATGCCAGAAATAGAGCAAGGTGCAATGTGCAAATTAAGAGAGGTCATTGCCCCATTTTATTTTGCATGGGTGTGTATCTGGTTCTGGGAGCCACATTTTAAATAGGACGAAGAGGTACTTGTTCAGAAGGGTGGCAAGGAGGCTTGAAGCCATGGCAAATAAATAGTTGAAGGTTCTGAGGGGATTTTCAGCCTGCAGAAAAACAAAAGAGAGGGTTAGAGATGGGACATGATAACTGTCTGCAAAAAAACCCAATAGTACTTATATTGGAAAGAATAAAGCCTTACTCTTCTCCAAACTGCAGAACTGAAACCAAGAGAAATGGCAAAATAACGTATTTCAGCCCAGAAATTCCTCTAACACCTAGAATCATCCTAAAATAAACGAAATGAGGTATTGGGGGGAGGTCATGCCAGTTGGCACTGGCAGAGGTTGAAGACAGCCTGCCTGAGAGGTTTGAAGGTACTTTTGTATTGGGAGAAAGCAGGCTAGATGACCTGGTTGTGTGATCCAAATAAGCTCCACCTCATTGTCCTTTGCATCTCTCTTTTAGCATTTCTTGTAGTGATTCGTGTATATACTAGGCTTATTCTCACCCAATTAGCGACAACACTAGGATGCTGTTTCTCCGCTCCAGCCACCTCTGGGGAGTAAGAATGAATAAGTTAAGACTGAGAAACAGAGGGAGTGGCTTTTCAGCTTTCTGAAGAGTTGAAAAGGTGGCCTCTGATTATGCTTTTAGCTTTCTCCCCTCCCTGTTTTTTGAGCTCCCAGGACATGTTTATGAATATCACAAGACCCTGCAATTTCCTCAAGTGTTCTCTCTTGAAACCTCGCAACTCTTAGTGGTCCAGGTCCTGCGACTCTCTTTCCCCGCACTGGGTCTACTCTATGGTAGGGACGGCTCAGCCTTCTGGCTCTCTAGCCATCCAGTTGGCCCATCTATGGTTTCTGGAGGCCTCACCGGAAGCTCTTATGGGAGATGGGTTGGCGAGGCCGGAAGTTGCGCCCTCACTGCTCGCCGTTTCAAAATGCTGCGGGGGCCTTAGGGCCTGTGACTGACGCCCCCTCCCCCCCGGGCTCTGCGGGGGAGCGACTCATGGAGCGGCCGTAAGGTGTGGCTTTTGGGTTTAGTCGGCGGGGTGCCGGGAGGCCGGGGGTGGGAAGTGGAGAGTGGGGAGCGGGCGCGGCGCGGCCAGTTCTGCAGGCCCCGGAGCCGGGGTAGCCGGCGGGAGGAGCTAGAGGCGTGGGTGGCGGCGTGGGGACGGTCGCACAGGGCGGAAGAAGGGCTGGTGGGGGAAGGGTTATAAGATGAGAATCAGCAGAGGACAAAAATGGAGGTGGAGTGACGTGATGCAGGTCGGCCAACAGGTTACAAACCAAATCGAAATAGATTGACGATGCTTAATTGGACGCAAAATATGAGGATGACTGAGGCACTTTGGAGGAAAGGTGGTAAAGAGGGAGGCGGAGAGAGTGACATTGAGATGTCTTCAAGATTTTAAGGTAGTAATTTTCAGGGCTGCGGACCATCTGTCTCAGAGGCACTTGAGTGCTTGTTTGAAGAATGCTCATTTGGGGGCCACACCCAGACTTCCCCTAACAGAATCTCAGGAGCTGGGGCTCGGGAATATGTATTTTAATCAGCACATTTCCCAATTGATTCTTGTACACCCTCGAGTTTGAAAACCCCTGTTTTAAAGCGGCACCCGGAGAAAATGTTGCTTCTGTTTTCCTTCATCCGGGAAGATCTATTAGTTACGAAGCTGCTCCATTCTTTGGGATGTTGGCATGGGGAACAAGTATCAAAGATAACTTGGTGGTACCTTTTGGTATTAAATTTTTACTACATCTCAGTTTGGGTTTAGTCCCCTCCCTCCTCATACATTCCTGCTATGAAAAGTTAATTTAGTTAAGAAGTACTTATTTCGGAATATTTTGTTTCACAGTACGGTCAGGATCACAATTTTTTATTTTAAAGTTTTTTAAAACACTAAAATACTACTTGCCTGTTGTTAAAAAGAAAAATAAGCACACAGTACAGAAGTGTGTAAAGTTAACTGTCCATTAACGTGTCCCTAACCTGTCCCCTCCTCAAGCTAGCTACCCTTAACTGCTTGGTATTATGTCCTTCCTGACTTTTTCCACACATATTCGCATTTTTAAACAACAGTAGGGTCATTTTGTGTGTACTGTTCTGTACCTTAAGTTTTTCAAATAACATCAGGGACAGCTTTCCATAAAGTATACATATAATATTTTCTTTTAAGGGCTTGCGTAGTATTGAATTACAGGGTTGTACAAGAATTTCTTTAACCAGCTCCCCATTGATGGATTTTTAGGTTGTTTCCTAGCATATTGTTTGTTTTGCAAACTGCTGGAGCATACTCTTGCTACACACTTCACCTTTTTAGATGTGTAACAGACCTTGTGAGAACTAAAACAACATCTGAATGGTAGTTTCTTTTTTAAAAGAAGACAGTTGGTTTTATTACTTTTACATATTTAGTTGAAAGACAATCAGACTGGTGTTTAGTAGAGGTCCTTAGGGCTTTAAAGAATTGATAAGAATGATTAGTTCTGCTGACTTCTGACAAGAAGCTTTTATTTTAATTAGTCTTTAAATCACAGTTATCTTCAAAGGTAGAGATTTGAAGATGAGGTGTAGGAGTCTTTTGGACTAAATGTAGGGTAAAAACCACTCTTCTGTTATCATTGAGAGATGTATAAGACTGTTCCTGCTCTCTATGATTTCAGTCCACTAGGGGACACACATAAAAACATAAATATAATGTTGTGAGTGTTTTAATAGAGGTGCTCTGGTGTCATCAGCTTCCTTTGGGGAGTCAGAAAAGCCTTGACCAAGGAGGTAACTGGAATAGGATTTCCAAGATTACTAGTTTTTTCAAGATACAATAGATAAACACACGGAAATTTTGTCATTTCTTACACATTTGCTGTGTACCATTCCATAAGGTAATTAAAACCTAATGTTTTAATTTAATATTGTTTTTTCTATTTTCCCACCTTTTTAATGAAATATTTTAAAGTTTCACAGATGTGTCATTTTATTTACCTTTAACTATGTCAGGATGTAGCTCTTATCAGGTTAGGATTTTTAAAAAATTTACCACAGTGCCTTTCTACTACTGTTTACAGCTTTTTTTTTTTTTTTAACATCTTTATTGGAGTATAATTGCTTTACAATGGTGTGTTAGTTTCTGCTTTATAACAAAGTGAATCAGTTATACACAGCTTCTTAATAGTATCTAATACCTAGTACATAATTCAAAATTTCCTGATTGTTTAGGAAAAAATGACATTTTACAGATGGCTTGTTTGAATTAGGACTTGAACAAGGTCCACACATTGTATTAGGGTAGTGTTTTTTAAGTCTCTATAACAGTCTGTCCACTTCAACAGTAATGCTGCACCCAAGACCCTGTAGAATTTCCTACATTCTGGATTTGGCTAATTGCCTGCTTTTAGTATTGTTTACTTATTCCTCCACCCTCCATTTTTTCCCCCTACAAAGACATATTAGTCAGATCTAGAAGCTTGATTAGATTTGGATTGGGGGTGGGGGGCCAAGAATACTTCATAGGAGGTACTGGGTGCTTCCTGTTGCTTCACATAGGAAGTACACGATGTGTGAATGTTGCTCTTTCTAGAGATAAATTTGGTCAGTGGGTCAAATGCTGTAAGCCTGCTCAATGTGTTTTTAAGTCCCCCCTTCCCCCAACCTTTCACTTATATGGTTTTAACACCTATTAATGATTGTTGAGGAGATGACATTTAACTGGAGACTGGAAGGTTTAGGATGAGTCAGTCTTGTACAGAACTGTGTTCAAAATGAAGGAACAATGTGTGCAGAGGCTCTGTTTGAGAAACTAAGAGATCAGTGTGGATGAGGTGCAGGGAGTGTGGGGAAGAGCAGTGTAAGTTGGAAAGACTGGCAAGGTGCTGAGGGCCTAGGCTCTTTATTTTTCGAACAGTAGCAAGCAGTGGAGCAGGGCCCGGCAGGGTAGGATTGTTTATTTTATTTTGGTTTTTTAATCCTTCTGGCTGTAGTGTGGAGTTTGGATTGAAGTGGGGTTAGAGAGACAGTTAAGAGTCTAGTGCAGTGACACAGGCAAGAAATAACATTTTTTGATTTGGGGAATTGGTGGTGAAGATAAAGAGAGGGCGTGGTTTTGAAAGATTTAGGAGTTAAAATCCATAAAGTTTGATGATGTGATAATGGGGGAAGAGGGAGAGATCAAGATGACTCTAACTTTCTGGTTTGAGAAACTGAATGTAAAAGGATAAGCTTTAGTCTTGGGCAAGTTATTTGACTTCTTTAAGCCTCAGTTTTCTGTATTAAGGAGAGACTAACAGTACCTAACCCTGTTGCACTCAAAACAGATTCCAGGTGGAAAAGGGACAAGATCTTGCTTTGGGTTCAGAGCCCATCAGCTGACTTCATTTCTCACATACATCTGAGAACAATTCCTTTCCTCATGATATTTTTCTCTCCTATTCTTTCCAGTGTTCTCCCATTTTAAAATCCTCCCACTGCTATTGCCATTCCCTCTCATCCCTCCTCTGCCTTGCAATCAAAAGTAATTTGTCCTGCTCTGAACTTCTATGGCTCTTAAATCAGTATCTTTTTAATGGCACAACACTTTCTACCAGATGTTAAACCCTTATTGAGGTTTAAATTCTTCAGAGCTGCCAAGCGGTCAAGTCTTGTTCCTACTAAGATGCTGAACTAGCATGACTGCTGACTCCTTTCTCTCAAATCATCCCTAGAGGGACTATAAAAGGAAAATACTGTGAGAAACAAATGGGTGATGTGGACTTTTTGAACTGCTTTGTGGGGTGGAGGTGGGGCTGGGGGGAGGGTGGGTCTTTGGCCTAGGACAGGAGTCAGCCAGGCATGACTGTAGGAGAATAAAACCATGGAAGAAGGGAACTATTGGAATACTGCTCTAGTTGCTCTCCTGCCTCATTACCTTGGAATTACCTTTTTCTACACTTGCTGTGACTCAACCCTAGTCCAGCTCTCCTTAAGAGTAAATCAGGGCATTACAGAAGCATATACTTGTGAGGAGGAGTTGAGAAAAAAAAACAAGCGATGACTGACTTTAGGCAGTCACTTCTCTGTCCCTTAACTTCTTAATTCTTAGGTCTCCCCAAATCCCTATCATAATGCTGTATCTCCCTGGGGAACAAAAGGTGAATCCTTGGTCTGAGCAGTGATTGTATGGGATGGATAGTGATTGTGGTTATCTGGTGCTTGGGATTTTCTACTTTAGTGTTCATTTCCTACCTTACTCCAGCTTACTGTGGCTGATTTTGGCTGGAATTTGGTCTTCTCCCTTATGCTTTGCCTATCAGAATAGCTGCTGTCCTCTAGGAAAAAATAACAGTGTTGAAGAGCACAGGTATTTCAAAAGAACAATATATAAGCTTCATTGGAACATAAATAATAGAATAGATGGATCCAGAGTTTAAAGTTAGGGCTTCCCTCATGGCTCAGTGGTTAAGAGTCTGCCTGCCAATGCAGGAGACACAGGTTCGAGCCCTGGTCCGGGAAGATCCCACATGCCGAGGAGCAGCTAAGCCCATGCGCCATGACTACTGAGCCTGTGTGCCACAACTACTGAGCCTGCGTGCTACAACTACTTAAGCCCGTACACCTAGAGCCCGTGCTCCGCAACAAGAGAAGCTACCACAATGAGTAGCCCTCGCTCTCTGCAACTAGAGAAAGCCTGCGCACAGCAATGAAGACCCAATGCAGCCAAAAATAAATAAATAAAATAAATAAATTTTTTAAAAAAGTTTAAAGTTAGACTGATAATCATTCTAGAAGAAGTAGGGATGATATTAGCAACTTGAAACAAGAATAAGCAGAGGCTGATAGAACCAAGCAGAAATAGTAGGCTTGAAAAATACAGTGGTTGAAATAAAGAACATCACATCAGATGGATGTAACAGAATGGATACGATTGAGTGAATTAGAATTCTAGATTGAGGAAATCTCCCAGAACAAAGGAGAAAAGGACAAAGAAAAAAAATATATAAATGAAAAGTTAAAAGATAAGGAGAATAGATGTAGAGGTACTCACATCTGAATAATAGGAATCTTAGAGAAATAAGAATGAAAAGGAGGAAGTATTGAAGAAATAATGGAAAAATAGTTCTCTTTTAGAATTAAAAAGGAAAAAGAAAGTCCCCAGATGGAAGGGTTTTTTAGAGTGCTAAAAATAAGAGGTCAGGAAAAACTCACTTCTGGACACATTATAGTGAAATTTAAGCGTATCACAGCAAAAGAAAATTGTAGGAGCCTCAGAGAGAAAGAACAGATCACACACAAAGGAGCAAAAATTGAATTGACATAAGAGTTTTGAACAACATCACTAAATGCAAGAAGACAAAAGAGTGTTTTTAGGGTTTTGTAGGGGAACTTAGAGCTTTATACCTAACCACATTTATTTAAATAGGAGGGGATGATACAGATATTTTCAGGCATATGAAGTATTGGAAGCCTTGCCACCTAAAGGCCCACATTGAAGACAGTTCTAGATGAAGTACTGAGAGATTCAAATCCAGAAGATGTTACAAGAGATATATGAAATAAAGGTAATCAGATATGTTGTTATCATTTATTGTTGTAAAGGCTAAGGCCAAAGGGGAAAAAAAAAGAGAGAAAAGGAAAATTCAAGAGAGAGAAAAAGATATCTACTCCAGAATTTAAAGTCCAAATGATATCGTGCTAAAGTTCATATCTTATTAGCAAGGAGACAGAGATACAATTTTAAGAAAGGTAAAAGGAAGAGTAAAAGGAAGAGTAGGACAAGCTGCAATGCTAAATTAAGATGGTAGAGACAGGGACTTCCCTGGTGGTCCAGTGGTTAAGACTCGGAGCTCCCAGTGCAGGGGCTGGGGTTCGATCCCTGGTCAGGGAACTAGATTCTGCATGCCACAACTGAAAGATCCCAAGTTCCACAACTAAGACCTGGTGCAGCCAAATAAATAAATAAATAGTAAAAAAAAAAAAAAAAAAAAAGTGGGGGAGACTTCCCTGGTGGCACAGTGGTTAAGACTCCGTGCTCCCAATGCAGGGGGCCCAGGTTCCATCCCTGGTCAGGGAACTAGATCCCACATGCATGCCACAACTAAGAGTTTGCATGCCGCAACAAAGGAGCCCACGTGCTGCAACTACGGAGCTGGTGAGCCACAACTAAGGAACCCGCCCGGTGCAACCAAATAATAAGTAAATATTAAAAAAAAAAAAAAAAAGAAAGAAAGAAACTCTTTGGAAATTCCAAAACTTGTTCTTAAAAAAGAAAAGAAAAAGATGATAGAGACAGATTTATAGATATCAATTACAATAAATGGACTAAATTCACCAAAGATAAAAATAGACAAATTGGATTAAAAAACTCAAAATCCAGATATATGCTTTTTACGAGGGCACGCCAAAAGTTTAAGGGCATGCAAAAATTGAAATTAAAAGATTGGGGAAATACATACATGGAAATACTAACTAAAAGAAAGTTGGCATGACCATACTAATACAAGATAAAATATACTTTAAGACAGAATGTCTTAATTGGGATGGAAAGAAACACTACATAATTATAATCACTATATATTAATCACTCACCAAGAAGATATAGCAGTCTAAAGCGCGAATGCCTCTGATTAAAAATCCTTACAGCAGATGAAGTGAAATTGGTAGAACTACACTGGGATCAATGGAGAAATCCACCATCATGGTGGGAGATTTCATTACATCTCTTAATTAATTGTAGATCAAGCTGACAAATAGGCAGAAATAGAAGACTGTAAAAAACCAACAAGATTAACCTAATGAACATAGAGTTTTGCACGCATTTAGTATGGAATTGATCATCAACTAGACCATGGTGAAAGCTGTAACAATTTCAAAGATCAAGTTTTATGCAGAGGGTGATCTCTCCCACTGTGCTGCTAAATTAGTGGTTAATCACAAAAACATACATTTGAGAAATACAGTATGCATATGCATAGCTATATAATTCATGGATTAAATAAATTATGGAAATTTAAAAATACAGCTGAATGAGAATGAAGACTTTATATATCAAAACCTTTGAGCTGAATAAAAAAGTAGTGCTGGGGTAGGAGGGGGAAGGAATTTTTAGCCTTAAATATTCAATTATAAAAGGAGTGAACTAAGTGTCTAATTTATAATAATCAGGAAATGAACAGAATAAATTTTTTAAAGTAGAAGAAGTAGTAAGATATGTTAAACAGTATCACGAATGGAAAGAAGGATGCAACTGTATACTAAATAAAGATTAAAAGAATACTATCAACTATATGCCAGCAATTTTGAAGACCTAGACAAAATGGAAGAAGACAAAAGCTTGAATAATCTAATATTTATTAAGCTAAAGCAGCAATTAAAAATCTTCCCACAGGACTTCCCTGGTGGCACAGTGGTTAAGAATCTGCCTGCCAATGTAGGGGACACGGGTTTGAGCCCTGCTCCAGGAAGATCCCACATGCTACAGAGCAACTAAGCACTTGTGCCACAACTACTGAGCCTGTGCTCTAGAGCCCGTGAGCCACAACTGCTGAGCCCGTGTGCCACAACTACTGAAGCCCGTGCACCTAGAGCCTGTGCTCTGCACCAAAGAGAAGCCACCACAATGAGAAGCCCGTGCACCATAACGAAGAGTAGCCCTTGCTCGCTGCAGCTAGAGAAAGACTGCACACAGCAGCGAAGACCTAACGTAGCCGTAAATAAATACATACATACATACATAAATCTTTCCACAAAGAAAGCACTGGGTTTTATAAGTTTTATAGGTGAGGTCAGAAATCTTTCAAAGACTAGAAGTCTCAATTTTGTTGTAGAATTTTTTTTTCGGGCAATAGACAAATAGGGACTAAACAATTTATTCTGTTAGGCCAGCTAACCCTGACATCCAAATGAGACAAAAACTTGACAGTGGAAAATAACAGACTTATTTCATTCACTAGTAGAGACTTTACAACCTAAACAAAATATTAACAAATCAAAACCAACAGTATGCAAAAAAGGATAATATCCAAAACCAAGTTGGATTGATCTCAGGTGTGCAAGGATTTCTATATTAGAAAATCCATAAATGAAATTCAAAATTTACCACATTAATAGATTAAAAAACCAAAAAAAATGATCGTTTTAATAGGTGCAGAAAAAGTATTTTCTAAATCCCTCTTCCATGATATAATCCTTTTTTTTTTAAATTTTATTTTCTTGAAGTATAGTTGATTTACAATGTTGTGTTAGTTTCAGGTGTACAACACAGTGATTCAGTTATATATATATTCTTTTTCAGATTCTTTTCCTTTACTGGTTATTACAAAATACTGAGTATAGTTCCCTGTGCTATACAGTGGGGCCTTGTTATCTATTTTGTATGTAGTAGTGTGTATGTCCATGATATATTCTTTTTTTTTTTAACCACATTAAAAAAAAATTTATTTGGTTGCACTGGGTCTTAGTTGCGGCAGGTGGGCTCCTTAGTTGTGTCATTCACACTCTTAGTTGCAGCATGTATATGGGATCTGGTTCCCTGACCAGGGATCAAACCCTGACCCCCCTGCATTGGGAACTTGGGGTTTTATCCACTGTGCCACGAGGGAGGTCCCCATGATATATTCTTTTTTTTTTTTTTTAATTTATTTATTTATGGCTGTGTTGGGTCTTCGTTTCTGTGCGAGGGCTTTCTCTAGTTGTGGCAAGCGGAGGCCACTCCTCATCGCGGTGCGCGGGCCTCTCACTATCGCGGCCTCTCTTGTTGTGGAGCACAGGTTCCAGACGCGCGGGCTCAGTAATTGTGGCTCACGGGCCCAGCTGCTCCGCAGCATGTGGGATCTTCCCAGGCCAGGGCTCGAACCCATGTCCCCTGCATTAGCAGGCAGATTCTCAACCACTGCGCCACCAGGGAAGCCCCCATGATATATTCTTAATGAGGAGCAAAAGGAACCCTTCCAAGATGATAAAGAATAGCTATAAGAAAAAAATAGAGAAAACATGTTATGTAAGGAAACATTAGAAGCACTTCCTTTAAAATCAGAGACAAAAATGCCTGATACTGTGTGTACTCAACATTGTTTTGACAGTCCTAAACAGTAATGTAAGACGAGTAGAAGAAATTAGAGGCACAAGAATTGGAAAGGAAGGAATAAAGTTTTATCTGCAGGTGATATGGTCATTTACATAGAAAACAGAAGGATCCACAGACAAATTACTAAAAATAATTATGTAAGTTTAGCAGGTGACTGGATATAAGATTATTGAAAGTCACTTGTATTTCTGTACGTATGCAAAAACCACTAAAAAACAATGAAAGAGAAGGCATCACAGTAGTATCTATATCAACTTTAGAAATCAGTCTAACACAAATGTGCTAGACCTCTAAAGGGAAAATTGTACAACTTTTCTAAGAGATATTAAATAAGATCTTAATAGAGGAATATGTCATGTTAATGAATTGAAAAACAGTTTGATCTATATATTAAATGTAATTTCATTCATAATCCCAAGAGGGATTTTCATGGAACTTGATGATGCTAAATTTTATATAGAAGAGTTAAGGACCCAAGAATAGCTGGTCACTTCTAAAAAGGAACGGGAGGGGAAGACTTGCACTGTGGGATAGCAAGACTCCTGATAAGATATAAGAATTAAGATAGTGTCAGGGGCTTCCCTGGTGGAGCAGTGGTTAAGAATCTGCCTGCCAATGCAGGGGACACAGGTTCAAGCCCTGGTCCGGGAAGATCCCACATGCTGCGGAGCAACTAAGCCCATGAGTCACAACTACTGAGCCTGCGCTTTAGAGCCCGCAAGCCACTACTACTGAAGCCCACACACCTAGAGCCTGTGCTCTGCAACAAGAGAAGCCACGGCAATGAGAAGCCTGTGCACCGCAACAAAGAGTAGCTCCAAAGAGTAGCCCCCGCTCGCTGCAACTAGAGAAAAGCCCGCGTGCAGCAACGAAGACCCAACACAGCCAAAAAAACTTTAAAAAATAAATTAAAAAAAAAAAGTGTCAAATTGTATAGACAGGAAGATCAAACCAGTGGACTAGAATAGAAAACTCATGAACACCCATGCATGTTGATACACAACAAAGGTGGCTGTCAATCAAGAAGGTCATGTTCAATAAACTGAGCTGGGAAAAAATGGCCATCCATATAGAAAAAGAATAAAACTGACCTCTAAAAAGAAAAAAGTCAACTCTAGACGGATTAAGGGTTTAAATGTCATAAACAAAAATTTTAAAGTTTTAGTAGACATCCCCCTCCCCCCCACACACAAATCTTAGTAGAAAGTCTAGGTGAAAATGAGACCTTGGAGAATAAAAGATTGTTTAAGCCAGGCAGAGGTCATTGACTAAAAAATAGAAGATTGATAAATATAAATTTTTAAAATTAAGCTTTTGCTCAAAAAGATTTTTCCACCTTCTAGAAAATAGAAAGGACATTAAAAATTGGGAGAAGATATTTGCAGGACATCCAATTGATAAAGGGTTAATATTAAAAATATATAAAGAACTATTACAAATCAGTAAGTATAACAAAATCAATTAGAAAAGTGTGTAAATGACAAGAACACATTTCATAGAAGAGGAAACACATATGGCTGATAAGCATGTAAAGAGATAGCATCATTAGTGATCAGGGAACTGTAGACCAAGCCCATACCTATTTGATTGGGAAAAATTAAAAAGTCTTAGGACATCAGATGTTGGAAAGGAGGTAGATTCACAGGGTATCTTATACATTGCTGATAGGATTATAAATTGGTGCAAACACTTTGAGGACAGTTTGGTGTCAGATCCTAAAGTTGAATATTCATATATGCTATAACCCAGCAATCTGTCTTGTAGATATGCCCACGAGATACTTTTTGGCACATGTAGAAGAACGTTAATAGCGCTAATGATAGTGAAAGCCTAGAAACAACTCAAATGTCCATCACACACTGGAAATATACAGCAAAGTAAATAAAGAATAAAATATGCTATGACATGGATGAACATTGAAAACATTATGCTAAATGAAATAAGCCAGACACAAGGACAAATATTGTATGATTTCATTTATATGAGGTACCTAGAATGGGCATATTAATAGAGACAGAAAGTAGGGTAGTGGTTACCAGGGTCTGGGGAGAGGGGATAGTGAGTTATTGTTTTATGAGTACAGAGTTTCAGTTTGCGGTGATGAAAAAGTTCTGGAGGTAGATAGTGGTGATGGTGTACAACATTGTGAATGTACTTCATGTCACTGAATTGTAAATTTAAAAATGGTAATGGGGTAGGGAAGGGAAGGACTGGGAGTTTGGGATTAGCAGATGCAAATTATTATATATAGGATGGATAAACAACAAGGTCCTACTGTATAGCACAGGGAACTGTATTCAATATCCTGTGATAAACCATAATGGAAAAGAATATGAAAAAGAATTTATATATGTATAACCGAGTCACTTTGCTGTACAGCAGAAATTAAACACAACATTGTAAATCAACTATTCTTCAATAAAATTTTAAAAAATGGTAAATTTTATGTTATATGAAGGAACTCAAGTGACATAAAAGTAGGAATTTATTTTAGTGAAACAAAAATTCCTAAAATTACATATAACATACTTCCTTTTTTGTGAGTTAAAAGCAGCTAAACTGAAAATATGTACTTTTTAGGATTCCATTTTGGTGCAGTAAAGTGCATAAAAAGGAAGGGAAGAAAATCAAAACAGAATTCAGGATGATTGTTGGGAGGAGGCAGGGGAGTGGGAGGGGGAATCTTATGGGTAAATATAGACTGTTGCCAGAGTCCTAGTTTGTGGATGTTTATTGCATTATTAAGAAAACTCAAGTAAAAGTGGGCCATGTGTGGATGAACAATGAGAGTATGTATTGAAGGAAAGAATTGTGATTAATTCTGTGTACTTGAAGTCTAATGGGAAAAAAATATTGCTAAGTGGGGACTTCAGAGCTGTTCTGAGTTTAAAATCTTGACTTCAGCAGTTTACTAATTGTGTGATCTTGGGCAAATAATGTCCCTGTGCTTCTCTTGCTTCATTTATAAAGTAAGGATAATAATAGTGCCTACATCATAGGATTATTTAAGTATTAAACGGATTAATATATGTGTTGGTACAGATTAAGCTCTATATAAGTCTTTGCCATTTATTTCTTATGATGCTATGTGCTGAGTTCTGTGGGATGAACATCCCATTCTATGCATTGGTTCTGGTGGTCTCACTTGTAGTTTGTCATGTAGCTGGAGTTAGGTGTCACCTGAGGCTGGAATGTCCCAAGATGTGTGATGCTTTGGAGGGTATGGTTGGAAAGCTGAGCTCAGCTGGATGACTGAACCTCTCCACGTGGCCTTTCTGTGTGGTCTCCAGTAGAGTAGCCAGTTGGGAGATGTGGTTCATTGGGGGCCGTTTTTGGAAACTGTCCAAGCTATTATTAATATTTGTATCCATCATGTTGTTCTACTATGTACATAATTGACAGTTTAGGCAGTGGGGCTATATTAATGAACAAATAAATAGAAATCCCTTCCCACTTACAGCTTATGTTTTACATGATAAAAATTAAAATGTATATAGTGTGTTGGTTGGTAACAAGGACAGTGAAGAAAAGAAGAATAAAGCAGGGAAGGAGATAGGGAATACTGGGGGTTGGGAGTTGCAGTTTTTAAAATGTGTGGTCACGTTTAAAATGTGGGGCCTCGGGCTTCCCTGGTGGCGCAGTGGTTGAGAGTCTGCCTGCCGATGCAGGGGACACGGGTTCGAGCCCTGGTCTGGGAGGATCCCACGTGCTGTGGAGCGACTGGGCCCGTGAGCCACAGCTGCTGAGCCTGCGCGTCTGGAGCCTGTGCCCCGCAACGAGAGGCCACGACAGTGAAAGGCCCGCACACCACGATGAAGAGTGGCCCCCACTTGCCGCAGCTAGAGGAAGTCCACGCACAGAAGCGAAGACCCAACACAGCCAAAAATAAATAAATAAATTAAAAAAAAAAACAACAACATCTGCAAAGATCGACATTGGTATTATAATGTAGATTAATACCTCAAAAAAAAAAATGTGTGGCCTCATTGATAAAATGACATTTTGAGCAAAGACAAAAGGAGGAGGTTAGGAGCCAGAGGGGCAAGGGTGGAAGCAAGAAAACCTTTAGGAGCTAAGGCAGTTCAGAGATGGGCAGTTTGGTTAGTGTAGTAATAACGGAGATAGTGAGAAATGGTTTGATTTTGGATATGCATTGAAGATAGAGCTTCAGAATTTATTCATAGACTGGGTGTGAAGTGTGAGGAAAAAAAAGGAATCGAGGATAGCTTCAAGGTCATTGACCTGAGCAACTGGAAGGATGGAGCTGCCATTTAATGAGATGGGGGAGACTATAGCACTAGGAGGTTTAGGGAGTTGAGGTGTTTTTTGTTTTTGTTTTAGTTTAATTTGTAAATTTTATTTAATTTTTTTTTATACAGCAGGTTCTTATTAGTCATCAATTTAATACACATCCGTGTATACATGTCAATCCCAATCGCCCAATTCATCACATCACCACCCCCACACACCCCCCGCCGCTTTCCCCCCTTGATATCCATATGTTTGTTCTCAAGATGAGGTTTTTTTTTTTTTTTTTAATAAGGTTTTAAATGCCAGTTAAAAGCTAGCTGCTTTAAAATGACAAGTTATGGGACTTCCCTCGTGGCACAGTGCTTAAGAATCTGCCTGCTAGTGCAGGGGACACAGGTTCGAGCCCTGGTCCAGAAAGATCCCCCATGCCACGGAGCAACTAAGCCCGTGCGCCACAACTACTGAGCCTGTGCGCCACAACTACTGAAGCCCAAGCACCTAGAGCCTGTGCTCCAACACAAGAGAAGCCACTGCAATGAGAAACGCACGCACCGCAACGAAGAGTAGCCCCCGCTCACCGCAACTAGAGAAAGCCCACGAGTAGCAATGAAGACCCAGCGCAGCCAAAAAATAAACAAATAAATAAATTTACAAAAAACCCCTACAAGTTATGCTTGTATCCTGTTTGACTTCCCATTTTGGAGCAAGGGAAGCTGATAGAAGTGTTGCAGGAAAGAGAGTGGGGCATGAGAGGATGGTCATGTCCCAGGTCTCAGGCAAGTCCGAGTATGGGTTCTTGGCTTCACGCAGGAAAGAATTCAAGAGCAAGCCGTAGTAAAATGAAAGATGATTTATTCAGGGAGAAACACACTCCGTAGACAGAGTGTGGGCCATCTCGGAAGGTGAGAGAGGCACCAGGGTATGGGGTTGTCAGTTTTTATAGGGGTGGGTAATATCATAGGCTAATGAGTGGGAGGAGTATTCCAGCTATTTTGGGGAAGGGGTGGGGATTTCCAGGAATTGGGCCACCACCTACTTTTTGACCTTTATGGTCGGCCTTGGAACTGTCATGGTGCCTGTGGGTGTGTCATTTAGCTTGCTGATGTGTTACAGTGAGTGTATACTGAGGCTCAAGGTCTAGTGGAAGTCGACTTGTCCTCCATCTTGGATCTAGTTGGTTCTAACCAGTTTATGTCAGGTTCTTAGGCTATGTCATTCTTTCAAAGGTTGTGTTGCAGGAAGGGGGACCCCTTCCAGGGCCCGAGAGTGGGCTCTTGTCTAACACTCAGAAATGAATTGTCTGAGGAGACACATGTGCTGACAAAGCAAGAGACTTCATTGGGAAGGGACGCCTGGGCAGAGTAGGAGGGTAAGGGAACCCAGGAGGACTGCTCTGCCACAAGTGGCTTTCAGTCTTGGGTTTTATGGTGATGGGATTAGTTTCCGGGTTGGCCAATCATTTTGACTCAGGGTCCTTTCTGGTGGCGCGCAACCGCTCAGCCAAGATGGATTCCAGCGAGGAGGATTCTAGGAGGTTAGTAGGACATGTGGACTGGCGTCTCCTCTCTCCTTTTGACCTTTCCCATATTATTCCGGTTGGTGGTGGCTTGGTAGTTCCTTACCAAGGATCTCCTGTCCTAAAATAACTCATGCAAATTGTTACTGCTTTGCTTGGCCAGGGTGGGCGGTTTCAGTCAGTGTTTTACCTAACAGTTGTGCCCTGCCCCCTTCCTGTCTCAGAAGGAGGGTTGAATTTATACTTTGTTGTGGTTAATAAGTCTTCTCAGAAGACTGGGGAATCTTGTTAGCTGTAAACCAGACTCTATTGATTTTTTTTTTAATTTTTTTATTTTTTTACAATGTGGACCAGTTTTTTTTTTTTTAAGTCTATATTGAATTTGTTACAATATTGCTTCTGTTTTATGTTTTGGATTTTTGACAGGGAGGCATGTGGGATCTTAGCTCCCCGACCAGGGATCCAACCCACACCCTCCTCATTGGAAGGCGAAGTCTTAACCACTGGACCGCCAGAGAAGTCCCCAGACTCTTGATTTTTTTATTTATAAATTTCACTGACTTTTGTCACCTTTTTACTAGAAAAAGTTCTGAAGGTAAACTCAAGTTTATTTAAAAATTTATTTTCCTTCTCTATAGCTTTTTTTTTTTTAAGGACAAAAGGTAAAAGGTGAAAAACTTTAATTAAACCTTACTCCTTATTTCAATTCATGCTATATCTTTCCTTTGATGATGTATGTCCACCTTGGTTTAACCCATTTTATAGGTATTTAGGTATTTACTTTTTGGGCTTGGCACATTTTAAAAGCTGCTTTAACTGATACTGAATATTTTGACTCTCACTTTCTTGTGGTCTCTTGCCAAGACATGTTGCAACATATTGCAGAGGTTTTCCTTGGTGCTCTTGGAGTCTTTAATCTATTACTTAATCTTGGTAATTCCCCCAGCCCTGCATCTGTCTCCTAGGGGGTGCTCTTGAGCACTGTCCAAGAGAGGAGGAGATACCAGAGAACTGGGGAGGTAATGATTGCAAATTTCACTTTCAGCTAAAACAGTTTACTCATTATCATCAGTGTAGAGGTTGGAGCATGCCTGAACCTGTTTCTTTTGCAGGCTTCACTTGAGGGAAGTGTAGATGGTTCTTACTCTTAGAGAAGCTCTTCAGTTTTTTGCAGGATCTGAACTAGAAAGTGATCAGAAGGGTAACAAGAACCTCAGCATGGGTATATTGCACTTGTGTAGGGTGCTGTGATATATGTGTTTCTTTTACTTCTGCTGGTTGATTTTTTTGTAAATCCTAAAGAGAATTTTCTACTTTAGATTTTACAATTTTTTTCCTTTTAGATTTATCAGCAGACTTCACTTCACTGCCAAAATGACAACATTTTCCACCTCTGCCCATTGTTCAACATCTGACAGTGCTTGCAGGATCTCTCCAGAACAAACCAATCAGGTAACTTATTTTTAGGCATTCCTATTTTTCTTTAAGTTTTTAAAAATTAAATTGGGTCATGTAACTGACTTCACTGACTGTAGGATTTTATTCAGAGCAGAAAAGATTCCTTTTTTAAATGTCATATTAGGGAAACTAGTAAACAGTATCAGTGCTCATAAATTTGAATTGATCATTGATTAAATAAATATTTGGAAGTTACAGATTGCTCAAAATGGCACATTTTAAACACCTATCCTGTTTTAGGGTATGGGTGGCTAGTGGAGGATTTGGGGCCAAGTTATATATTTGTCTTCCTTCTCACTTCATTGTATATAGTTTGTTTTCTTTAAAAATCAAGTTTAAATTATAAATATAGTAAGTGTATTTTTATAAAAAATTCAGTCTTTATCATGTATTTATAAAGTATTTATCTGTAGAGACTCCTTTGACCATCTCCTCCCTTCTTCTGCCTAAGTCCCTTCCCCCTGAGATAACACTATTATCAATTTGGTGTGTCTTGTTCCAGATCTTTTCCTCTAACATAAAATACATAATTTTGTGGTTTCATAAACATTGCACCATATATAGATTATGTACCTTAATTTATGATAAAGGTGGAATTTGATTTGATGGGGGAAAATGTGGCTTATGTAATAAATGGTTTTGACTTAATTGGCCATCCCTGAAAGGAAGCAAATGAAGACCTCAAACCTTGTACAAAAAACAAATTCCAGAGAGATAAAGATTTAAATGTAAAAAGTGAAATGATAAAAAATATTAGAAGAAAATTTAGGAAGTATTTTGAAACTTTAGAATAAGAGAGACCTTCAATAAGACAAAACCAAGGAGGGACTTCCCTGCTGGTGCAGTGGCTAAGGCTCCGTGCTCCCAATGCAGGGGGCCCAGGTTTGATCCCTGGTCAGGGAACTAGATCCCACACGCATGCCGCAACTAAGAGTTCGCATGCCACAACTAAGTAGCCCGCCTGCCACAACCAGCGCAACCAAATAAATAAATATTAAAAAAAAAAAGACAAAACCAAGGAGGCTGTAAGAGGATGAGAGAGACAAATTTGATCATATAAAATGAAAAAAATTAAATTCTGTGACTAAAGACAAACTCTATAATCAGAGTCAAGAGATGGCAAACAAAGTCACTATTCCTTGTATGTATATACCACATCTTGTTTATCCATTCATCTGTCAATGGTATTTAGGTTGTTTCCATCTTTTGGCTATTATGAATAATGCTGCTATGAACAGTGGTGTACAAATATTTGTTTGAGTCCCTGCTTTCAGTTCTTTTGGATATATACCTAGGAGTGGAACTGCTGGGTCACATGGTAATTCTATGCTTAACTCTTTGAGTAACTGCCAAACCGTTTTTCACAGTAGCTGCACCATTTTACATTCCCCCTAGCAGTGCACAAGGGTTCCAGTTTCTTTACATCCTCGGCAACACTGGTTATTTTTTTTCTTTTCTTTTTTCCTGTTATTATAGCCATCCTAGTGGGTGTGAATGTGCTGTCTTTTGAAAATGTGATTTTTCAGGAAGTTAACAAGTAATAGACTGATCTTCTGTAGTTATTAGATGCTAAGTATGAACCAGGGTTTGTTAAAAAAAAAAGTTTAAGGAGATTTAGTTTTCCCTTGGGGTTCAGAAACCAGTTTAATTGAAATGTAAATAGCAAATACATTTTATGTTTATATCAGGTACGACCAAAACTGCCACTTCTGAAGATTTTGCAGGCAGCAGGTGCACAAGGTGAAATGTTCACTGTTAAAGAGGTAAGCCATCAAAGAAAATTCTCAGCTTAAAGAAAAGCTGAAAAGTATAATAGAATCCTATGAATGTATAGTTCTGAAATCAGGCCTAAGAAAGAAGTTCTATTCCTGTGGTACTGGAGAGGCAACTTTTGTTCTATTTTAAAGACCATCGAGGGACTTCCCTGGCGGTCCAGTAGTTAGGACTCCTTGCTTCCACTACAGGGGGCACGGGTTCCATTCCTGGTTGGGGAACTAAGATCCAGCAAGCCGCATGGTGTGGCCAAAAAAAAAAAAAAAAAAAAAAAAAAAAAAAGACACTGTCTATGATTTACAAGATACGCTGTGAGGCAGGAATTAAATGCAGTAGTTTTTCATTATAAATCTGTCAGATACTCTTTTGAGCACTGTGAGTTATTTTAAACATGCATTTAAATAACTTACTTAGTTTCTAAAGTTTTTTTTTAAACACAGAAACAAATTGAATTCTTTAAGTGGAAAAGACTCAGTATTAAAATGTTAATCTCTTTGAACTGCTTGGATTTAGTAGGGCGAAGATCGAACCCTTCTTAAACAGAGGAAACAAAATTGTCAAGCTTTTTTTTGACTTTTCATAAAAGCTGTTAGCAATGCTATGCTCCTGAGTCATTCTACCTCTCAAGGAAACAAATCTGGAGGCATTTCAGATTTTCTAGAATACTCATATTTCTTTTATCATTTTAAATTAAGTTTGTCATTTTGGACTTTGTATCTAAAATTCTGGTAAGACTTTTTTCTAAACTGTTATTAAAGTGTGGATTTTTATATCAATAAAGTTGTTATAATGCATTATACTATCTCCTTCAGTAACATGGCAGAGTTTGCCTGAGTTAAGACAGTTAATTACATATGTTTTATGGGGGAAATGTTGGACGGAGTCAGTTTACACAGTAAGCTCTTTATTATGAATCTTGACACTACTTGGTGCATAAAGAGGAATTCCCTAGTTTTTTATTTTTAAATATTGGTTATCAGTATGTGCATTGAGGCAGTATGGTATAATGAGAATAGTAGTATATACAAATTCAGAGTAGTGTTTTTGAAGATCTTATTTTGTATACTTGTAGTGGATTTATTTTTTTCTGGAAGTTGGACAGACATAAATATAAAAACTTCCAGGACATCCCCAGTGGTCCAGTGGTTAAGACTCCACGCTCTCAATGCAAGGGGCACAGGTTCGATCCCAGTTGAGGAACTAAGATCCCTCATGCCGCATGGCATGGCCAAAAACAAACAAACAAACAAACAAACCTTCCTCCTTTTTCTTATAGTAGATGTTCTTTCTCATCTTATTTTTCTCTAGATATTTGATTAGATATGAGAGCGCCGTTAATATTGGGACATGTTGCCTGGGATGGGTGGGAGCCTAAGAGCATCATTGCTTCAATATAATGGAAACAGTATTGGGAAAATTTTTGTGCAAATATCTAATAATTCTTGGGAAGCAGGGCCTAAAGATAAAGATAGCTGCTTTGGTCCGTTTGTGATCTGTGATAAAATTACTACTATCATTAAGTGAACTTAACTATTAAGCAATTAAAAAAAAAATCTATCACCTGGAGGAAAATCTATCACATTAGGAAAATTGGATAACTTAAAAATTTTGAATCAAGAACTTGTGTGTGTTCCCTTCCATTTTGTGAACTCTGTGAAAAAGGTCAGGTAGACTAAATTTTTATTTGATAAACACTTAAATTCTGTTTTATGCACTTATAGTGCTCATGGCTTATTACCATTGTACTTCATTTGCCAAAAAGACTTAAGTGAACATACATCAAAGCCTATAGTAGTTATGTGCCCCTGGACTTGGAAAATATTTTTATGATCCAGGCAAATTTAAAGTTTATTACTTCTAGTAATAGAACAGACCCCTTTACTTGGACTGGTGAGAACATTAAGGGGAAACTAAGTAAATTCACCACTTTTTCTCATTATCAGACTGGTACATTTTTATTCTAAAAAGTAAGAATCTGATAGTGTCCAAAATGATAATAAGCAGATGAACCGAGTAATTGGGGGCAACTGTCCTTTTGTAGGACCCCTTACACAAGCACTGACAGTCATGTTCATTATATGTTACCTCTTTCTCTAGCAAACTAACTTACCTTATCTCCTCATTTAATTTGTGTTTTGGGCAGCAGCTGGACAGATCTCTTCATAGTATGTTATTCCCATGTAGGTCATGCACTATCTAGGCCAGTATATAATGGTGAAGCAGCTTTATGATCAGCAGGAGCAGCATATGGTATATTGTGGTGGAGATCTTTTGGGAGAGCTGCTAGGTCGTCAGAGCTTCTCTGTGAAAGATCCAAGGTAAAAAGAGTGAGGGTTTGTTTATCTTTTTGGGGTGCTTATACCTAACCACTTAATCTCCATAGGTTATTAATGGTTATTTAATCTTTTAGTCCACAAAATATTTGTTGGGCCTACATATATCAGGTGATTGTGCGGCACTGAGAACATAGTAGTGAGCAGCACAGTATCTAATTTTATGGAGCTTAAAGAGTAGAGTGAGACAGTAGACACTCTTCCCCATCTTAATCGAATTATCACATCAATACAGGGTAAAATTATATTATGATAAGTGTTACATAAAAGAGGTACATGAGGCTGTGTTGGAGGATGGGATTTTGGGTCTTAGGGGTGGAAGAAAGGTTCCTTGAGGAAGTGATATTTGAGTTGAGAGCTGAAGGATAATTAATCAGTTAGAGGGAGCTGGTTGAAGGAGAGCTGGCAGATTGAACATCATGTGTAAAGGCCTAGGTAGGAGGGAGATTGATGTGGCGAGATTAGAATTTTGTGAAACTGTTGTTATAGAGAGAGGAAGAGTGAGCTGATGAGAGAAATGTAGAATTGCTGGGCAGTTTGAGGTTAACGATGGGCTTCATAAGAATCATATTAGAGCTATTTTGACCTGTTGCATGGCATTCTCCAGCTGCACAGGGTGTATGGTTATTAACTTACACAGTCAAAAGCTAATTAGTAGTTAAGAAGTCATTGTTCTCTTTCTCTCTATAGTTTTGTGATGACTGTTTCATCTAAGACTCCCACCTCCATTCCCCAATAAAATGTAAAACTTAATTCTTAGAAGGAAGTAGTCTTGAAGGAAATCTCCCCACTTGGGTTACTGTTAGCTTATGAAATAAAACGTAAATTAGTTTTTTTAAATGGGGGCAGAGTAACACAAGGGCTTGGGTATTAACATGTTGATACTTAAATAATTTAATAAAATCTATTCTGGGGAAAAAATTCTGCCTCTTCATATGTTACAGAGAATGTTGGGAGATGCCATGTTAATGGAAAACCATGGGATTAATTTTTAATTTTATCTCTTCGACAGCCCTCTCTATGATATGCTAAGAAAGAATCTTGTCACTTTAGCTACTGCTACTACAGGTATGTCTCATTATATTTCTTCAGTCTTTTATCACAATTTTGAGTTCAAGGGGGTAAATCATGGGAAAACAAGGAGGATCAAGATGGAAATTGAATGCTGTCTTGGCATGATTGGGAGGGATACCTGTCACACAGAATGTTACTACTGTGTTATTTGACTTTTCATTGTGAAAATTTTCAAATATAGTGAAAATAGAGATTAGTATAATTAATGCCCACCTCTTAGATGTAGTAATTGTTGATGTTTTGCCATATTTGCTTCATCTACACAGGCTTTTAAAAAATCTCTAACAGATAAGGACTTTTTTCCTTCAAACATAACTACAGTGCCATTATTACACCCCCCAAAATTAATAATAATAAACAAAATAAACAGTAACTCTATAATACTATCCAATAGCCAGTTCATGCATGGTTAACCCATTATTTCAGAAATGTCTTTTTACATTTGGCTTATTCAAATCAGAATCCAAACAAAGTCCACACTTTGCATTTGGCTGATATGTCTGTTAAGTATTTTTAATCTATAAAACTTAACCCTCCTTTTGTTATGTCATTTATTTGTTGAAGAAATAGATCATTTGTCTTGTAGAATTGCCCACATTCTAGTTTGCAGATTGTATCCTTGTGATGTTGTTTAACATGTTTCTTTATCTCTTCTATTTTTGGTAAACAAATAGTGCTTGGATAGATTCAAGGTTAAATGTTTTGTTGAGAAAGTTTCATAGGTGGTGCTTTATACATGGGTTGCATCACATCAGAGCCCTGTAAGGTCTACCTGTCCCTCTTTCAGTGATGTTAAGATTCTGTGGGCTTATGTGGTGTCACCCTGATCCATCTTATAAAGATCCCCCCAAGAACTTTTCACCTAAATGTTTTAGCTTTCTGTTATTTGAATGCCAATTTGTCTAACCTTTTGCTTGATTTTATATCTTTTAAATACTGCCCTTTGAGTTTAGTTTATTAGTTATGTGCAGGAAACTGGCTGCTTTGGGGTCTGAAGTATGGTATGTTAGAGATAAGTGAATAAACTGGATACAACTAAAATGTAACCCTCTCACTCATTTCCAAATAGTGAAACTTTCTTCTTTCTCCATTCCTACATGAAGCCATTTTGTGAGTTTCAAATTAGATTTTAGGTAACGTTGTCCTTTGAAGAAAGCCCAAGTTTGTAATCCCTTTAGATAGGCTATTTTTCAATAGTTTACTGAAACAAATAGTTTGAAAAAAATCCATTCCTAATAAAGATTTACTCTTTAAAGTGAGAGCAAAGAGATTTTGCTCTCATATTGAAATGTGAGTTTGAACTTACAGTGAATTTTGAAGCCTCTTGGTTTCACTGAGCCATTTGCCCACTTCACCCAGCTGTAAATTTCTGTTTGACAGAGAAGGCCTTGCAAATGATACAGCTTTTTTTTGAAATTCAGTCACTTGTGAAATAGTATGGTTTTCCTGGGAGAGTCACTACAGACTTGAAATACACAGATAATTTTATATTTGCTTATCTATTCTTTCACTAAAATTTGCTTTCTGATTGATATGTTCTCTGAATATCTAGAGTGGGTATAATTTTCACTTTTTCTCTCATTTTCTTTCTTGCACTTCCTCAGCAGAATTTAACATGCCATATATTAAAGTGAACATTTCTGTAGCAAACATTTCAATTTATCCTCATAACAACCCTGTGAGGAAGGTCTGGAGATGAAGAAACTGAGGTCTTTTTTTCTTTTTTTTTTAATAGAATGAGTAACTTGTCCAAGATGAGATGCCACTGATAAGGGATAGAGCAGATATTTGTGACTGTCCAGTCCTTGCTCTTTCCTTTGTGCCACACACTGATGTCTCTTTAACTCTTGCTTGTAACAGAATTTGCCCCAATTAATTTTAACACATTTAAAAAATCTGAACATTAAATCTTTGAAACATTTTCTTTGTTCTTTAATTTATCACTTTGAAATAATTTCACTTACAAAAAATGTTATGAAGGTATTAAAAAGAGTTGCATATACTCTTTACCCAGATTGCCCGAATGGTAACATCTTACATAACCGTAGTGTAGTGATCAAAACCGGGAAATTGTCCCAAAGTAAGTTTGATTGGTTGTCTGTTCTGGACTTGAACTTGCATTAGTGCTTATGGTTGGCCGTCTCTGCTGATCTTCATAAATTGGGTTGCATTTGTTTTATTTGAAAGAACAGATGAGAAAAGCACCTTCCATATCAACTATCTTATACCTTTGAAAATGAGATAAACCTTTTATTTTGACGATTGAAGAAATGAAGGTGGTTCTTTATAAATCATTTCTCCAAATTTCCACATGTATTTTAATAAAATGAAATATATATGACAAATTCTGTATCTATTTTAAAATTTCCTTGTACGTTATAGTTTTCTCCGATAATTTCTTTTTGCTTCAAATAGCTTTAACCTAAGGTAGTATATAGAGCTAGAAATGACAGTAATCAAATTACTTTATTAAAGAAATGCTTCACTGCATTGTATATTAATTGATTTTGAAAGATTGCTGTGGTCAGAAAATGCTGGCTCTTGAAAGAAACTCTCAGTATCTCCATTTTAGCTATAAAAATGCTTCTAGAAATAATGCTCTTTATAATTACAGTTTTGAAAGTGTTTGCTTTGTGCCAAACAGCTCAATTGTCAGACCAGTTGTAGGATCTGTATTCTTTCTCTGGCAGTCTTTATTGGATGAGGATGGCATTTTCCATAAGTGTCTTATTTCTGGACCTGATAGTAGCTGATGAACCCAATCCATGATAGACTTACTTGGGTGCATATAGTTACAAATAGCCTCATATAATGAGTGATCCAGGTTATTAAATTTTCTGCATCTTTTTTTTCCTGTAGCTAAGTTTTCATCTTCTTTTTGCTTGAAAAATTTTCAAGGCCTTGAAATACACTTTTCTCTATCTAAGAAATTCTCTCAGGTTATTCTTTCCTTTGCTTCTTTTTATTGGTCTTGAGAAAAACTTTATCTACTTCTTCTTCCTTCCTAGGAAATGTTTATAGAAACTGGGAAAAATAAGACTGGTTGATTAAAAAAACTAATCTATATTCAGGTGATGGGAATTTAAACTGTGAAATCATCATTGACACTTAGAATGCATGAGGATGCTATTGTGTCATAAAGCAAGTGGGAAAGATCCCAGATTTTTAGATTTCATAATACTGTATAGCTTTAACACTTGAAAATAAAAATTAAATTAAAAAGCCGAATTTTTTTTCTTATTGTTAACTAGTTAGGCAAATTTGGAAATACACCTATAGGAATAGATGATAAAATACTCTCCATTATTCCGTGCTTGGAATCACTTTCCGTATTGAATTTGAAAGCGTGCTATGGAACAACATTTTTTAGGCATTTTTGATTTTTCTTCAGATTGTATTTTGGTAATATATTTTGAATATAGCCTCTCTTGATCTATGTCATTTTTATTAGTTTTCATTTTTCCTTTCCTTTTGGATGAAAGACTTGGCCAGTCAGAATCATCTTTAGGGACCAAACCTGGCTCCAGGGTTGTTTGCTGAGGTCCTTTTGGTGTGGAAAGAATGGTTATTACCAGGGAAGGTTTTCCTTTTGTTTTACTTGCTATCCAGATGCTGCTCAGACTCTCGCTCTCGCACAGGATCACAGTATGGATATTCCAAGTCAAGACCAACTGAAGGTAAAATCACCACATGGTGACTTCTTTTGTTGTACAGAGTGGCCCCTTCTCTGTACCTATGATCTTGGACTCCCAAGACCTTTCCCTGAATGCGGTAAGAATTTAACAAGAAAGGTTCTTGGGAGTTCACAGACTAGGGACAGAGTGAACCTTCTCTGTTCTGCCCATAACAGAGTTCCAGTCTCTGAATCTTTCCTTGGGATGTAGCACTTCTGATCTTCAGTTCTTCCAGTTGCATTTTCTTAGGGTTTGTGTGTGCCTGTGTGTGTGATGGTGTAGGTATGTAGGTGTCTGAGGAAATTGCTTTATTAAATTTTAACAGACTTGTTGCAATTAAGTTCAGGTCAGGCCATCTCTTAAAGCTTCCCCAAACCTGGGAAAACTTTATGTATACGTTTTTTTTTTTTTCTGAATTATGCCTAATTTTGTGTATGCTAGAGGCTTTATATTGATGCCTGTTTTTAACAGTAGATTTTGGCCTTTTGTGCAGATTTTTTTCCCCACAGTGGGTTGAGGAGAGGTTGCCTTTATTTGATGACTGTTGTGAACTCCAGAGTTTTCCTTTCTTGTGCGTAACCCATTGTGTCGCACACTAACTGGTGAGCCAGAATGGAACTGCTACATCCCCTGGTCACAGTCATTTCTACTGCACTGAGAGACACCTTTCCCTTCTTTTCAGCAAAGTGTAGAGGAAAGTTCCAATTCCAGGAAAAGAACTGAAGAAGGCAATATTCCCACACTGCCTACCTCACAGCGTAAATGCAGAAATTCTAGAGAAGGTAAGTTTTGGATTGAGGCTATGTAGACCTTTCTTTTTTTCTCTCTGTTTCTCTCTCTCTCTCTTTTTTTGGTGGTGACTTTTATTTTTTATTAATGTTTATTTATTTATTTATTGGCTGCATTGGGTCTTAGTTGCAGCACACGGGATCTTTCATTGCGGCGTGTGGGCTCTTTGTTGCGGTGCGCAGGCTTCTCTCTAGTTGTGGTGCACAGGCTTATTAGTTGCGGCACGCGAGCTCTCTAGTTGTGGTGCACGAGCTCCAGAGTGCGCAGGTTCAGTAGTTGTGGCACGCAGGCTCCAGAGCGCGTGGGCTTTGTAATTGTGGCACGTGGGCTCAGCAGTTGCGGCGCACAGGCTTAGTTGCCCCGTGGCATTTGGGATCTTAGTTCCCCCACCAGGGGTCGAACTGGCATCCCCTGCGTTGCAAGGCAGATTCTTAACCACTGGACCACCAGGGAAGTCCCAGTGGTGACTTTTAGAAATGACATCTATCCATATTAAGCACTAGCAGTAATTAAGACGGTTACAGAGAACTCAAAAAATAATATTGCTGTCTCTTTGTATGTGAAGTAGTGGGGGCATATGTCATACTTATTTTTCATTCTTTTCCGAAAACCTTTTTTTTTTTTTACCCTAGTCACCACTGTTAACTTTGAAGAAGGTGGTAGTTCTTTTTTAGCAACATGCGTTGACTGGATGGAGCAAGACCCTTCCTTTAGCTAGCATGCTAACAGAAGATAGCCACACATTTATCAGTTTGCTACCTGGTAACTCAGCTGCCTTGGCCTTTTAAATCTTGGCATCCCTATTATACATTTGATCTGGTTAGAATTTTTATTTTTATTTGTCTGCTTGAGGCAAAGGCTAATTTTCATAGATTTTTTGAAGTTTGCAAAGATGGTAAAATATACTTAATATCTCACAGCCAAGAATGAGACATAAGAAGCCTAGTACCTCCTTTGCCCTTGGATGGTAGTCATTAGATCTTTGCCATTCATATTAGATATAGTATGGTCAGGTTAAGTGAGTTGATCAACATTTTGGAAGTTTTCCCCAAACCCTACTTTATAAAGCATTTCCTAAAAATTTTCCTGCAAAGATAATGTAAAATCATAAATTCCTCAAAGATATTTTATGGCATGATGGTTTTAGTATAGGTATCTGACTCACACTTGCAAAATTGGCGGGTTAGACCTCTAGTAACATCCCAGAAAATTATGCTGCTGAAATTATTTTAAATGATTAAATTAAAATTTAATCTGTTTATCATGCTCGATTGTCTTCTTCAATTTGCATTTGAATATAAACTGAATTTTGGGCTATCTAGTTATGTTGGAGCTTATTCCAGTCTGTATGGTATTAAATGTGTAATTTTGTTTCTTTAAATACAGGTCCTGGCTTATTTTCTACTCAAAAGGCTGTTTAGAATATAAGAACAGCCAATTCAAGAGACTCTATGTAAAGTTTGTGATGTAAATTTTGAGAAGAAATAGCTTAGTATTTTCAGGGAGGTGTACATGTAGAAAGGACAGAATTTTATATGTGGAAAGAATGGCCTGTTTTCATTCCCTTCCCGAGAAGTTATAGAGCTTGAATAGTTGAAGATAACTTTAATGTGGCACCCTCTCAGGAATTAGGTTTCTCATAATTTCAGCAATGAGTAAGTAAAAGATAGTTGAAGTTTCCCTGAGCACAGGTATGCCTTTTAATAGGCAAGAACAACATAATTTGTAAGTAGAGAGGGTAAGCTTTCGTTTTGGCAGGGATCCATTTATTGCAGACATTTTTTCAACCGTATGTGTCTTAGCACATTTAAACACCTTTGGTTGCCTTTGGCATGCCTAGGGCATTGGGAAGAGGTAGAGGAGAGTAAGAAAGTAGGAAAAGAGTAAAGCACGACGAAAAAGATTGGACATGGGAAAGAAGGAAAAGAATTTCACGTGGTAGCAACAAACTTATGTTTGTAACTCCCTTGAATTTCATCTAGATGTGTAACACGAGATCTTTTATTGAGAACATGTGGGCCCTTAATATGTTTTGGATTTGCAATATTTCTAGATTTTAGATATCTTAACTCTAAAAGAGCCTATTGATCCAGAAAGGACATATGTATATATTTATTTGGACAGCCTAGAGTTCAATGTTTCATAGTGGTTGTTACCTATTAAAACATATGAATTGTTGAGAAATGTCCAAAAATATGTGGTACCAATGAGACTCCCTTGGCAACCTTGTGATTGCCCATTATGGTCTGTACCACCTTGTTTCTATCTCAAGGGTTGGGCCACTATGCCATCATCATTTGCAGTCCACTGAATCAAGCCATTGTCAGGTATCATGTACTGGAGCAAGTCATTCTTTAGTTATTACAGTGGTAGGGATGCTTAAAATGCCGATAAATGACCATTTAGAAATCCTTTTATTGATAGAACAATGTCATTGTTTGAATGCTTTCAGAGTTTATATTCCTTGATGAATGATCTCTAGTGTCATTACTTGCTAATGAAGCCTAAAAGGGGAGGAAGGAGATTTGGGCTCTGCAGCTGAGACAGGTATTTGATTTCTGATTCTTTGTTACTGGGAAGAGGAATTTCTTTTTACCTGTCTTACACAAGAGATTGTAAGTATTATAAAGAGAGTCTTGATTCTTAAGTGTTGTGTACATAGTTACCATCCTTTTCATTTGACTTTTGTAGATGAAGACTTGGTAGCAAATTTAACCCAAGATGAGACATCAAGACTGGACCTCGGGTTTGAGGAGTGGGATGTAGCTGGCTTGCCTTGGTGGTTTTTAGGAAACTTGAGAAATAACTATACACCTAGAAGTAATGGCTCAACTGATTTACAGACAAATCAGGTGAATTTCACATCTGAAGAGGAACCTTTTTTTTTCTTTTGGAAGAGTAACATTCTTGGTTACTCTTGAACCATACATTACATCCTCTAAGAATTCCCATTCAGTGCTATGACTTTTAAGTACCATCTCTATGCACGTGTTGCCCAAATCTGTATCTTCAGTACTGACCTCTCTTCTCCGTGCCCAGCTTCCATATCCAGCTGCCTACTCAACACTTAGATGATCTGATGTTTAACATGTTCAAAACAGAACTCTTGATTTTTTTTTTTTAAACCAACACTCCTATTCAGCGTTTCCTTTTTCATAAGTCTGCCTTCCACCCAGTTATTCCAGCCAAGTATCAAGGGATATCATTGGTTTCTTTCTCTCTCATATACCACATTCAGGTTATCAACTCTTTTTCTAAAACATACCTGAAATCTAACTATCCACTTTTTATTACTTCCACTGTCACAGCCTAATTCAAGCTATCACCATTCTGCTCTTTTATATTCTCCATTGCACTTCTCACTTTGTAAAACTATTATTTTATTTTATGTGTCTGTTGTCTGTTTGACCCCGTTGAAATACAGGTCCAGAGCTTTTGTACTATTGACCACTCTATTCTGTTGCCTAGATAGAAGCAATAGGCAGTATCTGACACATAATAGGCAATTAGTGAGTATTTGTTCAGTAAATGAATGGACGTATAATAATGGAAAAATAATAAGTTGTCTCTTATGAATATTGTAGAAAAAACACGTCATAAAATGTCCGTTGATGAATGTAGAAAGAAAATTATATTTAAAGTTGTTTAAGAATTAAGAAAGAAGTGTTATATACCAACTTCACCTCAAAATAAAAAAAAAAGAGTTCAGAAAGAGGACAGAAGGTTTGAGTTACCATCAGTATTTCTCATATTTCTTTGATAAACATCATTGACTATTACAAGAAAGAATATGTCACAATTAATAAAAGTTTTCTAGGTCCTCAGAACAGAGTGTAGGGGATAGATTCTATTTAATTGAGCAGCTACCAGTTTTTAGCTTTTAAGCACTTTAGTGCTATTTCTCTGGTGTTAATGCCTGATTTACTGTTAAAATAGAAAATTCTTTGCTAGGTGCTCTTATATCCACCCATTAGTTTATACATAGTAGGTGTCAAGTAGATATTTGTTGAATGAATACATATCTGTAGAAGAAAGGCTAGGCGTTCTTTGGAGATGTGTGAGGACATTGAGTTTTGGCTTCACTTACTTGGGTTCAACATCTCTAATAAACCTCTGACTACAAAAACTCATGTTTGTTTTCTTTATATTAGGATATAGGTACTGCCATTGTTTCAGACACCACAGATGACCTGTGGTTTTTGAATGAGTCAGTATCAGAGCAGTTTGGTGTTGGAATAAAAGTTGAAGCTACTGATCCTGAACAAACAAGTGAAGAAGTAGGGAAGGTGAGAGACAAAAAGGTATGTTGTGGAAAAATTTCACATTGATTGGATTTACATGCATATAGTATAATCTTTTCAGATCTGGTGACCTGACCCTATGCTGCTTTGTAGAACAAATGACTCATATAATCCCCCTTTTGATACTTTTCCTATATCCAGTTTCAAGATTTACATTAAGTTAACCAAGCCTGTCTTAAAAATAGGATAGGACTTCATGGGTAAAGCTCCTAGTTTGTTAGAAGCAATAAGCTACCCTTTTCCTGCTTGTCTAATCTCTCATTGTGGAGTTTTTTCTTCTGGAGACCTTGCTTTGCTAACAAGGCAAAGTTCTAAATGGCCACAACATCCTGTAGGGCAAAAAAAATCTTTATTTCTTAGACTTCTCAATAGTTTCCATACCTGTTTTATACCTAAATGGAACTAGACAGATGAGCTCTTCCTACATATTTTAGAGTTTAAATAGGAGGAAGGAAGAGAGTTTGAATTCATAATACACATGGTGTAAGCACACCAAGATGAAGAGTCATACAGGCACATGCTTAAGTCTCAAAAAATATTGGGCAGCAGATCCAGTGCTGACTCAGATGAGATTCACAGTAAATATCCATTGAATAAATACTGCAAAAACCAGACCTAAATTGGGTCATTCTTTTAATTTAAAGGCTTTTCATAGTAATTTGGGTCCCTGAAGGATATCCTGGTATGTTTGTGGGAGGCAGGTAGATGCTTGGTCTTTGTTGAGCTAGTTATTTTTTGGTAACATTAGGAGGGAGTACAAGTGATTAGAATGAAGACAGAGGTGACATTGGAAACTTCTGTAGAGAGAGATGGGACTTAAAATACTTGAACTTTTGTGAGAAAGTTGCTATACAGTGGTTCATAATTCTGTCATAATTGGTTTTATTCCATTCATTGGATCACAAAACTGGGATTTTAATTTTTAGAATTTTAAATTTTAAAATTTAAAAGACACTTCCCACATTTCTTGACTTTTTTTCCTGGTCCATGGGCATGTTTTTATAGGACAGTCAAGAGTATCACATAACTAGTTTTCCTTTTGAATATGAAAAGTAAAATGTACTTTGTTTTCATTCTTCACATGTAATTTTCTCATTTTATATGGTGCTTTTTACTTCCATTTTCTCATGTAATCCTGTTTTATTCTTGTGAATGCCTACGTAGATTCTCAAGATAAAAAATTTCCCCATTTAGTAATTCATACTCTGATATTGTTTATTTAAATGCATAAATTTGGGAACCCTCTCTCTTCTGAATGCCAAAGATATTTGGTAACCCCTCTGGGTGCTTTATTCTACTGAAATGTCAACTAGGTATGTACAGAATCATGTCTCATATATAAGCTGTCTCCTTTTTAAGTGCTAGTGTTGGGAGAAGAATGTGAGTTTTAAACTGAAGCTCTTCTTTTTTGCTCTCAGGTAATGACCTCATCTAAAATAGGTAAACCTTGCTAATGAGATGTCTTTGCTTTCTTAGGTGATTGAAGTGGGAAAAAATGATGACCTTGAGGACTCTAAGTCCATAAGTGATGATACTGATATAGAAGTTACCTCTGAGGTATGAGTTTCTAGTAAAAGAGCTGTTTTACACCACCCACGTCTTCAGATGTTAATGTTCCAGCAGTTCACTTGTGTTGAAGAATGCCATATCCCCCATTTCTATCTACCTTTCCTAGGTGTTAAGAGGTATTGGTTTCTTTACATCTTGTTAGATTTTTATTGGAATTTGAGAAGAGAAGGGGATGAGTTGATCTAATCCTCTCCCTGCCTTGAAAAGGGATGACTTAAATGCCTCTCTGTGTGCCTTTCTCCCTGCTTTCAAAACTCTTTGGACATTATGCAGTGGATACACAGTTATTCAAAATAGTCCTGTACTGCTTTTCCCACTAAACACCTCTCTGTAATCCCAAAGATAGGCCTATAAGCTATCTAAAATTCTTGGTCAAGTATAATACTTTCAGTGCTTTCTTAAATAGAAACAAATGGAAAATGGCTTAATTTCCACACAGGTTTATATTAATGGAGGGCTGATAAATGAATATTGAGTATTAAGCTGTTAGATAACAGGTGTGGATTTGGCACCAATTGGCAACTCAGGTTTAGACTCAAATGTATACCTTGCTTTTCTCTTTTCATGCTAGTTCCCCATTTCCCTTTTAGTACTTCCCTCAGCTAACTCACTGTGGGAAGAAGGGTGGTGGGGGAAGGATAAGGAGGGGATTTTACATTTTGCTGTTTAAGGATATAAAAATTTTAGGTTGTCTCTAGTGTTGATCCTTCCCCCTAGCTCACACCCCACCACTGCTAACCATTATGGTAATTCATTGCAAATTATTTGTGCATAGCTAAGTAATAAGGTGGGATATATTGGTCCATTAAGTGTTCTTGACCATAATACAAGTAGCAGAGATAAGTGTTTCCATCTTAATCAGACTTTTGAGGCTACTTGGGCCCAGAAAACCTATTAAGCAAATAGACTATATTTCATCAATTCAGAGATGCCATGGAATTTAATAAGCCCTATTATTTTATGTACTACTAAAAAAGAAAAGTGATGCCAATTAGACTGTGACACACCATCAATTATGAATTCCAAATCTTTGAAGTTCCTTTGGGTATTTGTATAGCATTTCAGATGAGATCTGAGGATCTTAAACTGGCAAGAATGTTCTGAGGCTCTCTGGAGAACATCCCAGTTTAACAAATGGTTGTGTCCCTGCCTCTCAGTATAGGCAGTTGAGTTATGACTTCTAAACTTGAAGTGCTTGGCCTTCGTTCTGAAAGTAATCAAGTCAGCATGTGTCAAGTCATTGATCCTGTCAAAGCCAGGCAATTATCCACATTAAATACTCTTGACTAGTTCCAGGTAGCTACCTTTGAATTAAGAAAGGCATTTGAAATTCATTGAGCTCTGGTATCTCCTAATTTGAACATGGAGAAGTAGGAAAAAAATTACTTGGCATTCAAGGACAAGAACATTCATTTTTCAGAGAATGTGATTTAGGCATACAATTAGCTACCTGTGATCCTGAGAGCAGTGAGAGAGCATGAGTAAATGTAGTAGTTTTCAAATTTCATTTTAATTTTAGCTTCCTTTTTGACAAATTTTATAACATTTCTTAATTAGTAGGAAAGAATGACAGAATTATCTTTTCTTCATTCTTTAGCCTCTTGCTCAATAAAAGAGTAAGTTATACAAAGAAAAATGACCTAAAAAGAAGGCAGTGGGGAAAAGCAAACAATGTAAATTCTACCCAGGCTAAATAGAAAGCTAAAATGATTTAACTTTTTTTAAAAGATTAGCTACATCAAATTTTGGCTTGAAATGGCAATTATGTCACTATCGTTTTAAAACTTCTCAAGACTTATTTACACATAGCCACAGACTTTGTTCAAGTTCTAAGCTAGACCACTGGTGTGGAATGTCTGGATTCTTACTAGCTTAGTGTGAGATGATGAGAATTTGGCCTACTTTCCCTTTTTCTCAGCATCATGTTCTCCACTGAGTGAGTATTAATTGACTGCACTTGTCTTTGTAGGATGAGTGGCAGTGTACTGAGTGCAAGAAATTTAACTCTCCAAGCAAGAGGTACTGTTTTCGTTGCTGGGCCTTGAGGAAGGATTGGTATTCAGATTGTTCTAAGTTAACCCATTCTCTCTCCACGTCTGATATCACTGCCATACCTGAAAAGCAAGAAAATGAAGGAATTGATGTTCCTGACTGCAGAAGAACCATATCAGCTCCAGTTGTTAGACCTAAAGATATATATGTAAAGGAAGAAAACTCCAAACTTTTTGGTCCCTGCAACTCAGTGGAATTCTTGGATTTGGCTCATAGTTCTGAAAGCCAAGAGACCATATCAAGCATGGGAGAACAATCAGATAACCTTTTTGAACAGAGAACAGATACAGAAAACATGGAGGATTGCCAGAATCTCTTGAAGCCATGTAGTCTATGTGAGAAAAGACCACGAGATGGGAACATAATTCATGGGAGGACAGGCCATCTTGTCACTTGTTTTCATTGTGCCAGAAGATTAAAGAAGGCTGGGGCTTCATGTCCTATTTGCAAGAAGGAGATTCAGTTGGTTATTAAGGTTTTTATAGCATAGCTGAATCAATAATTGCAGACAAATATTAACAGGGCCTGGTCATATATCAAAATGTCAGTATTGAGCATCTCTACTCAGTGTGACCCATTTCATACTTTCATTTATTCATGGAAACATTTATGCTCTAGGACATATTTTTGCTTCTAAACTTATATGGAATTTGATAATAAGTTCTTTCGAGCTAGATTATCAATTTGGAGACTCCATTAACATTAAAAGAGAAGTTAATCACTTCATTCTGTGTTCAAAGATGAGGATCTGGCACTTCCCTGGTGGTCCAGTGGTTAAGACTCCACGCTCCCAATGCAGGGGGCCTGGTTTGATCCCTGGTGGGAGAACTAGATCCTGCATGCCACAGCGAAGATTCCCACCTGGTGCAGCCAAATAAAGAAGTAAATATTAAAAAAAAAAAAAAATGATATCAAAAAAAGAAAGTAATTTAAAAAAAAAAAGAAGATGAGGATCTGGGAGGGAGCAACTACCAGTACAAATAGAAATACATTCATTCTTTGATTTATCAAATTACTTGAAGATTAATCATTTCTTTAGTTAATTTTATTCCTTACTCTTCTTTTCTGTTAGGGAATGTTCTTAGGCCTCAAAATCCAAGATGGCTATTAGAAAAACATTAAAGCTAACAACGAAAAAACATAAGTAATTTATGTATAAACTAGATCACTTTATGTTGCATTGTTCAGAGGAACCAATATTTTTGTAAAGTGCCTAGAACAGTGGTAGCAAACATTTTTGCTAATGTACCTCAAAAATAATTTTGAAAAAGTATTTATGACTTTTTGCATACTTTAAAAATTGAGGTATAATTAGCAAACAAAGTGTTCCCTTCTAATAGAACATTTCTGTCACCTCAGAATGTTCTCTTGTGCCGCTTTCCAGGCAGTTCCTCCACCATTTCATGGCTCTCACATTCTATTAGTTTTCCTTTTGCACATGTTTAATTTGACTTCTAAATTTTTAAAATAAATTTAAGTACTTACAGAGGATGTATCATCCAGTATATTGTAGATGTCCTTTAAAGATATTTTTGCCCAAACCTTGGAGCTGTAGATTTAGCTGATTGAATTTATAGAAAAAGTTGGGTCATATAAACTGGCAAAGCTTATTCTCATTATAAAACTAATCAGCCAAATCAGATTTCATTTTCAGTCAAAATGTTTGACTTTATTTTTAATTCAGTTAAATGTATTATATACATCTATGGCACAACCTCTTCTCAATGACAGTTCTAAAAAAGATAAGGCACACAGTTTTTAACCAAAGCTCTCTTTGCTTTACTCTTTCCTCCTGTCTCTTGGGAGTCTGCTAGGGGTTTTTTGTCTTTTTGTTTGATGCCTCTGAGGTTTTCTACATTCTGAGGCAATGCCCCATAGTAAGATTTTAGGTGGGTGAGAGGCAGCCTTTCTTCTGAAAACAGTATAGCAGTTGTGAAAAGGAAAGTAATTAAAGAGAAATGATAGCTCTGAAGCTATCTGATCTGATCTGAGCTTGTCTGATCACGTAAATCTTAGGATAATACATATGGAAATTGAAGATCTTTAAGTTGTTTTCTTTACAGATATTCTTGTCTGCTTTCCTTGTGGAAAAAATCTTGGTGTATGCCTGGGTACTGGTATGAATGTAGCCATTTTGAAAACCAAGGCCCTAGAATTATCAATTTTAAGGATCCTAAGAATCACCTGTGTTGCTTGTTACACGCCCATCTCAACTCCCGGCCCCAAACACACACACGTGCATACGCTCACAGGAGTGCGCGCACACACAGACTCTTTGATCCCTGAGGTCTGGGCCAGGGATTTCTATTTGAACAAGTGTTTCTGGAAGCTGACGCAAGTTGTTCACAAACCACACTTTTGGAAGCCCTGCCATGCCCTAGACGGAAGGGTGTTTTCAGGTACAAGAAGTAGAACAAGATCCCTTTGTTTAGCATTGTATTTAATTTCTAGAGAAGTTTTGTTAAACTCATAGAACTTTAAAATTAGAATGCACTCATCTACTCAACCCCCTTTTATTTTGCACATGAGGCTGAAAGGATAAATGACTGCTGAAAGTCACAGCTAGTGATAGAGCTATTACTAGAATCTAAGTCTCTTGCAGTAAACCTTTAAACCATACTTGCTTGCTTCTCATTATTTGTTAAATGATGGTGCTTATTGAATTTGGAACAACTAATAACCTTAAAATATTATTGGAGAATATGAGTTGGAGCCAAAATAGGACCTCAGAGAGAACAGAGACTTTTAACCCTTTCTCCCCAAAGAGAAAAGGCACAGTAAATGTCAAGCTCTCTTATATAATCAGATAAGTTACTCCTCCCATTGGGAAGACAAGTAAAGATGGCAGAGGAACCTGAACTCTTTTCTCCAGTATTTTTTCTTCTCGGGGAATGAAACTCAGGTCTCTGGCTCTCTCCGGGCATTAGAGACAAGGGTTTTTTCCCCCAATAAGTAGAACCTGTTCTTCAAGTTCAGTGTTTTGTTAGACTGTTCAGTGTGTTGTTAGACTATGGTAAATGCTCTAAATATTTAGAAAGTTAAATAATTTTCTACCCTAATTCCCCCCCCACCACCATTACTCTCTTCATAATAGTTTGATAGCCCTCGATTTTGTTTTATTTTTGCCAGTTAATTGCTTTTGCAAGTGATAACTCAAAGAAGGAGCAGGGAGCGCTGGGATCTGCACTTGTACCCTCTGATTCCTTATAAAGTTGCAGTTTTTTAGAAAACTTAAATAAGAAAAAATTTTAAATTTTTATTTGTGTGTAGATGTTTGATGCTAATTTGGTGCATCCTTGCCTAGCACAGAATCCTCTTATGCTACTCTACTTACTTTCTTTTCCCCTTGGGTCACCTTAGTTTTTACTGTCCCCATTAGCAGTAAGTACTTTACTTAGAAGATCTTAAGCTGCGCATTTGAGCTGAAAGTATTACAATGAATGTACACTTGGGTTTACTCTACTTCTATCAAGAGCCTTTTGAATGACTGAAATATTAAGGAGAAAGAAGTGTATCTGTAGAAAGAGGTAGGTAGTGTTTCTTGGTAGCTTATCTGAAATCTAAGATGCTGCATCCGCAGATTGTTTTCCGTCATCCAGGATCTTTATTAAATGTCATCTGGGAGCATAGCACAGCGAGTAGAACTCCTTGTTTCTTGGGGTAGGATGGGTCAGGGATCCTAAAAAGGGCCAAATAGAACTATCAGAGCAATTCTTCACCCACAAGAATCTTTAAGCCTTCTTCTTGATCTGTTTTTGATTTTGTTCTTTTTTTCAATGTCACTGCGGTACAGATAAGCAAGACATGGTTTGTATTTGAAGACTTCATAGTTTACTGCTATGTGATGATGAAACTCTTGACTTCCAAACACTGTCATTTATTTTGTAGTTAGGGTGACTATGTACTCTGGTTTTCTGGAGACAGTGCCAGTTTACCCCTATTTTTCAGCATCCTATCCAGTTCATCTTTGTTGCTCCCCTTTCACTCTCAAATGTCTTCTTTTGGACATTAAATTATTATGGTCTTCCTAGTTATAGGTAAGCCATGCTTGGCTTGAAATCTTAATTGTGAGGAAAGGATCTGTTAAAGTAGGTGTCAGTGGAGTTTATTGTTTCCGCTGCATCATGCCATAGACTTGTGATTAATGAAATCATCCCACATTAGCATTAAATTTCTTATTTTAGTTATATAAATTAATATTTATGACCATGTTATCCCAGACAAAATGTTCAGAGCAGAAATGACAAATCCTTAGAAAAGCAGTGAATTTCTAGATTATAGCTAAAAATGTCTTCCGTCTCTTACTGTTAGCTCATTTTACTTGCACCGTAATTATAATGTTTGGTATGCTTTTGTATTTAATACTTAAATCAGACTTTATAAAAATCGTAGATCCAGGCTTTAAACTGATAAGCATTTCTTCACAGTCCATCTATGGAATATCATAGGTTCCCAGTCCTAGGCTTGAACGGTGGTCAGTGTCCAGCCAGGCCAGCTTCCAAACTGCCATGAAGTTGTATAATATAAGATTGAATCACTGCCAAGCATTTGAAATACTCAGTTGTGTTTTAATAATAATTTATGTATATTTAGATGTATGTAATGCTTTGTGGGACGTTATTTTCTTTGTAAGAATTTATTTTTAAAGGTCAGGATCATTTGTGAACTTTTTTAATGTCAGTTCGATGCAATGTTGGCTCCTTTGACAGTCACTGAGAAATTAGTAAATGTTAAGATCTCGCGTTCTACAAAGCTATTGTAGTGTTACCTCTTGGTTTTCTTTAGAAAGGAGGAAACCTGTTAACCAGCTATTTGACTTTTTTCCTACAGAGAGTTATATGAACTTCTGAAAGTATATGATTTTAGATACTGTGAATCTGTTGTTTTCCATTTAGCCAGATACCTGCTTAAATTATTCAGGCCCATGTCCTAAAGAATTCATTTTGACAGATCTCCCATTCATGGGTTTACATGTGTGCACACACACTATCAAGACTGTTAAAGCTTTTGCTAAAAATGTCTGTGGACTGGCTGTGTTTACAATCTGTACTTCAAAGATAAAGGAACCTGCAAGCTCTCCCCTGTGCCAAAAGTAACATGTACAGTGTTTACAAATGTCTGAAATTTTGCACTGCCATACGCTATGCCGAGATTACTTTGCTGGAATTTCCCAGTTCTGTGGTTAGCTGAGGAGGAATATAGAGGACCCTGAAGCTAAACTGGAAATGAGGATTATCTGAGGTAGTGGTTCAAGTAGCTCCCCAGACCTAATCTGAAGACAGTTTTTCAGATGGCCTTGAGATATCCTTTTTGTTGACAGAGCTTTCCTTGTTTGCCATTGCTATATTCTTTCTTTAAGAGCCACAGACCTCTTCTCTCCTATGGGAGAATGTCCTATTAGCATTTTGAGATCTTTTAATGCAATGAACGTGCAATCCCAAATAATTCTACTATTGGTGAATGTGGCATTGTTAAAGAACATATAATAAACCTACACTTGGGTTTACTGTACTTCTTTCAAGAGCCTTTTGAATGACTGAAATGTTACAGAGAAAGAAGTGTATCTGCAGAAAGAGGTAGTTAGTATATCTTGGTAGCTTATCTGAAATCCAAGATGCTGCTTCTTCAGATTGTTTTCCTTCTTTCAGGATCTTTATTAAATGTCTTCTGGGAACATGGCACAGCAAGTAGAACTCCTCATTTCTTGGGGCAGGATGGGTCAAGGATCCTAAAAAGGGCCAAATAGTGCTGTCAGAGCAACTCCTTTCTCGAATAGTTGCTGTAATTTGGCAAATTGACATTATTATAACAGTTTATTAGAGCATCTAATTTCTTATCCTAAGGCATTTTTGTTTTTTTTTAAACAGTAAGTACTTTGATGTCAGACATTTTCCCCTTCCTTCCTTCCATCCTGTTGCTTTTTTTTCTTGGAGTTCAAAGTTATTATCTACTTCTGGATATTGCTTTTATACCAAAGGCCTTCTGTATTGCCCCTTGGGTGGTTGTAACTACAGTATCTTTAGATAAGGTTCCTCTTTTCCAGCCAGTCCTGGGGATTGTTTCTTTTGCAGAGTTAGGTGGTAGATTCTAGCAATAAGAAGGAAAGATGTGACATCAGAACTACCATCTAGTACAAAACAACGGTAGTTGAGGATTTGTGTGTATGATGGGGCAACAGGGGATTTAGTTCCCCTATTGTCTCAGCATTTAGAAATTGAGGTCAGCCTGTCCTCTTCCTACAGGAAGATTATTATTAATTTTTAACTGTATTTTATTTTGGAGTATAGGTGATTAACAGTGTGTTTCAGGTGTACAGCAAAGTGATTCAGTTATACATGTATCCGTTCTTTTTCAAAGTCTTTTCCCATTTAGGTTGTTAAATAATATTGAGCAGAGTTCCCTGTGCTATACAATACGTCTCTGTTGGTTATCCATTGTATTTATTTATTTTTAAACTTTTTATTTTATATTGGAGTATAGCCAGTTAATAAAGTTGTGATAGTTTCAGGTGCACAGCAAAGTGACTCAGTCATACATATACATGTACCCATTCTCCCTCAAAGTCCCCTCCCATCCAGGCTGCCACATAACATTGAGCAGAGTTCCCTGTGCTATACAGTAGGTCCTTGTTGGTTATCCATTTTAAATATAGCAATGTGTACATTTTGTTCCCTACAGTTTGCCTCATTTTTTCCACTTCCTTTTTCATAAAGAATCAAAATGTCTCCTTTGGTTTTTTTCTTTCCCCCTTTAGAAAGTTACAGAACATGTTTTAAAGGAGGAATGAAATGTTTCTGGCTTCCTCAGCACTTGGCAAGGCAGCCTCTTGAATAGAACCCTCTCCTAGTCTATAGCTAGGCGCTGTTAAGTGCCTCTTGGATAGAGATAAGGAGTAAGATTATTCCACCATGGTGAGTCCCAGTCTTGACCTTCTTAAGCCTCAATTTTTCTCATCTGTATAATGAGTCCACATACTGCTCTTTCTACCTCATAGTTTGTTGTGGGGATTAAGTGTGGGAGCGCAATAGAACCTCTAATTGCCTTGAATAAGATACTAGAAGTTGTTACGCTTTTGGTAGACCAAGCTCTGGGGTATATATTCAGAATACCTCATGTCCTGGAAGCTGAGCACGAACTCCCCTTTGTGCCTGCCTAGCAGAGCCTATATTGCTTCCTTTTACCCATGCCTCTAGCTCAGATATCCTTTGCTTGACATGAGCTCTTGTCTAGAAGAGTTCTGCCTCTAGGTTCTGAGAGAAGTGTGTGTGTGGATTTGGCTAGTAGCTACAACTGCCTTGCTGTGGTCTTGGTATAAAAAATTCTGTCTTACATGCACTTGAGTAGATGGCATAAAATGCAGTCGGTATACAGAAAGCATGCAATTTTCCAAATAACATATCTGATTAGGTAGTCATAATTAATAGGAGTAGGAAATGTGGTTTCATAAAATGGGAAGAAAAAGGCAATTTAAAATGACTGAATAGTGACCAGCCCACCAAATGAGAAAAGGAGATATTTTCATGAGTTCTTGCCTAATCTTTATAAGCACCACTAAGTTAATAGCTCTGTATCTTTTTGGTGTTTGCACTATGTAATGCTTTTAATATCTGTTGATTCTGTTGTGCTTTTTTTGTGTATTAAATATTTTTCATTTTGCCATTTAATGGTGTCATTATTGGGGAAATATGTAATTGTTTTTGTATGTAGCAAAATCTTGTCTTCTGTCTTTATATAGTCTTTGGTCTGACAGGAATGAAGAGAATAAATAGAAGTTATTGTACTCAGAAACAACAACTTTTAATCACCCCCCACCTCCAATCAACATACACACAGTTAACTATTAGAGTAATTGCTGTATTTCGTTTTTAGGCTCCCAATCTTGAAGGAAACCTCAAAATTTTGCAGAGTACTTTTAGCATTGAGCTAAGGCAGTGAGTTGTGGAGTTTCCCCCACTAGAGCCCTTGACAATTAGAGCAGATACAGTAGCACCTGCATGTCTAGAATGATTTAAGGCAAGCCCTCTTCTTGGCCCAAGACTGCCAAACTCTTCTGAACCCATGAATATATCAACCTGTCCACCACCCTCTTTGCTACTGAAGAGATTTCAAATGGTGACAATGGATTTGCCTCTATTGAGTTTATGAAGAGGTGCCAAGTGCAGAGTTCTATTTTGTTGTGTTTTTGAATTGGGGCTAGTGTGAAAGGTACTGAGGGCTTGTCACAAAGTACACAATGATTACTTGTATGCCTAGCATGTGCTAGGGTCTCTAGCAGTGGATCCTAAACTTTGGGAATATAGCCCTCCTTGAAAAGCTAATGAAACTTATGAAATCTCATTAAAAAAGTACAACATTTTATATTCATTTTCAGGAGCTTCATTGAAACTGGTCTGTGAACCCCAGGTTCTGTTCTTTGGAGGGATATCAAAGAAAAGCGAACCTTCCCATAAAGAGTTTGGCTAGCCCACATGCTTTTCAAAAGATCATTCCCTGGTAGCTGAGGCCATTAAGGTGGGTAAAGCATCTGGTCAGTTGTCCTGAGCTTATGGCTGTCACACAGTAGGCACAGATTGGTGCTCACTGCACAACTTTTGGGCGCACCTTTCATACGCTGCCATACAAATGATATCCCCCTAGAGGTAAGCAGTATACACCTGTATGAGGAGGCCTGGGGGTGGGGTGGGAGAGAGAGTGGAAAGAGTAGGGATGGCATTATAAAAATGATAACAAAGCAAGAGGAGCATTAGAGACAAGGATGAGGCCAGCTTCTGTGTCCACACAACCATTCCCATGTTTTGTGACTTCTTAAAAAAAGTTATTTTTTTTTTTAGTTTATTTTTTGGCTGCGTTGGGTCTTTGTTGCTGCACACGGGCTTCCTCTAGTTGTGGGGAGCAGCGGCTACTCTTTGTTGCGGTGCGCAGGCTTCTCATTGCGGTGGCTTCTATAGTGGCGGAGCACAGGCTTTAGGCACGCAGGCTTCAGTAGTTGTGGCTGACGGCTTTAGAGCGCAGGCTCAGTAGTTGTGGCACTCAGGCTTAGTTGCTCTGCAGCATGTGGGATCTTCCTGGACCAGGGATCGAACCCGTGTCCCCTGCATTGGCAGGCGGCTTCTTAACCGCTGCACCACCAGGGAAGTCCCAAAAGTTACTTTTTAATGATAACAACTGCATACCATGTTTTGTTTCCTGGGTTTTGTATCCTACTCACCTTGATTCCTGGTACTGCAGATTTATCATCCTTATTGAATGTAGTCTTGAGGCTAGAAGAAGGCAAGCTGAAACTAGTAACTGAGCTAATTTGTCATTAGCAGACGAATGCCTAGCCAGTGCTTGTTTGCTAGAATTTGCTCAAATCCAACCTCTAAAGGTATAAAAAGCATTAGTGCTATTAGAAAGATTTCAGGTCATTACAAGTTTGGGGATACAGGGATAATCTTGCTATGTACATCTCCAACCCTAAATTCATTTGATTAATGTTTTCCTTTTGCTTTCTTTTCAAAATAAAGGATAAGAGTTAAATTCGTTCAATAAAGTTATTAAGGGTTAATAGGAGCCAGAGCCTGCCTGGTACTGGGAATACCACAGTGAATAAGGAAGCTCCCTCAAGTTGCCTAACAGTCTACCAGTCAAGTTAGGGACAGAAGACAGTTTCCACATGGGCTGAGGAAGCAGTAATGAAAAGTACTGCAGGTAAGAGAATGGCTTGTTTGGGAACATAAAGTTGTTCCGCATAACTGGAGCGAACGATGTGACTGGAGAAGTGACGAGAGATGGGACTGGAGTGTTGGAGGGGCTGGGTAATGGGACTGGAAGATGTGATAAGCCAAGCTAACAAGTTTGAACCTTATCCTGAAGGCAGTGGATAGCCATCAAAGGATTTTAAGCAGGAGTGTGACATGATCTCATTTGCATTTTTGAAAGATCATTCTGGCTACATTGTTGATAAGAGACTGGAGTGCTGGCTAGATCAGAGGCAGGGAGAACAATTAGGCTGTGGCAGCAATCTGGGCTGGAAACGATGATACTCCGAAGCCAATGGCAGTGGAACTGGAAAGAATAATAGGTAACATTTACTGAACACTTAGTATGTGCTGACTTGGCATCTATTATCCCAGGAGGTATTTAAGGCTTAGCAAAATTAATCTGTCCAAGGCAACTAAGAAGTGAAGAGTCAGCAGTTAAAACCATTGTGTCTGAGACAAAAACCCAAAAGAAGTGCATGGATTTGAGAGAAGTCAAGGTGGAAGTGACAGACTTCATGAATGAATGTGAATGTGAGGGAAAGGGAGGTGTCAAGGTTGGTTTGGACAGTTGGTGGATGGTGGTGCCATTCATTGAGATAAAGAATATGGGTAAAAGTGTAGGTTTTTGGTGGTGGTGATGAGGTAGGAAAAAAATCATGAGTTGGATGTGTTGATTTTGTGCATTGAGGAGATTCAAATGGAAAAGGAGCTCAGGAAAGCCCTGGGCTGTAAATATTAGGTATCTATTATGTATCTTATACTTTCTAGGTACTGGGGATACAGTGGTGAAGATGATGAATGTGGACCCTGCTCTCATGGCTTAGGGAAACTAACTAGTTAAGCACATACTATTATGTGAAGAATTATGTTGGAAAAATACATGCTGCTATGAGAAATATAGAAGAGGGGCCTCATTTAATCAAGGGTTTAGGAACAACCTCCTTGAAGAAATGAGAAACATCTAAAGGCAGGATAGGAATTTGAAGAGGTGGGGAAGAGTGCCACAGATAAGAGGAGACACGCAAGGGCCTTTAGGTGAGGAAACAATGGCATCTGAGAAGACTGTAGCTGAAAGCATGGAAGGAGAGAGTTGAGTATGATAGAGGATGTAGTTGGGATAAGAATTTGAAGAGAATGGAGAAGGTCTGAAACCGATACTCTGGAGAACAGGAGAGAGAACAGAGTAGGAAACTTTTGCAAGACAAGTGCCTGAGACTACCCCATCTCTAGACGTGGGTTTCTCAACCTCAGCACCACTGACATTTTGGGTTGGAAAATTCTTTGTTGTGGGGAGGGGTGTCCTGTGCACTGGAGGATGTTGAACAGCATCCTTGACCTCTACTCACTAGATGCCAGCAGCCAGTAGCACTCCCTGCCCAACCAATTATGATCATCAAAAATGTCTCCAGACATTGGCAAATGTCACTTAAGGAGCGAATCGCCCCTGGTTGAGAACCAGTAGGTCCAGCTGCTGAGTGCTTCAGGAGGAAAATCACACAACTTGCAGACTGCTGTTACTACACATTCATGTGTCCCACCTGGGCTTGCAATTCTGCGTGGTCCTTCGGTTTCCCTAATAGTTGAAGTGATGGTTCTAATCTATTAGACAATCATGAGAAGAAAGTGAAGACAGGTTATGTAACTTCTCTAAGCCCCAGATACCTCATGGGATAACAGATGTCAAGTCAGCGCTGACTAAGTGTTCAGGGTATCTACTCTCACTATTTCCAGGAGGGGGCTGATAGGAAATGGAAAGCCTTAATGAAATTGGAAGAATGGCATAGTAGGAGTGGACCGAGAGCAGAAGAGACAGGTTGCCACGTTCTGAGAGAGATTGATGTCCTAGTAAGACTTCAAAGACGTCTGCCTCTTCTCTCCACCAGGCCTTGGAGAGGACTGTGCTTCCTGCCTTTCTCGCAGCAGGCTTGTCAGTGAAATGTGAGTGGAAATGAAGCATGTTACTTCTGAGGAGAGATTTGGGGACCATTGAGGGGGCCAGTCTGCTCCTTTCTCTCAGCACAAGGCTAGTGCACCCCAGAATGGGGGCTGCTTCTTCAACCTGCCTCCAAGATTGGCGAGAACAGGGAGTAGAGCTGCAGCTGTCCTGCACTGGGCAGAGAAACAAACGTTTTATTGGAAACCACCAAGGTTTGGGGGTTTGTTACCACACTGTAACTCAGCCTTAGCCGTCTGGTACAATCCCAGGTAAGGGCAAGTCCCAGGCCTGGCACAGTGAGTGGTTGAAGTGTTATGGGGGTGAAATTCTTTGATGTTGATGTGTCAATGACAGTCCTGTGAAGCTAGGGTGTTGGATGAATCATTCATTCATATGATGTTGATATCACCCAGGATATCAGGACTGTAGGAACCCAAAGTCTATAATGAATGAGGGAAGGTATCTGGAAGGTCAGCAGATGACATAATAAAGGAGGAGAAAAGAGAAGAATATGTTTAAGTCTTAAAAGAGCAGAGACTTATGTGCAGAGGGATAATGGTCGGGGTGCAGTACAGGGGAGGCCCATCTCCTGTACTGAAGGTAGATGAGGTGTGGGAAAATGACCACTAAGATTCTTTGGGGGAAAGCCAGGTATCTTTTAAGGTAAAGAAGTGGAGGAAAGAGAAGAGTTTGTGGGTGCAAGCAGGAGGATGTTTACCATGAAACAGAGTTATAGGGTCGTAAGTAGTCCATAACTTGTTCGGGGTCAAGAGGTGGCTGCTCTGGATCCTCTCTCCAGAGGAAGGGTAAATACATATGTAAAATTTTACATGCAAACCCAAGGAACTTTTAGACCCCCTAACACTCTCTGTGGACCCTAGGTTAAGAACCCTGTTCTCGAGCAGTAGCTCTCAATCCTTAGCAAGCATCATAATCACCTGGAGGGCTTTGCCAGCAGATTGCTAGGCCTCGTTCCAGAGGTTCCGACCAGTATGTGTGGGTGGGCCCAAGCCCCTGCATTTGTCAGGTTCCCAAGTGATGCTGGTTTTGCTGGTCTAGGAACCACATTCTGAGAATCACTGCTGTAGTCTATAATTATAATAGGAAGTTTTGGGAGGGAGAGGAACAGTGGGCAATTGCTGGGGACAAGGTCATGAGGATAAGAATGGATTTTTTGCTTTGTCCTACTAGACTCCTAGATTTCAGTTAGATACTCAAATGTTTCTGCCACACACATACACACACACAGAAAACCTTTCAGGGGTGGAGAAAAGAAGGGAGAGAGGAGTAAGCAGTCATTTCAGGTTTAGGGCAAGGTGTGCAAAAAAAATCTTTTAGGTTAACGTGTCCTTAAAGATCATTTTCTTCAACACCCAAAGAGGGGGAGTGATATGAAGCATTGCTTGGCTAATTAACACATTTGGTCTGGGTAGCCCCATCTTGCTTCCTCTCCCTCTGTGGCTCTTTTCCCTTCATCATTAACCTTTAAAAGAAAAAGTGGGAAATAAGCCATGTATTCAAATCAATTTAAAGAAACATGAAACTTCTGGTGCACTGTGTTGAAAAACCTTAATTCAAACTCCAGCAAAGTACACTGCTTAAAACTGGATAAAGCTGTTACCTAAATATGGGACACATTCTGGGGATAACTGCATCTGTGTTCTTTTTCTTCTGTGTGTGTGTGTGTGTGTGTGTGTGTGTGTGTTGTCTGTATTTAAAACATTTGTGACCATCAGGATTTCTGGAATCCTTGGCATTGAATTAGGATTGCCAGTTAGCTATTTAGCAGGTGACCTCAGACAGTTAGTTCGCTTAGGGTCTTTGAGCCTCAGCTCCCTGATCTAGAAAACAGAGCATTAAGGGACAAATGAAGTAATGCCTGTGAGATACTTAGCACCTGATATTTCCTCTTTCTCTTGCTTACCTCAGAACTGGGGGCTGCAGCTTCCTCAAACGTGAGTGACCAATCAAATCTGTGGCCTTTAACCAGCAGATGTAACCTTTATCTTCCACCAGGGGGCCCCAGCAATCTATAAAATCTAAGAGGAAGGTCCCTTTGCCATTAAAACAGCATACTTGAATCTGCCTGAGGATAACCCCCTAGGTTCCAGCCTTATTTGAATATTCTTCTTCCTGGTGCTTGGAGGAATCATTTGTAAGATTCCTCAAATATCCAGGAGGGAAATCTGAAGTAAGAAATTTGGAGTAAATGGTACTCTAACTCCACACCAGGCACGAAGAAGATTATATTTCTGATTTTTATTTTGTTAATTTCTACCATCCATGCTCCATCTCCTCATACTGTATGTAACCTAGGTACGAATTATTCTCTCAATAATAAGCGATTGCAGTTCCTTTCTTCCTGGTTTATTCAAATGAGCTGAACCGCTGTTTTTTCCCTTTGATGTCCTCTTGCCTCCAATCATGGTCAGCCTTCCTTCTAGCAGGCGGGAAGGGAGGGTGGGGGGATCTATTTCTGAGCCTCTGCCTCACTGCTGAGCCTCAGAAGCTGCTTCCCTGAATCCCTTTGTGGTGAGAGTCCAGTGATCAGCACAAAAGGATGTTTTCTGGAGAGAAAGCTCTTTCTCCATTTGAGGAAGGGAGACAACTGGAAAAAGTTGAGGCCACCAGCCAACACAGCCTCCCTCAAAATATCACAGACTTCAGGGAAGAAATGATATCCTGTGTGTATCTGTCCTGTACACACTGTTTCTTCTTTACCTGTCTTCTTTGTCCTTTAATCTGATGTAGGAGGAAATATAGCCTCAGGTCAGCTTTCAACATTGTTCCTGGGAGTGCTGGCCCAGGCTAGGAAAGCCTGAAAGAAAATCAAAAGGGTATGTCATGCATCATATTAGTAACACAGAACCATAGGATATTTGGGAAGAACAGGTCTCCAGAAATCTAGAACAACCCCTCATTGTTTGGAGAGGAGAAATGCCATGGTCAGAATTACATGGTTGGTTAATGGCAGACTAGCTATTCTAGTAGGACTAGACTCCAGATCCATGGGTAGACACACCTGTTCTTGTCTCACCACTCAATTTTTTAAAATCAGCCATCATCACTAACATTTATTATGTTCTCAGATGTGTCATGCATCTGTTTTGTTTTATCTTGTGTAATCTTCACAACAACCCTATGAAAGAAATGTAGTGTTATGCGAATGAAATAAGTTATCCCCATTTTAAAGAGGCATAGAGAAAGAAGTTAAATAAAAGATATAGGAAAAAAATTAAGCTAGTTCCATTTAAATCAGTGTTTCTCCAAGAGGGTTAGTGGCTTTTTTTTTTTTTTTTAATGGGACTATCCCTTGCACAGCAGGATACTTAGCATCTCTGGCCCCCAAGCATTAATTGCCCCAGTCATTATGATAACACCCCCGGTTTCCCCAAATCCCAGAAGGTAGGGTAGAGGTGATACTGCTGCTGATTGGAACCACTGACTTAAATGCACGTGCACAGGAAAAGGAATAGTAAAATTGCTCTGCTGGTTTGGTTGGTTTTATATTGATAAAGGTCGCAAGATGGAGATAAGAGCAGGACAAGAGGAAGGAAATCCCTGGGGTGAGTGTAGCTCTGGAAGGGAAGAGGCTAATTTATAAAGGAAGGGAATGAACACTAGACCAAGGAAGCTCTTCATATAGGGTCACTGCAAAAACCCAGAGTGTACCTCTGGAGACCAGCCGGGTCTCACAGACAAGGAAAGTGGCTGGGCCAGGGGACAACAGGGAGTGCAGGGGCTGGAGTAAATATTGGATTTAACAAAGGAGTTTTAAGCACTAGTTAGGCCAAGAAAAAAACGCCTGCAGGTGAATTTGAGTAGTCTGTGACCTGTGGGTCAGGTCATCTGAGGGGCCATTCCCATTTAAGGGATATACCCACCATGCTGGTTGGTGGAAGGGATGTGGGTTTCAGCACACACAAGAAGGAAATTTACTACCCATCTGAGCTGGCAAACATCGGGGCAGAGGAGTTGTGAGCATTCCCTGCGGCACTGGGCATCTGTGCTAGGGGACCATCTGTCCAGGGAGCTGAAGCGGGCATTCTGTGCAATCTCTGGTCCCCTCTGGATCTGAGATTCTGGAATTCTGGGGCTGTGATTCCTTAAAGGCAGAGCTGGGAACAGGAAAACTCTAGAGCAGGGCCACTGCCTGTCGTGCTGCCAGCCCAGGCCCCTGGCAATGGTTCCTTAGCTCAGTGCTGTCATTCCCCCTGATGTGTGGAAATGGGGAAAAGAGGTCGCTGAGTCCCCGCTCCCTAGAGGCCCTTTGCCTTGGTTCATAGCATTGGCAGTTTACAAACTCAAACAGCTTTTATTCTCTCTCAGCCAGTGGGCCCTGACACCGACTGCAGAGCTAAACAACCAATTTTCCAATCCAGCTGTTCAGCTGCACTGTAGTCTTAAGTTTAAATGCACTTTTTAAGAAAACCTTCGGAAACTATCTCCTTCCCTCTGCTTTCTTTCTCTGCCGTGAGTCCAACAGAAAGCAGGCACTCGGAAGAGCAGTGCTTGACACACAGAATGCTTGTGCCTGTGGATCCTCTTTCGGACTCAACCCACCTTCCCCTCTGGACGGTGATGGGAATGAAACCCCAAACTCCAGCGCCTGCCCTCCCTGATCTTTGGGAAGGGGCCGCCAGGGCATCTTGCTCTCTGGCAGGCAGCACTGTGCCTTTAAAAGCAGTGGACATATATACATTACCAAACGTAAAATAGATAGCTAGTGGGAAGCAGCCGCATAGCACAGGGAGATCAGCTCGGTGGTTTGTGACCACCTAGAGGGGTGGGATAGGGAGGGTGGGAGGGAGGGAGATGCAAGAGGGAAGAGATATGGGAACGTATGTATATGTATAACTGATTCACTTTGTTATAAAGCAGAAACTAACACCATTGTAAAGCAATTATACTCCAATAAAGATGTTAAAAAAAAAAAAAAGCAGCGCCTCTGCTGTTTCCGACTTGTAGCAGCGGGGCAGGCAAATGTGGGGGAGGCAGCAGGGTTTTGCCAACGAAGCTCCTGATGTGGAGGAGTTGAAAACCAGGCTGCAAATGTTAATATCTAACATGCCAGGAAATCTCTGTTCCAGTCCTCCAGGTCTAGTCAGTCGTTGGCTTCAGAAGTCTGTAACCCCTCTCCTTCCTGACTTTGCTTACATCCCTACACCCTAGGCCTTAGGGTGGGCTCTCAGAAGGGAGGTGGTCCCAAGCCCTGTTGCCTATCCTTCCTGGACCACATCCAGCATAGGCCAGGTTTTATTGAGCCTCAAAAATTTCTCTGCTACGGGCAGGGAGGATGGTGTAGGTAGAGGCTGTTGACAGGCCTGCAGCACGACGCACAGAATGAATTCCGAGGCCAGCACCAGGGAAGGTGACTTTCTAGCTCTACTCCATCTTAACCTCCCTCTGGCATCCCTGGGAGTCAAACCATGGGTCATCATTTTCTTCTTCCTTCTCTATTCAGCCTCATATCTGGATGCCCTGTCCAAATCAGCTTCCCATCCTCCACTACAAGGAGAACTCTGATGGGCTAGGGGACCTCGGTAGTATTGCTCAGGAATCATCCTTTAAGGAATTTACCTACAGCACAAAATTTCAGAATTGTGAACAGGATCAGCGTTTCCAGAATTTTGGCTATCGCAGATGAATGGAATTAAAAATAAAACACAGCAATAAAAATGACGTTTTTTTTTAAGATGGGGACTTACATAGGGTTGCCAGCCTTTATTTCATCAAACACGTACATTAAAAAAAGGACAACTACTCGGGACTTCCCTGGTGGTCCAGTGGTTAAGACTCCGCACTCCCAATGCAAGGGGCCAGGGTTCGATCCTTGGTCAGGGAACTAGATCCCACATGCATGCCACAACTAAGAGCCCGCATGCCGCAACTAAAAGATCCTGCATGCTGCAACGAAGATCCCGTGTGCCGTAACTAAGACACAGTGCAGCCAAATAAATAAATTGAAAAAAAAAAAAAGAACAACTACTGCTACCATATATTACCGCCATCCTTTCATAAAGGAAAGTACATTTTAATGCCACAGAAGTGTGAAGGAGATAATCTCTAATAAAGGACGGTCCTTTGAATAAAATCTTATAGCTTTATGAGAAAGTTATCTCATTCTTATTTTCCTAATTTTATCCCAGATGTGACATCTTTGTCATGGACTTCCTCAGCACTCCGATGGGGCTGGCACTAGATGGCTTTTCCCTTTCCACTTTCTGTGCCCGTCTCTGTCGTTTCTGCTTTGTCATGAAAGGAGGATAGTCATCATGTTAGGAAAAGTTGTGAAAGACTTTGAAATGGGCAAAAAAGGTTATTGGGTGTCCTGTCTAGTTTCTCTTTGGATTATCTTTGCCTTTCATTGTCTTTGAGCTCTTTTACCACTCTGTAAATTGTAGAAAACTGATCATAGTGCAAATGAATTTGCCAATAAAAATACAAATTGTATCCAGTGGAGATGCAGTCAATTATTGCCCTGTGGATATTGACCAGTGTTGTGTCTGTTAAGTAAATTAATTGCAGCATTCCTGATGGCTTCCGTACATCTGCTTTTTGGATTCTCTTTTGAGCAGTTGTAACATCTTACTAGATCCCTCATTAATTGATGAGTTAAATGATATCATTGACATGTGTTAATTTTATATTTGTACAAAGATCTTGATGTTACCTTTAAAAAAAATTACCGTTTTACAATAACTACCTCTGAGAGTTGTCGCCTGGCACATAATGTGCCTTCCATAGCTGGGGCAATCCTTGCTTCTTCTGGATTCTGAGCTGCAGGGCACCCTGTGTTTTCTCAAATGAAATAAACAAAATCATCTGATTAAACTTCTCACGTTACAGTATTAGTGACTTTGACTTCCCAAGGATTTTCACATTTCAAAAGAGGACCCTAGGGGAACAATAATGCTTACCCTGAAAAATGACTATAATGGTGAAAATCCAGAGGGGTGCTGTGCTGTAGATATTTGGGGCCAAGTACCTTTAAAATAACCTGCCCTCCTGGCATTCAGCTTCAGAGGACAATTTGATTCACCTCCCCTCACCCTCTCTCCAATGCCAGAAGCACTAGCCTTACCATGCAAAGGGGAACAGTTTCAAACTTGTACCAGGTTCTTAAAATAAACATTTATTAAATCCTCTCCTTGATCTGTGAGGTGGGTATGTTTATACCTGTTACTGATGAGGAACTAGAAGAGGTTAGATGACTGGCCCAAGGTTGTACAGCTAGGAAGTTCTTGTGCCAGATTGAAATCCAGGGTCTGAATCCAGAGCTGTGGATTTGAACCATGAACCAGCCCTTATAGTCAAGACTATTTCCTCCCCCAAACCGTCACCACTGCTGAGATCCGCTGCCAAGTGTCACATCTGGGCAAAGACAGTGCTCCCCTTCAAATGGAAATGCCCTTTAAGGCTTAACACACTTGCCATGAAAATAATGTCAGAAACAAATTGATCTGAGCCTGGGAACCAAGAGATTTGACCAAGAGGTTAGGGCACAGCCAGAGAGGAGCCGGGGAAGGTAGGCAAGGAGCTCCCTCCAGCAGGGTCCTCTGTGCTCTGCGGGACTGAGGGGTAGGGATGGACCTGACAGGAGAAGGAGGAAGCTGGGAGGATCAGCAGAGTGAGTTGGTGGGAGAGCAGTGGGCAATGTGCCCTCTCTCCCTGCCACGTGACAACCAGGAAGATACAAGGTGTAGCAAGAGGAGGATGCAGACTTCGGGAGCTGAGGAGGGCCAAACCCCAAAACGGCTTCCTAAAGGTTTACTGGCCAAAGCCATGGCCTCCTCTGCACTGTGCTGGCCAAGGGGACCCCGTGGCCTGTGCCAGGTGTGGCAGGGCATGTGGATGCTGGGATGGCCCCGAGGATCAAGGACAATGAGCCAGGTCAGAGCAGCATCTCTGCTGAGCCAGAAACAGGAGGCCTGGGCACAAGGAAGCCAGGTATGTGGGTGTCTTGGTGATGCATGGAGCAAGTGTGACCTTTCCCTCTGTCAAGTCCAGCTGGACAGACCCAGTGGCTCCAGGGCCCCTTGTCATCCACTGATTGCTTTGTGATTAATGCACAAACCACTTATTCCCACTTCCTGTCCCTGCTCTGTGCTCTCCTAGCTCCCATGTTAGACCCTCTGCACTTAGGTAATTTACTCAGAAATTATTGTCCCTAGAATCTCCCAGCATGCTCGATGTACAAGTAGTAACCAGGATGTGCGTGTGATTCCCCTGTGGAACCAAGGACAGACAGACCGGTCACAGCACTAGGGAGAGCCTGAAATATCTGTAATGAGTAAAGCAGGGCCCAACTGAGGCCAGAACGTGTCCTGCCCGAATCTCCCCTTCTTTCCTGCACACTTCTGTGCTCAGCTGGAATGAGGTCCCACATCGCGGTCATTCACTGGAGCTGCCTGTAGGGTCCCACGTAAGGCTGGGTAGCCTAACCCTGGTTTGTCTGGAAACCAGGAAACTGCATGTGGAGGAGAGGGAGGCGACCCTTCAGTTCCCAACACCAAGCCAGGTAGACCCTCCCCCTACCAAACACAGACAGTGAATGAACATTCTCACCTCTTTTCAACAAATATTTTCTTCACCTTGGCCTGGGGTCCCAAAACAAAAACTGCATATAAACTAGGTTTACTGCTGACTTGGCCGCACGGACTTTATGACTTATCAGAGCAAGGAAAGACAGTCATTCTGCCTTATTCACTGAGTACCAGATAGGAGAGAGGGCTTGTTTGTGTTAATTCACTGGGAAAAGCAGCACATTAAAAATGCTTTATGGGGGCTTCCCTGGTGGCGCAGTGGTTGAGAATCTGCCTGCCAATGCAGGGGACACGGGTTCGAGCCCTGGACCGGGAGGATCCCACATGCCGCGGAGCAACTGGGCCCGTGAGCCACACCTACTGAGCCTGTGCGGCTGGAGCTTGTGCTCCGCAACAAGAGAGGCCGCGATGGTGAGAGGCCCACGCATCGCGATGAAGAGTGGCCCCCGCTCGCCGCAACTGGAGAGAGCCCTCACACAGAAACGAAGACCCAACACAGCCAAAAATAAATAAATAAAATTTATTTAAAAAAAAAAAATGCTTTATGGGACTTCCCTGGTGGTGCAGTGGTTAAGACTCTGCCTGCCAAAGCAGGGGACACGGGTTCAAGCTGTGGTCCAGGAAGATTCCCACATGCTGCAGAGCAACTAAGCCCATGGGCCACAACTACTGAGCCTGCGCTTTAGAGCCCGCGAGCCACAACTACTGAAGCCTGAGCGCCTAGAGCCCGTGCTCTGCAACAAGTGAAGCCACTGCAATGATAAGCCTGCGCACTGCAACAGAGTAGCCCCCACTGGCCACAACTAGAGAAAGCCCACGCACAGCAACGAAGACCCAATGCAGCCAAAATAAATAAATAAATTTTTAAAAAAAACTTTATGCTGTTCCTTCTTTCATGTTGTAGCAGAATGTATTTAATTATCCCTCACCCTACCCCATTCCCCACTTGCCTCCCTCCCTTCCTATACAGGGCAGATTAAAATGTTTTTGCTCAGTTCGAGGAGCAAATCTGTAAGTAATTTGTAAGGTAAAGGATGGGGGACAAATGCTCTATTTGCAAAATAAGGCCAGGAGTCTGAGTTCTTGTGAGACAAAGTTATGAGAGTTGGAGGAATGTGAATACCTTCAATAGACCAAAGGGGAGCTCTGAAGAGAAATTAATCTTCTGGTGGCAAGGTATATTTGACTTGAGACTTTCTAGGAGGAAACCAGCTGCTGTGGGGATAGGAGGACGCATTTAGGGGGCTAGAAGTCCCCCTGCAAGGATCACTGAGACCAGAGCTCAGCCCTGTCCTCTGCAGAGCCTGCGAGTGTCCCTTTCCTGGTACCACATGGAAGACAAAGGACTTCCTGGATGTCCCATGTGCATACTCCCTTGTTCCCCAACTCTCCCCTCTCTCTCTGTCCGCAGCCCTCTCCCACTTAACTCCTCCCCCATTGGTGGTCCAATCCTCCCACTCTTAGATGTGGCCTTGGAGAACAACGCACAAGGGGATGCTCCTGGGTTACAGAACCAGGCATGGCCCATCTGGCTGAATGAGTAACTCGCATACCTACTTTGGAAAGGAGCCCTTGCCTGTCAGTCCAGTGGGGTGTGGTCATAGCAGTAATAACGGCCTGTGCTTACATGGTGTATCCTTCTAATCAGATATTTACAGATATTAACTCATTAACGACAGCTCTGTGAGTTGGGTACTGTTACAACCCAATTTGACAGATGAGTAAACTGAGGCACAGAGAAGTTAAATGACTTGCCCAGGGTCACACAGCTAGCAAATGGTGGCAGAGGGATTTGAATCTGGCAATTTCCCTCCAAAGTCCACACACTTAACAACTATCCATTCTGCTCCACGCCCCCAGGTGAGCATTCTCTTACGTTAGACTCTTGATTGCCAGTGACAGAAACCCAACCCAAGGACACTCCAGGCAGATGAAGCAGCAGTTGCAAAGGCTTGGAAGCCTGAAAGAGAAGGTGGGTGGTCAGGGAGGGTTGTAAGTTACTGGGAACAGAGATGAAAGGAAGTCATAAGAGGGATCTTCATTTGGGTCAGGTGCACAGAGACAGGGGGCTCGCTGCAGTGACCTGGAGCTGAGGACACCAACTGTCTTGTCACTGAGGCCGGGGGTGAGGAGAGACACAAGGGAGCAAGTGTGGCCTGGAGCCCTGTGCCCTCCTTGTCCAGCATTCCTCAAACACTCCCTCACTCCCAACTCTCCTCTCTTTCCTCATCTATTTTTTTGGTTCTCCAAGTTTTTTTTTTGCTTCTGGCTCCCCTGGAGAGTGTGTGCTCCACAGATGGAGCTTTGATCTGTTTCAGCCCTCCAGGAGGGGCAGTCTCTGGTGCAGATTAATTATGTAGCTTGACACCCGTCCCCATGTAAGTCTGGTTCTTTTAATCAAAGATTCTGTAGGAGGGGGTGTTGTGTCAGGCTCTGGGAGCTGGCAGGGGGCCGGGGGCGTGTATCAGTGGGTCTGAAGCCTCCTTTCTTTAGGGTGTGTGGTCTTTGATTTATCTTTTCCCCCTTTGCCACTCCTCACTGGCAGTTTTGAAATTTCAGTTCTCCCTGAATCCGCACAGCAAACTGAGTTACAAGACAGAGTTCCCCTCCCCCATATCTACCCAACCACCATACTGGGTGAGGCTATGGCTGGGGTGGGGGGTGGGTACAGGGGAGGCCTGGTGTCCTGGCCAAGTGCCTACCAGACACTGAGTGGGCGGCTTCCTCCTCCTGCTCCTACCCTGAACTTGAGCAAGCCGTTGAACGTTCCTGGGCTTCTGCATCATCCTTAATGTGTCAGGCAAGGTGACTTGTGACTGCTCCTACCAACCTCGTGCACAGGGACAAATGGAACAGAGAGGAGACCCAGTAAGCAGAGGCCCAAGTCGTCTTCTCCCTGAGATGTGCAGGTCAGAGGGCTCCCATCCCCCCCAGCAAAGGGTCCAGCTGCAAGGAGCTGTTGACCTGGGAATCTGTTAGGCTCCTGCGGTTGGGGCATGGGGTACAGGGAGGAGAGGGGTGACTGGAGATGATACAGTTGCAGAGTGAATGGGGTGGGTGGGGGTATCTATCTACTTGGTAGATACAGGCAAGGCTGTTATGAATCCGGCCTCTTCCTTCCCTCCCCGCCAGCCAGCTGCAGCACTGACAACCAGGGGACTAGGGACAGATCCATCTGGGAAGCAGGAGGCAGGGGAAGAGGGTGGGGTCGGAAGTAGGATGAATGGCCAGATATTCCTAAGGCTTGTGTCCTTTGAAAGACAATGAGGTCAAGGCTGGAGATTTGGCCTTACACCCCCTCCGAATGCTGGGAGCCCCCTGAGAGTCAGGGGACAAGGCATCTTGGGGACTTCAGGGAAGATTGCCTCATTCCACAAGGAGGAAGGCGGGGGACCAGGAGAGGGAAAGGGACATGCTCAAGGTCTCAGGGCTTTAAGTTGCAGAGCTAAGAGCTAGATCTATTTGCTGAGGGTTTTAGACATTTCTGATTAGCTCCCAGAAGTATCTCCCCCAAACCTAACCAATCCCTGAGTTAGGTAAGGTGGCTCTAGGTGTGACTTGTGTTTGCTGGGGCCTTCAGCCCTGGCATCAAGCCTGTTAGATAGTAACTCTACGTGGTAGAAGCAGGAGTAGATTTGGTTTGGACTCCGCTGATAGCTCCCTGTGTGACCTTGGCCAAGTCATTTCCCTTCTCCAGACCTGGTTTCCTCATCTGGGGTAATTCCGCCTGCCCTCTTGTGTTTCACAGGGTCAGAGGCTCAGATGGGACCATTCTCTCTTTTCAGACATCTACAGTTTAATTACAGGCTAATTCTTGACCCAGCTGATGGCAGAGATTCTTAAATGTACCTGTAAAATTTAGGAGGTCTGGGCTTTACTAGCCTGCATCATTTTCCTGGGATCCCAGGAAAAACCTGAAGACCAGAGGGAGGGGCAGGGCCTGTAAGACGTCTGAGTGACACACCCATTAGGCCCAGAGACCCACCCTGGCTGAGAAGTACTGCAGTTTGATGGATCCTAGAGGTAAAAAGATGTTACATTTATAGAGGTTTTTTTTTTAATGTTCCAGGTTCTTTATATGTATTGTTTCATTTGTGTCACCATCTCACCAGTTACAATTGTTGTCCTCATCTTATGCATGAGGAAACTGAGCCTTGGGTAAAGTCAACATGTCAGGCCACACAGTGGTGAGTGAGTGGCAGGGCCAGGGTTTGGTATCGCCAAAGCCTTATTCCACCACCTTCTGCCTCTGCTGGCCTTGAGGCCCTGGCCAGAGGGGGCGGTTCAGAGGTCTCAGGCGAGGGCTCCCTGTGGTCCCGGGGTGGCCTCCCTCAGGGAGGCAGGGCCGGGCTGTGAGACTGAATGGGCCAGGGCTGGGGGAGGGTTGGGTCCTGCCACAGGCTTTGCCGAGGCTCCTTGACAGGCAGCGCTCAAGCCACCCCCTCCTTCAGAAAGCCTTCCCGAAGCCCCCCCCCACCCCCCCGCAGAGCTGTTCCTCACTGTACTTCCACATGTCGCCTGGGCCTGTTTCATAACACATCTTTATGCTAATATATATATGCTGTTGTAGTTTGTAGGGAATAAAGTTACACTAAGGCTTCTCCCACATTCCCCTGCAAACTCCTTGAGGGCAGGGACTCATGTGCATCGCCTAAGGCACCCAGTAGAGGTCTTGCAAAGAATAGCAGGTGATCAATGAGTATTTGTGGAATGAACTATTAAAAATAATCATTCTTAAGACTGTCAAGAATGATTTCATATACATTACATTATTTACCCATTCATTCAAATACATACACATTTGCTGAGCCTACAATCTTATGCCTAGACTTCACCAGATTCCAGGGACACAAAGACACACTGGACACCTGTCTGTGCACGGGGAGCTCATAGTGGTGGGGGTCAGGAGAGGGGAGGGGAGGGGAGGGGAACTGGTGAGGGCAAGAGACTAAAAAAAACACAAAACAAAACAAAAGGTGAAAACAGAAAATTACAGCATGTTCAGCTAAGAGCACAGGTGCTGGCAAAGCCCAGAGAAAGAGCCCCTGGCCCAGTCTGGGGGTGTCAGGGAAGGCTTCCAGGGCAGAGGAAGCAGAGCGGGGCTTTGTGGGCCAGGCAGGAGCAAGTCAGCCAGGGGGAGGGGGTCTGAGCCAGCCAGGGTGAGGGGGTCTGAGTCAGCCAGGTGAAGGGGTGGTCAGATTAGGGAGAACATGGGGCAGGGGGGAGCTCAAGGCAGGTTTTGGGGTGATTGTACTGGTCAGTAATGCAGCTGCCTGGTGTGGAGAGGGATGTTTTGAGGACCCAGGTGGGAAGAAGGAAGAATGGAAATAACACCTTTTATTTGAACATGGAGTGCTTTGTGTTTCTCAAAGTACTTCCACATCTATCTCAAATTAGCCTAAAAACAGCAGCAGCAGCAGCAAAGTCCCTCTGCGCCAGGCTTTTTCTCAGGGCGGGTGTTATGTGTTACTTCGGGAGAAGGAGGTGCTGTTATCACCTCCCCTGTACAGAAGGGGACACTAAGGCCCCAAGAGAACTGGCTTCTTCGGGAGGGGCAGGGAGGGCTCTGTGATTCTCTGTCTGCAGTTGAGGACAAGGGCGCTCAGGGGGTTATGTGACAAGGTCTGGTCCTTTGACATGAGGTCCACCTGGGGTTCCAACTCAGGCCTCTGGGTTCCTAGCCTGGGGCTTTTTCCTGGAAGTTTCTCTGCCTCTCAGGACAAAATATCTGAACCAAGGAGCCAGACTGTGATTGGAGATCAGCTCAGGCTGCCTGGTATTTCTCCACTTCTGCCTCTGCCACCGAAGACGCCAGGACGCCCCCGCCAACCGCAGTGACCTGGGCTTTGAGGGGAGTGTTTTACCCGGTCAGCCAGCTGTTGGAAGTGCAGATACCGTCCCCTCTGTCCTGGGCACAAACCAACCAAGTTGCTCCACTCCAGGCATCCACTCTTGTTACTTAATTCAGTTCACAAAGTTAACCCGGTGATCCCAAGCCAGCAGCTTCACTGCTGGGGCTTCCCAGTCTCTGCACTCCCACCTGTCCTGGGCTTCTCCATCACCAAGGAAGAGGGAGATGTTCATCCTTCCTTCCCATGGGATGCTTCAAGCACCACTGTGACAGTGTCGCTGACCCCTGGCTCTGCCGCCTTCCCTGACACTACAAACACCTGACCCTTGGCCCTTTAGCCTGATACCTGGTCTGTGGCCTACTTTGCATGTCCCTTTCTAAAATCTCCTTGGGGACCTCCATTTGCCACCTCACCTGGTTCAGGCTCACAAATGCTCAGTCACTGAGGAAGGGAGCAGAGTAGACAGGTAATTTGTTCACAGCATAAATGGGTCTGGTTTGAATCCTGGCCACTGCCAACAGCCACGTGACCTTGACCAAGACTTGACCATATTTCTCTGGGGTGTTGTGCAGAGATCATGAGATCCAAACTGTAAGACATCTAGTACTTCCACAATAATCTCTCAATAAATGGTAGATATTTAACTATTAGTAATGAAGTCTTTTTAAAGGATTTCTATGAGGGTGAATTTGAAAGTGGTTGGAAACTCCAGGCTGCTTCCCCTTCTCTACTAGAAACCCAACAAGGGCAGGGGCCTTGTCTTTTGTTCACGATGTCTGGTACATGGAAGGTTCTTGATGTATATATTTATTTTTGGATAACGGAATAAATCTACGCTGTCCTCAATTCTGACTTTAGGATTCATTTTTGGTATTAATTTTTCCTAATTATAAAAGTAATACATGTTTCATTGTAGAAAAATTGGAAACTATTTCTTAAAATTAAGAAAACAAAACCTAGCTGTGATCCTACTCTCTAGATATAACCATGATTAATGTTTTGATACATTTCCCTGCAGCATATATGTATCAAAATTTTTATATTCTTGTTTTTCAGTTAACATAATGAGCATTTCCCTGTTATTAAATAATCTCTACAAACATAATTTTCAGTGCTACATATATAATCCTGTGATACGAATGTATCATAATTTATGTAACCAATATGCAATGGTTGGATATTTAAGTTGTTTCCATTTTTCACCATTATAAAGCTGCAATAAACATCCTTCCGTATAAATATTTGTGTATATCTCTGAATTAAGATTTTCTACCACAAATAAATTCTACAAAGTCAATTACTGGATCTAAGAGTGAACATTTTAAGGACCTTGATATACATATCGTTAAATGATTCTTCTGAGAGGTTGCACTAACCCACACTCCTCTCACTCTCAATGCTTGAGAATTCTCACCACCAGAATTACCATTTAAACTGAGACACAGAACTTACTTTTATAGGATGATGCTCTTGCCTTAGACATACATGGTACATTCAGTCACACCAGGGTTTCTCCACCTTGCTACTATCAACTTTTGTGCTGGAAAACTCTTTGTTGTGGGAGCTGTCCTGTGCATTGTAGGATGAGTAGTTGCAGTTATGATAACCAAAAATGTCTCCAGATATTGCCAATGTTCCCTGAGGAACAAAATCACCCCTGGTTGAGAACAACTGAGTTGTACTATATTAACTTTTTATTGGTTGCAATTAACAGAAACCAACTGTGAGCAAAATGGTGCCTTTGTTAGAAGAATCTTAGGGTATCAGAGAACCCAAGGGTATAAATGCTACTGGGCCTTCTCTTTTCATTTTCAGGTCTGACTCATTCTTTTCTCCTGATGCAGACTGGCTTCCTCTGTATCCTTGCCTATATGGAGGAAAATGGCCAGCACCAACATTCTTGAAGTTTATATCCCTCTTGTTTATGAGAAAAGCAGACCTTGCTGGGATCTCTCGGTTCTAAATCCAAATTCTCAGGGAAGAACTCTGATTGGCCCAACTCAGATGGGCTTCCACTGCTGGTCCAATCATGCAGCTGGAAGTGGGGGCTGGGGAGAAAGGCACATGACCCCTGGGACACTCGCTGTAACCATGTGGGTGTGCAGTTTCTAGAAAAGGAGCTGCTGGGCGGCCAACCCTCTAGGATTCACCTACATCTGGTGGGGGTTTCCCAAGTGTGCACATGCACAACTGTACAGACATCCCAACTGCACATTTTCCTGAGAGGGCAGGGACTGTCTGTCTCATTCTGTGCCCCCTCCCAGCTCAGCCTGGACTTACAGGCGTGGCGGTAAGGCTGCTGTGCCACCCAGGCTCTGGTTTCAGCCACATTCTGGGTGGAGGGGCCAGTTTCTCTATGACAGATTGACAGAGTTACTCAGGCAGGTCCCACCGAGCAAGCCCACTTCAGGGTCTGGTGTTTGCAAGTGTTTTAGGTGGGTAATAACTGCTGGTCCTCCTTCATAAAGCCGGCTTTGCAGGGTGCAGCCACTGAGGCAAAGGAGGCCTGTGCCAACCTGGCACCATTCTGAGTGCTGGCAATTTAGCCTCTGCCTCCAAGAAGGGAGCAGGCTGGTGCACGGGCAGTGCCGGGCCTGAGACCTGGGCCCTGAGCGCAGAGGCGTCAAGCCAATGGCAAATGGCAGAAGGAGGGCTTCTTCCCCAAGTAAAGACGGGTGCCATCCCATTCTGAAAGGCTCACGGATGCCGTTCCTGCCCTCACCATGCTGTGACCTTGGATAAGTCCCCTCTCTCGGGGCTTCGGGTTCTTTACAGAAATAGAAAGGACGCCTGCCCTGCCTTCTTCACAGAACATAAAAAGAGATTTGATAGGAAAGCGCTTTCAAAAGTTTATGTAAAAGCAGTGCAAGTCCTATTGTAATAAAGGTATTTATAATCATTATTTCACCTCTGGGGAAATTCTAAATCCTTTGAGGCCATCTATTGCTCAACAGAGGCAGAGCTGGGGGCAATGTTTCCTCTGAGCCATCCCTTCCAGACCTGGAGCTGGCTCCAGATTTCTGCTGCTATATGAATGTTTCAAGGAAGTTTCACCTAGAAACTCAGGAGCCTGAAAATGAGTTGGGTCTCTCTTACCCATATAACTGTGGGCACGTTAATTAACCTCTCTGGGCTTCAGTCTCAGCATCAGTAAAATGGGCATACTAGTGGCTTACCTCTTAGGTTATTAATGTGTGTAAGGCACTTGTGCCTGGCAGAGAGCAAGTGCTCCCTTCGTGTTTGCTCTGTGTATTCATATCACAATGTGCCCGGGACTGAGCTGAGGGCTGGGCAGAGAGATGAGGAGAACATGGCCGGCCCTTAGGGTCCTCGTGGTGACCAGAGGAGGGAGGATCCTGAGGCATGCTATAAAGCACTGTGGCAAATCCAGCGGTAGTGATCCAAGTGTCCCTGGGACTGAGACCCTCTCCAAGGCTTCCCCTGGGGCTACAGGGAAATAGGTTAGATAAGGCAGGACACGGGTCAACCCCACTGTCTCGGGCTTTCCACAGAGCAGACAGTTCTAGGGTGTAACTGCCCAAGGATCGCGAGAAGCGCGCCCCTCCCCATCTCTCAGGCTCATAGGGAACGCTTTCAAGGGGAAAACCCTCCCTTTTTTAAAAAAAGTAGTTGCCCAACATTTCCAACCCTAGGCAATGGTTAGGTAGAGGACATGCAGTCAGTAAAACTGATACCACACAGATTGCACATGACATAGGAAAGCGCTTACATGAGACATTGTAGAGTCGCTGGCTTTCCCAGCTGCTCAGAGCAGGAAGGCAGAGCAGGCATTGCAAAGGGACCATCAGCTGTGGAAAAACCTGCCCGCTACCTCGGATGGAGGAACCTAGGGCTGGGGGAGGCAATGCAGTGCTGGGGAGGAGTGAGTGACTGGAGCCTGGGGGGAGCAGTGGACACTCAGAGGAGGAAGGATGGGGAAACTCAAAGCCGAGGCCAGGACAAACGCAGAGCGGCCCAGCTTGGAGTGGGGATGGGGCTGGGGTGGGGGCGTCAGGAGGGGGAGGGGACTTGCCAGGAGGAGATGACACCAGGAGGAATTTGCTTTCTGGTGTCCAGGACTTTGCTGGGTGAGGCACAGCTTTGCTTCCCTCAGCTGGTAATTGACTCTAATGTTAGAGTCTGAAACATTTGGCCAAAGCAGATGACTGCTGAGGGGCTTGCCTCTCAGGTGTGTGTACACGTGGGGGGGAGCAGAAGGGAGAATTCCGTCTTCATTAAGATTGCAGGGAGGTAAAATCTTATGCACACATGTATATGGACAGGGAAGGCACACAAGGAAATGAAAGCAGATTTGTTAGGACGGTAGACTGGCGGTTTGCTTATTTTTAGCCCTTTTCCCCAGTGCTCTTTTCCTCGTCAGGACGCATACGACGTCCACGCGTCCCCATCTCCATTTACATCTGCATCCACATCCATTTCTATGTCCGTTGCTATCCATATTCATACCTGCACTTACACTCGTACCTGCATTCATATATTTGCTAAGAAGCTTCCTTTCCCACTATAGGTAAATGCTAGCTTCCAGGAGATTTTTTTTAAAAAAGCTATTTATGCTGGTGGGTTTGGTCTTGTCTTTCCTTCTCACCTTAGCCCATCCTTTCCTTCCCCTCAACCACCTCTTTCCCTTTCTGTTTGTTCTTCTCCCCTCCCTCCCAGCTGGGGCCACATTTCCCTTGTCCCTCAAGCATCTCCTCTCCTCCATCCCCACTCTCAGTTGGTCAAACCCACTCCGCCTAAACTTTGGGCCCTGAAGTCTGACCAGATTTCTTTTCTAAAGATGGGGGAGCCCCAGCTGCCTGTACTTTGATGGGGACTGGTAATAAGGCACAATTTTGGGGTTCAGGGTGTGGCTTGGACGCATAAGAAGGGCCATGCGTAACCTCTGCAGAAATCAGGCCTCCTGTTTTTCTGTCTTTTCATGTTGCCCTGGGCAATCTCTCCACTCTCCTGGCTTAAACCATCTTTTATATGTAGATGCCTCCCTCATCTCTGAACTTCAGAGCCATAAATTTTTTAATTAAAAAAATTTCTTTTTAATTAAGTATAGTTGATTTACAATGTTGTGTTAATTTCTGCTGTATAGCAAAGTGATTCAGTTATATATATATATATATATATATACACACACACATCCTTTTTTAAAAAATATTCTTTTCCATTATGGTTTATCATAGGATACTGAATGTAGATCTCTGTGCTATACAGTAGGACCTTGTTGTTTTGAGCTATAAATTAATTAATTAATTTTCCTCTTTATTGGAGTATAATTGCTTTACAATGTTGTGTTAGTTTCTGCCGTACAACACAGAGCCATAAATGTAAATGCCTGCTGGACACCCCTGCCTGGGTGTTTCACACACTTTCCAAACCCAGCATGTCTAAGGCAGAAATGATCCCATCACACTCCCAGGCTGGCTCTTCCCCCCAACAGACCCTCACCAAACCCCCAGGGCCTGGGGCCAAACGAGGGAGTCACCCTCAAGCCTCTTCTCTCCCTTAACCCCAGTTCATCACTCACATATTTCATTTGGCTCCCTCTCCCTCTCCCTCTCCACTGTTGCTGCCTTGGTTGACTTTTTTCTCCTTTTTCTTTTTTTAAAAAATATTCATTTATTTATTTGGCTGCATCAGGTCTTAGTTGCGTCACGTGGGATCTTTGTTGCAGCGCGTGCAGTCTTCTCTCTAGTTGTGGTGTGCGGGTTCCAGGGCACGGGGGTTCAGTAGTTGTGGCACACGGGCTCTAGAGCACAGGCTCAGTTGCCCCGAGGCATGTGGGATCTTAATTTCCGGACCAGGGATCGAACATGCGTCCCCTGCATTGGAAGGCAGATTCTTAACCACTGGACCACCAGGGAAGTCCCCTCCTTTTTCTTTTTTAATAGACTATTTTTTAGAGCAATTTTAGGTTCACAGCAAAACTGAACAGAAAGTACAGAGATTTTTCCAAATCCCCCCTACCCACACATAGGCATAGCCTCCCCACTATCAACATCTCTGACCAGAGTAGTGATTTGTTACAACTGAGGAACTTAACTTGATACATCTTAATCACCCAAAGTCCATAGTTTAGGGTTCCTTCCCTCTTGGTGTTGTACATCCTGTGGGTTTGGACAAATGTATAATGAGATGTAGCCACCATTGTGGTGTCACACAGAGTAGTTTCACTGCTCCCCAGATCCTCTGTGCTCCACATATTCCTCCCTCCCTTCCCACTAACTGCTGGCAAGCTCTGATCTTTTTACTGTTTCCATAGTTTTGCCTTTTCTAGAATGTCATATAGTTGGAGTCATACAGTATGTAGCCTTTTCAGATTCACTTCTTGCACTTACTTATATGGATCTGTTTCCTCCATATCTTTTCATGTCTTGATAGCTCTTTTTTTTTTTTTTAAATCTTTATTGAAGTATAATTGCCTTACAATGGTGTGTTAGCTTCTGCTTTATAACAAAGTGAATCAGTTATACATATACAATATGTTCCCATATCTCTTCCCTCTTGCATCTCCCTCCCTCCCACCCTCCCCATCCCACCCCTCTAGGTGGTCACAAAGCACCGAGCTGATCTCCCTGTGCTATGCGGCTGCTTCCCACTAGCTATCTATTTTACATTTGGTAGTGTATATATGTCCATGACACTCTCTCACCCTGTCACATCTCACCCCACCCCCTCCCCATATCCTCAAGTCCATTCTCTAGTAGGTCTGTGTCTTTATTCCCATCTTGCCAATAGGTTCTTCATGGCCTTTTTTTTTTTTTTTTCCCTTAGATTCCATATATATGTGTTAGCATACTGTATTTGTTTTTCTCTTTCTGACTTACTTCACTCTGTATGACAGACTCTAACTCCATCCACCTCATTACAAATACCTCCATTTCATTTCTTTTTATGGCTGAGTAATATTCCATTGTATATATGTGCCACATCTTCTTTATCCATTCATCTGTCGATGGACATTTAGGTTGCTTCCATGTCCTGGCTATTGTAAATAGAGCTGCAATGAACATTTTGGTACATGACTCTTTTTGACCTATGGTTTTCTCAGGGTATATGCCCAGTAGTGGGATTGCTGGGTCGTATGGTAGTTCTATTTGTAGTTTTTTAAGGAACCTCCATACTGTTCTCCATAGCGGCTGTATCAATTTACATTCCCACCAACAGTGCAAGAGTGTTCCGTTTCCTCCACACCCTCTCCAGCATTTATTGTTTCTAGATTTTTTGATGATGGCCATTCTGACCGGTGTGAGATGATATCTCATTGTAGTTTTGATTTGCATTTCTCTAATGATTAATGATGTTGAGCATTCTTTCATGTGTCTGTTGGCCATCTGTATATCTTCTTTGGAGAAATGTCTATTTAGGTCTTCTGCCCATTTTTGGATTGGGTTGTTCGTTTTTTTGTTATTGAGCTGCACGAGCTGCTTGTAAATCTTGGAGATTAATCCTTTGTCAGTTGCTTCATTTGCAAATATTTTCTCCCATTCTGATGGTTGTCTTTTGGTCTTGTTTATGGTTTCCTTTGCTGTGCAAAAGCTTTTAAGTTTCATTAGGTCCCATTTGTTTACTTGTGTTCTTATTTCCATTTCTCTGGGAGCTGGGTCAAAAAGAATCTTGCTGTGATGTATGTCATAGAGTGTTCTGCCTATGTTTTCCTCTAAGAGTTTGATAGTGTCTGGCCTTACACTTAGGTCTTTAATCCATTTTGAGTTTATTTTTGTGCATGGTGTCAGGGAGTGTTCTAATTTCATACTTTTACATGTATCTGTCCAATTTTCCCAGCACCACTTATTGAAGAGGCTGTCTTTTCTCCACTGTATATGCTTGCCTCCTTTATCAAAGCTAAGGTGACCATATGTGTGTGGGTTTATCTCTGGGCTTTCTATCCTGTTCCATTGATCTATATTTCTGTTTTTGTGCCAGTACCAAACTGTCTTGATTACTGTAGCTTTGTAATATAGTCTGAAGTCAGGGAGCCTGATTCCCCCAGCTCCATTTTTCGTTCTCAAGATTGCTTTGGCTATTCGGGGTCTTTTGTGCTTCCATACAAATTGTGAAATTTTTTGTTCTAGTTCTGTGAAAAATGCCAGTGGTAGTTTGATAGGGATTGCATTGAATCTGTAGATTGCTTTGGGTAGTAGAGTCATTTTCACAATGTTGATTCTTCCAATCCAGGAACATGGTATATCTCTCCATCTATTTGTGATAGCTCTTTTTTTAAAAAAATTAATTAATTAACTTATTTTTTGGCTGTGTTGGGTCTTTGTTTCTGTGCAAGGGCTTTCTCTAGTTGTGGCAAGCGGGGGCCACTCTTCATCACGGTGCGTGGGCCTCTCACTATCACGGCCTCTCTTGTTGCAGAGCACAGGCTCCAGATGCGCAGGCTCAGTAATTGTGGCTCACGGGCCCAGTTGCTCCAAGGTATGTGGGATCTTCCCAGACCAGGGCTCGAACTCGTGTCCCCTGCATTGGCAGGCAGATTCTCAACCACTGCGCCACCAGCGAAGCCCTCTTTTTTTTTTTTAAAGCACTGATTTATATTCCAGTGTCTGGATGGACCACAATTTATCCATTCACCTATTGAAGGACATCTTGTTTGCTTCCAAGTTTTGGCAATTATGAATAAAGCTGCTATAAACATCCGTGTGCAAATTTCTGTGTAAATGTAAGTTTTTAACTCTTTTGGGTACCAAGTAGTGCGATTGCTGGATCATATGGTAAGAATAAATTTAGTTTTGTGGGAAACTGCCGACTGTCTTCCAAAGCAGCTGCACCATTTTGCACTCCTACCAGCAATGAATGAGAGTTCCTATTGCTTCACATCCTTGCCAGCAATTGGTGTTGTCAGAATTTTCCATTCTAATGTGTAGTGTGTAGTGGTATTTCATTGTTTTAATTAGCATTTTCCTGATGACATATGACATAGAGTATCTTTTTTTAAAAATTATTTATTTATTTATTTATTTGGCTGTGTGGCGTGGCATGTGGGGTCTTAGTTCCCCGACCAGGGACTGAACCCGTGCCCTCTGCAGTGGAAGCACAGAGTCTTAACCACTGGACCGCCAGGGAATTCCCTAGAGTAATTTTTAATGTGCTTCTTTGCCATCTGTATATCTTCTTTGGTAAGGTGTCTGTTCAGATCTTTTGCCCATCTTTCAATTAGATTATTTATTTTCTTATTGTTGAGTTTTAAGGGTTCTTTGTATATTTTGGATAACAGTCCATTATCAGATACATCCTTTGCAAATAGTTTCTTCCAGTTTGTGGCTTGTATTCTCATCCTCTTGATTTGCCTTTCACAGGGCAGAAGTTTTTATTTTTAGTGAAGTCTAGCTTATCAATTATTTCTTTTGTGATTCATGCCTTTGGTGTTGACTCTAATTTTACGTGGCCCACACCAAGGTCTCCTGACTCCTGACTCCCTCAGGTTCTTCATCTCCTCCCTGCCCTGCTCTTTGAGAACTCCATTAACATAGGTCTTTCACTTCCTCAGATGCTCCTCCCCACCTCAGGCCCCCCAACTGTTTGTCCAGCCAACTCCCACCATCCTCTGAAGTCAATTCAATGAGGCTTCCTTGGGGAGGGGAGAGCTCAGCTCAGGTGCCACCCTCATTACATCTCTCCCAGCCCGTGTACTTCTACTTCCTTTCACTTGTCACAATCATAAGATGCGGCTCCCTGCTAAAGACGTAAGGTCCATGAGGGCAGGTGGAATTTCTTTGTTGGTCACTGTTTATCTCCAGAGCTAGTGCTATGCTTGGAATATAGTAATGATTATTATAATAGCAAATACATCTACAGTGCTATGTGCCAGAAACCCTCCAAAGCAGGTTACATATTTAACTCATCTGCTCTCTGCAATAACTCCATGAGTGGGTAATTGATTCCGAGGTACAGTTTGCCCAAGATCACAGAACTAGTAAGTGGAAGAGCTGGGGTCAAACCCAGAAAATCGGGCTCCAAAGTCATCTTTGTTGAATGAATGACTCAGAGAGAAAGAAAAGGAGACAACTAGGAAATAGTATGAGAGAGAAGGTGGTTAAAGATCAGAGTGAATGAAATAGGCATTTGCCTCAGAAGGGCTCCTTAATGGTTGTTGACTGACTGATGAACGGACTCTGGAAGAGAGATGCTATTCAGCCCCAGCGGCTCCTTCCTTCTGGGTTGAGCAGCACAGGCAGATAATTGGCGGGACAAAGCCTGAGTTCTTTGCGAGGGACTGTTGGAAGGCTGCCACAGGGCACATTAATACTGAGCTGCCTTGGGTAGAGACAGCCTAAGCTGGAGATAATTACTGCTGAGATGTCTAGGACGTCAGTTTGAAAGATTCAATCCCTCATCCCCAGCAGCTCTGGCTCAGCCACAGCCCTTTTTAGGGGAAGACAGTGGAGCGTCCAAGAGGCCCCAAGGTCATTGCCCCCATTCCTCATCTGACCCAGTCCTGACCACATCTGGGGTCTCTGTAGTTGTAGACACTTGGGGAATCCATCCCCCCCACAACCGGCCCTGCCTTTCCCAGTCACCCTGTATCAGAAAATGTTGCTATCCAGTTGTCACGTATAAAAGTAATTTTTCCAGATGGTGAAAATATAATTGAGCAGCTTTGGGGCATGTTCTGCTTCTCCCTGGGGAACACCTGGATGTCATACCCACAATCAACAGGGCTGGTTCCCTGAGCTAACTTGTTCTGTCCATGAGTCAAGCCATTTCGTGGTCCCTGCTCTTTAAGGGAGGCACTGTTCACATGGCAAACGGGGACCTGGTGAGCCTCCAGAAAGAGAACACAGCTTTGATGGAGACTAGAGGCACGAGGCAAGTTCCCACTCACAGAGAAGCTGATGTGATGCCAGGAGCCCCTTGAAAAGACGGCATCCACCATAGAGGCTGCTCGGCACCTAGAAAGCCGGAACCAAGATGGCGCCCGGAACCTCTAGGGAGAGGGTGGGAATCCTTGAAACAGTCTGGATTCCTGCTTCATGGAGACACGAGGAAGGTGTGGCCAGGCAAGTACAGGACAGCCTAAAATGCAGGGAAGGAATCTGGAGGCCAGATAGGAATGAGCCCTTCTTACCCAGGAAGCTGGGGTGACTGCTGAGGCCCAGGGCAGAAGAAGAGCAGATGGTCAGCACAGCCCAAGTGCGCCCCAGGTGCTTGCACCTTAAGAAGAGGTAAGAGGACAGGCCCAGGAGGGTCAGAGGCTCCCAGAATGTTGGGGGCCTGACCGCTGAACTTCTGTGGTTAATACCCACCCCGCAGACGATTGAGGCAAGCAAATGGAACTAGGGATTTTGAGTGGCCTGGGCAGTGCCAACCAATCTAGCCTTTTCTGCAGTTCAGTCAGAACTTGGTAATATGTCACTTCATTGTGTTGGATATTTCTGAGGGATTCCCCTTAACTCCTTTAAAAAGTCCCTTTTTAAAACTTTCTCTTATTATGCTAAGGGAAAGAAGCCATTTATACATTTAAGTCCATTTATATGAAGTTCAAGAACTGGCAAAATCAATTTATGGTGAGAGAAATTAGAACAGTGATGGCTGCTGGTAGGAACTTTCTGGGGTGTTGGGAATATTTTATATCTTGATTTAGATATTGGTTACATGGTTGTATACATCCGTCTAAGCTTATTGAACTGTACACTTGAGATCTGTGCATTTTACTGAATATAAATTATATCTCAAGTAAATAAACAAAATAAACTTGTCTTGCTGTTCTTAGTGGGAGATTTTCCCTCTCTCCTTCACTGTAGATGGGTGGCTGGCTAGGCCCCCTGGAAAGCAGTGAGTGTAGTAGAAAGTGCATTGGCTTTGGAGTCAGGCAGTCTCTGGTTCTAATTCTATTCTGTCACCACCACTGTGACCTTGGACAAGCTGATCTCTGATTTCCTAATCTTTAAGATGGTCTGGGGGATTGTTATGATAAGTAAAAAAGCCATACAGCAAATTACCTGACATATAGATGGTGCCTAAACATCACCTCCTACAGGAAGGCTTCCCTGCTTGCTTCTCCAGACCATTTCGGGTACCTTCTTTGTTCCCATACACCAGCCTCAGGGCATGTGTAATTCTAATCTGTGTCTCAGCAACAGTGCACATCTCTGACAGTCACAGACATTTGTGGTTGTTTATTGAATAGTCAAACTGCAAGTATGGAATCTGCAAATGCCAGGAGTCTACTATATTGCCATATTTTTATCTTTCTGGTCTCCACCCATCCCCCAAAACTAGGTTCTCAGATCTTGAGGGTGAGGGCTGGGTCTTGCTTAGCTCCGTATCTCCCCAGCTATAACAAGTGCTCAATAAATGTTTGACCAGTGAGTGAGTAACTAATAAGTAAATTAGTGTATGCATGAGTAACTGAATAAATGTGTGAAAGAATGCACAAACTAGTGAATGTATGAATAAATGAATGAGTCTATTAAGGAATACTGGGGGGGATAGGTGAATGGTGAATTAGCGGTTAGGGAGAGAATTGAATGAATGAAGGGGTGCAGGCTTCCTTCCTTCTGAAGGGTTGTGTGGTGGTGACAGCCCAAATGGTCCAGTTCCAGAGCCTCAGGAAGAGTCAGGGCTGGGGTAGCTTGAGGGACAACGATCCTGGAGACTATTCACTCTCCCTGTCCTTCCGGCCACCATACGCCGCCCCTTCATGGACACAGTGGCACTGAGGGGGTGTGAGGCAGGGCACACCTCTGGGAGGAAGGGAGCTAAGTCCATGCTGTCCTCTCCCCTGACACCCCTGCCACAGGCAGGGAGGGCCTCTCCCTCCCCCGACACCATGTCCCCGAACAGATATCTCTCCTGTCTTGTCAGCAATAGAGCTGCTGTCAGGAGTTTGCATTATGTATGTGCTCGGTAACATCTACTGGGATTTAGTATTTAATAACTGCCACTCCAATATATCTTTTCTTAATCCCTTCAGATCTGCTGCTGTAGCAATTTAAAATATTTATCAACACTGTTCCTGTGTTCACTGGTTGGGTTGCAATTTTCTTGTAATTAAAGATTTAGAAGACATTGCTCAAGATTTACCAAGGATTGGTAGAGATCAAAGGGGGAGGGGAAGAGAGATCCGGCCTTGGAATCTGCTGCTCAGAATCCGAATCTGACTCAAAGGTGGGAGGTCACTCAGTGGTTCCCATGGCCCTCTCCTGCCCCCTTTCACACAGCCCGGAGCTGGCGGTCCAGCCAGTGGGCCTCGGGGCCTGGCAGTGAGACACAGGCCGCAGTGTGGCCCTGCCTTCCTCTGGAGTCCCTGCCTGCGCCAGCCTCAGCCTCGGGCTAGGTGCTGGGGGACAGCAGGGAGCAAGACAGAAAAGGCTCCTCCTGACATGGAGCTTACATTCTAGTGGCGGAGACAGACGATAAACATGTCAACACATTTTAAAAAATCATTTTGGATTTTGAAAAATGCTATAAGAGGAATAAACAGGTAATGACTGAGGATGGGACACTAGTATCAGGGTTCTTTACTGTGAGCAGTAGAAGCTGACTCAGCAAAAGGAAATTTCTGGAAGGATAAGAATATTTCACAGGATCAAGGGAAAGAGTAAAAGAGAGAAAGAATAAGGGAAAGCACAGGAAACAGGGTTATCTTGTGGCACCAATAGACAGTCTCTTCAGGGGTAGCCTTTGGGAGAGAGGTCCCCCAACAGTGTTCTCTGTGAGTCCAGGGACAGAAAGTCCTCAACTCTTTGGCCAGGGGAGACAAAGCCATCTTGATTGATAGCTTCACCAGGACTGGATCCACTGGGGGAGGGGTGGTTATCCAAAACAAAATCCCAGTGATGATACTAAAAGATGGGGTTAGAGATAACGGGCACAGAAGGCCCTTCTGAGGATACGAACTGAAACCAAAACAGTGAGAAAGAGTCAGACACAGGAAGAGCCAGGGGAAGAGGGAACAGCAGGTACAAAAGCCCTGTGGTGGGAAAGAGCTTGGTGGGTTTTCAAGGGTCAGGGTGGCTGGCTCTGTCTTCCCTCACAGACTTGGCTTGGGAATGGGCCCATTGCCAGTCCTCAGAGGCTCCCTGGGCCATGTTATGGGGCCAGAATTTTGTTTATTCCAGATGGAACAGAATAGAAGGCCTAGGTCCAGAGGCATTCCCCTAGCTCCCGTGACAGGGAGACCAGTGAGGGTGGAGTTTTGGTCAAGTCATGTTTCTGGAGGCCTGTGGTGGACCAGGCGCTGTGTTAGGGTCGGTAGACTAAGGATGGATACGATACATGATGCAGTCCTCAGAGCACCTACTCTTGTGGGGCAGATACAGGCAGATCACGTGATAGAAGTAAGCTTGGAGCATGGATTTAAAACCTTTCTTCTTTTTTTTTTTTCATTCTGAGTTTTTTTATTTTTTTATTTTTTAGGCCGCATCGTGCGGCATGTGGGATCTTAGTTCCCTGACCAGGGATCAAACCCGCGCCCCCTGCAGTGGAAGCTTGGAGTCTTAGCCAGTGGACCACAGGGGAAGTTCCCAACCTTTCTTCTTTTCTGAGCTATGTGTTTAGTGCTGTATACTCCCCCGTAATACTGCTTTAGCAGCACGACAATGATTATTTTTAGTTTCTCTAAGCCTTTGTTTCTTCATGTATAAAAATGGGAAGAATAATAGTACCCTAATAATATGAAATTTTTATAGGGATTAAATGAGATAATATATGTAAAGTTCTTACATATGCCTGGCACAAAATGGTAACTGCTCAACAAATTTTAGTTGTTATGATTAATAATAAAAATCATGTAGCTCAACAAATTTTAGTTGTTATGATTAATAATAAATATCATGTAAGTCCCACTATCCTGAAACCAATGATTTTGATAAGTTGTGTTTTTATTTTCATTCAATTCAAAATACTTCCTAGTTTTCTTTTCTTTGGCACAAGGATTATTTAGAGGTGTGTTGTTTCATTCTCAAATATTTAGGGATTTTCTAGGTATTTTTCTGTATTGATTTCTAATTTATTTCTATTGAGGTCGGAGAACATACTTGGTATGACTTACAACCTTTTAAATGTATTGAGTTTTATTCATGGCCCAGAAGATAATCTCTCTCGATAACAGTTTCCTGTTTACTTGATCCATGCTTGGTTGTGGTTGGGTGGAGTGTTCTGTAATTGTGGATTAGGTCAAGTTGGTTGATAGGGTTGTTCAAATCTTCTATATCCTTGCTAATTATCTGACTTGTTCTATCAGTTATTAAGAGGGGGTATGAAAATCTCTAATTGTGGGCTTGTCAATTTCTCCTTACAGTTCTATTAGTTTTTGCTTCATGTATTTTGAGGCTCTGTTATAAGATATATAATGTTTAGAATTATTGTACAATAAAGCACAATATTGTATATTGCTTTATATACAATAAAGCAATACAGCCCAAAATGTCAACTGAGAAAGCTAAGAAATCATCTCTAGATACTGAAGCAAGACGCTTTTATGTACTCTCTTCAATGCTCAGGAATCACGGGCTTTTCCGGTCTGGCCTGTAGGAACCAGCACTATTCCCAGCTTGTGTGAGGGCTCAGCACTGTTCCCTTTAATCTTCGGTTTATTCTTCCCCCAGCCTCGAAGAGGTTCCTCACGTGTACGTGCTGATCAGTACTCAGCTGAGTACCTGAAGGGTGTTCGCTTTAGATCTCCAGAGTTCTCCCTCTGTGCAGCTCTTTCCTCTCCAGTTTTCTGTCCTATGAATTCTCCCTGCCTTGTACTCTCAGCATCAGCTCCTTAACTCAGGGAGCCCATCAGGATCCATCTGGGTTCCCTCTCCCCACTTGTGGCCTGGAGATTCTCTTAAGGTAGTGAGCTGGGGCAATTATAGGGATGACCATATTTATTTCCCATTTCAAAGAGATCATTGCCATTCATTGCCTGGTATGCCATGTCTTATAAACAGTTGTTTCATATATTTTTTCTGGTTTTTGGTTGTTTAAGGTGGGAGGGTAAATCCTGACACTGTTACTCCATCTCGGCTTGGAGCTGGTCTCTGGATTTTGGGGACCAGTTTTGGGATGCACTGTGGAACCTGTGGCCAAGTCAGTAGCACAATCCCAGCGGAGGTCCTGGGGCTTTGGGAACAAGCACACTCTGTCAGCTCACTATTCTTTTGAGAAATAGTTTTGGCTTGTTGTCAGCCCTGATAGACTACATCTCCGACCACTGGGTACCACATGACCTTGCAACCAAAGCTACTCATCATGATTGACAAGCCATAAATCCAGCCTTCCCAGCGGCACTCCGCACGTAATCAGGTACGGGTGGTATCAGCGGGACTGAGCCAATACCAGTGGCGCATCTAAGTTCTCGTCACAAGTCACTCAAACTCTGAGGGTGCCCACTCCTGATGCTCTGCTCTGCCACCTCTTTCTCAGTCGACACCTGTGGCCTCAAGAGGAGGTGACTGAGGAGGAGAACAGCCCAGACTGCTCTGCAGAACTCTTCCTGATACACTGACACCCACCCGAAGGGAACTCCCCTGGCACTGGAGCTCTTTCTGGAGTGCCCCTGAAGTGGGGAACAGATGCTGCCCAGTGGGAGTGCTTTGAGCAGGACAACTTGTTGACAACTTTACTTGGAAAGAGAGATGGCCTGAGGTAAGTCTCTCACTAATTCATGTGCTTTACTAATGGTTTGGCCAGATGGTCAAAAACTCGGAAGGGGTAAGATTCAAGAATTAGTGACAAGGAAGTTTAGAAAAAAGATGTGTGGACAGGCCTCTTAGAATGGGCACAGAATATGAAACATTTGTGTTCCGTGTGGATTTCACCAAGCTCCTACTGGTAGCCATGTGGACAAGATGGTCCACTTTGTGGATGTTAGTTAGGATTCTCCCTCAGCACCCCCGGGGTTTGCTCAGTGGACTTGTGAACAGAGTGGCCATGGTGGCCAGGCCGAAGGCTTGGCATAGCTCAGCCACATCCTCTCAGCAAAACCAAGCTGGTTACTGCCATTGTTAAATGCCCAACATTCCAAAAGCAGGAGCCAACCCTGAGCTCCTGACTTGCACCATAATCTAGGGGGACCTGTCGGCTGCTTTAGACCACGTTGGTTAATTCAGATAATTGCCTCAGATTTCCTCCTAATTAAGATATAATGTAGCTCCTGATCCATGGAGGGGCTATGGTTTGTTCTCTTGGAACAGATACTTACTCCTAGTGGAATGAGAGTCCCTGCAAACCAGGCTCACATTTGTAATGGTGGAGGTCTGCAGCCCTTTGTTTGTTTACCCAAGGAATAGGTCTCTGGTGAACCAGTTTGTGGCAGAGGGTTCTTACTGCCATGGCTGGGCCATCAGGAGGGTCCAGAGACAGCTGTGAGGTGGTATATGAGCCAGAGCTAGCTACAGGAATGAAAAGCCAAGTGTAGAAACATCTATGCTTTGTGTAGGACTCAGTGTTTGTCATGTTGGTGAGGGCAAAGCAGTGTGGTGGTGGTGGTGGTGGTGTGTGTGTGTGTGTGTGTGTGTGTGTGTGTGTGTTGCATGCCAACATCTCCTCCTTCTGACCAGCTGGGGAGGGCTTTAAGGCAAGAAATGATTAAAGAGCTCTCAGAGGGAAGGAAGAGGGTGAGACATCCTCTGATCTTTGTCTATTCAGGGTCTATTTGTCTATGCTTGTCACAGAGTAGTTTTATTTGTTGAATGAGAAAAAGGAAAAGAAAAAAAAATGAATGAGTGGATCTGTATATCCTTTGAGTTGGAAGGGATCTCAGAGATTATCTACTCCCATCCCCAGCCATTCTGAGACTCTCTTTGTTGGCATCCCCCAACTGGTAGCCGCCTAGTTTTTGCTTGTTATTATATATAAGAATAGATCTAGCTGAAATTTATCACGTGCTTACTATTGTGAGGTACTCTACTTCACATGCACTAACCTCACATAGGCCTCAAAATTTGCGGGGGTAATTATTATGCTTATGTACCAGTGAACAAACAGTTTCAAGTAACATTCTCAAAATCACACAATGAGTAAATGACAGTCAGGAACTGAAGCCAGATGTATCTGACTCCTTGGCTTAAGCTCCCAAACACTACGCTGTACTGTTTGAGTATGTATTGTGACAGAGCTCTCACCACCTTGCAAGATGACTGTGTTATCATTAGGCAGCTTTGACTGTTAGAAAATGTTCTCCCTTTGAGTGGAAACCTACCTCCCTGTAGCTCGCAGGCACCTTCTGAGAACCATTCTCTTCTGCCCCCAGCCATCTGAAGATGGCTCTCCCAGGCTGCAACTGGGGAAAGCTCTCCTCTAGACCCCCACCCTGATCTCTGGAGCCCTTGCTGAAGGGGGCCCAAGTTACCAATGCCCTTTGTGTGTGGCTCTCAGGCTGGGCTGGGAGAGGCCTGACCAGGGCAGAGAGTTTCCGGACCAGTGCCTCCTGTCTAGACACTATACTGTTATTAATGCCATTTCACCTTCCATTAGCTTTTTTTTGGCAAGACAAATTCTTCCACTGCTCTGGCCTGCGTGGCTGAATTACTGTGGAGCTTAGCTCAAAGCAGGAATTATTATGAGAGAGCAAGAACTGCAAGCCCCCTTGGGTCTGGCCTGAGTCATCTGCGATTCCGGTCTCTGGGTCTATGTATTGGGCAGAGAGGGAGGGAGGAGAGGTTGCACGCAAGCTGGCTGGTCCTGGTTTGTGAGATGATGCTAAGCAACGCTGCCTGGAGTGGAGCTGTGGGGTGTGTGTGTGTGTGTGTGTGTGTGTGTACATGCATGTGTTTGTGTGTGATGTAGCAGAGTAATCTTTTAGAACAGTTGTTGAGCACCTGTCTTAACCTCATCTATCTGGGCCTTTTCTTTCTCACTTTGGGTGTAACTGAATCTCATTTCACTGGAAAAACCCTCTTCCAGGCTGAGCTGAGCTCTGCACATGAGATGGCCTTCGGACTGTCCCCCCATCCCTCCAGCCCCCAGTGCAAATAGATAACCAAGGAGGCTGCATTTGCGTGGAACCCAGGGGGCCCCAAAGCCTGGCTCTTGTAACCTGGGCCAAGGCTGCAGGCATCGGCTGGCAGCAGCTTCATGCAAGCCCAGGTGGAGTGCTCTGGGGCCCCCGCGTGTGTGGGGGTGGTTGTCACTCTCAGTTACTGTGCTCCTTGCAGGGGACCCCATACTAATTGCCTCGGATTTCCTCCTAATTAAGATGTAATGTCGGGGGCTTCCCTGGTGGCGCAGTGGTTAAGAACCCGCCTGCCAATGCAGGGGACACGGGTTCCAGCCCTGATCCGGGAAGACCCCACAGGCCGCGGAGCAACTAAGCCTGTGCGCCATGACTACCGAGCCTGCGCTCTAGAGCCCACGAGCCACAACTACTGAGTCCGTGCGCCACAACTACTGAGCCCACGTGCCACAACTACTGAGCCCGTGCGCCTAGAGCCTGTGCTCCGCAACAAGAGGAGCCACCGCAATGAGAAGCCCGTGCACCGCAACGAAGAGTAGCCCCCGTTAGCCACGACTAGAGAAAGCCCATGCGCAGCAACGAAGACCCAACGTGGCCAAAAATAAATAAATAAATAAATATGTGAAAAGTAATATATGCTTTAAAAAAAAAAATGTAATGTGGCTCCTGATGCACAGAAGAGGACGAGGGCGAGAGGTCTTGGACACTCTGTCTGACCCTCCCAAGTCCCAAAATGGGTAGCGGTCGGGGAGCCAAAGGTGCCCACGGGACGAGGAAGGGCGGTGTGGGCTCTGCTCGCCCTCACCTACCACAGCGCCGTTGGTGAGTGAGGGCGGGCATCTTGGGCCTTTGTCCCGACGTTGCCCTTGGCTAGCTGTGTGACAAACGAAGGGCCACATTTCACCCACCTGCCACACAAGAGGATGGCACTGGAGAGCAGAAATGGCGTGGGCTCTGTGATAATGACAGTGGTATGTACACAAACTTCCCTAATACTAGTGTTCCCAGGATGGCAGCTCTGGGGGCCCTGGGGAGAGAACGGGCATAGGGGGTGGACCCCTTTCTGTGCTCCTCTCCCCTGAATCACTGCTCTTCTCTTTTGATTGTTCCCAGGTCTGGGACTTGCTGTTTATCAGCTACAGGGGGAAGATTCAGGATGCTGTAGGGGAGAATTTTGTCTTGCTAGATCTCTGCACTTCATGGGGAATGGCCAGTTAGAGCCTAGCTCCAAGAGTTGCATCACTTTTGTACCTGGGGCCTTGGGTCCCTCAGCCAGGCTGGCTCCCTGGGTGAATGGCCACAGGTCACAGCTGTCTCCTAGCAATGGGGGGAGGATCAGAGGGGGGCAGGCGGTGGTGACTGGGAAGAAGCTGGGAAGCCAGGGAGGGTGGAAGAAACCATAAACTCTTCATTGCTCAGTGTCACGGAGTAGGGGACAGCCAGATAAATTCAAATATCCTGATAATCCAGGGCTTTGGAACAGCTTCCCAAGGAACTCCAGGGTTTGTGCTTCATTTGCATGGTCCCTGCCCCCTTTCTGGCCTATCCTCATTTCCCCATAACTCTGGGGACACTAAAGGCCATAAGACAAGAAAGAGGTCAAAAGGTGGAAGGTGGAAGGTGGAAACTGCCAGCCCCTGCGCCTCCCAGGTCTCATCAGCCTCAGGAATCAAGCCTTCATGCCTCATTCACACATTCATTCACTCATCAAAAACTTGTAATGGGCACCTACACTGAGCCACGCTGTGTTCTAGGTGCTGGGAGGCCAGATTGCAGGCCGTTGCTCACAGAACCTAGTGTCAGGAACACGGGCGAGTCTCCAGGGAACACAGCAGTGGCAGAGTCCTGCCATGACCCCCATGGTAATACTGAGACTCAGAATCCGGGAGGTAATGGGAGCCTTCCTGGAGGAAGCGACATCTAGGTTGGGACCCAAAGGATGTCTAGAACTACTTAGATGAAGAGAGGAAGGAGGGTGATGTGAGGGAGAATGTTCCAAGCTGAGAGAACATTGTGTACAAAGGCCCAATAGAGACAGCGAGTGTGGTATGTTCTAGCAGTTGGAATGCATTTGTGTGGCTAAATCTCAGAGTAGGAGGGAGTGACACAGCAGATGTACCGAGAGCTAGGCAGGGCTGGGTCGTGAAGGGCAGTGATTTTGTGTCAAGGAGTTTAGTCTGAGGGCAGTGGGAGCCATGAAACATTTTAAGTAGGGAAGTGAGAGGACCGGATTTGAGTTTTTGAAGGAGCCCTTTGGAGGCTAGGTTGCAGGCCGTTGCGGTGGTTCAGGGGAGAGTTGACGGTGGCCTGGACTTCCATGTTCATTGAGAATAAGGGGCTCCCCAGCCAGCCTCTCCCCCGTCGCCCCCTGCCCTGTGCTCTGCTTGCCGGTGCAGCGAGCTCAGGGTAGGGGAGGCAGCTCACTCCTGTCTTCACCCAGATCGTCCCAGTGCTGAGCGCTCCGGTTACTTGAGCGCTATCGTTCTTGGGCGTTTGCTCGCTACCTTGGAAGACTTTGTTTTCTTTGTTCTTCCCTGGCCTGCTGGAGAGCAGCGCTCCTCAGGGGCTGAGGGATGACCATGAGACCTGTGAGGAGAAGGCCGGGAAGGGCAGGACCGCAGGCATTCTGAGGTCCTGGATTCTCATTTCAAGTCCAGAGATTCTGGGGAGCCCCTCGTTCTCAGCAACTCCTTAAGAGCAAAGCAGGCTGGAGAAATTGGAACCCTTGTGTGCTCTTGGTGGGAATGTAAAATGGTGCAGCTGCTGTGGAAAACAGCACAGCAATTCCTCAAAAAAATTAAAAATAGAATTGCCATATGATCCAGTAATCCCACTTCTGGGTATATAGAGGAACGAATTGAAAGCAGGATCTCAAAGAGATGTTTGCACGCCCATGTTCACAGCAGCATCATTCACAATAACCAAGAGGCAGAAGCAACACAAGTGTCCATCAACAGACGAATGGATAAACAAAATGTGGTGTATACACACAGTGGAATATTATTCAGCCTTCAAAAGGAGGGAAGTTCTGACGCGTGCTACACACGGATGAACTCTGAGGACACTATGCTAAATGAAGTGAGCCAGTCACAAAAGACTGTATTGTTGTGGTATCTAGAATAGTCAAATTCATAGAAGCAAAAAGTAGAATGGTGGTTCCCAGGGCCTGCAGGGAGGGGGAGGTGGGGGAGTCGTCGCTGAAAGGGGATAGAGTTTCCATTTTGCAGGATGAGGAGGTTGTGGAGGCAGTTGTACAACAGTGTGAGCACCTTGGGCCACTTCCGAGCTGTGCGCTTAGAACTGGGCACCATTTTGTGTTGTGTGTTTTAAACCACAATTTCAAATGAAAATTTTAAAAATCAGGTGATTTAAGTTTAACAAAAGGCAAAGCAGGGACAAGCGGGTGGGGGTGGTATAAGCAGCTCCCCCTTTCTGAGGGTGGTAGGAAGTGAGAGGTCAACCCAGATTCTGACTCTCTTCCCCTGAGCCGCCCCAGGTAAGGACATTTGATTCCCAGGTGTCCCCTTGTCCTCATGGGATTGGGGAGGACAACAGGCAGCTGTGGGGGCAGCAGGAGGAGAAGTACTGAGCTTTGGCTGGTACCCAAATGGCCAAGGTCACAGCTGCTGTTTCCCCTAATGCACCACACACACACAAACACATTCAACTTACTCTCTCCTCGATATTAGTAAAAATAGTGGGGAGGCCGAGAGGTGGGACACATGAAGTTGCCTTGGTTCCACACTCATCTAGGGGTGTCTCTGCCTCCCTGTTTCTCCTACTTTCCAGAAAACTGTAGCTGAGGTCCAGCTGGAGGCCAGGGATGGATGGGATGATAAATAGGAAGCCCTTTTCACCCATATGGGGAAAAAGCAGCACGTAGGGGAAGGCCACCACTGATTTCCCCTTTGCTCAGATGCGCCGTTGCTTTCCTCACGTCCCCCTCGGGCTAAAGCAGCCAGACCCACTGGGGTCCTGGGCATGGGCCTGCTGGCAGCACACCCAGCTGGGCTGGACTGAGGTCACCCAGGGGCTTGAGTGTTTTCTCCGCCACCTCAGGGGTTCCTCGGCCTTCCTCTGCCATTTGGTGTGGTCCATTGCATGTTTATGTTCCCGGGCTCCTGACCATAAACACTGCAGTGTGCTGGGTAGGTTAGATGTACTCGTATTTCCTAAGCTGTTGGGCCTCTTGACTAGGACATGGTGAGTATCCAGAGGACTCAGGAAGGAAGACGGGTTGTGTATGTGTGTCTTTCTTGAAAAACAAGCCTTTTCTTGGCAAAGCCTTCACTGGCCTTTCCAGTCTCCCCTGGGTTGTCCTCTCCTAATCTCAGAAGCTGTGTGCCCCTCAATTCAGCTCTTGATCATCGCTGTCTTGTGTTATTGGCATAATATAGAAACTCTTTTATTAGCTAAGACTTGACTCCTTAACCAAATTATAGATTCCTGGAGGGAAACACTCTTCATTTCTTGTCTGACTTTTGAAGCAGGATCTTAAAGAGGGTCTTCATTTTATAAAAACATTACAGTGCTTCATCCATTTCCCATGGGCCTCTCTTAATTTTGGGTATCCAAATCATTTACTTCTGAGGTGACTACTGTGTATGATCCTTGTTGATTTTCTCTTCTTCCGTTGTTAATTGGTCTCCCCACCCCAGTCTTATTTTTTCAATAGCTTTGTGGGTGATTTAAATACTTCTCTAACATTGATTTGGTCAACATCATTAGAACCTGCACTTTGGGAGGCAAGATATGCAATTTCACTTTGCAATTGGTTTGTCTATTTGTTTTGTGTGGTAGTAACTGCCCACAGCCAGCAGAGGCTGACGAAGACCTTTGCCACAGGTGTTGGGTCAGGCTGAGACTGCAGTGAAACGGGAAAGAACAAAATTGAGTGAGGGGTTAAGGTTAGAGGGTGGTTGGTTCATTAGTAAGTATTTTTGTGTCATGTTGACTTTTGTGTCCCAGCACCACCTGTGAGAACTGGCGGGCTAATACTCAGTTAACAAGAACCTCTGTATTGCCCTTCTGACACTTTGATGGTAATTAGGAACAAACTCTCAGTTTGCAGTTGTAATTTCCCCTGACCACGGAAAGCATCTCTACACAGCTGAGCCTGCATGTGGAAGGGATAGCTTGGGGTGAGTTTCTTCCAGAGTTTAGAGCTAATGAGTGGGAGTCACAGGGCTGTGGTTTCAGTTCAGTCTAAGGAAAAACTTTTTAAAACGTAGAATCGTTAAACTTGATGGGCCATCTTGCGAGGTAGCGAGCTCTCTGTCACTTAAAGTATTAAATCTGGGATGAGATGATGGGGCCGCTGTGGAGAGAACTCCTGTGGTGGGTGGGAGCTGAGGCTAGAGAACACTTCCAAACCTGAGAGGCGATTATTCTACATCTTTTGTGCTAGGGCACAAACTCTTGTGGACAGGACTGGATTCTTTTCATCCCCACGTCCCCAAGCACCTCATAAATACAGTCATAGCAGCTTGGTTGATTGTTAGTGAATGAATGAATGACTGGATGGATTGAATGAATGAACCAGTTCTCATCTTCCAAATGGTCCTCAGCACCTGGCCACTCTAGCAGCCAAAGCCAAGGTTAAGTTTCCCCCAGTCCTTCCCAGGGGAACCAGAGTGGGCAATGGGGCTCTGAGGAAAGATTAGAGGTCCTGGAAAGAGGGGCAGCTGGGCAGCTCATACAGTGTGTTTCAAATGCATTGAGCTCCTGCTACAGTGGCTCTCAACCTTGACTGTACATTTAAGTCACCGGGAGGCTTTTTTAAAAAGTAGTAATGTCTGTATCTCACCTCTAGAGACTGATTTAATTGGTCTGCAGTTGCTGGGCGCCTAGTTTTCAAAGCTCCCCAGGTGATTCTAATGCACAGCCAAGGTTGAGAACTGCTACCTGACTAAGTGCCAGGTGATTTACATCTATTTTCTCATTTAATCCTCACAGGAACTCATGAGTTAGGTCACTGTTTCTCATAGAGTGGTCCTGGAGCAGCGGCACCCTCTTGGGAGCTTGTGTTAGAAATGCACATTTTCAAGCCTCACTCCAGATTCCAGGTTGAGCCCAGCAATTTGCGTTTTGACTGCCCTCCAGGTGATTCTGATGTGTGCTCCAGGCTGAGAACCACGGACGTACTAGCAGCTCTCATTCACAGATGAGGCAGACAGGTGTAGTCAGCACCCCAAGGTCTCAGGGATAGTAAAGATCGTGGCAGGGATTTCAATCCAGGTGTATGTCTCTGTGTAGACACACCACACTGCTTATGGGCAGGAGACTGGGATCTCTTGCTGATCCTGGGTTGATTCTTTCTCCTTCTCTTCACTTGGTGCCAACACATAGCTCCATCTGGAGCCCAAATGCTTTTGCCCTGGGGAAGCAAAGGGCAGAACATCCCAGGATTCATTCTAAAACAGTTTTATTAGGTGCTTAAAATAGCGTCAGGCAAATGGCTTGTAGAATGGGGACTGGAACGGAGCTGCAAATGACATTTACAAAGTTGTGTGTGTTTGTGCAAACACATGGACATGCACGTGTGCACACAGCTCATGTGTGTGAGTGGGGGGGTCAGAGAAGTTGAGGAATTGGGGAAGGGGAGTAAAGGAGAAATAGAACAAGATGGATGATTCTAATCTACTCAAGATTAAAGAGAAGGGCTTGAGCCTGGGTTTCCCAAGGCACTTGGGTGAATCCTGTGCCCTCCCTGGGCGCATGCTTGTCAGACGGAAGTTGTTAAGTGGCTGAGTGAGCTCTCATGTGGCTCTCGGGCCTGGGGGACCCATGGGGCTGATGTGGGAGGTGCAGTGGAGTTCTAGGGAGCTTGTAGGTTTTGATGGGCTAAAAGCTTGAAGCTTTGATTGAACGTTAGGAGCAGACATAGGAGCCCCTGCTTTGCAACTGAAAACAATGAGACTTCACTTCATCTTCCTTATTTTAAAGGAAATGTCTATGCAAGCAAATCTGAATCCATTTAGGTGCAGAGATGGCGAATGTTCATCAACCTAATCCTCCCTGACAGACCTGCAAATTGTTGTGGGTGGCTCTGTTTCCCTTGGCAACTCCCAACTAGAGTCTCGAGTTCTACAGCTGTGAGTGGGACACTAGTACCCTCTAATGCAGTAATTCTTGATCTTTCTGGGGTTTTGGACCCATTTCAGAGTCTTATTAAATCCAAGGTGCCCTTTCTCCAGAAAATGTCACGTATGCATGTGCACAGAAAAATTTGCTAGCCTTCACAGCAGCCCATGGACTCTCCAAGTCCATCTTTGAATGACTGGCTCTAGTCATTCATTCAATGGAGGGCCCTAGTCCAGCCCTGCCCTGAGCCAAAAGGTTGAGATTCTGGTTCCCCACCTCTTCTCACTGTGAAATCAACAGAGATAATGATAGCCAGGCCATTAGAAGGCAGGGGCCTAAACCAGATGACTCTGTGAGGCTGGCTTCAGCTGTGAGAGGTGGGACTTCGCCAAGCAGTGGCCTCTGAGCCCTGGAGCCAGGCACTGCCGCCGCTAACCCTTCTCAGCTGTGGCGCCTCTGCCTGGGCCAGCTCTGCCTCCACGGTCCTGGAGTCCATCTGTGGGCTCTTGCTCCTGCCCACCCAGCTTCTGTGATCCTTGTCAGTACAAGTGATTCCATCTCCTCTCTATTCTCTGTAGTCAGTACCTGGTTATTTCCACCCAGCTTCACACCACGTCCCCCCGCCCTGAGAGGAGTGCACGCCACTCACTCCTTGTTTCTGGTGGAGAACATGGTGTGGGTAGGTGAGCAGAGCATGGGAATTCAGAATTAGAAGACTTGGGTTCAAATTCCAGTTCTACCTTTATTGGTTGTGTGACCTTGGTTAAGTTATTTAAAATTTCCAAGCCTCGATCTCCTTACCTGTAAAATGGGAATAATAATCATATCTGTACAGCATAACCCACTGAGTTATTACTAAGAGCAAGAGAGAGTAAATATCAATGAGCTTAGTAATGTGCCACCAAGTACTGCCCCTTATTCTTATCATGTAGGTTGAGCCTAGGTTCTTTCTTCCCTCCTCACAGGCTGATAGCCTGATCCTTTTTGATTTCTGAGGGTAGCAATGAAGGAATGAGGAATAGTGCCTTAGCACTTCCTCAACCTACTTGTGTTCTCTTGTTGCCAAGGGAGCTGCCATTCCCAACACTGGCTTTTCGTGCTCTAAGACATCCACAAGCAAGACAACCAGGTCTCTTTTTGTGCACAGTAGGGGTGGGGACTATGGCAATTGGAAATTTCTACAAACAAGGCAGAGGGGAGCTCTGGGTTCCCTGGCTGGGGACTATAGGAAAGGGAACCTGGGGGGGCACAAAGATTTGGAGTGTGTGGTGGAGGCGGAGGGTGGGGATACTGATTCACAGCTGTAGCAAGGCAATGGACGTTCACAAGAAGCAAAACCAGATTTTGGATGCAGATGAAAGGAGAATGGCTCAGGAGGGCCCTGTGGTATGAGAATGATACGGGCCACTGGGTCAGAAGGAGGCCATGGGGACCGTGTTTCCTAATTGATGCTATAAAATGGGCACAGAGGCCAGAGGAAGCAGTGACAGGACTCCTGCCACCTAGATACTTGCTTGGTGCATTGCTCGGCTCAATGTTGAGCCTCCGATGAGCTCCTGACTTGGCCAGCCGACGTCTGAGCTCAGAAGAAAAGGAAGCCCGTGGGCAAGGGCTGCTCTGGATGCAGTTCTGATCAACAAAGAAGAACCAGTTGGTGAGGAGAGAGACCAGAACCTCCAGAGGAAGCCGCTGTGGAACTTTAGAGTTCACAGTATCTAAGGAAGGAAAGGATGAGGGGGCAAAATCAGACACCCAGGCTTCTAAAATGCATGTTCCAAAAATTCAGAGAAAAGAATTATAAGCTATGATTCCCAAGAGAATATAGTTCAAGAGGTTTTAAAACTGAAGTCCTGACAATAAAGCCACAAATTATCCTGAGTTTAAAAAAAGAGGGCAGCATCTAAAAATATACGTGGCTGCACAGAGAGTGCTCTAAAATCTGCACACAGATTTTAGAAGTTCTCATGTTCTCGAAAACTATTGACATACTTTTAAAGTGTATAAATTTGAATATAGCAGAGCAGTAGTTAGAAAAGAGCTTTTGGAATCAGACAGCGTTTGAATCCTGACTCTGCCACCTACTAGCTGTGTGACCTTGGATAAGTCCTTTAGCCTTTCTGGGCTCTGATATCTAAATTTGTAAAATGGGGTTAATTGTACCCACTTTATAAGGTACCTGTGATTGAAATGAAGTGGTGCCTGTGAAATCCCCACTAGGGTGGCTAGCACATAGTAAATGGTTGACTTTAGGCATTATTACCATTCTATAAAAATTACAAGGAGATACTCTTAATCAAAGGGCATCTGTAAAAGGATAGCCCAAATGGGTAACAATCGTACTGGGAAGGCTAAGGACAGGTTGATCTGACATGTGTGAAACTTATGAGGAACACACAAGCGTTCTTTTGGTAAAATCATCAAGAAGGAAGGTAGACGTCAGGCCTGGAACAGCCAATGCGTTGTCAGCACATTGCATTTGCAGTGTCTTTGCAACACTCCACGGCAATGCGCTGTCAGGGAAGAGGCAGGATAAGGACTCCTGCCACTGCTGTTTCTCCCTTGGAATGACTGACTGCTTGAACGACAAACACAATTAAGATGGAAATTAAAGCCAGTGAGGATCATCCCTCACTACCTTACATAAGTTCCGGTCTCTGTTATGAGGCACTGACACAACTAGCAGATGTGATGGAGGAGCCTTGATCTACACGAGCTGCCTTGAAGAACCGTGGGGAGAGAGAGAGCGGTCAGGATCCTGCGAAAGAGTAAATGTGGCTTTGATTTTCAAAAATAGGGGAAAAGATAGATTCAGGAAAGACAGGTACACTTCGTGTCCAGCCCCGGCAAAGTTCTAGAAGTGATGGTTAAACGGAGATGATTATTGCAGTGGTCTCCTAACTGACCTCTCCACTTCTGCCCTCGACCACCACACACGCCCATGCTCTGTTCTCAGTCTAGCAACCAGAGGGATCTGCTTGGGCCAAATCATGCCACGTCTGCTCAGGACCCTCCAGTGTCTCCCCTCTTACTGGAAGGAAAATCCAAGTCCTTCCAGTGGCCGATGAGGCCCAGCATGATTGCCTGGCTACTTGTCTGCCCTCAGGTCTCACAGGTCCTCTCCCTGCCCCCCTCCCCCTTGCTCCGGACACAGCATCCTTGCTCTTGGCGTTCTCCCTTACTTTCCTCTCTTTCTGGACCACTCTTCCCCCAGATAACTGGTTGGTTCCCTCCCCCACAGCATTGCTCAAATGTCAGCTTCTCAACAAGGTCTTTCCTGAACCCCGCTATGTAAACCCCCCTATCCCGACTCATCCTCTTCCCTGACTTATGTTTTTCTCCATAGTACCCACTACCGCCCAACATGCTATATATTCTTACTTATTTGTCCGGTTCATCAACTTCCTTCCCTCACTAAAATGCAAGGTTCATGGGCTCAGAGATTTTTATCTGCACCCCTAGTTCTTAGAACTGTGCCAACCGCATAGTCACGTTCATTAAATATTTGTTGATTGGGAGGCAGAAGGGAAAACGGGAAGAAGGAAGGTGACTGGTACACTTAGAAAGAGGTCACTAGACCAGGGTGACCAACCGTCCTGGTTTTCCCGGCACTGAGAGAGGTCCTGAAACAAGGGACTTTCAGTGCTGAGACCAGCAAAGTCCCAGTTGGTCACCCCACACTAGATCAGCCAACCTCACTGACTTCTGCGATACAGGGACTAGTGTGAGAGCTGCCAGGACTGCCTCACACTCACTCTCTCCTCCTATTGGCACAGCCCCCCAGGAAGTCCGCCCCCTGGGAGAACGCAGGAATGTGGGCTGCAAGAGAGTGTATTTAAGTGGTTTGTATTGACAGTTGGCTGAGCGGCCACCTCAGATGGGTTGATTGATGGGCCCGTGTCGGGCTGATGGGAAGGCTGCTGTGGTGAGCCACAGAACTGTGTCCTGGCCCGAGTCTGCTCCACAATCTGTCTGGGCTTCGGCTGAGGACAGAAAGGCAGGATAGGATCCTGCAGTGGCGTGCTCCCGCCGGGGACATATACAGTCAACAACTGAGCTGGGTTTTGAAATCATCTCAATAGATGGAAATGACAGGCTCTCTGTAACAACTTAAAATTCAAACAGTGACAAATACTGCTTTCTATTTAGGGTTTTAAAAAAGCTACCTTAAATGTCCAGAAGAGACCAGGCTAAATAGCCGTTTTGTTTGTTTTAAACCCAGCATGTTTAGTTGCCCACGCACTCAGACTAGTTTGAAAGCTAAGACTTCGAATGCCACTTCGGCTGCGTTAACAGACATGCAGGGCATGGTCCCACTGTCCTCTCACCTGGTTGCAACACACCTGAGCCACGTGCCCAGCTCTGTACCAGGCGAGAGGCTGCTTGCTCTCATTTGCTCAGTTTCTAGCTATTCTAGGACACAGCAACCCCAAAGTGCCATTCCTCCCCCTCCGCAACTGGCTACGGCCCTGCAGCTCAGCTCTCTTTCCAGGAGAAAAGAGGCCACTCACTCACATCCTTTCCCCAGCTCACCTCACTTCTCTGGGGCAGCCACATGCTCAGGACCAGGGAATTCAGCTGAGAGAAGGGCTAAATCACCGTAACTGCCTTTCCCCACCAAGAAGGGATTCATTTTCAAGGGCTCGGTGCAGGGAGCCCCTGAGGACATGGAAACTGGGAGCCAGAGCTGCAGCCCTTTTCCTCAGGGCTCACAGCTTCCACGGTTCCCTCAGGGCTTCCTGCCTATAACCGAGGAGTCTTCGGGAAAGGAGGGTAGCAAAGATGTCTTTCAACTTCCAGCCTTTCCATCCTCCAACCACAGGTACAAGTATTTCGTGCTTGCAGGATCTAAGGTGTGCTGGGGTCACTTTTTGGGTTGCTATGACCCAGCCCTGAGGTCTTAGAGGAGTTCTGGGGTGGTAGGGGAGGAGTTGATGGGAGAGGGTTGCAGGGCTCACAGGCTTTACAGGGCTCTGGGTGCTTAGGGGACCAGCACCAGGATGCTCCTTGCCATGTGGGCCCATCGAGAAAGGCAGCACCTGCCCTTCATCCTAGACAGGAGAGGCGTTGATTTCTAACTTCAGTTTTCCATGATCCGCACAGGCCCTGGCCTGCCTCTTCCCCACAGAGCCTCTGGATGACAGAGGATGAACCCTCACCAACGGCAAATAGGCTGGATCCCACAGGCCAGCCCCAGTTAGCTGGCGTGGCTGCCCGGAACTTGGCTGTGATGGTCCCAAAGCTTTCCCAGCTCCCTCCCCTAAAGAACACGTCAGTTGCCCATGGGAAAGAGCACATGTGGATGGAGCCTGGTGACTCAGGGCAGTGGGCTGTCATTTTGAAATGGGGCTGAGTAGCCCAGCAGTAGAGGGGGGAGGAGCTGAGGGACCATCCTCCAGCCCCTCCCCAAGTCTCTCACGGGACCATAACCTGTACTGCTGTCTATAAAAAAGCCGGGACCCTGAGCAGAGGAAGCGAGACATTCTAGCCACCACAGGCTGGAGCTCCATGGTTTCTCCACGTGGGGTCCCCAGACCAGCAGCATCGACATCAGCCGAAAACTTGTTAGAAATGCAATTCTCAGATCCCACCCAAATCCGGATCAGAAACTCTGGGGGTAGGACCAGCCGTCTGTGTTCAGCCAGCCCTCAGGTGATTCTGATGCAGGCTGATGTGTGAGAACCCTTCTGCCCAAGAGGAAAAGGCTTCTAAAGTGGCTGTTTGCTGAAGGTCTTCAGAGAACCCTGGTCTCGTTGTGCTTACCGAGAGAGAAGCAGCATCCTCTGGCTTGGGGTGAGTGTTCTCTTTCTAGGTTCCATGGGGCCTGATGCTCTATTGGTCTGGCTTCCACCTGTGTCTACATTTGCAACCTTAGGGTGACTTAGACCCCGCTTCCCACGAGTCTGCTAAACGTGTCTGTAGTGCAGGAGACGCCAAGTTCACGTGTTGCTTCTTTTTGGTCTCAAGAGACCCATCTCAGAAACAAGACCTGTGGCCCAGCGGCCTTTTGCTCTGGAACCGTCCTTCGGCTGGCCACAGCAGCCCCTCCCCTTGGCTCTTCTGCTTTTCCAACAGATGTTTCTCTTCACATTTGGGCCTAAGAAGTCAATCCATGAAAAAAAAAAATACTGCAAAAGCAAACCAGGCTCATTGCAGATTATACTGAAATGGACCAGAAAGATAAATGCAGCAATTTTCTTGTCCCACAGCCCTCCCCTCCCCAAATCCTCCATCACCCCACAACCCCCTCCTGCCCCAGTGAGCCCAAGTTCTTGCTGTCTTGATGATCTGCAATTCTCAGCATGACTCTGCCTCTTGGGTTTGTTTAATTAGAAATAGGATGGGAAGTGCTTCCTATGCACTGGCATGTTAATTGCTTATCACAGAAAGAGAAGGGGTGACAACATTGGGTGATGGAAATTTCCACTCTCTCCATCTCCAGGTTTTCCTCCATTTTCCTCTCCCACCCTCTCCTTGTCTCTTCTTTCCTCTCTCGTCAGCCTCTCCTGCTCTTTGTCCCTCTTCTCCAGGTCTCCAGGCCCTTTGGGGAGCAGGCCCAGAGGCGCCTGGCAGGTCAGAATTCAAACCTAAAGGGAAAACCTGTGCTCTCGCGCACCACGTTCCTCTCTCTCCCCTCCCTCCTCTCCCAATCCAGCCCCTCTTTCTGTCACCCTCAGGCTTTGAAGAGATTCAGAGCAGAGAGCTCTTTAGTTATACTCAGTATTCAAAGGATTATTTTTCTTTTGTTTCCTTCCCCTCCCCTTATTATTGTTATTCTTATTTATTTTTATTTTTTACAAAACAGGAGAAAAGAGTGAATTGGGTTGGGGGGAGGTGACACATTTCTCCACAAAGGTACAAAATTGCCTATAGAAAGTCAGCCTCAGAGTGCAGACCGGAAGGGTGCCGGGAAGAGGCGTTCCTGGGCATCCCTCTCCCACATGTCCTTCTCATCCAACTGGGGCCCCACTTTGGGAGCAGTCCCCCGAGGTGGGGAGGAGAGGCCTCCTTCAGCTCTTGCCCAGAAGGGGAAAGAGCAAGCAACTGAGACTGTACAGAGACAGAGAAGAGGAGGGGGTGCATCCTGTGGGCCAAGGGCCTGAGGACACAGGCAGGGGACATCCAGGCCCAGGAGCCTCTGGGCACACAGACAACTGGGGAGGTGGGCAGCTTTAGCCACAGTCCTTCCTGTTCCTTGGAGATGCACCTCAGAATGGCAGCGGAGGAGCCCCCAGAAGGTAAGGGCAGTTTCTGGAGGCTGCAGGAGCACCCCCACTAGGGCCACAAAGCTGGCTGTCTTGGTCCAGCTGCCAGGCCTCAAGCATGTGGGTCCATGTTACTTTCCGGGCAGGGTACCTGGCCCAGATTGCTTCCCTTTTGGTAAAAAGTAGTCCTAGGTATTTCTCTACTGCTGAGAACAGGCTGAGCTTCAGGAATTTTGCGACAATGGTGGTGACAGCGTCTCCCCTTCTGAGGACCTGGGCAGCTTCCTCCCCGGATTCCAGTGCAGGACAAGGGGTGCAGATACCACCCGGGCTGAGGGGGTGCTCCAGCCCCAGAAAGCCCAGGCTGGAAGGAGAGGCCGCCCACCCACTCCCTGCCTGGGCTGGCCACTGCCAAGGTGGGCTGCCAGCCCGGCTGCCAGCAGGAGGATGGTGAGAGCCAGGATGGCTATGAGCCCAGGTTGGTCCCCTAAGGCTCTGTGACAAGGAGTGGCCTCTTTAGTCCTGGCCCATACACATGCCAACTGGGTGTGGGCATCAGCAAAGGCCACTTGCAGGCAGGCCCAGTACTCCGTGGCCTGAAGGAGGCGGGTGATGTTGTAGCTGTGGGTACCCCGTGGCAGGCGGGCCAGAGCAGTGGCCCTGTGGCCCTGGAGGGTGGAGGCACTGGACCAGGTGAGGTTGGTGGAGACTGTGTTGGGTGGGGAGACCCAAGAGAGCAGGATGTGATAGGGGTGAGTCTCTTGCACCTGGAGTTCCAGACCCCATCCCTTGCCTCTGCCTGGCTGCAGGGGACCCCGGCCAACAACCACACTAACCGTCTTAGTGTCAGCCCCTACCAGGTTCTGGGCCACACAGGTGTACAGCCCTGCCTCTTCCGCTGTCACCCTCCGCAGCTCCAGGGTCCCCTCAGGGTACACCCGGTACTTCCTGCCTGCCCGGGCAGCCGTCAGTCGAACCCCAGCTGGAGTGACCCAGTAGATCTCGGGTTCTGGTTCAGCCAGCGCCCGGCAGTGCAGCACCAGGCTCTCTCCACTGGCCACCTGGAGGCTGGCGGGGAAGCTGCGGGGGGAGATGAGGGGCAGGCAGTGGTCCGTCATCTCCCGGAAGGGCACCTCCCGCACTGGGCGGCGCTGGAGGTCTGGTGGCTCGGCACACAGGGTGGACTGAGGCTCGATGAAGCGGACGTGGGTGCCCGTGGCATTGGCCCAGCGGATGACACAGTCACAGCGGATGGGGTTGCCATGGAGACCCACCTCCTGCAGGTTGGGCAGGGACTCCACTGTCTGCTGGTGCAAGGCACTGAGAGCATTGTTGTTGAGCATGAGGGTCTCCATCTGGGGCAGGTGATGGAAGGCGCGGGGGTGGATGAAGGACAGCCGGGGGTTGTTGGTGATGTCCAGCTTGGTCAGCTCAGGGAGGTTGACCAGGGCAAACTTGTCAATGGAAACCAGTTCCTCCATGTTGTTCAGACCCAGCTCCTTGAGGTGCAACATGTTGGCAAAGTCCCCGGGCCCCACCCGCTGGAGCGGGTTCTTGTTCAGGTCTAGGAACTTGAGCCCAGGCACCTGCTCCAGCGCCCGCCGGGGTACCCGGGCCAGCAGGTTGTCATAGAAGGAGAGGCTCTCCAGGCTTTGAAGCCCCTCCAGGGCGTAGTCAGAGATCTCCCGCAGATTCATGCCCGCGAGCACCAGGCTGCGCAGGTTGGCCAGGGGCCGGAAGTTCATGTCCAAGATGGCGTCCACTTTGTTGCCGCCGATCATGAGGATCTCCAGGCTGGGCAGCATCTCGAACCAGCGGCTGTCCACGGCCCTCAGCAGGTTGGAGTTGAGGTGTAGCCGCAGCAGGTTGCTGAGGCCGGCGAAGGCCCTTGGGGCGATGCGGTAGAGCTGGTTGTGGTTGAGATAGAGTTCCTGAAGGCTGGCCAGCCCTGCAAAGCTGTGGTCCTCCAGCCGGGTCAGCTGGTTCTCCTCCAGGTGCAGGCTCAGCAGCTGGGGCAGGGCACGGAAATCACAGTCTCGGGTGTCTGAAAAGCTGTTCTGGGACAGGTCCAGCTCTGTGAGATTGGCCAGGTAGCCGAGCTCACTCTGGTCCACGCGGACGATGCCGTTGCTCTGTAGCAGCAGGGTCTGCGTGCCTGTGGGCAGCGCCGGGGGCACAGCTGTCAGGAATAGGTCATTGCAGTCCACCGTGGTGGCCTCGCGGTAGGACGATAGGGGTGTATACCAGGGCCGGATCTGGCAGGCACACCGAGGGGGGCAGGGCACGTGCCAAGGTACCACGGGCACAGTGGCAATGGCACCAGCCACCCAAGCTAGCAAGAGGGGGGCCACAAGCAGCCTCATGGTGGAGCTGCAGGGCAGGGGACCATTCACAGGAAGAGTCTAGAGTCCTTGTGCTCTTAGCGGTTTGCAGGCTGAGGGTCAGCAGCCCTGCCAGGGCCCGGGGAACCACTCTCCCTGGGCAGTCATTCTATGCGGGGATGGGTGGGCACCATTTCCTGCCCTCCTGGGTGCGGCTGTCCATCCTTGTCCACTGGCGCTCGGTCTGCTCACTCATTGCCATGCCCCATCGGGGCAGCCCTGGAAGAAGAGGATGCAGAGTTAAGGAGGTTGCAGAGAAGCAGAATCTACTCCCTCCTCCTGTGTCTCCCCTGTTTGACTCAAGAGGTCAAAGGAGCTGAGAGGGGTGGACAAGATCAGAGCCAGGGCTCCTGGATTCTGTCCTACAGTCCTTAGGCTTTGCTGTCCTTTTCTTTGATCTGCTGGGGGAGTGACTGGGAGTCTTCAAGGAAAGGGCAAGAGATTGAGCCTTGGAAGCTTCCAGGATAACTCGCAGAAGGTGTGTGTGTGTGTGGAGGAGAGGGGATGGCTGAAATTGTCATCTTCAGAGTCCTTCTGAGCCCAGAGAGATGTGGAGTAGATTCTCCAACCTTCCTCACATCTCTCCTCACTGAGTAAATGGGAAATAAAGTGACAGTTTTCAGACATCCCTCTGAGCAGTGTGGGTAGAGGGTGGTAGAAACAAACGTGGCTTCTCAATTCCAGGGTGCGCTCCCAGGACTTTGAAAGTTGAAAGGCAGTGGACCCTGACCCCACACCCAGACAGGCTGGGGAAGTGAGGTGGTCACCTGGGGTCTGCTTAGGCTCTCCGGGGATAGGGGACAGCTTTGGCTTTTGCCAACTTCCCTGCCTGGAGGCAGGGGCTTTCCCTTCCCCTGTAGCCTACCCAAACTGCCAGGAGGAGGTGGTGGGTTTAAGAAGCCTGGGTCTGAGCACCTCAGTCCTGACCATATGTGATCTGGCCTCAGCCAATTCTCCTGGCTTTTGCCATCCTACTGACTCACTGTGACCAACCTTTCAGGTCAAATTTACCGTACACCCCCCATCCTGTCTCCCAGACAACTCCCCGTTGTTCTTCAAGACTCAACCTAAGGTCAGTCCCCTCCTACAGAAAGCTGCTTCTAACCCTCCCCACCCCTGGATGGCTAAGGGGCCTGCCTTGTGCTCTCGCAGTACCCCATGCTTTCTTCTGTCACAGCCCTGATCACATCACGTGGAAATGTCTCCCCAACTGGGGACCTGTCTCGCTCATCATCATGCTTGTAGCCCAGGACAGGTGCCCAGTGAGGGTTTATTGTATAAATCAATCTCTATGGTCCTAGGGCCCCTTCCTCCAGGAGGTTGGGTCCCTACCCCCACTCCAATCTAGAATCCAAGCCCCTGCTGTTCCTTCCTCCCGGGTATGGACAATCAATCCTGGTTCTCTAGAAGAACCCATGGCTAGGATGCTTTGCCCTAGACGAAAGTCCAGCCTTGGCCTAGAACCAAGATGGGGGAACCAAAGGGGGCCCCTGGGCCTAGTCTGACTCCTGAGTGGAGGTCTGACTGGGTAGTTTTCCAGCTGCAGATATTAGGGGAGTGCACAGTTGTTGAATGCCTGCTATTTGCCAGGACCTTTCAAAGACTATGTCTTATTTCATTTAACCCTCATAAAGAGTCTACAAGATAAGCATTAATACCTCCAGTTTGCAGATGAAGAAACTGAGGTTTGGAAGAGGTTAAAGAATTTGGCTCAAGCCATACAGCTGGTAAATGTCAGGAGACAGGAATTCAGAGGTTGTGCCATTTACACTGTACTTCTCTGCCCCCAGATCTGGCCCGACCCTACCCTGGATACCCTGAGCTGTACTGGCTGCTGAAGCAGCAGGCTGGGTGCCCATTCTTGTCCCCTGAGGAGATGACTCCTTATCAGGGAGCTGCAGGAAGCTGGGAGCTGTGTCTTCCACCACCTTCCAGGCAAGTGCCTCTCAGCTGGCCAGCGGGGCTCTTTGCCCACCTCATCCCACTTCCAGGATGCTGGGGCCGGGGAGGGGAGCAGTTGGAGGCCTCCCTTGAGCAAGGGAGCGGCATGCCTGTTTACATTTGACTACTTCCCACCTTCCTCTGCAGCTATTTCTGAAGGTGGGAAAAACAACATGACTTAAAATGCACAGAGGTTTTGCGTGGGGGTGTGTGTACACTGACACGTAAAACTAAGGCAAACACACGTGCGCACACACATGCACACCCGCATCCACGTGCAGAGGGGAGCCTGGAGTACTCAGCCACCCAGGCCGGTGAGCGGCGGTCAGGAAGAGTGGTGGGGTTCTGCCGTGTGCTATGTGAGTGGAGAGGCATCAGGGACAAGCTGAGTCCTGGGATGGCCCTGTCACGGAGCTAGGGCTGGGGTCCTGCCACACGTACACACCAGAGGCTCCTGCCTCCTGCCCAGGTCTCACCCAAGAAAGTAGGACCCACCAGCAAAGAGATCTTACTATTACTTACCACTTCCTACCAGAGCACCCTGGGGAAAGTTCACTGCTCTGAGCATCTGTTCCTCATGTGTAAAACGAGCTTGTCATTGGGATGAAAGGAACCGGGTGTGGTGCACACAGAGAGCTCAGCAAGGCTTAGTTCTCTTTCATCTCCCAGGGTTGGGAGGCTCCCCAGCTATAGGACTTCTTAGGGGGGGATAGAAGTTGGAGCCCAGGGCTCAACAAGCCCCTATTAAGCTTGCCCACTGTGGGCCCAGTGTCGCCCCCAGGTGGGATGGGGAGCTGTGAGCAGGACTAGATAAAACGTCACACCTTTAAGAGTGCCACTCTGGCAGGACCAAAAATGCAAAATGATTAGGAGAGCCCAAGACAGTGCGTAAGGGGAGAGAGGCTGCGGTGGGTGGAGAGGGCCTTCAGACCTTGCCCGAGCCCCAGGCTCCTCCTCCAACACCTGTGTCCTGGCACCTTTGTCCTACCGATGCTCAGCTATATGGATGGGATCGAGAAGCCATTTAAAAGTTCATTAAAAACATCCAGAGACACCGCGATGAAGAGTGGCCCCCGCTTGCCACAACTGGAGAAAGCCCTCACACAGAAACGAAGACCCAACACAGCCAAAAATAAATAAATAAAATTTAAAAAAACACACAAAAAACAAAAACCAAAAACATCCAGAGATTCGCCTTTCCCTCCACTCCAGGCTCACCCTCTTCCTTGCCCCTGTGGCTGGGCTGGGGGGCGGGCGGTGAGCCAGAGTTCCAGCCCCTCAGCCAGGAGCCTCGGGCCGGGGCTCGGCATCCAGAGGCCCAGAGACGGGCAGCGGCTGGATGACTCATGTTTGTAGCACCTCGGGTCCCAAGGCTTGGCAAAGGCCCAGACAAGTCCTCCCCCTCACTGCTGAACACACAGCCCCTTCCAAGATAGAACTCAGAGCTGCCCACTCACCTGCCATCACCACTTAAGGCTGTCTTGCACATGGCCCACTCATGCAGGCTTGATTAGCAATTTCTGCTGGGAGCGGGAGCTGCAGAGAAAGCTAATTGTCTTTTATCTATAATCTCCCGGGGTGAGCGGGAGTTCAGACTATCACGTGTACGTTTTCCCCAACTGGATTTCAAGCTCTTTGCAGTAGGGGCTATGTCTTGCATGTTTTTTGTGTTCCCAGTGAGCCAAGTGTAGGATTGAGCATGCAGAGGGTACTGGTGAGTGGATACAAATTGTGAAGTGTGTAACTCTCCCATCAACCCTGTGTGCAGACAGAGAAGGGATTGTTTAGTCTCATTTTACAGGGGAAGCAACTGAAGCAAGGAGAGGTTAATTGACACGTCAGAGTTTGCACAGCTTCTGACGTGGTGGGGTCAGAGTTCAAACCCAGGTCTTTGACTCTGTAACCTGCCCCACCAGCCCAGCCAAGGTTCACTGCCTTGCAGCTCAATGCCCGCCTTACAGGAGCAGAGTGCAGGGCTGGTGGCCCCGAATGCCTACTTCAGGTGCCATCCTTTCACAGATGAATGGGTCCTCTGCTCCTCCTCCCCGACGCTACCTGCGGGGGCCCCTCAGACACCATTCCTTGATTTCTGGCTAGAGCGACCTCCCTGGGGGATACACGGGGAAGACCTTGTTCCTCTGTGTGTGTGGCTGGGCCTGGAAGCACAGGGACAGACAGAGCCAGCAGGCTGCACAGAGACCTCAGCCTGCCTTCGGATTGGGGGCTGGGCGCTCCTCTTTGTTCAGGGACAGCTGGAGCCATGACCGTCAGTGGCAGGGGAAGCAGGGCTGCCCACTGCAGGAGCAAAGTTTCTCTTGGAAGGGCTGGCTCTGCAAGCCCCAACGGACCCACCTCCTCCCGGCAGCAGCTCTGGATTTAGCAGAAAGTATGGAATTGATCCCGTATACTCCCCATTAAACTCCAACCCTTGGCAAAGCCCTAAATGAAGAATTTTGGAGAAGCTGACGTCAGGAGCCGGAGCTGCTCTTCTCTCTTTCCTCCATCTCTGGCCCTGCCCCCAGGACAGTCCCGAGCTCCTGCCAGCACTGACAGCGTTGCTCCTCCAGGTGGCTGGTGGATGCAGAGCCTCTCCCTCCCCCAACTCCTCTCCCCTCCCCACAGCCTCTGCCCAGCCGCCCTGAGCTGGGAGCCCTCCGGAGGGAGGAACAGCTCGGCAGTGATCAATTGCCTGGCCTTCCCTGCTGCTTCAGTGCCAGGTCCCCCTGAGCTGCGGAGACAGATGGGCAGCATAATTGAGTGTAGCATTGATAAACTCCAGCCTCCTCACCAGCAGATAAGCGCTGGGTTGGGGGATGCAGAGGTGGGGGAGGCCATCGCTCCATCTGTACACCTGGCCTCCGGCTCCTCCCGAGAGGTGAGCATGGCCCCTCACTCCCACCTCTCATTTAATCACAGACAGCCAGGACCTCAGAGCTGGAGGAGACCTCAGCGTTTATCTAGTCTTCCAGAGTCTGAATTCCATAAATAACTTATGCAAAGGAGGAGTGGTGGAGCGGAAGGAGCCTGGGCTCTGTGATCAGAGTTTGAGTTTGGCTCTGCCGCTCACTGAGTGACCTTGGACAAAGTTAGACGACCCAAGCTGGGAAATGAGGATGAGACCCTCTCACAGAACTGCTGTGAGGAGCCAGGATGCAAGGTCTATGACGTGCCTGTTAGTTGCCTTCATTGCCCCCTTCACCATTGCCTCTCCTCCCATCTTAGCCCCTACTTCTCATCTCTCACCTATCGTCGGAAACTTTTTCTTTCTATTATGGTATAACTTACATACAGGAGAGTATATAACTGGCACGAATCCCAAGTGCACAGCTTGATGAATTTCTACCTTAGTAGATACCAGTACAACCACCACCCATAGCAAGATATTAAGTATTTCCAGCCCTCCCGAGGTTCCTATGTGGCCCTTCCCAGTAAATGTCCAGCCCCCACCTGGAGTTAACCATTGTCCTGACTTCTATCATCATCAATCAGTTTCATCTTTTAAACCCAGAATTCCCCTTCCTTCTCCATCGCAACTTGGAACCAGGGTCTTTGGAAACAGTTGACTCTGGCTTTAGGGAACACCAGAACCTCAGACCTGAAATTCACTTAATTCATCCTCCTGCTTCATAGTGGCTATAGCTTCTCAGGGTCTCACACTTACTCAGCGATCTCCAGGAAGGGAGACTGATTCCTCTTATTCCTCTTTCTTGTTTTACCATTCCCATATCTAGAAATTGCTCTACGCCCTAGGGTCCCCTCTCCGGTTGGAATCCTATGACTTGGGCCTGTGAGTGTCATGCTGCCTTGAGGCAAGAAGATGGCAGGATAACCTCCTGGCAGCCCTTCCCCAAAGCCCTGCTGGGTCTTGGCCACCTCCTGGGGCAGCACTGCTGGCCCCTTTTTGTTGCCAGACCCCTAGGTAATCTGATTACAGAATCTGGGGCACCAGGCAGAGGACAAATGGGGGAGTGACCAGGAAGGAGAGACCCAGACTCACTTCTAACTGCCCCAGACCTCTCCACTTGCCCATTTCAGAGGCTCCTCGCACTCAACTTGTCCCAAGCCCAACATCTCCCACCAAACCTGCTCAGGAGGCACTGCCATCCACCAGTCTCCAAGACTGGAAATCTCCGCCATGGTGACACGTCCCTCTCCCACCTCACACACACCCACCACAGTGCTCACGCTAACGTGCCCTTTTCATTTCTTGTCTTGACTCTCACAGCGGCCTCCTCACCCTTGAGTGACCCACTCGTTCCCAGGCACCTCATGCTCCTCCTAGACTAGACTTGCTATTTCCTTCTCCTCCTCAGGCCTCTCACTCAACCAGCAAAACCTCTCCCCAACTTCAACTATCAAACTCCTCTTCAGCCATAAAAACCCATCCCAAATGCCACCTCCTCTGTGACATGTTCCCAGAGGCCCTCCTAGAAGGGTGGTGACACCCACCGCAGTCCCAGAGACTCTGAACAGACCTCCACGGTAACAGCACCTTCCTTATTGTCATTCTGAGAGCCTGTGTTCTCAGCCAGGCTGTGAGCTCCTGGAGGAAAGGATGGTTTGTTATTTATTTTTGTCTTCTCAGAGCCTAGTGCAGTGCAGAATTTCCTGGTAAGGGTGGGAGGTGTTCTACAGCCATGAACTATGAATCGCAACCCATTAGTGGGTCATGAAAACAGTTTAAAGTGGATAACAATATACATTAAAAAAATGAAATAGAAAATAGAGTGCATTGTATGTAGCTAGACTAAGCGTTGTTTTGAGAAATTTTTCCCCTCTGTTTTACACACACATACACACACACACACCTGTGTACAGACGGATGTGATGCAAAATTGTGCATTTTTGCCCTTGAGTCGCAGCTATAAAAGCTTGAAAATGATGAGTCTGCAGAGCCTCTCTCTTTGAGTGAGGTGAGTCCCTTCAACTCTAGTTGATGCCGCTGGAAGGATGACATAAATCAAAGTGTCAGAGGGAAGATACGACGCCCCCGAGTGCCTTCTATGTGCAGGATTTCTATTTGCTGGCCACTTTAGAGATACCTCATCCCATCCTCCCAACAACCCTGTAAGTAGGTACTTTTTAGAAGAGAAACCTCAAGCTCAGTGGAGACAAGGGATCAGACCCAGGTGCCACAGCTAGAATGTGGAAGAGCCTGAGTGTGAACCCAGCTGCGTCTCATACACCAGCCCTTTCTATTTCCATGATTCTGGTGCCAGAAGCTGAATTTCAAGAGTGGAGGATACTGGGGAGACTGGAGGAGAGAAGGGAGAAAAATGAGAGGGCATCTCCTGGTGAAAGGATGAGGTTTCTCTTGTCTACCCTTGCCCTCCCCTCCCCTCTGGAGTGAGAAGAGTCAGTTCCAGTAAAAACCCTTTCCTGGCCCGGGAGGGAAGGGACTTGTTCCCAGGAAGAAATATCTACATTCCCAGGTCTCTGGACTGGCCCTGGACAGTGGGTGTTGCAATTCTACTGCCTGGAAGGGAGCCTGCCTCGTTATTTCTTAAGTAGGAGTGGAGGGCGCCAGTAGGTAGCCCACAGTCATTTTTGTCTGGTTGCACTGCACCAAAGAGGCTTCAGGGGAGTGGAGCCAGCTTTGCAGGGGCCTGGAGAGCAGCGCCAGGCTGAGCTCCACCGCCACACGCCGCCAGCCTTCTGCTGACTATCTGCCCATCCTCAGGAAACCTCCTCTGACCCCTCCATGCCTCTCCTGGGCTCCTTCCTCTGGTGCCTCAGCGTCCCTCCATCATCCACTGGCTGTTTACTTGTCTGTCTGTCTCTCCCTCCAGACTGTGAGGCCCTCGGGGGAAGAACTGTGCTCCAAGTTGCCAGTTCCTCCAACAGTCTGGCACACAGTAGGAGCTCAGAAGATACCTGTGGAAGGAGAGAAAGAAAGGCAAGGAAGGGCAGGGCACGAGAACAGAAGGGGGCTGGTTGCTTCGGAGCTCCGGAAGAGCAGGTGGACCTGAGTCTGGCCTCGTGAAGGAGACCCAGAACGCACCTCCTGTAGGCACACACCCGGGCTCCCCTGCCCTGGCTCTGGCCGCTGCATGGCCACTGTAGCCCTTCCTTTGATGGAGAAGGCACTTCTGACTTAACTTTCTGCCTCTGGATTCCACCCTACGATGATCCGCCCCCTCTGGAGCTCCCTCAGGCGCCCCCTCTGGAAATCCTGTGGACACTCTGAGATCTTAGGTTAGCGGTTCAAAGGAGGGCTTTGGAGTCGGCTCTGCATCTGAATCCTGGTGCTGGCTGTATGACCTCAAGCATCCTTACTCAGATTCCTCCTAATGCAGGGAGAGAGCCTACCTCATGGGGGGAAATCTGCAAGAATGATGCCTGCTAAGTGCCTGGCGCTCACTGGAGCGCTCTTCCCTTTTCATCTACCTCGGTCTGTCTGAGGCACAGTCCCTGGCTTCCAGGCCACCTGTGTACCAGGCCCGCACCAGACGGCCTGTCCATGGTCATGTGGCCTCTCACGCAGGCAGCCTCTCCTAGGAACCCTTCCATCTCAGTCTGACACTCCTTCCTGACGGAGCTGCCCTCTCCTGGGTCAACTTTAAGCACTCCCCGGGGCCTCCAACCAGGGTCCAGTTCTAGTCTTTAGGACTCGAGAAGGCTCTAGAACTCAGTTCATTTACAGATCACCAATGTCTGACACACTCTCACCCAACAGCTCACTCTTCCTGGCTTAGGTGAGCAGCTCCTCTGTTTGCCCAGGTGCTCCTTGGAAGGGTCGAGAGGGCCCCCTCCTAGCAGAGCTCTAAATGTCCCAGCTTGACCGCAGCCTGAGGACATTCCACACTGGCCATAGGCACAAGCCAGAGGGGCAGCCAAGCCCAGCTACTGACCTCGAGCCTCTCCCGCCTCTCTCCCTATAATTCTCCCTGCCCTTCCTAGAGTTAGCCGGGGTGCTGGGTAGACCCTGCAGCATTCTTGAAAGGCTCCCTCCTGCAGCCCTTCAGACACAGTGGATCCCTGGGAGTTAGGTGCAGCGGAAGGAGAGGGAAGGCTTCAGAGAGATGCAAGCAATGCTCTTTCCTGCCCCCGTGCCTTTGCACATGCAGGGGCCTTGCCCATAAGTCCCTGTCACCGCTTGTGTATTCCCATCTCTGAAGTCTCAGCTCACACTGCCCCTCTCTGAAGTCTTCCCTGACCACCACCCACGCCCCACTAATCAATCCCTTGCTCCTTCCCCCATCCTTGAAGAACCCATATCCACTGTGATGCTCAACTCCTCTCTCAGACTGTGAGCCCCTCGAGGGCAACTCTGTGACTCAGGAGCCCAGAACTAGTAGTGAGAGAAGCACCAAGGCATGGTGGGTGTGGGTGTGGGAGGAGTGCCTGGGGAGAGGGTTTGGGGCCTGGGGGGCTGAGGAGAAAGAGGCAGAGCAAATGGGGAACAGACCAGTTAAACAAGGAGAAAGGCCAAAGCTCTTCTAAGGGAAAAAGAAAATGAAATCAGAATGAAAATTGATGAGGCGGAGAGAAAAGGAGACTCGTTTCATCAGCAGGTTTGCCAGATGAAGCTCAGAGATAAATCACGAGGCGGAAGGAGCCTTGGTCTCAGAGTGGCTCACTGCCTTCTCCTTCTGTCAGCTGTCTCGGGCAGGCCTGAGAGATAAATGGCTGCAGCTGAGGCCCCGCAGTGGGTTTTTTCCATCCCCAACCGCAGTAAGAATGGCCTGTCAGTCCTCATCGCCTCCTCCAGGCCTGCCCTGCTCACGCCTTCATGCGCTCCCCCTCCCGTGGCCCTCCTCTTCCCCTGCTCCCCTCCTCGGCCTGCTGGCCTCTCCCTCAGCAGCGCCCCCATCATCCCTCCCCAGCTCGGGGTCAGGCCTGTGGAGAGCATTTGTCAGAAGCCCTGTCTGACCTTCTGTGCCCCTATCCAGCTTCTCTGAAGTCAGGGTGGGAAGGAGAGGTCAGGGCATGAGAACTGGTGGTAGAGGACATGGGACAGGACAGGGCTGGGTTCTAGTTCTGGCCTGGGACAGACCTTGGAGTGTGTCCTCTTACTTCTCTAGCCCTCGGGCTCCTCATCTGTGAAATGAGGAGGCTGGGCTAGAGCAGTGGTTCTAAAGCTGAGGTCCCTGAACCAGCAGTATCAGCATCACTTGGAAACCTGTTAGACGTGCAGATTCTCAAGCCCACCCCAGACCTCCGGAATCAGGAACTCAGAGGGCGGGGCCTAGTTACCTGTGGTTGAGCAAACCCTCCAGGCGAATCTGATGTATGCGCATGGAGAATCACTGGGCTAGATAACCTCCAAGGACCCTCCAGATGAGATTAGAATTCTGTAAAGGAGAACAGTGCCCGCTAGGAACGCTCAATTAAAACTACGTGGGGACTTCCCTGGTGGCGCAGTGGTTAAGAATCTGCCTGCCAATGCAGGGGACACAGGTTCGAGCCCTGGTCTGGGAAGATCCCACATGCTGCAGAGCAACAAAGCCCATGCGCCACAACTACTGAGCCTGCACTCCAGAGACCACGAGCCACAACTACTGAGCCCACATGCCACAACTACTGAGCCTGTGCACTAGAGCCTGGGAGCCACAACTACTGAAGCCTGAGTGCCACAACTACTGAGCCCACACGCCTAGAGCCCATGCTCTGCAACAAGGGAAGCCACTGCAATGAGAAGCCTGCCCACTGCAACTAGAAAAAGCCTGCACACAGCAATGAAGACCCAGTGTAGCCAAAAATAAATAAATAAATAAATAAAAAGTCATTAAAAAAAAAAAAAAACCTATGTGTATGATGAACTCCTTATCATTATCCTGATAGATGAGTTGAGTTTTCCAGACCCCTCTCACCTTCTCTGTCCCAGCCACAAGGAAGCTCTCTACCCAATGAGCATTAATAGAGCCCTGACTGTATGCTGGCACTGTGAGGGGATAGGGATACAAGGTCATGGGGAGGGCAGGCGGGAGTCACAAATTTAAAAACAAAACAAAACAAAACAAAACACTCTACTAAAGTATGATAAGAATTGTCACAGAAGTACTTACCAAGGACAACAGGGGCATAGTCTGGAGGAGAAAACACAATTCTGCGAGGAAATTTCTAGAAGTCATTGAATTATACACTAAAAATGGGTAGATTTGATGGTATGCAATGTACTTCAATAAAGTTGTTGTAAAAAAACCTCCCAGGGAAGTGTTGCCTAGGTCAGCAGATGCACAGATGGTAGAAGACCATTCTCTACATACTGGGGACACCAGGAGCAAAGGTCCTGGGATAAAAATGATGAAGTGAACTCCAAGAACTGAGTGGTCCCCCTTAGTTTCCAAGAGTGTAGGTGATGTGAAGAGGCTGGAGCAGCAGGCTGGAGCCAGAACAGTCTGGACATGATATTGGAGGTAGAGGGCAGCCAAGAGGGCATCTAAGGCAATGGTACTATAGCCATCAATAATATCTATTATGACTGGATGCACCTTGCAATTTAAATTCTTCCATCTCCACGATCCTGTGTGATATTCACAATAGCCTTGCAAGGTCATAGATGACATTATCCCCATTTTAATGGAAAAGATATTAAGTGACTTGCCCAAGATCATACAGCAAACAAGTAATGGAGCCAGGGCTAAAAGACAGTGTGCCTCCAAGTCCAGACTTGCTTTCTCAGTGGGACGGCAATGTTAAAAATGGTAGCCATTGGCCAAGGACTGCCTATGAGCCGGGCCTTGGGCTGGGCTCTGAAATGAGTGGTTGCACTCAATGCTCAAAACCACAGTAAGATACGGGGATTACTAGCCCCATTTCACAGATGTGGAGGATAGGTAGGTACCTTGCACAAGAACATCCAGCTGGTAAAGCCAGGACTCAGACAAGGTCTGGCTGCCTGCCAAAGCCCCTGCTCTACACTCCGACCCCACATCACCCTCTTCCAGCTCCCACTGCCCAGCTCTCTTCAGGCCCAGAATGGAATGGGAGATTTCCAGCTGACTTCTTATTCAAATTCCCTTGAGCCTGGGCCAACCCAAGAGAAAGAAACTGGCCCCCAGCCTAAGCTGAACAGCCCTTCTTTAAGGGAAGGCCCTTTCCAATCTGGCAGGGGCTTCTTTCCTCCAAGCCCATCAATGCCTTCTGAGCCCCACACACCCACTGGGGGACCAGTGCCTTCCAGGGCCCGGAGCCCAGTGGATAGAAGCACTTCCATCTCATGATCAATAACAGGCATAATTCAGTGACTGCAGCAAGTACAAAGGAGTGTAGGTTAAATCAATATTTAGAAGCTTCGAAATGAAACTAATTAAGAGCGAGCCTTAATGATTTTTACTGTCTGGGAATAAAAAGGACAAAAAGCCTGCCCATATTTCATGAGTCCACCTTAGTAGCTTGTAATCATTTGGGAAGAGCAGATGATGAAAAGTGCTCCGAGCCAGAGCCCCACTTTCTGCATTGCAGGAGAGGGGAGCACCTCGTCCTTGGTAGTAGAAGACGAGGAGGAGAAAATGAATGGGATGGAGCACAGGATGCAAACTGCATTGTGGCAGGCCACTGGCTTAGGTCAGGGATCATTATGTATTGAATTGTGCCCCCCCCGCAACCCCCCGCCAAAGATACAGTGAAGTCCCACTCCCAGAACCTGTGAATGTGACCTTAATTTGGAAACAGGGTCTTTGCAGATGTAATCAAGTAAAGATGAGGTTATACTGGGTTAGGGTGGGCCCTAATCCAATGACTGGTGTTCTTATAAGAAGAGGGAAATTTGGACACAGACACAGAGACACAGGAAGAATTCAATGTGGTGATGGAGATCGTGATTGAAGTGCTGCAGCTGCGAGCCAGGGAAGCCAGGACCAGAGCCTGGGAGAGGCAAAGAAGGAGTCTCCCCTACAGGTTTCAGAAAGACCACGGCCTGGTCCTGCCACCCTTCTGACACACTGATTTCAGACTTCTAGCCTCCAGAACCTGAGACAATTAAGTTTCTGTTATTTAAGCCATCCAGTCCAGTTTGTAGTACTTTGATACGGCAGCCCCAGTAAACTCATGCTGGGATCCTGGATTCTGGTTCCCACTCTACCACTTACTAACTGTGCAAGGTTGGCAAAATGCTTAACCTCCATGAACCTCAGTTTTCACCTCTGAAAAATGGGGATAAGACTAGTTCCTTCCATCTTTTCTGTCCAGAGATCTGGTTCAGATCTAATGAAAACATGAGTGTGAAATACGCTATGAGCTGTGAGTGCTACACAAATACCACCTAGGCTCACTGCTAGTGGAAACGATCTGGGATCGACTCAGGAGCTGTCAGGTGGGTAGGAAGGAAGTTCCTTGCCAGCTCACAGGGCTGTGATCCAAACAGATCACAGGTGTGAGGTGTCTTTGCCTCATTAGAGATATTACATACATGAAGAGTATTTTTATTGTCCTTCTCAACAGAGATTTTATTTGTTGCCCACTTGGCCCTAGGTTTCTCATCTGTAAAGTGAAAGGGTTGGACAACATTATTAAGGTATTTTTCAGCATCAATTCCTGGGCTTATTCATATATACATATTAATATATATTTGATATATATACTTAAAGTAGTATATCTTAGCATCCCAACCTCATTCTCATCCCAGTAGCCCAGGACAATGCAGAGGGGTGCCAGCTAAGTACTGTGGTGAGAGATAGGAGTGCTGGGGTTTTGCATTCCTTTGCCCTCTACTGCCTGGGTTAAGAGAGGAACCAGAGCACTTTCCTCTCTCCTCCCTCAAGCTTACCAGGCATGAAAGGAACAGGAAACCACGCAGGCAGCAAATAAAATCTCTATCGATCATGGGATGGCTGGTATCCCAAGTCCGGCTGGCTCAGAGCTGTTCATCTTAAATAAACGTTCCTAATGATCCGCTCATACTTAATGCTGGAGTTGTCTTGTTAAAGTGCAACGGAACAGGGTGGCTAAATGTGGGGCTGCTGCCTCTCTGTCGGGCCTCTTCCAGGGCTCCAGGGGGGAATAAGGTTCTCAGGTGGCCTCTCAGAATTTTGGAAGGAGCTGCACCTTGCAGCAGTGGGGTTCTCAAATGGGGGGACCAAGCTAGCTTCCTGCCATACGACAACCAACATTCTTCCCAGATGTGTATCAGCGTGGCGAATGAGCATCTGTTTGCACGCCGCCCTCACAGGAAGGAAAACATCAGCAGCATCAACATGATAACTGCCACCATGATGCTGTCACCTGAGATTTACCAGCACGGTGGTCACCCCACCTGCAGCACACCATCTCCATCCATGTCACCACCCCATTGTCATCATTGTCCTCAGCTGTGATCACTAGGACCCCCTCGCTCACTGTCATCACCACACATCACTTTGAACACCCTCCACTAGCATCATTATCCCTCATCCACTGCTGCCACAATCCTGGTCATCATAGTACCCTGGTCATCATAAGAGAACTTGTTTGGCTTCATCTCTGTGACTTATTCAATATCCGAAACAGAAATGGATTTTGCCATTGGGACATATGAGACCTTATAAGGCTAACATGAGAACGAGTGGATTCACATGTACACAGAGATCCATCCTAACAGAAGCATAAACATGGACATGTGATGTATGCACGGAGAGCGCCGGGGGGAAGGGGAGTGGGGTTGGAAGGATAGGCAGGGGACAGGTCAACCAGAGCTCCACATTCTCCTTAGGAGAAAAAAACTACAATCCTTTGTCTCCTGTTATCTCTGTTTTCCAACTCTGGCTGCACCATAGATTCATATGGGGATCTTTTAAAATATACTGATGCCTACATCCCACTCCAGACCAGTTAAAATCAGTCTCTGGGGGTACAATGCAGGCATGGAATTAAAACTCCCCAGAATTTCTTTGTATGTAAATTTTACATCAAAAGAAAAACAAAACAGTAAAATAAAGTTGAACTCCATAGTTGTTAAAGTATTTAGGGAAAAGTGTACTAATGTCTGCAATTTACTTTAAAATGCACCAAAAATAAGATGGATTGATGGATAGATGGAAAGAGATGTGATAAAGCAAGTCTCATAAAAGGTTAATGGTAGAATCTAGGTAGTGGGTATATGATTGCTCACGGTAAAATTCCTTCAACTTTGCTGTATATTTGAAATTTTTCATAATAAAATATTGGGAAAAATATCCAACTGGTGTTACTGTGAAGCTAGGGCTGAGAAACACTGCATCTAAAGGAAAAATCCATAAGCAAGTGAGTTTCTTTCCTCCGCCCTCCATGTGTGAAAAAACATACCCCCTTTCTCATCAAACCAATCAGACTCTCGTCCAGTGTTACCCACCCTTCTTGGGTCTCATCACACATAGACAAGTGGATTTGGATGGTGCACCGGGGGAAATGGAGGCAGCTGCTTGCTGTAGGAGCGGGCAGCTAGGGAGACACCTGGCTGCCCAGCCTCGCAGGGCTGGGCCTGGGACCCACTGCCATACCAGTTGGCCAGCTCTGCTCTGCTCAGATGGCCCCGAGTCTCCTCTTTCTAAAGCCTCGGCTCAGCATTCTTAGCAAGGATTAAATCCTTTCCCAGGAAAACCAGACCAGAGTCTATTGCAGAGAGAGAGAGAGAGAGAGAGAGAGAGAGAGAGAGCGCGCGCGCGCGCGTGTGTGTGTGTGTGTGTGTGTGCGTGTGTGTGTGTGTGTGTGTGTGTGTGTGTGTGTGTGTGTTGGATACCGCGGGCGGGGCCAGGCCCCATGTCTCATCTGCATGCTCCTCCACAGCTGGCTCGTCCTGTCGGGGGAGTGCCATGGCAACACCGTGCTCTTTAAACACAGGAGTTTGTGCTGCCATCGCAAAGCAGCATTAGGCAATTTAATTAAGGAGCTGGCAGCAGACAAACTTTGTGAGTTAAAGGCATTTTATTAAATCCCATTGTATTATGCAGCTCAGTTCCCCCAGGAGCTGCAGAGCTGGGGGAGGACAGAGGAGAATTTGCTGGGGTTTCTTTTCTCTTCTTTGCTTTTTTCTGGCCTCCTTGCTGCTTCATGAATGCATTCACTGAACATAGGGGGACCCCAACTGTGATTGCCTGCTCCCCCTAGCCCAAGCATCAGGCCCTGGCCTAAGGTCTGCTGGCTGCAGTCTGGGCGGTATGATCACCAGCACTGACCCCGTGTGTGTATCACCATTCACAGGGCACTCTCAGCGCGCTATCTCAGGGCCAGGCCTCCAACCCGAGCTTCAGTATCTACTCGGCACCAAGCTCAGTGTCTCCCATGCAGGGTCTCACTGAATCCCCCCACACCCTCAGAGTAGGAACTTCTGGCAGCCCCATACTACAGATAAGGAAAGTGAGGCTTACAGATATTACGAAGCCTGCCCAGGAGGATCTTGTAAGTAGTATGTAGCAGAGAAGCAAGCCCAGACAGGCTGACTGCAGAGGCCGAGGTTCACAACACTGCTCCCTGTTACCTCTTAAGGTTGGTGACTTTTTTCCTGTTTCAACCTTCGGAATGGGTTCCACTCCAGGCGCCCAGCTAGGAAAATAATTCCAGGGTGAAGCTGGGGTGGGACTAGGCATTCTCCAGGACCCTGACCTCCTAACCCACCACACCTAGAATGTGTGAATGTGCCTCGTGAAAGGTCACACCCAAGCGCTGAGAACATGCTGGCATGTTCAGGGGGTCCAACCTGTCCTCCTGGCCGCCTCAGGGAGAGTGTCTGGCTGGGACCTGAAGCCAAGTCCATCTCCTCTAAGGACCCAGAGGTCAGGAAACCAGATGAAAGACCATAGGCTGCTGTGGCTGGATGTGGGGAAGAACTTCCTGGGTGAGAGAGAGGTGGAAATAAAAAAGGCATGTCTTGCCAAGAAACTGCATTTTAGCTCATCTGCCCCAAGAGGAGCCCACCCAGGCTCCTGCCTCCCGGCTGCGGAAGCGTGTCTGGGGCTCGCGTGCCTGCCAAGGACCCCACCCTGAGGCCTCCCTAACCTGGCAGCCCTCTCAGCTCCTGGCTTGTGAGAGTTCCTCCCGTGCGAGCAAGCCTAGGGGAGTCCAGCCCAGCCCCAGCGGTTCTGGGGAGGCCCACTGTCCCCCTGGGATCCAGCTGGCCCCTGGGCCACAGGGCCTCCCTCCTCAGCCTCTTCAGGTGCCCAGAGTTGTGCCAGCAAGGGGAGAAACGCCTTTCGCTCTGCAAACGTTCACCGAGCTCTACCCAGTGCCTGCCCTCCAGACCTGTAGACAGTTCTCTTGGGCTCAGTTTCCTTAATCCTAAACTAGGGGCAATGGCATACACCTTGTCCAGCTAAAACAGATGCAAAACAATTAGCTAATTTCATTAAGGGCTTTTTCTCTGCCAGGGACTTGCCACACATCACCTCTTTTAATCCTTAGATGAAGGAACTGAGACTAAAAGAAGTTAAGCCTTGGGCCCAAGCTCATACAACTAGGAAGGGGCAAGAACCAGTGTTCTTGACAACCCCATTTTATATATATATAAACTTATACATATGCATGTATATGCATATGTAGGTATATATATATGTATATACATGTATATATAATTATTACATAATTATATATAAATAGCAGCATTGAGATATAATTTATGTACCATAAATTCAATCACATTATGTTTGAAAAATAAATTTAATGGCTGGATTTGCCACCAAGCTTATGGATGTTTTACTGTTACCCAACAGGAAGCTCCTCTTGGAAGGTGCATTCAGTAGTCTCAGCAAACGGAGCCAGACGAGTCCAGCCATGGGGCTCCTCAGGAGCCAGCTGTGGGGTCTGTGTCTTCTCCCAGCCTCCACCTCTTTTCTTAACGCTCCCCCCTCTTCTCACCCCTCCTCCACTTTGCTCTCATCCATCACCATCCTCTCCCCGCCCCCACCAGGCCCTGATGCTTCCTTCTGGCTTCCGGGTCTCCTCTACCCATCCCCACTCCCTCACCCCCACCTGGCAGAGACTGAGCCACAGCTGCAGGTGCTGTCCAGGTGACCCCTTTGAGAAGTCCCCAGAGGGGTGGCCATGTGTGCAGGCAGGCCAGGGAGGACAGAGCTGGCAGCAGCGGGAGGGCAAAGGGCCAACTCGACGGATGCCCAAGTCCATACTGCCACCATGTAAATCTCCCAGGGAAACAGCAGCATTCTAATCCCAGCTCCACCACTTACCAGCGATGGGACTATCTCACAGAGCCCCAGTTTCTTCTCACTTGTAAAATGGGGATAAGAATATCTGCTCTGGGGCTTCCCTGGTGGCGCAGTGGTTGAGAATCTGCCTGCCAATGCAGGGGACACGGGTTCGAGCCCTGGTCTGGGAAGATCCCACATGCCACGGAGCAACTGGGCCCGTGAGCCACAATTACTGAGCCTGCGCATCTGGAGCCTGTGCTCCGCAACAAGAGAGGCCGTGATAGTGAGAGGCCCGCGCACCGTGATGAAGAGTGGCCCCCGCTTGCCACAACTAGAGAAAGCCCTCGCACAGAAACGAAGACCCAACACAGCCATAAAATAAAAAAAATAATAAATTAATTAATTTAAAAAAAAAAAAAAAAAAAGAATATCTGCTCTGAATTTTAGTAGGTAAACTTCATTGAATACTTACTCTGTACTGGGCCTTTCACAAAGCTTAATTCTTATCTGACCCACATAACAACCCCCTGAGAGTGGCAGTTATATTTACTGAAGAGGAAATGGAGGCTCAGAGAAGTTAAGCAACTTGCCCAGGTCCCACAGCTAGTACATGTAGGAGCCAAGATCCAGGTCCAGCACTGTGTGATGCTGAGCCCTCACTCTTCAGCACACCAACTGCCAGGCTGCGAGGGAGCCTATGGGATGGATGTGTGCAAAAGTGCTTATCAACAGAAATCTCCAGAACAACTAAAGCAGAGGGTCTTTCCCCCAACTCTCACAGGGCTCTGCTATATAGCCTGGCCAGTTTTCTTCCACCGAGATAAGAACAAGTGCTCCAGGGGCTATGTACCCTCCCTTCTGCTGGAGCAGCGTGGGCTGCACATGTGTTTGTGTGCATGTGTCTGTGTGTGTGCACTTGTGTGTTGGGGAGAGGCACAGTGCCCAGCCAGGTGAACCAGCTAAGAGAGGAGCAGATTTGGAGGCTGTTATTTTGCCATTGCTTGCTCTCCTGGGCTCAAGGCCTGGGTGGTGCCAGCTCGTTTTCAGTCATTTTCCCAGGGAATTAACAGGGGAACATTCTCGTCTGTAATAATGATAAAAATAATAATAATTAACTCAGCTGTAGCTTATATTTCTCCAGCATCTCTCTCCCCAGATCTCAAAACTCTGGGCAAATAGCAAATCTGCTGGCTTTCTAGCCATACCCCAGAGCCTGGGAAGTCTAAGTTACTGGCAGATTTTCTGTCTCCTCCAGCTGGGTGGCAAGTCAGGTGCACAGGAGACTGGTCCCAGAAGCTGCCCTTGGAGTGCCCCTAGCAGAGCTGGGAAACAACCCCAGGTGCTCTGCCTCTCCACCTTCTCATTCCATCACATTCTGGGATCACCCTGTGTCCAGGAGCAGGAGAAGAGGTAAGGAAGGGAGCAAGGTGTCAGCTGTCTTTGCCCAAACTTAAGAAGTTCCCCCATCTCTGGGCTCCCACACAGTGGGCACTGCCTTAGGGAGAACAACCCCTTGCTCCTCCAGCCAATGAAACCACATCCGGCAGGTCTGGTCCCTGCAGAGGATGGCTGATGGCTTTTTCTGATCCCAGCCAGGAGTCATTACGCACCAAATGTCTAGTTTAAACAAGTGATTAGGCAGCTCTATTAAGAGCGCACGTGCTTCCCGCCAGGGAGGGACAGGAACTTCCAGAGGAGGCGGAGGACCTCAGGGCCTTGCAATGGGCTTTCTCCTCCAAAGCATTCTCCAGTGAATCCAGTGCAAGGAGGAGCTCCCAGGGTTCCGGGAGCCAGCATCCTGGCAGAGTTTTAGACACAGAGCCCACTCCTCAGCGTCCAGGCAGCCCACCCACGCCCTGATAGACATGAAGGACTCTGAACAATTTAAATACAGAGAAGCCAAAGCTCTCCTGTGGCCTGGGGCTTCAACCTCTCCAAAGACATTCTTGAAAAGCAATTACTGGATCTGAGTTATTGATACATTTCCTTTGCTTCCTCCAGGAGCTGCAGGACATGGAAAGGGTCAGAAGGGTAAACACAGTCAGCAACTGTGCTTATCATAAACATATTCCCCCAGCATCTCCAGAGAGGAAAAGCCTACTTAATCTCGAGTCCACAGATGTACTGAAGAGCCTGGAAAATACCTGAAATTGTGTGTTTGTGTGCACATGTGTGAGCGTGAGCGTATGGGTGCATTTTTCAGGAGAGAAGGTCCATAGCTTGTATCAGATCCTCAGTGGGGTCTATGACCCCCAAATGCTAAGGAGCACTGCTCTACTGATTCCTTGGTCAGTTCTAAAGATGATGGGTTGGCCCCTTTCCATAAAGGTCTCTTCATCCTTCAGAAACAGCAGTGGATTTTGAGGCCTGGATTCTACCTGCTTGAAGAGGGGGGCTAGGACGAGTCTGGGGACACAGCTGAAGCAGAACTATGACAGGGAGTCTTTTGCCAGGCGGAGCTGTGGCCGCCTCTAATCTAGCTGCAGTGATGAAGTGCCTTCCTCGTCACCTCATTTTTCCCGTTGTGACAGCTCCATATCTGCTGTTCTCTGTCACCCCAGTGACAGCCTTCTAATGATGAAGGCAGCAACAATGTCATATAAATCCCTCCAGAACCCCAGGGGCTAGAAGGAGATCAGGTTCAGGAAGCTGGGAGCCAAATGCTCTACACAGCAGAGTGGAGAGACCAAAGTCTTTAGAATAGGAAAGACTTGAGTTCAAATCCTACTTCTGCTTCTAACTAGCTGTGTGACCTTGAACAAATTACTTAACCTCTCTGAGAGTCAGTTCCTATATCTGTAAAATGGGAATAACACCTCAAGGGTTATCTTGAGGATTCAATGAGGTAATACTGACAAAGAATCTGGCATAGTGCTGGCACACAGCAGGAGATCAATAAATGAGTTCTTTTTCACAGCAGGCATGGATAGGGACGTGCACACCTACACCCTCCTGCTGCACTACTGCAATATCAGAGAAAAGGGACCCCAGGGGAGAATGGCTTCTTGGTAACACGTGAATGGCAGTCAGAAGCCACGTCTGCCCACACTGACCCGAATCTCCCAATCCTTCATGGGTCGCCAGAAGGCCCCTTCTCCTCTGTACAGTGCTCTTTCCTGACATCCCATAATTGCCATCTAGGTTTTCCATCTGTATCGTGCAGCCTCTCCTCTCCATCTCTCTGCTTGTGATGAGGGAGGCCACTGGCTCTCCTTGACCCCTTGGCTGCTTTAGCAGCAGCCCCCCACATCCATCCCCACCCACTTCTCCAGGGCCTCCCCTCCTCTTCTCTTTCCCTGAACTGTATAGCAACTGGCTGTTCTCTTTTGTGCTTGCAAGGCCTTTGAACTTGTTGTTCTGGAATGCCCTTCCACTCTCTGCTTGGGGAGCTCTTAATGATCCTCCGGTGCCAGCTCAACTGTCACCTCCTTTGTAACAATCCCTGCCCTCCCTCCTCTTGCTCCTCCAGAACCTACCCTAGTTCAGCAGGAGCCATGGAGTGCCTGCCTCCCTAGCTTGAGTTTCTCCAGAGCAGGGGCTGGCCCTGCTCTAGCCTGGCTTCCCCTTTGCCTCGCACAGGGGTTGGCACATGGTTGGTGCTCAACAAATGCCAGTTGGGGTAAAAGAACAAATGGTGTGATGGCCCATGGCGGGCAGTGGGGTTGTCCTTAACAGGAGGCTTCCTGTAAAGGGGGCAGACCCACCCCATCTGTAAAAGGTGGCTAGCTTGGGTCCTGCTGGAGAAGGCCTAACCCTGTGTCTAGACTAGATGAGTAGCAGGTGACAATGAGAAGGCTGATGTGCTCATCCCATTTGGATTCTGTACTTGTCTATTTCAAGCCACGGGGTCAGGGCAGAGGGCTTCTGCCAGTCACCCCAGAACCTTCTCTACCTTGCACCTGCACCGGGAGAGGAGGCGGATGGAGGGGAATTAACCATCGTGAGCACTGGCAGTGTTAGGGCGATCTCTGTGAGGCTGGCATCCTCGACTCATTTCACAGATGAGGACACGGAGGGTCAGAGGTGACTCACTGGCCCAGAGCCAGGCAAGAAGCTGCACAGAGCTGAAACTGGAGCCAGGTTGGTCCAGCTCTAGAACGAGATCTCTTTTCTTCACAAGATACTGTCTTCTGCAGAAATCATAACACAGCATCCAGAGGGAACAGGAATGGAGAAAGGCTCACACTGAAAGGTTGTGTGTATCCATGTGTGCGTGGGTGATACTTCTTCACCAACGACAAAGACAGAGAGAATGGATGGAGGAAGGTTTGGACAGCCTCTCCTCCCACATGTCTGGATGCGGGTCAGAGGATTCCACTCTGGGGTTCAGGTTCACAAGGCAAGCCTCTGAGCAGGCGTCAGTCTCCAGGTACCGGTGGGGAACGGCTCTCTTAGCACAGCAATAAACAACCCAGGGGGCTTCAGCCCACCCCTGTTTCTATGCCGCCATGTTTGGTTACTTGCACTACTTGGCCGAAGTCTCAACCCCAAAATCATGGGAAGGAAATGCGGGGAGGGGGAGCAAGCCCTCCACCGTGAGAAAAGAGGGGAGTCCAGACACAAGGGTGAAATGAGGGGAAGGAGCTGGGGACAAGCTGCTTGGACTGAACCAACCCATCTCAGAGATTTAAGTACCTTTATTTTTGATCAGAAATATGTGATCTGGAAAATCTTGGGACTTCTATGCTTTTTGGGTTTTTGTTTTTGTTTTTTGCATGTGTGTTATTGTTTCTCTTAAGTTTTTAGTGCTCCTTTTCAAAAATCTACTCTTGTTTCCATTGAAATTGAGAGAAAATCGGGATCGTAAGCACCTGGGTTCGTGAGCAGCTGGGGAGCAGCACAGTCTGCTGGGGACTCTGGAGGAGCTGGGGGAGGGCAGGAAGGAGAGAGGGGTAAAGGGAGGGAGGACCAGCAATCACACCCAGGAATGAACAGTGGCTGTGAAGAAGGCTGGCGCTCCTTGCACACGGGAACTGTTTCAGGTCCAGGTGAGCTTCACAGGCACCCCCCGCACCTGGATTCAGAGCCAGGACCCTGCAGCAGCCGAGCAGCTTTTCCGGCTCCTGTACGGGTGCCTGGAGGGCAGCTGGCTTGCCTCCTGTTGGAGTGGGAGAAGGTGCCAGGGAACCTGTGGTGACGGCAAGATTCTGAATCCAGGTAGCCAAGGAGCAAGACGGCAAAAAAAGAGGCTGGAAAGTTAAGGGGAAAGGAAGGCCTTGAGGAGCCTGGTGTGGCAGGGTTAATAGTTTCCCTCAAGAGAGATTTCATGCCCCATTGAATAAACGAAATACTACGCAATTGCAAAAGAGCCGTCCCGCAGCGTATTAGATACCACCACACTGCTCTCTGTCAGTCGCCATCACGGTGACTGATGACTTATCAAAAGCCACACTGACATTTCCAAATGAGATGTTTTGATAGAGGTGCCATTCAACAGGGCCCAAAAAGCCAGAGAGAACTTGAATGTAAATGAGGAACATTTGTCACCTTTGTCTCACTTATTTAAAGGTTTCTTGTCTGACAACAAGTCCTTCAGGAGAGAGCTATGGAGAGAGGTGGACTGCAAGATGGGCAGGTGAGAGGGAAGGGAAGAGCACGATCCTGAAGGAGCCCAGAGGAAGAGGAGGACTGCGCCCGGGAACAGCAGGAAGCCAGGGGCAGCAGAGGCCGGGGAGATGGCTCTGATTTCTATGCCGACTCACTCTGTGACTCAGCAGAAAGGAGCCGCAGCAAGAACACAGGCCTGCACCGTCCAACATGGCAGCCCCATACGCGGCCAGTGAACATTTGAAATGTGGCTAGTCCAAACTGAGAAGTGCTGTACACGTAAATGCACACCAGCTTGTACAGATTTAATGTGCAAAAAGAATGCGAAGTATCTCATTAATAACTTTGTTACGCTGATTACATTTTGAAATGATAATTTGGGGGATATATTGGGTTAAATAATATGTTATTAACTTCACCTGTTTCTTTTTACTTTTTTAATGTGGCTACTCCATATGTTAAAGTGTGGTTTACATTATATGCCTATTGAACAGCACTAGCATAGACTGTGGATCAGAAAGATGTAGGTTCAATCCCACCTCCACCACTTACTCAAGGCTCCCCCGTCCCATTCCTGGGAGCCAGGACTGAACACTCTCCTAGCCTCATCACTTATTAGCTGCATGCTCAGCTCTTCCACTGGCTCTCCATGAGAATCTGGGAAACTATTACCCCTTGGCACCTTGGTTTTCCCAAGTGTAAAATGAAGGGATTAGGGCAGATGACTTCTGAGTGCTCCCCAAAGCTCTATGACCCACAGTATGAATCAGCCAACCTCGGCGCACCTGTTTCCTCACCTGAGTCTTTGCGAGGGGCAAGCAGCAGCAGCGGGCTGAAGGGAGGAAGTGCGGTAGTGATGTTCCTGACCTCCTAGGGTGGCTCGATGTGCCTGTGCCTTATGGCAGACACCACTGCCCTCCGGGCTGGGATCTGGGCCATGGGGTGCTGCGCCGAAGCCCCCACGCCACCAGGGTGTGGAGCCTGGGGCTGTGACCAGCCGAGCGAGCCCAAGTGAGGAATTCAAAGCGCTCTGCTCGTGAAGTGTGTCTAAAGAAGGTGGGCAAGGCCTTAAAATCTTTACCCAGGAGCATCACGGCATTGCCTAATCCCTGGGGAAGTAAATATCCTTCCTACAGAGCTGGCCTGGGCTCCCAGCTGCTGCCCACAACCAGCCCCTCTCCTCTCCTGAGGCTCCCACCTCCCCAGGCCAGGGCAGGGGTAGGGACGAAGATCCGGACTACCAGGGGGACCAAGGTAGGAAGAGGGTGCTGACAGCAACCTGAAGACCTAGTTAGCCAGTGCTCCAGGCCTCTGACCAAGTCCAGCTGGGGGCTGATGGCTTCTCTCTCAGACTCTGAGCTTCAAGGCCTTAAAGAACAGGGGACAGAGCTCTTCTTGTCACATCCAGATCAAACAACCTTTCACAGAGGGTGGTCCATGGTCCCCTTAAACCAGAGTTAGGTTCAGAACAACCATACAGGGTGCTTGTTAATCCTGCAGATTCCTGGAATCCACCCAGACTTCTGGAATTGGATTCTCTGGAGGTGAGACCCAGGAACCTGCCTGCCTAACACACTCTGGAGGTGGTGTTTGGTAAGCACTGATGGAGATCCCAGTGAGGGTTAGTGTAATGACTTCCGGGAGGGGGAGAACCCTCCTTACCCCCAGCCCAGAGCAGGCTGCATTTCTGTCAACCCCATCAGCAGGCGAGCGGGAGATGTTAGAGCAGAAAGTGAAGGACCAGGTATGCGTTGCAAGGGGAAGGGAAGGCTGGGGTCAATGCACCCCTCTTCTCGCATCTGTGCAGCCCTATACATCAAAGACGGTTCCCAGGCACCTGAGGAAAATGGGTCAAGCTGCAGCAGCAGGGGCTGCGGTAGGAATGTCCTGCCATGAGGAGCCAGCCACCCTGGAGCATCTCTGGCTTCTTTTCTTTAGAGACAAGAGACAGGCCTATGAGGATGAGCCCTAAGCGCCCTCCAAGGGGAAGGGGTCTTGAGGCTGTGGACCCAACCTTCCCAGGCCTTTCCCTCAGGTCAGGCCGAGGAGAGAGATCTGGCAGCAGGTGGAGGCAGACACGGGTGGGGGAGGGAGAGGAGGAACTCAGGCAGGTGGCCCAGCCAAAGCCAAGAGGAGCAGTGGGGAAACAACACAGGGCTGGAGCTGGTTGGTCCGGGGTTGGGGGGGGGAGGGGGAGGGGCAGGGGAGGGGGAGGGGCAGGGGAGGGGGAGGGGCAGGGGAGGGGGAGGGGCAGGCCATGGGGAAGATGCAGAGAGAATGCTGGAGAGGGCTGCCGTCTGTGTCTCCCTCAGGAGGCGGTGCCGGAGGGGCCTGGGTGGAACCCAGATGAAGCTGTGGCCTCTCCCAAGGCTGCCCTCACTGGGGGATAAATCTCAGCTGCTGACCCGCCTGTTAGCAGTGGAAGCCTGGGAGAGGACGTGACCCAGTGGCCTGGAAGCTGAGGCTCTGAGAGGAAATCCCTTCCCCTCCTGATTCCCACCTCCATGCGCTTTTCACCTCCCCACGAGCCTCCAGTCAGTGCTCCCACCAAACTAAAGGATGGCGCTCAGATGCGGTGGCACCCACCAAAGACGCCCTCTCCTGCAGCGCCACAGGCTTTGTTCCAGGGGTCATGCAAGGTGCTCCATGCCTGCCTGCTGACGTGCAAACCTTCACCTGCCGGCCTCATACCATCCGCCCTGCTTTATCTACGAGGAATGGGAGGCTCACAGACTCAGGTTACCAGGTGGTGGTGGCAGCCCTAACCCAGGCTGCCCCTGACCAGACGGGAGCCTTCCACCAGCGTGGAGCCGGGTGAGCTCCTGCCAGAGTCACCAAAGGCGGCGGTGGAGGCACCAGAGCCAAGGCCCTGGCTTCAGGAAGGAGGAGGGGACTTGTGGAAGGTCACAGAGAGAGCCAGTGGCAAAGCCAGGATGAAGACCCTGAATTCCTGGTTCCAAACCTAGCTCCTCAAGCAGCAGCAACGCGACGACATGGGTGAGCTCAGGGTCGCTCCGCAGCCAGAGGCGGGGGCCAGGAGCCAGCAGCTATTCCCTCACCGGCTGCTGCTCAGGATTAGTCAGTTCTCACTGAAAAGTGACCTACTGGAGGCTGGGACCCAGGGCTGAACAGCTCCACACAGGACAACTACGAGGCTGTGAAGTCCTGGAGGGCAGGGATGGGTCTTGTCTTTGGATCCCAGCACGTAGCATAGTTCCCAGCACACAGTGGCAGTGATGGATGAATGAAGGAATGTGTGAATGAATGAATCAAACCGGCCTAATGTGTGAGGCTAAGTCGGGGGAGGGGCTTGGTAGACTCAGGACTCTGCATGCGCCTCATTTCCTGCCTCTGGGAGGACGCCAGGCATTGTGCTGGGGGTAAGCCATGGGCAAGAGAGCAAAGAAGCACCCAAGGACAGGAGAGACAAGTAAGCAGTAAGAAGCATGATGGGCTGCGTGTTCCTCCTGAGGCCGGACCCCTGTGTGACCTTGAGCAAGTCCCTTCCTTCTCCAGGCCTTAGTTTGTTTAGTAGGAGCGGGGCTGAACTAAATGATGCAAAGTCACTCACACTGACCCCATGAATAGCAGGTGGTGGGCATTGGATCCTCTCCCAGCTGCAGAGAATCACAGCTTCACCACAGGCGGGCACTGAGGGGGTGTGGAAGATCAAGGCCAGGCAGAGATGCCCCAGCCCAAGGGAGGCAGACGCTCCTGGAAGCTGGGTCCCCAGAGATTGCGCAGCCAGAGGTAACTGGCTGTGACAGAGGAGCGAGTCAGTAGTCAATTCCATCAATAAAACTTTGATTGCCTAGGAGCCTTGTAAACAGGCAGCTCCCCTGTGGGCCCGAGGCACTCTCTTTCCTTCTCCCTCCTGCCAGCACCGGCTCAGCCCAACCCCAGCCTGTACCAGCCACCAAACATCCCTCAGTCTCTGGTGCAAGGTGGGCAGCCAAGGGTTAAACGCCCACTGGCAGGTGAGGGCCCAGGGCCATGGGACAGTGGGAGGTGGAGGGAGCCAGAATCACTTAGCTCTCAATTAGTCCAAATTAAAATCAGGAGTAAGATGACAATTACAACTTGCAGTGGGCTAACTGTTTTCCCTCAGAAGCTGATCGTTTTGCAGACTGGGGAAATTAATTGTTTGAAGTCCCAGGTGGATTGGCTTTGAAACCAGCTGAGGCAAGCAGTCCCTGCCTCCTCCTGGACTGGTCCTCCACCTCTCCACCACCCCTCAGGGCAGCCACCTAGCCTCAGGCTTCTGCCCTTTGGGATCCTCGGGCAGGGACAGACTGAGGGTCTGGGGGCTCTGGGTAGGCGGAGGGGGGACACTGGCAGAGAGGCTGGGCTGGGGAAGCAGCTGCGCAGAAGGTGCAGCTGGTCAGAAGCCAGCAGTGCTAGGGGCTTCCAGCCCAGCTGCCAGGAGGGCCCACTGTAGCTGCAGGTGTCTCCCTGCCTGACCTCCTGCCGTCTGCCCAGCTGAGGGGTGGGCTCTAAGAAACCTCTTTGGATTTGCCAGAAGTTGCCATATCCAATAGTCATTATAACATTCATGCAACAAACACCAATGTGCCAGGCACTAAAAAAGGACGAGGGACACTGCAGTGAACAGTACAGATACCACCCCCTCTCTCGTGGAGCTTACATGGGGAGGAGGGGGATAGACAATAAATGGAGAATAAATATGTAGGTAAATAAAACGCCCGATAGTGACAGGGTTCTGAAGGAACATGGTAAGCAGAATGGCCCTCCAACGACCTTCACACACTAATCCCTGGAATCTGCTGAATCTGTTACCTTACATAGCAAAAGGGACAGTGCAGATGTAACTAAGGTTGTGGACTTTAAGGGGGAGTGTCCCGGATTACCTGGGTGGGGCACATCTAATCACATGAGTCCTTAAACACAGAGGACTTTGTCCAGCTGGAAGCAGAAAGGAAGTCCAAGCATGCAAGGATTTGGCGTCCTGTTGCTGGTTCTGAGATATAGCGGCTACGCACAAGGACTGAAGAGAGGCCTCCGGGAGCTGACAGCCAGCGAGGAAGCAGGGCCTCAGTCCTACAACCGCAAGGAACTGGGTTCCACCCGCCACCTGCATGAGCTTGGAAGTGGATTCTCCCTAGAGCCTCCAGATGAAGCGTCCAGCCTGGCTGACACCCTGATTTTGGCCTTTTGAAACCTGGGGCCGAGAGACCAGGAGAGCCATCCCAGATGGCCTTCTGACCTACAGAGCTGAGACAACAAATACGTGTTGTTTTAAGCCGCCAAATTTTTGGTGATTTGTTACAGCAGCATTAAAAAACGAATTCAGGAACTAATCGTATAGGATAGTGACTTGGTGCTGCTGTACCCTGGGTGGCCGGGAAGGGCTCTCTGAGGAGGGACCTGTCCTGAGACCTGAATGAGGAGGAGGAGGCAGAATATGATGATCAATCTGTCCCCATTTCCCAGCTTTAACTCTGAAGTCCTGAATATCAAAAAGCCCCAAGCAAACCAAATGGTCGGTCACTGTAAGGCAGAGGGGACAGCAGGGCAAAGGCTCTGAGGTGGGGGGCTTTCGGGTGAGTCACCACTGAAAGCATCCTGGGGGAAGGGCTGTCAAATACAGGAGCAGGTGATGGAGCTGTGGGGACTCTCACTCAGAATGGGGACTGAGCAGTTCTAGCTAAGCTGTGGGCCTGCCCAGAGGTGGGGCACTGGCTCCTTCCAGAACCCTCTCCTTCCAGCTGCGGGGCTTAATTATCACTGCCTTTCCAGTCCTGTCCCTGGGCTACTTCCTCTCTCCCCTGCTCTGCCTCCTTCCCCAGCCGGCCTCTGCCAGTGCCCAGGTGTCTCCTCAGTGCCAGGGTACCAGGTGCTTACTGCTGCTTTCCCTAGTGGGATGCTGGCGCACCACCAGTGGCTCACAGCAGGGGGAATTATTTGAGGTGTCTTTAATTAGTGAGACAATAGGAGGCTGGAAAGAAGGGAAGACAGAGGTCATGGATGGCTTCACGCCCCGTCAAAACGTGCCTGGGGGCCTCAGAAAGCCTGAGAAGTAGAGGGAAAGGGAAAAGCAGAGATGGGCAGGGGGCTCCTCTACACCCTCTGTCCTGCTGTCCCACGGCAGCCCCACCTTTACACGAACCCATCCCCCTCTCAGTGCAGGTCACCTCCAACACTGGAGGCATGCAAGCAGCAGCTGTTGGCCTAAGCAAGGAGCGAGAGTTGCGTAGTGTGAGAGTAAAGAAGGACCCCAGGCAAAATTTTGGCTCTTTGTCTCGTTAGCTGTGTGATGTCTGGCAAGTTAATTGTTCTGGGTCTCAGTTTTCTCTTCTGTACAATTAGAGTAATAATACCTACTTTGTAGGGTGGTTGTTGTGAAGATTAGAGTTGTGGAAAAGTGCCCCACATGGAGTAGGTACTGGATAAATGGTAGCTATTTCGATTATGAGCACTGAACCTCCCATCCCGAATCCGAGACCCCTGAATCCAACATATCTCAAATCAGAGTGCGCCCAAGAATCAGCTGGAGTGCTTGTTAACATGCAAATATCCACCCCACTCCTCTGATCCCTGATTCTGCAGGCCTGGGGATGGAGCCCAGAAACCTGCAGATTGACTCACTTCCAAGCACGTGAATCTGATGTAGGTGCCTGGGTCTGCACTTGCTGTCCCAGGCCAGTGTCTGCCTCCTGGGGGGAAAGAGCTGGCCCCAAACTGTCCAGCATCATATCCATTTCAGAAGCTGCCTCCACATATGAAAAGAGCTGGCTGGGAGGTAGAGCCTTTCCCCCCATCCTCTACCCTCACATGGAGGTGTGTGCCTTAGGCAGCCTCCACACCTAAGCAAGGTGAGTTGGTCCTCTGCCTCCTGGGACGTATGCTGTAAGAGCCTCAGGTGGTCAGAGCTCACCTAAGCCACCTCATTTTGCCTCCTTGCTTTTCAATGGAAGAAACTGAGGCCCAGAGCAGGAAGGGACTTACGCAAGGGTACTTAACGGAACTCGGCTTCTGAACCTGATCTGCAAGATAAAAGTCCTTGGTTATGGGACCACTGGTCCCTTTCAACTCTAATGTTTAGGGGATTATTTACTCCAGTTGGCTCCACTCGCCCCAGGTTGAGAATGCCCAGGGCTGATTGCCTTCTTTGATCTCTAATCAACCTCTCTGACTTCCAGGCCAGGAGGTCTGTAAAACTTTGATTGCATCCCAACTCCCAGGTCTCATTCACTTTATGGTCTATGTTTGGTGGGCATTCTCTCTTTCCTATTTTTGTTTTCCTCCTCCCTCTCTCTTTCTACACATTCATTCAAGCTTTGATTCTGTGCCTGCTCTGTTAGCACTGGGGATACACGAGATGAACAAGACCCAGCTCTGCCCTGGGGAAGCTCTCAGCCTAGCAGGGCAGACGGACAGACACAGGTCTCATGTAGGCCCAGGGGCTGTGAGATGTGTTAGACAGGGGCACCCACAGTGGGGGCTAATAAAGGTGAGAGCCAAAAGGGCCCTCGGAGAGCCATATCCTTCCTCTCTGTCCTTTGGACCTCTCTCCTGCCTTTGGCTCTCTGCATTTGCCAACAAATATAGTCATTTAGGTACAATACAGCACTGTTACTGAAAAATGAGAAAAACACATGGAAAAAATTTAAGTAATCTCCTTTCCCACCTCCCAATTCTAACTAACTGCTATTAACATTTTGGTGCATGTCCTTTCAAGCTTTTTCTTACGGTAGTAAATATTCTTACTGTATGTCCCTCTGCCTGGGTTTCACATCATCTTACTCGTTTTGGTGGAGCACACGGTCAAGGTACTTTTGAAAAAGAGGTGAGTTTCTTGAAAATGTGCATGTTTGAAAACGTCCTCATTTAATCTCCGTAATTAATTGATAGACTGACTGAAAATATAATTTCAGATTAAAAAAACCTTCCCTCATATGTTCGGAGGAATTTTTCCATGATCTACTTGCTGCCGGAGTTCTATTGAGAAGTCTGCTGTTATCCTAAAGCCTGTCTTTTTCTTTCAGATACTTGTAGAATCTTCACTTTATCCCCAACGTTTTGAAATTTTAAAATGTGTCTTTGTGAGGCTCTTTTGTCATTAATTGTTCTGGGCACCTAACGGATCCTTGTGATCTGGAAAGTATGTAATCATTTTCGTTTAAGGAAATGGAATATATTTTAAATATCTAAGAGTTCATTCTTGTTTTCTGCATTTACACTGTCTGCAAATCACCCAAATGTCCATCAAGTGATAAATGGATGAATGTGAAATGTCCATACATGCAATATTATCCAACCATAAGAAGGAATGAAGTACTGATAATGCTGCAACACGGATGAATCTTGAAAACATTATGCTAAATGATAGAAGCCAGACACAAAGGCCACATATTATACGATTCCACTTAGGAAAGGTCCAGAATAGGTAAATGCATAGAGACAGAGGGTAGATTAGTAGTTGCCAGAGTCTGGGGAGAAAGAATGAAGAGTGACTGCTTATGGGTATGGGGTTTCTTTTTGAACGCGGTAGACTGAACAGATGATGTAACTAGAAATACATAGTGATGATGGTTGCACAACCCTGTGAATATACTGAAAACCACTAAAGGGCTTCCCTGGTGGTGCAGCGGTTAAGAATCCGCCTGCCAATGCAGGGGACAGGGGTTCGAACCCTGGTCCGGGAAGATCCCACATGCCGTGGAGCAACTAAGCCCGTGCGCCACAACTACTGAGCCTGCGCTCTAGAGCCCGCATGCCTCAACTACTGAAGCCGGCGTGCCTAGAGCCCGCGCTCCTCAACAAGAGAAGCCACCGCAATGAGAAGCCCATGCACCGCAACGAAGAGTAGCCCCCACTCGCCGCAACTAGAGAAAGCCCGCGCACAGCAACAAAGACCCAACTCAGCCAAAAATACATAAATAAATTAATTTAAAAAAAAAACCCACTAAATTGTTCATTTTGAAAGGGCGAATTTTATGGTATGTGAGTTATACCTCAAAGTTTTTCCTTTTTTTGGCCGTGCCATGTGGCTTGCGGGATCTTAGTTCCCTGACCAGGGAATGAACCTGCGCCCTCAGCAGTGAAAGCACCGAGTCCTAACCACTGGACCTCCAGGGAATTCCTGATAGCTCAATTTTTTTTAAAAGGCCCCTTGCTCTGTGAGTATAAAATCCTCCCTTATTTCTCTGAGGATATCAATTGTGATGGTGGTGGTGTTTACATTTTCTTTTGCTCCCTGCATATATTTATCTTCTTCAATTTGTTTTATTTTGGCTAATGCTTTTTTTTTTTTTAACATCTTTATTGGAGTATAATTGCTTTACAATGTTGTGTTAGTTTCTGCTGTATAACAAAGTGAATCAGCTATATGTATACATATATCCCCATATCCCCTCCCTCTTGCATCTTCCTCCCACCCTCCCTTGGCTAATGCTTTTTTATATTGGATGCCTTCCTTAAAAATCTTGTAGTGCTTGGCTGATGGCTCGTATTTACGAGTGAGGCATTTAGAAGCCGACTGGAAGCTCTGTGTGCATGTGTGGGTCTCGCCATGGGAGGTTTCAGTGGAGTCCCCCAAATGTCACTATTTGCCCAGCTACCAACATTCCTAGAGCCAACAGGAGGAAAAGGTCAAGGAGCTCCCCCTCTGGCTTGCAAACATTCAGCAAATCCCCATTTTTCAATATATTGCCTCATCTCCACCCATACTTTGTACCCATGTTCCCAAGCCAGCTTTTCTTGGGTTCAGTCTCTCTGGAGAATAAAGTTCTCTCCAAGATGCTGTTAGGGTAAAGCAGGGACAGTTCTGTGGTGAAAAGGCGTGAGGAATCACTCTCCTGTTTTTGGCCCTACTCCACATTCTATCCTCAGATGTCACTGATTTCTGAGTCTATGTGTCGTTCAATGGCAGGAGTCTGTCCATTTCTCATTGGCTTCTCCACTGCGGATCTCTAGGTTTTACTTTCTCTATCAAGCCAAGTCAGTTAGCTTCTCAACTTCCAAAGCTGCACAGACATCACTGATTCACCTTGGTCTCCTCTCCTTTGCCCTTGTGGTTTGGCACCTCTTCTCCTTTACTCTTGTTTACGTGTGGTAGTGGAGAGAGAGAGTGTTCAGTCTACCACGTTCAATCGCAGTCCCTCTCTGCTTTCTGTCGTTCGAAAAGCAGCAGACACTTGGCATTCTCAAATTTACCATAAGGTGGTTTCCACTGCAACAACCAACCCCGATCTGACATGAAATAGTGCACAGTGCTGACTTGCAGACTGTGAGTCTGATTCAGGAAAACCTCCTGGCAAGCTGAGAGTTAGGTGACTGCCCTCACTAGCCATCCTCATTACATTTCTCAGCCATACTTTACTACATTTTATGGGGGAAATTATAGGGTAGTCTCTAATCCATGGATTCATGACAGGCTATCATGTCTCTCTTGAGAATGTCAAGGGTCTAGTGTATCTCTGTCGCTATGGAAACTAGTTCCCTGGTGACAGTCAGGCTTAGAGACATCACAGTGGTGGGATGCACGTGGATTCTGGCTCTGGTAACAGGCAGAGAGCAGTCCCTGGAGAGTTGGCTACACTCACCCTAATGACCAGCTATATCCTTCAAGATGTCTCCTCTCTTCCTGAGCACCTAGCATGGGGCCTGGCTCGAAGCACTTCAGCTCAGAGAATGAGGAGGCAGAGGGTGAGCCTGTCTGACCCACCAAGATCTGGAATCGTTCAAGTACTTCTGGAACTGCTCCCAAATCCAGCCCCCCAGGACTTCTGCTTCATGCTCACCCAAGCGAGGGAGAGTTGGCTCAGAGTTCTTTCAGTGGCCAACAGTTCTTTTTTTATAAACATTTTTTATTTCTTTAATGTTGTATCTATTTTATTTATTTATTTTTGGCTGCATTGGGTTATCGTTGCTGTGCGCACGCTTTCTCTAGTTGTGGCGAGTGGAGGCTACTCTTTGTTGTGGTGCGCGGGCTTCTCATTGAGGTGGCTTCTCTTGTTGCGGAGCATGGGCTCTAGGTGCGTGGGCTTCAGTAGTTGTGGCACGTGGGCTCAGTAGTTGTGGTGCACGGGCTTAGTTGCTCCACGGCATGTGGGATCTTCCCGGACCAGGGCTCGAACCCGTGTCCCCTGCATTGGCAGGCGGATTCTTAACCGCTGCACCACCAGGGAAGCCCCTGGCCAACAGTTCTTAATCAACTTTCAGAGTGGGGAGGAAGGAAGGAAATGGATAATTTTAAAAAGTCACTAGTGTTTGGCTTTGAACTACTCCTCCGCCCCCAGCGTATTTACTATGCAAATGAATTAATACAGTTAAGTGCTTAAAACAGCCTGGCTCCTGGTAAGTGCTTTATAAGTGTTTGCTATTATTATTATTACAAAAGTTGTATTTAGCTTGAGTTCATATGAAAACAAATTTGCATTGCCTGCCTTTCTGCAACTCCCTCAACTCAGAAAATGCATAAGAGAGAGACCCAGGGATGGAGAACTCCTGGGTGTTTGACTCCTGTTCACACAAGAGCAAGTAAACCATCATCCAAATATTCTGCTTATTAGTTCTCCCCATTCACTAGATTGGTGAGCTCATTCCGTCAGCCCTACTCCTTGACGCTTTACCAAGAACCAATTAGTTGATGTCTGTAAAGCCATTTGTGAGAGCTCCCTTTCCAGGCTGTCCTCATGGCTGCCGCTTCCTGGTCCAGGGGGGGACAGGCAGGCCCAGCTCCTCCCCCTCCCAGTTCGTTCCTCCCTGCTTTGTACCTACGGCTCCAGTACATCCCTGGTCTTGAACCGGTCTTGGCTGGCCGTAGGGCTCTGGCTCCTCTGTTCAGCTCTCCTGCCCATCCCTACTTCTCTCTTCCAGCGCCTCCCCTCCCTTTTCCAGATGTGTCTTCTTGCCTTTTCTGTCACTGTCCCCATCATCTCACCTCCTCTCTTTTCATCCCCTGGGCCGGGAGCCCCTTAAGGGCAGATCTTCTCTACCTTTACAGTCTGAACACCTAGCATGGGGCCGGGCACATAGTAGATGTTCAAAATATTTTTTTTTCTTTTTGGAATGATGGAATCTTTTTTCTGTATTGCCCTGTTTCTGTATCTGCTTTGCATCCTCTATCTGTACGCCCTCACCCCACCCCACTCACACCCTGGCTGGCTTCCTCTCAAAGCCTCTCGGGCCGCCCCTCTGCCAGGCTGGGTGCGAAGGAGCTAGTGTTCCCAGCGCCGGAAGAGCCCTGCTGACCTCAGCTGCAGGGAAAGGCCTGAACAGGTTGCATAGCTCAGTGTGTCAGAACAGATCCCTACTGATGAGGAGTAGGCTTGTGCTGTGCAATTTCCATCTCATTTGTCTCTTCATTTGTAGCTTAAGTTGGCGAATTTCGTCTGGAATGTGCCTGGACTCTGGCAATCCGCACACGACAAATGCGCGTCCCCTGTAGCTGTGACAGAGAGTCTGGCAGGGGAACAGGCTCAGGTCCTCCACGGTGGCACAGCCCTGGGTCCTGAGCCTCCAGAAGTGCTAATGCTTGAAGGATGGTGACCAAAAGTGATTTCTCCAAGGCCTGGGGTGGTGCAGGGACAGGGAGGAAACTGCAATGAGGGGGGTTAGGGTTAGGCCCTGGAAAAATTTGTTTTCTTTTTTTCTTTGTTCCTATCTACCTACCTATCTTGAGGGAGAGAGTAAAGTGCAGGGAATGGAAGATACGTTGTTTGGGCCTTTAAAAGTGGGCAGCATAGGCACAATGTTGAGCGAAAGAAGCCAAGAAATCCGATCATATAAATTCAAAAACTGGCAAAACTAAAGTATGTTGCTAGAACTCTGAATGGTGTCAGAGTGTCAGGGGCATGAGGGAGGCTTCTGGGGGGCTGGAAGTGTTCTACATCTTGATCTGGGCTATGGTAACGTCGGGGGTATGGTACACCCTGTGGACAAATTCATCAATTTGCCCACTTATGATCTGTGTGCTTCACTGTGTGAGTTCTACATCAATAAAAATGAGAAAAAAAAAGTCACACTAACGGTTTTCCAACTTTACTATGCATAAGAATTACATGGGAGCTCATTTAAAATGCAGATCCCACTACTGGGCATATACCCAGAGAAAACCATAATTCAAAAAGACACATGCACCCCAATGTTCACTGCAGCTCTATTTACAATAGCCAGGACATGGAAGCAACCTAAATGTCCATCAACAGAGGAATGGATAAAGAAGATGTGGTACGGAATATTACTCAGCTATAAAAAGGAACGAAGTTATGTCACTTGTAGAGACGTGGATGGACCTGGAGACTGTCATACAGAATGAAGTAAGTCAGAAAGAGAAAAACAAATATCGTGTATTAATGCATATATGTGGAATCTAGAAAAATGGTAGAGATGATCTTATTTGCAAAGCAGAAAAACAGACACAGACGTAGAGAACAAACAAATGGATACCAAGGGGAAAGGGGTGGTGGTGGGATGAACTGGTTGATTGGGATTGACATATATACACTACTGATACTATGTATAAGATACAGAACTAATGAGAACCTACTGTATAGCACAGGGAACTCTACTCAATGCTGTGTGGTGACCTAAATGGGAAGGAAATCCAAAAAAGAGGGGATGTATGTATATGTATAGTTGATTCACTTTGCTGTACAGCAGAAACTAACACAACATTGTAAAGCAACTATACTCCAATGAAAATTAATATAAAAAAATGCAGATTTCTGGACACTGGAGTGTTGTCTGGGAATCTGCACTGTTAACATCCCTCTCCCCACCAAGAGTGATTCTGAGACAAGGGTCCACAGACAAGACCACATGGGGCTTGGACGTCTGTCCAGTCATGACCTAAGTGCCATACTGCTGGGAGCCATGAGGGCCAGCTGGGTGGTTAAGGGCTCCCAGACACCGTGGCAGGAAGGGCTAGGGGCTGCCGTGCTGCGGCACAGAGGGAGCACTGTCAGACAGAAGTGGTAGTGGGAAATGAGGGGCAGCTCTCTGCGCTAACTCACATCAGCACAGGGAGTAGGCCCCCTCATCAGGGGAGGGAATTACTCTGAGCAAGGAGCCCTCTCCAGCACTCCTGTCCCCTGGGCACCCTGCCCCAGGACGGCCAGGCAAACGTCATGGAGATGCAGGGGTGGGGAAAGCTGCTCCCCAGCAGAGATGGAGTTCCACAGAATGGCCTAATGACTCCATAGGGACCAAAGACTGTGTTCGATGAGTCATGCATTCCTCAGCAAGCACCTGCTGTTGGACAGGAAGAAGACACCCAAGACTGGGACATGCAGCTAAAGAGGGGACCCTGGAGAGGGTGCAGACAACGTGGCATGTCCACAGACAGACGCAGGGCAGGAGTGTCTGGAAATGTGTGTAAATTATGTCTTCTGAGCCGTCCTTGATTTGAGGGCCTGGGAGGGGAGCTATTGATAGACAGGGGGGTGGGGAAAGTGAAGGGAGCAATGTTTGGGGAGCATCTACCACATGTCAGACCCTTTCCAAACACGTCATTTGATTGTCACGATATTCTGACTGGCTTACTCATGTCCACTTTACGATGATGAGACCAAGACTAAGAGATGTTCACCAGCTTGTTCAAGGCCACAGACTTACAAACAGTTGGAATCTGAACTCGGGTCCGTATGACTCAAGCCCCATGACCTTTCCATATTCCCTGCTACCTCTCCCTCTCAACCTCCAACAGCGGTCAGACATTTAAGAATTTGCAAAATGCTTTCTCACACGTTATCTTGTTTGATTTTTCACAAACACCTGTGTCAGGCATGTATAAGTCCCACTTTATGGATGAAAAATTGACCTTCAGGTAAAGAATAACCTGCCCAAGATCAAACAGTTGGTAAGCAGCTGGGAACTGGGCCTTAAGCACAAGTCATATGGCTCTAAATTTGCCACAATCCCTTGTCTGGACACTGAGAAACACAGTCCAGCCCTGTCATAAGTCTCAGAGAATCTGGGGACACCACTGCTTAGAGCACAGCTTGGTTTCATGACGACTGGTTTTACTAAACCCCTTTATGAACTGAGAAAAATGTCCTAGCAGAGAAATGGAGGACCAGAGAACTCAAGATTATACAGGACACTGAGGCCGGAGCTGAGACTAGAACCCATGTTTCCTCAAACAGATCATTTCCAGAGGCCTTTTGGGATATTCCTTCAATCTCATTCATATTCTTTGCCTCAGGGGCCCTCCCCTCCATCCTTCACTTGGACCATGAAATGATGCCACAGGTGCAAAAGAGGCAGTAACCATCCCTGACGGTGGGGTTGGGAGGGCAGGGCAGCAGCCCTGGGAGTCTTCAAGGTTCCTCTGGCAAAGCGTGTCCGGAGGCTTCAGCTCGAGGACGGGGGGCGTGTCGGTGAGGTGCAGGTAGGCACAGGGATGTGTCATCTTGGGCATCTGCCCTGACTCCACCCACAGGGGTTTTCCCAGGCATTCTCCCCGGTACACCTGGTCATCAGAGGCCAACACATAACACATGCGGAGTACAGTGCTCTGGGGTGCCCCGCAGTATCTGGACTGCTCTCATGTGCTGAGTGTTCACATAGGGGCAGCCATCATGGACCCTCCATTCTGCTTGTGTGTGCACCGGGGGATTATTCACTGGGTGGCTTCTCCCCACGATACCAGCAATCATTCTTTGCCCATCCTGGTTTTCTCCTTGCTGCCGCCTCTCCTCTAGGCGATGCAACCAGTGCTCTCCAAATCAGACCTAATTAGACCAGCAAATCAGTGTACTCAAGTCATCACAGCACACTCCAAGCACAAGTGGAAATGCTGTTTGGATTATCCTGCAAGGTGCTTGTTGTGTCTGTTGGTGTTTCCTTGGATTATCCGTTCTCTGCTTACCGCCTTCCATCACCTCCCTAATGGAGAGGCAGCACGCAGTCCCCCACAGGCCAGCATTCATCTTCCCAGTCTGACCCTCTTGCAGGCTATTAAGCTGCTGTTGCAAGATCGAGGAGGGGAGAAAAATGAAAACAGTGCACAGAGAGCAGCAAGGGCAAATGGGACTCTTTTAGAACCGGATCCATTGATAAGTCAGGACAAGAAGAAATAGCCTTAAGCTTTGAGAAGTGGAGAGCTCCCCAGATGGCAAGGCCATGTGAGCGGACCTCCTGGCTGGGCTGTTCACAGGAGGAGGCCAGGCTGGGAGGGTCTCTGTAGAAGGCTGGGCCTCCTAGGATCCCAGGCCCGAGGAAGTGAGGCAAAGGTTACTGACGTCAGCGCTGCCCCTGCCTCAATTAAAAGATGAACTATTCTCCCTATCCCACCCCGGACCTCTCCTTCCAAAGCACTGTAGGAAGGAAACAGAGAAACCTACAGACCAGCCATATAATAGACCCACGATACCAGCCTCGCCAGGCCCTCTCTGCTGCAATCCTTTTATTCTTCTCTTGCTGCCGCCCCGGCACACTCTGCAGAGCCCTTTCCTAGACCTGCTTCTCACTGTGCCCCCGTCTGCACCCTGTCCTCTGGACAGGTGGCCTTGCCGACTCGTGGGGCTGACGGGATGGGCAGGCATGACCTCCTGGGCCCTCCAGCACTGTGCCTCCCTCCCCACACACACCTCTGCCCAGCTAGTCCTCTCTTCCTTCCCTCTGTCTTAAGGAAAGAGGTTTTCTCCTTTTAAAAACCAACCTCGTCCCTTCCCACTTCCTCAGGAAACTCAGTCCCTCACTTACCCTCTCGCTGCCTTTAAAACCAACAATAAAAATGCCACTTTTGTCTGGTCCTCCCCCTAAGCAGAGCCTTCTTGCTTAGCCACCTGTGAGCTGCTTTTCAATCTCACAGCTCTTCTCAATCCAGCATTTTCTCTGCTTTCAGCCTCCGGGAGCTCTTGATGGACTCATCCAGCACCGCTAGAAGCCCTTCCTTCTCGGAACTCTCTCCCTGTCTTCTGTGCTCTCCTGTGCTCACCCTCCCTCCGGGACCAGCCTCTCCTGCAGGCTCATCCCCCCTCTGCCTTGGCTGCCTCCCCGGTACTCTCTTGTCCCATTGGCAGCACCACCACAGTGACCATCAAGTCCTTTCTCTCCATTCAGTCCCTAAGCTACAAAACTTCAACTTGAGCCCTTAGAACAGTGGCCCTAAAGGAGACACGCCACACCCTCTACCCCAGTATCGGCTGCACCTCCTAACAAGCCCATCCTCTCAACAGTCCATTCTGCCTCCCCACCCATGACTCCGCTCTCTTTAGGGAGAGGAGTCAACTCTCCCTTTGAAGTGGCCCTAATGACAGAGAGTGGTCATGCATTCCCAGGGGTCTGAGGACATAGTCCCAAATGGCCTGCAGAAAGGTCAAAATGACTCTGGAGTCTTGGTTAAACCTCTGTGAACTTCCCATCAGACTGTATTTGCTTTCCTCTAGTGTTTCCTCCCTGAGCCTGGGAGTCAAGGAGGTACCACTCCCGAGAGGCAGGTCCCAGGCCTGTTCTTCCGTGTCCAGCAGAGTCGCACCTCCTCTAGGACACCTTCTCCAGGAAACACGGTCTCTCTTTCCACCAACTACCACTGGCTTTAGGGCCTATACCATTTAGTTTGGTGTTTAATTAATTGCTTTGAGGCTGGGTCAACACCGTTAGCAGTTCCTTGAGGGCAGGGCCCACGGTCTCACCCTTTTTGTCTGTCCCTCTGACACATGGCCCTTGCTAAGGCCTTGACTGGACTAAAATCACAGGTTCCCTCTGAGGCCACGGGACATGTTTCCAAACTCCCTCCGTGAAAGTCCCGCCCTGGAGACCCCACTTGTCCCCACTGTGTCCCTGGAGGCTGAGACTGGCTCTCTTGCCACCTCACCTCTACAGACAGAGGGATGGCACAGGGGCTCAAGCAAGCCGTCCCCGGGGTGCGGTGCCTGGCATTGAGACTGGTTAGCTCCTGGGGCCTTTCCAGTCACTTAATCCCATTTGGCTCCACACCTGAGGTTGACGATTGCAACTGCTCCACAAATCCTCCTTAATTAAACCTCCCGAGGCCCCTGCCGAGTGGCAATAACTCAGCTCCTCTTCTACAGGCAAAAACGCCCCGGTGGCCTTCTTGGCTTAGGGCGGGCACTTTCTGGACCCAACCCATGGTCTCTGCAGCCTGCACCAGCACAGCCTGCCTGGAGCAGATGAGAGGGCGGTGGTGACAAGAAGCAGGAGCTGGAAGTCGGCTTCTCTGCACTGTGCTAAAATGAGCAACCTGCAAATTAGATGCAAAATACCATGCAAATATGGCATATAGTAATTTGGAACCAATAGCTTTGGGCATTTTAGGCAATAAAATGCCAGCACTGTATGTGATCATATTTACTGTCCCAATTTTCCTTTTCTGATATTCCAAGTAAAACTGAAAGTGCAGTTATGTAAGATATCAAGAGGGATGTGTTTCTCTCTTGTGAATGTCTAGGCACAGGGACAAGTTAGACATTACTGCTACCTATGTAAACACAGATGCTATTTCATCCACATCCTCTCTGGCAAACATTACTGAGCACCTACTGTGTGTAAAACACTAGGCTGGGCACTAAGAGAAGAGCATGAAGCACCATCAGTTGAGCTCAGTACAACAAACAAATCTATTAGGTGCCTATTACTAAACACTTATTAAATGCCACTTACTAGTTGTGTGACCTTGGGCAAGTTAGTTTTCTCACTTGAAAATGAAGTAATGCAAACGTACTTCAGTGGGTAAGTAGTTAAACTGTAGCACATCAGGGAACACTACTCAGCAACAAAGGGGAACAAACTACTGATACAGGGGACAACTTGAATGAATCTCAAGGAAACTATGCTGATAGAAAAGAAGTCAATAGCAAAAGACATAGATTGTATGATCCCATTTATATAACATCTGTGAAATAACATGATCATAGAGATGGAGGGCAGATTAGAGGTTGCCAGGTGTTAGGGATGGGGGTGTGTAGCTATGAAGGTTAGCACCAGGGAGCCTTGTGATGGTGCAGTTAAGTATCTTGATTGTGGTGGTGGTTACACAAAGCTACACACACACAAATGAAATTTGGATAAGCTCTATGAATTTTATCAACATCAGTTTCCTGGTTTTGATATTGAACCATAGCTTCATAAGATGTGAATGTTGGGGGAGGCTGGATGAAGGGTACTCGGGACTTCCCTTTACATTTCTTTGCACTTCCAGTGAATCTATACTTATTTCGAAACAAAAAGTTTTTCTAAAAATAGGGTATATAGTACCTACAAGATAAGTTTATTCTTAAGGTTCAGTGAATAAATATAAAGCACTTAACATATCTAGCACACAGTAAGCCTTCATTACATGCTGTTGTTGTTGTTACTACTACCTGCCAGGCGCTGGGAGCACCAATGTGAGTAAGTCACGTTCTGTGTTCTCAAGGAGCTTCCAATCCAGCATTATAGGAAGATGCAGCAAAGACATGTTTAATACGGCACGCTGAGTGTGCTCAGTACATGGGAGGAGGTCTCTGGGCTTTGGGGAAGGTTTCCCGGGAAAGATGTCACCAGAGCTGAGTGTTGAAGTACAGGGAGAGTCAACCAGGTGAGGAGTGTATGAAGGGCACCCAGGCAGAAGGAACAGTCGAGCAAAGCTTACCGGTGTGGAGCAGCATGGGAAGGCCAAGAGGCAGTTGATTTTACTTGGGCATTTAGAAGGCAGAGGGTGGTAGGGTGAGAGGCTGCAAAATAGGCAGAAGCCACTCCAGGGAGGCTGTGTATGCCTCAAGAGCCCAGGCATCCTCCCTCCGGAGGTGAGGGTGAGGGGCCACTGTCCGACACCCTCCTCAACCACCCTCGTTCTTTCCTCTGGATTCTCCAGGCACTCCTGCTCCTGGGACCCAGACAGCCTGATCTGTCACTCTGTCCTGGCGCTGAATGAGGGACTAAGTATCTGAGAAGAGTGAGAGGCCCAGTGCAGGCTCTGCAGAGCCCACGTAGACTGGCCTTAACCGCACAGGAGGTAAATCTACACAAACCAAACTGCACATCACATTCCACCCACCTCCTCCTTCCCACCCCATGTAGGGTTCTTTGCTTTTTTTTTTTGGTACCACTCCTCCTTCCACTACTGTGGATAATCCAGAACTTGGGGCAGCCTCTTTTCTACAAGCATGTATATGCAATGGTGCAGAGAGCACAGAAGTGGGGCCACAAGCACCAGGTTTGAGCTTAACTCTTTGTTGACCAGTCCCGTGGCTGCAATCAAGCCACTAAACCTTCCTGAGCGGTAGTTTCCCCCACTGTGAAACAAGTGATCATAACACATACCCCAGCTTCTTCATAAGGGTGGCTCAAAGGACATTAAAAAAAAAATCATAACACCATGATATATGTGAAAGAGCTTTGTAGGTTGTGAAAAATTATTGGTACTGTTCCTGAAAGAACTATTGGTAAGGAGGAGTCTACACCTCTGATTGGAAAGTCAGAGTAAACCTCCTTTGAAGCTGGGCAGAGTCTTTAGCTGGGGAAGGACAGCGAAGGGAAAGGAAAGGGGAGAGGAGAAGCAGCCCTGCTTCCTCCTACTGCAGAACACAGGCAAGGCAGCGGTCATCTGGTCACACTTGGGCATGGCTTTTCCCTTCAGCTTTTTCCATGAGATCCTTTTTGTATTTAAAGACCTTTCACTAATTAATTCACTCCCCAAATATTTTTTGAATGCCTAATCTGTGCCGGTGTTACAACAGTGAACTAAACAGACAGTGTCTCTGCCCTCATGGGGTCACAGTCTAGTGGCAGGGACAGACATTTATCTAATAAGCACACCCAATTATATAATTAGATATCATGATGTGTGTTATGAAGGAAGCATATAGGGCATTATGAGAGTGTTTAACAGGGGGCTGATAAAATTCTGGAGGTACCCTGGGGAAGCTTTTTTAAAGAAGGGTTATTTGAGTTGAGAGCTGAAAGCTAACTAGAATTGAGGGAGAAATATGGAATAAGAAGAGTGATTAAGGGACAGGGAACAGCATGTGTGAAAACCCTGAGGCAAAGAGCTTAGCAAAGAATGGTAAGAAGCCAATGTGCAGAGTGTAGAGCATGACAGTGGTAGGCACACTGGGAATCGTTGAAGAGTTTTGAGAGTATGGGAGACTGTGACCAGATCAGATTTGCGTCCTTAAAAGATCATTCTAGGGACTTCCCTGGTGGTGCAGTGGTTAAGAATACGTCTGCCAATGCAGGGGACATGGGTTCCATCCTTGGTCTGGGAAGATTCCACATGCCGCGGAGCAACTAAGTCCATGTGCCACAACTACTGAGCCCGTGTGCTGCAACTACTGAAGCCTGCGTACCTAGAGCCCGTGCTCCGCAACAAGAGAAGCCACCACAACAAGAAGCCCGCGCACCACAACGAAGAGTAGCCCTTGCTCGCCACAACTAGAGAAAGCCCGCGTGCGAAGCAACGAAGACCCAACGCAGCCAAAAAAATAAATAAATAATAAAAACACTTAAAAAAAAAAGAGCATTCTAGCAGCTATTTGGAGACTGAATTGGCAAGGGCAGATGTAAACACGCAAATTAGAAGGGGATTCCAGGGTGCAGGTGAGAGGTAAGGGCAGCCTGCAGTGGAGGATGTGAGGATGGGAAGGAGTGGATGGACATGGGTGCTGTTCCAGAGATCAGACAGGACCTGGGCATGGACTGGTTATAAGGGGGTAAGAGGAAGAGTTGACAATGACTCCAGTACACAGAACTGGCTTGAGGTGGTACCATTCAAAAACCAGGCAATGCTGAAGGGGGATCAGGCAGCGGGTGGAGAGGCAGTGGAAGATTAGGAGAATCATGACTCTGTCTTTAGATATGCCAAGTCTGAAGTTTCTTGAGACACCCAACTTAGTCAACTAGGCAGGTGGACATAAGGATATGGAACTCAGAGGGAAAGGTGCAGGCTAGAGATGTACTTTTGGGTATCACCTGCACGTGGCTGATACCAGAAGCCTTTCATGAGATGACCTAGGGACAGCTATCCAGTCAGAAGAGAATTCCTTGAACCAGACCATAAGCAATGCCAATGTTTAAAGATAGAGAAGGGAAGGATGAGTCAGCAAAGAAGACTTGGAATAACCAGAAAAGACAGGAATATGGGGTCAGAGAAGCCAAGGGAAAAGAAGTGTCAGAAAGGAGTAAAAAATGCTTCTGAGAACTAAAAAATGTTTCCTGCTCTTAGCGATATGGAAAGCTGTTTCAGTAGAGCGATGGGGGAGGAGGCCAGACTGAAGTGGGGCAGAGGAAGGAGTGGGAGGTGCAGAAACGAAGACAGCTAGTAGAGCCAGCTCTTTCAAGAAATCTGGCCCCTAAGAAGAAAGGAGATAAGGCGACAGGCAGTGGAGTTGGACTTGAGGAAGGTTTCTGTTGTTGTTGTTGAAGATGGGAGAAGCTTGAGCGTGGCGGGAAGGACGTTCCTGAGGAGACCAGAGGACAGGATCTGGAACACAAGTGGAGGAAGAACTGCGCTGCAATGGAAGTGCTGCCTCCTCTGCTCAGACAGGAGGGAAGGGGGAGAGGACTGGTGCACAGGCAGCTGGGTCTGAGGCTTTGGCGAAACGAGTTGAGGGTGTTTTCCCGATGGCTTCGATTTCTCTGTGAAGTAGGAGGTGAGGTCCTCGGCTGAGAGTGAGGGCGTAGGTAGAGTTTTGGGGAGGGAGGTGTGAAACAGTCATTGCGGAGAGTCGGGAGGGAGATAACCACAGGAATGTGGTAGGAACACCAGGCACTTTTGAAGAATAAGTTGGGTTGGTAATGGTGAATTTTTAGAGGTCCCAACCTGCCTCATTTTGTCTTTTTCTAGCAGGTTTGTTGTCTGGATGCAGGCAGAAAGCAGCAGATAGAGTGATTAATCTGGAACTGGGATTTTGCCAGACCAGGGCAATAAAGACAGAGGGTCAGGAGAGTTTAGGATATTGGCAGGAGAGTTCTTAAAGTGATGCAACATGGAATTTATCTGGACTCAGAGAAGTCAGAGGAAGGTCACGGATGGCAAGAAAGTAGAGGTGCCAATGGACCAAAGGATCTAGAACATAGGTCCCAATGGACCTACGTCCATATGGACCAAAGGTCTCAACGAGGTTAAAAAATGGCTATGTGGGAGTCTGAGATAACAAGCTGGGGAACCAGGAGGTGGTGACCAGAAAGCAGGGTGCTTTATTAGGTGATTTCCAGGTGATGGCAAGATCTAGGGTGTGACCTTGGGAGTGAGTGGCTGAGGTGGGGAAGCTGGTGAAGGGGCTGATGGGTCTGGGGGTAGAGTGAGTTGCCCATCTAGTCTTTGATCTCCCCCAAAACAATGGACAGACTTGGAAAGGGAAGGATGTCTATGGGCAGATGCCAAAGGCTTCACTGAACAAGAGGGTGGTTGGTGATGATAAGGGGGAAGCAGAAAAGCAGCCTGACTTTTATGAGATTCGGGGAATAATGGTCTCTTAGAGAAATTACATTCCCTTGTACCTTAAGTATGTTCTCCAGAGTGAAAGGTCAGAAAAGAAAGTGGAAGGAGTCTTGAGAAGAGGTAATAGATATAGCGCATGGTCAGAAGTTGGGAAATGTATACCTAGTCCTGATGACACTTACAAGCTATGTGACCTTGAGCAAGTCTTTTCCCCTCCCTGGGCCTCAGATTTTGCATCAGTAAAGATAGGTTGGGGGAACCGGCTAACCTAAAGCTCCCCAATCGATGTTAGGGTGCCACAGATGGGTTACAGGTGTGCTGAGACATTGACCCCCTTAGCCCTCGGGTCAGAGTCCCTGAGCCGCTATCATTGTGTCTGTGTGCTATACTGTGAACAAGAGGGCGGGGTAGCGTGGGCCAGATACTCTCCAGGGCCCCAGCCGTCTCTGACGTTCTGTTTGCGCATCTCTGGCACTCGGTCTTGGAAGAGGCTGCGGGGAGGCTGATAGAAGAACAGACAGACTCCTGCTGCAGGCAGAAGTCCATCTGCTGGCAGAGATGGAAGCCAAGTTCCCAGCTCCCTCTTGCTCTCCTCGCCTCCCTCCCAGCACCGGCTGAGCGAGCTGTGATCTGCTCAGCTGCCCAGGTGAGGGGCAGGTGCATCTGTTCCTCTTCCGTCTGGTGGCTGGGTGGTCGCTGGCAGCCCCCTCAAGCCTCAGCAACAGCTTATGAAAGTGGAGGAGCACTTCATCCACTTTCCAGTTCTAAAAACAGACTCACCATTTCTGAGGAGTCGGGCAGAAGGTCTCATTGCACATGACCCAGACAGAGCCTTCATAATGCTGACCTTTCTCTTGGGGCCAGCCACTTCTCAGAGATCCATGGAAGATCCACTATGTGGCTGACCTTGGGCCACCCTCTCTCTGCCACTAGCCCTCCCTGGCCTCTCCCTCCACCTCCCGTCAGATGCTATATGCTTAGAGAATGCACAGGCAACCTAACTGTACCCTGATCATAAAATATTAGGAAAGACCAGCACCTGGCCCAGTACTTTGTACACAGTAGATACTCAGCAAATATTTACTGAATAAATGAAGACTATTCTCAAATACTTAAAAAAAGAAAACCCTACCAAGCCCACCAGAATTTTTTAAATTATTGATCACTTTGCTATTTATTGGAGTAGATAAAAAATTACTTTTTAAATTCTTTAATATTTATTGGTGCCTACTATATGCCAAGTATTGAAGTGTGAGCTGGTTTCACTTCCACAACCCTGTGAAATGGGTATGTAACTCTCATTTTACAGATAAGCAAACTGAGGCTCAAAGAGAGGTTAAGAGACATGTCCAAGGTCATAGAAGTGGTAGACAGCGGCCCCAGGATTCTAACCGAGATGTATCTAACTTCAAAGATGGTGCTCTTTTCAGCACACCGGGCTGCCTCTCTGCCTAAACAGAGACCAGGATGGAGACAGAAGCGAAGGAGGAGGCAGCGAAGTGTGGAAGACTGCGTGGCACACAGGCGAGGCTCCCCGCTGCCTTGCCCTGGGAAAGTGGTTTTGAGGTTGGGTAAGCTTTGCTGAAGAGAAGTGGAGAGGGTCAGGGCCTCGCTCATCTCTCCGCCTTTGATTGCTTGGCTGGTTCACCCACTGCCTATGCAATCTGGCATCCCGCTCAGCCACCGCCTAGCTTGGTTCTCTGAGCGTGTGAGAGGTCAAGACGTGGCAAAGACCTGTCTTGTGGATAGACCTGTCCTGTCCCCTCCCCACAAGGTGGGACGACTACTGGGCCCAGGAGAGACCCCTGTTCTCAGGGCCCAGGGAGCAGGCAGGAGACGTCAGAAAACACGAGTGGTCTGACCTGCACGGATGAACACGGCTGTCAGCCCCCCACGCCTGCCCGCTGCTGCCTGACAGGTGAGCAGCTGTGCTCGACATCTGTCTGTCCATCTGTCTCCAACTCAGGGGCCTGGAGAGAGCTGATGCTCCTCAGAGAGGGGAGGCCCTGGACCTGAAGCAGCTCCTTTACTGCCGATATTCATCAGCAGGGAATAGGGAGGGTGGGGAGGGAAGAAAAGTGTGCCTCTATCACCATCCCAAACTTGAACGTCCTCCCCACTGCCAAGCCCCCCTCACTCCCCCCCACAACTAGCTCCCCTAGCTCTGCCTGCCAAGCTCTGCAAATTACCACACATGCCAATAAGTCATTAGAAACCAGAACGGCAAATGTGGGGTTGCCATGGAGACCAACACCGGGAGCCGGCAGCCCTGGGGGCCGGCCAGTGGCTCAGGTGTGCTGCGGGGGAGAGCTGGGTAGGCCAAAACGCCTGGCAGAGGGGAGATAAGGCACTAGCGGAGTGCTGACTTCAGGTGGGGCACCGGGCTCTGCCACCTCCACTCCCCCCTCCCCCAAGGCCCTGTGTGCTGCAAGAGGGCAGGTGCAGCAGGGCCAGCGGGCCAAGCCCCCTCCCTTCATAGAACTGCATCTCTGCCCAGAGGAGGTGGCTGTGACCAAGCCCACCTGGGGACCAGCCCCAAGGTGAGGGAGGCTGACAGCCTTGAGCAACCTGAGCTGCTGGCCTATGTCTAGAGGAAGAAGCCCCTCAGTGAGGGGCTGAGGGCAGGACCAGCACTCAACCACTTTCTCCCGTATTCCTGAACGTCGAACTCACTTGTGCTTCTGCCCAGTGCTGAGCATAGCACCCGGCTCTTCATAGGTAAAAGCACACACATCATTTGCTGCAGATGGATAAGCGGATGAGAGAACGAACGCGGGTAAGCACCCGAGATCTCTGACAGGACAGGAGCAGGCCCTGGACTGAGTCTACCAGTTCAGTGTGACCTCTGACAAAGCCACTTCTCTCTGGGCCTCGGTTTCATCATGGTGAAAATAACCAGATTGTGTTTCAGACACAGTGTATTTCAAACTGGTTCTTCAGAGCCTCGGAGTTCTGAAAGCGATTCCTCCAGGGTCACAGGTCAGGAGGAGGCCGAGTAGTGGGGTTCTGGTCCGCTGGCTCTGCTTCAACTACAGCACCCTGTATTAATTTCCTGTTGTTGAGGTAACATACTACCACAAATTTAGTGGCTTAAAGCAACATAAATTTATTATCTACAGTTTGAAAGGTCAGAAGTCCAAAATGGGTCTCACTGGGCTAAAATCAAGGTGTTAGCAGGTGTGTGTTCCTCCGTGGAGACTCCAAGGGAGAATCTGTTTCCCTGCCTCTTCCAGCTTCTAGAGGCTGCCGCATTCCTTGGCTCACAGCCCCTTCCATCTTCAAAGCCAGCAAAGGCCAGTCAAGTCTTTCTCATCACTCTGACACTGACTTCTGCCTCCCTCTTCGACATTTAAAGGACTCTTGTGATTACATTGGGCCCAGGTGGATAATCCAGGATAATCTCTTTATTTTAAGGTCAGCTGATTTGCAACCTTAATTCCCTTTGCCCTGTAACATAACAAATTTACAAGTCCTGGGGATTAGGAGGTGAGCATCTTTGGGACGCCATTATTCTGCCTACCACACATATAGCTTTGTCTTGAAAAATGGATCAATTTCTAGAAATGTTTGAAAGCCACATGACCAGAGGACTCAGTTGTCATCAGTTTTAAATGCTATGGCCTGGACTCCTCCTTTCCTCCCTGGAGGATCCTTACAAGGAAATTCAGAGGAACTCTGGGATCTGCCCATTGAGTGTGAATGCTGGCAGGCTTAGGCTGTCCTGGTGCGGTGTGCAGAAAGGTGGGTCTCTGTGTCCACCTGTGTCCACAGGGAGGAAAGCACGAGGGCTGTTTTGGAGAACCCACCAGTCTCAGTTTTCTCCTCTCCCCTCCCTCTGTACCCACATATTCAGATTACCCTGCAGTCACCTGTTCTTGTTTTTACTTCCAGGTAAGGTCAGATGGAGCTGTGTGTGCATGTGAATGATCTTCCCCCATCAGACTGGGTGATCCCTGAGGCCATGTCCTTGTTTTCCTTTGCTCCCCATTACCCATCCCCATCCCTTGGCACTGCACCTGGTGCAAAAGGTGTACTGATTTGACAGTAAAAAAATTGAGACAGTGGCCCTTCTTCCCACATCGTGACCTTCAGCACTGTCCCTTCCTAAATCCATCCAGAGGAGCCCCCAGATTATTTGTAATAAACTCCAGAAACAGTACCCAAGTTCAGAAGGCACAGGTTTTAGAATCTTCCTGCTAGCACGTTTCTAGGCCCATAGTGATCAACACTTGCCCCTGGGGGAGATGGTGGCCTCGCGTTCTCCTCCCACATAGCATAACTCTGTTCTCATCTCTGCAAGATACTCTCTGCTGACTGCCTGGAACCCAGTGGGGTTGAATAACCAGATTCTTATGAGAAAGGTGCCCTAGGTATTAATCACAGCCCTAGTGTTTTATGATTTTATGCAAATTACTCACCCTCTCTCAGCCCTTTTTTCCCCCTTGGTGTAAACCATTCCCATTCCTACTTCTATCATATGTCCCAAGGGATCCTGGAGAAGAAATGTGATGCAGGAGGGGAAAGCTATTCTTTGGAGGTGCGGCCCTGGGGAGATTGAGGAGAAAAGGAACTAACGTTTACTGAGCTTCTACTTTGTAGCAGGCACTGTACTCAGATTAGCCCATTTAACGGGGTGGTTGAGAACCAGGGCTCTGGAGTCAGAAAGATGTGGGGCTGAATTCTGGCTCTGCCACTTGCTGGCCTCGGGCAAGTTACTTCATGTTTCTCAGCTTTGGTTTCCTCAATGGTAAAATGGGGGAAAATAACATCTACTGCACAGTGTTCTGTGGATTAAGTGAGATAAATGCAGTAACGCTTTTGGCACATCAAAAGCACTCAACAACTTAACTCTTATCATTAGCAACCCTATGAAGTGAGTGCTATTGACCCAGATGTATAGATGAGGAAACTGAGGCTCAGAGAACCTAGGAAACCACGCAAGGGCGTGTGGTTACAGGAGGGACTCTAATCAGCTCCGATGCTGGCTCCGCGGGATCGCGGGCAAGCCCCAGGCTCAGGCCTGCATTGTGGAGGTGGCCGTGCCGGGAGCCTCGGGGACACAGCTGGTGGGCCCTCCTTCCTCAGGCTGCTGCGGGCCCAGCGGAGGGAGAGCAGACCGTCGAGCAGAATGCTTAGCCCTTGTGACTCTTGGCTCCGGCTCTTTGGCTGGGGGCCGGGAAGGCACCGCCAATGCTCCCACCCCACCTCAGGGCAGTCTCTCTCCACCCTCCAGAAGGAAGCCCAACCCCCAGGACCCAGGCGGCCTCTCTAGGGGAAAGAGAGACTCACCCCTCATGGCCGATGGATGCTCTTTTGGGCAGAATTTCATTTCCATTTCGCTATACACGAAACTAATTGGAATGTTCCAGGAGAAACCTACCAAAGAGGAGCTCAGGCAGTGAGAGGAAGGGAGAAGAGAAGCTGGCTGCAGACAGGGTAGAGAAATGGAGCTCAAGGGAATTCCAGAGAACTGGGCCCCAGACAACAGGGGGCTGAGTGGGGGCTGGTGGATGGCACCAGATTAGAAGAGAGCACGTCTATGAAAACAACTCGAGAGCTGGAAATGGGACCTGAGAAGAGCAAGAGGGCTTCAAGGGACAGAGATCAGCCAGCTCTGCAAAGGAGAGGCCCAGAGCACTGGCCGACGGTTTCCATTCTCTAAAGGGCTGCTCTCCTGCTTCCTGAGAGAATAAAGGGGACACGAGAAACCTGGGTGATGGGGAAGGGGCTGCTCCAGAGACAAAATGCCTGCCCTCGGCAGCTTACGCACCTGCTGCCTTACTCCCACCCACGTGCCCTCCCCGGGCCTGGCCGCCCTTCCCCACACCCACAAGTTCCCCTCCTGAGAATCCTCCCCTCTGCAGATCCAAACCCCACCCGGTTTTCAAGGCCCAAATCAGCTGCACCTCCTCGGGGAAGCGTTCCCTATATACTCCCACACAGAGCTCACAGTTCTGATAACATTTATAGTCTAAATCACACAGTTTAGCACTTGGTTTTAAATACTGTCTGGTATTATTCCCTCCTTATTTCTTGTGAGTATAAGTTTTGCCTTTCCAGCTGATTGGTGGGTTTCCTTACCAGTAACGAGTGTGTCTTATGCTTCTTTTTATTCCCCCCTATCCACCCCCCACCCCGACCCTGCCTAGGAGGCAGTGCCCATCTTGTGAGGACTTGGTGGGTCAATACTGATTGACTAAATTCGCTTCAATGCCTGGAAAACTTCTTGACCAGCCACCTAAGTAAAACGCAGAAATGGATGGCCCAAACCTTGGGGTTTTAAAAGGTCAGATCATATCACCCCTGCCCTAAACCCTGCAAAGCCTCATCTTACTCTGAGGAAACAAACCCTTCACCCCAGCTCCAGGCTCTCCAAGATCTGGCCTCCTCAAACCCACCAGGCACAGCCCTGCCTCTGACCCCTTGCACCTGCAGTTTCCTCTGCCAGGCGTGCCCTTACCATCTGCCTCCACTTCATCTTTACTCATGTCATCTTCTCAGTGAGGTTGCCCTGTACAAAGCTACAAAGTCTCCTCTTCCTAACAATACACTCTTATCCCCCTTCCTGGCTTTATTTTTCTTTTTAGCACTTGCCACTTTCTAATACACAGTTGACACTTGAATGATGTTGGGGATCGGGGCACTGACCCTCTCTCTGCACAGCTGAAAATCTGCGTATAATTTACAGTCGGCCCGCTATATTTGCGGTTCCTCCGTATCCACAGATTAAACCAAGTGTCGTGTAGTGCTGTAGTATTTACTATTGGAAAAAAAAAACCACGCAGTTGAAACCCGTGTTGTTCAAGGGTCAACTGTACTATTTACTCTACCCTCAGACAATAAAGTATAATCTCTAGAGATCTCTGGTTGCTCACTGTTATCTATACGCCCAGTGCCTGGCACAGATGCTTCATAAATACTTGCTGAATGAAGAGACCCCAGCCCCACCCTGGGTCTGAGATGGCCAAGGCACAGCTGTGCTCAGAGATGGGCAATGGACAGGAAATTCTGTAGGTTCCCCCTAGACGTGGGATTCCACCATTTCACCCCTGGGCCAGCTCTGGGGAAACACTTTCTGAGGTTCGGAGGCCTGGAGCTGTGTGAGCCCCAGTGACCTTCATCCCATTGGGAGGTCTGTCCAAGAAGTAGAAGGTGAGGGGGCAGGGGTGACTGCCAGGCAAGGTAAAATGTCAAGTCCCTCCCCTCCGTGTGCACAGCTCTTAGGTTCCTAGCATGCCCAACAGCCAGCCCTCTGTGGTCTCTCCATCTCCTGGGCATCACAACCTCTGCCCTCCCAGGCCAAAGACAGACACTTTCGTCACCTGCCTCTGATGCTCATTCTGAGAACGCTTTGTAAAGGAACACGACCTTCCCTGACTTTCTTCTCTCCTCGCCCCTTTCCTCCCCCTACCCACCCCCCCGGTAGAATGAGGGAAGACAGACCCGCCTTTCCTGGGGGACCTGTGCTGGTTGCCTAATAACTGCTGCCCCTCCTTCCACATGTTTGCTCCTGAAGGATCTGCCCCGTGAGATGTTTGTAAATAGGAACAATTGTACTTGTTCTTCCCAAGACACAGGATTCTCCCTTGTTAGAGACACCCCACTGACAGTGCTAATCTCAAGCTTTCCCCACCTCCCTCCGCCTCATCTGGGGTCTGCAGCCCACCCTCCCAGAAGTCACTGGGACATCAGTCACTGGGAGAAGACATCTCCCAGAAGTCACCTGTGCATTGGTTCCCACTACTGTGGCCCTGGGGACTGACTCTTAGGGTCCAGCTTCTCTGAGGCCACTAGCTCCACGTGACCTCCGAGGCATTTAGCTGAGGCAGAGGAAACAATGTTGGTTCTCCAGGAGCTGTGACCTCTGGGAGGAAAAAGAAGGGAAACCCTCTCTGAAGGTCCCAAAAGGGGGACAGGCAGCCCCTGGCTTGGACAGGACTTGGGGAGCTTCTTACTGTAGGGGCGGGGAGAATGGGCAGGATGCCCCCAGAGCACCCTCCAGGCCCAAGGGACACTGGATTCTGGGGGTGTTAAGGAGAGGAGCCCACCGGTCAGAAAGAAGGTTAAGTCCTCCCTCGGTTTTTTTGCAGCTACATGTCCTTGAGCAAGTTATTGAACCTCTCTGAGTCTCAGTTTCCTCATGTTTAAATTAGAGATAATAAGAGGACTTACCTAATGGGGTATTTTTTGAGGACTTAATGGGAAAATGTAGGTAAAGCACATAGACAGTGCCTGGCACATGGTAAGTGCTCAATAAATGCCAGCTGCTATAATTAGTGCCATTACAATGTGCAAAGTGGAGGCTGAATAACAGTTAGTGCCCCAGGAACCCTCTGCCTGCTCTTCGTCTTGGAATTCACTTCAAGACCATCGAATGCTGAGCAGCAGGGAAGGTGTGGGTGGAAGAAATGTACAGAGAAACTGAATTCTAAACCAAGCCTGGGTCAACTCACCCCCTAAAAGGCAGGTCCCTCAGGCCAAGGTTTCTCCTGGGTCCCCAGGAAGCGCAAGAATCCAGAGGACAAGGGCCATGGCAGCTCTGGGTTTGGAGCAGAGACTGCTCAATGATGGCTTAGAACATTTAGGAGGCCAAGGTCATGAGACCAATCCCAGCAGGGATGTACCAGGTCCCCTGCCCAAAGGCCAAATGTTTTAGGCTGGAGAGTGTGGGGATGTTCTGGGCGACATGCCAGCCCCACTGGAAGCTCAGCTCCGAGCACCGGGAACAAAGAGGCTGAGGTAGGATGTGTCCGAGGTGCTCCTGGTATCTACAGAAGGCAACACACACACAACACAGCCCCTTTCCACACATGATTCCTGAGCTCCAGGGTTTCCAGGCCCACCACCTCTGCCTGGTTGACTCCTTTTCAAGGCTTGCCCCAATATCATGTCCTTTGATGACCATTTCCTAATCTGCCGACAGAGACAGTCACCTCTTTATCTGCTTATCCCTATGTTATAACACTTGTTTCATTATTGTTAAGACTAACTCCCCCATTTAAGAATAATATTTATCTGGCACTTACTAAACTCAGTGCATGTATTAACTCATTTAATCGTCACAACAACTCTATGAAGTAGGTACTAGTATTATCCCATTCATAGATGAGGAAACCAAGGCACAGAGACGTTAGATAACCTGCCCAATGTCACCCGGCTAGAAGTGGTGGATTTGAGACACAGCTGTGTGGCTCTAGAATCTGTACTCTTACTGTGGGCTCCTAGAAGGCAGGGGCAACACCTGATTTGTCTCTGTCCCTAGCACCTAGCACAGGGCTGAACGCACAGTAGGTACTTAGAAAAGATAGGCTGACTGAGTAAGCACACGCCTGCATAAGGCTAACATAGTGAATGTTCCAGCCTCTAAGCTGCGGGACAGAGAGACCAACGCCCTCCGGAAAGTATCAGATAAAGGCATCCTACTTATTCACCCTCTCTTAGCAATCCCACCGCACACTGCTGTCTGTCCTGCCCATTGTGTCTTTTCGTGCATGTCTCCTGCCTTCTGGTTTTTGTTTCTGTTTTATCTCCTGCCTTTGTCTGTTCCTAGGTCACTCTCCCCCTTTCCTGTCCCACCCAGCCTCCATCCATTGTCCCTGTCCTTCTCTGTAGTTCTTGCAGGCTTGAAAGCCTCCCACCCCCATTCTTTGCCTTGGAGCTTTTCTAGAATCCAGACTTGCCCAAGGAGGCTGAGAACACCAATTACGTTGACTCATTAGACTGGCCATGGACCAAGCTCCTACACACTGACCCTGAATGGAAACGGCAATTTCTCATCAACTCTACTTAGCTGCTGTGTGTGTATGTGAGAGACTGCCTGCCTACAGTTTGTCACAGACCTGTGTGGGATCAGGAAGATCCATTGCCTTCCCTGCCTCCTCTCCCAGGTTCCAAACTCCTCCAGGAAGCTTTCCCGGATCCCATGAGAAAGCTTATTCATGCAACCATTCATCAAATCCTTATATATTTTAATATTCTGAGGAGACAAGGCATGCTCCTGAAAAATTCGGTTAAAATGTAATCTTCAGGTAACTGTATAAGTTACCAGGTGTCACAGACATAGGGGCCAAGTGAACTGCAGATAATCAGTGATTTCAATACGGAGACCTTTGTGACCTGGGACAAGTGGTTTATCCTCTCTGGTCCTCAATTTCCTCAGCTATAAAGCAGATGATAATCCAGAATTTAGAAGGTTATTAGGAGGATTGAATGAGATAATTTCTGTAAAGCTCCTGACAGGCTGGTGCTTATAGGTACTCAATGACAAATATGTTTCTTTCTCCCTTCTCCATCTAAAGCACTGGCCTTCTACTCAGCCCTCCCAGATAAATGGTAAGATATGAACTGGTCCATCCTTTGAGGTCAGAAATGTCTTAAGGACAGGATGACCCTGGGTCTGTAAGCTTTGCAGTACCTGGTTTACTGTAATAAGATGGGCCTGTCATGTTAGAGGTCACTCAGTATGATAAAGATGACAATTTACTAGGATTGTTCACACGCATCCCCCTCCGACCCCACAAGTAGTGGGTCTTTGAAACAGCCTGGTGAGCTCAGAACTAATCAGCTGGGAAGTCCAGATACAACTCTGGTTCTGCCCTGAGATATAAAGGTTTGTTTAATTGCTGTATCCTCAGCTCCTAAAATAGTGCTAAGCACAGAGTAGGTGCTCAATAAATCGTTGAATGAATGAATATTTTTTTTTAAAAAAAGCAATGGATTTCCTTTCCCCTTTCTAATAATAATAATAATAAAAAAAGAGGGTAGGTAGGAGGGGCAAGTGGTAAGGTACAGGAGTCATGCAGGGGGAATGCAGCTGCAGGCCCTCCACCCAGGCTCCTCCTCTGCAAAGGGGGTACAGCAAAGCTAACAGTGCATGTGTTCCCACCATCACGATGCTCGGAAGCCAGGAGCCAAGTGCACACGCCTGGCTTGAGGTTGAAGCTGCAGTTTATAGAAGAGACCGGGAAAAGGTGGAGACAGACCTGGAAAGGAGGGAGGGAGAAGTCTGGGGAGAGGATGAGGGTGAGAGAAGAGTGAGAGCAGTCTGAGGGGAAAGGGAGAGGAAGAGATGCTTGAGGGGGAAGTGAAGAGTGAAGGAGAAAGAGAGGAGGAGGAAGGAGTGGGGGAGGCACAGGAAATAAAGAATGGGGAGTGGAGAGGAATGGTGGAGAGTTACAGAGGAAACTTGCTGTCTCAGCTTGGGTGGAATTTGTCTTAGCAGACCTCTGAGTTCCCCCTGCCATTCAGTGTCTTCTTTGGGTTGGGCTGTGCAGGGGGAGGCTGTAGATTTGGGGGTGCTCCTAGATGCCAGGTGTCTGCCAGACCGTGGGGAGGTCTCAATCCCTGAAGCCTGAGGCCTTTAGTTCCATCCTTTCCAAATAATGAGGTCTCAGCCCAGGTCTAGAGGGACACCCCCTTCCCACCCCCCACGGGAAGAAGGAGACTCAGTGTGAGCCAAGCCCAGGGGAAGGAAAGTGGTCTAGAAGGCTCAGACCCCTAGCTGTGTTCTCTTTCCGTCTTCTCCCCATAAGGACACCTGGCCAGCCAGGAAAGTGGGTCAGGCCACCCACATGTGACTTTTTTCTAATAACAGCAGGGCCCACAGGCAAGGGGGCCTCAGTGCCCTGTACATAGCCCTGCCCATCCCATGCCCAGTACTCTTGTTGGAGGGACCTTTAAGGAGCAGTGGGCAGTGGGAGGGGATCCCTGCCTTCTCATTCAGGAAGAGGACATGGGCCAGAGCCCACCCCAAGCTGGCGGGGAAGGGGGAGCCTGCCGTCTGCCAGGGTTCATGGAAAGACCCAGATCTCCCCATGATGATGACCAAGCTGGCAGGGAGCCGCCTCTACTCCCCTGACCTGGGGTGTCTGTTTTCTCTACCACCGCACCTTCTGGGGTCTTCAAGTAGAGGGCCCGATGGGTCCATTTCTGGCAACTGAGCGCTGCGCCCAGCCCACCCCCTCCAGGCCCTGCAAGGTGCCCTATTAGAAGCTGCGTTGGTTCCAGCAGACTGGAGCTGCGGCAGCCTGAAGAACAGAGCACAAAGCCCAGCTGACATCCTCCTTCCTGTTCCTTTGATGGGGAAGGAAGGACAAGGACAGAGGGGGAGCACAGCAACAGCCCTAGGGCCCACTCTCAGGGTCCAGGTCTCCCGCACCTCTTTAGCCTCTCAGCTCAGCCCTAATGGGGCTCAGGTTCCCCTCACCCGGCGGCTCCCCGCTGGCTGGGCCGCCGGAGCCTGCGCCGCCCTTCGCCTGCAGGACAGACGCACCACCTGTGGCTGGCCAACCCCTCCCGTCGGCGGCTGGGTGCCGCGGTGGGCTTGAGCTGGCCTTCCACTCCCGGGGCCCGCAGGCTGAGCCCGGCGCCCGCAGGCTGAGCCCGAGGCCGGCCCATCCCCCACCCCGAATGTCCCAGCCCAGGCTGCGCGCAGACCCCTGCCGCCCGGGAAGAGGCAGGCTCCGGGTTCCACATACTTCGGACAGACGCCAAGGCCACCTTGGACACCCAAGCTCCAAGGAAGGGGAAGTCCCCGGGCTCTGGAGCGCTTCCCTTGGCGAGTCCGCCCCTGTCACGCCCTCCCTACCCTCTCTGCCACCTCGCGGCTCCGCGACATCTCAGGGCCCCGCTCTGCCCAGCAACAGTTTGGGGCAGTTTGGGCCTCTCCAGGTGGATTCAGGCCCGGACGCCCCATCCTCGGGTCCACCCTGCGCAGTCGGCAACCGTCTTTCCAGTCTCCAGCCCTCCTTCCCTCTCCCCTCGCGGCCGCCTCCCCGCCCGAGTCCCCGGCTCCCTTACAGGCATCGCGGCAGAAGCCCGCCCCTCCCCTAGCGCCCGCCCGGCCCAGCGGCCCCCCGCTCGCGCGCCCGGGGTCGCGAGCCGCACACTCACCCCCGGCCGCCGGCCGCCGCCTGCGCCGCCGCGCACCGCTCGGCTCCGGCCCGGGCTGGGCTGAGGAAGACCAGTCCGCCCCTCCCTCCGCGCGCCGCCCGCGCAGGCCGGGGTGGGGTCGCGGGCGCCTCCCCACCGCGGAGTTTTCCTGGGAGTGGTCCCGGGGCAGAGCCGGGTTAGGGTGCCGGCAGAACAACCACCTTCCCACCCGCGCCGCGCCGCGCCCGCGCGTCCGGCGGGAGGCTGGCGACCGAGATCGTGCGCTCCTTCCGCTCGCCGCCCGTTCGCGAGTGCAGCGAGCAGGCCTCCGCGGCGCCTCGCGCCCCTCCGCGCGCCCCTCCCCCCGGCTTCTCGCTCGCTGCTCCGCCGCTCTCCCAACCTCCCCAGCCCACTCCGGTCGCCTTCTCCCAGTCTGCCTGCCACGCCATCCCCCACCCCCTCCAGTCCCGCTGCCATTTTAACTCCAGAGTGGCCAGAGGCCCCTTTCCCTAACACACACACACACACACACCAGAGGGAGGAGTTGGGTGGGGCAAGATGCTGAGGCTTGAGCGTCTGGGGCCGTGGTGTTCTTGTGCTTTTACACGCAAGGCTTGTCTGAAAGAGGAAGGGGGCACAACGCGCGGATCTGAGAGGGGAAAGGGAATGGCTCTTCTGATATTGCCTCTTACTCCCTTGTAAGGGCCAGGAGGACGGAGGAGAAATTCAGCAGCTTTTAGAGCACAGGTGCAACTCGTAAGCATAGCATTTTTGCTTTGCGTGGTGTTATCCTCCCCCAAGTTAACAGCAGACTAAGGAATGCAGAGAGTGGGTTAGAATTTGTCCATGTGTACGGGTACCGCTCATCCTAAAGAATGGTATGGAATATCCACCCCACCCCCACCAGTTCTCATGCCCTTCCAGCATTGCCCCCTGAAATGGGCAGCTCTGGCTTTCTGGAAGATTCCATCCTGGCCCTTAGCAAAGATATCAATCTCCATAGGTGTTAGGCAGGAACTGGCAAGCCCACTGAGGGCCTTGGCTTTGGGGGATGCCCCTCTTGCAGGCTGGACGTTGTGAACGCTGGGAAAGGAGTGCAGGATGCTGAAGGTAGGTGCTGGGCTGCTACCTGGTGGCTTAGAAAGGCTAGGACACCGCCACTGGTCGATGCTTAGGAGAGTGCGTCTCCTGCTGGAGCCAGGTGCCTGAGGCCCATGCCTTAGCGGGGCCTTGAACCTGGACCACTCAAAATGGACGTGACAGGCTCAGGTCCATGACAGGCCACACCCTACTGGTTCTGGTTCTGACCAGAGCCTGCAGAAGCAACCATAGGGGAGTAGGTGGGGTGGAGCCCAAGGGATGGGGAGTCCTGCCAGGAGTGGCATCTGGTCTGCCTTCCTTCATCCAGGGCTTGAGCTCAATGCCTCCTGTGAGCTGAGTTTCAGAGAGAACAGGGACAGAGCTTTCTGGCTCTGTCTTCTCCAAGGGCACAGCCGGTGGTAACTACGTGCCTGGAGGCTTTTATCAAATCGGCTTGAAGGTCTGCGTGTTCTGTATGCACAGAGGGGGTTCTCACCTTCATGTATTCAATAAGCACATATTAAGTTCTCATTGTACCTCCTAAACCACTCCCATGCCCCCACCCTCCACCCCTGCTGTGGGGTGTAATGGCCTCAAGGAGCTTAGAGGGACAAGTTGGAACTATATGAAACACATTTTAACATTTCAAGGCAAAGGAAGTGCCATAGAAATACAGAAAGAAAAGGCTGTTATAGGTTAGGGTTATTCATGAAAGCTTTTACAGAGGAGTTGAGCTTCAAGCTGAGCCCAGATGGAGGGACAGGTGAAACTGTCAGAGAAAACAGGGACTAGCAAATGCAGGAAAGTGGAGACCAGCAGAGCAGAATGGATTGCCTGGTAGGTAGGGGGCAAGGGAGGGAATTTATAGAGCTACGATTGGATGCCAGGCCTTTTCACACATCTCCCTCATTTTATCCTCTGAGTTGACTCTTACCCCATTTAACAGACAGGAGAATGGAGGCTCAGAGAGTTTAAGATCTACAGGCATAATCTGAACCCTCTTCTTGGAACCACAGTGCCCTTGCTATAACACCATATTGGGTCTGCAGAGTGGGAGTAGCTGATGAAGAGCGTGAGTTTCCAGGCTGAGCAGTTTAGCTGTGGCCCAGTGCACAAGTGATTTGGGATGAAAGAGGCTGGAAGATGGGAGGCTAGTGAGGAGGCTGTTGTAGGAACAAAGGGCAGGGGAGCAGTGAGACGGGAGAGTAAATACAATAGGCCTTTGTAAGGAAGACTTGGTAGAACTTTGACACTGACTCACTGAGTGAAAGGGGTCAAAACTTGACTGTAAGCTTTTGAGCATGAGTGTTGGGGGCCCTTGTCAATTCACCATCCTGAGGGACGATGTCAGTGTATTCAGACTGATCATGAAAAGGGGGAAATGTTACCAGTCCTTTACCAGCTCAGTGACACTCCAGTGCCCCAGCCCCCCAGCACCTATGCATACTGCATAGTGTGTCTTAGCTCCCAACCCAGATGGTAAACTTCTGGAGGGCTAAGACTGTCCCACACAGCATCGAGTCAAGACTAGTGCCTTATAGTAGATGCTCAATAACTGATTATTGAAGAAAAAAATGGGGTAAAAGTAAGTAACATTTGCCAATTGGCTGGTTCCTAAGTGGCAGACCCTGTAAGACACGTAAGGGATAAGGGAATTGTATCGTCTGTGGGCAGAGAACTAGGTAGAGAGTGTGGCCCCAGAGCAGTGGTCCTCAGGCTTAAGCATCATCTAGAGCGTGTGAACAAATGCAGACTCACAGGTCCTACCCCAAAGTCAGATTCTGCAGGAATCTACAGTTTGACAAACTCTCTAGGTAATTCTGATTCAAGTGACTAGATGAACCCTGCTTTGAGACACACTGGCCTCGTGTGCCCATCGCTCTGATCTCTCCTGCCTGGGCTCAGCAAGTACAGAGCCCCGTATTCTGGATACTGGGGAACCACAGTGAAAGGAGAACACAGGGTCCCTGCCAGAGGCAGGTTCACGGTGAAGCTGATGAAGCTTAAGCTTTATGGTTGTTCACTTGTGGGGATGAGGGGAAGGGAGGCCGGTTTGCAAACAGGAAGCATTTTTATGCAAGCATTTCTGGTGAACTGAATGAAGAGGTGTCATAAGGAAGGGATCTGAATTTCCAAGGCTTACATAAATTATTTTGATCTTTCTAGTTCTAAAGAAATATCACCATTGGGCCTAATTTTGTATTTGTTCTTTTTCTTAAGAGGACCCTACAAAACCTGGCTCTTCCCCTGGCCCCTGCCTTCAGGGAGCTCCCAGGATCCGCAGACACCCTTGGAGCACAGAGAACCAGAAAGGCAGGAGGACACTGCAGATGGCAGAGCTGTGTGGAACTGCAGGGAGTCCTCAAATTTATCTTGGGTTATATTCCTGGAAAAGGTACTGCAGGTAAAATGATGTAGGTTGAATCTGGTTTTGCCCAGAAACAATGTGATAATGGAAATTACAATCCTCACCAAGGTCCTGGTGCCCAACTTTTTGTAGGAATAAGTATAAATACCATATTTAATCAACTGTAAATGATACACCTGCACTCTGTATTTGTTAAATTGAATTTGAATATATAAAACAGCTAAACTGGGCAATATGGTAACCAAATCCCATTCTGTTTAACGTAACGTATTCAAAAGATTCCTGGGAGAAATGCTCTTTTGGAGGGAAGGAGGGAGCCATGGAGAAGACTGGAGAGACTCCCCCTTCCCTTCATATGGAATCTGTTTAGGCAAGAGGGAGACTCTCAGAGATCTGAAGCTGGGGGACAAGGGTTTTGTGCCCCATGGCAATCTGAAAACAGCCCAACCAGGCAGCATCATTTGTGGGTACACCTGGCCAACTCTGAAGTGCATATGTCTCTTAAGACAAATTAAGGGCTGCCTACATGCACAGCCCAAATGGGGGACATTTGAGAGGGATTTGAGTACATGAAGTTGGATGAGGGTGATCTGGGATGGCTTTCTTGAGGAGGAAATTTTTGAGAAGATACTTGAAGGCAGGAGAGGAGAATGGTTAGGCTTCCTGAGAGGTCAGTGCCAGGGACCCTCAAAGACCTTTTCATTTGACTCTTAACCCACCTCATTGTGTAACCTATAGGCTGCCAAGAAGACTTTGTCCCAGGTGCCCGTCTCTCACCTCCCATCTACTTCAGTGTTTCTCAAACTGCAGGTGGAGACCCATTAGTGAGTTACAATAAGAACTTTAAAAAAAAAATGAAATAGAATAGGATAGAACATATTTCATTAATACTTTTGTTCCAGTTTCATGAAATCTTATGTGTGTACTATGTCATGGTGTTCAATGTATTTCTTACCATGGGTCTCCATAAAACCTTGGCTATTTATTCCCAAAGTCTGCAAATAAGATACTTATGAGGTATCTCACATGTTAAGAGTAAAGTATTTTCTCAAATCCAGCCTTTTCACATGGCATTACTTCTGTGATTTTCTTCTTTTCCAATCAGACTCTGTTCATTTCTGAACATTTTATTTCAGAAATGGTTGACAGGGCAAAGAAACCGGGACTCCATGTAGCCTAATCCTGTACTTTTCTCTTTGCACTGTCTCTGACCCCTATATTTTCTTTCATATTTTCTCTCAGAGAAGGAAGTCTGTATGGTCTTACTGCCAATATTTGAATTAGTTCCAACATAGGTCTTAGAGCTCACAGGGCTCTCCAGAGATCATTCCTAAGGCCTGTCCCAGCAGCCAGCGCCTGGGTCTATTTTTGCTTTGTAAACTCAAGCTTCTGAAACTGTGTGAGCAAAAGAATTACCTGGGGAACTGATTAAAATGCACTTTCCTGGATCCCATCCATAGAGCTGAAGTGGGGTTCCTGAACTGCAATTTTGACCAGTTCTTTAAGTGATTCTGAGGACCACACTTTGAGAAACACAATTTATAAACCATGGAGAAAATTCAGCTCCTTCCAGGAAGCTTTCCCCCATTCACTCCTGATTCTGATCCCTCCTCTGTTTCCCTTCTGCAGGAATAGTCTTGTTTATGCCACTTTATGTTTATTTGCAATCATTTGCACTTTGTCTGGAAAGTTATTTTATCTGGGCATCCCGCCTTCCTACTTAAATTATTAGCTCCCCCAAGGAACTGTATCATTCATTACTGTTTCCCCAGAGTACCCAGCTGAGGACCTTGCTCATGGCAGATTTCTCATATGCTCTCTGTGCATAGGACAAAATCCTCCCATATATCCCCCTGCCCCTCTCAGCCCCTAGCCCCCTGGGTGGTAGTCTCTATCCTGGAGTGCTCAGGGTAGGGGTAGGTGTCTGAGTTGTTCCCTGGATCAAACAGTGTTATTGATTGGGTGATTTCAGCTCTGTCTGACTTTGTCCTTTCCATTTCACCTCCATAGGTTTAGAGAGAAGTGAATCGGTAAAAACTAATGAGTCCAGATGACCCCCCTGGGATAGTAGCTTCATCAAAGGCTATTACATGCTCCCCACCCAGAAACACATTGAACAGCAAAGGCAGAGGGCTGAGCAGCAAGGCTAGAACCAGAATGAGGCAAGCTAGCTGCCTAGGGAGCAAGATATAAGGCAGCACTTACCCTCAGGTGCTGACCCTGCACATGCAGGACCCTAAGAGTGGACACCTCCTTAAATTTCAGCTCTAGGCACCTTTCCTCACCTTAGTGCCAGCCCTGCTAAGCAGCCTAAAGCAAGTATCCTGGGCCCCAAGTCTTGACACTTAAGCCTTAAAATGGATGGAAGGAAAGGGGGCTGAGGAAGGCGTGGCCTGGACACTGTTCTATTCCTAGATTAAATGGTTCTTCAGGCAGAGGTCAGCTTGGTCCATTCTCCTGTCCCAAGGCATTGTCCTGCATGATAAGCAACTTGGATAAAATTGACTCTTAGCTCCTGATTCTGCGCAGGGAGCGGTCAGCGTGTGGTCTCACTTGGTCCTTTTGAGCTCCACAGCAGCTGGTCTCCAGCTAGGAAGAAGCTCAAACCCGACTCAGTCCCATGTCCTCTGGTCGAAGTCCACTGGGTTTTTCTGTTGTTGATCTTTCCTTTTCTTCCCCCTCGACAACTCCTCTGCCTCTCGTGGAAGACATCCCACAATCCCCGAGAGCCACTTGTCAAAGGGATTAAAATCTTCACTGTCAGAAAACTCATCCTTATGTTTTATCCTTATTGCTCTTCCTATCACAAACCACATTTCTTCTGTTTCAACCTCAGGGGGGATGAAGAACAGCCTGTCACTGGTCACCAGCCTCTATGTGGGAATCCCGGGTCCTTTGGCTTTGTGAAGTCTTTTCTGTCTTCTTTTCCTCAGGCACTGTAAACTCATCTTCTTTGCTGGGGGGTTTCTTTTCTTTTTTGGGAGAAGAAAAATTATAAGGAGAGGAAGGAGGAGAAAAGTAGGAGAAAGAAGAGAGTTGAGGATGTAAATTAGCGCCACCTCTTCCTGAGCTGAGGGAGACTGATCTGCCTGGAGGCAGGACCCGAGGAGGTGACCAAAATGCTGGGCTCCTTGCAGGCCAGGACCCTGGCAGAGAGCCTAGTGCCTTGGGCCGCATCTGTGTACTTCTGCACGAATGGCTAATGGTCCACATCCCTTCACAGACCCCAGGCCCCTGTCTCTGCTGGATGGGTCCCACCCTGGAAGGGAAGATGGATGAAACGGCTACTGGAATAAGTTGCACCTGGCTCACCTGGATGCCCCCGTCACAGAGGAGTGGGACTTTCGGACTCCAGATGGGAGAACAGAAAGCTGAGGCCCCGGGTCGGGCACCCAGCCCTTCTCCTTCCCTGTCCCCCTGCAGTGTCAGAGATGATCTCCCCACACACTGAGTAGGGTGGCTGGAGTGGATGACTAATGCACGTCATTTTCAAGATGCTCTCTCTGCACAGGAAAGTACATTCAGATCCAGGTTTTAATTGTGTGTGATTTTAGCTGAGATGGTGTTAATTTATTTCCTTTGCTACTTCAGCGGTTCTTCCTCTTTCATCACGGTGAAAATATCTGGAATGTATCTTTTTTTCTTAAGGACAAAGAAAAGAAGCTGATCTTGCTCCTTTTCCACTGATTGAGGTTTAGAACATTCTAGGGCTGCCAGATGCTCTTTAGTGGGTACTTCAGGACGGAGGCCCTACGGTCTCCCACTACCTAGCCTTCCTGTCCTCCTGCTACCAGATTTGCCAAAGGGAATGCTTGATGCGGCAGGACCCTTACCACCCAGACAGACCCTCTGACAAGTTCACCGAAAGAGGGGATTTTTTTCAGCCAGGGCCGGCTCCAGTTAGTTTCCATAATGTGAGGTGCTTTTTTCTTTTTAGAACCTTCAGAGAAAAGGGGAACAACTTGACATCTGCAAAGGGCTTCGTGGAGGAAGGAGACAGTGTCAGTGAAAGAAAGATGGGACAGGAGGCATCAAAGGTCCCCTGGTTGGTGGTCCAAAGCTCGTGCTTTCTGACTTTGGTTGGAAGAGGGTCTATTTGAGAAAGTAGGCAGGGTCAGGGTAAATGTGATAACCCACTAATACATTTTTTTTCTTTTCACTCAAATTCTCTTTGTGATGAGCATAAAAATAGCACACACACCTTCAGAGATTCTCTAGCATCTTGCCCCAGAACTTTGCCCTCTTTGAGAATTATTGTTTTTCTGTGTATCTGTACTAGCTAAGATCATTTTATCAAGCCTTACTTACTCTAATTTTTATTATAAAAATAAAATAATTTTAATTTTCCAAACGTAGAATTGTAGTATCATTTTGAATATGTTCTTTCAATCTGTATGTAAGTCCCAAATTGGAGATCAAACTTCCCCACCCCTCTGCACTGGAGAGTCACTGAATCACTGCCCTAATATCCAGCACAGGATAAGCAGAAAAGCCTCAGCCATACCAGGCTGGGACTATTCAAGGACACTTTTGCCTCTTGTCCAAGTCACTCCCCCCATCTCGTGAAATCAGTGTCTTCTTCGGTCATTTGGGCACATAGTAGGAAATTAATTAAGTATATATTGCATGAATCTTACACTATTAAAGTCCAGGTCTTCCTTGACTTACAGTGGGGTTACATCGCAATAAACCCATCATAGGTTGAAAATATCTAAAGTCAAAAATGCATTTAACATAACCTACCGAACAGCATAGCTTAGCCTAGCCTATCTTAAATGTGCTCAGAACACTTAACAGTAGCCTACAGCTGGGAAAAATCATCTAACACAAAGCCTGTTTTATAATAAAGTGTTGAATAGCTCATGTAATTGATTGTAACTGTACTGAAAGTGAAATACAGAATGCTTGCAGGGTAAGGAATGGTTGTAGGTGGATGGGTTGTTCACCCTTGTGATCCTGTGGCTGACTGGGAGCTGCCGCTCACTGCCGCTGCCCAGCATCGTGAGAGAGTATCATACTGCATGTCACTAGCCCGGAAAAAGATCAAAGTTCAAAAGCTGAAGAACGGCTTCTACTGAATGTGTATTGCTTTCGCACCATTGTAAAGTCAAAAAATCGTTAAGTCAAACCATCGTAAGTCAGGGACCATTTGTATTATCAAGTGCTTGGCACCGTGCTGGCGCCTGGCGGTGACAAAGTACTCAGTAAGAGTTAACCACTTTCCTTAAGGTCCCCAGCAACCTGCCTTCTCCACATATCCTGTAGCCTGCCCTCTGTTAAGAAGTTCTAGCTGGTTGAGATGCTAATTTTCTTAAGGTACCTTGGGACAGCCCTCAACCTTCTCTCCAAATGGTGACCACCTACTGGTTTCTTTTGGTTGAATCAGAAGCCTAACACAGTGCTGTACACATAGTAGGGCCTCAACAAATGCCTGTTGAGGGAGTGACTGAATGGTCTGGTGCCTTCCGCTTGGCAGCCCCTCTGGTCTAGGGAGGCAGAGCCGGGGGAATGGTTGGGGCTGGACCACGATGCAGCTCCTTAGTGAACAAGTAAGCTCTTCTGATTGTGCAGGGCTCTGACTTACCAGGACACAGCTATGGCTTGAAAATCATTCTGGGCAGCCCATCTTTCTAGCATGTTTAGGGGCTTGTTGGAGGCCAGAATTATTTTGCTGCTTAAAATTTGTTTCTGAGTTCTCTCTAGATTGCTTGGGATAGCTTTGGAGTCCAGATAGCTCTTCCTTCCAGTTGCTTTTGGCCATTTCCCGCTGTGTCACCTGCAGTCTCAGTCTCTGTAGGGCGATAAGTATCGGTTCCTTTCCCACCTGGGCCCGGCCTGGACTTAGTGGACACCTCTGACCACGAGCTGAAGGTGCTTGCACTTCCCAGATGTGCCTGTTTATTTGCCCCAGTTGCCATTTCTTAAAAATTAAACATATACTTACCGTATGATCCTGCAGTCATCTTCCCAGACGTGCATCCCGAAGAAATGAGAACTTAGGTTCACATAAAATCTTGTACACGAATGTTCATAGCAGTTTTATTTGTAATAGCCCCAGAGTGGAAACAGCCAAAATGTCATTCAATGGATGAATGGTTAGACAATCTGGTATATCTGCACCGCAGAATACGATTCAGCAACAAAAAGGAATGAACTAGTGATACAACAACTTGGATGGCTCTCAGGGCATTGTGTTGAGTGAAAAAAGCCAATTTCAAAAGGTCACATGCTGCATGATTTCGTTTATATGACATTCTCAAAATGACAAAATTGTACAGATGGAGAACTGATTAGTGGTTGCCAGGGTATGAGGAGGAGGGGTGGTTTAAGAGGAGAAGAGGGGTATGATGTGACCATAAAGGGGCAGCACGAGGGATCTGTGTGAATGGAACGATTCTGCATCTTGACTGTGGTGCTAGTTACATGAATCTACACATGTTATAGATAAAATTGCGTAGAATTACACACATACATACACACGCACACAGGAGTGCGTGTAAAATTGGTGAAATCTGAATAAGGTCTGAGGATTGTACCAATGTTCAATTCCTGTTTTTTGGTTTTTGTTTTTTAAAAAAACCTCTACCCTTTGTTACCACTGTTTGTCAGCCCCTGGGCTGCCTTTGATCTCTAGCATGATGTTCAGGATAGGTTTGGAAGTACCAGATTCTCCTGGCATTCTTAAGTATTAGGAATATAGCTAAAATACTTCAGTTCTCCTTCTAACCTATAATGAATCAATTTTCCCCAGAATCATTATAATCTGGTTTGGGAGCTCTACCTATTTCCAGCCTATGCCTCCTCTTGGGGTATTGTATTCTAAGTGGTTTATCTACCCTGTGAAGTAGGAGTATAAACATATTTTGTTTATTTGATTATTCTAAGCCTAAGCAGCTTCACTTTCAAGTTTAAGGAGGATCCTGAATTCAATTGCCAGAGGACTTGCTTCTTCTGCTACTTTATTTTGGGGCCAAGTCTGCATTTTCTGAACCCATGGTGTGGTCCTGGTGATCCGAGGCTCCACCCTGCTGTTGGCATGGGATACAAAATGTGGCTTGCCCTGGGGGAGTTGGGGGTCCAGGGTAGGGGGGCCTGAAAGAGCCATCCTAAGACTTGATTCATTTAACCACCCTCACCCCCACCCCACATGAGCAGCCCCAGTAGCTCTGTTCTCTCTCCCCACCCTAAGTCTCTGGGAGGGAAAGACATAGGCTTGTCCTGCCTCGGTCGCACACCATCTCCTTACTGCTCATCTAGGCCCACCTTCATCTTTTGCATCCTGATCTTGTGGGGCTCCCAGGAAGGTAGACAATCATCCAGGAGTGCATGTCCCCGCTTTCCTGTCTCCTGTCTAGGCTTGCCTGGACAAAACCCCTCATTTTGTGGGTGAAGACCCTGAGACCTTGCAGCAGTTAATGGCAGAGCTGGTCTATAGCCCACTGTGGGACTCCATGCTACCTCTTTCGGAGAATGAGTTTCATAAATTTATTTCTGACTGACAGTTCTGGTTTGTTAATTGGGGGAGTTTGATGACAACGGATGTGGGACTTCACCTGAGCTGCTCTGGCAACAACTCAGAGCCAGCTCTGTGGCTCTGTGCCCCCACCCCCTACTTCTCCTGGGGCCAGTTCTTCAAAAGGGAATGAAGGGATGGGGAAAGCTCAGGAAAAAGGAGGAGTTGCCTCTGGCTCTTCTGGAGGCTCCTTTGCTTTTTGGTGCTCTGGCCTTTTGGAGCACCAGGTTTACACTGAAGGATCAGCCCAGGCCAGAGGCAGGAAGTCTGAGCTTAAGGGTGTGGGCGGTTGGAGTGATGCTGGGGAGTACTGTGGGCAGACTGGAAAACATCCTCCAGTGGCCTAAACAAACACCCTTCCCAACCGATACCCACGCACACACGCACATGCACACATGTATGCAAACATGCATGCCATGGGATTTAAGCATACTTCTTCTTGACCTCTAGTATGGTACATGGTTAGGGACATAAAGGTTAAGGCTCACCTGACCTAGTTTGAATCCTGACTCTGCCACTTCCTGGCCATGTCACTTTGGGCAAGTCTTGTAAAAACTCTTAGCCTGCATTTCTTTATCTCTAAATAGGGGTAATGAATAGCATCTAGGGATGTCACAAGTATTGGAAGAGAATATATGTAAAGTACACAATCTAGCCCCTGGCACTTAGTGAGGGCTCAATAAATGTAAGTTATTTTGACAATGCTGATTATGATAATGGTGAGTATGAATGTTTTTTAAATCATTCTATATTTGTGTCCCTCATGTTTCAGCTTAGACACTACTTCCTCTAGAAATCTTGCCTGACTCCACGGGCATGGATGGAGGACCACTCCTCTGGGTCCCCTAGCACTCAAACTTGTCTACCTTACTATTTTCACATTGTATTGTTGGTCTTGCCAACTAGACTGTGTTATTTGAGAATAGCATCCACACCCTGTTCATTTCTCTATCCCCAAGGTTTAGCACAATGCCTGACAAAGAGTAGGTGCTCAAGAAATATTTGTTGTGCTGGAGAGGGTGTGGAGAAAAGGGAACCCTCCTACGCTGTTGATGGGAATGTAAGCTGGTGCAGCCACAATGGGAAACAGTATGGAGGTTCCTCAAAAAACTAAAAATAGAGTTGCCATATGATCCAGCAAACCCACTCCTGGGCATATATCCAGACAAAACTATAATTCAAAAAGATACATGGGGACTTCCCTGGTGGCGCAGTGGTTAAGAATCCGCCTGCCAGTGCAGGGGACACGGGTTCGATCCCTGGTCCGGGAAGATCCCACATGCCGTGGAGCAACTAAGCCTGTGTACCACAACTACTGAGCCCACGTGCCACAACTACTGAAGCCCACGCACCTAGAGCCCATCAGCCACAACTACTGGGCCCACGTGACACAACTACTGAAGCCCACGCACCTAGAGCCCGTCAGCCACAACTACTGAGCCCACGTGCCACAACTTCTAAAGCCCACGTGCCTAGAGCCCATGCTCCGCAACAAGAGAAGCCATGGCAATGAGAAGCCTGGGCACCGCCACAAAGAGTAGCCACCCCCACACTCGCCGCAGCTAGAGAAAGCCCGCGTGCAGCAACTAAGACCCAACACAGCCAAAAATAAAAAGTAAAAAATAAATAAATTTATAAAAAAAAGATACATGGACCCCAATGTTCATAGCAGCACTATTTACAATAGCCAAGACATGGAAGCAGCATAAATGTCCATTGACAGATGAATGGATGAAGAAGATGTGGTACATATATACAATGGAATATTACTCAGCCATTAAAAAGTATGAAATAATGCCATTTGCAGCAACATGGATGGACCTAGAGATTATCATACTAAGTGAAGTAAGTCAGACAGAGAAAGACAACTACCATATGATATCACTTATTTGAGAAATCTAAAATATGACACAAATGAACATATTATGAAAGAGAAACAGACTCACAGACTTAGAGAACAGACTTGTGGTTGCCAAGGGGGAGGGGGGAGGGGAGGGAAGGATTGGGAGTTTGGGGTTAGTAGATGCAAACTAGTATATATAGGATGCATAAAGAACAAGGTCCCACTGTGTAGCACAGGGAACTATGTTCGATATCCTGTGATAAGCCATAACTGAATCACTTTGCTGTATAGCAGAAATTAACACAACATTGTAAATCAACTGTACTTCAATGAAAAGAAATATTTGTTGAACAAATGGGTGAGTAAAGGGATGAATGAGTGAATGAACAGATGGTATGTAAACTCAGGACTCATTATGCCCTCTCCATACTGAGACACAGCCTGCCTCCAGGTCTTTGCTCATCCCATTTCCAACTTTTGGAATGTCTGTTCCTACCTTTCTGTTTTTCTTGAACATTTCCCCCTTCAGGGCCCATCTGGAGTGCCTACTTCCTCTGTGAAGCCTTCCATGATTACCCCAACCCGCTGTGATCCCTCCTGGGTTAGAATTCACATGGGAATTATTTGGCATTGACTTGGACTATCAGTTATCTTTTTATATTTATGTTCTTCCTCCCCAAACTATAAGTTCCTAGAGGGCAAAGATGCCACCTTATTCTGCTCTGCATCCCCAGACTGTTTTGTAAACCTCCGGGGCTCAATAAATGTTCATAGGTTGAGAGTCAGAGGAATTGTATATGAGGCGCAGGGACCAGGAGAGCCACAGGCAGGCCTGCAGGGTGGACCCCACAGTGGTGCTTCTCCCACCTGCTAGCTGGCTCAACTTGGGCAGTTTACGTTCTCTCTCGGAGTCTCATTTTCTTCAACTGTCCTGAAAAGCAAAAGTGTTTACTCTGGAGGATTGATGGGAGAAAGTACACAAGGAGTCCCTGACACACAATCACCTTCGCTGCCGTTACTGTTCTGCCTTCTTCCACTGTTTGCCTCCCGTGCGCTACCATCTGCTGAGTTCATTCTATTGCCCTGCACTTTGCTTCATCTTACCCTGATAGTTATGAGAACCCTGTAAGCAAGGCATTCGTCCCCTCATTTTAAACAGGAAGAACCTAAGATTCAGGCACGTTGGGTAACTTTTCAAAGGTCACACAACTAGAAAATGGCAGAACGGGGAGTCAGGTCCAGGTCTGTCTGACACCAAATCCATACATATCACAATATAATTCTGGAAAGAGCACAGAGGTCTAGCCCTTGCTCTGCCACCAGCTTGCTCTGTGACGCGATATTGAACAAGTCACTAAATTTTCCCAGTTGCCTCACAATGAGGTGGTCAAGCTAGACGGTCTGTGACATCACTCCTGCTATCGTGCCAGGATTTTCTACTCCCCTGTGAGCCCCTCAAGGGCAGGGATGAGGTATCCCTCAGGGTTCCTTCCCTAGCATCTCTCATTCTCCTTACTCAGAGAAGGCCCGCACAGGTTGCTGAACGGAAGCTAGACTAACTGGGGCTGTGGCAGGTGGGTAGGAAGGTAGGGGGTGGTGCTGGTTAAGAGTGAAGGACCGTGGTGCGGGAAGCCGGCGGAACACAGTGCAGTTGCCATCAGCAGAGAGAGCCTGGCCTGGGCAGGAGGGAGAAGGAGGAGGGGCTCTGATCTGACCTCTGTCTGGGTCTGGGTCAAAGGATGGCGACAGGGGAGTTGCTTAGGTCGGCAGTTCTAGGGAGAGGGATTTCTGAATGGTTTAGGTGAGCCTGTGGTTTGGGTGGCTGTAGAGAGAGGGTGGTCCTGACTCAGAGCCGTGGCTGGGCCTGGTTATCTGTGCTGAGCCATGGCAAACAGGATTCAGCAATGGAGTAACCACGACCTACCCAGCTTTCCGTGGCTTGAATAGCTGTCTCCCCTTCTCTAGCTGGGAACCTCAGTTTTCAATACTCAGCTGGGTGACACACTCCTGGATGCCCCGGGAGACACCATCCTTCTCCTCTGCTCGTCCAGCGTGATTAAGGAGAAGAGGCCAGGCCTTAACACTTCTCTCTGCAGGGGAGACCGGCTGGGGCCTCAGCATCTAACCAAACACATCCTGTGTTTGACCCACCACAGAAGAGCGGCTGTCAGACGTGGCCAGCTCCCCAGCCTTCCTCCCCAGGGTCCAGCAGGAGTGTGGGGAGTGCTCCCAGCTCTTCCCTGGCTGGTCCCTCACACTTCACACTCAGCACCCTCACGGCTGCCTGCTGCCTCCTGCACATGCTCTTGTTCCTTCCCCTCCCAGAATCACACCGTTTAATCCCTGTGTGTACCAGTCACCTGCCCACTATGGGCCCAGCACAGATGTGCTAAGAAGGGGGCCCCAGAGCAGTCTAAGGGATCATTTTGTAGAAGACATCGTTCCCCATGAGGGCACAGTGCCCATAATCAAGTGCTGTCGCTATGGGCCCTGAGGGCTAGGGGTGGGCAGAGCAATGGTCGGGCTGTCCCCAGGCAGCATGGAGCCCCGGGCGACAATGTCATCACGGCCTTCCTTCTGCCACACATCGTGCTTGGCACTTCTGTGTCCAGCAGCACCGGGGAGAAAGGGCGGCAGGGCAGTCCAGGTATGCTGAGCCAGGAGGCAGCAAGGTCTGGGCACGTCCTCATTTGTCTGGAGGGGCTGAGGTGTCCAATGCAGGGAGCCAGCTTTCAATGTGTTTCCCACCAGCCCCCTTGAATGTGTCTCCCTCCTCATTGGGGCTTGGGGGGGTCATTTTGGAGGGTCTGTCACAGAGCACCTCAACTCCCCAGCCCTACAGACAGAGGCCCTGACCCTGCAGAGAGACTGGGAGGGCCCAGGCAGAGGGGAGACATTGTTCCTCTGGCTACTTATTTCTTTGGTTTGTGGCTGTTTGACAACAGCGGTAAAAACAGCTTATAAATTAGGAGCCCTGCTATAAAATGCAGAAACAGCTGTGGTGCAGGGGGCAGGGAGCTTTCCTCCCCCTGGTCTCCTGGCGCTCCCCAAGCAGGACAGGACCCCATCTCTCCCAGCACCCCTGGCCCCGGGCAAGGCAGGGGGGAGGGCTGGTGCCTGACACCCCCAGTGCTTTCCCCAATCACAGGAGGGCCAGGGAGCGGCTGTGGCTCCTCAGAGGTTCTTCAAACACAGAGACGTTTATATCTTTTCACTATGGTCCAAATTACAAGCAGGAAATGAGCCTAGGGAACGTAAACCAAGGGGTACAAGGTAGGAATTTTTCTGTGAAGCTTGATTTAAATCAGCCTCCAGAAGATCTCAAATGAGGCCTATGGGGAGGAAGAGCTGCAAGAAGAAGGCAGGGAGGCCGGCCTCCAGGAGTTCAGTGACCTGCTGCGTCCTTTAAGTGTCCTCCTTTGTGCAGTGGCCTCTCTCCCAGCCTGTTCAGAAGGCCAGTTACTCTAGCCCAGAGGGAGCCCCCGACGGAACTGAGGATGGGCTCTCAGTGCAGCTTTCCGCACGACCAGGACAGGTAGCCGTGCTTCTCTGGCCACAGGAGGTTGCTGGCCCAGCCCTCTAGGGAAGTGCCTCCCCTCTACCCCTTGGCAGGGACAGTATCTGGTCTCCTGCGGCTTTTCCTTCCTGCCCCAGACCCAGTGAGAGCCTAAGGACCTGGGTCAGAGCCTGGGGGTGTCTAAGCAACCACCCAATTGTGCTCAATGCAGACTGTCTGTAGAGGGGCCTCAGGACTTATGTACCGACTAGAGCTCACCCTTAAAGTTAGTTCCTGAACCCCAAACACAGCTGCCTGGACTCAGCACCCCCAGTTCTATGCTCTGCTTGTGCTATCCACCCCCCTGGCATGGCTGTGTAAAGCTCCTGCAGCTGGGTTACTCCTCTGCATTTGTTTATGTGTTTTCTTTGCCGGTGTCGAGTCACTGTGTGTGTACAGCCAGCCCCCATGAGGAGAGCCTGGAGAGCAGGAACGGGGCTGCTCCCTCGTTCAGATCGAAGATTCTGCTCTCAAGCAGGCCTGGCCACAGGATGCCAGTAGGCAGGGAGAGGACACCCAGGACACCCAGGGAGAAGGTGCCCAGGTGATGTGTGTGTGTGTGTGTGTGTGTGTGTGTGTGTGCACTCACATAAGCAAATAAACTGACATTGAGGTGCAGTACACAAGTCTTATAGGCGCTGCTTTTTCCTAGGCATTTTAGTTTTTTACTTACTCTCTTGTCCTGCAAGGCAGCTGCCCACACATTCCACCCTGGCCCAAGCCCAGGAGGTCTGAGGGGCAAATTCCTGGGCTGTATTACACCAACGTTAGACCTGATGTATTTTAGACCAGTGAGCTACCAAGCAATGTGCCATCTCTTTTCGAGAAATAAGACATTTCTGACCCACTGGAAACATCCGGGAAGTACTTTATCGAATCTAATAAGCTGTGTGACCTTAGGCAAGTCAGTTAACCTCTCTGAGTTCAGCTTTTATCTTGGAAGTTAGGAAAGTGATCCCGGTGAAATTGCTTTGAGGATCAAATGAGATAATAGATGAGAAAGAGCTCTGGAAGGTCAAAGTTCTCTAGAAGGTCTAGAATTCTAGAACAACCACAACCACTGTTATGATCAGCAGGTATAGACTGTGGTGAATGCCAGAAAGCTAAGTGCTCGATGAGGCCTTATTGAGAGTATGCTCTCACCACCTGTGCTTGCTATCCTGATCTTCTCTTTTTCTCTTTCTATGTGGTATATGTGATCCAGTCATTTTACACACACACACACACACACACACACACACATGCATGCACACACAAGCCTCAGATGCTGCTGATTGATGCTTGACCACCCCTGCTGCCACCCAGGATCCCATACTTCCCCACAGTGTGGGGCCCTGGACCAGGAGTGAAGGCTCTCTGCATGACAGTCCCTCTCCTCACTACCCTCCGTCCATACTCTAGGACCCTGGAGACTTAAAGATGACTCTGGATACAAGTCTGCATGCATCTGGAGGGGTCTCTTGGGCCAACAGTTTCTACGAGGGGCAGGGTGACACCCTGGGACACCCTTTGGCTATCCTGTATCTAGTGTAGCTCTCCAGTGTCAGGGGGGCTCCTTGGTGGGTAGTTGTTCCCCAAAGATAAGGATCTGTAAGCTTCAGGAAATGTGTTTACGGGTCATTAGGAATAGCTCCCATCTCACTGGGTGGGTTTACAACTTAAAGAGTATTTCTATTTTAGCAAAATGGGAATCAAAGGACCTTCCTCATTACTGGCCTTTAGTTTCAATTCCGGAGAAAGTCTTCCCAACCAAGCTGTCCACATCAGACGTTCAGACTGACCCGCGTCCCCCCCTGCCAGGCCCAGCTGGAGGGCCTTCCGGGGTAGAGGCCTGGCATGGGGGTTCCTTCAACTCTGGGAGCACCCGCAGCAGAGACCTGGGCCTCCTCCCCCTCCCATGTTCATCAGTACACGACGCTGTCCACGAGGCTTTCGGTCCGCTTTGGCCAAACTGCAAATGCAGAATACCTAGGATTTCTGCGGGGCTGGTCCCAAGGTGAACCACGTTTAGGAAAGTTCCAGTTTTCCCATGGGTCTGAGACCCCAGTTAGCTGCAGGGTGGCGACACAGAAGAGGGGGCTGGGTGTGGCCCCTCTCTCCTCCGCTGAGTCTTGGTCTCCTGCCGCCCAGGCCACGACGCTGGTTTTGGGGTGGGGTGCGTAGGTGACCTGTATCCTTGGGATAATGCCTCCCGGGATCTCTGCTCTGTTCCTTCTGCGGCAGGAAGATGACACTAAAGCGTTCCTCCCTGCTGTCCCCAGCGCGGTGTTTTTCCACCTACTCTTCTGGCTTCCCATCGATTTAAATAGAGAGAAGGCAGGTTGGGAGAGGGAAGAGTGCGACCCAGGGAACAAGAGGCAGACTAAAGCGGAGAGGGGAAGAGGAAGAGGGAGAGCAGCATGGTAGGCGGGGAGGGTGGAGAGGGAGCAGGAAAGAAAATGAGAGCTGCAAGAAGATAAGCAGGGCCCAGGGAACAAGAAAATAAAAGGGGAGGAGGAGAATGGGGGAGCGAGGGGAGACTCAGCTTCCCGGGCTTTGGCAGAGCTTCCTCCCAGGCCTCCCCTCCTCCAGCCAGCTGAAGGGATCCACCTCCTGGAGCCGCAGGCCGCAACCCAGGGAGGACAGAGCAGGGCCACACCTCACCAGATCCCTCGTCCTGGTGATGAGCCCTGGGCTTCATGGGATATGCGTGGGCAGAGCTGTGCCACCAGCTGTGCCCACCTGATGGGACACCCCTCTTCTGCTCCCCACAGCCCCACAATTCCGGGTGCACAAACTACACCATCTGATCGCTTTCTGTAGATGAAGGCACTTTGCATGAGGGGCTTCCCTCTGTTCCAAGGGGAGAGTTGACCTCTGAAAGGAGGGCAGATGATCCTGCCCACTCCACACCCCTGGCCCAGGGCAGTGTCCAGACATGATGGGTGCAGGCTCTCTGGGGGTGATCCTCACACCCCGGGCTCTGCTGTCCCGGTCCTTTCTGTCCTGGGGCTTTGGCTTAGGAAAAGACTCGAACACAGTGGTGTTTACAGCACAGTTGGATTTGCCTGTGTTGCCATGACAACAGGGAGGCTTGCCCCTGTTCTTGTTCCCACCCCATCCTCTGCTCCTTTCACAAGCTAAACACCTCTCTCTGTCTCTGTTTCTCTCTCTCAATTCCCCCTCCCCCACCATTATTCCTAATTTCCATGGGACTTAAATCCCTGCCTGCCCCATCTCTCCCTTTGGAAGGATTAAAGCTGTGCATTTTTCTCTTCAGTCCTTCCAAGATTGTAGATTCCCAAGAGCTGGTTCCAAGCTCTGAAGGGAAAGTGTCCTATGCTGTAACTGGGAGGAGGGGGCAAAGGACCTGGGCGCAGTTTGTGGGAATGCTAGGGCCTCACGTCTCCAGCATCCTCTGAGAAATTGTCTTCTCCTTCCTCAGAGTACACCCCCAACACACGCCATCCCAGATCCCAGGCATCTGAAAGGACCCCTCTGCCACCTCTGACCCAGAGACATGTTGCCCTCTTTTTTCAGATTCCCAGTCAAGATTCACCTCTCCCTACAAGCATTCCCTGTTTAACTCCACCTGACCTCAAACGCCAGGCTCCCCCTCAGCATTTAAGTGCACTCTGAAGTATTGATCTGCACTTGCTTCTGCTGTACATGCCCACATCTATGTTCTGGGCTGGGTGTGGGTGGGTGTCTAGCTTCCTCAGCAGCCGGGGGCAGTGTTTTTATCTGTCCATCCTCCCACCTCTGTACCAGAGCCCTCTCCTATGGCAAACCTGTTCTGTGTACATCAGTAGGGCTGACCAGCCCACCCCCCTCACCCTGCCCCACCCACCAAGGGATGGACACCTGGCCAGGCCACACTGTGTCTTCTCTGAGACTTGATATTAGGACATGGGACTCTCCCCCTGGACGGTGAACTGTAGGACAATTTAGCCTTGGACTTCTAGGGGCCACATTTCCCACCACAGGAAAAGGAACCCATAAATGGCAGGCAACAGTGTCATGACTAATATATTTACCCATTATACTGGGAACTTCCTGAGGGCAAGAGATGTGTTACTCCTACCAGATTGGTGTTCCCTGGGGCAGGAGCTGGGTTCCCCCATCTAACAGGGAGCTCCCCAGGTAGGAGTATTTCTTAGTCAGATTAGGTGCTAAAGTCTTGGTAGTTTAATTGGTAAAATATCAGGCATCTAAGGCTCATCATTCAGGGTTTAATTCCTTATTTGGATAACTTTATAAAAATCGTACCTGATTATAAACTCCACCTGGGTAGTAATGGTCTCGTTCTCCCTGCAAGGGGCTGAACCTAAAGAGAAAGGCAAGGTAATCTTTGCCTTTTGGGATTTAAAGTATGGCAAAAAGGCTTGTCTGTGCTCTGACAGAAGTACAGATAGTGTCCAGTGGGAGCCTGGGAAGCAATGGCCATACCATCACAGGGCAGGTCTGGAAAATCTGAGAAAAGGTCCCCAAACCAAGTCCTCAAAGAGGCATAGGCACTTGTCATCTGGGTGGGGTGGAAGATGACTTTCCAGACTGAGGGAGCAGGCTTAGCAGAGATGGGAGGTGGGAAGTAGCCTGGGGGCTTGGAAGGTGTAGGTGGGTGTGGGTATCATGCTGAGGGGCATCTTTTCTTCTCCTGGCCTGGACCCTCCCTTGCAGCAAACCTTCATGGAGTCATCTTCAGCTGCGTGGACTCTGCAGTCTTTCAGGGCAGGGTGAAGAAGCTGGGTTGCACACCACACAAGAAGACCTCCTTCCTTACCTCGCCCTCAGGTTACCATTAGTCAGAACTCTCAGTTGCAAGTACCAGTAACCAGTCTCTGTTAGAGACATAAATAAAATACGAAGTTTATCAAAAGATAACCGGTGTGATGTGCTTCATCAGCTTAGGGTACAAATCAGGTCACAGATTTTTTTTAGTATTTAAGTTAATCCTCTAAGCATCCATCTGCCCAATTTAGCAGGAAGTCCAGAATCTCTTTCTTGATGCCCCTTTCTTCCTCCACAACTCCTGCCCCTTGTAATTGTTAGAAAAGTCCTAGGGCTTGTGAAGTGGGAAGGGATGGGTGAGTAGATAACTGGAGGGCCTGACAGTCCACGCTCCTGTCACTGCCTCATGACATGATGCTCCGACAGTGGTCTCCCATGGTCCAGTGGTGCTTTTCCACTGCTGCTTTGATGTCCTTGCTGATCAGGTTCCTACACAGACCAGCACAGGGATGTTCCACTCTCGGGCCCCTGATATACCGCAAATGAGTGTATACTCGTGTGCTCAGCCACTGTCCCCAAAGGTCACCAGCTAAGTAGCCGGACTGGGAAGAGTTGCTAGACACAGTAACACTCTGTGCCAGAACGAGCCACTCTGCCACCAAGATAACCTGAGCTCCAGCATTAAGGCCAGATGACCAGTCTAGACTAGTGCTTCCCAAACTTTATTGGGTACAGTATTATAATTCTGCAGAGCCTATTCAAGCACAGACTTTGGGCCACACCCTCAGAGATTCTGATTGAGCGGGTCTTCGATGGGACCTAACAATTTGCACCTCATCCCACAGGATACTGATGCCAGTACAGGGACCATACTGTGTAGCCCGGTCTAGACTCTTCTTTCCTCAGGATGAGTTCTCCCTTGGAGACCTCAGTGTCCATTCTCACCAGTGATGTCTAAGGTTATTACATCTCAGTCCATTACAACTTACTGAATTTGAGATCAGCGACTTGATCCTGTTCCTTTCAAGAAGTTTCATGGGCCCTATGCAAATTTGTCTTTTCCTTCCCCAGTTACCTTTGAACCCACCTTCTCAAAGTGGGCCAGCGGCGTCAGCATCACCTGCGAACCTGCTGGAAATTCAAATCCTCAGGGCTCACCCCAGACCTATTGAACTATGTTCTTTTATGTGATGGTGAGTCAGGTGCAGCCACAAGAAGAGACACAGGAGAGGTTCAGGAAAACATGTTTATTGTACTCACATCTTCTAGAAACAGGAAGCATGCCGCATAGGGCCACATGAGGAAGCATTGTCAGGAAGCAGAAGGGGCAGGAGGGAGGGGAGAGCATAGGTCACGGCCTTTATCGGAGCTTCTGTGGGAAAAGCAAGGCAGGGCAGGGTAAACAGTTTAGGACTGGCTCGTTTGAATAATTCTGGTGGGCTGTAAGCGATAAGGTGTCCCTAGTTGCCTGGTACCTGGCCTTGGATGATTAAGGCAGAAGCATTGTCTCTTGGGGTGTCCCAGCCAAACAGAAGAGGTTTGGCTCGGAATAGTTAGTTTGCATATCAAAGGAAGATGTGTTCCCAGCTGGGCCCTTTGCTGCCTCTAAGAATTGATTAGCCCGGGAGACGCTCTCTCCCTAGCCAGAAGGGTTTTTAAGATTTCAAAACATCTTAAGATACAGAAAATAAAACATATAAACATACACTAGCTGATCTAGAAACTCCGGGGGTGGGGCTCAGCATTCCATTTCAACCTCCTGCAGGTGAGTCTGATGTACACTGAAGTGTGAGACGGTCCTACACCAAGAGATATCAGAGGGGCAGCATTTGTCAAGCCATAAAATAGGTCTGTTAAATGTCCGCTCTCGGGGAACCCCTTCCTGAGCTTTACCTAAGCTCCCCCCGACTCCGTATCCGCCACGTGCAGCCCGGGGAGGAGGGCACAGGGTGCCGTGACTGCTGGCCTGTCAAGCTCTTTCCAGTGAGCCCTGCCCCTGCCTGGCTGTGTGTCTTTGGGCTTGTCACTATCTTCCTTGTGTCTCCTCAGCAGCAAGTGAGGACTGCACCAGATGATCTGCCAGCCCTGTGTCTCCTTGCTTTTCCTTCTCACTCCCCATTGTCCTTATCTGTAAAATAGAGAGAATGCCCACCCCTGGGATTACAGAGACAATGAAATGGGGTGATATGTGCGGAAGCACTCAACATATGGTAGAGGCTTGATAAATGTTAGTTGAATTTTTAATTATTTTCTTGTCCTCCCAATTTTGCCAAGATCTCCCTTTTACTTCTTATTTCTGCCCTTACTCTGGGCTTTAATCAGGCCTCAGGACCCCTCTCCTCTCCAGAACTGTCTTCTCTTTATTAGCTTCCTTACACCTGACAAATCTTGTGGGGAGAGGAGCTCCCCTTATATTTCCTCAAGAATCAGGTGAAAGAGGGAAGAATTGGGGTCATGCAGGTTGTACCAGGCACCCGGGGGATGTATGACAGAGCTGGCCTGCTCCACGCCTCTGCTTAGCTGCTTCCTGCTAAACCCCAATTCCCGTTCTTCTATCAGGCCTCAACCAGCCCCTCTGATGAGCGGCTCAGATCCCAAAGAAGACCCCCGAGTCTCTTCACTGCCTGTCCACCCCCACTCCATCTCCTCCCCCTGCCAGGGTTGCCTCTGCCAACGGCTGGCTATTTATATCCCCGAGCAGCTGCTGACAGACAGCTGGGAGCCGGGAGGCATCTGACAGGGAGGAGCGAGGCAGAGATGGCAGGGTGGTAGGTGGTGCTGTCACTCTCAGAGGACTGCCGGGCAGAGCCTCCTCCCCTTCACCCAGGCAGAGCTGACAGGGACATCTGGCAAGGGACACTTCAAAGGCAAGGGAGCAAGGGGTATGAACCTTGGGACAGGAGGCAACAGGGGTGGGGCTGGGGGAGATCTTTGCCCCAGATCTTTTTCAGAAGGGGAGGGACCAGCTGTAGCTTAATTATCTGAGCACTCGCCCTTGGCATCTGCTGCTCAGGAGCTGTATGACCTTGGGTAAGTCACTTCCTTACTCCAGGTAAAGTGAGATGGTTTAACACGATGTTCTCTAAGTTCTTTTCTAGCCACATTAGTAGAGAGGTTATAAACACAGATCCTGGAGTCTGAATCCTGACTCTGCCACTTGTTTGCTGTGTAACCTTGGACAATTTACTTAACTTCTCTGTGCCTCTCTTTCCCTCTCTGTAAAATGAAGGCTCTTGGAGCACCTATATCACAGGCTTTTTGTAGGGATGAAATAAACTAATTAACACATGTGATGGCATGAGAGTGGTGCCTGGCACATGGTCATTTAGTCTAAATAGAACTTCAAGTCTATGATTCTTTGGATGTGCCTCCTTGCTCTAAGAAGTTAACTGTATTAGAAAATATTAAGAAAAAAGGGTGGTACCCTTTTTATATATATATTGCAGGAGGAAGGGGAAGGTTTAATGGGTTCATGCACCTTGTATTATAAAATAGGTAACCTGCAAATTAGGAAATGTTTGGGCTAAGGCTACATTTGTTCTGAGTCTGAGACCTTGTCTTTTGACTATTCCTTCACTAGTAATCTCTGGGGACTGTTGTTTGTTCAAAATATCAAAGGGTCAAAAGTTATTGTGCTGTTTTTCCGACCCTGTCTGTCTGTCATTCTCCCTCTCTTTGCCTCTCTCAGCTCCTGTCTTCCGCTGAATCCTTTGCTGTCCTTCTATTTCAAAAACCAATACCTGGTCTGGGAAAGAACAGAATCCCAAGCATGTAATTAAGTCTCTGGGCACAGTTGTGTCTACAGCACCAGCCTAGCTATCAGGGTGGGGCTGTGCCTGAGCAGGAATCTGGGGGCTGGTGACCTTGGAGCAGGGAGCCCATCAGTCCCTCCACCAGCTCTGAGCCCCACAGGCAGACACCTCAGGTTTCCAGCAACACCTCCTCAGCTACAGTGTCTGTGAGCAGTTGAGGCCGGGGTGGATGAGGGTCCCTTCTCTCTTTTACTAATCTTGGCCCTCCTGTTTAGAAAAGGAGTATACCCATAACAGAGGAGGGGGAGAGAGGGAAGCAAAGGAAGCTGATGGGTTACCATGGAAACCAGCTGAACACAAACTCTTAGCTTCAGCTAATACTTGACTTGCAGAAATACTTCCATAACCACAACTTAAATGCACACACACACACACACACACACACACACACGCAAACACATTCACCCCTGTAAAAGAAGAATAATTTTTGACTCATTCTTCTCTAATCACAGCAATTAGGCTTCTAATGATCAAGTCCAGATAAGAGATGAGGATGGGATGAATCTGTTCTCTTTTAGAGAGACCCCTTGCAGTTCACTCTCTTCTTGGAAACTTGGGACATTGGTTCCAACATCTTAACATTGCCCAGAAGTCACATATGGAGGATTACATCCCCAAGTCCCTTCATCCTTTGCTGAGTCACGCCAGTGATAGACCTAAATTGTCTGGTTTCAAGGAGTCCCCTGCCTTTGGTGGATGCCACAGCAGTGGGGAGGAAGGGAGTGTCAAAACTGGTTAATCATTCATTAAACATTTCCTGATCACCCATAATGCACCAAAGTGCCAGAAATTAAAAGTGCTAATAAAAATAATAAAAATCTGGTCTCTGTCATCAAAGGGCATGATAGTCCAGGCAGTGGGTGGTATAACACAAATTATCTGCTACTACTAATAAAGGATCCACATTTGCAAATGATTTTTATATATGCACAAATATTGCATTCAAGGTGACCCCTCTGACGTTATGCTTTCTTCAGGGGAGAAAGTGAGAACTGGGGCTCAGGGAGCGAAAGGGCGAGACCACGTTCTCTAACACCCTCAGCGCTTCCAGCTCCTCTGTCGCTCTGCCTCTGCAGTCACCTGCCCCACCTGCACGGCTGCCAACCCCTTCGCTCCCCTGGGTTAACTGCCTTCTCAACTCAAAAGTTACCTCCTCCTGAAGGGGGTCAACCTTATGCCCTACAGGAAGCAACACAAGTTTCTGTAAGACCTGCACTGAGAAGGTGCTTTTAAGTTAGCACACTGCCCACGGATTTAAACTCCACAGACGCTTACACAGTATCTCATTTAATCACCAAGTAGCCCTTTAGGTCCCATTTAACAGGTGAATTACTGGGAGTCAGTCATGCACGAGGTCGCGCAGCTATCTGGGGTAGAGCCCGAGCTCCCCCAAGGCAGGTCTGTGGATCTTCAACACTTTCACCCCTGGGTCCGGACAAGTAGAAGATCTGGGTGGCCAGGGGGAGTCAGGCCTGGACCTCCAGCCTCACTTTTTGCAAAATGCTCTGCTCAAATGTCCCTTGATCAGAGCTCTTCCCTGACTACCTTTTCCAAATTGAGTCGTCCCCCTCACTCTCTATCCTCTCCATCCTGGATTTTCTTCTTCATACTCCTTGCCACCTGCTATAATATATCCACCCATTTGTGTATTGTCTATCTCCCTTCATTAGATTGGAAGCTCATGTCTAATTTGTTCACTGCTATATTCCCGGCACCTGGAATATTGCCTGGCACATAGTAGGCACTCTGTGTGTTAGTTAATGAGTGAATGAATGAACAAATGGAACGTCAGACAGGGCCACCAGGAGATGGCAGCTGAGGAAGTGGTCCTGGACCATCCCAAGGGCAGTGAACTCGCCCCCTCCTAGGGACCCGGGAAGCACACATTCCACGGCCAAGTCTGCCAATAGATAATTTCAAGGCTGAAACGAGCCAGAGTTTCCCAAGAGTCTCTGCTCAGAGAGGGCCCAGAAACTTTCAATAAGACAAAATAGCAAATGTAACAGTTTGGGGTTTGGCGCTGCTTCCCTCCCCCCCCCGCCCCCCCCCCGCCCCCTGCTCTGCTTAGAATCAGTGCAGCCCCTGCGACTGCAGAGGGGCCTGTTTTCCCCGCAGTCTCTGCTCCTGTTCCCACGGCCAACTTCCTCCTGCCCCACACTGATGCTCCCAGAGCTCATCTGGAACCTTCTGATTTGCATCTTGAAAGAAAGAAAATAAATTCCACTAAATGCTGTTTATTTTTCCTTCTGTTTTTCCTGAGGCAGACCTTTTGTGGCTCCTGGGATCCGGAGTGGGTAATCAAGGCGATTTCAGTGGTTGGGGAGCTGGGGACCTCAGGGCCCTTCACAGTAAAAGATAAAGGGAACTGCAACTCCAGTTTGAAAGGGGTTGGGGGTATGGGTGGGGAGACACTTGGGAGGAAAGATAAAATGGCAACAAAACCTGCCTGACACAATTACAGCTACATCTGCATAACAGAGACAGAGAACTCACTTAAGAGTGGTAATTAGATTCTCCAGTGATTAGGGACACTTTCCAAACATGGGGAGAGGAGATGAAAATCCAACCTTGAAGTGGAAAAAGCGTGTAAAGAATTGAGTGTCGCTAGTGGGTGGCGGGACAGGAGGATGGCCGACAGGAGAGCTAATGGATTCCAGGCCTGACCCTGCTAGCAAGCAAAGGTTTTCAACCCAGATCTGCTTGTCCGGATCAAGGAGGATAGTGTTGAAGACCTGCAAACCTGCTCTCTAGGTAAAGGGAACGGTAAGAGCACAGGCCCCGCTGAAGCATACCTGGGTGTTCAGGAACAGCAGGGAGCCTGGGGGCTGGAGCCGGGGCTCGAGGGGAGAGTGGGCAGAGAGGAGATCGTAGCTCACGCAGGCGTTGGGCATCCTCTATGGGTCCTGGATTTTACTCTTGAATGAGAGAGAGGCCATTGGAGGGTTTTGGGAAGAGCAATGATGTGACAAGATTTTCCATAAAGGCAATTCCAGTTGCTGTTTGCCAGACTGTACACGGCAAGGCTAGAAGCAGGGAACCCAGTTCCGGAGGCAAATGCAGCAGTTAGAGGGCCTAGGTGGTAGCCATGGACATGGTAGGAAGTGCTTGGAGCCAACAGAATTGGTTGCTGGATGGGATGTAGAATATGAGAGAAAGGATTCAAGGATGATGCCCAAGATTTTAGCCTGAGCAACTGGGGCTACTGTTTTGGGATGGGAAAGAATGGGGAGGGAATAAAAGTTCTGTTTTGTAGACATTAGGTTTGAGATTCCTGTTAAATATCCAGGTGGAGATGTGGCAAAGACAGTTGGAAATTGGAGTCTGGAGTTCAGGGGAAGAGGTCTGGGCTGGAGGTATAGATTTGCATATAGATGGTACTTAGAGTAATGAGAATGGATGAGATCACCTAAGGAGTGAGCACTGATAGAAAGGAAGGGAGGGAGGTCTGAGGCTGATCCCGAGGCTCTACCTATTTAAGTTCTTTCTGGCAGATTGGTGGTATAAGAGCATGATCAGTCTGGGTAAACTGAGGCCTAGATTTCAAGCATTCTATTCCCGTCCACGCCAACTCCTACAAACCTCTCAGGGTCTCAGATCCCGGAGATGGGTAGTGAGGCATCCGAGTGTCATTACGGGAAATGGAGACAGAACAGAGCTAACAGTGACCTGGACAAGTCCCTTCCCTTCCCCAGACCTCAGCTTTCGCTTCTGTAGAAGGCGTGGTGGATACTTGGTCTCTGAGGGCCCTTCCAGCCTGAACTCTCTGAATTTCACTCCAGAAAGTCTAGTGCACTCTGGGGGCATAACTGACCTCAGGGAGACTGTTGGGTTGATACCCTGTTCCCCTCATCTGGCTCTCATTATCTACAATATACAGTTGATCCCTGTTACTATGGATTCTGTATTTGCAAATTCTCTTACTCACTAAAATTAATTCGTCACCCCCAAATCAAAACTCAGGGCGCTTTGTTGGTCGTTCACAGACCTGTGCAGAGTGGTGAAAAATTTGAGTTGCCAGAGGCATGTGTTCTCAGCTGAGGTCAAATGAGGCGACCCTCTGCCTACTTGCTTCAGCTCTCCTACTGTAAACAAGTGCCCTTTTCATGGTCTATTTAGTGCCACATTTTCCTCATCTTTGTGCTTTTTGTTGGTCATTTTGCTGTTTAAAATGGTCCCCAAGCACAGTGCAGAAGGGCCGTGTGGTGTTGCTGAGCAGAGGAAGCTGTGATGCGCCTTACGGGGAAAACACGGGTGTTAGCTGAGCTTCCTTCAGGAGTGAGTTCTAGTGATGTTGACCACGAGCTCATTGTTAGTGAATCAACGATATATGTTAATAAGATGTCTTTAATAAAAAAACACACATAAAACAAAGTTATGTGTTGATTGATTGACGAAGATGTTGTGACCAGGGGCTCACAGGAAGCTAACCTTGTATTTCCCCGGGAGCAATAGTTCAGGATTTGCTAATTCAGTGTCCACAGTGACTTGCAGACCCTAACTACTGCGGATAACCAGCAGTGGCTGAATTTAGTTTGTTAAACTCCAGTACACGCACACATGAGGTAGCTGCACAAATGCTAATGCATAGCCCTGTGAGAAGCAGATTTCCTGACTAGCGTACAATACCTGTATACAGTCCTTTTGGTCTGTTCTCTTATCGTATCCAGTCAAAACTGTTTTCTAAAGTTACTTAGGTTAGTTCTTTTCTTTCCCATTCCCTTCAGAGTAGGTATATGGTTCATTTATACACAATCTGGTTTATTTCTTAGTGTATTCCATTTTGAGTTCCCCCAACATTCTGGTTATTTTTTTAAAATTTGCATACAGTGACATTCACTTTTTGTGCTGTACAGTGCAGTAGGTCTCGACAAATGCACAGAGTTGTGGATCCACTACCTCAGACATGATATAGAACAACTCCATCACTCCAAAAATTCCCTTGTCCTGTCCCTTCATGGTCAGTCCCTCTCCCCAGCACTAACCTCTGGCAACCACTGATCTGTTTTTTGTCCCTAAAGTTATATCTTTTCCAGAATGTCATATAAATGGAATCATATAATATGTAGCCTTTTGGATCTGACATCTTGCACATAACAAAATGCATTTAAGACTGATCCACATCATTGTATGTCAACCAGTAGCCAAGTCATATTCCACGCCATGGAGGTACCGCAGTTTGTTTATTCATTTGCCTGTTAAGGAACACTTGGGTTGTTCCAGTTTTTGGTGATTTTGAATAAAGCTGCTGTAAACATTCATGCACAGATTTTTGTGTGAACATGTTTCCATTTCTCTTAAGCCAAGAAAAGTGGGATTGTAGGGTCATATGGTAGGTGTATGTTTAACTTTATATGAAACTGCCAAGCTGTTTTCCAAAGTGGCTGTATCACTGGCAATGTATGAGAGTTCCTGTTGCTCTACAAACTCATCAGCACTGGGTAATATTGTCAGGTATAAAAAAAATTTTCTAGCCATTCTAACAGGTTTGTAGCGGTATCTCATTGTGGTTTTAACTTAACATTTCCCTAATGACTAATGATACTGAACATCTTTTCATATGCTTATTTGCCATCCCTGTACCTTCTTTGGAGAAATGCCTGTTGTAATCTTATGCCCATTTTTTATTTGGTGTTTGCTTCTTTATTGTTGAGTTTTGAGGGTTCTCTATATATTCTGAATACAAGTCCTTTGTCAAAAATGTGATTTGCGGGCTTCCCTGGTGGTTCAGCCGTTAAGAATCCGCCTGCCAATGCAAGGGACATGGGTTCGAGCCCTGGGCCGGGAAGATCCCACATGCCACAGAGCAACTAAGCCCGTGTGCCACAACTACTGAGCCTGAGCTCTAGAGCCTGCAAGCCACAACTACTGAGCCCACGTGCCACAACTACTGAGGTCTGCGCACCTAGAGCCTGTGCTCCACAAGAGAAGCCATGACAATGAGAAGCCTGTGCACTGCAACGAAGAGTAGCCCCCGCTCACTGCAACTAGAGAAAGCCCACGCACAGCAATGAAGACCCAACACAGCAAAAATAAATCAATAAATAAATTTATTAAAAAAAACAACAAAAAAATGCGATTTGTAAATATTTTCTTCCCATCTGCGGCTTGTATTCTACTAACAGTGTAATTTGCAGAACAAAAGTTTTTAATTTTGATAATATCTAATTTATCATTTTTTCTTTTTTTCCCAACAAACAAGTCTCTGCCAATTTTAATTGTATTTTGAGCAACAAAAGATTCCAAGGTTACAAAAAGAGAATAGAACTCTAGCCCTTGGGGCTGGTCCTACTGCCTTGCGGAGGCCAAGTGCCGCTGTGAGAACAGAAGCCCCATCAAAAGAAGTTTAAAGCAAAATTAATGTTTCTTTTAAAAAAAAATCTTTATATGATGCTTTCTTTCTTTTTAAATTTTTTCCCTCAACATAAAAATTAATTCTTACATCTGGTTACATAGTCTGCTCCTTCCTGCTGCCAAATTAATCTCAAGGACAGCACAAGAATGTCATGTCAAGGCACTCCCTAATCAATATTCCGGTCTAGGGGAAAGAAGAAAGGTGTCACTGAGTGGTGCGGGGACTCTTTTTTCAGCTTGAGTCATCTCAATGGTGGTTACTCTCAGCACCTGAGTGACTTATGGGATAGGACAACCCCACAGGCACTTCACTGCAGGACAGTTAGCACCAAGGGCTAAGGTTGGGAGAGACTGCAGCCCTGATCTATCTACTGTGCAGGGAACAGAGTTCCAAAATGTGAAGCATCAGCCTGGGAAGGCACCATCAGAGAAGCAGCAGCATTCCAGAAATTCCTTTCCTTTGGGACATGTGTGTGGGTTCCAGTCTTTGGTGGCCAATGGAATCTGTAGCTATGTGACAGCCCTTTGAAGTAGTGTATGTGCAAACTGTTTTAGACCACAAGGGTCACTCAGACCATAGCTTCTCATTTAATTCCATAAAAAGATAAGATCAAGTGGGATAAGGAAAGGATCCAGTGCTCCCACTCTACTGAACTGGGCTTGGAAACCAATCAATGCATATTATCTATTTTCTGGCCAAATCTAATGGGGAGAAATCAAAGATGAGTCAAATGTTGCTTTTCCCTTTAAGAGTCTATCTGCTAAATTAAAATATTAACCACTTATTTTTGGAGTGGGAACATTCCAAATGGCTTATTACCTCAGCTGAAGTGTCTTTAGAGGAGTGACTAATTGTGGATTTTTCTGCCTTCATCTAGAAATGGTTAAGGGTTGGGAGGCTCTGGGCAACAGACCCCAGTGTCAATCTGTTAAATGAAGAAAAACACCCCTACCTGTGGGCAGAGATGGACCTGTACCTACAGATATACTACTTCTAGTACACTGATAAATTTTTTTAACAAAGAAAAACACATTTTCATTGTCAAAATCTTTACAGAACATATCCAAAACCAGAATTAGAGCACATGGACACCCAGTCGCAAGAGTACCTCAGTCGCAGGTGAGTGAATTATTTGAAATGGAGCACTTGCTCCAGGTTCCCAAGTGCAGGAAACTGCCCTTTTCTTATAGGGACAGTGAAGAACAAAGAATACCCTTCCTTCTTCCAACTGCACAGGTCCCATTAGAGGGTCACTGGCTAATCGCTTGGGTGGGCCTTTGGCCCCAAGTCTTGGCCTTCCCTGTGGTAAATCCCAGTCAGTTCCAATGAGACTTCACCACCCTTTACACATTCTTCTGTCTTGGGTTAATAAAGTGCAACACATCATGTACCCTACCCTTTTCCCCCCTCTGCTCCTTTGCAAGCCTGTGGGTCAGGCCTCAGTAGGAGCAGAGATCTCTTGGTTATCTGATCAACCCAGGTGTCTTTTCCATGGCCTCTCTCACGAGTACATGGTATCAGTTATGACCTGGAACCAAATATAAAGGTGCAGAGAAAGGTAAAGCTATCAGAACACATTATATCTATATATATAAAATTCAATTTTGAACATGGATACATTTTTTTCTTTTATGAATCATGCTTTTGGTAATATATATCTAAAAACGCCTTGCCTAATCAAAGTCACAAAGACTTTCTCCTATGCTTTCTTCTAGAAGTTTTATAGTTTTTTGTTTTACATATGACCCATATGTAAACTGGTCCTTATGATCCATTTTTAACTAATTTTTAAAAATTTTGTTTACTTATTTTAGTTTTGGCTGCGTTGGGTCTTCGTTGATGCGTGCAGGCTTTCTCTAGTTGCGGTGAGTGGGAGCTACTCTTCGTTGTAGTATATGGGCTTCTCATTGAGGTGGCTTCTCTTTGTTGCAGAGCACAGGCTCTAGGTGCATGGGCTTCAGTAGTTGTGGCACGCGGGCTCAGTAGTTGTGGCTCGTGGGCTCTAGAGCACCGCTCAGTGGTTGTGTCTCACAGGCTTAGTTGCTCCGTGGCATGTGGGATCTTCGTGGACCAGGGCTTGAACCCGTGTCCCCTGCATTGGCAGGCGGATCCTCAACCACTGTGCCACCAGGGAAGTCCCCATTTTTAACTAATTTTGAGTTAATTTTTTGTATAAGGTGTGAGGTATAGGTTGAGACTCATTTTTGTGCATATGTGTGTCCACTTGTTCCAGCACCATTGTTGAAAAGACTAAACTTTGAGAAGTCTTTTTAAGTCAATTTAAGAGAATCTTTTCATGTGCCTCTTGGCCGTCTGTATGTCTTCTTTGGTGAAATGTCTATTTAGGTCTTCCACCCATTTTTTAATTGGGTTGTTTGTTTTTTTGATATTGAGCTCCATGTGCTGTTAGTATATTTTGGAGATTAATCCTTTGTCCATGGCTTCATCTGCAAATATTTTCTCCCATTAAAAAAAATTTTTTTATAAGTTTATTTTCATCTTGTTTATGGTTTCCTTTGCTATGCAAAAGCTTTTAAGTTTAATTAGATCCCATTTGTTTATTTTTGTTTTTATTTTCATTACTCTCGGAGGTGGGTCAAAAAAGATCTTGCTGTGGTTTATGTCAGAGTGTTTTTCCTATGTTTTCCTCTAAGAGTTTTATAGTGTCTGGTCTTACATTTAGGCCTTTAATCCATTTGGAGTTTATTTTTGTGTATGGTGTTAGGTAGTGTTCTAACTTCATTCTTTTATATGTAGCTGTCCAGTTTTCCCAGCACCACTTATTGAAGAGGCTGTCTTTTCTCCACTCTATGTTCTTGCCTCCTTTGTCATAAATTAGGTGACCATATGTGCATGGGTTTATCTCTGGGCTTTCTATTCTGTACCATTGATCTGTATTTCTGTTTTTGTGCCAGTACCATACTGCCTTGATTACTAGCTTTGTAACTAGTAACAGCTACAAAGTAGCTTTGTAGTATAGTTTGAAGTCTGGGAGCCTGATTCCTTCAGCTCCGTTTTTCTTTCTCAGGATTGCTTTAGCTATTAGGGGTCTTTTGTGTTTCCATACAAATGGTAAAATTTTTTGTTCTAATTATGTGAAGAATGCCATTGGTAGTTTGACTGATAGGGATTGCATTGAATCTGTAGATTGCTTTGGGTAGTATAGTCATTTTCACAATATTGATTCTTCCAATCTAAGAACATGGTATATTTCTCCATTTGTTTATGTCATGTATGATTTCTTTCATCAGTATCTTATAGTTTTCTGAGTACAGTTGTTTTGCCTCCTTAGGTAGGTTTATTCCTAGGTATTTTATTCTTTTTTTGCAATGGTAAATGGGATTTTTTCCTTAATTTCTCTTTCTGATTTTTCGTTATTAGTGTATAGGAATACCAGAGATTTCTGTGCATTAATTTCGTATCCTACAACCTCACCAAATTCATTGATTAGTTCTAGTAGTTTTCTGGTAGCATCTTTAGGATTTTCTATGTATAGTATCATGTCATCTGCAAACAGTGACAGTTTTACTTCTTCTTTTCCAATTTGTATTTCTTTTATTTCTTTTTCTTCTCTTATTGCCATAGCGAGGACTTCCAAGACTATGTTGAATAAGAGTGGCAAGAGTGGACATCCTTCAAAAGATGCTCAGCATCACTAATAGTTAGAGAAATGCAAATCAAAACTACAATGAGGTATCACCTCACACCAGTCAGAATGGCCATCATCAAAAAATCTACAAACAATAAATGCTAGAGAGGGTGTGGAGAAAAGGGAACCCTTTTGCACTGTTGGTGGGAATGTAAATTGATACAGCCACTATGGAGAACAGTATGGAGGTTCCTTAAAAAACTAAAAATAGAACTACCATATGACCCAGCAATCCCACTACTGAGCGTATACCCTAAGAAAACCATAATTCAAAAGGACACATGTACCCCAGTGTTCACTGCAGCACTCTTTACAATAGCCAGGACATGGAAACAACCTAATTGTCCAATGACAAATGAATGGATAAAGAAGATGTGGTACATATATACAATGGAATATTACCCAGCCATAAAAAGGAACCAAATTGGGTCATTTGTAGAGATGTGGATGGACCTAGAGTCTGTCATACAGAGTGAAGTAAGCCAGAAAGAGAAAAACAAATATTGTATATTAGCACATATATGTGGAATCTAGAAAAAATGGTACAGATAAACCTATTTATAGGGCAGGAATAGAGACATAGATGTAGAGAATGGACATGTGGACACAGGGGGGACGGGGAGGGTGGGATGAATGGAGAGATTAGGTTTGACATAAATACACTACCACGTGTAAAATAGATAGCTAGTGGGAACCTGCTGTATAGCACAGGGAGCTCAGCTTGGTGCTCTGTGATGACCTAGATGGGTGGGATGGGGGGGAGGGAGGTCCAAGAGGGGGGGGATATAGGTATAGCTAATTCACTTCATTTGTACAGCAGAAACTAACACAACCTTGTAAAGCAATTTTACTCCAATAAAAACAAACAAATAAATTGAAAAAAATGTCAATTGAGGAAAAAGACTGAGTTTCACATTGGGTTGAGATGGTGGTCTGGTTCTGACACTGATTCCAATGTGTGTTTTTTTTCAATGCTACCAAGAAATTGACTCAATTCTGACACTATCTACCTGGAGCCAGCATCATATCCCACATCTTAAGGGCTCAGTCCCATAAGATTGCCCTCCCCCTCAGATGCCAATCAATAGTCCAGTTACCTGTGCTTCTGATTGACTGGCTATAAATCAGTGGTTCCCACCACCCCCTCCTTAATTCAAGTAATTTGCTAGAGCAGCTCACAGAACTCAGAGAAATAGTTTACATATTGTTTATCAGTTTATTTTGAAAGGATATGATAAAGGATAGAGATGAACATCCAGATGGAAGACATGAGTCTTCCAGATGGAAGACAAGGATATGATAAAGGATAGAGATGAACATCCAGATGGAAGACATGAACATCCAGATGGAAGACATGAGTGTGTGGGAAGGGACATGGAGCTTCTATGTCCTGCCCGGGCACACACTGCCCTAGCACCTCCATGTGTTTACCAACCTGAAAGTTCTCTGAACCCCATTCTTTTGGGTTTTTATTGAGGCTTTATTACATAGGCATGACTGATTAAATTATTGGCCATTGGCAGCTGATTCAATCTCCAGCCCCACTCCCCTCTCGAGGTCAGGAGCATGGGACTGAAAGTTCCAGCCCTCCAATCACGTGGTTAGTTCCCCCTGCAACCAGCCCCCATCCTTAGGTGCTTTCCAAAACTTACCTCATTAACATTAACTCAGATGTGACTGAAAGGAATTTGTTGTGAATATCAAGACACCTTTATCGCTCTTATCACTTAGAAAATTCCAAGGGTTTTAGGAGCTCTGTGCCAGAAATAAAGACCAAATATATATTTCTCATTATAAATCACAGTATCACACATGGGAACTGGAAAAGGATGGAGGAGGGATCAGAGAGATGGTCCAGGTATCAAATAATCCATCAGCAGCTCAAAACCTGAGGTGTTTAAGAGGAGATAAGTCACCCAGGAAATTATAGAAAGGCTTTGGATTTTCCATGAAGTCATTAAAGTGGGGAAAGGTTGTTGAGTCAACCTCAGGCAGATCTGAGGTCTGAGATCTAGCTGACGTCTGAGTACCCCCAGCAGTGAGGTGCATTCTCTCCCAGGTTCTGGCTCCTTGGCATGGCCGGTGAGGTGGGTGTTGCAGCCTGGGCTGGGAGCCAGGTCGACTCATCAGCCCAGGGTGTGCGTCTAGGGGAAAGGTTGTTTTGTTTGCTCTCACAGTGAGCCCCGTTACAATAACAGAACCAAGGTGTCCTGGTGCTTTGACTGCTTTCTCCCTGGGCTCCTAATGGAGATTGACAGGATCTAGCATCCCAGGTAATTCTATTGTCAGTTTCAGCAGCCTCCTGTACCTCATTAGACAAAAGCAGGGAGAAATGTCAGCCCCAGAGCAGAGGGGGCCTATCAGAGTGAGCAGCTTTCGGAGATGACAAGGTAGTGAGGAAATTATCTGGGCCTTCCAACCAGCCCCTCTAGGTCCCGGGTGGGAAACTGGGACATTTGCAACAAAGCACTGTGTCGGCGGGTGGCCAGTGTGGACTGTTCGGGTTCTGCTGCAGACCCTGCTCATTGAGGGACGGAATGAGGGGAGGCTAAGAAAGGCTGTATTGGTCCAGCCCTTGGGTCAGAGGCTCCTCCTGGTGGTGGGATCTATCAGGGTGGTGTCTCTGGGTGGCTCCGGTGTAAGCAGCAAGTGGATACATTGTTGGGGGTCAAAGCCTTAATTGATTTATCCAAACCTTTAGGATTTCACTCAGGATGGATAAATTGTAACAGACTATGGGAGAGAGAATCCTGGGCCTACAGGAAAATAGGAATCTGTCATTGTCCCACACTAATATCCTGTCCCCAGCCCTGGCCAGAAGCACACACAGACTTACATAGATACACACATAACACACCCAACACTCACATATAGAGCCTCATGCACAAATGCACACAACACTCACTCATCTACTTGTACACATATTTGAACGCACAGGGCACTAGACCAAACATATATGCCCAAACCACACAGACACATGACACATACAGGTTCATGTTAGAAGCATTCGTCTACAAAGTTTTTGTCTGTGGCTTATGGCATCAGCCTCTTTGCCATCTATTTACATCTTGGATGTGTATAGCTCACAGGCACATTCACACCCACCCACCATTCTCACAACATACAGCATGCACTCAAACACCCATGCCACAAACATACTCATGTACACATAAACATACATGCCTCTTCCATGTTCACCATGCATGAAAGCTCCCCACCACACCCGGCCACTCCCCATGTGTGGACACCCACGTACTTACACTCCCTCCCGCAGACTTTTGGCAGGCTGAGCTGACATCCACGCAGACCAGCGGAGCCGGGAGTGGTTTCCGCCTCCCTCCGGTCATTGACGTGCAGCACCTGTCCTGTCTTTAGTTCCTCACACTCCGGCTTCGACTGGGTTGAATGCCAGAGGCTGCCTGCACAGAGCCCAGAGCAGCAGTCCAGAAGCAGCTGTCCTGGGGGAATGCGGCTCCCTGAGCCTGGGAGGGGTGTGTGCCAACCTGGAAGGGCCATCAGGAAAGTGACCCTGGAGTGACCAGGTGCTAGTGACCACCCCACCCCTCAGTGGTGCTCTGGAGTGCCATGGCCTGAGTCAGCACATGGCACCCTCTTTCCAGCCCTCTTTACTCCCCCTCAGAATCCTGGACATTTGGGGGATTCTAGGCCTTCCCCAAACTAGAAGAATGAGTGGGGCCTGAAAGAGATAGCAGCTCAGAGAACTCAAGTCAGAGTCTGGGCTGCTGCCTTTTCCGTTAGCATTTGCTTCTGCATCAGTAAAGCCCCGTAATCTAGAACATGCCTGGAACAATGCATTTCAACTGAAAAAATATGAAGGTACATCAGCCTGGAGGTAGGACCAACACTGCTTTGTCTCTCAGGGCTGTCTGTACATTACAAGGAGACATGCAAATATGAGGAATTTTTGCTGTTACCGTGACCAGCACCAGGGAGGTTAAGTCATTTTCTTCTCCAGTTCACGTGTTTCTGGCCCAACGCACTCCCCATACCTTGCACTATCTGTCACTAGTCACCATTATCTGAACATCTGTTAAGTCCCAGGTACTATACTAAATACTTTACAAATATCTCATTTAAGCTTCACAACATCCTTGTCAAAGGAATATCACTCTCCCCATTTTATGGTCAGGGTTCCGAGGTTTTGAGAAGCTGAGTAGCTTATCCAAGATCACACAGCTAACGAACAGCAAAGATAGGGTTTGAACTCAGGTGGTTGTTTCTCCAACCCATGCTTTCCCCTCTGCATCAAGCTTACATCTATTATCACCAGCCATAGAATGTAAATTCTGTTCATATATCCATTATCTAAGTCTAAAACTCCCTTCCCGTCTATGTTCATCTATCAGTCTTAAACTATAAACCAGATCATAGATGGCAGGAACTGTGCTTATTGAATTCATTTCACAGTGCTCAGCATACTTCCAGGAATATATAGTAGATTACTATCTTTAAAAAGCTAGGGTTCTGTGATTGCAAATTGTGTCTGGAGTTAAGAGAACAAGTTCTAGCTCTGTTTTTATTTTTATTTATTTATTTATTTTTAAATTTAATGTTATTTATTTTTTATAAAGCAGGTCCTTATTAGTCATCAACTTTATATGCATCAGTGTATACATGTCAATCCCAATCGCCCAATTCAGCACACCCCCCCCCCAACCCCCGCCGCTTTCTCCCCTTGGTGTCCATACGTTTGTTCTCTACATCTGTGTCTCAATTTCTGCCCTGCAAACCGGTTCATCTGTACCATTTTTCTAGGTTCCACGTATGTGCGTTAATATACGATATTTGTTTTTCTCTTTCTGACTTACTTCACTCTGTATGACAGTCTCTAGATCCATCCACGTCTCAACAAATGACCCAATTTCGTTCCTTTTTATGGCTGAGTAATATTCCATTGTATATATGTACCACAACTTCTTTATCCATTCGTCTGTTGATGGGCATTTAGGTTGCTTCCATGACCTGGCTATTGTAAATAGTGCTGCAATGAACATTGGGGTGCATGTGTCTTTCTGAATTGTGGTTTTCTCTGGGTATATGCCCAGTAGTGGGATTGCTGGATCATATGGTAATTCTATTTTTAGTGTTTTAAGGAACCTCCATACTGTTCTCCATAGTGGCTGTATCAGTTTACATTCCCACCAACAGTGCAAGAGGGTTCCCTTTTTTCCACACCCTCTCCAGCATTTGTTGTTTGTAGATTTTCTGATGATGCCCATTCTACCTGGTGTGAGGTGATACCTCATTATAGTTTTGATTTGCATTTCTCTAATAATTAGTGATGTTGAGCGCTTTTCATGTGCTTCTTGGCCATCTGTATGTCTTCTTTGGAGAAATGTCTATTTAGGTCCTCTGCCCTCTTGGATTGGGTTGTTTGCTTTTTTAATATTGAGCTACATGAGCTGTTTATATATTTTGGAGATTAATACTTTGTCCATTGATTTGTTTGCAAATATTTTCTCCCATTCTGAAAGTTGTCTTTTCGTCTTGTTTATGGTTTCCTTTGCTGTGCAAAAGCTTTTAAGTTTCATTAGGTCCCATTTGTTTACTTTTGCTTTTATTTCCATTACTCTAGGAGGTGGATCAAAAAAATCTTGCTGTGGAGCTTCGGCTCACCCCCTCCCGGCCCCTGCGCGCGGCTCCTCGTCATGGCGGCCCTCAGCAAGTCCATCCCTCATAACTGCTACGAGATCGGCCACACTTGGCACCCGTCCTGCGGGGTCTCCTTCGTGCAGATCACCAGGGGAGCCCTGGAGGAGTCCCTGAAGATCTATGCCCCCCTGTACTTGATTGCAGCAATTCTCCGGAAACGAAAATTAGATTATTATTTACACAGACTGCTCCCTGAGATCCTACAATCTGCTTCATTTCTGACTGCTAATGGGGCCTTGTTTATGGCTTTCTTTTGCATTTTAAGGAAGATACTTGGAAAATTCTACTCATGGAGTCCCGGCTTTGGTGCTGCTTTGCCAGCTTCTTATGTGGCCATTCTAATTGAGAGAAAAAGCAGGAGAGGGCTGCTCACAATTTATATGGCCAACTTGGCCACAGAAACACTATTTAGAATGGGTGTAGCAAGAGGAGCCATCACAACGTTAAGAAATGGAGAAGTCCTTTTATTCTGCATCACAGCTGCCATGTACATGTTCTTTTTCAGGTGCAAAGATGGTTTGAAAGGATTTACATTCTCTGCACTTAGGTTCATTGTTGGGAAGGAAGAAATTCCCACACATTCTTGTTCACCAGAGGCAGCATATGCAAAAGTGGAACAAAAGACTGAGAAACATGAGGAAAAACCAAGAGGAACGAATATAATTGCTCTAGTCAGGAAGCTTGTGGATTCAGTATGTAAGCATGGACCAAGGCATAGATGTTGCAAACACTATGAGGATAATTGCATCTCTTATTGCATTAAAGGTTTTATCAGAATGTTTAGCGTGGGATACTTGATCCAGTGCTGCCTCCGGATTCCCTCTGCATTTAGGCATCTGTTTACACAGCCATCCCAGCTACTTTCTCTCTTCTACAATAAAGAAAACTTCCAGCTCGGAGCTTTCCTGGGCTCTTTTGTTAGTATATACAAGGGTACTAGTTGCTTCCTGCGCTGGGTCAGAAATCTGGATGATGAACTGCATGCCATTATAGCTGGATTTTTGGCGGGAATATCAATGATGTTTTATAAAAGCACAACAATTTCCATGTATTTAGCTTCCAAATTGGTAGAGACAATGTATTCCAAAGGCATTGAAGCAGGAAAGGTTCCCTATTTTCCCCATGCAGACACTATCATCTATTCCATCTCTACGGCAATTTGCTTCCAGGCAGCTGTCATGGAAGTTCAGACGTTGCGACCATCTTACTGGAAGTTCCTTTTAAGGCTCACCAAGGGCAGATTTGCCATCATGAACCTAAAAGTCCTTGACGTTTTTGGTACTGGTGCATCTAAACACTTGCAGGACTTCATCCCTAAGTTGGATCCAAGATACACAATTGTAACACCAGAGTTGCCCATCGAGTTTTCTTGAAGATGACTGTAACTTATTAATGTGACTTAATGTTTCATTATTTTGTCCTAGAGAGTTAATTATGTTGAACACAAAGAAGGGGGCCCGAGTTTGAACGTCAGTGTTATTTCAATGAGAGATGACGCTCTTTTTTTTGTTTTTCTTACCAATCAGAAATACAGAAGCTTTTTAGGAAAGTGTTGCTTAATAATTAAGCTCCCTCTATAGCCAGAATCTCATTCTGGATCACTGTAATGGTTGACATTATGATATATTATTATCGATTAAATTATGTCCACAAGCAATATTAAATAATCTATGTAGAAATACAGTAACAAATAAGAGTATACTTAAAATTACTTTAAAAGATGTTTTACTTCATTCCAATATAATTCTTGGTTAAAACTAAGAATATTTCTACATTTTAGGATACAAAGGATCACGGGTACATGGATTTGGTCTGTATTTTTTTTTTTTTTTTTAACTTCTGAATTGGTAACTATAGTAGTGAAATGTTATGGGTATGGAGTAACTCTTCACAGACAATGCTGCTTTATTTAGTATAGAGCAAATTAATTGGAGAAAGTGGCCATTCTTACTTCAGGGATGCAAAGACGGGTCTCATACTGTTTGGATAAATGCCGTGGTATCCATGCTCTTTTTCCACTGATACCTTCATCTCTCTCTATGATCAGTTGGGTTCTTTGGCAGCCCAGTGAACCTATGTATTAGTGGCAGGTTAGGAGCAAATGGAAATTGACATATCTGATAAAGTTGAAACGTATATTTTAATCTTTTACAGAAGCATTACACTTGAATATTCAAAAACAAATGAAGTTACTTTTAAACCTCCAAAAAAAAAAAATCTTGCTGTGATTTAAGTAAAAGAATGTTCTTCCTATGTTTTCCTCTAAGAGTTTTAGAGTGTCCAGTCTTAGATTTAGGTCTCTAATCCATTTTGAGTTTATTTTTGTGTATGGTATTAGGGAGTGTTCTAATTTCATTCTTTTACATGTAGCTGTCCAGTTTTCCCAGCACCACTTATTGAAGAGACTGTCTTTTCTCCATTGTATATCCTTGCCTCCTTTGTCATAGATTAGTTGACCATAGGTGCATGAGTTTACCTCTGGGCTTTCTGTCTTGTTCCATTGATCTATGTTTCTGTTTTTGTGCCAGTACCATACTGTCTTGATTACTGTAGCTTTGTAGTATAGTCTGAAGTCAGGGAGTCTGATTCCTCCAGCTGTTTTTTTCCCTCAAGACTGCTTTGGCTACTCGGGGTCTTTTGTGTCTCCATACAAATTTTAAGATTTTTTGTTCTAGTTCCATAAAAAAATGCCATTGGTAATTTGATAGGGATTGCATTGAATCTGTAGATTGCTTTGGGTAATATAGTCATTTTCACAATATTGATTCTTCCAATCCAAGAACATGGTATATCTCTCCATTTGTTGGTATCATCTTTAATTTCTTTCATCAGTGTCTTATAGTTTTCTGCATACAGGTCTTTTGTCTTCCTAGGTAGGTTTATCCCTAGGTATTTTATTCTTTTTGTTGCAATGGTAAATGAGAGTGTTTCCTTAATTTCTCTTTCAGATTTTTCATCATTAGTGTATAGGAATGCAAGATTTCTGTGCATTAATTATGTATCCTACAACTTTACCAGATTCATTGATTAGCTCTAGTAGTTTTCTGGTGACATCTCTAGGATTCTCTATGTATAGTATCATGTCATCTGCAAACAGTGACAGTTTTACTTCTTCTTTTCCAATTTGTATTCCTTTTATTTCTTTTTCTTCTCTGATTGCCGTGGCTAGGACTTACAAAACTATGTTGAATAATAGTGGTGAGAGTGGACATCCTTGTCTCGTTCCTGATCTTAGAGGAAATGCTTTCAGTTTTTCACCACTGAGAATGATGTTTCCTGTGGGTTTGTCATATATGGCCTTTATTATGTTGAGGTAGGTTCCATCTATGCCCAGTTTCTGGAGAGATTTTATCATAAATGGGTGTTGAATTTTGTCAAAAGCTTTTTCTGCATCTATTGAGATGATCATATGGTTTTTATTTTTCAATTTGTTAATATGGTGTATCACATTGATTGATTTGCATATATTGAAGAATCCTTGCATCCCTGGGATAAATCCCACTTGATCATGGTGTGTGATCCTTTTAATGTGTTGGATTCTGTTAGCTAGTATTTTGTTGAGGATTTTTGCATCTATATTCATCAGTGATGTTGGTCTGTAATTTTCTTTTTTGTAGTATCTTTGTCTGGTTTTGGTATCAGGGTGATGGTGGCCTCATAGAATGAGTTTGGGAGTGTTCCTTCCTCTGCAATTTTTTGGAAGAGTTTGAGAAGGATGGGTGTTAGCTCTTCTCTAAAAGTTTGATAGAATTCACCTGTGAAGCCATCTGGTCCTGGACTTCTGTTTGTTGGAAGATTTTTAATCACAGTTTCAATTTCATTACTTGTGATTGGTCTGTTCATATTTTCTATTTCTTCCTGGTTCAGTCTTGGAAGGTTATACCTTTCTAAGAATTTGTCCATTTCTTCCAGTTTGTCCATTTTGTTGGTATAGAGTTGCTTGTAGTAGTCTCTTAGGATGCTTTGTATTTCTGCGGTGTCTGTTGTAACTTCTCCTTTTTCATTTCTAATTTTATTGATTTGAGTCCTCTCCCTCTTTTTCTTGATGAGTCTGGCTAATGGATTATCAATTTTGTTCATCTTCTCAAAGAACCAGCTTTTAGTTTTATTGATCTTTGCTATTGTTTTCTTTGTTTCTATTTCATTTATTTCTGCTCTGATCTTTATGATTTCTTTCCTTCTGCTAACTTTGGGTTTTGTTTGTTCTTCTTTCTCTAGTTCCTTTAGGTGTAAGGTTAGATTATTTATTTGAGATTTTTCTTGTTTCTTTAAGTAGACTTGTATAGCTATAAACTTCCCTCTTAAAACTGCTTTTGCTGCATCCCATAGGTTTTGGATCGTCGTGTTTTCATTGTCATTTTTCTCGAGGTAATTTTTGATTTCCTCTTTGATTTCTTCAGTGATCTCTTGGTTATTTAATAACGTATTGTTTAGCCTCCATGTGTTTGTGTTTTTTACATTTTTTTTCCCTGTAATTCATTTCTAATCTCATAGCGTTGTGGTCAGAAAAGATGTTTGATATGATTTCAATCTTCTTAAATTTACTGAGGCTTGATTTGTGACCCAAGATGTGATCTATCCTGGAGAATGTTCCGTGCACACTTGAGAAGAACGTGTAATCTGCTGTTTTTGGATGGAATGTCCTATAAATATCAATTAAATCTATTTGGTCTATTGTGTCATTTAAAGCTTCTGTTTCCTTATTTATTTTCATTTTGGATGATCTGTCCATTGGTGTAAGTGAGGTGTTAAAGTTCCCCACTATTATTGTGTTACTGTCAATTTCCTCTTTTATAGCTGTTAGCAGTTGCCTTGTGTACTGAGGTGCTCCTATGTTGGGTGCATATATATCTATAATTGCTATATCTTCTTCTTGGATTGATCCCTTGATCATTATGTAGTGTCCTTCCTTGTCTCTTGTACCATTCTTTATTTTAAAGTCTATTGTGTCTGATATGAGTATTGCTACTCCAGCTTTCTTCTGATTTCCATTTGCATGGAATATCTTTTTCCATCCTCTCACTTTCAGTCTGTATGTGTCCCTAGGTCTGAAGTGGGTCTCTTGTAGACAGCATATACATGGGTCTTGTTTTTGTATCCATTCAGCAAGCCTGTGTCTTTTGGTTGGAGCATTTAATCCATTCATGTTTAAGGTAATTATCGATATGTATGTTCCTATGACCATTTTCTTAATTGTTTTGGGTTTGTTTTTGTAGGTCCTTTTCTTCTCTTGTTTTCCCCACTTAGGGAAGTTCCTTTAGCATTTGTTGTAGAACTGGTTTAGTGGTGCTGAATTCTGTTAGCTTTTGCTTGTCTGTAAAGCTTTTGATTTCTCCATCGAATCTGAATGAGATCCTTGCTGGGTAGAGTAATCTTGGTTGTAGGTTCTTCCCTTTCATCACTTTAAGTATATCATGCCACTCCCTTCTGGCTTGTAGAGTTTCTGCTGAGAAATCAGCTGTTAACCTTATGGGAGTTCCCTTGTATGTTATTTGTCATTTTTCCCTTGCTGCTTTCAATAATTTTTCTTTGTCTTTAATTTTTGCCAGTTTGTTTACTATGTGTCTTGGCGTGTTTCTCTTTGGGTGTATCTTGTATGGGACTCTCTGTGCTTCCTGGACTTGGGTGGCTATTTCCTTTCCCATGTTAGGGAAGTTTTTGACCATAATCTCTTCAAATATTTTCTCAGGTCCTTTCCCTCTCTCTCTTCTCCTTCTGGGACCCATATAATGTGAAAGTTGTTGCGTTTAATGTTGTCCCAGAGGTCTCTTAGGCTGTCTTCATTTCTTTTCATTCTTTTTTCTTTATTCTGTTCCGCAGCAGTGAATTCCACCATTCTGTCTTCCAGGTCACTTATCCGTTCTCCTGCCTCAGTTATTCTGCTATTGATTCCTTCTAGTGTAGTTTTCATTTCAGTTATTGTATTGTTCATCTCTATTTGTTTGTTCTTTAATTCTTCTAGGTCTTTGTTAAACATTTCTTGCATCTTCTCGATCTTTGCCTCCATTGTTTTTCTGAGGTCCTGGATCATCTTCACTATCATTATTCTGAATTCTTTTTCTGGAAGGTTGCCTATCTCCACTTCATTTAGCTGTTTTTCTGGGGTTTTATCTTGTCCCTTCATCTGGTACATAGCCCTCTGCCTTTTCATCTTGTCTATCTTTCTGTGAATGTGGTTTTTGTTCCACAGGCTGCAGGACTGTAGTTCTTCTTGCTTCTGCTGTCTGCCCTCTGATGGATGAGGCTATCTAAGAGGCTTGTGCAAGTTTCCTGATGGGAGGGACTGGTGGTGGGTAGAGCTGGGTGTTGCTCTGGTGGGCAGAGCTCAGTAAAACTTTAATCCATTTGACTGCTGATGGGTGGGGCTGGGTTCCTGTTGGTTGTTTGGCCTGAGGCAACCTAACACTGGAGCCTACCTGGGCTCTTCAGTGGGGCTAATGGCGGACTCTGGGAGGGGTCACGCCAAGGAGTACTTCCCAGAACTTCTGCTGCCAGTGTCCTTGTCCCCACAGTGAGCCACAGCCACTGCCCGCCTCTGCAGGAGACCCTCCAACACCAGCAGGTAAGTCTGGTTCAGTCTCCACTGGGGTCACTGCTCCTTCCCCTGGGTCCTGATGCACACACTACTTTGTGTGTGCCCTCCAAGTGTGGAGTCTCTGTTTCCCCCAGTCCTGTCGAAGTCCTGCAATCAAATCCCACTAGCCTTCAAAGTCTGATTCTCTAGGAATTCCTCTTCCCGTTGCCGGACCCCCAGGTTGGGAACCTGACGTGGGGCTCAGAACCTTCACTCCAGTGGGTGGACTTCTGTGGTATAAGTGTTCTCCAATCTGTGAGTCACCCACCCAGCAGTTATGGGATTTGATTTTACTGTGATTGCACCCCTCCTACCGTCTCATTGTGGCTTCTCCTTTGTCTTTGGATGTGGGGTATCTTTTTTGGTGAGTTCCAGTGTCTTCCTGTCGATGATTGTCCAGCAGCTAGGTGTGATTCTGGTGTTCTCACAAGAGGGAGTGACAACACATCCTTCTACTCCGCCACCTTGGTTCCTAATCCTAGCTCTGTTTTTAGAAAAGAACAAACTTCAGAGAGACCTGGGTTTTGAATCCAACACCATCACTTACTAGGAATGTCTTTGCTCTTGTCATTTCCTCTCTCTGACCTCAGTTTCCTCATTTGTAAAATGAAGTACTAGACGTGATCTGTTGGGTTCCTTCCAAACATGACTCTCCAAGAGCCTACTGTGTGCAAGATGATGATACAGAGTGCAAGTGATGATCTAAAATCATTTCACGTGCTTAGAGAGCAGACCACTTCCTGAACACCTTCTCCTGCCTCATCCTGTGCGCTTTCTCGGTTGGTAGGCTCCTGCAGGAATCCAGATCAAAGACACCCTTTGACAGCCTGCCTAGAAGACAGGAACTTCCCAAAGCCATAGTCAGTCACCCTACCCATGAGCCCAGCACTTCATATGCTCTTAATGAGCCTGTGTTAGGAGAATGGTCCAGAGAGATGACTGAAGGCTGTGAGAAAGAGAGCTGCAGAGGTACAGGTGAGCTGAGGACATGGGTGGTCATACTCTCCTGTGTGGCAAAGGTTCCTGACATCTGTTGACAAAAGGGGAGGGAGGCAGGTCCTCAATAGGACCTGGTGGGAAGACAACAGCCATGCAGGTCCACATATCCATTTCCTGTCATCAGCAGGTGCTTGGTAAAACAGCATCACTGTCCTACAAAGAGCTGGTCTGGGAGAAGGAGTCGGGATTCTAGACCTGGCTCTGAGGCACTGGTTGACTCCCAGCAAGTCATTCATCTCTCTGAGCCTCAGTGACCCTGTCTTTATGCAACCAGGTTCTTTCAGGCCTCACCGCTCTGGAGGTATAACCAGAATGTGAATCACAGTAATGGTTGCAGACACTAAGGCTCTAGGGTTCCCCAGGGAAAGTACTGGAGCCTTAGTCCCCAAATACTCCTAGTTCAAAGGCTTCTTGGGCCAAGAAAAAAGGGGCCTCCTCTTCTTCTATACCTGTGGCATCCGCCCTCTGTCCTCTATCATTCTCCATTCTCTCGCCCACTATATCCCTTGTGAACCTCCTGTAACCGGAAGCTCTGGTCCCAGCAGCATGCAGGTAAATGTTTAAGCCCAGCTTTGTGGTAAGGGGAATGCCTGATTTATGGGGTTTGCCATGTGTCAAGTTGTAAACACTCTCACCAAAACTAATTTCAAGATACCAAATGTGACATCATTGAATGCAAAGGCAGGAAGAGCTGTGCAGAAGCACACCATTCTACAGTATTTTCACCATGCAGATACAAAAGACATAAATAACTTCAAAAGCAGAGATAGTAATAAAATGTTGTAAAATAATTAGGAAGTGATGAATTTTGAGTATTTATTACCTTTTCTTTTATAATTTATTTAATTGTAACTTTATGTAATTTGCTTTTTAGTAATGGGTGTGTTTTAACAACTGTCTCATAAAATTTCTGAAAAATGCATGGTCCTCCCCATTCTGTCCTTCTCAGAGGTATGTTGAGATTTGCAGAGGTACATAGTTGAGGCCCTGGCTGTGGAAGCCTTGTGGGTGAAATAGGGGCATTTATTTCTGCATGCCTGTTTTGTCTCCCTTCTTCAACTTCAGTTTCCCCATCTGTCATATAAAATATTCCTCTCAGATTCTCCTCCCTTTGTTAAGATGGTATTGAGAGAAACGAGGTCCAGTAGTAGTAACACCCTGCGTCTCATGGAACCTTACAGTTTACTAAGCCCAAAGTGCGTGTTAATTCTCACAGCAATTCTGTGAAGTGAGGTAGATGGACAAGTGAAATTAGTGGATGGACCATTTCACACCGGATCAGCAAACTTCTTCTGCAGAGGGCTAGAAAGTAAATATTTAAGGCTGTGCAGGCCATATGGTGTCTACCGCAACTGATTCTGCTCTTGTAGGTTGAAAGCAGCCATAGACAATGTGTAAAAAAAAACAAGAGCAGCTCTGTTCCAGTAAACTTTACTTATGGACAATGAAATTTAAATTTCATATAATTTCCACATGTCAAATTATTCTTCTTTTGATTTTTTCTAACCATTTAAAAATATAAAGCTCATTCTTAACTCTCAGGCCATATAAAAACAAGTCATAGGCAGAATTTGAACTGCAGGCAATAGTTTATCATCCTTAACAGAGGAGGAAATTAAGCTTTAAAGAGAACATGACTAGTTCAAGTTGATATACATGGGCAGAGTTGGGACTGGCTGGGTTCCAACTCTGCTGAGCTTTCCACTAAACCAATCGGCCACCCAAAGGAGCCACTCTTGTTCTTTAACACATTCACCTGCAGGTGAATTTTCCACTGTGGGAGTCTCTGTAATCCCTGGGGGATTGTGAGTCATCTTCCCTTACTGTCCATTTCTGACTCTAACTGTAGTGGGCTGTCCTACACATCAAAGTCAATCAGAAGAGGTTTTTGGACAATGTATACTTACAAGCAATTTGTAACCTGCTCCCCTTCTGTTAAGGCAGAAAATAAAGAACCACTGTTGTTACAAATGTTGATTTTATGACTCTGTCCTATTTTCTCCCAGGTATCCTAAATTTTCACAAAGCAGGGACTACCTATCCATTCATTATTCTGTATTCTCAAGTGTGTAGCCCAGGACTCTTCCTGTAGGAAGAACTTGGTGACTAATGACCAAGCTCCCTCGAGCCACAGTGATGTGTGACAAGAGGTGGGTGTGACTCACCTGTGTGATTTCTTCTCCCTCAAATATATTTTTGCAAAAATTTTAAACATCCAGAAGATTTTTTTTTTTTTTTTTGGCCGCGTTGGGTCTTCGTTGCTGCGCGCGGGCTTTCTCTAGCTGGGCAAGCAGGGGCTACTCTTCGTTGAGGTGCACAGGTTTCTCATTACGGTGGCTTCTCTTGTTGCTGAGCATGGGCTCTAGGTGCGCGGGCTTCAGTAGTTGTGGCTTACGGGCTCTAGAGTGCAGGCTCAGTAGTTGTGGAGCACAAGCTTAGTTGCTCCGCGGCATGTGGGATCTTCACAGACCAGGGATTGAATCCGTGATCCCTGCATTGGCAGGCAGATTCTTAACCACTGTGCCACCAGAGAAGTCCCTAGAAGAATTTAAAGAATTGCGTAGTGAACACCCACCGCCTAGATTCTATAACTAGCATTTTACTATATTTGTTTTATTACACATCTGTCCATCCATCAGTCCATTCTTATGCTTTTGACACATTTCAGTGTAAGTGGCATACATCAGTACACTTAACTTTTAAACATTTTATCATCTTATTAACTAGAGTTCAATATTTGTTTATGCTTATAAATTTATCTATTTATTTATTCTTGGTCTGGTATACATTTGAGAGGCTCTAGAAGCTGCCTCCAGAAAATAGCTCCCCACTACACTGACCCCTGAAGACTTTACTTGGGCATTTCTTTCTTTGACTTTTCCAGGGCTTTGCTAATGCAAATGCCTTTGGTGAAGAGAACTCATCTCTACCCCGCAGCAGCTGGAGTAGTGGAAATAGAATTTGGCCAGGCCAGGGTTTGAATCCCCACTCCATCACTTAATAGTTGCGTGTCCTTGGACAAAAAACATTTTTTAAATCTCTTTGAGCCTCTTCATATGTAAAATGTGGTTAATAATAGCTACCCTGAGATAATAATAGTGAGGACCAAAAACTGTGTTTGTGAAATACCTGACAAATGATAGTGTGGTAGGACCAGATTGAGAAATGAATTGTGTCTCTATTTTCCTGTCTATAGGCATGTCACAAAAGAGTGAGAGCTGTTTCCAGCTTCACCCCAATTCCACTCCAGGGAGATCATCCACGCTTTGAGTACTAAGGTTTAGGCTCTTCTTACCCCTTTGGGTCGACAGGACTGCTTCCTTGTGTCTCCACTCTAAAATATGAAGCAAAAGAAAATCTAACTTACCAAAGCTGTGGCTGGGAAGAGTTGGCTCCATGGGAGGCTGCTGCTTGGACTGGAGCTGGTGGGAGTGGTTTGAACCCCAGGGGAGAGTGAGGAGGAGTGAGGGAGTGGCAGGTTCTGTGAGTGGGGGAGACCTGCCCTCCACACCCACACAGCGACCCAGGACACAGCTGAACCTCTTATAGCATCTGGGGGACTATGGCCAAGTTGGCACGGAGAGACTAGCCCCTAGGGGCAGCCCTCACTCCCTTGAAGGGACCCTACAGGTTTGGACTATGGGCAGAAGACTTTCCCCAAGCTTTCCAAATTGAGTAAGTACCCTGAACGCTCAGACCACCTTACAGAGGGGAAGGGGTTACCCCAAGCATAGTGGAATGTCCCTCCAGCTAGCTAGGTAGAATCTCACAGTCATATTTCACTTAGAAAATTAACAATCCATCCTTGCACTTTCTTTCCTTCTTTTTCCTTCCAAAAAGTCTGTGTCTTGAGAGATGTGCCAATGGGAAATTGTTACATGGCAGAAAGGGAGTTAGGGACTCTGGAGAAATTCTTTCCTTCTGGCAGAGACAGACCTGAGAGACACTGAGAAGAGAGATCTGGCTCAGGAGTACCCACCCCCCCATCTGTGGGAAGGAAGAGAGACTGAGGAAAGGGCAGAGGGAGCCGAGGGGAGAAAGACAGAAGACTGGCATCTGGACTCCCCAACCTTCTATCCCAGAACCAGACAGTCTCTTCTGCTCCCATTTATGTCCCAAGCTGCTTTTTCCTGTAGCTTGTCTGCTGGAGAGTAAAAAACAAATGGAGCATGCAAAAAAATTCAGCAGAAATAATTACAGGTTACTACAAATCAATTGGAACTGTGTAAATAGCTGCAGGCAGGTAGCCCAGTCAGGGTTCTTCAGCTTAACACCCGGCCCTCCCATGGCAGCTCCAGTGTTGGTCTCCCGGGACACGAGACCAGAGAGTCCTGGATGTGATGTCCGAGGATCTGGATGTGAGTCTCAGGCCCACGCTGACCAGCTGCGTGAATCCAGGCAATCCACTCCATCCCTCCTCGCCTTGGTTTCATCACCTAGACTGAGATCCGAATTACATGTACTACTCAGTATCTGTCACGGCTTGTTGAGGGAGATGAATCTCAAAGGATGTAGTAGATGCAAAAGTGCTTCAGATGATCTCTTGAATCCATCCACTTGTCTCCCTCTCTATCAGTGGCTCCTTGAACTTATTCCCACCGTCTCTCATCCAGCCTGCTGCAATGGCCCTACCGACTGGCCTGTATCCACTCTAGCCCCATTTCTAATCTCTTCAGTAGGCTTGCAGCCAGCTTGATTCTCTACGATCCAAAGTCTGACCATGTACCCAGGGTTGTCTAGTCCCTGAGGACTGAAGGGAAAGTGGGACTGAGGGTTGCGGTGCTAAAGGTAGTTTGGATTAAGAGAGAGAGATAGTGCTGGAGAGGAGGGTGGAAACGAGGTGGTACAATTCAACAGCATTCATTGCGTGTTCTGTGGCGTGGTGAGGGGATGTGAGGGGTCTGTTACAGTGTCCCGTCCTTGTGCTGCTTAACAACTATGGGGGAAAACAGAGTTTGCAAGTGTGAAACAAATGGAGTGCAAATAAGTGCAAAGTTGTGTACTTCTAATTATAAAATATTTCCGTCTGCTGCAGAAGCCCCAGGAAGCTCATGGCAAAGGCTGGAATTAAGACGAGACCTTGAAGAGCAAGCTGGATTACAACGAAGAGGGAAGGATGGGCTTCTGGAGAGGGGATCAGACTGGGCTATTCTTGGTCGGCTGGGGATAGCGGTGTGGGGACCGAGTAGTGGGGAGAAGGGGCCCAGCACTAGCAAGCTGGCTGGACTCCGTGGGGCGGCTGGCTGGGTAGTGGAGTCAGGTGAAGCAGGACTTCAAAGTCTAGCCTGAGGAGATGAGATCTAATTTAGACTAAATGTGGATAACCTGATGAATTATTGATTTGCTTAATGGATAATTTCATAGCTCAGAAGTGGGGGAAGCAAGGGAGAAATTCACTGCTCTGGACTTAACTCTGACCAGCCCCAGGGAACACTTGTTGGCCATCAAGTGACTGAGCCTAGAGAAAGTGACTGTCAGCCTGAAGTGGTCACAGCAGAGAGGGCACCATGGCCCAGCGGGCATCGGTGCTAAGCTTGAGGGAAGGGAATCTGAAAATCCCTGCTTGGGAAAACAGAGGGGTCAGTCCCTTGGCCAGAGACTCAGGAACAGTGTCAACAGTGGTGGTTTGGGGAGGGGTGGCTGAGTTCACAGAAGATACGGGTTCTGAAGATGGAAATCTGCAATTGGCCACAAATAATTCTAAAGAGAGAAGGCGTTGGCTCTTCCTTACCCCGCCCCCCACACATACACACTTGTTCTCTGCTCCTGTGTCTGTCATTAGGCATTCAGGCAGTTAATTCTCCCAGACACCCCGCTGAGAGTACCAGGAGCCTTGCACAGTGGAACTGGAATGGTGTCGCAAGGCTCGTTACAGAATCCCTGAGGGAGGCAATAAGGAAGGGATTTCCCCTCCCTTGGCCTCTCCAGGTGGCCCTGTGCCTCTCGCCTCAACTCCGACCCACTCTGGCAGGCCGAGTCCCTCGCCCCGACTCCCAGCCCTCCTCGGACTCCGTCCCCTGTCTCTGGCCATGCCTACCCTCTCCGGGTCCCCCTCCAGCTTCCTGATCTGAGAAAGGTCCTCGCCCTGTGCTCTTTGGAAGAGAAGAGGGCAGGAGCTGAGGTGGTCGGGAAGCGGAGCCCAGGGACTCCCAAGCCAACCATGCCACCTCCCCCCAGAGTTAGCCCAAAACAGCACAGAGGGCATTCCACGCCCCCCTCCACCGTCACAAGGGGGCTTCTTGCCACCACAGGGCAGCACCTGGTGCAGGGTAGGCACACCAGGTTGAAGGAACAGTGGATGTCTGAAGCACTTACCAGGCGCGGGCCCTGTGCCGTCACCCCAGGCACTTGGGATGCATTAGTGAACCGAAGCGGTGAGAATTCCCGCACCAGTCAGGCTTCCATTCTAGGGAGGGGAGAAGGGCAGTAACAGCACACCTAACAAACGAGAGCACTGAGTGCTACATTAGAAGGTGATAAGTGCTACGGGGAACACAGAGCAGAGTATAAGGGGATGGGGAGGGCGAGGGTGCTTTAAACAGGGCGGTCAGGCCGGACCTCATCAGGAAGGTGACATTTAAGCAAAAACTTGAAGAGGTGAAGGAGAATCGCGGGCAGTGGAAACAACTAGAGCAAACAACTAGGAAGGAGAATCGCAGGCAGTGGAAACAACCCTGAGGTGGGAGGGGCTTGGCCTGCTGGAGAAACGGCAGGAAGCAGAGAGGGTGGGCAGACGTGTGGACTGCTACACAAACGAACAACTGAATTCAGGCCTTAGATCAAATGTTACCTACCTCCGAGGTCCTCCTTGACCTCTACACAAAACAGCACCCCGGCTCTACCCCTTCACCCTGCTTTGTTGTCTTCATTACCCCCACCATCATGAGACATGTTACATATTTATTTGCATTGTCTGCCTCCCTGAGAGACGATATAAGCTTCATGAAGGCAGGGACTTTACCTGTGTGTTCTGCTCTGTCCCCAGGGTCTGGCTCATAGTCAGTGCTCCATCAGCACGTGCCAAATGTCAGAACTGCTTGTGAGTGTGATGCCTTCCACCCCAGAGGCTGCAGAGGAGGCTCACAAGGTAGTTCTTTATTCCCTGAACTGCAGGGAGCGGTCTGACCCACCATGACTCTCATCATCCTGAGGGGAAGTCCATAGCAGTGCCACAGGGCTCTTTCACTGGCCTTGAGCAGTTGAGGAGAAGGATGAGCCGTGCAGGCCGAGTCCCCTGTAAGCATTGTCCTGAGACCTTCCTCGCAGGCAGGCAAATATTTTGCTTTCGTTTATTCACCAAATATTTGTTGGGCAGCTACTATATGCCAAGCACAGAGGAGCAGTTGGAATGATGCCACCCTAGCCCTTAGCAGGACCCCTAGGGCCAGCCTTCGTTGGGCAGATGGGTGGAGTATGCCAGGTGCATGCCAGGCCCTGGGAATGCAAAGATGAACAGCACAGTAGTATCTGCATTAACCAAGCTGCTGACAATCTAGTAGATGTGAAAGACACGTAAACAACTATCTCACAGTGATAAGTACAATGACTATGTATACAGAGAACAAACTGAAAGTGAGTGTTGTGTCACCTTGCGGTCTGGTTTGAAGTGCCCCCCCAATCCTATTCCTGCTGAGCCTGGAAAGAGGAATTTACTTGTATGGGTTAGGCATTGTGCTCCCCTGGTGGCCTGGACATAATTAATATTCCTGAGAGAGTGACTAACACATGATGCAATTTAGGCGATCACCTTCTGATGTATAAGGACAGAAGATGCCGTGTGAGGGGGCTGATGGAGAGAAAGGAGGGGCTGAGGGACCCCCCTCTCCCAGCTCTCTGTCCCCTCTCTTTCAGTGGTCTCCATTTTTAGGTGCCAAGGCTTTCAGGCTGTCTGGGGGGTTCTCTAATCCTAGAGGGAAAGATTTGATAAACACATTAATTAACACATTCACTCTAATAGGCTCATGACCTGGGGTCTCCTCACAGCTATGCTTTCTTCTCTCCCTTGCTGCATCCACTGGGGCAATTAAAATTTCCATCTCCATACAGCTGGATGTGGCTTCCTGAACCCCTTCCTCACCCCCTGTCTCTGAGGCCAGCCCTTACCATCCATGTCCTGGCTGTGGATAGGGCCTGATGAATATGGGGTTTCTTGATTTTTAGCATGAATTGGAGAAAGACTCCTGTAACTACCTTTGTGGACAAACTAGAGGAATAAGTTGGATGATAGCATATTAGATAGAGATCTTTTTGGTTTAATAGCCAAAAAGTATTGATTATTATCATCACAGAGATAAACAACAGGGCTTTTTCACTGGTTTTGACTTTTTCAAGATTTTAATCAGTGGCTTGGATAAAGACTGAATAGCACAAAGGTTAGAGGAAAACACAACACAAAAGTCAGTAAGCTCAGATATGTAAAGACCCGATGAGGAGGGACAAACCAGATTGTCTGCTGGATGACCCTTGGGCAGCCCAGTAGAACGCTGGCTCTGTAGGAGGGCTTCAAGAACTTGGGTTGGAACCAATGCTGATATGCAAACTTCTCACACAACTCATTGGGGAATAGGATATTTCTCATGCCAACAAGGTTGTAACCCAGGTTGCAAAGCTCAGGATCTATCCCCTCTGGCCTTCACCATTAATATGCAAAGCAATGGGACACCAGGTTCCCTCTCTTGGATCACAAACACACACACATGGCACTCCAAGTCATGGTCGGCCTAAGCATGCCTCTCCTTGAGGTGACAAGTGTCTGGGAGGACTGTGTCCATCCTGCCAGCCACATGCCTGAGCACCTCTACTTTGAGACTACATTGTATGTCATTTATACAGTGTTTATCCTTGCTCCTTACTCCACAGATGAGTCAAAACAAGATTTTTTTTTAGAAAGATATAATGTTATATAGATAAATATGCTGCATGTAGGCTAAAATATCAATTATATAAGTCCACGAATGTGGTGGAGACTTGCCATCATAGCTTGAGAGAAACCAACGAGTTTAGTGGACTCAGAATGAGCAAATGGAATGATATGTGGTCTGTGGCTTGATCCAGATCTCAGGAGAGGACCTTGCCCACCCCTGGACAGCTATGCTTAGTGCTGCCCACTCTAGTCCCAAGGAGAAGCCAGGCTAACGGCTGCTGCTGATGTACAGTGTACTTACAAGGCTAGTGGAGCAGCCAAGAGAACCAGACTGGAGCAGACTAATTGTTCGAGGCTGACAAATTTAGAGTAAGGTTAGCCCAGGCTCATGTCCAGGATTCTAAAGCAGAAGGGAAGGTCGAGAGAGACAGGGAATGGACCTGGATGACTATGAGAGGACCAAGGGAGAAGTCAAAGCATACAATACTGGGGCAAAAAGGAGCAAGTGGTTAGGGGGCTAAGTCAGTCACTGAGGAGGGAAGCTGATGTGGGCTGAAGAAAAGGAAGAGCAGGGTGGAATGCTGCAGCCAAGGAGCTTCTCTGGAAAAGGTGGTTTCTTTGAGGAAACTCCAGTACAACTGTCTCCCTTATTTTAAAAACTACTTATTCTTTTTTTAAAAAATCAAAGTAATGCATGGGTACCGTTTTTTTTTTTAATTCAATAGTACCACTAAGTCTACAGTGAAAAAATTGCAATCCTTTCCCCCTACTTTTTTGAATTCCTGCTTCCTAGAAAAAACTGCTTTCCACTCTCTTCTCTGTTTCTTTTGTTTTCCCCCAACCCCGTATTTCTAAATAGCAGGATTATACTGCTATCTCTTGGTTTTTCAGTTTTAGCTTTTTTGGATCCTATACCAACCTTTCCTGCACTCCTGCCACACTCACAATCAATTCTTCCCATCCTCCCATTATAGTACTGTCACCTTGTGGGTGAAATCAGTGTTCAGTGTTGATGGTGTTATGGTTATGGAAATGTAATTCACTGCTTATCTGGGGAATACAATAAAACTATTTTATTTTTTGGACAACTTTATGTTTTGCTGGAGTTAATAGTTGCCTCATTGTTTGCCTGCTTGCTTAGTTTTCCATGTACTTATCACTAATTCATTTCAAATTCTCTGGCCAAACAATAAAAATCATCTCAATATGTGCAAACATGTTAAGTAGTCTTTTTTTTTTTTCCTTTTTTTTCCCTCAAAGATTTCTCTCCTATATCCTTTTTCTTTCTGTTATATTTAACTTGTAACTGTCGAAGCTTGCTGCACAACTGTTATCACGAGCATCCCTTCAACATTAATCTGAGAATTTCTTTTGCCTCTCTCTTGGGTTAAATTTCTTGTTTTCTGTATTCCATATTTTTCTCTTTCTGAGGTTATTTACTCTTTTTGGCAGAATACATCTGCAAGTAGCTTCTTGTGAAAGATAAATGGGAAATTAATTTTTGAAGCCTTGAAAATGTCTGAAAATGTCTTTATGTATTTTTTACAGCTTTATTGAGATATATTTCACATACCATAAAACTCACCCACCTAAAGTGTACAATTCAATGGCTTTTAGTACATTCACAGTAGTATAAACACCACAATTTAATGTCAGAACATTTTCAACACCCCAAAAAAGAAACCCTGTCCACATTAGCAATCATTCACTATTTCTGCTCACCTTACTTCCCCAAACTCCCTGCCTCAACACCAGACAGCCACTAATTTACCTTCTGTCCTTATGAGTTTGCCAATTCTGGACATTTCACCATATAATATGTGGTCTTTTGTGACTAACTCTATTCACTTAATCTTTTCAAGGTTCACCCATGTTGTGGCATGTATCAGTACCTCATTCCTTTTCATTGTTAAATAATAATTCTGGCATATGAATATACCACGCCTTGTTTATTCATTCATCAGTTGATGTATATGTGGGTTGCTTCCACTTTTTGGTTATTTTGAATAATGCTATGCCGGACATTAATGTATAAGTTTTTTGTGTGGACCTATATTTCATTTCTGGGGTATATACCTAGGAGTGGAATTGCTAGGTTACATAACTCTATGTTTAGCATTTTGAGCAACTGTCAAACAGTTTTCCAAAGTGACTGAACCATTTTACATTCCCACCAGCAATGTATGAATGTTCCAATTTCTCCATATCCTCACCAATACTTGTTCTCTTTTTAATTTTAGCCATTCAAGTGAGTGTGAATTGGTATCTCATTCTGATTGGCTTTGCATTTCCCTAATAATGATGCTGAGCATATTTTCATGTGTTTATTTACCACTTGTATATCTTCTTTGGAGAAACGTCTATTCAAATCCTTTGCCAACTTTTAAATTGTACTATTTGTGTTTTTATTGTTGTAAGAGTTCTTTGTATATCCTGGATATATGTGATTTGCAAATATGTATTGTTCTATGGGTTATCTTTTCATTTTCTTGCTAGTGCCCTTTGATACACAAAGGTTTTCAAATTTGATAAATTCTAATTTATCTATTTTTCCTTTTGTCACTTGTTTTTAGTGTTGTATCTAAGAAATCACTGTGTAATCAAAGACCACAAAAATTTACTCCTATGCTTTCTTCTAAGAGGTTTATAGTTTTAGCACTTACATTGGGGTCTGTGGTCCATTTTGAGTTAATGTTTGCATATGGTGTGAAGTAGGGGTCTAACTTCAGCCTTTTGCTTATGGATATCTAGTTTTCACTGACCATTTGTTGAAATAAAAAAATCTATTCTTTCCCTCATTGAGTTGTCTTGGCACCCTTGTTAAAAATCAGTTGACTATATACTTGAGGGTTTGTTTCTGGACTCTCAATTCTATTCCATTGATCTATATGTCAATTCTTATGCCAGTACTACATTGTCTTAATTACTGTAGCTTTGTAGTCAGTTTTAAATTGGTAAGTATAAGTCCTCCAACTTGCTCTTCTTCTTCAGCATTGTTTTGGCTATTCTGGATCTCTTGCGTTTCCATATGAATTTACAGTCAGCTTGTCATTATTTGCAAAAAGAATCTAGAATTTTGGTAATTATTGTATTGAATCTGTAGATCAATTTAGGGACTATTTACCATCATGACAATGTTAATTCTTCCAATCTATAAACATGGGATCCCCTTCCGTTTATTTGGATCTTTAATTTATTTTTAAAATGTCTTGTAGTTTTCAGTGTACAAGTCTTGCATTTCTTTTGTTAAATTTATTCCTAGGCATTTTCTTATTTTTACTGTGATTATAAATGAAATTGTTTCCTTAATGCCTCAATTAATTAATTTTTAGATTGTTCATTGTTAGTGTATGGAAAGATAATTAAATTTTTAATACATTGATCTTGCATCCTGCCACATTGATGAATTCATTTATTAAATCTACTAGTTTTTAGAGGATTTCTTAGGATTTTCTATATACAAGGTGTTGTCATCTGCTAATAGTTTTATTTCTTCCTAAATGGATGACTTTAGTTTTTTTTATTGACTAATTGACCTAGTTAGCCCTGTATAATGTTGAAGAGAAATGATGAGAGCAGACTTCCTTGTCTTGTTCCAGATCTTAGGATGAAAGCATCCAGTCTTCCACCATTAATTATGATCTAGCTGGGAGTTTTTCATAGATGCCTATTATCTGATTAAGGAACTTCCCTTCTATTCCTAGGTTGTTAAGTGTTTTTATCATGAAAGAATATTGAATTTGTCAAATGCTTTTTCTTTGTCTATTGAGATGATCGTGTGATTATTATTATCCTTTATTCTATTAATAAGGTGTATTACATTGATTGATTTTAGTAGGTTAAATCAACCTTGCATTCCTGGGACAAATTTCATTTGGTCACAGTGTATAATCCTTTTTTATATTGTTGAATTTGGTTTGCTAGTATTTGTTGAGTATTTTTGCATTTATATTCATAACAGATAGTCTGTAGTATTGTAGATGGTCTGTAGTATTCCTGTGAAAATTTTAGTTTTGGTATCAGAGTAATACTTATCTCATAGAATAAGTTGGGAAGTGAGTTTTATATATTCTTAAACTTTAATAGTTTAATTGGATTGAAAGAAGTTTCTTTAGAATAAGTTTCATAGAACTTCTGTAAAAGAGCAGATAGTAAATATTTTAGATTTTAGGGGCCACACATGGTCTCTGTCACATATTCTTCTTTGTGTTTCTTTCTATAACACTTAAAAAATTTATATATCATTCTTAGCTCAGGGGCCGTAGAAAAACAGGCTGTGACATAGATTTGGCCCACAGGCCATAGTTGGCCAATCCCTGCTTTAAAATTTCAAAGGCATTGCTCCATTCTCTTTTGGATTCTTTCCTTAACCTTTTTATGTAATCTTTGTTGTTTTGCTTTGTTTTTTCTCTGAAAGCATATATATTCTTCTATTTATCTCTGGTATCTGGAAATTTCTCAAGGGTGTGTTCTGGTGTAGGTCTTTTTTATTCTTATTACTAGGAAATCTGTCAATATGAAAACTGTTAACCTGGAAATATATATACTTTTAGTTCTGGGAAGGTTTTTTTTAACATTATTTATTTGCTAATTTCTCCCCCATTTTGCTGTTCTCTCCTTCCCAAACTCCTGTTATTCATAAATTGATTGTTTAGTTTTCTTAACTCTTCTCTATTGTCACCATCCCTCATTCTTTTTATTCCAACTCCTAGGAGATTTCCTTAACATAATTTTTAAACTTTTTTGACTTTTGAAATTTTATATATATACATATATATATATATATTATACAATTTCTAAGAACTCTTTCTTATTCTCTGTTAAGGAGATTTCCTTAACATAATTTTTAAAACTTTTTTGACTTTTGAAATTATATCTATCTATCTATCTCTATATATCGATATATATATTACACAATATACAATTTCTAAGAACTCTTTCTTATTCTCTGAACTCTTTCTTATTCTCTTATTCTCTTTTATAGAATCCTGTTTTTGTTTCATGGATGTAATATATTCTCCTATAGCTCTAAATATACTTAAAATTTTTTTAAGTTTTCTTTCGCTTTTTTTCATTGTGTGTTTCTTCATTATTCTTTCTTCCCTGTTGTTTTTCTTTGGGGAAGACTTGTCTAGATGTTTTCCTCCTGGTTGTTGATCCTTGATTACCCATTCAAATTTAAGAGTAGGAGACAAAATCTGATTAGAAATTCAGCTGGGCTTGTCAACTAGTGGGCTTCACTAATGATTGAGCAAGGATTCTGTCTTTTGAGGAGAAGAGGAACAAATATAAATTTCTTTATTTTTTTCCTCTTTTCCACCATGAAGAATTCTATAATCTCCCGCCTACAGGTGGGAGGTAAGTGTAGGACTGGCTGTCCATGTTCTGGGAGCCAAGTAGGGGAAAAGGAGGACTGGGGTGGCAGGGGACTCATATTTCAGGATATAAGCTTTGATTTAATTCCCCTTTGCTCACTCCTGGCTCATCTGTGTTGGTATTCCCAGGTACAGAGCCCCTCTAGTTCAGTCTCAAGAGAATAAAACTCTATTCTTTTGTTAGGGTGGGATTGGGATAGGTACATAGTTCCAGGGGTGGGAGATTCGATCTGGGAAATCTAAATGCTTCTTATAAAGATCTTCAACCAATCCTCCCATTTTAGCCCCACCCCACAACTCCCACTTCAGCAATACCAGGAGCCTCCAGTTCCAAAACCTTTACAAAGCTCTGGGGTAGTGATTGGCTTCTTTTTATTGGCTTTCCTAAGGTTCATATCTCTTGGTCTGCTAAGTCAGTTATTTTTTGCACACCAAAATTTCAGTTTCTAATTTTTAAAAAAACATTTCTATCTTTGACTCTTATCCTCTTTGAACTTGAGTGTTTATGACTTCAAATTGTTTTACTCTAACTTTAGTGAGATACTGGAAAGAAGTTCAGATAAGTACGTGAGATCAATCTGTCATGTTTTAAAGGAAATTATTACCTCCTTTTAAAAGAAGATGATTTGGGCTTCCCTGGTGGCACAGTGGTTAAGAATCCACCTGCCAATGCAGGGGACACGGGTTCAAGCCCTGGTCCAGGAAGATCCCATATGCCATGGAGCAACTAAGCCCGTGTGCCACAACTACTGAGCCTGTGCTCTAGAGCCCACAAGCCACAACTACTGAACCCACGTGCCACAGCTACTGAAGACTGTGTGCCTAGAGCCTGTGCTCCGCAACAAGAGAAGCCACCACAATGAGAAGCCTGTGCACCTCAATAAAGAGTAGCCCCCGCTCACTGCAACTAGAGAAAGCCCATGCACAGCAACAAAGACCCAACGCAGCCAAAAATAAATAAATTATTAAAAAAAAGAAGAAGAAGATGATTCTACATCCTCTGGCAGTATTCTCACTAAGGTGCAGTCAGCCCCTCCCTGTCACATCCTGTGGATATTTGGGACCCCCCCACTGCCGGTTCTTACAGTTCTGGACCCCCCACAAAAGAATTCTCAAGTCAATAAACCTAGAAAAAGTGAAGCAAAATAAACCCAAAGCAAGCAGAAGGAAGAAAATAATAGAGATAACAGTAGAAATCAATGAAATTGAAAACAGTAAAACAATAGAGAAAATCAGTAAGCTGGTTTTTTGAAAAGATCAACAAAATTGACAAACCTCTAGCAAGGCAAACCTCTAGCAAGAAAAAAAGAGAGAGGACACAAATTATCAATATTAGGAATGAAGCTGGGAATAACACTGGAAGCTCTGCAGATGTCAAAAGGATAAGAAGGAAATGTTACAAACAACTCTATACGAATATATTTGACAATTTTGATGAAATGGACCACTTCCTGGAAAAAAACAAACTACCACAATTGACCCAATATGAAATAGATCATTTGAATAGTTCTATAGCTATTGAGGAAATTGAATTAATAATTAAAACATTCCCCCAAAAGAAATCTCCAGGCTCTACACCCTTGCTGATTTTTTGGTCTACTTGTTTTCTCAGTTGTTGAGAGAGGGATATTGATGTCTTCAACTACAGTTGTGGCCTGTCTATTTCTATCAGGTTTGCTTTACATATTTTGCAGCTCTGTTCTTTTGTATGTACACATTTAGAATTGCTATGTCATCTTGATAGCTAACCTTTTTATCATTCTATAATGTCTCTCTTTGTCTCTGGTAATTTTATCTGATATTAATATAGACACATTTGCTTTCTTTTGATTAATGTCTGCATGATATATCTTTTCTCATCTTTTTACCTTCAACTTGACTATATTTTTATACTTAAAATGAGTTTCTTGTAGACAGCATATAGCTGGTCATATTTTTTAATCCACTCTGCCAATCTCTGTCTTTTAATTGGTGTATTTAGACCATTTATATTAAATGTAACTATTGATATGTTAGGGCTAAAGCCTGCCATTTTGTCTTCTGTTTGGTTCCTCTGTTATTCATTTCTCTATTTTTTTTTCTAACTTCCTGTGGACTGCTCAACTACTTTTTAGAATGTCATTTTTATTTATCAATAGTGTTCTTAAGTGTATCCTTTGTATAGCATTTTCAGTGATTGCTCTAGGCATTACATTATATGTAGTAACTTTTCACAGTCTACTGATGTCATCATTTTAACAATTTGAGTGTAGTTAGAGAAACTTAAATCCTTTATGTCCCTTTACCCTCCTTGTTTGCAACATAATTTTCTTATGTATTTCCTCTACAAACATTTAGAACCACATCAGACTATGTTATAATTTTTCCTTCAACCATCAAATATTTAGAAAATTAAAGAAGGAATGCTTATTACATTTACCCATACTTGTACTCTTCCTATTGTTTTTTTTCCTTTCCAATGCTCCAAGTTTCCTTCTTTTATTATTTCCTTTCTGTTTCAAAATTTTCCTTTAGCCATTTTTATAGGGTAGATCTGCTAGTGACAAATTCTTAGTTTTCCTTTGTTTGAGAATGTCTTAACTTCTTTTCATTTCTGATGGATATTTTCAGTGGGTAAAGGATTCTAGGTTGACAGTTCTTTTAGTACTAGAAAAAAATATTGTGCCACTTCTCTCTGGTCTCCATAGCTTCTGATGAGAAATTGCTGTCATTCAAATTATTTTTTCTCCTATAGGTAGTACCATTTTTCTTGAACTGTATCAAGATTGTTTGTCTTTAGTTTTCAGAAGCTTAATTATGATGTATTTTGGTATGAATTTCTTTTGGCTTATCCTGTTTGAGGTTCACTCTGATTCTTGAATCTATAAATTTATGTCTCATCATATTTGGGGAGTTTTTAGCCAGTATTTCTTTGAGTACCTTTTCATCCCCACCCTCTTTCTCTTCTCCTCCTGGGACTCTGATGACATAGATATTAGATCTTTTGTTATAGTCCCACAGATCCCTGAGGCCCTGTTCTTTTTTTTTTTTTCAGCCTATTTTCCCTCAGTTATTTAAGATTTGGTAATTTCTATTGTTGTATCTTCAAGTTCATTGATTTTTTAAATGTCTCCTTCATTCTGCTGTTGAGCCCATCCTTTGAGAGTTTTATTTTGAGTATTGTATTGTTAAGTTATAAAATTTCCATTTGCTTCTCTTTTATAACCTCTATTTCTTTTCTGAGACTTTCTTCCACTTGTTTCAAGTGTGCTCATAATTGCTTGTTGAAGCATTTTATCATGGCTATTTAAGAATCTTTGTCAGGTAATTGTAACATCTTTGTCATCTTGATGTTGGCATCTACTGATTATCTTTGTTTTTTCATTCAGTTTGAAATCTTCCTAGTTCTTGATAAGACACATGATTTATTGAAACCTGGACATTTTTATATTATGTTATGAGACTCCAAACCTTAGTTAAACCTTCTTTTTTATCTGGTTTTCTCTGACAAAGCTCCAACAGAGGAATATGTTGTGGGTAGCCACCATATTATTGCCAAGTGAAGGTAGAAGTCTGGTTTCCCATTCAGCCTGCAGCCAAGGGAGGGAGGTTTCTCATTGCTGCTGGTCAGGGGTGGGAATTCCAGCTCTCTGCATGGTCTCCTCTGGCACAGTGGTAAAGAGGATTTGTTAACTACTTATTGATGATGAAATTCCAGACTTTCCACCAGGTCTGACACCATGCCAGTGGAGAAGGGGAGGGAAGCTTCATTATTGCTAGGTGGGGGATGTAAGTAGACACTTCCCATGTGACCTCCACTGACATTGTGGTTGGAGGGACATCTTGGTATCAGTCATCTGGAATGAAAGTCCCTGGTCCTTACTTGGCCTTCTCTGACAGCATCCTGGCAGGTGTGTTGGGACACCTCATTACAGCCTAGTCAGGACAGGAACCTAAGCTTCCCATTCAACCTTTGCTGGCATGGGTGGAGGTAGGGTGATGGTTTTCTTCTGTAGTGTTTGGCTGGAGTGGAGCAGTAATTGTCTAAACATTTTCCATCTTGCTAGGCTGCCCTTTTCCTGGTCCTTTAACTCAACCAGGTTTTTGTTGGAGATTTTTCTCTTTTTTTGTGTCTGTTGTCTTTTTTTGTGTGCCTGTTGGTTTTTCTGGGCCACTGGCTTCTTCAGCTCTAAGTCTGGGATGTATGAGGCCAAAAGAAGACCCATGGACCTCACAACCATGTAATTCCTCAGGTCTTGAAGTACCTAGCCAGTCTGCCTTTGGCTCTCCACCTTTCCGAGTCTTCTTAGGTTTGTGTTATATGTAATGTCCAGGGTTTTTAGATGTACTTAGCAGGAGGAACCAGGGAAAGGACATCTATTCCATTGTCCCAGAAGCAGAAGTCCCCAATACGTTACTTTTTCCATTTCATAAATGAGGAAAGAGACACATTTATGTTTGTCCCAAATCACAAGATTCCAAGCAGGATATAGACTAATTACCATGGAGCTTCTTCTCCTGCCAGAAACCAGGGTGCCCAGAACATGTAAGAGCCAGCACTGGGGCTCCAACTATCCACAGGATATTGTATGCCCCCAAATCACATGGCAGTTACCTGCATAACTAGAAAGTAATCTCACATTTGTATGAATCTACAACTAAGACTCTTTTCTCCTATGACACAGGCTCATGGGGCCTAGGTCCAAATATAAGAAAAGTGGTCATATGAAATAAGGATTAGACTTACTTCTCATGGATTCAGAGAACAAAGCTGTCCAATCAGAGAGCAGAAACCATCCACCAGAGATGCTATGGTATGGTTCAAAGGACCACCTGGATAAGAATGTTAAACATGTCATTAAAAATGCAGATCCTGAGGTGATTTTGTATGTGTGCCTCCTAAAGATTGTTAACCATTGCTACAGAGAAAAAAGGGTGAAAGTTCCATGACAGATTAGAGCTCTTCAAACTGAGACTCTGTGATTCTCCTGAGGGCATTGCCTCAGTCACCCCACATGGGTGATGGCCCATGCTGCTCTTTCAATTACTGGTAAAACTAGCCTGGTGAGCAAGGCCAACCCAGTCCTGACTTATGGGAACATGTTGTGAGCTTCCTCCAGGGGAAGGGAGATTTGGGGTCGGGGAGGGGACCAAGGGAGGGACCTAGACAAAAGTGGCAGATAGTAGAAGACTAATGGGATTAATATAAGAGAGTCATTAGCCAACGATTCTGGAACCTTGCCAGCCCTCTCTAGCAAATGGCCCAAACTGCCCCCTTAATAGCATTAAGTGAAATTAGAAATCAGAGATGCTGGCTGATCAATCTCCTTGGGGTTTCTCTGCAGACATTGTGCAGTGGGGGTGGGGACGATCCTTCAGGGGGGCGGCCATGGCTTCTCTGCCAGCAGCTGTAGCATGTGGTCTGCTCTGTCAGCTTCCCTAGCCCCTAGCCTGGAGGCAAGGAGCCAAACAAGCAGGCCTGAATCATAGTCAAATCTTCAACCCATTCCCCAGCACCCCCCCCTGTAGTACAAAGTCCCCTCAAAGAGGAGCCAGTTAGAGGCAAAATGCTTTGTCTCAGAAATTTCCATGGCCACAAAATTTAGGTTGGAGTGGTGTCCTGGGCAGGGGTCATTGTGGAATGGTGCCAGGAGGGACTTTCTTTTTTTCAATATAGCCTGAGCCTAAGTTCCTTGAGAATCTGAGAGGCCTCAGATTGAGAAGAGAAGGCCATGATCCACTGGGTACCACATCTCCTTCCAAGGCCTGGTTCTGGGGCAGGAACATACTCAGAAGCCCATTTGGGGCTTAGAGACTTAGAAATTTGGTGACCTGAGTTACCTCCCATCTCTTTCAGCATGTGGTCCACCACGGCTCATTGACTTTGCCTGATGGACGCTTTTGGAATCTCCAGCAGAGGCCTTGCTGCTTCGTCAGTCCGCTTGCTCACATTCTCCACTGCCTTGGCTTAGCCTGTGGTGTTAATGGTGATCCATTATCCTCTGTTTCTAATGACAAACCTTGGTTACCTCATCAACCACATCCCTCCTTTCTCCTAGGATGAGGGATGGGGAAGTTAACCAAGCCAGGTTGAGACGTGAGGGCAGGAGGTTAAGCAGTGGGGGCTCCTGTGGAGCAGCTGAGCCCCCTGAGGAGACTGGGATTGTGGTGTCAGACGGGGAGCACCTAGGCTCCCAGGATGCTTCTGTATCAGCAACAACCATCAAATCTGCCTGCCTGACGCTCATTGGCCAGGTCTGGGCTCCTGCTGGGAAGAGCTCTTCTGCGCCTCACTGAGACCGGTCGCAGCTCAGTCAGCAGCAGAGTGGGCCAAAAGCAATTTCTTCATGATGTTTCCAAGGGTGTGATTTCACACATTGTGCATTTCTCTGGGCTCCCTGGGGGTCTGATGGCATCAAACCCACAGCCAGCAGCACCTCAAAGGTGGGGTGGGTGGTGAGCACACGTGTGGGGTGTGTGTGTGTGTGTGTGTGCGTGTGTAATGCCTGCTGAGGCTCTCCACAAACAGTTTTGCATGCACCAGTAAGCAAGGTGTTTCTAGGTGCCCAGTGAATACTCTTGTCTATACTACATCAAAATGAGAAATCAATTCTGGTAATTACCCTATTTCCTTGATTCTAATATGCCATTGATTATAAGATACACCACTGATTTAATAGCTGCTTCAAAAAAAAAAAGAAAAGAAATTTACACATCTATTTTAAGACACATCCTTATTTCAGAAATGTTAGAACATGTGTAGGGGAAGAGGGGAGATGCATATTATAATGGAGAGAAAATGGTAATTGGGAGATAGTCAAACCAATTGCCTGGTTCATCGGTAAATGCAGTCAGCATGATTTATTGGCCTGTTCTGTGAGAGAGAACCTTTTCAGATGAAAGATTTTTGTGGGTTGGTGGGCACACTGGCCAATGACTCAACCACCTTGAGTTCAATGACTGTGCCCCACTCCTTGCCCTTTCTTGCGGGCCCCTTCCCAAAGAGCATCTCCTCATATTCACTGTCATGCCAGGCATCCGATTCTAACTAAGTGACTCCCAGAAGACTGAAGACAGAAAGGTACCCTCATCTCCTTTCATCTGGCACTGGCTACTGCGCTCAGGGCCTCCCCGCAATTCCCCAGGGACTCAGATCTCCCTCCTATGGTGTCAGCATCACAAAAGACCCGTACCCCAGAGCTGGATCAAAAGGGCTGGGCACTCTCCTCCCACCCACTATCCAGGTGAGGACTTAGTGAGACCATTATCATTTGCTTCCTGCCTGTCTCTCCCACCTTCTCTCCCAGTACACAGCCTCCAGCCAAACCGTCTGTCACCACCTCTCCAGCATGCCAGGCTTCCTCCTGATCCCAGCCTTTGCTAAGGCTGTTCTCCTAACCTGGCAGAGCCTTCAATACCCGTGATCAACACTCCAATCTATTATTTTGAAGAGGAAAAAAGGTGGGCTTTAGACACACACTGGTTGTGAGGTGGCCCTAATAACAAGCCAGCAGGACACTTGGAAGGTCTGAGGCCTGAGGTGGGAAGTGGTAGGGAAAAAAAATCTTTGAGAAAATGAAAATCAGAAAATTTTGATCCACACTGGAGAGTGGGAGGAACTGGCTAGGGGCTGAGTGAACAGGGGGCTGGAGTGGTCCAGGGAGAAGACAGTCAAGAAAAAGACTTAAGAGGGAGAGTCTTTACAAAGGTGCTGGAGAAGAATCCTGCTATGAAGAAGGCAGAGACAATTTCAGGGGTCATAATCTTATAAGCCTCTCTCAGATCTCAAACTCTTCTACTTTTACCTGGTTTTTCTATTTTTCATTCAGGGTTCTCAGCCTGGGAGTTAGGGTGCTACCCCTGCCTAGGGCTGTTTAGTAATGTCTGAAGGAGTTTTGATTGTCACTATAACTGGGTCTCTACTGTCATTTAGTGGGCGGGGCCAGGGATGCTAAGTATGCTGAAGTTCTTGGGATAGTCTGCACATGAATGAACTACGTGTCACAAATACCTAGCTATCCCAGACTGAGAAATATTAGTCCCTGCACTACTTCACCTGGCCTCTAGGGGCTGGCCTAAGTTTGCCCTGACTGCTCTTCCCTATCAGACAGTCTGATTTGGAATTTTCAAATAGAAATTTCTTAAGAAACTACGAGAAGACAGATGGGAAATTATCAAAGAAAGCAACAAAGCATAAAAACAGATGAGCATCAACAGATTTCTGAGTCTAAGGAAGATCAAGTCTACTCAGTCTAATCACAGAAGCACTTTTTTTTTTAACCCACAGTTTTCCTGATTGAAACAATTTACTAGGTGCAGAGGTCTCATTTCTCTCCTTATTCTAAGGACACCACAGCAAGTCATAGTTCAGGCTGGTTCAGATGCTGTCCTGTTTAAGCTTTCCAGAGACCAATTCCTGGACCTCTCTCTGTGCGTGACCCAGAAGGACCATGGGCTCAAATTCAGTTCAGTCTCAAGCTGCCCTAGCCTACTGGGCTCTTCCCAATTTCCGGGTTTTCATACTAGCCCCAAGCACCAGGTCTGTCTGAGCAAGGTGTGGTCTTCTGATTTGCCTTTTAGGATAAGTATAAGGCAATGCTAGTAGCTGTAACAGAGTACTCATAAACTCTCATGACTTAACACAATAAAAGTTTATTTTTCACTTATTTGAAGTCTAAAACAAGTATTCCTGATGGAATTATTCTCCTCCAAGTGGTAATTCTGGAACCTAGGCTCCTTCCATCTGGTGGTTTCCCCTCTTTGATATGTAGTTTCTCAGCTTACCATCTTATCTGCATCAAGCTTGCAGAGAGGAGAGAGCCTGGAGGATTGCCTGTGGGTGGTGTTCAAGGGCCAGACCTTGAACACATTGCTTCTGTTCGTGTTCTATTGGCAGGAACCCAGACACATGGCCTCGCCTAGCTGCATGAGAGACTGGGAAATATACTCTAGCTGTGTGTCTAGGAAGACAAAGAGTTTGGTTTGATAATCAGCCAGCGGTGTCTGCCCAAATCCCCGCATGTATGGGCTTTTAGAAGTCCTGTTGTCATTCTTCTCTACCATTTCTGGCTGGTACACAGCAATTTCCTGGTTAAGAATAAATGGCTGGTTCTTTAAAAAGTAAAACATAGGATTACCATAGGACCTGCAATTCCACTCTTAGGTGTGTACCCCAAAGAATTTAAAACAGTACTCAAACAAATACTTACACACATATATTCATAGTTGTACTATTCGCAACAGCCAAAAAGTGGAAACAACCCAAGTGTCCATCAATGGAATAAATGGATAAACAAATTGTGGTGTATACATACAATGGAGTATTATTCAGCCATAACAAGAAATGAAGTACGGATACATGTTACAATGTGGATGAACTTCAAAAATATTCTAAGAAACCAGACGTGAAAGGTCATGTTACATAATTTTGTTTATACAAAATGTCCAGATAGGAAAATCCACAGGATAGAAAGCAGACTGGTGGTTGCCAGGGACTAGAGGGAGGGGGGAGTAGAGAGTGACTGCTTGTGTACAGGATCTCCTTTAGGATGAAAATGTTTTGCAAGTCGATAGATGTGGTGGTTGTACAACACTGTGAATGCACTAAATGCCTTTGAATTGTTGACTTTAAAATGGTTAATTTTCATCCCATATTTTGGGACTGCTTTTGCCTTCTGAGATGGCCCACTTTTGTTTGTGGAGTGTGTTTCTCCCAGGGCTGCTCTCAGTTTCCCAGATGATTCCATGCCCTGGGGCCACTCTTGCCTTTTGAGACAGACCACATTCTGTCTGTGGAATGTGTATCTCTCAAATACACTCACTTTCACTTTAAAATAAAATAAAATAAAACAACAAAATAAAATACAGTGGTTAATTTTATATTATGTGGATTTCACCTCATTAGAAATTTTTTAATGATTCTAAAAAAAAGAATAAATGGATGGGTTTTTTAAGTTTTGTTTTTAGTGAAGTCTAGCTTTTACCTATTATTCTTTGTTAATTTTTCTGCTCTGTATCACATATCATGGTGCATATCATCCTGGCCTGGTCCAGCAGCTTACTTCATCCTGTACTCCGTTTAAAGACATTGGGGAATTAACTGGCTTATTTTTCCTTAACTCCTTGGACTTTTCCCTTGGGTTTAGTTTACGATAATAGGAAATGCATTTCTAACATATAGAGTGATGCTCTGTCAGAGTTCATGTGCTGAACAACGATAATTGACGTACCCTGGACTTGGTTATTTTTACTTAGTTATTATTCTAACTGCCATCCACTTCTGGAAGCTTCTGAGCTTCCTTCCCACCATGCCTGCCCTCATCCAGTAGCTGCTCCTCTACCCCTGTCCTCTGGGTGCTGTCTAGGAGATTGAGAGCTAGGCATTTTCAAGCCTTCCTAGGAAACCAACTCCAGTCTTTTCTGCACACATGAGTCAAGTATCCACTACAATTTTTAAAATATTTTTAAAAATTAATCATATTCTGCTCCTGCGTCAAATAAAATAGCACAACTTACCACGTTGTTTTGTACTTCTTTTAATATAGAACTTTTATTCCTCTAGAGTATAAGCCATTTGAGGGTAAGAACCATGCCTTAATTGCCCCTATATCCTTGGCACTTAATACAGTACCTGATAAAAAGTATTGCTCAATAAATATGAATTAAATGAATGAACAAAATGTAATAACATACAGATAAGAAAACGGTTTTTCTCATAGGAATAAACAACTTGATTGAAGCCATTCTCTTGTAGAGAGAGCAGCTTTTACCTGAAATCAGTGGATTGTTCATTCCTGGAAGAGCACAAAAGAACCATTAACTAGGGCTGGCAGGAATTATAAGCAGTCAGGCTCAAGGAAAGAAACAAGCTGTGTTATAAATGGGAGTCTAGAACTCAGGAACAGTGGAAGGGGCAGATCAGGAGTGGTAAGAATAGAGAAACCAGTCCTACTCATTGGGGGAGGGTAGGCAGGCTCTGCCATAGGCGGTGGGGGAAATCCAGACAAGCAGTAAACTCTGTGTGCAGATGGGCGTAGGTGGCCATCTTAGGGAAGCCTATCAAAGGGAAAAAGAGAGGACCCCAGCAGCTCTGGACCTTGGTACGGGGTGGAGGCAGTGCTATGACAGGAGCCATGGGAGAGCCAAATGGATAGGTGGTCAGCATCAAGGAGAACTGGCAGCCATTTGGGCTGTGGGTGAGATTTCTGGAAAGAATGGTGGAATTCAGTACCCTGGAAAGATAGACAGGAGTAAGGCTGGGTCTTGGCTTTGGAGAAACTGGGTTCTTGCCAAGTTTTCTAGGCAGAAAACCGAAGAGGCCCAGGAGGGATGTTTGGTGAGAACCTGGATACAAACAAAGCCCAAGAACTAGGTTGTGCAGTCGGAGCAGGGCTGGGTGACTTACAGCTGAGCTCCTGAACTAGGTAGGGCTCCTTAAACTTGCTCCATGACTGAGGCCAGGATGAGTCTCGGAGGCTGAGGCAGAAGTGAGAATGCAGATTAGACTAAAGTGCTAGAGTCTAGGGTCTAGAGTCTAGGACCCACTAGAGAATGGGGAAGGGAGGCCTTCGGGGAGCAAAGAGCCATTAAAGTTAAACCTTTGAAAAGCAGACTTATGTGGTTGCCAAGCTGGATTCAATGATCAGGTCAGGTACCTATAAATTACTCCACTGGATTTAACATGTATACATTTTAAAGATTTTTCTTTCCCCATAGCAAAGTAGATTTACAATCTGAATGGCTGCGCTTATTAATTTTAATAACCTCCTCTAGAATGGAAGTATATGCGAGGACAAGAAGTAAGGGCCTATGTTCTGAGGTCTAAGAAAGGAGAGGATCCCTCCCCAACATCTACAGCTATGGCGGCCACAGGGGGTCTTCTGGTGACCATGACCCCAGGGGAGGTTGCTCATGCCTCCACTCCCCACCTATCCAGCTGGCATGCCTGCTTCCCTGAGGGCTCCAGACAAATAGAGCCGTCTGTTCTCTTACTCAGTGGTTGGGTTGTTCAACTCTTTCTAGATGTGTTTCCCCCAGCTCTCAGTAGAGCACCCCCAGGCCAGTACCTGGGAGAGCCTTAGTAAATTCTTAATGGAAGACCGGCTTGGCTGAGGGCTAGCTGCCTTCCTTCCCGCCTGTTTTGAGTGTGCTTCTTCAGTCTTCTAAGCAATTTTATGAGTTATCCAGTGCTTTTTCAATAAATTCCCTTTTCAGATGACATCAGTCTAAGTCAGTCCTGATATTTACAGTCAAGAACTCCAGCAGATATGGAAATCAGAGTCTTAAGCGATGGCAGGAAACAGACTTTTGGAGAAATGGAGTGTTGGGATTTGTAATCTGCCTGGTTGGAGCTGAAGACAGTGGGAATCCAGCCAGGAACTCTAGCACCCTGTGGCTGAAGTAGCAAAACAGATCCTGAAGTTCCCACCTGTAGACAAGGGTACAGAGGCTCCGGAGCAGATGCTCTTGATGCCTGCAGCACATCTCCCGCCCTCCAGATGTCAGTGCAGCGGTGGGGCAGTCACATTTAAGCGGGTACCAGTGTCTCTCTGCTTTTCTGCCTCAAAGCTTTCTCCAAAGGCGCGGGAGAATGCCTCAGCTCATGACCAGTGCAGCCAGCTCCCAAGTGTGAGGAAACTTAGCATTCCTGAGGGCAAACCTCAACCAAAAGGGGATGGGAGCCAGTGGACAAGTGGTTCCACTCCTTTCCTTCAGAGGACAAGTCAAAGGTGCCTCACACGTGCTTCAGAAGACCTCCAGTGGACGTGAGCCCACCACATTCAGCAGCTCAATCACACACCCTCTGTTCATTTTTCTCTCTTTCCTGTCTCACTCACCCTGCTTCCTCACCTGCTTCCTGATGGAAACCCCAGATAAGCGACCTGCATCTGAGTCTGAGTCTCAAGCTCGCTTTCAGGAGAGCCCAAACTAAGTCAAGGAACAGGGTGGAGAGGAGAATTGAAGGGTGGGAGGTGGAAGGGGCGGTGGTGGGGTGGCTGTAGGGTTGCTTCTGCCAGCACTGGGAAGCTTAAGGAGAAAATGGAAAACCCAAATTCATAAATTCCAGCCCAAGGCATTTATAGAAACCCAGGGACTTTCTGTGATCTTACTAAAAGGCTTTCTTCTAGCTCTGTCGCAGGACTGAGATAGTCAAAATCAATTATAAAGTTTAATCCTATAGGTGGTCAAATGATAAATTTGTTAAAAAATCACAGCTTCTCTACATTTCTAATGTGAAAAATAGGGCATTGACCAGCAAAGAGTGGGGTCCCAAAAGCTGGACTGAGGATATGTTGGAAGTCTGGGGGGACTCGAATCACCCTGAACCTCTCACCCCAACTGAATCTTTCTGGCTAGAGACAGTAGCTCCTCCCCCTCTGCAGCTGTTTCTGCCTTGTTTGTAAACCCTATATGGACCCACCTTATGCAGTTACCTTGCAAGGATAGGAGTCACTATCCTTATTATCTCCAGACAGAAAAAAATGATTAGAGGTAGATCACAGCATGCTGGGGGGTGGGGGGTGGAGGTGGTTAATTACATAGCCAAGCTCTGGAGGAGAAAATGTACACACCAAAAGTACAACATGACATTGTTAATTTGAATCACCAAAAATCTGAGGAATTCATGTGAGAATGAATTATGAGAGAATAAGACCAAGAAAAGAATACAGTATTAGATTGTCTGAATCTGAAGATTGACAATTGAATGTCCTAACCTAAGTCACTAATTCTAAGTTCTAATTCTGTGTTTGGTTGACTGAAGCATGGATTCCACATTGGTTCCCACTAAGTGGAGTTGAGAAGCCAGAAATTCCTCAGACATAAGGAAGGAATGCAGAGAACTGAGGGCATAGAAATGTGGAAATAGATTTATGCGAGACCCACCCACTCACTCTGAGAGGACCCAGAAGACATTTCTTTTTCCCACTGTCTTGAGGAATATATATTTACCAAGATGTCTAGTGGGTCATGCCCTGTTGCCCTGGAATTATGGTTAAGGCCAAAAGTTAGGATAGAAGATGTTAAGTATCATACATTCTAAATACAGAGTCATCACGCCACCTCTATGCAGGACATACCAGGGGTACCGTCACCACCAACACCCTCACTGTCCCCACGATGTGCAGTGATACCTGAGAGACATAAGCTAGGCTTTGGGGGATACAGTGTTTATGGTGAGAAGCTATTCCCTCCCTTCACACCTGATGGGTGGAGAAAGGAGAGGGGATGCTCTAAGAGAATCACTTGTAAAGAAGGGAGCAGAGAAGACTGCCATTTCATGCCCTGGTTGGATGTCTGCTTTGCTGACCTGAGCAAGGGAAAGGAGACCTGGGAAAAGATGGTGGGGCCAGGTCTGTGTATGGGGCAGGGATGGGCAGTAAGCTTATACTCCTATCATTTGGCATGGTAAAGACCCATGAGTTTCCCAACGGTTGGGTGGCCATAGCAGAAGGGAGCTGGTCTTGAGTTGTCTTGTCAGTGACTCCACACGAGGACTGACTGCCCACCAAAGTCATCCTGGCAGCTGGAGACAAGGGTTGAGTACATTTGGTGGGGATTGGGGAGGGATGGGGAGGTAAGCCAAGCCAGAGTCAATCTCCTGGGTCAGGGAAATGTAGAGTGCAAGTCCCCACAAGGTACACCGGGAGCTCACATTTGAGCTGAGCATTTGGTGCCTGTCCCACAAGGGGCTCGATGACCTGCCAAGAAGCAGCAACAACCGACAGAAGAAAGACTGCAGCCTCTCCCAGTGAAGAAGGGAGACGTTTGCCCTTTTCCTTCTTGCTCCTCTTTGCCTAATCGTATAACTGCCAAAAACTCCAGGACTGGCAAATAGAGGCCTGATTTGAGCTAAAATGAAAAATCATGGCCCTCACCTCTTTCCCACTCCTAAATCAGTTCACAGACATGGAACAAAGACAGTGGGAATCCAGCTGCAGTGTTAACTGCAGGATCTTTCCTCAAGAGCACTTGACTTTTCCCACTGGGAAAAATCAAGTGCTCTTGAGGAAAGATCCTGCAGTTAACACCATGATAGTGCATTGAGAATCTTCTAGCCTTCCCTGAAGGGGTCTGGTGGCCACTTACCAGGGTAACTATGTATTGATCGGGGTAACTGGATTACCCAGATCTTTCAAGGTTTATTGGACACTGGTTCTGGTATAACATTAATTCTTGGGGACCTTGAATACCACTTTATCCATTGGTCAATGTGAGGCTTTTGGGGCCAGGTGATAAATGGATTTTTACCTGAGTCTGTCTCATGGTAGACCCAATGGGGTATCCCATGGTTATTTTCTCAGTTCCTGACTAAATAATTGGAATAAACAACCTGAGCGACTGGCAGAATCCCTTCCCTGGCTCCTGATCCATGGAGTAAAGGCTATTGCCATAGGAAGGACCAAGCAGGAGTCTCGGGAGTCCTCCCAGAGCCACGATGGATGCAGAGATTAATGCAACCATTGGCAGCTTCCAGCTTTGAAAGGAGCCAAAAGCAAGAGACATTTCTGTTGAGGGTCCAAGTCGAAATGTAAGCACCTATGGCCTGTGCCTCTCATGACCCAGCTGATCCAGTGGTGAGCAGGATTGTGGTAGGTCGGGATTCCATGTAGAACCACTGGAGAACACCAGTGGGAGGATTCCAGTGGGGGCTCCTGGGGTTTGGGAACAATGATGTCATCTCTTTGCCCAGTAATTCTTCATGTGAGAAACAGCTCTTGACTTTCTCCCAGAACTCATAGACTAAACACCAGAACATAGATACCAGGGGATCATGCAACCCACGTTGCCCATTATGAACCGTGTATGATGTGACCAGTAAGCCAAGAAAAGTGTGCCCAGCGCCACCACACCACCAGGTGGAAGCAGTATATTTGGGGCTGGGTCAGGCAGGGCCTGAAGACACAAGCCTGTTGCATTTGGGTTACTTTTGACACACCTGCTCCTGTTCCACTGCGGCCTGCCCTCAGCACACACCTACGAGCTCGTGGAGAGCGCCCTATGACCTGTTGACTGCAGAGGACAAATTGAGCCTGATTTGCAGGTGGCTCTGTACAATATTCTGGAATCTCACAGTAAGGGACTGCTGTGGCATCAGAACTGCCCTCAGGGCCAGCCTCAAAGGACAGCAGAGAAGGCAAGCCCTCCCAGGGACAGGACTTTTGCAGTATATTTTCACCACTCAGATGAGGAGAGATGGCCTGAGGTAAGCAACTAAAGTGATTCGTGAGCAGTAGCAAGTGGTTTGGCCCGATGGCCAGGGGTTTGAAAGGAACTAGATGGAAAATTAGTGACAAGGAGGTTTAGAGAAGGGGACTGTGAGTGGACCCGTACCCCCAAATCACAACACCCTCTAGCCTCCCTCCTGCCTCCAATATGTCTCCCACTTTATCATCCAAGTGACCTTGCCAACCGGCTAATCTAATCCTGTCACTCCCCCCACAAGAATTGTAATGACTCCCTATTGCTCAGGAGATAAAATATAAACCCTTTACAGAACCTGTCCCTTGCCTATTTGTCTAAGCTCATCTCTTACCACTTCCCTAACACTTAGGCTGATTCCTAAAAGCATGCCTTTCTTTCTCAGGCTTCGGTACCTCTGCACGTGATTTCTCCCTCTGCCCGGAAGGACCCTGCACTATTCATCCTCCAGGGCTCGGCACAGAGGACATCCCCAGGAAGCCTGCCCAGATGCCCCCAGGCAGGCAGATTCAGGCTGGAACCACGTGCTTGGCCTTCAGTCCTGGCTCTGCCACTTAACCTTGGGCACATTACTTAGCCTTTCTGTGCCGCAACTTCCTAGCCTAAAAAACAGGCAAGGCTGGTGTGAGGATTAATTAATATATAAGTATTAATAATTATTATTATGTTTATAAATAATAAAATGTAAATATACAAGGAAATAATACAGAAGCAGAAGCATAAAAGCAGGATTGGGCCTGACACAGAGCAAGTGCTCAGCCTGTGTTAATTAGATACTCTTTTCCCTGTGCTCCTCAGTACCCTGTGCACATGCCCAAGCAGACAGGGTAAGGGTAGTCTCCCCTCTCTGCATATTTAGTATCCAACAAGTGCCTGGCATATATCAGGCTCTCAATAAATACTCGTGGGATGAACAAACAATGTCTGGAATCAGAATCAGAGATACAGTCTCTGTTCTGTCATCTACTAATAAAACCTTGGACAAGTCACACAGCAAGTAAAAGCTTCAGTTTCCTCATCTGCAAAATGAGGATGATAGCACAAATATTAAGCTGAACCATAGGAAAGTGACATTTTTGTAGGTCAAAAACAATTGAATATCAGCAATTTCGTATGCTTCAACATAATTCTTACACTTAGGGCTAAAGGGAGGCCCAAAGGAGGTAATGGATGTGAGAGTAATTTATAGGCTGTAAAGTGCCATAAAATGTCAGTATTAATGTCAGTATTGATTATTATCAGATATGTGTGGCAAGTTAGAATTGATGGATTCGAGTAGAATCATTTCATTTCATTCTGTTTGTATAATAAAGAACAATTTGGAGAAACAGATTAAAATTTTAAATTCACATGACAGGTGGTATCAAAGCTGGATTTGAACTCAGGATTCGTGGGCTTGGGTGGGCCGCCATGGGAGGGCAGGAGCGCAGGGAGGCCTGGCAGAGAGATGTGGGTCTGAGAGAGGCAGTAGCCTGCCTGTCTTCCAGCCCGTGCTCAGGTAGCATTCTGTGGCTCTCGGAAGCCCCTCAGGGATTTTTCCGGCACTCTGGTTCCTCCAAGAGTACACGCTGTATTTGTTCACAGTCACTCGCCTTGCCCAGACTCCAAGGTGACAGCCTTCCTGGAATTCCTGATGTAGTAGGAGCTTCCCTGGTGAATGTCAATACACAAAGGTCCATGGGAGCCTGCAACTTCCAGTTTGGACCACCCCCTCCATCCCCAGTGACTCTGCTGAAAGAGATCTGTTTATAGACTCCGGGTCCTGCCAGCAAATGTCCTTCTTGCTGTCCTTCCACCAGCTCAGATAGGTGACCACGTCGGATATAATATGAGGAGGGGGGATGGGCTTGATGACTTTTGAGATCCAGGCAGGCCGAGCAGAGTCGGTGTCTAGCAGAATTAACACTGAGCTGCCTTTAAACCAGAGCCTTCCAGTTGCTTCCTTTTTGCCCTCTTTACTTTCCTATATAAAAAAGACTCTCAATCACCTACACTTAGTGCGAATTTAAATCATAGTATTATCTACCATTCGAGCTGGAAGGGTTCTCAGAGACCACCCACAATTTATAGCTGAGGGAACTGAGGCCCAACCCAAGAGATAAGAGGCTTGATTTGAAACTAGGCCTGTGGAATCCCAGATTAGCACTCTTGATGTCAAATGACATGTTTTCAACAATGAGCTCTCATTTATAAGACTATGAGTGTATGATATAAGATAGTCCTGAATTCATCTAAATCTACCCCTTACCAGCTGTGTGACCTGGGGAGCATCACTTGACCTCTCTGGGCCTCAGTTCCCTCATCTGTAACAAACTTCTCAGTGTTGTAGAGAATCAAATAACATGTAAAGTGCCTATCATACCCAGAGTGTTTATTAAAAATAAGTTTCATTTCACTGTGGAATAAAAGACAAACAGTTTTGAAGAATCAATAAGCAAATAAGACTTTTGGCAGCACTCGTCAAGGAGGAGGAGAGGAGAGCAAGGCACTCTAACATATCTGATGTCACACTATTTTATCCTGCTTTTGTATAAGACTGGCAGTTTTTTTTTTTTTTCTCCAACTTGATTAAATTCAGGAAACATTTATTGAATGCTTATTATGTGCTAGACTAGGTTAAGTTTTGTGGGTGCAGATATAATAAGACAGTGTCCCTACACTCTGGAAGGTGACCCTCTGGCTTGGGAGACAGACGGGTAAACAAGGAACTGTGATGCTGTTCTGCATAAGAGGTGCACTAACAGTGGCATGTACAAGGGAAAGGGCATTCCAGGCAGAAGGAACAGTTTGAACAAGTGCCTGGAGGCATGAAAATCAATTTAGAGTATGTATCAGGGAGGCATAGGCTTGGCAGCTGACAATAGAAAGCTCAAAATAGCAAGGGGCTTAAGCAAGCTTGAGGTTTATTTCTCTCTCACATAAAAGAAGTGCAGAGACAGGCAGCCCAGGGCTGATGTGGCAGATCCTCAGTCATTGGGAACCCAGGCAGTGCAAGGTGCTGCTTAGAGCATGGTCTCCAGAGGCACACTGTCTGGGTTTTAATTCTTTCTCAGGCCATGAGACAGTGAAGAAGTTATCTTTCCTCTCTGTGTCCTCAGCTGTAAAATGAGGATAATAAAAGTACCTGTCTCATAGGATTGCTAAGGATTCAATGATTTCATATAGAAAAAGTGTTTTGAACAGAACCCGGTGCATAATGGTGTCATATGTATTTTAACATTCTAATTTTCTACTCTAACATCCTTAGCACTTGGCTTTCATTCTCAAGGTCACCACATAGTCCAGAATGGCTGCTGGTGCTCCAGCCATTACGTCCCAATTCTAAGTAGCTGAAATAAGAAAGAGGAGGAGGACAAAGGTCCCACCCTCCAGCTGAGTCAGCTTCCTTTAAGCAATTTTCCAGAGTTCCCATGAATCACTTATGCTTATAGGTCACTGGCCTGAACTTAGTCACCTGGCCTCATATAGTTGCAAGAGAGGCTTAGAATCATGGTTTTTGGGCTGGGTTCTCTTAGAAAAAAAGAAGGAATACAGATTTTGATTGGTATAATATTGTGATTTATAAATCAAAAGAATGTATATTTGGTCTCTGTTTCTGGCACTGAGCTCCTAAAACCCTTGGAATTTCCTGTGATAAGAGCAATAAATGTGTCTTTTGTTATGTTAATGAGGTAACTTTGGGAATGCCCCTAGGTAACAAGGGCTGAGGGCTTGTTGCCAGGAGAACCAACAGAGTATTTAGAGGATTGGAAATTTCTGTTCCATCCCCTGACCTCTGGGAAGGGGAGAGGGGCTGGAGATTGAGTTCAATCGCCAATGACCAATGATTGAATCAATTGTGCCTATGTAATGAAGCTTCCATAAAATCGTGAAGGACTGGGCTCGGAAAGCTTCCATGTTGGTGAACACGTGGAGGTTTGGGGAGGGTGGCATGCTCAGAGAGAGAATGGGAGCTCCGAGCCCTTTCCCCATACCTTGGAATATGCATCTCTTCCATCTGGCTGTTCCTGATTTACATCCTTTTATAATAAACTGATAATCTAATAAGTTAAATGTTTCTCTGAGTTCTGTGAGCTGCTCTAGCAAATTAAATGAACCCAAGGAGGGAGTTGTTGGAACCTCTAAGCTACAGCCAGTTGGTCAGAAGCCCAGGTGATAACCTCCTGGATTTACTATTGTCATCTGAAGGATGGGGTGGTGGGGGTGGGGGTGGGAGTGGGGGTGGGGTGGGAGGGCTGGAGCAGTCTTGTAGGACTAAACACATAACCTGAGGGATCTGATGTTACCAGTGTCAAAACTGAGTTATTGTAGGACACCCAGCTGGTGTTAGAGAATCGCTTGGTGGTATGGGGAAACTATTCCCCTTCCTCTCACACACCTGCACATTGGAATTGTGTCTAGAATCCTTTTTAATTGGCAAGTTGCAGTAGCTGCCACAGGGAATAATAGATAAGCTCCAATAGGTGGGCTCCAACATTGAGATCTCTTACATATCACAGGTAGAGTGAGAGGAGGGGTGAGTAAAGAGATGTATTCAGGTTTTAACATCAATGGGTGCCTGCCTGGGAGCAGGGATTAGATTTCTGGTTGGGGAAGGGCAAGTGTGTAAGAAGGTGCCACCTCTGACAGCTGTCTCTCCAAATGTGCTGTTTTCACACTCTTCCTCGTCTAACAGATTTCCATCAGTCTACAATTGTCATACAACATATTACCTTGAAAAGTGAAAAGTGCCACTTTTCAGGAATGTGTTTGCTGCTCCCCTCCCCCCTTGCAGATGGAACCCTGCAGAGCACCAGCATCTGGGGAGAGGAAGAGGAAGAAGAGGAGTCTCTGTGTCTGTTAGGACTCTGAGCACCCAGCTTCCTGGTTACTTCTATTGGTGTTCCAGTGTTCGCCCCAACTGTGGTTGGTGGCAGAGCTCATTCAATCGGAGACCCTTCTGGAAACCTGCTCTACCTTTATGCTCTGGGTCCCAGGACCTTCCCTAGCCTTTAAGAAGTGGTGGCCTCGCTGCTGAGCCCCTTTCAGGATAAAGGTTGGGCTAGCCTTTCTTCAGGAGCCAAAATTCTTTGCCCTCAGAGCACTGCTCCTGACCTACCAGCCCCTGCTGCCTTCACCCAGAACAGCAAACAGACTGGCTATGATGGTAAAAGCAGAGTGCCCAAGCTACACTTAACTTTAGGGAGATGGAGTATATTTATTATCTATTGCTGCATGTCTATTTACCCCAAAACTTAGTAGCTTTAACATGATAATAAAAAAACAGACATAATAAACTCAGTTTCTGTGGATTGGGAGTCTGGGAGAGATTTGGCCAGGCAGTTTTGGCTCAGGGTCTCCATAAGGTTGCAGACAAGATTTTTGTGGGGCTGCATCATCTGAAGGCTTGACTGGGGCTGGAGGAGCCACTTCCAAGGTAGCTCATTTATATGAGTAGGTGGTCCTGCCCTTTGGCAAGAAACCTCAGTTCCTCTCCCTGTGGACTTCCTCTGAGGACACTTGAGTGTCCTCAGGATGTGGCAGCTGGCTTCCACCAGAGCAAGAGAGCCAAGAGATAGAGAGCCAGGGAGAAGCTTTCCTTTTGATGTCCTAGCCTCACGATCACGTAGCATTACTTCCACCACATTCTATTTTTTAGAGTTGAGTTACTAAGTCTGGCTCACATTCAATGGGAGGGAAATTAGGTTTCACCTTTTGAACAGGGGAGTATTGAAGAATTTGAAGAGAGGGCAGACAGCAGAAGCAAGAAGCACTACAATTCTGCAGCCTGTGGAAGGAAAACCACATTCACAGAAAGATAGACAAAATGAAAAGGCAGAGGACTTTGTACCAGATGAAGGAACAAGATAAAAACCTCAGAAAAACAACTAAATGAAGTGGCGATAGGAAACCTTCCAGAAAAAGAATTCAGAATACTGATAGCGAAGACGATCCAGGACCTCAGAAAAACAATGGAGGCAAAGATCGAGAAGATGCAAGAAATGTTTAATAAAGACCGAGAAGAATTAAAAACCAAACACCTAGAAGATTTAAACAACAAACAAACAGAGATGAACAATACAATAACTGAAATGAAAAATACACTAGAAGGAATCAATAGCAGAATAACTGAGGCAGAAGAACAGATAAGTGACCTGGAAGACAGAATGGTGGAATTCACTGCCGCAGAACAGAATAGAGAAAAAAGAATGAAAAGAAATGAAGACGGCCTAAGAGACCTCTGGGACAACATTAAATGCAACAACGTTCACATTATATGGGTCCAAGAAGGAGAAGAGAGGGAGAAAGGACCCGACAAAATATTTGAAGAGATTATAGTTGAAAACTTCCCTAACATGGGAAAGGAAATAGCCACCCAAATCCAGGAAGCGCAGAGGGTCCCAGGCAGGATAAACCCAAGGAGAAATACACCGAGACACATAGTAATCAAATTGACAAAAATTAAAGACAAAGAAAAATTATTGAAAGCAACAAGGGAAAAATGACAAATAACATACAAGGGAACTGCCATAAAGTTAAGAGCTGATATCTCAGCAGAAACTCTACAAGCCAGAAGGGAGTGGCACGATATATTTAAAGTGATGAAAGGGAAGAGCCTACAACCAAGATTACTTGCTCTACCCGGCAAGGATCTCATTCAGATTTGATGGAGAAATCAAAAGCTTTACAGACAAGCAAAAGCTAAGAGAATTCAGCACCACCAAACCAGCTCTACAACAAATGCTAAAGGAACTTCTCTAAGTGGGAAACACAAGAGAAGAAAAGGACCTACAAAAACAAACCCAAAAACAATTAAGAAAATGGTCATAGGAACATACATAGCGATAATTACCTTAAACGTGAATGGATTAAATGCTCCAACCAAAAGACACAGGCTCACTGAGTGGATACAAGAACAAGACCCATCTATATGCTGTCTAAAAGAGACCCACTTCAGACCTAGCGACACATACAGACTAAAAGTGAGAGGATGGAAAAACATATTCCATGCAAATGGAAATCAAAAGAAAGCTGGAGTAGCAATACGCATATCAGATAAAATAGACTTTAAAATAAAGAATGTTACAAGAGACAAGGAAGGACACTGCATAATGATCACAGGATCAATCCAAGAAGATATAACAATTACAAATATATATGCACCCAACATAGGAGCACCTCAAAACATAAGGCAACTGCTAACAGCTATAAAAGAGGAAATTGACAGTAACACAATAATAGTAGGGGACTTTAACACCTCACTTACACCAATGGACAGATCATCAACAGAATATTAATAAGGAAACACAAGCTTTAAATGATACAATAGACCAGATAGATTTAATTGATATTTATAGGACATTCCATCCAAAAACAGCAGATTACAATTTCTTCTCAAGTGCACACAGGACATTCTCCAGGATTGATCACATCTTGGGTCACAAATCAAGCCTCAGTAAATTTAAGAAGATTGAAATCATATCAAGCATCTTTTCTGACCACAACGTTATGAGACTAGAAATCAATTAAAGGGAAAAAAATGTAAAAAACACAAACCCATGGAGGCTAAGCAATATGTTACTAAATAACCAAGAGATCACTGAAGAAATCAAAGAGGAAATAAAAGAATACCTAGAGGCAAATTACAAAAAAAACACAAAAATCCAAAACCTGTGGGATGCAGCAAAAACAGTTCTAAGAGGGAAGTTTAAAGCAATACAAGCGTACCTCAGGAAACAAGAAAAATCTCAAATAAACACTCTAACCTTACACCTAAAGGAACTAGAGAAAGAGCGACAAACAAAACCCAAAGTTAGTAGAAGAGAAGAGATCATAAAGATCAGAGCAGAAATAAATGAAATTAAAAAAAAAGAAAACAATAGCAAAGATCAATAAAACTAAAAGCTGGTTCTTTGAGAAGATAAACAAAATTGATAAACCTTTAACCAGACTCAACAAGAAAAAGAGGGAGAGGACTCAAATTAATAAAATTAGAAATGAAAAAGGAGAAGTTACAATGGACACTGCAGAAATACAAAGCACCCTAAGAGACTACTACAAGCAACTCTATGCCAACAAAATGGACAACCTGGAAGAAATGGACAAATTCTTAGAAAGGTATAACCTTCCAAGACTGAACCAGGAAGAAATAGAAAATACGAACAGACCAGTCACAAGTAATGAAATTGAAACTGTGATTAAAAATCTTCCAACAAACAGAAGTCCAGGACCAGATGGCTTCACGGGTGAAGTCTATCAAACATTTAGAGAAGAGCTAACACCCATCCTTCTCAAACTCTTCCAAAAAATTGCAGAGGAAGGGACACTCCCAAACTCATTCTATGAGGCCACCATCACCCTGATACCAAAACCAGACAAAGATACTACAAGAAAAGAAAATTACTGACCAATATCACTGATGAATATAGATGCAAAAATCCTCAACAAAATACTAGCAAACAGAATCCAACAACACATGGAAAGGATCATACACCATGATCAAGTGGGATTTATCCCAGAGATGCAAGGATTCTTCAATATACGCAAATCAATCAATGTGATACACCATATTAACAAATTGAAGAATAAAAACCATATGATCATCTCAATAGATGCAGAAAAAGCTTTTGACAAAATTCAACACCCATTTATGATAAAAACTCCCCAGAAAGTGGGCATAGATGGAACCTACCTCAACATAATAAAGGCCATATACGACAAACCCACAGCAAACATCATTCTCAGTGGTGAAAAAACTGAAAGCATTTCCTCTAAGTTCAGGAACGAGACAAGGATGTCCACTCTCACCACTATTATTCAACATAGTTTTGGAAATCCTAGCCATGGCAATCAGAGAAGAAAAAGAACTAAAAGGAATACAAATTGGAAAAGAAGAAGTAAAACTGTCACTGTTTGCAGATGACATGATACTATACATAGAGAATCCTAAAGATGCCACCAGAAAACTACTAGAGCTAATCAATGAATTTGGTAAAGTTGCAGGATACAAAATTTATGCATAGAAATCTCTTGCATTCCTATACACTAATGATGAAAAATCTGAAAGAGAAATTAAGGAAACACTCCCATTTACCACTGCAACAAAAAGAATAAAATACCTAGGAATAAACCTACCTAGGGAGACAAAAGACCTGTATGCAGAAAACTATAAGACACTGATGAAAGAAATTAAAGATGATACCAACAAATGGAGAGATATGCCATGTTCTTAGATTGGAAGAATCAATATTGTGAAAATGACTATATTACCCAAAGCAATCTACAGAGTCAATGCAATCCCTATCAAATTACCAATGGCATTCTTTACAGAACTAGAACAAAAAATCTTAAAATTTGTATGGAGACACAAAAGACCCCGAATGGCCAAAGCAGTCTTGAGGGAAAAAAGCAGAGCTGGAGGAATCAGACTCCCTGACTTCAGACTATACTACAAAGCTACAGTAATGAAGACAATATGGTACTGGCACAAAAACAGAAATATAGATCAACGGAACAAGACAGAAAGCCCAGAGATAAACCCATGCACCTATGGTCAACTAATCTATGACAAAGGAGGCAAGGATATACAATGGAGAAAAGACAGTCTCTTCAATAAGTGGTGCTGTGAAAGCTGGACAGCTACATGTAAAAGAATGAAATTAGAACACTCCCTAACACCATACACAAAAATAAACTCAAAATGGATTAGAGACCTAAATGTAAGACCAGACACTATTAAACTCTTAGAGGAAAACATAGGAAGAACACTCTTTGACATAAATCATGCAAGATCTTTTTTGATCCACCTCCTAGAGTAATGGAAATAAAAACAAAAATAAACAAATGGGACCTAATGAAACTTCAAAGCTTTCGCACAGCAAAGGAAACTATAAACAAGATGAAAAGACAGTCTTCAGAATGGGAGAAAATATTTGCAAACAAATCAATGGACAAAGGATTAATCCCTAAGGTATATAAACAGCACTTGCAGCTCAATATTAAAGAAACAAACAACCCAATCCAAAAATGGGCAGAAGACCTAAATAGACATTTCTCCAAAGAAGACACACAGGTGGCCAAGAAGCACATGAGAAACTGCTCAACATCACTAATTATTAGAGAAATGCAAATCAAAACTACAATGAGATTTCACCTCACACCAGTTAGAATGGGCTTCATCAGAAAATCTACAAACAACAAATGCTGGAGAGGGTGTGGAGAAAAGGGAACCCTCTTGCACTGTTGGTGGGAATGTAAATTGATACAGCCACTATGGAGAATAGTATGGAGGTTCCTTAAAAAACTAAAAATAGAATTACCATATGACCCAGCAATCCCACTACTGGGCATATACCCAGAGAAAACCACAGTTCAAAAAGACACATGCACCCGAATGTTCATTGCAGCACTATTTACAATAGCCAGGTCATGGAAGCAACCTAAATGCCCATCGACAGATGAATGGATAAAGAAGATGTGGTACATATATACAGTGGAATATTACTCAGCCATAAAAAGGAATGAAATTGGGTCATTTGTAGAAATGTGGATGGATCTAGAGACTGTCATACAGAGTGAAGTAAGTCAGAAAGAGAAAAACAGATATGTATATTAACGCATATATGTGGAACCTAGAAAAATGGTACAGATGAACCCGTTTGCATAGCAGATATAGAGACACAGATGTAGAGAACAAACGTATGGATACCAAGGTGGGAAAGCGTGGTGGGTAGGGTGGTGGGATGAACTGGGAGATTGCGACAGTCATAGATACACTTATATGTATAAAATAGATAACTACAAATAACTCAATTTCGTTTCTTTTTATGGCTGAGTAATATTCCATTGTATATATGTGCCACATCTTCTTTATCCATTCATCTGTCAATGGACACTTAGGTTGCTTCCATGTCCTGGCTGTTGTAAATAGAGCTGCAATGAACATTGTGGTACATGACTCTTTTTGAATTATGGTTTTCTCAGGGTATATGCCCAGCAGTGGGATTGCTGGGTCATATGGTCTGTCATACAGAGTGAAATAAGTCAGAAAGAGAAAAACAAATACCATATGCTAACACATATACATGTAATCTAAAAAAAAAAAAAAAAGTCATGAAAAACGTAGGGGCAGGACAGGAATAAAGACTCAGACGTAGAGAATGGACTTGAGGACACGGGGAGGGGGAAGGGTAAGCTGGGACAAAGTGAGAGAGTGGCATGGACATATATACACTCCCAAATGTAAAATAGATAGCTAGTGGGAAGCAGCTGCATAGCACAGGGGGATCAGCTCGGTGCTTTGTGACCACCTAGAGGGGTGGGATAGGGAGGGTGGGAGGGAGACGCAAGAGGGAAGAGATATGGGGATATATGTATATGTATAGCGGATTCACTTTGTTATAAAGCAGAAAGTAACAGACCATCGTAAAGCAATTATATTCCAATAAAGATGTTTAAAAAAAGAGATAACTAATAAGAATCTGCTGTATAAAAAAATAAATAGAATTAAATTAAAAAAAAGAATTTGAATAAATATTTTAAAACACAACACTGCATTTAGGCCCTGGGGAGCCTGCGGTGAAGGAGGCCTGAGGTAGAATCAGAAGGAGACTTATGAACCTCACCCTCAAGTCCCTAGGAATTTAAAGGCAACTGTGGAAAATTCTGTTGGGTTAGGTTGTCACTGGAGAATCCTATGATCTAATCTAGAAATTTCCAAATGCCAGGTGGCTCTGATGTTGTCTCAGCAACCCCTCTATTTAGTTAATGCTGATGGCCCAAAGGTCCTAAACTGCAGCTTGGCATTGCTGCCAAGGTTCATTGCCTCCTCACTAGAAAGCACCCTCCTGTGGTATGGAAAGGGAAACTGAGGCACAGGGAGGATTCTGGGAGAGGTCTGACTTATACCCCACCTCTCTACACCACAGCATCTCCCTCCTGATGCTCCCAGAAGCTAGCATTTGTGGGAAATGTCCAACATGCCAGCAGTGCTAAGTATCTTTATGTTATTTTATCCTCCTCCTAACCCACTAAGGTAGGTATGGATTCCCCCATTTTACTGATGAGGAAACTGAGCCACATGTCCAAAAGATTATGCTGTAGAAGTAACCCAAGGTCATTCAGCCAATAACAGGTACTGTGATCCTAACCCAGCCTCACTGACTCCAAAGCTAGTGCTCTTAATCTCTACATTCTCCCACCACATAAATGTTCCAGCTTCTGGAACTATGACTGTTCTGCTGCTTCCAGGGTACCTGGACATCTCTTAATTTACTATCATAAAGCTGGGGTTCTCCAAGATGCAGAAACCAGAGGTCTGAGGTTCCTTTGCAGGGAAACAGTGTTCAGGCCCACTGCCCTGCATCTCACTGCAGGTTCCCCTTGCCAGGATCCTGGAAATGGGAGGCATAAATCCATCCCCTCAGAGCTCCCATGTCACCAACCCCCTATGTTAATGCCATGGGTCTGGGGTCATAAATAGCATGGTCAGCTCAGTCTCCAGTTCTGGCAGCAGCTGCAGTCAAGGTCAACAGTGATGGGGGTTGATTGTCTCTTACTCATCTGCCCAAGTGCCACTGCCCACGTTCCCCACTCTTGCATCCTCCCAGCAGAGCAGTGGATCCCAGGGCAGCGGACACCCGTGGCAGCTAGTGGTGGGCACAGAATACCGGGATCCACACCCAGGAAGCCAGATCAGCGGAGGTGGTGTTTCACATCCATACCACCCTCTTTAGAGGGCGCACCTGGACAAAAGCTGGTTGTTTAGGAAAGACCATGTTTCTAGACATTGAGACCTGTCAACTCCCTCCATGAGAAGAAAATCTGATAAACAGTTCTATACACTGGAGACTTAATGAATCTCCCTTCCTCACACAAGGCCAATCTGTAGCCTGAAAGATGATCAAGAAAAGGGGCAATTCCAGGCCCAGAGACAGGACTCTACTCTATTGCCATTGAGGCTTCAATGTGGGCTCCGTTGTGCTGCTCAAATCCCAGCATAGAGTCAGCCATCAACCTGGCCTCTGTCTGAGAGACTTCAGGCTCCCCTGGTGCAGAGCAGGTATAGCAGAAGCCCCCTTATCCCACACCTCTCTCAGGAAAGACAGGTAGCTGATGCCCACCCCTCATGTTGTCTGCTTACCTAGAGCCAGCTGTGTTTGGTCCAAAATCTGTATGCCAGTAGTACTCTATTGTAATTACATACTTTTAATTAAATATTATATAAACTGATGAAGTATGAGAGAAAAAAAGAATTGTTTCTATGAAAATTAGGTTGAATACTTTAGAAAAAGCCCATAAAGGAGAGACAATTTATGAAGGGAGGAAAGAAAGGAAAAGAAAAGGAAAGGAAAGAAAAGAAAAGAAAGAAAAAAGCTTTCTATCTAGGTGTGGTTGAGTTGTCTGTAAAAGATTAGTGGGGAGGGCTTCCCTGGTGGCGCAGTGGTTAAGAATCCACCTGCCAATGCAGGGGACACGTGTGCGAGCCCTGGTCCGGGAAGATCCCACATGCTGCGGAGCAACTAAGCTCATGTGCCACAACTACTGAGTCCGTGCACCATAACTACTGAAGCCCACCTGCCCTAGAGCCCGTGCTCCACAACAAGAGAAGCCACCTCAATGAGAAGTCTGCGCACCGCAACAAAGAGTAGCTCCCACTCACTGCAACTAGAGAAAGCCCGTGCGCAGCAACGAAGACCCAATGCTGCCAAAAATAAATAAATAAAATAAATTTATATTAAAAAAAAAATCAGTGGGGAAAAGTTTGGGGGGGAATTATAAAAGTCCTAACCACTCTGAATTCAGATTGCTATGCAAATGCTTTCAAGTCCTTGGGTAAAATAGAAATCTTTGCTGATGCCTTATGAGTATGACTCATGGAAGAAAGACAGAGGGAAAAACTAGTGGGTCTATACTTACAAAAAATGTCATGGTCTACATCAAAAAAATTGCGAATGTTCAATTATAATTTTCAAGATAAAATATTGTTTAAGGTAGGAAATATTTTGGCTGAGTCCCTACTTGAATGAGGATGTTGACCTGTGTTGGTGGCAGCCTGTGCTTACAGAGCCTAATGAGAGAAGAGGCCACAGCACTACCAAAGGCTAATTAGAAAATCAATGCATCCAGGCCTAACTGACAATGCTAATCATCTCTTTGAACTAAAGTGTCCTAGCTTCATTAGAATCATTAGATCCTTTCAGTGAGAGAACAGCTTCAGATTTCCACAAGGAAGCAGGGTTTTCTACTCAGCAGACCTGGACTTAATCAATACTTGCAATATCATGACCCACGACCTTACTCCAGTTAACAAATGCTGATGCTCTATAATAGACTTCGTGCTCCTGCATTTCCTCCCTGCGGTGAGGCTGTCTCCTGTTTGGTCCTTCTCACCCGTGTCCATCTTTGTGCCTCACCTGAGTAACTCAGTGTTGTGGACAGAAAACCTTATGTACTGCTGAACCTGCTTTTACCTTCATGACCTCATCCCTCAAAATGGCACCCAACACTGTCTGGCTACTCCACTATGGTTTTTTCTGAGGAAAATGTCTTCTACAACAGGAGATGCCTATTTGATACCGTTTGTTCTTGCCTCAAGCCTCCCACACCTCTTCCTTCATCTCTTACTTTCCTGGGAGAATAGAAACCATCTGATGTCACTCCCTCATTTTTCCAAAACTACTTCCCCTCTTCCTTTCTTCTTCTCCCACACTCTGCTTACAATCAGGAATGCTCCATGAGGGCAGAACCTAGCACAGTGCCTGGCACATAGTGGGCTCCCAAGATTGATGATGAATAAGTGAATTCTCCATCCTTTCCTGATTTACCAGGTCACTCTTCTTTGTTTACATACAACCTCCTGGAGGGGAGAGAGGAAGAGCCCATCACATTGACTTAAGCATCTGGGATAAGATGACAATGAAATCATTGCTGTTTTCATCATTCACAGATGATGTACTAAGTCCACCTTTCCAGGTTCATCTCGGTTTTATTTCCATCTGCCATTTGCATTTGCGTGTGCTTCTCCCAGAAGGTGACACTTTGCATGTCTGAGTCCTCAGCGGGTGGCAGAGTACTGCTTGACACATAGGTGGGGCTCCACAGAAGGTTACTGAATTGTTGAGTGCCTGCAAACCTATTAGTCACTCTGGATCCCTCCCTTTTCTGCTCTTTCCACATCCAATCTGCTAGCAGACCCCTTCAGTTTTTACTTCTATGTCAGGGGTCAGCCGAATTTTCCTGTAAAGGGTCAGATAGTAAATACTGTAGGCATATGGGCCATATGGTCTCCATCATAACTACTCAATTCATTATATTATGAAAGCAGCCATAGACACTACATAAATGAATGGCACGGCTGTGTTACAATAAAGCTTTATTTACCAAAACAAGCATGGACAGGATTTGGCCCAGTTTGCAGAACCCTGTTCTATAGTATGTCTCAACACTGTTCTCAGCAAAGAAAATAATGCTGAGAAAAAGAGCCATCCTTGGTGCCTTCCATTCTCTTCCAGAAGTACCTCAGGAAGGGTTAGTGTTGCCTTATGTGGTTGTGTGCCTGTGTTTGTATGCACCAGATCAATGGAGCTCTTTTCACCAGACCAAAGAAGCTCTTTTCCTGGCCCTTGGATAGATCTCCCACATAACCCTTCTTTCTTGACAAGCTCATATAGTCTAGACACAAAAGCTGGTGCCCCAGCACTGCCACTTTTTAACTGAGTGACCTTTTCCAAGTTACTTAACCATTAAGGATCTCTCGTCTCATTTACAGCACTGGAGGAGTATTGCAACTTTACCCATGGAGTTGTCCTAAGGGTTAAATGTGATGATGTATCTAAAATGCTTAGCACAGTGCCTGGCACAGAGCAAGTGCTCAAGAGCAGTATTAGTGCTAGTGTTGGTATTATTGTTATCTCTGTATATTGATATATATCTCCACATATAAATGCAGCAGAGCTTCATGTTTAGGAACATGGGCACCTGAGTCAGTCTGCCAAGGTTTGGATCCCAGCTCCATCACTTACTGTGTGACTTTGGGGAAGTGCCTCGGTTTACCTAACTTACCAGGTTGCTATGAGGATTAAATGAGTTATATACATAGTGCTTAGAAGAGTGCTTGGCAAATATCAAGCACCGTGGAAGTGTTTGCTATCATCATCACCAACATTGTTATCGGGACCAGGACGGAGTCCCAGAATCCCATGGCCTCAGCACTCCTGGTGTCCAGGCATCATGCTAGTTGCTCAACCCCTTGCAGAGCAGGATCCAAAAACTTCTGCCATTGTCCTCTCCACTTCTAAGAAAGCATTTTCTCCTTTCCTGCCTGCATTAAACCAGTGGGTGAGGACCCTTCTCTCCCCATGCTCTGCTTCTCCCCTCGCCCCTTCTCCCTGAGGGTATTTGCATTCCTGGTATTTATTTAGCTCCTATAATCAGGCTGCTTGTACTGTGGTGATTGGAGTCATACAAACTGGGTAAGAATAGAATTCACAGTCATTAGCTTCCTTAGAGACCTAACTCACTACCACTGCTCACAGCCTGGCGGGTGGGGAACATGGGAGGGCAGGGGGTTGGGCTTCATCCCTCTCCTGAACTCTTCCAGCATCTGCTGAAGTAGCTCACCCCCCTTAGCATTAAGTAGCCAGAAAACTCCGTTCCCTTTGTTTATACTAGATGGACTCCACTCCTACTGACTTGTCTCCGTCGTGATATCTGTGATATTCCCACCATGCAAGGGTGCTGAGCATCATTTAAAGGTCAGTGGCCGCTCTCTAATTCCAGCAGAGACTGACACCCATGTGATCAGTGTTGCCTGATTAAGGGAAGAACTAGGGCAGGTAGTTGGACTATTTTGGGCAGGGGTGATAGAAGAAAGGCATATAACACTGGATATATTCTCTTGGTTTCCATTTAAAACAAGGATTTAATTATCTAAAGGCATGGAAACAGTTTTTAGAAGCTATGAAATACTCTAGTTAGAGAAGGGTTTAAAGAAGTAAAACCTCCACAGTATACATTGAATGCTTTGTCATTAACAGAACTGTTATAAATTCCCTTTCTCTGAACATTTGCTTATTTATCTTTTTTCCTCACCTCCAGGCAGCCTCAGACCTTTTCACAGGTCTAAAGCAGCTTGTATGCAATTTCTGCTTAGATTACTTATGTTAATTATCTCCTCAGCACTTCTGCCTCTTTGTTTGGTGCTCCAAGCCTCAGAGATCAGCTCCATTTTCAACTTCCTACTGCAATTCAGTAGCTCTGAATTTCTTTTTAAAACAGGTACTCCTGCCAGTGTCTTCCCTTGGCTCTTTCTAATTTGCTCACTCAGGTTCCTTCCTTCCAATGAGAGTCTTCATTTTATCATCTGACTTCTAAGAGAATTGGGCCTTTATTCCTTCTGAAAAGCCATTGAACAAAAGAGAAAATGAATCTACCCCCAGAAAGGAGCTGTGCATTGTAAAAGCAAGGACTGGGCACTTCTGGTCAATGTGGTGCACTGAGCTGACAGAAAACAACTCTACCTTCACAGCCCCACCCCTCTCCAAACACATGGGAATGCCAGATAAAATAGAACAAAAGAAAAATTGTAAACATAGCCAAGCTCAATGTTAAGGCAGAGAAATCCCCAATGCTAGATTAACAGAGAGGAGACTCAAAGTCAGGGTGGTTAGGAGCTGCTGAGCCAAAATGGCACGTGGAATTATGAAATCAGCTGGGGGCTGGAGTTCTGGTACCTGACTAGGGAGGGGAGACGTGGCTGAGGGCCTCAGGGAGTAGAGTTGAGCTGTCGTAAAGGTAGGAATTGTGAAGTTCTGATCAACCCATTCAACAAGAATAAGACAATCTCTACCAACCATCTTGGAAATTGATAAGGAAAGCTTAATGTCCACGCTGGCCATGGATGTACAAAGGGTCATTCTCAAGAAATTGGCATCCTAAACCATTTTGACAAGCTTGGGTTCTAAATTTCTACAATTCCCATGGTACAGGGACCCCAGCTGAGAAATTAACATAAAAACCAGCCAGAAACTTTTGAACTCTGTAGGACCCTGCAGATGCCTTGTGAGAAAGGACACTTCCATTGCCCAGGACACATGGGAATCCCATGGTAAGTAATCCCCACTGAATAGAGGCTCACAGTCAAATATTATAACCACAAAAGAAAACAAACCACCAGAAGGGATAGTTAGCAGGTACTTGAAGTCAAAGAATTTGCACTGCAATATCCGGATATAATAAAATATTTGAAAGAAAATGTAATAAGTACCCTTAAAATGTTAAAATATTAAAGGAGGAATAATCATCAGGGAAACATGAGTAAGACCATATGACAAAAAATGGAATTGTCAAAAAGAGCATATGAAAATTCTAGAAATAAAAAATATAATAGTGAAAACTTAAAAACTCAATGGAAGTTTGAATAATAGCCTTTTCAAGGTCAAAGAGAGAAATAATGAATTTTTAAAACACTAGATCTGAGGTAATAATCTAGAATGAAGCTCAGAGAGATAAAGAGATGAAAACCAGGCTCATTGGTATGGAGGATATAATGAGAAGGTTGGACATAACGTTTAATAAGAGTTATGAAAAGAGAGAAAGGGGTAAGAAAAATGCTCAGGATCAAGAACTGTCAACCTAGAATTCTATACTCAGTTCAACTGTCATACAAAAATGAATGTGAAATAAAAATGTTTTTAGACATTTAAAGATTGAGTTTGCTACTCACAGCCCTACATTGAAAAACACTTTTAATGAAACTGAACATAAAGAAGTAGGTCTCAAAAACTAATAGTGATATTTTAAAAATTCATGTGATTCTGACGCAAACCCATGCCCAAGACACAAAACCTTAATTTTACTTAAGTAAAAACTGAGACTCAGAGAGGTAAAAATGACCTACCCAAGCTCAAATCCAGACAAACTGTGTGCATCAAATCCAGGTCAAATTGTGTGAAAGAAGCAATAATACTTAAATGTTTTGGTATAATTTTATCTGTCTCAGAGTTTGTTTGGCTTGAATGAAGAGACCTCAGAATCAGGAAAAAGTGAGAGACAGGGCGTGTTGCTCCAGCACCGGGTTTGTTCAGTTATATCTGGTGCAACATTTATTGGGCTGGTTCCCATTGTTTTGTGTGTGTGTGATTAAATAAATAAGTTCTATGTTTAAAAAATAAACCAAAAAACTTAATAATGTGTAAGGAAACTGGTTTATATGTTGGTAAATCTAAGTATCAAATATTTTAAATGTCTAATTTGGGGGAGTTTAATTATGAAATGTAACTAGCATATTGCTTTCATTGAAAATATTATTTGTATGAAATTGCCATTTTTATAGGTTAAAAATTGTTGAATATTGGCGATTTCATGTGGTTCAACTGAATAGATGGCAGTATCTTGAAAGACAGGAGGGAGAAATCAGATGCACAGCATTGTAAAGACCTTGTATAGCTCAGGAAAAAGATAGAGATGAGTCATGTTAGACATTGTTAAGTACATATGTTAAAATATTAAAGGTATATAATTCAATAAAAGTGCATATAAAAAATTAAGTAATTCCTAAAAGGAAAAAAACTAACCAGTCAAAGAAAAAAAAAATTGAAAAATTCTGCATCAATCCAATGGTAGGCAGGAAAGGAGGCGAAGAAAGTGACAAAAGAAATGTTTAGTAAATGGGCTCTGAATCTGATGAGACTTGAGTTCTAAACTTGGCTTTGCCACTTCCTAGCTCTGTGGCCAATGCCATGGGCAAGTTACTTCCTTGTCTTCCCTTTTGAGCTTCATTTTCCTCAACTGCAAAATGAGAGCAATGAAATCTTTACAGGGTGGTTGTGAGCATTATATGAGATAATACGTACAAAGTGGATGGCTATGGCATACAGTAGGTGCTCAGTAGTAGTCAGCTCTGCCCTTTCTTCCTGCTCTGCACCACCCTTACCACCTTAATCACACATGTTAAGGAAGGTCTCCCTTCCTCCTAACAGCACCCCATTGTGGTACCATTCCAGGCCAGTTTCCTCGCCCTGTACTTGGTCAAAATGGTAGCAGCTGAGATACTGCATGATGGCTTGGCCTGGAGATCTTTGTCAAAGGACGTGAATCATGGGTCTGTCCCCTACTAGCTGCATGGTACTGGGCAAATGAACACTCTCTGAACCTCAGTTTTTTTCATGTGTTAAATGAGTTAACAATAGTGATGTCTATCTTAGGGTTTTTTCATCAGGTTTCAAAAGGGAAGAAAGATGAAAGCTTTGTAAACTACAAAATGCTATATATTGTTATACTCAGCCATTAAAAAGAATTAAATAATGTCATTTTCAGCAATGTGGGTGGACCTAGAGATTAACATACCAAGCAAAGTAAATCAGAAAGAGAAAGACAAATGCTGTATGATATCACTTATATGTGGAATCTAAAATACGACACAGGACTTTCCCAGCGGTCCGGTGGCTAAGACTCTGTGCTTAGCCACTGCAGGGGGCACGGATTCGATCCCTGATCAGGGAACTAAGGTCCCACATGCGGCGAGGCACAGCCAAACAACAACAACAACAACAACACAAATGAACATATCAACCAAACAAAAACAGACTCACAGATATAGAGAACAGACTTGTGGTTGCCAAGGGGGATGGTGAGTGGGGGAGGGAAGGATTGGGAGATTGGGATTAGCAGATGTGAACTATTATATATAGGATGGATAAACAACAAGGTCCTATTGTATAGCACAGGGAACTATATTCAATATCCTATGATAAACCATGGTGGAAAAGAAAATGAAAAAGTATATATACATATGTATAACTGAGTCACATTGCTGTATAGCAGAAATTAAACACAACACTGTAAGTCAATTGTACTTCAATAAAAAATTTTTAAATGCTATATATTGTTATAGGAGAATGTTGATTCTGTTGGAAGTCTTTGAACCCATTTCCAGGTCCAATAAACCCTGACTCTCATCCTAGTCACTTCTGTTTCTTCTTGGTTTGCTGAGAATGACCTTTCTCTCCCCCACACACATTCAATGACACATTCATTCTTTCAACACAGTATTGCTGAGTGCCTACTATTTACCAGGAATGGAGGGTAGTCATATGGTTTTTAACATTACTGGACATAAGAATCACTCTGAGTAGCTTGCTAAGAAATGCCATTTCCCCCAGAGATTCAGATTCACTGGTAAGGAGTCCAGGAATGTGCATTTTCAAATTAGTGTGCCAGCCGAGAGGGAGGGTGTGGGACTCTGTTTGGTGGCTTCATCCTCAGGAATGTGGGCCTCCTTGCTGTCACATCTTCCTCCTCGGAGGAAATCAACCTAATAGCAAAAGCTTTTAGGCCTGATGGACCCTGTCCTTAAGACAAGCACCTGTGAAAGCCGTGTTTGTAAGGAGTGAGCCCTAAGACTTCTTGCAGGGCTGCCAACCATACTTGTTCTCTGAGCCTGTTGTGGCCGGCTCTGCTAATGGGCTCTGATGTTCTCGTCCACCCTGCTCAGATAGAAGGTCTCCCACCATGTTAACTCAGTATCTGGCCTGTGGCTGCCTGGGTTCTGCCTTCACTGTCCTCAGAGGAGATCAGCAACTCTGCCTCTTGGTTTCACTGGACTGCAGAGAGAGGGCAGAGCCAGGCTTTCCGAGTGTGAGGAACCCCACTGGACCACATGCACAAATGCATGATGTGTCTGCAGGGAGGCCAGCACCAGCGTGATGCACAGAGGCCTGGAGGCCAGGTGCAGAGGTGCCCAGGTTCCCAGGCTGCTCTGATGAACTTCCTTCAGTCCTGACATCTCTCTGCAGGCAGTCCACTCTTCGTTCTGGGCTAACCCTTTCTCAGATGCTTGGGAGTCCAAATCCTTTCTCCCCTCCACACGTTTTGCTCTTCCTAAATGTCTTGCCCACTTCCCTGTGCCTGTCTGGTCCTTAGCTTTTCACAGACATGGCCTGAAACATGCAAGTTTCTCTTTACGGAGACAGAGTTTATCAACTCACTGACTGTTATAGACTGTAAAGGGCTTTCAAAATCATCTAATAGAACTGACTGCCCTGCCTCAACCTCCCCCTCTACATTTTATAGATGTGAAAACTGATTTGCAGAGAAAAAAGCGACTCCTGTTCATTCGGGTTAGAGCCAGACATTAATGTACACCTCATCCTCAACACCAATTAGACCCAAGGTAGAAATGATAACATACGGTCGGATGCAGAATGGGGGCAGGGGGCAGAAATTTAGGGAGAAGAGGAGGCAGCCTCAGAACGCTGCAGACAACCAATGCAGTGGATCTTTGAGTGCCTTGGTTGGTTGTCTCTATTCCTCCAGTTTCTAAAAAGTGCAGAACATCTTTCTTTTCATAGGATCTCACTTACTTTCAGAGCAGTCTTGGACTTAAAGAGGAACATGGATAGTTGCCCCCTCCTGTGTGCATGAGACATCAGCTGAGCCACAGAAAACTCATTTGATTTGCCCGCGGTTGTATTGCCAAGACTTTGAACCCAGGTTCCTGACTGCCAGCTCCATGCTCTTTGCATCCCTGGTTGCTCCACTGTGAAGAGACATTTTGTCAGAGCCAGAAGGTCAGTTCCCCTCCCTTTGGGGAAGCAGCAAGAAGCAAAAGGCACATCCCATTGGCCACAGTCTTTCTCCCAAGGTGGAGGCATCTCCTGACTTTGTCCTCATGGCAGGTGTCAGAGACCTGGCTGAGAACATCAGTGCAATGGCAGGAGATTGCCACTGTAGGCGGAGAATGGCCTTTGTGCTGTGTTGCCTGGGGTTCTGACCATGTGGATGAAACAAAAAACTTTTAGTTCCACATGTAGAAATTTGGGGGAAATCCCTTGACTGTCCAATCTTCCTGCAGCCCAGCTTTCCCATTGCTATGAAAACAATACATGGAGGAGTTTTTTTCTGCCTCTTTTTTCCCCTCTCAAGATCACTGGAGATGTGTTGTCTTCTTCCCACTATCAAGACCTGAGAGAATACCTCAGATCAGAAACCAAAGAAATAATGAGTAGCAATTCAAGGGATTTGTGTCCTAGTCTGCCACCAGCCTCTCTGTGCCTCAGTTGTTCCAACTGTTCAGTGAGGATAACAGAACATGCCTTCGCCCTCTCAAAGGGCTGATATGAGACTCAAATGAGAGCATAAATATGTAAAGAGGCATGAAAAGGTAGAGCACCATATAAACATGAGATCACAGGTGAACAGCCATCATCATCACAACAACACATCCTCAGCTCCCAAAGCTTTCTACTAACCAGAGCTCCTTCAGGACTCCTCTTTCAGAGGCAAATGATGGTGAATCGGGCTGATATCAGGAATTTATCTTTTGATAAAGTACCTTCTGTCCTGTGCAGTTCATTCGGCCCCATCACCTTCCCTTTCTTTATCTACATTATCAATTTGAGACTTAGTCTTCTGGAAATAATCACCTTGAGGGCCTTTAAGGTCCCTGTTCATCAAAGGACGTATCAACCATGCTCACTAGGCAGTGCTTATGGTGGGAAGGAAGTGGAGCCAGACATTTCAGAGAGATATTTAATAAGAGTTTTCAGAATAACACTTAGTTACTTAGCAAGCTCAATTTACCAGAAAAATTCTTTTCATGAATGTTCTGGTTAGTAAGTTATGCTGCACTGTAACCTCCAAAAACTTTCCAATAAATGTTTGTTGAACTGAATTGAACTCCACAAACCCTGTCTTTTCTCTCTAGGGCTGGAGAAGGATGGAGAATGGAACCCACAAGGGCCCTCCAGCCTGGGCTTCTCTGAGCCAGCCGGAGGTTCCCCTCTGACATTGACCAGGTCTTGGTGGGTGGTATTCTAAAGCCATCCCCCACACAGGGAGGGCCCTGAAGCAAGCAGTAGTCCTGGGGGACAGCAGCAGCCCATATTCCTCTTGGTAAATAGAACCAATCACCTTAACTAGTCATGGAAACTCTTGCTCTGGCTGTTGGGTCAGTGACAAGAGGAGCCCCAAATGGCTAGGGGGGTGGTGTCAGCTTCCAATTTAATGGAACCATGGCTATGTGTGTTCCCTGTGGGAGCATTCCTCCCTTGGGAATTAAGATCTCAAAACCTACCCAAACCAAGAGAATGTGCACATCAAGAAAAAATTTTATAAATGTATTATTAGATATAATCATGAGAGGTGTCATTTTCACCTCTTCCACTTGGTTTTCAGACCTTTATATTTTGGTTTTGAGGGAACTGGCACCATCGTATGGTCAGGTTTAAAACATATATGGCATCCTATAGGATAATACCCCAATCTCTCAGGGTGTTGTCACCCAGCTAGAGTCATAAGTGAGCCCCTATTGGCCATTCCACTCTTCTATCATATCAGCTGCCTCCAGATTATAGGGCCCATGGTAGCATCACTGAATTCCATGAGCACAACTTCTGTATTGATATGAGTCCCTTTGTCAGAGGCAAGTTTATATAAGATACCATGACGGTGATATAAGGGATTTTGTAGGTCCCCTGTTGATAGTGCTTGTAGAAGAGTTTCAGGCAAAGAAGGTAAATCCGTATATAGAATCTGTATCTATTCCCATCAAGACAAAGCACTGCCCCATCTAAGACAGAAATAATTCAATAAAATTGGGTGATTAGCTGGTTCCCAAGGGACTGGTAGCCTTTCCAGGCTCAGTGTTGTCCTCTGCTACTGGCAAGGTGGGCACTCAGCAGTGGTGATTGCCAGAAACCTTGGGGAGGGGAAATCTCTATTGTTGTGACCATTTCTGCCACTCTGGCCACTCTATACCTGGGCCCACAGAGCAAGGAGCAGGGTGGATAGGGAGAGAAGTTGACTACAGCCACAAGGCTGGTCATCTTATCTACCTTATTTTTGGAAGCTTCCTCTACCGTGAATGATCACTGGTGATCATCATTTCCTTGGGTCATAACTACCTCCTCAATCTTCACTCATTCCAAGAGTTTCATCAATATACTTATTCTCCAGTTCTCTTTATTGTATCAATCTTCCACTCTTAGTCTTTCCAAGTCCCTGACTGATCCAACTAATCTTTTAGCCACAGCACATGAGACTGCATAGATTTCTTCTTCAGCCCACCTTTCCTTCCAAGCAAATGGGATATTTTTGTCCAAGTTTCTGCCCACTGGGAAGTTTTTCTTCATCACTGTCTTTCAGGGCCACCCTTAGTGGGGCTGTAATGCATCAGCCATCCACTTCTGGCTGGTGTCAACATGGAAATAGACTTATCTAAAAACCAGGCCTACAGTTTATCCTTCTTCTGTGAACTGGTCAGGTGGAAGTTCCTATGAGACCACTTATGCAGGTTGAGGAAGAGATGGTAAAACAGCAGGAGTAGATGCAATGGGAATCTCAGTCCATAGAACTGTGCCACCCAGGCCCACTCAGGACGGGTTTTATATATACCATCTCCATTTAATAATGGAATGATGCTGCACACACCTAACTTTATGATTTGTGGTGTAAGATAATACCCAGTTCATAATGAACAGCTCAGGTCACATCATCACTTGGTATCCTTTGGTTAAAAGTTCAGATACTTCAAGTACATTGAATCTCCTGGGTCATAAGGCCTAAGTGGCAGAGCAACTTGTCCTTCAGCCTGGGCTTGATGTAGAGTCCTCTATTGCTCTGGGACCCACCTTAAAATGGCAGCCTTATGGGTTGCTGAGCAAATGGGCCACAGTAGATCACCCAAATGTTGCTTTCAAAATTCAAAGAGACTCATCAAGCATTGGGCCTTTTTCTTTGTGGTGCACAGTGTAAAGTGGAGCAATTTAACTTTGACTTTGGAAGGGCTATCCCAAGATGACCTAGACCACTGGATCCCTAGGCCTTTCATCAATGTGTCAGCCTTCCAAATTTTGTGAGGTTTCTCTTCCTATCCCTTGCTATGCCTATACCTTACAGAGGCTTTAGGGGTTCTTGCTGCATACTGCTCTCTAGGTTCAGCTGACATGATGTCATCAGTATAATGGACCAGCATGAAGTACTGTGAGGTATCAAGGCTCCTTTGAATTAAATGAAAGCAGGAGAGTTGACATAACCCTGAAGACAATGAGAGTAGACCACTGTCTCAGCCAGGTGAAAGCAGACTGCTTCTGATTGTTCTTACTAATTAAGATAAATAAAAAAATCATTTGCCAAGTCAATAGCTATTTCCCAGGTGCCATTGTTCTAATAAAGACCCCACAGCCAGAATAGTAGCTGCAGTCAGCAACAACTACCTAATAAAGTGTAGCATAATCCATAGTCACTCTCCATGACCTATATGGCTTTTTTGCTGACCGAATATGTATTAAACAGGGATATGACTGGAGCCACCATCCTTTCATCTTTCAAGGCTTGGATGGTGACCCTAACCTCTGAAGTACCCCCAAGAATGTGGTGTTGCTCCTTGTTTGCTCTTTGGCAGGCAGGAGGATGGGTAGTCAGCTTTCCAGAGGCTTCCTCTTGGCCTTTCTCACCCAGTAGTTTTTATTCCATGGATCAGGGAACTAATGTGGGGACTCTGCCAGTTGCCACTTATGTCTCTTCCATGGGCCCGCTAGAGTTATTGTACGAGAGCTCACGCCAAGATTTCATTTATCATCAGAACTTCCTAAGTTTCCACTCTGGCTGATAATCATGGTGGGTTTTAGGGTTCCCAGAAATTAGCATCTGTTCAGAGCTAGTATCCAGTCACCTACACAGGGCTGTTTATTTCCCTTTCTCTCCTGCCCAGTCACCCTAGCAAATGGCCCCTCAGGTACCTCTGGGGAAGGCTTGGAAGAAATTTACAGAATACACTTTTGGTCACGTTTCAGGCTCCCTTAAAGGGACCTGGCCTCTCCCTCAGTCAAAGGATTCTGAGTTTGTAAACAACTCTAGGCAAACTGGGTGGGAAACTAAGAATTATCACTATGGCTGCTTGAATCAGGTTTCTATCCACCTCAGTAATAATTTTCCCAGTGATATATTGATAGATCTATGCTATCTAATGTGGTAGCTACTGGTCACATGTAGCTACTGAGCACTTAGCCCAAAAAAGAGTAAAATATCACATCAAGAATGTTCTATGTTGATTATATGTTGAAATGATAACACTTTAGATATGAGTTAAATAAAATGTATTATTAAAATTATTATCATGGTTTCTTCCTACTTTTTTAATATGTGGCAACTAGAAAGTTTTAAATTATGAATGTGGCTCATGTTGTATTTCTATTGGACTGTGCTGATATAGATCAAGCCATTTCATAGTAGGTTGCACATCTATTTCCTTCCTTTGGACCCTGTGATCAATTAGCCACCACCATAAATCCATGTGGAACAAAACAATCTGATTACTCTTCTATTCTTGTGGCTCATTAGAGTAATTGAGCCCACCTGTCTCCAGTAGTCTGCCACTAGGGGGTTCCCATTTTTACAATCCGTGTTAGAGATCCTAGTTCAACAGCAGCATCTCCCACTGTTACCTCTGACCTATGGAGGACAGCCGCCACAGAGCTTTTCAAGGATGCTGGTATTCTTCTTACTGATGAGTTTTAAAATGTTTTCGTGAGGGGAGTATCCTCTGGGCCTTAGAGGAGGGATTAATCAGGTTACATACAATAGATACATTTCAATTTCCCATCTCCCTAAGCTTGGGATTCCTACCACAACGTGCTAGGGAAGTTCTGCAATGCTCAGCCTCATTAGACATAAGGCATTATTAAATCCAATATTTAATTACTCAACCAAGCAAACTATTAGAGCCACTCCCAACTGCTTAATCTCCAGTATTACACCTTGAATCCCAGGTAAATTCACCCATATTGACAAATTTGATTCAATCCAGCTATATTTCATTCTCCTCAGCCTAATACTCTTGGAATCTATTCACATATACATGTTCCCAAGGTTCCTAACAGTACAAGTGGAAAGATATCGCAATTCCTTTGTAGTATAATTACCTCCTCCTGCAGAAGATCTTTCAAATTTTCCCCTGGGCTGTGATGAGATGTGACTCTCATTGTGAATCTGGTGGTAGTGAGATAAGCTGGGGCCATAGGTATACCTCTTGCAAGGCAACTGCCCTATGTGAAATCATAGGTAAGCCTTTATGCAAGGGACCGCTTTCTCCAACAAGGGAGATTCAGGGGGAATAGGGGTTCATCTATCTCAGTTTCATTTGTGTCATTCCAAATGTCCTTACCCCAATATATAACTCTTCCCAACCAGTGCCCTAACATTAGCATAGAAACTTGATAAAGTGGTACATCTACCAGGCATTGTCAATCTTCAACCCACACAATTAGACTTTAGGCCTGACCCACAGTTATGTCTTCTCTGAGGCTGCAAGAGATAAGGATTCTTTTAAGGCCACCACAGAAACTTTCTGGTTCTACACTCATGTCTTGAGTTGGAAGTTCAAGGCTTAAAGCTCCTCAATATCTCTTTCTCTCATAAACTCTAGCACAGTCAGAAGTAACCAGCCCACACTACAATTATTGTAGTTACCACAGTTGCCATAGCAATCAAGTGCAGCGGTCACTTGATCACTTAAAACTTTGCCTTCCACTGACTATCTTACATCACTCTCAGTGATAATTTGAATAATCTTAATGCTACATCATGGTACAGGTTACCAGTGTCCCATTTCTGCCAGCAATAAGGTCATTTATGCATTCATTAAATAACTGAGAGAACTGGTCCCCAAATCTCACTTTGAAGGTTGTTTCCTGTTACCAACTATTGTACTAGTCAAGGTCTCAGCAGGAAACAGCATTACATCAGGTGGTGTAGATAAAGCTATCTTAATGAAGAGCTATGACGAGGTCTGAGCAGGGTTAAGGGACCAAATGAGGGATGCTAAGGAACTCCGGGCTTAGCAATGGTGTAAACCCATCACTATCCAGGGCTGAAAAGGTAATGGAAGAAATAATGTCACCAAAGGACAAAGTGGGAGGTGGAGACATGGAGAAGGGGACATGGCAAGAGTTGCAGTCCATGGAGGGTCGCAGCCACTGCCAGAGATGTGATACAAGTGCAGGGCAGGTAAGAAATACTCTAACCCCATGGTCAGACCCATTTGGAAGCCAGAGGACAAAGGCACCCAGGTGATGCAGTCCAAAAAAGGAATGAGTATCCTGGGCCTCAAGTGGTGCAAAGAAGGGCTGAGAATGGATCTGAGAGAGGAGCACACACACACAAAAATAACCGTCCTCCAGGTGTTGCATTTTATGTGAACAAACTCCTTTAATCCTTTTAACCTGACATCCATAAGGTACGTATTATCATAATCTCCATTTTACAAATGAGGCAATATGTTTGCTCAAAATTATACAGATAATAAATGGTGGGGTTGCAGTTTGAACCTGGGCAATTTGAACTTGAGTTTTTAATTCATGCAAAATGAGATCAGTTAGGCTGGAGGAGAGGGTTCAATTAGAGAAGTGGAGACAGAGGTTGGGGCCAAAGCATGGAAAGCCTTGTAAACTGGTCTGCGGAATTGTTTAGCTCTCTCTCCAAGCGCTGGCAGCTACCATATCTGCTCCTGCAATACTTTTTCAAGCCCTGTAGGAATTAGGAAACACATTGACCTTTGCTTTCTCTTCTCAGTAGCCCGAGCCAGATAATCAGCCTTGAAGAACCTTCCTAGTGCCCCTGAGTGTGGTAGACACTGGTTGTTTGGGACTCCCATTACCCACTTCTTTCATGTAGTTAATTATTCTGTTATATTGCTTTGTAATTATTCTGTTATATTGCTTTGGGGGAACTTCCACTCCCCTCAGGCTATGTGTTTTGGGTTGAGGTCCTAAACAACCCAGCATATTGCATTTCCCCAGAGACAGTGACCTGACCCAAGTCAGGTCAAAAGGTGCCAACCAAAGTCAGTTTCTGGAATTTCATTAGAGGTATAAGAATCTGAGAGGAATTGAAGGTATGACTTTTGCTGCCAGCTTTCTACACATGGAGCCAAGGCTGAAGCCAACGTAGAGGAAGGCAAACTGAGAGATGACCAAAAGCATGCCCTTGTGACAGGTTTGAGCCCTGAATCCAGCCATAGCCAGAGTGGGCCCATCCCTGGACTTTTTGTTACATAAGCCATACATTCATTTTTTTCTTCTTAAGACGGTTTTCTGCCATTTGTAATCATAAGGCTAATGTGGCAGGGTGAGGAGCTGAACCTACCTTCTCCAGAAAGGGCTCCATCCTTTGTTCTTTATCCCACAGATTTTTAGAAGCCTGGGGAGGGGGCCCCCGAGAAGGAGGAGACCTGCGTGATGGCAGAGGGTGAGAAGGCCCAGGGAAGAGGAATGTATCCTCTGGGATCAGAGACAAGATAAATGCTTGAATCAACACACACCCCCACAGAGGTATATTTAGTAAACTTTGTTTCTCACAGGGCTTGAAAGATCAAAATTGCTTTTTAAAAAATAATAAAAAGGAAACAGCCACTGTGGTTTCTTTTGACACCAGCCCAATTTCTTGGCTGTCACAATACTTCCAAATAACATGTGTAAGCCTTCGCTGGGATGTCTCATTCCCCCTAAAACCCAAGGCAAAAGACAACAACAAATGTCTGCTGTTTCAGCTGCATAACAATGTGTGGTCAGAGGCTTCCTGAGATCTCTAACGTTCCTGGATGCTTTATAGGACCTGATGTTTTTCCTGCAAGTACAAAATGGCTTTATGCAAATATAACACCGGCTAATGGTGTCAGCCCAAGCCTGAACTACTGGGTTCATTATGTAGTGGTCCTGGATAACCTTTGAAATCCACCTGGTCAGCCTTTACAGCTGTAAAAAATACAGGCCATCATAGTCTTCCTCATGGGAGACAGAACTTTTGGGCTGTGGATGTTGCAAGGTTTCGCTGTGGTCGTGAGAGATTTCTCACTCGGCCCCCACAGACGCCCCAGGTCTCTCCATTCTCCCGCACCCTCACTTTTTTTATAGCTCAGAGGAGAAAGTACATTTTTTCCTATTCAAGATTAACCTTTCCATCTATTGTTTTGATCCCATTTTACATCTAGGACTTAGACTCCAGTCATTCTATCTCTCTCCCATATTTTTTAAAAAGTGTGTAATCAGCTTTATTGAAGTGTAATTCATATACAGTAAAATGCAACCATTTTAGCAAATGGGTGAGTTTTGACAAATGAATATACCTGTGTAAGCACTAGCCCCACAATCAAGATGTAAAACAGTGCTGTCTCCCCAAAAAGCTGCCATCTGCACTCAATTGCCCAGCAACCACTGCTGAGAAGTGACAGATCTGCTTTCTGTCACTATAGATTAGTTTTGGCTGTAGTAGAATTTCATATAAATGGAATCGTATGGAATTCATTTTTTTATGTTTGACTTCTTTTGTTCAGCATAATGTTTTTGAGATGTATCCTCTTGTGTGTATCAGCAGTTCACTCTTTTTATTGTTAAGTAGTATTCCATTGTATAGATACACTAGTTTATTTATCCATGTACCTGTTGATGGACGTTTGGATTGTTTTCATAGTTGTATGAGCTATGAACATACATATACAATCTTCATGAAGACATGTTTTCATTTCTCTTGGGTAAATACCTAGAAGTGAAAATTTGAGTTGTATGGTAAATGCATGTTTAGTTTCTAAGAAACATCCAAATTTTTTCCCAAAGTGGCCATATAATTTTATGCTTCTGCCAGAAATATGTGAGGAGTCCACTTGTTTCATATTTTTACCAACACTTGGTATTGTCAGTATTTTTGCCATTTTAGTGGATGTATAGTGGTATCTCATTGTAGTTTTAATTTTCATTTTCCTGTTGACTAAAAATGTTGAGGATCTTTTCATGTGCTTCTTGGCCATTTGTATCTTCTCTTGTGAAGTGTCCATTCAAATCCTTTGCCCATTTTTTTGGTTCTTGTATTATTGAGTTGTAACACTCTTAGAACCCATAAAGACATATTTATATTGGGTTGGCCAAAAAGTTTGTTTGGGTTTTCATATGTTACAGAAAAATCCGAACGAACTTTTTGGCCAACCCAATATCTTTATATGAAATATATATGTATTAGTCTTTTCATTCTCTTAAAGGTGTCTTTCAAAGAGCACGTGTTTTTCATTTTGATGGGTCCAGTTTCTCTCTTCTATATTTCTAACCTCTGTTGGCTCCTCCCCTTCAGCGTATAAACATGCTCCAATCCCTCCGATTACTACCAAACCAAACCAAAGAAAAACAAGACAACTACCACTTCCCCCACCACCTCCACAAGCCCTTTATTGAATTCACATCCCATTCTAGCTACTGTCGTATCCTTCCTCCTCCATTCACAGCCAAGCAGCTCAAAAGAAAAGACTTTATTTATTGTACCTACATCTTCTAAACCCATTCCGTCTTTAACCCACTCCCACCACTCCACTGTGAAATCTCAGGTAGGGTCATGGACCCAGAAGCACAGCCAGGTTCTAAACTCTAGACCATTCTCAGCTTGCCAGGGCAGGGCTGGGGGACAAAGCCTGGGTGGAGGCGGGGCCCTTGTGGTCGACTGGTGAGGACTGGGAAGCCCTTCAACCACTTTTTCTTGGTGTTTCACTCCTGCTTTCTCCTGGTTTCCTCTAATGTCTTTGTGTTGTTGTCTAAATAATCATCACATCAACACATTCCCTTAGAAATGACTGATGAGGAGTTACCATAGGAGAGTGCTTGATGAGAGTGACCTTTCCTGGCCTCCCCTCTAGTTATGCTACCACCCCCAGCCCAGAACCTCTCCACCACCCAGCTCTCTTCCCACTTGCTCCATCAGATGGGCTCTTGGAATTCATCACTCCTGACAACCCTGCAGTGCTGGCCAGTGCCCATATTCTCTTTTTCTCCTGAACATTCCCTGTCTTGCTTAGCAAATACATATTAAGTACCTATTTTGCAGCAGAACTCAACAACAAAATTGTTGACTTCTGGTTGTCTGTCAAATGCTGCCCTGAAGACGCTCACAGTCTAAATGAGACAACTGAGTCATCTAGCCCCACAGGGTGACATGTGAGAGCCCAGGCGAGTAATAGCAAGGGCAGCCTAGGGGAACTGGGGCTGGTAAGGGAGCTCCAAGCACTGGGGCAGCACCCACAAAGGAGGGCGAATGCACATGTAAGGGAAGTGAGGTGTGAGAGCACAGGCATTTATGGTGAACAGTCCACATGGGGGAGCTTAGGGAACCTGTGGGAAGCATCATAGGATGTAAGTATTCTCTCTTTTAACAGAAGTGGGATTGTAGCCAAGCGTATGGCTGGACTACATTTCCCAGCCTCCCTTGGTGTTAGGTGGGGACACCAGTGGAATGTGAGCAGAAGTGGCGTGTGCTACCTGGAGCCAAGGCTTTGTAAGAGTGGGTGTGCCTCCTTCATGCTCTCTTCCCCTTTTTGAGAACTGGGCAGAGACCATAACAAGGCCCTATGGAGACATTAGAGCCACATAATGGAAGAAGCTCCGGCTTTTAATGACTGTGAAGCAAAGCCACCCTGCAAAGCTAAATAATCAGCCAAGATTGTTATAGGAACAGCAAGTAAACTTCTAATGTGTTAAAACATGGGAAATTTTGAGGATATCTTTATTGTTGCAGTATGGCCCTACCCTACATAACACATTCTAATTATGACACATTTGTGAAAACCCTATTAAAAACACACATATGTATAGAAAAGAAATGGAATAAAATATACCAAGATGTTAATAATGGTGGTTACCTATAGGTGGTGGAATTATGGGAGGATTTCCTTTTCTTTGCATTTTTCTCCCTTTCCCAAATTCGCGACAATGAGCATGTGTTATTTTACAGTCATGACAACTATAAATTCTCTAAATTCAGGTAGTTACAGAGATAATAACAAGTTGAGAAAGAACCTCATTACCAGAAGGCATGTAACAAGTCTATTCAAGTACAGAATTTAAGGGTAGAAAAAAGCAGAGGAAAAAGCAAGAAAATAATTCAGTTTCATATTCATTGAGTACATAGTCATGCAAAGAAAAAGAGTAGGAGCCTGAAGCAAGATGGCAGAGCAGAAGGACGTGCTTTCACTCCCTCTTGTGAGAACACCAGAATCCCAACTAGCTGTTGGACAATCATCGACAGGAAGACACTGGAACTCACCAAAAAAGATACCCCACATCCAAAGACAAATGAGAAGCCACAGTGAGACAGTAGGAGGGGTGCAATCACAGCAAAATCAAATCCCATAACTGCTGGGTGGGTGACTTACAGACTGGAGAACACTAATACCACAGAAGTCCACCCACTGGAGTGAAGGTTCTGAGCCCCACATCAGGGTTCCCAACCTGGGGGTCCGGCAACAGGAGGAGGAATTCCTAGAGAATCAGACTTTGAAAGCTAGTGGGATTTGATTGCAGGACTTTGACAGGACTGGTGGAAACAGAGACTCCACTCTTGGAGGGCACACACAAAGTACTGTGTGCATCGGGACCCAGGGGAAGGAGCAGTGAACCCAGGGACAACTGAACCAGACCTACCTGCTAGTGTTGGAGGGTCTCCTGCAGAGGCGGGGGTGGCTGTGGCTCACCGTGGGGACAAGGACACTGGCAGCAGAAGTTCTGGGAAGTACTCCTTGGTGTGAGCCCTCCCAGAGTCTGCCATTAGGCCCACTAAAGAACCCAGGTAGGCTCCAGTGTTGGGTTGCCTCAGGCCAAACAACCAACAGGAACCCAGCCCCACCCATCAGCAGTCAAATGGATTAAAGTTTTACTGAGCTCTGCCCACCAGAGCAACACCCAGCTCTACCCACCACCAGTCCCTCCCATCAGGAAACCTGCACAAGCCTCTTAGATAGCCTCATCCACCAGAGGGCAGACAGCAAAAGAAAGAAGAACTACAATCCTGCAGCCTGTGGAACAAAAACCACATTCACAGAAAGATAGACAAGATGAAAAGGCAGAGGGCTATGTACCAGATGAAGGAACAAGATAAAACCCCAGAAAAACAACTAAATGAAGTGGAGATAGGCAACCTTCCAGAAAAAGAATTCAGATTAATGATAGTGAAGATGATCCAGGACCTCGGAAAAACAATGGAGGCAAAGATCGAGAAGATGCAAGAAATGTTTAACAAAGACCTAGAAGAATTAAAGAACAAACAGAGATGAACAATACAAAAACTGAAAAGTACACTAGAAGGAATCAATAGCAGAATAACTAAGGCAGAAGAACGGATAAGTGACCTGGAAGACAGAATGGTGGAATTCACTGCTGCAAAACAGAATAAAGAAAAAAGAATGAAAAGAAATGAAGACAGCCTAAGGGACCTCTGGGACAACATTAAATGCAACAACATTCACATTATATGGGTCCCAGAAGGAGAAGAGAGGGAGAAAGGACCCGACAAAATATTTGAAGAGATTATACTCGAAAACTTCCTTAACATGGGAAAGGAAATAGCCACCCAAGTCCAGGAAGTGCAGCGAGTCCCATAAAGGATCAACCCAAGGAGAAACACTCCGAGACACATAATAATCAACTTGGCAAATATTAAAGACAAAGAAAATTACTGAAAGCAGCAAGGGAAAAATGACAAATAACATACAAGGGAACTCCCATAAGGTTAACAGCTGTTTTCTCAGCAGAAACTCTACAAGTCAGAAGGGAGTGGCATGATATACTTAAAGTGATGAAAGGGAAGAACCTACAACCAAGATTACTCTACCCAGCAAGGATCTCATTCAGATTCGATGCAGAAATCAAAAGCTTTACAGACAAGCAAAAGCTAACAGAATTCAGCACCACCAAACCAGCTCTACAACAAATGCTAAAGGAACTTCTGTAAGTGAGAAACACAAGAGAAGAAAAGGACCTACAAAAACAAACCCAAAACAATTAAGAAAATGGTCATAGGAACATACATATCGATAATTACCTTAAACATGAATGGATTAAATGCTCCAACCAAAAGACACAGGCCCACTGAGTGGATACAAAAACAAGGCCCATCTGTATGCTGTCTACAAGAGACCCACTTCAGACTTAGGGACACATAGAGACTGAAAGTGAGGGGATGGAAAAAAGATATTCCATGCAAATGGAAATCAAAAGAAAGCTAGAGTAGCAATACTCATATCAGATAAAATAGATTTTAAAATAAAGAAGGTTACAAGAGACAAGGAAGGACACTACATAATGATCAAGGGATCAATCCAAGAAGAAGATATAACAATTATAAATATATATGCACCCAACATAGGAGCACCTCAATACACAAGGCAACTGCTAACAGCTATAAAAGAGGAAATTGACAGTAACACAATAATAGTGGGGGACTTTAACACCTCACTTACGCCAATGGACAGATCATCCAAAATGAAAATAAATAAGGAAACAGAAGCTTTAAATAACACAATAGACCAGATAGATTTAATTTATATTCATCGGACATTGCAGCCAAAAACAGCGGATTACACGTTCTTCTCAAGTGCTCATGGAACATTCTCCAGGATAGATCACATCCTGTGTCACAAATCAAGCCTCAGTAAATTTAAGAAAATTGAACTAATATCAAACATCTTTTCTGACCACAACGCTATGAGATTAGAAATGAATTACAGGGGAAAAAACGTAAAAAACACAAACACATGGAGGCTAAACACTACATTACTAAATAACCAAGAGATCACTGAAGAAATCAAAAAATACCTAGAGAAAAATGACAATGAAAACATGACAATCCAAAACCTATGGGATGAAGCAAAAGCAGTTCTAAGAGGGAAGTTTATAGCTATACAAGCCTACCTCAAGAAACAAGAAAAATCTCAAATAAATAATCTAACCTTACACCTAAAGGAACTAGAGAAAGAAGAACAAACAAAACCCAAGTGAGCAGAAGGAAAGAAATCACAAAGATCAGAGCAGAAATAACTGAAATAGAAACAAAGAAAACAATAGCAAAAATCAATAAAACTAAAATCTGGTTCTTTGAGAAGATAAACAAAATTGATAAACCATTAGCCAGACTCATCAAGAAAAAGAGGGAGAGGACTCAAATTAATAAAATTAGAAATGAAAAAGGAGAAGTTACAACAGACACTGCAGAAATACAAAGCATCCTAAAAGACTACTACAAACAACTCTATGCCAATAAAATGGACAAACTGGAAGAAATGGACAAATTCTTAGAAAGGTATAACCTTCCAAGACTGAACCAGGAAGAAATAGAAAATATGAACAGACCAATCACAAGTAATGAAATTGAAACTGTGATTAAAAATCTTCCAACAAACAGAAGTCCAGGACCAGATGGCTTCACGGGTGAAGTCTATCAAACATTTAGAGAAGAGCTAACACCCATCCTTCTCAAACTCTTCCAAAAAATTGCAGAGGAAGGGACACTCCCAAACTCATTCTATGAGGCCACCATCACCCTGATACCAAAACCAGACAAAGATACTACAAAAAAAGAAAATTACAGACCAATATCACTGATGAATATAGATGCAAAAATCCTCAACAAAATACTAGCAAACAGAATCCAACAACACATTAAAAGGATCATACACGATGATCAAGTAGGATTTATCCCAGGGATGCAAGGATTCTTCAATATACGCAAATCAATCAATGTGATACACCATATTAACAAATTGAAGAATAAAAACCATATGATCATCTCAATAGATGCAGAAAAAGCTTTTGACAAAATTCAACACCCATTTATGATAAAAACTCTCCAGAAAGTGGGCATAGATGGAACCTACCTCAACATAATAAAGGCCATATACGACAAACCCACAGCAAACATCATTCTCAGTGGTGAAAAACTGAAAGCATTTCCTCTAAGATCAGGAACAAGACAAGGATGTCCACTCTCACCACTATTATTCAACAGAGTTTTGGAAGTCCTAGCCACAGCAATCAGAGAAGAAAAAGAAATAAAAGGAATACAAATTGGAAAAGAAGAAGTAAAACTGTCACTGTTTGCAGATGACATGATACTATACATAGAGAATCCTAGAGATGCCACCAGAAAACTACTAGAGCTAATCAATGAATTTGGTAAAGTTTCAGGGTACCAAATTAATGCATAGAAATCTCTTACATTCCTATACACTAATGATGAAAAATCTGAAAGAGAAATTAAGGAAACACTCCCATTTACCACTGCAACAAAAAGAATAAAATACCTAGGAATAAACCTACCTAGGGAGACAAAAGACCTGTATGCAGAAAACTATAAGACACTGATGAAAGAAATTAAAGATGATACCAACAGATGGAGAGATATACCATGTTCTTGGATTGGAAGAATCAATATTGTGAAAATGACTATACTACCCAAAGCGATCTACAGATTCAATGTAATCCCTATCAAATTACTAATGTCATTTTTTAAAATTTATTTATTTTATTTTTGGCTGCTTTGGATCTTTCCTGCTGCATGCAGGCTTTCTCTAGTTGCGGCGAGTGGGGGCTACTCTTCATTGCGGTGTGCAGGCTTCTGATTGCAGTGGCTTATCTTGTTACGGAGCACCGGCTCTAGGCTCATGGGCTTCAGTAGCTGTGGCTCATGGGGTTCAGTAGTTGTGGCGCACGGGCTTAGTTGCTCCGCGCCATGTGGGATCTTCCCAGACCAGGGCTCGAACCCATGTCCCCTTCATTGGCAGGCGGATTCTTAACCACTGCACCACCAGGGAAGCCCCACCAATGGCATTTTTTATGGAACTAGAACAAAAAATCTTAAAATTTGTATGGAGACACAAAAGACCCGAATAGCCAAAGCAGTCTTGAGAGAAAAAAACAGAGCTGGAGGAATCAGACTCCCTGACTTCAGACTATATGACAAAGCTACAGTCATCAAGACAATATGGTACTGGCACAAAAACAGAAATATAGATCAATGCAACAAGATAGAAAGCCCAGAGGTAAACCCACACACCTATGGTCAACTAATCTATGACAAAGGAGGCAAGGATATACAATGGAGAAAAGACAGCCTCTTCAATAAGTGGTGCTGGGAAAACTGGACAGCTACATGTAAAAGAATGAAATTAGAACACTCCCTAACACCATACACAAAAATAAACCCAAAATGGATTAGAGACCTAAATATAAGAGCAGACACTATAAAACTCTTAGAGGAAAACATAGGAAGAACACTCTTTGACATAAATCACAGCAAGATTTTTTTGATCCACCTCCTAGAGTAATGGAAATAAAAACAAAAATAAACAAATGGGACCTAAGGAAACTTAAAAGCTTTTGCACAGCAAAGGAAACCATAAACAAGACAAAAAGGTAACCCTCAGAATGGGAGAAAATATTTGCAAACGAATCAACGGACAAAGGATTAATCTCCAAAATATATAAACAGCTCATGCAACTCAATATTAAAAAAAACAAACAACCCAGTCCAAAAATGGGCAGAAGACCTAAATAGACATTTCTCCAAAGAAGACATACAGATGGCCAAGAAGCACATGAAAAGATGCTCAACATCACTAATTATTAGAGAAATGTAAATCAAAACTACAATGAGGTATCACCTCACACCAGTTAGAATGGGCTTCATCAGAAAATCTACAAACAACAAATACTGGAGAAAAGGGAACCCTCTTGTGCACTGTTGGTGGGAATGTAAACTGAAACAGCCACTATGGAGAACAGTATGGAGGTTCCTTAAAAAACTAAAAATAGAATTACCATATGATCCAGCAATCCCACTACTGGGCATATACCCAGAGAAAACCACAATTCAAAAAGACACATGCACCCCAATGTTCATTGCAGCACTATTTACAATAGCCAGGTCATGGAAGCAACCTAAATGCCCATCGACAGACAAATGGATAAAGAAGATGTGTTACATCTATACAATGGAATATTACTCAGTCATAAAAAGGAATGAAATTGGGTCATTTGTTTAGACGTGGATGGATCTAGAGACTGTCATACAGAGTGAAGTTAGTCAGAAAGAGAAAAATAAATATCGTATATTAACGCATATATGTGGAACCTAGGAAAATGGTACAGATGAACTGGTTTGCAGGGCAGAAATTGAGACACAGATGTAGAGAACAAACGTATGGACACCAAGGGGGGAAAGCCGCGGGGGGGTGGGGCTGGTGGTGTGATGAATTGGGCAATTGGGATTGACATGTATACACTGATGTGTATAAAATTGATGACTAATAAGAACCTGCTGTATTAAAAAAAGGGATCAAATGTATTCTATTGGAAAGAAGCAAAAATTTACTGTCTAAATTATATAATAATTTAATGATATTTAGCATCTATTGCAGATGTATTTATTATTGCAGATTGTATTTGCTTTATCAATGTCTTTGTTTTGGTAATCTGTGCTGTTTGGTCATTTCTTTTTTTTTTAATTTGAAGTATAGTTGATTTACAATGTTGCGTTAGTTTCTGCTGCACAATAAATTGATTCAGTTATACATAAAAAAAAAAAAAAAAAGAGTAGGGACACCACAGAGGAAAGCCCCAGCCCATGCCCAGCCTGCGTTGTTACCCCTGCCCCGAACCTCTGTCCACCTCATGCCATACCCTGTTGCTGCAGGCATTTGGGGGTGGGGGAGAGGTTTTAGCTTCTGTTTTTATTTTCCTTCATATTGTTTAGGGAGCTGAGGCTATACATGAAGTTAACAGAGAGAGGGTCTAGGACCAGCAGGCAGAGAAAGGAGAGTCAGGTGTTGGAAGGTGGACACTAGTAGGACAGAGATGCTGCACATACTTCTGGAAACTCACTCCTCCCCAGCATATAGTACAGAGCACATACTATACATGTTAGATGTCTGACTGTTCTATCCTGAATTCCAAGGCAAGAAAGAAAAGCAGGAAAAGGAGGGAGGGAGCTTTCAAAGGAACAGGAAAGGGAAAGGAAGAGAAAAAGATCAATAGAGTTTAAGGAAAGAGTTGGACAAGAGGGAAAAGTGAGGGAATGAAAAGATGAGAGGAGGGACATCAAACTGGAGGAAAAGAAAATAATGAAGAGAAAAAATAGCAAATGGGGAGGTACTTTTCGCAGGATGACAGAGGCCTTTTCACGGTGAAAGAGAACTGTGGGGTCTGGGAGGATTTGGTATGATAATTAGGGCTGAGGAGCCAGGGGTCGAAGTCAGTGAGGGCTCCCCAGGCATCAGTCCCAATTCCAGGTGGAGCAGCTCCGCCAGGGTGCAGTGTGAGGCTCTTTTCTTTGCATTTTTCACCTGCAATTCACCTCCTCCCTGGGGATGCTGGGGAAACAACAATTCTGTTGATGCCAAGTTGCTTGGATAGATTCTGCTACCTGCTATTTGAGGGATAGGACAGGCATAGAGCTTTCTGGAGATTAATTTTTGATTTATTGGTGGTAACAATGGTTTATTCTGATACACCCCAGGGTAAAGAAAGGGCTGTAAATATTTTAAATGCTGTTAGCCAGTGACAAGAAACATAACTGGTTGGGGAGCAGGGCAGATGGGAATTTCAAATACCTTCCCTAAATTACTTAAAGGCAAACTGTGAACACTTGCTAGCTTGTTTAAGAGGGAGGCTGAGGGTAGGTGAGAGAAACATTAAATTGTTACCTTATTAACTGGGACAGCATCTTGTTTTCTCCATAGAGTGCATTTGCTTTTGCTACAGATTGGATTGGCTTGGCTTTCACAGCTTGCTGAGGCAGTGTAAGGAGGCAGCTTTCAGACTCCTGAAAAGACGAGTGATCAAGGACCAGAGCCACCTGACCCATACTCTCCACCAGGACGAGAGGAGCTCAGGACAAAGAAGCAGGGTGGGGTGGTGGGTAAAGCCTTGGACCATGAGTCCAGCCTGGTTGTATGACCTTGGATGAGTAATTTTGACCCTGAATCTCAGTTTCTCTACCTGTAACATGGGACAATAATCCTTGCTGGTGTGGCAGGATGAAGATTGTGAAGTCCGGGAGTATTTGGTATGATTCTTGGAAGAAACAGCCCTCTGGGGTTTGCTTTTTCAGCCTCTTCAGCCCTGTTTGTCAGGCAGAGAAGAGGCTATTTCTTCTCACATGACAAGGAGTGTGTGGCTCACTGTGGCTGAGTGAGGGAATGTGGGTGATGGTCAGCGTCAAGCTCCCTGGAAGCCGGGATTAGGATGAGGTGAGTAAGGTATTATACTTGCCCCAGGTGTGCAAATTTAACGGGGTGCCAAAAAACTCAGTCATCAAGATGAATAATATTTTAATGTAATACTTTTAAAGATCAAAATTAATGCAAAAAAATCCATGATGAACAAAATATCTAATTTTAAAATAGAGACAGGATCAGTTCCCATCTCATAAAACAAGCTTTTTCTTCCCCCTGAGCACAGAGGCAGGGATTCCCTGGGGTGGAGGAAACACTGCCTGGGACTCCGTATTGAGATTTTGTCCCTCTTGGCCTCTCAGTTTAGGGTATGACTCCTTTCCTTCTCTGGCCTCCAGCTTTCCCAGCAGAGCCAGGAGACGCAGGCCACTTGCTCACAGGTTCTGGAGTAAGACCAGGCTGCACTTCAGTCCTGTCCCATTGTTTACTAGCTCTGGGAGAGTGGGATAGTTGCTTAACATTCTATAAGCCTCAGTTTCCTATCTGTAAGCCTCAGTTTTCTCACCTGTGCCGGCCTCATGGGGTTACTCTGAAGATTAAATGAGATAATGTGGGGAGAGGGATGGACTGGGAGTATGGGGTTAGTAGATGCAAACTACTACTACATATAGAATGGATAAACAGCAAGGTCCTACTGTATAGCACAGGGAACTATATTCAATATCCTGGGATAAACCATAAAGGAAAAGAATATGAAAAAATAATATATATGTATATAACTGAGTCACTTTGCTGTACAGCAGAAATTAACACAACATGGTAAATCAACTATACTTCAATAAAAAAATAAAAAATAAAATTTAAAAAATGAGATAATGTACATAAAGCATGTAACAGAGGGACTGGTCCATATTAAGTGCTTAATAAACATTTGTTATTATTTTTATCCATAAAATGGGTATCATGTCCTCAGCCCCAAAGTGAGACAAGTTATATGCTGAAGAGCATGATAATACGTAGAAGGAAGGACAGAGCTCCATTACACTCCTGGAAGCCACCAGGAAGACAGTTCTATATGCTCCTCCCTCCAGCTCCTAAAAATTCTGGTCCTGGCCTGGGCATCTCAGCAGCCCCTCCCAAGAGAGGTTCAAGGCTGGACCCTGACCTGCTGGCCACCTGCCACAGTGAGGCTGCTAATCCCCACCACCTGGAGCAGGTGCTGCCAGCCCAGTGACAGGTCACCATGAAGAAGCAGACTCAGGGCAACTGAGCTGGGGGTCCTGGTGATGAAAAGCTCCCCACGGACTCTGTAACTGGTCCTGCTTCCCCTTTTAAGTTGGGTACTAAGAGCATGGAGCTAAATTTATGGCCCATCTTTAGCGAGAGCATAATCCTTCATTTCGTGCATTAGGTTACAAACCTCCATTTAAAATGCACGCTCTTATTTTCAGTTTGTCTCATTTCCAGTCACTTGTTTTAATTTACTTTAAGCTGCCTTAAATCCATTTTGAAACAAGGTGAGGAATAAATAAATACATCCTATCTGTATTTAAACAGCTTTCCATTGTATATGTATATATTCTTGTGTATCTCTTTTGCAAGAATTACTGCCTGCTGATGCCTGCAAATGGCTGTGTTTGCGTTTGCTAATTGTGTAACTGACTGGATTCAAAACTGAGAGCTCTGATGTGTACCTAGGAAGCAAGGAAACAGAGTGTTTTCATTTTCAATATAAAAAGCAGGGTTGGGCCCAGGTGTCTGCCCTAGGAAGAGTCAGTTTAAGGCAGTGGTTCTCAACTGGGGCCAATTTTGCCTCCCAGGGGGCACTCACTTGGCAATATCTGGAGACATTTTTGGTTGTCACAGCTCGGGGTGCAGGGAAGGCATCTGGCATTGCTACTGACATCTAGTGGGTAGAGGCCAGGGATGCTGCTAAACATCCCGCAATGCAGCCCCCACCATAAGAATGATCTGGTCCCAAATGTCAACAGCGCCGAGGCTAAGCAGCCCTGACTTAAGGGTAGAAGGAGGGAGGAGGGGCAGAGTCTTGTAGGGACCAAGGGGGGCTAGAAACCATGGGGGCAGCTCCTGAACCTGGTCAGGAAGAGGGAGCAGATGAGGGCCCATCTCCTCAATTCCCAGGAGACCCTAGTGCTCCCATAAAGCCACAGAAGCAAGAGCAACTTGGGAAAGAAAGGCCTTCTCCAGTCCGAGAGGGGCTGGCTTCCGGTTGGCTGGGATAGGGAGCCTTTCTCCACTGGGATCTCCACCCCACCAGGCTCTCTGCTGTATTGGCCCAGGGGAGCCCTTCTCGGGGTCAGAGGGCAGAAGAAACACAGGCAAGGGGCCTTCGTTCCCAGCCCCTCTCTGTGGAGCTGCCTCAGGCTGGCCAGTTCCTCAACCGAAGTCACAGCCCTTCTCCAGGCGGCCGACTCCACGTGCCTCTCCTTAGACAACCTGTAGCTCCCCCTTCGCCACTGACCACCACACTTCTGCCACCAGCCAGCTCTGCACACATGGGCAAGTCACTCAGCCTCTGTGGCTTTCATTTTCCTAGTTTGTGAGGTGAGGGGTTGGACTAGATAACCAACTCGCAGATTTTCTGTATAGGAATGAAAATGTCCTGGCCTGGGCTGCTGCCCAGATCCTGGGTTGGGGGCAGCAGAAGCAGGCATCCTGTGGCAACTGTATGCATCCCAGGCCTTCCAGAGGGGGCCCTGGGGAGGGCAGGAGAAGGCTGGGAGCCCCAGGTCCTCTTGTTGGCTGTCCTGGTGACCTGCTGGGGCGTGGAGGTGGGGTAAGCTCTTCTGGGTCCTCCGAGGCCCCCTGACTCCCTCCCACCCTCCTCTTCCAACCACACCTCTCTCAAGGCTATATGCATTCTCCTAGGCCCAGGTGCTCCAGGCCAGGAAGCCCCGGGGACCACTGGACACTCAGCGCTGCCCTGCTGGTACCAGCTGGTGGGCTGGGCAGCTTCCTAGGCAAAACTGAACAAAGCTTTCTGGATGCTACATGCTGGCAGAGCCGGCTAGAGGCCAAGGAGGCCCCCTGCCTCGGGGCGATGTTGCATCCGCCAGCCCAGACTTACAGGCATCGTTCCTGCTCTGATGGACCATCAGGGCTAGACCTCAGCAACCTCCTTTTAGAAAATGGGCGGGGATGGAAGCATGGTTGATGGGGTCACAGTCAGTGAGCGGTGAGCAGTGCCCACGTCAGGCATGAATAAGCAAACACTTGCTGAGTCCACATGGAGTGCACGCTCCGTGCCAGGCGCCTTCATAGAGAGCATCTCATTTAATCTCACGAGTCCTCGGTGGTGAGGTGGGTCATCGTGCAGCCGTTTCTCATTGAAGACTCAGCGTAGAGAGGGGAAATGACTTTCCCAGGGTCACACTGTCAGCAAATGGAAGAGCGAGGGTTTGAACCCAGGACTATGGGCTCTAAACCCTGACAGCTTCCCATTACACCACACCTTACAGAGTCTCACCTTACAGAGACCACCCTCACTCTTCCTCCCCATCAAGGGAAAAGGCAGGGTTAAGTGAGAGCTGCCAGCTGCCAGTGTCAAGTCTGTCGGGGCTTTCCAGGCTCTCCAGGGTCTTCAAGCCAGCACGGCAAGAGGGCTGGGAGTGCCTGCGGGGAGGTAGGGAGGCCATTCCAGGAGAACAAGACCACCGAGGTGTGGCCCCTCGGCACACAGCCTTCTTGCTGGGCCCACCCCACCTGATGCTGGGCGGATCAGGTCCTTTGGAGCATCTTCCATGGCATCTTCCAGTGGGGACGGGGTCTAAGGAATCTCCCACCAGCCTTGCCTCCACCTGGGCCGCGGCTACATGGGAGGCAAATTTTGCTAGCCTGTCAATCAGTAACAAGGTCCCTTTTCCCCTTTGAGTCTGCAAGGGGCAAAGATGAGAAAATGTCCCTTTCTCTCCATTACACTTCTTAGCTGGACTGTAGAATTCTCTCCTCCCTCCCATCCTTCTTCCCTCCTTTCCTCCCCTTTCTGTCCCATCCACATCCAACCTCCCTCCCTCAACACAGACTCAGTCACCAACTTCCTCTGTGCTCCCAAGAAACCAGTGCATGCCTTATCACAGCCTTGTCACCTGGCATTATAATTGCTTCTTGTTGTCTGTCTCCCCCCGCCTCTTTGAGCTCATATCCCTGCCCTGGCCCAGGGCCTGGCAGGCTAAGGGCCTGTGGGAGAACCCAGCTCCTCCATTTGCTTCCTCCACAGGTGGGCCCGGCTCTGGGCTTGGTGCTGGGAGAGGCGTTCAGGAACTAGGAGACTCATCACTGCTTCCAGCCTCCTGGACTGTGTACATGGAGACAACCCAGGGTCAAGCAGGGCAGGGGCGGTACAGTAACCTCCAAAATATTACTAAGACTTTTTGGAAAGAGGAGATGAGGACCGAAGTTGTCAGAGAAGTCACTAAGGAAAAGGTGGGATCCTTAGGGATGCATGGAGCTGGCCTGGTGCAGGGGGCTACTCCAGGTCGGGGGAGGGGAGGCGCAGTGAGGGCGGGGGACGTGGAGGGTGGCCCCAGCCAGATCAGAGGGTGGGCGCTGGGGAGAGGAGGGAGAGGACTAAGGTCAGTTCCTGGTCTCCCTGCTTGTCGGCCACCTGCTCCTCCACAGGCTGACTGAGGCCCGCGGACGCCAGCTCTCGCTCACTCCTCACAGCAGCCCGTGGGGAGGCGGGCCAGCTTCTAGCTCCGTTTCGCAGGTCGACAGCAGAGCGAGCAGAAGCTCCAAGAGGTTCAGCAAGTGCTCAAGACCAAAAGATAAGGGCAGTCACCCCTTCATGCTACCCTGGGTGATCCTACTCTGGAGAGACAGGAGGCTCCCAGCCTCCTATCTGGGCTGTGTTCGGGGACTGCACTGGGGGGTCACCTGCTGACCCCTACAGGTGAGCAGAGTCCGGCCTTGCAACCTCCCACCTGCTGGGCTCCCGGGTCGGCTGATTCTCCTTCCAGGTCTCTGTGTTGTGCACACAACGCACAGTGCCCCGACCCCATCTTCAAAGCACCCCCTGCAGCACGTGGCCAGGAGGAGTGGCATGCCCCCTGCAGGCAGGGTTGTGACGCTGCCAATGCCTGCAGTGTGGGGGATTGATTGGGCAGCGGTGTCACAGAGAAAAGAGCACTGGTCTTGGAGCCAAGATCTTGAATTTGAATCTCAGCTCTGCTGTTTACAGACAAGTCACGTCACCGTTCTGAGTCTCTTTCTCCTCCTCCGTGAGCTGAGGGAATGGTTGGTACCAACCCCCAGTCATCGTGGAGGGCAGAAGGAGATGACCTCTATGAAAGCACTTTCTTGGTGCTGAGCACGTGGAGCTTGAAGCCTGGGTCTCCACGTGTAATTCACTGTAAACCGCAGTGATCATCTATATTCTACAGAATCACAGCATCTGGGCACTGGAGTGGGCTGAGGGGGTTGTAGATTTCTCCTTCCTACCCTATTCAGAACTCCGGTTACAGCATCATTCCTGATGGTGGCCAACGTGTCTCTGCTTGATCCTGTCTAGAGGCCCAAGCTCACCACATGTGGACGCCCCAGACAGTGCTCAGGGTTAGAACGTTCTGCCTTTCACTGACCTGAAGTCTGCCTCTCTCCCCTGCTTGCACACATACAGTCTGACACACACCAACAGGAACATAAATATTCATGACATGTGGCTAATGCAGTCGGCTTATAGGATTCCCAGTGCTTCAAATGGGAGATTTTGGTACAAGAAGCCTTTTATCTGGGGAGGGGGCCCGGGTGGGGAGTGGTGGATGCGAGCAGGAGAGAGGAGCCTCTGAGTGGTCGGGAAGCCTGCCCTTCACTGCGGCAGCCCAAGTGTCTGAATTTGAAGGGAAGGTTAGCTGGCAGCTGCCATCTTGGTCTCTGGGCCATGAGAATCAATCAGCTTTGGAGGATTTTACTCAGGAGACCCCTTCCTGGCCCTGCAGGGCCAGTCTCAAGGTGAAAGAGTTCCTAATCAGAGGGGTCTAAACCCTCCTTACCTGGCTGCCCTGAGGCTGAGTCCTCCCAGGGGGGAGCAGAGGGTTCTCACTCCCGTCCACACTGGTTTCGAGATTTCCTCCAGAGCTGAGCCCAGGGAGGAAGTCCTAGATGACTGTGCTAACTTCCAAAGACCCCTAATAAAGTCACGCCCCACCACATCTCCAGCAGAGGAAATGCACATATTTCAAACACTTCAAATGGTGCAGCCAAGAGCTTGTACTCATATGGGGTCAGATGCTCCCACGGCTGGCCAGCCAGTATCCTCAGTGTGACCACACTTCTGAGCATCCTGGGAAAATGTGTCATCCTCTGGACTCTGCAAGGGGTGGTAAGCAAAGGGGTGGGAGAGTGGTCAGCTTGCACCTGGGCCTCAAGCCTGGAGCGTACCTGCCCCGTTGCCCCTTTCCTGGGAGCACCCACAGGGCAGAGCCTGAACTGGAGAGGAGTTTCCCTGGAAGGGAGTAGGATGACTTCTAGCTGGACTCTTGATAAGGCAAGATTTAATCACCCCAGAGCCTCCCCTCCAGCCCCTTCCAACCCTACACCTTAAGCTACTGCCCCTCCCAGTCTTAGACTCTACACAACTGACCTATGAGTGTCTCACTTCATTCCACTTGCCCATTTAGCAAAACCAGTTTTATTTCCCCCACATCGGACAGCTCCTCTGCTGAGGAAGAAAGGGAGAAGGAAAATGAAGAGTGTCAGGCTAAAGAGAAGACTGGCTGTAAAACCTGGGCTGGGCGCCCCAGATTCTCATTTATCATTCAGGCTGGGGTGTAGAACCTTCTCCTGCAGGAAATTGTTGCTCATTCCACCCACCCGCAAGGGGTAATCCCCTCCCCTCTGCATTCCTGTAACACCCTGGGCATCTTTCTATCATTGTGCTAACAACATTATATTCATTTTGCTCATGTGACTTTTTCCCCCCAAAGACCATAAGCTCCTTGAGAGCAGAATCTGTGTAGTGTTTATTCACAATACGTGCCCACCACACTGTCTAACATATAGTGGGCACTTGATAAATATTTGGTGAAAGCTTCCCTGAGCTTGTGAAATTCACAAAAGAAAATGAAGCCTCAGTACATACATATTAATGGTTCAGGTAGGGGTGGGATTGAAGTGCAATAATAGAGAAAAGAGACCTGCCTGCACTTGTACATGTTTTCCAGAGGGCTGGGTGGATGGAGCGGAGGGCAGGGACTGCAGCAGTGGGAGGAGGGTCAGGGCTCTGAGCTCTTGGGGATGAGGCCAGATGCAGGCTGCTGTCTCTGCAGGAAAGAACCACAGTCCCTGCAGCACAGAGAGTGACTGTGCCTCCAGTCACTCAGGACCAAGTGCCAGTATAAGGGGGGTGAGCAGTGAAGACAGCAGTGGTGTTACCTATGTTGAATGGCCATCCATCACCTGAGAACTCAAGACGTCTTTCAGGAGCACCCACTCTGCTCTTAGCACTGAGGGGGGCATAGAGATGAACCAAACCCAGGCCCCCACCTTCAAGGAGCTCCCAGTGCCATTGGGGAGGTAAGACTCACAGTTCTCCAGTGAGCAACTCAGCCAGGGTACAATTACAGACTGCATTGTGTGGTGTGATTGTGAGTGTCAGGGGTGAGAGGGGAGATATCACCAAAGGCCGATGGCATGCTAGGTGATATAAGGAAGTACAGACACCTCTAATGGTACCTGTAGAGAAGCAAATAATGCCCAGAGCAGCCAGAAGAAAGGGCTGCACGTCCCACCAGCTAAATGTTGAGAGCCAGGGGAAGGTTGCCTTCAGAGGCTGGAGGTAGGGAGTCAGAGCCTTGAATGATCCATAAGAAAAGAAAGTATTTAATTAGGGAGAGAAGAGTGGAAGAACAGGGCAGAGCCCAGGACACTCCATCCACTCAAGTCTGGGAAGGGGATGGGGGTGCTTGGTGTGCACCATGGAGATCTTCTTCCCCGTGAATGAATTTTTGTTAAGTTTAAAATTAAAGCATTAAAAACTGTAAATCATTTTAAAAGGGTATTCATTGAAAAGTTCAGCTCCCTCCTACCCTGACTACCTTCTCAGATTCCACTGGTACCTGTCTCTTATGTTATCATTCCGGAGATTTCTGAGAATATAAAAGTTTATATTTTAACACAAATGGCAACACACTACAATGTTCTATATCTTGTTTTTTAAAATTAGAAATATGTGGGTGATTATTCCATTTAAGTCCCTATAGAGTTGCTGGATTATTTTTGATGGTTTCAAATAATAATTCCATTGCACGCATGTGAGAAATGAACTTAACCAGAGCTATAATGATGCACAGTCATCAAAATTTCCAATTTTTTGCTATTGTAACTGGTATTACAATATTCTTGAATATATGTCATTTTATGCAGGTGTATCTACAGAAACAGCTGCATCAAGGAGTATGTACATTTAAAATTTGAGAGCTATTACCAATAGTCCTCCATAGAGATACCACTGTATGAGAGTATCTGTTTCCTTCCTTTCCCACAGTACTAAACTTATTTGATTTTTGCCAATCTAAGTAAAAATGATATCTCATCATTGTTCTGATTTGCACCCTGAATGAATTGAACATCCTTTCACATGTTTAAAAGGCATTGTTTGGGGCTTCCCTGGTGGCGCAGCGGTTAAGAATCTGCCTGCCAATGCAGAGGACACGGGTTCGAGCCCTGGTCCGGGAAGGTCCCACATGCTGCAGAGCAACTAAGCCCATGTGCCTCAACTACTGAGTCTGCGCTCTAGACCCTGCGCACCACAACTACTGAAGCCCACTCGCCTAGAGCTCGTGCTCCACAACAAGAGAAGCCACTGCAATGAGAAGCCCGCACACTGCAACAAAGTGTAGCCCCCGCTCGCCGCAAGTAGAGAAAGCCCACGCGCAGCAACAAAGACCCAACGCTGCCAAAAAAATTTAAAAAAATAAAAGGCATTATTTGCCTTTCCTTTCCTATGAAATGTTTAAATCCTTCATCCATTTTTTTCTATGAAATTGTTGGTCTTTTTCTTATCGATTTGTAGGAGCTCTTTATTTATTAAAGTAACCTCTTTTATGATGTTGCAAATACTTTCTTATCTATCATTTGCACTCGTAGCTTTTTTAGTGTTTGTTTTGTTTTGTTTTTTTGCCAGGTAGAAATGTGCGGTTTTTATATGTCTGAGCTTATTAGTCTTTTCTTTTATGACTCTTCCAGTTCTTGTAGAGTTTCCTTTTTATTTTTAAATATTTGATTGATGATCTAGAACACATTTTGATTTTAGGAATGACAGCTTTTTTCATGTAACAATGTAGCTTGAATCTCATTCTTACCAGTGTATAAAAGTCATCTCATTCTTTTTACTGTGTGAATAGTGATTCTATCACATGGATTTACTTTATTAACCAGTTTTCCAAATTATAGGTGGTTAGATTATTTCCATGTAATATGCCATTATACGCAATAATGTAATGAGTAACCCCCTCAAAGATATCTAAAAGGTAATTTAGTTTAATGCTTTTGAAACTGTCATGTGCTTATGGATTATGTGGGGCTCTGCTAACATGTGGGTTCTGATTCAGTAGGTCTGGGGTGGGGCCTGAGATCCTGCATTTCTAATGATACTGAGCTGTGGACCACATTTTGAGTAGCAAGAGTTTAGCTGACTTCTTGTACAAGTCTTCAATTCTTTTTATGCACCCCAACCACTGGGGAGGAAGTTGCACTCAGGAGACATCTCATTCCATCTCTGAATAGCCCTAGTTGAGGTTCTTCTTCGTATTAAGTCAAATCTGTATTTCTTCGCCCTAATTCTGTATCCTGGATCTGAACCACCACTCACAGCCAGCCCTTCAAGTTTCTGCCAGGCTGTTTTCTTTCCTGTGTCTTTTCCTCAGGCTGAACATCTCTTCTCCACCTGCTCCCCATGCAGCAGGGGTTGTGGGGTGGGGGTGAAGGGGAAGTGTGCGGCCCTGCCCCTGCGTCCTCCTTTTGAACTCCGGTCTCAGTTGTAAGTTCTTCCATGTCTGCTTGTCCAGGTAAAGTCATTAAGTCTTCTCAGTGCTGAAGGTCAAAGTCATGTTTCGCATCTCCCTGTTCTGGAGAAGACTCTCTTAAACTGACGATGGTGGGAGTGGCTGTTTGGGGTGGAGGAAGATCACAGAACTGGAGACAGGATGTGCTGGAAAATTAACACCTGCTCTCCAAAATAAGATGGAGCCTCCCTGATTTGCAGCATTTTCTGATTTCCACAGTGTAAATTCTCCCACTGTGACCGATTTCAGGCTGGCAGTGTGATGCCACTGTGCAGGGTAGCACGATGCTATACAGCATTTTCACCACACAGACTGAATAAACTTCAGGAACATAGATAATAGATTGTAGTATAATAATTAGAAAGTGAGGACTTTTTAGTGTCTGTTTCCTTTTTAAAAATATAATTTATTTCATTGTAAGTTTTAACAATGGCTGTGTTTAACAACTGACTTGCAAATGTTTTGAAAATTCAACCATTGGCCGTGCGAGCTAGGTCCAGCACACCCCTGGTGGGCGCCTATCTTAAAAGTCTCTCCCCTCTTCTCTGGAGGCCCTTTGCTCCCTGCTGCCTCTGAAACCCCTTTATCTCTTGTTCCCAGCCTTGAGGGCAGAGCCCACACTTCCAACATCAATGCTCTGCTGCCCCCTAGTGGCAGCTCCTGCCCTCTGCGGCTGCCTCAAACCTTAAACCCAAAGCAGGACCCACGCTCCAGCTCTGAGACAGGATCAGAGGCTCCTGCGGCTAAACAATCTCTCTCTCTCCCACTCCAGACTTCTGGAACACAAGGGGACCCAGGTCAGGGCGTCCAGGGCCTCTAGACTTGCTGCACCCTCCTCATCCCGGATTCGTGTGTTCTCACTGCCCTCTGCAGTTCCAGCAGGGTGGTGATGAGTGATGTTGGGGAAGTGGGTCTTTCCCTGGCACTGTGGCTCCATCTAGTGCCTCTGCCAGGTCAGTGACATATGCACCTCCACTGACAGCCCCATGCTGGGCACCCCTGAGAGGGAGCTGCTCTAAGGGAATTCTGACTCAAGTGCTGTAGTTTGTTGTTGTTTTTGCTTTGGGGCCCCATGCGAAGCTCTCATCAGTCATCTTCATTAGAGCTGGGGCTTCCTGAGGAGGGAAAGAAAAGGGACCATGTCAGAACGGCACCAAATCTTCCTCCACATGGTGGGACCTTCTCACTAGGAGAGCCCAATTAGAACAGCAAACTCCAGCTGGGAGGATCCTGAGGCAGTGGCCTTCTAACCATTATGGCCAAGACCCTCAGTAACAAATACGTTTTACAACATAACCCAAGACACCCTATGTAGAGAAGGTTCAGAAAGCAATACCCTTACTATGTGCAGTGTATTTTTGACATTTCCATAATTTTCTATCTTGTCCTTTCCACTAAAAAAAAAAAAAAAAAAAGTCTTTCCACAACTTAGTAAACAGAATTCACAGCTCATTAACAGGTCACCACCTGAAGTTTGCAGAACACTGGCCTAGGCTGACTTCTATTTCGCTGAGAGTAAACTGAGGACAAAGAAATAACACACGCCCAAGAGCAAATCAGGGGCAGAGCAGATCTAGTATTCAGGTCTCTGAGCTCTTCTTCCCTCACACCAGGGTCTCCTCTGGGCTCTGTCCCAGACCACCCTTTGCACTGAAGTTCAAAGGGCTCACTCTCTGTGGTCCTGGTCCATTTAGGACAGATTGTCAGGATCTGCCGACAGGCTCCTCCATGCCCCGAAAGTCAGGGGTTGCCAGCTCTCTCGCTCAGGTCTTCCCTTATGAACGTCTCCTGTTCCAGCACAAGGTGGCAGCAGAGAGAAGCAAATGGTATTGCTTGGGGCAAAGGAAAAGAGGCGTGGTAGGCTCCTGGCTGTGCTGTAACCTAAGAGATTAAAAAGCAGCATTAGCATCTTTACTTGAGGTCAGGAGCCTGGAGGCAATACTTCAAGGGTGTGGGGGACACTCTTACGACTAAACTATCAACAATAAGCATTGATGGGTATGTGAACCTGTACAATCTTCCTAGAAAGTATTTTGTCATTATGTTTAAACAATTTTTAATGTTCAAACCCACTGATTCAGAAATTCTATAATAGGAATTTAATATAGGTGCTAATTATATATACAAAGACATCCACTACAAAAAATTTTATATTTTCAATGGAAAAAAATCTAAAGAACACCAACATGGAATTAGTTTTAAAATTCTGTCACCACCACCGCCACCACAACAAAAAATGTATACTGTGCAGCCATTAGGTATATTAAGGTAGAATTTAAGGTAGAATTTTAAAAGTTTACAAAAGAGCATGTATGACCCCATTTGTGGGGTCATATGACCCCATTTGTGTAAATGCTATGACCCCATTTGTGTAAAGTGTCCAGGGAATCTCTAGGTAGTGGGGTGAAGGTGAATCACTTGGGGAGGTTCTCAAACCATGCAGCTTTCCTCAACCCTCACCCCAAGAAATTGTGATATGCTCTTCTGGGAGCCTCAGCTTCCCTTTGAGAATCATTGCAAGGGGTGGGGAGGATAGACAATTGCTGGAGGTGCACACATACTTGTTTGTGTGTAGAATGTGTGTGCTTGTAGGATGTTGATGGGATGTTCACCAGAGTGGTAGCAGGAATTGACTTTGGGTGGTGAGATTTTCAGGTGGTTTTTGGTAATAATAATACTTTTAATAATTATGATAAAAATACTGTTTATTTAACCATTCACCTCTTCAAGAACATCTGGGTTATTTCAAGTTTTTGGCTGCTACAAATAAAGTTGATCTGAATGTTTATATACAGTTTGTTGTGTGAGCATGTTTTCATTTCTCTGACATAAATGCCCAATAGCACAACTGAGATGTGTTTTATGGGCTAGCATATGGTCTATCCTGGAGAATGCTCCATGTGCACTTGAGAAGGATATATAGTCTACTGTTGGGTAGTGCTTCATAGATGTCTATTAGGTCTGGTTGGTTTATAGTGTTCTTAAAGTTTTCTATTTCCTACTTGATCTTCTGTCTAGATGTTCTGTTTTTGAAAAAGAGATATTGGGATCTCCAACTATTATTGTTGAATTGTTTATTTCTCCACTTCTGTCAGTTTTTGCTTCATGTATTTTGGTGCTCTGTCATTAGATGCATATATGTTTATAATTGTTATATCTTCCTGATGGATTGGCCCTTTTGTCATTATGAAATGTTCCTCTTTATATCTGGTAACATTTGTTTTGTTTTGTTTTAAAGTCTATTTTATCTGATATCAGTCAGTATAGCCACTTTAGCTTTCTTGTGGTTGCTATTTGCGTGGTATATCTTCTCCTTTCAGTCTATTTGTATCTTTCAAAACAAAGTGTAAGTCCTGTAGACAAAATATAGGTGGATCTTATCTTTTTTTTTTTTTTAATTTATTTATTTATTTATGGCTGTGTTGGGTCTTTGTTTCTGTGCGAGGGCTTTCTCTAGTTGTGGCAAGCAGAGGCCACTCTTCATCGCGGTGCGCGGGCCTCTCACTATCGCGGCCTCTCTTGTTGTGGAGCACAGGCTCCAGACGCGCAGGCTCAGTAATTGTGGCTCACGGGCCCAGCTGATCCGCGGCATGTGGGATCCTCCCAGACCAGGGCTCGAACCCGTGTGCCCTGCATTGGCAGGCAGATTCTCAACCACTGCGCCACCAGGGAAGCCCATCTTTTTTTATCCATTCTGACAATCTCTGTTTGGATTGTTTGGCCTATTATATTTAATGTTTGATTGGTACAGTTGGACTTACACCTGTTATTTTGCTTTTCATTTTCTACACATCTCATGTCTTTTTTGTTCCTCTCTTCCTCTTTCACTGTTTTCTTTTGCACTAAGTGAATCTTTTTAATGTAGCATTTTAATTTCTTCAATTTTTAAAAACTTTTTAAAATTTATTATTTTAATGGTTGCCCTAGGCCTTTTACCATATAACACTTAACTCGTTATAATCAGCTTCCGAGTTATACTAGCTTAATTCCAGTGATATATAGAAATGTTACTCCTATATAGCTCTATTTCCTGACATCCCCCCCCATTTTTAAAGTACAGATTTCTACATCAGACTAAAGAGCTTCTGTAAAGCAAAGGAAACCATCACCAAAATGAAAAGGCAGCCTACAGAATGGGAGAAAATATTTGCAAATCATATATCTCATAAGGGGCTGGTATCCAAAATATGTAAAGAATTCACAGAGCTCAACAGCAAAAAAAAAAAAAAAAAAAAAAACTCATTAAAAAATGCACAGGGGATCTGAAGACATTTTTCCAAAAGGCATACAGATGGCCAACAGATTCATAAAAAGGTGCTCAATGTCACTAATCATCAGGGAAATGCAAGTCAAAACCATAGTGAGCAGTTTATTTATCTCTTGTAAAATTAAAAAATTTTTTAAAAAACCATAGTGAAATATCACATCACATCTGTTAGAATGGCTATTATCAAAAAGACAACAAATAACAAGTGTTAGCCAGAATGTGGAGAAAAGGGAATGCTTTTGCACTGTTGGTGGGAGTGTAAACTAGTGCAGCTACTATGGAAAACAGCATGGAAGTTCCTCAAAAAATTAAAAATACAACTACCATATGATCCAGCAATTCCACTTTTGAACATATATCCAAAGGAAATGAAAAACCTGCTAAAAAATCTGCTAAAAAGCAGATCTGCACCCCCATGTTCATAGCAGCATTACTTACAATAGCCAAGATATGGAAACAACCTAAGTATTCATCAATGGATTAATGGATAAAGAAACTATGATGTATATATATACAACATAATATTATTCAGTAATAAGAAACACATTTGCGACAACATGGATGGACCAAGAGGATATTATCCTAAATGAAATAAGTCAGACAGAGAAAGATAAATATTGTATGATTTCACTTATATGTAGAATCTAAAAGACAAAACAAATGAACAAACATAACAAAGCAGAAATAAAGTTATAGAGACAGAGAACCTGACAGGTGGTTGCCAGAGGAGAGGGCAGTGAGGGGAGGAAAGAAATAGGTGAGGAAGATTAAGAGGTAAAACTTCCAGTTGCAAAATAAATGAGTCATGGATATGAAATGTATAGTGTGGGGAATATTGTCAATAACTATGTAATATCTTTGTATGGTGACATAGCTAGACTTAACTTGGTGATCATTTTGAAATGTACAGAAATATCAAATCACTATGGCGTGTAGCAGGAACTAACATAGTGTTGTAGGTCAGTTATACTTCAAAAACAAACAAGTAAGCTCATAGAAAAGGAGATCAAATTTCTGGTTAACCAGAGTAGGGGGTGAGGGGAGAGGGAATTGGATGAAGGCAGTAAAAAGGTACAAATTCCCAGTTATAAGATAAATAAGTACTAGGGTTGTAATGTACAACATAATAAATATAATTAACAGTGCTGTATGTTATATATGAAAGTTGTTGAGAGTAAATCCTAAGAGTTCTCATCACAAGGAAAAGCATTTTTTTCTATTTCTTTAATTTTGTATCTATAAGAGATGAGGAATGTTCACTAAATGTATTGTGATAATCATTTCATGACGTATGTAAGTCAAATCATTATGCTGTACATCTTAAACTTATACAGTGCTATATGTCAATTATACCTCAGTAAAACTGGAAGAAAAATTCAAAAAAGGAAATATATGGAAAAATTTAACCTACTCAAGAAGTTCTATGAACTGAATTTTTTTCGTAACTTATATGGTAGCAACAACTAATTTAGCTTGAAGTCACTTGGTAGCCAAACCTGACCTGAACTATTACAAGGCAATGAATTATAGCTTTATTCATCTCACTCAGTGTGAATATTCATACATTTCACTGCAGAAGTATTAATGTGTTTGATTTACAGAGTGTTTGCCTCATGTCACTGGGGTTGTTACATAATGTATGGTATTTGCACCAAATTGTCTTCCTAAAATCTGAACCATTCTGAATTCTAAAATACATCTGGCTTATTTTCCCAAAGGCACCTGGGAAAGCACTACGTTCTATTTTTCAAACTTTCTTGAAATTTTCTTTTTCTTTGCTAGTATTAAAAGAAAATATTTCTTTTCTAAGGAAAATGGAGAAAAAGGAAACAGACAAAATTTTAACTTCTGTCCATAGTTAGTCAGGACAGAACTCTTTGCACTCTCTCTGAAAATGTCCTTTCCCGAGGTGTGCAGACCACTTTGCAGTTTGTAAGCATTTACAGCCACCATTGGTCATAAGTAGTCTTCCCAAAGGAAGCTAAGGAACTGAAGCCTGGAGAGGGGAAGTGACTTGCTGGAGGTTGTGACCATGCGGCATCTCCACTGGGTGGGGTTCAGGGCAAGTTGTTCATAGGACCTCAGGAAGTCATTGCTAATAAACTGTTATGTCCAAATCACATGGTTAGTTCCAAAATTGGACTTTGGTTGGGAAGTGGCTCAAATGCAAGAAAGGGACGGTGACCAATGGTAATGGAGCCCTCTGACTGGGAGCCTAGGGGAAGTGCAGGGAGTTGTACTGGCTCCCATGGGCCCCTTCCCTTGGGGGTGAAGGGAACTGGCAGCGGCAGCACACTGATCTGCGGAAGGCATCCAACTGGTCACTGTATGGGGACACATGGAAGAGTGAGAATGGGACAGAGAGGCTTGGCACTCAAGGTCCATTTGGAGTCTGATTTAGAGAAGAAGTTGGACTATAGTTTTGGAGATCCCCAAGACCACCTGCAGGGTCAACTATTTACCAAATGGACTCACCAAACTCAGAAAAGCTGTCATACTCATGGTTACACTTTATTACAATGAAAGAAAATATTAAAACCAGCAGAGGAAATAGACACACAGGTCAGGGCCCAGGAGAGACCAGGAGCAAACTTCCAGTTGTCCTCTCCCAGTGGAGACATGTGGACAGCACTTACTTTTCTCAGCAAAGATATGTGGTGATGGAAGAAATGTTCACATATTGGGCATAGGGAAGTCATTCAAGCTTATACATGATTTAACTTGAACTTTAGGCTAACAAAAACAGGCTATTTATGGCCTGTCAGACATGCTTTGTACATCTGCTTTAACCATTAAAGAAAAGAATGCATTTAAAAATTAAAATGGAGTAACATTTGTTCAAGCATCCAAAATGGAGCTGGGTGGCCATTGTGGATGTGGTTTCAGACACATTCCTACATTACTCAGAACTTGAATTTTCTGAACTGTATCAGACTCAAGGACACCACTAGCCATATCTGCTAGCTGCCAGTTGCAACCTTATGGTCTCAAGGTCCCCCCTAGTTATTAAGCAACAACTTTGGACCCCAACCAATCCTTGCTTAACAAGCACTCTTACTTCTTGCCAGCTCCAATCCTAATTCCTGACAAACAATTTATGTAATTTTGTGGGTTTTGCCTATATAAGCCTCCCCCGTTTTGTAATCTGGCAGAACACAATACAAGTTCTTCTTGAATCTGTGTCTCCCAGACTATAGTCCTAAGTATAGCTCAAATAAAAATTCTTTCCTATTCTTATTATAGATTATTTTTTATTATTTCTGTCGACAATGGCAACATGTACAGACTATTGCCAGCCAGAGAAGCTCACCTGAGCTTATTGGGGATCAGTCATAGAGGTATGGCTGACTGCCTACATGACTGTGGGCATATTTGGTAAATCACTTGTCCCCTTTGGCCACCATTGCCAAGGTTGGTCATACCATATCACAGGTTATGTCATGATGCTCTGGAATTTCCCCAGCCAAGCATGGTCTATTGCTCTGCAATAGGAGAAGTTCAAAGGGCCATAGCCTGACTGACCCACACAGAAGCTGGAGCTCCTATATTAGTATCTCAGTGGTCATTCAGAGACTCTTTATGGGGAGTTCTGGCTTCATGAGGCCATGAACTTCCAACCTCTGGAATTCCTCCTAGACCAAAAGGACTTAAAAGAGATACAAGTGCACAATGAGATAAATGCAAATTAAAACAACAATGAGCTACCATTACACACCTATTAGAATGGCCAAAATCTGGAGCATTGGCACCAAATCACTGAATATCAAAAGCTGGTGAGGATGTGGAGCAACAGGAACTCTCATTCATTGCTGGTGGGAATGCAAAATAATAGAGCCACTTCGGGTTTTTTGTTTTGTTTTGTTTTTTATATTCCATAATCTAATGTTTAAAAGAAAAAAAAAATACAACAACAACAATGATTAAAAAAACTAATGTAATTCAAAGATTGCTGACATTCAGATAAAAGTTGCTTCACCACAAGGGATATTGGGATATTGGCAGCTCCCTTAAATCCCTCTAAAGCAGGGCCCAGTCTGGGCCCAACAGGCTGCATTTTGACCCACCAAGGGGCTTTGCTTGGCTGTGCCCAGTTTATTTAAGAAATAGAAGCTCAGTGACTTCCTGGGGGCAGGGCGGTACATACTCTCATTTGCGGGATTTCTGTTCATCCCTTATTATCTCACCCTGGCCACTTCCCATGCTCATGAACTATAACGAAGGGTGGGGTAAAGTATATGAGCTAGGGAGCCAGACTGGTTTTGAATTCTGACTCTATGACTTGCTAGCTTTGGGGCTTTGGGTAGGTAATTTAACGTCTCTGTGTTTTATTTCCTCCTTTGTAAAATGGGGCTCATAATAGACTCTAATAGTAGAGCCACTTTGGAAGACAATTTGGTGGTTTCATACAAGATCACACATGCTCTTACCATATGATCAAGTAATTGGGCTTTTTAGTATTTACCCAAAGAAGCTGAAAACTTATGTCCACACAAAAACTTGCACACAGATGTTACAGCAGCCTTATCCACAGTTGCCAAAACTTGGAAGCAACCAAGATGTCTTTCAGTAGGTGAATGGGTAAATAAACTGTGGTCCATCCAGACAATGCAATATCATTCAGCACTAAAAAGAAATGAGCTATCAAGCCGTGAAGAGACGTGGAGGATCCTTAAATGCACATCACTGTGTGAAAGAGGCCAATCTGGAAAAGCTACATACTATATGATTCCAACGGTATGACATTCTGGAAAAGGCAAAACTGTGGAGACAGTAAAAAGATCGATGGTTGCCGGGAGCTAGGTGAGGAATGGGATGGATAGTCAGAGCACAGAGGAATTTTTAGGGCAGTGGAAACACTCTGTAGGATACTGTAATGATGGATACATGTCATTCATACATTTGTTCAAACCCATAGAACGTACAAAACCAAGAATTAACCCGGAGGTAAACTATGGACTTTGGGTGATAACAATGTATCAACATAGTTTCATCAATTGTAACAAATGTACCACCGTGGTGAGTGACAGGATGCGAGAAAGCTCTGTATCTTCCACTCAATTTTGAACTTAAAACTTCTTAAAACATAAAGTCTTAATTAAAAAAATAGAACTGGGGGCAAGGGACATATTCACTCATGTTTTTATCCGTTCCTTGCCCAGGCAAAGGGGTTTTAGCCTCGGTGCTATTTCTTTGTAGGCATATTTGTAATTGGCTATAACATATAGAAATGCTCTCTTTCCTTCTCATTTTAGCATAATCCTCTTCTCTCCTTTTCGCCAAGGCAAGTCAGCATTGGCCACAGGTTCCACTTTCACTGTGATCCCTGCCCCTCATCATTCTAGGGACTTTTCTGCACATTTTTCCTCTCCTGTGGTTGCCCTGGCAGATTCCTGCATGGTGCAGACAGAGCACTCTCACTGGTGATGGGTTTCTCCAGAACAGCCACAGCCCAGATGATGAAATAGGTATCATTACCCTCCTGACTCCAGCAGGTGTCCCAGCCTGATCCCTCCCAGCATCTCTAATGAGCTGGAAAACAGAAGATTAACTTCATGTATACCCATATGGCATTCCCCAGGATTAGGGTCTGTCCTCATCCCTTCTTCTCAAGACATCCTCACCCCTCCCCCATTTGTTCCCCATTTTATTCCCCACCGAGCAGAATAAATAGAGACCAGAAGGATGGAAAAGCTTCTCCACCAACTACCCCAAGGTCATAGCAGAGTGACCAATGTCCTACCCCCCCCCACCCCCCACCCCCCGCCAACCACCATCCCACCCCTAGGAAAAGAAGCAGTTCACAAAAGCTGAAAACCTAAAACTTTAGCTTAAACAGTGGTCAAATATTGCTTTCTACTTTAAAACACATCTGCTTGGAGGCGTCCGGTTTTTGGTTAAAAGCACAGACTCTGGAGCCAAAGCACATGGGTTTGAATCTGGCTCTTCAGTTTGCCAGCTGGGAGACCTCTGGCAAGGTGCTTCACCTCCATTTTCAACCTTGGTTTCCTCATGGCTTTGATGTAATGAATCAATGTGTTTAATAGATATCAAGTTCTGGGGCTTCCCTGGTGGCGCAGTGGTTGAGAATCTGCCTGCCAATGCAGGGGACACGGGTTCGAGCCCTGGTCTGGGAAGATCCCACATGCCACGGAGCAACTGGGCCCGTGAGCCACAATTACTGAGCCTGCGCGTCTGGAGCCTGTGCTCCGCAACAAGAGAGGCCGCGATGGTGAGAGGCCCGCGCACCGCGATGAAGAGTGGTCCCCACTTGCCGCAACTAGAGAAAGCCCTTGCACAGAAACGAAGACTCAACACAGTCACAAATAAATAAATAAAAGAACGTGAATTTCTTTAAAAAAAAAAAATCTAAAAAAAAAATAGATATCAAGTTCTTACATGGGACAGGCACACAGTGAGCACTATCTGTGTTAGCTATTATTACTTTAATATAAAAATGTATACAATTACTTACTAGCTAGAGTACTAAACTTCCACCATCCCATCTCTGTCCCTATCAAGTCTGAGCAAAACTGATGATCCCTGAAGATATGCCATGTTCTAGAATGCTTGTTACAGCACTAATGACCCCATGTTGTAAAGCATGGAAGTAGGGAAAAGTTGACCCCAAACCAACTCCAGCCCAAATCCCTGTATCTGGCTGTTTGGTGCCAAATGGCCCCGCTGCTTCCTGCACCGAGGCTAAAACCCCTTTGCCTGGCATCAAAGCCCAGGCCAACCTTGCATAACCATGTGTTTGCATCACAGTCTCTTACTACTGAGCACCCTAAGGGTAAATGTGCCCTAATTATTAAAGGAGCCTTCCCCCAAACCAGTATTTTGAAACATTTTTATACCTTAGGGAAATGCATAGTAAAAACTGAGACAGATGAGGGCTTTTCCTTTTTTTTTTTTGTCAGGTGGGAAAGGGCTATTATTTTTAATTTTTATTTTATATTGGACTATAGTTGATTCTATAGTTGATTTACAATGTTGTGTTAGTTTCAGGTGTACAGCAAGGTGATTCAGTTATACACATACATATATCTACTCTTTTTCAAATTCTTTTTCCATTTAGATTATCGCAGAATATTGAGCAGAGTTCCCTGCATTCCCAGTAGGTCCTTGTTGGTTATCTATTTTATTGATAAATATAATAGTGTGTATATGTCAATCCCAAATTCCCAATTTATCCCTCCCCCCACCTTTCCCCTTTGGTAACCATAAGTTTGTTTTCTATGTCTGTGAGTCTGTTTCTGTTTTGTAAATAAGTTCATTTGTATCATTTTTTTTTAGATTCTGCATATAAGCAATATCATATGATATTTGTCTTTCTCTGTCTGACTTAACTTCACTTAGTATGATAATCTCCAGGTCCATCCATGTTGCTGCAAATGTCATTCTTTCATTATTTTTAATGGTTGAGTAATATTCCATTGTGTATATATATATATATATATATATATATATATATATATATATATATATATATATATATATATATATACCTCATCTTCTTTATCCATTCATCTGTCGGTGGACATTTAAGTTGTTTCCATGTCTTGGCTATTATAAATAGTGCCTCAATGAACATTGTGGTGCATGTATCCTTTCGAACCATGGTTTTCTCCGAATATGTGCCCAGGAGTGGGATTGCTGGATCATACGGTAGCTCTATTTTTAGTTTTTTGAGGAACCTCCCTACTGTTCTCCATGGTGGCTGTACCAATTTACATCCCCACCAACAGTGTAGGAGGGTTCTAGAAAAGGGCTATTTTGAATGCAGGCCACTTCTCAGACAATTTTAGGAAAACACAAATAGCTGAGGACCTAGAAACCAGTTCGCTTAAAGCTAGTCTTGTGCACATACTTCTTGGAAAGTCTGCTACCCGCAAGGATAGATCTACCCTATTTTGAAGACTGCTGTTCTAGAGCACAATGCCTTGAATGCGGTAGGCACTTACTACACTTAAATTTATTTGTTCTGGAGAATAAACAACAGAAGCAAAAGCATGGAGACAAGAAACACAGAGCAGGTTTGAGGAACAGAAGGCAGCCTGCTCTGGCTGAAGTCAAGGGTGTAAGTAGCGAGAATTCTAGGAAACGAGGCTGGAAAGGAAGGTTGGAGTCAGAGTACCGGGGGCTTGAACGCCATGTGAAGGTGTGTGGGCTTCAGCTTCATTCCATAGTCACTGAAGAGTCTTGAGTAGAAGCAGCAGCTGTGGGATGATGGCAAGAACACTTTCTTGGGAATCGGAAGACCTGGGTACAAATTATGCCTTGGTCACAGTGCGACTTCAGGGAAATCCCTCTGGGGCTTCATGTCTTTGGTCAAGTTCCCTAGAAGCAGAGCCTACGACAGAGATTTGGGTGTCTGTGACTTATGGAAGGATTGCTCTCAGACACAGGGAATGTGGGAAGCAGGATGAAAAGGAAGTTGCTAAGCCAGGCTGTGTCTCAGATAAAGACCTTGGCCTGATCCACAGATGCTCTGGGTATAACTCACTCCATGGCACAGTCCTCTCTGGTGCAAGGGGCCAGGCTTTGCACCCCGCATGAGTTATTATTGGCCATCGTAACCTGCAGGCATCCGAGGGAGGAGTTGCTCCTGTCCGCCAGAGCAGCCCCCAGAGAAGGACACAGGGCGAGCCTTTGACCGTCACTGCAGCGCTCATGGCAGCTGGGATGGGAGCGCTGGCCACTAACGCGGCTGTGCAGCGTCTTCCACAGCTGGCTTCCACTTCTTTCAAACAGGCCTAATATACTGACCTCGCTGAAGTTGTTGTGGGAACCACAGAATAGAAATTCTAGGCCAGGAAGTGGCAAGAGCAGGGACAGAACCGTGTGACTGCATGGCTTCAGGGCAGTAGTGTGCCCGAGCCAACCTGTGTCAGCTCACAAGAGCCCCCTGCTAAATTTTGAGGAACTTTGCAAGCTGGTTGTGAAACACAGTCATTACTTAAAATTAAATTATATAACCTCACAGTTAAATAATTATATTGAAGAGTAAGAAATAATTCAAAACATCATTTCCTAATTATTCTACTACACTTTACTACTGTCTATGATCTTGAGGTTATTCATGTCTATTGTACTGGTGCGTTGGAAATATTATATAATCATGAGCTACTTACTGCATGTCTCTTCCCAATTCCACATTCAGTGACCTCATATTTGTACCTTGAGATTGACCATGGTGGGAGAATTTACACCATAGAAATCAGAAAATGCTACACATCAGGGCTTCTCCCTTTTTTAATTTTTTTTTCCCAGTGAACCCATTGTTAAATATTTACCAACACATCCCTGCTTCATTCTCCCCCTAACACACAAAAATATGTACACAATGGCCAAATGACTGTCCAAGGAAGGTTCTCCCTGGGCAAGAGGATGCATAGGTGAGAAGATTTTGTTTGTTCTTGGAATTTTTACAGCTGGGTGTTAGTAAGGGAAGAAACAGTATCTGAGGGGTTCTTTCCCCCCTCCTTGACCCCTGCATTTTTGCAGATAAGATCTACCTGGTCATGGTACCTGGTCTCTATGAAGCAGAAGGAGTTCATGGTCCATGAAAATTTCTCAGGTGCTTTGAATCATCTTAAATTATGGCTATTCATCTATTCATTTCAAATGCTCTCTTGTGTCTGAGAGGGTGGGTACCCCTTATTGCAGCCCCAGCTTCAACAAGGGAGTGAATGATGGGGACTCATTCTGATCCAGGAGCTCCTCAGCAGGAAGATCGCATTTCCCCAGCACCTGACACTTCAGAACTGAAAGAGTTAGTCCATTTGAAGCCCTGAGAGAGAGAGAGCAAGATTTAATTATTAAGGCTGTTTTATTTACAAAGGCATTGCCATTTAATAGACAGATTCTTTGTTATAAAAGGACTCTTAGAGGACCCTTAACAGGAAGTCGGCACACACAATTGTAAAATTGTGACCAGTCTTGGGTTTAAGGTTTAGAAGCACACACCAGCCAATCTGCCCAGTCAGACCTACTCTCCTGGGTCTACCCACCTAGAGGAGGTGGGAGGCAGGAGGGCCAGCCACCCAGGGCCTGAGCTTACAGACATGATGCCATATTGATGCTTATTTAAAGCAGAAACCTCCTCCTGCTGCTTTCCCAGGGGTTTTGTGCTAATAAATTGGCATAAATAAGATAAACGAATTGGGGTTGGCCAGGCCCACAGGTCAGGCTCTCAGCTGCTACCACCTGGCTCCCGGCTCATGCTGATGCTGGCAGCCAGCAGGAGTTGTGCTGGGAAGCAGTGGCTGGGAGGGGCAGAAACAGAGAAGTTTGGATTCCAGGGCCTGGGGTCTGGGGCGCAGGGCACTGGCTTGCTGCAAAGTGCAGGTGCAGCCTCCTTTGCTTTGCCCCAACCTGCTGGGTCTGGTGCAGTGCAGAAGGAGGCATCCTGAACCATTTAGACTTATGGTTTCTTTAGCAGCATGCAATCATAGGCTATAGAAGATGGAAAGGACCTGCAAGGTACAGGGACCATATTTCTCTGATAGAAAACCAAGAAACATGGTCAAACAAAGAATTTTTGTGCATTTTCTCTGTGCAAGAGGCAGTGTCAGAAAGATCATTTGGAGGTTGAAATGTTGCAAACGATAAGACATTTCAATGGTTTATGGAAAACAACAGGAAAGACCACTGTAAACGTCACCTAGAATATCAGTGGCTACCATGTTAGAGACCTTCTGCGGTTGCTACGTGAAGACAAATATTTTTCGGGGGAGCTGTATTTCAATAGCCGGCATGTTTATTTCTGTCAAATATGTTTACTTCTCCAAGAAATAATCCTAGCAGAGTTATGTTCATTTCAAACATAAGAAGGGAAACAGACAGCTTTCAGGCTGTGAAGATAGCTAAACCTCTTTACATTTCTTTTCTTTGGTCTATTCATTATTTATATGTTTGGCAATACCTAAACATAATCTCTTTACTTCAGTTAGCCTGTATGCATTAACAGGTCATTCTTTAGATGTTCTCATGCCTGCCTTAGACCATAAATGTCTGTGTGATTCTGTCACCAGCAGCTAGCACAGCACCACCTACTGGGAGGTACTGCATTCATAGAGGTCTGCTCTGTACAATTGTGAAGGTTGTGCACTGCACAAGTCAAGGTGCCACCAGTCATAATGTAGTCCAGTGCTGTTCAATAGAACTTTCTGTAATGACAGAAATGTTCTTCAATCTGTGGCTGAAATGTGGCTAATGTGACTGAGCTGAATTTGTAATTTTAGTTAGTTTAAATTTAAACTAGTGGCTAGTGGTTACCATCACCGGGCAGTGTGGTCTATACTCACAGGAGCTCTGCTTTTATTCAAACATTCATTCATCTGTTGAACAAATATTTACGGAGCTTCAGCTATGAGCAGCGTGCTGTGCTAAGCTCTGTGGATGCACAGAGATAAGACAGTCCCTCTCCCACTGGCATTCCTCTGTACCTGCCTTCCTGACCCCCTGCACTGTGAGGGGCATAGATTCCTGGATCTTTCCAAAATGTGGTCCTTCTGTACTCGCTGAGCATGCCACTCAGCTTGCTTTGTTACATCCTCACCCACTCGCCTTGCTGTCCCTTAGTGTGGCCACCGCTCTGTGCTTCCACAGGACGCTAGAATTTCTATCCTTCAGCGCTGGTCACACAATGCGGCAGCGTAGGGGGCGCAGGGAAGTGGGCAGGGACACACCGGCGTTTCTGAGATCTTCGTGTGACTCCAGATTCCACCACTTACCGTCTTCAGAGTTAGGGAGCAGTCCACAAGACCACCCCCACTCTGTCATTAACTGCAAGCTTGGGCATCCCCAAGACCACCCTCAGGTTCAATAATTTGATGGCAGGACTCACAACACTCACTGGAAGCTAGTATATCCTTGGTTATGGTTTATTACAGCAAAAGGATACAGAGTAAAGTCAGCTACGGGAAGAGGCCGAGCCCAGGAAAGCTCCACACACAGACCTTCCAGTTGTCCTCCCCCAGTGGAGGTGTGGGGACACTGCTAAATCCCAGCAGTGATGTGCGACAGTACGCACTGAGGACGGCCAGCCAGGAAAGCTCACCGGAGCCTCAGTGTGAGAGTCTTTACTGAGACTCAGTCACGCAGACATGGCTGACCGCTCATGTGGCTGACCTGAGTTTCCAGCCCTCTGGAGGTCGTGCCCCAAGCCCCTACCATAAACCGCATTGTTAGCGTAGACTATCTAGTGTGGCTGAGCCCCAAGAAGTAGACAAAGGGCTTCCCTGGTGGCGCAGTGGTTGAGAGTCTGCCTGCCAATGCAGGGGACACGGGTTCGAGCCCTGGTCTGGGAAGATCCCACATGCCGCGGAGCAACTGGGCCCGTGAGCCACGACTACCGAGCCTGCGCGTCTGGAGCCTGTGCTCCGCAACAAGAGAGGCCGCGACAGTGAGAGGCCCGCGCACCGCGATGAAGAGTGGACCCCGCTCGCTGGAACTGGAGAAAGCCCTCGCACAGAAATGAAGACCCAACACACCCAAAAATAAATAAATTAATTAATTAAAAGGAAAGGAGGGGGGAAATTGATAAATGAAGATTAGTGTTACTATACGTATACAAATACATATTTAAAAAAAAAAAAAAAGAAGTAGACAAAGACACTCTTGTCACGGAGGACATCCCAAGGGTTTAGAGATTACCTCCCAGAAGCCTAGGGCAGAGGCCAGGCCTCTCTTTGGGCAAAGTTAATCCTTTACCACATCCCATCTGTGTGATGTTGCAATTTTACTAACCTCATTTGGCCTCTCCTCGGTAAACTGGAGACAATGACGCCCATCTCACTGGGCTTTTGTGAGGACTAAGTGATCTAACATATGGGAAGAGCCTAGTACGGGAAAAGCTTCAGCAAAAATCAGGTCCCTCCTGATTTCCTCCAGGTGCTCTGTCCTCAGCTCCTAAACAGGTCCAGGGCATCATTCTCTCTCTCTTCTTCTTCTACCCTCTTATACCAACTGGCTTTTATTTTTTTCCCCCAGAAAAGGATCATACTCTAAATATTGTTACGCTGCTCTTCTTTTTAAAGGATATGTGTGTGTATTATTTTTTAAGTGGCTCCATATCTCTCCACCGCACAGATTATCACAACGTATTTGACCACTGCCCTCTGAATGGGCTACACTGAACATCCTTGTGTGTACACATTTCTGTGATTTGTGCCAGTGTTTCTGCAGGCTAGAGTCTTAGATGGGTCAAAGGCTACATTAAAGTCTTTTTTAAAAAAAATTTTATTTATTTATTTATGGCTGTGTTGGGTCTTCGTTTCTGTGCGAGGGCTTTCTCTAGTTGCGGCAAGTGGGGGCCACTCTTCATCGCGGTGCGCGGGCCTCTCACTATCGCGGCCTCTCTCGTTGCAGAGCACAGGCTCCAGACGCGCAGGCTCAGCAACTGTGGCTCACGGGCCTAGTCGCTCCGTCCGTGTCCCCTGCATTGGCAGGCAGATTCTCAACCACTGCACCACCAGGGAAGCCCTACATTAAAGTCTTGATGGCACTGCCAAATTGCCCTGTATAAAGTTAAACCTCCAGCAATAATGCATGGAACTGTCCGTTTCCCCACATCTTCTGGGGACCATGTGGAGGAGGGTGGCTTGGAGGGTATAACAGACACTGGTGGGGCCCGGCCCTGTCCCTCAACATTCCCCAGGCCTGTAATGCCAGTGTCCTACAAGTACGTGAGACAGTGCGCAGGGGCTTTCTCTTGGCCTGAGCCCAGGGTAAGGCATGGCTTGTGCAATTTGCTTGGGAGCCATGAGATGCCAGGGAATATGAAAATCATCAGGCGCTCACACTCACCATGACAGAGGACACAGGGAGTGGGGTTTCAAGTCTAGGGTCAGCAGAGTCCATGCCTGCTGGGGTTTCAGCCAGAACTAGAGATACACACTCAGGGAAGAAAAGGATGCAGGAAGGCCAGATACAGGTCTAGAAAGAAAAAGCAACCATTTTCTGCCCTTGTTACTGATTCAGCCTGTTCCTGACACACCAGTAGACCAGGCTGCATGAGCCAAGGCTGGTCTCCGTGCCCACAGTCTATCACCAGCAGGTGGTGCCCATCCCCTAGTCAGGACAGGCCAGCAGCTTGGGGACACCAAAGCCAAGGAAACACCTGCTTCACCACCCTCAGGTCCTCTGGCAGTTCTGCACTCCCCTCCGGCCAGAATTAATTTCTTTACACTAAAGCTGTGAGACTTGAGTTCCAGTTCAGTTTCAACCACCAAATCACTGTGTGATTTTCTCTCTCTCTAGCCTCGGTTTTCTTAGCTGTTTTTAAAAAAAAGGTGAAGGAAAGGAAGAGAATGCTGGTAATGGCTAACATTTGTGCAGAGCATTTTGGTTTACAAAGGGCCTTATCTCATTGGTGTTCACTTTATCACCATTTTACAGATGAGAAAAATAAGTCTTAGAGAGGTTAAGTGATCTGCCCAAGTTCACCCTGCTGGCCAGCCAGGACTTTCTTGGCAAATCCTGTGTTCCTTCAACTTGACCATACTGAAAGATTCTAATATTGTAAATCTAAGATTTTTAGTTCTCACCCTAAAATAATAGTTTTAATTAGGTGCTGTCAGACACATGTAGGCTTTGAAGTATTACTTGGGTAGGTTACTTGAGCTTTGGCTTTCTAGTCTAGAATAGTAAGCAGTAATATTTATCAAGTGCTTATTATACGACAAACTACATGAATTACACTACATGAATTATTTCATTTATCCTCACAACTCTATGAGGTATAGTAATTATCCCCATTTTACAGATGAAGAAACTGAAGCTTGGAGAGATCAATCGCAGTGCATTGGGCATAGAGAAACCAACAGGGACTGGAACACATCAGAAGGCTCTAGGAGAGAATCTTCAAGAAGATAAAATTAATAGAATACCTGAAAGGTCTGAACAAATGGACATAGACAACTGATGGAGAGTTTAGAGTTGAATTATAGATAATTACTATATATGAAACAAAACGAGTAGACAAAAATGACAATTATTAAGTCTAGAAAAAAACCAAAAAGTTTGCAGGAACTGAAAAGGTCAGTTGTGAATAGGATTTAAGTAATCATAATAAATACTAATTCTGATATAACCAGTGTCGAGATATGACTAGATTGGGAGGCTGGAGAGGAGGACAGGAAGGGTATATGTGAGGTGAAGAGTGTCCGTCACAGGGTGGAATCAAGAGATAATGCCTAGGGGCTTCCCTGGCGGTCCAGTGGTTAAGACTTTGCCTTCCAGTTCAGGGAGTGTGGGTTCAGTCCCTGGTCGGGGAGCTAAGATCCCACATGCCTCACGGTCAAAAAACCAAAACATAAAACAGGAGAAATATTGTAACAAATTCAATAAAGACTTTTAAAGAAAAAGCAGATAACGCCTAAAACAGAAGCAAGAAGTAGCAATATGGCATGTTATTAGATATACAGCAGTAAATAGGCAATAACCAAAGATCAAAAGAGTTGAAAGGGATGACGTCTAGAGAGGGGAAAGCATGAGGGAAACATATTTTATAAGAAATCTTATAGAATGATTTGGCTCTAATTCAACTACGTGGTTGTACAGATTTAATAATATTTTTCAAAAGAAATAAAAGGAAAATAAGTAAATGGCCCACTTTCATCCATATCTGATGTGATGGAGGTAGGATCTGAATCCCAGCAGGCTGTCTCTGAGCTGGTGTCGCCACCACCATGCAATGCCACCTAAAAAGGGATATTTTGTCAGCTATTTGGATGATTCACTATCACTGGCAGTCATTCATTACTTCAGCAAGTACTCACTGAGCACCTACTATGTTCTAGGGCTGGGGACAGCATGGGGAACAAGATGCATTCCTGCTCTCCCAGAGCTCACAGGCTGAAGGGGGGACAGAGAGGCAGGTGGTGCCAGAGCAGGGGCTGTGTGAGCACAGAGAAGGGGGCTGAATGTGGTTTTGAATGGGACCTCAGAGGGGGGCTGCCAAGGGAACTGTGGTTTGGGATGAGGGATAGACTAAAAGCTTCTTCCAAGTGCTCTTTCTAGCCTAAGATTCTGTGATGTCCCAATCCAGATCTTTCCACAATTTCAGGTGATAACGAGCTCGGGTCTCTGCCTGCGCAATTGTCAGCCAGGGCCTCACAGTCTCCATTTCTGAGCCAGAAGGGACCTGAAGGGATCATCCAATCAACTTTTCATTGTTCAGTTGAGAAAACTGAGGCCCACAAAGAATTGTCTTAACCACGGTAGAGAGTCACAGAGTCAGGAGGAGCCCTTGGATCTCTGGCCTCCCAGTCCCAGGTTTCTTCCCTCTTAACTCAAGTCCGGGCAGGCCTGAGCCCCGTTAAGGCAGATGAAATTTCCCATTTTTAAAAGAAGACCACTCCACCCCCAGCAGGTGTCACAACATTTCTCACGTCCCCAATTCGGGATCCACCAACGCTTCAATCAACAAACGTTCCTGGGGCTTTCCTGGTGGTGCAGTGGTTAAGAATCCACCTGCCAGTGCAGGGGACATGGGTTCATTCCCTGGTCCGGGAAGATCCCACATGCCACGGAGCAACTAAGCCCGTCCCACAACTACTGAGCCTGTGCTCTAGAGCCCACGAGTCACAGCTACTGAGTCCACGCGCCACAACTACTGAAGCCCGCACTCTCTAGAGCCCGTGCTCCGCAACGAGAAGCCACCGCAATAAGAAGCCCGCACACCGCAACGAAGAGTAGCTCTCGCTCGCCGCAACTGGAGAAAGCCCGCGCAGCAACGAAGACCCAACACAGCCTAAAATAATAAATACATTTATATAAAAAGAAAAAAGATCATCGGCTGTTAAAAAAAAAACCAAAAAAACCCCAAACGTTCCTGGAGAGTCTATCAGAAGCAAGTCTCCCTGGGAACACAAGCTGTTCGACAAGTTTCTGCCCCCAAGAAGTCACAGTCTGATGGTGGAGGGGCATAGACAGGACAAACACGTGATACCCCTGGGTCTCCAGCGTATTTCCTCCTGTAGGTTTGGCTCGCAGTAGGCGCTCAGCGAACGGAAACGGGCGCTAATTAGTATCATGTTCAACGCCAGTCCGCAAAGAGGCCCGTGGGTCTGTGCGAAAAGGAGGCGCTTTTTCTCCCCGGTTCAGGCCCTGCAATCGCTCCCCAGCGCGCCCGGCGGGGCGGCGCGGGAGCACCCTGCCCGGCTCCTCCAGCCCGGCTCCTCCAGCGTCCTGGTCCCCGCTCGGCGCGCGAAGGGAGGGGCTCGGGGGCGCGCACGCAGGGTGTCGGGGGCGCGCTGGCCGCCCGGGGACGCGCACGGGCTGGTCTCTGCCCTAATGCGGCGGCTGGCGGCGAGAGGCGCTGCAGGGGACGCTGGGGAAGTGGCGGCGCCGGCAGCGGACAGCACCGACTGCACCCAGGGCCGGAGCCCGAGCCCTTGCAGGTAGGCGAGCGCGAACAGCAGAGAAATGGGGGTGGGGGTAGAACGGGGGTCATGGAAACCCATTTAGCGACACCCCCTTGTTCCCGCCCTCCTCTGTCCGTCTCCATCCCCTGACCTGTCCCCATCCCCCTCCATCCACACCCCCGACCCTTCTCTCCACGCTGTTACCTGCCCTGAATCCATCGTATGTCAATATCTGGACCCCACCCCATCCAGCTCCCAACCCCGTCCGCCCCAACACCTTTTCTATCTCACTGCCTGCTTCCCCTCCCCCTTCCTGCACCTCACTCGCTTCCCCTTTTCCTTCTGTCCCTGCCTCATCCCCGAGCTCTGCCCTTACCTGTTTACCTCCACACCCCACTTTGTGTGACCCCTGTCCCTTCTATTTTTCCTACCCCGCACACCAGGCTCTCTCCTTGCCCTCCCTGCTCTGGTCCCCAGCTCATACCCCCATCACTCTGTGTGCCTGTCTCTCCATCAGCTCCCTCACAGCTTCTGTCCTTCTTGGGTCCCCTCTGCATACCCTGTCCCAGCCCCTTCCCAACTGCCTCTTGGTTTCCTCCTCCACCATCTCAAGAACCCCATCTTCTCCCCCTTGGCTGTTAGCTGGCCTGCCACCCATCGCCTTCTCCACCTGCCCTTCCTGGTGCTTTTGTAGCCACATGGCTTTTACCGAGCCCCCCTCCCTGCCACTGGGCCCTCCTTCCCTGCTTGGGGAGGCCTAGGGCTCTGAAGGCCCTATGTACTCGCTGTTGCAGAATCCACTTATAACTCCCTTCTGTATGTTTGATCCTATTCATGGCTTGGGGAAAAAAGGATGCTGGGTGTTTGTAGGCCTCTCTTATGTTCCTCTTCAGCTACTCTCTTCCCCTAGTTGTTCAGGTTTGTTTCCTAGATGCATGGGGGCGGGGGGGAGGTGTTAAGCATAGGGAAACTAGGACCCTTGGGGCAGGGGTCCAAGGAAATGGCTGAGCACCCTCTTCCTGGTCTTGATCTGAGCCCTGGGGATGCAAAGGCCTGGATGAGGAGCCCCACTGAAGGGTTGGAGAATTTTGCATTTTAGAAAGGATTCTTCCTCAGCCTCCAAGTCAGCACTTTGGCATCGGGAGCTGTCATGAGTGTGGCCCATGGGCTGGGCTGAGTGGGCAGAGTGCTGAATCACCTAGTCTCTGGTCCCCATGGCAGCCCCTCTCTTGCCCTGAGCCAGGTTCTGTTCCTCATTCCTTCCTTGGCATTTGGCAGTGGTGTGTGTGTGTGTGTGTGTGTGTGTGTGTGTGTGTGTGTGTGTGTCTGTGTGTGTTGGGCAGAGATGCCTCCTTCCTCAGTCCAAAGGAGTAGATGACAATGTACCTTTTCTGCCTGTCTGTCTCCAGGCATGAGGGCCTGGTGTGTATTATCTACCCTTGGAACTGTGATGAGCCCTGCTGGGCCCCAGTCAAATCTCCGGCAAGGGCAGATCACGGGGCTTTGAGACCTGGTTGGGCAGGAGTTGAATTGTTTGTATGGAGCTGGAGACCAGCAGGTTCACAACCCACCGAACTTGAAACATACGTAGGAGAAGCCCAGGGAAAACGTGTGTGGAGACCCTGGGGATTGGTCATGCCAACTGTGGGAGCAGCGGGCAGGGAGAAGAAGGAAGGCAGAGACCTGTCTCCCCTGGTTTGGGGATGATTGGATCTGGTGGATTTGCATTGCAGGAAGAATTAAAGAAGATGGGGGTGGGGTCTGCTATGCATCTAATAATTCTACCTTTTGTCCTGACAGAGCGGGCACTTCTGAGGGAGTAATTCCTTCCTCTTGTGTTGGGATTCAGCTGAGGGTGTGTGTGTGCGCGTGCATGTGTGTGTGCGCGTGCGTGCGCACGCGCGTTTAGAAAGAAAAAGAGAGAGAGAATGAGAATGAATAGCACAGATGAGGAAAGAGACTCACTCACACTTAGCCCAGAAATTGTGTTTCCTGTGAAACAGGAAATGTGAAACAGCGCAGCCCGATTCCTGCCCTGGGGACCTCAGCTAAAATCCCAAGTCTTAAATTGGAGGTTAAGAGCAAATTGCTGACGGATCCTGTCCCTTCTGCGCAAGGCTCCCTCACTTCAGAAACATGAGTGGACTCCTTCAGCTCATGAACAGCAACTCTGAATGGGATTCAGGCAGTGCCCAGCAAGGGGTGGAGGGGCGGGTGTGCAGCTGTGGGACTGGCTGTCCTCTGCTTTGTCAACCTTCTGTGCCCCTCCCATTGTGAGTGGGGGTGGGGCAGGAAGCTTCCCCTGGCATCAGCGTTCCCAGAGCTGCCAGCTTTTCCTGGCCCAGGGAGGAGGCATCACCTGGACCCGTCTCTGAGAGCTGATTGGATTAAGGTCCTGACGTTGAAATGCTTGATTGGTTAAGTGGGGGATTCTGATAACAATGTACACATCTCCCAGTTCTGTGCAATGCATCTCATCCCTCATCCCTTGTTTGACATCACAGAGGCTACAGCAGGGATACATTGAGGCACACAGAAAGGGAAGCCAGCTCCCTGCAGAGCTGGAGCAAGACCTGATTAGCTCCCTGTGGGCTGATGCAGGCTGGGCTTATGGGGCCGGGCTGGATCTTTCAGGGGTACATTGAAGAGGTAGCTGGTATCTGGGGGTTGGGTTCTGGCTTTGGATATCCAAGGGGCGAGGCATAGAAGGTGGTCCTATTTCTGCAGTGACTGAGAGACAGGATTCCAAGGCTCCCATCACTCTGTTGTTGCAATGTGTTCCCTTCCCCTGGTGCCACTCTCCTCCAAGACCATCCAAGACCTGGGGTGTGAGGATCATCACTTAGTCTTTAGAAAAAGAATTTCTTAGGAAACTAGAAAGAGAGAGGCAGAGAAGTTCAGTTTTCAGTCTGTTTGGCCTGGGAGAAGAAGGGAGAAGGAAGTAAGAGGAATTTAAGGCTGGTTACATACTTATTCATTCAACAAATACTAATCAAACCCTACAGTGTGCTGCTCTGCTAGGTGCTGGGGTCATAGAGATGAAAAGAGTCTCTCAGGGCTGCCAGTGTAATGAAAGAGACAAGTAATCAGACAAATAACATAGATAAGCTTGAGTGAGGACATGGGGACAGGAATGATGAATAGCAGCATCTTTCACTCCAGTGGCATCAGCCCCCCCTCCTCCACACCTAGGAACAGGGCTGGTTGATGTTGTCAGAATGGTGGTTCAGGGCTGACCTGGAAGTTGAATGTGAGGGAGAAGAAGGTAAGATGCAAGATGTTACCAGATCCCCAGCTTGAGGGGGAAGAGGGGATGTTCTGTGTGCAGCTGAACCCTGCTGGCTACTGCTTCAGCCTGAAGGGGGAACTCTGGGACAAGATCGAGGCTACTCAACTCTCCCATTCCTGTTTCCTAAGCACCTGTATTTTAGGGGCAAAGTGTGGTCAGAATATGCTTAGAATGTCAGAGTGAGTCAGAGGAAAGAGGCCCGGGGGCTGATGGAGAAATAGCAAGTTCAAGTATGTGCTCAGAAACAAGGTGAGTCAAAATATTGTGAGCTCTGACATGGGTGGAAGGGTCTTGGAGTCCTGGGAGGTCAGAGTCAGGTGGGAGTCATCAAAGAGGTCCAGATAGGGGAGAGGAGGTTGATAGTGACAGGGGAATCCTTAAAAGTTACACTCGAGCACAGGTCACCATGAACATCCATAGCTGAACTGGGAAAGAGCCTAAGGATAGAGACAGCCAGCCACACCTGTCTGAGGAATGCCTCCCCCCCCCCCCACCCACCTACACATCTGATTTAGCTCATTTCATTAGTGTGTCCTGAGCCTTTGAAAATGTCCTAGGAACTAAGCTAGATGTTGGGTGTGTAAGTCAAGTGGGAAACACAGAAATGAAAACAAATTAAAATTTGGTACAAGAAATGCTCTACCGGAGGTAAACGGATTCCTGGCATTGTAAGAGCATGGCTGAGGGGTCCCAGTGGGCTGTAGGACCTGGGATGATTGTACTACACTGTTTGGATAGACCCCTGCTTTGGCTAGAGCAGCCTGATGTCAAACTTTTGAGCGTTTACTCCAAATGCTCAGCTAGGGCCCAGGCCTAGTTGCAAGGACAGATGTTAGATGCATATGGCCTGGTCCTTGGGGCTGCAGGGAAGGGCTCTGGGAGCTAATGGCTGTGCTGGGTGCTTGAGGAGGCACTTCCACAGCTTGCTGACCTGGGATATTGGTCAGACTGTGCCAGCCAGCTTGAGATTTCTTGAACTACCCTCCTTTCCTTAGGTTTTGAGACAAGCTAGGAAAAATAAAAGTGGCGTAATACAATAGTCGTCATTATAGAGTGCTTACTATGTGCCAGGCACCCTACTATATGCTTGATATGCATCATCTTATTTAATCTTCATAACGGTTAACGCTACAAAAACAGTATTGTTAGGATCCTGGTTTTACACATAATGAAACAGACCCATAGAGGTTGTGATTTAAGATTATAGAACAGTGAGTTGCAGAGCTAGAATTTAAACTATATTAGTTTGACACCAAAGCCCATGCTCCTCTCCTGTGAGCTCTCTGACCCTGGTAGGACTAGAATGTTTTATCCACTTGTACAAGGCTCTCTAGGAAAATCTGTTAGAAGGGCTCAGTTAGCATGCATTTTTCAGTACCTACTGTGTCCTTCTGAAGGATACAGAAATGTGGTTCCTGCTTTCAAATAGGGCAAATAAGATGGAAACATGTGAAAACCCTTGGGAATAATACAAGACATTGTATAATTAAGTCTTCAGACCCTGGACAGTAAAATTGCAAAGGAAGGAGTTATGCCTCAATATGGTTTTTGAGTCAGGGAGGTAACGTGGCATCATAGAAAGTGCTCAGCTTTTGACATCAGACAGACCTGCCTTCAAACTTTGGTTCTTTCACTTACTGGCTGAGGAGCTACAGTTTCCCAGTCTGTAAAATGGGAGTATTAATATGAACCTTGCAGAGCCATTATAAGGATTAAATGTGATAAGGCAGTGAAGGGCCCAGCACCCTCCCTGGCTGGCAGTAAACACTCACCAATGCTCTTCACAGAGGGGTGGGAATGGAGCTGAGCCTTGAAAAATTGGTAGAATTTTAATAAAGAAGGGAAGATGAGAGTTTTCTAGATAAGGGAACCCACAGGGGTATAAGCAAATACTTGGTGGGTTCAGGTTCTCTGGGAAAGAAGTGACTTGCCTCACCCTGCCTGCTTTCCCCAGGTTCCTGCAGTACAGCCTTATAGAAAAGGACACCTTCATGAAAACCGTGAGGGGTTTATGTTTTACTTCCAGCCCCATCATTAACAGAGCTTAAATGTGTTTCTCTTTCTGTAAAACTAGAAGATTGCTAAAAGTCTCTAGTCGCAGAAGCCTGTGTCTCTGGAATTCATGTCATTGATTAATTTCTTGTCTTGCCTTTCCTCTCCCCAAAGCCATGAAAAAGTGGGAATGCCTGGGGCCTGGTGGGGTCATCCCCTCAGGCCGTCGTCATCCCTTCCTGACTACTGTAGCTCCCCTCCTCCAGGAAGCAGCTGCCTGAGCATCTGCCTTCTCCTTCGGCTGCCCCTCTTCACTCTTCCCTTCCCAGGCTGGGCCAGCCCCTCCTGAAAGGCCTCCCCGGCAGCCCCTCTCCCCGTCATTATGATGCTAATCGTGTTGTTAATTTTTCTGAGATGCAGAAAGAAAGCTCCAATCTGTTCTAATGAATTTAATTAGAGAGGGGCTTGGAGGGCTTCAGAACCTCTTACCAGGATCACAATAAATAGAGTTAACGAGATAAACAGCTTGGGATCAGGGCTCAAGGGTAGGAAGGGAAGATTTCTGACTCAGTCCTAGAATGAGGAAGCCCCTGGCACTGAAGTTGGAGGAAGGCTGTGTGAGCAGTTGTCCTCCAGGCGGTTTCCCTTTGGGGCTCGTTCTGCCTGCCCCACCCAGCCCCATGGACATAGTTGCATATCTAGTTTTGTCCTTAGGTGACATGACCCTCTGGAGAGGTCTTAGCATTCTCATCATCATCACCAAACATTTATTGAATGTGGGTAAGGGGTACTGCACCATCTTCTGGAGTAGAATTGAGGCTCATGAGACCCTGTCTCCACCCTAAAGGAGATAAGAGATATATATTCAAAAATAAGAAACATTTGCTAATTCCAGACAGTAAATGCTAGAAGGATGACAGGAGATTATATTGGGCTTAAATGATCTGGAAAAGCCTCTTGCATGGGTCTTGAGACATCAAGACTTGAAGACTTAATGGTCAGAGCTGCTGGAGGAGGAGCAGATTCAAAGGCACGGGTGCGCAAGCGATGTTTGAGTCACGATGAATAAATGGCATGGCTTGGGTGGTGGGTGCGTGTAATTCCCTGGTGAGGGAACAGTATATTGAGACATAGTCATAGAGGATCCTGAGTAATGGAGCCTTTACTTTTCTAGCCTGGTCATACTGGGGTCTCACTGCTTTCCCTCTCCGAGCACTTAGGATGGTTGGCTTGGGGAAGGGCTTAAGACAGGATGATTCTGGCCTTCATGCTGAACTCACTTTCCTGGATCCAGTTTAGGCCAACTGGGGTAGGTTGACCAGATGCTAAATTTTGTTCTCAGATCTTACGACTTTCTGGGATGAGAGTGAATGGCTGGCAGAGCACTTCCAAGGACTTTTCCCAGTGATGAGAGTTCCTTCTTTACCGATGCTGGCCAATTTGCTTTGGCACTTTTTTGCAAGTATTCAGTGGCATCTTCCAGTTCCAGGGTCAGTGAGTTTCATAACTCATCCCTTTAAATTATTTTCCACTTTTATTTATTTATTTATTTTTGACCTTGCTCAGCAGCCTGTGGGATCCTAGTTCCCTGACCAGGGATTGAACCGGCGCCCTCAGCAGTGAAAGCTCGGAGTCCCAACCATTGGACCGCCAGGGAACTCCCTCATCTCTTTATATTATTGAGTTCTTTGAATGTGTGTGTGTACATGTATATGTGCGTTCGTGTGTGCATGCTGCTTATGTTATTGAAATTATTCCAACTAGATTCTCATTCTAGTTGATCTTTATTTGCAATACAAAAGTTATTAAACATTTCTGGGCCTTAATTTCTCCATGTGCAAGAGGGAAAGAATCATCCCTGTATCCTATTGTATGTAGATCCATAAACTGAATGCTTTGAGAATAGTATTTTAAACATGAGGAGGTACTATAACTATCATTTTGACAAGAAGTAAAATATTGAGCTGAAATTTTAAGTCAGTTCTCTCTCCCCGTTGGAACCTGTTGACTTGTAAGACTAGTCAGAGTTTTATTTGGGGGCACCAACAAAGATTATGCTTTTTGTTATTTTCCATAGTCTATCTGGGCTTATGCATAATTAGTAATGGAGTTAGTACACTGCTGTCAGGTGTTGGTTGACCTATCCATGCATGTTTGTATGAGAGACATTGTTACAATGCTACGGTTATAATACCCATTGTGTGGTATTTTTCCACATGTTGGAGGTGACATGTTCTTTATGAAGGAAAATGCCTCTGAGGCCACAGGCAATTTTCCTATGCTGACGTGGGCAAGGACAGAAACTAGATCTCTTTCTGATCATCATCACACACTGAGTGGAAATGAAGCCTTTGTGACTCATGTTGGGAGCTAAACCAGGGTTCTCTGGCTGATCCCAGCTCTGAGCTGTGCCTTGGTTTGTTTTTACACAATGCTCTTTAGTCTTTGAAGCCTTTATTATGAGCAGAGCACACTTCTGGGTGGCAATTTGTTTTGAGAGAATCTCATAGAATGTTAGAGATGGTTTAGTCTAAGATCATTATTTTACTGATCAAAATGGCTAGTTTCTGGCAAAGTCCATTCTTCCACATACCAGGCCACTTTAAACACTATATATGAACCTAGTAATTGTACAAGAGGGTGTGTAATCAAGTTCCTTAAAGCATGATCTAAACTAGGAATGCTTTGAGATGTCAGAGAAGAGAAGATATCAATGTAGACTAAAGTCCTTTGGGAAGGTTTTGAATTGAAACAGGGGCTGGTCTGGGTCCCTAGGGATGGGTAGGATTTGAATAGATAAAGGTAAGGGAATGGCATTTCTGGTGGGGTAAGGGAGCAGAATCAAAGGTTTAGAGGAGGGAACTTATACTCAGGCACTGAATTGGCCAGGCTGGAGCAGTGGAAGGTACAGCTGGAGGGACCAGCTGGGGCCAGACTCCAGAGAATCTTGAATCTGACTAAGGAGTTGGACTTTGTCTTGGTGAGGAGCATTTAAGCTTCTTAGCTGAGCTTGCTCTTCCTCTAAAGACAAGATTGTGGTGTTAGGAGAAGTGAATGGGAAATCCCTTCACAGGCAGTGGTGTCTGGGGATAGTTGCTTCTGAAGGGTGGAGAAAAGGGGGAGTACTGGAACTTTTAAACTTGTTGGCTGGTCGGGAGCTTGTCGCTGTCCAGGGTGCTGAGCTGCCATCTGCAAGATTTTTCTCCCTGGTGATGCCAGGTTAAAAGGTAAAGCCAGGGAATGCATGGAACCACCCAAAAGGGATCTGGAAAACTGTTCTGGCTAGGACTAGGTAGCATGTGGGCTTTCCGGCGGCAAATTGGTCTGCAGCATCTGACTTAACAATCCTTGTGATGAAAGCAAAAGTTTGGGTTGGGGGAAACTAGTAACGGCCTTTTTAAGAAGGAGTGACCATGTGTGTGCACATATGCATGTTAAAATGACCCAATTTGTAGCCCTATAAACTTTGCCTTAGAGCCTTTGTATTTACATGAGACTCTCAGCACATTGCTTCTTTCATTGTGAAAGAAACAATGTGCTGGAGAGAACAACAAAAGTTCCCAGAAGACCCTACTCATTGCTTCAAATGAAACATCTCAATGTTCAACATTAGTGCTGTCCAATAGAGTTTTCTGTGATGATGGAAATGTTCTGTATCTGCACTGTCCAACATGGTAGCCACTAGCCACAAGTGGCTATTGAGCACTTGAAATGTGGCTAATGTGACTGAGAATTGAATTTTTAATTTAATTTAAATAGCCATGTGTGGCTACTGTATTAAACTGCACAGCTCTAATGTCAGAATCCTTGCAATTTGCACTTACCCTTGCATATTTGTCCCTCATACCTAAACCTCTTTGACTTAGAGTAAAAATGGACTGTTGAATGGGGATGAGTTTGACACATTGCTGGAGAAAACCCCAAGCTGAATCTGAACTGAAAGTCCACGCCTGGCGGTGAGTTTTGCCCTTTTTTATTGTCACAGTGGGGACAACCATGCGTGACGCACTGCGGTTTTCCTTTCAAGGGCAGGGAGAAGGGTCCTTGGATTCTGGCTCTGGTCCCAGGGACCTGATCCGAGACTTTTTGGAACCTTGAATGGGCAAGCAACGCAGTGTGTATGGCCCTGGACACTTGGCTTTGTTGTGAGGTGGGGTACAGATTTTGTGCTGTTACATTAGATGTTTGTGGGCATCCAGCAGAGAGAAGTTCCTGGTCTTGATCCATCTCCCTTTCTGACTGTAGGCATTTCATCTTGTTTACCTGGTATGGTGGATGTGGCCCAGGATGGGGATGTGGGTCAGTGGTAGAGATACCAGAGGGGGAAAATGCTTTAAAATGCCAATTAATAAGCAAGTAATAATAACCTGTCAAAAGACTGGAGCAGAAAATTTCCATTGTATAGGCATGTGCCAGTGCACATATCCTAAACACGTTTGATTTCTTTGGGTCTCAGGTCTTAGGCTTTCTATGTATAAGTCTGGTTTCCTAAACCAGAGTGTGTGCTTTTTGAAGCCATGCCTTACAGTTTTCTTCCATAGACTCTCAGTGTTCTGATAATCTTAATAAATGCCTGCTTGTTGAGTAGCTCTTTGTTAGCCTGGAGCTATCAGTTTGACTCCTAGAAAATGTGTGTGCATGAATACAAATAATATTTACGAAGCCCCTGCTGGGTATAAGTCTCTGTACTTGGTACTGTGGGCAGTGACAAAGGAGGAGGCAAGGATGGTTGATCTCAGTCTAATGGGAGAGCAAAGGCAGACATGTGTGAAAAATTATACACACACACATCTGATAGACAGAAACAAAGACTGAAGTGGTAGGAGGGATACAGAGCTGGGGGAGGGGTGCAGGATGCTGGAAGGGTCATTTTATGTGTGTGTCTCTGTCTGGCCTTCTCTTGAGGATTCCCTCCTTCATGAGGCTTAGCTGGTACCAGCCACCCCCATGCCTGCAGTGACAGTGCTGCCTTTATGGTGGATCAGGCAACTCGCTGTCTCGCTGGGGCTGTGCCGAGGCGCTGCTGTCCTGAGCTTGCCTCTTCTGTGGTGAAGACACTCGGGGAGGGGGGTGGGCAAAGACTGTGTGGAAGAGGAAGAAACTCCTTTTTTTTCTTGTCACTGAAATGGTAACAGGGTCCTGCTCTCAGATTCCCTCCTGGTCACAGAGGGGCTTGTTGGGACTCCAGCAGCTCTGGTACATGGAGCCCCATGATGCAGGCTCAGGTGAGGCTCTGGAGGCGACGAGAGAAGCAGAGCTTAGTGACGTGGCTCCCCGAAGTCACCTGAGCCCCCTGCTCTACTCTCGAGGGGTGTGCCCTGCGTGTTGGGGAGCAGGTGGGCTGCACCTCCCAGCTGGGGCTGGGGAGGGACTTCTCTGGTTGACTCACAGGGAGGAGCCTGCCCTTTTCTGTCCTCCACGAGCACATGAGTCACCTGGGATCTTGTTAAAGTGCAGAGGCAGAATCAGTAGGTTTGGATTGGGCCTGAGAGTCTGCATTTCTAACAAGCTCCCAGGTAATGCCAGTACTGCCAGTCAGCAAAGCACACTCTGATTGGCAAGGCCCTAGACGTGTGTTCTCAACCTGGCAACGAGTTAGCCTCACCTGGGGAGATTTTAAATGTGCTGATGCTGGGACCCTCTCTATGCCAAATAATTCACAATCTCTAAGAGTTGGGTCTCGGCACAGGAATGTTTAAAGGTCCCCCTGGTGATTCTAATATACAGCCCAGGCTGAGAACCACTGGCTCTCTGGATGGTTTTTCTCCTCCCTCTGATCTGCTTTTCACCTGGCTATTCCTTCCTTACCCCAGGAGATGATAAGTGCCTCGAAGGCACAGAATGTCTTACCTCACCAGCCCTGCCCCACAGCTGTCCTCAGTCAGCATGAAGGTGGTCAGCGGCTCGCTCTATCACTCTGGCCACTGCTCCCATGGATGTACCACCAGCCATGAGGGATCAAAGAATGTGGCTGGCTTAGAGCAGACCAGTGCTACTCCTAGAACCAGTCAAAGTGGGTATCCAGTCCCTGGATCCATGCCCAGAACATAGTAAACTTTCAGGAAATATATATTGAATGGATGATTATTCCAGTGTGGGGTGGCAGAAAGGGCACTGGATTAGGGATCTGAAAACCAGACGGATTAGGGATCTGAAAGGACTAGAGCAAGTTATCTAACCTTCTTTAGCTTTAATTTTCTCAATTGTAAAATGGGGACAATAATGCCTACCTAATAAGACTATTTAAATAAGAATAATATAGGAGAAAGGGCTCTATAAATGCTAGTGTTGTACAGATAAGCGATTGTGTAAGAATTCATTTTAAAAGTGGCTGGCTGAGCTATAGGTATTGGTCTTCCAACCCTTGTTCTACAGACGCTCCCAGGTCCCGCCATGTGTGCCTCTGTCCACAGGAAGCCAGGGGCTAAGGGAGGGGCCGTTGACCAGACACCTGACCTGTGTCAGGGACTATGCTAGATGCTTGGCTTTTGTCGTCTCATTGATTCATCACAACCTTGGACTGGATGTTTATATCCATCACGTGGGATAATGGTTGCTCAGAATGGGCCCAAAGTAGGATAGCTCTAAGTGGCAGAGCTGGCATTGGATCTGATTCCAAAGTCTCCTAATCCTGGCTCATTAGCCAATGGGCAACTCTGATTTCCAACATGGGGCTGATGGCCCCTTGTTTGAGAATTTTCTGTGTCTGGGAGTCACTTGTATTGAAGAGTGAGGTAAGAGTCTGGGTAACACAGAAACTCCAGTCTTCTGTTAGGGAACGTTAGGGTCCAATGGCACCGAAGTCTTCTGAGTCTTGGCCCACGAGGCACCGTAGAACCACTGCTCTGAGTCTTCATCAGGCCCCGAGGCGGAGGCTGTGACACTTTCCGTACAGAAGAATCACCATCTGTCCCACGGTCCCCTCTCTGCTTGACAGAGCCACTGAACCCAGCTCTCGTCTGTTTTGCCTACCGAGGTTTACCTTTCATTCTGGTGCTAAAAGAAAATGGGAACATAAAAGGGGACAATGCCAGGAGCCTCCCTTCATCGACACATGTAACGTCAACAGAATATTTTCATCATCTGGTGCTCGTGCTCCTATCCTGCGGTGTGTGTGGGGGGGGTTTTCTCCAATAGATTTAGCACTGAGAGGAGATCCCAATGTCTGTTGTTCTGCCCACCTCTCTAGCTTCAGCAGTGCTGCCATTATGACAAGGACACATCCTGGCAGAAGTCATCCTGGCTAAGCTATTCAGTAAAAGAGCGGGGTGGGGGGGGGGCTGAGTTGCATGTTCTGCCCAGTTATGGAGGGATCCACCTAGTCCAGATGCTTATCTGTCTTTACCTGGAAGAGTTCTTTAACTCAAGATCTTATCACGTGTTAGCTGAGTCTAACAGAATCCACACTGAGAAAGAGGAATATATATATATATATATTTCACTGGGGCAGGAAACTCAAGCATGACTACACAGGCACTACACACATCCCATGTTGGGGCTTTGGACATAAATTTCTGCTCCTCACTGAGAAATGACTAACTCTCTGTTCATGTATCTGGTCTACATTCGTCCTCTTGCTGTGTTCCAATTTGGCTGATTTTTTTTTCTTATGCATTCCATGAAATTCTGTGCTGAGATATTGCTTTCCTATATCAAAGCCAGTAGTATTACAGCATCCAGACCTCTCTTAAGCTTTGTTTATGAATTGTTCAATGTTTACTTTTAAGTGCAGAGTGTTTATCCATTGTGTTGCTTCAATATTTTCTCTGCTAAATCTCCATTTTGTATTTTGGTTTTCCTTTCTCTTTCTCTCTGAGTGTCCCTAGGGTTTTCTGTTTCTGAGAACCCTGTTTCCTCTCTCTGGTTGTGCATGGTCAGCATGCTGCCCCTCTGATAAGAATAAGGACTTCCAGTTAGGCCTGGGCTAAAAAATGAATCCCCTATCACCCAAAAGCTTGACCACACACGACCTGTCTGTGTGACACCGTTAAATACCCTATCTGACTGTAGAGGTCTGGGGTCTTAGTGCTTAATCTTTTCACTCCCACGGACGGTGACTGTTCCAGCACAACCTGTCCTGGGTAGTTTAGGAATCAGCGTGAGCCTACTGGGCTTCTGGGACTTGGGTGGGTTTGGCTGGTGGGCCCCAGGTCTCTGGCTCTTTTCCTTCTTCATCTGGCTGCCTTCACAGCAGCGGAGGCCTTCATGATGCACGGACAGTTGGGGAATGTGGAATGTGCAGGTTAGGGGGAGGTCAAGCTAAAAGGAGATGTAGCAAAAGACTATGACGCTGTGTTGCTGGATCCTTCTGGAAAGTTCTGGAAGGCTGGTGCGGGAGTGGGGTCAGGGCCCCATTCCGAGTCAGACTGGGAAAGCCCTCTCTGAACACATCCCATGGTTCCCCTGCATTCTTAAACCTTGAAAAATAAAGGGAAAGCTTTTGGATGGCACCCTAAAAAGTTACAGTGGGGGCTTCTGAGAGCAAGAATGCTTTGTTTCTCCACAGGCTGGTGACATCATCTGGGGTCTACCCAGATGCTGGTATGTTGGGGACAGACCAAAACAGGCCAAGGACTACTCAGTGGTGGCTAAAGATATTCTGCTGGCTTGGACTATTTTTGCTCCAGATCATTTATCTGCTTTCTCCTCTTTCTGCCCTCCCAGCTTTGTTTTTCTCAGCTCCCAGTGTGGAATGCTCAAGGGCATGCATCTGGTCTTGCAAGTAGAAGATAGTGCAAGAGCAAGGGCCTGGAATCAGGCTGCCTGGATTCCAATCTGTCTCTCTATTCACTAGTTGTGTGATCTTTGGCAAATGACTTAAATCTTCTCTAATTTTCATCTGTAAACCGGGGAGTTAAATAGTGCTTACCCTGCATGGATTTGTGAAGATTAAATTAGATAATGCACATGAACCCCTTTGCTTAATGCCTGGCAAATAACAAGTAGCCGATGAAAGTGAGCTGCTGTTACTTCCCCGCCTTCCCTTCCTTATAGTAGCTTCATGCCCTGCCCTATTTCAAGTACACCTAACAACTTTGGGGAGCAATCAGAAAGTAGTTTTGAGCCTCAGATAGGTGCTCATTTGTGTGCTAGGTACCATGAGAATTACAGTGGAGAAGGAAGGGCAGTCTTTGCCCTCAAAAACCTCGCACTCCAGTTGAGCAAGCGTATCAGGCATCCATGCGTGGTCAAGATGACTAATTACACAAAGTAATAAAGAATAAATGCAAATGTGTGGTTTGGACCACATAGCTCTTGGAGTTTAAGAGAGAGTTCATTTTAATCTATGGTAGTTTGGAAGACTCAAGGAGGAGATTTAGAGTGGAGCTTTGAAAGACAGAGCTCTTACTCTTTCTGTGCTCCTAACAAGCTCATTAGGGAGTGTCTGCAAAGGGGAGGAGGTAGAAATTCAGAAGAAATGGACAATCCAGTTATCCTCAAGCCCTAATTTTCTAATTTCATGCTGGCCACACCTATAAGGCAAAAGGATGGTGGGGAGAAAGGGGTGACTTTCCTGAGGCACAGACACAGGGAGGAAATCAACACAAGGTTAATCAATGAAACAGAGGTAGAAGTGAGACCACGTATCAGTCCAGAGTATGAGAGTTCATTTCTTATAATAAGCCATCTCAGTTCCCTAGTTTTGCTTCCTGTAATCTACTTGTGTCCTTATCCTACCCTTGCCACACCAAGTTAATACCCTGAGTTAATGTATCATTTCCACTGTGGAGGTGGGGCAACCAAAGCATAGAGAGTTGGGTGACCGGTTCAGGAAGGAGCATGAATCAGAGCAGAGCTAAGCCAAATTATCTACCTGTGGATTCCCAGTCTAGCTCTCTCCTGAGCTTCTTCTGGGACACAGGTCTCAGCTGGTGTCTAGCATAAGGCAAGCCCTGGATCCCTAGGGGGATGGAGAGCAGTTCAAGCAGCTCTGGCCCATAACACCATGTGACCATCACTGCACCCTCCCAGCTCTGGCAGCGTTTCAAGTCCTGGTCTCAACAGCCACGGGACTTGGTGGCCAGGCCTGGGAAGAGCCCATTGTCTTCTTGCATGACCACTGGCTATGTGGCTGCTGGCTAGCTTGCTTGTTCAGTTTTAATTTGTTTTGTGTAGGCTGCTCTGAGCCCTATATTCAGCTGCAGCTGGGCAGCTGGCACCTGCTCAACCTTTGCCCCAGTCTATCCTAGAATTCTCCATGGTACTGATGGAAGACTGCTGGCTCTGTGTGTGTAGGGCTGGGGGGCAGGGGAGGAAGGAAGGTGTTAAGCTTCCTGAAAAGTAAATCTCTTTCTCTACTGGGCACTCATTCTGGGAGGAGATAACTCAAGGCTGATATGTGACTGTCTTTTGGGAGCCCCTGTGGTTTTCTTCTTTCAGATGTGTGTAAATTGACCTTGGTTATCAGCCTGACCACCAGTGGGAGGACAGGAAGTGTGCTATGGTCATGGGTTCTAGGCATTTAGTCGCCTGTGACCTCCCCCATCCCTGGTTGTTGTCATAGCAGCAGCAGCAGTAGTAGTAATAATAGGAAGAGTGAGGTTAGAATAATGGCAGCTTCCATATACTCAGAGCTGATTATGTGCTATGGGCTTTTAATAGGTGTCTCACTCCACACTCACTTATGAAGTATTTTCAGTGGCCTTGCTTTACGGGCAAGGAAAGGGAAGCACAGGGAGCTTGATGGCTTTTTTCTGAGGTTGCTCGGCTAGTAAGCTGTGTGGTCGGGGCTTCAGTTCAGACCCTTCTGGTTCCAGTCAGATTCTGTCTTACTGAGCTCTTAACCTTCGGTGTTCTCCTGAATGCTGAGAAGATCCTTCCCTGCCAGAAAGTCCACTGTAACCCTGACCACCACCCTGTTCCCTCCCGCTGGAGTAAAAGGCACAGGTCTGACCAGCTGGTGGATTCCTTGGTTATGGGGAAGCCTTAGTATCTCATGGGTTTCTTAGACATCTGAGCTTGGGGAGTCCCTCACTTTGCACAGGAGGAGGATGAAGCCTGAGGAAGGGACTCGCTCAAAGCTGGCAGCAACCTAATAGCAAAGTGAGGAGTAGAACCCAACCTCCCGGCTGGTAGCCCAAGGTTGTCTCACCACCGTCTACTTGTAGAGCACCTTTGCTGCCCCACGCCTCTCCACCCACCTACCCCAGATGCCAGTGTGAGACAGTGGGGAAGGGGGAGGGCCAGGCCGAATTCTCTTTTTCCCACTGGGCTACTGACTTCCATAGGCAGGGGAGAGTCCCGACTAGCTCTTTCCCCCAGAGTCCACCAGCCTCTTTTCCTCTGTGTCGGTTACCCTCTGGTGCCCTTGGGAAGTCGGGGGGTTGTAGAGGACTTGACTCTTTCCTGCCACTCCCCACCCCCTTCTACCTTTTCTCTCCAGAAAATTCCACAAACCCAGTAGGTTATGAGAGACTCTTCCCTGGCCCGGTGACGGATGCGCTTCCATCTCCATTTGAAGACAGGCCACTTTGTGTTTTGCTTCTTTCCCTATGAGCAGTAGGCATGGGGGGTAAGGAGTAGTGGTGGGAGTTGTCAGGTTTGTCTCTTTCTGAGGTAAAAGCTCACAGGATCCCTCAATTGCATTCGTCTCAGCTATGTTGTTGATAAGAAGATGAATACACAGGTGGAGGGCAGTCTGGCTCTTAGGGACTCATTTCTGGCTCTGCCTTTGTCTTCCCATTAACCCACTGGAAACTGTGATCATTTCCGCATTTCCCAGAGGGACACACTGAGACTCAGGGACCCAGAGCCCCAACCAGGGAAGTCTTGAGAATTCATCCTGTCCTTCTCATGCATCCTGTCCAGGAACTGACGCTACCTCTTAGCAGGGATAGAAAGGCTCAGTGGGTTGGACACAATCCCCTTTGTCATTAGTTTTTTAATAACTTGTATTAAAGTAAAGCATATATACAGTAAAGTACAGAAATCCACATTTTATGTTTCTTAAATGTTAGTTTTCTGGTTATAAAGGTAAAAGTTATAAAACTTGAAAAAATTTACAAACAAAAACCCCAATCACTTAGAAATAAGTACCATTAAGATTTTTTTTTTTTTTCTGGTACTATACCCATTTATTAGCTGACAGTTCTGTAGGTCAGAAGTCTGAGACTGGCTCATCGGATTCTCGGGCTCAGTGTCCCCTAGGCTGATATCAAGGTGTTGGCCTGGCTTCATTCTCATCTGGAGCTCAGGGTCCACTTCCATTGGCAGAATTCAGTTCCCTGTGGGCTGAGATCCCCATTTCCTTGCTGGCTCTCAACTGGGGGCCGCTGTTGAGAACCATTAAGATTTGATTTGCATGTTTTCAGTTGGTCTTATCCTGGTTTGAGAGTTATTGCTAGAAGTCGGCTCTTGGGGACAGAGGACAAGGACAGGGGTCTTGGAGGGTCCTTTGCCCCTTCTCAGGATGTTTCATTCCTGGTCCCAGCTACAGCCTAGCTTCTGATCTTTACTTACTTACTTACTTACTTACTTATTTATTTATTTATTTATTTATTTATTATTAGCTTCTGATCTTCACGTGCAACTTAGAAACATTATCATCCATGCCCCAACTGTTAGTAAATCAAATAATTAGCAGTAACATCATGCAGGCCATTATTTGAATGACCCTGCATTGTTCAAAGTACAAAAGTCAGGTTTGACACGTTGGGAAGAGAGTCCTAGAGCACTTGAGGGCAGCTGTGGCCCAGGGAGACCAGTTGGCCTGGGTAAATGCTGCGTGTTTACACACATCTGGATTGGTGTCTGCCTCTAGCCTGCTTCTCAGGCCTCCCTTTGGGGCTTATTGAACAAGGCTTGGAGGGCAGCAGCCACTGAGTAGGAGGATGTGGCCTCACTCTTGGGCCCGTCAACCTCAGCTCTGCGTCTGAGCCTCCCTGCAGAGATCGGCTTCCACTGGGGCATTAACTCATTTTACGTGGAGTGTTCAGAAGAGTACTTGGTGCTGCGAGAGCTCTGCCAGCGTTCCATCGTCATCCAGACCACTGTCTCATTATCCAGGCTGGGATAGAAACTGTCAGAGCCACAAGGGACCTTAAGCACAGGCTACTCTTTGAGTCTCAGACTTCAGCCTGCATCAGAGCCCCCCTGGACGGCTTCTTAGAACACAGGTTGCTGGGCCTCACCCCCACAGTTCCTGAGTCAGGCCTTCTGGGGTGGGGCCCAAGAATGTGCATTTCTGACAAGTTCTCAGGTGATGCTGCTGCTGGTTCAGGGACCGCACTTGAAGAACCGCTGATCCAACTCTTTCATTTTCGCAAGTGTGAGCCTGCTATAGTCTGAAAGCTTGTGTTCCCCCCAAATTTTATATGTTGAAAACCTAATGCTTAAGGTGATGGTATTAGGAGGTAGGGCCTTTAGGAGGTGATGAGGTCAGGAAGGTGGTACCCTCATGAATGGGATCAGTGCCCTCATATAAGAGACCCCAGAGAGCTAGCTCATTCCTTCCACTGTGTGAGGACGCAGCAGGAAGGCAGCTGTCTGCAACCGGAAGAGGGTCTTCACCAGAACCTGACCGTGCTGGCACCCTGGTCTTAGACTCCCAGCCTCCAGAACTGTGAGAAGTAAATTTCTGTTGTTTGTAAGGCACCCAGTCTGTGGTATTGTTTTTGGAGCAGTCCGAAGGGACTAAGCCGGCGTGGTGGACCACACCATGTCCTGGTCCATTTATCCTCCGGGAGGTGCGAGCAGCTGGGTCATGAGGGACTGACTGCTTTCTTGATGGGATAGAAACTGTCCCAACTCTGTGGAAAGGGGACAAGAACAGATACAGCATGACCCAGGGGTGAGAAGGAGAAGCAGGTATACAAATCCTGGCCCTGCTACAATTCCATTTATTCATCCAAGAAACAGTTATCAGGTATATCCTGTGGGAAAAGAGCTGTGCCTGCTGCTGTGCGGCGTAACCAGGCAAACAGGACACTCTGCATTTTGTGGCAACTCGTTCCCCTCTCTTCCGGTCTGGTCCCTTGACAGGACCTCACCCTCAAATGGGCTTTGGAGCCATCCTGTCACTGCTGGGTGCACAGGGAGAGGAGAGAACTCAGAGTCAGGAGACTGGGTACTGAGCCTCACTCAGCCCCGACTCACCAGGAGACCTCAGCTAAATCCTTCTCGGTAGACCTCAGTTTCTTCATTAAAAAATTCAGTGCAGCAGTGGGTGAGGTGATGGTTGAACAAGACCTCTTCCCTAACCTGTAATTCTAAAACTCTGGGGGCTCTCAAGTGGTTAAAATGTCATCTGACGTTATTTATTTATTTAGTTAGTTAGTTAGTTAATTTCTGGCTGTGTTGGGTCTTCGTTGCTGCGCACGGGCTTTCTCTAGTTGCGGCGAGCGGGGGCTACTCTTCATCGCGGTGCACGGGCTTCTCATTGTTGTGGCTTCTCTTGTTGTGGAGCACTGGCTCTAGGCATGTGGGCTTCAGTAGTTGTGGCTCGCGGGCTCTAGAGTGCAGGCTCAGTAGTTGTGGCGCACGGGCTTAGTTGCTCCGTGGCATGTGGAATCTTCCCGGACCAGGGCTCGAACCCATGTCCCCTGCATTGGCAGGCAGATTCTTAACCACTGTGCTGCCGTGGAAGCCCCTTCATTTCTGTTTTTAATCAATTAATACTTTTATTCCATTTTTTCCTCCTTAATATGAGACAGATTGGGGCTCTCCTAGCGTGTGAGGTGTGAGGACTTCGAGGAGATTAGGTACTATATTATCTTCTGAACACTGCTGACTGCAGGGTGCTTTTGCCCTCAGAGTTTTAATTTGCTTCTCTTCTTAGTCATCTATTGTTGCGTTTATCCATAATGAACCATGAGTGGAGACAGGAAACATGGAACGTCACAGAGCTAATGAGGAACACAATAATAATAATTCTACAAATTTGCCTGTAGATGACGGTTACCAGATTGTATTCATTTGACCAGAATCTTTATATAGCACATCAAGATGTTTCTAATACTCAAAAAAAGTGATAAATATACCTAAAGTGGATTTTCATTTACTGGGAATAAACACTTTTTACACCTATAACAGAGAAGTGCATGTAAATTAGTCTGAATACTTCTCTCTTGCAGAAACAAAATTTCAAACTTACAAAGCACCAAGGATAAGAATTTCCAACTTCAGGATGTGAGAGCAGCTTTTGACTATTTTTGTATCTTAACATTTGATTAAATTATTATAGTGTAATTTGATCCCCAAGCCTGACATGATATAATATGCCATCTAAAATTGTGTTAACAAATCATGCTTCTTCTTATATAGTTAACCTGAACTAAATTGGACAGTATGTGCGACTTGCTAAATTGGGAAGGGGGAGAGTCAAATTTATGCATGTAATAACCATTATTAAAGATTGTGTTAAAACTGCACTTTATAAAAATTTTAATAATAATCTGATCTAAAATAGCATATTTTTAAATTTAAAGATATGCAAAAATAACCAAATTATGTTATCATTTCCTTGGCGTGATTACAAGATAGAAAGATGGGAAGCGTTAACAAGAACAACTTCTGAGGTTCCTTCTGCCTCTGACACACTAGGATTCTAGGATGGTGCAGGGTCTGAAAACCATGATGAAGAACAGGAGAATATGATAGTTTGGGGGTGGTGGACACAGTGTGCCCCCTTTCCCCTAGATTGTTGTTGGAAATGGGATTAGACAAGGTCTTTGAGAGTCCAGATGTCAGAACTACAGAAAGCAACATTCTGTCCAACTTACCTAAGAACTTCCTAACCGTTAGACTCATTGGATTATAGAGTTGGATGGGACATTAGACATCATCTGACCCTATAAGAGCTTCCTCAAAATAAGAAGCGGAGTGAGAAGCCTTGCGAGGAGTGAGCTCTGTGTCTTAGGGAGTGTTTAAGCAGAGGCCAGTTGACCCCAGGCCTGGGGTGGTGGCCTGCTCTGCTGGCCTCAATGGCTGGAGCCTGCTAGTGGGGCTCAGAAATGAGTGTGGCCAAATGGTCACTGCTCTCTCCCCTAAAAGTTGTCTTTGGCAAAGGTCAGTCCAGGGATGGATGAGTTTGGGACCTGGTCCTGGGACTCCTGGGAGCACTGCTGTGGCACCATGGGGGCTCTCACCAAACTCTTAGGCATGCCTCGACTGGGTGAGCTGGCTGGCGTGTCTTCAGTGGCATCAGAATTTTAGCTACATGTTTGAAAGAGATGCTAATGGCCTGGTCTGGAGGAAAGGCCCTCGGAATTGGAGTTGGGACACATTTGAGGCCTCACATAGCCTAAAGCATCTTCTGCACTGTCAGTAGACACTGTCTCCACGCCACTTCCTTCCAGCCTGGCTTGCCTCTTTTCTGACCACATTAACAGATGGGAAGCAATGTCACAGAAAGCCCAAACCCTAGATAATCTACAGTCCACATTTGGTTTATGAATGACCTACTGCATATCATTTTTACACAGATTATCTTTCCTAATTTTTCTTTTGTTGAGGCTGAAAACAAATGCTTTTATATACTTTGAGCCCATATTAGAAGTGGGGTACCCACTGCATTCATTCAGGCTCAGAAGTAAGCTATCCTAGGCCTGGACATTTGCTGCAGATAATTGATTGCTTTTAGTTCCCTATAATCACATTAGCTTATATTCTTATATGTTAATTCTCTTCAACTTTGGTCATTTCCTCTGTGTGTGTGTGTGTGTGTGTGTGTGTGTGTGTGTGTGTGTGTGTGTCTCCATATACCCCATTTAGACTTGACTGGCCTCTCCAAGCCCCAGCCTAGGGCCTTCTTTCTGTATCTTTCTATAGTCAGGGCTCAGTAACTGGCTCCCATATTATTTTGGGGTGCAATTAAGATGAAGCCAATTGAAGCATAGGGTTTATAACCCTGAGCCAGTCCTTCATGTTCTGTTCCTATCTGAGGGAGGCATTTGCTGTGTATGTGTGTGTCCTGAACACAGCTGTTCACACGGTGCATACATCCTGGTATGGTGTCAAACCCATGCCAGCCCCTCCAGATCTCACTGACATGTTGAGAGAAGTCTCTGATGCTCTTGACTTGCCCACTTGGAGAGTGAGAAGGAAATCCCCGTGGTGAAGGTATGAATGAGTTTCTCAGTGGGGTTCTCAGGACACACCCTTTCTGCCTGCTACTCAACCGGATCTCTGCTGGCATAGGAAAGAGGGAAGGGGGAGGGGCTAGAGAGAGATGGGCCACCAGAGAGCTGATTGGCTTCTTTTCTGCTCTTCTTGAACGGGCTCCAAGCAAGCTTCCTGACTGTCTCTCAAACCTAGACTTGACCATTAGCATAACCTTGCAGCTAGATTGTTCGCTGGCTGCCCTTAGGCTGCCTGCTCCTCACTCCACCCTCCAGGCCTTTCTGTCTGACCTATTCACAGACTCTCGGCAAGAGCCAAAATCCTTGCCACTTCTCTTTCCCTTGCTCATTCTGATATCTGGGCCGTGGGTTCATCCCACTGCGAGTGGGGGTTGTGTGTAGGTGACCTCAACTACTTCCACTTTCCCCACCTGGGCTGCTTCATTTTGTGGCAGACACTTCACCCAGGAGGTGAGTGCCTGTCTTGGGGGAGGGGCCAGCTCAGCAGCCGGGAGCTTGGCCTGAGACAGTAGAGCCGGGCTGCGTTGCCTCCCCACCCTCCTGACCGGGGAAATCCTCTAAGCTGACCTAATTACCTGCAGTGAGAAACTGCATACTGATTCCCAGCAGACGTTGTAGTTTGAGGAGGGAGGGGGCCCTTGGACAGGTGGGTGTGTGCCAGCCTGGGATTAGCCTTTTTGTGGCTGCCTCCCTAGGACAAGTGTCTCCTTTCACTTTGCCGTCCTTGTGGAGGTGAACCCCTTTGGAGTCCTTCCAGCCTGGTCAGTCCTCCCCCTGTCATCCATTCGTCTGGGGAATACAGGAACCCCAGTCCCAGCTTAGCACAGATCTGCCTTACCTGGGGGCATTTCTGCTCCTTTCTCTCGGTGAGGATCATCAGGAGATGGTGTATTTAGCCAGAGTCCCAGTCTTTCCTCCTTCAGGGTCCCCTTCCACCCCTGTCCAGGCAGGAGCCGTTCGGTCCCCTGGTGAGTCCCTGGTGAGAAGCAGTTTTCCGCTGAACCCTCTCCAGGCCTCACTGTGCTGCCAGCTGCTCCTCCAGACCCACCACCTTCAGGGACGCTGGAACCCTGGGGGGTGCTGTGCAGGGCAGGTCCCTGTGCTCATCAAGTGGTTATGGAGCATGTGCTTTATGAAGAGTGTCTTCCGTTGTCTCATGCTTTGGAGTATGCAGGGTTCTTTACCTGCAAGGCCACATTTGAGCTTCCTTACAGCGCTTGGAAAACTCTGACTGGGAGCCTGGATGAGGACCCCTGAGACTCAGGCTCAGTCAGTGAGGGAGGCGTGGAGCCAGGATCAGCTCTCAGCCCACCTGACTGCAGCAATGGGCTTCTGCCACCACCACAGAGGCCGCGTTAGTTCTTGGCAGATAGGGCACATGTATGCGCCTCAGTCCCTTCCTCAAGTTTATAATCTTAATGTGGGAACAGAAATTACACATGCAGAAAAAGACTCAGGAATACCATTCCATGCTCGAATATAATTGACTCTAATTGGCAGCCGATAGACAGCAGTGGGGATGGGAGGGAGGAAGGAAGTCCATTGTTGACTGGGGTCGTTGGGGAAGGCTTTGTGGAAAAGTCAGGCTTTAAGCTCAGCAGTAAAAGATCAATAATATATTTTTTTAACATCTTTATCGGAGTATGATTGCTTTACAATAGTGTGTTAGTTTCTGCTGTATAACAAAGTGAATCAGCTATACGTATACATATATCCCCATATCCCCCCCTTCTTGCGTCTCCCTCCCATCCTCCCTATCCCATCTGTCTAGGTGGTCACAGAGCACCGAGCTGATCTCCCTGTGCTATGCGGCTGCTTCCCACTAGCTGTCTATTTCACATTTGGTAGTGTGTATATGTCCATGCCACTCTCTCATTTTGTCCCAGCTTACCCTTCCCACTCCCCGTGTCCTCAAGTCCATTCTCTATGTCTGTGTCTTTATCCCTGTCCTGCCCCTAGGTTCTTCAGAACTTTTTTTTTTTTTAGATTCCACATATATGTGTTAGCATACGGTATTTGTTTTTCTCTTTCTGACTTACTTCACATGGGGAAAAGGAGAGAGAATGATGAATAAGGAAGCAGAGGGAGTAGGAAGTGTGAGGAGACCTCTAACTGCAGGACAAGATGTATGTGTGGAACAGGGGAGGCTGAGCGATCCCTTATTGTGTGCATGTGTGTGCATGCATGAGTGTAAATGTCTGTGAAGCCTACACCAAGATAGAGAGACTAATCTCCCATATACCTAGGGCTTAACTTAAAAAAATAATTTATTGAGATGCAATTTGCATGACGTAACATTAACAATTTTTAAGTGAACAATTCAGTGACATTTAGTAGATTCACAATGTTGTGCCACCACCACCTCTCTCTAGCTTCAAAGCTTTCTCATCACCCCAGAAGAACAGCCCATACCCATTGAGCAATTGCTCTCCATTTCCCCCTCCCCCACCCCCTGGCAACCACTCCTCTGCTTTCTGTCTGTATGGATTTGCCTGTACTGGAACCATACAATGTGTAGCCTTTTGTGTCTGGCTTCTTTCACTTAGTTTTCACTAATCCACATTGTAGCACGTATCAGGACTTCATCCCATTTTATGGCTAAATAATATTCCATCGTATGTATATACCATAACTTGTTTATTCATTCATCCACTGATGGACTTTTGGGTTGTTTCCACCTTTTGGCCATTGTGAATGGTGCTGCTATGGAAAATGTGTATATGTGCGCTTGTTTGAGTACCTGTTTTCAATTTTGGGGGTGTCTGCTTAGGAGTGGAATTGTAGGGTCATATGGTAATTCTGTGTTTAAGTTACAGAGGAACCACCAAACTGCTTTTTCCAGTGGCTGCACCATTTTACATTCCCACAGTGATGCACTAGGGTTCCAGTTTCTCCACGGCCTCCACCTGGTGCTTATCCTTTGACCTGAAGACCACCTCTCACAGTTTTACACACTAGACAGCAGGTGCTGCCTCTTTCTCACAATAGAGCCTTAAGTCCACTCACCTTGGGCTGGGGGCCTTGGCCGCTTCTAGCTCTTGTCATTCCTTGTTGCACATTGGTTCTGCCTTCAGGGCAACCTTGTGTTCTCTTAGGTTAGGGAACTGAGCCCCAAGAAGTGGGATGACTCTGCTGTGGTCATCCTAAGCAGAGGAACCCAGGAAACTGCAGTTTCCTGTACAGACTGGCCCTGCCTTCCTGGCACTGGGTCTGCTGGCTGGTTTCTGGGCTGGGCTGTCCTGCCTCTCATGTGCCCTCTGTCTCCCAGCTTCAGGGCCCCGGAATCCCATTGTGTGAACACATGGGATCTCAAAGTTCTCTGGCTGTGCTGCTGAGATGATGTTTTCATTCTGTTTGGCACCCCAAAATGACAACTGGCTTTAAGGGGGTCTTATTTGGGTAGTGTATTTCTAGGGCTGCCATAACAAAGTATCACAGACTGGGTGGCTTAAACAACAGAAATTTATTTCCTCACAGTTCTGAAGCCTGGAAGTCCAAGATCAAAGTATCAGCAGTATTGGTTTCTTCTGTGGCCTCTCTCCTTGGCTTGTAGATGGTCCTCTTTTCCCTGTGTTCTCCCATGAGTTTCCCTCAGTACATCTGTGTTCTAACCTTCTCTTCTTATAAGAACACCAGTCATATTGGATTTGGGCCCACCCTAATGACCTCATTTTACCTTAATTATCTCTTTAAAAGGCCAGAATTCAGTCCCATTCTGTGATACTGGACGTTCGGACTTCAACATAGGAGTTTTGGGGTCACAGTTCAGCCCGTAACAGGTGGATAGAGCAGCTAGGGTGATAATGACGAGGGAGGCAGAGAAGCGGGGGGATGGAGGGTTAGGGGGCCCCTGGTGATTTCTCCTGGTTCCTCTTTGGTTTCCGAGTGACTCTCCTTCAGGCAAATACAGAATAGGTAGAGGAGGGGAGATTAATGGTGGCATTGAAGAGGGCACTGGGGGCTTTGAGGAGGCAGGCAAGCAGTGTCCATGATCAGTAATTTATTCCTGGATACCATGCAGGAGGGCGTCGTCATGGCAACAGGCGGCTCCAGAGTGGTTGGCCTGACAGTTGCCTCTCAAAGCCGCCTCTCCTCACTCGGTTCCTCTCACCCTCCCTCCCCTTCCCCTCATTTTTCTTGTGTCTCAGGAGCCTTCTTATGGGGTGGAGCCTGCCTGCTTTCAGTGTGGGGACTCTGTAGCAGCTCCTTCCCCACCCCGGTGTGGTCCCAGGGTGGGGGATGACCAGGGCCATAGCCTGACTCCTTTTTCTGGAAAGACCCTCCAGAGGTCATTTCACCGGCTTTTCAACTGCCGGGCCTCTCCCCTTAGTGCAGGCACTCTGCGTGCTGCTTTTCCTACAGCCTGTTTCACACTGTCCCTGGATGTCTCCTAGCAAATGGAATGAATTAACTTCTTGCCACACTCACTGTGCCTCTGTCCTTGGGGAGATCCCCTCAAGCAGTGCAGCTGGGCAGTGCCTTCCCCTGCCTTAGTCATCCTTGCACTGCCCGTCATTGGCTACAGAAGTCCGTCCTTCATTCCTTCCTCCTGGCCTCGGTGGACGGGAACATGCCAGAAGCATGCAGCTAACCAGGAAGTCTGTACTCCCCGCTGTACTCTAGGCTCCGTGGTGCCACATAGTAGGTGCCTAGTAAATGTTGGCATTGTGTGTGCAAGAAATGAAAGCGAGGTGTGAAGGAGGCCTGGGCTAATGACTAAGTCAGCAGCAGGCCTTGTGTGCCTGGGTCTCTCTCCCAGTCTTTCCCGGAGGCTGGGTCTCAGGTCCAACAGCTGCACTGAGCCTCAGCAAGACAGACCATTGAATTTTTTTTTTTTTATACAGCAGGTTCTTATTAGTAATCTGTTTTATACACATTAGTGTATATATGTCAATCCCAATCTCCCAATTCATCCCACCACCACCACCACCCGAGACCACTGAATTTTTAAAGTTATTTTTCATATGTATTACAATTCACTGCTCCCCTGATTCACTGGCTGTCACAACTAATAAGGGATCTGGGTTGGTAATAACCATGTAAGACTTAATGTTATTAGTCTTGTAATTGGTGCTAAGGGTCTTGTCTGTTCTCTGAATTTGTAAATCCTCACACACGAAGATTAGGAAAACATACCCCTAAGCTGGAGGCTGCCAGGGGTGGTTGGAGAGAAGCCTCAGCTGCCTGACTGGTGTGTGAGTTTCCTGCTAAAGCCTCGAGCTGGGAATGCAGATATGCCCCGGGAGCATCTGTGAGCCCATCGGGGAGTTGGGGAAAGAAGGGAGGGGGTGCCTTGCCGAGCAGTGTGGCCTGGGTTGCCCTCACGACAAGCAGCTGCTGGTGGAGAGGAGAGTCTTATCTCCAGGGGAAGGACAGCTCCTTCCCTGCCCCCTCCCACAGCCCTGATGACCCAAAAGAGATAGCAGTGATGTCCTAATCAGATGGTCATGATGCTGCAGGCAGAGATTAGAGTTGACAGCAAAAGCAGCTGAATTAGAAATGTCCTCCTCTGGCCTTATCTCTGGAAATGTCCCTGCTTCTCACCACAGGGGATCTTTTTTCACACATGGCTTGAGTGCCCATCAAAAAGCATTTACTGTGGGCTTGATGGTTTTGGTGACTGTCACTGGTGTGTGGGCCAGTGGCCCTGCACCCTTTCTTCTCTCCCACCTGTGACGCTTTCAGCACTGCTCCCCGTGAGTGCTGCCAGCCGGCGCCAGCACCACTGCCCTCTGCATACCGCTCTCCTGACAGAGATTAGCACAGAAATTCTGCCAGCTTCTTTTTTCTTTTTCTTCTTTGTGGTAAAACACATATAACATAAAACTGACCATTTTAACCATTTTAAAGTGTTCAGTTTGTGGCATCTTGTTTATTCACAGTTCTGTGCGGCATCACCACTGTCTAGTTCTCCCCTTTCTAGCCCCTGGCAACCATTAATCTGTTCTCTCGACATGCCTCTTCTGGACATTTCATATAAATGGAATCATACAATATGTGGCCTTTTGTGACTGGCTTCTTTCACTTAGCATAATGTTTTCAAGGTTCATTCACGTTGTAGCAGGAGACAGTACTTTTTTTTTTTTTATACAGCAGGTTCTTATTAGTTATCTATTTTATACATATTAGTGTATATATGTCAGGCCCAATCTCCCAGTTCATTCCTGTTTGTGGCTCTATAATATTTCATCTCTATACATCACATTTGGTTTATCCATTGATCTGTTGGTGGGCATTTTGGTTGTTTATTGTGAATAGTGTTATGAACATTTCTGTTCATGTTTTTGTTTGAGCACTTGTTTTCAGTATTTTGGGGTATATACCTAGGAGTGGAGTTTCTGGGTCATATGGTAATTCAATGTTTAACTTAACGAGGACCCACCAGACTTTGCTAACGTCTTTACATGTGCCAGTCCCTGTCTTCTTCTTTTTTTTTTTTTTTAATAAATTTATTTATTTTTATTTATTTATTTTTGGCTGTGTTAAGTCTTCGTTTCTGTGCGAGGGCTTTCTCTAGTTGTGGCAAGCGGGGGCCACTCTTCATCGCGGTGCGCGGGCCTCTCACTGTCGCGGCCTCTCTTGTTGCGGAGCACAGGCTCCAGACGCGCAGGCTCAGTACTTGTGGCTCACGGGCCCAGCCGCTCCGCGGCATGTGGGATCCTCCCAGACCAGGGCTCGAACCCGTGCCCCCTGCATTGGCAGGCAGACTCCCAACCACTGCACCACCAGGGAAGCCCCCTGTCTTCTTTTGAGAGAGGGGGGAGCCTGGTCCCTATGCCCACTCTAGGCTATGACCTTTGGCAGCCACTTTTGGCAAGTTTCTAGTTCCTAGCGCCTGGTCAGACACAGTGACGTGAGTGGACACAACAAAGGAATCTATGGTCACAATGGAGTGATTTCTAATTGTTTTTAATGGTATAACCAGATCTTAATCCTTCACACATGTGCTGTCCTCCAAAGCTGCACCACTTGAGGGCTGCATATTTGTCCCTACAATGGGACCAGTGCTCAGAATCTTGCTTCATCCTCCCTAGGAACAGTCTTCAGAGATCTTGCCTTGATAATCATTCTTTGCTTTTAACGTTGAATAGTACTCCCAACTGCATCACCAACCATCTTTGCCATTCTTAGCCCTATCTTTCAAGGTAAGAAAGAAAATCAAATCTACCCACATAGGATAAAAATTTGCCACCTTGGGGGCCCATCAAAAGAATATGCTACAGGCTTTGAAAGCAGTTCCAAAGGAGAAGCTTCAGAAATGTTCTCAGCACGGGTAAGTGCATTGTTGGAATATGTATGTAGCCTCCCAAGGGGACTTCTTTGAAGGAGTCAGCACTCATTTGAATGTATAAATTCTGGTGTGTTCATTTAAAAGATCAGTCAGAAAGCCTTATAGGCGTACAATAAAAAGATGATATGAATGGTTGTTGAATTATATACAGCTCCAAGATATCAAGAAAGATATGCATTTTAGGAGTTTTAGGGAGACGAAGTCTAAAATATAACCTGGGAGTGTGGTGGGATGGTTAACACAAAATAGTATTGCCCAACTGCTGGGGAAGAGAGGGGTCAGTGGAGAGCATCCCCTCTTCATGAGGGTTAGTAGGGCAGTTAGGGTATTCCAACCATTGGTCTGGCTGGGAAGGGGACCATGTACAGAATGTCTGTTTTGATCATTCTCCATCTTTGGGGGCAATGTGAGAAGGGAGGCTGGTGACCAGTACGTACAGGTGAACTGGTACCTTGGTGAGTTGAATTTTTAAAATTTTAAAATAGCACGTCTCTTGCTGTAGCCTGGACAACCCAGGGCTTCCCTTTAAAGGTTAAATATTTCAGCCAGCTTTGGAAGTCTGTCAGAGAACTCCAGGCAAATCTCCTAGGCCAATGTTCTGGATATATTTCACCTACTGGATGGTAGTGTTTTTCTTCCTTGTTCAGAAAGCTAAGGGACTTCCCTGGTAGTGCAGTGGATGAGACTCCACACTCCCTGGTCGGGGAACTAGATCCCACATCCATGATGCAACCAAGAGTTTGCATGCCACAACTAAGGAGCTGGTGAGCTGCAACTAAGGAGCCTTGGACCCTCAACTAAGGAGGAGCCTGCAAGCCGCAACTAAGGAGGCTGCCTGCCTCAACTAAGACCTGGTGCAACTAATTAACTAACTAAATAAATAAATATTAAAAAGAAAAAGAAAGATAGCTGAAGTCAGCAGTGAAGGGGATGGAACTAAGGACATCTAGAGAGTGGCCTGGAGGGTCAGAGATGTGTGGTCTGGCTCTCATGAGATTTCAGAGGCACTTTGGAGGCTGGTGACACTGTCCCCTTTTACAACCAGGCCCGAGAAGTGAATGACAAGGTCAGTGGAATTTCAAGAATAGATCCCTCTACCACTCCATCATCACAGTAACTCACGCCAAGGTTTGAAGAATATCGCCCTCTGGGGAAATATTCTTCTGAAATCTCTCTCATGGCTTTGTCGCATTTATCCTGACCATCATTTATTTGGAGTCAGATACTGATGGGTTTGATAGCAAAGCAGGGAAGGATGCTGCAGTGATTTAAAAAAATTTTTTTTTATTGCTGTAAATGTGTGTGTGTTTGTGACATAAAATTTGCCATTTTAACAATTTTAAGTATACAATTCGTGGCATTTAGGATATTCACAACGTTGTACAACTGTCTCTATTTCCAAAGCTTTTTCATCACCCCAGTAGAAACTCTGTAAACATTAAGCAACAACTTCCCATTCCCTGCTCCCCAAGCCCCTGGTAACCTTAATCTACTTTCTATTTCTATGAATTTGACTACATAGATCCCTCATGTAGGTGGAACCTTTGTGTCTGGCTTATTTCACTTAGCATAATGTTTTCAAAATGCATTGGTATTTCAGCATGACTCAGAACTTCTTTCCTTTTTATGGCTGAATAATATTCTGTTGTTTGGATAGACAACATTTTGTTTATCCATTCACCCATTGATGAACATTGGTGTTTTTTCCACCTTTTGGCTATTTTGAATAATGCTGTGATGAACATTGGTGTGTAGGTATCTGCTTGAGTTCCTGTTTTCAATTCTTTGGGGTGTATACGTAGGGCTGGAATTGCTGGATCATACAGTAATTCTATGTTTAACTTTTTGAGGAACTGCCCAACTGTTTTCCACAGTGGCTGTACCATACTGCATTCCCACCAGCAATGTAGGAGGGTTCCACTTTCTCCACCTCACCAACACTTGTTATCTTCCATTTTACTGATTATAACTATGCTAGTATGTGTGAAGTAGTATCTCATTATGGTTTTGATTTGCATTTTCCTAATGGTTAATGGTGTTAAGCATGTTTTCATTTGCTTCTTGACCATTTGTGTATTTTCTTTGGAGAAATGTCTGTTCCAATCCTTTACCTGTTGTTTGGCTTTTTGTTGTTGAGTTTTAGCAGTTCTTTATATATCCTGAATATTAAACTTTTATGATATGTGATTTGCAAATATTTTCTCTTATTCTGCAGATCTTTTCACTTTATTGATAGTGTCCTTTGATACATAGAAGTTTTAAATTTTCATGAAGTCCAATTTATGTATTTCTTCTTTTGTTTTCTGTGCTTTTGGTGTCACATCTAAGAAGCTATTACCAAACCCAAGGTCGTGAAGATGTACCTCTAGTTTTCTTCTAAGAGTTTATAGTTCTGGCTCTTATATTTAGGTCACTGATCCCTTTTGAGTTAATTTTTGTGTGTGGTGTGGGGTAGGGATCCAATGTCATTAATTTGCATGTGTAAATCCAGTTGTCCTAGCACCATTTGTTGACGAAACTGTTCTTTCTCCATTGAGTGGACTTGACACTCTTGTCAAAAATCAACTGGCCATAGATATGTGAGTTTATTTCTGAACTCTAAATTCTATTCCATTGGTCTGTCCTAGTGCGAGTACTGCACTGATTTGACTGCTGTAGTTTTATATTAAAGTTTTGAAATTGGGAAATGTGAATCTCTGGTTTGTTGTTCTTCTTCAAGATTGTTTTGGCTCTTCAGGGCCTCTTGCAACTCCATATGAATTTGAATATAATCACTCTTGAACATGCCTTTTTATGGAGGTTAGTGCTGACTTCCATTGGGTGCATGCCCAGAGGTAGAACTGCTGGACCACAGGGTGTAAGTATGCTGAGCTTTAGTGCACACTGCCGAACAGTCTTCCAAAGTGACTGTGCCAGTTTATTCTTCTACCAGCAGTGTATGTGTTCCAGTTACACAACATCTTTACCAACATTTAGTAATGTCAATTTTTTGGGTAGAATTTTAACCTTTCTGGTAGATTTTCCCAAAGTATGAGTCAAACACCGCAGTTATTCTTCAATTCTTTGTTCAAGGGATCTTTCTCCTAGTGCCAGGACTTGAAGAGTGCTACTTGCTCCCTTCACCATCAATGTGAGCCAGGGTCTTGCTCCAGAGGCTGGAGATCTGGCTGGTGGGCAGGCAGAATAGGCTGCATCTTCACAGTGCAGAAGCTCAACCTACGTGAGAGAACCTTGGGATTGGGAGTGTGCGTGTAGAGTTGCTAAAGGAAAATTGGTAACTGGACTCCATCCTGGCTGCAGCAGCCGGCCATATGAGTTCCAGTGTGGATGGGACTTTTGGAGCAGTGCCCAGCCCCTGAGAGAGGTCAGTTCTTAGGTAACCATGCTTCACCAGAATGAAGAAGCTGGCCCAACTGTCCCGTTTGACCTTGGGCAGTTTTTCTCGGAAGAGGCTCCTTTAGACACAGAGCCTGAGTCTGGAGAGGGTAATTGGTTTTTCCTAGCCCTACAGCACACCAAGGCTGGGGACTTGCAACCCTATGTCTTATACTTGCCCAATTCTAAAGGCCCCAAGACAATATAAATGTCGTTTCCATTTTCAGCTTGCTGGGTAGCTAAAGTCAAGTCATATAGTTCAGTAAACATTTACTGTAGGCCTCTGTGTACCAGACATTGAACTAGGCACGTAGGGAGCTACAAAGGACAGGATGAAGTTCCTGACTCTAAGTTCTTCATCGTCTGATAGTGGAGGAAATACTTGTACACATCATTGCAATGAAAGGAGAACGGGATCTGTGCTTAGTGAGGGATATACGTAATTTGCTTGGACTCTGAAGGCAGGAATGGTCTGAGGATTGGACTGGCTTCCTGGAGGAGGTGGCATTGGCCTTAGAGGATGAGTAAGATTTTGTTGGGCAGAGACAGGGTAAGGGAACTCTAGGCAGAGAAACAGAAAAAGCACAGGTGAAGGTGAGCTATCTCGGACATTTGGAGAAAAACAAGTATAGTCAGATTACTAGACGCTGACATGGAGTTCCCTAGGTGCCAGCCTGGGGGAGGTGGGTTTTATTCTGCAGAAACAGGGAGCCTCTGCAGGGTTTGCAGGTGGAAGATTCATTCAGTGTTGTTCCTGACTGGAGAGCGGCAGGGAGACCATGGGACTGCCCCCCGCCATCCTGATTCTGCTCCTCCACACCCATGCGTGTGCACGTGCAGACACACACACAGAGGTAGTACAGACATCAAGGTAGACATACATACCCACAAACATGCATATAGGAACCAGGACAAACACACGCACGAGACTAAGAGACCCACACATCAAACATATATCATAACTTACACATATTTGCACTCACATACCTACACAATATATAAACCCGAGGAGACACACATCCCATACCACATATGTGAACTGGAACACCTGTAGACATGCACAGACAGACAAATACCCACACATAATGAGTCACACTAATAGCGTAAGTCACATGCACATGCCACTAGACAGACAGATACTCTTAGTCATACACATAAGCCCACCAAGCCAGGCAGGTAGGCATGCACTTAGATATACATACACTGAGGCACCTTCACACACACACACGGCCGAGTAAAGCGTGCTCACACTCACTGGGGCGTACACGTGGTAACCAAAACCCCTCCCCAGGTGTGTACCTTCACACAGACTCACAAACGCACACTCACACATAGGCACAACCACAAACAGATCCAAGCAGCAGTCACAGCGCAGCAGAGATGGACCACAGACCTGGGTGGTACATCCTAGGCCACGCTGCTCTACGGACACCTGCCATTCTCATCCCAGGCTCACTTCTGAATGATTTGCTTCCTGCCGGCCGCCTCCAGCCTTGTGTAATCCTGGGGTGTTGGCACTGGACGCGCCCTCGGAGTTGCTCTTAGCCCACCTCCTGCTCCGTGCAGGGATTTCTACAGCTCCTCTGATGGGGGTCACCCAGCTATTGTTTAACCACTTTAGACAAAGTACTTCACGACAGCAAGTTTCTGGTTGTAGTAGAATTTGCTTTTCATTCTGGAAAATGGGGATTATGTCCCTAGAGATGAGACTGGACCCTTAGCCACAACAGTTAACAGTTAACAAATACGGTTTGAGGGCCTCAGGCTCACCCAGCCCTGCCCTGTCCCCTCGATCCTATGGACAGTCCCTTGGCCACACTCTGGCAAGGTCACCAGTCCCCCAGATCATTTCGTTGCTGATCTGCTCTGGTGTGGAAGAGTGGCACACCTGTCCTCTTAGGAGGGGGCTGTGGGTGACGGGGGAGTGATCCTGAGGGGGTTAGGGAGCAGGGCTCGGCTGCCCCGCCTAGGATGGGACGGAGCTCTACCCCAGGCACGCCAGGCCAGCTGCTGTTACAGCCGTTCTGGGCTGGTGTGGGCCGTCCTCTGCAAATGTGACCCACATTCCGGCCGGCCAGCCCCGCAGCTCTCTGCCCTCTACTGCATTCCTCCCCCCTGGCTGCCAAGCCTCCCCACTCGCTGCTCTCCGCTGAGCTGTCGCTCTGGGCTGAGAAAGGGGCTGCTATCTGCGGGTGGCTCTGAGGGGTTGGCCAGTGCGGCTACCTCCATGAGAAGAGCCAAAGACACTCTACAGCAGTGGATGGTGGGGTGGGGGAGCGGCTACCGTCTGGGTGCACCCCCAATCTGGACGCTGGCCTGATTTTCTCAGTCTTGCCTCCCTTTATTCCTCTTCAATGTGGGATAAATCTGGTCTCTCCATTAACCCCTCCCTACCCTGCTGAGACGGAGAAGGGGCTGCCTCTGCCCCCCACCTGACAGGTACCCCTCTATTGCAGCACTGAACCTCAGGCCAGCACCTTCCACTCTGGCTGTGCCTTTCTCAACTATCCTTCCCACACTCTTGCAAACTCCACTAGCCCCGTGTTCATTACAGGCAAGAGAAAGGGCTCAACAGCAGCCCCTGGGAAAAGGCCAGGCTGGGGGGCAAGGTGGGGGCCGGAGGGAGCCAGGGCTGTGGGGCTGGGTTATTGACTTGACGCTCAATACAAGGCAGCAATGTGATGTGATGGTCAAAGGCAATGCCAGATTGGCTTCCCCAGAGGAAGGGCAGCATCCAGGACCAGGGCTGCCCTGTGCTGCATGCTAGGGATGGCACCATAAGTACAAGAATACTTATTCTTGTTAACAAAAGTAATTTATGTTCTTTGCAGAAAATTTACAAAACATAATTAAGCACAAAGCAAAAAAATGCAAATTATCTATAGTTTCACTACCAAAGGTAGCCATTCTTATCCTATTTTTGTAATCTGCCTTTTTTCACTTAATTTTTCATATTATTAAAATATTATTCTACAGTATTTCATCTTTTTTTTTTTTTTTTTTTAAATTTTTGGCTGTATTGGGTCTTCGTTTCTGTGCGAGGGCTTTCTCTAGTTGCGGCGAGTGGGGGCCACTCCTCATCGCGGTGCGCGGGCCTCTCACTATCGTGGCCTCTCCCGTTGCGGAGCACAGGCTCCAGATGCGCAGGCTCAGTAGTTGTGGCACACGGGCCCAGCCACTCCGCGGCACGTGGGATCTTCCCGGACCAGGGCTCGAACCCGTGTCCCCTGCATCGGCAGGCGGATTCCCAACCACTGCGCCACCAGGGAAGCCCAGTATTTCATCATTTTAATAGCTATGTAATATTTCATTGCTTATGGTAGTAGTAAGAATCCAAGCCTTTTTATTTTAAGCATTTACCATATCTATCAGACATTGTCATCATTGAATCTTTGTAACTTGAGATTGATACTTTTATTATCCCGGTTATACGAATAAGGAGAGTGAGGCACAGAGAGGCTAAGTAACTCGCCTAAAGTAACACAGCCAATAAATGGCAGAACCAGAACCCTTGTTTCCATACTCTAACACCCTGTCAAACCATGGACGTGCCATAGTCTAACATTTCCCCTAGTGATAGCTGTTTAGGATGTTTCTAATTTTTTACCTTTATAAACAATATTCTGATGAACACTTGTGTGACTTATATATTCTAATTATCCTTGATTATTTACTTAAGATCTACTCCCAGAAATGGAATTTATGGAACAAAGGGCATAAACATTTTAAAGACTTTTGAATGTATTTCCAAGCTTTCCTCCAGAAGGATGTTATCAAGGTACACTCTCACCAGCAGGATAGGAGAGCTGGGCCTTTCAGTTTGAGGGAAAGCCTGACCCTCTGAAGTTTGGCCCTCGTAGGGGAAGCAGGATGGTGCAATGGCTGGAAATAGTTTCATGAGGAGCAGTTGAAGGGACTGGAGGTACTTTGCCTGGAGATTTGGAGTGTTGGAGGGAGGGCACACTCATCGCTACCATCAAATGTGTGACGGCTGTCAAGTGGAAGAGAGACAGGTTTGTCCTGAGGCCCTGGAGCAGAAGTGGACCAGTGGGCTGAAGTTGAGGTTTACGGAGAGCCATTGTTCTGTGCGGGGCCAGCACAGAACGATGTGCATGGGCAGGGTGGTTGTTGAGTGAATGTTACGTGACCTGCTGCCATCCCTGACTTGGGTTTCATGGCGGGGGGAGGCGGTACCACCCACTCCACACCGTGGTCCCCCACAAACATCACGTCTCCGAATCTTAACTGGGGGGGTCTGCTCCCCATTCCACTCCTGCCTCGGGGAGCCTGGCCCAGCCTGGCACCCCTCTCTGTCTACCCCCTTGGAGCCTGAGCAGCACAGCCTGGCTTGTGTCATGGGCCGCACAACTCCTCCATTATGCGTGAGGGAATCCAGCGGTGAGCGAGTGAGCGAGCGGGCTGGGGGTGTGAGTGGTTATTAATAAACAAGTGTATTGTGTGGCGTTCCATTCACGGCCCTCTCTGAGGACGTGGTGGGCTTGAGATAATAAAGCCCTGTTTATGCCACGGAGGGCTGGGGAGGTGGCCAGTGGGAGGTGGCAAGGAGCAGGGAAGCCAGGAGTTATTTTGATTCCACTGAGGGCAGGGCTGCTGCGTTTGCTCTGAGGCCAGTATCCAAGGGGAAGGTCTAGCTGGGATTTTGCTCAGGCCTACATCTGCCCCTTGGGATGGCCTGGGGTCTAAGGAACGCCTAGCTTTCCATCCCCACCTATCCCCATGGAGGGAGACTGAGAAGATGCTGCATGAACTGGCCACGACTCCTTCAGGACAGAGCTCGGAGGGTCGACTCTACCCTACCCCTTGGCTTCCTATCCCCACCCCATTCCTCCTTCCAGGTGAGTCCTACCGCTTTGGCCTCAAAAATCTCCAAAGTGGTGTGTGTTAGAATTGTGAATGGTTTCCTGACGATGCTGGAGTTGTGTTTGTGTACAAGGTCTGCAAGAAGCTTCCTAGCCAGAGAGTGGACCCGTTTGGTGTTAGAATCAGGAACGTGAAGCAAGCAGGCTAGAAGGGAGAGAAGCGATTGTGCTGAATGAACTGAAATGTAGGAGGAAGAGAGGCAAGGGCGAGGGTGGGCAGGGGAGCTTTGGTCTGAGGGGCGGGGGTGTCTGGGAAAGGGAGATGCCGAAGAGCATTTTGGCAGAGGGAGGACTCGGGCCTATGGACCTAATTGCAGAGCCCGCATTAACTCTGTGACTCGGTCCTCTCCTCCGTTAGTCTTTCCTGAGTCTCTCCCTTTCTTTCCTTCAGCCCTTTACTCTGGGCTCCACCAGGCCCAAAGCAGCCTTCTCTCTGTACCCCGGCCTGTCTCAGTCTTGGCATCTCTGGCTCTCAGGTCAGGAATGCACAAGCTGCTGGTTGGGAAGAAGTGAGAATAGGCCATTTTGCTCTCAGCTGGCTTCCAGGGATGGAGAGCAGGTCCTGGTTCAGGGGAGTCTTGGTTCCCTATCACGTGGTGCGGAACCAGAGCAAGGGGGAAGTCAGCTGCGTGGGTCACCTGTCTCCATCAGGAGCTGACGGTGCTCCCTTTGACCTTTGGAAGCAGCCTGGCTAGGAGCTACCTTGAGTTAGGAAACCCTCTCATCTCAAGCAACTCTGTCTGAGAGATGTGTGCTTGTTTGGTTGTGAAATGGGAAGGAAAAGGAAGGTGGTGGAGGGGATGGTCTGTCCTGCCCTCCTCATGGGTGCAGGGCTCCCTGTGGCAGGGATTTGGACCTAGTGACTTTAAATTTTTGTTTGGATTAAGGATCCAGTGACCCCACTTAACCTAGGAAGGTTTGAGGCTGCATTAGGGCCAGAATGGGCTGATTCTAGGTTATTGAACCATCACATCCCTGCCTCAAACCAGAAAGGGACAACCTCCCCCAGAGCAGGGGGGACCTCCCCCTAAGACTGGGAGCCGTGCAGGCTGGTCCCTCACCCGTGTGCACACAGCGAACAGGACAGGCTCTGTGAGCACAGCGCATCCCTGGCGTCGCCTGCCCTGGCCCTGGCCTCAGTGCGCTGGGCGATGGGCAGGCGCTGCAGAGGACGATGCTCCCCCAGGTGCTGTGGGCACTCGCTCCCCTTCCGCCTCCCAGTCTGAAGAAACAGTGACTATTTTTAGAAGCATCTGCTTGCTTTTGGGAGCACTGTTTTTGTGATTTATCTGCTCTGCTGGATGCTCTTCTACTTAGTGAGGACGTGAGAGCTGGAGAAACAGCTGGAGGTGGGGTGTAGGGGTGTGTGTGTGTGTGTGGTCAGTCCAATGGGAGTTGGCCCGGCTGGGCACCTGGCCTGGAGGAATGACCCAGTGTCCTCCACCAAGCTTTTCGGGGGTTCCTACTGGCTATGTTTATGGTTGTCAGTTGCTGTGGGAGGTTCCTGGAAGGTCCAGGAACAGAGACAGGGGCCTTCCTCGTAGAGGCAGCAGGCTGAGTCACGCTGTGGGCACGCTGCTCTCAGCGGCTGCCGTGCTCTCAGTGTAGCAGGAGGAACTGGTAAGGCGGCCTTCCCCGATGATGGGGACACCATTAACAGCCGTAACAGTGGCGACCGTTCATTGAGAGCATCCCCTAGGGTAGGCACTGCTGGAGCCCTGACCTCTGTCATTTCCTGTAACTCTCCCAACAACCTGTACTGTCCTCTGCTGGCATCCAGAGGAGTGAAGCACGTTGCCTGGTGTCACACTGTCCGCCCTGGCTCAACAGCCTGCTCCCTTGAGCCCTTGTGCCGTGCCGCCTCCCCAGTAGAAGACAACAGCATGTGTTATTTTGGTGGCTGCAAGGACTGAGTTCAGATGCACGGATATTTCCTGACAGTGAGAGGGAACGGTGTGGAATGTTCTTCCTTGGCGATCTTTGAGAAGCATCCTGCTCTTCAGGAGGGGGAGGGGGCCTTCCTGCAGACCAGACTCTGGATTGATGACCACTCGATGGAGTTTCTTTCTTGGGGTTTTGGCAGCTCTGTTTCCTGGACCCCTGGCCAGTCCCTGAAAGACGCCAGCCCGTGTGTCAGTAACACGGGTGTCAACAACCAGCGGCTTCTGGGTGCATCGAGTGCCCAACTGGGGTTTGGGATGTGGAAAACCTGGGGAGACTAGATAATTCCCTAGGCCCCAAGAGGAAGGCTGAGAGAGGGGAACTGCTCCTGGGAGCTCTGGAGCGACCTGTGGGTTAATGGACTCCCAGGCGGATGTGCCTTGCTCACCCAGAAAGCAGTACTTATCTTTGCCAGGGCCCCTGTTCCTGGGCCTCCCCACACAGGACGCAAGCGTCTGTAGTGGATACATGTTTAGCGATGGCAGCTGGGGCCTCTCCAGGCCGACTCGGTGTAGGGGCCAGAGCAGAGGGCCCCCTAGTGAGATCCGTGAGCATCTGGGCAGGGATGGGGGCTCCTTTTGGCAACCAGCTGCAGGGCTGCTCATGCAGTTTCTGCCCCTCTGTCACCTTGATCTGTACCATGGAGCAGCCTCAGAAGAATGGGTTTGCTGTCTCTCCTCCCCTGATTTGCTGCCACGAGGAGGGGGTACAGCACCCTTGAGGCAGTGTGGTAGAATGGTCAGACATGTGGGTGGCGGAGCCAGACTGTCTGGAGTCCAGTCCCAGTTCTGTCCCTGGCTGGGTGACCTCCTGGCTTCCTTGTCTGTCGAGTGTGATATTAATAGCACCTGCCTCTTGGCCTTTGTGAGGATAAATGAACAAATCCATGAAATCATTTAGCACAAGAGGAAGGAGGAGGAGGGTCCCTCTGTCCAGGGCCACGTGGCCACATCGGTCTCTCTCCCAGGCCCAGACTGTCTTACGGTGGGCCAGGCCTACGTGGGGGGCTGTCCTTGCCAAGTGCTGGTGGTTCTGTCCCCTGCTGCTCACCTTGGCTCAGGTGAAGGAACCCAGCAATCTCCTGGCTGCCTCCTGCCGCCACCCCCTTTAGCTCTGGGAGCCAACACTAGGTTGCACGCTCAAGGTTCAGGTCTCCTTGACCCCTGCTTTTGGCCCCGTTTACTCGGGGTCTCTGGAGGTGAGAGTCCTCCTCTGGTTTACGCCAGAGTTTCTGACTTCATGGGTCTTCCTCACAGCTCAGCTGTAACCAGCACTTTGGGGACCTGGGAATCGAATCATGGCTTTTTTCCGTCCCCTCTCTGCTCTGTGCCAGGCTCTCCAGGGCCCTGCCTACAGTTCTAACCCACCGTCCTGCACCCATCTCCCTCCCTACACCTTTCTGGCTGCTGGTCCTGATTGCATCTGCCCCAGATCCTGCCTTTTCTCTGCCAGCACCTTTCTCCCCTTCCCACCTCTGTCTTGTCCCTGGTCTGAACCTCACCCAGTTTATACTTCTCATGGATTCCGGTACACTTTGCGTGCCTAAAGCAAACATCTGTTGACATTTAAAAGTACTTCAAGGCCCACATTTTCATTTCCGTGTGAACACAGCATACTCTCTTTCTGGTATGCGAAACTTAAAGGAGGCCCCTGTGATGGAGTCAGCCCACATTTATAATCACTTTTGAAAAAGAGAGGTAACTTTCCATTTTGCTCTGGACTGAGCAGGGTCAGGATGAAGAGGTTGGGTGGAGGAGGGTGGCATAATGCTCTCTGGCTGCCCTCAGGCACTGCCCTGTCCTTTTTTTTTTTTTTTTTTGCCCTGTGCTTTTGATGTATGTCCTCATTCAGTTCCTTCAATAATCTGAGGAGGCAGATACCACAATCCCCATTTTATAGATGGGGAAACAGAGAGGTTAAGCGACTTACCTAAGGGCACACAGTGATTAAGTGAGAGAGTCAGAATTTGAGTGTGGGTCTGTTTAATTCTCCAGGAATCATGCAGCCTCTAGAAGAAGGTGGGTTGGATAGGGGATGTTAATGTAGACATAACTGAATTTTGATTACCCTGGAGCTGGATTTTTGACCCTGAGCAAATCCAAGCACCCTGTTCATGTCCCTTCCTTGTAACTCTCCATCCCTTCTCTGTGGACCTCCTTGAAGGGAGGAGGGGAGACCCCAGCCTCCCATTGCTCTCTGTCAGCCTCCAGGTTAGACCAGGAGTGTGGGGACACTGCCGAAGCTGTGAGCTTCCCAGAAGTCATGTGTCCCTGAGAATAGACTATGTTTTGCCAGAAGAAGGGAAAAGAAAAATAGGTCTGGAAGTGCCTGAATAATACAGTAATAGAAAGTTGAAGTGCTTCTCCCTAAAAACAGGCTATGAATGCAAAATTCTTGCAGATTGCCCAGGAGCGCTGAGTGTGGGCACCCGTACAGTCCATAAAAATCACTGCTCCCAGTCTCCAGGCTCTGGGCTCTCCTTGGAGCTTTCCCACTCCCCAAGCCTCTTAGCTCCCCTGCTGGGGGCTCTTTGTAAGGGAAGATGTAAGTGGCACGGTAATGGGCCTAAGCACACACTAAGAGCCAATGGTAGGGACCAGCCACCCAGTTCCCCCCTCCGCAAATTCCCAACCAAGACAGGATGTTATTAACTAGTTCTGAGGAAGCATTTGGAATTCTACTTCCATCAGCCTGAGGAGAGGTCTGATGGGGTCTTTGTCTGCCTGACTCTGAAATTCTGGGGTTAGTGGGGAGAGGCGGAGGGAGGAGGGGTCTGTAGGTCTCTTAGACTCAGCACAGAATTGTCTGGTAAATACACAGTCATTTGGGATGAATTGTCTTCCTTCCTGAGCCTTTGAGATTTGCCTCCTAAATTACTACTAAAGCATGTGACTTTCTTACCTGAGCTCTTTTTTTTTTTTAACTTTTAAAATAAACTGTATTGAGGTATAATTTCCATTCAATAAAGTGTACTCATTTTAAAGGTAGAGTCAGATGAGGTTTTTTTTTAAAAATAAATTTATTTATGTATTTATTTTTGGGTGCGTTGGGTCTTCGTTGCTGGGTGCGGGCTTTCTCTAGTTGCGGCGAGCAGGGGCTACTCTTCGTTGCGGTGTGCGGGCTTCTCATTGCGGTGGCTTCTCTTTGTTGCAGAGCACAGGCTCTAGAGCGCAGGCTCAGTGGTTGTGGCGCATAAGCTTAGTTGCTCTGCAGCATGTGGGATCTTCCCAGACCAGGGCTCGAACCCGTGTCCCGTGCATTGGCAGGTGGATACTTAACCACTGCACCACCAGGGAAGTCCTGTCAGATGAGTTTTGATAAATGCATATACCCATGTAACCACAACTCCAATCAGGATATAGATTATTTCATCTCCCCTAAAAATTCCCTCATCCCACTTGCAGTCAATTTCCCTCCCGGCCCTGGCCCCAGGCAACCTCTGAGGGCTTTCTGTCATTGTAGATTGTTTCTGCTGTTCTAGATATCTGTATATTTGTATATAGGCTGGTCTCTTTGTGCCACTTCTAGCGTTTGATAAGCCTCAAGGGAGAATAAGAGTGATTTGATTTCCCCAGGTCTCTGCACCCTCTCAATCCTTCCCTGAGCCCTTCAGCCTGTTTTTGCCCTCGTTTGTGGACACAGATACATTGGCAGGAGAAAGACACTCCCTTCCCTCTGCTTCAGCAGTGAGTCTAGGGAAACCGGAGGGAGAGGAGATTTCGGGGAATTCTGGCAATGGCTGAGGAGCTCAGGATGTGGAGGATTCTGTTCTCAACCATGATGTGGATGTGGGATCCGGGTTGGAAAGCCTGCGGGGCTAAGGCTGGGGCAGCAGGGGGCTGTCCTCTCTCCTGCTGCAGGCTTTGCTGCCACTGTTGCTGCCATTCTTTGCATCGAAGTGGGTTTGAAAGCTGCTCTCCAGGGGAACATTCACCCTGGAGTTCCAGGGTCCTTTTGAGTGAATTGAGGGGCAGGGAGGCACAAGATGCAGACTTCAGAGGGCAGCTTCTGTCGGGGTGCTGGAGTGAACAGGCCAGCTCCTCACACCCTGGTCAAGCCCAACCTGAGGGCTCTGGCAGTGAGGTGTGTGCGTGTCCTGCCCAGCAAAGGAGGTGCCAGAGGATAAGCAGCAGGGGGCTTGGGGCTGATCAACACCATGCTTTTCGGCTTGTGCTCAGGTCTGCAGCTCACCCTGTCCTTGGGCAGGCAGGAAGGGCAGCAGACAGGACTGACTCTTACATGGCAGTAGCGATCCTAGGTGGCAGCCTGCTGGAGAAGGACACATTGCTAAAGATTTGCTACAGTTTGCCTAACCTTTCTGGGATTCAGTTGACCCATGCTACAAGTGGGCCTATTTGAGGATATTTTAAGGTTGCTTTCAGCCCTTGGGAAAAATGGATACAAACTAAAACCAGGATGTTGTCATTATAGTATTTTTTTTATCATCATCATCATCATCATTATTATTACTTCATTATGGTAAAATACATACAACATAAAATTTACCATTTTAACCATTTTTAAGTGTACAGTTCAGGGGCATGAAGTACATTCTTTTTGTTGTGCAATCATCATCACCATCCATCTCCGGAACTTTTCATCCTCCCCAACTGAAACTCTATACCCATTAAACACTAACTCCCCATTCGTCCCCTCTCCCAGCCTCTGGTAACCACCATTCTACTTTCTGTCTCTGTGAATTTGACTACTCTAGTAATCTCATGTAAGTGGAATCAGTATTTGTGTATCTGGCTTATTTCATTTAGCATAATGTCTTCCAGGGTCATCCATGTCGTAGCAAGTATCAGAATTCCGTTCCTTTTTAAAGCTGAATGTTATTTCATTGTATAAATAGAGCACATTTTGTTTATCCATCTGTCAGTGGGTATCTGGGTTGTTTCTACATTTTGGCTATTGTGAATAATACTGCTGTTATGAACATTTGTGTACAAATATCTGTCTGGTCATCATGGTATTCAAATGCTCAGCAATCCCTTCTAGCATCTCCTCTTGCTTAAACCTACTGCCGCCCAAGGCCTGGGAGAGGGATGCATTTCTCTTTCCTAGCCTGCCGCCCTATCCCTTCTAACGTAGTGCCTATGACAAATGATGCGCTTCAAACACTTCAGTCTTGGATGGGTACTTGGGAGCTCAGGTTTCCCAGGCAATGGAGTCGAGTTCCTTTCTTTAGAAGCATTCTTTTTAGTGTGTCTTAGTTACTGTTGTCCACCAGCTAACTTCTGGAGTTTGATTCCACTAAGCTTCTTAATACTAGAATACAATAGAACATCTTTGTTCCATTAAGGGAAGAAAAGAAACTAAATTTTATCCCGCATCTACTATGTGCTAGGTACCGCTTGAGGTGCTGTCACAGTACTACAAGCTTCACTTCCTTTGCCTCACTGGACAGCCCTGTGAAGTAGGGACAAAGCCTGAGTTTTAAGGGTAAGGAAGCAGAGGAGAGGCAGAGAGGTTAAATTACTTGCCCAAGCTCACAGAGGCCAACATTCTTTCTATATACCACCTAAATACCACCCTGATCTTTCAAATGCCAGAGGTATTTCCTGGATCTTTTCTTTTATAATGGAAATCCACGTCTGGAGTTCCCCCTATGATTTGAAAAGAGTAACCCTTTAGGCTTCCTTGCCCTAGTTCTGTAAAAGGTGGAATTATTAATCAAGGTTTTGTTTATTCTTTAGAATATACAAGAGTAGAGACAGTAGTATCATGAATCTCCATGTCTCCATCACCCAGCTTCAACAAGTATGGACACTTGGCCAATGTTGTTTCATTGATCAGGTTCTTCTTTTTGATCTGTGGGGTCCTCCCAAGTGGAGTGGCAGCAGTTGGTGTTTTCTGGAAGAGGGAAGGGGAATCGGTAGATCTGGGCATCATGAAGCTAAATCTCTTCCCGGCTGGAAGAGTGTTAATTGCCACCGGTTGGAATCCTCTCTGATGGTTCCTTATTCGGCTGGGTACTGAACACCATCCAGGAGGCAGGGGGAGGGGGAAAAATCTTTTGAGAGGCCTGGCAAGTCCTGGCAAGGTGGTGTGCAGAGAGGCTTCCCTTTCTTAGAGCATTTTCCTTCTTCTGTTTGATTTTATTGGAATTTTTCTGAGTAGGAGGAGAGAAGGTTATGTGAGGATAACTATTCCCTTAGGGGAACAGCCAAGGCAGTCTTAGGATGGAGCGGGGACCAGTGGGAAATAAGCTTATGGCCTCTTCAACTAGATTTATTTAACAAACATTTTAATTTTTATTTTTTTTTAAATATCCACCATGTGCCAGGCACTGCGCTAAATGCTGGGAATCCAACCATGTAATGTTGGTGTCTGCTCTCGAAAAATTTGTGGTCCACAAAAATAACAGCTAGTAACAACTAACATGTGTGTGTGCCAGACACTTTATGTACTTTATGTACATTGTCTGATTATACCCCCCAACACAATCTGTATGATGGGTACAATTGTGTCTATTTTGTAGACAAGGAAACTGGGGCTCACTGCCTCCCACGTAGCTGGCAGGGGGTGGAGCTGATTGTGTTTGTGCTGCCCCATCTGAGCAGAATGAGGAGTTCAGGCACAGGTGGCAGAACGTAGAGGAGGCTGGGGACTGTCTCTCAAGCTGCAGGAACGTGCATGTATAAAACCCCGCCAGATGTGCTTTCTCATAGGATTGGGGGCAGCCAAATGGCAGGTATATTTTTCCTCTCGACTTTACAGAGGACTGTGGGATTTATTTTTATTTTGAAGACAGGGGAGTTCTTTGGGAGGAGGGGAAGAGTGAAGACTGGAACTTCAGAAAGAGTTCTTTCCTGAGGCTGCAGAAAGGGATTGAGAGAAGAGAATGAGCTAGGTTTGTTCTGTTTTTATTTAAAAGAAGATTTGGCATCTTTCAAGGGAGAGGAGTTGTGGGAATGAGAGAAGCGCTTTTAAGTATAACGAAGGGACAGTTTCTGATCTGGTTTGACTTAGTCCAGATATCAGATGGTTTTGGGTTCTGTGGGGTGGGCCCCCAGTCAAAAGAGCAGCTGGTGGTGCCATTCCTTTCTTTCCGGGATGAAGTCGGCTTGGTGTGCCCAGTTTCTTTCGCATGGAGGCCTGCTTTGAGTTTGAACATATTTTCTAAGGTTGCATCAGCAAGTACCTCTGTAGCAGGGGGCAGTAAATTATTTATTTTAAAAGAAAACCTATGACTCTCTTTTCCACTCATCCCAGGAAGCCCCTCATCCTTACCTATGTTTAAGCTGTAACCTATAGTGTAAGATAAATGTAGAAAGCTCTGCCTGCCTGACCAGAAAGAAATATGAAATGTTGAAATCAAGAGTCCCAGGCTGGGATCTCTTTTAAGGAAAGGAAAATGTTTATTATTAGCATTTTAATTTAATTTTTAATTCATTTTTTTTAAGTTTTTGTTTTGTTTTGTTTTGTTTGCCGTGAGATGGGGCAAGGTGCCATCTGGCTCAGGCAGGAAAATGGAACATCTCAAGTTCCTTCCAGGTGTGTGATTTGTTTTTTTTCTAGTTGTCCCCACTCTGAGTTCCCAGGTAACACAGAAGCAAGATTTTATGCAGGATCAGCTTCAAATAGAACCCAGGAGAATATCCCATCTTCAAATCAGCATATCATCTCCATTTGCACCTTGCTGACAGAGAGAGGAAACAGATGAAAGTGGGTGAGGACACCTCTTTTAGGAATTGAGCGCTTCCAAACCAGCAGGAGAAAAGCGAGTCTCCACTCAGAATAAATGGCAGGAGTGATGCTGCCTGCCCTCCAGGGACTGCAACTCACAAATGCCGGTTGCTCTGGATACGGGCAACTGAGGCTCCCCAAGGCTGTCGCAGTGATACAGGGCTTGGTGTCGGTGTGTTCTCCATGATGGTGCTTCAGCATGATAGGCAGGGACCAGCTTTGCCTGAGCTGCCACCTTGGCTCCTCTAAGGGCCTCAGGTGGCCCAGCCGGGAGCGGGAGGGCGGCGGTGCACCTGAGGTAGGCCACACCTGTGTGGAGCTGCTGCACTTTAGGTGGCAGGTAGGGTTTGGGGTTTAGGCCCTGTCCTGGAGGCTGAAAGGAGGTTATCAGAAGGAAGGGGAAACATAGTTTGTGCCATCAGGGAGCTCCTGGTATGAGAGGGGAAAAGCCCCTGCGCTCAGTGGGCTCCCAGTTTGATGGGGACAACCAGATGCACAGGAAGACACAGGGTAGGGGACAAAGACAGAGAAGGAAAAAGCCATGGCTTCCTTATTTTAAGCCCTCCAGTGGCCTCCCTTCATGCTTCCCATAAAGTCAGACTCACCTCCATGGTGTACTCAGTACTGTACATGGGCCCTTCCCACCCATTCCTCCCCCAGGCTCCCTGGTTTCTGCCACACTGGGCTCCGGGCTCTTCCTCAGGATTCCAGCTGGCTGCCGCCTTGGGGCCCTTCCTTGCTGTTCCCTTGGCCTAGAGCTGTTTCCCCCGTCACCTCCTCCTCCTTCACCTTATTCAGGCCTCTGCTTTGATATCATTTCCTGACCACCCTGTGTCAAATCAGCCCTTCCTTTCTTCCCACACCCCTCACTTACCCTCTTTCCCTGCTCTGCTTTTCTTCACAGCACTTGTATATTTACTTGTTCACTGTTTGATTGCCTGCCTCCCCTCCTGGAAGGTCTGCTCCTCTGGAGCTGGGACAATGTCTTGTTTACCCCTGAATCCCATTGCTAAGAGCATCGCCTGACACATGTGAAGCACTCAATAAATATTGGATGACTAAGTGACAAACTGTGTAGCTCAGAGGATTGCATTTGATTCTGTGAGAATGTTTACAATGTGCTTTTATATTACTCCACCCGCTGTAAAGAGAAAACTTCTGTAAGTCAGAAAAAGAAAGACAAATACCATATGATATCATGTATATGTGGAATCCAAAATATGATACAAATGAACTTATCTATGAAACAGAGTCACAGACATAGAGGACAGCCTTGTGGTTGCCAAGGGGGAGGGGGGGTGGGGGAGGGATGTATTGGGAGTTTGAGATTAGCAGATGCAACCTATTATATATAGAACAGATAAACAAGGTCCTACTGTATAGCACACGGAACTGTATACAATCTCCTGGGATAAACCATAATGGAAAAGAATATGAAAAAGAATGTATATATATATGTATAAATGAATCACTTTGCTGTACAGCAGAAACTAACACAACATTGTAAATCAACTATACAATAAAGTTTTTAAAAAATTTTAAAAAAGAGAAAACTTCTCTTTTGCAATTCTAATTTGCAATTGAAAGACGTTGTTCATAAAATTAGATTTTGGTTTCTTAAGACAGTACCTCTTACACTGGGTATACAGACCCCTGGGGGTTCTTGGATGTGCCCATGGGAGTTTGGGGATTTATTTTCCTTTGGAAGATGTCTGTATATTAGTCAAGTTTGGGAAATCCATGTGTAGCTGTTGGAAATCATGCACATAAGGGCTCACGAGGTAGGGTGCATTGGAGGTGGACTCTGGAGGACTTTCTGGAAAACAGATCTTAAGCAGTAGTTAGAAGAAAGGGGCAGGTCTTAATACAGGACAGAAGAGCTTTGGGTGACTCGTTTTGAGGGCCTGGTTTGTAACGCTAAGAAGCCATATGGGGCAAGCCCTCACGGGCCACTGGGGAGCATGTGTCCCTGGCCGAAATGGAGTCTGAACTTGGATAGAACAAGGTGAAGCAGTTAAGTTGAGGGTACTTCATGCTCTGAAAGCCTGAATTTGAGTGACAGCTGTGCAAGGGCTGGGACTGCAGTGGAGCAGTAGCCCATAAACTCTGCTTTCTGGCCCCTTCCTCATCACTTACGTGTCACTGAAGTCATGCTGGCATGATCCCCTCCAGGGAGCATTGGCCCCCCTCCTGTGGCCTGTGCAGCTGGGGCGTGGAGGGCGCGCGGGAGTCAGCTGGCAGGTGGAAGATGACCCAGCCCTGGGGAAGGCGGTCCCCAGCTCACCAGCTTGCAGTCCTTTGTTTAACTGGGAATCAACCAGACCAGAGGTCAGCAGTCTCCTTGGGAGACTGTCAAAGCTTGCCTGAGGTTGAGGGGGAGCGGGGTCAAATTCCCAGGGAGTGGGCCAGGATACGGCCCTATCTCCTGCATCAGCTCTCTGTTGTCTGCAGCCCGGCTGGTGCAGCAGCATGTGATTGGCAAGGTGGCTTCCCAGCCTGGTCACAGACTGCAGACCTGAGGAGCTGGGAGGCCCTTTACAAGCCACGCAGCGACCCCCTTGTTGTAGGGATGGGGTGCTTGAGGCCCAGAGAGTTACAGAAGAGTCGGGACACCCAGCACAGGGCTCTTTCTGCCGTCTCCTGTTTAGGACAGGAACCCAGGTGGGCCATGAGATACGGGCAGCAATACCTCAGCACCTCGGTTTTGGCCCATGTATCTTACGCATAAGCATTGAGAATAAATGTATCCTGCTCTCTGCTGGAGTGACAGTTATTCTCCTTGGACACGGGGCTGTGATGTGGCTTCCTCACCCTGTCAGGCTTCAAGCAGGACTGTGTCTGGGGGACTGTCAGCCCTGCAGGTAATGTCTGTGTGTAGAGTGGCTCCCGAGTGGAAAGGCAGCTAGGCCTGAGGAAGAGGATGTCCGTGCCCCGCGATGCCCTACCCTTCTCCGTCCACAGCTTCCTGCCACCTCCCGCTTGTTCTTCCAGGGTCAGTCATCCTGATGGAGGTTCCTAAAACCACCACGTGGGCTTTGAGGTCCCTTCCTCCTGCCCCCTCCCCGCAGCCTGGAGGCAGGAGAGTGTGGAGGTTAGGAAGAGAGCAGGCAGACCTGGCTGGGGCAGGAATACCTGAAGTAGAAGATTAGGTCAGGGGTTTTCTAACTCCTTAATTTAGGATCTTGAGAAATAAGCCATGTCTAAGTGTTAAGAGCTCTGGTTTCGGAGTCCGGGGAGACAGATTTGCACCCAAGCCCCTCCCCTTGACCTTGAATAGGCTACTTAATCTCCTTGACCTTGAATAGGCTACTTAATCTCCTTGACCTTGAATAGGCTACTTAACTTTTTTGACCCTCAGTTTTCTTATCTGAAAAGTGGATTTTGTAGTCCCCGGCACCTTGCACCATATGGGGATTCACTGAGATAATCCATATCCACCGAGCACTTATCTGAGTACCCAGCACCAGTAGGCAAACGTGATAAGGTAACTTAGCATCCCCATCAGCACCACAGGACAGCTGAGTGCCTGCACGGTGCCCAACACTACGCAGGATGCTGTGAAAAATAAAGAGGATCACGCATCAGCCACTGGGCACGTAGTCTGGCGGGAGAATTACACATAAAACAAAGGATAGTGTACAACATACATAGAAATCTCAAATGGGGAGAGATCTGCAAAGGGAAGAAGAGGATTTTAAAGGTCTTTTGAGGAGTTACGGGTGGGATTAGGAAAAAACTTGATATATATTCAAAGTAATATTCCACTTTTAGTATGTCCCCGCCCCTGCAAGTGAACACTTTAGAATAACACACGTGGAGCAAGGAGAAAGTCCTCCCGCTGAGGGGCAGGCAGAAGTTCCGAGTGGCCAGTAGCCGGGGGAACAGAAAGCTCCATCCTTACCCTCGCCTTGCCCTCCCAGGGACTTGGTCCATGGGTGCCTCCTTCCCAAAGACCAGAAAGTCTGTGTGGCTAGATAGAGGAGGAATCTGTCACCCTCTTCACTCTCACTGGACTCTCTGTGGGATGCTAGAAATATTTTCCAACCCACAGCAGGAGAAAGAATCGACCAGGGCTGGTGCCAAAATATTCGGTTAATTCAAAAGAGTCTATTGTTTGTTGAAGAAAGCAGCTGAGCTGGAGCCTCCTTTTCCGATCTGACATCATAGCCTGGTGGGTTGGGCCTTCCATTCTTGTCCAGCTCCCACTCCCGAGCTCCAAGGTCTTAGCCTATGCAGGGTTCTTTAGGAAAGCGCAGTTCTGGTTCCACCTGTTAGTTCCCTCGCCTTCGACAAATCCATCAGCCCCTCTGGCCTTAGCGGCTTCACCTGTGAAGTGGTGCTGGCCATTCCACTCACTTTGAAGGGAGGAATTGGCCAGGTGGGGTGGTCTTTTGCTCCACCGCCAGCTCTCAGGTCTGAGCTCAGATGCAGCGAGTGTTGGCCCTTTCCAGATGGGCACTCTGAGATGCCAAACACACACGTCTGTCATTATTTAGAACACGTGTGAGCTCTGCTTTGGAATTTGCCTTTGAGCCTGTGGCACGTTCATTCTTCCTCAGTGAGGGGTAGTCTTCTTCTTAGAGGGAATTTGATTTCGGGGAGCAGCCTAATCAAGAAAAATCAAGCTGAATGAAGATACTTTTAGTTGCAAACAAATGAAGCTGATTTCATCCAGCTTCTACACTGACTCAGAAAACGGTTCCAAATAAAATTTAAAAGATGTTTTGTGCAAGGACTGCATCCTTAGAACACAGGTGATAGGTTCTTATTATTTTAAGGACAGTACTCGTTTGGGTACATTAATTCTGATTTTTTAAAATGATTTTGCTACTTTATATTTACATCTCATGTTTTTAAAAAGTGATTGTCCTCTTCATTTCCTAATGCATTTGTTTCATGTGTTTGGATATTTGTGCTTTTTATTTTATTAAAAATGTGGCTTACTGAGTTCATTATCAATTATAAAAACATAAAATGTTTTATGTTAGTGGTTCTCAAACCTCTTAGCTTATTCAAACCCAGGTGGCTGGGCTCATGCACAGAGCTTCTGATTCAGTAAGTCTCGGGTGGGGCTTGATAATTTACATTTTAATATACTCCCAGGTGATGCTGTTGCTGCTGGACCATGTTCTGAGACCCCCTGACCTAACTGAAAGGGGCTTTGGTCATCAAATCTAACCCCTTTATTGTACATGTCAGTTAACTGAGGTATAGGGAGGAGTGACTCCCTCACCAAGTGTTGTATAATTAGATTAGTGACAAAGCTGGATCTGAAACCCAGGCATTCAATAAGCCCAGTCCAATGCTTCTCAAATTATTATTTCTTGGGTGGAGACTAGTTAACGTGAGTGTAAGGTTTTAAGATTTTGTACGACCTTCCTGATTTCAAATAATCTGGCCCTTTAGTACAACTGTGTCATGATTTTTATTTCACCACAGAAATAACTTGTGTTTGATTTTCTTTTTAAAAAATTGTGCTAAGGTCTTCCCTGGTGGCGCAGTGGTTGAGAATCTGCCTGCCAATGCAGGGGACACGGGCTTGAGCCCTGGTCTGGGAAGGTCCCACATGCCGCGGAGCAACTAGGCCCGTGAGCCACAGTTACTGAGCCTGCGCGTCTGGAGCCTGTGCTCCGCAACAAGAGAGGCCGCGATGGTGAGAGGCCAGCGCACCGCGATGAAGAGTGGCCCCCGCTTGCTGCGACTGGAGAGAGCCCTTGCACAGAGGCGAGGACCCAACACAGCCATAAATAAATAAATAAAATAAATTTAAAAAAAAATTGTGCTAAAATACACACAACACAAAATTTAATATTTTAACCATTTTAAGTGTACTAAGTACACATTGTTATGCAGCCATCACCACCACATCCATCTCCAGAACTTTTTTTATCTTCCCCAACTGAGACTCTGTACCCGCTAAACAGCAACTCCCCATTTCTTTGTCCTCCAGCTCCTGGCAATCACCATTCTACTTTCTGTCTCTATGACTTTAACTACTCTAGGTCCCTCATGTAAGTGGAATCATACAGTATTTGTCCTTGTGTGTCTGGCTGATTTCACTTAGCACAATGTCTTCAAAGTTCATCCGTGTTGAAGCATGTGTCAGAATTCAGTTCCTTTTGAAAGCTGGATAATATTCCATTGTATGTATACACCACATTTTATTCATCCGTTTATCCATTGATGGACACTTGGGTTGCTTCCACCTCTTGGTTATTGTGAATAAGGCTGCTATGAACATGGGTGTGCAAATATCTCTTCGAGCCCCTGCTTTCAGTGCTTTGGGGTATATACTCAGAAGTGGAATTTCTGGATCACATGGTAGTGCTATATTTAGTTTTTTGAGGAACCTGATTTGCTTTTGATTCTGGGAGCTTGAGGCTAGAAATATGGACCTGCTATTAACAAATTAGTGGGTAAACAGAGCTGGAACAGTCCCTGGCTCTTATCTATCTGGTGCTAATGTTGGAAGGTGAATCAACTGCCCTAAGGCCTTGTGATAAAGAGACCCTGTTATTTCCAGTTTACTACCAGAGACTGCAATGTTTCCTAGGTGTTCGGTCTTCTACTCCTTGGCTCTGCTCTGACTTCACTGCCACCAGTCTCCACTCATATTTGCCTCCCTCTTTGTCTTTGGGCATTTATCTGATAGTTTGTATTCTTGTCCATCAAATCTTGCCAGCCCCAAACACTCCCACTGTATTGCAGAATGAAATCTGGAATCAGTGGGTCCAACCCCATTACACTGCACCTTAAGTTCTCTATATGGAATATGATTGCAATCTGGGAGGCAGCATGCAAGGTGGTGGCGTGGGAAGACCTCACATGTAGTAGAGATTAAGAAATACTTGTAGAATTAATGAATGAGTGTGACAAGAGGGCTAGAATGCTGTCAGGCAGGGTTCCAGGGCTGGGCATTTTGCAAGAAATAACCAACTACTTGGACTGGTTTTTGCCACCACCCAACAGTCTCTGGGGCTATACCACCTCCAGGGAATCTTGTGCTGCCCTGGAATTAGAGGGGCCAATTGGGAGGCCTAGTGCCTTCTGCTTCCAAGTAGGTGCCAGCTTGGGGGTTGAAGAATGTGTCTTCCTTGGAATCCCGTCTTGTCTGGAGGGATCTAGAGCAGCGACTCCTAGAATTGGCAGAGTGTTGGGGTCTGAAGGAGAAGAAAGAACAGGCTGTAGACTCGCCAACTCACTGTTCCAGCCCAAGTCCGCAAAAACCCAAATGTCTCTTCAGGTGACTCAAGAGGATATTGTGAGACTTCAAAACCAATTATTATATTTTTAAATTTAAGGAAAACTAACACTATACAGCATTTTCTTTGTGGTTCGTTTATAAAATCCTTCTATCAATGCAGTTAGATCAATAGCAACCAGGTGTAGAATTCCTAAAACGTGCGTATCAGCATCATTTTTCCACCCTATCCAGGGTCAGGGAACTAAGTGGCTAGGTTACTTCCTTTTTAAATTTTAAAGCAAGATGCCCATTACTGAGGTCATCAGAAATGACTCTTTTTGTTCTAGTGCTCCATTATCCAGGTTAACAGAGGGGAACAGTGAAACAGATGTGGTCGTTAATCCACAGAATCCCTGTTGGCTCAGTTTACCATCTTTTTTACTACGCTGTATCAGCAGATGATACTGCCTTTCTGTATAGAGTTTCATGGTTTACAGTTTGCTTTACCCATGTCTCTCCACAGTGGTAAATGTCTTGTTAGATCCCAGGACTTTGTGTTTCTCTTCCTCCAGGCCATTTTCCCAGAAGCAGGTAGTCTAGCTCCAAATGTCTGTCATCCTTGTTGCCTTCAGTCGGGTTAAAATAGAGGCTTGTAAGAGTTCCCAGATCCCAGGAACAGTCATGGAAGGTAAACATACTGGGTGGTAGTCGGTGATCTCTCTGGCTGCTGGGAGCTGTCATCAGGTCTTCAGAGAACAAATTTGTAGAATCCATTAACATCAATGCTTGCTACTAATTGTAACCAGACCCAACCTTATCTCAGCATCATGCTGCCGCTTAAAAGGGTAATTCCTGCGCAGTAACTGACTACCCTTTCCGGTTGCACTGTAACAGAGTGATCACATGAGACCTGAAGGGTCTTTGTGGGCCTCCCCTGTCTATGAGAGCTGCCCTCTTACCTCTGCTTAGGGTGCTGCACGGCACGGAGGCAGATGCGGCTGACTCGCCGGGTGTTAGACCTGCGGAAGAGTTAGTCAGCACTTTAAATCCCCCGAGACACTTCCTTGGTAACATCCACCCCTTCCCCCATCCATTCATTCAGATAATGTTTGCTCCGGGTGTGCTTGTGCTGGGAGTGGCCCAGGGGCCAGAGCTGTGTGAGACCTGGCGTGTGCCTTCACAGTGCCTCCAGGATGCTTGAGAAAACCAGTCTGCTCTACATGAAGATCTAGGCAGCAATACAAGGCAGGCTGTAAGGCACCCAACCCATGCATTTTACAGGTGAATCAAGGGAGCATGTGAAACTCAAGCTCTTGTTCCTAAACTAGGCATGAAGTAATACCAGGAGAAGGGGAGAAGTGAAGTATTTTAAGCATCATAAGTAAAAGTACTTAAGAAAAACGGTGTCTGTGTCTTTGGAAAGTGAGGGGCCCTTTTCCAAGAAGAGTGGTAGAGGGGAATGACAGTGCATGTATGCCCTGGTGTTTGCCCATTGGTCTGGTGCTCTGGTCGTGGGCCGGGTCTTCTTGGGCAAGCAGAGTGGGATGGTAGAGAAAGTGTTACCTCAATTGGGAGCCAAAGGAATTTGGGTCTTCATTGAGGCAGCTAAGCATAAGATGCCTAACGTCATATTTGAGGGTGGAACGTAAAGATCTACCAGCTGGAAAAATCCTAGATTACTTGGCATCTGGCCCAGAGTCCCTAGAACACGGAGCCTAAGGCAAAGGCTTATGTGCTGCACCTTTATCAGGGAGTGCAATCCCAGAGAACAGAAGTGAAGGAGAAGGCGAGATGCAGGGAAAGGGCAGGCCAACATGAGGATACTTTATTGATCTGGCTAGCACTTGGTATCAAGCCCAACCGGTGGTTCAGTCTTTCAGGGTTTGAAGAACTGACTGCTCCTCGGGACAATCAGTCAGGAGCGGAAGGGGTCCCCTCTCCCATGGGCCAAAGGCTCATCCCACTGGGCATAATTCCCCTGCATTTCTGGGTTGCACATGCGCAGTCTCCCTGAGTAGGCCCCGCTGTGTCTCAACCCCCAGTGTCATAGGAAGCCCTAGGGCCAGAAGCAGGAGGTACAGGAAGTGGGCATAAGTCTAGGCACGGTTGGGTGGTGCCTGTGTGAAGTACGTAGCTCTACAGAGCTGGTCACTACAGCATTGTCTGGGGCTGGAAGGAAAGGCCAAAGGCCCTGGTGACAGATGTGGCTGAGAGGCATCTGACCACACACCCGTACACCACAATGGACAGGAGGCAAGATAGATTTTCTTTCAATACCAGCAAGAGTGTGGGGCACAGAGTGGGGCTGGGGGTGGTGCCAGGAAGCATTATTAGTTTTCCTGTGGATGAAGATGAAGAGGAAAGATGCCCAGGTAGCAACAACAGCTGCCGTTTAGTCTGCCATGCCCCAGCCTCTGGTCAAACAAAACTAGTCTACAAAGAAAACGTTATCTTCTCCAGTCCTCCTCCGTGGAGCCCTGCACCTAACCCAGCCCAGGGAAAAAGGTTCTGTGGACTCCTCTGTTAATACTTAGCACCAAGGATGTGCCTTGCATCTGTGTAGGCATGTGATGGTTTAGCAAGCAATACACAAGCATAAAAGGGGGGCTTAGAGTCGGCAGAATTGAAATAAAGTGAATCTCTGACACGGACTACCAATTTGAAAATTACTTTTACTTTCACCCTTCTTTACCCTCTTGAATAGTTAACCCCTTCGTCCCTTGAACTCTTAAGACCTTCGTTTCTTTAGTAAAGACAGCAGCACTATCTACTGCTGTATCAGTTTTCTATTGCCGCGTAACAAGCCACCCCCAAAACTTAGGGGCTTAAAACAACCACCATATATTATTCACAATTCTCTGGTCAACAATTTAAGCAGAGCTTGGTTGGCACATTCTTCTGATTGTCATGCCTGGAGTCACTCATGTGGCTGCAGTCATCTCGTGGCCCAAAAGGGTGATGTAAGTTGGCCTTGCACATCTGGTATGTGCTGCTGCCAGCTGCTTGGTCGAGGGCTGTGCTGTCCAGTACAGTAGCAACTAGCCGCATATGGCTATTGAGCACTTGAAATGTGGCTGGCCCGATTTGAGGTGTGCTGTAAATGTAGAATACACTGGATTTTGAAGACTTAGTAACTGTGTCCAGTGTAATCTATCTCATTAATAACTTTGATATATTGGTTACATGTTGAAATGCTAATTTTTAAATATTGGGTTAAATATAATAAGCTTAATTTCACCTGTTTCTATTTGCCTGTTTCTTTTTCGTTTTCTAATATGACTATTAGAGAATTAAAAATTACATATATGGCTTGCATTATTATATTTCTACTGGACAGCATCATACTCTATGAATGAAATATATAGTTGCGTTACAAATGGAACTATGATGTAATTTCACAGTTGATACATATAAATGATGAACTAGGTAAACAGTCCTACCTTTCACCTCTGGCCCATACATTTCACTTCTGGCAGAAGGATCCAGAATTATTTAAGGTTGGGGAGCTTGGACTAGCATACAGAGTCTTGCTTTGTAGCACCTCTGTTTTGTGAAGGAGGGAAACAAAGGCCCAGAGGGTTAAATGACTTGGTAAGAACTAGAGCCCAGGACTCCTGCCATCCAGGCCGTGGCTGCACTGCTTATGCCCCTCAATGATGTGTCATTGAATCCCAGGCTTCTCAATGGACCATCTGCTTCTCCAGCTTAGGTGCTTCCCTTCTTCTAGACACCCCCAAACCCTTCCCCATCACATCCCATGCCTTCATGCCACTGGCAGCCCAACTCAATCCCAAGCACCAGAAGCAGATACAGTAGCTCAGAGTCCTACAGTTTGACATTCTGCTGTAGTCAGTTGATGTTCACTCACCTTGCTGGACCAGGTGGGACAAGATGGGGAGCAGGACCCCCAACCCAACCTGGAACAAAGGATGAAAAGTAGAGACTGTAATTAGTGACAGTCACTGAGCTGGGCTGAGGAAATCCACCTAGCCTTTTGACCCAAATGTTCTAGGTCCTAAGGAAGTCTGCAACTTCTGTGGCCACAGCAAAGCAGAACTGTACCATATACCTTGCTGAAGCTCAAAGATAAATATTATTAGGCAGCAGGAAAACAATTACCAGGTTTTGTAGTTATCCTGTGGAGACTTGAACTAAAGCACAGCAGGAAGCATGAATAGTAAGGGATAGAATAATTAGATACCTGGGAGCCAAAATATCTATAGATAGGAATTGGATGTGGGAGGCTTAGGGTTCTCAAGTCTAGCCAAGTGGATAATGGTGTCATTCACTGATAATGTGACTATAAGGAAGAGGAAGAGGTTTGGTAGAGAAGATCATAGGTCTGGCTTAATTATGTTGTTTTTAAAGTACCTATGGGAGACCCAAGCGGAGATGGTCAGTAAACAACTGTAAATATGGATTTAATTGTAGGAGAGGAGGAAGGACATGAGAAATTGATTGGGAGCCTTATCGAGTAGGAGGTAATTAAAACCATTGGCAAAGATAAGATTCTCTGGGGGAGGGGGGTGTAGACTAAGAAGATATTGCTTGAGAGTGAGACCCTGGGAAATAGCCATGTTTGAAGTACAGGGAAGGGAAACAGAACCTTTGAAATAGGCCAAGAAGTGATCTAGTAACAGAGCTTGGTACTTAATCTATAATTGCTAAAGAAAAGGAGAAAGAGATTCCTGGAACATAGTGGGCCATGTGTTTAGCATTTTATTCCCCAAAGGACTTTGTACAGAGAAGACAGGTAGTAATATTTGTTGAATTAAATTAAGTTGCATTGTATTGCACTGCACTGGTTTGAACTGAATTGAGTTTACTACTTCCTGGCCTGCTCTAGCTGTTTTAGGCTTTTTCCCTGCTCTGTTCAGCTTCTCCCCCTTTCCCTCCTCTTGTTCACTGTGTCCAGTATACAGCAAGAACTTTGTTGCCCAGTTAAACATTTCAGGGTCTTAGTAAAAGCTGATTATCTCACCAGTTACCATTTGCCAGCCTTCAGATGACTGCGAACAGAATGACCAGATAACAGAGGCTTAAGTAAAAGGACACTTAATTACCTCTCATAATAAGCAGTCTGAAGGTAGGTAGCTTCAGGTTTGGGGCAGGACTTATGTTATAAAGGACCCAACTTTTGTTGTCTTTCCTCTTTGTTATCTTAAGTTTGTTGATCCTTAGTCCCCAGGTTTAGCACCTCATGCTTATGGGATGTTTGCCATACTTCCAAGCATCATATCCTAAAATAGTCAAGTTCTTGGAAGGAATAAAATGTCAGGCCTCTGCTGTATCTTTGACAGAGATAAAAATCTTTGTCAGAAGTTTCCCCAGCTGATTTCCTCTTATGTCTCATAGGCCAACTTGGCCATTACTAAACCAAGCACAAGCAAAAGGAGATGGTGTTACCATTCTGATTTAGCCAAATCATGACTCATCCCTTGGAGCAAGAGGAAGATTCACCTTCCCTGAGCCTGGTACCATCAGGAAAAAATGGGGTCCTAAAAACAAAGGAAGAAGGAGGGATGGATGTTGGGTAGGAAACCAATGGTGTCTTCCATACCCATATTTTTGGTCCGTGTAACTTAGGCTTGAGAACATTCAGTCCAACATTTATTGAGTGGCTACTGTGTAGCAAAAACAGTTATTTTACCACTGAGGCAGGTAACAGGTCAGGTTTTAAAATACTGACTAGATCCTTCTGCCTACCACCTTTCGTTGGCCTCTCTTATTCCTTGGAGGCCTTTCCTGCTTGGGATACTGAATCAGCCCTCTGGGTTCTGCTCAGTTCTAAATCAATATTGCAGCCACTTGCCTCACCATCTTGGTTGGTGCAGCTAGTCCTGACTTTGAAACCCTGTATTCCTATCATCTTTGTTCTGTTTGTGGCGGACCTTGTCCTCTGTACTCCTGGTCTCCCCTTCAGCTCCTCCCTTTAAAATATTTTACCACCTATTCTCCTTTCTGTCTATGATGAATCTCCCTCATTCCCAGTTTCCATCGGTCAATCCCAATGTCGTCTTCAAGCTTGTTTGCTCACTCTCTTCTTCCTACACCATTCACTCTCTTCAACCTCGTGCCTTGCATTACTTTGTTCTTGAGGAGTCACCTGCTCACCTCTGCTGACTGTTCCCAACTTGAACACAGTCCTTGGCTTAGAAAGTTCCAGTGAGTCCCCACTGCCTGTTACATGAAGTTTCTAGCCTGACAGAAGGATAGCCACTGAGCCAATAACAGTGTTGTCTATGTAGAAGAGACTTGAGTGAGAGAAGAAGGTGTTGAGGGGTTCCGTATTACTTGAATCTTTTACTGCAAGAATGTATTCTGTGTAACTTGCAAAATTTAAAAAGAAAAAACCTCTAGTCTAGCATTCAAAGTTTTCCACGTTCTTTCCAAGTCCTCTTCCACTGCTCTTCTACACGAACTTTCCTCTCCATTCAAACTGGCATCCTTCCTACCCTCAAGACCAGGCTTGAATCGTTGTACAAACAAAACCTAGTATCAAATGACTCATGCCTTTCCTGCCAGACTTAATTTCTACCCCTTCTTTAATCTTCCAAGACCTAGACTGTCTAACAATGTGCTCAAGAGCCCCCATCCCACCTCCTGGCAGCCACCACCCCTCCCCATGAGTCTCCCACCAGCTCTTCCTTCTCTGAACTCCGAAGCACTTTTGCTGTTGTACATCAGGGTTCTGAACACATCTGCCCCTTTGTGTCATTGATCTCTGCTCTTTGGGTATTGCCTAATAGAGCATCCACTCTCACTGCCTTTATTCATTCACATTCTGATTTTAGCTGACGACACGGAAAGTGGCTGGAGTGACCGAAACAGGATTTCACCTTACAAAAGTGAGCTTTAAGATGTGGTCTCCAGAAAGGCCTTGCCTATAAACTGGAATACCTGAACTATTCATTTGACTTTTAAATGTAATATCTCTGATATTGTAGCCTTGAGGCATTACTTAAATGCCACATTGTTATTTACTATTCTTATTTATCTCATCCCCATAACAAGATTGTAAACCACATGGACAGTGTCCTATCTTATTTCTATTTACCCCCCACAGTATCTTTCCTGGTAAATATGTGTTGGTTTGATTTTAATCCTATTTTCTTACATTTTCTTCATATGAAGAAAATGCAGATCAGCACTCAAGACTCATTTTTTAAATACTTAAGACCCTACATTTGAGTTTGCGGGTTGATGTTTCCAACCCCCTTTGTATAAGTAAGTGGTCCCTCTAGCCCTATAAGCACCTACTTGGAGGTACAAAGTCTTCAAGCGCCTTCCCCAGGTTTCTACTTTCCTCCCTAATCTGTAGGAGGTTGAGAATGAAGGGAATTCGTTCTGCCAATCGGTTAGGTTGCCTGGAGATGGCCTGGTCCGCTCATCTCTTTGAGATTATTTTGTTTAGAAGCTTGTGAACTGCACACAGCTCTGCCCACTCTCTGGCCTGAAGAAGACAGCATGGAGTAGGCCAAAAGGAACAAAATGGAGGCGGGGAGCCGGGTGGGGTAATCAGAAAAGCTGAACGCAGAGAGCTGAGGTTCACTGCCTGAAGTTACTGTGAAGCTGGTGGGAGGGGTAGCACCACAGCCCCCGCCTGTGGCTGCTGCTCTTTGGGTTTAGTAATTGTATTCTGAGTAGCATTTAGACAGGCCTAGAATGTGAATTCTTGCAGGGGAGGCAGCCAACACAATCCTGCTTTGTTCCAGTTCTTTGAGGACTAAGGAAATAATTTTTAAAACAATACCCTCCTTCCTGGGCTGTCACTTGTTTGTTTGCTCTGAGGATTTCTCAGTAACTCTTTGGTCTCTGTTGTGTGTGTGCTCCTAACTCTGTGCTCCTAACCACAAGCAGGAATTGATAGAAAGAAGGGTTTGGGTTTATATGAAAGGCTGGGGATGTATTAATTGTGACATTCTACGTACGTTGGACACTCATAAAGGGCCATGGACCAGGGTCTCTCATTCACTGTTCCTTTAGGCGTCCATTCAATAAACACATTCTAGGCCTTGGTTTTGTGTCCAGGACCATTCTAAGAACTATTTGGGGTAGAAAAGAAGTAAAAGACATGGTTCTTGCCTCAAGAAGCTGTAGTGAGCATATAATAATATTATTATTAATAATGGCTGACACCATTTATTGAATCCTTTTTAGTCTGACCAGAAACCAGGCTAAAGACATTATAGATATTGCTCAGTTTGATCAGCCAACACTTCTTGAGCACTTCTTGTCTAGGCACTGTGCTAGGGGCTGGAGTAGGGATCTTAGTCTAGCAGGAAGACAGATATCATTAAACAAGTGATTACAGGCATGCAGGGGTGCCGTGTCACTCTCAAGGGTACTCCTCCCAGCAGCATTGTTACTGAACCAAACAGATCCACTCACCCGCACGCAGTAAAGGCAATCTACTGACATCTGGTTGTGGTGAAGGAAAGTGCAGCGTTTATTGTAAGGCGCCAGACAAGGAGAACAGGTGGCTCATGGTCTAAAACCCTGAAGTCCCCGAAGGGTTTTAACAAAGCATTTTCAAAGGCAAGGTGAGGGAAGGACATCCCAAGGTGTGTGATCAGCTCATGAACATTTCTCTGGTTGGTTGATGGTGAGGTTGAAGGTGGTGTCACAGGGGTTAACATTATCAGTCTTTAGGTGCCAGTAGGTCTGGGGCCTACACGCTCATGATCACCATGTAGTCCATTTCTTCCATTTGGTGGTGGTTTTAGCATCTGTATAACAACCCAGGAAATACACATCAGATACTATTATCTAAGTACTTCAGAGAGAAACTACAGCATAGGGGTCTGTCCTGGGAAGGCCCCACAGGGTCCTGCTCGATTACAGTATCAGATCACCTACAGCTTGTTAGAAATAACAAATGTAGGGCCCCACCCCAGACATGCCATATTTTAACAAGATCACTGGGTGATTCATTTATATGTACACTGAAGTTTGGGAAGCACTGGCCAGCAGACAGGGATTAGCTTGGTCTAAAGTAGAGGATGAAGGAAGGCCTCGCCCAGACAGTGACTGTTAAACCGAGATGTGATGAGGACCCAGCAGGAAAGAAGATGACAGGTGTGGCTGGGATGGAGCGAGTTTCAGACAATGGGAACAGCCTGTGAGCATGTGGGGCTGTGAAGTACAGTATGGTAGCTGAGCAGAGGGATAGGCAGGAGCCAGGAGGGGAAGGCCTGGTAAACCAGGGTAAGGAATTTAGATCCAGTGAGACTGGATTGAAGAGATACTGTCCCCAATGTATAGATGAGGCCACCAAAGCTCAGATAGGTTGAGTAATTGGCCCATAGCCACACAGTTAGTAATTCTCTGGTAAACTAATCAAAGCTGGGATGTATATCCAGGTCTCTAATTCTGAAGCCCATTTATGAACCACTACATAATTTTGTCCTCTCAAGTCACTAACAAGACAAAATATACACACAATATAATTTTTAATGCATCTCTGTATAATTTAGGATTTGAAGACTCTTATAATGGCTTAGATAAAACAAGGTGATTAAATTTGGAATAAAATAATAAAACCCATGAACTGAGAGGAGATATAAATTCCATCTGAGCACAGATTTTTTCCCCCGCTAAGTTTCTTAGAAGATACAGTATAAAGGGAGACACTGTAAGTTGTATAGCTAACCCTTGTTATCTGAAAAAATGAAGTAGACTTCTTCCTCAGGAAGAACCTTTTTCTTTTTCCTATCATTAAACTGTAAGAGGAAGCATGAAACGACTAATTGTGAGGGCAAAGCACTCTGTGATTAAACTAGGGTTGTGCTGCGAGGCTGAGAGAGCCCTTCCTTTCTCTCTGCCTGCAGGGTGGGCAGCATGGCTCATGGGGCCAGAAGCCAGGAGGGAGAGGCAGGGAGGGAACGGAGAGACCAAGTGCAGCTGGTGTGCTCTGCATCTCAGTCCAGATATGTGAGATTTGGGCATCAGAGGACGAGCTGAGTGCCTGATCTCCTCCCAGGAGCCTGACTGGGTCCTGTGTGGTTCATGGATTTCTGAGAGGTCAGATTGCAGGGGAGGAGAGAATACAGGCCCCTGTCCTTGGTGTTGGGGGAGGTTAAAAGAGGAGATGGGAGCCCTGGAGTTCAGGGGATTCTAAAGCTATTGGGAGATATGACCTTTAATCTTGGGTAGCTTCCAGTCTAATGGGAGAGGCACAGCCCCTGCCTTCGGACAGCTCCCAATGTGATGGGAGAGGCACAGCTCCTGTGTTCATGAAGTCACCCTGAAGGGGAGTGACAGACCAGCCCCAGGGAGCCCCCAGGCTGATGGGAGAGATAGAAAGCACAGACATAGGAGAATAAATAAGAGCACAATGATCAAAGTTACCAAAGCTATAAAGAAAAGTCACAGCCTTTCTGACTCCACACTGCCACCAGAGGGCTTTGAAACCTTCGCTTCTTCTTGCCTTTTCCTGGCAAGCTGCAAAAGCAGCAAGTGCTCATCACATCTGTAAAATGGGAAGCCAGTGAAGTCAGTCATGTCAGAGATTGTGCCCATCTTGGCTGAGCCGGTCTCCTCTGCCCAGGGCTTGTTTCAGGTGTCTCCTTATGGCCCTGGCAGGAGGGAAGGAGAAGCTCCTGAACAGAGACAGATAGCTGGCCACACCCAGGCTGTCTCCCTGCTCCCCTCATCCAAACCCCAGCTTGGCTCACAACTCACACTCCGCTGTGCAGGCGAGGCTGGTGGCACGGGTTGGGCCAATTCCCGCCTCTGGAGGACAGCTGTGCCTCTAGAGCACTGTCTAGCACGTGTTGTATTTGTCTGGCCATCCTTGGCAAAATGGAATCCTTCTGTCTCCCCACCCTTCCTCCCCAGCACCTCCCCTGGAGACCATGACTGCTGATGTCAGGCAAGAGAGAAAGAGAACTCGAGGTCTACTGAAGGCGATGTTGGATTAATCAGTAAGCTCTTGCTTTTGTCCCACAGATGACTTACATGTCACCTTGAGCAAATTCTCCTCCATTCCTTTTCTCTGCTACCAGGACCACCGTTTTCCCATCAATATTAAACTAAGGAAGCATGGTGGACAGGAAAGACCATGTGATGTGAAATCATGAGACCCAGGTTCAATTCCTGGCTCTCCTGCTTCTAACTGTATGACCTTGGGTAAGGCGAATCCATTTTCCCTCAGATAAAGGATTTTTTAAAATTTCCTTATTTTTTTGGCTGAGTCGGGTCTTAGTTGCAGCACACGGGGTCTTCATTGAGGCATGCAGGATCTTTCTTTACGGTGTGAGTTCTCTTAGTTGCAGCGCTCGGGCTTCTCTCTAGTTGTGACGTGCAGGATCTGTAGTTTGCGGCACGTGGGTTCTCTAGTTGAGGCACGCGAGCTCAGTAGTTGTGGCTCACGGACTTAGTTGCCCTGCGGCATGTGGGATCTTAGTTCCCTGCCCAGGGATCAAACCCGCGTCTCCTGCATTGGAAGCCAGATCCTTTACCACTGGACCACCAGGGAAGTCCCCAGATAAAGGATTTTTAAAAATCACTTGAGCTTCAGTTTTTTTACCTGTAAGATGGAAATTATAACAGTAATGTCTACCATACTGGGAGGTTATGAGGGTCAATTATAGTGAATATGCTGAAATACTTTGACAATTTTAAATCATTTAATAACCAGTGTTATTTTTTGAAGGGGAGATAGATAGATACCCTTCCCTTTCCTCCTCACATGGTTGTGGTGGTGATAATATTGAAAAAAAAGATCATATGTGAAAACAAAAAGTTTATTAAAATATAAGAGATTAATATTAGCCAAAATAAATATTGAGTCCACACAGGTTTGAGAGCCTGAGCGGCAGGAACAGCTAATTCATGATCAACACTATGTAGGGCTGAGGGGGAGAAAGGATAAGTGGGAAACCAGGTCTCAGGCTCAGAGAACCCAGAGTCTAGAGGGAGAAATAAGACTAAGAGTCGTGGCAGTAATACATAATACTAACTGCTGCATTTCAGACTAAGTGCTGGGGAGGTTCAGAGGACTCCAGGAAGCCTGTGTGGAGGAGATACTTTTTACTATAGCTACATGTATAAATGTATTTATTTATTCAACAAATATTTTTGACCACCTTCTATGGGCTGGACACTGTTCTAGATGTCAGAAATATAATGGTAAATAGATAAAATCCCTGTATTTCAAGGAACTTACATTTTAATAGGGAAAGACAGGTAATAACCAAGCTAAAATAAGTAAAAATATGTGGTACATTAGGAGGTAATAAGTGCTAAGAAGTTATAAAATAAAGCAGGTAAGGAGGACAGAGAGGGTTGTTGGGGCAAGATGGTTTGTAATTTTAGGCACGGTGACCAGGAATTCCTTACTGAGAAGGGAACGTGGGAGCAAAGATCAGAGGGAGAAAAATAAAGCAGTAGACGAGAATGGTGGTGTGGACCAGGAGAAGAATAGCAGAGGAAACGAGGAGAGAGCAGACTCCTTTTCCAGGAAGAGGTGATAGGATTTGCTGATGCTCAGGGGCAGGGTGAGAGGGAGAGAGTGGAGTCGGAGATGACTCGAGGGTTTGTCATGAGCTCCTGGAAGAGTTGTCATTAAATGAAATGGGACTCCACTGTGCCGGTGGAGTCGGAGGAAGAAGGTGAGATCAGGAGCTGAGTTTCAGACTCTGAGACACTTGTTAGAAATACAATCGGAGGTGCCACGACGGCAGTTAGACACGTGGGTCCCAAGTTTGGTGGAGAGGTCTGGGCTAGAGATGTAAAACTGGGAGTTTTGAGCATACAGATGGTGTTTAATGCTGTGAGACTAGATGGGATCACAAGGCAGAGGGCCCATGTAGAGAAGACCTCCTAGGACTGAGCCTGGGGTACTCCAACACTAGAAGTTGGGAGGAAGAGGAGGATCCAGCAGATGAGATGGAGAAGGAACAACAATAAGGAAGGAGGAAAATCAGGAGATTGTGCTGTTCCAGATGTCAAGTGAAGGAAGTGCTCCAGGAGGACAGAGTGATCACTTGTGTTAGGAGCAAGAAAGATGAGAGCTAGGAGTTTATTTACCCCTGGACTTAACGCTATTGAGGTGACCTTCATAAGACCAGTTTTGGTTGAATTGTCGGGGGGAATCTTGACTGGTATGGGTTTAAATGAAGTTTGGAGAAGAGAAATTGGAGGACGTAAGCGTGGGCAGATCTGTAAGGATTTTTCCTGTAAAGGGAAGAGAAATAGGGCCATAGCCAGAGGCAAGAGTGTGGGCAAGAGAAGGCTAATCTGTGGGTTGGGATAAATCACAGCATTGTAAGCTGGTGGGAAGGATCCAGTAATGATGAGGCAGGAGGAAGAGAAGAATTGCTGGAGCACTGTTGCTGAGTGGGCAAGAGGGGATGGAGTCCAGAGCACAGATGGGTCATCCACAGATATGGGAGAGAAGGTGAAACTTACAAGACAGAGGTAGGTAGGCAAATGGAGCAGTGGCACCTGTGGAAGTTCTTACTCATTGCTTCTATTTTCTGTCAAAGAATAAACGTGACCATCAGCCAAGAAATGGTGGGGGAATCCCAGTTTAAAAAAAATAAAGTGTAGGGGAAAAAACAGAGATGCAGCCCCAGTTTCTTTAAAAAAAAATAAAGTGTAAGGGAAATAAAGAGATGAAATTTACAGTTTAAAAGAGACATAATTATCAGCTAATGTGTGGACCTTATTTGGATTCTGATTCAAACAAACAGTAAAAAAAATGGACATTTGTGAGCCCATTGGAAATTCAGACATTGAATGGATATTTGACAATAAAAATTATTGATAATTTTGGAGGTGTGACGTTACTGAGGTTATGTTTTGTAAAAGGGTCATCTTTTAGAGATAGATGCCAAAAAATCAACATTTATAAATGAAATTATACAGTAACAGGGGTTTGCTTCAAAATAATCCAGTGGAGAAGTGGGGTAGAAGTGTGTGTGTGTGTGTGTGTGTGTGTGTGTGTGTGTGTTAGATAATATGTGATTGGCCTTGGGTCAGTAATTGTCGATGTTGGCTGGTGTGCATATGGAGATTCACTCACTATACTTCATAGTACTTCATTATACTTCATAATAAAAATTAAAACAAAGGAAAAAAGAATGGGGAAGGAGAGATTGGAGGTTAAGAAGAAAGGGGAAGGTATGAATTGCCATCTGGGAGAGCAGATGAGGGGGAGATGCATTTGATTGTCACATGCCATTAAAGGCCCCCTTAAGATTCAAAAGCATGAATTAAAATGAAGCCAGATAGCATCGAGGTATGTATTTCCTCAGCCACGAGCAGCTGCACATGTGGGGGCACAGAGTAGGTGAAGCGCTGTGGGATTAGCCAACCAAGTACAGGAATTGAGAATATCATCCTCCCATTGTGTTGATAAAGTCTTGGAGGACTGGGGTTCTGTCTTTGCTTCAGTGACTTCACAGCTAATTTGACTGGCTGATTCCCTAGCCCACCCACATGTTTTGACTAAACTCGATACTCTATCGCAAGTACTTTAAAATGATTTATTTGGAGGTGCTAAGTGGAGGGAGGAATATGGGGATATATTGTTTAATGGGTACAGAGTGTCAGTCTGGGAAGATGAAGAAGTTCTTAGGATGGATGGTAATGATGGTTGCACCACAAGGTGAATGTACTTAATGCCACTGAACCGTACACAAAGTGGTTAGAATGGTAAATTTTATATTATGTATATTTTACCACTTTTTTAAAAAAAGATTTACTTGGTTGCATCTACAAGCAAAAAGAAGTGGGTATAGAAGTGGTTTCAATTGCCTTGTGTCTCATGCTCCTCCCCTTTGGTCCTAAGTAACAGGTAATCTTGGTTTGCGAGTCCTCTCCCCATGTGCACATGGCTGGGACAAGTGTGGTAGTAATACCTCTCATGAACAATGTCAGATCCCCATTTTCTTTTTTTTTATTGAAGTGTAGTTCATTTACAATGTTGTGTCAATCTCTGCTGTACAGCAAAGTGACTCAGTTTTACACATATATACATTCTTTTTTTAATATTCTTTTCCATTATGGTTTATCCCAGGAGATTAGATACAGTTCCCTGTGCTCTACAGTAGGACCTTGTTGTTTATCCATTCTAAATGTAATAGTTTGCATCTACCAGTCCTGAATTCCCAGTCCATCCCTCTCCCTCCCCGCCCCACCCCCCACCTTGTCAACCACAAGTCTGATCTCCTTGTGAGTCTGTTTCTGTTTTGTAGATAGGTTCATTTGTGCCATATTTTAGATTCCACACATAAGTGATATGATACGGTATTTGTCTTTCTCTTTCTGGCTTACTTTACTTAGTGTGATAATCTCTAGTTGCATTCATGTTGCTGCAAATGGCATTATTTTGTTCTTTTTATGGCAGAGTAATATTCCATTATATATATGAACCACATCTTCTTTATCCATTCATCTGTCGATGGACATTTAGGTTGTTTCCATGTTTTGGCTGTTGTGAATAGTGCTGCTATGAACATAGGGGTGCATATCATTTTGAATTATAGTTTTGTCCAGGTATATGCCCAGGAGTGGCATTGCTGGATCATATTTTTGGTTTTTTAAGGATCCTCCATACTGTTTTGCGTAGTGGCTGCACCAACTTAACACTCCCACCAACGGTGCAGGAGGGTTCCCTTTTCTTCACACCCTCTCCAGCATTTGTTATTTGTAGACTTTTTAATGATGGCCATTCTGACTGGTGTGAGGTGACACCTCATTGTAGTTTTGATTTGCATTTCTCTAATAATTAGTGATGTTGAGCATCTTTTCATGGGCCTACAGGCCATCTGTTTGTCTTCTTTGGAGAAATGTCTATTTAGGTCTTCTGCCCATTTTTCTATTGGGTTGTTAGTTTTTTTTGTTGTTGCGTTGTATGAGCTGTTTGTATATTTTGGAGATTAAGCCCTTGTCAGTCGCCTCATTTGCAAATATTTTCTCCCATTCTGTAGGTTGTCTTTTAGGTTTTTTTATGGTTTCCTTTGCTATGCAAAAGCTTGTAAGTTTGACTAGGTCCCATTTGTTTTTGTTTGTTTTTATTTCTATTGCCTTGGGAGACTGACCTAAGAAAACATTGGTACGATTTATGTCAGAGAATGTTTTGCCTATGCGCTCTTCTAGGAGTTTTATGGTGTCATGTCTTATATTTAAGTCTTTAAGCCATTTTGAGTTTATTTTTGTGCATGGTGTGAGGGTGTGTTCTAACTTCATTGATTTACATGCGGCTCTCCAACTTTCCCAGCACACTTGCTGAAGAGACTGTCTTTTTCCCATTTTATATTCTTACCTCCTTTGTCGAAAATTAATTGACCATAGGTGTGTGGATTTGTTTCTGGGCTCTCTATATTCTGTTCCATTGATCCGTATGTCTGTTTTTGTTCCCATACCACAGTTTTGATTACTGTAGCTTTGTAGTATTGTCTGAAGTCTGGAGAGTTATATCTTCTGCTTTGTTTTTGTTCCTCAGGATTGCTTTGGCAATTCTGGGTCTTTTATGATTCCATATAAATTTTTGGATTATTTTTTCTAGTTCTGTGAAAAATGTCATGGATAATTTGATAGAGTCAGATTCCCATTTTCACTTGTTAGCTTGTTCTGTGAAGCATGTCGTTGAGGCCCAGTTGGTAGTCAAAGACTCAGGGTGCTTCCCACATCCCTGATGATGGCTCAGCCTTTGTAGAGTGCTGCCCTCACCCCCTCCTGTCTACCAGTTTGTGATCTTTTCCAAGTCTCTTCCATCTGAAGCAGGAGCCTATCTTTCACTGGAGCATTTCTTCCTAGGTTCTAGTCACAGAACTAGGGGTCCAATTGCTATGACATACCTACTTTATCTTCTTTAAGAAGAGTTTTCTATAAATCAAAACATTTCTCTGGCAAGGTCATGTTACCATTACAAATTTGTCTCTCATTCATGGTATATTTTAAAACCAAGACATATGGAATATATAAACCAAGTGTAATTATACCCCTTTTCCCCCTTGGGCATAATGACAATTTTCTGATATAATCACAAAGAGAACTTTTAAAAGAAATCCAGGGCCATTCACAAAGTAGTAGTTGGAATCTTGCTTTATTGCTGTGAACTAGGCTTCCACGTGGCATCAAAGGAGTGTGGGCTCTGGAGACACCCACCAACCTGGGTTTGAGTCTTGGCTCTGCCACTCACCAGCTGAGAGATGCTAGACAAGTTTTTGTTTTTTTTTTAACATCACTAGGCTTCAGATTTCTAATGTGTAAAATCAGGATAATGATGCCTTCCTTATAGGAATGTTGTAAGGATTAAAAGTGATGGTTAGTGTGAGAATGGTTGTCTGTTCTTAATTTGCCCTCATTGCTGCTGCCTGTTTTAACAAACATGGCTGAGAAAGGATTAGAATGTAGATAGCTGTGTGACAGAGAGATCATTGAACATCTCTGAGCGTTATTCACATTTCTCATCTATTTCTGCATCACTTTTCTCATCACATTGAATGATGGAATTCAATTAGAGATTTCTGAGATCCTTTCATTTTAGGTAATCTAGGATTCCTTTGACCCATTGGAACAGACTTCTGCGGGGGAGAACCTTAGGTACACAGCATTGGATTAATTATAATCCTTGATTCATGATTAATTCTCATCATTGGTCCATGCATGCCCTGCTGTTTCTCTTCTCTCTTTTATTCCTTCTCTCCCTCCTTCCCCCCTTCCTTCCTTCTTACCTTCCTTCCTTGCTACCTGCTTTCTTTCCTAATTGGCTATTTTTGTACCTACTTATCTATAGTAATATTGTAAGTACCTGCAAATCTACCACCTACTGCAAAAAGTAGGACTTTGAGAATAGCAAATATCTAATCTTATGGTCCCACTACAACCATTCAGCTGTTCTCTCCACCTCCCCCACTACCAGAAGTAATCATTATCTTTCTTTTTTTAATTGTAGTAAGATATACATGACATAAAATTTACCATTTAAACCATTTTTAAGTGTGCAGCTCTGTAGTGTTAAGTACATTCACATTGTTGTACAACTAGTCTTCGGAACTCTTTTCATCTTGCAAAACTGAAAGCCTGTACCCATTAAAGAACAGCTCCCCATCCCTCCTCCCCCGGCAACCACCATTCTACTTACGTCTCCATGAAATCTGACTACTTTAGGTACCTCATATAAGTGGAATCATACAGTATTTGTCCTTTTGTGACTGACTTATTTCAATTTACATAGTATCCTCAAAGTTTATCCATGTTGTAGCACACGTTAGAATCCCCTTCCTTTTTAAGGCTGAATAATATTCCATTGTATGTTTATACCACATTTTGTTAATCCATTCATCTGTTGATGAATGCTTGGGTTGCTTCCACCTTTTGGCTATCTTAAATAATGCTGCTGTGAACATGGATGTGCAGATATTTCTTTGAGACCTTGCTTTCAATTCTTTTTTATATATACCCAAAAGTGGAATCGCCAGATCATATGATAATTCTGTTTTTAATTTTTTGAGGAACCACCATGCTGTTTTCCATAAAGGCTGCACCATCTTACATTCCCACCAGCAATGTAAGAGGGTTCCCGTTTCTCCACATCCTCACCAACACTGTTATTTTCTGTTCCTCTTTCAGCACTTGATATCATCAGATTTAATAATTTTTGCAAATCGAATGAGTGTAAATTGGTATCTCATTATGGTCTTGATTTGCATTTCCCAATCATCAATATGTTTATTAGCCATCTTTCTATTGGATTGTTTATCCTCTTATTTACTTATAGAACTTATTTATATATTCTTGAAGGTAATCCTTTGTCAGATGTGTATATCCAATATCTTCTCCTAGGTTTTAATTTGTCTTTTCCCATACCTTAAGAGGTTTTTTCCCCAAGTTGGGTCTATTGAGGTATAACTTAGATAGAATAAAATTCACTTTTGTTAGGTGTACAGTCCTATGAATATTACAAACACATACAGTTATGTAACCACCACTGTAATCAAAATACAGAGCATTTCCATCATTCCATAAAGTTCTCATGTACCCCTTTTTTGTTAATCTTCTACCCCCCAATCCCAGCTTCTGGTAACTACTGATCTTTATTATGTCCCTAGAGTATGCATTTCCTAAAATGTCATATAAATGAAATCATATAGGATGTAGTCTTTTGAGACTGGCTTCTTTTACTTAACAATGCACTGGGGATGCCTCTGATTTGCTGCATGTATTAGTAGATCATTTCTTTTTATTGGTAAGCAGTATTCCATAGTATTATGTACCACAGTTTATTTATCCACTCTCCTGTTGACAGATATTTGGCTTATTTCTAGTTTTTGGCAATTATGAATAAACTCGCTATACATTTTCACATGTAGGTTTTTGTGTAGACATATATATTCATTTCTCTTTGGTGAATACCTAGGAGTGGGATTACTGGGTTATATGGTAACTGTATGTTTCACTTTCTGAGAATCTGCCAAACTGTTTTCCAAAGTAGCTGTACTATTTTTTTATTCCCACCAGCAATGTATGCAAGTTTCAGTTCACATCCTCACCAGCACATGGTATTGTAAGGTTTTTAGTTTTGGGGGTTTTTTGCGCTATTATTCTAACAGGTATATAATGGTATCTCATGGTATCTCATTGTGGTTTTAATTTGCACCTCCCTAATGACTAAGGGTGTTGAACATCTTTTTGAGTGCTTATTTGCCAAATATATCTTCTTTGGTGAAGATCTGTTTAGATCTTTTGCTTATTTTTTATTGGGTTGTTTGTTTTCTTATTATTCAGTTGAGAATTCATTGTATATTCTGCAACCATCCCTTTATCAGATTTATGTTTTTCAAACATTTTCTCTCAGTCTGTGGCTTGTCATTTTGTTCTCTTACCAGTGTCTTTCCAGTGGCTGTGCAGACCCCTCTAGCCTCTCCTGGTTGTTCCTCCCCTTACTATGCAGCAGGCAGAGCTGCAGGGGCCCACTTGATGCTGGCCTCCCCACTATCACCAGCAATCACTCTGGGCACATTTTTAAAATGAAGCATAATTGATGTACAATATTGTATAAGTTACAGGTGTACAATATAGTGGTTCACAATTTTTAAAGGTTATACTCCATTTATAGTTACTGTAAAATATTGGCTATATTCCCTGTGTTGTACAACATATCCTTGTGGCTTATTTTATACGTAATGGTTTGTACCTCTTGATCCTCTACCCCTCTACCCTGGGCACATTTTGAAGATAATGTTTCTCCACATTGTTTACTGTTCTGTTTGACTGGTCTAACTTTGCTGAAACTGTGAGTGAGAGTGCTCACATCTGTCTGGAACTTTCCAGAGTGAATGCCCATCTTTCTTGCATTTAGAGAACCTCTTTTTCCTCTTGCTGATGGCTTCAGAATGCAGGTCCAGCTGTACTGAAATAACAGTGTCGGATTTTAGTGGGATTTTTTTTGCTCATTTGGAATGTGAGACCCACTTAGTGAAGCAAGTTATCAAGGAAGGCTAACGAATCTCTTTTCTTGGAAATGTCATTTTTGAACATTCATGATGCTCTTAGCATTGGGCAATTTGTTCTGAGGAGCAATCGCTTTTAAATACATCTAGGTTTTAGAAATACTGTCAAAATTCTGTAATCTGTGCTAGCCTGTAATGAGAATATGTTAAAAAATTATTTCCATCCAGTTTGTATTACTTTATATGATAGCAGATTTTTCTTTCCTAATTTGTTTTCCTATGCCTAACATTAAGTTGAATCTGCCAAAAGAAAGAAATGAGGTATAAAAATTGGAAATGAGGAGATATTATAATTATTTACAGGTGATATAATTATTTACATGGAATTCAAAAGGAATCAGCTGAAAACTATTTTTAATTAATTTTTAAATTTTGAGACAATTATAGATTCATATGCAGTTACAGCAAATAATACAGAGAGATCATTTATACAGTTTGCCCAGGTTCCGCCAGTAGTAACACCTTGCAAAACTAGGATATTGACGATATACTGTCAAGATAAAAAACACTTCCATCACTACAAAGATACCTCTTGTTGACCTCTTATAGCCACACCCACCTCCTCCCATCACCACCCCCCTTCCTTAACCCATGGCAACCACAAATCTGTTCTGCATTTCCATAATTTTGTCATTTCCAGAATGTTATATAAATGGAATTACACACTTTAACCTTTTGGGTTGACTTTTTTCACTCAGCATAATTCTCTGGAGATTTATCTAAGTTAATGTATGTTTCAATAGTTCTTTCCTTTTTATTGCTGGGTAGTGTCCCATGATGTGGACATACTGCTGTTTTGTTTAACCATTCATCCATTAAAGGATACCTGAGTTGTTTCCAGTTTTGGGCTATTATGAATAAAGCCACTATAAACATTCTTGTACAGGTTTTGGTATGAACATAAGTCTTTATTTCTCTGGGATAAATGCCCAGAAGTGCATTTGCTGGGTTACATGATAGTTACATGTGTAGTTTTTCTTTTTAAGAAACTGCCGAACTGTGTTCTAGGCTGGACGTACCATTTTACATTTCCACCAGCAATGTATGAGTGATCTAGTTTTTCCACCTCTTGTCAGCATTTGCTGTTGTCACTGTTTTTTATTTTAGTCATTCTGATAGATGTGTAGTGATATCTCACTGGGTTTTTCTTTTTATTGTGGTTTTAATTTGCATTTCCCTGATGGTTAATGATGTTGAATATCTTTTCAAGTGCTTATTTGCCATCTGAATATCTACTTCAGTGAAGTGTCTTTACCATGACTTTGGCCATATCCTAATTGGGTTGTTTGCATCTTTACTGCCGAGTTTTTAGGTTCTTTATTTTATATCCTAGTTATATTCTGTGACAAAGAGCTAGTTCTTTGTCATATGCGTGGTTTCTCCCACTCTTATCTCCTGAAAAGCAAAGTTTTAAATTTTGAAGTCTAGTTTATCAATTTTCGCTTCTATGGATCTTGCTTTTGGCATCAAATCTAAGAACTGTTTGCCTAGATTTTCTCTTGTATTTATTCTACAAGTTTTATAGTTTTACATTTTAAGTCCACCATCCATTTGGAGCCCATTTTTGTATAAGGACTTGGGTTAAGAATTTTTTTTTTTTAGCCTGTGGATCCTATGGATGTCCAGTTCCTCCAGCACCATTTATTGAAAAGGCTATCTTCCTCGATTGCTTTGGCCTCTTTGTCAAAAATCAGTTGAGCATATTTGTGTTGGGCTATTTCTGTGTTTTCAATTCTGTTCCATTGAACTATGTGTCTGTTCCTCCACCAATACCACATAGTTTTGATTACTGTAGCTATATAATGAGTCTTTCAATTGGGTAGCCTGATTTTTCCCATTTTTCTTCTTTTTCAAAATTATTTTAGCTATTCTAGTTCTTTTGTATTCCCATATAAATTTTAGAATAATCTGTCTATATCTACTAAAAATCTTGGAATTTTGATAAAGGTTGCTTTAAACCAGTGTATCAATTTGGGGAGAATTTGCATGTTTACTGCATTGAGTCTTCCAATCCATGAACATGATATGTCTCTCCATTTATTTAGATCTTTGATTTACTTCATCAGTAGTTTTCAGCATACAAGTCCTGTACATGTTTTGTTCATTTTATACTTAGGTATTTATTTTTTTGAGGGACTGTAAGTGGTATTTTAAATTTTTCCATGGGTTCATTGCTTATATACAGAAATACAATTGATTTTTGTGTGTTTACCTTGTATCCTGAGACTTTGATGGCTCCAGTTCTAAGACAATTTTTTGTAGTTTTCTTGGGATTTTTTACATAGACCATCATGTTATCAGTACATAGAAACAGTTTTATTTCTTCCATTCTGACTTGTACGCCCTTTATTTCCTTTTCTTGTCTTATTCCAATGGCTAAAACGTCCAGCACTATGTTGAATAAGAGTGGTGAAAGTAGACATCCTTGCCTTGTCTCCAGTTTTAGGGGAGAAAGCATTCAGCTTTTCACCATTAAGTATGTTAGCTGTGGATTTTTGTAGATTTTTAAAAATCAAGTTGAGGAATTTTCTCTCACTTCCTATGTTTCTGAGACTTTTTTTCTTTATCATGACTGGGTGTTGAATTTTGTCAAATGCTTTTTCTTCATTGATTGATATGGTCATGTGTTTTTCTTCTTTAGCTTGTTAATATGGTAGATTACATTGATTGATTTTAGAATATTAAACCAGCCTTACATCCCTGGAATGAACCCTACTTGGTCATGGTGTATAATTCTTTTTATATATTGCTGAATTCTATTTGCTAATATTTTGTTAAGGATTTTTGTATCTATATTCATGAGAGGTATTATTGGTCTGCTAATTTTTTTTCCTTCCTTCCTTCCTCTTTCTTCCTTCCTTCCTTCCTTTCTTTCTTTCTTTCTTTCTTTCTCTCTCTCTCTCTTTCTTTCTTTCTTATACTGTCTTCGTTTGATTTTGGTATCAGGATAACACTGGCTACATCAAGTGAATTCGGAAGTGTCCTCTCCTCTTCTGTAGTTTGGAAGAGATTTTATAGAATTGGTGTTGATTATCTTTAAGAGTTTGTTAAAATTCTCTAGTGAAAGAATCTGTGCCTGGAGATTTCTCTTTGGGGAATTTTAAAATTATGAGTTCAACTTCTTTAATGATTATAAACCTATTCAAATTATCTAGTACCTACTGAGGACTGTGGTAGTTTGTGTTTTTCAAAGAATTGTTCCATTTCAACTAAGTTTTTTAATTTATGAGTGTGGAATTGTTCATAGTATTTTCTTAGTATTCTTTTGATGTCTGCAGGGTCTGTAATGACATTCGCTTTTTTCATTCCTGATGTTGGCAACTGTGTCATCTCTCTTTTTTTTCTTCTTCAGTTTTGCTAGAGGTTTGTCAATCATATTAACCTTTTCAAAGAACCAGTTTATTTCATTGATTTTTTTCTATTGTTTTTGTTTTCTATTTCATTAATTTCTGTTTTTTATTTCCTTCATTCTGCTTGCTTTGGGTTTATTTTGCTCCTCTTTTTCTACTTTCTTGAAGTGGAACCTTATACTACTGATTTGAAACTTTTCCTTTTTTTTTTAACATATGTATTTAGTGCTATAAATTTCCCTTCAGCACTGCTTTAGCTGTGTCCCACAGATTTGGATATGTTGTATTTTAATTTTCATTCAGTTCAATGTATTTTTTTAATTTCCCTTGAAGCTTTCCCTTTGAATGATGGATTATTTAGGAAATAAAATTCAAAATAGTGGAATTCAAAATTAATATAAAACAATTCTTTTTTTAAAATTTTATTAATTTTTGGCTGCATTGGGTCTTTGTTGCTGCGTGCAGGCTTTCTCTAGCTGCGGCGAGTGGGGGCTACTCTTCATTGCGGTGTGCGGGCTTCTCATTGAGGTGGCTTTTCTTGTTGCAGAGCACGGGCTCTAGGCACGTGGGCTTCAGTAGTTGTGGCACGCGGGCTCAGTGGTTGTGGCTCATGGGCTCTAGAGCGCGGGCTCAGTAGTTGTGGCTCACGGGCTTAGTTGCTTCGCGGCATGTGGGATCTTCCCAGACCAGGGATCGAACCTGTGTCCCCTGCATTGGCAGGTGGATTCTTAATGACTGCGCCACCAGGGAAGTCCCTAAAACAGTTCTTTAAAATAGCTTAATGAAAGATCAAATGCATAATAATAAATATAACAAGAATGTATATAATCTATATGAGAAAACTTCAAAATGTAGTTGAAAAACCCCAAAGAAAATTTAAACAAATTTAAGGTATGTCACATTCTTAAGTAGATTCAACATCATAAATATGTCAATTCTCTCTAAGTTAATTTATAATTTTAATATGATTTTTTTAAATACCATCTGATTAAAAAAAAAACTAGAGAATCTGATTTTGTAGTTCATGTGAAAAAAAAAAGCAAAAATAAACAGGAAAATTCTTAAAAATCAAATCAAATAAACTACAGTAATTAAAAGTGTGTGGTACCTGCATATGAAGAGATAAATAGATGAGTGGAAGAGAAAATCCAGGAATAGACCCAAACACATAAGGGGGTTTAATATATGAAAAAAAAAAAGGGCATTTCAAATCAAAGGGTAAAATGTGAATTCTTCAGTACATGGTGTTGGGAAAGCCATCTTATATATTTATAAAGTTATAGTCCTCCCTCCTATGATTTCAAAGTAATTTCCAGATGAATAGAAGATTGAAACATAAATATTAAACTATAGAAATGCTAAAGAAAACATAGGAATACTTAAAAATATTCTTGAAATAAGAGGCCTAAGTATGACAAAAACAATGACAAAGATCTATAACTATGAAAAAACTTTTTTGCATGGCAAAACACCATAAATAAAGTCAGGATAAAAATAATGATATGGGCTTCCCTGGTGGCGCAGTGGTTGAGAATCCGCCTGCTAATGCAGGGGACACGGGTTCGAGCCCTGGTCTGGGAAGATCCCACATGCCGCAGAGCAACTAGGCCCGTGAGCCACAACTACTGAGCCTGCGCATCTGGAGCCTGTGCTCCACAGCAAGAGAGGCTGCAATAGTGAGAGGCCCGCACACCGCAATGAAGAGTGGCCCCCACTTGCTGCAACTAGAGAAAGCCCTCGCACAGAAACGAAGACCCAACACTGCCAAAAATAAATAAATAATAAATTAATTAATTAAGAAAAATAATAATAATGATATGGACAGTTTGCAGCTCCTCTTATAAATAAAGGGGTAATTTTCCTAAAAAATAGAGTTCCTTCAAACTGATAAGAATAAACCAACTACCCAGTAGAGAACTGGGCAAAGAATACAATAATTCAAAGAAAAGAAAAGTACTCAACCTCACTATAGTAAGAGAACCACAAAGGGACACCAATTTCTGTGCATCAGATGGTTAAAATTAAAAAATAATAATAACAACAGCATGTTGGAGAAGGAAAACAGGAACTTTTATAAATTGCTGGTGGGAGTTTAAGTTGTGAAAACTTTCATAGAGAACAATTTAGCCACATTCCCTTTGACCTAAGAATTCTGCATCCAAGAATTTACCCTAAAAATAATCTTGCAAATGAGAGAAATCATATTTATCCAAAGATATGTATTGCAGCAATTTTCTACATCCAGGGATTACAAACATCCTAAATGTCTATCAGTAGAGGGTTGAGTAAATTATTATATGTTCATACAATGGAATACTATACAGCTGCTAAAAGTAATAAAGCAGTTTCATATGAACTAATATAAAAAGACATCTAAGAAATTAACTGAAAAAGGCAAGTTAGGAGAAAATTTGTATAGTATGCTATAATTTTTAAAGTGTATCTATGTATGCATGTACGTCTCTGGAAGGATACACAAGAGACTGGTAAGAGTGGCTGGTCGGGGAGAGGGGCTCAGTGGGACTAGGAAACTGCAGGACAAGATTGGGAGGGAAATTTACTTATATATACTATACTTCTACTATACACTCTTGTATCTTTTGAGTTTCATGTCATGTGAAGGGGTTACCTATTCAAAAAACAAATAAAGTAATTTTTTAAATGTTTAAGTAAGAACCTCAAGCAAGAGGCAGAGACAGAGAGAGTTCTTGTTCCCTGAGCTCAGACTAAATATCCAGAGAGAGGGAGCACATGAACCAGGACTCAGGACAAGTTTGACTTTGTACTTCTTCAGAAATAAGCATTTATAGAATCATGGAATTCCAAGGTGAAAAAGTCTTAGAGAGTCCCCAGACCCACTTTTCTTCTGTGGCAGAGGGAAGGACAATCTGAGAATGAACATTTGCTGAGAAGAGATCTGTAGGTACTCTCCAGGCAGACATTAAGATATGAACACCGAGAGAGAGCAGGTGTCTGACCTTCTGGAACCTGGAGGCAGTGCCTGAGATGCCCAGCAACCTGACCATGGTCCCCACCCAGCTGGGCCTCAGAGCTGCTCTTCTTGCAGCTTGCAGGGTATCAGGTGTCTTTCTTGATCTCTGATCGTCCCCAGAGCATCAGGTGTCCCTCCTGGAACCTTCCTATCCCTGGGTCAGCTGGAGAGTCTAGACCCTGGGTTTGAAGCTGCACTTCTCATTTAACCCTGAAGTCCTGTGAGTGATGATAGAGGTATCAGGGTAATTGCAACCTCACTCATCTTTGAGGGTTTTCTGTTTCTCTCTCTTGATATCTGTCTATCTATCTTCAAATCACAGTTCTCAGTGGATCCTCACAGCAACCGCATAGGGCAGATCTTATCCCCAATTTTCAAATGACAGTAAAATATTTATACAAAGATTTGTTTTCCAAGTACTTTTCTCATTGCAGCCTCCCATTAGCCTCACATAGGCAAGGAAAGTTTTATTAATGCAGATATAAAAGATGAGAATATTAAAGAGGCAACTCTGAAATAGTGAGCCTTTGGGCTAAGAACATGTGGGCTTGAATCCTGACTCAAAGGATTCTTTACACTTATTTCCTCCAGGGTAAGGTGGGGATAATAATATCTATATCCTTGGTCACCATATAGGATTGTTGTTAGGATTAAATGACTATGGTTCTAAAGAGTTTCAAGACATTCTAAGATTTCTCATTTCTCAACCTGTTCTATCATTTAAAGTTTATTTTTATTTTGAAAATGTGTTACAAAGAAGAGAGAATAATATAATGAACCTGATGTATCTATCACTCTCTTCAACAATGATCAGTACAAGGCCAGTCTTGTCTCAGCGATACCTCTACCCACTCCTCCCTCTTTTGCTTTACTGACCAGATTTTAAAATAATAAAGTGTATTCCTAACATCCCTAAAAGGTGACTCACGGGTTATTTGGGGTTTTAAAGAATATTATTAGGGATTTATAAGATTTAAATGTTTAAACACATTTGTTATGTTTCAACCTATTGTAGTCATGATGCTTTTTAATGCTCAACTTGACCAGGGACACCTTATGCTGGGTAGCTTCCAAGTCCTTTTGGCGTAACTCTAGTAATCTTTTTTTTTTTTAACATCTTTATTGGAGTATAGTTGCTTTACAATGTTGTGTTACTTTCTGCTGTATAACAAAGTGAATTAGCTATATGTATACATATATCCCCATATCCCCTCCCTCTTGCATCTCCCTCCCACCCTCCCTATCCCACCCCTCTAGGTGGTCACAAAGCACCGAGCTGATCCCCCTGTGCTATGCAGCTGCTTCCCACTAGCTATCTATTTTACATTTGGTAGTGTATATATGTCAGTGCTACTCTCTCACTACGTCCCAGATTACCCTTCCGCCTCCCCGTGTCCTCAAGTCCATTCTCTACGTCTGCGTCTCTATTCCTCTCCTGTCCCTAGGTTCCCCTAGTCTGAAGTCAGGGAGCCTGATTCCTCCAGCTCTGTTTTTCTTTCTCAAGCTTGCTTTGGCTATTCAGGGTCTTTTGTGTTTCCATACAAATTTTGAAATTTTTTGTTCTAGTTCTGTGAAAAATGCCATTGGTAATTTGATAGGGATTGCATTGAATCTGTACGTTGCTTTGGGTTGTGTAATGATTTTCACAATGTTGATTCTTCCAATCCAAGAACGTGGTATATCTCTCCATCTGTTTGTATCGTCTTTAATTTCTTTCATCAGTGTCTTACAGTTTTCTGCATACAGGTCTTTTGTCTCCTTAGGTAGGTTTATCCCTAGGTATTTTATTCTTTTTGTTGCAATGGAAAATAGGAGTGTTTCCTTAATTTTTCTTTCAGATTTTTTATCGTTAGTGTATAGGAATGCAAGAGATTTCTGTGCATTAATTTTGTATCCTGCTACTTTACCAAATTCATTGATTAACTCTACTAGTTTTCTGGTAGCATCTTTCGGATTCTCTATGTATAGTATCATGTCATCTACAAACAGTGACAGTTTTAATTCTTTTCCGATTTGGATTCCTTTTATTTCTTTTTCTTCTCTGATTGCTGTGGCTAAAACTTCCAAAACTATGTTTAATAGTGGTGAGAGTGGGCAACCTTGCTTGTTCCTGATCTTAGAGGAAATGGTTTCAGTTTTTCACCATTGAGAACAGTGTTGGCTGTGGGTTTGTCATATGTGACCTCTATTATGTTGAGGTAGGTTCCCTCTGTGCCTACCTTATGGAGAGTTTTTATCATAAATGGGTGCTGAATTTTGTTGAAAGCTTTTTCTGCATCTACTGAGATGATCATATGGTTTTTATCCTTCAATTTGTTAATAGGGTGTATCACATTGATTGATTTGTGTATATTGAAGAATCCTTGCATTCCTGGGATAAACCTCATTTGATCGTGGTGTATGATCCTTTTAATGTGTTGTTGGATTCTGTTTGCTAGTATTTTGTTGAGGATTTTTGCCTCTATGTTCATCAGTGATATTGGCCTGTAGTTTTCTTTTTTTGTGACATCTTTGTCTGATTTTAGTATCAGGGTGACGGTGGCCTCATAGAATGAGTTTGGGAGTGTTCCTTCCTCTGCTATATTTTGGAAGAGTTTGAGAAGGATAGATGCTAGTTCTTCTCTAAATGTTTGGCAGAATTCACCTGTGAAGCTATCTGGTCCTGGACTTTTGTTTGTTGGAAGATTTTTAATCACAGTTTCAATTTCAGTGCTTGTGATTGGTCTGTTTATATTTTCTATTTCTTCCTGGTTCAGTTCAGAAGATTGTGCTCTTCTAAGAATTTGTCCATTTCTTCCAGGTTGTCCATTTGATTGACATATAGTTGCTTGTAGTAATCTCTCATGATCCTTTTTATTTCTGCAGTGTCAGCTATTACTTCTCCTTTTTCGTCTCTAATTCTGTTGATTTGAGTCTTCTCCCTTCTTTTCTTGATGAGTCTGGCTAATGGTTTATCAATTTTGTTTATCTTCTCAAAGAACCAGCTTTTCGTTTTATTGATCTTTGCTATTGTTTCCTTCATTTCTTTTTCATTTATTTCTGATCTGATCTTTATGATTTCTTTCCTTCTGCTAACTTTGGGGGTTTTTTTGTTCTTCTTCTTCTTTCTCTAATTGCTTTAGGTGTAAGGTTAGGTTGTTTATTTGAGATGTTTGTTGTTTCTTGAGGTAGGATTGTATTGCTATAAACTTCCCTCTTAGAACTGCTTTTGCTGCATCCCATAGGTTTTGGGTCATCGTGTTTTCATTGTCATTTGTTTCTAGATATTTTTTGATTTCCTCTTTGATTTCTTCAGTGATCTCTTGGTTATTTAGTAGCATATTGTTTAGCATCCATGTGTTTGTATTTTTTACAGTTTTTTTCCCTGTAATTAATATCTAGTCTCATAGTGTTGTGGACAGAAAAGATACTTGATACAATTTCAATTTTCTTAAATTTACCAAGGCTTGATTTATGACCCAAGATATGATCTATTCTGGAGAATGTTCCATGAGCACTTGAAAAGAAAGTATATCCTGTTGTTTTTGGATGGAATGTCCTATAAATATCAATTAAGTCCATCTTGTCTAATGTGTCATTTAAAGCTTGTGTTTCCTTATTTATTTTCATTTTGGATGATCTGTCCATTGGTGAAAGTGGGGTGTTAAAGTCCCCCACAATTATTGTGTTACTGTTGATTCCCCCTTTTGTGGCTGTTAGCATTTGCCTTATGTATTGAGGTGCTCCTATGTTGGGTGCATAAATATTTACAATTGTTATATCTTCTTCTTGGATTGATCCCTTGATCACTATGTAATGTCCTTCTTTGTCTCTTATAATAGTCTTTATTTTAAAGTCTATTTTGTCTGGTATGAGAATTGCTACTCCAGCTTTCTTTTGATTTCCATTTGCATGGAATATCTTTTTCCATCCTCTCACTTTCAGTCTGTATGTGTCCCTAGGTCTGAAGTGGGTCTCTTGTAGACAGCATATAGATGGGTCTTGTTTTTGTATCCATTCAGCAAGCCTGTGTCTTTTGGTTGGAGCATTTAATCCATTCACATTTAAGGTAATTATCAATATGTATGTTCCTATGACCATTTTCTTAATTGTTTTGGGTTTGTTTTTGTAGGTCTTTTCCTCCTCTTGTGTTTCCTGCCTAGATAAGTTCCTTTAGCATTTGTTGTAAAGCTGGTTTGGTGGTGCTGAATTCTCTTAACCTTTGCTTGTCTGTAAAGGTTTTAATTTCTCCATCGAACCTGAATGAGATCCTTGCTGGGTAGAGTAATCTTGGTTGTAGGTTTTCCCTTTCATCACCTTAAATATGTCCTGCCACTCCCTTCTGGCTTGCAGAGTTTCTGCTGAAAGATCACCTGTTAACCTTATGGGGATTCCCTTGTATGTTATTTGTTTCTTTTCCCTTGCTGCTTTTAATATTTTTTCTTTGTATTTAAGTTTTGATAGTTTGATTAATATGTGTCTTGACATGTTTCTCCTTGGATTTGTCCTGTATGGGACACTCTGCACTTCGTGGAATTGATTGACTATTTCCTTTCCCATGTTTGGGAAGTTTTCAACTATAATCTCTTCAAATATTTTCTCAGTCCCTTTTTTTCTTCTTCTTCTTCTGGGACCCCTATAATTCGAATGTTGGTGTATTTAATGTTGTCCCAGAGGTCCCTGAGACTGTCCTCAATTCTTTCCATTCTTTTTTCTTTTTTCTGCTCTGCAGTAGTTATTTCCACTATTTTATCTTCCAGGTCACTTATCCATTCTTCTGCCTCAGTTATTCTGCTACTGATTCCTTCTAGAGAATTTTTCATTTCATTTATTGTGTTGTTCATCGTTGTTTGTTTGCTCTTTATTCTTCTAGGTCCTTGTTAAACATTTCTTGTATTTTCTCCATTCTCTTTCCAAGATTTTGGATCATCTTTACTATCATTACTCTGAATTCTTTTTCAGATAGACTGCCTATTTCCTCTTCATTTGTCTGGTCTGGTGGGTTTTTACCTTGCTCCTTCATGTGCTGCATATTTCTCTGTCTTCTCATTTTGTTTAACTTACTGTGTTTGGGGTCTCCTTTTTGCAGGCTGCAGGTTCATAGTTCCCGTTGTTTTTGGTATCTGCCCCCAGTGGGTGAGGTTGGTTCAGTGCCTTGTATAGGCTTCCTGGTGGAGGGGACTTGTGCCTGTGTTCTGGTGGGTGGGGCTGGATCTTGTCTCTCTGGTGGGCAGGGCTGTCCGGTGGTGTGTTTTGGTGTGTCTGTGAACTTCTTATGAGTTTAGGCAGCCTCTCTGCTAATGGGTGGGGTTGTGTTCCTGTCTTACTAGTTGTTTGGCATGGGGCATCCAGCCCTGGAGCTTGCTAGCCATTGGGTGGAGCTGGGTCTTAGCATTGAGATGGAGATCTCTGGGACAGCTTTCGCTGATTGATATTACATGGGGCCGGGAGGTCTCTGGTGGTCCAGTGTCCTGAACTTGGCTTTCCTACCTCAGAGGCTCAGGCCTGACACCAGGCCGGAGCACCAAGAGCCTGTCAGCCACACAGCTCAGAAGAAAAGGGAGGAAAAAAAAAAGAAAAAAAATTAAAAAGAAAAATTATTAACATAAAATAATAATAATAGTTTTAAAAGAAAAGAAGAGAGCAACCAAACCAATAAAGAAATCCAACAATGATAACAAGCGCTAAAAACTAAACTAAGATAAACATAAATATCAGAAACGAATCAGTCGCAGACAGCAAACCCCAAGCCTACAGTTGCTCCTAAAGTCCACCGCCTCAATTTTGGGAACATTCATTGTCTCTTCAGATATTGCACAGATGCAGGGTACATCAAGTTGATTGTGGGGTTTAATCCGCTGCTCCTGAGGCTGCACAGAGAAATTTCCCTTTCTCTTCTTTGTTCGCACAGTTCCCAGGGTTCAGCTTTGGTTTGGGCCCTGCCTCTGCATATAGGTCGCCCTCAGGCATCTTTTGGGAAGTCTGAGATCTTCTGCCAGCGTTCAGTAGGTGTTCTGTAGGAGTTGTTCCACATGGAGATGTATTTTTGATGTATTTGTGGGCAGGAAGGTGATCTCCACGTCTTACTCCTCCACCACCTTGAAGGTCCCCCCAACTCTAGTGATCTTTGATGCTTTGTTTGCTTTTATGGTGTGACAAGATGTTCTAGGCTCATCTTATATATTTGCTGCTTCAGATCCTTCTCCAAGGAAGCCTGATTTCTTTGCGGGGGATGGTATATAGAGTTCATAATCTGATTGCTAGGGTTACTCATTCCTTCCAGGATGATCCTTGTTTCTAGGCCTTGCTAGGCAGTGTGTGTGTGTGTGTGTGTGTGTGTGTGTGTGTGTGTGTGTGTGTGTGAGTGTGGATGGATGTAACATAAAACATATGGAGTTCATCCTGATACTCCCAGTTCACAATCAGGACTACAAAAATTTAACCTGATCTCATCAAGCTTACATTTGTATCTTCTTGCAATAGGAAATTCTTGTTTTTCAGTAATATAAATATTATTACACATTTGGTTTATCCCACAATACACATACAAATGTCTCAGAATAACAACAACAATAATAATAACATAGCTTCATCAATAATATGATTATTGAAAACAGTTTAGGATTTTGGGGTTGGGGGAATGGGGCAATTCTTTTTATTCTTAGGGTATATCCCTCCAAGGATTTACAGTCAAATTACTGTGTTTTAATTTCTCTATGTGTAGTTATGCCAACCAGCTGGACATACAGACTCATTTGCTACACTTTCATTTTGGGAATTTCTTTCAAAAATATTGTTCCTTATAATTATGTCAAATATTTACATGTTCCAAAGCAAATCCACAAAACAAGGTATATTCAATATCCCTGTTCCCTCCACCTCATTCCTCCCCCTCCCTATAAGTCCTTTAAATTTTATTTTATGCTTTATCCTTTTATTGTCTTTTCAGAATATAAGCAAATACATATATATCTTTGCATTCATTCTCCCTTTCTTAAATAAATCGTAGCATATTAAGCACACTTTTTCCTGTTGTGTTTTTTTTCACTTGACAATAATCCTGTAGGTCACAACTTGGGCATCATATAAGATATATTTCAAAAAGATTCCTAGAACTGAGGCTACTGGGACAAAGAGGAAATGCATACTTATTTTGATAGATATTGCCGCATTCCCCTCTACAAAGGTGGATGTGACCATTTTCTGCAGACACGTTTTAATGTTAAAGCAAATGATAAAGTGAGATATGTTATCTGTAGTGAGAAAGGCTAAATGATTGCCCCAAAGGACCAGACCTGGGACTTGAACCCTTGAAATGCCAACTAATGGTCTAGTGGTCTGACCCACTGTCCTGTACCTTCTCCCCATTTAACAGATGAAGAAAATGAGTCACATGTAGGGACGTGATCCATGCAAAATGATAAAACAAGCTAGGACCTAAAACCTATGTCTCCTAACACTAAAATTAGATCTCCTTTTAATGGGTAATTTATTTACGGTGAACTTGGTTTGATTATCTATAGATGGGGAAGAAAAACATAATAGTTCTCCTAAGTAAAAAAATTAATGAGATAATTATGGGTAAATTCTCCCTTGGGTGTAGGAGAGATTCTTTGAGAAATGGCTTAACTCCTTCAGGTGACTAGGGATTCAGCAATTCGATTATGATGTCAGGCCACAATAATGATCTTATGAAGAGAGAGATGATCCTCCCTTCCCAAAGTCCAGCATGCTTAGGCACCTTGCAGAATCTGTCCCATTTCTTGCAGAGTGCTTTGAATTTCTGTGAACAAAGATGCTGTTATGCTATGTAAAACTGTCCAAATGGGTGTGGACAAAGATGTAATTTCCCAGTGAATGAACAAGCTGCAAAGCACAAAGCCTTTTCTTTTCCTTTCCTAAAGTGACCCTGGGGTTCTTCTTTGTGCTTGCTTTGTGACAGGTTGATTGACTTATGTGCAATTTGGGACGCTGGAGTGTTCCTTCCCGCTGCAGACTGGAAAGGAGCCCCCTCTGGTGTTACAGGAAGGAGGCTGAATGAGGCAGAGACGGTGAGTGGGGCTTGGGCCTGGGCCTGGGCCCCGTGTCTCAGGGGTCGGGTGGGAAGAAATTCTCACCTCCTGCCCCTTCTCTTTGATGAGAGATGTTTCAGGCCCCGGAATTTTCTGAGGGGACATCTCCTTCCTTCTCCCCAGAGTTGGCCACAGAGCCAGACCTCAAGGCCTTCCTAGGCCAGGAGGCTGACTTTGGGGAAGCATTTGTTCCTTTTTCTCCAGCAGATGCAGTGAGCCGGCATTAGCCCTGCCATTGTCCCAACTGTTCACTTCAATTGAAAAATTGGGAAACAGCTGTGTTTGTGGCCCTCACTCCCCCTTAGCCTGGCCTCTACAACCTGGGAGCCTCCTGAGTGACAGCCCCAGCATATGGGGGGCAGTCTGAGAACCCCTCCTCTGGGAGGAGCAGTGGGCCCTGGCAGATGGACAGCTGTCCAGGGCGCCGTAAACAGCTGAAGCTGACATCACTGAAGCCACACCCTGTGTCCAGGGTCTGCATTGTTCCATTCTGGGGTAAAATTTCCTGCTGCTCCCAGCAACTCCTGTCTTAGTCTCAAGGCAGGGGAGTACATGCAAGAAATAAGGGCTACAAATTTAACCAAGGAGTAATTGGCATTGAATCACACGCTAGCAGCCTGGAGGCTTCTGGGCTGGCGGAGTCTGGCCTGGAGGCCTGAACAGAGAAAGGTTTCCCTGTTCTTGAGTGTGGGCATCTCAGCCTCATTGCTCCAACTCCCTTTTCAGATGGCTTCTGTTCTCCCAGAAGGAGTTGGAGATTTGGGCTGGGAGGATGCAGGCCGGGAGGGAGTTGAAAGGTAGGAACAGAATACGCTGATGACAAGGATTCTGGCTGTCCTTGCTTTGTGACTGTAGGAAAGTTTCGAACCACTCTAGGTTTATACAGTGGGGATAATAATGGACATCTTGTTGTAAAGATTAAACATATAAAGAGCCCTGCACTGTGCCTGGCTTATACTAGGTATTCAGTAAATGAAATTATTTGTCATGTCAACAGCGGCTCAGATAGACTTGTTTTATGAAGGTAGTTTCTGTGTGGGTTCTCTTAGGTCTACGACTTGCCTTAGAACAGTGTCAGGTTTCAGGGGCCACCAGGGAAATCCATCTGACCACAGGACTTTTTCACCTGTTACTAAGTATTGAACTTTAACATACTGGCAGTAGCAGGGGGGACACCATTCTTTTGGTTTGTATTTGGAGGACTCTGATTGCAAAAATAGTGTACAGTTTATTATAATGGGCCTGTAAATATATGCAAAACAGCATGGGAACAGATCCCCAGGTTTGTGCCAGAATCAGGGGTTAGTCCAGCTTTGTGGTCACTGTGGCCCCTCTCTTGGCACTTTTTCATGAACCCTCCCTACTTTCTATCTCTGCGCCCCCTCCTAAGGCCGTTCCACACTCCTCCCTGGTCACACATACTCTGGGTTGCCTAACCAGATCCCTGCCTAAGGAACCTGGGAGCCCCCCCACCTTCTCTGATGAGAGCACTGTACTACCCAGCAGCACATCTGACTGGCAGCCAAAGTCACACCCTGCTGCCTCCTGCCTGATGCAGAGCAAACCTATTCTAGCTTGCACCTCTGGACACTGCCAGTCTAATCCACGAGCCCTAAAATTGGAACCTAATATTGGTTCACTATATTTTTACAGTGCATTCATTTACATTAGTTGTGTCATTTGACTTTCACGACAATTCTGTGATGTGGGCAAGGCTGGCGTCATCATTCGCATTTGATTGATGAATACAATGAGGCTCAAGAAGTTACTTCTCCAATGTCCACAAAACGAACAGCAACAGAACTCATGTTAGAACTCAGATGTCCTGGGGCTTCCCTGGTGGCGCAGTGGTTAAGAATCCGCCTGCCAATGCAGAAGACACGGGTTCGAGCCCTGGTCCGGGAAGATCCCACGTGCCGCGGAGCAGCTAAGCCCGTGCACCACAACTACTGATCCTGCGCTCCAGAGCCCACGAGCCACAACTACTGAGACTATGTGCTACAACTACTGAAGCCTGAGCGCCTAGAGCCCGTGCTCCGCAACAACAGAAGCCACCACAATGAGAAGCCCGTGCACCACGACGAAGAGTAGCCCCGGCTCGCCGCCACTAGAGAAAGCCCTCACACAGCAACAAAGACCCAACACAGCCAAAAAAAAATAAAATAAATAAATTTTTTAAAAAAGGGAAGAACTCAGATGTCCTGAATTGTGGGCCGTTTTTCTTGCTGGGGTGCCACACTGCCTCCTCCAGTCTGAGGCACCCACACTTCAGGAAGTGTCAAAGGATCAGAGGACCTTCAGACACACGGGGAAACTTTTAACAAAAGAAGAAAAGAGCGCACACATGTGGCCACCTGAGGACCACTCAGCTCTGGGGGGGCGCTGAGGCGGTTCTTTAGAGGTGGTAACAGCCATCTTTGCCAGAATCAGCACTGGAGGACTCCCCAGCCGCCAGCGCCGTGCATTTTCCATTTAATCCTCCTCACAGAAACCCTATGAAATAGGGCCCATTGTTACCCACATTTTACTGGTGACAGAAAGGTGGAGGAACCTGCGCAGAGCCCCACAGCTGAGAAAGCGGCAGCACCTGAATTCGAATCCCAGCTGTTCTCCAGCTCTGGAACCCACACGGTTGACCATTTGGGCTTGGGGTTGCAGGGTGTTTTCAGGGTGGTGTGGGGCTGCATAGATGTTTCTGAGCAAGCCTCCTGCCAGGTTCCAGGTGAGAATCTGATTTTGTCTCTCCACTTGGGAAGCCTCAGAGGAGCGAGTCCTCTGTTTCTCTGTCCTCCTTCCCTCTGGCTCTTCTCCTTTTGTTCTGGGCCACTGCCATCTGGAGCGGCCCCAGGCATCTGCTCCCCAGCACGGGTCTCCTCCCTCCCTCCTCCTCCTGCAGCCCCAGCGTGAGGCACCTTCCCACACAGACTACTCTCTCCCATCCCGTCTCTCCCCTGCCCCAGTGCTTCAGCCCCTGGGCCTCGCCAGGCACTCAGAGCAGACACCTGCCCTTTGATGCAAGGCAGAAGAACCACCCAGCTCCGCCAGACCTTCAGTTTCTCAAATGGAGTCATTTGGTTAATGGCACTCACACTCCTCAGCCCCTCTGCCTGTTGGTGAGAAGCTGGGCCTTCTCTCTCCAGAAACATTACAACAGGCTGCTGTGGCCAACGTGGGCTCAGGACACACCGCTGTGGGATGATTGGGGAAGGGCCGTGGAACTGCATTAGGAACTGTTGTGCCTCCGCACTCCCTGCCCCAGGACCAGTTCCGGGCCCCTGAGGCAGCATCCGTGCTTAGCCACCTTCTCCTGGGCGCTGAGATCTGCAGAGCTAGGTGTGGAGCCACAGCTGGCAGCAGTGAGAGCTATTCCCCTCAGTAGCGTGTGCTATCTACCTTGTTTCTGCTGAGGTGATGCAATCGCTTCTACACCCCTCTCGGCCTACCTTGCTGCCCTACTAAACCCACCTTTTTACTGGAGGCTGGGCTGTTGGGTTTGAGACAGCATGTCACCCTGTGAGTTTTCGTTTCTAATGGGAGGATTGTAGACTAGCAAAGGGAGGCCCTTCTACAAGCAGGTGTATGCGCTCACTCAGGGCATTAACACCAAGCTTTTCCCTACACCGCTGGAGCCAATGGTGTCTTCGGCATGAGCATAATAGCCAGCACTTTGCCCCAGACTTCTAGACAAATGGTGCATCTTATAATGCAGGAAACAACCTTCCCCTGTCTGTTCCACCTCCCCTCCACGCGCCTGTATTTTCACATCTCCTCCAGCCTGTAGAAGCCTGCCAGGATGGCAGTTGGATCCAGACCGATGTCTGTGTTGGATGTGAATGCAGAGGGCTGGAGAGAGAGGAAGAACAGATGCTGCTCTCTCCTGCTGTCTTAGTCCTTTCCTCCCTGTGCCTCCTTATCATGTCAGACAGGAATCTTAAAAATGCAACCAGGGTTGTGCAATCCTTGGAATATCAGCAGCGAGACCAATATTGACAGCAGGATGGAAGCCTCAGAAGAACTGACCTGGCTCCGTTGAGGTTGACTCCCGTCTGGTGCAGTTGATGTCATAGGTCATGGACCACTGGTGGAAGAAGCTGGCATGAACAAGGGCAGGATTGGAGCCGTGCAGGGTGGTCTCCAGGAGTTTGAAGCACTTTGGTTAAGGAGGCCAGGGTAAAGGCAGGAGAGAGGGCAGCACGGGGCTGCTTTGGCTGGTCTGGAATCTTGCAGGAACCTCCCTTCTCTCTGGTCCACAGTAGACAACACTTGTGCAGATAACCGTATGTTGGCTCTAAGAGTGAATAATAACTCCTTGGCCACAAAGCTAACGTATGGTTATTAGCACAGGCATTGTGTATTTTGTACATCTACAAAATAGATCTGTAGGTTGGGAAGTCCAGCTTGTCCAAAGTCATGTAGCAAAACATTGCACCAGCTGTAACTTGTGGGGAAGGGAAAATGACCAATAGTTTTTGAATGCCTAGTTTGGGCCAGGCCTTGTGTTAGATGCTATACATAAACATTAACCCATTAATTCATTTAAGATGAATTAAATCAACTCAGTTAATAATCATCACAATAATCTTATAATAAGTAAGTGTATGATCCCATTCAAAGACAAGAAAACTGAGGCTCTAAGAGAGAGAGTAAACAAATTGCTGAAGACCACGCAGCAGGTAAATGGCTGAGGTGGGATTGAAACTCAGGTGTGTGGCTCGCAAGTCCATGCCCCTTCCATGTGCCAGAGGGATTATACTACGTCACTTACTCTTGAAGCTGCATCTCAGAATCCATGTCTGGGGTGTTTCCCCTGGTCTGCATCTTCCTAGCTAGCCCCGTTCTGCTTTGAGCTGGCGCTCGCTTCTATGAAGAACACAGGAAAAAGGTAGAAGCCACTGCCCTCACCCTCAAGAAGCTCACAGTCCGGTTAAGGGGCTGGAGGTCATCTCTCTTGCCCTCATCCCAAGCTTCTTCAATAGTCTTGCCTCCCCGCCCCTTTTTTTTTCCTGCTTGAGCTCATCCTATGGTTTTCAAATGGCTTTAGAACCCTGGTCTGTTGAAACTAGGCTTGGAATCCCACAAATCGAGGGTGGAGTAAGCAGCTTAACGTGAGTGACATTTGAGCAGATGGGTCCAGATGGTAGCTCTTCAGATGGACAGAGGCCCGGGCTCCAAATGGACACCCCACTCAGGGAGCCTGAGAATGCATTGGTCAGTGACTAGAATGAGGAGCTGGGGTTTGAAAGAAAGGTGGCTAGGGGTTTGTACAGCTATTACCCTTTAGGAAAGCTGCCAAGACAGAGATTGAGGTTTCGGTCTGTTCTTTCTGCAGCATTCCCTTTGTACAGCAGTTTGCAATTTACTGTGGAGACAGGGACAAGACAAACAGTGACTTGTTCTGGGTGGCATCCAGGAACTTAGCCCTAGGTCTTTTTTTAAAAATCAATATTCAATATATTAAAGTTAGGAATCCCCTAACCTAATTTTTCTTAAACTTTTCATTTCAACTGACAAATTTTACAATTCTCTTCATAAATCTCATAAATTTTAACAATCACTTGTTTGATTCCATTAATAAACTTAGTTAAGTTCCTTTGAACATTTGAAACTGCATTTATAAATTTAATCATTCATTTCCCTTTTTGAAGTATCACAATTTTCTAACAAAGTCTTCCAAGTTCTTATGTAATTAATTCTTTTTTCTCATTGATATTTTAAATAACAGCTTTATTGAGATAAAATTCACATACCATACAATTCACCTATATAATGTATACAACTCGTTAATCAACTATACTTCAGTAAAAAATAAATTTGAAAAAAAATTAAGTATACAATGCACTGATTTTTAATATATTCACCAAGTTGGGCACCAATCACCATAATTAATTTTAGAACATTTTAATTACCTTCCACTTCCACCAAAAAAACCCATACCCATTATCAGTCACTCCTCTTCCCACCCCTGACCTGGTCTTCCTCTAGCCTTAGGCAATCACTAATCTATTTCCCACTTCTGTAGATTTGCCTATTCCAGACATTTCATATAAACGGAATGGTACAATGTGTGGTCTTTTGTGTCTGGCTTCTTTTACTTAGCATGATGTTTTCAAGGTTCATCCATGTTGTAGCATGTGTCCATATGTCATTCCTTTTTTATGGCTGAATAATATTCCTTTATATATAGATATACCACATTTTACTTATCTATCATCAGTTGATGGACATTTAGGTAGTTTCAACTTTTTGGCTATGATCAGTTATGCTACTGTGAACATTCATGTTTAAGTTCTGATGTGGACATACATTTTTAGTTCTCTTTGGTATATACCCAGGAGTGGATTGCTGGGTCATGTGGTAATTCTGTGTTTCATGTTTTGAGGAACCCTAGGTCTTCTCATACTAAATTTAAGCTTCCCTTTCAGGCCTTCTACCTTCAGTCTCTACCTTCTCTCCCACTCAGATCCCTCCTTCTTACCCCTCCCAAATATTGGGCTGTACCCTTGGACACATAGGGTTATGTCCATAGGATTATGATTACTTCCCCCTCCAGCCTTCCTCAGAGCCATTTCCCTTTACTAACAGGCCCAGGGGAGCCGGCTCTGCTATCCTGGGTGTCTTCTCCCCGACTTGGAGGGGGATGGAGAGCTTCACAGCCCTCTCTCTTCTCCCTCCAGCTGTGAAGAAGATGTGTGTCTAATTGCTGTGAAACTTTCTCCCTGAGGGTAGAAAACAGGGAGATGAGTGTGAAGTTGGTTCTTAAGTTGTAGAGAGGTGGGGGCTCTTCTTCTCCTTCTTGGAGGTGGCAGAATTTCTCCCCCCACCAAGGGAAGATTGTTTCCTGTGTCTTTAGCTGATGTCTCCAAGGTGGAGGCTGTCTGCATACCCTACATGTTAACTTTTGTTCCCTTTGCAATTTGCTTTACCTGCTAATCTCTATAAGAAAACTGGTCAGAGCTCAGTTAACCCCAAGCAGGGGCAGTGAGTAGAGCTGGCATAAGGGAAATTCACAGATCTCCACAAACCTTTTTGAAGGCAGCCCCTACACAGCGTGTCACATCAGCTAACAGGCAGCTATACTGACTACATTTGAGAGTCTTTTCCATTCCATGTATGTTTCCCAGTCCTGCCTCTTGGAGGAGGAACGAATAAGCAATAATAATGAGGAGAAAATGCACAGCCCCAAAGAACCTCAGAAAGCTGGCTTGGCTGGATTATAGCACCAGCGATATCCCTCCCAGCGTGCCCAGCAACTGCCGGCCTGTGCGGTCGGCTGTCCAGGGCTGGGCTGTGGACCCAGCTGCCTGTATACTTTGGGCCGTCTTGCTATGCCAGGCTATGATGTGTCAGGCTTCAGTTGGCCTGGGGTCAAAGAAACAGGATAAGGCAGCAACCCCACTTCTTCCATATATCGTGTTGTATGTACAAGGGTGTTCATTGTAGCATTGTGGTGATGGAGAAAAAATAAAGAAAAATAATCTAAAGGTCCACTATAAGCAGATGGTTAAAAGATTTGTTGTAGATCCACACAAATCAGTTATGAAAAAGTATGCAGCAGGTCTCTTATGTCCAAGCTCTGTTGACTTAGTGTCTCAACCGGCTCTGCCCCCGCAGTGAGGTGCCTGCACCTTTCCCCCTAGAAGGGGGGCACTTTCCTGGTGGGCGCAGCCTTTGTGCGGAGCCTGGCTGCCTGGTGGCTTTTGCACACCAAGGTGCCCTGCAAGTGCTTTGTGCCCCAGAGAGCCTGGAGCGAACTCGAGAAAGTCACTAGATATTTATGGTGGGCACCTCGAGGAAAAGGTCCCTTCCCCCTTTCTTCTTTCCCGACCCCTCCTTCCCTCACCCCCAACTTAATAAATAGCCAAGTGGTTCAGGTTTCAACCTATAGATTAGGTCTGGGTGTTGAGCAGGAAACAGCTGTTTTCAGCCAAATCCTTAATCCTAAACCCAGGTGTCCCCCTCCACCCCCTCCCGGCGGGAATCAGGGCCACCTGATACTGTTGTTCCCCCACCCTGCACTCCTGCTGAGACCCTGTTGGCCTCTGTGAACTTAGCCCAGGCAGGGAGAGGAGGGGCCAGACCTGCTGGTGCCCCTGCCACCAAGCAGAACCCTATCAATGGTTAAACACACAGCCCCTCACTCCTCCCAGATCTCTCCCCCTGACCACGCAAGGGAGCCAAGCATGAAACACAGCCACCGAGCAGATGGAGACCACCCCCCTCCAACCCTGAGAAGGGAGGAGGGGGGAGGGGGCTTGAATCCCATAACAAGGTGTCTTTAGCTGTTGGAAAATCCTAGAAGACAACTGGTTCAACCCCACACAGGGAGGAAGCAGGGTCTCCCCTCCTGGGCAGGGGGAGAGGTAGATCTAGAAGCAGGCTGGCGAGTGCTTTCTTAGGCTGTCAAGTCCTTGGGCCCGGGAGGGTTCGGTGTAGTTACAGCCCCATAAAGGGGAGGTGGGAGGATTGCGCGGGCAGAGAGACTTTGTAAAGATGCTGAGACTGCGGTCATTTCGTGGGCGGTGAAGGGGAGATGTGAGATACCAAGCTTCCGTGGGGCTTTCTCAAGAGGAAGGCAGGGAGCTCCCCCTGCGGCTTCCCCGTCTTGTCTCGTCCTCTTCCAGAGACCCCTCTGTCCTCCTTCTCCCTGCCTGGTGCTCTGTCTCTTTGGGACAGGCTGATGATTAATAGGGGGCATTTCCAGTTTCCTAGGAAACCCCTCTGGCCTTCAGATGCCTGTGAGTGGAGGGAGTGAGTGGGCTCGGGTCACCATCTGTTGCATGATTCCTTCCTTGGCATGAGAGATGGAAGGGAGGAGGAGAACTGAGGTAGGAGGGGAAGCAGGGAGGAGGGTCCTCCACAGTGCCCAGGGCAACCCTCTGCTGAAGGTGACCTCAGAACCAGGACAGCTAAGCGGAAGCCCTCAGGATGAGGACGCGGGGAGGCTGGGAACGGAGGTGATGGCCGTTCTGGGGTTAGTGCCTGGAGCGGCTGAATCCCAAGATTCTGAGAGTCTGTCTGTGGGATGGAGAAAGCAGGGTGGCCTGACTGCGATCAGACAGAAGCCCTGAGAGGGAGTGGGGGAGGATTTCAGGAAAAAAGGAGATGAGTGTGTCTGCTGAGCAGGGACAGGATCTATCTACTTCATGGGATGCTTAATAGATATTATTATTAGGTTATTGCTGTTATTTCTATTACTCAGGCTTATACTGTAACAACAGTTTTTATCATTTGTGATTTAATCAAGGGTTTATAATATACTAATTCATTGATGGGATGCATATCTCTCAGTAATAGGAAGTATCTGATAAGATGGCTGTTCACTCGCCCCACGAATATTTATTGTACTGTCTCATTACAAAGAGAGACAAAACACGGACTCTGACCTCAAGAAGTTCAGAGTCTGATGCAGGAGATGGATGCTGGAGCAACTATTCCCACAGGCAGGAGGAAATGACCCCTGGAACAGAGTGTGCTGAGGAGCACAGGGGAAATTGCAGCCCACTTTCAGTGGGAAAGTAGGGTCAGCATCGCGGAGAGGTTGCCACTGAGGGCCTTGTAGAGAGGTAAGGGGATAACACTTCCAGCCTATGCATAGTGTGGCCAAAGGTCCAGAAAGCTCCTGGCCGGTCTGGGGAGTGGTGCGAGGTCTGGGCTGGACCTGTGGGAGAGGAGGCTGAGCGGGGCGTGAGTCCGGTCACAGGGGCTTGCATGGTGCACAGAGAGTGTAGATTTTGTCTCTTAGGCCAGTTCCTCGACTGTTTTTTCTGCCAAAACAAACGTGATAGAGGACACACACTGGCTCTTTCTCTGTTCTTCAAGAAAGAAAACAGAAAGTGAGGGAAAATGTGATTATTATAGCAGTAACCTGAGCCACTCAGATTTATATTTATGTATAAATCATTTACAACTGTTCTTGGTTTGTACTGGGAACAGATTACTTGAGAAATTCTTATATCCTAGTCCTGAGTTCCAGCTAAGAGGGCCTGCCTGCCTGTCTACAAGGAACCCCCTGGCCCAGTCTGGAATACTTCCGAGCTCTTTTCAGACCTCACACACACGGCCCTTCCTCACTTATTTTGATGTGCCTCTGTCTCCTCTTTTGTTTCAGCTCCTCTCTCTGATTTCTGAACAGGTTGCTTCTGGGCACCTATAGTAATAAACCCTGCTGCGTGTTTGTTTGTTTGTTTTAATCTAATGCAGAATGGCTGAGTTTTGCGTTGGCTCTGTTGGGCTTTTATTATCTCTCTGTTCCCCCACGATATCCTGTGGCAGTGATGTGTGAGTGTATTCCTTAGTTGGTTCTTGTAGTACTATTCTAGTCATTCCATTAGTTTACTCTAGGAGCTAGCTGCTGGCACGTGGCCTCGTAGCACTAATCTGTTGGTGTGCGTATCCCCAGGCAGTAATTCGGGAGCACAGCCTCAGACTACCTGCAGAGCTGTTTTGTTCACGACCCTGGGCATTTCTAACTGAACTTGGTTCCAAGCTCATGATCTCCCTGAGCCCCAACCACTTCCAGACTTTTCCCCTTTCTTTATTCTTGATGTCAGTTATTTGTCATCCTAATCCAGTTTCCCAACCTAGAAACTTTGATGCCATCCTCCGTCTCGCCATCCACTACCAGTCGGTCATCAGATTCTAACCCTGTTGAATCAAACCCAGAGACCATCCTCAAATCTCAGGGAGGCCTTGGAGGCCATCAAGCCATTCATCTGTCACACACACAGTCTCTTTCACACCTGCCCAGGGGCACCTGTGGAATCTGGAATCTAGGAGAAGGCAGGTGGAGTGACGGGGAGAGGAGAAGTGGTCGAGAAACCTCACCCCTGGGCTTCGCTTCCAGAGCAGGAGGGTGATTTAGGGCAGAGAGTGGCCTGTGGCTAAGCCCCAGACCAGCCAGCAGATGGAAAGAACGATGGGCAGATCACAGGCCCTCTCTAGGACTTAGGCTTACCTGATAAAGGTCTGTGTGTAGTGGAGTCACTTGAACAGTGAAACAGCTTCCATCTGTACTGTGCTTCACATTCGTATGCATTATTCATGTGATTCTCACAATGAGCATTTGCAGCAGGCAAAGCGGGAATATTTATTTCCATTTTTGAGATTTTAAAAAAGGCTTAGAAAACAAGTAATTAACAAAAGAGAAGTGGCAGGACTGAGAGCTTTACTTGGATCTTCCTTGCCATAAATATTTCCTGCCAGGGACCCTGCCAGACACTAGGGACACAAAAATGATCAGGGCATTGTCTGAGCCTCACGAATTCCACAAAGAGGGGAGACAGCGTAAGCCAGTGGTGAGCAACCTACAGCCCTCAGGCCAATCCCAGCCCACTGCCTGTTTTGTAAATAAAGTTTTATTGGAACATAGCCATGCCCATCCGCTGACTTATTGTCTATGGCAGCCCTCACACTGTAATAGTAAAGTTCAGTACTTGTGACAGAGACCGTCTGTCTTACAAAGCCTAAAATATTTACTGTCTAGACATTTACAGAAAAGGTCTCCAACCCTTACTTTAATCACATAGTTTTGCCAGTGTGCTGAGGGCCTCAGAGAGGCAGGTTTAAGCTACAGTAGAGATGAGATGGACTCTCAGCTCTGCTTGGGGGTGGGGGGCACAGGCGAAGCACAAGGAATTCTTCACTGAGCAGTGAGGTCTTGAAGACTGAGTAGGAATTAATCACATGACAAGGAGGGAAGGCCTTTCCAGGCACAGGGGATGGCACGGGTCAAGTATGGAGGTTGTAAACGGTGTGGTATGCTTAGAAACTGGCACAGCATTCAGTAAGGAAGCATTTAGGGTTTGGGTGGGCTTGGAGAGGCCTCCAGGAACCTGATTTCAAAGAGCCTGATATGCTACGCTTGGGGGTTTGGATTTGATCTTATAGATTGATGGGGAGAAATGGAAAGGTTTGCAGCAGAGCACTGACATGATCAGGTGGGATTTTAGAAAAGTCACTGTAATAGCAACACGGAGAATGGATTGGAAGGAGACCAATTGGGAGGTTATTGCAGTGGTTCATGAGACATGATATTTATCAGAGGTAAGCAGGTGGGAACATGCAGAAGGGAGGGGGAATGAGAGACACCAGGAAGGAGACAGTCCAAGGGCCTTGGTGCCTGGATGTGAGATGTGAGAAGAGGTGGGATTTAAGGGTGATTCCAGGTGTCTAGCTTGGTGACTTAGGTGGGTACCACCAACAAAGACAGGGAATAGAGATGGAGGGTCAGGACCCTGATGGAGACACTGAGGACATCAGGCAGAAGAGGATCCAGCAGTGTGATCAGTGCCGCCGTGGAGGTTAGAAGGGACAGAGAGAAAACGAGGCCCCGGGGTGGTTTTTCAGAGGCCAAGGAGGAAAGGATGTTAGGAGGGATGGCTGGGGTGGTTAACAAGTGTTAGTGCCTCCAGGAGGTCTGGCAAGATGAGACTGAGAACACTGGTTTTGGCCATCAGGAGGCCAATGGGAGGTCCAGACAGGAGAGTTCCAGGATGTCGTTGGATGAGGAGTGAATGGGAATGAAATAAGTAAAGGCAGAAGCCATCAACCACTGTTGAAAAAAAAAAAAAATTTTTTTCATGAGAAGAAATGGAAGAAAAAACTTCAGGTACATATAGGGAGGCTGTGAGATACAGAGAATGATGTTATGGTTTCGTTATGAGAGAAACTCATGAAGATATTTCTCTGCTAAGGCAGGGAGCAAGTTGAGAAGAGTTTGGAAATTCAGGAGAGAGCAGATAGTTTTTGGGTTTTTTTTTTTCCAATTTATTTATTTATTTTAAGATGGGAAAAAAAGCACTGATTATGACACCCTCCTGTGTCCCTCTTCACACACCCCATTAGCACGGGAGGGTTTGGTGGGGGGGGGGGTGCTTTATCTCCTTCGTTTCCAGCACAGTACACACTTTGGCTACATTTTAAGGGCCTCAGGAGATAGAAATGCCCTGAGTTTTCTTTCTTTTTTTTTTTAATATCTTTATTGGAATATAATTGCTTTACATTGTTGTGTTAGTTTCTGCTGTATAACAAAGTGAATCAGCTATATGTATACATGTATCCCCATATCCCCTCCCTCTTGCGTCTCCCTCCCTCCCTCCCTATCCCACCCCTCTAGGTGGTCACAAAGCATCGAGCTGATCTCCCTGTGCAATGCAGCAGCTTCCCACTAGCTAACCAATTGAGAGCAGAGGGTTGGGGCCAGGTCCAGGCAGAGGCAGGCAGGTAGGTGGAGGGAGGAATGCTTTTTTAATACAGAAAGTGGAGGTCACGGGAAGCGTATGTGTTCAACCAACATACTAGGGACATTTCTGATTCTGATAGCACTGTCATTTCCAAGTGATAGAAAACTCAACTCCAGATGGCTTAAAAATTCAAGAGAATTTTTAATATAAACACACAAGTAATTTAAAATCCCCAAGTAGGGCTTGCTTCGGGAAATGCTCAATCAGTGACTCAGTGACGCGAAGGATCAGGTCTTCCTGTGTCTTCTCTCTGCCTTCTGCAGTGTTGGAGTGTCCTCACATTATGCTTGGAGACCACCCTACTCCCACTCACTGTAGCTCCATCCTCTCCCCTTAAGGGGGTTCCTCACTGGATCTCTTTCAGAAGAGAGGGGGAAACTTGTCTTTCCCAGAGCTTTTAGCAGAAGTCTACGTGAAGCACACTGCCTCTGGCTGGATGAAGTATCCTTTCCTAAACCAACCATAGTGGTGAGGGGTAGGGAATGCTAATTTTCTTATACTAATCACAAGCCAACCCTGGAATTGGGGTAGGATCATTCTGAGAAAGAGGCAGAGATAAATCTGCTGAAGAAAAATGTGGGTACTATTATGGACAGAATCGTGTCCCCCCGCAAAATTCATATGTTGAAGGTCTACCCACAATGTGACTCTATTTGGAGACTGAGCCTTTAAAGAAGTAATTAAGGTTAAATGATGTCATTACGGTGGGCCCTAATCCAGTAGGGTTGGTGTCCTTATAAGAAGAGGAAGAAACACCAGAGGTGCCTTTGCACAGAGGAAAGGCCATGTGAGGACACTGCAAGAAGGCAGCCATTTGGAAACCAAGGAGAGAGACCTTAGGAGAAACCAACCCTGCCAGCACCTTGATCTTGGACTGCCAGCTTCCAAAACTGTGAGACAGTGAATTTCCAGTCTGTGGTATTTTGTAACGGCAGTGCTAGCTGATGAACACAGGTACAGGAGGAGGAGAGCAAGGATGCTGGATAAACATCCAGTAAATGCCCACTAGGTTCTCTGTGTACTTGACAGCCTCAAGGAATTCACTGGGGAGACAACAATCTACACCAAAGACCTAGCACTCATTACAGCGAGTATATCCCAGAATTCTCTGGGAGCAAGGAGGATGAGGACTGCATCCAGCCTTGGTGGGACAGGGTGTTCCGGGGAAACCAAGGAAGGCTTCCCAGAGGTGGTGTCACCTGCCCTGAGCCTGAAAGATAACAGAAAGTTGGGTGAAAGAGCAGAAAAGGCAGACTAGGAAAAGAGAGTAACTTATGTAAAGTTAGTGTGAAAATAAATGCCACCCAAATGAGAACAAGCAGAGGCTATTTATTTGGAGTGAGCTATAGCAAGGGAGTCAGCCACCATCACTTGCTTTGGCAGAGACTTAAAGGCAGAGAGGGGAGAGGACAGGTTTTTAGTGAAAGAAAGGGAAGGCTTCCTGTATGCTCAGACTGACATGGGCACCTGGAGGCGGGCTAAGTAGAAGCAGGCATCCTATGTGATTGGTCTGAGAAGCATATTTGTCTTTCCCTGGTTGGTCTTGAGTTGGAAATACTGGTAAAAAATTTCTTAAAGCCTGTAGTCACTGCCCGAGTCCTGACCACTCTGGGCTGTCTGCTGCAGAGGCTGTGGGCCAGGCTCCTGCTGTCGTAGATGGTGTGGCCGTCGTCTGTGCGGTTCTCTCTCGGTGGGTGAGCGAGCAAGGACTATTCATGGAACTAGGAATAATTCAGTATAACTGGGGGTGAGTGGAGGAGCGGGGGATGAGACTGGGCAGGTATGCAAGGGCCTGATCAGGGAGGGCTTTCGAAGCACGTTTTATTTTAAGAGAGACATAAAGGACAGAAGCAGCTGGGGTGGGGATGGACACAGGTTGACCAGAGGTGTCAGGGATTGTGAGGCTGTCCCGAGAAGGCACCCCAGGCCTCAGTGAGGAAATGCTAGCCACGGGAAGCCAGACGGTTTCCATTGCAGTGCTGCGGCCCCAGCCTGGTGTGCTGTTCCTCACGCCTGCACCTGGCTGTTGCACTCACATGTTTTTGCCACTGGGCGCAGGGTTTCTGCATTTGGGAAGTTAGGCTGTTGCACAGGGGTTTTCAGTTCTTTGTTTTACTAACAGAATCCTTTCTTGAAACAAAACCTTATGCAAAAGCCCAATGTAAAACAAGGACTGTGAAGCAGCTAGCCACCCACCCTCCCCCTCGGAGAGGGCCTGAGGCACTTCCAAAGAAGCCACCCAGCTTCTCTGGACCCATCGTAAACACCCAGCACTAAAAGATTCTTGCAGATTTTTCAGCTCTGCCCTCACCACCGGGGAATACTTTGTGTGATGAAGTTTCTGGGTTTGGAAGCTGAGGGGCTGACCTTGCCCCAGAGGATGCAGCGCCTCCTACAAGGTCTCCCTGCTTCCAGTGTTGTCCATCTACATTCCACCCTCCACACAGCAGAGTGGTCTTTACAAACAAATCTTATCGGGTCAGTTCACCACTTAGAACCCTACAATAGTTTCCTGACATGCTTAGAATATATTTTAATTCCTTACTTTGGCCTTCAGCCCTCTGGGAGTATACTCTTGTCTCCCTCTCCGACTATGACTTGTTCTGTTCTTCCCCACGTACCCTCCAAGCTCCAGTCACACCGGCTTCTTTCAGTTTCTTGCATGTCCCCATCTGCTTCCTGCCACAGGGCCTTTGCACAGGCAGTTCTCTCTGCCTGGAATGTTTTTCTGACCCATCTTTACAAGGTTGGCTCCTTATTGCCGTTTAGATCTTGGTCAAATGTCACCTTTTCACAGAGGCCTTCCTTGACCATTCACTTTCTTTTATCACATCACCATCACTGTGGTTTCTTTTTTCTTTTTTTTAATAGACTTTATTTTTTAGAGCACTTTTAGACTCACAGCAAAATTGAGCAGAAGGTACAGAGATTTCCCATATGCTTCCTGCCCCCACACATGCACAGCCACCCCTGTGTCATCACCATTTCCACCGGAGTGGTACATTTGTTACAACTGATGAACCTACATTGACACATCCTTATCACCCAAAGTCCATAGTTTGCAATAAGGTTTACTCCTGGTATTGTACATTCTATGAGTTTTGACAAATTATAATGATACCATTAGAGTATCATACAGAGTAGTTTCATTGCCCTAAAAATCCTCTGTGCTCCACCTATTCATCCCTCCTTCCCTCCAACCCCTGATCTTTTTATTGTGTCCATAGTTTTGCCTTTTCCAGAATGTTCCATAGTTAGAATCATACAGTAGGTAGCTTTTTCAGATTGGCTTCTTTCACTTACTAGTAGGCATTTAAGTTTCTTCCATGTCTTTTCAAGGCTTGATAGCTCATTTCTTTTTAGTGCTAAAAAAATATTCCATTGTCTGGATGGACCAGTTTATTTATCCATTCACCTACTGAAGGACAACTTGGGTGCTTCCAAATTTGGCAATTATGGAAAAGGCTACTGTAAACGTTGTGTGCAGGTCAGATTGTATTTTCTTCTTTGCACTTATTGCTGCCTGATTTTGTTGTTGTTGTTGCTGTTCAACGTTTATTTCCTGTCTTCCCCACTGAGAGATAGGCTCTGCAAGAGTAGAGAAACCTCAGCTCTTGTCCCTGTATATTCTCTAGACTGGCGCCTGCCACCAGGTCTGGTAAGTGAACGAATGGCCGGCTGACTGCTGGCCAAAAGTCCAAGGCGGGTTCTGCTGCAGGGGCCGTGGTGCTGCCGACTGAGGCGTGTCTCAGCGCAGCCTGTCTTTTCTCCCCATCACTTCAGATGTGTTGTGACCACCGGTCCAGCCTGCTCAGAATGGGGCTGCGGGAAAGCGGGGAGCTCCTGACGGCAACAGCTTGTGGGACCTGTGGGCCTCTCATCCATCTGCCAGGGACAGCTTGTGGGATCAACACCAGGGGCCCCCCCAGTCTGGGGAAAGAAAGCAAACCAGGACCCAGAAAAAAGGAAAAATAGAAAAGCACACTGACTGTGGTTGGATAAGTAGTATTGCTCCTTGGAGCTGTTGCTGGTAGTGTCCTAGAGGTAGTTCAAAGCCCGATGGATAGCAGTAGCTAACATTTCTTGAGCTTGTGCCCCCATGCTTTGTTAAGTGCTTTATATAGGATTTGGGATATCAAGTCACAGCGGCAGCCCTCTGGAATAGATGCTTCTATCATCTACATTTTTCAGATGAGAAATACAAAGCTCCAAAGTTTCAGTACTTGCCCGTGATCCCCACCTTGTAAGTGGGGAGCGGCTTCAAACCCAGGTGGTTTTGCTGCCTGGCCAATGCTCTTGAACTCAACCAAGAGAGGCTGTCATGTCTGCTGTCCCCACCAGTGGCTGATCATCAATCAACTCACGTGTGCTTTCCTGGGCCCCATCTTAGACATTTTGAATTCAAATCTCCCTCAGGGCTTGCAGATTTAAAGGCCTTGAGTTCAGGAAGGTTGCCTAAGTGTGTGAAGCACCCCCATATAAGATAACAGAGGTTCTAAGGACATTCAAATTAAAAAAAATTTTCTAATCTGCAGGCTTGATTTGACGCCCTACCTAGAAGTTTGAGGGTCCAGGGATTTGTGTATTTAAAGAGTACCCAGGTGATCCTGATAAGCATCCAGTTTCCCTCCTGCGGGGGCACATTGTCAGGGACGCACCTGACCAAATGCCGTTTGGATTCTTTATGAAAAGCAGTGAGCTCAGCACGTCACATGCAGAACACTTCATATTCAGGTGACTCTATTCTCTTCTCTTTTTTCTTTTCTTTTCTTTCTTCTTCTTCTTCTTTTTTTTTTTTTTTTTTTTTTTGGCTTTTCTTTGCACACAGTGGATTGGGGGGTGGGGGCATCTCAGATATACAAGAATTGAATTAATCATGTTCTCCAGCTCATAGTACACCAACAGTCCACACAAGATTTCTCCTTTGGTTTTATTTATTTTTGTTCTTTTCCTCACTCCCCATGCAGTAGACCCCCCTTCAATGTATTTTATAGTCTTACAGTTCACCTCTTACCTGTTTGATTCGATATAAAAGGATCCTTCAGATACATCATAGCGGTAGCGTGTGTGGGTGGTGTGTTTCATTTTCATGAATGGTTTTGTACGATGGCTGTGGATTATTCTTCCTTGCATCTCAGAGAAGCATCTGCCTCTCTGGAACTTCCTCCCATTTGATTCTTCTTTTGCCCCCATGGAGCTAAACAGAAAAATTCCACGCCCTCTTCAGACTTTCCAAGACAGTCATCACCACCCCCTCTTCTGCAATCTCTATCTGCCCTCTCAAGGACATCGGATTTTCCTTATTCCTCCACGGGATGCTCCATAGTTAGACTGCATTTCCCTTGAAGAGCCCTGACAACTCCACCCCCAAGCCCCGCCCCCGGCTGGATGGTGTGCTTCTCCTCTCCTAGCGATAACCTGCAATTTGTTTATTCATTTATTCTTTGATGGACATTTGGGCTCGTGCCATCTCTCAGCTATTGTGAATGATGCTGCTATGAACATGTGTGTACATGTACGTGTGTGAGTCCCTGTTTTTAATTCTTTAGGACATATACCTAAGAGCAGAAATACGGGCTCATATGGTAATTCTTTGCTTAATTTTTTGAGGTACTGCCAAACTATACATTTCTTTTTTAAATTGCAGCTTTGCTTAGGACCTGTCATGCATATTGAGAGACAGGGAAATTGGATGGAAAAACCCTGAGTTAGGAATCAGGAGACCTGGGTTCTTTTCCTAGCTTTGCCACTAACCTACACAGTGACCTTGAGCACATCACTTCCCCTTTCTGGGCTCTTGTTTCCTCATCTGAGAAGTAAGGGGATTGCATAAAGCTAAATACTCTTTAAATTATCTTCCTTTTTAAAGATTGTTTTGGAAAAATTGGATTCCAGGAGAAGAGAGAGAGAGAATTGTCAAACAGCTAAATTTGATTATTTCTCTGTTCTTTTCCTACTGTGTTTTTATTTTTTTTTATTTTTATTTTTTTTAAATTTTTATTTATTTATTTATTTATTTATGGCTGTGTTGGGTCTTCGTTTCTGTGCGAGGGCTTTCTCTAGTTGCAGCAAGTGGGGGCCACTCTTCATCGCGGTGCACGGGCCTCTCATTATCGTGGCCTCTCTTGTTGCGGAGCACAGGCTCCAGACGCGCAGGCTCAGTAATTGTGGCTCACGGGCCTAGTTGCTCCGTGGCATGTGGGATCCTCCCAGACCAGGGCTCGAACCCGTGTCCCCTGCGTTGGCAGGCAGACCCTCAACCACTGTGCCACCAGGGAAGCCCCCTACTGTGTTTTTAAATTGTGAGTTAAAGATACCCCAAATAATTGGACTTGCTTCTTGCCAATGTGTATCTAGTTAATGAATAGCTTCTGGCTTCCCGTTTCCATCAAGATTCCCAGAATAAGATATCCTTCTCTTTCCCATCACTTCCTACCACTTGGCAGCTCCTGAACAAAACATGGCGGTCACGGAGCCAAGACTGGAGCCATCCCCGCTGTCCTCCTGGAAGGAAAGCTGAACCTCCCCCCGGTGCTGGTTCCCTCAGCACTAAGGTTTCAGTTGGATAACCTGAGTCTAGCCTTTGGAAATGCAGGAGCCATGGAGAGGCATTAGCAGACTCTTTCAGAGACAGTGTGAGGATCATCTTAGGAGAAAGAACCAAAGACCTGCTGTGATGCCTTCCAGCCAGACAGTCCCCCACTTGGGAGATTTTCTACTTTCTTAACTCTCTTACAGCTGGATGGTTCCCTGGCCAGAGAATAGTGCCTGTGTAGGGAGGGAATTTTGTCCTCCACTGATTGGAAGCCTTCACAGTTGGCTGCCCAGGTCCAAAGCATGTGTTCTCCTGCGCCGCCTGGTGGTTTTGTGGGGAAACACAAAACCTGTTTTAAACAGGTTTAAAACATGTGATCCAAGTGGTTTATTATTTTATTTGCTCATTTTTCATCCACTCATCACATGGTTTTGAATGCCTGCTATGTTTTAGGCACTATGCTGTATTCTAGGAATAACAAGATGAGGCACCTTCCCTTACAGTACCTTCCTTTTTATAGGGGGTACAGACTAGTGACTTTCAGAGTGAATACAAAGTGACAAGTGCTATAATAGGGGGTCATGAGTAGTGTTCAGGAGCGCAGACAAGGGGGCACATAAGTCATACTTAGCATAGCCTAATGAGAGAAGGCAGGTGCAAAGAGTGTTCTAGACAGAAGTTAATCTGTGCAGAAGTCAGCACAATAGAGCATTATGCACTAAGAGACCTGGTAGAAGACCCATGTTGGCTGGAACACAGAACACAAGGGGATGGTGATAAGAAATGACCTTGCAGACGGGACTACATCATGCAGGGCTTCTGAGCCATTTCACGGACTTCATCTTCAAGTTTGGAGCAGCAGTGAGCTAGTGAGTTTGACTAGGGGAGTGGCGTATTTATACGTGCATTTGAGGAGTAAGCACTCCGGTTGTGGCTGGAGAATGAACCAGAGAGGCAAGAGTAGAAGTGGGGAGAGACCACTTAGGAAGCTGTTGCAGTAATTGGCGTGAAACAGTGGTGCCCAAAACCAAGGAGGAAGCAATGGGAAAGGAGACCAGCAGATGGAGTCCAGAAATACACATGAGGATGGAGGCTGGTATTGGGCCCAGCTTTCAGGAAAGAAATTGCTGAAATCTGAATCAGCATCCTCTAGTTTGCTCACATCCCGGCACAGGGCATGCCTTACACCCTCAGTCTGGAAACCTGGGAGACGGTGGGGTTGTACAGGTGATAGAGGCTTCGTATTGCTGCCAAATTGTTTTAAACAATGTGCCCATTTGATAGATAGCTGTTGGTCCAGCAAAGCTGGAGGAATTGTGGGGAAACTGCCTCCCACTGTCCTCTTTGCCTTCTTTGGCCCCATGGTAGGTAGAACCGCAAAATGGACCAGTTTTTACAACTCTGTGTTTCAGAGCCTCAGGCAGTTTTATGGCTCAGTATCTGAGCCTCAGCTGTAGGCCATTCTTGCTCTTCTCTCTCAGAACAGAGGGAAAAGGGTTTGTCTCTCAAGGACCTGTTCCAGGCTCCTTGGACAGCCATTTTTAACCCTTACCCCTGTAAGCCCTGGAACGATGTCTTGTGCTTGAGGATGTGAACATCGTGCTGTCATAAATGTTGCTTATTCTACCAACCTCCTGGAGCCTCCTATCCTGGGCCCTCATCTCAGCACTGCCTTTATCTCTTAAGGGACAACATCAGGGACCACCACCAAATATTTAGCTGCACAAAGTGTTTGCAGAAATCATTCATTTACAAAAAGTCTTTGGGGCAACCAAGTTTTCACTTACCTAACTTCTGGCCCACAGTGCTGCCCCCTCCCCCTCTCTCTGGGTCAAAGGACAGCACTGTGATCTTGTCTCTGTGCTGCTACCCCAGACACACTTGGCCTCGGGTCCACTCATCACACGTGGTTCATAGAGGCTGTGAGATTGGTGCATTTCCTACTGGCTCAGTGCATGGCACCTTCTAGGTGCTGGACCTAGGGGCCAGTGTTTGTTTTCATGACTGTTCTATGCTGAGTTGCCCTTCCTTCTAGAATACTTGTTCTCAACAGGGGGTGGTTTTGCCCTCCAGGGGACAGTTGTCGATGTCTAGAGACGTTTTTTGATCGGAGGCAGGAGTGAGCTCTACTGGCATCTAGTGGGTAGAGGCCAGGGATGCTGCTCAACATCCTACAATACCCAAGACAGTTCCCCACACAAAGAATCACTGGGTCCCAAAAGTCAATAGTGCAAGGTTAAGAAACCCTGTATTAGAACATAGGTCTATAACCAAGGGGACCCTTGAGTCCTCGAGGCCCTGTAGGATTGCTGGAGCAAACCAGGAGTTCAAGAAAAACTCACCTGTCGTCACATTTCTTTCCACAGCTGAGCTCTGTCCGGGAGGCCCAGTTACAGCGGCTGGAGGCTGTGGGCCAGGGAGCAGGGAGCGAGGCCCAGTGCTCAGGATGGCCAGGCAGCAGCCATCGCCCTGGGTCCACACAGCCTTCCTCTTCTGCCTGCTCAGCCTCAGCGGGGCCATCGAGATTCCTATGGATCGTGAGTCCTGCGCTGTCCTCTTTTATTCTCCTGATTTGTGGCAGAGGAGTTGGAGGGTAGGGAAGGTCAGGGGAGAGTGAAGACCATTCAAAGAAGGTTGGGGACGGGGAAGCAGTGGCTTCTGGATTCAGAGCTGGGTTTCCCTCCGAAGAATCGATGCAGGTGGCCTCATATTTGGGAACCTGAGACCTTGAGTTTCAGTGCCGTCTCTCAGGGCCATGGCTGGGCTGATGGCTGCCTGGAGCCTGCTGAGTGGGACCAGAGCCAGCAGAGTTTGGAAGTCTGAGTGTCACTGGGGAGTTCTTCCCTCCACACCCCTCCCTCGGCCCTCCGTGGTCTTGACTTACCTATCGAAGTGGAGTTTCCAGGGGCCGAGCGTGGTGGACAGCTCTTATTTGCCTTTCTCATATGTCCAGGTCCTCTTGGCTGAAGTGGTGAGGAGGACAGATGGCCTGGGAGGGTTGAGAAGGAGATTACTTTTGCAAAAGACTGTGGCTAAATGAGGCATTAAAATAGAGCCCCATTATAATGTCACCGTGGGAGAACCAGGCATGGATTCCTTCTGTTTGTTTTCAACTTTCCCATGGTAAAGTCGAAAAGTAAAATCCATGGCATCTGTTTCCCATGGTGGGGGCATTATTCGGCCACCAGGATCATAAAGTAAAGCTTAAAATGCTGATCTAATAGCCATGTCTCCACCAACCATATCTGATGTTGCATTCGTAAATGGCCCATTGACTGGCAGCCATGCTCCTTGGCTCTGCATTTAGATGTGTACCACCTTTGCCACAATTCTGACACTTCTGCCAGAAAGTCTTGGCATCCCAGTGCTATGATGTAGACATACCACCTCTGTCCCCTGTTCCCTGCTTCTAGGAATAGATGGGGCCCACGTGATGCCAGCATTGACTTGGGCTCTCTCCAGGTGACAGGTGTCTGGGGAGGGGTGAGAGAGTGATATAGCCTCCAAGAAGTCCCCACTGAGCTCTCCAAAACCAGCCCCTGGGGCCTGGAATTAGCACAGCTTGGAGAAGAGTTGCAGGTATCTCTGCTCCCCGCCCCCCACTTCGCCAGTAATAATTGCTCAGAGGAGTGGGTGCTTCTGGATGGAGAAGGCCAGGAGAAACTCTAAGTTGGACCCAGAGAAAGATGGACAAGGTCCCTACTGCCCTCCCTATGGCCCCAACGTGTGTATGTGTGTACGTGTGTGTGTGTGTGTGTGTGCGTGCACTCGCGCTCATGCACTTAGGGAGGGAGGGAGAGGGGAGTTGTAAAGGGGACTGTTCCCGTGGAGACCATCTGCACTGCTGGCTCAAGGATAGTTTCTCATTAACAGTCCCAGGCAGATAGCCTAATAAGAAGCATGATAAGGCCACGTCCTTGGAGAGGAGAGGGGCTGCAGAGGAAATTGGGTTATGAAGGAAGTGATGAAGGCTCGTTTCTCTTCTGCCGCTTCTCCTCACTCACTCACCTGCCACTTTGATCCCTGGGGCTGGTGGGTGAGGGGTTCCTGCAAGGTGAACCTGTAAACAGATGGCTTTGATGTCTGTGTTAGGAATCTGGAGTCCTAAAGCTCAGCCGCGCCCCGGACAGGACCCCCGCAGTCAGTCTCTCCAGAGCACCACCTGTGGGCCAGAGAGCTGCCAGGACCCTGAGGAGGGTCTGGAGGACCCCTTCCCATGTGTTCACGGGAACTCAGGTCCCTACTTGCTCAAAGTCACACAGCAAACGAGTGATGGACTCATGGAAAGAACCCAGGCCTCTTGGCTCCCCAGTCTGGCACAACATGCCGCACCCCTACCTCTGGTAGTCTGCCCCCTTTTAGCTCCTCTTGGAGCCCCTGTTATTCTCCTTGGAATAGCAGCTGCCGTGCGCTTAATAGAGAGCTAAGGCCTTTCCAGGCATCATCTCCCATGATTCTCACAGCGAATCCATGAAGTAGGTATTATCCTTAGCTGACAGGTTAGAAATCTGAGGAGCAGAAAAACAAAGCTGTTTTCTTCTGCTCATAGTGGCAGGGCCAGTGTTTCTCTGAATGAAGAGGTGAGTCCTTCTGCAAAGCCACTCCCAGTGCCCTGGGAGCTACTGCCGGGAGCCTGCCTCATACATACTGTGCCTCCCTGGTTGCTGCAGGCACAGTGGCCGTGGCGACGTCTCCAGCCTGAGTCTACAAAAGCTGAATGCAAGACAGGAGTGAGGCAAGCCCTTCAGAGAATACCCAGTTGCCATGGGAAGAAGTCCTCTTCAGCCAGGATTTTCCCTCCCCCTGGGCCCAGGATAGACGCCCCCTAGATTATCTGAGCCTGTCCTTCCATCTCACCCTGGGCTGAGCCCCAGTGGAATGGGCTGGGGAAAGATCAGGCTTTCTCCCCTCCACCCCCAGCTTTATTGAGATATTATTGACATATATGTCAATTTAAGGTGTACAACTCGATGATTTGATGCACATATACAGTAGGAAATGGTCACCAGAATAGGGTTAGTTAACACATCCATCTCCTCACATAATTACCTTTTTGTGTGTGTGGTGATAACTTTGAAGATCTCTCATAACAACTTACAAGTATATAGTACAGTACAGTTCATTGTAGTTGCCATGCTGCACATGAGATCCCCAGAACTTATCCATCTTGTAGCTGAAAGTTTGTGCCCCTTGGCCAGCATCTCCCCACTTCCCCCACCCCCGGCCCCTGGCAACCACCATCCTACTCCCTATTTCTTTCAGTTCGACTTTTTTAGATTCTGCATATAAGTGAGAACACACAGTATTTGTCTTTCTCTGTCTGACTTATTTTCACTTAGCATAATGACCTCAGGGTCCATCCATGTTGTTGCAGAAGGCAGGAGAGGTATCTGCCCCCCCCCCCACCCCGTGTTCATGCAGCATTGCTCACAATAGCCAACGGGAACCACCTCAGATCAGGCACTCGTAACTTTCTCTGTGTGGTGGCTGGAAGGGACTGAGGGGCTCAGGCCAGAGGCTCCCCTGCCCCGCGTGCCCTCCGCTCGCTTCCCCTTTGCGAGGGCATCGTCTGTGCCCTGAGGACCAGGGCGCTGCTTCTGCCCTGGGGAGACTGGGTGCAGCAGGCTTCCTGGAACAGACCCCCTGGGCCGAGGCACAGTCCCTCATTGAACACTCGGCCTCCCGCTCCCACTGCTCTGCCAGCCGAGTCACATGTACCCCAACTCTCACCACCCCAAGCAGAACAGCATGACCTTTGGAAAAAGCAAAGGGTTGCCCCGTCCACCGGAGTGATCTTGCCAGAAAAGTGAGCCTGCTGGCAGCTTGCCGCTCCGTCTCCCTCCCCACATCAAGGAACTCGGCATTTTTCTCCTAGGAACCCACAGAGGAGGGCCCTGGGGTAGGAGAAACACTTCCTCCTCACTGTCATCCCGGGTGGTGAGGCTGCAGGACACCTCAGCAAAGCACACACACACACACACACACACACACACACACACACACACACACACATACTCCATCCTCCAAGGGATGACTGCTGGGGTGGTAGATATCAGAGCCAGGGAAAGAAAAGTGGCTCATGAATAAAGAAACCTTGCAGACTGGGCAGGCATCTGCCTCACCCCCTGCAGAGACCATTGGAAGACTTCTCCTCCCCCTTGGAAGTCAAAAGAGCAAATTCATTCTCCACTTGACATCGTCATCCAGCAAGTTCCACAGAAGGAGAGAAGGGCAGGTGGTGTGACATGGGGGGAAGGGGCGTTCCCGGGACTAGATGGGCCGCCTTTGTCCCTAGGCAGGCTGTCCTCGCTGTCTTCTCCCTGTGGCGGCATGTCCTCTGGGTTGATTGTGTCCCTGTAATAAACCCCTTGGTAGCACCATGGTGGCTGCAGATGTCATTACCTCTTTAGGCAAGTAGTTTCTCAGGAGGCCCCCGGCCTGATTTCAGTGTGGGGCTGGGGACAGCATCCTGAGAGTCTCCCCTCCCCCAAGCTCTGTCCAAAGTGTCAAGGAGAACGGAGTGCCAAGACCCCACCAGACTAGCTCATCTCTCCGGCCAAGGATGGATTTGCAAAAAGAGCTCTCAACCAGCAGTGGGAGAGCTGATTCTCATTCCTATTCTGCACCAAACTTCCTATGTGACCTTAACTGAGTGACTTCCCTTCCAAGAACCTGAGATTCCCTGGGCAACGTCTAGGGCTGTTTCCATTGAACTGGCCTTTATATAAAAGAGGCTTGAAGCCCATGTGGGCAAAGCAGATCCTTTGTCAGCCTTTCCATCCAGGGTGAGGCCAGAGCCCTCAACTGGATAGGAGGACCCCAGAGACGTCAACTGTGTCTTGAGATGAAGAAACCAGGGGCCTGGGCTGGTTTTCAAAGGAGTGGGTCAGGTGTCAGCCCTGCTGCTCCTGACAATGGTCCCTTCTCCCCACCTCCCCCTCCCTGCCCAGCCCCACTGATTTTCCAGAATTACCTTTCTTGGGCCGTGGCAGGAAAATCATAGATGGGTGAAGATGCTGCAGTGGGGAGCTCCACAGAGCCTGTGTTCAGAAACCACAGACTTCTGGTGTTCCCCTGGACTTTTCTTTTCCTTTTTGTTTCCTGCCAAGGCTGCCCCAGGCACATGGTGAAGCAGATAAAATTTCTCTTCAGTGCCCAAACAGGCCACACAACCCTGGCCCAATGAAAGAATTGTTTTGAACCTCTCCATAAGCCTTACTCTCGACACTTTCACTTCCTGATAGCATGTGTAGCAGGGCCCTCATCCCTGCTACCCTCCATCTCCCCTCTCTGTCTGCCTTCTCTCTCCTGTGGCTCCTCTTGCATCTCTTAGCCCTGTCTTAACTCTGCCTTCCCCAGGCCGCCCCCTCTCTGAGCCCCTAAACTCCTCTTGCGTATCTCACTGCGGTCAAGTCAGAAAGCTTTGAGGTCACCATGGCTCAGCCTTCCCCCAGGAAGCGCTCACTCGGAAAAGGTCAGCTCACAACACCGGCAGTGTCTGACATCCCCACCAGCATGAAATAAGAATGGCACACAGTAATATAATCATGTAATACATATATTGTATAATCGTAAGGGAAAAAGTTAAAAAGTTAGAGCAACACATGTCGTCTTTTCTGCAGACAAATTTTAACCAAGCCCTTCTCCCCCCAGAGAGTATACCCTCTAAAACCTCTGAAACCTTGCTATTCAAAGTGTGGTCCCCAGACCACCAGCACCGGCATCACCTGGCTGCTTGTCAAAAATGCAGAAGCTCAGACCCCGCCCGGACCTACTGAGTCAGAACTTGCATTTTAACCAGACCCCCCTGCAAGGTGATTCTCATGCTTCTCAAAGTGTGAGAAGCCCAAACCCCAAACGTGCACACACCCGTACATGAGCACGTGCACATCTCAGGTGAGCACCGGGGAAAATTTGTGCCTCCTGCCTCTTTACCCTCTTTGTAAAAAGCACAGAAAGGAGTGGTGGGCTCTTCATCCCCAGAGTTTTTCAGAAGCAGAGTTTCCATAGAACAATGTACTTCTGCCATGAGCAGACGACGATAATTCATCCGTCCCTCGAGTTTTCCAAAGGATGGCAAAGGAGGAGACCACGAGGAGAGAAGGTGCTTTCAGGTGTGAAAGAGAAGAAGGTGTAGAGGGAGGAGTGAGGCCTGTGGACCTGGCTGGGCCCTCGGGCTTCACCCTGTAGCGGTGGTTCAGATCCACTCCTTCCCTGGCGCCCCCAGCCTCACCCTTGCACCCTTGGCTAAGGAGCCTGCTTTTCTCGGGGGCATCTGGAGATGACAGGCTGCATCTTCGGACCCCAGCCTCTTTTGAGCAGCATTGCCACTCCTGATGGGAGACATCCCTGGAGACGTCATCATTTGGTCAGAAGGTGGTCATTCTGCTCCGCTGCGCGGTCTGGTCTCCTGGGGGAGGCATCACCTTCTCCGTGAAGCACTTGCTGGGTCTGTCCCCAGCCCTGCTTGGCTATTCACGGAGTTCCGCAGCCCGCACACTGCCCTCCCCAGACCTGCCTCGCCCTCTCCCTGTATGCTGGGGTGTGAGGCCACCTGGGCGATCAGTCGTGTCTGACCACAGATAACCGATAACCGTTGTCTTCTTCTCTCCCCCTCACAATGCTAACCCACCGGGAACTAACAGCAAGCATTCAGAATGAGCGTAAGTCCCCTGGACGCCTGTCTGCACTTGTGCCTCTGGGAGTTAGGAGGGCAGCAAGGAGGGGCGGGAAAAGGCCAGGGAGGAGATCCCCGGAGAACTTTGGAGTTTGGGGCTGGGAGTGAGAGGAGCTGGCTCTTCAGCTGCAGACAAGTCCCTGGGAGGGCTTCTGGGGACTGAAGCGTCTTTCAGCTCCAGCCTCACCACAGTTTGGCCAACTGTTGATCCTCCAGGGCTCAGAACCATCGTGGCCGCTAGGTTCTGGAAATCGAGCAGCTTTTGGCTCCTTTATTCATTCAACAAACATTTGTCAAGAACTGTTGTACGCTAGGCATTGTACTAAGCACTGGAGTACAAGAATGAGTAAAACAAAAGCCTGGCCTTCAGTTTCTCACAAAGATATTATGAGATCTTAAAGGGATTCTTCTTATGCTTGGTCCTTGACACACACCCCCTTTCCTGCAGCCCCGTTTAAGGAGCTGGGTCTCTAGAATGGGGCACTGTTCACCCCCCGCTTGCCTGCTTGTCTGTGTGGCTCCTGAAGCTCTTAATTTCAGCCGCTCCCCAAGGGCAGGTCCCTGCAGCCCTGACTGCCCACTGTGTGTGCTGTTGCAGTGTCCCAGCCCCCAACCATCACCAAGCAGTCAGTGAAGGACCACATCGTGGATCCCCGTGATAACATCTTGATTGAGTGTGAAGCAAAAGGGAACCCTGCCCCCAGGTGAGTGTACTGGCAGGTAAATCCAAGCTGGGTGGAGGGAAAGGGGCCTGCAAAGAGGGCATTTAAACTGTCCCCTTCCCCTGGGGTCTGATGATAGTTGAAGCAGCTGAGAAATTAAATGTATCCATTCAAAAAGTGTCCATTAGGCACCCACAAGGTAGAAGGTACAATTTGGATAGCCAGGAAATTTAGCTGATGAGGACACTGGGGGCCAGAAAACTTAACTGGCTTAAGTTCACACCAAAAAGCCAGGACTAGGTATTAAGTTTTCTGACTTGGAGTAAAACATTCTTCCCACTGCCTGTGTTCCCAGCATCCACCCCATGCTTAGGTTATAGGAAGTTCCTCTTCAAGCTAACTTGAGTCTTTCATTCTGAGCTCGTCTCTGCTTATTTGTGTGCACATCAGGATCACATGAGATGTCAGCAGACACGAGTTGCAAGCCTGCTGTGCCAGGCTCTGTGTTAGATGTTCCTCACACTGTCTGTTCAACCACCTCACTGCTCTTTGGGGAAGGACTCGTGTCCTCGTGAAGAGGAAGTAAAATGGAGGCACAGAGGTGTGAAGTACCTAATCCCAGGCCTCTGACTGCCCAGGCCCGGTTCGTTTCTACCAAGTGATAAGCATTGGTGATAAGGATGCACTACGCGTCCACCATCTTCAAAACAGCATCCACAGGCTGGAGCTTTCAGGAGCCTCATGCTGGATTCACACCCAGACGTGACAGGCCCCCATGTAGAGTGTGTCTGTCAGCAGGAGAAACGAGGCGAGGGGAGCCTGCCTCAGGTGTGTGGCATCCTGTTTCTGCCTCCCTCCCCGGGTGTGCCTGAGATGGTCTGGCCCAGAGCTGTGAGCCCGGGAGCAAGAAGAGCCTCTCTTGCCCATGACGGGAGAAGCAGAAGTCACCCTGAAAAGTCAGGCAGGGCACTGGTGACCTTGCTTCTGAGGTTTGGCCTTTCTTCCACAGTCCTTCGCAGGGACATTGAGACACTGAGCAGCCACTATTGCTCCTGTTTCTTTTACTTATGTCCTGGGCAGCTGCAGACACACGTCCCCCCAGGAAAAGCAGAGGGATGTTCTAGTCTCTCTACCCCGGGGCTCAGTTTTATTAAGGCTGCCTTTTCTTTCAAAATTGCTCCTCCCGAAATGTACAGCCACCGTTTTATAACCTACATCCACTGAGCAGCGGCATAGATAACCTGGGCCATTTCGATTATCAAATAAAGACCCAGGAGGAGCAGGGCTGGCTCCCTGATGTGTTCGGGTCGGGTGGAATAGGAATTTGGGTTTGCATTCCTAGTCGGAGGTTGGGAATGTTTGGGGGTGGAAGTAGCAGCTGACTCTGGATTTTTTTTTTTTTTAACATCTTTATTGGAGTATAATTGCTTTACAGTGGTGTGTTAGTTTCTGCTTTATAACAAAATGAATCAGTTATACATATACATATGTTCCCATATCTCTTCCCTCTTGCATCTCCCTCCCTCCCACCCTCCCTATCCCACCCCTCTAGGTGGTCACAAAGCACAGAGCTGATCTCCCTGTGCTATGCGGCTGCTTCCCACTAGCTATCTATTTTACATTTGGTAGTGTATATATGTCCATGCCACTCTCTCACCCTGTCACATCTTACCCCTCCCCCTCCCCATATCCTCGAGTCCATTCTCTAGTAGGTCTGTGTCTTTATTCCCGTCTTGCCACTAGGTTCTTCATGACCTTTTTTTTTTCCCCTTAGATTCCATATATATGTGTTAGCATACTGTATTTGTTTTTCTCTTTCTGACTTACTTCACTCTGTATGACAGACTCTAACTCCATCCACCTCACTACAAATAACTCCATTTCGTTTCTTTTTATGGCTGAGTAATATTCCATTGTATATATGGAAGCAACCTAAATGTCCATCATCGGATGAATGGATAAAGAAGATGTGGCACATATATACAATGGATTTTAAAAAATCAAAATTGCTGCCTACTCCTCTAAAGAGCACAATCCCCCAGGGGCTACTTGGTATCTATCACTCAGAGCCATGACTCCCAGCGTGGGTTGGGTAAAACTACTAATGTCAGGGACCTGCCCCAGAGGTTCACCTGGGTGGGACCCGGGTCCCGGAATTTTATCAGGCGTCCTAGCAGGTCCTGCTACTCAGCCAGGGCTGGGGCCCCTTGGTCTGGAGGAGCAGTTATGGGCCTGAGTCAGAGTCTAGGGCCCTGAGATTCTGACCTGGAGCTCGGAGCCTGGAGCCCACCCTGCTACTCTTCGTTGTCCCTGACCACCCCCCTCCACCCCACCCCCTTCATTGTCCGCAGCTTCCACTGGACTCGCAACAGTAGGTTCTTCAACATCGCCAAGGACCCCCGGGTGTCGATGAGGAGGAGGTCTGGCACCCTGGTGATCGACTTCCGCAGCGGTGGGCGGCCAGAGGAGTATGAGGGGGAATACCAGTGCTTTGCCCGCAACAAGTTTGGCACAGCCCTGTCCAATAGGATCCGCCTGCAGGTGTCCAGTGAGTGTATGGGGCAGGCCCAGGATGCCCTGCTTCTGGGTCAGTGGAGGGCAGGGCATGGAGGGTCATTCCAGACGCGTTGTCCCACCCTTGTCCTGCAGGTACCTCGGTGCCCCGTGTGTCCTGCTTGCTTTTCCGCCTCTGAGCAGGGGTTCACCTCCCCCAACTCAAAAAGATTCCTTGGAAAAGAAGTTTCCAAACCGGTCGTGAACAACTTCACTGGCCACTCCGGGCGCAGGGCGGGGAAGGAGAAGAGGCTTTAAAGATGTACATCCATTCAGTCAGATGAAATAGGCCTCTCCCGCCTCTCAAGGGCTGCGCCTCGCTTGGACTCATAGGCCCCGTCCCTCTCTCATGCCTCCCTTGTTCTCCCATTTCCTCTTCTCTTTGCCCTCCTTGCGTGCCAGCCTCTAACCCTGCTCCTTGCCCCAGCCCAGCCATCACCCTCATCGCATCCTCCTTTGCCTGTTTCTCCCTAGAATCTCCTCTGTGGCCCAAGGAAAACCTAGACCCTGTCGTCGTTCAAGAAGGTGCTCCCTTGACGCTCCAGTGCAACCCCCCACCCGGACTTCCGTCCCCAGTCATCTTCTGGATGAGCAGCTGTAAGTCTTGGGGGTGTTTTATTTCTCTTTTAATCTTAGGGAGTGTTAAATGGAGAGGGGTCTTCCCAAGGCTAGACGACCTTGACTTGTGAGAAGCAGATATAAGGTGGCCATGTGGCAGAGAACACTGGCTTTGCAGAGAGAGGTTGCTAGGGCTCACTTTTTAGCCTGGCTGCTATTAGCTGTGTGATCTTGAGCAAGCTGCTTAACATCTCTGGGCCTCAGTTTCCTCCTCTGCAAAAAATAGGGCTGGTAATCGTACTTACCTAATAGAATTATTGTAAGGATAAATGAGTTAATACATCCAAAGTGCTTAGAACAGGGCCAGACACACGATAAGTGCTCAGTAATATTTGTGAGGATGAAGAAGAGGAAGAGCAAAACGAATGGGACGGAGGGGAAACTGGTTTTCAGTCGGCCAATTGAAGGCAAGTTGAAACCAAGCCTCCTCTTTCAATCTTTGGTCCATCTGGATTTACTCCGATTCACTCTTCTTGTAGGACAGAAGCGGGATTCAGGAATGAAACTTTTGATAAAGGAGTGATGGGGAGACAGGATGTTTGGAGTCGGGGACAGAGTACCTCATTCAGAGCTTGTCCTGGCTCAGTTTTGGACAGAGACTCACTTAACTACTCTGGACCGATGTTTATTCCTGTGTTTTCAGTCAAATAAAGGGAGGGGGCATTATGAAGATGGATAGAAGACTGCTGTCTACCTGAGCATCACCCTGGCTTCCTTCCTCCCTCCCTTCCTGAATACCTCCCATCCCCTCCTTCCCCTCCTCCTTCCCTATCTATCCATCCTTTCATCAATCTATAGATACTCCTCCCTATCACCCATCATTCTCTCCATCCCTGAATTCTTTTTTTTTTTTAATATTTATTTTATTTATTTATTTATTTGGCTGCGCCGGGTCTTAGTTGCGGCACGTGGGATCTTCTTTGCCACGTGCGGGATCTTCCTTGCGGCATGCGAACTCTTAGTTGCGGCATGTGGGCTCTAGTTTCCTGACGAGGGATCGAACCTGGGTCCCCTGCACTGGGAGTGTGGAGTCCTAGCCACTGGACCACCAGGGAAGTCCCCATCTCTGAATTCTTATTAGCCTGCTTCCGAAAGTGGCTGCTTTCAGTTGTTTTGCGAGGTGAGGATGGCTTTGTGCTCAATCATTGTCCCTGCCTTGCCTCATCACCGTGTGTATATGTGGGCCACAGGCTGGAGGGGTGGTTTGTTAGCTAACAGTTCAGACTTCAGACTCTCCTCTCATCCCCCGCATCACACCAAGTTGTGTCCATGCTACCTCCTGAGCAAATCTCATGGCCCTCCTCTTTCCATCCTCTCTAGCATCTACCCAGCACAGGCCGCCGTTGGCTTTTCCCTGGGTTAGAGTAACCATCTGTACCTGGCCTCCCCTGTCTTTCTAAAAATGTAAAACTGATTCATTCATGCTCAGAGTCCTTCACTGCCTCCTCATCACTTCCCATAAAGTCCAGACTCCTTTCCCTGGCACACAGCTCCTGACGTGGTCCCCTCTGACTCTCCAGCCCTTCCCCTACCCCCTGCCTCTCCCCACCCCCACTCCCCTGCTCAGGCTGTGGATTCTTTCCTTTAGCACACGCTGTTCCTGCTGCTTAGAAACCGCTTAGGTCCTTTCTCTTCTGCCTGGTAAATGTCATGCAGCCTTCAAGCGTCAGCTCAAACCCCAGGACGGACTGGGTGCTCCTTCTCTCAGCTCCCCCTTCTTATCTGGGGCTTCCCACTCACCACACTGCATTGCATTTATCTGCTGTCTCTTCTACTAGACCGAAGGTGCTTTGAGGGTAGGAACTGTCTTTCTTATTTATCTCTCTTTCAACGGTGCCTAGCACAGTGCCTGACACATAGTAAGCCTACAGTAAATCTTTGATAAATGAATTGAAAAGCTCACCAGACCATTATTGGAAAGTTGGCATCATTAATGTTTAAGAAATGCTTTAAGAAATGGTGACTTGATAGATCAACAACAAGGTCCTACTGTATAGCACAGGGAACTATATTCAATACCTTATAATAACCTATAATGGAAAAAGAATCTGACAAAGTATTTTATATATATATAAATAAACTGAATTACTTTGCTGTATACCTGAAAGTAGCACAACATTGTAAAATAAATAAATAAATAAAATAGAACCACTTTTCAAGAGGAAAAAAAAAGAAATGATGACTTGAGAAACAAGCATCAGGGATAAGAAGGAGATACCTATGGGTAGTCAGCCTTATTAAGTATATTTTTATAAACCTAACAGCCTAGAAATCTGATCATTTGAGTTTACAGATGCAATGCTTGAAAAAAATGTAGATTATGTTGTCAGCATTCTCAGCCACTCCTGTGATGTCATTAATTCTAAAAAGCACACATTTTCATATTTTAACATGTCTAAAATTGGAAGGTGTCCTAAAATTGTTGGTATGCATCATTGATTGGTATACATCTTACAATTATAATTGGTGGTACTTTTCTCTTTCTTGGGGATGAGTAGACGTTTAAAAAATAGGTGAACTTGACTCCCAGTTTGGGGAGCAGCTGAAGGATTGTGTTTCCTCCCTCTGGCCTCGGAGCCAGTCAGATCTTCTGTGGCATGAATAGGAGATAGAAAAGCATGGTCACGGAGCATGAGCATGGTGGGCAGGCAGGTCTGAATCGAAATCCTACTCCCCTCTCGCTGCTTTTGCGACCCAGATCATGTTAAATCCTCTGCTTTCTTATCCTTAAAATGGGAATAAGCCCTGCCTCAGAGTTGAAAGGATTAAATCAAATAATGTCAAGCTCCCGGCCCCCACCTGGCCCTCTGTAGGTGCTCAATTGCCAGAACTATGATGATTTTTATTACTGTTATCGTTACTGCTAACCTCCCACTGTACCTCTGCTTCCTTATAGCCATGGAGCCCATCACCCAGGACAAGCGTGTCTCCCAGGGCCATAACGGAGACCTGTATTTCTCTAATGTGATGCTGCAGGACATGCAGACGGACTACAGCTGCAATGCCCGCTTCCACTTCACCCACACCATCCAGCAGAAGAACCCATTCAACCTCAAAGTCCTTACCAGTAAGTGCAGGCCCCTGCCCGGGGCTGGGAGCTGGGGGCCGGGGGCAGCAGCCCGCTGAGCCCAAGCGGCCCCTGGCACCTGGGTCTGGGAAGAGCCTTGTCCCCAGTCTTGACCTAGAAATCCTTGCAGCTCATTGTGCCTGAGTGACTTTAGCTGCTCTTCAGCCACATCTCTTGATTCTGGAGCCTTGAGTTAAACTTGGTCCTACTCCACGCCAGCGCTTCTCAAATTTTGGTGGAATCAGAATCACCTGGCAAACTTGGCACCCGTACCTAAGCCTAGCCCTCTTCTGCCCGGCAGTCTGGGGCCTCTTTGGGCTTCATGAGTTCTCCAGGTGTCTTGGGACACACCACAGTTTGAGAAGCTCTACTGTAAGTGGTCGTCCACCATCGCTCTCATGCAGCCAGCTTGATTATTTCTAGTCCTTGTTTGGTTATCTTTATTTCTAGAATGAAGCAATAGTATGGAATATCCAAATTAGTGAGTACAGCAAAATGAATTGTGTTTGATTCTGTAATAAGTATATGCTGGACCATGTGGAGTCGCTGTGTTTAAAAGTGGCAGGTTTATCTTTTAGTTTTATTTGTTTTCATTTTTATTCCCTGATTCTGTGTGGCTGGTACCAGAGCGAATCAGCATTTCCTGACCCATTTTAGCATTGGTGACCCTCCACCAGGAGAGAGAGAAGCCAGTCAGGTCGGAGAGACACTTTTTTGCCAGGCGCCAGCCGGCCTGGAGCTTTGGCTGCAAAGTCCTCAGCCTGCTCAGGACATTGAAAGTGGCTCTGTTGGTTTATACCATGGATTTGTAACTGGCCTTCTGTAGAAAAGCCCCCCCAAAGACCTTCGTCTGTTTGACACAGCTATGAGTGTTGTTTTCAATGCCATGGGCGGAGGCAGTCGTGGGGGAGGCCAGGCAGAGGGCCCCACCTGGGCGCTGGCAGTTTCCGCAGGTCGAAGGAAAGAGGCTGAGCCCTGGTTTCCTGGAGCGCACCCGGGAAGTGGGTGGGAGGTTGACGACGCCTCCTGGGTGGGCGCAGGAGGCGGGGGTTGGCGGGGGGAGGTGCGGGTGAGCTCGCCCCTCGGTCAGGACACGTGGGCTCTTCTCTCCCCACCAGTCCCTGCCGGTGATGGGAACCCCTGGTGCTGAGAGTCAGCCCTGCGCCACACTCCGTCTCCACCGCAGCACGGAGGGGGACCCACAAGAAGCAGCGTCCCTCCTGTTCCCCTTCTCCTGTTGTGGGCCTTTTCTTTCTTCCTTTCTCTTCATGTTCTTCCCTTTTCTTTTTCACTTCCTTCTTCACTGTTTCGCCTCCCTCTTTCTTTCTCTCTTCTTTTCCCCTCTCATCTTTCTCTCTTTGAACCCCGTCTCACCCTCCTCTAATTCTCCCCCTCCTGCCTGTACAGCTCCCCACAGACTGCTCTGAGCTGCCTGTGCTCTGGTAGCCAACACGATGGCCAGCAACCCAGGGACAAGCCCCCCTTGTTCCTGGCAGGGTCGCCCAGCTCCGATCCACTTGCTACCTGTTCCCTGGTTTTCTTATTCCGGACCCAGGCCCAGAGAGGACCCCTGCGAAGAAAGTTGGGTTGTCTAAGCTGTCGCCTCAGTGCAGGGGCGATCGCCTGCCAGCTGGCTGTGCTGGGGAGGACAGTGTGGTCTGCCCAGGACCTCAGAGGGGCCTCCGGAGCCAGGACAGAGCAGGCAGCCTTGGGCAGTGGGAGAGACAGGAAAATCAAGAGCAAGATGCTCCCTGGACAGCCTTCAGTGCCACCACCTTGAAATCTGCCTGCTGTTTGGGGACTGAGTCAGGTGACCATCTGCAGTCCTGAGCAGAGGCCCTCACTGTTACACGGGGTAGAAGCAGGGAGATAGAGGCGGGGAAGAGCCTTCCTCTGTAGAATTAAGCAGCTGGAGATTTCAACAACATTTACAAGTTGAACTTTCCAGAAACATCCTTTTCCCTACCAGAGGAGGTAAGGGATGTTTGTTTCTGCTTCATTTCTGGGTCCCCTACTCCACTGAAATCGCTTTCCCCCAAATGCTGAGAAACGCCCTGGGTGATGGGAACAGAACCCTGTCGGCTTCCTGGAGTTCTCCCAAGGGCAGCTTTGGCTGGGAGCAAGTTCTGGGCATCCGAACCAGCCCAGAATTGGGCACAGTTGCTTAAAATAACTCAGCTGTGCTCTCTCTGCTTTCCTGCCTGGAAAGGACACAAGCTTTTTCTTGTACCTTCAGAACCAGGTCTGGGGGTGGGAGACAAAACAGACAAGTTGGGACAGCTTCCAAGGCTGTTCTCACCAGGGGTTTCTTTCACAGTCTGCCCATTGGGGAAGAAATACATCTCATCACAGCCCATTTTTTATTACCTGCACTAAAGGAAGGAGAGAAAGGGATCTAATACCAAATACTGGGCAATATAAAATCATTTTAAAATTTTGTTTTGGGGTGCAGTCAAAGACGAACAGTGAAGTCGGAGTAACAAAGAGATGCCTGTCCCACTTTGTCCACACCACACAGGCACCGGGTGCCTCCTGGGGACAAGAGGCAGCCGTGGTGCCGGAGGAGGACTGGCCCTGAGGCGGACGGTGGAGCGCTAACCCTGCTTCCTTCTAATGTCTATCGTCTCAGGGACCTTCTTAGAGGAGTCAGAAAGTCTCCCTAAATCTCTCAGATGTGCTCCAGAATCCACAAACCAAGAGGTCAATCCTGAGCTTGGTCACTTCTGTTTCACCTGGTGGCACTGGGAGCATGAAGCAAGGGCCCTTTCACCTGGGTGTGCCCTGTCCTCCCCAGGAGGGGAACGTTACCACCCAAGGCCAGTTGCTGCCCCTCCTGCCCCTTTGCCACCCTGTCTCTTCTTTCCACTGCAGATCAGTTCCCACCTTTAGCTCCAGATAAACCCGAGCCAACTTCCCAAACACAGGCTAGGTCTTTTACAACTCGCTCCATTTTAAAGCATGGTTCTGAATAATGAAACTCCTTCTAGCAGGTGTTAAGCAAATTTGGGATGCAGCACAATGCGGGTCCCAGAAAAGAGCTTGCATTGCCTCCCTGGCGTGAGTTGTAACAGGATTTGATCTGTCTTCAAATATGCAAATGTTCTGGCAGCACCTCTCCCCCCTCAGGCAGTTGGGCTCGGTCCAGGCTTCTCAGGGCCGTCTGCTTGGCTTCCAGTCGGCTGTTCCACTCCCCACCCCCTGTTGGTACTGTCAAAATTTGAACCCAGTAGCTGGAAGGGGACAGTGATAGGAGAATGAAAATCTACTTAAGGATGTTGGCATGATTGTGCCCTATTCCAGAATGTCTCTTTCACTGAGGATGAAATGCCCAAAGGTTTTAATTACCTAACATTGGAGCCCACTGATCTTGTTGCTTAAGGAATGGCTTCATCCCAAGCTAGTCTAGAGAGCTCTGAACCTCCATCTTAGTCAGCAGGCCTTTCCCTGTTCTAAGTGTAGAACTCACAGCTCACACTCTCTCCCCTGTCCCAGGCTGCCTTTCTAATGCTAAAATCTGAACCTCAGCCTGGCTGTCCCCGCCTCCCTGGACCACTCCTCACATCCTCAGAAGGAGGCCTTTCTGCCAACAGACACATCTTGGAGACCAGGGCGGTGCCCAGCTGGACAGGTTGGGGAGTGTTTGTTGCTGGTCAGCACATGATTGCTGGACACTGCCAAGGGTCCCTCTGTCCCACTCTGTTGATGATCTGTTTCTCTCTGTCTTCTCCCCTCATTTACCTCCCACCCCTTGCAAGTTAACTTCTGCTCAGGTAGGGTTTCGCTCTTGCCCCAGGGCTCACTAACACCCCTTTCTCTTCAGCGACCCCAGGAGCTGGCCTGATCCAGAGTCCTGGGAACTGAGGATTTTGGTGGGAAAGAGTTGTTGCAATTGCTACGGGATACCACTAATTCTTGTCTCATTTGTTTGAAAATATAGTAGGACCAAGCAATTAAAGGTCAAGCCTAATTTCTTTATTAAAAAAGAAACATTATTGCCTTCTTTTGCAGGATTTAACCTTTTCTTCCCTTTCGGGGGCTGTTTTGTGTTGCTTGTTCTTCACCAAGCATATTTCCTTTCCAAATATGCTGTGTGTTTCCTTTGCAAAAGACCACTGGTGCTCCCTGGTTGTTTTGTGGCTTTGCATTTTTGTTGTTCTCTCCCGTTTATGCCTCCATGACCTCTCCGTGGTCCCTGTTTGCTCACCCTCTTTTGTTTATTGCAGACCACCCCTATAATGACTCGTCCTTAAGAAACCACCCTGACATGTACAGTGGTGAGTCGCCGTGGTAACCTTGGGAGTAACCTTGCCGGTCCTAACCCCAGTTTGCCTAACTTGACTGATACGATGCCATTAACTCATGCTGGGTGCCAAGTCTGACAGTTGGCCAGGTCAGGATACCAAGGCGCCACCTCCAGAGCGCTGCTTACGGGGAGGAAGGTGGCCAGTGTGGGAGGGGAGGTGCGATCTCTTCGAATGTGCCAGCCTCCAGTCTGAGTTCTGGACAAGTTGGTCAAGCCAGGGTAGGACTTCAAAAGAGCTTCTTGGAGGGTTCAGTAGAAACTTAGGAATCAGTGGTGGATGGATGGAGAATACCTGAGGATAGGGAGTTCCCACAGTCAGGAGGAAAGGGGAGGTCTCGTTTCTATCAGTGGTTTAAAGAACACAGAAAGCTTTGTAGTGTGTGCTTAGCTAGCTCTTAAGTGTCTGGATATGAATTGCCTGTGTTGGGCTCTAGCCTTAGTTACTGGGGGTACCATTTCACAGGTCCCATATCCCTTTAAAATCCATCTGGTCAATAGGAGGAAGAGTCTAGCTCTGAGTTCTCTTTCAAGGTAAGTATAAAAGAAGTTGGACCATCCACTGCAATCTATCACCTGGGTCTCTTCCCTCCTATGAGAGTGCATGCAAATCCAATGCCCATCCACCCACACATTTGCAAGTCATGGAACAATTTCCATGAGGCATATTTCTAACTCATTACACAACTGGTTGCTCAAGCTGATTAGTAGAGTAATTGGCTGTTTCCACACCTGAGCTACCCCCAACCATGGCTCAAGAATGTCTTGTTTTCCTTGAGCAGCCAGAGGAATCATCATTTGCTGCCTCTGGAGAGGCAGCTGGCTCCCATCATCAGTTATGCCTCGGAAGCTGAGGCTGCAGGTCCCCAGGGGGGTCATTGTGGGCTCAAATAGATAGGAAGTGTCTGTATTGTGATGTGCTAATATAAACAATGATTGGTGTCTGGAGTGGGGGATGGGAAGAGGGAGTGAGAGCCAGCGAGAGTGGCAAAGGCTTTAACTTGGCACCGAGCAACCAGAGCCACGCTGAGATCCTGCCAAAGAGATTTACTGCCCGAGGAAGCAGGGGACCTTTGTTGGATTCAGGGCATTGTTTGTTTTCAAAATAATGGGGCCAACCACCATTGTGTCAAGAGCCCCAGAGCATTGGTGTGGAATGTGCCTTTTTCTCAGTTGGACTCCGGGTAATCTGTTATGGAAGTATTCTTAAAGCTGGAGTCTATCAAAGCCAGAAGGTCTCTTAGAGGCCATCTGGTCCAAGCTCCTTGCTTTATATAAGATAAACCACTGAGGGGGACATGCATATAGAGTTGTTTTATCAATTATATAAGTTTAAGTGATTCCAGCCATTTAAACCAGTTTGTGACCAGTGGTAGATATTACTGTAAGTAAATAAGTAGGAGTTATAAGCATCATCCAGGGCTATGAAACCAAGCAAAACTCACAAGAGCTCAGAAGAAGATTGACCTCATCTCCTCAATCCAAGGTAGAGTGGGGCTGACCAAGTATGACCCCAGCTGGAAAGGATATAAGGTCAAAGTGAGGTACATGTTGAACAAAGGACAGCTAACTTGAATGCTTCTAGAAAGAAACAGAAAGTGAAAAGAAAGGAAAGAAGATAAGGTCCTTCCTGAGTTCAGGAAGCTGGACAGAGAGACACAGTATGATGAACAGTACCCAGTACACCTCTGAACTTGGCTTTGAAATATGCCCCTTTTGTAACAGTAGGGCCAGCCCGTAGCTATGCTTTGTCCTAGTGATCTCTATAGTGGTTTGGTATCCTCTGAACATATGCCAGATGCCCCCTGACCTGCTAAGTAGCAGGGGGAAGCTGGTCTGAAAATTGTAACTTGCCACTTAGGATTCATCCAGGAAAGGAGAAAGGAAGATAAGGATGTGTGCTCTAAGGCAGACTGCCTTGAATTAAACTCAGCCTCCAGGACATACCATTGAGTGACCTTGGACAAGTCATTTAGTGCGTCAGACCTTTAATCTCCTCATCTGCAAAATGGGTGTATTACCTGCCCCAAAGGATTGTTGTGAAGATTAAACAGGATAATGTGTTTATGTTCCTAGTGTGGTGTCAGACACAGCAATGATTAATAAATGTTACCATTATTGGTGTTAAAGGCTTAGTGTTGACTGTATCAAGTACAATTGTTCTTTGCTTCTCAAATTAAGAGGGATGTGGAGAACTTGAAGAGAAGCTTAGGGGAGAGTTGCAGGCACGATTATGGGAAGAAAGTACTACGGAGGGAGAAATTTTAGGGCAGACTAGAAAAACGAAAGCTTTTCAGATTCTCAGCTATGCTGAGAACTGGATAAGAAAAAAGCTCCAACTACAGCATGAGGGATTTGGGTTAGATTTATGGAAGAGATTTCCTGGCAGAAGGTATCAAATTTACTAGACAAAGAGTTTTTCTTGTCTTCTGGGGTTGTTTTGTCAGCCGTTTCTAGAGCCAGAGAGGTGGTGAGATGCCAGGGATCCAGGCCCATGAGTTCTCAGTTCTGAGAATCACAAGCAGCTAAAGGTAGGATCCAGCCGCCCCTAAAAGCTGTTTGTGGATTCCAGATACATCTGATTCATTGAACTCTCTTCTGCTAACACACAGTACTTGACAGAGGGGGAGCAACTCGGGTTTTCAGCAATTTTGACCCGTACTTTTGCAGGAGACAATTGAGGCATTTTTCATTGGCTCTTTAAAGCCAAGGTGGTTGAGGCAGACGCATCTCCTGACGTCCCCCTGCTGACCAGATTTCCCTGGAAACTGCTCTTGTACCACAGCTTGTGAGAGCAGGAGAGGATGGGCTGCCCTTGGCCTAGAGGTCAGATGGGCCTGCATGGGAAGCTCTTCCCGAATCCTCACAGATGTGAGCTTTAGCATCTGGATTCTGAGATGATCAGATATTAGGTCCAGCCCTGAAGATTTGGGAGAGTCAGTGAAGCGTCATCAAGCTGGAGAGGCTGGATCCCCACCTCTGAGAAGGTGGTGGGATCCTATGATGCCCTAGAAGACTCTGTCGTCTTCCACCATATAGAGTCTCATAGAATAATCAATCGCCTTTGTCTCCGACCCTCCTTCTGGGTCTACGTCTCCAGGGGAAGAAATGAGCTACCCTCCCTCGGGAGCAGTGGCTCCCAAAGCCACCAGCTGGATTATCCTTTGTAAATTTTCCTGCAAATCCCTTTCATGTAAGACCACATTTTTTCACGATCTCCCCTTTGGGTCCAGCTTTCTCATCCCTTAATGATACCATGTGTCACCCTGCCTCCTCTTCAAGCTTTCCGTGGCTTGAACAATCCAGCTGAGATGTCTTTGGAGCCTCTTAATTTCCAGCCCAGCTTCTATTTTTCCAGTTTGGGCCTGACTTTACTTAATAGCCATCGAGGAGAGATAGAATCTCAGCTGAGATGGTAAGAACAATATTTGAGGAAAACGTCATGGAAGAGTTTCACCAGAGCAGCTCATTAAGACAAAAATATCTTTCTCCTTTACCTCTTTTGCCCTTGAATTTTGGTATTCTTTGGTTTGAGTACGAAAAATCTTCCCAAAGCTGACTGTCAGAAGCAGGAACAAGTAGGGTATCCATCTTTAAAGAGAGAGGCAATATAGAATAGATGCTAGAACACAAGCTTTGACACCAGATGGTCCACAATCCAAAATATAACTGGCTTGTGACCTTGGCAAGTCTGTTGACTCCACTGAGCCTCAGTTTCCTCTGTGGAAAATGGGAGTAATACCCTCCAAGTTTGCTGTGAGGATCGAACGTGATGATGGTGATGGAGATGGAGCCGAGCCCCAGCGCTTGGCCCATAGTAAACGGCCGAGTGGCGGCCCTGATTATTACCTCTGCCTTTAGGATGTTCTTCCCTGTAGTTTTGAACTTTGGCTCATTTCCCAGTAGCTTCTCCTCCTTTGGAACAACTCTGTGGCTGCTAGCCCACATCCTACAAATGAAGTATTGCCGTAACCGTTTTATAGTCACAGCTGCAGCGTGTCAAGGCGGCCACAGCAGGCCTCAGTGTTCATTTCCCCCTTTCCTGTACTTAATGCTTTGCTGGTCGTGGGTACTTGCAGGGCTGCACCCTATGGTGTGAATTAAATGTCCACAGGGTCACAAATTGGTTTCTGCAGGTTTTGTTCCCATGTGGAGGGAGTATGCCGACTGAGCTTCCACGTAACCCCACGGTTCCCAGCTCTCCCAGATTCACCAAACCGGCACCAGAGCCTCCTGCTACCAAATCGTCTCCTCATGGTGCCCCTGACCTTGTGTAGTCTGACCGTTTGGGTGATTCCGGGATGATGGGTGGGAGGAAGCTGCTGCTTTGGTATCAGGCTTCTTCGGTACTGAGAGCTGGATGCTGTAAGAGTTATAGACGGTAACCAATTAACCACATAATGGATTAACCCCTTCAGTAGCCACTGTTGTATATGTGTGTGCTGGTGGGACAGATGAGCATATCTACAGAGAGAGAGATAACACGGGGTAAATTGTTGCCTTCTTTTTTATTCTCTTCTCCTCTTGAATTTATTCATCCCACAAACACTTACTGAACACTCGATATGTGCCATATATTGTGCCAGTAGCCTAACTACCTCCACATGTTTCATCAGTTCTTCCCCTCGACAAAAGGATAAAATAGATGCCAACTCTACGAAACCCACTCCCTTGATGGCTGATGGAGAGAAGCTGGGCGCCCCTAGGACAGGAGCCCCGCTGTTCCAGCCAGCCATTAGCTAGCTCAATAAGTCGAGCAATGTCACAGACACAGAGTTCCCCCTGCCACTCTGTCCTCATTCTGCCAGCGCCCAGTAACAATACCTGACTCCTGCCGGGAAGAATGCCTTGCTCTCCCTCCAGGCGTGTCTGAGGGCTCCCAGCTCCTGGCAGCCCTGCCTCCCCTCCAGCTCTCACCTCTCCAGCTGAGTTGAAGACCCATGAAACCCATGGGTAGGCCCAGCTTATATTTATATTTTTAACTCTTCTTGTTTGCAGTCATACACCTTTTGAGCAGGGGTGACTGCTCCAGTTTCCCTTTGCTTTGTGGTTCCTGGTTGCAAAATCCTTGTTCTTCTCCGTCCCATCTTATCCGCTTCCATAGAACTGTGCTCTGAGGGAGAGGTGAGGCTGAGGTAAGGTGGGGTCTACTGCGCTGGAGTGTCCCCAGACTTGCATGACCCCTTCCACAGGGAAATAACCACCCTGACAGCGTCACTCTCTGTGAGCCACCTGGCTTCCAAAAGCTGTGTGCATGTCATTGATGCCAGACCCCGTGGCTGCTCCAGCCTAGTTGAATTGCAGATCGCCTCCGCCATCTTGGCTGCCCCTTGCCTCTCACCCCTCCCCCAGCCTCTCACGTCCAATTAACACCCTCCTCCCCAGCCCCCTTCCAGAGTCATTAGTGAAGAAGCAGAATGGTCTTGGCCCCAAAGTGATTTCCTGTCATCTCTGTTCATTAACTCTCTCCATGTCTTTGCTAAACCATTAATAATACTCCCTGCATCTCTGACTGTTCATCTGAGTCTCTGTGGCTTCATCCCAGCTCCTTGTCTCCAGGGTCCCAAAGAGAAGGTTATCCTGTGGCCCCAAGATGTTCCTTCTCTTTCTTCCACTGCTGCTGAGATGGCCTCCCTGGGGGCCACCGTGCTGGCCTCTGGATCCCAACACGAGATGCTCGGGGAGTACACTACTCGCTGCTCAGGCAACTCCTCCCCCGTTCCAGGGCCAGAGAGGCTTACTGAACTGGGAGGAAAGCTGGGCTCCTCTTGGCAGGTCCTGTCAGAACGTAGAGCTGCTCACACACATGTGCTGGTGGGGCCGAGGAGCCCCGCGCTTCCTAACACACCTCTCTTAATGATGTCCCGGCCCTTGGGGTGGTCTCAGCGGGGAGGGTCTGGGGCTTGGTGCCTCTGAGGGTAAGGGGGTAAGCAGGAGGGCATGATAACCTTTCTCTCTAGCCCGACAGCTCTGGCCTAGCTGGGTCAGCCCTCTGGGCAATAAGCTCACGAGAGCTTGTTCCATCCTGTTTCAGCCCGAGGAGTTGCAGAAAGAACACCCAGCTTCATGTATCCCCAGGGCACCGCGAGCAGTCAGATGGTGCTGCGTGGCATGGACCTCCTGCTGGAGTGCATCGCCTCCGGGGTGTACGTACAGTTTGCACCCCGACTTCTGGCCACCCTCCAGGAGGCTGGGCTGGGGGTTTATGCATGCTCTGTTCTTGCCACATTTTGGGGTGGGGGGGGTGGTGTGGCAGTGCAAAAAGAGAGGCGAACAGCTCCTAGTGAGGACGATGCAAATCATAGTCATCTCCATCCCACTGGCCGCCTCTCTTTTTCAGATAATGAAGAAAGGAGGTGACTAGGCTTCCTGTATGTGTGTTAGACCCTCTGTGACCTTAGATAAGTCCCTCAGGCGCCCTGTGGCTGAGCATCCCCTCTGCATAGGCGGCATCAGCTCTCAGAGGACATGCATCCTCCTGGGCCCGAGTGCACTTTAAGGACACCTGGGTGTCCCGGGCTCCATACAATAATAGCAGAGCCACATTTAGTGATAAGTCCCTGTTTCTCTCCTGGTCCCTCTTAGCCCAACACCAGACATCGCATGGTACAAGAAAGGTGGGGACCTCCCATCTGACAAGGCCAAGTTTGAGAACTTTAACAAGGCCCTGCGTATCACCAACGTGTCCGAGGAAGACTCTGGGGAGTATTTCTGCCTGGCCTCCAACAAGATGGGCAGCATCCGGCACACGATCTCGGTGAGAGTAAAGGGTACGTTGTGTGTATTTCTCATTACGATGATTTTGCCAGCCCTACACTCCATGGCCACCCTTCCCTCTCAGCGTGGTTGGGGGGCAGGGTGAGTGGGGAAAACGTCCAACATGCTGATTAGTGGCAATAGTGTCCTGCAGGAATGGTGTCACCCCCAGGTGTGTGTGTGTGTGTGTAAAAGGGCAGGGGGAAAGAGGGAGGTGTTAAGGGAGGAAATCCGCCCTGACCATTGCCCAACTCCTCTTTGTGCCTGGGGCTCCCTCAGCAGGTGCACTTTCTCCTGTGGCCTATTTGGATCACTCAGAACCTTTCTGTCTTTCGTTTCTCAGTCCTGTTCACGGTGTGTTGTCTTAGGCCTGTGCTGTCTGTGTACTTGTGTGTGGTTCTCTTTTAAAAATGGGGAGTCATCATGGCCCAAATTATTTTTCAAAAAATCCTTCCCTCCCCCCAAAGCATAGATGGGCCACCTGAGCTGTTGCAGGCAATAGAGCACGTGCCTTTGTGGGTCCCAGCCATGGGTGGCAGGGGGGTGCACTAGTCACTTCTCAGTCTGAATGGTGGGCTGAATGGATGATTGGGGTGATGAGGTCTGAAACCACAGTGCAAGAACTTTCCTAGTACATGCTCAGGTTGACCTGTGACCTTGGTTTCAGCACCACACTCGAACAAGGGCCTCTTAACCTTTATTGGGGTTTCAAGATCTTTGGGACTCTGATCCAAAGGACCCTCTTCTCAAAAAAATCCATATCCACATATTCACAAAAATTTCCAGAAAATTGGAAGGGGTGGCCAGCTAAGAGCGTCTGCTCTAACCGAAGCTTAGTGTCTAAAAGAATGAATATCAGGCCTTTCCTAAATGGTCTGATCCTGCAGCAACAACAGCAGGAATCCAGAGGGCCAACCCCTGCTACTTCACCACCCTCCCTGGCTCAAGCCCTTGGGTGCACACCACAAGCGCCTGGGGAGCTCTCAACGCATTGGCCGCCCAGGCGTCCCCCGACGATTCTAACTTAGTAGGTCGAAGATGGGCCCTGGCACCCATGTTTGTTAACAGCTCTTCAGGGAGCCCCAGTTGAGAACTCTTGTTCTGTGAACTTGAAATAAATCAGTCAGCATCTGTAGTGCCAAGCTGACCAAAGGCAGCCTAGACTGTCACCCTATCAGGATGAGCCCTGGGCAGGTGGCGGGGGCCTGGGGCTAGCACTCGGGGGCTCCTGCCTTCCTAGAGGGGGCCCATTGGTTCCTTCTGGCTGCTCCTGTCATCTGACACCCCTGCCTATGCCTGTCCTTGTCTTCCAGCTGCTCCCTACTGGCTGGACGAACCCAAGAACCTTATCCTGGCTCCTGGCGAGGACGGGAGACTGGTGTGTCGAGCCAATGGGAACCCCAAGCCCACCGTCCAGTGGATGGTGAATGGGGAACCTTTGCAATGTGAGTAACGCACTGTTCTCCCGCCTGCCTCTGCTCTGTCTCCTGCCAGAGGATCCAGCTCCCCATCCCTGTGGGCCAGCCCTGTTGTAGCAGAAGTGAGGGAGTAGCCCATCTCTTTGGACATCTCAAGAGGCAGGAAACCTGCCTCATTTGTGTGTGAGAGAGAACAGAAGGCCTGTGGTTATGTTCCCATGTTTAGGGGATTTCTGCTCCCTGGGGTTTTTCATAAATTTCTGCTTTCTACCCTTTACAACTACAGAGCCCAGTTCAAGGGCTGGAGACCTCAGCCTGTATCTCCTGAGAGTATAGGCTCTGAGTGATGGCTGGGGCTCAGGAGGTAGAGGAGAGCTCGGTAACTCATTTCCATCGTTTACCCAAGTCCCTCTCTCTGCCGAGGGCAAAATAAGAGGCAGGGTTATGCGACAACATGAAAGATATGGTCAGAAATGAGGGAAAACTTCCCTATGAGAGCAGAGGTGCACAGTGCAGTTACTGAGTGCGCACAGACATCAGGAAGATTTAGTCCTACCCAGATACTGGAGTGGGTGACTCCAGGGATCCTTCCAGCCAGAGGTCAACTTTTCACATCATATTCGCTCCAGTTGCATTTACTTTTTAAGTGTCCTGTCCTTACTTTCTCTAAGGGGTCAGAGGAAATGCAAACAATGTTATCAACCCGATGGGGCCAAAAATAGATGGCGAGACCTCAGAGCCTAACTCACAAGCAACAGCTGATAGAAACAGGTGGAGAGGCAGGGAGACAGGTAGAGGAGAATGCACCTTTCTAGACATTTATTGTGTGCCAGGCACTGTGCATTCCTCTTCTCTCTTTAACCTCAGACATTAAAGATGAGGAAGTGAGGCTCTGATGGTGCAGGGAATTGCCCGAGGTCACATGGCTAGTGAGTGGGGAAGCTGTGGGCTGCTGTGACAGTGCAATATGCCTACCCTGTCTAGTACTGAGCATCTAGTTATCCCAGGAAATACCCTGCCTCTGGATACGAGTGACACACGGACACGGCCTGCCCTCTGCCCTTCTCCCTGTCCTGGTAGCAGTTTGGGGACAAAGCAAACAAAGGCTTTAAACTTCACAGCACCATTAAATAAATGCAAAGTTCAGGGCTTACAGCTGAGCCTTGGTCCAGGGAAAGGTCCCCCGTCACTCAAGGGAGTGACCGGGAGGAAAGCTGGTCCGTGGGAATTGCCGGGCAAGGAGACTTAAAGTTGCTGGCATCGGCTTCCTTTGTGCTTTTTTGCTGAGTGGAGACTCCGGAAGGATGATAAGGATGCTGACCTCGGCTTTGTTCACCTGCTGATTCCCTAGTTCCGGGCTCAGACTTGCTATCTGTGGGGTGGAGCCCATGGGGCCAGACCCTGGGTTCTTCTCTGCTGACTTCTGTGGTAGGTCTGAGTGATCCTGGATGAGTTCCTAGATCACGCAAACCAAGTCATCTGGCCCAGTCCCCAAATCTTACAGAGGAAAGGCACCTTCTGGTGGTGAAAGAGGAGAAAAGTAGGGATTCTTTACACTTCTAAAAAACTTTTATTTGTACAGCTCATTATCTCATTATCATTCTCTTATCTTAACCTTCCTCAGAGTAGGGGAAAGATGGGAGTAATGCTTCCGCATTTGACAGATGAAGGAAATGAGGCCCAGAGGAGTTATTGATTTGCCCCAGGTCTTAGAGTGATAACGGGGACAGGTGTGAGACCCCACGGCCACTCCCCAGCCTCTGCTCTCTGCATCCCCAGCCAGTGGTACCAGGAGAACTGCAGCAGGGATTGTCCTCTCAGTGTGCACTCGTCTTGGGAAGATCAGGTAGCTTTGGCAAATACAGGGACTCATTCAGCTTTCATCAGGCCTCGACTTCCGGATTTAACTTTGTGAATGTCTGCAGAGTGGTCTGCTCAGAGAAGGGGAAAGTGGTCCCATCTAGTTGGATATTGCTTTATCCTTTTCAAAACACATGTGAGTATATGTGCATTGAGTTAAAATAATAACAACGATAATCATCAGTATGTGCTGAGCCCTCTGCTAATGACATGCAGAGAATCTCCGGTCATCCTCATAAGAGCCCCACAAGGTGATATGTTATCCCCATTCAGTTGACAAGGAGACTGAAGTGCAGAGCCATTGAATAGTGCCGGCAGGTAGTGTGGTTAGAATTCAAACCCCTCCTGTTTCCAAAGCTTACGCTGTCAACCACAGCTGCCCAGCTGCTGTGTAGGTTTGATCGGGATTCCTATTCCCATTGGATGGATTGAGAAATAAACTCCAGTGGGCTCAGTGATGGACCCAGGCCACACAGCTAGGCAGTGGTGGGCCGGAAGCTGGGTCTGAGCTGGCCCAGTGCTACTGCCTCCACAGCACCCCAGTCCTACCAGGGAGTCCTGTCCCAAGTGCCCTTCGCCCTGCCCTCCCCCTTTCTCACAAGGAGTGTCTTTTCCGACTGTAGCGGCACCACCCAACCCAAACCGTGAGGTGGCCGGGGACACCATCATCTTCCGGGACACCCAGATCAGCAGCAGGGCCGTGTACCAGTGCAACACCTCCAACGAGCACGGCTACCTGCTGGCCAACGCCTTCGTCAGCGTGCTGGGTGAGTGCACCCCTCCCTCCGCTCGCCTGCCTGGACCTTGCTCACCTCATGGACACACTTTCTCCTCCAGTGATCGGCCAGGCTGGTGGGGTATGAGGGCGGCAGGATGGGAGAAGCACAGAGACCCAGAATGACATTTGCGGGGAGGATGGAGGACTTAAAATCCATAGAGCTGGGTGTGCAGACAGAGTTCATTCCATGCGCGAAGTCAGTCTCAGTCCCCTTCCTCCCCTGATGAGAGGAGGGACCGTCTCGTCTCCTTGGTGTGTCCATGTTGACTCTCCCTGGGTTCTCCATGGTCTCGGTGGGAAATAGTCCTGAATATGTTCGTGACATTCCCAGAGCAGGGAGAGGGCAGTGGGCAGGTGCAGCTAGGAGAAGCCTTGGGGCTGTGGAGGGGCAGGTATAGAAGCTGCTGGAAAACTGGGGGGAACCCTTTGCAAAAGCTGGACTGGATGTAGGGTAGGTGAAGGACAAATGGATAAGCTTCCTCCTTCCTCACCTAACCCTCAGAGACTTCTTAAAGGAGGGAGGTTGATGGGGGAAGGTACACTGGTGCTGAGAAAGCTGCTGTGAGGAGAAGGAACAGAGAGATAAGACTGGTCCACAGAGAGGAAGAGGAAGACTCCCCACCTAAGGTCAGTTCTCTGGGAATTGCAGACGTGCCGCCTCGGATGCTGTCACCCCGGAACCAGCTCATCAGGGTGATCCTGTACAACCGGACGCGGCTGGACTGCCCGTTCTTTGGGTCTCCCATCCCCACACTCCGATGGTAAGTTCCAGGAGACCAGGCCTCCCCCACAGGGTCATCTGTCTCGCCTTTCTCATTCCATCTGGCCCATGAGAGGTATTCAGCAAGTCCTGGGAGCCTTAAAGGGTTGAAGCTGGGAGGAGTTGGCAGATCATCTGGGTCAACCCTCTTATTGTGCAAAGAAAGAAACCGAGGCCCAGAGACTTGCCAAGGCCACCCAGTGGTCGGAGGCAAGACCCACAAGGCTCGGGGCTCCTCCCGCTCCCCGGGCTGGTCCTTTCTCAGTATGCTGTGTGTCCTGCTGCTCTGTTGTGAGGTTTAAGAATGGGCAAGGAAGCAACCTGGATGGTGGCAACTACCATGTCTACGAGAACGGCAGTCTGGAAATCAAGATGATCCGCAAAGAGGACCAAGGCATCTACACCTGTGTTGCCACCAACATCCTGGGCAAAGCTGAGAACCAGGTCCGCCTGGAGGTCAAAGGTAAAGGAGAGAGTTGCTAGGTAGAGGGAGGGGTGGGGAGGGCAAGGAAGCCACCTCCTCAAAGTTATCCATGTGTGTCACTCACTTTGAAAATGTGCCACACCTAATGTTTAATACCTAGTGGGACCTCCCTCCAGGTCTGTGTGTCCTCTCCGTGGAAGTTTCGTGGCCAGGGCCTCTGGCTGGCCTGGTGTTGTGAGCACTGAGTCATTACCAGCCTGGTCCAAATAGACTTAGGCAGGGACGCCTGCTACCCACACCAGCTCCCCACTACCACCCCAGAAAATACGTCCTGTGTTCCTGAGCCGGAGAGAAAGGATTTGGGGATTGGCTACTGTTTGGGATCCCCCCCATACCAGGCGTCCCCTACCATTCATGTAACCGAATCCTATTTCTGCCACTTCCGTGGTCCATCTAACCTGGAGGTCATGCATGTCACACTGTGTGGCCACACGGGCATGGGGTGGCAGAGACGAGCTCCGGGGGCTTCCCCACAGACCCCACCAGGATCTACCGGATGCCTGAGGACCAGGTCGCCAAAAGGGGCACCACGGTGCAGCTGGAGTGTCGCGTGAAGCACGACCCCTCCCTGAAGCTCACAGTCTCGTGGCTGAAGGACGACGAGCCCCTCTACATCGGGAACAGGTTTCCGCTTCTCCCCCCTCTCTTCCTGCTGCTCCTTTGGGGCGGTTTCTTTTCCCTTGCTCTTGGGGATGCATCGAAGAACACAGGGAACCTGTGTCATGTGTGTCACTGGGGAACTGCTGAGGAGGGCGTGACAGCCTCAGCGACTCCCTCCACATCAGGCGAGACCCCCCCTCCCACTGCAGCTTCCCCCTCTCCCCCGTCAGGGCTCTGCTTCTCTCTCCGCCTCCTCCCTCCCTCTTCTCCTCTCCTTCCCACTCCTTTCTGTCTTCACTTCTCTCCCTCTCTTCCCTCACTTCTTCTCCTGTCCTCCTCCCTTTATTTTGTCCTTTCCCTTCCTCCTTTTCACAGCCAGGACTCCCTCCCCATCCTCTCAGCCCTGCCTGCAGTGCTCCTGTTCTCCAGCAGAGGGCAAGGTTGGCCGAGCAGACTCTCACCCTTGTGGTTAATGGGGTTCTCTGCCCTTAATGCACCTGGGACCGTTTACCAGGCCCGTGCCTGCCCCATCCATCCCTCATCCCAGATTCGGATTTAATTGGAGTTGAGGGAGGGCCCAGGCATAGATAGTGTTTAAAAGTCCCCCCAAGTGTTTGTAATGTGCAGCTAGGGTTAAGAACGGCTGATCCGAGCCTCCCTTCAGGACTCACCCTCGTCCGTCTCGGGGAAGGTTGAGCATCAGTACCAGCTGTTTCCAGTGATGATCTGGTTTTCTGCAGGGGTGTAGCCTGCGGGTGGGTGCAGGCATTATGGCCCTCAGCGAGGCTCACAGTCTGCCCTCCTCCCTCTATGGGAGACAGTGCAGAGGAGCCCGGGGCACCTGGGCTGAGCCTGGGCATCAATCTGGGCTGAAGATGGAGCTGGAAGTACGAGAAGACCTGCCTTTTGGGGGTGGGCCTAACTGTGCCCTAATTCGGGAGGGGAGCACAGCACAGGAAAGGCACAGAGAGCAGACCCAGTGTGGGAACTGAGGACAGTGAATACGGGTCAGGGCCACTTTGGCTCCACCTACTTTCCTGTCCCCTCCAGCAAGCACCGTAAGTGCTCAAGGTGACATGAAGACCCTGCCTCTCTCGAAGCACTGAGGTGGAGCCTCACGTCCCCTAGGAGGGGCTGCGGCTGCCCAGCCCAGACTACAGCGCCGCCTCCTGCCTTCTGACCCACCATCCCCACTTCAGGGAGAAAGCAGCCGGGCAGTGCCCAGCACTCCTGCTGCCTGCCACCTTCACTGGCACCCTACTCGCCTTCCTCCCAACCCCTGCCCGGTACCTTTGCAGGATGAAGAAGGAAGAGGACTCCCTGACCATCTTTGGTGTGGCCGAGCGGGACCAGGGTAGCTACACGTGCATTGCCAGCACCGAGCTGGACCAAGACCTGGCCAAGGCCTACCTGACCGTGCTAGGTAACTGCCGCTGCCCACACTGGCGCTGATCCCCACCCCCTACTTCCCGAGGCCAGAGAAGCAGAGGACGGTTCCAAGGGCAGAGCCTGTGGTCAGCGAGCCAGCCAGGCCTGGTGATCCTCCTGCCTTCCGGTTTAAGGGTTAGGAAGCTGCTCCTTTCAGAACAAGCAGTGCTGGATGCCTTACCTCCTGAATGGAATCATTAACTTGCCCAAATCCTCACCTGAAGGGTGCCTGAAGGAGAGAGGGAATGGACAGGGGGTTCTCATTGTGATCATTTTTACCAACTTTACAGCTAACTCTAAACCACTAAGTCAATTAAAACGATCCATCCTTGAAGCAAGACTGAACTTTGTGTTCGTCCTTCCAACACCCTCTGCTAGCCTTCCTCTCTGCACCCCTTTCCTGATGGGATTTCACAGGGTGCTGTGCATTTCGGATGATCCTGTCTTGTCCTGCCCTCGTGTCCAGGCCAGACTGTAAATACTAAGCCATCCCAGACCTGGGGACGTAGCCTCTCCCATCCGGGGAAGCAAATCCCGTCCTCATCTCTTCTGTCTCCGGGCCCCCTATTGCCATAACTCTCAGTGCACTCCTGTCCCTCGGCAGTGTCCCTGCATGGTCACAGGGAACAGTGGGCCCAGGCACAGTCATAGCATTGGGACAGGAAGGACCCAGGGTGTCTACCCCCAGCTGTGGAGGGAGCACAGGAAGGCCTTTGTGAGGGTGGGGCACTCTCCATGGAAGTGGGGGAGGGGTGAAGCTGTGCAGGGGCAGGTGTTCAAGCCTTGGCTGCCTATTCTCACCCTTCGAGAACACCTTTATCCCCAGATAACCTGCTAACCTGGATAACCCATCTTACCTTTGCAGCTGATCAGGCCACTCCAACTAACCGTTTGGCTGCCCTGCCCAAAGGTAATTCATACTAATCCCGGGACCGTCGCCAAGCACCCGAGGTGTGTGGGAGGGAGGAGTGTAGGAGGAGGAAGGCACTGCCAGACAGGAGTGCTGTGTACCGGCAAGGGGCGGCCTGCCCCGCTCCCTGCCAAATCTGACTCCTCTCAAGAGGCCCACGTCACCTACCTTAGCCCATCACAGCCCGACTCCCGGCTTCCTGCTCCTTTCACAGACTGAGCTCCGAAGTCCGGCTGTCACTCCCCGCATCCCCAGTCCCTTACCTCTGGCCATGCCCACCACTCCCTTGGGGTGGCCTGTTCTCTTCCCCCAGCTTAGCCTCTGAAGTGTATTCAGTCAGGAAACCCACTTGCTTTGAGTTATCTGTAGGCCCGTCTTTTTTGCAGCCTTTCACATCTACCATACACCCATTTCCAATCCGCACACATTCGTGTGCAACACAGATAAACGTGGGCTCCAGTGACTCACCTTCCAGATCCTTCCAGTAACCAGCCAAAATGTGGAAATAGCTGGTTCAAGGAGCCAGGATAGGAGAAAAAATCACGCCTACCCTCACCAGTCAGTGGCCAGATGACTTTATCCCCAGGCCAAGAGGGCACTTACACACACTTAGGAAATCCAGTGAGACCGGAGCCCCAAAAAGGTGCTGCCTCCACCCTTGTTAGGGCCTCTGTCCTGCTGTCCATCACTGAAACTTCTAGACTGAGTCCCTGTCTCTTCCCTGGCCTGGTCCTCTGTCTTTGTCCCCCCTATTCCCTTAACTGGTCTGCCCTGCCCAGCTCTCCAAACACCCCCCGGCTCCTGCCCCCTCAGAGCCTCGGCACACAGAGTAGAAGATAATTATGAGAAAATGAGACAAAATCCCAGACTTCTTCACCAGTTTTCCTAAAGGTTGTGAACATGGGTCTAATGCAAAGGGCAGCATTTCCCAAATGCTTGCACTCCGAGAACATCCACATCAATGGGGTGGGTTGGCACCAGCTCTCCCTGTGCCCTGCATTCCTTGATATTTTGGGCAGGGGGTGGAATTTGGGGTTGTCTCTTTGTTCTTTCTTGAACCCTGAGGGAAGGGGGCGGTCCCTGTGCTGACCCTCCGGCACAGGCTGGGGTTGGTTCTTGTGGTGGTGACCTCAGCCCGTCAGAGTCCTGTCCGTGGGACAGTGTTCAGGGCTGAGGCCAGCACAGGGACGGGCCGGCTCTAACTCGGGAGGCCTGCGTGGTGTCTTCTCCCTTTGCTGCCAGGACGGCCAGAGCGACCCCGGGACCTGGAGCTCACTGACCTGGCCGAGAGGAGCGTGAGACTGACCTGGATCCCGGGGGACGATAACAACAGCCCCATCACAGGTCAGCCGGGGCCCTGCGCTGCTGTCCAGAAAAGAGGGCCGGCAGCCCGGAAGCCAGAGGCCTGGCCCTGGTTTCTGGTCCCACTTCGGCCTCACTTGACGTGTGCCCTGGCCTGTTGACAGAACTCGTGGAGACCTTGGTTTCCCTTTCTGGGTCTTGGGAAGAGTACCTGTGCCTTTGTCTACCCAAGGGAGATTATAAAGACTAATGGAAACCATGAAGGAGCGCTCTTGAGAAAGAACTCACTAACTCAGCTCCCCAAACAGCCCTGTCTTCCTTGCCCCCTCAGACTACGTTGTCCAGTTTGAAGAGGACCAGTTCCAGCCAGGGGTCTGGCATGACCATTCCAAGTTCCCAGGCAGTGTCAACTCAGCCATCCTCCAGCTGTCCCCCTATGTCAACTACCAGTTCCGGGTCATTGCCATCAATGAGGTGGGCAGCAGCCATCCCAGCCTCCCGTCCGAGCGCTACCGAACCAGTGGAGCACGTGAGTGCTTGAGGGCTAACAAGAGGTGCTGAAGCCAGGTACCCCAAGTTCAAACTGAGTTCCCCCAGTCCCCAGCCACATGAATTTGGGCAAGTTACTTAACCTCTCCAAGGCTCAGCTTCCTCATCTGTGAAACAGAGAATAATAACACCATCTCCGTCATGGGGCTGTTGTGAGGATTACGTTTGAAAATGGGATTCGGGTACTTACCGTGATGTGCATATAGCAAGCACACAATAAAAGTTAACTGTCATTTTTATTATTACTAATATTATGAATAATTCTTGATGCTCTGCTTTAAAGGGAAGAGCTATGGCAAAGATTTGCAGTGAAAATATATAATCTGGGGTTGCACCAGGTTTCTTAACACACTTGGGTAATGAAGTGTTTAGATTTCTAAAATCATGCTGGCTCATTGCGGGTGGAGATGCTCCCAAAAAATGTTGAATGCCAGGGTAAACCAGTCTGGTATTAAACATACTTAGTGGATAATCCACAAAGGGGATAATCCACATTGAGTTGGCTGTACTGATCATCTAAAGTGTGGAAAGCCTTATGATAAATACTGTCTTGTAAGGGATTAAAATTCAAAAGAAATTATCCCTGCTTTGGGGGGTTTAAATCTTAGCTAGGAAGGCACATCATCCATATGAGAAAGTGGCAGAGCGAGTTCAGTTGCTTATGGGACAGAGTGTGTTGAGAGATGCTGAGAAAAGACAGAGCGTAGAAGGGACCAGTCAGGCTGAGGGAGAGAGGTTGCTTACTGTGCCCCAGTGATGAACAGACTGGACTTGAACTTTGCATCCATTTGGATTCCAGCCCCTGAGTCCAACCCCTCTGATGTGAAGGGAGAGGGGACCAGAAAGAACAACATGGAGATCACGTGGACGGTAAGAGCCCCTCGCAGCCCATCCATGATGCGCTTGCTTGCCTCGCAGCCTGGGAGCCCTCACCCTTTACACCCCTGTGACTCCAAGGCCGCGGGGTGGCTCAGACTACCTGGCTGGTGCGGGGGCTACTCTTCTCTGCATTGAGCATCCAGAAACCAAACAGCGGAATGTCTAAGAGCAACATTTAAGACAGGAGACAGGAGCAGAGATGACCAAGGAACAGAGACTGTCAGTCTGGCAAAATCAGAGAGTCCTGCGGGATCAGTGGGCTCCTTCAGAAGAGGGAGAAATTTAGATTAGTCTGTAGGAAAGATTTAGCCCAAACACCAGTACCTCACTTTGGTGTGTTCTGGGAGCCTGTCACTGGAGATTGCTGGGAGTGGGGAGAGACCAGCCTCTGAGTGGTCCTCCAGTGCCAGCCATCTGTAAGTCCAGGATGGACAAGGTGACTCAAAAGATGTCCTCTGGGCCAGGATTGAAAAAGCTCATCTTCATCTCAGCTCACTGACCACATTTTCCAAACCAAAACTGGGATATGTGGCCTCAAAATGACTTTTTTCCAAACCCCTGCCAAGTCTAAGAGATGCAAATTCACCCACTGAAATATTAACATTTTTGTGCTGTTGCCATGAGTAATGGAAACAGGGAGATACAGAGTTTGGAATCACGACCATCCCCATCCTCAGAGAGCCTGATTTCACAGCAGCCTTGGCAACTGGGCTGAGCCCAGACTTAAGACACCGGGGCTCATCTTGCAGGACCTTGCCAGGGTCGGTTCTTGGTCTACGGCTCTGTATTCCAGGCTCCCGGGGGACTGCTTCCCGGACCAGGCCCTTAGGGAACAAAAACAGAGTTTTTGCTCACTCCCAGCTCCGGCCTTTTGGGAAGGACAGGGCAGACATGCAAGGATTAAGTAGGACTGAAATCTGGAATTTTGAGTTCATTGGCAGTAGGCATGCTGTGGCTGAACCAAACCCACCCCCTTCTGACTTTGGAGACATTATATCACTGTCCATATTTTGTTTTCTGGTTGCTCCATCACAGGAAAGAGTCCTGTCGACAATAAAGCTTTCGCTCCCTGTGCACCTGCCAAGGGGGCTGGCTGCGGAATCAGAGGGACTAGGGCTTGGGTGGAAAATCTGCACGCTGCTGGCTTCACAGGACTCCAGGCTCCGGGGGGACTCAGAGTGGGGGCCATGGTCTCCCCAGCTCTGCCAGGGGGCTGGCCGCTGTTGGGCAGGTTGGGGCAGGGTGCCTGGCACAGAAAGAGTGCGAGCCTTGGGTGGCCTGGGCTCCTTGCCTGCACCCTCTCCACTCCTGCCATCTCTCTCCCTGCTCAGCCGATGAACGCCACCTCCGCCTTTGGCCCCAACCTGCGCTACATCGTCAAGTGGCGGCGGAGAGAGACCCGAGAGACCTGGAACAATGTCACTGTGTGGGGCTCCCGCTATGTGGTGGCGCAGACCCCCGTCTACGTGCCCTATGAGATCCGAGTCCAGGCAGAAAATGACTTTGGGAAGGGCCCTGAACCAGGCACTGTCATCGGTTACTCCGGAGAAGATTGTGAGTACCCTCCCCTGTCCCCACCCAGGACCCTGACGGCTGGGCTGCACAGGCCACCCTTACAGACCAGGAACCTCAGAGCGTGTCGGGGGTCTTCCGAGAACATCCTGGGGGGACACCCAGTTCCCAGGGAAGAGAAATCCCCTACAGTGACCTAGAGCAGACAGGCCCCAGGTAATGCCGGGAGCGGAGATGGTATCATCTGAACGCTAGTTAGTATTCTTGAACGTCGTCACCTAGTCCAACACTCTCACTTTATCAACATGAAAACTGAGGCCCTGCAAGGGAAACCCCTGCCAATATTGCACAATAGCAAATGTCAGGCTTGAAAATAGAACCCAGGCCTTCTGATCTACCTTACTGCCAGGGCTTGCTAGCACCACGGACCATCCGTCCCAACGGGCATAATTAGACGCCTCCACCGGAAGCAGGGCCACAGGCCAGACTCCTCCCTGGGCTCCCCAGGGGAATCCTTGAGGGAGCAAGGTCCACAGAGCCCCAGCCTGGAATGCTCCACACCAGGCACTGCAACATTCCCAGTGTTGCTCTTGGCCCTTGGAATTGAACATAAAAAGGGAAGTTCTTTGGAGGCTGTCACTGGGTAAATCAACACAATTCTGGGCATATATGTAGCAGTATGTGCCTGGCTCTCCAGATGGTGGTAGCCTCTCTGCCCCCAGCACATCAATCCTGTAGGTTTTTGAGCAAGGCAGGAGGGTCGGTGACGCCCCTCCTGGTCAGGGCAATCCGTGTCCTGGTGGGTTTGGGTCTGATCCAAGAAGAAATCATGTAGATGGATGAGGTGACCAGAAGGAAGGGAGGAGGAGAGTCTTGGGGAGGAGCAGAGTCACAAGGGCCAATGCTGGGGTCAGGAGTGGGGCCAGTGGGGTTCATAACGGTGAGATGGGAGGAAGTGAGGGTTGGGCACTTCCCTGGAAGTGATTATGTATTGGACCCACTTGGGAGATAAATAGAGGGGATCAGCAGGCCCTCCGTCCATCCCACTCCTCATCTCCGTGGTGGCAGACACTTCCGGACAGAAGACGGTAGGGACTACTAGAGGGTAAGTATGGAAAAGGCAGCATCTAGCCATGGACTTCACGGACCACCTCACAGTTTCCATCGCATCTGTGTACCCCTGCGGCAGATGCTTTAGAGAGGATGGGGCACGACTGCTTTTGCAGCAGAGTAGAGAAAACGGGGGTGAGAACTAGTTATGGGGGAGGGAGTGGCCCTCCCTTTGCAAGCAGTCACAGGATCAGAATCTTTTCCTGAACTTGGTTAGGGTGTCTTTAGTCTGTAGGTAACGTTTCCTGCAGGGCCCTGGCAGGAAATAAATGCCACTCAAAGGGGACTATTTCTAATGTGAGGACAGGGTTAGAGGGACAACAGCAAGGTACAGCAAACCAGCTGGAGGGCCAGCAACAGCAGGATGCTGTTACACCACTCTGGCCCTGAGGGGCTGGCGGCGGGCGAGTCACCATGGCCAGCGAGGGCTGCCCTTGTGTAGAAGAGTGCGGTGCTGTCATCCTGCCACCCCGCAAAGAGGCAGCCAGGGGGATAGATACCATCTTCCCTCTCCTGCCCTGGGAGCTCCTGTTGGTACCTCCTGTTGGGCAGACCCATCTGGAAGCCTGAGAACAGGGGAGCCCCGCTGACACGGTCCAGAGAGGACAAGCCTCCCGGGACCCGAAGCAGGGTGGGGAAGGGTGGACAATGGGATGGGGGGGCAAACAGAGACTCTGTGTGATGGTTGCACATAATCGCCCTCTAAACGTGTAGGCAGAGCCCTCCACCTGTGCTGCCGCCCTTTTGTCCTGAGCCTCCCCACACTCTTCCAAGTCCAGGCTGGTGGAGGAGGCATGGCCCCTGCCCTCAGGGAGTACCCAGTGTCCAGAGTGGGCTGGAGGTGCAGGCCAGCAGAGAACAAGTCAGAGGGGACTCTGGAGTCGGGGGCCCAGCCCTGCCTGCATAACCAGCTCTCTGTCCCAACACATTGCAGATCCCAGGGCTGCACCCACTGATGTTAAAATCCGAGTCCTGAACAGCACAGCCATCAGCCTTCAGTGGAACCGCGTCTACCCCGACACGGTCCAGGGCCAGCTCAGAGAGTACCGAGTGAGGAAGCCAGCTCCGAGCCCTGTCTAACCACCCAGCTCGCTAACCAGGGCGAGGGGGTAGCAGATGCGGGCCATAAGATATTTGGAATGGGTCCCTCGGGATGGCTGTTGGATCCAGAGTTGGTTCAAGAAGATGATGTCTAGGGTTAGCTGTTCAAAAATATACCCAGAAAAAATATATATACACCCAGATGTATCCTGCACCGGGTATGCTGAGAGATTCTGCTCAGCAGAAAATCATGTGAAGGGTGTTGGGTTTGGGTTGACCATACATAGCACATTATGCTTGTAATACATGTGTGTGGACACACATGTATCTCCAGAAGCAGTGTTGAGGCACCGCTGAGCTACACCCCTCCCCTCTCCTAATGGCCCCCGCTGGGCTGCTTGCCTCACCCAGTCTGATTTCATGAAGCCCCAACTAACCGGAAGAGCCACTAGAAGGGTACAAACCCTTCCCTGTTGTCACAGCCAACTCCGATTATCAAGGCCCTTGGCTCTCCCTGGCCACCTCTTCCATCCCTGACGTCTCTCTCTTTGAAAGGGAAGGGAGAGAAAACCCAGGGTATGCAAGGCTCTCCCTGATGAGTAGCTCTTTTTAAAAGTTCCTGGGGAGGCTGTAGCCCCCAGGGTAACACAGGCTTAGGGGTCATCGAGAGTTGGCTGATGGACAGTTGGGGGCACACAGAGGGAGTCAGTCTCTTCTCAGGAAATGGATTTGGTGGGTAGGGGAAGGAAGGCAAGGTGATATATATGCTTAAATGAGCTCTTCCCCAACTTGCACCCTTAACCTACTTGCCTAGAGATTTTTTTGGCTAAAGCTCCCTTTGGGTCCCCCTCTTAAGTCTGGACTTCCTCCTTACCTTGCCCTTGGAGGCCCCGGGTGATGCTCGTGTGACAGCTGACCTGGGGCTTCTCCTCCACTGCTCATCAGACCCCGTGTCTCAGACTCTCTCGACTGTACCTGTGACACTACCGCCTTGCACAGGCCGTCCCATCCCATCCAAGCTCTTGCCACCCCACAGCCTGGTCTCCCATTGGCTTGGACATGTCACTATCCTAAAGGTCTTTAAACAGTATTAAAAGGAACCATTTGACTTCAATGGATTAAACCAACCCTTTCTTATATTCAGACTTCCGGGGGTAACCTGCTGCTTTTCAACTCCTGCCCGCTGCCAATCTAAACCATACTAAATCTAACTCAAGGTGATGCGGTCTTTGAGCACAGAAAAGAGCTTTCCGTGCCTGGACCCTTGGCTCAAATTTGTGGTTCTGGCATGGACTCCCTGAGCAACCTATTCCCAGCTTGGAAAGAAGTCTCAAGATGGAGCCGCTCAGCTGTAAGTTTGGCTGACTTGCCAGTTCCCCAGAGAGGCGACATGGCTCAGAAAATGATTGAAACCAAAAACTCTTATTTTTTTTGACATCAATTCCCACTCACTAGTGGCTAATGAATGGGGACTGTCAGGACACCCCCAGCCCTCTGTGGGCCTGACGAGGTCGTTGGGGATTTGGAGCCTGTGGCCAGCAAAGGGAACACCGGTCACCACGAGCACCGCCATTAACAACTAACCTGGCTCTGCCTGGCCGAACCCTTACCGGCCTGCCTCTGTCCTGAAGGCCTACTACTGGAGGGAAAGCAGCTTGCTGAAGAGCCTGTGGGTGTCTCAGAAGAGGCAGCAAGCCAGCTTCCCCAGCGACCGCCTCCGTGGCGTGGTGTCCCGCCTCTTCCCCTACAGTAACTACAAGCTGGAGATGGTTGTGGTCAATGGGCGAGGCGATGGGCCTCGCAGTGAGACCAAGGTGTTCACCACCCCGGAAGGAGGTAGGTCCGGCCGCAGCTCCCTGGGTAGGGCAGGACGAGGGTGGCGTGGCCAGGTGGCCCTGCGCGGCTCCAGCGTGGCTTGGCCTGGACCGCGCAAATTGACCTCTGCCTGACCTCAAGGGGGGATGAGCTGCGAGCTGAGCAGCTCCGGCCGTGCTCATGGAGCACCGTCACCGAGGCGGCCGCCCTGACAGGAGATTGTACGTCAAGACGAGACTGTGCTGGCTGCTGACATGATTCCAGACGGGATGTGCACACGGACTCCCGAGGGCACCGCGGGAGCCGGGGCTGCCTGCCTACCACCTCCTGAGGGAGCTCAGGCACCTTGACCCCAGGAGGCACCTGGTTGGTTTACCATACCCAAGGACCTTCACTCTTGTTACACCACTGTAGTCTAGAGACTGCCCTGCAGTGGGCGCCCCGGTCCTGGGAGGCAGACACGGGCCAAGGTCCCGGCGCATCTCCTGTTCCTGCCACTCCTCTTGAACCAGCCGGGCAGTGGCTTTGCCCTCTTCTGTTTCTCCTTTCTCCCTTCTTAACTATTATTTTCCCCATTCTTCTTCTCTTCCTCCTTTGTCCTCTCCTCTGTTCTCCCCTCTTGTCTCTGTATTCCTGTCTCCCCTCCTCGTCTGGTTTTCATTACCAGCCGCTCCCCATCGCTCGTGCTCTTGGCACCATCCACATGTTCCGTCATGGGTTTCTCTCTTTTCACCCCTGAACCCGGCATTCTCAGCCCAGAGGCCAGGGCCTGATGCTTGGACCCAGTGGTGAGAATCCTTGTCTGAGGACTGGGAACTGCAGCCTCTATTACCAAACGGCTAACATTGGTTCCCTGCCTTGGGAATGACTGCCCAACTTGGAGGTTTCTTTGCAGGATCAGAGCCTAACGTGTTGAATCCAGCGTAGTTGCTAAAGGAGAACTTGACTGACTTCTTCCCCGTGTAAACCGAGTCTGAGCCATGCTTGTCCTAGATCTGGGGAAATGCCATCCTGGATGGGGCGATGGGCGCTGGCCACCTCGTAGTTCTCTGGGTTCTGGCTTAACAGTGATCCAGCACGGGGGTTGCCCAGAGGTCAATGCCTTCATACTTGTGCTTTGTTTTTTGTGTTTTCTTCATCTTGCCCGCCCCTCTTCTCTCCCCCATCTCCCCCACTCTCTCCTCCTTCCCCAAGTACCCAGTGCCCCCAGGCGTTTCCGAGTCCGGCAGCCCAACCTGGAGACAATCAACCTGGAATGGGATCATCCAGAACACCCCAATGGGATCCTGACTGGATATACTCTCAAATACGTGGCCTGTACGTTCTGCCCTTCTTTCTCTTGGATAACCTGAGAATCAGAAACCCCATTCTCAACACTTTTCCTAAGGAATCAAGGTAGAAAGCCTATGGGTACAGAGGTCATTGTGGAGGGATAGAGGGGCCAGGGAAAAAGTTTCCTGTAGGGTTAGGGGAGGCAAGTGAGACCCAATCCCTGCTCTCCTGACACAGCTCCTCCTGCAGGGAGCTTCCAGTCGGCCCGGTGAGACAAAGGGGACTTCTGGTTTGATGAGAGATTCAACCCCTGCCCTCAGGAATCTTAGAGTGTCTAACACCTACAAGTCTAGGAGAGAAGTTTCCTTACCTGATGGACCTTCCATCCGATGGGGCAGATAGTATGTGCATAGGAATCCACACGACACTGACACTCAGGGACACCTTAATAAGATGCCATTTATGGTAAGGCAGCTGTATGTAGAGCTGCCATGGAATTTGGAGTGGCTCAGTCAGGAGCCTGGGTCGGGACGACCTCACCTAAAGAGTTCAGCATCACCAGGCAGGGACAGGAGTGTCATTCATTTGAAAAACTTTAAGTCTTCTAAAGTGGGTGATGTTGTGCCTCAATGTGAAGCTCAAAGGACAGGTATTGTGCTGTTAAGGATTTTAATAGCCAGCTGTGTGCTTGTATGTGGTTCTGAATCCATCTCTGGACCTGACCTTCCCCCTTTGAGATATTTTACAAAGGAGGCCTTTTACAAAGGAGGCATTAACAAAGAAAAGCTCTAGTCGTTTTGCCCTAGTTCTGTTTGAAAGGAAAAAAGGAACTTCAAGTTCTGTCCTTGTTGAAAAGGCTTGAGGATTAAAAATTGAATCTTTCAGAATCAGCCACATAACTTTGCATTGAGCTGGCGATAATGAGATCAGTGAAAAAGTGTTACCCTGGTGCGTCATCAAAGAGCCGGAAAGGAGTTCTTGCACAGCCCTCGGCCTTTGAATCATCTCCCTCCCCTGAGTCCTTAAGATCACGGGCAGGTTCCACGGGTTCCCTTCCCAACAGAGTCGGGAAGACTTCGTCCTTCCAGCTGCAGATTATATAACCCATCATGGTCAATGTTGCTAAAGTTCAATTCCACTTACCTGTCTCTCCCCAGTTAATGGAACCAAAGTAGGAAAGCAGATAGTGGAAAACTTCTCTCCCAATCAGACCAAGTTCACGATGCAAAGAGCAGACCCCGTGTCGCGCTACCGCTTTTCCCTCAGTGCCAGGACGCAGGTGGGCTCTGGGGAAGCAGTCACAGAGGAGTCACCAGCACCCCCGAATGAAGGTAGGTGCACTGCGGCAGCCTCGGGGCGAATGGTCCCCGGGAATTCAGATGCCTAGAGAAACACGGACTGGGCCTCCTGGGATGGAGAGGCTGCAGGCCCTCGAGCCCTCCAGAGGAGGGAGCCACCCTGTGTGCTGAGAGGTAGGTACCGGCGATGTATCTGGAAAACACATCTTCTTACTGTTGCAATCAGAGCTGGATCCCCACTTGGCCTTGACTTGCTCATCTACTTAACATCTGTCATCTTTCCTTCTGGTGGGGGAATAGGGAAGAGAGTGTGAATCGTAGCTGAGTTGAGGGGATGAGAGAAAGCGCGCTGGAAGTAAATGTGCTCACGAACTCCAAAGAGTAGTGAAGATGCTCGCCTAGTGAGGGAGGCAGCGGTACTATGGAGACCGCCCCGTGAGGGCTCTGGGGGTGCCCCTTCTTCTCTCTTGGTGGCGCCGAGAAGAGAGGGGAACAGCTGTGACTGAAGCTAGTTGCCGGGATCATGAGTAGAGCAGGAGGTGTAGTCCCTCCTTGCAGCCTGAATTGAGGGAGTTGTCAGGCTGAGGAGAGGAAAGGGGGTTTGGAAACAGTCATTTGCCAAACCAGCTCCACAGAGAGCACATGAGTTCCTCTCCTGGGTTCTGGCATCTAGCAGCGTCGCACCCCGCCCCAGAGCTGCGCCTGCCTGAGAACTCCACTAGAGGGGGCTCCAGGCCCATCTGCACACGTGCTGGCTTCCAGGAACCTCTCGGGCAGGCGAGCGTCTAGAAGCCTCGATATTGGCAGATCCCCTATGACAGCGGGTGGGGGGCTCTGCCTCTCCAGAGGTACCATGGTCTCTTCAAAGGCCATTTCTTGAGCACCCACAACATGAGGTGACAGACGCTGTACCCAAAACAAGGGATATAAAGCTAATAAGCTCACACAGTCTAGAAGGAGGGACATCCACAGGAATATTGTAATTGTAATTGTAATTCACCATGAGCTGTGTATGTTTAGATGGCAGAAGTGCAGTGGCTGTGCAGGGGAGGAGGGTTGATCCTACAAGGGAAAACTTCAAAGAACGGGTGATGTGATTAGGAATCCTTGAAGCTGACAACAGGTTATCCTGTCTAGTGCTTTCCCCAGAAGGCTGAGGTCCGGTGGCCTGACCCTGGCCTGATTGGACCTCCTGAGCACCCGTACCCCCAACCCAGGAGAGGAGCAGTGCTTCCAGACCCTGCAGCCTCTGCTGCCTTACCCCAGGCTCCCAGTGCAGCTTCATAAGCAGCCCTGCATCCCTCCCCAGGCCCCACTTCCCTGGCCAGCAGGCCGGCACTGAAGCAGAGAGGAGAGGGGGCAGGCAGAATGTAGAGAAAGGCTGACAGTGCTTTGTCTCTACCTCTCTGCTCTTGTAAACCAGGAGTGAGCTACACAATAAGCTCCCCTCCTAGTGCACCCTTCCAATCTCCTGGGGACTTGGGCAATTTATTAGGGCTGGGGGACTTTGAGTAAGTGGTTAATATATGCCTATTACCAAAGGCCAGGCCAGGGATGATGCACTTTCTTGATTACTTAATTCTGTAAGGAGATACATAAAGAGAGCCTCTTCTCCCTCCCCATCTCCCCCCCACTACAGAACATCAGATAAACAAAGCCCCGTTGCCCAGCCCCAGTAACCACCTCAGGGAAGGATCTTCAGCTCCAGGGGACAAGAGAACAAAGACTTTCTTCTCAACCTAGGGGTTTGCAGCAAATTCAGGAATTCCTTTTAGGGCTCTCAGGCCCCAGTTGAGTTTCTTACTTCATACAATACAGCGGGGCAGCAGGACAGCAGGACAGTGGCTCCGGGCTCCAGTCCATCACATGCCCCAGCCTTCTGAGGCTGAGCTGGTGTGGGGAGTGTTCAGCCAAATGCGCTCCCCCCGACCCGCACCCCCGACCCCAGCACTATTCAACGCCTGCCCCTGGGGATGAAGGAACCATCCTTTTGACAGGCGTTGATGTCCTCCTAAACCACCTGTACCTTATGCCCTCAATTCCTGGCATCACTGAGGGTTACCCAGACTCCTTCACCCCAGCCCATCTAGGAAAGGACACACCCTTTGAGAAAGACCTGGGAACATAGCACTCGAGGTGGACTGTTTCTGCTGCCACCTCTTAGATGTCCTTGAGTAGAGGCAGAAGCGAGTATATTAGAAAGGTTTCCAAGACCCAGGAAAGTTTTCCATAGGAACATGCCAGACCCCAGTGGAGTTGAACATGATCCCCGAACACCAGGTGGCATCCTCAGGGCTGTGACCAGCACTTGGCCACACCGTCTGGGTCAGATTTGAGCCAGAACCTTCTCTGTCCTGTGATTGCTTGTCTTGTCATTTCACCTGTGCTGTTTTCTCTTCCCTCTCGTTCTTTGGCCCTCTTCCTCTCTGGCTATCTTGGGCGCTGTGTTCTGAAGCTGCTCCAACCGCAGGTACCGTACCAGCAGCAGGGGTAATGGGCATGGCATGGGGCAATGCAGGTGGAGTCCAGCCCAGCCAGAGCGGAGAAGGAGGGAGAGGCTTGGGGTGAAAGCATGCTCCGGACTCACCCTTTCAGTGGTTGGGGAGCCAGACTCTCCAGGAGGATGTATGTGGAGGATGGGACCAGAGGAGATCAAACGCATTCTCCTCCCTTCGCTAGAGAAGGAGGCTGGCTTAGAAGGGGCCCCACATGCATAGGCTGCAGACCTGTTCTCTGGAGCTGCAGCTTTCTCTGAAGCTGAGTGATTACTTCCCCTGAGCCACCTGGGGCCTTGCCCAGGCTTGACATCTCAGAGCACAGAGAAAGGGTCCACAGCCCTTGGGTGGCCAGCTGCGCCCCAGAAGGAGTGGGGGCAGCTGGCTCCTGTCTCCTGGTCAGGCTGCCAAACCCTGAAAGGGTGGCCTGTGGGTGAGCACGCCGTGCACGCTGGCCTTGCATGCTGCATGGGGCCTGGCACCAGCTCTGCCATCCACCATGGCTTGTAGTCAGTGAGAACGAGTCTGCATGTCCCAGAATGGGGCCAGGTGCCCCAGGACCTGGAGTCTCAGTGGGCGCCATGCGCTGATGGCCCACTCACCCCTCAGAAACCCAGCTTCTCAGAGTCTTGGTTGTTAAGAGCAGTGTCCACTCTTGGGGTCTGGGAGGTGGACGCACAGTGAGGAGTTGGGCAGGCAGGTCTGCAGCAGGAGGTGACCTGCTAGCCAAGGTCCTTGTCTCAAGTCCTCATGTTGTGGGTTTGAGGAACATCACCACCGAAGGCCGGTCCTCAAGCTGGAGGAACTAGGCAGGGGCCGCAGGGTGCCTTCCGCTGCCCTCCTTCGAGGCAGAACCAAGGCTCTAGGGCAAGGGTTTGCCAGAGCCTTCTCAGGCTCTAGGCAGCAGGGAGAGCCGCGAGCCAGGTGAGGAACTGGAGGGTTGGCTTAGGAAGAGGACGCCACCCTACCCGGTTTGGTTCCCCTCCACCTTCGCTCATTTACCGCCCCCCGCCCCGCCATTTTAGGTTGATTCTGTTTCTGTTGCGCACCCTGCTTCCTTTGTTTGCGTTTGCTCCACCGGTCAGATCTGGGTGGTGCGCTGCCATCATCCTTCCCACCCCCAGTCCTCTCCATCCCCCCGCCCCCAAATAACCCAGGCCGGCAGGGGCCAGTGCCTCCCCACCTCTGCTGGGATGTGAGGCAGAGAGGTGTCCTGGGCCTGGAGACCGGGAGAAAGACATCCTTGCAGTCTGGGAGTGGCCCTAACTTCCTGATTCAAGTTTGCATAAGGGTTTCCCCGGGACTATCATAGCAGGTGCTCAGGGCAGCCGAAGCGACTTAGTGGAGATGGAAGGGGAGATGCAGGGAGGGTACCACATGAATCACCTAGAAGCTCTTTGGTCAAGCAGCTTGCAGTCCACCTTCCCCATTCTGGCACCCAGGACCCAAAGCAGGTGGATCTGGTCGCGGGGAGTATGCTTTGCTCTGTGGGCATCCGTGCCAGTCTGTGCTGCCCCTCTCGTGTGTGGCAGGTATGAGGGGGATGGATGTAATTCCAAACACCCCACTTCCTACTTCTCATTTAGGAAAGATCCCAGCTCACCCTGGTGTGCAGAGGGTGCCAGGGCCTCTGTCCATCTGTCAGATGTGTTTCCTAGGCTCCAGCTTCCATGTGACATGGTGGTAGAGGCACAACGCGCATCTTGGTAAATGAGCTGTGCTGGTAACATCAGCTGTTCCCAGCCTTAAATGCATAAGAACCTCCTGCACAATCTGCAGGTGCAAAGTGATGGCGCCCAGGTTCTATACTGCTGACGTGGGCCTGGAGTCCAGCCCACTGCTCCCTTCCCTCTCATCTTCTCCAAATGTGGGCATTTCCCCCCCCAGACTGATCTGTTCCTATCTCACCCGGTAAAGATAATCCCTCTCATGCACCCATATCTGCAGTCTCTTAGGGTTGCTGCCCATCTGTCCTGGCCATCTGTGATTTGGCCAGGGTAGTCCATGCACCAAGTGGACATTTTTGGACTGAGCCCTCCACCTTGGAATGTCTGGAAACTGCTGTCCTTGTCTTTGACTTGGCTCAGATCTGCCAGTGTTTGGTGGGCAGCTCCATGGCAGGTTCTGGGCAACGAAAAGTGAATAAGAGACATGTTGTCTTAATTTTCTCCATCTCCTGCGTGGTGTCGCCCAAAACTCTGGTGGAGAACCCTTGGCCATAGCTGGGGTGCCTTCCCGTGTGCATTAGGTAACCCATTAGGTTGACACTGCCTTCAGGTAGGGGTCCTGTGCTTCCAGCTCCAGGCCCGCTGTGACTCCCCATTACTCTCGGTTGCCAGGCTGGTGGTCTCCACTGGGCAGCGACCAGGGTGGTTCTCCAGCCCATAGTTCCTGCTGTGGCTGAAGATGACACCCTAGCCCAGCAACGAGTCTGTCTAGCCTGTGGGCCACTCTGACTATAAGCCCCGCTTCTGGGCCTTATTCCCCATTTATCTGCTACCCCCACCCCGCCCCAGGGGTTGAAATCATCTGAATCCCCTTAGACCTGAGCGCTGGACCGTTTCCCGTGGAAAACCTGCCCTCCCCTCCCACCTATAACAACTCACTAACAATTCACTCACCTGACTCTTCTGTCCCTTCCCTCAGAGCCTTGCCTTCTTGCCTCTGCCCTCCCAGTCTCTCTGGCCCTGTCAAACCCTGGGACAATAGACACAGCTAATGAGTAGGCCAGAGAGGATGCTGATTTACCAGCTGTGACCTCAGCCAGCCAAGGTGCCTTCTCCACTGTGCCTCCAGTGCTGGGGACCCTCTGGGAGGACGCCTGGGAAGTGCCTCCTTTCCTCCCACTCCCTTCTGGTCCCCTCTCACTAATACCTGATTGTTGCTGCTGAGCTGAAGGAAAAGCATCTAGGTAGCCATCATCAAAGAAAACCCTTCCTCCTGTCACACTTGGCAGAGGGAGGGGAGGAGAGTGTGGAAGCATCCTCAGTCATTGCTCATTCTTGTCTCTGCCCAGCAGGACCCAGGAAGAAACTCGCTCTAGCCTGGCCTCTCTCAGCATCTCCGTTTCTAGGGCTGCTCGCTGGAGCGCCCAGAGAAGCGTGTGGGCCTGGCTGTAGGCCCTGTGTGAGCATGAGCTTACGTACCTGCCTGTATGAGGACCAGGGCCCACGTGAGAGTACGAATAGCTTCCGGGGGCTGGGAAATGCAGCACCACTGCGCGCATAGGAAGGGAAGCCCGCGTCTCTGCACTGCACAGAGTGGGATGATTCAACTTTAAAGGGATTTTCAGTTTTTTGATGACGCCTTTTAAATAGTCATAGCAAAGGGGAACCTTGTGAACATTGCACTTGCCAGAAATTATTAGAAAATACACTATTGATAAGGAGCCAAAGCAGAGCAGTCCTATCCAGATGGACAAAATAGCTTCTCAGGGTTCCTTCCAGCAGCTCAGAACAGCAGGAAAAGCCCATGTGTGTTCCGTGGCCACGGGAGCTGCCAGGCATCAGGCCTGAGAGGGAGCTCACCTTTGCCTTGTGGATCTCTCAGGCCCGTGTGTGTGTGTGTGTGTGTGTGTGTGTGTGTGTGTGTCTTGGTGGGTGGGATAGGCGAATTTCCTCAGGCTGAGCTCTTATAGCACTGAGCTTGCATTCCAGGCCTGGGGCCACCTTGGACTGAAATACATCCTTGAATACTGACTGTGAGAGGGAGAGTTTTTCCCACCGCACGTTCCCCCCCGCCCTTCCTGATGTCTGCGAGTTGACTGGGGTTTGGGGAATATAGCGCTGTCTGCCTTGACCTTGTCCAGGAATCTCTGGAATGCATGGGGCATAGTCAGCTGTCCAGTGTGACTTCTGTGGTCAGCACCCTCAGGCCCAATCACGCCTCTGATCTTACAAATAGGGAAGTGACTGGGATCCCGGGAACAGTCCCTCCTTCTCTATGGGGACTTGTAATATTGGAGTCCCGGGGGAATGAAAGGGCTTTTGTTGGTCAGGCTCTTGTTGAGAAGACTTAGGATCTCTTGATTCTTTCTTGAGAAAGGCTTTCTGGCAATTTTCTCTCTGGTTCCCTCCCTGCCCTGGCTCCCTTCTGGAAAGTGGGGATAGTACTTTCCTGATCTTCTGCAGATTTGAGATAAGGTAGGATATCACTCTTCCTTGAAAGTTAGAGTTACCTACTTATGTCTTAACATCACTGCCTTCTGCCCATCAGCAGTGACACTAGAAAGTAGACTGTGGTCAGATCACAGGAGATAGAGGGCAAGGAGGAGAGGCAGCTCTGTCTCTCTCTGATTTGCCCATCATTCTCATACCCTCAGCTTTAGCAATACTGGAACTAAAGAGTAATAGGCCAGCCCTTTGTTTGTGTCCACAACCCTTCTGTAGAAGGAAAGACGGTCTATGGAAATGTTGTCACGGTAGACTTAGCCCCTTAGGGCTGACCAACAATGAAGGGTAGCTTTGGATGGGAGATGAGGAAGTAAGAGGTAGTGCAGATTTGAACTTCTCTGAAGATTTATGCAAAAGAGCAGCCCAGCCTGTGCCTCACTCGTGTCCTAGGATTTCTACATCTACTGTGCGCTGGGAAGATGGTGCTACTGAGCGCAGGCCACACTGTGAGTCCATCAGTGCCCTTCTCCCACATTCTAATCAAAGGGAAAGGGCTTCGGGTGCCCAGACCCCAGATGTCCTAGAGAGAAAGGCAGTTACTACAAGTCAGGATGGATTGAGGTAGTCTGCAGGAAGGACCGTCGCTGGGCAGAGAAGAAGGGAGGAGAGGCCAGGGAATGAAAAAGAGCTGAGAACCTGGGGAGGTGGTGGCAGTGGAGGCAGGAAAGATGAACCAAGGTGCAAGTCTTGCCCACAGAGTGGGGATTGTTCTCCCTCTGTCACTGGGTTTGGGTGGTGGTAGAACTCAAGCAGGCAGGAGAGGGGGTAATTTTGGAGTGAATGGTTGGGAATGGCAGGCTTCCCGGTGCTCCTGCAGGACAGGGCCCCACAACCTGCCCACCTCCAAGGCCGGGGCTCCAGGCCTGGACCCAAGTGGTGCTGCTTGGCCTGTGCTGGGTGGTGCTTGACCTGGGACTCCATGTCATCCCTGGGGTCTGAGTGGTTTGGTATGCGTCCTGTCTTCATCACCGCCCTTGGCTGTGTGCATGCTGGTGCTTTGAGCCACACAGACCATGAGAAGAAAATGAAACACACAGGCTTCATTCTCTTCCCTTGCCATGGTCCTGTTCTCTTTCATGGCGACCTGTCTGACCCAGTCCATCCTGCTCGGGGAGGCTTCTGGTCACTAAGCTCCATCTCTTCTGCGGGCTGCCTGCCTTGCACGTGGGGCCGTGTGTCCAGGCTGGGGACGGCCACACCGACCAGACTTGGCTGTTTTACATTTCCCCCTTAGCTCCTCCCACGTCGCCCCCGACCACGGTGGGTGTGACGGGCACGGTGGGCAGTACTGATGCCACTGCCACTGCTGCCACCACCGAAGCCACAACAGTCCCCACCATCCCAACTGTCGCACCCTCCACCATCGCCACCACCACCGTCGCCACAACTACTGCAACCACTGCCGCCGCCACCACCACCACGGAGAGTCCTCCCACCACCACCAGGACTAAGATTCAAGAATCCGGTACTGCCCATCATCCGTGCTCCCGTCCCTCCACCCACAGGCTTCCCCAGATAGGAGGGGGGTCTGAGATGGTGCTGGTCAACACCTCCCTTTGTTTCCGCTTTGAAAGCACAGGAGGCTGCATTCTCAATCTGGTGGCCTAGAGGCACAGAGCACCTGCCCCTGTGGTGGCCTCCACTGCTCAGAGCCCCTGTCCTAACCTCGGATCCCCGTTCTTTAACAGAGGGCCCCCAGGCCCCAGACTGTAGGGCTGCCTCCAACCACATGCTGAGGGATCAGCTTAGGGCTGAGCACTCCAGAAGGGGGAGAGTGGGGAAGGAAAGGGCCTGACACTGGCCAACCAGCCTGAGAAGGCTTCCTGTGTCTGCCATGATGCCCCAGCCTTGCAGCAGAGGGCGAGGAGTGGGGAGTGGCCAGCCATGCCAGGCGGCTCTGTCCCCAGAACCCTGCGCCTCCCTTGCACCTCTCCCCGAAAGGCGCACTTACAGACTTTTCTAGTCAGAGCTTCCAGGCAATGGTATTACCCAGGAGTCCTGTAATGCCAGAGAGTACTCTGTGGCTCTCCCCACGCCCCCAGATATACACACGGAGGGAAAACCGCAGCCTTTCTAGGGGCCTGTGGTAAGAATCGATCCCAGGGCTGGCCTGCTGAGCCCAGAGAATGTGCTGTTCCTGCATCACGCAGCCAGGCCAGGAAGCGCTGTTCTTCCAGCATGAGGAGACCCCTTCGGGAATCCAGCAGTACTTCTAAGAACTGACATCAAACACTCTTATTACCATGGAGGGGAGGGCCTCTAGCTTGTGGAGCCCACAGGCCAGCTGTAAAGTCAGCACGATGTAGCCGGCAGGGCTGGCAGGAAGCACCCAGAACCCTCCTCCAGCAGCTGTAGAATTGTAGGCCCCCTCTGTTTCCTGGGCAAGTCCCTTCGCCTTCCGAGGCCTCACTGTCACCCATCCCACCCCTCTTCTCTCAGCACTTGAATGAGGATAGAGGCTTAATGTATGTGTGAGTATCTTCTTTAATCCAATTACATGGAGTTGTGTGAGCCATAAGGAGAGACACGTGATACGTAGCTGACATTATGCTCCTCAGACCTTGAAAACACTGATTTGCTTTAAAGCTGCAATAACGAGAATTTAAACAGCATGCTCTGTAGGGAAAAGTTGGCTGAGAGAAACCTGCTAGGCTATGAGAAGCTGCCACTGGCAGTTTGGTGTTGGGTGTTCTTTGGGTCCACAGTGAGGCTTCTTTTGCATTCAGATGGGCCTCCGTGCCCCACTTTAATGCTCCGAGTTCACAGAAGAGATGTACCAAGAATGAAGACAGGGAGTGGGTCTTGCTTCTTCTGGAAGGATTGGCCTTGCTGCCACAGAGGACTAGCCTATGGACTCCCACATCCCAACTGCTAACTGAGCCTGAGATGCTGCGGGGGCCTGGCCACACTCTGACCTTATCCTTACAGCTCGGGGGCTCCCCTCAACATCCTCATCTCCCTCAACGCAGCAGAGTGGCTCTGTTGTCCAGGATTTTCAAAATGAAAGTTCATCTTTATCATGTCTTACAACTTAGGACAAAATGTTTCCTAAGTTTACTTTTTTGGGTGGTGAAATGGGACTTTTTCTCTGTCCTTAACTTGTCTTTTTCAGATTTCAAGGGATACTCCTTAAGTCTCACATCCCAGGAGCTGACAGGATAATCCATGCTTCCCATCACTTCTTCCTCTTGTTTTTATAGTAATTGATAGCTTTCCTTCTTGGCGCCTTTCTTTGAGCTTTTCTCTTCTTTAGTGATCGTCATCTTGGTCTCTCTAGATGGCAGTGCCTTCTTCCAGCTCCCACCTCTAAATCATTTTGGTTTCCCATTGCTTGACCTTATCTAATAGTGCCCCAATCTCCATTACCTTTAAGACAGTCAGATTTGGGCCAGGGTTGTATTGGTGGTCAGACTGTCTAAACCCAAATCCTTTGGCTATTTCCAGGGCCCAGGGCTGAGGAGGAAAAATCTCAAGTCCCCAAATCATAACTGATCATAATTCATTCCCACTAGAAAGAGCCATGAGATTCTAAGGAGCTGGGATTTGGGCTGAGTTAAAGCAGCCAATACAGTGGAAACCTTTGGCAGATCAGTAAAGAAGGCTGCCTTCTGCCTTCCCCACAGAGAATGCCTGGTGCCATCAATGGAATCTCTTTCTAAAATGAATCATATTCACCTGGGGCAACTGACAACTGACAAGGTTGTAGTAGAGAAGGTGTTTCTTTGAAGGGGAGACCAGGAGATCTTTTATCACTTCCCCAGCCCTGCAGACTCAGTCACATGTCAAATAGATAATGAATAAATGCATCACAAATGTACTCTATTCATTTATTTTTGACAAGTGAGTCGGTGAGAGTGCCCCCTTGCATGCTAATAAAATATAGAGGAGCCACACTTGTAAAGTCTTTGAAATATAAGGCTTCATGCTACTATTCCACTATTAAATCTTTGCTGGGAAATGGGGTAATCAGACCGCTGGGATGCCTGAAAAATGATTACGTTTGAAGATTAGTGCCATTCTCCTGCCCACAGGCTGTGGTTTCAGACAGGGTGATGGCTTTGATAAAGTAGCTCCCAGCTCATAGGAACTAGATAATTAATGTCTTCTGTGTTACATAGAGATCAGGCCTCAAAGATACAGTGCTGAGAAGACAACAGAGCAGGATTCTTCTGGTATCTGGACCACTGAACGTTGGGTGTCAAGAAGGAGTTATCTTCTCTGGTCCCCTCTAGCACATGAAAGGGAGAGGAAGGATTCGTACTGTCTCTGCTTGGGGACCTGGGGTTTTAGGCCCCAAGTCCCCTTAGAGAATCTGAGGCCATTGTTCAGTAATTCAGCATCTTGTTGACCAAGAATGACCCCAGGGGCTCCTCAGACCAGTCACCCGTGTAGGTTGCCATTCTCCACCTCCAGTTTCAGGATGCCATTAAGGCTTTCCCCTGTTTGGTCCTGTCCTTTCTGCAAATCTCATCATGACTCTCGAGTGGCTTTTCAAGATACCTTCTCTCCTTCCTGTAGAATGTCTATAGTTGAGGGGAAAGAGGCTGGCACACCTCTCCCGCCCCATCTGCATCCTAGCTAATGGGGCTTTTCACCGGCCCCTTTCACTGCACTGTTCAAATCCACGACAAGGGACCTAAACAGGGAATAAACCCAGGTTAGAGCCTCCAATGGCTTGGATCAAACCCACTCTTTCATTCCTACTCCCACCTACGTGGACACATAGGTTCCGGCTCTCCCTCACATCACGGGTCCTCCTGACTGTACTTGCTCGTACATAGCCTGGCTACCAAGGCTGCAGCTTGGAGCTCCGTCGGGCCCTGTACACAGCCACTTCCTACTCTCCCCTTTCCTAGCTGCCCGTGTGTGTGTGTGCGTGTGTGTGTGTGTGCGTCTCCGGTGCTACCTCCCTCCTCACCACTAACTCCTCTTCTAACCCCCCCACCAGCCCCCGATGAGCAGTCCATCTGGAACGTCACAGTGCTCCCCAACAGTAAATGGGCCAACATCACCTGGAAGCACAATTTCGGGCCCGGAACTGACTTTGTGGTTGAGTACATCGACAGTAAGCATTCTTTGCGGGTGGCGGAGATGCCATTAAAGAGATCCCATGCGCTCCCTCAGGCTCAGGGAGGCCTTCCAGCCGCTTCATTGTGGCTTAACGAAGTCACCATGTGCTCAGGCAGCAGCGCGGTAGGAAGAGCAGACTCGAGGAGGAGGAAGGGGTTTCTGCGGCCGTTAGTGAAGGTCCAGGGGTGCCTTGCGGTGGGGGCGGCCTGGGTGAGGGGCCCTTCGTCCATTTCCTGCCCAGGATGAGGGTTCTGGTGGCCCCCAGATGAGCCAGATCTCACCTTTGCTTGGATCTCCTTAATTCAGGATCCAGATTCTCAGCAGTCTCCCCTAGACAGGCTGGGCCAGTCCAGACTTGGGGTTCAGCTGTGCTTTGCTCACAGAGGGTCACTAGCTGCTCACAGGTCAGAGACACCGTCCAGGGTCCCTCGTCTCAGCTGGTGGCTCGAGCTGAGCTGTTCATTCTTTACTGGATCTTGGGAGCAAGCGTCCAGATTTGTGAGGCTGTACAGTGTGGTCAGGCTGTCTGCCTTCTCTGAGTGAAGGCCCCTGTTCCTGAGGGCTCAGACCCACCGTGCTGGCCTATTTGGCTTGTGCTGGAAATCCACCCGAAGCTCTTTGAGGGAGAACAAAGCCAACTCTTAGTTGTCTGCGGTTGGAGAGAGATTCACATCCACAGAATCCAGAATTCCTAGTTTGGTCCGTACTTTTTCAGACACCCAGGCACTCGCTTCTCCTGATGTGTGAATTCACCACGCAGCGAGAAATGAGAGGGGAAACCAGGAGTGAGAGCTGAGAAGCAGAGGCCGTCTGGCCTCCGGTTACCGTGAGGGATGCTGACTGGCTCTCTGACCCTCTCCAGGATAACGGAGCGCTGGCTGACACCCTGAGAGCTTAAGGAAGCAGGTCATGATGTGCTAAGTGCTTAAGACTGGGGTGAGGACAGAAAACTTTAGGAGAGGGAACAGTGTCCTAGGCTGCAGGGCCATTGTGTAGGAGAGTCAGCATGTGAGAAAGCTGGTGGAGCTGCCCGGTGACCTCCAGGTCTGCAAGAGAGCCTGGCCCCTTCCCCCACCCTCCATGCTTCTACCTTTGACAGGTGCCCAGGAGCCTAAGCACTGCCTCTCCAGCTCCTCGTGCCCAGCCTTAGGCTGACTGAGGTTTCTGTTCCCCAGGCAACCATACGAAAAAAACTGTCCCTGTTAAGGCCCAGGCCCAGCCCATACAGCTGACAGACCTCTATCCCGGGATGACATACACGTTGCGAGTTTATTCCCGGGACAACGAGGGCATCAGCAGTACCGTCATCACCTTTATGACCAGTACAGGTGAGAGGGGATCTGGCCTGGCCGTCCCCTACAAGCATGGGGCATGTTGTTCTCATTGTCGGCTTCCTGCTTGTCTCTTCTCCTCGGAAAGAAGACTCATCCTCCCATTCCTCACCTTGCATGACATGGCTCGGCTCTTCTTATATGTCAGTCTGCAGCTCCCAGGAAGATAAAACGAGCCAAAAGTGCATGCCAGTAGATAGGAAACCATGCTTCTGACCCTGTGGGGATGAGTGGAATGTCAGAGGTGAACGGAGGTGTTGTAGAATGAGGGCAGGGGAGACCACCTGGCCTCCACCGTGCTTGAACCACAAGGTCTTGGTGTATATGCAGACGTGGTCCCTGTATGTGGGTCAGGGGGCAGTGTGTCTCGGAGGCACAGGGGCTTCCTTCTCGCACGTGGGGTTAGGGGATAGGCCACCCAAGGGTCTTGACCCAAAAATCCTCCCAGGAACCAAACCAAGGATCAGCATGTATGTCACTGCCTTGCCACTGTCATCTGTTGTTTAAAAATTCGAAAGTGTGTTACACAAGTTGTTTTGGTTTAATTTTGCCCCAAGTTTGTCGTGGCTTAAAAGTAGTTGACCTTTGGTCGTACTGGGGAGGGGAAGAAGCTTTCTAATCCTAAAAGAGCTCTGGATCTATCAGGGCTGTGGATAGAGAAGCTTCTTCACTTATACCAACTGGGGCTCAGTAAAGGATACAAGGTTCAGAAATCTCTCTGTTGGTCAGGGTGGCTGGCAGTCTGGAGACCGTGAGGACACTTGCTTGTTTGTCTGTGTGTCTCTTTAAAATCAGCCAGGCAAGCTAGCCAAGTGGCCAGTTTGCTAAGCCCTGGGGTAAGGATGAGTGTGGGGAAAGAGACTGAGAGAGGAAAGCACCAGTCCCTGCCTCAAGGCACGTCCTAATCAGATGCAGGTTACTAGACACAGGATAAAGGAAAAAACACACAATGGTTTATATGAACTTCTGAATGTGGACTTAAGTATGTTTTACTCTCCCTGTGCCTGGCTTGACGAGGCTGATCTCGGTAGCTTGCATCTTGAGAGTCACTGCCCATGTGTATAAGGGCCTCACTCCACCCCTTCTAGCCTGGTGCCTCCTGGTCTGGGCGTCCCGGCCTCCTCTGTGTGTCTCTGCCTGTCCTGTGCATGCCCATGCCATCAAGACTCGGGGAGTCTGAGAGTCCGGCTGCCCGCTTGAGGCTCACCAGGCCAACTCAGGCAGGATGTCCGTGAGCAGCCAGGTCATCCTGGGAGCCAGGCCAGGGGACTGGACAGTTGACCAAGCAGAGCAGGTGGCCGGACTCTGTCTGACCCAGTCGGGGTCCCAAGCTGTTTCTCACCAGTGCGTGCGTTCGATTTTGCTCATTACAAACTTGAGTCCAGCACAGAGGCAGAAAGCGAAGATGAGATTTGAGGATAGCGTTCCATCCTAGAGATTGCAGCAAAAGCCAGCTCAGCCTGCTTTCAGACTTTGGCTTCTCCCAGAGCTGAGCCCTGGGACTGTGGGTGAGGGTTGGGGAGAAAGAGCCAGAGCAAAAAGGACCAGCCCCTGCCCCGGGGTATGTCCCAATCTGCTTTGAGATATGAAACATGCAATACAGAAAAATAATACTAATGATTGATAATACACTTCTGAGTATTGACTCAGATGTTCATTTCTCTTTTCCTGTGGTTGCTGTGGAGAAACTGATCCCATAACTTGCTTTCAGAGTGACTGAGGCCTTCAGCACTTGCATGTCTTCCCAGTTCCTCCCAGTGCAAGCTGGAGAGGGCAGGTATGACCCTCGCCCTGAGTACACACTGCTCACTTACCTCACTGGCTGGCTGGAAACGACTATGTGCAAACCACATAGAGAAGGAAAAGATTTCCACTTTCTGAAGTTCATGTGTGTCTGTGAGTGTGTGTTCAGATCCTTTGAAAACACACAAAGGAGTGGCTGGACTCCAGAGTCAAGTTCACACAATCTCCCAGGTCCCTGCGTCTCATCAAAGTAAGTTTATGATCATCTCTGGGCCCAACCACTAGTCATTTAGGCAACCACAGGCCATCACTGTAGTCTATAGACTCAAACATGCTACAGTGGTTCAGGCAGGAAATGGAAGAAAACCATAAGGAATGCTAACAAGCTCCCTGACTCTCACCAGAAAGATCCCACACGGGAAGTTAATCACCTTCTTGAAGCTTTTGAAGCCAAAGAGACCCGAGGGACCACAAACACATAACCCTGGACTCCAAGAGGCCTGCCAGCTCTTACGTCCTGGGGCGCGTGGGATGGGGGGCTGACGGGGGCCAGCGAGATAGACAGCAAACTGCCTTAGACCTCAGGGACTCCGGGAGGAGGGACATTAGGGGACCTACTTGTATTTGGCCTCTTTCTGCTGTGTTTGGGAGAAACCCAGGATGGAGCGAGGTGAAGTTGGAAAGGTGTAAAGTGACGCTTAAGTGAGAGCAGCCAAGCTAAACTGCATTTGAAGAAAGCCCATCCCTGTCATACTTGTTCATCTGCCCTATTTCTGAAATATAATTTTTTTGCTGACTTTGAGTGACTGGCCTCTCTCCAATGGCCAAACCAATTTCCTCCTGATTAGAGTTAGGAGTTATGGGAACTGTCTGCCTTGCAGGTGAATTGCCCATTTCTGAGCAGGATTGTAGGGTGTGGTGTGGAAGGCACACAAAATATGGCCTCTAGGCCAGAGTAAGAGTTATTAGGACCTGTGTGTACCCAGTGAACAGGTGCTGTTCTGCTTCCGTTAGCTGCAGCAAAGGTGGTGAGTGTAAATATACCCTGGTCTTGGAATGTTGCTATTACTGTGTCCATTAGGAATCTGGAAACATGTTGAACGGATCGATTAAGAGTGGTGTTAGCAGACAAATGTAACTGCCCTGAAGCCTTGCAAAAACGCCTTACTCCTCTCAGAGTCTGTGTGTGGGGTCACATTGTGAGTGAGATCATGTCCTAAATTTCTTTTGATTCTTGAGAAACTAAGTCATTTTGATGGGGTCTGGTTGAGCCCACCTTACCCCAGATCCCACTGGGTTTTTGGTTTCTTTGTTTGTTTTTGTGTATCATTGACACTGATTAGTTTTAGGCGTACAACATAATGATTTGATCTGTGTATATACTGCAAAATGATTATCACTATAGGTTTAGTTAACATCTATCACCAAACATAGTTATAAAATTTACTTGGTTTTGAACAGCCTTCTGTGTCCAAACTTCACAGAAATTTCTTTGATCTTTTCAGTGAGGACTGAAGGTAACATTTGAACTTTACATGGTGCTGTCAGGAATAGAAAGCTACATTTAATTTCTAAATTGCCCATATGGCCACTTTCCCTGGAATTGTGACTTTCTCTCCCAAGAGAAAGGAGTCTCGTGGGAGACAGCTATCAGCGAGATGGTGGAGCAAACAGGTCACTGCAGACATTCAGACCAACTTCTCTGCAAAAGGTGGTGACCACCATCGAAACACAAGTTGTAGTGACTCCTTCATCCCAGTGCCCAGGTGGCACGTGGTCAAACCAATATCCATGTGACCCTCCAGCTGGTATCAGGAGAAAATGAAAGAGATACCCCAGGTTAACCATAGTATATTAGGATTAAATTGGTCATTAATCAGTAAGTAGTCAGTGACTGCTTGTTAGGTGACCAGCATCATGCTAAGTACGAGGGGGCCCAAGGAATCCCCTTTTCTCAAGCCTTAATAGTATCATTGGACATCAGAGCCCAGGAAACAGAGCAATTAAATGTTACATTGTGCAGAGTAAATAGGGGTGAAGTGGGAGTTCATTGATTGGTGTGAGCTGGAGGAATGGGAGATTCAGGAAGGAGTGGGTAGAATGTGGAAAGGTGGAGTGCAAGAAGGGTGGCAATCCAGGCTCTCTGGGGCAGGATGGGAAGGGTGCAGGGAGGGGAAGACCAGAGCACCTGGCATGACGGAAGTGTTCTGGGAACATGATAACGTGATGTGTCATTGTATCCTTGGGATCTGGTGGACACCGGGGTGAGGGGACTCCTTTAGAATGGGGCAGTGACATGAATATGAGAGACATTTTGGAAGGAGTAAAACGATAGCCCTTAGAGATGAGTCGTGAAGCCACTGGCAGAAGCAGGGGGGCAAGAAGGGGGCAGAGGGACCATCCAAGGAAATGTCAGGAGCAAGCCCTCAGTGTGGAACCGGCTGGAAGGACAATGAGAGATGAAAAAAGGATCACCAGTTGGAAAGGCAGGACTGGAGGGCAGGTGAGAGTAAGAGTCAAGGGTGTCGAGGTAAGTCTGGGAAAGATGCCCTCAGTGATGGTGGATGAGCACTGAGTACAGAGGGGCTCGAGGTTAGCGTCTTGGGGGCGGAGAAAGGAGTTGGCAGGAACTGGAGATGATGGAAGATTAAAGAGTTTACCTATAAGAGGACAGTGCATGCACTAGAGCCAAAAAGTCTGCCAGGTTCCTCAAGGGTTTTTTGTTTTAAGATACAAGGAGCTTCAATGTGTTTAACAGCAGAAGGGAGGAGACAGCACAGAGGAAGAAATTGAAAATGCTAGAGTTTTCAGAGATCCTTGCAGGATTGAGCCACCAAGGAGGCGAGGCATTGGGTCCCTTCAGAGGGGAGAGAGGAGAGCCCTACTGGACGCAGAAGGAAGGGACAGTCATGGAGGCTGTGAGGTTTCAGTGGTCTCCAGAGTGGAGCAGGTGAGCTCGACACCGAGACACTGACTCAGAAAGAGGGTCACGTGGGGGCAGCGAGAGGGGGAGGGGGAGCAGTTGGGAGGGGCAGTGAGAAAGGAGTGGAAGGGTGGCCAGGCTGCAACGAAGGTCCAGTTGAAGTATGACTTAATGAATCTGTGAGGGCCCTGGGTCTTCATCTTCCTCCAGCAAAGCTCAGGGCAAGCGCAGAAAGATGCAGTAATTGCCAAGGGGACCCACAGCTGGCGACTGAGTCACGTGCTGGAATGGGTGATGCAGAAGGGAGGGCAGCGTGGAGTTTGAGGGAAGCAGAGACCCCATCAGGCCAAGAGGATGAGTGGACTGAGCGAAGGGAAGGAAGTCAGGAAGCAGATGTGAATCAAGTGCCTCTATGTTCCAGGCTGTGTCCCAGCACTGGGGGGACGACAGTAGCCCTGACAGTCCCTCCTTCAAGGAGCGAGCTTTCTGGGTGGAGAGATGAGAGTGGAGTAGTGAAGAGCACAGACTCGAGCTGTGACGGCCAGGAGTCACAGCTCAGCTCTACAACTTACCAGCTCTGGGCCCCTAAGCAAATCACTAACCTCAGTGCCTCAGTTTCCCCACCTGTGAAATAGGGGTAATAGTAAAAATCCACCTTATGGGGTTGTTGTGAGGATTAAATTAGATAATCATGGGAAAGCACTTGGAGTCATGCCAGCCCATAGGAAGTGCTTATAGGTGTAAACTGTTAGTAGTAGTAAGGTAGCAAATGGTTATAAGTGCTATGAAGAGGATAAATTGGAGCCCTCAGATAGTGGCTGGGTGGGGGAGAGGGCTTTCGCCTTAGCTGGGAAGTTCCAGGGAGGCCTTTCTGAAGAGATGACCTTTGCTGAGGCAGCCATCTGAAAAAAAGAGCAGCAGATGCAAAGGCCCTGAGGCAGGAGTGGGAGTGGCCAGTGCGGCTGGAGTGTCCAGGGTGGTGGGAGATGGGGCTGATGGAGCCCAGCAGATCAGGATAAGGAATGGACGGTTTTTCCTAACAGTCATGAGAAGCATTGGAGGCTGAAGTGAGGAAGTGATCTGATCCTGCATGGGGTTTAGGAAGACCTCTCTGACCCTGTGCAGGCAATGGCCTTTGGAAGCAGGAGTGGAGGCAGGGATGGGACTTGCCCCACAGCGTACCTGGATCAGGGTAGTCACAGCCATGTTCCCATGGGACTCAGCTGCTTTCCAGCCCGGGCTGCCTGGGCAGCCAGAGCACAGAGAGCGTGGAAGGTCTTGTTCATCAGTCTTCATTGTTCATGGAGACCCATCTTGGTGCAATGCCCTTGGCTAGATGCTGAGAACGCTATAAAGACAGTTTCTCTGTCCAAGAAGAGCAAAGGGTAGACTGCACCCAGATACGTGCCCCGCAAGATGGTGTGTGCTGCAGACCCTAGAGTACAGCACGGGCCCGGGGTCCATCCTCTGTGCCTGTGCTTCTCCCCGAGGAGGCCCCGAGCTTCAGCTCCGGCTGCGTGGCTCTCAGCACTCCTGCTGTTGTCTGGCTCTCCCAGAGGCCACTCCGCTCGCTCTGCTGGCCCCGGGGTTACCCAGGGTCTGTTCTGCCCCCGTGATCCTTCCTGTGCTCCGCGTCGTGGTTTCCATGGAAGGCTGCTTCTTTTGTTCTCCAGTCCATAGAAAGGAGGAGGGCAGGTGACTCCTACCCACCCCAGCCCTTCTGATCTCTAACCTTAGCCGTTGGTCCTCCAGGACACCATCAGATCTGCTTCTGGTCTCCAGGCCCGCCCATCTGCCCCTCGCGTCATGAAGGTGTCTGCCCACTTTGAGACAGGTCTCCACATGTCCAGGCAGGGACAGCGAGGGGCCCACTGTCACAGGGGCCTCCACGTATGGAAGTGGTCTGGAAGCGGCAGCATGGGGTGTGCTGAAGGCACAGCCCTGGCCCTAACCTCGCCACCGGCCCATCTGGGCTACCCACACTGGGACTGTCTTTGCTGTCAGGGAGCCCACAGTGCAGCTGGGGAGACACGAGGAAGCACAGGGCATCCTGGAACTGTACCCCACCTGCGACCCACTGCCGGGAAGCCTGATTGGCTTCGGGGCCATACTGGTGGGACAGGCCGCTGCTCTGTGCCTGTGCAGGCCTGCGAAGGCGTTCTTCCAGGGGTTTCGCCATGTGACCGCTGACCTTGTTCCCTGACGGGTAGCGTGCCGGCTCACCCCTGGCTCATTCGTGGGAAATCATAGTGAATCCCTGGCCTTCCCTCATTCCCCACCAGGCTGTGCCCAGCCATCGCGTTTGCAAGAGTGCCGTGCCTCATCCTCAGGAAACTTCCCCTCCTAAAGGGCCTGTTCAGCCTTCTGCTGCTTATTCTGCTCCCTGGACCCCTTTCCTGTGCCTCTTTTCTGACCTTTTGACCTTGACTTTTGAATTATTTTCTCTTTGTCCCTGTAGTAGGGTAGGGTAGTTTGGGCCGGAGAGCTGCTGGGTGGTACCGTTGGGCTGCAGGAGGAACCTGGACAGGAAATAACTGAAGTTCCTCCCTCCCCGCCCCCTCCTCCCCTCCTCCCACGTGAATCATTCACCACGTGTGTGCTTCTGGCCCTCCCCCGCCAGCCTACACCAACAACCAGGCGGACATCGCCACCCAGGGCTGGTTCATTGGGCTCATGTGCGCAGTCGCCCTCCTCGTGCTGATCCTGCTCATCGTCTGTTTCATCAAGAGGAGTCGAGGCGGCAAGTACCCAGGTAAGATGTGTCAGGGGGGTGGGCTTGGGGGACAGGGCCCGCAGGCTTTCCTGCGAGTCACCAGGTCCCCTGCCAGGTCCAGGCGGCTCCGTCCTCTCAGTGAGCACGGTCCTTGCCAAGCTCGGACGTAGGGTCCTCTTGCCTGTTCCGTGCATCTTAGAGTTGCCAGAAAGCACTTGAGTTAATTAAGTTCGCCTGAGGTGGGGGGATGGAGCAGTCCAGGCGGCCAGAGAGGAGATGGAAAGAACCCTGGCTCCCGTTAAGAATGACCTTCCCTCCCCTTGACTCACCACCCATCTGCTCAGTAATTGGCTTTTTTCAGCCTGAATCTCATTAGGATCCTATGTCCCAGTGAAGTGGGAAGGAGAGATGCATTTTCTGTAACCGTAAGAGAGAGACCGGAGTGAAGAGAGGTCTGGATGGAAGAAGCACATGCATGAGAGAGGCCGCAGAGCTGGGCTCTCAGCATGGCTGGGTTGAAATCACAGATACACCAACAGAGGGTCAGATGCTCCTACATGAGGAGCAGGCAGAGGCTGAGGGGTGGGTTGCACTGAGAGGGACCCCCAGTCCTTAAAGGGCTTTGAGCTTTTCTTGAGTCCCAGAGTAGTATTTCTCTTCTGTGGCCTGAAGATCCTCCAGCCCAGACAAACCAAGGTCAAGGACAAGGACCTCTGGCTTTTTTGTTTCTGGAAATATTGACTGTTTTTCAAACAGGGATGAGAAAGCCATCTGTCTGTGATGGAGTGGGTAGGGTGACAGGAGACAGGATAATGGATGACCCTGAGAGTGAAAATCCGGCTGGATTGCACAATGAAATTGCTCCCTGCCCCCAGAGCCATCGCCAGACACACCCCATGCTCCCCAAGTGCCGGCTTCTCCGCATCTCTGTGAACACATCCTCCTCCACGATCCCCTAAAACTCAACGCAAAGAGAGAGGAGATTCTGTTTTATTTTCTTCCCCTGGCCCGTGTGCCCTCAGACCCTAGGATTCTAAAGAGTTATGCCTCTCCTTCAAGTCAGGGAGGGCAGGAAATTATACTTCTTTATTGGTGAATGATGTTTTCTTTCACTTTGTTGTGCTGTGTTGGGACTGGTTTTCTTCTGTAAGGGAGAAAGGCAGAGTTAGGAGAGGGGCAGCCTTTCTGAGCTTACCCTCTGTTCCAGGTGGAACTGATGCACCTGAGAACTGATCAGATAAACTCTGAGCCTTCCTCTGCCTGTTCCAGAAAGTTCTTCTTACAGCTAATCTCCTTTCCTCCAGCTCCAAGGGAAGCCCGCCATCCATTAGGAAGATGAGTGAACCAGGAGCCTTGAGACCAGGGCTCCAGTCTCCACCTTAAACTTTGTTTAGTTGCTAATTAGTTACGTGACATCTTCAAGGCCTCAGCTTCCCTCCCCTAAAATAGGGATGATTATCCTGCCTCGTACCTCAGAAAGAAACAAAGTCACTCACCTCAGTGTCTGCTGTGTGCCAGGCTCTGTGCTGGGTGCTAAGGATACTAGAAGGAGAGGTGACCTCTCCCTCAAGGACAGTGCAGCTGGCATAGTAGGAGGATCACAGCACAAGACAGGGCCTGGGAGGGACGCTGACGCATCACAGAGGAGGTGTGGGAAGAGGGAGTCGCACAAACAAGTGAGGTCACAGTGAAGAGAGCACCTTCCATTCCAGAGGTGTGTGTGGCGTGTCCTGTCTGCCCAGGGCACTCTCTTAGGAGCTTTGAAGAAACACACAGTCCCCACCCTCGAGAGAAGAACTAGCATTCTGTTACAGGCAAAATAAATGTGCACAAATAATTATAACACGGAGCCAGATTAAGAAAGGTGCCAAGGAATTCCCTGGTGGTCCAGTGGTTAGGACTCGGCGCTTCCACTGCAGGGGGCATGGGTTCGATCCCTGGTCAGGGAACTAAGATCTAGTATGCCACGTGCCGCAGCCAAAAAAAAAAGAAAAAAAGAAAGGTGCCAAGGATCACATCCATTTGGTGTGTTTGGAGAAGACCTTGTGGAGCGGTGGTGGGGAGCCGGGTTGGGGGAGATTTCAGTTGTCAGTGGAGATGTAAGAAAAGCCCCAGTGACGGGGAGGAGGAAGCAGAATTCATTTGGCACCCGATCAACTGTGGGAGGCAAGAACAAGGGGGGCATGGATGGGGCCTTGTTAAGAGGGAGAGTCACGGAACCCAGAGGCGGCTCCTTTGGCTGTACTTCGGGGCCCCGCAGAGCAGGAGCGCGCTCAGTCATCATGTCTGTGTCTTTGCTTCCCTTACTGACCAAGTGCGAGAAAAGAAAGATGTTCCCCTTGGCCCTGAAGACCCCAAAGAAGAGGATGGCTCCTTTGATTACAGGTGCGCGATCTCCTTGACTCCTGTTCACACAGAGCACCCCCTGTCAGGTGGGTTCTCCTCACCGCCCCCCGAGGCAGCCCCCTTCCCTCAGAGCTGCTCAGCTGGGCTGAGACGCTCCTGCACGGATGTCCTCTCCCATCAGGCTGTCACCTCTGCCTCTGCGACAGCACCCCCCGTCCCCCCGGGGACGGGGAGCACTGCCCAACACACTTACACTCATTCGATGAACAGCATTTCATTCATTCAACTGCACAACTCAGATTTATCGCATTCTTTGTATGTGTGTTTCCACCTTTTCGTTCTGAAAGCGCACCCAGGCCCCCCTTGCTGTGAAATGAGCTCTGCTCTCAGCTTCCTCTCTGACTACACCCCACCTTAACTCTGAAGATGATGACCTGGGGAAGTTGTATTGTCTTTAAAACTCAACTAGGTGAGGGATGAAGGGGGCGGGGGGGGTTGTTCTAGGCCTTTTCCTCAGGAACTAGAATGACTTCTCTGGGCTGAAGCTTGGAATAGGCCTTGGAGAGGCATTTGGTCCAGTGCCTGCGTCCCAAATGAGAAGACCAAGGCCCAGGCTGGGAAGTGACCTGGAAGATTCCTGTACTCTCCACTCAGTGAGCTAGTGCAGAGCTAGAGAGCCCAGGGGCCCAACGTCCAGCTACCAGCGTCCAGCTACTGCCACCGTCTTATGCCCATGCTCCCTCTCAGATCTGGACGGGCCTTTGTATCTGGCTTAACAAAAGTTGTAATCTGTCCATTTTATTGGCAAGTATGCTTTGAGTAAAGGAATGGTGCAGGATGAGTCATGGAGGTCTCGTTCCCAGGCCAAGTGCAAAGGGAGGAAATGTTCTGATTGGAGCCCTCCTTCCCCACCCCCACCAAGTCACTCTCTGGGGCCAGGTCACCCCATCCTCCTCTGACCTCTCCTTATCCTATCTTGGGCCTCCGCCACTTTGCCCATCAGCAGCCTCTCAAACAGGATCAGATCAATGGGCGGCAGAGCCACTGCCCACACAGGAGCCTGTCTGGCGGCTTATAGACCCTGTCTATCCATCCAATTCATGCATCCCCAGTAGCCTCCCAAAGAACAAGCACGAGAGACCCCTCCCCAGGCTGTCCTCAGCACCCTTGGTGGGGCCCAGCTTCCCCATGGGCCAGGAGCTATCCTCTGGCCATCAGTTCCAAAGGCCCTGGGCCTTCTCTCCCCAGGCCCTCAGTGCAGCGTGAGGAAGGGTGAGGACCTCCTCAAATACAGGGCCAGGTAACCTGCGCTAGGAGAAGCCACTTGCTCAGGTACCTCTCCTCCACCAGACACCAAAGCTGTTGGGCGAAAACACCTGCCTCCTCACCACCCCAACCCCCTGACCCACCGACACTGAGGCTGGATACACATGTACTGGTGCACGCACGCACGGGCTTCCACACCACACACACGCATGTACACACATGCGCGCACGCACATACACACCCCTTGGCTTTGGCTCTGGGGAGGCCTGCGGCATCCATCCTAGAGCCCCCACTTGGATGAGTCCAAGAGTCCAAAACTGGGAAAGGGGAGAAATTAATACATTAGAGGAAAAGCCAAGTTTCTGGGCGGGACAGGCTGGGGGGCTGGCTCACCCTGCTCGTCTGGGACCTCGCTGCCCAAGCACCTCTCTGGTGTGTCTCTCTCTGCTTCTCTCTCCCTTGTCTGGCCACCTGGTCCTCGAAGGTCTCCTGGAAGGTAGGCTAACAGGTGGCTGGACCAGGGGGCCACAGTCACTGGGTTCCTTTCAGGCTTCCCTTAGGAGAGATCTGTTCTTTCCAGACCTAGATCCTCTTTCCCCACGAGAACCTGACACACTAAGGACCCCTCCCACCCCCACTGGGCCACCCTGTTCAGTGATTGCATTTAGCTTGGGGGCCTGGAATTCCCGAGAACCACATAGACACAATCGTCACTCCCCTGCAGGGGGAGTGGAGGGCCCTGGGGAGAGGGTGCCTGTGAAAAAGACTGGCAAGCGGGGCAAGGAGCCTGGTCATTAGAATCTGCTGGTTCTCAAAATGTGAATTCCACCCCCTGAACAAATACAACATAACCCCAGACACCCACTTCCCTCACTCAGCTGCCTCTCCCACAGCTCTGCCGTCAGAGAACACAGTTAAGCAGGGTAACGGGGCCGCATTCACTCAGCTCATGGGGGCAGTGGGCTAATAGCCTTCCATCTCCTGATGCCTAGCTCCTCTGGCTCGCGGCCCTCCCCCGACAGCTGTCTTTGACCAGCACTGCAGTTAGAAGTGAGACCTCACTGCCCACTCTAATGGCAACTCAGCCGGTGGTTTGCCACAAGCCCAGGAAGGGCTAAGTGTGGCCTGGGGCAGGGGAGTGGGGGTGGGGGGTGTCTGCTCAGACTGCCTGGCCCCGCTGTGGTCCTGCCTGCCGGGACCCAGATGCCCACTGCTGGTCCGGCTGCCCCCTGCCCGGGACCTTGTCTCTTCTCTGAAGTGCAGCCAGCAGCACCTGGTCCCCGCCTCTGAGCCTAAAAGAGCCAGGGGAAGGGATGTGGTGCCTGAGCAGATGCTGGCCCACTCGGGGTATCTCACTTCCTGGGGGCACAGCAGGCACCCCAGTGGGTAGATGCCACTTTAACTACCAGCTCTCCTTGCATGAGAGGAGCTTAAGGGCAGGACCTGGGGCCTCAGAGGGGGGCTGAGCTGGATCCTCTGAGCCATGCTGGTTTTGTCTCAAGTTGCTGGCCCCTCCTATCTCATTTGCATGCCCCTCCCTCCTCCCTCCATCACTTGCTAGCCCCGAAGCAACAGCATCTGTTTGTGGATAAACCAGAGCTGAGAGGAACACCACCAAGACAGAGAAGGCGAAAGGCAGGGAGAGGTTTGTCCCTTTAAGGCCCAAACCCTTGCTTTTTGTCAAGGGCAGAGTCTTTCCAGAGAGAGTCACAGATCACAGAGAGTCAAAGCTAGTTGAACCCTCTTGATGGAGGGACTAAGGCCCAGTGAGAAGGAAGGGCTTTCCCAAGGCCACAGAACCACACAGTGACACACATGGGACCAGAACTCCAAGTCCTCGACTACCCTTCTTTGACCCTTCCTGTCCCCCTGGTCTACAAGCGGCTGGCTCTGCCTCACCATGGGGTGGCGTCCTCTGCCTGCTTCCACCCCGGAGAGCGACCCAGCTTCCCGGAGAGGACCCCAGACCCGGCGTCCAGGAGTGTGGGTCCCTCCCAGCTCTGCACCAGCTTGCCCCTCGCCTGGGAGACGATGCCGTCCTCTCTAGGCCTCAGCTTCCCTTCTGCAGAACTGGCCGGACAGGGAGGGGAGTGAGGGCTGGTCTGGGTCATCCCTGAGGTCCCGTCCTCTCTGAGCTGTGTGGTACGCATGCCTGGCAATAGGCTGGAGGCCTTCTTCTGCCCGGCCTGGGTTTGGGCTGCGCTGGGTGGGCCAGCCCTGACTCTCTGTCCTCTCTCCATCCAGTGACGAGGACAACAAGCCCCTGCAGGGCAGCCAGACGTCTCTGGACGGCACCATCAAGCAGCAGGAGAGTGATGACAGCCTGGTGGACTATGGCGAGGGCGGCGAGGGACAGTTCAATGAGGACGGCTCCTTCATCGGCCAGTACACAGTCAAAAAGGACAAGGAAGAGACAGAGGGCAACGAAAGCTCAGAGGCCACATCTCCTGTCAACGCCATCTATTCTCTGGCCTAACAGAGCCCCCCAGGCACAGCCACTACTTTGCAAGTAGAAGGAGGGGAGAGGGGGAGATGAGCCGCTGCAGACCTACCACAAAGCCGCCACCACCTTCAGGGACAAGGGTACAACATGGGAGTCTGCCAAGCTGTGAGGACCAGTGACCACCCAGCCAACCGCAAGCCCCCTCCCGATGACCCCCCCCCGGGGTGCCACCGGTGGGCGAGCTGGAGCCATGGCTAAGCTCAGCTGGAGGGAGCCCAGGTCCCTTGCTCAGCCTCACAGCCACCCCCAGCCTCTACCCACACTGCCTGCCCTTGACCTCAACACACACACTCACCAGTTTCTGTTGGTTACGGTACTTACTCATTGTCTTTATTTTTGCTTTGTGGGTCTTCTCCTCCAGACCCAACATCTCCATTTTCTTTTCCTTTTGAAGAAATGTCCCTGGAAAAAAAGAAAGAATAGGTGGATTCTCCCCCAGGAAACTGCAAAGATAGGCAAAAAAAGGATTGATCCGTAAACGAACATATAGAAAAGCTATAGTATTCAAACCGCGGCTGGGCCAACGTATTTCCGAAGGATGCCTTTCTCGCCAGATGCCTCCCCTGGCCCCCAACCCATCCACCTCAGCCTTGTCAGTTGCTGAGCTGGGCTTGGCTCCTTTCTGGAAAATGACAGTATTTTTGGCAGGGAGAGGGTCAGCAGGCCTCCTTGCCTTGCTCTGGTTCAGTTGGGAGGTGGGCTTACCTCTTGCCCCTCACTCTTACCCTGCCCCTTCCTCTGGAGTGTCTGAGACAAAAGCTGCACTGACTGAAGGAGTTTAAGGAACAGGAGTGGGAAGGACTTCAGCTCCAGTGACTGTGTACCTCAAGCAGAGGAGAACCAGGCATCTGTCCCTAGGGAGCTGTGCCCACCTCGAGAGAGAAGGAAAGGGCTAGGTTTGGACTTCATTCCTCCCCATCAGTGAAAGGATGTGGGAGAGAGGACCACACCCACTGCATCCAGAGTAGAGGGTGCCTCCCACCTGGTCAGGGTCTGTGCTGCTGCCCTCCAGGAGATGGACCCCTGCGACGTGAAGGCTGTGCTGGTGTGCTTGGGGGTGGAAAGCACTGCTCCCCCTTTCGTCTCTAGCAGATAGCAGCTCCTCAGTTCTGTATGATGTTGAAACTGGTGTTTTGTGGCGTGTGGATGGGGCCCTGCTGCCCCCAAGACTGAGCCCGTGTGTCCTTTCCTTAGGGTATTTACCTATCAGGAGACAACGCCCCACCCCCCCCACCCCCCGCCCCGCAGGAACGCGGCACTAACAGTGCTGTAAAGCCTGGCCTGGGAGTGCTCTTCGTATGCCTTATGCAGCTCTGACCTGTCCCGGCAGTTCCCAGGTTCCCAGCCCCTCCCTGCAAGCCTTGAAGCCTCCAGTGACATCTGTCTCAAGGAGAATGGGGCGGCCTATGCAAGCGTCACAGCAGAACCAGAAGCAGCCACTCAAAATGTGCCCTGCAGCCCATTGCCCCAGATGGAGACACTCGCAGACCTGCAGTTCTCTGAGACCCAAGGCACTGCCTTCATGCTCCCCACCTATTCCATTTTGAAACCAAAGGTACCTAGCCTCAGAGAGAGAAAGAGAGAGACCTAGAGCCTAAGAGTAACCCTTCAGCTGTTGCTGCAGCTAAAGTCGGTTTCAGGAGGATGAAGCTGACCCCCAGTAGTGGACCACCTGCCACAGACACAGCCTCTGATTGGAGCCTCCAGCTTCTTGCGAGGCGACCTGGGCAGGAGCAGGGCTGTGTCCTTCAGAGACGTTATTAAAGCATCGTTTGCCACACGTTTAAGCCACAAAGGTATTAGCAATGCTTGCATCACTTAATAATCAGTCAGTTGAAGGTCAAGCCCATAGGCACACCTACTCTGTCTGCAGGTGAGAAAATGTAGCCCAGAGCCGAGCCAGTTATGTTGTCTGAACCTGAGCGAGTAACTGTCCTTTGGTCCAAGCCGTAGCCAGGCGTGCTGCCCGGAAGCCTGGGGGCAGCTCTCTCGTGATGATAGGGGACAGGGTGAACAGCAGGGGGCTGGGGAACCGGCGCAGGGGTCCCCTCCCCTGGCTCCCCTCCTCCACCCGCCTGGATACTGCCGGGCATTCCGGTAGCCTAGGGAATGTCAGGGAAGTGTGCCTGCGAGCTGGATTACAGGGCCGGCCTTTCCAGGAAACACTCTGGATCTGAGCAGAGCAGTCCGTCTCTCGGGCCCTCATTCCATACTGCACGGTCCGCACTGGTAAACTCATTGCACCGGAAGTAAGCTCTGTAGGCAGGATGGGCCGTAAGATGTCACACCCGTCCCCCTGCCTCAGGAAGGTCCTCCACACAACTGATGATGGGGGAAGGGCTGACAGCCGTGGAACTGAGTCTTGGGACAGAGTGGCATTGGTTGGGGGTACTCAGTGCTTAACCGCCAGTGGCTCCAGGCTCAAAGGGAAGCGCTTTGGAGGGGGAACTTGGTCCTGAAGGCTGGGCAAGACAGGGGCAGTCCTGCTTCCTGAGCCTCTCTTCTCTGCCCCCTTGGGGCAAGTTGCTGAACTTGTCTGTATTTTGGTGCCTCTGTCTCCTCTAGTCAGTCCCTCCTTTGAAAACCTGTCCCCACAGAGGGGCACGGGCCCAGCTAAAGGAGCGGGGAGGCCAGTGTCTGGGGAGGGCACCACTGCAGGGCCGGGGGACAGCTGCCTCTCACCTTGCCTGGGTCGTGATGAATGGGACCCTTCTTTCCTTACCTTGCTTTTGGGGAGATGGTTGAGTTTCAGCTGAAAACTAGCCGCTTCCCTCGTCCGTTGCCTTTGCCCTGAGGGGTCGGAGGCATTTGGTCTACCCCCTTCCTGGCGGGTCCCAAGGTCCGAGAGGCTGCCGGTGCCAGTACTGCTCACCCTGCAAGGGGACCGCAGCCTGGGCCCAGACAGTGCTTTCATGGTTTCCGTGCACGCAGTTAGCCCTGGAAAAGGGGTGGGAACAGACCCACAGATGTCTGTGGCTTTTCCAGCTGCTGGACTGCCTCCCTGCACACAGCCGGCAGCTGCACCGGCACACTCACGGCAGACCTAGGCCCCTTTGCAGGGCGGCACTTTCGGGGGAACAATCCAGATTACGACCTTGTCTTGAAGAGGATGAGTCCATAGCCAGGCCCGCTGGAGATGAAATGTAAAGGGCTGTGTGGGGTGCCGTGCACAGCTCAGGGCAGGGGAAGGAGGCTGCCCAAGCTGGGCCCCACTTGGGCGATTCTTGGAGGCCAAACCAAGAGAGACAGAGTCTGATCCGAAGGAGAGCGAATTTTCCCCAGGAACAGCACAGGCAGCAGCTTTTTAAGGCTCCTGGGGCTCTTTGCAGTATCAGAGCCAAGTCACAGAGCATCCCAAACAGCCCGTGTGACGAGAGCCGTGGGGATTTCACACACTCTTGCCTCAGTCTTTGCAAGGCTGCTCCACTAACACGCTGAAAAGGGGAGGCTTCCTGGGCTCTCAGCTGGTGGGGCTGGTGTCAGGAATCACTTCTCGGTGGGGGGGCACAGAGCCCACTCCCCGCCCGCCCGCGATACCTCGGTCACCACTGCAGCAGCCCCTGCCACACACACACAAGCCCGTGTTGTAAATCGTTCCACCCAGCTAGGTCCACTGGAAAGAAATCACCCTGTGGATCCTGGTTGATCTTTACATGGTGGCTTAAGAGTAGCATATAGGGAGATCCCTGATTAAAATAGAAAACCAGAGGAGTCAAACGAATGAAACAAAGAGCTTGAAATGTCAGGAGGACACTCAGTGCCCCGGTCAGAGCCCGACTCCTGGGCAGCCCCTCCTTGACACCAGGCAGGGACCACCCCATGGGAGTTCAAGCCAACCTTGTGGCTGTCCCCAGCCTGCCCAGACCAAGCCAGGGCAGTGCCCTTTCCTTCCCTCGCCTACTAAGAACGGGTCCTGAGAAGGAGCAGAGGGAAAGGAGGACAGCTGTCCAGGGAAGCCACCAGACCCCACCACCCAGTGTGTCAAGCCACACCCGAAACCAGTGTCCCTCTAGCAGTACATTAGTATTAAATGGATGTTTTGTAATGATAAGGATGGACGGGAAATAGGTACAAAGCTGTCTAGCTTAAGACAGGATCAGATTTCAGCATGCAGAGGGATCGCAGAGCTGATCTGATTGAAAGTACGCATCTAAGCTAAAATCCAGGGAGGTAAAGGGACTTGCCCGAGGTCACACAGCTAGTAAATCAAGGTGAGGTGGGGCTTGAGCTCAGGCCTTCGGACTCCTTGTTCAGTGTTCTTTCATCTCACCGCAGCTGCCGCCTTGGGAACAGCGGTGTTACTTAAGATCTGGCCTTCTGGTTCACTGTCTCCCACGTCTCTTTCCTCTTCTCCCACATCCCCATACACCTCCGCAGATGAAATCAGTGGATTTTTCTGAGTCCCACATCAGCCAGTCTGTGCCAGCCTGTGGTGAACCAGCCATGCTGTTAAGGGGAGACCCAAGCCAAGAGAAGAGAGTGACGAGCTGATTGGTGTTTGTCACCATGAAGCCTAGAGTATCCCCTAGGGTGGTGTCTCTCGCTTCGTAACACATCGGGCCCCCAGCATACTCTGTCCCTCGGAAGAGCGGGTGTAGAGGGCGCTGTCCCCTCCACCCCCGGCCGCAGGGTGCCGAGGGGCAGCAGGGCCCATGGAAGCTCCACCCCCAGGATCTGCTGGGCTGGAGGTCAGCACGTGTAAAGACTTCAGTGAAGCAATAAATACAAAAATCTGGGAGAAGAAATCCAGAATTTTGTGCACTTCTCTGTTTCTTTTTCAAAAAGGATGCGGATCAGGTGACCCTGCCCTGCTCTCCTTTCTGATTCCCAAATTCGACGTCCTCAGTCAGTGTTGTCCCTCTGCCCAGCTCCCAGCTCTTTGCCAACCTCACATCCTCCTGCACTGAGCATCAGTTGCCTGTGACGTGGCCGCCTTCTGTCCTGGTCCCACCCTCACCCATGCTGGGCCCTGGAGGACCTCTGGCCCTTCACCTCCCTTCAACGCACACATTTTCCAGTTTGTTCCTTTCAGTGGGGAAATCTTTTCCGAATGTCTCCATCCCTTCCCACCTACCCACACACCCACAAATTGGTCTGATCTTTTCTTTCATTGGTTAAATATTTAACTCACCATGGCACACCTTGTTTTAACCCCTCTCACATCGTGTTCTTTCCTTTTTGCGAGTTGTTTTGCATTAACCAACGTTGTCAGTGACAGATGCATATCTGAGGGTGTCACGCTCGACCTTCAGCAGGGAAGGCTTCTGGGTCGTGAGGACCATCTAATATGTGGACTTATAAACTGACTGCATGAGCAATGAAAAGGCCAAATTATTCAGAATTTTTTTTGAATCACTGTAAAAAAAAACTGATTTCTTTTGTATAGAGAACACTAAACGTATAATAAAAGTTGTTCAAAATGGACTCTGGCCGTGTAATTTGTTCATTTTCCTTAGTGGGTAGAAGAGGGATGTCCAGGGATTAATGATAGAAATGAATCATGGGGTTTTTCATGGGCAACAGACAACATACACAGAGAATTCTGCGATACCAGCCCCCATCTTGAAGTTGGTCTTATCTTGGAAAACTCATTGGCACAGTTAGTGTTTTCAACATAGAACGAGTGGTATAGGAACGTGCTCAGCCATGGAGACACCCCTGATTCAACGCAACTGACGTGTGCTTGTGCACAACCACCTGTTGAGAAGTGCCGTGTAGGGATGTTGGGAGAAGGAAAGGAATGTGCAGTGAAGCTCTGCCTCCTAGCCACTCCTCCTTTGCAGCCCTGCCTGCCCTGAGATGTGAGAACATTGGCATATGCCCTGCCTTGTGCCTGACACAGAACAGACATTTCATATCGTTGAAAGGATGAATAAAACTGCTTACAACAAACCAAAACCCCCTCTTAATAGACTCAAAGGAATCTCAATCAACAAGCAAGTAGAGAAGGGAAGGAAACAGAGAGAGCTGTGTTGGTTAGGGACACCGCTCAAGTTTCATCACGCCGCCTTTCTTGATACTTCGGCCTGTAGTTGTGCACACTCCCCCTGAGGAGAGGCTGAAGACCATCGCCCAGGCAGCGTGAGGATGCACCCAGACACTGTTAAGTCCCCTCCCTTTCCTCAGGATAGTGTGGGGAGTAGAGTGGTTCTGCTTGTGTAGAAAGATAACTAGTGGTTTATAGGCAGTAATGGGAAATAAGGGCAAAAAGATTCCCCTGCAAATGTAGACCTAAATCTCTCGGACAAAGAACTGCAAAGTAACTATCCAAGTCACCTGTGTTTATTCTTCCTTCAGAAAAGATCGTTGACTTGAGGGGTTATTGCTTCATTAGATTAAAATAAGACCTTATTTCCAGGTCTGGCTCCTTCTGAATAACTCATTGGGTTTATCACACACCACCTCTGAACCTCCCTATTCACTTGGAATATGAGAAAGACCTTATCATTCTCAAGTTCACAGATTGTCTCAGAAATTTGCTCCTTGTGTCCACTTACACTGTCCCTCCATTAGTCCAAGGCCTCATCCTGAATTGACAGTGTCCTTGCCTCCTGTGTTGCCTACTCCCCCTGAAACTGCAGCCAAAAGGGTCTTCTAAAATACAAATCTGATCATGTCACTCCTTTACTGGAAACCTTCAAGTTTGCTACAATAACCTTGTTTGCTGTAATAACCTTGTTTGCTATAATAGGATAAAATCTAAACTCCATGGTTTGACATGTTAGACCTTACATCTGCAGCCTCATTTTTTTTTTTTTTTTTACTACTCACATATACCCTAAATTCTAGCCATTTCAAGCTATTTCCAGCTCCCCTGACATGCAAAGATTTCTCAGACTTCTCAACTTCGGAAATTCAATTGAGCTCAAAAAGCACCTATTAATAACCTACTCTGGGCCAGTTAATGACATAAAGTAAGTAGGATAGAGTTCCAGTCCTCAGGAAATTCAGACTGTCACGGGCGACAGTCAGGTAACAAAAGCAATGTGATAGTGTCCAGGACAGCGGGCTCAACAGCTGTGGGTTCAACAAATGAATTATGGCCCAAAGGTGAGTCCGCTTGGAATATTCTCCTCTCAACCTTCCAGACCCCCCTCCCTCTGGATAATTCATAATCCCTGGAGTTGATGCTCACAACCAAGCCTTGTAAGTCCTGATTCCAGGCTCTCATACCTCTCTAATCACCTTTCTCCTTACAGATCATCTCTCTGGGCTCCTGGAAGGCAGGCTGTCGCCTCCGTGCTGCGTCACACATCTTTAACAGGACGTGCAGGTGACACTGTCTCAGGAAGTCCTCCCTGATCCTGATATGACCTCACAAGTACACACGTATACACACACACACACACACACACACACACACACACATCAGCACGGTCTGGTTGAGATCCCCTCGCTATGCCCCCAGAACACCTATTTTATATCTCTCACTGGGGCTTGTAATACAACATTTATTGTCTGTTTCTTTCACTAAATTGTGACCATCCTAAGTGTAAGAGACCATTTTTTCACCTCTGTATCCACAGGCCAGTCTGGCACAGAGCAAGGACAAAATGAAAGAATATGAGTGAATAAGTGGATGAATGAATGACAGAGACAGCTTGTGGCTTTGAAGGAAAGAAGTGGTCAGGTGAATTCGAGACTTTTGTGTCATCCTCTTTGGATATTTGGATTTTGGACTTGGATATGACATTTGGGGGGTCCACTGGCCCATTTTTAGAGCAGGAGCCCCCTCTCAAGGGGACAGAAGTGGAGAGATGAAGCGACCATCTTATTCGAAGAACATCAACCTCAATTTAACTGAGGCCAAACAAAGAGAGGCCCACCTCCCTTCAGAGCCCCGGGAACCCCCAGAATATCTGTCATCCCTCATCCCTGTCTTCTGAAGGCTGCGCCTCCCAGCCCATTAGAAATGCTAATCTCCAGCGTGGAGTTGGATTAACTGACCCAGTGGGAGGGGACAAGTCATCTTCCAGTCTTTATTAAGAGTGAAGGCTATACCCGCTCTTGCCCAGCTGCCCCCAAAGGGATGGAATCTGAGGATTCGTTATGGTTCCTCTCATCAAGGCAGCCTCTACCGCTCAACACCATATTAGATGGATGCGGGCGGGGGAGGGCCCATTTCAGCCACCCTCTCCCCACTTAATGCATCAGAGCCCATTTGTTTGATGTTGGTTCCTGCTGGAGCACGGACCAGGCAGTGGGCCTCAGAGCAATTTGGAGCCACAGCTGCGGCTCAGCAGCCCAGCTCCCCACCCCCACTCCCACCCCCCTCCCCAGAACTTGCTGCTGATTAGCCCCAGACCCCACGATAGAGAAGCACAGCTTTGTGTAGACAGGGAACAGTCTGGCAGGGTCCACAAACAGACACTCAGTCCTGGCTCAGGATCTGCAGGAACTCATCTTACCCACCCTAAACAGGAACTCTGACCCCTCAGGCTCAAGTAAGAGACCACAGCAGAGGGCGGGCTGTGTCTGGAGGGCAGGGGAGTAGTTCACTCTGAAACAGACAAACAAAATTACTTAGTATATATTTAAAATCACAGTTGCCCTCTAACATTGCTGAATCCTATTAAATGGAGGGTCCAGGATTGGTCTGGGTAGGGAGTTTGCAGATAGCAGCAAGAGAATCCTGCATAACAGAGGGGAGAGATTTGAGAACTCTGGAGCAATCCAGGGCAAAAGGCAGCTGAGGCGCAGAGACAGGCAGAAGGAAGATTAGAGTAGTGGTTTCCAAGTATGGTCCCTAGACCAGCAGCATCAGAATCACCTGGGAATTTATTAAAATGCAGATTCTTGGGCCCCACCCTGATCTATTGTCTCAGAAACTCTGAAATCTGTGTTTTAACAAACCCTCTAGGTGATTCTGAGGCAGACTGAAGTTTGAGGACCCCTAGACTAGAGGGCCACAATGAGAAGGCTGGGCACTCTGGGATGTGGCCCTACCTGGTGCCCCCAAATTGTCACTCAAATTTACCCAATTGATGAATTAGCTTCGTGTGAGTAGACGTTTTATAAAAACTAGCAAAGTTGGTGAATTCTACATCCAAATTGACGCAGGATGAAGCAGAGACCACAGGAGAATGTAGAGGTCAGAGCACAAGACCTCAGGAATTAGCAAAAATTATGCGAGAGACTTTGATTTCCACAGACCATGGAATTGGCAGGCAACTAAGCCATTTATATGTAGATGTCAAAGAGGCAAGAGGGCACCAGCTGGTATTTGGGTCACCGTGCATTTACATTAAGTGACTCAGGAGAAGAGTAACTAATAATGTTGACGCCGGCCAACTGTGCAAAGCAGAGGGCTGCGCACTTTATGCAAATGTTCTCTCAACCTCACACCAGCCCTCTGAGGCAGGTAGCTTTATATCCTGTTACTCATGAGGAAACTGTGGCTCCACATGGCTGAATAGCTTGCCCAAGGTAGGTGACAAAGCCAGAACCAGCTGTCAGGTCCGTCTGACTCTGAAACCTCAGCTTTCACTGCTACACCTGGGTATGAATGGGCATCATTGTGAAGAATTAGCCCTGGCGACGTGCTTCGAAGGCTTCATGCCAGAGCAGCCCCTGCCAGCTCTTCACAGGACCCGGCAACGGTTTATCCCTTCCTGCTCTGCGCTGCTGTAGCAGGACATGTGGGCTCCTGACTCCACCCCAAGAGAGCCCAGGAGAGCTCAGGAGAGGTTGGGGTGCCGTGCAGCCACTGGTCATGGGATGAGGGGCAGGGAAGCCATAGGCGCTCATCCTTCTGCAAGTCGGCCTTGAGTACCAAGAAAGAGACAGGGCTCGGCAGACAGGGCAGTAAGGTCCTAGTTGTGTGACCTTGGGCAAGTTACCTAACCTTGCTTTGCCTCAGTTTCTTCATCTATAAAACAGGGGTTATAATTGTAGCTACCTTTTAGGTTGTTGTAAGGGTCAAATTAGTTAAAATATGAAAAATGCCTGATGCATAGTAAGCACTATATAATAATTTGTTAAATTTAGATAAATGAATGAATCCCCTTACACTTTCCCCTTCTCCTGCCTTCTCGAATGTTCACCCTGACCTTGACTCCTTCCTTCAAAAGTCCTTCCCATCCTTCCAGCCAGGCTCAAACCCCTCCTTTCATAAGTACCTTGGCCCACAGGTCTGTCTCTCTCCAAGGAGCTTCTCTTGAACTTCCTGCCTCCCCTGCCGCTTGGCCTTCAGCATAAGTGCCCAACTTGTCCCCCCTATGCCTGGCCAGTCTACAGGCCTCTGGAGGGCAGGACCAGAAGCTCATGACTCTGAACCTTTGTGGTACCTCATGCACAGTGGGTGAGCCACTGATCTTTAGGACTCAATGGTCCCCGCAGGGTAAGCAGGCCCTCCTTGTATTCAAGCTGTCTGCATTACTGTATTTACTGCCCAGCTAGTGGTTTAGATTGTGGGGCATCAACTGGGTTGGGGGTGAGGGGATGGGGAGGGTGGGGTGAAAGGGGATGGGAGCAGGCAGTTTTTGTCTTCCTAAAAGCAAGTTTACCACATTCCAAGTGGTTGGAGGTAAGGGCCAGTGATGAGTATTGAGAGCTAGAGGTTCATTCTACAGCCCCATTAATAAATTTTCCCAGAGTCCCCTAAGTGCTCTTGTCTCCCTTGAATGCCTAGGAACCCACTCTCACTTATCGGAAAGGACTGTCCATCTTTCACCTCCCTCCCTCCTGCCCCTTCTAGCTCCAGCCTGGATGTTAGGACACAGCACAACCCTTTACCCACCAGACAACCCACATGGCAAAAGGGGATGAGGCGAGATGTCTGGAAGGCCTGGGTTTGTCCCAAGGGATCATGACCACAGGACAGAACTCAGCCAATGTCCCCTCCATGAGCTCTCACAGCCCTGGTCCAGATGCAGTTGGATATAGTTACCTCCCTGGGGTCATTTCCCCTGAGATTTAGGAACCCAGTGCCCAAGGTCAGCACAGGAGAAACCACCTCTTCTAGGCCACAGGTATAAGACTCAGGGCTCCTTCCTGCTCAACACTGACACACCTCTCCCCAAGGAAGGGGAGTTTGGCAAAGACCATCATTGATGCAATCAGCTCTTAGGTCCAGAGAAGCTAAAATCTGCCATCCTTCTCCCTCCCAAGGCCCAGCAACAACCTCCATGGGAAACAAAAAACAAAAAGTCCTTCTTCCTGAACCACATGGGTGTCCTTCCCAAGTTTTCCTCAGGGCTGTGCCCTGGTGTGGCTGAGGTAGTCAAGGCCACAGGCTAACTGCAGGGGATAGAATACGGGCCGGACTGGGTGTGCACAGGGGCCATTGCGGCAGTCTTTAGTTGGCAGGGTCCTTGGAGTCACCCCAGCCCCTCTCGGTTATGTGCATGCGGCTTGGACCCACAGAGTGTGAGTCCTGGGCCATCCCCTCATCCCACGGGTTCCCCACATCAAACGCTAAATCCAAATTTGGCTCTGCCACACCCCCAGTGAATGCCCCGCCCTTGCCTTCCACATTAGCTAAGGCCTCCTTGGGGAAAGCAGGCCCACATTTCAAATTATGGCCAACCAGACTGCATTTGAAAAGGCTGAAGGCTTCTCGAGGGGGAAAAAAAAAAAAAAAAAATATATATATATATATATATACACAAACATAAATAGACTCATTCTAAAGACAGGTAGAAATAGTTTGGGATTTTCAGCTGCCCTAGACTCCCTCTGGCCCTCTATCTATCTCCCACCAAAGCAGACAGCGGGGAGCTGTGCTGAGTTTGGGAAAGTTGGGGGCAGAAGAGACAATATGATAATTCTCAGGAAACTCGTCTTATCCTAAACTGAGGAATATGTAGGTATAACTTTCACTCCCAGGAGCAGGTAGGCCCCAGACCAGCGCAGAGCCTCTTCACCCCTTTCCTCCCTCCCCCAGTCCTCCCCAACATCCACCCCTTTCCATTTCTGATTGTCCAGCCCCTCTTCAGAGCTGTCAGGCACACTCTCGCGGGTCCATCAGTGGCTTTTAACGGAGCCCCCGGCTTTCATCCTATTAGTGAGGCTGGGAGTAATTACGACTTCATTAGCCAAATAGGTTCTTGGTTCAGAGACACCCCCCCCCCCCCCCCCCCGCCACAGAACAAAATACACACCCGCTTCCCTCCATCTGAAGTCCGTCCCCTGGGGTGCCAGCTAACAATGTAGCAGGCTCCAGGGAAACAGTCAGGGAAGGGGGAAGAAGCCAGGGACGGCTGGCCAGTGGGGAGGAGGCCGGCAGCCCCCCCTCCTCCGGGGCGCATCTGTCAGCTGGCTGGCCCCCCGGAGAGATTTTTGACAAGGAAAGGGATGGCACTCCAGCAAATGAGGAGCATGACCCCTTGCATCTGTCTGCTGCCCCTTGCCCTCTGGCCCTGCTCGCCTCCCAGTCATGACTGGCCATCGGTTGATGGCCAGTTCACTTCCCCGATGGACGGACAGGGCAACTGCCTCCTCTCGGGGGCTCGCTGGCCAATGCCCAGGGGCCTCTGGAGAGTTGGAGTCCCCAGATCCCCCACCCCCAGTCTCCCTTCTATACTTCAGCTGCTGCAGCTCCAGAAACAAGGAAGCAGAGGGTCTGCCAGGCAAGGACAAAGCTGTGCCCCAGGACCACCTGTCCAGGGACTTTTAGCTAGGCCTGGCCACCAGAGCAGGCAGGCAGGTCCCTGACACCAGCGAGAGATTCCACCGCTCCTCTGTCACTGGTCTGACATCCCAGTGTTAGAAAGTTTTTGGGGGATGGATGGACCTAGAGAATATCATACTAAGTGAAGTCAGAGAAAGACAAATATGACATGATATCACTTATATGTGGAAGCTAAAAAATAATACCAATGAAGCTATTTACAAAACAGAAACAGACTCATAGACATAGAAAACCAACTTACGGTTACCAAAGGGGAAGGGTGGGGAGGGATAAAATCAGGAGTATGGGATTAACAGATACACACTGCTATATATAAAATAGATAAACAACAAGGATTTACTGCATAGCACAGGGAACTATATTCAAAATCTTATAATAACCTATAATGGAAAATACTCTGGAATATATATATATATATACCTGAAACTAACACAATATTGTACACCTGAAACTGACACAATATTGTAAATCAGTTATACTTCAATTTTTTTAAAAAGAACAAAAAAAAAAGAAGGAGTTTTCTTTGGGTCTAAATTAACTCCACATTGCAATTAAAACCATCCCCACTTAGGAAATTGCTTATTGTCCTTCTCTCTTCCTGTTCTTTTAATAGGTTTAGAAGCATGGAGTCCAATCCGCCTGACTCTAAGCCGGACCCAGCGAACCTGCTCTAGTCTGACCCTTCCTCAGTTACTCCCAGCCACATGGTTTTAGTCACAATCCCCTCCCTGTCCCAGGTAAGCATCCAGGATGAGGCCACACCAGCTCCGGCCGCTCCTGCTGCCCCCACTCTCTACCAGGAGAAAGTGCAGGCTCCCTGCAGACCCTCAGGCACATGCCTCTTTGTCCATGAGGCTCCCAGAGAGCGCTGGCTGCTGCTTCTGGGGGCTTTGCAAGTAACAGCTGGTGAATTCTCATTCCTGCTGAGGGCCCCTCTGTTTGGATCCTCAGCCGGCAAGACACCGTCTGCTGAGGCTGGACCCAGAGACAGGAGGATAGATGAGATGACCTCCAAACAGCCCTGCCACTTACCAGACTCCAAGCCACATGTACCCTGGCCCTGAATCTGACCTGACCCTGTTCTGCCCCCAGGCCCGATGGTCTGCCTCAGCCCTCCCTCTCCCTAATCCCAATCCACAAGCAGCCCAGAGGCCAGGCAGGAGGACCCCTGCTCTGTGCCCTTCCAAGGAAAGGGAGTCCCCAGAGGCCAGCCCAGCTGTACACACTGCGCTGCTGCTTGTGTTCCCTGAAAGCAACTGTCCTTTTGTTAATTTTGCAATTTCCCCAAGTGCCAGGAGCATCTCATCTGACAGTCACAGCATCTGTTCTTCTCACTCTCCAGAAGGCTGGGTGGGAGCAGTGCCAGCCCCTTCCCTGGGGCTCCCCCTGCCTCACGTTCCTTCTGCCAGTTTGGACACCCTGATCACCTGGTCCCCTGGGAGCACCTCCAGTTCCTCTACATCCCTGGTCCTGGCACCCCGCCCTGTGACCTCAGCTGGCAGCCTCGATAACCATCTCCCCTTCTGAAACCAAGTTCACTTGCCCAAGCAGGTAGGCACCTGTCCTATTCCTTAGGGGGCTATAGGGGAAGAGGCTATTCTTTCATTGGAGGCCCACCCAGGCCCCTAACAGGTACAGGAGACTCAGGGGGGCAAGAAGAAAGCTGGCCTGCCCACTGCCCCCTTCCCTATACACACAGTCCTTGGACTGCTCAGTTCCAGGGCAGTGGAAGTTCTGGTTGGGCCCTCAATCCAGAAGACCTACCAGGAATCTGGCCTGCCCTGTCCTGAGCTTCTGCACAGGGTTTCCCAGCCTCGGCACTGCTGACGTTTGGGGCTAGGTAGTTCTTAGTTGCGTGGCTGCCCAATGCTTAATAGGCTATTGAGCAGCGTCCCTGACCTCTACCCCCTAGATGCCTAACACACATTCCACCCCCCCCACACACACACACCCATCGTGATAATGAAAAATATCTCCAGACATCTCCAAATGTCCCCAGGTTGAGAACCACTGAGCTAAGGCAAGAAGGAAAACTGACACCTGAGCATCAGTGACTGACACCCCCCATGTTTCTGATTCCCAGGCTCCAGGTGACAAAGGGATGGCTCAAACTAGGCATTGGCAAACATTTTCTGTAAAGGGCCAGATAGTAAATAATTTCAGCTTTGCAGACCATATAGCCTCTGTGGCAACTATTCCACCGCCAGTGCAGCATGAAAGTGGCCAGAAATACACAAATGAACAAGTGTGACTGCGTTCCAATAAATCTTTATTTATGAACGTTGAAATTTGAATTTCATATTCTTTTGTCAAGTGTCACAAAACTTTTTTCTTTTTTTTTTCCAACTATTTGAAACTTTGAAACACACACTTAGCACTTGGACCCAAGGATCTCAGAGGGATCACAACACCAGGTTGGGGAGGGAGGTAGCCAAATGTGGCCCAGCATGGTCTCCTCTGCCCCATCCTGAATCACAGAGTAGAATGGATGACCCACTAATCAAGCCATTTAACAAATATATGTTGAGCACCAGATACTATGCTGAGGGTGCAAAGGTATAAGACACAGGGTGAGACACCCCATCCCCATACAGATTAGTGACAGGGTTGCCTATGAAGTGACAAGGACACTGAAGAGGACCACCTAGTACCCAGGAGAGTCGGAGGCAGATTAGGCTTCCTGGAGGTGGGACCTCTGGGCCAATCCTTGAGAGCAAGGAGGACTTAGCCAGGTATACCTAAGGGAGAAAGATAACCATTTCAAACAAGGAACAACACTAGAAGAGTGAAATGAGAGAGTCCAGCCCCTTCCAAAAAGGGCAGGCAGGTCAATATGCCTTGAGTGAGCTGGGGATATGCAAGACAAGGGCTGCATAAAGAGGGGCCAGATGACAATAGCCCGTGTGTCACAGGAAGGAGCCTGCCATCAACCTGGAGGCAAGGGAAGCTGAAGAATTTTTAGCAGGAAAGTGGCATGATCTGATTTGCATTTTAGGAAGCTCCCTCTGACTGCAGTCTGGAGGGTGAATGGGAGGGGGCGAGACTGGAAACAGAAAACCTGGGAGGACAGATGGTAAGAATTCAGGTGAAAACGGGTGAGGGTCAGAGCTAAGACTGTGGGAGGGAGGCAGGGTGGGGCGGGACATGTATAGGAGAGGCCCTTGGGAGGCAAAGTGGGAGGACTGAGTGGTTCGCAAGACACAGGAGTGAGGGTGAGGGAGGGAGAAGTCACAGAGGATGTGACGGTCTGGGGGGTGCCATTCATGGGACAGGGAACCCAGGAGGAGAAGCAGGTGGACAGGGCAAAGAGGGATGTATCAACCAGGGTTATCCCAAGAGACAAAACAAGTAAGATGTGTGTGCACAGGTGCATGTGTATGTACATATATACACACATACACACACATACACACACACACACACACACACAAACATATGATTTATTTCAAGGTATTGACTTACATAATTGCGGGGGCTGGCAAGTCTGTTTTCTGTAGGCAAGCTGGCAGGCTGGAAACTCTGGTAAGAGCTGATGCTGCAGTTTGAGGGCAGAATTTCTTCTTCCTCAGGAAAACTTCAGTTGTGCTTTTCAGGCCCTTCAACTGACTGGATGAAGCCCTCGCACATTATGGAGGGTAACCTCTTTACTTAAAGTCAACTGATGGTGGATGTTAACCACATCTGCAAAATACCTTCTCAGCAACACCTAGATCAGTGTTTGATTAGACAACTTGGTACTGTAGCCTAGCCAAGTTGACACACAAAACGGACCATCATGGGGTTGGGGACAGGGGGTTCGTCCCACCTAGAGATGTGAGAGGCCCATGGGCACCCAAGTGAAGACTTCTGGCTGGCTGACGCAGGTCTGAGCCCAAGGATCCTTCCAGGTCCCTGTCACTTCTCCTCTGACAGTGCCTGACTAGCCCGGGTCCCCACCTCCAGGTCTGCGTCTGCTCTAGGCATTCCACCCTCCTCGCCACCCCAAAGTGAACTTCCCAAAGCATAAGTCTCAGCCTGTCTTTTGCCGGCTCAGACCCCTCTGACCGCCCCCACTGTTCTCAGATAAAGACCCTGCAGGGCTCATAAGGCTCCTCGAGGACTGACCACAGTCTACTCCTCCAGCCTCACCTGTTCCTTGTTCCTTCAACTCCAGACATGCTGACCAACTCCTGCCCCAAACTCGCTCACTGCTCTGCCGTGCTACCGCCTGTGCACAAAACGTTGCTTCTTCCGGGAACCACGCCCTCCTTGCCCCTCCCAGCCCATGCCTCATACAGCTGACCTATCTGGTGAGCTCAGAGTCTTCCTTCAGGACTCAGTTAAAATGTTTTCTCTGTTCCCAAGCCTCACTAGGCCAAGGCAGGTACCCCTCCATGATACTTTGTGCAAGTCTGGATTACAGCACTCACCGGAATGTATTTTGATTATTTTTCGTGTCATCTCACCATTACACTGTGAGCTCAAGGGTTCATACTATGTCTTATTCTCCTCAGTGTCCCCAGCACTCAGTACGGTGCTTGGTACAAGAGGTACTCGATATTTGCTTGTGAAACGAATGGATGGATGAAAGGACGGATGTGGTTGGGTGGGTGGATACAACAATTTTCTAACAACTTCTGGCTATCATTGACTGGGCACTTCTCTTGTTCCAGGCCCTGTGCTAGGAACTTTAAGTCCAGAATCAGTCCAGGTTCTTGGCTGCAGGCAGCAGAAGCAGACTTTGGCCATCATAAGCAAAAAGGAAATTCACCAGAAGGTTATCAGATGGATCACAGAATCAGAGGAGGCTATAGAAGCCAACTCAGAAACGGGCAGAAACTGAGGGAGGTTAGCCAGCAGAGACACATGGAGGTCACATCTCAGGAACAGCCTCATCAGGATGCCACCACTGGCGTCGCCCACACTGGACACTCCCTCCAAGGGTGCCAGAACTTTGAGATTCCCACTGCCCCCTCCACTGCTGTCCAACATGTGTACCTCACCTCGTGTGATCCACACAGCCCTTTGAGGCAGGTAATCTCACCTCCATTTTGCAGACGAGGAAACTGAGACTTAGAGAAGCCTAAGGTCGCCAGCCAATCAATAGAGTGGGTGGGGTTGGAATCAATAGCTGTCAGATGCCAAAGCCCATTGCCGTCCACTCCGCTCTGCACTGTCTCCTTCAAGGAGCACCACCCACCGTTCGTATATAAATGCAGTTCCCTGGACAGTGCTACACAGCAGCCCTGAAATTCCAATGTGCTAGCTTTTTTGTAACTATATATTTGGGGTATGTTTTTGGCCCTGACAATGTCAGCACAAGAAGGCTGAGTAGAGAGAGGGTCTGTGCCCTGACGTGGGCTGACTGAAGCTGTTTCCAGGATCTTATACGTCAGCCATCCAGGGATACTGGAAAACAGGGGCCTGGCCTGAGGCTCAGGGAGGCCTGCAGAATCTGGCCAAGGACCCCTAGTGCCCTCACCTGCCTCTTCCAGCTCCCGTGTTCCCAGGCTGCACATTAGCCACCCAGGACAGGCTTTGACAAGAGCACTCAGAGGTCCCTGCTCAGCAGCCCCACCACATCCAGGGTCACAATTTGGCTTTGCCAGAAGATTCCCCCACCAAGGATGTCCTCCCCAGACCCAGATGTCCTGGAGAGGCAGGGAACCCAAGCACCCAATCCTAGTCCCAGCTCCACCTCCACCACTCTGTGACCTTGGCCCAACCTTTCCGGGCTTCAGTTTCCCTATGACTCAATCCTTTCTCTGCTGCCCCTGCCCTCCTACCCTCCCACCTCCCACACTGGCCAAATTGTTCATAAAAAAAGATCTCAGGGTTCTTTGAGCTCTTTGGAGAGACCACATAAATGCAGGGCATTATTAGCATCATTACTATTAAATATTAATAATGACATTAGCATTGTCTATTATAAGCCTGAAAAGAAGCTCCGAGAGCCCTGAGTTGAAATGGCTAAGAGAATAATGAGGCCCCTCTGGGCCGCAGACCCCTTCAGGCCCTCAAGCAAAATTAGGAAGGCAAATGTGGATGGAGTAGTGAGATTCCCAGCCCCCCGCTCAGTTCAACTTGTCTCCTCCTAGACCTGCACAAATCATACTCTTTCCAGTCGCCAACACCCCCATGCCAGGAACGCATTCCACCTCTGCTCTGTCCATCCAGTCCCAATTCAAGATGCACCCCACCCCAGCCCCACTGATGGAAACCTTCACCCACCTCCTAGCTCCCTCTCTCCCCCCATCTGAACTGTCCCAGCGGTTATTCTCCACCATTCATTCACCAGTCAACAAATAGTTATTTGAGTCTCTACTAGGCACCAGTCACTATGTTAAGCCAGGGGCTGGGGTGGAGGGAAGAGACATTAGTGAGATAAGCTCTGCCTTCAGAGACTGCACAGTCGAGGGACTTATAACCAGTATTTTGCATGGCACTTGTTCATACAAAAACTGCTTTTAAAATCATGTTTTATCCACATGTCCTTACAACTATTCTAAGTAGGAATAGGATTATTCCCATTTTACTGATGAGGAACTGGATTCCCAGAGCAATTAAGTGTCCTTCAGTGACCTGCCATTGTCATCCAGCTGGGAGTGACAGAGTCCAGCTCTGGTGAATGTGCATCCAGAGCCACCCAACCCTCAAAGCGGAGAAGGGCTCAGCCTCGTAGGTGCCCACCCTCGTTACAGATGGGGAAGCTGAATCCTAAAAGGGTCCAAAGGGAAGTAGTGACGTTTATTGAGCACCTACTATGTGCTTAATTCAACGCTCACACCAACTCAGCGAGGTTTGTGTCTTAATCCCCATTTTCCGAATGGGGAACCTGGGGCTCTGAGGAGGTAAGTGGCTTGCCCAGGGCCACGCAGCCCAGAAGTAGCACGACTATGTGTCAAGCTGGTCCGGTTTCAGAGCTTTGCCCAACCTGCCTGTCACTCTTCCCCAAAGCTGTGGACGGACCGTCCTGTTACCACCGTCAGACTGCTTCCAGAAAGGTTACAGGCACACTGAAGGCAGACCACATCCTGTGGCTCTCAAATCCCCCACTGTTCTAGGCAGAGACATAGCTCCATAAACACATAAACACTCCTGGGAGCTCTAGAAAAGGTCTGAAGCCTGAAACCAGAGGTAAAGAGGCTGGCGGGGGGGAGGGGCCAGGAAAGGCTATGTGAGGCTTGTCACTGAAGAGGGAGGAGATCAACACCGTCAGGGCCCTGGGGCCTGGCAAGGTCTCAGCTCCTCTCTGGTCCCCTGGGGCTGGCCCGAGGCCCCTCCTTGACCACTGGAGATCCACTGGTATGGCCTCCGGAGGAAGGAGCAGATGGTCTGGGCAGGGTTGGGTGGCCCTCAGGGTGCCTTCTGGGACCCCCCGCTCTGGGATCACCACGTGCTTACAGACAGATCAGTGACCCGTTAGATTAGCTGCCTGATCATCTTTGGATGGCCCTTCTCTGCCCCATCTGGACGTCTGTGGAAACTCAACTTGGAGATGAGGTGTCCTGCTCTAGACAACAGGGAGACACACTGATTAGCCACAGAAAGGAGAGGGGCCCCTTACAGTCAACCGTGCTGAGGATTCTGGGATCTGACAGGCACCAAAAAAGAGTGAACTGTCCTGTCCCCTGCTTTGCCCACCTGAGAAGGGCAGGTGATGGAGACAGACCAGCAGTCTCTGCTTCTCCACTTGTTTACTTTGAGCAGGTTCCTTAATCTCTCTGAGCCTCAACTGTAAAGTGAGCATAATAATAACAACACGTACCCCCTTGGGTGGATAATTCAGGTAAAGCACTTAGTACAGTTCCTGGCACGTTGGAGACACTCAAGTTATTATTAATAATTTACACAATAATTAATAATACCATTATAAAATATTTTTGTCATTATCGAACTAATGGACCCACAAGCAAAACTCAGCCTGGACCCCCAAATGCTCAGCCCACTCTCTTGTCAGAAACAGATGCACCGTAGAGGCCAGCAGTGAGGCGCCTCCCAAACCCCCCAGATCCATCTGAGATGAAACTTCGGGAAATGTTTCCCCAAATCCAGTCCTAGGCTTAGTTAGCTCTCTTGTTTTCACTTACTGTGGCTGCTGGAGCCCACCTGGGCAGGGCAGGGCAAGGCAGGGCAGGCAGGTTGCAGAGGGATCTGAGAGCATCTTAGAGACCCCAGCCATCTGCGTCATTGGGACGGGAACTGTGGCCTCCCCAAGGACCCAGCTCCCACCACAAGGGCAGCAGCTGTCCTAAAACAGAGTCACAAAGACAGCAGTGTCAATCTAAAGCAATCCTCCTTGCATGCATTTCCAGACCCTTGGCCCCTGAGTCAGCCAATGGCTGGTCCGTCAGTCCCAGGGCAGCAGCTGAGCCATCCCCTCTTGGCAGCCGTTTCTGCTTGGAGAGAACTCGAAGCCCTCTCCTCAGAGCCTGGGCTGACCTGGGTGGGGTCAGAGGGCAGGGCTCACCTCAGGAGCTCGGGGTCAACGTGCCAGCCCCAGGAAGACAGGCAGACAAACAGACAAGGACAATGTGGGCAGAGGCAGAAAAAAGAAGGACATCCTGGAAGGGACTTGCACAGCAGCAGTCCAAGTTATCCAAGAGACGTGGCTCACACAGTCTCCATCAGGAACAATGAAGACTGTCTCCCGATTTGGGAAAACTCTATGGAGGGGCGGCAGGAGGACCGGAGGGGAGAGCATATGGGACCTGGGCAGGCTTTCAGGCCTTGGAGGCTGCGCAGCAGACCCTCCTCCACACCACATCTCCTTCTCCCTTTCCAGGCCCTTCTCTGTGGGCCCAGGTCTGTCCCAAGCCCCTGTGACCCCCTCCACTCAGGAAAACATGGAGCCATGTTCCAGGCTTGACAGGTATGCTTATTGAAAACTCTGACGCTGGCCTGGCCCTGCCAGCTGTTTCTAGCATCTGGACCACTCACCAGTCTTGTCTGTGCGAGCTGGACAGCAGGTGGACCAGAGGGGGGTGAGAGAACAGTGACAGCCTGACGGGGCCCACTGCCACCACAGATGGCTTGTCCCTCCTCCTCCAGGCCCCAGCCTTCCTGGGCACACCTGCCACATGACAGGAGCAGAGCAGGAGAGATGTGTCACTCACCTGGGTGAGCACCTAGAATCTCAGAGCTGGCAGGGGCCTTGGCCATCTTTAACCCCTTCGGGTTACCAGTGAGGCTCAGAGAGGACAGAGCACTTACCCTAGAACACACAGCCAGTCACTAGCAGAGCCCAGACTACCTTTCAGACATTCAGACCCCCAATCTAGTGAGCTTTTCGTGACAACACACTGCTGGCTGATTGAAAATGGGCTTGGATCCATATGCACTGATGTGAAAAGGTGCCCAAGATCTATCATATAGTTTTAAAATATTTTGCAAATCATGATGTATTGTGTGATCATTTGCATAAAATAATACTAATAACCCATGAAATTATATACATGAAAATAATAAACCTGGAGGCATGTGATTTAAATTTGTTAAGGTACTTTCACTATCTATTTTTAAATTTCCTCTAATGTTTGGATATTTTGACCAAGAGCCCGTGTTACTTTTATAAGCAAGGGAAACAATAAAAATAAACACGTAAGGTGGGCAACGAAGGCAGCCCCCTCCACCCCACTTGCTTTGCACCACTAACTGGGGATTTCTGATTTGTAGCCCTTCTTCTAATAGGGGATTTCTGGAGGAAACAAGGAGTTTGCTCCATAGGTCTCTAGGGTTTGAGGATAGGAGCCACTTTCTTTTGCCTCCTCACCGCACCCCTCTCCAGCCCTTCCGTTCTGGGCTGGGCAGGGAAGGTGGGGGCAGGCAGGCCAGACAGCGCCAGGAGCTGAGCTGCCCATGCATTATGGAAGACGCGGGCGCCCTGGCTCGCTCCCTAGCCCTTCAATGACAGCAAATGAGGTAAAGCCAGGAGGGTGGGGACGGGAAGGGGGTGGGAGGGGGGCAGAAGGAAGCCGTCTCCAGGGCCCCGAGCGAGCGTTGGCTGAGGACGGGAGCCAGCCAGTGAGCGGAGCCTGGGAGAGGGAGGAGCACATCTTGATGCAGAGATGCTGCAGTGGCTCCAGCGTGCGCACACACACGCGCCCTCACCCGCCACCGCCACTGCCGCCGCTGCCGCGCCAGGACAGCAGGGATCAGCTGAGGCTGAGGCGAGCCGGGAGGAGAGGAGGGCGGCCCCGGGGGCTGGCGGCTGGGCTGGCTCTGGCTCCCCGGCATGAGCAGCGTCCACCTACCGCAGCCAACACCCTTCTTTCACCCCAGGTAGGTGCCAACCGCTTTTGTCTCCTCCAGTCCTGGGGCTCCCCAGGGCGCTGCTGTGGGCAGGGGCTCCGCGTTCAGTTTCCTGGCAACTTGGGAGGGGGCAGGGACAGCGCAGGAACCCCAGCTGGTTGGCAGGGGCCAGTCTGACTTCTCACCCCAGCCCCACAGGGGCCACCAGGACTGGAGATCCCCTCCGCCCTACGTGGGTGGCATCCTTGAGGGCCCTAGCAGGCCAAGCCTGGCCCGGAAGCTGGACCCCAGCAGTGTGTCCAGGAATTCAAGCCACAGGCTGGTAGCAACAACTGCCTCCGGAGAGGGCAGAGGCTATGGGCCTGCCCCGCATTCCTGGTCCAGGGCTTGACCGTCCATGAGGCCAAGTCCCAGACCCTGACCTGCCCCCAGATATCCCTGGATGGAATTGAGCCTGACTGCCCAGACCTGAGGTCCCCCTGGGTCTGCCTGTGCAGGGTGGCCTCTTTGCAAAGTCTTGCTTCTGTTCGACAGAGGGGAAGGCTGTGGGAGACAAGGAGAGACTGGAGCACAAGTTTGGGCAAAGCCCTGTCCTGGAGCGGGGACATAGGGAGGAGAAACTGAGGCAAGTCACATCCCTTCCCCCCTCCCCAACCTTATCTTCTCCTCGGATCCCTCCCCCTCATCCTCACTGGTGGGAAGAAAGGATTTGCAGAAGTTTGGCTTTCCAGTGGGGAAAGGGGCTAGGCTAGAAGAGGGAGGGGCACCATTTAGGGAGTCTAGAAAGAGAGGACAATCCTTCTGTCCAGCACCGTGGGGCTTACATAATAGCCAGGGGTGGGGGAAGCAGCCCCAGCCAGTGTCCAGAGATGAATCCCATCACCTTCTCCAGGAGGGATTCCCAGGTCTGGGAGGCAAGGAAACGGGTGAGCTGAGACAGTGCCTGTGGAAGGAGAGAGTCCTGACCCTACACAGGCACAAAGCCAGGGACCCTTCAGCCACAGAGCACTGGGGGCTGAGCCTGTGTCCCAGGAGGAAAAGTTGTCAGTCAAGGTTGTTTGGAGGTTTGGGAATCTAGACAGACCAGGATGGAGTGAGCTGTGAGTACCCATGGCCCCTGCCCTGGAGAAGGGCAGGTTTTTTTAGCCCCCAGGTTTCCTGCCCTTAACTTCCCCCACTTCATGTCCAGCCTGCAACTGGTCAGACTCTTATCACCCTTTCCTCTCAGCCTGACTCCCCAAGGCCCCAAACTCCCTTCCCAGTCCAGCTGGCATCCTTTCTCTTCTGCTCAAAGGGAAGCAGGAAGAGGAAGAGCCCAAATAACCCAGAAGGTCAGTGATCTGACCTCATTCTGGGCAGCAGTCTCAGGCTCCTCTCCCAACCTCCTGGCCAGAGAGCCCCTACCTCCACTTAGCCTCTGAGTCCCCGCCTCCCAGTTGCACTCAGAGCCACTGGAGATCAAGGGCAGCAAAGGGTGGGCCACCTGTGGGAGAGGCTGGAGGTGGAGCAGGGAGATGGTGCCCTGACTCCTGTCCTCGGGGGAAGGGAGTTCTGCCCTTAGACACAGCAGCATCCAAACCCTTCCCCAGGGTGCCCCACAGTTAACCCCTTCTAGCCAGGCTGCAGGACCACTCAAGGAAGGCTTTGACCACGAGGTCAAAGTTCTTCCTAATTTCCCATGAGATCTATCAGGAGTCACCAGCCAGCAAGAGGGAGGTGGGAGGTGAGACAGACAGGGAGGGGCCGCAGAGCCCATGGCATCAAAGTCACCCAAGATCCACCTGTCCTTCTGGGGCTCACCGTAAGCCGTGAGGGAAGCAGGGGCACACTGCCCTAGGAAAGGTGTCCCCTGCTCTCTCTCTCTTATTCCCCACCCATCTTCTATGCCCCACCCGGCCAAGCTCTGTCCTCACATTCCCTTCCTGGTCGAATGCACTCCTCCACCTACCCCGCACCGTTCCCCCTGCCAGATTTCACTCCTTATGCAACTCCATTCCAGCACCTTCTCTGCCAGCAGTTGTTCAAATAGAGACACGTGTGGGATGGGCCTCTGAAGAAGTGTGCTCAACGGGATGGTTGCACACATTGTCTCTGACCGACTGACCAGACTTGCTCCTCAGGAGTAAGTACAAAGAAGGAGGTGCCCCCCAAGGTATCCGCTCTGACTTTAAGGCCATCAGGGAAGCAATACCTTTGGGGTGGTTTGGAGAATGCACTGTGCCTCACCTCCCAGAAACATCCTCAGCCAAATGTTTGTAAGAAAGCTTATCTACACACATTTATGCCTGAGGTTGGAACCACAGGGTTGAGGATTGATACACAGCGAAAGAAGAACTAGAGCAAAAGATATGCCAGTGAAGCAGGAGAGATTGAAGCTAGACTGCAGGAGACACTTCCTCACCAGGAAGACGTGCCATGAGGAAGTAGGGCAACCTCCTTTCCAATGACTCTATGAGGGTGTGGAGAACTGGAGTCTGTCCAAGCTTAGAGACAGTCCTGCCTAGAAGTAGAGGTTGGGCTAGGTGACCTGTTAATTTCTCCCAGCCTCAGGTTATCCTCTTGCAAATGGTACAGGGGGAGGTGACTCAGGAATCCATAAGAAGACAGATATCCTTTTCTCTCCCTCCTGCATGCTGGCCACCTCTCAACCTTCTGGACCTCCCTAATCTAGACCAAACCCCCCAGGACTTTGCTAACTTGGAACATTCATGGGAGTTTCCATGGGTTCTGTGCCCCAGTGGTAACTGTCCTGGAGTAAAGAAGTACTTCCATGGGTTTAATGAGTTCTCTCGATACAAAATGAGCCCATGTTTCCTTGTTTACCCAGAGAGGATGCAAAAAAAGGCAAAAGTGTGTGACATTCTCACCCAAAACTGAATACACTCCATCCCAGAACACATGCAGACCCAAGTGCACCTCAGCATCTTTATCCGATGAGCCCCACCCCACACTTGGGGCACGCATCCAGATGAAACCTGCTGGGTCTCCTCCAGCCCAGCCCACATCCTCTGAATGTCCGCCGACCTCATAGACCAAAAGGCTCCCCGACCCTGGCTCTGGCTGAAGGGTGGCCTTCCTGTGGTGCAGCCCAACAGGTGCAGATAATCTGGGCCCTAGAGCGGAAACTAGCCTGAGGGGAGGAGCAAGTTCAAACCCACCTGGACCAGGCTTGGTTCTGAACCAGCCTGTCCAGGAATTAGAGGGAGTCACCTCTCAGCAGAGATGAGGGGACATGCAAAGTTGCTCCACTAGTTTCTTCCCGATTTGGATCTTCTGAACCAAGTTGAAACAATTGCTCCTACGCCTGATGTCTCAAAAGGGGCCCTCCTCCCAAAGCCCTCACTCGTTCTGCCCCCAGACCCCACACGGAGTAGGCAGGCAAGTAGGAAAACCTCGAGTCTGGGTGCTACTTGCCCACCCCCAGGTCCTCCCAGGAGAATGCAAGGCTCTCCCCTTCTGCCCACTCCCCACTTTGAGGGGTCTCTTCAGTGGAGAGGGTGGGGACAGAAGGGCCAAAGACTCCCGGCTGCAGATCAAGGGCCGGACTTCCCCGGCCCCGTGCCGCAAGCTCAGGCAAACCCATGAGCCTGGGAGCCACAGCTCTCCCCAGAGGGTACGGCAGTGCCAGGGCTGGGGCCTCAGGGAACCAGCTGCAAATACAAAGGGCCTGCAGAGAACACCGAGGGGTGGGAAGAGAGGGAGCACACAGAACAGGCTGGGGAGGGACCCAGCTGCAAGGCTGCCCTGTCACCAAGCAGTCCCTGTCCCCCCCTGGGGACTGAGAAGGTCCCTGTCCCACCCAAATATGCCCGAAGGACCTCCTCCAGCTCAGGGCACTGGCCCCGCCCGCACCGAGGCCTCTCAGCTCCAGTCCTCTTCCTGCCAGCTCCTGCCACCAGGCACGTGGGCCCACCAGGCCACTGAGGACACCCCATCCTCCCATGGGGTGTGGGCATGGCTCAGACCTTCCCGGAAGACAGTGGTCCCATCCCAGGTGGCAATTCCTTTCGTAGGTAGAGTCCCCCTCCCATCGTACACCCCACAGGCAGGAGGTGGGGTGGCTGAGGAGGAGCACCTGTTTGGGGGAGCCCACGTGGGTGTCCGAGCCCCGTGCTCTCCTGAACACGTGGTGTCTGGGCGAGTCTCTGTGTGTCCTTGTGCCTTGTCTGGAACGGCATGCCTGCCAGTGCTGGCCCAGGCCCGCCACGCCTGTGGGGTACAGCAGGAAGGCACCCGCCCAGGGAGACTGTGGGAGACTCTCAGCGTTCTCGACACATGTGAGCCTGGCCGGATGTCTCGACTGTGTGGAAGTGAGCCCGACTCACAGCCGGGCACAGTGTCTGTCGACACACTTGTGTGTCCCTCGGTGTGCTGGGGTCTGTGCTCGAGGCCCATGAGGGTTCTCAGTGATGAGCTCTGATCTTTCCCAAGCACTTATTGTGGGCTAGGAATTGTGCTGACCTCACAGGGGTCCCGGGAGGTGGGTACTACCCCTCTCATCCCCATTTTGCAGATGGAGACTGAGGCTCAGAGAGGTTAAGTAATGAACGTAATAACTGGGGTTACGCTGGTTAGTTATACTAAGGTTACACTGGCTAGTAATTGTCAGGCCTGTCAACGCAAGAGCCCACCCCACTAAGCCAGTGTGCTGCACTGCTAGGTGGAGCACGGTGGGGACCCGAGGGGCTCCTATAATACCTGTCAGCTTATAACAAGTCACTTAGTCTCTGCCCTCAAATGGGCTCCAAACTCCTTCTTTTCCTACCACCACCCATCCCAAAGCTGCTCAAATCTCCATTGTCCAGGGGGAAGGAGAGACAGGCTTGGGGCCAGGAGCTCAGTACCCCAAGGGAAAGCACTTGGGCGGAGTGTGTCTTTCATTTTCTGACGCCTCTGTGCAAGGGTCCTCAGCCCAGCAAACCCTGGAGTCCAGCTCACAGCCTTCCATCCCCCAGCTGTCCTCCAGGCCCTTTGTCTCCTGGGCCCAGCAATTCGGCCAGCTCCCCCTGGTCTCCCAGAACCCCAAGCAGATTATGAGCCCCCCACGTTCTCCCAGGACCGGCCCTGAATGGTGACAGCCTGTGTCCGCCTGTGCCAGCCTGTGCCTGCACCCCCGCACCAGGGCAGCTGGCCGGGGCCAGGCTTGGCTGGCTCAGGGTCCACAGGGCCAGCTCTAGGCCTGGCATAGCTCCACTCCGGCCTTCCTCTTGACAAAAAGGCCTCCTCCATCCTGGGTATTCTAGAATGTGTCACAGGGCAGATGTTATGGGGAGACGACTGGCCCATGCAGCTTGTGAGCACATCTCCCGCTGCACTCAGCTGGGCAGGGAGCTGGGCAAAGGCGGTGTTTTTATTCCTGCCTCCCCAGCACTTAGCACAATGCCTGGCACGTGGTGTTAAATACGCAGTGGGAATGGACGCAGGGCAAGACTGCATACCAACTGCCTCGTGTCAGGGAGGAAATAAGCTCCAACCTTTGACCCAAGCTCTGGGGGTGTGGGGATGTGCGTTCACACAAGGCCTTAGCACACAGTGGCCTTGGCTCAATGTACATCTGATTGGGTTGATCAGCCTCTAATGCTCCCCGAGGGCAACCCTAGGTGCTTCCTGGTACCAGGCCCTCCCTGACCCATGTCTCCTCTGAGGCTGCAGGTCTCAGGCCCCAGCGGGTGCCCAGGGCCCTTGAGCCCAGAGGTGACTGATAAAAGTCTGGATTACATCGAAGTTTAGGATGAGCAGAGGGATTGTATTATCCATGATGTATGGTAATTACTTATGGTAAGAGAGAGAACAGATAATTCTGACCACTGTGGGGTGGAGGTGAATGATCCAGGGTGCAGGGCTCCTGGTAGATCACCGGGAAACAAGGCAGGGCTGGGACACAAGACACAGACACACACACACACACAGAGGCATATATTCAATACACAAAGACCGGATATACTCATATACAGACACATGCATATACACAGAGACACAAGACTAGACCACACATGTACACAGGGACATAGAGACAGAACACACAGATATGCACAAACATCACATACATGCGTACACACGCACACACGCACACCCACCCCACTCTCTCCAGCACTGCTGGTGGGCAACGGCAGACGGGCAGCAGCAGGCTCGTCCCCGGAGTCTCCAGCCCCGGCCGCAGGTCCCTGCCCGTCTGTTTCCGCTTTGCTCGGACACACTCGGGATAAGTGCCTGTCTCCCTGAGCCCACACCCTACCCCCTCGCTGAGCTCTCAAGACTGGCAGGCAGACAAAGGGCAGGAAGCAAACGATGACTGAGCACCTTCTCTGTGCCAGACTCCGGACGGGGCACACCTGTGCCAAAGGGGCGTTTTCAAACTCTTCGGAGCTGCGGAAACCTTTGTGTAAAGGGAACCTCGGAGGGAAGTCCAGCAGATAAAGCAAGTATAAGTGGAGTTGCCCTGGCTGAAGTGGGGAGGGGGCCTGGTGCCCCATCTTCTCTCCACGCCCCTATCCTCACCGCCACCCCAAGGCAAGTCCAAACCGCCCCAAGACTGCCTCTGCAGGGCACGCCGTACCTCATTCAACACTCAGAGCAGCTCTGCAAAGGAAGGGTTACAATCTCCACTTCACAGATGAGAAAACAGGTCCACCAGGGGAGGTAACCTGTCCAAGCTCCCAACACTGTTAGGAGATGAAGCCAAGGTCACCAACTCCTGTCCGTCGATTCCAAATCCTGTTGTGGTTCCCAGTGCCCCAGTGGCTCCGTATCATGAGGACAGCTTCCTGCATTTGTGTACCATCCAGGGTCCTGCTTCTAGATTCTTCCATGGCTAAGCACCCTGCTGACCCCAGCAACCTGAGAGCCTGTGTGAGAGTGTATGTGTGTATGAGAGGGAGGGAGTGTGTGAGTGAGAGACAATGTGTGTGAGAGGGAGTATGAGGGGTGTGTGTGTGTGTGTGTGTGTGTGCCCTGGGGTTGCCCTTGGGCAGCACTGAAGACTGGTCAGCCCCCTGTGTGAGTGTGAGTGTGAGCATGTGACATGGAGGCATACAATCACAGCTGTTCTCAAGCAGTTAAATACAACACACAAGTGATACCTATTCTGCGCTGAGGGTGCTGGGGGCGTGTTGGACGGGCTGGAAGTGCTGAACCTCTGGGTTCAAGCCTGGAACTGAAAGTGGCAAGGATAGGGAGGGACAGGTGGAGAGGTGGCACCTGGCCCCCTTCCTGACACAGGGAGGTAGGTATGAGGCTGGAGTTGGGGCAGGGGAGGGAGTGCCATCTGTTTAAACACTACTCCCGCCACTCGCACCGGAACACCAAGCTTCTCAGCCTATATCCTCCCTGACGGGCCCTGGGCCCACTTCTCCCCTCTCTTCCCCCCACCCCCCGCCTGCTCCTTCGGTGCCAGCTGTGACTGTTGGGAAGGCAGGAACGGGGTGGTGGTGATCAACATTGAGGTTTAAGGGCATTTGGGAGCCCTCTATTTCCCGGGGAATAGAGCCCGCAGTGAGGCCGGGAGACCCTGAGCTTGCACCGGTCTTCGGACTCTGCACTGGCCCTAGAGGCAGACTCAGGTCATCAGCAGCCTGCCTCCTCCACCTCCCCACTCCCATCCAGGGGCAGCATTCCCAGGCCCTCGGCCACCCTGCACTCTCTGGGAGCATCACAGTCTCCGAGCTGGAAGAGACACTAGAGAGCACCCATTTTACAGATGAGGACACTGAGGCACAGAGATGGCATGGGTCTTGAAGCCAGTTAGTGGAAGAGCCCCCGGCCGGGCTCTCTCCCTCAACCTTAGATCCTCACCTTCTGCTCTTAGTTTTCTGCAAAGCAGGTAGCAGGGCAGAGAAGCAGAATATGCAGCAGGGTGATCTGGCTCCCAGTAGCCTGGGAGCCCAGTGACCCAGACTCAGTCTGGTAACCAAGAAGCAGGCCCCTGAGATTCCACACTCTCCCCGCCCCAAACTGGGCAAGACAGCCTGGAGATGGGGAGTAGGTGGAAGGCTGGACCTGCTCTCCCCCCAGGATGAGAACCCCCTCTCTCAGACTGATGGAGGGGGGCTCTGACTTGCTCTCGGTGTCCCCCAGGGAGCAGGTTCTCCAGGGCTCCAGGATTTAACCAAATCTCTGCTCATCTCGGCAAGAGGGAGGCTCCTCTAGGAGCTGCGTTAACTCTTTCAGCCCAGAAGGCCTGTCCAGGCCCTCTAGCCCATCTGGTTGGGAAGCCTTACTAAGGGGGCCAAGGTTATGGCTCCATCATGCACAGTACCTAAGTGCCTTACCTGGGGCCCAGGTGAGAGGGTGTGGACGAATCAATGAAACTCCTCCTCACTGGTAGAAAAACAAGGCTGGTTCCCAGAGACTTGATGCAGCTCCCAGAGGGGCTTATTACCCCCCACCCAGGCAGCTGTGTGCGGGGCAGGGGAAAGCGGGCCCGATTCCTAGAAGATGTCACTAGTTCCCCAAACCCAGGCACGGGCCCTGCTCTCTTCTGGCCCTGCGCTGAGAGCTATTACCGGGTGAGCAGGCGGTGGCTGCTCGCCTCCCAATTAGTCACTGCTTTCACTCCCTGAGCAACACCCTGCTGGCTGCACGGGAGGTGGGGTGAGGGTACAGGGCAGAGCCAGACTCCCAGGGGGCCAGCAGGAGGCACTCAGCCCTGGGAAGAGCTCCTTGGTAATGGCCAAGCCCCTTCCCCTGGGGCCCTGGGGAGGGTGAGAGCAATTCCAGCCTCTCCCCAGGCTGAGGCAAAAGCATCGCCGACCCAGATGTGCCTGGAGCTGGGAGGGGCGCTCCTCAGCTGAGTCCTCCCCTGTCTTTCTGCCTCCCTAGGTCCTTCTCAGCCTCCGGCCAGACTCTCCCTGGGCAGGGCTGAGGCTCCGCTCCTCCGCTCCCCACTTCTGCTTGCAACGCTCACCATGGGGACGCCTACCAGGAGGAAATCACACTTGCTAATGCTGGCCGCTGTGGCCCTTGTCTCCACTCCAGGTAAGAGGGCTTGTCTGGACTCCAAAGCCTAGCAGGCATGATCATAGCTTTATATCATTGCTATTATGTTAGTGATGACTACAGAAATAATTGACTGCACTGCTGTGGCACTTCAGTTTGAGGCCATTTCCTTATAGAATTTTCCTGCTTGTGGATTTTACTTTCCCTTTGAGATTAGGAGGAGAGGGAATGAGTCTTTGTCGTATTGTAGATGAGAAAAGCATGATCCAGAGAGGGTGAGGGACTTGCCCTGGGCCACACAGCAAGACTATGGCACAACCAGATCTCCATGACATCAGCCCAGAGTTGCAGCCTCTTACAGCTGCAAGCTTAAATTTAAAATTAGTTGCTTAGTTGTACTAGCCCCATTTCAAGGCCTCATAGCCGTATCGGATAGCACAGATTATAGAATATTTCCATCATCACAGAAAGTACTATTGGATAGTACTGCTCTAGGGTCCCCTGACCACGCAACTCTGGGAGGGTTCCTCAGGGCAACAATGAAGCCTGGCAAATGGACCAAATGTGGAACGGGATCTGGGAAGAGATGAGGCAGAGCAGGGCGTGGCCCAGGAAAAAGGCAAGAGGGACCCAAGCAAAAGTTCTCATGCCAGGGGTGCTTCAAGTGGGGAGAGGGGAGGAAGGCGGCTGGCAGAAGGAAAAGGAGGGCACGGAAAAGCGAGCAGTGCAGGCCAAGAGGCCCGGGCTGGCTGGATTCTGGAGAGTCTGCTAGGGAGGCGGTATGGGAGCCCCAGCCTGTCTGAGCTGGGGGAGCTTTCCAACAGCCTGCTGCTGCTCGGAGGGGCCTGCTGGAACCGCTGCTTGGCCTCTCTGCCCTGACCCCCAGCCCAGATCAATAGACGTTTCTTTTTTCCTTAAAGATCTCCATGGGAGAAAGAGTACCCATCCTCTGGTGTCCTTCTGGAGTTCTAGCTACCTCAGGCTCCACCTCCCCATCCCACAGCCCCTGCAAGGCTGAAACCAGCACATTTTAAATTCTTCGTCTCACCAGGGAAGGACTCCACTGGCATAGTTTCAGATGTTCTCATTATGTCCTAACCACCTCCCAACCCAGCATCCAAGTCAGTGAGGCTGCTGGGAAATAGGGGAGCCTCCCAGGCCCCCAGCTCCAGGCCTAGTTTCCAGTGCCAGGGCCCCCCAGGTCTGGAGGAGCTGCTGGGGTGGGGAGCCCAGGCTGCAAGGAGCAGGAGACACCCACACCAGAGAGAGTGGAGGAGCGGTGCCTGGGCTCCTCCGCGTTCCCCACCCTCAGGGTCAGTCAGTGCTGGGACCCCATCATCTGAGGTAAGCAGTATGTGCAGCCTCTGGGGTCCGTAGACCCCGAGAGGCAGGAAGGCCAAGGGAGACGGGACCTGGTCTGCCACCTCCAGCAACTGCAGAGGCAGGAGTGGAACATCCCATGGCTGTTCCCACCCCCTAGGAAGGGGCCTCAGCTCTTGGCTGTCTTTGCTCACCTACCCTGGGGATGCAGCTTTGGATTCCTGCACCCCAGTGCAAAGAAGGGCAGCGTGGCTTCCCCTCCACGGTCTCAGCTCCCTAATCTCCTTCCTCCACGAGGCCCTGATACCTGTGTTTGGGGGAGCAGAGTTGTCAGGATAAGGAATCAGGAGAGAATCAGAGAGGATGCCAAACAAGGACAGCACAGAGTGGGTGGCTCTCCCTGGGGGAGTGTGTGTGTGTGTGTGTGTGAGAAAGTGCATGTGTGGGTGGATGTGTGTGTAGCTTCAGAGGGAGGTGCGGGGTGAGTGAGGGTGTGTCTGTGGATGTTTGAGAGGGTGGAAATGTGAGTGAGTTATTGCATGGAGGGCATGCTACATTTGGGGGGATGATGAATGTGTATAGAAGGCCTTACACACAGTGCCATGGCTCTCAACTCTATCTGCTCTTCAGAATGCCCATGAGGCCCTTTTAAAATCTAGATTCCTGGGCCTCACTCCTAGAGATTCTGATTCAGTACCCCCAGGATGCAACAGTATCTCTGATGGTCCTGATGGGAGACTGAAGTCAAGAATTCTGAGCCCTGTGGTTAAGGACGCTGGCTATGGGGGGAGGCTGGCCAGGGTCCACATCCCTAGATCTGCTCCTTCTCGCTGTGTGACTTGGGGCAAGTTATTTAACCTTCTAAGTCTCAGTTTTCACATTAGCCAAACGAGAAAATGGCACTGCCTACCTTGTAAAGAGGTTATGAGAAAGAAATGTGGAGCATGGTATTTGGTAAAGAGTTAGCCCTCAATAAACAGCATCTATTTTGTTATTATGAATGCCTAGATGTAGATATAAATAAGTATATGTGGACATTTGTAGCCATATGTGCATGGGAACGGATGTGTGTATAAATGTGTATATCTGACTACTGGAGTAGCTTAGAGTCATGTATGTATATATGTGTGGTGTCTGTGGGCCTGTAAGGAAGTGTGTGTACGTGAGAGGTGGAAAGCATGTGTCTGTGGATATTGGGGTGGGGGTGTGTACATGGCTGAATGCCGGGGAGAATGCTTTTTCCGGAAGCTTAAATTATCAGCGTGCCCCAGGCCCACTCAGCCACCATCCCCCCCCCACCACCACCACCATCCAGACAGAGTTACTGGAAGCTGCTGTTATGCAAGGTTGTTCCCAGCAGCGTGGCCGCCTCCGCTACCCCTCCTCTCCCTCCCCTCCCGGCAGTCCCAGCTGGGGCAGGGTCCCTACCCTCCACCACCATCATTAACTTAGGATTAAGCTGGGCTCCAGCCGAGAAGATGCGCCGCCATCTCCGAGGCCTGGGGCGGCAATGAGGGATAGTGACGGGTGGTGGGGAGGGGGGATGGGGGATGCCATTTCAGGGAGCCGTACCTCCTTCCTCATTCTGAGAGCTGCTTAACAGCTGCCATCACTCCCAGGGGTCCAAGGCTGGGCCTCAGCTGTGGCATGGGGCCCACCCCCACCCCTGGACTAAGGCTGACAGCTGGGTGCACCAGGAGAGCAGGCACTAATTGGTTAATGGGGATCCCCCCACGACCCACCAAGGAGGGCCTGAAATCAGCTTCATGGAGGGTTAGGAGCCAGTTAGGGGTGGCCTGGCTCCTGCCTGACACCACAAAGGCAAAGAATGACGGGCCGCACCAGTCAGCAAACAGAGGCAGATGTGAAACGCTGCCCTGTGCCTCTCAGACCCTGCCCCGGTGAGCCTGGACGAGGGGACGTGAAGAGCAAGGCATCTACCCGGGAGGGGGCCAGGCAGGAAAATGCCGTTTGCATGTGGGATACCCATCTGCCCAACAAATGCAGGAACCCGAGGTCTAGAACTGCGCGTGCCACAGGCTTGCCCTGTGACCGTGGGCAAGTCGCTCCCTTTTCTGGGCCTCTCTTTCTTGAAATGTCACAGTGGAATTTTATAAAATGCCCCAAAGCAACCTGTACGTCGTCCACCCACCATTGAGACTTCCTCTTCCCCTGACCCCCACCCGACCCCCTCACTTGGGTCCAGGAGACAGAGGCTGAGTACACACCCTGTGTCAGGCTGAGCCCTGCTACAGACCCTGGGAGGGGGGTTCATCTTCTTTCCATTTCACAGGTGGAGACGCTGAGGCTTAGAAGGGTCCTGTAACAGCTAATAGAGGCCCAGAGCCAGAGCACGTTCTCTCAGGACGCCCTCCCCAGAAGGGGCACTAGGCTCCAGGGCCACACCTCCTCTCTCCCCCTTTTCAGCCAGTGGCTCCCATGCATCTCTCAAGGCCCATCTCACACCCTGCAGGTCAGCTCTTCCATGAGTCCCCTGACTGCTTCCACTCCAAGGGTCCCTGCTCTTGAACCTAAACCACTATTACGGCTCTCGCCTACTGTCAGTTTTCTGTCTTCTTCCCTGGATCGCAAGCTCCTTGAGGAAGAGGGACTGTGTCTTACTCATTTTGCTACACAGTGCCTCGCCCAGTGCTAAGTATACAGCAGGTACTCAATATCTGAATATAGGAGGGGTGACTGACTGAACTAATTGACTAGATGGGGTCTGCCCAACCTATTGAAATTCAAATTTTAATTAATTATAATTAAATAAAATTTAAAATCTGGTTCCTCAGCTGCACTAGCCATATTTCAGGGGCACAATGGCTAGTGGCAAATGGCTACTGTACCAGACAGGGTAGAAAATGGAACCTTTCCAACACTGCCGAAAGTTCTATTGGACAGCACTGCCCTGGAGGCCAGGCTCCAGCTGGCCCCTAGGCCCTGAGACCTCTGGTGGTGTCCCCCATCTGCAGCTTGGAGCTCAGCCTGGGGATCCCCGGCCACCTTTGGGCCTGTCTTTGAAGACCAGCCCCTCGGTCTGCTATTCCCAGAGGAGTCCACAGAGGAGAAGGTGACACTGGCATGCCGTGCCCGGGCCAGCCCTCCGGCCACCTACAGGTGAGACCCCCGCAGTGGTGCTGGGAGGCCCTGGGCAGTGGGCAATTGTTCGTCACATCAGCCCCTGTCTGCCCCCACTGCAGGTGGAAGATGAATGGCACCGAGATGAAGCTGGAGCCAGGCTCCCGCCACCAGCTGGTTGGGGGCAACCTGGTCATCATGAACCCCACCAAAGCCCAGGACGCCGGCGTCTACCAGTGCCTGGCCTCCAACCCAGTGGGCACCGTTGTCAGCAGGGAGGCTGTCCTCCGCTTTGGCTGTGAGCCCCACGGGGTGCCGGGACGCTTTGGGGGTAGAGAAGAAAGGGCTGGAAAAAGTGTCCAGAAAGGGCGGGTGACTACTTCCCCATGGAGCCTGAGCTGGGGAGGGTCCCCCAGGCTTGGAGGACAACGCCTGAGCACATGGTCTCCACCTCCAGTCCTGCAGGAATTCTCCAAGGAGGAGCGAGACCCAGTGAAAACCCACGAAGGTTGGGGTGTGATGTTGCCCTGTAACCCACCCGCCCACTACCCAGGTGAGTCAGGCCCCTGGACCATGTTAGACGGAGGGCACAGGAGGGGCTTCTGGCCACTCAGCAGAAGAGAGATGGAGTAAGAGGTGGTGAGTGACCCTTGGAAGCACTGATCCCTGGGTGCCAACTCTAAATGATTCTGTGCCCCACCCCCATCAGACTGGGAGGTCCCCAAGGGCAGGGGCTGTTTCCCCAGCAGACAGCACTCCCTGAGGGCAGAGATAAAGTCGCATCTTCCCTCTAGGTCTCCCCTCAGCCCCAGTTCAGGGCACAGGGGCTCTCAGGACAGGGTCTACAGATCCCCAGCAGCGCGTTGAGGTCCTACCCAGAGTTGCTCCATTAGCCCAGCACCCCCGGTTTCCTCAAACTCCCCATTCCTAGGCTTGTCCTACCGCTGGCTCCTCAACGAGTTCCCCAACTTCATCCCTACGGACGGGCGTCACTTCGTGTCCCAGACCACAGGGAACCTGTACATTGCCCGGACCAATGCCTCAGACTTGGGCAACTACTCCTGCCTGGCCACAAGCCACATGGATTTCTCCACCAAGAGCGTCTTCAGCAAGTTTGCTCAGCTCAACCTGGCTGCAGAAGGTCAGGGTCAGCGGGCAAGGCGAGGAGGAGGGAGCTGAAGGGGTCAGGGGGCGTTCCCTTTGAAGTTGTGAAGAGCAGCTCAAAGGGCACGGGGTCTGGGCCTGGACCCCAGGGTCTTCCTGCTACATGGCCTCAGACCCTTGCTGCATGCCCCCAAGGGGAAAGGGAGTCAAGAAAGTGTGGGCTCTGAGTTGTGCTGAGATCCTAAGCACAGGAGCACCTGATCTGGATCAGCTACATCTGACATGTGAACCCTCTCTCCCCAGACACCAGGCTCTTTGCCCCCAGCATCAAGGCCCGGTTCCCAGCAGAGACCTATGCACTGGTGGGGCAGCAGGTCACCCTGGAGTGCTTCGCCTTCGGGAAGTGAGTGGTAGGGGAGGGAGGGGGCAGGCCAGGGCACAGCCTCTCAGAGCCCCTCAGGGAGAGGGCAGGCAGGGCCAGCTCTCAGCCATCTTGGTGCCTTCGCAGGGTCTAGCAGAGTGCCAGACCCACAGTGGGTAGCAACCGCCACTCACTGGGCACTGACTCTCTGGGTGAGGCATCTTCCCAGCAACGTGCATGATAGGCTCAGGCAGCTTATACAACACCCCAGGCTGGGGGCAGGTAGCATGGTGTGTGGACCCCAACCCAGCCTGCCTCGTTCAAATACTAGCTCTGTCACTTACTGGCTGGGAGACCTTGGGTAAACCACTTAACCTCTCTGTGCCTCAGTTTCCCTATTTGTACATGGTGATAATAATAGTACCTACCTCATGGGGTTGTTATGAGGATTGAATGAACTAATATATGTACAGTGCTTAGAATAGCATCTGGTATTTAGTTAGTATTCTATGGATGCTAACAGTTATCTCTTAAAATAGAAAATACATAATAGAACTCTTACTCTCTCAGAAAAAGGACTCACTGGAACAGGGCTAAGCAAATAGCAGGTACTCAATAAATGTTTGTAGAATGAATGAAAGAATGTGATTTGTGCATTGGTCCCCTCCTCCCTCACATATCTCCTGTGGTTACCCAAGATGCCCCCTGCTTTGTGGAAAGTTACTGGTCTTCCAGAAAATCCATATTTAAAACACATGAAGGGTAATACATTACCCTTTAAGACTCACTGATACCTCAGTCCATTTTCGTACACAGATTACTAACAACCAAATCCCCTTTGAAAAGTAGAGGCAAGGCCCTGTTGGGGAGAGGAGGAAGGGGACCCATAAAGAACCAGGTTGCAGGCCACTGCTGAGGAGGGCAGGCTCAGAAGAGGCCAGGGCAGGGTGGGGGCAGGCAGGGAGGGCAAGTCAGCTTCAGGGAACAGACCACCTATGCTCTGAGCCTCCCTGGGAGAGGCCCGTCCTCCTCTCCTGGCCGCTCTCCCTCTGTCTCTTCCCGGCCCTCCTCCCCGTCGTCCCCACCTGCCCAGCATCTCAGGGGGGCCTGGGTTGGGGGAGGAGTTGCAGGCACAAGGGAGTCTGCCTAGCTCAGCGCACCCCCTCTGGCTTTGTCTCCCCTGCCAGCCCCGTCCCCAGGATCAAGTGGCGCAAAGTGGATGGTTCCTTGTCCCCACAGTGGGCCACAGCCGAGCCCACCCTGCAGATCCCCAGCGTAGGCTTTGAGGACGAAGGCACCTACGAGTGTGAGGCGGAGAACTCCAAGGGCCGCGACACCGTCCAGGGCCGCATCATCGTGCAGGGTACAGGGCCGGACACGCTCACCCCCTGCCTTCCCCTGTCCTTGAGGAAGCTGACCCAAAAGTCAGGGAGGAGATTAGGCAGCCCCTTGCTGAAACTTTCCTGCCCACGGGTTGCACTGGGTATGGGACCAGATGAGGCTGGTGCTGTGGTCAGCTCAGAGCTTCAGTCAGGGTTGCAGAAAGCACATGGAAAGGATTAGAATGACTTAAGTCGCTAAAACAGTTACTGACACAGGCACGAAGTGCCAGGTGTCTTGAACCTGCTTCTCCCCACCCCCCCATCCCGGAATGCGGCTGGCGCCCTCTGCTGTCTGGCACAGGAGCTGCAGCCCTGCAAATCCAGTCCAGTTAATCCGCGGAGCTCCTCCCAGCTCCTCCCCAGCCCCTCCCCAGCCTTGCTCTCCCTTGCTCCCCGCAGCTCAGCCCGAGTGGCTCAAGGTGATCTCAGACATGGAGGCTGACATCGGTTCCAACCTGCACTGGGAATGCGCAGCCGCCGGCAAGCCCCGGCCCACAGTGCGCTGGCTTCGGGATGGGGATCCTCTGGCCTCCCAGGTAGGAGACCTGGGGCTTCCTTCCACACACCCAGCACACCGTCCTCTGCTCACCTGGTTCCCTCACCCTCCAGATCTCCTCCCCTTCCGCACACTGGCAACCCTTCTGGGCCAATTAGGGCGCCACAGGGTAGTTCTAGGTGCTTCTCTCCATCCCAGAGTCACATGGCCTCAGGCTGGTCAACTGGATAGAGTCTGGAGGGTCCAGGGACCTGAGTCCAGGCCCAACTCAGCCACAAAAGCACTATGTGGTCCTGAGTGTGTCACTCGCCCCTCTGGCTTCCGTGTGCAGACGTGCGGGGAGGCCTGGGGAATCTCTGCGTCCTGGGATTCCAGGTGGCCCTGGATAGGACTGGGCGTACAGGCGCTCCCTCCAGGCAGCCCATTCTCCACTGCGTCTACCCCATAAGCCCCCACCCAGTGCTCCTGATCTTCTGCACAGGCCCGGGTAGAAGTGCTGGCCGGGGACTTGCGATTCTCCAAGCTGGGCCTAGAGGACTCAGGCATGTACCAGTGTGTGGCGGAGAACAAGCACGGCACCATCTACGCCAGTGCCGAGCTGGCCGTGCAAGGTAAGGGGCCCAGGGAGAGAGGACGTCCCCGGGGACACCCAGGTGGGGGGCGTTAGGGGTTGTGAGTTGCAGCATTTCTAAACGCACACACTCACCTGGCAATTTTCCTTAGTTTTCCAACAGCTTCTGAGTAGAACTCAGGGATTTAAGACAGGAGATGAGACACTAGATGGAGCTCCCAGAGGACAGGGTCTCTGGCTTGACCCGCGTCTGACGTGGACAAAGTAAATGTCTGCCGCCATGAAAACAAGGTGGCAAAAGTCCCTGAACACCAAATCAGCTAGATTTGGGTTTAATGCAGCCCCTTTGCCTGTGTGACCTTCGGCAAGTTATTAATCTCTTTGTGTTTCAGTTTCTTGAATAATAAAATGTGGGCAATAATAGCCCAGCCCTCATAAGCTGCTGTGGGGATTAAAGGAGATGATAGAGCTAAAGCATAAAGAACCTGCCCATCACATAACAGGTGCCCAGTAAATGTCAGCTAGTCCAGTATCCTTAGATGTGTGACTTAAGCTTGTAGTCTGTTTCCTCATCTGTAAAATGGACAGAACGGTACCTACCTCATCCAATTGTAGTGAGGCTTAACTAAGACTCATTCATTTATTCAACCAATATTTCTTCAAAACCTCCTAAGAAGTGAACACGAAAGATAAGGTCTCTGCCTTCAAGTATCTTACAATCCAGTGGAGAGAGGGGGGCAAATAAACACAAAATCAAACAATTAAATAAGATAATTTCAGACAGCCATAAAAAATACAGTATAAAGAAACTCCCTCAGAGTGCTGGGGGTAAGGTGGGCCAGTTAGAGGGGATGGTCAGGGAAGACCTCTCTGAAGAAGTTGCATTTGGGATGTGAACCAACCATGTGAAGATCTGGGGGCTTTGCAAGCAAAATGTATAGTAAGTGCAAAGGTCCTGAGGCAGGAAAAATCATCGCATCTTCACGGAACCAAAAAAAGAAGAAGAAACAAATGGCCCAGGTGATAGAGCACAATGAGTGAGGGAAGGAATGGAGCAGGATGTAATCAGAGAGGTAGGGACTCCTTTGTGAGCCCTTGGGAGGCGTTGGACTTTTTCTGAGTGTCTGTTTTGTGTTCTTAAAATGATATTCCTGGCAGCTGGGTGGAGAAGAGATTGTAGAAAGAAAATGCAAAATCAGGAGGGCCAACCAGCGGAGATCTGGTGGCAGTGGGGGTGATGAGAAGGGGCTGGATTCTGGCTATTTTGGAAGCGGTGCTGCTAGGGGTCACTCGTGGATTGGCCATAGAGGGAACATAAAATGTTTAACATGTAGCCAGGTGACATCTGACTCCAGGCCAACGAGTACTGGTTTGATTCCCTGCATGACTGTGGGGCACTCCCCCTTCCTTCCAGCACTTGCCCCCGACTTTAGGCTGAATCCTGTAAGGCGTCTGATCCCCGCAGCCCGAGGGGGAGAGATCGTTATCCCCTGTCAGCCCAGGGCAGCTCCGAAGGCCGTGGTGCTCTGGAGCAAAGGCACTGAGATTTTGGTCAACAGCAGCAGGTACAAGCCCCACCCCACCTGAGAAATTCCTGCCCACCCTCACTCTCCTTGGAGGTGAGCCCCCTTCCCATGACTATAGTGTGTCACTGGGTTGGCCAGATCTGCTCTGTCCTTGCTGCAGAGTGACTGTAACTCCGGATGGCACCTTGATCATAAGAAACATCAGTCGGTCAGATGAAGGCAAATATACCTGCTTTGCTGAGAATTTCATGGGCAAAGCCAACAGCACGGGCATCCTGTCTGTGCGAGGTAAGGACCATGGTTTGGCTGAGGTTGGTGACTCAGCCACCACGGGGTGCCATCCCTCCTCGCCATTGGGCTCTTGTGTTCCCATGTTCCTCCTAGTCTGGTTTTGAGGCTACCCCAGGATTCGGTTTCTCTTGGGACTGCCCCCAAACACCGCCATCCAGGATATGCTCCTGCCTCCCTCCCACGCACTCGTGGGGCTGCTGGGATGCAGCTGTTGGCCACGCTGCCTGTTCTCTTTCCTGGGGCTCAAGACAGAGCCTCTCACCCTGCCCTGCTGCCCCTGCCTGGGCCTACTTCCTCCCCGTCCACTCAGGGGCCCTTTGTCTTGGCAGATGCAACCAAGATCACTCTAGCCCCCTCGAGTGCCGACATCAACTCGGGAGATAACCTGACCCTGCAGTGCCACGCCTCCCACGACCCCACCATGGACCTCACCTTCATCTGGACCCTGGACGACTTCCCCATCGATTTCGACAAGCCTGGGGGTCACTACCGAAGGGCCAGTGTGGTAAGGCCTGAGGCCAGAGAACCCAGGGCTCCTCCCTCCTTCTGGGCAGACAGGGGACCCACGAGAGCCATCAACACCCCCAAAGCTTTTCCCCCTTCCCCCGGGAATGCCATGACGGCAAGCTCATCCCTGGGTTCATAAGCACCCTCCCTTAGACGGGCAGTTCCCCGGATTCCACCCGACGTCTATGCATTTAGAAGAGGGTTAGGGTCAAACCTGGAATTCCAGACACCGAACAAGACTCACTCCCCTACTGTTGTTATCCTGCCCCCTAGCGCAGATGATATCATTAACTTGAACCATCACTGACTGTCTTCTGTAAAAAAATGTCGTTTAATCCCCAGTGGTACCAAGTAGAGAGTAGCCGATCCCTCCCATGGAACAGAGAGGAAGAGCGAGGTGCAAGGGGCCTGGGGAAGTAGCAGAGCAGGGCACTCTGAGCCCTGCCTCCTGTGCCCTGACTCAGGCACTAGCCTAGGGCTGCTTCCTCTGACCTGCCCCGCTTCCTGTCCCCCGTGTGCAGAAGGAGACGGTTGGGGATCTGACCATCCTGAACGCCCAGCTGCGCCACGGTGGGAAGTACACATGCATGGCCCAGACGGTGGTGGACAGTGCATCTAAGGAGGCCACAGTCCTGGTCCGAGGTGATGGGGTTTCCCACCCTACCCCCACCGTGACACCCTCAGGGGCCGGCTGGGCTATTCTGACCTTCGCTCCCTAACTCCCACCTCTCCCTGAAAGCTGTGGGAAGGGCTCCTAACAAGTCTGTTGAGCTGAACTCATCCCGTGGTTCTTGGCAGATCCTAAATGAATAAAATATTCTTCCTCCAAAGCTAAAATTGTAAAAAATCCACTCCTAACACATCCCAAGACTGGAGAACTTGCTGAGGCCAGAAGTTTCAAAGCCTCGTGCTGGGAAATCTATACACATCTCTGTGTGAGAGCCTCTGTGACCCCTCCAGCCTTGGACACATCCTTCCTCCTCAAAACACCCCATGCGCCACTCACTACTGCCCCCATTCCTTGCCCTCCCAACCCGGTGTGTGTTTCCTGCGCCCTCTGCTGCTCCCTCTTGGTACTGCACCAGCCCAAGCGAGCCTGAAGGAGGTTGGCTCAAATTTGTTGCTCTGACCTCTTGGTGCAGGTCCGCCAGGTCCCCCAGGAGGCGTGGTTGTGAGAGACATCGGTGACACCACTGTCCAGCTCAGCTGGAGCCGTGGCTTTGACAACCACAGCCCCATTGCCAAGTACACCCTGCAAGCTCGCACTCTACCTGCAGGGAAGTGGAAGCAGGTTCGGACCAGTAAGTGTGAGGCCCCACCCAGGTCAGTACTGATTAGGCCTGGCTGTAGGGGGGGCGGGGAGGGCTGGGGGTCAGAGGCCAAGGCTGAGCCTGGATCTTCGAAGAGGGACAAGTGTAGACCCCCTGCCTGCAGGGAGCTCCCAGGACATTAGGGAAGATGGTCACACAGGCGGCAGAAGAATGGGGAGAGAGTTGGAGGGGGAGGCACTCAGTCTGCACCCTTGAAGCATTGGCAGAACTATTAATGGGGCAATGAAAACATTCATGTGGGTGTGGGGTGCACACAACATCTTACAAAGGCTCCAAGGCAGGGAGGTCTACGAGTTTCCCAATCATTCCTGGAAAAGGTATTGAACTCTTAATATAGCTGGTACCACCGTGAAAGCTGGGTATAAAAAAGTGATTCATACCTAGTCCCTGCCCCTTTCCATCCAGATCAGTAAATGAAGTGCAGAACACTGACTCCCTGGTGCCTTGCAGATCCCGCCAACATCGAGGGCAACGCCGAGACCGCCCAGGTGCTGGGCCTCACGCCCTGGATGGACTATGAGTTCCGGGTCTCAGCCAGCAACATCCTGGGCACTGGGGAGCCCAGTGGGCCCTCCAGCAAAATCCGGACCAAGGAAGCAGGTCAGAGCCCTGGGTGAGAAGTAATGTCAGGGCACACACCCTAGCCCTCTTTAAAGGGAGCCCCAAGCAAGCAGCAATTACATGGAGTTCCAACCCTGCTCACCAGGCTTCGGACTCTAACAAAACAGATGGGAAAGGAACACAAGTCAGAGCGAGGCCGCAACACTGCACAACGTACTGTGCCCTGGGCCACAGCCTGTCAGGGCTGGAAGCCAGCCGGTCCAAACCCCTCATTTAAAAAATAGGCCAACCTTACAACTGCATGTGAATCTACAATTGTCGCAAAGTAAAAAGTTTAATTTTTTTAAAAATGGAAAAACCAAAGGTTGGAGGAAGGAAGGGTCACACTGGCAGAGCCTGGACTTGAACCCAGGACCATGGGGTGATGGGCAGATATCCTCCCTGGAAGTGCACGAGCTGCAGGAATCAGTTAATGAGGAAGGGGTGTGTGTGTGTGTGTGTGTTTGTGTGTGTGTGTGTGTGTGTGTGTGTGTTGCGCAGGGCACTAAGTAAGCAGCCGGTGCTCTAAGTCCTTCTTTAGATGGTTTCTTTGGGAGCAGGAGGAATGGACAATCTGCCCACAACCCTCCCTGAAAGGCAGGTAGGTGTCAGAACCTGAGTGGGGAAGGAAGGGAAGAGGTGAAGGTGAAGGCCCAGAACGAGAACCCTGGGATCCTGAGACCAGCAGTATGGAATCAGGACCTGCCTCCCCTCCACACCCACCCAGGCCTGCCCCGCTGGATGTGTAATGAGGGTCTGCCTTTTTGTGTCCATAAACATGGTTTCCTATGTGCCCCATGCTGACTCTCCAGGCTCTTTCTGGAATCATTCAATATTTTTAACTGGTACCTCTCCTGAGTAAAGAATTCCAGAAGGAGCACTTTCTTTGATTGTACTTCTTGGACAGTCAAAGGGTGAGGAGTGGTCTCCTTCACTGTAGTATCCAGGAGTTGAGCACAAAGACAGCTATGGTGCAGAAGAAAGACGATGAGATTTCAAATCAGAAGAGCTGAGTTCAAATTCAAACTGTGACATTTATTAGCTGTGTGACTTTAGGCAAGTCACTTAACTGCTCTGGGCCTCAATCTTTCCACTCTGAAAAGGGTAATATTAATGCCCACCTCACAGGATCAAATGGGTAATGTGTTTAAGTGCCCTTTGCAAATGAGAAGGCCTTAAAGTGTCATCAGAACCAAGTGATAAGTCTCCAATTGCTGGATCATCTACAGATATATTTTAACCCTCAGCCAAGTTACCCCCTGCCAAGCTTCACTATCTAATTAAATACATTCTTGTTTTAATATCAGCCTTTTGAATACTAGAGACAATTAGGAAATTAAGTCTGCCATGAAAATAAAAAATAATAATAATAAAACACCCTGTAACCCAAAAGAAATGTTTTTTGGATTAACTGCAGTTCTGAATTATTTATTCCCCTTAATTTAAAGCAAATTGGAGTTGGTCTCTGCTACTTAGTTTAAACCAACAAGAGGGATGAGGATAATCATTTATGGAGTGTATACTGTATGTATATGCTAGCCACTGTCTTGTTTAATTTTATTCTTCTTACAGCCTTTGAGAGAAACATTATTATCCTTATCTTACGGAGAGGGGAATCAGAGGCTCAGAGAGGTTAAGTAACTCGCCCAGAGAAACTCAGCTAGTAAGTGGCAGAGGTGGAATCTGATCTCAGGTCTGCTTGACTGCAAAGCCCACGTGCAGAGGGACTCTTGAAGGACAAAACCAGGGCCCATTGGAATAGTTTCAGAAGGATAGGTGTTAACTCTTCTCTAAATGTTTGGTAGAACTCACCTGTGAAGCCATCTGGTCCTGGACTTTGGTTTATTGAGAGTTTTTAAATTACTGATTCAATTTCAGTACTGGTAATCAATCTGTTCATATTTTCTATTTCTCCCTGGTTCTGGTTCAGTCTTGGGAGATTGTACTTTTCTAAGAATTTGTCCGTTTCTTCTAGGTTGTCCATTTTATTGGCGTATAGCCAGGGCCCATTGGAAGGGTGTCCTTGGCCTAGGATGCTTTTCGGTCTCAGACTCAGAGCTTTTGTTCCCTCACGGCCCATTAACTGCCTGTGTCCCTTGGCCCTGACAGCCCCTTCGGTGGCACCCTCAGGTCTCAGAGGAGGTGGTGGAGCCCCTGGAGAGCTCATTGTCAACTGGACGGTAAGCTGCAAGGACAGAGGCAGGACTATGCCTCCAGTTCTCTGGGGGGACAAGTTCTACCCCACCCTCACCCCCACCCGCACCTGGTGGGACTCGTCTCAGGAGTTGAACGGCATGCAGAGAGGACCCAGACAGAGCCACTGCACGGTCCTGACTCCAGAGCAGACAAGGTCCCTCCCCTCCCCTGGTACCCACTGCAGGATGGAACCACCGCAGTCCTGGGGCCACCCCTCTCGGTGAAGGCTGGGTGGGGCTGGAGGACGGGCAGGGAAACGCAGCCGCGGCCCCTCGCCCACGCCACGCTCTTGCCCCTCAGCCCATGTCCCGGGAGTACCAGAACGGAGACGGCTTCGGCTACCTGCTGTCCTTCCGCAGGCAGGGCAGCACTAGCTGGCAGACCGCGCGGGTGCCCGGCGCCGATGCCCAGTACTTCGTCTACAGCAACGAGAGCGTCCGGCCTTACACGCCCTTTGAGGTCAAGATCCGCAGCTACAACCACCGCGGGGATGGGCCTGAGAGCCTCACCGCGATCGTGTACTCGGCTGAGGAAGGTGGGCCACCCCGGGGCCCGTGCGGCGTCCCCACCCCAGCAGCTTGTCCACGGGGTGTAGGGTGGCGGAGTGCTCCTCACACCCCTGCTGGGTTCCATAGGTGGGGTGGAGAGGACACCTGGCTTCTAAGCCCCTGGCTTCCTTCCCAGCCCTCGCTACCTCGTCTCCCCTCAGGCCTAGAGGAGGGAGGCTCTCTGGAAAGAGAAGTGGGCCCCGGGAGATGCTCTGCACCCTGCACCCTGGGCTCTTTAAAATCCTGAGAGAGGGCAGTCCCAGTTGGCAGCTGCTCTGTAGGGCACAGGGAGTGCCTGGGAATCCAAACCCATGTTCTGTGTCGGTCCCCAGAGCCCAGGGTGGCCCCTACCAAGGTCTGGGCCAAAGGGGTCTCATCCTCAGAGATGAACGTGACCTGGGAACCGGTGCGGCAGGACATGAATGGTATCCTCCTGGGGTACGAGGTGAGCACTGACCTGGGCTGGGAGAGGAAGGGGCCAGGGGGTCAAGGCGCGGGGGCACCTCATGGCTTGCTAGTCCTCCTCCTGGACTCACTCATCCACTAACCAGGCACACAGCACGCAGTCTATGCAGCACCGTGGACGCAACCTCAGCTAAGCCCCTCTGGCTGATGCCTGTGGACAGCCTTGACGTTACTGCTTGGCTCGAGCCGGCCCTGGACGCTGTGGGAGCCCAGGGGAGGAGGAGCGGTTTCTGGAAGGGGCACGGCCTGCCCGTTTCATGCCAGAGCCCAGTTAGCCTGGCATCCTCAGGGCTGCAGAGACCAGCGTGGCCTCCTCTATGTACCAGCCGCTCATCCTGTCCCTGAGGAACTCGGGGCCCGGCAGCTTCTTGGGCCCACTGGTGACTCCACACTGGGGTACATGTGGGGGTGGATGGAGAGTGAGAGAAAGCGAGAGGAAGGGACAGAAGGACAAGCAGGAAATGTCATTGTCTAAGGGAGAATCATCATACTAGTGATGTTGTAAATTCCATTCATGGGGGGTCAGCCCTGGGCTCTAGCACGATGGGTTAGGCGAGCCCCACTGAGGAGATAGCTGCAAACTCTGCCATTGATTTGGAAGACTATCTAGTAGAAGGCCTTGGTGTTACAAGGTCTATGACAATGGGTTTGCATTTACTAGGCAGCCCTCGTAAGCTTGCTGGAGTGCGGGCTGGGGGACTACTTTGCAAGTACAATGTGCATTTCATAGCCTTTAAACAGAGTCCCCACGGGATTCCTTGAATTAATTAAATGGGGTTGGTTTCAGCAGGCCATCGCTAGGTTGAGTCTGTGCCCACACCCCCACTCCCTCGTTCAGCCCACGTATTAAGCTCTCTCGTTGAACTGGGCAATCTGCTGGGCACCAAGAAGGGAGCAGCAACTTACATCAACTTGTCCCTGCTCTCTTGGAGCTCATGATCTAGTGTCTGGGTTCTGAGACCTGAGACTGAGTTACAAGCACCAGCGAGGAGCAGGATGCAGGTCCAGCGCCAGGGTCAGGGTAGCCCCGAGGTCCTGGGTTTGACGGCTGACCCTAGGGTACCCCTGCCCCCTTCAGATCCGCTACTGGAAAGCCGGGGACAAAGAAGCAGCTGCTGACCGAGTGAGGACAGCAGGGCTAGACACCAGTGCCCTAGTCACCGGCCTACACTACAACACCAAGTACCACGTGACTGTGCGGGCCTACAACCGGGCCGGCACTGGGCCGGCCAGCCCTTCCACCAATGCCACGACCGTGAAGCCCCGTGAGTCCGTCAGCCTGGATGGGTGTGGAGGGGTGTATTTTGGAGGGGGTGCCTCTAGGATCACTCTTTCCCCGAAAGACAAATGCTCCAGCCCACAAGCCCTGGGCGGGACAGAAACGAGGCAGCACGTCTAATAATAATAAGGGAATGGAATTCATGGCCTCTGAAGTGCCTCCCTTTTCTCCAACCTTTGTTGGAGTTTGTTTCTCAGGCAGTGGTGACACAATGTTCTGGGTACAACTGCTTTGGGCAGACGTCTAGAAAAAGGCTGGCTAAAAGCAAGGGGGTGAGTGGTGGGGAAACATTAGGAGGTCTCCCCGACTCTCTCCCTCCTCTGGCAGCTCCACGGCGACCCCCTGGCAACATCTCCTGGACTTTCTCGAGCTCCAGTCTTAGTATTAAGTGGGACCCTGTGGTCCCGCTCCGAAATGAGTCTGCAGTCACAGGCTATAAGGTAAGGAAGGGATCAACCAGGCATTGAACGCTGAGGAAGCGCTCACTTGTATTTCCGGCAAACACAAGGGAGCTGCGGTTTCTAGCCAGAAGGAGCTGAGTTAGGTGTAAGCAAAGAGTTTGGGATTGTGAGTGGCGTGAAATTCACGAGCAGTTCTTCAGGGAGCATGTAGTAGAGACTAGAAGAAAATGGTATGACTGCGGAAAGGCAGGGTTCATTTCACGGGGGCAGCGATGGACTGGGTGAAGTCTGGGTCCTTCTGGTCTAAGGAGTCTGCAAAACCAGTGCAGCTGCTTGCAAGCTTTTCTCGTCCCAGTGAGAAGCTTGTTCAAGAGCCTGGACCTGGTCAACAGGAAACAGGAGGGGTGAGGAGGCAGGACCTCGAGGGCCCAGAACCGTATGGGGTCCTCCCATTCCTGGGCCTAGGGAAGAGGAGAATCAGTCCTGGTGTAAGGAAGCTCTTGCCTGGCTAACCCCCTTCCCACAGATGCTGTACCAGAACGACTTACACCCGACTCCCACGCTCCACCTCACCAGCAAGAATTGGATAGAAATTGTGGTTCCTGAAGACATTGGCCATGCCCTGGTGCAGATTCGGACCACAGGGCCAGGGGGGGACGGGGTCCCGGCAGAAGTCCACATCGTGAGGAATGGAGGTGCTGTCTCTCCCCTTATCCCCCAGGAGTATCAGGGTCCATCCAGATGCCTGATGCAGGAATCATTCCCACCCAAGCCAGACCCCAACCCAGCCAGTCCCCAAGGGGGAAAAAAGCAGGCAGGCAGGAACCAAGTGCAAAGTAGCCCTGGAACTGCCCTTGCTGCCCCCTCCTTCCCACTCCCAAACATCCCTGAGGGCCGAGAGGTGAGTGCGCTCCTTTCACGGGAACAAAAGCAGAGGTCCTACAAAACACTGCAGAAGGAGGGCTGAGAACACCTCCCCGTCCTGAAGCCAGCCCGCTGTGAATCTCCTTAGGAAAGGTCTGGATTCTGTCCTGAGGGTGGGACAGGGATGTGCAGGTCCCAGGCCCAGCTCACTCAGCCCATTTCCGCCTGCTGGTTTCAGGCACAAGCATGATGGTGGAGAACTCGGCAGGCTGTCCAGTCCCACATCCTGGCACCGTCCTTTGTCACTCCGTGGCGACGCTGATCCTCATAGGCTACCTGGAGCTCTGATCTCGGCACCCCTCCCTCTCCGCCACAGCTGGACACCCACCTCCGTTGGACACAGCCAGCTGGCCCCAGTCCCTTCCCAATGCCAAGGTGGCCCAACACTGTGCCTGAGAATGACTGGTTTTAAATACCTACTTTAAACAGTGCCCTTTTCGTAGGAGGTAGGATATTTCATATTCTGCCACAGGATAGAACCCATGCGAGGATTTTTTTTCTTTAAATCAAGAGGCACCAGACAGTAAGTTCCATGATGATACTGAACCCTATGCCTGGGCCCTCTAGGGTGCCTGGATGGAAGGAAGACCTACAGGAAGAAGGGGGTTTAAACATGTATCTGCGCATCAGCGGAGATAGCACTCTGGGGCCGCATATGGACTCTGCTCCAGAGAGCGGAGTCCTAAGCCCGGGAACACTGGACAGGAACGGGACAAAGCTTACACAGCAGCATCTCTCAGTCTAAGGAGAGGCCCAAACCTGGGGGCCAGGGACTCTCCTACTTTCTCCTCTTACAGGACAGCACGGCTGGACCCTGACATTGTCCTGGATAACTCCCTGGAGGCCCCTGCCACCTGCCTAGATGGCTGAGAACCAGTGCTCTGGTGTCTGAGGCCGGGAGCCTGAGCCCCTGCAGCTCTGGGGGGCGACGCTCCCGACTGCTGGGTGGGAGCTAAGAAGGGTTGAGAAGCTGAGACTCCTGGTGGAAAGGGGCACCAGACTTGGCCTGAGGCACAGTCACAATCCAGGTGACGTTGCCCTCTTAGCCAATACTGCCAACCCGACCCTGTCACCCCAGAGTGACAGAAGCCACTACAGGTGGCTGGGTGACTAAAGGGCTTGTCTTGGGCAGGTCCCCCACCGCACCAAGCCCCAGCCTGCACGGTCCCTCCCGGGTTTGGGTAGGAGGCAGGAGCGCCTCCACCGTCCTCCTCCAGCAGAATGCAGCTGTAATTCTGTGTGTCTGGAGTCAGGAGTCTTCTGAGAAGGGCAAAGGATAAATGCGGCCCTACCTGCTCGCAGGAATGCCCTGGGCCACCTGGCAACCCGTCCCCCAGGCTGCCTCGGATGCTCTTTTGCACTCCCCAAGAAGACAAAGGGGTAAATAAATGGGACATCTTAGCTTGCGCTCTGGGTGTATTACCAGTCACAGCACGTCAGAGCTGGAAGAGGCTTTAGACCTCACTGGGCCCAAGCCCCCACTCTACAGGTGAGGTAACGGAGTTGGAAGGGGCAGGGCCTTCCTCAGGTCACACAGCCTGTCAGTGATGGGGCTGGGATAGCACTCTTCCCCCACCTTCCTGTCCCAGGCTCTTTGTCTATCCAGAGGACGGGGGCAGTGCTGAATGGCTATGACCTGGTTAAGAAGGTGGTTAAGAAGGGCAGTGGGCTATGAAAATTCTGCTTCAAGAGGTTCAGGTGGGTGATGGTGGGGTGATCAGCATGGCTGGGTCCCAACCCAAGGCGTATGCAGACTACAGGAGACCCAGTCTTTCTTTGCCTTCTGAGCCTAGCTTCTGCTGGGACCTCAATATGCAGTGCTGGCTTGAAGCCCCCTGCTCCCCTTGCCCTTGCTCCAAGAAAAGAGGCCAAAGCAAGGACAGGAATTCCCCAAATCCAGGCAGCAGTGGTGGCACAACCAGGAAATTCCAAAGCCTATATGTTGTGACAGGTGGCCCTTCACATATAGGAGCAGCGGGACAGGCATCTTGTAGGGCACAGGCCCCCTGAGCCTGGTTTCTGTAGTTTACAGTTAGAGCTCTATTTTGTTATGGTTTTTAAATTTTTTAAGTCCTGCTCTATTTTCCTGGGCAGGTTTATGTTGGTGTTTACCCACTACAATTTTTTAAAAATGTAAGCTCACATGCCTTCTCCCTGCCACCACTGAACCTACCACCCTGCCCCTGGCCCAGGACTGCCTCCTTGGAGCCCTCCAATCAAACCCTCCTCACCTGCTCCCATCCTTCACCCCCATGCGAGGTGCTGGGGGCTCAGCTGAGTGACCATTCTTCCATTGCAGGGACCCAAACTTGGTCTAGCATCCATCCTGGTCCCCCGTGGCTGTGATTTGGCCTGTACCCAGCTCTATCAGAAAGGGGATGCTGAAAGTAGAAAACCTTCTTCCAAAGTTTAGCTGATTCTTTCCTCACTGCCTTGGCTGCGGCAGGAGCAGCAAAGGGACAGGTGTCTAGATGCTGGGCCGAGAGGGCTGGGCTGGACCGGCACAGGAACTCACCTGTGCAGCTGGCGGCTGCAGCCCCTAAGCTTGCTTGAGGCAAGAGAGAACGACTAAGAGTCTTAGTTCTGTGGAGGCAGACAGACCCTCTGGGAAACCCAGGAAGGGTTTTTCTAACTAGGAGAACTCAGCCTCAGGAAAACGTAAGCCCCATGCAGGGAGAACTTGTTTGGGGGACACAGAGCTGGACTAAACTGGATGTTCCTGCAGGCCAAGACTCAGGCAGAGTGCTGATTAAGACTGAATAAGACAGCAGGTGGCTTGAAGACACGCAGGCATGTAAAAGGGAACAGCCTGTTGGTGAGGTGACCGCACAGGAGCTGGTGTGGAGGCAGAAGAAGAGATCAGACAGCTTCTCAGAGTCCCTTCCTGCCCAAGAGGACTGACTGTCGCCTTCGCTGCCCGCATGGGTTGAGGCTCGCTCCTGCTGTGGTAACGACTCGATCCTGGATCTCTCCCCTCTCACACGCCAAGCCCCAGACAGGCAGCCAAGGGGAAACAGCCACAAACCAGTACTTCACCCTACAGCTTAGTGGCCGGCAAGTGCCTGAGGACTAGGGACAGGCAGCGCTTCAGGGCTCGGGAGAGTCTCCTTTCTGCGTACGTTGGGGCTCAGCCTATAGCGCCCTTTGCCCCGGCCCTGGCTACTCGGCCCTGGTTGCTCCAACAGCCCAGATGTATACCTCACCCTTGGGGGGAGGGCAGCTCTCTTCAGGTGGAGCCTCAGGGCCCAGCGCGATTGGGTTACCTACTTTCATCCAGGGAATCAAATGATACAGGTGATCGCAGGGAACAGGAGGGCCATGGGCGGTGGGGGTGGGGGGCGCTCTTTTTGATAAAATGACAGGAGAGACGTCAGAAAAAAACGTCTGCAAGGAGACCCTGGACTGAGTAATTGAGAGGCTTCTTCCTTTTGTAGGGACCTTTGAGAAATTTTGACAGCTGTTTGTCTTGGGGTCTAGGGTAGGTGAAGACTGGAGGGGACGCTGCAAGTGTCCTTCAGGGCTGGGATTCTTGGAATCAAAATGTGCTCAGCACAGGAAGAGTCTTGGAGCTCCTACCTGCTGGGGCCCCTGCAGCACGCGGGGGGAGTGACTGCAGTCACAGTCATTTACGCGGCAAGGCTCACCCCAGGCATTCTTTTCCCAGCACACACCGCTGCCTCTTGGCAGCCGCAGGAGCCAGGCTAGTCTACTCTGGGCAAGAGCCCGAGCTGGCTCTAGAATGTTTCACTCCCTTCATCTCTTCCCCAGCTAGAGGACTGTGTGCTTCCTGATCTCAGAATACGACCGCCTACTGGGCTCCTCTGTATCGGAGGGATAGCCGTACCCTCAAACCTGGGTTTGAGGCATAGGTGTAGCTATTGCCCTGGCTCAGACCTAACCTGGGCTTCATCCTGGAGATGAGCAAGGTTGCCAGAGAGGCTCCTGGAGTGGCATGAGGGATTAGATGGGCACTTTCAAGGAACTTCCAAGAGCTCCATGGAAAGAGGTGCCTGGTAGCTGTATATATGGTCGTAGGCTTTGGGAAGGCGGGACAACAAAGGGAAACTGGAGAGGAAAAAACAAATGGGTCTGATAGCTTTCCCCAGAGCCCTAGGAAGCCTCATGCCCTCAGATGGGGTGCACCCTGCTTTGGCCCCCAGACTCCAACTGACCCACCCCCTCCAGGGCCTGCATAGCTTAGAAAAGCTCACAGCTGGGCAAGGGTTGGGGCTTCATTGGACCACTGACTTAACTCAGTTTCTGTTAAAATGGACCCGCTCCCACTGACCTATTGTCTGTCTCTCTTACACTTCTTATAATGGTAGTTATTTATTGACTCTGGTAGCGGGCAGTTCTTAAATAAAGATGGTTTCTCAACCTGCTGAGGCAGCTGGCACCAGCTGTGGGTGTTTTTATCCTCAGACTAAAGAGTATCTCCTTGTCCTGTTCTCTAACCCTAGGCTTTTACCCAACACCTTCAGCCTTCACACAGTCACCTCTAAGGAAGTCACAACACACGGTCCATACTGCTTTATTCAGTCCTGGGAGGGAAGAAAAATTAGGCCAAGCAACTTTAAGGCAGGCCTCAGCAGAGCAGAGCAGGCATTCTCCTAGGCTGGCTGGCTTTACCTAACAGGATGGGCAGTAAACAGTGCTCATCTGATGGTACTGCTCCGAGCTTCCCTGATTTTTAAGACATTTGAGGTACAGGTTTCTCCCGCTCCTCAAAAGTAGAGTGTTCCTATGAAATCTTTCTTAAGCTGAAATGGTGTAAAGCAAAGAAGCAATTACCTTTTTTTTGAAACAGTGAAAATCCTCTTCAGACTTCTTTTCAGTTAGCGAAAACAGGTACTAATGTAGGTTTCTCGTAAAACCAAAGTGGTGGAAAGTGAACTTTCAAAAAGCGGGGGATACCTGTATTGACTCAACAGTACCAAAGGGAAGTCTTCTCCCTGCGGAGACATAGTGACCTCCTCCTGGTGAGAAGGTGCCTCTAGCCTCTGTTCACAACAGCCAAAAGAATATGAATTTCTAGTCACATTTTCCAGCTGCAACACTACCATGCATTCAACATTTATCACAACTTCTATTACACCTGAGATGTGTGATACACTTACGCAGGTGTGTAAGTGTTCAATTCTTTTGGTGCAAAGCAGGTAGGGCTCCGTGCTGACTGAGCCTGACAGCTTTTTTCAGGGAAGAGGGAAAGAAAGCAAGGCAAGCAGAGGCCCCACTACTTGGTGCTGAGCTGTGTGCCCAGGGCCTGTTCAGCACAAGAAGCCCAGGCTGACGAGCCCCTGAGGGGGCCACATAGATAGTGGTAGTTACCACAACACAGCCTCGTCGGGAGCGCTGGCCACTCTGGAGCCCAAATCTTAGTCCAGGCAGCATCTCCTTGATCCTCCAGAATTGACCCAGAGGCAGACCACATGCACAGAATTCAAAGAACTAAACTGGGCTTTGGTCTGCACTAACACATCTGAGGGGGTTTTGTTCTCTTCCCTGTTCAATCCCCTCACATCCTCAGAGTCAAAATTCAAGATCCCAATGCACAGAGGGCTGTAAACCTAGAGCTGTACAATATTCCATCCCCTGTTCGACTACCGGCTTACAACAGTATGCTGGAGAAGTTATTTAGCTCTTCTTGGGCCTCAGTCTTTCCATCTGTAAAATGGGAAACACCGTACCCCTCAACCCTCCTCAGCAATGTAATATTAATGTTTTACAGTCCTCTCTCAAAGCAGAGCAAGCTCTCTCCTGACTGCTTCAGCGAAGTGTCCAAGTCTAAAGTAATGAGCTTCATTAGTGACATTTCCCAACTCATGCATGTCTGGTCATTCACAGTTTACAGAGACGTTTTACTCACAGGATCTCATTTGATCCTCACAATCATGTGTTTCAAAGATAAGCCTCAGTTAGCTTGCTCCATTACACAGTCAATAGCAGGAACACAACAGGTCTTCTGAATAACATCCTATCTGAGGTAGAAAGAATGGGTGAAAGGGTGTGTGGAAATTTTAAGACCTTTTCAAAATAAGAGCAATAGTTAAAGACTCCCTATGCATGAGTCTAAGCCGGTGGTTTTCAACCTTCGCTATATACGAGAATTACCTACAAAACTTCTGAAAAACAAAGATGCTTCTGAACTCATGATTTACATATACCTAGGACACTCAAACAGCCTAGAAGCAGTGACTCCTCAGTGGCAATGAGCACATCTAGCACCCAGACCATGGTTTCTAAATACTACTCCCCACACTAAAAGGAACAAGAGCCCCTTGGAGAAACAGAGTCCCTCGGAGAATCTCCCTTGGAGATTCAGGTTTGGAGAAAGGAAAGTTCAAATGTGCATCTGAGGCATCTTGCTATAGCAAGGACATGCTCAAAGTCAAGTGGGACCACACCAAAGAGACAAAAGAGTTGGCTTGAAGGGACTTCTGGCCAAAACTGGGAACAATTTGAACATCAAAAATATGACAACAGTAATGGATTATATATAATTCACTGAATAAAAAAAGAGAATTCATTGAAACGTCAAAAGAATAAAAAGAATAGCATTTCTTTACAGAAAAATGCAGGGTAACAAATACAAAAATGAATTTAAAGAATCCATCATTTTGCAATCCCCAGCATGTAATAATAAGGCAAAGACCATGAATGGATTCTAAAACGCTTGTGAACGTTTTTCAGAAACCAGATAATCACAAAGCATCACCCCACAGATTACAAAAGGAAAACATATACAGATACACAACTGGAGAGATCTGGCAGTCACCACCTTAACCAAACGATCAAGCTTATCATCAACCATGGGTCACCCTGACATTGTGCCTCCCGAGGTCATGCAATAAGTACATATCATTTTCGTTGGGCTCTTGTCAAAAATGTTTAAGATTCATTCCTCAGAAATCTAATCATGAGGAAATAATTGTGGGACACTATGCAAGACAAATGGCCTCTTCAATATGAATGTCATGAAAAAAAAAAAAGTAGGGGATCTATTGTAAAATAAGACTTAAGAGGAATAATAATCAAATGTAATACGTGAACCTTCATTTGATCCTAGATCAAACATTAAGTTAAAAGCTCTAAGATTTTAGAAATTGGGAGAAACGAAGTATCAACTATTTGTAAGATTAGGAAATTGTTAGTGTGATGAAGTCATTGTAGTTATACAGGTGAACGTCCTTATTAGGAGATGCATACATGATTTAGGGGTAAAAGGTCACAATGTCTGTGACTAGCTTTCAAGTGCTTCACATAAAATCAATATGTATTTAGAGAGGAAGAGAGCTGGAGCAAAACGTTTGCAATCGGTGAATCCAGATAAAGGGTCTGTGGATGTCATCAAACCTTTCTTTCAACTTTTCTACGGGTTGGATTTTTTTTTTAAATTTAAAATAGAAGAAATAACAGAGATCCATTGGTCATAATTTAAATTGAATTAGCATCCTCAAGTTAGGGCTCAGGAATCTGATTTTTCAAAAGCTCATTCGGGTGATTCAGACACACGGCCAGAGAAGATAACCACTGGTCCAAGTCTTGTTTCTGCTACGTCCTCTGTGCTGAGAAAAAAGTGAGGGGAAGAAATGCTAATTCTCTCATATAGAATTAGCTCAGCTGGCGGCCCAAGAGCAATTTCCCTGATAGTTTCACAAGCCAAGCCAATTATCTCAGACACAGTCTGAATGGCCTCTGAAGGTCTTAAGATTGGATTTCCTGTTGAGGAAGGAAGGTACTAGTCCTCCGTTAGGGGGCCTTGGCTGCTGTAAGAAACATCCAGCGACACAAGCTTCAGGGCACTCAAAGAGCTAGAAGGACAGGAGCATGGAGCAAGCCTAGGAACTGTTCAGGGGCAATCTACCAGCTGAAGAATCCAGTGTTTCACCAGGAATTCAACTTAGCACTGAGCACAAAGGCTTCACGTGGGAGGTATAAGGGGTGCAAATAATTTATTAACATTTAGTGACTGTCTCTTACATACCTGAGTCAGAAGTCATTACTAACACCCTCGGCTCTGCCACAAATGGGCATATGCCCCCTACAAAGCGATATGTTCAATGTCTATTCTAAAAACGCTGGTGTGTGAGTTTAACCCAAAACCAGACTGATTATGGAACAATTTAAACAACTGCAAGAAATTTTAAACTAAAGGGCAGAAAAGGTTAGGTCTCCATACAGCACCTGGGAATGGTTTTTATTGAAGAGGAAAAAACACTTTTACTAGAAAAGCTATTATATCCTTCTACATGATTATACTGCTCAGAAGGGAGATCAAGGTAGGGAGGCACACAAGTTGTAAAGGGTAGAAAATAAATGTAAACTTGGAGGACAGAACTCTTCCCAGGAGCAGGGAGATACCTGCAGTCAGGTTTCCTGGGTTCCTAGTGGGCAGGGAAGATCTGGAAGAGATCCATCTGGGACACAGAGTTAGAGAATATTGCCCACAGCTACCACGATGTTGCCCCGCATCACAAGCCCCACTCACTCCTTTGGTAGTGGAAGCCTGCCTCTTAGTTAATCCACAATCAGGCAGCCAGAACACTCCCCTGAAAAGCTAGTTTGGCTTCCTGAGCAGCCAGCCCTTCGGCAGCAAGGTTTGTAAGGTCTCAAGGCTGGCACTGCTGTGGATCACCCTCAGCCCACCGCACAGGGCGATGCTCACCAACACACCACTGGCAATTCCTATTCCCACAGCTATGGTCACCTTCTTTTTCCACGGTGGGCGCTGAGGCCTGGAATAGTTGTCCAGATTCACTTCCAGGCCCTCATCTACTAACTTCTGATCCTCAGTAAGGGACTGATGGAAATTCAGGTTCACCAAGTTAGGAGGAAGGATCCTCAGCCCAAAATAGAGCCTCTTGACAAGTCTCAAGTTTTTTAACAGCTGCACGTCACACCGGTAGGTCCCAGAGTCATACTCCTGAGCGGACTGAAACTTTATAAAGTGGGAACTGGCTCGGAAGGGTTTGAAGACTTCATCATCAGTTGAGATGATACCCCGAGCAAGTCTCCAGGTGAATCTGAAAGCTTCCTGTCCAGTCTCCAGGATGTCTGAACTGAGACAGCTCAGCTTAAATTCCTGCCCTATGAGAACGGTGAAATGGAGCATTCCACAGATCCAGTTGGTCAGACATTCCAAGCGCTGAGACTTACACTTTCTTCTCACTCCATCAGGGCCCACCTCACAGACGGTCTCCTCCTTATAGCCAAGGCCACAGGTGACAGAACAGGTTGTGGCATTGACAATAACTTTCCCCACAGCTTCTTGCAGTTTCTCAGGAATGGCCAGTGTTTTAGGTAAAGTCACCACCAAAGGTAGGTAGAAGGCCAACACCAGGTTCCCAAGGATGAAACTAGTGGCCAAATTCTTCATGTCTTAGTAGGCATTTCACCACCCTCAGCCAACACCCGAGGTGTTCCAGCTAAATCCTCCACAACATAATTTAATTCCTTGGACATGAGATAGCCTTCAAAGTCAAAAGATATGATGCATGCATTGTCAATAAAACAATACAACTTAATAAAAGTCCAGTCCTTATTAACAGGTGAGGCCACAAGGCAGAAAAAATGTCACAAGGTTGCTGCTTTACTATCACTGCTTGTTAACCACCACCTTACCAGTCTTCATTCTTTTCCCATCCTTTTAATGAATTTAAATCCACCTCTTGGGAAACAAAGATGAAAAGACGTCAGAAGCTGAAGTGAATTTCCAAATTACCTCAATGCATAGTAAAGCTGTACCATTCCTCACCCTTTCCTCTCCACTCCAAATTGTAGAATCTGAATTCAAAGGTTTCAAAATACCAGCTAAATCTGCCCAAATAAGAAATCAAATACCAAGTCCAAAAAAAAAAAGAGAGGATTAACTTGAATTAAGTTATTATTAACTTAAAATGCTCCTAAACCTTCTATAAAAAGGATTAAGAACTCTGGACTGAGAGGCAAGTGATTTACCCTTCCTGAATTTGTTTCCTCCTTTGTAAATTAAGACCTCCTTGCCTATTTCAGGAAGGTCACTTTGAGCATCAAAAGTGACAAACTGTACATGAAAACACTTTGTAAAGTGTGTAAGGAATTTTAAATAGAAATGAAAATTCATGAAGGCAAGGGCCAAAAGGGCTTTTAGAATCAATGCTTAGCAGCAAGACAGGCGATGTTAAATGCAGCTCGTCTCCCACTTCTAGGCACTCTTCCTTCCCAAGGGTACCGAAGATATATTCTGGGGGAGAGGATACATAATTCTTCCTGCCTCTCAGCCCAGTCCCCCCACCCCACAGAACGAGGAAGGAGCTCATCATTCACTTGGGTCAAAGTTGCTATGAAACAGCTATGATGTCAAAAAGATTCTCAGTCACATAACAGGATTAATAAGTGGACACTCAGATTTGGAGATGATTAAAATCAAAGACTTAAATAGACTTTATGAAACATCTTATTCTTTAGGAGACAGTAAGTATTCGATGGATTTCAAGGCTATTTAATCTAGGGAGAAAAAGTGCTAATGAAGAGGAATTTATCTGTACTTACACTTTAAGAAAGATCCTTGGAAGGCAGGACCCTCTTGGCAAGTGTTTTTGTAAGCTCCAGAATGTCTCCTAGCACTGCGGCCTCTACAGAGTAGTTACACACTTACTGAGCTAAGGAATTGGAAGAGAGGTCATTCCTACATGATCTTTTTTTCACTAACTTTTTGCTTGAATTGTTTATTTATAATCTTGTCCAAAGGCAGGTATCTGGACTACCTGGCCACCCCTTAGCCCTTCCAGCTCTGTTATTTCTACACGGAGAAGATCTAACATCAACAAAGTAAGCTGCTTTTTCTGTTGTACACAGTGAAGTGGCTGGTGACTCTCAGAAGTGACCAGTGTCTACAAACACACACCTACACCTGTTCTTTAATAAACATCAGATTTTATTTACAAAGCATTAAAGCTTCAGCAAGAAGTACCCAAGGCTAAGTCTCATCTCGTACAAAACTACAGAACATCAGAAAACAAAACACTGGGGGGTGGGCAGATGACAAAAGGGAAAAAGAGAATATGCATATATTGTACAAATCGAGAAAATCAAATTGAAATAGACAGAAGGTTTTAGGAGCTGAAAAAAAATTCCAAAAGCATAAATAATTATTAGGAGCTGCTGCCAGAGACACTCTGACAGGGCTGAAGTTGATTTTCTCAGTAGCCAGTTTAGGAGATGGACAGAGCTTGAACATCCAAATGCTCAGGCAGAGGACACCCAGCTACTCTGCATGTGGAAATAAGGCAGAAACCTCTTGTATCACACAGTTTGCATACTACTGCACTGTACAGTACAAAGAGAAACAAAATGGAAATAACGTCTGCAAAACAAAAACATGTCTAGTGACCCACCTACCAATCTCAACCACTGGTCTAATATGAAATAGGAAATGAAATTCACAAAATGAGCATCTGAGGAAAAAGCAGTGGCATCTAAAAATATAGACATTTTGCCACTGACTCAGGGAGAGCTCTTGCTTCAACTACTGAATGTTTTGGTTCTAAAGACGGAATGGAAGAGGCTCTTGCTGATGTGTTCTACTTTGATTTCTATGCTAAAATCCAAAAGGTAATCACCTCGTTTGGCTACCTATCAGAGCAACCACCAACTGACAGAGATTTCCCAATAAGCACAGTGTTTAACTCTCCTTTGAAAATACTGTGAAAATGATGATCCAGATTAAGCACTTCCAGTCAGCTCAAAGCTCTACTCAAGAGAGGCTGGAGAGGCCCCTCCACACCTGGTTTCTTCACTCTGGATTTTCAGAGAATTTCAAACACCCAGTGTACACATCCATCCAATCTGCTACTTTTTATACAAAGAACAGCAAAAGCAAAAATTAAAAATTTTTTTAAAAAGCTAAGCAACCTTTCACAGAAAGGAAGTGACTGGAAACATGTAGGAAGGAAAAGGGGTGTGGATACAAGGAGGGGAAATGCAATGACTGATGGGAAGGACAGATGTCCACGAGCAATGATAAAAAAAAAAAGGTTCTTTGATTTTTTTATTTGAACTGTGTTGTCGTTGCTTTGATTTTGGACGGTTTTATTTTAGTCCTTGCATAGATTCCCCCACCCCCAGTAAAAAAGAAGCCTGCTGAGAGACACCTCGGTTTGTTTCTGGCTCTGGAAGCCAGTACAGGTAAAGCAATATAAACTACTGATGATTCTTTGCTGGAGACAAATGAACTAGCTATCTTCAAAAACCACGATTAATGAGAATGAACCAATACTGGAAACATGCAATGAAAAGAATACAAAGAAAAACCTGACCCTCTTATAGCTCAACTTCTTGAGCAAAATGTTATAGTATGTTAAAAAAGAGGGGGCCTTTCTTATCTTTCTTTCCTTTTGGAAAATCTGAAATCTTTCCAGCACTTTATTTTCTGCCCATCTTTGTAACACAATATGGAAATATAGGAGGTATCTGGTGAGTGGGTAAGTTTAAAAATGGAAGAAAGAATGTGCAACAGAAGTTTTCCTAGGATACAGGCAGCAAAATTTCAGATAAGAACAAGTCACGCAAGGACGTGCACTGTGGAGGGAAGGCAAGTAGGAGATAGGAAATGACAGGCCGAAATGATGCTGGGTACAGTAAAGACAGACGAGCAAAACAGGAATCGCTTCTCCAGCAACATAACAAGCATTAAAGTTTAAATGAGTCAAAACTCCTGTTTGATGTCTTCACAAATCCTCATTCCTGAGAGCCTATTTGGACTTATGCTTGAAAGGGAAGGGACATATATTCTTCTTCCATAATTCACTTCTTCATTCAAACATAAAATTCACTCCTTCCACCTCCTGGGTGGAAGACAGAGGCCTTTGTTTTAAATTAAAGTCAATCTCAAATGACTGACCACAGTGTCCAGAGGCCACACGATGGCAAAGTAGGGAAGAACGAAGAACTTCAAGGGCCTTCATAACAGTTCTGAGATTGCTCCCCCTGCTAAAAAGATGAGAAATAAAAAGATTTCTTTTAGCATCAACTTAGACCAGTTACTTTCAAGAACACAAATACAGATGCTGGATGATGCATTACAAGCACACATGGGCTAAGAACTTCCCCCCTTTAAGTTAAAACCAACTCCAACTCCCAATTACTCTTTACTGAAGCAACAAATAATCCAAACCCCACCCCCTCCCTCAGTACTTTTCTCAGCACTGCCCCAAAGGGAGAAAAAAAGGCAAAATGATCAGACTTCTACACATTTTCCAAGCTTCTAACCATTCTCCAAGGTGTTAACATATAATGCTTCGTATTCCAAAAGGTGCAGTAAGTAGAGGAAAGGAAATTCTAGGGTACTGCCTCTTTCAATCTTTCATATACACTAGACTACTTCGCCACTAAATGATTAACGGTGAGCAACAAACCCTTTTCCAAACATCCTTCTTCCTTAAATGATACTCTCAGCTCCTCAGAATCCCAAATATGGTGAAATGTTAACGAAAACTACTGTCGGCATTTCTATGCGCCAACAACTGATCAATAAATAAAATCCTAAATAGTAAAATCAAATGAACACTTCCCTGATTACTCCATAGAAGCTGTTCAATCTCTGAGGGACATCCTTAAATGGGTTGTTGTGAAATATTAACTAGGAAGTGTAAAAAGAGAACAAGGTGAAGAAAGTCCTCCCAGTGTCATCTGGAATGGGGAAGAACATGCCACTTGAAGGTAAAATGGTTAAAAATAATTGCCCAAGTTGTAAAAAAAAAAAAAAAAAGTACCCATTTATAAACCTTGCTTTTAACCTGATTTTAAATAAGTTCAAGCACAGATGAAAACTGGCAATAAAAATAAATTCCAATTTGCCTGAGAAGAGACTGAAATTATGAGATACAAACTCTCCTGGATGCTACATGTTAAAAATCAAATTTAAACTTTATATAGTTCAGTAAGATAAAAAGTACATTTAAGCATCAGTTTTTCAGATCTTTCAACATAAAATGTAATAATTAACCTCTTCAATTGATTTTTTTTAAAAATCGTGAAATAAAAGAATCTACTCCAGAGGACTCAGTAACAGGCCTTTAACACTTTAAGGCTAGTTTCTCTGTTTCCACAGGTACTCTGACCAATCTAGTTTAACAGTTTAAAAATAGACAACATTGATATTTTAAGCCTAACTCATAAGAGGAAAAAGTGGCTTGCATTAATAATGGGCACTCAAGATGACTAATGAGCTACGTTATTATACTGATTATCTGAGGTCAGTTAATGTTTTTTCTTTATTGCTCTCTTTCCTGTGAACAGACCAAAAACAAAGCTTGTTGAGGCATCAGGCAACAAACCAATACCAGAGCAAGCAAGTCTGTGAGCAAGATAAGATACACAGAAACAGCAACAAAGCAGAAGATCTCCAGGCTACTTAAAAATCTGCCCCAAGTATTATTTAGCCGCAACATGACAGAAATCTCCAGTAATATAAAATCAAGAAAAATTCAGCTCATGGTAAACAGCTGTTATTGGTACCTCTCCAAAGCAGCCAAGCCAGGGTGGCCTAAGAAAACACTGGATATTAATTTTCAAACATTACCTTAGCTAATAAGACCACACAGAATGAGAATACCCAACTAGCCATCTAAAAATATGATTTTAGCAGGAATTCATAAATTAGTCTTTGAGAAACTGATCATTTTTCAAAAAGGTGGGGGAGGAAGCCCCTACCAATCATTTAAAACAATCAGATTCAGCAAGTGAACAGAATATGGTTCAGAGGCCCAGGGTGGGGGGCCAGTACCAGGAGGGCAGTGGTGCAGCCAAAGGCAGGGAAATCAGCGCAGGGCCTGTCGGCCCCCAGAAGTGGCACCTCTGCTCAGTTTGGCCTTTGCCACCCTCAACAGACCCAGGTGCACACCATTCCCTTCATGCCCACCATCCCACAAGGCCTTTAGACCACATATGTGACAGACCACAACTTTGTCACACCTGCTACCGATGGTGTTTACTGCCAAGGAGCCCTACTTCTGGGGCAATCTTTGAGCGGTCACAGGGCAACCGGGACACTGGTGGTTCTGCTCACATCTCAAGTTTCGATCCTGAGGACTGCCCTCTGGAGAGTATCTAATGAGGTAACCAGGGGGAATCTGATAGATGGTGCTATGTCGATCTGGACTTTCTGAAAAGTCCCCAGCTCAGGGTTACCCTCAAGCTTCACTGATGGGTCTTCACTCATCACAGAAAGTGTGTCTTCGTGGATGTGGGTCCACTGGTACCGTTCAATACTGATGAGCTGTGTGACAGGGAAGAATTTTCTACAGCCCCAGATTCCAGATGGCTAGATTACTTCTATTGGCGGTCTATGTGTCTTCCAACTGTCACCTGAAATGCATAATCTCCTGTTGCAACATGCAACAGACTATAGCAGCTTTGTCAGGCCTATCAGGGCTTACTGAACAGTTTCTTCAGTAACTGATAAATTGCAGATATTAACAAACAGTTGGCATTTATCTAACTTGAGCAATAGCCTACACCTACAATCTGCCTTCAAACGATTTGGCTCTAGGCATTTGCGGGGAGGGGAGGTCCACAAAGCACTGAATCTACAAATATACCCATCAGACTGAATTAATCTTTGAAGATGGTTCAGCATCAGCCACTGAGGATCAGGATTCATTTCTTAATATCTGGTGGAAAATCCACAATGACAGCATGCTGCTTTTTACTGAAACTCTCCAAGGTGTGGAAGAACATGAGACATAAGAGTTTTTATTACCTCAAAGGCCTGGGGGAGCCATGTGAAAATGAACAGCATGTGTCAGCCAGCCTCTGCCTGCTCTGGGCCCTCCAAGCTGAAAATGGTATTGGATGAAGCGCCACCTTCGCCCAAAGAAACCCACACAAAAGATATGACAGGTTGTCCTGAAACTGAGACTTCTAATGGCGCATTCTATGATACTCAGTTTCAGCACCCTCCCCCAGATTCACAGCCTTCATAAAGATCCAAACCCCACTGCAGCTAGTGGCTGAAAGCCCTTCTGAGGAAGTGTTAGGACTAGATCACAGTGCCTTTTTCCAGATTTCTTAATGATCCTGCTCCTCAGCACACTCGGGAGTTTGATCTGGCCATTTCCATTCAGGAAAAGGCCAAGGAACCAAGGCAAGAGAAGGAGAAAATGGGAAGAAGGAAGTATAGATTACACGGGGAAGTAGGCGATGCAGACAATCATGAGAAGTTGGTAAAATGTTTGCAGTAATCTAGAGTTGTTTTGTCTGTGTGTTATCAGAAAGCGTATCATCACCCTGGCCTTGTTATGTAAAAGTCTCCTCTAGTCCTTTCAAAGGGTGAAGCCGTTAAAATAGCTGCCTCTATTTAAGGCTGACCAACTCAAGTCCCTGATAACAATAATGCAGAAAATAAAAATCCAGTCTGAAGCACCCTGCTGTTTCAAGACACAAGTTCTAGCCTTTAATGAGGTCGGTACCTCTTTTAACCTTGTCAGCTGAGTGAGTGGGAATAAACTTCTAATAGGCCATTGATAATGATATCCAGTCTTGCTAGAAGGAGTTCTGAAATGCTGATATGTACAAACACTATGTATTTTACACACAGATCAACATTTCAATGCAGTATTTTGAAAACTTTAGGGAATAAAAAGGCCCATTCCTGTACGGCTAAGTAAACTTTCTAAGTAAACTTTCTAACATCTCATTTAGATGTTTTTGAAGCATAGCTAAAAAATACCACTGCTATTATACTCTAAGCTGTAAAATATAACAATACTTCCTGGTACCTTTGACAAAAACCCAATTTGGGAAATGCCAAAAATATTTAGTAACTTTTAGTGACCATATCAACTATAATTAAAAGTTGAAATCACTGTATTATAGAGAGAAAATTTTAGTTTTTAAAAACTTCAAATGGTTTATTTGCCATATGCTTAGTATTAAAAAGCAAATGATTAATTACAGATAGATTCTGAAGATGCTGGGAAAGTATGTCTTAGAGTATTTCAATTAATTCAATATGTTTGCCTACATTTTAAATCACCCTGAAGCATTTCAGCTCTTGGGGCCAGGGAAATCTATTTGAACTTTCAATTGTTTCTTCTATAGTGGCATCTGCTTATGCAAGAAGTGGGTTATGGAAGGATGGTTTTTATTTACATTAGTCAATTACTGACATGCAATCTTTGTTGGCAATGCCCATATAACTCTTCCAGGCTATTTTTAAAAATATACAGACATGGCCCTAAGTGGACTGAATGTGGAGGTGGTAAGTGATTATCAGTGGAGTACCATAAATATTGTTGCTGGGAAAAAAAATGCTAGTGCTCCAATGGTATGGTGTTGTACTATGAAAAGTCTAAATCTAGTGAACTTGAGGGAGAATACTCAAAATGATGAGAAATTGAGTCTGTTTCAGCTTCTCTGTAGAAAAGAATTCATCTTCACAACGATTAACTGGCTTAAGGAATTCTGTTTTGCATATCATCACATTTGGATTAACACAATTAAAATTTTAAAGTGGGGGGAAAAAAAAAAACCTAAATACAAACACTGATATTTTGTTAGTCCTGCCTCTGAATCTACTGACCTAGCCACAGAAAACTGAGAGTAATGTATTAACTAAAGCAGTGCCTAAATATAAAACAAAACAAAAAGTTTCCAAAACCCAACAATATTTGAGCAGAAATGAACTTGAGTTTGCTTACTATTTTCCAAACAAAAGACCATTTAGCCTAGATTCACAAGTATTTGACTGGAAATTGAAACTGCTCTCCATCCTCCAATAAAAATCCCTCAATCATATATAAAAGTGAGAAAACAGTAAGTTTCAAGAGGCTTAGGTGTTAAGAAGCTAAAAAGTTTGTCTTTTTGGTAATCTCCTGTTTGAAAAAACAAAACACCTCATCTTCTTCCTTAACGTGATAGTACTACTAACAACTCCATCATTGCTTCTAGACCACGGAAAGAGAGAAAAACACCACCTCTGGGATTTCAACAATTTGAAGAGAGAGAAAAAAGATGCTACAGTTAAATAGTCAGGGGCTGTATAAAGAAGCTCATATTTCTGGTTAATCTGTCTGGATCTTTCATTTGAGACAAAACAAAAAACCTAGGAGCAAACACAGATTAAAAAATGAATTAAACCAGGGGTTCTTACCCTTTTTCAGGTCACAGATTCCTACAGGAATCCAGTGAAACATACAGGCATCTTCCCCCAAAAAATATTCACACAATATTTTGCATAAGACCAAGGGAACGGAGATCCCCTGGTTATAGACCCAAGGTTAAGAGCCACTGAATTAAGCCAAATCTGGTTTAGCCTGCCCTCGGCAGTAGCTTAAAACTCAGAGAATATCTGCCACTGGGGAAAAGGAGGGAAGGAAGGAAACAATGCCGCAGTTAAACGGAGTCAGGGGCTGTACAAAGCAAGGCCACGAAGCAAGCCAGACAGTGCTCCCAGTGTGTCCTTACCTGTCAAGGGCTGGCTGAGCTCCGCCTGCACTTTACCCTTCGCTGATCCTTCCAGAGGTAAACCTCTGTCCCCTTTGTAGAGTTTCGGTTTAAATGGAGAATCTTTCTCTTTACCTTTTGATCCTTTAGGCCGGCCTGCTTGCTTCTTCTTGGATTTGCCATCCCCCTTCACACCCAGTAGTGGATGGACTTCTGTAAAAGGACAGATAGGCACAGAAAGAAATCCACACATCACCCCAACTGACCATGTGCCATGCCACCTATCCATGAGCAAAGAATTCTGCTCTTGTGTCTCAGGTCCACTAATACAAGAAGAAAAGTTTGTTTTGTTTATTAATTATAAACTATAGAAGAGTGGCCATTAAATGAGAAACAGTTCCTTGGCCACATGGCCTATGTGATTCATACGAAGCCACAGCAGCTCTAAATGGAAAAGGTAGCTCAAAGACACACTGATACTTTATCACACAAGCCAGAACAGGAATGCACATGTGCACACTGGCATGTGAGAGCAGAAAGGGAATGGGCTTTGGTACGCGAAAGACCAGGGTAAGAATCCAGACTCAACCATGTAATTAAAAAGGCTTCTAGAGTCAGACTGTAAAAGTAGGTAGGAAGAATTAAGGTTGTCCAAGTCTGACTAGTACTTTACTACCTAATGAGAATCTTGCGGGAGAGGTAGGGTATTTAAACAAACTGAGCCAGATGTCAGAAGAGTTAAAGTATGTCATCTTAGGCAAAGTACTGAGAGCAGAATCTCCCCATTTTAAAAGAGAAGTGAAAGCAGATGAAATTATTACAAAGTTGTAAAGCACTATAAAAAAGACTCATGGGCTTCCCTGGTGGTGCAGTGGTTGAGAGTCTGCCTGCTAGTGCAGGGGACACGGGTTCGAGCCCTGGTCTGGGAAGATCCCACATGCCGCGGAGCAGCTGGGCCCGTGAGCCACAGTTACTGAGCCTGCACGTCTTGAGCCTGTGCTCCGTAGCGGGAGAGGCCACGAGAGTGAGAGGCCCGTGCACCGCGATGGAGAGTGGCCCCCGCTTGCCGCGGCTGGGGAAAGCCCTCGCACGGAGGCGAGGACCCAACACAGCCATAAATAAAATAAATAAATAAGTTAATTAATTAATTAAAAAAAAAAAAAAAAAGACTCATGGGAAAATTCCTTTAAGGGAAAATCACCCAAACAGGAAATTACCAGATTGTGCTGGAGAGTGGCGTCTGTCAGGTGAGGGAGAGAAAATGTGGCTCTTACCATCATTTGGTACTCCTTGCAGTTCAATATTGGTTGTTTTGGGTTTCTTCTTAGGTGGCTGGGACCCATCTGTTGAAGACTGCCTCTTCTTCTCTGAACTAGCCCCTTCGTCCATCAAGGAGGTTTGGACTGCATCCGGTGGGGGGCCATAAGGATTTTCTTCTGGGTCTTCTACCTCAGGGGCAATGGGTAAATATAATAGAGCCTTTGAATCTTCCAGCTCTTCATCACTATTTGGAACAGGATCAGAAAAGGGATAGGAAAAAAGAGGAGAAAGTTGCTTAAACCATGAACCCTTCCTCTAGGGCAGAATCATCTAACCATAAGCAACAGGTATGGATCTAAAATTTCAAGAAAGCCAAGACAAATAAAAAGAAATCAAACAGGGGCTTCCCTGGTGGCACAGTGGTTGAGAATCCGCCTACCCATGCAGGGGACACAGGTTCGAGCCCTGGTCCGGGAAGATCCCACATGCCACAGAGCAACTAAGCCCGTGCGCCACAACTACTGAGCCTGCGCTCTAGAGCCCGCGAGCCACAACTACTGAAGCCTGCGCGCCTAGAGCCCCTGCTCCGCAACAAGAGAAGCCACTGCAATGAGAAGCCCGCACACCGCAAGGAAGAGTAGCCCCCGCTCGCCACCACTAGAGAAAGCCCACGCACAGCAACAAAGACCCAATGCAGCCATAAATAAATAAATAAATAAATTTTTTAAAAAGGAGATCAGATTAATAAAATCAGTAGTAAAATAAATGGCATAAACAAATTATTTCACTTTCTTAAGATTTTTCTATCAAGGGAGAAGGGAAGGGATTTCTTGCGCACCAGAGGAGTTATCTCTTTGAGGTAAAAGGCAGATGGGCCTGAAGGAAGAGCCGGGGAACTGAGCAGCACAACCAGAGACTGAGGAGGAGGAGCACCCCAGGCCCAGCCTTCGGCGGCAGCTCACCTGCTACAGAAGGCAGCAATAGGGTCCACACTGGTGACATCCACTTCCTCATCCTCTGCAGCATCAGCCCCTGCAGGACAAAAACACAGCAGAGGTGTGAGAAGAAGTAGAAAACTGCTTTTTACATATAGCTTATGGTTTTCATAAACTGAAATCCAGGAGAAACAAAGGAGGAAAACCAAACAGTTCGTTTTACTTAGTCGTTCTGCAAATATCTGCTGAATTTCCACCACACGCTAGGCACCGGGAATAGAGCAATCCCCCAGAAAGTTGGGAACGGTTCTTCAGTAAAAATTTTAGAAGTCTAATTGGGGAGACAGATACACACAGATAATTTCAGTTCCATACAGTAAGTGCTACAGTAAAGGTATGTGCAATGTGCCAAGGAGACGGGAAGGAGAAACAACTTCTGTGGAAGTTTGGGAAGGCTTCGTACAACACAGTCCAATAACACTAATACAATCCAGAATATATGCAGCCCTGACGGTCTTCCTAAGACACAGGAGGCATGTAAGTTATCTAATATCACAGAAGTGAGGACCAGCACTTTCAAGGTGGAGAGAACTAATTTCAATCCCAATTCCCTGATTCCTGACACCATCAAGTGGCCCAGCAGTCAATGACCCGTGGCATTAATTACTCAAGCTGACAGTGCCAACTGGGCACATTAAGCATTCATACACACAAACCCCTGCCAGACGCAAAGCCCTGTGTTTAGACAACGATGGGGCTATAAAGTGAAATCTTTATTCTCAACTAACTTCCTATCTAGAAGTTCAGAAGCCAAGAGATAAAAATAACAATGATCACGATCATATTCATAGTAGAAGAGAACATTTGAATGCTCATTATGGCCTAGACACTATAGTGAGCCCTTTACATGAATTACCTCATTTATTCCCCACAACCCGAAAAGGCAGAAACAGAAAAGGAAGTTTAAGTTTACAGAATAAGTATTCTGCCCAAGGCAGTCTGACTCCAGAGCCCACGCTCTTTACCTTCACCTTACTGACAAAGGAGTGACAATACCCAAACAGCAGCTGAGCACCCAGCGTGTGGGTGGCTTTGTTAGGTGCCCCATGCAAATCCTCATTTAATCATCTGCAATTAGTCAGGAAATACAAAGTGAAACGTTAAGAGAGCTGCTTGAGTCCTAGTAATGCCCATGTAAGCCCTGAGTCAATGCCTTACCAATAAATATTCAAAAAACACTGTCAAAACTGTGTAAGCTTAGAAAAAAAAATTAGACTAAGTGCTGAAGTGAATTTTCAACACAAATTAAGAATGAGTACTGAGTAAAACAATCATTTTTCCTTTGGGAAATACTATCTGCAATTGAGAAATATTACCTGTCTGTTCAGGTTCACTCTTATCTTCATCTTCAATATCAAACTCTGATTCCCTTTCTTCATATTCTACATTTTCATCCAATTCTTTGAAGTCTGGCGCAAATGCACTCCAATTTTCCTATGCCACAAACAAAATATACTACTTAACTGTATGAGAAAGCAGCGGTCTGTAACCTAGACATTAATGATATAAATTAAAGGATTGAGCATGAACGAGACTCAAAATTCTGAGATCAAATTTGGCAGATAATAAAAATTAGGTATCTACAGTTTTACTACCTTAAGGCATTTCCTATCTTAAACATTCCATGTTATTAACTGTGGTTCTTTCATAAATAACTGCCTTCTTTAATCTTTTTAAGATGTAATTCTGAGGTAAAATGTTACGTTTTCTTACGAGTACACTGATTACAAATATAATCAACGGTGTTCAAAATAAAACCAAGATGTAAAACAGAAGCTAACTGAGCTGAAAGTAAGAAAAGCACAAGAAAACTCTATCTCAGATGAGCAACAGAAAAACGTACCAGGAAGTACACTAGATTTTCTCCCTGAAAACAGAGCTGGTAAACTGACTTTGGACCAAGACCTTACCATTAAAATAAAGCAAAACTAGAGGCACTGAACTATTTAATTAGAAGAATCATATGGAAAAGAAAGTATAAAAGGTAATTTTGGGCTTACTAGTTGTAAAGGTCTTTGATAAAAGGAAAGGGTATCTAGCTTCAAAGCGGTTAAACCAGAAAAATACTTACTACTTGATTTTGTGCCCAGATAGATACCACTCCACTAGAAATGGATGCTATGATGGGTCGAACAGGATGCCACTAAATTTTAATGAAGCAAAGAAAAATCAGTTCTAAGAATGAATCCAAGATTTTCTGTATTACATAAGTAACAAGAGCAGCCTCTCATGCTACTCACAGCTACATCCAAGAGGAGCTCTCCTCTTGTCCCGTGGAGAATCTTCACCAGGTTGCCAATACTCTTCTCCCAGATGTACAGGGCATGCTGCCGGGCTGACCCTGCCACTATGTATTCCCCATCCCCAGAGAAACAACATTTCTTCCATGGGGTCCTAAAGGACAAAGAGAGTACCCAAGTAGAACCGGAACCCGACCCCAGGCCATGAATTACCACATATTCTTCTAGGTTGTGATACATACCTATTCACCAAGTCCTGCAATTTCTGCATGGGTTCAGGCTCTCCATCTCTTCCACAGGTTAAGATTTCTCTACCATCATAAACTCTGATTATTCGATCTGCTGTGTTAATTAAAAAGCAACTACAGAAAGGATAAAAATATCAACACCAGAGGTCAGAATCTGTTCCTGTTAACATTTTCCATAGCTACCAGTTACTTATAAATAGTACCATAAGACAACTAACAAATCAGGGAGAGACTGAGTGAAAATCTAAGTAATAGACTAGACTATTTATGTATCTACCTGTTACCTTCCAAGCCAAAATATAACGTGAAGTGAGAAAACGCTTTACTTCCCTTCCTGTGTAATCCCTGAACCCTAGATGCACAAACTAATCAGCAGTATTTGACTAAAATCCAAAACCTCTAAATTGAAACCAGTTTCCCGAATTCAGAAGCTTACAGTTAAATATATATAAATACTTCATTCCTCTGGCCTGCTTTATATACAATATATTCTTAATGAGTTAACAAACTAAATATATCATTCCGGATTGTCCAATTTTTTACTGTGATAACACTGAGTGTTGGAAACCTGTCTAAAATACAAGTTATTTTACCACCTTCTTACAGACTTCACTGTCTCTTGCTTCAAGAGAATTTGAACATGAATGTCCTCTAAGTATGTATGGTGGTTCCCATACAAAATAGGATGACTGTTACTTCTCTTACTGACACCTATTTCCTTCTTGTTTCTGTTGATACATAAATCTACTTCTAGCTGGGTAATCAAACATCAGAAAAACATCTGAAATTAAAAGGGTAAATACATAGGTTTTATGTAAGTAAGGTGCAGTTACTACGTGAATTCTGTGACACCAATTCTGATTATAATATAGCAGCTCATCTTTACCCAGTGCTCACCACACGCCAGGCATTCTGGTTCTATGCACAGACCACTCAGACATCTTTTCTGTAAAGGAACTGCCTGTTAACCTCCCGATAAGATGTGACTGCTGGCTCAAAGCAGTAAATCTTATCAACTTAACAACCAGATAGTGACAGTTTCTATAACTATTTTTTAAGTAAACTTTTAAAAAAATTAAGGATAATATACACAAAAACTGTGAATCTCAACGTATTTTTGCATTCCACTCACTTTTAAAACTGTCTCTAAAAAGACAGGTCTCACTTACCTGCCCTTCCGGGCAAACTCTATTGACTTAATGGCTGTGGTATTGCTTGTTCCAGTTGTTACTCTGAAGGAAGCAACAAGATCCTGAGAATCTGTTTTTAGGACCAAAATCTAAAGTTTAAAAGAGAAAAATAATAAGTATTCTGATAACTTACAGTAATTAGATTTGGCTTCTGTTTCTAAAACTGGGCAAAGACTGGGTGAAAATATTAATATGAATATCTCTATTCCCATGTATTCAACTTGATCAACTGCTATTGCCTTTTACCTCTTCAATTAAAGGACAGTGTCTTAACCTATTGTTAAAAGATAATGTTTAACATTATCCAGAGTCAAAAAGTAGAAGCAACCCAAGTATCCATCAACAGATAAACAAAATGTGACACATACATACAATGGAATACTATTCAGACTTGAAAAGAAAGGAAATTCTGACACATGCTACAACATGAATGAATCTTAAGGACATTATGCTAAGTGAAGTAAGCCCGTCACAAAAAAACCAAATACTGGATGAGTCCACTTATACAGGTACTAGACTAACCAAATTCATAGAGATAGAAAGTAGAATGATGGTTTCCAAAGGGTGAAAGGGAGTAGGAAATAGCAAGTTATTATTTAGTAAGTACAAGGTGAGTGAGTGCAAGATGAAAAGAGCTCTGGAGATAAACGATGGTGATGACTGCACGACAATGTGAATGTACTTTACACCACTGAACTGTACACTTAAAAATGGTTAAGACGGTAAATTTTGTTAAGTGCATTTTACCACAATAAAAAAAAAAACTGCCACTCTCTAAAGTAGCCATGAAACTGTACTAGCCCATACGTCCCAGTCAAAAAAAAAAAAAAAAAAATCAAAGTGCAATGGAACTCAAACTCTAATAAGCTTGAAAAGGACCCTAAAGCTCACCTAACCCAACTTACTACACAAAACTACAGATTAAGCTAGCCTAAAGTGTACAATATTTGCAGACCAAGGTATCAGACATTTTATCAGCAGTATTCCACTGATGATATGATTTTTAAATTTTATAATTTAGTAATGGTCTTTCATTACTAGCATCCAGTAAAAGCCCCCCATCCTTCTCTAGGTCAAATAACCTCTGACTGCTCTAAATCCAAAGAACAGAAATTATTAAGGCATGAGAGAAAAATAGGCTATATTTGCCACAGGCAGGAGGCATGCTTAGTCAAGGGATAAAAGAAATTTCAAAGAAAGGAGAACAAGCAAACATGAAATGAGCCAATGCACAGGATGACTGATGCGTATTTCACCAGCTTCTAAGCTTCTAGGCTTACCTTGCCTTTTGCATTTCCTGTATAGATATATTCTCCTCGCCTATCAAAAGATGCAACCACGTTCAAATCGGAGTCATCGTCTACGGGCAGAACAACATGTTTGGAATCTGAAAGGGTCAACATGACAGGAGCAGATTTCATGGGACACACGAGAACCTTGTTCCTGTTTAAAAATATGAATAGTACATTGGCTGTTGCTATGATATCAGAAGGCTGACTCTCTGCTCTTTTCTGTAATTCCTATCTACTACCTCATCAACTCTCCCAGCCCAAGCATATTTAAAATAGTGAAAAAGCCTAAACTCTAAATTCCTAATAATAGGGAAATGACTGAGTAAAGTTATGAGATCTTACCTTGACAAGATAAAATGTAATTATTAAAAATAAATACGAAGATGTAGCAAACTGGTAAAATATGTATGAAATAAAGTGAAAGGCAAAATACCAATTAAAACTATGTAAAAATACATATTTGTGTACATCTAACAGACAAATGCTTTGTGAGCTAGTAAGTCCTTTGTGAGTTATGAAGCACTATACAATAAACTTTATACTTAAAGAGAACTTGACTAAAAGAAAACCTAGAGAAATGAAAATAGTTATATCTCAGTAATAGAATGATGGGTAGCTCTTTTTCTTAAATATAGTTTTCATAATGAACTGTTTCCCGTACTAAAGAAATTCAAATTGGAGGAAAACCCCAGGTAAAGAACAGTTATTATACTTATTTCTACCTTTGCCCATTTCTGAAGTCTTAATTAACATAGGCCAGTTTTTAATTATATACTACAACAGTCTCTTTAAAATCTATTCAGTAGATCCAGATAATCTGGAAAGATTATTTTATATAGAAGAGGTTTGAAGAGATGTGGGCTTTTGCATCCTAAAACCTTAAACTGAAATTGTCATGAGCCTGGAGATAGAATTAGACCCACCCCAGGAGAGAATAGCACAGATTAAACATACTGATCTCGCGGATGATACTGGACTTTTAAGATGGGTGAAGGGAATCGAAACCTCTGGTCGCAGTCGCCTGAAAGGACATCCCACTGTGACACTATGTTATCAGTGGAAGCACTCACGAGCTTATGACCATCTCGACTCCAGCTGAGAAGGAAAAAGGGTAACTTAGCACATATTCTAAGTTAAAGTATATCATACCACCCTTACAGATAAAAATGCATGAGTCTCACTTATTGCCCTAACTGCATGGGTCACCAACGTTTCTTCTTCTTTATTTTTTAAACATATACTCAAATCCACAACAAGCTTTCCTAACTAAGCAATAAAAAAGAATGTTTTCATGACATCTTCATATCTAGTAATAGAAGCTCTTAACAGTTCAAGATAACAGTACAAGTGGCTTAGTGAAAAAAGGGAGACTCAAACATTTTAGAAAAGTATAAAATCAGCTGGCCCTTAAGTGTTGATTTAACAAAAAACAGGTTTTCTTCCCCTTGGGGGGAGGGGGAGGAGTAGTTGAGCTTTCTGAAGTTGTCCCAGAAGTAGCACTATCATAGTATAAACGAACCAGTACCGATAGGTATCTGTCATTTAAAATAATTAAGAAAAGAATTAAGGAAGGAATTAATTCCTCCTGCTAAGTACAGTTAAACATCCTGAACATTATATAGAAAACAAACACAAAAAGGTAAAGAGAAGACAGACTGCCTAGGAACTACAGGATATGAGGAACGACACAGCAGTGAGGTCCTCAGATTTTCTTTTTGCCTCATACATCCTGGACTGGGTGACGGAGATGCCAACAACCCATTAGCATCAATGGACACACACAAAAAGTCTCCAGAAGAGCCAAAGGACTAGGAAAGGACAATCAACAGATACTAGCACACAGATGACACAGGTGTTAGTATTACCCGACAAGGATTTCAATGCAGCCATCATTAAAATGCTTCAACAAACAATTACAAACATGCTTGAAACAAATGGGAAAAAAAAAGTCTCAGCAAAGAAATAGGAAATATAGAGAGAAAAGAATCAAATGGGAATTTTAGAACTGAAAAATATAAAAACTGAAATAAAAAACTCAAAAGATGGGTTCAGCAGCCAATGAAAAAGAGGAAGACAGAATAAAAAATTCCCAATCTGAACAATAGGAGAAAAAATGGAATGAAAAAAATGAACAGAGCCTCAGGGACCTGTGGGACTATAACAAAAGATCTAATATCTAATATCCATGGCATCAGAGTCCTGGAAGGAGAGAAGAAAGAGAGTAAGGCTTAAAAGTATTTGAAGAAATAATGGTTGAGAGAGGATATGGGAATATATGTATACATATAGCTGATTCACTTTGTTGTACAGCAGAAACTAACACAACATTGTAAAGCAATTATACTCCAATAAACATGAAAAAAAAAAGAAATAATGTTTGAAAATTTCCCAAATTTGGCAAAAGATATAAAACACACAACCTCAAGAAGCTAAGCAAACTTCAAATAGGATGAGCTCAAAGAAATCCACTCCAAGACACAAACTTCTGAAAACTAAAGACAAAGAAAAAAATCTTGAAAGCAGAAAGAGGAATGACACGTTACCTACGGGGAACAACAATTCACATGACAGCAGATTTCACACCAGAAACCATGAAGGTCCAAAGAAAGTGACAGTTTTTCAAGTGCTGAAGAAAAGAACTGTCATCCCCAATTCTACATCCAGAGAGACTAACTTTCAAGAACAAAGGGGCAATCAAGGCATTTGTCACCAGCAGATCTACCCTAAAAGAACAGCTCAAGGAAGTTCTCTAAGCAGAAAGGAAACAATAAAAGAAGGAATCTTAGAACATCAGGAAGAAAGAATAATGAAAAGGGTTTTAAAAAATTAAATACCTTTTTCTAGAGTTTTGACATTTGAAGCAAAAATTATAACATATAGGTATCAATATACATAAAGGAAATGTTTAAGACAATTATACTATAAACAAGGGAGGGTAAAGGGATGTAAAGGGAAGGTTTCTATACTTCACTTAAACTAGTAAAATGTCAACACCAGTAGACTGTGATAAGTTATGTATATACCATAGCAACCATTGTAAAGCTATACAAAGAAATACACTAAAAAATACTACAGGGGCTTCCCTGGTGGAGCAGTGGTTGAGAGCCCGCCTGCCAATGCAGGGGACGTGGGTTCGAGCCCTGGTGGGAAGATCCCACATGCCACGGAGCAGCTGGGCCCGTGCGCCACAACTACTGAACCTGTGCTCTGGAGCCCTCGAGCCACAACTACTGAGCCTGCGTGCTACAACTACTGAAGCCCGCGCGCCTAGAGCCCGTGCTCCGCAACGAAGAGTAGCCCCCGCTCGCCGCAACCCGAGAAAGCCTGCGAGCAGCAACAAAGACCCAGTGCAGCCAAAAATAAATAAATTTTAAAAAAAAAGAATAAAAAATACCACAGATAAATCAAAATGGAATTCTAAAAATAGTTCAAGTAACCCACAGGAAGGCAAAAAAGACAACAGAGAAATGAAAAACAGAAGAGACAAACAGAAAAAGAAACCCCAAATCAGTCTTTATTCAAATTTTGCAATGAAGAGGAGTTGCTACTGAGGAACTTAGAGGATGTAACACAGTTCCATGGTTAAGAACAGAGGCTCAAGTCAGATTTATGCTCAAGCCTAGACATTACAACCTTCTAGCTGTGTGGTCTTGGGCAAGTTATACAGCCTTTCTGAGCTTCAAGTTTCTCACTTATAACATGGAAATAATAATAGTAGCTACCTGCAGACTCTTGAGAGACTTAATACATATAAAACTCTCAGTACAATACAGTAAGCGCTCAAAAACCATTAATTATATTAGAGACAAGATAAATGTATTCCCAGACTTGTAACTCACAGCAGAGGAAGGCAGGAGTAAACTGAGGAAGTGAATGTGGAGGGACTAATCTCAAGTCTGAATACAAAGGACTCAGGTGCCTGTCTCCCACAACCTCTAGAATGCTCCCAGTCAATTACAAGATCTTTCTGGAGAATGTGAACCTAAAAAAGAAGATGACTACAGATACTGTAACTTGAGAGTTGATAACAAAAAAGCCAATGGTCCACCCAATTTCAGTAGATGATGGGAGGGTAAAAGGGTGAGATAAAACTCACATATACTGTAATAAAAAGTCACGGATAAGTTCTTGAAATTAACAAACTAAGAAGAAGTAATATGCATAAATACTTTAGAAATATGAAGACAAATATCAAGAGAAACAAACCAAATGAATGGAAGTACACTGGGAATGGGACATTATTGGAATATTGGGAATGGGAAGAAACAAGGGACAGCTTCTGCTGCTGTTCCCCTAAGCATTTTAGCACAATCTGACTACAAAATAGAATGTTAGCTATAATTCCATTTTTCCTTTAAACCCTCTGCATTTTAATAACTTTTTCTTTCATAGCAGGCTTGTATTTCTGTTATAATAGAGGGAAATCTATTTTTAGAAATTAAATTATAATCAGAGGTGAAACTAAGAGGGGTTTTCCCATTAAAACTAACAATATATTCTTCAATTCCAAATTCCGTAAATTCAAAAATTAGGGATTCTCATACATCCTCACATCTGACAATACTGTTTCTTTCCAAAAAACAGACAGGTCTTTACTAAGTCTAATATCTTGGAGTCTTAAACATCATTTCGTTCTACCTATGGCCCGTATCCAGTGACTGAATATCTTCTGTAGCATCCCTATGAAGAGACAGCATGATGAAGCAGGGCCAGTCCCACTGGTAAGTTCTTTCCTGGGCAGTCCATCCCATCCATAGGCACCTTTGCTTGGGAGCTCATCTCTATTCTAAGGTAACATTTGTTTGCCTATAAATCCCGTTCACTACCTACTAGTCCTGCTTCTTCTCCTTAGGTCAATTTTTCTGTCTTGCACATGTCAGTTCTTTCATAGTTGAAGACAGCTATCATGCCTACCCAAAACTTCTCTTTGGTGAAATTTTCTTAGTCCCTAACATGTTCAAATATTACACAACAATTAAAGTAATACATAGTTATATTCTAAATGAGGCTGAATCAAAGAAAAATGCAAAATGCACATAACTACTGATCATAACTCTCATGTATACTTATATATACCAAAAATGAGGGAACAGTTAAATAATTATGATGCATACATACTAAGCAATACTATATATATCATATGTACACACACACACATATATCAACACAGAAAAACATCCACTATATACTAAGTGGAAGAGCAAGCTAAGAAACAAAATATATAGTATGTCTCCATTTCTTAAAAAACATACACATGTATATGTGTATGTTTATTTTTATACATGCTGAGAGAGATACAGATATATCTTACAGATGAAAGTTATATTCCATATACTCTAATACTACTTATCTTAAGGAGTAGACAAAGGGCTTTCGTTTTTTACTCTATATACTCATATATTGTTTGAATGTTTTAAAGTTCTTAATAATCAAGTTTTGTGATAAAAAGTTTTAAAATGTTGGGGGGAGAGGGGGAAAATCTCTCATTGTTCAAACCGTATGATCTAGCAGTAACACACTTTTGGAAGCCTACACTAATGAAAACACATAGATCAAATGCCTATTGGGCATCTTCACTAAGATATCCCCACCCATCCAACAAGTACCTGCATGCCTACTACATACCAGGTATAATACTACAGTAAAATGGCAGACAAGGTTCATGTATCACAGCACCTACCATGTTCCAGGGAAGATACTCACAAAACAACTACTTGCAATAAAATACAACAGGAGACACACGACCGTGATCTCAAATTCAGCAGTCATCCTCAAATCTTACATTTAACATCTTCATCCAAGCAGGAAACCTGAGGATCATCTTAACTTCTCTACTTCACTTACACCCCTTATCTAATTAATACCTAAGACCTCTTATTTCGACCATTTCTTACATCTGTACCATTCAGCTCCATTCCTACTGCACCTATCCTCATCAGCTCCAGCCTAGGCCACTGCAATCCTAGCTTCATTCACTGTCCCCTTCAATCTCTTTCCCACATGCTGTTCTAGAGATCTTTCTAAAATAAAAAGCTCATCGTGTCACTTTCCTTCCTAAAATCTTCTAATGGCTTCACAGTACCTACAGGATAAAGCTCAAATTCATAGTGTGGCACACAATGTGCTCCATGAGGACCTGTTTACCTTGGCTGTTGCCATATCACATCTCTGATACCACAATCCAGCTAATCTGAACTACCTGCAGTTCCCCATCTTACCATGCTTGTTTCAAGGTGATGTGCTTTTGCCTGTACAGCACCTTCTGCTTGGAATACAACTGGCAAACACCTACTCATCTTACAAGTTTGAGGTTAGAAATTACCTCATCTTTGAAGGCTTTTCTGACCACACTTCTTCTCCAGTACAATTGATCATTTCTTCCTTTGCACTTTTGCCTCCACTAAATCTCAAATATAGTTCTTATGTAGGACCTACAAAGCTTTAGTACACGTAGCTGTATGCACATGTACCTCCCCCTACCAATCAAGAATTTCTCCTTACTTGTTTTTGTGTCCCCAAAACCCTAACCCTAACCCTAATCGTAAATGCCTAAAGCAGTATCTGGTATATAATTCATGTTCAATGTTTGCTGAAGAAATGATTGTATGAGAGAAAAACTTTATGTGCAAAGACAACATTATGTAGCAGAGAAACAAAAATGGTTAAGTAAATTATGGTTTATCTATCAGAAGATATTTAGCCGTTAAAAAAAAAGTTTTTAAAGGCTACACAAGCAGGAAAATGTCTGGTCACAGTGTTAGACAGGAAAAGAGCAAAATATAAAATAAAACATAGCACACTTACAAACTATGCTTTTTATTTAATTTTTAAAATTAATTAATTTATTTATATTTTTTATTTTGGGCCGTGTTGGGTGTTGCTGCGCGCAGGCTCTCTCTAGTTGCACAAGCGGGGGCTACTCTTCGTTGCGGTGTGCAGGCTTCTCATTGTGGTGGCTTCTCTTGTTGAGGAGCACGGGCTCTAAGTGCACGGGCTTCAGTAGTTGTGACACGTGGGCTCAGGAGTTCTGGCTCATGGGCTCTAGAGTGCAGGCTCAGTAACTGTGGCACACGGGCTTAGCTGCTCTGTGGCATGTGGGATCTTCCCGGACCAGGGCTCGAGTCCATGTCCCCTGCATTGGCAGGTGGATTCTTAACCACTGCGCCACCAGGGAAGTCCTATGCTTTTTAAAAATGATATACAGTAACAAATCAAAATACTTACAGTAGTAATATCAGAGTGGTAAGACTATGGGAGATAGTCTTCTATCTTCTACTTTGCTGTATTTTCCATAATTTTCTGAATTATTATTATTTTATAATAAAAATACATGTATATTTTTAGTGATAGTTCTAAAATTAGATTGTGATGATCGTTGTACAACTCTGAATATATAAAAAACAATGAAATGTACATTTTAATTGGGTGGATTTTACAGCATGTGAATTATATGTTTCTTAATAAAGCTGATAAAAATGTATGTATCTACTTAAATCTTTATTGCAAGAGCACAACAATAAAAAAATAAATAAAATGCAAAGGAACTGGAAAGAACCTAAGAAATCATACAGGCCAGTTCTCTCATTTTGCATATTAGAGAAACGTTTTGGCCAAAGCCGCCAGTTCATTAGTGGCCAAAGCTAGACTGGGTTTCAGGCCTCCTCCCAATCCAGTGGCCAAACCTAGACTGGGATTCAGGCCTCCTCTCATTCCAGTGCTTTATAATACCACTGCTGCTTATATTTCGACAAAAGGAAATATGTTAGTTTAATAAATCTAGATCTGATTAGGTGTTTTTGGTCCCAAGTTCATTTAAAAGAAGTGCTGCCCCAAAATAAAATTTTCTGAAACAGACAGTCCCTGAGAATAAGAATGAAATCAATGGGATTTATATAATACCCGATTTCAGCTCAATATATTTGATGGAAAGCCTTAATAACTACAATTCAGTGAAGGAACAGGCATGTTTGTGATCACTAAAACTACTGTAATTCAAGAAGATGGGCAAGGCTGGACACTTTGACTTCCAAGCTGCCCTCCTAACCAAGATTTTTTTATTCTAAATGAAAGGTCAATATCACAAATATACTACAGCTGCAATCTGTAAATGTCTCATTTCAGTACTGAACTATTCTCAGACAGAGTCTGATACAGATCCATATTACAATGAATTTCTCCCCCCAAAGGTGCTGAAAGCAGCATGGATTCAAGGTCTCCATAAGCTATGAGAAATTATGTTAGTAATGGCTGTATATTTAAAACTCTAAATATTAAAATTTATCTAATGAGGGCTTCCCTGGTGGCGCAGTGGTTAAGAATCCGCCTGCCAATGCAGGGGACACGGGTTTAAGCCCTGGTCCGGGAAGATCCCACATGCCGCGGAGCAACTAAGCCCGTCGCCACAGCTACTGAGCCTGCATGCCTAGAGCCCGTGCTCCACAACGAGAGAAGTCACTGCGATGAGAAGCCCACATACCGCAATGAAGAGTAGCCCCCGCTCGTCACAACTAGAGAAAGCCCACGTGCAGCAATGAAGACCCAACACAACCATAAATAAATTAATAAATTTAAAAAATTTAAAAAAAGAAAAGTATCTAATGAGACTGGAAACTACACAGTCACCGTTCATCCCCCCAATTTAATTCATATTTAATACATTAACTTTAAAATTCCTTACCATAAGGAACAGACTGGATGAATGTGCGCACTAATTATTTTAGCAATGCCTCTTGTCAAGAAATCCCAGATGACAATTCGGCCATCATTACAGCCAACTGCAAGCAGTGTGCCCCACCTGTTAAAGGTGCAAGTCAGGGCCATGCTGATACAATCCAAAGTTCCATCAGCTTCCTAAAGATTAAAATGAACATAAGAATATAGACAGTAACACCCAGGTATCCAAATTATTTCTTAAAGTTTCTCTAACATCTATGATAATTCTCTTGAATTTAAATTATGATGTATACCAAAATAATCTCTATGTGTGTTCTCATATCTATTAAACTAGCCAAAATGGAGAAATACTTATAAAAGCTAACAGAGAATTTTTAGAAACAGATGTGATCAATCCCTTACATTACTACTATAACTTCGTACAAATTCTCCGGAAGGCAATTAGGCAAAATAAAACAGGATTCACTAAAAGAGTCATCTTATTGATCAAGTAATCATAGTTCTTGAAATTTATTCCAAGAAAAATAAAACAAAACCCCTGTGTAACATGAGGAAAGTCAAATAAATTTATATTAATATCAAGCCATTTAAAATAATCATGACTACACTAAACACACTCGAAGTATTACAAAATATTTTTACATGTAAAGCACACTTATAGCATACGTATTATTACTATGCAAAAACACTTATCAAAACTATAAAAGCACACAGAAAAAAAATTTACATGAAGGTGATAGTACTGTTTGTGAAAAATGCTTCAATCAAAAGTATTTTTTTAATTTAAAGGGAAATGAACTGTAAGATTTACAACATTATGTTGAAATTTCCAGCCAACATTGCCTATCTACTTCCACCCCTGCTCAAAATTAAACATTTAGTTCCCTTTTACAGCAAAGGATCATCATATTTAATGCTTCTACTGTCAAGAAAAAAAATAAAAAAGATGAAAACGTAGTTTCCACTCAAACATAAAAGCTAGGGAGTTACCATTTTCTAAAATCACAATACAATACTCTTACCTCTGGATAATTCTGCCCAAAGGACTCTGCAACAAAGCAAAGAAAGAGAGTTGATGGAACATGTGCAACATACCAGGAATCCTACAGCTCACAACTACGGCTCACAAACAGTGTACAGTAGTGGCTTGCAAAGTGTGGATGAAGAACTGGCACCCTTTCAGGGACTCCATGAGGTCACACCTATTTTCATTATCACACCAAGATGGTATGTGCCTTTTTACTCTCATTATTCCACAAGTTTACAGATGAGTTCTCCTGAGGCTATACGAGCTGTGATACTGAAACAGTATGAACGCAGAATCCAGCCAACTTCTATTGAAATTTAGGCAAACATTAAAGAGATTTGTAAAAATGCAAAACAATGCCACTCTTCTCACTATATAAGTTTTGTTTTAGAAAAGTTATTTTTCATAAAATGTTATTAATGTAAACATGTAACGGGGTGTTTTTACGGTTATTTTTATGTAACAAACTTTAAAAAATCAAATCAGTCAACTTATCTTAAATCCCAACTACTCTCTTAAAACCTTTATTAAGAACAGCCAACCAACAGGGTTCCCTTCCTAATAATAGCACTTAGGCTGTAACATAATCTGGTAGTTGGTTAAACACACAATTCTCTGTATTAATTTCTTAAGCAAAAAACATTTTGGTACAGACATCCCTGAATACTTTTCCTATATTAAATTTGGTATTTGTACATTAGTGATAAACATTTTGAGCTATAGCATGATACTGCCTGCTTGTCAGAAGTTTAATGTTTAGAAGTTTAATGCAGTAGCAACATCTTTATCAGTATTTACTTATGTTATTATCTAAACATTTTATTAGCATGATATTTAAACTATACTCTGAGAACTACAGATCCAAGGAAGCTGTTTTACATTTAGGACATCCAAATAAGATTTCATCTAAAAAATAAGTTCACTATTTTTAGTTTTTTACCATATGATCCAGCAATTCCACTCCTGAGTATATATTCGAAGAAAATGAAAATACTAACTCAAAAAGATACATGCACCTTAATGTTCATAGCAGCATTATTTACAAGAGCCAAGATATGGAAGCAACCTAAGTGTCTATCAACAGATGAATGGGTAAGGAAGATGCAGAGTATGTGTATATATATGAATATTTATATAGCTATGAATATTTATATAGATAATAAAATATTTCTCAGCCATAAAAAAGAATAAAATTTTGCCATTTGCAACAACATGGATCAATCTGGAGGGTATTATACTTAGTGAAATAAGTCAGAGAAAGACAAATATTATATGTCAGCACTTACATGTGGAATCTAAAAAATAAAACAAATGAAAGAATATAACAAAACTGAAATAGGTTCACAGATATAGAGAACAAAATCATGGTTACCAGTGGAGAAAGGGGAGGGGGAGGGGCAATATAGGGATAGAGTATTAAGAGGTACAAACTACTATGTATAAAATAAGCTATAAGGATATACTGTACAGCATGGGGAATATAGCCAATACTTTATACTAACTTTAAATGGAGTATAATCTACAAAAATATTGAATCACTATGTCATACACCTGAAACTAACATAATATTGTAAATCAACTGTACTTCAATTTTTTTAAAAAAGACACTTGATTTAAAAAAAAAGTCTGAAAACCAGTTTTATTACATTTTGTGTTTTATAAAAATTAATAGAAATCAAAACAGTGAAAACATTAAAACTAATCAGAAGAAATACAGGCCCTAAAGTTAAGAAAACTAAAAGAAAGATGAAAATAAAGGTGAATAATTGCCCCCCGCAAAAGGCAATTATTTTGGTTTCTCTAATGTGCACCAGACTTCAGTGTCTGATTGCATTCAAATACTAAAGACAAGAATGAAACGAAAAGCTGAAACCAGATTAAGACAGGTTATTCTGAAAGAACCTTTTTAAAATTACTAAAGTAATACATGTAGGTAATACAGATATGTGTAATTAAAAAATGATAGTTTCCTCCCTGCAACCCACTCACTAAGGTAAAAGCTTCCATATATTTCTATATGCTTACACAAACATTAACATATTTAAGGTTTGTTTTTTAAATAAAATACTACACATATTATATGTATTATATGTAATATATGTATTATAATATGTATTAACAAAATATCTTATATATATTTCCAAAGCAATAATATAGATCTATATTCACATGATTGAGAGAAAAAAGGAGTATTCATTAAAAAATTAAAAACAAAACAAAAAAACACAACCTAAAAATATGAAGTACTCAGGAAGGAGCAGAGTATGACTTGCTGTGTTCAGAGATGGGAAAGCCATATTTAAAATTCTGAGAGGAATTCCCTGGCAGTCCAGTGGTTAGGACTCCGAGCTTCCACTGAAGAGGGCACAGGTTCAATCCCTGTTCAGGGAACTGAGATCCGGCATGCTGCGCAGTGTGGCCAAAAAAGCAACAACAACAAAAAGATTCTGAGAGAATCCAGAATCCTGGGACCATTTTAATGTATGATTACCCTTCAACACAGATTACCCCTGATTTTGTATTTTTCCTTTATGTTTTAGGTGTTGTTGGTTTTTTTCCCCTTTTTTTGAGAGTCATCCTAGTTAACAGGATTATAATAAGGAGTTTAAAGGAACACAAAGAAAAAGTGTGTATAAAAAAGACTAAGCTCGTCTGAGCCACTTTGGTTGAAGAGCCTGAGCAAGAATGCTGTCAAGTAGGGTTATGGTAGCACAAGGCCACCTCCCCTAGATGCTCAAGGCCACTTTTATATTCTCTATCCTCCCACCATCTAACCACCCATCATCTAATATTTAACATTTTGTTACAATTAGATTCTTAGGCTTGCTTCTAAAGACCACAAAAGGGGGAAAAAAGATGCCCAAATGTAGCTGCCGAAGAGAAATAAACCCTGGTCAGATTTAACTTCATAATACACTTGATAATTCAAAAAACATGAATGACACATTTCCAAAACTGATTACAGAAGAAAATTCCTTGACTGGGTCAATGAGAAAAGAACACATTGAAAGGTTGTTAAAGACCTACCATTAAAATTTTTTTTAAATGTTTAATTATAAAAAAAAGGACAGCAGGCCCATATGGTTTTATGAGCAATTTCTCCTGAATCTCAAGGTACAGATAATTACTATGTTATTCAAGCTATTTCTGAGCAGAAAAAAATACGTATTAGTGTTTTATAAAGCCAACATAGCTGATACCAAAACCTGATAAGATGATACAAAAAGAAAACAAGAGCCTCTTTCACTTAAGAAAATAAATAGTGGGACTTCCCTAGTGGCACAGTGGTTAAGAATCTGCCTGCCAATGCAGGGGACATGGGTTCGATCCCTGGTGCAGGAAGATCCCACATGCCGTGGAGCAACTATGCCTGTGTGCCACAACTACTGAGCCTGCGCTCTAGAGCCCACGAGCCACAACTACTGAGCCCGTGTGGCACAACTACTGAAGCCTGCACGCCTGGAGCCCGTTCTCTGCAACAAGAGAAGCCACAGCAATGAGAAGCCCGCGCACCGCAACAAAGAGTAGTCCCCGCTCTCCGCAACTAGAGAAAGCCCGCGCGCAGCAACAAAGACCCAATGCAACCAAAAATAAATTAATTAATTAAATTGATTCTTTAAAAAAAAAACAAACAAAACAAGAACATAAATAGTACAGGGTGGGGTATTTCACCTCTAGATTCTGCAGAAATGAAAAGTAATTTCTAGCAGTGTATATAAGTATAACCAAATTCTAAACACAAAAAATCTGGAGTTTATTATTCTACCATGTAAGAAAGCATAATGGAATAGCAAGGGGAAAAAAAAAACAGGCCTACTCCAAACTCGTTCCAAAGGAACAAACAATAGCACAATGCACTCTAATGTATTCAATATATCCTTGGACAAGAATGTTTAAGAGCCATACAATCCTATGAGTAGATGCTGAAAAAAAAAATTTGCTAAAATGCAATAGCTCATTCTAATAACAGCCACATCTAACAGAAGACTACAATAAATGATAAAAACTATTAACCAAAAACACAACATTATCATTCTAAAAGGTGAAATGTTAAAACCATTTCAATTAGTATCAGCAACTAGAAAGGGATATATCACCATTATTAGTTAATATTCCTCTTGGAGATTCCAGCCAATGGAATAAGAAAATGAAACAATTGGTTTAAACATTGACTATAAGACATAAAACTATTTCTTTTGCTGATAACATTGAATACCTAGAAAACACAGAAATTCTAATTTTAAAAACCACCCAAATTAATAAGAAAATAAGGCAAGGTGGTTTGATACAAGAAAAACATTCAAACATTAACAGCTTTTCTTTAGGTTAGCAATTAATACCCAGAAATGAAAATGAAGGGGAAAATTCCATTCACAATGGCTACAGACATAAATATTTAAGGAAAAAAATGTAGTAAGAAAGACATGCCATGTATGAAGAAGAAAACTATAAAATCTTAGTTAAGGCTGTAAAATATGAATAAGTGAAAAGACAATCTACATTCTGGGGTGGGAAAGCTTAATGGCTTTCTCCAAAAACTAAGAAATTTTAAGCAATTCCAGACAGATTAAAGACAAACGTTTAAAAAAAAAATCTAAATGTACTGTAAGGTTTCTGATATATGATAAAGATGACATTTAAATTTAGTGGGAATTTACTTAATATACAGGGATGGACAACTGACTATCCATCTGAAAGAAAAAATAGTTACAATTCCTCTCTCATATCACATATAAAAATAAATTTCAGAATGGAGGAGGCAAGGGAAAAAAAGAACACTTTTTTTAAAAAAGCATTTATAGGGAATTCCCTGGCAGTCCAGTGGTTAAGACTCCGTGTTTCCAGGCAGAGGGCACAGGTTCAATCCCCGATCAGAGAACTAAGATCCCGCACGCTGCACGGCACAGCCAAAAAATTAAAAAAAAAAAAAAAGCATTTATAGTTAAGTTAAAATGTGATATCATGAGTGTGTATCTACATGAACGCATTAAAAATCATTAGTTCTATTATCTCCTAATGTGTAGGAATAGTGTCTCATAGCATTAAGTGAAGAAAGCAAGTTGCAAAAAATGTGTATAAAAAGTTCTATTTCTGTAAAAAAGCAAAAACAAAGCCCTTACAAATTGTATTTAATTATACTCATATGAGCAAGGAAAAGGTATAAAAGGATAAATTCCAGACAGCTACCATTTGGAAAGGAGGAAAAAGGTAATTTTTTCTGTATGCATATTTGTATTGTTTCCACTGTTGTGATAAATATGTACTGTATATGTTAATTTGAAAAGCATGAATTTAAAGAACTTTAATGAGTTTTCTAGACTTAAACTCATGCTGGCTTATCATTTCTTTGAAGTGCTCAAGCCTGCATTTATCATTAGCAGCTACCGCTTACTGAATGCTTATGTGTCAGACTCCGTACTAAGGTCTTCTACATACTGTCTCTTTGATCCTCTCAATTCACTATTGAGTACTATCATACGCCATTTCACAGATAAAGAAAGTTAGGATTAAAGGTTATCCCCAAGCTGACAGTTAAAAACTGGCAAAACTGGAACCTGACCAAGAAACCCTACTCTTAACTATAACTGCACTAAAAAGCCTCTATAATCTTGCCCAAATTTGACCTCAAGGTTACTAGTCTATGATTTGCAAAACACATCTGCCCTTTATTGAAAATAGTCAAAATTCTGCCCATCTTCTTTCTTTCAGCATGTCTTCTTTTCTCTCCCCAAATCTCAAAGATCACCGACATTATTTCACATGCAAGTTCCTTCAAGGCCAAGGAATATAATTCGACCAAGAGAAGTGAGCTAAGTGACCCACCTAAAATCCCTACCTATTGAGGACTCTTCTTGGCAATAACCAATGATCACTTTATTTGTTCAAAAACAAACAAACAAACAAAAATCCTTTTCCCCAGAGAAGGCAAAAGAAAAATAAGTTAAGCATTCCTCATGGAAGCAACCTAAATGCCCATTGACAGACAAATGGATAAAGAAGATATGGTACATATATACAATGGAATATTACTCAGCCATAAAAAGGAATGAAATTGGGTCATTTGTGGAGACGTAAATGGACCTAGAGACTGTCATACAGAGTGAAGTAAGTCAGAAAGAGAAAAACAAATATTGTATATTAACACATATATGTGGAACCTAGAAAAATGGTACAGATGAACCAGTTTGCAGGGCAGAAATAGAGACACAGATGTAGAGAACAGACGTATGGATACCAAGGGGGGAAAGTGGGGTGGGGGTGGGGGTGGTGGTGTGATGAATTGGGAGATTGGGATTGACATGTATACACTAATATGTATAAAATGGACAACTATGGGATTGACATGTATACACTAATATGTATAAAATGGACAACTAATAAGAACCTGCTGTATAAAAAAATAAATAAAATAAAATTTTTTAAAAAAGAAGTTAAGCATTCCACTTCCCTTTTGCCTATAAACTATAAAAGCCCAGAGTAGGCACATGAAAGACATTTGTTGAGTGTTGAATGAATAATTTTGGTATTACACCATCCAGCCCAAACAAGCAGGAAACTTCTTTGCTCTTAGCACTCCACATAATGTTAAAAACCCTTTCTAGTTGCCTCGTTTTTACAATCTTGGCCTTCAGTCACATTAGCTTTCCTGACACTATACTTAAAAGCTAGTGCCACCCTCATGTATTCACCTTCGGCAACGTGTCCTTCTTTTGTACATGCCTTTTTGGAATCTGAGTTTAGACTGCTTCCAGTGCAAGCACACCAGTTCCCTCAGGTGCCTCCTCCTTTTTTCCCAGTTAGGACTCTTTCTCCAAACTGCCTTTTAGCTTTCTAGTCTTGGAATAATACCTATTCTCTAAATTGCTGAACATCCACCTCCTTAAAAACTTGGTTATCATGAACTCTAAAATTTCGTGGTCCTTTTCTCCCAGTGGAAGTATTTTCGACTTGCCAACCAATTCCTGCCTACCGTAATAGTTAGGTCCAGAGTAGCAGTTTCCATTCCACTTCCTCAATCTAACAGGTGATAACACAATCAGCAGCATTTCTTTTTAGAGAAATGCAACTTGCAGGTGGCTAAATAACTGATCTTACCACACCCCAATCTGATGCCATCGCTACCATAATTACTATATTTCCTTGGCTCCAGTCTGGCCTCCCTCATCAATCCTTAACAAAGCTGCTACAGCCAACTTTCTAAGCCCCAAATCTCATCATGTCACTTACCTGCTCAAAAATCTCCCTTGTTAAACAATATGCTGAACTCCTAAGTATAATTTTAAAAAGCAATAATCTGGCCCCAACCAGTATTTTCCATTTTATCTTTGACTAACTCCTCATTAGCACCTGGGACAGAACCTTGCATAATCCACCCTAAGCACCAGCTGTAAACTGCTAACCATTTCCAGAATATATATCACATGTTCATGCCTCAGAATGTTTACCCCTACTGTTCTCTGCACTGGTAATTACCTTCTCCATTTGTCCCTCTGGAAAAATCCTCCTCCATGTTTACTGTCTGCGTTAAATGGCACTTCCTCTATAAAGTCATCCCCAAATTCTACCGCCAACCCCAACAATGCAAAATTAATTGCTCTTTCAGCTGGATTCCCATAATATAGTGGATAATATAGTGGATTCTCACTATTTATTGTGGTTCCATATCCTAGTTATTTGTTTATGCCCCTATCCTCCTAGTTTTATGTATTTATCCAGGGCAAAAGCTGTATCTCATTTCAGTGTTTATCAAACATTAGGAGCCAATCCACCACAAATGGATAAATCATTCAGTGAGCCACACCATACAAGTTTTTTAATAGATCAGAACAGAAGATATCAGAGGACACTGAGCATAACAACAATTAGTATCATTTTCAGAAACAGTTATGTGTGTGTATATATAACGGATTGTCATAGAAAATACATTTCTTACTATGAGCTGTAGTAAAAGTAAGTTTGAAAAACACTTATTTAACTTTTACCTCCAGTGCCTACTGCCTAATACACAGCAAGGGCTCAGAAAGTGGTTGCAGAGGTAAAAGTATTTGAGTGTCCACATTAAGAACACATTATCACGGCTTCCCTGGTGGCGCAGTGGTTGAGAGTCTGCCTACCAATGCAGGGGACACGGGTTCGAGCCCTGGTCTGGGAAGATCCCACATGCCGCGGAGCAACTGGGCCCGTGAGCCACAACTACTGAGCCTGTGCTCTAGAGCCCACGAGCCACAACTACTGAGCCTGCGCGTCTGGAGCCTGTGCTCCGCGACAAGAGAGGCCGCGATAGTGAGAGGCCCGCGCACCGCGATGAAGAGTGGGCCCCACTTGCCACAACTAGAGAAAGCCCTCGCACGGAAACGAAGACCCAACACAGCCATAAATAAATAAATAAATAAAAATTTTTTAAAAAAAAAAAGAACACATTATCATTCCTTTCCTTTATCTGGCCAGATATGGTTTAGTATGCTCCCACAATCACATCACTTCTGTTCCTTTCTCCTTTATATCTGCAATAATTAACTTTCTCGCTGTAAAACTCAAGTCATTCCCATAGAGATTTATATCTTTTGAATCCAGCCAGCCTTCTTTTAAATTGTCTAACCTTCCAATGCTAAATATTCCTTCCTAAGTTTTACCCACATGAATCTTCTGTATCATACAAGAAAAATCTTTCCCATCTGCTCTCTCTTTCAAGGTATGAGCCTATCTATCACCTTTTCTCCATAGTTAAGATTTTAAAAATAAGGATCAACCCTTTGCCTCCAGTCCATCTCACACATCTTCCTAAAATCACTGTAACCCAGCTTCTGTTCAAGTTGCTAAGGAGCCCCAAGTTGCCCAAGAACTAAGTTGCCCACAAACTGAGTAGAGTAGCCCTTTCTCAGCTCTTAGCCTCAACTGCTCTACAACTGCTTCTATGGAAGACACCACACCAACCTGCATTCTCTTCTACCTCTACATGAATAAACATATGAAAAGCACTTGAAAATAGGCCTAGCTCATAGTAAGTACTATGTAACTGTTAGTTGATACATTATCATTTATTCCTCCTCTTATTCCCTAAATATAGATGATTGTCCAAGATTCTGTCCTCAGCAGTTTTCTTTTCTTCCCCTCCCACTTTCTCCCTGGGTCTTATCGTCTCCTCACAAGGTTTTGACTAGCCCACCTGTAGAAGGGCTAGTCAAAACCTTGTGAGGAGATGATAAGTAAATCCTCCTCTCTCATAAATCCAAACCCATCTCCTGAACCACAGGCCCACACTCAACATACCCAATGCTGTCTTTTCCAAATGTCCTTAAATGTTTATGAATAGCACCACCATAGTTCCCATTTTTCACTTCACTCTCTTCCTCACCACCAGCACCACCATCAGCACCACTACCACCATGATATGTAGTCAATTTTCAAATTGTCAACTCTACCTTCTCAATGTCTTTTCTTTCCATTTTCTAGTTCAGACCTTCTTTATCCCTCATCTACTCTAGCCCTCCAAATTGGCAGACTCAACTACACACTGTTGTCAGATAAATCTTTTTTAAAAAAATCACAGCTCTGATTGAATTACTTACCAGGTCAAAACCCTTCAATGGATCTGCCCTACTTTCCTTAAAAAGCACAGCTTTTCAGCTGGGTATTCAAAAGCCTCCAAGGAGTAGATGGTACCAACCCCATCTCTTGGCCTTCTCCTTATTCACAGTACCCACAACCTCGCCAAGCTGGAAAATATCTTTAGGACTCATCTCACTGATGTCTTAGCTCAAACGTATTCCTAATAAACACTCCTCCCAATATCTTCATACTTCAGTCTGTCAATATTTTACCAAGCTTAAATATCCACTCAAAACTCCAAATCCTCCACAGGTTTGGTTTTTTGTTTGTTTGTTTTTGTTCTTTCTTGATTACCTTTCTTCCCCTGCCCCAAAGATATTCACTCCCTCTTCCAAATGTTCTTAGCCCTTAGTAAAGACTCTTTAAGGCTGGCCATATATACACTAATATGTATAAAACAGATAACTAATAAGAACCTACTGTATAAAAAGTAAATTTTTAAAAAAAGGGTAACCTACGTTCTACAATATAGTATGGCTATTTACATAAACACCTTATTCTCCACACTTAACAAAAAGCTCCTTAAAAGCAAAGACCATTTCTTAAATAGCTTTACAGTCTTTAGGACTGCCACTATATCTTCTGAATTTAACTTTTTTAAAGAGAAACACAACCACTGAAAATAGCAAGTCGCTTAGTTCTTGAAAACCTCAGACATCCTTAGGCTACGATGCTAAACATTCCCTAATGAAAACCCAGAAGAACCTACAGTTTATAAACAACTTGGGTAAAGGGTAAGGAGGAAATGAATCAGAGAGGGTGACAAAAGGAAACTGCCTTGTAGTTCACCCCTCAGTGTTTTACACACCGTCCCTGATAAAGACCTTAAATAGAAAGTCAAGGTAACTGGATTCCAGTGCCAACTATATGCCAACTATACCATTTACTTGCTTAGTGCCTTCAAGTCAGTACCCTCTGAGGCTTTTTTAATTTATTCAATGAGGGACTTGTACTAGAAGATAAACACGTTCCCCTCCTTAGGCACCCCATGTTTCTTCAAAAACCCATGTTTCACCCAAAACCCTGACAAGTGTTCAAAGCTTTACCTCAAGCCTCACTTCCTCAGATTCCTTCCCCAGTAACTCTGGTCCTGCCTGCTCTGGGCTACTTCAGCACCTGTAATCCTTGTAACCGAAACTAAGTCACAAACTATCTGTCCCTAACGCTTCACAAGTGAACTGCAAAGTGGCCTCAGGAAAAGCAATGCATTCCGCTCAGGCAGAAGCTAGCCTTCCTCTCCCTGTTGCTGCTCCATATCAAGGCGCCCAAAGATGCATCTAGAACTGTGTCCCTAATGTTGCAGCCTGAGTCCCCTCCGCCTGGGTTCCCTCCTTTCCAGGACCAAAAGGTTCTCTAAGAAGTAGCCATAGTCCTCCTCACCCAGTAACTCGAGGTTCATCCCTGAGGACTCTGGCCGTCCGGTCTCAGCTCCAGCAACGACACCTTCTCTCCCGCCCGCTTCAAAAACCTGCGTCTGACTGGGGGGCGCCGCAAAGAGCCTGGCGCAAGCTCCGGAGACTTTCTGGTTTAGAAGACCCCACAGCTTCCGCTTTCTTCCCTCGCCTTCCTTGTTCGTTTCAAGTGGGCTGTCCATATATATGCCTAACCAAAAAGAAGAAAAAAACTCTCTCGGAATCACTTGACTATGATATTTTTTAATGGATAAAAATGCTATCGTCACTCAGGTTTTTTTTAAAAGTGCAAGAATTTGGGGCTGTTTTCTCTCGGATCATGTAAGTGAGCTAGAGAGTTTAGGCACATAGTTAGACTACTAATCCTTCCCGTGTTGTGTGTTCAGCGGCGTTGTCCCGGCGGGCTGCCTCAGATGCCGCCGGAAGGGTTCCGGCCGAGTGTCTGAAGTAGCACAGCAGGAACAGTCGGCCCCAGAGCTCGGGTGTGGAGCGCAGCTGTATTCGACAAGGCGGTACTCGCCCTGTATGTAGGCTAGTTATCGTGTATCTGTCTCAGTCTTGTGAAAATTATTTCACATTTGTAAAGGTATGCCATCGATCCCACAGAAACGTCCGATAGAATTTATCTAAGGATTTACCGTGTACCCAGCGTTGACCAGGACCCTGGAAGTGAATTGGAATGGGAGGTGACTGAGTTCCCTGGAACTCAATCAGACAGAACGGTGATGAGATACCCAAAGCAACTAGAGGCCAGTTGATGTAACTAGCGAATGGGCAAATTCTGTATAAACAGGTTTTGACTATGAATGCTGTGGGCTATGACAAAAAGGAAAGATGGGCGTAGGTTGGCTGCAAAAAAAATAGGACTGGCGCTAGATCCTCTTACGTAAATTACGTGGCCTCTTATGTAGCCAGTAATCCCAGCTCTTCTCTTAGTACTAACTTCACCCCTTGGGCAGTATTTTATCCTCTGTGTCTCAGTTTTCTTATATGTAAAATGGGGGTAGTGCTTACAGGGTTATTGTGAAGGTTAAATGAGTGAACACATATGAAATGCTTAGAACAGCAAGTGCCCAGTAAATGTTAGCTGTTACTACTTTCCCCTAAATGATCTCACTTCCAGACTTACCTGGTGGTACAGTGGTTAATCCGCCTGCCAATGCAGTGGACACGGGTTCAAGCCCGGGTCCGGGAAGATCCCACGTGCCGCAGAGCAACTAAGCCCGTGTGCCACAACTACTGAGCCTGCGTGCCACAACTACTGAAGCCCACGCACCTAGAGCCCATGCTCCGCAACAAGAGAAGCCACCGCAACGAGAAGCCCGCGCACCGCGAGGAAGAGTAGCCCCCGCTCGCTGCAACTAGAGAAAGCCCATGCGCAGCAACACAGACCCAATGCAGCCAAAGATAAATAAATAAATTTATTTAAAAAAGAAAAAAATTATCTCACTTCCTTGAGAACATTAGGGTAGCTACTGGCCCCATTTGACCAAGTGCAGTAATTGAGGCTCAGAGAAATTAGACATGTTAAAGAGAAAACCACAGGCCCAAAATGGCGTCACTTGTGCTAAAGCCCGTGATACCAGATCTAGATCTAATACCTGATCTAAATGCAGTTTCAACCTTCACCAGAAATGTAATCTTTATTGGCTAGTCTGGAATTTTCAGCACCAACGAGGTAATATGTCTCCTGGGCCCTCTCCACCTCTGCTTACCACCCAACACCCCCCAGAAGGGGCAATCTGCATGATAAAACCCTTGCCTTTCCCTTCCTCCCAGAAAGAAGGTCTGTTGACCTAAAAATAATCCTTTCTTTTCTTTTGCTAATAGCTCCCTTACCCTACCCTTCTTCCTATAAAAAGCTTCCATTTTGTACTTCCCTCAGAGTGCCCTTCTGTTTACAAGATGGAATGCTGCCCATCTAGTTTAATAATGCCAATTAGATCTTCAAACTTACTCGGTTGAATTTTGGTTTTTAACAGGCAGTTTGCATTCCTTCACATATCCAAAACATGGCCAAAATGCATCTAAAATATTGTACTACCAACGATGGTATGTAGGAGTATTTCTGCACACCTTTGTAATCATTCGTTATTATCAGTTCTCTCAAACACTGCCAACTGGGTGGGTGAAAAAATGTCATTGTTACATTTATTTCCTAATAAGGATGATCAGCTTTTCACATGTATAAGTGTGTATTTTTCTCTTCTGTGAGGTGACCGGTTCATATCCTCTATTTTTTGGATGGCGTATTCATCTTGTTTGATTTTTAAGCAAGGAATAATATGATCAGATTGATGCTTAAAGAAAGAAAACAAGGACAGTGTGGAGCAGGGCTTGATTAGAGGGGTGGAAAGCAGTTAGGAGATTACTATAGTAATCTTGTAGAGATGAGGAAGACCTAGGCAATGTATTCAAGAGAGAGGTACCAGACAGAACTGACTGAATGGGAAAGACCTTTTGCATGTGGAAAGTATTAGAAGGTCAGGAGGCTGGTGTGACTCCCATGTTTCTAGTTTGGTGGTTCCATTTGCCAAAGTAGAGAATGCAGGAAAAGGAATAGCTTTGGCAATGTAGATGAAGAGTACCCCACTGGGACAAGTTGGGTTTAAGGAGCCTGTGAGAAATTCAAGTGATCCTACAAGCATGGAGTTCAAAGAAGAAGTCTAGTCTAAAGATCTACTGTATTTCATCAATTCTAATATGTACACTTTTCCACATTTAAAAATCTATGAAATAAGGATATATCTTACATTTGATTATATCTCATATTTAGCAGTGGGTTTGTTTCTTAGTGCTAAGAATCACTAAGATAAGATAATCATGTGTCTTATAACTTGTGGCATCTTTGATTTGATGATAAACAGTGTTATTGGTCGACTTTTGCTTTACAAAGTCTTTTTTTTTTTTTTTTTTTGGCTGCGCCATGCGACATGCAGGATCCTAGTTCCCCATTCAGGGATCGAACCCATGCACCCTGCAGTGGAAGTGCGAGGTCCCAACCACTGGACCACCAGGGAATTCCCTACAAAGTCTTATTAATACTACCAACTACAAAGGAAGGTACCCATATTTGTGTGTTGAAGGGGAGAAAGGGAAATTTAATATTCTTCCTTCTCGCCCTGAAGCAACTTGTACCTGTCATTCAGATTCTATGTGAGAAAGAACTTTTTTTAGCTAGGCTGAACTTCTGTTTCATTAAAGACTTTTACAGATCCTCCTGAAATTAGGCCAGCAGGTATTTACCTCTTCTCCATGTAAAAATCAGGAATTCTCTGAGTGGAGCACCTCCCAATCAGCTAGGATACACTCCTGCAGCTGGCTCAAATCACAGGCAGTATGGTGAGGGCCAGGAGATTATTGTAGCATTTCAAAGATATAACCAGTGGTTCTCAACTTTAGCCACACGTTGGACTTTCTGTGGCGCTTCAAAATAATATAGGTGCCTGGGTCCCACACCCAGAGATCCTGCATTAATTGCAGAATCTACCTAGAGCATTCCTAGGCATGGTATTTTAAAAGCTCCTAGGTGATTCTAATGTTCAGACAAGGTTGAAAACCACTACTGTAGTACAAGGCTGGGGGTGCCACCCAAATTATTGGCTGAGACAGGGGGTGAAGGCTTTCTCAGGAAGTGTACACTTGACCACAATCTGTGCTTATTGCCAGAGATTACAGACTTCAAAGTTAGAGCTAAGAAAGAAAACATTATATGGGCAGTAACATCAGCATAGCTCTTGGTTCCCTGGAGAAAAGAAGAATTGGAGGCGAAGAAAGATCTGTGCTATTCACTTGAATGTACACCTCCAACAATGGAAAAATACACATACACAGGTTATTCATTGCAGTACTGTTTGTAATTGCAAAATATTGGAAACAACCTAAGTGTTCATACGTTTATGGTATATAATACAATGGCATACTCAGCAGCTATTTTAAAAAACAAGGAAGAACTCTGTGAATTGATATAAAGTGGTTGCCAAGACATACTGCTAAAAGAAAAATGCAAAGCACAAAAGATTTATCTATACAATGCTGGCCTAAGAAAGAAAGGAATATAAGAAAACATACTGCATTTGCCCATATGTGCAAAAGAAATACAGAAAAGATAAATCAGAAACTAAGGAGACTGGTTACCTATAGGAAGCAGGTGTGAAATGAATGGAAAAAAGGGGGGGTAAACGAGAATGGGGTAACAGGGATGACGAGGTAGTGATACTGTATATATTTTTTAACATCTTTATTGGAGTATAATTGCTTTATAATGTTGTGTTAGTTTCAGCTGTATAACAAAGTGAATCAGCTATATGCATACATATATCCCCATATCCCCTTCTTGCGCCCCCCTCCCACCCTCCTTATCCCACCCCTCTAGGTGCTCACAAAGCACAAAGCTGATTTCCCTATGCTACACAGCTGCTTCCCACTAGCTATCTATTTTACATTTGGTAGTGTATTTATGTCCATGCCACTCTCTCACTTTGTCCCAGTTTACCCTTCCCCCACCATGTGTTCACAAGTCCATTCTATATGTCTGTGTCTTTATTCCTGTCCTGCCCCTAGGTTCATCAGAACCTTTTTTTTTTTTAGATTCCATAAATATGTTTAGCATACGGTATTTTTCTCTGTCTGACTTACTTCACTCTGTGTGACAGACTGTAGGTCTGTCCACCTCACTACAAATAACTCAGTTTCATTTCTTTTTATGGCTGAATAATATTCCATTGTATAAATGTGCCACATCTTCTTTATCCATTCATCTGTCGATGGACACTTAGGTTGCTTCCATGTCCTGGCTACTGTAAATAGTGCTGCATTGAACATTGGGGTGCATGACTCTTTTTGAATTATGGTTTTCTCAGGGTATATGCCCAGTAGTGGGATTGCTGGGTCATATGGTAGTTCTATTTTTAGTTTTTTAAGGAACCTCCATACTGTTCTCCATAGTGGCTGTATTAATTTACATTCCCACCAACAGTGCAAGAGGGTTCCCTTTTCTCCACACCCTCTCTAGCATTTATTGTTTGTAGATTTTTTGATGATGGCCATTCTGACTGGTGTGAGGTGATACCTCATTGTAGTTTTGATTTGCATTTCTGTAATGATTAGTGATGTTGAGCATCTTGTCATGTGTTTGTTGGCAATCTGTATATCTTCTTTGGAGAAATGTCTATTTAGGTCTTCTGCCCATTTTGGGATTGGGTTTTTTGTTTTTTTGATATTGAGCTGCATGAGCTGCTTGTATATTTTGGAGATTAATCCTGTGTCAGTTGCCTCGTTTGCAAATATTTTCTCCCATTCTGAGGGTTCTCTTTTTGTCTTTTTTATGGTTTCCTTTGCTGTGCAAAGGCTTTTAAGTTTCATTAGGTCCCATTTGTTCATTTTTGGTTTTCTTTCCATTTCTCTAGGAGGTGGGTCAAAAAAGGATCTTGCTGTGATTTATGTCATAGAGTGTTCTGCCTACGTTTTCCTCTAAGAGTTTTATAGTGTCTGGCCTTACATTTAGGTCTTTAATTCATGTTGAGTTTATTTTTGTGTATGGTGTTAGGAAGTGTTCTAATTTCATTCTTTTACATGTAGCTGTCCAGTTTTCCCAGCACCACTTATTGAAGAGGCTGTCTTTTCTCCACTGTGTATTCTTGCCTCCTTTATCAAAGATAAGGTGACCATTTGTGCGTGGATTTATCTCTGGGCTTTCTATCCTGTTCCATTGATCTATATTTCTGTTTTTGTGCCAGTACCATACTGTCTTGATTACTTAGCTTTGTAGTATAGTCTGAAGTCAGGGAGCCTGATTCTTCCAGCTCCATTTTTCTTTCTCAATATTGCTTTGGCTATTCGGGTTCTTTTGTGTTTCCATACAAATTTTGAAATTTTTTGTTCTAGTTCTGTGAAAAATGCCATTGGTAGTTTGATAGGGTTTGCATTGAATCTGTAGATTGCTTTGGGTAGTATTTCAGAATCATCATTTTCACAATGTTGATTCTTCCAATCCAAGAATATGGTATATCTCTCCATCTGTTGGCATCATCTTTAATTTCTTTCATCAGTGTCTTACAGTTTTCTGCATACAGGTCTTTTGTCTCCTTAGGTAGGTTTATTCCTAGGTATTTTATTCTTTTTGTTGCAGTGGTAAATGGGAGTGTTTCCTTAATTTCTCTTTCAGATTTTTCATCATTAGTGTATAGGAATGTAAGAGATTTCTGTGCATTAATTTTCTATCCTGCTACTCTACCAAATTTATTGATTAGCTCTAGTAGTTTTCTGGTAGCATCTTTAGGATTCTCTATGTATAGTATCATGTTATCTGAAAACAGTGGCAGTTTTACTTCTTCTTTTCTGATTTGGATTCCTTTTATTTCTTTTTCTTCTCTGATTGTTGTGGCTAAAACTTCCAAAACTATGTTGAATAATAGTGGTGAGAGTGGACATCCTTGTCTTGTTCCTGATCCTAGAGGAAATGCTTTCAGTTTTTCACCATTGAGAATGTTGTTTGCTGTAGGTTTGTCATGTATGGCCTTTATTATGTTGAGGTAGGTTCCCTCTATGCCTGCTTTCTGGAGAGGTTTTATCATAAATGGGTGTTGAATTTTGTCAAAAGCTTTTTCTGCATATACTGAGATGATCATATGGTTTTTCTCCTTCAATTTGTTAATATGGTGTATCACATTGATTGATTTGCATATATTGAAAAATCCTTGCATTCCTGGGATAAACCCCACTTGATCATGGTGTATGATCCTTTTAATGTGCTGTTGGATTCTGTTTGCTCGTATTTTGTTGAGGATTTTTGCATCTATGTTCTTCAGAGATATTGGCCTGTAGTTTTCTTTTTCGGTGACATCTTTGTCTTGTTTTGGTATCAGGGTGATGGTGGCCTCGTAGAATGAGTTTGGGAGTGTTCCTTCCTCTGCTATATTTTGGAAGAGTTTGAAAAGGATAGGTGTTAGCTCTTCTCTAAATGTTTGATAGAATTCGCCTGTGAAGACATCTGGTCCTGGACCTTTGCTTATTGGAAGATTTTTAATCACAGTCTCAATTTCAGTGCTTGTGATTGGTCTGTTTATATTTTCTATTTCTTCCTGGTTCACTCTCAGAAGGTTGTGCTTTTCTAAGAATTTGTCCATTTCTTCCAGGTTGTCCATTTTATTGGCATATAGTTGCTTGTAGTAATCTCTCATGATCCTTTGTATTTCTGCAGTGTCAGTTGTTACTTCTCTTTTTTCATTTCTAATTCTGTTCATTTGAGTCTTCTCCCTTTTTTTCTTGATGTGTCTGGCTAATGGTTTATCAATTTTAATTATCTTCTCAAAGAACCAGCTTTTAGTTTTATTGATTTTTGCTATTGTTTCCTTCATTTCTTTTTCATTTATTTCTGATCTGATCTTTATGATTTCTTTCCTTCTGCTAACTTTGGGTTTTTTTTGGTTCTTCTTTCTCTAATTGCTTTAGGTGTAAGGTTAGGTTGTTTATTTGAGATTTTTCTTGTTTCTTGAAGTAGGATTGTATTGCTATAAACTTCCCTCTTAGACCTGCTTTTGCTGCATCCGATAGGTTTTGGGTCATCGTGTTTTCATTGTCATTTGTTTCTAGCTATTTTTTCATTTCCTCTTTGATTTCTTCAGTGATCTATAGGTTATTTAGTAGTGTATTGTTTAGCCTCCGTGTGTTTGTATTTTTTACTGTAATTGATATCTAGTCTCATAGTGTTGTGGTCGGAAAAGATAAGTGATATGATTTCGATTTTCTTAAATTTACCAAGGCTTGATTTGTGACCCAAGATATGGTCTATCCTGGAGAATGTTCCATGAGCACTTGAGAAGAAAGTGTATTCTGTTGTTTTTGGATGGAATGTCCTATAAATATCAATTCAGTCCATCTTGTCTAATGTGTCATTTAAAGCTTGTGTTTTATTTTCATTTTGGATGATCTGTCCATTGGTGAAAGTGGAGTGTTAAAGTCCCCTACTATTATTGTGTTACTGTCAATTTCCCCTTTTATGGCTGTTAGCATTTGCCTTATGTGTTGAGGTGCTCCTATGTTGGGTGCATAAATATTTACAATTGTTATATCTTCTTCTTGGATTGATCCCTTGATCGTTATGTAGTGTCCTTCTTTGTCTCTTGTAATAGTCTTTATTTTAAAGTCTATTTTGTCTGATATGAGAATTGCTACTCCAGCTTTCTTTTGATTTCCATTTGCATGGAATATCTTTTTCCATCCCCTCACTTTCAGTCTGTATGTGTCCCTAGGTCTGAAGTGGGTCTCTTGTAGACAGCATATGTACGGGTCTTGTTTTTGTATCCATTCAACCTGTCTATGTCTTTTGGTTGGAGCATTTAATCCATTTACATTTAAGGTAATTATCAATATGTATGTTCCTATTACCATTTTCTTAATTGTTTTCAGTTTGTTTTTGTAGGTCTTTTCCTTCTCTCGTGTTTCCTGCCCAGAGAAGTTCCTTTAGCATTTGTTGTAAAGCTGGTTTGGTGGTGCTGAATTCTCTTAACTTTTGCTTATATGTAAAGGTTTTAATTTCTCCATCAAATCTGAATGAGATCCTTGCTGGGTAGAGTAATCTTGGTTGTAGTTTTTTCCCTTTCATCACTTTAAATATGTCCTGCCCCTCCCTTCTGGCTTGCAGAGTTTCTGCTGAAAAATCAGCTGTTAACCTTATGGGGATTCCCTTGTATGTTATTTGTTGCTTTTCCCTTGCTGCCTTTAATATTTTTTTTTGTATTTAATTTTTGATAGTTTGATTAATATGTGTCTCGGCATGTTTCTCTTTGGGTTTATCCTGTATGGTACTCTCTGTGCTTCCTGGACTTGATTGACTATTTCCTTTTCCATGTTAGGGAAGTTTTTGACTATAATGTCTTCAAATATTTTCTCAGACCCTTTCTTTTTCTCTTCTTCTTCTGGACCGCTATAATTCGAATGTTGGGGCGTTTAATATTGTCCCAGAGATCTCTGAGACTGTCCTCAATTCTTTTCATTCCTTTTTTGTTTATTCTGCTCCCTGGCAGTTATTTCCACCATTTTATCTTCCAGGTCACTTATCCATTCTTCTGCCTCAGTTATTCTGCTATTGATTCTTTCTAGAGTATTTTTAATTTCAGTAATTGTGTTGTTCATCACTGTTTGTTTGCTCTTTAGTTCTTCTAGATCCTTGTTAAATGTTTCTTGTATTTTCTCCATTCTGTTTCCAAGATCTTGGATCATCTTTACTATGATTACTCTGAATTCTTTTTCAGGTAGGTTGCCTATTTCCTCTTCATTTATTTAGTCTTGCAGGTTTTTACCTTGCTCCTTCATCTGTAACATATTTTTTTGTCGTTTCTTTTTTTTGATGGGTGGTGCTGTATTCCTATCTTACTGGTTGTTTGGCCTGAGGCGTCCAGCACTGGAGTTTGCAGGCAGTTGGATAGAGCTAGGTCCTGGTGCTAAGATGAGGACCTCTGGGAGGACTCGGAGCTCCCACCACAGGAGCTCGGGGCTGACCTTCCAGCCTGGGAACCAAGATCCCACAAGCTTTGTAGCGCAGTAAAAAAAAAAAGAAAAAAAAAAAAGAAAGAAAGAAAGAAAGAAAAAAAGCAGCGGTACAATATCAAAGAATAAAAAACAAAATTAAATTAGAAAGATAAAAAGTATATATTAGGAAAAATAAAACTATAATTGAAACAACTACAACAAGGTAAAATAAAACCACAACAGAAAAAAGAAAAAAAGGGGGGTGGTGGAACAAGCCAAAAGGAGAGAACAGTAACAAAGTATAAAGAATAAAATAAAATTAGAAAAATATTTATTAGGAAAAATAAAAATATAAAAGAATCAACAACAATGAATCAACAAGGTAAAACAGAACCCCAATCTAAAAGAGGAAAAAAGGAAAAAAAAAGAAAAGCCTTGGCTATGGGGGCGGAGTTTAGGCGGGCGTGGAATTTAGGCAGGGGTGGGGTTTGTGGTGGGGCAGGACCTAGGTGTGTGGGGGGTGACGTTTGAGCATGGGGCGGGGCCTAGGCCGGGCGACGTTCAAGCGTGGGGCGGTGCTTCTGCTTAGGACCTGCGGCGGAAGGGGAGAGGCAGCACGTCAAAAGGAGGGCGTCTGGAGTGAGGAGTTCTGGAGATTGGAGGTAGGGCCTTGAGTGAGGGTGTGTTGGTGGGGTTTAGGCCCAGCACGTTGGGGTCTCCAAGTGTAGAGGTCTGGATGCGGGGTAGGGGCAGGGCTTGGGTTCTGAGCAGTAAGAGGGAGGCTCTGAGGGCAGGGGAATAGGCCTGGGAGCCCAAGAGGCTCCCCAGTGCCTAAGTGGACAGGGAAAGCGCTGGCCGCGTTCCCTTCCATTCCTTCGTGCCTCTCCCCCACCATCTCCCCGAGGGCCTCCCCCCGTCGCTGCTGGACCCCTAACCATGGGGGGGAGGGTCCCACTTGGTGTCAGAACACCTCCCCATCCCCCAGCCACCCCTCAGGGGTGCTGGTCCTGGAGGTCCGGCCTTTACTTTTGCTCCCCCTTCCCCCCCTCCCACTCCCTCAAGACCCGTGCATCTGGAGGGGGCCTTGGTGGGCAGAGGATCAGGCCTGGGATCTCAGCAGAGGTTCCTGGGGGCCCAAGTGGGCAGGGGAAAGCTGGCCATGCTCCCTGTTGATCCTCTGCCCTCCCAGTTGTTCCCCAGTTTTCCCCTTCGGGCGTGGGATCCCTTCCCCTCCCCCAGCTGCCCCTCAGGGGCGCCAGTCCCGTCCTGCCTCCATTTCTCCTCCCCCTTCACTCCCCTCATGCCCCACGTCCTACCTGGTGGCTGGGGGTTCCTCCTGTCCCCTTAGGTGTCCGTGGTCCCCCACTGGTGCCTGGTAGGTGCCCTAGTTGTGAAGAGACGCGAATTCTGCGTCCTCCTAGTACGCCATCTTGTGTATATTTTTGTATTGCTTTGACCCTTAGAACCATAGTGGTGTATCACATACCCCAAAAATAAACAAACAACTAAAACCAACTAGGATGTGGAGAGAACCCAAATGGAATAAAAATACTAACAAATGAACCTACTGTAAAGCAATAACATAACTACACTTAAAAGGATGGGAGGAAAAGAACTAAGATGAATTCTGGGAAACAGCATCTTGATGGGATACTATAAGCCTAAAGACAAAAAGAACTATAGAAAATATCACCATTAGGTAAACACTAGTAATTGTTGCAGACAAGTTCCTTTAATGAGTGCTAAAATTAGTGGGCAGAAGTTTGAGAAGAAACAGAGTTTGCATAGTCTCAAAATATCTCCCACAAGATATTTATTAACTATAAAGGAAAAGATAGTAATTTTACAGTGAGAAACCCAGTATAAACCACCTTAAGTAATAAATGTCAATATCACCCGTAATAAGATACATAACATCATGAACCTGTGATATAATTCACTGAGGACACACATCATACCTGTAATATTCAGTCTAGCTATTCTAAAACATCAGACAAACTCAAATTGAGGGACATTTGACAGAATAACTGACCAGTACTCTTCAAAAAAGTCAGTCATGAAAGACAAGGAAAGACTAAGGAGCTTTTACAGACTGCACAAGACTAAGGAGAAATAACTAAATGCAATGTGGGATCCTGGAGAGGATCCTCGAAAAAGAAAAAGCCATTAGTAGAAAAACTGGTAAAATTCAAAAAAGGCCTTTAGTTAGTAGTATTGCACCAATGTTAATTTTTTTGGGTTCTGATAATTGTACTGTAGTTATGTAAGATGGTAACATTAGGGGAAGATGGAGGAGAGATATATGGAAACTCTTAAGCCTATCTTTGCAACTTTTCTGTAAGTCTAAAATTAATTCAAGATAAAAAGTTAAAAAGAAAAAGAACAGGGACTTCCCTGGCCGTCCAGTGGTTAAGACTCGCCCTTCCACTGCAGGGGGCACGGGTTTGATCCCTGGTCGGGGAACTAAGATCCCACATGCTGGGCAGCACAGCCAAAGAAAGAAAAAGGACATTATCTTCTCCTTCAACTCTTCTCATGAAGGTGGTTAACCCGAATCAAATTTTGCACAACCTTCCAGAAGATCATTGCCTAACAATAAAAGGAAAGGACGAAAGACTTTTAAAAATACAACTAACTTACATTCAAGCAATTCCACATAAAGTTACTGGATCTGAAGAGGCGATAAGGAACTAGAAAAATGGTGGAAAACATAAGTCAATCTAAAGTTACGATTTCCAAAAAACAGGAAACACTGGTTCTAGTTCCAACATATGGAGTCTAGAAACTCCTTTTGGAGGCTCTTCCTCTAGGACCAGAGCGTGGAGCAGCTTCAGGGCATGAGACTTGTGCAGTCACATAGGACCCCACACTTAGAAGGGCCCCACACTTGGTTTAATGTCCTGCTGTTGCCATCTTGAAAGTCTTAATCTTTGAACAAGGGAGCCCTGCATTTTCATTTTGCACAGGGCCCCACAAATTACACAGCTAGTCTAGTTTGCATCTACTCATCAACCACAAGTTTGCAGAAAGAGAACCCCATGCACGTGGTGCACCCTGTCTCCCCGCCACAGTTGATTGCTCTATGGGTAAGACCCTGATCCAAACTGAACCCAGTTAGACTCCTTTCCTAAGAATTTGAAGTAGGAACTAATTGGCCTCCATAGTCTGATACATCTATTGACGAGAATAGATTTGTATTACAGGGCCGTTGGCTCCTAAACCATGGTAGTTGGCTGCAGATTGAATAATAAAGAAGAGGTTCAGGAACAAGTCAAAGATAATGCTCTCTGCATCCAACTTGTTTCCAGAACATGTTGCATTAAATTCCTCTCATTCTGTTAAGTAGCCTTGGACCTTTATAAAAGACAACCTTTTTTTTTTTGGCCACATGGCATGTGGGATCTTAGTTCCCTGACCAGGGATCAAACCCACGTCCCCTGCATTGGAAGCACAGAGTCTTAACCACTGGGCCACCAGGAAAGTCCCAAAGACAACCCTTTTGCTTGTGCTATCCCAAAACATTTCTGTTGATTACAAGGGTCCTAACTAATTCCACTCCTTAACAACAGAGAATGTTCAAACCCCATTTGTGTTGGAAGCGGTTAGGGAAGGAAGTATCATTTCAAACTGAAAAGACTTACAAAACGATTTCTAAAACCAAACCCAGCCATTCAAAATCACTTTGATAAAGAAAATCCACAGTTGCTCCTCTTCAAAAACAGGAAAACATTGCATAAAGGAAAAAGCAACAAAGAAAAACCATATGAAAAGAACAGGTTGGTTTCTTCTCAATTCTCTGACTTTCCAATTCTAATTATTTTGATCATCTTTTGTGGACTGGATGCTAATATTCTTGATGAAGTTCAAATTAAAGCCCTTTAGGAACATTAGACAAAAACCTGATGGGATTTTCAATGCAGTTTTTTCCCTTACCCAGTTTTTTCTGTTTACCCTCTCTATCCCCTAGTCCAACAGGGCCTTTTTTTTTTTTTTTAAGGAAAGTTAGATAACTTGTTAGAGAAGTCAGAGTTCAAGCTATGGGTGCTTCCAAAAAGAGAACAACTGTTCTGTTTGGCAATAAATCTTTATAGGAGGAAGAAGAAAAGTTTATTCCCCAATATCTCCACCCTCAGTGCTCTGTAAATGGAATCTGAAGTCCACCTCATGCCAGGCCAGAACCCAGTTTCTTTTTAAGTCAGAAGTGAATATCTTTATTAATTTTTAATACACTTTTTAAAAAGTGTATTAAAATTTTTTTAGGTGTTTTTAGGTTCACAGCAATATTGAACAAAAGGTACAGGAATTTCCCACACATCCCCCTGCCCCCACACAGGCATAGCCTCCTCCATTATCAACATCCCCACCAGAGCGGTACTTTTGTTACAATTGGTAAACATACAGTGACACATCATTATCACTCAAAGTCCATAGTTTACCTTAGGGTTCACTCCTGTGTTGTATATTCTATGGATTTTGACAAATATATAATGTCATGTATCCATCATTATAGTATCAGAATAGCTTCATTGCTTTAAAAATCCTCTGTGCTCCATTCATCCTGCCCTTCCCCCAACCCCTGGCAAACACTGATCTTTGCACTGTCTCCACTGTTTTGCCTTTTCCAGAATGTCATAAAGTTGGAATCATACAGTGAGTAGTCTCTTCACGTTGGCTTCTTTTACCTAGTAATATGTGTTTAGGTTCCCTCCGTGTCTTTTCATGGCTTGATAGCTCATTTCATTTTAGCACTAAATAGTATTCCATTGTTTGGATGTACCAGACAATGTTTATTTATCCACTCACCTACTAAAGGATGTCTTGGTTGCTTCCAAGTTTTGGCAATTGTCAATGAATCTTCTATAAACATCTGTGTGGAGGTTTTTGTGTGAACATAAGTTCTCAGTTCCTTTGGATAAATATCAAGGAGCATGATTACTGGTCTGTACCCTAAGAATATGTTTAGTTTTGTAAGAAACCACCAAACTGTCTTGCAAAGTGACTGGGACTGCACTGGGACTTCCCTGGTTGTCCAGTGGGTAAGACCTCACGCTCCCAATGTAGGGGGCCTGGGTTCAATCCCTGGTTGGGGAACTAGATTCCACATGCATGCTGCAACTAAGAAGTCCACATGCCACAACCAAAGATCCCACATGCCACAACGAAGATCTGGCACAGCCTAAATAAATAAATAATAAATATTTTTTAAAAAACAAAAAACAAATGACTGTACCATTTTGCATTCCCACTAGCAATGGATAAGAGTTCCTGTTGCTTCATATCCTCATCAGCATTTGGTGTTGTCAATTTTCTGGTGTGTAGTGGTATCTCTTATTGTTTTAATTTGCATTTCCCTGATGACATATGATGTGGTGCATCTTTTCATATGCTTATCTGCCATCTGTATATCTTCTTTGGTGAGGTGTCTGTTCAGATCTTTTGCCCATTTTAAAAAGTATTTATTTTTTATTTATTATTTTATTTTATTATTTATTTGGCTGCACCGTGTCTTAGTTGCGGCATGCGGGATCTTCTTTTAGTTGCGGCGTGCAGGCTTCTTAGTTGTGACATGCGGGATCTTTTTTTAGTTGTGGCATGTGGGCTTCGTAGTAGTGGCATGAGTGTGGGATCTAATTCCCTGACAAGGGATCGAACGTGGGCACCTGCATTGGGAGCAGAGTCTTACCCACTGGACCACCAGGGAAATCCCTTGCCCATTTTTTAATCAGGTTGAGTTTTAAGAGTTCTTTTCTCTTTTTCATGGATCATGGCTTTGGTGTTGTATCTAAAAGTCATCACCATACCCAAGGTCATCTAAATTTTCTCCTAGGAAAATGTTATATTCCAGGAATTTTATAATTTTGCATTTTACATTTAGTTTCTGTGATCCATTTTGAGTTAACTTTTGTGAAGGTATAAGGTCTGAGTCTAAATTCATTTTTTTGCATGTGGATGTCCAGCTGTTCCAGTACCATTTGTTGAAAAGACTATCTTTTCTCCATTGTATTGCCTTTGCTCCTTTTCGGAGATCAGTTGACAATATTCATGTGGGTCTATTTATCTATTCTTTCACTAATATTACACTGTCCTGATTAGTGTACATTTATAGTAAGTCTTGAAGTCAGGTAGTGTCAATCCTCTGACTTGGTTCTTTTCCTTCAGTATTGTGTTGGCTGTTCTGGGTCTTTTGCCTCTCCATATAAACTTTAGAATCAATTTGTCCATATCCACAAAATAACTTGCAGTTGACTGAATCCACAGATACAGAACCCGTGGATACAGAGGGTCGATTATGGGACTTGTGCAACCGAGGGTTTTTGTGCCCGTGGCAAGTCCTAGGACCAATACCCCATGGATACTGAAGGATGACTGCACATTAATTGATTTTCAAATGTTGAACCAGCCTTGAATATGTGGGATAAATCCCACTAAATCATGGTATAATTCTATAATTAATTAATTAATTAATTCTTTACAGACATTGTTGGTGCTAATATTTTGTTGACAATTTTTGCATCTATGTTCATGAGAAATATTGATCCGTTGTCTTCTTTTCTTGTAATGTCTTTGCCTGGTTTTGGTATTAGGGAAATGCCCTGGTTGAATAAGTTGGGAAGCAGTCCCTCTGCTTCTATCTCCTGGAAAAGATTGTAGAAAAATGATATAATTTCTTCCTTAAATGTTTAGCAGAATTCACCGGTGAACCAGTATGAGCATGGTGCTTGCTATTTTGAAAGGTTATTAATTATTGATTCAATTTCTTTAATAGACACAGACCGATTCAGATTATCTGTTTCTTCTTGTGTGAGTTTTGGCAAAGTGTGTATTTCAAGGAATTGGTCCATTTCATCAAGGTTATCAGATTTGTGGGCATAGAGTTGTTCATAATATTCCTTTATTATCCTTTTAATGTCTATGTGATCTGTAGTCATGTCCCCTCTTTCATTTCTGCTATTAGTAATTTGTGTCTTCTCTCTTCTTTTCTTAGTTAGCCTAGCTAGAAGCTTATCAATTTTACTGATTTTTTCAAAGAACCAGCTTTTGGTTTTGTTGATTTCCTGTTTTCAATGTAATTTATTTCTGATTCTATATTTTTATTATTTCTTTCCTTATGCTTACTTTGGATTTAATTTGCTCTTCTTTTTCTAGCTTCTTAAGGTGGCTTAGATGACTGGTTTTAGATCCTTTTTCTTTTCTGATATATACATTCAATGCTATGAATTTTCCTCTAAGCACTGCTGTACTAGTCAGGGTTCTCCAGAAAAGCAGAACATATATTTTTAGAGAGATTTATTATAGGAATTGGCTCACGTGATTATGGAGACCAAGAAGTCCCACAGTCTTCCATCTGCAAGCTAGAGAACCAGGAAAGCTGGTGATATAATTCAGCCAGAGTCCAAAGGCCTGAGGACCAGGTAGGGGCCATGGCATAAGCCCTGGTCTGAGCCTGAAGGCCTAAGAACCAGGAGTTCCAATGTCTGAGGGCAGGAGAAGATGGATATCCCAGCTTAAACAGAGAATGAATTCACTCTTCTTCTGCCTTTTTGTTCTATTCAGGCCCTCAGTAGATTGGATGATGCTCACCCACTTTGGGGAGGTCCATCTGCTTTACTCAGTTCACCAATTCAAATGCTAATCTATTCCAGAAACACCCTCACAGACACAGCCAGAAATAGTGTTTCACCAGCTCTCTGGGCATCCCTTAACCTAGTCAAGTTGACATATTATAAAATTAACCATGACAGTTGCTTTGCTGTATCCCACAAATTTTGATAAATCATATTTTTTCAGTTCAAAATATTTTAAAATTTCCCTTGAGGTTTCTTCTTTGACCCATGTGTTATTTAGAAGTGTGTTGTTTAATCTCTAAGTATTTGAGGATTTTCCTGCTACCTTTCTGTTATTGATTCCTAGTTTAAGTCTATCATGGTCTAAGAGCAAGCATATGATTTCTATTCTTTTCAATATGTTAAGGTGTGTTTTATGGCGCAGAAAGTGGTCTATCTTGGCGAATGTTCCCTGTGAGCTTGAGAAGAATATGTACTCTGCTGTTGTTGGATGAAGTAGTCTACAGATGTCAATTATACCTAGTTGATTGATATGCTGTTGAGTTCAACTGTGTTCTTACTGATTTTCTGCCTGTTGGATCCGTCCATTTCTGGTAGAAGGGTGTTGAAGTCTCCAACTATAATAGCAGATTCATCTATTTCTCCTTGCAGTTCTATCTGGTTTTGCCTTGTGTATTTTTACACTCTGTTGTTGGGCAGATACACATTAAAGATTATTATGTCTTCTTGGAGAATTGACCCTATTGTCATTATGGAATGCCCCTCTTTATATTTGATAACTTCCTTTGCTCTGAAATCTGCTCATCTGAAATTAAAATAGCTACTCTTGCTTTCTTTGATTAGTATTAGCATGGTATATCTTTGTCTATCCACTTACTTTAAACTATATGTGTCTTTGTACTTAAAGTGGGTTTCTTGTAGACAACATATAGTTGGGTTTTTTTTCTTTTTTGATCCATTTTGACAATATCTGTCTTTTAATTGGTATATTTAGATCATTGATATTTAAGTGATTATGGGTATAGTTGGATTAGTATCTACCTAATTTGTTACAGTTTTCTATTGGTTGCCCTGTTCTTTGTTCCTATTTTTGTCTTCCACTCTTTTTCTGCCTTTTGTGGTTTTAAATGAACATTTTATATTATTCCATTTTCTTTCCTACACATGATCTTAGCCAAAAGGCCAAGAAGCGATTCCATTTTCTTTCCTTTTTTATCATATCAGTTATATTTCTTTAAAAAAAGTTTTTTTAGTGGGTTTCCTAGAGTTTGCAATATATGTTTATAAATAATCTAAGTCTACCTTCAAGTAACACTATACAGTTGACCTTTGAACAACATGGGTTTGGACTACACGGGTCCATTTATATGTGGATTTTTTTCAATAAATACATACTACAGTACTACATGATCCACAGTAGTTGAATCCATGGATGCAGATCTGCATACATATGGAGGGCGGACTGTAAAGTTATATGCAGATTTTCAACTGCATGGAGGATCAGCACCCCTAACCCTTGGGTCAGCTGTACTGCTTCATGGGTAATACAAGTACCTTATAATAGCAAAATAATCCTTATTCCTTCCTCTCATTCCTTATATCATTGCTGTCATTTATTTCAATTATACGTAAACATATAAATTATATATACATATATTTATACATACATAAGAATATATAGTTGAATAAATGATTGCTATTATTATTTTGAAGAAACTGTTATTGTGAGATCAATTAAAAATGAGATAAATAAAACTTTTTATTTAACTTCACTATTCCTTCTCTGGTGCTCTTTTTTTTTCATACTATAAGTCTGAATGTCTGACCTATATCATTTTCCTTCTCTCTGAAGAACTTTTTTTTAACATTTCTTGAAAGGTAGGTCTACTGGCAACAAATTCCCTCAATTTTTGTCTGATGAAGACATGATATACTGGGTAAAAGGAACTATGGTAAATAGGCCTTTAGTAGTGTGATGATGTGGTGTGGGGAGAGGAACTGTTCTGTAGTCCTGTGATTAGGTGTCAGTCTTTTAATGAGCCTGTGCCGCTGGACTGTGAAATTCGCATGTGCTTCTCAGTCCTCCCCTAGCCATCCCTTAGGTGGCACAGGATGGCTAGAGTGGGCTGGAGTTGGGTATTTCCCTTCCCCCAGGTTGGTTGGGCTCTAAAAAACAAACCCCAATAGTTTAAACTCTGGTAAAATAACTTCTCTTTAGGGCAAGCCTTGTTAAGAAGAACAGAATGTTCTGGCATAGCTCAAAATGGTTCCTTTTCCCCCACCCCTGCTGGAAGCAAGAGGGGATTTTTCTTCAATATTTACTGTGAGAGATGGCCAAGCTACTGGAGGTAAAACTCATAAAAGTGTGGGGGTCCCCTATGACTGGGTCCCCCTGGAGTTTCTAGCTCTCAGACTTGTCCACACTGAGCCTCCAGCAATTCGTCAGTTACAGTTCAGGTTTTCATACCCTGGCACTGGCTCCTGCAGGTTTCTGCTCTGTATTGGCCTATCTCTCTCTCCAATTTTAGGGGCAGTGGTTTGCTCTGTGACCTCACTTCTCTGATTGATCTGTTTATTTTTCAGTCTGTTCAGTGTTTTACTTGTTGTTAGGATGGAGTGGCAATTTCCAAGCTTCTTACAAACCAGAAGTCTTACAAACCAGACTGGAAACCAGAAGTCTTGAGTTCTTTGTCAAACTTGTTCCTTTCCCATCTCCCTCATCTCAGTAAATGGCACCATCAGGGACTCAGCTGCCCAAGCCAAAACCTAGGAATCATTCTCAATGCTCCCTTCCTCAGCACACCCATATCCAAATTACAAGCAAATTGTATTAACTCAATCTCCAAAATCTAACCTGAATCCATCTATTCTGCTCCATCTCTGCTGTATCACTACAATTCTTCAGTACATCTCTCTGCTTCTTCTATGGCTCCTCTATGACCTATTGTCTACCCAGCAGGCAGTGACCTTTTCATAACATAAGTTAAATATATTATTCCTCTGCTCCAGTGTTTTCTCACTGCACTAATAATAAAATCTAAAATCCTTACCCTGGCCTTCACAGCCCATAAGCTGATCCTAACTTCTTTTCCTACCTCACCCTCAAACTCTCTCCCTTGCTTTCTGGGCTTCAGCCACCTTTACTCTCTTGTTTCATAAACATGCCAAGTTTGTTCCCATTTAGAGCTTTTGCTGCTCCTACTGCCTAGAACATCCAATCTCCCTTGCCCTCTCTGTAGCCCTCCAACTTTGTATAGTTCATTAAATTTTGTTATTCATTTTTCTGCTCAAATGTCACAGAGTTATTCCTCATAGAGTTATTTCCTTACCACCTAATTTAAAATGACACCTTTCATTTTATTGTCTTCCATCTTGTTTTCCATGCACTTACCTCTTTCTGGTATTAACTTATTCTCTTGTGTTTTTGTATGTTATTTTATATCAACTGCCATTGGAAAATAAGTTCTAAGACGGACTTTCTTTTTTAAAATATTTATTTATTTATTTACTTGGCTGTGCCAGGTCTTAGTTGCGGCACACAGGATCTTCGTTGCCACTTGCGGAATCTTCATTGCGGCATGCCGAATCTTTTAGTTGCGGCATGCGGGATCTTTAGCTGTGGCATGTGGGATCTTTAGTTGTGGCATGTGGGGTCTTTAGTTGTGAGCTGCGAACTCTTAGTTGTGACATGTGGGATCTAGTTCCCTGACCAGGGATTGAACCCAGGCCCCCTGCACTGGGAGCGTGGAGTCTTAGCCACCAGACCACCAGGGAAGTCCCCAAGAGCAGGGGTCCCCAAACCCTGGGTCATGGACAAGGACTGGTCGGTGGCCTGTTAGGAACTGGGCCGCATAGCAGGAGGTCAGTGGCAGGCAAGCGAGCAAAGCTTCACCTGCCACTACCTATCGCTCGCCATCGCTCGCATTACCGCCTGAACCATCCCCCAGCCCCGTCCATGGAAAAATTGTCTTCCACGAAACCCGTCCCTGGTGCCAAAAAGTTTGGGGACTGCTGCCCAAGAGGGACTTTCTTGTTCTCCATTGTATCCCCAGCATCAAGAACAGGGCCTGGAATGTAGTAGTAACTCACTAATATGGGAGAAAAGAAGAAGGAAGGAAGGTAGGAAGGAAAGAAGGGAGGGATGGTTCAGGGGGATGGGGGTGGGATGGAGAGAGGGAAAGAGAGGGAAAGGGAGGGGGAAGGGAGGAGAGGTCACATTAAGACTTCAACTGTGAAGATGCTATAGAAACCTGGAAATCTGTTAATAAGATGATGTTAAGAAAACAAAAGCCACAAGACATAAATAAAATAAATGGAAAAGAATCCAAATTACAGATGAGCCCAATGTGGGCACAAATACTGAAAGGTACCACAGATACACTTTTGAACAAAACTTCTAGCCTTCAGTGTCCCAACCAATGTCCAGCTCAGTATCCAGCCTTGAGATGCCTCTTCACCTTCTCACCATTGTCTTTGAGCTGCTGTAGCTGCTTTAGCCTGCAGGCCTTTTCCAGCTGTTTCTACAGCTACAGCTCCCCTTCGGTTACCTCGAAGTGAGAAGATTTGCTCCAGGGTCTCCACTCAGGATTGATGGGGCAACAGGATGTCTGTTTACACACCTCCCCCTCCATTCTGCCCTCGGCTCCCTCCTCCCTTCTCTTCTGCTGCCCTCAATGGCTTCCTCCAGCCCTGCTCACCTTTTTCAGATGTTCGTGTTCTCTGTGAAGCAGACATCAGATGGGGGGGAAGGGGAGAGCTGAGGAGGAGGCTCCTTTTCTCCCTCACGGGGACTTCTCTTTAGCCCGAAGAACTCACTGATAGCCCCAGCCTGCAGAATGAGGGACAGAGGCTTCCGCAGGAAGCCTGCCATCCCTCAACAGATATAGTCCTCAAATCTACCTGAATGGGGCCTGACAAAGATTCTTTGCTTGACCAAACATTAGTCAGGCTCCTGAACTTTCTCCTAGGGCCATCTGTGCACTTCCTTGTAAAATCTAGTTTTAGCAAGAACCCTGCTAAGTTAGTTTAACTAGAATCCCCGACCTCGATATCTGATCACCCTCGATATCTGATCAGTTTCCTCATCCTCCCCCATCCCCCAGGTGATGTCTGATCACCCTGGCCTTGTCTTCAGCAGGAATCCTGTTAGGTCAGCTTAGCCAGAATTCCTATTACCCCCTTGTTCCCTGTTAGTAATTTTCCATCCACTGACCCCCACTTAGCTCCTTGGCTGTAAATTCCCACTTGCCCATGCTGTATTTGGAGTTGAGCCTAATCTCTCTCCCCTGCTGTAAGAATCCCACTGCAGTGGTCCCTATGCCTATCACGATGGTCCTGGATAAAGTCTTGAACAAATGTCATTGAATAGTTTTTTCTTTAATAGGCCCACCATCATCACAGTGGCTTCTGCTCCTTGGAGCCAATCCCGCCTTGACTGTAGTCATCGAAATGCGCAGATTTTCAATCTATACCACCCTTCCTTCTCCTCCTTGTCATTTTTCTTCTCCTTCTACTTTGGCTTCTTAAGGATCAATTGAAGCAGAGGGAGTGAGAGAAGAGAACAGAGGGAAAAGAGTGAAGAAAGAAAAGATGAGGAGGGTAAAAAAGGTGAGCAGGGCCAGCAACAGGCTCGCTTGATCTCCTGCTTTATCTTTCTCTCTCTATATATAAATATATTACACACACACACACACACAAACAACTCTTCACATATTATATCACCAGTCCTCACAACCTCACAATAACTCTGCAAAACATAGCCACTGACATCACTATTTTCACATGAGGTGCTGAGGTTTTAAGAAGAAAAATGACCTGCGCCTGACACGTAGCCTGGCTAAGGGGCAGAGTCTGAATTTGAATTCAGCTGTGTCTGACCCCAAGGCGATGCTCTTCCTATAAATTAGAGACTAATAAGGGCTGCAGTTTACTCCACTGTGCCCCAAGCACTGTGGCAAACACTAGACCTCTTTCAGCTGAATCAGCACTTCACCCCAAGGAGATGGGTGTATTCTCCCAATTCTAGAATGTGGGTGGGCAGCCGGGGGCTCCTCACCAGGAACTGCACATTTCCTGAACACTAAGATACTTAAGGACAAGCTGGGGCACGTGGGCCACTAGGCCTGAGTGCAGCCCTCTTGCTCGAGCTCCTTGTTGTGTGTGGCCAGGGAGGGATAAGACACAGGGATGAGCATCTCTCAGAAAGCCTCCACCTTACTGTCCCACTGAGCCTGCTGAGAATGAGCGGCTTGAGCGCCCTGCTAGACACCACACCTTCCCTGCCCATCTGCCTACTCCTGCCCATGCTCTGTCACCCATGCTCTCATCCTCCCACCGTGTTGGCAGTCTTCCCTTTCTGCCTACCAGGTTCACAGTCTAGGGAAGGGAAAGAGGTAATGACCACTCAGACTCACCACTTAATCACAGCAGGACACCAGTCACTCTCCCTCCCCCCACCTTGTCCTTGAGCATGAGGATCAGGGGCTCCTGTTTTCAAAGGACACAATGGTAGGTCCCACGGCCAGGCCCTGCAAGTCTGGACATAGTACAGGTTCAAGAGGGAGAGAAGGAAAGGCAGTCACGGGCTTGACCTGTAGGTTCACATCTACCCCGATCTCTTTCCCCTCCAGGGTTCCAGCATCAGGGAAAGCATCCACCTAACCTCTGCCACATTTTTCCTCTATCCAAATGCTGACATGAAAACCTTTGTCCCTCTCGTCCAGTGGCTTGGCCCATGGAACAGGCCTATGACTTACAGATTCTTCTGCATTACTCAGAAACATCTGTTAGGACCACACACACCAGAGACAGCACACAGAGCTCTCCTGAACACAAGCTCTCCTGAATACAAGCTCAAGAATTCCAGGACCTGCAGCCAACAGCTGACAATTGAAAGCCACGAATGGCACAAATCTTCCACCTCCTTGGGCCAGCCTGACCTTCTGAGATTGTCTCCAACCTCACTCAGCTCACCAGGCCCACCAAAGACAGATTCCTTCTCTAGCTGCCCAAAGCCCTCATTCTCTGCCAGGCCCTTCTCTTCCTGCTGCAGTTGGCTCTTCTGGATCCAGCTTGCAGTGTTGTCCAGCCAAAGGTTCTCCTCCCCTGTGTCTGGGGAGGGAAAAGGTACCCCTCAGGGAAACCCTGGCCCAGCTGGTGCCCCATCCCCCAGCCCTCACTTTGTGAGCACTTGGTAACATCCTCAGGCTGCCTCTCCCCTTACCTGCCCTGGCCGGCATCCCTCACCTTAGCTTCTGGTTCAGCAAGCTGTTCTTCTTGAGCTATTCTCACATCCTAGCATCCCAGGCCCATGGGATTGATGACATCAGCTGTCACAGACTCCTTTCTAGTGCCTGACATTGGATGGGGGTTCCATACATGAGGCTATGCCAGACCCCATGGCTGGAAGAGATGAAGGAGCCCATCTGCCAGCCTCCTTTCAGCTCAGAGGGCCAAAGGGAATAATTAAAAAAGCAAAACTGGCCTGGGGATCAGGGACATGGGTGTTAGTCTTGTCCTGGCCTCTAACTAGCTGTGTGGCCACCTTTCCTCTCTGGATCACAGTGTCCTCTGCTGAAAGAGAGGGGCTTAAACAGGGTGCTTTAAAAAGTCTTTCCAACTCCAAGTCTGTCTCTAAAAGCCTGAGCTGCTGCCCAGGGATCACCTCTCTTAGGAAAGAAAAGAGGAAACAGCAGAGATCTTTTTCCCAGCTTCTCATTCCACTTTCTAGGTCTTCATGGTGCTAAATGATGAAGCATGTCCAGAATTGGTTCTGGCACCAGAAGCTGAAGGAGAAAAAAGTGTAACTCTCTGCTGAAGAACGCAGGCTCCAAGGTCTGCCAGCTCCGGCTCCAGCCTTGGGGCCAAGGACATGGGCTGTGCCCTCTCCTGAGTACTGTGTGACATTTAAAGTGGCAGAGACCATGGACTTCTTCCCTGCAGTCTCAAGGTAGGACAGTTTTGTAGTATTCTTAAAGGTCCACAGCTCCCCATGGAACGGCTCGGGCCTCCTTTGCAGCTTCATTGCACTTCAGATTTCTCCTCTGCTTGTTCTCGCTTCCTTTGTGTCTCTAAGGTGTTGATCCTGAGTGGTCTAGAGATCTCCCCAATAACTTCCTGCATATAAATATCGATCTCAGAGTCTGTTTCTCAGGGAACTAGACCTATAGGAACATAACTCATGGCCTACAGGGTCCTTCATGATCTGGTCCCTGCCAGTCTTTCTAGTCTTATTTCTCTCCAGTGGCTCCTTGCACTCTACTCTGCAGCATCACTCAACTTGAGCATCACTCAAACACCAAGTTCTCTCTTGCTCTGTGCAAATTTGTGTGTGATGGTTTCATATAATTCATTCACCAAATATTCATTATGCTACTGTATCAATCATGATGCTATCAGAGAAGAGATGGCATACTCAAAAGGAGGAACTGAAGGAAGTTTAATGAAGGGACTATTTAAAAGATGTAAGCAGGGTTATGGGAAATCAGCAAAGCATCCTAAGACTAATAGCAGTGGGAAGCTCCTAGGCTTGATGGGGTAAAGGGAAGAGTGGTTAGTGGAAGCTACACTGCCAGAGCTGTAGCTACAGGCAAGACCCATCCGACAGGAGCTGTGACCTTCAGGAAGCAGGCAGCCACTGCCAATCCAGCCCAGCTGGAAGCGAGCTCCGGTGAAAAATACCCCAATCTCTCTCTCCCGCCACCCTCCAAACTCCCACTGGTATAGCTGAACCCAGCTGGAAACCCCAGAAGAAATGATGTGGTCCACAGAGCTGGGTGGAGAGGTAAAAGAGTAGATTTGGAGGGGCAAGGAGAAATCATTCAGCATAATCCCTGTTGTGTGCCAGACACTGAACAACACAGAATAGCAGTGCCCTCGTCTTGTTTACAGTCTCAAAGGGGAAAATGGACTTCCATCAATGAATCATTAAAAAGTAATGAAAATACTGATTATTTTCATGTTCACATAAAACTCTTATTTAAAATTCACCATGAGGCCCCGCCCCGCCTGCCGCCAAGTTCCGCGGAGTTGGCCGGACCCGTGCTCCTCGGTCCCCGCGCCGCGCGCTCCCTTCCGCGTTCCGCCGTCTACCCAACCTGCGCCCCGGCCCGGCCGCTGGGGCCCCGCGCCATGGCCCGAGCGTCCGGGGTGCCGCCGGGCCGCCGTCAGCGCCCGGCGGAGCGCGCCATGCCCAGCAGGACCGGCCGCAAGATGGACGGGGGCGGAGGCCGTGGCCGCCTGAAGGCGCACTACAGCGGGGACATTCTGATCACCGGCCTGGACTCCGCCACCACCTTTGACAAGCTCTGTGAGGAGGTGCGGGAGATGTGCCACCTCCACCAGGACCACCCGCTCACCCTCAAGTGGGTGGACAGTGAAGGTGACCCCTGCACTGTGTCCTCCCAGATGGAGCTGGAGGAGCCCTTCTTCCTGTCCTGTCAGCGCAAGGACGAAGGGCTCATCCTTCACGTTTTCCCCAGCATCCCCGAGGAGCCAGGCATGCCCTGTCCGGGAGAAGACAGTGAGTACCGCCTCTCCCATGACGTGTGTCACGGTGATGGGTTGATGTGTCTGCTCTGCAAGGCGGGGAAGGATGGAGCTTGGTGGCCCGAGGCTTAGGTGCTCCTCGCGAAGAGTCTGAAAGCAGAGTGGGCAGCTGGTGTGGCCTCGTGTGGGGTTTTCACTGGTGTCCTCGCCCTTGGCTAGGGGTGTATCCACCATCAGACAGGGCACCGGCTTGGTCAGTGGTGCCATGAGGTAAAGCCCAGGAGAAGCCCTGATGTCCCCTGGCAGGAAGGGCCCTGGCTGGGATGGCTGGACACTGCTCCCGTGTGTCTGTCCCAGCTGCGGCCACCCCCAGACCTGGTCATCGGCCCCTGCCAGTCCATACTGGGCCCCCCAGGGAGGCATCCGTTCCTCTTCCACAGCAGGTCTGTTGGTTGAAGATAGAGTCCCAGGGGCTGTGGGTCAGAGGAGAGCTTCTGACCACGCCCTGGAGGCCCCCAACCCTGAACAGTGTGCCCTGCCTCGTCTTTCAGGGCAGGGCCCCCACTGGATGGGGCATAGAGAAACTTTACACCAATCACCAGACCCTCCTTGGGACCTGGCCTGATGCTGAGGGGCTCTGGACCACGGTGGCCTCTTGTTCAGTTAGGGGGACTTGGCTCAGCCTCCTGCCAGCAGGGGTCCCAGGGTGGGCTCCGGATCAGGTCCCTGGGCCCGGCCTCTGGGTGCCAGCAGCGTCCTGTGTGGGGTGGGAGCAGATTTGAGCAGAGGCCAGACTCAGTCTGTGGTCTGTCAGACCCAGTGAAGCTGTTCAGTGGGCACCTGGGTGCGTGAGTCTTGCATTTCAGGGAGCAGTCGGGGCTGAAGAGAGATTTGGGAGCCCTTGTGGCGAGATGAGGGCTAGGCCCTGGGGTCTCCCAAAGAGAACAGGGGACCCTGGAGGAGCAGTCAGCAAGGCCATGGAGACATCCCGATCGTGGATTCCTGGCGGGAGTGGAGCAGGCAGTCTGAAGAGGCCAGAGCAGCCCAGGGGCCGGCGGGAGGTGCTGCCCCAGCAGGTGGATGTGGGGGCGGACGTGAGGGGCAGGTTTGGGAAGACTGGGGGGAGACTGAGGAGTCCCAGTGCGTCCTGGCTGGGAGGCAGATGTCCGATGGTGGTAGATAAAGCTAGAGGTGGGGGGCGAACCTGGAGCTTCTGAGGCCTGGAAGCCGCCCTGAGAAGGTGGGTGGGGGGAGTCAGCCCCACGGGTAAGACTTTGTGGCCGCCGCCCGCCCCGTCCAGGACAGCAGGCTCCTGTGCGCATGTGCGGTTTCGCTGCGAGCGGCCTTTGGACCTGCCAGGATGTGGGTCAAAGCAGGACATTGAGGGGGTGGGGAGTGCGGCCAGCTGGGAGCAGACCCCATGAGCAGAAGCCCACCCGCAGGAGCCCCAGGTGGCCAGAGAGGAGCTCGTCGGTGGGGGGTTCGGAGGCGGGTGGGCCTCCCAGGGGTCCTCATCCCCGCGGGGTGCCCCTCCCCGTGACCCCCCGCCCCGGGGTACCCACGTCTCACGGAAGGGGCACACTTTTGATAGTTCACGTTGTCTTTTCAGACACATAAAAGGACAAAATAAGGTAGACCTTCCTGCTGGAAGGAGGGTCCCCTCCACTGTGCTCTGTACCAGGCGTCCCCCAGCTCGTTCCTGTGCTCCCTTGATGGCTCTCAACCACAGTGACAGGCTGTCTCTCTGCCCAGAGCCGTCGCCAGCAGCCCGTGCTGGCCCGCGGCGCGGGGGTCGCCCAAGCATCTCTGCATCTCGGTCTCCGGCTGCCCAACCATCAGCTCAGGCCAGGGCCCTGGCAGTGCCGCCCCGAGGGGCTTGGGCCTGCCCGTTCTGTCCCCGACTCGGTGCCCTCCTGGCTTCATCCCCGCGTGGACGCCTCCCTGTCTGGGGCCTCATGTAGGGGATGGTGATGGGGGTCGGCACAGCCGATGTGGTGCCCTCCTGGGGTCGTGGGGGTCACGGGGTCTCTGCCGGAGGGTGACGTGGGGTGACGCATGGGCAGGGGCTGCATTACCGCGGCGGAATGCGGAGAATGTGGGGCCATCCCCACTCGCAAGCAGGTCCTTGAGATGCTCACCAGGGGCGGCTCCGAGCTCCGGGCCACTCGCTTTTGTTGGAACATTCAGCAGCCTCTCGGCGGCCGGTGGGGGTTGGGGTGGACGGAGGGTGGGGGTGGCATCCCCTCCCGGGCTCTGCTCGTCTGGCTCAATCGTGACGATGACCTTGGCCAGTTAGGACGGCCCTGCGCTGGTCCCCCGATGGCCCGGGTGCAGGCGTGATCCTGGCACCTGCGTGGGCGTTGGTGTTCACTGCCAAGGCCGGGCGAGTGAGAAGGGTCAGGCTGGTGGGACAAATGGCACCCTTGACCCGGGTCAGGACCGCATGCAGATGCTGGCGGGTCTGACGGGCGGTAGCCAGACAGGGACACACGGCAGAGATGCAGCCTCGAGGTCATGCCTGGGCATGTCCGGCCGGGCCTGTGTTCGTGGCAGCAAAGCCCCTTCCAGCACCTTCTGTGCAGGTTGTCAGCCTGAATTTAATCGGTTCTATAGGTTTTTTTTTAAATGGTGTAAAGTACACCTAACATAAAATGTGCTATTTTAACCACTTTAAACTGAACAATTCAGTGGCATTTAGTAGGTTCACCACCTCTGCCGTTTCTGAAACACTTTCAGGAAGAAAACCTCGTGCCCACGAGCCGTCACAGCTCCTCCGCTCAGCACCTGACAGCCACCAAACTGCGCCATCTTGAGGAGTTACCTGGTGTAGACATTTCATGTAAATGGAATATATGATGTGTGGTCTTCTGTAACTGGCTTCTTAGTGTGATGTTTTTGAACTTCATGCATGTTGTGTATCAGAACTTCAATCCTTTTTTTTTACCAATTTTTTTATCACAGTGAAATACACATAAAATAAATTTATCATCTTAACCATTAAAAAAAAATTCACCATGAGCTAGTTCATAAAGCAAGTTCCCACAAATTTTTAAAAACTGGCATCATACAGACCATGCTGTCTGCCCACAAAAACATAAAGGAATTTATCCTCACACTTAGAAATTTTAAAACATGCCTATGTAAAACTCAGGGTAAAGAAGAAATCACAATGGCAATGAGAAAACACTTAAAACTGAATAATAACAAAAAATGTTACATATTAAAATTTATGGGGTGCAGCAGTAGTTGTATTTAAAGGGAAATTCTGAACGTAAATGTTTACATTAGAAAGATTGAAAGATTAGAAAGATTGAAAGGTTGAAAGATTGTAAAATGTTTACATTAGAAAGATTGAAAATCCATAAGCTAAGCATCCAACTCAAGAAATGGGGGGAGGGGCTTCCCTGGTGGCGCAGTGGTTAAAAATCCGCCTGCCAATGCAGGAGACACGGTTTGAGCCCTGGTCCGGGAAGATCCCACGTGCCGCAGAGCAACTAAGCCTGTGTGCCACAACTACTGAGGCTGAGCCCACGTGCCACAACTACTGAGGCCCGCACGCCTAGAGCCCGTGCTCCACAACAAGAGAAGCCACCACAATGAGAAGCCTGCGCACCACGACCCAAGGGAGCCAAAAATAAATAAATAAATAAATTTATTAAAAAAAAAAAAGAAGGTGCTGGGAAAATGGACAATGGAATAATCCTAAAAAGGAGAACAAAGAAGATAACTAAGACAAGAGCAGAAATTAATGAAATAGAAAACAAGAGATACAATGGGAAAACAACCAAACCAAAAGTTGGTTCTCTGAGAAAAAGCAAATGGCTCAACTCCAGTACATGTGCACATTGGAATAATACACTGCAGTGAAGTGTATTGTACTACAGTGACAACAAATTAGCTTGGATAAAAATCAGAGACATGTGAGTGAAAATAAAGTTACAGAAGGTTAAATACAGGTGATAGCATTTTTGTAAAGCTCAAGAACATGCAAAACCAAATTATGTATTGTTTAGGGTACATGTGTATTTGGGGGAAAAAAATTTTTTTTAAGCAAGAGAATGATAAGCACAATAGTAACCTTGAGGTGGGGGAGAGAGGCAGGGGACTGGCATGTGGGAAGAGCACAGAGGGCCTTTGTGATTAATCTCATTGGGAAGCCATGCCAGGAAAACAAGGAAGGCGGAAGAAAGGAAACAAAAGCTAAGGGGGTCTTCTTACAATGAAAAAAAGTCCAGAGATTTAAAAATGAGGGCTTCCCTGGTGACGCAGTGGTTAAGAATCCGCCTGCCAATGCAAGGGACACGGGTTCGAGCCCTGGCCTGGGAAGAGCCCACATGCCGCGGAGCAACTAAGCCTGTGCGCGACAACTACTGAGCCTGCGCTCTATAGCCCGTGAGCCACAACTGCTGAGCCCACGTGCCACAACTACTGAAGCCTGCGCGCCTAGAGCCCGTGCTCCGCAACAAGAGAAGCCACGACAGTAAGAAGCCTGTGCACCGCAACAAACAGTAGCCCCGGCTCACTGCAACTAGAGAAAGCCCGCACACAGCAACGAAGACCCAACACAGCCAAAAATAAATAAATAAAATTTTTTTTTAAAATAAATAAATAAATAAAATAAAAATAAAAATGAACTTACCAGAGACCCAGTTGTTTCCCCTCCATGCACAGGCTCCAATCTATAAATCTCCTTCCACGACCTTGCCTCCCAGTAGTGCCAGAAGAGTGGATTTGGATGTCGAGCAGCCCAAGAGGTGAACTATAGTGGACATCTGTCAACCTGGAGCCTGTCCTGAATCTAGGTCCCTTTTCTAACTGTTCTTTGATTACCTTTCAGGAATTACTTCTCCATTGAATGCGGTTTTAGTGAGCAGGCAAATCCAGGCGCTTGCCTCCCACCATGGAATCTGGAGGGGAGAGAGCCTTCCAGTTCAGAACCAGTACAGGTAGGAGATAGGCCTGGGGCCTGTGCAGGGCCAGTTGAGAAAATCCTCCCTGGCTGTGGACGCATCAGGAGTGAAGATGGTTCTTCACAGCCACGATGAAGAGTTGCTCTGGTTCCAACCCACTGATTCAATCTATGAGCCTGAACTTTTAGTTTCCTGTTGATTTTGTGAGCCCCTAAAGTCTTTCCAATACATATTTCCCTTCTCCTAAATTAGCCATTTCATTCATTTTCTTAAATTACAAAAAAAAAAAATGATGTTCATAGCAGATGAACAATACAATAACAGAAATTCAATACACTAAAAGTTGGAAGTTCTCTCCCTAGGAAAACCGCTGTTATCATTTTGATATATATCCTTACAAACTTTTTTCTATGCATATATAGAGAGAGATGGACTAGATCTCCAGATAATTTGGGGTTATGGAAGAATGGAAGGGATTTTTACCAAAAAAGGGGTCATACTAAATATATTCTTATATACATTATTTTTTTACCTGATGATATAGTATAAACATCTTTCCTTGTCAGTACAGAGAAATCTACACCATTACTTTCAGCGGCTGTATAGCATTCCATGGTATGAGCACCAGAATTTAATCTTCCCCTGTTGTCAGACATTAACACTGCCTCCAACTTTTTAGTATTACAAATAATGATGCAATAAACACCCTTGTACTTACATAGCTTTGCACACATGTGCAAATATTTCTGTAGGTAGGGACTCCCTGGAAGTCATTTCTGGGGCAAAGGATATATACCTTAACATTTTTTGTAATATTTCCTGCCAAATTGCCCTTTTGCGGCTGTGTCCACTTCCCGACAACATAGGTATGCTCATCCTCCACACTTATGAATAGGTTTTTAATATTTATTTTTAGTAATTTGATAGATGAAATATCTTCTTGGTTTTTCCCGATTGTTAGTGTGGATGAACATCTTTTTTCAAATATTTATTAACCAATTTGCCTTTAGATTTTTTTGATTCATTTCTTCATATTATTAGGAGTATGAACTTTTTATCAGTTATATATTGCAATTCTTCTCTCTAAACTAGTGATTAGTCTTAAATTTGGTTTTGGTGTCTTTGGCTCTTATATATGTTCTTTATATAATTTCTATCACTTTTTTTCCGTATGGCTTCTGGGTTCCTGATCATATTCAAGAAAGTTCTTCCTGACCCCCCCAACTATAAGTGAACACAGTTACATACATTTTCTCCTAGAGGCAGCACAGTGCAGTGGTCCTCTCTAGAAGCAGAGGTTCTGGTGCCGGACTCCTTAGTTTCACATCCCAGTTTTGGCATGTATCAGTTGCCTGACCCTTAATCGCTCTGTGCCTTAGTTTTCTCATCAGTAAAATGGGGTTGTGGTGAGGATTAAGTTAGTGAGTATAGGTAAAGCATTTAGAATAGTGCCGAGCACATGGTAAATAATATGTGTGCTCTTATCTAGTTCCTTTACAGCCTTTTTTTCACATTTAGATCTTTGGTATACATTTTTTTGCATGATGATTTGAGTCTATTTTTTTCTCAGATGGATAGCCAGTTTTGTTAAATAGTCTATTTTCCCACTGATTTGAAATGCTACCTTTATTTATTTATTTTTAACATCTTTATTGGAGTATAATTGCTTTACAATGGTGTGTTAGTTTCTGCTTTATAACAAAGTGAATCAATTATACATATACATATGTTCCCATATCTCTTCCCTCTTGCGTCTGCCTCCCTCCCACCCTCCCCATCCCACCCCTCTAGGTGGTCACAAAGCACAGAGCTGATCTCCCTGTGCTATGCGGCTGCTTCCCACTAGCTATCTATTTTACATTTGGTAGTGTATATATGTCCATGCCACTCTCTCACTTTGTCACAGATTACCCTTCCCCCTCCCCATATCCTCAAGTCCATTCTCTAGTAGGTCTGTGTCTTTATTCCTGTCTTACCCCTAGTTTCTTCATGACCTTTTTTTTTTTCTTAGATTCCATATATATGTTAGCATACGGTATTTGTTTTTCTCTTTCTGACTTACTTCACTCCGTATGACAGACTCTAGGTCCATCCACCTCACTACAAATAACTCAATTTCATTTCGTTTTATGGTTGAGTAAATATTCCATTGTATATATGTGCCACATCTTCTTTATCCATTCATCTGTTGATGGATACTTAGGTTGCTTCCATGTCCTGGCTATTGTAAATAGAGGTGCAATGAACATTTTGGTACATGACTCTTTTTGAATTATGGTTTTCTCAGGGTATATGCCCAGTAGTGGGATTGCTGGGTCGTATGGTAGTTCTATTTGTAGTTTTTTAAGGAACCTCCATACTGTTCTTCATAGTGGCTGTATCAATTTACATTCCCATCAACAGTGCAAGAGTGTTGCCTTTTCTCCACACCCTCTCCAGCATTTATTGTTTCTAGATTTTTTGATGATGACCATTCTGACCGGTGTGAGATGATATCTCATTGTAGTTTTGATTTGCATTTCTCTAATGATTAATGATGTTGAGCATTCTTTCATGTGTTTGTTGGCAATCTGTATATCTTCTTTGTAGAAATGTCTATTTAGGTCTTCTGCCCATTTTTTGGATTGGGTTGTTTTTTTGTTACTGAGCTGCATGAGCTGCTTGTATGGTCACCTTATCTTTGACAAAGGAGGCAAGAATATACAGTGGAGAAAAGACAGCCTCTTCAATAAGTGGTGCTGGGAAAACTGGACAGGTACATGTAAAAGTATGAAATTAGAACACTCCCTAACACCATACACAAAAATAAACTCAAAATGAATTAGAGACCTAAATGTAAGAGCAGACACTATCAAACTCTTAGAGGAAAACATAGGCAGAACACTCTATGACATAAATCACAGCAAGATCCTTTTTGATCCACCTCCTAGAGAAATGGAAATAAAAACAAAAATAAACAAATGGGACCTAATGAAACTTAAAAGCTTTTGCACAGCACAGGAAACCATAAACAAGACCAAAAGACAACCCTCAGAATGGGAGAAAATATTTGCAAATGAAGCAACTGACAAAGGATTCATCTCCAAAATTTACAAGCAGCTCATGCAGCTCAGTAACGAAATGCTACCTTTAGAATATGCTAAGGAACAGGCCATCCCTGGAAGTGCCCTAAGAGGTCTCAACCAGTACATGGCCACCTGTGATAACTACACTTGAAAGGAGGCTATTCAATTAGCACTTTGTGGACTCCTTGGGGACCTGTTAAAGACAGAAATTCTGAAGTTGAATTTAATAATGTTCAGAAACTAGGCCTCTCCCCTCTGAGCCCCACCCAAACAGGGGTTTGGAAGGCTAGGAAGGCCACCCCAGTCGCTCTGCTTAAAGAGCAAGGCTGCTGAGGACTGTGTTCTCGAAGAAGCATACCCAGGCTAAAAATGTGTACACCACAGACTGTTTTCTCCAAGATAATCATGATGAGGAAGAGAACTCAGTCATTCTGAACTTTATAGTAGGAGAATATACGGTATATGCATAAAGATGGGATATAGTTAGCTGTGAAGGATGGCTGGAATTAGCGGAGAGTTTCACAAGTGTAACAGGCTTATCTACATTAGATGACTATTGTGTAGGGGAGGCTGAGAACCAGAGATTCAACTCTAGCTTTTCCTTTAAGACTTAATCACAAACACATCAACTGTTTAAGGTGTGCTGCCATCTCCTGGCCAAACTTGTGTTGCAGTCAGATCACAAGCCATTACAGCAAAAAGTGAAGCAGCCGTGAGTATCATGTGGTAATCCAAAAGAAAACAAACAGCGCACACCCCCTGGGAGAAGGCATGCTGCGTGCTGACTGACAGTTCCTGGTGGCTACAGATGGCGCTGCTCTGCTGGTAGAGGCCTATGATGGTGTCCATCAGGCACTGCCGAGCAAGCAAATCTGAAGAGCAGGCTGAGCCTAAGAAGAAAATTCAAATATTCCACATGCAGATAGGCCCATATATGGATTCCATGCCCAGATTCTCTCACAGTGTAATGAAGAGTAGATAGGCTTGTGCAGAAGTTCAGAATGTTGCAAGTTCATGCTGAAAAGAGGCTGGCGGAAAGGGTGTGAACCCAGGAGAGGCTCTGAAAAATAAATTGCTATCACTCCACTTTGCTCCCTTCTTCTTCGCTCTCCTACCTCCCATTCCCGGGCCCTACCCTCTGGTAGTGGTCACGTCAAGTGCCCAGAGACCGAGAGCAATCCATGGGGGAGAGTAACATGTTCCATCAATCTCCAAGGCAAACTGAAAGACCTCTAGGGTCCCAGTGGAAATGGAATGGAATAGAGAGCATTCTGCAGACACAGTGAGGTTAAGGGAAAACAAAAGCCAAACAGATATAAACCTAAAACGTTAATATGATCTTTATTATACAGCACATCTGGTGTTTGTGCACCCCAGAAGTATACACAATACTCTATAAAACCAAACCCAGCCATTCAAAATTACACTAAATGAAGACTTAACCCATAGCTGCATCTCTTAAAAATATACACAATTAACACTGTCCTGCTGTAACAATATCATGGAAAGAGACAGGTAGTACAAGGAGGGAGAGAGTGTAAGAACTGAAGTTTGTGCCAAAGTAATTTTCTCTTGTTATTGCACTTTTATTCTACACACTTAGTATATTACACTTTTATTTAACACTGTAATAATAAACATTAGTCCTTTGAAACAAACAGAAACATTACATAAAGACAAAAGACAACAAGCTGTCCAGACCAATTTCCTTTTCAACCATCTGAGTAAGGTGTCCCCCCAGTGTCAGATGTTCACACACAGTCTCTTCAGTCAGCTCTGTGGACTGGATGTTAACAAAGCAGATAAAGTTAAAAATAAAACACTTTTCAGAACAGTAGTGTACTTAAAACCCCCAAGGGAGTTTGCCATACAGGTTTCTCAAGTTGACTCCCTCCTAACCCACTTAAACATCACACTAGCCCTGACCCACCCCACCCCCATATTTAGAAGGATAAACCCTCTTTTTTTTTCTTTTAAAGAAAAAGTGGGTTATTTGATCCAGCAAACCCAAAAATCAAGCTTTGAAAACTCAAAGAAAGCAACTACTCTTTCGGCAATGGACTCTTCGAGGGCCATTTATTCCACTCTGATGCAGTATGAACTTAGGAGGTTCCCTGATTAGTCAGATGGAATACCACGCATGCCTTCTCTCCAAAGCAAGGCCAGAGGGAGTCTATTCCCCAAAGTGCTGTTATAATCACCAATCCCTTTTGGCTTCTCAGTGCTAAATAATAAGCCAAAAAATAAAGTGTCATTCAGTGCAGTTATCACTTTGCAGCCCTGCTACCCCAAACCACTTTGCTGATCAGGAAAAAACTTTGTCAACACCTCTTTGGCAGCTCAAGTGAAAATGCAAAAAAATGCATTGGAGAGCTGACAGGTACTAGTTGAGAGTTCTACCAGTCCCCTGTTTCTATCCGTGGTAGTAATATATCCCTCCCTTCACTCTTTCCTTGAATTTTAGTGTTAAAAATTAGGAGAAGCTGCTGCCTAGGCTCTGTCCCCTTGAAACTGATGGAGTCACAAATGACTTCTTTGGTCTGGGAAGAACCAGCACAGTCCTCCTTCCCAGAGAAGTGAAAGGCTTTCACTCAATCAATGAGCCACTCTCTGCAGAGGATCCAGGGAACTAGGGCATGCCTGTGGAAACCTCACCCCGACGTGCATTCCTCAGCGCCCCCAGACTGACCTTGCCACTGGCTCCCTAGGCACTAAGGCAGCTACTCTGGAGCCCCAGACTCCACTGCGTCTTCTGATTGCTCTGCAGGAAGGTCCGTCACTCAATTCTGAAGCAACAGAAGCGACCAGACCTCAAGCACATTAAAAATGGCCAGGTAATCATTTTCAGGCTGGGGTAAATTGCCCTAATTAAGTTGGTAAGAAGGATGGAACACAGTAAGGGTAACTCTTTCATCCCATCCTTCTTCCTCCCCCTGCCACAATCTCACCTCACCACGTGGGAGCACAGACAACCAAAGCTAGGAGGTAAAATCTTCAGGACTTTGGCCTTGTTGAGCCCTCTACAGCCCAAGTGCTGCCAGGCCTCTTTGAATATCTAGTGTCTTCCCAAGTAATATACAATACAGTACATTTCATGGCATTGCATCACTTAAATAACGGATGCCAAGGAACAAAGAACCCCAAATTAGCAGACACTGTTATTCAACGAAAGCAAAGTATACACGCGTGTTATACATATGTATTCCTGTACTCAGCCTGCTGAGTGTTTAAATAACACTTCCAAATATCTACATGTGGACTCTGGCTGGCCTGCGCCTTTTCTCAGAAAAATGAACTGCAACCACTCATCTCCTTACTAAGCATCAGCCCCTCCCCTGCTTCTCCCTGCTCAGGCAAAAAATGTGGGCAATCTGCTGGTGTCTGAGAGCAGACTAAGCCACGGGGGATAAACTGAAAAGGGACTCTGGGTGGAGAAAAACCTAACCTCCCAGGTGTAAATGGAGCTATGAACTAAGACTTCCAAAGAATGTTAGGAATGTGAGCTCCACAATGGGAGCACAGAGTCCTAATTACGGCTGGAGTTAAAAGACAGTCTGGAAAAGGGAACTATGTAAGACTTTTCTTGAAATTTCATACAGAAGAGATTTATACTGACTTTTTGGCTAAAGAAATAGCTTGGGCATCAGTGAACTGGATATGCTCACAGCCATCCAACTCTTCCCTATCCAGGAGTCATCTCTGCCTGGGAAGGTCTCAAGTTGCCCAGCAAGCATCAGTCCCCTTGGGAGCTCTCTGTAATGAATGTCAAATTCTTCCCATAGCCAAAAGGTGAGGGGAAGGAAAGAAATAAAGAGTGAAAGAGAAAGGTCTCTGCTTTCAAGTAGAATCATCGAGTCCTCTGTTTGGCCTCTCAGAATGTGACTTGCATAGCCGGTCCATGATGCCCTGGAGCATGGGCTGGACAATGCCCAAGAGAGGTCTCTGAGAGGGGTCACCATCCCAGCAGGCTTCCATCAATTGCCAGCACTCCTCATCAAACACAGGAAGGCGTTCTGGACGGGCCCCTAGAGAAAGGAGCATGGAAATAAGACCAGAGGCAGCGAGAAGGGAACCAACACAATGAAGAGGCATGATCAGCTCACAGGCTGATTACCCAGTTGGGGCTCAGGATGCTAAACAATGCAGTGAGCTTTGGCTTCAACTGCAAATATCTAGGTTAGAACCTAATAGTAACTGTGATGAAAAACTGGAATACACTGGCATAGGATGTTGAAGAATTAGAAATTTTAAAGATAAAAACCTTTCTGAGAGTTCAGAACCACGCTGCCTGGAAGCAAAGGTTTGACTTAAATGTCTTTTCTGGATTCCATGATGGTTTAAATGTGTATGAGGTCCTGCTGTGGAGTGGCCAGAGAGGAGGACGGGAGGCCGCTGCGGCAGTGCCTGGTCTCAGTCTGCTCTCTCCTGGGGAGTCAGGGCAAAGCAAGGCTCGTGGCTCTTACCTCTCCGCACATTGTTCCAGAGATGGTCTTTGCTGGCACACCTCTCAAATGCCTCAGGGAGCTTGACAGAGCCTGAGCAGATATACCAGAAAAGAATGCCAAAAGCGTAGACATCCACAGAATTATCATACTTCCCTACAGCAAGAAAGGGTGACAAGTAGTGAGCCAGGGAGGGAATCAGCAGCATCACCGCTAACTTGCATCTGCAGAGGTCTTTACACATTTTTTCCTAAAGCCTTTCATACCCATTATCTCTTATAACAACCCTGTTAGGCAGGACACATTTATAATGCCCATTTTATAATACGAAAAACTATGGCACTGGGAGGACTAAAGATTAAAAGAGCCAAGACTAGAACTTGACAAAGGGGAAGGAAAACAGGCCTTTTATTTTATTTATTTTATATTTCACTGATATTCATTATATTTTGTATTTGATTATTGTTTGTGTGAAGTATTTTATTTTTTATATCAATTTATTTATTTATTTATTCATTCATTCATTCATTCATTCATTTTTGGCTGTGTTGGGTCCTGGTTGCTGCGCACGGGCCCTCTCCAGTTGCAGCAAGCAGGGGCCACTCTTCGCTGCGGTGCACGGGCTTCTCATTGCGGTGGTTCCTCCTACTGCGGAGCACCAGCTCCAGGCATGCGGGCTTCAGTAGTTGCAGCACTCGGGCTCAGTAGTTGTGGCTCACGGGCTTAGCTGCTCTGCGGCATGTGGGATCTTCCTGGACCAGGGATTGAACCCGTGTCCCCTGCACTGGCAGGCGGATTCTTAACCACTGAGCCACCAGGGAAGTCCAGGCCTTTATTTTAATGGGACAGTCAAAAAGATTAATCCTGAAAGGTCATGTTAGGGAAATAAGGTTGGGAAATACAGGTGGGTAGATAGGTTGGAACCATAACATAAAGATTTTTAAAGTCGGACAGAAGAGTCTGGATTTGGTGGGCAGCAGGAGTCATTTATGCTTTAGAGCAGGAGGTCACATGAAGAAAATATTTTAGAAAGATTATTTTTACAGCAGTAGGATGAACTGCAGTAGAAATAATCAAATGAATTTAAATATGAAGTAGCCAAGATAAAATAATAAAAGTGGGAATAGAAATTTTTTTAAAAGTCAGGGAAAGAAAAATGATGACTGTCTACTTCTTTTCAATGTGCGTAGGACTACAGCTATCCAAGTAACTCCTAATCCTTATATGTATCACTCAATGAAGGGTTGGCGGAAGACTTGTGGCTAATGAGAGAAATCCAAATATTATAAATTGCTAATTTTAAGTCTTACCAATACTAACGAGTGACCTGCCGTTCCCTTTCCACCTTCCCTGGCAATGACGCAACCTTCCTCATCCGTTCAGGCTCAAAACCTCAGAGTCATCTTATAGTCATTCTTTTCTGTTCATCACCCATATCAAGTTAATTACAAAATCTTGCCCATCCTTCCTCTGAATTGATCTCAAATCTGTAACATTTTTTGTTTCAGCACTACTACCAACTTAATCCTAGGTCTGGTCTCCACCACTGGTCTCCCTACTTGGCTCTTGCCACTCAATCTGCCTTACCTACTGCTACTAAACATTTCCATGAACATCTCTTTTCATCCCTCACCTGTTCAAAAGCCCAGTAGCTCCTTACTTCTTCCACATCAAGCCTTCACTCCACTGCATGAATTTCAAGCTCAAATATATCTTATCTCCAACTTGTTTGCTATTACTTCCCGAACTGATTTCTTTCCTGTCATGCTTATTTCTAATCGGCAATTTTGCTCCTATTTCCTCTCCCCCAGCCTCCAGAATTTTCTCTCCTAACTAACATGGTTGGACTCTAGAGACAGAAGGACCTAAATTCCAATCCCAGCCTCATTACTTCTAGCTCAGTGTTTTGGGGTGGGTTTCTTCATCAATCTGGCCTCAACTTTATCCATGACATGGACATAAAAATGCATCAATATCACCACAGAATTGTCATGAGGATTAAATGGAACAAAATATATGACATAACATACCCACAGTGCCTAGCTCAAAGAATATATTAATAAATATAGAGTTCCCTTCCCACCTACCAAATTTTCCAGATCTCATTCAGTTTCTATCCAGAATTTCACCTCTACCACAAAACCATCTAACATTTCTTCTCTGAACACCAACATTACATTATGTAGCACTTAATCACATGTTACCTTATACTGCTTCTTAATTATTTTACCTCTCAATATACCTCCATCAACTGTAAGTTCTTTAATGATAGAGGACAACTCTTATTATATAGGAGTTATTCAATCAATACTTTAGGATTAAATAGTTGGTTGACTATGGCAATGATGGCACTAATAGCCCAGAGAGACATCCAGTAGAATAGTTGGTGACTCCCATTTACACTTTTCTTTCTTGCCCCTTTACCTCTTCACTTGTCCCCCTACTTGTCTTAGGTTTCCCCTGTTCTGGTTTCTCCCCTGCCTATGCCAGAACTGCCAGTAGTACTTGTGGATACTACTTAGCCCAAAGGGTAGCACTTGGTTAAAACACGGAGCCCTGCCCAAACCCACTCCCTGCCCTCCAGCTTACCTGTGAAAAGTTCAGGGGCCATATGAATTGGTGTCCCCACAATGCTGCCTGACATCATGGCCTCTGGCTTGCAGAATCCTAAGTCAGTGATCTTGGCACGGTTCTGCTTGTCCAACTGCCAACAAAGCAGGGTGAGAGTCATCCTATGCCTGGTCCTGCACATAGCGCTCAGCTGCATACCCAAGCTCAGAAGTAGGCATCTTCCTCACAGCAGTACTTAATCAACTCTGCCTCTATTCCCCCTGTCGCCAGATTCACTCCCATTGCTGTCTCCTCCCCATACTGTAAACAACCTGATGGCAAGGACTGTCTTCTTCATCTTTGTATCCCCAGCACTTAGCATAGTGCCTAGCACATATCAGGAGCTTAGCAAATCTTGGAAGAATGAATAAATGAAGGACACTGAGGAAAGTATTATTAGTTCCTGATTATTCTCCTCTGACCTCCAGAACCCAGGGCAGAAAGTTGCTAAATAAGAAGGTTGAGGTCCTCTGGTCAGCTGAGGAGGGTTTTTTAATTCCCTCTAGTTTCCTTTCCTGAGGTCCAAGACAATAAATCTGTCTCAGATGAATGGATAAAGATGATGTATATATACACAATGGAATACTACTCAGCCGTAAAAAAAAGAAGGAAATAGTACAGTAACGTGGATGGAACTAGAGATTATCAAAAGAAGTGAAGTGAGTCAGACAGAAAAAGACAAATATCATATGGTATCATTTCTATGTGGAATCTAAAATATGATACAAATGAACTTATTTACAAAACAGAAGCAGACTCACAGATATAGAAAACAAACTTATGGTTACCAAAGGGGAAAGGGGGTAGGGGAGGAATAAATTAGGAGTTTGGGATTAGCATATACCAACTTCTATATATAAAACAGATAAACAACAAGATCCTTTTGTAGAGCACAAGGAACTACATTCAATATCTCGTAGTAACATAAAATGGAAAAGAATACGAAAAGGAATATATATGTAGAACTGAATCATTTTGCTGTACACCAGAAACTAACACATTATAAATCAATTATACTTCAATAAAAATAAAAATTAAAAAAAAAATCTGTCTCATTTGGCTATTGACAAGCCTCTTAGGTTTCAGCCTATAATTTTAGGAAGATATTTCCCTCCCCCCAAAACTGCTATCATCTTTATATATCATTTTTTTAAAATAAATTTATTTATTTATTTATTTTTATTTTTTGGCTGTGTTGGGTCTTCATTGCTGCACGTGGGATTTCTCTAGTTGTGGCGAGCGGGGGCTACTCTTCGTTGTGGTGCGTGGGCTTCTCATTGTGGTGGCTTCTCTTGTTTCGGAGCACGGGCTCTAGGCACGCGGACTTCAGTAGTTGTGGCACGTGGGTCTCAGTAGTTGTGGCTCACGGGCTTAGTTGCTCCACGGCATGTGGGATCTTCCCAGACCAGGGCTCGAACCTGTGTCCCCTGCATTGGCAGGCGGATTCTCAACCACTGTGCCACCAGGGAAGCCCTCTTTATATATCATTTAAGTGTTGCCAGAGACACTTCAATGATAATCCAATATATTTTCAAAAGGAGTATGTCAAAAGATTCTTTATAATTAGATAACAGGACTGGCAGGTTCATGACTATCTTACCTTTTAAGGTGTGTTTACCCATCTCAGTCCTCATCCAGCATCTCAAACCCTAAGCAATAACAAGACCTGGAATCCTCAAAAATATCAATGTCACAAAAGCAAAAAAAGGCAGGACTATTCTAGATTAAGAGGCTAAAGAAACATGACAAAATGCACTGTATGATCCTTGGATTGGATCCTGGGCCAAACAAACAAATAGACCATATTTGGGATAGTTGAACATATTTGGGACAACTGGAAAATGTTAATATAGACTGTGTATTAACTAATAATATTGTATCAATTTAAACTTCTTGGGTGTGAATAATGGCATTTTAATTAAGTGGAAGAATGTCCTTTTCCTTAGAAGATACAAGCTGAAGTATGTAGGAGTAAAGTTTTATCTGCAAGTTACTCTCATATAGTTCAGTAAAAAATGTGTGTGTGTGTGTATGTGTGTGTGTGAAGAAAGAGAGAGACAGAAACAAAGAGAGACTACACTAGGAAAGAGAATATGAATCTGGGTGAATAGTATGTGAATCTTCATTGTACCACTCTTTTAGCTTTTCTGTAAGTTTAAATTTTCTCACCAGTGTTGGGAGAAAAAATCTTAAGCAATATAAGCTAGGCCTATGATGCAACTCCTCCCTAAGCTTCAAGTCCAAGAAACCATCCATCCACTCTGCTGTTAACTGGTCACAGTCTTTTCCTGTGACCAAATTTACATTTATGTGTACCTCCCTCCAAAGGTCACTTACACATAGAGACAGGGAGTTATCTTGGGGAAACAGCTCTTACTTACCAGCACATTTTTCAGTTTGATATCACGGTGGACAAGTCCCTGGCTGTGCAGGAAGCGGATTCCTTCCACCACATCTAGTGCTATCTGCAAACGGGTCTCCAGGGTCAGCCCAGCCTTGGGGAGACAAAAGGGTTTACTTGTCACTAAGAAGACAACTCCTCAATCCAACTTGCTTATACCAACTAAGAGTTCCTTCTGTGAGATACTGAAAGACTGACCACACTAGGGTACACAAGGACAGAAAAGTGGATGAGAATAAGGGAAGAAGAAGGTAGGAGAGGGAAATAAAGGAAAAGCAAGGAAGGGCAAGCTATAAAGGCCAGATCAAATCCCTTGGAGGCAGCACTTAGGCCAGGTGGATGATCCCCAAATGTGACTAGGAGAGCCACAACCAAACGCCTGAAGGCATGAGTGCATCTCTAATCCTGAACAAACTCTAGAACTACCTTAGAGGCTCAAAGTGAGTATTTCTAGGACTCTCAGGCAGATTTACTTCCATTGCTTTGTAGGACTGGTTAGCCTTTGGTTTTATGGATTCAAATACCAAAGTCACTCATCTTACTTCTACCAAGCCTCCAATTTAGGGTCTCTTGAATTCTGGAGAATGTTATATCACTCATCCAAAAGCCCATATATGGTTCTCTAACCCACTTATGGAAAAGCATCACATGGTGCTGAGCTTAACTCCCCTGAAATGAAGAAGGAAAGCCACTTGCAGGGTCATTTTATTCACCGTATTGATTTCTCATGGCTCCTGCAAGCATTTCTAAGGATTCTTCTGTCTTATTCCATATAAACTGGTACAAGAGGCACCTGTGAGAAGGGACCTACCAGATACTCTGGGGTTAGCTTTTCCAGCTCCAATGTAGAGGACAAACAAAAGAAACCTCTCTATTTCCCTACTGGTGGCTGTTTTAGATGAGGGGAACTCAACATCCAACTGAGGGTATTTCACCTTCATTCAAAATCTTTCGCTTCTCACTGTCTACGACGGAATTTGAATGCTATGGAACTCTTTACATTTTTGGTCTTCTATAACTTGTTCCCAACATTTCTTTGCATATTATCTCCCCTCTATTCCCCAAATGAACCAGCTGCTCCAACACAGTCAGTGTCCTTCAAATGTTCTGGGCACTATGCTATTCCTTCCCCCTGCTATGACCTCTTCTTTCCATCTGCCCAAATTTTACCCATCAGGGTTCACTTATCCAACTCAAATGCCACCTGTTCATGAAATATTCACTGACTACAATTATTTTATTTTATTTTATTTTTTAAAATATTTTTAAAATTTATTTTTGGCTGTGTTGGGTCTTCATTGCTACGTGCGGGCTTTCTCTAGTTGTGGTGAGCAGGGGCTACTCTTTGTTGCGGTGCGCGGGTTTCTCATTGCAGTGGCTTCTCTTGTTGCAGAGCATGGGCTCTAGGCGTGCAGGCTTCAGTAGTTGCAGTACACGGGCTCAGCAGTTGTGGCGTGGGGGCTTAGTTGCTCCGCGGAATGTGGGATCTTCCCAGACCAGGGCTCGAACCTGTGTCCCCTGCACTGGCAGGCGGATTCTTAACCACTGCGCCACCAGGGAAGTCCCTACAATTCTTTTAAAAGCCCCTGGCCAATTATACTTTTTAATATCCCCTTATGTTGCTTAATACAGGGCCTTGTACAAAGTAGTCACTAATAAATATTTGTTGACAACAAAAACTAGCTTAATTCACTGAGAACAAAAATGAGAAAGAATAGCAGAGTTATAGGAAGCTTTTCTGCTCTTCTGTGTAGTCTAGATTTTTACCACTACCACGAGAGGTAAAAGTGGTGAACTGCAGTACTCTGGATATAAACTGGGCAAAAAAACATGTTCTGGGACATTTTTAAGGTTTTTTGGAAATGAAGGTAATAAAGCTTGATTACTCCAACATTGTCTTATGAGAGCTAGGGGCTCTGAATAAAGAAGAAAGGAGGAAAGGCCAGAAAGGAACCTGTGGGTCTGGCTGCCAGCTGGACCTCACTCCCTCCTTGCCCTGCCTCACCTTCAGCCCACTGTAGAGGTCCCGGTGCAGCCGCTCCATAATGAGCAGCACAGCGATGCTGGAGCCACCACCATAGTTGTAGTCGATGACGGAACCGTGCAGATCCACCAATCGCTCATGCTTCGGCAGAGACCTGGTGAGGAGCGGAAAGGTCTGGGCTAGAGCTAACCTTGCATAGCATGTCACCACAGTGGAAGAAATAACCCTGAGACCATGCATAGTCCAGGCCCAGAGGTAATAGCCCTCAGTACAGAGAGAGGGCAAAGAGAATGGCCTCTCTAACGAGGACAGAGAATTATGGAATCTAAAAACTGACAGGCCTTAAGGACTAAGGAAGAAAGTCAAATGGAAGGATGGGTCTGAGAAATTAGGATGGTGGGGAAAGGGCAGGTAAAAGCAGGAAAGGCCTTGAAGAGAGCACATTTCTGGGCCAGACACTGAAATACTGGTCTACAACATTCTGAGACATAGGCATGGAGAGACAAGGCATACTATAGCTCTTGGTACAAAATTTATACCAGGCTTCTAGCTTCTTCTCTGGATTGTTCCCCACGAAGATGAATGAGACCAGAACCTACCTCATGTAGTGGAACTCCAAAGCTAGGTCATTCCAGTGCTTCTCATCTGGAGGGACAACCGACTTGAGGGCACAAGGGAAGTGCCCCCCCCAATTGTCACACAGGTACACCACACCATACTGGCCCCGGCCCAGTTCCTGTCCCAGTTTAGGTTTACCTATAAGGTACAGAGACAGAGATAAGGCAGGAAGGATGGGAACTTGCTGGGCAACCTCCCTAAGATTCTTAGACATGGACCTGCCTAGAAGCAGGAAGTCATAATTATGCCAGGGGAAGAAATCTGGATGTTTTCTAAACCAGTAGTAACCTAACTGGTTTAATTTAAATAAACTTTGGTTGTATTATTTGAACTATATAAATAGCAGGACCAAACAGACTTCATCAGAAATTCAAAAATACATCAATGGGTGTTTAGGCAGCTTCGCAAGGAAGCAGCTTTAGACACTGGGATTCTCCAGGGTTGAACATGAGGATGTCAGGTATCCAGAACCTTCCTCCTCCAATTTACTAGGGAAAAAAAATAAGGACTCACGATGCAGCAAGACATCCTGTAAAGAACGGCTTTCCAGCGAAAGGCGGGCCAGGCGGGGAGCATGATCTTTCCGAACCTTCAGCCATAGATCTTCAGTTTTCTCCAACCGGCCTGAGTGGCCAGCTTCCAGCTGGGAAGGAAAAAGAAGAAAGAAATATGACTTATCAGGTCCCCAGCTTTGGCTTCCTCACCTATTATATAGGGATAATAATATCTACCTCATGAGGATACCTGTGGGAATTAAATAAGATATATGTAACATAGCTCAGAGATTGGCAGATAGTGAGCATTCATTAAGTAATAATTTTTCTTCCTGGATGCATAATCACATCTCCCTACCCTCCCCTCCACACACATGTACACATGCACACGCGCACACCCCAAGGGGATAAGCAGATGTCACATAACTGCAAACTACTATGGAAGTTGGAATGTCAGCCCTTTCTGTCACTCATTCTTAAAATACTATATAAACTCATATAAAATTCCTACCCCTCGATTTTCATTCCTCACTCAGTGAAGTGGGGAGAAATTGAGTTCCCTCCATTCTCTCTAGAGTTAGAAAAATATCCACATGAAAAATTTACTGATGAAACACCCTGTAACTTAGTATTATCCTTTAACAGAATAGAAAGGAAATATACTGATGATTTTTTAAAAATTATGTAGACAGCAGTAGACAAAACATTCCAAAGTGGATGAAGTTCCTCTCCGATTGATCCAGCTGTATGTCCTTTCCTATATACCCACCTGCCGCAATGAGGCTGCAAAGGCCTCATGAGAACTGTTGAGCCGAGTCCGGAATTGGCTGCAAATGCTCTTGGCCAACTTGGAGGCACTGAGGCTCTCGATGGCTTCCTGGGCCACCTTTCTCTTCCACTCTAGTGTGATGGCAGGTGGGCTCACCCATGTGATGCGCTGGATGATCTGTCAGGATGAGGACAGTGAGAACACTGAGGGATGGGAGACAGGAACCACCAGGAAGAACCAACACCCCTCCCTCTCTGGGTTACCCACTCGTTAGGCCAGGATCTTAAGATAAGAGCTGTATGAAGTGCAACACTCTCCAATTCCATCTACCTCAAAATCGGGGCTCAGCCCAACGGAAAGCATCAAAGAACACTAGGCCTAGTCTGCATGCTCACAAATCAATACATTACATTCAGTACTGGGGGTGCCTGATAAATCCCTTTCTAAATACAGCAAATAACTCTACGTAAGAGTCAGATGGAACATCAGAAAGGAAACCACACTCATGGCCTCTGGCAACAAAGCCTGGTTCTGAGAAAACACTTAGGTTGGGAAAAAGAAATATGAAGAAGGTAGTGAAGTAGGGTTTTATGGCTCCATAAAATATCATTTAGACACATCACTTTTAATAGTTAAAGGGGGCACTGTTAATAATTATTTCAGAACAGGCATAAACCAGGATTCTCCCAGGCAGGCAAACCAGGACAAAGGGCCACCTGCCCTGACAGACATCAGTTTGTTTAGGACAGACATCCTAGACATCAGTTTCTGTTGGAACGACCAAGATTCACCTAAGCCAACTAGGGGCTGAAAAACACTTCCCTAAACAACCTCTACCTGTTTGATTTGCTCCCACAGCATCCTTGTAACTGAGGACCCTGAGTGAAATGTGACTTCAACATGATAGGCAGCATTTAAGATCTGAAAGACAGTACACAAACGAAAGTCAATATTCCCTGAGTAGAGTGGCTAATTAAAAATGCAATAAATGATATTTATTTCAAGAACATGGTCCAGTTCCAAGGTTCCCAAATCTATCCCTCAGTATATGTGCAGAGTCAATGCAGGCTGATCATCTATTTGGTGACTATTTGGGCTCCTTTACTTCATCTTCATCTTCTTGCTCATTGACTTAACTGCAATTTGACAATTCACAAGCACCTCCCACAGGCAGTGGTCATGAGATAGGAAAACAAAATAAAATTCAAACTGGACTGGCAAAAAGTTGAAAGGGAAATTCTTGACTAACTTGAAGCTGTGTTCGTGGGTGGATTCTGTTTCATGTGTTATCTGTGACACACTCTTTACTACCCTTTGAGTACCTGTTTGAGATAATTACTGGTGATGTGAACCGAGACATCCTGAGACTTCTCCAGGCTCTGCAGACACCGTTCTAGGGTTCCGACGAAGCTCTCACGTAGGTAATCCACAGAGCTGATCAGCTTGTTAGCCACTGCTTGATTAAGCCGGGAGATGATGAGTTCCTGGATCTGTCGGATGCAGCATTTGATCTCTCTGGTGCCCACTGGTTCTCCATTCTCAGGGACAATGACATCTATGGAGGCAGAGCAAAAAGCTAGTTGGCTGTGAGGGGAAGGGGCAGGCACACTGAATAAAGGCAGCTCCCAAGTCAGACCCAAGGAGCTACCATGAACAACAGCTACTAAAATGCATATGGTTGACAAACTGACTCTCAGGATGACCACGGGCCATGCAATCCTCAACTACTTAAGGCATCTAAGAATCGTGAGAAGGAGCAACTGTGTACAGAATGAACCTATTGATTTTGTCAGCTCTTATATCACATTTATAGAAGAGGAGGAACAACATTTATTGACTGCAGACTATTTGAAATGCACAGTAAGTATTTTTCATATGTAATCTAATTTAATCCCAACAACAACACTGTCAGGGGTATATTACTGGTTATATTTTATATGTCAGGAAAAAGCCTCAAAGAGAGAATAAAGTGGGCACTGGGAGGGGATGGTACAGTTAGGAAGTAATATAGCTAGCATTTGAACCCAAAGCTCATGGATTCCAAAACCTCTGATCTTTGTAATAATTCACACTTCCTAGCATATTAATGAGAAAAATCCAAGAGTCAAGAATTCAATTTTAATCAACTACTAGAGAAATAAAAAGTAAAACTGGAACGTTGTCCCCACTATGCTACTAGCTCTCAGGATTAGAAAAGTCTGTTTTGCAAACCAGAGGATAGAAGAACTTAAGAGAAGACAAATCACCTATAAAAATTCCACTCCTAAAAAGGCCCTCTCTAATGTTAGAAACTTATATTGGTACCACCTCTTTGGAAGAAATCTGGCAATATCTATAAAAAATTTAAGCTAACCAGCCAATTAACAAAAGAAATCTATACACCCTTTGACCCAACTATTGTTTCTGCTTCTAGGAATTACTTTTCTAGGAATATACCCTTACAAGTCTCAAATATATGCATGCACAATGATGATCAATGCAGTATACTCTAAGAAAGAAAGAAAAAGAAAGAGAAAGAAAGAAAGAAAGAAAAAGAAAGAAAGAAAGAAAGAAAAAGAAAGAGAAAGAAGGAAGGAAGGAAGGAAAGAAGGAAAGAAAGGAGGGAGGGAGGGAGGAAAAGAAGGGAGGAAGGAAAGGAAGAAAGGAAGGAAGAAAGGGGCTTCCCTGGTGGTGCAGTGGATAAGAATCCGCCTGCCAATGCAGGGAACCCAGGTTCGAGCCCTGCTCCAGGACGATCCCACATGGCTGTGAAGCAGCTGGGCCCATGAGCCACAACTACTGAGCCTGCGCTGTGGAGCCCACGAGCCACAACTACTGAGCCCGCGTGCTACAACTGCTGAGGTCTGTGCGCCTGGAGCCCGTGCTCCGCAACAGGAGAGACCACTGCAATGAGAGGCCCGTGCACCACAACGAAGAGTGGCCCCCCTCGCCGCAACTAGAGAGAGCCCGCACGCAGCAACAAAGACCCAATGCAGCCAAAAATAAATAAATAAAATAAATAAATTTATTTAAAAAAAAAAGAAACCAAGAAACAGCCTATATATCCAGCAGTAGAGGAACAGTTAAATAAATTAAGGTATATCCTTTAGAAGAAGATAAATTTCTCTGCATATCTATGGAGAGATCTCTAAGATATGGGATAAGTGAAAAAGCAAGGGCAGAAGAACATATAGAGGAAAACTAGATGACTAGGAGACAGTATCTTTTTATCTTTGAGTAAAGTACCATGTTTCTAGGTATTATCTTTTCAAAACATAAATAATTTATAAAGTATGTATGTCATGATACCTAGTGTGCATGCATTACCTTTATTTTAAAAGAAACAAAAATCAGTAATAAAAATCTGGCTCCATAGGATATGTGGCAGCTCTCTTCTAAATCTACTTGTCATTGCCTCAAGGATACCCAGAATGTATTAGAACAAGGTAAGAAGCAGCACGTAAGTCCTGTCTAAGATGTAGCCAACTAGGTAAGTAGAACCACAGTCCACGATGTAGTTAACAGAGCCAGACATTTGATCTACTTGTTCCCAGTTACTCCACATCTGAGCTAACCACTGTGTCCCAGGTACCAAACATGGTATACCTGGTACATGATAGACAATCAAATGTTTCATTGACTGCTCCACCTACCTGCCCTGACAACCCTTTATCATGTCTACTCTGATGCTGGCATTGATGCTCCAGGGTCTTTTACTCAGGCACTGAATTAAATTAAACATTCAGAAGATTTCCTAGGATTTCCACTGCAAGTGAGCACTTCTCAGCAACTCCTCCCTACAATGGGAATTCGCCAAAGAGGTATCTTTGTTCATCTTTAGAAAGACCGATAAGAAATCAAGCATCCTATGCTTGCTAAAGTATATTTCCTTTGTATCTATAAGTGTGACAAACATATACCATCACTCACACACTCATTCATTTTCCAAAGATGTACTATACACAGACTCTGTTATTTGCTGCAAGGGATATAGTGATGAATAAAGACCCAGATCCTGTTCTTCATTTCTAGGATTTTAGAAAATAGAGGAACATAAATATAATAATAAGATAAAAAAGTGAAATACACCAGAAATTTCAGTTCCAGATTAAATTCTATGGGAGTCCAGATGAACTGCGATTATTATTAGCTAAGAAAATTAAAGACAACTTCATGAAAAATGTTGTTTGGAAGAGGCCTTGAAGGGTACGTAGGATTTGAAAATTCACAAACAAAAGACATTCAGGTTTAGGGCAGGGCATAAGCAAAAAAAAAAAAAAAAAAAAAAAAGTAAAGGAAGCATGCAGAGGACAGGAAGCAGTTGAGACCAACCAAAAAAGAAATTACAGGAAGGTGCATAGTGGGAAACAAGACTGAGAAAGCTGGAAATGGCTAGGCTTTGGAAGATCTTGAATACTAGGCTAAGGAGTCTTAACTTGGTCTGTAGAAATAGAGCCAGTAAAGATGAACTGGAGAAAGGAGAGAAAGATGTCAGTGAGATCAGTCAGGTAACAATAGTTCAGTTAGACTAAAGAGGAAGGAATAGAGAAGCAAAGGTATATATGAAATAGGGAAGAAGACTCAGCGGGACTCGGCGACTGACTGGTTACGGGGACGAGAGAAAGAAAACAGTTAAAGACCATGCTGAGGTTTTTGTTTGTTTGCTTAAGACTTTTTTTTACTTTTAAAAATTTTTTTATTTTTATTTTTTTTATTTGGCCGAGCCACGCGGCACATGGGATCTTAGCTCCCTGACCAGGGATCAAACCCATGCCCCGTGCATTGCAAGCGCGGAGTCTTAACCACTGGACCACCAGGGAAGTCTCCATGCTGAGGTTTTGAAGCTGGTTCCCAGGAAGATGGTAGCATCGGTAACTGGGAACAGATTAGGAAGCAGTAAAGCATGGCAATTAAGAGTATGGGCTCAGGAATCAGACTGTCTAGATTCAAATTCTGCCTCTACTATTTAGTAGCTGTGTGACCTTGAGCAAACTACTTAACCTGTCTAAGCCTGAGTTTCCTCACCTAGAAAATGGCAATAAGCAGAATCCACCTAGGGAGGTTGTTTTAGAAAAAAACAAAAACAAAAAACTGATGCTAGGTCCCATGTCAGAAATGCTGATTAGTAGGTCTGGAGTGGTCTTTAATGGTCTCAAGCATCTACATTTTCAAAAAGCCTCCCAGGTTATTTGGATGCATAGCCATGACTGAGAACCTAAAGGGTAACTTGCAAACCACGTACTTTAATTAATAGGTAGTAGAGCTAATGTTCATGCAGAAGTCAGTATACAAAGTCCGTAGCATCTAAACCTCAGACACCAAAAGACCAGACTAAGCATTTGGCCCAGTTTTGTTAACAGTCATTCATGAAGAATGGGAACGTCAGAAAAGCTAAAACCGCTACTTTGGGAAATCCTTCTGAGTTAGGTCTCAGGAGCAGCCTGAAAAGAAAATGAGACCATGACACACAAAAAAGAACCGATGAAGAAGCATGGACCATGCCAAAGGAGCCAGGGTTAAAGCATGACTTAGTGACATTCTTCAAGCAGCTCCTCTCCAGTTTTATCAAGGTCAAGGGGATACAGATATAAACTGGAGACTAAAGAGCACTACTGGGATGAATTTACCAAAAGCTGGACTAACAGTCCTAGGAAGGAATGATGGTGGAATCTTCCAGGAAGGTCTCTCAGAACAAGAGAGGCCACCTTGGCTAAATGATTTAAGGTGGGCTCCTGCTAATGACAGTGGGGTTAGGTGAGATGATCCTGAGGTTCCTTTGGGCTTCAGAATTAATGTACTCAACTTCCAGCTGGAAAAGAGTTAGAGGATGCTGTAGTCCCCGCACCCCATCAAGTTCTCTAGGACCTACCTTTAAACTCCATGTCGGCAGCATCATCCAGAAGTTCCTCCTTCATGGTGTTAAGCGTCTCAACGATCATGTCCTTCATTTCCTCCTGCTTTCGGTTCGCAATATTCATCAGTGATTCGTACAACTCATTCTCCTTTTTTCGTGTATATTCTAGACGTTTGGGAGTAATCTGCAGGTCCCGCTGCATGTCAAAGGCCTGGTTAATAAAGATGTCGAGGCAGCGGCAGTGCACCAGGTTCAGGGCCTTGGCTGCGTCCACCAGGTGAGTCTGTAGCACCTGGTGAGAAAATGTGTTCAAGTGTCTCAGCTTCTCACTTTGCTCCACCAACATGCTCTGAGCTTTGGTGTCCTGGCTGGGGGTCCCACAGTTACAGTGACTGCTGCTCAGATAGCCCAGGTCAGTTAGCTGGCGATGGAGTGGTGATCTTTCATTCTCCATTCTTCTGGTGGAGGAGCTGATTATCTCCGAGCCCAGCTTCGGCACTTTGAAAAAGAATACGGGAAAGGAGAAATACTTTCGGATTTCCTGAAGCTCTTGCTCATCCCTTTCAGAGAGTTCATCTTTGTGGAGTGCATAGGTTATCACAGGCAAGAAATCATTCACCAAGTCACCCAGAACATCCACTGTGGGCCGGAGGCCTTGGCACGGTGCTACCACAATGTCCACTTCCTAGAAGGGGAAGGGGGTCATATCAGCACTTCAGGGTCAGAACCAATCCTTGCCTCCCCAAAGTCCCACACTGAGACCAAAATCCAGATCTATGATGGGGCAACTGAACTTCGGTATGCCCCAGTCATTTGTCCACCTCCTTCCTTGGTTACCAAGACTCCCTGGTGCAGCCTATGCAGGCAGGCACTCGTCTAGAGAGAGTGAAAAAACAAATAAGTAGAAAGGATGGCAGTCCTTTTAGCCATTTTAGATAAAAAAGAATATTTAGTCCCTTTTGTTACTTTGGAAACTCCCATTAATTCCCTCTGATGAAGAAATAAGACAAATAGTAGATGAAGAAAGAACTATTAACAGACTGGGAGTGAATCTGCCTAGAACATTCCTCCCCCTCTTTCTAACCTGACTAACTCATCCCTATCTTTCTAACCTGGCTAATTCCCAAGGTCCTTTAAATCTCAATGTATACATCGTGTCATACCCCTCGGGAGTCTTTCCTATTACACAATCCCGAGCACTTCTCTACTTCTCCTTTTCTTAATGTTCAACACATTTATAATTTATTTATTTAAAACCTAATTTTTTCCCATTAGCCTATAAACTCTTTGAGGACAGGGACCATGTCTATCTTGTTCACTACTATAACTCCAGTGCCTAGTACAGAGTAAGTCCTTAACTTTGTTGAATCAATCAATCAAGCAGCAAACTAAAGGCTATATCTGCCAAACATTACCGTCCTATTCTAGGAGTTGGCAGGCATCCCAAAGTCTTAGCCACCTAAGTCTTAGTAATACCTTTATGCTCATGCTCACTTGCTCTGGCAGACACTAAGGTTTGCCTATCCAATATTTAACCTCTGCATTATTCGGAAGGCAATGTCTTTTATAGACAGGGGTGGCCAATAACAGGTGGGGCAACAGGAAAGCTCTTTAATGGGTTGATTCTACTAGTAAGTACACCCTTTGGACTTGCCCTTCTTGCTTGGAGCACAGATGTGACAGACAGAGCAGCAGTGATCATCTTGCAGTCCTTGGGCAAACGTGAGAGTAGAAGCCAGCCCTGAGGATGATGAAGCAAAAAGAAATAGGGGGACTTCTCTGTGGCACAGTGGTTGGGAATCCACCTGCCAATGCAGGGGACACGGGTTCAAGCCCTGGTCCAGGAAGATCCCACATGCCGCAGAGCAACTAAGCCCATGCGCCACAACTACTGAGCCTGCGTGCCACAGCTACTGAGGTCTGCGCGCCTAGAGCCTGTGCTCCGCAACAAGAAAGGCCACTGCAATGAGAGGTCCATGCACCACAACGAGGAGTGGCCCCCGCTAGCCACAACTGGGGAAAGCCTGCGCGCAGCAACTAGGACCCAATGCAGCCAAAAATAAATAAATAAATAAATTAATTAATTAATTTTTTAAAAAAGAAAGAAATAGGGAGCTTGGATCTCTGATGACTACAGAGCTGCTACACCAGCCCTCAACTGCCTAGCTTTAGACTTCATTTATATGAGGGAGAAAAAGTAACCTCTGTCTTGCTTAAGCAAGCCCCTATTTTTCTGATTGTTACATATGATGGAAACCAATCATAACTGATAAACCCAACGCCTAAAGTGAGTTTCAAGAATGATCTTTGGTTTAGAAACAACTTTCCACAGGTCCTTTCCCTAGCTAGTAGTTTCTTTTTATTGTTCTACTTCTTTCCTAAGGATCTTGAAGCACTTAAGAGCATGTATTTCCATCCATGCATAGGTTCCTCCAAATCTCTGAAATTGCCTACTTTGCCTGGCACTCCAGACCTAAGTGCTGACCTGGAGACTTGTGCCTATATCACCATTGCAGGCACACCAACTCCAAAGTCTGCAGACTCAAAATCAATCCTTTGCAGAATTCTAGTACATTTTAAAGAGTTATGAAAGAACTCAACACAAATCTGCTGAAGTCTGTGTTCTTAACAGTTATCAGATGTTGCAAATTTACTTTATTTGAAATCTAAGATATGCAATTTGTTTATTTTCTTTCAGACTAATACTCTGTTTTTATTCCTTTTTTGAGCAAGAGGTATTATTGATGAAAGATTTTTAAAAATCAAAACCTGGGATCTTTTCCTTTTTTTTTTTTTTTTTTTTTTAAAAGACCTGCTGACTCCATCTCAGACCCATCTTTTTTTTTTTTTTTTTTTTTTAAATTTTATTTATTTATGGCTGTGTCGGGTCTTCGTTTCTGTGCTAGGGCTTTCTCTAGTTGTGGCAAGCGGGGGCCACTCTTCATCGCGATGCGCGGGCCTCTCACCATCGCGGCCTCTCTTGTTGCGGAGCACAGGCTCCAGACGCGCAGGCTCAGTAATTGTGGCTCACGGGCCCAGTTGCTCCGCGGCATGTGGGATCTTCCCAGACCAGGGCTCGAACCCGTATTCCCTGCATTGGCAGGCAGATTCTTAACCACTGCGCCACCAGGGAAGCCCATCTTTTCCTTTTTGATCTCCTCCAGATAAGGAAGAAAGGGCTGGGAAATGCCAGCCTATTGTTTCTTGTAGTGTGGGGTGTGTGGTGTGTGGTGTGTGTGTGTGTGTGTGTGTGTGTGTTGAAGGACAGAGAAAGAGAGAGAGAGAGAGACAGCGCTCTCCTATTTCCAGCAAAGTACAAAGGTCTCACCTTCTTCCTCAACAAAGAACTCATAAATTTTATTCTCAGGTAGGTCACAGAACTTTCATTTGGCTGGCCACTTTGAACTCCCTAAAGCTAAAAGTGCTTTTACCATCTCAGCATTTGTAATTTGAGCAAACACTGTATAAATCCACGTGCTTTCTACCCAAGCCTAGGCCAAGAAGAAATTTGCTGTTTCATGTGTGCCTCGAATTGCATGGAATGTTTTCTGATTGGAAGACTAATGTGACACTCACCCTGCTATTCAAAACAAGCCCCTTCACTACACTGAGTCACACTGCTGGAGTATCAGTCACTTCATGAGGCACATTCAAAAAGTGGGTAAGTAAGAACTTTTAGGGTTTAGAGTACAACATGCAATTGCCTAAATGCCAACACTTTAATTACATATAATAATTAGATAGGCTAGAAGAGAATCCCAAGAACTGAAAATTTATAACAAGACAATTGTAGATGACAGTGGTTTTTAAAAATATTTTAAAAATTGCTTCTGTCTTAAGTATATATCTTTTTAAAGGTATAAATCAATCAAACTTATTATAGAAATATTAAGGGAAGAAAGCCTAAATATTCAAAACCAAAGTTAAGTGTTGTTTAGAAAGTTTTCAGGAAGAATTTTGTTTGCTTGTTTATTTGATGGATTTTCTTAAAATTCTAAAATAAACTTACAGGTTTTCCTCAAAGGACCATTTTGTGTGTGTAACACAACCATCAGCCAAAGCTGCCAAGTCCATTTGTAGAACCAATATCCTTTGTAAGGGACAGTTGACTTTATTTGCTCATAGTTGCAAATTCATTTTTAAAAAAATGGATTCAGTGGATAAAGAAGATATGGTATATATATATATATATATATATATATATATACATACATACATACATACATACATACATACATACACACAGTGGAATACTACTCAGCCATAAAAAGAATGAAATTTGGCCATTTGCAGTAACATGGATGGACTTGGAGAGCATTATGCTAAGTGAAATTAGTCAGACAGAGAAAGACAAATACTGTATGATATCACTTACATGTGCAATCTAAAAAATAAAACAAACTAGTGACTATAACAAAAAAGAAACAGGCTCACAGATACAGAGAACAAACTAGTGGTTACCAGTGGGGAGAGGGAAGGAGCAAGGGGCAAGATAGGGGTTATGAGGTACAAACTACTATGTATAAAATAAATAAGCTACATGGATATATTGTACAATACAGGGAATATAGCCCATATTTTATAATAACTATAAAGGAATATAACCTTTAAAACTTATGAATCACTATGTTTTACACCTGTAACATATTATATATCAACTATACTTCAATTTTTAAAAATTCCCCAAAAATGAATTCTGATGGTAGGTACTGCCTGGTACATTGGCACCTAGAAAGAAGTTGTCTACTCCTAAATACATCTTGTACTAAACAAAAATGGATAGAAAACAAGTACCATGCTCTCTCTTCTCCGTTCCCCAGTTAATTAACTTGTGCAGTCGGTCTCACTGTTCTGACTATCAAGACTGTTGGAAGACAGGCAAAAAGAGCTGCTGGCTGAGACCCTGGCAGCAGTACAAATTAGACTGGAATGTGATATGTGATTCTGCAATACTCACGGCAAAGGGATGACTCATGCCTGACGGTTATAAACAAAAAGGGAAGCCAGCACTGTCTCCTGGAGACAGGGAGTGAAAAAAAATTCACAGAGAGGATGAGCCCTGTTCTGGGCCCTATTATGGCCACCTGAGAGGGAAGACTGACCTCAGACTGTTTCATGGAAGGCTGTATTCCTTCCTGGCACTTAGAACAGTGTCTGGCACTTAATGAGCATCCAATAAATAAATGTGCAATTGGACTTCCCTGGAGGTCCAGTGGTTAAGACTCTGTGCTTCCACTGCAGGGGGTGCGGGTTCGATCCCTGGTCGGGGAACTAAGATCCCACCTGCTGCTTGACGTGACCAAAAAAACAGTAATAGTAAATAAATAAATAAATGTGCAATTACTGGATGAATAAATGATGCCTTTACTACTTGCTCAAAACCACTTTCAATCATCATATATAAAATTTTCTATTTTTAACCCATATCCCACACATTTATCTGGAACTGCTATTTGCATCTACTCCAAGAATGAAGCAGTGAGTAAGCATTTTGCTCCTAACTCAATCAAGGAAGAAGAATCCCAGGGAATCATGAGAGTATGCCATAATTCCCATTTTGAGTCACAGCAAATTCCTAAAGAGATTTCTCTTTTAGAATACATCTGCACAAATCTGTCGAATCTACATAAGTTGATATATTACCATCAATTTTTCTGGCAAGACTAAGAGAATGTAACAGAAAGGAGATTGCTACTCTGCAAACACCAGAATTTACCTCTCTGGTTTTGTTTTTTATGTAAAAGTTTTTTATGTAAAATGACACTACCTTAAGTGCCAAGAAGAAATGGCTCAATCACTGAAGCCTGACCACTTCCTAAGAATATAGGCTCTTACTGGTGAGGACTCCTTACTCTATGGCTCATGGCACATTACCGAAACTCAATGATAGGTAAGGATGATTATCTTAACTGATGGTTCAAACAGAAGATGATCACATACTCAGGTAGGTCATAAATATCTTTGCTTTCTCTATAGTTCTGAAGCCTCATTACATCACACAGAAGAGAAGTACCTAACTATATAAGAGTCCTGCCCTTGCCCAGCAACTGACACAGACTCGACTCCAATCCCTGTCTCTGTATGCTACCTATCGTCACTATCAATTCTCCTCCCATGCCCACTCTCACAGGGCAATGGGAGGTTTTTCCCATCTGTTTTTACACAGGATTGATTTTTCCTCATTTTTATACAGTTCTCTGAACTATCACTCTTAAATGTCAATTACATATTAAGGCAAGTACCTCCCTCTTCTTGTTACATTGTAGAAAATCCCTTTACTTTTGGTCCAAACACTCTCCACTGGGGAGCTGCGACTGACTGAGATGCTTTCTAGAATACAACAGGCCACAAGCAACTGTGTCAACCCAGAGCTTTACCCCAGCAGTCAGCATAGAACAAATATAAGCTCATCTCCCTACCTAGTAAAAAGTAGGGAGTGGTAACTCAGAGGCCATAACAAGACTTGGGAAAAACCATAATCCCAACCAAAGCCCTGAACTAGCCACAGAAAGCATGAGACCATCATGCCAAAAGTGGAAATATGTTTACAATCCCAAACAGCCCAAAGTGAAGGCTTTAGCTCTGTGTCTCAACTCATAAGCATGAAGCCCTTAAGGATCAGAACTATCTGATTTCATACTGTGATGAATGAGATAACAGACAAGTTGACAAGAATGTACTGAATAGCGTCTGTGCAGTCTATTGGGTTGGCCAAAAAGTTCGTTCGGTGAGGGAATACATTGTTTAATAAAATTCTTGGTGAAAATGAAAAACGTGTCTTTTATTTTTACTTAAAACCAAATGAACTTTTTTGACAACTCAATACCTTGTGGATATTCAAACATCCAGGTACCCACATATACAGATAAAAGTAGGAAAGTGAAGCTTTATTCTCTTATCACTTACTAGACCCATCAAGAGAGACAATAGTAGAATGCAGAAGAAGGAAGAAGGGGAAACTTTACCTTTTAACTTTATAACTTTAACTTTTGTATTTTTTACCTTTTTTATAACATCTCTCCTTTCATTTTATTACAAAAGCACTTCATAATAATTATGAAGAACTTTCCTTCTAACTAGAGCAGAATAACTCTAAGTAAGCTGGAACCAGAAGGACTTAAGTTTGACAAAAGGAAGGAGTTCCACCGTGGATGGCTGTCAGAGAAGGGACAGGTGACTGAGAGAATAGGAAATCCTCTTCTCAAGGACACTGATTAATCATTCAAAGGGAGCCTTACTAAGTGCCTGACACTGTTCTAGATGCTTTACATCTAGTCTCTTATTTAAGCCTCACACCAGTCCTAAAAGATACAGATTACTACTTCTATTTTACAAATGCGGGACACCCCAGCACCATAGTCACACAGTTAAGTAACCAAGCCAGGATGTAAGTCCAGGCCCACCTAACTACAAAGACTGTGTTTAAACAGTAACTGAAGGTCCACTGTGTCAGGAACTGTCTGGGCTGGTGTTAGGAAAGTTCTGAAAGAAGAATAAAGGATGGACAAGATGATTTCAGGGACCCTAACAGTCCTACTGTCTATGTTAAAAAGTATACACTGGCTATAAGTAAAAGCCCTGCTCTGCTATGAAACAATGCTGCAAAAGAAGTCAAAAAGAAAATATTTTTAATTGCCCAAATAACAGAATTTCTGCCTGCTGACAGTACTTTCAACCTCTGCATCTCTGAATCAGGGAGGATTCCCTACGGCCACCATCCATTACCCAAAGGGAAACACAAACAGATCTTTGAGATAGTGAAAACAGAAAGAGACGACATTTGGTGCAGGAAAGAGGTAGATAGGATCCTTAAAAAGGGAGAAAACAGAAGAGGAAGATTAAGACCATAATCTCTTGCCAGATTTTCCCCCAAAGAGCTAATCTTAGAAGGCCAAAAATGAATCAGTGGTGGTGAATTGAGAAAATATAGCCTCAGCTTTAAGCTGTTCTTTTTAAGAGGGATCAAGGCTACTATAGTGAGCATAGGGATTTTTAAAAGAATCTTGCCTCTAAACCACATATATCCTTAACAGGTACAATAAACCTATTAAAAGTATTACCAGGTTTCTTGGCAAAGAGCAATGTATCGGTTATATTTCACTATGTATGTTAGTGTGTGTTAGGGGAAAGGCAAGAGCGATGTTAAATTCAAAGAACATAGAATTACTGCCTGGAAGGAACTTATAATTTAGCATTTTCCTGAACTTCCCATATCCCTTTTTAACACATCACTTTAGTTCCCCTTTCTTTTTGCCCCATAAAATCAGGGTTTCTTTAATTATATTTCTAGAATAGCATTATTTCTCTTATACATATTACCCCAACTTTGTTTCTTTTCCCTTAGAAACGGCCATCTTTGACCTAATTCTATATACTCTCTCCTTACAAAAGTATCTGCTTACCTTGAAGATAGTCACCCAAGCTTCTTTCCAACTTTTTACCAGTCAACTATTATCTTTCAATCTAGATACATTCAAGAGAAGACATGGCATCTAACTAAAAGTAAGCAACACATAAGTTTAGTTTCATAAGGCGCCAAAACAAATACCAAAAACAAGACAAAAATTGAGAGAAGCTAGTTTTCTAGCAACAAACAATGTTTAGTAAATTTGGGGGTTAAAATTTTGCATAAATTTGTGATTTTTAGTAAGATACTTTGATTTGGGGTTGTGAAAGTATTAACTGCTGATAAATTAAAACTAACAGTGTCTGTATGGATCAATGGAACAGAATAGAGAGCCCAGAAATAAACCCATACACCTACGGTCAATTAATCTCCGACAAAGGAGGCAAGAGTATACAATGGAGAAAAGACAGTCTCTTCAGCAGGTAGTGTTGGGAAAGCTGGTAGGTCAGTCTCCCAAGGCAATAGAAATAAAAGCAAAAATAAACAAATGGGACCTAATCAAACTTATAAGATTTTGCACAGCAAAGGAAAGCATAAACAAAACGAAAAGACAACCTACAGACTGAGAGAAAATATTTGCAAATGATGTGACTGACAAGGGCTTAATTTCCAAAATATATAAACAGCTTGTATAACTCATAACAAAAAAACAAACAACCCAATCAAAAAATGGGCAGAAAATCTAAATAGATATTTTTCCAAAGAAGACATACAGATGGCCAATAGGCACATGAAAAGATGCTCAACATCACTAATTATTAGAGAAATGCAAATCAAAACTATAAGGAGGCGACAGAGGAATAGATAAAGAAGATATGGTACATATATACAATGGAATATTACTCGGCCACAAAAAAAACCAAAATAATGCCATTTGCAGCAACATGGATGGTCCTAGAGATTGTCATACTGAGTGAAGTAAGTCAGACAGAGAAAGACAAATATCATATGATATCACTTATATGTGGAATCTAAAAAAATGATACAATTGAACTTATTTACAAAACAGAAATAGAGTCACAGATATAGAAAACAAACTTATAGTTACCAGAGGGGGAAGAAGGGGGGAGAGATAAATTGGGAGACTGGGATTGACATATACACACTACTATATATAAAATAGATAACTAATAAGGACCTACTGTATAGCACAGGGAACTCTACTCATTACTCTGTAATGACCTATATGGGAAAAGAATCTAAAAAAGAGTGGAGATATATATGTATAACTGATTCACTTTGCTGTACACCTGAAACTAACACAACATTGTAAATCAACTATACTCCAATAAAAATTTTAAAAAATAAATGAATAAAATAGATCACAACAGCAAAACAAAACTGTAATGAGGTACCACCTCATACCAGTCAGAATGGCCATCATTAAAAAGTCTACAAATAACAAACGCTGGAGAGAGTGTGGAAAAAAAGAGAACCCTCCTAACACTGTTGGTGGGAATGTAAATTAGTACAGCCACTATGGAGAACAGTATGGAGGTTCCTTAAAAAACTAAAAAGAGAGTTGCCATATGATCCAGCAATCCCACTCCTGGGCATATATCCAAAGAAAACTATAATTTGAAAAGATACATGCACCCCAATGTTCATAGCAGCACTATCTACAATAGCCAAGACATGGAAGCAACCTAAGTGTCCATCGACAGATGAATAGATAAAGAAGATGTGGTACATATACACAATGGACTACTACTCAGCCATAAAAAAGAACTAAATAATGCCATTTGCAGCAACATAGATGGACCTAGAGATTATCATACTAAGTGAAGTAAGTCAGAAAGATAAATACCATATGATATCACTTACATGTGGAATCTAAAATATGACACAGATGAACTTATTTATGAAACATAAACAGACTCACAGACAAAGAAAACAAATTTCTGGTCACCAAGGGGGAAAGAGGGTGGGGGAGGGATAAATTAGGAGTTTGGGATTAGCAGATACAAACAACTATATATAACACAGATAAATAACAAGCTCCTACTGTATAGCACAGAGAACTATATTCAATATCCTGTAGTAAACCATAATGGAAAAGAATTTGAAAAAATATACATATATGACTGAATCACTTTGCTGTACAACACTGTAAGTCAACTAAAAAATTATAAATCAAATTTAAAACTTTTAATTTTTAAAAATTAAAAAATAAAAATATCAATGTCTGTATGAAATTACAAACAGATTATTTCCATTGATGGCTACTGATTGAGGGTTATAAAGAGAAAATTTTACTACTCCAAATGGTTAAGAGCTCAAAGTAGTAAAAAAAAAAAAAAAAAGTTTATTTGCAAGTTCATTAGACCTTTCCTGGAAACATTAGTCTACTTTAGTTCCCTGAACTATACCCTACCAGACATCACCATGAGCCAGTAACCATGACAGTGTGTGGCAGCCTGGCTGCCAGGTGACATGTACGTTTGTCCAATGGGCCAGAAAACACCTGGTAGGGATAAACAGGCTACTGATTAGAGCAGAAAACTGAGAGCTATGAAACTGCCACAGAAAATGAAATGCCACTGCTAGGCTGCAGGAATCCCATCTTAGGCTGAAGAAGTTTAGTCATCTCTGCTTCTTTTTATTCCTTTTCTTACAGGTGTTCATAGGGAAAAACATATACACACTCACACATCAGACTGAGGCAACTCTAAGGCAGACAGCTGTGTTCCACTAGACTTGTAAAAGGAACAAAAAAGAAAAGGAGATGATGTATGTACCAGAAAGGGGGTGAAGGTTAGGAAGGGGAAGTATGTAAATGAAGACAGAACTAGTCCACACGCAGCAACAAAGACACGATGCCACCAAAAATAAATTAAAAAAAAAAAAAAAAAAAAAGACAGAACTAGTGAATATGGTGAATGGTAAAATGTGTTGCCAGCTGGAAAATGACTATGTTTTAACACTAAATGAGGTTTCAGAAACTAACAGCTTGATAGTATTCCTCTATTATTGAATTATGAACTGAGAATCTCAGGGGACCCAGAGCTAAAAAGCTGGGAATACTGTGGTATTCCATGTGGGTACCATGTGAGTTGGCCTATTCCAGAACAAATTGAAAATGGCTAATTTATGAGGCCTTTAAAGTAACGTATTAGAAGAATGACCATTGTATAAGAGGGTAAGGGGAAATTCTGTTTTAATAATTTGACGGTTAAAAATGAACATCTCACTTCCCCTATTTCAATCTTGGTTTCCTTTAGCTAAATGTTTCCTTTCTTTACCACTCCCTTTACAAACCAAATGGAAGGGCTGTTTAGAGCTAACTCCCTGGTGCTAAATATAACTGGAGCTAAACAAAAAAAGATCTTTCTCACTGGCACAGAGAATCTTCAAGGTAGTTAGGAAATGCTCCCAGCAGTAAGCTGAGCATCCCTGAAACACTAACTGGAGACAGGAGCCTGACTATAGTGACAGAGCAGGGCCTGAGCGCCCCAAAGGCTGCTAAGGCCCCTCTGAGGCTCAGCATCAAGGGATTCTAAAGTTAGAAATGCTGTTTCCACATCAAAACCATTGGAGTATAAAGCAGATCCGGAGAAACACTGGCTAAGGAAGCCTCACAAACCACATGAGACAGAACATGAGAGGCTGGAGAATTCCACAAGAAAAGAGAAGAATATTTCTCAAGAAAGAGAATATATATTTCAACTGTGCAGAGAGAAAGTTGACTAGGTATCTCAACTTTCCTCCCAGCCAAGTAGCCTCCTTAACTGTTAACTCAGTCTGAGTGCTTACTACATACACCTGGAGCAGCACTGGGAACTCTCACCAGTAAGATACGTGCTCAGGTATGCACTTGGGAAATGACTCTCACTTTCTTTTCTGTGACTTTATTTTATCGCCTCAATTCATGGGACAAAAGTAAATGAGCATTAAAAATTAAAACCAAAAAAATGAAGGGACACAGAAAAATCAATCAAATAATGTGCCTGTCCTGCAGATGGCTTTGTTCACATTCCAAGACTGTTTATAAAAGGCAAGAACAGGAAAAATCACCACCCAACTAACGGCAGTCATTTCAGCTACTTAAGAGTGTTTTTAAGTTGCAGGTCACAACACATTAAGTCAGAGAATCAATTTAGTGGGGCTGCTACCATCATTTTTTAAAAAAGGAAGTCAAATAGAAGAGAGAAGAAAATATCAGTGTGTTTTGCAAGAAGTAAAAGTATTGTCTCATGAAACTTTATTTCAAATGTATGCATGTATATTTGTACTGGGTCCTGATAATAAAATGTTATTTCTTAGAGTGAATTAAAATCTAAAAAAGTCTGAAAACCACCAAGCTATTGGAAACTGAAGGAACTAGACCAGAACAGAATACTATAGAGATTGTGTATGGATCAAATACTTATGAATTGTGAAGAAGTTTGTGGGTCAACTGAGCAGGCTCAGTCAATAAACAAAGATCACTGTCAGAGCTACTGTCAGAGTTATCCAAGAACTCTAACATTGTCCTGGAGCTAAGCAGTGCACGCTCCCAGTCTGAACACAGAGGAAAGCCACCACTGAAACTGAGCTGAGAGGAAATGCTGGCTGGTATACGTAGCCCCCTCTAGCATTTATCGAGATAAAAGAAATCTGGACTCTGGAAGGAAATGAGATGACAGTTTCTACTTCTAGAGGATCACAGGCCGAGGCCACAACCAAAGCACTCACTCACTGACTGAGAGATCAAGCCTTCTAGAACAGGGGTAGGTGAAGAGAAGAAGAAACCATTCTCCTAGTCCTGCCAAACTAGCCCTTCCTTCCTGGCACAGCTAACCATGGTGATGGACTCTCTGTTTTGAGCATGTCTGCATTCTTTTATTCCTACCAGCTCCTGACCCCCGACATAGTCACGTCCTCTGCTCATCCCCATTTGGCCTAATCAAACAGCCCAGTCCTAGCTATACAGTAGCAAGGGAAGCCCTGCACAAGAGACAAGTCCTTCCTAAATGGAGATCTGAATACCAGATAGACAATATGATCCTTTAGGAGATGCCGCAAGACCTGTGTTCTGTTTGGGAGTTGGAAGAATATCTTTGAGAAAAGCAAAGATATTCTTCAGATGACAGGATCTCCATATCTCCTTACATTGAGCCAGACCTGTCCTCAAGTTCTGAAGTCCCTTAGAAAGTAGGAAACATGATCTGTCCCACTTAGTAAATAATGGCAGGTCTAAGGAAAACTTCAAAAGTTCTTCACTTGTTCTCAACTCAGATAAGAACATTAATCATCTTACTTGCACCTTTTAGAAAGGGATGGCTAGAGACAATTCTAGCAACACCTTCCTGCTAAGAAATGAAAAAAGGATTTCTAACCCTGATCCTAATTCTGTCAAAGCACATTGAGATGCAAGTACCACAGTCCTTCAATTTTAGACAGGGATTAAGCAAATTGCCCAGGGCCTTGCAGCATGGTAGCAGGGGCAGGGATGGGCACTGCTACAGCCTTGTCTGGTTTTCAACTTCCTAGATCATGTTCCTTTGACTCTATCAGCTGATGCTCAGAGCCCAGAGTACATATTGCCAAATTACTTTCTGAGAAAGCTCAAATACAAGGAAAGCTGGTATATATCTGTGCAACTATATAAGTGTGAGTTTGGTACCTGTAAGAGAGCATGGTGCATCGTCACCTCCAGTTCGGCTAAAACATGGGCAGCATCCTCACTGTCCTCTTGGACCTCCAGGTCCTCCTCAGGGATGGTCTCCCAGTTGCCCTGGTGAGCAACCAGCGTGTGCACTAGTTCATACTGGCCAGGGAGTGCCAGGCTGACCCGAGTCTGAGTCCCATAGGTGAAGCGGAGGCGCCGAAGCTTACAGTTCTCCTCACTGCCCAGCTTGGTGGTGGGAAGCACCTGCAGCCCCAAGAGCAGGTTCAACAGCTGGCACTTGACATTACAGTCCTGGCCGAGGATCAAGATGCAGGGGAGGCAGTCCACAATCTGCTGGAGGTACTTCTCTTCCTTAGGTGGGAAGGAAATGCAGCTCAGCTGGCCTGGTTGGGGAAGGGAAGGGTGGAGAAGGAGAAAGGAGTACAGAGAGAAGAGTGAGGAGGGGTAGGGAAAGACTGCCAGGGAGATCCCATTAGGATGTCAGGCTCCTAGAAAAGAAATTTCTAGGAAGCTCTTGGCTGAAGGAGATACCAGGAAAACATCCCAGTCAGAAAAGGTTCCTCAAATATCAAACAGGATTCCCCTCTCTGGCTCATTCCCAGAACAGTTGTTTCTATCCAGAAAGGTGGCAGTGACCTGATCTACCCTCCCCTCTCGTTTTTCAACCAGTGGAGGGACAGCCTAAGGAGTTTACAAGGACTCAGGTACAAGATCATTAAATTGACAAAGCCAGAAAAGACCACACTAACTGGGATGTGAATCCAAGACCCGAATATATCAAAATGAAAACCTTCCTTGTGACACAAGACCTAATACTTGAACAGATAAAGGCCCTTTAAAATGACTCTACCACATGCAGTTTTAGCTTATTTTCCTCATTTATAACATATTTTATAACTAAATGTATGAGCCAGTCTTTAAATACGCATGTATTGAAATAAAATGTTATTCAAGTGTGCATAAGCTCTAGAATCTTTTCTGGTTCATTTCACTGATGGCTGGTGACAGCATCCCAGCTGCCAAGTCATCTGTTTTCTTAAAACACTGGGTGCTCAATTAAGATCAATATCTCCTAATCAAATCACATTCTTTCAGTTTATGGAGGACAAGACCCTGAATAAGACAAAGGGAAAGAACTACCTGTTAGGATAAAATCCAGGCAAATCTAGGAAGAGGTGTGATCCATCTCAGAAATATCCTTTCAGGACACCACACTCATCTAAACAGATCAAATAATACTCAAGAGAAAACAAGGGACTTCCCTGGTGGCACAGTGATTAAGAATCTGCCTGCCAATGCAGGTGACATGAGTTCGAGCCCTGGTCCGGGAAGATCCCACATCCCTCGGAGCAACTAACCCTGTGTGCCACAACTACTGAGCCTGTGCTCTAGAGCCCGTGAGCCACAACTACTGAGCCTGCGTGCCACAACTACTGAAGCCCGCGTGCGTAGAGCCCGTGCTCCGCAACAAGAGAAGCCACCACAATGAGAAGCCCGTGCACCGCAATGAAGAGTAGCCCCCGCTCACTGCAACTAGAGAAAGCCCGCGTGCAGCAACGAAGACCCAATGCAGCCAAAAATAAATAAATAAAAATAAAAAATAAATTAAAAATTTTTTTAAAAAGAGAGAAAACAAAAGTCTTCCTAAAGTATGAGAACATCTATTTGGGAAAAAGAACCAGAAATTAGTTGACTAGAACTCTCATATTCTGAACTCGATCACTCCCCAGCTTGTTCAGTGGCAGTGCCTGCCCAAGTCTAAGATTCAGGCAACTTTGTGTTTGTCCAGAAAGGCACAGACACACGGTTCTTAGGCTGTTAGAAGTCCAATCTCGGAGCCAAATACATACATCTTAATTGAAATTTAGGGTGGCACCAAGTGAAACAGTATTTGCTTTAGTCACTTAACCATGAGCTGTTCATTTTGTTTATGTAATTGAAGCAAGAGAGGCCTGATTCATTTAAGAGGTTGTCCTACTTCAGACTCTACCTATCCTGCTTCAAACTCAGTATTTCAAATCCTCAAATCTTTTTCTCTCCCACAAATGGCACCACCAAAAGATTTAAGGAAGTTGGCTTTCACCCAGCCCCCTTTATGAATTTCATTAAGCCCTTCCTTTCATGTCGGCCTATAAATACATCACCTGGCCAGCACATGTAAACCAGTGATACGAGACACTGAAACAGGAAATCTATTCTCTTGGGACAGAGATGAGAAAGCAAAGTGTTAACTGAGTGCCCAGTTGTGTGCAAGGTATTTACTAAGCGCAAGAGTAAAACACCAGACAACTGGTCTAATTTTTGACCCACTGATACAATCTAAAAGCAAGGGGACACAGCCAATTGCTGTGCGACCACTTAGCAAGTAGTGAGTCCTGAGTCCCTTCATATCTTATTGACAACTAAACAACACTTACCACAGTTGTCAGGGAGGAAAAACAATTTTCCTCTACCCTTTTAGTTTCCTCTGGCTGGGTCTAAGAATTAAATTGACATGAGACAGATTACCAGGAGAAAATGAAATTTAATTAGGTACACATGGGGAATCTGAACATGAGATTCCAAAGACGGGTTAAATGAGATACATATGTCATCCTGGACTAAGGAGAGGGGGTAGGGGGCTGGGTCTTCAAAGGGAAACAAGGCAATTCACAGTAAGAATGAAGAGTGAATGTTTGGTAAACAAATGTTTGCTGGGCCATCCAGAAACAACGGGACATAGAGAGGACTTTGACCAAACAGGCCTTGCTAGGTTCCTCCCCTGACTACTACACCTGGTTCATATTACACTGTAGCTAACCCTGGTGATAGCTCTCTTTCTGGGATAGGCCCTCTATCTAAATTCTTTTAGGCAGTTAAGGCAGAGGAGATAAAAGCTCTTCCTGAGCCTTTTGTTTCTTTAAAACAACCAAGCCTAAAGTAATCTTCATACCACAGAGACACATTTTGGGATGGTAAATTTTGCTCCCCTATACAGACTATTCTAGTTGTATGTTTATAATTACCAAAAGCAGGAAGAACCATATTTCCCTCTGTATCCTCAACACCCAACACAATGACTAAAAAATAGTTAATGCTTTGTTATACACTTGCTTTGTTATACGCTTGCTTGCTCTGTGTAAGAATCCATTTACCATGGAGAATTGTCTACAGAAAGCCATAAGTGGTTCTACTAAGTACTGAGAAAAGTCCAGTAGCATGATGAACAGTCTGGTACCATGAATAGTATAGGAGCAACTGTCATTCCTAAAAACCTCCTTCATCTCAACATGGAGAGTAGAGGTGGACAACAGAATAGTACCTCCCCATTCACCTGCAGACCACAGTCTCAGCCTGAGCAGTGAGAAGTCCAGTTAGATTCGCTCTTATCTACCCTTCCTGTTCTTTCTCTTTTCCCAGTCTTCCTCAGATCTCAGACGGGTATCCAAACTCCTATAACAAAAGTTATAAAAATAAGCCTAAATAAAAGCCATAATAAAAATAAGCTTAAATGAGTTTTGTGACTGCTGCTGCTTGGAGAGCAGGTAACAGAGAACAAAAACCAAGTAACCATTTTTCAGAACCAGAGGGAGAGATCTCAACACCTCTGAGACCTCAGGGTCAACTATAGGAAAGCCAGTAAACCATGCTGCATTGGCCAAAACCACAGCGGACATACCCCATTACTCATCTGGTCCAAATTATCACACCCCCATCTCTGTAGTGACAAAAATAGTCACTACAAATAAACCCGCTAGAGTCAAACAACCATAGGCCAGTGCAATGGGAGAGTGGGCTGACAGCGAAACCAGTTCTAATTTTCGTTTCCACGCACTCTGCTAGGGTTCTGCGTGCAACCCACTGGACTGAGAAAAGGTCTTCAAAATGGATATCGCCATCTGTTTTTCAAAACGTCATTATCCAAGGCCTTTGCTTCTCCCACTAATCTTTAGCTTTTTCATTGCTCTTCAACGTGTCTACAAGATTTGAACAAGAGCATGGAGAGAAATGAAGCTGAAACGAGATCGTTTCACTCCTTGCTCCTCTCGGCAAATGCGTCGGTGAGGGAGTGGGCAGAGCACCAGCCGAGGGCACACGCTCCCATCCCGGGCTTCACCACTGACTGGCAACCTACTTGTTTCTCTCAGCCTTGGATTTCTCATCTGTGAACTAAGGGACTTGGATTAGATCATCTTTAACATCCCTTCCAGTTCTGAAATTCCAGGATTCCATCAGGTTTTAACTGTTGAAAGAAAGATAACTGAGGGGGATGGGCAGTTGGTCTGATAGTTTTTATTTTAAACTGTACCTGAATTTAATTACTCGAGCTCCCCCTGGACTACTATAACGGCAGATCAAAAGCTGACTGAACTAGCCAGGGGCTCTGAGGACCTACCAGGCAGTTTCAACAGTTTTCTAAAGAAGAGATTAAAAACTGTAGACTGACCATAGGAGGGAGGAAGAAAATCTGTTGCAGAGCTAGAGCAGCTGCCTCACTGACAGTTAAAGGACTTCGAGTTAATCAGGTTTTCTTTTGTAATTAATATAACAGCATCTGCATATGGGGCTGCCGGAAGGTAACAGCACGGCCTCTCAGCTTGAGCACATTAACCCTGCCAACTCTGGCTGCAGGAAAATTCAAATCAAATTGTCTTAAATGCAAGGCAAGACTTTTTTTTTCCGTGATGATTCTTAAAAACAGATTATCTTGATTTGCGTTACTTCTAAACAAACGTTTCAAACTACAAGGAGAAGAGCAGCTAAAGTAGCAACGCATTTTGTTTATCTGTTTTAGATAATGAAGGGGAATGAAATATATCATCCCAAAATATGCCTCTTTGACATATTATTTTGAGCAGGTTATTTTTAAGAAACAGCAGACACAGGTGAAGCTCTGGAAACTGAGAAGTTACCCTTTCGTAGGAGACATATTTAAAAGGGACATCTCCATTTGTAAGGGTGTCTTCCTCCAGTGCCAGGAAGAGGAGGGCTCAAAATCTCTAGAAACTCTTATCAATGCAGAAGGCAACCACTTAAAACTGCATAACAACCTTACCCTTGTTTACTGTGCTTTTCCTGATAACCACCCATAAATGACTCCCCCCACCTCACCCCACCCGAGTGTTTTATCTTTAGCTGGAAATCGTATTTAAGGTAGTGGCTTGGGCCATTTTGGAGTCACGCAGTTTTTCCAGGGTATCTCCCATGTGTACAGGAGGTACACATGTTATTAAATTTCTGGTTGTTTTTCTCCCATTAATCTTTTTATAACAGGAGTGTCTCAGCCAAGAACCTAGAAGGGTAGAGGGAAATTATTTTTCCTTCCCTACAATAATATTTACTGAGCCCTTTCTAAGTACATCACTTTATTTGCCCCATTTCATTTAATGCTCACAATTCTACCAGACGTAAACTATTATTATCCCCATTTGTAGATGAGGAAGCAGTAGCTTAAAAGGCAAAACAGAACAAAAAAGAAGCCATGTTTCTCCATTTCTCTAAGCAGATAAAAAGTGGAACACAGGGCAGAGCAGGAACTGTTCTTAGGTCTCAGGGGGCCAGGTGAATACTTAATGGTAAACAATGTCCCTGAAGGGTGGCAGAATATGCCATCCCCCAAAATGTCACTTTGGCATAAGGATTATTTTGAGCTAAAGGCACTCGACAAACAGCAGGTATAAGAAGGGCGCTCTGATCTCCGCTTTATCTTCCTGAAAGCAAGAGATAAAACCCCCATTGGGAAGATGTCCTCCCTATAACAGAAGGAAAGCAACATTCTTATCACCAGAAACTGGGAGTCGAGATCAAGAAAAATCTGTACAAATAAGCCTTGTTAAACTAACCAGTACCTTCCTAGTTACTTTCCCACCGTTAACTGCCCTAGCCCAAGGCCCTTTGTCTTGTCACGCTTTCATAATTTACTTCTTTGTCCAGTTCAACTCTGTTTCTTTGGGTCTTCATTCTTTTGTGAGGACCCCCATGTACATGTAAAATTTAACAAAGTGCTTATGCTTTTCTCCTGTTTATCTGTCTTATGTCAGTTTAATTCTTAGGCCCAGCTGGAAATAATAAGAAGACAGAGGAGAAATTCTTCCTCCTCTACCCGCCCTACCACACTTTCTCCCAATGTAGGGCCAAACACAACTCAGTAGTTGTAGAACCCCAATTTAAAGCAGACTGACAGAGTCCTTACGGAAACCGCCCAAGACGATGAGGCCTGGGAGAAAAAAACAGCATTAACACTAGCTGGTGAACACTTTTAAAAAATGTTATTCTTATTCTACCTAAGAGCTCTAGAGTCCATTTTCTAAAAGAAACAGTAGGTACTTTTCAGAGAAACCTTTAATGTTCCTCTCATCAGTTAGTGTGTATTACCCTTTGGGTTGAGGTTAAGATTATTCTAAAAAGGGAGAATTGGTGGGAAGTAATGTTAATGACTTTTTAAAATTAATTAATTAATTAATTTTTTTAATTTTTGAATTTTATTTTTTTTATACAGCAGATTCTTATTAGTCACCAATTTTATACACATCAGTGTATACATGTCAATCCCAATTTCCCAATTCATCCCACCCCCACCCCCGCCGCTTTCCCCCCTTGGTGTCCATACGTTTGTTCTCTACATCCGTGTCTCAATTTCTGCCCTGCAAACCGGTTCATCTGTACGATATTCCTAGGTTCCATATAAATGCATTAATATACGATATTTGTTTTTCTCTTTCTGACTTACTTCACTCTGTATGACAGTCTCTAGATCCATCCACGTCTCTACAAATGACCCAATTTCGTTCCTTTTTATGGCTGAGTAATATTCCATTGTATATATGTACCACAACTTCTTTATCCATTCGTCTGTTGATGGGCATTTAGGTTGCTTCCATGACCTGGCTATTGTAAATAGTGCTGCAATGAACATTGGGGTGCATGTGTCTTTTTGAATTGTGGCTTTCTCTGAGTATATGCCCAGTAGCGGGATTGCTGGATCATATGGTAATTCTATTTTTAGTTTTTTAAGGAACCTCCATACTGTTCTCCATAGTGGCTGTATCAATTTACATTACCACCAACAATGCAGGAGGGTTCGCTTTTCTCCACACCCTCTCCAGCATTTGTTGTTTGTAGATTTTCTGATGATGCCCATTCTAACTGGTGTGAGGTGATACCTCATGGTAGTTTTGATTTGCATTTCTCTAATAATTAGTGATATTGAGCAGCTTTTCATGTGCTTCTTGGCCATCTGTATGTCTTCTTTGGAGAAATGTCTAGTTAGGTCTTCTGCCCATTTTTGGATTGGGTTGTTTGTTTTTTTAATATTGAGCTGCAAGAGCTGTTTATATACCTTAGGGATTAATCCTTTGTCCGTTGATTCGTTTGCAAATGTTTTCTCCCATTCTGAAGGCTGTCTTTTCATCTTGTTTATGGTTTCCTTTGCTGTGCAAAATCTTTGAAGTTTCATTAGGTCCCATTTGTTTATTTTTGTTTTTATTTCCATTATTCTAGGAGGTGGATCAAAAAAGATCTTGCATGATTTATGTCAAAGAGTGTTCTTCCTATGTTTTCCTCTAACAGTTTTATAGTGTCCGGTCTTACATTTAGGTCTCTAATCGATTTTGGTTTATTTTTGTGTATGGTGTTAGGGAGTGTTCTAATTTCATTCTTTTACATGTAGCTGTCCAGTTTTCACAGCACCACTTATTGAAAAGACTGTCACCATGTTCTTGGATTGGAAGAATCAACATTGTGAAAATGACTCTACTACCCAAAGCAATCTACAGATTCAATGCAATCCCTATCAAACTACCACTGGCATTTTTCACAGAACTAGAACAAAAAATTTCACAATTTGTATGGAGACACAAAAGACCCCGAATAGCCAAAGCAATCTTGAGAACGAAAAATGGAGCTGGAGGAATCAGGCTCTCTGACTTCAGACTATATTACAAAGCTACAGTAATCAAGACAGTTTGGTACTGGCACAAAAACAGAAATATAGATCAATGGAACAGGATAGAAAGCCCAGAGATAAACCCACGCACGTATGGTCACCTTATCTTTGATAAAGGAGGCAAGCATATACAGTGGAGAAAAGACAGCCTCTTCAATAAGTGGTGCTGGGAAAATTGGATAGGTACATGTAGAAGTATGAAATTAGAACACTCCCTGACACCATACACAAAAATAAACTCAAAATGGATTAAAGACCTAAATGTAAGGCCAGACACTATCAAACTCATAGAGGAAAACATAGGCAGAACACTCTATGACATAAATCACAGCAAGATCCTTTTTGACCCAGCTCCTAGAGAAATGGAAATAAAAACACAAATAAACAAATGGGACCTAATGAAACTTAAAAGCTTTTGCACAGCAAAGGAAACCATAAACAAGACCAAAAGACAACCATCAGAATGGGAGAAAATATTTTCAAATGAAGCAACTGACAAAGGATTAATCTCCAAGATTTACAAGCAGCTCATGCAGCTCAATAACAAAAAAACGAACAACCCAATCCAAAAATGGGCAGAAGACCTAAATAGACATTTCTCCAAAGAAGATATACAGATGGCCAACAGACACACGAAAGAATGCTCAACATCATTAATCATTAGAGAAATGCAAATCAAAACTACAATGAGGTATCATCTCACACCAGTCAGAAGGGCCATCATCAAAAAATCTACAAACAATAAATGCTGGAGAGGGTGTGGAGAAAAGGGAACACTCTTGCACTGTTGGTGGGAATGTAAATTGATACAGCCACTATGGAGAACAGTATGGAGGTTCCTTAAGAAACTAAAAAGAGAACTACCATACGACCCAGCAATCCCACTACTGGGCATATACCCTGAGAAAACCATAATTCAAAAAGAGTCATGTACCAAAATGTTCATTGCAGCTCTATTTACAATAGCCAGGACATGGAAGCAACCTAAGTGTCCATCATCGGATGAATGGATAAAGAAGATGTGGCACATATATACAATGGAATATTACTCAGCCATAAAAAGAAATGAAATGGAGGTATTTGTAATGAGGTGGATGGAGTTAGAGTCTGTCATACAGAGTGAAGTAAGTCAGAAAGAGAAAAACAAATACAGTATGCTAACACATATATATGGAATCTAAGGGGGAAAAAAAAAAAAGGTCATGAAGAACTTAGTGGCAAGATGGGAATAAAGACACAGACCTACTAAAGAATGGACTTGAGGATATGGGGAGGGGGAGGGGTGAGACCTGACAGGGTGAGAGAGTGTCATGGACATACACTACCAATGTAAAATAGATAGCTAGTGGGAACCAGCCGCATAGCACAGGGAGATCAGCTCGGTGCTTTGTGACCGCCTGGGGGGGTGGGATGGGGAGGATGGGAAGGAGGGAGATGCGGGAGGGAGGAGATATGGGAACGTGTGTATATGTGTAGCTGATTCACTTTGTTATAAAGCAGAAACTAACACACCACTGTGAAGCAATTATACTTCAATAAAGATGTTTAAAAAAAAAAAAAAGAAAGAAAAGACTGTCTTTTCTCCATTGTATATCCTTGCCTCCTTTGTCATAGATTAGTTGACCATAGGTGCATGGGTTTATCTCTGGGTTTTCTATCTTGTTCCATTGATCTATATTTCTGTTTTTGCACCAGTACCATATTGTCTTGATTACTGTAGCTTTGTAGTATAGTCTGAAGTCAGGGAGTCTGATTCCTCCAGCTCTGCTTTTTTCCCTCAAGACTGCTTTGTCTATTCGGGGTCTTTTGTGTCTCCATACAAATTTTAAGATTTTTGTGTTGTAGTTCTGTAAAAAATGCCATTGGTAATTTGATAGGGTTTGCATTGAATCTGTAGATTGCTTTGGGTAGTATAGTCATTTTCACAATGTTGATTCTTCCAATCCAAGAACATGGTAGATCTCTCCATCTGTTGGTATCATCTTTAATTTCTTTCATCAGTGTCTTATAGTTTTCTGCATACAGGTCTTCTGTCTCCCTAGGTAGGTTTATTCCTAGGTATTTTATTCTTTTTGTTGCAATGGAAAATGGAAGTGTTTCCTTAATTTCTGTTTCAGATTTTTCATCATTAGTGTATAGGAATGTAAGCGATTTCTGTGCATAAATTTTGTATCCTGCAACTTTACCAAATTCATTGATTAGCTCTAGTAGTTTTCTGGTGGCATCTTTAGGATTCTCTATGTATAGTATCATGTTATCTGCAAACAGTGACAGTTTTACTTCTTCTTTTCCAATTTGTATTCCTTTTATTTCTTTTTCTTCTCTGATTGCCGTGGCTAGGACTTCCAAAACTATGTTGAATAATAGTGGTGAGAGTGGACATCCTTGTCTTGTTCCTGATCTTAGAGGAAATGCTTTCAGTTTTTCACCATTGAGAATGATGTTTCCTGTGGGTTTGTTGTATATGGCCTTTATTATGTTGAGGTAGGTTCCCTCTATGCCCACTTTCTGGAGAGTTTTTATCATAAATGGGTGTTGAATTTTGTCAAAAGTTTTCTCTGCATCTATTGAGATGATCATATTGGCTTTTATTCTTCAATTTGTTAATATGCTGTATCACATTGATTGATTTGCATATATTGAAGAATGCTTGCATCCCTGGGATAAATCTCACTTGATCATGGTATATGATCCTTTTAATGTGTTGTTGGATTCTGTTTGCTAGTATTTTGTTGAGGATTTTTGCATCTATATTCATCAGTGATATTGGTGTGTAATTTTCTTTTTTTGTAGTATCTTTGTCTGGGTTTTGGTATCAGGTTGATGGTGGCCTCACAGTATGAGATTGGGAGGGTTCCTTTCTCTGCAATTTTTTGGAAGAGTTTGAGAGGGATGGGTGTTAGCTCTTCTCTAAATGTTTGATAGAATTCACCTGTGAAGGCACCTGGTCCTGGACATTTGTTTGTTGGAAGATTCTTAATCACAGTTTCAATTTCATTACTTGTGACTGGTCTGTTCATATTTTCTATTTCTCCTGGTTCAGTCTTGGAAGGTTATACCTTTCTTAGAATTTGTCCATTTCTTCCAGGTTGTCCATTTTATTGGCATAGAGTTGCCTGTAGTAGTCTCTTAGGATGCTTTGTATTTCTGTGGTGTCTGCTGTAATTTCTCCTTTTTCATTTCTAATTTTATTGATTTGAGTCCTCTCCCTCTTTTTCTTGATGAGTCTGGCTAACGGTTTATCAATTTTGTTTATCTTCTCAAAGAACCACCTTTTAGTTTTATTGATTTTTGTTATTGTTTTCTTTGTTTCTATTTCATTTATTTCTGCTCTGATCTTTATGATTTCTTTCCTTCTGCTAACTTTGGGTTTTGCTTGTTCTTCTTTCTCTAGTTCCTTTAGGTGTAACGTTAGATTGCTTATTTGAGATTTTTCTTGTTTCTTGAGGTAGGCTTGTATAGCTATAAACTTCCCTCTTAGAACTGCTTTTGCTGCATCCCATAGGTTTTGGATCGTCGTGTTTTCATTGTCATTTGTCTCTAGGTATTTTTTGATTGCCTCTTTGATTTCTTCAGTGATCTCTTGGTTATTTAGTAACATATTGTTTAGCCTCCACGTGTTTGTGTTTTCTACATATTTTTCCCTGTAATTCATTTCTAATCTCATAACGTTGTGGTCAGAAAACATGCTTGATTTCAATTTTCTTAAATTTTGAGGCTTGATTTGTGACCCAAGATGTGATATATCCTGGAGAGTGTTCCATGCGCACTTGAGAAGAAAGTGTAATCTGCTGTTTTTGGATGGAATGTCCTATAAATACCAATTAATTCTATCTGGTCTATTGTGTCATTTAAAGCTTGTGTTTCCTTATTAATTTTCTGTTTGGATGATCTGTCCATTGGTGTGAGGTGTTAAAGTCCCACACTATTATTGTGTTACTGTCGATTTCCTCTTTTATAGCTGTTAGCGGTTGCCTTATGTATTGAGGTGTTCCTATGTTGCGTGCATATATAATTGTTATATCTTCTTCTTGGATTGATCCTTTGATCATTATGTAGTGTCCTTCCTTGTCTCTTTTAACATTCTTTATTTTAAAGTCTATTTTATCTGATATGAGTATTGCTACTCCAGCTTTCTTTTGATTTCCATTTGCATGGAATATCTTTTTCCATCCCCTCACTTTCAGTCTGTATGTGTCCCTAGGTCTGAAGTGGGTCTCTTGTAGACAGCATATATATGGGTCTTGTTTTTGTATCCATTCAAAGCCTGTGTCTTTTCGTTGGAGCATTTAATCCATTCACGTTTTAGGTAATTATCGATATGTATGTTCCTATGACCATTTTCTGAATTGTTTTGGGTTTGTTTTTGTAGGTCCTTTTCTTCTCTTGTGTTTCCCACTTAGAGAAGTTCCCTTAGCATTTGCTGTAGAGCTGGTTTGGTGGTGCTGAATTCTCTTAGCTTTTGCTTGTCTGTAAAGCTTTTGATTTCTCTATCGAAGCTGAATGAGATCCTTGCCCGGGAGAGTAATCTTGGTCGTAGGCTTTTCCCTTTCATCACTTTAAGTATATCATGCCACTCCCTTCTGGCTTGTAGAGTTTCTGCTGAGAAATCAGCTGTTAACCTTATGGGAGTTCCCTTGTATGTTATTTGTCTTTTTTGCCTTGCTGCTTTCGATAATTTTTCTCTGTCTTCAATTTTTGCCAGTTTGATCACTATGTGTCTCGGTGTGTTTCTCCTTGGGTTTATCCTCTATGGGACTCTCTGTGCTTCCTGGAATTGGGTGGCTATTTCCTTCCCCATGTTAGGGAAGTTTTCGACTATAATCTCTTCAAATATTTTCTTGGGTCCTTTCTCTCTCTCTTCTCCTTCTGGGACCCCTATAATGCGAATGTTGTTGTGTTTAATGTTATCCCAGAGGTCTCTTAGGCTGTCTTCATTTCTTTCCATTCTTTTTTCTTTATTCTGTTCTGCAGCAGTGAATTCCACCATTCTGTCTTCCAGATCACTTATCCATTCTTCTGCCTCAGTTATTCTGCTATTGATTCCTTCTAGTGTACTTTTCATTTCAGTTATTGTATTGGTCATCTCTGTTTGTTCTTTAATTCTTCTAGGTCTTTGTTAAACATTTCTTGCATCTTCTCGATCTTTGCCTCCATTCTTTTTCCGAGGTCCTGAATCATCTTCACTATCATAATTCTGAATTGTTTTTTTGAAAGGCTGCCTACCTCCACTTCATTTAGTTGTTTTTCTGGGGTTTTACCTTGTTCCTTCATCTGGTACATAGCCCTCTGCCTTTTCATCTTGTCTTTCTTTCTGTGAATGGGGTTTCTGTTCCACAGGCTGCAGGACTGTAGTTCTTCTTGCTTCTGCTGTCTGCCCTCTGGTGGATGAGGCTATCCAAGAGGCTTGTGCAAGTTTCCTGATGGGAGGGACTGGTGGTGGGTAGAGCTGGCTATTGCTCTGGTGGGCAGAGCTCAGTAAAACTTTAATCCACTTGACTGCTGATGGGTGGGGCTGGGTTCCCTCCCTGTTGGTTGTTTGGCCTGAGGCAACCCAACACTGGAGCCTACCCGGGCTCTTTGGTGGGGCTAATGGCAGACTCTGGGAGGGCTCACGCCAAGGAGTACTTCCCAGAACTTCTGCTGCCAGTGTCCATGTCCTCACGGTGAGACAGAGCCACCCCCTGCCTCTGCAGGAGACCCTCCAACACTAGCAGGTAGGTCTGGTTCAGTCTCCCCTGGGGTCACTGCTCCTTCCCCTGGGTCCCGATGAGCACACTACTTTGTGTGTGCCCTCCAAGAGTGGAGTCTCTGTTTCACCTAGTCCTGTCGAAGTCCTGCAATCAAATCCCACTAGGCTTCAAAGTCTGATTCTCTAGGAATTCCTCCTCCCATTGCTGGACCCCCAGGTTCGGAAGCCTGACGTGGGGCTCAGAACCTTCACTCCCGTGGGTGGACTTCTGTGGTATAAGTGTTCTCCAGTTTGTGAGTCACCCACCCAGCAGTTATGGGATTTGATTTTATTGTGATTGTGCCCCTCCTACCGTCTCATTGTGGCTTCTCCTTTGTCTTTGGATGTGGGGTATCTTTTTTGGTGAGTTCCAGTGTCTTCCTGTCGATGATTGTTCAGCAGTTAGTTGTGATTCTGGTGATCTCGCAAGAGGGAGTGAGAGCACGTCCTTCTACTCCGTCGTCTTGAACCAATCTCTCATTAATGAACTTTTGATGTCTCTAGTGACCCATTAGGTTAGATACGTTGTTTAAATTGTTTTTGGAGTAATGGATTTATATCATCACACTCTCCTTCTTGCCTGTTTTCCATCCCAGTCAATAATATGAGTGAAGGCCAGGGTAAGGTATAGTCCATGGCCAAGGAGGGAAGGCACTATATGGAATAAGTGAAGTGGAACTCTATCTTTGCCTTATCCTATTCTTGAAACTCATAAGGTTGATGGGGCTTCAGAGTCAATTCAGGTCTCAACAGAGTTACTACTGCAATACTTGTTCCTGATACCCAAGGATTTCCCTCCTTCGGTAAAAATTTTTACCTCACCTTTAGCACTGAACTTGAAGTCCTCTCTGAAAGTGACTGAAATACAAAGGATTTTATAAGTCACTGAAGTAATCAGTGACACAAATATGCATTTCCACAAATAAGTAGTGATGTTTTATTTCTTATTAACTACATGTGCCAAGAGTAAAGGACAAATCCTAAATTGAGAAATGAACATTATACAGTCTTTCTACTACAATCAATTCTACTACAAGCTTCACAGTATTGAGCTACAAAAACCCCAGGAGCTGAGAGAGAAATAATTCTGCCAAGAAGCATTTATTTATCATTCCCAAACAAGCTCTCTGACCTTCAGCTAAATTTAAAGGATTCTGAATTTTAGAGGAGGCATCCCCATTTAAGGAAAACATATGCTTAGGGAGTCTGGGTTTCAGAATCTTCAGGACCAAATAATACAAGGTATTTTGGTTGAAGGGGATGGTTTTTGGAGATTAGAGATGGAAATGTACTCAAGCAGCTAAACCTCTTGTTGGAAGCTGAAAGTCAAGCTGGCAGAAATGTCACTAAAGTTATCCTACCTGGTGGTCATGTTAAGATCTTGAACAGCTTTTGAAAAGCAGACTGTACTGGTACCTGGGAAGAGGGACATAACCTCCCCCCAACCCTTTCCCTGCCCATCCCCCCCCCCCCCAAGGCTTATATCTCCTGGGAGCCATGTGACATGAAGAGACCATACTCAGCAGCCTGCTGACAAGTTCCCTTCTGGGAGAAACTGCTCCTGAGGCTGGTCGAGCTGCAGGGGGAATAGAAAGGCAGCTGGCAGCTGAAGCTGTAATTTATGGGATGCAGAGATGGAAGCAGTTTTTCGAGGAAGCCGACCCCATGCTTCACTCAGGGCTTAGTTCCTGTCATTTGGAAGGCAGCTTCTTTCAGCTAGTTACCATTAAGAATGACCCAATGGTGGGAATGTGTTAAAAAGACACAGGAACCACCTCAAAGGGGGACTTACTCACCGGACTGGGGACAATTTAAGCATAAAATTTTTTTTAAATGATAATAAGAAATTATAATCCATTGAAAAAATTCAGAAGTCCCACACTGATATAAATAAATAATAAACAAACAATGGAAAAGGAATGCTCTAACTTTGCAAATACCAACTAAGAAATATAGAAGAAATAGTGGATAGAAAAACCACCACTGAGGCAGGTGGGCATTGTCAATGGACGCTAGGTCTAGTGGAGGGAGGCATTTTCAGGAACAAGATCATCAGTGAAATCTTAGAACACCTTCCCACAAAAGACTAATCAACTGCAAAAGGAAAAACTGTGACTTTAAGGTAGAGAAATCTAACGGACACCAACATGACCAGAGATCAAGCTTAACATCTCCAAGGGTGGGGGGGCCGACAACATGTACCTCTGATGTGACTGCACATCACGTCATTTCTGTGCCTAGTCCTGCTGAGAGCTCATGACCTGAGTCTAGTCATGAGGAAGCAGCTAGATCCAGGCTGAGGGTCATCCCATAGAATGTAAAGCCTGCTCTTTAAACCTGCCAAAGATAGAAATGTCAGGGAAAGGCCGAGAGACTGTCCACATTCAGGGAGTCTGAAGACACATGATAACTAAATGCAACATGTGCTCCTGGACAGGATCCTGGATCAAAAGAAAAAGACATTACTGGGACAGTTGGCAAAACTTAAATGGGGTCCGTAGACTGGATGGTAATACTGACTCAATGTTGATTTCCTGATTTGGGAAGTTGCATGCTGATAGCATGTCCTTGTTTGGGAGAAATGCACACTGGAAGTGTTTAGAAGAGATAAGACAACCTATCTAGAGCTCACTTTCACAAGGTTCCGAAAAATATATACATATAATAGAAAGAGAGAGATTAGGTGATGGGGCAAATGCAATAAAATCTTAATAAATGGAGAACCTGCATGGAGTGGGTATGAGAACTCTCTGTACTGTTCTGGTGACATTTACATAAATTTGAAATTATTTCAAAATAATTTTTAAAATATTGGCCAAAAAGGTAACTAGCAAAATGTATCCAGGTCTGGATCTCAGAGAAAAGAGATTAAGAGATAGAATTCTACTCATCAAAAAAACCCAGCAGGTAAAAAACACATCATATACAGTAATAATACAATTTAAACAATAAGTTTCTTCACTGTCCCCACTTCTGCCCTGCACATTACCTTCTTTCTCCTCAATCTTCCTGTGATCGTTTTCTGATGCCAGTTCTGAGTCTGGGGAGTCCAAGGCACTCATCTAAACAAGCAGTTCAGGATCAGATTTAGAACCCAAGTCCTCAAGACTAAGCAGTATAGACAAACACCCACTCCAGGACAGGACACTTTGATGAAAGTTACCTATAACTATCCAGTTCATTGAACAAGAAGCCACCAGAAGAAGCTTGACCTTGTACTGCCGGCAGCAGCCTCCTGATGACTCAGCAGTAGGGAACACACCTCCACCTCTTCTGCAGCTCAGGCCTCTTTATCACATGCCAACTAACTACTTTTATCCTCGACTAACCAACCACATTTCCAAGTTGCAACAGCAGAACTTCTCCACTTCTCTCCATGGAATATAAGCCAGCAGAGCAGGCCAATTGTTCAATCAGGAGAAACTGAGATAGGTTTCGCCAGGGGGCTTCTTATATGCCAAAAGAATAAAAATGACTTTTCTCCTACTAGCTGTTTTCCCCCAAGTTCTTCGTTCCTTCTTGCTCCTACATATCTCCATAATATTAAAAGTTAAGGCTACAGTATATTGCACAGAATATTCCTAAAAAGTAAGCTCCATATTGGTTCAGTCACTGTCCCTCTAATTTGAATAAAAACAGAGCTTTTATTCAAATTAGTCTTGTTATCCAGTTGCTTTTATGATACGGCCTTACTTAGTCTTTAGTCTGGAAAGTTTGGCTTAACCAAAAAAATCCTGGGAAATGTAATTCTCTCCCATTATATAAACTAGAAAGGGTAAAATCTGTCTGGCATAAATAACACACTGAAGTCTTAATCTGATGAAGCTAAAATTAGACCTTTTTTTATATGAGTAAAATAAAAGTGATAAAAGCATTTTTTTTAAAAGAAGTATGAGGGTGTTTTTTTTTTTTAAATAATCAAAGGCTTTTATGAATACATAAGCTATTACTATTCTTTGGGATAGTTTTGATGTCTTATTAAACAAGTGAAAAGCAAAACAATCCTCAAGTTCTACTTCCCATCTTCCTGCCCAGAGAACACCACCCCAGGGAACGGAAGCACATTATAAAGCCCAACTCCAAAGACTTGCAGTCAAAAGGTTCCCGCAGCCACATGGCACCCCACAGGCTGGGGATACGTCCAAACCACTCACATTGCACACTGCCTACTAAATACGACAGAAGAAGGCACCACATGTGATGGGCAATTCAACCAGGGGCCCACAGGGGATTCTGATGAGTCCCCATGCTCTGACCAACTTTCCTTCAGAGAGTTTTAGTTTGGACTTTGGAGGAATACTATCTATAAGGAGACCTTCTCAGAGAGGCTGATTTATAGCTTTAAGCAAGGGGGCACATAACCACTGCTACATCTGTTCTCCTCTGTTAAAGTGTCAAGTTCCAGGATCCCCAAGATTACCAGACTCCCCGTTTGGCAAAGAATGGAATCAATTTTCAAGCATGGGGTGGCCTATACTTAGACTGAAAATCCTACAGGGGACTCCAGTCAGACCTCTGAGAGTCACGAAAGAAAAGCTGCATCTTTCACAGGGACTCTACGCTCTTGTTATGAATGACACCATTCAGATTCCCTGGACCACGTAGGAAGCAAAACCCACTATCCCTAGAGGTGAACTATTTTCCTACAAAAAGTAAAGAGCAAATTCACCTTAGGTCTTAAAACTGTTAGGGAACAAACCACATCCACCCACACTCCTCATACGCTTCATATTGGCATCCCTGTGAGTAACCTCTGATGGAGATAAAAGATACTCTTAACAACAATCTTCATGAATGCATTCTGCTTTTGAACCATGCAAACAAGACAATTATTGTTATTCCATCCCAGAGACAGACTGGGGCTAGTTTTCCTTTACTGTCAGAAAGTTAGTAAAGCATCTCAACTCCTGTTTTTATCAATGCCATTTAATCTTAGAATTTCTCATATGCCTTATCCTCCTGTCCTCAAAGACTAATGGTTAAGCAGGAAACCAATGTGTAGGAAATCCTCTAGAGGGAACATGGTGAAACACTAATCCTTCTTTCTTTCATAACATCAGCTTAGAATTAAAAATATCAATTAGTTGGACAATGTTTCACCATTGTGTGTCCTGTACCCAGTACAAAGTTAGGCATTAATAAAGATTTGTTGAGTGAATGAACATTTACTTCCCATATCGTGGTGAAGCTCCGGTATTGCATGCAACTCATTCTTTGGGACGTGAAAATCATTCTTTGGGATACTGGCAGCTCCAGCCTAATTAGTCATCTATCAAATGCTTATCATTGTTCTGTTTTAGGGGCGCAGACAGGAAAATGTGGGCAAAGATACAAAATCCCATATCTTTCATGGGGGAAAAATTGCCCTTCTGAAGTGGAAAAAAACATCATTCCAATATCTACCAGATATGTAAACGATCTAACAGATACTTACTTGCCTGTTATGTACAAAGCACTATGGTAGGCATTGCAGGGGATACAAAGATGAGTAAAACAGTCTTTACCCTTAGGAGTTCACGATCTAGTAAGCGAGATAAGACAAATATATCCATAGCTATCACATGAATAAATAAATAAAAACATGATCTGTATGTCCAGAGCCTATAGGAATTGAGCAATAGGTTTAAGGTGAAATTCATGTTTCCCTTTACTTCAGTAACATATTTTTTGAGGTTTTATTTTCAAAAGATTGCTTTTGAGAAGGACATTTATTGCAGGAAGATTCTTTGTTGACTTAACATAGTGAGACAGAGAAGCATGGAGAAATAAATGCTGATGCTTGGAAAGTGGACAGAGCAAAACAAAATCTAAAGACCAGATGGATTTTTATTTAAATCCATGCTTTCTTTAAATGCTACTTGCAAGGCTGAAGAACTAACCGTATTGAAATCAGTAATGCCTTTTAAGACTAAACTAAACATATTGCAAACGATAATAATCTTAAAGGTAATAATGTCTTTTCTTTCAAGAGCAGGAAGAATTATCCAAGCCTTTTTAGTAGTGCGCTGCCCCATGCCATGGGAAACAGATTATCCTAGCAAAGGAAGATTAGGAAGGGGAAAGGAAAGGGACTGGAAATTGGAATAAAAGGCTTGAGTAGGTAGTGTCACATTATACTCACTCAATCAGATAAAATCTCCCACTGAAGGAGATTATGGTTCCAAGTCAAGCTATGGAGCCTGGGTTATGACTCACTTGTAACGTAATCTCTCCACTGCCAGGGTGCATTTTCTATTCCCATGGCCAGATCAGGAAAGAACAAGGGAGGAGTCACAGAAGCAGAATGGGACTGGGAGCTTAGAGACCTGGGCCTAGATCTGGCTTCAGCTCAAAACTGTTCTGTCCCTCATTCCATTCGTCACTCCTCTTATTCTTCCCCCGACCCCCCTGTTCCAGCCTCCTAATCTAATGTTCACCAAGTACATACACACATACACACACACACTCAAATGTCACATATGTTTAGTACTAACTATATGCCTGTGCTAAGTGCTTTAATGTATATTATCTCTAAATATCACAACAACTTTGTGAGGTAGACATTATCACTCCCATTCTATTTATTTATTTAGATATAATTCACATATCAGAAAACTCACACTTTTAAACCACACAATGTAGTGGTTTCTAGCATATTCACAAAGTTGTACAACCATGACCACTATCTAATTCTAGAACATTTTTATTCCCCAGGAAGAAATCCCATACCCATTAGCAGTTATTCCTCATTTTCCTCTCCCCCCATCCCCCCGCAATCACTAATCTACTTTCTGTCTGTATGAATTTGCCTGTTCTGGACATTTCAAATAGATGGACTCATACAATATGTGGCATTCTATATCACTCCCATTTTACATATGAAGAAACCAAGACTCCAATAGGTTAAGTAACTTGCCCCAAGTCCCACGGTTAATAAAAGGCTGAACTAGAAGAGGAACTCAGGTCTGATTCAAGTGCTTGTGCTTGCTTTTGACTACTTTTTATTTTCCACTTGTTACACCAAAAAACAATGGTGGTTTAAACTTTTGACTACTATATGCTGCTTCCATACAGGAAGAAAATTGAGAGAAAGTGAAAGTTTTAGATATAATTGGGGAAATGGGGTTTTGTTCATCTAAGGTAATAAAAGTAATAAATAAGAATCACAATTATAGCACCATCTCTGCTAAGCTTCTGTTGAAATGCTGAGGCAGCTCTTCTAAACAGACCATGGCAAATTACTAGAAAGCACACCCATCCCAGTCTCTGGCTGTTTTACCCCACAACCAACTTCCCTCCACCCCTCAGCCCTAGTTGAAGATGGCAACTATAAGAAACCAGGCTGTAAAGAATATCCTCTTTCCCAACTTTCCATCCCTTGCCCAGATGTCACTCTGCCACTTAAAGTGTATTATCCATACAAATTTCTGTCTAACAAGTCCAAGAAAAATGTGCACTAGGGCTTTTCTTAAATAAATAAGTACATTAGTGTTTTTCTTCTCCCTTTTAATTCTGGCAACCAAAAGAGGGTGAAGGATGTTGGAGAAACGAAGTTGTTACCAAACCAATGGCAAAGAGCTATAAAAACCTAAGAACTGTAACTCACACAAAATGCCTATAATCTACCTTTAGCTTTTTGCAGTTTTTCTACTTTATATGTTGCATATGCATATGGCTGAGATTAGATTATCCCTTTCTAGAGGGCCAGGTTCAGATCTTCCTAGTCCTTTTCCTCCCTCATCCAACATAAACAAACAGGTGCACTGTAATGATAATTATAATTTTTTTTCTTTCTTAGGAGAAAAGTATAGAAGGGGAAGACTGATCTCCACTAACCCAAGGCCAAGACCAATGTTTTTATTTGACTCTTTAACCCTATTACCAGGTGCTCAAATGTTTATTGACTAGTAATAGCTAATACTTACACAGCACCTTACCAGGCACTGTTCTAAACACATATATTAACTCCCAACAACCCTAGAGGCAACTACTATTATTATAATCCTCATTTCCAGATGAGAAAACTGTGGCACAGCGCCATTGTGATCTGCCCATGGTCACTCAGTTAGTAAGGAGCGGAACCAGGAAGAAAGGAATGTAGCACAGATTAAAGCATTCCAACTAAATACATTTGAGTCATTCCAATTTCTTAAAATTGAGAGGTTTATGATACACTGCAACAGCTTGGAACTCTGACAGATCATAAAACAAGAAAAATACTTCTCCCTCTGCTACTTTGTAATACTCCACTCTGCCTGTCTTCAGAAGTGCTCAAAGCCTTTATCTCATTACTTCTGAACCCTCTGACAGAGGAAAATCAACAGATAGAGGGGCTGTCATTCCCTATAGTTAAGTGAAAAGAAGGCCAATGCTTTGGGAAGAAAAGGAGGACCTGAATCAAGGCAATTTCACTTATAATTCAGTTTTCCCTGTACAGGTCGAGCTACTCTCATTTTAGATTCCACCCACTTTTTAACTTCTAAAACATCATGTACCTTATATACTCACTACACTGCCCTCAGTGAATTCAAAACTGTGAAAATTAAGATGGAAGCATTATTTGGGGGGGTCCTTCCCATCTCTTTTGTGGTTAAAAGTGAAATAATAAAAATTTACAGTTAATCCATGATCTTCAATTGCTCAAATACCATACTACATCCAACCTAGAAGATACTTCCATTCTGAACCGATGATTAAAACCTTCAAAAGAGGTTTTAAGAATTGAGGTTAAGAATTGAGTGTTCCTTCGCTTAACATTTCAAGTTCCTATTAATCAGAAACCAACATTCACAGAAGAAAGTTGAGACAGTCTCTGAATGAAGTTCACCTTGTAAAGATAGTCTGTAAAGGGAGAGAACAAGAGCTAGTTGTCTTTTAAGGAATGGTTTCTACTTTCTAACACAATCACCCAAACAGCTGGGAAAATGGCATCCCCAAAATATACATAGTAAGTGCCACCTCACTAATTTCTCCTGATGTTCCTTTTCACCTCCAAAAATAAAACTCTCCACACTAAAGGAATGGAAGCATTTTATGGAACAAAATCAAATGGCTCCCAGTCCTGTCATCTGTACCCTCCCCTGGTTTTTATTTCAGATGGACAGACTCCAGAGGGTGAAGAGAGTTAAATACGAAAATATTAGTTCATGATGCAGTCAACTAGAAAAGCCAATGAGGCAAAATACAAAGGTGCATTTGTATTTCTTAAGTTGGCTTTTAAAGAATAAAAAGAAGAGCCAGCCAAGGTGCCTTGAAAACCTCCATCTCTCTGAGGTGAATCTACTCTCTGATTTTTTATCAGTAGTAATTCTAAAATAGTTGTTATAAAATTACAGCAATAGAGGGTTTTTTAAGATAAGCTATAAGAAAAACTTGTGAGCAGGGAAAGCCGCTGGAAAGCATTGCTGAGGGAGAGGGTGAAAGTACACGTTCTGGGGCTCATCCCTGAAAACATCTGCCCTTCTCACCAATTGTTTTTGATAGCCTCACAGAAATTAGTCCCCTCTATGGGTCCATTTTAAGCATAACAAATCTCTGGGCAGAAGATGGCAAAACCACAACTTCAGAAAAGCTAGTCATCCCCCCTCATCCCACTTATTCCATGAGGTAAAATAAAAGCTTTTTTATTTACATCCAGGCCAACTAAGTGGAATATCATCAATCAGAATCTTATTTTTATCACCATTTCTGGAGTCTCAGACAAATTTAGGATATTAAACATGCAACTTTGGAAATATAGGGCCCAACACACAAACTCTGAAGAGTTTAAGAATTCACTGCATTCTACGCCTCATGTTCAAATTTGCTGTCAGCATCTAAATTAGTGTTTCTGAAAGTGTGCTTGCTGGCCCACTTGCATCAGAATCCCTAGCCATGGCTTGCGTTTAGATTCTTAGGACCCACCCACTAGACATAATCAATCTGTAGGATAGAGCCTGAGATATTTTCAACATTAATCTTAATACACACTTTAGTTAGAGAATCACTCAATGAAACCCACTGACTGCTATATTGTCCCAAGGTATCTGTCTGCATGGGATGCCAGTCCCTTCTTCCATCCAACCTGTTATTTCCTAATTAGACCAAGTAGTTATCAAACCCTCCAGTTCCCCATCAACAGCAGTTTAAGAGGAAGTAAGAAATTAGGAGAGGTCAAAGACGCTGCACGATTTTAAATGCTTTAGGGCCTCTAACACATCCCAGAGGGAATCAAGTTTCAGGACCAAAAAACGATCCTTTCCCTGTCTAACTTCTTCACCCTAAACGCAATCCGCATCTCTGGCAATTCCCTGGCACCCATGAGACATCCTTTCCTTTAGCGACCCCAGCCCCATTCTCCAGTACATTCCTTTCACAGAGTTGCCACATGATTGATGTAAGCGTATTTCACATACATAATCAAACACACAGACGCGCGCGCGCACACACACACACACACACACACACAACGGACACACACAAAATCCACTACAGTCCCCTGGCCTCCTAGGGCTCCCTGCCTACCGCCCGTCCTCCATCCCTCCTTTCCACCATCCCTAACTGGGACTCTGACCACAACTGCTCATCCCCGAACTCAGAGCAACTTTCCTCACTCCGAGGCTTAACCTCCGCCCTCTCAAACTGGGGCCCTCCGCGCTCCCGCCCGTGCACAGCCCGGCCCCCTGGATCCTGCTCCTGGAACTCCTGCCTTCGGGCGCCCCTTGCCCCCTGGTCCCCGCGGCCGAGTCCCTGGAGCCCCTCCCCTCCCCCACCCCGAGAGATGCCCTCCCACGGCATCTCGGATCCCGCCAGCTCAGGCCCGGTAGCCCCGCCACGCGGCCCTTCTTCCACTTTCCGCCTCTTCCCGGGGTTTTGCAGGGGCAGGGGTGCGGCCCACCCTCAGTTTGCCTCTCCAGCCCTGTCTTCCTCACGGCTACCCTCCTTACCCGCCTGCAGCCCGATCTCGGCGACATCGCCGGCAGGGCCGCGCTCGGCCCCGCCGCCTTCCGTGGGGGAGGAGGGACAGCTGTGATTGTGGGAGCCTTTGATGTCGCGGAAGAACTTCTGCGTTTCGCGCAGGTTCTGCCTCAGCCGTCCCAGGTAGCGGCGGTAGCGGCCAAAGCCCCGGCACAGCTCACGGATCATTCCGCCGCCTCCCGGGCCAGGACCCGAGACCGACTCGCTCCCCCACGGCACCCCGTCGCCCTCCATCGCCTCAGCCTGCTCTGCCTTCGCGGCTTGGTGCCCGGCCCTCTGGTCCGGCTCCCCTCCTCCCGCCCCCCAGTGCTTAGGGCAGGAGGAATCCGCCTCCTGACGCCCCCGCCTGCAGTCGGCCGGGTTCCCAACCTCCGTCACCGCCGTTGAAAACAAACCAAACCGCAGTGCGCCGCGAACGGAACCTTTATCTCCACTATCCAGAGGAGTGAGGGAACGATCACCGGAGCACCCCGTCACTGCGGGGTCTCCTGGGACTTGTAGTCTGGGCCGGGGCCGAGCTCCAAAACCTGGAGACTGTGGATGCGACCGACCGCCCTTTGGTATACATCTCCCCCGTTCTCACACAGAGCTCACACGCTCTTCCCGATTTAAAAACATGTTCCTACTCCCTACAGAAGTGTCCCTGAGGAGAGAGAGCACCTGCAGAACCCGGACTCCGGCAGAAGTAGGGGTGCCTTACTGAAATCAGAGCGAAAGATTTTAATAGCAAAGAAAAGTAAGGAAACAAGACTGAGGCTAGTACTGTCTCCATGGCTACCCTAAATGGCTCTCACTTTCCAATACAGTACATACTGGGGAAGCAGCTGAAAATACCACGGAAATAGGGAAACCCCTCATGTTTGCATTACATCCTCCTTTTCAGACTTTCCTTCTCCAGGTGTGGAAGGGGGGTTGTAGAAGGGTCGTTAAAGAGCTGTAAGCCGAAGTTTAGTTGGTTTCTTGAAGTAGAGAGACCAAGCTGGGTAAGGGGAAGTTGAGGTTAGTAGCCTTCCAAACCAGTTCTGATTATCTTAATTTGGCTTCTGCTAATATGGAAGACTTCTAGTGACATGTACTGTGACGGAGCCCGGGACACAATTAGGAAGAAAACAAAACTTGACAACCACTTCTTTTTCATTTCCTGCTTTCTTTCTCCTCTTCTCCAGGCACAGAGCCCTCCTGTCTTTCTTGCTATGGAAAGACCCCATCTTCTACCCAGGCCAGATGTCTTCTCCCACAGGCTGGATAGTGTAGCTCCCCAACTGAATTTAAGAGGAGACCTGAGTTGGAGTCTGAACTTCCCCAATGCCTTGCCTTGAGACCTGTGAAGTAAGGGTTTGGGCTAGTTGATCTTTATGCCCTCTAAAATTTTGTGAGTTTTGCTTCAAAAATGTTTGCTTTGGCCTTCCAGCCTCTCATTCCTGGAGTGCAAGTGCTCTTAGCTAATTGATGTTGTGATAATTGGGTTAATTCCGTGCAAAATGGGAAGGTTTTACCTATCCAGGGGCTTTTAGTATTGTATAAAAAGGGGTCACTGGCTTACATGAATCTCTACTTGGTAAATGCGTGTGAAGTCTGCCCCTAAGGAGGAACTTCAAATTCCTTCTCATGTTCTCCTTCCCTTTTACTTGCTCACGTATTCTCCATTTGTCATTCTTTATCTTTGAAGACCCCTTCAAAGACCATTGCAACCCCTAAAAGGCTCAGTGAAACAAATGAAAATACAAAATGAAAAGTTTAATGCAAGATGGTTTATACTACTTTTTAGAAGTGCTGTAACAAAGCAATGTGTGATGATTTGCCACACACAGTAATTTCTAGCAAAGGAGATCAGATGAGAGAGTAGTTGAGCTGGAGTTGTCCAAAAAAGGAATTGAGAATTAACATCTTGAAGAAGGGGTGAAACATGGCTAGGTGGAAGTAATCAGGGAGAGCATTCTGTAAGGTAAAGTTCATGGAGCTCATCCTTTTAAAAACTATTCATTAGTTCTTTATTTCTAAAGTAAGTACAGTAAGTCCCCTACATACCAACGAGTTCCGTTCCAAGAGCACGTTCGTAAGTCCAATTTGTTCGCAAGTCCAACAAAGTTAGCCTAGGTACCCAACTAACACAATTGGCTATATAGTACTGTACTGTAATAGGTTTATAGTAGTTTTCACACAAATAATACATACAAAACAAACAAAAAATAAAGAAAACATTTTTAATCGTACAGTACAGTACCTTGAAAAGTACACTAGTACAGTTCAACGTCTGGCATACAGGGGCTGGCATCGAGTGAACAGGCAAGAAGAATTATTGACTGGAGGAGGGAGAGGAGGTGGGAGGTGGAAGATGGTAGAGCTGAAAGATCATCAGCAATAGGAGACGGAGGGCAAGCTGCAATTTCACTCACGCCTGACATTGATGGAATGTCACATTCGCATCTTTGAAAGTTCGCAACTTGAAGGTTCGTATGTAGGGGACTTACTGTAATATAGGACTATGGTATAAAATTCAAATGGTGCAAAAGGTATGCAAAGGAAAACGAAGTCTTCCTATTACTCCCTGTCTCCCAGTCACTTAGTTCCCCTCCCAGGAGGTAACTACTGTTGCAGATATAGATACTATATAAATATATTTTTTAAAACACAAATCTAGCATACTATACTTACTCTATTCTGCCCTTACAGACTCTTCCACAGCAGAACATAAAGATCTGCCTCATCCTTTTTGACTGTATATTATACTACCATATGAATTGGGATGTTTCAATTAACAGGTCCTCTGTTGATGGACCATTAGGTTTTGTGCAGTCTTCTGGTATTATGAACAATGCTGCAGTAACTAACCTTTTACATACATAATTTTTAATATGTGTATGTCTCATCTACATTTTTGATCTGCTGGGGAAAGTGATCAATTTTTTCCTGCTATTTAAAACTTTAAAGGGTGTGAATGACAGTGAACTCTTCCTAAATTACAATCACCTACAAGTAAAAATACATATTTTATTGCAATATCTAATTCTAAGGACAAATGTGGGAGAATAAGGGTTTGAATGATAACGAGAGAGGATTTAAGTTAGTATAGGAAAGTGTTTCCTGCAGGTGATGAGTGTTAAACACTTAAACGCACAGAACTACTTTTGTTCCCTCCTAGGACACCAGTAAAATGACAGTAATGGAATTTTTTTAAAAGCATAAGCCCCCAGTAATGAGAGGAGCCAGTAGCAAAAACAAAGTAGAAGCTGGAAAGCAAATGGACAAGCGTTAACTAAGTTACTAGCCTGGAAAAACCTGAATCCAAAACCCAAAGTGGGAAAAGCTGAGACCCAACCTGATGTACACTACAGAATCCCTCAAGTCTCAGGAATTGGTAACAGTAGTTCCCCCCCTAGCTACTGTTTATAGGACAACAGGGCTGCCATATACAGCTTGTATCATGGGCAGGGATTAAAACAAGGATCTTGAAAGCTGTTTAAGAGCAGTTAGATCTCCAAGTCACCTTCCCCTTCTTCAACTGTCCCCCTGACCCCACTCCTCCAAAAGAAGACTGAAGTATTTTTTCTCCAGAGAGGGATGAATCAGAGGTCCCTGTATAAAATGGGAGATTAAATGAACTAATGGATACTGAATGTGAAGATTCCCAACCCTCCTCCTCCATTCAATTCCTAGATCTCTAGCTACAAGATGTTTACCCTCCAGAGAGGAAACTTGCAGTGTCTTCTTTAAGGAATCTGACCAGCCCAAGAGGAAAGGCCCAAAGACACTGACATCAGAACCAAGATTTTGGGTTTTATTAAGGTATAATTAGCATACATTACATTAGTTTCAGGTATACAACATAATGATTTGATATTTGTACATATTGCAAAATGATCACGACAGTAAGTCTAATTAACATACATCACCATCCACAGTTAAAAAAATTTATTTCTTGTGATGAGAACTTTTAAGATTTACTCTCTTGGCAACTTTCAAATGTGCAGTACAGTATTATTAACTCTAGTAGCCATGCTGTACATTACATCCCAGGACTTACTTATTTTATAACTGGAAGTTTGTACATTTTGACTCCATCCGTTTTTCCCCTGACCCTCATCTTCACCCTCACCCCAGCTTCTGGCAACCACCAATCCAGAAGAGAAATTTTTGTCTGGCTTGTTCATTGCTGTGTTTTCAGCACCTAAAAGAGTGCCTGTCATTTAGTAAGTGTTCATTAGATATTTGTTGGATGTTCACTGTAGATATTTTTGAATATTTAGAAAAACACAAAGGAGAACATGGTTTAAAAACCACTCGTGGGGGGCTTCCCTGGTGGCGCAGTGGTTGAGAATCTGCCTGCCAATGCAGGGGACACGGGTTCGAGCCCTGGTCTGGGAAGATCCCACGTGCCGCGGAGCAACTGGGCCCGTGAGCCACAACTACTGAGCCTGCGCGTCTGGAGCCTGTGCTCCGCAACAAGAGGCCGCGACAGTGAGAGGCCCGCGCACCGCGATGAAGAGTGGCCCCCGCTTGCCGCAACTAGAGAAAGCCCTCGCGCAGAAACGAAGACCCAACACAGCCAAAAATAAATAAATAAATGGATAAATTGAGAAAAGAAAAAAAAAAAAAAGTTTAAAAAAAAAAACCACTCGTGGGGCTTCCCTGGTGGCGCAATGGTTGAGAGTCCGCCTGCCAATGCAGGGGACACGGGTTCGAGCTCTGGTCTGGGAAGATCCCACATGCCGCGGAGCAAGGAGGCCCGTGAGCCACAACTACTGAGCCTGCGCGTCTGGAGCCCCTGCTCCTCAACAAGAGAGGCCGCGACGGTGAAAGGCCCGCCCACCGCGATGAAGAGTGGTCCCCGCTTGCCGCAACTAGAGAAAGCCCTCGCACAGAAACGAAGACCCAACACAGCCAAAAATAAATAAATTAATAATTAATTAAAAAAAAAAAAAAACACTCGTATTTCTATTCGGAAAAAAACAGTAGGTTATATTTGTATCTATTAATGTTGATCCTCTTTGAAGGAAGAGGAATAGGTGAGAAATACGTTATTCTTTCTAATTTTACTTTTCTATGGCAAGTTCCTCTAGGTTAGATGATTTCTAGAGAGATTCTGAAGACTTGATCCTCATGTTCATATAGGTGAGAATCAGGTGCTTTTTGTGGAACACCAAAAGACATTAACATTGAATTCTGTAATGTGAGTTAGGAACAAGTTTATTATGAGAAAATATGACTATTCTCTGTTATGCACCATAAAATCACAATCACAAGTCCAAGAATTAAAAAACCCACAAATTAAAGAGAAAAATACAACAAACAATTAAACAACATTTCTGAGCTTTCCATAGGTATTTCTTTACTACTGTTCAATTGTCATCGTCTAAACTTACTAACAGGCAAGTGATATCAACTCCAAAGAGGAGAGGAAATTATGGAAGATGAGAAAATATAATTCATTAACTTAATTTTATTTATGAATTGGAAAAGATCACCATTATCGAGTTGAGCAGCAGAACATACCTCTTTCCAGCTCAAAACTGATTTCCAAGGGAACTTGTTTGAGAAGCCCTATTCTAGACAATCTCGCTCCCTTCTCTGCTTATTCTGTATATTGCTGGTGTGTTGCAGAGCAGTGCCTCTCAAACTTTAATGTGCACAAGACTCATGTGGGCATCTTGTTAAAATACACATCTGATTCAGTAGGTCTGGGGTAGGGCTTGGGATTCCACATTTATGACAAGCTCTCAGGTGATGCCAATGCTGCTGGTCTGTGGACCACACTTTGGGTAGAAAAGGTGTACAGAGACAGAACAGGAATCAGCAAAGCCTGAGGATTAAGGAAATAGGATTGGAGTCAAAGAGACCTGCGTTCAAATCCTAGTTCTACCCCTTCCCATTTGTATGCCCTTGGAGACATTACTTATTATCTATAAGTCTTAGTTCCTCATCTGTAAGATGGGAATAATAGTACCTTCTTCATAGGGTTATTGTGAGCATTTAAAAAAACAATGCCGGGACTTCCCTGGTGGGCCAGTGGGTAAGACTCCACGCTTCCAATACAGGGGGCCTGGGTTCGATCCCTGGTCGGGGAACTAGATCCTGCACGCATGCCGCAACTAAGAGTCCAGACCCGGCACAGCCTTAAATAAATAAATAAATAAATATTTAAAAAATTCAATGCCAATCATAAATCTCAAAGTATTTAGAAATAAAAAGTCTTTTTAAGAAGCAGTATCTGCCACATGATGTGTTTAATAAATGACAACTGCTTTTATCAATTGTGGTATCATTTTTACAAACCCGAGTTCTAGTCCTGACTTGCTACTGGGCAAGTCATTGGCCCCTCGGAGTCTTGGTTTTCTCATCCATCAAATGGGATAATAATTATGACCACCTCATAAGGTTATCATGAGAATTGAAACAGGGAAAAAAGTATTAAAAATGCTTAGTACAGAGGCTTGCACATAGAAAGCATTCAATAAATGATAACTGAGATGCTGATGATTGCTACAAGCTTAGGTTCTTATCCTGGCTCTGTGACGTGCTAAAAGGGAGACTTCTATGATTGTGTGTAATCTCACTGTGTTTTGGGGAGGATGGAATGAGCCATAGGAAGAGAAAGTGCTTTGGAAATGAAATCCTGTAAAAACTTAGGAAAAAGCACGGGAGTCAGAATCTGACCAAGTTCTGGTCTGAGCTGTGATGCTACTTACTTTGTGATCCTGGATCCTGTGATCCAAATCACTTAACTTTTTGGAGCCTCAGTTACTTCATCTGTATAGTGAAGCTAATGTCTACCTCACAGGGTTGGGAAGACTAAATGACATAATGTGTAAAGCAGTTAGTAACATTCCTGGCACATAAGAGTGCTTAATAAATGTTTTCTTTCCTTCCTGTAGTAAATATATTCAGGATTATGTATTTTTCCAAGGAAATTATGTATTTCCAAGAATGTTTTGGTTTTGTTTATGAGATTCTCTACATGTAGGTTTATTAACTTGAAGATTAAAGGTCTATAAAACAGAATTGCTAAATGTATTCTATTTAATTATACATCAAGTATCATTCCAATGCTGAATATTTCATCAGTGGCATCCCTGGCTGTTAGGATGCAGAGCATGGGAAGGAAAAACAATCAAAAGAAATTTAGTATAACCCCAAATAGAGGTAATCTTTGTTTTACTGCCAAGAAAAAGAACAAGTAGAAGAAGAAAGTAGAAGAACAAAGTTTCCAGAAATTTTTTAGAGTAACTGACCCAAAGCTTTCCAGAAGAAGTGCTGAACATTGCTTTGCCACAATTCATTTCTCATCAGTAAGATTGGAAGACTGGTAATGCTTTTCCAAGTCTAAATGTTTCTGATCCTTTTTCTACTATGTTGCCTGGCATTTTGGTGGAAATCGTTTTTGGTTAATTTCTTTACCTGCCCAGCATAAGACCTTGTAACACATGTTTTTATCTTTCTGGGCTGATCCTGGAAGGAGAAAGGTGGATAGCTGAAAACCTATCAACACCCTTTTCTTTGTCGATGTTACCTTTTTATTTTTTTTTTTTTAAATTTATTTTTTAAAGGATTTTTTAAAAATTATTTATTTATTTATTTATTTATTTTGGGCTGCTTTGGGTCTTTGTCACTCTGCGTGGGCTTTCTCTAGTTGCGGCGAGCGGGGCTACTCTTCGCTGTGGTGCGCGGGCTTCTCAATGCGGTGGCTTCTCTTGTTGCAGAGCACAGGCTCTAAGTGTGTGGCCTTCAGTAGTTGTGGCACGCGGGCTCAGTAGTTGTGGCTTGTGGGCTCTAGAGTGCAGGCTCAGTAGTGGTGGCACACGGGTTTAGTTGCTCTGCTGCATGTGGGATCTTCCCGGACCAGGGATGGAACCCGTGGCCCCTGAATTGGCAGGCGGATTCTTAAACCACTGCACCACCAGGGAAGTCCCTGTCTACATTATCTTGGTAGAGGTTTTCTGGAAAATTCTGAAACCTGAGTTCCAAAACATTTTCCAACTGGCTTAGTATGTATCTCTCCACATGTGTCAAACACAATACCTGACACAAAGAGTATGCTCAATATATTTTAGCCAAAAGAAAATATTTCATATCATCCTCCTGTCTATCCCCTTTCTCAGGAATCAAGCTCTGCAAGGTGGAGGTTTAATGCAGGTGAGGGTTAGGATTCTGAAGCAAAGGTGGATGGAAGGCATTCTGGTCATGAGAACATTCCCCATCCCCAAACTGTAGAGGAGAGAGGGAGCGCTACCCAACAAGCTTCACATAAATCTCTAAGTGCGTAAAGGGAACCCTCTTGCACTGTTGGTGGGAATGTAAATTGATACAGCCACTATAGAGAACAGTATGGAGGCTCCTTAAAAAACTAAAAATAGAACTACCATACGACCCAGCAATCCCACTACTGGGCATATACCCTGAGAAAACCATAATTCAAAAAGAGTCATGTACCAAAATGTTCATTGCAGCTCTATTTACAATAGCCAGGACATGGAAGCAACCTAAGTGTCCATCAACAGATGAATGGATAAAGAAGATGTGGCACATATACACAATGGAATATAACTCAGCCATAAAAAGGAACGAAACTGAGTTATTTGTAGTGAGGTGGATGGACCTAGAGACTGTCATTCAGAGTGAAGTAAGTCAGAAAGAGAAAAACAAATACCGTATGCTGAAACATATATATGGAATCTAAAAAAAAAAAAAAAGGTCATGAAGAACCTAGGGGCAAGACGGGAATAAAGATGCAGACCTACTAGAGAATGGACACTTGAGGATACGGGAGGGGGAAGGGTAAGCTGGGACAAAGTGAGAGAGTGGCATGGACATATATATACTACCAAACGTAAAATAGATAGCTAGTGGGAAGCAGCCGCATAGCACAGGGAGATCAGCTCGGTGCTTTGTGACCACCTAGAGGGGTGGGATAGGGAGGGTTGGGAAGGAGGGAGATGCAAGAGGGACGAGATACAGGGACATATGTATATGTATAACTGATTCACTTTGTTATAAAGCAGAAACTAACACACCATTGTAAAGCAATTATACTCCAAAAAAGAGGTTAAAAAAAAAAAAAAAATCTCTAAGTGCCTGAAAAGCAGGCCCTGAACCTAGCTGAGTGACCTTCCTGTGTGTCAGTGTTTAGGGTTCCTGTCATTTTTCTGGAGCTGATTTCAGAAGCACTGATCTAGAACTTTCTCAAAATAGGGCTTAATGATCCATAAGCAGGTTTCCAGATGACATGCACACACATCTCCTGCACAGGGAGTATGACCTTTTTTTAAGGGTGAGGAGGAATAAAGGAAAAAAAAAATAGTATTAAATTTAAAATATCGTAAAAATAATTCATTTCAAATAAAATTTTCAATAGTCCCGTATCTTGGCTTAAAACTTATGATTATTTCTTAGCACTCCCCTCCCATCTTTATCCAGGCTTTATCCAAAATTTTATCATTTCGTTTATATCATCTTTAATTCTTACAACAACACTGGAAAGATATATATTTCTATCCCTATTTTATAGATGAGGAAATTGAGACTCAGGTTAAGTGACTTGTCTAAGTTCATCCAGCTAATAACACAGGTTCATCCAACCCCAAAGCCCTTATTCTAGCTCAACACAATTTTGCCTTCTAATGCTTTCCTTTCATAGTATTTAAAGAAGGCTTTTCGTGTCTCTAAATACTCTCCATGTTTCTCTCTTTTAACAGCAGCTTGATATTCCATTACACTGCTATGCCACTGTTAGTCATTCACTCCCTATTCTTGGGCATTTAGGTTGCTTCAGGTTTTTCACTGTTATAAACATTTTCTGGTGTGTTGTTGCCTGTTTTCTTCTTTTGAATTATTTCCCAGGATAATTCCCAGGAGGGTTTTACTGGGTGAAAGGGTACAGACATTTATATGGCTCTAGCTATATATTACTGAATTGTGCTATGTCATTGTATCTTGAAAGAGAGTATTGTCTTCTTTCACCAGCACCCTGTGAGAGGTTTAAGGCACGCCTGGAAGATTCACCAATGAAAACAGCCCTTTGTCCCTCTATCTGCTTGGATGTGCCCCAAGGCCATATGAGACTCCCTGAAAATGATTTATAACACAAGCATGCATGCTCCAGAATAAGATCTCACATGGGATACTGTGATTCCCCCTTCCCAGGAAAGGTTTCCTTGATTAAGTTGTCTTTTTCTCTTTGCAGTCACAAGATCAGCAGAGGGTTTTTCAAGCAACTGACATTTCCCTCTTGATTCAGACAGACCGAAGCTCTCCATTCCTGTGTCGGGAAGAGGTGTGGTAGCTATTAAAAACGAAGCATAGACTTCAACTTATGGTTTGCTATTCCGAACTAGGTGCAAAGGGTCAGGATAAATAACAAGGAAAGGAAGCCCCAATAGTCAGAGCTGCAAAAGGTTTAAAGAACTGTCAGAAGGAAGTAAAATTGAGGAAAAGTCATACTAGAATAAGAAGCTTTGTTCCAACTGGTGGAAGGTAATTTTGAGATATATATTAATATCTCTGAATCTTAGTTATCTTACATGGCAAGAGTAACATTGGAGGGTACTGAAAGGTTTAGACTGAAATTATATGACATATAATAGGCACTCAATCCCAAAGTAACAGTGCAGTAGGCATTGTGGGAAAAGTATAGACATTGAAGTCAAACAAAACTGGTTTGGCTAGCTCTTTCTAGCCAGGTGACATGGGCAAATTTTTAATCCTCTTCGAGCCTCAGTTTCCTTTACTGTAAAATGGAGATTATGATACTTATCTACAAAGTTTGTTTTACAGACTAAGTGGGAGTGTGTGCCAAACATATAGTAAGTGCTTGATAAAAAAGGAGCTATTACTAATTCACAAATCTATCAATAAATGTGATCAACCAAGTGTTCCCCTACATCTGTGGTTCTCAAACTTAGTGAGCATAAGAACCACCTAGGGGACTTCCCTGGTGGCACAGTGGTTAAGAATCCACCTGCCAATGCAGGGGACATGGGTTTGATTCCTGGTCTGGGAAGATCCCACATGCCGCAGAGCAACTGGGCCCATGTACCACAACTACTGAGCCTGTGCTCTAGAGCCCACGAGCCACAACTACTGAACCCACGTGCCACAACTACTGAAGCCCGCACAACTAGAGCCTGTGCTCCACAACAAGAGAAGCCACCGCAACGAGAAGCCCGCGCAGCAGCAAAGACCTGATGCAGCCAAAAATAAATAAAAAAAATAAAAAAAAAAAGAACCACCTAGGATACTTATTTCAAGTGCAGATTTTCAAGCTCCACCCCTGGAAATTCTGTTTCCATTAGTTTGGGGTGGGGCCCAGGAATCCGCATGTGTAACTAAATTCCAAGGTGATTTGTGTTGCTGATAGTCCATGAACCATACTTTGAGAAACACTGCTCTATGGTCTCAGGGAATAAAAAGAAAAAAGAATTTTTTCCCATCACTAATGTGCCATAAAAATTCTATAACATGCAGATGTAAAATTAAAGAGATTCAAATATTGAGTGATTCTATATTCAAGATGATTTATATAGTTCTTTCCTACTTAAAGGCTTCAGAATCATTCTAAAGTGACATTTTATCCTTTTAACACTCGTGATATGGATGAATGTGCATAACACTCTTCCTTGGAGTCATCTTAATCCCTCATAGAGATCCCTCTCTCTCTGGACTGTGGTACTTATCTCCCCCTTGGAGTATTGACAGTCATTACCACTTCAATCTTATGCTGTTGTTTTACATTTCATTTGTGTCTCATTTCCCCAACTGCACTTTAAGTCCAAAGGCAGGGACCAATGTCTTTTTTTGTTCTCTATCTTCCACAAGCATCTTGTAAAGTCTTTGTAAATGATATTTATTTCATAAATATATTTGAATGAATGGAGATACATCTAACTGTAGTCTAATACTCATTGATAAATTCTTTACCACAAGAGTGGCTCAAAATTACAGTTGTGAAAGGACTATTAGGCTTTTAGTTTTAGAGTCAGACAGAGCAGAGTGTAGCTCTCAGGCCTATGAAAGTGCTATAATCTCTCTGAGCCTGTTTTCTCATTTGTAGAGTGAATAACCCTTACCTTGCAGATTTGACATGGGGATTAAGAGAGAGTTCACAAGGTTCCTAGCAAAATGCCTAACACCTATGGTTCTCTTTAAACACCTATAGTTCTCTGTGCTTACTCTTATTATTATATTTTAAAGTACCACATAGAATAATAGATGGAACTGCCATAGATATTTATCTTCAGATGAAAAATAATAAACAACTGATTCTCTCTGAGCAAAGCTGATATTTTCTCTTCTTTTTTTCTGACTTTTTAAGGTCTAGCATTTTCAGCCTAAAGTAACAGACTGTCCAGAGGTTTGTATGGATTCCCTATGGAGATGGGAAAGGACACAAAGCAGCCATTTTACCAGTCCCAGGCTCTCACAGAGAGCAGTACAATCAGGGTTTAAGTTTATGCTTCACAAACCTCCTCTGTTCATGGCCATGATGCTTGTGACTTTTCTCCCATTACTAAGAAGCAACAAGCACCCAGAATGAAGAATATGCATCCTACCTGAAATGAGAAGCAGGAACTTCCCCTTTTTTGTATTACAGATGGGAGATTCACTGCTCCAAGGAAAGAGTCAAACTTTGGATCTCCCATGCAAGTCTTAGGAAAGCTGCTAGAAAAATGTTTACAAAATTGGCAATCTGGGTTTGTTTACGCCTTTATAGCATTGCTAGTTAGGTATCAGAGAGCCTACGCTATGGAGGAAATAATATATATTATTTCTCAATAAAAATAGTAACTACAGTTTTATACCTGAAGGCAAAAAATTGAAACAAATAGCTAAGAATAAAGTGGATAGTGGTTAAATAAACCATGATACATTCACTTGATAGGATGGTAAACAATCATTTACAATGTTTACCAAAACATATGGAAATATGTCTAAGTAAGAGCATATGGAATAACATGGAAAAATAGAATAACATATTGGAAAATGCTTCTGAGTACATTTTAAGTAAAAAACAGGGAAAATTTAGTTTAGACTCAAGAGCTTTCTCCAACTCACGAGTGATGCAGAGCCTTCCCAGTCCTGCCTGCCTCTTACAATAGCCAATAAAAAGCCTGTATTTAGGTGGTGGGATTGTGACATCAGCAACAATCCAGCCAATCTCCCTGACGATTATTTGCGTAGTTTACACCTCCTAATCCAACGGAACCCAGTTTCTTTTAGGGAGAGCATTGAGTGGAAGTGGAAATCTCCAAAAGAAAGGGAAGAAAATTACATTAACAAAGGAATACTTGTAATGATATTGGTATCAAAATACAGTGATCAAAATTATTATATCTGGTTTCTCAAGAGAGTACTTTTACCTTCTAAGCAAAGCACTCTAGTTAGTATGTTAAATCTTAAAATAGCTCTCTGACAACCCATTTGATGTTTAAATTTTTTTTAAAGAATTCCTGCAGAATAGGATAATTAATTATCCTTGGATAATCTACAAGCCTCTTGCTATTGGAAAAAGAGAAGCCTTTTATTTCTTAGAGTTAATTACTCTTACAAAAAGAAAAAAAAATCTACTTTATGCTTACCTGTTGATCTTGGCACCTTATCTTCTACAATTAAAGCTGCATCAGTTTTTCAAGGTAAATGCAGTGGCTGTTGACAAGGATAACAGGATTCCATAACCCTAATCTTTATCCTCCTTGATTATACACTTACTGGTTTAGCAAATTTGATATTACCAGGATTGCCCCCTTCCATTAGCCTAACTGGGATTTCCTTTCACAAAAAGCATTAAACTTAGTGGGATAATCCTGCCTTTCTCATGTGGCAGACAGTAGGCTTGGACAAGTTTGTTAATTATTTTTGTTTCATTCAGGTTTACTGAGCACATACCATGTGTCAAGTATTTTCACATGCATTATCTAATTTAATCCTTAAAATAACCATGTGAGGATAGATATTATTAGCCCCTGTTTACAGATGAGAAACCCAAGGATGAGAGAGGTTAAGTGATTTTGTTGCCCAAGAACACACAGGGGGTAACAGAACCAGAATTCTTACATGTATTTTCTAACACCAAGACCAGTGTCCTTCCCACTACACCATGTTACTTATTTATTTACAATTAACCAGTGGTACCAAAGCAAAATGGAAAATGCTACTCCTACATACTGAATATAATCTCTTGTATTGTAAACCTGTAAATTTTTGTCTTATCTTGAACGTCAAAATATAGTATGTGCCTATATTTTCCCAAGAAACCTAGAATGATAGAATGATTTAATCCTTTAAACAAAATTTCAGTCAAAGTATTTTCAAGTTCTCTTTATTTTAGGTACTCAAGAATCGAAAATTTGTCATCAGTTTCAACCTGGTGGTTGCAGGTCACACAGCTCTCTACACAACTTCTCACCCAAACTTCTTTGGCAGTAGCATATTTGTTCTATAATATGACACTCAGTGAAAGTCAGAAATGGGTGAGACACATTTGAACTCCCAAGGATAGAACCACTGGAGTGGAATGTTCAACTTTTTGAAGCTGGATGACATCTCTGTTTAAAGCCATGGCCCTCACTCTGTGCCAGGCAATGTCTAAGTGCTTTACATGTATTACCCAACACCCTATAAGGTTGGTATCCCCACTTCTGAAAGAGGAAACTGGGGCTTAAAGAGGTTAGACAACTTGCCTCCAATCACATGGTCAGTGGAGAGCAGAGCCAGGATTTGTCCCCAAGCAGTCTGGCCACAGAGTCTGAGCTCTTAACCTCTGCACAACGCTGCCTCTCCAAAATGGAATGTAAAGTATTGGCTGATTTCATGAAACCCACCACTTTTTTGTTGACCTGCTAAATATGGCCACAAACAGGAAATCTGTCCATCATGCTATGGGTACATGAAAATATTATAAACATCAAACTCAAGGTCAACTTCAACCTAGTATGGAAATGAGACATAATTCAAAATGCTTATGGTCTCTGCTCCCTTAAAGCTTCACACCGACTGCCTTCACTTTTCTTCAGCCTAGAGTCAGGTCATGAACATGTGTCCACATGTGCTCACTATTTGCCACCCAGGGTCTGTAGGGCCCCTACACTTCACTGGGGCGAGTCAGGCAGGGGGCAGTAGACTCTGTCTGACATCTTGCACTGAGGTCATCTGCCCCCACTGGTTCTGTCTACTCCTACCACCGACTTCAAAGGCACATTCTTCCTTTCCCTCACCATTGAAAATGCTAAAGGCTTGTGGCCTTGTGTTTCCACATTGTGCCTGATACTGTCTAGTGGAGGTGGGGGTGGTTCTACATTTCCAGCCCATCCTAAATTCCTGTTTTCTAGAAATGGAGCTGCCTTGTTTAGAAAGTAGCTGCTAGACTGAAGTAAATTCTTAACAACTTAGGCTCTTCTAGGACACACATTAAAATGAGTGGTTGGAATGGGAAAAAGACAGAACAGAGTCAGGAGACTCGCAGACTAGTAGGACTGAAGTGAGGCCAGAATGGTATGATGGGTGTGAAAGAGACTGGGAAACTGTGAAACACTTTAGAGATCACTGTGACTCACTGACTGAGTGGCCCCTTCACTACAGTCTAGGCCAGTGCTTCTCAAATGTTAGCTTGCATCAGAATTACCTGGAGGACTTGTTAAAACAGATTTTGGGGCCCACTATTTTTGATTCAGTAGGTCTGGATGGTGTCCAATAATTTGCACTTCTATCAAGTTTCCAGGTGATGCTGCTGCTGCTGGTCCCAGGACCCTACTTTGAGAACTGTTCGTCTAGGCTGCTGGGTGGACAAAAACCATGGTATCCACAGTAAGCACAGGGTAGGCACTCATATGGGGTTGTTATTATTACTAGGCTGCATATTTTGGTAACCCCAGTATTTGCTCTCTTGTGCCTCCAGATTAGTCAGCGCACTTTGGCTGAGATTTATGGGAAAAAGAGATTGCATTCCTTTCCTCTCTTCCATGTCTCAACCTCCTGCCATAAATACCCCTTCTTATTTCAAAGCTGCTTCACAGTTTGCAAAAAACTGTCACATACATTATTGTGTTCAAAAATGAAATACTTTCTCATTTCTGAGCATAAAGCTGAGACTCATGAGATAGTTTACTTAAAGTGGGGGGAAGGGAAGGGGCGATGGGGCAGAACACCCGCTTTCTTCTCCTTGCATTTTGCAGCTCTGAATGTAGGCATTGGTAGGTGTTTCAGGTCAAGCGTCAGAGGGGATCCGCGTCTTCCTCATTGAAGAGATGTTATAATGTGCAAAGTTAGAGCAAAAAAGCAGCGATGATAAGCATCCCTATTCGTCTCCTCCCCGCCAAATAAAATGAGTGGGTGGGGGGAACCCCGACAGAGTCTTTCCTGGAAGACTCACGCATCTGAGTGAGTTTTAGCAGATTCTCACGCATCTGCTAAAACCGCGTTCCATTGGCCAGCCGCCCCCAGTCTCTACTCCGCAGCCCGCTCTCTGCAATGCTAAAACGCAGTAGCTTTACCCTCCAGACCTCTCCTGGGGGATCGCACGATGCAACCAACCCTAAAAACGTGGCCGCGCGACGCCCCCTCAGCCCTCCGGGCTTCCCATTGGCCCGTTGCCGTTGTCACTCCCTCCTTGCCTCGCCTTCCCCCTCCCGGGCCGAGGCACTGGGCGGGGTAGGTTGCGCGCTCGCCGCTGGCTCTGGCGGCGGTCGAGGCTTTGCAGCAGGCGGCGCGGAGGGCGGGGAGCGGGTCTCGCGCGCGCGCGCGCGCGGGGGAGGGGCGGGGCGCGGCGAGCTGCGGGCTCCGTGGCCGGCCAGTGTGGGGCGGGGGCCCGCGGCAGGGCTGGGGGCCGCAGTCGGCGCCGAGGGCTGCCGACGAGGACCTGCCCGGCCGGCCGCGCCATGCCTGCCGCGCCCAGCAGCCCGGCCCGCCGGGAGGGATGCGCTGTGCCGCCCAGCTCCGCTCCGCCCGGCCCTTGCCCTGAAGCAGAAAGTTTGGGGGCTGGGGGCTATCTCCTCCCGCTCCAATGACTGCCCAAGGACTCCTGCTGCCCAGCCTCGATTGTGACCTGTCTTCGCTCCCCAGGTCGTAATGAACTATTGCAAGCTGTAACCAAGGCTCCCCTTCCTCTCCCCTCTCTCACCCTCCTTTAAAAAGGTTTATTTTTTTAATTCAAGAAATTGTGATCCGCCGACTCCCCTCCTCGTTAATAATTTAGACCCCAAGCCTCGTTTCTGAGTGTAAGAGGGGGTGCGGTCTCCCCCAAGAAGGCGCGCTGGAAGGACAGATTCCCCTTGCCGACCCACATACACCATGAAGAGGTGCAAATCGGACGAGCTGCAGCAACAACAGGGTGAGGAGGATGGAGCTGGGCTGGAAGATGCAGCTTGCCACCTGCCGGGCGCGGACCTCCGGCCTGGGGAGGCCACGGGTGCTAACTCTGCTGGCGGGCCAACTTCGGATGCGGGCGCTGCCGCGGCGCCCAACCCGGGTCCCCGAAGCAAGCCTCCCGATTTAAAGGTGAGCGCAGACCCTCCCCTTACGAGTCCAACCGGCGACTTAGCTTTCCCCGCCCCGCGCAGAAGTGCTTTAACAGAATAAAAGTGATGGGGAAGCCAGACAAAGGTCAGAGAGAATGAGCAGATGTTGGGCCAGACCCTGTGCTGGACGTCAGGTACTATTTGTGCCTCTGTCTTTCAGCTCGTTTCGGGCCTCTGTGTTTGTTCCTCATTATTCAGCAGACGTTCTAGTGACTTACGCATCCGAGATTGTTTGAATAATGTGTGTGAAGTGCTATTCGCAGACAAAGGGCTGGAGAAATCCAAGATGCTAACTAAAAAGTTGACATCACTTTCCCTCCTGTAAAATGGCAGGGGAAGAAAATTACAGCGTGGGAGCCCAAGCAAAAGACCGTTAGTTTCCTTTGCTGAATTAGTTTCCTCCTTTTGGGACCTTCCTGGAGTGAAGCTCAGTTTGTCCATCTGTGAAAGGGGAGTGTGGGTTTCTTGCCGTTAGGTGGAGCCAGAGGTTAAGCTAGTGCTTGGAGATCCCTGCCTGCTTGCTAAACCAACCCCAGGGTGGAGAACTGACAGGTGGCAGCTTAGTGCTTAGGCTGGTTTGGGGCCTCGGTTCAAGTTGCACACACGCAGAGCCGGCATTTAGAACCAGGATCCGAAAGAGGCGATTGCATGCAGCTGGGAGTCCTTTATTTTCCAGCCTGAGGTCGCCGAGACAGTTATTGAGCTGTATTGGATGTCTCTATATTAATTAAAACAGCAGCTGTGATAAATAATGCACCTTTGCTGGAGCTGCCACAGGGACTGCAGGCTCAGACTTCTCAAGCCAGCTCACCACAGGGCTGAGAGAGATGTCAGCCCAAGGAAGGAACTTAGATGCATCGGAGATTGATGCCTGGGGGACATTTTCTCCAGAGGGGGTGCAAGGTCTTAGCTAGGGGAGCAAAAGGACTCCCTTATGTTAAATAAAGCCTGTATCCTATGGCAGCAGCCACTAAGGAGCTCACCAGAATAAACCAATGACATTCCTCATTCGACCTGAGCGGCACAGAGTCAGGAAGTTAGAGCGCAGGTGAGTGTGCTCTTACCTGTGTGTTACCTGTCTGTGTTTCTTGGGGAGGGCTGAGAAGGTGACTGCTACCTCCATGTGTGTACTTTAAAAATTTGTGGTAGTTATTCGAATGTGACCTCTGGTTTTGCTGCTGTCCTTTTCAGAGTTTTGGGGCTAGCCTTATGTCTAAGATGAGCTGCACTGGGTAGGCTGTGCGCATTAAGTCCTTGGTACCTGGCACACCTGCCACTTCTGAGCCCACCCTGTGTGGTCAGGAGGTGTGGTTCCTATTTTAAATGAGATGGTGAAGGAAAAGAGCTGCTCTTAAGGCTGATGTGGGGAGGGGGCCAGCCTTCTGCTGCAGACTTCATCTTCATTCTGGGCCGATCCAGATGGGTCTGGCCAGCAAACCCTGATTCCTTGACCAGGTGGGATTCTCACGCTGAGTCCATGAGCAGCAGCCTTGGAAACTCCCGGACTCTTCAGCTCAGGCAGCAGTGGAAACGACCAGCTCCATTCATTCCCCCAGCTGCCTTCGTGAGGGAAGGTGGACTGGTTGTGGTGTGGGGCTGCAGTGTCTTTGTAGATAAAGCTGCTTAAAGAAGCTCGTTCATCTCCACCCTCTTATACTCCCTCTCTCTCTCTCTCTCTTTTTTTTTTTTGTGACACTCATTCTGGTTGGGGCAGACATAGCAACAACTGTATACTTGATGTTAAATGCTGACTTTCCCCGAACCAAAATTGAGATCAGGTGTGAGAAAAGACGTTGTCCTTCCAAGTTATTCTCCACCCCCACCAGAAAGCATATCACCGAGGTAACCACCGCCATGTGGACCCAGGCTGGCAACCCAGAGAAAACCTAGCTGCTGCCTGCTCAGGGGGAGCACGGGGAGACAATCAGGGCCTTTTCCTGTTTATCTCTGTCTGCTTTATCACGTGTTTACAGCGTAGGGACTTCAGAACCAGGCATGAACTTGGGGGCTATCGCAATTTGATTTGCTGTGTGATCTCAGGCACATCACTCAACTTTTCTGAGCCTTTTTCTGGGGGAAAGGGTCCAGGAATATTGAAGTGTGTCCAAACTTGTTTACCAGTGCTGGCACAGTTTTCCAATGATGGAAAAATTCCATCTTTGGCTCTAGCACTGGGTAGAAGCTAACTTGTTTTAGATTTGATGGTGGTACCAGAACGGGGTAAGTTTGATTTTTAACACCCCCCTGCCTCATACCTGTGTTTGGCCTGGAGCAAGCCGCAGTTCTGGCTTGCTGTTGTTTTCATTTTAAACTTTGGAGATAGGAACTTTTGGTCCTTTAGTCCCACTTCTGTTTTCTTGTGACAGCTCCAGGCATTGTGATGGATTAGGTGCAATGGAGGAAATCATCTTGAGAAAGGGGGAAAAAAAAAAAAAGCCTTTGTGTGAAGCACCTCCGTGGAAGTTTTGCGGAGGGAGAGGAGAGAATTTTGGTCTGAATGTGCCCTAGCTAGTGGCAGCCAGAGCTTTCAGGGACTCCTGTGGTCTCCCTCCATGGTCCTTCAGTGTTGTGGAGAACTGCACTGTAAATTTCTCCTATGGTGGCCCGGGATCCGTGATTATGGGGTGGGGAGGACCAGTGAAAAGAAGGAAAAATAATTAAGCAGCAGTCTTAAAGGAGCAATCATAAAACTGTAACTGAAAAATAGCCTGAAAATGGACATTGCCCCACAGGCAGCTTATGCAGGTACTTTGGGGGCCTTCTCAGCTACTCCACACATTTGATGTGACCTTCAGGGGTGATCTCAGCAGACGCTCCTGCAACAGGAGCCCAACAATTCAGAGTCACATCCCCTGCCCCCTATGGCTTGGATTCCTGTTGAACCACTTGAGTTCATGTCTTGATTCATTTGTGATCATTATCCAGTCCTTTGCTGCTGCCAGGTTCCTTGCTAGTTGGGAGGAGATGCTAGATTGCTGGTCACAGAGAGTGTCGGCTGACCAAAAGTACATCAAGATTTTCCGGCAAGTAAATGCAGTGCCAGTGAGAGTGGGAGTGGGAGGAGCTCAGGGGAAAACTGCAGAAAGGGATGGAGCACACATTCCTGTTAAAAATACAGCATGTGGTAGATGTTGCTGAGGCCTGGGATGAGTGGCTAAGCACGAGAGTCAGCTGGCTCTGTCCTGATGCCTTTTAGAAGCCCGAGGGCAGGGGAGGAAATCGCAGACCTCTCCACCTCTCCCCAGCCTTTCCTGAAAGGAAGGCTCTGGGTTTGCTGGCTGGAGGCCTTCCCCTAGACTTCCCCTGAGGTTCTCTATACCCTCACAAAAGCCCCTGCAAATAATTTCTCCAGGGATTTCTGAACAGTACTAATATTTTTTCCTGGAAGAAGAAGGGGGTACTCTGAATTGCACCATTCCAGTCCTGGTTCGAAGTGCTTTTTTTTAAAAATTTTATGTATTTATTTATTTTTGGCTGCACCGGGTCTTCGTTGCTGCGCGTGGGCTTTCTCTATTTGCGTTGAGCGGGGGCTACTCTTCATTGCGGTGTGTAGGCTTCTCATTGTGTGGCTCCTCTTGTTGCAGAGCATGGGCTCTAGTCACGCGGGCTTCAGTAGTTGTGGCACACAGGCTCAGTAGTTGTGGCTCTGGGGCTCTAGAACGCAGGCTCAGTAGTTGTGGTGCACGGGCTTAGTTGCTCTGCGGCATGTGGGATCTTCCCGGACCAGGGTTCAAACCTCTGTTACCTGCATTGGCAGGCGGATTCTTAACCACTGCGCCACCAGGGAAGCCCCTCGAAGTGCTTTTGACTCAGGACTCATTTGGGTTCTTTCATCCGCACCATTCACTGGTCTTCCTGTCTGCTCAGAGTGAAGAGCGATTAGAAACCAAAGATCTGAGGGAAAGTCACAACTGAATCCTATATGATTCTCCTTGCTGGCTCGCAGCCTGTGCTGATCACAGGTGCGTCACCTGCGCCCGATGCCCCTTGTTCGTTCAGCGGTCCAGTAGAGAGCCTGCTGGCAAAGGGTTCATGGGTTAACAGATACTGATGGCTTCAGCGGGGAAGGCATGTTTTAAATTGTGAAACACGACGTGCATATAAAAGTGTCTGAAAACATATGTACCCCTTAAATAACAACAGCAAAACAGACACCCCATCTACCTACCACCCAAGTTAAGAGAGAGAACATTGACATTCCCAAGAAGCCCCTGCTTATTTTTCTCTTCTTTTATTTATTTATTTTTAAGGCCCAGGGTTTTAGTAAAATTAATGGGCCTCAGTTTCTCCACTTTTTCAATGGAGAAGACAGGCGACTTCATGGGAATGCGGGCGGGATGGAGGGTTGTGTGTGCTCTGGGACCCTGGGGAAGGGTTCCGATGGTAGGGCAGGGCTCTTTGTGGCCTTGCTGCGTCATGAGGCCCCCAGCTCTCCTTCAGAAGTGATATGTTCAGGTGTGAAGACTCCCACAGTCTCAGGTGGGAGCAGGACCCCTGGGAGATGTTTCATCAGGGGAGGTAGGATTGCGGTAGACCTAAGCACAAGGAAATGGGAAATCAGTTCTTCGGCAGCAGGCACTGCCTCTGCCTCCAGGCAAACAGAGTGAAACACTTGCAAGAAAGTCATCTGTCGAAGCACGTGTAAGTTTGAGGGTGCTTCCAGCATCACTGATGGAATCAGAAACATATGGGATTCATCAGAAGAGGTGCACTTAGAGAAAGTTTTAAAGGGTGGAAACGTTAATTACCAAAGAAGAGGAGGGCACTTTCTAAGTGGGGGAAGTGAAAGGGCAAGTGCCAGGTCCCTTGTAAGGCCAGTGCCCTTTTTTGACTGGACAGCAGTTCCCCAGCCCTGTAAATAGTCAGGGACAGTGGAGAGTGGTGAAGAATGCGGAGGGTTCCTGTATTTGTCCCACCTGGACCTAATGTGAGGCGGGCAGAGGGTCCTGAGACCTGGGGTTGCCCCTCTCCTACCCCCTCTGCCATCAGGAATTTTCAGAGCAGCCCTGGATATGGGCTTGGGAGGAATTGGTGGCCAACAGGAAAGCATGTGGTGAATGAAGCTGTCTGTTCTCCTGCCACATATTGGGTTCTAGATGAATTCCCAGCTGCCCTTGTTCCAGTGGGAACTGTCGTGCAGGCTCGGCATTTACAGAATGTGCTACTTTTCGTGTATTTAATTGTCTTAACTGCCAATCCCATTAACAAGAATCTCTCCGTCAACAAGGAATTGAAACATTTGATAGGACCTGAATTTGGGGTTGAAGTTTTAAAAAAGTGTGGGTGTCAGGAGCTGGGGAAAAAATATCTCAGGTGGCTTCTCAGTGGTGGTCTTGGAGGCCAACTCTAAATTCACGCCTATTTTCATCTCTCCTCTAAGAAAGACGTCTCGCTTTGAAATGCTCATGGATGAGGAGGGTGCATTCTTAGAATGAGGCCATACTGGACAGGGTCCCCCTTTATCAGCCAAACACTTAAGCCTCTCTCCGTGTTGAACAGTTAAAACAAAGCTGTTGAGGGATCGCAGTTATGTTTTGTGATTGGGTGAGAAAGACAGTATTTGACTTTTCAAACCAAATGGCTAAAGACTTCCTTATTCCAGCCAAGCTGGCTGAATGATGTCCACCTGGAAAACAAAGCTGGCTGTGAGAACATTAAGTCTTGACCTGAGCCATTTGTGAGGACAGGAAACACATTTGGGCCCCTGGGTCTGTGTTCATCCTTTTCCAGGCAATTACTAAGATGATAGACTGAGACGAGGTTTTAACTGCAGCAGGAGGGATCTGGGTTAGACACAAAAAACTGTGCGAATGAGCATTTTAAATCTCTGGAAAAGATAGTTGTCTAAGGATTAAATCGCCTTTTGAAGATGGTCTTGTAGATGCGCAGAGTTTCCACTTAGAAAATAATTAAGTAGCATTGGCCATGTTTGTGTTAAGGTCTCTCCCCCTACTACTGGGGGCACAAAGATAATAGATGATACAGCTCCTGCCCTCCATTTGCTCATGGAGGATTCCATCCAGAAGCAGGTGAAAAGTTGGATAACCGTTTGACAGAGCCGTGTCACAAGGCAGAACATGATTAATTGCAAGATGAGTGGTGTAGATGACGAGCGCTCTGGAGTTCAGAGCAGGGTGGTGAGGTCACTTTAGACCGGCGTAGTCAGACAGGGCTGTATGGAGCAGGGGGCAGTGAACGGGGTGTAGGATAAGAGGCAGAGAGAGGGCACACCGTGAAGATAACTTTAATCAGAATCTTTTGGGACTTCCCTGACGGTCCAGTGGTTAAGACTTCACCTTCCAGTGCGGGGGGTGTGGGTTCAGTCCCTGGTCTGGGAGCTAAGATCCCACGTGCCTTGCGGCCAAAAAACCGAAACATAAAACGGAAGCAATACTGTAACAAATTCAATAAAGACTTTAAAAATGGTCCACATCAAAAAAAAAAAATCATTAAAAAAGAAAAAGAATCTTTTATGCTGATAAATGTTGAGCTGATTCTGCCTTAAGATCCGCTGCATGAGGTCACCTTGCCTGACTTGCATTGGCTCAGGCAGAATTCTCTGAGCAATAAAGGAACGAGGACTTAAACTAAAATTGAGAATGGGGAAATCACTTGCCCCTGAGTTGAGATCTGTTTGTTTAACGTCAGCTGGGATGCTGGGGAAGAAAAAAATGCTTCCAAAAATCTTTCTTCACTGTGTTTCTAAGAGAAACAGTTGCAGCCTCTCACTCTTCATCATTGTGGCCGTCAGCGCCAAACCTGGGGTGGCAGTTCCTCTCCCGCTCCAACCCCAGGCTCCCCACCCAAGGCCTCTTAAGGGCAATTGAAGACTTCTGCAATCCACTTTGTATTTCAAGAGTAGGACTCTGTGGGTTTTTTACAGCGATTAGCTCTCTAATGCTGGCCCTGTTTCCATAGAGACCCTATAAATAGAGGAACGTTGGCGACCTAGGCTTGCTAAGGCTCACGGTGACCCAATCAGCCCCTGAACCCTCCCAGCCGGACCTGTGGTGGGGCAGAGGGAGTTTCAAACCCAGGCAGGAGGAGGGGATGTGCAGTCAGCTATGCAGTCAGCTGCCAGGTGGGATAATTAACTATAGGTAGTGTCACTTTTACAGATCCTTTCAGCTCTAATGGGAGTTGTTAAGAACACAGGGACCTGGAGGAATTAGAAGCTGCTTTTGGCTATTTTTAACCAGATGGTGCCAAAGTCACTGCACCCCGAAGCATTTTACTTTTGACCTCATGCAGCTGTGTTTGCAGCTTTTGGAGCAGACTTCCCCTTTGGGGGACCCACACCCAGGGAGGAAAGGAGATGAAGCCTAACTGTTCAGAGACCACAGCCTTCTCAGGAAGGATCTTTCGGAAACCATCTAGTCTACCCTTTCTTCCTGAGACGATGATGGCACTCCAAGGAGACGGCACCCTTTCTGCCCTTAAAGATAGTTCAGGGAAAGACAGCAAACTTCTCTCATTTACCTCCCCAGGTGCAGGCACCTGGCCCCAGGATGCTCTCCTTTCTGCCTTGCTTCTGGCCTCTGGGCAGTTCTGGGACAGCCCTTGCTCGTTCTCATAGATCAGGAGAGCTGTTTGTGTCCCATCTCTAACTCTGAAACATCTCAGCTCCCTTTTCCTAATGAATACACGGCTTCGTTTGGCCACCAAAATGGTTTCTGGCAGCTGGGGAAAAGCAATAGTCAATGTGGAGAAGCAAGTGACATTTAGTAGCTGGAACCTGTTAGTCAGAGCAGGTGGTGCTTTCTGCCGCGTTGGTGGCTGAGTTCCCTCAAGCTAGTCACCATGGTTTTCCTCATTTCCAAAACTTGTGGCTGGTTATGTGTATGTGCTGGTTTCTTTTTTTTTTTTTTTGAACACTTACCGTGTTATGTCAAAACTCCTTAACTCTCTCCTCCCTGACACCCACATGCAGAAACAGCCCAGCCCATGTGTTACCCTGCTTTCTTGCCTTGCACCTTATAAGTGAGGAAAAACCCCTGCATTTGGAGCCATCTCCCTCCCCCCATTATTCTTTGTCTTCTTTTTTGTTCTTTTCCTTCATCTCTACCATAGACTTTAACAGACTCCTCAGCGCTGCTGGGGCAAAGGTCCTGGGGTCACCCTGGCTTTCCTTTACCTGCAGAACAGATGGGAAGGTGGGAAAGGAAGACCCACACTGGTTACAGGTCTCGCCCCAGTCCTACGGTGTGGCACAGGAAGATTCACCACTGCAGTTCAGGGGGCGGAACCCCCCGTGGCCCAGGCATTTTTGTTTTGTTTTGATCCTGCCTGTGATACTGTTCTGGGACACACGTAAATACTGTATCTGCTTTAGTCTCGGAATCAGTGTGTGAGCCAGTGAAGGTAACTTAGACTAGAAGTTGGAGGTTCTTCTGTGTGACTGGGATGAGCCCCTTAACTGTGCTGTGCTTCAGTTTCTTCATCTGCAAAATGGAGACACTGATGCTCTGTGACATCCTGCCGCCTGGGGTTAGGCTAGCGTCAGGTTAGAGTGACAGCATACATTGGAAAGCACTTTGAAAAATGCTGTTGTATGATATTAAAAGTAATTTGACCAAGGATTTTAGGATTCAGTGCAGTATAGCAGACAGTGGTGGCTGCTGTCCCCAGTGCCTACCCCCTTCTCCTGGGGCTCAGGGAGAGGAAATGCCTTGGGACTGTGGTGCCGTCTTGAAGGGAACCCTGTATCTGAGTGGATGTGGAAGAGGGGCCTCAGTGTTGGAGAAGCTAGGTTAGGAGTGGTGGGGAGAGGAGAAAGAGGCTTGGAATAGAATGCTAGAAAGACAATTTGTAATATGTAATGTGACCATTTGGCAGAAGTTGCTGGACAAATGCCAGAGCCAGCTGGCCCCATCTACGATGCCTGGAGGATGGTCTGCTGTCAGCTTGGGCCCGACGTGGAGGGGGGGTGTCCTGGCCTGTCCCTGGTCCAGAGGCTGCAGGATCTGGCCATTGCCAAGTCTGGCGGAGTGCACTCCTCAGTCCGGCCTGCCTTGGACGTGGTGGTTTTACCCTGAGCAGACTCTGCCTCAGGCTGGCCCTGAGGAGATGGTAGCTCCCATCAGGAGACCTGGCACTGTGAAACCTAGCGTCTGCGGGGCTGCCCCAGGATTAAATTCTTGAGAAGGAGTAATGGTCACCTTAATTTCCTCACCTAAAAATGGAAATGTTGCTGCTGTTGCTTTTATTAGTTTCTGGGAAAATCAAGTGAGAGAATGCAGGAGAAAGAGCATATCGAAAACTGTAAACCGTTAGATCACGGTGAGCTGTGATGATATAACTTGTCTGGCCTGTAAAATGGGTTTTACAGGGGCCCCACCTACTTTGAGGATTGTGGGGCTACTCAAACGAGGTGAAAAATGAAAATCCTGCACTTTGACGTAATCCACAGTAGTGTGCGTTGTTACTGACATCAGATGTAAGTGCGGCTTACATCTTACAGTAGTGTCTGCACAAAGCACGCTGAGGTGTAAAGTTAACAGTGAGAGTGGGGTCAGCTAATTCAGAAGATCTGAAGCTGGTTTTCTCCTTGGTGTCTGCATGGTTCAAGTTTTCTGCTCTGTAAGTTTGTTTCTAGAAAAAAAAAGAAAAGCCAGTACTTGGAATTCTTTGCAAGGTTTCCTAGATGACCGAGGCTGCCTCCTGAGGTGATGAGTTTTACAGATGAAGACATTGAACCCCATGTGGCTGGGCTCTGAGTTTCCCTCTCAGGAGTTACAGAGTGCGCGTTCTCACCTGGTCCTCAAAGTCCCACCCCTCCTGCTGTTGGCTCTGAAGCTTTCTGCCGAGGGTTCAGCTCCACCACGTGAGCCGACCCCCTGACAGAAGCAGCTGTCTGGAGTTATCCCACACGTTGCCTCGCCCCGGCCGGATGGTGGGGCTGTCTCTCGCTGAGCAGTGCTGCCTGGGGAGCAGGTGGAGCATCTCAGCGGCAGAGCTAAGAGGGAAGCCGGGGCCAGTGCAGCACTGGGCTCCAGAGCCCCTTTGGTTTGTTCCAGTCTGAGTGGAAAGACACTAAGACTGTATTCTAAAGAAGTGGTCACATTACTGACCGCACTACAAGGTATGCCCATTGAGGTAGTTTATTTACTTTTTTAACATTTACCAGTTTATTGTACAGGGTACAGATGAACAGCCAGATGAAGAGGCACATACGGTGAGGTTTGGAAGGTCTTGAGTACAGGAGCTTCTGTGGCCCTGGGACTGGGATGTGCCACCCTCCTGGCATGTGGAAGTATTCACCAACTCGGAAGCTTCAGTAAAATTTATTTTATTGCTATGTCAGGAATGAGATTGGCTATAAATAAGAGGAAATTATTCTAGAGTTGTATAGATAAAGATAGACTTGTTTATTTCATGAACCAAGAATCCCAGGGTAGACATTCACAGCTGGGTTGGTGATTCCATAGGGCCATCAAGTTCCCAGGCCTGTTGTTGGGGGCTTTACCATCTGTGTGTAGGTCTTCATCATCATGCCAGTTACTTGCAGTTGCAAGGTGGCTGCTGCATCTCCAGGCATTACCTCCACATTCCAGATGGGAAGAAGTAAAAAGGGCTAGTACCTTTATTAGGTAAGCAAAAGTTTCCCCAGAAACGCTCACCTTGCTTTTCATTGGCCTACACTATGTCACGTGTCTACTCCTAGCTGCAAGGGGGTCTGATGAAGCAAGAATTTTTAGCATGGCACAATAAGGCCGTGCAATTTGGTAAGAAAGAAAGGAGAATAGTCATTGGGTAGGTCATTAGCAATATCTGCTACAATTGTATAACCTGATTGTATGACCCTGATTTTCCCAGGGAGTGTTGCAATGAGGCGTCTTTGGAAATGGATGCTTGGTGGGCCAAAAGAGCATCTGGAGGAAGGACCTAATTGGAAGGAGAAAGGGACTAGGGGATGGAGGGAGAATCAGTCCAGAGGGATAAACCTCATGAGCCAAGTGCTGCCCGCATGTGCCACTGAGCCCCAGACTATAGCCACAAGGATATCATGACCAGTAATCCTGAACCATGTGTGGATTTGGAATGTCCTGTGGGAAGCCATACGGGTACATTTCTTTGTGAATGAGAGGAATTGGTCTGGGTTGCCACCTTTCTGCAAGGTGACCTTTAAGGCATGACAGGACATTCATGGGGATCGTCCAGATTCAGATGGCTGTAGGAGCTACACTCATATCCCAGGAATGGACCCCTCACCTCTGCCCGCAACCGACTAGGCATTCGAGAGCTTTCCACTCACCAGATTCTTCATCTTTCCTCCTTAAGAAAATCCAGCAGCTCTCAGAGGGCTCCATGTTTGGCCACGGCTTCAAGCACCTGTTCCACGGCCGCCGCCGGTCACGGGAGAGGGAGCATCAGACGTCTCAGGATTCCCAGCAGCAGCATCAGCAGGGCATGTCCGACCATGACTCCCCGGATGAGAAGGAGCGCTCCCCGGAGATGCACCGCGTCTCCTACGCCATGTCCCTGCACGACCTGCCCGCCAGGCCCACTGCCTTCAACCGCGTGCTGCAGCAGATCCGCTCCCGGCCCTCCATCAAGCGGGGTGCTAGCCTGCACAGCAGCAGTGGGAGTGGCGGCAGCGGGGGCAGTAGCCGGCGCACCAAGAGCAGCTCCCTGGAGCCTCAGCGCGGCAGCCCCCACCTGCTGCGCAAGACACCCCAGGACAGCAGCCTGGCCGCCATCCTGCACCAGCACCAGTGCCGCCCCCGGTCTTCTTCCACCACTGACACGGCCCTGCTGCTGGCTGATGGTGGCAACCTCTTGGCCGAGGAGGCGGAGGGTCTCAGCGAAAAGGTGAGGCGGGGCAAGAGGAGGGCCTTCCGGGTCGGGGCTACTCAGAGGCAGGAGCCACCTGCGCAGGGGCCTGTGGCCTTGAGGACCTGAGCTGGGGCCTGGCCTGGTGGGTGTGGACACGCTGCCGCCTGCAGAGTTGTGTGTCTGACGGAAGGAGCCAGAGATAGGACAAGCCAAAAGCAAGAGATGATCCCCAAAAGGCTGATTTTTGTTTGTTTGGGGATTTGTTTTTGAAAATTATCTTTTGCTCAGGCTGATAGTAATGTTGGTTTGTTTTCCTTAAACATGCTCTCAAGAGGCAATACATGCAGTGGTTGAGAGCACAGACTAGCATCAACCCTGGTTCTGCCACTTCCTGCCTGAGTCACTTAATTTTTTTGTACTTCAGTTTTCTCAATTGAAGATGGGGATAGTAATAGTAGAATTGCTCTAGGATTAAATGGGTTCATATATGTCAAATACTTGGAATGGAGCCTGGCACAGTATGGTTTTTATTATTGTTACCAACCAAAGAAGATAGAGGAGGAGTCCATGAAGGGCTGTTGGGTAAGGAGAAAATCTAGTTTGGTACTTTCTGAATTTCTATATTCATTCTTTTATTCATATAATAAGTATTGATATTTCTTGCATACTTGTTATGTGCTATAAGAATGAATAAGCCGGAGGTACTGTCCTCACTGAATAGAGGGGAGACAGGCTGGTGAATGGACAAGATAGGGTGATGAGGCTGTGATAGAGGATATGGGAGCTTGTTGGCAAAGACCTTCTAGAGGAAGCCATTGAGCTGAATCTTGAAGAAGGAGTATAATTTAGCCAGAGAATTGGGAGGAAGGGTGGGGGGAGGAACGGTATAGTGTGTACAAAGGCAAGCGAGCTGATGCCAGGGACTGCCCGGGGTTCATTGTCGTTGGAGCGTCCAGTACTTTTGGAGGCTGACAGGTAGGCAGAGGTTAGATCACAAAAGGCCTTGCCATGTTGAGTCCGGGGTAGTGTGAAGCTATCAAAGGGTGTTAGGCAGGAAAATGGCAGGAGGAGGTCCCTTTGGGTCTTAGTGTAGACAGTAGATTAGGAAGCGGGACAGGAGTGGAGTCAAAGAAACCGTTATTGGAGCTATTGCCGGAGTCTAGGCTGCAGCAGTGAGGATGGAAAGGCAGAGATAAATTCAGAAGACCTTTGGCAGTTCTCATCGACAGTATAGGCGAGAAAGTGGACATGGAAGACGAAGGAAGAGGAGTAGAGGAGGACTCTAGTTTTCTGGCTTAGCAACTTTAGGAATGGGGCATTCTTTAGTTGAGGAAACACAGGAGCATGTTTTTTTTTTTTTTAATATTTACTTATTTATTTTTGGCTGTGTTGGGTCTTCGTTTCTGTGCGAGGGCTTTCTCCAGTTGCGGCGAGCTGGGGCCACTCTTCGTCGCGGTGCGCGGGCCTCTCACCATCGTGGCCTCTCTTGTGGCGGAGCACAGGCTCCAGATGCGCAGGCTCAGTAGTTGTGGCTCACGGGCCTACTTGCTCCGCGGCATGTGGGATGTTCCCAGACCAGGGCTCGAACCCGTGTCCCCTGCATTGGCAGGCAGATTCTCAACCACTGCGCCACCAGGGAAGCCCAAGGAGCATGTTTTGGGAGCCAAGTGATGCGTTCACTTTTGGACATGTTGAATTGCAGGTGCCTTTGGGAGCTGTCCATCTAAAGAGCACCAACTGGCAATGGGGTTCTTGGGGGAGAGGTCTGGGCTGGGGCGAGCACTCTGGGAGCCAGTACTGAGCTTGAAATCCTGGGTGCGGATGAGACGGTCGAAGGGCATGTGTCGAGGGTGCTGAGACCAAGGACAGAGACGACGTATAAGGGGCAGAGCAGCCAGGTCTGCAGGAGTGAACCTGGAGAGAAATGATGCCGAAGTATAAGGAGAAAGGAGTTTAAAGAGGGAGGAAGTAAGTATTCAACGGAGTGAAATGCAGCAGGAGTGACAGGTCAGATCTGGATTTGGAAATGTACATAGATAGTATCAAGCAGTGGGGGTCATTGATAACCGTGGCAAGTAGCCAGTTTTAGTAGATTGAGCAGATGCTGGAAGTGGAGGGTCAGCTCTTCCGGGGAGGAGAAAGGAGGCCAATATTGGTTGAGGCAGTCTGGTTTTTGTTAGTTTTTAAAAGATGCGCAGGGAGGGCTACAGATCACTAGTAGGCCAGGAAAAGGGCTTTTGACTTTTTTCTCTAGTGAGATGAGAAGTCATTAGGTTTTGTACAGATGAGTGACACCCTTGAAGAAGACCGCTTGGGCTGCTCTGTGGAGACTAGGCTATGAGCCACAGCGTGAGCAGGGGGTCTGGCTAGGAAGCTGTTGGAAGCCTCCAGGGGTGAGCTGACAGTGGCTTGCTGCAGGGTGAGAGTGGGGGAAGTGGCTGGATTCTGGATTCGCTTCAGAGATCAAGCTACAAAGGTTCCTGATGGATTTGGGGCACGACAGAAGGGGAGCAGGCAGAGATGGCTCACAGGTTTTTGGCCTGGCAGCTGGAAAGAAGAAATTGCCGTTAACTGAGTTGGGAAAGACAGTACACGGACCAGATATCTGGAGGGGCTATGGGGCAGCAATAAGAGCTAGTCTTTGGACACGTTACGTTTGAGATGGTTGTTAAACGTCCACATGGAGAGACCAAATAAGCAGTCAGATGTTGGAGTCTGGAGTCTTGGGAAGAAACCCAGGCTGGAGGCAGACACTTGGGGGTTGTCAGCATATAGAGAGTATTTAAAACGATGGCACTGGACCATCTGCAAGCTTAGTTTCAACTACAGAGAAAGTCTGTGCCAAGAGTGAGATCTGGATGTGTCGGCTGAAAGGGAAATGTGGCCTTGTGGAGGGAAGGGAGACCCAGAGGGACCCACAGGATGAACCAGTTGTTCAGCCCTTAATGAGCAAGTATTTTTTTTTTTTTTTTTTTGGCCACATAGCGTGGCTTGTGGGATCTTAGTTCCCCGACCAGGGATTGAATCCGGGCCACGGCAGTGAAAGGTGCCGAGCCCTAACCACTGGACCGCAGGGAATTCTCAGTGAGCAAGTATTTTGCTTGCAGCAGCTGCCAAGTCCGCCTCTCACTGCCGAGTCAGCGGATGCATTTTAAAAGTCAAATTAGTACAGTCCTGTCAAGCCAGGGTCTCTGGTCCTAGAGCTGTTTAGCGAGGAGGGAGAGTGGGAACCTTGTAGTCCTGAGGCTGTGTGAGTGGGTGCGCGGTGGGCACTTTCTCGGAGGCTGGTGAGGGTTTGTTGATGTTTGCTGATTGGGAATGCGGTGGGGAGGGGGTGGGGAGCCCAACAGCTGGGGAGCTTCTCCGCAGGCTCCTGTTTGGTCTTTACACTGTCCCCACGGTATCCAGGAGGCAGGCAGGGTTCTCTTCTTGCTGCTGGTGGAAGACAGGCCAGGAGACTCTTGGGTGAGCTCACTGGGGGAAGGGTCCCTGGGTTCAGGGTGGGAATGGGGAAAATGGTTATTCCTATGACCTAATAAGGACCTTTATATCCTTATTTAGAAATTTCATCTTTCCAAAGCTTTGTCATACATATACTCCCTGGTTACTCCTAATAACATCCCTGTGAAGTTGTCAGAGCAGGTACTGTTATTTCCATTTTACACATGAGCAGACTGAGGCCTACAGGAATCAGGAGGCTGCTTGCCTAAGGGTACCCAGCCAGTTCATGGCAGAGAGAAGACTAGACCCCATGTTTCTAGCATGTCCACAAGACCAGACTGAGATCTGAAGTCACTAAAACCACCAGGGACCATTTTATGCAATTTCCATCATGAGCGGGTTGCCTCAGCCCAAGGACGGTGGCTTTGTCGCTTGGTTGCAATTTCCCCTTCGGTTATACATCCTTTCTGATCTGGCACTGTCCCCCCAGGGATGGGCGTGGCCCTGGGGGATGCTGAGAAGAGGGGGTGCCTCTATGTCCTGAGGAAGGGGGTCTTCCAGCCATCAGTAAACCCTGCATGGTCAGCTGACTCCCCCAAACCCAGAGGCCATTGGCTGGTGTGATAAGCTGGTGGTGGTTCCACCCTGGTCTCTGGGCATGAATAGAAGGGATTCTTCTCTCTCTAGTAAACATAGCTCCACATGCTCTCTGCAAGCTCCCTGGTGATTACTAGCATCTATTTTTAATTCATAAGCCTCCCCCACTACCCACACCCCTTGCCATTGTTTAGAACTTAGCAGCTGACTTTCAGACCAGAGCCGGCCCTATCAGGGGTTGAATTACTGAAACACCCTGGAGGCAGCTAAAGTTCCTTAGCTGTCCTGTGAGGCTCACCCTGGCCCCTCCCTAAGAAAGTAGGGGACCTGGAGCCCCAGGGAGAGCAAGGGTGCAGCAGAGGCACAGAGAAGGGTTCACAGTCCCAGGAAGCAGCTCAGTCTTAGTGATGTTGTTCGCCTGTCATTTGTTCCCTCCAGATCTACTTGGTTGTCTTCAAGGTTGTTTCTTAAATGATTCCCCTTTCAAAACAAAAACAGATTGTCATCTCAACCTCACCATTCTGCTTTCTACTATTTGTGTGACACTGAGCAAGATAACCACTCTCTGTCTTATGTCTATAAAGTGGAAGAATTAAGCCATCATTATTGGTGCACTGGGGCATTGGCAGGTAAATAGAGAATGCAGGTGACATCTGGGTTCCCCATCTGTGTGTGGCTGTAACCTCTGGAAATCTGGGCCCTGGAGTTTTCAGCAGGAACCACTGGTTATATGTGCAGTGGCAATGGAATTGGACCTCCTGGTCCCTCAGCAGATAAGTCTCACCCCACTTCCCGGTCTCTCTTTTGCTGAGCAGCAGTCCCTAGAAAACGTAGTGTACGCTCAGGAAAATCTAGCAACTCTTCTGTCCTGCCTTGATAACCTGCTCCCAGACTTTCAGAGAGTGGATTAGCCCCTGCAGGGGTCAGAGGCTTGTTTTCCCTTTCTCCCACGTTTGGCTTGGTCATTGATTGCCTCTCGGCCTTGTTCAAAAGCTCTCTCCAGCTGTCGCCGCATTCAGAAGGCTTGTGCAAGGTGCTCCAGCTGGAGAGTCTTGGGAGAGGAAGAGTGCAGGAGTGCTGAGTTCACAGCCAGCTCTACCAGCCTGGCCCCTGACCTTGCCCTGGTCATCCTTCCCCATCTGTGCAGCGTGGCTGGTCCCCACAGGATGAGGAGCAGCATGGGTTGGGGTGGTGGGAGCCTGAGGCTCACAGAGGATGTCCAGAGCCTTAGGAGACCAGCACGGAGTGCTCAGTGGCAGGAGGACTTTACCGACAGGCCAGCCTGCTGCCCCCTGGCTTCGAGGGCAGGCAGGGCGGGAGAGAGGACCAGGTGCTGAGAGGTGAGGGGGAGAGTGTGGAGATGATGCCACGATGGACGCTTCCCCGTGGCCTCATGGAGGTGTTATCTCCAGGCCCCAGACGGGGAGACCAGGGACGTTCCGCCCATCACGTAAACCAGAGCAGACTCTGGACAGCCTGTCCTGTACACTCCCCCGCCGGATTTATCCAACAACAAGATTTCTCCTCTGCCCTAATAAATAAGGGGCATAAATAAGCACCCCTGTTTACTCTGAGGAATGGCAAGTGAGGGGCTGCCCTTAGCCCTAGGCTTTTGCCAAGAAGACAGATCTTGGCAGGTGTCGAGGAGCCTGGTTTTTTTATGTCTGGAGGCCTACCGGTTCAGAGGTGGGTGGGGCCAGCTCTGCTGAGAGAGGTTTCCGAACAGGTTCCCTCGGCAGCTGGGGAAGGCTGGACCATTCATCTGTGAGGCCTCCTGATGTGTCTGAGCTTGTCGCCCAGGTTCCGTGGGAGGCCGACGGGGCCCTGTCCGGCTGGCCCATTGGCCTGTCCACACAGACGCATCCACCTTTAGAGCTGCGTTACACTCTTTCCGTTCAGTCGCTCGTGTACATGCGCCGGTCTGTGCCAGCCTGGACCCACATGCAGTGGCTGGGGAGGACAGCTGCCTTCTCTGTTCCCCTCTTCCCCCCTCTCTCATCCCCTCTTCCCTTCTCTCTTCCTCTGTGTGGAAAGGCTCCTTAGGCAGAGGGGCAGCCAGCCCAGTGGCCTCAGGAGGGCCTCCCAAGGCAGTGCCCACGCTGCCAGCCGCCCGCCAGGCCACGGCAGGGCAGCTCTGTGCTTCGCCATGAACCGCTGCTCCCTGTCTCGGTGATTAAAAGCCCCTGTTGCCCAGTATATCTGAGGTACCTGGTGAGTTAAGTTCTTCCTTTAGTCCGACTTGAGTTCCTCATGTTCAGGTGAAGCCCCCTTGCTTTTTAGGGGTCCTGTCCAATCAGGAGAGGGGCCGAAAAAATGACTCTGCCCCTTACCTAAAGCTCTGACACCGGAGATCATAGGCAGCAGCAGCCTCTTGACTTTAGAGCAGGGTTTTGGACTCAGTTGCCCCAGCAGGCAGCTGGCCTCTGGAACTAGCCTCTATTCGTCTTTTCCCTACTGACATCCATGACTTTCTTTCTAGATAGAAAGTACCCAGTGCTCTCCAGATTAGCTCTGGCTTCTGGGAGTACAAAATTCCCCTAGGTACAGGGGGTGAAGTTAGATAACGTCCAAGTTACCTAGCAAGACCTGATGTCATGCCTTCTCTACCCACCTGACTCTAAGCACAGCCCCAGGGGTGGGGGGTGAGATGCTGCCAGCCCAGACACGGGTGGGAGACAGCAGTCAGGCCCCCAGCCTTCCCCCCAGGAGCCTCAGCCCCCTCAGACACGCCCCAGTGGAAGGTGTGCTCAAGGTTTGGGTGATAACAGAGCTGATAACAGCAGCAAGAGGAGCTCTCTGTCAGCGGTTCCAGATGATGACGAGCCAGCGCTGGTGATGTGGGCATGGGTCCTGGCAGCTAGCACAGGTCTCCCCAGCCACCGGGCACATTCCTCTCTGGATGCACCACATCCCTGAGATGCGAAACGTGACCCTGGTCTCTTCTGGTGCCAGATGAGGCAATGGAAATACAGTATCACTTACCTGATCCCTGCTCTGCTTCTTCTTTCTTTTCATAGGCACAGTTTGGGCTTTCTCTGTGCGCCACAGGGCAGAGGACTCTGAAACAGGAGCAGTGACGCGTGCACACACCCCATTGCATTCCTTCTAGGCTCCCAGGGAACCGAGGGCTCCCCTGAACTGCAGTGGGGGCTGGAGGCAGTGAGCAAAGTTCCTGGGAACAGAAGCCTTCTCTGACTTCCCTTCTCTCTCCAGTGGCAGGCGCTGGGGTGTTGCAGGCAGCTTGTCTGACTGTTCTTTGCCTCCAGCCCTCCCGCCGCCCCAGCTCCTGCACCCACATCTTCCGCATCCTGAGTCTGATGCCCCTGATTCTTTTGTCCCTCTGACCTTCCTCCAAGTCTGGATCTGGGGAGTGTGCTCACTTCAGGTACCCCACCACCGGGACCCCAGAGCTGGGCCAGTATCCATAGCTAATGAATAATTCAGCATGATCCGCAGAAGCTAAATCAGATCCTAAGTGATACTGTGACCAGGAGGCCTCCTTTGGGTGGCCGGAAAGGCGAACCCTGCCCTGGAAAGAAAAGTACTCTGTAATATTAACTTCATTATATAAGGTTTCTTTGCTGCCTGAGAAGGCAGCTTCAGACCCAAATATTATCTGGGTGCCATGCCTGTCTACTGGCTCCTCAAGGGTTCAGGGCATTGTGGGCACCCCCAGGCCATGCCAACCATGGCCTTTGACGTGTCCCTTTGAGCCCACTGGGCAGCATGCTGCAGTTTGCAGACTGCTTTGCTTTCACATACATTTCTCGTTGAATCACGTCAGCTCATGGTAAGCTCTGAGCCCTTGAGTCAGCAGGACGCCCCAAGAGTTCTGTGTTTCAGTCCTCTGCTTTTAGAAGGGAGTCGTCCTAAATTATTCTTGGCAAATAGGGTGGGGTGGAGGGCGCTTTGCTACCTAAAAACTGCCCAAAAAGGAGACACTGCTTCCTCTCTGGGTCACTTTCTCCCAGTCCTGTTCCCAATGTCGCCTCCCCCAGGGAAATAGAGTGGCTATAGAAGGCATGGAAATCGTTCCTCTTTCCTACCCAGCTGGCACCAGTTTTGATTTTCCTAAAAGGGACCTAAGTGTGTGGTCCTCTCCACTGCCCGGCGTCTGGCTCATGACATGAACTCTGTAACAGGAGTGTCCACGTCATTAGACAGGGCGAGGACCCATGGGCAAAAGAGATGGCCTCCTCCCTCCCTGGAAGCAGCTGCAAGGTGGTGTGGTGTGTGCACGCCCCACAGCGCTCTCTACTCTGGCCTTTCCTGTCTGCTTTGCCAGCTCATGTGGCCGAGCCTCTCCACATGCTCCTAGGAAATGCGCCCACCTTAGTTGCTCTAGTTCATCCTGAAGAAGATGGCCCTTCCTCCTGTGTGTCCCCAGAGGGAAGTAGGGCTCTTTGGTGACATGAGTTTCTAAGAAAATGGACCAACTGGCTGACTCTAAGAGTGAGTGTTAGGGGAGGGACCTTTGGGTACTGACCAGTTCCCAAACCCCCATTTCCAAGAGGTGAGCATTGGAGCAGCTGCCAGCCTTTCATGGAGGAATTCTAACCGGGAGATTTTCACAGCACATTTGGAGCCTGAAATTTTTTGAAGACCTCACCTTGTATTTGAAGCTACTAAATTTAGCTGCTCTTCAGCATTAGTCTTTGCTCTTGAAGCCTATGACTTCTCAGGTTTCCCACCCTTCAGAATGGGTGTGTGGTTTGTGCTTTTTTTTTTTTTTTTCCCCCAGGAGAAAGAAAAATAAGAAGGAAGATTTTTTTAAAGAATGTGTGTTGGGGGGGCGGGTGTGGGGACCTGAAGAGTAATAATAATGGCAAAGGAAGAGACAAGAAAAAACTTAATATTTAGGAGTATTAAAGAAAGAAGGGGCACTGCATGAAAACGAGGGGAAGAGGAAGAAAAAACTAAAGGGGAACCCAGGGAAAGAGAGGGCTGAAACCTGCTGGGCCTGCAGAGGAGAGCCTGCGTACAGGACCTGGGCTTCCTTCAGGGTCCAGGCTTCCTCCAGGGGTCCCCTTCCAGGATGACGGGAACCTGTCTGTCGCCCTGGACTCAGGCTAACTTGCGAGAGCGGAAAGAGTGTGGCCAGAGACACCTGCCTTGGCTCAGCTGCCTGAGCCTGCAAAGGGCCAGCAACTGCCCTGTCCCCTGCTCAGATGGAGCCTGTCTCTGCCAGGCCAAAGAGGAGGTGGCAGGGTAGCCAGGACTTGCCAGGAGCACACTTGGTGGCAGTTACCCAGCAGCACTTCTCTTTGCACAAGGACAGTTGCTTGGTGGCTAATGTCTTTCCATAGCCTGTCGCTTTAGTGCAGCTGCAGCTCTTCCTGTGTCCGCCTGCCACTCTCAACTTTGCTCCATATGTAGCTACTTTTTGGCTTTTTCTGTCCCAGGCGGAGTCTTCCAGGCACCTCCTAGAATAACTGTGGGGGGTGTGTGTGTGTATATACATACGCATGTGAAGGAGCCTCAGGACTAGGCCTTTCTTTCTTTTTTTTTTTAGCATCTTTGTTGGAGTATAATTGCTCTACAATGGTGTGTTAGTTTCTGCTTTATAACAAAGTGAATCAGCCATACATATACATATATCCCCATATCCCCTCCCTCTTGCGTCTCCCTCCCACCCTCCCTATCCCATCCCTCTAGGTTGTCACAAAGCACTGAGCTGATCTCCCTGTGCTATGTGGCTGCTTCCCACTAGCTATCTATTTTGCATTTGGTAGTGTATATATATGTCCATGCCACTCTCTCACCTCGTCCCAGCTTACCCTTCCCCCTCCCCGTGTCCTCAAGTCCATTCTCTACATCTGCGTCTTTATTCCTGTCCTGCCCCTAGGTTCTTCAGAACCATTTCTTTTTTTTAGATTCCATATGTATGTGTTAGCATACGGTATTTGTTTTTCTCTTTCTGACTTACTTCACTCTGTACGACAGACTCTAGGTCCATCCACCTCACTACAAATAACTCACTTTTCGTTTCTTTTCATGGCTGAGTAATACTCCATTGTATATATGTGCCACATCTTCTTTATCCATTCATCTGTCAATGGACACTTAGGTTGCTTCCATGTCCTGGCTATTGTAAATAGAGCTGCAATGAACATTGGGGTGCATGTGTCTTTTTGAATTATAGTTTTCTCAGGGTGGATGGTAGTGGGATTGCTGGGTCGTTAGTCATTTATTTCAGTAAAACCTACGATGTGTCAGGCGTTTTTACTCATGTTCCCATTTGATCCTCCCCTCCCTACAGCCCTGGGAGATAAGGATCATATGTACGATTTTGCAGCTGAGCTGCAGAGAATCTCCAGGGCTCAGCTCACCCACCCTCTCCTCCAGCTCCTGATGCCACGGGTCTCATCCCTGAGGCCTTTTTCTCCAGCCTGCTGTTTTGTGGGTGCTGCCGCCTCCTCTTGCAGTTGTGAAGAGGCATGTACAGGGCCTGTGGAGGCCGCATTGCTAGCGAGTGGCGAGTGGCGGGGTGAGGAGTCACAGCAGGCCTTCTGACCCGAGCCCTCTGCCGTGGGCTGAAAGGTGTAACCTGACCCCAGGGAGCGAGGTGTCTTCCTGCAGCACTCTCATCTCCTGCCAGGGCTTTCCAAGCCCCCCTCCCTTCACACACCCCTCCCAGTGCAGTGGTAGACACTGAGTCTCAGAGCCTGTGCTCACTCCACCAAGCTCCCATAGCAGGTATGGAGCTGAGACCCAGACCCTGGGCATCACCTTTTCCACCACGTCATGGCACCTTGGGCTCCTGCTTCCCACCCCCAGAGCAGGAAGCTCTACATCCTTGGCAGATTTGGGAACGTTTCAGACATGTTAAGACAAGAACATACTCTAGAGGAAAAGGGACCTCTCTCCTGCTGGTTTGCCTGGCAGACATCCCCTGGTTCCTGTTTGTCCCTTTTCTCTTAGCAGACTAATGGTTCACCCTGAGCTCCACCCCCCTTTTTCCTGTCCTTCAGTTACTGTGCTGATGGGTGAGTTGTCCCTGGAGGGGAGCTGAACCCTCCCATTAGGGAGATGCCAGATACCACCTCAGGGTCATCTTGGTGGTGCAATGAGGCCTCGAAGGAACCTCTTTCTGGTGCTTCTGAGCCTTCATGATCCTGGGCAGCTGGGGAGTGAGACCTTGTGAGGTGTCATGAGAGCCCCAGGGCTCGGCTTACTCAGCCCCCTCCTCGCCTCTGGGCTTCTGCTGCTACTGCCTTCTCCTTTTTCTCCTCCCCCTGTTTTGCTTGTAAGAAAAGGTTACAAATGTTAGCTTGGCGGAGCCTGGAGAGGAGGGGGGCAGAGGAGGGATGTCTTGAGTGTGAGAAGACCAGGCCGCCTCCGTGGCTACCTAGGACAGACCTGCAGTAGATGGACTGCTTTCCATCTCAGCTCAGTGGGATAGATCAGGCAGTCATCTACAGACGTCAATACTAGGGAGGGTCAGTCTTATGCTAGACGCAGTGAAGGGCCCGGATATAGTTAAGATCTGATCCCTGCCTTCCTGGGAGCATTAAGACCTAAGACTTGTTTATGCAATAGGAACAGTGCACCTGCCCAGAGCATAAAGAAAAAACTCAAGTACCATAGGCGGGAGGTCATTTACAGATGTGGGAAGCTGCCAGAAGTGTCCCTGACCCCACATGTCCCTGACTGCTTATGCTTGAGCCGGCCCCAGAACTTGGGACCTGAGCGTTGTGCCCTTGCTAGACCCCTGTCCTCACAAACCCCAAGTCATTGCCACCACAAATGTTTGTAAGGTTTCCACGAGCCTAGGGTGTGGGGACTTCTGCTTTTGGTGTTCTGGCTGAGGGCCCTGGCATTGGGCCCTAGAGATAGCACTGGGCCCTTATCTCTGTGCACCTTCTTGAATTTGGACCGCCCCGTCAGCGTGATCCATGCCGATCCTTAATATTTAAGCCCTGAGTCTCTCACCAGGCTCAAGTGGGTGCAGAATCTGCGTCGTCTTTGGTGATTCTGCTGTGGGAAGCTGCCCTTAGAGAGACCCAGCAGACACCTGAGCTCTGCTGGCCACCCCGGCACCCTCCTCACAGCTTGCTCTCCGCTACTGTGGGCCTCTGGCCCCCTCTGCTGGCCGCTCACGGGATTTCTTGCTGGGACTGTCAAGATGAAGTCCAAGGAGGAAGAGACGGCTGTGAGTTTACCATCCATGTTTTATCTTGGGTGTTTTTGCTGAGTGTTGGGGCGGGGGACGAGGTGGAGGGGGGGGGTGACGAATGGGAAGCAGAAGTTAGCGGGGAAGTAGCTTCAGCGGTGTCCAGAGCAGAAGTCGATTTCTAGGATCTCAGAGAAGAGGAAATCCCCTGGTGAGGCTGGCTGCTGTCTGCTTCCTCCAGGCAGTTATTAGAGTAGGGAGGAAGCCTTGGGAGTGATGGTGCCTTCAGCCTATGGACAGGGCAGCAGGGAAAGAGGCAGAAGACTGCAGGCTGAGCTGGCTGTGTTAGCATCTGCCAAGGAGTCCCCTCCAGGCTCCAGCCTTTTTGGCTTTGAAGAGCTCGCTTCCATCCTGGAAGCCTGGCTAGGAGGTCCACTTCTGTTCTGAGGCTGAAGAAGGGAGTTCATGGGACTGTGCCTGTTTGTGAGAGGGGCTTCTGACAGTGAGAGGCATTTGTGTACGTGCATGAGGGGAGGGGAGGGGAGAGGAGGGGAGGGGAGGGCAGGGGCGGAGCATCCATCCAGCTGTGTGAAAGATGCAGGTGCACGTGTTGCCATGTGCTTCCCCGACCTGCCCCCCAGGCAGGCGTTGCTGTCTGTCACACCTGGATGTCCTCATGAACACTGGACTCATAGTGGCAACAGCTGGACTTGGGGATGGGCAGGGTGGAGGAGGGCACCCACTTGGTGATCCTCCCTTTCTCCTCCCAGATGGGAAGGAGCAGCCATGAGCCCCAGGGAGGGGGAAATCTCCCAGCGCAATCCGCCCCTAATCCCCAGGCTGGGCCTCAGACTGGAGATGGCGGCTGCAGAGCCTGGGAGCTCCGGCACACCTGCTCGCAGACCCCGGCTTTCCTTGGCAAGCCCCGTGCTGCCCAGGGACTGTGATCCCGGGGGCCTGGCACAGCCTGCAGAAAGCTGGGGCCTCAGGGCCCCTGGTACCCCATCACCAGCACGGCTTTGGGAAACGGTACCCACACAGGTGAGGCCCTGGTAGGGATGGGGGTGGGGTTGGGGGATGGAAGAAAGCCATTTCTGCAGTTCGTCAGGCGGGCTGTGCTCCCCTCCAGTCTCTTGGGTTGTGGCCCCCTCTCCTCTTCTCTCTCCATTATAGAGATGGGAGAAGGGAGGAGGGGTAAACACCAGGCCTCCAGGCTTAGGCTGACGGGTGCTGGCAGGGCCCTTGGGGTTGGGTGAGGGAGCCCTGGCACAGAAACCTACAGAAACCAGTGGCCAGACGTCACTCCGCGTGGGGCCAGAGGAGCTGACATGAAATTAAGCGGAAGGGGTGTTCCTGGTTGTGGTTGCCTCTGTCTACGGAGAAACAGTGACCGGGAGGGAGGAATGTGGAGGGCCAGTGAGCACGATCCCAGTAGGAGGGTCCGGAAGGAGCAAAGTGCTGGGTACTTAGAGCTTTGGGAGAATTTGGAGGGTTGAGAATAAAGGAGGCGCCAAGGTGGGAGGGCAGCCCCGGGGTTCCAGCCAGGGTGTGGGTATGAGGAGGCAGAGGGGACCGCACAGCAGGACATTTGTGTGGACAAAAGGGCATTGTTCTCAGCAGGGCAGGGAATGAGGCGGCTGAGCCGAGGGTGTAGTTTTGACCAGAGCCAAGGGGTGGACCTATCAGAAAGGACTGGAATCCGAGGGCTAGATGAGAGGAGTGTGGCTCTGCCAGGAAGAGTCACCCTTAGGATCAGGGTGGGAGGAAGCACTTGCTGGCTTCAGGTGAGGCTGATTGAAGCCTCCACCCAGTGCCCGGCTGCCTGGAGGTCGTAGGTGCTGCATGAAAGGATGCGAGAGTGAGTTTCCTCATCTGTATGGACTCTGCACCCTGCAGTCCCTTGTAGCAGCGTAAAATTCCTTGTAAGGCCGCTGAGGGCACTCATGCAACGAGGAAGGGGCACTGCAGGAAGAGCCAGGTCCCTCACGCACCTGCCCTTGAATCCCTCGTGTGGCGGCTGGGGTCTTACTGCAGGAGTTTTTCATCTTACTCTTCCCCAAGGAACAGACCCAGGTGTATATGTATAATATATACTCCTCCACGTGTACCCCTTTATCTAAGCATTTGCCTCCCTGTCCTCTGGAGAAAAGCCACTTGGGCTCCCAGGCACCGATGGAACCACTGGATGAGCTGGTGCCTTCCCCTCCCCACCCCCCCTGCCTGTTCCTGCCCCTCCCCGCCCCTCCCCCACCTGGCTTGGGTTAGCTGTGATGACGCCTCCAGAGCCGGGGCCTGCAGTATCTGGGAGAATGGGGGCAGCCCCTGGCTAAGGACCAAGGGTTGGCATAATCTTCCCAGTCTGCTCTGGTTGGGACATCAGGTTGGTGTGGGAGATGTCAGGTTGCCTCCCTCCCAGCTTCATTGTAGGGTCACACTGCCTCTTTGGGCAGGGGGCGGGGTGTTAGCTGGCTATGGCAGTTCCTCTCCATCCTGGCCTGGCTTGCCTCCCTTTTCCTCGGGGAACTAGTAGAAGAGGGGAATCTGTGTGTTCTCCATCCTGAGAAGGGTGCTCAAATCAGAGTCTCAGGGCCAGAAGTCAGCAGATGGAAGCATCTCTGCTGAGTCACCCGGGCCTGACAGGCCTGTCACACTCACCCGCAGGGCTCTTAGTCACTGCAGCCCAGGAGCAGCACCCTGCATGGACCTCGGCCCATCTGGTCAGACCTACAGACAAAGCAGGGTTGACACCTGACTCCATTGCTCTCCGCCCTGGGAGGCGACACACAGGCCACCTGTCCCGGGATGACAGGGCCACCCTGCTCTCCTAAAGGGAAGCATAGGAGCCCCAAAGCTCTTTTCTTTCCTCTTTTTTTTTTTTTAAATTAATTAATTAATTTATTTATTTTTGGCTGTGTTGGGTCTTCGTTTCTGTGCGAGGGCTTTCTCCAGTTGCGGCGAGTGGGGGCCACTCTTCATCGCGGTGCACGGGCCTCTCACTGTCGCGGCCTCTCCCGTTGCGTAGCACAGGCTCCAGACGCGCACGCTCAGTAGTTGTGGCTCACGTGCTTAGTTGCTCCAGGGCATGTGGGATCTTCCCAGACCAGGGCTCGAACCCGTGTCCCCTGCATTGGCAGGCAGACTCCCAACCACTGCGCCACCAGGGAAGCCCTCCTCTTTTTTTTTCCCAAGAGTGACCTTAGTGTTTGCTTTCCAACCCCTGAGCAGGTAGCTAGGACAGGAATCATCTTCTGTGTCAGCTTGCTCTGGGGACCCTGACAGGAGCACTTTGTAAATGTAGGAAGGGGCTGCCTGTCCCTGGGGGAGGGGAGTCACAGGCTGGGAGCCATCTGCGGTCTCCTGGGAACCTGGGAGTGCAGGTGTGGAGTACGCATTCCTTGCAAGTGTGATTGTTGATGTGGTCCATCTTGAAGCATGTTTATAATGTGTTTGTACTGTTGCTGGAGCAATAGATCCATGATTCACATCTCACAACTTACATGGCTAGCGTCCTTCCCCTTTGCACTGAGTAGCTTCATGTAAGCCTGGATGCTTCTGTCCCAACAGTATCTGCCTCAGGGACCCAGGCTGCCGGGCCAGTGTGTGAGAGGAAGACCCATGTCCTGTGTCTGGCCGGGTTAACATGGAGATGTGAGCTCAGGCCCCGGAGGAGGTGGGAGCCCTGTAATCTGGCAGAGCACCTAATCCGGCTTTGCTCAGCTCTGCTGGAAGCGGGCAGGGAGAAGAGTCTGAGGGGCTGTGAAGCCTCGTGGAGGGGGTGCTCCCAGGGGTGTGTCTCGCCAGAGCAGGGAGACGAATAGGGAAAGTTGTGCCCTGGACACTTCTGACAACGTCCCAGCTCTGGCTCTTCCAGAACATTCATCAGCACTTCTCGGACATCACTGTCTGTGTAGAATAGTGTCAGTGACCTCAGCCCTGGCTGGTGGGCACCCTGAGCAGGGAGCGTGACCCGGCCTCCGGGTTGCCTTGTGTGGATAAGGGTCATGGAAGAAGCATGGGCCACTCTCCACGTTTTTCCTCTTCTTAGAACTTGCCCCCCTGTGCACAGGGATTCCTCCTGGGGTCAGGTGCCTGCGGAGTGTCCGGCCCCTCTCAGGCAGGAGAGTAGGGTAAGGAGGCCATGGTGCTGGTGGCTGGGCATGGACACAGGGCTGGGTGGCCTGGACCGTGTGAGGCTCTGTGTCAGTTTCGAGAGAGGAACAGCAGTGCCTGTGTAGCCCACCCACTGCCGTGCTCCAGGCTGGGGGACCCTGGGAGTTTTCACCTGCTAGTGACCGGGAGTTCAGTGATCTGTATTGCTCCTCTTTTTAGTGAGTGAGTTAGAGCTGCTTCTTCCTTTTTTTTTTTTTTTTTTTTGGCTGTGCTGAGCAGCATGTGGGATCTTAGTTCCCCGATCAGGGATCGAACCTGTGCCCCATGCCTGCAGTGGAAGCACAGAGTCTTAACCACTGGACCGCCAGGGAAGTCCCAGCTAGAGCTTCTGCTGTGTTAAAAATGTGCCCATAAGATGAAGGACCCAGATACCCTCCCGCAGACCCACTCTGTAATAGGACGTGGGCTGGCCCTGCAACCTAGGCCAGCAGATTGAGGGCCCTGGCCTTCCACACCCAGGTTGTGCAACCATCACCTCTATCTAGTTCCAGAACATTTTCATTATCCCTAAAGGAAACCTGTACCCATTAAGCGGTCACTCTCCATTTCTCCCTTCCCCCGCCCCTGGCAACCACTAGTCTGCCTTATGTCTCTATGAATTTAACTATTCTGGACATTTCATAGAAGTAGAATTGTACAATATGTGGCCTTTAGTATCTGTTTTCTTTTACTTAGTGTAGTGCTCTTGAGATTCATCCACGTTGTAGCCTATAGTTGTAGCCTGTAGTACTTCATTCATTTTATAATCAAATAAGAGTCCATTGTGTGACTCTACCAATTTTGCTTACCCATTATCCAACGATCAGTGGACATCTGAGTTGTGTCCACCCTTTGGCTATTGTAAATAGTGTTGCTGTGAACATATGTGTACAAGTACTTATTTAATACCTGCTTTCAATTCCTTGGGGCTGCACCTAGGAGTGAAATTGCTGGGTCATAAAGCAAATCCATGTTTAATTTTTTAAGGAACCTCCAAACTGTTTTCCACAGCAGCTGCGCCATCTTACATTCCCGCCAGCAAAGGTGTGAAGGGTCTGATTTCCCCACATCCTCGCCAACACTTGTTATTTTCCTTTTTCAATTATAGCCGTCCTAGTGGATGTGAAGTGTCAGTTGATTGTGATTTGTTTCTGAGCACCTGCTGTGTGCCCTGAGATTGTACTGTGATCATTGCCTTCACGGTCTCATTTTATCCTCCTGACAATCCGTTGAGGTGGGTAGAAATACCCCCTTTTTCTAGATGAGAAAGCTGAGTCCCAGAAAAGTTAATGACATATCTAAGGGCACACAGCTGGTAAGTGACAGAGCCAGGATTCTAAACCGGTGTTTGCTTCCACACTTAGTGCCCTTTCCATTGCCCTGCATGGGCCTTGTATCCTGTCCCATTGCGATTCTTCTTCTTTTATTTTTTGTGAGCAAATCTCATTCTCCTCATGCTCTGCTTGATTCATCCCTCTTAACAGCTTCCTCATCTTTTTTCTTCTAATGCTCTAATTTTCCTTCCTTTGTTAAAGCATAATCTCTCTTTGTACCTCTGCCTGTCTGTCTGCAGCCTCCTTGGCTCTTCTTCCCTGGTCACCCTGTCTCCCTTTCGTCCTGAAAGTGCGCTGCAGCCTTGGGTGGGTGAGCTTGGGGAGGGCAGGGAGTGGAGAACTCCCTGGGGGCAGGGACAAAGAGGGATGTTCTGTGACTGGAGCCAGCCAGAGGCTCCAGGCATTGTAGACCCAGTGGAGGGGCAGGAAGGAGCTGGGGTACTGCCGCAGGAACCCCAGGCTTGAGTCTGGGCCCCAGGGCAGAGAAGAGGGGTGGGCGGTGGGGAAACGGGTGGGACCCCAGCCCACTTCAGCTCACCACCAGGCCCTGCTGATTTTCCCGGAGTGTCTGTTCTCTCATTCATGGGGATTTCACAGCCAGCTTCAACTCTGCTTTTCTATTTGTAAGCCAGACAGCCACCAAATTGAAGGGTAAAAGGCTCTAAGCTGCCAGACTGGAGCCAAGACAGGCAGCGAATTTGCTCTTTTACACTCCCTCGTAGTCCAAAGCACTTTTGCATTTCACAGCGAGTCCGTGTCTCATTAGGTCCTCCCACACTCCTCCAAGTAGGTGGGACCGACACTCTCCTCTTTATAAAGATGAGCCCACAACCTAGCTGAGCATCGGGCAGTGAGGCAGCCAGATCCCAACTCATTTTCTGGATATTCTTTCTCCCACAAAGAGGGTGGAAGAGAGGGAAAGTGTTGACTCCCTTTGGAAAGCACAGCGGCCTTATAAAGGGGTCAAGTTCTTTAATATTAAAAGCTTTGTGTTGCATATAGAATTAAATTTTGTCTCATGGTATCAATGTTGAGCAAATTTTTTAGTATAATCTTTTAAATAAACTTCATTTCCTCCGCCACACACAAAAAACGTTGTGCTGCCAGATCCAGACAGCACCGATGAGTGCCTCTGTCTGCCTGTGCCGTGCCGAGTGCTTGCTAGACATCATCTTGTGTAACCCTCACCAAAGGCCTGAGAGTAGATATGATTACCCCCATTTTACAGGGGGGAATACTGAGGGTCAGGAAAATCGAGAGATGGGGTGTTTGCCGTCACTGCAGGGAACAGCACAGGAAGAAGGGGTTTCACTGCATGATGCAGTTTGAAGTCAGATTGCTACAACGAGTAGACCTTGGGACAGGTCATTAAGGGAGACTGTGGAATTGGCTCCTCTGATATACAAGGTCCTGAAGGTATCAGCACCTGGCAGAGGGCAAAGGGACATGCGGGGAGACCCAAAACACATGTCAGAGGAAAGTCCTGACTTCAGGAGGTATGGGAAGGGATGGGTTTTGTACCCAGCATCCCCAGTGGAACTGGGACCTGAAAAGGCTGAAGAGGAAGCCCACAGAGGAGACACCCTCCCCTGGCTCCTGAGTTTGGCAGGGCTGTTGTTTTTAACAGTGTTTGCCAATAATTTTGCACCTCGGCAGAAATGGAGCCCAGTGACTTCTGCCTGCAGTTGGCACGGGCTGCTTCCGGTGCGTGAGCTGTGAGCTGGGGCCACTTTCTTTGTGTTTAACCCCTTCCCCCATGTGTACCTCACCCTGCCCCCACCCCCGCATACACAAAAAGAGCAATATCTGACCCGGCCAGGGGTGTGCTGTGTGTAAAAATACATGGGGTTGAGCCATTTCCTGCTGCTTCCGTTGTTGCATGGCGATAAGACACTGGGACTCGGCTGTGGACAGTGGTCCTCCAACAGGCTGAGGTGGGTCTGGCCCTGGGAGAGTGGGGCTCCAGGCCCGCCTGCTTTCATCCGACCTTGCTTCCCATCTTTCCTATCTTCTGTGACCTTCCCTTCCCCTCTCTCCCTGCCCCCTATCCTTTCTCAGTCTCTCTGCTCCTTTCTTTGTGCCACCCTGATGCACTCAGGAAGCCTGCCTGCCTGCCTGCCTGCGAGGAAAAGGCGCTGTCTTCACCCTCCTGCACATTCACCTCCTTCCACGCTGGATGGCTGGTACCCCCAGGCCCCCAGCCTGGGCCCTGCTTCCCTCAGCCTGTGGGTTACTTCTGGGACTCGAGCCCTTGGGGACCCAGCCAGCAGGCAGGTGGGGGTGTGCTCCTCTCCCTGTCCTGGGAGACCGGGCAGGGCTGGGTGCTCCCGCCATCATGAAGCGGAAGAGGTTGCTAATGGCTCCAGGGAGCTGGAAGGTAAGGGCAGGGCTGGGAGAGGTGTCCGCGGAGGCAGGTGGCCCGCTGAGCTGCACTGGGGAAGCCCAGGTGGGGAGGGGGCAGGGGAGTGCTTCCTGTGCCTGCATGGGGCCCGAGTGTAGGCTCTGGTCAGCTCTGAGGGAGAGGCCTGCTCCAGGCAGGAGCCTTATGGAGGGCTGAGTCCAGAGGGGCAGTGTGTCTCATCCCTGAGGAATAACCCCGTGACTGCAGTGAAGCCTCGGACCTGCTGGGTCCGTGTGACGGGGCAAAAAGAGCTCTGGGCTGCCAGTTCTGTCTTCCTGAAGCTGTTTGTCCCTGAGCAACGTGCTTGAACTCTCTGGGCCAAAGGAGGAGCAGGTCTGCCTAGACTGCACTTTAGGCTTGTTGTGGGGGTTGGGTAAATAGCAGATGTGCAAGCCCTTCCTAAATGGCAGCTGTGAGGGAATCCTGTTGTCATTGCCGTTATTCTTTCGGACTCTTTCCTTAAAGTTTCCTGTTCATCCTGCATCCGTTTTCCAGGCAGTGAAACCAAGTCCAGAGTTGTCCAGGGACACACGAGAGACTCCTGTGGGCCCCCTCCCTTGGTTTCCTGATTGACTTACGCTTCTTCTGCTTGCCTTCTTCCCCAGGTCGACAAGGGGGACCTCGTGGCCCTGAGCCTCCCTGGCGGCCCTGGCCATGGTGACACCGATGGCCCCATCAGCCTGGACGTGCCGGACGGGGCCCCGGACCCCCAGCGGACCAAGGCCGCCATCGACCACCTGCACCAGAAGATCCTGAAGATCACAGAACAGATCAAGATCGAGCAGGAGGCGCGGGACGACAATGTGGCGGAGTACCTGAAGCTCGCCAACAACGCCGACAAGCAGCAGGTGTCCCGCATCAAGCAGGTGTTCGAGAAGAAGAACCAGAAGTCGGCCCAGACCATCGCCCAGCTGCACAAGAAGCTGGAGCACTACCGCCGGCGCCTGAAGGAGATCGAGCAGAACGGGCCTTCGCGGCAGCCCAAGGATGTGCTGCGGGACATGCAGCAGGGCCTGAAGGACGTGGGCGCCAACATGCGCGCCGGCATCAGCGGCTTTGGGGGTGGCGTGGTGGAGGGCGTGAAGGGCAGCCTCTCGGGCCTCTCACAGGCCACCCACACCGCCGTGGTGTCCAAGCCCCGGGAGTTCGCCAGCCTCATCCGGAACAAGTTTGGCAGCGCTGACAACATCGCCCACCTGAAGGACCCTCTGGACGACGGGCCCCCCGAGGAGGCGGCCCGGGCGCTGAGCGGCAGTGCCACGCTCGTGTCCAGCCCCAAGTACGGCAGCGACGATGAGTGCTCCAGCGCCAGCGCCAGCTCGGCCGGGGCGGGCAGCAACTCGGGGGCCGGGCCCGCTGCGGCGCTGGGGAGCCCCAAGTCAAACATGCTGTACGGAGCCCCCGGAAACCTGGATGCTGTGCTGGAAGAGCTGCGGGAGATCAAGGAGGGCCAGTCCCACCTGGAGGACTCAATGGAGGACCTGAAGGCTCAGCTGCAGAGGGACTACACCTACATGACCCAGTGCCTGCAGGAGGAGCGCTACAGGTGTGTGCCGCCCGGCCCACCCCTGGGGAGAGGGGCCGAGCACCGGCTTTCACACTTGGTGGTAGCAGCAGACGGGGGAGCATCTAGAAGGGTCCTGGGCTGCTGGAAGGGGCCAGGAAGAGGCTCCGAGGACCCTTCCACCAGCTTCCAGGGCAGCTGGAAGTTAGGATTATGGGGCCTGTGGAAGGAAGGCTCTGCCTGTCTCAGGAGCTTTGAGCATCCCTACTTGATGATTACATGGTTGTTGTACAAAAGGGGAAACCGAGGCAGGAGCCAGCTACATGGCCTCTTATCTGGAGAGACTCTGGCTAAGAGCACTGACTCTGGAGCCAGGTTACCTGGGTTCAGATCCCAGCTCTACTATTTACTCTTTACCTTGAACAAAGTTCTTAATACTCTCCGTACCCGGTGTCCTCATCTGTGAAGCGGGAATAACGTGAATCCCTGTTCATAGGGTTTGTGAGGATTGAGTCCAAACCTGTAAAGTCACCGTATGTAGGTGTCTGGCATGGTCCATGTGAACATCCAGCCGAGGGTCCTGAGTCAGCCTGTCCCCTCCTTTCCTTCTGTCTGCTCTGCTTTTGCTCTGCGCCTCTCGTGTGGCATTTGGCACTTGCTCCTTGGGATTCTTAGGGATCTTTTCTTTAGTTAGCACTTTTTCTTCTTCATATATGTGAAGAAGGTTTGGAAAATTGAGGGGGAAACCTGCCTGAAAACTAACTACCCCCCCCGCCCCCACATAGTAGTCATCTTCTGATATTTTGTGCCTTCAGAGCAGGGATTGTGTCTCTATATCCCTGTGTCCCTGGTACCCAAGAGAGCCTATTAGCCCAGGGCTTAAGGGCCGAGGTTGTTGAAGTCAGTCAATCCCTGACTCCTCCATTCATGAGCTCTGTGATCTCAGGCAAGTTCCTCAACCTCTCTATGCCTCAGTCTTCTCATCTGTAAAATGGGGATGACACTAGTACTTATCTTGAAGGTTTGTGGGGAGGATCCTATGAGATAATGTGGCTAAAGTGCCTAGCCCAGAGCCTGCATATAAGAAGTGCTGTGTACGTAGTAGCTTTCATTGTTGTTGCTGTTAAAATTGGACAGGGCTGGACACCTGGGGTGGGTTGAGTCATTGTTGAGAATGAGTGAAATTGATCCTGGGGGGAGACAAGAGGCTTGGGGAGCTGGCACTGGTGTCATACCTTCTCCCTATGCCAGGTATGAGCGGCTGGAGGAGCAGCTCAACGACCTGACCGAGCTTCACCAGAATGAGATGACCAACCTGAAGCAGGAGCTGGCCAGCATGGAGGAGAAGGTGGCCTACCAGTCCTACGAAAGGGCCCGGGACATCCAGGTACAGCAGCCTCAAGAGGAATCTGGGAGTGGGCTGGTTCCACCCCTTCCCCTTAATCAAGACTTCCACTTCCCACCAGCCTCCCCAGATAGTCATCATTAAAGAACTCGGGCCCCTAGCTGCAGCTGATCACCCTCTACCCTGCCTGGCCTTCGGAGGGGGCACAGCATTGTCACCTCCTCTGAGGGGCAGGTAGGGTTTAGGCTGGGGGTCTGCCCGCCCTGAGCTCCAATGCACCCACCCCTGTGTCCCTGCAGGAGGCTGTGGAGTCTTGCCTGACCCGGGTCACCAAGCTGGAGCTGCAGCAGCAACAGCAACAGGTGGTGCAGCTGGAGGGCGTGGAGAATGCCAACGCACGGGCGCTGCTGGGCAAGTTCATCAACGTGATCCTGGCGCTCATGGCCGTGCTGCTGGTGTTCGTGTCCACTCTCGCCAACTTCATCACACCCCTCATGAAGACCCGCCTGCGCATCACCAGCACCGCCCTCCTGGTCCTCGTCCTCTTCCTCCTCTGGAAGCACTGGGACTCCCTCACCTACCTCCTGCAGCACGTGCTACTGCCCAGCTGAGCGGCCGGCCTGTCCCGACCCCGTGCTCTCCCCAGCCCCCCGCTGGCCATGCTTCTCCGGGGGGACCCTGGGACTCCCGAGTCCTTGGACTTCTTCATATGTCCAGTTTGGGCTTCCTGCCCAAACTGTCCATTCCAGCAACTTCTGCCCCCTTCTCTGTCCTTGCTTCTTCTGTCCAGTGCCTCCTCCCTGTTGGCCTGAAGGGAGCCGTAAGTGTAGCCCTGGCTGGAGGTGGTGGGGGCGTCGGTGGCCAAATGGAGCAGAGGACACCCGGATGGACTGTTTTGATTATTTACAGTCACACAAGGGCTCCTCCCAGCTGATGCAGATGCCATGGGTCAGGAAGGCCAATGAGAAGAGGGGCAGGAGAGGGCCATGCCTTGGCTTTCCTAGGGAACAGCCCATGCTGGAGGCAGCTCCGGCTCCCTCTTTGTGGAGATGGTCAGGATGAAGGCAAGAGTTTCCACTGGCCCTGGGGAAGCTCCCCAGCTCACCCCTCCCTCCTCCAGAGCTGGGTTGAGGCTGGGTTCTGGGTTGGGCCCTTCTGGGATCTGAAGGATGCAGGCTCTGGAGGCCAGTTGGGTGTGGCTTTGGATTTGTGTGTTCCCTGTTATTCTTTCTGCCTGTCCCTGGATCTGCTCTTTTCAGGGAAAGAGACCCCAGGGGTCCCGAGCCTCAGCCCAAACTCTTAGGGTTCTGTTTATTTATTTATTTATTTGTTCCTTTGTCCCTTATCCCCCTGAGCTCCAGGGAGAGGTCCCCCCCCACCTCCCTCCCCGGTCCTCTCTCTGAAGCCAGGGCTGCTGCTTGGCTATCAGGCACTTCCATGCCATTTAGATCTGGAGACTCCTGGCTGGGGGAGGTGGGGCAGAGCCGCCCAGCCCCACTCTCCCAAGCAGAGCTTCAGCCTCTTTTTATACGTCTGTTTATTCTGTATGTGTGTATTTGTGTGGGGGAGGTTGTCTGTTGCTTTCCTTTTTTTAAGGCTCTGGAGTGTTGTGTATGGTTTCTCTTCACATCCCAGCCTCCCCAAGCGCACTTCCAAGAAGAGAGGGGATTTCTCGGAAAAGGAGAGAGAAATCCCCTGGAACAGGGGAGGGCAGTGCCTGCCAGCTGTTGTGGACCTTCCCGAGAAATAAATATCCTCTAAGTTTTCAAACCATCCCGTCTAGCGTTGGTTGATTAGGCTGTTTCCATGGAAACCACCGAGTCTCTCCCAACACTCAAGCATTCTGGGTAACACAGACTGGACCTCACCTGTTGGCCTGCGGCCTTCATCCTCCAGGATCTGACATTGAACAAAGCGTCATCCACCCTTCCCATTTGCTTTCCACAGCCAAAGCTCTGGCCTGGGTGATACGGAGGTGAGATGATGTCCACCCCATCCAGCCCCGCTGGAGTGCTTTCTAGGAGGAGGGGAATTGGGAGAGATTTCCTTAGTTTGGAGAACATAAGCAGCTGGAGGCCTCGATGACAGCAGTCATGCCCAGGTATGGCCACAGGAGGGCAGCAGAGTCCTTATTCAGCACTTTCTTAGGGTTCAGCTCCAAAGACTAGCATCTGTTGGCGTTAGCTTGGCCTTTCAATTCTGTCCAGCCAGAGCAGAGATCACCTGCCTTGAGCATAGAGGCCAGGCCCTCAGTGTCTGCTCTGGTACTGTATTTCCCACCCCTGACAGTTGAGGGCACCCACAGAAGGCACTGGATTCCCAGCAGGAACCCTGTGGGAGCTCAGTGGGCCCACCTGAGTCTCCCTACTGCGAGAAGGAGATGCCCCCAGTTCATGAAGGCAGGAGGGCTGTAGGGAGAGCACCTACCCCAGACCCCTGGCCCATAATTAGTGCACCTGTGGTCAATTCCCATCTCTCTGGGCCTCAGTTTCTACATCTGTAATATGGATGGATGCAGTAGCTGCTAATTTCAAAGGGCTCTGACATTCTGTGGTTCTGTAGGTCTGAGAAGTCAGGTTACAGATGTATCCATGACCTTGGGCTTTAGGGGACTTTAGGAGTCAGGGACTGTGCCCTTAACTGGATCAGAGAGGGTGCTGTGCTGGCGCTGGCAGGAGGGCAGCACTGATGGTTCATCTTCACCCTCTATAACCGGGTAGGAGTTTCACCAGGTGACCTTACAGGGCCTTCCAACAATGTCACTCCTGGGCCCTGCACCACCCATTTCTTTCAACCACACGCACACCTCCCTTGGGGGCCACGGGCTCTGGGCCAGGAGCCCACATTCCTGGGCCCCAGGTGGGGGGTGGCTGCTCCAGGCTGCAGACATTTCCCACATTCCTCCCCAAGGTCAGGTGCCTTCCCTGCATTGGTTCTTAAATGTCACTGCCTGCCACAGTCCACACTGAAAGGGAGGAGGGAAGAGGGAGGCTGGGGGATGACATTCTCAGCTGATCCTGAGGCTGCAAAGTAAACAAACAGCCATAGGAGAGGGGAACATCAGCCCCGGCTACAGAGCCATCTTCTGCAGAAAAGGACGGAACAGGCCGACCCTATATTTGCCTCTTTGTGACAAGGGGCTTCTCGCTAAGCCCAGGCCCCGACTAGGAGTTGGGTTTCATTCCTCTGACAGTCACTGCCATTCCTTGTTTATGTCTGAGCCTCTCTCCACTCTGTAAAAAGGGGACAAATTGCTCCAATCTGGACCTGCCTGCCCCTCCCACCAGGGGTCACAGGGTGAGACATTGAGTCAGGGTGGCCTCTGCAGGGGACCACCCTCCTTTAGACTGCAGGACCAACGGGCAGGCTTTCTCCCCAGGGGTCCGTCCTGCAGGTCCCAGCCCCACACCTGGGGTTCAGAGGGCCCAGCCAGGCCAGCACACTCCCGCAGCCTCAGTGGCCCAGGCTGGGGGCAGCTGAGAACTCATCTCTGCTTGGTGCGGTAGTGCTCCAGCAGCACTTGGCGGGCAGCTGGCTGGCCTGGAGCCGGCGTATTTGCTGTGCCATGTTTGCTGTGCCCGTGCAGAGCTGGTGCTACCTGCCAGCCTTGTGGAAACGGTGGCACTGCAGCAGGTGCAGCCTGGGCCCACACCAAAGCCTTCAGACGGCACGGGGCAGAGGGCAGTGACCTGACCCCCGCACCTCCAGGTGACTCAAGGGTGATTCTGGGGAGAGGGGGAGGCAAAGGAGGAAAGACCTGGGGCCACAGGGTGGGAGAGAAGGGGAGCTTTAGCTGGGACGCCTGGATGGATCCACGTGGCAGGCCCCCGTCAGTGACAGGGCCCTTAAGTGAGGTCTGGTTTCCAATGTAAGAGCCTGGGCTTTGGAGCCTGCAGCTCTGGGCTCCAGTCCCAGGGCTGCCACTCACCTCAGACAAGGTTCCAGTCTCAGATTAGCCTCCTCCTCTGCCCATAGGAAAGCAAATGGCATCTGGCTTACAGGTTTGGGGTGCAGGAGAGAGGACATTCTGCGTGTCACACCTTAGCCTGGTGCCTAGAACGTAATAAGGGACTAACCAAGGCAAGTTATGACTCCTCCTCCTTCCTGAAGCCAAGGGGATGTTCAAGTGCAGAACTGCTCAGAGACGTCTAAGGCAGACCCTACAGAAACGAGCAAGGCTGAGGGTGACTGAGGAGGTCTTGGCCTCCAACTCCTGAAGGCTCAGTAGAGGCCCTCACAGCTCCCCTTCCCTGCGAGCTGAGAGCCTGCTTATTCCAGACACCTTTCCTCTAGGACTTGCAGACAAAGCCGGCCCAGTCCCAGGGAGTCAGGCCCCAGCTTGAGACAGGACTGGATGAGGCCTGCCTGGCCCAGGCCGGCTGCCTCCACCCGGGTCCTGTGAGTATATCAGTGCTTGGGGCCCAGGCTCCTCCAGACCACGGGCCCAGGTGTGTGCTCAGGAATCAGCATCAGCAGGCCCAGGTTTGAGTGGAGGCTCAGCCACTCAGCGCTGGCTGTGAGGTTGCAGGCTTCCGTCTCCTCGTCGAAATAAGGATGCCTGGGCTGCCCAAGTGGCAGGGCATTCGTGAGGCTCGGAGGAGATGTCACATATGGGTGCCTGCACCCCAGGTTCCCAGATCTCTCTCCCTAAGGGAGACAACTGTCAGGATGCTGCTGGGCCATCTGGGGTCCCCACAGAGGGTTCTGACCTGCTCGGGGCCAGGCCTGGGGCAGGGCTTGAGAAAGTGGCTGGCAGTGGCCCCTCAGGCTGAAGGCTTGTAGCCAACCCCCCAGTGGAGCTGGAAGGAGGAGGCTCGGCCTCCACCACGCGTGCGGGGACAGAGGTGGAGAGGGAGGGAAGGCTGGGACTTGTCCCAGCACATCCAGACCTGCCAGCAGGACCTGAGTCACCCAGCTAGCTAGAAGGACAGTCTAGGTCGGTGACGGCGGCACTGCTTCCCACACTCGGGTCCTCACAGAAGAGCCCTCCCTCCCTCCCCGGTAGCCGATCCCTGTCTTTGGTTCCCCCGCCCTCCAAAGTCTAACTGTCAAGATGAGGGGCCCAGTGGTGCTCAATAGACCACCTCGGCCATGCCCCTGCCCCCAAGGCAGCCACCCACCAAGTTGGCTCTGCGTCCAAAAGCACCCGGAGGAGATTCCACAAGCTCTGGGTGCCTGGACCCTGCTGCCGGCCAACCTCCCAGCCTAAAAGGTCCTTTAATTGCCTTACTCTGGTTGTTCTTGTAGCGATTTCAGCTCACTGAAGAGAAGACTAAAGTAAATCCTTTAGAAAGATCTGGGTCTCCAGCTGGTTTGGGCGCTCTGATCTCTGGGCTCCTACAGGAAGGCTGAGTTCTCTCTGTACCACTCTCTTGGGTCCCTTTGTTCTTTTTCTACCTGAGCCCAGCCCCAAGCACCCAGAGTTGAGGTGGAGGTGAGGAGGAGAAGATTTCCCACGAAATTGGGCATTAAATAAACTCATGCAAGAGACAAGTCACCAGCACAGACCTGTTATATGTCTCTGGCTGGTCCCCCCCTCATCTTCTCACCCAGGCAGGGCCAGGCCAGGCCAAGGATGGGAAGACCTGAGCGATGGCAGCATGGATGCTGAGGAGGAAGGGGCTGACCAGGGGTCCCATTCCTTCCTCTGCATTTCCTTCTCTGCTGGTCTTGGAGCTCTCATCAGAGATGGGCAGCCTGTAGTCCAGGTAGCCTGTAACCCAAACCGCTAGCTTTAGGTTCAATGAAATTCAAGAAATGCAGTTTTGAACACCTGCTCTGTGCCAGGCACTCAGACACAAAGAAAAGTAAGACATGGTCCATGCCCTCATGGAGCTCACAGCCTAGTGGGGACACACATACACACACACAGCCCTCTAACACAGAGGCAGGAAGAGATAAATGCTGTAGCAGGGGATGGGGTGGGAAGTCCAGGGAGGGAGAGCTCCACTCTGATAGGGACCTTTGGGGAGGTTTCTCAGAGCACTGAAGGATGGGCAAGAGGCAAGAAGGGAGAGTGTCCCAAGCAGATAGTTTTGGTCAGGTTCTGGGCTTGCAGGTGAGACAGAGCCATCGTTACATGGTTTGAAGGTATATGCGGTGTTTCAGGCATCAGTACTGCCCAGCCTACACCCCAGAGGGCAGGATACCTGGGGAAGGGGCTTCTAAGGCCACTCCAGTGAGAGGGAGAGGGAAGAGGGGAAGGGAACCCCCACTCCAGAACTTATGGGACTTGGGGGTTTCAGAGGGGTGTTGGTGCTTGAAAGAGAAAGGGAAGGTGAGGGGAGTTTGGGGAGAGAAGGGAAAGGGTGAGCATTCTCCTCAGGAAGATCTGGGACCATCCGGAAGTCTAGGGACCTGGGGGCTAACACTCAACTATGCTGTGTGATACTGAGACGGTCATGCAACCTCTCTGGGCTTTAGGGTCCCCACCTCCACACAAATGGAGAATTTAGGATGGAGAGATTGACGAAGCTAGTGAGTTTCTGGGAAATCCAGGAAGTATCTCTGTGAAGCAGACTCAAGGGCAGGCTCCCGGTGTGGTGGAGAGGCGGCTTGGTTTGGGTGAGGTCTGTGAGCAGGAATGCATGCAGACAGAGGAGTCCGGACCGGTGTTCTAACCGTGGGGAGTCCTCACTGCTGGACGCCCAGGTTGGGGGGAGGGCATCTGGAGGTGAGTCGGAGAGCAAGTTTGGCTCCAAAGGCTCTCCTGGCCTCCCTCTCACCTTTCCCCGGGAGCAGGGCAAAAGATGAGAGAATGCCAGGGTTCTCTTCTCCACTTGGCAGCTGTGAGATTAAAAGGGAGGTGACTTCCACGCACAGCCGTGGTCTGCTCAGGTATGATTTTGAGGGTGTGGGGAGACCCCTCCCCCCCCCGGCCCAAAGTCATCGAAATATCAATCCCTTTTCCTATCCAAGGCCTCACAGCTAACAGTGCTTTTTGTGTACATGGATTCATTTTATCTCCACCATAACCCTAGTGGGTAGCTAGAGGGGTGACATGAGACTCCACTTATGGATAGCAAACCGAGTCTCAGAAAGATGAGGGGAACTTACTCATGGACACAGCTGGTGAATGGCTGCCCCAGGACAAACCCAGGCTTGCTGACAATGCCACCGCAGCTGTAGCTGAAGCCTGACACCCACAGGTAGGCTAAGCGTTGCTTGTTACATGTACAAACGCAGGTGCCCCTACGAGGGGTAAACCTTGAGCCATTCACACCTTAGTATGAATTCGTTTATCCCACTGAACACTTTCTTTACTCTGCCAGAGAAAGAGAAGGTTAGGGTTTGAGAGGCTGAAGAAAAAACATTTTCAAGGAGGCAGAAAGGGAAAAAAAATTTTCTACAAATTTCATTGACTTTCTATTTTTTCCCAAGGCTAAGTCCTTTGAGCCACAGAGCTTAATGCCAACCCCAGAGGGAAAAGCCTAGGGAGGATCCAAAGAAACAATTTATTCATCTGTTCATCAAACCTACATGAACATGTTTTATGTAAGAGATGGAGGATACTGAGGTGAACTAGACAAACTCTTTCTCTTCAAACATCTCAAAATCTATCCAGGAAGACAGAGGTAAAAAAATGACAACAGAGGGCTTCCCTGGTGGCTCAGTGGTTGAGAGTCTGCCTGCCAATGCAGGGGACACGGGTTCGAGCCCTGGTCTGGGAGGATCCCACATGCCGCGGAGCAATAAAGCCCATGCGCCACGGCTACCGAGCCTGTGCTCTAGAGCCCGCGAGCCACAACTACTGAGCCCGAGTGCCACAACTGCTGAAGCCCGCGTGCCTAGAGCCCGTGCTCCGCAACAAGAGAGGCCACCGCAATGAGAAGCTCGCGCACTGCAGCAGGGGGTGGCCCCCGCTCACCACAACTAGAGAAAAGCCCGCGGGCAGCAACGAAGACACAATGCAGCCGAAAATAAATAAAAAAAAAAAAAAAAAAAAAAAGACAACGGAGCTTGGTAACTGCTAAAACGAAGTTATGATCTAAGAAGGAGCAGCTAGCTGCTGGAGGGGAGCTGGATTAGCAAAGTTCTCTTCCCTCGATGACACATCTTTCTTCACACATTTTTCGCCCATCCCAGCACCTCATAAGCCTTCCAGCCAGACAGTCCTTTCTGTCACCTCACTTAAGTCTCTCTTGCTCAGCAGTGCCCAGTACCCCTGGCCATGCCCAGTGATCCCAGCCTGTGACCTCAGCAGCTAGGTGAAGGGCCATGAGGCCTATATGGAATCTCTGGCCAAGACTCCCATTATACATATGAGGAAACTGAGGCCCAGATAGAGGTGGTGACTTGCTTGAGATTGCCACAGTGAGGCGGTGCTGAGCCTGGGCTCTCACCTGCAGCTGTGCACATCACGGCAAGCACACCTGGAGGGGTTTGGCCGAGGAACCCCTGTGCTCTGTACAGGGTCGGAGAAGGAAGGTAAGGTGGCTGAGGGGGAGGCAGTAGAGGAAGGTAGAGGAAGCTCTGAAGCCGAGGAGAAAAGAGAGGGCAGGGAAGAGGGCACTCATCAGGAAGGGCTCAGATGGTGACAGGGCAGCAAACTTTCTTCTAGAGGTCGGCCTCAGGAGTTCCCTGGTGGCCTAGTGGTTAGGATTCCAGGCTTTCACTGCCGCAGCCCAGGTTCAATCAATCCCTAGTCGGGGAACTGAGATCCCGAAAGCCGCGTGGCGCGGCCAAAATAAATAAATAAAGCCCGGCATCATCATCCACTGTCTGTCTTACTGAACCCTCAAAGGCCAGGCCTACTTAAAATTAAATGTAAGTTAATTAAAATTCAATAAAATTAAAAATTCATTTCCTCGGCTGCACTAGCTACATTTCAAGTGCTCAGGAGCTACGTGTGGCTGGTGTCTGCCGTACTGGACAGCACAGATGGAACGCATTTCCATCATGGCAGAAGTGCTGTTCCAGACACTTGACATGTATAATCTCATTTAAATAATATTTCCTGAGAATGATTAATACATGTTTGTCGTAGAAAATTTGAGGGAACTTCAGTCACAGATGATGCCCTCCACCCACTATTAGCATTTGACATACATCTTTCTAGCCTTTATTTTTCCTTTAAAAGAAAATTCAAATAATGCACAGTCGGTGTAAAAAATGCAAACAATATGGGGGCTGGAGAGTAAAAATGTTGTCCCTCCGCAGGGGAAAGCCCTGCCAGCAGCTTGGCACGTGTTCCTCCTGAGTCTGCCTTTCCCTCAGCCCCACGGTCTCAGCGACACTGAGGGGCTGCTTTAACCACAGAATCTCTATTTCACTGGCTCTGCCCTCATCCACCTTCGAGAAGACTTCCGGTCCCTCCCCTTCCACTAACCCGAAGTGCCACAGGCCCGGGACCCTCGCAGTGGCCTCTGCTTTGGACCCAGAAGCCCCTCTCTCCTCTTCCCTCACCCAGCCCTGCTCCCTGCGACACCTCATCAGGTCCTGGGGAAGGGGTGCTATATCTTGTTACCTCACCCCCGTCATTTCTCCCAGCCATCCTCGGAGGCCACGGCAGAATAGCAGAGTGATCCAGAGCGCGGGCCCTGGGATCAGACAGTCACAGGTTATGTCCCAGCTCTACCACTCATCAGGATTCCCGAGATCCTGCACGATGTATCTGAGCCTCAGTTTTCTCATCTGAAGGTTGGAGATAATATCTACCTCAAACTGTTTGCTGTGAGAGTTAAATGAGATAATAGATGTAACACATTCTGCATTTCGAGATAGTAATTATTGTCATTTTGCAGATGAGAAAACTGAGGCTCAGCGAGACCTAGGTACTTCTCAAGGTCCTGCTGGCAGGAGGTGGCAGGAACCAGGGTTCTAACCTATGTCTGTCTGGCTCCAAAGCCCACGCTGCTGACCCCACAGGGCCATCCCTTTCTTAACCTCGCTCCTACCCTCCAGAACACCTTCATATGGGTCCAAAAAAGCAAAGAAGCAAGGGAGGCAGCAGGAGAACTGTCAGGTGGCTCTAAACCTCAGACTTTTCCCAAGTCAGAGGCCTGCCAGAGCCAGGAGGGCAGCAGTCTCCTGTCATGCGGTCCCCCAGCTTCCCACTGCAGACTGGGTGTCCTGCTGCTTGTGTCTGCTCTCTGCAGACCTCAGTTTCTCCGTATATATAACAACCCTGACAGTCTGTCATTTTGCACTTCTGTGACCTCCAACCCCAGAAGTCATCAGGGACCCAGACTCGACTGGAGGCAGGAGGCCAGCCCTGTGCCTCAGACCAGACCAGGCCCTGGTGAGGGGCTGACCCGCAGTTACCTCACTCTCCCTAGGCTCCCCTGGGGCCCCGAGGTGGGGCGTGGTGCTCGACAGGCCTGCTGGGTGAGGGCAGGTTTGGAAGGAGGTTTAGGAAGGGTGTGGCAGGGAGGGTGTGCCTGGCAGGCTCAGGTGAGGTCACTAGAGAGGGGGCACACCTGCCAGATTCCTCGGCTGTGCCAGACAGGGCCGGGCAGCTTCCCCTGCAGACCACGTCTCTGGGCTCCTCTGTGGGACCCCCATCCTTCGTGAAGGGTGAGCGGAGTTGGACGAACTCCCCTCAACATCCATCCAAGGCCAGCTCACAGGCCCTCCCCTGCTGGGTGGTGGGCCAGGAGGGCCCCAAGAGCTGTGAGGACAGGAGTGGGAAACCTGTCCTCATCGGCCCAGCTGGCCAGAGGCTTGTCTCCCCCAGCAACCCTCCCCAGAGGGAGCAGGAGCAGACAATGGCCATGGGTGATTCACCAGTGAGCCATCTTCCCATCCCCACCCCTCTGGCCTGCCTAGGACAGCCCATCCTGTCTTTCAACGGGGCTGGAGACCAGCCTTTCTGGCCATCAGCTTCCTCTCTCCTCACCCAGCCCTGCTCCCCGCTGTGTGCAAGACAGCAGGGTCCATGGAGGAAGGGGTTCGACCACAGTTGATCCAGGCAGTCAGAGAAGACTCCTTTGTGAAAGCAGGCAGAGGCCACAGCGGCCCAGATCTGGCTTGCTGTTCCCTGCCCTGCCCCTTCTCCCCTCTACAAGGCAACACCCATTCTCCCTGAGTCCCACGGGAGGAATGGTCATTGTCTCTTCTTCCTCTTCTTCTGGGATAGAGCTTAGACCCTGTAATTTCTTCCCTTCCAAAAGACCAAATATGTGGGGTAGTGGGGAGTTCCAGTCCAAGCACCCCATGAAGCTCACTGTTAGAAAATATTTCCTTTTACTGAGTTACTATCTGCCTCCCTATAGAATCCACTAGACAGCACTTCAAGAATTTAATGTCCACTCGCAGTCTCCATCTACTCTGTAATTCTTTGCTCTGAGCCAAATACCCTCAGTTCTTTTAGTCATTCCTCCTAAGACTGGTTTCAAGACATTTTGACAGCTTGACCTGTGTCCCCTGGAAATATTTCCATTTATCTGCATTCTTATAGTAACATGGTATCTAGAATGGGACTTGGCATTCCAGTCAAAATCAGGCCAACATAGAGAACAGTACAGAACAATCAATCACCTCCTAGACTTTGGCATGATATAGATCCCATGAGCTCTATTGTCTTGCTGGCCTGCATTGAACTTGGGCTCAGCAAACACCTCCTTGGCGATTTTGGATTCATGTGGCTGTTTAGACATGTCCTTGTTGAGTGGGTACACATAGGTCACTCAGCCTGCGTGACTGTTGCCTCCAACGATTCGGAGGCCCCTCGGCCTTCCTGGGTCGGGGTTCCCTGGCAGATGACCCCCAGGGATGAAGCCCAAGGCTCAGGCAGTGGCTCTCAACAGGTCTTCACTTGTCCACTCTCTTGAGGGTCTGATGAAAAGCTCTGCATCATCTTCCTAGAAAACGTACTTTCTCAAAAAACCTACAAATGCCACCAGGACTCCCTGCAGAACATCGGGACCCCAGGTTAGGAATCCCCATCTGGAAGATGATGCCTGAAAAGTAAACTCTGAGACAGCCTCCCTGTTCTAACCATGGGGGCTCAGGACTCCCACAAAGTAACAGCCTTTCACACCAGTGCTGTGCTTTACAGCTCACAAAGTGTGTTCACACATACTGCCTCGGACAGACCTTAGAGTACAGATTATACTTGAACAAATAGGAGGTCAACGTCCACTGACTTGACCAAGGTCACACAGCCAATCTGGGCAGAGCCAACACTCTCCTTCTCACATGGGGCCTCAGAGGAGCCAACACAGTCTGTCCGACCGTGGGGAAGACACAACAGAGAAATGGCTGCCCTTGGCCTCAGGGGAGATTGGTCCTGACCGATCCTGACCGTGCCCAGCGGGCTCCTGCTGCTGCTCCAGAGAGACACACCCAACCTGCCCCCGTGCTGAGCTGTGCTTCTAACAGCCTCCTTCGTGGCACAGCAGTGAGGGGCCAAGCTACCAGGCTGCAGCTTGTGAGAGAGGAGAGACAAGGGCAGAAACCAGGCCTGGAGCCTGAACCCCAGGAACCCGGGGGACAGAAAAAGAGCCCCTGGACCCTGCCTCTCCCTAGACAGCACACACCTTACTTGGCGGGGGCATATCCGAGGATAAAATGGGGCTGGAGAGCGGGTGGCAGTCAGGATACTGGAGCACATCTGAGAGAATGAGGTTTACATACAGGCACCAGACTTGACTGTCTGAGGTCAGTGTTTAAGTTTGCAAGGAATTCTTTCTCCTTAAAAACCCCTCTACTTGACTCAGAAAACTCCTCAGCCTGCAACACTCAGCTCACTCCCTCCATGAAGCTTTCCCCAATGTCCTGTGTAATGACGGTGCCCCTAGCAGGCTGGAGCTCTGGACTCAACATCCCACCCTGGTCCCTGGCAACAGGGGCTCAATCCATGTTTGTTCAGTAAGCTCTAGACACCAGAAATGACTGACTGTCTTTTGTCTCTACCTGTTCTGTGACTTCGAACTGGGTCCCAAACCTCCATGGTCAACGAAAGCCAGCCCGCCTCAATACACACACTCACCCACTTTAACTGGAAGCCAATAATGGCCTTTAGAAACCCTCTCAAGAAGCATCTAACAGGTTTTCCCAGGCTGGGACGTGGCGAGGGAGAAGGATCAAGAAAGAATACTGTCATTTTTATGTCTTTCCCCAAACTGGGTTATTTTCCTTTGCTCCAAACAGTTGGCAGAGATGTGTGGGCAGAGAAAGGGTCTGGAACTTGGCGTGTTGCTCTGCAGGCATCTGGGTGGTTCTCCACCCTCAGCTGGTTTGCAGCCCGGGCTGGGGCTGGGGGTTGCTAAAGGGAGGGGCCTGGCGTGCAGTGGGTGGGTTGCTGCTCGGGCCTTTGATCATTAACTCTTATCAAAAAGAGTTCATAAATTTGTGTTGGTTTTATGCATCTTTCTCCTCCACCGGACTCTGGAGGGTGGGAACCACATTTATTCAATTCAGAATCCTCAGGGCTGGGTACAATGCCAAGTATAGAGTAATGCTAAATACATGTTGAAGGCAAAAAAATAAAATAATTTTTTAAAAAAGCACCAAAACCTCCCTCCTAGTCTTATTTCTGGGGCACCCCTGCCTCTCTTAAAGGAAAGAGCTTCTTAGAGCTTCCCTATGCTGATGGGAGGAGGGACCTGTCATTGGCCTCCATTCTAGCTGGAGGTGTGGGTCCTTCTCCCCTGGGCTGCTCCTAAGACTAGTTCTTTGTCTCTGTTATTTCTAGCCCCAAACGTGTGTCTTAGGTTTCCTGCCACCTGGCCTGACGGCCCAACCGCCCCAGCTATATCTCTGCACAGCCCCAACCAGACATGGAGATTCACCCCTGGCTTCCTGACAGCTCTCACCCCTATGGCAACCACAACTATTTTTAGCAGAGGTCAGGGGGGCCGAATGACCTCACTGCCTCATGTTTTTGACATCCTCCGGAGACCTCAGTCCTCCCAACGTTGGGTCTCACTTTCCACTGCTTTTGCTCATCCTCCAGCTGCCTGGGTTTCTTGGAGTGAGTCTCGGGCCCAGCTCAGGGAAGACCCTTTGTCCCCGCGGCCCCTCCTGGCTGTAACCCCCAGCCCTCAGCATTTAGGGCCCGCAGACCCATTCGTTTTTCTCAAAGTTGTCAGAAATTCTCCATCCTTTCCTGGGTCAGAATCCCAACATCTGACTCAAGTTCTCAGTCTAACCTAAATCTTTCCCGCTGTCAGGGTTGCCAGATTTAGCAAATAAAAATACAGAATACCCATTTATAATTTGAATTTCACATAAACAACAAATAATTTTTTAGTTCAGCATGTTTTAGGTAATATTACACTAAAAAAGTATTCATTGTTTATGTGAAATTCAAATTTAACTGGGAATCCTGTATTTTATCTGGCAACCCTACCTGCTGTATTCCTTCTCAGTAGAGCAGCAGTTATTAAATGTTTTGGTCTCAGGATCCCTTTATACTCTAAAAACTTATTGAGGACACTCAAAGAGCATTTATATGGGTGAACTGATGTTTATCATATTAGAAATTAAAAAATATTTATTAATTTATTTTAAAATAAGTTTAAAAAAGTGACAGTAATAACTCATTACACATTTACATATACAAAACATTTTCACAAAAACTTGCTATATTTTCCAAAACAAACAAAAAAAATAGTGAGAAGAGTGGCATTGTTCTACATTTTTTGCAAATGTTTTTAATGTTTGGCTTAATGAAAAAGAGACAGATTCTTTTCTTTAAAATTAAAAAATTTAATTGTGGTAACAAAATACATAACATAAAATTTATCATCCGAACTGTTTTAAGTGTGTAGTTTGAGTGTATTAAGTATGTTCACATTGCTGTGCAGAGTTGGAGTCTTATGTCTCCTTCAGCATCTGGTCTGTTATAATATCACACACCATGAAGCTTCTGGAAAATTCCACTGTGCACTCATGAGAGAATGAAAGTAAAAAGGCAAATGATGTTTTCATATTATGATGAAAACAGTTTTGACCTTGTTTTCCTCTGAAAGGACTTGGGGAACCCCCAGGGGTCCCTGACCACACTTTGAGAGCTGGTGCACTAGAGCAACACCAGAGGCTTCAGTGGCGATCAGTAGCAGCAACCTTGCCCCTGACATTGATTTGGGGTGGATATGACACACTGCACACATAATTTAATGTGATTCCAAGCTGGTTCTTATTTCTGAGATAGGTAGTGGGGGTGGGAGGTGGCTGAGGCCGGATCTTGCCTAGTGCCTTAGCAGGGATGAAAAAAAATGGGTCTAGAAAGACTCGGACCCAAGGGACCTAGGGGTGGCACACAAGTTATGAAGTGGACCAAGCTGAGTTAGAGAGAGAGAGACAATTCTGCCTCATCTTAAGGCTCTGAGAGGCTCTAAAGAAGGTAAACTCCTCCAGGCAGGGAGAAAAGAATGGATGGGCTCCTGGGGACATGGTCAAAGAACCAATGTCCTCGCTGCCCCAACCGGCCCCAACCATGGCTGGTAAGGAGGGAGCTGACCACCTTACTTCCCCGTCCCTCCCTGGTGTTCATCTGCTCATTCTGACCCTCTCTCTCATTTCCTGCCACGGCTAGTGGTTGTGAGGAAGGACGGCTGGGCCCTCACATTTCAACTGAGTGGACTCAAGTGAGACCCTGCCTTGGGGCCTAGACACCTAGAGACTTTAGTTAGTGGGGGGCTTATTCCTTTACTGACCAATCTAGTGACAAAAGAGTGGGGACCCAAAACAGCCAGTGGTCCATCCCTCGTCCACACAAGTGGTCCCATTACAACCAAGTCCAATGGAACACTAGTGTCCTACACATTTTTTGTACCAGACATACACCCTTAGCACACTCACCTCTGGGCTGTTCACGATCATCCTGTAGGTGTTATTTTATAGCTTCAACTTTATTATATACAAATTCCTTGAAGGGGGGAACCATGCCTTTATTGCTTCTGTATTTTCCACAGCACCTAGAACAAAGTAAGGTCTCAATACACATGGATGGGTTTATTAGGGGATGGCTTTTCACTGATTCAACTATCAGAGTCCCATTTCTAAGGGGCTGGGGCCGGGAGAGCAGGTGGAGGCCCTTTATTAAACATTTATTGAGTACCTTCTCCCACTCCTTAGTTTCTTTGGGGAGGCGTTGCTTACAAAGCACATTCATGAGTCATCCAGTTTAATCCTTGGGGCAACAGGACTGGTGTGAGTGTGCTGTGAAAGGGGCTCTCTAAGTGACTGCACTGTGTTCTGCCTAAAGGAGGAACGTGCTAAGCCAGGAGCTTGTCTCTGGGGCAACAAATACATGTGTGGGATGTCCTCCAGAGCTGTACTGGGGAAGCGCGTCCTGAACACGGCCACCTGGTGCGGCCTGGCTGAGAGGCTGGTACTCCACGAAGACCGTTCATGGTCACAGCGTTCCCTGCCCAGCTCCCGTGCTCCCCGAGTAACCTTCCCACTGAATCTCGGCTTCCCCTCGTGTGAAATGGCCAACAGACAGCGAATGTGCTCATCAGCAAACCCGAGTGTCTGGTTGGTTTCACAGCAGTTATATTTTTCATTATAAATCAACAATTGACATTCTGGCTGGGTCTGTTCATCTCCTGGAGCTTTGTGAGTCTGCCCCCTAGTCTCCTGGGCCTGTTGCAAGCAAGGTTTCTGAGCAGCCACGTGAGGCCCAGACCCTGAATTGTGAAAGGGTCTCAAGGGAGACCTGGCCACTGTGTGAGGCTCTGAGGAGGAGACAGCCAGCTCTCCCCAGGTGCCACCTGGCCAACGGCTTTTCCATTCACAGAGAACTGGGCACTGGGCTGGGAGGCAGAGCAAGCCAGGGGTCCCTTAGCACAGGGGGGCTCCCTCCATGCCAGCGGCTGGCCTGCTACCAACCAGGGGCCCACCTGCTTGATGGGCACAGCCAAGGATCAGGAAGACACTGCAGGCCAGGCTGGAGGGTGATTCAGAATCCAGCCGGGGAAATTTAAAAGGTCACTGCAACCTTTCCCCGGGGTCTGGGTGAGGCATGTGGTCAGCCCTGCTGGGATAGCTGAGTGCCTGTGCTGAGCCCAGGTCAGCGCCGCCTGGAGCTGCATTCTCCTAGGAGGGGAAAGCAGTGAGGAGTAGGGAGGGGGTGGTGCTGGCTGGGCCCTCGTTTCCACCCGGAAATGGGATTTTGGCCTCTTGGGCTGGGAAAATCCTGGCCGGCACTGTCTGTTTATCAGGGAAGCTGAGTCAGTCTCCTATCTCCTAAAAAACTGCTGTTTCTAAAATTTCATTGGTCAACACCTCTCCCAATGCCTTCCTTTTCTCTGGGGAATTCCTTTGGGGGCGGGGGACAGTGGGGGAGAAATTGGCTCTTTCCTAGAGACTGAGACCTGAAATCAGAGTTTTTGCCCATTTATGGACTTAAAGCCCCCCTCCCCAACCCTAGGATGACTCATTCCCCCAACTTGACCTAAATGCCCCCAGAGGGGAAAAGGTGAAATTGAGAAGGTGGGATTAGCTGGGGGAGAGGACTGGTGGCTGGAGTGAGGAGGGAAGAGCCTGAAAAGCAATGGGGAATTCTTCTGAGAAACAATCAGCGAAGGGAGGATTTTAGAGCCAAAAGGAGGCAGAATAAGAGTGAGAGAGGGAGAAAGAGAGGTTTGTATCCCAGAGAGAAGCTGTGTGCCCAGTGGCATAAAATTCCTCTAAAGGCAGCAGCTCTGTAGAGGTAAGTTAAGGCTCTCACCTGGAGTCAGTTCTCAAACTTTGGTGTCATCAGAGCCACTCACCAGGCTTGTTAAAAATGCAGATTCCCAGGCCCCTGTGGGCTGCGCTCAAGCTCCCCAGTGATCTGAAGCAGGAAGCTCTGAAACACAGGAAGAGAACTGGGAATCCGGGAGCTGGCTTGTTCTTTGGGGCCTGGGTTGTACAAGGCAACTCCCATCCCCTCTGCCAGTGTCAGAGGCAGAGCCCTGGCCCAAGGGTGACATTTCCAATGTTCTTGTAAAATCTGTAAAAGCCTTAGAAGATGCACAGTCGTAAAGTTTCAGAGCGGGAGGGTCTTGAGAAGTCTTTTAGTACAGCCCTCTCGCACAGGAAGACTCGGTTCTACAATGGACTGTTCCCCCCCCAACCCTGCCCCCCAGCCTTCTCCCAAGGCTGGGAGAAGCCCCGTTGTCTTCCTCAGGAGAGGAAGTTGTCTTCCAAACAGACAGAACTGCCTTCCCAACTCAGCAACACCCACCTCCCCCGCTGTCAAGCTTTCACAAACAACTGATCGGCTATACAAATAACTGCTTTCCTATTCAATAAAACCCTAGAACCTTTAGAACTCAGAGACTTCAGAGATCAACTAAGGTGATTTTCCACCCAAAGCAGAAATTCTTTCCTAGCAACAACTCCTAAATCTCTATCTCCAACTCACATCTCTTTCCCAAATTCCAGACTCCTTATACCTCTTATCGCCCCTGGAGGTCGAAGCACTCCCTGGCTTCCCCCACCCCCCTCCACCTGCAACCTTCCTTTCCCCCTCTCGAATAGTGGACACGCCATCCCTCAAGTCCTTCAGGCCACCCCCATCCCCTGGCTGTTCTCAACAAGCAGCCAGAGGAATTAACAAAAAAAATCCTTAGTCAGATTATGCCATTCCTTTTGCTCTAAACTTCCCACTGGCTCCCCATTTCACTCAGAAAAAAACCATAACCTGTGTAATGGCTCACAAGGCACTAGGTGCTCTACTCCCCGACCCCTGCTGCCTATCTTGACCCTCTCTCTGCTACTTTCTCCTTCACTCACTCTGTTCCAGCCTCAATGGCTGTTTTTGTTTTTGTTTTTTTTTAAAGTGCCACACAAAGGCAATTTTAATTTGCTAAAACAAACAAACAAAAAAAAACCAAACAGAACGAACTTTTTCTTACTGCTACATCTACCATCTTAAAAAAGCGACACCCAGAATTTAAATAACCTATTTTCAGGTGTTACTTAAACAAAAGCATTTGTGTAAGTATTCTTGTAAGAAAAACCAGTGGCAAACAAACAACACCAGAGCCCAGACGCATAATTCTGGCTACGAATTTTAAATTAGGTTTTATTTTTCTGTCCTGAAAATTCTGTTTACTAAAACTTCATAGTATAATAGAAACAGACACATAAATCCACTGAGCCTCTGCGTAAACAAACATTTTCAGACTTTACTCCTGATGCATTCTTCAAATTACCCACAAAAAACTAACTGCTTATAAAGAATGTTTTAGGCTATGCTGATGATTTAAAAACAAGCACACAACCAACATAAAAACAAAGAATCTTCCTCTTTTTCAGGAGAAACGTCTTATGTGAAGTTATCCTCTTGAAACATGTTTGGTGTCAATTCTGGGTGAACCAGGATGACCGCTTCCGTTCTCTCTCAATGATCCTCTTGCCCTGATCTTGCTTGGAGGGTGTCTCCCCCAAGTACAGCACCATGGTCTCCACGGTAGGAGCCTTGAAAGGGCCTCCCTCTTGCTTCTCTATCTGTCGTCTGATTTCCGCTGTCTCTTTACACACCTTCTCATAGCAATAGCCACAGAGGACGTGTTTCTGTTTCAGGTGACCACATTCAGGAGAAATGTCTCTATTGTTCTTAACTTTAATAAGCTTATGAGGGTTTCTTCTCCTACACCTGTTAACTTCAATGCTGCGTCTGTTTTGGGGAGCTGCCATCCAAAAGATGCTCTCCAAGAAGCTGGAAATCTCCTTACTTCCATTGGTATCATTTGCTGGTTCTGTAAGTATAGCTGGACCTTGGACCGCTAATGCTGGTCCCCATTGAAGACTGGGAAAGCCTGGCCGGCTCTGCCGAAGTTTCCGCTGCAGCTGCTCCCAACATTTCCGGAGGAGTCCCTGGGCTGCGGGCCACGGCAGAACCATCACCACCGGCATGGCAGGTGCCGCGTTGCTCGCCCGAAAACCACAATGGTTGTTTTAGAACTTGCCTGATCTGCTCCCACCTTAAGGCATTTGTATTGTCTGTTCCCTCCACCTGGAACACTGTTCCCCCAAATATCTATGTGGTTAGCACCTCCCTCCTTCAGGTCTTTGCACAAATGCCACCTTCTCGATGAGTCCTTCTCTGATCACCCCAATTTAAAACGTTATTCCCTGTCCCCTTCCCATTCTCCTCATGCTTATGACCTGTTAATATACTATATAATTCACCTATTTATTATATCTATTGCTTTGTCTATCTTCCTCCACTAGAATGGAAACCCTATAAGGGTAGAGATTTTTGTCCGTTTTGTATACAGCTGTATCCCCCCAACCCCAGTCTCCTCTTAAAAATGCCCAGGCTCCTCAGCTAGCCCTTTGTCCTGGGTTCATCGCGGTCCAGACATGCTCTGGCTGTCAGTGAGTCTCTGGATTCTGACTTGCAGAGCTGAGCAGAAGCTCTGGTGGGATGTGGGCGCTGTGTCACGCGGGGGACTGTTGAAGTGCCATTTCCCCTTCCCACCAGCCCATCAGAAGGTCCAAGGCAGCCTGACTGGATGGGGTCTGGGGAGAAGGGAAGGGCTCCTCCTGACATGCCTGCCGTGGGGGTCTCCCCGCTCTGCGCAGAGGAGCCTCGGTACTACCCAGTGAGGGGGTTTCCACTCAGGGACAGCCTGGATGGACTTGCCCCAGGAAAGGGCTGAGGGTAAGGTGAGAATTCTGACCAAGACTTTCTTGTCTTGGTTTCTGAAGGCCCTTTCCTGTCTCCCAAAGTTGCCCCCGGTGGTTGTCTGGGTTATTCACATTCCAGAAGCACTGATGTGGCACTAAATATTCCTAGGGCTCCAGCCTTCCACCCCTGGGGCCCAGAGTCATCTCTTTGAGCCTGCTTTCTGGAATGTTTTTGGTATGAAGCATCCTGGCAAGTGAGGGGAAGCTCCGTGCAAATGGAATCCCTGAGCCTGGGTCTCTAGGGGCTGGAGTAATAGACATTCTCTTCCCACCCAGAGTCTCTTTCCCCAGCGGGCTTCCGCCACATCCATGCCCTCTCCTGCCCACCCCTCCCAGCCCCTGGCTTGGAAGAAGTTAAGCAAACAGACCTCAAAGAGGACAAAGATCTCAGGACCAAGTACCTTTGCATACCCTCCTCTTCCTAGAAATCCACCCCGCCAGCAGTGCTAGTAGGATGGGCTGCAGGGGCTTGGCGTCCCTTCTCTCCTCCCGTCCTGTCTCCCCACTCTAGCTTCTCCGTGTTCTCACTCACCCTTTATTTCCCAGCTCCCTTTTGGGGCTTTGGAGGTAAGGGGAAGGCATTTGGGGCAGAAGGAATTGCCATACTCCTTGTGCCTGGACAAGAGTGTGGCATGTAATAGTGTCTCAATAAGTATTTGTAGTTCCATTCACTGATATTCTCCCAACTCTCCAAACCCAATCTAGTTTAAATGAGCCCCCCATCGCCCACTCCGCTAAGATTTGGCATCCCTCAGACCTGGATTTGAGTTGAGTTTTCCCACCTGCTAACTAGGGAAGTTACTTTATGTTTTTGAGTCTCAATTTCTTCCTCTGTGACCCAAGAATGATAAAAATTGTACCGAACTAACAAGGCTTTCCTGGGCATTACATAACATATCAAGTGTTTGATACGTAAGCACTTAATAAATGGTAGCCCTGTTATCTCCTAAGTTGCAATTCTTCTTTCTCATCATCCCAACTCCCCTTCAACATTCTCTGAACTAAAAATTTTTCTGTTGAATTTTACTTATTTTTATGCATGCTGGCTTGCTGTTCAGTCTGCAACCTCTCTGAGGTTAGGATCTTATGCGTTGCGCCAGAAACAGAGCAATTACCTCTGTCTTCCACGGAGCTGAGCACACAGTAGGGCTTGATTCCTGAGTCAATGAATAAATGAACACAGTTAACTCCACATCTGAACTCTATGCTTCTTGGGTAAAGACCCTCCCTTATATTTTTCCTGTGTCTACCCACAGTCTAGCCCAGAGCTCCAGCACTCAGTTGGACCTGCCTTGTTTTCAAGTGGTGGAGCCTCGGGGCTGCAAGAGCTTTGAAAAGTCTCCATGAAAAGGCTGGAGGTGGGAACCCCATCACCAGGAGACATGGAGCCTTTTCAAAATTATCAGACTGAAATACCCCCATTTGTAGCCTAAACGGTTTCTTGTTTACTCTCCCATCCTGATCCCATAGTTGCCTGGCCTCCCCACTTCTTCCCCAGACTCAGCAACTTTGCCAGCTCCCCAGATGCAGGGAGCGGGAGGGCAGTGCAGATGCTCCACACCGGCAGGCACGGAAGGCTGGCGGAGGGCAGGTGTACGGGGAGCAGACTGTTTGGGGGCCTGCGAACACCAGAGCCACCAGAGCCGGGTGAGGTATGGGGGAGGGAGCCTGCTTGAAGCTGGAGCCAGCCGGCTGCCTGCCTGCACTTTGTCCTTACCCTCCCTTTCATCCTAGCCCTCAGAGCCTGGGAGTTTCTCAATGGAGCGGGCGTCCGGGGAATGCTCTGCAGGGGGTGGAGAGGGACGGCCAACGAGGGGGGCATTCCACGCATTCTTTACTTCCTCTAAGAGTCAGGCGGTTGGGGGGCGGAGTGGGGAGCAGCTGCCTGCATTGGAGGGAAAGGGATTTCTTTGGAGGGAGAGAATAAAGGCGGTGGAGGTGCCTACAAGCAGCAGGGGACGGAGCTAGATGGGGGAGGGATGGGAGAGGAGGGGGAAGGGTGGGGGCAGGGCTGTATAATCTGCCAAACCCAGTTCTTTAGTGCTAAAGGCAGGAGGAGCAAATTGGGACCCTCAGTCCAGGGCACCCTCCCTGCTGTGTGTTTACAAGGGCAGAACCGCTGATGGAGGTATAACAGGGAGTCCCTTGGAGCTAAGAGCTCGGTTTTTGGTGTGTGTTTTGTTTTTATTAAGCAGGTTCTCTTTTTTCCACCTGTGAGAGCCCAAGGGAGTGTGTGTTAAGAGAAAACTCGAAGACCTGTGCCCCACTTCCCCAAATAGAACCACAGAAGCTATTTTCCAATCATCGTTCTGGTTTTTAATGGGGTGGCTCTTTCTAACCACCACAGAAGGGAAGAGGGACCATCAGGTAGATAGAATCAGGGCGTGGAGTGAGGGAGCCAGAGAACCCTTCCAGATAGTGCGATGGGACATGTAGATTTATAAAAGGCCCCCGGCTTCCCCTTTATCAGTAGGGAATCATTGCAAAAATATCTCCCTGTACACAAAACTTAGATGTCATAGTGCGTTTCCCCAGAACATAGTATTCACATTATTGAAAACAGTAAGATTCACTATTTTAAAAATGCAGAGCTGAAAACATAAAAATAAATAAGAACATTCTAGGCCCTGAAAGCCCAGAGAAACAGATACATCCATTCTCAGTAGCAGGAGCAGCTTGGAGGCTAGAGAAGTTCAGAGTCTTTGAGGTCCAAGGTGGGGTCCAGCGGAATCTGGGCCCCTTGAGATGATGTCCAATAGCAGCCTGAGCCTTTTCAAGTCTTTTAGATTCATAGCAGCGACTCCAGGAGGCTTGGGCCAGGTTTGGAGGATGTGAAAGGGGAGAGAACCTTTGAGGAAACAGAGGCTGTGTTCTTTTACTGCTCAGATAAATAAGGAAGGGCACACTCTAGAAGACCATTCCCAGGGCACCCCAGGCACATTAGTGGGTGCCACACTCCAGTTTGAGTGGTCGGCGGAGATGGGAATGTGTATGTGAATAAAGAGTTTCCATCCCCACCTTGGCAGGAAGGTACCAGGCACAAAACTTACCCTTTATAGGAGCTGGGCGCTGAGAGCGCTCTTTCCAGCTCTCTGTGGCCCTACTATGTGTACAAGAAACAGGCAACCTGGACTCAGCCTTGGGCCTTCCTCTCTACTTCTCTACTCATTTCCCTTCTACTACCTTCTTGGATCCATGGGGCTGAAGACATTGAACCTTCAGTGCACTTCACTTGCCCACTTCCCACATCCAGCCCTCCCCAGGGCTCAATTGCAAACCATCTCAGCCTTCTGGGCTGGGATGCTGGTCCTGGGAGGCAGGGAAGAAGGCAGTTTCCCCTCAGGGTGCAGCCAGCTGCATCTTAGAGCTAGCCGGGATGGGGCAGTGCCCCCCACCTTCAGCTGAGCTTTGAGCAGACCCCCAGTGCCTGCTGGTAGGCCTCTGTCACCTCCGGGCAGTCCATCAGGGAAAAACAGCTATCCCCCAGGGGGTCCTGCCGCCAGCATCTCAGGCGCCTGCTCCCAGGACCCTCTGAGGGGGGCTCCTCAAGCCCCGTGAGGTTGTCCACAGACACACAGCCCCGCAGTGGGGGCTCAGTGAACCGTTCGGGCAAGTCTAGCTGGTCAAAGGACTCAGAGGACAGGATGCTGTCCTCACTCACTGCCCCCGAGGGGCGGCTGGCCCGGGCTGGAGGGTGAGGTGAGGCCAGTTCATCCAAAGAACCGAAGGTGGTGTGGGTTGTGAGCTCCAGGGCCGCGTGGGAGAACTTGCCGTTGTGTTTGAGGATGCCCTTGCGATGGCGCAGCAGCCCTGAGGCTTGGGGGGGCGTGTGCTCCACGGCGTCCGCACTGACAAACACGTCCCCTGCATCCAAGAGCTCCCCAGACTCACTGGGTTCAGGAGAGGAGTAGTAGCCGGATTCCCGCTGGCGAGACTTCTTGAGGATGCCCTTCTTGGGGAGCAGGGGGGCAGCCTGTCCTGGGCTCACAGGGACGGGGCCAAGCTCAGGGCCCTCCCTTGCCCCTTCCGAGGAGGTTGATGCCTTCTTCTTGAGGATGCTTTTCGGCAGCTTGAGGTTGCCCTTGCCAGGGCGAGGGGAGGTGTCAGCGGCTGGTTCCCCCTGGAGAGTCTGGGCCATGTCATTCTCTTTGCGGGACTTCTTGAGTGAATGCTGGCGCTCCAGGCCAGGGGCGAGACTCCCGCCTCCAGGCGCATGCTGCTTGAAGAAGCTGCAGACCTTGGCCCCGTTCTCCAGGAGGGGGCGGGAGGACCGCCGGAGCCAGTCAGCCACGGAGGCCCGGCCAGAGTCGCCGCCGGTGTGCCTTCCCTCGTGCAGACCTTCCTGCTCCCCGACACGGGTGGCATAGCCCCAGTTGACCCACCAGTGACTGGCCACATCTTCCAGGGTGGCCCGGCGGGTAGGGTTCACCATTAATAGCCACCGGATCAGGCCACTGGCATCTAAAAGAAGAAGAAGGGTTTCAGATCCATAGCCATGAGCATGGGCACCCACAGTCCCCCTCACTGGCTTACCCCCATTTGTGCTAAGACACTGCTCACTCCTGTGTCAGATATGCCACTCCCACCTAGGGCTCCATACACGCCGCAGCCCGGGCCGGCTCCCCAGTCTCCAGTTTTCCTGGATTGACTGTCGATTTCCTCTTCCATCCCACCACCCCTCAGGACCACAGCCATGTTTATGTGTTAGTGTGTATCCCCCTTTGCTCCACTGACATGCAACCCTCTGAGAGTAGGGACTGCTCAAGAGTAAACCAAGGTCCTCACACCTTTCTTCTTGCCTTATACAGCGTACGTGAAAGGACAAAAAGATTTCTAAGGACAAGGACAAAAGCAGTAGGAAATGAGACAATTGTAGCAAAGAGGATCTAAGTTAGACCTTAGGAAGCACTTTCCAAATATGATAAAGCTTGCCCATAAAGGAAGGAAGGAGCTATCCCTTCCTTCCTCGGAGGTCACAGACATAGGAGGCAAAGAGATGACAGCAGGAGTTGAGGTGGAAGGTACACTCCATCTACAGTGGGCTGCCCTCTTCACTTTACTGTCACTGTTTAATTCGTGCCTCAGGAATTAGCAAAGGACACCCAGCACCTAGATGAGAACACCTACACCTCTCACTCACCAGAGGGTTTAGGCGGCTGCCGGTAGGCCCCACTGCTGATCTGTTTCACCAGCGTCTTATGGTCCTGCCCATCAAAGGGCATGGAGCCGTGCACCAGGATGTACAGGAGAACACCCAGGGACCAGCTGTCCACCTGAGGGAGAGAGAGGATCAGCCAGGACTTCCTCACGCCACAGGCTAGAGGGCTTCCAGCCTCACCTTCAATACCGTGGGGAAAAGGGAGCCCATGCTGGAGAACTCAGAGCCCAGGGTATCTGAGGACCACCTCCTTCTAGTACCAGGGGCAGAGAGGGTGACACTGCAGAAGGCACTGAGGTTCATGGGGAGAGCTGTTGTCATTTGCCTCCCCCTGGGAGAAGCAGCCACAAACACAAGATCAGTGACGAGGTCATCCCTTCTGGGCCAGGAGTGGTGGCTATGACAGATGCCATCCCTCCAGGGAGGCTGGCTGGGGCTGGGAAAGGTAATGGGAATGTGGAAGGTGAGGGGCCCAGAACCAGACTGGGGGTCAGAAGACTTAAGCTCTTGTTCCAGTTTTGCCACTCCCACTAGAGACCCGGCCACACACTACTTTGGTGGGGAAGTGAGTTCTGTGATCTGAGAAAGGGAATAACTAGAAAACTAGCGCATCCCTCTCTCAGGATCTAAGCTGAGGCAGGCTGGCAGAGGAGTCCAGACACTCACCTCTGGGCCCGTGTAGGGCTTCCCATTGACGATTTCGGGCGAGGCATAGAGGGGGCTCCCACAGAATGTCTGCAGGAACTTGCCTTGGTGGTAGAGGTTGGAGAGGCCAAAGTCAGCGATCTGCAGAATTGGGTCAAACACAGGCAGGGGTCACACCAAGGCCTGTGTTGTTCTATAGCTCCTGGTCTGCCCCCCGCCAGACCCCGGGGAAACCCAGGCCCTAGCAGGAGGAAAGGGTGCCCATGACCCCTACCCCATACCAGGCACCACCAACACAGCTCAGGCCCTGGAAGAAAGAGCCCTTTGGAAGTTGTGTCAATGAGGAGAGCCTGGGCAGAGGTGTGCGGGAGCTCCAGGGTCCTCACTGTTCCCCAGGCCCCTTTGCTCATGCTGTACTCTACTCCAGGGATGCTCTCTCTGCCTACACACATCCTCCTGACCCAGCAAGCCCACCTCCTCCAGGAAGCCTTCCATTGCCCTGAGATCTCCTCCTCCCATGAAGCCCTACAATTTCCAGTGGCTCATGGTAGCCCCTGCTTGTCAGTTCCGTCTCCTCATACTGCCACATCAATATGCTCCCCATGCCGACCTCCTGCCCCCACCCCTCCTGCAACTCCTAGCACAGCTGTGACTCATGGGTGGGACTAATGGCCACTTATTGACTGAAGGAAGGGTCTACCAGTTGGAGGGGGACAGACAATGTCTCATGCCAATGCCATGAACCTCAGAAGCAAGCTACCCCATGACTTGGGCTTGGGCTGCCCTTCCCATCAAAGAATACATCTCTCTGCCCACACCCGGACAGGAACATGGTGGCGGGACTGGGGTCAGCCCCGTAAAGCTGAGAAGCAGTACTGAAGGAAGAACAAAGATTACGGCCATGGTTATAGCCCAGGAGAAGGGATCTTCTTACAGGACTTCCTGAGCCCTCTGATATTGAGGGTTTGAGGGGCCCCAAGCCCATCTTCTCATTCCTCAGAAGGACCCTTCCGCCAGCTATCCTCAGACAAAGGCTGAGGCCAATGCCCTTTTGCTCCCAACCTCTTCATCCCCAGCAGAGGGTCATGTGTGCCCAGGGTGGGGAGAAGTTGTTTATGAACTCTGGCTCCTTCATTTATGGGTTTTATTGCCCTCCTATCAAGCAGTTATCAGTTGAAGCCTATAATGAGGCAGATGATTGGTGCAGATGGGAAAGTTCGTGCCTGCCTGGGTTGTGTGGATTTATTGGCTCTGGCTTCCCCCTCCCTGGTCAACATCAAAGAGAGCCCCACCTACTCCGGGAATTGGTAAGGAAAATGAACTCAGTGCCAGGGCGCCTCAGGGCACAGGTCAGGGGTCACTGGGGAAAGGACTATGATCTGGGTTCGGGAAGATTCTGAGGAGGGTCCGACTGCAGAGTCAGAGCCCTTCCAGGTATCTGCAGGGGCCAGCCCTTGCCATTTCCCCTTCCAGCCCTGAGACCTGAGTTTATCACATCAACCTGAACTTCTCAGGCCTAAATTTAACTACTTAGACACGGGAATTCAGCAGCTGCAGAAAGCAGGAAGCTGGCTCTGGAGTGCTTGCTGTGGTGAAAGGTGCTAAAGGGCTACCTAATTGCGGCAGATTAAAGTGCGCATGCGTGCGTGTATGTGCATGCATGCAGGTGGGGAGAACTCAGGCCATGGCCTCTCTATGCCAGTCCCAAGGCCGTGAGCAGAAGCCAACCTTAGATCTAGACTACTTCAGCCTTGTGACGTCAAGAGCACTGGTCAGGGAGTCAGAAGACTTTGGTTCTAGCTGAGGCTCAGCAACTCGCTAGCCATGGGACCTTATGCAATTCACTGCTTATCGTAAGGCCTCAGCTTTCAATCCATAGAATGAGGTACTGAAATGGATGATGGCTAAGGTCCTTATCAGTACCCATATAAGAGTCTGAGCTTTGCTCAACTCCTTCTGGAACCCCCTAGGGGCTTAGAGATGCTTGGCAAGGGACAGTGCAGACAGGCTGGGGAGGGGGAGAGAAGCAGCTTTAAACAAGAAGTGAGGCTCACCTTGATATTTCCATTGGCATCTAAGAGGATGTTCTCCAGCTTGAGATCCCGGTGGACAACCCTGTTCTGAAAGAGGGAGGGATGAGGGTCAGGGGAAGGCCACCAGGGAGGGAAGGACATGAGGACCTGGTCTGGACAGTGAGGGAAACACAAAGGGGGGCTGAGTGGGGGTGAGCACAGGTAGGCTGGGAGGCCCATCTTTACTGGTACATACTACAACAAATCATGGTCCTTCCAACCCCAGCCAAGAGACTTGAAGCCAGAGACACCAACGTTCCCTAGGCTGAGTCCAGAATTGAGTCTTGCCTCTTTCGATCTCCCTGTGTGATCCTGGACCAGTCATGAAATCTCTCTGGTGAAACCAGCCCCCGAGCCCCAGGGACCACCCCCTCAGCACAGGGCTGAGGCAGGTGCCGCTCACCTGGTGGCAGTAGTGCACGGCGGAGACGATCTGCCGGAAGAAATGCCTGGCTTCGCGCTCGCTGAGCCGCTGCCGCTCACTGATGTAGTCGTATAGGTCGCCCCGGCTGGCGTACTCCATGACGATCACGATCTTGCTGCTGTTCTCAAACACTGGGGCAGAGCAAGGCAGGAATGTCAGGCCCCTCCAGAGTGCACTGCTCCCCACTAGGGAACACGTGTCACTCCCAGGTCCCCAAACCAGACAGGACCTCCCACCAGAGACATCTGCTAACGAGGCAGGACAGTGCCCTTTGATGCTCCCAACACCTTCCAGTAGCAACGAATTAAGGCCAAGGGAACTGGCTCACCCTCCCTTTCCTTGGAAGTTCAGGCTTCTGAGGATTCTTAACACTACCCTGCAAATTCTGAGACATCACTGGATGAGAATGAAAAATCAGGCTCTCTGGTTCAGAATCCAGTACTTTTTTGCCTCGTGACCTTGGGCAAATCTCTTCTAGATACATCAGTAAGAATGTAGGTTTGGGATTTGAATCCTGGCCCCATCATCTACTAGCTGGGTGACCATGGCAAGTTATTCAATCAGTGTGCCTCAGTTTCCTGATTTGAAGAGGGATAATGATAGCAACGTCACAGAGCTGGGGCGAGAAATAGATAAAAGTTAGTCACAGCTCTCAGGCTGGCTGAGCACGCTGGTGTGGGCTCTGACATACAAGCAAGCACTCAATAGACTGTACCTACTGTTATATTTATTATCAGCATCCTCATGCATAAACTTGAAAAATAATGCCCATAATAATGCCTGACTCGAGGCTCAGAAGAGGGATAAAAGTATATGAAAGTGCTTTGTAAACTGTAAAGTACCATGGAGAGCTGAGATATTTATCACCCTTAACATCTTTGACTTCCCGTCCAGAATATCCAGGCTGGGGCTTTGTACATAGAAACGATCAATAAATGTTTGGTAATTAATTGACTGGCTGGGCTCCTGGCAGTCAGCCTACTCCAGCCGGCTCATCTCCATGTGAGGCAGGGGTCCTATGGCCACCTCAGGCCTTGTCTTGCCTCCTGGAAAAGTAGAGAATGGCTGGTTCACCAAACTGGCCCTTCAGCAGGGTGTGTGTCAAAACATGTATGTCTGTGACATTGCATCTTTGTGTCAAACGAGTCCTATGAGTTTGGCTTGCTCAGCCAGCCCCAGAGAGATTACTGTCTAGCCTGTGAGAAGGAGCTAAGAGAGGAGGCTTCTCCCAAGAAGAGTCCCAGCTCCCAGGCAGTTGGATACATGGCCAGGAGGACTGTGCTTTTTCCTAGGGGAGCACAGTGGCCCAGACTGCTGGGGGGTGCCTAGCTGAGGCTCCACCCCTGTGGTTCTCCACATCTCTGCAGGATGTGTGCAAGCTTTGTGCCATAAAATTGGGGGTCAGGAGCCAGCCAGGGCACATTTTGGAGAGCAGCTATGTTAGAAGTCAGTTCCTAGGACTGCAGCCTTCCCCCCAGTCCATATCTCTTAAAGTCTGTGGATGGGGATGGATCTGGGGGAGCTCTACCAGATACACAGTAACTATGACACCCCAACATCTGCTGAATCTGAAGGTGCAGTAGGTAGCAGCTACAGCCTAAGCTTCAGAGCTCAGTTCCCACACCTAGCTGTAGATATGGGTGGGGGGAAGAATTCACACACACACACACACACACACACACACACACACACACACACACACAGCCCAATCACCAAGCTTAGCCTGGCTTAACCAATACTCTGTCATCTGCCCACTCCTCCCTGGGGGAAATAAACAGAGAAACAATTAGCCTTCCAGCCACCTGCCGGGGCTCCTCATGGGACAGGCTCAGGCCACAGGGCCATGTCAGTGGCTCTGCCCTTAGTCTTCCCCTAAAGAGAACTTGAGAGAGGAGACCTCTCTTCCTTCCTACCAGGAATATTCAGACCGAGGGCAAAGCCACAGGCTCCCTTCCCTCCGTCCTGCTGCTCCTGCCATTCCTCGCTTCCTGTCCAACTGATATTATGTAAAGGCTGGAAGCAGACAGGTGTGTGTGGGAGGCTGCTCCCCCTCTTTCCCTCATCACCCTCTTTTGCTCACTTTGTTGTCTGGGTCACAGGGAACAGGGCAGCTGTAGTGGAAAGCCAGCACTGATGTCAGAGCAAGAGGAGGCTTCAAGAGACGAGAAGTAGGAGCCAGCCCCATGGCGGGAATGATTCAGAGGACAGGAGGCCTGGCTCTTGGATGTATGAAGAAAAACAGCACCCACACACCTGAGACAGGTGCAGGTCCCTGTATGTTCCAGCCTCCCCCAGATTGCTAAGGATCTCATTGGTCTGGGGAGACAGTGTTCCAGTACAGAAAACCTAAGAACAAAAATGCCTACAATCTGTGGAGTTCCTCCCATGAGCGGAGCACTTGGTGACATTTAATTTGAATTCTTTTTTCGGCAGTGCCACAGGGCACGCGGGATCTTAGTTCCCTGGCCAGGGATCAAACCCGTGCCCTCTGAGGTGGAAGCACAGAGTCCTAACCACTGGACCACCAGGGAATTCCCTGGTGACATTTAATTTGATCTTTGCAACAACCGTGTGATGTAGGTGGGATTATCCCATTTTACAAAGGAGGAACTGAGGCCCAGAGACTAAATTAAATTAGTTGCCCAAAGTCACATAGCTGGGTTTCAAATCCAGCTTTTGCCCAAGCCTAAAGCCTGTGTCTTTTTTACCTCTGTGTCATTTGTTCCGACTGGACACACACAAACACACACACACACAGCTTCAAATGCTCCGCCTCTGTACCTTCGTGGATGGCAATGACGTGGGGGTGGTTGAGTGATGACATGATCTCAATCTCTCGCCGAATGTGCATCAGATCTTGTTCATCTTTGATTTTGTCTTTCTGGATCAACTTGATGGCCACCTGGGAGCAGAGAATGCAGGAGAGTGAGGAGAAAGGTCTGGCAGGTAAAGGTGTCCCTGAGGACACTCTGGGAGCCCTGACCCTGGTGATCTGCCTACAGCTGCTACAAAGGCCACAGCGTGCACCCAGAGAAGCCTCTCCATCCTTCACTGGGGCGGGCAGCAGAGAGGCTGGAGGGAACCTTTTATGTTATATATGTTTTACCACACACACAAAAAAATCACCCAAAAACATTATGAAAAAAATGCTAGTCTCTTCGGTCTAAGTTAGTAATGTCTCTCCCCCAGCAACAAACAAACAACTAGACAGTTAAACAGAGTCCTCTGGGCTTTGCTAGCTTGTCCATAAAGGTGAAAATGCCATTTAAGGATTAAACTCTCTGGCTGGTACATGTGGTGGGTTCAGGAAGGGTGGAGGGAGGCAAGAGGAAGTGGAGAATGAACTGCCAAGAAGCAGTTTAAGCAAAGCTCTTAGAGGCTGAGGCAGCTCGCCCCCTTCTCTGTTCTACTTCACTGAGCAGCGATGGTGACAGAGTACCAACGGCGCATGCAGTGTGGGGAAGACACCGCGTGGTGAGTCAGGGGACCTGGGCCCTCCAGGCTCTGTTGCTGTGCTCACGGGCAAGGCCCATGCCCTCCCCCAGCCTCGTTTTCTGTGAAATAAACAGGCTGGACTAAGATGTCTGGGGTGCTTTCCTGCTTTGACTCTGTGAAATGACCATATAAATGCCCCAGGGCCCTCGGAGGCTACAACGCTGGCAGCAGGTGCTGGGCGGGTATGGGGTGGGGGTGTCACAGGGCTGGTCAGTTCCCAACAAGTCCTGTCCAAGGACACAAATGGTAAATATAAGACTTCCCCTTCATAGGAGCCGGGCAAGTTATGAGAAATCCCAAGGCACAGGCTGAGGAAAACAGTTTCTCGTTCATTTCCCAGGAGGGTTCGCCTCCCCTCAAGGTTCAAAAGGAGGCAGAAAAAAGGGAACCCAGAGCCCAAGGGGCGGGGCCGCTAATCCCCCTTTCACAGGGCTCTGGAGGCAGACAAAGGCTTCCGGCTCCGCTCCGGACCGCGGGCCTCGGGCCTTCGTCCCCCTCAGACAAGAATGCGGAACAGCCGTAATCCTCTAAGAGGAGCAGCTCACAATGCCCTGGGCCTGGTCACCCCAGCAACGGGCCAGGGATGGCGTGCCCTCCACCCCGCTCCTCTCCTGGAGCTGCATCCATGAAAGAGCGGAGGCCCGGCTCTCTCGCCCTCCCAGAGCAGGGCAGGCAGGACAATGGCAGCAGGAGGGACGGTCACCATGGAGTCTCCTGCCCAAGCCCCTGGAGGGGCCCACGCTGCAGCTGCAGGGGCCGGGCTGCGCCTCAGGCGCTCTCTTCACGCCCCCCACCCCTTCTGCTCCAAACCACCCCAATGAGCTAAGCAGAAAAACCCCTGGCTTAGAATTGACCAGGGGGTGGGGATGGGGGGAAGGGGCTTAAATCCTCCTCCAACCAGCCTGGAGCTTGGTTCCTGAACACCTCTCCATACCCTTTTTCTCTCCCTGAAGGGGAGATTCTATGAACTAGTTCTTTTCTCTCTAAATTCTTTGTTTTAAAAATCAGACAATACAGTGAAGCTTCAAGACAACTCCTGTTGCTCCTAATTCCAACCCACTAGAGCCATTAAAGTCTCTCCTACATAGAAGCTCCAGAGCTGCAACTGTCTTGATATATCAGATAATGTTCTAATAATTTTTCAGTTATGAATTATCACTGCAGAAAAGAAGTATGGTCTTATAACTGCAAAAAATGAACTCTAGGTACAAATGAAAGAGAGTTGTTATTTGTACATGAGGACACACCAATCCAGTGGCAACTGAACATGTTTGCCAAGACTTTAAAGGCTATGATGATAATAAATATGAACATAAATGCCTGCACCGAAACGTAATTGTATTACTTGGTGGTGGGGCTCAGGGCAGGCTACCCCAAACTGTCACTTTGGCATGTGGATGATTTCGAGCTGAAGACAATGAAGGCTCAGCAGACTCAAGAAGAGCTTTTTATCCCTTGCTGAACTGCATTAAAGAATTTAGATAGGAGGCTTGTACCAGAGAGAGAGCTATTAGCAGAGATAACTTTTTTCATCAGAAAGACTTATCTGCATGGCCCAGCAAACATTTATCTACCAAGCATTTGCTCTTCCCATCTTTCTGTGAATTGCCTTCCTCCCCTTTCAAGTGCCAGACCCCTAACCCCTTCTCCTTAGCTCAGGATGGCATGTAAGCCTCAACTGCCAGACTGTTGGGGAACCACATATTTGGGGGGGTTCCTGTACATGTGAAATTAAATTTGTTTTTCTCCTGTTAAAAAAAAAAATCAGACAATAGATAAAATGCCATGAGCTCTTCAGATAAAGGCCCATGAAACTGAATTAATAGATAGTAAAAAAAAAAAAAATCACATGTAAATCACATACCTAGATAATGAAACAAATATCTGAGAGCTTAAGATACACACATATGCAAAAACTAGGCATATCTTGGATGCACAATTGTACACACACAAACATATACAATGAGATAAATCATCGTGGGCTAGGGAGCAGAGCTCTAAAGAAGACAAGGCCTAAAAGAAATGAGGTTTCAAAAAAATAAAGGGCTCTGAGGGGTGCTAGAAGGAGTCCCTGCATGGGTAGAGGGTGTACAAGTTAGATCCTGAGATCTGTTTCTTTCAACTCTGGAAGCCTACGGTTTAAAATCAGAATTGTTCATCCTCAGTGGACAGTTCCGTCCTCCTGCAAGCTCATGCTCTGGCCTCAGGGGGTGAGGTCAAGGACCGCCCCCCCCCCCATTGTCTATATTAGGTCTTAGGAGACCACAGCTTGGCTGGCACTTCCCAGGAAAGAAGCAAGTTATGTCATCAGGCCTCCACCAGTCCCCAAGCAGGTGACAGACAAGAAGAGCCATGTATCACTGCCCTGGTGGGGCTGGGCCACTGTTCCCCCACCTATCCTAGTCCCACTGGACAGACCTCAACTGTTTACTGGTGAACACAAATCACAAATAAATATTTATTGGTTAAGTCATTGGGCTGATCCCTGACTGATGGAACCAGTGCCCAGATAAGACTTTCTGCCCTTTTTCCAAGGCATGGGTGGATAGTCAACCATGTTTATGAGAACTCATTTTGAGGGACCTTTGTTCTCATCTGCAAGATAGTTGAGCAACCATTCTTTAGAATTAAAATACAGTGACTAGAGGAAAGGAAGAGAAAAACAATCGCTGAATGGATCACCCAGAGGTAGGAAGGCCACCTCCCTGGGGACAATCCTGGGTCATCCCGTAGAATTATTAATAGTGCCCCCTTTTACTCCACAAAGTATTCAAGTTGAGATGTTATATTATACGGCCACCCTACTCAGAGGGGGCAGGAAACCGAGGCACAACAATGAGAATATAAATGTGAACACCAGATCAGTGGAGGGGTGTCAAGAGCCCAGGTATCTAGTCTTTATTTGCCCCTTTGGAGCTACGTAACTCAGGACAAGTCACTAAATGATCCGGTTAACTGGCCTGGCTAGTTTTAATGTCCTCATCTGAAAAATAAAAGGACATTTATTCTCCAAACATTTGCTGAATGCCTACTACGTGCCTGGCGCTATGGTAGGTGTTGGGGATTCAGACAAAAATTGGATAGTCCCCGCGCCAAGGCCCTTGGTCCAGTCTAGTGTGATGAACATGACGGTTGAGATCCCTGCATGCCCAGGGGCTCCAGGAGCACTGGAGAGCTTCCTTTGCCTGGAGGAGCAGGGCAAATCACCCCTGGGAGAAAACTCTGTTTTAGATCTTGAAGGAAGAGTGGGGTCTGCCAAGCTGAGGCGGGCAGGCCTTTGAGGGGGGCAGTGCAACAAGGGCATTTCAGGCAGAGAGAAAGGTTTGAGCACAGGCCAGAAAGAAAGGAAAGGAACTATACACGAATTTGCACATTAGGATCTCTAAGCTCCCTTCCAAACTCTAGCATTCTCTGCTGAGCTTCTTCAGAAATGGGTCACGTGCTACTATGCCAGGAAGGTGCTAGCCAAGGATTGTTATAATAGGTTTATTCAGAGGCCCCATGCTATATCTATGTTTACCTGCCTGAGCAAAATTCCTACTGATACCAGCCCAGTGATTTTCTTGCCCCTGTGGCCCTGCATGCTGGAAAGGCAGCAGGGCTAACTCCTTATCCCATTTTGCAAATGGCAAACACTAAAGTCCAGAAAGGTGACTCTTCCGAGGTTCCTCAACATATCAAGGCTGTCAGGACCCAAGATGGAGGGGTGTTGCCTGGAGAAGCCACCACCTCAGAAGACAAAAGTTCCTTGCAGATGCTCTGCCCTGCCTCCGGCTCCCTGCTTCCTACCCCTGGAGAAGGGAATGCCCCACACCCTGCCATGGGCCAGGCTGTGCAGTACCACCAGCCACCCTCATCCCACTTACAGATATACAAAGACGTTGGAGAGATGGGTGCTGGGGCTCAATTGGTTAAACACTACCTTCTCTCCTCCCAGTCCCCACAGGAACTCAGATCAAGAATAATCTGGAAAAAACAAAACAAAACAAAACAAAACAAAACAAAACAAAAAAAAGAATAATCTGGGTTCAGGAGAGGATGGCAGAAAGGTCTTAGAAAAAGAAGATCTAGAGGTACTGGTTTCAGGTGCCGGGAGAGAGGGTACAAGCTGGGCATCTCTGGTCATAGCTATCACCCAGAGTTGGAGCCAAGATCCTTGACTCCTTTTTGGCCTTTCACGGAGCAGCTGCCTCTGGGAGGTGGGGCAAGGAGCTGGAGGATGACCCATTTAGATAATGGAGGAGAGGTTGGGCTGGGCTGGCCAGGGCTGGCAGAGTGGGGATGGCTCACCATCCCACCAAGCCTGCCAGAGAACCAGGCTGGGAGCAGGAATGGGCTCCGAGGGGAGGCTGAGCTGCTTCCCCTAAACCCCATGCTGTGCCCACCCTTTCTTTGCCCACTCTGCCAGGCTGCCAGGCAAGGTGCTTCCCTGCCCAGCCCTCTTGTGTGGTTTGGCCAGAGCCCAAGGACAAGAGTCACCTGCAGCTGGAGTCTCCCTCCCTGCTGCTGAGCAGGCAGGTGCAGGAGGAGCTGGGAGGCCAGCATCACACAGAAGAGGCCTCTGGCAGCTGGCCAGGCGGAAGCCCTTCTCTGGATCAGGGGCTAAAGGAGAGACTGGAACTTTGAACAAAGTAGAGACCAAAGGGCTTAGGGAAGCTGAGCACAAGCCATTCTCTTGCTCAGGGCAGGACAGACCCAGGGTGGGGGGACTCTCCCTCCCCCAGGAGAGGGAGGGTAGGACCTCAACAAAGCCAGCCTTGCTGGGATAATAACACTGTGTGTGTCAGCTACTGTGCTGAGCACTTTACATATATTATCTTATTTAATCCTATGAGGACCACACGAGGTAGGAATTATTATAATCCCCACTTTACAGATGAGGAAACTGAGATACACAGAGGTCACACGGCTGGTAAGCAGTGGAGCCAGGATTTTGAATGCTTGCACTCTGATGCCGAGCTGAGCAGTCTTCCTCACAAAGTAAAAGCCTTGAATGTAGTGTAGCTCACCTACTCGGGATCTCTCATCTCTCGACGCTGTCAGTATGTATGGGGGTGGGGGTTGTTCCCAGTGACTCCTCCCACCCTCAGCGTGCCAGGAGCTCTGGGAAAGGCAGTCGGAGCTAGCTGTTGGAATGACAAAGCACACTGAGGCAAGCCTGGGCTCAGCCCAAAGCCAACTCCCAGTCCAAGACTCAGTATTGGTCATCTAGCGCCTGGGGTGGTCAAGTCAGGAGCCTATGTTGCAGGCATGCCACTAACCAGCCACAGGACATGTCACCTTCCCTCTCTGGGCCTCAGTGTCCCCATCTGTCAATGAAGGAATCAGACCATCTCAGTCACTTTCAGACATTTTGAAATCCCACGCAACAATCCAATATATGAGACAGAAGTACCCCTGCCCCAGATCACTGTCCCCTTGGACTCCCCTGTGCTCCTCATGGAGTACAAATTCCATGCAGATCAACCTAAAGGCTTTGGGGGATGCCACCGTTCCAGGGACCCTAGCAGGTGTTTTTCTTTTTAGGGGAGGGGTGGTCAGGAGAGCTGCGAGAGTCAAAGGAGGAAATGCCATGTGGATACCAGGAGTGTAGTCAGAGCTAGAAGATCCAGAGCAAATATTGGTTTTTCCTTTGATGCCCTCCTGGAGGAGCCATTAGTCCTGCCCACCTGCCCCTCCCTCCGGACAATCCCATCTGGCCCCTGAGACTCCTATCCAGGCAGGGTGGGAATGCGAAATGTGGTGGAGAGAAATTGAGATGGAAGTCACCCAGCGGGCTTTCCTCTGAACCCTCAGTTCACTTTGAGGGGAGGTTGTGGGCACCAGGTTGGTCTCTCTTCAGGGAGGACAGTGAAGAGACAGGAATGGGGGTGCGGTGGGGGGAGGATTCCTCTCCAGAATTTTGAGAAACCATTAGCAGCGCGTAGAGCTGCTCTCCAAGGAGGAGGGAGACCCTGAGCAAGCTCCCAGCAGAAGTACAGGGTGGTCTATGGATCAGGGAGCTTTAGGGCAGGTCCCACTCCTCCTGATCTTGGCTCCCTGCATACAACAAGAGACATGAAGCCAGGGAGCACCTTCTGAATTCTCTCTGTTCTGATGTAATAAGAGTTGGAATCTCTGCCTACAGCCACTGAGGTTTGAAAACTGAAAGCTGGTTTATCTCATTCCAGAATCAATGATCTCTCCTTTTCTCTCTTTCACACACACACACAGAGACACACATGAGGTGACCCAGGTCAAGAGCTTAATTGGATTTCTGAACTTCAGTCTCAGTTTCCAGGCCACCCCAGTCCCCCCAATCCAGTCTGCCCCCCAAAAGAGGCAAGAGCCACAAGCAGCTATTTTCCAGCTGAGCCCCTGACAAAGCCTGGGCCCAGCTGTCTCCAGCCTGGAGCCTCACCGGGCCCTCACACTTTATAGAAAGAGAAAGAAAAGGAAAGCCAGGAAGTACATGATTGCCCAATAGCTGTAACCTGGCAGCAGGCAACTGGGGACCGTGCCAGGTGTTAGCAGGAAAAACATACTCGGTCCTGTTGATGAGGCCATAATCCACTCCCTTTCCCCAGCATCCACTCTCCTTCACCAATGAAATGACTTCTTGAATTTCAAACCAGCTACTGGCTGCAAAAGCAAACAATCTGGGGAGGTAACTGCTGCCATAGCTGATAGGGCAAACCATGGCCACCCACGCAGGCACACACATATACACGCACATCTCATAACCAGCACCCAACTGGATTTGGCAAAACAATCCCTAAACCACCTGCCCTAAAAGGCTTGTTAAAATACAGAGTATTTAGGGCCTTCCCTGGCGGTCCAGTGATTAAGGTTCTGCGATTCCACTGCAGGGGGCACAGGTTTGACCTGCATCCTGATCCCGCATGCCAAGCCTGCAGGGAGCAGCCGTCCCCCCAAATACAGGTTATTTGGCCCCATCCTACACCTTCAGAATAAAATCCTCTGGGTGTGGAACTAGAGGAGAAGTATTTTAAACAAGCACCCAGGTGATTCCTAGGCACATTAAACTCAAGTTTGGGGACCATTGTTAACTTTTGCCAAAACTGCTATCCCTTCGGAGCTGGCCTTTTCAAATATAAATACCAGTTCTCATTGCGGGTTCTATTGTCAGCAACAATTTAAATTCATATTTGTATCTCATTCAATCCTCATAGCAGCTGTGAGGGAGGCTGTGTTTTCTTCATTTTTGCAGAAGGGAAACAGAGTACAGAGATAAAGTAAATTACACAAGGTACCACAGATTACTACTACTATATACACACACACACATCCCAAATTAACAGGACACATACCTGAAAAGGCCCCAAACCCAAAGGTATCTTGGGGCACAGTGGATCTTTCACCAGAGCCTGGTTTCACATTTACCAGAATTAAAAACCCATCATAATGAAACTCTGACTCAATCTTAGACCTGGAAAGGACCTAAATGTCAAACCCACCCGCGCCCCCCGGGAGGGGGTGATATCTCCACAGTATGCTGGGCTGCCAGACTATTAGAACTGAATTGAGGAACTGGACACTTCATTCACTTTTTCATTCAACTACACACATTTACTAACCCCTTGCTAAGATCAGGTGCCTTCTACTTCCTCTTCCCATCCCACTCTATAGGATAGTCTGTTACAAGCAAAATCCACTTAAGTCTCATCGTCTTTAGGAAGCCTTCTCATCTCAGGACACTTTTCGTCCTCTATGCACCCCGCCTCACTTATTTGGCAATCATCACTTGCTAACCGGAGTTGGTGAGGTTCTCAGGTCCACGACCATTGTCCCTACAACCATGGACAGACAAATCTACAGTGAACACTACCAGCACCCCATACACATACGCAACCTCAGCGCGGTAAAGACTGAACGCGGGCAACTCCACCGAGCAAGGCACTAGCTCCCGGCCCACCCTCCATCACCCGCCTCCTGGGGCTAAGTCCCGAGCCCGGCCGGCTGGCGCCGCGAGAGGGAGCCGCACTCACCAGGCGCCCCGAGCTCTCCCGCGCCTTCTTCACCTTCCCGTAGGTCCCCTTGCCCAGGGTCTCCAGGAACTCGTAGCGGTGTCGCAGGTTGTGCTTGTGGTGGTGCCGCTTCACTGCCTGCTTCTTCATGAGGGGCTTGGGCGACTTGAGGAGCCCGTCGGTCAAAGGCCGAACGAGCTCCGCGGCCAGGGCAGCGGTGGCCGAGGGAGCCGGGCCGAGGCGCCGGGGAAAAGCCAAGGACTCCATGGCGAGCAGGTGAGCGAGGGCGGAGGGGGGAATCGGCTGCGCGGAGAGAGCTAGAGCTCGGGGCGCCTGCCCACCCCCAGCGCGAGAATCCACTGCCGCACCAAAGCGCGCAACCAGGCGCCGAATTCCAAGTTGTTATAAACGCCGTGAAGCAGAGGCTCTGGCCACACCCCCCGGCGCCCATTGGCCTGATCGCCGGCGGCGCGTGACCAGGGCCGCCAGCGTTGGCTTGCCGGGTCCCCGGCTCCGCCTCCTCCCGGAGCGGCTGGGAAAGGTGTCAATGGAGCCCCGCCCACCTGGGCCCCTGAGGGGCAGGCAAGGGGAATACCTTACGCCAGGGGCGGCTACGCGGGGCGGGGCGGAGATGTTGGGGGGGGGTGTTGGGGGGGGTTGGGTGAGTGGCGGCGGGGGTTGATACCACTGGGGTCCAGAAATTTTGAGGGGCCCTGGAACAGCTCTTGCCCCTGAGAGGCTCTTGGTCCTGGTTAGAGGCACCTGTTGTCTTTCCATTGTGCTGTTTTCAGTTAGCAAGGGGCAATCTGACAGTACTAGAGGTCACCAAAGTATTTCCCCATCCTGAGTAATTTGCTTCTCTCAAGTCAAAATCTGTAAAGTCAGTTGACCACTTCTTTAAGACCATAAGGAGGAAGGAGGGATGGAATGGGATGGAGGCGGACTGTCAAGTTGGAGGGCTAGGGGAGAGCTGTTTCAGGGTTCTGTATTCAGCTGTCTTCAGTTGGATCAACCTTACTTGTATCCCAGAAATGCAGTTCTGGAAAGTTCTTACTTCTTCAGCAAATAAGGCTCTAAGTTTGAGTGGGTCCCTCAAGATGTGGTGGAATTTACGAAGCATTGGGAGGAGGTGGAGAGAAACAAAGGGAAACATTCATTCATTAAAAAATATAGGGCTTCCCTGGTGGCGCAGTGGTTGAGAATCTGCCTGCCAATGCAGGGGACACGGGTTCGAGCCCTGGTCTGGGAAGATCCCACATGCCGCGGAGCGGCTGGGCCCGTGAGCCACAACTACTGAGCCTGCGCGTCTGGAGCCTGTGCTCCACAACAGGAGAGGCTGCGATAGTGAGAGGCCCGCGCACTGCGATGAAGAGTGGTCCCCACTTGCCACAACTAGGGAGAGCCCTCGCACAGAAACGAAGACCCAACACAGCCATAAATAAATAAATAAATATTAAAAAAATATATATATATTACACTCCTACTATTTAACTTGTGTCCCTAAACCTGTAAATAGCTGCCCACTCAAGTTTTCCTTTCTGTGATTTTGGAGCCAGGTAGGTCATGACATATGGCTTGGTTTTTAAGGCCTGGAGCAGAATCCCCAGGTCCAGAATCCCCATACTGAGTGTCATTTAGAGTGAAATGAGAATATCTACAGGCTCTCCTCCATCTAGATGTGGAGTGTAATGGGGAGAAAGGAACATCTCCCCTTGAGTCTTCCTGGTAGCTCAATCCTGTGCCCAAGGCCACACAACTGGTGAGAAACTGGCAGAGCTGGGATTCAGAGGCTTCGGGAGGATGGTGCCTCCAGCTGTGTATTCAGGACATGCTGAAGATCAAGAAGGACTAGATCCCCAGTGACTGAAATTTATATTTAGTGTCTGCCCGCTTTCCCACTTCCACTGATCCTTTCTATTGAGAGTTAGGGAGGGAGAATGGGGCCGTTGGCTTCCTTTATAGCTGGAGATGATCCACTTATGCAGGAAACCAACCCTGCCTCCCCAAATCTGGAGGACCACAGGAGGTGGTAGCCAGTTTGGCATTCTTCTCTCTGCCGGCCTCCCCTGGGTTATCTGTGAAAATAGAATGAGGCCCAGGTGAAAGTTCCCCCGACGTGCTGTTTCCTTTCCCCAATGAGATCTGCATCCATTCCTGGGGCCCAGGTAGCTGGGGCCATCTAGATAGATTAGGGCTCTCAAGAGGAAGCATGGGTAATATAAGAGCAAACACAGGGCTGAGTGTTAGGAGCCCTGAGTTCTAGTTCTGACTGACACCAACCATGTCTGTGGCCTTTTACCCCATCACTTAGTCATTCTACAAATACTGGTGCCCACTAGGTGCTGGCCTATGGATATGATGGTGCCAGGGTAGACATGGTCTCTGAGAGTTCTCAGTCTAGTGAGAAATAAGCAAATCCTAGACAGAGGAAGATGTGTCCACAATGGGGGAAGAACAGAATGCCCTTGGGGTATATAACAGGAGGGAGCCCCTAGCCCAGAGAGGAGGAGGTTGGTCTGGGGCAGTTTCCTGCAGACAGAGCCTTTTAAGCTGAGACCTGAAGGATGTGAGACAGTTAGCCAAATGAATCAATATTTTCTCATAAGTAAGATGAAAGAATCATACAGATGAGCCTAAAATTCCCTTTCAAGCTTAATCAAGACTTCTATGAAATCTAGATTAATCTAGACCTTATCTAGATTCCAGGTATCCCTAACACTTAGCCCACTGCTAGGCACAAAAAAGGCACTCAATAGATGCTTATGAACTAAAGGAATGCATGTGCAGTGGAATTCAAAGGCTAAAGTGATTTCCCTCTGTTTCCAGCTAAACTGACTATTGCAGGGGTGGGGGGGGCGGTGGGGAGTTGGGGGTAGATCTCCCGTACCTCTTGGACGTTCCCCGCCCTCACTTCAGCTTCCTTTGATCAGAATGTGAATCCCCATTTAGGGGGCAAGCCATGATAGCCAAAGTCTGCAGAGAAAAGAGATCTCAGTTCCAGTCAAGATGCAGCCTGCCGGCCTCTAAGGAACTACAAGAGAGGGCTTTAGTGATGAATGGACCTGGCTGCTGTCTGCCTACAGCAGACAGGCCAGGGAGGCAGACAAACAGACACAGAGCCGGAACAGCATACAACTCGGAAATGATCTTAACTGCTGAAACTCAATGCTCAGATTCCTTAAAGGGAGACCTGGTCTGTCTCAGAGTGAGAATGCCTGACAGAGAATCTGATTACGTCAGGGGACTTGGCTGCCGGCAGATATTGGGGAATTCCTGGGTCATGTGCTCGGATGTGCCCAGGAATCTGGGCTGAGCTGAGCCATCTCAATCCTGCCCGCCCCACCAGCCAGTTGCGGGGCGCTGGGGGTAAGCCTACTATTGGTGATCACTGTGTGAGGGGCTCTGGGATTAACCATTTATTGAGCCTACTAGGTGCTTCGCTTGGGAGAGTTAGGAACAAACATCTGTGCCAGTCCTTGCACACTTCACAATCTGTGTGTGTCTGTGTGTGTCCAGACCAGCAGAAGAGGATGTTAATGTGGCTCAGGGTAAGGACTGCTGTGATGTGTGAAGTGCAGGGTGCTCGTGGGAGGGCAGGTGAGGGTACCAAGGCCACGCTTTGGGGTATTTCTACTGAAAAAGAAATACATCTAAGATGACTCTTGAGGGGCAACTAAGAATTAGCTCCCTGCTCTCAGGAAGTTTACAGTTTAGTAAGGGAAATAAGATAAATAAAGTACCATCTAATCCAAAGCAGAAAGTGGGAAGGCTCTCAAGACACGTACATAACACAACACTGTAAGTCAACTATACTCCAATAAAAATTTTTAAAAAGTAAAATAAAAGCTAAGAAGAAGGTTAGATAGGTGGTTTGGTCAGTAGCACAAATTTAGGGCACAAGAGAGGCACTTAAATGCTTGAAGGAACTTCCCTGGTGGCGCAGTGGTTAAGAATCTGCCTGCCAATGTAAGGGACACAGGTTTGAGCCCTGGTCCGGGAAGATCCCACATGTCGCGGAGCAACTAAGCCCGTGCACCACAACTACTGAGCCTGCGCTCTAGAGCCCGCAAGCCACAACTACTGAAGCCCGCGCAATGAGAAGCCCGCGCACCTCAACGAAGAGCAGCTCCCCCCCACCCCGGCTCGCCGCAACTAGAGAAAGCCCGTGCACAGCAACGAAGACCCAATACAGCCAAAATTAAATAAATAAATTTATTTTTAAAAATGCTTGAAGAAAATATGAGGGAAAAAGTTTTATGAGTGTTAACCAAAAAATAAGCAACTTCTTGCAACTACCCTATGTCTGGTCTCATACCATAAATTTCACATCCCCATATCTACACTGTTAATTCAGTCATTCCCTTGGAGAGATGAAAACTATAATAAATTTAAACTATGTATGTATTAAAAAAAAAAAAAGGCAGGTACAAAATGCCATGTGGGACTGAAAGGATGGGTCTTATTCTGGCTCAGGGGTTTGAGGGAGGGCCTCACAGGAGGCCAGCTGGACCTTGAAGGGAGGGTAAACTGTGATGAAAGACCTTCAGGGATGGGGTGGGGCTGGGGTAGGAGTGAGGGGAGATGATGAGAGAGTAGTGGGGGCAGGAAAGTAGAGGGCCAGCTAAGCACTTTCTGGATCTGATGATCTGCAGGGGAGCTCCCAGGCCCTAGAGCATCTCCTGCCTTGGGATTTATCTCAGTATAGATGCCTGGGCCCCTCTTTCCTTCTCTCTGGAAAAAGGGCTGCAGCAGGCTAAAGGGCTCAGCTTACCACCTCTTTGCCTGAGACCTCAACCATTATATTTCCCTTCCTCAGAGCTCTGAGCTACAGCCCTCTGTAACTGACACTCTCAGGTGGTGGACAATATGGCCTTGAAGGTGCTGACCTTTCTTTCTCAGGGACTGGTGGAACTGCTTGGTTAAGAACCTGCACGTTAGAAGTGGCCCTCCAAGATTGGGAGTTGGGCATCCGAAAACAGGATTGTGAATTCTGCAAGTCTCTGGCAATTTGAGATGCTTGAATCAATGCTGCCCTCTGCTGACCGAACTAAGCCTAGCAACTTTTATGGGATGCCCGATGCTGTGACTCCAAGTGGAGGTCCGCTTAGGCAATTTGTTCATTTAATGAGCAATTTGTTCATTTAATTCATTCATTCATTCATTCAACAAATATATACTGAGCAACTACAATAATAGGTATAATGTTATCTGACATTTATTGAGCCAGCCCTGGTTCTAAGCATCTTAGATATAGTGTCATGTCCAAGACCACTCAGTCCTAGCTACGAGTAACACAGCTGGGAGGCAAACCCTGTCAGTCTTACATCACAACTCAAGTCCCTAAGAATCACATTGTCTTGTGGTGCCCACATGGGCTTCGGAAATACAAGATGGAACTGGTGAGCCGCTTACAATATAAATTTAGTAAGCCTTACCAGGAGTCTGGGGAATTTTGTGCTGCAAACACTGAAAACAGTCCCCAGGCTCTCAATTACAATGGGAAATTGAATGTTATTCACAGGCCAGGCCTGGGAGGGATGTGACCAAGGAGAAGCTAGCTCTGCTCCCCAAGCCAGAGAGTTTGCACTGTCTCCCACCTGGAGCAGCAGGGAAATTACACACAGACGGACAGGAGTCACGAGTCCCTGATTCCAGGGAATTCCCTGGTGGTCCAATGGTTAAGACTCCTCGCTTTCACTGCCGAGGGCCCGGGTTCAATCCCTGGTCGGGGAACCCCGCAAGTTGTGCGGTACAGCCAAAAAAAAAAAAGGAGTCCTGGGTTCCAGCTCCTCTTTTACCACTACCCACATTGTGGTCATGGCCAAGGACTTTCTCTTTGGGGGGCAGTTTCCTCATCTATAGAAAGGGATTTGGATAAATCAACTCTGAGTTCCATTTCAACTCTGCTGTAACTTCTCTGCAATGTTTAAGTAGGGACAAATTAGAAATCTCAGTCATACCTGTTATTTTGCCCACCTGGCAACTGATTCCCTCACTACAGGACACTCAGGACCCCCATTCCCGCTCCCACCCCTGGCATGATGTTTTGGCTCAGGAGTCTGACACCCTGGGCTCCAGGCTCTGCTCTGCCACTAACTGACTATGACTATCCCTTATCTCTCGGCAACTCTCTGGATAAGAATTATTATCTTTTGCACAGCTAATACACTTACTGTGTGCTAGTCACTGTATGAATGAATTCAGTCCTCACCACAATTCTATGAAATAGGTTCTAACATATGATTATCCCCATTGCACAGATGAGGAAACTGAGACACAGAGAAATTAAATACCTGCCCACATGGGGTTACAGAGCTGGCAAGTGGTGGAACCAGATTGGAGCCTACGCAATCTGGCTCCAGAAATAGCATTCTCAACCATCATACTTTGGCTTGGAGAGGATTCTTGATTTACCCAAGTCTCAAGTAGACTAAGCTCTCTAAGTCATAGTTCACTCAACCTGAAACGTGCCTCAGGACCCCTCGTGGGCTTGCTGTGGGATGAAACAAGATGTGAAGCTGTCAGACTGATGGTTTCCTCTCAGTCTGCTTGGGGTTTTGCTGGGCTCTGGTCCTCCCAAGTCCGCTCCCCGCAACCCCCATTCTGGCTGAGACCCAAGTGTGTGTTTGTGTGAATGGGAGCTATGACAGCAAGGGGCTGTCCCCCTGAGCTACAGCTGATCTGATCTGGGACAAAGGACTGTTAAGATAAGTTCAGCGTTCAGCGCTAGGAAGTGGTCATTGAAACTGCCCAAGGCTGGAGCTCTGTGCTGGGGGAGGGAGGGAGCAGTCTCACTTGGTGGGAGAAAAGGAAGGGCCTTTGAATTACTCTCACTGCTTGTTTTTTAATGCCAGACAAGGGTTCTTGTTGAGAGTTGGGAGGTGGGGTGGGTGGATATTTGTGTAGCTTTAAAGTCTAGGGCTTCTAGTCAGTACTTTGGAAAGGGGTCTCCTTACCCCATTGTTAACGGCAAAACAAAAAGAGCTCCTTTTCTGCCCCTCACTTCTATGTTCTTTTCTCAATCTCTGAGGTTGTGTAATTCCCATTGCTGTGGGGTTGGGAGGTAGAGGGGGGCACCTATGCTTATGACTGGGCCAAAAGCTTTCATGGGATTCCTCCACTGGGTACCCAGTCACCAAGTACTTTCCACCAACTAACCCTGGTGTGTTGTTGCCATTAGTCATCTGAGATCCTTGATGGAATGAGATGGAGAATAAGTAAATAAAAATAAACCCCTGTCATTACAGGGGTCAATACTTTCATACTCACTGATCCTTCACTGACCCTGTGAAGTCAGGGCCTTGGGTTAGATTCTGGGGTACACAGGCTGTTGATATAGATGAAGAAGGGGGTACATGAGCCTCAGAATGGCAGTCAGAGAATGGGTTTCCATACCGAGCTCTGCCCCTTGCTGGCCACATGACCTAGGGCGGGTGACTCAGTCCCTTCAAGCCTCAGTTCCTATTAGCCAAAGGAGATCCTGAACGTGGAGCCTCTTTGTAAACTGGAAAAGGCTCCCCAGCATATGGCTGTGGGTACTGTGGCTTAGGACTCAGTACTTTATACTCCATTTAAACGCTGCTCCCTTGAGGGGGCTGAGTGTCTTCCTCCTCCTGGCCCTGCCTCCACAGCCGCCACCATGCACTCAGGGAGGTCCAAAGAGGTCCAGGCAGGACCAGACAGGGCAGGGCATGGGAGGTATGCCCAGGAGGGACGAGGGAGGAAGGTCTGCCCGGTGCCGCCTCCCTGCCCGTGCTTGGCTCCCACTGGCAACCTAAGCCCTTTGCCTCCCAAACTGATCCTGGAATGTAAACCCCTAGCCAAGCACATTCTTTAGCCAGGTCACCAGCTCCTGGCCCTTGGGAAGGGAAGGCGGGAGCTAGCATTTCTCTTGGCCCTGAATGACACTAGCACAATCTGGTGCTGGGGCTGCTACCACCAGCCTGGATTAATAGGCTGTCACCCACAGCTTATGGAAAGCCCAATTCTGACCTATCACTCCTGTCAGAGCCCGGGGAGAAGGGGAGAGAGAACCCACCCCATAAGCAGGGGGATTTGAAAAATACTGCTGATTTCCTGGCTCTGGTTCCTCATACCAGCCAGATGTGCTCAGAGGAAGGGGGGCTTTGTAAAGGTTACTCTCAAAGCTGGTGCTCTCTGGGCCCTTGGTTGTCTGACTTTCATTCTGTTTGGTCGTTTGCTACACATTTATTCCATTCAGTCACTTGTTACACATTTAGGCTCTGGTGCCCAGCGCGGTGATGCTCTGGGCCCACGAGGGTTAACAATCTCACCGTGTCCTGAGGATCCCTGTGTGTATGGGGGTGAGGTGGGGGTACACAAGGAGGGGGTATTCTGCATTCTGCGGGGAGGGATGGGCTGGGGCAGGGTTGGGAGGGGAACAGCAGGGACAGTTTAGGGAACTGCCTGCTCCCAGTGGTCTCCCACAAGCCACACTTGGCAGAGGTAAGGAGGGGAGGCTGGAAGGGCAGGACTTTTGTGAAGGGTCTTAGAAGTCAAGACGGAGGCTGGGAATCACCTGGAGGACCAGGGGCAGCTGAGGGTGGGTGTTTCAGCTGTGATGGTGCAGGCAGGTTTGCAGATGAGAACGGTTACTGAAAGGGCAGAGGAATTCAGCCGCCATGTGGAGGGGGTTGGAGGCGAGGGATGAGATGGTCGTTTTCCACCCAGGGTTGAGCTGGCTTCCCCGAGGTGCTGGGACCTGAGGTCTGAGGCAGAGTAAGACCAGTTTGGAAGGGCAGCTCCAATCCAGTCCCTTCTCCTACAGATGGGGACGCTGGATCTGGAGTGGGGAGCCTGGGAAAGAGGCTTGTAAATTATTATTGCCTTACAAACGTTTGTTTTTAAGAATGTGAATTGCTAAACTGAGATTAGGACCAAGGCCCGTTGTCTGTTGAATGGGAGGCCGGTCACCCCAAAGTCCTCCTTCTGGTCCTCCAGATAAGGCAGGCAAGGTGGGCCACCTTCTGGCGACAGTGAATGGGGCCTCAGGAGTCCCTCACCTCCTGGCACATCCACACCCTCCCTTCCGAGGCTGACCGAGGCTGGAGCCACCAACCGCAAGCCCGGAGTTCCTCGCCCGCCCCGTCTCCACACTGCAGCAATGTGGAGGGTGTGGGGAGGGGGAGGCGGACCCCACGAGCCTGGGGGAGACAGAGTTCTCCCTGAACCACCTAGAAAAGCCACCACTTCTAAAGTGTCACCTCAGGCATCAAGTCTTCAGACACTTCCGGGCCTCCAGCCCCTCACCCCATTGACCTTCTGAGTCATCTGCCAGATATTTCCTCTTCAGAGGAGGTAGGCGGCTGGGAGGTTTTGCATGAAAAAAAGAAAAGTCTCAAGAATTCAGTCTGGCTAAATTAGGAATTGGACGGGGGCACCAGGATCTTTCCCCGTTCTTTCCCTTCACCCATTCACCGTCTCAGTCCAGGTTTATCAAGTGCTGGCTGCGTGCCGGGCACGGACCAGGTGCTGAGCACGTGAAGGTAAGCAGGGAAGCCACAAACGGTTCCCCCCGCCCGCCCCGCCCTGCCCCGTTTACGGAACTTGTGACAACTTGGGAAAGCCACAGGACTCCTTTGGGTCTCAGTTTCCTCCCCTGTAAAATAGATGGATCCCAGTCTTTCCTAAGGTCCTAGGGAATTGAGGGTGCAAAGGTCCCCCTGGCTGTTACAGCAAACTGTGCACGAGGTTCTGGAGGGGCCAGCAGTGTGGATGTCAAAGCAGTGGATGCTCCAGAGCTGGCAACTCACCATCCACACTGAAGGGGTGCTGAGCCCGGGCGCCTGCTCCCAGCGTGTGTACCAGAGTGTAAGTGTGAGGGGCATACGTGTGAATGCAAGGCGTGTGTAAGAGCATAAACATGTGCGTGAACGGGTGTGCACATGCGTGTGAGGTGCATGCAGATGTGTAAAAGTGTGGGGTGTATTTGAAGTGTGTAGGTGTAAGAGTTTAAGGCATGTGTGAGTGTGAGCTATATTGTAAGGGCGTGAGGCAAGTGTGAAGCATAAGAGTGAGGTGTGTGAGTTGTGTATGTGAGCATGAGTGATTATGTGAGTATAAATCTGCGAGTGTACATGTAAGGTCTGTGTAAGACTGAGGGGTATGTGGGTGTGTGATGTGGGTGTGTGAGGTGTGTGTGAGCATGAAAGAGAGAGGGGAGGGGAAAGGGAGAGAGGTGAGTGTGTGTGTGTGTATGTTTGTGAGTGTGCGCATGTGCAGGGCTCAGGCTGGCCCAGAGCATGCTGGGTGGAGTCGCAGGAAGCTTGTCTGGTATGAAATACCAACTGCACATAATCTGTAAAGGGGTCCATTACTCTTGGAAAGACGGACACTTTGGCCTCTGGGCTGCGGACGGTGGTTTCTTGGTGCTCTGCTTCATGCCATCAGGAACACGTGGGCTCTGGGGGTTCTTTGAACCAGGCACACACCTGCCTGGGGAGCTCAAATGAACTGGATATTTGGGAAAACACCCCACAGTTTAAATTATTAAAGGGTCACATCCTGAGGGAGAATGCAGACTCTACAAGAACGTAACACAGGGCACTCTAGAGACACTGTGCCCTTGCAGCCAGCTGGCTCGCCACCCTTTCCCAGAGATGGGCTCCTCCCCCCTACTTCCCACTCCCACCCCCGTCACTCCTGGCACCGCCGATGGAGAGGGGTGTGCTTGGAGAGGCGGCCACAACCATCATATCACACTGATGCCGACCTTCCTCAAACCCTTCTTCTCGAGGCATCGACCCACTATTCAAGGTCGGCACAGGCTCCAGCTTGCCTTCTAATCTTTTTTCACATCACTCCCCACTCCTGTGTGCACTTTGGCACCCAAGTCTCCCTTCCCTTGAGGCCCAGTTATAACAGCAGTCTCCTCCAGGAAGCCTTCCCAGATCAGCTCAGTCCTCAGAGCCAGGAAGAGGCAAGGAAGGTTCCCCCTCCCTCTTGATTTCAGACTTCTAGAATTGTGAGGCAATACATTTCTGTTGTTTTTGAAGCCACCAGTCTGCAGTATTTTGTTATGGCAGCCCTAGGAAACTAATAAAATGGAAACTTATCTGCCCAACCTGTCTGGGTCCTTTTATGTGCCCGTCTCTTCAGCTCTTGCTTGTGCTCTGCCTCATGCCTTCACTTCTGCAGTTGTCTAATCCCAACAAGAAGCGCCTGCCCACGCAACTCTTTGATCTCACCAAGCCTGGCCTGAGGCTTTGGTCCTGTTCTGCCGCCACCCAGGGGCGGGGATGCCATCTCTTACTGCAGAGCTCAGAATGGCGGGCGGTGGGGATGTGCACTCCCCTCCACCCTGGCAGCTGGATTAGAATCTCCGTTCCATCACTTGTTAGTTGTGCCACTTGGGTTAGTCATAGGGTTCCCGGTTCTGTTTCTTCTTCTACAAGATGGGGGTTGGAAAAGGCCGATGGCACCCCACCTCCTGTTCAGGGTATCTGTGGGCCAGAAAGCTCAAAGCAAATGCAAGAGATCATTAGAAATTCTGGAGGAGAAGAAGCCATGGAAGGGAGGGACTTGTCCACTTTCTGTGGTTCTAAACCCTCCTGGCACTTTAATTGCCCAGCAGATGGACCTTCCTCCAGAGGAGGCCTGACAAGCTCGGCCCACGTGTTTTTCTGAGGATACCAACCCCAACTGGGGTTCTTTCTTTTTAAAAAAAAAAAAAAATTTGTTTATTTATTTATTATTTTTTTGGCTGTGTTGGGTCTTCATCGTTGCATGCGGGCTTTCTCTAGTTGCCGTGAGCGGGGGCTACTCTTCGTTGTGGCGCGTGGGCTTCTCATTGCGGTGGCTTCCCTTGTTGCGGAGCGTGGGCTCTGGGCGCACGGGCTTCAGTAGTTGTGGCGCACAGGCTTAATTGCTCCGCCGCATGTGGGATCTTCTTGGACCTGGGTCCCCTGCATTGGCAGGCGGATTCTTAACCACTACCCCACCAGGGAAGTCCCTGAGGTTCTTTCTGATCTTAGATGGTGCCTTGGTGATTTTACTTACTTCGTTTTCCTCAGAAGAGGAACTTGGCTTATCCTATGTTCCAATGGCACAAATCTGATCATGATGCTTCTCCACTTAAAATCCTTAATTTGCTCCCAGTTTCCCATATGGATAAAGTCCAGACTCCTTAGCAAGGCACGTAAGGCCTCTTGATCTGCCCTGCCTGTACTTCCAGCCCATCTCCCTAGATTCTCTGCAATGTGCATGTTGTCCCTCAGTGGACTTGAGAACACCTCTGTCTCTCCGTCAACAACAACAAATAATAATGCAGCTACTCACCTTATATATGCAAATCATTTTGTGTATAGCAGGTAGCTCTTAACCTCAGTGAGGCCTTATTTTGTTCATTTTACAAATAAGGAAACTGAGATTCAGGGGTTAACAACGTACCCAAGATCAATCCGCACATGACAATTATTTGAACCCATATTTCTTGCTTCAAAGCCTGGGGTCATCCTCCTCTGCCTGGCTGTCCTCCCTCTTCTTTCAAAGTGCAGTTTGAGATTTGTTTTCTGGAAACCTCTCTGATCCCCTCAGTTCCTCTCAGTTCTCTGTAACCAGTAAGGATGGGGCACCTCTGGGTTGCACTAGCAAAGGCTGACACTTGTCTCATCAAATACTAACTGCAGATTTAGTCCCCGTCTCCCTCCCAAGACTGCAACGACTGGAGGGCAGGAATCCCAAGTCCAGCACCATGCCAGACACATAACTGGAGTTCAGTGTCAAACAATGCTTTGGAATAGCTGACACAGTCACAGAGCCAGAAGAGAACTTTCCTGGGATGTAAATTTAGGAATATTCTATGCTCATTTCACGTTAGGGAGCCCCTCCCAATCTTTCCTTGCTAATCCTCATACTCATTCCTTGGGAAACAAAAGGAATGTTTGGAGCCCTCCATCTTTCCAGGTTTGACATTCTGAACCCTTACATAGTACAGAGCAGCTGATTTTTTCCCCTTTCCTACGTGCTATTCCATTTGAGGCAATGCAGTACTGTGGTCACAGGTTTTAGAATCAGACTTGGTTCGGTCACTTACTAGCTTGTGACCTTGGACAAGTTATATAACCTCTTGGAGGCTTAGTTGTTTCATGTGCAAGACATGAGGATACTGCCTTCTCCACAGAGTTGATCTGAGGATTGAAGCTGGTGCTTTGCCAACTTGTGAGATGGCATTGTCATTGCTTTGGTTTTCCACATTGGGAAATGAAGACAAGAGAGGGGAGGGAACTTCCCAGAGAGGGACGGGGATGAGAAGGCCTATGGCGGGGAGGGAAGTGAGGCCCAGAGCCAGGCCATTGGACCCCAGATCCTGAGCGGCCTCTGCAGCACCATGAGGTACAGCCATGAGGTGTGCCGCTGACACCCCCTATTTCCCTCGCTCCTCGGTGAGCCACACCCAAAGTCTTCCCAGCATGGACCTCCAAGAGGTGAGTCCTCAGCAGATACCAGCTTGAGCCCTGAGTGGCCCTCACAGGTTGCAGCGGTCAGTCCCCCATTCTCATAATGGGAAGAACCTTTAGGGCTGGCTACAGCCATAAGGTACCCCAACTATTTAAAATGCCGCAGTCCCATCCACAGGTCTGGTGCCATCTTGTGTGCTTGGAAAGCCTCCTACACACAAGGCTAGGCTTCCTGTTAGAAGGGGTGGAGGGACCCCATTTGTAAATGCCTTTCTTGGGGATGGGTTGGGGACGGTGGGAGCAGGCAGTGCAGAGACTGAAGTGCAATGGAGGGCTGGGCTTTGCAATGCTTCCCCTAACCTGCTCCCCCAGCCCCTCTTTCTAACAGTCACTTCAGGGGGCTCAACGGAAATGGGCTGGGGGTGGGGGTCTGGAAGCAGTAGGGAAGGCCTCTCTGCAGTCTGCTCCGCAGGGGGCACCCGTGGCCACAGGATGCCAAGGTGGGAGGGAAAGGCTGGGCCAGCAGGTGGCAGTGTCCTTCCAGTGCCCAAGTAAAGAAAAAGATCAGGTACGAGAGAAAGGGAGGCAAAACGACTGTCCCATAAGGACCCTGGTTCCGCTTGTCTGTGAAGGTTCAGTGGAGGTGTTACCTCCTCCAGGAGTCTCCCCCTGACCCCTCAGACGGGTGTTCCTGCTTCAGGAGAAATAATCATACCAGCGTGTGGTGAGTGCTCTCTGACCCCCCCCCCACCCCTCCAGGGCACGTATTTTTTTCATCTTTGTATCCCCCTTGTTAGCACAGCTTTTAAAAATAACTTGGAATCAGAAAGCGGCTATACCAGCTAAAAGGAGGCATGTCCTTCACGTTTTTACATCAGTGAGCAATTACCTTTCTACTGTGGGCAAGACAGAAATGAGCTCGAGCTGAATGAACTGAGGCCAGTCATAGGAGTAACCCAGCGAAGAAGTCAGTTAATGAGTGCAGCCTTTTCCCAACACGCCTGTGGGCATCAACGCTCAGGAGAGGAAAGTGTGCTGTTTTCCTAGGAGTGAGGTGACTGGTCGGGGCAGGGTGGTTTGAAGGTAGAACCTCCTCAGAGGGAACAGCCAAGAACAAGTGGTCCCTTGGGGCCCCATTTAGCCTGAGAATGTCAGAGGGACTGTTTCATGCGGTCCCCTCCGCATATCAAGACACCGTCCACCCCGCCCCTGCATCAGCGTGCCACAGAAGATAGGAATATAGATTTTAATCATTGTGCTGCTGCTGTTAACCAGAGTGCAATTAATCCATCCTTTGTGGATTTTGATGCCACAGTGTAAATAAGGTTTCACACAGAAACACTCTGGGGCTGTCAGTGACAAAGGGGAGGGGTGCCTCTGGTGCCTCTGGTGGGGAGGGGTGACCGAAGGAGAAATGAAGTGAGGAGAAGAGTGGGGAGCAGACCCTGGGCTGGGAGTCTGCTCCAGTCCCATCATTACATTCCCATCAGGACCCCGAGAGGCATGGGTCCTTCCTGGCCAGGGCTTCTGACCTGGACCAGTGCACGTGAACCCGACTTCCCTTCCAAGTCAGCCGCCTCCAGCTTCAGGGCCAATTCTTGCTGAGTAGATGAGGTCCAGGGCAGGCCCACAGTTGGTCACCAAAGGGGGAAGGGATGTAGACCAATGGAGAGAAGAGGGGTTGGGACCCCTGCAACCCTTCTCCATCTTCCATCCCAAGAGACCTTCAGACTAGCGCAGATCCAGGGAAAGGACAGCTACAAGTAGCTATCCTCTGGGTCAGAACTGCCCTGCCTACCCCCTATCCTGGAGATGGGAGAGGTAAACCCACAGGAAGGGAGGTAGCATATACTCCTGCTACCTACCTTTCTCTGCTTGAGCAGTAAGTGAGGACTCTCCCCAGAGGTCACCTGAGCTCCAACAGGGGAAGGGGGATGGCAGAGTCATCGAGACTTCTTACAGTTTTCTCGGATTGGTAGGGTTTGGAGGTGGAGAGGTCATTTAGAGCCCTAGGGCCTAACCCCACTGGCTGCTGACAGGAGCTGGCATCCGGGGAAGCAGCCCAAACTACTTTGATGAGATCATTCCTCTTGTCCAGAGTGGGGTGATCCGGTCCAGGACACGGTGGCTGGGCCCAGAGCCAGCTAGGAGTCAGAGACACACAGGGCTTCCACCGCATCGCTCAGACCCTGGTTGACACCCCCCACGGCCAGGAGGCAGTTCTTGACAACGATGCTGGAGCAGGCACAGCGGGGCGTGGGCATGGCGGGGAGGACCTCCCACTTGTTTTTCCCCGGGTGGAAAGCCTCTGCCGTCTCCAGGACAGTGGGTTGGTTCCCTGAAAGTGCCAAGGGAACCGGACCTTACAAAGGAGTCCAGTCACCTATCTGCCCCGGGGAAGTCCCCCCATCTGGCTCCCCGCCTCTGGAAGCGCAAGCAGAAGCCAATCAACCTCAAATTCCTTGGCTACAGAATTGCTCCTTCCCCACCCTTTTGTCAAACAGCTGCTTTGTTCTTCCTGCCTTCTCTGTCTTTTCATCTCAAGAGTAACTTTCTTTCCCCACCGCCTGCTTTTACCAGAAGTTTCTAGACACTACTGCCTCTCTTCTGCCCTTTACTAAGAAAGCTGCTCACATGGTCTAGCTTACATCAAGCTGCTTTCCTGTGTGGGTAAATAGGGTGTCTGTCCACACTGAGTAAACTCTGGGTTCCTGGAAGCTCCGCTGCCCATCTGTCTCTCCCCTGTTGATGTTGGGGTCCCGCCTTCAAAATACCCTAATCTCTGGGAGGTCTTATACAGCAAATCCTGAATTCATTAGAATAACTGATTTGATCAGACTGCTTTTCTACTCTGTGAGAGAGCTGGGTATCCAGGGAGAAGAGAAAGAGGACCAAGGCCAATCCCTGCCACACTTTCACCTCCAGTCATTCCTGGATAGGGCCCCAGGGACCTGTGCTTGGCAAGCCTGTGTCACATGGTTATCAGTATGCCCCTTATGCTCTCTGGGCCTCAGTTTCTCCTGTGTAAGAGGACAGATAGACAGCAACTGAGGCCCGTCCATGGAGACATGACATCTAGGCTGGGAGGAGGGGAGTGCTTTGAAATTCTTTGGAGTAAAGCAGTAGGCAGGTGGTGTGCAAGGAGCCAGCACCCTCTCCTGCTCATGCAGAGTGCCTAGAATCCAAGCACCAGAACCACAGTGCCAGCCCGGAAGATCTATCCTTACCAAGTCCTCCAGCCACTATGACCCGTCCACTCAGAGAGCCGGCCACAAAGTCTGCCCGCCGCTTCTTAAGGAAGAATGAGCGCTCCATCTTCAGCCATCCCCCTACAGGCCATGCATGATGGCAGGAGATACACAGAGAGAATCAGATGCTGACCACCTGCTCCTCCAAATACACATGAGTCCCAAACTGCTCTCACCCAAGGCAGCATCTCCACTCCATCTACCCTGTGTGCTCAGTGCACATACAATGTCTCCTGCTGTTTGAAATGACACTCTACCCTCTCCCATGCTTGCTGCAATCCAAGGAACCATAATCTCTTATGACAAATCACCTTGTTCTACCTCTGTTCTCATGGGCTTTAAGCTGGAAAGGAGGCTGACTAGAGGCAGAGAGCGTCAGAGTCAGGATCCTTCTGTTTTTTCACGAGTAAAAAACAGGAAAAAGCCCTTCCTCACCTGACTATGGCTGGATGTTGTAAGAATGGACAATAGGTGGAAAAGGCTTTGATAAAAACAACCAACCAACCAATCAAAGGGAACCCTGTACAGATGAAAGAATTTGATCCCAGGAGTAGCCTTGAATGGAGAAGGGTGTTCAGACTCTGAAAGGCTCACCCAGCTGGGTAAGTGAGCCTGGGTGGATGGATGGGATGGGGGTAAGGTGGGGGATTCAGCCAGAAGGGAGGTGCGCAGCCGGGGACTGGTGCCCAGCTTACCCTGTTCCATGTCGAACACGTCCATTGTCCGGAGGAACTTGGGCTGCTGGTAGAGCCGACCCTGCCGCAGGCCACCCAGGCTGTACAAGCGGTCATCTAGGGTCACAAAGCTGGAGAAGGCCCGCTTGCAGGGAATGTTGGGGAACTTGGTCCAGGAGCGAGTCTCGATGTCAAAGACCTCGAAGGCGTTGACCGCGTACTTGGACTGTCGTCCCCCTGGAGGCCAGAGTAGGGCGAAGGTTGGGCAGAAGAGTAAGTCCCTGAGGACTGGGGCTGGGTTTCCCCTTCTGACTGTTATCAGATCATATAGGAAGCTCCCTGAGGGGTGGGGCAGCATGATTAACCCCCACTGCCCAGGAGATGCTCAGCACACAGGCACTGCTTCCAACCGGAACTGACCCGGGGGAGGGAAGAAGGGCCAGACGTGGGCCAGACAACCTGTCCTTACCCAGCACATAGATCTTGGAACCTCGCAAGAATGAGGTGGCAGCATATCTCGGGGTGGGCATGGGTGCTAGAGACACCCACATGTCCTTGAGCATGTCATAGTGTTGGAGGTGGTTGTGTGGACGGAGGTCCAGGCCCATCCCGCCTGCCGCGTACACTCGGTAATCTAAGGAGAAAGGCCATACAACAGACACTATGAGACAGGCCCACTGTACTCAGCTCCTACCATGGCCAGGCTCTGTTAACCCCTGGAACACAAGCACTGAAGCCCGGCCAGGTCCCAACCACCGCTCTGCCCGAGAATGGGTTGGTGGCACCATTAAAAGTTCCTGCCACAGTCAAGCCTGGGTCTTCTTGAAGCCATGTCAGGCCTACATGCCTTAGCCTCCCTTGGTGTCTGGCCCTTGGTTAAACCCGAAATACTCGCACAGAGGTAGACTGCAGTGGAGTCTGGGCCTGGACAACACTTTGCAGGTCTTATCCCCTCCATTCTCCTCCTTCCTGGGCAGCCAGAGGGATGCCAAAGAGGAGGGGTATTCCTCTGATACCCTCCAATAGTGGCCTCTTCCCCAGGCACTCCCAGATCAGAACTCTCTAGACCTAGCAGGAGCCTTTGGAAATGAGGTCAGCCCTGCTGTTATTGGCCTTGTGGGACACTGGCCTGCTGCCGTCTCTTTCTTTGTCCGGATAGGAGAAGGCTATCCTCCTTCATGCACAGGAAAGCTCTGGGCTCCAGGAGGCACCCTGCACTGAATGGGCTAGGGGTGAATGAGGGAGAGAGGCTTTGGAGGAGAGAAAACTGGCCCCTATAAGAAGCCCTGCCCAGAGAAGTGAGTTCCCCCCCACTCTCTACTGCTCTTGGCTGCAGGTGACACAGCGCAGCAGAGAGGATAGGCAACGCCTCCATGTTTCCCTGGGCCTCACCCCAGTACCTCACGCAGCCTGTTAAGGACACAGCCCTACCCCCAGGGCCCTCTTTTTACCCAGGGACTCACCCCTACCCGGGATTCTGTCTCCTAGTAGCCAGTCCTCCCCGCTTCTGGCTCTATGAGACTTTCATTCTTCAAGGGGATTGCAGGGATGAGTACTACTTCTTTCTACTTTCCAATCTTACTAAAGAGAGGGAAAAAAATCCCAACCCTAGCCTGTGGCTGGGAGATGGGGCCTGCTAATGAGAAATTTACCTTACACAAACTCCGCCTCTTCTATTCCTGTTTTCACCCGGACACCTCCAGCTGGGAACCCTCACATCCAGACCACATTACCATTCCTGCACCCAATTCTTACTCATTCTTTCAGAGTCACCTGGGTGTCCCTGAACTGCAAGGCTGGGCTGAGAGCGGCGGCTCAGGACCTCCTGTGGCACCTGCATCACCCTACTTGCCACACGTTACTGAAATAACCTTTGTATGTTTCTTCTTTCAATAGATTGTTAGGTTTTTGAGATTTGTTAATCTGTGGCCCCAGCATCTGCTAGAAAGCATGGCACACAGGCATGTAAATTCTTAGTAAACTAACTATTGAACCCATTCAATGCCATAGTTAAGAGCACAGACTCGACCATCACCTGCTAGCTGCGTAACCTTGGGCAAGTTACTTAACCTCTCTGGGCCTCACATTGCTTCTCTCTAAAATGAGGATAATAATAGCACTTACCTCATCAGACAGGTTGTGAGGGTCAAAGGGGTTAATACCTATAAGGCACCTATGGTAAGGACTCAATAAATGTTGGTTCTTAATCATTCAGCCCCACTTATTGAGATCTGCAGATAAAGGACTACCCTTTCCCTCTCTATTTCCCCATGGGCCTCCGTGCCTTCCATCTTTCTTACTGGGAATTCAGGAGGCCCCATTGGCTACTCTGCCCTCAGGGATTTTGAGTTAAGAGTTTCTCTCTCTGACCTTCATTGGTAAGACCCGGGCTCCTAAAGGCAGGGATCAGATCTTCTGCCTCTTTCCTTCCTCCCTGGGACCTAGAACTGTGCCAGGGACAGAGCAGGTGCTCAAGAAATACTGGTTTCTGATCTACAGTAGACCTGACAGGCAGCTGAAATGGTTTTGCAAGAGAAGAAGGGAAGGTTGCATCCCACTAAGCCTGTCTGATCTGAACTTGGGGTCTCCTAACTCCTGCTGGGCCATTTTCCATAAAACCCTGTGTGTTTTAGCAAAAGAGCTTTCAGAGCCCCCCTCTGTGCTCTGGGCTGTACCAGGCCTGAAAAGGAAGAAATGATGGGCTTGGAAAAAGCAAAATGAGAATCAAAGCTATGTGATCAGCACATGCATGCCCTGAGAACCTAGTGAACCTGGGCAAGATGCCACAGAAGCACGACCCTCAGGAACATTCTGGTGTCCACTCATCAGTGTCTCTGAGATTAGGAGGCAGATGGTGGGGAGAAGGTCCTGGAATCAGGTCCCAAAGCCCTCCCAGTGGGGCCTGGTGATGGTACGAGGATGGCATGAACATCCCCAGGGCCCCAAATAATTGTCTGGAGGTGGTGGCGCTTGCAAGGAAGATTTCAGGGGATTTGGTGCTGTGGGTGGAAGGCCCAATCATTCTGCTGAATGAAGGGATGTACAGGGACATTGCACTAACCCCCTTTGGCTCTCCCCTCTGGCCCGGCCTGCCCAGCTTGCTGGGAGGAACCTGGTGGGGTGGAGTGGAGCTCTGGCATCATATGGATTTACTAGACGCTTCACTTGCTGAGTCTCAATTTTCCCATCTGTAAAATAAGGCCAGCGGGTCTCTAGTTTTAGTGTCCATTGTAAAGATCAACTGGGGATCAGGAGTGTGATAGTGGCCTCCAACTCGGTGTTGGCTTCCATCCCTTTCCCCGTGGCCCCCCGCTCCCTTCTCTCTGCCCGCCCTCAGCCCTGGCCCCACTCGCCTTTGGCCGTGACAGAAATGCCCATGGCGGCCTCGCGCAGCATGCTCCTCTTCTTCCACTTGCCCTCATCGATGTTGTACATCTCCACGACCTTCAGAGGCAGCTGACTGGTGCCCACACCCCCGATCACCATGATCCGCTTCCCCAGGGCGGTGACAGCCACCCCGGCCCGGGCTGTGGGCAGGGGGCGCAGGTCGGTCCACTGGTCGGCCTCGGGGGAGTAGACCTCAAAGCAGTCCACGGGGACGCCTTTGTCGTCACATCCCCCGATGGCATAGACCTGCCCCCCGGTTTCCAGCAGGGAGCAGTAGACCCGGCGGCTGGGCAGTGGCGCCAGGCGCTTCCACTGGAAGTCCTTGACGTTGGGCACCTCCATGGCAGCCCCGGGGGCCCCGCCCGCCGCGCCCCCGCGGAGCGCCGGGGGAGGTGCGAGCCAGGGGTCCGCCGGCTACTCCGCGCCCCCTCTCGCCGCCTCCATCTCGCTCCTGTTCGCCGGCTCCCGCCCGACCCCCGGCAAGGGCCCCGACGCCGGCCAGCGCTTCACTGTCCCTCAAGACTCAGCGGTCCGGCGGCGTCCGAGCCTGGCCCTGCGGGAGGAATGGGGCGAATCAAGGGCAGCCGGGCCCGGCGCCCGGGCCTCCTGGCGTGGGCGGGCGAGCGGGCTCCCAACCCCCCGCCAACTTTCAAGGGAAGACGCGGCGGCGAGGGCGCCACCCCGCGGCGGCATCAAACCCGCACCGCTTTGTCCCCCGCCGCTCCCAGCCAGCTGGTCGGAAACCCGTGGAACGCGTGGAACGCGTCCGGGGTCGGGGGCGTTCCGGGGTTCAGGGTGCCAGGCTGCCTCCCGGCGAAGCAAGGAGTTAACACCTTTCGGCGCCGCCGCCTGCCTCCCCCGGCTCTTCCTCCCCGCCAACTCCCGTCCCTGCCCCCGCGCCACTTACACAGCCAGGCCAGAGGAGTGCGGCGGCGAGGCGCAAGCAGCGCATTACCCGAGAGCGACGCGGGGAGCAGGGTAGAGGGCGCTCTGTCCTTCCCCGGTCCGCACACCGCTGTCACACGCAGAAGAGGAGACTAAATGAGCAGCAGGAAGGAGAAGCGGAGCCGCCGCCGGAGGGTGGGGTGCGGGGAGGCCGGCGAGCCTGCTCCACGCACATCCCCACCATCAGCCGCCACACCTGTGCAGGAACCCGCGTGCGCCCGCGGCGAAGCGAGCCCTGACCTCTTTACAGAAGCCCTGGCGGCGCCCGGCCTGCGGGGGAGGGAAAGGGCCCGGTGGGAGACGCTCACCTTGCCTACTGTTCAGGGAAAGCGGGGCACTAGAGCCAAGTACCCAGATGACGGGGACTAGACTCCCTCCAGGGTGGGGGTGGGCGGTTTGTGAGTGTTTGTTTTGGATGAGGAGGCGGAGAGTCCAATTACCCAGTTTATCTACAGTACACAAACCCAGTTCGTGACAGCCTGGCTCAATAGTCGGCTTTGCTTTGGGGGAGGTATTATCAAATGGTTTAACCTAATAGAAGCAAGTTATGTGGGTGTGACGCACGCAGACCTGACACGGGTGCATCCGAACAATGTACACACCGACCTGCGTACAGATGCATAATTTACACATCACCTCACCCTCCACCCGGAAATGGTCATATCCACGGAGAAACTGACAGAAAGTGCACAGTTATGTGGACACACAGCCAGAGACAAAAGTGGAAACGCAAACACGTGAGTGGTCCCTCCCACATCACACCTTAGGAAGGGAAAACCTGGTTATCAAATCTTGGCCCTCAGCACCAACCCACAGGTCTTGCCAAATAATTCTTTCAAGCCATTCTGTAATGGCCTTATCAGGACAGTAGTCCCCAGTAAAAAAATTGCCCATGACACCAGTGAGCCACCTGGTGTGATGAACTGCAGGCTTGTGGGGTCCTCCCACATGGTTCCCTTGAATAGAACCAAGTGTTGAAATGCTCAGGCTTGGGAGTCTGACAGACCTGGGTTTGAATTCTGGCTCTGAAATTATTTAACTACTCCGAGGCTCAGTTTCCTTATTTTATTTAGATTAAACTTTGTATTTTGAGATAAATTGTGGATTCACATGCAGTTGTAAGAAATAACACCTTTTACCCATTTTCTCTCAATGGTAACATCTTGCAAAACATATAGTACAATAATATCATAGCCAGGATATGGAAATTGATCAGTCAAGATTTAGAATATTTCCATCACCACAAGAACCCTTCACGTTGCCTTTTTTTTTTTTAATTGAAGTATAGTTGATTTACAACACTGTGTTAGTTTCAGGTGTACATTTTGCCTTTTTATACCCATACCTTCTTCCCTCTCACCCCTCTCTCTCCAACCCCTGGCAACCACTAATCTGTTCTCCATTTCCATAATTTTGTCATTTCAAGAACGTTATATAAACAGAAACTTACAGTATGTAACCTTTGGGTATTGGCTTTTTTTGCTCCCAGCATAATTCTGTGGAGATTCATCCAAGTTGTTGCATGTATCACTAGTTCATTCCTTTTTATTTCTGAGTAGCATTCCATGGTATAGATATATCCTTGTAGATTTTTGTGAAGATTAAATGAGATGATATTTTTGGGACTTCCCTGATGGTGCAGCGGTTAAGAATCTGCCTGCCAATGCAGGGGACACGGGTTCAAGTCCTGGTCCGGGAAGATCCCACATGCTGCGGAGCAACTAAGCCCGTGCACCACAACTACTGAGCCTGCTCTCTAGAGCCCGTGAGCCACAACTACGGGAGCCCGCACGCCTAGAGCCCGAGCACCACAACGAAGAGTAGCCCCTGCTCGTCGCAACTAGAGGAAGCCCACGCACAGCAATGGAGACCCAACACAGCCAAAAATAAATAAATAAATAAATTTATTTTTTTTAAAAATGAGATGATATTTGTAAAGTGTTCAGTTCAGCTCCTGACACACAGCAAGGGGCTGGTAAATCACTATGAATACCATTACTACTACAACTACTGTCAACAAAACCAAGAAAAAGAAAAACTGAGAACAAGCGCAAACATTTTGCCCCTCACTTAGAAATGGCTTCCTGTGAGAAACAGAGGTCACAGTACCTCTTAACAGCTCATAGGCCCATCTTAACATCTTGAGTTCTTGGCTTAGAAATTCCACTGCTTTTTAGTTCGAATTCTCTGTACTTACATAGTAAGTACCTCTAAGAACCTTCACAGAGGACAGTTGTGTTGGGGCTCAGAGCAGGCCACCCCAAGGTATACCACAATGGCATATTGATTATTTTAAGTTAAAGTTACTTGAGAAACAGCCGGTGGGAAAAAACATTTGATATTAAAAAAACACTCTGTACCCCTTCTTTCCCCCAAAAGTGGGAAAAAATCTCCCATGTGAAAGTATCCTCCTCATACCAGGAGAGAGAAAGCATCCTTACTTATCAGCAGAGTTAGGGAATTCAAGGCTAAGAAAACTGTATAAACAGATTTTGTTACTTCATTAGTCTGTACCCCAAGCGCAAGCCCCTTTGGTACGTCTTCACAAATAACTGTTTGTCTAAAAATGATATATAAACAGCCTGCTTTGGCACTTCGGGGGTCCCGTTTCTATGGGACCTCTGTGCATGTGAATTAAATTGGGTTTTTTTCCCCTCCTGATAATCTTGTCAATTTAATTATTAGACCAGCCAAAAGAACTCAAGAGGAGTAAGGGGGGAAATTTCCCCCTCCCCGAAATTTGTGTTCTGTTTATTCAATAAGAACACAAATTCCAAAAAATGTGGTCTGAATTAATGAAGTTTCACAGGAAACATCAAACATTTCTCTTCTTCCTGGAGATCACAATCTGCCTGGAGGAACAGGGAACAAACCCTCAACCATCAATTTAAACTGTCTTCACAAAATCACGACAGGGTGATCAAGAGGATTGAAAGCCATACGCGTTCCTCAGAGGGGCTTGTTGAGGGTCCACCTTCAGCCTCTCTTGCCCATGGAGCCTTTTCCCAAAGCAGTGAGGCAAGGCTTCTTGTACCTCCACCCACCCCAGCTGGGACAGCTCAGTGAGCAGGTATATAAAGTTCATACTACTTTATGTTTGCATAACTCAAGCTAAACTAAGCCCTCGCACACCCACTTTCTCGTAATCTTAAAAACCCTAGGAAAGGTTGTCAGGCAGGTATTAGCACCCCTTTTTTACAGATGAGGACTCTGAGACTTAGTGAAATGAAGTAACTGACTTATGACCATGTGAGCCGTTCAGGGTGGGTCTAGTTTGTGAATTCCAAATCCAGTGCTCTTTCACTTTATCATAATTAAATCACAAATGAAAGAATTGTGCATTATTAAGGACATCAAACTTCACTACTCTCACGTGGCTTTCTGTCCAATTACAGTGAAGGAAGGAGCCCAGACCGCAAAGGTTTCAGTGACTGTCCTCTCCCCATTGCCATACTGTCTGTGCCAGGCAGCATAGCTGGGAAAGGACTAGAATCCAGCCCCAGAATAGGCCCCATTCTAACTCACTGTTCATGTCCTGCAAGCAACACCCTCTGTGAGGACTGTGGGACTCAGACCCTTGGAAAAGTACTAAGAACAGGATGCCTTCCAGGCCATGGCCTAATTCCTTGTTTTGGAAGTCCTGGCTTTTCTCCATCTCCCCCACTCCTTCCCCCATAGCTCTTCCTCCCAGCCAGGTGACATCCTTTAGTCCTTACACTGAATGCACGTTGAGGAAGCTTGTAACCTAGCAACCGCCACTTAAGATTCCCTGAGTCACCTGCGGTTTCCATGCCTGGGCTGAGTGCACCAAGCTGGGGACTTGTGGAGTGCCAAGCAGAGGTGGGGAGTCCAGTGACCCCCTTTAATTCTTCACCAGCTCATTCCAGTGGGTAACCACTTTCCCCGTCAGGAAGTTCTTCCTCATGTCAACCTAAATCATTCTGCTTTAAGACCTTGTGTTGCATCGGGTCTGGGTTTCTCTTCTCTCTCAGAAAGCGTTTGAGTTTTTGCCTTGGTTACAAGGTGGTACTGGGAAGGTAGGAAAGTGGGGAGGGGAAAGTTTGTGAAAGCCTCTAAAGATGAAGGCTTTGGTACTTTGGAGTCTTAATTATTGTGATAACGCATCAGTCAAATTGGTTGAAGGGGTGCTCAGCCCAAGAAATACTTAGTAAGTATTTTTTTTTTAAAGTCTCAATTTGGGTTTATTAAGGCTTAATTTATATACATGAAAATGCACAGTCTGACTCAGCATCGATTGAGTCTATTACCTATTCAGGGGCCGGCCTTCACTGAACTCTGTGGTAGGTTTTGGGGAAGCTGAGGGTGTGGTGAGGTGACAGTCTCTTCCCAGTAAACTAGGCAGATTCCCAGTGTGGCAGACTATGGATGGAGTATCTGTGTGTAGGGCCTCAAGGGACTGGTGGGATTCCAAGTGTAGAGCACACTGGGGTGGGGGTGGGGAAAGAGGGGTTGTTTAGCTATTAAATTCTACAGTAGCTCCTTTCTCCCTCCTCAGAAATACAGTTTACCCTCCTGTCAGTGGACACCATGGAACTCCCTCTGTGGGTACCACGCTGCGGGAGGGGTGCACCCGGAGCCCCCTGAGGCTGGGTCACCTCCCCTGTGTAGTTCTCTCTCTGCAGTGCCCCACAGTCGCAGGGCAGTGGGAAGGTGTGTGGACTCTGGAATCAGACAGACGCCTGAATCCTGGCTCAGCCGCCCCCTGGCTGTGTGACCGTTAATAAATCACTTACATCCTGAATCTCAGTTCCTCATCTGTGAAAAAGGGAAGAAGAAAATCTACTTTCTAGCATTATGGGGGGAATGAGATGCCCGGCATGGCTCCTGGGCAGGCATAGGTCCTCTATAAAGAGTAGAGCTTTCCTCCCTTGTGACGGCAGGTTTCCAGACCTCTGACTTTCTGTATACTCCAGGCAGTGTGTCGAATAGCATGTGCCAATCTCACGTGGTAGGCACCTTACCAGGGCCCACACCCTCCTGTATCCAACCATTTCTGGGCCTATGTCTTGGACAGGATATTTCCTCCTAGCTAACTGGAATTCCTTCCACTGCAGCCTAAACAGCATAGTGATCTGGAGAACAGCTGGTGCCCCTCCTTTAGATAATCACATTCTTATTCCTCACCAGAAGCTTGGGCTTCTGGTATTCAGGGACTGGGGAGGGAAGGTGACTCATCCAATTAGGACTGAGGCTGCCAGCAGACCAAGGCAAGGGTAGATTCCTCCCCCAACATGGAAAAGCCTCATTAGAGCCCCCCCTGCCCAGTCCTGACATCAGCCCAGAGGAAGGATTTAGGGCTCAAGTGGACTTGATTGGAGCTGGTGCAACACAGGTGCCAGCAGTCACAACCATAATCTGCATCTGTTCATATGGCACTGCCACCCTTAGGGTGTCAGTCTGAGGTCCCACAGGATGGCCTCAGACAACAGGGCTTCCCCTCCTGACCATGCAGCCTTGATTAGAGAGTTGAGTTAGCCACACTCCTTCCAGTACCCACCTTGCTCCTTGCTCCTACTCCAGAGTATAGCATAGAGCACATAGCACATAGTGTAGTACATAGTACAGAGCACAGAGCACACAGCATAGAGCCTGGAGCCTAGAGGGACTTAATGGGTATCAGTTTTAAATGCATCTGTCCACCTGCGAGCAACTTCTGCCTATTTAGGTAAAATTGGGACATTTTACCTAAGTGTAAAATGGATCACAGGTAAGGGATTGGCAGGGCGGGGAGGGGGGGGTGGTCATCTTGATTTTCAGACTCACAAAATGCACGATTTAGAAGAAAGAATTGGGAAGTGCATACTCTTCTGTTTAATGCATAGGATGACAATGACAGCAGGAAGAGAAACCTTCTCTGAAAGACCTTGGCAACTTCCCTGTGTTTATTGAGGAAATTGTAAGAGGAAATGGGGCTTATAATAAAGCCTGAGGATCTGGGTTATAAAAAAGGAAGAATTTCCTGCCCAGGAGCATCAGAAAATTAAAACACCAGCAGGAGGTGAGGTGAGAGACCATGGTGTCACCTCCCCTGGGAGGTACTGGAAACGGGAAAGACACAGGACTGTGAGTCAGGAAACCTTTGTTCCAGCCCATTGTCTTGTCATAACCGGGCTGTGCACCTCTGGGCGAGTCATATCCATTCTGGCGTCTGTAAAATTAGAAAGAAGAGGAAGAAGACGGCAGCCTGAGGTCTCTCCCAGCTGGAGTGTTCTTCCACAGAGGGCGTGCAGGGTGGCAAGCCCTAGAGAAAGAATCGTTTAACCATAGTGACAAAGCAGCAGTTTCCAGAATGGACATCCTCACATTCTTCCGAGCGGTGCAAACACACAGAGGTCTGGCCTCACCGGCTGTCGTAGGCACTGCCCACTACCCAAGGTTCTGTCACCGGAAGGGACTTTACTGGGGGCCTTCCCTTGGCGCTGTTGTTGCCACCACCTGCATTTTCCCCCAGCTCAGCCGGGGACACAGGGACCTGTGATAGAGCCTGTGATAGCTGCAGCTATGGCTAATGGGCTGCCTTCTTGAAGACCCTGGGCACCCACCTGGAAGCCTAATCATGCTTCCTGCTGGGCCCTGACATTTCCGGGGTGCCTGTTGCCCTCCCACAAGCTGCAAGAACAGGAGGCAGAGGACTCAGGGCTCAAGTCATCCCGGTTCTGGCCCTTCCTCTAAAAGCAAAAATGGGCCCGTTTGTCCCAGGTCACCAGGCCAGGGCCTGGCTGGGGACTGGGGGGGCTTATTGTCTACCGCTTCTAATGTAGAGGATAGCAGAGCCTTCACGGGGGTCCGGGTGGCTCTGCAGAGGAGCAAGAGGCTGTAGGCTAGGGAAGGCAGCAGCAGGGCTCTCAAACACAGCTCTTTAAATGCCCATTAGTAAGTTAATACCGCCATCTCCAGAGCCAGCATCACCCTCCATTCTTCTTAATTAAAAAGAGCTCCATGTCCTGGCAGAGCTGAGAGAGGGCTCTGAATGATTTACACACCAGCCTCGCTGCTCCAGCTGGGAAATCGGCAAGGAAGATTGATTGGCAGATGGGCCAGCCTGCCTGTCATGGATGGTGCCTGCGTGTGTGCACTTAGGGGGCAAGGTCGGGGGGCTGGCTCTCCTGCTGACAGGCTCTGAGTGAGCAGCGCGGTGGACACAGAGCCCGGTCCACAGAGCTCTGAGGTCCAGGAATGAGGCCTGCCTCAAACAGAAGCCTCACCTGCTCACCTCCTGCATGGGCCCCCACTTCCCAGCAAAGCTGTCTCATCCGGAGGACAAAAGCTCAGGCTGCAAGGCTGCTGTCTCATCTTCGTCCTGGCGCACTCCCTGGGGAGTCCCCTTGTTTCCAGGTGGGTATTGCTCACCTGGTAAATCACACTTACTAGTTTTCTATTGATCATCACTGCTTACATTAGGAGGAGGGCTTCTCATGGCCTGACTCTCCTTCCCCGCCTCCCTGTTAGCACCAGATTTTGGCTGAACCTGACGTGCAGTGGGATCCAAGGCTCCAGGCCCTTTTACGGGGCTGGGAGGAGGAGGAGGGGGACCCGCAAGTTGGACTGGTGTGAGATGACACTCAGTCTGGGGCCTCTAGAGAGCCAGGAACTGAGAGCAGTTACCCTCAGAGGTCCCAGCCCTCTTTGCCTCTCTCCTCCTGCCAGGCCTCAGGCAGCTTCTAACAGAGCAGCCTCATTCTCCAGCCCGTGGCTCTGCTCACCTCCACCTCCGGGAGCCCACGATCCTCCATGGGTGCCAGAGAAGCATGTCTGGCTCACCCTCCAGCTGGAAAGAGGTGCCTGTCCACCCTGGTTGGGACATTTATAGAGGTACAGGGTGGTTTTCCCTCTGGCACTGTCTCTCCTCTCCTCTTCCCCTTGTCCTCTGGTGCATCACATCTCACACACACACACACACAGACACAGACACACACACGCCCTCCTCCCCAGGGGTTCTGGAGAAGGGACCAGGCAGAGGCACATTAAAGAGGAAGGGGTGGGGACTGCAGAGCTGGCATCATCCTTTCCCCTGATTTAACCCTTCCTCCCATGGGAGACCGGCAGTCTGCCTCAGCAGCAAAGTTGCCATCTGGTGTAGTGACCTGTGTTCTCTCTGTGCTAGAGACAGAGAAGGGGGAGAGGCATGACAGGCTGGCTGCAAGCAGGCTTTGTGTGTGTTTAAGAATAGATGTAAGAGAGCCCAGGAAAGGGGAGAAACAGGCGGAGCCTTGGGTGAATCAGAGGGCCGGCCTGTCCTCAGCAGGTGTGCCCCTGGGAGGTCTGAGGAGCCCAAGGAGCTTGCACTGCTTTCCCAGTTGAGGATACAGCCCTTGAGCCCCCATCCCTAGCCTGTCACCAGGAGATGGCTGCCTGCTCAGCACCCACGAGCCCTCAGTCCTTCCTGGACATCACTAGGCAAGAAGTAGAATGACACCTCTATTCATGCCTTGACCCAATGGCTGGCCCCCCAGCAGAGACCATCACCAGGGATCCTGTGCATCCTTTAGTCCTTGGAAGTCCTGGCCCAAAGGGCTATTTCCTTCCTTGGGTGACATCCCTCCCCTGTGGTCCCAGCCTCAGGAGTTATGTTCTGAGAGGTTCCTTGGTGCAGAGTCTCCCAAATCTTAGGTGAAGGCCTCTTGTAATACTTTAGGGCAGGGATGAGCAAACATGACTCATGGGCCAAATCCAGCCCTCCACCTGTTTTTGTATGGCATGTGATCTAAGAACGGTTTTTACATTTTTAATCGTTGGAAAAAAATCCAAAGAAAAATATTTTGTGATATGTGAAAATTATGCGAAATTCACATTTCATCATCTATAAATAAGGTTATATTGGAACACAGCCATGCTCATTCACTCATTCGTTTATGTGTTGTCTGTGGCTGCTTTCCCACTACAATGGTGGAGTGGAATAGTTGCAACAGAGAGTGTATGGCCCGAAAAGTGTGAAATATTTACTACCTGGCCCTTTACAGAAAAAGTTTGTGCCCCCCCCCACTTACGCTACTTTAAAGGGAAATAGAGCTATACCACCTTTTTCTTGACAACCTGCTTCTCGCTTACCTTGACGTGTTAAGTTGGCATAGCAATATCTTATGACAATGGAAGGAAACTAACATTTGCTGGACACCTACTGTATACTTGGCACATTTTCTCTGTTTATCACATACTCTTTACAGCAATCTTGAGAGGAACAAGCACTAACGGCTGCTTACATTATGAAGGCATGGAGGCTCAGAGGAATTCGGAAACTCGCCCAAGCTCTTACGGCTAATTGGAAGAGGATTCTGGATTCAAACCCAGTTCTGTCTGAAAATATCTTCTTCCAAAGCCAATATCTTCTCCAGGCCACCATGAGGCTAAGATGACTTCCAGCAGCCCAGTGAGGACCCGCCCAAATGGCTGCTGATTTGGGCATCCCCACAAACAGTGGACTTGAGACTCAGGCTCCAGGGACCCAAACCCCACCTCAGGCTCCCTCAGCCTCAGGGCCTGGTCTATGGGTGTGGGGAGTACAACACAATGGTGACAACTCCACATCAGCACCACCTCCCTCCTCCTGCTTCCTCATCTCTTGCTATCTACTTTCATCACTTATTAGCTTTCCTTCGGGAAGATTCAATTTGCATTTAAATAGAAAACCTCCGGAATGGCTCAGATATAACAGTTAAGGTGCTAATTACAAATTCATTCCTCTTTAAAGATTAAAGCATTTCAGTTCATCTCAGGGGTGATGGAAGGCAGCAGGAATGCGTGGTATTTATAAGTAATGAACATTGAGCTGTTTATTGCAAAGCCCTTACAATTCCCCACCAGCAGAGGGCAGAGAGGAGGTGTTCTCAAGACCCACGGAGGGGTGTGTGTCTTAGGAGCCTAAAATCAATGAAAAAGAAACATCTTGGGGCTTCTCTTGTGGCGCAGTGGTTAAGAATCTGCCTGGCAATGCAGGAGACATGGGTTCGAGCCCAGATCTGGAAAGATCTCATATGCTGCAGAGAAACTAAGCCCATGCTCCCCAACTACTAAGCCTGCACTCTAAAGCCTGCAAGCCACAACTACTGAGCCCGTGTGACACAACTACTGAAGCCCGCGCGCCCTAGAGCCCGTGCTCTGCAACAAGAGAAACCACTGCAATGAGAAGACTGCGCACCACAATGAAAAGTAGACCCTGCTCACTGCGACTAGAGAAAGCCCCTGCGCAGCAACGAAGACCCAATGCAGCCAAAAATAAATTAAATAAATTAGTTTTTTAAAAAAAGAACACTGATTTAAAAATAAATAAAATAAATGTCCAATAGCAATAATCCTTGAAAGAAACTAGAAGATGGCCAGCAGGATGGAAGCTGCTAGTATGGGGCAGAGGGATGTCCTCAGGTTGCTAGTTCCCTGAATTGCTTATAAGGGTCTCAGGGCAGGGTCTGTACCTCTCTTATATACCACTCCCTCCCATCACCAAGCCTAAAGTCTGGCATGCAGTGGAGACTCCAGGAATACTTGTTGAGTTAATGAATGAATAAGTTAACCAATCAGTCAGTTATGGGAGAGATCATTCATTCAACTACTGTTATGAGTCAGGTGTTATGCTAGATGATTTTCATGTCTCCTTGTTAAATGATTTATTCCTCTGCATTTCCCCCAGAGCTGTGCAGATGATATACTAATTCTTCTTTATCTTGAAGAATAGTACTTTGCATTTTACATATTGATTTATACTTTCACATTCATAAGCCATGGTTAATAATTATAACAAAATTGAGAGGTGTACCAAGTTTTATTATTCCCATTTCACAGGTGAGAAAACAAACCGAGAGGAGGAGAAGACATGAACCTCAGAGCACCCAGTTCAACTGGAAGCTCACCCAGGACCTGAACCTTGGTCTTGGGGTTCCCAGCCTGGATCTCTTTCAAGTGTCACACTCCCCCTCCTCCCGGGGTGGGCTAGTTACTCCGGTATTCACAGTGTCACACCCCAAACTTGGCCCTTGTCCTCAAGATGCTGGGGTCCAAAGTCCAGCTCAGCCTCTCGGCCAGGCTCGGTGCCTGGTCTCCAGCCAAACTGCTCTAGAGCTGACACCCAGTAGAACGCTCATTTCTTAGTGCCACACCATGGCTTGGTGCTCTCTGCTACATTTATGCATCCCTGCTTGTTGAAATCCTATTCCCTCTTCAGTGCTCAAACTCAATGCCACCTCCTCCAGGAGCCTTGCATGATCCTGGCAGGCAAGAGCAATCTTTTCATGTTTCCTAGAACTTTATCTGTAACTGTGTGAGCACTTACAACTGCCTTCCATGATAATAACCACCACTGATATTCAGAGCACTATTCCAAATTCTTTACATATTTTATATAATTTAAATTTCATATGAGTTTAATAATAATAGTTAACAAATATATGGTGATTATTAATGTCATGAACGGATCTAAGTTTTTTTTTTTTTAATTATTTATTTATTTATTTTTATTTATGGCTGTGTTGGGTCTTCGTTTCCATGCGAGGGCTTTCTCTAGTTGTGGCAAGTGGGGGCCACTCTTCATCGCGGTGCTCGGGCCTCTCACTATCGCGGCCTCTCTTGTTGCGGAGCACAGGCTCCAGACGCGCAGGCTCAGTAATTGTGGCTCACGGGCCCAGTTGCTCCGCGGCATGTGGGATCCTCCCAGACCAGGGCTCGAACCCGTGTGCCCTGCATTGGCAGGCAGATTCTCAACCACTGCGCCACCAGGGAAGCCCCCAGATCTAAGTTTTATATATATATGTGTGTATAATTTAGCCTATAAGGTAGGCACTATTATCCCCATTTTGCAGATGAGGAAACTGAGACTTAGAGAGGTTAAGTGACCTGCTCAAGGTCACAGAGCCAGAATAGGGTGCGAAATCAAGATTGTCTGACCCCCGAGTCCACATACCATTTGTGTAGAGGTTCTATTTGTCTGACCAGGTGGTAAGCATTTTGAAGGTGGGAACCGCTGTTGTGTGTCATTCTTGCAATTCCTTTGAAGCCAAGCACAGCAATTTGTACATAGTTCATATTCAATAAGTAGAGCTTAATTTAGACCAGAACTAGAAGTTCTGGATGTTGGCTGTATGTTGGTCAGTCTGTGCCCAAGACAGGGATCTTGGAAGTTAATTAGGTTACAACTAGCTGGGAAGGAATCTTTAACTGCAAAGCCAGAGTGGCCGAGCTGAGGAAGAAAGGCACTTAGAGACCCTCACCCTTCCCAATCCCATGCCAGTCTGTCTCTAACACTGCCACCTGTCTCCCCAGCAGCAGGCACTGGGAATGCCAAGGTCACACTCTGCATACACGGATTGAAATAAAACTTACCTGACCAGGGGAAAAGGACATCAGGTGATCATCTGCCAAAGACAAAGGAGGAGAGGGGGCTGGAGAGGACCCGGTAGGGGTCGGCTTGAGGCTCCTCCTAGGAGCAGGCTGGGGGCAGGGACTACAGTGTCCCTAGGATCCCAAGGGCTTCCTCCAGGATTATGAGTCCCCTGCAGCTGCCTCTGGCTGATGAACTGGGATGCAGCCAGGCCCTACGCAGGGGGCCCCATCCTGAATGCACGGAAGCACGGGGGGTCTCTGAGCTCAGGAGGCGTGATCCCCCCACCAGGAGGAACTCAGCCTGCTTGCAGAGCCCTGGCGGCTTTGCCTGCCTCCCTCTCTACCGAGCCTCAGCTGTGAGGGCCTGCTCTGTAGGGAGAGAGGGTGAGGGGGTGGACATGTTCACACACACAGACAATAACTGCCATGGAAACTAACCAACAAAAAGATTTAGGGAGCCGGACTCCTCTGCCAGATGGGAGAGAAAGGAGGGAAGAGAGAAAGGGGCCGTCCTTAGCCTCACGGCCAGGGCTTTTATGCAAAGAGATAATGTCTACCTCAGCCCTTATCCAACCATTGCCGGTTTCCCTGTTCTGGGGTGCTGGGGCTGTGAATAAAAGGCAGAGGCGTGGGTTGACCTTTTGGTATTAGAGTCCCAAATAGCCACCCCACACCTTTGTCCTTCTGTGCATAGAGCAGGCATCAGCGTTCAGAGAGGGAGAGCAGCTCCCTCAAAAAGCTCAACACTGCTAGCAAAGCTAGACACATTCTACCAGTTCACGCCCAACATTTTAGGGCAATTTGGATCACTTTGCTTGAGGAGCTAGCTCACAGAAATTTCTTAGATGAAAAGTGCAGGGTTTCAAGGGGTAAACAAACAAGGCTGCATTTTAAGACCCATCTCCTCTGTCCATGAGGGTAGAGCAGACTGTCCAGAGCTTAAAGAAAGCCAGTGGGGGGAATGGCAGAGATGTGGTACGCGTGGCTTCTCCATTCTATGACTCTGAGTTCTGTTTTGGGGGGATTGTCTCTCTGGAGTGAAAGAAAATCTAACTAGGGGAACATTTTTTTATTCTCTGAGGTAAGAACGTCAACTGAGCACCAGAAATCCCACTCCAATTATTCAGCTGTGAGACTTTGGACAAGTTTCTTCATCTGTAAAATGGGACTAATGGGATTGTGGAGAGGATTAAGTGAGGTAATATGTGTGTAAAGTACACAGAACAGTGCCCGGCCCTTGGTGTTTACCATTCTTTTTTTTTTTTTTTTTTTTTAACATCTCTATTGAAGTATAATTGCCTTACAATGGTGTGTTAGCTTCTGCTTTATAACAAAGTGAATCAGTTATACACATACAATATGTTCCCATATCTCTTCCCTCTTGCATCTCCCTCCCTCCCACCCTCCCCATCCCACCCCTCTAGGTGGTCACAAAGCACCGAGCTGATCTCCCTGTGCTATGTGGCTGCTTCCCACTAGCTATCTATTTTACATTTGGTAGTGTATATATGTCCATGACACTCTCTTACCCTGTCACATCTCACCCCACCCCCTCCCCATATCCTCAAGTCCATTCTCTAGTAGGTCTGTGTCTTTATTCCCGTCTTGCCACTAGGTTCTTCATGGCTTTTTTTTCCCCCTTAGATTCCGTATATATGTGTTAGCATACTGTATTTGTTTTTCTCTTTCTGACTTACTTCACTCTGTATGACAGACTCTAACTCCATCCACCTCATTACAAATACCTCCATTTCATTTCTTTTTATGGCTGAGTAATATTCCATTGTATATATGGTGTTTACCATTCTTATTGCTACTGTTATTAATCTTTCTGGTCCTCTGTTTCTGCAGCTATAAAAGTGAGCCAATAACACCAATCTATCTCACAGGGATTAAATGTGAGGGTTATGAGATTATACTTTATGGCGTGGTGGTTATCAGGGTATATGCATTTGTCAAAACCCATCAAACTGTGGATTTTATTGTATGTAAACGACACTCTGATGTTTATATGTTTATATAAACAAGTATATCAGTAATAAGTGTCTAGAACATAGGAGATATTCTAATTCCCTGACCTCTCCCCACAAAGACAGGAAAGAGAGAGTGAATGTTAGAAGTAGAAGAGGGGGATTGCACAGGGTGGAGGTGTTTGTACACAGGCCACATTGATTTTGCAGGTAGTGGGCCACCTATGAAGACTCAGCTATTCTGGATGTTTCCTGAGGCTTGAACGTCAATCTCTGGGTTACAGTGGCAACACCTGGGTAAGCGAGTTTCCTTTATTAACCCAGCTCCTAATTTCATAACCTGGTATAAGAAAGTGAACTGCACTCCAGTTTGCTTTATACATCTGCTCCAGGGGCCATCCCACCACCACTGCCTCTGCCCTTTGTCTCCCAAACTCCCTCCTGAGCTGCACCTGAGCCCCTGAGCAGAGTGGCATGGTGACTATTGGCTGCAGGCTGTCACACCTAATGAAGTGTTGGCCCGGGGAGACAGCTGTCCATTAGAGCAGCCCAAGAATGAACTGTCTGCCACATTAGAAGCGCCTGAGAGGGATTGCTACAGCCCAATTAAAGAGGAATTGTGTGTGTATATGCATGTGTGAGCACACGGGCACATGTGTAAAGGGACTGGAGGGGGTGGAGAGTAGAATATAATTAAGAATCAAGTAAAACTGATCCCTGGGGACAGATGATAGACCGCAAGCAAACAGCTTGCCTGAATGATAGCTGCTCAGGCGATGCTGGAGATGGAAGCCGTGCTGCCAAACGGCCCCAGACCAAAGGGGAGCTTCCTTGTTCGTTTGTCCTATGGAGTGATGCCTATAAATAAATACATACCGTAATCCGTAATCTGAGAAGAATTTTAAACTCAATCTGTGGCTATCCATTCTGAGCAAGTTTTCGGGGATACTGGCTCTTCTTCCTTCTCTGTATTGTTTGGGGATACAAGACTGAGTGAGAGACAAATGCAAAGATGATGATACGGTGAAGATGTTTCAAATGTGAAATCCTTTCAGAATTACTTCCCTCATCTCTCCAAAGCTGCTCACATCTAGGGACAGGGAAGAGAAGGGGATGAGTTGGGATTGTGACAACTAAGATAGCAGATTAAGAAGATCATAGCTCTAAATTGCAGTTCTGAATGTGAAATCCTAGTGACGAGAGGGTCTAATGTTCAGCCCGGAACCTTTCCAATGATGAAAATGAGCAACGGCTCTTTTGGCAGTGGTCTGATGCTAGGTGATGAACTACAGAAAGCGTGTTCCAGTTGAAATTAGCAGGCTGGGGTCCAGGTTAAAGAGCAAACGAAGGAAGGTAGCCCAGAGTCAGCTGGGGTTCTGGAATACAGATAAGTCACAAAGCTGGGTTTATCTGCAGGTGTCAGGATTGATCAGCCCAGGGTCTATTTCCAATGCTCTTCTCAACTTAGCCATCCTCCTCTTCCCAAAAAAGGAGGCCCAAACTGGAATATAAAAAGGTGCTGGATCTGAAATCCTGCCTGATCTAAGCTCTGCTCACAAAGGAGGCCAGAGAGGACAGGGAGGGGTGGAAATCAAGTAAGTAAATGTCAGCTCTGCAGTTGGGAAGAAGCCATTAGCCAGGCAGAGCCTCCAATAAGAAGCCATTGAATTAGAGCAGTAAAATAGGGGGCCTGACATGAGAGGGCACTGCAGGGAGGGACAGTCTAAGTGGGCAGGAAGGAGTGCCAGGCGGCTGTCGATAGAGGATTACTTAAGATTTGCAAATGGCAGGAGCAGATGCCTTCCAAATGACAGGCCTCCAATCCAGACACCCTTCACAAAATACCCACACGATTCCTTTGTCCTTCCCCAAATCCTGTCTCAGGGAGCCCAGCCATCTCATGGGCTATTTTGGAAAATATTTCTCCCTTCTGCCTGAACCCAGAGACAAAACGGGCAGCTCTCAGCCACTCTGGGATTAGTCAGAACAACAAAGAAGGGGAGCAAATCCCTTGGCAAATAGTGCCCCGGGGATTTCATTTTTCCTCTTTTCAGTACAAACCTACTCAGACAGATGCTGGAATACATCTGTCTGCCTGTGCATGCAAGAAAAGAGAACTTTGTTCGCATGGAGACGTTTTCCTTTAACGCTGTAATTATTTTATTTTGTAACCAGTGGTTTGCCAATTCTGTCTTTTTTTTTTTTTTTTTTTCTTTTTCATAAACTCTCATTTCCTTGTCCAGAGAAGAAGAAGATTAACATTTCTCCCCTTTATCCTAAATTGGAAGATTTCAGTAAAGTCTCTCAAAATCCCCACATGCCAGTGATGCCCAGATTCCAGGATTTAAAAGGGGAAATCTACTCTGAAAATGAAAATAGAAAGTAGCTCTGATTTAGGACAATCGAGTCTCATTTTTTTCATTTAACAAATAGCTATGGGACACCTTTGAGTGTAAAGCATGAGGTGGCATACCAGGTCTGGTTTGTGGGCTCAGGAAGCTTCCAGGCTCCAGGGGGAATAAGGCACAGGATATACATGTCCAGAGTAGAAGGAAGCATGTAAGTGACACACGATCAGTGTGCTCTTTGCATTTTGGGAGTGGAGGGGAGGAAGAAAGCATAACTCTCTAAGGGTGCCAGAGAAGACTTCTGGAGAGAGGAGGTGTTTGAGCCAGTCCTTCAAATGGGTGGCAGATTTTGGCAAAGTAGAGTGGAGGGCATTCAAGCAGAGACAAAGTAGATCCACGTTTTTCTGGGGTGTGGTTGATAAACCACACATCGGGGGTGGACAGATAAGATACAGAACGCCCAGTTAAATTTGAATATTTAGGATTACTTATTCTAGAAAATTTTGGTCGTTTATCTGAAATTCTGATTTAACTGGGTATCCTGTATTTTTATTTGCTAAATCTGGTAACCCTATGACAGGAGCAAATGACCACTCTCATATGTCAAGTCCCTGCAATATTCCAAATGCTTAAATGTATTATTTGTAACCCACCGCAACTACCTCTGTAGAGTGAGTATCAGCACTCCCATTTCAAAGGTGAGAAAACTAAGGCTTCTAGGGTTTAAGCAACTTGTGGCTCTAGTCAAGCAGTTAACACATGGCAGTGACAGGATTTCACTCTAGGTCTGACTAGCTCCAAAGATGCCTTGGAGTACTGAAAGGTCAGGTGAAGGCAAGACTGGTAGAACCAGAGACAGACCTTGCTTGAATGCCAGGCTAAGGAGCTAGGCTTCTCAGAAGGCAATGGAGAGTCCTTGAAGGTTTCTGAGCCAGGGGTGAAATGATCAGAGCAGTGTTTGGAATGTTAACTTGGCGGTAGACTGTAAAACTGGTTTGGTCCAGCTGAAGTGTTTAGAGATGAGGAGCCCATGCAGCCTTCCTTTCCACAGGGGTGTGTGGAGCCCTAACAGGTGCCAGGCACTATGGTAGGCACCGAGGGCACGATGGTGAAAGGAAAGGCACAGTCTCTGTCTTATAGCCTAATGAATTAACATGCAACTGATTTCAATAAAGGGTAATGAGTTTTATAGAAGAGGAACTTGCTCTACTTAGAAGATTATCAGCACAGTCTTGGGAGGGATGAGGACCTAGGGTCATGGAAACGTATAGTGCTTTTTGTAAACAAGATTTTAAAATATACTCAGGACATGACCAAGTGATTTAATTCTTAATTATAAGCGTAGTTGGCATGGGACAAACGCACATCATTAAAATCCAGAGATAACTTTACCTTCCAATTACTCAGTTGCTTCATTCTTTCTACCCCCTCCTCCATGGGTTGTAGACGTATTTTTGTCTATTCACACACAAAACAGTAAAGTGTAGTGGCTAAGAGTAAAAGCTTTGGACCTAAATATAAGAACTAAAACTATTCAATAAAAAATAAATTTAATAAAAGAAAAAAAAACTCTTAGAAGAAAACATAGGCACAAATCTTCTTGGCTATGGTTTCTTTCTTTTTTTTTTCAACTGTTGAGATATAGTTGATATATAACATATGTAAGTTTAAGGTGTACAGGTGATTTAATACACGTATAAACTGCAAAATGATTACCACAATAAGGTTAGTTAAGACTTCCATCACCTCACATTAATTATCTTTCCTTTTGTGCGTGTGTGTGGTGATAACATTTAAAATCTACTCTTTTACCAACAATCAATGGTATAATACAGTATTGTTAACTATGGTCAGACAATGGTTTCTTAGATATGACACCAAAAGCAGAATCAAAAGAAAAAAATCTTTTATATCAGAACTTCATTTCTTTTTTTCCCCCTAATAACATTCTATTGTATGGATATGACACACATTTTTTAAAAAATTAAATTAATTAATTAATTTATTTATTTTTGGCTGCATTGGGTCTTCGTTGCTGTGCACGGGCTTTCTCTAGTTGTGGTGAGCGGGGGCTACTCTTGGTTGCAGTGCGCGGGCTTCTCATTGCGGTGGCTTCTCTCGTTGCGGAGCCCGGGCTCTAGGCGCATGGGTTCAGTAGTTGTGGCTTGCAGGCTCTAGAGCGCAGGCTCGGTAGTTGTGGCACACGGGCTTAGTTGCTCCGCGGCATGTGGGATCATCCCAGGCCAGGGATCGAACTGTGTCCCCTGCATTGGCAGGCGGATTCTTAACCACTGCCCCACCAGGGAAGCCGCCGACACACATTTTTTTATCCATTCGTTTCTTTTTGGATTGATGAGAGTGTTCTAAAATTGATTGTTGTGAGGATTACACAACTCTGGTAAAAGCCACTGAACTGTACGCTTTAAGTGGTTGGATTGTATGGTATGTTAATCATATCTCAATAAAGCTTTTTTTTTTTTTAAAGGGAAGGCTTTAGCATCAGATGGATATGGGTTTATATCCCAGTTCTCCACTTGATCTTGAATAAATCAACTTTCTGGGTCTCAATGTCTTTAGCTGTAAAATCAGGATTGTTATAATAATATAATATATATATATATAGTTATAATAATATAATATATATTTATTATTATTTCACAGGGTTGCTGAAAGAATTAAATGAGATAATGCATGTAAAATACTTAGCACAGTTCCAGGCATATAATAAGATTTTAATTAATGTTACTTGTGCCACTAAGTTTAGATGAGTACCAAATTTTGTGCGTGACCACAGACCATGCTTAATTCTAGCATCTTAATTTATACAAAAGTGTCCTCTGAAAACATCATGGGACTGTGTATACATCTGAGGAAGTTACAACTGTGCAATTCCATATAGCGTTTCAAAATTAGGAAATATACCTCTCAATTGTTGAAACACAATCCTCAGAATTAAAAAAAACAAACCCAGAAGACACCCTGAGTTAAACTAATTTTGGTTAAAGGTTTCACAGCAAACTTAGCAGGTGGTATTTATATTAACTTCACATCCTTTGAGTGGAATGCTATGAAGGTATCTTTTGTGGGTATGTGATTGACTAAAAGAGGGTATAACCAGGACCAGAAAAGCAAGGAAAAATCCAACCACAATTTCTGTAGCCTCCACATAGGTTTATTTTTCTGTCATTTAAATGAACTGTGAAAATTCATTACCTGTCATGCCATGAAAGCATAACTGCCTATGAACATATGAAAAGACTTTGTTAACTAGTTCGATTGGAAAATAATGTAAAAAAGTATATAGCCAAAAAGAAGTCATCTAGAATAGCAACTTTAACAATTTAAATTTCTTCTAATCCTACTTCCCAACTTAAATGGGGAAAGGCTTGCAAGTGGAGAAAAGACAACCAAGAAAAGCGTTCTCAATCTGGCTAAGGAAGCACTGCCTGTGTCAATAGTAACTACTACTTTTTAAAAAATATATATCCTCTTATTGTCTCCTTTTATTTTCTTAATTCAATTTTTATTTTATATTAGAGTATAGTTGATTTACAATGTTGTGTTAGTTTCAAGTGTACAGCAAAGTGATTCACATAGATATACACATATACACATATATATATCCATTCTTTTTCAGATTCTTTTCCCATATAGGTTATTGCACAATATTGAGTAGAGTTCCCTGTGCTATACAGTAGCTCCTTGTTGATTATCTATTTTGTATATAGTAGTGTGTATATGTTAATCCCAAACTTCTAATTTATGCTCCCCCCACCGCCTTTCCCCTTTGGTAAACATAAGTTTTTTTTCTAAGTCTGTGAGTCTAGTAACTACTATTTTTTGAATACCTGTTATGTACAGGTATTTTCTATGTATTATCTACCACACAAAACCCATTTTGTAGATGAGAAAATGGAAACCCAGAGTTACTTTCCCAAGATCTAGAGGTAGTAGGTGGCAGCACCAGAGCCCAAGCCACATGAGTTGATACCATGTAGAAGTTTCTTCTACTACATCACTGGGGCCTTCACGAATCTTAAGGTCACACTCTTTCCTCTTCTCTGAGCTCAATCATTTGAAATCTTTTAACCTTCTCTGCAGTGGTCTTCACTCAAGGCAGTTCATTTCCAACCTTGGCTGTACTGATGCCTGTGTCCCTCCCCCAGAGATTCTGAGGTTGCTGGACTGGGGGACAGCCTGGGCACCAGACAGCACTTAAAAGGTCCCCAGATGATTCTGATGGGCTGCCAGGCTGAGGACCACTGGATCTGGGGAACCTGTGTGGTAATGATTCTGAGAGGAGATGCTCCAATTTCCACTGAGCTATGGCCAGATGAGTTTTGCACAGAAGCTGCTGGGCCTTTAAGATAAGGAAGAAATATACCTCCTTACTAGGCCTAATGGCAGCCCAGAAGGACTCTTGCTTTGTAGGCTCCTGTTAGACAAATAAGAAGCCCAAACCCGGGCCCCCAGCCAGCAATCCCAGGGTCAGGCAGTGTTTAACCAGTTTAATTGTTGTGTGAACAAAATGTACCACTGCAGCACTTTGTAGAATTTGATCTCAGAGGGGCTATCTCTCCTCCCATCCCTGCCTGATGGCCTGAGCAGTAAAGATAGCTGATTAAGCATCCTAGCTCTCTCTCATCTGGCTCCTGTCCGACTCTCCAAGAGCAAGAAACAACTCTGCCCAGAAACAGGCCGGGAGTATCTGTGTCATTTAGGGAAACAGACGAGGAAGACATCAAAGGAGAATGACAGGAGGATGATTAGGAGCTACAGGGGACAAACACCATGTGGCTTTTCCCTTGGGTTTCTCTATTGTTTGCAAAACCCATAGTATTAAGACACTGTGCCCATCATGGGGATTGTGGAAAAGAAAAGCAGAATTTTAACATTCAGAATTTTAGTCCTCCTATTAACATTAATTGGAAGATAAAATTCACCCTCTCCTTTCCCCTTACAGTGTCCACTTATGTAATAAAACTTTTTTCAATCTCAAAATCTTTTACCTAGAAGTCTCAACTATCCAGAACAAAAATTTATGGACTTGACTTTGTAGCAGAGGTTTAAGCCCTCACTTTGAGCCTCTTTACTTACATTTTATTTTCAATCCTTATTAAGAGAGTATTCCAACTTGAATTTATTAGATCCCATTTATTGGTTCTGCTGGCACTAGACTAGGTGTTAGAGACTGATGATTAAGACATCGTCCTCGAGCTCTAAGAGGCCACAATCTAGTTGAAAGCTGCCCATCTACAACTTACTGTGAGACGAGTCAGACAGGCCAAGAAATTTAATAAAATAATAATAATAACCCAGTCAATTCTAATAAGTCTGGTTAGAGGGTTTCTCCAATCTATAGCAGATTAGTCAGAAAATCCAAATGCAGGAAAAAATTGCTCAAGATAGTTGACAGCCTGAAGGCAGAGGAAAAACAAACAAATCCAACAACTCAGAGAGCACAGCAGTCTGGGACCATGTAGTGTAGGGCAAGCTGTCTTATGGGCCTATTTAGGTGTCCCTATTTTACTAGAGAAGTAAAATATTAGTAATAATAACAGTATGACTTATTGCTAGGTGCTGCACCATGTGTTTCAGTATAGATTATTTCATTAGTCCTCACAACAATGCTGAGATAGATATCACTTCCCATTCAGCAGATGAAGGAAGGCCTGCTCAGCAAGGCCAAGCAGCTTGCAAGGACCCTCAGCTGTTAGATGTGGGGTCAGAATTTGAAGTCAGGTCTGTCTCTTTCCACTTCAACCCCAAAGTGATGCTCGTGGTTACAAAGTCAAAGACACATAAAATTTCGCAGAGAGAGCATCTCATTCAATGTCCTCATTTTACTGAGGAGGAAACAAAAGGGGAAGTCATTCCAAAATATGCAAAATTATACTTATATATATTTTACTGAGGCATAATTTAACATATATTAATTTCAGGTGTACAACATAACGATCAATATTTGTGTATATTGTGAAATGACCACCACAATAAGTCTGTTCCTATATAGTTATAAAAAAATTTTTTTTCCTGTGATGAGTGTTTTTAAAAACTACTCTCTTAGCAACTTTCAAATATGCAATATAGTATTATTAACTATAGTTACCATGCCCATGACATTTATTTTATAACTGGAAGTTGTACCTTTTGACCCTCTTCACCCATTCTGCCCACCATGCACCCACAAACACACACAACTCTGGTAATGACCAATCGGTTCTCTATATTTATGAACTTGGTTTTTTTTGTTTTGTTTTTAAAATTCTACATATAAGTGAGATAATACTGTATTTGTCTTTCTCTGTCTGAGTTATTTCACTTAGCATAATGCCTTCTAGGTCCATCCATGTTGTTGCAGATGGCAAGATTTCATTCTTATTTATGGCCGAATAGTACTCCATTGTATATATATATACCACATTTTCTTTATCCAGTCATCCACCAATGGAGATGTAGGTTGTTTCCATATCTTGGCTATTGTAAATAATGCTGCAATGAACATAGGGGTGCATGTATCTTTCCAAATTAGTGTTTTTGTTTCTTCAGATAAATACCTAGAGGTGGATTGCTGGATCATATGGTAGCTCTATTTTTAATTTTTTGAGGAATCTCCACACTGTTTTCCATAGTCGCTGCATTTATTTACATTCCCACCAATAGTGCACAAGGATCCCCTTTTCTCCACATCCTTGCCAACACTTGTTATTGCTTGTCTTTTTGATAATAGCCATTTTAACAGGTGTGAAGTTATATTTCGTTGTGGTTTTGATTTGCATTTCCCTGATGGTTAGTGATGTTGAGCATCTTTTCATGTGTTTGTTGGCCATCTGTATGTCTTCTTTGGAAAAAATATCTATTCAGACCCTCTGCCCATTTTTTAGTCATATTGGTTTTGTTTTTTTGCTGTTGGGTTCTATGAGTTCTTTATATATTTTGGATATTAACCCCTTATCAGATATGTGATTCGCAAATATTTTCTCCTGAAAAATTATATACTCAGATTCTTTGCTTAAAAAGGCAAAGAAAGGTATAACATTTCATGAAGATTCCTATAAAATATCGTCTTCATAACCCTGTCACAGATTGGGCTTCCTAGAAGCAGAGTCTGAGGCCTGTGACTTATTGCAGAAGTGCTCTTCTGAAAACCTGTAAGGGTCTGAAGCAGGATAAGGGGAAAGAGCCACATGGAACTTAAGCTCTTGTGGTCTCAGGTACAATCAAGCCCTGGCCTGATTCAAGGTGGATGGGTGGGAAGTGGAGCCCTCTGGAACACAATTAACATCATAGAGGTGTCTTCTTGATGTCACAGGGCTGGCCTTTTGTTTTTCCAGATCAGTTAGTCTTTGGCTGTGGGCTACCCTGGGTGGGTCTGACTGATCAGGAGAAGCAGCCCCCATCAGCTGAGGACAACTCTCAGGAGGAGAGTGGTACCCATGAGCCTTTGGCAGCCAACCCACACAGCAGGGGTGGGTACACTGGGCAAGGGAAGGGGACCTGGGCAGAGCACCAAAGCAGCATCCATTCACACAGACTCCGGACAAGTTAACTCTGTTTATGGCTCTGCTTCTCCCACTAGATCATCATTATATCCCAGCTCCTAGTACAGGGCCTGGTACATAGTAAGCGCTTCATAAATGTCAACAAAATGATACACTGTTAGGAAGGAAATTGCCACTGCTCTCAAAGAGGCAAACTGAAGTTATCTGGAAAAAATTGCCAGCTGAATGAGGAATCACTGGGCATAAGGCCATGCTGGACCACAGGAGTAGACAGGCAGAAAGGCTCACTGAATACAGAGCCACAACCTTCCCATCACCAGCAGGATTTGCTGAGAATGCAGATCTGTTCATCTAAGCAATACTTCTGCTTCCCCACTTTGGGAGAGCATATCACATCAAAAGAACCTTTTGATGGCTTCTCACAAGCGGGAGACATCTGTGCTGTCACTGAGAATTAATTGTAGAAAACCTCGCCTAAGGAAATGCCCAGATTTCTCCTTTTTTTTTGCTACCAGTTTTGGTATAAGCAAGAAATAGACTGGCAGGTGATTAGCGATGTATTCCCTACACCTCTCCAAATGGCCTACTTTTGCAAGCAATGTCCCACCTTTAAATAAACCTGCTAGGAAATGTGGAAAACTGCCTATGTTCTTCTGCCAAGTTGCAATATCGGGCTTATAAGTGAAATACAGTACAGGCAACCTCTAGCATCTACGTGGCTGTTACTACTCTGATAACATAAAATCCCTTTTACCCTGAGGTCTCATGTACTGGGATGTATTGATATTTTCCACAGTCGTCAAAAATCAAGAAATATGCATGATATCATCTGACTTCTGAATATGGTAATGAGAATGGACACCAGATATAGCAAAGAAGTTGATCAGTTTCAAAACAGAAATGAAAAGATAGAAGGCATCAAGTGTGATGAGAGAGTCAGGGACTATTTCACTAGATCTCCATTAAGGAAAGTAAAAAAAAAAAAAAAAAAAATGATAGGGTTAGTGGAGTTTGGAGCTAGAATATGCACATAAGTGCCCCCCACATCTCTGATGGACCCTGTTAGAACCACCACAATGTTGACGCCAGCGTACCCACCTGTTACAGGTGGAGTATATCCTGCCTGTTCTGGCATATTCTGCTTGGGTTTCCATGGGCACACAGTGGAAAGTCAAGGGACTTATCCAGATACAGCTTGTCTTGGCCACAACGTGTTATTGAGGGGGAAGCGGGGAGTGGGATGCAAAGAAGAAAGGAAACCAAATGATACAGATGGGCTATCTACACGGAGGGAGAAAATTAGAGACCTGCAAGCAGAATCGAATTTGTCTGGCCCACAGTTTTGTGGGTTTAAAATTTTTTTTTAGGTTAGTTACCAATTTGAAGAATTCAGAGATTTCACCTAAATATCCAGAATTTTCACTCTTCTTGAAAAATCTACCCACATTCCTACACGGCCGGTCTGGGCTGGGCTGGGGGGCCGCTGCCCCCTCCAGCGTGATGTGCATCCTGCAAGTCACAGGGCTCACTCGTTCATTTACACAATTTGCCCGGGCATGTGGATGTTTGAGTTTGAGAACCCCTGCTATTGTGCACTAATGCTGTGAATAATTGCTTCGTTTCTTTCTTATTCTTTTAAATTGTGGCAAAATATACATAACACAAAATGTACCACTTTCACCATTTTTAGCTGTGTGGCTCAGTGATCCTAAACACGCCTACTGCTGTGCAACCGTCACCACCATCCACCTCCGGGACTTCTTTTATCCTCCCAAACTGAAGCTCTGTACCCATCAAACAGCAACTCTCCAGTCCGCCTCCCTCCAGACACTGGCAACCATCATTCTGCTTTCGGTCTCTATGAATCTGATTAGCCTAGGTGACTCATAAAAGTGGAATCATACAGCATTCGCCCTTTTGTGATTGGATTATTTTACTTAGCACACTGTCTTTAAGGTTCATCAATGTAGTTTCTAACTTAGAATTCTCGTGCTCATTTTACAGGGGAGGAAACTGAGGCCCCAGGAAAGCCCTACATGTCCACAGGTAGCTGGGGGCAGAGGTGGGATTGGAACCCGGATCCCCTGAGTTCCTGCTCAGTCACCTTCCCCTGTGTTGTCGTCCTTAGACTAGGTTTCAACTCTCCAGTGCCATCAGTTAGAAAGACGTGCTCTTCGTGGCAGCAGAGCCATCCTTACTCAGGCAGGTTGCAAACTTGCCCTTCTTTTTTGCTTGACATCAGTCTTGTGAAAAGCAAAAGAGCTGCCCTCTAATCAGAACAGTAGCGGACATTAGTAACCCATTTTCCACAAGAGGCCAAAAAACCCTAGTTGAAACAACAACAACAAGAACAAAAAGGCAAACTCATCCTGTCCCCTCAACATATTTTTAGCTAGTCCCTCAACTCCAAAGAGGATTTTAACAGTGGCTCTCTAGGAACTGGAGCTGTCACAGCCTTCTCCCATCGTCAGGAAATGAGGAGAGGCGTCCTCATCCACATCGGCAGTATACCTAGAATAGCCCCCTTCTGGCTCTCCAGAGAGTGATTCATTAGGCAGGGTTGTGTTTAGGTTACACCCACACACGAGAACATTCATGGGAGCCATCATTTTTCAGTGAACGTGGTCTTGTAACGCCGGAGGGCCCGTGGAAGCAATGCTAGTTGGTGTGTAGCTACAACACCTCTGCGTGTTTTTTCCTGCTCTCCACTCACCTGCTTTGCCAGCAGGAAACGGGCAGGAAGCTGTGTGTGTGCACCAGGCGGGAAGAAGCCTGGATGGCAGTCGTGCTTACTTTTGTGTATCTTCTTAACGGGTGCATTTCTTCTGGAGCAAGCTAGTTCAACGTTAGCATGGCTTCACACAAGCTAATTGGCTTCCCTTTCATTTTCTGCCATCCAAGTTTCTTGGGGGAATCTTCCTCAGAATCAAATGCTAAGTTGGTTTGGCACTTTCTTATTTTAGTCTTGAGATTATTTCTTGATTCGGAAAAGCGTAAAGTTTAATTTTACTTTAAAGATCAGCCTCTTCACTTTAATCAACAAGACTTTTCTTGGCTGGGGGGTACGGGTGGGGTTTGAGGACAGAAGGAAAGGGGGGAAAAAAAAGCAAAAAAAGACAACCTCCCAAACATCAGTAATCCTTTTTCTTGCATGTAAGAATTATTATCAATATTCTAGATGTGAATAATGTGGTCTAGCACTTCTTTATTTATGACTGTGGCAATGAATATAACTTGGTGCTTAACCAATTATTTTTAAGAGGTGGTAGCACACTGTTTCTTTGAATGTTGGAAACCAGAAATAGAGCCTTTAAGAATTTCTTCCATCTGCCAGCCTGAATTTTGGCTGGGTAGAGATTTCATCAGCACACGTGATAGAATAGGCTTCGTTGCCCCATATGCAGAACACATGCCCACAAAATCCAATGCCCCGCGGGACGTGCAATTAGCTGAATCCTGTTTCGCCAGCCAGCACTTCCCTTAACTGCTTGGCAATCAGAGGGAGAACATCCTCTCTGGGTGGCAGGTCTTAACCCGAGGTAAATAGTGACATTTATCCGCATGAACACTACCCATGCCCAGGAAGGACAGACTGTTAAGGGATAAACACGCATAATGAGGTTGATGGGGACGCCTTTCAGCAGCAGTTTGCTCATTTTAGGAACTTCTCCTCATAGGAATAAGTAGGAGGTGATATCTAGGGTATCGGTTTTGTGGTTTCAAATGTCTATTTGGGTTGGAAATGGCTTGAAAAGGAAGTGGGCTCATTCTGGATGGAGTTAAGACTTTGAGAAGAGATTCAGAGATGATTAAGATACAGTCCCCAACCCAAGGAGCTCCAGAATTTGTAGGGAAGGCAGACGAGCAGTTAGAACTGGAAAAATAAAACACCCTGATGGCTGGGAGTTTGCCCTTGACGAGAGAATAAATCACTATACCAATTCCCTTCCTATTGCTGAGCCTAGTGGGAGAGGGAGCCCTGCCTGGGAATTTGATTTGGCCCAAAGTCAAGAAAATCTCGGGGCTTCCCTGGTGGCGTAGTGGTTAAGAATCCACCTGCCAATGCAGGGCACACGGGCTCGAGCCCTAGTCCGGGAAGATCCCACATGCCGCGGAGCAACTAAGCCTGTGCACCACAACTACTGAGCCTGCGCTCCAGAGCCTGTGCTCTAGAGCCTGTGAGCCACAACTACTGAGGCCGTGTGCCACAACTACTGAAGCCCGCGTGCTTAGAGCCCGTGCTCCACAACAAGAGAAGCCACCGCAATGAGAAGGCTGTGCACCGCAATGAAGAGTAACTCCCGCTCGCCGCAACTAGAGAAAACCTGCCTGCAGCAACGAAGACCCAATGCAGCCAAAAAGAAAGTAAATAAAATAAATAAATTAATTAAAAACAAAAAGAAAATCTCAGTGTCATGGCTTCTGCTGCATCAGTGAGTAGCTGAAGGTGGAGTGGGGGTGGGTAGATGACTATGTGTTGGGAAAGGCACCAAAGTAGGCCCAGTTCTTTCCTCCCCACATTTCAGTTTCCTCATTATGTCTAAAATTTCAGAAAAGCCTGTTATACACACAGCTTCCCTGCATCAGCCCTCTGCTGAGGTCAGCTTGGCGGCAGCAGCCTCCGAGAGATGGAGGACGGTGGTCCTGGGAGGACAGTAGCCCCACTCCTCATACACACTTTCCCCGGATTACCAGGGAAAGGTGAGCCTTAAAGAAAGGGTCAAGAAATACTTGTGTCACATCATGAATATTCACAAGACATGGCAGTGCAGTTTTAGAGTTCTCTACGCAGAGGGGTTTCAACTGCTCGCCTTCACCCCCCCCACCCTATTTGCGCGGGGCAGTTGCAGCTACTCCTTCCTTCCCTCTCCGGGAGTCCCATAAATGTGCTTCATGTCTGCTCACCAACACCGGGGAGCATCTTCCGACTTCCCCTCTGCTGCCTTTGCTCCTGTAACATTGCTACATTTGCTGCCCTTGTCAAGGGCACACATGTTGAAGAGCATGTCAGAGTGTGCTCCCTCCCTCCCACGGATGCTGGGCTACCCACTCCCGTTGCTGCCAGGGCCCAACACAGAGAACTGCCCTGCGCGCCCAACGTCCCTCAGGGGGCTGGGCAAACGGCTCCTTAGGTTTGGTACCTCTTTAGAAGCCCTCTCTCTCCAGTTCTCAGGGGAAGCTGTGAAAACTGATGTGGAAGACAATCAGGGAGGCAGGGACGGTTAGTTCTTAGGAGAGTTCCTCTTCTGCATTAGCCTCAGGATTAAAGTTAGGACTTCTTAGTATGGTCCTCAAGACCCGCCATGATTTGAACCCTGCCTTCCTTTCCAGCCCTATCCCTCACCACCACCTTCATTTTCCCTAGTGGTTCCAAACTTGCCTGTTCTCTTTCACATAACAATCTCTGTAAACACTGTGCCCTTGGCCTGGAGACAGTCCCTTCACCTTTAGCCTCACCCACTTTCCTCCCCCTTCTGTTGGCTGAATCCTACTCATTCTGCTGGATTCAGCTATGATACCACTTGCTCTAGGAAGCCACCCATGTCCACTCCCAACATCTGAGAAAGTTGCCCTCTTTTTGCTCCCAGGGCCCCCTGTCCTACCATCAAGGAGATCACTTAACACTGCAATGTCTGTTGACATCTCCATCTCCCCTACCAGTTCTTTAAGAGCAGGGATTGTATCTTATATTGATGTAATTTGCCATTGTATTGAGGGTATACAGGAGGCAAATTATTGGATGGATGAATAGTGAAACATTTACTGTTTACAGACAAACTTGTATGCCTATCTTCCTTTAAGACACGCTTTTCTCAAAGAGGGAAGCAGTCCCCAGTGTGTATAGACCCCTGATGGACCTACGCTATTGGTCCTCTGGCCTGGCACTCCTAAGTGAACTCCAGGTCCTCAGCCTGGCTTAGGCTTCAGCTAGGATTCCTCCCACATAAGCGTCTGATGGGCAGGGACCACAGCAGTGCTTCTCAAGCTTTTATACATATAGGAATCCTGGGATCCTGTTAAAATGTAGACTCCAGCTTGGTAGGTTGGGGTAGGGCCCGAAACGCTAATACTACTGGTTGGGGGACCCACACCTTGAGTGGTAAGGCACTAACTAGAAGTCTTGTGCAGTCTCTTTAAACTGATTCCGGGATTCTGATTTAAAAGAACTAATTGGCAAAAATTCAAAGTACTGAAGAACCCTGTCTAGGAGGGTTATTTATTTTTTATAATGCTTGATCTTATTAACAACTGAACATGTGGCTGTTACTATAGGTTGCTTTCTCCCATTCTTATGCCCAATCCTCTTCTCCCTTGTCTAAAATAGAGGCTGCAAAAGCTCAAGTGCCCACTCTCCCAGCCTCTCTTACTGTTCTGGATGAAATATGTAACACAGAGCTGGTGACGGGATGTGGTGAGCCCTTAAGTTCTGCCTTAAATGTTAATGCAGTGGCCTGAGTTGCAGAACTAATTTCAGGAGTTCAAAGATAGCAGGCCAGGGAATTCCCTGGTGGCCCAGTGGTTGGGATTCCGTGCTTTCATTGCCGAGGGCCTAGGTTCAATCCCTGGTCAGGGATCTAGGATCCCACAAGCCTTGCGGCATAGCCAAAAACAAAAAAACAGAACAAAGATAGCAGGCCAATGTCTTTGTGATTCTCTTTTCCTTCCTCTTATGCTTTTTAACTCATGGTCACAGAATAGCTGCTGATGCTCAATAAGATCAAGCATCTCTAAATATCACCAAATATCTAGTCAGTTTCAAATTTTCTTGAACATAATTTTTCTACAGTTCGTTTATTTGAATCAGGCTCGTATTATATTTAGTTATTTTTAACAATATTATATGCTTAAACCCCAAATTTCTTTTTATGAGATAAAAATAAATCCCTGTTTGTTTAAGCCAGTTTTCCCAGAGTTTTTATGTTCCCTGCAGCCAAACTGTAATATGGTATACAATTTGTTAAAATTAAAATTTCCTCACATTAGCAAATTAACACAGCCTGCTTATAGAAATCTTTAAAAACATGGAAAAATAGAAATAAGGAAAAGAAAATCAGAGTCCCATCATTGAAGTACTGTTAACATTTTGACATATTTTCTTCCAGTGTTGTTTGTATAGTTGCGATAATACAGTAGTAACAAATTTCTGTCCTTTTTTGCTTACCATTAAAAAAAAGCATTTTAGTTGTGATGAAAATATTCTAAAATTGATTGTGGTGGTGGTTGTACAACCCTATGAATATCCTAAAAATCACTGAATTGTACACTTTAGGTGAATTGTATGGCATGTAAATTACATCTCAATAAAGCTGCTATAAAATTTTTTATATAAGCATTTTCTGTCATGATAAACTAATATTTTTAATTCTTGCATAGTCATCTATCAAGAGGCTATACTTCAACTTATTAAAGCATTCCCCTATTGTTGGATATTTGGATTGGTTCTACATTTTGGCTGCCATGAAAATTGCTACAGTCAACTTCCTGGTACCTAAGACTTCTCTGTATCTAGAATTAGCTCCTCCCAGAAGCCAAAATATTATGCCAAAGTGTAACATTGCTTAAGCATTTATTGAGCATTTATTGAGGGTTTACTACCAGTCAGGTGTGGACCACACTAAGTACTTTATATGCATATCATTTCTTCAAATTCTTCATCACCCTAAGAGGTCTATTTTATCCCTATTTTCAGAAGTTGAACTGAAGCTCAGAGAAGAAACTAATTCACCCAAGGTCACAAAGCCAATAAACAGAGGAGCTCAGGTGCCTACTCAGCTCTACCTGCTCCCAGGGCCCATGATCATTACACCCCCTCACCAGGCCTTAATTTTTTCAAACCTTGCTAAGTTTCAATGGCGAATATGTGATCTTGTTCTAAGTGGTTTTCCTTTCATTACTGGTGATGTTGGCTAGTTCTTCATGTTTGCCAAACCAGACAATTCCTTTTTTGTTAATTACCTGTTGTGGCCTTTCCCATAATTGACTGTACAATCTGACGAGTGAATAAAATGTGATCCATGGCTTATTGCCATAGTTAAAGAGAAAAACTCCAGGCACAGTTTCCTTTCTAGAGGTCTGCACAAACATGAAAGTACCTTTAATGGTAGCCAACCTGACTCGGGGAATTTCCTACTATCAAGCCCTTTGACACAAGTGCCTTGTTCTCTCCCTCATTGCTTCTACCTGTCTGAGCCTGGCTACAGATCCTTGAGAGCAACACAGTGCAAGGCAAGACTACCTGGCTCTGGGGCTGGGCTCGCCCCCTTAAGAGTAGCCTCTCTTCTTTCCTGGAGAAAGAGGGCTTGGAGCAGTTCTCAGCCACGCGCTCACCGCTCTGCTTCTAAAGCACTTAACCAAAGAGTGGCTTCCTTTCCACAGTTATGTAGACAAATATCACAATGATGAAGATGCCAAACACAGCAAGTTTCAAGCCTACTGGAAACGTTTCTATATTCCTGCTCCCAGCTCTCCTGTTCACTATGCAGCACGCGTTCTCTCTGATGTTATTCCATGATTTGAATCTGATGTTTGATGCTCCCACAGCACACCTGTGAAAACAGTAGTGGCTCTTAGGGTTGTGTACAACTGCTACTTGAGCACCCTTAAAATCTGTGGGCCTTTGGGCCCAAGGGGGTAACCACGGTGGGGCTTTAGGGAAGAGCGCCACTCATTTAAAACCTGTGCTAATTTCAATGAGTAATGCTAACAGGGTATCACCAGGATGTGAGATCTCTAAAATCCCACAGAGCATTTATTTATCACCCACTGTGTAACGTCTTTCAATGCTGGTGCAAGGCCAGCTTAGGGACTTACAGATCCCCTGGTCCCCAGTGGGGATGGGTACAAGCTGATGGGGGGGGCATCAGTACACTGGCCCTCTTCCTTCTCTCTCCACAGGTATAAGCACTGCCTTTCAGGGTGGAGATGGTAACTACTTTTGAAATCTGCTTATTTTGCATTTAAAAGGGCAAGAGGGTAATTTCTGATCTGCTAGTCAAATCCTGGAAATCGGCCAAAGTTTATTCAGAAGTAAGGGAACTTTCCAGAAGGCTTTACTCTCTGACCCATAAAATGTCCTGCCTTGAGCGCTTATTTCAACTACTTGCTCTTTTTTTTTTTCTTCTTCTCTTTTCCCTTTCCCACAAATAGGAATAAATGTCTCTAAATGACTACAAATCAAGAAACTTAGGATCTGGTCTCAGCTCACCGTGATTTATGGCATCCTCCTCAGCCCTCTGGCCTGTTTCCTTATCTCTAAACATGGGTGGTGAACTGGACAGTATGTAAGGCCCCTTCGGCTTCGAAATTGTGAGATATCACCAATCTTTCTTCTTTCTCAACACATTCTTTACAGACTCAAACCCTTCACAGAAATCTGAATAATGAATTTTTTTCCCGGAGTTACATAAGACAATAATATCTCCTCATATGTTAAGAAAAGCATTACCTTCTTCCCTCAGAACGCTTAGAATCCAGGCAGAAGCCTTCTAGGGCTTTTGGTTTACTGGTGGAAGCCTTGGGTCTCTAATGAATCAAAAAAATATATATATATATATCAAGAAGAATTTATTGTTTCCGATGTTTTGTACAAAGAATCTTTTTTTTTCTAGAAAAAGTCATATACTCTGAGAACTGATAAGTTTTTGGTATATCAGGTTGTTTAGTACTTCATAACACAGACTTTAACTTTGCCTTCCTTTATTCAGTAATTAGTAAAAACACCCAAGTTCCGCAGAGTAATATTTTACTTCAGTGATTCACACACAATAGACATGCCAGTGACGAGGGTCACATGATGCCAGCAGCATTCTGTTCTTAAATATCAACTCTTTCTTTTGCTCTCTTATTTGTACTTTTTTATTGCTTGGAACTTTTTTTATGAGCCTGCGCCATTTTTATATAAAGAATAAAGTTATTTTAAAAAACAAGTTGGCGATGAACGAGGACTAGAAAATAATTTAGGAAAGTGAAAATGTTCTGTAAGAGGGGTAGAAGGAGAGACAGTCGTGGCGTTTTTCTTTTTTCCTTTTCCCCCAGATTTCTTTCATGATGGTATTTTTTTCAGTAAAGTGAAAAGGTATAGCTCTTTAGGCCTTTGTTTCCTCCCTGTGAAATAGAGTTGTAAAGATTAAATGATTTAATATATGCGAAGTGATGAAAACATCTCCTGGCACATAGTAAGCATTCAATAAACATTAGTCATAATGATTGTGATAATGATAATTGTTATTAATTTCATGTTGCTGTTTCTCCTCATATGTCTGGTTTTCCTTGACGGTCCATTCATTATTTAAGATTCAGACCTTATCATCCTCAAATGTCTGCAGTGTCCAGGGTGACCCCTAAGAATGTGAAGATGTGGTATCAGATGATGTTGCTGACTGCTGTTTATCAAGTTCCAGGTCCCATTTCCCAAGAATTCACTGAGCCTCCTAGACCACGCTGCCCCCATCTGGTAGGCACTCTCGTTGCTCCATTTTGAAGATGATAAGTTAGAGGCACAGAAAGGTTCAGTAACTTGTCTAAGGTCATACAGTATTATCAATGGAACTCTACACTAGACTCCCCTCTACCCTTCAGTTTCTAAAAATAATTTCCCTCCTACAAGAAGTCTTCTTTATTACTCGATCCACTCAGATCACTCATCTGGTCTATATTTCTTTGGCGCTCATATACATGTTCTGTACCTGACTTTATTGACCTGAAGTTTTATTTATTCATTCAACAAACATTTGTACGGTGCTGCTGAGCACCAGTCCGCATGCTGGCGGTGAGGATTTCTGAAGGGACCACCACACCATCCCTGTCCTAAACAGCTGACCATTGAGCATGGGGATTTTGTAAGTATTCTGCACTCACTTCCTTCTCTCCAATCAGACCATCTGTTGGATCTCACAGAGCTGTTTTCTATTTCTCTTTATCCCCCTGTTTTATTGAAGTAATTGACACACGTCACTGTATAAATTTAAAGTGTACAACATGATGGTTTGATTTTCCATTTCTCTTTAATCAACCCATAATATCTACCACTGGGTGTAGATATTTGCCCCCCTCCCAGGGGCTCAGGACCCCTGAACACAACAGGAGCCTCTGACACCTGCCGTGCTGCCAGAGGCCTCATGATACTGCCAGAGGCTGAGGGCAAAGGAGTCAGGCACCAAGAACTCCCAGATATACGGGAGCAATATGGGACTTGCCTCAGACAGGGAAAGGACTGACCGACACCAGCGTAGAACAAGAACCAGAAGGAAAATCAAAAGGAGACATTCTTTTTTTTTTTTTTAATGTAATTTTAAAAATTTTATTTATTTATTTATTTATTTATTTTTGGCTGCGTCGGGTCTTAGTTGCGGCACGTGGGATCTTTCGTTGCAGTGTGAGGGGTTCTCTCTAGTTGTGGTGTGCGGGATCCAGAGGGCCTGGGCTCAGTAGTTGCAGCACACGGGCTTAGTTGCCTGTCAGCATGTGGAATCTTAGTTCCCTGACCAGGGATTGAACCCGCGTGCCCTGCATTGGAAGGCGGATTCTTAACCCGCGTTCCCTGCGTTGAAAGGCAGATTCTTAACCACTGGACCACCAGGGAAGTCCCAAAAGGAGATGTTCTGACAGCAATATTGAGAAAGACTGACTAGGGTGTGATGGAGGGTAGGACAGGACAGGGGGCGCCTGGGTATTCACGTGAGTCACAGAGTTACCAGGAGAAAAGAGAGCCCTGGTCTTAGCAAGTGTGTCATCAGGACACCCCAAAAGAGCACGTAACTCTAATGAGTCTGGACAATCACCTCCAGGGTGTGTTGTATCAGCAGGTGTGATGGTCTCAGCCCAAGGTGGGGTAGAGAGGGCATGGCCTGCTCTACGACCATTTACTACGGGTCACCCCTTCCCAGCCTAGGCCACCAATGATGAGTCAGCTACCGCCTCCACCCCTTCCCCTCTACTCCCTGCCCCACCCTCTTAAAGAAGATGTTCTCAACAGTGGTTTAGTGATACCCGGGCAGGGTCTCTGCAGATGGTGGGAGCTGTGCCAGGCACAAGAGCGCCACATCTGAGGGAGCACTGTTCCCAGCATGGACATCTCTGCACATACACTATATCAGTTTCCTGGAAGAAGGAAGCAAAGACTCTTGAGGTAGAGAGATTTTGAAAATTCCCATGTGCGTGGGCTGTGGGGGTCTGCTCACCAAGAGACACTCCAAATGATTTCCAAGGGTGTCGGAAAAATCCTTTATAAGCACATTCTTTTCTTTAAACCTTTTTAATTACAGAAAGTTTCAAACATATACAAAAGTAGACAGTAGTAAAATGAACCTCCACGTACCTGTCACATGCAACTTCTTTTTAATTCTCTTAAATTTAAAAATAGATATGTTAAGTAAAGCATTAGGATAGAAATCTGTTGCAAAATCAAATTATAGGATCACAGCTCTTAGGCAATCAGATACTCCCTCCCTCTCTTTCCTCCTGCCATAAGGAGGTATAGGTCTTTGATTTCCTTTTCTTCTATAATTTATTGCCCTTACTAACATTCCTAGAGTTCTCCTACAGTATGTAAAAGGTAGACATTTTGATTTTCAAAAAAAGAGTAATTATGGCCTATCAACATGACTCTGCAGCCATCAATAATAATAATAATTATAATGACTATATAATAGGGAAAAGGTTATCGATTAATGTTAAACACAGTAAACAGTATAAAATTGTATGTACACAGTGATGGCAACCGTGTAAATACATACTGCATATGCACATAAACAAAACCTAGAGAGAAAAAACTTAAATCAGAAAAAATTAAATCAGTTTTTGTGTCAGGTGGCATATTTGTAGCTGATTTATTTTTCATCTTTAAACAAGTCCTTTAATGTTGTTGTAATATGATTTTCACTATAAACACCATTTACAATGGAACTAAAAAATATTGGTGTTCATTAAAGCAGTGGCTTAGTGAGGGTAAATGGCACCCATGGGGAAATGGAATATTTCAGCTCCTTTCTCCCCATGCTCAGAGCTAGATTCTGCAAACACAGCTGTTTTTGCAAAGCATTCACAGCAGAGAGCAAGGGAATGCGTGGCCTCCTTTGCTGCTCCAGTCTCTTCAGGACATCCCTGGCATTCAAGTCAGAAAAGTAGGGCTTCCTTGGTGGCGCAGTGGTTAAGAATCCGCCTGCCAATGCAGGGGACACGGGTTCGAGCCCTGGTCCGGGAAGATCCCACATGCCACGGAGAAACTAAGCCCATGCGCCACAACTACTGAGCCTGTGCTCTAGAGCCCACGAGCCACAACTACTGAAGCCCGTGTGCCACAACTACTGTTGCTCCACAACAAGAGAAGCCACCGCAATGAGAAGCCCATGCACGGCAACGGAGAGTAGCCCTCGCTTGCCGCAACTAGAGAAAGCCCGCGCCCAGCAAAGAAGACCCAACACAGCCAAAAATAAATAAATAAAATAAATAAATTTATTAAAAAAAAAAAAAGAAAAATATACCCATCCACCTATTACTGATCAGCTGTAGTTATAAATGTGATAGTTCTAGGTATACCAGTACAATAAACCATAAGTGTCTCACTACAATACTAGCTAACACTTAAATAGCATTTCCTGGGTGTCAGGCCCCACTCTAAGCATTTTACATAAATAAACTCACTTAATCCTACCTCCCTATGAGGAAGATGCTTTTATAATGCCCATCTTACAGATGAGAAAACTGAGGCATGGAGAGTTTAAGTAGTGTGCCCATGGTCACACAGCTGGTGAGATGGTGGAGCCAGGAGTCAACCCAGGCTGTGCAGCCTCGGAGTCCCTTCCCCTCATACCACGCCGTACTGCAGGATGATGGTGTTTCTTTACTAGAAGGGAGTTAGAAATACCATGCCTGAATGTTTAACATCTTGGGCATTGAACATGCCTCAATTCAGTTGATCTTTCTAACAACTCTAAGAGCTAATCATCACCATTTTATAGATGAGGAAAGAGAGACTTAACGGTGCTAAATTATTTGCCCCAGATTACACAGTTAGTGAAAGGAATAGCTGCAATTTAAATCCAGATATTCTGGCTTCAACGTCTATGTTTTGAGGGTTTTGTTTTGGAATCTTTCTATTGGGGAAATTTATCATTACAAATATATCAAAACATATTTCTAAAAACTGTTTTTGTTCATTGATAAATTATCTAATCATCAATTAATTTCTTGTAGAAGTAACACTTGCAGCCAGATCTCTTCTTAAATATTTCGGAAATTGGCTTTTTAATAAGATTTTTCCAGGTAGACTCTTCTGTGCTAATTCTGGCCTACTTATGTATGTCATATTGAATCTGAAAGTGGATTGTGTATGAACTATTATGTCATACTGTATTACGGTTAACTACAAAACATTGGGCTGATATCCAGAGCCAGAAAGAATAATAATCATTTTGTATTCTCATTAAGTCATTACTCATCCGAAAATATATTTGGTTTTTGAAAAATAATCTACCTTGACTAAAGCCATTCATATTTGCCCATAAAGAAATACAAGTTTGTTTGCATATCCATGAGAAGTATATTTTACACTGCAGACCCAAACCTAGCCAGAAATGTCCTAGGCTGATACCTACAATTACAGGCAATCAAAGGGGTGCTGCAGGGGTTTCCCACCCTTCCTTTCTCTTATTCTTCCAGGACTTCTTACTGTTGGATTCTGGGCAGTCAGGAGCAGTGAAGCTCCGGGGGGTGGGAATGAAATTCTCTCCTAACTAAAATGTGTTACATTTTCCAATTACTTTATTTCACTACCAGATATTTTTACCGATGACTTGGCAAACTGGCAGTTGCAACCCTGATTACAGGCAGAAAACACCTTTTGATTTAGAACAGTTTAAAATTGAGTTAGCCCAAATCCCTTTATTGACTAAAATGATTAAGTTAATAAAAGATTTTACAATAATTTCAGACCCTTACTTCACTGTTTTTACCTCAACCTCGATATAATAAAACTCTCACCTAAAACATTGTGTTCTTTTAACCTAAGTAATGATTTTGAATTAATTTAAAGCCTTTTAAAATAATCTGCATCACATTAACAAAAGAAAGGTTAAAAACCTTGTGATCATTTTCATTTCTGATTTTGAAAAAAATCCTCTAGCAAACCAGGAATAGAACGGGAACTTCCTTAACCTGATAAAATGTGTCTTTAACACCTATACCAAATATCATACTCATATCATGCTCAAAGGGAAAATATTAAAAGCATTTTCTTTAGAATAAGAACCGGGGCTTCCCTGGTGGCACAGTGGTTGAGAATCTGCCTGCCAATGCAGGGGACACGGGTTCGAGCCCTGGTCTGGGAAGATCCCACATGCCGCGGAGCAACTGGGCCCCTGAGCCACAACTACTGAGCCTGAGCGTCTGGAGCCTCTGCTCCGCAACAAGAGAGGCCGCGATAGTGAGAGGCCCGCGCACCGCGATGAAGAGTGGCCCCCACTCGCCGCAACTGGAGAAAGCCCTCACACAGAAACGAAGACCCAACACAGCCAAAAATAAACATAATAAATAAATAATAAATAAAAATTAAAAAAAAAAAAAAAAAAGAATAAGAACCAAGGAAAGAATTCCTACTATTATCCCTCTGATTTAATATTGCAATAAAGAGATCTTAGCCAGCACAGTAAAACAAAAAGAAATTAAAGATAATCAAACTGGACTAGAAAGAATCTACAGAAAAATTATTGTAATTGCAAAGAGTCCATTTTTAGAAAATCAATATACAAAATCAACTGCATTTCTATTTATTAGCAACAAACCATTTAAAACATAATTTTAAAAAGATACTATTCCCAATAGCAACAATATTTAAAAGCCTACCTAACAAAGCTACCTAATAAAGCTAACAAAAGATGAACCTGACCTTCACTGAGAAAATAATAAAATCTTACTGATGGACATTAAAGAAAATTTCAATAAACGTAAAGAACATGAACAGGAAGACTCAACAGAATGAAAATCCAGCTCTTTCCAAATTAATTTATAAAGTCAATAAAATGTCAATCAAAATTCCACTCTGAATTTTTTATGGAACTTGATAAACATTCTAAAATTTATATGGAAGAACAAAGGGACAAGTAAAATGAAGACACCATTTAAAAACAACGACAAGGTGGGGGAAGGGTTGCTATGGGAATTAAGACATTCTGCTCTCAGCACAGGCTAGATGAATTAATCAGAGTAGAGACCCCATTGTATTAATCATAGTTTTTATTTTCTGTATTTTATGATGCTTTGACATCTTGGGGCCTTGCTAATCCTTGAGAGACGGCCTCTCAAAGGGCTAGCTAATTCCTAGAGATAGTAAAGCAAGCCTTTCATATGCAAACCAACCAATCCAAAACGCATACCCCAAACACCTTCCTACCTAATTCTCACACACTAAGCCGTTATTTCTCCTAGTTGGCCAGATATTGGACAACTAGGGACCACACTTATAGCCCAGAGCCCACTAAAATTATTCAAACTAGCTAATCCTAAAATGTTTACCTGGCTTGACCCACTCCTTCCTGCAAACATCACACTAAAGGCATGAGCCCATGCTTTCTTTCACTCCTGCTTCCTGCCTGACCCTGATACTTCCCCATGTGGCCCTGCATGGCATGATCTGCCTGTTCCTCTTGGGAACTGTAGGTAATAAACTCTTCTTTCAAAGGCAGTTGTCTCCATGTCTATCACCTTACCATACTTGATTAAAACAAATCCTATGTACATTTTAAAACACCCATGTATGTATAGAAATTTGATATATGACAAGAGTTAACACTGCAGCTAAGAAGAGAAAGGACAGACTGCTCAAAAATGGTTTTGGGAACAAGATGGGATAGATGTGCTTCTCCCAGTTTCTTCTGCTAAGTACAGCCAAAAACCTGGATGTTATATACAAAGCAGACATAAAAAGACTCTGAAAGATGGAGAGAAGCAGATGGGCTAGGGACCTTGGGACCCGAGGAATGACATGTGGTGAGTGCTCTGAGTTTTCTTTTTACCTCACAAACCCTGGACCGGGTGCTGGAGAAGCCGTAACCTGGAAACATCAATGGGTTCAGACAAAAAAGCCCCCCAAAAGCCAAAGAACAAAGAAAGGGAAAAGGAGCAGCCTAGCAAGACAGAAAACTTTTTGACAGTAACTGCTCTACTTCAGCCAAATGGCACACTCCACTCCCAACATAAAGGCACATGGGAAGCTTGGATTTCCACTTCCATGTGTCAGAAGCCCCCTCCCCAGCTGGGTGGTGTCAGTGCAGGCCACGTGGGAGCCCCTGCAGCATCCCAGCAATAATAAGGCACACATACACACACCAGGGCATCAGTGGAGGCCCAGTGGGGGAACTGGACTTCTACCCCCACATGAGAGCAAAGAGTTGGCTCCCCTCTTCCCCACCAGTGTGGAGTATGAGGAGGTCAGCTAAAGCAAAAGATTTAGATAAGATCTGGAGTCTCATAACTCAAGTGAGAAAAAACAATAACAGATGCCAACACCAAGATGACAAAAATATTCAAATCATCTGACCAGGATTTTAGAGCAACCATCATAAAATGTTTCAAGGAACGATATGAGACATGTTTGAAACAAATGAAAAATATTAATTCTCTGCAGATAGTACAATATATACAGAAAAACCGAATGTAAATTTTAGAATTGAAAAAAATTCAACAACCAAAATAAAAAATTTATTTAGATGGGCTTGACAGCAGAATGTAGAAAACAGAGGAAAGAATCAATGTACTTGGAGATAGACGTATATAAATAATCCAAACCAAACAAGAGAGAGAAAATAGACTACAAACAAAACAAAAACAGTCTCAGAGTCTTAAGGGATTAGAAGATCTAACACGTATGTAATCAGAGTCCCTAAAGCAGAGGAAGATGGTCAGGCTAAAAAAGGTATTTGGAGAAATAATGGCTGACAATGTTCCAAATTTGGCAAAAAGCAGTAATCTACAGATTCAAGAAGTTGAATGAATTCCAAACAGGATAAACCTAAAGAGATCTATGCCAAGACTTGTCATAGACAAACTTCTGAAAACTTTTGTGATCTCAAAGGACATCATCAAGATAGGTAACATACAGAATGGGAAAAAAAATATTGGCAAATCATGTATCTGATAACAGTCTAGTATTCAGAATATATAAAGAACTCTTACAACTCAACAACAAAAAGACGAACTAACTTGTTAAAATATAGGCATATGGCTTGAATAGACGTTTCTCCAAAGAACATATACAAAAGGGGAATAAGCACATGAAAAGATGTTCAACATCATTAATCATTAAGGAAATGCAAATCAAAACCACAATGAGATACTACTTTACATCCACCAGGCTGGCTTTTAAAAAAAAGTTGGAGTGGAATAAGAAGTGTTGGCAAGGATATGAGAAATTAGAATCCTCATATATAGGTAGTAGGAATGTAAAATGCTGCAGCCACTGTGGAAAACAACTAGCCATTACCAAAAAAGTTAAACATAGAACTACCATAAGACCTAGCAATTCCACTCCTAGGTATATATCCAAAAGAACTGAAAACACGTACTCAAATATTTGTATGTGAATGTTCAAGGTAGCACTATTCCCAATATCCAAGAGGTGGAAAGAATCCACATGTCCATCAATGAATGAATGAATAGCAAATTGTGGTATATCCATACAATGAACTGTTAGTCATAAAAAGATACAGATACATGCTGCAACATGGATGAACCTTGAAAACCTTAAGCTAAGTGAAAGAAGTCAGTCATAAAACATCACATACTGAATGATTCCATTCAAATGAAAAATCCAAAAGTAAACTCATTGAAATAGAAAGCAGATTAGTAGTTGCCAGAAGGGAATTGGGGAATAACTGCTTAATGGGCACTGAGTTTTATTTTGGGGTGATGAAAATGTTTTGAAACTAGATAGAGGTAGCAGTTTCACAGCATTATGAATGTCCTAAATGCCACTAAAGTGTTCATTTTAAAACAGTAAATTTTATGTTATGTGAATTTAATCTCAATTAAAAATTTTTCTGATTCCTGTCATTGTACTGTGAATGTCCTTATGTCTTTAGTCTAAGGAAATACATACTAAAGTTTTGGGGAGGGAGTAAAAGGTCATGATGTCTACAATTCAGTTTGAGAAAAAAATAATAGATACAATTACAAAACAAATGTGGTAAAAAAATTAAGACTTGGTAAACCTAGGTTAAGGCCACACAGGAACTTTTTGTTGGAATCTTTCTGTAAGTTTGAAATCATTTTTAAAAATTACATTAAAAAAAAAAAATACACCTGGGGGAGTTCCCTGGTGGCCTAGTGGTTAGGATTCTGGGCTCTCAATGCAAAAAAAAAAAAAGCCACCAAGAAAAGAGTGAAAAGATAAGCCCACTGGTGGGGGATGTTGTTAGTAATGGGAGAGGCTATGCATGTGTGGGGGGCAGGGGTTATATGGGAAATCTCTGTACCTTCCTCTCCATTTTGCTGTGAACCTAAGACTACTGCAAAAAAATCTTTTTCTCACACAAAAAAAATCCCAAGCTACCAGAAGATATGTTCTACACTTAATGACTAACAAAGGATTAGTATCCAAAATATATAGAGCTCTTATAAATTAACAAGAAAAGGGTAAACAATAGAAAAATGGGCAAGAGAAATGAACAGGCATTTCACGGATGAGAAAATACAAATGACCAACAAACACGTGAAAAGATGCTCAACTTATTAATAATAAGAAAAATACAAATTATAATCATAATGAACTACCATCTTCCAACCACTACATTGACAAAAATGAAATCTGGCAATACTAAATTTTGAAGAAGATTTAGAACAATGGAGCTCTTAATATATTGCTGGTAGGAACATAAAATGTTGCAGCTTCTTTGCAGAGCAATTTAACATGCTGTCTTAAGTTGAAGAGAGATACATCCTTTGATTCTACTGCTAGTGGAGCAGTTCCACTCCTAGATCATACATTCAATCAGAAAAAGATTTCTTGTACATTAACACAATGGATCATTTGTCACAATGTTTGTAGCAGCATTGCTTGTATTAGAAAAACTTGGAAATGATCCAGATGTCCAATAAATAAAGAATGGATAGATATATTTTCATAATAAGTATATAGCAGTAAAAATGATTGAACTAGAGCTACAAATATGGGATGAAGCTCACAGCATAATACTGAATGATAAAGGAAAGTTACAGAAGAATACTTACATTATGTTATAATTTAAATAAAATCCAAAATCATGAGAAACTAATGTCTGTGGATACTGTAAAGAAAAGGAAAAGAATGAAAAGTAGAAAACTGAGGTCAGTGGTTACCTTGGGGGAAAGGAAGGAAGGGAATATGATCAGGGAGGGATACATTGGGGTCTTCAACTGAATTAGCAATGATTTTTTTTAAATCTCTGGAGTGGGACTCTAACTACTCATTATGTGATTCTTTATAAATTTTTAGATGCGTAAGATATGTTATAATAAAATGTCAAAAAAAGTTTTTCAGGTTTGAGATTTTTTTTTGTCCACTTGGGAAAATTCCAGGTACCCATATGCAGATGTGTCAGCCCATTTTAACTCTCATGATTTCTGTAGCATGGTTTAATGTGTGAATGGAAGGGTCACCAACAAGTGCCTCGCAAGGACTTTCTTTGCAAAGCAATTATCAGAAAGAAAGCCTTTGCTTCCATGGGTGAACAGATGTTCTGGAGTCCTTCTGCGATATAAAAAAAAAGAGACACTAGGGGGAGCTGTTTCACTACTCAGGTGCCTGGTGTTTTTCTGCCCCTTTGGCAGCTTGATATACTGGAAAGGGCAATAGAATGGAAACTGGGAGACTGGAATTCTATTCCAATTTTTCTTCTAACTCTCTGTGCTTTGGGCAAGTCATATGCTGTCTCTGCTTGTTTCCTTATCTATAAGATGAACCATATAGCCTCCTCCAAGAAGCCTTTCCGATAGTAAATTGCATAATCAATAATTATCTATAGTAAATCATGCCTGGACTCATTAATTGCGAAGAATAGTGCCTGGTGCTCACAAAGCCCTAACAAGTCCCGAGAGATTAAAATAACTCAGGGGTCCTCATGTGAGAGGTACAACAGGAAGTTCCTCTCCCTAAAATGGATACATATATCTATACTCATAATGCAAATTATAAATTAGCTAAAGTCAGTATGGTTATATTCTTAGATGAAAGGGAAAGGAAAGCTGCGTTTCCTAAACAAATTCATATTTTTCCTACAGAAAAAGATCACCACTGCTCATAATTCGGTTTTATGAAAATAAATAAGTTTACCTTTATTATCATCTTAGAATCATTGTAATCACAGTTTGGTTTCACTATCTCTTCCTGCTGCTCTTGTATTTCAAAACTGGGTTCTACTACACAGAAAGAATCAGCATGTAATCAATAAGATAAAGGTATATTGATCGGGCTTCCCTGGTGGCGCAGTGGTTGAGAATCTGCTTGCTAATGCAGGGGACACGGCTTTGAGCCCTGGTCTGGGAAGATCCCACATGCCGCGGAGCAACTAGGCCCGTGAGCCACAACTACTGAGCCTGCGCGTCTGGAGCCTGTGCTCCGCAACAAGAGAGGCTGCGATAGTGAGACCCGCGCATCGCGATGAAGAGTGACCCCCGCTTGCCGCAACTAGAGAAAGCCCTCGCGCAGAAATGAAGACCCAACACAGCCAAAAATAAATAAATTAATTAAAAAAAAAAAAAAGGTATATTGATCCTTAGGCATATTTAAGCATATCTACCAGGAGGTCAGTATTTTAACAAGAAGAACGTTAAATTACATTCCTTGTAAGGGTGGCATTTAGCTCCCATTAGCACATGTCATAGGTAAGAACAAAGGGCTTATTAAGTAGTTATAGAATATGTAATTTACTCTTCACTTTGATCCAACTGTAATATACAACTACTATTGGGAATAAGGATGTTTTTCAATTAATTAAGAAACTATTGTAGAGATGTTTAACCTGATCAGGTCTCCTAAAATCTTTACATGCAACTCAAACCACACATTTAATGGTATTCTTAATGGTAGTATATTCCCTTGGTACATTGGGCCTTCTGATTGCAGCACGTGAGGTAGGCCCTGCACATGATAATTATAGGCCTACAAGGTATATTATCAGCAACAATAGCAACTGAGACACAGAGAGTAAAAATCCTATTAAAGTCCTGGCACAAAGACAATGAAACAGATCTCAGAACTGGAAATGAAAAAGAGACATGAAGCTTTCTTTCCCTTCCTTTTCCTTCCCTGGAATGTCAGTGTGTCCTGCACTGGAAGTGTGGCAGAGGGGACAGGGACTCAGGGTGTCAGCATGCCTGGAGGACAGTGAAATGGAGTAGGGAGCTATGGATATGGAGGGGACTTTGGGGTGCCTGGTGGTTGAAGAACAAGAGCAGTAGGGGAGGGGACAGCATGGAGGCTTTAGTGTGCCCTGTGTCCAAGGAGGACAGTAAGGGGAGGGCCACATAGAGGTGCTGGCATGTCCAGGGGTCAAGGAAGTGATGATGGCGACTATGCAGAGAAGGAGCAGGCTATTATGATTGTGAGACTGGTTACACTGAGAAAATTAGAAAATTGAGCAAAAATGTAAACATACTGAGGATAATGGAAGGCAGGTTTCTCACTGTCAGAGAAGTGACTTACAAACACAGAAAGGGGAAAGGTTAGAAGGAACACTGCAATGCTGGATTGTAATTGGAGGTCAATATGGACTCATGGTTTAAAAATATATATAGAGGGCTTCCCTGGTGGCGCAGTGGTTGAGAATCTGCCTGCTAATGCAGGGGACATGGGTTCGAGCCCTGGTCTGGGAAGATCCCACATGCCGCGGAGCAACTAGGACCGAGAGCCACAACTACTGAGCCTGCGCGTCTGGAGCCTGTGCTCCGCAACAAGAGAGGCCGCGACAGTGAGAGGCCCGCGCACCGTGATGAAGAGTGGCCCCCACTTGCCTCAACTAGAGAAAGCCCATGCATAGCAACGAAGACCCAACACAGCCAAAAATTAATTAATTAATTAATTAATTAAATTTAAAAAAAAAAGAAATTTGCAATAATGTCCTTCAGCTCATTAAAAAAAATTTATATATATATATATAGAGAGAGAGAGAGAGAGAGAGAGAAAAATAGTGATAGATGCATATGTGTATGTGTACATATACACAAACATTTATTTTCTAGCTCTGTCCACTGAGAGGACCTAGAAGCAACAACTCCCCAGCAACCAGGAGCTCACTGAAGGCCTAGATCTTGGTTGCTGAACTGATAACCTGCAGTAAAAGGAACCAGTGTTCCTGGGGCAGAAAAAGTACAAGATGAGTCTGAAACATATTTTTCGGCCAGAAATTAAGGAAATGCTCAAGGAATGATGAAGACACGTCAAAAGGACACAGTATCCATCTTTTTTTTTTTTTTTTTTTTTGCCTCATGGCATGTGGCATCTTAATTCCCTGACCAGGGATTGAACCCTCGCCCCCTGCAGTGGAAGCGTGGAGTCTTCACCCCTGGACTGCCAGGGCTCCCACTAGCCAAATCTGGGACAAATTGAGCATTAGGATAAATAATCATATCAACAGGTACAACCACTGAAATGAAGAGTCAATGAACTCATACTAGTATGAATGAATGAATGAATGAACGAACATATGAACAAACCAACCAACCAATCAACCAACAAATAAATAAATAAATGAGGGTGAAGGGAAAGTCTTCCTCACAATAGAATACCAACTAATAAATTTAGAAGAAATAATAGAAATAGAAACTTCCAATGGGCCATCATGATCATAGAAGTTGAATTAGGCAGTCACTTATGGGTACTGGGCTAATGGATAAAGTTTGATGAGGTGTCAGTTCAGAATATTTCCCCACAAAATACTGTTCAGTTCCAAAGGGGAAAATGATGGCTTTACGGAGAAATCTGAGAGACGCCAACTTTTCCAGGTGATTAAGGCTGGCATTACTAGCAGTGGAACAGAATGAGAGGAGCGCAGCATCATTTCTGAGGGATTCCTGCCTGGATGCATGGCCTCTATGAACAGTCAAAAGAAAAATCAGAAGAATCACCTGCAGAATGAAAGGCCTGTGCTCTTTAGAACAGTCAAGGGCATTTGACAGGGAAAGACTGAGGCACTGTTGTTCCAGACTGAAAAGACCTGACAACGAAAGGCGACACATGTTCCTGGATTGGCCTTGGACCAGGAAGCAAAAGACATTATTGGAACAGTTGATGAAATCTGAATGGGGTCTGAATATTGGATGTTAGCGTTGAATCAATGTAAATTTCATTATTTGGAGTGTTATACGGTGGTTATGTGGGAAAGTATCCTTTGGGGGTAGCAGAATACATGCTGGAAGGCTGAGGGGCTTCATGTCTACAGTTTGCTCTCAGTGGTTCAGAAAGACATAATGGTAGGGTACCTGCATGCACGCACACACACACAAACACACACACACTAAGGACCTAGTGTATAGCACAGGGAACTATACTCAATATTTTGTAATAACCTATAAGGGAAAAGAAGCTGAAAAAGAATATATATATATGTATAACTGAATCACTGTGCTGTACACCTGAAACTAACACATTGTAGATCAACTATAGTTCAATAAAAAAAAAAGTGTGGTAAAAGTTAACAATTAGATTATCTGGGATATGGGAATTCTATGTACTATTCTTGCAACTTTCCCTAAGTTTGAACTTATCTCAAAATAAATTATTCAAAAAAATGTTTAAAGGGGCACGGGATGGCTTTAAACCTAAGATTGAGAAGAAGGAATCCTATATACTGGGAAGGCACATATGACTTTTTTTAAAAGCTTGGTCTGCCTCATTCAACACACGGTGCTCACAGAGAACAATCTTTAGTTATATCTGTATATTTAACTATATAAATATATCTGTAGGCACCTGCAAATCACATTCTATAGCACTTGGGAGTTCAATTCTAAAGATTCAGTTTCCATTATATTATTTTTCACTAAGTATATTGCTTTGTATTGCAGATAATTAAAGATCATGCTTTTTATATAATAATAATATTAATGATAGAATAGTACTTATTGCACTTACATAACTCTTATTATATGTCATCACTACTCTATTTTACATATTTCTACTTAATCCTCACAACACTCTATGAAGTTGAGACTATTATTATCCGTATTTATAGATGACGAAACTAAGACACAGAGAGGGCAAGTGTCTTGTCAAAGTTAGTGGCAGAACTGGGATTTGAACCCAGGCAGTCAGACTCTAGAGTCCATATTTTTGATACACATATTCTTTGTTTCCAGAGCTCTATTTAAATTTCTTCAGGACAGAAACTACGGCTCCTTTTGCTCCTATTTTCTTCCTGAAGAAGGTCTAGCACAACGCCCTGTACACAATAAATAGTTGTTAACTCACAGGCTGAGATCCAGGGGTGGAAGCTCTGTTACAACCATTCCCTGGATGGTCATCAATTTGTGATGACCTAAGTAAGCATTGTCTCTCAAGAGAATACATCAAGGTATGTCCAGGAGATGCCACAGACTAGGAAGTGAGAAAGCGAGATCTTCAACATCAGTGTAGGATAAAGTTTCCTTTCAGCTTGGTCAACAGGGACTGAGTAACTCCCTCTCCCCCCATATTCCTGGCGTTGAACTAAACATAGAGGATTCAGACATAGGTTTTTACCCTCAAAAGTTTACAGCCTAGAGCAAAAGCTCCTGGGCAGAGGGTGGAAGTAGGGGTTGATTGAAAAGGCAGATTCCTAGAACCAGACCCACAGAATCATTTTGAGAAACTCCTAGTGGAATGTAGTATAGGACAGGTGGCAAGATAAAAAGAAGGCATTCCAGGATGGGAGAACAGAATGAACGGAGATTCTGGCAGGAAACAGCATGCTCTGTCTGGGAGAGAATAAGGAAACACACAGATGGGGCCAGGAGCACACACCTCCCAGGATCAGCTGCCCTCTGGGTGTTGCTTGCATCAGTCCTCCGCAACCAGCATGCATGTCCGAACACTTCACCCTTTGGAACCACTCCCAAACCCAGGGTGACAATATGCCCTGTTTCGCCAGGACAGTCCTGTTTTACTTCTGTTATTCCAGAGTCCCTTCTGGTTAGTCTCCCCTTTCATTCTCAGAAGCATCCTGTTTGGGACGATAAATTATATGGTCACCCTACTTAAACCCCACCTTATGCAACCTCGATGTTGTAGATTATTTTGCCTCCCTACTGCCCCCAAACCCTACTTTTTTCCTCTTTGGGAGAAGGGGACTTAGAGCCTGAGTTATACACATTGGCTTAACTCCCTCCTCCATCAGTGGAAACATAAGCTGTGTCTAGAGTCTATCTGATGAAAAAAAAACCCAATTAAAAAAAAAATAATGACTTGGCTTTCTGGTGGTCTTAATCACCAAATCAAATGGGCCGTATATGTGACTAGATAAAACACACAGAGTATGAAAAAGTGTCCAGAAATCGACATAATCCAAATCTCAAAGTGGTTTGTATTCCACTAGAAACCTACTAAAATGAGAGGAAAATGTGTGTTCATTGGTGTTTCAGAGAAATGCAAATACTACCTTTGCAGGTACTTAGAGGACTGTTAGGTACAGACCACTGCTTTTAAGTAATTAAAGTCTATGGTGTTCGACAAGTGTCTCAATAAACACATGTTCTACCACCTTTTAGGTGGAAATTTAAGTGCTTATTTACATTTACTTTCAGATTTAAAGTTGAACAGATGTCTTGCGGCCCTTCCGAGAATCAAAATGGCTTATATAAATCCTTCAGATCAAAACATTTTATGCCATCACAAACTTTCTATTAAATTCTATTGCCAATTCAAAATATTGATGTGGTTTTATTTCGGGTTTATGTAAAGCAAAGACTGAAGGGCACTGGTCCCACCTGATGCATTTTTAAATACTCAGGCTGCCGTTTCTCCTGTAAATGTCTTTGCAGGAACTATACAAAAGGGTTTTCTGTGGAAACGAGGTTTGATGAATGGAAAGGATTCCTTTAATGAGCCATTTAGAAGATTTAAAAGATCCTTTTAGAAAATTTATAAGATATCAGAATTCCTTCATCTAATTTGAATTATGTTTAAATGGGAAGTTAAAGCTACAGCGTACTGCAGGAGTGTTTACTTGGAGGCTCCTTTTCATTTGGTATTTAAACTCAGCAAGTAGTTTAAGTACTAGATCACATTTGTAAACTTAACCTATTTGTCACTAGAGTGTTTGATGAGGTGAGCTTTGGACTCCTACTACGTGCAAGAGCCTGTGACAGCCAATGAAGGGAATAAAAGGCAACTGTAAAGGGATGCACAGGATTGGCCTTTGAGACGTTCCTTAAACGATCACAGTATTTTAACAGGAAGAAAAATGGGGAGGGGGTGGGAAAATGAAAGGAATTCTAGGCATAAAGAACAGTTGAGGCAAAGCCACGTGGGAAGAAAGTGTGAGAGATGCAGAAACAAGTAATTATGGTTTGGATCTGACGATGAGAGAGATAAAGTTACAGGAGACATTGGTGTCTCCTCATGGTGCATAGTAAGTTTCCCTCTTGCTCTAAAGTCTCCAGGCAAATTAATAATGTGATTCAATCTCTGCTGATAGATTTGAACCTGAATTGGGAAAAGTTGGAGGAAGAGGCCAGTTAGGAGGATTTTGAAATTGTTCAAAAAAAAATTTTTTTTTTCAAGTAGCTGGAATGCAAGCTAAGATAGCAACAGTGGGAAGAGAAGGAGGGATAATTTTTTAAAAACTCATAATTCTAATCCATGGGACTTGACGATTGTTTATACCTAAGGAGCTGAGGGGCGTGGCATCCCAAGACAACTCGGAGGCTTTGAGCCTGGACAGTGGGAAGGCAGTAAAGCCATCAGGATAAACTGAGGCCACACATGCAGGTTGGGGTGAGTGAAAATGAGCTTGATCCTGGATAGCCTGAGTGTGAGGTGCTGGAATATAACCACAGGGGGAAGTATAAATACATATATCTAATCTTCGAAATGTTCATGATGACAAACATTTGTTGGGTGAATGCGGGAAGGAGGGAAAGCAGGAGGGGAAGAGAAGGAGAAGGAAGGAGCTCTCCAGGACAGAAAGCAACTGGACATGCAGGCCTAAGCCTAGGAGGGGTGTCCTGTGTGGAGGTTCTATGTGGAGTCACTACATAGAGGCGGGAAGTGAGGAGACAGCAAGGGAAACGATGCAGAGCGGAAGGGAAGAGGGCTGAAGACAGACCTCAGGCGCAAGCTTCTTTAGGGGCCAAAAGACAAAGACTCAGCACAGAACAGGAGGAGGGTAGAACCAAGAACCGAGAGAGCACAGAGCTGCCAAAATCTAAGAAAGCAGGTGTCTCTAAATAAGGAGGGACAGTGGTCAGAAGACTGAGAAAGGGTCCCTAGAGTTGATGACCTGGAGTTCATTATGTGAGCTAATGATGTGTCAGGTCCAAGGCTAAGTGCGTTACCAGCCTTTCCCTTCCCAGCCACCCTGTAAGCGGGCGCTGCTATTAAGCGCTGCACTAGGGGAGGCTTAGATCTGTTAAGGTCGCACCACTAGCACGTGGAAGGGCAGGGTCTCTAAGTCAGCTGGGCTTACCCAAGCCTGTTACTCTCACACACCTGGCCTTGCGCTTCAATGACCTCAGTGTCCGGGAGAGAGAGAGAGAGAGAAGGGAACAGGAACTCACAGTTATTCCATGCTCACTGTGGGTCTATATGAGACCACGGGTGGCAAAAGGAGAGAGAGGGGACACCAGCTGGAGGGGAGAGGGTGGCTATCTCAGGGTGAAGAGATGGCGCAGGAGGACACTGTGACTCTGGGTCCTGTGCTAGAATGTGGAAATAGTTTCACAAAACAGAAACCTGCATTAAAATGAGCTTTTTTAAACTAGGATTTTACCATTATAACAGAATGTAATGACTCTCTATTTCCCTTCTTAATACACATGAAAAGTGCTATTTTCTATATTTAATATATGTGTAAAAGTATTCATGCGTTAGAATTGTACATACTTTTTTGGGTCCCTTGTTTTTTTCTGATGAGAATATGATATTTCCTTTCAAAATGATAGTGACATTAAACTCTGGATCATGGGAAACAAAAGGAAAATAGGCCATGAGAACATATGAGCTAGTAAAGGGAATACACACCAATGGTAGGAGTGAATTCTCTCAATTGTAGGGCAAAAGATTTTTGTGAGGGGAAGAAAATTCACTTTGCCCTTCTGAGGGAAAGGAGCATTTCTGCAGTGGCCTTTGTGGAACACACAGGCCTTCCCCTGGGAGCACAGGGAGGGCTCCTACCAGGGAGGCTGTCACATTTGTACGCCTCTGAGAGAAATACATTGCAGAGCCTGAGCTGGCTGCTCATCTGGGCGCGTTTTTAGTCTAGTCATTGCCCCTTCAAAGCAGCTGTAAGCCTCATGCATCCCTGATTGTCAAGATAGGGCAGGAGGATTTCTTCTGTATCCCAAGAAGCATCCAGGGGGGGGAAGGCCAAACCTGTGCAAAAAGGCTTTGAAATCAGGGGAACCGCCAGGAGCAGAAAAGGTTGTTAATCAACCCTCGGCTTCAGTCTGTGAAGAAGCATTTTGATAAACTTGGAGCAGTTGTGTGCTGTTGGACATTCAGCAGAGGTTTTAATGCAGGGGATTTTAAATGAGTTCTCCAAGTCACAAATATTTGGGAAGTTTGAAAAGAGGTGAGATCATTAACGCTATGTCCACCTAGTGACAAAACAATGAGTGAAAATGAGAAAAATCGAATCCACCCATTGTTTGGATGACCTAATGATCAGCCTCAGGTCTGGAACTGCCCTGCCCCTCCACCACAACCCCACCCCAGGCCTGGATGTCTCTGTGAAATGCCCAAGGCTGAATGTCCACAAGATCCCATGAGTTCCATGACAACCCCTCCATTCTAATGGCACTAGGGTCTTATTGAGGGTCCTCAACGAGCAAATCCAAACATCCAATTCAGACCTGACCTTGAGAAGCAGGTTTTCTGTTTGTACTAACCACCGTCCATTGACGTTGCAGAATAGCGTTACAAGAGTAGGACTGAACCAGAGCTTCCCCCTCTGACCTGATTGCCCGCAGTTGGCTAGCATCAGGTAGACAGTCTAAAGCAGTGGCAAAGCTTGCAAACTGAAGGACCAGCTTTCTCCTAGCCCTCGCATAAATGCACCTCTGTGGAGGGCTACATGCTGGGAACCAGGATGGCTTGAGACCACAACAGCTTGCTTGTGCAGGTCTGACCTGCAGTCCTGGGCAGTCGTGAGCAGTGAGTGTACAAGCCTTCCTCTCTGGAATTTTCTAGTCTGACACTGCTTTTCATCAGAGGGCTCGTCTAGTCCCCTCAGCTCCTATCTTTGGCAGGGAACAGAGGCAGCCGCAGGTCTGGGTCAAGACTTTGAACGCATCCCACATCCAGAAAGGGTCTGGGGTCGCCACTTGCCTTGAGGTACCCCCATGCTAACTGTTCTGCTCAGGGACCAGTGGGGTCTGTCCCCAAACTCTGCTGCCATTTCCAAATGAGGCCATGCCAGACTCTCGGGGAAAGCTCTCAGTGCCTGCGCCACCACCAATACCAGGCATTACAGGGGATTTTTCAGAGGGCCCCAGGCACTTACATTGTTTGTTGAGCTCTTACTTTGAACTATATGAAACTGCCATTTTTTGTAGATCAGACATGGACAAAAATGTCATATGTTCATCCTCATAATAGAAATTATGAGAAAAGTGTAGAGTATGTGGTAGAAAGAGCACAATTATGACAGCCAGACCCGGGTTCAAATCTCAGTCCTGTCACTTTTCTGTCACAGTATATTCAACATATGCGAATTCCTGCTATGTGCCTAGTACTGTTCTAGGACCTGGACACGTAGTGGTAATGAAGACAGACGGGCCTTACTCTTCATGGCACATTCTAATGGAAGCTTATCTTTTGGGGCTTCTTCTTAGCTATATGATTTTGGGCCAGTCACCTGGCCTGTCTGAACTTCACCTAAGTATTGTGAAGGTTAAATGAGATAATGCCTGTTAGGCCAGAAATGCACTGATGGCCTTCAATAAGTGATAGTTTCTGTTATTTTACTGTGGCTCACATAGGACTCCTAATAAATATTTATTGGACAAAAGAACCTCGGAATGCATTGCGGGAATCTTCAAGCCCACCCCTAAGAGCCCAAACTGGACACCCCTGCAGGAGAACGGCGCACCTGGGGCAGGGGCCACTGAAAGGGAAACCCACGGATCCCAGAGTTCACTGCTCCCGCCCACCCTGGGACCTGGAAGAGACCAGCTGTGGTCAGCCCCCATTAAATCAGGAAGGCAGTAGGCACAGGAGGAGTTTGGGGAGGTGCAACCTAGTTCATATTTCTTTTCCTTTTTTTTTTTTAAATTTATTTATATTTTATTTTTGGCTGCTTTGGGTCTTTGTTGCTGCACGCGGGCTTTCTCTAGTTGCAGCGAGCGGGGGCTGCTCTTCGTTGCAGTGTGTGGGCTACTCAGTGCGGTGGCTTCTCTTGTTGCGGAGCACGGGCTCTAGGCACGCAGGCTTCAGTAGTTATGGTACGTGGGCTCAGTAGTTGTGGCTCGCGGGCTCTAGAGCTCAGGCTCATTAGTTGTGGCGCACAGGCTTAGTTGCTCCGCGGCATGTGGGATCTTCCCAGACCAGGGCTCGAACCCGTGTCCCCTGCATTGGCAGGCGGATTCTTAACCACTGCGTCACCAGGGAAGTCCCTAGTTCATATTTCTTAATGGATGTGCAATCGTTTAATCTGAAGAAAATAATTGTCAAATTTATTGATTGAGGCAAAGCAGAGGTTGAGACCTCAAAAGAGACCTGGAAATTACCTGTAGGAACTTCCGGTTTTAGAAATCAAACACAGAGTTGGCTCTGGTTAGTAAGAGAACGTACAGAATGACCAGTCCTTCCCCTGACAGTCTACCCCACTGAGGCACTGGCATGAATGTAGACATGGAGTTAACAGATTCCTTTTGCAGCCCAAGGGCCTATTTTCCAGGGTCTGTGTGCAAAGAGCCCGTAGGGATATTTCACAGGTCACCCTGCATACCATTTAAAGCTGCATAATCTTGCTGGACAAGGTATGAGTAAGCGCACAGCTGCCATCTACAGTACAGCTTCTGACAGTACCTTCACTGCCATCATAGTCCTGAGCTCTGTCCCATTCTCTGGGTCTGTTCATCTCGGGTGAGGCACAGGGAGTTGAGACCAACAATTGCACTAACTTCTTTTCATACACTTTTCTGGTGGAAGCTGAGGAGGAATGTGGAGAGCAGTTAAGTTGCTCTGTCTGTGTATGTGATCTCACTGGATTCAAAATATTTCACAACTCAGGTCCTTATTCTTGTATCTTACATTATTGGCTAATTATGGCTTTTACAATAAGGTAGACCCCACAACTACTCAACTCACTCCTTTCCTTCCACCATCACTTAAGGTGGGGCCTCTGTGGATTGGCCACGGAGTCAGGCATTGGGTACATCGGGGAACAAGACTGACGAAGTTGTACATCTTATCTACGGGAAATATGGACAATAAGTACATAAACAGTTAACACAGTGCACACACTAGAAATGCAAAAAGAGCCCAGGGTGATATAATCAAGAGTTACTGGTGTTTCACTATTGTAAAAAAACAATCCTTTCTCTTTGGCACCAAATTTACTAATCTGTGAGTAAGAGCTGGGTTTTAAATTTTTTTCCTATTTCTATTTTAATGGTTTTTATTGCATAGGTTCCTTCCACTGTAAATAATTTTCAATCTTTGGAGGTAGCTTATAGGTAATCATTGAGTAGTCTCTAATACTTGCTGCATACGTACGTAGTATTGGGCCAGGTGAAAATCCAAGCTTGTCAAGTTTGTTCTGTAATTCATCGTCACTCAGACACTTCACATCCACCATGGTGATAAAAGTTTGGTCTCTTTTCTGACAGTGGAATCCTTGAAATAGCAAAACATTAAGTTCCTTAAGACAGACTTACAAATGAGAACTAAAACTTTACCAGTCCACAGAAGTGTTTACGACCCCAGCTCCCCAGTCTTGAAGGCACACAAGCAATAAAGCAAAAATCACCATTTTCTGCCATTTTTCTGTCATAAATCTCTTCTGGATTTAGTGGCCTCAATGCAAATCTTTGGATGGGTGTCACTTTCCCCAGTGTCTTTGGGGTTCAATTATTTCTAACTTTTCTACTCAACTAATGGAAGAAAAATCTTCTGCACAAAATGAACAAATATTTCCATTACTGCTTAGGAACTCTACGTTAAGACCCAAGCTCTGAGAAGAAGTTAATTAAACATGAAAGAGCTGAGAGAGATTTTTCAGTGAGTTAAATAAAAGTTATTTATCCCTGCCCTCCTTTTGATGAGAGCACAGAGAGTACAGAGCATTCAGTTATAGCAAACAGTAGTCTTTTCACACTTGTAATTTAACTCTGAACATAATGAGATGGTAGTTTTTAATTAACCGCCAGCAGACTTTGTAATTGCTGAATTGGCATTTGAAAAAAGTCAGCTATTCATTCTCTGGCACACAAATTGATTTATATAGATTTAAGCAAGTCTTGATATGGCTTTCCAAATCTGCACAGCCTCAAGTTCAGTCAGTTTTATTCCATTGATCCCTTTATCCCCTAAAAGTGACCCCTCCACCTACTTAACAAGATCCTAAAAAGACAGACGCATTTGTCAAACCTTTTAACAAACCTTTTAATTCAGGAGTTTATTTATTGTACCTCGCTTCTATTATGTTTCCAGTCTTTTTAGTATTGCAGTGAAAATGACTGCAAGACAATTACTCAGCATAGGAGGATCTGGACCAATTTTAAGTGATGACTTTGCCTTTATTAGTGGTCAATCAATGTCCGATTAGGAAGAACATTGTATACAAGCTAGAAAAAGCTGCGAATCGTCGTGTATAACAGGGTTGTTCAAGAACACCTAGCTTACCAGTTCTCCACCTTAAAGCTACACTTTGACCAGAGTCACATTCTGGCACACAGTAGGTTCTTAGTAAATGTAAGTTTCCTTCTTTCCTATGTGTTTGGGAAGCTGAATTGACACTTTCAGGCCACTAGTAAACAACCTAATGTTATGAAGGAAAAGGACAATGCACCTCAGACTTTTTTTAACTGGAAGCTAGCTTAGGCAGATCCTATGACACTTGTTCCCAAGAACAGCTGTCTGTTGTTTCACCACCTTCCCAAAAATAACCTCCAAAAGAGCCCTCATCAGTTTCAAGTGACACTAGACGATTGCTTAAAGGGAACACACATATGGAAGAAAAATATTTAAATGGAATCCAACTGAATGATTAATCCATTTACCCATTTACATGGTTGTCTAAAGTCTATGCAGTTGGGTTGGTTACTAAAACTGTGTGAGTTTCACCCAAGGGTTTCCACTAGCAACCAATCCCTTTTTGCCTGTTAGGTATTATGGTAATCATAATACTGACAGTGTGACATCAGAAGCCCCATGGCAACAGACTGATGTGAAAGTCAGATGATTAATTTAACCTGAGTTCAAACAGAAGGAGGCACTGGTCGACTTCACAGGCAGACTGCCATGGTAAAATGTCAAGAGACACAGAGAAGTTATCATTATGCACAGGGAGTAAGAAGGAGCTGCTACCAAACCAAATGGTGCCAAGAAACTGGGAAGATAAAGGAGAAATCAAACAGACTCAAGTGACTAGGCCATTATCAAAAGACTTACAGTAGTAGTTGGGCAATTTGGCCATATTACTCTAGGGGACAAGAGAAAGTGGCAGAAACCCATATTAACTTGTTAAGGAACTGCTCATGTAGGAATAAGAATCAGTATAGACTATAGATAAATAATATGTCGCAGAATTTTGATGGCTTTGACCTTTTCAAAGCACTCTCATATCATCTCATTTCATCCTCTGCACACTCCTGTAAGACCTCCAGCACAGATATTATTATCCATATTGCAGAGGCTAGTTTTTGTTATTGTTGCTTTATTTTGTTTAAGGAAAATCCCTCAGACAATTAGCTTGGGTATTTCAAAAAAAACTGCTAAGACTTTTAAAACAATTATGCAAGACAATATAACTTTGTGAAAACACAATGCTTTCATTAAATACCAGAGATAGGAGGAAATCACTGGAAGGGGTTAAGGGGACAGTGGAGCCAGCCTGGCTAGAGTCAAATCCCAGCTCTGTCTCTTACCGGCTGGGTGACATTGGGTGGGGTAAGTTACTAACCTCACTGTGTCTCCTTTACTTCGTCTGTAATGGGAATGAAAACTGTACCTATCTCACAGGGCTGTTATGTGGATTCACTGAGTTATAATACACATAAAGTGTTTGGCACATAGTAAGTACTATATAGATGTTTTCCATTGTTCTAATTTTTCATGAGCCCTACCCTCAGAAAAATTCTACATCCAGTCTCTTTCTTAGGAGGCTCCATCCCATTTACACTTGCCCATGGGAGTCTATCATTTCAACACTTTCCAGATACTGGGAAAGGACTGACCATCTTTGCATGCATAGTCAGGGAGGCTCATTGGGTGATCCCAGGCTGTGGTTCCAAGGGCTATGGCTCTAGAGTTTCTGAATAGAGCATCAGTTTCCAAACAAACATGCAATGCAAACATTTGCCAACATCTGAACACTGGATTTACCAAACAAAGACTTTGAAAATTGACACATTTGTTTCAATCAAAGCAAACAAATGATAGGCTTGGGTTATTAGGATGCACAGGCGTTTTATCCACATTTCCCAGAATTGCTTTCAACAAAAAAGCAGCCAGCAGGTGGGACCGCTTCCATTTAAACAGACTATTGGGATGAAACTGGCATTTCTAAAATATTTTCTTGGTCAGGCCTGTGGGGTTTAAAACCAAGCTAGGTTGACAAAGGATTCAATCAGATGATCTGATTGGGTTGAGCCCCCTATTATTTGCAAACCATTCTATCTGAAGTTATTCTCTTGAGGATCCCACCAGCATATTCATGATTCTATTCTCAGTGTTATTCTGTTTAAGAATTCCTGTACTCTGCAGTATCCTGAAATATTTGGTTTTGATGTTTATAGCACCCGTTTCCCTTGGTTTTATCTGTGAAGTCCTGGTCATTAGCTTGTTTTTTGTTTTATCCTCTCCACGGCTGCAAAGATGTTTTATTCCATTTCTCCAGGGAAACAAGTTTTAATTGCCAATCGACTAGGTATTCAACATGATAAGGTATCTAAACCCTGAGAGCTTCCTCCTTTCATTAAAATGTAGATCCAATTTCTTTTCCCTTAATGCCACATGCTGTTATTAAACTGAAATAACGGAAATAGTAAAAGCCAGATGTCACTTCAGTCTCAGGTTTGACATGGGGCACAATTTCCTCTCCTCAAGTTTAATCTGCTGTTATTTACTAACCCCATCCTTTGGAAGAATGAACAATTTAAATGTAAATGCAATTTACATAGGGGAGCAGATAGTAGATTTGCAGTTTCAATTGCCACTAACCATTTGCAAAGGGGGAAATCAACTAAAGCAAAGATCAGCAGCTGTCAGGCTGAAGTCTGCATCACTTGCCAGCCTCCTGCAACTTTCCTCCCGAATCCACCTGCCTCTGAACCTCAGCTAGGCAGGTACAAGGAAATGGAGAACTGAGGCATTTCCCCAGGTATTTCAAGCTGTACTTACTATTGACTGGGGAAGAAAGAAGGAAGTTTGAGTTTCAGTGAGCTAATCCAGTTGGCATCATTGTTGAAATCATTAACTGACCAATTTATTTCAACAAATATTTATTGATCATCTCCTATGGGACAGACTTTATGCTTGGCCTAATTTAGGGGAGAAAGAAGAGAATACAAAGATACAAAAGCTACAGTCCTTCTTTTAAGGAGCTCCTTCCCTTAAAGAGAAAAGAAAGCAAATAACTACAAGAAAATAAGATAAGCTGTTAACAGAGTGCTCCAGGAGCCCAGAATTGGAAGGTTCTAAGGGTTGAAAGTTTCATTTGGGCTTAGACTTCTAAAATGAACAGTAGTTTGCCCTGTAACAAGCGGGCTGGGGACAGTCATTCTAGGATGTGGTGAGCGAGAGGGAAATCAACCAGGTGGACAGGTCTGGTCACTTTATGAAGAGTTCTTTGGGCCAGGCTAAGGACTTAATCACCTCTAGGCACATTTGGAAGTTTGTAAGTGGCACATGGCATGACCAAATTTATGTTTGACACTAGGTAGAGGACGATGTTTTTATGCCCATGATACAATTTCAGTTTGATTCTGAGTGGAGAATGAGTGGGTAGGGCAGAGGCTGGAGGCTACTTGGGGGAGTTATTGCAATAGTCCAGAAAAGAGCTGACTCAGACCTGGACCAGGCCAGTCTGTGGGAGGACAAGAGAGGAAGATACATGATTCGTGAATGATTTAGGAGCTGGAACAGCCCAGACAGGATGTCTGATTGGAGGTTTCCTCTTTGCCTCACTTGCACAGGCACCACCTCAGTCTAAATCTTTTGTCTCAGCCATGAGCCCGCTTCACAAGGAACTATCTGGAGTTTAGTCTACACAGCACTGACACTTAAAAACTTATTCTGTGCTCATCTAGTCAGCCCTTGATCCTCCACACTACCTTAAGGCAGCAGCAATGCAAATAGTCCATAGCTCTCTTCTATTTGGCTTTGGAATTAATTACACTTTTAAGAGCAAATTTGCCTTCCTAATTAATCTTTCTTAGGCTAATATTAAAATTAACTAATATTCTCAGAGCCCGTGACAGTCGGGCATGGGAAGAGGGGAGCAGGGGAGGGGAGGGCAGTGTGGCTCAGCTCAGTCTCAGGCTGAGCAGCAGGAGAAAGCCACGCCACACTAAGATCCCGCGTGGATCATCCACAGAGGCCACAAGCTGAGCCTGGCTCATTGAGAGGTGTCTGCGTAACTAGAGAGTCAGATCCCTTGGGAGTTCAGTTACTGAGCACCTACTACGCACCCGGCACCCTGCTAAGACTGAAGATGAGCAGTTGGATAAAGCAGAGTGTCTGCTTTCAAGGAGCCGCCTGTTTAATGGGGACAACAGAGGAGTGAACGGATTGTTTAATCAAATGCCGTGAGGGCTCTGGCAGAAGCATCTTCTCAAGAGAATAAGGCATGAACAAGGTTAATGGAAAAAAACAAAACCAAATTTGTGTGAAACAAAGAGAAGAAAGTCACTTAATTGGCATTTTATAAACACAACAGCAAATATGCTTTCAAGAAGATTGAGTGCATACAGTTTCTTCTTTCAGCACCCAAATTAGTAAATGCTGCTTATGTGAAGTACAATAAGACATGATCTTCCCTAGTGGTTTTCAAGCTATGATACTCCAGCCCCAAGATTTCCTCTAACCTGCCATGGAGGGGTGGGGGGCACAGGACAGCCCCACTCCAGGGCAGCCAGAACTACTCCACCCCTGCCAGCTTTACATATTGGGCTCCTGTGAGGATTGCCTTTAAAGGCAGAATTTCACTGCTACTCAAAGTTAGGAAGCTACCCATCTACCCTGTTCTCTGTGCTGCTTCTTAAAACCAAAATGGATCTATCTTCTAGTCCTGTTATGAAGACAAACCAACCCTTAGATGCTGACAAATTATTATCTTGAGGGCTCCCTTTCTGGTATCCTATAGGTCCTGTATAGGGAGATTTATTGTGCACAACCCAAGTGCAAGAAACTTTGGATAATCTGTGGACAATAGAAAGACATCTAAAATGTGGTTTTTGTTCTCAAAGGGATTACGTTCTAAATGGAGAAACAAACAAAAAACACATTAAGATAAAAGGTAAGAAGTCAAAGTTCATAATCAGATACCAACACAGTACCCATAAACGCTGTAGAAGTTCAGAAGCAGAGAAAAAAAATCACCCCTGGTTAGGGGTGGGAGGTGTTCAGGGAGAGCTTCCTGGAGGAGGTGGAACTCGGAGTGGGACATACCGAACAAGTAAAGTCTGAATACGCAGAAGTAGGAGGATGGGCATTACAGGCAAGGACAGACACATCATGAACAAAGACCTGGAGTAGTGATGGGGATGAGAGCAGTCTAGCTTCAGCAAAGGATTCGCTTTACATAAGTGGATGGACACGCTTGGACCAGATGAGGCCTAGGATTTCCTACAAGGGTGTAGGGCCTCATGTCCCTTATGCCTCCAGGATCCTCCCATTCTGGGGCCCTCTGATGCCAATGATGGGTTGCCCCTAGAGGCCTCTGACAGGGTGCTCAGTGATGACAGCAGGGCCATCAGGAAGACTAATCTGACAGTGGAGGGCAAGATGCACTGCAGGGGAAGAGAGGCCAGTAGGGAGGGAGACGCGGAGGTCCTTCACCCTACTCTCCCCATGGAATGATAATAGACAGTAGCAGAGGGAATTCAGGGAGGCTGTGGACTGCCAGAGTCTCGACCAGGAGCTCAGGACCCTCCAGAGGACCTCAGAGGCAAATGCAGAGTGGTTAGGGGCAGACTCTGGGGCCAGACTGCCTCTGTCTCTATCCTGGACCTGCCACTTACTATAAGCTCTGTTACCCTGGGCCCTGGCTTTCACATCTGTGAAATGGAAATATAATAATAGTATATTTTTCATAGAATGACTGAGGACTGAGTTAATGCACCTCAAGTGCTTAATACACTATTTTCAGTAGTGCCCATAGTAAGGACTCAAAAGTGTGGGCTGTGAGTAAAACCCCATTATTCTGCTGGGGCACCAGTGTCCTATCCCAGGGCTCTTGGTGGGGAGGGGACACAGGTGTGATAGGGCATCTCTCAACCTCATTTAGTATCATAGCCTACCTTTCCCTGTGAACTAGGGGAAGCTGGAAGTATATAGCTTGTCCTCCTATAAAGACCAGTCAGGGATCTGCTTTTCCTCTAAGGGACATTTGAGAGAGAGAGAATGCACTAGAGGGAATGGGCTCACACCACAGGAAGAGAACAACCCACAAAAGAATAGCCAAATTTAATAAAAGACAAGACAAACCAAGATGGAGAGGGCATGGTGGAACATCCATTCCTGCCCTTAAAACCCAGGAGAAGTGAATTCCCATAGCTTAAAGGAGAGTCTGTGCCAGCAAGGGTTTGAAGACAGGCACAGAAAGATAATCAAGGTAGAAGCAAAGAAGGAAGAACAAGCAGGAGCATAAAATGGAGCCAAGAACGAGGCTAAGAGAGATGGAAACCCCAATGGCCTAAATGTACATTTACTGTCCTTGAAGGAGGAGCTCCAAGCTGACCCAGCTTTCCAGCAGCCACATGCACACAAATCTACAATTCTATACTCATAAAATGAAAACAAAACTACTGTTCCGGAGAATTCTAACTGTTCCTGGTCCTAAGAAGTGTGGATGGGGACTTCCTTGGTGGTCCAGTGGTTAAGACTCCACACTTCCACCGCAGGGGGCGCAGGTTCGATCCCTGGTCGGGGAACAAGGATCCCACATGCCGTGGGGCATGGCCAAAAAAAAAAGAAGTGTGGATGTTTCACGGGGATCCTCTCAGTGTGCAAAGCAATGGGGTGACTGGTAAAGGGTGAGGCTGGAAGACTCAGGGGCTGATGAGTGAAGGGCATGAGAAGGAGCTCCAAGGCTTTACCCTGAGGACAGTGGAAGCCACTGAAGGTTTTATGATGGTTTTTTGCTTCCACAGTTTTCAAATTCAATTTATTTTAAACGGTTTCCAGCAGAAATAAATTACAAGCAAGCAGAGTGAAAGTATAATGAAATCCACACATACCCTTCACTCTGCTTCAACAGTTGCCAACATTTTGCCTGTCACCGAAGGGCTTTGAGCCGGGGAGTGGCACGAAGACATCCGTGTTTGAGGAAGATGCCTCTAGATGTGATGGAGAGAATGATAGGAGTGGCGCAGGGACAGGGTACCATTAGGTTGTGGCAACCCATTCATTCATTTACTCATTCATTCCTTCAACGAATATTTCCTGAGTCCCACCACGTGCCTGGCACAGTTCTTGGTGCTGTGGATTTAAGGGTAAATAAAGCAGAAGGCGTACCTGCCCTCCTAGAGCTTATGCCTCTGAAGGGGAAAGCACACAAACAAGCAAATGAAGTGAACAAGAGAATTTCAGAGTGTGATAATGAGACTGACATGGGACAGAGAAGGACTTGGGAGGGAGGGGTCTAATTTTTAGAACAGGTGGTCAGGGAGGGTCATCTGTACCTGGAACAGCAAGAAAGTCAGGGTGGCTGGAGCAGCATCAGTGAGAGGGTGGTAGAGATGAGACCGGAGGGCAAGGTGAGAAGGGATGATGGCTTGGACTAAGGTGGTAGCCATGGAGATGGAAGTAAGTAGATGTGAGGGAGATTTAGGAGGGAGAACCAACAGGATATAGTGATGGATCAAATGTGGGGTGGAGAGTGGGGGGTGTCAAGATGGCTCTCTGGCTTGAATTGAAGGATGATTTCTGGCTTGAATATCTAGGTGGTCAAGGGTGCTGTTCACTGAGTCAGGGAAGAGGAGTAATGGGAAGAGCCCAGAACCCCAGGTGGCCCCCTCACAGCCTTTCAAAATGAGGGCCTGGCAAAGTGAAGCCACTTCTACCACCAGCCCCAGTCAAGAAACCAACTAGCTGTGTAACTTTTGGATGAGACTGTTCCTCAGGCAATTCTGAATGATCATCACCTCCACTCCTAACCCTCCAAAGCAGGACCAACCCACCTTCACCTCCAACACACAGACAAGTACAGAAGGACACTTGTGAGTCCAGCTTAACTTGCTTGGCCAGTAAAGGAGACGAAGGAGATGCCACAGCAATGATATAACACAGCCGCAGGGGAAGGGGGAGCACTGAGCCCACCCAGTGAAATACGGTATCCGTGGTGACATTTTTATCACGACAGCAGGGGTCCACTGAAGCCATGTCAGTGTCTCATGCCATTTTGAGGCTTGGCTCATTTCAGTGTCCCCTGTCTCAGGAGGATATTAGGGCTGAGGTTTAAAGGGAGCAGGATTTTGCTGGGAGGCAATATACAGGTCTGCCTAGAGGGAAGTCTGGAATTAGAACAGTGTTACACCCTCACCCTGTGACTTTGCATGGTGTATGGATTTACTAGACGGGACATAAAAAGTGGCCTGTGAAGACAGCTGGGTGGGGGAGGGGAAGACCCTAAAATGTAATATGGACAGGAGACCACAGGGGCTAGGGCAGGTGTCTGTTTCTGGAAATGACTCCTCCACTCTTTTTTGCCTTATTTTTAGCTATTATCTATCCTTGCCGCACCTTGCCCTAGAAGGGCATTTTTCCCAGCTGCCTCTTGGGGGAGGGGGCCGGCAGGGACGGGCATTCGGGGTCATTGTCTGGGAACGAATCCTGGACAGGAGGCCACTGCTCTCACTCCTCGTCCCGTCATCTGTCACCCAGCGAGGGCAGCCGGCCGCCAGGCTGCGGATTGCCTAATGAAGACAGAGAGGTGGCTCCGGCTGTGTGCAGGTGCCGCTTCCCCATTAACAGAGGTGACATTCCGAAACAGTACTCATTACAGAGCAGACATTGGACAGGGCTGGGACACATACTGATGGCAGCAGAGCCAGCCAGCGTCTGTCTCAAATCCCACTGCCCCTGAGAGAGCGAGCGAGAGCCAGAAAGAAGCGTCACAAGCGTCAAACCCGCAGGCCCTTCACTTTGCAGAGAAAAATGAACTCTTGCCATCCCTGACATTTAAGGCTAAGTCATTCTCTCCACTGCTTGCAGACCCAGGGGGCCTTAGCTTCAGGCCCACCCAAACGCTGACCAGCTCCTGATGAATGCCCCAGCCCCTTCCTTCCTGGGAAGGGCTCTGGTATGGATGGCTGTGTATGGGTGGGGGAACTGGTCCTCAAAATGAGACCTAGATCCGGAGCTCATGAGGTCTTGCTTTAGAGTTGGAATGGGCCCAAGGTGTAGCTAGGAGAGCTGATGGTAGGCTAGGGAGAGGAACTTCCAGGCTGAGGTTATCAGGGACTGGGGTGGGGGGGGGTGGTGGACAACCAAAGCCGTGGAATCTCCTTCCCACTGAACCGTAAGAACGGGACAGAGCTCCATCTTGGCTACGATAGGATGCGCGGTTTCCCTTGAGACTGGGGGAGCCTTCCCATCAGCTCCGGAGAAGCAGGAATGGCAGATTTGGGTTTCCGCGCCTACCAAAGCTCGGTGCAAAGTGGCGAAAGGAAGAGGCTGCACCCACGCACGCACCGCCTCATGTGCAAGCATCGCCAGGGAGCCGCAGCACCCCGAGCCGCTCTGCGCGCGCGCTAGGCCCGCCGCGCCCGTCGCCCCCCTCCCCAGCAGGGCGCCCCCGCCCCCGCCCTGCTTGATTTTAAACCCGCAGCAGACGGAACTCGACTTAAAATAACTATTTTGACAGTTCAGATGTAAATATGTGAGCGATGCGTGGGGCTGTTTTTCCTTCACACTTCCCCTCACCCCTCGCTCCCTACCGCAGCCCCAACTCTGCTGACGCGGAAATGATGGGAGAGCGCCGCCTGCAGGGTGCTCCCCAAAATGTGGCCAGGGAAGTGACTCGTCCTAGACCGCTCAGCCCTGGGGGGACAGGGAGAATAAGAAGTTAGAGGAACCCCAGCTGACTTTCACCACACCACACTACTGTGCTAGAGTCAGTACGATATGTGAGATATGCAGAATCTCCTGCCACTTTTAATTCTTTTAACTAACCCCCTCAGTTGACTCATTGAACTCCTGCTTTGTGCCAGGCACTAAGTAAGCATTTTAGCACATGCTGTCTTTTTTTTTTTTTTTTAAGGAATTCCTTTATTTTTATTTATTTATTTATTTTTATTTATTTATTTTTGGCTGTGTTGAGTCTTCGTTTCTGTGCGAGGGCTTTCTCTAGTTGCGGCAAGTGGGGGCCACTCTTCATCACGGTGCGCGGGCCTCTCACTATCGCGGCCTCTCTTGTTGTGGAGCACAAGCTCCAGACGCGCAGGCTCAGTAGTTGTGGCTCTCGGGCCTAGTTGCTCCGCGGCATGTGGGATCTTCCCAGACCAGGGCTCGAACCCGTGTCCCCTGCATTGGCAGGCAGATTCTCAACCACTGCGCCACCAGGGAAGCCCTAGCACATGCTGTCTTATTTGATCCTCAGAAAAAATGGGGCGAGCATTATTATCTGTATTTTACATATGGAAAACAGAGGTTTGGGGAGATTGAGTTCTCTAGGCTGCCATAGCTAGCGAAGAGAATTGAGATCAGAACCCACGTCTTGTGCTCTTCCCCACCATAGCCAGTTGAGAGGAAGGAAGGTGGAGGCAGAGATCCACCTATTCTATAAGGAGGGAAACCAGAGTTTAGACAGATGAAGTCACACGTCTTTCTGGCCACTAACAAGCATCTTAGCTGGGGCAGATCCAGGACAAAAACACAGCATCTTTAGGACAGCCAGCCCATGCCTCTCTCCCCAGTCTGGACCCAGGCAGTGTGCTGGGACATGATGGGACATCCTTTGGAAGGAGGGTAGGAGAAAAGGTACTTGGAGAAAGAAATGAGGAGGAAGAGAATAGGAGGGAGGAGGTCTAGAGAGTGAAGGAGCTTAAGTAGGCATAGACTGCATAGCCTGGCCAGGCAGAGCTGTGAAGTAGGGGAAGTTCATTGTCAGAGCTCCCAGCTACCCCTTTCTTTGCCCCCTTTTCCCCACCAGGTGCCCTCTCCCCCCACCAACCCATGCCGCCCTGGGGCCAGATGCCCACTGATACGCTCATGCTTTTCTCCCATCCTAATGAAACCTGCTCTGGGAGGGAATCCAATGTATTCTTTGATGCTGTGGGGCAAATGCCTGATAACTGCCCAGTGTTCACCATCCTCCTGGATGACAAGCCCCAGGGAATCAAAGGCTGAAGTAAAAGAAAGGAAGCACTACTGAAATGTCAGACTCCTGGAGAGGAAAGGAATTTGGGAGCAATAGGGCCCGCCTGTGACAGGAGAGGCTACGTATAGCACCTGTTTGCAAGGTGACTGCTGGCTTTGCATGTGCATACAGCTATGGGCAAATGTCATAGACGTTAGCAAAGTGGAGAGAGGGGTCCTGAGATCTGTGCTTTGAACATGCCTTCTGCTCCATCCTTCAAGTCTCAGCTCAAATTCCACCTCCACTGTGAAACCTTCCCTGATCCCTCCCCACTCTCCAAACACTTTGCTTGTACTCTACATCTTGCATGTCGCATCCTTCATGTTGCATGTTGCTTTTTATTAAATCGTGAGTTCCTCAAGGAGTAGGGCAATGTCTGATTTCCCTGTGTTTCTCCTACAGCTCTTCCCAGAGGGCTTTGCACAGTCAGGACTCAATATTGATGGGACGGATTGAATTGACAGGAGTGCAGAGCACGCATTTCCCCACACAAGGGGTAAGGACTGGGATACTGACAGCAGAAGGGCCAGGGGCAGGCACCCCAGCTGACTCCTGGAGACTGAAAGGTGTGGGGCACTTATTTGTCCCAGACCATCAGCGACCACTACTGAGTGCTTATGTACTAGCACTGTGGTGGCTGCACCGGGAGAAGGGACAGCCCCTCCCAAGAGCAGTCAATCCACCCTCTAAACTATGGAGCAGCATGTGACACTTCAGCCTCATCCTGCCCCAGCTACTCCATGCCTTACAGGATGCTGGCTTTGGGGTTAAACCTGATGGCTCTAGCTCTCTGGCCCCCTCAGAGCCTCTTGCTTCAGTGATAATTTGGAATTGCTGGCCCTCCAGTCAAAGTGGAGTTATGATATAATAATCCTTTTAAAAGATAGTTTTATTGATATATAATTCACATACTATATGATATAATCATTCTTGTTCCTAATATTATGCCATCTTACAGCATCTGTCTCTCCTTGTTAAGTCTGAAAATTCCCATTTGTTACATCACTAGTCTTGAGAAGTACAACTAAAGGTCTTTATTCTCCTGTAAAAAATAAAAGCACCTTTATATCTGTGTGATCATATTGTAGTCCTAAACCACCTTCCCTGTTCTCCACCTCATCTCCTCCAGCCAGCTTTATCCCACTATTTCTCTGAGATGCTAGGAGGCAGGAGGCCGGCCTTCCCCCAATTTCTAGATAGCACAAGTGAGGCTCACAGCCCCAGGGGCTCAGTGTATCTCCTGAAGCCACCTCCTAGGCCCCATCACCTCACTTTCTGTTCATGCTCTTCTTCCTCCCAGTCTCCCTTCTCTGCAACAGAGTCGGTGGAAATAAATGTTTAGCTTCTGCTGCTGCCGTGTATCACAGTGCGAAATCAACACGAGGGTAGATGCCCCATCTACTCTGACAACATAATTCATTTACTGCAAAGGGATATAATAAAGTCTGTTTATTATAGCAATTAACAGAGCAGCATTTGCCGGCATGCTTTTTAGAGGCAACCAGAAAAGCGCTTACTCCAGGTGCATAGATTTCGGAAACCATGCATCTTGAGCCAAAATGAAACCAATTAGAGGCTTGGTGAATGGGTCCCAGCCCCCCTAGAAAAATTAGCCATCCAGGAGGCAGTTCACCTCAGTGCAGGAGCCCGACACAATATGATTGTACTTTATTGGGTTAAGACCTGGACCTGTCTCCAGGGTCACGGTCTTAAGGACATGCATGAAATGCTCCATCCGAACCCAACCACCCCAGCTATTGGGCTCAAATCTCACTGACCATCAAAGCATATAGGTGGGGAAGGTTAGCACCATTGGATCTCAGGGGTACCTTGCCACTGAGGTGGGTGGTGCATAGGGAGAGGACCAGAGGCTGGGCCAGGGAGAGAGGCTAAGAAATCCTTTCATTAAACCCTGCCTTCAAGAGCGTCATCAAAGTTTAAGACCTCAAGCCTCTGGAGAGAAACGGCTGTTGGGTGGTGGGGGGAGGGAAGGAGAGAAACCCATGAGTCTGCTCTCTGGCCTGGAGAATATATGCTAACTGGCTTTGGGCATAAAAATTGGACAAAGGCATGAAGGAAGCCCAGTTGCCCCAGTTCTTTGGTAGAGGGGCAAAGGAAAGGGAGGTACCAGTTTAGGTTCCCTAGTGATGTTAAGTATATCTGATTACTAATAAAACAAACTTAGCTCTCCAGCCCCCTTCAAGGGGCCAGGGGTTGGCTTGTACCAACAGGACATTCTTCAGAACCAGCTCTGGTTTTCCCAAGAAGGGCAGCAGCCCCAGTGCCATAGCTTTGTGGGAAAAACTCATTGCAAGCAGCAGCTCTTCCTTTTTTCTCTGGAGCAGACTATCAGGAAGACGATGGGGAGTTTTGATCTCCTTAAAAACATAAAAGTGAGCACCTAAGCCACTAGAAAACCAAAGGCTCAAAAGTGCAGAGGCAAACCGCTGTCAGACAGTTCCCCTGGTTGAGGGGTGACCCAGTGGGTTCCTGTTTCCTCCATTACTCTTTTCCCCTCTCAGGCCTCTGGGAGAAGGTACTGCATTGAAGGATGAGGGCAGAAGCCAGCCTGGCCTCTCTGGAACAGAGAAAGTCAGACCTTTGAGCATCATGAACAATGGGATAAAAATAGCAGTGTTGCCACGGCAACGAAGGCTGGGAGAGTCCTGAGGATCTCTGGGTCCTGCCATCTTCCCCTTCAGCCTTCCTCCCGCCTCTCGGATGGAACACAGGAATGAGCTGAGGGAGAAGGGAAGGCTGCCCAAGGGGAGGGAGACAGACCAGTAACCCACTAGGAAACACTTGAACTCCAAAGTCTGAGGCTTCTGCCAGAGCCTGGGCTGCCAAGTCTTGGGGCTCCTGGGTTTTAGAATTTCTTCCTCAGTATAACAAGTTCATCCAGGGATGTCCAGGGTACCCCCCACACTTCACCCTCCTGGTGGATGGTCCTGACATCCTGGGCTCCCCGGTGAACAGCCAAGGTCACTGTTTAGTCTTCATGGTCTGTGGTTCTGATCCCAGATAGGACTGGCCACAACAGCCCAGCACAGTGTGCACTGACTTGGGAGTATGGCCTGAGGGACAGAGGATTAACTCCCATGTTCCTCCATTGTTCACAACTTGGCCTTAGGGAGCTGTTTGTATTGGGAACAGGGTTACGGTGGGGACAGCTATCTCTTGCTCTTGCTTTTGTGTCCGAGGGATGGAGCATTCACTCTTTGGGAACAGCTTCTGGTTCTTGGTTCTCGTGGTGTCAGCCCCATCACCTGCTGGACACAGCAGCCACCTTCAGGGTGAACACCACGCTTTCTGGGCCAGCATGCAAGGAGCCCACCAAACACAGCAGCCTGAGATTTTCTTCTCTGGTGCAAGCGCATCTTCATGGTTGTGGAAGACACTTGTGTCTCTTTCCAAAAGTTCAAGCCACACCGGGGCACATCTGATCCAATATACCCTTGCAATGTATGCCTTCCTGTGAGGTAGGGAGGAAATGGGTCTTGTCGCCACCTTTTATAGAGGCTGGGAGAGAGGAAGCAAGTTGCCAAGGTCAGGAGTCAGCCATGGCGGAGCTCTAGGAGACTGGGGGCTGCAGCTCTCTATCCAAAGACTGTCATCAGCCCATCCCACTGCCGGCACATCCCAGACCACCGGGCTAAATGCACATTCAGTCTGTAGACAGCAGATTGCAGCCTGAGGCACTTCCCCTTGCAGAAGGCAAGGTAATAAGGTGGGGTGGGTCAGTCAGCTTGGAGATGGGCTCACCAGCAGCTGTGCAAAAGGGTTACATAAACTGGGGCAGGGAGCGGGTCCTTGAGTTCCATCTGCAAGGTGTGTGTGTGTGTGTGTGTGTGTGTGTGTGTGTGTATAAGAGAGACCGTGCACAAAAGTGGCACTTGGCATGGCCCCAACAGGGCCTGGAATTGGAGTCCTGGCTACAAGAAGGAGAGACAGAACTTCAGGGCATCCTGGTTCCCTGAGCAGGGAGTGCGGGGTAGGATTCTAGCAGGAGAAGCTCTGGGTGCCTTGGTTTTCCTTCTCACTCCTCCCACCCTTTCTTGGATCTACCATGTCACTCCCATCCACCCTCCCCGCACATTTGCTGCATGCACAAAGCACACCAGCTGGGGCACAGGAAACCTGCAACCCCTCTGGTTCCATAGCTTTGAGCCCCACTGAGGTTCAACTTCCCAGACCCACAGAGCCCTGGACTCTGGAGGGGACTCAGAGGACATTAGTGCAGTCTCTTCTTTATAGTTGAGGAAACTGAATCCCAGAAATAGGATATAACTAGCCTAAGGTTATGCCATCATCAGTGAGAAGCAGGGCTAGAACCCAGGAGAGCTGGTTCCCGGCTCAATGCTCTTTTCATCCCACTGTGCTACCTCGTGCATATTTCGGTTAGTTAAATTATTGCTTTTTTTTTTTTTTTCCAAAAATAACAATCTCCCTATATATTCCCATTGACCCATATGCTACATGCAAAAAGCCCTTCTCTGGGAATGGAGAAGGAAATGACATTCTAATAAAAAAAGACCTGAGACAAGAAGCTCCTTGGGATGCCTCCAGCCAGGGTCCCAGACAACACTCAAGTCATAAGAGCCTCAAGCACCCTTCACATCTCTTTATCCCGCTACATAACAGCCCATATAAGTAGAGGGGAAATAAGCCGGGGGAGTTCTCCCTTTTATAGATGGGACAACTAAGCCGTCTCACCTGTCTGCGAGGAGGACTCAGTGCCACGCAGCGAGACCGGGAGGCCCGACCCCTCCTCAGAATCATCTACTCATGTTGCCACCTGCCTCACCCCTGGAGCTCCTGGTCCCCACCTCAAGGCAGGGTCTGGGAGAGAACATTGGAGTGGAGGGAATTAGAAACAGGGAGGACAAAACAGTCCAACCTGACCTCTGGGAAGGAGTGAGACTCAGGGCAGGAAACAAGGCAGCCAGACCCCACTCCCAGCCCCTAAAAGGAACGGGAGGAAGAAAAGCCTGGGCTACAAGTCAGGTGTTTGGGGCACATGATCTGTGGATGCGGGGGCTGCTTCTGCCTTTTTGGGTTAAACTTCTCCCCTGGGCTCCCGTTTGAGACGCTGAGAGGAGCCAAGTCCCCATTTCCCTGAAAAGAAAACTGAGGGACGATAGATTGTCGGGTGAGTTGGCTAGAAGCTGCTGCCGCCTCCTACTCAGCTGCAGTGTTGGCCTCAACCTTAGCCCTGGATGAAAAAGGGGCCACAGCTTGGAGGCCAAGGGCAGCTGTCTGCAGGTACAGCTGGGCCTTGACCTTGGGACCTCTCCACGTTCCCATAGCAGGGGCTCAAGATATCCAGTATCCCTCCAGAGCCAATGGAGTTCCCCTGGGGGAAGCAGCTCTCTGAACTGGCTCACTGCCAAACCCCTGCAGCTGAAATCCCTGCCAAGCCTGAGAGCACAGGGGAAAGCTCTCTTTCGCCACCCCTCCCGCATATGTTTCCCACTCTCCTGACCTTTCCTCCAGGTGAGCCCATGTGGTCAGGACAGAATACCCAACACCTCTGTCTCCAGGGATACAATTTCATCCTCCACCACAGGAGTGACTTCGCTGGGGCTGCAGCCTCGCAGGCAACTGCTAGAGATGTACCTGGCTTCCAGGTGGGCTCTCCCACCTATCAAGGGACCCATGAAAGCGTTTCTGCCCATCTCTTTGCCTCACCGAGGCCTCTACTGTCCAAGAGGCTGAAGAACCAGGGGGTTTTTCTTCTGTCCCTTGTGACCCCACTGGCCTTTATTGCTCCTTCCTCGAGGGAAGGACTTCTGTTTATAATTCTTTGGATATAAAAGGAAATAACAGATTGCAGAAGGCAGGGGCTGGGCAGTAAGGGCAAAGAAGGGGGTTGGAGGATGGGAAGAGAGAAATCTTAAGCTGTGCTCTAGCTTTGCAAAGAGGACCTGGATACCACCAAATCTGCCAAAAGCCCAGGAAATGCCCCTGAGTGTGGGGCTTGAGGGAGACAGGCAAAGGCTGCCAGGATAGAATGTGCCCTTGCTTCTGGATGAAACAGTGGAGGAGGTGTCCTGTCCTCCCTAACTACCCAGAGAGGTCCACATTTCAAGGAGAGGGGTACACAGCCCCTCCTGTCCTGGGGCCCTGACCTCCTCTACCCAGGTCACTTGTTATGTTTCAGAAAGGTTATTCTGTCCCTGGATACCAGAGGGGATGTGACTTTGCTCCTGGGCTGAATTGTTCCTGTGATGAAGTAGAGGGCAGACTTGCTAAAGCTACAGAATCTGCCTAAAGTGTCTCTGCCACTGGCATTGCTGTGTGACCCTCGAGCACCTGAGAGGTCCAGGCACAGTGACAGAAGGCCGAGTTTCATCAAAATGGGAGGCAAGGAAGGAAGCGAAGGAAGGAAATGGTTTTTTGTTTGCTTCCTACCTCCTGGAAATAGGCTGGGAGTGGGGACAGATTCTGACCCTGAAGTTTGCTGGAGGTAAGGACAAGTCAAGGAAAGGGAACAAGTCAAGGAAAGTCTTAGAGGGCCCCCTCCTCCCAGAGTGTCCCCTAAAGGCACCACATGCCAGCATTTCCCCCTCTATGGCTTCTGAGAAGAGAAGGAAGGGGCAGGTGAGTGAGACAAGGAGATGGGAGAACAAAGGGAGGGCTCAGTTTAGTCCCGGAAAGGGATCCCCCGGTCTGGCCCCGGAAGGCAGTCCCTGAGGAGGGGAGTCAGGGCCTGGGAAAGAGGCTGCCCACATCTGAGCTGCTGCCGAGGAGACACAGTGGAGATGAGTGGGCAGAGAGGCCAGGCTGGAGGGAAGGCTGCTATCTGGAGTGTGGGAGAGACCAGTGCCGAGGGAGACACAGAGCCTGCTGTGAGCTGGGGCAAGGCGAGGACAGGCGTCTGCCCGGCCTCTCACTGTCCCTGCACGGCCACGCTACTCACAGCCAGGTGGCCTCCCTCAGACCTGGCCCAAAGGGACGCCGGGAGGGGACAGACGGTAAAGGACTCATCTCCCGGCCACATTCCTGTGGACTTGGCTCTGGGCTCTGGGGAGGCTCCCGCCTCAGGTTCTGGCATCCCGGGAGAGACTCCATCCCGGGCTTGGAGTGGGTCTGTCTCACACGTCTACCTGCCTGAGGCCTCTGCCACGGTCAAGGCTGCTGGGAGTTTCTCTGGCAGAGCAGCCAGTTTCCCATTTAGCAACAGCTCCCCTGGGCCAAGGCAGCGTGTCCCTCATGGGAGCGGTTACCCTGAGCAGAGTCCCAGAACCCTCGGGACCTCAGGACAGGAAGAAGCTCCGTTCCTGGGGCCTCCCTGGGGCTTCTCAGTCTCTGGAAGGCACATGGCAGGTCCTGGGCTTCCCCTGGTGTGACTGGGGCCTCTCTCCAGGGAGGTCTCAGGATTGGAAACCCAGGGGCAGGAGGAGGCCAGGGCACACAGGAGGCTGAAGCTCGCAGGTTAGACGGGGTCAGGTGGTCGGGTCGCCTGAGAAGAGCCCTGGCCAGATGGAAACTTCCTGCTCCAAGCCTCAGACAGGAGCGGGCGCCTCAGGCCTAGGACCTGCTGGGGGCTGAAGAAGGGGCCCTGGTTCCGCTCACACCGCCGTTTCCCGCTCTCTGTGAACTTCTTCCTTCTTCCTCTTCATCTTGCAGAAACCGTGGAGGCCACAGAAGCAAGCGAAAGTGAACTGGGGCATGCCCTGGGCCAGGCTGGGGGCTGCTCACCAGAGATGATCTGCAGGGAAAGGCAGAGGAGGAAGCGGGGGCAGGAGAAAGGCAGGAGAGAGAAGCAAGCTGGGGTTAACATCCTGGAGCCCTCCTGAGGCTGCCCAGGCCCCGCCAGACCTCACAGCTGGCGGACAGGGCGTGCCACCAAACAAAGGCCTCTTTGAAACCTTAGTGTTTCCCGGTCTCGGTGGAGTTGATGTCATTCCTCAGATTGGAGCCTGGGTGAGTCCAGGGTAGGGAAGAGAAGGCCCCGGCTGCGGCCACCTTTGTCCCCCTCTCGCCCCTCTGCCTCCCCTCGTCACCACACACCTATGCTTGGGATCAGGAAGCAAGCCAGCTCAAAATAAGCTCTGTCTCGTGCCACCTTGCACAGGTTAGACGTGGGGGGTTCCCACTGGATCTTTTAGATCACACAGTCCGATAATCCAAGTGTGGGACTTTGGGGACCTTGAAGGAAGTCCCTCATCCAGCACAGCCTCTACCCTGACACCTGGAACTGAGTCTCAGATTCCTCCCTTCCCTAACAGCTCGAATTTGTCTGAAATCCTTAGGGAAATCTATAGGGAACATAAGGCACTTCCTCTGACCACTCCAGGCAATACAAATCCCCATCCTCCTCAGTAGAGAACAGACAGCACAGAGTTCTTTTAGCCAACAGGCTATTTTATTGAGCACCTATGCTGGGCAAAGGGGTTGGGAGGTAAGAATATAAGGGTAAGGGTATGCTTTCTTCCCTGGCACAAAAGTCAGTCTGAGGTAGGGGCTGAGGCTGGATTTACCCCAGCTGGGCATGTTGTCCCCCACCTCTGGCTGACACGACCCTCATCACAGGGAGCAGGGGCCCCTCTGGTATCTGCGGCATGGGAGGGGGCTTCAGAAGACCAGCTCTCAGTCCGTGAACGTATCCCTTTCTCCAAACACTCACTGAGGTCTCCTTGGCCTCAGCCATCCGCAGATGCCTCCAGCTCACTTCTCTGCCCTTCCTCTGCCCCTGGGCCTGCCCTGGAGGGAGCAGAAATACATTCAAGTCAGCTCCAGCAGGGCAGCCGGGACAAAAGAAAGCACACTGCATTGAGGCCACGCCTGCATCCTGGGCCTGTTTTGATCACTTGTCTCTCTGGGAAGAACACCAGGGACAGCCCAGATGCTGAGAGGAAGGGGTTTGGAATAAGGAAGCATGAGCCATGTCCCTGGCCCAGCCCCTCCTACAATAGAGATTGCATAGAATGTCCAATGCCCCAGATGCTAGGCACACCTGCAAAGCGTTTCCATTGTCTTTGAGGAACTTGGCAGGGCCCGGCTGGTGGCTCTCTGGATAGTTCCACAGGCCTGGCCAACCTGGCTCCTTTGGACAAACTTCCTTCATGTTTCTCCAGGCAGAGCAGAGGGCCCAGCTGGTAGGCCCTCACCAAGCACAGTGCCCACAGTGGAGTGGGTCCTGTCAGGATTCTCCCCTCCCTCCCCCTCTCAGTGTCCTGGTAATCCAGCTAATGACTGTAATTAATAGGTGCAATGCATTTCCGATGGCCAGCTGGGTGGGCAGGAAGCCCAGCTTGAGTCAGCATGGGTAGGTAGACTGGTTATTTAAATACCCGCTTTCTAGCACCATCCACACACCCACTCTCCTAGAGTATATATAGAGAGCAGAGAGCAATCTCCAGGATATATATAGACAGAGCCAAGACACAACTACTATATTTCTAGATCTATCCACTGCAGCTATCTCTGGATCCCTCCCGTGACAAACCTAGAGAAAGACCGGGATCTTAATGGGGGCTTAGATGGCCTGGGTTCTATTCTTGGCTCTGACGCTGGCATGCTGTGTCACCCTAGGCAAGTGACTGCACCTCTCTGGGCCTTCATTTCCTCATTTCAGTGTTCCAGGAGATTAATCAAGGTTTAACACTTAGACCCCAAAGCTAAGGGGCTGAAAGGGCAGTAGGAATCCCAGCCTGATTAGGAAGAAGGGAGGGAGGGCCGTGGGTTTCCTTGTGATCAGTAATTGTTAATGCATACACTTTCTTTGCTGCAGGAGGTGGGGTATATCAAGGGTACTATCGACAAAGCATTCCCACAAGTACAGGAAAAGTATTTGGGGAGGAATCAGTAGGCACAACACGTTTGATCTGGGGAAGGAATTCACAAATAAAGCAAGTCCAGCAGGTAGCTGTGACCATCACTCCCCCATCACCACCCTCACAGTCTCTGGTCCCAGGGTTCAGAGATCCTCTTCCGTCCCCACCCTACTTCCCATCCAATGCCTGCTTTCTTAAAAACGGCAAAATGTACACAAAAACACCCCCTACATTCCCCTCCCCCCTTGCCAGGCCAGTGACTGTGCCTCCCAGGGATGCTTTGGGAAAGATGAGAACGTGCCAAGTCTTTTCTGCTCACTGTGATGACAGTGAGGGCTGGGGGAAGGAACCAGGACCTACACATCAGAGGAAAGGAGGGTCAAGTGAAGCCGCTCAAAGCTGGGCTAGGGGCTGCAACCTGGCTCCTGAGGTGTATCTGAGAGGTGTATCTGAAAGCCAACTGCCTCACTGGCAGTGCTGGGTCCTTGTTTCTAAGGGCAGAGAGTATACCCAGGGGAGCTCAGGTCTTTGATCTGAAGGGCCTGGCTATCCTCCCACTCTCTACCAGGGAGCGACGGGAGTGACAGGGTCTTCACTGCAAGGTGCACGACTCCAAGCCCTGGTGACACACAGGTCCCTGGGCCAGCCCCTGCACTGGACAGACCTGGGGCAGAGAGCCCCATCCCACTTTCAGGCCTGCTGTGAGCCCCCTTCCTTCTCCCTCAGAATCCCTCCGCCCTACCAGCAGGAACCTGGGGACCTCCTTTGTCTGGGCCGTGGTCTCTGCTCCTCTCTCTGCTCTGTGCCCCCTGCCTTACTCTCTTCACACTAGCTGGGGGCTCCCTGGAGAAGTCAGATCCTGAAGAACCTCCTCTAACTGTTTCTACTTGAGGGGAAAGGGGTATGAATGTTTGAAATGAACAGTCTGGGAGTCTCAGTGAAGCCAGTGGACTGACTGGGGGCACTCCTCACTCGCCCCCCAGCTCATCCATGGTCCATGCTCGCTATGGAAACTTCCCCTCCCACTCTGCAGCTTTCCCCTCTAACCTTAATTTCCATGCCCAGGAGGGGCTAAGGATTTGAAAAACAGCCCCCCAAAACCCAGAATAGGAAGGAAAGGGAGGTGAACACTGGACAGACGGCTGCTATCCCACGGTTGGCTGCATCTGACTGCAAGCTGTTGGCCCAGGTTTCTTTCGCATCCTCCTCTCTGGCCTGGCCCCAGCTCAGGCCTGAGATGGTGTGGGGTACGGGGGCATTGAAGATCCTCTGCCGGTCAGCTCTGTGGGGGCCAAGCAGGAGCGCTGCCAAGCCACGGAGCATCACCCCCAGCCACCAGGAGTTTCCCCAGCCTCCCTGCTGCCCCCTCCCCAAGCCTCTCACCCCCACTTCTCCTCTCTTAGAGGACCCTGCAGACACCCTCCAGCGTCCTCCGATTCTAGCCCCTTCAGCAAAAATGGGGCAGTGGGTCAGAGACTGCTTGAATGGTGGAAGAACCAAGAGGAAGAAGGGAGTCAGGGCTGGCTAGAAACTAAGGTAAGGAAGAAGCCGGGGCTCCAGGCTTGCAGACCACAAACTCCTAGGTGTCTCAGATTTTGGCAACGTCCTTCATCAAAGTGGGCGGCAGTAGGGGTTGGAAGGATAGGGAGATATTTACAAGTGTTGGGACAAGTCTGGAACTCTCTGACAGACAAAAAAGGGACATATTCCTTCCCCTGCCCCCCACCCCAATCCCCTCACCTCCCAAAGCAGAGTAGCTTCCAGCAAGGCCTTCCCATCTTCACTCTGCCCCACCGCCACCTCAGGTAAAGGGCAAAAGAGAAGTGACCCAGAGAGGAGGGGTGCCCTCAGCCTCTAGGACAATGCTGAGCCCCCGCCCCCTCCCCAGCTCCCCTCAGCACCGCGCCTCAGTAATTAAAATATGAATTCACCTTCCCTCCCCGAGCCATTCATCACTGCGAAGGGAAGCAGCTGCGGTTTAGGAGACCGGATTTGGGGGATTAGCTCGGGCGGTGGAGCAGACACACCAGGAGAAAGAATTAAAAAGGGAGTGAATTGGGTTTTCTCTCCCCACCTCCTCCCCTCTCCCTCTCCCTCGGGTCTCCTCGGAGCCTCACACCCCACCCCTTTCCCCACAGCCTGGCCTCGGTAGGTTTCTGGGAACTGTAGTCTCCAACACTGTGTTGATAAACAGGCAGGCCAGGGGTGGGTGGTGGCACAAACTACAGATCCCAGGCCTTCTTCCCAGGGTTGGCAGCAGCAAAACTGGGCACAGGCCTCCAGTCTGGGAGAAGCCCAGTTCTCCTTGGAGATTAACTCCTTCTTGGCCTGCTTGAGACTGAGTTCCAGCCTCTGGCTTACTAAGTGCCGGGAATCTGGAGCCAAGGTCCCCTCTGCCTTTGATGGCTTGCCTAAGCCAATCCTCCCCCCTTTTCTTGCTTGCCCACTTATGGAGAAAGAGGGAAACTCCCCCAACCTTTCAAAACTACAAGGGCAGCCTCGTATTTACCAGTGGTTCTGCGGGACTTGGGGGCCTTGGGAGCTCAAGGGGTCAAAACACTAAAAGTCTTGAAATGTCTTTACCCTGGCTTCCAGGGTCTTCCAGGCCTGCTTGTCTGAGGCTGGCCCATCACAAGGGTCATCACAAGCATGACTGGGGTCATCAGCTTGACATGGTGACGTGGTGGTCCAGACCATCAGTGCTATAAGGGCCCCAGAAGTCAAACGTTAATGCCATCCCCTTCTAAAGATGGGAGAGAGATTTTTTTCCATAGTCTTTGCATTTAGAAAGCAGAGTTTTAGCAGTCCAACTCCATTTCCATGGGACGAATACAACCAGAGAGATTCACTTGAATCACAGCAGTGTTAAACACGGGCCCACTCTCCCAAGGGAGGCCTTATGCTGGGTATCTCTGAAGACTGTGAAAAAGACTTAGATGGCTCAGAATATTTTAGGTTTCAGCTGTCTGCAGGCAGGTGACAGGATATACGCAGCCCTCTGATCTGTGAATCCTCCGGGAGGGGGCATGAGGCCAGCTTGCCTATTCAATTCAGTTCAACAATTATATGAAATATATAACTGCACATCTCCTCCAGGCCTGCCCCAGTGGCAGTGGCCAAGAGTCAAAGAAGAGAAAGGAGCTGCAACTTTTTAACCCCAGAAGCACCCCAGGCCCAGGCGCAGCAAGGTGGGACTGTCTCAGGTGAGCTGTGGGCTTGGTCTTGTGCCCCTGCTTGCGGCAGCTGACTGCTTTTACCCCACCCACCTGTTCTCCCAGTTCACAATTTATTCAACAAACATTTACCCAGCAACCCCTACTGAGAGCCTTGCCTTGCTGGAGCTTCACAGAGGCATAATAACCCTTGAAGGGGTCATCTGTCCCCTTCTTCCCAGGCCCAGCCCAGTGCCGGGGCCTTCCTGGCAAATTGTGCAACAGGATTCCTGGGAGGGACTCAGCTGTAGCAGGAAGGGGGCACTGCTTCAACCTGACTTGTCAATTAGGACATGGGGAGCTAGGGGGAGCAAATCAGGTGCCTGGATGTCCTCGTAGGAATAGGATAGGCTCATTCTGAGCAGGGGTGGGCAGCGGGACAAGGAGGGAGGTGGGGGAAGGTACCAGCCACCTCTGATCTCTGGCCAAGAGAACCCAGAGGGAAAGTGGGAAACCCTGGCAAATTCTCCTCCCTGTTCTTGCACCATCTAAGCTGGGGCAAGAGGGGAAGTGGCTTGGATGAGCCCCAGCAAAAACCCAGCTGGTTCAGGCTTTCTCTTTGCTTCTCCTATTGTTTTCATTTTCCCCCCTCTGGTCCTGCTGGAAAAGGAAAACCTGTGATGGACAAAGGGTGATTAGAGTTGGACCACAGGGCCATTTGTGGACGTACATCCAATAGAGACCTGGTGAGAAGAGGCCCTGGTGTGAGAACAGCGCTTTCCCATGCATCTGCCTGTTGGCTCTCCCAACACCCAGCATGATGTGGCAAGAGCACAGATTCGAATTCCAGCCCCGCCTCTTTCTAACCATATGAACTTGGGCCAGTTTCTTAGCTCCCTTGTGCCTCAGATTTCCCATAAGTAAAATGGGATAATGATAGTATCCTTTTCATAGGGCTGTTTCCAGGATTAGATGAGTTAGTACAGGTGAGATAGATAGAATCATGCCTGGTAAATGTTGGCAGGGGAAATTAAGAGCTCTGAGACATTCTAAGTAACTTGCCTTCTGATTCTCAATACCAAATATAGTACCCTCTGATTCTTCAGTGGTCTTAGGCAGACCAGGGGCTGGAAGGAAAGGGGAGGCGAGGGTTGCTCCTCTGCTGCTCTAGCCAGACTGCCTTATTTGCATCTGCTAGAGTCTTCCAGGATGGCTGGGATGGAGTCAGGCAGATTTAAATGTGAGAGCAGAAATAGGCATGGGGAGCTCGGCCAGATGAGTGGCAAGCAGGAAGGAATAGGGAGAGCAGGTACCATTCACAGACCCAGAAGGAGGGAGGCAAATGCCTGGACTGGACAGCAGACCAGAGGCTGGGGACCCTGGGCTCCAACTTGCAGCCCATGGGGAGCAGCTGCCTTCCTAGTTTCACTCTGTTGCCTGAGCTCTCTCATTTCAGCCACTGAGAAGTCCCGAGGTCTCTCTCACACAGAAAAAAGTTGAGGATTCCGAGCTGACCACAGAGACGTGAGCAAGGCCGAGAAGCAGAGGCTGTACTGGAGGCACTGAGCAAAGGCCTGAGTGCTGTGCTGTGTGTTCCAATGCCCCTGACTCCAGCCACCAAAGCTCTGATACAAGACACGCCTCAGTAACTTGGCAAGGGGAAAGGAACCAACTCAGAAATCCCAGCACCCCCTGAATGTTTCCCTCCATCCTAAGGGAATTTCCTTCTGGAATCACGCATCCAGCCTCTTCATCTCAGAGTGAGAGACCAAGTCCAGAGAGGGGAAGTGACTTGGTCAAGGTCACACAGCCTAGCCTCGATCCCAGGTTACCAGATCCCCTGCATGCACAGCCCCCAAGCGGAACCCCCTTTGGTGCCCCCTTTGTGGCTGCCTCCTAGCCTGGTCCTGGGGGGAGATGCAGGTGCTGCAGGAGTAGGAGCGCGCCCCTCACTGTAGCCCATGGCTTTTAGCCCTACATGAGTTTGGAACAGTAATCACATAGGAATGAAAAGCCATAGGCCACAGCAGAGCTGAGGGGGTCCAGCGGCAGGAATCTCAAAAGGACGCAGGGAGCTGGGGGTACCTGGGGAGCCCTCACTCACCTTTCCACCAACCCCACCCACACACCCACACTGCCTCCCTGGAAGTACCCGGCCCCCCCAGGTCACATTCTCTTACCATCCCCCACCACCTGCCTGGGCCCCTGAAGCATTAAAGCCATCGCAGTAATGAGTTTCCAGTTCTTGCCCTACAAAAGCCCCGCACAATGGGCCTCACTCCGGGGTATGAGGAGGGGTGGCTTCCTGGCCATAAAGGACCTCCTCAAATTTCCTTAATTAGCCTCCATCCCCCCGCCCAGGGTCCGTAACTACCTCCTCCTCTAGAGAATAAGGCCGGATCTTTTCAAAGCTACTGCTGCCGGTGCCCAAGACCAGCCCCATATTAGGCTCTCTCCTTACAAAGCTTAACCCTTTCTAGTCCAGCCACAGGAAGCAAAGAGGGCCGAGGAAGGCCTGGGCTTAGAGGGGTGAACGAGTTTCCTGAGCACCCCCAAGGCTGGGGGCTGGCCTGCACTTCCTAGACTAGTCCAGGTGGCTACCAACCGCACCCATTCTTGCGTGACACAAGGGCGGGAGTGGTCGGAAGGATCTCTGTCTTCAGACCTAAGTGGAGGCAGGAAAAGGGCCTGACCTTGAAATCCCCACCAGCTGAGGGCAGCCAGCTTTGGCGCCATCCCTGGGCGATGCGGTGGTGGGGGGCTCTGGGCGCTCCGCCTCCCTCATCGGCAAGATATGGTGGTTGGTACAGGCACCTCTAGGACTAGGGTGAGGAGCTGAGTCGAGGTGAACCAAGGTCTCAGGATCCTGGAAAAGATGTGCTGTAAGCACAAGTACTGTCTCTTCACTCCCTCTCCCGTGATGCGTCAGTTGTGGGCATGCATCAGCCTCGGAGAAAAGGAGTTTAGGGAAGCCCCAAGGGATTCAGATCCCTGAGCCTGGCCTTGACCTCTCTCAGGGACCCCCAACAGAACGGTAAGAGGCCTTAGGACCAGATCAGGCCCCAGCTCTGCCACGGAGCAGCTGCAATCCCCACCTGAGCCCTCCCCCCACGCTCAGAGGCCCTGGATCTCTGCAGGACGCTGGCTGGAGCAACCTCCTTCAACTGGGCCATGCACACTCCCCAGCAACACCACACAGCACACCCCAGTCTTGCCCAAACTTAGGGCCAACTTCCCACCTGAACTTTGGGTCATTGGCCCCCAACCCCAGAAGCCTTTGGTTTTCCTTCCCTTCCTCTCCCATGGGTCCCCAAACCCCAGACCCAGGACTTGTAAAAAACCGTGGGCTCCAAGCAGAATGACCACAGTCCCCTCCCAAGGGACACTGGGCTCTGGGCGGGGGTCCAAGGGGCTGCTCACCTGGTGGGCCCAGCGAGGGCCCCTCTCCCTCGCGGTCTCCCTCACGTTCCCGCAGAGCTACTTCCTGACTTCCACGCAGCCACTCACTCCTCCACTTACCCCCAGAAGCTCCAGGCCCAGCCCCGAGAGGGCAGGCCTCCTCCCTCTTCCCGCCCACCACTGGCCTGGTCTGAGCTGTGCCCAACTCAACTTGACTCACTAGTGAAGACCTGGCCGCCCCTCCCCCAGCCGGTAGCCGGTGGGAGAGGGCAGGCCGGGCAGGCAGGGGAGGTCAGGTATTCCTTCAACCCTGACTTGGGCCTGGGTAACAAAGGTCTCATTGAGCCTCTGGCTGTCTGGTTGGTGAAGCACAAACCTCTTGTATCGACTCGCTTTTGATCTCACTCCCTCTGAACCCGCCGTGTATTACTCACGTCCCCCTGCTGGGCTATTGGTGTGGAGGGGCTGTTTTGTCTCCTCCCTCCCTCCCCATCTCTTTTCTCTCCTTCCTTCCCCTGCTGCTCCCCTCCAGCGTTTTTATGGTTTAATTTTTGGCAGGAGACCTGAGGCAGCTCCCTGGAGGCCCCCTCTTCTTCCTGGCTGCCCTTCCCCATCTCTGCAGGCCTAGCTCCTCTCCACGCTCCCCCCGCCCCCCGCTCTGTGTCCCTCCACATTCTCTGCTCCCGCGCTCGGCCCGCCTTCTATTTCGAAGATCCTCAGACCGGTCTGGTCCTTCCCTCGGATTCCTGGCCGCAGCTGGGATCCAATCCTGGCTTCCCGGCCCTGAGCACAGGAAAGGCTCAGCCTGCCTGCCGGCCCCAGCCCACCTGACAAGCCCAAGGAAGCTCCAGAGCGGGGCAGCCTCTCTCCTCATTGTTTCTGGGGCCAGAAGGACTGGGGGGTGAGGGGCAAGAACAGCTATCAAGTCTCAGGTATTAGCCTGTCCAAGACCTCCGTGGAATGTGGAGTAAGGGAAAGAGGTCACTAGGCCTCGCCTCCTTTTCTGCTTCCTCCAGTCTTGAGAATCTGCTTTCTAGTGAAAGGCCACCACTTGGTGAGAACCCCAAGGATTCACCCTCTCAAGCTAGGACCAACCCCCCCCCCCCAACCCCCCAGTTCCTGTCTCCTCTGTGGCTGCCTCTGAGCCTTCTGCAGCTCTGCTGAGGGTGAGGACTGGGTGGGGCTCAGGCAGCTCAAGGAGCAGTGCATATAGGCCACCCCACAGGGTCACTGGTATGACCTCTCTCTGGCTTCCCTGGTCCTGTTCCCCAGGACAGGCCACTCCAGGGAAAGAGACAGTCACCTTTGAGGTCTGAGCGCTCCCTGGAAAAGCCAACAGATGCTAAGAATTCCCATGCTAGTGACCCCAGAGAGCCCTGCCAGGTCCCCCATGCCTACCACCTGTGGCCACCTCTCCACCTCTGGGAGTTTCCACCCCTCCCTGGCCCCCAGGTACTCCCATTCAGCTGAGCTGAGGATTTGGGAAACTTCTGCCCTGACAGAGGCCCCATTCTTCCTGCTGCTGGCTCCCATTGTCCCTCATGACTCCACACATTCTTGGGCCTCTAATGAGAAGCCGAGACAGCCCTTCCAGCCCTGCTGTTGTTGTCAGCACAGCCTGGGCCCGGCCACCAGCCTGTGGCAGGAATTGGGGGGTGGGGGTGGAAATAAGAGGGAGTAAATGGAGGTTGGAGACAGAACAGAGGAGGGGAGGAGACAACTGGGAGAGACAGAACAGAGACGCTGAGAGAAATTGTGAAAGAGGAAAGGAAGTGATATAGGAGAAAAAGGAAAAGGAACTAATATTTTATTGAGTGAAAACTATGGGTCATGCACATGCTAGGCCCCTGTTATTTATAATCACTCGGTTAATGCAAACACTATCATTATTATTCCCATTTGGTAGATGAGAAAACTGAGGCTTGCAGAGGCTCGGTGGGCATTTTGCTCTTAGAGAAGAGGGCAGGAGAAGGCTGAGAGAGAGAAAGGAGAGAGCTGGCAAAGGAAGAATGCTGACCACGAGGAAAGTGGAGGATTGCAGTGGAAAACAGGCAGAACAGGAGGAAGCAGAGAGGGATGGGGGAGCCGGCTGGTGGCTGATGGCTGGTGAGAGCAGACCTGAGGTATTCCTGACCTCCTGCCCTCCCCTCAGGGTTGTCTGCCTGACTGGAGAGCAGACACCCTGAGGCCCTGCAGGCATGCCATCCCCTCTCCACTAAGATCCTTGATGCCCACACATGCCGGAGAACAGAAGTCCAGCCTGGAAACTGAAGCCTGTTTCACTGGGGAACAGGCTGCAGCAGCTCCCGTTCTGGAAGCCCCCGGTCCCACCATTCCCTTCGAGGGCACACAGTCACCCTGGATCTCAGCCTGCATCAGGGCACTGGGGCTGGAGATGGTTCCAAGCTGAAGGTAAGCCAGCTGGGGGATGCACTCTTTTGCAAGGAGAGGAGTGGGGACGGGGCTGGTGAGCCACTCACTCTCCAGAGAGAAAGCCACAGAGGAAGGGGCGAGGGGTGCAGACTGGGCTCAGCCCGAGAAAGGACTGGAAAATTAGAACTGCTCCAGTGCGGGCCAGTGTGCTCCCTGCCACTGAAGGATGTCAAACACAGGGTGTACAACCACTTCTCAGACCAAGGCCAGGCACACAGCAGGTGCTCAGAAATAGAACACTAGTGTGGAAGGGATTTTTGCACCTGGAAGTAAGTTAGAGCAAAACTTACGTCCCGTCAACTCCAAGACAATGAATCTACACTGGAGCTGACTTCTCCTCTCAGAGCTTTTCATAGACTTTTGTACTTTTGGGGGGCAGCGTGGAGCCCAGCAGCCCTGCCTCTTTGTCCATAGTGGCAACAAATCAGGACATTAGGAAGGTACTGGAAAGGAGGCACTCACTCTCACCTGGAAGAGAGTAAACCGGAAGCATATCCACGATTATAAGGATGTTGGCTGAATGATATGGTTATGGATTTGTTGAATGAATGAATGACGAAGCTTGGAAACAAGGGCAAGAGATATCTAGGTTGCCCCATATTTCAGGCTTTGTGTGTGCCTGGAGTGCCCTCATGCCTGTACTCTCTGGGAGGAGGGTCCTTGTACTGGAGCAGGTTGTGGGTAGGAAACACACCCTGGCATCTAACTCCACCCACAGAGGATGGCGGGCGAAGTACTGTTGAAACTTCAGAGGAGCCTTAGGGGGTTTGATTCTGCTGCCTCTGTCCTAAACAGGCCTCCAGATTTGGAGTTGCAATTGGACTGTTGCAGTCCCTGGTGCAGAACTGACCCAGGAAAAGACTAGTTCCAGATGGACCTGGAAGTCTCCCATATATTGTCCTCTAGACCTGAGCCAGACCAGTGGTGTGCTTGCCACCAAGAGCAGGATGACCATCCTATTTCTGGACCCCTAGGTAGTAGCCTTCCCCATGGCTCAAATTTCCTGTTTCCCAGCTCCATCTCTACTTCAAAGTATGATCAGCTCAGGTTCCTGCTCAGTCACTGACTTAGGAGCCCCAGCCCCACACCCGGAGGGGGGCGGGGCACAGGGGGTGCTGCTCCACTGAGCAAGAAAGCAGAGAGGTCAGGCAGGAATTTTCTTTTTCCCCAAAGGCTTTCTCTAGTTGTCTCAGGAGCCTCAGTTCTGAGCCTTCTCAGGCAAACAGAGAGAGCTCCTTGCCTGGCGGCAGGGTCCCTGGGCTCTTAAGGAAGGAGAAGGGAGACCTGGTGATAGCCTCAGGCAATGAAGGCAGGGCGAGACTAGGGAAGGAGAGAGCCTGGACAGAAGCTGGGGGCAGGAGGTGGTCCCTACAGGCTTAACACCTCCAGCGCCTGCATCTGATCTCTACTAAGCTCCAGAGCTGGGCTGTGAGAGGGAGAACACAGGGAAGCGCTTGTGTCACCAGAATCCAGCCTCCCCAAGCACAGGACCCCAGCCACAGTTTTGCCTCTCAGAGCAGTCAAGCTGTTAAAGAAAAATACAATAACACGGGTCACTGGCAAACTCTCATTCATTTCAACCTGAGCAGTTTGTTAATGTCAAAAGGTTCCAGTGCCTTGCCCAGGCCCTATTCCTCCCTTGACCCCTTTTCTCCTATGCCCTCCTCAACTCACATAGGGCAACGGTGGTCCAGTCTAAAGAATTACACAGCTGGGCTCTTCCAAGCCCTAGTGGAGTACTTCTCAAAGGAGGAGGCAAGCAGAGATAAAGGGTGGGGAGAAGGTCTTCGGGCAGCCCCTCATTTAGCAAACATGCACTGAGCACATACAATGGGACAGGCACTGTGCTGGTCACTGGGAGACAGCACTCACTAAGGCACGGCCACCAAGCAGGCAGGCCAGTGGCAAGACAGGCCTAGATATGGATGTATATGATTGCATTCAGAGCAGTCCTACCGCCCCGCCCCTGGTCTTCCCCACCAACCAGAACCTTCACAATGCCTTTTGGGGGTTAAACTGACCTGGACCCTCCCCCCTATTTGATGGTCAGTCCTTCCTCTTCATGCCTTTAGGAGAGTGGCCTCAGCTGGATATTCTGTGTGTGTGTGTAGGGGCAGGGGGAGATGTTCTGAGTCTCAAAGGGTGCCCAACACCACTTGGAGGAAGTGCTGCCTGGTGAGTGTGTGTGTGTGTTTGTGTGTAAGGGAGATCTTCCTCTTTCTCCTGACTGTATCCGGCCCCATGGGGCGATCGGGAGTTGGAACTGAGTGACAGAGACAGAAGCGGTTCCCAGCCCCAAGCCCCAGCTGTGTCCTCCTGGAGGATGTAAGCAGGGTTTGCAGGCCACCAAAACTGTTCCCCAAGGGGGCTTCTTAGAGGACAATCAATTCAGAGCTCTCTGATCCTGGAGCTCCCATCTCGGCCTCAGAAGAGCCGAATTTCTCTCCAAAGTCAGCTTCTTAAGGCTTACTTAAGTTGGGCTAGGTTGTTCACTGGCAGATGAAGGTACATTGAAAAACCACCAGGAAAAAGTAAATTCAAACCTGAAGAAGAATTTGTCAATGAGGGTTGAGAGAAGAGCAGGATACTAGTGCTTCCAAAAGAAGGCTGCGGAATGTCGGTCAGGAAGGGAGGGCTCTCCCTCCAGCCCCCAGGCGCCCTCTCCTGACCAGTTTGGTAGAGGCAGGGGCTGGTGGCCAGCCAGGTTCCCTAGGGGCACCCTGTCATGGACCCTTTCTCAGGAAAGGGAGCAGCCATCCTCTCCATAGCTGCCTCCCCCACCCCCACCCAGGCCAGCGTTCCTGCTCCCTGGCTCGCCTCCAGCTCCAGCCCCTCTAAGGATGCCAGGGCCCTAGGTTGAGGAAGGAGGTGGGAGAAGGACCTAGGGCCAAGAGTTGATGGTTTTGCCCAAGGAAATGGCTTCTCCAGCCTCTCAGCTGGCTCCTGAGGACTTCTGCCCCAGGGGTACCGGACACCTCTGCTTTTCCCGTCTTAGTGCCAAACAAATGCACAGGTGTCACAAAGTCCTGATCCCCGCCTCGTTTATAGCCCCTTCTCCATCCTACCCCATACCACGGGGTAAAGGAAAGCGGGGAGGCACCCAAAGCGGGTTTCTCCCAGCCGGGAGAGGGAGACTCGGCTCCCTCCTGAACCAGGGCTCTAGCTCCCTCTCACACTCCCCCCCTCTGAATCCCACCAGCAGCAAAAACCTTTAAAGGGAACAAAGACAATGGGGTCGGAGTGGGGGGCTTCCCTTCGGCGGACCTGGGGCGGCAGGTTGACGCAGCCTGCGGCTTGTCAGAGCTGGCTTTCAGGTGAGTGCCTGAACCCGCATCCTGGGGTCCGCCCAAGTCTCAAGGACACCTCATCGCCCAGCCAAACCACCCCCGGCGAAGAGGAGGGTCCTCAGCCGCTCGGCCCTCAACCCTGCCCAGGGGTTTGCAGCACTTTCGGCCTATTTGTTTTCGCTCAGTACTCACAGTTCGGATGCTAAGCCGTCTCCTCTCTCACACTCACTTCCTTTGTCTCTTTCTCTCTCTCTCTCTCCCTCTCCAATCTCTTTCTCTCTCTCTTCACTCCTTGTCTGATTCTCTGCTGTAGCTTCCAGTGGAGAAAAATAATTATTCTTCTCAATGGGTTCGCACGGGGCGCACGCACACACACGCGCGCGCACACACACACACATACACACACCGCCGTGGTACCCAATCAATGCACAAATCTTCGGGGTCCCTTTAACCTCTGCGGATGCTCCAGGAGTTAATTATGAAGCCTATTTCGGCGCAGCATAAATATGCATTAAGGTATGAAATGACAACCGATGCGCTGAACTTCAGGGAATTGGCATTTAGACAGACTTCGTCTCGCCGCCTCCCATTCCCTCCATAGCCCCACGAGCCACCTGCGCAGCCTCGCCCCTTCCCCGGGCTCGCAGTGGCCACCGCGAGCGCCCACCCCAGGGCCAGGGGGCAACGTAGCGGCGTCGGCGCCGCGCTCGGTGCCCGGAGACCCCCTGGTGCGCCCCCTGCGGTCGGGGCAGATCCTTTGCGGGAGGTTCCACTCCCCCAACATCCGCAGGCCCGGCCCAAGCCAGCGCGCCCCCCCGCACAGTGCCTGTCTAAGAACAAACTCCGAGCTCAGTCCTTTGAGAACCTGGCGAGAGCGGGACGGCTACCTGCTCGGCTCGCCCGAGTCCCTGGCAGAGCGAGAAAGACCCGGGACGCGATTCAACTCGCCTTCGGGCAAAGCAGCCTGGCGCCCTCGGGTCCCGCCGCCCCCGGCCGGTCCAGACCCGCACACGCAGGCATGCATTTGCACACGCGCGCGCACACAGGCACGCACACACAGATGCACACACTCGCGCACAGACACTCCTGCGCGCGCTCACGCCCGCACACACTCAAGGTTATAACAAAGGAAGAGGGGGCAGAGCTGCCTTACTTTTTTCTTTCTCTTCTCTCTTTGGCAGCCCCCCAGCCCCGGGGTCGGCGTGCCCGACCCCCCCACCCCGCCCTCCGCGCCCCCACGACGGCAGCGGGCGGCCGGCATTCCGGAGCAGCGCGTCCGCAACTTCGCGCCCAGGCGCCCGCGCCTCGCAGCCCGGCGGGCGGGAGACAAAAGCTGCGGCGCCGCCAGAGGCCGCGCGGCCAAGGTGTGCTCGCTAATTGTCAGGAAATGTGTGTGTGCGCGCAGGGAGCCGGCAGGGGCGAGGAGGGGGCGGCCGGCGGGAGGGGAAGAGAAGAAGAGGAGACTCCCCCCCTCCCCAGCCCCCGCCACTTGCCAGCGCCCGGCACCCGAACCGGGATTAGAGAATAAATTATCTGCTCTCTTCTCATTGGGCTGTGGCTGAGGACGCCGTCGGCGGCGCGGGGCTGGGAGCTCACCCGGCTCTTTGCATTCACCGCACAGCTCCGGCTCGCCTCGCTTCGCGGGCGCCGAGAGCCCCAGGCCTCGGCTCCAGACGCCCGAGGACACCAGCCGGCTGGCCGCGCCGCCCCTCCCCCGCCGCCCGGCTCGGCCCGACCCCTCTCTCATCCCGGTTCTGGCTGGTGTCTTGGGGACGGGGAGACTGCGGAAAAGAAGCCCAGAGGGTGGCGATCTCCGAGTACCCTACCCCTTCGCTCGTTTCACCTCCTCCCCAAGGAGAAAGGGGAGGGCAGCTGGGGTCAGTCACCTGAGCCAAGCCCACCTCAATGAGAGAGGACTTTGAGAGCCCTTGGAGAGGATCCCTTCGATGACTAAGTCCCCTCCCTTGGGGCCATCTCCTGCCCTTCACACCGCAACAATAACACGGAGGAGATGGCACTCAGGCTGTTTGCTTTCTCCTCTCTCCAGCCCCATCAGCTCCTGCCTAATCCTGCTCCCCATTTCCTGGGCCTTCTGTTGGCCAACCTGGGAAGACAGCTCATTAACTGACTGCAAAGGAAATGCCCTCTGGTTCAAAGCAGCTCCCTGCCAAGAATTCATTCATTCATTCCTTCAGCAAGCAAGCAATGTGCAGGACCACCCCTGTGCCACAGTGTGGGCTAGGCACCAGGAATATAAAGGGAAAAGATTCAGATGAGACAGTCATGTAAAAAAATAGAACCACAACTGTGTGAGAGGTGCTATACCAAGACAGAGGCAAGTTTTGAACCCAAAGGTAGGAGTGACTAACTTCGGACATTTATTCAACAAATACTTTAGCATGTCGTAAGTGCTAGGCTCTGTGCTGGGCATTGGGGATACACAGGCGAACTGATGGGCTTGGTGCCCACTTCTCCGGAGCTGACAGGCTGGTGGACAAGATGGGTACTGACTGGTGTGATATGAGTTAATCAGGAGACACTGGGGGTAGGGTGGGGATGGTGAATAGCAGGGGCTCTTAATCTACTCTGAGGAGTCCAGAAAGGCTTCTCTGAGGAAATGAGATCTAAGTGGAGGCCTGAAGGATGAAAAAGAGATAGCTAGGTTAAGATGGGCTGGGAGGGGCACCGGAAGAATTCTGGGCAGAAGGAACTTGTAGAAAAGCCCTTGATCTGCTGCTAACAGGCCCTTTAGAAGGCAGGTAAACGTCCACCGTGCAGAGAGGGCGGTGGGTCTGAAGACTCAGACCCTGCAGGCTAATGTTCTGGAAAAGGCTCACTTGGGGGTTGTTTCTCATTCTAGGCCAATCCCACACCCTACCCCCATTTTACTTCCAGTCACTGTCTGCTGCAACTGGACTAACTCTATGCCTGCTAAAGACAACCCTGAAATAAAGAACATAGACGATGATAACTCTGCTTCAGTTTATCGCATCCCAGCGCTTGTATTGGGTTGGCTAAAAAGTTCATTTGGGTTTTTCCGCACTATCTTATGGAAAACCTGAATGAACTTTTTGGTCAACCCAATTCCACGCTGGCCATAAGAGCCCCCTAAACTCCTTCCCATATGCTGGGATTGTATGCTTTCTAAGAACTTCTGCATTTATTATCCCTAGATTCTCACAACAGCCCTTTGAGTTAAGTTTATTGGACGGTTAAGCTTATCCCCATCAGACAGATAGGGAAACTGAGAGTCAGAAAGGGAGAATGGCCTGCTTAAGTGCCATATACAAGTTCCGTGGCCAAGCAGCATTTGTGAAATTTCGACTAGACTTCAGGTTATTTGTCGGCCTCCTCAAGCTCCTCCATGAGCCTGGTGAGGGTAGGGGCTAAAGTGATCCCCTGCCTCTACAGGAGCCTTCAGCACCTAGGACAGGGCCCTGCACACCCAGGCTCTTGAGCCAACCCTGCTGAGACAATGGCTGTGGAAGGGAAGCGAAGGGAAGGGAAGGGTGAAACGGCAGACTGGGAACATGTTAGAGCAGAAACTGTGTGGGCTTTGGACTCACACATACCTTGAGTGGAATTGCCACTGTTACTAACACAACTCTGTGCACTTTACTTAGCCTTTCTGAGCCACAGTGCCCTCATCTTCCAAAGTGGATTCGCAGTACCCACCTGAGAAGGCTGTTGCGAAGATTAAGTGAAATTAGATATATGTGGACTATCTATGGAAAAATACACAAGACATTGGTAACAGTAGTCACTTCTGGGAAGTGGATCTGAGTGGATGGGGCACAGGAATAAGTAGAGAAACTCACATTTCATGGTTTACCCTCCAGTAGTTCTGATATTGCACGCTGTGTGTGTATTACCTGTCCAAAATGATTAATGAAATATCTCAATGAGATAATATGTGAAGCAACATAACAACAACAATAAAATAGGCACTCCATACACATTTGTTGAACTGAATTGAGTTTTACGGTGTGAAACACCAGGATGTGTTATCAAGGAAAACCACAGAGTCAAAAAGTGACTTTCAAAAAGTGACTCTGGCCTGAAGGTTTGCACGCTGTTCTGTCTACAGGCAAAGGCGAAGATGTCTAACTGGGTGAGATATTTTCCAGCCCAGAAATTCTGTAGTTCAAACTCTCAGTCACAGAAGGAAACAGCATCCCAGCAGGCTCATTGTTCTACTGAGACACCAAATCCCTTCGAGAAAGAGGAGATGGATGGGGATGGAGCAGGGGTGATGAGGGGGAAAGGCCGTGGCGTCTGGGCAGCCTCTCAGCAGGCCCCATTCTGTCCAGAGAGGATAGGGCAGGAAGGACTCTTGGACCTGCTTCCTAGTGTGGCTCTTCTAAGGCTTAGCAAGCAAGCGAGCTACCTGCCCGGGCACCCTGTGGCCCCCGAGGAAAGCTGAGAGCAGCAGGTGCAGAGCCTAAGGAGGGGAGTGGGCTTTCTCCTGTTACCTTCCAGGTATTGAGGTCCCGGACAGGACAGGGCAGCCATTCATCAACCAACACAAAGAGACACTCTCTCAGCCACACAGAGACCAGGCCAGGTCACCTCAGACACTGGGGCATAACATCAGTGGGAACTTTAGAGGCCTCTTAGAAAAAGCTTTGGACTCATATCTAGTGGTATTGGGGGAGGGGGTGGGACAGGAGGGAAGCATTTTGTGGGATATTCTGGGGAAGAAAAGGCAGAGATAGTGGCCCCAGACTCAATGAAACAAAGAGGAGGCAAATGAGATCAGAGAGGCTAGAAAAATAGGAGTAAAAAAATAGAAATCATTTATTCTGGAGGAAAAGCACCTAGAGGGAAAAGGAAGGAATGCCAAAAGCCCACGGCTGGTATGGCCATCTTCAGTCTAACGGAAGGATGTGGCTACTCTTTTTTCTGCACTGAGTTTCCAGAGAAGGACCTGCAGTGGTGGTGCTGGATTTTAGTCTGGGGCAGGGGCTAGGGGACAGGGATGTCCTGAATCTCCAACTTGGAACAGGTCACCATCCTATCCCCACCTCTGCCTCCTGTCAACACCTTGCTAATTAAGGCAGAACACAACTACACTCCAGCCCCTGGTCAGTCTAAATACAGGAATGACTTTCATCAGAAGGGACAAAGTGCAAACTATTTCCATATTAAGCAATCAAAGGTACTTAGAGATTATCATCACCCACAGGATTCAGAGCACCTACTGTATGCAGTGCTCTGGATTATGACTTGCTCCTATTACAGTCACCAGAGCATCAAATATATGCAGTTTTAATCAATGAATATGCCATGTGCCTGGCACAGCACTGGACATCTCAAGGGTACAAGAGTTCATTTCATTCATCTTTTTCTTCTCATACTTGCCAGCTAAATACTCTGGACTGTATGTAGCTTTAACTGACTGCCCATATTTCCTCAATGACAGTGTCAGAACATGCCCCATCACGCCTCATATCACAAGTCCTAGCTTCCCATATCATCCATAATCCCATAGACCAGAATCCCCAAACCACTCTGCATAGCTACTAATTTAATCCTGTCTCCCACCTCTCTCCACCCTCCTAAACCTTTCCCCTGTATCCTCTGGCACTCAGTCTCAGTCTGCCACCAGTCAATGCCCCCCTATCCTGAAACCCTTGAGCATTCCCTTCACTGTCTCGCTCTACTGACATCTGGCTGTCCCCTGAAGATACTGCCTCCTCGACAGCCCTACCTACAGGCAAGGATGAAGGGAAAAGAAAACAGGGAAGGGTGTTTTTTTCTCTTGCACCCCACATATCTCAGGGTCTAGGGAGGTGCTTCCAAACTACTTCTCCTTCCTCCTGCAAAAACTCCAGCATCTTTGATATGAAAGGGGTTAGGCCCCATCCCTTGCTACCTTTTTGCTATCTTCTCCACTGACTTACATGATCATACCCCAAATGTTGCCCTCACCAATACCTGCACCTCCAATAATCTCATTTCAGGCATCTCAGTCACTGATGCCTCCTACCCTTCCAGTTAACTTTCTGTGGGACCCTCCTTCCAAATATTCTTTGACCTCATAGGGACCTTATCCACCAGATAAGTTTTTATTGTATTCCATGCTCTACATGTGACCACTTCTTCCTTATCGAGCTTAATCTCCATGGTTCATTACTATGATCTGTCTCTTACAAACACCCTCAACTTCCTTGCCTCTCTCCATTTGGAAACTCCCTTGTATTTATCTGGTAAGACTCCAATCCTAGTTAAATCCTGCTAGCCACCTACCCTTCACCTGTACCCAAGCAGCTGAACATTTCTGAAGAAAATAGCACAACCACGCCTACTGACTGGTCTCACTCGAAACTTAGGACTTTAAATCTCAAAAAAGCACTCAACTCTACCCAGCAATCTTCTATATTTCCAAGGTGTGTTCATCTTCCCTTCCTCTCAAAGGACTGTTTCATACCTCCTCTTTCTCCTCTCTCTCTTCAAACCTCCAACACTATCCCTCCATATGACTCTGCCCCATACTTCCCTGATGTAATAAATACAAAGAAACGCAGACAAATGAGAAGTACTTCATCTTCTCACCACCAAATCTGCCAACCCACCTGCACGATCTCTACTCATGTTCTCTGCCGTCCCTGCAGTTATAACAGATGAAGAGGCTCTGTTCTCATCTAAGGCCAGTTCCCCCATGATTGCACTGGACTCCATCCACTCTTGCCATGACTTTGCTCCTAGCAATTATCCCATCTCTCTTCTAAACCATTTGTCTTCCCTTAGATCATATCCACCAACATAAAAATATGCTTTAACATTGCCTGCCTTAAAAAAAAAAACCTTCCCTTGACCCCTACACCTTTTTTCAAGTAAGGCCCCATTTCTTTGTTATTTCGTAGCAAAATTCAAAACAGTTCTCTGTAATTACTCTGGACTTATTTACTTACATCCTCTGCTCAGTTCTCTCCAGCTTGGCTTTTGTTTCCACCACCTGCTGACTTCTCTCTTGTCAAGGTCAGCAGTAGCCTCACTCTTTTATTATTATTATTATTATTATTATTATTATTATTATTTTTCAACCTCTCTCTTACCAAATCCAAAGGCCAAACAAAGCCAGTCTGACTTGACTTATCATCAGTCTTTGACACAATTGACCCCACTCTCCTCCTTGAAACACTCTCTTCCCTTGAAACACCTCCACACCCTCCACCCCAGTGGCCACTCCCTCATCTCTCCAAAGCTTCCCTTCTCTCAACTCTCTCTAATTCACACTCAAGGACAACTCATCTAGTCCTATGGCTTTAAAAACCCTGAGCTCCAGGTCTGCATATCCAAATCCCCACTTGACCTTTCCACTTAGATGCTGTATTAGTTTCCTAGGACTGCTATAAGAAAGTACCACAAACTGGGTGGCTTAAAATAAGAGAAATTTATTTTCTCACAGTTCTGAAGTCTAGAAGTCCAAAATCAAGGTGTCAGCAGGGCCATGCTCCCTTGGAATCCTCTAGGGGAGGATCCTTCCTTGCCACTTCCGGTTTCTGGTAGTCCCAAATGTTCCTTGGCTTGTAACAGCATCACTCCAAATCTCTGCTTCCATCTTCACATGGCCATATTCCCTCTGAATCTGTGTCTTCACGTGGTGTTTTCCTCTGAGCGTGTTTGTCCCCAAATTTTCTCTTCTTATAAGGACACTAGTTATATTGGAGTAGGGTCACACTAATGACTTCATCTTAACTTATATCTGCAAAGACCCTACTTCCAAATAAGATCATGGGTATTGGGGATTAGGATTTCGATATATTTTGGGGGGGAAACACAAGTCAACCCATAACAGATATTTACCAGATATTTCAAACTTAACAGGTCCACAGTGGAATTCTTGATTTCTATACCTCTTGCCTCCTAACTGTTCCTCCTCCGTTTTTCCCACATCAGTTAACAGTGCCATCAGCTCTGTCCAAACACCTAAAGAACATCCTTGATTCCTCTCTTTTCCTCACACTGTATACCTAATCCATCAGCAAGACCCATTGCCGGAACCCAACCCTCTCTCCCTGTCTCCCCGTCCTGTCACTCGAGTCTAGTGATCACCCTTTCTCCTGGACCACTGCACCAGCCTCCTGCCTGCTTCCACTCCTCCTTCCCACCTTGGTCTACTTTCCACCTCAACACCAGAGTGATTATTTTAAAGCATAAAATAGGATCACATCCCTCCCATTTCTTAAAACCTTCCAAAGACTTCTTACTGGAATTATAATAAAATCCAAGCTTCTTAACTTGGCTTATGAGGTTTTATATGATCTGACCCCTCTTCTCTATTTCTTACAACTCTCCGCCACACTTGCCTCCTCTCTACCGCTCAATCCTCCTTCTGCCTCCCTCAAACATTCTGAGCTTGTTCTTGCCTCAGGGCTTTGCACTTGCCGTTCCTTTTGCCTGGAACACCTTTCCCCCATCTTGGCCCGAAGAGCTTTTTGTCTCATTCCAGTCACATCACAATTGTCACCTCCTGAGAAAAATCCCCACTGCAACAGACACTCTCTCTCCCTTTACTCTGCTTTTTAAAATTCAGAACTTTATTACCCTCTGAGATTATTTTATTTGCTGGTTTTTGTGTTTACTATCTGATTCTCCTGTTGGACTGCAAATGTCATAAGGGCAGGGGTCTAATCTGCCTTTGTCACTGCTGAATCCCCAGCACCTACAGCAGAGCCAGTGCAGAGTAGGTGCTCCATATTTATTAAATAAATAAATGTACTACCGTATGCCAGGCACTGTACTAGGGTCTAGGTATTCAGTGATGAATGAAAAACAAAATCTGTTCCTTTTCCATGTATTGGACAGTGACCATCCCTCCGAGAAGCATATCACATAGACAACCAGCTCCTGACCAACCTCTTAGCAACACAATCTATAAGGATGGGTACGCACCCTCTCCCCAGCCAAAGAAGCTTCTACAAACCTACACCACTCCTGAGATTCACTGCCTCCTCATTGCAGTGGATGACTTTGTTTTCTATTTCACAGAGAAAATTGAGGCCTAGACCAGGAACTCCTGCCTTTACCTTCCCTTTCCTGCCTACCCTTCTAGAAAGAGTGTAGCTTTGCGTTTAAGCAGGATGTGGGTGCCAGCCCTGGGTCTGTGAGAACTGGGGACAGATCACGTAACCCACGAGTCTCAGTTTCCTCATCCGTAAAATGGTCATAATGACACCAGCCTCATTAGCTTATCCTGAGAACTAAACGACATCCTATATCACATGCCTGTCTATTCATAGATGCTCATTAAATGTTTCATTTCCTTCCCGGCCCCTCTCCCCGACACCCTATGAGGTAAGTGTTATCGTTCCTGTTTGACGGATGGAGGAACTGAAGGCAAGTCTACTGATGTTCAAGTGTGCTGTTTAATTTACCCACAGTCACACCCTGCTAAGTGGCAGACCCCAAGTGAAATCCCAGATCTCCGAATCTGGGCCCAGGGCTTCTTGCTCTGCTGCAAGAAGCAAACATAAAGACAATCTTGTGACTTTTTAATAAAGCCAAATTAATTCAATCTAAAGGATCGTCCTTCAGTCTGACATTTTGTCCTCTCTCTTCTTCTCTCCTTTAGTGTTAGAATGTCCTTCATCTTAAGAAATTATTGTTGTATTTTTTTTTCTCACTTGAAAAGAAGCCAGCTACACACCACCCAATGCCACTAATTACAAAACTGCCTCAAATATGCCACGTAGGTGGCCCCTCACTCCCCTCTGGCAGAGGCGTTCGATGGGGCTGAAGGGGATAGTTTGGTTGGAGGGAGGGGGTTTAGGAATGGAGTCGAAGCTCGTTGCTATTACCTTTGGTTTGGAAAGATTAACGGAGATTTCAAGAAGTTAGAGTCCCACCCCGGCCACCCCCTGTGACTGCGGTGTCACGCTTACACAGGCACAGACCCTTCTGAGGAGGAGCGCCAAGCTGCTTGGACATGCTGCACCCTCCCTGCACTCCTCCTTCCCTGGCTGGTCCTGGAATGGTCTCTTCCTTTTTCCTCTGAATATTTTCCAGCCTGCCCCATGGGGAAAATTTTGGATTTGGATGAGGAGCATAAAAATGTAGTCAGCATATTGGCCCTGGTATTTTATTTTCTTTATTCCAAGCAACCGACCCCCGGAGGTGACTGACAAGTTGGGCAAAGTGCACAGAAAGCCCGGTCTCTGTGAGCCCATAACTCCTGAGCCGCACAGACCCCTGAGGACCCCACAAGAGGGCAGAGAGCCATAAATCCAGCAAGCTGGAGGCTGGGAGCTCACTGATTGCACTGGGGAAAAAGCAGCCCTATCTGATTGCTACGTGAGCTGGAGAGAGAAAAGGTGGTAACTGGAGTGCTGGAAATACAACCCCTTTGGAACAAAATGAAGCAACAGAGGGATAGCATGGGGGACTGTGGTTTTTTCATCTGCACAACAAAGGGGCTGCATTAGACTGCATCTAAGGCACTTTCATCACAGAAATTCTGGGTTCCACTTTGCAACCAAGGTCAAGTGTGATCAAGCAGATGTAGGAGAGGTCAGGGCAGGAAAGCAGGATTGGGGGACCCAGAGAGGCCAGAAGGAGGCAAGGAGGAAGAGGAGACATTGTTAACCAATTACTATCACTTTTAATCCCCCAGATAACAAGGAAGTTAGATACAGTTATCCCCACTTTACAGGGAAGAACCCTGAGGCACAGAGGCTAAATTAATTTTCCAGGGTCACATTGCCAAGTGCTCTGGCTGGGATTATAGCCCAGCCAGTCTGACCCAGAGCCTCCCCTCCTGGGCATGGAGCTGTCTTGCCCGAGTATGTGGTGTGACCAGGAGAACACTGGAAGAAGCATGTTATAACCCCTGCTTCTCCACTCTGCAAAAGAGGAATGGAAAACAGACAGCCACCAAGGAGTGGGCTGTCCAAAATGTGTGCTTGTCTTCTAGAGGACAGGAGTGTGAGCGTGTGTGTGTGTGTCTGTCTGTCTATGAGGGATATGGCAGATAGAACCCAAATGATACAGGTGAAAATATTCAATAGGGATGAATGTAAACTTCTGTCCCTGGGCACAGCATCCCTATTCTATAAGAATAGGATGGGGACGTTAGGACCAAAAAACATCAAGTTAGGGGTTTCACCTGACAGTGATCTCAAACTGAGCCACCAGTGTGGAAAGGCATCCAGAAAAGCCCACCATAGGGCTGCATCAACAGAAGGACAGTGTCTTGAACCAGAGAGGTGAGAGCCCCCGGGAGCACCCGTGCTGGGTTGAGTCCCAGACCCCTTGTTGTAAGAAGGGCGGGGATGGGCTGTGGAGGATGCAGAAAAGAACTGGGACCAAGATGGATGCCTAAGGAAGTGGTAAAACACCCACCAGTTGAAAGAACTAAGTGACCTTGTGCAAGTTATGCAATATATGACAGTCCCAGTTTTCTTTTTTTTTTAATTTATTTATTTTATTTATATTTATTTTTGGCTGCGTTGGGTCTTCGTTGCTGCGCGCGGGCTTTCTCTAGTTACGGGAAGTGGGGCCTACTCTTTGTTGCAGTGCGCGGGCTTCTCATTGCGGTGGCTTCTCTTGTGGAGCATGGGCTCTAGGTGCGCAGTCTTCAGTAGTTATGGCACACGGGCTTAGTTGCTCCGTGGCATGTGGGATCTTCCTGGACCAGGGCTTGAACCCGTGTCCCCTGCATTGGCAGGTGGATTCTTAACCACTGCACCACCAGGGAAGCCCAGTCCCAGTTTTCTTATCTGTAAAGGGGTTTAACAGTAGGAGTGGCATAAAGAATAAGTGAGGTAATACATGTAAAGTGCTTAGCTCAGGGCCTGACACAATAAATGTTAGCTGCAGGAGCTGTTATTAAACACTGGGCATGCTCATCTCAGACAAGGGGAACCATCAGAGACAGGCTGGAGGGTCAAGGACAGGGGTCTCCATGTCATCAGTGTGTTCAGAGACACTAGCTTTGTGGAGTAGATGAGGCTATCCAAAGGCCTGGGGTCTTGTTTCTCATCTTCTGACATTAGTCCTGTTAAACCTCAACAGCCCATTCTTCTTTGCGGCCTGGCGAGCCCTCGTGGTGATTAAAGCAGAGAGGTGTCTAGGTAGCAGTGTTCCCTCTTTCCAGGCAGGCTGTTTGGGTGGGCAGGGCAGTGGGAGGGCATGGGACCAGCAGGCAGCCAGTTACTTCCAGGGTCTGAGTGCACCTCCTGTTTGCCCACTCAGCCCTTCCCACCCTGGTCTCTCCCCATACCCAGCCCACTGCCCCATCTCACCCTCACCCCCGCCCTCCCCACTTTCCTGCTGGGAGCAAGGACAATGTTGCTAGTCTACTCTTTGGCTAGTCCCCTGAGCCCTGGCTGAGCGTCAGTCTCCTACACTGGCAAGAGCGAGGCACACAGTAGGCTCATAATGACTAGGAAGATGGAGACTGAATGCTTAGGAGATGGAGATGTATGTTACAAGCTGTCACATTGGAAACACCTATGGGATCACCTAGTTTCATCCTTAGTCTGGATGGTTTTCTAACTTTACAGAGCATAGGATTATTTGAAAATATTGTTAAAATGCAGATGCATGGCCCCCACCTGCCTCCTCTATTGAAATACAATCTCTTGGATGGCTACCTGGGAAGGTCATTTGTAACCAGCTCCAGCAGGAGGTAGTCCATGCAGCTGGTCTGGGTGGATACTATGAGAATCACTGCTCTGATTCATGACTCCTCTCTGTATTTCTACTACATACCTGGACCCATGGGGAAACCATAGCAGCTACAAAAGGCACCATCCCCAAATGGTTCACAGTCCAGTTGGATAAAGAAGACAGCCACAGGAGCAAGCAGTGCTAAGGTCCTGACTGATGGTAACTGCTGTGAGAGTTTAGAGGAGGCAGAGTTTGAGTGGGACAAGGACAACCAGGTACAGTTTCCTTCCCCGAGCAGCTAAGATGTGTTCCACCGTGGAGGTGCTCAGCTAGCCACACTCATGAATTCCGTATATCTAGCCTGACTTCCATCGTCTCCCCCTCCTCCCTTCAGACGGGGCCCTCTGCTCCTTGGGACATAATTACAATATCCGGCCTGTTTTCTTCAGGTCTTTTGGTTTTTTTTAGGCCGCACCTCAGGGCATGTGGGATCTTAGTTCCCCCTGACCAGGGATGGAACCCGAGCCCCCTGCCTTGGAAGCGCAGAGTCTTAACCACTGGACTGCCAGGGAATTCCCTATCTGGCCTGTTTTAATGAAAGCAAACATATTCAGTATCTGTATGTGGCTTCTCCTGTGTTGGAGAGGGTTGGAGGGGGCGGGGCAGGCAGTTCTTTGGGAGAACGAGAGACTGATAACCCCACCTGACCCTTCCATCAAGCATCTCAGTTCACGAGCCCCATTCACATATATCTTCTTTTTTTTTTTTTTAACTTTTCATTTTGAAATAATCATGGATTAAAGAAAAGTTGTAAAAATAGTACAGAGAGTTCCTGCATAATCTTCACTCAGCTTCCCCTACTGCTAACAAATTACATCACTACAGTATAATTATCAAAACCCAGACGGGCTTCCCTGGTGGCGCAGTGGTTGAGAATCTGCCTGCCAATGCAGGGGACACGGGTTCGAGCCCTGGTCTGGGAAGATCCCACATGCCGCGGAGCAACTAGGCCCGCGAGCCACAACTACTGAGCCTGCGCGTCTGGAGCCTGTGCTCCGCAACAAGAGAGGCCGCGATACTGAGAGGCCCGCACCGCGATGAAGAGTGGCCCCCACTCGCCGCAACTAGAGAAAGCCCTCGCACAGAAATGAAGACCCAACACAGCGAAAAATAAATAAATAAATAAATAAAAAATAAAAATAATGGAATTCTTTAAAAAAAAAAAAAAAACCCAGAATTTAACATTGGTGCAATAACTAAAAAACTATAGACTTATGGAGAATTTTACTAGTTTTCCCACAAATGTCTTCCTGTCTTGGGATTCAATCTAGCATCCCACATTGCATTTAGTAACCGTATCTCCTTAGTCTCCTCCATCTGTGACATTTCCTCAATCTTTTCTTGTTTTTCATGATCTTGATACTTTTGAAAAATAACAGCAAGTTATTTTGTGAAATGTCCCACTGTTTTCTTTCTTTTTTTTTTTTTAAAAAACAACCCCTAATGTCTTTTTATTTATTTATTTATTTATTTATGGCTGTGTTGGGTCTTCGTTTCTGTGCGAGGGCTTTCTCTAGTTGCGGCAAGCGGGGTCCACTCTTCATCGCGGTGTGCGGACCTCTCATTATCGCAGCCTCTCTTGTTGCGGAGCACAGGCTCCAGACGCGCAGGCTCAGTAATTGTGGCTCACGGGCCTAGTTGCTCCGCGGCATGTGGGATCTTCCCAGATCAGGGCTCGAACCCGTGTCCCCTGCATTGGCAGGCAGATTCTCAACCACTGCGCCACCAGGAAAGCCCTCTTTTTTTTTTTTTTAACATCTTTATTGGAGTATAATTGCTTTACAATGTTGTGTTAGTTTCTGCTGTATGACAAAGTGAATCAGTTATGGATATATGTGAATCAGCTATGTATACATACAGCTGATTCACATATATCTTCTCATCCACTCCCCCACTCTATCACTGTGGCCAAGCATTTTAGAGCCATTTGTGCCAGCAACATGTGCCCACATGGTTTTTACAATGATGTTGAAGTTACGTCATTTGAAGTAAATCAGTATTTCCATCTCAATTAACTTTTTTAGCTGGGAGTTCACATACCAGGACATGGGTTAACTCACATGACCCCATCATCAAAAATAAATCATTAAGGGGGCTTCCCTGGTGGCACCGTGGTTTAGAATCCGCCTGCCAATGCAGGGGACACGGGTTCGATCCCTGGTCCGGGAAGATCACACATGCTGCAGAGCAACTAAGCCCGTGCGCCACAACTACTGAGTCTGTGCTCTAGAGCCCACGAGCCACAACTACTGAGCCCACGCACCACAACTACTGAAGCCTGCACGCCTAGAGCCCGTGCTTCGCAACAAGAGAAGCCACTGCAGTGAGAGGCCTGTGCACCACAACAGAGAGTAGCCCCCGCTCACCGCAACTAGAGAAAGACCACATGCAGCAACGAAGATCCAACTCAGCCAAAAATAAATAAACAAATAAAATAAATTAAAAATAAAATAAAATAAAACAAGTCATTAGGAAGTCTGTTTTTACTTCTCTTATTGTTTATAGTGATATTCACCAGCCTCTGCCTAGCATACTATGCAAACCTTGGACCATTGATTGTAATGAACACAATTATTTTACAAACCACTAAGAAAATAAATAGCACTGCCAATTACTACACAACTACTGGTTGTATGATGCGTGTTGATCTCAAAGATACTAAAATCTGAAAAATAATGCATGTTAAAACCAGTGAAATGGAATGAATGACAGAGAACACAACAGTATACATCAGTCCATCCAGCCTTGGCATATAGATTTTTTTAATTGACCATGTATCCCAAATTCAATAGCAAATGGGTAGTGGGTACAGGAAGAGAGAAATGAGAGGTGGTGCTTCCCTGGTGGCACAGTGGTTCAGAATCTGCCTGCCAGTGCAAGGGACACGGGTTCGAGCCCTGGCCCGGGAAGATCCCACATGCCACGGAGCAACTAAGCCAGTGCGCCACAACTACTAAGCATGACCTCTAGAGCCCACAAGCCACAACTACTGAGCCCACGTGCCACAACTACTGAAGCCTGCACGCCTAGAGCCCGTGCTACGCAACAAGAGAAGCCACCGCAATGAGAAGCCCGTGCACTGCAACGAAGACCCCACACAGCCAAAAATTAATTAATTAATTAATTAAAAAAAAAAAAGAAATGAGAGGCAGTTTCCAATTTTTCAAGCTAAAGGACCAGCTCATTTTTCTTATCCTCTGAAAGGACATGAGAGATTTAAATATTTACTGTTCCATTTTACAGGTGAAATTGTTAAGGCTCAAAGACATTCCATGGCTGCTTAAGGCCACACAGGTAGGAGTGGTATGGGACTCAGTGCAAGGGCTTCTGTTTCAAAATTCAGTGCCTAAACAACCCATGTCCATCAGCTGATAAACAAAATGTGGTATAACCGTATGGTGGAGTATTATTTAGCCAGAAAAAAGAATGATGTACTGCTACATGCTCAACATGGATGAACCTTGAAAATATGCTAAGTGAAAGAAGTCAGATACAAAAAGGCACATATTGTACTATTTTATTCATATGAAATGTCCAGAATAGCAAATCTATAGACACAGAAAGCAGATTAATTGTTGCCAGGGGCTGGGGGAGGGCAGAGAGACTGTTAATGAGTATGGGGTTTCCTTCTGGGGTAATGAAATGTTCCGTAACTAGTGGTGATGGTGCACAATCTTGTGAATGTACTAAAGGTCTCTAATGATAAATTTTTATGTTATATGTATTTTACCACATTAAGAAAGAAAGAGAGAGAGGGAGGGAGGGAGGAAGAAAGAGGTACAATCAGGCAAAAAAAAAAAAAAATCTGTTCCCTTTCTTCCCTGGAACTGCTGTAGCCACAGTATATAGGCTGGCATGGCCAGTGCCTAGCACATAGTGGGCACTCAGTAAATTGTGATAGAATGGGGAGAGGGGGTGGCTTCTATTTATAGAGAGTTGCCAGGGGACAGGAAACCCCAGAGAGAGAACTGCACGCTGTTCTGGAGGCCACAGTCAGGGAGGCTGGGGATGGAGGGGGCAAAGAAAGAGAAAAGGGAGAAGGGAGAGCTGCAGAGAGGTGGGCAAAGGGAGAAAAGGGGAAGAGAGAGGAAGGAAAAGTGGAGAAAGGGGAAAGGGACTCGTCCCAAGAGTAAGGAGGGGGCAGGAAGGAGAGGAGGAAGGACTAAGGTGAGAGGAGGGCGGGGGCGGGGGCGGGGGGGGGGTGGCAGAGAAGGAGAAAGGATGGGGTGCAACGGGCTAGCCACAGCGCCAGAGCAGAGGGCCTCCCCCACTCTCCCCAGGCCACTTGGCAAGCCCTCCCCCCCTCCCCCCACCTGGTTGTAACTCTCCCTCCTCCAGCAGGAAGATGAGCTGAGCTGGCCTGGGGTCATCTGTCTTCATTACACCATCCCCACCAGCTCCGTCACTTCTTGCCAGAAAGCTCATCAATATTCCCCTGTGGCTTGGCAGACTCAGGCCCCTCCTCCCCTGCCCCGACTCTGGCTCCTCCTCCCCCTCCCAGGCTGTGTGTCTGGAGCAGCTGAGGAGCACAACCCAGTCTTCCACTCTGGGGTCCCTCTGCCTCCTCGGAGATCCAGCTGTGCCCTCCCTCCAGCTGCGAGGTCCCTGGATACATTCTCTGGAGGCGGGGAGGAGGGTTCCGGGAGCCAGGCTGAGAGTGCTGTCTCAGTGTTATCAGCCCCTTCAGAAGCCATACTGACCCTTCTACTTGAAATATCTAAGCCCCCCAGCACTCTGTATTCCTTGTGTCCACTTTTCCCTGTAGTCTAAAACCTTGATCATTTTCTAATGTTATATGTTTATAACTTATAGTACATATTTACGTTGTTTACTTGTCTCCTTCTATTAGAATGTATGCTTCGTGAGGGCAGAGCTTAGGTCAGATGTTCACTGCTGCACACTCAGAGCCTAGACCAATGCCAGGAACTAATAAGTGAATGAATGAATGTTTGGGGCCTGGGTTTGGATGCCCAACAGTAGGTGTTAACACCTTTGGGAGCCTAACAGGCTCACTAAATGTTGGGTTACGCAGTTACAATACTTCTGGAACCCAATGGCTTTGATAGAAAGAAACAAGTGTAAATTAGGTCAGAATTCTCCTGCTCTCACCCATTCAGTGGCCTCTGTTTACCCTTAGGACAAAATCCAAAATTGTTTCCCAGCTTGGCCCCCGGCTGTATCTCTGTTTCTTCCTACTGCTCTCTGTCTGCCTCGTTCACGCCGAATCTCTTGCTGTTCCTCCAGCACGCCAAGGTTATTCCCCGCTCAGGGGCTGAGCACTGGCTGATCCCACGGTCCAGATTCCAATGCTCTTTCCATCAGACATTTAACTGGCCTTCAGATAGCCTGTCCCTCGCTTCATTCAGGTGTCAGCTGAAATCTCTTCTCCTCTGAGATGCCTGTCCTGACCACCTGAGCTGACACAGCTTTCCTCATCCCCCTCCATCCCCTTACCCTGCTTTATTCCCCTTATGGTGCTACCTATGTACTACATATATTTGTTAATATCTCTCTCATTGAAGGGTAAGCTCCGTGAGGGCTGGAACTTTGGTTCACCCAAGGGAGCAGGTGCTGTCGATGCCCTTTCTTCCCTACCACCATCACTGGCCAGCAGGCTTGACTCCAGCTGCCAGCATCTGCATTTCTTTGCTTTCTCCTGCTGCACTTGCTTTGCTTGCTTCTGCATCAAGCAAAAGGGAATTGACAGGAAATTCACACACACACACAAACACACACACACTCAACCAAGGCTGCTGGGAAGTGGTGTATACATACCCCTTCCCCCTTGCTCCTCAGGTGGGATGACTCTAAAGTGCTAGTTCTGTACTGACTCCCAGACTTACTTGAAATGGCCTTAAGCTTCAATTACTCTCAGTGGTAATTTGCTTGATAATGATCCTTTATTGGCTGCCTTCCTTTCTTTTTTCTCCCTTCCCTTTTTTCCTACTGGTGTTTCCTGGGACCACTTTCCAAATAAAATCTTGTCTCAGATTGGAATGCTCATGCATTGATGCTGGGGATGTAAAATGGTACAGCTGCTTTAGAAAACAGTTTAGCAGTTTCTCAAAATGTTGAACATGGAGTTACCATATGACCCAGAAATTCCACTCCTAGGTAGATACCTAAAGGAACTGAAAACATATGTCCACACAAAAACTTGTACACAAATGTTCATAGCAGCATAATATGTAATAGTCAAAAAGTGGAAACAACTTAAATGACCATCAACTGACGAATGGACAAGGAAAATGTGGTCTATCCATACGAAAGAATGGTATTCAGCCATAAAAAGGAATGAAATGCTGACATATACTACAACATGGGTGAACCTTGAAAACATTATGCTAAGTGAAAGAAGCCAGTCTTGGGACTTCCCTGGTGGTTCAGCGGTAAAAAATCTGCCTTCCAATGCAGGGGACGCGGGTTCGATCCCTGGTCGGGGAACTATGATCCCACATGCCACGGGATAACTAAGCCCATGCGCCATAACTAGAGAGAGAGAAAACCTGCATGCCACAACTAGAGAGGAGCCCGAGTGGACCGCGCTGTAATGAAAAGATCCCGCATGCCTCAACGAAGGTCCTGTGTGCTGCAGCTAAGACAAAACTCAGCCAAAAAAAAAAAAAGGAAAATAAGTAAATATTTTTTTTAAAAAGCCAGTCTCAAAAGACCACATACTGTATGATTCCATTTATATGAAATATCCAGAATAGGTAAATCTATAGACAAAAAGTAGATTCATGGCTGCCATTGAGCAGGGAAAGAGGAAAACGGGGAATGATTGCTGATGGGTATAGGGTTTCTTTATGGGGTGATGAAAATGTTCAAAAATTGATTGTGGTGATAGTTGCACAACTCTGTGAATACACTAAAAATCACCAAATTATTCCCTTTAAATGGATGAACTGTATGGTATGTTAATGATATCTCAATAAAGCATTTTTATTTTTTTAAAGCCCTTGTCTCAATATCTACCTCTTGGGAAAACCAGCTGAGATCCCCAGAACCTAGAATTGTGCCTAGTACATAGTAGGCATTCAGTCAATAGGGAAATACATATTGAATGATTAAATGAATGGAAAACAATTGCAAACACAGGCTGGATGATAGTCACACAAACAACTTCAAACAGAACTACAGCCACCATTCCCTCAAGCTTGTCCTCGGCTATCCCTTCCTTCCCCACTGGAAACAAGCTCAAATCTCACAGGCATGTCTGGAATTGTCTCAGCATGTGAAGGGGGCAGAGTGGTGTGTGTATGTGTGTCAATGAGATGGTGAGGGTGCGAAAGGGGTGTGTGTGCAGGTGTTTGTGTATGTGAGTGGAGGTGTGCGCATGTATGTGCATATGTGGCTGTGTAAGTGTGTGTGTGTGAGTGTGTGTGTTTGCGTTACAGCGTGTGGGGTGTTTATGTGTGCATCTGTGTGTACGTGCATGTGTGTGGTGATGCAGGAGTAGCCATCCTAGCGTAGGAGTTGCCAACAGAACCATGGATGGTGGTGAAGGAAATCTCTGAGCAGCAGGAGACCACTTCCTGATACCTTAAAGTCAGCCAGCGCCCTCCAAGCCCCCTTCTTGTCTCCCTCTGACCCATGAATTGCGTCCTATTGGAGTCCCTGCCCACGGGGATGTTTGCAGCAGGTCACTGTCACTTCTGCAGGATGTTCCCAGCCAAACAGGGGCTTGGTCAACATTCCCAGCTGTTCATTGCTTGGCTGGTCCCATCTATAGGGGTCGAGGACTAAGAGGAGAAAAAGGAGCCCAACTTTGAGCAGGTTTAGAGAGCAGAGGGACACCCCCCTCCACCCATAACCCAACACTTCAGGCCTTTTCTTGTCCACTAGCAATAAAACTAGTTCTTAGTCGATTAAGAACATAATCTCCATTAGGATGTGCTTCCGATTATCTGTGACTCATCATCCCACTCAGCTGAGTGAGGCTGTCAGGGTCGCCTGCTCCACCTGTCCAGGGCTCTGCTGAGCTTCAAGGGCTGAGGTCCAAGAGGCCCTTGTGCATTCTGCAAGGCTGTGTGAAAGGGTTGGAGCACACCAGTGACCGGAGTGTGAGCCCTGGCCCTGCACTGAGCCCTGGGAGGCACGGAGCAGGCCCCAGTTTCCCTACAGTGTGGTCAGGGCATAGGGCTGGGCATCTGTTGACCATTCCTGTCCGACACGGGACAGCTCTCCCTTCCATCTTGGTGGTCACCAGGACCACCCCCTCTTTCTTCACACCCTTGGCCACTTCAGGGGTGCCCCATCCATTCTGCAGGGCCACGTGGACTCCCTCTAACCATCCTCGGTCCAGGAGCTCAGTGGCAGAAGCGTAAATCCTCTAGGCTGGCTCCAGACTCTACCTCCCTGGGCACCTGCCCTTCCTGCCCCCAGCAGATGGTCACAGAGCCCTTGGAGGCTGCGAGCAGGAAAAGAAGAAGCATAGCACCCGGACCAGGCGTTCCCTGACGTTGCCTCCTGCGACTCTGGCAACTTCCCTCAGGCCCCTCCCAGACAGAGAGCCCCGCCCCTTCCTGGCAGCTTAGTCTCTCTACCCAGCCCGTCCCAGCACTCCTACTGACCTTTTAGTCAGTCGTCACTCTACAAATATTTTTGGCCTGTCTGCTCTGAGCCAGGCTCTGTGCCAGGTCCTGGGGATACCAGGATGAATGAGGAAGTCAGAGGCTCCCTGCCCTCAAAGGCTTCAGAAGAGGCAGACAAATAGCACACAGTACATCATGGTAAAAGCAAAGATAATGTTCATAAAACACGGAGAGCTTATCATGTGCAATCACTGTTTGTTTGTTTTTCTGTGATTACAGTTTTGAGCACTTTACATATATTGTCATGTAATCTTACATGCGTGGATATTACAAATACAAAAGCTGAGGCTCAGAGAGGTTAGGTAACTTATCCAAGGTCACACAGCTAGTAGTAAATGGGGTGAGGAGGGATTCAAACCCAGGCAGTCCAGCTCCAGAGTGGAGCTTTTGAACAATGCTAGATTGCTTCTGGATGAGTCCAGAAGGGAGAAGCTCAGGGCCCGGGGTGTCCCAGCTGCCTGGAGGGGTAGTGGAGGATCGTGGATGGTCTACCTTCTCTTCCAGCCATCTTGAACTACCTTAAACTTGGGTCTAAACACAAGGGACTGGAAGGAGACTTTGAGCTTCACAATATTAAGTCCTAAAAGGTCAAAGCTCTTTCATGCACTGAAGGGCAGCAATGTCAGTCCTTGGCATGGGAGGGCAGGGAGGCAGTAGGATCATCGTGCCAGAAGCCTGTGACCACAAGAGACCACAAGACCCCATGTCTCTGGCACCAGTTACCACCAGGTGAGCAGAGCAGTCCAGGGACCCCTAACGAGGGCTGCCCCCATTTATTTCATTCCTTCCTGTTATACTCTATTTCTCAGTCGTAACTCGCCGCACTTCAACTTCGTGGTTTCATCGTCTGTTTCATAACTCTCCAAGTTCCCCGGGAGCAGGAACTGCGCGTGTCTTAAGCAAGGTTGTGTCCCCCACAACCAGTGCCATGCCTGGCATGGAAAATATTTATTAAAGTTATTGAATGGCTGGCTGGCTGGCTGGCTGGCTGAATAATAGGTGAGTGTATGAATCTGAGCCATTCAATAGATACTCTGGGAAGGTGGAGTAGCTATTATTATCCCAATTTTATGGGGTTCGGGGCAGTGGCATGGCAGAGCTATGGGACCATCTCCTTGATCTGACTCCAGGAAAGGGAACTTTGTTGGGTCACACTAGGGACAGGTCCCCAGAGTCACAAGAATCCCTGAAGACCCAAGGAAAGTTGGGGGACAGCAGACTTCTCGCCACCTCATGTCCTGTTATCCTTTTTCTTTGCCTCTTCCCTCTGTTGGTCCCCTCCAGCAGCACATCTGTAGACCCCGGAAGGTTCCAGGCCCTTCCCCGGGCTTGGACCATCGTTGTGTTTTTGATGCCCATTACCGTGTAGTAGACGTGCCTGGGGGAGGGACACAAATATTGAGGTGTATCTCTGGGACCATGGTGACATCGCAATATCCCCTTACCTGAGCACCCCTCACTACGATGAATACCCAAACCCAGCACTCTCGGGGCAAAGGTTTCACTCCTTCATTCAGTCAGCACACATTCCTTGGGGGCATGCTGGGCGCCATGCAGAGTTCTAGGCACCAGGGACCCAGGCCTGCCCTCAAGGGGCTCTCAGTGCAGCTGGGGAGACAGACAGGAAATCAGGCAAACAAGCCAGCGAGACAAGCAACAAGCATGGTAGGCGCACTGAGGTGGGGAAGAGGAAGTTACCTCTTTGAAGGGCCCAGACGCTGGGATGAGAAATAGCACGATTTGCCGGCAGAATTCTTGTAACTAATTCTACAAGAGCCCAGCTGCCGAAGCGAATGCGTGAGGCAGGGAACGGCAGAGAGGAAGGTGGAGGAGGAGGTGGTAACAATCCCAGCTCTAACTGCTTTGCACAGAGAAACGCACTTCATCCCCACAAGTGTATGAGCCGGGTACTCTTCACATTCTGATTTCATAGATAAGGAAATGGTGGAACAGAGAAGTTTAGTAATTTGCCCTTGGTCACACAGCTAGAAAGTAGCAGGCAGGATTTGAACACAGGAAGTCAGACTCTAGCAGCTGTGTTTCTGCACTGCTTTGGCAAGATGGAGTCCAACCACCTCCGTCCTTTTAGTCATGCTAAAGAGCCCAAGATGATCCCTTGGGATGGGGAGACCCTGGAGATTTAAATGGAAAAACTGCTCAGCCTGGCCCTTTAGGGGGACGGTCATGGAGGCCACATGGAGGATGGATTTTTTTTTTTAATTAATTTATTTTTTATTTATTTATTTTTGGCTGTGTTGGGTCTCCATTTCTGTGTGAGGGCTTTCTCTAGTTGTGGCAAGCGGGGGCCACTCTTCATCGCGGTGCGCGGGCCTCTCACTATTGCGGCCTCTCTTGTTGCGGAGCACAGGCTCCGGACGCGCAGGCTCAGTAATTGTGGCTCACGGGCCCAGTTGCTCTGCGGCATGTGGGATCATCCCAGACCAGGGCTCGAACCCATGTCCCCTGCATTGGCAGGCGGATTCTCAACCACTGTGCCACCAGGGAAGCCCGAAGGATGGATTTTAGGGGCAAGGCAGAGAGAGCTGTTAGGAGACTGTTACTTTGCTCAGGTGAGAAGAGAGCAGAGGGGGCTGGTTGGAGAGCAGGGGGTGGTTTTGAGAAAAACTGAGAAGGTAAACTCGGCAAAAACGTGGTGACTGGCAGGAAGAGAAGAATTGGGAAGAGGGAGGCATGAAGGTGGACCTGATTTCTGGCTAGATGCCTGGGGTGGTGCTTCACTGGCCAGGATACAGAGCCCAGGAGGAAGGTTGTCAGGGTGATGAGTGGGCTGGGACAAGTTACCTTTGAGGTGACTGTGGGACACCCAGGTGGAGACGCACAGCAGTTACGTAGGAGTCCCATAGCCCTCTGCCTGCCTCTCAGGCGCCACTTCTCTCATCCACCCTGCCCTCTCCCCCTGCCGCCCACCGCCCAGCGCTGCCTTCCTCAACCACCCAGAGCCACCGGCTTGCTGGAAAGCCCCAGTGTTTACTCTGGGTTCCCAGGGCCCCCTCCCTGCGGCACAGACACTCCCCCATTTCCGGGGGCCCTCAGAGACTGGGATGGGACTTTTCCACTCTGGTTTCCCCTGGCAGTTGCAAACGTTACCTGCCTCCATGTGACATGACCATGGTCTGTGACTCCACCCCTATAAGTGAACCAGCGCCAAACTGAGAAAGGCCCTGTGCCACTCTACACCTGGGAGCTGCCAGTCACCCATCAGGGTTCCCAGAGAGCAGCCCCTGGGTCTGCGGTGGGAGATGGAGGAGAATTGAGTGTGAGGGGCAATGCTTGGGGTGGAAGGACCCCAAGGCACACAGGAGTGAGCACTCACAGGGGGTCAGGAGACCTAGTGCTAATCCTGACCCTGCTACAGACGTGCCGTGAGACCGTGGGCCACTGACTCACTTGCATGGGGCTCCTCCATACTATTTAGGCTGAAGGACAAAAGCTTTCAGCTGTGCACTTCAGCTCTCACCCTCCTGAAGGGCCGCCTCTCCCACCTTCAGGAGGAGAAAGCCCTTGGCCCCAGAGTTCTGGAGCGGGAGGGGCACCGGCAGAAAACTCTGCAAGGTGTTTTAGCAACAAGCAGGATAATGGAGCGGCTTAGGGCTGGGAGCTTATTCTGCTTATTTTCCCGTCTGTGTGTCAGGACACGCCAGCGCTGGGTGTCTACATTTCGGTAAGCCCCTCGTTACAGTAGCATTCTCGGCAGCTTCAGTCACTTAGACCGCAACGGTAATCCACTCAGGAAGAGCCTGGCCCTGCCACAGCGGCCGGTGGGTGTTTGGGGCAGGGTGCCCTCCTTCCCCTGCAGCCACTCCTGCCTGCCTGCCTCCTCTCTCCCCGAGCCCTGTGTGTCACCTTCAGTTGCCCTACAGATCCACCAACAAGCCCTGGTCAGTGGGAGGGCTGACGGGTCCTTCTCAATGGAAAGGAATTGAGTTAGACACTAGGAAGAACTGTCCCAGTGTTGGCGTGGTTGAGTTAGGAGCCATGTGGTCTTTCTTTGTCTAAAGAGAGTTTAAAAAATATGAGATATTTTCTTGTCTGAGGTCAAAGTTAGATGAGTAGAGGTTTGGCATGAGGGCAGGGAAATGGCCATTAAATCTCCAGAACTTTCTGGAAAGGAGTGGGAGCTGGGGGGGACTACACCAAAGCCATGGGTGGGGAAGATACCCTGGAATAGCTCTCCAAGACATAGCTCCCCTTTCCCTCTTGAGGTAATGAATTGTGAATCCCGAGTCCTGGGTGTGGGTCTGACTACAGGAACCTCTGTGACCCACTGTTTCCTCTTCTGTCACACAGTTTTTGGTCAGTAAGACATCTCTGACCTGACACTCAGCATGTGATACTATTCACTTCTCCTTCCATTTTGAAGTCTTCTCCTCCCTCAATTACCAAAAAGTGACTTTCTTCAGGTTTTCCTTCTTCCTTGGTATGAGTTAGGAATATTCCATTTGCAGGAAACAGAAAACTCTACCTCACAGAACAAAGGGCAGTTAGTTGTTCACCAGTGGTTCAGGCGAGGACTGATGGAGCAACTCAGGGATGTCACCCAGGGCTAAGTTTCTTTCCATCCCTGCCTCTGTCTTCCTCAGCCTAAGGCTGGCTCCTCTTGGGGACACAGAAACTGCTTCCTTGTTCATGTACTGATGGAAAGAGCTTTTTTGTCCATCATGTCCATCAGAAGTGCTGTAATTCTCTGACTGGCCTGACTTAGGACAAATGTCCCCCCTCCACCACCCAATCATGGTTGCTAGAGGGGTGCCACGTGTTCCACTCGAGAGCCTCTGGGATGGGATAGGGGGTGCCCCAACATACACTCTTCCCCTGGGCCACCTCTTCTAGTTCCTCTCCCTCCCCGGCTGCCTCAGCCTCTCTTCAGCCGCTCACCTGGCACCCAGACTCCCTCTCACGGATTCAGAGATCATGTCCATGTGACTGATTCCCTCCTTTGCTGCGTCTTGAGCTCTGACTCTCTTCTAATATCTCATGCTCTATCCTGATGTATTCACAGAGCATTTCTACTTGATGTCCTCAAATTCATCCTCATAGAAAAAGAATTAACCATTTTCCCTACTGTCACCCACTCTCACACATACACACCTTAACTCTCCAGTTACTCCCATCTTGGGCTAGTCCTTCTCCTTCAGCCTCCCACATTACATCAAGCTTGACACGCTGGCAGTTCTGGAACCCATGTCCTCTCCACTGTGTCTACAGTCACCTCAAGCCTGGACCACAGAAACATCTTCTTCTGCTTCCTTCCCAAGGCGCCCAGTCTCCTTAACACTTTCATATCAGCCTTCCTAAGACACCATTGGGAATTCCTTGGCAATCCAGTGGTTAGGACTCTGTGCTTCCACTGCAGGACTGCAGGGGGCACAGGTTTGATCCCTGGTCGGGGAACTAAGATCCCGCATGTTGCGGTACGGCCAAAAAAAAAAAAGGGACCCTAAGACACCCTCCTTCAAAAGCCTTCTATGTCTCCCCATTGCCCACATGACCAAATCCACTTCCCTGAGCCTGGCATTCAAGGCTCCTTGTGAAGCAGCCTCCTCTAACTTTTTGGGCTCACACTTTGCCCTCTAGTCTGCTGTCTGGTACACACTCCTGTCTGGTTCACTGCTTACCCTGAAAGACCGTGAGCATTCCTGCCTCTTCACTTGCCTTCCTGCAGCTTCCCAAAGGCCATCCTCCCAGCAGCCTTCCCTGACTACTTCCGCCCAGCAACCTCTCTCTCACTGTCCCCTGCCAGCACACATCTGGGTGTGTATGTGCCCATCTGCCCTTGCGTTCCTAAATGCATCAAAGCCCCTGGACAGAACAGTTGCTGCTGCCCTCGAATCCCCTGGGAGAGCCTGTTCTCAATAGAAATGAGCTCACGTGTGTGGAAGCACTTGGAACATTCCGAGTTCTGTTGGGTAGACGTGTGCTTTGGTGTTTCACCAGCCTGGAGGGCAGCGGCAGTGACACTGGAAGAAGCTGCAGAAGGTGGAGCCTCAGGGAGAGCGTGGTCGTTAAGGACAGCCTGCCAATCCGGCGAGAGCCACACCCAGCACCAGAAGATGTGACATGAGCTACAATCCCAGCTGGCCTGCTAACTAGCTGTGGGATTTTGGGCAACTCACTTAACCTCTCTGAGCTTCAGTCCCCTCACCAGAATGAGGGGCATTATTCCACGGCTCTGCCTGCATCCAGGGTCGTTGGGAGGATGATGTGAGGTGATGTACGATAGACTGGAGGAGTGTTTATCCAGTGAGTGACCTGGTCTCAGCCTGGCCTGCCTCTGAGGGACAAAGAAAGGGCAAGAAGGAAGCCTGGGCCCCCCTCCCCCAGCGGGAAGCTCTGCAACAGTCTGGCCCTCAGCAGGCTGTGGGGAGAACAGGAGCAGATCAAAGGCCAGGGTTGTAAACAGCAGGGCAGGCACCTCTCCCCAGGCAGGAAACCTGCGGACCAACTCCATCTGACACCCTCCTGGCCGCCAGGAGGGCCTTCCTGCCCTCTAGTGGACACAGTTAGGAGGTGCACGCACTTATGAAGCCGAGCTGCAGGCAGAGTTGCCTACTCTTAAGAGCAACAAGGTCTTCAGAAAGCCACTGTGTACTGAGCTATAAACTTTGTCATCTTATAGAATTCTCAACAGTCCTTCAAGGTCTGCCTTATCATCCCCATCTTACAGATGGAGATCCTAAGGCATAGAGGTTATGGAATTGCACAAGTCCACACGGTTCATAATGGTGGAGCAGGGATTCCCAGGCCAGAAGGTATGTGGAAGGGTCTGGGACCCTCTAAGACCCACCCTGGGGAGAGCTGGCTAGCGGCTGGAAGATACAGGTTTATTGTCGAGGAGTTTTGTCATGGGAAAATCAGGGCAGCTGGCTCTGCAGAGGCCTCCTGAGAGCTCCCTCCGTCCCTTCTGCTCCTTGCTTGCCCCTCTGTCTGCAGCCTCAGCTTCCCCCAGGCAGCTTCCCCTCCAATAGGGGGGCAGATCCTGTGACCCAGGGCCCTTTTTCTTTAAGGTAGGGGTCCACAGACTTTCTGTTAAGGGCCAAAGAGTAAATATTTTAAGCTTTGTGGGCCGCATGGTCTCTGTCTTCACCCACTCTGCTGCTGTAGCAGGAAGCAGTCATAGACGATACATAGTGAATGAGTGCGCGGCTGTGTCCCAATAAAACTTTATCTGTAGACACTGAGGTTTGAATTTCATGTAATTTTCAGGTGTCATGAAATATTATTCTTCTTTTGAAGTTTTTCAACTATTTAAAAATGTAAAATAACATTCTTAGCTTGCAGGCAGCACAAAAACAGGCAGTGGGGCCTTAACGACCCTGCCCCTGCTCTAAGTTGAAAGTCTGTCTCTAAAGCATTCGGGCTTCAACTCTTCCATCTGATTGCTCCTTCTTTGTCCATTGTTCCATTTCCCCTTCTGATCCCTCAGTGAGGCCAGAGCCCAGGAGCCCACCCCTCCTCCTGTTCTCTCTCTGTTCTTCTCTCCCACCCCTCCCCATGGACCCTCATTCTTGCCTCTTGTGTCTCCATCTCCCGAGTCCGGGGCAGGGAGTCCCAGCATCAACCCCTTTCCCCCTTCTCCTCAGCCACAAAGCCTTTGTCTAGCCGCCCTGGATTGCTCAACCCCCTTCAGCTTCACACTTCCTTACCTGTATGTTTTAGAAGGCTTATCCCTTCTCCAAACCCCCAGCAGTGACATGGAATGCTCCAGAAAGTCCCCCCGCCCCCCTGGGTATTGCTGCCACCCTGGCGTGGGTCTAAATCCTGACTCTGGCACCAGCCAGCAAGTGATCTTTGTCTTGTCCTTCTCCAGACCCTCATTTTGTCTGTGTTTTCTGCTGCCTTGTTGAAGAAACAGTGTGGTGCTGTGATGTAAGAACTGAGTCAGGAGCCAGGAGCCCTGGGTTCTAGTGCCAGCTCTGAACTTAGGGGAGTTACAGGGTGTTGGGGTACGAGAGCCATACACATCAGAACACACAGACCTGGGTCTCAAAAGAGATATAGATTTGGGCAGAGAGTTCTCATCACCAAAAAAAAAGTTAACTATGGGAAGTGTTAACTAAAGGTATTGTGGTAACCATTTCACAATATGTATGTATATCAAGTCATCACCCGTGTATGCCTTAAACTTACACAATAGTGAGATATATATATATATATATATATATATATATATATATATATATATATATATATATATATATATATATATATATCTGAATCACTTTGCTATACACCTGAAACATTATAAATCAACTATACTTCAGTTAAAAATGGGGGAAAAACCTGGTGTTGACAAGGATTTCTAGATTGTGTTTCAAGCTACGTTATGAGTCAGTAAACATAATCCAATCTTTAAAAAAACTTACACAATGTTATATGTCAGTTACATCTCAATAAAGCTGGAAAAAATCTGGAATAACAAAAAATATATATATTTGGGAATCAACAGCTGAAAAACACCCACAGGGGCTGTCTTAACACTCTGTGGCCAGAAGGTGGCAGCATAGGCCACTAAGGGGTGTTCTGAGGGGCAGGAAAGAGGGGCTCGAAGAGAGAAGTAGCTCCCCCAACTGTAGATTTACCTCCTGGTTGGACAACAGTGCCTGTCACCCAGGTGTGGGAGGAAAGGGGAGCTGAATCAGAGGGTAAATGTATATGTAAATAGAAATATACATAGCTTTTTCTAACTAAAACCCTACTGGATGGGGATCAAGCAGGTGTTACACTGCCAAGAGCACTGAACTAGGAACCCAAAGGTAGCACTCATCTGGGGAGTGATGGAGGAGCACAGGCTACCCACTCCCAGGCTGCCTAGGTTCAAATCCCAGCTTTACTGTTTACTAGCTTTGTGACCTTGGGCAAGTTACTTAACCTCTCTGTGTTTCAGTTTCTTCAACTTTAAAATAGGGACAATGGAACTTCCCTGGTGGCACAGTGGTTGAGCATCCACCTGCCAATGCAGGGAACACGGGTTCGAACCCTGGTCCGGGAAGATCCCACATGCCACGGAGCAACTAAGCCCGTGAGCCACAACTACTGAGCCCACATGCCTAGAGCCCGCGCTCCACAACAAGAGAAGCCACTGCAATGAGAAGCCTGCGCACCACAGTGAAGAGTAGTCCCCTCTCGCCGCAACTAGAGAAAGCCCGCACGCAGCAATGAAGACCCAACGCAGCCAAAAATTAATAAATAAAATAAATAAATTTAAAAAATAAAAAGAGACAATGAGAGTATCTATCTCCATAGGGTTGGGTAGGTATTAGATGAATTGATACATGAAAAGCTCTTAGAATGGTGCTGGCATATACTAAGTGCTTAGTATATATTAGCAATTAATGTTATTATCTTTAAAACCCACACTAAATGGGAAACTTTCCAGGTCCTTCCTTCCCATGAAGAGGCCCCAAGATCTCAGCCTGGGGACTCAGAAAGGTAGCAGCCTTGTCAGATCAGCCACTGGGAGAAGGGTCCTGGCAGAAGCATAGCACATCATGCCACCCCAAAGCCTCAGATTCAAGAGGCCATGCCAATGGTATGGTCAGAGGGCACGTACCTCCCTACCCTGATGCCCTTTTTACCTGACCAGGGTCTAGCACCTCCCTTTACCAGTCTCCAGGAGGAATTAGTGTTTGTTTGTGAATATGTGTGTGTGTGTACAGAAGATGAGGGGAGCTGTCTATTTTTTTCTCTCACTACCCCAATTTGTTTCTGAATCTGAAGACAAATGATGTGATGGAAAGATCCCAGGCTGGGCATTAGGAGACCCAGGTTCCAGTCCTCACTGTGTGACTTTGGGTGACTTACTTTCCCTCTCTGAACTCAGTTTCTCAAAGGTCCCTTCTGACTCTGATATTTCACGGTCTTTGGGTGGGCTTATGATTCCTCTCCCTGGTTGTGCAGCTGCACCCCAGACTCCTCTTCCACTATCTTCTCCCTCATCTTCCCTCACCCTGCTCCAGCGTTCTTGTAAAAGGCTCCTAGACCTAGAAATGGGGTAAGTCTTTTGAGAGCGAATGAGAGAAGACAGACAACCTTGCAGCCGATCAGTTTCTATTTCCCCTGCAGGATGCTTCTCAGAGTTCAGAAGGTGGGCCCAGGCTGCCAATTTAGCAAACAGCTGGGCCCCTGGGAACTGGAGTCTAAAAACAGCTAAGGGGCAGAGCCTTGGAGGTCAGAAGCCTCGGAGCAGTCTGCACCGAGGGAGGGTGGCCTCTGGCTCCACCTCGGGTTCCAATCCTGGGAACTGCCATGTCTGGAGGCCTGCCCTGCCCATCATTTCCTGACATTGCTCAGAGCTCTACTTCTGCCCGGACCAGCGGCCCACGCCCCAGGAGCTGGGTAGGGGATTAAAGTTCCCAACCTTGCGGAGCTTTAATCCTAACAGGGCTGCTGGCATCAGGGAGACGATGCTGACTCCCAGGAGCCCAGGCTCACGGCTCTCCTCGGAACGAGGAGGGGGTGACCTTCTCCCACCACCCTAACGGTGCTGGAAACCAAAGGGAGACACGGTTCTGTCAGCTCTCTCTGAATTTCTTGTAAGCAACAGCACGGGCAGAAAGGGTAGGCAGAGAAATACTTCCCGGGGCCTAGAAAACCATGAAATGATGAAACGGAATTTTGTTCCAGAGTGTGGGATCCAGGAAACTGAACCCAGACCAATAAGCAGGATTGGGGGACCCAATACAACATGAAAATGCTGGGTCCCTTATTCAAAAAGTATTAAAAATTTCAAGAAGGCAACAATAAAGCATTAAACCAAGCATGAGCCTCCTAAGTGTGGTGCCATTCTGAGCACAGGGCCCCGTGAGATGCATGATTACATGCCCGAGAAGTCAGCCCTGCCAGAAACTATCATTTATTAAGCACCTACTGTGTGCTAGACTCTTTATATCCAGTATCTCATTTAATTCTCAAATAGCCCTATGAGGTAGCCATGATTAGGTCCTCTTCATGGATGAGAAAATTTAGGCTCAGAGAAGTTAAACCACTTGCCCAAGGGCACAGAGGCTAATGAGTGGTATCTGAATCAAGATTTTTCTGAGGCCAGAACCTGTGTTCTTCTCTTGAGTGGTGCTGCCTCTGATGTACAGTCTCTGGGGGCTGCCGGGGTCACGACATCTGAGTGTGGGCGCTCTGAGGTGTGGCAGAGACTCCCTCCCCTGGTTTGACATGCCCTGTTCTGGACTGTGTTATCTGGAGGGCACCTGGAGCCTGGCTTGAGCATCAAGGCATTGCAGAAAGCACACATGCTCTGGACTCAGTCAGACCTGGATTTGTATTCAGCTATGCCTCTCACTAGGTGACTAGGAAGGTCACTCGAACTCTCGTAAGCTTCAGTTTCCTCATCTGTAAAACGGGATAACAATATCTACTTAATGTTATCATGAGGATTAACTATGATCTACATAAAGTGCCTGACACACAACAGGCACCCAGTAAAGTCAGTTCCCATCAGGAAAACACACTGGCGGCCACCCCTACCCCACCTTTTCTTTCTTCAGCAAGCCCCCCAACCTTGCCCCCCTCCTCGCCCTCTTTGAAGCAGCCTAAATTCACTCTTCTCTCTAGGGCTTCTCCTCCAGGCCTGGCCAGTGAGGGAGATCTCTCAGCTCCTCTTTCTTAAAGAAATTGGCGGTTTACATCAGGTTTCGAGGTTTATTGCTAATCATGCCAGGGAGAATTACAATGCCTAATGTGGGGAAATTACCAGGTTTCTGGACTCTTACAGAGTCTCGGTGGGTCTGACTCCTTTCTGGGGCGGCAGCCCAGCCCTGTTGCTCGGGCACCACCTACTTCCATTCCTCAGAGGGGCCTCACCCCAGTCCCCTGCTTTCCTCTTCCCCGTCCCCTTTCAGGGAAAAGCAGGCTGACCATTCCCTGCAGGGAGGCCTCCTTCCATGGAAGCCTCCCACTGGGTCCTGGGCAGGACCTGGGGGCCTTCTTGTCTCAAGGGAGAGGTTTGGGTTTCTGACAGCTCCTGGCTGAGGTCCCTCATCTACTCAACTTTCACCCTCTTAGGGACATTTCCCTGGGGACAAAGTCCCCTTCCAGTCCCTCCCAGCCCATGCCAGGAAGAGGAGGGAGATGGTTGCCTGGGGGCACACCTGAGGTCTGAGAAACCCTCTGGTACCCAAGTAAAGAGAGCACATCCTCCCTTCCCCTCCACTTCCCTCCCCCAGAACCCAGCCAACTGCAGCTTCAGCTGCCTAAGGTGACACCTGCCCTTTTGCCCTCTCTCCAGGAATAAATATTGGATCAGGTTCAGTCACCAGCTGTTTAACTAAGAGTGGAGCCGTGGGTTCATAAATGGCTGGGATCCTGAGGAAGAAATGCTGAGTGGTATTAATGTCTCAGAGGGACCAGGGGCAAACTCACTGGGGCAAACAGTAGGCCTGAGGGTCCAGACTGTTCACAATCCCTTCCTTCCCCTGGCTGCACCAGACACTGCCAGATACCAACCTATGAGTCTGGGCTGTCACCTGGAGTAGCTGGTTCCCTGGAATAGGTCTTTCTTGCCAGGTCATTTGGCACTCAGGTCTGATTTGGGGCAGCCTGGTATATTCGGGTATTGTACCCAGTCACACCTGTTCACAAGGAGAGACTTACCATCAGTGCCTGGGCACTCAGGTGCATTTTCACCTGGTAGTACCTGGCACAGTCAGATGTATTTTGATCAGACATTCCTGTTCATTCAGATGTAGGGGCCCTGGACCCAGCTGATCATTCAGGTATACCTGAGCTGAGCAGGTCTAGTATCTGCTCCATCACTCAGACAGCGTGTGTTCCTGGGAGGCCCTGCTAATCCACACCATTCTGGTCATGGGCTCACCCCAGAGAAAAAGGGATTGTGAGTATAACTCCCTACTTCTTCCTCACTCCTCTAGGCGTGCCCCCCAACCCGGGGCCTGTCCAGATTGCTTCTGGTTCCTGACCCATGCTGACCCTTCCTGTCTGCCTGGCTCCCCTCCCAGCCCTCAGGCCACACCTGGCTGCTCTGGAGCCCCAGCCCCTCCCAGGCTGCAGGAAAAGGGGAAGCGGGCCTGGGAGGAGCCCCCAGGAAAATGAGCTGTGGCTCCAGGGAACAATGGTCACCGGGCTGGGTTCACAAGGTGTGGTGGCAAAGGGCTCCCAGCTGGTCCCGGCAGGATAGGCTGGGTTGGGAAACATGGTTCCTCCAGGCTGAGGTGGGAATGGGGCAGCTGCTTTCCCTCTGCCCTGGGCACCTGCCCCAAGCCTGGCCCAGGGCTGCTGATGTGCTGGGATTCTGAGAGGGGGTGAGAGGAGCACGGCCCACCTTGGCATTTCTCTGGGCTGTGCCAGCCTCAGAGGCCAGCACTGTGAGTCACCACTGCAAGGCTGTCCTCACCCTCCTGCCGTCCCCAGACTGGGGAGGGCTAGAGGGGCAGCAGCCTTGGTCTGGGGCCAGTCAGAGCCAGGAGAACCACCACGGGGGAGGGGCCGGCCCGGGGCTTCTGTGCACTCTTCTGACTCTCAGCAGAGTTAGTTCCCTGGGCTCTAGCTGGGCACTGGCCACCAATCCAGCTGCCCAGTTTAACATGAAATGCCTTGCAGATGTATGCCAAGTGGCATCTACCTCTATTCATGCCCCAGTTTCAGCAGCTCTGGCCTCTGGGTCTCCCTGTCTCTGGCCCCAGTGAACTGGCCATCTTGCCTGTGCTAAATGTTTTCTCTATGGTGCTGTCCTTCTCCATCAGGATCCAGCTGCCAGAGCTGGAGCTTGGAACATCACACCATCCAGGCCCAAGCTGCTCAGGCAGGGGGAGAGGGGAGAGAACTCTAGGGGGTGTGGTGCTCCCCTCCCCAGGCCCCAGGCAGCTGCCTCCTCTCCAGTCTCCTCTCTCCTGCCCCATCCTCACTCTGGGCCCTGCGCAGCAGCGTGGGAAGAAGTGCTACAGGCACCTTGGAGCGTCTTCTCCATCCTTCGGCTGGTGGTCGTGGTTGGCTGGAGACGTGTGGGCGTCCAGGGCAGGCCGGTCAACTGGCACCCCTTCATGAGGATATCTCTTCACTTGTTCAAAGTGGATTTAGAAGAGAGGCCAGGGGCTCTGTGGGGGTGGGCAGAGAAGAACTGCTGGGACCACGCTTGGCCCCTCTTGCCTTCCCAGTTGGTCTGTGCTCCCCACTCAGCAAAGCAAAAGCTCTGCTGTTTAGCCCACCCCACTCTCTTGTCACTAGAGCCTTCTTGACGGTGAAGGGTGCTCACCTGTGCCCTAAGTGGCTTGTCAAATGATTTCTCCTACACATATCTTGTTATATTTCCATCTTGTGCACCTGTCTGCTGGCCCAGCCGTTACTCCAGTTCTGGCTACAAGGGCCTCTGGGGGCCATATTGTCCCCCCCCCGAGTCCTCCCCTGCCCCAGCTACCATCCCCATCAGTCCCTGGATGACTGAGAACCAATGATGTGTGTGTGTGTGTGTGTGTGTGGTGTGTGTGTATGTGTGTGGTGTGTGTGGGGGGGGTGTGCGTGTGTGGGGTGCATGTGTGTGGTGTGTGTGGGGGGGTGCGTGTGTGTGTGGTGTGTGTGGGTGTGTGGTGCGTGTGTGGTGTGTGTGGTGCGTGTGTGGGGTGCGTGTGTGTGGTGCGTGTGTGGGGGTGCATGTGTGGGGTGCGTGTGTGGGGTGCGTGTGTGGGGGTGCGTGTGTGGGGTGCGTGTGTGTGGTGTGTGTGTGGTGTGCGTGTGTGTGGTGTGTGTGTGGGGGGGGTGTGGGGGGTGTGTGTGTGTGGGGTGTGTGTGTGGGGTGTGTGTGTGGTGTGTGTGTGTGTGTTGTGTGTGTGTGGGGGTGTGTGTGGTGTGCGTGTGTGTGGTTTGTGTGTGGTGTGTGTGTGTGGGTGTGTGTGGGGGTGTGTGTGTATGTGTTGGGGGGTGGGGTCCTTAGATGTTTTCAGACAAACCTGGAGCAAAGACTTCACGGCCACCCCCCACTCCCTACCTTTCCCAGACTTGCCTTCCAGAAGTCCAACTCAGAATCTCCTGGGAAGCCAGTCTGGCCCATTTGCTCTCGATCCTGGGTGTCCAGGTAGAAGGTGGGGTCCCTTCCCTTGTTCCATGCCCTTTCACTTCCTTTCCCTGAGGACTTCTCAGATCTCCTCCCAAGGTCATGGGGGGGCCTGGGACTCCCCACTCACAACTCATGCCCCTCTAGTTTCCCTTCCCCTGAGCAGGGCTCATAGCCAGGCCTTGCCCTTGCCCTTGCCCTGCCCTGTCCACTGCCTCCCTATCCCCCAGGAGGGGCGGGCGGGTGCCTTGAAGAGACTGGGATTTTGTGTTTAATTATGGAGCAGGCACTTGGCAATGAGGCGGCTCCCGGCAGGGCGTGCAGCGTCTCTGGCACCCTGGCTAATGAGATAGTGCCGAGCCAGCTGACAGAGGAACGCTCTGTAATTTACGGGGGCCTAATTGCTGTGGAGGCTATTGTTTTTTAATGTGATCAGGAGCAAAGGCCTTCTTCTTCTTTTTTTTCCCCCCTTTAATCCATCCAACTGGGAGAAAGGAGTTCTGGTCTCTCCTCACATGTTGTTCCAACCTGAACATGCTACTCAGTGGCCACAGGGGGTCCATTCAAAGTCTTTACTCCTGAGCCATTGTTTAGAGCAGGGTCCTGAGCCGCTTGGTGCTTGGGAGAGGCAGAGAGGAAGTTCAAGGTGCCCTGACTGCCCCTCAGACTAATGCCCCTTTAGCACCTGTCACAGCATGCCCCACTGTCAGCACAGGGGTCAGCCTCACCCGCTGGACCACTCGCTCTCGGTCTTTTCTGGATCATAGAACCCTTTGAGAGTCTCACAAATGCTTCTCTTGCTCTCTTTCAAGAAGAATAATAGCTAACACTGATTGTCCTCTTATTCTGTTCCAAGCACCGTGCTAAGTTATTTACATACATTTCCCATTAAGCCCTCCCTCAGTATGACCCTATGAGAAAGGTACTCTCTGATCACCACCTCATAGATTAGGGAATTGAGGCACAGAGTGGAGGATAATTTGCCACATCACACAGATAAGACTTGAATCCAGCAGATTGACTCCACTTGAATACATTCATTTGTAGAGTTTCTCTCTTTAAAACCGTGCAGTCTCTGTCTCTGACACACACACACACACACACACACACACACACACACACACACACACACAGAGTCAATATCAGCCTATAACAGTATGGATTTTCAGACTCTCTGAAGCTCTCCGCTGCTCCAGGGTATAACATTCCCCACATTCAGGAGCCCTGAACCCAGACTGTGAGACACCTGAGAGCAGCAACTGTACCCATCATCATGACTGCTGGAGAGGCAGCACTTAATTAGCGTTTACTGAAGGAAGGAAAGGGGGAGGCAAGGGAGGCAGGGAGGGAGGACGTGATCCCTGCCTTCGAGAAGTTCAGCATCTAATTAGTTGGACAAGATACCCAAACGCAAAGAAGACTTTTAAATAACAACTCAGAAGAAGAGAGGAGCCCCGACCCATCCATGCAGGACCCATTGTGCTCACTGGACAAAACACACAGACACAGAGAATGGGAAGCTGCTGGTGCTGCAGGGATCTCAGGGTGGTGGAGGACCAGCTGGGTGACAGAGGTGGCAGGCTCGGAGCCGCTCAGGAAGAAGTCACCAGATGCCCACAGTGCTCCTGACACCAGCTTTGTTTGCTTTCTCTCCAGAGTGGCGGCACCAGGAGAGCCCCCCAGGCTCCTCCTGCTCCCCACTCCTGCACAGCCTAACAGCTCAGCAGTCGCCAGTACCCCCAATCTCCCTTCCCTACCTTCCAGTCACCCCTCGGCCCTCCACATCAGGCCCCATCCTCCAGAACTGCCCTCGTCAAGGTCACCAATGTTGGGTGACCAACTACCTCCATTTGCCCAGGACTTTTCATCCTACAACTAGACGAGTCCCAGGAAAACTGGGACTGTTCACTTCCTAGTTGCCAAATTCAATGATGCCTTTCAGTCCTTAACTACCTTGACCTCCAGGCTCCTCCTGATGCCTCTTTCCTTCTTGACACCCTCTCTGCTCCTGACTCCTGGCTCGTTCTCCACCTCCTTTGTCAGCTGTTTCCTCTGCCAATTCCGTTCCACCGTTTTGGTTCTCCAGGCTTATTATACACTAGGTACTGGGAATACAAAGGCTAAAGATGTGATCCTTGGCCTCAGGAAGCTCATACCCCAGTAAAGAAGACAGATGCAGAGTCCCCATGTATTGGGGGGCACTCAACGAGAGAAGTGTGTAGACAGAACAGAAGCGCTTCAGACTGCTGAGTGATTAAGCCTGTCTGGACAGCATCGAGGACCCTGTCAAGGAGGTGGTGACTCCTGAGCTGGGCTTTGAAGAATGAATAGGAGTTAACTAGATACCAGGAGGAAGCCCCTGTAGTTGGTGAGAACAACATATGCAAGTCATGAAGCAGTGAAACACAGTAGGTGTGCAAGGGAAGCTCATGCAGCTGGATGTGGCTGGGCATAAATCAGTGGGGGAGGTCAAGATAAGCTGACGAGGCAGGCAGAGGCCGGGTCACAGGGGACTCATAGGCCATGCCTCCACAAGCAACTCCATGAATGAGATTGAAGAGGCCCAGAGCTCCCAAAAATGAATGAAAAATAGTGTGCATATGTGTTTTTGATTCTAGGAAGGAAGTTCCTCGGCGTTCGTCAGATTCTGAAGGACGTCTTAGGGGCCCAAAGGCTCACTGTTGAGGCGCTATCAGATGCAGCTGGGCAGAGGAGCCCATTGTCAGCTTTCCGTTTTTAACTAAGATAAACGCTCCGGTAGCTGAAAGGAGGATTCTGGGGTATGGAAGCGAGAAGCCAGTTTAGCAGTGGGGCACACAGTGTCCAAGCCTCAGCTTTCTCGTTGGCCCTGAGCAGAGTCTCCCTAAGGCAGTCTGCCATCCCTACCAGCACCTGCCTCCAGGTCCACCCAGCGGGTCTCCTGGACTTCCAGACTTCTCCACCAACACGCTCTGCAGGCCTCTTAAAGTCCACCTGGCCATAGCCAAAGTCAGCATCTGTGCCTGGCAAACGGTAGATACCAAGTAAGTGTTTTCAAGTTGAACTGAGTTCCAACTCTATAATCTACCCATGAGCGGAATTTTAGGGTTTGATTTTAGGTCTTTCTGGGGACCAATCAACTTTCTTTTTCTCAGAAGATTCAAAATTCTTCAGGTTTTCTGAAAAGAAAATCTGTAGTTCCCATCCTTATTTATTAGTTGAAAAGTAATTACATGCTCTGAGCACATACTATAATACAAGCAGGAGCCTCTGACCCCGTCTATAGATGAGCAAACTGAGGCCCATGTCTAAAAAAAAGCTATTTAGAAAGCCTAGGTGGACCAGCTGCCTCTCTTCTCCCTCATCCTGCAGGGGAACCCTACTCAGTGACCTAACCCCAGCCAGTGTTGCCTGCATTCTCACCCCAGTGACTGTCAGTCTCGTTGCTGAGGAGGGCCACTTTCCCATTTTCTCAGCTCTGGGTGGTGGTTTCATTGTCGTGATAATGCAGCGACCTGAAGGGTGTGTGTGTGTGTGTGTGTGTGTGTGTGTGTGTGTGGTATGTTTGGGAGGCACTGCTGGATACAGGGGTGGGGTTCTAATTGGTCTGATGGTTGCTAGGGTCAACAGGGCTGTGATTGGCTAACTCTGTTTATGTGTCCACCCTGTCCTAGAACCCTCTAGGGATGCAGCTGTTGCCCGATCTGAGGTCTGGAGTGGTCGTGCATGGGGGGCAGTATGTGTGTGTACATGTGTACACACAAACAGTGAGGAGAGGATGCTTGGTGCAGTGATAAAGTGGAAACTTCCAGGCTCTCTACTGGAATTACAATGGAATCAGGTAAATGATATTTTTCTCCTACTCATCCCCACTCTCCACATATCACTGGAAAACAATGGCCTGGGTTTCTTCAGTGGAGGAGTAAGAACTGGCTGAGTCCAGCCACATCCTGCTTTTCCAACTGACTAGTACAGCCTAAGGAGCTAGGGCATAGGGGATTGATCCATGGGCTCAGGTCTCTGCTGCCACTTTCCCTCCTCCCTGCCAAGGACATACATGCCCTTGGGGAGAGTTTCTCTCTGTTCTTACTTAGTTTCTCATTTCTCTTGTCTTCACTTGTCTCCTAGAACCCTAAGAAGGGCTCTTTGGTCAAACACTAATGATCTCACACACATGCAGATTTTTTATAGTTTACAAAGCACTTTGACATTCACACTCTCATGGAATCCTCCTGAGAGTCAGGCATTCACATTATTCCCATTTTGCAGAGGAGTAAAACTGAGGCCCAGATAAAGAAATGACTCCTGCACCTTAGGGGCAGAGTCAGGTCTCTGGGCCTTCCAAGGGTTCCTGCAGTGCTCCTGGAGACTGTGCCTGCCTGGGTGCAGGAGGGGCCAGAAAGGAGGAGAGCCTGCAGCAGTGTTGCAGGAAGGAGATTCTCTGTTGGCTGAACTCTCCCTGTCTGGATGCTGCGCCTCCCAGGAGAAAGTGGGGCGGGCTTGAACTTTGGTTTTTCAGAAGCTATTCAAATGTGCTGCCCGCACAGTCTGTGAGGGAGAGCTGTTTCCAGCTTCCCCACTCAGCCCTCAGGCACCCAGGGATGCCTGTCCTATCTGCAGAGCAGCAGCATGTCACTGGCAGTGGGGAGGAGGGACAGGATCAGAAGGAAGAGTGGGTTGGGCTGCCCCTGGGGCCCCCATTGTCATGCTGCTCAGGCCTGCCAGCCTGTTGTGCTAGGGCCACCAGAGCCTCCCAGGAATGCCGCAGACCCTTTAGGCTAGCAGAGGGGAGGGGCCTGCAGGGGAGAGGCCCCAGGAGCTGGGGCACCAGGGGAAACCCCCAGCTGAGAGAGTCTTGTCTGACCCTCTGCAAGGAGGCAGTTATTGGGCTGCAGGGAAGGGAAACAAGCATTGATAGGCGCTAGGTTTACATCTCATGAAAACCTCACAACAGCCCCAAGAGAGAGAGACTATTACCATCTCCATGTTACAAACGGGCAAACCAGAGATGTGAGTAACTGCCCAAGGTCATACCATCTACGTGACTTTAAAGCCTGAGGTTTTGGTTGGTGGGGCAGCAGCGTGGGCGTCCCTCCTTAGTGGAGGACACAGGTAGTGCTGCTTCTACTAAGCTGGGCTTGTTGAGAGATGTATGGAAAGAAAATTGGCATGGAAGAAGGGTGGGGTCACCAAAGGATTTGGAGGCAATTTTCCGAAGGGCAGAGAAAGGGAGCAGAAAAATTAGGATGAGCCAAACACACACACACACACACACACACACACACACACACGTAGGCTCTTTATCCTGCTAGCAAGCTCCACCCACATGCCTATGGTCACTCTTACCTGGCTCCCCCTTCTACCTGTCCATTTGCTCATGCCCTTCCCTGGGGCTCCCAAGGCTCCATTTGCCATACAGACTCCATACAGACACCCATCTGCAGCCCATCTCCCTCCCCCAATCCCAAGGAGCAAGGCATTGCCTTCAAAACTGAAGATGTCAAAGACTCTGAAATGCAATCCCATGTCAGGGGGTGGGGGGCTGATGTGATAGTCTCTGAGCAGGTAGCTGACCCTACATCATTTAAGCTGTCACCTCTCCTCTGTGAAGTTGTCCCTGATTCTCCTGGGCACAGTTAAGGGATCCCTCTTGGAGTTACCTTTGCCTTGCTAGGTAGCTCTTCCTCTACACATCTCTCTCCCTGGGATGCCGACCTGCATAAGAATGGAGACTGATTGAAATCCCAAGGATCCATCCGGTACAGACCCTGGCACATAGCAGGTGCTCAATAAATGTTTGTTGAATGTATAAACAACAGTAATTACATCTACTATTTATTGAGTCCCTGTTACAAGCCAAGCCCTGTGCCTTGGCATACATTATCTTTAATATGCACAACAAGCACACACATCAATTTTAGTACCTTTGTATACAGATTGCAAAACTTGGCTCAGAAAGTTTAAGTCACTTGCCCAAGGGCACACAGCCAATACAAGGAAGTTCTGGGAATCAAGGCATCCCTAAGGAGCTCCCAGCTTGGCCTATCACACCAGTGGTTCCAACCTTGACACTCTCCACTCCCTTAACTTCTAGGTGCGAAGTTCCGTGACCCTGTCTCCTAACTATCTCTCCTCCTCTCCTCCCTGCTGCCACTGCACTAGTCTAAGCTTGCATGATGTTTCACCAGATTCAGCCTAGAAATTGGGGTTCGCATGTCTAGATTTGACCCCACCATCAATCCTCCACTTGACTGCCAGAAGGATTGTCCTAAATCACAGACCTGGTGATACCGCTTTCCTCTGAAATGCTCCAGGTTGCCTTGTATTGTCAGGAGAGGGTCCTGGCTCGTTAGCCATGGTGTACGTAGAAGGGTCTTCAAAATCCAGCACCTGCCTCCCTTTACGAAGTCACCTCCAGCCCCACCAACTCTAAGCTCTGACCTCACAGAGCTGTGTAGCCATATTTTCTCACCCCTGCACTGTGTACATGTTATCCTTGCTGGAAAAACAGAAAAGCCCTTCCTCCCCTCCATTGTCCTCTCATCCTGTAACCCTCAGTTCAAGCAGCAGAACCACACCTCCAGGCAGCCACAGCTCTAACCTTGGCCCTCCAGCCCCGGAACTGGTCACTTACTGCCCCATGAGACAGTGAGCTTTCGGAGGGGGAGGACTGCATTTCATTCTTCCCTCGTGCCCAGTAAATTGGCCGTTATTTGGCATATAAGAGATGTTCAGAAAACTTTTGTTGAAACCTCTTGACCTCATCCATCCCCCTGGTTCCTTTGGCTTCATTCTCTCTCATCCTCTAAAATACAGTTGCGTAGCATAGCTCCTTCCCTGCCTCCGCATGGGCTCCTCCCTGCACCCCTAGTACGCTTATCACACACGTGGATTATGGAGCCAAGAAGGTTGCTTCCTTTCCTGAAAGCCTGGAGGCTCTGGATCCATCCGCTCTCTGCAACCCTTCAACACTCAGCAGTTTTATTCTTAAAGTGCATGTGCCTAGGAAATCTGCATGCCCTGGCAGGGAAAACATAGGTAGCAAAGAGTTGGGAGGCCCTTTGCCAGGTGGCCCTGCAGACTCCCCACAAGTCACTCTCCTGATGGGCCCAGTGTCTTCCTTCTCCCTCCCAAGTCCAAGCCCTGTGGAGTTGCGAGAGATCTTGTGCTACAGGTTGGATGCAGGCTGACGTTGAAGGGCAAACCTCAGGCCCATGTCTTCCAGAAAGAAAATTTTCCTATTCTCAACAACTCAGTCTCTCTCTCTAGGGAAAGGCCTCAGGCTCAAAGCCTAGGACTTAAGAAGTGGCATTCACTTTTTTTTTTTTAATTAATTAATTAATTTATTTATTTTTGGCTGTGTTGGGTCTTCGTTTTCTGTGCGAGGGCTTTCTCTAGTTGCAGCAAGCGGGGGCCACTCTTCATCGCGGTGCGCAGGCCTCTCACTATCGTGGCCTCTCTTGTTGCGGAGCACAGGCTCCGGACGCGCAGGCTCAGTAATTGTGGCTCACGGGCCCAGTTGCTCCGCGGCATGTGGGATCTTCCCAGACCAGGGCTCGAAGCCGTGTCCCCTGCATTAGCAGGCAGATTCTCAACCACTGCGCCACCAGGGAAGCCCCTGGCATTCACTTTTGATCAATCGTCAGAAAGGGTTCAACAGAAACACATCCCCACTGTAGACTACCCTTCCTCAAGAGACCCCTGACAGGGCCTCCAGACTGCAGAGGCCATGTCCACTGGCAGGGCAGAGGCCACAGACCTCCCTGATTTGGTGCCCATCTCTTCTTCAGGAGGAAGCAGGGCTGGGAGGGGCCTAGATGGGGCCACTTCATTCCATCCCAGTTTTCCTTTGATCCCTTAAGTCCGATGGTGGAGGGGGAGGAGGAGAGGCCACTGGCCTGGATCCTAATCATGGCTTGCCACTAACCTTGTGAGACTTTGGGCCAATCCAACATCCTTTCTGGGTCTCAGTTTCTCCTTCTCTAAAATGAAAGCTGGACTAGCACTAGCTATTCTGTAAGGCTTCTTGGATGATTCTCAGTTGGCCTGCGGGGTTTAATTCCAAAAGGACAAACTGCATTACTCATCAGGGTAGGAAGTGGGAGTGATGAATACCTTTACTTACCTAAAGGTAAGTGACAAGTTCCACTGGACAGGACAGAGGGACAGCCCTGCCAGGAATACTGTTGTCAAGAACTCTAAGGGCGAAAATGACCAACAGGACCTGGCCATGCACATTAGCTCCTGGGGTGCCAGGTGCTGGGATCCAGGTTCAGACTCAGAAGGTTGGAAGGGCTACACGTAGGGGTGGACACTCAGCAAATCACCCCGTGACCTGGCCCCAGTCCTGGGTGAATCCGGAGGGCCTCATCCCCTAGTGAAGGCTCTCAGGGCCAGTCCCAGAGGGCTGGTAGAAGCCAGGCCTAGGAACGAAACCGGAAGAGGCACTTGGACCCTGGTTCCCAGAGTGGGAGAAAGGGGTGGGCACCCGGGCAGAGGGAGCCCTGGGGATTGGCAGCGGCTGTGGGCAGGGCGGGAGGGACGGGGGAGGAGTCAACTTATACGTGTGAAAAACTCTGGCGGGGGCCGGGCTCTTCCCTTCCTCCTCCTCCTCCCCCTCCCTGCTCTTCCCCACCTTCCTCCACCCCTTCCCTTCCCCTCCCCTTCTCCCTCCTCCTCCTCCTCTTCTAGCTCAGGTTGCAGCTTCTCTGGGGAGCCGCTCACCTTTCCGGAGCTGGGGAAGACGCCCCGAGCCCGGGCAGGGACCCCAGCAGGGCGCAGGGTACGGCGCCCAGACCCGCGGCACCCCGGCCGTCGCGGGCTGGAGCCGGCGCGCCGCGGACCCCAGGACACCCGCGGTGAGTCCCGCGGGCGGCGCGCTGTGTCCGGCCGGCTGGGCGGGCGGCGCGCCGGGGGAGGAAGGGGAGGTCGGAGGAGGGGGCACCGCGGCGCCGGGTGAACGGAGCAAAGGTAAGCGGAGCGGCTCTTAAAGGCGCCGTTCTGCTTTTGCCCTGGGGCGAGAGGTTGGAGGGAAATACCGGAGCGACATGGGGAGGTCCGAGATCACGAGGCGAGTGGACAAGAGTGTTGGGGGGTGGGCGATGCCCTGCGAAGGCCAGTCCCAGGTTCCAGGTGCTTAGGAGGGAGGACTGTTTTGCCTTCTCAGATCCTCCGCCCACCCCACCCCCCCACCGGTACTCACTTTGGCCCCCGGGCTCCTAGGAAGCAAAGTTTTCCACCCCATCGGGAACCAGGCGCTTTCTCACTTCCCTTCCTTCTGGGAAGGGCAAGGGTCAGGAGTCTCCGGTAACGGGAGAATCCGCCAGTGTGGGACCAGATCCCGCCTTGAAGGGCTTTCTGGGCTCCGGTGAACTTTCCAGAGAGGCAGGCTGGGGCTGGGTGGGAGGCCAGGGCCCTGGGGTGAAGGTGGAAGGACAGGACACGTGAAGCCCTGCAGGTTCCAGCGCTGAGGGGTGTGTGGGGGGGCTGAGTGGGGGCCTCTGGGGGTTACTGCACCTCTTCTCTCCCTGCCCACCCGGGAGCCCAAAGGGGCAGTGCCAACTCCCCACCCAGCAGCAGCGGGCAAAGGGTTAACGCAGCGGTGGGAAAGGGTGGGTGGCCTGTTGGGAGATGTGGCTTGAGGATTCTCCTGTCTCGGGGGGGAGACAATCAGGAATCAGAAATCTGAGGTCCGCTCTGGCTGGAAGCCTCTGTTCTCTCCCTGTTAGGGGCGGGGGTTTCTGGAGCTGTCTGCAGGCCTTGTGGTGGGAGGCCGGTTGTTGAGACAGTAACTGATCTTCTGTGCTTGGGGTCAACGCCCTGCTAGGCACCAGTGACGTCTTTCTGATTCTCTCTGAACCCCTTCCCAACAGCAAGGGTGGGAGAGTTGGGGCTGTGAGGAGTGGGGGTCAGCTTCCCAGAACCTCAGCCCCACCACCAGCCCGGCCCTCAGCAGTTCCCCAACTGTGTCCTGGGCCCTGTGACTCACTGACACCACCAGCCTGCCCCTCCTGTGTCAGCGCCCTGTGAGATTCGGCATGTTCGTGTGGCGTTTTCCACTGGGCATGGGCACACAGCACATTCCCCGACACTGGCCTGAGGGAGTAGAATCCTCGAGGATGAGGGTGCCTGGAATGTCTGGCTGACAGACATGTCCTCAGAGATCCCCTACCTTTCCTCTGCCTTGGGCAGGGGGCTGGGACCACCTTGCTTAGGGTTGGGGGAAGGCGAAGATGGCCCCAGGCAACACTGGCTCCTGGGTTTGGGTCTGCATCTTGAAGGTGTTCTGGAGAGAGGGTCACCTTGCCACAGCAGAGCTGCTGTCTCAGGTTACCCTGCCCCAGGCAACCTCCTGTGCCCCTGAGGAGCCTGTGAGGCTGACCTCCCCCAGCCCTGCAACCTCACTGCCCACTGGGACTCTCCCCGCTGGCCGCACACGCCCACCAGGAGCCTTCATTCTTCCCAGAGTTGCTGGGGTTTCCAGAGCCAGAGTAGACTTCAGTAAGTTACATGCGATTTCTGAATGCCTCAGTGTCTACCGTTTATTGATTTTATTTTTGACTGGGCATTTATTATTGATTGGGTGCCAAGTAGTGTGTCAGACAGCTTTATGAAGTAGGTATTATTATCTTCATTTTATGGTGAGGAAACAAAGACTCTGAGATACCAACCTTCCCCAAATCCACAAAGGTGGGATCCAGCCCACTTCATCTGACCTCAAGGCCCCTGTCTCTTAGTTCCTGCCCCGTCAAGGGAGATGCCAGCCTACTCTGGAGTTGTCTGGTTCTATAGCCGTCCTTGGAGAAGGAAGGATGGGGCTGGTGCTGTCAGTAAGGAGGCTCCCTCTTACCCTGTGCCAGGCAGGACCAAGCTTCTCCATGGATTGCAGGAGAGAGGGTACCCGGTCTGAGGAACAAGTAGGTTTTTGGTCTAAGATCTCATGGGACTGATCGAGCTGCCTGCCTTGGAAGCCTCCCCACCGGGCCTTGAGGAGATAAGCTGCCTTTATGGCTGCATTTGTTTTCTCGACAGACCCAGACTGTCCTCTGCCAAGTTGGCCTTCCTGTGCCCAGGCAAACAAGCCCCATACTATAGGGCAGAGTCTGGCTTGGCTTCTTCCAGCTCCTACTCCAACTCTGCCTCTACTTTCTGGGGTCACCCTGTTTTGGACTTTTGTCCAGCATCTCCATCCATCCCTCTGCAGATTTCTTCTTTCCTTCCCTGAGTTTGAGGCCTAAAGGAGAGGGCCAGCCCAGCTCCTGCAAGTATCAATGCCAGCTGTGTGACTTCTCTCTCCCCAGCAAACTCTTGAGCTTCTCCCAGCCTCAGTTTCCTCATCTGTGAAATGGGGATCATAATAAGGAGGGTTGTTGCATGAATTAAATGAAGTAATGCATTGGCACACGGCAAATGCTAAATAACCGGTAGCTGTGTTTGTTATTTGGAAGGGAATTCCTAGTTATCGCACTGTGCCTGGCTTTCAGTAGAGACGGAGTCAGGCTTTCCTAATGCCATCAGGCCGGGCCCTTAGACAGTATCTTTCCTGTTCCTCCAGGTTGGGGAGGAGGGCTCTGTGTAAGAGAATGGCGGGTGGGGTGGGGTACCAATTGGATGAGAACCTGCCTGGAGGGGACCAGGAGCCTGTGCTGTGGGACTGTACCTTCCCCTCTATCCCAGTTTCTAGGATGAGTGAGGTAGGCACTGGGACCTGGAAACCCAACAGCTCCCTTCTCTGAGGGCCTCTGGCAGGGCCTCCTTTCCCTGGGGTAAGAAGACCCTCCTCCAGTACTTAATTAATTGCAGTCCCTGTTCTGCTCTGTTGTCCGGGAGGGAGTGGCTGGCCTGGATCTAGACTCACCTGATTAGCTTCACCCCGTTGGGTGTGAGTCACATTTCTCTTCCCCCATCCACCCTGGACCCTTTGCCCTCCTGGCATTAGCTGCTGAGTAGGCATTTTCCCATCTCCAGGGGGTGGGAGCAAACCAAGGTCTTGTCCTGGTCCCCACAGCGCATGTGTGCGCACACACGGAACCCAGCTCTGAGGCTGGACACCCAGCAGCTCAGGCAGAGGGTCTGGGACCCAGGATCATGACAGAGCCAGTGGCTGGGCCTGGCAGGAGCTGGCCAGTGGCGCAGCAGCAGACCAGGAAGAGGGAAATCTGTAGGCGCATCTCAGCCAGACCTCCTGTCTGAAGGAGAGCGCATCTGCTCCTGAAATCTCCACGGTTCTGTCTGCAGAGGAGGAGCAATGAGGAGGCAGGTGTGAGAATTGCCTTTGAACTGAAAAGGGTCTTGAGGCTTCCGGACAGCGTGAATGACCCTGGTGAGACAGGACACCCTGGTCTTGGAGACATTGGCCCGAACTTTTGAAGGGACAGTGGTGAGACCCTCTTTCTTGGAACTCTGGATAATGGTTTCACCCTGTGCTCCCACCCCACCCTTCCAACATTAAATAAAGTCTTCCCTGGAAATAGAGGGGTCAGTGTAGACAGCATGACCCGACAATGGCCAGCTGGTGCGTTCATCATTTTTGTGTGTGGAGTGTCTCCTGCTCACCGTGGGTGGGGGCAGTGTATGGACTCCAGGGTCAGTGCAAATCCTGCCGCTGTCGCTCAGTAAGTGGTTGCCTTAGGTGAAGGAACTTGCTCACCCAAGTTTCAGTTTCCTCATTTAGAAAATGGAGAGAGTAATAGTATTACCTCATGTGGTTGTGAGAATTCCAATGAGATAATGTCCACAATATTCCTTGAATTTTGCCCTGCCTGGTGTCATTATCGAGGGTGGTGGCAGACGGAGTTAGTGGCCACATTTGGCAGTTCTCAGGACCCTGGCCGCTCCTTGATCCCTGTAGAAACCAGGGTTCAGGCCCCCAGTCGGGCAGGAAACACTGTTCTTAAAGCATTTCTACCCTCCCTTACCCTGAGCGCCCTCTCCATTTTATCATTATTGTAGGAAGCTCTGGCAAATCTCCAGAATGATTTTTGTCCTCACACCTTGCTTCCCTAAAGGAGCCTCCCCTTTCCTGCCTTTGGGGATCCCCTCAGGAACTGGGGCTCCTTCTCTCCTCTGGCCCTAGCCACCCAGCAAAGGAGATTCTTGCTGGGTGACCAGGCCCAGGAGGGGACGTGGCTGTCCTTCCCCACATCCTGGCAGGATCCAGTGCCTGGAAGCAGGTAGGTGGTCGGTCCTGCACTGGAGGGCATCACACTCATGACATCAGCGGTGCTGGGTCTCTAGACCCCCTCTGCCAGCAGGGCATAGGCTGAGGCCAGGAAAGGGGGCCCTGAGCCCCTCCCTGTTCCTGGCACGGAGCCCAGCTGGCAGCACCCCTTGCCACGGCTGGGCTGGGTGCCACATTCTGGGCTGACGCCAGACCTGCCTGGCTCCTTCCCTGTGCAAGGCAGCCCTCCAGTGGGCTGCTGATTTCCCTGATAATGGTGCCCGGGGCGGGGAATGCCGTCTCCGGCCAGGTCCTTGCCATCCCTTCCAACCCTGGAGGAGCAGAAAGGGCATGGAACTCAAAGTCACAAGCCCTCAGTTCTAGTCTCGGCTGTGCCCCATCAACCCAGTGGCCTTGGGCAGCTCGCTCCCCTTTCTGAGTCTTCCGTTCTTCACCCGAAAAACGAGGACACAGACTAGGGGATTTCTAGAGCTCTCTCCAGGACGGCTGGTTTGTGGTTCCAGCTTTTGCCAATCCTGCTGGCAAGGTGAGCTGTGCTCAGAGACCCCAGGAGGGGCTCTGCCTCTGATCCCCCAAACTCTGCAGCACAGGGCCTTCCCCCAGCTGAGGCCAGGGCCGCTGGTCCTTGCCACAGCTTCAGCGGGCGAGAAAGGCCTGGAAGACCTCCTCCTTGTCAGATAGGAGGAAAATAAGTACTTCCCAAAGGAGTGGGTGCCGGATTCAAACGCCATGCAGGCACTGATGCCCAAGGGCAAGGCTTGGCGAACCATGGCTCTTGGCCAAATCCAGCCTATATTACTCTGACCCATGAGCTAAGAATGATTTTTATAGTTTTAAGTAGTTGGGAAAAATTCAAAAGTTGAAAGTAATATTTTGTGACACTTGAATATTATATAAAATGCGAATTTTCGTGTCCACAGTGAAGGTTTACTGGAACATAGCCACACATTCATTTACATCTTGTCTGTGGGTCCTTTATGGGGATAGAGCTGTATAATGGCAGAGACCATATGGCCACAAAGCCTAAAATACTGACAGTCTGGCCTTTTACAGGAAAGTTTGCTGACCCTTCTCAAGAAAACCATAGTTCTCCCAAAGTTTGCACTAAATAGTTCTAGAATCTACCTAAAAATACTTTTTTTTTCATTTAAAAAGAAGCGTTAACTTCTTCTTTTAACATTAGCAGTGAATGTTCATTATGGAAATATTAGAAGATGCAAATAAGCAAAAAGAAGGTATTAAAATCACCCATAATTCTGCTACCCTGTTATATAACTACTGTTAGCATTTTAACTTAGATCCTTCTGGAATATATATATGTTTGTCTGTGTGGGTATATATATACACACACACACACACACACACATATATATATTTATATCCTTCTGGATTATATACAGTGTATTTACATGTATTTATATAGTGTACATGTATGACACATGTATATCTAGCACACATACAGCTTTTACAAGTTGTACACAAATGCCCTTTTCATTTAAATACACATCTCAAACTATTTGCTATCTCGGGGACTGTCTTAGGCCCAGTGGGTAACTCTAGGATCTCAGACCCTAGGGGAACATCTAGACCGAAATGCCCAGCAGGCAGTTGGGCCTGTGTGTGTGAGGCTCAGGGACTTGGTGGGGCCAGAGCTGTGGATCTGGGAGTCATCAGCACATGAGTGGTGGTTTCCACCACAGGAGAGCATGAGGTCACCAGGATGAGTGTAGATGGGGAGGAACAAAGGGCCAAAGAGGGAACTCTCAGGAGCGCCGACATTCAGGGACAGGTAGAGGAAGTAAGTCCACCAGACAAGGGAGGGAGAAAGAAGCAGGAGAACCAGAAGGCTGGGGGAGGGGAAGACAAGCCAAGAGCCTGGGACAGTGCCTGGTGCTGAGTGGGTACTTGTGAAGTGAGAGAGGGTCTAGGAGAAACCAGCGCCACCCCTGAGCTCTGGGTGGTGGGTGCCGCTGATGGGACGTTTAAAGAACAGGTGAACAACTGCAGGATGTTCAGAGGCATCCCAGAGGGGGCCTTGGAGACAGAGAGGAGCAGGGAGGTGGTCCAGGCCGAGGCGGCCGCCTGGGCCCAGCTTGGTGAGAGGGAGGCCATGCTGAGTGTGAGGAAGCCAGCTTGCCCTAAAGGATGGAGAATGTTGGCCAGGGTCCTTCAGAATGTGGGCCTGGCGTTGTTGGGCCAAACTAGTGGCGGTGGAGGGCTGGGAGTGGAGTATAAATAGAAATGTGGTCTGGAGGTGCTGGGAAACCCTCCCCTCCTGCCCTCCCTGCTCATGAGACTGAGCAGTCCCCCGGGATGCCAGAGCTTGAAGGCCCCTGCCGTTCTGTTGCTAAAGTTGGACATGGCGAGAAAACCAAAGAGACGTTAACAAAGATCCCATGACAGGTTCTTCAATCTGGACAAGGGAAGGCTGAAGGAGAGGTGACCTGGATGCCTTTATTTCTCCTCCTATTGATGGAATAGAGGATGGTGGGCATCAGCATCTGTCCTTAAGCAAACAGAGAGGAAACAGTTGTGAGCTATTTCCATTAGGATTTAGGAAGAAAGACCTAAGAAGAGGTTCCAGACTCTGGAATTTTAAAAACCCTGGGTACTAGGTGAGGGACCTTCCTTGAGGGTCTTTAATGGATGCTGCTAAGAGGAGTGGAAAAGGGTCTTCTCTGTCTGGGAGGTGAGGCAGGCCTGGTCTGGAAGCAGACATGGGAGACAGAGATCTTGCCTGCGCTGGCTCCTTGCTCCAGCCTCTGGTCTGGGATGTTATGCACGGCCAGGACCACAGTTGACAGAAGGGCACCTTGTCCCATCTTATCACTTAGAAATCCAGAGCCTCCACAAAGATTACAGGCCAGCCTTAGCTGGGTCTCCAGAAAAGGCTGAAAAGAAAATACCAGAAGATGATATACGTGACTTCATTCCTTGAGCCTCAGGAAGCCAAAAAGAGCAGAGTATCAGCAAGGCTGATGTGGGGCCCACACCAATGGGGCGGGGGGGGGGTTGGTCAGGAGGGGTCATCTGTAGGGGTTGAGGCCAAGGTCTGAGCCTGGGTAGTGCACCTGACCTGTGAGGCCCTGGAAGTCTGCCCCTAGGGGATGGGAGCCCATGAGGAGGGCCCCAAGGTCTGCCAAGCCCCCTCTCCACAAGCCCTGGAGGCCCCAACTCGGTGCATGTTCAGTTGGTACCTCTCTTTAGGATTGTTTCCATCCCCTGTCCATCCCTCACTGTGCTGTGGCACCTGCCAACCCTGAGGCCTCCACAGACCTCACTGGGGGAGTAGCTGCTGGGCAGGAAGCTGCCCCCTCTGCCCCAGCCCACGCTCCCCCCACTGCCATGGGGAAGAGTTGGCTGGAGAAGGAGGGCTAGGTTACAGATGAGGCTTGGAGTCCAGTGGGCAACTGACAGTCTCCTGGCAGCCCTCTTACCTCCAAATAGCTCCCAGAACCAGGAATTTTCAGCTTTCATAGATTTGCTCACTGATCATTTGAGGGTTTGCTTGGTGCCAGGCCCCATGTCAGGCACATGGGGGTGTAATGATGAGTCAGACCCAGTTTTTGCCCTTAACAAGCCCACAGGCAAACTAGGGAAACAGACAAACAAGCAGTTACAGTACAGGGAGCCAAGGGTGCTACTTGGGGACATCCAGAATGTCGTGGGAGCACAGACAAGGGGCCCCCACCTGGCTGGGCCAGCAGGGTTTCAGGCTAGAGAGGACATGAGGGGCATCGTAGAAGGCATCCAGGAAGAGGTCATGCCTGACTTGAGCCTTGAAGCTGGGAACACTTTGCTGGCTTTCCCCTTGTCCCTGGCCCATAGGTCCCTGGGTTCCAGTTCCCACTGAGAGCCAGGAGAACCGAGGAGGAAAGATGTCCTAGGGAGTCCAGGGCTGGTTGACGGACCCCCGGGCTTGCTCTAGTGTGCCCAGAAAGAGGGCAGGGCCAGGCCATCCCCGTGGGCTCAAGTCCCACCTGCTAAGAGTGGGGCTGGCCTGACAAGGAGAAGATAAACGTAGAAACAGGTCCCTGGCCTGCCTGAGAGTGGAAGGGTCTGCACACAGACAGACAGAGTGTTCTGGGGGTTCAAGGTGCCAAAAGGTCTTTGTCTTCATTGACCCTAAGGTTTAAATGTCTACAGAGGAAAGAGGCTTGAACAAGTCATTATGGTGCACTGGCTATGGTCTAATTCAGCCGTGTGTTCATTCATTCCACAAACACTGGCTGAGCACCTGGTAGGTTCCTTCCACCATGAGGCGCTGGGGAAGCAGAGCTGCCTGAGACCACGCTCTTGCCATGAAGACATCACCATCTAGTCACGAATGTGCACAGGCTGCTCTGGAAGCATCTCATTTTACCTTGAGGGAGGAGCGGTGGCCACGTGCGGCTTCCCAGGGGAAGCAGCACTTGAGTTGAGTTTGGCAGCGGTTTTACCTAGGGAAAAATGAGGAAGGGCATCCCAGGCCAAGTGAAGGTTCATGTGGGCCGTGAGTGTGGTTTACCCTGAGGACGCCAAGTACATTTCATAAAGCTGGACCCCCCAGGGAGGGGTGAGAGCTGAGATAAGGAGGAGACAGGGATCAAAACACAGGAGGCCTAATCTTCTGGCCACTGGAGTTTGGACTTTTTCCTGAGGGTGGCGTTAATATTGAAGGATTCAAAATAGGGAAGTGACATCATCAGAAAGCAACTGGGAAAGTTAGGTCTCGCAGCCAGTGGCAATTGGATAGGAGGTTAGGCATTATCCCCATTTAGCAGACAAGGAAACTGAGGCATGGGTGTCTTCCCAGGTCATAGTGCTAGTACGTGGGAGAGCTGGGACATCTTCCATGACTCCAAACTGTAGAGGATTTTGGAGAGCAGGCCTGGGCAGCACGTGGCCCTCACTGCGGGACTTTTGCATCAGGTAGGATGCCGTGGAGGCTGGTGGTGCATTTGTCCAGGGCAGGGGCCACCCTGAGCCCCAGACGCTTCGCCTCCTGACCGGCTTCTTGCAGGTTAGTCCTGCTTGCTCCTGGAAGGCCTTCCCTGCCTGCTTCCTGCATTCCAACAGGGGCTGTGAGAATCTTCTCTGAGCTCTGTCCCTGTGTCCAGAGCATCTGTTCACTGGCAGAGTGGCCACAGGCCTATCTGTCCCCTTAATTCTGGCCACTCAGAAGGCCCCAGGCTGACAGCCTCTCTCATCCAGGCCGGAGCTCACGGAATGAGGTGAGTGATGAGGGCTCCAGGGCTTCTGCTTCTGCTTCTGCCACTGCCTCTCAGCTCCAGGCAGTCGTGCGGTGACTGGCTTCTCCTGAGGTTTGTCGCAAACTAGGGAAACTAAAGCCTCAAGCTGTGCAAGGCAGGGTCAGTTAGAGGATGAAGGAAGAGATGGTATCTGCTGGCTCCCTGCAGGCACAGTTCTACTGGAAGGAGGGAGTGTCTCTGAAGTCTCAGTTCATGATGTCTGCAGACTTGGTCAGCCGTGGCCTCTAGTTGTTTTGAAACCTGCCCAAAGGCCCAGAGTGGCTGAGTGGCTGAGGTGGGGGCAGGAAGTGGGCAGCAGAGAATGTCATAAGGATCCTAGCTGGTGGTCAGCCTTTGGGACCAAGGGTCAGACCCTCTGGGCTTCAGAAAGTGGGCAGTTGGAAGTTACATCCTTCCTCCCCTGTCCCTGAACTCACAGAGACTGAGCGCTTAAAGAAAAGAAAACAAAGCAAAAAGAGGGACTTGAAAAAGTATCTAACGTGCCTGGAATGCAGTAGGTGCTCCATGTGCTGGTGCAACAGCCAGCCAGGCCTGCTGTATGTGACCAGCACTAGGTACAGGAATCAAAGCACCCCTGGTGAGGGAGGCACGAGGAAAGTCCCCCCTGTGATCCTGTGGGTGATGTACTTTCACCACCAGATGGGCACCCTGCGGTCCTAGGGGGTCTGGGAAGCTTCTGAAGACCCAGGACCTGAACTGCATGCTGTGTTGGGGAGTGGGGAGAGCAGAGCCCGAGAGGAACGGGAGGGCAGGTCTTGAAGGACCTTGGGTTGCAGGCTTTATTGTGAATGGGACTTTATTCAGGAGGAAGGCAAAGGGGCTTCTCAAAGAGTTCTCTGAGGAATCTCAGAGCCTGGCTTCCTGGAGGTTAGGAAGTGAAGCTGACCTCCGCCCTCTGCCCCAGTCTGCAGCCAAACTTCTGTGAGAGGGAGGCTGTGGCCCAGCTTCCCTGGATGCTCTGTCCATCTCCTTTTCTGCCTCCATGGTCTCCCGGTCTGGGTCACAGCCTAGAGGCAGGTGTTAGTTCTGGGGCCTGGCAGAGGTTGTCCAGGGGGTGGGGAGCAGCAGGCCACCTCTGCACTACCTGGATGATGGGCCCGTGGGCCGGCCTGGCCTGCCCCGTGGATGAGAGCAGTCAGCCAGGAGGCCCAGGTCCCCTGCCCGACGTGGCCCTGCCAAGTTGCGTCAATAATTGGGGGGACCCCTCCTACCTGGCCTTTCCCTCTCCATCTGGTGGCTCAGGCCTGCCGATTGCCAACCATGTTCCCTGTTCCCTGTTCCTCTTCCGTCCCAAGGCTTCAAAGTGCCTTATGGGCTATAAGAACGTCTGTGAGGGATGTGTTTGATGAGCTTTATATGGGCCTCTTTTCTGGTACATTTTTACATCTGTGCAGGAAGTTGAGAGAAAAAGAAAAGGAGAAAAGAGAGCTAACATTTTCTGGGTGTCTTCCTTGTGTCAGCTCACTCAGCATCCCCACTCAGACATCCACTGGACATGAAACACATGCCTAAAACCCCACCCAGACCTCCAATCCCACCATCCCTCATCCCCACAATGGCCTCCCATCCTTCCAGTTGCTCAGGCCAAACCCTTCAGAGTCCTGCTTGACTCCTTTCTCACACGCCATATACAATCTGTCCGCAAATCCCTCTGGCTCCACTTTCAAAATATACCCAGAATCCAGCCACTTCTCCCCACCTCCACTGCTCTACGCTTCCCCCAGCCATCACCTCCTCCTCCCATCACCAAGCTCCCTGCTGCAGCCCGAGGGAGCCTATTAAAACCTAAATGGGATCAAATCACTCATCCCCGCAAACCCTCCCAAATCCCGAGGGGCCCCAACATGATCAGCTCTCTTCTCCAGCCACACTGCTGTTCCCAGACCGTACCAAACTCAATTCCGCCTCAGGACCTTTGCACCTACTGTTCCCTTGCTGACCTGCTTCCCCCAGATTCTGTATGACTAGCTCCCTCCCCAGTGCCTACTCAGAATTTTTCCCAGAAGATGTCACCTTCTCAGGGAAGACTTCCTGACCACCCTATTTGAAACTGCAACATCCCACCTCTCACACCCCATCCCTCTTTCCTGTTTTATTTTTCTCTGTTGCACTTGTCACCATGTAACATGCCGTATATTTTATTTACTTATTTTCTTTGTTGCCTCTCCCCACCCCCATTAGAGTGTCAGGATTAATGAGGGCAGAATTAATGTCTGTTTTGTTCACAAGTGGATTCTCAGGGTCAACAACAGTGCCTGACACGTAGCAGATGTTCAATAAATAATTGTTGAATGAAAGACTAGAGCCAAAGCTATGAGCGATGGTGTCACTGAATCGCCGTCATCAGCCTGCTAGTGGTAGCACGGGATTGGAAGCTGGGGTTGTCTGACTTTAATTCAGGGTGGCGGTGGAGGAGACCTGCAAGGTAGAAAACCGCACTTACAGCCTAGGCCACAGGGAGGGGCAGAGTGGGGGAGTTCCAGTTAGGAGAAGAAAGGAGCAATGTGGTCACTGAGTCTGTGTACTTAGCAACAGCCAGGAAATTGCTGCATGATTTTGAGCAAGTCAGTTCCCCTCTGGGAGCCGCGTTGTCCTCCACGGGCGAGCCAGGGAGGGTTAGAATGGGGGTTCTGTGAGTGCCCGCTCCTGCTGACACTCCAGGAGTCCAGCCCTTTCTCGCGGGGCACATAGCGGCCTCTGGGCAAGTGTCAGTTTCCTCTCGGCCTGGCTCCTCCTTCCTCCTGTGCTACCCGCTTCTCTGGCACCAGCAGGAAGTGCTGGGTTGGCTGGTATGTGCCCAGGAGGAGGCGATGGGAGGTAGGCCGAGAACTTTATGGACTCACCTGGGCAGGAGGGAAGGCCTGGTTGGGGGTCTGCCTGCCCACCCCTGCAGCTCCTGAGGGGGACTTCTCCTTCAGCATTCCCCCACCCCACCCGGCCAGGCCAGCGTCCTTGGACGCCCATCTCCCTCTTCCCCTGGCACCAGTTGCCCGGGGACAGCCCCAGATGGCTCCCTGGCCCTGGGGACAAAGGCCACACTGTGCCCAGCCCTGGGCTGGCTTCAGGCTGGGTCACACTGAGCCCTTCTATTCCCAGATGGGGGTGAGGGGCAGACGGCACGAAGGTAACAGGCCTTTTTCCTGTCGCCCTTCCCCCCTGACCCTCAAATCTGAGGAACTGACTCTCCAAAGAAAGAAGTCACAGAGGCATCTTGTGTCCTGAGGTAGGGAACAACAGACCATTCACTGCCCAGCCTGCCCTGTCACACCCAGACCCTGCCGGGTTCAAGGCCCCAATTGTCCCCATCCGAGGGCAGCGTCCACTCTGCATGGTCACCACCCCTGCCGCCTGCTCCCCTGCCACCCTCAGGAAGTCCATCCCTACATCTGACCGCCATCGCTCCTGCTACAGTGACAGCCACTTCCTCTCAGTCTCTTCTCAGGCCGGGTGCAGAGCAGCTGGTTCCCATCGTCCGCATTGCTTGGCTCCACGTTCCTGCTCAAGTGAGCCGTCCCCAGTTTCACCGTCCACATGCTTCCTGGTCCCACTGGTGTCTCCTTGCTGCTAACAAGGAGGGCAGGTGCAGTTCAGGCTGCTTCTCCTTTGTCTTGTAGAGATTGGGGGCCTCACTCACAGAAGGCTTTTGATGAGCTCCCCTCTCCCTCCCCTACAGGCAAATGCAAGGGCGTGAGATATATGGCAGCTACTGGTGGATTCCTGAGCCACAAACCCAATGTGCCATCCCATAAATCCCAGACTGTAGGATGGCTTTATGGGAGGCCTCTTTTTAGAAGAGGGCGTGACTGGCCCCTTTTGGCAGAGCCCAGACCTCAGGGAGCCAAGTGCCCAGTCGCCCCACCCCCTAGGATGACCATGACTGAGCTTGGGGCATCGGTTTGTGCAGGGCAGATATTTTCTCCCCTTCTGGTGGGTCTCCTGCTCCACTCAGCATTCCTCCACCTTCCTGTGCCTCCGCAGCTTCGAGGATTCCTCATCTCAGCCCATTAGTGCGATCTGGAAACCTGGGCAGATTACCATCCCTTACCTAGACCTCAGGTGCTTCCCAACCATGGCTCCAGTGTTCAGATCATTGGGCATGGGTTTTATTCATTTGTTTGTTTGTTTTTTGGCCACCCCATGCAACTTGTGGGATGGGGGATGATTTTAAAAAATGAATTTTCCCAGGCACCATCCTCAGAGCCTCAGTTCCAGAATCTGAGGGCAAAGCCCAGGCATCTGAACGTTTCCCAATACTCCCTGCTGATGCTGATGTTCAGCCAACTTGTAAACAGTTGATCTGTGCGATGGGGACATCTCCACTCTCCTGTCGTGTGGGAAATATGAGTCAACAGGCAGGGCGTGTCGAGGTCCTCTTGTCACTGGAGCCTACACGCTGCCACCATCATGAAGCCCCCCTATGCACCCCCATCCCCGGCTGGCTGCTCACAGGAGTGAGGTGGGTGGAAGCCTCTGGGAGCTTCCTGTCCATGAGAATCCTGCAGATGACAGGCCCGGACACCGCACAGAGCCAGGAGGAGTGGCTGAGGTTGGCTGGCAGGAATGAGCTTGGAGATGGAGAAGTAAGAAAGTTCCAGGCTGGTGGGCTTTGCAAGGAAGCTGGAAGAAGAAGAGCTTTCAGCTACCTTCTCATCAAAGGAGGCCTCACAGCCCCCAGGTTCCTTGAGAAGAGGGACCAGGCTTTACTCACCGCTAACCCCAGTGCCTAGTGTAATGCTTGGCACTTCATTTGTTGAGCCAAACTGAGTGAGACTTCATAGCCCACTGACAGAGATAGGCTCGGCTGGCAGTGCAGACCCAACGCCTGTACTCTGAGAGGTGCCAGCCTGACGAAGGAGTGCCTGGCAATACCCAGTCTCTGGGCTCAGGGGAGCTGGAGGGCCACAACTTAGCTGCATTTGGGGACAGCCAGGGAAAGGACCCTTTCCAGGCTGGCTGAGTACAGAAGGATGTGATCCATAAACAAAGTAAACATGTTACTGACCCATAATCCCTTAAACCAGGATTCAGGAGGGGCCTGGTTGCCTTGGCAACTGGTTACTGGCCAGTGCCAGTGCTGAGAGCATCCTCTGGAAATGGGCTGTGCTTGGTGCATGGGTAAAAGCTGGGAGAGGGTGCAGGATGGCCCCCTCCCATCACAGGGCTAGCCCTGATGGCTTCATGGCAGGCATGGGTGGGGGCCCTTGTGAGGCCTCTTGATCCCAGCCCCACTGTAGCTGAGGGAGAAGGAGGCAGAGTAGAAATGAGGGGGTGGCCACACTGGGAGCTTATGAAACCATGGAGGGGAGGGGAGGGGAAGGGGGGAAAGGGAAGGGAAGGCATGACAGCCCCACTCTGAGTTTTCAGGGCAGAACAGAGAAGGAAGGGTCTATGGGAAGAAGCAGTTGCACAAGTCTCATTGGGAGGCCAGCGGGTGTCCCCTCACTCAGGGGGCAAGAGGGCTGAGGAGCCGCAGGGAGGGAACCTCTTCTCGCTGGGGAGGGGGCCCTGGGGTGAGCAGAGCAGCCCATCCCTCTCCTTCATCATGTTCTCTGCAGTAGACACCCTGCCTGCTGGGGTTCTGGTGCGGAAGGGGCCGGCAGTGCTCAGCCTCCCCTCCCTGGGGGCCCTGTCTGTTTCCGGTAAATTTCTGTCTTTCCCTTGAGACATTCAACTGCTCCTGACCTCCCATATTTCAGCAGGAGGGATGGGGCTGGGCCAGCTCAGATGCATACATCCTCTCCCTTGTCCCTTTCCTCTCTTTTCCTGTCTCCTGGGGATCCAGGACAAGCGGGAGAGGGACTCCCAGGTGTCAATATTAGGATGAAATGGGGTTTGGACCAGACTGCGTTACAAGGGTGTAGGCTAAGCTATGTTCAGCTTATGGGCATCAATCAGTAAGGCTTACTGGCTGTTGACATATTCAGCCTCCTCCATGCAAGTTGATAAAGAGCTGCTGGCCCTAGGGCCACCCGGTTCTGGTGTCTTCCCTGCCACCCCTGGCCTCCTTCCAGAACTCTCTAGACCTCCAGCAGCTAAAAGGTTACCATCTGGCCCTGGGGAGGCCTTCAGGATCCTGTTGGCACATCAAGCTGCTATTATGAGCAGTACTTTGCTGTGCTTCCTTAATATTCCCTGTGAATATCTCCCCAGGGACAGGGAATCCTGGGGGGATGAGATTCCCGAGGAGGAAGAGGGTTAGGAAGATGCAACCCTGGCCCCTGAGTGCGGGGCGACAGAGCTTGATGGGAAGACCCAGAATTCACATTTGGTGTCGACTGGACCCATTGCCGTGTTCTCACCCGCTCTTCTCACTTTTGTCCCAGGACCCTGCGGCCTGCTGCCTGCTGATCATGAACAAAATGAAGAACTTTAAGCGTCGCTTCTCCCTGTCAGTGCCCCGCACCGAGACCATCGAGGAGTCCTTGGCCGAGTTCACAGAGCAGTTCAACCAGCTCCACAACCGGCGCAATGAGGGTGAGGGGTCTGGGGCCCTTCCCCCGCCCCTCCCCACCCGGCATCCCCCCTGCCCCTCCCCACCGTCCCTGACACACCGTGACACACAGCACGGCTGGCCTCGGGGCTGGCCTTGGTCCGGGAAGGGCAGAGTGAAGTCTCCTCCCCACCCCTGTGCCGGGGCAGAGGCAGGGAGGGTGGCTGATGCCTCTCCGTCTCAGGCCTGCAGCTCCGTCCTCTGGACAGAGACCCCCAGCCAGAGTCCAGCACCTTCTCCCCCGCAGACAGAGGGGAGGACCCCGGGCAGCTGTCCCCTGGCATGCAGTACCGGCGGCAGAACCAGCGCCGCTTCTCCACGGAGGTGAGGGGCTCCAGGCTCTACGACACATCCACAAATGTATGCCCAGGAAGGTGGTTGCCTTGGAGCCAGACTTCATGGGTTCAAATCCCGGCTCTGCCACTGATTAGCTCTGTGACCTTGAGCAGGCTACGCAACCTCTGTGTACCACAGTCTCCTTGTGTTAAAATGGTCATCGAGAAGATTAAATGAGAATATATGCCACGTGCTCAGGACATTCCTGGTACATAGCAAGGGCGAGACAATTTGACTATTGGTCTTATGACCCACATACATGTGCCCAAGTGTGTGAAAAATATGCTTACAGAATCGCAGTGTCTGCAGGAATCTCATTCTACAGATGGTGACTCTGAGGTCCAGAGAGGGAAAGGGACCTCCTAAGGTCACACAGCAACCCCTGGATGTCCATGTATGTCTCAGCACATCTTTGAAGCCTCACAGCCTCACAGTTCAGTCCTGCTGGGGTTGTTCACAGGGAAAGCCAGGCCCAGGGCCAGAGGCGAGGGTCCCACAGCCCTAGCTACCCTGGAGCAAACACTGGCACCCCTGTCTCATCCTGGCCACTGCAGGACATCAGTAAGAGGCTCTCTCTGCCCATGGACATCCGTCTGCCCCAGGAATTCCTCCAGAAGCTGCAGCTGGAGAGCCCAGACCTGCCCAAACCTCTCACCCGAATGTCCCGCCGTGCCTCCCTGGTGAGTCCCAAGAGGGTCAGAGGTCGCCTGGGTGGAACACCCTCTCCCCTGCAAGACATCAGTCCTGGTTTTGCATGTCCTAGCTGAGGCCTGTAGCAGTTTCCAAGGAGGTTTCTGGGCCTCTGGCGCCACCTGCTGGCCGAGAGGATTCCCATAGCTGGTGCTCTTGGTCAACCTCCATTCCCTAGTTGAGCCCCACCAGTGCTGGAGCTGAGCTCCAAGCCCCCTCTGGGTTCCAGAGTCTTCACCAGGGTGAGGTCAATAAACCAGCTGGCCCGTGTTTCCAAGTCTTGGCTGCCTATCAGATTTCCCTGGGAGCATCTTACAAAACACAGATTCTGGTCCCCAGTCCAGATACCTACAGAATCAAACTCTGGGTGGTGGGGCCCAGGAATCTGTATTGTTAAGGGTTGGGTACTACTGAGCTGGAGCAAGTGTGCTGATGAGAGAGGCTGTAGGGAGGTGGGTTCTGAACTGGACCCCAAGGTACAGTGGAGAAAAAGGCACAGTTCCTGCCCTTGAGGGACTTCTGAGCAGGATGTAGACAGACAGGTGATAAAGGCCTGTGGCAATCCCAGGACTACAACCCTGGGCTCTGCACCCTCCACTGCCACAGGAGAAAGAAACTCACACTTCCAAGGCCTCCCTCCTGTATCACAGGGACAGAGAGAAGCGGAGAGGGAGGATTTGGGGCTGCCCTCACCCTGCTAGCCTCAGACCCCCTGGGGGTCTCATTCCCTTTCCACCTGGAGGCTGGGGGTGGGGAGGTGTACTCTATGTGGGACAGCTGGGGCTTTCAAGCTCACAGGACCCTATGTCTCTCCCTCTCAGTCAGATATCGGCTTTGGGAAACTGGAAACATACGTGAAACTGGACAAACTGGGGGAGGTAAGAGGCTGGGTTGGGTGTTCTCCAGGCTGCCAGGCGGGATGGCTAGGAGGAGGAACAGGGTCCTCCCCAGCCTTCCCCAATCTGCGGTCACGCTACCCCTGTCCCACAGATCTCGCCATGCAGTCTGGCCCAGCCTTTGGCAGGTGTTAAGGTGGGCCCAGGTCCTGGAGGAGGGCATGAGGATGGAGTGGCTGATGGGCTCTGGGGCAGAATCCAGTCTTTTTTTCCCTGCAAATATTTCTTGTCTGGGATCAAATCCCAACTCCTCCTTTTACCAGCTCCGTGGCCTGGTGTGAGCTATGTGACCTCCCTCTGTGCCTTGGTTTCTTCCTCTGCCAAATGGAGATCCCTAATTGTTCTACCTCATAGGGTGTTGTGAGGACTGAGTAGGTCACTATAAGCTTTTGTGCTGTGTAATTATTAGCTATTTCCGTAAACACTGTGCTGGGCTTTGTGTTCCAGGCTGGGGGTGGGCAGTGGTTTACAGAGAGGAGGAGGATGTGGCCCTTTCCTTCCAGGAACCCAGAGGAGACCTATATGTAAACATCAACAGAATATAAGGAAGAACAAAACTGGTGTTATAATAGAGGGACATCTTGCCTGCTGGGGGCTTACAGGAAGGACAGTTCCTTCTGACCGGGAAGGGGTTAGGGACAGCTTCACAGAGAAGTGGGCTTTGGAAGAAACAGAATTTCAGTGAAGGGGGGGTAGGGAAGGGCGGTCCTGCCAAAGTCATGGCCCAAGCAGAGGCACAAAGAGGAGGACATTGGACAGAGGAGAGCGGGGCCTGAATGTGGCTGGGCTGCTGGGGTTCTTGTTCCCAGGGAACCTATGCCACAGTCTTCAAAGGGCGCAGCAAACTGACAGAGAACCTCGTGGCCCTGAAGGAGATCCGGCTGGAGCATGAGGAAGGCGCGCCCTGCACTGCCATCCGAGAGGGTACAGCATCCTAGGGTCCTGTAGTCTTGGGGCTCCTGGCAGGAGGGGTTCTTGGCCTGAGCCCTGGTGGCAGCCTGGGGGCCAAGGATCATTGCTGGAATGGGGACTCCTGAGGCTGATCCCAGGAGGAGAGGGTATGAGGGGCATATGGGGCCTAAGGGACCCAGGCAGGCCTGTCTCCCCATAGTGTCTTTACTGAGGAACCTGAAACATGCCAATATTGTGACCCTGCATGACCTCATCCACACGGAGCGCTCCCTCACCCTGGTGTTTGAATACCTGGTGAGTTGGGGTAGGGGTGAGGGGGGGAGAGGGTGGGGGTGGCCCAGGCCTTGTTCTGGAATCAGGTTCTCAGATGCTCCCGTGCAGGAATGGTCCAAGGGCCCAGGCTTAGGGGCAGCTCAGAGCCAGGGACCTGTCCCACTCCTCGGCTTGGGCCCTGCCCAGGGAAGGGCTCCTGGCCAGGCGTCAGGTCAGGGCGAGCGCTGAGCCAGGCCCTGTGTTCCAGGACAGTGACCTGAAGCAGTATCTGGACCACTGTGGAAACCTCATGAGCATGCACAACGTCAAGGTAAGAGCCTCCGTGTCATGGACCTCCGCGCTCTAACGCTGAGCGTTAGGTTCCCTGTCTGTCAAATGGGAGCATGAGTTACCTGCCAGGGTGAAGAGAGGCTTCCGGGGAAATTCAGAGGGATGAATGACCTCGTCTGTGTGCGTACATCCCCACACAGGCAGGCTTCCTGGCCCAGTGTGGCGCCTCTCAGCTCCCCGGCTGGGGTACTCTCTCCTCCCCCACCCTCCTGCCTCCTCTGTGCACCTGGTGCCCTGCCCTCTGGATGGGATTCCCTGGGGTGGATGGGGCCCGGGATGCGGCTTCCACGCAGGCAGGAGAACCAGGTAGCTCTCCAAGTACCTCACCTCCACCCAGTCTTGTCCCCATCGCCGTCCCAGCCACGGGGAAGAGGCGCAGGGTTCCTCCCTTCCCCCCTCCCCTCCGTGGGCCATGCTCCCACCTTGCACTGCTTCCTTTCTTTTCCCTCCCCAAGATTTTCATGTTCCAGCTGCTCCGGGGCCTCGCCTACTGCCACCGCCGCAAGATCCTGCACCGGGACCTGAAACCCCAGAACCTGCTCATCAACGACAGAGGGGAGCTGAAGCTGGCCGACTTCGGTGAGCGCCAGAGCCCACAGGGCTGGGGCAGGGTGGTGGAGGAATCTGACGCAGTCTCCTCAGGATGTGGGCACTGTCCGGGGTGGGGGCGGTTCAGTGACGGGTCTGTCCCTAGGACTGGCCCGGGCCAAGTCAGTGCCCACGAAGACGTACTCCAATGAGGTGGTGACCCTGTGGTACAGGCCCCCCGACGTGCTGCTGGGGTCCACGGAGTACTCCACCCCCATCGATATGTGGTAAGCAAGCGCTGTGGGACTGGGCGGGGGGGTGGGGAGGTGGGGCAGGGGCTTCCGCACCTGCGACTCGCTTTTGCTGCCCCAAGGGCCTCTGCGAAGGACTGTCTAACCTCTTTTGAATAAAAGCCATGTGGTATCCTGTTGAACTGGATGTTAAAGAATTGAGGGCTTCCCTGGTGGTCCAGTGGTTAAGACTGTGCTTCCAATGCAGGGGACGCGGGTTCGATCCCTGGTCGGCAAACTAAGACCACACATGCTACATTGCATGGCCAAAAAATAAAATAAAGAGAAGCAAGTTTACGGGGGGAAAAAAAAAAAAGATGCATTAAAAAATAAAATAGAATTAAGTCAGAGCTACATTGGGGTTTCCCTGGCTCTAAATAGACTCTCTTAGGCTGTGCTTCTGAAATATTCGCCCAGGGGTACATAGGGGGTTACCAGAGGGTACAGGAGGGCCCCCACAGTAAATATGATGAATCTTACCCAAGCATGAGTTCTACTGAAAAATTTAGAAGGGATACTTTTTTTCTTAAAATTAACGCACGTATGATTCAGTGTAGAAGGAAAAGATGGCCGAACTTTAAAGGTAAAACACAGTTTTCTGATGAATGGCTGCTGTGCCCTACAGCAGGGGTTTCCTTGGAGAGTGGATTTGTGGACTTCTCTCTTCCAGAGGGGCACATGATGGAAAGTTTGAGACAACACTGCTTGAAGAGCTCCCTCATGGGTGCTGGCTATGCAGACCCAAATCCTATAGAGTGAAAGGGGAGAGATCAAAGCGTCCTAGAGCCCTGAGAAGCCCCCAGAGGGAGGCTGGAGTGGGTGGCTGTGCTGTGCTAGGAGCCTCTGCAGCCCTGGGCCACCCACCCCGGTGCCATGACCCATTTGAGTCACTGTGGCAGGGCATCGTGGTGGAGCAGCGCTAGGAAGCGCGGGTGCAAGGAGGTCCAGCCTAACGCCGCCCCTGCCCATTGCTCCCTGCAGGGGCGTTGGCTGCATCCATTACGAGATGGCCACAGGGAGGCCCCTATTCCCCGGCTCCACGGTCAAGGAGGAGCTGCACCTCATCTTCCGACTCCTTGGTCAGTCTCCTGCCGCTCCCTCCCTCTCACCACTAGGGGGCGCCGGAACTCTGTCCAGCCCGGGCGCATATCTGGACTGGGAAGAGCAGCTCCCACCGGATCTCTACAGGGCGGGGCCCCCGGTGGACTCAGTCATTCTATGACCCCACCTCCTACCTTGCACCCCTCCAAGTCGCCCTCGGCTCTGGCCTCTCACCCCTCCCCACCCCTTCTCATCTCCCCAGGGACCCCCACGGAAGAGACGTGGCCTGGTGTGATGGCCCTTTCCGAGTTCCGAGCCTACAACTTCCCCCGATACCTGCCCCAGCCGCTCATCAGTCATGCTCCCAGGTAGCCCCTCCTCCCCACTCCTCCTCTCTGCCTGTGGGCCTGGCCGTCCCTCCCAGAGGTGGCTGTGAGCCCCACCCGTCCCACCCCACCCCCATAGACCAGACCTGTGCCAGCTCCTTCCTCCCGCAGGTTGGACACTGATGGCATCAACCTCCTGACCGGCCTCCTCCTGGTGAGTGTGCCCCCACGCCGACCAGGGCCAGGCAGTCAGAGAGCTGAAGCCCCAAGATCCCAGCCCAGCCCTCCGTCCCACCTGCATGCTGGTGGGCTCAGGAGCCTGAACCGGCTCCCTCACGTACCCTCCACCCACCAGGCCCGAGGGGAGTGCTGGCTTCCACAGACTTCAGAGCAGGTGCACTCCCAACTCAAACCCCAATTCAGACCCTAGCTGTGTAGCTGTGGGCAAGTTACAGAGCTTTTCTGTGGCTCAGTTTCCTCAACTGCAAGGTAGAATGAATCATTCACATTTTGTAAGATGGTCTTGAGGATAAATTGAGGTTACGGAATACACTTAGAATGGTGCCTGTCTTGAATAAGCATACGATAAAGGGTAGTTGTTAGCATTACATGTTAATATTACTATTAAAGCTATGATCTTAGATGCCTCAGCATCTGTATTTCCATCCCAAGAGGAGGTCATTCTCCGAAAGCCCCATTTCTGGTTTTCTCCTGGTGGCTGGAGACCTGAGACCCTGAGTTCTGAGACTGCCTTGGCTTGAGCGGGCAGCTGACCCCAGGGGCTTCTCAGGTTAGACTCTGGCCCTTCCCTTCTTGGTCACATAACTTAGCATGGGAATAGCATTGCCCAGAGGGGTCCCTGCAGTCCCCCACCCTCTGCTTTTCAGTACGAATCCAAGAGTCGCGTGTCAGCAGAGGCGGCCCTGAGGCACCCCTACTTCCGGTCACTGGGGGAGCGTGTGCACCAGCTCGAAGACAGTGAGTGTGTAGGGGAGGTTGGGGGAAGGGGGCTGGGCCACCCCAGAACCAGAGAAAGGGAGCAGCTGGTGTACGAGGGGAGGAAACCCTGTGGATCCAAGGTGCTGCCTGAAAGGCCCAGTTAGGTGCTCCTGGGCCAGTCCTAACTAAGGGGGTGCTCGATGGGTGTGGGGGCCTCAGGCTCCAGGAGCAGGGCCAGCTCCACTCAGCTCTCTCCCGGCCTTTTCCCTCTCTCACCCCAGCTGCTTCCATCTTCTCCCTGAAGGAGATCCAGCTCCAGAAGGACCCAGGCTACCGGGGCCTGGCCTTTCAGCAGCCAGGTAGGGGCTCGTGCCTCCCCCACCTCCTCCTCTTATTAGAGGAGGCCAGGGCAGGCGGCTCCACCCTCTTGAGGAGCAGAGATAGGGCCCAGCAGCCCCTCCTGCGGTGGGAATCGGCGTGGCCTCCCTGACACTGGCCTGTCTTCCGGGGGCCCGTGGGGAGCAGGGAAGGGGCTGGTTTCCCTATCTCCTTGCCAGGCTTCCTCCTCCTGCGTTTCCCTCCTCAACCCCCACCCTAGACAGAACGCTGCATCTGACAGTAGCCCTGATGAAGGTGCACGCTTTTCCTGGTGCATTCTCTCTGCAAATTCTGAGCTCTCTGGCCTCCATCCTGGGAGAACTGTACTTTGTTTCTAGACTAGCTGATGGCCGCAGACATGATAAGTGCTTTCCATGCAGTATCTCATTTAATCCTAAAATACCCCTTGAAATTGGTACTATTAGTTAATGCTCCCCATTTCACAGGCAATGAGACTGAGGCTCTGGGAGGCTAAGGTGCAATTTCACATAGCTAGTAAGCAGAGATGGGATTTGAACCCAGGGCTGACCAGCTCCCAAGCACATGCTCTTGCTGGCTCTATCAGAGTAGCTCTGGAGGATGCCCGTCCCTCCTGATCTCAGGTGACCTTCGGCCCAGCCTTCTCCCTGCAGTCCCACATCTTTCCTTCCATTCTCCAGGGCGAGGGAAGAGCCGGCGGCAGAGCATCTTCTGAGCTGTGCCCACCCTGCTGTGGCCCAAGGGACGAGAGGTCACACTGAGCACAACTGCGGCAGGATGGGGCCCGTGTGGCTTCGGAGGACTGAGGAGTGAGGGCTAACGGCCGGTCCAGAAGACCTCTCGGCAGCCCTGCTGGCCACGGCTGTTTCCTCTCCCTTCTTCCCACATGCCTCCCCAGTGGCCTTGGCCTGGCCACCAACCCCTCCATCACCTTCCCTGGGGCTGGGCATGAGCTGCTTCCCTGGGAGGAGGTGAGGGGACAGGAAGCGATCTCAGACACTTTCCCACTCTAAAGTGCTCAGACACCAGCATGGAACCCACATGGACAGAAGAGTCTAGAGGCTGGGCAGAGCGCTATGCCTTGAACATGGGCACCACCATGCCCAGGGTACCTGCCTGCCTCAGGTTTGGTCGAGTCCCTTTCAGGCCCCTTGGAGCCCACACGTCTTTCCCCTTCTTCCCCCCTGAGAGCAGGAAGCAACATGGCACCTTGTCTGGGACCCTGGAATCCTGGGTGCCAACGTGTGTGCCAAAGCCCACCCCCACCTGAAGGGCGGGTGTCCCCAGAGCAACAGAGAGAGTCGTAGCCCCACCTCCTCTTCTCATCATCCCCCACTTGTCCCCATTCCCCACTCCTCGCCAGAGGCCCCGTATGCTGCTGGACGCCCAGTTGAGTCCAGCGGTGGCCTGGTCCCGCCAGCTGCACTCCTGCCAGCTCAGCCGGGCCCGCCCGTCTCCCCAGTCTGAATGGGATTGCCTTAAATTGGCAGGCGGTAGAGCACGCACTGCCCTTGGAGCTCTGACCCAAGCTCCTACCTTCCACCCTTTCCCGAGAGTGGCTCCTGCTTATCATCCCTGAGCGCTGGTAAGCCAGCCCTGGGCCAGGGTCCCGAGGACGGTACCCAGATATGCAGGGTCACCCTGACACTGGTGCCAGCTCCCTGGGGCTGGCACAGCCTCCCTCGTCCCCTCCTTCCCAGCCCCCGTGGCTCTGTCCTTGCTCCACCCTATCTGGGCACCAGCCTCCCCATGCCCCTGGCCTCCCCAGAGGGCGGTCACCAGAGAGAGAATCAGCACCGCAGTCTGAGGTACAGGAAGGTGGGACAGGACAGGATAGACTTTGATCCCGAGCCCCGAGCCCCAGGGGACTGGGAGTTTTAGGGCCGTGGCCCCGCGAGAAGGCACCCCCCCCCACCCCTATGGAGCACACCTATTCTATTCCCAAAGTCTCCTCAACACTTGGCTGAATCTTGGATGGCGAGGCCAAGGGGTGGCCAGGTCCCCTGCACACCCCCCTCAGCCTGAGGAGCAGCCCTGGAGGGTCTTGGCTTCCCCACAAGTCCCTCCACTCCTCCCCCGCTGTACTGTGAATTTCCTGTGACTCAGCGCAAAGACAGATAATATATTTAATTCATGTTGTACAGAAAGGAGTGAGCAGTCTCATGCTGAAAAGCTGATTTTGACAGATTGATGCCAAAGATGGAGGACAGAAGGCCCTCTCCGGGCCTTCTGAGTGCAGGTGGGGCTTGCTTGTATGTGTATATAAAGTGGAGAGGGAGTTTGGTTTGTGTGTGTCCCTGAACCCACCCTGGGCTATGGGCATGGTGCCCTGCACCCTCCCTGCTGTATTCCGGATGCTGCTGCATTCAGGGCTGGAAGTCAGCTCTGGGTGACCTGGGGTGGGAGCAGAGGAGGCCTGGGGCTCTGTGCTCGGGGTCCCAGCCGTGGCCCAAGCTGGTGCCTGAGGGGTGGGGCCAGCCAGGAGTCCTGAGGAAGGGTCTGGGGTTCTGGCTGCTGTAGCTGACCCTTGTGCTCTCCCAACCAAGTGGCTCTCTGACTTATTAGGGGGGCAAGGAGGAAAGTTCAAGAGAGGGTTGACATGGGGGATGGTCAAGGCCAGGGCAGCAGAACTAGGATACAAACCTCCCTATAATTCTGGCCCAGCAGTAACTGCACAGACCTGACTCCCCTTCCCGCTGCCCAGATGGCCTCTTACCTTGGGTCTGTCCATACCTCCTTTCACACACATCTTCCGGAGTTCTCAGCATCCTGCTCTGTTTTCCATTTCAGTGTCCAGGTTGGTTCTCCCCAAGACCACCCTGAGAATGTCAGGCCCCAAACCTCCTGGCCTTACCTGACCAGTGGCCTTATGTCTGGCCATAAGAACTTTCCAGTTTGCTGGCACACTTGAGGAAGCTTATGCTGAGAGGTTGGGTGATGTCCCCCAAGATCATGGAAGTAAAGAGTGGATCAGGGCCTGATTCTCAGCATGGATTCTGCCAGCCTAGACCTCCTCACCTCTCAAAGGCAGCCGGTCACTAAACTGGAGGACAGTGAGGGCAGGGGCCAGGAGACACATTGGTGGGCACCTGAGTCCGGCCTTTTAGTTGAATTTGGGAGGAGGCTAGCCAAGACCTAAGGTTTGCTAAGCTCCCTACTATGTGCCAGGCACTATGCCTCTCATTTAATCCTCACAACAACCCCGTTTCTCCCCACTTTGCAGGTGAGGACAGTAAGAGTCTCAGGGGTTAGAGGACTTGCCTGCGGTCATGTAGCAAATTAGAATCCCAGGTCTGTCTGCCACTCCAGCCCATGGTCTTCAAAGAGGAGAAGGAGTGAGGAGGGGAGGTGTAGACCAGGCAGAGCCCCAGGAGCCAGAGAAACACACAGCAGGGAAGGCCCCAGAGCAGACACTGCTTTGCTGGAGTGCCTCTTGACACCAGAGACCACCGCTGTATCACAGACAGCAGCACCCATCAGTTTACAGAGGCTTCTGCCCCGTTAAGAGTCTGGGGGCGCAGGGCAGCTGATCTTGCTCAGCTTCTGTCAGGGAGGTTCACTTGGGTGGGGGGTACTTTGGAGGTCTCTGTGGAGACATTAAGGCACGCTGAGCTTCTGCTCTAGAAAGCTTGGGGGTGTTCAGCTGGACAGGCTCCTACCAGCCCTTGTATGTAGTTAGTGCTCAAGGAAAAATGATGTTTCTGGAGAAGGAAGCTGGAGGGGCGGAGTAATTGGTTATGAGCTGCTGGGGCAGAAGGGCTTCGAGGGTCGCCATTGGGCTCTCCGGTGGCCAGACTGCTGCCACACAGGGCACGTGTCCTGGAGCCCTCTGTTTCCTGGGCACCCCCAGCTTCATTCCCACATGCCTTATGGCTGGCTCTCACAAACGGCAGCCTGCCCCATATGCTGGAGTCCCTGGCCAAACCCCCCAGCCAGTCATTTCCCCCTCTGGCCTCACTTTTGCCATGGGCTCCTGGGATGGGTCAGGAGTGCCTGGGGCCCCCGACTGGTCTCTCCCTTTACCATGCCCACTCAGTGAGGTCGTTTGTGCTTTGCCGCAGCTCTGCAGCTGCCGGACAAAAGGTCCTATTTGAGGGTGACAGCAGCTCTCATGCTGGGCTCTGCCCCAGTCCTCTCCCACCCTGGTGGGACCTGGGGCTGGCTCTCCCCTGCCCCACCCCTCCTGTGGGCTCTCAGTCACCCTTTCCCTCTGGTCTGGGCCCAGTGGTCAGGGCTGATGCCCCACAAGCCACCGCTCTCTTTGCCCTGCTAGGCTACGTGGGCCAGCCAGGTGTGAGACACTTGCCAGACCTCCTTTCCTTCCTCCTCAAAGCAGCTCAGCTCCTTTTGGGCCACCTTTCCACCTTCATCTTTGCTCAGACCCCTGCTTCCAGTCTTGACACTCCACAGCACCCGTTGGATCATCAAACCATCAGCCCCATGAACCGGTCACAGCCTGGCCCTGTGCTGGGTGCCAGCACACCGAGGTGCAAGACTCTCCACCCTTGCTTTCCGGCAGTGGGAGCTCAGACCTCCTGGCGTTGATGGCCTTTCATCTCAGCAGATTTTTATTAAGCACCCACTGTGTGCCAGGCACTGTGCTGGGCGCTGAGGATGGGCAAGATCGCCATGCCCCTGTTCTCACAGAGCTTACATTCTAGTGAAAGAGAAAGCATCACCCAAATAAATGGGACACATCAAGGGTCAAATGTGATGAAGCAGAATCAAGCAGAGTCAGGGGAGATGTGAGGGCACAGGGTGGGGGGCTGGCACACAGTATGGTCAGGGGCCTCACTGATAAGATTGGGGAGCAGTGACTTGTAAGGGGGGAGCCATGTGAACCCCCAAGGACAGAGTATTCCAGCAGAGGTCCTGAAAGGAGGGTGTTTGAGGATGAACAAGGAGGCAGCCAGGTTGGAGCACAGCATCTGGGCGGGGTGACAGGAGGGCTGGCTCACGTGGAGCAGTGGTCCCGCGCGTTAGATCCACCAGGGAGCATTTAAGAAGTACGGATGCCCGGCTGCAGCTCCAGTGATTCACACGGATTTTCCAGCGGGGGGGCTGGGCATCAGTAGTTTTTTAAAAGCTCCGCAGGTGACCCCAACGCGTAGCCAGGGTTAAGAAGCACTCACGTGGGGTGCTGTGGGGCATGGAAGGGACTCTGGATCGCGTTCTGAATTGCGAAGCCATTGACCTCTGTTTTTAAAGGCTCAGAGACGAATAGGAGAAGTCAGCCCCCGAGAGGAGGGTGCTATGGGCAGAGGAGGGAAGGAACCCCCACCACATACGGGCACTAGGAGGAGGCTTCAGTCGAGGGGCGCAGGTGGGGGGGAGGAGCCTCTTCTCGGGGGCGGTGCCCTGAGATGGGGGCTGTCGTCACACTTACCGGGAGGCGCCTGAAGCTCTGGGCAAGGTAGCTTGCTGGGCCACACAGAGCAAGGGAGAGTGTCAGAATTCAAACCCAAGTCTGCCTACCTGAGCAGTGCAGGGCTCGCACGATACGTCTGCCTCCCAGGTGGGTGTGGGCGGGCACTGGAGGCGCCGCCTCACTGTCTGCTGGGTTCCCGGGAACTGGGAACAGCACCCTCACCCTCCGGTCACCTACAGGCATGGCTGAGAGGCGACCAGTAGGCCCCAGTGAGTTAGCTGAAAGTCACTGTGCCCCACCCCACCACATGTGCCCTGCCATCGCCCAGCCCCTCCTCGGGACCCTCTGGACCTCCCCACCAATTCAAAAGGCAGCACTGAGCACCGGGGGCCCCAGTTCCTGCGCCAGAGCTGTGACCGGCGTCCTTTCTGATGGTCGGTGCCCAGCTCCGGAGAGTCAGCGCCGACTCTCCTCAACAGGATGGACGGGGTGGGTGGGCGGCTCCAGTGGGATCGCAGATGCCGCTAAGCCACTTCCTTCTCTCTCCTGTCCCCCTTTTCCCTCTGCTACCCCCTCTTTCTGCCCCTCACCGGCCCCTTCCTCTTGCTGGGGTTGCCCTGGGTAACACAAATGCAGAGATCGATCATCTGACCGGGCCTCTTCCCGAGGGAAGCCTCTCCTAGCTGTCCACCCCAGCCCCAAATCCCTGAGAAGCTCTCCTGATGCCAAGCGGCATCTCTGTCTCCTGCACGCTTGTCCGTCTCATCCTGGTGATGTCAACACGAGGCATGGCGGTGCTGTGGCAGCAGCTGTGTGAGCAAGGGGATCCAGCCAGAGTGGTGGATACAGGGCTCGGCCCTCCGGGATGCAGTCAGCGCTCCTCCCTGCCCAAAGCTTCTAGCCCAGCTCCTCATCTTCCTGTCTCCTTCTGAGCTCCTCCCCGCCACGTTCACTCATTATTCATCTGAGACTTCCTGATTACATGCCAGGCTCTGTTTCCAGTATCTGGGATACAAACTTGACCCTTAGACCCCGCTTGCAGGAGCTCAGAGCCTCAGCGTCAGATAGGATGCGATCTTTGCTTCCTTCTCATGAGGTCTCAGTTTCTTGGGGGAAGGGGAGTTGTCCATTAGTCATTTTTTTTCAAATTTACCAAGGTTTTTTGTCTTTTTCTTTTTTTGTTTTTTTCAGACACAACAAAGACTTTTTATACCATCCATGTTTTCCCTGGAGGAGAGATCAGCTGGGTCCCGGGTCCCTGGGGAGGCATCTTGCACATCCAAGGCTCCAAAATCCATGAATCTGGATTCAAATCCTAGCTCTGCTGTTTGCAAGCTGTGTCACCTTGGGCATGTTTCTTAACCTCTCTGTGCCTCAGTTTCCTTCTCTGTAAAATGGAGATGGTGACAACACCTTTTCCATGGGGTTGTAAGGATTCATGAGAGAATTCCCATGAGGGGCCTGACACGAGTGCTCGGTGAGCAGTAGCATGAATATCACTCTGCACATGCCCAGCCCCTTCTCCACCAGCAGAAATTCCATCTCCCGCCTTCCCCCAGGGATCCTAGTCCTGGCATTTAAATTAGATCATACTTTTTCTTGTCTTGCATTCTTCACCCTTGATAAGATCTGAATTAGCAAGAATGTATTAAGCACATTCTACCTAAAAGATTTTGCAAGACTTTAAGTTTACCTCATCCCAGAGCTTTGTTTCCACAGAGTTTAAAATGTAGCTGGGGAAGTAAACATGGAAAGAGAGTTTAGGATAAAAAGCACTGGGTCACAGGTATCACTCAGTGGATTAGCTGCCTTCTGAAGCAGTGAGCTCTCTGTCCCTAGAAGCATCCAAGCAGAGGCTGGGAGACCACTTGTTGGGAATTCCAGGGGCATGCACTGTTTCTGGTAAGTCCTACCAGGTTGCAGAGGAAGGTGCCGTCTTGGGATAGGCCAGATCTGCCCCTGGTCTGACCATGTTCCTTGGGTCTCTACTTTGCCAAGCAGGGCAGCAAGATACAGCCCACAGGTAAGAAGCATTCCTCAGAGATGCCGAGAGGAATGTGGCCAACTGTGGTTGCAGACTTGCAAACACCCTTCCACCTGGATTGCAGGATGCCTGGAGCATCCGATAGGGCCATTTGCTTTGAGGCCAGACTGCCTTGGCCTTTCAAGACCTGGGGCTGACTCTGGGATGTGGGAATTCCTAAAGCTGGAGCTGATGAGGACAGGAGAGAGGGCTGCCTTGGAGCAGGGGGATGGGCCCAGGGGTTAAGGCCCAGTACCGTTTCATGCCTTGAGGTGATGACTTGAAGTTTACCCTCAACCACCTGTGATTCTACACCTCTGGCTAAGTGTTCTACTTGGTAATGGAATTGACTGCCCAGCTTTAGGGTACCAGAGGAGGGGGAAAGGTTGGAATTTCCAAGCAATAGAGGCAGTGCCGTGTGGAGGTCAAGAGCAGAGCTCTAGTGCCTTGGCTCGAATCCTGGCTCCATCACTTCCTAATTGTGGGATCACATAAAATGGCTTCTCCATGCCTCAGTTTCCCCATATGTAGAATGGGGTGATCATAGGATTAGTGTGAAGATTAGATGAGTTAATACATGGAAAGCGCTCAGAATTTATTGGCCACATAGAAAAGCACCGCCTAAGTGTTGGCTGTTGTTTTGTTGCCTGTCCTCTAGGGTGGAAGCAGGCACCACTCTCTCAAGGGAGCAAGGGTTGTAGGGGACACAGGAGTGAATAAATCCCCTCTGTCCAAGGGAACCCACCCATCCTCTCAAACTGCCACCAGAGTTTCAGAATTCTGATGTCCCTTATCCTAACAGATGTATGTTAGGCAAGGTACTGTGAACTCAACAAACATTATTTAAATTAAAAAAAATTTTTTTTTAATTTAACATTTTTTTTTTTAATGAACACACCATTTTACTCCAAATTAATTTAAAGAAATAGTAAGAGGTTTACAACAGTTGGGGACAGAGATTGTCACAGTGGCACTGTTATACACAGTAAAAAAATGGAAGCAACATAAATATCTCACAAGAGAAGTATAAATACATGTTTTTCCATCCATTACATAACTAGTATGGAAACATTTGTATCTCACTTTCTTCTCAAAGCCTATTTCAACTCATGGGGAACTGTTTATGACATTCTTTTGAAAATTATTTACAACATAATTATGTTATGACATAGGTGAAATACACTGGTTGTAAAAATACACAGTATGTAAAAGTATGTAAAATATATAGTCCTAATTTTGTAGTTATACAAATATTCATGACAAAACAACTAGAAGTATGTATACAGATGAGTGATTATCACTTTCTCCGTCATGAATTTCTCCATTTTCTCAATTTTTCACAATGAACATGGGTTATCTTTATGGTCAATGAAAAGGACAACAGAAGCCATTACTATGATTATATTGTCGCTATCAGTTGGGTTTCCATGGCTCTAGAGTTTTTACTCCCATTTCCCCTGATGTACATGTCTGGAGAGATGCTCACAGAGAGGATGGCTCTGTGTTCCCATGACCAGGGCTGGTCCCTCCTGGTCACTGCCCACTGCGAGGAGGATCCATGGGGACCACATTGGCTCTGGGCTTGGAGGGGCCCCTAACAGACATTTATTAAAAATCTCCTTGGTCCAAATCACTCTGTGAAGCACTAAAGATTCAGAATTAAGTAAACAGTTCTCTTTCCTCAAGGAACTCACCGGCTGGTCAGGGAGAGAGAAGCCGATTGCAGAAATGTTGACAGCAATGGGCTGTTATGTGCATCTGCATCTGGGAGATGCAGATAATCCCAGAGGGTGTGAGCGGCCTGCCCAGGGGGCTTGTCACTTGCCTGCCTCCCCTTCCCTTCCTCAACCTCTGCCTACCTATCAGTCCTGCAAGCCTCAGAAAGTGAGTTGGACCTCTAGGCCTCATAGTTCATAGTAGTGAATGAAAATGAATTAACATAGAAATGAAACCTCTGATACGTTAGGAACCTGCTGGAACCCACCTCTGCAAGTCCTTCCCTTCCTTGCCTGCATCAGTGAGCACCCCCAGGTGACACTCTACTTTGAGCTTAGACCTCTCTAGACACAGTGCCATTTAGTCACATGGTAAAGCCAGTCTTGTTTCTAGGTGTTTCCATGCTCCTCCAACCCCCATTCCCACCCCCAGAATACTCAAAAGAATGTGGCCCTGGGCTGCAGAGGAGCTCCTAGAGGCCTCAAGACATCCTGTTGACTGTCCCACTGTCATCTCTAAGGGGCTGTGCCCACCCCCAGCAAGTGCCCCAGCCCTCTGTGTCCCAGCCCTGACCCTCCTCTCTCTCCGGTCCCGTATCTGACCACCCGCTGCACACTCCTCGCTCCTGCTAGCAGACCAAGGACCACCTTTCCCCGAAGGTGCCTCTTCCTTCAAGCCTTCGTACCTCTGCCCGGACATCCCCTCCCACCTCCTGCAGCAGCTCAGTCAGACTCCGGGCCTCGGGCAGGTGGTGGGACTCACTGCTCCTGTCCCTACAGTGATGGGGTTGTGGAGTGCAGATGCCCTCAGAGTGTCCTCCCTGCTCCCAATTTTACATCAACCTGTCTGTTCTCACTTTAGAGTTTTTGTGGGAGCCATTTTCCTCTCTCCTCCTTTCAAGCATGCCTCAAACCCTCCTCCAGGAAGCCTTTCCTGATCAACTCCTGAGCACTATGTGCTCGGTTCTGTTGGCGCCAAATAGGCGTACACCAATGCTGATGCAAGGGCTTCATGGGGGCCTTAGCCCCTCATAACCTCCATTTCCCAAAAGGCTACCCAAATATGCACAACCTAAGGAAAAACAGAGAGCCTAGTATGGAAGTGTGACCTCCGGGTAAGTTTTCCAATAACCACCCCCCTTCCACCCCACGCCCCCTGCCGCACTCCACCCCATCCTAGCCACCTCCACCACCCCCAGCCCGACTACCTAGAAATTCTCACAGCCTGTGGTCTGCGCTCATGTATCCAGGTTCCCAACGTGTCAGGTCTCTTCCCTGGGTTCAGGTTGCAAGCTGAATGCGTTGAAGAGGGCCATGTCCTCTTGAGTGTGCCTCCCCCAGGCATGCCATCCCACTCCCCAATTGCTTTGTTAGGATAATGACACCAGTTGGTGACCAAGTAATGTATTTATAGTTATTGAGGTGCTTTCATGCATGGTAGCCCATTTTGCTCTGAAAACACCTTGTGTGGTAGACAGAGCATGTGGGATGACCCCATTCAATGGATGTGGAAACTGAGGCCCTGAGAGGTTGAATACCTTGCACATAGTTAATTAAGTGACAAAGCAAGGCCTCCCACCAGGTATACCTACCTGCCTCACTGCCCTCTGAACTGCTTTGTTTGCCAGCTCAGGTTTTAGACTTCTTTTCTTTTTTTTTAAAGAATTTCACTTATTTATTTATTTTGGGTGTGTTGGGTCTTCGTTTCTGTGCGAGGGCTTTTCTCTAGTTGTGGCAAGCGGGGGCCACTCTTCATCACGGTGCGCGGGCCTCTCACTATCGCGGCCTCTCTTGTTGCGGAGCACAGACTCCAGACGCGCAGGCTCAGTAGTTGTGGCACACGGGCTTAGTTGCTCCGCGGCATGTGGGATCCTCCCAGACCAGGGCTCGAACCCGTGTCCCCTGCATTGGCAGGCGGATTCTCAACCACTGCGCCACCAGGGAAGCCCTGCCAGCTCCGGTTTTAATCTGTTCCAGTGTCAGGGCTGTTGAGCAGGGGCCCCCAGGGCTGATAGGGGAGCCAGAATAAGCAGATTTGACTTCTAATCTGACTCACCCAGATGGTTCAGAATGCAGCCAAAATGGGGAAATTTGGTCCTGCTTCCACTCCCCTTCCCTCTTCCACAGCTGCTTTGGCATCCTCTTGCCTCCCTCTGCACCCCTCCCTCCTCCCCCCCGCCACTTTGGGAGCCGTGGGGTGGGGTCCCAGGAGGATGTGAGCCTATGGACAGGCGGGATGTTTTTCCTACTCTGCATTGTTCTGCCCATGCCCATTGTGTGGGCTGAGAGCAGGACGTCACCAAGTCGCCTGGCAAACTTTCAGCAGAGCTGGGGAACATTTCCGGAGGGAACTGACCCATTATGAATGGCTGAAGCTTTTTACAAGCTTTGGCACTTCTTTGGATCGGCGGACTGGGGCAGCCAGGGAAAGGAAGGACTTGAAGACTTCCGGTTCCTGGCAGCCAACTGCAAGGCTGAAGGTCCCAGGGACCTTGGCAGACCTGAGGTTTGCCAACACCTAACCCCAACTTGGGATGGCTCACACCTGAGGGTGGGAATGGACCTAGTCACCTTGAAAAGCTTCACTGTGCTCACCCAAGGGGAAATGCAAGGTCAGAATTGTTTTAAAGCTGCTCCATGTTTGCTGTGGGGTGAGTAATGCTCAGTGTTCTTAACTCACAGCTCTTCCTTCCCAGGGGAGGCATTTATTTATGCATCTCTCTTTACCACTAGACTGGGTGTGCCTTCAGAGAGGTTCCTGGATGCCAGGTGCTTTGCATCAGTTTTCTTATGGTTTGATTGAATCCTGGCAGCAAGAGGATTATAGGCAGGTATAGTACGCCGTTTCTTACAGATGCGGAAACTGAGTCTCACAAAGGTTAGGAATTAGTTCCAGCCCACACAGCTACTTCATGGCAGAGCTGGGATTTGAACCCAGGTCTGTGACACTCCGCAGTCCATGATCTGCAGCAGGATTTCTCAAACATTCACTTACTTGCATAAGAGTTGACTGGGGTGCTAGCTAAGAATGCAGATTTTGGGGCCCTGCATTCTCCCCAATTCTAATTCAATAAATCAGGTGGGGCAGGAAATCTGCATTTTTGCCAAATAACAGGGGATTCTGAAGCACTTGAGCCACAGGTTGAGAAACACTGCCTTGGGGGTTGGGCTCTGTTTTATGATTTTAGCCAAGAGAGCAGCATCCTGGACTAAAAACAGAGGCGCAGCCCCAGGCCCCTGCTGAGACCTCAAGAGGTGGCCCTGTCCCCTCACTTGTCCCTGCCTATGTGTGAAACCCAGGAGAAGCAGCCTGGAGCCTCAGAAGACAAGGGGAACCCGTCTGCAGCATAGAAAATTCTCCCATCACCCTTTATAGTATTTGAAACACACAAGATAGGAAAGTGAGCAACAAAGTCAGAATAAGGGGGCCCTCGTTCACCCCTCAGACGTTTATGGAGCCCTGCTATGGGAAAGGGCCTGGGACAGACTCCTCTGAAATTCTGAGATGGCAAGTACAGCTGGATGCATCAGGAACCTCCTGCTTCAGAGTTACCTGGGGGTTTGCTAAGATGCAGAGTCATGGGGCCCATTCCAGACTTCCATAGCCAGAATCCCTGGGGGGTAAACTCTAGGTGAACTCATTTTGTTTTAAATATGTTCCCCAGACAATTCTGAAGCAAATAGAGGTTTGAGAACTGGTGGCCAGAGGGCCTGGGAAGGAAAGGAACTCCCGAAGCTGAGGACCCCAGGAGGGCCCCAAAGCTACAGCCTGGGTGGGGATCCCTGGGGTGCAGCTGTGGACTAGTGAAAGGGGTGCCACATTTACTGTGTGGAATTCTGGGTTTGAGCCCTGGCTTGGCCACTCTGCACTCCTGGGCAAGTGACAACCTCCCTGAGCTCAACTCCTCACAGGTCAAATGAGGATAATCCGGTCCACCTCTGCGCATGGCTATGAAGACCCAGTGAGCACACAGTGGGCGCTGAATGGACAGCAGCAGGTGAGCGGTGGAAGAAGCTGATTCTAAGTTTTCAGGCAATGCTGACAGAGGGCTCCCAACAGCATCCAGCTGCCACAGACCCACTTCACTCTGTTGGAGAACCAAGGGCTGGGTTGGGCGATGGGGGTTAGAATTCAGAATCATGACTTGTGGACGCTGATGGAGTGGCCTGGGACACCCTCAGAGGGTCAGAAACCCTGAAGCCCTGAAGCCCTGAAGCCCTGTGGTCTGAAGGACCCTGAAGCCCAGGTCGTGTCTGGAGGGCTGTTTCCACCACTCCACTCCCCAGTCCGTCCACTCCCCAAACCCTCAATTTCACACCAAGTATCACACCATAAGCATGGGCTCTGAGAGGTCAGCCCAGGGGCCCTTGCCCGTATGACCCTCTCTGCTACTCAGTCTTGTTTCCCTGGAGTTGTCTCTGTTGAGCTGGGGGACCTAACTGTTCCTCTCCTCCTCCCCATCACCCTTGGGTGCCTCCAAGGACCCCTATCCCCTCTTCCTTGACCATTATGCCCTCTTTAGAGGCTCCTTTTCCCCCTCTCCCTCTCAGGAAGCCCAGGGCTCATCCTCAGGCCAACTGCTAACTCCCTGCGGGGAAAAGATCTGAGAAACCAATTCATACCCAGTGGGTGGACTAGGCAGGCCTGAGGCGCTCCCCTGGAATAGGTGCACTTTACAAGCAGCTGTAAGAAAGCAGTCCAGGGGGACTTGAAGAGGGCCTCTGCCCTGGCAGCACAGCCTTGAGGTTAAGAGTACAAGCTCTGGAGGCAGAGGGTTCTTCCTGGCTAGACCATTCGTTAGCTGAGTGACCTCGCGCCACCTGCTTCAGTTTCCTTATGTATCAAACAGAGAAATAACAAACGTATCCACTTCTTTTATGCAGGCACATATTAAGTCTCAACATGTCTGGCACGTATTAAGTACTCAATAAATGTTAGTCATTATTGCTCATTAATGGAAGGATTTGGGACATTTACTAGTCTGGATTTCATAGGTAAATGCCTGTGTCCATCCAGGGCTGTGTGCCCGCCAAGTCCAAGCTTAGCCCTAGCTGTCATCTAAAGGGAATGCTGCAAATGGGGCCAAGTGTCTGAGTTCTTGGGCTGGGATTCATCCTCTTGGTAAATCTCCTTGGGAATAAGGATAAGGATGAGAACAACAGCGGCTGGATTAGGAGAGAGTCTCTGTTAGTATCTCTCAAGCCAGGGCTTAAGGGAAAGCATAGGTGGATATGAAGGGAATTTGACATCTGCTTCTCTCTTAAGGTTCAGTTGCCTGTGAACTGGGGGTAAGGCTTGGTAAATCACTGGGTTTCTGCACTCTGAGATCCTGGGAAGGAGTGGGATTCTCTGACAGCTTTGTTCTTCTGTACCAGTCTGTGAGTCTGAGAAAAGGCAAATAGCAGGCTCAAATCCTCCAAGAAAGGGGATGGATGATGGGGCCTGTTCTTCCTGCTCCTATCATCTCCTTCCCTTCTGGCTAATTTCCCTCTGGATAGGAGCAGGCAAGAAGACTCAGAAGGCTTCTGGAAGAGATTGGAAGTCTTCAGGGCAAATGTCACCTCATCTCCCAGACCCACTTTTTCCAACAGACATGAGAAAATACCTCCTCTCCCTTGGGCAGACCAGCCACCCTGGGGAGAGCCCTTTCCCCTCAAACTGGACCACTGGAGACTGATCCTTGCCCACCATTGGTTTGGAAGATGCAGCTCTCTGTGAAGAATGCCGCTAGGTAGAGGGCCCCAACAGGATGGGAACAAAGACTGCGGCCAGGTCAGGCAGGACACCAAGATCACGCCCCAGAAACCCACAAACAGAAAGGAGACACCAAAGTGAAGTGAGCACTGCAGCCAACGGTAACTCTCTTAGCACCTCCATCTCACAGAAGGTGGAGGAAACCACAAGAGAGCCATTGGGCCCACACTCTCCCGACGTTCATCCTGAGTCAGCGCCTGGGCTGCTCCCGGAGGCTCAGTGACTCATAAGACAAGGGCCACACGCATGAGGAATCCAGTCCAGAGGGAGACAGGGGGTCACCTGGGCACGGAGGAGGGCGCCACTGATTCTCTCTAGGCGGGAGAATATTGAAGCTGGACACTGAAGGCTAGGTTGCTTTTCTACAGGACAGTGGGGAACAGCAAAGGGGACTTGTTCAGGGGTCACAAAGCCTCCTGTGGGGGCAGGGGGAGGGGTGATAGAGGATGGAAATGTAGGCAGGGCCTCGAAAGGCATATTGAAGGCACCGAGCTTTACCCTGTGGACTGAGGGGAGTGGGAACACACATGATTTTTTTCCTGATTATTAGGAGCAATATACCTTTGGCATAAAAACCAGAGAAACAGAAAAAGTATAAAGAAGAAAATTAAAACCACTCATATGTCAACTACCCAGAAATAACCACTGAGGTTTTCCTTTCAGACTGTTAGTTATAAAGAGACCTTTAAAAAGGGTATATGTAGGGTAGATACAACATGTAATATATAGTCATATTAATATAGCAAAATGCATATTTCGTATTAAAAGATTATGTTATGTTAGAACATAATCTGAATTCAGAGAATATATAAATTAACATACAAGTTATTATATAATAATTTAGTGTAATATAGTTCATTTAAAAAAAAAACTAAATTGAGATGATATAAAGAGGGAGTTTTAATTTGTATTTGTTTATTTTTAATAGACAACACATTCGTGTGCTCCATGATTGAAAAGGCACAAGAGGTTATATAGTGAAAATGTCCCTATTGCTCCATCCCTTACTATCTAGCTCTCCTCCTTGGACTCAATAAATGTTGTTGTAACCTTCCAGGAGTTTTATGCATAGACAAGAAGATAAACACATATTATTTTCTACCCCTTTATACAAATGTTACACAAGTGTTAGCCACTTATTCTGCATCCTTCAGTTTTTACTTAATATACCTTGGATACCATTTCCTATTAATATATAAAAACTCTTCTCATTTTTTATGGCTACATACTTTTCCATCATATGAATGTATTCTAATTTATTCAGCAAGTCTCTACTAATAGTCATTTGGGTTTTCTCTAATCTTTTGCATTTGTAAACAGTGCTGTCATAAATAACTCTACATATGTCGTTTTGCACAAGTAAAACTCCATATGCAGCATAACTTCCTAGAAGTGCAGTTACAGGTCAAGGGTCAGGTGCAGTTATAATTTTGATGCATATTGCTTAACAGCCCTCTGTAGAGGTGATACTAATTGCTTTAAAATGTCCCTCTTTTGATGTAAATGAGGGATAAAATCAGGTCTGAGATTAGAGTGTAAGGAGGCTGGATTAGAGGTGGGCAGGCAGGGACCAGTTTGGAGGCCACTGCAATAGTGCAGGAGAAACCCACCTAGAACTGAACTATGGGTCAGGACCATTGGACAGTGGAGCTGGAGCAGTGAATTCAAGAAACATTCTGGACTTAGAACTGACAGGATAGAGACACAAATTGGCATTTGGATGTGAGGGTGCAAAGGTCTCTAACAGAGTGACTGGGTGGGTCTGGAAATGGCGTCTGAAGTAAAAAGGTGAAACAAAAGCAGCCAAACAAAGAAGGAAGGAGCCCCCTGGAGCCTCGTTTCTCAAAGTGTAGAGACATTTATTATAATGATAATGCTCTTACTTTGTTTCATTCTCCTATATCAAGGAAAATGACCTTCACTCTGGAAAAGGTAAAACAGACACATTAAGAGGGAATTGAAGATTCCCCTTTAAAGACAGATTATTGGTCACATGTGTTCGACACTTCTCCTTCCTGATCCCACGGAAATGATTATAAAGCAATGAGGAAATGTTACCCTCCCAGCGATGAAGAGAACAGGAGGGAGGCCACTGCAGATAAACATTCTCAGCAAATATATAGGAGCTGAGAAATGGGGAAGAGAGTGGTTACTGATGAAGTGGGTGGAAGACAGTGAGCCCAGAGGAGCAGGCAGCGAGAGAGAGAGAGACGGCTGCACGTTACCCCAGCAGAACCAGAGTGGGGCTCAGGCCTCCGAGACGCTATGAGGGTGGACGGCATAGAGGAAGCAGGAGACATAGCCACCGCTGAAGTGAGGAGGACTGGCCAGCGGTGCATGGAACAGTCAATTCCCAAGCCACACACAGGGATCCACAGCCAGGGATCCGTCCCCAGTCGGAGGGTTCAGTTCAATGGTCCCAAAGCAGGGGCTTCCACCTCTAATACTGGAGTCCTCGTGTGATGCAGGCTCACTGCCGAAATGAAATGAAATCTGCCACCTGACCAGCCCAGCCTCCCTCTTAAATATGAAAAGACAAAGATCATCAGACATTTGAAAAAAAGCCTCTGGCATGAAAAAAAATAAAGATAAATGGGGGAGGGGGGACATAATGTCCATAATGGACATATTCCATTATTTCTCTTTAGAGAAATAATTTAGGAAACAGAAGACTAAAGAAATTTTCAATAACTAACAGGTAATCAGGGAGATTTGAGGAGGTGTTGCATCCCTAAGCAAGTATAGGATGCTATGAAAGGAGGACCAGAAAATAAGTGTGAGCTCCTGGAAATAAAAGATAGGATTATGGAAACTGAAATTTCAATAGAAAGTGTTGGGAGGTAAGAGAATTAGAGAAGTAGTTTCATGTCTGGATAAGAGAAACATCCAGAAAAAAAGTAAAGAGAAAAACAGAAGAGAAGAAATTCTCAAATAAGAAAACAAAATAATTCCCCAAAGCTGAAGGACAACTTGTAAAGGGGACACCAAGAATACAGCACAGGGCTTCCCTGGTGGCGCAGTGGTTAAGAATCCACCTGCCAATGCAGGGGACACAGGTTCGAGCCCTGGTCCGGGAAGATCCCACATGCCGCGGAGCGACTAAGCCCGTGCGCCACAACTACTGAGCCTGAGCTCTAGACCCTGTGAGCCCCAGCTACCGAAGCCTGTGTGCCACAACTATTGAAGCCCGCGCGCCTAGAGCCTGTGCTCTGTAACAAGAGAAGCCACCGCAATGAAAAGCCCGCACACTGCAACAAAGAGTAGCCCCCGCTCTCAGCAACTAGAGAAAACCTGCGTGCAAGCAAAGACACAATGCAGCCAAAAAAAAATTAAATAAAATAAATAAATAAATTTATATATAAAAAAAAGAATACAGCACAATGAGTGAATAAGGGACCTACATATGAGCACCATCATGGTGAAATTTTAGAATAGCAGTGATAAAGACAGGATCCTAAAAATTTCCCTAGAGGAGAAGAAAATTTACCTCTAAAAATATAAGAATCAGACTGGTCTCAGGGCTCTCATTAGCAAAGGTTAGACTGATGCCTTCAACATTCTGTGAAAAAAGCAATTTTCAACGAAGAAGTCTACATCCACCCAAATTATCATTCAAGTGTGAGGGTGGAGCTATAACACTTTGAGAAGCTAGGGACTCAGAAAATCTATGACATACCGCACACTCCTTTTTTTCTTTCTTTCTTTTTTAATAACAATTTTTTAAATTGAAGTATAGTAAATTTACAATGTTGTGTTAGCTTCAGGTGTACCGCAAATTGATTCAGTTACATGCATACATATATATATATATATATATACATATATATATATATATATATATACATATATATATATATATATATATATGTATATATATATTCTTTTTCAGATTCTTTTCCATTATAGGTTATTACAAGACACTGAGTATAGTTCCCTGTGCTATATGGTAGGTCTTTGTTGTTTATTTCACACATAGTAGTATATATACACTAATTCCAAACTCCTAATTTATCTCTCCCCACACACATACACTCCTTTTTAAGAAATTACCTGAGATGTGGTGCAGCAAAATTATAGCCTAAACAAAATCAAAAACAAAAACAAAAGGAGGGAGGGAGGAAGAGAGGAAGGAAGGAAGGAAAGAAGGAAAGAAGGGAGGGAGGGAGGGAGGAAGGGAGGGAAGGAGGGAGGGAGGGGAGAGAAAACAGTGGGACCAGTCAAGGGCATCAGTGCAAAGAAGTCCCCGACCAACAGCTATGTAAGAGAAAAGCAACATGCCCAAATTAGAGCATATAATGGAGAGGGCCCCGTGTGAAGTCCCTGGGAAAAAGAGGAACCTCAGAAATAGAATACTTGATAAGCTGAAAAGTAGGAAACAAACATGAAGAAATAATCATGGCAAGTAAAGAGAAGAAGAGAAGGGGGAAGGGGAAGGAGAAGAAAGGCAATCTGAAACTATGAAAAACTAAAACAAATAAAAGAAAGAAACGTAATTATAGGACATTGCTGTCTCTGTAATAAACAATATTTACATTGTTACAAATGTAAACATTATTTATTGGTTTTAAACTTTCAGAACCAACTTATAGGCAAAGCACAGAAGACTTAATTATGGTTAGAAAATTATATATACAGGTAATCAACTTTGAGCATTTAAAGTAAATGTTCAGAAGACAGAAGCTGCGAAGGGGAGCTAAAAGGGAAAGGTAGGAGTGATATCCTTATCCTTCAAAATAGTGAGTCAAAGTTACTATCAATAGCTGATGGTATGAGAAATAAAGATATAAATATGTTACTTAAAGCAACATAGGTAATCAACAGATTTTATTTTATTTAGAGGAACTAAATAAAAACAGCTATACAACCATGTTGTGAGTAGGGTGGGAGAGGGTTATTTGGATGATATATATGAACTAAATCCTTATTTTTCATAGTTATAAATCAAGAAAGGATATTTTAAACTGAGAAATCCAGAAACGGCCACATGAGCACATTATTTAGAGATATAGAAGTCATTCCCAGAATAAAGAGCTAAAAGACTGAGAAGCAGTTGCCTCTGGGAGCAGGACTAGAGGGGAAGGAATGAGGTGGGACTGTTCCTTGCAGGCTCTTCTGTTCTACTTTATTTTTAACCATGTACATGAATTACTTGGATATAAAAATTTAAGTACATCACAAGATAGATGAGAGCTTACGCGGCTGCAGATGAATTCTGGGGGCCAGATTCAGATGAATTAGACACAGGGTCATGAAATACCTTGCACGTAGGACTGAAAAACAACCTGGGTATATGATGAGGACATTGGAGATATGAAAATGTTCTGATTTTCACAAAGAGACAGAAGGTATTTCTGGAAACTATATACCAAATGGCTCAATATAGAATCCTGGCAAAATTCTAGCACAGATTATTAAACAGATGGCTTGGGAGTGCTTTGTGATTTATTTATTTATTTATACTCTGCCTCCTTCCCAAAAGAAGGATTTGTAGTGGCTTACAGAGAGAGACGTACAATACAATAAGATTAAAAAAAATTTTTAATGAGAAAAGAGTCTCAAAAAGTTAAACATAAAAGTACTATATGAGCCAACAAATCCACTTGTAGGTATATACCCACAAGAACTGAAACATGTTCACATAAAAACTTGTAAATGAATGTTTGTAGCAACATTATTCATGATAGCCAAAAAGTGGAAATCCAAATGTCCATGGAAAAACAAAATGTGGTACATCCATTCTGAACAATGGAATATTATTAGGCTATGAAAAGGAATAAAGTATTGATACATGCTACAATGTGAGTGAACCTTGAAAACATTATGCTAAATTAATGAAGCCAGACATAAAGGGCCACATAATTATATGACTCCGTTTATACAAAATTTCCAGAATACACAAATCCATAGACAGAAAGTAGATCATTGATTGCCAAAGGTTAAGGGGAAGAGGGACTGAGGATGGGTAATGCGGTGATGAAAATGTTCTGGAATTAGGTAGTGGTGATGTGAATATACTAAAAACCACGAACTGTACACTTTAAAAGAGTGAATTTTATAGTATGTGAATTATATCTCAGTTAAAAAGCATTATTATGGGGAAGATTGAGGAAAGGAGGATGAAGAGAAAAGGACAGAAAATAAAGAGGAATCAAGTCAGTATACAACACATCCGTAAAATTCCATATAGGTGATAAAGGTGGATCATGACTTTGACCATGAGCTTTCCAGCAGCTCCTACAAGCTCGGAAAATAGTGTTAATTAAATGATTCCCAGCATCCATAAGATAAATATGAAAAGGTTGCTCAGGAGAATCACAGCTTTTCCTGGTGCAGATGCCCAATAGAAATTTCTGTGTGTCTTTGTATAGTGGTCCATTGGCAACAACATCCCTACCATAACTCCAGTCACATATCCTCAAGTTGCTCAAACTAGGCATAAAGTCCAAGGATAATTCAGTAAAGGCACTTTAATGAGGGGCCTAAATGGTGCGGGATATGCAAGCAGCTCCTGTTGATAAAATGTGGATTCTCTGGACCAGTGGTTTCCAACCTTGGCTGTGCATTAGAAAGCCCTGGGGAGGGCTTCCCTGGTGGCGCAGTGGTTGAGAATCTGCCTGCTAATGCAGCGGACACGGGTTCGAGCCCTGGTCTGGGAAGATCCCACATGCCGCGGAGCAACTAGGCCCGTGAGCCACAACTACTGAGCCTGCGCGTCTGGAGCCTGTGCTCCGCAACAAGAGAGGCCGCGATAGTGAGAGGCCCGCGCACCGCAATGAAGAGTGGTCCCTGCTTGCCACAACTAGAGAAAGCCCTCGCACAGAAACGAAGACCCAACACAGCCAAAAATAAATAAATAAATTAATTAATTAAAAAAAAAAAAAAAAAAGAAAGCCCTGGGGAGCTTTGGCAAACTACCAACGCAAGACTCCATCAACCAGAAAGTCTGACTTTTTTGAGATTCCAAGTGATTCTAACATACATACTGTCCCCAACTTATGATGGTTTGACTCCTGATATTTTGACTTTACAATGATGTGAAAGTGATATGCACTCAGTAGGAGCCATACCTGGAATTTCGAATTTTGATTTCTGGGCTATCAATATGCAGTACAATATTCTCTCATGATCCTGGGCAGTGGCAGTGAACCAAAGCTCCCAGTCAGCCAGGGGATCATAGAAGTAAACAACCAATACAGTTACAACCATTCCTTACCTGTAAGACCTTTTTGTTTTTCACTTTCAGTACAACTTTCAATTAATTACATGAGATATTCAACACTTAATTATAAAATAGGCTTTCTGTTAGATGATTTTGCCTAATGGCTAATGTAAGTGTTCTGAACACGTTTATGGTAGGCTAACTTAAGCTATGATGTTTGGTAGGTTAAGTGTATTAAATATATTATTGGGGGGGGGCACTTGCAGGACATCAGTTCCCCGACCAGGGATTGAACCTGGGCCATGGCAGTGAAAGCCCAGAATCCTAACCGCTAGGCCTCCAGGGATCTCCCTATTAAATGCATTTTTGACTTAAAGATATTTTCAACTTACAATGGGCTTATGGGGACGTAACTCCATGGTAAGTCAAGAAGCCAAGTCTGAGAACTACTGACTAAATACAATAGATGAGTTGTACATCCCTCATGGAATCCTCTATGAATATTATTTCTTCCTCAGTTTTTCATAAGTTCAAGGTTATGACAGTTAAACATATATTTGCATGGCTAATATTTTCTGAATGCCTGCTATGTGCCAGGCAGGTGCTATATAGTGCCCCTGAGAATTAATGTGTGACTCAACCTCCATCCTCAAGGAGCTGACATTTGATCCACATTATGAACACCCCAGCTGGTGACCACAAGAAAGGGAGGTAAGTGAGGAGATGGGGGGAACACAAGGCAGGCAAAAGAGGCAGCCCTGAGTTGGTTGGGAGCTCCCGGTAGAACATATAGCTCATCTGAGCCCTGAAGGAAAGATTCATCAGGAGAGAGGAGGGTGGAGAATGGTGCAGTGCATTCAATATTTTTCTCAGTGATTTGGGTGAGTACAGTCATCCCGTGGTATCGCAGAGGACTGGTTCCAGGACCCACCATGGATACCCAAATCTGTGGATGCGCAAGCCCCATAGTCAGCCCTCCATATCCCAGGTTCTACATCTGAGGATTCAACCAACCTCAATACTGTATTTACTGAAAAAAATCTGCCTATAAGTGTACCCACGCAATTCAAACCCATGTTGTTCAAGGGTGAATTGTATTAGTAAATATACATTATGAATGTGAGGTGCCATCCTTCTCTGGAACAGCTGGAGGAGTAGCTCTTCTGCTGCATGGCTGAATTGGAACCCCAAGCGTGCTGGCAGGGAAGAGGAACCCAAAGAAAAACTAAATGAGACACGGGAGCAGGGGAAGGCAACAGAGAAGTGTGAGCAGCACCGAAGAGTGTCTACCAGCGGCTTTGCATATGCTCTAATTTCATCCCACCATAACACTGTAAGAATTTGACATTTTACAATTGAAGAAAATTAAGTTTATCATGTCAAGCCCCGAGTTGTTATGGCCAAGTGTGGGCCCAGAACATAGTCCAGGCCTGACCCACTCCCAGGTCCAGATTCTTTCCATTATTCAATGTATACCAAGGCTTATACTTGGATTCAATACATTGACTGCTCATAAATGAGATGGGAAGACTTGGTTCAACAGTAGTTCCTGTGGGGGAAAATGTTAATAGCTATAAGCTCAAGCACAAGTCTTAGGTGTGTAAGTAGGAGTGTGAGAGGCAGATGGTGTCATGGGAAGGATCCAGTCTTTGGAATCGGGATGCCTGGGCTCAAAATTCAGCTTCAATACTTATAAGTGTGTGATTTGGGGCAACATACTGTGCATTCCTGAGTCTCTGTTTCCTAATCTATAAAAAGGGGAGGGCTTCCCTGGTGGCACAGTGGTTGAGAATCTGCCTGCCAATGCAGAGGACACGGGTTCGAGCCCTGGTCTGGGAGGATCCCACATGCCACGGAGCAACCAGGCCCATGAGCCACAACTACTGAGCCTGCGCGTCTGGAGCCTGTGCTCCGCAACGGGAGAGGCCGCGACAGTGAGAGGCCCACGCACCGCGATGAAGAGTGGCCCCCACTTGCCACAACTGGAGAAAACCCTCGCAAAGAAACGAAGACCCAACACAGCCAAAAATAAATAAATAAATAAATAAATTTATTAAAAAAAAGAAGAAAAAGAAGGAAGCCAAAGAGAAAGGTACTTGGGTTCAACTGAAGCTCCAGCCTACTCCACCCAAAGAAGCACACTTCGTGAGAACCAATGGAAAGGAGCCTGAACTGTTGCAGCCCATTCCCTATGAATTCATGGCATGATGGGTGTAAAGAAAATAAAAGACCTGGACTGTAAAACAAACAAACAAACAAAAAAAACCCCACTGAGATACTGGTATACTACCAACACAATGATTAAATGAACATGGCTGGCAATGCCAAATGTTGGCAAGGAAGTGGAGCAACTGGAACTCTAGTAAGTTTGTACTCTGATACAATCACTTTGGGTAACTGGCAGCATCTACTAAAGTTAAACCAACCCCACAACCTAGCAATTTCACTTCTGGGCACTATCTCAATAGAATGAGAGCTTATGTCCACCAAAAGGCAAGTACATGAATGTCCACAGCAGCTTTATTTATAATAGCTCCAAACTGGACACAACCTGAATGTCCATCAATAGTAGACAGGATAAATAAATTGTGGTGTATGCATATAATGTTCTCCTATATAACAATGAAAAATAATGAACTACTACTCTCATAGACATAACATTGAGCAAGTACAGTACTGTTTCTGGGGTGGGTGCTGGAAGTGTTCTATATTTTAATCTGAGTGGCAGTCACCTGGCTATGTAAATACATATGTAAAAATTCAGTGTGTTCACTTAAGGCTCATGCACTTTAATGTATGTAAGTTTAACCTCAATAAAAAAAAGTAAACAAAAAGTTATTGTATGTCATGTGCTTGGCACAGAGTGGGCACTCAATAAATAGCTGTCAAAACTCTCTTTTTCTAGAGAAGAGGAGGCAGCAAACTCATTGCACTGTGTGCTGATTTGGCCATTTGGGAGCCCTGGGTGTGGTGCTGGGAGCCTCCCTTTTTAAGAGGGTCACTGACAATCAGAGCATGATATGATGGGGAGATAAGGATGGCAAAGGGTCTGGAACACATAGTAAATGAGGAATGGTTGAAGGAAGTGGAGAGAATGTTGGGGACAATAAAACTTAGGAAGAACATGAAGAATGTCTTCAAGTAGTCAATGGCACTCTGTAGAATGGGAATTTCCTTTGTGGTTCTAGGGCAGTGATTCTCAAACTGCAGCTGCATCTGAATCCCCTGGAGGGCTTATTAAAACAGATTACTGAGCTGCACCCCCAGAATTTCTGATTCAGCAGGACCAAGAATCTGCTTTTCTAGCAAGTTCCCAGGCCAAGCTGCTGCTGGTCCAGGGACACGCTTTGCTAGTGTAACTGAGCAGGGCAGAACTCTCACAGCAAGTGTTTGCAGCAAAGTAAGGGTTTGTTGCAGGGCACCAAGCAAGGAAGTGGAAGACAAGCCTCAGATCCACTCCCACTTGGTCCTTGAGTTAGGGGTTTTAAAAGGGAAAGACAAAGAAGCTGGGGTTAATCACCATCTTGTGACAGTTCTTACTCATAGTTTTGGGAGTCAGGATGCCTAAGGCTTATGAATCTCTTGTCTGGTGGTCCATGACCCAGGGGTCTTTTAGCTCATCTTGCCCAGGAGAAACAATCTGAGTCTGAACATTAATGATGTTATAGACAACAGCAATTTTAGTCATCTGACTCTGGGTGATCAGTGTTCAGTTAGGACACAACTGAGGTCAGAGGGGACAAGACAGGGAATAAAGTTTTGGATAGAGAGGTTAATCATAAACTCAGCAGGGGAACTTGGTTTGAGGGGACTCAGTTTCAATCCCTACTCCTGTTTTGACTTTCTCCAAATCTTTGAGGGAATGGGGCAATGACTGCTCTGGCTACTTTCTGCTGAAAAGGGGCATAGTCCTGCCTCAATTTGGGCAATGGAAATATTGTACACCGAGTTGGAAATATTACCAAGTTCCAGGTTTTGGATCTAAATCTTGCATAATTAAATTCTTAGTGCCTTGGTCTACCCATTTTGGTGCAATAGTTTATAGCACATTTTATACTCAGGTACCCAATTAGAAGTAGGAGGAAGAGTGACAACCTGAACTTTTTTTCCCTTTTTGTAACTTGAACTTTAAGAAACCTTGGAAAATAGATCCCCTTCCCTGAGAAATTCAAGAAAATAAGCCTGAAAACCAGTCTGGACCTGGCACTTCTGGAGAGACTTACAGTAAACAGTTGCCTAATTTTATCTAAGTAGGTTTTAACTTCAGTTGTAGTATTAATATACAAATAACAGGAGTTATTGGACACTACACATATGACTCCCTTTTCTACTAAAATCGAATCTAAAGCAATTTTATTGTCTAGTACTATTCTGGCTAAAGAATCTAGTGCCTTCTGCTGGGAGGCTATGACTTGAACTGTTTCATTTGTTACTATTCCCAAAGTTATAAGAGGAGACTTTGAGACCATAAGATTGCAGTTGCAGTTGCTAGAAGATATTGTTTTTGAGAATAGCGGGTGATGTCCTTGAGTATGATACAGTTCAGAAAATTCAAGTTCTCAGTAATACAGGAATGTGTCTGAAACCATATCCACAATGGCCATCCTGCTCTATTTTGGATGCCTGAACCAATGTTAGTCTATTTTTGATTTCAAAATGCATTCTTTTCCTTAATGGTTAAAGCAGATGTACAATGCATGTTTGATAGGCCACAAAACAGGTGGTTCTAATTAGCATAAAGTTTAAGTTAAATCATGTATAAGCCAGAATGACTTCCCTATTCTTCAATATGTGAAAATTTCTTCTATCATTTCCCCTTTTGTTTGCAAATCTTTCAATAGAAAGCATTGATGATCAAAAATACTTGTCCCCCAATGCCAGGGTGGTTGTTGCCTGCCCTAGGTTCCCCATGTCCCTTGGTGCCTCCTTTTGTTTATATATATTTGCCTAGTTATACACGTTGAGAGAAAACTAATCAGACACAGTGAACAAGCTCAGAGGTATGCTAATGGGGAAACATTTTATAGACTATACATTTTTATCAATTATACCAAATTGTTGCACAAACATCGTACATGTGCTTCTAGCAGTAGACTTAAAGCAAGCAGTGATATATGTCATGGGTAGTTATACTCTGTGACAGCTTCACTAGAGAATTTTCTTTCTATCCTGAACAGGGGTCTCCAACCCACAGGCTGTGGACTGGTACCGGTTGGTGGCCTGTTAGGAACTGGGCTGCACAGCAGGAGGTGAGCAGTGGGCGAGCAAGCAAAGCTTCATCTGCCACTCCCCATCTTTCCCCATCATTCACATTACTGCCTGAACCATCCCCCACCCATCCACGGAAAAATTGTCTTCCATGAAACCAGTCCCTGGTGCCAAAATGTTTGGAGATCACTGATCCTGAACATTGGAGGCAATAGTATGGTTACAAGTAAAATAATAACTTCCAATTTTGATAAGGAGACATACATTTGGTAAAAAGTTCAATTGAACTAGTAGGATGGGTCTTACGGGTCTGGTCTGGATTCTTGGGTCAGCTGTCTACTATTGCTGTCATCATCATTTTATGCTGATGTCCATTGGGGTCATCAGCCCTTTCTATAGACCTGATCAGGGCAGAGGCCCTTCTTAAAGGAAATATGAAGTCAAGAGTCAATTCCCTTCAGTTTTACTGAGATTGAGCTACTTAAGACTACTTATTACGGGGCCTTTCTTCTAAGTTGGAGCAGTCCTTTCCCATATGCATAATCTCTTGGTTGCAAGTTCTGGGGTATCTGATCTACATTCAAAGATAGATTGCTGTGATAAGCTTCAGAAACAAACAGAGTATCCTTTTAATAATTCAATTAAACTTTACAATAATGTAACATACCAAGAAGGAGCTGTCTGGGAAGTGAGTCTTAAGCAGTAAACACAGACCTCAATGAACAAAACTAGAATTTAATATCCACTGAAACATAATCTTTTTTTCTAAAATTACCCTCATTTCTACCAAATATAGCCAAATTAAGACCAAGTTTTTTGCAACATAAGTCTGGTTTCAAGCTTGGCCTGATTATTTTCATACATGTAATTGATCACAAAGGCTATTTTATTTTATTTTATTTTTTTGCCCACACCACACAACTTGCAGGATCTTAGTTCCCTGACCAGGGATCGAACCCGGGTCCCTGCAGTGAAAGCACTGAGTTCTAACCACTGGACTGCCAGGGAATTCACAAAGGCTCTTTTAAATTAGCTGTGTTGGAACTTTTCATAAGAAATCTCAGATTGAACATTTAAGAAACCTCTCAAGACTGGAAAAGCCATGCCAAGGACTTGCCATCAGATTCTGCCTGTGATATCTACAGATTTGGGTGAATTCCTCTCTTCTCAGTTTCCCTAACATATCTTGAGATTCCTGCACCAGTAAGGAGATGGCCTTTCTTGTTCACCTGTTAAGGCTATTGGGAACTTAAGAGTTTCCAATTTCTAGAGGGATCAGGTAGAGAGAAAAGGTAAATGTTTCAATTCTGCTTACAAATGTATAATTTACCAAGCTGCTGTAAGTCATAATTAGCTTAAGGGGAATGGTTTCCTCACATTTGGAAAACATAGATTAAAAGCCAGCAGTATTTCAGACCAAAAAAACATTAAAAATTATAACCATATTAATCAGATCACTCAGTCCTATGTAACTAATCCTTTTTGTTAACAGTTTTATGAAGCCATCAGGTTTTCCATTAGAATTCTTTAATTTCTTACTCAGTTCAGCAGTATGATCTGAAAGTTATCAGAAATCTGGACTTGTCAGAAAGTCCTTTCTATGAATCTGCTTGAAGATGAAGCATTTTTGCAAAAGCACTAGTGTAAAACAATAACTGTCCATGAATGACAAAAGAATTAAAAAGGCACAAAGATCTGATTACATTGCAATGACAAAGAAATCTGATTATTTTTGTGACATATGATATTAAAGGAATATAACATTATATCAGGACATGTTCGAATCCTAGAAATTTCATATAATTTCTAGAAAATTTATATTAATGCCATTTTACCTATACAATATAACCTAAGAATGTTTATTACCACTCATTTGACAATGTTTCTCATGTAATTTAACATTCCAAGTAATCCTAAATTAGTTTAATATCTCTCTCAGATGCCTCAGATGTCCTTGGAAACATCCCAAAGTTAGCTGGAGGTCAAAGGAACTTCAATTAGAATTTGATATTTGGGAAGTTTGTCAAAAATATTTTTAAAAAAATTTAAAACACTGGGTGAAATAGAATCATGGGTCACTGTGAAACAATACTTATTCACTTAACCAAAGTGATAGTAAAAGATTTCAAAGGCAAATACAGAAAGTTACAACGGATGACTTAAAAGGTGAAGTAACTTACAGTCTGTTATCAAAAGCAGCTCAATATTCCAAGAAAACTTTGTACTCTTAACACAGGGGAAACAAATTCTAGTTGTGCACCATTTTATCTTTAATATTAGAATTCACTTAATCAATTAAATGTATTCTAATTTTAGTCAGTCCTGACCATACATGGAATTCCCTTCTAAGACTCTTTTTTTCTTATAAACCTTGTACACTTTCTATATTCATATTAATTTGTCCCTTATTTTCTTTCCCATTTAGAAATAATGAGGAACCTCCCTGGTAGCCCAGTGGTTAAGACTCCACGCTTCCACCACAGGGGGCACAGTTTTGATCCCTGGTCAGGGAACTAAGATCCCACATGCTGTATGACGTGGCCAAAAAAAACAAAGTAAAATAAATTTTAAAAATTAAAAAAAAAAGAAATAATCAGCTTTAGGACAAAGTTATTTTCTTTTCCCTTAATAAAATGCATTTCCATTCCTTATACCTTCTTTTCCCTCACATACAAAGATGTTTTCCTTATTAATTTGCAGTAGTTTTAATTACATACATTAATTAGAATTCTTAACATTTAAAAACCTTATTTTCTAGTGAAAACTTAAAAGGAAACAGTTATGAACTGTCTTTTACATTAGCATTCTATCCATACTCATGTTTCTCTTCAGGTCATATAAATCTTTTGCCTTTTACATTAGCATTCTGTAGATTGGCAAACATAAATAGTACTTATGGTTTCAAAAAGCACATGCTTTCTTGTAGAAAATATCTTGGTGTGGCACCAAAAATATTTATTAATAGTCCTAAATATCTTTAGCTTTCTGTAAAAAGAAGCCTACATTCAGTAATTAATGTTCCAGTATCTTATTTTATTTGGAAGTGACCTAGATATTTAATAAACTTCCATCATTTAACTTAATTTAGCAAAACTCTAAAGCTTCAAGCTATCAAAAATCTGGAGAGACTTTTTTTTTTTAACAAACACTGGTGAAGAAGGATAATATTTCAAGTCAGAAATATTTTCTCAAGGATATTTTATATAGAGATTTTTTTTCTTCATAAGTTTTCATTTTCTCTTAGATAATTCTATCATTTCAAGACTTAACACTTATTTTTTTTTGAATTTTATTTATTTTTTATACAGCAGGTTATTAGTTATCTATTTTGGAGAAATTATTTTTAAGTAGACATTCCTAAAATATAATTATTCCTAAAGAGTTTACCTAAAAACTCTCATTTCATTTACATTTAATTTACTTATAAAAATTTCATTATATCAAGTTATTTTTCTTTTTTCTTTTTTTAAATTAATAGTTACTCTATTTATTTATTTATTTTTAGCTGTGTTGGGTCTTCGTTTCGTGCAAGGGCTTTCTCTAGCTGTGGCAAGCGGGGGCCACTTTTCATCGTGGTGCGGGGGCCACTCTTCATCGCGGTGCGCGGGCCTCTCACTATCGCGGCCCCTCCCGTTGCGGGGCACAGGCTCCAGATGCGCAGGCTCAGCAGTTGTGGCTCACGGGCCCAGTTGCTCCGCGGCATGTGGGATCTTCCCAGACCAGGGCTCGAACCCGTGTCCCCTGCATTAGCAGGCAGATTCTCAACCACTGCGCCACCAGGGAAGCCCAAGTTATTCTTCTTGATGACAAATTTTTGTAACAGAAATAATAAGATCCCTCACAGATATAGAAAACAAACTAGTGGTTACCAACGGAGAGCGGGAAGGGGGAGGGGCAAGATGGGGTAAAGGGTTAAGAAGTACAAACTACTATGTACAAAATAAATAAGCTACAAGGATATATTGCACAGCACAGGGAATATAGTAAATATTTTATAATAACTATAAATGGAGTATATCCTTTAAAAATTGTGATTCACTATATTGTACACCTGAAACTTACATTATATTATAAATCAACAATACCTCAATAAAAAAAGAAAAAACAGAAAAGAAGAAATAAGATCTTTTTTGACTTTCAGTAAACCTAGGTATAATAAAAGTATTAATGTTGATGACTCTAAAGATATGTCTATATTAATTAAACCAACAAGCTTAAACTAACTTTTTTTATTTTTTTTAACATAAATCTATTTATTTATTTATTTATTTTTGGCTGCGTTGGGTCATTGTTGCTGCGCGCAGGCTTTCTCTAGTTGCAGTGAGCAGGGGTTACTCTTCATTGTGGTGCGTGGGCTTCTCATTGTGGTAGCTCCTCTTGTTGCCGGGTGTGGACCCTAGGTGTGCAGATTTCAGTAGTTGTGGCACGTGGGCTCAGTAGCTGTGGCTCGCGGGCTCTAGAGCACAGGCTCAGTAGTTGTGGCGCACGGGCTTAGTTGCTCCTTGGCATGTGGGATCTTCCTGGACCAGGGATCAAACCCATGTCCCCTGCGTTGACAGGCAGATTCTTAACTACTGCGCCACCAAGGGAGTCCCTTAAACTAACTTTAATACCAGATAATAATTTAATACTGAATATTTTGCAGATCACATGAACCTGAAATTAATTTGGGTTAGTTTCTTTTCTATTTCTTTATTTCTTTCTTTCTTTTTTTGATTTTTTTCATATTAGTTTTTAATTGAATCATATTAATGACAAAATAAATATGTGCTTGTTCTTTTTATTAGTTTATTTTATATCTTTTCTATTTCTGAGAATTTAAATAAGTGCTTAATTTCCTTTCAGCCAATTAAACAGAGTTCACTTACAAATTAATTTTGATAATACCATCCAAAGGAAAAGACATATATTTGTAATGCACACATAGACATACAGACAGACACAATCTCATAGCTTCACTTTAAAGCTTAGTCATGAATCAGGTATTATAATATAAAACTCACTAGTTTATAAATAACAGTTGGAATAAGTTAAGTTTAAAACCATCTCTTTTCTCTTTTTTTCCCTCAGTCTGAGGAATTGGAAATGGTCTAGATAAGAGGAAGATAAAATTTCCTGAGAGCCGTGGTAGAATAGTTACATCTCAAAGGCACAGGTAGAGAAAAGCAAGTTTTTCCTAGAAGCACTTGTTCCCTTAGGGTCAGTATTCTGAAAAGATGTTTTATCAAGTCGACAACCAGTTTTGGGGAACTATAACTAAAGGTGGTCTAATTTTGTAGTATCCTAAAAGGCTATTTTTAGGAACTGAACTTTTGTTTGTCATGTCTGCCAATTAAAATACTGCATCTTCTTTGACAGAAATATACTCTCTCTCTCTCTCTCTCTCTCTCTCACACACACACACACACACACACACACACGAAAGATGTCAAACCAATTCCAAAAGGTTTAAAGCCAAACCAATTCCAAAAGCAACCTTTGGCTCATACTTTTATCAAACCTACTCCCTCCCCCAATACCCAGCAATGGGCCTAGGAGGGCATCAATATACAAACCTAAAAGTTTTTGGCCTACACCATTGTGCTGGTTGTTTACCGGTAGATGTCTTCTAATCCAAAAACCATTCCTTCACCGCAAGCCTGGAATATTGCCTAGGGTTGCTGATGCTTGGTCAAAAAAGGAATTCCCCAGTTGGAGCTCCTGGCCAAAAGAGCCTCAGCTTCTGGATCTGCTAAGGGAAGACTGCACTGGCAGAGGGCCACAGACCACAGGCACTAACTTAAGAGGAATCTGAGAGGTCCCTTCATGGTCGCCAAATTATAACCTAGCAAAAGGGCTCATGAGCCCACCACGTAGAAAGCCAAACTCTGAAAGCAGGTGTTGCAGCAAAATAAGAGTTTATTGCAGGGCACCAAGCAAGGGAGTGGGAGACAAGCCTCAGATCCACTCCCACTTGGTCTTTGAGTGAGGGGTTATTAAAGGGGAAGGAAAAGAAGCTGGGATTAGTCATCTTATGACATTTCTTAATCATAATTTTGGGAGTCAGGATGCCAAAGGTTTATGTGTCTCTGGTCTGGTGGTCCATGACCCAGGGGTCTGTTACCTCATCTTGCCTTGGAGAAACAACCTGAGTCTGTACATTAATGATGTTATCGACAACAGCAATTTTAGTCGTCTGACTCTGGGTGATAAGTGTTTAGTTTGCACAGGATAGAGGCCAGAGGGGATAAGATGGGGAATAGTTTTGGATAGAGAGGTTAATCATAAACTCAGAAGGGGGACTCAGTTTTAGGGGGATTCAGTTTCATTAGCCACTGTTCTGGCGTACAAGACCAGGAGATCAGTTTGAGTTATTGTTGATGATAATAAATATAATAATAATAATATTAACAATAATTTATTGAGAACCTAGTGTACTAGCTCCTGTGTTATACACTCTGTCTACATTTTCTCTCAGTAAGGGAGGAATTATTCTCCCCATTTTATTTATTTATTTATTTAAAATAAATTTATTTATTTATTTTTGGCTGCGTTGGGTCTTAGTTTCTGTGCAAGGGCTTTCTCTAGTTGCGGCGAGCGGGGGCCACTCTTCATTGCGGTGCGCGGGCCTCTCACTATCGTGGCCTCTCTTGTTGCGGAGCACAGGCTCCAGACGCGCAGGCTCAGTAGTTGTGACTCACGGGCCCAGTTGCTCTGCGGCATGTGGGATCTTCCCAGACCAGGGCTCGAACCTGTGTCCCCTGCATTGGCAGGCGGATTCTCAACCACTGCACCACCAGGGAAGCGCCCTCCCCATTTTAGAGAGGAGAAAACTGAGGCTCAGTTTTTCACAGGTCTTATAGCTTACACTAGATTCTTCTGACTTCAAGCCTGAGCATGCTGAAGCTGTGGCTACCTGCCGAGATGCTGTAAATGGAATTCCGTTTCTGAGTGGGAGGTTGCACTAGATAATTTCAGAGAGTCCTTCTAACTCTCAAATTTAGACTAGCTTCAACTAGCACTTTTAAGCACCAACTAAATGCCAGGTGCTATACAACATTCTCTCCAGGATGCGTGTGGCCACTGGTCTAACTCTTAAGATGCTTCTGCGCCATTTCACCTGCTCCTATCCCTCTTGGCATCTGCAGCGACCACCCCCCTCACCCTCCATGCGGATGAGAACTCAGTTCATCTGGATATTTGTACACACACCCATCTCTACTGTTTGAGTTCACGTGGGGTAGGGTGGCTGGGTCATCTGGGTGCAGTCCTTGGCACCAAGCTGTCTGCAACCTACTCCATGCCACCCCCAGACAGAGCCTGCCAATTCACTCTCCACAGTCTGGCCAGCCAGGCAATGATATGGAGGAGAACACAAAATCCGGAAGTAAGGGAGGGGCAGCCTCATGCCCTAGAGAGGCCAGAGGAACTGCAGGATATGCTTAATGATCTTGAACTGGAGACTTCACTCTACTGCTCCTGCCTGGCCTCCTGAGAGTCTGGGAAGCAGAGATCAGAGGGCCCTGGGGACGAGGGCAGGTCCATGGTCACTTAGAGGATCCTGCCAAGCATGAAATCAGGCCCTAGTCCAAGTGACTCCCCTGTAAGCTGCTATAATCAGATCTTTTCTCTTTGTACATTTTCTTAACATTTAAGGTTTTCAATCCTAACAGAAACAGTAACAAAAACAAAATGCACATCATGTGCATTTCTACACTAAGGAATCTGGGCAGCCGTGATGAATGTAAAAGAATCACGGTGAGGGTACCTACTTCTTATTTCACTTTGTGTTACATTATCTTGTTTGCTTTCTCCTTGAGTATTTCCAGGATGTCCATCACCTATCCATAGTCCAAGACATGCAGTTGATTTGTTGCTTGTAAACTTCCAGGTGTTAGCAGGAGTCAGTGTAGTGCAAACATCTCTCACCAAGGAGTCAATCCCCACACCCAGTGAAGAACAAACCCCATAGCCCCTGCCTTGAAAAAGCAGCAGTAAACAGGTCATTAGCAATGGTTTACGTTGGGAGCCCCAAGGAGGGACTCTAGGAAGGTCAGGGAAAGCTTCCTGGAGGAGATGATGCTTGAAGCAAAAGAACAGATTTCAGGCAAGAGCTTGAGAACACTTCACTCCTTCAGATTCTTTCTGTCAGTCTATTCAGTCTTCCATATTTTGGGGTCTCAAACTGCTTTCCAGAGCTTGTGAGAGGGAAGGGTAATTTCCTTCCAGTTTAGAAGGAGGTAAATTAGAGAATGGCTAAGGAACTACCCAAGGTTTTCTTTCAAATTTAAGAATGACCAAAGGGTGCCCAGCTAGGGCTAGACATTTGAATACACAGCACAAAGGCAATATAGGATAGACTCTGCCCTTGGGAAACTTGTTATTACTGGGAGATATGGTATGTAAATGAAAATCAAAAATAATTGTAAAGGTGTTATGCAAATAATTCAGTTCCCAGCTACTTATCCAGGACTTGCTATCTGCAAGGTGTTCTGTGAGGCATTGGGTAAAGGAGAGGAGTTAGAAATATAGGTAAATATAGTCCCAGCCTTTAAGAACCCACAGTTTAATTGGCTGCAGGAGAGACAGGGTGGCAGGAACAGGAAGCTAACACTTGGTTAAATGTAATAGCTGACACTATGAAGACTGCAGGGTGAAAGGAGTGGAGGGGGCTTGCTGGAATTTGGGGGCTGGATAGAACTTTGCTGAGAAAGCTTCCTGGAGGAGGTGGACAATGTGATTCTGGAAAACAGAGGAGATAGAGAAAGAGAAGAAGAAAGAGCACATAAGCAAAACCTTTTCACATACTTGCCTTTCAGATCCATTACAGTAATCACCTCTTCCATGAAGCCTTCCCAGGCATAATTAGACACTGCCCCCGCCCCCCAGACTCTCAAAGCATGCCTATTACAAAATGTACCTTATTGCTTTTTTCCTTATCTGTTTTTCTCCGATCAAGGGCCCCACACCACCAAAGGAAGGAAGGAAGGAAGGAAGGAAGGAAGGAAGGAAGGAAAGAAAGAAGGAAGGAAGGAAGGAAGGGAGGGAGGGAGGGAGGGAGGAAGGGAAGAAGGGAAGGCCTTTCACTATAAGGTGACTGGGTACTGCATTCACAGTGGGGTGTCTCACTTTGTTTTTGTTTACTTATTTTTACTTTTTACTATTTTATTGAAGTATAACTCACATACGGTGAAAGGCACAAATCATAAGCATACAGCCCAATGAATATTTACATGTTTACAGCTGTGTAACCACCACCCAGATCAAGTTATAGAATGCTTTTAGCATTCCAGACATGGTGGGCTTCCTCACTGACCTGAGTCACTGCTACTGTGGCCGGAGGATCTGAACCAGTAGGGTGATGTAACCGGGAAGCACCATCCAAGAAAATTATGAAAGAATTTCAGGAATTTGGGCTGGAAAAGCCAAGTGTGCAGGGGGGAGTGGTGGGGGGTGAGATCACTATGTGTGTGAAGGGCTAACACGCACAAAGCAATAGTCTTGTCCTGTGGGTGGCAGTGGGGAGCCACAGGGAGAAGCATTTCAGTTCCACATAAAACCTTTCCTACAACCAGAGCTGAACCACATTGGAGGCAGCCCCCCAGGAAATGATAAGTAAGCTCCCCATCAGTAAGAGGTATCAGTCAAGAACAATACTGACAAGCATTTATCAGCAGTGATGGGGTGGGGATACGGGACTCAACTGGAGATGGCTCCTTCCAGCTCTGAAGCTTCTATGGTTCTGGAATTCTTTGAGAGTGGCAGAGAGGACTCAAACATTTGCAGTTATTATTTAGTTTTGCTTTTTCCCTGCAGAGGATAACTTTTTACTTAATTGCAAGTACTGTGCAGGCCCATCATTATCACCACTGAATAAGTAACTGTCATCACTTATAGGCCAACTGAGCCAGAGGGACCCTGGGGCTCCCCTCCCTGGTGCTCACAGCCTAGGGGAATGGAGCAGATGCTAGGGTGCCACTGTGAGGGGGGAGGGTACCTGCAAGAGAAGCTGGTTGCCCCGCCACATGCCAAGCTGTCATGGGGACACCCACCTACCTATCTCCTCAGCCCTTTCAGCCCTGGTCCCCTTGGTGGGCAAGTGGTCATGATGTCATGGCTCCTGCCACTACTAGGACACTTGGGCAGAGTGACCCTGAAGGACCTTTCTGCTCTGCTTCCAGGTGTCAGCACAGGAAAGGTGTCTGGCAGCCTCATGAGCAGGACCACACGGGACCCAACAGCCCCGTGGCCACTTGGGGGGAGTAACAGCCTGTGTCAGCTGCAGGATCCTGGAAGGACTCCCAGTCTGGAGTCTAACATCCTCCCACTCCACCCTCCATCCAGCTTTTTCCCGCAGCAAAAAAAAACAAAAAACAAAAAAAGCAATTTTCCTCAGAACTCTTTTTTTTTTCTTTTCCTAGAGGATTATTTCAGAATTCCTTCAAGTCACTGCCCTGCTCCTCCCGCCCTCTCCTCACCCCTCCCCCAACTAGGAAGAAGGGAGAGAGATGGAGTCTGGAAGAACGTCTACATCTTCCTCCATCCGGCACCTGTACAGGGCGCCAATGTCATGTGGCAGGTGAAGACCGGCTCTCAGGCCCTTCTGTGGAGCTTAGAGTGATTACCTTCCTGGTGAAAGCCATGAATACTCTACCAAGAAAAAAACGTATGTATGAAATTTTGCCTTCTATTCCAGGGTAAGATGGGATGCTATCAGACCCCCGAAGTCCATCAGTGACGCCCCTAGGTTTAAGGGGGGAGGGCTCGGTGTTTCCTTCACCGCCAAAGCACAGGCCAGATGGGTGTCTGGGGAGGGTTTGCAGCTGCCCCGAGGGAGAAGCTCTGGAAGATCCTGCTCCCCAGCCTCTTGGTGTACCTACAGGACGTCTCAGGCTCTCAGTTTGCCCAGCTCTAAAATGGGCGTCCAGGCCCTCCAACCTTGGGGGGCTGGATAAGAAGGCTGGAGAGACGCGGAGCTGGGTGGGAGCGGGGGTGGCGGTGAAGAGCGGCTCCCGGTTGGTCTCCCGAAGCCGGGGGAGGGTGGAAACGTGAGTTCAGGAAGGAGGGGAGGCCGGCGCCTGGCACCGCACGAGGAAGGCGCTGGCCAGGACGCGGTGCCCACGGGCGGCCCAGGCGCCCCCGGTGCTCCCTGGGCCCGAGGGCGGGGCCCCTCGCCGGGCGGCCCCTCCCCGCCCCTCCCGCCCCTCCCCCGGCCCCGGCCTCCCCAGCCCCGCTGGCCCTCCCGCGGGCGAAGCGGCACTCGGCACCGCGCGCGCCCGGACCAGCAGCCGCGAGCCGGCACCATGGGCTGCGACGTCCGCGTGTCAGGGCTGCTCCGCCGCAACCTGCAGCCCACGCTCACCTACTGGAGCGTCTTCTTCAGCTTCGGCCTGTGCATCGCCTTCCTGGGGCCCACGCTGCTGGACCTGCGCTGCCAGACGCACAGCTCGCTGCCCCAGATCTCCTGGGTCTTCTTCTCGCAGCAGCTCTGCCTCCTGCTGGGCAGCGCCCTCGGGGGCGTCTTCAAGAGGACGTGAGTGCCCGGTCCGCGCGCCCGAGCGCCGCAGCCCCCCGACCCTTCCGACCCTTCCCGCCACCCTCGTCTCTGCCCCCGCGGGGCTCGGGCCGCCGGTTGTACCTGCCTTCTGGAAGGCAGCGACCACCCCTCCCCGCTCCGCTAGCCATGCCCAGCCTTAGCTGGAGGGCTGCGTCCCTCCCCCACCCCAGCTCTCCCCGCAAAACTCTCTCTGGAGACTGAAGGTGACTTCTGGATTGTTTATTTGCCTTCGCTCACCCCGGTGAGGGCATAGACTCAGCTCTCACCCCTCTCTCCCACCCACACCCCGAGGGAGAGGGGTGAGGGAGTTTGCAGAGGTGGGAGGGTCGCCCTCTTGCACAGCAGACCTGAGGTTTGTCTGCAGCCCCTGCTGCCGGGGGTGGGGGGCGGAATTGGAAGTGAGGTGGAAGGAGAGGGAGTGTCACCTCAGGGGCCGTGCCCAGTGCCAGAGCTGGCTGCGGCTGGACAGAGTGCCCTGGGGCGTGCTCCACTCAGATCCTCAGCTCCAGATCAGCTGACACGGGGTGTCCCTTCCCCTGGGCGGCCACGGGGCAGGTGGGTCCTGTGTGGTCCTGCTCCTGAGGGAGCCAGGGTTCCTGCATTGGCCCCTGGAGGTGGCACCCTTCTGCCTCTGAGACAAACAGGACCTTAGCACTTGGGTCCACGTAGGGGAGGCACAGGGTGACTCACCCATAGCTTAGTGAGGTGACACTCCAGCTCTGGTGCCAGGATCCCCCTCCGCTTTCCCCCACCCCATGTTACTCCTCCCTTGCCTCTGCCTGGCATGGCCCCCAGAGATGCCCCTTTGGATACCATTGCAGAGCCTCAATCCCCCGGCTCAAATTCGACAGGGCCACCTCCACGGAGCCCTTTGGAAAGGCAGTAGGATTCACTCTCTTAGTGCAACTGGGAGAGCAGACCCAAAGCAGGGGCTAGATGACTTGCAAGTCAGAGGCTGCTGGAGGTTTCCCTAGTCCTGGCTTCTGGCTGGGTGGTTTCCTGGACTGCATGGACTCAGGCAAGCAGATGCCTGGGAACAAAACCACAGCTGACGCCTCTGGGGAGCCATTCTGCGCCAAGGGCGCTGCCCTTTGGCTCTCTGCTAGAGGTATCTGTGAGGTGGGTTTCCCCCTCCACCTCACTTCTAGAGCTGATGGAGAGGAGCACAGGTGTCTATACATACAGACCCCACATTAAGCCACCCAACTGACAAAGCATCAATTAGGGAGTGATTATCCCCACTACCAAAATCCTCTTGTAAACCAAAGTGTCCTCTTGAGAAGCAAGTCTCCTTGTGTACAATAGTGTTTCTGTGGGTTTTGTACAGGATTGCATGCATGGGGGACTCCGAAAATCTTAAGAAAAAGCTCCAGATCCTTTCTAATTCTGCCTAGAGGTTTAATTAGAAATCAGTCAGGGTATTTTTCTGGTTTTGTTTTTAAGTATTTTGACTTACAAAAGCTCCCTTACCTGGAACTTTTTAGGAACCCGTGTAGTGCAAAGAACAGGAAAGGGAATGAGGATCATTCTAAATGGCAGGTTGGCATGCCAGGCTTTGTGAAAACAGCAGAGGTACACAACAAGCTGGGCCAGCTCTTCCTTACTTGCTTTGTGCCTCCCTCAGGGCTCCTTACTCAACGAGGGGCTCTGAACAGGCAGTGGAAAGGGTCTTGCCTCAGGAAACTGGCTCACAGAAAAGAATGATCATGGTGGCAATAATAACTAGCTTTATTGAGTGTTTAGGCAATGCCAGGCACTGTTCTTACTTACTGATACTCACTGTATCAATTCATTTAACCTTCACAACAACCCTGTAGAGTAGTGCTATTATCTCCATTTTGTGCATAAGGAAGCTGAAGCACAGGGAGGTTAAGAAACTTGCCCCAGATCACACAGCTATTAAGCTAGTGAGGATATGAACCCGCACATTTGTGTCTAGAACAAGATACTTTGGAAATCCCTCTTGCTTTTTCATAAAAAAAGCAAGCTGACTCATAGTAGTCAGCTTCAGCTCTGAAGGGTACAAGTTATACCCTATACTCACCAGGCAAAGGCATGGCATGAGTATCCCTGTGTATACTCATGGGCTGAGTACTCCTGAGCTGACACTCCTGGGAAGGAAACTATGGGCCTCTGGGGCTTCCTGCTGGGATCTGAGGGGTGGGGGTAGGGTGGAGTAGGGGGAGTAGTCCCATCAGTGGTTCAGGTTTAAATTCTGAACCTCAGTCCTCCCACCCCAAGACAGAATGTCTTTTTTTTTTTTTTAAAGTTTATTGTATTTGTAGTTGATTTTACACTTTTAGTCTTTTAACTTTTTTTTTTTTTTTTAACTTTTGGGTTTAATTTTATTTATTTATTTATTTATGGCTGTGTTGGGTCTTCGTTTCTGTGCGAGGGCTTTCTCTAGTTGCGGCAAGTGGGGGCCACTCTTCATCGCGGTGCGCGGACCTCTCATTATCGCGGCCTCTCTTGCTGTGGACCACAGGCTCCAGACGCGCAGGCTCAGTAATTGTGGCTCACAGGCCCAGTTGCTCTGCGGCACGTGGGATCTTCTCAGACCAGGGCTCGAACCCGTGTCCCCTGCATTGGCAGGCAGATTCTCAACCACTGCGCCACCAGGGAAGCCCCGACAGAATGTCTTAAAGAACCTTTTCCCTTGGTTAGGAGCAAAGTAGACTTCAGTGGAAATAGAGGGCCATCACAGGGGTGGCCTGTGTGTAGACAGGAGTCATCACACAGCTAGGGCTGGACAGCTGAGCGCAATCCTCCATCTCCCAAAACAAACAGAACCTCCACCAGCCCTGAAACCAGCCTCTAAAGCTTGATTCCTTGGGGCTTCACCACAAGTTAAAACGCTAATACCACTGCTAGTGCTTTCAGCTTACGTGATTACTGCTGGTGCAGCTCGTCTGGTACTGCGAGAGGAGGGTTGGTTTAACAAATTGGGACGGGAGGGCCAGCTGTTGTGCGAGAGTGGGGAAAATTGCAGGATGACACACACCAGGGAGAGGAGAGTCAGGGCAGCACTCTTTCTCTAGGGTTCCTGCTCAAGTCCTGCCTACTCCTTGGCCCAGACTGAGTTCCAAGGCTGAATAGAGTTTCTGGATGCCTCCAAAGGGACATGCATTGGAGGGACTGGGTGTGGAGAGCCTTGATGTTAGAGTGGGTGCAGAGGAGGGCAGGAGCCCTCCACTCAGGATGGGACCAGCTCTCTCTCTCTCTCTTCTGACATTGACAGAGATCTTGAAGGAGGCCACCAAATGCAGACCAAGAGGGAGAAGGGTGCAATTAGGGCCAGAAAAACCTGGACTAGACCTTCCTTAGAAAAATCTTGCTTATCAAGAGCAGGAAGCCTTTCAGAGAAGAGAAAAACCCAAAGCCACCTGGTTGGCAGGGTATATAGATATGTGCTTTGTCAGATAGGAAAGAGGAGGGGTATTTAGACAAAAGGTTAGGGTTTTGTTCCTGGTTCCATGGGGACCTGTTTAACCACCCTGGGCAGTTTGGGAGACCCCTTTATCTCAAAGGCATCAGGGCAGATAAATGGCTTTCAGAGTTTCCCCAACCTTTTCCCAGCCTCACCTGGGCCTCTCCTCTGCACACATGCTCTTAAAGGAAGGCTTGAGTTCTTCTCTTTGCTATATTAACTATCTCTTTCTCTACCTTTCTTTTTTCCTCAATTTCCTGCAGCCCTGCCTTCCCAATACCCACCTCTGACTCTCTCCTGCGCACTGCCTGAAACCCAATCTCCATGCAATGTTCCCCAGGCCACTATCTGACCTACTTCCCCAGGATGCTGGCCCCCTGTGGTTCTGGGATCACAATACAAAAGCCAGTTCCCTTCTCTGAGCCAGACCCTGGTTAGTCTCCCATCTAGAAAGCCTCTGCCTCTCCCTCCAGCAGCTTGTCCACCTTTCAGCATGTAGCAAACGTGGGCTGAAGGTCTCCTAGGGGTCTGGCACCAGACATGGTTCTTGCTTAAAAATCCATCTCTACATGGGAGGTAGCATCTGACCCAGCAATTTCACTCCTAGGTATACTCCTCAACGAACTGAAAACATGTCCACACAAAAACTTATACATAAATGTTCATAGCAGCATTATTCATAATAGCCAAAAAGTGGGAACAAACCAAATGTTCATCAACGGATGGATGGGCAAACAAAATGTGGTCTCTCCACACAATGGAATATTATTCAGCCATAAAAACGAATGAAGTACTGACTCATGCTATAACATGGGTAAACCTTGACAATGTTATGCTAAGTGAAAGAAGCCAGTCACAAAATACCACATACTGTTATGGTGTCATTTATGTGAAAGTTCAGAGTAGGAAAATCTATAGAGGTAGAAAGTAGATGAGTAGTTTCCTAGGGCTGAGGGTGGGATGCAGAGGGGAATGGGGAGTGACTGCTAATGGGGAAGGGATTTCTTTTGGGGGTGATGTAAATGCTCTAAACTCAGATTGTGGTGATGAGTTCATAACTCTGAATATACTTAAAAAAAAAACCATTGAATTGTACACTTTGAATAGATTAATTTTTTGGTATATAAATTATATTTCATTTTTTTTAATTAAAAAAATCTCAAAACTCATCCCACCCTTTAATTCACTCATTTAACAAATATCTCTTGAGCCAGACCCTGTTTTGGGGGTGAATATGACACAGGTCCCTACTCTAATGGAGCTTACATTCTGGAGGATCATTTTAGTGAAATGAAGGAAATAAGGCAGGGTAAGGATGGAGAGCTACAGAGTTGGGGGTTACTTTAGCTCAGTGGTCAGGGAAGGCCTCTCTGAGCTGACACCTGAATGACAGGAGAGAGCCATGCAAGCAAAGAACGTGGGGAGAGGTGTTCCAGGCAGACAGAGCTGCAAGTTTAACCAGTGTGTAAGGAGCACTCCCTGCGGGTCCAGCACCCATTGAGCCAGGGAACGTCGTCATGCAAGGGTGCTCCCCTGATCTGAGTCTAACAGGGATCCCCCCAAAGACAGGCTTCCTTGCTCCTCCTTCTGGGTCCCCCAAGCCTTAACAAAGGGCGTCAAACAAGCTGGGGTGTCAGTGTGGGGGGCCCCAGTTAGAGGGGGACCTGTCCCCCTGCCCCTGCCTCAGTCTGTCACCCCTTCCCTCTCGCCCTGGCTTGCAGTCTCCAGCCTGCCCTCACTCCCAGGGGTGTCCTGTCCCCTGGTTCCTGTCCCAGGCCCCGCTCCTCTCTTGGGAGACTGCCGGCCCCTTTTGGGGTGGAGGGGAGCTGGGGATGCCTCTGACCCCTCCTGGTTCTGCATTCTGCCCCTTTCCCTGGTCCTTCAGGGAAGGAGATTATCCAGGGTGGACAGGGGGAGTCCCTTGAGGTAAAAATGTGAGGAGAATGTGAGTGCCGCCCTGGGGTCGCTCACCCCGGTGGCACGGGGCTGGCCCTCAGCAGCATTCTTCCCCACCCCTGGGCAGTGGAGGGCTAGACAGCTGGCTGACATCTTACTGTTTTGCTCAAGCCCTTCCCCTGCGTTGGAGCCTAGCAGCCCCTCCTCTTACGACAGAACCAGGAAGGCCAGAGCAGGCACCCATGGCAGGACAAGGTGATCACATGTGCCCTCTGGGTAAGGCAGAGCACCGGGGCTGACAGGCCCGCAGTGTGCTCAAGGTCACACAGCCAGCTGGCGGGGCAGGCACCTGGCTCCCTGCTCTCCCTTGCCCGTTTGCACCTTCCGTGTGGAGCCGTTAATAAGTAACCTGGACGTTTCTCAGGCTTCTTGAGGAAGGGTTCCCTAGACTGTCTTGGGGGAGTGGGGCCCTTCCTCTCATTGGCCTGAATAAACATCAGAGCCCAGGGCCAGGGGAGGGACGTTCCACGACACCACGCTGGCCTTTTCCTGGATGGGAGTCAGAAACCAGGTCCCCACTCAGCATTACTCGCTCTCTTCCCTGTCTGGGCCGGCTTCCTGATCTGTAAAATGGGGGGTAGGACTCTTTGGTCCTCAGTACCACTCTGGCAGTCAGAGGGCCTGGCAGCAGAAATGGGTGGGGCGGGGGTGTCGGGCAGGAGCTGGCTCCAGTTCTCTGACCCTTTCTGCCCAGCGAGCCTGCTTCTCTGGGCCTGATGGTGCTCTTTGGGGGCGGCCCAGGGCCTGCAGGGAGGGGGTGAGCTGCAGGTGGCCGGGAGGCAGCTTCCAGTGAGTGAGCACAGGAGGACCGACTGTAACGTCTCACTCCCTCTGCGCGGCAGTGCTTCATATCCCTGATTTATAGCGGAGCACCTGAGGCTCAGAAGGGCTAAGTGTGAGTGGCTTGCCGTGAGCCGCCCGCTGGGAAGTGGCAGAGGTGGGCCTAGGACCAGTCTTCTGATTACAAATCCCACCACATCCGTGCTGCCAAAGCTGCGATGACATTATTATTCTATAATTTTCAATTACCCACTTTCCTGGAAGGGGCCATTGACCAAACCATTAAGTGACCAAGACAATTAGTGTATTTCAGTCTGGCTCTGAGATGTGTCTAGGACTCCTTTTTTCTTGGCAACAACATACCATTCTAAAGAAACTTGTTCAGGCTGATTTTTGGAAGGACCAGGCACAGCCCTGCTGAAACAACTGGGGAGGGTGGGCAGCCTGGGCTCCAAACCCAGGGTTCGTTGTGGTGCGGCTGTCCCCATTTACTGGGAACAGGTCTCCATCTCCCCCGCCCCCCCGCCCGCTCACCCCGCCCGATACCCCAGGAACGCAGCTGGAAGGCTGCAAGGTCAAACCACGGCCCTGGGGTTGGCAGGAGTCACAGGGAGGGGACTTCCCAAGCCAGCCTCCCTCCAGCCTCTCCTTCCTCCTGTTCTCTTTTTATCCCTCCCTCCTGCCTGTCACTGGACCTGGGAACGAAAGAGCCCCCTTTGGGCACCGAGTGTCCTTCTCTGGAATAACAAGGTGAGAGGGTACCAGTTGGAGAGAGGAGAGGCCTGGACAGGGCTGCCCACTGGCCACCAGCCCTTCCCAAACCCCATCCCCGCCTCCTGGGCCTCCTGCTGTTCCAGTCAGCACCTTCCTGGCAACTTGACCCACTAGATTCTTTATCTCGTTACCTCTGTCTCTGGCTCTGGCTCTCTCTCTCTGTCACCCCCATACTATCCCACATCAGCCTCCTAACGGTCTCTAGTCCCTTTCTCCAGGCCATGCTGTGTGGGGTGATGACACAAGCCTTTCTCAAGCATTCCCATTTCACTAGCAACATCCAGCAACCCTGGATCAAACACCTCAGGGGCAAACACAGTCCAGACATGGGGGTCCCACAATGAACAGGATACAGCAGATGCCTTGGGAAGCTTGCAACGGAGCCAGCAGTTATCCGGAAGCAGTTGGAGTTTCCATAACACCAGCAGAGGGTCCACTGGGGGCTCGTGTTCTAGTGGCTACAGCTGTTTGCCATTGCTTCCTAAGACCAAGACGCTGAAGAATCTGGCCTCACGCTCCCTGGCCGCTCCCCTCTCCAGCTTGGCTGCGTCCGTGGCCCAGCATCAGCCTTTTTACACATGCACGCACGTGCACACTCCTCCATGGGAAAGCAGCATGGCATAGGGAACAGCAAGTCAGAAGCCCTGGGTTTGGGTCAAGGATCTGTCTGCTACTTTCTTAGCCCTTCTCAGCCTCAGTTTCCTCGTGGGTCACACGAGGCACAATTGCAAGGTCTACCTCACAGCGTTGTCACGTACACCAAATGTCTTGGACCCTGTAAACAAGTGTTCGTTGTTTTCATGTACCCTGTAATGTTAGTTCTCCTTTCTTTTCCCACACCTTCCCACAGCTCCTGCCTATCTCAGTTCACTGATCCCAGGTCCCGTGCCCGCAGGACGGTGCTACAGGACTGGTTAACCACTCTCATCCAGGGTTTTCAGGGCAATAATGATAATGTATTAATTCTTCAAGAGAGCATTTTTGTACTTGGGGTGTCGGTGCTGTACCGCAAAGTGGTGAGTGAGATTGTGGCAGTGTCAGGCCCACGTAGCAGCTCAGTGGGGGAAACACTTGAGGGGGAGATGGGGACCCTCTTGCTATCCCTGAAGTCAGGCCACCCAGGAAGCTGCCTAGTTGATCTTGTACGGGGAAAGGAAGGGGAAAGAGCTATTCTGAGAGGCCTGTGGATTGTATCAGCCTGCAGAGGTGTGGGCATCGCCTCTGTGCCAGTACCAATGAGACAGGCCACCAGGCAGCAGGAAGCAGAAACGCATGAAGCTTGGTGAGTGGCCCAGGCTGTCAGTGCTGGAGGCCGGCAGAGCAGGGATGCTTGGGGAGCGGGAAGGGGGTGCTGGGAGGGACCTGAACAGGCCTCTCCACAACACGACCCTCTTGTTCTCCTTCTAGTGGCCGGGGTGAAGTGAGTCTCCCCTGCCCCCTCACACACAGCTTTGAGCTGGGAACAGACAGGGGTCATGATTGGCAATCTCCAATCAGCAGATCAGCCTGGAAACAAGAAAATGAGAAAATAAAGAACTGCTGCTACCAGCAGAGCCCTTCTGATAAAGGATTTCATCAAAGATGGGGCGAGATGAAAAGCTGAGAGCCAACAGGGTCAGAGGCAAGAACCTCTGGGAAAAGACAGTCTGAGGGGTCTCTTGGGGCCTCCCCCTTTTCCTCGGTGAGCTGGAAACTCAGGTCTTCTTGTCACAGAAATACCAACACTCCCACCTCCACCCCTCCAGGTCCGGCAGCCAGACGAAGGCACCTGGGGCTCTCCACCTTCTCATAATCTGAGACACTTTCCTCTACAACCTCTCCCTTCCAGAGCCTGCTTGCTGCCCACTCTCCTTCCCCCCACGTTAGCCTTTCAGACTGGCCCCAGAAAATACGAGGCTTCCTTCCTTTCTCCGAGAGTCTGCTTACTGGGCGGAGTGTACCCGAAAGACCGGACAGAGCCTCAGGCCTCCACCCATGTGTTCACTCATCCTTTCACTCACTCAGCCTGCTGCTGTGGGCTCCTCTGGGGGAAGGTCACCACTCAGACACCTCTCAGTGGGGCCTCCCTTCTGGACACTTGCCAGGCACAGAGTCCAACAGCTCTGCCCATAGAGGGGTCACCAATTTCCCCAAATACCTCGGCTGTGGGCTTTGGTTCAGGCAGCTCAGGCCTGGTGCCTGCAGAGGGCCTGGCGTGTTCCGGTCCTGTGCGGGGAGGGCACTGCAGCCGGGCTCAGCCACCGTCCCCGGCCCCCCTCCAGGCTCACGCGTGTGGCACGGCTCCCTGGAGACGCTCAAAGCCACTCCCCTCACACCTTCCGTGAGAGACATGGAGATATCTTTGCATATAATTGTCTATAAGCAAACAATTTAAAGTTTAAGTAAATGATACAAAATCACTTCTAAGTCCAATAATAGCAGTTACGCTTTGTGAAGTGTCCATTACATAGCTCTCACAACCTCCCTGCGTGGTAGGGATCGTTATCTGGGCAGACCCAGTCCTCTTGCCCATGACCCATAGCTAACACGTGACAGAGCTTCTGCCACAGCTCCCTTTGCTCTTGGACCAGAGGCAGGGGGAAGCGTCTCGGCTTCCCCGGGGGGCCACCCAGTGAGTGGAGGACGGGGTGGGGGGTCTTCCTTCGAAGGGCTCCGGCCCCCCTCCACTGACCGCACCCTCCGCTACTGCAGCCTGGCCCAGTCGTTATGGGCCCTCTTCACCTCTTCTCTGGCCATCTCCCTGGTGTTCGCCGCCATCCCCTTCTGCCGAGACGTGAAGGTGCTGGCCTCAGTCATGGCGCTGGCGGGCCTGGCCATGGGCTGCATCGACACCGTGGCCAACATGCAGCTGGTGAGGATCTACCAGAAGGACTCAGCGGTCTTCCTCCAGGTGAGCCCCCAGCAGGCGTGGGGCTGGGGGCAGGCAGGGCACAGGGGAGCTCCCTCAGCCCTCTCCCCCCAGCCAGGCATCTCCTCCCCGAGACCAGGACGGTGACCCAGAAAGAGGAGCAGGGTCAAGTTCAGTGTGACCGTTTCCAGCTGGACTATACTGGGCCGTTATCTCTGGACTCAGGTCTCTTCATCTCTAAAATGGAGTGATGATCCTGGCCTGCAGGTGGTCAGAGGAATCTAAGTGCTAATGAGCAAAGGTTCTTTGTAAGTTGGAAAGGGCGTGATGGAAGGGCTTGGTGTTTTCTCTCATCTCCTCCTCTCTCTGTGTTTCTTCTTCCTTCCTTCTCCTCCCAGTTACCCAGGATTCCAGTCCAGCCCTTCCCTTTACTAAGCCCCCTCCCCTTTGGGGTGTTAACTGGTGGATGCTAACCTGGGAACAGCCCCCAGCTGGTGGTTAAGCTTTGGGAAAGAAGAGAGAGGGAGGAGTTGGCCACTGTCACCAAGTTATCCCAGGCAGGAAGGTCGTGACAGGAGCTTCGCTCCTCACCTCTCTTGCCTCCCACCCTACTGCTCCCAGGCAGGGGCTCCCCAGATGGGACACAAGGTGGGGGGCAGGCAAAGCCTGAGGCATGCCTCCACCCACCCCAATTCTCTTCTCTTCCCAGGTTCTCCATTTCTTTGTGGGCTTTGGTGCACTGCTGAGCCCCCTTATCGCTGACCCCTTTCTGTCTGAGGCCAGCTGCTTGCCCACCAACAGAACAGCCAACGCCACCTCCGGTGGCCACCTGCTCCATGCCTCCAGGGTCCTGGCCCACCACCATACTGGGGCCCAGCGTTGGTCCAACCAGACGCTCCCTGGGCTGACCCCACAGGACGGGGCAGGGGCCCGTGTGTCCTACGCCTTCTGGATCATGGCCCTGATCAATGTGAGTGCCACTGGGGCAGGGCTGGGTGGGCACTAGTGGACAGTCACCCATACCAGTCCATACCAGCTCCCAGTACAGATTCTTCTGTTTCTGAGAAACGTACTGGGGCTGAGATGTGCCTTCAGGAAGGCAAGAAGAGGGGAGAACTGACCCCTGGGGATTCATCTGAACACAGGGGGCTGCAGGAGATCACCTCTAAGGTCCTTCAGTTGTGACATCCTGGGATTGCGATTGTCAAGGGAGGTGAAACAGTGAGCAGGTTTAGTGCAATGAGATCAGGGTCAACTTCCAAGTCATCAGAGGTTCCCTGGGGAACCAGCTCTTTTCCTCCAAGGCCAGATGATGTAGACCCTGGGACAGAGCACTGCAGGACATACCAGGCTCTTCTCCAGGGTCCTCAATCACTAGTGGGATTCTCCTGTGCCTGCTGTGAGGTGGGCCCCTGTGGAGGCTGGAGGATAGACAAGATGACCTCCAAGGGACCCTGCCTGCCAAGGCTGCCCTGGTGGGAGCAGAACAGGGAGACCACGTCACTGTGTCTGGGTCAGATACCAAGGCCCTCTGCACCCCAGCTCTCATCCTCCCCTGCTAAGTCAGGACTGACTGTGGTCTCTGGCTGGAAACTTCCTCTGGTGCCCTGCAGCCCGAGTTAGCCCAGGCTGGGGCCAGAGGGAGAGGTGGGACACCCTCGCCGCCAGCTCCTCTCCAGCTTGGGAAGAATGGTCGTGAACACCAGGAGCACGCACTGGGGGGGGGAGTATTCCAGGTGGCCATCCACCTGGCTATGGGATGGAGGTGCCACATGGTTTGTCACCCCAACTTGGAGTCTGTCTTTGCTCTAGGCAGACTTGTTACCTACCCCTCCTGAGGCAGGCAGGCTGGGCCTCAGAGTGATGCTATACACGTAGCATTGAAAGAAGCCTTTGCGGGCACCCAGTCCCACTTAAACAGCAGGGCAGGGGTGTTATACCATCACTGGCTCAAGGGCCTGATAAGGGGCTAGGAAGAGGCTTGGCCAGGCTGGAACCCTGACCCCCAGCACAAGCCCCTACCAGCTGCCCTATAGTCGCTGCTCATTTTCCCTTCTCTTTTGTAACTTTCCCTGTACCAGATTCTTCACTGGGGCCTCTGAAAAACATACATACCCCTCTCCCTCTGCTCCTTTTCCTTTCTGCCCATGCCCATCATTGTTTTGGAAACAATGCAGCTTTGGGCCTGTGCCCTCCGCAGGGGACCTACGAAGGCACAGAGCACTGTCAGTACAATGTCAAGGCTGAGACTCTGGGACCAGGAAGCCGGAAGGTCCAGCCAGCTTAAGCCTGAGGTCTGTTTTCTCTTGCCCCATGAGGTGCAGACTGGAGGCACTTTGTTTGCTGCAGGATTTCCGGACTTTTTCCATTGGTTTGTGTCTGAAGATAAACAGCCCACCCCAGAAGAGAATGGGCTGTGCATGCATGTGGGCAAACACATTCACACAGGCCAGCCCACCTGGCATTCTCTGACTTTTAAGGCAGAGCCTACCTTCCCTGAATGGGCTTCTTATAAAGATCCGGTGTGTTCCTGCCAGCACTGTCAGCCAATCCTCTGTGAAGTCCTTCCCACCACCCACCTCCCTGGAGAGCCCAACCTGCGTGAGCACACCTCTTTTACAGCTGTTTCCCCTTGGCCTTCCCCCAGGCATTCTGCTACCACAGGCCTCTGTGTGTGGGTTTCCTGTTTCTCCCATCAGACTGGACGGAGGGCTTCACCTCCCCCATTAGACCCAGGACTCCTGAGGGCAGGGGCTGTCTCACCCATTCAGGCCAGATTTATGGCTCTAATGCTGCTGGGGTGTGTCTGACTTATTTATAAGTGGAGGGAGGCTCCCAAGGTGCCCACAGGGAGGTGTCAGCACAGGGGTGGCATTCAGGTGACTTGGGAAAACGTCTATGTGAGCCAGCCTGCCTCCAGGCGACGGAGAGGCTTCCCCAGAGCAGCACTAGGCAGGGGCTGGCAGCCCCCTGACGTCCGTCTACCAGGCCAGCTTCGCCTGCGAGCCCAGAGGAGCCCATTAGCCCCTGGGACACTTCCGCAGTACCCTGGGCTTCCTCTCTTTCTGAAGCAAAAGGAGCTGGGATGAAGTTGCAGAGGTTAGACTTGATGAAGAGCTTCCTGGCAGCAAGGGTGGTTAGACACAGGCAAGGCACCTGCGGGAGGCGGTGAAGGCTTCTCCAGGCAACCTCAGGAGCAGGAGACGTTTCCCATTACTCTGGGGAGTTCATAAAACTGAAGCGGCTTAACATAAATATCAGTGAACATGACACTGGGCTCTGCATGTGTGTTGCTCACAGCATGCATTTTTCAATCCAAAGGAGTCCCTGTCTCTCCCTGTTTTCCCTGAGGATAGCCTCTGTACCTTCATAAGGTATAACATCACCCAGAACAGCCCCTGACATGGAGATGGCACTGGTCAGAATCAGGTTGCCCGGGCTCCAGTCTAGCGCTGTGTCTCAAGTCAGCTGTGTGACCGGCACTAACGCTCTCAGGTCTCTTCCAGTTGTAACAGGTTTTGACTAAGTAATAACTTTGAGCCTCAGTTGCCCCACCTGGAAAATGGGGTTAATGATTTCCCCCCAGCATGTTTTACAGAACTGTGATGAACAAAAGCCAAACTTCTTTGTAAAGCATCACATGCTCTACCAGCATGAATGAGTGTGAGGGGCCTTGCTCCAGCCCTGCTCAGGACAAGGCTGTTAGAAAGGAGTTTATCTCTAGCACCTCCTGTGCCAGCAGAGGCCCGGTGTGAGTCCAAGCTTTGCATGTGACAAGTACCTGTCTTTTCAGGGAAATGACTGTGGTTAAAGTCGGGCAGCAATTACACCAAGCCTGCCCAGGGGTCAAGGCACCTGGCTGCATTCCCCAGGTGGGCACCCTGGGAAAAGAGCTGTCTTCTCCCAGGACTGTGCAGACTTTTGCCACACAGCCACGTGGAGGTGTACGCGGCAGGCCAGGCATGGGAAATGGGGACCCTAATGGGAACAGGGCTCTCCTGACCCTCTGCCCACCCCCAGCTCCCGGTGCCCATGGCTGTGCTGTATCTGCTGTCCAAAGAGCGGCTGCTGACCTGCTGCCCTCAGAGGAGGCCCCTACTCCTGTCTGCAGATGAGCTCACCCTGGAGACGCAGCCTCCTGAGAAGGAAGACACTTCCTCGCTGCCCCCTAAGTTTCACCCAGGTGGGGGCTCTAATGAACTCTCAGGCTCATGGCCCCATACCGAGGCTTCCCTGGTAAGCCCTCCCACCCAGAGGGAGAACGTAGATCACAGGTGAGAATGGTTGGGGAAGAACCCTTGGCACTGCTGGTCTTGGGAGGCAGGAGATGGAACAAACTGGCCAAGAGAATGAGGAAGGCAGACTTCTGGCTCCAGCCTGCATTCTGCCTAACCCCTCCTGTGTGACCCTGGGCGAGTTACCTGACCTCTCTGAGCCTTGCTTCCAACAACACTGTGAGATGGACAGGGGCTGTTCCTAATAGACAGTTGGAAGCTGGAGAAGGTGGGAGGCAGTAAGTGGTCTCCCCTCTGCCAGGGCTCTCCTGACTGCCAGCCACTGTCCCTGGGTGCGCAGAGGAAGGGAGCAGGAGCTGAGACCTGTCCCTGCTCTTCTCATGTCTCATCCAGGGCATGAGGACCTGTTTAGCTGCTGCCAGAGGAAGAACTTCAAAGGAGTCCCTTCTTCTTTCTTCGCCATCCACATCACAGCCGCCCTGGTCCTGTTCATGACCGACGGCTTGACGGTGAGCCTGCCCTTGGACGGTGTCCCTTATTGGGCACCCCCCTGGGCTCCCTGAGCCTCAAATCTGGGGATGGTAAGAGAAAGGAGGAACGTCAAGGTTTCCTAGAGACCTCACCTGTACTACAGTGGGCCCAAAAATTTAAACCAAGCACAAGTCCCAGGGGAGAGTCTCTCCAGAATTGAATACAGCCCCTTGGAGCTGTGGTTTCCTGTCTCATTCAGTTGTTTTTATTTTCATGAACTCTGTGGATAGGGGCCTCTGGTTTGTTACTGAGTGTAGGCTCCCCACATTTTTTAAAGGGGCAGTGCCCTATTCCCCCAGGTAGAGGTCATGCCATATAAACTCTAGGGCACTCTGCTTCCTGGAATACATTCGAAGCCTGGGCTTCTCAAGCCACGTGGTAAACAAACTACAGGCAGGATCTGGGCCCAGCTATTCAGTCCACCAGTGACCTCTGTTACTCTGTTTAGTGCCTTTTTCCAGAAATCTCTAAGGATTAGGACATTTTTGAATGGCTGATTGATTAACTGGTTGCCATATGAGGGACTCTCCAAAGAAAAGGCCCTAAAAACCTAGATGACCTGGAGGAAAGTACTCGTGACAGTACTGGTTGACTTCCAACTCTCAGTGTGACCTTGGGCAAGTCACTTCCCTCTGCCCTCTCATCTGTAAAATGAGATGCCTATACACACCTTTTTTTCAGCTGCAGCACCCTTCCTTCAACAAAAAACCTTCTGTGGAATGCTCATAAATAAGGCATGTAGTGGAACTCTGCTCTGGTTGAAGGGGGGAGCAGAGCCTGCATGACCAGACCCTTCGGGACTCCCGTGGGGACCCAGAGACACGTTCCTGGATCCCCTAGCTCCTGCAGGCACGGTCCGGAAGCTGTGGTGCCCAGGTTCCACTCTCAGCTCAGGCCTGTGTATGCCACGTGGTCTCGGCTCCAAGCCCACCCCTAAGCCTCTAGCAGCAGGACCAGTCCCTGCCAGCCCACACCACACCTGCCCCAGCTAGGCCTCCTCTGCGAGGGGACGCTGCAGGTGTGCTCAGCAGGACCTGTCTCCCCACAGGGGGCATACTCCGCCTTTGTGTACAGCTATGCAGTAGAGAAACCGCTGTCTGTGGGACACAAGGTGGCCGGTTACCTCCCCAGCCTCTTCTGGGGCTTCATCACTCTGGGTCGGCTCATCTCCATTCCCATCTCCTCAAGAGTGAAGCCAGCTACCATGGTTTTCGTCAATGTGGTAAGTGGCCTCCTTTCACTTTTTGGAGACCCAGAAGAACCATTCACTCCTGGCCCTAGCACTGCCCCAGGACACTTGCTCGGAACTGGACTCTGCCAGCAGGTGAGGAATGTAGAAGTAGAGGGAGGAGAGGAGAGGAGAGAGATGCTGGTGGGGAAGGGATGGAAATCCAAGGGGTGGAGCCTATTCATGTGATCTTGGAAAAGTCCTTTCCCCTCTGTGGGCCTCTGATTTTGTACCCATTGAAGAAAGGGGCTGTAGGAGACGATTAGTGCTGCGTCTGGAGCAGATCCCAGCTGACAGCTTGCAAGGAGTAGAGAGAAGCAGGTGCTGGCCTTGATCCTCCCTTGTTCACCTTGGTGCCCAGCTGGTCAGAGCCCTATGGCCAGTGGAGGCCAGGGATCCCTTGGCCTTCAGAATCACCATCTCTGGGCTGGGGCCTGGGAATTTACATCTTGCAGCTCTCCCAGATGATTCTTAAGTAACCAGACTGGCATGTAGGATGGCCTTCAAGGAACTGGTCTGCTCCGGAGGCAGGAGGTCTGGGCCCGAGAAGTGGGTTAAGACTTTTGCCCTCATGTGTGTCCATGCCACCATCTATGACAAAGAGGTCCAGATTACAGATTCCTGTAAGGTTGTCTAGCCCAACCTCCGACCAGGGATTGAATCACCTCTATAATATCCCTTCCAAGGGGTCCACAGTCTGTCTAAACACCCCCGAGTGACTGGAAACTCACTACCTTTCCAGGAAGTCCAATCCACTGTTGGAAAGTACTTCCTTGAGTTGAGTTTCTAGTGGAGAGAAGGTTGGGAAATAATGTAGAGGCTACAGAGGTCAAAGATCATGAGCCCCAAGAAAGGCCCTTGGATTTGGCCTTGTGCTGGTTGATGACTTTCAAGAAAGAAATTTCTGTTCAATGTAGATTGGAGGTGGGGGGAGGGGGGTAGAAGCCAAACTCAAGAGGTTGAGGGTGGGAATTCCCTGGCAGTGCAGTGGTTAGGACTCCGTGATTCTACTGCAGGGGGCACAGGTTTGATCCCTGGTGGGTTTGATCCCTGGTGGCCTGGGAACTAGGATCCCGCAAGCCGCACAGTGCAAGCCAAAAAAAAAAAAAAAAGAGGTTGAGGATAAGAAGGAAGTGGAGGTGTGAGAATTGCAAATATGTCTGTGAAGGGAGTCTTGTTTGACAGGAGTCAGGTGGTACGAGTGTGTTTGTAGGCAGAGGAGAAAGGCAGGAAGCCCGTAAGGAGGAGGCCTGTGAGGATAGCACGTCAGAGAGTAAGTGAATGAAGAAGGCCAGGGGAGAAGGGATGGGGTCGAAGGACAGAGGCGAAGGAAGTGCTAAGCTTAGTAAGAAGACGGGCCCTGTTCTGTGGAGCTGGGGTGATGGTGACATGATGCAGGCAGAAAGACTCCTCAGGTCCGTGAGGTGGAGAAGAGTGAGGGTACAGGGGCTGCTGGTGGCCATACTCTCTAGCACACGAGGCCAGCTGCTTAGAAGACAGTGGGTATAACTCTGGGTTGGTGAGAAAAGGAAGTCTGAAGCCTCCACATGAGTTAGGCACTGATGATAAACTCACCCGGGGTGCTGGTTTTTAAAAAGGAAAATCAGATTTCTGGGTCCAGCTCAGACTTAGTGAATCAGAATGTCCAGGGGAGGGGGCTAGCAATCTGTGTATTCAACAAACACTCTAGGGGGTTCGTGTCATCAAGCAAGTTTAGGAAAACACTATCCTAGAGCAAGTGATTCCCAAATACACTAGACCCACTGGAGGTGCTTTTGGAATATACAGATTCCTGGGCCCCTACCCCAGAGATTCTGATTCGGGGAGCAGGGGGAAGTGTGGAGGGGAACCTGGGTGTCTGAATTGTTTTAAAGCTTTTCAGGTACTTTTCGTGGGCAGCCTGTTGGGACCACACCTGAACAACCCTGAGCAAGCTCCCAGATGCGGCAGCTGCCATGTCTCGAATTCACTGCAACTTCTTCACAGATTCCGCTCATTTTAAAATTAAGGGTCACTCTGCTCTTGATGTTCTCCTGGATCTCAACAACCACTTACTGGTTAATGAGTACACACGTCGGGGGGGCCCTGCGGGGAACTGCCGGGGTGCTGAGTTCTATAAGATGACGTCTCTGCCTTTAAGGAGCTTACAGTTGGCTAGGGAAGAAGATGGGCGGGGGAGAGGGAGCGTGTGTGTCCCGGTACAGAGGTGAGGATGAGGGGCTGGTAGGGAGGTGGGAAGCAGGCAGACAGCCAGTCTGCGCCACCGACTGAGGAGGGGGCCGCGCCGAGTGGGAGCAGAGCTTGTCGGCAGAGTTGCTAATTCGCCCTTGGCATCCTCAGTCTTCTGTCATGCAGGCTAACTTAAGAGAGTTAGGTGTTTTTAAAACTTCCCAAGTCTAGAGATTTTCCGGGTGACTCTTCAAGGCTTTGTTTGTAAGGTCGGAGAGGAGAAGGAGCTAAGCGTTTCTAAGGCATGCGCGGTAGGCTGTTTGCGAGATGTCCGGCTGGGCTCCCCTCCCCCCTTGCTCCTATTCTCAGGGTTTCCTTGGCCGACACCAACTGGGGAAGGTGCAGTTCCCACATATTCCACAGGGTAGCGCACGGGTCACACAGCGCTGCCCCTGCGGTCGGAGAGGAACTTTTCAAGCCTGGAGACGGACTGCTGGTTTTCCTTTCTCCATGACCACCCAGCTTTTCCCCAATTTCTCATCGCCTCCGTCTCCGCCATGACAGGTCGGCGTGGTGGTGACGTTCCTGGTGCTTCTTGTTTTCTCCTACAACGTCGTCTTCCTGTTCGTGGGGACAGCCAGTCTGGGCCTGTTTCTCAGCAGCACCTTTCCCAGCATGCTGGCCTACACTGAGGACATCCTGCAGTACAGAGGTGAGCCCGCCCGCCCAAGAGCGAAGAGGCACTCCCTCGGGCGGGGCGCTGCTTCCCCCGCGCAAGCCCCTCTTCCTGGGGTCTTCCAGCTACAAGGTCCCTGCCCCACCTCCTCACAGAAGTGAAGGCTCCCCTCCTGACTCTGGGGGCAACAGGCTTGTTCTGGCCCACGTGCCCCCCCCCCATTCAACGTTATACCGGATCATGTGATTTCAGACCACAGAGAAACAGTAAGCATCTCTTTCCCATTTTTTTTTTCCGTAGCGGTGTCTACAGACCCACAGCTGGCATCTTGTGTAACACCCATGTGCTGGAAATAACAAGTTCAAAGAAAAGCAAAGTTGCACAGGAAAAATTATAGCATAGGAAAGGGGTTTTATAACTTATCAGTAAAAGGACCTCTGTGTTTTGTTGTTCTTGTGGCTGTTGTTCGAAACAGAGGAGTAGAACAATGACTCCACACCTGATTCAGGGTTGTGCCCAGCTTCCTTGATGTCGGAAACCTCTGATTCCCTCAACTAGTCTCCTTCCCTTTCCGTAGCCTCCCAAGGGCGTATAGCAAAGATCTTTTTTTAAAAAAATAAGTTAATTAAAAGTAATTATGTTTTGAACATTTAACGTTACCCTCAGAAGTAATCAGAGGTGCCCTAGAGTGTTGGAAAACCAGCACTAAAGATGAGTGATTTCTCTAGAGCAGGAGTGGGGGCCGTTGGTGTGGGGGGTTGCGGGGGGCGCCAGGCAGGATCAGAGCAAGGAGAGCTACATTCCGCTCATCCTGAGACCTGGGTCCTTGAAATCAAAGGATAATCCCCAAACTTCAAACGAGTAAAGGAAGTAATGAAGTAATGTTGGTATCACCTGTCACATAGTATATCTCACAGAGGTTGAAGTGATTAACAAATGTTAGAGTTTAATAAGAAAAAGAATGTGATGTTGGTTGGTTCTGCTGCAAGTGGTCACTCAAATCCGTCCTCTTCTTTTCTCACCATCCCCGCCTTAGTTCAAGCACTTAACCTGTTTGGAATAGTTAAGGGTGCCCAGCTTTTCGTAATTTCTAATCACTCCCATCCCTGCCTTGGCAGGTCTTGGCTTGTCTCCTGGCCTTCAGATTTGCCTCCATCAGTGGTTCTCACTGCTGGTTCCACATTAAAATCACCTGGAGCCTTTGTAACAAAGCCCAATGCCTGGGCTTCATCTCCACGAAGTCTGATGTAACTGGTCCAGAGCTGCTGAGTGATGGTAACGTGTAGCCAGGGTGAGGAACATTTACTGGGCCGTCCTCTACACGGCTGCAGAGGGATTGCTTGGAAACACAGAGCTGCTCACAGCCTTCACATCTTCTGTGGAGCACTTTTCCCTTCTCCAGCCTTCTCCTTCCCTGCTTCCCCTCAGAGCCCGCATTCTAGCCATGTTGAATTACTTGCTATTCCCTGATGGCACAAAACCCATTCTGTATCGCCACACTTTGGCACAAAGTGAACCCTCTACCTGGAATGCCCTTTCTCTTCTGTCCCACCCTCTCATCTGCCTGCTCAAGTCCCTCCCCTTCCACCCCCTCTGGGAAGCTTCTCTGACCCCACTGGGAAGGTGTGCCCCCCTCCTTCGTACCTGCCTCTCGTGTTTGTCCCACCTCAAGGCTTTTCTACCTATGTTATCTGCGTCCTCTCCTTGACAACACGCTCCCTGAATGCACCAGCAAGGGACAAGGGCAAGAGCATGGGCTTTGAGGTCATCAGCAGATCTGAAGGTCAGTCCTGTCTCCACACCTTCTGGCTTTGTGACCTTGTGCAGTTCAATTTCCTTCCCCTTTCTGAGCCTCAGTTTTCTTATGTGCGAAATTGGGATGCAAATACCTTCCTGTGAGGACTGTTTTGTGCGCTAGAGGAAATGTAAAGCTCTTGACTTAGCAGCATAACTGGCTCACAGGTGCTCAGTATATATGTTAACTCTAATTATTCATCTGAGTACTCTCAGTGTTTAGCACAGTACCTGATGCACAGCAGGTACTGAAAGGTTTTTGAACGTATGAGTGGAATAGACAGTGGGTACTGCTGACCAGTGTTGAATCTAGAGATAGCTTCATGGAGAGGAGGGAACATGAACTGCCCCAGGGTTTGGAAAGTCGGAGGAAAAAGGAAAGGCATTCCGGGGAAGGATGGGGTGGGGGGCAGTGAACAGGGTGAGAGCAAAGGCACAGAGACAGGTATAAATGTAAGTGAGGAACTTGAAGGACAGAGGAGACAATGGCGATCTCTGATTCAAAAAACACTAAGTGTCTACCGTACGTTGGCCACTGTGCTAATATTAAGCGGTGGTATATGCCACTGAACTAAAATTCAAGGCACATCCTCTCTCATGGGCTTCCAGCCTGTAGAGGGAGGCTGCCTGGTAAACAGGTGGGAGGCGGGTGAGGCACATGAGAGTAGAGTGCAGGGGGCTGAGGGAGCACAGAGGAGGAGGAGCTAATCCAGGTTCAAGGACGGGGGCTGGGGGGAGAAGATTATGATGGTAATCTCAAAAGGTGAACAGGAGTTTTCCAGACAAAGAGGAAGAGGAGGAATGTTCAGGAGGGGGTGAAGGCATGTATGAGAAGCTGGCAGTGAGACTGTGTGCAGGGTCAGGAAACGGAAGAGAGTTTCTCATGACTGGAGGGTAGGTTGTGAGCAGATACTGTGACAGTCTGAGCTCTCAACCTGGGCAGATTATAGAGGGCCCTGCAAACCACATTAAAGCATTTGGACCTGATCCTGATGGCAGCGTTGAAGGGTTTAAGCGGAGAACTGGCCAGCGCTCTGCTGAGCACTCACGTGTCTTGCGTCAGAGTTATCCACACAGCAGCCCTGCGAAAGAGGTGTTGTCATGCCCCATTTTACCGAAGGAAACCAGGGCCTAGAGAAAGGGAAGGACTTGCCTAAGGTCCCATGGCTAGTAGGTGACGTAGCGGGCTTGGAACCCAAGTCTGACTCTGAAGCTTGGGCTCTGAAGGTCTGTGCCATGTTGCCGGATTGACCAGAGGTGTGGCTGGTCAGCACGATGCCAGGGCAGTGAGGACACTAGCCTGCCTGGCAGAGGAGATCAGGAAATCTTTCTGGAAAGGTAGTTGGCGTTCAGATTGGGAAGGGCCCTGAATGCCAGGCTAAGCCACTTGGAATTTATGCTGGAGACAATCGTGAGCAATTGAAGGTTTCAGAACAAGGAAGGGATATAATGACAAGCAGGACCTAAGCAAAGTTAAGAGCTAAAGTCTGAGAAATCTCAGGGATCCAAAGTAGTACTCTTAGGCAGCTGTACCACTTTGCAGAGGCTTCCCGGAAACAACCTGGATTATGCCAGCGGACTTCTGTCTCCTTAACTTGCTATTACTAAGCCAGATCCTTCTCTTTTGGTTAGGCTGTGCGACCACAGTGCTGGTAACAGGGGCAGGCGTTGGTGAGATGGCCCTCCAGATGCTGGTTGGTTCGGTATGTGGGGAAACTCGGGGTGGGGGGAGTAATCAGGGAGCGCTCCTCCAGGCAGGTGAGAAGATGTGGCCAGCCCCCGTCTGAACCTAGGCTGTCCCTTCCCTGAGCCTCCCACACAGCAAGCGGGAGCCCCACTCTGTCTCTGTCACCTGTTTCCGTTTCCAAGCCACCCTAGAAAGCTGAGCCTCCAAATGTGGGACCTGGAGATGTAAAGGGATGCTAGGTATTGTCCAAAGCAAACACAAGCCATGTCTGGGAGCAGGGCCAGAGGGCCCCGTGGGAATGTTTAGCTCTCAGAGCCTGGGATGGGTTTGGGCTGCAGGCGGAGTTCCTTTCCATCCCTCTCAATCCACCACTCCCTGCCCCACCTCTCCTCGCCTTTGGCCACCCTACAAAGGGCCCAGCTTTCCTGCCCGACTCCTGCCCTGATCAAGGGCCAACTCACCCAGTTCTCTTCAAACATACCCACGTTTCATTTGTTCATCAGGAAAAAAAAAAAAATCCACCTACTTTTTATGGAAGACTGTAATGAAGATATTGTTATGCTTCTTTTTACAAAGGAGGATACTGAAACTCAGAGAAATTAAGCAACTTGCCTTCAGTCACACCTGTAATAACCAACAGAGATGATGTCCATGCTTACGTCTTTCAGTCTCCAAAATCCCTCTAATCACTACTCAATTATCCTTCCCTTTTCTTTTGTCCTGCTGGACGGGAGGAAGAGCTATATCTTACGCTACCCTTTGCATTGAAATGACGTGATGTCATTCGCTTCAGTGTAATCTAGTGCAGGGAAGAAGGGGTACAGAGGGGTACAGAGGAAACATACTAATTGCTAAAGTTGGTGATGGGTCCATGGGAATTCCATATGCCACTTGAGTATATGTTTTAAATTTTCCATAATAAAAGGAGATATATATATATCATAATAAAAGGATATGTATATATATCTTTCTCCTCTGCAGAGTTCTGGTCAGGGATTGAGCGTATAGAAACATCTAATATGATTGGAGTTCTAAGGAAGATATGGAGATTTTCAAAGGTTCCAGGACACAGAGCTGAAAGGGACTGCAGGGGTCACTGGGTCCAACCTCTGCCGTACAGCAGGATTTCTGCCACCTCCAGAAACATAACCTTGAAACAAGGCCAAGATGTCCCTCCTACCAGTGTTTCTGTCTATTGGCATGATGGGCCAGAACTTGACTGAAAAACCTGCTGAGGCCCGAGAAGGCTGCTTCCTCCAATACATCTTTATGTGAAGTTTTGATGGCCTGTTTCTCTGTGTTTTCCCCTTTGGCAGATATTCCAGGCTCAGGGCAGCTATAGTTTCCTGGTCTGTGGCGTGATCTTTGGTGGCTTGGCTTTTACCTTCTATATCTTGCTCCTGTTTTTCCACAGGATGCACCCTGGACTCTCATCAGGTAAGGAAAGAATCTGTTTCTACACAAGAGGAGGAAAACAGAGCAGGGGGGGCGCGTGGGAGATGCTGTGGATCTTAGCACGCTACAAATGATGTTCTGTTCCAAGTAAAATGCAAGGAAATGTTTATTTTTCTACAGCTTCCTTTTCCCCTCTTCCTGCTTTGCCCTGCGATTGTCTGTGCTGGGCTCTCAGGGCAAGAGGGAACGGGATAGGCTGACTCATGGTTTCTCCATCAGGAGAGGGGCATGGTCTGTGAACTGGCTTCCTGCATCCCACCAGACCAGGGGACCATGGGCCAAGAATTGCATTCCAGCCTGTGCTGAGCACTGAAAGGCAGAGCCTGCCTCCTTGGCTGGAACTCGGCCCAGCAGCCTAATTGGCCATTTCTTTTCAGTTTGGGACTTGACTCGAGTCCAAATCTCTTTTTCAAAAAGAAGTCCTTCAGGCCAAGTGGCAAAGAAAAGCTCCTTCAGGGCAGAGACACCTCCTAAGAATAGTCTCGCTCCTGGAGACCCCAAGCAGGGGGGAGTCCCAAAGCTGTTTTCATAACCCTGAGCCCTCACCTGCCTTTCCGCCCAGAGCTCTCAAAGTCCCAGCAACTGAACCAGCTGTGCACATAGCCAGTTCTTAAGAGAAGGTGCCCAGGCAGAACCCTTATCCTCTTCATAGAAAGTAAAATACCAATCACAAAAAGACTGAAGGGTCAGGCATCCATGGTCCTGTCTCTCAGTAGGTGGACATACACTCCCTTTAAACATCATCATGGGCCCCCCAGTCAGCACACACTACAGCCTTGTGCCTGAGGTGGCAGGTACCAGAGTTGTTCAGTCCAGCGCTCGGCATAGGGCCTTCAGTTAGGCCACCGTTCAAGAAAGCTCTGATGAATATCCAATGAGTAAGACTTAATGAGTTCCCTGTTCACGGGGGACAAAAAAAAAAAAAAAAAAAAAATATTCCCCAAGCCCTAAGACACTAGTCTCAGCAAACTGCCTCCACCGACTAGTCTGCCAGAACTAGCAGGTCTGACTTTCCACTCGGCTCCCTAATGTGAGCCATTGAATGGCAGAGAAACAAAAAGTAAGCTCTCGGGATGAATAAGGGCTAATCAGAACTGCTGAAACGTGCTACCTGTTTTTTCTCTTGTAGTTCCTACCCAGGACAAAGCACTTGGAATGGAAAGCCTGGAGTGCTACCAGAGGTAAAACTAGATGAAGGAGGCTGGCGAAGACTTCTGGCCTCTTGAGCACCAGCTCAGGTCAAAGGGCTGAAGAAAGCTGGGGTGGCAGCGGAGGCAACCTCTCGACGCCTTGGTTCCGATCTTCACTAATACTTGGTTGGGTAGAAGAAATTAAATTGAGTTCTGGTACCTGGGTCCTCCCTGGGCAAATCATTAGATGTTTACCTGGCTATTCAAGTTACTCTCCTCTTCCCTGGCTCAGACTTTTGGTAAGAGCGGGCTAGGATACCCAGCTGGGAAGGAAGAAGACAGCTAGATGCTTCACTCCACTGGCCGCCGCCTTCATGGACCACGCCCTGGGTTTGAAGATCACTCTTGGTTGAAGTTTGAAAAAATAAGTTGAAATTATAAAGAGCGATGATCATTGCTACATGTAGACAGACTTTAAATTAATCAAAACAAACCCCAAGTTATTCCCTGGCATGCTCAAAGTATTTATGTGCTTTTACTTATTATAGTCCAAAGGCCCTCCAACTCCTGCTGCTGCTGTCAGTAGTTCGTCTGTAATCTAAAACATCGAAAGGAAAAGTTGAATCTTGCTACCTTTGGGGCACTTCAGTGGTATGCTGGGCTAGCTCATACCAGCTTATAAAAGCCAATTGTTAAGTTTTCATTTTGAGAGCTGGTTGTTAAACCCAGCCATTATTTAAAATTAAATTAGAGAAACTTATTACCTTTGTTTTTAATGTAATTTAACTATAACTACTCAAAACTCATCACTTCCTAACTTTTTTATACCTATGCTCTTGAAGTTATTTATTGTGCCTGCAGGGTAGAAATATTATATAAAGGTATGCTTCCATGTATGTCTTTCCAACTCCACTTTCAGTGATAACACGTTAGTGGCTTGAGATCAGCCATGGTGGGAGTATTTACACCACAGAAATTGGCAAAAGCTACAAATCATGGCTTTATTGTCCCCTTGGAGAGCCATCTGATAAACATTTACCAGCATACCACTGCTAATCATCAATGCTAATTGGTCCAGAAGTTGTCTGGGAGAATGGGATAGAGTTTCTGCTCTTCTTACTGACATTGAATGGCTTATAAAAGGTATAGAAAGAGCATTAAGAATTTCTCAAAAATATCTAATTTAAACTTTACATCTTCTATAGGGAAAAAAACTTTTTATATCACGTCAGAATTTTCTTTAACATAAAGCTGGACGACTGACCAATTCGAGCTGTGCAGTATACTGAAAGCAGTGTCTGTCAAGGAGTATCAGCTCCTGTCCAGATCAAATCCTGTAGTAATACAGAGACAGAATGCAAACTCAGCAACTTGGAGCGGGTAAGAGTGCTGAGACTTCTGTAAGTAGTGAAATGGCTATTACAGTGGCTGTTTGTGTGTTAGTTTACCAGCACTTTCTCTGTGTAAATACAAATGTACATGTATAAATATAAAATAAGTGGATCATGGTTCTCAATAACCTGTCCAAGTGGAGCAGTTCACATGCCCCACACCAAAGGCTTATCTTGGAACCGTCGGCATTGTCATGTTAGCCAGCTCCATCTGCCATCAACATGGTGTCACAGTGAGAATCTGGCTATAGAGAGAGACCTGGTTCAAGCCCTGGCCTCACCTTGTAGCTATGTGGCCCTGGGCAGATCACTGAGGCTCTTCCCAGGCTTGCTTTTTTGTATCTGTAAAGTGACATTTCTAAAAGAACCTCACCCTACCTCAAAGGAATTCTGAAAGAATTAAGTGAATTTGTGTAAAGCAGTTATCATATGCCTGACATAGAAATTTGCTTAATAACTGTTAGCAATTTTTATTTTTAAAACCTCCTCGTTAGCAGCTTAGAAACTGTTCATATGTTTGGTACATATTTATTGTAAGTCAAACAGATCTAAATTCTTTTGAAAGCTGGTGGTCTAGGGGTATAGTTTTAACTATGTCTGTAAATACTTAAAAGTATTAGATGGCAGCCAGACTTACTTGTGCAATCTAACCAGAGTGAGTGACTGACCTGGGGAAAAAGAAAGCAGTTATATTTTTCTTGTGGTTTTTTTCAAGAAAACATCCTTTTTATACAGATTTAGAAAGAAGAATCAATAGCTATATCTAAGGTGATCATGATTAATTTGTGAATATAGAAAACAAGATTGAAACAAATCTAAGAGTACCTTTCCTAAAATAAAATATTTTAAATTTAATAAGCGTGTTGTCCATTATGAAGGACAATTGATCCTTTTATAAAAGCTCAGAAACAAATGACCAAATGTTGCCCAAAGACAGGTTTCTCTCATACTGTAGGTTCCCATGGCTGATTATTTTAGAAGAAACAAAACTCTCAGAGGGAGGACTGAGAACCACTGTTCCCTCTTACATATGATCAGAATAAGGGGAAGCAGGTAGGTTTTATACCACACTTCAATATCAGTTACAGAGAAAGTAGGCTTTTTTCCTGATCTTCTTTGAAGGGTGTTGACATTTCAGAGTGCTGTGGAATCACCGTGTTCCCAGATTTCCTTCTGCCACTTGGATGTGGGAATCTAACCCATCAGTATACCAGAATCTGCAAGTATACCAGATTCACAGTGACATAAAAAGTCTTTTAGAGAATTCATTTATTCATTTAAAAAAGATTTATTGATCACCTTCTAGGTTTAAAGCACTGATCTAGGTGCAGATACAGCAGAGAATGGGACAGAAGTCCCTGCCTCACAAAGACAGTAAACAAGTAACATGCCACAGGGTGAGTGATCATTGAGTGCGTAAAGAAAAATAAAGCAGGGAAGGTGGATGGGAAGAGGGAATGTCAAGAGATGCTCCACTGGCCTTTCTAAAGGGGTGCCATTTATGCAGAAACCGAAATGAGAGGCAGGAGCAACCATCCAAAGACCTGAGGTATTCCCGTCAGGCAGGGGACACAGCAAGTGCAAGGGCCTTAGACTGAATATGCTTATAGCGTCTGAGGAACAGCAAGCAGGCCGGTGTGGCTAAGTGCAGTGAGGAAGCGGGAACAGTGGCAAATAAGTTGGGGTGGTAGCTGGGGGGTCAGATCATATAAGCCATGGTAGGAATGTGGATTATTATTATTATTTTTTTTTAGTTAGGTGAGGTTATTGGGAGAGTTGTGGGCAGCAAGGGACATGATCTGATTTACATGTTTAAAAGTAATACTCTGGTTGTCGTGTGAAAAAGAGAGAGACTGTGGAACAAGGATGAAACTGGGGACACCAGAAAGGGTATAATTGCAGTGAACTATGTAAGAGATGGTGGTGGCTTGGACAATGTTGGTAGCATCAGTAGTCAGAGTGATTGGGTTAAAGTATATTTTGAAAGTCAAACTGACAATTTGCTGATAAATCAGGTGTGGGGCATGAGAGCAAGATGGGAATCAAGGATAACCCCAAAGGCATTTGATTTGTGTTATGGGCATGGGATAAGGCCATTTAACACTGGAAGACAACGGGAGCGCTCAAGAGTTGTTTCAGGACATGTTCATTTTATGATGCTATCTTGGATGTCAAGAAGGCTGATAGATATAAAATCTAGAGGTTAAAAGTCAAGCCTGAAGATACAAACTTCGTGGTCACCTACATATAAAGAATGTTTAAAGCCACGGGACTGAATGAGGTCATCTAGGGAGTAAATGTAGAGAGAGATCGAAGATTGAGCCTTGGGATTCTGCAACACCGAGAGGTTTGAAAAGAACAGGATCCAGCAGAGTAAATGAGAGAAGCAACCAGAGAAGTAGGAGGAAGTTCAGGAGAGAATGTGGTTTCCTGGAAGGCATGTGAAGAATATCTTAAGAAGGAGGAAGTAATCAGTGCTGCTACAAGGTCCCATGTGGACTGAACATCAGCCACTGGATTTGGCAATACGGAAGGTGACCTTGACTAGAGAGGGGTTTCTATCAAATGATGTGTACTCCAAACATATGAGACCATAAAATCAACTCTGTTCCAGCAACCTCCTTGCCACCAATGCTTGCCACCTAACTTGCACAGCTATTAGAAATTATTGTCCCTGTTTCATTTTTCATTATATAATGCCCTCTTCTTGGAAATTATTCCAAATGAAGTCAACTTCATGGACTCCCTTCAGTTACAGGGTGTATTCCAGTAATTGCAGTGCTTTGTAGTGACAATCAATGTGAACTCTTACAACTGTTAATGATTATCTCTTACCTAATAATGCCAGCCCTGGAAAATTACCCAATATTAGGATATTCGTTTTATCATTAGATGCATCTATGAAACACAAAGTATTGATAATTGCAAAATAGACATTATGCCTCTCAAAAGAGGACGTGTCAGCAGTCAGAAAGGTTAGAAAATGGTGGATTAAACAGGTTATTTTTACTAAAAGATTTCTTAGAGCTTTTAATATTCTAATATGCACTTCGACTCTCCAAGAGGTGAAGACCCCATTTCCCAAACTTATTCGCCCTCGTGGGACTACTGTTCTAGGCAATGCATTTTGAGAACATTGGTTTAGGGGAATCCAGCAGTCCTCACAAGTGGTTACCACCCACTGTGCTGAGTGAACATTGCCCCATCATCTGAAGGGACATCTCACCAGGGCTAGTGAACTGTCGTCCCCTGCGGGACAGTTAGTTTGTTACTCTTATTTTCATCTAGAGATATGAAACAGAGCTCTGATGTGATTTTGCCACCTATTATAACCCCACTTGCCCCCATGTATATTTTATCAGACCAGTTCTAAAAAGGCCTAACTAACTTCATTTGCTGAACGAACTGAAGTCTCTAGTTTCTAACCTCAAAAACTACGTGAAAAAACAGTGCCTAGAGCAGAAATAAGCAAGAGCTGCTTCTTACAAAGGACTAAAACAAAAGAACCTGATTGATTGATTAAAATTTAAATACTTTTTAAAAATGTAAATAAATTTTAAAAGTAAAATAAAAAGATTTCACAAGGCAAATAATTTTTCTAGCCAGTCAGTACTCTTTTAATTCCTTTTTATATCAACAGTCATTTTACAGTTTCCCCTTTTCACTACCTATCTCAACACAGGCTTTAAATATTTTAATGTAGATACACATCAAATAGTTGAAGGCCAGGTTTTAATGATTGATAACCTTTGGGAAAGCTGAACTTTCCTTACCCACATTTAGCATAGATGGGAATATAATACACAAAGACTACCTCAATAGATGTGAGAGGAGGGAAATAATTCAGAAAGTCATTTTGTTAAAAATATTTATTTAAAAAAATACAATTGTCCATATCAAGTTGCACATACATCTATTAACATATCTATATAATTTTGGACTTCAGTAAATTTGATACAGTGCTTTCTTAAAGCCAGCTTGCCATTATACAAAGCAGATTCCTCTGACAGTTCTTATATAAAATAGTTTTTAAAAACGTATCATCTTTCTAAAAAGATGCATATCATCATTACAGAATTTAACAATATTTTTGCATAAAACTTGAAGCCATAGAAAAAAAAGATCACCTGATTGGTTATTCAGAGCAACCCCTTACTATGTCTGGAGGTGCACTGAGTATCAACTACACTTTTCCCTCCTAAAAGCAGCATATTATAAAGCCCTCAAAGTGCCAGCGCATATTCTTCCTCACCAACCTAAACTCTGTAAAGTTTTTTTGCCACACACACGTAGAGCTGAAGGCTCTGGCTACAGCCATACTAACTACTCTAAAACAACATCCCTTAGTTTCCCAACACGTTAAGTCAGACTGCTTAGCTAGAAAATGTGGCAGTTTCTCTCCAGCTGCATCAACAATTAATGTGATTTTAATAAATGTTAGCAGTTACCATCATTTGAATTGCTTTTTTAGGAAAAAGAAAAGAAAGTGATTTTAATATTTCGAAGGTCTCCCTCATGTAAATTACACTGAGATTAATCAAGACAAGTTATTAATGACAATTTAACAGTAATGCAGTCTTTTGGGTAGGTGTGCACTGGCATTATATGTAAGTATTCTGTTTATACAAAAGTAGTGGATACTAGATATTATGAGATAAATTTCAATAAAATAAACAAGGGGAAAAATAAACAATGAAGTAACTGTCTTCTCAGCTGAATGAATAGGAGTTTAAGAAAAGCACCCTGACAAGTTCTTATTACAGAGGCCAAACTAAGACGCTGAGGTAAAAGAATACATCTCTCTGTGTTAACACCACATCAGACACATGCTCTTTTTCTGACTTATAGATGGGGTGGACGAAAATCAAAAGTTTAACAGTATTTAATTTTCAAGTGATGTCCATACTTGAAGATCCAGTAGGGCTCACAGAAAACTATTAGTTTGTTCTTCAAAGGACAAAATTGTACACTTTTTTTTAAAGCCAACTTGATTATCTAGTGAAAAGGGCAGAATTCTAAAAAACTAAGACAAAAATTTTATTTGCCTCAAACCAAAGCCAACCAGTAGCAAAATGACTGGACTGAGTTTCATATTTAATCTTCCCTACCCACAAAGATAAATGAAACTGCTAGAAGGTAAAAGTGAAGAAATACATATGATTGTCACTAGAAAAGGTCAAATGGCCAAACCAAATAAATAGGCCTCAAGTAATCAAAAATTAATTGCATTCATTTCTATCTTTACATATATGCATCTTAGTTCATTTCACTAATACTGAACAGGGAAGTTCATACAATATGCTACTTTATCACATAAGCAATGAATGTAATGTACACTTAAAGGCCCTTGGTAATACTGCCATCAAAAACAAAAAGTATGAAATGTCTTAGGAGGGACTGTGTCCCCTACCTGACAGACAATAAGCAACAATGATTAAACAGAAAAGAAACTTAAAGTTGGCGAATTCACAAAGTTGAGTATAATCCACCAACTGCAAACCATTAAAAGTCATACATTTCTACAAAGCAGAATATTAAAAGCTTGTAAATTATTTTAAAGCATCCTAGCCAAAACACCATACCTTACAGAGCCTAGAATGGCTCATTGGGTAATCCATTTATCCCTTCTCCAAACAGTCTTAAGTTCCAGAAAACATAAGCAAGCAATAAACCTTAACTTCCCTGACCCTCAATATCCTCAAGGTGAAATTAAACAAAATAATCATTAAGTGCTTCCAGTTATTAAAAACAGAACAGTGCTAATAATGGTGTCCCAAAAAGTGCCAAGTGATTTCATACCAGTATATGGCATTCCCACCCCTGAACTCTAGGCAAGCTTGAATGATGGACTGGCTAGAACTCAGGCCCAGTCACAGGGCACCTCCCCACCCCCAACCCGTCCAGAAGATCCCAGGCCTGTCCTCGCAGGGCTCATAATCCTTGGAGGGGACAAGAACAAGAACGGGCCCTTATGGGAAACAAGGCAAAGTTGAGAAGACCATTCAGCCCAAGATACTCTGAGTTTTCTGCTAATGCTTTTTATGTACAGTTCAAAAGGATGAATAGGCTACAATGCCAGAATTCCTCCACCACTATATCAATCATGGTTAAATCTGTATTTTAGAAATACTACGTCTAGTATAAACCTCCTCTCTGAGAAACTTAGAACCCAACGTAACAAGGATTTAACACAAAAATGTAGAAATTTTTAGAAAGAACATTCTTACTTGCTCAATAATACATGAACATAAGAAAACAGTTTAAGATGACTTTGCTTAGAGTATGTCACATGTAGCACTGTACAGTATTTCTAAAGAGTAGACAAGCAATTAGTCTTTAAGGCCTATGATTCTATGCATTTAAAAAAACTGAAATGTGCAAGGCATTAATTTTTAAAAAGTGACAACTGCAAAGTGCAGCCAATTTTTGTGTTTAAGTTTTAGTATAAAATAGCCTAGGAACCATCCTAGACTAGGATGACCATATGTTCCCTCTGAAAAATAGATTTATTTATACACATACACACAAAGATATACTCAGTCAATACATCAGTATACATACACACACATATATGCACTCAGCCAATCACAATGACTTGGAAAGAAGTGCTCTAGTTTCCAAAAATATTTTAAAATAAAAACTTAAGCCTCATAAAACTTCTTGATGTATATTATACTCAAAAGATTAGAGTTCAAGAGACTTACTATGTTTGATTGTATCCCTCATAAATTTTCTTGTTAAAGGTTTCATTTAAAACGTTAACAACAGCCTGAATTTCCTGGTTTCTATAGAAAGCTTAGAGCCAACCTTTCCCCTCTTACACAAACCACTCTGATTTCCATTTTCAGAACAGCTAAGTGTGGATGGCAGCACCCTAGAAATTGCTATTTTCTGGCAGGCTGTCAATCTATCACAATTTTTTCTTTTTTCAGAAAAGTAGCTTAAAGAAACTGGCAGCTTCAAATGGAACATTTATACTACATTAATAACTCACCTTTTCAGATCTGCTCTGTTTACAGGTAAAAACATGACTTTCATCCAACAGGTTCCACCAAGTACGAGAAATGAAATCAAACCGCCTTCTTTTCTTGCTTAATACACCACCACCCACAAGAATTCTAGATTCTAAGATTAAAACTTCAACTTCAGTAAGCAGAGTTCTGATGACACAGAGAAATAACAGGGCACCTTGTTTCAGGCAATGCCAGCAGCATTAAAAACAGTAACAACCCATTTAATTGTTGACCCAAAACCAAGAAGATAATTAACCAAACACTTTCCATCGAACTAATTCTCTGGTCAGAGTACCTGCTCAAGATAATTATGGCTGGCCTCCACTTCACTACTATGAATTGAACAATTAACTTCTCAATTCCATCCTGTCACACCCTCAGATCACAGACTACGTACTTCATGAAGAGTCTAGTTTTCCTGTTGCTGTGGTCCTTCACTCAGAGCTCCAGGCTTCTGCACAGAGACCTGCACTTGTCGCCATACTTGTTTACACACCTAAGAATGGCACCTCAGCACAATGCTAGATTTCTGGCATGGGTAAATAAAATATATACAATAAATGAAGTGATAGATAGATAGAACAGACCCATCAAGAAAGTATTTATTTCTTCAGATGCCAAAATGTTACCAAAAAAATAATAATAATTAAAAAAAACTTACCAATGCAGCAAGAAAATGGAGGTTGTTATGTATTTTAACATAAAGCAACTTGAAATAAGTCTGAAATTGTTGGTAAAATGTAACATTAATAAGGCCAAAAGAAGTTTGAGAGCAGCTAGTAAAATAAAAGTAAATTATAAAGTCACACCTAATATGAAAAGGAAAGAGACAACAGGCTGTCAAAAATAATAAGCCTGAAGCTCTGGAAAACATTTGGTAATGGGCTATTTGGCAACATATGAAAAAGAAATTTCTTATGAAAAAGAAATAGGAAATTTCAGAAAGTTGACGACAAGCTCTGCTGAAACATTCCTAATCTCTACTGGAGATTTTACATAAAAATCAAATATGTAAAGGATTTCCCCATACATCAAAACCAAAGCTTCCACATTGTATTTTTCAAGATTAGACTGACAAACAATACCCTGAGTCAGGGGGCTTTAAAGTAGAGTACATGCCTCCAGGGGGGTGCACAAGACAATCTACTAGGTGCAGGAAAAAAATATTAGAATTTCTACTCAAGATTTATTTTTATGCCATCCTTAATTTCTGTTTTGTGTTATGTCTTATAGTGTACATAGGACTTTAGTATAGCAGTATATAACTTAACATATATACATATAAATTTGCAATAGGGTATTTGTGTTCAAAGCCTTTTATTGATCAAGGTGTGTGTTCAAAAAGGTTGGAGACTGCTTTTCTGAAATGCCAGTGAGTGGCTCTAATGTGCATAAATTCACTAGAAACATACAAAACTGCCCTTGAGAACTTCAGAATCATAACACAAGTTCTGAGATCAGGATGAAACAATGTCATTAGACTAGACATCACACAATGCCAAGTGTGAATGGAACTGAAGTGATAATATCAACAGCCTGCAGTTACAGCTCCAGAATTCCAAGCCTCTGATTTACTGTCTCCTCCAAGCCTAAGTGACGCATTGTATGGAGAAAACTAAAAATTGTGCCATGTAAATAGATTCAACAGTCAGTGCTGCCTTTTTTGATCTCTAATATAGTATGTAAATCTTCAAGGAATTGTAAAAAAAATCCAGTGTAAAAAAAAATCCAGTACCCTTTTACTATAGGCTCATGGGCTTATTTTCCCCATCAAAATGTAAAGAAAAAAATTACTCTAACCTGTATTTTAACCACCAAGATGTAGAAAAATTAAACCTATATTTTAACTCGAAGAAGCATAAGGTTGACCTTTTGAGGGTTTCTGGATTCTTCCATCATGTATAAATTTTTAAAAAAACAATGGAAGTTTCCACCTTTGTTTGAACACATAAAATATGCCATGAGGAATATTATATCACAAAAGCACTGTGACAAACCAAAAAGAAAAAATTATTTTAGAAATTATGTGAAAATCCACCCTAGGGTGAAATAAATGCAGTGGTTCGCTGGCTGAGTGTGTGGCTCTGAGCCAACTGTGCACCCCCCCTTCTCAACTCCAAGGTGGTGGCTTAAATTCAGCCACAGAGGGAGTAACTTACATCATGGGAATCAGCAAATGCTACAATGTAAGGGCCTTTTTTTCCCTTCAGAGAGCCTGGTGGTTAAACATCTCACAGCATACAACTGACTAGATATCGGCCAGAGCAAATGAAAAGTTAAGCTAATCACAGCAGAAGTCGCAAAAACTCACTAAACCTGCTCCCCTATCTTAACTTGGGCTACTTTTGCCCACCAGCATTCATCCTGGCAGAGTGACTAGTGATGGATACCAGCTACCGCTACCAAATATAAGTCTCTCCAGTGAATACTGATCTTAAGTGGTATGTCACCTTTTGATGCTAAGAAGAACTCTGTGGATGTTCAAAAAAATACAAAACAGAGACTTTTCCAAGAAGGAGGTAGTTTACAAATAAAACGATCTGCCTCATACACTTGCACTATGGTTGCAGTTTCATTTCACTTAAAAAAGTGAACACATACATACACACGAACAAACACACCAACTTCCCCAGAATAGTTGATCTCAAAGAGAAAGCAGATCATCATCAACCTCCTAAGGCCCACACCTCTCAGAGACTTCTGGGAGAGGTTTATAGGCAGAGGACTCACTCAAACTGGTTCCTAGGAAGTTGCTTTGACTGAGTTTTAATGGTGCCCTTGGTTCCAGGCACCCCTGTGCTGAGACGGTTAATTATCAAAGATACTATCTATGAAAACAAACCAATGGCTTTTCTCCTTTGACTCAAAATAAGATACTTTTGTGCTTTCAAAATTTAAAATATCTAGTTAAATCAAGCCATCAATATTTACTTATCTAATGTACAAAATGTGAATTAACCTAATAAAAACTAGTCCAAAGTGCTGCTGAGCAGTCTAATTTCAAAGAGGCATGCAAACGAAATGATTCAATGTGGAAAGAAAATCCAGTATGTCTGTTCCCCATCACTACTGAACACTACCTTTCAACACTGCTATTGCACATCTCAGGAACAGAACTTTTCAGCTGATAACCACAAATGAACCAGTAACAGGTCTCCAACACTACAAATATAAAGGCAGCTCCCTGAATACTATCCTTCTGCTACTAATGAACTAGCATAGACATCTTATGCTAGAGTTTCTCCATACTGTATAAAACAAAGTGGACTTTATATATCTGGAAAATGCTGGTTTATAGCAGTGTCACTTTGAGCCCTCAAGTCCTTACTACTCCCTTATTCCATTTACTTCAGGTGGTTAATTATAGGAACTATTTCTAGGGTTAAAAGACTAGTTTAATGGGCAGGGTGGTGGTGGTGGTAGCAGCATATCATCTGATCCTGGACTTTAAAGCCAAGTTTTTCAAAAGACTCAACTGTGATGTTGGTATCAAATCAGTTTAGGGGATCAACAAATCTGTCTGCACCTGGCACTGGTTACTATATGGTAATATTTTATAAATTTGGTAGAGATGAAGGCTTAAGTTTTTCATTACTAATATGAATAATCCAATCCCTGTGTATGAGCATTGCCAAATGAACTCTGCTCCTTCCTTATTAAAAAAAAAAAAAAACCTCAAAGAAATAAGCATATCTTTACTTCACTACAGATTTGGAGGCTTCACTTTGCTTTTCATCTTCCTAATTACATTGTTAAAACTATCACAACCTCTAACAACCTTAAATTTAAAAGACAAATATACAGTAGAAAATCGGATAAAATGAACAAAGAAAAGGGTCCTTCATGCCGGTACCTTCCAACTGAGAAAAGCCTTACATGTTGTTTCAAGTTATTCAATTGAATCTTTGACTCAGAGATGCCTCAAAATTTCAAACCCCAGGTTCATCTCCCTAAAAGCCATCATTTACCATACTGTATTCCGTGGGTGTGTAATCATACCACCTAGAGAGCAGATGACATTTCTGTGCCAGATATGGGGTCCCATATTCTCACTGGTTGTTCCAAATACTGTTTTAAGTCCCCGGTTTAAAAATCTCCCTATGTGGGAATAAACTAGCTCCATGCTCTGTTGACAGGTTCAGACAAGATCACACATATGGCTAAGAGATCCACCCTGAATAAATGTAAATAAGATGCCTTTTTGTGGAGTTGCTTACATATGTTATAGTTCATAGCAAAACAGAATCTACCCAACAGTCCTGCTCCAATCTTACTTTGTGTGAATAGGAATGATTCTTTTTCCTCCACTGCTTATGCACAACTCAATATTCAACAGAGCACATTAAGTCCTAAAGACATGGCCCATTTCATTTAACTAATATTTCTTTATATAACATGCTCAAAGCATAATTTTTTTCCTGGCCAAAGGGTCCCAATAAGGCAGGAGGAGTAACTTTGTTCTTAATTCTCTTGCAAAGCATAGCTAGCTGCTAAACCCCACCAAAAATTTCTTTAACACGAAGTTCAAAATATTTTTTAAAAAGAAAGAAAAAGAGGGAGGTGGAGTCTGGACTCCAATTAAGGCATTTTTATACACAGTCTAACTTGGGTCCTATTCAAAGGGAATCCTAAAAAAGCATTTTTAATGGGGAATGGCAGAAATCACAATAGTCTATTATCAGCATTGTGACATATCAATTGCTCACTTTAAATGTAATCATGTTGGGTGTCTTTCTGTTTCTTTATTCCTTGGTTCTCTCATCCCACAAGTGCATAGGTTATGTTTTCTGTAGATCTGGGGAAAATGGGCCAGGGGTGGAAGGTCCATCCAGGCCAGACAGAGTGAACGGCCCATGACTGTTCAGCACAGAAGGAAACTGAGAAAGAAAATAAAACACATTATCATCCTATTATGCAACCCTAAATTTCACTTTCTGTCCCTATTATATTCCCTGAGGCAGAACATGACATCCACCTGCAGTGGCTCACAAGACAAAGGCAGTAATTGTTTATCATGGAAGAATATGATGTCACAAACACTTTAAAAAAATTGTTTGTCTTACATGTTAAATATTAACACCCTCCAGCATACCTTGATGGAATGGAAAGAGCAAACCTATACTTTCCCTCAGATGCTAGGGTACACAGGTTCACACTTGACTTCAAATGAAGGTTTTAGAAAGTTCAGTAAATGACAGCATGCACTACAGAGTATAATTCAATTGTATAGCAAATCACAGACTGTCAAAAAGAGGTCCAGAAGGAGATGCCCATCTCTTAACTGCTGCAAATAGTTGTAGGGTGCTCATCCTAGAAAAGGGCTCCCCATCATGTATTCTGAGACCAAATTTATATGGAGATTCCAAGCTGAAGCTACATGAGCACTATGACTTTCTCTCTATAATTCAATTATCTGTTTGTGAGAGGCAAAGAAAAATGTAAAATGAAATATGGAAAATTCTCAACACTCTATTTAATAATTTATAAGTTTTTGCAAAAAATTGCAGAAGTAGTAAGATTTTTAATTTTCTTTCTTTTATTCCCCCTCACCATTCCATTTCCAAAAGAACAAATGAAAATTTAAATTACAAAATCTAAGAAAATCTCCCAGGGAGTCACCCTTCAATAAGTGAATGAATCAACTACAAGAAAGCCTACAAGTTATAAAGTCTAGATGTTCTGGGCAAAATAATGGTTTAAAGCTGTGAGACCGGGACTTCCCTGGTGGTCCAGTGGTTAAGAATCCACCTTCCAGTGCAGGGCACGACGGTTTGATCCCTGGTCGGGGAACTAAGATCCCACATGCCGCGGAGCAACTAAGCCCGTGCGCCACAGCTAGAGAGTCCAACTCGAGAGAAGCCCATGTGCTGCAACTACTAAGCCCGTGCGCTCTAGAGACCGCGCGCCACAACCAGAGAAGCCCGCACGCCACAACAAAGAGCCCACGTACTGTAACGAAGACCCAGCACAGACAAAATAAAATAAAAATAAATAAATAAATACCTTAAAAAAAAAAGATTAATAATACCTGCCTTGCAGGGTTTAAATAAATAAATAAATAAAGCAAGCTGTGAGACCTTTCCTAAGATCTTGGTTAAGAGGTAATACAATATTCTTTTTGAAAAATATATGTATTTAAAATGCTGATGAATATCAATTCTGAATGAGGGGGGAAATGGTAGTATTTGATATACTATTCTCAAGAGTTTTCTCTATTTTTTTAAAATCCTCAGTTAAAAGGGGAAACCCCTCTTAAAAAAAATATATATATATATATACACATTTTCTTTTTTTAGAAAAGAGGATTTCTAGCATTTAAAATGACCAAAAAAAAAATTGGATGGGCTCAAAATCTACTACAGTTTTAAACAATTCTTGGTCTAATTCAAATGTATGGGATAGTAAACAATGAAAAGGAAACTCTGCCATGAATATTTATCTGAGTTGTTTGCTGACCAGATAATTAACACTTAGAAATTCAAAAATAAATCTAAGCAATACTTATTAAGTAGAAGTTTTACAATGATTAACTGAAGAGTGGATACTGCCTTCTTGCCTCTTTCTTCATTTACCACACCCCAATTACAGAAGACAAGCTTTTATGTAATTTACCTGGAAAAGTGTGTTAGCACCTTGTAGCCTGGCTGGACTTAGGGGAGCAACAGGGCTGAGAGTACTCCAAAAGTGGATACTGGAGAGCAAGGGGCTCGGAGTCAGTAAGATGGGCGTCTGCAATACACAAACCAAAAATATAACTAAATGGCTTATCAGAATTATGTTTACCCTTGTAATACACAAATAGCTCTGAATCCAAATATTGTCCTATTCTCCACTCCAAGTATCTCCAAGTCGGAAATCTTATCATGAGGAAAAATTCAGAAATTACTTTTACAACCCAGGTAAGATAAAGGTCAAAATATTTTCTAACCCGTTTTTGGTAGAATCTTTTTCAAATAGAAAAACGAAACCAATCTGAATTTTGGTATGGAGAAATTATGGGTAACTGAGTCACAAACATATTTTCCCCTTAATAATGCGTAGGTCTGGGAGTAATCTAACTATTTAAATGTTATATGAGATGAGCAAGTTAAGAAATAGCTAATGAAAATAACTGCACAAACTTGTAAGGACCTCAGGATCTGTTGTCTTCTAACTTGAGATTATCACTGTTGTTTTATAAGACCCCCCCCCAAAAAAAAAGAGAGAGAGAGAGAGGGAATATACTTATTTTCTTTAGGAGAAAGTGGAAAAACCAAATACTTATTTACTGTAGAACAATGAATTTTTTAACACAATACTCCAAACCTTTTATTTTGACAATCCTAATTGAGGTGAGGAATTGGGTTACTTTCACAGGGTCATATAACCTTCTGTAAGGCAAGCCTACATAGCCAAATGAGAACTTGAGGTTATAAATTCTGGATTTGTTTTAAAAGGTGAGTAAAAACAAACAAAACAAAAAAAATGCGGCACTAATAAGAAAGAAAGTGTTACCTGTGAAAAAAGTGCTGGCGTAAGAGAAGCTGTAGGGAGAGATGGGCTTAATATTCCCAGTGGGCTTGGATCACTGCCCGTGATCACCAGGGTTGGTGCCAGTTCTAACCCCTTGGGTTTCTTGGACCTTGATGAATTATTTGTTTTGTCCTTTTCTGGCAAAGCCAAATCCTGGTCTTTAGGCTCCAGGGACAAGTCCTCTGGAAGTTCCATTGGCTGAGAAGCCACTGATTCCATGTCTGTGTCCATATCTGGGTTGGAACTCAGCGGTGGTGAAGGTGTTCTAGAAGGCTCCTGCAGAGGGGACACGGACGAAATAGGTGGTGTGGTGGTAAAAGCGGCAGTTACACTAGATGCAGAAGTTGGTGCTTCCAGAGAAGGCAGTCTGGGGGAAGCCAAATTCTCCAACGCTTGCATAGTTTCTTCTGAAGATGGAGAAATACTTGGCCCAGTTGAAATGGCAGCAGCAAGAGGTTCAACTGGTGGCTTTTTGGCAGGTGTGGTTACAAATTTGATAACAGATGGTGTTGGCTCCTGAGGAGATTTTTTCTCTGCCAATTTCTCAGCTGGATTCTCAACCTTTATAGATTTGAAAAGCTTCCTGTTGGAGGAGTTCAAAGAGTTGAGAGTAAATGAAGAATATAAGCCAGAGTGTATGTAGTCATTGCGGCTAGAGGTCTTGGCACCAGGCTGTGGTGGCTTCTCTTTCCCGCCATTCTCCACATCTTTGGAACTGTTGCTGCTGAGGTCACTGAAGCTTAAAGCTTCACAGTCTCCCTCAGCCCTGCCCACTGTCATCGGATCCATGTTCAAAATCTCTGGGTACGAGACAAACTTGTACACAAACTTCTGACCATTCACTTTTTTAATGATATTCTGTAGATAAATAAAATAAGCACTCTTAGACTTTCTTAAACTTTTCTTAAGCATTTCTTAAACTTTACCCACCCCCATGAAAAAGCTGACCTAATGGGGTTCTCTATTTGATAGGTAGTTTACTTGAAAACTTCAAAATCATCTAAATTTATCTAGCCATACCAAACACAGTTCCTACTATTATGGAGTACAAGTTAAAAACATTTAAATGTCTTATTAACAACTGAACTAATATGTTACATAAAAGCTGAAAGATTTTAATTGCTTAACACTGTCAGCCAAGTATCTGTATGAAGTCAAAAATCGCTGAACTGCAATCTCAAATAACTCCAAAGGTACAAGCCATTCACATCCTGAGGAAGCAAAAAGGAATTCAGAATATTACTTCTGCTAAGGTTCCTACTTCCTTCAGAAACTCCAGCTGTTTCTTACCTCATCTCTCCATACAGGAAAGCTGATAACATCAACTACTCAAAGGTGAAAGAAATTAAGATCCCAGCTTCTCACTTTAATTCTACCCATTTGAGCCATTTATTTTACTTCAGTGCCCAAGAATGTATTCAAAATAATAAGAAATTAAACAACAAAATTTTAACTAAGAAATCACATCTAGGTATTAACAGCTATTCTTTAAGGTATTAATTTGTGTTCCAGATTAAACTAAAAAGTAAAAATTAAGTAGAGCTAAAAAAATGAGTAAATATGAGACAATTTTTAAAGTAAATTATGATATAAACAAGAGTATTTATTGATCCTCAAGAATCTCAAATTTCCTTTTCCTTATTCCAACTCTATAATCATTTTTTCTTTAAAGACAACTGTAATTAGGAATAAAATATGAGCAATGGGAGTTGGGTACTGAATAAGAATTTGCAGAAATACACCTGGAACATTTACATCTGTCAGCCTAATTCCAAACTGCTGAAGCTGTAAAATAAATTGAATTAAAATAAACCAGAACAGTGATCATTTCACAATGTCTACGAATATCGCATCATTATGTTGTACACCCAAAACCAATATAACTTTGTCAATTATACCTCAGTTAAAAAAAATTTCTTTTAATAAATAAATAAACCAGGACATTAGTACCTCTAACCTCACCAGAAGAGAAGGATCAATTCTTGTTTTGAGGTGGATGTGTATTACCTTCACATAATAGTATCTGAGGGCTCGGCTGAGTTTGTCATAATTCATATTAGGCTTGTTCTTTCGAATCCCCCAGAGACGAGCCACCTCTTCTGCCTGCAAAAGCTTGAACTCTCCATTATTAGAGGTCCAGCAGATCATGTGATCGTTCTGAGGCTCCTTTAGGAGCTGAAGGAGGAACTGCCACAGGGTGATAGCACTGTCCATAGCAATGAGCTGAAAGAGGCATCGAATAAGATACACAGTTAACAGCCAACCGTATATGTCAGACGCTGTTTTAAGTACTCTAACTGTATTAGACTAATTCCTCATTTTATCCCAACAATCCTATAAGACAGATACTACTGCAGCCTCATTTTACATGTGAAAAAACTGATTCATTAAAGAGTTAAGTAACTTGTCTAAGGTCACACACGTAAATGGTGGAGCTGAGATTTAAACGCAGGCAATCTGGATCCAGAGTCCAAACTCTTAAGCATGCCACGCTGCTTAAGAAAAGTCTTGCTGTGAGATAAAGCTAGTTTCATAAATTGCAGGAGCAGACTGACGAATGCCAACCAGTAGAGTATCACTGTTATTAAATTTTATCTTAAAAACTCATTGTCATATTCTCCGAGGAGACCACCATTTCAGCATCTATCTAAATTAGCCCAGCTGGTTTATTTGCCAGGATATGTTGTGTGTCTCAGGGTGGCCCAGAGGTATAGGGAATAATCTACTTTTGCTCCACTGGTATTTCTCCTCCAAATAGTTTCCATTATCATAAATGTAATTTACACATAAATTGGCAACACTGAAAATTCAGCAAAATGTTCCCTAAGTTACAAGTCCTGTCACCATTCTGTCCACAGGGATTCCACCTGCATAGATCCTCCTTTTATTTGATTAGCAACCTTTATTTGATTATCAGGACTGTAACTGAAATATCTTTCAGTATCTCAAGTTTTAGGATCTTCCTATTTAGGCCAGAGTTTCCTAAATTCAGCACTACTGATATTTTGGGCCAGATTATTTTTTGTTCCTGGACGCTGTCCTGTGCATTGTAGTTTAACAACATCCCTGGCCTCTACCCACTAGGTGCCAGTAGCACCTCCTGCCCAATTTGGCAATCAAAATGTCTGCAGGCATTGCCAAATGTTCTCCTGGGGGGACCATATCATCTCAGTTAACAACCATTGGTTTAGGCAATGGAGCAGCAAGGAAATGTTCTCACAAAGTTATTTTCCTCACAAAAACTTCAAAACACCTTGTTTATAAGGAAGAATTTTTTTTAATATTTTTTAAACATCTTTATTGGAGTATAATTGCTTCACAATTGTGTGTTAGTTTCTGCTTTATAACAAAGTGAATCAGCTATACATATACATATATCCCGATATCTCCTCCCTCTTGCGTCTCCCTCCCACCCTCCCAGGAAGAATTCTTTAGGGCAGAAACTCTGGCCATATATAAGCACATTCTAAAAAGTCTATAATTGAACTTAACACACACACACACACACACACACACACAACAAAAAACCTTCCTTTTTAAATCTATGAATTAGATCTCACTGGATCAGAACAGGACTTAAATGAAATCAATTCTGTTAAAATACTGTAAAAACAGGTAAATTGACTACATCAAAATTTAAAACTTTGTGCTGCAAACAATACCATCAAGTGAGAAGACAATCCTTGGAATGGGTGAAAGTATTTTCAAATAATAAGGGACTTTCATCAAAAAAGTATAATGAATCCTTACAATTAAAAAACAAACTGAAAATAGGCCAAGGATTTGAAAAGACGTTTCTCCAAAAAGTAATACAAATGTCCAATAAGCGCATGAAAAGATGCTCCGTGTCATTAGTTATTAGGGAAATTAAAATCAAAACCACACAAGATACCACTTCACACCTACTAGAATGGCTATAATCAAAAAGACAGATGATAAGTGTTGGCTAGAATGTGGAGAAAAGTGAAACCCTCATACATTGCTGATGGGAGTGTAAAATGGTGCAGCCACTTTGGAAAACCGTTTGGCAGTTCCTCAAAATACTAAACATAGAATTACCATATGACCCAGTAATTCCACTCATAGGTATATGCCCAAGAGAAATGAAAATATATGTCCACACAGACACTTACACAGGAATGTTCACAGTGGTATTCATAATACCCAAAAAAGTAGAAACCACCCAAATGTCCAACAACTGACGAGTGGACAAGCAAAATGTAGTCTAACCACAGAGTGAAATATTAGCCAGAAAAAAGAATGAAGTACTGATATGGGCTACTTCAGTGGATGAACCTTGAAAACATTACCCGAAGTGAAAGAAGCCAGCCATTTACATGAAACGTCCAGAATAGGCAGAAAGTAGATCAGTGGTTGCTTAGGGCTGGGAATGGGGAATGGGTGGGGAGAAGAAAAGGGGAGTGACTGTTAATGGGGTGATGAAAATATTCTAAATTTAGATCGTGGTGGTGATTATAGAACTCTGAATATACGAAAACCACTGAACTGTACTAAGTAGGTGAATTTTATGGTATGTGAATTATATCTCAATAAAGATGTTAAAAACAAACAATACAAAAGTTAGGCCTGAGAAACCTAACTCTAACTATGTCCGACTCACAAAGGGTCAGCAATGTCTGCTTCCAAAAAGGGCAAAGATGAGGAACTATACTAGAAAATACCTGAGTTTCTGTAACTTTTCTGAGACTTTCAAAAAGTCCTCCAATTATCCTCAGTTATCACTTCGAAGCTGGTTATACAGAGATACTGTCATCCAAAAGTAGAGTTGGGAAAATAATAAAGAATAGAATAGGGGAGATGCCTCCCACATTTACAGAGTTAATGGAGAAACTGAGGCCATGAATCTAAGTCTCTTTCATCACAGTCATATACTCTGTTCATTAGGGAAACCACTTCCCTAGATGGATAAAAGCATTCACATCACCAGTGGCTTGTAAAGAAGTATTACATTATTAGATACTAAGTGATAATAATGTACAAATATGAAATGCTACTTTAATGCTAAATAACTATGCTCACTAGAAATCATAGTTTCCCATAGCCTCACTTAAGCTGGGTTAAAATAGAGGTTTTATATTATATCCATCAAGTATTGGGCGGAGAGGTGGGGGGTGGGGAGTCCCTGCCATTTCTCTGACTTTACTGCAGAGGCTTTTCTTCTGATAATGCCTGTTCATGGCAAGTTACTTTTTAACTACATGTTTCCCATTTAAACAATTATTTGTTAGTCTAAATCTGTTACAACTACTTCCCAGTAAATTTCAGCTTAACCAGAGAACCCAGTCTCGACATTTCCAGACATCATCTTCATTATCAACAATGCTTACAGCAGTGTGTGAATATGTGTGAGAGAATGATAATGGTGGTGATGCTGAAGCTAGAAAGGAGGGGAAGAGGAGAGAGGAGGAAAGAAGAAAGTGAACGGGGCAGAGAACTGGAATCTCAAGACTATTACAAATTTGGTGCCTGTAATTCCATTTATTTTTGGAAAAATTCCCCAAACCAAATCCTAGAGTCTTAATGCCTATCATGCAGATAGTGCTTGAGCCCTACAGGTTTATAATGGCTAAGCAATACATGCAAAAAGAAAGAAAGAACCATCAACATCTCCACAATGAGTACACAAGCGCCATCCTGAGCAAATGGGAGGTGTTCCCAAGGTGGTGTGGGTTTACCTTCCACCTCTCCCTTTGGTTATTAGGAGAGAGTGTGTACCGAGCCAAACGCTGGTGGGGCTGTTGCATACTGCAGGGCAGAACCCAACTGTGTGGAAAACGCTGCAGCTTCTTTAGTGTACTTCACAGTGCGTCGCGGATGGGAAATGGTTGTGAAAGAAAATGGGCACTGTGGTTTTGGACTTAAATACTGGAAAAAAAATTTCTTTTGCGAAAAACTAACAAAGACGTAAAATGGACATCCTCAGTGGGTACTTTAAAGGAATATTTTACTCATTCAATTTTGATATCAGTTTATTCTTTGACTGAAAAGGTGGTGAACCACTGGGCATATAGTAAAGCTGAACCTTTCATTTTAGTTCCTAAAAGTGTGCTTTAATATGAAATTCAACAATTTCTTCAGCCATAAAAGAGAATTAAAGGAAAAGAAGTTACAGAAGACAGTTATTTAAAATTACAGAGTGAAATAAAGTCAAAAATATTAAATACTTTTATTCTTATTATCAGTCAAAAAACCCCAAAACCCTTTCTTTTTCTTCTCACGAAAATCTCAATGTTTCTACAATTACAGTTTTTTCCAAAAGTTACAGTTTTAAAAGAGATTTTTAGTAGAAGTATAATGAGGGAGGGAAATACTTAACTGATCCAAGTGAAGGAATCTGATTTTTGAGGGATTAAATGTGGAAAACATAACTGATTCTAACTTAACACTTCAAAGATAGTAGATTAGTCCCTGTGCTAAAATGAAAGAAGGAGCATGTTGAAGTAACTCATTAGGGAAAGGAAGCCTCTATTAAGTGAAACCTTTCCCACCCTAAACGTGTTTACAATACACATAGTCCAGCTGCTGTGGTGACCCATGGCCCAACTATTTTTCAGAAACAGTAGCTAAGACCCCAAAAATAAATGTCTCCAAATTCAGAGTGCTGCTTAAGTAAAACAAAAGCAAATTATGAAATGTATCAAGACTAGTTTCGACTTAAAGTCATCGTAGTTGTCAAAAAGTAATCTGGTGTATCTGTACAGTATCCTATATTAACAGAATATTAAAAGTGTACTGTTACATTACCATAAAACTTAAAAACAACATTTCCCTAAATGTATTCCACTTACGCAGTTTTAACATTTAAACAAAATTAAAGAGGGGAGAGTTCCTGAGGGGGAAAACTGAATCACAATACATTTTAATGAAAACACCACTGACAGTCTTAAATACTGAAGCACCAAGTTTTCCACGCAGTGGGGCGGTGAGTGGGAGATGGCAAAGAGGGAGGGAGGCTCTGATCCACCAACCAAAGAGATGGGTGAACCGTTCTGATGAGGAATAAAATTCCAGAGTCTTTCTTTAAATGCCCTAAACTTCAAATAGCAATAGCTTGGGAAAAAGCCAACTGTGTATCGTTTGACTACTTCAGTCAACAATGCCCTTTATTTCCTGCCAAAGCCAGTTAATAGTCAGCCCCCAAAAGATGTTTCCAATTGATCTTCTTAGCAATGAAGAAGCCACCAGCCTCGCGGCAGCTGTACATTAAGCGGAAAGTAAAGAGGGGAGGGGGTTTGCGGGAGAGAAACAGAAAAAGAAATGAAACTTGACACCGGATGAATAGCGAGCTTGGGGAGAGGAAGAGACACGGATGACCGTGTGCCCCCGAGGAGATCAAAGTCCGGGGGAAGAGCCGCAACCTCACCGGGCCTGGGTAAGCACTGAATTACTGTACTTTCACTTTCCAACTTCCTGTCACTACATAAAGTCAGAATTGCTCCCCTCTTGCCCCCCCCAAAAAATACATCACTGCCACCTTTTGCCCCAGGGACCTCGCGGCACCAAATAAGGGGCGAAGAGAGCGGAGCGCGGCGCGCCGCATCTACCTGCGCGCCTCGGGGCTAGGGCCGCCTGAGCGGGCGGGGCGGGGCAGGGGCGGATCCCTAGGGGAGCGCGCGCCGCAGCCCCCGCGCCCGCCCCCGCGCGCTCGTTTCCTGTTGTGCAGCGAGCCCCTCGCCCCCGCCCGTGTTCCCCGCCGTTGGCGGGCCTCAAGACCCCGACGGGGCGCGGGGTGGACGGGGCGTGCGGGGCTGGCCGCTCACCGAGGCCACGCGCGGGGCTCCCTCTGGGTCTCCGCCTCGAACACGATGCTCCTCTCCGCCCGCCGCCTTCTCAAGCTGGGAACTCGAGGATGGCGCGGCAGCCGCTGCGACCCCCGCGGCGGAGCCGGAGAAGGCGCCGGCGGCCGAGCCAAGCCCGCGGGGTGCCCGCAGCCGCCCGCATCTCCCGCCGCCGCCGCACCCGCCGCGGCTCCTCGCGCCCCGCCCTCCCCGCCCTCCCCGCCCCCACACGCGGCGGCGGCGGCGCGGGTCTTCGGGGCCACTCCCCGCCGGGCGCGCGCTCGGGGCGTTCCTCGCCGCGGCCGAGCTTGCCAATCGCTCCGCGGCCGCCGCCACTCTCAAGCCCCCCGGCTGCGTTGGAACCCCTCCCCGACGCCGGAGCTGATGCGCGTCACTTCCGGGGGCGGGGAGGGAGGGGCCAGCAGCCGAGGGGCCCTGCTAGCTGCCGCCGTAGCATCCTTCGCCGCTGTCCCCTTCCCCGTCCCAGTTTTGGGGGGCCAGGGGTGCGGGCGCGGCGAGGGTGCCGCTTGGGTTTCTCCGCTTTGCACTCTCCGCTGGACTACTAGCCAGTTGCTGTTTACTGAGGCCCACGACCCGAAACCGCACACCAAAGCTGCCACATGGCTCGGGACCTCGGAGGGGCCTGGGGCCCCTCCGTGTCTCCCCCGCCCGAGGGAAGAGGTGGCGCTCGCCAAGCAGCCTCCAGGGGACCACTTCTGTTGTTGCGAAACTTAAATGTTGAGGGCTTCTCCCTCCAGGCCTCCCGTCCTGCCTTCTTGGCTGGGTGGACACAGAGGTCGGTATTGCCACAGCTTTCTCATCAAAGTGCCAGATCCCAGGGCACTGTGAACACTTGATAAACATTAAATCAGCACTATGGTTCTCTAGTGCCGGGACTGACAAATAGAAACACTGGTGTCCTGGGGAAAGCTCGTTCTGGCGTTGGAGTCGGAGACCTGGAATCCTTCCGTGGCTCTGCCTCTCACTAACTCGTCAGTCTTAAGCAATTTTCTTTACCTCCCAAAACAGTTTCAATATACGAAAAATGGAGAGAACCCAATCTCTTAGAGCTGTAATGATTAAAGGAGATAAGGTGCATAATCACCTCTCAGAGTGTCTAGCCCATAGGTTCTCATTAAATAATTTTTAAGGAACCAGGTCACACTTGGTACAAGAAACTACTTGAACAATTTAGCAGCAGAAGGTATAACCTTATGCTGAACAAAACCTCCAAGAAATATACTGTGTATCCCATTTAACAGGAAACCAAGGACAGGCCAGTGTCTCACTAGCTGTGTATCCTGCAATGAGTTGCTTCACCACTATGAACCTCAGTCCCCTCATGTAAAATGAAGATAATAATGTGCAGCATTGCTGCGAAGATAAAATGTGATAAAGGCTGTAATGTGCTTAGTGCATTACCTGCAGGGCACATAGTAGACACCCAGTAAATGGTGATGTCATTTATTTTTGCCTCCTCCTCGTCCCCACAGTTGAATTCATGGTTTTTAAAAAAAAAATTTTTTTTTTTGGCCGTGCTAAGTAGCTTTCAGGATCTTAGTTCCCCGACCAGGGATTGAACACTGGCCACAGCAGTGAAAGAGCGAGTCCTAACCACTGGACCTCCAGGGAGTTCCCCATGGCAAAATTAATTGAACTCACTGAGTGAAATGGGATCATCTCAGGGAGCTCTACTCAATACTCTGTAATGACCTATATGGGAAAAGGATAAAAAAGAGTGGATATATGTATATATATAACTGATTCACTTTGCTGTACAGCAGAAACTAACACAATATTTAAATCAACTATACTCCAATAAAAATTAATTTTAAAAAATAACCGATACCATAAATGAAAAAGGAGACATCACCATCCATCCTATAGATATTTAAACAGATGATAACAAAATACTATGAATAATTTTATGAAGATACATATGAAAACTTAGTTGAAGGGAAAATTCCTAGAAAAATAATAAAATGGACAAAAAAAAAAGAAATGTGATCCTATCATCCCTTTGAAGGCTTTTGGAAGAGAATCATCACTTTAATTTCCAACCTCCTCCATCATAATACAGAGTAATTATAACACATAGAGGTATTCGTGGAAAAGCAATGCCAGCTAAAGATGTTAGCTTTTCGAAAATAATTTTATGACATATTTTCATTAAGAAATATGTGTTTTATGAGACTGACACGCTGCCTACTGCGCTGAGGAGGCAACTAAGAAATAGGTGTTTTAAAAGGAACATGCAACATCTAAAAAGCAATAGTGCTCTTGGACCCTACTACAAGTTTTTTCCTTGAAAAACTTCCATTTTAGAAACCAAGAGGGGGACTTCCCTGGTGGTGCAGTGGTTAGGAATCCGCCTGCAAGGGACACGAGTTCGAGCCCTGGTCCGGGAAGATCCCACGTGCCGCGGAGCAACTAAGCCCGTGCGCCACAACTACTGAGCCCGCGTGCCTAGAGCCCGTGCTCCGCAACAAAGAGAAGCCACCGCAATGAGAAGCCTGCACACCGCAACAAAGAGTAGCCCTCGCTCCCTGCAACTAGAGAAAGCCCGCACACAGCAACGAAGACCCAACACAGCCAAAAAATTAATTAATTAATTAAAAAAAAAAAAAGAAATCAAGAGGAAAAATAAGAATTATTAAGGTAGGCTGCTTAAGGTACACGCATTGGAAACATTTGTTTATGGGAAGATTTCATTTTAAAGCCCCATACCAGGAACAGTTAAGGGTTGTAGAGTTCCTCTGCAAACTACCCTGCTGTGCCCAAACTAGCAGTAAACATCTGATTCAGCCTCAGGGTCTGTAGTTGTATCATAACCCCGAAGACTGAGCTGCCAGTATTGTCAATTGCAATGTATTTTTGGAAAAGAACCTACTTTGGGAGTTCTTAAATTAGTCATAGCAAGTCTGTCTGCTTTTAAATTGACTGGGTTTTTTGTTTGTTTGTTTTTAAACACGGTATATGTTGACAGCAGAGAAACCAGAAGAAAAGTGGATTTCAGATTAGTGAATTAAAAAAAAAGTTTATTAATGTGCCTGTTTTTCCCACTCAGGATTCTATAAATACAGAATCTCTCTCCATGGTTCCTTACACAACAGATGGTTCTGTTTTTGCAAACTCCATGGTGGTTATATTGGTCAACCAAAAAGATTGTGCTTTTTTGTTATCTTGTTTGTCATTTTCCCACCAGATAGATGGATTCTCATGCTTAGCCTTAGCTACTCAGGGCTATATCACATATAATTTGCAGATTTTTTCAGTGTTTAAACACATGTTTTCTGCCTGATCTGCCCTAGGTTGTATGTTTTAACCTTTACAGTTATCCCAGCCCTGCCACCCCAGTTCCCCCAATTTAATTACATTTCTAAGAAACAATAACAATAAGTTATGATCATTTCTTCTTAAGGCAACTTCCCCTTCCCTCGCTTCTATTTCACTGCCTCATCATTACACCAAGTTAGCACAGTCAGTCCTCTGTATCCAGGGGTTCCACATTCACGGATTCAACTAGCCTTCTGAAAAAAAATTCCAGAAGGTTCCAGAAAGCAAAACTTGAATTTGCTGCATGCCAACTATTTACATAGAGTTTACATTTCATTAGTATTACAAGTAATCTAGAGATGATTTAAAATATATGGGAGGATGTGCTTTATATTCAAATACTACTCCACTTTATATATGGGACTTGAGCATCCTCAGATTTTGGTATCCTCGGGGGTCCTGGAACCAGCCTTCCACAGATACTGAGGGATGACTGTATCCCTTTTTTCCTAAAGAAATATTTCATGGACTCTGACTCATTGAGCAAGCATGGAGCCATCCAGTTGCCTGGTGTGTCTTTCAGGCATGTCTCGCAGCACACGAAATAAAGAAGAGATAACCTTTAAGTCAAAAGGAGCACCAACAACCCCTAGGGATAGATGTGAGACAAAATTCACCACGTCTGAGATGAAAGAAGAAAAATCAGGGATCTCTGAGTTCTAGCCTTTCAGTCTCCCAAAGCTTGATCCTCCTGAGGAAATCCTAAGGAAATAATATCTTTCCTGGGCCTCACTTTCAACATCTTTGAAGATAAAAGAAAGTCATACCTTTCACTTCTAGTCTGTGGTGCATAGAGTAAAAGAAAAAGATGGTTGATCAAACTATGCCTGAACTCTTGTTAAATGATCCTATAGTTACTATATTTGTGAGAATTGAGATCTTGATAGAGGAAAAGTTATTTGAAAATAAAATACACGCTAGTTGTCTATAGAATTTGGCAGCATTTGCTAAGCCGCAATACCTATCAAGGGCCTAAAATTCACCAAAGACAAACAGTGAAATGATGGTTAGAAATGTCTTTTCACCAAGACTGTTATTCTGGGCAAATACATTTCATCCCCAATAATCAGAGAATATTCAAGGTCCAGAGAAAAATCCCTGAAAAGGTCCTTGAACAAGGTACTCGTGGCCTCTAGACTATGAGGCAAGCTCATAGCAACATCTTTCAGCCCCAGCTGTAATCTTCACACAACACATTGTTTTCCCAGAGAGGGAAACATGACGAGACATGAGTTATTGCAGTTACGTGCCTGGGGCATAGCAACTATCTAATACATTTAATGACCTGTCACAAACACACCTTCATATAATTTTCATTTTTAGAATCTACACCCGGGCTACTTCTTTCCTCCTCCACTAATATTTTCAACCTAAAATAATTTTATTGGTTTTGGGGGAATTCCCTGGTGCTCCAGTGGTTAAGAATCTGCCTTCCAATACAGGGGACGCGAGTCCAATCCCTGGTCAGGGAACTAAGATCCCACATGCCATGGGGCAACTAAGCCCATGTGCTGTATAGCACGCACGCCACAACTAGAGAGCCCGCATGCGGCAACTACTGAGCCTGTGCACTCTGGAGCCCTTGTGCCACAAAAAGAGAGAAGACTGTGTGCTTCAACGAAGACCCGACACAGCCAAATAAATAAATAATAAAAAATAAAATAAAATTTAAAAAATAATAATTTTATTGGTCTTTGATAAATGTGTTTTCTCTAGGCTTATGAAAATTGATATGGAGTATGTTCTAGAGAAAGAGGAGGGAACTTCATTCCTAACTGCCCTTTAGAAAAGATATAACTTAATTGACAAAAGCTCATGAAATCCACCTTGTGTGTAACTGTATGATTCTAGGTGGCTTATCCAGCTCCTTGTAGGATACATATTGCTCTGAATTTTAAATTAGAAGTTTTGTTTCCTCTCTTGTATATATTGTGATAACTGGCTGGAAATTTTTTTTTCAATTACAATTAATTCAGGAACCACCAATACTATTATTCAGCATAATACTAAGCTGTTTACTGTAGAGGAAACTCAAAGAGGCTTTGTTCTTTTTCCTAGGAACTTTCAGTCTTGGACCAGTGACACTGACACCCTCAGAGACCATCGTTACTATCTAAGACTTCCATTGTTTTTAGAGTTCTTTCACATTATCTATGTTGATCCTATTGACATAGACAAAGAATTCAGCAAAGGATCCAGAGATGATGGGAAAAGCAAAGTCAGGCTGACAAATGAAGGGGTAAGTGCAGCTCTCAACAGGGTTTCTTGTGGTGAGGAGGGATTGGGAGAGGGAGTGAAATTACCACCTCCCACTGCATTAAGGAACATTTCCTGAAAGAGGTGGAGTTTGAAAGACATGGTGCCAATTCAAAAATCTGTAATGACAGCTTTTTTCTTCCTTACTTTATCCAGCTGCAAAACAAAATTAGTTTTGCTGTGCTACAGAACTTAGCTTGTGAGTTGTGTACCCAATTTAGAAGTGTGACACAGCCACCAGCTCCCCTCTCTCAAGGGAAGGAAATTTGAATTCTGTCTGGGCTCACCCTGTGAAGTGGGAAAATTGTTGGGTCTGGAGGGCTTTTTTTTTTTTTTTTAATTCTTTTTTTTTTTTTTAATTTTTATTTATTTTTATTTTTATTTTATTTATGGCTGTGTTGGGTCTTCATTTCTGTGCGAGGGCTCTCTCCAGTTGTGGCAAGTGGGGGCCACTCTTCATCGCGGTGCGCGGACCTCTCACTATCACGGCCCCTCTTGTTGCGGAGCACAGGCTCCAGACGCGCAGGCTCAGCAATTGTGGCTCACTGGCCCAGTTGCTCCGCGGCATGTGGGATCTTCCCAGACCAGGGCTCAAACCCGTGTCCCCTGCATTGGCAGGCAGATTCTCAGCCACTGTGCCACCAGGGAAGCCCCTGGAGGGCTTTTTTTCCTCCCCTCTTTCTCTCAGCTTCTCCCCATTCCTGAGAAAATGCAGCTGTGTTGCATATAACTGATCAAATATGTCTAGAAGTCAGATTCCAATGGGAGAGCCCTAAAGTAGAGGGAGAATAGGGGGTTCTGCCCGTGACAGAAAAGAATCCAAAGGCAAGGTTCCATGGAGCAGAGAGTTCTGGTTAGATTTTGTTTGGAATTATATCCCTCGCCACCCTATGTACACTTGATCTTCGTTTCTTTGCTTTCTTCCCACCTCCCACCTCCCACCCCAGCCTTCTCTCTCAGCCTTATTCTTCTTCCTATGTCTACTTTTCCTTTCCCTTTATACCTCTGTTTATTAACCTTGCCAGGGGCCCCTTGAAAATATATTAACCATGATAGTGGTCCTTGGGCTTGAGAAGATTTCATGTAAAATTTTTTTTTAAGCATTAGCCATGTGCTGAACACTGCACTAGATGCTTCAGGAGACACACAGACGAGGGGGTAAAAACCACTATGACACAGGAAAGCACGTTAAATAGGGGTAAAAACGGCAGGAGGCTCCTCATGTTCTCCATGGGCATCCAGGGTGTCTAGGATTTACAGAAAATTGGGGACGGGATTTGCAGGAAAAACATTCTGCTTGGAATGCCTTTTCCCCTGCCCTGCCCTGCCCTGCCCTGCCCTGCCCTGCCCCACCTGGCTATCTTCTACTTTAGGTCTCAGCTCAGATGTCACCTGCTCCAGGGAGTCCCCCCAAACCCCAGGCTGGGTTTGTGACCTCCAGTGTCTCCCATTGTGTCCCATACTGACCCTGTCTGTGGCACTCACCGCACCGATCTGAAATTTCTTATTTGTCTCTTTAACCCTTTGGACCGGGTCCTTGAGAGGTCTTGTTCCCCATTGCAGCCCAGCACCCAACACAGTCCCTACCTCAATATACTCACGGAATGACTAGACCATCTAGGCGAAGGGCATGAACATACCTGACGCGGAGAAGTGCACTGGGGTTCAAGCCACCCATCCTAAGGGAACTTCCCCCTTCAACTCTCAGCCTATTTTTTCCTCTCTTTCCTTCCCTTTAGTATCAAGCTTCAAAAAATAATGGTTTATATTTGCCACCTATGCTTTCTCACCTTGCACTCACTCTTCAATCCACTGAATATGTCTATTGGTCCCACCATTGACTCTTCCCTAGTGGAGGCTACAGGCATCCTAATTGCCAGATCTGACCTCCCCTTTCCAGGCATCATCCTGTTCTCCATCTTTAAGACTAATTCACACATCACCTCCTTAGGTAAACATCCCCTGACTTCCAAAGCAGGCTTAGATGTCTCTTCCTGGCACCTTCCCTGAAACACAGTTCTCTCTTGGCTTGCATGATTCTCCTTCTATCTCTCTGGCCAGTTTTTGTCTCTTTGGGGGCTTCTGTTCCACCAGCTCTGAAGAATGGGCTGTATCCTTGCCTTAGAGTTCTGTCTTTGGGCTATTGTGCCTCAACACACTCCCCACAAGGGACCTCATTCTCTCCAACACTTTGTTCACCACCCAAATGCTAATGACCCCTAAACTTTATCTCTGACCCTTACTTCTGCCCTGAACTCTGGATCCATGTTTCCAATTTCCTACAGGATTTTTTCACCTGATGTCCTCATGACCTGCCCTCCATCTCAGAATATACAACTTGAATTCATTACCTGCACCTGCCACACCTCCCCAAATCCTCCTTCCCAATTTCAGTTGAAAGCATTACCCAGACATTTCAGTCATCTCTAATGATTCCTTCTTCTTCACCCTCCACAACTGTTCACCATGGTCTATTGTATCTCATCTTTGGAATATCTCACATCTGTCCCCTCCTCATGCCTGTCCCAAAGGCTCTCACCATCTCTTGCTAGGACTATTGCAGTAGCCTTCTAACTTCTCTCCTGGTGTCCAGGCATTCCAGCCCATCCTCCACATTACCACAAGGAAATTTACTGAAACCCACATTCAATTATGTCACTCATCCATTTTAGAGTGTCCAGTGATTGATTTCTCTGCTGCTTCCAGGATAAAGTCCAAACTCTGGCCTGACAGGCCTGTGAAGAGCAAGGTTTAAAAAGGCCATATCATCCTTCAATGTTTCCTATTTCGTTTAGTGACCCTTTACAGTCTAGCCCTTTTTCAACCTAATCTCCAGCCTCACACACTAAAGCCCCTCAAACACATCAGGCACTTCCAGGACTTTGTGTATATAGCTCCTCAGCCTGGAATGTCTCCTCCATCGCATGGAATTCCTTGAAAGCAAGTACTGTGTCAATCATCTCTATATACCCAGTGTCTCCTAGCCTAGTGCCTGGTACATAATAGGGACTTTAGTAAGTACTGAATGAGGAACTCGCACTTCAAGGAAGGCCCAGCTCTCAAATGTTACTTCTCTATTTCTCCTGACCACTGCCCACTTCCACCCCAATTAGATGTGATTGTTCCCTCCAGCCTTCATCACTTAACAAAAATTTAATGAATTCCTGCTAAGTACCCGGCCCTGGGCTAAGAGAGAGAGCCACAAGGAACCTCAGTCTAGGTAACAGACGGACCAGCAAAGGATTAAAACACTGAGATAAGTGCTGTGACGGGGTCCTTCTGTCATACACCTTTCCTGTAGAGAAATTAACATGAAAAGCCAAATCATGACCATCATGCTAATTGGTGAGCATGGTGTTTGGGCAGAGGGAGGTGGGCTAAATGAGTCAAATGTTCCATGATGTCTTAGTCCATTCAGGCTGCTATAACAAAATACCACAGACCACATGGTTTATAAACAACAGAAATTTATTTCTCACAGTTCTGAAGGCTGGGAAGCCCAAGAACAAGGCACAAGCGTGGTTGCATCCTAGTGAGAGCCTGCTTCCTGGGTCAGAACCAACACCTCTCTGTGTCCTCACAAGGTGGAAGGGGCGAGGGAGCTCTGTGAACTTTCTCTTGTAAGAGCACTAATCCCACTCACAAAGGCCCCATCCTCATGACTTAAGTACATCCCAAAGCCCCCACCTCCTAATACCATCATCTTTGGGGATTAGGATTCTCATATACGAATTTTGGGAGGACACCAACATTCAGACCATAGCACATGGTAACTAGATATGCCAGCTGCACAGCAGGGTACTGGCAAGGGAGCCCGTTCTGAACAGCATGGGACCGATCACCCCCAACCCCTTCCTCATCTGGTCCCCCCTTTCAGCCTCCACCTGGCCATCTCCCTTCTGCTGACACGTTCCCCTTAGCCATCTTAAAACAATCTCCTAGGTGCTAGCCTAACTCTGCCTGCTCATCCAGATTCAGATATCTAACAGAAGAGAAAGAGAAGTGTGTACCTCTTTATGGCCTATACAGCATTCCACTTTGTATTACAGCCATTTGTGCCCTTGGGACGGGGACTTTAGTTTCTCATGCTGAATAGAGTGCTTCATACACAACAGACCAATATGTTTGGTTGGATGAATGCTCATAACAAACTTCTTCAGACTCCTCTATCCGTGACAACTGACCATCATCCATAGCTTCATATCAGAATCTCAGGGTTAGAAAGTGCTTAAAAATAATGTAGACCAACCAACCCTTAATGCTTACCCTGCACCAAGCACTCGTCCAGCCCATGCTTCAGTGCCTCCAGTGCCGGGAGCTCCCTACCTCCTGAAGCAGCCCATTTACTCTTGACTATCAAAATCTGTATTCCTGTAACCTTCCTCCAGCCCCCTGGCCTCAGGAGAACACAGAACAACTCCATTCCTTCCTCCACAGAACAGCTCTTTAAATAGCTGAAGACTGCTCTCAAGTCCCCTGAGGAGTCTCTTCCCCAAACTAAATACATCCGCATTTCCTTCACCTTCATCGTGTAATGGGATTTCAAGTATTCTCACCATCTTGCCCGCTGCACTTGCTCTAAACAGGAAGGACAATTATGATACTGGCCAGATTGGCATAACACAGCTTTCTTTTTCAAGCTGTTGACCCAAAGAGAAAACTCAATCAGAAACTTTATACAAGCAAAAAGCAGAAAATTTACACATAAGGTTTGAAAATAGGCTTCTGGTCACCTCATGACTCCAAACAGCCTCTGCCCACTCTACCCACGACACATCCTAACATAGCCAGGAAGGCAGACGCATGCACACAAAATGTTATTTTTTTTTTAATTAATTTATTTAATTTATTTATTTTTGGCTGTGTTGGGTCTTTGCTGCTGCGCGGGCTTTCTCTAGCTGCAGCGAGTTGGGGCCACTCCTCACCGCGGTGCATGGGCCTCCCACCACGGCGGCCTCTCCTGTTGCAGAGCATGGGCTCAAGGTGCACGGGCTTCAGCATTTGTGGTGCACGGGCTCAGTAGTTGTGGCTCCAAGGCTCAGTAGTTGTGGCATGCGGACTCAGTAGTTGTGGCTCGTGGGCTCTAGGGCGCTGGCTCAGTAGTTGTGGCATGCGGACTCAGTAGTTGTGGCTCGTGGGCTCTAGGGCGCTGGCTCAGTAGTTGTGGCACACAGGCTTAGTTGCTCTGCGGCATGTGGGATCTTCCCGGACCAGGGCTTGAACCCGTGTCCCCTGCACTGGCAGGCAGACTCCCAGCCACTGCGCCACTAGGGAAGCCCCAAAATGTTACTTTTTTAAAAAGGCAAGCATTACTGCCAGAAGTCTGTATTTCCAGAAATTTCTTGCAAGCTCACTGAATTTAAGGATTGGGCCAGCTCCAGCCACTCATGCCCTCAGATGTGTAAAGTCTCAGCTTCCCAGCACAACATAGACGACAGTGGTCTGGACCAGCTCTCAAGGTCATAAGGAGGTGAAGTCTGTGGGCCTGCCCTGCCCTTCCCAGACCCCACCTCCCACTGTCCCAAATGCCTCCTCCTTTCACTTTTTATTTTTTTTATTTTTTTTTATTTTTGGCTGTGTTGGGTCTTCGTTTCTGTGCGAAGGCTTTCTCCAGTTGTGGCAAGCGGGGGCCACTCTTCATCGCGGTGCGCGGGCCTCTCACTATCGCGGCCTCTCTTGTTGCGGAGCACAGGCTCCAGACGCGCAGGCTCAGTAGTTGTGGCTCACGGGCCCAGTTGCTCCGCGGCATGTGGGATCTTCCCAGACCAGGGCTCGAACCCGTGTCCCCTGCATTAGCAGGCAGATTCTCAACCACTGCGCCACCAGGGAAGCCCTCCTTTCACTTTTAAAAACCAAACTATGCCCATCGTGCATGGCTTGCTTCTGTCCACCTCTGAAACTCTCATTCATCAAGGACGCCCTTTCTAAGAGGGTTGGAACTATGTCTATCTTTTCACCTTGTACTCTTGCCTTCCCCCACCAAAAATTGCTCTTCAGAAAACATTTCATCAAGTCATTTATATTCTCTTATGAATTCATATCAGTATATTATTCTCCCAGGGATATTTGCATTTTAAGTATTCTTTGTAAATATGGTTTCCAGTTAAGGAGATTCCAAGCATCAGCTAAGTAGTGAACATGGTAGGTGGAGTATGCCATGGGAAGACCCTTCCTTCTTGGGCTGCAGTTTCATCATCCATAAACTGAGGGAGGTGTTTGATGCCCAGCTCTGGCATCTGTGAGTTGATAATTTACCTGGTGTTAGTAAGACCTCATTCTGTTAGTCACATTTCTCCAGAGAAACAGAACCAGTAGGATTTATATACAGAGAAAGATTCATTATAAAAAATTGGCTCACACAATTATGGAGACTGACAAGTCCTAAGATCTGCAGGGTTAGTTGGCAAGCTGGAGACCCAGGAGAGCCAGTGGTGCAGTTCCAGCCCAAGTCTGAAGGCCTGAGAACCAGGAGAATGGTGGTATAGCTCCAATCTGAAGGCCAGCAGGCTCAAGTCCCAGGAAGAGCTGATGTTTCAGTTTGAGTCCAAAGGCAGGAAAAAAAGTTGATGTTTCAGTTTGAGTCCAAAGGCAGGAAAAAAAGTTGATGTCCCAGTTTGAGGGCAGTCAGGAAGAAGGAATTCCATTTAACTCAGAGGAAGCTTAGCCTTTTTTGTTCTATGCAGGCCTTCTACTGATTGGATGAGGCCCACCCACGTTTGCTTTACTCCACCTACCAATTTGTGTTAATCTCATCCCCAGACACCTTCACAAATACACCCATAATAATGTTTGACCAAATATCTGGGCACCCTGTGGCCAGCAAGTTGACACATAAAATTAACCATCACACTCGTAGAAGTAGAGTATGGTCACTCGAAAGGCCTGGCCCTGGTTGTGAACAAGAGAGACATCGGATGGGAAATGGCTTTGAAATACCGTACATAAAGGCAAGGTCATCCTTGGTATTTAACTCCACCCCTTCCCCCTACCACCTGCCCACCACCCCTACAATTTCTTTCCACTCCCACTTCACAACTTTAATTTTTCTTTTTCTATGTTAAGAAAATTTTACAAGCATTTTAAGGAAAATATTATCCATAAAATTCACAGACATTAATAAATTAAATTAACTACTTCCTTCTATAGCATACTGAAACAAAAGTCACAAACTCTCTCCAAAAAAATGTGAAACCACTCACACAGCATTACTAAACTGAATCTAAAGGTCGAAAAGAAGTACTACAATAAACCACACAAAATGCAAGGCAAAACACAGCCTTCATCTTCAGACGAACCACCTGATATTTGAAGCAGAGGTGTTAAACTGAGGTTGTCCACTTGCTTAAAAGTAAGATGGCTTTCATTTGCCCATCGATTTTGTTTGCTCAACAATTCATTGAATCAAGCAAGCAAATTTACTGAGCACCCATTGAATACTATGTGTAGCTACAGACCTAGATATGGGGCAACACAACAAAGAATAAGATGCAGCTTTAGCCCTGGAAAAACTTGCTGGGGGAACAGATTGCAAATGCCTGCTTGGGCCCACCTCATTTACCATTGCTTCTCCTGGGAAGCCCTCTCTGACCTGCTACCACCAAGCCTTATCCCAGACCGGGCAAGGGCCCCTCTATGCACTCCCCTAGCCCTGTGCCCCTTGTCATAGCACTGTCACACATTCTGTAATTGCTTCTGTGTATCTCCAAACTCCTCACTGGTTGGGGACCTCCAAGAGGGCAGGGACTGTTCCTATCTTTCCACCCTGCCACAACTCTGGCACATGGTAGCTACTTAAAAATTGTTTGTGAAACGAATTTGTAGATGAATAAGCCAAGTTTCTTTTTTTAATTTTTATTGGAATATAGTTGATTTACAATGTTCTGTTAGTTTCTGCTGTACAGCAAAGTGAATCAGTTATACATATACATATATCCACTCTTTTTTAGATTCTTTTCCCACATAGGTCATTACAGAGTATTGAGTAGAGTACCCTGTGCTATACAGTAGGTCCTTATTAGTTATCTATTTTATATATAGTAGTGTGTATATGTCAATCCCAGTCTCCCAATTTATCCCTTCCCCCTTCCCCCCGGTAACCATAACATTGTTTTCTACATCTGTGAGTCTATTTCTGTTTTGTAAATAGGTTTATTTGTACTATTTTTTTAGATCCCACATATAAGTGATATCATACAATATTTGTCCTTCTCTGTCTGACTTACTTCACTCAGTATGACAATCTCTAGGTCCATCCATGTTGCTGCAAATGGAATTATTTCGTTCTTTTTTATGGCTGAGTAATTTTCCATTGTATATATGTACCACATCTTCTTTATCCACTCCTCTGTCGATGGACATTTAGGTTGCTTCCATGTCCTGGTTATTGTAAAGAGTGCTGCATTGAACATTGGGGTGCATGAATCTTTTCAAATTATGGTTTTCTCCAGGTATACATGCCCAGGAGTGAGATTGCTAGATCATATGATGATAGCTCTATTTTTAGTTTTTTTAAGGAACCTCCATACTATTCTCCACAGTGGCTGTACCAATTTACATTCCCAGCAACAGTGTAGAAGGGTTCCCTTTTCTTCACACCCTCTCCAGCATTTATTATTTGTGGATTTTTTGATGATGGCCATTCTGACTGGTGTGAGGTGATACCTCATTGTAGTTTTGATTTGCATTTCTCTAATAATTAGTGATGTTGAGCAACTTTTCATGTGCCTCTTGGCCATCTGTATGTCTTCTTTGGAGAAATGTCTATTTAGGTCTTCTGCCCATTTTTGGATTGGGTTGTTGTTTTTTTAATATTGAGCTGCATGAGCTGTTTATATATTTTGGAGATTAATCCTTTGTCCGTTGATTTGTTGGCAAATATTTTCCCCCATTCTGAGGGTTGTCTTTTCGTCTTGTTTGTAGTTTCCTTTGGTTTGCAAAAGCTTTTAAATTTCATTAGGTCCCAGTTGTTTATTTTTATTTCCATTACTCTAGGAGGTGGATCAAAAAAGATCTTGCTGTGATTTATGTCAAAGAGTGTTCTTCCTATGTTTTCCTATAAGAGTTTATAGTGTCCAGTCTTACATTTAGGTCTCTAATCCATTTTGAGTTTATTTTTGTGTATGGTGTTAGGGAGTGTTCTAATTTCATTCTTTTACATGTAGCTGTCCAGTTTTCCCAGCACCACTTATTGAAGAGACTGTCTTTTCTCCATTGTATATCCTTGCCTCCTTTGTCATAGATTAGCTGACCATAGGTGCGTGGGTTTATCTCTGGGCTTCCTATCCTGTTCCATTGATCTATATTTCTGTTTTTGTGCCAGTACCATATTGTCTTGATTGCTGTAGCTTTGTAGTATAGTCTGAAGTCAGGGAGTCTGATTCATCCAGCTCCATTTATTTCCCTCAATACTGCTTTGTCTATTCGGGGTCTTCTGTGTCTCCATACAAATTTTAAGATTTTTTGTTCTAGTTCCATAAAAAATGGCATTGGTAATTTGGTAGGGATTGCATTGAATCTGTAGATTGCTTTGGGTAGTATAGTCATTTTCACAATATTGATTCTTCCAATCCAAGAACATGGTATATCTCTCCATCTGTTGGTATAATCTTTAATTTCTTTCATCAGTGTCTTATAGTTTTCTGCATACAGGTCTTTTGTCTCCCTAGGTAGGCTTATTCCTAGGTATTTTATTCTTCTTGTTGCAGTGGTGTAAATGGGAGTGTTTCCTTAATTTCTCTTTCAGATTTTTCATCATTAGTGTATAGGAATGCAAGAGATTTCTGTGCATTTGTATCCTGCAACTTTACCAAATCCATTGATTAGCTCTAGTAGTTTTCTGGTGGCATCTTTAGGATTCTCTATGTATCATGTATCATGTCATCTGCAAACAGTGACAGTTTTACTTCTTCTTTTCCAATTTGTATTATTTTATTTCTTTTTCCTCTCTGATTGCCGTGGCTAGGACTTCCAAACTATGTTGAATAATAGTGGTGAGAGTGGACATCCTTGTCTCGTTCCTGGTCTTAGAGGAAATGCTTTCAGTTTTTCACCGTTGAGAATGATGTTTGCTGTGGGTTTGTCGTATATGGCCTTTATTATGTTGAGGTAGGTTCCCTCTATGCCCACTTTCTGGAGAGTTTTTATCATAAATGGGTGTTGAATTTTGTCAAAAGCTTTTTCTGCATCTATTGAGTTGATCATATGGTTTTTATTCTTCAATTTGTTAATATGGTCTATCACATTGATTGATTTGCATATATTGAAGAATCCTTGCATCCCTGGGATAAATCCCACTTGATCATGGTGTATGATCCTTTTAATGTGTTGTTGGATTCTGTTTGCTAGTATTTTGTTGAGGATTTTTGCATCTATATTTATCAGTGATATTGGTCTATAATTTTCTTTTTTTGTAGTATCTTTGTCTGGTTTTGGTATCAGGGTGATGGTGGCCTCATAGCATGAGTTTGGGAGTATTCCTTCCTCTGCAATTTTTTGGAAGAGTTTGAGAAGGATGGGTTTTAGCTCTTCTCTACATGTTAGATAGAATTCACCTGTGAAGCCATCCAGTCCTGGACTTTTGTTTGTTGGAAAATTTTAAATCCCAGTTTCAATTTCATTACTTGTGATTGGTCTGTTCATATTTTCTATTTCTTCCTGGTTCAGTCTTGGAAGGTTATACCTTTCTAGGAATTTGTCCATTTCTTCCAGGTTGTCCATTTTATTGGCATAGAGTTGCTTGTAGTCGTCTCTTAGGATGCTTTGTATTTCTGCGGTGTCTGTTGTAACTTCTCCTTTTTCATTTCTAATTTTATTGATTTGAGTCCTCTCCCTCTTTTTCTTGATGAGTCTGGCTAATGGTTTATCAATTTTGTTTATCTTCTCAAAGAACCAGCTTTTAGTTTTATTGATCTTTGCTATTGTTTTCTTTGTTTCTATTTCAGTTTTTTCTGCTCTGAGCTTTATGATTTCTTTCCTTCTGCTAACTTTGGGTTTTGTTTGTTCTTCTTTCTCTAGTTCCTTTAGGTGTAAGGTTAGATTGTTTATCTGAGACTTTTCTTGTTTCTTGAGGTAGGCTTGTATTGCTACAAACTTCCCTCTTAGAACTGCTTTTGCTGCATCCCATAGGTTTTGGATCATCGTGTTTTCATTGTCATTTGTCTCTAGGTATTTTTTGATTTCCTCTTTGATTTCTTCAGTGTGCTCTTGGTTATTTAGTAACATATTGTTTAGCCTCCATGTGTTTGTGTTTTTTATGTTTTTTTCCCTGTAATTGATTTCTAATCTCATAGCATTGTGGTCCAAAAAGATGCTTGATATGATTTCAATTTTCTTAAATTTACTGAGGCTTGATTTGTGACCCAAGATGTGATCTATCCTGGAGAATGTTCCGTGTGCACTTGAGAAGAAAGTGTAATCTGCTGTCTTTGGATGGAATGTCCTATAAATACCAATTAAATCTATCTGGTCTATTGTGTCATTTAAGGCTTGTGTTTCCTTATTAATTTTCTGTTTGGATGATCTGTCCATTGGTGTAAGTGAGGTGTTAAAGTCCCCCACTATTATTGTGTTACTGTTGATTTCCTCTTTCAGAGCTGTTAGCAGTTGCCTTATGTATTGAGGTGCTCCTATGTTGGGTGCATATATATTTATAATTGTCATATCTTCTTCTTGGATTGATCCCTTGATCATTATGTAGTGTCCTTCCTTGTCTCTTGTACCATTCTTTATTTTAAAGTCTATTTTATCTAATGTGAGTATTGCTACTCCAGCTTTCTTTTGATTTCCATTTGCATGGAATATCTTTTCCCATCCCCTCACTTTCAGTCTGTATGTGTCCCTAGGTCTGAAGTGGGTCTCTTGTAGACAGCATATATATGGGTCTTGTTTTTGTATCCATTCAGCGAGCCTGTGTCTTTTGATTGGAGCATTTAATCCATTCACGTTTAAGGTAATTATCGATATGTATGTTCCTATGACCATTTTCTTAATTGTTTTGGGTTTGTTTTTGTAGGCCCTTTTCTTCTCTTGTGTTTTCCACTTAGAGAAGTTCCTTTAGCATTTGTTGTAGAGCTGGTTTGGTGGTGCTGAATTCTCTTAGCTTTTGCTTGTCTGTAAAGCTTTGAATTTTTCCATCGAATCTGAATGAGATCTTTGCCGGTACAGTAATCTTGGTTGTAGGTTCTTCCTTTTCATCACTTTAAGCATATCATGCCACTCCCGTCTGGCTTGTAGAGTTTCTGCTGAGAAATCAGCTGTTGACCTTATGGGAGTTCCCTTGTATGTTATTTGTCGTTTTTCCCTTGCTGCTTTCAATAATTTTTCTTTGTCTTTAATTTTTGCCAGTTTGATTACTATGTGTCTTGACGTGTTTCTCCTTGGGTTTATCCTGTATGGGACTGTCTGTGCTCATGGACTTGGGTGGCTATTTCCTTTCCCATGTTACGGAAGTTTTCAACTATAATCTCTTCAAATATTTTCTCGGGTCCTTTCTCTCTCTCTTCTCCTTCTGGGACCCCTATAATGTGAATGTTGCATTTAATGTTGTCCCAGAGGTCTCTTAGGCTGTCTTCATTTCTTTTCATTCTTTTTTCTTTATTCTGTTCTGCAGCAGTGAATTCCACCATTCTGTCTTTCAGGTCACTTATCCGTTCTTCTGCCTCAGTTATTCTGCTATTGATTCCTTCAGTGTAGTTTTCATTTCAGTTATTGTATTGTTCATCTCTGTTTGTTTGTTCTTTAATTCTTCTAGGTCTTTGTTAAACATTTCTTGCATCTTCTCAATCTTTGCCTCCATTCTTTTTCTGAGGTTCTGGATCATCTTCACTATCATTATTCTGAATTCTTTTTCTGGAAGGTTGCCTATCTCCACTTCATTTAGTTGTTTTTCTGGGGTTTTATCTTGTTCCTTCATCTGGTACATAGCCCTCTGCCTTTTCATCTTGTCTATCTTTCTGTGAATGTGGTTTTTGTTCCACAGGCTGCAGGATTGTAGTTCTTCTTGCTTCTGCTGTCTGCCCTCTGGTCCCAGTCATTTTTTGATTGGGTTGTTTTTTTGTTACTGAGCTGTTTGTATATTTTGGAGATTAATCCCTTGTCAGTTGCTTCGTTTGCAAATATTTTCCCCCATCCTGTGGATAAGCCAAGTTTTTGTCCAATGTACATGAGTTGCACAGTAGCAGTATGTTACGGGAAGACAGAGAAGGAAGTGATTAACTTCAGGGAACAAGAGAAGGGGATGTTTAAGCTGAGGGTTGGAGAATAACCACGATTCCCATAGGCAGAGAAGAGGCAGAGGGCTTTCCACGAAGAGAGAGCAGCAATGGCAAAGGCACTGAGGCTCATAAGAGCAAAGTTTGGTTGAGCAGTGGGAAGAAACTCACTATGGCCGAAGCAGGGTTTGAGGGGCTGGGGGAACGGGGAGGTGGCAATGAAGGGGATAAAGAGGTGGACGGAGCCACATGTGAAGGAGCCATGACAGCATGGGGCTGTCAGCTCAGTGCATGGGAAACTAACTCAGGCTGCAGTACAAGCATGGACCTAATGGCGGCGGGAGTCAGGGTGAGGGAGATTAGCCCAGATAAAGGGAGATGGTTACGGTTAATGAATTGGTCCAGGAGAGGGACAACATGACAGTGGCAGTGAGGTTAGCAGTGAGGCAATCAGTATGAGGGATATTTAGGATGTAGAATCAATATGACTTGGTGGTTTTCTTTATGACTAATGCAGGAAGCCTGAGAAAATGTATGTACTATCGATTGAAGTGCTCATGTATTTCAAAAGTGTTCATTAAGTCAAAAACACTGAACTTGTTTTGCAGAAGGAAATAATCTTTGTCCCTATTTAAAAAAACATCCTCCTAGCAGTGGTTTCTCTCCCCATCTCCCTTGTACTCCTATGTATTGTCGGCACTTATCAAACTGCCTTGTACCATTAGAAATAACTTTTCATTTGAACATGTCTTATTTTTCTATGGGGAAACCTGAGAACTCACAGAGAGCAAGGACCACGTGTGATACATATTCATTACCCCCTTGGTTATACGTACCATGGAGCCTTATACCTATCAGGTGTTCAATGAACAGTAATGGTTGACTAATTGATTTTGTTGGTGTATTTCAGAAGGTGGTGAGATGGGTCAAAAGACAAAAGAACCTTTTTATTTTGGAATAATATTAGACTTACAGAAGAGCTGCAAAGATAACGCAGAGGCTTCCTACATACCCCTCACCTCCACCATTTACAATTGGTGACGGTAGAACAAAAACAGCCCTGAGTCAGTGTGCCCTTGGACAAGTCACGTCATCTTAGCAAGCCTCAGTTTTGTCACTGGTGAAAGAAGGATAACAGGGTCCCCTGCCTACCTGCTCTCTCCACGTCACTGGGAGAAGTCACGCCAGACGGTGAGGTGGTCTCAGGGTGCGGGCGGCTGCTCACTGGCGGACCCACGCCTTGCTTCCCTGGAGCCCGCTTCCTCTCCAGGATGGAGGGCCCTACGCGGGCAGGAGGCTGCTCCCAGTCTGCTTCCTCACAGCCCCATCTGAGCTGCCGGTGATTGAGTCTTCAGTGCCACAGCCCCAGGGCACACATAGGGTCCAGCATATAGGAAGATAGACAAATATTATTTGATGAAAGGAGGGAAGGGGAGAGCATTAACTGGGGACTATAAAGTGCTAAACAGTGTCCTGGGGAGGGGAACACAGGGCAGGGAACTGTGGAGCATGGAAGTCTAGAGCTGTGTCTGTAGAGATGGTCCATTAACCCCCTCATTGTACACATAGTAGAATGACTTGTTTTTTTTTGTTTGTTTTTTGTTTTTTTTTAAATTTATTTATTTATTTAATTTATTTTTGGCTGCGTTGGGTCTTCCTTGCTGCATGCGGGCTTTCTCTAGTTGCAGCGAGCGGGGACTACTCTTCGTTGCAGTGCGTGGGCTTCTCACTGCGGTGGCTTCTCTTGTTGCAGAGCACAGACTCTAGGCACGCGGGCTTCAGTAGTTGTGGCTCGCGGGCTCTAGAGCACAGGCTCAGTAGTTGTGGCGCACGGGCTTCGTTGCTCTGCGGCATGCGGGATCTTCCCGGACCAGGGCTCGAACCCGTGTCCCCTGCATTGGCAGGCGGATTTTTAACCACTGAGCCACCAGGGAAGCCCTAGAATGACTTGTTGAAGGTCAAATGCTAGGAAGGGGCAGACTGAGGTCAAGTGACCTGGTCGCCAGGGCACACCAAGCTACCTCCTAACGTGTGTGGAGACCTAGTGACAGTGTTGGATGTCAGAAAGTTCCTACTCTGAACAGCCCTCCAGCCAACAGTGACAAAACTGTCAGGCTGCTGTAATCAAATCTGATCCTGGAAACCAAGGGCTTTTGCCCCAGCTGCACAAGAAGTAACCTGAGATCCAAGCTGCCCACCCATGGGATGTTCCCCACCCCCACTCTTCCTGCTCCCCTTTCTCACTGTAACTGGCTCTGCAGGGAGAGGCACCCAGGCCAGAAAGGAAGACCCATGAATGTACAAAAGATGGAGCACTGCCCATCTAACCCCACCCCAACCCCCCTTTCTCCAATTCCTGGGCTCAAACCACAAGCCAGGACCCAGGGCTCCATCCCCCTCTGGGAGATGGGCAGGATCCAGCACGATGAGGCCAGAGAGCCTTCCTCTCTCCACCACAAAAAAATCATTTTCCCTTCTCTAAACTCTGTTAGTATCTTTGGTTCATGTTCTGAATTTTCCACGTACATCCTACCTGATACATCTATGAACAATTGATTCATACATGCTTATTCCTTTCCACCTAAATTAAATTTTCCTTAAGGGCACTGGCCAGGTTGCACTCGTCTGAGACCCCACATGAAAAGGACTCAGTAAATGTTATTTATGATGTCTTTGAGGTTACTTGCAGTTTCCTCCTCCTTTCCAGAGTCCCGTTTCTTCCTGCTTCTTTCCTCCCTTTCTACACTCCTTAGCAAGTTGGTGTTTCTGTGAAGAATGTACTTTAAAGCTGAGGAATTACCATTGTAAATCAACTATACTCCAATATAAAAAAAAACAAAACAAAACTGAGGCACTACCAACACAAGGCCTCACAGCCTGTGAGCTGGCTTTGCTGGTCCCCAATATTGAAAACTTGTGCTAGAAAAGGCCCTCTGAAGTTAACTGCATCAAAGAGAGTGAAACACTTAGGAACAAACCTAACCACAGAGGTAAACGACTTGTACTTGGAAAACTATGACGAAAGAAACTGAAGACAACAAACAGATGAAAAGATAAACTGTGATCAGGATTGGAAGAATTAACATTGTTAAAATGACCATACTGGGTTTCCCTGGTGGCGCAGTGGTTAAGAATCCGCCTGCCAATGCAGGGGACACGGGTTCGAGCCCTGGTCCGGGAAGATCCCACATGCCGCAGAGCAACTAAGCCTGTGTCACAACTACTGGGCCTGCGCTCTAGAGCCCGTGCTCCACAACAGGAGAAGCCACTGCAACGAGACGCCCGTGCACCACAACAAAGAGTAGCCCCCGCTCGCCACAACTAGAGAAAGACCGCGTGCAGCAATGAAGACCCAATGCAGCCAAAAATTTTAAAAAATATTTAATTAGAAAAAAAAACACACAGTGAGATATCACCTTACACCAGTCAGAATGGCTATTATTAAAAAGACAACAGGGCTTCCCTGGTGGCGCAGTGGTTGAGAGTCTGCCTGCTAATGCAGGGGACACGGGTTCGAGCCCTGGTCTGAGAGGATCCCACATGCCGCAGAGCAACTGGGCCCGTGAGCCACAACTACTGAGCCTGCGCGTCTGGAGCCTGTGCTCCGCAACAAGAGAGGCCGCGATAGTAAAGAGGTCCTCGCACCACGATGAAGAGTGGCCCCCGCTTGCCGCAACTAGAGAAAGCCCTTGCACAGAAACGAAGACTCAACACAGTCAAAAATAAATATAAAAATAAATAAATAAAATATTTTTTTAAAAAAAGACAACAAACAACAAGTGTTGGTAAGAATGTGGAGAAAAGGGAATCCTAGTATACTGTTGGGGATGTAAATTGGTGCACCCACTATGGAAAACAGTATGGAGGTTCCTCAAAAAATTAAAAATAGAACTGCCATATGATCCAGCAATTTCACTTCTTGGTATTTACCTGAAGATGACAAAAACACTTGAATTACTGATTTTGAATTAAAAGATATATGCACTCCAAGGTGCATTGCAGCATTATTTATAGTAGCCAAGATATGGAAGCAACCTAAGTGTCCCATCAATAGAGGAATGGATAAAGAAGATGTGGTGGGAATTCCCTGGCAGTCCAGTGGTTAGGACTCCACGCTTTCACTGCCAAGGGCCCGGGTTTGATCCCTGGTCAGGGAACTAAAATCCTACAAGCCATGCAGTACAGCTCCACACACTCACAAAAAAAGAAGATATGGTATACATGTACATATGTGCATGCACTCACACACACACCCCCCACTGGAATATTACTCAGCCATAAAAAAAAAAGAAATCTTGTCATTTGTGACGACATGGATGGCTCTAGAGGGTATTATGCTAAGTGAAATATCAGACAGGGAAAGACAAACACTGCATGATCTCACTTATACGTGGAATCTAAAAAACAAAACAAAACAAAACCAGACTCACAGACCCAGAGAACGAATGGATGGTTACAAGAAGGGAAAAGGGGCCAGGGGACAGCTGAAATAGGTGAAGGGGATTAAGAGGTACAAATCTCCAGTTATATAATAAATAAGTCATGAGTATGTAACATACACCATAAGGAATATGGTCAATAATATTGTAATAGCTTTGTATGGGGACAGATGGTTACTAGACTTATTGTGGTGATCACTGCATAATGTATGCAAATATCAAAGCATTATGTAGTACACTGAAACTAACATAATATTGTATGTTAACTATGTTTCAATTTTTTAAAAAGAAAGAAAAGAAAAGCCTCTCTGAGCCCAAGTTTCCTGTTCCCCAATGATTCCCAGTCTCCTTTTGTGTATTCTGAAAGTTTGCCAAAGTGTTCATTCTTTCTCCTTTGGATAGGGAGAAAGAATGAACATGCCTTCTGGGCCAAGTTCTACGTTCTGGTGGCACAGACAAGCTGACATTAATGACTGACTGGTGGTTCTTTTTGCTTCTTCTCACACATACACACATACATGCTGAAAGCCTTGGGCCAGGCCTTCAGCTCTGTTTCAGTGTAGTAGAAATTAGAGAAGTAAAATACATATGTATGTAGATATATAAATATATATAATCTATAATCCTGAATTTGAATTGGAAATATCAGCAGAAACTCACCATGTATTTACATTAAAAATTTTTTTCCCTAGCTTTGTCCACTGAAAAGACCTAAAACCAATGATCAACCTAGTAACAAGTACTCCCAATGCCGGTATTATGGTCTCCGTGGGAAAAAAACTTTTTCCACAAAAAGCAATCAGAGACCCTTAGAGAAAATAGCTCATTCCAGGTCTATGGCAAGAAATATACAAGATGAGCCAGGACATCTAGTCATGCCAGAAAGCAAAGAAGCTTTCAAAGACCATTTAGAAGTTTGTCAAAAGGACTCAAAGAAATCAACTTGAAGAGGCTCCTACTGGCCAAAGATGGGAACAATTTGAACATGAATAGCAAATGCAAAGGATTGAAACATATCACATATGTTTAAACACATGAATACATAATGACATTAAAGGGAAAAACCTCTGTCATCACTAGGGGGTAACCAATTCATTATTTTGAAAACTGGTAAATATAAGGAAGGAGTCCAGCATTTGTTAAGGAAATAAAAGAATATCATAATTTTCCATTGCCTATGAAAAAATGGATCTAAGATATCAATGTTACTAACATCAAAAAAGGAAGACAAGCAGACAATACATATTCCCTTCTATGGAGGTACACAAACCTATTAAGTATTCTTGCAAAAACAAAAAAACCAAATCTGATCTGGTCTCTGACTATAATTACCAAAATAGAAGGGCAATTACAGAAAATAGAAGGGCAATAAAAACATGTGAAATATCACCACAGGGATGCAATCAGCAAAATCCAGATGATCTATAGGACAAACAATCTAGTTCCCTTAACAAATGAATTGCAAGGAAAAAAATTAAAATTGAGGAGGTACCTGTGGATTACAAGAGATTTAAGAGACACATCAACCAACTGCAACATAAGGAACTTATTTAGGTTTCACTTTGAACAAAAACTATACAAAAAAATTTATGAGACAGGGCAATGTGAACACTGACTGGATATTTGATTATACTAAGGAATTTTCTTTTTTTGGTCTGATAATAGCAAAGTGACTATGTGTTGTTGTTTTTTAATAAGTGCTTATCTTTTTGAAATACATCCTGAAATATTTAGAAATGGAATATGATACCTGAAATTTCTTCAAAATTATGTAGGTGTGTACAGAGATATTAAGTTAAACATTTAAAGGCCTGTGTCCCTCTGATGGGACAATCAAATCTGAATCTAACTAAGCCTCTAGATCTTATTACCAGATTATGGGGGAAAAGGGGGGAAGAAGGAACATTTTAAATAACACTGAGGATACAGTCAGCCAAACATAGAACGTGGACAATTTTGTAGGAAAAATGGCTGTTTCTTCACCAATGAATGGCATTAAAAAAAAAAAAAGAGGGAAACTGTTAGAGATTAAGAGAAACCTAAGAAGCATAACCACTAAATGCAAATTAATAGTTGTTTTTCTTAGATCTTGATTTAAACAAACCAACTGTAAAAAGACATTTTCAAGGCAATTGGGGAAAACTGTACATGGGCTGGGTAATTGATGATAAGGAATTACTGTTTGTTGAATATATTCATGGTATTGTGATCAAGTTGTTTAAAAGTCCTATTTCTTAAAGATACATTCTGAAGTATTTTCAGGTGAAGTGAAATTGTATCTGCCATATGCTTTAAAAATACCCGGGGGGGGGGGTGGTGGTGGGCGGGGAAGGGTGGGGAGGGAATATAGATGAAATAAAAATGGCAGAATGTTAATAAATGTTGAAGTTGGGTTCATTATCACCAGGCTCATTTCTTGCGTATGTTTGAAAACTAATAGAAAGTTAAATAAAACATAGAACATTTAAAAAATAAAGCTAGTCTTTGCCTAGGGTGTTAACTATACTGACCACTTGAATTTAAGGGACAGGAAGGCCAGTCAAGTTCGGAGGGGTGAGGAAGTGGCAAGGCTGAGAAGACTGAACTTGACCTGAGCCTGGCAGGAAGGGTGAAGGAGGTGGGAAAGGGTGGCAACCGAGGCACAGTGGTGTCGAATCCTCACCCATACATGCCAGGGGCTTCCTATTGCTCTGGTTGATAATGGGTGCTTGCTCCATCTCGTTGGCCACACCGCGAGCCATTTGAGAAGGAAAATGCCCCCACTCTCTATACTTCTTACTCTCCCGCCCTCTCCCTCACCCTCAAAGGGACTCCCCAATTCTAGGGAAGCACAGCCACACCCAATCGCCAAAGGACAAAAGAGTGTTGGTCTATGGCTCCACCTGCTGGTGGTGCTGGGAACTGAAGCTGCCAAAACGGTCCTGATGAGAAGGAAGCCGAGGATAATTTGAGAGATTTGGTCTTTTCCGCTCAGAAAAGACACAAAGACCAATTAAACATATAAGAAGGCTTTAATTTCATCACCATAAACATTATACTCTGATTGCTCACATACAGTATAAAATATTTACTCCACTAAATAAATAAGACATAACATTATTGCAAACGGCACTTAAAGCCCCCGGAGATAAGACCTCCTTAGCCCAGGCAGGGGGTGCTCCTGAGTTTCTGTGCTAGATTCCCCAAGCACAGATATGCCCTGGGGGCTGAGACGGATAAAGGCTCAAGGAGCCACACTCTGTGCTTCTGGTCCCGAAACAGCCCCAAGGAGAGGGCTGTGGAGCCAGTGGGGAAAGGTGGGGTTGGGCAGCTCCTTCATCAGCCCAGTCCTAGAGGGAGCAGAGGGGAGCTGGGGGGGGGGGCGCTGCGGCAGGGCCAAGAGGGGAGGGGAGGCTACGGAGGCTGCTGAGACCTGAAGCCCCACCCTTCACCTTTCCCCAGCCCTCCCCGCCTTGGGTAACAGGATTTGGGATATCAGTTGGGGTAAGCAGAGCTTCCAGGCTCAGGGTTAGGCAGTTCTGGGGCCAGACCAATCACTCCAGGAGGAGATTCTGACAATTCTCAGCCCAATAACCAATCGTCTCAGGGGACCTAGTCATTAGGGATCTCATCCTACCCAACCCCTAAACACCTTGATTCCCCTTCTACTTAAATAAATAAGTTAAATATTTAAAAACCCGTGTCCCTGTGATGGCAACACAGGGGCCAACAAGCCAAGTCCTAATAAAAGGCAGGGGAGGGGGAACAGGAGAGAGGTGGCGCTGTGGGGCTAGGCAGCTTCCTTTCTCCCCTCGGGACCGCATCCCCCAGTAACTTTCATACTTTCAAATCCTGTAGAGGAGCGTTTCACATTAGAAACTCCCATGCAAGAGCGACACTGGGAGAACCTGTGGGATAAGAGGCCTTGGTTGTAGGAGACCAGGTGGCTGAGTTTACTCAGCTCCCCAAATCCCTTCTCTGGGTATTTCTCGACCAGGACACTAGCTGTTAACCCTGAGCCTGGGTGATCCCCCGGCAGAGTCCTGCATTCCAGTGCACAGAGTTAATTAAATGCCCTGCCCTTCTCTCCTCGTGGAAGTCCAGACTGAAGCCTTCCGGAGAGCTTCCAGTCAGCCAGCCCTAAAGACTGAGGAGAGGTGGGAGGGAAGAAGCCCCAGTCCCCTACTTGTGCAGCTATGCACCTCACTGCCACAGGGAGGCAGCAGAGAGCCACACCACTTTGGCAGCAATAGAAACTGGAAGGCCAGCCCCCAGCCCTACCGGGCCAACGGGAGACTGGAATAGGGAGAGCTGGGACCCAGTGAGGCAGGTCCTCCCTCAGTGGGTTGGAAGTACTCTACACAGAGTATTTGGCCAAGTCGCTCTTGTCAAATACCACCTGTGTGACGAAGTAAATGGCAACCAGACCCAGACCTGCAGCCGACACCATATAGGCAGTGACAGACTGGCTGAGCTGAACAATGGAGCCCATAAACAGAGACGGGGCCACCTGGGACAGCAGGAAGGCACTGTCCAGGACGGCAAGGTCCAGGCAGATGCCCCGGCCCGGAACAACCCTGGCCTCCGGTGGCTCGCCCACCACTGCATGCATGGAGACATCGCAGGCAGAGGCCCCGCAGAGAGCAGGTGGAGGAGGGAGCAGGCCGCTGCCTCCAGCACCCGCGTGTCCACTGGGGAAGGGAGATCCGGCCTTAGGGCCCGGCGAGAAGCTGGTCATCAGGCTGTCCTCACTGGCACCACCTCCATCATCTCCGCGGTATTTGGGCAGGAAAACCTGGGGGGAGGGGAACACACAAGGACAGGTATGTACCCAAGCATGGGATCCCCCAACTAGGAGAACAGACCCTGGCCTTTATCCCAGGGGCTGGAAGAAACCAGGCACTAGGCCTTAATGAAAATCGGGCAACAGGTCAGAAAACTGAGCAGACCCTGCTTGGTCTGGGTCTAGTGAGGATTCTCCTCAGAAGGGGGGCAGGGGGGCAGGGGGGCAGGAGGGGACATCTGAAACCAGAAGTCTAGGTCTCCTCTAGCCTCTCCTAGAATCAGTAAGTGACAGACAAACTCAGTACTGCAGGTTAGGAAGAGAACAGAACCCCAAGGTAAAGGAAAGACACAGAAGAATGAGGACAGGTGGGCAGAGAGACATGTCAGAGCAGAGGAACAAAGTCCAAAAGTGGGGCCCCCAAGGCCCCAAAGCCCCACACAGATGCTCCTAACCCTCCTCCTGCCCCTCCCACCTCACCACTGGGAAATCCTTGTCAACCTCCACAGAGACACGCTCCCTTCCCACTGTGGGTCCCAGGCCCAGGCTACAGTTGCTGCCCTACTGTGGGTATGCGGCCCCAGCCTGGGGCAGGGAGGGTCCTCAGACTCAGCCTGGAGGAAGCGAGGAACAGAAAGAATCACCCTCTTCCCAACTCCCATGGTCCAGCTGTGCTGAGGCCGAAGCCTTCTCGTTCCTTCTCACTGTCTGCCTTGGATCAGTGTGACCTGCCCCTGCCCTGCCCGCAATGTCCCAGAGCCTCCCTCCTATCTAAGGACGAGGCCAGAACTCATCTGACCGCTTTCCCCAGGCCCACTAGTGCCTAACACAGAGCTCTCAGGGTCAGCTGCATTAGCGCTGGGAGCCACGGCAGAGCTCAAGCCCGGCACCAGGGAATCCCAAGGCTCATGGTGCAGCCAGAAGTGGACAAAGCAGACATAGATGGGATGCGGGGCCAACCATGCCTGGGACCTCACCTCCTGCCTGCCACCCCACAAAAGATCAGTGCGGCTGGAGCTTGGAGAGGCCCCTGGGGACAGACGTGTTCTCAGCCTGAAGGGAAGACCAGCTCAGCACATTCCCTGGCACGTGCCCAAGCCGGGCTTCTGGACACCAGCCCAAGCCCCCAACCAGGGCGGGAAAGCGTGGAGGATGATGAAGGTTATCAATGCGCTGACAGGGGCCTCGGGGACCAGCTTCCCCCAACCCAAATCCCCACCTCCACCCCCACCCCTGCAGCTACCTATTCAGTTAACCAGCCTCCCAGCTAGGTGTTTCTCTGCCACCCCACCCATGTACTACAAGGGGCAGACTATGTCTTTCCTACGGTCTAGAAGCCCTGTGAAGCCAGGCTGCATCTCTTTTTCCTCGGGATGCCCCAACTTCTTGCCCTCTGGGCAGAGCTCTGCACCCAGGCCTGTAGCTCAGTGAGGCCAGTGGAGACAACAAAGGTGACCACACAGCCTGGTCAGGAGGCTTCCCAGAGGAGAGGGCCCCTGGAGGGGCTGGGTAGTGTGGGGCTGAGCAGGAAGGAGGCCCCCCAACTTACACAGTGCCCAGGCGAGCGGTGTCAGGCGCATCAGGCTCAGAGATCCGCCATGGGGGCGGGGGGAGGGGACGAGGCAAAGGAGTGAGGCAGGAAAAGAAAAGAGAGAATTAAACAGAAAAGGAAGACAAACCAAAAGAGGGGAAGGGGCGGTAAGGTGCTTTCCCCATCTCCGAGACCAAAGCAAGGTTTGGGTCACTCACAAGGTCCCCCCCTGAATAAGGAGAGGCGTGGCCCACACCAGACCTTTCCCACTCACTGGCTGCTGAAGCCAGGGACCCAGAGGTCATCTGATCCAGCCCCCTGCCTCTGCACAGAACTCAGCCCTGACTGAGGGCTTCTGCTAGCCTGATTCTTCAGGATTTCCAGAGAAGGATTTCACATTTCCTGCAATCATCCACTTTAAGTGCTTTATAGTCCTGACACCAGGAAGTCATTCCCAGAATCTAATCTACACCGTCCTTCCGCAGCCCAAGTCTCTGGCCCTGGGGCTACAACAGGCTTCCTCTCTGATCAAAGAATTCCTTCTCCAGCTTCTCTTGCCAGACACCAGTTCTGGGCTAGTCAGCTGCCCCTCCACCCCACTCCACTCCGCGGCCAGGGCGAGTACCTGCTTCTCCCGGTGGTAGAGGGACGCTAGCGTGTACGGCAGGATCTGCAGGGCAGAGAAGGTGAACCCAGTGAGGGCAGCTGAAGCGGTCACCACCACCACGCTGCGGGACAGGCACGTGGCGCCGGCAGCCACAGGGAAAGCCACCATGCTGGCCAGATAGACGGCCCGGGTGCCGAATCGCTGCACCAGCCGGTCCATGACCAGAGAGAAGAGCAGGGAGACGGCACACTGCAGGAACAGCCCCAGGCTGCCCATCCGGACCCCTGGAGCAGGGAGGGGGAAGAGGCCATCAGACAGGCGGTGGGGAAAAAGGACCCAATACCATGGGGGAGGGGAGGGGTGCTCAGAATTAGGAGCCACAGGCACCTGCTGCCCAAGACCTGCTGTTTTCCGGACCTGGTCCCCAGCATCCCCTGCCCTACCCATAGCAACGGGAGTGGAGGTCCTTCCACTGACCTCAGGGAATGTGGCCAAAGCCACTGGCTAAGGGCAAAGGAAGATGTTCTAAGGGTTGGCTGTGCTCAGCTTGTCAGGACGGGTAGAGGGAACACGAAGACATTTCTGCTGTGGGCTCCAAGATAGAATTCCAGACGCCTGAGCTGGAAGGGGCTGGCAAGGCGATTTGGAAAGTCAGTAGGGGAGCAGAAGGCACACTGAAGTTCGGGCCAGGCAAATCCGAGGCCCAGTTTCTGGACCTTAAATAAGCTCAGCCTCTTCGTCCATCAAGTTGGGGCAATGACTGATCAAACTCTCCGATCAGCCCAAGGCTCTGCTGAGACTGCAGCAAAGCCACTCTGCTCCTTGAGCAGCTGCACACGCAGCCCGTACACTGGCCCATTTTCCTGATGGGGAAATCGGGGCCCAGATGCACAGCTTCCAGCCCAGGCACAGGCTGTGGGCATCTCCCTGCGCCCGAACATCCACAGGAGGGCAGCTCCCGCAACAGGGCCCCAGGCTGCCAAGGCCTTACCTTCATCATAGTGTCTCCGGGCCTCGGTGCCTGGCTCAGCCCTGGGCACACCCTGGTACAGCCCCTCGCCCACAAAGTCTGTGTAAAACAGTGTGAAGGTCATGAATGCCATCCAACTGCACAGCTCGGCCACGAAGAGTCGGCGTAGGGTGCGAGGCATGCGGCAACAGAGCTGGTGCAGCCGGGGAAAGAGGGTGCGCAGGTTCCAGAAAGCCAGGCGGGCGTGGCACGGGCAGCAGTGGGGTGGTATGGAGGGGACCGACAGCCCTTCCACTGGCTCGGCTGGGCCCAGGGCTGCCTCCTCAGCCACAAACAGTGTGGCTGCCACGCAAGTGAGGAAGATGAGAGTGAGCAGGCCAAAGAGGCACTCTTCCTGGGTGCCCAGGTAGGGGGCCAGGGCACTGGCATCCCAGTCGATAGCAGGCAGAAGGTAGCCCAGGCAGCCCCCCAGGCTGATCATGAAGGCGTAGACGGAGAACGCCTGGCGACAGTGGTCTGGGTCCAGGAAGAGGTCAGAGAGGAGGGCCTCCAGCGGAGTGAAGCACACCTGGCCGCAGAAGTCCAGCAGCCCCACGCCCAGGATCAGCAGTGCCAGCTCCAGGGGCCTGGTGTCCGGGCACAGCAGCCCCGCCAGCCGGCCGGCCCTCGGGATGAGGAAGAGGCTCAGTAGGACACCCAGGGACAGGGCCCAGATGAAGGGCCTCCGGCGACCATAGCGCCCACGCCAGTGGTCGCTGGCTGAGCCCACGAGTGGGACCGACACCAGACCCAGCACTGGACCGATGCCTGCAAGAAGGGCAAGTAGTATGAGCTGGAGGCTGGGGCCCAGAAGGGGCAGGGGGAAGGGTACCAACTGCCTCGAGAAGGATGGAAATGATGATGATATCACATGGAGGGCCAACTGTGTACTGGGGCTGTGCTGAGTACTTCACAGGACCCCAATTTACTCCTCACAACTAATATCACTAGTGCGCCAACTGACCAGTGATCGCCGTGCAGAGGCACGGTTTCAACAGGCAGTCTGACCCCAGAGCCTGTCATCCTGACAGAGCCCCCTCTTCTTGGGAGTCACATGATGATGACATTTGCCCTCCGTGGCTTTTACAGAATTCGTCCGCAGTTAGGAGCCCAGCCCCTGCCCTAGCGGCAAGAAAGAGCCCTGGCGGTGGGGGCTGAGGGTGGTCCCGACCCTACTAATCAGCAGCTAAGCTAGCCGTCCAGCGGCCTAAGTCACCTAACTGCTTATCAGCTTCCATCATCTTCTCTGTGAAATGGGTAACCTCAAAGCGCTGCTGCAGGAATTAAATGAGACCACAGGTATGAATTACAAAAGGCAGTTTCTCCAGTGTCTCCTGTGGGCCATGCATGGCGTAGGGACCAGGGATACAGAGGTCACCAGGGAACGTCCCTGTACCCTTTTCTTTCTCTCAGACCCCCTCAGCCCAGGGTCACCCCCTCCCCAGCCACGCTGACCCACCAGGCTCAGGGACAGCAGGCAGCCACCTCTGCCTCCAAGCAGCTCTTTGGGCAGAGGCCCTGTCGCCCTACTTCCCCAGGGGACATATATCTGGAGCAGGAGGCAAGGAGGATGTGGGGACTCACCCAGCACCATGGTCATGAACTTCTCCTCTACCCCCACTTCCAACAGCAGGGGTGGCACGTAGGTGATACCTGCAGCCAGGCACACCTCCAGGCCGAAGGTCAGCAGATTGACCAGCAGGAGCTGGGCTTTCCGATGCCGCAGCAGGCGGCTCACCCACAGCCTCTGGACCATGACGGGCCAGGTGGGTAGGGCTCCAGCCTGTTCACACACTCCAGAACTGCTCCGTCTCAGCCTTGCTCCAGACGCCTAGGCCTCTCCTCCTTGCTGCCACCGACCGCCTAGGACTCAGCCAGAAACCCATTTCTGCGGGCCCTCTGTGCAGGTCTAGTTTCTCAGCCATGCTAACCGCCTGTCTGTCGTCGTGGGGTGCCGCGGTGGGGACATATCTCAACACTCAGATCCTAAAAGAGCTGGGACAATCACACACACAGAGTATTAAAAGAGCTGGGACAATCACACACACAGAGTATTAAAAGAGCTGGGACAATCACACACACAGAGATTCCCGGGAATCTGATCTCCAGGATTTGCTCTGAATTCTGAATCTTGTTCACTCCCAGGCTGATGGTGTGGCCCTGCCACCCAGGTGTCACCCCCTACTGGCCAATCAGGAAGTGCATGTTAATACTAGCTTAAAGTTGACATATTAATAAGGTAATATGATTTTTAAACCTCAGTACACTCCAGAGCCAACTAGATGTCAGTAATTCTCTGTTTTGGAATATCTTTGCAATTGCCCTTGTTTCCTAGTATTGAAGGAAAAAAAAAAAAAAATCAAACCAGCTGAATTCCCAGTTCCCGAGGCACTGTTACCAAGGTGCCCCCTGGAGACCCTCTGCCAGGCCTGGTTTGTTCGCTTTTCTCTACTTCCCAAAGCTGGGCTGTTCAATTCCCCTTCGTTAAGAGTCACACTTCCTATTCCATACTACCTGGCCACAAGCCATGCTGCACCGTAACTCCACCCCAAGGACGAGGACAAGGAGGAAGACAAGAGAGGCTGTGGTTTGTCGGGTTGGGTTTTAAGCTGTCACTGAAACCATTTAAAAAGCGCTCCCCTGTGGGCTTCCCTGGTGGCGCAGTGGTTGAGAATCTGCCTGCCAATGCAGGGGGCACAGGTTCAAGCCCTGGTCTGGGAAGATCCCACATGCCGTGGAGCAACTAAGCCCATGTGCCACAACTACTGAGCCTGCGCATCTGGAGCCTGTGCTCCGCAACAAGAGAGGCTGCAATAGTGAGAGGCCCGCGCACCGCAATGAAGAGTGGCCCCCGCTCTCCGCAACTAGAGAAAGCCCTCGCACAGAAACGAAGACCCAACACAGCCAAAAATAAATAAATTAATTAATTAATTTAAAAAAAAGTAACAAATGTTCAAGTACAATTGGTGTCTTAAAAAAAAAAAAAAGAGAGGCTGTGGTTTGTCAGGTTGGGTTTTAACCTGTCACTGGAACCATTTAAAAAGCGCTCCCCTGGAAGAACCTAGGCCTGAAAACCTCTACCCTGAGTTTCTCTCCATGCTCAGCGTCCATGGGGAGGACATATTCCCACATGCGCTGCTCAACTGTCAGGGGACAGTGGGGCCGGTCCCAGGTTCCAGCCTCACAGGGGCATGAAACCGCACCACCTGGCAGCCACTGCGATGATGCCAGTGACCCCGGGCAGGCTTCCTCTCTCCCCACCTGGCTCCACTCTCAGCAGAGACGTCCCCACAGCCCTTCCTACTAGACCTCCTGTGCACAGACATCCCAACAGGGGAGCACCCACCCTGGGTCCTCCACCCACAGGCAGTGGGCCTCCAGGTCTTGCTTCCTGACTGTGGCACCCACTGCAGTCCGCTGTTTACAAGTGACCACAAAAGAGGGGAAATCAAGTCAGCTATGCAGAGAAGGTATAGAGGGTGGGCCCTAGTCCCCCAACCTGTCATCCATCCCATGGCGGCGTAGGCGGGTGGACAGAGCTTCACGCCACTTGTGGCTAGAGTCTGGAGTGCCTTCCCTAGCCTCACCGACTCAACCCCATCGATACTGTTGAAGAGCACCACTCCTGTGCAAGGTTTACTGCCAAGGGCCTGGGCCCACCCGAGAGCCTTCCTGGAGCACCCTCGGCCCTCATTCATGCCCTCTTCCAATCTCAGCATCTCATGACTTGGTGCTTCAACTTCTTTTATCGTTTCAAATATCACTAAGCCCCGCAGGGACTTTTGTGTTACGAAGCATGTTGTAGGTGCTCTCTGAGCTGTGCCACAAAGAAAACAGACGGCCATCAATCCTGGGTAAGATGCGTCCGTTCCGTAACTGCCCTCCAGGGCTTTGCAGCTTGTAGACCAAGGAAGGGACTTCAGACAAGGCTAGGCAGCTGCCTCCCCCACGTTCCACTAAGACCCAGACCATCCACTTGGGAAGAGGCACAGACTCCTATGGGGGTGGCACGGGGAGAAAACATTGACCCACACGGTCCCAAAAGTGGGTTGGGGGGCCAGACAACAGCCTTAGCTGGGCGGCTGTGGGTTCGGCTCAAGTTCTCCCCACTTGCTGCATTGCCATGGCACCCCCAGAAGGAAAGCAGGGGGCTGCAGAGACCAACGGGTGGCGCTATCCGACCTGGAGGGAAGGGTTCTGGGTCAAAAGGCTTCCAGCCCATTCCACTCCCCACCCTCAGTCTGGGAGGGCCCTGGAGACTCACCTGCCCCGGGTTTTTAAGGAACCAGGTCCTCCCTGAGCAAACAGACTTTATCAGACGCAGCCTCTCCCACAACATGCACCCAAGCCCTGGTTGCTCCCTGTGGTTTAAATAAATTGCAGCTCTCCAGCAACCATTAATCACCCCACCTGACTTACTCCCTCCCTTAATCCAGCTCCCCACTCCCAGGACCAAGCAGGACCTCCACAGCCCACGAGGGAGAAAGGCAAAATCCTCCTACAGCCCAGCGCCTCTCCCCGCCCAGCTGCTTCCCCCTCCCAGCGCCCCTCTCCACCCCCCAGAGGTGCTTTACCCAGCGACCAGGGGCTGGGCCAGGTAAAGAATTCTTTGAGTTGGGTAGGAAGTGGGCGGGCTCCAGCCCTGCTCGGCACCCCTCTCCTCTTAGGTTGCTGAGCCCGTCCTCCCTCTTTTGGGCACTCTCACCGCCACAGACTTGACTCTTCCCAGCCCAGAAGCGCCCGAGAAAAGTCCAAGCCCGTAAGAATACTCTCCCTTCCAAAGCCCCCCCTTCCTCCTCCTTACATCTTCCCCAGTGCCCCAGCCTCCCCCACTGCATCCCCACCCCAGCTCTCAGGTGGAAGAAACTACAGAGGACTCCCACAGCACAAGCTCAAGTCACCAGCGGCCCCTCCAGGGCCTTCTTCCCAGGGACACAAACAGAAAAGCCCAGGCCCCAGGGTCCCAGGTTCAGAGGGGAACAGGAAGCGGTTTGTCACACCCACTCCAATCCGCAGCCCCAGGGCACACTTCTTCCCAAAGCTTGAAAGTGACAGATCCCCGTTGGGTCCCTCTGTTTCAGGAGCTCCCCCGCCTCCTCAGGAATACAGGCGGGGAAACAGGATCCAAGGCTCCCCTCCAGCCTCAGAGATGCTTCTGACTCAGATCCTCCTGCCCCACTGCTCCTGGAGCGCCCTGTCCGGCAAACAGAAGATCAACCAGAAGAGCCAGCCCCCGAGTGCTCACCTGGTGGGGAGGGGGCGGGAGGAGGAGGGAAGTGGAGGTACATGAAAGGGGGAGTCTGGCCTAACCTTGTGAATAGCAGCCTTCTAAGGAGGACAAGTCCCTCTCAAGGTCCAAATATCTCCCCCCTTTTCTGGGTCCCCTGATAACGGGACAGCAAGAAAGCTGGAGGAAACCCGAGACTTCTGGGAACCTTTAGGGAGCTCTGCTCCAGGCCATCTTCCCTCACCCTTGGGGGAGCAGAGCTCAAGCCCTGGGAGACTGAGAGCCGTGGGCACGTTCGGTGAACCTGCATTTTACCTACCCAGCTCCAGATACAGGGAGACTTCGAGTGCACCCCCAGAGCAGGCTGTAGGCTCCACTGCAACTCTCCAGCACCCACCCTAGCATGAGAAGGAGCCTGGGAAATGCTTACCTGCAGAATAAATGGCTGAAAGCAGCCTGGGAGTGGGAGGTGGAAGAGTTAGGAAAGACCTAAGCGCCTACCCCCAGCCCCCCACGCACCAAGGAAATTCCAGCCCGACCCCCAGAGGGGGCAGCTCTCCTAAGGGTTCAAAGGTGGTGAGTGGATGGGACAGAGCCTCCCAGGCTGGAATGCCCCATCCCTGCCCACCCCGCCACCTCAGGTTAGGCCCCAGCAGGGAGCACAGGGAAATGAAACTGAGCAACAGGAACAAACTTGGCCTGAACTTTCTCCAAAATTCAAGAGTGGAGGAGGCAGGACGAAAGGCACCTCCTGGTAGCTCCTCTGGGAAGGGAGAGTCAGAGGGATATATAAAGAGGCCTTTGAGGGCTTTCAAAGGGGCTCCTGCCACCCCTCGCGGCTGAGGTGGAGCTGGGGGAGCAGATTCCCTCCCCTGAAGGACAGAGGTCAGAGGGAGCCGGGCTGGGGGCAGCCCCGCAGCGGGCCAGTGTCAGGCAGCAATTCTATGGCCTCTTTATGCGGGCCAGTGTCCCCACAGCCGGCCAGGCACATCAAACGGCCGCACCCTGACCCCGCGAGCCGGCGACCCTGCGTCCTCCCTCCACGCTCACAAAGACTGTGCTCTTTCTCACGCGGCCACTGGGAAGCCCCTCCCCGCAGAGAAGGAAACTGGGGATGGGGTAGGCCAGCCACGAGGAATAATGACTCAGCTGCAGAAAGGGGTGGGATCACTCCAGGCCAATCTCCCTAACTCACACCCCAGCCCAGGCCATCTGGCCCAGGCCAGGACTGCAGGTGGGGAGAAGCCCACAGGTAGAGGACGTGAGACTGCACGGTAGGGGGGACCCCTGTTCCTCCACACCGGGCTGGACGCCAGAATCTCATTCCAAGTTGCGCTCTCCCAGATCCTCTAGGTTGGGGGCACAGAAGTCCTAGGGGACCAGTGCCCTTGGCAGGTCCACAGGAGTCTTGGGACACCCCAGAAAGAGCCTGCGCTGGCCAGACAGCAGACGGGAAATGAACATCCTTGTGAGGCAGTGAGCTCTCCACCGTGACAGACCCCCTCGTCAGGGGTGCTGCGCTGTGGGAATTTCTGCCCGGGCAGCTAGGGAGAGGGGGACACAGGACCAGTCTAAGCACGGCTTCCATGCCTTCCAACACATATTTAGTCTTTGATTCTCTGAGCTCAAACGCGTACTTCCAAAGAAGCAAGGGTCTGCTCCCCCCAACCCTACCCTACCGAAGGCAACAGTGATTTGCACAAAGAGCCAAGACCCACAACCTCCCAGCGCTCCCACAGACACCTGAGAACCCCACTCAGAGTGCAACCTTCCCACCTCGAGGGAACTGTAAGACAGAAGAACAGGGGCTGGAGCATCTGCAGAGAGAAGACCCCACCCCCATCCAGACTTGCTCCCTAGCTCCTGCCTCCCCAGGGCCCAGAGGCCAGGGATTTAGAGTCCGCCCTGCTGCGCTGCCTTTTCTTCACTCGGACTGGAAGCCTTCTGCTTAGCAGCTTGTCAGAGAGAGTGAGGGGCCTGCAGGCCGGGACACAAAGGGGGATTAGGGAGAAACCTCTCGGCCTGCAGAGTAATCCATCAAACTCCCTCCCGGCTGCCAGCACCGGCCCCTTCCCGCTCAATTCCCCTTCCAGCTGCTGCGGGCCCCCACCCGCTCCAGCTCCTGAGCCCTGCCACATTGGGCAGCAAAGAGAATCCCAGTCCCTGGGGGCGCAGAGGGGGCACACTGCAGACACTGGGAAAAGGGCAACGGCTCCCTCCCCCCGCTCACCCCCAATGTATGAAAACCCAACAGGTGGCAGTGGCTTGGAGGAAAGTTGCTTTTGTTGCCGTCTGAGAGCCCCAGCCCAGCTTCTGAAAGGAAACAAATGCCGGAGGAGGTTGGGGGAAGGGGAGGGGAAAGGACAGCGGGCTGTCCCTGGAGCCTGCTCTGATCTCCCCTCCCCTCTCCAATCCAGCGACAGGAATTCTGGGGCTGGCCTGACCCTCACCTTGGCTAGTCTAGGCCAAGCACCCCTCCCTGAATCACGTGGCAACCCCATGCGGATGGTCAAAACAGACACACATCTGACTCCAGGCACCTGTGCCTCCCAATCAGACTTCCTTTCTGTGAACAGCTGCGACCCAAGGTCACTCGGGGTCACCTTGACCAAGTGCCTTCCAAACCAAGACAATCAGTATTCTTCAACCTGGAGCTCTCTTCCACCGCAGGTGTCACAGGCCTCTGAGCCCAGACATCCCCGAACCCAGTGCATTCTATAGGGTGACCGAGGTCTGGCATGGGTTTGCATGCCATCTCCATATGTCACTGTAACTATATGTGACCTTGTTAACTGACCTCCCTAAGCCTCAGTTTCCTCATCTGCAATTACTAACAGCAGCTAACACTGAGGTTTACTACATGCTAGGCACTCTTCCAAGCGTTTTAATCTTCCAAGTGCCTGATGAGGCGGGTACAATGAGTATACCCATTTGACAGGCGAGGAAACTTAGATTAATACCACCAACTTCATAGTCGTGTAGTGTGTTTGAAGGAAGTATGTGGAAGTTCCTGGCAGCCACTTCTTCAGTTGTCTGGGCTTCCTCAGCGGAGAAACTTGGGAGGGGGTTTCTCATTCCCAACAGGAGCAGCAGAGGTCGGAGGGGGACCAACACTGCTTCTCTTCTCAGCTTCCATCCCCCTCACCCACGTGCCTCCCACCCGGGCACTAGCGCCTCTTTCAGCCCCCAAAGGCAAGAGGAATGCCAAGAATGTAAATGCCTCCCCAGGTGCTGGCCCCGGCAGGTGAGCAGAGGTCACTCAGCAGACCTGCCTGGTGCTGGAGGCTGCAAAGGGAAAGGAAGGGTGGGATAAACAACCCCAGTTAGGAGACAGGGTGGTTCCCAGCCACAGGGAAAATAATCACAGCGGCTGACACCTGCCAACCGTCCAGGAGGTGTCTGCATGTACCTGCCAAACCTTCTCTAATTCATACCATTTGTACAATCCTACAAATTATTTAATATTCCTATTTCACAAGGATGAAAATGGAGTCTCAGAAATTCATTAACACACCCAAAGTTGCACAGGTAAAAAGGGCTGAATGGAAAATTCAAACCATTCAAAAATTCTACAAAGTGCACTGAACTAGGAGCCTGGACAGTGTAGTCCGGTTTCAGCAACTCTTATAACTGTGTAGCCTAGAATAAGCCACTCTACCTCTCTGGGACTCAGTTCCCGCACCCGTAAAATGAGAGCTAGTCTAGATGCTGTCTAAGGTTCTTTACAACTGTGCAGCTTTGTGATCTCACACCCGCGCCCCCGGCCCCAGGCAGCATGCTCACCAGGGACAGGTGCCCACTGAGTGCTCACTGACAAAGCCACGTGGCACTGGTGGGGAGAGGGGGGGGGTATAGCCTTCCACCAATGAGAGCCAAGGAGAACCAGGTGGAGAAGGGCTCCCCAGCTGCACTTACCCCATCCTTTACCTGCCTACACATTGCTCCAGTACAACAGAGTGCCAAGGGTCAGCGGTCACCTGAAACTGATCCGAGTAACCAAGACATCTGGGGGCAGAATTGCCCTCTTCCCTACTCCCTCCCAGAGCTGGACTCTGTTCCTGGCAGAAATCAGTAACTAAATTCTTCCTCTACTTGGGCCACAATAAACACTCTCCTACAAGGTGGGGGTAGTGGTACCAAGAAATCCCTTGGCCCAGGGTGGGGGCATTGGAACGCAGGAGGAGAATGGGGAGCTTGGCACGTTTAGGCCACTGGGAAGTTCCCTCCCCTTGCTCCCTACAGCCCCTGCAAAGTGAAACCTGAACAGCCTCCCTCCTAGTGAACTTGAACTTTGCCAGTCAGCCAGACCAGGCAGTTCTCCCCAGCCATGCACATCCTTGTCCCCTCCCTGCTGCCTGGGCTCCCTTAGAAGGTGATGGATACAGGAAGGAGGCCAGGCTCTCTCAGCGCTGCTATCCTAAGGTCTGTGACCAGCCCCATTTATCATCAGAGGGCTCTGGGCCGGACTCAGTCCTGGGGATGTGTTCTCCAAAACAGTCCACTCAGTGGTAAGCAGGGCGTGAGGGGGGTCCAAAAAAGATGTGATTTTTTTGTTGTTGTTAAAGAGCCCTACTTTGCCCACCCTTGAAGAGAGTGCACCTCAGTGCATTACAACCTCACCTTCCCCAGAGAAATGTCCAAGAGACTAAAGCCTACCCACCCACCACTACTGAGCTCCGGGCACGTGTGCAAGCCTGCTGTGAAGGGGCTGGGGATTCAGAAACAACTGACTTCAGCCCCTTCAGAAGAAGGGCCAAGGTGTAGCCAGAGCACAGTGAGGTGGTGCAGGGGCTGAGACCCAAGTCCTTACAGTAGGACATATTCAGTGCCTCCAGAACTTCCTAGAGGAGGCTGAGCCGTGAGAGACGAGTAGGTAGGAACTATGCAAAGGGTAGATGTCTGCAAAACACAGCTGCTGGAGCCTGGGATTTCTATATGCACCCACCTCTCCTTTTAGCCACTCCCCAGTCAGGGGTGGTGGAAAGAATACCAGACCCCAAATCATGAGACATGGGCCCAAGACGGGGCTATTCATCAGCACTGGGCCTATTTTTGCTTTCAAAGTAGTCATCGGTTCCAGTTACCTCCCCTGGGCCTCCTCTCCCTTTCACCTGAACCCTGTCCAGCTCAAGTCCTCCACCTCCTCCAGGGCTGCCTGGACCTCGAGCTGTCAAGGACCCCTTTCTCCCAAACCTTGACTAGTCGTCAACCTCCTTCTTGCTGGCTCATCCCAGCTTCCCAGAGACAGTGATCTCCAGAATTAACAAAGAAGGGGAAAGGAACAAACACGAACTGAGCACCTGGTCTATGCAGGCTCCTTGCTAAATATGGCGATCTCATTTAATCCTCACCATAACTTTGCAAGGTGAATATTATCATCTACATTTTACAGACACAGAAACCAAGGCCAACAGGTGAGGTAGGCCTGTCTCCAACATCGGAAGCAAGAAGCCCCACAAGTCGTTCAGGGTCAGTGACAAAACTGTGGACTTCTTCCCATGGAGGAGGAAACACAGACCACGTAGCAGAAAAAGGGATTAAACAGGAAGTTCTGGCCAGACATCAGGACCATCCCGTGATGGCTCTGTCACCAGCCCCTGCCCCCAAGCAGGGACACTTAATACACTGGACAAAGCTCCACACTCCAGCTCTATTGCTGGGAGTCAAGTGGCATCAGCCTTCAAGACACTGGGCCTGGTACCAACTGGTCCAGCCTCCACCCTTGCTATCCAACAAACAGGGCCACTGACTGTTCACAGAAAGCCAGGCTGGGTTTTTCTTCTTGACACCAGAAAGCAGTGCAAAGTATCCCAAGGGTTGGGGGGTGGGGGGAGGACAGAGCAGAACACTCCCTCCCTCTCACACAATTTCTCCAAAAATCAGAACAAATAACCTTTTCTGCATAGAAGGCACTTAACCTTTCAGGATATATATTCACCTCCATCACGTCATGGCACTTTCTTCCATCTTGAGGGAACAGGCAGGCCAGGGGTTTCTGGACTGATTAAAAAACAAACCACACACAGTATTGACAGGGGAGAGACCAGGACATGAAGTCCTGGTGTGTTCTTTGCACCAGACCACAAGTTCAACTGCAAATGTGTCATTCACAGTTTACGTATAGTTGTATATAGTATAATTCCCTTGCTAAGAAACTTTGGTTCCTGAGTGTAAACCACAATGATTGCCTCCATTGTTACCAAATAACAGCAGCTGACATTTATCAAGCTCTTTTTACTTGCAGCTGCTGGGCTCAGAGGTTTTATCAGCTCGTTTAATCCTCACAATACTGTGAGGTAGGTACTGTTATCCTCATTTTACAGAGGAGGAAGTTGAAGCACAGAGAGGTGAAGTAACTTGTGCAAGAGGAAATGGGATTCAAACCCAGGCATCTGAGTGCTAGAGCCCAGTTTCAACTAGTCATACCTACTCCCCGAAGTCCAGGAGGCCTTGGTCCCAAAGAAACAAAGGTCTACAGGAGAACCCAAGAACAGATGCCCAGGCTGGGTGCTGCTGTCCACTGGGTCACAGGTGTAGATATAGTAGATATAGTTAATACCAGCTAACATTTACTGAGCACTTGTTACCTATCAGGCACACAGTCCAGTGCTCTATATGTATGGTTTAATAAAGCTATAGTTTTTTTTTTTACATTTTAGATATATATAATTATATATTTACATATATATTTGTTCTATTTATTATTTAATAAATAACAAAGCTACAGAGTAGATATTATCATTATCACTATCATCCCCATTTTGCAGCCAGGGATACTGAGACTTAAAAGAGGTTAAGTAACTTGCCCTTCGTCCCACAGCCAGTTTGGAGCAGCCAGGATATAAATATCTGACAGTCTGGGTTGTTATCCATAATGCTGTGTTATCAGGCTCCAATGGTCCAAATGATAGAGCTTAATTTCACTTTTGGAGTCCTGAGACGATCCCTGCCTCTCTGCCTTTAATCTCCAGAGCCCTACCCAGGCTGAGAGAGGGGAATCCATGCCATCTTTCCACCACCCAGTGGCCTGGAGGTACCTCAGTGGGCCACCAAGGGTCACTGTCCAGCTCCTCCTCCTCCTCCTTCGGGACACCTCAGAGCCAGGAGGAACAGGCGAGTTCACCATACACTCCATGAGTACAAAGGAAAACTCCCCCCACCCCGCCCCCATCACATCTCCACTAAGGTGGGGCCTGAATGTCCACAGCTGTACATTCACCCACAACTGTATTTGTACCTTCAGATTCATCCTGCTGACTCGAGCTCCATTTTTCTGAGCACTTTTAGAACAACTGAGTCCCGGCTCCAGACAAGCTTGTGGGGAGGAGATAAGGGAGGAATGAGAGGATGAGACCCATCCAACAAAAAGGACTGTGACCTCAGATAACTTTGCAATCACACCCTAGAAGTTGCTCTATAGGGAAGCCTGAGGAAATCATCAGCCTACACTTCCTGGCCCTGCCCTCCCCACCCCCATATGCCAGCCTGTTCCCCAGGCCTTGGGCAGGTGAGTCCAACACCAAGGCTGTCCCGCTCTGAAGTGCTAAGTGCATCATGAAAGGCAGCCAGAAGCCCCCGGGGCCTCACCCCAACCCCTGAGCAACGCTTTCAGGAGCCCAGCAAGGGTCACTCTAGGCCCTGGTCCACAGGCTGTGCCCGGCTGCAGACTCCAGGGCAGCAAGACAGCAGCTGGGCTATTCTTAGTCCCTGCTCCACTGGGATCAGGTCCGTGTAACAGCTGAAGGGCAAGTCCTCAGCAGGTACCCACCATGCCAAACCCCTCCCTACACTCAACTCTGGCCCCTTGGGAAAAAAGAAAGGGGAAGGTGTGGCCCTGGGGACGGGGGGAAAGCTGAGCACATCAAGAGTGTCTGTCAGGAAGAGGAAACTGATTCAGAGGTCAAGGGCAAGATCAACTGACAGGGCTGCAGCGCCTGGGGAGAACAGGAGACTATGGGAAGGACTGACCCTCACTCAGGAGCAACCCTGAGGGTCCATGGGGCCTTCTCCAGCAGGCCTGCCATGCCTAAGCCCAGAGCCCTGAGAAGCTGTAGTGAATGCCCAGATATCACCTCATCGCACCTGTTTGCTGATCTCAGCATTCTCACCATCCCTACCTGAGCCCGGGAGGCAAGGATAAAGACGCCCTCTCTTTCTCCTCCTCCCATGAGGGATAACCGAGGCTCAGGACGGGGCACACACTCCAGCCCAACTCTCTGCCTAGAGCCAAGCCCCAAGACTAACGTCCGAAAGGGCTCAGCCACCCTTCCCTCCTTAATAACCCCTCACTCCTCCCCAAGCAAGTTGGCCCGCGCCCGAGCACCCCGCGTCGTCCCGACCGCCGACCCCTTGCCCGGCTCCCAGGTCCCGGACTGTGCGCGCCACGGTGACTCATCCTGCCCCTTTCCGGTGAAGCCGAGACAAGGGAAGAAAATAAATGCAACTTTCCAAAGAAAACTCTGACGCGGGAGGCGGCAACAGGAGCGAGCGGCCGGTGTGCCCGCCGTCTGCCCGGCCCGGGGCTCCGGGGAGGCGCCTCTCCCCGCCCACCCCGCCGCCCGGCCCGGGACGCGGGGGACCCGGCGCCTCCAGCCCGGCCCGCCTCCGCGGAGACCCGAGCACCCCGCAGCCGGCCCGGTGCAGGAAGAGGGGGCGCGCCCGGGCGCCCGCAACCCCGTCAGCTCCCCTGGGACTCAGGGGGCTGGGCGCGCGGGTCCGGGACAGCCACGGCGCGGCCCCCTCCTGCGGGGCGCAAAACACGCGACACCACGGAGCTCGGCCGCGCAGCGCTCCTCCCCTTCCCGCGCCGGGACCCCCTCCCCGCGGAGAAGGGCGGGCGCGCCCCTACCTGGCCGAGGCGCGCGGCTGTCACCCGGGGCCCGCGCGTGCGAACTCGTCCCCCCCGCCTCCCCCCACGCGCGCCAGCGGGCGGCTTTTAAATCTCCAGGTTACTCCGCGGGGGGAAAGAGCATGCGCGCTGGGGCGGCCAGGAGGGGGCGGGGCGAGGAGGGACGGAGGTGGGGGGTGCTGGGAGGGGGTACGAAGGGGTGGGGCTGGTACCCAAGGGAAGAAAGCGGGAGGTCTCGAAGCTGTCTTTGTAGCCGCGACCGCGACGGGCAGCCTCCGCGTGGCTCCCAGACTGCCCTATCATTACCTAGGGCAGTGCGCCGCCCCCTCGCCACCAAAACACTTAGGTGAAAGCTGCCCGGCTCCGCGGGGCGCCTCCCCTCCCCTGAGCCAGTCTGCGACCATTACCCCCACGCGCTATTCCGGCCATCCCCTTGTCCCCGGTCCGAGCAGCACCCCACCCATCCAGGACCAGCCTTGAAAGGAGATGTCACATTCTCCCGGAGTTACTCTTCCTACTGTTTGCTGTTCTCTGAGGCATAAAGAGCTTCCTGATAGCTAACTCACTCCTTCCTGAAGTTAAAAGCCAAATTTCAATTTTTTTTTCTCCTTAAGGGTGTGTATGGGGAAAGGGGGTGATACACTGACAGTAAAATGTTCCCTTTGTCAGCTGTTGAGCAAGGTCCCAAAAGATACCTGTTTCCAGAATGCCTTTGACAAGAGTGAACAATGCAGGTGGGAGATAACTGGGGGCCCAGGCTGGCCTTGGGGTTGGAGGCCCAGTTGTGTCTTTCTTCCTTCATGGAGTTTTATTAGAGTGGAGAGAACTCCAATTTGTGTGCATTGTTGACTCGAATGCTACAAAAATCGGAGGAAGATGGCTTTGAAGGGGAGGACCTAGTTGACTGTAGCCATGGACTGGGCACTGGGGCATTGAGCTCCAGTGCTGGCCCTGCCACCAACCGGCTGTGATGTTGGGCAAGTCCCTTCCATATTCTGAACCTTGGTAAGAAGGAGTTGGCCAGAGTGTCTCTAAGGGCACCTCCAACTGGAGGCAGAGAAGAATGGGAAATCTAGAAAGGAGTGGGGAACAGTGGAGCCCTGTTGGCTGTGGGGAAGAGAGCGTGGGTGCAGGAGAGAGCAGAGGGAGAAAAACCAAGAATCTACCTTCTGGGTCAATGAATAAGTTTAACTTGTAAACGGTCTCAGCATTGCGTCTCTGGGCGCACTCACCCCCCACCTCCCAGCAGGTGACCCTCCAGTGCCCCAGTGGCTTTCCAAAGCCTTTGGCACACCCATTTGTGGCCAGCAGAGAGACTTGGGTGGAGTCCTGGGTCCCTGAGCTGGTGTCTCCTTTGCCCCAAAAAAGGGGGCAGGCGTCAGAGGGAATTCCAGGTCAGCTGGAAAATTACTGAGCCAGGAGAGAGTGGATGGTGGTATTTTCCAGGCTTGGGGAAGGAGCACTGGGGGAGCAGGAGGGAGTTGTCCCACCTCAGAGGAATAGGAACCCTCCCTCCCACACGAGGAAGGGGGAGGAGGGCTCAGGAGAGTGAGCAGACAGCCTGCTGTGAGATACTGGACCCCACCCAGCGGGTCTGGCCACCTGAATAAGCGCCAGGGCTAAGCCACCTTTCCCTCCTTAATAACCCCTCACTCCTCCCCAAGCAAGTTGGCCTGCGCCAGAGCACCCTGCGTCTTCCCGGCCGCCGACCCCTTTCCTGGCTCACCCCTCCCCAATGCAGGTGACCCTTCTTTACCAAGCCAGTTGGATGTACTCTCCAGGCCCCACCCAGCACAGGGTGCTGTGGGGGCTTCTGCTGGGAAGATGCTCCCTCCCCTTTTTCTGCTGGTGTAGCCTCATGTAATAATAGTTAACTTTTACTGATTGTGCCAGGCACTGTTCTAAATGCATTTCATGTATTAACTCATTCAATCCTTGTGACAACTCAAGAGATGGGTATCATTTTCAGATAAAGAAACTGAAGCAATCCCTCAGTCCAGTTACTACTACTACCACTACTGCTACTACTAATACAGACACACACACACACACACACACACTCACACACACAGAGTCTCTGGGCCCCAGAAACAAGGCAGAGGCAGCAATCCCTCATCTATCCTGACCAGTAACTTCCAAGCCTTAATGAAAGTCCTAACACCCAAACTACTCCCCACAATGCTGGGTCGTTCTGGATTAGTAACAGCTTCTCTGGGTTTCAGTTCCCCACTAAGTCAGCTGTAGGAAGACCACCATGTCCCTTTCCCTTCATCCCCACTCCCTCCCCCACCACACAGGCACATGCACACACCCTACTCCCTAGCCACTTCCCATTTATAGGAAATGGGGGATGGCGTGAGGAGCAAGGCCATCCTTGGGGAACTGCTAATAGTCTGGCTGGATATTGGAGAAACCAAAGATGCTGGCAAAAATGCATTAGCAGCTTCTGCTCCACCCCCCACCCGTAGCCCCTTCCCATTATCCTTGGGCTCAGAGCGAGCATCGTCCTCTTTCTACCGAGATAAGATAGCCATCTGGGGCTGGGTAGCCTGGAAAATGCCTGAGAAGCCATGAAGAACCTGGAGTTGCCTTGATGTTTCCTCCTCCTCTTGCTATCTCTACCACCCAAAGGTGGTGGTCCCCTTTGAGAGGGTTCTTTGCTTCTTCCCCTGCCTGTCTCAGGATGAAGGGTCAACAGTCTCTTTAGGCATAAAGGCCATCAATAGGCCCAAATCCTCACCGTGGACTTAGAAGGGGGAAGGATGGGTCCTCTGGACACAGGAATTCCATTTCTGGGATTTCTCTTATGGCAAAATAACCAGAGATATGTATATCAGAAGTATGTACAAGATGTTCATCTCATCATTCTTTTTTTTACAAATAAATTTATTTATTTTTGGTTGCACTGGGTCTTCATTGCTGCATGCGGGCTTTCTCTAGTTGCGGCGAGTGGGGGCCACCCCTCCGTTGTGGTGTGTGAGCTTCTCATTGCAGTGGCTTCTCTTGTTGCAGAGCACGGGCTCTAGGCGTGCAGGCTTCAGTTGTGGCACATGGGCTCAGTAGTTGTGGCTTGCAGGCTCTAGAGCACAGGCTCATTAGTTGTGGCACACGGGCTTAGTTGCTCCGCGGCACGTGGGATCTTCCTGGACCAGGGCTCGAACTCGTGTCCCTTGCAGGCGGATTCTTAACCACTGTGCCACCAGGGAAGCCCTCATCATTCTTTATAATAGTGAAAAATTAGAAACAATTTAAATGTGGAATAATAAGCCATTGGCTAAGCAAATTACGGCAAATCCATGTAATGGAACATTATGCTGCCATTAAAAATGGTAATGACCGTAGAGAATGGACTTGAGGACACGGGGAGGGGGAAGGGTAAGCTGGGATGAAGTGAGAGAGTGGCATGGACTTATATATACTACCAAATGTAAAATAGATAGCTAGTGGGAAGCAGCCACATAGCACAGGGAGATCAGCTTGGTGCTTTGTAACCACCTAGAGAGTTGGGATAGGGAGGACGGGAGGGAGATGCAAGAGGGAGGAGATTTGGGGATATATGTATATGTATAGCTGATTCACTTTGTTATAAAGCAGAAACGGACACACCATTGTAAAGCAATTATACTCCAATAAAGATGTTTAAAAAAAATGGTAATGACATAGAAGAATTTTAACTGAATGGGGAAATGCTTATGATATATTACCAACAAAAATAGCTGGGTACAAAATAGTGCGCATAGTGGGATATACATTTTTTAAAAAATTATTTATATACTAATGCAATGTGATATCCTGGATTGGATCTTGGGACAGAAAAGGGACATAAGTGGAAAAACTGGTGGAATCCGAATAAAATCTGCAGTTTAGTGAATGTTACTCCACCAGTATTAATTCTCAGTTTTGATTATTGTACTATGATGTTAACATCAGGGAAAACTTGTTGAAGGGTATATGGGAACTCTATTGTCTTTGCAACTTTTCTGTAAATCTAAAAGTATTACAAACTAAAAAGTTTTAAAATTAGGTGTATATCTATAGAAAAGAAATGATTTTAAAAAGACATAACCAAAAGTTGAATACTGGTTTTCAATGAACAGGATGGATGATTTTGAGGGCAGGGGGCACTAGGGAAATTTTTCTGTATCTCCAAATCTATGTGGATCATAAATTGCTTTCGTAAATAGAAAAAAAAGAATCGATAAATAGTGTTTTTTAAAGGAAAAAAATAAATAAAATGAAGGAGGAAGAAAGAAGAATGAGAAATCACCCCTGGGCCGCTCCCCAGTGTGGACTCTCGCACCTCATTTCTGTTCAGAGGGTTAGGGGTTGGGGAGATCGGGGACCGGAGAAGGAAAACCACCCCCAGGGCCTCCTTAACTGAGAGGTTTAGAGCGGATTGGGTGAAGAAATAAGATAAAGCAGTTTGAGAAGGGTGGAGGGGGTCTATCCCCGCACTTGGACCATATTTCCACCATCACCAGCACTCCGTGAGCACAGAGAGGAGGATATTGAAACCACTGAAAGAACTGGACAGCTGCATCTTCCCTCTCAAACCTCAAGCTTGGGAATGACCATGGCCTCTAGGTCCTGAGGTCGCCCCGCCCGTGCTCCCCCCTGACTATCATTGCTAGAAGGCGGAGCCTTAAAATTGCTGACGAATGAGGTCTCCCACCTCGCAGCTGGGGACAGTCCAATCTGAGTGGTACCCCATGCAGGGAAGTTTTTAAAACAACAACAAACACCTTCAAGGGTACTTTCTTCAGGAAACTTCCCTCTGACCGTGAAAAAACAAATTCTTTTACGAAGAGAACTTTCCTCTGGATTTAAACCTCCTTCTGAGTCCTCCCCGAGCCCCACCCAGGCCCATGGGGAACTGGGGGGGAGACCAAAATTGCCTCCAAATCAGAGAAATCCAGCTGAGTGGGGAGCAGAGGGAGGGAAATGCTGAGCCCGTTCTTCCATGGAAAGGTGTTGGCTTTTCTGTAGGCAACGGCAAAGTCACTGTCAAAAGGGAATGGCTTCAGAGGGCCAGCCTAGACCAGCGGAGAGAGTCACGGGGAGTCAGATCATAGGTGAGTTCACAAAGGGGCAGGACCCAAGCCGCTTTCAACAGATTAAGCGTGGCGGGGACATTTGCAGGGCTCTCAGGCACCAGGTAAGGCGTGAGCCTGGATGAACACAATAGTCCTTCCCAGCTCTAAGAACCAATGAAACCCGTCCCACTTTCCTCTCAACTGAGTCCTTTAGCCTCTTAGATTTTCTCGGGGCATCAGCAGAAAGCTCCCAGTCAGGGAGCCTAGAACTGGAGCCGCGACGGCTTAGTTTTAGAAACCTAAGTAACACGAAGGATTGGAACTGGGGGTGGAACGCTTCATGGGACTTGCTCAGGGCAGTGAGGCAGAGGCAAAAAGGTAGTGCTGTCTCCTTCCCCTTAAGGGTTCAGGAGTGAAGCAGACAACTCCCCTATAAGTCTCTAGTGGGAAAGACACTTAGTTAACTGGGCTGGGTTCTAAAATGCCTGTAGCAAGGAGGTGATTATGTCACTGTGAATACCCGGGATTCTACTCTGGAGCTCAGAGCGCCTGAGGGGCTGACTACCAGGCTGGGTTTGGTTGGAGAATGGGGAGGGACAGCCAGATGTGACAGAGCTCTGCCTGCTCCACGCCCCCACGGAGATCTTGCACCAGCTAGTCCCTGAGAAGCTCTACGCTCCAGTGGAAAAAATGTGGGCTCTGGAATCAGACAGATCCAGTGCTATTTACTACTCATCCAGGCATTCATTTCTCATTCAACAAACATTTGTTAAATAACAATTACGAATCAGGCTCAGTGCTAAGGTATAGTAACTTTATGCCTGCAAGCAAGTCATTTAATCTCAGAGTCTTAATTTTTATGCAGGAAGCTTGTTGGGAAGAATGCAAGGCTACTGCTTAAATACTGTATTTAGAGGAGAATCTCAACCCATGTTTGTACATTCTGTCTTATGTACAGAGTCCTAAATGTGATTTAGGAGATGGGAAGAACATATGAGGTACCTCGTAGAGGTTACAGTCTTCTCTGGGAACTAGAAAGTGGTGTGACACATCAGCAAGTGCAAAAATGTCAAGGCCATAAACCAGTTCCAGAGGTCAAACATGATCGGAGTTCATTTATCCCATGTATCCCTGGGATAAATCCAGGGAAGCGGGGAAGTCCCGAGCTGGGTTTTTAAGGCCAGCAGGCTGGTGAAGGTGAGGGATAATTACTTGTTTCTGTGCTACACTTAAGGATTTACAAACACTTTCACTGATATCAGCAGGTTTGATTCTTACAAGTACCTCTAAGGTAGGCAGGTGCCACCTCCTTTTATGGATGGGGAAACTGAGGTCAAGTCACTTGCCCAAGGTGGCAGAGCTGAAGCAAGGGAGGGCCTAAGGCCCCTCATCTGGGTGGATCCAAGTCCTGGTTCCCTGCCCAGCAGCAGAGGGCAGAGCTCAGCGCTTACTCATTCAGCTGTGTTCCAGCAGCAGCAGGTGGACAGAGTCCAGATCAGGAGGCCAAGGAGCTCAAAGGGGATTTAGTTGCCAGCTGTGACTCCACAGTCTCCAGAGTGGGGAAGATAGAGGGGTCATGTGAGGGGCAGGAGGGCACAAGGGAAGAGGCCGCAAGGTCTTGTTCCCATTCTCCCTGTAGGGCTGACTTTTCCACTGCAAGGCAGGAATAAAAGGAGGAGACTGCTATCCCCACTGGTAGGTGCTCTCACAGTCTTTACTCAACCAGAGACAAGGAGGGCCAAACAAGAGGGAAAACACTAGAACTGCAGCAAGAGGGATGGGAGTCAGACTGGAGGAGGGACTTCCCCGGGCATCTGAGGTAAGGTGTGAAATCTCTAACCTCCTTGCCTTAAGTGACCCCACCCCCCCAAGCTCTCCGAGTTCAGTGCAGTGCACAGCCCACAGATCAGGGCGAGGTGACCTGCAGCTGGCCCCATCTCCGGGGGCTGCTGTTGGGGATCCTGCTGCCTAGGCAGCGTTTCCCATTCTGGCAGGGATGGCCTGAATGTGCCAGGAGTTGTGGGCAATAGCCTGAGGCTGGAGTGGCTTTTGGCAGGATTTACTGCTGTACCCGGATGTGTGTGTGTGTCTGGGGGGGAGAGGGGATCTGATACTAATGTAAGTGTCTATAAAGCCATTCTCACGGTCCTGATGCAATGCTCAAGATAATAAGCAAGTGCGTAATTAATAACTAGATTGTGAACTAACCTCTTGCCTCAGGCTATGGTGCCAGTTTTGCACAATCTATCCCCAGGCCTGTGGGGAAGAGAGGCACAGGCCTGGTTCAGGTGTCTGGGCAGGGCGACCAGCCCCCAGACTCTGGAGCTCCAGAGGAAAGAAGGAATTGGTGGGAGGGGCCCATCTGCTGGGCTCCCAGGCCAGGAAATGGAGGGGTAACAAGCCACAAAAGCTATATCCTGGATTTTGTTTGGTTTTTCTTTTCTTTAATTAATTTCAAAGTCCCTCCCAGGGCTGCAAGGTACAGTTGTATTGATACATGCTATTCACTTCACAAGCACAACTAGGCAAGGCTCATGGCTGCATCTACCTTTCCCTAATTTGCATGAAAGCACTTTATGGGCTGGCAGTAGCCCTGGCACCTATGGTGGACCAGGACCAGGACCAGGTACTTGGTGGGGTACACAGATCACGGACTCTGGAGTTAGGCTTGGGCTTGCTGGCCTCACTAGGGGTAAACTTGGGGCAAATGACTTTGCTGAGCCTAGGTCGCCCCCTATAAATGGGGATGTTGGTACCCATCCCACAGAGTTGTGTGAGAATCAGAGAGTGCTGAGTTTCATGCCCGTCACAGAGCAGTAAATAAACACTACCCTGGTCCATCCCCCCACCACAGTCCCCTGCCTCCAACCCCAGGCTCAGGGCCGTGGCCTGTCCCCGTCGCCCTGCCAGTCTTCCCTATCTTCCCCATCCCTCATTCCATGACAGTAGGAGTCCTGTTTTCAAAGCACTTGCACAGACACCTTCCACGTGCTCCTCACTACTCTGAGCAGCGGACAGGAAGGCGTCAATTCTGCACTTCATAGGACGAGGACACAGCCCTGGAGAGGTGGCTTACCAAGGGTGATGTGGCTACAGAGTGGCAGAACTGGACCACAACCCAAGGCCCACACCCTCGGTGCTGAGCTCCCCAGTGGTCACACAGGGTAGGGGGTGAGGGCTCTAGAATTTTACCAACACCTTCCCAGAATAAAGGAGGGGAAGGCCGGTGTCTCCTGAAATCCACACATTGACAACCTGTTCTCCACCCTCCCGGCCCTGAGCGGATGAGCAGCAGAGAGCGAAGGGCTAGGAGAAGCCGTTGCACTAGCCTTGGCGGGAAGCAGATCACCATCTCTGTCTAACTGCCGGGGCTGCCCCAGGAAGGCTGGGCCCAACCAGAGAGATGCCGAGATCAGACCACAAGCAGGGGCCTGACTGTGATGTGAGGCTGTGATAGCATCTCCAGGGCCTCCCAGCTCTGGGACAGGCCCTCCTCCCTCACTAATCAAGGCCTCCAGCCCCCCTAACTCTGCTCAGGGCATGTTATGTTTAGGTTATTTCCAAGTCACTCAACCGCTTGGGCCCTGTCTCACCGTTAGTGTAACGGCAGGCTCACCCTGTCCGTTGGGTGGTGCGGTCACAAAGACCACAGCTTGTTCCCATGAACATTCCTTCCTGGGCTTCATGGTTTTCAAAGTGGTTTCATGTGCAGCGTGTCATTTGGTTCTCATGATGACCTTGGGAGACAGGTAAAGGACTGAAACGTAAACTTGGAGAAATAGAAAGTGACTTGCTAGGGCCACACAGCCATACGAGCTGGAGCCAGGCCTGACCCCTGGCCCTCTGGCCATGACTGCTTCTAAGGAAGGTGAGCCACGGGCGCACAGGCTGCTGGGTGCTGGGACCGGAGCGCAGGGAGACAGACAGCGCTCTGCCTCTGCTCCCCGAGAAGTCTTTGGTAAAATGAACCTTTTCTTCCTTGGAAGGAGCAGGGCAGTGGTGGGGTCTGGCTCCGCCCTCCCAACCCCCCAGAGATGGTGGAGGAAGGACCAGGAGAGGGACGGGGGCATCGAGTGTCACCCTCTGCACGGAGCCCCCGCCTTGACCTTAGGACGGCAGCCCGACCTCTCCTGCTCTTGGTGTCCTGTTCACCACAGCACCCCAGCTTTTGCGAGGCCTGAGCCTTTGCATTTGCATTTTGACTCTTGCCACTTCTCTCCACAGCCCGCCCCCAAGGCCGCCTCGATCTTGAGGCTCCATCAACCCTGAGTCTCTGCCAAGAAGGGGGAGACTCCCAAGGTGATTATAAGCTCCCTGGAGAGAGAGGCCTGTCATTAAGAGCAGACTTTCCACATCCTCAAAGCAGCTAGCTCTGCTGTTTTTTTCTGAGAAGAATCTATCAGAGCTCTTGTAGGCTGCTCTACGGGGACCGGCAGTGCGGACGTGGAACAGCTTCTAGGAGGAAAGCGGGTGCCTAGGGCTCCTCCCTAGGGTAGGTTACCTTTGTCTTTGAGAGCTGATGTCCCAGAGGTTAAGCCATTTAACCTCCCCCCGCCAGATTCTAGAAGAAAAGCAAAGGGAGGTCCGAGGAGCTGCAGCAGGGCAAGGGGCTCCGTGGGGCACCCCCGTGGGGGGCCTTCTTCAGAGGCTTACAGATGTGCAGCTGCCCCCAGTGTCTCTCTGGACTCGGGGAGGATGGTGCTGCCTCCATGACCAGGGCTGAGACAGGGCTTTCCACAGCGAGCAACAGAGAGCCCTGAAAGAGGAGCGGTCCCCAGGGGCCACGCTGTCCCTCTCCTTGTCTCCAGGCAGCCTCTCAGACCTGCCCTTTCACTTTTTAAAATCAGCTAGGGGTCCGCGTACATTTTCTTTAAAGGGTCAAATAGTAAATATTTTAGGGACCGTCAGGTGGCCTCTGTCACAGCTCCACTCTGCCCTCGTAGCACAAAAACAGCCACAGACAACACATAAACAAGTGGGCATGGCTGTGTTCCGATAAGCTTTATTTATGGACCCTAAAATTTGAATCTTTCATACAATTTTCATGTGTCAGGAAATAGTCTTCTTTTGATTTTTTTTTAACCACTTAAGAATGCAAAAACCGTTCAGCATTCATGAGCCATACAAAAACTGGCAGTGCCCTGGACTTGGCCTGAGGGTGGTAGTTTTCTGTTTAGTCCCCCATTAGAGTTGTCCTGTGTGCCAGCCTCCTTAAATAAAAATGATAAAGCTGATTAAAGAAGTGAAGAGGTTAGTGTGAAAGAGCACCTAGGCTCTATTTTACTATCTTTGGATAACCATGTGGATTTATTTTTAAACCAGGACTTATTCCATATCTATTTTGTGCTTTCACATAATTCTCTCATCCTCACCACAATCTTATGAAGCCAAGTGGTAGCATTTCTATTTTACAGATGAGGAAAATTAAATGCAAAGAGGTAAAGCAACTTGTCTTGGGCTGCACAGGTAATACATGGCAAAGCTGAGCTGCAAACTTATACTCGGTTTCCTAGTCTCTGCAGCCAGCATTCTGCCCACACTATGGGCCTCTCTCAGCTCAACTACAACCTCAGAGGATCCATCTGTCATCCAACAAAATATTGGTTAAGCCCCTTCTAGATGCTGGAGACACACTATAGGTCCTTACATCTTGCAGTATACATTCCAGAGGGAAACCACACAGACTCGTGGCTAAATAACTTCAGGTGGCTATGAAGGAAGTAAAACAAGATGATGAGTTAGAGGGCCTGTGGGGAGGAGATGGGGAGGGAGGTCAAGGAAGAGAGGACCCTCTGAGGAGGTGACATAATGAGCTAGATCTGGAAAATTAAGGAGGCGCCCATCCCAGCAAGATCTGAGAGGAAAGGACTAGGAAAATGGAAGAGCAAATGCAAAGGCCCTGAGGCAGGACCAGCCTATGACGCAGATGAGCGCAGGAATGGAAAGAGAGCCAGGGGAAGAGAAGGAGGCAGAGATGGGGTTGGGTAAGTGAGCAGAAACCAGACTGTGTGGATTTCGTTCTTGGGCAACAGGAGGACACTAGAAGGAACCAAGCAGGGGAGTGAGGTGATCTCATTTATGTTTTTAAAGAACACTTTGGGAGGTCTGAGTTTGGCAGGGAGAAGTATCAATAACTCCAGCGAAAAGAGTGATGATGGTGCGAAGACATTTGGAACAGGACCGGACTTTTGCTGTGACCACGGGAGTGGCCTGGAGGGCCCTGAACGGGGTGGGAAGGGCTCCTTGGGACCGGCCACACTCAAGGGGAGCTCTGCCTCCATCTCCCCTCTCCTGTCTCCCCCACCACCCCCACATTTGAGGAGACCCAAAGGGTCAGGGGAGAGAGAACTGGCAGAGTGAGAAGACCAAGGCAATTGGAAGGGCCGTGGTCTGTTACCCCCTGCCCCCCAACTACCGGTTTCAAAGGCCGGGGGCTCTTCCCGGCGCACCTCTGGACCCAGCCTGGTCCTGGGCGGCGCCAAAGGCAGGATGGGAACAGGGAATGGGGTGTCAAGAGCCTGTGATCTCCTTCTCTTCCTTGTTCAAAAGAAACAAGAGTAGGAAAAAGGAAAGGAGGGTTCTGTTTCTCCCTTTCTGGTGGCCTAGGGCTGGGGATAGTCCCATGATGGGATCAAAAGGTTAAGCATCTTTGTCAGATCAAAGGCCGGGCTGGGAGGAGGGCTGTGCAGGGGCCAGGCAGTTTCTGGAAGGCGTTGGAGGCACCAAGGACTTTGGCTGCTTGGGGTTTGGAATTTGAAGGGAGGGGTAGGTTAGTGGACAGTTTGCAAGGGTTTGGCGGGGAAGGCATTCTATCCAGTAGCCATTCCAAAGAGGGATGCCCACTGTTCATCTCAGGCCTTTAATAAAGCAAGGATAAGCTCATCTTGAAAGTGGAAAAAACCAGCATGCTGTATCCAGCCAAGTGGTAGTGAAACTGGCGATCCCTTGGGCCAAGTACCATTTGCCGGGTCCTGCTCTACTTGGAGTCAACGCTGATGCTGAAGAGAGGCGCCTCATCTAAGGCAGTCCACTGCTGGGTCCAACGTCTCTACCTTTGCTCAGATCCTCCCTGTTACTCTTATGCCCCCCAACAGGCTTCCTTTAAGCCAGACTCCTGAGGTCTCTCCGATTAGCCCCGCTCCAATATCTATTTCCCCTTACCTCTCTTTAGGGAGTGGAGGCAGGAAGGAAACGAACATTTATTCCGGGGCTGCTGTGAGTCAAGAACTTTATATACCCTGTTTTTCTTTACTCCTATTACTCTTATGAGAAAGATACTTATCTTCATCTTACTGATTGGGAAGTGGAGTCTCAGACATTTAAGTACCTTGCCCAGAACTCCACAGCTAAAAAATGGTGAAGGCAGGATATGAATCAGATCTGCTTCCCAAGCCCCTCTTCTCTTCACTCTTAGAGCTGCCTCAGCATCCCCATGACTTCCTTGTGTATCTTTCACACTGTCATAGGCTGCTTGTCAATTGTTCTCATCCTCACCACAATCTTATGAAGCCTTTTGTTTCTATATAGAATCTTGCCCTCCTTGTCCCAACTGCTTAATGCCAATGATGACCATGTGTCTTTTGGTCAATTCTTTCTTCAGACGGTGCCTTGATTTTTGGTTCGTTGTTGAGGGTAACTCCTCTCATGCACCATAATCCTCCCGTCCTCCCTCACTCTCTCCTGGATGAAGTGCTATAGCAGATTGTCCTCAGTCTCCAAGGAGCATTGACTGAGGATCCACTGTGTGCCCACTCGATGCTGTCACTGGATAGAAAAACCACATGATGTTCACATAAAACCTGGTCACAAAAGTCCATAGCAGCCTTATTTGTAACAGCCCCAAACTGGAAACAACCCAAATGTCCTTCCAAAGGTGAATGGTTAAATAAACTCTAGTAACAACATACCATGGATTACTACTCACCAATAAAAAGGATAAAAAGGGATGAATTATTGATGCACACAACAACTTGGATGGATCTTCAGGGAATTGTGCTGAGAGAAAAGCAAATACCGAAAAGACACATGCTATGTGATTCCTTTTATATAACATTTTTTGAAATAAAACTTTAGAAATGGAGCACAGAATAGTGGCTGCCAGGAATGGTGGGGGAAGGATGGTTATAAAAGGGTGACACAAAGGATCCTTGTTCCCTGTCATGTTGTAACTTCAGAATCTGGATTGTGACAGCTCCAACATACACAGGCGATAAAATTGTATAAAACTAAACACACACACACACACACACACACACACACACACACACGCAAGCACAGGCACAAGTAAAATGGAAAATCTAGATAAGTTTGGTGGATTGTATCAGGGTCAATATCCTGGTTGTGATATTATACTATAGGTTTGCAAAACGTTACCTTTGGCAAAAACTGGGCAAAGTGTACAAGGAATCTTATTGTTGTAACTGCATGTGAATTTGCAATGATCTCAATAAAAATTTCAAATATGGGAGAGAGAGAGAGATCTCCTGCCTTCAAGGGGTTTACAATCTCTACCGTGTCCTCTGTGTCTTTTCTCTGCCTCTTTATCCCACTCTGCACTGAATGTAGTTGAGGCATAATGAATGAGTGGGCTGATCTTCTTCACGGAGGAGATTGCTGAATGGCCTTTGAAAGGCCACAAATTCAGGTTAATCTTCACTCCTCTTCCTGATTTCTCCATTCCCAATTTCCTCACACAACATCGCCGACCAGGGATCAAACCCGCGGCCCCTGCAATGGAAGTGTGGAGTCTTAACCACTGGACCACCAGGGAAGTCCAACTTTGACATTTTTAAAAAGGAGAATTGGGACTTCCCTGGTGGTGCAGTGGTTAAGAATCTGCCTGCCAAAGCAGGGGACACGGGTTCGAGCCCTGGTCCGGGAAGATCCCACATGCTGCGGAGCAACTAAGCTCGTGCTACTGAGCCTGCGCTCTAGAGCCCATGAGCCACAACTTCTGAGCCCGTGTGCCACAACTACTGAAGCCCACATGCCTAGAGCCCATGCTCTGCAACAAGAGAAGCCACCACAATGAGAAGCCCGTGTACCGCAATGAAGACCCAACGCAGCCAAAAATAAATAAATGAAATAATAAAATAATAAAAATAAAAGGAGAATTGGAGGGAGAGGCTCTTAGAACCTTGGGGTAGCCCTGAGATTAAAGGGTCAGAGAAAGGCGACAGAGAAGAGGTGGAGAGATGGTCTCTCGTGTGGCTCGGCACGGCCCAGCTCCCTCCCAGCTGAGCAGCTTCCTCCATCTCACTGCGGGTCTTGCAGAGACTGTGGCTCTTGGGATCTTTCCTCTCTGTGTCTCTCTGCGCCCGTCCGTCTGTCTGTCTGTCTCTCCAGTGGTGGAAAGAGGAAAGGTGCCCGTAACCCTCACATCCTGGAATCTGCCTCATGAGTAACCTTTGCAGGGAAGCAGCAGCCCAGCTGTTTCCCGCTCCCATAACTGCGCCTCTGCATCCCTCTCACAGAGAGTCCCACGAGGGGCTGTTTTCTAAAACCACCTCCCAGGGACTGTGCTGATGGCGGGAGGGCCTGGGGGAGAGGAAGATCTGGCAGCCCTGTCCTGGGACCTCAGCCAACCTCCCCCGCCCCCCCCCCCCCCCCCCCCCGGTTATCCTCCCTCCCTGCCCTCCCGCGCACCCCCTCCCCCAGCCAAGCTTGCAGCAGCCTCCCAGCAGCTGTACACAGCCGGGGTGGGGACAGCCACACTCCCTCTCACTCCCAGGCAGCAGCTGAGGGGCTGTGAATAAACAACTCAACTTCCTCAGGGTCCTTTCTACACACAGCCTGTATCCACCACCTAATCACATCCTTTGCTTGGGTTTCCTCAAAGCATCCATGTCACATCACAGCCAGGCCCAGTGGCAGTTGCAGGGGCTTCTGCCTGGAGAAGGAGACAGTCCGTGCCTCCGGGCTGGGCTGGGCGCTCCTGGAGAGGCCAGGGAAGGCAGAGAGGACTGCAAGCAGCTGCTTCCTTTCTTGTCCTTCCCATGATACCCATGAAGAGGGGGCACCAGAGACCTGGGTTTCCCAGCTCGGTGGAGAATCTATTTCCTTTCATAAAGAGGCATGTAATTAGCCCCGGGGAAATGGGAGGACCCCGCAGTCAACGCGTCCTTTGGCTACATTGACAAGAGAGGAGGGGCTCCAGAGGGATGAGAAGCCCCCACTTCCAGCCTCCCAGCCTCCAGAACACAGAAACACTTGAGGCTCTGCCTGTTTCTCTCTTATACATACACACACTCAAAAAAAGAAATACTAGGTGTCCTAGAATATATGGAATACCTCTGAAATCTAGTTGAATTAGGAGCACGCCGTGATGGGTTCGGGAGGCAGGCAGACGTGGGGCCTGCCAGCCAGAAACAACTTCCTAGAGGAAGGTGCTCCCTTGGGGTCTTTACCTCCCCACTCCCTGTTTCGTGTCGCTTTCCTCTCACCACCAGCTCTTCCCCCAAGCCTGAGACCCCACAGGCCTGCGCTAGGCTGGCAGTTGTAGCCTGTCCACCGAGGTGTGCCTGAAACTCCAGGCCTCCCCACCCCAGCCCTCCCTCCTCTATAGGAACTGCAGCATCGGAAGGGGAGGGCTGAGTGGGAACTCACACCCTTCCCAACCATCCCCCCTCCTCCCCAGCCCACATTGTTATTGCCCTCTTTCCTAGTCGGAGCCTCGATATTAGATGTTTCTCCATGTTTGCACCATGCACCACCCCCACTGCCTAACCAAGGAGATCTGACCAGCCAAGAGAATGTTGTTCCGAGGCAGGCCTGATCTGTGCCCTTCCTGGACGTTAGGGCATTCCAACAGAGACCCCTGTCTGGCTCCATCCACAAGTACCAAAATGTACATAAGAAGCCTGCTGTTTGCCAGCTATTTCACAGGACAAGTATAAATAAACAGACAGTGCCTGAAGCAAGGCACTTGGGAGGCACAGAGGATTGGCAGCCAGGAGCCTTGAGACAAGTTGGCTGGGTCGTTCCCAGCCCTTCCTCCCATCCCCTTATTCACCTGGACTGCACCATCATCCCACCTTCAAGAGAAAACACAGAGAAATGTAACGCCCCTCTGCAGCACGAATGAAGAGCTCTCCCGTTCGGCAACTGAGGCTGCTTCTTGTTCATCCTAGTGATGCATTATTAGCTTCTCAGCCCACACCCCTCCACAGCCCCGCCCCCCCCCCACCGGGGGAAATACCACCATGAGGCCTCTTGCTGGGCAGTTTCACTTATGGTCCTCATAATAACCCTGAGAAGTAGATGTTACTGACATAGTTAACAGTCTGAGAAAACTGAGACGCTGGGAAAGTTAAGTGTCTGGTGGTGGAGAACGAGAACTCAAACCCGGATCCCTGACTTTCTGTCTAAAGTTTTTATTTTTCTTCATTATATCACTCTTTTTCATCTATTTTTGGTCAATTCACTGCTCCCTGTTATTTGGGCTAGAGGCTGGGTATTCTGGGGAATAGCCTAATGCAATTGATCAACGTTGGCCTTAGTCAATAAAAAAGTAGCAGAAAAAAAAAAGTAGCAGAATGTTGTGTTTGTCAGGAGATGTGATCTGGAGCACATTGTTTAACCATCTCTAGACCTCAGTTTCTTCCTCTGTAAATTGAGGATAGTGATACTAACTGGACCTCATGGGACTGTTGTGAGGATTCAATGATAGCAGGGATGATAAACATTCAAGATGATTCCTTACACATAAGCACTTAAAAACAAGAGCTACTGGGACTTCCCCGGCGGTCCAGTGATTGATTGGGTAGGACTCCGCGCTTCGACTGCAGGGAGTGTGGGTTCGATACATGGTCCTGGAACTAAGATCCCGTATGCAGCACAGCAGCTCGGCCACAAAAAAAAAAAAGAAAAAGAAAAAGACTTAAGGCTGGAAGAAGAAGTACAGCCCAAATGAGTTTTCCAGGGTGAGATGTAGATTATTAAAGGATGTAACTATGTATGGTCTTCTCTTTGCTCTTTTCTTGAACATGAATATCTGTGATTTGTCAAAGACGTTTTCTTTTTTTTTTTAATTAATTAATTTATTTTTGGCTGCATTGGGTCTTCGTTGATGCGCATGGGCTTTCTCTAGTTGCGGAGAGTAGGGTTACTCTTCGTGGCGGTGCGCGGCCTTCTCATTGCGGTGGCTTCTCTTGTTGCGGAGCATGGGCTCTAAGCACGCGGGCTTCAGTAGTGGAACATGGGCTCAGTAGTTGTGGTTCATGGGCTCAGTAGTTGTGGCTTGTGGGCTCTAGAGCTCAGGCTCAAACGCAGCACGTGGGATCTTCCCGGACCAGGGCTCGAACCCGTGTCCCCTGCATTGCCAGGCAGATTCTTAACCGCTGCCCCACCAGGGAAGTCCTAGTTACTTGTCATTTAACTCTATTGCACTGATAAGAAAATGAATATGTGTATTCTCAATTAAGAATTTCATGTGGAAAACAGGAAAAGAAACAAACATCCCATAACAAAGAAATCTCTTTTGAAAGTCTGATTGACACACGCAAGAACTGACTTGGTCTGTCAAGTGATTAGAGAAATGGGGCTCAAGAAGGCGGGCTCCTTATTCTTCATGCTGGCCCTTCACCATTGGATGCTTTCCTATTGAGAACCTGCCTTGTTTGTCTGTCTGCCCCCAGCCCGCATTCTGACTCTACAAGAATGTTGTGAAAGCTAAGCCCGGTGCGGGGTGGGGGGGGGGGGTGTGTGGGAGAGAGCTATCCCAGTGTACAGCTAAGTTTTCTTAATACCATACTCTTAAGAGGGAACAAAATTCCAGTTCTCATGACCTTAGATGCTGACACTTATCCAAAACGCCTAATGAGGAGGAAGCATGTGTCATGCACATTAACAGAGCTCAGAGACGCTAACTGGGCTGAGAAAAGTGAAAATTTTACTCAAGCCCAGATAACCAGTTCTATCTCCTTAGGCAAGATAGCACGACAAGGGGGACTTTCAGCTTCTGGGAGTTATCTTATCTACACAAGAAGCACAAATGGTGTTCTTAAAAATCTGATGGAAGAGAGTATTACAAGATAACAGGCTGCTGACCAGAATTTCAGTATCTGTACAGTCCGACTGTTACTCAACTTATATAAATCAAACTTTTTAAAAAAGGCCTCTGGACTTCCCTGGTGGCGCAGTGGTTAAGAATCCCCCTGCCAATGCAGGAGACACGGGTTCGATCCCTGGTCCGGGAAGATCCCACATGCCGCAAAGCAACTAAGCCCGTGTGCCACAACTACTGAGCCTGTGTTCTAGAGCCCCCGAGCCATGACTACTGAGCCCGCATGCCACAACTACTGAAGTCCTCGCGCCTAGAGCCTGTGCTCCACAACAAGAGAAGCCACCGCGATGAGAAGCCCGCGCACCGCCACGAAGAGTAGCCCCCGCTCACCTCAACCAGAGAAAACCCACGCACAGCAACAAAGACCCAATGCAGCTAAATAAATAAATAAATACATTAAAAAAAATAAAATATAAAAAAAAAAAAAAGGCCTCTTCCCTATCTGTTGAAATTGGGTCTTTTTCCCCCACAGACTGAAGAGAATTTGTGGGGGAAGAGGGAGGCATCCATCTTGCAGCTCATCCCTGGGGTTCGGTTGCAAGATGCTCTTCATCTGTAAAGATGAAACAGAAAAAGAAACAAACATCAGGGTCTCCTGATACGGGTCCTCCACAGAAAGCATCCTAGTGAGGCTCCAGGATCATGAGAACACAGGCTATCACACTGCAACAGTAAAACAGTTCAGTTGAGCCCCAGGGTTCTGTCCCTGCTAATGGCTCCTATAGACAGTGTTGTGGCTTCCTTTCTGGTATTAAACTTGAAAAACCAAAGATACAAAAATATAGTGATTTCATACACCAGAAATATGCTCTTGACAAGTATTTCTAATCAGTTTTCCAGTGAAAATGAGTGTTCCCTCATTTGAAATGTATGTCCCATAACTAGGAATATAGTTTGTAACCACTGGGTGGAATTATTTTTCCTATGAGAAGCTGAAGAAACACTTGAACGCCAATCAGTTCTGTGTACCTCCACTATTAAAAAATCCTTTCACTAGAGTAGGTGACTTGGGAATTACAGTCACTCTTCCTTCCCCTCTAAAGCCACCCTACATTATGGACTGGTTAAAGTTTACCCTTCTGCAAAGAGTGTTCTCACTAATAAATAACTCATTTGTACTTCAGAGACAAAGCTAAAGGGATTTCAGTTCTGCAAGAATAAGGGTTTCACCGGCCCTGTACCTTGCCTAGAGGTACTTTGCTGCTTTTGTTTGAGGCCGGTTAGTCTACAAAGCCAGCAGCAACTTAGGTTCCAGGTGTTACGTGCACACAGCCTCATTCATGCTCACAGCGTCTCTTTGAAGAAGAGGAAAGTCAGTCTCTTATTATCCCCATTTTATAAAAAGGAGAAAGAGGCATGGGGTGTGGAGAGATGGGGGGCTGGGTGGGTAAGTGACTAGCCCAAGATCACTCTCTAAACAGATCTGCTTCATCCACAACCAGCCACAAAACTTCTCTTAAAGCAGGTCTCAAGATGAGGAAAGGCGATGGGGGGCTTCAGTAAGACAAACTCATGCTTTAGTAGGTGTTACGTGCTATTCTCAACTCTGCTGTTAACACCTGTTACTTTTTATACAGGTCACAAGCATTTCCTGGAGTAATCCCATTTTAAATATTTCACGCTTTAGTTCCTTAAACTATAAAAATATCACAGAAATGCTAATACTCTGAGATCCAGACTGTATCTTAGACTTTTTTCCTAATGAGGAGTAGGACAAAACTCTTCATCACACCACAGGTCCCAATTTTGCGTTCGGAATATAGTCACCATAATTTTCATTGTTGAAAGTTGCTGGCTAATCCAGAGGTGAACTCTAGAAGCAACAGATGTACTAGGAACTCCCTTTTCTACCATCTGGCATTAGGAGTGTGTCCACGCTTAGACTTGGATCTCCCAGAGCGGGGCATCTGCTTCTCAGTGACTGCTCAGTGCTGTTGACTTCTTCGGAGTGAGTGGCCCATGAGCCAAATATTAGGTCTTATTGCTTCACTTGAGGGCGTGGGAAGAGAATGAGGGAAAGCAAGATGAGAAAAGGAGTGACCTGCTTTGCAATAACCCAAGAGTGGCCCATTGTGCAAGGTCTAGGGCAACAAGCACTCTCTTAGACTAGGCACCGTGTATATCCTGCACACCTGAAGTCACAGCAGCAGTGCCCTACAGTGGAGCTTTGGAATCTAAGTTCTGCATTGGTCCAGGTTTACCAGGAAATGCTATTTATCTTGTACTTGGGCCAACTGTGTGACTCTCTACAGGACAGCTGGTTCCCCAACCACTTCTAGGGCTATCTGGTTCATGTATAAACAATATATTTACCTCAGAAACACTAACGCCATAGAAACTGTTCATTCACAAAAATAAAAGAAGGAAAAGAGAGATAGCGGTGTATTAGGTCAGAGGCAGGAGGAAAAGACCCAACAGGAGGAGCCTGGAGTTTGTAACTGAGATGTGGCATGCATTAGATATGAAGTTAGGTTACTGAAGCCCCAGATTATGTTCCAAGATCTAAACAGAATGTTAGCTGAGTCCTCTATGACTCCTAAAGACATTTAGTGCCTTCAAAAAGAGCTTTGCTATTTCATTCTTCTTAACTACTTTAGATGTAAAACCATATTTTTTAAATGATCAGTACCTTATTCCATTAGGTCGTATTAGAGGATCAATTTATAGTGACAAAGTGAGGAACCAGTGTATGTGACTGCCTCTATACACTTTTTGGGTAAAGACAACTGTTTCACGATCTACTTTTTATTAATTATATCACTATACACATTGAGTTCATTGATGAGAATCAATTTTTATCACATAACCAATCATCTAGAGTTACCAAATTGGTAGTTACCCTAAAATTTAGGCCATCGTTTTTCTTGTTCCAGTGACTTTCTACCTCCTTCAGAGCCTTACCTAACTCATCCGCCCTAATCTCATGTCAGGAGAGCCTTATGTATTCTTGTTCCTAGTCAAGGTGGAAAAAGTGTCATCCATTAGACACATTACATTCCACATTGGCCAAGGAAGTGGTCTTACACATTCTATTAAAAGGGTTTGTGTGTGTGTGTATGCCTATCTCTCTATATGTGTATTCAACTTAATAGCTAAAACATTACCAATAATAATAATATATATGTGATCTTCCTTGATCTACTACTTATTCCTTAAAGATAGACTTTTATTTTTATTTATTTATTTTTAAATTAATTAACTTATTTATTTTTGGCTGTGTTGGGTCTTCATTGCTGCATGCGGGCTTTCTCTAGTTGAGGCAAGCGGGGGCTACTCTTCGTTGCAGTGCGCGGGCTTCTCACTGCAGTGGCTTCTCTTGCTGCGGAGCACAGGCTCTAGGCGCACGGGCTTCAGTAGTTGTGGCTTGCAGGCTCTAGAGCGCAGGCTCAGTAGTTGTGGTGCACGGGCTTAGCTGCTCCGTGGCATGTGGGATCTTCCTGGACCAGGGCTCAAACCCATGTCCTCTGCATTGGCAGGCGGATTCTTAACCACTGCGCCACCAGGGAAGTCCCAAAGTTAGATTTTTTAAAATAAATTTATTTATTGCATTTATTTTTTATTTTTGGCTGTGTTGGGTCTTCGTTTCTGCACGCGGGCTTTCTCTAGTTGAGGCGAGCAGGGGCTACTCTTCGTTGCGGTGCGCGGGCTTCTCACTGCGGTGACTTCTCTTGCTGCGGAGCACGGGCTCTAGGCACGCAGGCTTCAGTAGTTGTGGCGCACAGGCTTAGTTGCTCCGCGGCATTTGGGACCTTCCTGGACTAGGGCTCAAACCCATGTCCTCTGCACTGGCAGGCGGATTCTTAACACTGTGCCACCAGGGAAGCCCCCAAAGTTAGATTTTTAAACAAATCACTTCTGGGTGCCAACTTAGAGCTAAATCGAGGCAAACTATTACTTTTAACATTTTATATTATCATATTTTTAAGTAATTATTTTCTTTACTAGGATGTAAACTCTGGCTGCACTCTCATTCTCTGACCTCAGAATCAACACAGCATTTATTTCACTATATTTGTCCAGGACTTTAATATTGAAACAGGGGTTACACCCATGAGCAATGCTGATTTCTCCTCGTGGTGGCCCAGCCAAAGCATCTCGAATGGGTACCTGTCCATTCTACTAAAATAATGGAGGGAAAGAGAAGCATGCCAGCAAGATAAAGGAACACAAGGTACCATGTTACTTTGAAAAGAAGTCTCAGTATTGCTGTACACGAACATGTTACCAGTGCTGCTTGTGCAGGAGATGAGGCTTTTGAGCTGGAGGGCAATTTCAAAAGGCAACACCTGTTTCCAAACGGGGCCAAGAGTTCACAGATGCATTTTTTTTTTAAACGTCTTTATTGCAGTATAATTGCTTTACAATGTTGTGTTAGTTTCTGCTGTATAACAAAGTGAATCAGCTATACATATACATAAATCCGCATATCCCCACCCCCTTGCGTCTCCCTCCCTCCCTCCCTATCCCACCCCTGTAGGTGGTCACAAAGCACAGAGCTGATCTCCCTGTGCTATGCGGTTGCTTCCCACTAGCTATCTATTTTACGTTTGGTAGTGTATATATTGTCAGTGCCACTCTCTCACTTCGTCCACACATGCATTTTTGAAATCTCAACATATACTTTCATCTTTTAGAATTGTTAAAAGGGAACAACATAAGCAGACAGATGTGCATGAATCAAGATCCTATTTTTGCACTTGAAATCAGAAAATATTGCTGCTGCATACACTAGGATGTTAAGTGGGCACACTGATCACAGAACATCCATCTCTAACCCAAGCAGGTGGTAGAGTGTCCTGATAACCTGTGGTCGCTGAGCCCAGGAGTCGGTATCTAAAGATGAGACGGGGTAAGCAATGGTCCCAGTAGCTAAGTATATGGAGGACAAACACCGCCCTCTACTGGCAAAGGATAAGGGTGGTGCAGTCAAGATGACATATTTTCCTCTGTATAGCCATTACCTTAAAACATAATCAAAAATTAAAAAGAAATTAAAGCTTTTACATAAGTTGAAGCTTCGTATGCAGGGACCACAGGGATTTTCAAGTAAATTTAAGTATTTAATGAGAAATTTTCTTATCTCATTGAAAAGACATTTTTCCCATTAAATCTTTGATGTAACTCATTGGACTGGTTCAAGTATCACTGTTACTTAGTGATACTGAACAACAGCAATATGTTCAAAAGTTTATTATCAGTAGGAAGCCCCAAGGGATGCATTTACATAAGATAACGGGAGCTGGTTTTAGAACCAACAGCTGTGACAATTTAAAGAACGACCTGATTCAAGCCTTGTACCATATACTAGCCACGTCAAATCACATCCTGAGCCAGTTTATTTTCTACAGAATTGGAGGAACAACACCTGAGCAGTCACAGTTGCTGGGAAAACTCAATAAGGTACTGTGTAAATAAAAAAGCTTCATAAACTGCAAAGTGCTGTACAGCTACAGGGTTAAGTTACTGTAGAGTATCGCTCATGGATACGAGTCGAGTGAGGGAGTTCCAAATGTTTTTTACCAAACCCAACCTCTATGAGTCTGTTTGTCTACCTGATGGTTTTTTTCTTTTTTTAAATTTATTTATTTTTTACTTTATTTTTGGCTGAGTTCGGTCTTTGTTGCTGAGTGCGGGCTTTCTCTACTTGCGGCGAGCGGGGGCTACTCTGTTGCGGTGCGCAGGCTTCTCATTGCAGTGGCTTCTCTTGTTGCGGAGCACGGGCTCTAGGCACGCAGGCTTCAGTAGTTGTGGCTCGCGGGCTCTAGAGTGCAGGCTCAATAGTTGTGGCGCACGGGCTTAGTCATGTGGGATCTTCCCCTACCAGGGCTTGAACCCATGTCTCCTGCATTGGCAGGCAGATTCTTAACCACTGTGCCACCAGGGAAGCCCTACCTGATGGTTTCTGAAGTCCTTTAAACCAGACTCTATTTCTTCAGCATTGTACTAAAACAGAAATTTGATAATGTTAATCATAAAACATCTGAAGATTATGAGGAAAAGTGGCTGGTTAACGTTCTTCTGAAGTAAACTTTGACCTGGGACAAACAACAATGTAAGAAATAAATGCCAAGTTAGCTAGTCACTAAAGGGTAACAGCATGCAAAAAGCACTTAATTTCAAAGCCAAGGTGCGTTTGTATGTTAATTACAATATTCAGATGACAAGGCAAGAATGTAAACAAGGGGAAACGTTGAAAAGGATAAAATTCCTAATAGCTACAGTATCTTGTACCATATTCTCCATCTAAGAGATAATACTTAACTATAAATTGCAAGATAGGGTAGTTTTTACAGGTATTTGAAATTGAATGCAAATGTCTGTTTTACAAGTATGAACACTATCCTTTATTATATATGATTATTTAAAAATTTTTCCCTCCGTAAGACTTCATAACCTGGACATGAACATGAGAAACAACGCGAACTAGGGATCCTGATGCACCAAGCCCAGTGCTCCCCTGATTAATCAAAAGTTAACGAATATACATACTGCCTCTCTTGATTCCTTACTCTGAAGTACTAATTAAGACAAGGCATACTTTTCTTGTTACCAACACCAGTGATGGTCACTGCTAATTTCTAAAGAATTCATTCAGATAGTGGGTTCCCCCTGAAGTCAGGCTGGACCGGGAGCTGACAGACCAAGGTGACCAGCTGTATAGTAAGTCAGTGTATTTGCTTGAGAGTATTACAAGAAGTACACAGAGCACGCATCTGGGTTACAAAAGCCCTTTTATAAAGCCATTTTTAAACAAAACAAAAAAAAGTTTACAAAAGAAAAAAAGATACAGAAAAAGAATAACTTGCTTCATGTGTCCCAAAAAAGAGAAAAAAATAAAAGGGACAATGCCAACATGCTCAACAATAAAGGGTTCTTTTTCTTATTTTTTAATACAAAATACAAGCAAAGGATACATATACTTAAAACAGAGCTCAGGAACAGACACGCAGTCCTGGAAACCCTTCAATAAGAGAAAGCAGGAATTTGTTTTTTTCTTTGTCTATGTAGATACATACAGAGACTGGGATATGTAAAAATTAAGTATCACAAAAGACCATCACACAAGTCTACCAATGCATGTTGCATCTATAATTCACGAACATGGTCAACAAAATCATGTTCACTTCAACCCCTTTTCATTTAAATTAAAAAAAAATTTTTTTTAAATAAAGTGGTTACATTCAAACTTTAACTTCCTTAGTACCATGCTGCAGATTTCAGCACTGTTAAGGTATTGCAAGAATGCCCAACCCTCGGTGTCTGATCACATGTACCCAGCAACACTGCAGTATTAAGGGATGCCCTGGTCTCAGCCCAAGGACAGTTAAATACATTTAAGCAGGTTCTTCTCTTTTACCCTTCCTGCTCAGAACATAAAAGGTTAAGGACTACAATTAAGGAAGACTGGGAATTTTAGAGCCGGCAAAATGAAGTCTGAAAGATGAATCAAGGTGAACAATTACTGAGAACCTGGCTGCTGCTTAACCTGGCAAGTCTTAAGTCTTTCCTTCAGCCTTGAGGGAATCAGGTGTATAAGGTTTGCTGCAACATGTTCTTGGTAAACAAACTAAGTAGAGCTCTTATTTACAAATCTTGTAACAAATACTTCTGGAGGAAAAAAAGAAAAGAATTCACTAATTTCCAGAAGACAAAGGTTTAACTGCCAGACATGTAACAAACACACACTCACACACACACCCACACAATACTTCAGGGGTTTTTATACAAGTTATTTAGGGCATAAGCTGAGTACTATACCCCTACACCCCACCAAAAAATTCCCAATTTTATCCTCCCCCCATAATCTAGAAAACCCTCCCTTCACCCCTGATGTACAAAGTGTATGCACAATGGTGGCATTCCACCAGCCACAAAGCATGCTCAAACAGATGTCACCAGCTCAGTCACTCCATTGGCATGGCAACAGGCAGGTTTACAGGATTTTTCCCAATAGTGGTTAATACACAGCACCACTGTGAATGTTGTGAATTAGGCTTTGAAAAAAAGTGTAATTTAGGGATTTGGGACTCAAAAAGACTCATTTTATATCAAGCTTATCTCAAGAAAAAGGGAAAATGAGTTGCACATTGTAATTTGGCTATGGGTAGTTTGATGTCCCAATATTCAAATAAACTAACTCCCTTTTCAAATAAACCCAGCTCCATGCACAGAGAAAAGGACAACTCTCCAACCTCAAGAGCTATCCCGTGACAAAAAGTGAGCCATCACTCCTTCTAAGTATCTGTCTGAATGCCATAAAAACCACAGGCCAGGTTTCTTCCTTTCCAAACTCCTAAAGTGGTAGTTTCTTCTCCTCAGCATAGCTCCTGGCGATGCAGACACAGAAAAAACTGCTCAAATCAAAACTCCCTTTCTTCATAAAAGCCACAAATGGCCACATGACCTTTAATAAAGCTTTCCCTGTTGCTCCTGCCTTTCTAACACTCTCAAATCATCTCCTAGGGAAAGGGAAAAAAGCACTATTCCCTTTCCTCAACCACTACTCTAAAAGCCACTTGTTACTGAATGTTCATGGATTCAAAAAAAATAATAAAACGTTAAAAAAAAAGTGTCAAGTTCAGTTTAGTTGATCATATCCACAAGAATGTCAAAAACTTTACTGGATTGTAACCTCAAATTCCACTCTTGATTAGTTACCTATAAGAAAATGCTATTTGAACCAGTAACAAGAATAAGTATTGAACTGAGGGTTGAACCTGGAGCAAACCAGTTATTGTGAGAAAAAAGAAAAAAAGTATCAAAGCTCCAACATGGGAAATCAACTACTATTCTTCCAGATTTAAAGATTTTTCACTCACTACCTCCATAAAGAAGGACACAGCCATTAATTTTCCTACATGGACTCAATAGGGCATGGAGATATGAAAGGGAGAGATGTGTTAGAAAGCAGGACAAATATACCATTACTGAAATTAAAATGTATCCTTTGGGCCCACTCCATTGATTATAATCTGAGGTGGGGAAGGCTAAAAGCAGCAGCAGGCTACAAATAGATTTAATAAGATGGAAGCTACCCATTTCTGGGGGGGTGTGGTGTGTGTGTGTGTGTGTGTGTGTGTGTGTGTGTGTGTGTGTGTGTGTGTGTGTGTGCGTGCGTGTTGGGGAGGTCTGAAAAAAAGAATCTTAAGAACTAGAACGTAGTGTCAGTTAGCATAGCTGCCGAAATCCATGTTCCAGAGGTAAACCTAACAGAGCTAACATAGAGAATTGAGATAATACAAACAAGCACGTTCAAAGTGAATGTCCCACTTCCTGAGCACTGCAAAACAAGACAGTGAATGCTACTGCCACCTCACCATAGGCACACTAGAGAAAGAGGGCATTTAGTCAAGGGTGGTGCCAATGGCCAGTCACTATCAGCTTATCGCTTGTAACCTGTTCTGACATCACTATCAAGCCTGACTATTGAGCACCTGTTTCCAGTTGAGACACCACAGCTGTCCTATTGGCATGCATGATTTGAGGGGAAGACCAGAGTGTTTTAAATCATTAGCAAAAAGTGGAGAAAACAAAGGTCATTCAGAGCCTGTCTTTCTTGGGGACACAGATCCTTTGTCCAGTCTATTAGAAATATACAATACATTTTTCAATCTCATGAATTAATCTTTAAAAAAGGGATCCTGAACAAAAAGCCCAACCAAACGCACACAAATAACCTAGAAGATGTGATTACCCCTAAAGGATGTGCATATATCACAGAGATGTTAGTGCAGATTAATATATTACAGAGACTGTGTTACATAAAATACCAAGGCTAAAGTTTTAAAAGACACTTGCCCCCAATCTTCACGAAATATAATCTAAGCACAAATGTTACTAGGAATGTAAGACTCAAAGTTATAAACCCCTAAAAATAGAAGTGCATGGTGGAAACACTGATAGGTTTTTTCAGTACGTGAACACAAACCTTCTTGTTAAAATACCTGAACAAACCCATACAGCAAATAGAATAATCTTTAACACCTCATTACAAAGTTCACAACTATAAAGTTAACCTTCATGAAAGATAATAATCCAATTGCTACTTATGTTCAAGTTTTACATTTTTGGCCGAGTACTACAATCTCCAAATTAATTCTTTAACACGCATAGTGCAACAGTGAAATGACTCTCTGCCACTGGGAGCTTTCTTGAAAAAAAAAAAAAAAAAAAATCACAGAGTAAGGATATTCCTTACAGTCTTAAAAATGAGAGTAAAAATATTCCTTAAATAACCTTTGTTCTATGAACATCTGTAAGAACCAGGTTGTCTGAGAGAAAAATATGCTGTAACTCAATAGGTAGAAAGAAAACTGCGTACGTAAATACTGAGGAAGCAAATCTAGATAAAAAGGCAGAGGTTAAATTTCACTAATTTTTCAACTTATTAGCACACTAAGACCCCCTAAACCTTGTTCCCATTAGCGCATGGTACCAGAATGTGGAGGAGCAAACCTACAGATCTGTCTTGTGACTCCCTTCATAAGGCATGTAACAAGGCTGTTATCAACTACACACAGACCTCCTGAATGCATGGTTTCTCCAGCCCCTCAGAGCCCCTTAAACTCCTGCTTTAAGCAACATGAGCAGTGAGCAAGGGCACCAGTAAAAAGATAACTGCTAACTGAATAGTGTTGGAGCAGCATTTAACATACTCCCGTCAAGCACAGGATATGAAGTAAGTGAAGAACAGAACCTGGAGAATTCATGTCCTAGAGCAGGGCTGGTAGCCATTAGTGGTGGGGCTGTGCAGTAGTGTCCTATGTACTAGCAGGAATCCAAGAGATGACTTCATACCATGTTTCTACAAAGAAATGGGAAGACAGGGGTATGAAAAGGAAAACATTCTATCCCCAGATAAAAACAGAGCATGGTTCATGGGATCTGAATGCACATTTATGGCATACAAGAATTTCAATTCTCTGTTTTCATAAAGCAAAAATGTCAAGTCTTTGTGATTGAGTTTCACATTAACTGGTACTTTATTTGCTTAAAACCTAAACATTGTCAGTTTGAGAAGAAATCCACTGTGATATATAGATCTCCCCATTTAAATTCTAGGGTTTCTTCTTTTGATCCTTGGTAAAATTTTATCCAAGAAACAGAATAGATACATATATATATTTTAAAACATGAACCATTAGAGAATGAAATAGAAAATCAAGAAAGATTTAAGTTTTGGCGGCCCTTGCTTTTTTTTTTTTTTTTTTTAAAGTTCCGTAAAGACTGTAGCAGGATAAAGGATCACTGGCTCCGAGTCTCTTAGAGATAACAAGTGATGAAATTAAAAAAAAAAAATAACCCACACCCTCAAACAAGGTCAGGTAACCTCAATTCCCTGTGCTGCCCCAGGATAAAAAACATGAATACTTTTAGTAACAATTCAGAATTCATCTTTATCTCCTACCTGCCCCATCAGTGGAAGTTTAAAGTCATGATTTTTCTAGACATCCATATTTTTGTGTATAGAATATAAACTTGAATTAGATGACAACTGGTTTTTTTAAAAAGTTCAGGTAGAGAAAGAAACAATCACTTTTAACTAAAACCTTCTATGTTTTTTGATTACTGTTTAACTTGCTACCATTTAGCAAAAAGCAAAATTTCCATAGTGTTCACCTCAAATCTTATTGCTTTACAACTGTGGCATACCCTCCATTAAAAATAAAAATGAAGCAGTCAATCCAGTGATTAATTTAACATGGCTTTCATTGGGAAAGAGGAGGAGGGAGAAGAGGGGGTCGCGACAAAGAGACCCATAGACAAAAAAGGTAAATTAAACATACAATGGTTTTCTTAAAAAAAAGAAGAAGAAGAAGAAGAAAATGTTATTTTTCAACAAAAGGAAAAAAAAAAGCATTGAAAGCCCATGAGTCAAGCCATAGCCAAAACCATATTCTATCTTAAGTAGGTTTTCTTTTTTTTTCCCCTCTTTTTTTCTTTTTTCTTTTTTTTTTCTCTTTTTTTAATAAAATCTCTCCCCAAACCATCATCACTTTTAATCCTCCCCAGACTGGGCTTCATCTTCAGACCCTTCATCCCCAGATTTCTCAGGTGGAGGGCTTGCAGATGTTTTCTTTTCAGGAGGGCTTTCTGGTTCCTCGTCATCTTCTTTGGGAGAAGGAGTCTTTTCCTTTGATGCCTTTGAAGCTGTGGGGCGACCCACTTTCCCTTTGCCTTTCACAGGGCTTGGCGTCACTGAAAGAAGAAAAATACCAATTTGGGGAAGGGAAGAAAAGCATCTTTAACAAAAATCAGCTACTAAAGAAAATAATCTGTAAGAAAAAAATCTATAAACACAACACCCTAACTTACTAAAAATGAAGGTGGGTACTGGTTTCCAAACCCTTTTAACCAACACTGTAATGTTATGTTAGCAGTAATGCTTACAATAGAGAAACAGGATGCTATAGAAACTGCACATCATCCTTAGTGGCTTGTGAAACTAAAAATTGTTTATGTTTAAAACTCAGGTGAAGAGGGGATGCAACTTAACCTGAATAGAAACTAAAGCCATCAAATAACTTCTAACAGTTCCATCATTACTAACAGTAAGACATGATGAGTAAAAGTTCTATTTGCTAGAATAAAAAAAAGCAAATCCAGCTTTCTGATTTAATCACAAACTAGCTTCAACCAGGAGAATACCTGGTAGAAACCATAAGGGCCTAAAGAAAATGAATCTATGCTGTCAAGTGTGATTTTATTTTGCTAGCACAGAGGATGGTGTAGGGATCAGAACACAGAACTTAAATGTATTACTGTAGGTGTGTATTTTCACAATTTCAAGTCTTTACTAGCTGCTGGGATTGTGATATCAGTGGGAAAAAAGGGCAGTAATAGCTATGCTGGTGGGGTGTTTCTACCACTGTACCTGACACTAACAGGTCATTCCCAAATCTTGCCTTTCGTATGGCAGTAGTTGAAGAACAGGGCTAAGCCACCAGACTTTCAGAGGGGCTGGAGTCCTTATTAATAAATAAGTGATACTTCCAGGTATAGAAGACAGGATCCTTTTATTTTTGTTAAGTACGTGGCCAATGCCAAGCCCTAATGAAGAACTTCTGTAGAGAAGGTTTATTGGTTCTTCACATTTTTCAAAGCAGTAATTTAATCTGACTTCTGCAGAGCTCACCTGTGGCCTTTAGCCTGGGTTTGGGCATTTTCTTTTCTTTTCTCTCAGGTTTGGACTTCTTAACCATCTTTTTGTTTTTCTTTTTTGAACTGCCATAGTCACTATCATCATCGTCTTCCATTAGGAAATCCTCATCACTGCCGGAATCTTCTGAGAGGAAAGAAGAATTTCAACGTCCAACTTAATGTATACAGCCTTCCAAGTGAACAAAGGGAGAGAGTGCTAAGAATGGAGAATGGATTTGGAAGTCAAACACTCTTGGATTCTATTTGCAGCTGTACTACCAATCTGGCTGGAACTGTCACTGGCCCCACCTGTAAAATGGTTTAGCACACACCATGAGGGTTACATGACTGACTTGTTTGAAGAGTACGTTGAAAACAGGAAAAGATAAGACTTAATCTGGATAAAAACTGAAGCCATCAAGTAACTTTTGGTAGTTCCATCACTCCTATATAGTCCTGATGAGACTAGGGAAATGAAACTGAACTGATTTGTTGTGTTTGGCCCAAGTATAAACAAATGAAGTAAGAAAACTACACACAAAGCAGATATACATGTAATTAATTAATCTGAGTAACCTGTGAAACATCTAAATTTAGTCAACACCTTTTTTTGCAAGGTGAGGTCTACACCCTTCTCCACCAAGCCAAAATACAAATCTTAATCACAACACCCACCACGTAACTGTTAGTCTAACAATTGTTCATTCAGTATTTGAGTAGAAATGATGGACATAATGATCATGAGAATCTCTGAACCTTTTAAAATATACAAAGATATCAAAACAGTCGTCTCTTTTAATAGTTAGTATCTAACTTAAGCGACTGATTTTAACATCGAGCATCCACAAAAACGTGGAAGTAATCGAGGTCACAAACTAAAACCATGAGCAAAGTAACAAGGCAGCTTTACGTACTCTCCTGGAATGGCACCTCATCCTCTTCTTCTTGTTCTTCTTCACTGCCCACATCTTCCATGAGCATCTCCCTCTGTTTAGAGGCTGCTTTAGAGGCTGCCTGCCGTTGCTGGCGCACATTTTTATGATCTTCTTTTTCATCTTCACTGTCCTCTGCAATATCAAAGGTATAATGCAATGATCAAAGAGTTATGGGTTTGAGAGCCGACTAGAAAAGCCGATATGAGATATAACCTGCAGCTTTATTTCATTCAAAAAGGGTAAATTTTATCCCTAAAAATTTCTACAAAATATACAAAAGAGCTAAAATTCAAAGAATGAGCTTGAATAAGACTATGCACCCACTAGTACATATAAAATAACTTAGGCATGTAGTTCTAAGTAATAATAAAGCTGAATTTAGGTGTGAGCCCATGTTTCCTATAACATACTTTAAACTTGTATCATTGCTTTGCCCTGAAATTCTCAATCCCATTCAAACCTATCTACACAGTTTTTAGAAACTAAAGTTAGAAAAGTATTTTTAAATAGTAGAACAGGGGAAGATTGTCTTCCAATGATATTTATTCTAAGATACAAAACATACAGAACCTAAAATAATGCCAAACTACTATCCTTTTCAATGAATGAGGTGTGGCCATTTCAGTTTAGAGGAGATTGAGGGAAATCTTTAAAACACATATTTAAATCAATTAGATCTCAATACAATTTTATTAAGAAAATTACTTTCATATACTATAGTTTATAAATTAAAAGTTCTTTTCAACACACAGTTGTGGTTGTGCATAAATGTGGTTAAACAACAGGATGCCAGCCTATTGGCTCTAGACCAAGTTATATTTTTATTAGTTTCTACCTACGGCCCTCCTCCTGGACTTTGAGGCTCCCTTATTCTGTTAAGGTTTAGCTGTTACTCTTCTGGAAACACTCGAGTCTTATAAGCTTTGCCATGGTCAGTGTTCAAGTCATCACTTTCACTACCCAAAACCTCACCTGAAGACAAATAGACACAGGGAACGGAACTGACTTTGGTAGACTCAAAACTAAACGCACCTCACAGTAGCTTAACACTAGTACAGAGTTATTCATCTTGAAGTGCTCAAATGCTTACAAATGTAAGAGATTCAAATTAGGATTCACAAGGCAGATGAATAAAAGCGTATGTTACATTATCACAACAGCACTAGACAGCGCAAAAGGTTAATATAATTTATTTTCAGACAATTAGCAGACTTGGAAAAAAAAACGGAACACAAAATAGCTCAGTGGAGTGAATCCAGTGGAACTCTGTCTACCCTCTACATATTAGCTAAATAGCAGTCTCATTTAAAGGGGGATCCAGGAAGGCAAAAGCAGGGGAATATAGACCACAACTAAAATGGTTGGGAGCAAGATGGAATAAACTCTCAATTCTTTTAAGAGTTACATTTTAAAAAATAAATACCAACAAGTAATCAGCATTTAACATTTAATTTAGTCAGTTCCTCATTAATTCTTTTAAGTTAGTATTCTTACAAAAAAACTTTCTCTGTGGCTACTGTTTCAAAGGACTACTTCCCAGCTAAAAAGAGTCAGATTGAAACTAATCGTTGTTTGCTTTCCAACCTGGAGTCATCACTCCCCCTTATTCTTATTATTCTATTTAGTTTGGTATCTTTTATTTGTTCATGTAAATGGTTTTCAATTTTGACTATGCATGAGAATAATCTGTAAATACTTATACAAAACAAAGCCCCAACATCCCACCTAGACCTTACTGAATGAGAAGTCCTGGGATGGGATGGATATAAGTAGGTTATAAAAACCTTCATAGCAGACTTCCCTGGTGGCGCAGTGGTTAAGAATCCACCTGCCAATGCAGGGGACATGGGTTCAAGCCCTGGTCCGGGAAAATCCCACACGCCGCAGAGCAACTAAGCCCGTGAGCCACAACTACTGAGCCCGTGTGCCACAACTACTGAGGCTTGCGCGCCTACAGCCTGTGCTCCGCAACAAGAGAAGCCACCGCAATGAGAAGCCCGCACACCGCAGCGAAGAGTTGCCCCCGCTCGCCACAACTAGAGAAAGCCCGCGTGCAGCAACGAAGGCCCAATGCAGCCAAAAATAAATTAATTAATTAATTCATTAGAAAAAACAAAAAAACCTTCATAGGGACTTCCCTGGTGGTCCAGCGGTTAAGACTCTGCGCTCCCAATGCAGGGGGCCCGGGTGTGATCCCTAGTCAGGGAACTAGATCCCGCATGCCGCAATGAAGATCCTGCACGCGGCAATGCAACTAAGACCTGGCGCAGCCAAATAAATAAATAAATTTTTTTTTTAAAAAAACCTACAAACAAAAAAACCAAACCAAAACAAAAACCAAAACAAACCGCCTTCATAGGAAACTGTAATAAGCCCCAGGATTGAGAACCACTGTGAGCTCTTTGAAGATGGAAACACATAATGTTTGTAATGCAGCATTTACCACAGAGCCTGGCATTATAATAAAACCACTTATTAAAATGTCCAATAAATAAATAGAATTACACCTATTACATTAAAAATTCTTTACTACCTGCTGAGTGAGAATCATCCTTCTTGGTCTTCACATCTTTTTCTTCTGAGTCCTCACTGTAAGCGGAAGGGGGAAAAGATTAAAAATCTTAGATCAAGATCCAAATGAACATAAATCTCTGGTATCTGACTGAAGGAGAACGTCGAAGAAAGCCTCTTTTATACATAAAATATTCAAACAGATGCTGAGGAGTGGAACTGCTTGCATTATTTCCCTACTTCATAGGAATGCTGGTGATTAAGAACAATTTTATCTACTTTTAGAAAACACTGCTTCCTCTGAAGACCCAAAGGAAAAAAAGAAGGTATCTCAACACAGGCTAAAAACTTTTCACCTATGGATAAGACCTGGTTCACGAGAACATTTACTAAGAAAAATTTTTTGTTGTCAGAGGCAAAGTATGAATATACTGAAAATAAATTATATAATGTATCAATGGTGGTAAAGTAGGCAAGTAAATGGATAGCCTCAAATATAGATGTAGAAAACACCTTTATAATTATTAAAGGAAACGAGTTTAGTTATATAAATTACAATATGCCTAAAAAATTTATCTAAAACAAAATGAAAACAAATTAATTAATTACCTCCTAATATTAATATTTAGGAGTCCAATATTTCTATACATCAGAAACCTCAACACATAGGCCTGCCTTGTATCATGGAGAAAATAAAAGCGAGCTAAAGGTCACTGCAGAGTAAAATAAGAAGTTAAGGAGCTTCAAAGTTCAATGGAAAGTTTTATAAAATAACTTTTTAGGTCACAAAGATGCACATTTTATATCTTCACAAATCTTAACTTGGAAATCTGGGTTCTAGTGTTCTGTCTTTGTCATGAATTATTTAGTTGTATGATCTTAGGCAAATCACTTGTACTCTTCAGCGCTAAAATTTTATGATTCCATGAGAAATTCTGACAAACAAAAAAAGAAAGAGTCACATAAAAGTTGATAGCTTTCTTTTCTCAAACAGCAGATCTTGTAAATCTCTTTAGTATTCCTGTAATTTACACCACACTCAAATGACAACCTATTGAACCCAAGATTCCTAAGCAAAAAGAAAAACCAAACACATTTCTTTACTAAGTAATCTGATCCAAATATACTATAATTCTGAAACCTGTGACTGTTCTATATAAATATTTTATGCAAAGTAAGCATTTAATTCACAAGTCTATTATAATGATGAAGAACGGTATCATTTCCTCTAGTTCTTTTATTATTGAGTTTATAGAGACCGTTAATCCTTGAGCCCCATTACAGTGAAGTCAAGTAAAAGCTAAACTTTTAAGTAGAGACCAACAAAAAAATCAACATTAATATTGGTCTGAGGGAATAAATGTACAAGGCACTTAATACAAATGGCAACAAAAGCTATATTTATTTCAACCATTCCTGGACACTTAGCAGAGAGTCATAAAGCCAGATGACTGCAACAAGGAAAAATTTAGGCTAGGTATCAATTATATTGATGAGACATAACAACAGGCCACGAAGATGCTCATTCCTAGGAGAAATATAATAAAATAAATATAATGAAAGATAGTTCTAAGTTGGGCTGCTATATAAAACTGGATTAGAGAGATATATTATGAAACTATGGAAAACGTGTCTCCCTACAGTATAATTTTATCTTATTTTTCCTCAAAATTTTTCCACATTTCTGAAATTCTCCAGGAAAGAAAATATTAGATGTTAGCGATTCAAGCAAACAGAAAATACTAGGTACATTTATTAATTATTATTATTTTTACAAACTTAGCGTTCTGTGAATTCAGAATGGAAAGATTTCTGCCTAGGGATTATAGTGGTTTTAGTGCTCAAAAGTAAATAACTTAGAAGAACTAGTGAGAATTATTATTTCATTTCTTTGAACTACTCATACTTAATAGTATTATGTGGAAGTGGTATAGCCTAATGGTTAAAAAAATAGACTTTGGAGTCCAACAGACATGGTTTCAAAATCTACTGGTCTATTTGCTGGTCCTTGGATAAATCACTGACCCCTCTAAGTTAATATTACTTACCCTAATAAAGGTTTTGTGAGAATTAAGTGATAATGAATATAAATTAGCATATAATAGATACTGGCACATAATAATTATAAACGGTAACTATCATCACCACCACCACCACTACCATCAAGGAGGTCTTAAAGTTATGCTACACTGAGTATGAGAGTGAATGAATGTGTATAGCTGTAAGAGCAGAGATGAAAGCTACAATACCCTGGTCTCATGAGACAATTACAGTTAAAAATACAACTCATCTGAATTCATTTATAAAACTAAGGGAAAGGAAACAGCCCAAAATGATTAAATTATTTAAACAAAGTAGAATTGACTATAGATAGTAAAACTTGGCAGGCAATGGAACTTAACATTCTATAAGCTTTAGTTATGATTCTGCCAATGATCTGTGACTGAATAGGAAAGGTCACTTATTCTTTGCCATTTCTACAATGAAAATGCCAATACTAACCTTGGGCAACAAATTATATACTTAAACAATCTTTCTACCTGTGTTGAGAGGTTTGAAGTAGCACCAAAGTCATTCTGGCATACCTGGAGCTCACCTTGGATTCCATGACCTTAAAGAGGCTAACCTCTAGACTCAGAAGCACTGTCTGAGATAAAATGAAATATGCAAAACAACATTAGGTGAATAAGCACTTTCCCAAAGTAACTGAAGATTCTACCAATTTAGAGACCAGACACTATCCTCATCTGAGTGGTGACAGTGTAAGAAGAATCAGACTTATGCCTCTTACCTATCTTCCTGTGAATTCTTTCCAGATCGCCTCTTATTTTTAGCTTCTCGGGGAGATGATCGAATTTTCTTAGCTGGAGGGCCCGAATCTCTTCCATAATCTTCATCTAAACAAAGTATTTTTCAAATTCAATGAACTATATTATGATTTTTACATGTCAAAATTACCACTCTATTTACTGATAATTCTCTCATGCTATTTAAAAGGTGAGAGGGCAGAATTTCCTAAATAATTTTCTTTCATTAAAAAAAAAATCTTTTCGGGCTTCCCTGGTGGCGCAGTGGTTGAGAATCTGCCTGCCAATGCAGGGAACACGGGTTCAAGCCCTGGTCTGGGAAGATCCCACATGCCGCGGAGCAACTAACCCCGTGAGCCACAATTACTGAGCCTGCGCGTCTGGAGCCTGTGCTCGGCAACAAGAGAGGCCGCGACAGGGAAAGGCCCGCGCACCGCGATGAAGAGTGGCCCCCACTTGCCGCAACTAGAGAAAGCCCTCGCACAGAAACGAAGACTCAACACAGCCAAAAATAAATAAATAAATAAATAAAATTAAAAAAAAAAAAATCTTTTCTACTCCAGTTCCACCTTAACTCAATCATTTCCATTTTTGCATATTACTCTCTAGTCCTCATGTGTATATTTTAATATACCCACAGTCAAATATCTCTTACTTTATATTCTACCCTTTTAATTTGTTAAAGACTTACATGTTTCCACATCTTCATATTTATTTGGAAACTATTATAGTAATATGGTTATATTACAAGCATTTTAGACTGTAAAGAACCCACAATTCTACAATCCTAACACAATTACTGTTATCAAGTAAATTACTTTTAAACTAAAGTATTATATATAGCACACTCTGGCACTTGAGGAAAATACCTCCAATTTAAAAAGTCCTATAAAACCTTAAAAAGTGACTCTTCCAAAACTTTACTACACCATCACATATAATCACGAGTATCTAGAACAGTCTGAAGCTTCAGCAATTATTAAATGGTTGGATAATTATAAATTATGGAATACCATACAACCATTAACCAACATAAACTTTTAGTAACACAAGAAAGATAAGTAGGGGTGGGGTGGGAGGGGCACAGAACTCAAAATTCTATAGCAATATGTCAACTATATTTTTAAAAGGAGAAAAAGGACAAAAAGGTTAAAATGGCCATCTGCTGGCTAAAGGACTTTGAATAATATTTCTGCCTCAGTTTCCTTATCTGTAAAATGGAAATAAAAATAGTATAATCCCATTTTAACAGGAATGATCTAAGGATTAAATGAGTAAGTGCAAACATTTAGTAAGCATTTAATAAATATCAGTATTACCTCTGGGAGGGTGGATTATGTTTTTATTCTTCTTTATACTTGCTGCATTTTCTAGGTTTTCCCAAGGTACATAGTATTATGTTTATAAAGTAAAAGTAGATTTTAAAAAAATAAAGGAAAAAGAATAGTAAACACATCTGGAAAATGAGAGTAAGGACATATTCTAAAAAGACCTTTTATGGCTACAATTTAAGACACACTACTCACTCTTAGTTCACAAATCAAAGGTATTTCACAAAATACTCTCATCATACTTTACTATGCAAAAAATTTACATACTCCCTCTTATAATGTACAAGTTTTACCATGATTATAGCAGGAGATATATTAAACTAATAAACACTGCATCAGAATTATCACACATTTAAACTTTGGACTCCAAAACCAGATAAGAAAAAAAATTATTCAGGTGTTTATTATCAATGATTTACTAAGGAAAAGTTAAAATCCATGCAAGTTCAACGTTTGTTTTGGGTGACACAGATTGACATAATTTATATACATCAACAGTCTAAAAATAAAAAATGAAACCTATTTCAAAAGAATAATAAGAATGTACACAAGCTGGGTATTCTTCCACTAGTCAGTCGAATTTACAACTTATTGAAATCACAAAACTTACCAGCATCATCAGATTCCTGAAATTGTGAATAATCAACGACCTTCCTATTTCTGTGGAAAGAAGAGACTCTAATTAAGATCACAAAAATGTAGGACTTTTCTAAGATATCAGAACCCACATTTCTACTTCACAAACAGAATTAGAACTAGCTCTCTGAAATTTATTTTTCAACAAGCCCCTACCTCAGCCAAAAAATGTCCCATTTTGTTATAGGAAAGTATAGCTTAAACCGAAAGTATTTCAAATGACAATTCTCATATTGCTCATCTGAGGCATAGCTCAAATACTATCCTTTCCTACAAAACAACCTCCCACCTCCCACAAGTACATAAAACAGCAAAATAAGCCAAACTACCATAAATATTCATTATACAGAGATGATATCATATGCACACAAACCAAAACTGTAAATGTTACTTTATTCTTACTGCTATACACACGTGTACACCTGATAAATAAGGTTATTACTGAGTTTTTTTCATGGCAAAGTGACCTTTAAATATAATAGTTAATTATATTTAATTAACTTACCGTCACTATGGTGACGGTAAGTTAAGCCTTACATAGGAAGGGATGGAAAAAAATTGATTCAAAAGATACTCTTTATTAAAGAGCTTTTTTTTTTTTTTTGGCCATGCCGCGCAGCTTGCAGGATCTTAGTTCCCTGACCAGGGATTGAACCCGGGCCATGGCAGTGAAAAACCTGGAATCCTAACCACTAGGCTACATGGAACTCCCTAAAGAGCATTTATTAAAGATACAAATTTATGTATTTACTTGACTCAGTGATTTTTTTTTGACTCAGTGATTTTTAAGTACTTCTTACTAGGTAAGGCATCTTTAATATCTCAAACAAATTTAATTTCCATTTTCCTACTTCATATTCTAAACTTAAAAGTTTAAAATTCCTCTCAGAGAGATATAAGAGCTTCCATGTTAGTATCCAAACAGCCTGGAACTTAAAAGAGCCTCAGATGTACTGTAACTAAATGGAAACTAAACAAGTGAACCGAAAGAACTGTAAGGGAAACATGCCACTAACTACACTTAAACATAAGTCGAGGACTATTCCTGGTTTTATAGATTAAGACACCATTTAAATGCAAGAACAGGAGAGTAAGAATTCAAGTGCAGGCAGAACTTCTATATAATACGCAAAAATGATAGGGTGGGGTGAATTCTGAACACATCTTTGGGGCTTAGATGTGGAGGAAGGTATAGCCACATCCTTGATTTAAGAGAGAGAGAGAAAAAAAAAGAAAGGCTCTTAAGGAATCTTGTATTCTGTTTTTCTTTAGTCTACCAACAATGAATTATATCTTCTGACTTTACTGCCTCAATGAGTCAAGATGCAAAACTATAAAATATGTTGTAACTATATTTTGTTATAAGAAACTGAGTTTATATATTAAAGATACCCTTCTATTAGTAAAGTTAATTTCAAAAATATTGCTATTAGTTCCACTTACATGAGTTACCTAATCAAATTCATAGAGATAGAAAGTAAAATGGTGGTTGTCAGGGGTGGGGTAGTGGAGGATGGGGAGTCAATGGTATGTACAGTTTCAGTTTTGCAAGAGGAAGAGTTCTGGAAATTGAGTGCCCAAAAATGTGAATATATTCAACGCTAGTGAACTGTACATTTAAAAATGGTTAAAATGGTAAATATGTTATTTTACCACAATTTTAAAAAAAGAATAAAATAAAAATATTTTTTCTTAAAAAAAACCCTATTCGGGGGGCGCTAGTAATCAAATGCTTATCATGTTCCAGGAAATAGTGATTTTTAATGACAGATGCCATGAAAAACAGTATTATGAACACAGTGCAAAGATGACCATTTTCTGCATCACTTAGGATCAAGGAAAATGTGACATGGAACTAGGGAGAAAGGATCCGGAAAAGGGAGTTTTAAATCTTTATCTCTAACAATTATGTACAGGTTCTGAAATCGCGGGCATAATAATTTTAGGTTAGCTGGTGGAATTGCAGCTAAAATACTGGTACAATTTCCGGTATCAATTTCTGGTATCAATAGATACATCCTACGAGACTATATAAAGGAGGGTAACCATATGGCAAAGGATCATATGAAGAACTATTGAATAAACTGGGATTTTTAACCTGCAAAAGGGAAAACATGTTAGCTTTGGTGATCAGATTAAGTGTGGGTTCAAGATAAAGGACTTCTTAACAGTTTACTAATGATAGTTACTTCCTTAGTCTATCACTAGAAACACTCCAAAAAGGAATTATATAGTACAAAATACAGAATCTGTTAGTAGGAATCCTGGGTTCTAGAACTTCAAACAAATCACTTACTTCTCTGGGCCTCAGTTCCTCATCTGTGGGAACTGACCACCTAAGTTGCTTGACAGATCTAAGAAGCTGCTCTATAAAATTAAATAAAATTATCAAAGTTTAATGAAAAAGACGACTTTTTCAATTGTAAATGGTCAACTATCCTTTTGCACACCATACATCTTAACATGTACCACTGTACCATTTGTTTTCTTCACTAATCTAAGCTTCTTGAAAGTAACAATCATGTCTTATATCCACATTTCTGGTACAGAACAAGGTAAAAAGTAGGCACTCAAATGTTTTCTGAACTTTTTGCTCTTAGGACCAAATTTTAAGAGCTCTGTTAGAAACCTAATTTTAGAAAATACTCTAGAGGATAATATCCAATCTCCTTAAAGACTTTTAAGATCTCACCTCTTGCCACTTAACAAGCAAGCAACCCCAGGAGGCTTAATTCCACCAATCAGGTTGTTTTTTTACCACTTGCTCATGCAGCTCCCTTGCTTAGAATGCTATTCATATCACTCTCACTCATATCAGATATAACCTCACCTCTCAACAACTTTAATCCCTTATTGATAGTACATAAACTACTAAATGTCTGTCTTCCCTATTAAACATGAACATCTTGAGGACAGGGGTTGTCTCTCCTTCATTTGGAACACCAAATTCAAGGAAGGCTTGATGAGTGAATGGACTTGGACTTGGCATCTGTAAAGGATTAGTGTGGGAAAGGGAATCAGTAGAGAGGATGCATGTACCACTGGAGTCTTCAACTTATCAGACATTTAATCCCACTGCCAACGACAAAAGAAAATTTAGTTTTCTCCAAACTGAAAAATTTGTTATTTAAAATCTAAGAGATTTAAAAGGGGAATTCCCTGGTGGTCCAGTTGTTAGGACTCGGCGCTTCCACTGCGGTGGCCTGGTTCAATCCCTGGTTAGGGAACTAAGATCCTGCAAGCTGCACGGTGCGACCAAAAAACAAACAAAAAAAAAGATTTAAAAGGCAATTATTTAGTACATTTTTTTCTATCCTAGTTTTCAACACAGGAAAACTACAAAAATGTCACATAGACTACACTGACATTATATAAGCAATTAAATTAAAAAATTTCAAAACTAAATTGAAATACTACTGCTTCCCTTGAAACACAAAATATTTTAACTTTCAATTATGTGAAAATGGCCAGAATTATCTTACATAATAAATGTTATTTATCACAAAAACTGTAAAACCTGAGTAAAGCAAAATATGAATATAGAAGCACTCTTGTCTTAAGGGTAACTAGTAAAAAAAAATCCATCTATAAATGCTAAAGAGGGGAAAAGAAAAAATAATTTCAATAAAAGATCTACGATAACAAGGGTCATTCACAAAAACTCATTATAATGAGTTATAATAATAATTTGGTTCATTTTCTGCTTTCTAAAGATGCTTATTCAAAACATACTGTTTTCCACTGCTTAGAGATTCACCTTATTCAGGGTTGATATATATTTTTGATGAACTTATTCCTATGCAAACTTGAAATTAAGAAGGCAATATTTAAGTCTAAAGGCATAGGAAGTCCTACCTCTAGCTGAAAACAAAGAAACATTCTCATTTTTATTACTTAAATTAAATGCCAAAGCTAAACCAACTCTTCAGTGTAAAATGAGCATCAAAAACTGGAACTGGGAGGACAACACAAAATTTCAGTATAGCATAAAAGTTAAAAACACAGATTTTTAAAACTGGGTTGAAATCCTGGCTCTGCCAGTTACTTGCCCTCACTGAACTTCAGTTTCCTCACCTGTAAAATACGAAAAACAATACCTATCTCTCGAGATTGTTTCGAGGGCCAGGTACACAATTATCCAATAAATAGCCATTATTTCTTGTAAGCACTAACTTGTTCCACCCAGAATACTACTGCAATCTTGAATCACGTGAATACACAAGTAACACTCTTATTTATTAGAACAGCACGATTAAGCCGCTCCTTTTAAAACCATTGTCTTAAAAAATAAATAAATAAAATAAAATAAAAACGTTATGTCTTAGAGTATTGGTTCTAGTGCTATTTAGAAAGATTGTCTTTAAGAGTTTGTTGCTCATTTCATTAAAATGCAATATCAAAATACCCCCCTATTTTTATATTATTTCCAACTTTATGATAAAGTTTTCAGTTGCCATTTAGGTCAGAGAAAGTAGCAACAGTAGCTATTTTAAGTCCACCATTTAAGTTAGATCGATTTCTATCAACTGGAGTTCCATCTAAGTAAGTCTAAAAGTTTGCACTAGAAAAGAGAACTGTAACCCAGTAAGGAAAACAAATGTTTAAAATAGAAACTATAGGAACACAAAAACTTCAATTAAGGGGCTTCCCTGGTGGCACAGTGGATAAGAATCGGCCTGCCTATGCAGGGGACACAGGTTCGATCCCTGGTCCGGGAAGATCCCACATGCCGCGGAGCAACTAAGCCCGTGCGCCACAACTAATGAAGCCCGTGCACCTAGAGCCCGTGCTCTGCAACAAGAGAAGCCACCGCAATGAGAAGCCCACACACGCACCACAACGAAGAGTAGCCCCCACTCACAGAAAGCCCACGCGCAGCAACGAAGCCCCAACGCAGCCAAAAATAAATAAATAAGTTTAAAAAACCCAAAAAACTTCAATTATATGCCTGCTCTTACTTTAAAAGCTGATATAACCGCTATATTTAGATTCTAAAGGTACCTTGGTCACAAATGAACCAATTCCTGGATGATCACCAGAGAGCTTTGAGATAAGCCCTTACTTTTGCATCAAAGTGCAAAAATGAAAGGTAAAGTTGGAAGCTAGACAAAGAACACTAAAAGATCCATTTTTGGCACCAAATGTGGATAACTCAAGCAATAGGATTTTTTTTTTCTTCCATTCTCTTAATCATCAACTTCTTTCTACTGAATACTGGTAAGTCTACCCCCCAAATGCCTTTTCTTTCTTATAGCAGCAACCATCCAAGACCAAATCAATAATATTCCTGAAATGTGAGGTATGTAAAACTAATATTCTAAAGAATCAAGGATCAACAGTATTTCAGAGATGGAAACTACCACATCTTTTGAGATGATCTCTTCTAACCCTTTGAACCTTAAAGATGAGAAAACAACTTAAAACCACAAAATTCAGTGCTACTCTTTAACAAACCTGCACATCAAAATATGGAGAAACAATTAAGTTCCAGGTGAGGAAGCAGAACTTTAAAATAGAAACCCACATTTAATTATTGACACCCTAAGCTTTGTATTACTTAAAGAACACAAAATCATTTTCTCAAGGCAAATCAGAGAGACTTTTAGACAATTTACTACATTATTTAGCTCAATAAAGCTATCTTCCATTTTTACCCTGAAGAAGTCCTATTGTTCTGACCAATGCAGGGAAGGAGAAGAAACACCTAGCTAATTTTCTAGAATTCAGCAATTTTCTCATTAGGCACTTAAAGTGCACTTGAAATCTGAGTTTTGAGAAACCCAAAATAGCAGCTCTTTTCACTAATCACCTAAGTGATAAACATCTAGAACAATGTTTTTTAATCTATTGGTCACAACCCACTATTGGGTCCTGAAATCAATTTACTGACGTATAACCAGCACTTTATTTTTTTGGCTGCAGCTCGCGTGGGATCTTACTTCCCTGACCAGGGATCGAACCCAGGCCCCTGGCAATGAGGGCACTGAACCCTAACCACCGGACTGCCAGGGAATTCCCTATAACCAGCATTTTAAAAGAAAAAGAAGCAAATAGAAAATATCAGAGAAAATTACACCTAAATAACTGGCAAGTTCCTGAAACTTGCTTCAGGTATTTGTATTCTTGTGTGTAGCAAATTGTAACGTAAAATGTATTTCTTATAGGAACTTCATCAAAAAAGTCTGAGCCACTGCTATAGAATAAAATGATTTCCAAAGTAGTTTTTAGTTTCACCTTTACAAAAAATGATTTGTTATTAATCCATGGCCACAAAAGTATAACATCTCTTCCTATTTTAATTCAGTTTTAAGAAAACCACTTTTTTTTAAACTGAAGCACTCATAACACCTATCAAAGTTTGGTGGCCCGTGGGGGACAGAGGGAAGGGTGATACACCACCAGGTGTATTACAGCTACTGGACCTTAGACAATTTAATCCAATCTTACCCCAAACGTGTTATCCTTTCAACAAATGTCCCTGGAAGGGCATGACTGAGAACCTTTCACAATCTCCCAAGGCAACTAATTCCAAGAAAACCAGATAATGAAACAGTTCTTCTCAGCGAGGTGAAATCTGCCTCTAAAGTCCACTGACCAATTCTGTCTTGCCTAGCTCCTGGGATCACCATGGTCTAAATCAAAACCCTCTTCCATAGAGCAGCCCTTAAAATTTGTGCGACAGTTTCCACTTTTTTCTTCAAGGCTAAATACTAAAGTTTCTGCATATCAAATGTCCTTAAAACTTAGGACATTTACCTCTCTCCATTCTTCTATCCCTCAAGATTCTTCATACGCCAAGTTTTCTCAGGATATAAGAAAATTAGTTCATAGAAGCCAGGATACCTAAACTCAATTCAGGGTAATTTCTCACAGTTGCTTATTTTGAGCTTCATGTTCCTTTTGGCTAAGATATATTGCTTTGACTGTATCTTATATCATTCTGCTTTTTACAATTAAACAGAATTCAAAAACAGTCACAAGATACAAGAAAGCAAAAATTTTTAAGTAAATATTTAAAATCAAGAACATTACAGGAAATAGCTCTTTAAAGTTTTTCAAATGGAAAAAGTAAATTTCTAATTTCTGCACAAAAGGGGAATAAAGGAGTTCTGAATGATGAGCCAGGTATATGTTTGAGATAGTTGTCACCATGCTCTCCTAAATTTTTTTATCAACTTGCTAATATTTCAGTCCAGATGAATAAATATGAACTCTTATATGGCACTCCTTATTCCCAAAATACATTCAGTCCCACCATATTCTCTCCATATAGTATACTATTTTAAAGTCACATACAAATTTCAGTGAGTATAACAAAGTATTGGGTAAATAAAATGGGCTAGATTTTTCCCAACAGAAGTTTAGTGCAAAATCTATGCAATTAGGAACAGAGTAAACCTCAAGCAGGTGAGATTAAAGGGGTCTCAGATGAGCATATTACCAAGTAGAGTCCTGTCTGCAGCAAGAGTCTTGGAACCCTCAGTGGACTCTTCCAATTGTCTTAACCCAACTACCAGGGACAAATCTGTAGCCTGACAAAGATTTACTGACTCATTACAATAAAGGTGATGGAACATCAGAAATGTGGAGCATCTCACCAAACAGAGGAAAACTTAAAAAGGATTTGGGGAAGGGTACAATTTAGGTGAAATTTAAATGAAGCAGTGTCTTGATAGGCTCAAAGCACAGCAGACTGTGAAAAGGGGTCTACATCAGGTCTAGACAGTGAAGTGGACCTTGGGTCTTATTTCTTGGCAAAGAAGTTAAGGTAGATGTGAATTTTGTGCCCAGCAACCCCTCATTTGAAGCTCTAAAAATGTAAATCGAGGATAGCTCTCCGTGTCAAAAGGAGATAGCTTTTCCTGACAAAAGTGTGATGTTTCACTCTTATTGATATAATTTCAAATAGCAAAGTTTCTGACAGCCTGATTTTAGAGAATCTTTTCTTAGCAGGAAAGCAGTAGTCAAAGGAGTGTTATAAATCTTTCCAGTTGTAGAGTATCTGTGGAAGAGAGTCTGTTATCCCAGCCCAATGAATAGCCAGCTGGATTTTTACTTCTCAGTGGAGCTAAGTTTTCGTTTCTCAAGTAATTCATCTTATGGGCCATTTTATCTTGACACATGAAATCTCCCTGAAGATCACCTTGTTTTTCAGGTAACTGAACAGGTGCACAGTTCAATAAGTAGATAGGCACTAAGAAGCACCTGAAAATATGCTATAGCCAGCTGAACCACTCTTTGGCAACCTGTGGTCTCTTCACCAAAAGTATTTCAAAGACCTATAATTATGGCTATTTAGATACTATTTTAAAATATGGCAATGCAATTCTGTAACAATCAGCTCCACTTCCTAGAACCTAGATAGTAATATTTTTTGAAACAAAACAAAGGGATGCCCCATTTTGACCAAAGTGGTCATATACTAAATCAAATGTTTTCTCTTATTGTCCACAACACTGCAGTCTCTAAGTGCCAGAGGGGCACTATTCACATGGACTGTAATGTGGATGTAACATAGATGGTGCCCCAGAGTTACAAAGAATGGTGGCCTTGTTTTTATATTTCTGGGGAAAACAGACCAAAAACATAAATAAAATCAATCTCCCTTTCTTTATTCAAAACTACTTTCTCCTTATTAACTAGTTGTATTGCAATGATTTCAAACACTAAAACTCAACCACTTATCTTGGTTTGTAACTTTTGTCAAGTTAAATCAACCCCAATTTATTAATCTTAATTTCCTTCTAATTGTAATATACTGACGAGTTTTATAATAGGTGCTGAACCTTTTCAAATGCTATGGTTTTTCTCCTTTGGTCTTTTAATATGAATCAGTGACAGATTTTAAGTTTTATTCCCGGCACAAATGCTACTTGATCATATGTATTTTTAATACATACTGGATTCAGTTAGCTAATACTGTTTGGCATTCTTGCATCTATACATATACATAAAATGAGTCCATTAATTTTCTGTGGTGTCCTTTAGGTGGCTTTGGAATCTATTCACTTATTTTGGTCAGGGGGAAATGTCCCTGAATTATGTATACACTTAAATGCCACTTATCTAACATTCATGTTTCCTCCCACAAAAGCCTCACACTACTTCAGTGCTTTTTCCTCTACATTCAGGTGTCTTTTCCTTTAATTAACCCCTTCACATATTCTCTTATTCCTTCGAAATTTTCCTTTCCTCCACCCACCCCGCCCCCCCCAGCTCACTTTAAAGTTGGTCTTCCCCACCAAAGTCCTGCTATGAACCATAACCCCCAAATGTGCTACTACCACGAGATAGAGTAACACCCCGTGGCAGTGTCTGACTAGAAAGATCACACTGGCCACAACTTCTATTTGAATTCCTCCTTCCTTTTTAATGGTTAGGTGAACTGGATCAGTTACTTAATTTAAGCCTCAGCCCTCTCACATATGAAATAAGGGATAATATATACCTTGCTCAGAGTTGTTCAAGATTTTGAAAAACATGAGAAGTACCCGGCAGAATTGGCACAAAGTGTTGCTCATTAAGTGATGGCTCTATTGAGTTTCGAGTGATTTTATTTTTTCTAAAATTGAAGATGGAGAAAGGAACTGTGCTGTTAAAGGTCTAGTCTTCTTATCTACAATTTAGAAATTCAAAAAGTTCTGACAACCAAGTCTTTTCATAATTTATATGGTGGTAAACATATGCAGGGCAAACAAGAGGGGTTTTTTAGAATTTTCTTTTAGTGTGAAAATTCCTAGGTTTTACCATAGAGATTAATGTGTTTGATCACAGGAGCACTACCCCAGACTGGTGATGGTACATTATATATACAGTATAGGCACCCTGTTACCTTTTTTAAATTTTTGAAAAAATTTGAACTTCTGAACACATATACTCCCCAATGGTTTCAAACTAAGGATTGTGGACCTGTAAAACATTCTATGTGGAATCAAATGTATACAATAAATGTAAATCTAATAGAGAGTTAAATAGGTAAGACTCATGCAGTCTAAATCCAGCTTTACTATTACTTCTACGCCTTAGCTCCTAGACTTAAAAGTCATCACTAGTAAATTGAAGGAACTGGACTTAATCTCAGAAGTTCTTTCTAGTTAAAAAAAAAAATGCTTTTAATTAAAACTTTTTCTGAGAATTGTTTTGAAGAGTAAGTTGAAAAAACTGCTATTTAAAATATTTTGGCCATATATTTCCCCTCAAATATTTTCTATATAGAGCTTAAAAACCAGTGCATACAGAATGCACTCACCATTATTTAGAGATTACAAAATAAAATAGCATTTGACCATCTTCATGCCAAACACTAGGAAGGGAAGAGTGGTACCACAGAAAGAATGCCAGCATTGTATTCAGAAAATCTAGGTTCAAATCTTGGCTGTTTCACAGTTCTGTGACCTTGAGTAACATTATTTAAGCTTATTTCATCATCTACTATATGGGAATTTTAAAAAAATCCTCTATTACAGGGTTGTAACAAGGATAAAACAAGATAAAGTGAAATCCTCAGTACCTGACTCTGCACTTACTCTTAGTAAATGTTTATTTGGTAATCACTCCAAAAAAAAAAAATCAAACTTTAAAGACTTTTTTTTTTTTGCATTTTATTTATTTTTTGGCCTTGCCGCACACTGGATCTTAGTTTCCCAACCAGGGATTGAACCCTGGGCCCCGGCAGTGAAAATGCTGAGTCCTAACCACTGGCCCGCCAGGGAATTCCCAACATTGTCTTCTTATAATTTTCAGATTAAATACATATATGTTAGGAAATGTTGAATACTTAAGTGTTGTTATAAAATTAACTCCCCCATTATTCAGGCTTTCCAAGTTATTACGTGAGATATCTTTGAAGGTGAAGTCTACAGAAGAGTTTATGTCTTTTTAGAAGAAAGTGACATGTAAGTAATAATACATGTATAGATCAAAGGTTAATAAAATCACACTTCACACACACACACACACACACACACACACACACGACCTGGACATAGAGAATAAGATCAGATACAAGGAACCAGGCTCATCTAAAACCACATTTACTAGTATACTAAACTTGTGTCTTCCTGTGTATCCTTGGTATCATAAATTCCAAGCTGCCTTGAATTTTCAGGTTTCCAAGTTTTTCCCTTTAACCGAGGGCTTTTTGAAACTAATTTTCTGGTAAGAGAGAATATCATTTTTTTTTTAGAAATCCAGACACATTCCAACCGAATTCTCTTTGAAAAGAAAGCAATCTGGAATCTTGGGGAAGCTGATTCTCAACATAAATAAAAAATGACCAAAAAAATTTTATATCAATCTGTAAAAGAGCCTATGCTTTCACATCTAAACTTTCAATGTTAAATGTTCCTTGCAGTCTCAAGTACTAAACAAAAGAAGACAAGACATCAGGTACACTTACATTATAAAGAAAGGAGCAAACAGATTGATCTGAGTGACTTGGACCATTTTCAATAAAGGAGATCTCTGGAGAATATACAAATGTAAATTTCAAAAACCCTGGTTTCTAGGCTGGGCAAGTTAGTAAATCTCTGAGCTTTCTTTCAAAAGTAACAGCTTTTTCTTCCCTACCTCATAAAAGCATTTTGAAAAGTTAAAAGTGCCATACACTAAAATAACATCAACACTTATCTGGTAGAAGAGACAAGCGATTATGTGGAAAGGGAGGAGGATGAGGATAAGCAGGGCTGTAAATTAAGAATCCAGGTTCTAGACCCAATCTTGGCATCTACTAGTGTGTGATGCAAGGCACTTCACTTGTCCAGGTCCCCACATTACGTCACTCGTAAAATGAATCTGCCTAAATTTTTCTCGCTCTAAGACTGCAATTTTACGCTATAAATTTGAATCCAAGGCCTAAAATATTTCAGCTCTCATTTATATATGTCAGATACTGTAAAAGGTGACAGCAATACAGTGTGAACAGAACTACTTAGATATGTGTTGCACACATGTCTATGGAAAACCGTGCTGTAGCATCGGTCAGTTCATCATTCCGTTCATTTGGAAACTGGTGTCAAGCAGCCATTGGTACATTTCTAAATCTTCCTTAAATGCTTAGGTTAATATTAATATGAAAATAATAGTCACAGTAAAAAATGAAAAGCAGAAAATCCTCAAAATTATATACAGGCCTAAGGGCAGAAACATATCCCAAAAGAAGCTGCAGGGACACATTTTCCAACACATGCTTTTTTTGTTTTGGGTTTGTTTTTAAACAAGGTTGATCATTCTGATATTAGGTCAACATCTTTTTTTTTTTTTGTTACATTCCCTCAAGTACATAGACTCTTCAATTACAAAAGCACTTCCCTAAGACAGAACTTTTTTTATTGCAAAATTTAACAAACCACCAAAGTCAAGTTTAATTATTTCTGCTTTATTATTGGTCAAGAGTACGTTAAAGGCTTTCAAAAAAGTTACAAAGAGACTTCATCACTAAAATATATAATCAAAAACCAAGTTGCTTTAAAATTAATAACGTGAAAGTGACCCCAAAAAAGCCCACAATATATTAACTTCATTCTTCAATTAGGGGCAAATGTACAGTTAAAATTACTTTTAACAGACTGAGCAAGAAAAAAGTTGTGCACAAATCCCAATGCCTTCAAAAAACTGATTAGAACGTGCTTAATATATTTACCCCTACCCGGTGACATTAAAAATCCAAGTTTTCAAGAAAAAAAAAGTTCTGTTCGTGTTCCAGCGTCTAAATTTGGGAGCACAAACTCAGGCAAATGAGTAAAATTACAACAATAAAATTAAAAGTCATCAAAACCTAGTGAACTGCGGTTATAAGGTAAACAAAAGTAATAGTCCAATTTCACCACACAGTAATTTACTCCCAGAAGACAGAAGATCCAATCCAGATGAAACAAATCTTTATTATGATATTGTCTATTTGTCCTGATCCTAAAGAAAATACTCTACATAAACTAATGGGATACACTGGTCATTTTATTATGCCAAAAAAAGTATGCAAACTATAATTTGAAATATCTATTCAGACTCCGTGCCAAAAAGTAGGCAAAACTCTTCCCGGTGGCGATGGTGAGTTATCGGAGATGTGGGTTAAAATTAGGCAGAAAAGCTGTCAGGTAGTTAGTTAGTACTCTCCTCACGCCCACCCCGAGCGTAGGAGCCTGCAGCCCCATACCCCCACCAGCTGGAGGCTGCTGTTCTAGTCTGCAGACAGAACGGTGCAGCACAAAACCCTTTCCGGGGTTCCAAACCTCCCTTTAGAGCTCTAGCTCAAAATACTTCCGTTCCTCACAAAACTTGGAATGAAGAAGGGGAAGCAACAACTATTAAAACATTTAGAAACTAAACCTATTTATCCATAAAGCACTATGCAAAGTAGCCAATTCCTTACATTGAAAGCGCCAACGACATTATATTAAAAGTAATATTTATTTGCAACAGTTCTCCTTCGTAAGGCCTCAACAGACTGGATTAAGCCACACCCCTCCATAAATGGCACATTCCATACGACAGCCGGGAGGATGGCCAAGGGCGATTCCACCGTCCGCTGGGGAACAGCAAACTTGTTGAAATTCTCAGAATAAAGTCTAACGACTAACCGAATCTAGCCCGTTTATTATTAAAGTTATTCGAGGTAAAGATAAGATTACAAAAACATCCGAGACGTGTACGCCGAGGAAGAGAAGAGAGAGAGGTAGCGGGCACGAGAACCACACGGGATTTGGGTCGTGCAGTTAACCCACACCTCCCTGAGTAGGGACATTTCCGAGGAAGGACATTTCTAGTCGGAGGCAAAGAGCGAACTCGAGGCGGGGGGAGCGGGGGTTAACCAGCTCAAAACTACGAGTTGGGTGAGACACAGCATTTTCCAGGGCCTAGTCCCGAACTCTCTCTGCTGCGGAGGGAAAAAGAACGCGTCCCACCCACGCCCGGCCCGATCCGAGAGGCGGGGCTCTGCAGCGACCCCGGAGGACGGAGGCGGGGCCCGGCGGCAGAGCTGCCCCTCCTGCTTTGCATGGAACACCCCCGTCCGCTAGAGAAAGAGGGCTGAGTCCCCCACCCCCACCCCCACGCAAGCCGAGGGGGGAAGGGGCAAAACGGCGTCTCCGCCCTTCCCCCCCCCCCCCAATTAAGGTGGGGTCCGAGACCGAGTCCGCTGGTCCCCGCGGCCGGCTCCAAGGGGCCGGGCCGGAGGAGGTGGGGCCTGGGTGGGGGCGCTGACTTCACACCCCTCCCCCTCCGACCGCTGGCGGTTCAGGGAACACCCCGCCCGCTCCAGTGCGGCGAGTGGGGGAGGCAGCAAAGCAGCCCAGAGCCCTGCAACGGCGCGGGGCGGGGAGGAGCGCGCGCATGGGCGCGCGGCCGCTACCCCCGCGCAGCCCCGCGGGCAAGCAAGGCCCCCCACGCTCAAGGGCGCGCGCGGGCCCCAAAAGGGAGGAGGCCGCGCGTGGCACGGGAGAGGGCCGACTCTAGGCTTCTGTCCCCCACTCCTTCACCACTCACCCCAACCCCCTCCAACCCGTTCCAGGCCTCGGACTCCGCACTGACCTGACAGGCCGAGACATGTTCGCTGTCGAAACAGGACCGAGTCGAGAAGCCAAAGACCAGGACCCCCCCCACCCCGCGCGCTCGGCGCCCCACCCCCCCCAACTTCGGCCGATGGGGCCGCTGCCGCCGAACCCCGAGCTGCTGGCTTCTCAAACTCCGCCGCTCCTTGGTTCAGGGCCCCTTAATCAGACGAGCCCCCCGCTCCCCCGTCTCTTCAAAATGGATGAATCAAACCAGCCGAAAATGCGCCAAAGCCGCCGTACAACCAAAGCCACTAGGGCCTGTGGGCTCCGCCCCAACACGACCGGTCATTGGCGGCTTCTGCCAGATGCGCAGAGCTCATTCGTCCGTTTGAATCATCACGTCTCCCAGGTTCCGCCCCACTCACTGATAGGCTCCGCCTCCTCCGTGAGGTCCTGTTAGTCAAGGTGCTCTGAGAGCGCACGGCCGCAAAACAAAAATGGTCGCTGCTCGGCCCGCCCCCTGGTTTCCACTCCAGAGTTGCAGATTCGTCTTGGGTTGCGTCTTAGGATGACTAGGAAAAAAGATTTATTAAGAGTTTAATGTCATTTAATGTTAGCTTAATGATGTATCATTTCGCCTGCCTTGATCATCTAGAAACTCCACTGATAGCAAAACCCGTGGGATAGGCAGCTGATTCGTCAGCAAGGGGCTGCCTCTGAATTGGAGGGAAATTCCATAGATTCAAAAATTTTGACCTTAAACCCACAAGCTCCTACTCCTTGCTTAAGCATTAGACCTCAGGAGCCCAACCGCTGCTGGAGCAGGGAGGCAGGATCACAGTCAAGGAATAACTTAACCACCAATTTCCATTCTCCATTCTGGACCTTGAGATCACTTCAGGGTCATTAAAGTCCCAGACATGGACCTTCAGGGCCTAATGATTAGGAGCATGAGCGCTGGGCCAGAAGGTTTTTCAGTTTGAACCTTAGGTCCACCACTTTAACAGTTGTATAGCTTTACCTCTCTGTGCCTGCCTCAGTTTTCTCATGTGTAAAATGGGGAACAATAGTGCTTAATTCATAGGATTATTAGTATTAAATGAGTTGCTATATGAAAAGGCTTTTGGACAGTCTCTGGCAAACAGTAAGTGCAATGCAAGTATTTGTTAAATTCAATCCCTTATCCCTGGGTGGGGATGGGGGAGGGGCTGCCTCAAGACTCAAGTCAAATAACTGAGGGTAACTCAGATCATTCCATTTAAATCCATGAACATTTGTTGGATGCATAAAACTCTCAGAGGCAGAGCTCAGGATCCCTATGGGAACGGCCAAGGTTTACCTGACCATTGTAAAATAGACTTCAATCCCTATCACAGGCAGCCTGTTAATAACCAACTGAAGCTACACTCCATAAACAAACAAACCAACCCATCACTATTGCCTCCTGAAAGTCTCCCCTTGTAAAATCTGGCTTCCCTAAGGGAAGAGAATAGCACAGTCCACCAGTAAAGCATTAAACAAGTTATATATATATCTCCTCTTCCATGTCACTCCACCCTTTCGCCCCTGAATACTACTGTTGATAGCAAAAAAGAAATGCATAACATAGAATTCACCATTTTTACATGTGTAGTTCAGTGGCATTAAGTACATTCACATCTCCAGAACTTTTTCGTCTTCCCCAGCTGAACTCTATACTCATTAAACACTAATTCCCCATTCCCTCTCTCCCCAGCCCCTGGTACCCACCATTCTACTTCCTGTCTACATGAATTTGACTACTCAAGGAACCACATATAAGTGGAATCATACAGTATTTGTCCTTTTGTGATTGGCTTATTTCACTCAGCATAATGTCCTCCAGGTTCATTCATGTTGTAGTATGTATCAAAATTTTCTACCTTTTAAAGGCTGAATAATATATCATTGTATGTATATACCACATTTGGTTTATCCATTCAACTGTCAGTGGATACTTGGGTCATTTCCAGATTTTGGCTATTGTGAATAATTTCTGCTATGAATGTGGTGTATAAATCTCTCTTCCAGTCCCTGATTTCAATTCTTTGGAGCATATACCCAGAAGTGGATTTGCTAGATCATATAGTAATTGTATTTTTAATTTTTTGAGGAATCTCCATACTATTTTCCATAGCAGGTGCACCATTTAACTTTCCCACCAGCAGTGCACAAGGGTTCCAGTTTCTCCATATCTTGTCAACATTTATTTTGCTTTTTTTGATGGGGCATAATGGGTGCTGGAATCTGTTTTGACTAAGTGTATTGTTATCCATATTATTGTCAAAATGCCAGTGCAGAGGCTGGAGTGGTGCAGTGATCACGAGTGACTTTGTTGGAGGCTCTTTTATTAGGTCAGATTGCCATTATTTAGCAAATACCAATATTTGTTATCGTGAGATGAGGCAGAGGAATTCTTGTTACTTACTTATTATGTAATGAAGGAACTGGCAATAGTCTACACGTCCAGGCAGGTGGAAAGTTCAGAACAGGTCTTCCAGGCCTTGGCATTGTAGTTTACTTCAAGGTCTATATATAGATGGCGACTGAATGAAGGCTCTTCCTCTTCCAAGGTGAGGGTCATATCCTATCTCTCTCCTCATCTCAGCTTTGGCTAACGTCTTCCCTCTATTTGCTTGTTTATTCGCTCAGTATTTCAACAAACACTGTCTCTTAGGAAGGAAGTAATGTAAGACTTGAACTTCTAGTTTACTTTTTAGTGGGCAAGTACAGAGTTATGCCTACAAGAGCCCTGGCACTGTTTCCCTGCCTGTCAGGAGAACCTGGAGTGCAACCTCCAAGGTCAGATCCCTCCGGTGCATCCCCAGAGAATCTTCCCTGGACACATCTCAAGCACAGCCAGTGTGTAGGAAGAAAGACACTGATCAGATGACAGGTTAGATCTTAGATGCATGTTGGTTAACCTTGAAGAGACAATACATGTAATAAAACTATGAGAAACCGTGAAAATGAAACAGGCTCAGGAGACAGAAACGACAGTTATTCTTTCTCCCTGGAAATGAGATTTAATGGGCTTTGAAACCCAATGCTTAATTTCTCCTATGATTTTAGTTATATTTTGAGAAGTAGCCTTTTCCTTCTCCCCTGCATATGTTAAAGACAGTAAGAAGTGGCAGGGACTTCCCTGGTGGCTCAGTGGTTAAGACTCTGAGCTCCCAGTGCAGGGAGCCAGGTTCAATCCCTGGTCAGGGAACTAGATCCCACATGCATGCCGCAACTAAGGAGCCTGCCTGCTGCAAATAAGACCTGGCACAACCAAATAAATAAATTAAAAAACAAAAACAAAAAAAACCTGGCAGCGTGTGGGTGGTGGGCCTGATGGCTCTTCCCTATCCCTATCAAAGACCCACTTCCTTCAAGGCTATGCTATAGTTGCCGGGAGCTTTGTAAAAATTTTCAAGTACTTACTCTGTGCTGGGCACTTCCAGTTCTGTGGCTTCATGAAAAACAGCCAACCAGGTCTAAAGATAGACACTGCTTCTACTGACCACAGGAGCTCAGAAAGGGACCTGTCTTTGAAGACCCTGCCAGGAAGTTAAAGAAAGATTCTCCAGGCTTTCTTTCTTTTTTACTCTTCTACCTCCAACCTGCTGACTCTCTGCCTCATCACAACACTCACAAGAAAGGGTGGGATAGAAGAGCTGTGTGTCTGGTTAGTCTTTCTGTAACCCCAGAGGCCAAAAACCTGCTTGGAGATAGGTGCATGGTTAAAGAGGATGCTCCCTTGCCTCAGGTCACAGCCAGAAAAAAACTGGCCCAAAGTCAATTTTAACTTTTATTTATTTATTTTCATTTTATTTAAAAAAAAAATTTATTTATTTACTTGGTTGTGCTGGGTCTTAGTTGTGGCAGGCGGGCTTGTTAGTTGTAGCAGGCGGGCTCCTCAGTTGCGGCACATGGGCTCCTTAGTTGTGGCATGCAAACTCTTAGTTGCGGCATGCATGTGGGATCTAGTTCCCTGAACAGGGATCAAACCCGGGCCCCGAGTTGGGAGCGCGGAGTCTTAACCACTGCGCCACCAGGGAAGTCCCCAGTTTTAACTTTTACATTCATTTTCTCAAATGTATATTTTTTCTGCTCCAGACTTCCATCTTCCTCTCTACTTTTAGAATGTTAAGAGCTAAGTTTAGATGGGTTTCTACCACTGAAATAAAAAGGATGTCCAACTTGACATCCGGTTTAAATTGAAGAAGAAACCCCAGAAGACTAACAACACTTGTTGCTTTGCTCAACACAAATAAAATCCATAGAAAACTTGCCCTTGTAACATTGAAGAAGACAGAGCCTTATCCATCTAAACCACCAACAAATACTTTTAAGTGAATAGTGCTGAAAGGGGAGACCCCAAGTTATAACAAAAAAGAACACTGAACTTGTAATAAAAAATACTGGCCCTGAGCACTGTGATTTACTACCTAGGTGACCTTCAGCAAATTTTAAACTCCTGTGCCTCTGCTCCTTCACCTGTAAAATGGGGATAATTATATTGGTCCTTACAGCCTTCACAAGATTGGCATAACAATAACAACAAAAAGGGCTCCCTTGTGAAGGTATAATAGTTTGGACCCTGTGAAGCACTCTGGGAGGTAGCATGGATCACACTGTCTTCACTGAAGGAAAAACCCCAAATCCAACAGCTGGTTTGTTCCCCCACTAGAACATAACAATCCCTGAGCCCTAGGAACAGAGTTAACAAACACTGCCCACAGCATACAGATGGAGAAAAGGTGACAGTGAGAAGTGATGACAGTCATCTTTGTCCACGGTGAATGTCCAAGGCGTTGTCGCTCTTTCTCCACTATCTCCTAACCATTCCTAGGAGAACTGATGTATTCCGACCATGCCCAGTATGGGCATCATTCTACCAACTACTGCCAGCCCCTCTGCTCTGAGTTCCAGCGAGTATCCTGACTGCCTAACAGATATTTCCACTTGAATACCCACAAGCTCAATTTGTCTATGCCAAATTATCTCCCCTACCCACATTCTTTTCCTGACTCTTGCACCTCTGCCAGCAGCACCTTCTTCTTAATCACCTGAGCTCAACCCCTTGGTGCCACTGACGCCACCCCAAGCCCTCACTGTCTTCAGTGTAGAGACCTCTTGATTCTTTCTTCATTGCATTTCTCAAATTCACTTTTCACTCGCCATGTCCCTTGTCACCAGTTCGTGCTTAAACTACTGCGACAGCGTCTCTTCTCTTTTTGGAATCTGTGGTAGATACAACAGACAATGCTACCTTCCTAAAGCACAGCACTCATGGCATTCCTATACTCAAATTTTCAATACGTCCTTACAGCTCCCATGATAAAGTCTGAACGCTCTTCCCCAGACCTCATCCCGTGCTTCTAATAAAGTACCTGGCACATGGTAGGTGTGCCACTATTGCTTAAATTAATTAATGACCTATATAATCTGTCCACAGTCTTTCTAACCTTATTTCCCACTGCTCTACAACATGAGCCCTTTGGTCTACTGGCTACTTCTCAAACCTGTGTAAAAATTCGAAACCCCCTTTCTTCCCAACCTGAAATCCTATCCCACCTCTTTCTCGATTGGTGTCCATCTCCTGTCCTACTTCCCTTTAAGAAACCTTTCTTGCCCTCCTTCTTTGAAGTTCTATGGCATAGATCTCTATATCCCCCACAACTCCTACTGCAATACTGGATACATAAAAGGTATGTAATCAGAAATGATTTAAGTGTAAATACAAATATATGACAAAAAAATCTTTGCATTAAAAACAATGGACTGAACACAAATTTATCAAAATGTAAATAGAGATTTTGTTTGGGTTGTGGGTCTATAGTGGTTTGGATTTTCCTTCTTTTCTCCATTTTCCTTAATGAGTAGATTTAAATTTTTCATCATAAAAGTATTTGAAAACCTGTATATCCATTTAATAAATCACTCTTTGTTCCCACCTTACTGAATATTTATGTGGGAAAACTTCAAGGATGCCACCATCAAAACATACACATGCAAAATGGGAGGAAGTGTATTATAGTAAAGGGAGTTTCTGGAGTCACACCGCTTAAGGTTAAAAATCAGTTTGCCAGGGACTTCCCTGGTGGCGCAGCGGTTAAGAATCCGCCTGCCGGGCTTCCCTGGTGGCGCAGTGGTTGAGGATCTGCCTGCCAGTGCAGGGGACACGGGTTCGAGCCCTGGTCTGGGAAGATCCCACATGCCGCGGAGCAACTGGGCCCGTGAGCCACAACTACTGAGCCTGCGCGTCTGGAGCTTGTGCTCCGCAACAAGAGAGGCCGCGTTAGTGAGAGGCCCGCGAACCACGATGAAGAGTGGCCCCCGCTCGCCGCAACTAGAGAAAGCCCTCGCACAGAAACGAAGACCCAACACAGCAAAAATAAATAACTAAATAAATTTATAAAAAAAAAAAAGGATCCGCCTGCCAATGCAGGGGACATGGGTTCGTGCCCTGGTCCTGGAAGATTCCACATGCCGCGGAGCAAGTAAGCCCGTGCGCCACAACTACTGAACCTGCGCTCTAGGGCCCGCGAGCCACAACTACTGAAGCCCGCGCACCCTAGGGCCTGTGTGCCGCAACTACTGAGCCTGTGTGCTGTAACTACTGAATCCCGCGTGCCTAGAGCCCGTGCTCTGCAACAAGAGAAGCCACTGCAATGAGAAGCCTGCGCACCACAACGAACAGTAGCCCCTGCTCGCCGCAACTAGAGAAAGCCCACACGCAGCAACGAAGACCCAACGCAGCCAAAAATAAACACATTTATATTAAAAAAAAAGAACAGAAGCAATATTAAAAAAAACCAGTTTGCCACCCCCTAGCTGTCTAACCTTGAGCAGTTTTAATTTTTGTGCCTTAAATGTCTATATATGTAGAATCATAGGGTCATTGTGAAAATAAAAATAATCCATGTGAAGTGCTTAGAAGAATATGTATTTGGCTTATAGAAACACTCAGATGTCAACTACTGGCAACAACAGTCAAAAATGGAATGGTTGTTAAAATCCCTGTACTTGTATATATAAAATAAAAAACAAGGTTCTACTGTGTAGCACAGGGAACTATACTCAATATCTTGTAATAAACTACAATGGAAAAGAATAAAAAAAATTTAATCCCTGTATTTGCAAACAAGAAAGCTGATGTTCAAAATTAAATGACAGTCACTGCCCCTGGGTGACATATCTTAGTAAGTGGAACTTGTCAAACATCTCAGGACATATCTGTGCTGCATGCTATTCAACCTGCACTTAATTTGGCTCCAAATTTAATTACACACGTCTCTATTCCACACATGAACATGGTCTCAAAGTCTATATAACACAAACTAAGAGTTTCAAACCCAAAAGGGGCCAGTTCAGTTTCTCTAAATGTCTGGGCTTATTTTCTAAAATAGGTTTTTCAGGTCAAATGCTTCACAGAAACCTAAATGACAGAATGGAGATGGGGAATTTGAAGATTTGCAGTTATGTCTTGGCTTTATTACGAATTCAACCGGCTGCCTTTCAGTTAGTCAAATTTTGAGATATTTGTTCCCTCAAACATAAAATGAGAACTATCTGCTTTCTTATTTCCAAGATAGTGTAAGAAGCATACACAACTCACAGAGCTGAGGGAAGAGTTTATACCAAGTCAGATATTGGTATCCAGTGCTACTGGGCTGCCCTTCTCATATCATGATAAATCATAAAATGTCTATCTTATCGTCTTCCTTTCCTATCTGCTTTTTCTTCTTTACTCCCATTAATATGTAGTTAGTTCCTAATCAGATGAGTGTGAATCAAACTAAAGTTGAGTGTGAAGAAAAGTTATCAAAACAGCACCATCACATAGTAAAGTACTGTTAAGTGCAAGTAATGGTTAATTTTGTGTGTCAATTGGACTAGGCCATAGGGTGCCCAGATACTTGGTCAAACATTATTCTGGGTGTTTCTGTGAGGGTATTTTTGGATGAGATTAACTCTTAAATTGGTAGATGTAGTAAAGTAGTTTCCTCTCCCTAACGTGGGTGGGCCTCATCCAATCAGTTGAAGGCCCAAACAGAACCAATAGGTTGACCCTGTCCTGAGTAAGAGAGAATTCTCCTGCCTGGTGGCCTTTGAACTGGAATATCAGCTCTTCCAGTCTGCCAGCCTTGGGACTTTAACTGGGACATCAGCTCCATAAGTTTTAGATTTGCCAGCCTCCATAATCACATGAGCCAAATTCTTGTAATAAATCCCTTTACATATATATACACACACACACACACACACACACACACATATATACATATATCTTATTAGTTCTGTTTCCCTGGAGAACCCTAAACAGAGCAATACCAGTATTATACTGAAACTCTGCAGATAAAACTGAACAGAATTCAGATTATGCTTGAAAGCCAAAAAGAAGGCAGGGTTTTCTAACAACAACAAAGGTCATATGTAGATATATTCTCAAGTCTCTGGTATTTATGGCTGAATCAAAAATACATGTAGAGTTCTTTCCAATGCACATTTTTTTTTTTTATCGATTTTGGCTGCGTTGGGTCTTCATTGCTGTGCGCGGGCTTTCTCTAGTTGCGGCGAGTGGGGGCTACTCTTCGTTGTGGTGCACGGAAGTCTCATGGCGGTGGCTTCTCTTGTTGCAGAGCACAGGCTCTAGGCGCGCGAGCTTCAGTAGTTGCAGCACACAGGCTCAATAGTTGCGGCACACAGGCCCTAGGGCGCGCGGGCTTCAGTAGTTGTGGCTTGTGGGCTCTAGAGCGCAGGCTCAGTAGTTGTGGCGCATGGGCTTAGTTGCTCTGCGTCATGTGGGATCTTCCCAGACCAGGGATCGAACCCGTGTCCCCTGCACTGGCAGGCGGATTCTTAACCACTGCACCACCAGGGAAGTCCCCAATGCACATTTTCTAGTGGCCTCCTATCCATTCCAACTTGCAGGTTTGGGGGTTATTTGGTTTTAATAAATGAGTCATGTACACAGCTGAGGCCTCTTCCTATACATAGTGAACCAAGCGGGGTGAAGGAGAAAAGGGCACTGAGGTTTATTTCCCTGAGCAATCTAGTCACTAGATTTTACAGAATACCTACCATGGAGATTTTTACATCTTCTAACCATGGCCTTAGATCATGTCAAAAGCAGGCCGCTGCCTACAAACGGACATGCAGGAAGAGCCTCCTGTTAGATGGGACAGTGTCCTAAGGACAGAAGACAGACCACCTAAAGAAAACAGTTAAATCTGGAGATGAGAGAAAAATAAAGGACCCAAATATTCCCTAGCAATAGGAAAGGAAAGTGAGTAACAGCATCTTGGAGCAATTCCGGCTCATCAGCAGTACAAAACAGCAAACCATCACTTATGCTGAGGGGCCTTCCTTGACTTATGGTTCCTTTCCTGGCTTGTTTGATCACTCAGCTATTCTGTTCAAAGTTGAAAGCCAGGGCAGTTACAATCCCACAGCTCTGTTCTCAGCCCTTCCTTGGGTCTCTTAGAACAGTCTGCAGGGAATGCTTATGTTTTCTCTTTGGCCACAGACCAGCTGGATGGTTGAAGGGGCATCTTGTCTCAAATATGGAAATTTCTCTAGGGAAGGGCTACAGTGATATCCATGTTCCAAACAAGTTTTACCCAAGAGGTAGCATCCAAATGATAGGATCTAATTATTTTTAGTATAATCACATTTCTAACCATGTAAATATTTTCTTCTTCCTTATCTTAATTGCTTTCCCTTTTCTTCATAGATAGGGACATAAAGAGAAATATTTCACTTTCTTCTTTAATTAGTTTCAGGGCCATAACGTTGACCAACTGGGAGAGAAAATCCAGAAGGGCTGGAAGGCCAGCCTCTAGCAATGCTTGAAAAGACAGGAATATCCTGAGTCAGCAAGTGGGAAAAGAAAGCATATTCAAGTTTTTTAAATGGTCACCATTGCAGTATTTGAGAAGTTACATCAAGTACTGAATTGGAATGAGGCAATCAGTCCTGGTAAATTAACAGATAAACAGAATAACATTTACCTTCATTTTTAAGAAGGTATTTAAAAAATAAAGTCTCCATTTCCACAATACTCTATCAGTATAAAATAACAAAGTCACAATGAAGGCCAATAACTACCATCAATACAATACTTATTTCCCATTTATTTGTGATTTTTCAGGGGTTCAAACAAGTGAATAAAAATCAATTTTATTTTCACGGAGAACTTGTTATTCCACTATTATTTTCAGAATCATTGTAATAAAAACCCTACCTGGAAAGAGTAATACAAAAGAGAACCTGAAGGTCTCAGAAGATTGTGCAAAATTTATAACAATTGGCATTAAAAACAAACAAACCACCGAAGGCTCTGATATTTGGCCTCTGATCTCTCTTATTAGGACAGTGTTTTTCAAAGTCTGGTGTGTGTCAAAATCACCTGGAGAATTAACGGAGCCTACAGAAGCCCAGGGAAGGCCTGGGTCTCTGCATCTTTAACACGTTCTCCAGCAAGGGTTTCCAAACCGGGCTGATCAGAATTGCCTGGGAAACTCTGAAAAACAACAACAACAAATCCCCAAGCTTCATCCCTGGACATTTTGGTTCAGTAGGTTTGAGGCTGGGAAACAGAAATCTTAAAATATTTTATTTTAAAATCGTTAAACAAACTTCCCAGGTGGTTCTCATTAGTCAGATTTGAGAACCACTGACTTAGAACACTTATTTAGGTAAGTGTCTCTCAAAGAGCTCTAAGCCTGAGCTCACTAAGAATATTCATAACTTTGGGCAGGTTATAAATCACCATCCTGTGAGAATTTAACAAATTAAACTGTCTAGAAGTGATTTGATACTAAAAACTCTGCCCAATTTAGCACTTAAATTACCTAATGATTTTCTGTCTATCTACTCTCTACCCCCAGGCAAAGGTCTATACATAATATTTATTTTCTATGGCTGGTAAGTGCTAGCCACCCAAAGTGCTCATAAGCAAGTTGCCCCATAGGATTTTGTTCTGTTAACCTGACCCTCTTCTTCCATTCAGACTCAGAGCTGTGAGGAATAGACCTAGTTCAGGGTACCACGGCCAACTGATGTCACTTGCAGCATTACGCGGCAAGACATCAACCTGCAAACCCTGTCCCCATCCCACTGGGAGAGAGACACTAGAAAACCTTAAAGTGAGAATTAATTTTTTGGGGAAAGAATCGCTCTCACCAAAGACAGATCATTTAAAAGCTTAACTATTCTTAAAACCAAGACAAAAGAAAGCTAATATGACTTGAGAAGCTTAAAAAAATAGTGACTTTTGGTTTACCTCCAGTAGCCCTAAACCCATAGATATCCAGCCCCACTTCTCCTGTATCTCAGAATCAGGTGTTTAAATTCAAAGTCCAAGACAGAAAGAATCTGAAAGCAATGATCAACAAGGAATTTGGGAACTGACCTTTGATCTCATTTTCCTTGCAATCTGAAGTCCTATCAGATTGAGATATCAATATACATCAAATGGAAAAATATGCTCAAAAGTAGGTGAGAATTATGGTCCGTAAAACACAGATGCTGATTTCTAATCCTTCCCACAAAATCCCAGATCACAAATTGAGAGATGAGATGATCTTTTTTGGACAGAAGGCACTGACTGGTCCCCGTGAGCCAGCAGCAAGTGACAGGCAACTTGCAGGAGAGGCAGCAGAAACGCCCATGGGTCCCACGTGTCTCTTCTTAGTGATGATGGCCCTCCTTACTGGACAGTCAGCAGCAAACAGTTCAAATGCACTTAGTAAAACTGCTGGGTGGGCAACCAAAGGGAAGAGAAGGAGCTCCTAGAACTGGGAGGGAAAACAAGCCAAGCGCTACTAGCAGCAGGCCCAGCTGGAAGAGGGCTTGGTCTGCAGGTTGATGTAGTTCCCTTGGGTGGACAAAGACATATCTTCTCTGGAATTGCTCATCATCTTTTCAATGAGGACTCTAAAAAACAAGTACAAAACAAGCCTGAGAAGCTGGATGGAGAAACGGCAGATATTGTCTGTCTTGTCACCAGATGGCATTCAGTAAAGCCACAAGGTTTAAATGCCCCTTTGTCCCCAATTATCTCAGGAGAGAAGACAGCATCCCTGACCTTCAGGAGCTGGCATTCCAGTGGCTCAGTCTGCTCTTGTTTGCTCAGAAACAAGGAAAGAAGGTCCAAGGGGCTGCAGTGGAAGATGGGTAAATGTGCGTGCCTATCCCCAGAACAGCATGAGCTACTCACCTCATGGCCTCATTAATATTTTTGTTCTCCTTGACTGATGTTTCTGTCCAACCTGTGAAACCATTCTCTTTACTGAACCGGTCAACCTGGTCTCGGCTCACTGCCCAAGGGGACAGATCACACTGGCAAAGAAAATAAATAAAAGGCAACACCATAAACTTCCTGGGAATAGAAACATTGCTCAGATACGTGTGGATTTAAAACAGTTCCACCAATGGCTAGAACAGCAGCATCTGAAATCTACAGCCAACATTCTTCCCAAAGAAAGTCTCAACATCTCTTGAAAGGAGGTAGAGAAGATTTTGCCAGCTTGAGAAGGGCAAGTGGATACCCACAATCAGAGTGCATTTTAGATACGCTTACTCTCTGACCACGGATTGAGGCCAGGGGCCATTTTCCAAGATCGACCACATACCTTGTTGGCTAAGAGCAGGCAGGGCACCGGCTCTCCATTAGGCAGTGTGAGCTTGCTGTCCAGGTCCTGTTTCCATCTTTGGCTGTTGCTGAAGGTAGTGGCGTTGGTAACATCAAACATAATAACACAGGCAGAGGCATCCCGATAGTAAAGTCGGGTCATAGAGGTGAAGCGCTCCTGCCCTGGGAAGAAAGGAGACGGTTCTTGAGAAGGTGATCCTGAGAACCAGCCTTGGAACCCTCCCTGACACCCTGCCCTTTCCCTCTTCATTGTGGGAAAGAGGGCAGTATGCGTAGTGGGTGAGTCCAGATTCTGCACCCAGATCACCCAATTCCAAATCCCTGCTCTGTCATTTACTATCTATGTGACTTTAGACAAGTCAAGCTTTCAGTGCTTCAGATTGCGCATCTGTAAAGTGGGGAAAAAAGCAGTAGCTTTTTATCATAGGATAGTTGTAAGGATTAATGAGTCAGTGAATCTAAAATGCTCAGAAAAGTGCTTGGCACATAATAAATAAGGTTTAGCTATTATTATTATTGTCTTCTCTTTTCTTGTTTCTCACCAAGGTCAGCTGAAAACCTAGAAAGAGCACCCCCTCCCCCTGCTGTGGGAGCATCTACCTATGGTCTGGACAGTTCACTGCCTTGCCAGCCCCTCACCCACACAGAGACTGCTCTACATTTATTCAGGGCAAAACATCTACAGAAAACAACTACAAAAGCTCTACATCTACTCAGCTTATATATCCTCAGAGCAGTTCAGTCATTCCAGCTTCAGGAAAAAACTTCTGGTTTCACTGTCCCACTTTTTCTCTGAGAGCTTGTTGGTTAAACCAAAATGTCTTCCTTGTTTTTGTCCAGTCTTGTCCATCCTACCTGCAATATCCCACAGCTGGAGGCGCACCACCTCTGAGTCAGACCACTGGAGAACCTTCAGAGCAAAATCCACTGAAAATGTATGTATAATATACTTGAATTAAATTTACCTTAAAAAATCCACAAAGTCATATCAAATATGCAATGACAACCCTAGAGACACACAACTCCAATCCCATTCATTCATTATTTATTTGTTTGGTTATTTTTAAGCCCTCAATGGACTGAGATGAGCCCACACTCACGTATTAAGTGTGGGACAGGTAATTCACATGCGTCTCCGAAGGCATCTCTAGCTTTTACTCTCTTGTCAAACCAATGTATTTGATCCTACTTGTCTCTAAGGCTGGGGATAGGAGGATGGGAGTAATTATAAAAACAACTTCTAATCTCAGGTTAAACAGTTTCTGGGAGATTTAGGGGGTTTTCTCAGGGAAGGGATGATGGGGTAGAAGAGGGAAATGAGGTAAGTGGGTTGGCTTTTGCGTCTTCCACATTTCAGTGTTGGTTTCTAGTCCAATTGTATTATGAGAAAAACACACCCTCAGGGAATTCTACATTCTCCATAAGGCTGTAGGAATTATCTTGGGCAGGAATGGGGTAAAGTGAAAAGGTCCCAGATGATTCACCAGGAAGAAGACACTCCATGGATGATGCTTAAGAGCTGTGCTGGAATCTACTGCCACATCTGTAGATGCTGAGAGTCCATGAGTTAAGGCGCGGGGGTGGGGGGAGAGCTTTTGATAAGGACAGAAACAGGATAATTTCTGAGCTTTGGAAATACATTTCTCCACGTCTATGACAGAAATAAAAGCTAGGGGAAATTAAGAATAAACACTGAACAAAAATTAGCCAGTCAATTATATTCTCTACTAAAGGAAAACTAGAACAATTGCTAAAAATTAGTGGGATACTTTTAAACCAAATCCATGAAATAGGGACCCTCATATTATTGAGCAGTGTGGGGCAGAATGGTCAGGAAACAATCTTTGAAACTTTTTTTTGTTTGTTTGAAACTTTAAACCCTTAATTTTGATGAATGTTCTTAAGGAGGGTGTTTTAACTGCAGTGTAAATGCATGTTAATTTAAAAAAATTCCAGAAGGAACACTAGCACACATTTTCAAAGTTTACATTACTGCAATTTTTTTTCCTTAAAAAAAGTTCTTTTAACGGAGATAAATAAATGTTTGTTACTTTCCCTCTTCACCAGCTCTTCCCATCTAAACTTCTAATTAGAAGGCATTTTTCTACTTCTGAAAAGACAGTTGAGTCCAAAGGCCAAACCTGGAAATAAATGAATTAACTCTTGGTCTTCCCTGCCACCTTCACCTCCCCAGTTTGAGAGAAAAAGGTGTGTGTGGGGGAGGAAGATAGGTCAGAAGAGTGGTATATTTTACACTAGGAAGAAGTCCTAGTCTTTATTTAAGCAATCGATGGACAAAAAACACACAGCTCGTCAGCCTTGATAAGCATCTGATTGTGTGGCCAAGGGGCCCTCCCATGCAGGTATTTCCATAACAAAGCTAGGCTCCATGAGACCAGGTTAAACACCTTTCTGTGCCTTCAACAGCTGTCTGTAACTCCCGTGAGAAGCAGGACAACAGCCCCAGCTGGTACCTAACAAGGCGCTCCAGAGGGTCTCAGCTGCTTCTGCTGATCGCAGAGATTTGCCAGTGACCGCTAGGAAGGCTGCAGGAGGAGACTTGAGTTCCCTAGCGAAACGCAGCAATTGCTCATTTTCTCATCCACCCGCCCCCATTTCCCATCGTCACAGCTTTGCTCTATCTCTTTCCAGACAATCAGCTCAGGCTGGTAGAACTTAATTGGGGGAAACCCAAGAGAGGCATGCAAATCAAACACCAGCATGCCTCCCTTCAGGATCCCAGACACCTATTTCCAGGCCCGGGGAAGGACCCAAAGACACCAAATCCCCCGTTCCCCACCCCACTTGAGTCCACGGCTCAAGTCCTGTGATCCCGGCCTCTGGTCTATCCCGCCCCCGCAGCGACGTCTCACCTCCCACCGTAGACTTGTAGTGTTTGCTGAAGCTGTCCTGGGAATATCGCTGCACCAAGGACGTCTTGCCCACTGCGGCGTCCCCCACCACCAGCACTTTGAACAGGTGATCACGGCTGCCCATGGCTAGCGGGATGGACGTTATACGGCGGCGGGAAGTGGGGGGAGAGCTTATTTTAACCCCTTTGGCTCGGGACCCCGCTCAAACTGAAGTTTGGCATTCCCGCCGAACCGCCCGTTGGGGCTTCTCTGACGAGAAAGCAAAAAAGGAAACTTCGCACTCAACCTATACGCGCGCTTCCTCCCCCGGCGGCCGCAGCCTGGGTGGGGCGCAGGGCGCAAGCTGCGAGCCCCCGGCTGTTCCCACCTTCTCCCCCTCCCCGCCCGGCTACCGAGAAATGGGATGAGGCACCACGGTGCCTCACCCACCGGGACTTCCCCGGAGCTGCTCCGGCGGGCGAATGAACCCGGGCCAGCTCATTTCACGGTCAGGGAGAAGATGGGGGCCCTCCCCGCACTGCACAAACCAAATTCTGGGGAAAGAGAGGCTCACACATAGACTCCCCGGACCCTGTACCGCACCAGGCGGCGCAGTCCCTCTTGCCTTCCTTCGCGTGCGTCACGTGCAGCGTTGCTTGGAGCACTACATTTCCCAGCTTACCTCGCGGTGAAGAGAAGTAGCCGAGTGAGGAGACTCGCCCGCCTGGCCTCCTGGGAAGTGTAGTTTATGCACTATTTTTCTTTTTAAAAAAACTATGCGAAGTTTCAAATCCTTTCAATCTTATTTTAAAATAATTCTGGAATAGAAAAGATCCTTCAGAAGCGATTTGTTCGACATGATTTCACCTGCCTAAATCCGTCCCCAGACAGATTTCTCACTATCTTTAAAAGTTTTATGGAGCTAAGATTAAAAATTATTCCATAGATGCCATACATTATTCCACTAATAAAAGCTCAAGCCTCATCCCTCATGCTCCAAATCTATTTCCTATTCTTTCAGTTGGATGGACATATCCAGGATCTTGTGAACATGATGAAGGCTAGCTCTTATATTTTTCCCAAAAGACCCAATATCAGTCAAATTCAAGGACAGATTAAAAGGCCGAGTCTTAGGAAAACCCGTGTCGTTAAATGTTAGTTATTAATATTTAATAACTAGCTACTGCAGCAAAGATAGACAGAAAACAACAGACGTTCCTCATCCTCACTTCCACAATCTCTAGTCATCACATCATTTGGGCTGGAAGCTAATTGGAGTACACTGGCAGTCCTCCTCCAGTTGTTGTTGCTGTTGCTTATGAATAACGATTAAACTACAGTTTTGCAAATACTTTTAATTTTTTAGCCTGTAACTTTTCTGACCTACCTGCCCTTTAGGTAGCAGTTAAGGGAACATGAGCTTCACGGCGAACAAAATAAGTTCCATTTTCTATACTTTTCCCAGGAATAGAAGAAAAAGCAACAGGGCAATGGGAAAACAGCCCTGGTTAGATCTCTTGATGGGCTACCACTTACGTTCTGTGAGTAGAGAACATCAGCACGGTTCACAATGAATGTATTTAGCCCAAAATATTTGTTACCCAGGTAAGGAAGTTCAGGCTAGGCTACTCATCTTTTCCGAATGTCTCAGTTCCCTTTCCAATGGTCTTTTCTCAATTCCCGTTGGCTTTAACATAGTTGACCACCCCTTGAAATTTGTTTCTCACGTGGCTTCTGTGACACTGTTTTTCTTGTTTATCCTCCTACTTCTCTGATGATCGCCTTTTTCTTTCATGGTTTCCTTCCATCCCATCACTCCTTAAGAATTTCCTAAGGCTTGAGTCTCGGTCCCTGAGCTGATCATTCTTTAAACTTTTTACTTTAGTGAATTGCCTTGGCTTCAAATTTCTCTTTGTCTAAATTTCATTTATATCTTTATCTCCAATCAGTTCTGTTCAACTGCTATAAAGGTGCCTCCATTTGGTTGTCCTGCCAGAGCCTCCCTCTCACTGCATCACCACAAAAACAGCTATTTCTGTCATTGGCCTCATCATTTCTTCCTTTCACTCAGGCTTCAGACCTGAACATTTTTATTTTATTGTGGTAGGAACACTTAACATGAGATCTACCTCTTAAATTTTAAAGTATTCAATAAAATACAAAAAATACAAAATTTTAAGTGTGCAATAGAGGTACAGTGTTGTACAGCAGATCTCTAGAACTTATTCATCTTGCTTAACTGAACCTTAAGCCCATTGATTAGTAACTCCCCATTTCCCCCTCCCCCCAGCTCTTAGCAACCACTATTTATTCCACTCTTTGACACTATAAATTTGACTATTTTAGATACCTCATATGAGTGGAATCATGCAGTAGTTGTCTTTCTGTGATTTGGGTATTACACTTAGCATAATGTCTTTAAGGTTCATCCATGTTGTCGCTTATTGCAGAATTTCCTTCTTTGTAATGGCTGAATAATATTCTATTGTATGCATATACTACTTTTTAAACTCATCGTTTGATGGACATTTAGGTTGCTTCCTTATCCTGGCTATTGTAAATAGTGCTGCAATGAACATGGGAGTGCCAATATCTCTTTGAGATCCTGATTTCAATTCTCTTGGATAAATTCCCAGAAATAGGATTGTTGGATCATATGATAGTTCTATTTTTAGTTTTTTGAGGAAACTTCATACTGTTTTCCACAGTGGCTGCAACATTTTGCATTCCAACCAACAGTGTACAAGGGTTCCAATTTCTCCACATCCTCGCCAGCACTTGTTGTCTTTTTTTTTTTTTTTATAATAGCCATCCTGACAGGTGTGAAGTGATATCTTATTGTGGTTTTGATTTGTATTTCCCTGATGATTAGTGACATTGAACGTTTTTTTCACATATTTTTTGGCCATTTGTATGTCTTCTTTGGAGAAAAATCTATTCAACTCCTTAGCCAATTTTAAAACTATGTTATTAGGTTTTTGTTTTTGTTTGCAGACATTGAGCATTTAAAAAAATTTTTTATTGGAGTATAGTTGATTTACAGTGTTGTGTTAGCTTCAGGTGCACAGCAAAGTGAATCAGTTATACATATACACATATCTACTCTTTTTTAGATTCTTTTCCCATATAGGTCATTACAGAGTATTGAGTAGAGTTCCCTGTGCTATACAGTAGGTCCTTATTAGTTATCTATTTTATATATAGTAGTGTGTAGTAGTGAGCATTATTAATATTTCCTCTTACACACATTCCTCTACAGCCCCTCCCTTTTAAAAAGTCAGTCACCACATCCTACTGATCCTTCCTTCAAAGACATTTCTCCCACCCATCCTTTATGCTTTGTATCCAGTGCCACTTTCATGTTCAGGCTTTCATTATTCACACCTGGATCATCTTCAGAAACCTGTTTATTGATCTCCCTGATTTTAGTTTTTTAAAATCTTGCATCCTGCACAACCAGCCAGGATGATTTTCCTAAAACATCATTGTTCCTTCATTGTCTACCAATTACCCAAAAATTGTCCAACCTTCCTGAATTGGTGTCCAAAGCCCCACCCTACCTAACAACTCTATCTCACCTGATCTCAAATGGGAATCTTCCCCCTCCTAACGGTGATGTTCCTTCTGCTCTTTAAAAGCCCTATTTCATTTTTGACTTTGTATCTTCGCTCAGGGTGCTTCACCTATCAGAATACCCTTCAGGCTTCTTTTCACACACCTAAATCTTACCATACTTTGGGTTCTCAAACTTTAGTGTGCATAAGAATTACTTGGGGTGCTTGTTAAATATGAACATTCTGACTCTGCAGGGCTGTGGTAGGACCCAGGGGAATCTGCCTTTTTGTCAAGTACAAAGGTGATACCCAGACCAGATTCCACTTTGAGAAATGCTGCTTTAAAGCCTGACTTAAGCATCAACCGATTTAGGAATATTTCCCTTACTACTGCAGCCCTTATTCATCACCTGGAGCACTTACAATCGGTTTGATCTGTGGTCCTTTAACTATGTGACCAATTTAAAATTATTTAACTTATATGCAAACAATACATTGCAAAGTAAACAAGGATTTCAAATACAAAATTTTGGCTTTGGCCCTGGTTGTCTGTAAGAGGAACTACTTTAAGTTTGCCAAATCAGAAGTGTGAAGAGTGAGGATTTAAGAGGGAAGATTAGCAAGTTCCTGGTATTCCCCCAAGTCACAGAGTTTCTATAAAAGGAATGACAATTCCTTTGGTGGGGGTAGGGGTATTGTATTTCTTCGATAGTAAGCTGCAGTCTCCCAGATAGACAGTCATAAATAAGAGAGAGGGAAAGCACATTCAGAGTGCCAACAACAGATTTGCATGTACATGTTTGGAACACAGCTTTTTGGAAGCTGGGGAAATGGTCAGCCTTGCTCTGTTACTATCACACTTCCAATTGGTGCCTGTCTCTATCCTTTTTACTTCCCACTTTTTTTTTTTTAATTTCAAACCCATAGAAATGTTAAAAAGAAGAGTATAATGTATATCAGTATGTCCTAAAGCTGGATTTTCAATTACTGACACTTTGCCTCATCTGCTTTGTCTCTTTGTGTATACATATCAAACCTTTTGAAAGTAAGGAGCACACACTTCATCCCTAAATACTTTAGTACACAGGACCTAATAATTAAATTCTCCTATAAAACCAAAATACTGTAATTGGGAAGAACAAATCTGACTCCATATTAGATCTTTTTCTTTTAGTTTAACCTTTGTATTTTGTTACTTTTGCTATAAGTTAAGAATGTTGCCTATCACCTGAAGTATACAGGATAGTGCATTCTCAAGGCTCAGACCTTTATTTATTTATTTTTTTAAAATAAATTTATTTATTTATTTTTGGCTGCATTGGGTCTTTGTTGCTGCGCACGGGCTTTCTCTAGTTGTGGTGAGCGGGGGCTACTCTTCGTTGTGGTGCGTGGGCTTCTCATTGCAGTGGCTTCTCTTGTTGCACAGCACGGGCTCTAGGCCCACGGGCTTCAATAGTTGTGGCACGCAGGCTCAGTAGTGGCTTGCGGGCTCTAGAGCACAGGCTCTGTAGTTGTGGTGCACGGGCTTAGTTGCTCCGCGGCATGTGGGATCCTCCCGGACCAGGGCTTGAACCCATGTCCCCTGCATTGGCAGGTAGATTCTTAACCACTTCTGCCACCAGGGAGGTCTAGGCTCTGACCTTTAAAAGTAAGTATAACACTTTTCCATTCATATAGAGATAAAAAGTTGCAGAACAGAGAATAACATTTGTCCTGTTGGAAGTTTATAGAAACATGGTGACCTGACCTATGTGGACAGCTGCAAGCACAAAGGATTACATCACCAACACCAAGACATTTACAACAACCAACCACACCACTTTGCCTTTTAGTATAAAAGAAGCCTGAATTCTAACTAGGGTAAGATGGTTCTTTGGAACACTAGTCCATTATCTTCTTGGTCATCTGGCTTTCCAAATAAAGTCTCTATTCCTTGCCCCAAGAACTCAGCTCTCCATTTATTGGCCTGTTGTGCAGCGAGCAGTAGGAGCTTGGACTTGGTAACGATACCATTACCATTATCACACCTAAAAAAATTAACTTTAGCTCAATAATATCATAAATAATTTACATTTATCTATATCCCTTGAAATATTTTTTTCTCATTTCCCCCCCTCTGATCCAGGATACAATAAAAGTTCATGCATTGCATTTGGTTGTTTTGTTTCTTTATTAGTCTTTTTTTAATGTAGAACTATGCTGTGTCCAATACAGGAGCCAGTAGCCATGTGTGGTTATTTATATTCAAATTAATTGAAATTAAATAAATTTAAAATCGGCTCCTCAGTCACACTGGCCACATTTCAAGTGCTCAGTTGCCACATGTAATAGTGGCTACTATATTGAACAGCTCAGACATGGACTGTTTTCCTTATCACTGACAGTTCTATTGGACAGCTTCAATCTACAGTAATCCCTTGCCATTTTTTTTTTGCTTTTCATAACACTGAATTTCTTTTTAAAGAGTTGTATTGTAGAGAGTCTGGGTTGTCAACCCATATTCTGGGTTGTCTGATTGTTTTCTCAAGATTAGATTCTGGAAAAACGTTTTTGGCAAGAGCCCTACCTAACGGATGTGGTGTATAGCTTATTACATCACTAATTTCAGGTTGGTGATGACTACCATATGATTTCAATAAATATTTATTAAAGAAGTGACCCAGCACTAGGAAATCGCCTAAGAACTTGTGAGCTTGACTTCAAATAGAACAGAAAGAGTTTAGGGAATTCCCTGGTGATCCAGTGGTTAGGACTTGGCACTCTCACTGCTGTGGCCTGTGTTCAGTCCCTGGTTGGGGAACTAAGAGATCCTGCAAGCTGCACCGCGTGGCAAAAAAAAAAAAAAAAAAGAAGAGAAAGTTTATATAATCTCCACAGCCTCCACCCCTGTGCTAGGAAGAAAGTGGAAAAATGCTTTGTAACATGAAATGGAGACTGAAGTGATACAGCAAGTGGCCCAGGAGCACGGATGAGAGGGATGGACCCAGAGAAGGGTCAGGCCATGGGGCTGCAGCTGTCCCTAAGCCCCAAACTCCAGATTCACTTAAGTAATCATAACTTTTTGGTGATTGCTTTGGGCACAGGAAGCAGAAGCACAGGAATGCCTGTGACCCAGCTAAGCATTCAGCCAGAAGTTTCTGCAGCAAGGTGCCCTAGGAAACCCTCGAGGGAGAGGCTGGTGGGCTCAAAGGGCAACGTGTCAATCACTCCTCTGCGGGCTTGTACCCAAGAGTCTGCAGCTAGCTTTGAGCCTGGGAGTATCCAGGGGAAACATTATACCCTAGTTTTTACTGCTTTTGTTGCCACATTTGCCTTCTTCCATGGATACCCTCCCATCCACCCCAAATAAAACCAGGGAAAGAAGATAGGAAAAGGGGTAGAGGAGAATTTTTGGTTTAAAGAACTGAGTGTGTGGCCCCAACTGTCAACGTGTCACTGAGAAAGTCGCATCTATATAATGAAGGCATTCCCTTCTAACACAGATGATTCTAATTTTCTATGACCTTTCAATTCTGTAAGAGGGGAGCAAGGCAGAGACTATTGTACCCATAGGCCACCCTTAGTTACCCACTGACAACCCCCCAACCCTCCACCAAGAACTTGGAAATACTGTGTTAAACTCTAATATCAACATGTAATGAGAGGTTCCTAGGCAGGAGACTAGATTGATTGGAGTATAAACATATCTAAAGAAGAAATGTGTTGATCTGAAGGGAAGTTGGCCAGTCTTAGAAGTAAAGAAAGGAGACATTGAGAGGAGAAGAGTGGCTACACATCTCTGGCTTCTGTCTGGCAGACACCTTAGTCTTAAGGGAATATCTGGCTGGCTGTCCGGTGTCCCTATTGTGGAGACTCTGCAGCTGACTAACAGGCCTGACACCGTTATATTTTCAAGTTATAAAACAAACTTCTCTGTTAAGATTCCCAACTCTCGGGCTTCCCTTCCCTGGTGGCGCAGTGGTTGAGAATCTGCCTGCCAATGCAGGGGACACAGGTTCGAGCCCTGGTCTGGGAGGATCCCACATGCCGCGGAGCGACTGGGCCCGTGAGCCACAACTACTGAGCCTGCGCGTCTGGAGCCTGTGCTCCGCAACAAGAGAGGCCGCGATAGTGAGAGGCCCGCGCACCGCGATGAAGAGTGGCCCCCGCTTGCCGCAACTAGAGAAAGCCCTCGCGCAGAAACGAAGACCCAACACAGCCATAAATAAATAAATAAATAAATAAATAAATAAGTAAATAAAGTGAAACCTTTAAAAAAAAAAAGATTCCCAACTCTCTGAGTACCTTCTGATCACCTTTTTCCTGGGTAGCTTCCTTCCAGGGAGGGAATGTGCTGGTCAGGCTTACATGTGTGTCGGGCCCACTGACCACCTGGTCTTATGCACAGGGCTCTGTGAGTCTGTGGGCCTAAGTCAGCCTCCCTGAGATGACTTCTGGATGGGATTGAGTTTTCGGGCCCCTGAAGATGAAGCCGGGTCAGGGTCACAGTGCCCTTACCCAGCGGAGACCTATGAACCTGGCTGGTCCGCCACACTGCACAACTTTGTCCAACTTCAACTGCACCCACGGCACTAACGAGCAGAATCCAGGGTGGGTCTGGGTCTATTAACTTCTCAATTCACTAGTTCCTTCATATCATCGCAAACTCCATATTCTGAGTATTTCTCTTCTCGTTTTAATCAACGTTGTATAATAATAATAAAAGCTTCTGTTTATTGAAACTTCTGTGTGCTAAACAGCCCCACAGAGAAGGCACTGCTATCCCATTCTACAGAAGGAACAACTGGGGATCAAAAGAGTTGAGAAAGCTGGGATTCAAACCTATGTCTACCTCTAAAGCTTGTGCTTGTTATTATATTTAAAATTAAGCTGTGTGAGGAAAGTAGGGTGACTTCTCAGAAGAAGAGTATAGCATCCTCAGCATGTTTTCCAAGAGTTGCCTCATTTCAAAAGTGGACATGATGACTCTTACTTATTGAGCTCAAAAAATAAGAATCTGCCTTGATTGGAGAAGGCAGCTGGCAGTTGTGCCTCATTGGAGGAGTAGGAGAATTCTAGTGATGCCCTGGGGTATCCCAGAGGATTCTGGCCACCATCTTTGACCCTGACACAGGAAAAAGATAACCTGGGTGCTAAGCAAAGCAAAAGATAGAGAATGTAGAAGCCTAGGTGGGCACGTGATGTGCTGTTCTGTCCTCCATAGCATGGGAATCCCAAGGGAGAAGATCAGTGGCTGTGTTCCAGGCTTGGGATTGGGTCCCCTGAGAATACCTCAGACAATGGTGACATCTCTCCCCTGCACCTTCCTGAACCTGTATCGAAGGCTGGTTTGATTTTTGGCCTGGTAATCTTAGTTAATATTTCATATTTGACTTAGTTACTTTTCCCACAGATTTCTAACACCTAAAAACCAGATACATACTTGATTTCTGAGTAATTTGTGAGGTAATCAACAACTTAGGTAATGTACTTGAAAGTCACACATGTGACAGTCTGTGCAGAGTCAAGGACGGAATAACATGTGGGTGTCCCAGGCAGGTCACAATTTGGAGCTCCCTTAAAGCAAGGTTTTCTACCTACTTGTTCAACATTTCTTTGATAGGAGCTAAGAGAAAATAATTTCTGTAATGTTCAAAATAAGAAATTTGTTCTAGTATGTTCAAAATAAGGAACTTATACTATGCTCTGAATATGACATAATATTTACTTATTTGGGATTATTTTCATTTAACTTTTTAAAAGAAAACACCAATAACTAGGCAATATTAGTCAACCCAACCTAACTAAACATGAATATAGCCATAAAGTCTTTCAAATTATGTTTAGGATTTTTTTTCTCTCTGGCCAACCGGTTCTCACATTCCTGCATTTTGTTTCTGTTTCTTTGATTTTTTTGGCCACGCTGCGCAGCTTGCAGGATCTCAGTTCCCCGACCAGGGATTGAACCCGGGCCACAGCAGTGAAAGCCCGGAATCCTAACCACTAGGGCACCAGGGAACTCCCTGTAATTGGTTTTCTTACTAGCTTTTAAAAAAAATTTTTTATCAAGCCATATATTTTCTTGGGAGTCATATTAAAATATTTTATCTTTAGATAATGTTATAAAATATAGTGCAGTAAACAGCACTATACCGTGCATTGTTCAGTTACTGAATTTTAGCTGGAGACAGCGGGATTTCAGGAGACTGTCAGCTGACTGATCTCAGGGTTGATGGTGTTGCCTGTAATTATGTTGCAAAAATATCATCAGGGATAGGCTGGCGCCTGGGAGGCTTGATTTTAAATGTCCACTGGAAGATATTGTCTATTTCTGTAGACAATTATCATTTTGCAGCCATACAAGGTGTCTCAAGGGCAAAACTGAGATAACAGGCACCATATTTTTGACCATTTCAGTACGTTTTTATGTTCTCTACACAGGGACACCTTGGCCACCTCTTTCATCTGGCTCCAGGCATGGTGGGAAGGCACTGGGCTGAGAGAATCCTGGGTGTGAATCTATGACCTTGGGCAAGACACTTAACCCCTCTGGGCCTCAGTTTCTCGCTTGTAAAATGGTGATAATATCTTTTTTGCAAAGTTATGAGAGATAATATTGAAGTTGTAAATGAGGTTATTATTTAAAAGTATATCATAGAGTATAATATACTATATATTAAATATTATACAAATCATAATTAACAAGCAATTATCCTCTTTCCACTAACCCTTAATGGCCTTACTAACATATTACTGCTTTGAAGAGTTAGTCCCAGAGTCCAGGCCCATTATAAAAGGCTGATTTCTTAAATGTTTTCACTAGAAAAAAAAGGGTAATTATGTGACGTCATAGATGTGTTACTTAACTCAATGGGGGGAATCCTTTCACAATGTATTCATATATTAAATCACATTATATACTTTAGATATCTTACAACTTTGTCAATTATATCTCAAAGCTGAAAAAAAAAAGGGCTGATCACCGAGCTGGGTCATGCTCAGCACTGTGTGCTATATACCACTGTCAAGAATCCTTGGGGGACGTGTCCTGCTCGGGCAGTGGTTCCCAGCAGAGGCTTTGGAGTCAGACAGATCAGGGTGGGACTGCACTGTGACTCTGCCCTTCCCTATCTGCCATCTCAGAAAAACTGCTTCGTCACAAACGTGTGCGTGTCTCAGAGGGTTGTGTTATCTATCACCCCCTGCCCTCCAAACTCCGGTCATGCGAACCATTTGTAGTTCCCCAAAGCACCAGGCTCACTTCTCTGCTTAGCTTACTGTTTCCTCTCCAGGATGGTTCTCTCCTCCGACATGCTGCTCCTATTCTTGTTGGCTTCCTCTAAGACTTCCCTGCCCCTCAAGACTTGGTTAGGTGTCCTTTCCGTCTGCCTGCTCCCCAGCCACCCTCGGTTTACCCCTATGGTCAGAGTACTGACATTGCCTAGTCATTGGCCCACCTCCCCCTCACTTCAGAGTTGACTAGTATGTTGGGGTTTAGTGTATGCCAGGCACAGTGTCTAGTCCTTTACGTCAATTATCTTACTGAAGTCGCTTAACAACCCTAGGGAATACGTATTAGTACAGATGAGGAAACTGAAGCTCAGAGAGGGTAAATGGTTTGCTCAAGGTCACACAGATCAATGCAGAAGATCTGGGATTTGAACTCAGGCCTGTCTGACTCTAAACCCTTTGCAGTCAATTGTAAATTTCTAAGAGTTTACAGGGTTGAGCACAGTGAAAGCACGTGCAAGTACTCGGCAAAGAATGGCTATTATTATTTGACCCAAGCAGATTATAAACCTCTGGCGGGAAGGAATCTTAACCCATAGGTGCTTGCACCCTTTGCACAATACCCCAACCGAGGCTGAGTCAGTGTGTGGAGAGCAAGGACAGAGTAAGGCTTCTGGAATATGTCCCAGAGCAGCACTGATTGCTTCTCAATAAATGGCTGTTTTCTATCACGCATCTCCGCATTTAAGAGAGATTTCTCGTCGCACTCTGGCCCCTCTCCACTTCTGTGCGAGGAGGGGGTGGGACTACAGAGGGGGCCCAAAGAAACAGTGGAAGCTGCTTTTTGATGAGACACACAGGAACCACCAGCCACCTAAATAAACGTCCTCTTTATTTTACCAAATATAATTTATCAGTTACGTTGACATTTGTCAATTCAGTTATAGTCACTATAAATAATTGTCATAGGACACAGTTCTGTAACTTTTTAAGGATATAAGAGTAAACCAATGTTGCTCCTCACAGCCGGGCCAAAAGTCCATGCAGTTTGTGCAATCGGGGGAAAAGAAATGGATCTTCCACGAAAGTCATGAAGTTCATTTTCTTTCCCTCTCACCCCGCAGTCCTCCCTCTGCTCACACACGCAGGGCTTGGGGCACGCCTACCTTCTTGCTTTTGTGGCAAAGGACACTCCGGAATCCCCCAGGGCAGCCTGGCTGAACTCCAGAGATGAGGAAGGGGTGGGGGGTGACTGGGGCAGGGGTGACTGCAGACCACAGGGGCACAGTCTCAGGGGCGGAGGAGTTGGTTTTGGTGCCTGTACAAGAGTCTGTGTGCAAATGGGTTTGGAGGTGGAGGACAAGACGAAAGAAGGCCTGAGGAAGAGCAGGAACAAGGCCAGGCTGGTGTTAATAAACTCTGCTGGACACAACCCCAGCTAGATAACCTCTACGATTCCAGTTCTAAGGTTCTAGGCTCTGGAAGGTGGCCTGGGTGGAAATGGAGGGAGAGAAAAGTCTCTGGTGGTAAAGGGCAAGTTCCTGGGATGAGGCATCGTAGTGGCAAGAGTCAGGGTCACTGCCTAGTCTTCCCCTGGAGATGGGCCCTTTAGGCTACAGAGGGGAGGGCTTAAGGGGAAGCTGTGGATAGACAGGCTAGAAAAAACCTGCATCCAAATGCCCAGATTTGTACACATGTGAGGGTGGACAACAGAATCCTGATCTGTTCACGGTAACGTGTGGGGAAGATGCAGAGACTCCAGTGTTCTCCCAGTCTTGTGCTGGGCAGAGAAAAGTGGAAGCAGTCGGTTGATATCCAGCCTTCTAGTTCTGAATCCTCTTTTGGGTGGCTGGTGAGGAGATGGAGGGAAGGGAGGGTGAGTAAGGGGAGTTTAGGGAAATCAACAGTGGCTGAGCAATGGGGCTAGGGGCTCTAGCCGTGGTCAGTGTTGTGCAGAAGTGGGATCTAGGAGTGGAATCTAGAGGCGGAACCTGGCTCGGTGACAAAGATGGAAATACAGCGAGGAAACTTTCTCTGCCAGATTGAAAAGGGCACATGGCCTTTATATCTAGGAACGAGGCAAGGTTAGAACTGTGTTTCCCTTACCGCTGGCTAGTCAGTGCCTGTGCAAACAGGACCTAACACATAGTAGGCACTCAATAAATAGCGCTCAACAAATGTTTCAGACCGTGCCTGCAGATGAGCTCCTCTTGGGGAGGCTGTGTATTTGCTGAATAAATGAATGAATGAATGAATGAGTGAATGAAAGATGAATGTGGGCAGAAGCCAAGAGAGAGGAAAACTGACCTCCATGGCATGAAAGAATGAGTGATTTCAGGAAGCGACAGGGTCTAAGGTGACCACGTGATTATGTCTTCAGGAGAGACAGCAGCAGTGAAACACCCCTGGTTGCCCTCAACCTCCCAACCATTTTCCACATACCCATTCTCCGTCCCTAATCTTGGAACCCAACCCGGCAAGCTCTGGGAAAGGTCGTGCTTGGAAACAATTAGAGATAAAGGTTGAACAGAGATAATCAGTTCTCTGGGCCCAGGGAGGATGTAGATCTTGGCAAACTATGGGTAGACATGGGTCAACAGGGAGACCAGGCCACTGCTCATTTCTTCCTGGATGAGACAATCAATTGGAAAAAAGATCAACGGGAGGGGTTGGTGGTATTTATCAGGCAATCGGGTAAGGAGCACGTACACAATTTAAGGAGTTCACCTCATTCTTTTTGAGAGCAGGGTAGAGAATAGGGCTAGGATTATTTGGGGCCAGAGCAGCTGTCTCCTGCTTAGTGCTTTGAAGTTGGTCCATTTCTAGAAAAAGTATGTGTGCGTGGGAGGGGAAGGGAGAGTGACATTTATCCCTCTGTTCAACCGAAAAGAAAAAAAAGAAAACAAAGACAAACCCCCAAAACCAGAGCCCACTCACAGAGGCTGAGTTTGCTAAAGCTAAACCAAACGTCCCCAGATCCCAGATGGAAACCCCTGCCCCAATCCACTTCACCTGGAGGCACCCACCATGAAATTGCACTTGGTGATTGTCTCAAAAATCTACTTGTACTATTCATCTCAGTCCATCTGTCCTGCCTGAATTCTTGCTCTACAAACTTGGCTCAATGTATAAAAATTCCCATTGAAAATAATGAGAATTCGGTATCAAAGTGAAGTCCTAGAAAGAGGTGGGAGTGTCGAGTGGGGTGGGGTGGGGGAAGAGAAACCAAAAAAAATTTCACACAGAAAGTGCAGAGAGGTGGAGAGAAGGCTGAGTGACCAGGCTTAGTCCCCGACATCCGTGTCTCGGTCCCCAATGAGCCAGAGGACATGGAAGCTGAGTGCTAGGAGCCCAGTGCCGAGCAGGTCCCCCAGGGCTGTCAAGTACGGGATGGAGAAGTTGTCCGGGTCCAGGCCCCGGCCCCACATCCAGTGCACCATCCAGTCTGCGATGTACAGGAGAATCAGCACCTGGAGAAACAGAAGGGCCCAGCCTGCAGCCATCCCCTCTCTCCAGGGGGAGACAGAAGCCACGCGATCAACCCATTCATTGCATCACAAGGCTTGGCTATCCACAGTCCTTAAGCTGGGACAGCTCATCTCTCCGCCCCAGCAACCCCTCTATGTTCCTTCCCTCCACAGTGACCACCTTGAACAGATGACAGGAGTAATTCGAGTTCTTTGGGAAGGAAGATGCCCCTACTCCCTGGAGTCTCCCACATCAGCATTACATTCTGCTCCTAAATTTACCAAACAAGAGGCTTCCTAATCGACATCCTACTGCTTGCAGGAATTCAGCCCTCTTGCCTCTAATTCTGGGTCATCCTATCCTCAGGTCACTCCAGTTCTTGCCATGTTGGCCTCTTTGGGAGCCAGGCAGGGGGCTGGGGGTTGGAGTTTGATTTTCATACAGGGATTTGTCCTCAGAGCAGAGTGGAATAAGGACAGCGTTTGAGGCTGCTGCCGGCACAGCTGTCTGAGTAACAGTTGATTATCCCAAGCTGCCTTCCTCCTGACCCTTCCCATTCTGCTGTTGTGGGCTCAGAGAATGCAAGTTTATTTTAACATTAGTCCTAGCAAAACAGAATTAAGAATAAGTCGGCTAAATACAAAGCAGACAGTGCATACCAATTCAAAAGACGTTTTGGATTATCTGCTGCTTTGATTTATCTGTGCCCTTGCTTTTCTTCCATTACTACAGAAAATTAAGAATGATCTAGATTAGAACCTTGCTAGTGGGCCCAGGACCAGTAGCATCAACAACAGCTGGGAGCTTCTGAAAAATGCAGAATCTCAGGCCTCACGCTGGATCTCCTAAATCGGAATCTGCATTTTAACAAGATTCACACGCACTTTTAAGTTGGTGATGAACTCGGTCTAAAATATTCTGGTGGAGTGGGCTGGCCTGCATCTTTTATATAGTCTGCATGATTCCTGACATTTGGGGATCCCCAAATGACTGCATCTGTGTGAGAATGAAACGGTTTCTAACGGTAAAGCTCCAACACAGTCATTTGGGAGGTTTTACTCCTGACTGTACTTTGTAAATACTGTGGTATGCAAATTCTTCCCTGAGGGGCTCAGATGCTGGAACCAGGGCCACTGGGGGATCCAGAAGCCAGAAGTGATGCCTATTTTTAGGCAAACTTGGTTGCTCTCCTGTCTTCTCTCCAAGGAAGCCAGAGGTTACAGTTCCAGCACCTTCACGTTCCACCTTGCCCCACACACAGCTGCTTTGGACTCCTATGGCCCTGGCCCCAGCCCTGGGTGAGGGCCAGCCCCCCATAACTTCACACCCTTGCCAGCAGCTGCAGAAGCATCCCAAATAAAGAGCGTGGCCAGAAGGACTTCAGGACGTGTCCCACGAAGGGAATGGCAGCAGCTGTCCCCATATTCCAGCCTCCCGAGCAGGCCCTGGGACATATGGCTGGGAGGGGGCGGCGAGGGGATCAGGAAGAACCTTTAGAGGGGATCAAGTGCCATGCTCCCGCCCTGCACAGGCTAGAGAAGACAGCAGAGGTGAGAGTGTCCCCTAGCGTGTTCACAATGGGGAATGAAGCCGGGCTCATCCTTCCCGACGTGGCCAAGGGCTACCCTCCAGCCACAGACCCTCGGCACATACACCTTCCCTTTTCCCACCGAGTGTGCTTCACCCCAACTCACAATGGAACGTGGCAAGTTGGGTAACTGCTGCGGGGAAACTGCATGTGGCCCAGCCCTTGCTAAGATGTCCTAACACACAACATTTCTAAAGTTGGGGATGAGGGGTTGGAGTTATGGATAAGGGCTTACCAATAGGGGACCGGTTAAATGAAACTATGGCACGTCTATACAACAGAAGAGAATGCAGCCATAAAAATCAGGGTGTTCTGCTCTTCACATATGGGTGTGGAATGATCTCTAAGATAAATTGTTAAGTGAAAAAAGCAGGGTGTGGACAGCATGTATAGTGTGCTACATGTGTGTTAAAAAAAAAGGAGGGAAATAAGAAAAATATGTATGTTTGCTTGCATAAATATAGAATAAACTTGAAGGATACATAAGAAACAGATATAGATAAACAACAAGGTCCTACTGTATAGCATAGGGAACTATATTCAATATCTTGTAATAAACCATAATGGAAAAGAATATATATATATATATTCTTATATATATATATATATATATATATATATATGTAAAACTGAGTCACTTTGCTGTACATCAGAAACTAACACAACACTGTAAATCAACTATACTTCAAAAAAAAAAAAAAGAAACAGATAACACCAATGGCCTGTGAGGAACAGAACTGGATGGCTGGAAAAAGGGGAGAAAAGACTTTTCACTGAGGTTTCACCATGAACCTTACACATTTTTTGAACTATGTGACTGTTATTACCTATTCGAAAAGCAAATCTGTAGAAATTGAAAATGTGATACTAAGGGTGAGTTTGGCTATAAAGGGGATGCATGAGGGAGGCTTGTGGTGATAGAACTGTTCTGTATCTCGACTGTGGTGGTGGTTACATGAATGCACATGTGATAGAATTGCATAGAACCACACACACACACACACACACACACACACATACGAGTGCATGTAAAACTGGTGCAATCTGAATAGCTTTGTGCATTGTACCAACACTGATTTCCTGGTTTTGATGTTGTGCTATAATTATGCAAGATGTTACCACTGCAGGGAACTGGGTAGATCGGTACATGGGATCTCTCTACATTTCGGGGGGCAACTTCTTGAGAATATATAATTATTTCAAAACAAAAAGTTGAAAAAAAGGTAATACAAAGCCAGGGAGAAAGCATCCTAGTATTACAGAATGGCAAGGCTGGATGGGATCCAACAGATTATCTAGTGCAGTGGTTTTGACACGTTTTCAAGCTGTGAAACCCTTTATTCAAATGAAATCTCCCAAGGAACCCCAGCATGTGAACAGAGCCACATGGAGCTGTGTGGCCAGGCTAGTGGGGGTGGCACCTGCCTGAAGTCCACCACCTCTGGTCCACTCCTCTCAATTTACAAATGTATCATTGAGGCTCAGAGAAGTAAAACAACTGAGCAAAAGTCACACAGCATGGTAGTGACTTTGCTGGAACTACAGCCTGTTCTCCTGAGCCCCTGTCCAGTGTTTACTGGCCACACAGTCACAGACAAAGAGTTGGAAGACTCTTTCTGGGCCAAGCCTGGACCTCCCTTCCCATCCCTGCAGGGCAGCCCTGGCCCCCCGCCCCTGTGCCCCTGCCAGTCCGTACCTGGAGCAGTGCAGCTGTCATGTAGAAGATGATGAAGATGAGTGTGAGAGTGGTGTGCCCACCCTGCATACAGCTGATGGTGTAGAGGAACACCAGGTGTCCTGGGACCACGAGGAGAAAGAGGACCCGGGCCGAGCGAGAATTCACATCTGGGACCAGGGGAGAGATGGTGTGAGGAGGAGGAGGGGAGGAGGAGAACTGGCTCCAAGGGACCTTTCAAAGTCAGGAGGTGCCACACTACACTCCAGAGCAGCAGACAGCTGACTATCTCTCTGTCTCCATCCCATGGTCCCCATCCCTCAGGGTGTCCCAGGACAGGAGAGCCTTCCTGCCTGGGCTCTGCCCTCCAGAACAGCTGGTACATACAGCCCAACAGTGAAGGAGAACCTACATATGCAGGCCCCAGCTGTTTCTGAAGTGATGGAGTGAACCTAGGAGGTGGGGACTCTGGCATTACCGGGACTGAAGAAGGTGGTACAAGGGCTGGGGCAGCGGCGAGGGGCTTGCCCAGAGTTCTCGCCTGGCATCCCGTTCATGTGGAGGAAGGTGGAGATGCGGCTGGCCTGCACAGCCACCAGATTGCCCCCAACACCTGCGGAGACACATAAGACCTGAGACGTGGGGGTGGGGAGTGGGGAGGGCATGACCCATTCACCAGACCCCAGGAAAAGAGTGAGACGCTGAGAAGGAAGACAAAGACACCCTTCCTTCCAGGGAGTCTTCCAGGCTCCTCCCACCCTCCGTGCTATGGAGATGTGGCGGTCCCCCATACTCCTAACACGGCTGAGAGTGCAGGGGGGGACACAGGTGGATGTGCAGACTCAGGGAGCCTGCCTTCTCCATCAATGCAGAGTGTACACCTGCGGTCAGACATAGCCGAGGGGACAAGGCCCTGCCTGGCTCAGCCCCTCTCCAAAGCTCTGCGTGGTCCCAGGCATCCAATGCTCATGCGCTGGTTCCAGTAACCAGTTTCAAGCAGCAGTTCAAGTCGTGAACTATCTGAGCTGGACTCTCTTGCCTGCTAGAACCCTGACTGATACAAAGCCCCCCAAATCCTCTGATCCCGCCCTCTTCTTTCCCCTAGGCAGCTAATGCCGAGGCCTCACCATTAATCACAGGTGTGAAGACAGCCATCCCTGCAAAGTTGGGGTCTGAGACAGTCTTGTCCAAGATGAGGCCTCCCACACTACACAGACACAAAGACAAGACACAAAGACCAGTGAAGGCTTCTGTTCCGGTCCCCGGGATGAGAGGTACAGGTCCATCTGGACGTGGGCAGCAAGGTGGCTCCCAGGAGCCCCTTGTCCTTCCAGTCCTCGCCTCCCCTTGCCAGACCAGCTGATGCTCCTGACATACACGCTGGCGCAGCACCCCGAGCAAGCTGGGGCAGGCAGCTGTCTCCTTTACCCACCTCCCAAGTTGGCTAGAGGAGCCGCCTGCTGTTCTGCCTGCTCAGTGTGATTTCCCCTCCTGGTAACAGTGCTGGGCTTTTCCTCAGGGAACCACCTCTCTCAAACTCAGTCACTGTGGTTCGAGTGACACTGCTCCAATGATGGCGAGGCCCCAGGCCCATCCAATCAGAGCAGCACATCCCTAAGGCCACAGTGACTGGTTCAGGGATAGCCACATGACTGGCTGACAGCCAATGACATTCTATAATGGGACTCTGCAGAATTGTTGACAGAAAGAATCCCTGCTGGAATTAGTAAGCGTAAGGAAGTGCAAACCTGAAGCTGCAGGCCAACACAGAGAAAAGCAGAGCTGAGACATGGAGAATACTGGGGCCCTAATGATATCATTTATGTCCCTGAATCCAGCTGTGCCTCTTTAGTTCTCTAAGCCAATGTGTTCTGCTTTCTAATGAAACCCAGTTCAGATGGCTTCTGTCACTTGCTACGGAAGGACATGTAACTGATCCACTGTTGAAGGCATTTCTAGGGTCTGTGCCACACTTCCTCTTTCCGGGGCTTAAAATCGAGTCTGTGGAAGGGAGGGGGGAGGGGGAGAGTGGGCATCAAGGGCCTGAGCCTACCTGCTGATGGCCATGGCAATGATGACAGGCTCCCAGCCTGAGTACAACACCTCCCTTGTGGCTGGGCTCCGTCGAGCCAGCACCACCCAGACAGGCAGCAGGGCCATGAAGAAGGCACACACCAGGGGGTAGATATATTGCCAGACATCTGAGAGAGGCAGAGATGGGAGGGAGGTGAGCAATGTAGCTCCCTGCTCCCAGCCTCCCCTTAGCTCAGCCTGCAAATGCCCCAACAGATCAACAGTAACACCACACTAAATGCCAGTAAATATATTACCTCATCTGATGCTCACTGTAAACCCGGGAGGGAGATGGGGCCAGCCTTTTCCATTTGTAGATAAGGAAACCAAGGTGAAACCTCCTCAGACATTGAACTTATTAGGGGCACAGACCAGATCCTAGGTTTCTTGCTTTGATTCCCCAGAAATCCCTATCTCCCCTCCTCTTCTTCATTTTGCAAGCAGATTCCAGCCTTCAGTTCCTTTCCTTTGCCCTTGCCCCCTTACCCCTCCAAGATAAGTAAGAATATACAGCACCAAGCATATTTCTCAAATACTTTCACCCCTGCTCCTGCTGCCTGCATGAATCTGAGATAAGTACTTAGCCTCATCTCTCTAAGGCAGGGAGTTATTACAAACTGTGCTCCAACCAAATAGTTAAGAACAAAGAAGAAATCCTTACACATGTGCAAACCCACTACCATCTCTCCCAATCCCACCCAGGAGTCCACCCTGGTCACACCCTTGATTGCCTCAGCCTCACCCTGCTCCAGGTAGAGTCCCCAGCTGATGCCTGAGAGCAGTGCCAAGGTGATGAGGTCTCCCAGGCTGGCAGCAATGGGCGTGGCCACATTGTCTGGGTTGATTCCAATCTTGCGAGAGCCAATGATGACTCCAATCATGATCATGCCTGGGGAGGAAGGAGAGGGGCCAGGCAGGGTAAGAAGAGATAATGGGGTATCAACCAACAAAAAGAGAGATTGAAGGTTTAGTTGACACCTCTGGGGCAGCCCTTCCTACTCCCCTGCCCCTCCCTTCCCTTCCTTACCCAGTACCAGGGAGGCAATGAAGGCCGTGGCCACGCTGCTGGCACAGAGCAGGAAGGCATGTGGGATACTGAAGTGGCCGTCAGGGATCCAGCCAAAGACGACGGCTGCGATGGACGCCAGGAAGCCCACCACCGTGGCCTGCACCTGAGGAGGGGAGTGGTAACTCGGAGAGCAGAGCGCGTCTTAGCTGAGGTCACTGAGCACTTAGCCAGACCTCTTCCTGCCCTCAGCAGCCCCAGGAGGCAGGCGGGGCTGGCCTGTCCAGTCCTCCCAGGCTGGAATGATGTCTTTGTTTATTTAGTTTCTCACCAGACACCAGTACTGGGTAGTGTTCCAGCACCTGCAGGAACCCAGGACATGTTACTGGCTGAATGAGTGTTCCTCTGGGGATTGGGGGAGGTTCAATAGAGCCTGAGACTTCAGTCCAGACACAAGGCCTGGGACTCAATGGGGAAGACTCCCAGTTCGGAACCTGTGTGGCCTCATGGGGGGATGGGACAACAGCAGTCAAGGACCTTCAGCACTCCTGAGTCTCCTCCTGAGTCTGATCTGTGGGGACACAAGCCCTCTGCACCACTGGGAGCCAAGAACTGACACTGGAGATACTGGGGTTCCCCCCATTTTGGCTGTTTTCCTGGGAAACCTGGTTACCTCCTGGAGTCCCTTTGGGAGAAGCCAGCTCAGCAGGATGCTGGAGCTTTACTCAGGAGCCGGCAGGGGCTGACTTAAGCCTTTCAAATTCCTGACCAGGGAGGAAGCTTAGCCCCACCATCTCTGGTCCCTGCTCTCTTACCTGGATGAGGGCCATATTCCCAGTGATCATCCGCCAGAGCTCCTTGGGTGTGTCCATGTGCCCGATGTTGGCCTGGGAGAGGGAGGACAAGGGTCTGGAGCTCCAGGCTGGAAAAGGCCTGCAGCTCCATCCATTAGGACCTTGCCTGGATCAGCAGGCAGTGCATGTGACCTAAGACTCTGGGACCAGGACATGACCCCCAGGGAAAGTGAAGCAGGGTCGAGGGGCTGGGGTGAGAGGGCAGGAGCAGAAGAGCCTTGAGCTCCTGCCTCTGGCCGGGGATGGGAAGGGGGCTCCCAAGGCAGCCTCCTCTTCTCCCCTCCTCTCAGGACAGCCACTGAGCAGAGGCCGATTCCATGCTCTGCCCTGCTCACCTGGGCAGCTCATTCCCACATGGGTTAGAATGACCTGATCCTTCCCTGGCTCTGAAGCCAGCTTGCCATCTTAGGGAAGAAAGGTCAGCTGCTGGTGCAGGACGGAGGCCACGAGAGTGTCTGGGAAGGAGTGAGGTGGCATGGGAGTAGGCCAGGAGGGCAAGTTGGGGAGGGCTAGGCTGGCTGCCAGTTCTCTCTGCTGCCTTCTCCAGGCTCATGGCCATGCAGGGACACCCCTGCCACTTGGCTCCCCTGGCCTCCTGAGTTTTACTGCTTCCTGCCTCCCACCCCATGGGGCCTGTGTCTGGTTCAGTCTCCGAACCATGACGGCCGATCTAAGAGTTTGGGGAGGTGGAAGTGATGAGCAGCCCCTCTTCATCTCTTCCCTTACAGAAGAGCAGCCTGCCATGGGGGAAGGGGAATGGGATGGGAGGGGGGCTGGGAAGGCCTGGCTCTGCTCCTGCCCAGCTGCAGAGTAGGGCTGGAGATCAGAGGAGGCCCCCATCTGTGCAGGTGGAGGGACCAGCATGATGCTCGCCTGTCAAAGCTGCACAAACAGTCACGAGGCGGGTTGCGAAGCAGGGGGTGGGGCAAGAGTCCAAGGATGGCTGGGACATCCAGAAACCGAGCCTGGGAACCACTCTGGGCAGGGAGCTCCTGCCCAGGAGCAGGACAACCAGCCTGGGGTCTCCCTACTCCTTTCCACCCCAGACCCACACTGCAGACCTGGGCAGTTAAGAAAGGCCTGTGGTGATCTCCTAGTCAGGCTCTGTGCTGCCCCAGACTCCTCTGTGTGCCCCATTCCTCCCAGCCAGGACACTCACTGCGGTGGAAAGCCTTGATGCCAGGGTCATTTCCAGGTTCCCCTTAAGCCCCAGCAGTGCAGGCACCAGGATGAAGACCTCTGTCACTTTCTGGAAGACTTCCCAGTGCTGCAAGGTGAAAACAGAACCCAGGCATTTCAGGGCCCCAAAGGGCTGGCTTCGAGGTTGAACGTGAAACTGAGTCCCCCTAAAAGCGAGTTCCTGTTCCAAGGTTATGATTAATGTCTTTATCCAAAACTTTAATCCCTTTCTTGTCCCTTCTGACCTCAATCCTGTGCTAAATGAACACCAATTAGCCAGAGTCAGATGACTAAGATTGCTGAGGTCAATCATAACGTAGTTAACGTACAGACTCAGGCTGTTTCTCTAGGTCAAAATGAGCCAACAGACCCTGGGTCATGGACCACCAGACCACAGACTCTTAAACAGTAGGCATCTTGAGTCCCAAAAGTACAATTAAGAAATGTCACAAGATGATGACTAACCCCAGCTTCTTTGTTCTTCCCCTTTAAATCCCCCTCACTCAGAGACCAGGTGGGAGTGGATCTGAGGCTTGTCTCCCACTCCCTTGCTTGGTGCCCTGCAGTAAGCCTTTACTTTGCTGCAAACCTGCTGTCAGAGTTTGGCTTTTTGTGCCGTGGGCACACGAGCCCTTGTTCGGTTACAACTGGATAGTCTGGGAGCAGGGGCTTGAGGAGGAAATGGAATCAGCAGGGAGTGAGCACGTCAGACGCCTTTCCTCCAGGAACCCTGGAAGCAAACCAAGTCCATGGTACTCCAAACAACAAAGCCCCCGCTCCTGCCACCCAGAACAGGGGAGACGTAGAGGGTCCCTTCCAGTCAGGAGGCCCTAGCCCGTCTCTGCTTCTTCTGCCTGCTTTGTGGAGCTGGGGGAGAAGACGGCAGGGACCCACACAGCTGAGTCACCCTGGGGCTGGCTTACACCCCAGAACTCCTTTGCGATCTCCCTTCAAGTTGCCTTCAGTCTGGTTTCTCTGTGGCCTCAGCCTTGAGTGGTGTTGTCTCAGCTGTTGAGCACCGGGCTCCAGGGGGCTGGGGTTGAGGAGATTAGAGAGTTTGTTTGGTTTCTATCTATCTCCAAGGGCTCTGGGCCTCAGCCACAGCAGCTCTCCTTTAGAACAGGCTCTGAATTAAGACCGTGGCCCCCAAACCTCAGAGTGCTGGTCTGCAAGAGGTTTTTCATTCCTCCTCTGCATTCTCTCACCCTACAGACCTGCCCCAATCTCTCAGTTAGGAAAGGGAAGTGTACCCCTGCAAGGAAGAGCACTGGACTGGGAGGCAGGAGACACGGATTCCAGCCCTGAGACCATCAGGCCTGGCTCTCCTACCTATTTCTTCAGCTAACATCTTTTAAGTCTGCGCCATGTGCCAGGCTAAGGCTCTATGTGCGTTTTCTCATTATATCCTATCAACAACCCAGTGAGGTAGGAGCTATTTTTATCCCACTTTGTAAATGAGGAAACTGAGGTTCAGAGAGCACTGCACTCCTTAGTGCTAAGAAGGAAAAATGTAGGAGCCAGGATTGGTTATTTGAAAGCTACTTTAGTTGCAGTTGAAAATGAGGCAAAGTGCTCTAATGAGCAAAGGCAGTGGACTGAGAGTCTTGGGTCTCCCACAAGAGACCACAAGGATGGGCCTCATGCTCTGTCCCCAGCATCCTCCCACAGAGACCAGCAGGGGGTACCTTAGACAAGTTATAAGGGCCTTGAGCTCTTGACTATAAAAGGTACACTTCAGGGACCAGATCAGATGGTCCCTAAAGGCAATTCCAGCACTGACAACTCTATAGTTAATGATGAGCAAGGCTGCAAATCAAACCCACAATAAGATATCACCTCACACTCATTAGGATGGCAGCTATTAAAAAACAAAACAAAATAGAAAATAACAAGTGTTGTTGAGGATGTGGAGAAACTGGAACACTTGTGCACTGTTGATGGAATGTAAAATCGTACAACCACTATGGAAAACAATATGGCGGTTCCTTAAAAAATTAAGAAGAGAACTACTATATGATCCAGCAATCTCACGTCTGGTATATACCCAAAATAACTTAAAGCAGGGTCTCAAAGAGATATCTGCGCATCCATGTTCATAGCAACATTATTCACAATAGCCAAGAGGTAGAAGCAACCCAAGTGTCCACTGACAGATGAATGAATAAACAAAACATGGTCTATAACAAGGGAATATTATTCAGCCCTAAAAGGAAGGAAATCCTGTTACATGCAACAACATGGATGAACCTTAAGGACATTATATTAAGTGAAATAAGCCAGTCACAAAAAGACAAATATTATATGATTCCACTTATATGAGGTATCTAAAGTATTCAAATTCCTAGAAATAGAAGTAGCATGGTGGTTACCAGGGGCTAGGAGGAGGGGGAAAAGGGAAGTTAATGTTTAATGGGTGTAGAGTTTCAGTTTTGCAAGATAAAAAAGTTCTGGAGATCTGTTTTACAACAATGTGAACATACTTCACAGCATTGAACTGTACATTAAAAATGGTTAAGATGATACATTTTATGTGTTTGTTACCACAGTTAAAAAAAAAAAAAAAAAAGAGGAGCATGGAAATCAGAGGGGGCTAAGGCCAGGATTAGAATCCAGGGGAGGCTGGACACTGGGGAGTCCTATAAAGGCAAGGACCTCTCTACTCTTGTCAGAGTTCTTTTTGTGGGTGTGTGTGGGGTGCTGATGGCAGGGGGAGTCCCTACCAGGACCCAGGGGAAGGGCTCATCTCACTAGGGCTGGAGCGTATCTGTACCTGAGCTCCTGGCCTAGCTCCTCACTGGTGGAAGGCGCAGGACTTTTTTAGGGAAGGCTCTTTCTGAAAACTAAGGATGGGAAAGAAACCCCCTGTCCCCCAGCCATAGCTGCTGAGCTTTCAGGCACCCACAGAAAGAGCCAGGAGGGATGCAAATCCCTTTTCATCCCTGGGCCCCCAAAGAGAAGGCAGCCCCAGTGAGCCCCGTCTACGCTGGAGGAACTCGGGGACTGTTGCTCTTGGACAAGGCCAGCACATAGCTCTGGGGCGCCAGCTCCCAGCAGGCAAGGCCTTGCTCAGCTCTGCCTCCTCCTCCCTCACCTCAACTGGACACGCAGCTCCAGAGACGAAGAATTCTCTCTGCTCCCCTCCCCGCCCCTCATAAGGGTGGCTGACCCATAAGGGTGGTTTGGAAGCTCCGCTCAGAGCCCAGCCTCCGTATCCCCTCCTCACCGCATAACACCTGCCCCTCCCAGCTTCCAAGCCGCAGGCTCTGTGAAAAGCTTTGATCTCCAGGTAGGCATATGTAAAATATGTGTACTTATTGGCAGAGTGAAGGAGCCTGGAAAGAAATACTCCAAGAGTATGCCAGCAATATTTTCTTAATTGTTTGTAAGGTATATTGTTTGTCTTTACGATTAAGAAAAAAAATGTATGAAGCTCAGCTAAGCCCCTCCAGCTGCCACTATAAATACTCCCAAATCCCTGCGTCTCCCAGCTCACACGCACCCTCTCCTTCAACTATACAAGGACCTAGAAGGGATAGGGTTTTAGCAGCGATGAGATTCGGGACAGACAGGCAAGAAGAGCCAGTGGCTGCAATGACAGCCCTATGCAGAAGTCTTCCCGGCTGGCCAGGATACAGCCTGGAACCTCACACCCCCTGCGCCCCTACCCAGCAATGCCCTGAGCTGGCACTCGGGTCAGGGTAGCCAATGTCTACACACATACTTTCTTCACCCACAAAAGCCTCTCAAAGACGCAGCTCAGGCAGGGGAGCCTCTGACATGTATGTACACACACACACACACACACACACACACACACACACACACACACACACACACACACACACACACACACACACACACACACACACACACACGGCTCTGGGAGAGGCCGGGAAGCAGGCTGCCCTGAGGTGAGGAGTGGGTAGAATGGGCAGGGGCCGACAGTGTCTCTCCTTCCTCCTTTGGCCTAATTCAGGCCCATCCTGTTCATCCTGGCTGGAAGTGCCTGCCCCCGAGGTCAGACCAGTCAGCCAAGCCTTCACCCACACCTTCCTGCTCTGCTGGGGGTGGAAAAGGGCACGTTCCAGGAAGCACTTGGCGGGAAGTGGGGACAGAACACATCGACACTGCTTCTCAGAAATGCAGCTCCTCTTCCCTTTCCTTCTCTGTCCGTGGATACAGGGGAGTGAGGGCTCACTGGTCCCTGATATTTTGGAGGTCAGGGATGAGACAGTTCCCTTCACACTTAAAAATAATTCCAATTCAGAGCAATCACCCTAAGTCTCGCACCTCAGTGGCCCTGCTGCTACTTCATCCTGATACTTCCATCTTGCCTCTTCTATCCCTCACCGCTTCTGGCCTCAAAGACAGACCCCTGCCTGCCTTTGAGTGTTCTGCCCTGAGCCTTCTTCCCCTCCAGGGAGACAGCAGCAGGGAAGAAAGTCACAGCCTGGAAAAGCTGGAGTCAAGGACATGAAGAAGACTAAGATCCTTAGCAGCTCTGAGAACCAGGCTGTGGGAGAACCTGGGAAGTTGGGCTGGAGTTTACCTTTCAGGGTGAGGACTGAGTCAGCTTAGATTAGAGTAAACCCAACCTTCACCTGAGGCTTTCCCCCACCACCTGCAGACATCCTCTAGGTGTCCAAGGAGGAGGGCCTCAGGGCAGCACCTGGGTACAGAGGGCTGTACAAAGTGTGATAAAAGGGGTGGACATGAGGAACCTGAGTGTCCCACCCAGGAATGCCAGCAGCCACGGGGGCAGGCCAGCCATGAGAGGAACGCTTCTTTCCCACTCCACTTCTCTAAGCCCATGCTTGCCATCCACTTTCATCTTTGTAGACTCTTCTGTATACGCAGCAGGAAAGAAAAGCCAGAGGAGGAGGTATTTCGGGGAGGGGGTGTCTCCTTTCCTTGGGATCCTCAGCAAGTGAGTAGTGAGTCAGGATAAGGAGCTGGGAGTCTCACCTGTTTTAACACAGCTGGGGATTCCAGTGAAGGCTGGCACACCACCTCCTGCCACCCCCATCCCTCAAAAGGCTGACAGAAGAGGGGAGTGAGATGCTCTGCAGCCGCCTAGGACCAAACCAGGAGGTGGGGCAGGGCATCTGCAGCATGGAGGCTCCCAGATCCCAACCCCCTTCAATTCCACCACTGGGCCCAGTCCTGCTTTCCTTCCCAAATGCTATGGGAACGTTCAGCCACGGTGGGGAAGTCGCAGCAGACTGCAGTCCACTTAAACTTTTCCTACTTTTGGCCAGTACGCCAGCCCCTTATCTCACTGCAGAGGCTGGTTCTACAGGCTGAGTGGAGAGGAGGGCAGATAAGAGGAGAGAGAAATGGGCCTGGGGAAGAGACTGGGGCTTCTGCAGCAGTGGAGAAAAAAGGGGGGGCCCTGGACCAAGGAGACATCTGCACCAACACGGCCTTCTGCTCAGCTGCTCTGGGACACTGGGGACACTCTACAGACAGCTCCTCCTGATGGCCCCAGCCTCTTAGGGCCCCAGATTCTGTCCCACTGAAGGTCATCTTAGCTTGCGAAGGGGGAATGCGGTGTGAATCCTTAGAAATTGTCCTGCTTTTCCTGAATCCGAGATTGTCAAACACCCCTTTCGCCCCCTTAGATATGGAATAAGAATCTCCCTGTGGTCCCTGACCTTTCTGCTCCCACCCCTGCCATGATATCACTGCAGCCATCTGCAGGGCCTGCTACAGACCAGCTGTGGCAGGAGGCTGGGGGAGGGGGACAAGGACAAACCAGCCATTGTCATCCATACCAACTGGACCTTAGCTTTGGGGTGAGCCTAGGTGCCACACTGAGGGCAAATGTTGGCCCTCTGTGGGCACATTGGTCAGGCTCCAAAGATTCCCTACCTGGGTTTCTCAATGTCTCAGGACCATGGGTGAGGGGTGGAGGCGGGCAAGATGTCAGAAGTCTTTTCCATCTCTAGAACTCTCTTCAGTGTGTGAGATGGGGGGAGGGAGGGGCCCTCTAAGAACTTTTGCTCTTGCTCATTTTAGAATGTAACTCCAGCTGTTCCAGACTCCAGTCTACCCTGTTCTTCGGGGAAAGACAAAGAGAGCAGACCCCTCCCAGAGTCTTTAACCAGTTGGCGAACCACGGCCACGGTGAAGGCCATAGAGGTTAATGGCATAAGTTCTGAGTCAGATGACCAGGGACAAGTTCCCTAATCCCTCTGAGCCACAGGTTCCCTATCTACACAATGGAGATGGTTATGGTTCCTACCTCATGGGCCCACAGAATAGTCCAACAGATGCTCCCCACTACCGTTCTTACTATCCAGAAAATAAAACCACCCCTTTCCAGGTCACCACCAGATCCTGGTTCTATACCCTTTGGAGGCACCAAACCAGAACAGGAAAACTCTTAAAATGAAAACCAAGGCCACAGGAAAGGGATGGAAGAGGTGGAGAACTGCTACCCTGGTCTCATTTCTCCTCCTCCCATTACCTCCACTCACTGCCCTAGGAGAAGGAGCAGCTACCAGGGGGAGGAATCCAAAGCCCGCCTTCCTAGCTCCTGACATGAGGAACAATCCCCAAGATAACAAGTTAGGGGAGAGAGCAGGAATGACATAAACACCATCCTCATTAGCAACCAAAGGTGCAGTGTTCTCCTAAGGACTCAAGTCAAAGTGGTCCAGGTAGACACCATTGAAAGAACCACCTAGAACCAACCACCCTGTTTCCTGGGACAAGGGCATGGTGAGACTTGCCAGCAGGACTCTCTGTATTACCACATGCATCGTTGGTAGGGTTGGATGGGAAAAGGGGAGGGGATGCTGAACTCCATGTCCTCCTGAGAGATTCCATGAGAGATTATATTTTGTCCCCATATATGTCACATATTTAGCACTTCTATGTCTCACCACACCAACACTGACCCCCCCCCCCCGAATCATGTATCAGACAGCATGTGCCCACCCCCATTCCCCAGCAAGATCCTGCCAAGGTTACAGGCAGGTTACAGGCAGACAAGCAACACAAAATGCCTTTAAGAACCTTCCCACTTAATTTGAGACCCTCTTGGCAGCTGGACAAATTCCTGCCCAGCAGGGGGATGAAGGGGAGACTTGAAACTGAGTTTTCTCCTATGGGCATCCTTGAAACCCCAAAGTAAAGGGAAAAGAAAGTACAAAGAGGAGACCTATCTAAATGTCTCCTACTGAGCTGGGCTCAGCAGAAATGCCCAGGAGGGATGGCAGGCAACAAACCTATTCTATCTCTCCTCTTCCAAGCCTGAGCTCTGGAACCAATTCTGCTTCTGTTAAGCAATACTGCCCTGACCACCTCCCTGGGACTACTGAGCTTCCTCAAGGCTTCTGTAGAAAGTAACCAGACGAAGAAGCCAAGGACGCGATCCAAAGGGAAAAGTACTCCAGGAAGCAGCAGCTGTTTCTGACAGGGAGGTGGAAGAAAAGCTCCAAGAGACAGTTTCCCAGGAGGAAAAGGTGGCTCCGGGCTCAGGGTCAAGAGCTGCCCTCCCCAGGTCCTACCTGTACGATGTCCAGCACCATGCCGGCAGCCACAGTCCCAAAGCCTGCCAGGAGGAAGGGAAACAGCACTTGCAGCCCGATGGAAAAGGAGGTCTCCTTGAGCGGGGAGGGTGGTGCGGGGCCACGGTCTGTGCTGACGTCATCACTTTCATTGCTCTGGCTCCCGTTCTCCAGCAGGGCATCCTCCTCCCGAACCCCCTTGGCGTTGGCCCGAGACTCAATCACCACCACCTCTACCCCAGTCCCATCAGGCCCCAGGAACTCTGAGGTCCCGGCCAAGGGCTCTCGCCCGGGGCCATCTGAAGGGCAGGGTGAGGCAGTAGGGCCAGTCCCGTTCAGCTGGTGGACGTCCTTCGGCTCCGCCTTAGAGGACATGACGGGAAGGGAGGAGGAGAAGGGGGAACTCTTCTCTCTTTTTTTGCTTTCTCTCCCTTTCTAACTCGGGAAAGAACTTAGTCTTGGGGCGAACCCAGGCTTGGTCGCCGCGGGACCTCTTCCCACGGCTCTCCGCTCCTATCAGGCGCTGCAAAAACTGATCCACCAACAGGCAGCCCCATCAAGCACTGAAGCCACGAGCTGGAGGGGAGCAAGAAACTCCTCACCAGACTCTGCAGCTGGCCACTCGGGGTGCAGATGCCTGACCCAGCTGGCCAGCACTGTGCTTGGGGGAAGCTTCTCTGGCCTCTTAACTTCTTTGGTTCTCAGTGCAGGCTTCTCAGAGCAAGGGGCATCCAGAGTAGAAGAGCCCAGCTAAGTCTGGGGTGCCCTCTGAGGTGGCCCTTCTTTCATTAAAGTAGCTTGAGTTCAGATCTTTCAGAAGGCAGCCTCGGCCTGGGGCTGTGGCTCCTTCCCCCGCCTCTGGTTGGGCTCCTTCAGCTTCCCACAGCTCCTCGGGCTCTGCTGGTCCCAGGGCACTGTCTGCTGTCTCTCTCCTTTTTTCCAGAGATGCCCTTCCTTCCTGGAAAGACCTTGCACCTTCCCAAATCCCTGGTCCTTAAAGTCACAAGAATCTGTATGGAACACCTTATGTAGGAAGAAAGAAGACAAGAAAAAGAGAATGTTACGATACAGCAAAGGACAGCTCCTACTGGGAGAAGCCTCCCACAAGGCAGGCATAAAGAGTTTGCTATTTGCCTTCCTTTTTTCATTAAATCACCCATTCCTGCCCTGTGACATCTGGATGCCCAGAGGGCACTATCCCTGCCATGCTCCCAACAGGCAACCCACTGCCTCACAGGGGCCACCACTTTGGTCAACAGCAATGAGATGTGGCCAGCCTGGGATTAGAAAGGTGCTGTGCAGGAGACCCTGGCATTGCCTTCTCAGCGACCGGGGATGGGAAGGGATGTCCTGGGGGAGATTCCTTCTTGAATGCCCATTAAGAACCCAAGATTATTAAGGTGTGGTCTCCCAGTGGGGTCAGTTACAAATTCAGTCACAAGCTCCCTGTAGCCACCCTGCTGTAGAAAGTGATTGTTTACAGTCACACAGGGCAAATAAGCAGGGAGAATTTGATCACTGAGTGAAGGTCCCCAGACCCCTAAAAGCCCCAGCCCCTGAGGAAAAAAAAAAACAACAACTGGGAGGACTTCCTGGGCAATGGGGCAAGGCTGCCAGACCAAGGCCAAGAGCCAGAGGCCTACCCATTCCTGCCCTTGAGAGTCAACAGTGTTACAGAAAGCTCAGACACTGACTTGGATCCAGGCCTCTGTTCCTACTTCTCTCCCCCTGCTCTTGGCCTTGTGAGCTTGTCAGATAGGACAAGGGTGTTATCTCAGTTTGAAGGGAAAGACGGTAAAACTATTGGTTATTATGCACACATTTCAGTTCTCTAGGTTCACCCTGTTCCCCAGGGTTACTGAGAGTTGGATATAATGGAATTCTTAAAAAACAAAAACAAAAAACAAAAGCACCATCCAAATAAATAAGTAAATAAAACAAAGCAAAATAAAAAGCAAAGCAGCATAAGCCAAAATGCACTTGCTCCCAAATGCATGTCTCTTTAGCTGTAATGGCCCCACTTTTCTTGCCTAAAGCAATCCCCAGGCCTTGATCCCGCCCTATCCCAGCTCACCAGAATAGCTCTCACAAGTAAAAAATAAATTTAAAGAGAATTTCCCTAGGAAAGATGAATAGGTCCTTAAGTATTCCAAACACACACAATTAGTCAACTCCTGTTTGGGAAAGGGTGGATCAAACTCCAGTAACTGGCCCACGGGAACTGTTTTCTTTCTAGTCACTCACGTCACCAGGACTCCCTTTTCCAGTCTCCTGAAACACTGTCCTGTGGTCCTTTCAAAAACCCTCACTAGAGATCCAGGAGGAAACCTCTGAGCAAGAGAGAGTCCACTGTCCCTTGCCAGAAAAGTTTCTGAGTCTGCTAAAACTTGACCCTCCCTCCTCCTCCCGTCTTCCTGGCAGGTCACCTAACCTGAAAGGGGGGCTCGAAGGAAGAGAAGCCAGTCCCTCACCCCACTCCTTCCAGTAACGGAGACTTCAGATGGGCCTAAGGCCATGGGATGAAAGAAGCAAAAGTGACCCAGGATGCCCTGAGGAGGGGACAAAAAAGACCGTCTTAGTATCCCCAAACCCCGGGAGGGAGAGGTATCTGGGTGGCCCTACCGCCTCTCCCCGATTCAGACTCAGCAAATGCGCTGCGCTCCAGGTCTCCCGCCCTCGCCACCCACCCCCTAGACCCAACAGGACTGACCTGCCCCTCGCTGGGGAGGAAGGGGGGCGCCTGGCGTGTGGCAGCAGGGACCCGTGGTCTTGGGGGGTGCAGGTATCCCCCTCTTCTCATCACTCCTCCTCGGCAGTCCTCCTCGGCCTCCGGCGTGCCCCCTACACCCCCAGCCAAGGCGAGCGTCCAGCCGCGACACCCGGCTCGCTACATTTCGCCTCTGCGTTACTGCGAGGCCGCCGCTCCGCTTCCACGAAGGGGAGGTGGTCAGGGAGGGCAGGATATACCGCCTCGCTCCCGAGCGGGGGCTGGGGGACCCGGACGGGGGACCGTGGGGCCGAGCTCACTCGCCCCCAATCGCTTCTTGCCCGGGCACTTGGGCCCGACTGGTTGGCTGCTAGGGGCAAACGTGATCTGGGGCAGACTGGGTGGCACCCCTCCCATCAAAAATAGATTCTGGATGGACAACTGCAGCAGCCAATCGGGGGCGGGGGAGGGGGCGGGCTCAGACTCGGCCTGGCCCCTTTCCTTCGCTTCGAGCCCCGGAGGCGGGGCGCCAGCAAAACGCAGTGCGAGGAGTGACGGGAGCCCGAGGCTGCCTCGCGGGTCCCAGCGCCCATCCGCCGGCTGCCCGAGGTTCCCGCTCCAGGCGCCTTGCCACCTCCGTCGGGCCCGCCCCGCCGCGCTGGGACCTTCCCTCGCCCTTTAAAGCCGTGTGCGCCTGTGCACGTCTATCCCTGCATCTTGAATGTTTCCTTGAGCCGGGGAGACTGGGAAACCTCCCCGTGGAGCCAGCCAGCTCTGACCTCCGGGCCTCAAGCAGCCATCCTCGTGCTCTTAACCCCGCGCTTGGTTCCCGGAGAGAACCGTCCCTACCTTGTTCTTGGACACAGCTCCTCTCCTGCTGGCTAGTCTCCTCGCGCTTCCGCCAGATTCCGCATTCCTCCAAGCGCGTGGCTCAGCCTGATGGAACCGGCCTTAATAAAGTCCCAGCCTTGAAAGGGGCGGGAAGAGAGGTCAGACTCACCGCTGTGGTCCCACACGCAGCACCTGAGGTAGGGGCGGAGGGGAGCCTGGCTTCCTCTGACCCACTGATCCTGGTGGCAGCATGGGAAGAGATGTCTCCGTCCCGGCCTAAACGAAGTCCAACTTTCCCTGACGCACCTTATGGGATCAAAGAGGGGTGTTCCCATTTCGCCGTTTGCCACTTCCTCCCTGGGGTATCTCCACCTCTCTAACGCAAACTCAGTACAGGTTCTTTTGGGGATGTTTTTGTGCAGGGGGTGTGACCTCCCCCATAAAGGAACCGCCTCCCCCATAAAGGAACCGCCACCCCCAGGTTTTCCCCGCTTGTCAGTGGAACCTGTGACCAGTGGTTCCTTCCTGTCATTTTCCTCCCGGAAAGTGGCTAAGGGGTGCATTCGAGCATGACTCTAGACCCCTGGATGGGTTTTGGAGTAGAGGTGTGCCTGGGGAGAGAACACAGTGCTGGGTATGAAGCTTTTGGCTGCGCCTTCCTCTTTCCGAAGTACACACACACAACCCCAGCACACAACAGGAGCAGGTAGTTCCCTTGGGCAAGGATGGCAAACGTGTATAACCTAGCTCCTCACCTCCCACTCTGGTACTCAGGATTATTCCAGTTTAGCTGCTGGGACATTTGCATCAAGGCCCTGAAGTCTCACAGCACCTAGTAGAGGAAATGTCAGTGTCAAAATTGGGGTTCTAATTTTGGCTACAAACACTGAGTCTCTCCGCCTGGAGACAGAAGTAACTGCTAGACTAGGAAACACTGGGTTTCTTCCAAAAGGATCCGTTTTTCAATAGGTGGTGTAGGGATGGGTGGGGAATTAAGGTTGATGTATCTGGAGACTTTTCAATCAGGGGCTGGAAACAATTCCTGCTCCATTCAACAGTCTTCCCTGCTCCCTTTTCATCTTGCCGCAGCTAAGCCACCTGTATGTAAAATCTTGATCTGCCTTCTGTTCCCTTTCCACCTTCTTTTTTTTATCCCCCTGAAACAGTTTCCCCTTTCCTGTGAGTTTTTTTTAAATTGAAATATACCAGACCTATGGGAAAGTGCACAAATCCTAAGTGTGCAGATCAACAAATTACGACACAGTGAACATACCTGTATAATGGCCACCCAGATCAGGAATTCGACCATTACTGGTACCCCCAAAGCCCTCCTCATGTCTCCTCCCAGTCACCATGCCACCTTCCTTGTCAAATTAACCTCTATCTAATCCCATATGTTAGTTTTATCTGCTTTTGAACTTTATGTAAATGAAACCATTCAGTTGGTACTATTTTTTAAATTAATTAATTAATTAATTTTTGGCTGCGTTGGGTCTTCGTTGCTGCACACGGGCTTTCTCTAGTTGCGGTGAGCGGGGGCTGCTCTTCGTTGCGGTGCACGGACTTCTCATTGCGGTGGCTTCTCCTGTTGCGGAGCACGGGCTCTAGGTGCACAGGCTTCAGTAGTTGTGGCATGCGGGCTCAGTAGTTGTGGCACACGGGCTTGGTTGCTCCGCGGCATGTGGGATCTTCCCGGACCAGGGCTCGAACCCGTGTCTCCTGCATTGGCAGGCAGATTCTTAACCACTGCGCCACCAGGGAAGTCCCTCAGTTGGTACTATTTTGTGTCTGGCTTCTCTCACTCAGTATGATGTTTGTGAAATTCATGCATATTGTTGTGGTAGCAGTAGCTCATTTATTTTCATTGCTGCATGGTATGCCATTGCAGATCTTGATGAAAAAATTAATCAATAGTCAATCTAAGAAAGAAATAGAAAATTTTATTCAAGACAATCTGAGGATTATAACTCAGGAGACAGTTTTTCAGAAACCTCTGAGGACTGTTCTGCCCATTAAAGATCAAAGCACAGTTATATACATTTTTGAGACAAAGGTTTATACACCAAATGACATATTGACAGTTTACGCAATCCAGATCTGCAGTATAAAGTAAGTAGTGGGTCATCATGACCCCTTACAAGATTGAGAAGGAATGTTATCTCCTAAGGAGGTCTGGTTAATACAGATGCACAATACACACTAAAGGGGAAGGAGGAGGCCCAAGTGGGAGAGAAAATTTTTTTGTTTAAATTTTTCCTGTCTTGTAATAAAATATGAATTTTATTTCATCACCATTAAATGCATATACCACAATTTATTTTTCTATTATTCTGGTGGACATTTGGGTTGTTCTCAGTTTGGGATTGTTATCAATAATGCTGCTATAACAGTTTTGTTTCTGTCCTTTGGTACACTTGTGTTTCTATTTCTGTTGGATGTATACCTAGGAACAGACTTACTGGGTCATAGGATATGTTTATATGTTTAGTGTTAATAAATGCTACTAAATAATTTTCCAAAGTGCTCATGTTAGTTTACACTCCTGCTGGCAGTGTCTTAGAACTCCAGTTGCTCCACATCATGAACAACACTTTGTACTGTCAATCTACAAAGATTTTAAAATGTTAGCCATTCTGGTGGGTGTACAATGGTATCTCATTGTGGTTCAGATTTGCATTTCCTTGGTAACCAGTGAGATTAAGCACCTTTTCATATATTTATTTACTATTTGGATATCTGTTCAAGTACTTTGTCCATTTCTTTGTCCATTTTCTATTAGGCTTTCTGTCTTATTGCTTTATAGGATTTTTTTAAAAAAATTTATTTATTTTATTTATTTATTTTTGGCTGTGTTGGGTCTTTGTTGCTGTGCGCAGGCTTTCTCTAGTTGCGGTGAGTGGGGGCTACTCTTCATTGCGGCGCGCGGGCTTCTCATTGCGGTGGCTTCTCTTGTTGTGGAGCATGGGCTCTAGGTGCATGGGCTTCAGTAGTTGTGGCTCAGGGGCTCTAGAGCACAGGCTCAGTAGCTGTGGCACATGGGCTTCGTTGCCCCGCGGCATGTGGGATCTTCTCGGACCAGGGCTCGAACCCATGTCCCCTGCATTGGCAGGCGGATTCTTAACCACTGTGCCACCAGGGAAGCCCTATAGGATTTCTCTATACATTTCAGATATGAGCTCTTTGTTGGTTACGGGTACTGCAAATATTTCTATGAGTATATAAATACAGAAGGCCCCAGTTTTGGGGTCTTCCGAAGCCTTAGGGCCACTGGGACAAGACTATGTATATTTTGATCGCTAGTGTACTCCCAGCTCCTAGCACTTACTAGGTGCTAAATAAATATGTGGAATGAATGATGGATGAGATGGATGAGACTCATTCAGGTAGTCTGCCCTGTGTTGCGCTGATTCCTAGGGCCAAACACTGAAAGGGGATGGAGGGAGCAGATTTCCTTCCAGCACAGCCAGCTGTGACCTTGAGAAGGGGAAGACACCCAGCCCTTCCCTACTGAAAAAAGCAGAAATAGCTACAGTCTGTGAAGAGAGAAGCAGGTATGTAGGGAGCAGAGGTCACAGTTGAAAAGATAGGAACTACAAGCAGGTAGCAAGCCAGCCAGATACTTCAGAAGGAGAAACTCAGAGGTGGAGGGGGCGGTGGTGTCAAGGAGACAGTAAGGGTCTCTGAGCATCACAGTGGACCTTTGTATGACAAGAGCCTCCAAGGTCATGCAGGCACTACTCCTGCTTACTCTTTTTTTTTTCTTTTGGCCGAGCTGCTCGGCATGCGGGATCTTAGTTCCCCCACCAGGGATTGAACTGGGGCCCCCGGCAGTGAAAGCACTGAATCCTAACTACTGGACTGCCAGGGAATTCCCTCCTGCTTACTCTTTTTTTAAAATATCTTTATTGGGGTATAATTGCTTTCCTCCTTCTTACTCTTAAAGCTTGTTAGTTGAGAGAGCTCTTCTACACTTTTCCTTTCCAAAGGAGATGCCTTGAGACTGGTTGTGGGGTCTCATTCCTACCTCCCCAATAAGGAACTTTCTTCTTCAGATCTGGCTTTAACTTCGTTATGGCCTGTAATATCCATCGTGAAGATGAAAGACCACTGAGTCACTGCCAGCCCCTTCATCTCCAGGAAATCTTTCCCCAGGCCTGTTGTGTTCTCTCGCAGTGTTCTGTCACTGTCTTTCTCTCCACTGTCCTCTCCTTCTCCTCCTTCAGCTATAGCTGATACCAGGTCAGGTCAGAAGTCTGACCAACTCCCATTACTAAAGAAGAGAAATTGCCCCCTTGCAACACTGCAAAAAACTCACAGCATCCCCTCCCTCCAGAAGACAATGAGGCTAGAAGCGGCTCCAGAATTTTCTATATAGGATAAGCTTGGGGGCTTAGCAGTTTAGTCGGAGAGGGGTTGATGAAGTGTCATGAAATGGCACTTGTATAGCAGGCACAGAGTTTCACTTAGAATATGAGATTGTTGGCGGGGGTGGAGGATTCGGGGGAAGGAGGAGGTGTTGATCACTGGCCAGGGGCCAGTGGAGGAGCCTGTGAGGGAAGTACCTCCGTGGGCGGCCCTCTTCAGTCTTGCTTGGCACTTTCCTAATATATGGTTCATTTAGCTTCTATCCTGAGGTGAGGTCCCTTGGCCTTCTTTCAGGAACAGCTGCTATCTACCAACGGCTTCTCCGTGAACTACCTGGATGCTCATCCTGAAACATCATAAAGTTCCAGAGCCCTGTAAATCCTGGATCCCCTAACTAGCATGGTATAGTCACAAGACTAGCCTGACATGGCTGGAAAGTTTTCTGTCTTTTGTTTCTGCTGGGGAAGGGATGCCCCCTCCCATTTTTCCTTTTGCTATATCCCCTCCCCAGCTATCTCCCTCCCAGAGGTCAACTTCTTTCCTGCTGCCCTGAGCTAAGGTGATATCCCCTTCCGGCTTTATTCAGTGCTAGGAGGATGTAGTGATGGGGGTGGATGGGGAAGTGTGGCCATCTGTGCTCAAAGCTAGTTGCTCTCACCATCCCCTTTTCTTCTCTCTAACTGAGCTCTCCTTTCCCAAAGCCCCCTGGGTACTCTCCCTGGATTCCTTTAGGCTGGATGGTTCCAGGTATTTTGGAACTGCAGTTCTGAAATTACTGGGTGTAACTGGGAAGACTTAGCAGCAAGCAAGATAGTCTGGTGAGCTATAACTGGGGAGATGAAGTAATCTGTGAGAGAGGCAGAGTTGCAGAGTGGAATGTGCCACAGCTTTGCAATCACATGGGTTTGAATCCATGCTCAGTCACATATTAGGTATGTGACCTTGAGCAAACTCCTTTATGTCTCTGAGCCATTATCTAAAAAATGGAGACACTACTCTCTTTCTTAGAGATGCTGTGAAGATTAGTGATACCATAGCATTTGGAACATTTCCCACACACGGTAGGACTAGTATGATTTCAACAAAGAGGAAGAGCCACAAACAAGAATTAGGCATCTGGAAGGGGCAGCTCAGGCTCTCTCTGGAACTCACACTGAGGTCTAGACTTCACCGAGTGTGAGGGCACTCCTAACTGCAAAGTGTTAAAGGTGGACCATCTCTGTCACATGGACGTGGGTGGGGAGATAGTCTGGGAGGCAGCGCCCCTGCAGTAACTTATCGGCCAAAGATGAGTCAGCTTGATCTTTCCAGAGACAGGATGCAAGAAGATCATATTTTGCAAACCAGATTATCTAGTTTCAAAATGCCCTCTGTGTTTACTGCCCTTTGATTGTCCGCTAGCCCAGGGTTTCCTAAACAGGCTTGGCCATAGGAATCTCCTGTGGGCACTTCTTTTAAAATATAGATTTCCAGGCTTCTCTCCTGGAAATTCTGTTTCCAAAGATCTGGTGCCAGGCCAGGAAATCCACCCTTTTAATTAGTGCACGAGATGACTCCCATGATCTGACCAGTTTGGGGAACAGTGCCCCAACCCTGTGGTTCTCAGTCAAGGCTACATATTAGAACAATATGCCTTTGTCATAGGAGGAAACACTGAACACTTGGAAGGCTCTGGAAGTCTTCAAAGACATGGAGATGCTTCAGTTGAATCTTCCTGTGGGGATTTACATATTGACTCATTTACTCCTAATAATTACTCTATGAAGTAGGCTGTTGCAGCATAACAGCTCAAAACCAACTCAGTGGATTGGAGAAAAGTAGGTGTATTCAAGAGTTAGAGTCTGTCATACAGAGTGAAGTAAGCCAGAAAGAGAAAAACAAATACAGTATGCTAACACATATATATGGAATCTAAGGAAAAAAAAAAAAAGGTCATGAAGAACCTAGTGGCAAGACGGGAATAAAGACGCAGACCTACTAGAGAATGGACTTGAGGATATGGGGAGGGGGAGGGGTAAGATGTGACAGGGTGAGAGAGTGGCATGGACATATATACACTACCAAATGTAAAATAGATAGCTAGTGGGAAGCAGCCACATAGCACAGGGAGATCAGCTCGGTGCTTTGTGACCACCTAGAGGGGTGGGATAGGGAGGGTGGGAGGGAGGGAGACGCAAGAGGGAAGAGGTATGGGAACATATGTATATGTATAACTGATTCACTTTGTTATAAAGCAGAAACTAACACACCATTGTAAAGCAATTATACTCCAATAAAGATGTTAAAAAAAAAAGTTATTTAGGTTAGTGATTAGGGAAACGCAAATCAAAACCACAAGGGAGGGCTTCCCTGGTTGCGCAGTGGTTAAGAATCCACCTGCCATTGCAGGGGACATGGGTTCGAGCCCTGGGCTGGGAAGATCCCGCATGCCGCAGAGCAGCTAAGCCCGTGCGCCACAACTACTGAGCCTGCGTGCCTAGAGCCGGTGCTCTGCAACAAGAGACGCCACCGCAATGAGAAGCCCACGCACCGCAACAAAGAGTAGCCCTCGCTTGTCGTAACTAGAGAAAGCCCATGCACAGCAACGAAGACCCAACACAGCCAAATAAATAAATTTTAAAAAAACAAACAAAAAACCCACAAGGGATACCACTTCACAGTCACTAGGTTGCTCATAAAAAAAAGAAGAGCAAAAACCAGAAAATATAACAAGTGTTGGTGAGGATGTGGAGAAATTGGAACCCTTGTCCGTTTGCTGGTGGGAATGTAAAATGGGGCAGCTGCTGTGGAAATAGTTCCATGTTTCCTCGAAAAGCTTAACGCAGAATTACCATATCACCCAGCAATTCCACTCCTAAGTATATGCCCAGAAGAATTGAAAACAGAGGAGAAAAGCATTCTAGTTAGAGGAAACAGAGTGAAATGGCAGGTAGGCAAGGGAGACTGTGGCATTTTCAGGAACAGCAGAGTTTTCAACGTGTGGCTGCACGCATGTAGAGAAGTGGAGGGTGAAAGATGAAATGTAGTCTTTAATGATTAAGTTACACAACTTAAGACGTATTGTTTGATGTGTTGGTTTTGTTTTCCCAACTAGGCTACAAAGTCCTTGAACATAGAGACTTTATGTTTTAAAATTTATATTAATTTTTAATGCCTTTTCTGACACCGTCTACTTTTTTAAAGACTATTTTCTTTTTGGCCACACCGCGTGGCTTGTGGGATCTTAGTTCCCTGACCTAGGATCCAACCTCGGCCCACGGCAGTGAAAGCACCGAGTCCTAACCACTGGACCACCAGGGAATTCCCTAAAGATTATTATTATTATTATTATTATTATTTTTAAATGGGTTTCAGCATTTACTCTTTTTTAAAAAAATTTATTTATTTATTTATAGCCGTGTTGGGTCTTAGTTTCTGTGTGAGGGCTTTCTCTAGCTGCGGCAAGCGGGGGCCACTCTTCATCGCGGTGTGCGGGCCTCTCACTATCGCGGCCTCTCTTGTTGTGGAGCACAGGCTCCAGACGTGCAGGCTCAGTAGTAGTTGTGGCACACGGGCCCACTTGCTCCGCGGCATGTGGGATCTTCCCAGACCAGGGCTCGAACCCACGTTCCCTGCATTGGCAGGCAGGCTCTCAACCATTGCGCCACCAGGGAAGCCCCCTAAAGATTATTTTTTAAGAGCAGTTTTAAGTTTACAATAAAGTTGAGAGAATGGTACAGAGATTTTCCATCTACCCCTTGTCCCCATATGTGCATAGCCTCCCCTATTATCAATACCACTCATTAGAGTGGTACATTTTTTCACCAAGGATGAACCAACGCCGACTTCATAATCGCCCAAAGTCCATAGTTTACCTTAGGGTTCACTCTTGGTGTTGTACATCCTACGGGTTTGGACAAATGTATAATGATATATCTCTCTCACTATACTATCATACAGAGTATTTTCACTGCCCTAAAAATCCTCTGTGCTCTACCTATTCATTTCTTTTTAGCACTAAATAATATACCATTGGCTGGATGTACCATAGTTATTTATCCATTCATCTACTGAAAGATATCTTGGTTGCTTCCAAGTTTTGGCAATTATGAATAAAGCTGTTGTAAACATACATGTGCAGGTTTTTGTGTAGATATAATTTTCCAACGCCTTTGGGTAAATATCAAGGAACACGATTGTTGGGTCACATGGTAAGAGTTTGTTTAGTTTCGTGAGAAACTGCCAAACTGTCTTCCAAAGTGACTACTATTTTGTATTTCCACCAGCAATGAAAGAGAGTTCTGTTGCACCACATCCCAATACCATTTGATGTCGTCAGTGTTCTGGATTTTGGCCTACAATTATAATAGGTGTCTAGTGGTACCTCACTGTTTCAATTTGTATCTCCCTGATAACATATGATGTGGAGCATCTTTTCACCTGCTTATTTGCCATCTGTGGATCTTTGGTGAGGTGTCTGTTAAGGTCTTTGGCCCATTTTTTAATCGGGTTGTTTGGGTTCTTATTGTTCAGTTTTAAGAGTTCTTTGTATGTTTTGGATAACAGTCCCTTATCAGACGTGTCTTTTAACATGTTAATTTAAATTTACAAATTTGGTTCTTCTTCCTTGATCAGACCCTTATATATTGAGTATCATTTATTCTTGTAGTGTTAATTTATGGTGCTATGTTGATGACTCCCAAATATCTTTGTCTTAGACTTTTCTTCTTAGCTCTGGACTTGGGTGCCTCAACACTTTCCACTTGTCATACCCAAAATGGAGCTCGTCATCTCCTAGATACCTACTCCTTCTTCAGTCTTCCCCTTCTCAGTAAATGTAATCACTCTCCTATTTGCTCAAGTCGGCTGGCTGGGAGTCATGGTTGACTCCTTCCTCTATTTCTCCATCTCCCTACCATCCATCAATCACCAAGTGCCATCCATTGGCTCCACCTCCTAAAGACTTCTTTTGGATTGATTTTTTTTTTAAATTGAGGTAAAATTCACATAACATAAAATCAATCATTTAAAAGCAAACAATTCACTTGTTAATGGATAAAGAGCAAGGTCCTACTGTAAAGCACAGAGAACTATATTCAGTATCCTATGATAAACCATAATGGAAAAGAATATTTAAAAAAAGAATGTATATATAACTGAATCACTTTGTTGTACTGCAGAAATTAACACAACATTGTAAATCAACTATACTTCAATAAATAAAATAAAAGCATACAATTCACCAACATAGAAAACAAACTTATGATTACCAAAGGGGAAGGGGGGAGATAAATTAGGAATTTGGGTTTAAAAGATACACACTACTATATATAAAATAAACAAACAACGAGTATAGCAGAGGGAACTATATTCAATATCTTGTAATAACCTATAACGGAAAAGAATCTGAAAAAAAAAAGAATAACCTAAAATGAAAGAAAAATGTTTCACGTGTACACTTTTCTGTACACGTGAAACATTTTAAGTCAAGTATACTTCAATTTAAAAAAATACGATCCATTAGCATTTAGTACATTTACAACATTGTGCAACTATTACCTCTATTTAGTTACATTTTCATCACACCAAAAGGAAACCACTTAATCATTAATCACTCCCCCCTCCCCCTAGCTCCTGGCAATCACTAGCCTGATTTCTGTCTCTATGGATTTTCCTATTTTGGACGTTTCATAAAAATGGAACCATGTAATATGTGACCTTTTGTGTCTGGCTTCTTTCTCTCAGCATAGTGAGTTCAAGGTTCATCCATGTTGAAGCATGTGTCATTGCTTTTCATGGCCGACTAATAGCCCACAGTATGGATACAATGTATTTTGTTTATCCATTCACCTGTTGATGGACATTTGGTTTGTTTCCACCTTTTGGCTATCGTGAATAGTACTGCTAGGAGTACAAACTTTTGTTTGAATACCTGTTTTCAGTTCTTTTGAGTGTATGCTTAGGAGTGGAATTGCTGGGTGATATGGTAATTCTATGTTTAACTTTTGGAGGAAACAATAAACTGTTTTCCACAAAGGCGGCACCATTTTGCATTCCCGCCAGCAAAGGCGCCAGGGTTCCAATTGCCCCACACCCTCACCAACACTTGTTGTTTTCCTCTTTTTTAATTATGGCTAACCTAGTAGATGTGAAGGGGTATCCCTTGTGGTTTTGATTTGCATTTCCCTAATGACTAACCTAAATAACTTTTTAATACACCTACCTTTCTCCAATCCACTGACTCGATTTTTCAACTGTTACATTGCAACAGCCTACTTCCTAGGGTAATTATTAGTATTAAATGATTATACACACACAAATCTATCTATATCTAGATATCTAGATATAGATATAGGTAGATATAATTATTTAGAACAGTGCCTGGAATAGAGTAATCACTGTGTAAGTGTTAGAAAGAAGGAATAAAAGGAAGAAAAGAAGGATGGAAAGATGGAAGGAAGGAAAAATAACCTCTTAACTATTCTTTCCTTTCCCATTGTCCCTAAGTCAAGTTCCAAAATTCCTATCCTAACTTACAAGGCCCAAACAGGCCTCCTTTCAGTTTCCTGAAGGCAGCAGGCTCTCATTTGCACACTCTATTCTGTCTGGTACATCTTCCCCACAACCCCCACCCCCCACCGCCCCATTCTCCCCAATTCTTTGCCTTGTTAACTCTTATTCAATCTTGAAGTCTTTGCTTATTCATGACCTCCTTACCACAGAGGCCTTCCTGATTTCCCCGACTGGGCACCCTGGGGTATATAAAATAAGACCTTATCTCTTAGATCTGGGCAAGAGAGCTCCTTGCCCTGGGCTTCATGCTTTAGAAGGTACCATAGATTACAGCCACAAAAGAACTAAATCTATTAAAAACCTAGGGGTGTTTCTGTCACTTGGGATTCAGCACTCAGTGCTGGCACAGAGCACCTGTCACCCTAAACGCAGGGAGGAATTCAGCTGTCAAAGTGCTTACCTAAGGGAAAAGAAAATTGACTTGTCAAGTCCTTTGTCTCAGATAGCATGATGGTAATAGATTTCTGCATGACATGTTATTTCCCAGGAGTGCTGAGCGACCACTTTCTTGCTCCTCTTTGAGTCCCAATTTCTGGTTTTGGAGGAACTCATGAATTAGTGTAATATTTGCAACATTGCACATGGTGGCTGAGGAACATTTTGTAGTATTAAATAATTTATAGCATTCTTACATTTGTAGGTCTAGATGTCACATATATGAAATGATACTTATCCTTTTTATTGATAGCCTCATGGACACTGGACACAGAAATTGCAAATAGTTTCATTGTTATTAAAATATTTAATTAGGTTTAAAATTTGCAAAAATTAATGAAGTGTCCGACTCTTCAGTAGGAACTTTGTCTCACATATTTCCTCTGGAAGAAAAGAATACTGGGTCTAGAATGGTCAAGTTTTCAGCAACTCGGTTTCAAAATCAAGGGACTTCAGCCAAAATTTACTCCTTTCCTTTCCCACTCTCTTTGCTTATGAATATTTTGTCTTCCTTCCAACCTTAGGGAGGTATGAGTGAGAAGCTTGAGCTAAGTCCTTGATGGGGGTGTGCGGTGTACTTGTGATTATCTGCTGGATCTCTTTCAAGGTGGATTTGGGGAGTGGCAGATGGATGAAGGTAGGGGTGGAGGAAGGTCCCAGATTCATTGTCCCATCCTGCCCAGAATCTTAGGGCTCACGTTGTTCTGGCCAGCACTTTCAGCTGCTCTTTCCAGAAAACTTCAGGGGACACAGGGCTGGAATTTCTGTGTTCTCAGAGCCAGGATTTGGAGCAGTTCCCTCTCAAGTATTTCCTTTCCACTCCGGGGGCTCAGAAGACTATTGTTTCTGATGCTCGAAGAGAGTGGTGAGACCAGAAAGGGACAGGGTTCCCTGCTCACTCTTCTCCCAGTTATCCCACAGATCATTAGAGACCTGGCTGTCCCCATACTCAAGAAGGGGGAAGAGCTGAACCCAGAAGCAGAGGGTGGGTGTGTAAGGAATGCTGCCAGACGGACGGAGAGGTGTGAATAGGGAGCGGTCAGCCAGGGGAACAGAGAGCTTGAGCTAAGAACCAAATCCAACAGTAGAACAGCCTTTGTCCTTGAGATCTCCCTGGGTCAGAATGAATGAGCCAGACACCACAGGTTCTTGGGGCAGGCAGTGTGGTGTGACTGAAAAAGCACTGGACTTGGGGATTTTTGAGCTGCATTTGAATTCTAAGGCTGCCCATTAAGAACTGTGTAATCTGGGCAAATGACTTCGCCGAGCCTCAGTTTCCTCTTCAGTACTATTAGCACAGGCTTTGGATGCAGACAGACTCTGCCCCTAACACCTGCACGACAAATTACTTAACCTCTGAGCCTCAGTTGCCTCATCTGTTAAAAACAGGGGCAATAACACCTTTGGAGTGATTGTCAGTATTAAATAAGATAATCAATGGGGAGTAGGTTTCATCCGTCACATAGGATCATGGAATAACAATGAGCTTGGGGCCAGGTGACATGGGTTTGAATCTGCCTCCAGCTAGTTGCGTAACTTCTCTGAGAACCAGCTCCCCCTCTGTAAGAAAAACGACGCCTTCTTCACGGGGGTTCTTATGATGCGGCTCCGAGGAGATAAGGTGTTGTGAAAGCACTTTGTACAGCTCTGCACAAATGTGAAGAATCCTTTTTGTTCTTCAGCTCACCCTCTAACAAAGGCTGAATAAGTACTGAATTGGCCAAAAAAGGGAGGGCGAGGGAAGGAATGTGAATCTTAGGGGGAGTAGCAGAAAACCTCAAATAATTCCTGCACTGTGTTTCTAACACTTTCCATTAGGCCCCAGCTCCTAAGAACAGCTCACATCCACAGGCGGGCAGGAGGCGCCGGGGATTGTGAAGAGGGAAAAGGAGCCCACTGTCATGAAACCCCAGGAAGGCATGGAAGGTCCTTGTCTGGAGAGGAAAATAAGAGGGAGTCTCTCAGGTCTCAGCTCCCTCTGTGTCTCCCTCCATGACCTTGACTCCCTTGTGATCCACAAAGCACAGCTCGCAGCCTTGAGCCAAGAAATGCTGCCTTTCAATGCCCCCCACCTGACAGCTACTGAGCAGATTCCAATATGCTCAGGCTTAGATCCCAGAGAAAAAAGACAGGAGCTCTGCAGTCCCCTAAGGGAGGGCAGCTCGCCCCTCCCCCTTCCCCACCAGCCAGAGCAGAGCCCCTCCAGGCAGTCCCCCCACCCCATGCCCTCCACTTCCCTTTGATAAGTCTGAATTAGGACATGATGCCAGCGTCCTGCTGGTCCTGGGCTTCAGAGAGAGGCTGCCCTTCTCTTGGGAGCTCAGCCCGTGGGATGTGCATGGGAAATGTTTCCACAGATTAGTGCCTCCTGGGGTGGGACAGCAGCAGCAGGTGGCAGGAACAGGGCAGGGGAGGGAGCAAAGCCCAGGGAGCCCTTGGGAGGAGCCCAAGGACAGAGGCTTTCTTCTCCAGGCTCCAGCCTCCAGAACCAGGAGGTCTGGGGTTCCTCCAAAGCCCCCTGCCTCCGTTTTACCCCCCCAGCTGATGCGGCATAGACCATTTTATTTGACCAATTGTTGTGGCAATTATGGGAGTATCATAGTTTGACTAAGTCTTGCTCCAGGTGTAGAATAAATGGGAGAATAAGGGGAGGGGTGCAGGGGCAGGAGAGGAGAGATGAAGAGCCAGCTAAACAATCCAAGAAGACGGGGCGGGGGGTGGGGGAGGAAAGGAAATTACAGCAAGAAGAAATATATATAAGCCATGGAAAAGGCAGCCCAACAAGCTGCCCTAAATTAACACTTGTAGAAGGTCAAATCTGGTTGATATTTTTCAAATCTGCATTTGTTCAGTCAGGACTTAACAAGGAGCAGTTAAATCACCAGCGTGAGACAGACAAGCCAGATACCTTCTAAGACAGGGACAAGAAGGCAGTAAATGCCGGTCAGCTGAGGGATGGAGTTGCCGGGAGGAAGGGAGAAGCCGGGTTCCTGCTGGCCTTCCCCTTCTCCCTGGCCTTGTTCTTGAGTGTTGAGTGAGTTTAGGAGTGAGCAAGGCAGGTGGGTGAGGTCATTATAATGTGACTTTGACCCAAAGTTTCATCAACACTGGCTTCCCCCTTGGGTTAGGCCTGGCCCAGCATCAGCCATCCCTAATCCAGCTGGCTCCCCGGCCTCACAGTTCGTGCAGGTGAGGAACTGGCCTTGGGTCTGCGTCAGCGTTCTGGATGAACTCGAAGATGAATTTCACCTGGGTCTCGTAGGCTTGGACTGAGATTTTCTCATTGATTCCGTGGATGCTGAGGGAAAGAGATTTGGGGGGAGAGTCCATTGCTCTAGTACAAGTGCCCCCACCCTACATCCCCTGAAGCCATTGGCCTTTGACCCTCCAGGGGTAGGAAGTGGGCAAGGTGGGAGCAGCCCTTTGTAGGAAGCGAGGTTTCATATGACATGTCGGTCATCTCTCCAGGATCCGTGTCCATGGAGAAGAACAGTGGGGGCAGATAATAATAAACTCCTGGGGACTGCAAATCATCTCCTGCTCTGGAATCCATTTGATAATTTCTCCTCTGAGGGAAAGTTACCTTTTAATTCTAAGGCCAGAATTCCAGCTAGACTTATCTCTAAGCCAGCCACCCCCCACCCCACATTACTAGGGGCACAAGTGGATAGAGGGGAACTGCCCAGGGTACCTATGGGTTCTCTACTTCACCTAGAACTTCACCTCCAGATCCGATGCCCACAACCTGCCTCAACACAACACAACACAACGCAACCACACATGTAACCTCAAAGATGAAAGGAAATAAAGAATAGCTACCTTCCCCTACCCCCGTTAAAAAACGAACACCCCCACCCTGCCATGAAATCTGTTCTTAAGCTCATATTGAAACACTTTTGTTTTATTGGCAACTGACATGATAAGGAAATCGGAGCTGGATATGGTAAGGAGCAGAGAGGTAAATGGCAATCATCCCCCCATACCCCAGGACTAAAAATTTGCTGAAGAACCTGCAAAGTAGTAATTCACATGCAGTAGTTGAAATTAGTGCGTAGGTCTCAGACTCCTGCAGTGTGTTTTCTTTTAAGAATTCAAAGCACAAGCCCACCTTTGACCTCAAATGTGTCTGCATTTCACTGACTGGAAATTGAGAACTCTGGAGTCCCCCCTCTTGGGGGAGAAAATGAGATCCAGAGGGGAAGCACTCTCTCAAAGGGAGGAAGAGGTGGGATTAGCGCTCAAGGGTCCTAATTCTTCCAGGTTCTCTCCAGTCATCTGATTATCTCCATCCCTGAAAACAGTCACCAACTCCCACACATTCTGGGGAGTGGCAAGACTCTGGCGCTCAGGAAAATTGGCCAGTTGGGTTCCACAATATCTTTATTTTAGTTTGTGCAAACCCTGAGTTTCTCCCATTCTGTGGACTGTCAGGAGAACGGCGTGGGAAAGGGACAGGTCAGATGTATCTCCTCTCTCCACCAAGCTGTCCAAACCTGTTCCACTCACTCACCTGCTGAAGCTCTGAGGCTGCAGGTAGATGGGGTTGAACCGGTAGATGCCAGTGGTAAGGTTCGTATAGTGTCTGCTGTCTGTGTTGCCAATACAAGTACCTAGAAAGGAAGAATCAAGAGGAATGGGGCTTTATGTGAGCAGCCAAGCCAAGGAAGTGGTGGCAGGTGGGCTACCTGGGAAATTGGGACCCCTGTGTCAACACAGAAGATGTCTGGCCCTTCCTTGGAAGGCTGAGGCTATGAATTTTTGTCCTTCAGGCTACCCATTCTCAAAACCTTTCTAAAACACCACTTCAGCCAGGAACATGGGCTATCTTCCCAAAGGCATTAATGAGACATCCCTTGACTGGTCCAAAGTGCCCTGTCTCTGTGATGACCATGGAGGCCAACAGCATCATTTCATACCCATAGCCAGGTTACTCTAGAAATCTAGATATCCAGAAATCTAAGTACATCTTCCTTATTGCCTGAGTTTTCTCGTATATCACCCAGGTCAGAAATAAACACTCTCTGGGGGAATTTTACTGCTATAAAATGTAATCTTCTTCAAGTAGAACATAATTTCCTGCTATTCTTGTCCTCTGAAGGATGACTCTGTCTTCCTAGAGTCAAACTTCAGGTTTGGAAAGTCCCAGGATACTCTCTAGTGTCCCACTCTCCTGAAGGTAGCAGGTCACCCCATTCCCCAGTAGGAGTGTTCTTTGAAAAAAGACCCCCTGGAACATCAGTTAAAGTGTGGTGGGATGATCTGGGATGGTAATATGTGTTTTGTTCTACTTTCCACTCCTGGTTTTAAATGTATAATCAGCCCCTTCACAATTCCTGGCTTTGGGGATTTCTGCCAGTTGATGCCTGCCTATCTTTATTCTGTAAAAGCCCAACTCTGTCGATGGGATTATGGCAGGTGCCCCAGAAAGGAGAGGGTAAGGTAGGGAGCCTTTGAGGGCCAAGAGAGGAGAATCTGGGAGTGTGCAAGCCAGGGTTCCTAGATGGTGGGGACCCAGGCCCTGCTCTGTGGCAGGAGTCCAAGCAGGTGGCAAATCTCAGAGGGTACATTCAGGGTGTGTTCTTGGGTCTAGAGTCAAAGATCTCACCCCCCAGACAGGCCAGGGAATCAGAGGAAATCTGCAACCTGAAGTGACCCTGTGGCCAGGACAATGGATGTCTCAGAGGCAACCACAAGGACCGATGACCACAGACTAAGGGACCCTGATGCTATGCTGTCGCGTAAGACCCCAAGGGCCTGACTCAAGGTGGTGGTGGCGGTTCTTGGAAGCTTCAGTAATGTCTGAGGTTGAATTTCTGAGGAGTGGGTCAGATTTAAGTTGATTAAAAAAACAAGGCTGCTCTTTTTCCCCACACCCGAGGAGCTTATGGGTGCAGAATTTCACTGTAATCTCTTTAAGGGCCCATGCCTAGCACAGGGGCAGGTCCTAAGCATTAATATTAGCTTAGAAAATGAGAGAATCCATGATTAAAGCTAGAAAAAAGGAAAGTGAACACAGGTCTTCACATCAGAGCATCTCTTCCTCACATCACAGACCACAGATTCTCAAACTGTGGTCAGTCATCATTCCGGTGTCAGAATCCCCTGGGGTATTTGTTAAAAAGGCAGATTCCAGGGTCCTCTCCAGAGCTGGTTAACCTGAATCTTTGGGAGTGGGTCCAGGTAATCTGCATTTTAATAATTCCTTAGGTGATCCTCTTCTCCTCTTAAATTTGAGAACCACTGTCTATACAGCATAGACTTGGAAGGTACGCCAGAAGACTGGGAAAGGGGTGTAGAGGTGCTGCTACCGGGAGAGGTGAAGGGGGTTTATTCAGATGGTACAGCCAGGAGGAGTTTCTGGGCTGCGGATTTTGAGCTCTGTTGCTGAACTGCTATCCTAGAATGGATCAGAACCAGATGGGGAACCTGGCCCCCTCTGTGGCTCCTCCAGAGGAGGGAGAATCGGAGCTGATCCTCTCCTCCATGCCAGACTGGCTGGCCTAGGTTAAGCAAGGACCCAGGCTTGGCTGACCTAATTTATTGTTTCTGATCCTTTCCTGTTTGCTTTTTCACTTCTACTGAGAGGGGAAAATACAGTTCCAGTCCCATCAGGAGAGGAAGCAGCCAGCTGTTTCCAGGCTGAACAGCTGGGGTGGGGGTGGGGCAGTGGATATTAGACAGGATACAGTTCCAGCCCCCCCTCCCCCCAGCCACAGCTGATGAAGTCATTACCTGGGGCAACAATGTTGACTTCCGGGAAGACAGACTGTATGGTCTGGCGGAGCAGCTGGTAGCCCAAGGCCTGATCATCAGAGGGGCTGACAGGCAGGGGGTCAAAGGCATTCAACACGTGGAACTGGATCCGGTCATCAGCCACAATGTCCTTGGCTAGTTTTAGGACCTTGAGGGAGGAAACAAAGGGAGTTCGATTTATTAATCTGCTATCCAAGTACCGTATGAATTTAAACAGTCTTGATTTCTCCCCAGCAAGGCAGAGCCCTGGAGTTTACAGAGGAGACTCATTTTGGCACTGGGACCTCAATTTCAGCCGACTGGTTGTAGGAGATAGAAGGGCTGGTCTTCCTGGAAATCTACAGCATGGTAGATTTAGGTTAAATATTTGGGAGGTTGCCTTACAGCCAAGAGGCAGGTGGGGGATTGGAAAATCAGGAAATTGGGTCCTTTCCCTTGGGTTGAGAACCACGGGCTGGGTGAAAATGTAGAAGAGACAGCACAGTGGAAATCTCAACCATCTTGAGACAGGGGGATAGATGTGATGACCTCACTTCAGCCTGGGAGAGTCTCCGACAGGTGGTGACAGGGTCATATACTTTCTTTCTTTCTTCTCTCTGGACATCCCTGCTTCCTCTTTGCAACCAACTGCACTGGAGCCAGGAAGATGAGCTCAACAGACAAGAAGTCAGGAGTTGGGGGACCGGTATTAAAGTTTTCTCTCTGTGCCTCCTTTCCTCAGGAAGGAACCTGAGGAAGCTTCTAGAAAATTCAGTCTGAAATGACTAGAGCTGAACTCAGCAAAAGTCCTGGTCCCAGGCAGGATGTAGACAGACCCTGAGGATTGGGTCACGTGGAGCCATGTGGGAATGGACCAGGCAGCTGACTTAGGGTGGCCCCCCAAGCCCACTCAGCCACCCAGGGAAAAGCCCCAGCACTAGTCTCAACCCATCTGATCAGCAGTTGTTTTAGAACTGTCTCTGCCCTAGAAAGGGGGAGTGTCTGTCTCATAATTGGGGGGCATTATCTCAAGAGGACCACTTTTAGGTCAGTGTCCCCTAGAAGCATGCTATGAGCTGAGTCTGGGGAGAAAATGAGGGTTCCTACTTCCGGCTTAGAAACCACCATTTAAACCAAACGAAATGCCCTGCTGTTGGATTAGGGGTAGGAGACAACTCACTTGTCAGAGCTTATTTTCACTCTAGCACTTATGTCCCTAATACTCTGCTACAGGAATTAATATATAGTCTGGATATATTCTTGACCCACTGGAAGGTTCCTGAAGTCATCCGCAGAAGTGTCTGCTGCTCCCTGTGCCAACTTACTTAAAGGTTCCTGCCTCCAGAAATTGAAGACGGCACACAGAATGGACCACTCTCAATGAGCGCAAGAGCCCAGGTTTCCCACCAGCTGTTAGGATAGGTCCTGACCCGAACACCTCATTTCTATATTTCCAGTACAAAGAACATAAAAGGCATGCAATGAATGTTGGATACACACATTTTAAAAGATGTGAACCAATAAAAAATAATAATAATGGGAGTTGTCTCATTAAGGAGCTTGCCCAAGGTTTATCCAGTTAGTATTGCTGGGCTGGGTATCCGAACGTGGTCTGACTTCACAGGGATGACGCTTTACTGCTTCCAAAGTACCTACAGGTTGAGGTGGTGTGGAGTAGAGCCAGAAAGAGGGTGGTGTTCATTTAAGATGGATTCCTTTGTGGTATGAATTTTGAGCCAGAATTTGAAGGAAGGATACGAAACTGATGGAGAAGAGGCAAGAGGCAGTCTGAGCGTGGAGAGGGGCATGTACAAAAACTGAGGAGTAACACCAAACTTTGTGCCACAGACAGCCACTTATTGCTGTGTGATGTTTGGCAAGCTCCTTAACCTCTGTGTCTCAGCTTGCTCGTCTGTTAACAGAAGGATAATAGTAGCACCTACCTGGTAAGGTGGTTGTTACCACTACTGGAATATATGTAACGTGCTTAGGCTGGTTCCTGGCACTCAATGTATGTTAGCTGTTATTTGCCTGTTTAGAATGGAGGGACCACCCTGGGCAATAATCAGAGGCACAAGGATGGGACTAAGAGGAGGGACTCATCAAAGGTAAGAGGGACCTCAAAGGTCACTGTAGAGCACATTGATCCCTCATTTCTCTGAGCTCTTTTCTATTTTATGCGAAGCTGTATTTTCCTCTCAAGTGAATGATAAATTCGTTGAAGGCAAGGACAATGTGTACTTAAAATTAGTAAGGTCTTTAGAGTTAGCAAGACCAGCTTCTATCCTACTGAAAGGCTGTTCAATAGAACGTCTATGACAGGCTGTCACCAGCTTGTCCTTGAATATTTCCAGTGGCGGAAAGCTCACCGTCATGTGTTTTAATATATTCCACCTTTGAACAACCCTGTTATGAATGTCTTCCTAATAATGAACTGAGATATGGCTTCCTGTAGCATCTAACCTCCCCCCACCTCTTTTTATTTATTTTTAAAATATTCTGTATAGTCCACAGGATAAAATAGTACAAGACACATCAGCAGGATTTCACCTCTGTTGAGATTAGAGGCCTGTGCTCTGGCTGCCTGAATGCTGTCCCCAGGCCTTTGCTCCTTCTTGGGTTTCAGTGTAAATGCCCCCTGAGAGAGGACTGACCACTGTATTAAAGCTGCTCACTGTTCCACTCCTACCTCACGACTGCTTTGTGACACATCATCCTATGATTTTCTTTGTGGTACCTACTTCTTCTACTTGTTCATTTATTTGATTACTTGCTTATTGCTGTCTCTACCCACTAGCACCTAAGCCCCTTTAGAATGGGAATGTTGTCTTGTTCACCATTTTCCCAACTGCTTGGAAGAATGTCTAGCCCATAGTGGTCACTCAATAAACACTTGGTGAATGAATAAATGAAGGAAGAAAGGAATTTTCTGTAAAACACTCTAGATAGGTGGATATCCAGCCTCTGAGAAGCTCATTACCATCCAAGGTGCCATACTCCAAAACTCTCCTTTAAGTGGGGGCTCCCTGAAGCATCTCCCAGTGGCCTTATTTCTACTCCCTGAGGCCCATGCAGAACAAACTTTCTACATGGTAGCCTGTTACATTTCTGAAGGCTCTTGTTCCTCACAGATGGGTGCCGGAGACCTATCTACATCCACGACATGGGAGAGACCAGCTAAAGATGGAGGAAGAGGGCTCTGGGAGCCATTTATGTTTCCATCGGATCCAGCGCAAGGCTCTGCACCCTCGGCCCTCAGACCAGCAGGGAGTGTCCCTGATGCATGGAATCGGGGCACGAGGGAGAGGAATGACCAGGACAAAGAGGTGCTGTGTGCTTTCGGGATAACAGGGGCTTTGCATTCCTCCCTGGGGCAGGTGAGCAGGATGGGCCTGAGGATTCCGGAGATTTCACGAGATAGGCTGGGAAGGAAGGCCACTGTGGCAGGGGACTGGAGAGGAGGGAAGAGTGCCAGAACCTGGGGAGATGAAAGCCCCAGCTGGTGGAAAACAGCCCGTGGAAAGGGCATGGAGTTGGAATGAGGATGGAAAAAAACTGGTGGAAAGAAGCTCAGTTAGGGGAATTCAGTGATTTCCTGGTCCCATGAGTCCCCAGGGAGAGGACAAAGGTTGGCACTGGATGAAAAGCAGCAGAGCCCAGGGCTTACACTGTCCCAGCTCCCTGCCAATGCTGGGTGACTCTGGGCAGGCTGTCAACTCATCCCCCCAACCCCTGCAATGAGGAGTGTGCCTCCCACCCTGTGTGAGGACACACAACATCCTCCATACGGAAGGCCCCAGGGACAAAGGACCACAGAAGGCTAAATGTGGCGGACCCTCGATGACCTGACCCTTACCTTGCTTAATCCTGAAACGTATTATTCATCTGACAGTTGTTAGGTTGCCTTTTTTGATCCTTTTCAGAAGGATCAGATTTACCTTCTAAATTCTTTTTAGCTCAACCCGATGTTTAAATAAGCTAGCCTTTCCTACAGATGTCAAACATTCTGTGTATTTCTTTTCACCTTTTAGCTTTCAGTTCAAATATCACATCCTTAGGGAAGCCTTGCCTGACCCCACAGACAAGGTCTGGTTCCTTGTTATATTCTGTGATAGCACCTGGCCCCCTTTCCTCATAGCACTCATCATGGTTTGCAATTACACATTCATTTTTATAATTTTAAAATTGATGTTCATAGCAGAACATTGCAAGGTGCTGTCCGCAACCCTCTTCTCTCCAAACTTCACACACCCTTCCCATGGGATTTTATTGGCTGTTGAGGTTTCAATTAATAATACTCCAGCCTCTATCTCTAGTTCATTCTTTCTCTAGATCTGAGGTATTTATACTTGCCTATTAATATATTAGAAGCTTCTCAAATTTCTAAACCCTTATATTTCTCTGTGAACTCGCTCTTCTTCCTGAATTCCCAATCTTGGTTAAAGGCATCAGCACCTGGCCAACTACCCAGGTTTAAAACCGTGGGGCCGTCCTGCCTTTCACTCACCCCACATCCATTACACACAGCACCCTGCTGAACCCAACTCTCACACCCACCTCTGGTGGGTACCTTCTTCACCCCATGACCACAGCCTTAGTTCAAACCTCTATACCCACTGCCTGAGATGTTGCAACAGCTTAACTGTTTCTTCTTACTCCAGGGCTTCCTCAGCATCACCGCTAGCACTGTCTCCCTAAAAGAGAATCTGAGTCTATCACAGCCCTATTTGAAGACCTCTGACAGTTCCCTTTTGTCCGCAGATTAGAGTCCAAACTCCTCGGCATGGCATACAAGGCCTTGATCCTCAAACTATAGCTCCATTTTCATCTTCCATTACTTCTCCCCCAAGTTATCCAACTCTTTAGACTTTATTTTAGCTGTACTCTGAATGTCTTACTTCTAGCAAAGTCCTATTTGTCTTTAAGTCCCAGTTCAAATTTCTAGGGATCACAAAAGACTTTCTTGATCCCCAGAGGTAGCACCAGCCCCCTTCTTTGCACTGGTCCTGTGGTAATTTGTTCATCCCTATTTGTTATAATCCTAGTATAGTGTAGTGGCTAAAAGCACAGACTCCGGAACTAGTGCTGGATGTATAATCCTGGGCATGTTTTTTACCTCCTCTGTTGATCTGTGCCTCTGTTTTCCCTGTTAAATGAGGATAATACATTTCCTACTTCATAGAGTGGTTGTAGGGATTAAATGAGTATGTGTCTACCTGAGAACAGTGCCAAGAGCACAGAAAGTTCACTGTCTGTGTTTGCTACTATTGTTATCATTTCCTATTTGTCACTTATTATTATCATTCATCTCCCACCCCTAGACTCCAAGCTCCCCCAAGCCAGAAATCTCCTATCTCCCAGCCAAGCACCTGGCACATAGGAAGCCTTTGAAAAATCATTGAACAAATGAGAGCCTGGGCCAGCCCTGGGATTGCAGCTCCACCCCAGTCCCGACAGACACATCTCACTGATGCTGACTCAGTTGTCAGGAACACATGGTACATACCTCCTGGACTGTCTGTGCAGGATGAATTCGGAAGTTGATGGTGGCCTGGGCCACAGGGGGGATGACATTCACCTAGAGAGAGAACCACAAATCCTGGCTGAGCCGACCTCAAGTCCCCCGCACCTGACCCCTCCCAGGAAGTGCCAACTACCACCTGCAGGGGGAGAGGAAGCTGATTTGATTGAAAAATCCAAGGCTTAAGTTTTTCAGTCAGCCCCTGTCTTCTCTGGGCCCTTGACATGTGTTCAACGCTAGAGGTGTGTCTCTGCTCCAGGCCAGACTTTCATGCTTCTTGGTCTTGGAGGGGGTCACAGAGAGATGCTCAGAGCAAGACTGCTTTGTCTGGGACTGCATGGACACCTCTGCTTTGGCCCCATGCAGTGCCACTGGCAGTCTTCTGTGTGTGCTCTTTCCCAGGGCACCCAGGACATTTCTGCAGCGGTCAGCGTTAGTCCTTACTCAGGATAGGGCACCCAGAGCATCTGAGGCCCCATCATGGCCCTGAGGGGGGTGATCATGGTAATGGTGGTGGCAATGGTGATGGTGATTTCCCACATCCAATTGCAAAATTTGACTCTGTTCTCTGTTTGACCAGGAAAAACCCAAGACTAATTGGAGAAGAGAGTTAAGCTATGGAGGGAATTTTTCCCAAGAGGCCATGAGAGAAGAGATTCCCCAATTGCGTTATCTTTCTTTGAACTGGTATGGTGCAAAAAAGCACCAGACTAGGGACAGGAGAACTGGCTGTTATAAATTAGCCATGTGATTTTGAATAATGACAACCTCTTTGTGCCTCTGTCTTTCAACTGGCAATTGGGGCAATAATCCTCTGTTAGGAGGACCAAATGGAATAACAAATGTGAAAGTATTCTGGACAGATAAAAACACCATTCAAATGCAAGGACACAGTACTGTTATTTTGGTGAACTCTCTAGGCAGCTGGTGAAGCCAGCTCGGGCCTGGCTGACACGCCAGACACTCCAGTCAGTTACGTCAGGAGTGAATTCTGAGACACCATTCACTTACACTCAACCCGGGCTGCACAGTACCAGGGCTCCACAAGGCCACACTGTATTCTAGGTGAATGGTGTTCCTTGAAGTTGTGCTGGTGGTACTGGTAGAAACTGGAATGGTCTAACTCCTTTCCAGATTTCAGAAAGGCCTCAGCCCAGGCGAGCTAGCGTGGCTAGTTCAAACAGACAAGCCCCTTACTGGCTGGTCCAACTGGAAGTAGACCAATTTGCTGAAAAGTAGTTCTTGGAAAAAAATTTATCAAAGTATTGGTTCACCTGAAACTTATTTCTATAAAATGTAAACCTTGGGAGTTCCCTGGTGGTCCAGTGGTTAGGACTCCACGCTCTCACTGCTGAGGGCCGGGGTTTGATCCCTGGTCGGGGAACTAGGATCCCACAAGCCTCGCTGCATGGCCAAAAAAAAAAGTAAACCTCATAGAATTTACGTTTGCAAAGGCCACCCAATATTTACTGTATTTTGGGGAATGACAGTGTATGTATTTTAAGTGTTATGTATATCACAAATGTTATAGATTTTTTTTTTTTAAATTAAGTTATAGATTTTTAAAATGGCAGGTGAGTTTCTCTCATTCAATTCAGGGTAACGCTAGGGGAAAATATATTCATCATTCATTAAATCTGTGAGGTGAATAAATCTTTCAAAATATGAGGAAGAATAACAAAAAGGTGGTAGGGAGGTTGGGAATCTTTAGCCTACGTGACCAAAATGCTAAATTAATATATTACATGTTGAATGAGTATAGGTCACAAGAATTAATTCCCAAATAATGCCTCTTCACACCAGTGTAATGGTTGTTTTTTGAAGGGGTACAGACCCAGAGAACCTGAGGGGGGCCCCTGAAATGCACATATATGAAACTTGGCCAGTAATTTCACGGAGTTTATAGACATCAGCTAGAACCCTTGCTCCTGAGGCTTACCCATCTGATGACACAGGACAGTTCAGCACTGGGCCTTCCTACTATTCAAATTGTAACCAGAGAAGGAAGGAGAAGCCAGGAGATAAAGTCAAGGGATGGAGGGATGTGTGGGAGGAACCAGGTGGTGTTACCTTGACCCCTGCGTTGAACATGGTGAGTGCCGTGGTGGTCCTGACTAGCGCATTGGTTATGTAATTCCTCTCCATCAACCTAAAGCAGAAGGGCTAAGGTAAGACATTGTACAATGGAAAGAAAGAATGGGTTGTTGGATTACCCCCTTTCCCGAACCTTGGAGATCTTTAAGACCAGGAGGGATGTCCTATGTACGAATTAGATGTAGTGTCTGGTGGCTGAGGGATGGTTAGCCAGGCCCAGTTAAGCCAAAGAGAGGGGACTGGGAAGTGGGTAGGTTTGGGGTGGGGGATATGAGGGACAGAAAGATAAAACTTTACCTGCTTACAAGGGGCTGAAATAGCCACAGGTTGCTCAAGACTATGTTGGCAGGGAAGGGGAACTGAAAGGGAAAGCAGCAGGTCAGCAGGATTTCAGAGGGGTCAGCATAACAGGCTCACTGTTCTGGGGCCTGGGTCTCTCCCTACTTTAGATCTGCCTTGAGGGCACTTGGCAGTAGCCTCAAGGATGAGTGGGAACCAGCTCCCTCAGGGTGCCCGATGTTAGGTCTCAGGTTCTCAGCCTGAGCACCAACAGCCCCAAAGAACAAGCTGGATCCCTGCATCTTGGGCTCAGCCACAGGCTGGGAACAGGTGAGAATGGGCAGAGCACTGGTCAGCAGTAGGGCTCCTTTATTACTCGAAAGGCAACTTCTCTGCCACCCTTTCTTCCTCTTCCACAGCTGACAAGGGGTCTGCGAGACTCCTTCTCACACCTCATTTGCCAGCTGCTGCAATGCCATCTTCAATGGCCCGCCTCCAAACATGTTTGGCATTGGTGTCTGCTCCAGTCTGGAAGAGAAATGGAGCTCTCAAGACTCACCCAACTCAGTCTAAGACCAGCGGTCTGAAGAGAAGGAGAGAGATAGAGATAGGATGTTTCAACAGGCCTGGCCAGGAGGTCTCCCACTCACCTCCCCATCACCTCCACCAATCCAACCGTTCCAAGATCTCAAAGCACAAGTAGGGCTACCTCTGCTCCACCAGCAGGAGGTGTCCCTGTCTACCAAGCCCAAGGTAGGCACCCCCACTCGTTGCACCTACCACACTGCAGCAAAATTGTCAGTCTCTTCCGCTAACTGTTGAGTTCCTAGAGGAAAGGGACTGTCTGTATGCCCATCACTGGGCACAAAGTCTTGAACATGGTAGATAGTTAAATATTTAACGGAATGAATATAATTCTTCTTCCTACTCTGCAAGAAAACCGGCCAGAGGTAAGCTCTGCTGTTACAGACCCTGCTCTCCTCACCCACAGTCAGCAGCCTTTATTTACCTTAGTTATCTTGCCAGGGCAGGTGGAGAATTTAGACAGTTCTTTTCCAGCTTGTGAGCTCTAACTTCAGGCCTGGACTTTGGACTATTCCAGCTACCTAACCTAGCTTTTGTCTGCTGGCCCTTACTTGCCATAATGGATAGATCCTCTTCTGACATCTAACCCACTGTCCTTCCTGCAGCCCCCATGGTGGCTTCTCAGCCCAGCTTCAGGACAAGAAGCTTAGCTTCCTCAAACTCAAAGTGGGAAAGTGCCAGGTCTTCCAGCCTGAGCCTGGCAAGGGAGCAGGGCCAGGAATTGCTTACCGGCTGACAGCAGCTGCGAGGATGCCAATGCTTGTTTCCTTTGGAGGAGCTGAAGAATGGCCTGGAGTCATGTTTACTTGCAGCATAAGGTTAATTGCACCCTTCTCGGAGACTGAAACCCTGTAGGAGAGGGTCAGAGAGGGCCCTCCTGACCTCCTCCCACCCTGAATGATCCCATAGGCCCCAGGCCCATCTGTGCAGTGTCTGGTGGGCCAGGAGGTCAGCTTCATGCTGCTTAACAAAATTTACTCTAGGGGAGGAAGGGAAAGGGAAGCCCAGACCTGGTCGAAGATCGGGGTGATTAAAGCAAGAGGAGTAAAATAAAGAGTTGTTTCAGCATGGCCTAGAGACACCAGGCTGAGGTCAACTCTAATGGGGTGAGAACGCCTTCCAAGCTGGGGGGCTGGGGTGCTTTACTCACATGGCAAAGGGCTTCTGGAGGTTGGGAATGAAACCATCCAAGATGAAGCTCCCCTCATCCACAATGAAGGCTAGCTGGATGCCCCTTGCCTGTAGCAGGGCTGAGATCTTCTGAGCCCCATTTACCCCTGATACCTGCAGACATTGAACCCAGAGCCACAGTCCTTCTCAGCCAGACCTCCAGAGGTAGCTCACAGAGACCCATCCAGCATAGCTGGGGGCCCCAGAGCCTCCCCACCCAGGCTCCTTCCTGGGGGGCAGGGCCCTCGACAATCCTGCCTCACAGAATCCTGGAGTGTCAGAGATGGAAGGGCCCAATGCCCCTCACTTCACAAGTGAAGAAACTGGGACCCAGAGTATGAAGTGATTTGCCCAGGGTCAAAGTAAGTGGCATCACTGGAAATAAAACACATTCGTTGATCTCCCTGTTATTTCTCTTCCCATCACACCAGTCCTTCTCTAGGTGTAGTTGATGGATTACGTGCCTGCCTCAGGTATTACCAGGGAGTTTGTTAAAAATTCAGATCTATGCATATCACTAAGTGAAAGAAGCCAATCTGAAAAGACTATATACTGTATAATTCCAACTATATAACATTCTAGAAAAGACAAAATTATAGAGACAGTAAAAAGATCAGTGGTTGCCAGGGTTTGGGGGAAGGAGAGAGGGATGAATTGGCAGAACACAGAGGCTTCTTAGGGCAGTGAAAATATGTATGACACCATAATGATACCATATATGTTATTATACATTTGTCCAAACCCATAGAATGTACAACACCAAGAGTGAACCCTAATGTAAACTATAGCTTTGGGTGATTATGATGTGTAGGTTCATCATTTGTAACTAATGTACCACTCTGGTGGGGGATGTTGATATTGGCGGAGGCTGTGCATTCGTGCAAATAAGGGAAACCTCTGAATCTTCTCATTTCTGTTGTGAACCTAAACCTGCTCTTAAGAAAAAAAGTTTTTAAAAAACAACAAATTCGGGGGCTTCCCTGGTGGTGCAGTGGTTGAGAGTCCGCCTGCCAATGCAGGGGACACGGGTTCGAGCCCTGGTCTGGGAAGATCCCACATGCCGCGGAGCGGCTGGGCCCGTGAGCCGCAATTGCTGAGCCTGCGCGTCTGGAGCCTGTGCTCCGCAACAAGAGAGGCCGCGATAGTGAAAGGCCCGCGCACCGCGATGAAGAGTGGCCCCCGCTTGCCACAACTAGAGAAAGCCCTCCCACAGAAACGAAGATCCAGCACAGCCATAAATAAATACAAAATTAAAAAAAAAAAAAACAACAAATTCGGATCTATGGCACAGAGCCCAGGCATCTGCCTTTTGGTCAAAGTCCTTAGATATTTCTGGCGACAGATACACAGAGAAGTTGGCAAATTACCACGCCATATCCTGGAGACAGTGCAGCCGGGGAGCAAACCAGACCAGGGTGAAGCATACTCCCTCCCCCAACAGGGGACCCAGAGATAGGTATAGGATGAGGGGGTTCTACCTCCTCATCATGGCCCAGAGCAATGAAGAAAGATCTTCGGGGGATGTAGTTTCTGATCAGCAGAAGCTCCAAGGCCTGCAGGATTGCCTGGGGGACAGAAGGACAATGGAAGAGGAGAAAGGCTTATTCTCTAAGGTGTGGCACCAACGCACATCAGAGACATTTGGCTGCTGGCAATAGGGCTGATGGGACTAGGATGTGATAGACTCTCTTTGGAGAGAACAAATTAAAATGGTCCCAGGGGATGGGATGTAGGGAAGCAGAGCTCTGCATGAAACTTATACCACCTGGAGAAAAGCATAAATTTATCAATGTCAGAGCTGAAAGGGTACCTGGGGATCATCTACTCTAATCCCTATTTCACACTTGAGAAATCGGGGCCCAGGGAAGTGACAAACTGATGACTGGAACCGAGGTATCCTGAAGCCAAGGTTCTTTCTACCATAGCCTCCTGCCTCCCAGGGCTTAGCCAAGCACCCCCCTCCTGGGTTAATCTTTAGGACTCCAAGGCAGAGGGAACACAGCGTTTCAAGACCATAAGAGAGTTCTTATTGTCCAGTGTGCCTCGACCATAGATGAAGCCATCACTCTCCAACCCAGAGAACGGGGGCACGTCCCAGCCTTCGTCAGGGGCAGGCACCACATCAATGTGAGCGAGGAGCATGTAGGGCTGCAGGCTGGGGTCCGAGCCTTGGACAGTGAACAGGTGGCTGTACTCTCCCACAGCTTCATGCCGGATAAAGCTGGTTTTGAACACAGTAGGAAAGACTAGAAACAAAGAGATGAAAAGCAATGAGAGAAAGCCAGATTCAACAGTTGCCTTTGGTTTTCCTACCATTTGATTCTCCCTGCTTTTTTTTTTTCCTTTAAAACATGCAGCCTCCTTTAGGAAGCCTTCTGGTACAAAGCCAGTCTGATTTCTGATTTGCCCAATCTCTGAAATACCTCTTCCCTATATTATAATGTGCTATTACTGTATAATAACCTGAATATCAAGACCCCACCATTATGACAGATAAGAGCTCAAGATCTGGCTTGGTCTGACCTCTAATGTTGTCACAAATACACGTTACAGGATGACGGAGACGAAGACTATGTTAAATTCTAAATATAATAGGCCCCAGTTTCCAAATTACTTGGAACCAAACATGACCACTATATATATATATTAAAAAATCAGAGATATTTTTCTTTTACAAAACAATACTTTTAATGTTTGTGTTATATGGAGATAAAAGATTATTCTGTCTAGCATATGGCCACAATTTTGTGTGCAGGTGTGGGTGTTCCCAGGGTCAACTATTCCGGTTACAGATAAGTATTAACACAGGTGGCCTTAGAAACATGGGAGAAAGAACTTTGATCTCCCTCTGGGCTGTGTTGGAAGAATCCATATATACCTCTGTGGATACCTAAAAACAAACAAACAAACAAACAAACAAACAAACAAAAATGAAGAATATGCTTTTTTCTTGTCAGCCAGCTTATCTAGTCTACTGTTACTGTTCATTTCTTTCCTGATTTTTATCTCCTATTTAGTGAAGACTTTCAGCCTGTTGGATTGATCCCAGATCCACCCGTCCCCAGAGTGTTAGAGAGGGGGCTACTTGCCATGCCTTTGCCAGCCCCTCCCACCTGGGACTTGAGGGGGGCTGTTTTTTATTTGATTTAGGAAAGTGGCCTCACTACTTTCCATGAGCTTTTTCTATGGGGAGGGGGAGCTCCAAGTCTCCTTTTTTCTGTTGACCCATATTTCTTTAGCTCATGGGCAGTGGGGAAGGGGGAGAGGACTGATGTGATAGTTCAAAGCTGTTGACTGCCTAGAAGCTCAGAAATGTGTTAGTAATGAATCTGGAGTAGGGCTTGGGTAGGTGGAATGTGTGCATGTGTGGGCTGTAGGTATGTGTATGGAGGTAGGGGTGGGAGGAGCATGGAGCTTAGATCTGGAAACTATGGGAGAAGGAATTCCTAGTCCTACCTTTTGATTAGATTATATTTATTGACTGACATATTTAGGGCAAAGATTGGGAGAGTTCAAACTCCAACCCAACAGCTATGTGCCTTGGTTCTTCAAAGGGCAAATCTATAGTCTCTACTCTGTGTCCACTCTAACTCCTGGACTCTCCCTTCTATCGCTCCCCACTATGTACAAACTTTGGTCAAAAGAGGCCCATTCAAATTAGGTTGCCCTTGGCCAGTCACAAATTAAACTTCTTTATCACTTTGTAAAAGCACTGTGTCTCCAGCGCTACCTCTCCTACCCCTTCTGCACAGTTTGTGGCTGACCTTTATGAATGTATTTTCCAAACTCAGCCAGGGCTGTCGTGTTGAGCTCCTCGGGGCTGAAAGACACTGTTGGAATCTGGATGGCACCTATCAGAGTCAGAGATGGAAGATGATAACAACCATTGATTTTTCCACAGCCCTCTGTACATAAAAAGCTCTCTTGCATTCATTATCTTATTGTGGAGGGCAAAACAATCCTTTGAGGTAGGCACTGTTGTTTTCCCTTATTCGAAACTGAGGAAACAAGCTTACAGGCATTAGGTGAGCTGCTCAAGGTTGTCCAGAAACAAGCAGTAGAACTGGGATTTAAACTCAAGTTGTTGAATTTATTTAGGCTACTATGGTTCTTAAAGGAAAATAAAGTCCAAGATGGGATGGGGTGGGGGAGGTCAGACAGGAGTAGATTTTATATCCTGACCCTAAGTGGGAAGCTGCTATAAATTGCTTCTAAGGTCTCACTCTGCCTCTGAAGCCACCATCCCTTCAATGAATCTAAGGAGCCCGCTGTCCTGGGTCCCTACAAGAATGAAGCTTTGTGTACTTTTCTGTACAGAGAGTAGGCTTATTCCTCATAGACTGGCTCATCCAGAGTCTCACTGTTCTCTCAGCCAAGGCCAGCTTTTTGGGCACATGATGCCTGGGAAGGGGTGGATTTAGAAGCTCCCAAACAAGCTCTTCAGTCATAAACAATCTCATCCACTCTACCCGGAAGTCTCAGTTGCTGAATTGCCACTAGGTTGATCCCTTGGTGAAGGCTTTACATTCTTAAAGAGTTCCACTATCAAATGCAAACAGCGGGGGTTGGGGGGGAGGAGGGGCGCAGAAACACATGGATCATGAAATTATTTGATTAGATGGCTGTCTGAAAACACTGGGAACAAATGCACCCAGGGCAGCTTGAGGTCAAGGGAGGGCCTCTGACTTCTGTACTCAGTTTCGCTAAGAATCAACCCTGCGTCATAGCCTACCACATAGGTGGGGAAGCCAAGGTTCAGAAAGACTAAACAAACTGCCTGCATGAGATTGAGAGGCAGACTCAAGATCTGAACTCAGGTGTTTTGTCCCCTGCTCAGCGTTCTAAGCCATGTTGCTATGAGGCCCCTTTTTTTGGTTCTAATCTAGCTTTTGCTTTCTTTTGTGCAGGGAGACTCTGGTGAGCTGCTGCCCAATGCCCTTCAGAGAACTATTTATACTATGATGCTTTGGGAAAGCCCTGCTCTGCCTCCCAGGCCTATCGCTCCAGCACAAACACAATTTATATTTAACACCGAGGGTTAGCTTTTGCATCTGCCGGCACATGTTTATGTAGGCAGTTTCTTTTAATCCATTACTTAATGGAAGGGAAAAGACTGGCGTTAAGCCCAATGGTGAGGAAGGATCTCATTATACCACAGGATCTAGCACTCAACAGAAACTTTCTTTTCTCCTGGAAAACGCAGATTGGGAAGGTAAATAAATTTTTAGCCTTGGTTTGCGGTCTAGGGGAGAGATGTCCTTTAGGAGAAGAAATTAGGAACATCTCACACGCCGGCAACACTCCCACACCTCTTTTTGGAGCCATCTAGAAACTACAGGCACTAGATGTTGTCACCCAGTGCTTACTCCGAGGTGTGGGGTGCGGGGGAAGATCATTTAACTGACCTAAACTTCAATTTCCCTCATCTGTAGATAAGATTCAGATCATTTAGTCTTAAGTGATTTAACAAGTGAAAACTCTCAAAGGTTAAAAGCTGTTGTATTTTTTTTTTTTACTCATTACACATTTATTGTACATTTTCACAATCTGGATTTGCCACAGAATTGGGGGCATGGGGTGAGGGAAGGGGGGGCAGGGGATACTGGGATAATATGGGGGGTCTAGAACACAGCACCCTCACCCCCAGCATCTCTCCCTACCCTTTCACACCACAGCTTAGATCTCCCTGCTCCCCCTCCACACAGAAACCTCGAGTGTGGGGGGAAGAGTTTTGGGGGTCCCCTCCAGTGTCAGGTTAAGGGACTGCACCCTCAGACCCCTAAAATTGTGCCATTTAAAAAGACATTAGACCCTTCCTTTATCACTTCACCTAAGGAGGAGACCTGGAGAGGGGCAAGAATCCCCATCTTCCAGCAAGTTCTACATTGGCAGTGACCAGTACCCCCAGCCTGAATTCAAGGGGGCAGTCAGAGGAGCTGGGCAGTGATGGGGCAACACCCCCCAAATGAGGGAGGAGGGTATTCAGTCCAACCTCCAGCAGGGGTGGGGCCAGAGATTTCAGGCAGGAATTGGGGGGATTCTTTGCCCTGCCCCGTCCTCCCCAAGGCAGTGATGACCCCCCGACACACTGGCAGCCACCTCTTCCAAAAGAGATCAGATTGTGGCCAAGCCCCATGCTCCAGGCAAGCGGAGGTGGGGGTGGGGTAGGGTGGATAAGGGCAAAGGTGAAGCTTCCAGGGTAGGAAGGGAACGCTGGAGTCCCCAGAAGCCAGGTCTAGGAGAAGAATGGGCTCCCCAAGCCGGGCACGAGGTGCCGTGAATGGGACCAGGGCTCGGCGGTGGGGTGTTGTGGAGCTCGAGCTCGAGTAGCCGACCTCTGTGGCAGGAGAAGGGAGTCGCGGGTTGGCCCGAGGAGACAGCGACCTATATATGAGAATAAGTGGTGAAGGGGACCAAGGTTCACCTTTCAGAGCCTCCTTCATTGCGACGCGCTCCTCTTGGCTGAACTGAGAAGGGATTCGCGGCGCCTTCCGATGCTCCTTGCCCCGCAGGCCCTTCGATCTGGAGACGGTGGCGATACCTAGCAGCAGCACAGCCGCCAGGGCCAGCAGGCAAACGTACGGCCGAGCCATGTTTCTCTCAATGCCTCGGTGCCAGTCGGCGGGCTGGAGTTTGGACCTAAACAGCCAGCCCGCGATCTTCGCCCTGTCACTGCTCTAATTCCCGCAACTGCCTTAGTCCCACCCCATTCCCAGGGCTGGCCAATCATCCCATGCCTGAAGATGCAGGACAACCAATCCACGGGATGGCCACGCCCCAGGCCCGCAAGGCCTTTTGGGGGTTGTGGTTTCTCGCCCTGTAGCTCGCAGCGGCAGAGCAGAGATGAAGTAGGGTTCCAGGCAAATTAGTGCAAGGTCTTGCCTGCACTTGATCTTCTGCTTTGAGATACTCGTCAATCCCTTTCTAGATGACAACAGACCAAATAAAAGGGGGAAAAGGCAACTAAATGAACAAAGTTTATCAGATCTTTGTCTACTTCTCACTTCCTCTGAAGCTTAGGGCTTGACTACCATTCCCTTAGATTCCATTGAGGAAGCTCTGCAACCCCGGGCTTGATTTCATTTGAATTGGAACAATATTGCTCTGTCTATAGACATTGTTTTGAAGTATATTAGATGAGAGTGTTTGCTTCTGTTTAGGAATTCGCTGAAAGTGTTTTTGATATCAATGTTAACACTGCATTTTTGCAACTCCAGGCAAATACATTAAGACTGAAGGACTTTTTATTTTATTTTTTTAAACATCTTTATTAGAGTATAATTGGTTTACAATGGTGTGTTAGTTTCTGCTTTATAACGAAGTGAATCAGTTATACATATACATATGTCCCCATATCTCTTCCCTCTTGCATCTCCCTCCCTCCCACCCTCCCTATCCACCCCTCTAGGTGGTCACAAAGCACCGAGCTGATCTCCCTGTGCTATGCGGCTGCTTCCCACTAGCTATCTATTTTATGTTTGGTAGTGTATATATGTCCATGCCACTCTCTCACTTTGTCCAAGCTTACCCTTCCCCCTCCCGTATCCTCAAGTCCATTCTCTAGTAGGTCTGCATCTTTATTCCCATCTTGCCGCTAGGTTCCTCTGACCATTTTGTTTTGTTTTTTTAGATTCCATATATATGTGTTAGCATACGGTATTTGTTTTTCTCTTTCTGACTTACTTCACTCAGTATGACAGTCTCTATGTCCATCCACCTACTGCAAATAACTCAGTTTCGTTCCTTTTTATGGCTGAGTAATATTCCATTGTATATATGTGCCACATCTTCTTTATCCATTCATCTGTTGATGGACACTTAGGTTGCTTCCATGTCCTGGCTATTGTAAATAGAGCTGCAATGAACATTTTGGTACATGACTCTTTTTGAATTATGGTTTTCTCAGGGTATATGCCCAATAGTGGGATTGCTGGGTCGTATGGTAGTTCTATTTTTAGTTTTTTAAGGAACGTCCATACTGTTCTCCATAGTGGCTGTATCAATTTACATTCCCACCAACAGTGCAAGAGGGTTCCCTTTTCTCCACACCCTCTCCAGCATTTATTGTTTGTAGATTTTTTGATGATGGCAATTCTGACTGGTGTGAGATGATATCTCATTGTAGTTTTGATTTGCATTTCTCTAATGATTAATGATGTTGAGCATTCTTTCATGTGTTTGTTGGCAATCTGTATATCTTCTTTGGAGAAATGTTTATTTAGGTCTTCTGCCCATTTTTGGATTGGGTTTTTTTTTTTTTTTTGATATTGAGCTGCATGAGCTGTTTGCATATTTTGGAGATTAATCCTTTGTCAGTTGCTTCATTTGCAAATATTTTCTCCCATTCTGAGGGTCGTCTTGTTTATGGTTTCCTTTGCTGTGCAAAAGATGTTAAGTTTCATTAGGTCCCATTTGTTTATTTTTGTTTTTATTTCCATTTCTCTAGGAGGTAGGTCAAAAAGGATCTTGCTGTGATTTATGTCATAGAGTGTTCTGCCTATGTTTTTCTCTAAGAGTTTGATGGTGTTTGGCCTTACATTTAGGTCTTTAATCCATTTTGAGTTTATTTTTGTGTATGGTGTGAGGAGTGTTCTAATTTCATTCTTTTACATGTAGCTGTCCAGTTTTCCCAGCAGCACTTTTTGGAGAGGCTGTCTTTTCTCCACTGTATATTCTTGCCTCCTTTATCAAAGATAAGGTGACCATATCTGCATGGGTTTGTCTCTGGGCTTTCTATCCTGTTCCATTGATCTATACTACTGTTTCTGTGCCAGTACCATACTGCCTTGATTACTGTAGCTTTGTAGTATAGTCTGAAGTCAGGGAGCCTGATTCCTCCAGCTCCGTTTTTCTTTCTCAAGATTGCTTTGGCTATTCGGGGTCTTTTGTGTTTCCATACAAATTGTGAAATTTTTTGTTCTAGTTCTGTGAAAAATGCCAGTGGTAGTTTGATAGGGATTGCATTGAATCTGTAGATTGCTTTGGGTAGTAGAGTCATTTTCACAATGTTGATTCTTCCAATCCAAGAACATGGTATATCTCTCCATCTATTTGTATCAGAAGACTGAAGGATGTTTTAGAAAGATTATGTATTAGTAATTTCAGTGTATCCAATAAACTGAAATTTGATAGCTTTCAGAGTAGAGGGTCATTTTGAAAGAAAAGTATCTCTTGGGATGCAGAGATATAAAATTAGATTTCCTGGAGCCATAAGAAACCTTTCCTTCCAGATCCCTTGATGCAATTTAATATGGTACCAGTCTCACATTTTAGAATTCTCTAAAAAAATTCACAGGCACTATACAGCCATTAGGGCCATTTAGCTAGTTATGACCAAAGATGCAAATTCACACTCCTGGTGTTTGCCAAAGCTCAGAGAGGGAGTGCTTTGCTCCAACCCCTTCACTTATCCTAACTGAAAAAACAAAAAACTAAAAAACCCTGCAATCAAGTACTTATTTTTCAATAGCAATTTAAAAACAATATTATGTTTTCATAGAGTTAGAACAAAAAATTTTATAATTTGTATGGAAACACAAAACACCCTGAATCGCCAAAGCAACATTGAAAAAGAAAAACAGAGCTGGAGGAAGCAGGCTTCCTGACTGGAGACTATACTACAAAGCTACAGTAATCAAGACAGTATGGTACTGGCACAAAAACAGAAATATAGATCAATGGAAGAGGATAGAAAGCCCAGAGATAAACCCAGGCACCTATGGTCACCTAATCTATGACAAAGGAGGCAAGAATATACAATGGAGAAAAGACAGTCTCTTCAATAAGTGGTGCTGGGAACACTGGACAGCTACATGTAAATGAATGAAATTAGAACGCTCCCTCACACCATACACAAAAATAAACTCAAAATGGATTAAAGACCTAAATGTAAGGCTGGATACTGTAAAACTTTTAGAAGAAAACATAGGCAGAACACTCTTTGACATAAATTGCAGCAAGATCTTTTTTGACCCACCTCCTAGAGAAATGAAAATAAAAATAAAAATAAACAAATGGGATCTAATTAAACTTAAGAGATTTTGCACAGCAAAGGAAACAATAAACAAAACTAAAAAGACATACCTCTGAATGGGAGAAAATATTTGCAAATGAAGCAACTGACAAGGGAATAGTCTCCAAAATATACAAACAGCTCATGCAGCTCAATATAAAAAAAAAAATAACCCAATTAAAAAATGGGTTGAAGACCTAAATAGACATTTCTCCAAAGAAGATATACAGATGGCCAAAAAGCACATGAAAATGTGCTCAACATCACTAATTATTAGAAAAATGCAAATCAAAACTACAGTGAGGTATCACCTCACACCAGTTAGAATGACCATCATCAAAAAATCTACAAACAGGGCTTCCCTGGTGGCGCAGTGGTTGAGAATCTGCCTGCCAATGCAGGGGACACGGGTTCGAGCCCTGGTCTGGGAGGATCCCACATGCCGCGGAGCAACTAGGCCCGTGAGCCACAATTACTGAGCCTGCGCGTCTGGAGCCTGTGCTCCGCAACAAGAGAGGCCGCGACAGTGAGAGGCCTGCGCACCGCGATGAAGAGTGGCCCCCCCCACTCGCCGCAACTAGAGAAAGCCCTTGCACAGAAACGAAGACCCAACACAGCCAAAAATAAATAAAAAAAAAAAAAAAAAAAAAGATAAAAAGTTTTAAAAAAAAATCTACAAACAGTAAATGCTGGAGAGGGTGTGGAGACAAGGGAACTCTTCTATACTGTTGGTGGGAATGTAAATTGGTACAGCCACTATGGAGAACAGTATGGAGGTTCCTTAAAAAAACTGAAAATAGAGCTACCATATGATCCAGCAATCCCACTCCTGAGCATATACCTGGAGAAAACCATAATTTGAGAAGATTCATGCACCCCAGTGTTCACTGCAGCTCTATTTACAATAGCCAGGACATGGAAGCAACCTAAGTGTCCATTGACAGAGGAATGGATAAAGAAGATGTGGTACATATATACAATGGAATATTACTCAGCCATAAAAAAGAAAAAAATAATGCCATTTGCAGCAACATGGATGGACCTAGAGATTGTCATACTGAGTGAACTAAGTCAGACACAGAAAGACAAATATCGTATGATATCGCTTATATGTGGAATCTAAAAAAAAGGGTACAAATGAACTTATTTACAAAACAGAAGTAGAGTCACAGATGTAGAAAACACACTTATGATTACCAGGGGATAAAGGGGGTGGGATAAATTGGGAGATTGGGACTGACATATACACACTACTAATAAGTAAAATAGATAAACTAATAAGAACCTGCTGTAAAGCACAGGGAATTCTACTCAATACTCTGTAATGGCCTATATGGGAAAAGAATCTAAAAAAAAAAGAGTGGATATATGTATATGTATAACTGATTCACTTAGGTGTATGCCTGAAACTAACACAACATTGTAAATCAACTATATTCCAATAAAAAATTTTTTTTAATTCAGGATCAAAGATAAAATAAATAAAAACAATATTATGAAAACTTCACACATGTAGAGAGATGTAAAAATAATATAATGAACATTTCTGTATTCACTACCCAGCTTAAGATCTAGAATATTAAAAATAGAGTTGAAATGATTTTTAAAAGTGTATATTAACAGAATTTTTAATACAAAGCAGTTTAATTCCTACCAAACTTAATTTTTTTTTTTTTTTTGGCCATGCCCCATGGCTTGCAGGATCTCAGTTCCCTGACCAGGGATTGAACCCTGGGCCACGGCAGTGAAAGCCCAGAATCCTAACCACTAGGCCACCAGGGCGCTCCCCCAAACTTAAAATTTTTAACTGTAAAATTAATATCCATTTATGCCCCTGTGAACTATTTGGAAAACACAGGAAAGTATAAACAAAAAAAAAATCATGTGCCATCCCAATACCCAGAGATATTCACTCATCATATTTTGATGTTATTCAATCTTTTTTCTATGCGCACAAATACTCACATATGAAAGGTGTATCTGTTTTGAAATGAAACAGATGCATACTATACGCAAAGTTCTATATTCTGCTTCTTTCTTTTAGCATTATCATAAATATTCCCCTGTCCTTAAATATTCTTTATATTCTCCTATCATGTAATATTTGATACTAACTGAATATACTCAGTGACTATGTAAAGCAAATAAAAACATAAAAAATTGTGACCCCCCCCACAAATGATTAATAGCATTGAAGATGTGTGTGTCCTAGTGCCTCTATCCCTCAATTCCTGCCCAAGTTAACCACTATCTGAAATTGTGTATGTCTATGTGTGTGCTTTACATAGTTCTACCACATATGTGTGATGCCTAACATATATGTATAAGAGAGGAGAGTTTGATTTTGCTTGCTTTTATAAAAATGACAGCATGCTATACATAGTCCTGTGCAATTTGCTTTTTTCACTCAAAATTTTGTGAGATTTATTCATACTGTTATATCTAGCTGAAGTCTATTCACATTCCCTGTGCATGATATTGCATTCTGTGAGTATATAAACATTTATTGTGCATGTCTCCTGGGCCACAGGTGAAAGCCACAGGTGAAAGAGACTCTCTGGTGTATACCTTTAAAAAAAAAAAATTTAATTAATTAGTTTTTGGCTGCGTTGGGTCTTCATTGCTACGTGTGGGCTTCCTCTAGTTGTGGCCAGCGGGGGCTACTCTTCGTTGCGGTGCGCAGACTTCTCATTGCCGTGGCTTCTCTTGTTGCGGAGCACGGGCTCTAGTCATGTGGGCTTCAGTAGGTGTAGCATGTGGGCTCAGTAGTTGTGGCTCGTGGGCTCTAGAGTGCAGGCTCAGTAGTTGTGGTGCACAGGCTTAGTGGCTCCATGGCATGTGGGATTTTCCTGGACCAGGGATCGAACCTGTGTCCCCTGTATTGGCAAGCGTATTCTTAACCTGCGCCACCAGGGAAGTCCCATCCCTGGTGTATATCTTGAAGTGGAAATGTTGGTTTGTACTGTATGTGAGTGTTCAACTTTATAAGACAATGCTGAATCATTTTCCAAAACAATTGAACCAGTTTATGTTCCCATCAGTGAGCTGTGCATAGTATGTTAAGTTCCTGTTGCTCCACTTTCTCACCAGCACTCGGCATTTCAGATGTCTTAATTTTGCCTATTTTGTGGCTGGAAAATGATATAGCATTGTGGTATTAATTTTTTCCCAGTTTAAGTATCTGTTCCTATGCTTACTTGCTATTCGTGTTTTCCCAGTAAAATGACTGTTCTTTTGCCCACTTTTGTTTTGAGTTGTTTGTCTTCTTATTGACTTTTAGGAGTATCTAAATATTGTGGATAGTAATATTTTATTGGTTATATTTATGTTGCAAATATTTGTCTCCATTTGTATCTTGTATTTTCTCTTTCTTTGTTTTTTTGATGAAGTTTAATTTTAATGTAGGTGAATTTATCAATCTTTTGTTTTCTTGCTTAATGTCTTTTTCTATTTCAAGATCATAAATATATTTTGATATGCTATCTTTTTTAAAACATCTTTATTGGAGTATAATTGCTTTACGTGTTGTGTTAGTTTCTGCTGTATAACAAAATGAATCAGCTATATGCATACATATATCCCAATATCCCCTCCCTCTTGCATCTCCCTCCCACCCTCCCTATCCCACCCCTCTAGGTTGTCACAAAGCACTGAGCTGATCTCCCTGTGCCATGCAGCTGCTTCTCACTAGCTGTTTTACATTTGTTAGTGTATACAGGTCAATGCTATTCTCTCACTTCGTCCCAGCTTACCCTTCCCCCTCCCCGTGTTCTCAAGTCCATTCTCTATGTCTGTGTCTTTATTCCTGTCCTGCCCCTAGGTTCATCAGAACCAGTTGTTTTTTTTTTTAGATTCCATATATATGTGTTAGCATACGGCATTTGTTTTTCTCTTTGTGTCTTATTTCACTCTGTATGACAGACTCTTAGGTCCATCCACCTCACTACAAATAACTCAGTTTAGTTTCTTTTATGGCTGAGTAATATTCCATTGTATATATGTGTCACATCTTCTTTATCCATTCACCTGCTGATGGACACTTAGGTTGCTTCCATGTCCTGGCTATTGTAAATAGTGCTGCAATGAACACTGTTGTGCATGACTCTTTTTGAATTATGGTTTTCTCAGGGTATATGCCCAGGAGTGGGATTGCTGGGTCATATGGTAGTTCTAGTTTTAGTTTTTTAAGGAACCTCCATACTGTTCTCCATAGTGGCTGTACCAATTTACATTCCCAGCAACAGTGCAAGAGGGTTTCCTTTTCTCTAAACCCTCTCCAGCATTTGTTGTTTGTAGATTTTTTGATGATGGCCATTCTGACTCGTGTGAGGTGATACCTCATTGTAGTTTTAATTTGCATTTCTCTAATGATTAGTGATGTTGAGCATCTTTTCAGGTGTTTGTTGGCAATCTGTATATCTTCTATAGAGAAATGTCTATTTAGGTCTTCTGCCCATATTTGGATTGTGTTGTTTGTTTTTTTGATATTGAGCTGCATGAGCTGCTTGTATATTTTGGAGATTAATCCTTTGTCGGTTGCTTCGTTTGCAAATATTTTCTCCCATTCTGAGGGTTGTCTTTTTGTCTTGTTTATGGTTTCCTTTGCTGTGCAAAAGCTTTTAAGTTTCGTTAGGTCCCATTTGTTTATTTATTTTTTTTATTTCCATTTCTCTAGGAGGTAGGTCAAAAAGGATCTTGCTGTGATTTATGTCATAGTGTTCTGCCTATGTTTTCCTCTAAGTGTTTTATAGTGTCTGTCCTTACATTTAGGTCTTTAATCCATTTTGAGTTTATTTTTGTGTATGATGTTAGGGAATGTTCTAATTTCATTCTTTTACATGTAGCTGTCCAGTTTTCCCAGCACCACTTATTGAAGAGGCTGTCTTTTCTCCATTGTATATTCTTGCCTCCTTTATCAAAGACAAGGTGACCATATGTGCATGGGTTTATCTCTGGGCTTTCTATCCTGTTCCACTGGTCTATATTTCTGTTTTTGTGCCAGTACCAGGATATGCTATCTTTTTTTAAAAAATTAATTAATTTTTGGCTGTGTTGGGTCTTCGTTGCTGTGCGTGGGCTTTCTCTAGTTGCGGTGAGTGGGTGCTACTCTTTCGTTGCAGTGCGCAGGCTTCTCATTGCAGTGGCTTCTCTTGTTGCGGAGCACGGGCTCTAGGCATGTGGGCTTCAGTAGTTGTGGCACATGGGCTCAGTAGTTGTGGCTCACGGGCTCTAGAGTGCAGGCTCAGTAGTTGTGGCACACAGGCTTAGTTGCTCCGTGGCCTGTGAGATCTTCCTGGACCAGGGCTTGAACATTTGTCCCCTGCATTGGCAGATGGATTCTTAACCACTGCGCCACCAGGGAAGCCCAATGCTATCTTTTTAAAGTTTTAAACTTTTGCCTTTTACATCAAAGATCTTAATCCATCTGGAATTGGATTTTCTGTAAATGGTATGAGGTCAGGTCAAATTTTATTTTTTTCCAACTAGATAACCAATTTTCCCAGTACCATCCATTAAATAGCCTGTCCTTTCCTCAGTGATCTGCAAGGACAACTCTCTCATTTATTAAGTTTTCATGTATGAATGAAAACTGGGCTCTCTATTTTGTTCCATTGGTTGCTTTGTTTATTGCTATGCTAATATGACTGTCTTAATTACTATAACTTTAAAATACATCTCAAAGTCAAGTAGAGCATGTTTCTCCTTTAGCCTGTTAATGTAATGAATTGCATTAATAAGTTTAAAAAATGTAAACTGCCCTGACATTCCTGGGATAAACTCAACTTGGATAAACCCATTGCTGCATCTTCCTTTAGGATTTTTGCAATTCTGTTTATAAGTTTGATTGTCCTGTAATTTTTCTGTTTTGGATTTGATATCAAGTGTATAGTAGAAATCTAATTAGAGAATACTGTAGAGATTTCTAGCTGCCCCAATATTCTTTTCCCCTTTCTAAGTAATAAGAACCCTGAGTTTGAGCTCAACACATTGATACCCAGCTAAAAGAATAAATTTCCCAGACCCTTGCAGCCAGGTTTGCCATGTGACTGAATGTGGAGAATGAAGGATAAGCAGATACCTTCTGCTTAAAATTCTTCCTCCATTCTTATATGTGATGGCTGCAGCTCTAGCAGCCATGTTGGACCATGATGATCTGCTTTTTGGGGGTGGGGAGGGAAGGAGGGAGGGGGAGGGGGGGAGAGAGAGAGAGAGAGAGAGAGAGAAAGAGAGAGAGAGAGAGAGAAGAAGAGGAGGGAAGGGGAAGGAAAGGGAAATTTCTACCACATTTAAACTACTAAAGGATTGACCTTCCTCCCCACCCCGCCTTTTTTTTGCATTCTCTGGAAGAGTGTGTATGTAAAGTAGGACCAAAAACCTAAGACATTTTTCTAATAATTCTAAAAAATAAAGTAATTTGGACCTGGTATTTTCTCTGTGGAAAGATTTTAAACTGCTGATTTTACTTAATGGTTATAGGATTTTTAAGGCTTTCTACTGTTTTCTTGATTCCATTTTGGTATATTATATTTGCTAACAATTTATTCATTTTGTCTAAGTTTTCAACTTTATACTAGCTAAGAGTTTAAGCTCTGGAGCCAGATTGCCTGGGTTAAATTCCTAGGCACTCCACATTCATAGAGTTGTGCTGAGTGATCTTGGGAAACTTACTTAAAATTTTGAGCCTCAGTTTGCTCATCTGTAAAATGGGGATAATAACAGTATGTACCTCTTAGAATTGTTAGGAAGATTAAATGAGTTAATACATGTAAAGGGCTTGGAAGAGTACCTAGCATATAGTAATCATTCAATGGGTGTTAGCTATTCTATTATTACTATCTCCTTTCTTTTGTTTTCTTTGAGTTTGTTTTTTTTTCCAACTACCATAGTTGAATATTTGGCTCATTAATTTTTGTCTTTTTTCTTTTCTAACAAAAGCATTTTAGGGCTATAAATTTACTTTGAAGCATACTTCCCTATGTACCACAAGTTTTGATATGTAGTATTTTCATTATTGTTTAGGTCTAAGTGTTTTAAAGTTTCCATATAATTTCTTCTTTGACTATGAGTTTTTCAGAAGTGTTTTTTGTTTTTTTTTTTTTAAAGATTGATTGATTGATTGATTGATTGCCATTTTGGGTCTTCGTTTCTGTGCTAGGGCTTTCTCTAGTTGCGGCAAGCGGGGGCCACTCTTCATTGCGGTGCGTGGGCCTCTCACTATCGTGGCCTCTCTTGTTGCGGAGCACAGGCTCCAGACACGCAGGCTCAGCAGTTGTGGCTCATGGGCCTAGCCGCTCCACGGCATGTGGGATCCTCCCAGACCAGGGCTCGAACCCGCATCCCCTGCATTAACAGGCAGACTCTCAACCACTGCGCCACCAGGGAAGCCCCCAGAAGTGTTTTTAAAAACTTTTTAAATGCCTATTTTTTTGTTCAAGTTATTTTTTGTAACTGATTTTTAACTTCAATGCATTATGTCACAAAATGTGGAATGACACCTATGCTTTGAAATTTTTTGAGAATTGCTTTAGGACCTAGTGTATGATCAATTTGTGTAAATATTTCACGTGTACTTAAGAAGTGTAAATTTTAATTGTTGTGTGTACAATTCCATCTGTGTTTATTAAATCAAGTTTGTTTATTTTATTGCTTAACTCTTTCATACCTTACTTTTAAAAATTCTGTATGACTTAATGAGACAGTATATTGAAATCTTCCATTTTGTTGGTGGATTTGTCATTTTTTCAGTTTTAAAAAAATCAATTTTGCTTTATTTATTTTGAGACTTTTATTTGGTACATTCAGGTTTAGAATTGTTGAAAATTTTATCATGACATAGTGGTTTTTTATGCTTCATAATCTCTTTGTCTTAAAACCAATTTGTCTGCTAATAATATAGCTATTTCATTCTTTTGGTTAATATTTATCTTGTATATATTTTTTTTTTCCATTTTTGTGTCCTTATGTTTTATTTTATTTATTTATTTATTTTTTAGTTTATATTTTTCATTTTTTTTAAAAAAAATAAATTTATTTATTTATTTATTTAGTTTTGGCTGTGTTGGGTCTTCGTTTCTGTGCGAGGGCTTTCTCTAGTTGTGGCAAGCGGGGGCCACTCTTCATCACGGTGCGCGGGCCTCTCACTATCGCAGCCTCTCTTGTTGCGGAGCACAGGCTCCAGACACGCAGGCTCAGTAGTTGTGGCTCACGGGCCTAGTTGCTCCGTGGCATGTGGGATCTTCCCAGACCAGGGCTCGAACCCATGTCCGCTGTATTGGCAGGCAGATTCTCAGCCACTGCGCCACCAGGGAAGCCCTATGTTTTTCATTTTAAAAACATTTTTGGTCACACTGCATGACATGTGGGATCTTAGTTCCCCGAGCGGGGATCAAACCTGTGCCCCTTGCATTGGAAGCACGGAGTCTTAACCACTGGACTGCCAGGGAATCCCTGTCCTTATGTTTTAGAAGGACCTCTGAATTTAAATTTTAATCTAATCAGACAATTTCTTTTACTAATGAGATTAGTTTAGTTACATTTTTTCTGTGATTTCTTCTGTATTTGGACTTATTTCTATCATCTTCCTATTAGCACTACCTTTTCTATTCTTCTCTCTCCCCACATATTGCCTTTTTAAACAATTAATTAAACTTTCATTGTGTGGGTTTTTTTCTTATTCTATTCTCCTCTGCCCCACTGGTTTGGAAATTATATTCTTTGTTGTCTTATGATTTACTATTGAAAATTTAGTACTCATATTTAATAAATTTGAATTTAATATTGTAACCCTTTTCCTCTGAAAAATGTGAAGACATTTGAACGCTTTAACTCTAGTCTCTTCTCTATATGCTATTGTTGTTCATTATTTTAGTTTTTATTTATTTTTTTATTTTAGTTTTTATATTAATTTTTTTAAATGCCACAAATTAGTTATTATTATTATATAGAGACAGTTTCTTTATATTTACCAGTATGTTTACCAGTTTCCTTGTTTAATCTTTCTTCTTGAATCTCAGACCTTACTTCTGGAATAATTTTTCTCTTTCCCAATGTTCATCCTTTTGAAGCTACTTTACTGAAAATCTGATGACAGTCAACTCTCTCAATTATTGCCTATCTGAAAATATCTTTATTTCATCCTCATTCTTGCAAGATAATTTTCTTTTTTTAAAAAATTAATTAATTAATTAATTTATGGCTGTGTTGGGTCTTCGTTTCTGTGTGAGGGCTTTCTTCTATTTGTGGCAAGCGAGGGCCACTCTTCATCGCTGTGCGTGGGCCTCTCACTATCGCGGCCTCTCTTGTTGCAGAGCACAGGCTCCAGACGCGCAGGCTCAGTAATTGTGGCTCACGGGCCCAGTTGCTCCGCGGCATGTGGGATCTTCCCAGACCAGGGCTCGAACCCGTGTGCCCTGCATTGGCAGGCAGACTCTCAACCACTGTGCCACCAGGGAAGCCCCAAGATAATTTTCTTGAGCAAACAATTTTAAGTTGATGTTTGTTTTCTCTTAGCACTTTGAAGACATTAGTTTACTGTCTTCTGGCTTCCATTTTTCCTGTTGAGAAGTTGACTGACAATGTAATTATTGATCTTTTGTAGTGAACTGTTTTCTCTCTGTCTCCTTTCAAGGACTCCTCTTTGTTTTTAGTGTTCTTAAGTTTCACTACAAGGTGTCTAGATGTCAAATTTCTTTTTTTTTTAAAGTGTACAATTCAATGGTTTTAATATGTTCACAGAGTTGTGCAACCATTAACACAGTCAATTTTAGAACATTGTCATCACCTCAAAAAGAAACCCTGTACCCTTTAGCCATCATCCCTAATTCCCCCCATGTTACTCTCCCTAGACCTAAGCAATCACTAATCTACTTTCTGTCTCTGTATATCAATACTTGCCTATTCTGGACATTCATATAAATGGAATCATATAATATGTGGTCTTTTGTGTCTGGCTTCTTTCACTTATATTTTTCAAGGTTCATCTATATTATAGCATGTATCAGTACTTCATTCCTTTTTATGACTGAATAATATTCCATTGTATGTATATACCACATTTCATTTATTCATCCTTTCATACATTGGTGGACATTTGGATTTCCACATTTTGACTATTATGAATAATCCTGGTATAAACCTTCATGTACAAGATTTTGTGTGGACCTATGTTTTAATTTCTCTTGGATATACACCTAGGAGTGGAATTGATGGGTCATATGGTAACTCTATGCTTAATCATTTGATATATTTCCATACTGTTTTCCAAAGTGGCTGTACCATTTTGCATTCCCACCAGCAATGTATGAGGATTCTGATGTCCCCACATCCTTGTCAATACTTATTATCTGACTTTTTGATCCTAGTCATCCTAGTGGATGTGAAGTGGTACCTCACTGTGGCTTTTTTTTTTTTAATTTTTAAAAATTGAAGTAGAGGGGCTTCCCTGGTGGCGCAGTGGTTGAGAATCTGCCTGCTAATGCAGGGGACATGGGTTCGAGCCCTGGTCTGGGAAGATCCCACATGCCGCGGAGCAACTGGGCCCGTGAGCCACAACTACTGAGCCTGCGCGTCTGGAGCCTGTGCTCGGCAACAAGAGAGGCCGCGATGGTGAGAGGCCCGCGCACCGCGATGAAGAGTGGCCCCCGCTTGCCGCAACTAGAGAAAGCCCTCGCACAGAAATGAAGACCCAACACAACCAAAAATAAATAAATAAATAAATAAATAAATAAATAAATAAATAAAAATTGAAGTAGAGTTGATTTACAATGTTGTGCCAATCTCTGCTGTATAGGAAAGTGACTCAGTTATACACACATATAAACAAAAAGGTCTTACTGTATAGCCCAGGGAACTATACTCAATCTCCTGGGATAAACCATAATGGAAAAGAATATTAAAAAAAGAATGTGTATATGTGTGTAACTCATTGTGGTTTTGATTTGCATTTCCCAGGTGACAAATGATGTTGATGCTATTTACATGTGCTTATTGGCTATTTGAATATCTTTCTTGGAGAAAAGTCTATTTGGATATTTTGCCCATTTTAAAATTGGGTTATTTGTATTTTTATTTTTGAGTTGCAAGGGTTCTTTATATATTCTAGATACCAGATGTATGATTTGCAAATATTTTATCCCATTCTGTGGGTTGTCTTTTTATTTTCTTGATGGTGTCCTTTGAAGCACAAAAGTTTTAAATTGTGATGAGTCCAATGTACCTGTGTTTTCTTTTCTTGCTCATGCATTTGGTGTCATATCTAAGAATTTTTTTTGCCAAATCCTAGGTCATGAAAATTTACCTCTGTGTTTTCTTCTAATATCTTATATCTATATTCTTCTAATAGCTATTTCTTGAATAGGTATTTCTTCATATGTTGTTTGCCCTTAGGACCATATCTAGAGGCTTAAATAAAAAAAAAAATTGTTACCAGTTTCACTGGGGAGCTGATCAGTGTAGCTCCTCACACAGTCATGTCAGATGTTGATTGTTCTACATCCTTTTGTGACAAAAGTCTTAAAATGATAAAATACATTTTCCAGTACTAAAGCCAGAATCATGTTTAATGAGAAAAAAGCAGAAACTTTAGCATTGAAGTCAGAGATAAGAAAAGGATGTCTACTATCACCACTATTATTTAATATTATTTTTGCAGGTACTAGTCAAGGCAAGTAAACAAGAAAAAGAGATTAGCAGTATAAAGATTTGAAAAGGAGATAAATTTATAATGTTTATTATTTGTACACATAGGATGTATAGTTGGCAAACTTGAAATAATCAACTGCCAAACTACTACAAAACTATTAGTACTGTAAGAGAATTCAGTAGGTAATCTGGGTACAGAGTTAATATACAAAAATCAATAGTCTTTGTATATGCAATCACCAACGAGTTAGAAAATATAAGAAAAGATTCCATTTATAATGGAAAAGGCAATAAAAAAGGTAAAAAATAACTAAGAATAAATATACTTGAGAAATGTGTAAGATCTATATGAGAAGACACTATTTAGATTATCAAAAGGAGATTAAAATGGAAAGGAATATTATATCCTTGAATAAGAAAACTGTATCATAAAAATGTTATAGGTGGGGACTAAACCTTCCAGATGTTACAAAATACTACAAATCCTCTACAATTACCTTCTATCTATCTTTTTATCTATCTATCTATCTATCTATCTATCTATCTATCTATCTATCTATCTAGTATTGGTATAGGATCAATTCTTGTTTTTATTGGTTTAAAATTCATCATTGTGTTTGTTTTGGTGCCCAAATTACCCTACATTCAGTTAGTAGAAGGTGCTTGAATCTGGTCCTTGTGATATGCCTCCATCTTTTTTTTTTTTTTTAACAATTCCTTGCCTTCTGGCATAAAAAGTTGTTTCAGACTCATTTTGTGCCTACCCTACCCTGGCCCTGGAACCAGCCATTGCTCTGAGGGGCCCTGGTTCTTCTTAACAAGGAATTGTATTAGAAACTATGTTTAGGAAGGCAGAGTCTTAAAATACTCCATTCCATTGTAGAATGGGGAGATGATCATCTTATAGAATTTTAAAAATTGAGATATAATTGACATATAACATTATATTAGTTTCAGGTGTACAACATAATGATTTGATATTTGTATATATTGTAAAGTGATCACCCCAATAAGTCTAGTTAACATAGAAGTTTTGACACTACTCTCCCAAAGACTGCTAAAGCCATGTTGTAGTTTTACAACTCAAGGTAAAAATGCGTTTTAAAGATAAGTTAAAGAAATGCATCTGATTTAGATGCCACTTTTACGCCACTCAGAACTCTCCTACGAAGCCTCTTTTGGGGTAACAGTTCTGAGCGGTCTTACCTGCTGGTCTCTCCCAGGAGCCATGCACACCTCTTCCTTCCTGTCCCAGGGGGCTTCCTTGATGCCACAGCATGGGATCCCTTGGGAACTGCTCTGTGCTCACGTCCATGCAACCCATAATTGTTGGAGAGTTAATATCCAAGGGATCACCCTTGACCAACAGGAGATGGGAATGATGGTTAAATGTTTCTCCAGGACAGTTTGGAGACGCATTTTGCAGAGCTCCTAGGATGGCCCAGGAGGTTGGAGCCCCAGTTGCCCTCCACAGGGGCTACCCCAGTAACTCATTCTTTTGTTGGCTTTCCCTCCCTCCCTGTTTCACTCCTCCTGCCTTTCACTCCCGCTTGCTGGCATCACCTCCCAAATACCTGTATGGAAGCTTTTGTCTCATGTTCTACTTTGGCGGGGGGAGGGGTTCAGGCTAAGATAGCATCATTAAAAACATATATAAAATTCAAAGCGGAGGGATGCTAATTGCCAGTTTACTCAGATCTTGCAGGGCAGTTGAATAGCACGATAAAGCAAGATTAGTTTATTTTACATAAATTATCATTTTGAAACTCAGTGACTTCTCTGCCCCTGCAATATATCCTCTTCCTCCTTCACCTGTTTCTCCCTTTTCTAGCTCTCCTGATCTCTTTGTTTCCATGCATCTATCCCGCTGATCTTTCTTATCTCTAGTCCTCCATCTCTTTCCACTTCATTCTATTTCTTTCTCCCTCAAGCCTTTGCTCTTTTTCTGTGATTCCTCTTATTTCCTCCCATTTCCTACAGTTAGCAAACAAAGTTGAGAATCAGCCTAGCTCGTTGGACACTTGAGTCCTTTGGCCTTTTGCTCCTTGCATTGTCTCACAAACAGGGGAGGGAAATGTCGGAGATTGTGTGCTCCTCCAAACCAAGGATTCTGAAAACTTTGCTGAGTACTGATGGGATTGGCCCTTAACAGACGTCTCATGAATGTTGAAGAATTAGCACGTGAAACATACACAGAAGAGATGGTGGAAGTTTGACTTCCCTGATAGCCACAGAAATCACAGAGTTGGCTCTGGGAATTGGTCCTGAGTATGGGGATCCCTTAGTCCAGGTGTCATGCCCCAATCTCTGCTCTTCAGCTGGATCGTGGAAGTTTATTCATTCTCAGGAGTGGAAAACCGGAACCTGGAGAGCAGCTGGGAGATTCAAGAAGTCTCAGCTTTCTGTTTCTTTTCCCCAGGACAGGGCAAAGCAAGCCACCTCTTCCTGGAGGTGACTTCTTTTGCCTCTCTGTAAAACCACCCGAACACATGTATTTGTTCACATTTCAAAACCACTTTATTAGCAAAATGAACAAAAGGAGAATGGCGTTTAAATTAAATAAATTACACAAATATCTCAAGAGTCCCGGTCTTCTTCAGGAACCACATCATTGCAGGTCAGTATAACTAAGAACATTCAAAAGTATTGAAATTCTGGATTATTTCACTATCTTGCTCTCCTTTCTTGCCTCAGTCATGTCCAGTGAGTGGTCTGTGTGAATTTATGTTCTTTCCAAAGTATTCTAACAGTGAAGTTCTCTTCAAGGCCTCCCTCCACCCCAGGTGTTTCCAATCTTACATCCACTGTGGTCTCTATGAGTACTTACACCCTTGGACATGTTTCAGGATCCCTCCTTGAGCTCCCAACTCCAGGCCACTGTGAGTCAGCAATCACCTGTTGGTCTGGGGCTGGCCTGGGGGTTAACAGTCACTTCATCAAGTCCTCAAGGGTTCTAGACACTTGGTTCACAAGGCACCTCTAACTTGGGATGTCCTGAGGCTCTGTGACCTTCCCACACCTCTTGGGCCTGAGCTGGACTTTGCAGGAGGTGGAGCAGGGGAGGGTGAGTTTTCATTGGCTACGGTTCTCGTCCTCTCGAAATCTGGCACTTCGGGTGCTGGGCACGGTAAATCCCAGATAACATTGTCTTCTGCCTTCCAAGTTTTGAGTTCCATTGGCAGCCAGATGGCATAATGAATTCACAAAGAAGCAATGCTTGTAGGCCAAGAATCTGTTGGCTCTTCACCAGCACCCCCTCCTTTAACTCTACGAAGACTTGCTAGCTGACCAGCTCACTCAATGCACAGGCACACAGTGCAGGTCAGGCTGAAGTTAGGAATTCGGACATTTTTCCAGGCTGGGCCAGCCCAACCTGTTGGGCAGGGATCATTCATTGAAGGAACTTGGGAGAGTCAGTGGGGAGAGGCCAAAAGGTTTTTGGTGCACTTCCATGGAAAATTTCCCAAACACTTGCACATGGAACCTATTTATTTTCAAGTCAACAGTGGGGTTTCTCTACCTTCTTATGTATAGAGAGAACTTAACCCCTCTTCTCATCTCTCCTAGAAGGAGATGGCCTCAGGTCCTGAGTTTGTTAAGGAATCCCTGTGGAGGAAGACCCAGTCTGGATCAGCCCTTCTCCATGCTTGATACCCAGTTGGGATATGCCCTTGGTGGGGTGTCCTCCCTTGCCTGGCTGAACGATTCAGGCTCCAAGCTGATAAGGGAGAGTTAAAATCATTGGCTCTTTGCCAAATGAAGAGGACAAGGCAGATTTCCCAAGTGGGGGAGGCATTGCTAAGGTTAGGGAGACTGTCGGGGCTCAGGTCCCACCAGTTTGCCCTGGATTGGTACTAGCGCCCCTGCCCCTCCACATCTCCAGTACAAAGAGGGAAAGCTTTTGTGCAGAATAACTAGTATCTATTGCTGGGCTGCCAGAGGATTCTGCCAGCTACCCCACTGTCCCTTTTGGGTTCCTACCTGGTCTCAAGTAGAAGGAAGCAGCCCTTGAGGGCAGGGGGAGTGATAATGTTTCAGGAGGCTGGTGTGGCTACCTTGGTGGGCTGCCCCTGGGGTGGTAGCTCTGGTAGCCACTCCCCAGGCTAGAGTCTGATGTGCTAAATAGTAGTGGAGGTCTCAGCAGCCTTGAGATGAGGAGGAAGGGGACATAGTCACCAAGACAGAGATACCTGGGTTGTGGGAGCACATGGTCCCAGGGGCACAGAGCTGCCAGAGACAGACTCTGGGCAGTTGGAGAGGGCAAGCCACAGAGTCCTAAGCAAGTTCGCCTCTGTGTCCTGTGACAGCTTGACACCATCTGACACCAAGCCATGCTGGAGCCAGGACACTTTCGAAGCTTGCACTGTACGTCAGCACACGGCTTCCTCTCTGTTCCTGGCTCAAAGTCCAGCAGTCGGGGGTCCTGTCAGCTGCCACAGGCAGGCTGTGGGTGGGAGCGGTGGAGTGGGCAGGAGGCTTGCTTGCTGCTGGCTGGGGCCCTGAGGGTCAGCAGAAGGATGGAGAGGTGTCTCTCCCTGCCATTGAGATTGGCTTGCTCTAGAGATGCCGGGAGGGGAATGAGAGAGGAGGAGGAGGATGGAGAGGTACTGGAGTCCTGGTGGAGGTGTTCTCCTCTACCCGCCGCTCTCCATGATCCCAGGAGATGATCCGGATCCCATGATCTCATCCTTCATGGGAGTCCCAGGTGCCAGGTGCTCTGCAGGCAGCACGGGAACCGGCTGGGCCCTCACAGGGCGGTCAGGGTCTCTGCATGAAACATGCTGCCGAACATCTCCTGCAGGGCCACAGGGAGGAAGTGGGAGGGGGAGAGACAGCATCAGACCTGTTGGGTTCAGAGCGGTCGCAATCGCCAGGTAACCCTATGAACCCCTGGCCGGAAAGAGGCATTTTGAGGAAGTGTGTGTGAGTGTGTGCACGTGTGTATGTGAACCGGGGAGAGGCAGGGTCGGCCTAAGAGGTGAACTGGTACAGAGGTGACAAGAGAAGATGCTTGAAATCTAATTTTGAATCACCTCTGGTGTGCTGTGTGACTTTCACAGGTCCTGGCCTCCTTTTTCGTTCCACTTTCTTCATTAGGTAAAATGAGGGTTGAGATCAGACAATCTCTGAAGTCCTTTCTTGCTCTGATAAGCTATTTTGGTCCTACCCAGGTTTTTGGAATGTGCTGGAGATTCCATGGGGACCCAGAAATCCATCCGCCAAATCTTTGTGGCCCCGGCTCTCTTTCCTAATGCCTCCTGCATGCCCTCAGCACCCCCAGAGACATGTTTAGAGGACCATGGAACTCATACCCAAAAAGAATGGGAAGAGGCACAAAGTGAGATGTTACTTCTTATAGAGCCAGAGCCAAATTTCTCTAAACCTAGTGATCTGGTTTCTTTTAATTCAGGGCATTGGGGTGGGGCTACTTTTCATGTCAGGACCATAGGGCTCTATGTGAAGTAAGACTTCACACCTGCATAGCTCTTAGCTCTTAAAGCCCATCCACGTGCAGTAATTGTATCCCTCATGTATCCCTAGAATTCATCTGATCCTACCAGAATGTAAGTTTTCTAAGGGCAGGGATCTTTGTTTTGTTCACTGCTATGTGCCCACCCTGGGATAGTGTCAGGCAAGTAGTAGGCACTCCATAAATACCAGTTGAATTAACAAGAGAACAAAAGCATCCCCCACTAATCTTGTTAGGTAGATAGGACAAGGTATTCCCCATATTTCCCTTATTTTACAATGATAAACACTGGGGCCTGGTGGTGTTATGTGGCTTGCCAAAGATCGAGTAGCGAGTGCGTTGGAGAGTTAAGAATAGATATTAGTTATCCAGGACTTGGTCCAGTGACTCTCCCTTTCCCCATGATGCATTTCAGGAAGTGAGAAGAATTAAGATCTCCTATTAAAAGAAAGATGAGAAAGAAACATTGTTGCCTTCAAGGTGACTGCTCTGGCTTGGAGATGGGAGAGCCCAGCCAACACTTTGGGTTTGAGAAGGTCTCCTTCCTTTTCCTCCTGACCACCAGCCTTCAGCTTACCTGCTCTAAGTCCCAGCAGCTGGGACTGTCCTCCTCCGAATCATACAAAGAGAGCTCAGGGTCCACTGGAGCCTGGATGGGGGAAACAAGTGCAAAAATGAGCTGCAGTGACTGAATGACGGTCTGGCACCAATGGCAGGCTCCGGGGTGTGGGGGGGCACCATGTGTTCTGATGCATAACTTGCCCTCTTGACCTTTCCTTCACCTCCCTCATTTGCCTCTCAAAATACAGCACAGCTGTGGCTTTCCTCCTCACAGCAGACAGGTGTACATCAGGGTGGGCTTCCTTGGTGGGCATTTCAGAGGCAGGGAAGGTTTACCTAGCTTACAAGGATGACTGGCTAGCTGCCTGACCTGCGAATCCATTTCCCTTCTCTGGGAATCTGTTTCCTCATCTGTAAAAGTAGGATAATCAGACTCACTCTGCTGGCTCTCTACCTCACCATGCTGTTGAAAAGGGTGTGTGTGTGTATCATTTATAGATATGAATATATTCTGTAATAGTTAAATACACAATACATATAATATACATTTTTAAGAATATATAAACTGTAAATACTGGACATTATTTGTGCAATAACGGATGATGAGGATTCTTCTGGAATCTCCCTCTCTTTGCTCTGGTGACAAGGTGCGTGAGGCTAGAAAGGCCGCTGCTCTCACAGTTTCCCTCTGTGTGGTAGGCAGGCGCCAGGCCCCGTGTTTCCCTGGGCAGGCTTTCAGCGCTTAGAACAGATGGCTTCACCCTCATCAGTCTCTTAAAGCGAAGAGCAAATGGTTGCTCTAGGGCCAGAAAAGCCTTTCTTATGACCCACAGAGGGCAGAAGAGGTCTGTTTCATGGACTGGGGCACAGAGTCTTGGGAGGCCAAGGGCAGAAGCTGAGCTGGCAAGGGAGCCTGGGAGGTGGCGTCGGCTGGGGATGCCTGGGCAGGGACCCCAGTGGGATGGGCTTTTTCTGCCTCCCCAGCTTTCTGGAGTGTTATTTGTAGACAGTGTTATTTGTAGCTCATTTGCATACCGCTTACTGAGCTAGTAAATTAAATGTCAAGAAGCTGAGACAAAACTCTGATCCACACTCTTCATCCGTCACCAGCCTGAAATCTCCAAGCTCTGCTAAATTAAAACAGGCAGGCTTACTCCCCTCCCTTTCCCAAAGCCTCTTGTAGAAAGAGTGAAGGAATAGCAGGGGTGAGCGATGCCAGAATACCAGGCATAACCTGCTATGCTTTGGGTGTTTGTGTGATCCGGAAATTGATATTAATAGGGATTTTGTAATATACAAAACTCGTTCAAGTGACATAAAAGATACAATTATCAGTTAATCTTAAAACCAAAACAAAAGAAAAATCCCGTGGTAGATAATGTTACCTTAGAGTACCCATTCCCCAGATAAGAAAACTGAGATTCAGAAAAGTTAATTGACAGAATTGGTGTTGGAACCCAAACCGTCCTGCTACTTAAGTGACCCAGGGCCTAGGATTCCTCAGGTGCAGGGACCTTACCCCTTGGAAGTTGCGTCCTGGGGCCACTTCCCTGGCCTTTGCCTGGGCAAACAGGACTGCGTCGTGTATGCTGGGAAAGACGTGGTTGCGCTCTAGACACCCATCTTCGAAGACGCCACCATGGTTAATGTCATTGTACACCTGGGCTGGAAGGAGGGAAAGATCACCTTCAAAAGGTAACACCGCTGTGGACAGGAGTTGGGGGTGGGGGAAAATGGTGAGAGGGCCTGAAGGAGATGGAGAGAGAGGCCTGAGGGTTGTGCTCTTGCTATATCCTAGCGCCTTCGCATTGGCTTTGCAGTATCATTTCTGGACAGCAGAGGGCAACATGAGCTTGAGGATGCTGAACCTTCGCCCCAGGGCAGAAGGAAGCAGTTTGATTCAGGGAGTTGGTACTTCGTGGTGATTCGAGTGGGAAAGGCTAAAACGTCTGCCCATTCTGTCCCTTGAGGGTCCGTCCTTCCTATTGTTTACCCAGACCTTTCCTACAATGTCCAGTGTGTGGAAGAGCCCTTATTCCTACCCAATCCTGGACATGATTTCCTGAGGAGTGTCTGGTGAGGGTCGGCGGGAGCCTCTGATTCTAACTCTGGAGCACACGCAGAGCAGGTCACTGCCAGTGCGGACTCTCTTCCTGAACGGAGCCTGCACGGAGCCTGGGCTGTGCTCAGGCCAGCGCCGAAGCTGGCTAGGCCTGCTGGGAGTTGCTGACCCTCCGCGGGAAACGGGGTGTGCAAGTACGTGCCCCTTCCCTCTCTCCTGTGTGTCTGTGTGCTCTTGCTGTGTGTCCGTGTCCCTGCACTCTGCACACATGCTGATGAGGTGAAAGTCCACTGCGATGTGGACATGGTTTGGGGCTGTGTATGTGGGCCCTGGAGACTGTGTGCATATAAAACTGTGTATCTGTGTCTTCCCTGGATAGTTATGGTATATCTATGCTTTGTGCTTATTCATAGACGTTTGGATTTGGAGAAGATTCCCAAATTTATCTAGTCGGCCTCATTTTATGTAGGTGGCAATCGATCCCTAGACAGATGAAGTGACTTGGCCAAAGATACGTGGCAAATTAGTGGTGGGCAAATTAGAATCCTACTTGTCATTTCTTAACTCCATGATCCCCCCACTCTCTAATTGAGACCCCTAGGATGTTATCTAACCCGGCTGTAGTCTCTTCTAACTTGTGCCCCAAACGCTTATGAGCAGCCAGTAGTTTAGGGGAACATTTCGCTGTTCTCGTTTCTACCCCACTCACTACTCAGCATCCCACCCACCTATTCCCACCCCAGCCCCTTGCCAGCCTTCCAGTCGCCTAAACGTCCTCCTTCTCTTACCATGAATGTTCACCAAGAAGACCTTCACACCGATCCTCCCATAGGTGGAGCTCAGCTAGAGGAGTTGGGAGGGTGTTGGGTAGGGAGACAAAAGGAAAGGAATGTTCTGAGTGGGCCTGAAAACTGATTCACAAAACGCACATCAGAGGGGAAGCCAAACAAATAAGCAGCCCCGAGAGCCCTGGCAGCCAAAGATAAAAATAGCAGCAAAGCACACCACTTCTCCCTGGAGTGCTGGCTGACTGCTTCTCTGGAAAGTGGGTGGACATGGGACTTTGCCAATGAGGCAGCCACTTAAAGTCCCCATGACCCCTTCTTATGGGGCCAGATCTTTTCTTTCAGTAGCTTAGAGTCCTGGACTCCACCTCTTTCCTGACTTCGTGGCTTCAGGCAGAAACTGCAGGGGAGGACCGAGGCCCAGAGAGGCTACTGCTTTGCCCAGCTTCATGCCAGGTCCAGGCTAGGGAAGCAGGTGGAGCCCAGGGCTGGGCATGGAGCCTCCTGTGCACCTGGCTGATGATGCCATCAGCCTATGTGCTCTCTGTACCCCTTGGTTTCTCTGGGCTGCTTCTCTCTGGGCCAGCCTCTGAGGTTTACTGACTCCTTGTTATTGGAAGTGGCCGTTGAAAAGTTATCAGATGGATACATTTATTCAAGGTATCCTGTGAGCTGTGTGTTTGGTCTAAGGATGTGGGGCACTGATATTATGTCTTCTTTCCTCTGTTGGCCAGAACCGGCTGACGCTAGAGTGTCTGGGTGAGTGTGGGAAGGAACGGCAGACCACGAACCAGGGCCAAGCTGAACTCTACTCAGAGGACACTGGGGTGGGTTCCTGGCAGCCTGAGAGGGAACTTGGGGTGGACTCTGTTACAGAGGGGTGCTAGGACAGGGCGGACCAGCGGGGCCTGCCTTTGGTGTCCCTCCCCAGGCAGGCATTGCCTTGTGCTGTCTGGGCCTGCTCTGCAGAGAGCATTCTGTCCTGGTAGCATCTGGGGAAAAGGGATCTTAGGAGTTGTTAGGTTCCTTGGTGAGCTTTCTCGCTCAGTTGGTTGAAATGAGGGCTCCAAGGAAAGGGAGTGTAGGAGGGCAGGGGTGACGGTTAGGGTTGCGGGGTGGGCTGGCACTCCCTCCACCCGAGGGCCTCACCTTGGCCAGGGCTTTGATGCCCATCAAGTCCACAAAGCTGACCCCACTCATGTCGAAGATGAGGGTGTGGAAGGTGACAAAGGGTGGGACGCTGGCCAGGATGTCACTGGGCTCAGCAGAGGCCGGGGGCTCACAACTGGCAGCTGTGGAGCTGTCAGGGCTGAAGGTGATATAGGACACGCTGGCGCCATTAGCAGGCGTCTGGTTGTTGTTGGGGTCAGTTGGGGAGCCATTCTCAAAGTCCTGCTGAAGCTCCTGCAGGGAGACAGTCTGGAGGGCGGGAGTAGGAGGGCAGAGAGTCAGGGATCATCACACTCAGTCAGACTTTGCTGTGGCTGAAGCTGGGGCAAGGAGCGTGCAGGTGGAGGTAACTGAACCTGGTGGTGGTGAATATAAGCCCCCAAAAGCCCATAGGACCGGCATCTCCCAAAGCCCCTTCCTTAGGTAGGGCCTGCACGTTTGGTCTCCCACAACCCTTCCAAGAGAGGCACTGAAGCCTCAGCCCACTCTGCTCTGAGAGAAAGGCCCTTTGGAAACAATTGAGTTCCTTTTTTGCATTTATCCATGTCTGCCTTCTTCTCCGCAGAACTCCCACACCTACATCCACCTCGCTAGATCTAGGTTGGCTGGGTACCCCAGGAAATTCACTGCTGCTCCCCCTATGGGGTTGCGCATAAGTCCATGGGCATATCCTATCTTAGCCAGAAAATGAGGACGGGCCGTGGGAGTTCAGTGGTTACCCTAAGAGCTGACAGCTCCTCGTCTAAGGAGAAGATGTCCACCAGGCAATACACACCAGGCAGTGGCCAGAGAGACTTGATGTCTTTGACTTCAAGGGTACTGGGAGGTGGGGTACCAGGTAACAAGATCAGAGAGGGCAGGGGAGAGGGCATGGGCTGTTTCTAGCTTCAGTTCACCTTGGTTTTCATAAATAAGGACTTCCTCTGTTGCGTGGGCACTGTTCTCCCCTTCTCCTGCCTCCTGAGGTATTTTTGCTTGGCCAGCAATACTTTCTGGGGGTCCACACCTGTCTGTAGGGAGAGAACGGAGAGCAGTCTTAACCTCTACCCTCTTTGGAAGTGGCCTGCTCTCAGCTCCCAGCTCCTTTTCTTGCATCTTCCAGGCACGCTCTGTCCAGCCCCTCTGGTCACCAGAGGACTGAGCCTTACCTTGGCAGTGACCTTTTGCCTGAAGATTTCCGAGTTGGCAAAGTAGAGAGGGGAGCAGTAAGTGATGATCTTTATCCCTTGGATTTCCTGGGCCTGTGACAGGAAGACTCAGCTCAGTTAGCAGCACTATCTTTATTGGCTTTTTTTTTTTTTTAAAAAACCCTTTTATTTGGGGTGGGGGTAGGGCAAAAGAGGGAGGTCACAAGCTTGGATTACCCACCCTATTATAGGTCTTGGGGTTCACATAAATGTCAGTGTCCATGACTTGGGCCAAAGTATAGCCATTTCGACTGGATGAAGAAGGAAAAGAAAAACATAAGAGAATGCTATTAGCAGATGGGCCTGGAGGGACACTGGGGCTGGGGGTTGGGCAGAGGCAGGCCAAGAGAGGGTCCCTTCCTCACCCTGGGGTTTTTGTGTTTGTCTTTCTGCACTGGAGACATATGCCTGATGGCCTGTGTCTGGGCTATAATTAGAGGGTTGACAGGCAGCTCCTTGACATAGCTCCCAGGCTGGGGCTCAGGGGGGGAGAAAGGGTGGGGAGTAAGCAAGGTGACATGCTTAAATGTCCCTAAAGTCACCACTTCCTGGTTCTGAGTTCTCAAGAAGAGAAGACAGGGTTTCCTGGATATTCAGCATCCTTTCTGCCCTGGCCTGGACCCACTGGTCTGTTTCACTTAACTTTTTTTTTTAAATAAATAAATAAATTAATTAATTAATTAATTAATTTGTGGCCGCATGGGGTCTTCGTTGCTGCGCACGGGTTTTCTTTTTATTTGTGGCCAGCGGGGGCTACTCTTCGTTGCAGTGCACAGGCCTCTCATTAAGGTGGCTTCTCCTGTTGCGGAGCATGGGCTCTAGGTGCGCGGGCTTCAGTAGTTGTGGCACATGGGCTCAGTAGTTGTGACTCGAGAGCTCTAGAGCACAGGTGTGGGATCTTCCCGGACCAGGGCTCGAACCCGTGTCCCCTGCATTGGCAGGCAGATTCTTAACCACTGCGCCACCAGGGAAGCCCACTTAATGTTTTTATAGCAAGGACGTAGCTGTCCTCTGGCTTGCTGTTCCCTTGGGGTGGGGTTCCATTTGGTCTGGGGTCTAGTAGCACCCTTGAAAGGGCACTGAGTCTCACCCACTTGCTTGACTCCTACTTACTCTGGTCCCCCAGCCCTCCAAGACTGTGATGGCTTCCCCTGGGTTTTCAGGATATGGGAAGTCAGGCAGCCCAGCCTGTGCCGGAAGTCCTGGCTGGGCCAGGGTCTCCTTGGGCCTGGTAGCCCCTCCAGTGCCAGGCCCAGAAGGTGACAGTACACAGTGGGCTGGGCCAGGCCTCACATGGGAGCCCTTGGCAGACTGGCCCAGGGGCCCCACTGCTGTGCCTTGTGGGGAGGGGCTGTTACTTACAACTGAGTCTGGAAGATCACAACCAGGATGGAGAAGGCGACACCCACTGCCACACCATACGGCAGGCTCAGGAAGAAGGCAGAGAGGAAGCTCACCACCCAGATGCACTGTGAAGAGAGAGACGTCAAAGCAGGCCTGGGGAGAAAAGTGCCCCTTTGGGGAAGTCTTCCTGGATCAGCCAAGGTCATTCTCTGCGAGCACAACCTCAGACCCACCCTTCCCTTTTCACGGCATTTTTGCACTGTTTTATGTAACTGAGCTTTGGTTACACTTGCCCATTTCCCTTAGATTGAGTGTGGCTCCCTGATCTTGTCTGGTTGCTAATAGACAACCCCAGCATACACAGGGAGTCAGGATGGCTCAGTGAGAAGAGTAGGAGTCTTGGGTCAGATATGCCTGGGTTCCAAATTTCATTCTCCTACTTACTAGCTGTGTGATCCTTAGTTGCCTAATTCACAAAGGGGGAATAATAATACCAGCTTCATGAAAGGATTAAAGAGTTAAGGAAGATAAGGTCCTAGCCTAGTGATGGACGCCCAGTGAGTGCTCAGTAAACCTGAGTTCCATTCCTCCATCTGATAGTAAGCTGTGTGCCTGACACGTGCTCAGCTACATTTCCTGATCTGATAGCCTGGGGCCTGGTTGTGTGCGTTGTGGGGCAGGATTGGATGCAGTTTTGACAGTTGCCTCCTGTGGTGTTTTAGAGTCCCCCATGTTCCTCTGAAGGAAATAAATCTGCCCACACTCTTATAGAGAATTGTGAAGATCAGATGGGAACCCAAAGCACTATGTAAATATCAGGAACTATTGTCATAGTGGGGGGGATTGTTGGGATGTGATAAAAGCAGATCTCTCGGGGTGGGAACTGGGACATCATTTTTCTCCCTATCGTCATCCCTCACTCCCTGGGGGACCCCAGATGGACCACTCACTTCTCTGGCTTTAAGGATTTCCTTCTCATACTGTGCAAGTGTACCTTCTCCCCTAGGAGACAGTCCAGTCCAGAGGTTTGGAGTCTAAGATTTGGGGTTCCAGTCCTGACTCTACCACTTACTACTTCTGTGGCCTTTGATGTGTTACTAAACCTCTCTGAGGCTTGGTTTCATCATCTTGAAAGAAGGTTAGTAAATCCTTTCTCACAGCTTATGGTGGGGCTTAAGTGGGGATGAGGCAGTGTCATCAATATATGGTAGCCTCATTTCAACTGCCCAGTGGAAGATGCGTTGGGAATGTGACTAATCAAAACAATAAGTCATGTTTGCTGACTGTTTTATGGTTACATGGTGCTTTCCCATTATGATCTCATTTAATCCTCAGAGCCAGTGTGTGACGCAGCCATGACCATCACCCGCATTACAGATGAGGAAACAGAACTCCAGAGAAGTCTGGTAACCTGCTCAAGATCCTGGTCCGCTGGCTTTATGTTCTAGGTTTTTTTGTTTTTTAAAATGATTTCATTTAGCTTTCTTTGGAACTATAAATCATAAAAATAATAATAGCTAAATTTTATTGAACACAAGATACAATTTGACAATGTGCTCCTTACTCGTATTATCTCATTTCATAAGCATCCTGAGGTGGGGGGTAGAGAGTATAAGATACCCATTTCACAGATGAGAAAGCCAAGTCTCAGAGAGGTTAAGGGACTCTCCATTGGTCATAAAGCCAGTGAACAGCTGAGTTAGGATTTGAACATAAGATGCCTCACTCCAAAACCTGAGCTGTTAGCACTCGGTTATGCTAATCAGCGAGCAGCCGACCAGAGGGATCACTGACAGAAGAAATGACAGGGCTGTGGGGTTGGAGGAGGTGGCAAGGGCACAATGGGTACCCAGAGGCCACCCAATACCTACACAGTCCAGCTTGCTCTTCCTCCACAGGTAGTAGGGGTCGGCGAGTTGCTTGAGGGAGTTCTTGAGGTTGACAGCAATCAGGGCTCCTAGCACAGCCTGGGGAAGCAGAACATTGTTCCTTGTCACCTGGGGTGTCCACTTTTTCCTGCCCTTCCTGCAAACACCTGACCCTGAAACCTGGCAGGACAGAGTTGCAGTTCTAGAACATCTCTGCTGGCAGAGACCCCAAATCTTTGCATTCAATCTTAGGGTTGGAGTGCAGGTGCTAGAGTCATAGAGCCCCTGGCCCCATCTTTGCCCTTCCCCTTTTCCCTCATCCCCACACGGCCCGTGCCTAGAGCCCTCCTAGCCAGGTGCCCACACTGACTTGTAAACATTGACTTGGGCGTGGACTCTGAAGTCAGAAGGCTGGAGTTTGTGACCAGCCCTGCACTTGTGAGCCTTGTCACCACAAGCAGATCACCTAGACCCTCTCAGCCTCAGTTTCCCTCACCTGTACAATGGGGAGAGTAAAACCTGTGTGACTACTTCACAGGTTGTGACTGGGACAAAGTATGACAATGATGGCACTTTGTAATCTGTAAAGTGCCACACAGCTCTTAGGACCTGCTCTTATTGGAGTCTCTCGCTGGCCTCTGCTCTCGTGCTGTGCTCTTACCTTGGGGAGAGGGTAGAGATAGGACCCCAGGACCAGCATCGTGATCATCACCACCAGGGAGACGCACAGGCTTGACATCTATTCAGAGAAAGAGTTTGGAAACAGGGCATAGGTGTGAAATTCTCGCTCTTGTTTTGTTTCCAATAGATGCCTTTGGTCAACTGGAGGCTAAGGAGGGGAGAGGAAGGTTGGAGAAGCAGCTGGCCTGGCTTCTCCGGGGCAATTGTTCTGCTACTCCCCCATCCCTCCCACACTCCCCTGGTCCAGCGCTCACCTGGGATTTTCCTCCAGCTCCATCCACAGCCAGAGTGACAGAGAGAGCACAGCAAATGACATGGATTTTAAAGAAGGAGCCGAAGAAGTTGCTGCAGCCCAGGGCGATCATCTCCTGTGGGCACAGGATTGGAAGCTGGGGGTGGGGTGCAGGGTACAGACCAAACACAGTTGTCCTTGCAAGCTGGATCTTGAACTTGAGAGTGACCCTACTGCTATAAAGCCACATACTCCCAATCAAGTAGAAGTCAGCCTTTTGGTGTTAGAGTCCCCCCTCGTGTTAGAGTCCCCCCTCCCCACTAGCAGGCAGCCTTCCTCACCTAAGCCCAGAGCCCCAAAACATCTCTTGCCAGGCCTCTGTGGGCCCTGGCCCTTCCTGCTCAGCCCTGCTGGGGGTGGCCGGACCTACCTGGTTAGAATCCACGTCATAGCCGTGCTTGCTGGCCAGGGTCCGGCCCACAGCCAAGTTGATGACGTAGCCCACGATGGCCAGGGAGAAGGCTGTGCCAATCATGTCCTTCCACTGTGAAACCACAGGCAACACGGGAGTGGGGAACCTGCCAAGGAGCCAGAAAGGAGGCAGGGCCCAAGGGTGTGAGGAGAGGGAGGGCACCACGATCTTCATCAACCCACAGGGACCGGCTGGGCACCACTCTGTGCCAGGGCCTTTACATGAATTACCCCTTTCAGTTTGAATCCTCAGTACCATACTGCAGGGCCGCTACCATCACTCCCCTTGACAAAGCAAAAATCTGAGGCTTAGAGAACATAACTTGCCTGAGGTCACAGGGCTAGTAAGCGGTAGGGCCTTATTTGTTCACATCCAGATTCTGGACTCTTCACGCGCACTCGTCCGCATATCCGCAGCCCCCAGTGCTGTGGGGCCTTTTCTCCATTGCCTGCTCCAGCTCTGCAGCATAAGCACCTCCCCTCCCCTCCCAAGGCCCAGTGTGGTGCCTGGCACAGAGTAGACGCTCAGTGTATTTTGTTAGTCCTAACGGCTTCCTTTCCACGTGGATAAAAGAGCCAATGTATTAGAGCAAGGCAAAGAACCAGAGAAGGGCTGATCAGAGCGGCTTTGCTTTAACAGCATCCATCAAATGAGACTTTCGCGGGGAGTGTTTCATGACTCACCGTCAGGAAACAGCCAGCATTGCGTGGCTCTTCTCCATAATTAGTAATAGTAATAATTCATAGCTGGTCAGTGTCATAGAGTTTATAATGTACTTTCATAGAGTTCATTTCATCTCTGACTCTGAACCTGGGGGGGTGCAGTGGGTGTGGGGCCAGGCTTCCCAGCCACCTGGACTCACCCTCGTTGGATCTCTCCCACGATCTGCATGTGATACTTTTTGGGCATCTTGCAGCCCCCAGAGATAGCTGTTGCCACCACTACCTGCAAACCCCAAAGTGGAGAATTGGGATTGGCTATAAGTTGGGGCCAGGGCAGGGGTCCCTCTCAAGCCTTCCCTTTTCTTTGGGGACCCCAGATCCCACTCCCCTGCCTCCTTGAGGGGGGTCAACCTGAGGATCAGGAAGAGTGGGAGCCATATACAGGGGGAAGGAGTGGATTCACCCCTGACTTCTGTCCTGCTGGCTCACAGTGGGCGAGTGGGCGGGGGGCCGGGTGGGTAGAGGGGCTCCCTTGGCTCTGACTGGGGCTGGATTCCTTTTTTCACAGCCTCTCTTGCCTGGGCCCCAGCCCTCCACCCCTGGGCAAGGTCCTTACCACGATCATTTCTGTAGGGATGGGGAAGCGGATCTTGTGCATGAAGCGGGTGTTGAGCTCCTTCACCAGCACCAGGAACACGCTGCTGATGAGGGCGAAGAGGAGCGAGGCGACGTTGGTGTGGGGAAGGTTTTTGCAAATGTCAATGAAGGTCTGTGGGAGAGAGCATCATGCTCGTGGGCTCCCACCCCTTCCTCCCATACCACTCCCACCCAGCATCTGAGCCAGTGAAGGGGTGTCATCAGCTCTCGTGGAGGCACCAAAGCAGAATCCAGATCCTGCTCAGGATCCCACTTTCCACCACCCTCTCCCAAAGGGCATGTCTGGAGCTCATGCTGGGATGGGAAGGCAGATTCCCTTCCTCTTTCTCTAGAAAGAGTTCAAGCTAAAGGAGGAGGGATGGAGATTAGACACAAGGAAAGACTTCCCAGGCAGGGAGGGGTTGAGGCACTGGAACGAGGAACTGATGGAGAGTGTACCTCTGCTTTTCTGCAGGGTTTAACCACAGAGAACCTCAGCAAGCCCTCAAGGTCACGTGTTTGACACTCCCTCCCAAAGTGGGAACTTCTTGGAATCCTCTCTGAACTTCTTAAGACAGTGAACTTGGCTCATGTGTCTGCTCAAGCCCCTCTCTATTCACAGAGGTGCGTTCCTAGACTCACAAAGACGATGGACCCTGGGCCTGTGTAGGAGGGGATGGTCAGTCCGAAGATGTACTTGAGCACGGAGATCAGGATCTGCAGGCCAGCAGCTGTCATGAAGCCCCGGATGAAGGACTCAGAGAGGTAGATGGCCACAAAACCGAACTGCACGAAGCCCAGGCCCATCTGAGAGGAGAGGGGTGGCGGGGGGAGACCAAGATGGGTCAGCAGCTCCCACACCTGCCTGGCTCAAACCCAGGGCTGGAGTTCCGTGCAGCCCTGGGATAGCAGCAGCTCTAGGGAAATGAGTCCATCATGACCTTGTCTCGCCCTCTCCTGCCAGCAGACCTTTAGTCCCTCAGGGCACAGGCCTCTGACACTTCACCTTGTTGGCTCCAGTTTCCTCGTCTGTAAAATGAACCTGGTACTCACCAGTGTTTCCTCTCTCAGTAATTGACACCGCTGCCCACCCAGTTGGCCAACCAAAAACTTGGGAGCCATCATCCCTCACCTCCCATCTCCAATCTATGACCAACCCCTGTTCATTTTGTTCCTGGCAAAAGGTTCCGCAAGTCTACCCCCTCATCTCCTTGGCCGCCACCCTCGTCTAGGACCTTATCACTCTTGCCTGGGCCTCTACATAGTCTCCCAACAGGTCCCCTGCCTTGATTCTCATCTACCTCCCATCCGTCATCTTCTCCATAGTCTGAGTGGTCCAAACCGACTGCCAATCAGACCCAAAGCCACTGCTTGGGGACGGACTTCAGACTTCATTGTCTGGCCCCTGCCTACCTTTCTAGCCTCTTCTCTGGTCCATTCCCCAAAGGCCCCCTGCCCTCTGGCCATACCAAACTCCTTGTCTTGCCATTCCCTGGTCAGTTCACACTCTCTTAGGCCTCAGTGCCTTGGGGGTGCTGTTCCCCCTGCCTGGACTGTCCCTTCCATGCCTTGTTCATTTGGTTACTGGTCAACTTCTACTCATCCTTTTAGACTGAGGTCAAATGTCACCTCCTCTCTTTGAGGAGAGGCCTTCCCTGACTTTCTCTTTGGTGTTCCTGAAGCTATTTGTACATAGCTCCATTATGCTGCTGATCTCACTGCCTATACGTTTATCTGTTGATATGGCTACTTCCTCTGCTGGGCTGTGAGCTCCTTGAGAACTGGGCTTCTTTCTTACTTATCTTTTATCCCCAGAGCCTAGCCCAGTTCCTGGCACAGTGAAACAACCAAAAAACATTAACTGAATGAATCAATGAATGAAACCTCTAAGGTTGCTTCCTGCTCTTACATTCTGTCCTGCTGCGTTTGCCTTCATAAAACCTAGCAGAGTCCTTTGCATGTGGTGGAAATGCAATTTATGTCATGCAGGTGATGCCGTGGCTTGGAGCAGAAGAAGCTCCAAGGAGGGGGATAAGTGATGTTGGAGAAACTGGAAGACTGTGCTGGCAGAGAGCTGGGCACTGGAAAGGGTAGTGGAGAGAGGCCAGAAGTCCTTTAGACAGTCATTAGCTCAGGACAGTTTTATTAGGTGTAGATGCTGGTCTTATGCACGTGCTGGAGACAGGTAAGGAGAGATACTCTGAATTTTCAATGTCATTTGTAGCCTTGAAGTGGGGAAGAGGGAGGACGTAGAGCCCTAAGTCAGCTTTAATGTCAAAACTGGAACTCTGAGGCAGGGGCAGGGCGGGCTGGTGCCTTCCTGAGGTGGGGCCCCGGCAGAGATGGAGGCCGCCCCCCTCACCTGGATGATGGCAGTCAGGCAGGCTAGCGTTGCCGACACGTGCAGCCTCTCGGCCTCCATGGCCACTGTGTCCACATGGCTCTCATTGGTGACATTGTTGAAGACCCGGAATTTCGACTCTGGGGCCAGCTGCAGACAGATGTTACCCACCAGGATGCTGATAACGGCAAATGTACCTGTGGTGCCCCACCCAGCCAGCAAAAGTCAGAGGTTTGGACCACACCCGTGGAAACCAGAAAGGGGCCCAGGAATGCTTCCTGGGCCCCATGCCTCCAAGGCTCCTCTCCAGCATAACAGTAACCGTTCACATCTAACCATGATCTACAACTCTTCAATGTGCTTTCACCCCAACTGTTAATATTATTTTATTGGACACATGAGGAAATGGGCTTGGAAATATAAGCAGAGCCTGCGCCAGAAACAGGCCTTGTGATCAGGCCCTTTTTCTCCACCTCACTTAGCACCGGAGAACTCCATATGTCCCTGAAGTGGTCTGCTGGGACCAGTCTGGGAGTTAGATGGTAATCTCCCACATCCGTTCAGCACTTTATGGCATTATCTTGTTCCACCAAGTCTTCCCCACATTCCAGGGAGGGAGATCCCACAGGTCATGCTAACTGAGCTCACGGAAACTAAGTGGCTTCTCCAAGGTCACAGAAGACCTGGGACTGACACTCACAGTGATGGTCCCTCCAGGACCAAGCAGCACCAGCTAGAGGAGAATGCAGACGGGAAGTCACCCCAACCCCCTTTGCCACCCACCACCCATCCTCGTGGTCCAGGTCACCTGCCCGCTGAGAGGGGAGAGGCCTTACCTGGCACCATCTGGTGGATACTCCCCAGGAAGAAGTAGGTCAGGAGGGGGAAGAAGGAGGAGTAGAGGCCGTTGACTGCAGGAAGGTTGGCCAGCAGAGCAAACGCCATGCCTGCAGAAGACCAAGACAGTGAACGTCCAGGGGCATGGTTGGGTTATGGGGGTCACAGAGGATGGGGTGGGGAGAGAAATAGGCTTGGCTGAGGGGATCCCCTCACCTTGTGGGACCTGGATGGATCCACCGCTGATGCCGCCAAGAAGGTCAGGGATGATGTAATCTTTGACCTTGTACTTGGGGAGCCAAGAGAGCACGGGGAGCAGCCTGAACACTGTGGTTTTGATCTTGGCCGAGGAACATCTGGAGGGGAAGAGGGCAGGTTTCCAGTTAGCACTGCACAGCTTGGACACTCTGAGTTGGGAATAGATTATAATATCCTGTTCTTGGTCATTCATCCATTCGTTCACTCATTCATGCAAAATTCAGTGAGCACCCACACTATGCGGCAGGACTTTCTCTTGAGAGCCATCACCATGCCCTGGGCACCAGCTGGAGGTCTTCTGATTGCTGACCGCTCACCTGGGAAGTCTATAAGACTTGGCTTAAAGGCATGGATTTTGTGGTGGCTGAGCCTGCCGAGGTGTCAAGTCCAGCCTCCACCTCAGATGGCCTTTCTCTGGTCTGACTGAACACAGGCCCGGGCACCCTCTTCTGGGCTCCTGCAGCATTGTGTGTACCTTGTGTTGTAATTTCTTGCTTTTCATCTATCTCTCCCACTACACAGTAAACCCAACATGGAGAGAAGTCTGGCTCTCTTGTTCAGCTTTGTATACTTCGTGCATTACACTGGGGGTGCTTAGTAAATATCTGTTGAAGAAATGAATGAATGAATAAGTGAAAGAATGGGTCTGAATTGAAACTCAGTCTGAGTGGGGGCTGCTGCCATATTTCTTGGAACTTCCCCCCCAAAGGAAGGCTCCACTGTCCCTGCAGGGTGCGCCTCTGCTGACCTACCATCCTTTGTGTGTGATGACTCCAGTGCTGGAGCTCTTTCCCCTGTTAATTCATCAGGAGAGGGAAGAATGGCGAAACTGTTGGTTAACGCAGGGTGGGGAGAGTTGATCCCTCCCCTGTTTGCTGAACACCTTGAGGTCCTTTCATTAGAAACTCAGGAGTGGTAAAAACAAGGGCCTTCAATCTCAAGGGTGACAGCTGGTGGATTGATGACTAGAAGGGGGTGGGAGGCATTTGCTTTTCTTCTCCCAGCTGAGGGAACTCAAATACTCAGGGCCCATCTGGTGACTCACTGGCCCTCTCTGATTAGACCTCCTTTCCTGCCCAGCACCAATTCCTGCTCTTTGCTGTTGCTCAACAATAGTTTCCCTGACACTGGGTCCCCTGGATGTCACCCAAAACTGAAATCAGCACAGACAATGCTTTGTACCCTGTAAAGTCTGGGTAGATTTTCTGTTCCAACCAGCACTTCAAGGAACAGAATCACCATCACCATCACCATCTGACTCCCTGGTCTCCTCTGCGGTGGGTAGTGCCTCTCCCATCCCTGGGATGGTGGATGGGGAGTTGGACTGGTAGTAAATAGCTTAAAGTATCTCTAAAGGCTTGTCCTAAGAGAGAATCAGGCCTGCAGGAACTCTCTCATGTTTGTTTGTGGCAGGGAAAACTGGACTCGTGAATGGAGAGCTGGGTGGGGAAGAGAAACAACCCACTCGAGGGCTTGTACATGCCCAGCCTTACTTGCAAGCCTGTCATATATTGAGCAAAGCAATCTGAAGCCTGAGAGAAGAACTGGGAACAGATGCCAAACACCCATACAGAGGTTCCAGAAGCCAGACGGGAAGTGGACAGAGAGATTAGTTTTCTAGACATTCATTCATTCATTCATTAAACAAATATTTACTGGAGCACCTTCTGTGTGCCAGGTACTGTTCAAGGCTCTCCTGCCAGCCACATGGGAATTGTTAGCTCCCTGCATCACTTTATGGTATCCATCATCCTAATCTTTTAGGACAACAGCAGATACCCTCATCCCTCCAGTACAGTAACAACCCAAACTTAAACTCTTTGGGCATAAAGACTGGCAGAGCCCACCTGCCTGAGGGACACAGCTGTGGCTATGGTGCCTGGATGCTGGCACCCAAGGTCTTGACTGTAACCGGGCAGAGATGGAGCCTCCCAGGAGATGTAGGGTTGGGCTGGGGCTTTTAGTGAAGACTCAAGTGGGTGATTCCCCCAGTCTGAACCAGTTCCACCTGCATCTCTACTTCAGTCATTGCCAGTGACCTCAATTCAGGTAACTGAATCAGCTGTTTCCCCAGGGGAGTGAGGAAGAGCAAACCAGACCCCGGTGAAGCCTGAGGGAGGTCTGCCAGACGTCTGGGAAGGGGGAAGATAAAGCCCGTAGCCTCAGGCTCCTGGAGTGTGGGTATAGATCACCTTGCGGAGCCCCCTCCTCATAGGCGTGGTTTCACTACCCGCCAGCACAGTTCCAGGGATCTGAGAGAGGAAAGAGCCCAGGGGCTGGTGAGATCACATCCTGGTAGGTACCCTTTAGGAGAGCCCAGGAATTTAGGGGCTGTCTTTGGGCATTGTCTGGACCAGGAGAAGGAAGGAGCATCCAGGAGGGAAAGAGGACAAAGTGCACGGGGGTTGGGGAGGCTTCAGATTTTTCTTGATAAGGAAAGGACAGGAGAAGGGACAGGAGCAGTAAAGGCTCTGCAGCTCCCCACCCCCATATGGTAGCATGCCCTTCTCCAGCTCCCTTAAGATCCCAGGAGAGACTTGAGTGGACTGAGAATATGGCGAGACCTCATGCAGGGGGTTGGGGATGGTTTACAGCCCTTCTGAGCCTGTGGATGGTCCTTGCTCCCACTCCCCATCCTCCTTGGGGGTCTCAGTAGAGATGAGGTGTAGGATCTCAAATTCAGGGTTCAGAATCTCACCTCCCCGAGGCTTCCCCATGTTCTGTCTTAGGGACACTGGTACTGGAGTCATGCCCTGGTACAGGAAGATTTTGGTGGGGAGTAGAAGAGAGAGGAGCCTGGGCTCTGGGCCACATTACCTGAAGGCATTGCGAAGTTTTTCTCCCAGTGGGTATGTCCGATCCTTCTTCTCAAACTCATCATCGAAGAGGGTGAGGGAGTAGGTAGCTCTGTCTACCACGTAGCGGGGCCTGGGCTGGCTCATGTCTGGGACATTTACAAGATTTGGGAGAAGCAGAGTAGGGAAGAACGAGGGGCATCCCTTCCCAGCTCCGGCCTGGACCTTCTCTCTCTAATCCTAGCTCAGCAGACTTTTATTCTGTCTTCCCCGCCCCCAGCCAGCAGGGTGCCTCCCTTCCGTCTTTCAGGTCTTTCCACCAGACTCACTTCTTTTGGTGGCCTTCCTTCCCAGACACAGATGATGCATACACTCACCCTGGCTGTTTTGCTTGGCACCCAGCACGTGGCTGGCACTCCACACCTGTTACATCACCGTCACCCCCGCTGAACACCAGGCAAAAAGGAGGTGGGAGTGCAAGGGCAGGAGTCACAGCTGGGATTCAGCAGGTTGATCCTCTCCCCCCTCCCCCTTACCACCCTCCCCACATCGTCCCGTGGTGTCCCCACAAGCCCCTCTGCCTCCCTAGACCTCAGTTTCCCTGGCAGAAAGTCTCATACCATTCAGCCGGTCAGCTTGGAAGAAAGAGAGAAAACAGCCTGCCTGGGGGCGGGGGATGGCTGAGGTGACCTCAAGAGGACCCTTCTTAAAGGAACCGCCTAGGACTTCACCAACAGATTTCCCCAGGGGGACAATGGTGTGTTTGGGGAAATCAAGATGGTCTGCGGTGGCTGGCTCTCCCACGGCTTCCTGTGTCTAACCTTTCCCCCACCCTTGTGTACTGGTGCCTCTCCTCCTAGCTTTTTGCGCAACCTTGCTGACGTTCCAGGTGCTGAGCAGGGCAGGACTAAGTGCCAGGGCCCCTGAGGCCCAGAGGAGCTCCCTGCAGGGATCTTTCCCTCCTCCATCCTCCAACTGCTGGTCTGCTCTCCTGTCCCCTGCCCCCCAGAGCTGGGAGAAGCCCACCTGGAGGACCTCAGAGGAAGAAGGAGGGTGAGGAAAGAGATGGGACAGGCTTAGAGGGAGATTACGTCTGCGAGGTGGGGAGTGTGGGATGGCCGTGGCCAGTTTGGCAAAAGATTCAAGATGGAGTTAAGAGTGAGAAACCACACGGGGGGCTCAGGATGCTCCCCCACTGGCTTCCTAGGGGAGCACCTGGGTGAATGAGAGGTTATCAGAGGGGAGCAGGCTGGTTGATGCCTTTTGTAGAAGAGAATACCGGGGAAGAGGTGGAAAATGCACTAACTAAGGGCCCAGAAATCTGGGTTCTGGTGCTGGCTTTACTGGTGAGGCGGAAGGGGCAGCACTGGCTTTACTGGTGAGGCGGAAGGGGCAGCACTGGCTTTACTGGTGAGGCGGAAGGGGCAGCACTGGCTTTACTGGTGAGGCGGAAGGGGCAGCACTGGCTTTACTGGTGAGGCGGAAGGGGCAGCACTGGCTTTACTGGTGAGGCGGAAGGGGCAGCACTGGCTTTACTGGTGAGGCGGAAGGGGCAGCACTGCCTTTCTGAACCTCAGATTCCTCGTCAGTAAAACTGGGGTACCATATCCACCTCACAAGGTTTTTTGAGGATCAAATGAATAAATGGACAAGAAAGGCCTGTGTAAAATGTAAAGAGTGATGCAAATGTGAGTTGCTGTCGTGGATAAGACTGTGCCCAGGTGGATGAAGGTCAGGCTGGTGCATTCCACTCAGGGGGTCTCAGGACCCTGAGGCCCACCAGGACCTGTAAGCTTGGGCTGGGTGCCTGGCAAAACCCCACGGATGCTACCCAACTGGCAGGGAAGTGGGGGAATGAGCCTGCCCACAGTGTCTGTGCCCAGGCCCTTGCCTGGGCACTTAATATGCACCCAACAAATGCTTGTTGAGTGAATCAATAAATGCTGTTTCAGAGAAGACATGGGCAGAAAAGAATAAGAGCAATGGCACGTGAGACATTTCAATGGGAGAAGAGAGAGACTGAGTGGCATAAGGTAAACAGCACAAGCTTTGGAGCCAGAGTGACCTGGGTTCAAAGGTTCAGTTTCTTCATCTGTAAATGGGGATAATAACAGTCCCAGGTGTTTGCCATGAGGATTCAATGAGATCATGGGTGTGAAGTGGCTGGTCTTCCAAGGGCACCCAGTAAATCGTAACGGAGATGATTATTATGATTAAGATAGGAAGGTGCTTCCTTCCTCTTGGGAGAGACTATTCAGAGGCTTCCAGCCCTTTGCCTCCGGTAAGGCAGGATGGCCTCGCTCCTCCTTCCCCTTTCCACCCTCTCTTTGGATCAGGAAGTGTCCGACTTTCTAGGTGCTTTGCCTGGCGGGCCCTATGGGAGCAATAAATGGGGATCGTGACCCTCTGGAAGAATCCAGAGCTCCAGCCCGGCTTCAGAGGAAGACTCATCGTTTGGGGAGTCAATGCCTGGCCACCGAACAGACCACTTGTAAAGGAATAGCCAGAATTTTCAAGGGGGCTGAACCAGAAGAGGGAAGAGGAGGCAATGGGAGATCTTGTTTCCATGCTAAGCAGCAGGCGGTGATACCCGAAGCCCCTTCCCAGGCTACTTTCAAAGACTCCGAGTTCTAGTGGTGTGTTTGTGGGGAGAGGGGTTGTCAATGTCTGATCCTACTAAACCTCCTAACCCGGCTCCCCTGCCCCATTCCCCCATTTCCTCAGTGACACCTTTCCCCACCCCGCACACTTCTCCCTGTCTTTTCCCTCCTGCCAGCCTCCACATTCTGTAGTTCATCAAATCCCATTGCTGTTTCCTTCCGGTGTCTCTCTCAGGTCTTATCTCACACCTGGACTACTGCATTAGCCCTCTGACCGATTCCCCAGCCCACACCCCCTGCTCAGAAAACCTCAGCTTCCTCATTTCCAGGAGGATCAAGCCCAGACTCCTTATTCTGGCATGTTCGTCCTTACACCACCTGGCCTTGTTTTGGTGGACTCAGTAGATTTGTAGGTTGGGTCTGCCCACTCCATCCAAGCTGTCCACTCAGCATCCCCTGAGCAAGCTTCCTCAGTTTTCCCTCAGGGGCTCTGTCCACTCTTTCCTCCTTACCTGAGATGCCCTGACTCATTCTGCCTTTTTAGCCCTGCCCCTCCTTAAGACCTGCTAGGTTCCTCCTCCTCCCCTCTCCTCCCACTCTTCCTTCTCCCTGCCCACCTGTTCCTCTTCTATGAAGACTTTCCTGACCACCCTGGCCTGGGATCTCTTTCTCCTTGAATTTCCTTTACTGGGACCTGTCCAGCCTGTACACCACTGTTGGCTTCCGGGGAAGGGAGGCAGGAAAGGGGGTGATGGTGTTGGAAATTCTTCTGAGAGCACAGATGAATTTGGATGACGCAGGACTGTTTCTGCCCCCTGTGGGCAGGCTTTATACAAATGGGGTTAGATGCTAGGGGAGTTCCCTCTTACACAGGCTGACAGAGGAGAGAAGATCCCTTGCTTTGCTGGAATGCAAAATCTGCCCCTTTTCCCATACGCTCCTCATCTTATTCCAGAAATAGGGTGTTGAAGGGGAGAAGGCTCTGGGAGCTTTCTTAATCCTGAGTGTGCACTGTGTACAGAAATGAGAGCCCAGCAGCCCGTCAGCCTCAGAAAGCTTGGCCCAGAGGCAACCTGAGGACTAGGCAAGTCCAATTCTCTCATTTTGTGGATGAGGAAACTGAGTCTTAGAGGTGGGATGGGAACTGAACCAGGCCTTTGACTCCAACTCAAGTGCTCCTGTTGGAAGGGGCCCAGACCTTCCAGAGACAACCCTGACATCCCTGAGTGGCATCAGACAACCCTGGTGACCTTCCATCCCAGCCAGTGATACAGGACTTTCATGAGGGCTCTGCTGGGGGTTCTGACTCCTCTCCTGGCCTTGGCTTTCCCAGGATAGGGACAGACAGAGTGGCAAATCTGCAAGCACGCCAGCTGCCCCAGCTCCTGGTGAGGAGGTGCCCTCGTCATACTTCCTAATTCCAAGAATAGGGGTTGAGGCAGGGTGGGGCTTAGGCGGGGAGGTTACTTCATCCCCAGCCAGTCCTTCAGGTCTAGGAGGAGAGGGGGATGGGACGGAGAGGCGGAAAAGGGTGAGCTGGCAGCGAGGTGGGGGCACTGCCTCTCCTAGATGCTCCCCGCATTCTCAGAGAGTTCAGGGGCTCCCAGGGACCCCCAGAGAGGTCTCCTACAATGCTAGGTTAGGGGTGGGAAGGTGAAAGAGGGGGCAATAAAGGGAGAGAGGTATAGGGAACATGAAGACTTGATCCCTAGTTAAACAAACACACAGCCTTGCCAAATGATGTCAGCATGGCTGAAAAAAGTCGAGTGCTCTATTGCCATAGGTGTGTATCACCGGGTCTGGCCTCCCATCAAACGGTGTCAGCCCCTCCACCGCTTACCATCCCCCACCGGATCAGGGATAAATAGCAGGTGCCATGTGACAATATTGAGGAACAAAAGGGTGCCCCTGCCCCCTCCCCCACTGTGGAGGTAAGGAGGGCGGGTCCTGAGTTGCTGGAGAGACCTAGAGGGGGGCCGTGAGGCTTAGGGGAAGTAGAAGGTGAGAAGGGAAGAGGAGAGGTGGGTGTAGGGACAATTCCCCAGGCTTGGCAGGGGAATGGGGTCACATCTGGGGCAAGGGGGATCTGGAAGTCTTGCAGAGCTAAGGAGCTGGGGGTGGGAACAAAGGGGAAATGGACTCTGTGGGGAGGGCACAGACCAGAGCAGAAACCCCTCTTGGGCTTCATCAAAATCTTAATTCCCCCACAGTGAACTCATTCAATAGAAAGCCCACTGGAATCTCCTCCAAGTCATATTTCTGACTAGGTCTGTCACATTGCCCATGAGAATACAGTGGGCAGAGATGGGCTTGGGCATAGTGCCCAAGTTAATGCATAGAAAGTCTTGAAATGGTGCCTGGCCACAGTATGTGAGCAACAAATTCAGACTGTTATTATTACTCCAATTATTCTGGAGGGGTCTCTTCCTTGTTCCTCTGCAACCTAGGCAAGTCACTCTGACTTTCTTGGCCTTCCTTTTCCCATTTGCTTCTACATGCCACACACCCTGCCTTCCCCATGCCCTTGTTCCTCCAAAATTTCCCAGGACTGGTGGGAGGAACAGCAGAAAATCTTTGTAGAAGAGGCAGGACATCTGGGGAGCAGGGAGGCAAGGAACCCGTCTGTGGGGTTTCAGTAGGTCTGGAGGTGATCCTGTCATTGCGGCCCAGGTTGGCTTCCTCCTCAGCGCTGCCGGGTGAGTGAGTGAGTGAGAGTGTGTGTGTGTGTGTGTGTGTGTGTGTGTGTGTGTGTGTGCGCGCGATGGGGGGGGGGTGTTCTTTGATGTGCACATGTGCCAGGCACGGGAGCAACCCCAGCTCGGCCAACGCAGCTCGGGCTTCTTATCACTGGTCTCTACCTGGGCGATCGCTGTGTTCTGGGCAGAGGAAAGGTCACTTTCAGGTTTCCCCTTTGCTCTAGCTGCTGATTCCTCCCCGCCTCATCCAGGGTGGGAGCCAGAGGGAAAGGGCCACCTCTGAGTAACAGCGTGGGTGGGATGAGAGCTGGGGATAGGAGAGGAGGGCTGGGGTCTCAGCTGGTGGTCACATCCCTGGCAGGAAGGAGTGAGGGTATAGAGGGCTGTGAATTTCCAAGGCATTTTATCACTACTCCTTTTATTTCTACTGTCCCCATGTTTCTTGGGAAAATTTCCCACCCCCTCTTCACCCCAGCCTAATTCAGTAATGTGAGGGGGGTTATAAGATGTCCCTGAGTTGCCTTCCTGCTCTCTGGCTGTTCTAGGGATTGGTATCCCCTGTAGGGGAGAGAGTCACTGCTACCTGCCCAAATCCCCACTCCTTATCTCTAAGCCTGCTCACCCCTTCCTCTCTGCTCTCCCTGCTGGGGATGGCTGCTGGGCTGAGGAAATAAGCTCCAGCAGAAAGGCACTTTCCAGCAGTGAGACCTGACCAAGGTCATGGGTCCTTGAAATGGACATTTAAGGTTAGATTCCTAGAGGTCTGTAAGGAGACTAGGGTTAGTCTCACTTGGAAGTAGGCGAGTGTACAAGGACCTCAGTAATGGGCCCGCTGCTCTGGTTCAAGGAATGAAGAGCTTGCTCAGTGCTGAGCTGGCCCCTCGTTCCCTCAGGGAGCTCACTGGGATCAGGTTTGGGTTGTTTGATTCAGTTCAGCACACGCTCACTAAGTGCCTGGTGTGTGCCCATCCCTGGGAAGACTCTGGACATCACGAGATAAGAAAAAGAGTCCACCTCTACCCCCACGCTTTATACGGTTGAGCATTCCGGACAGTCGACCAGGCTCTGGGAGGTGCCCGGGAAGCCCATCCTGGTGGTGAAGGAGCCATGTGCGCTGGTCTCGGTGCTGCCCAAGGAGGGTCCTGCCAGGTTCTGAACGCCAGGGCCAAGGGAAGGATGGGGAGGGCTGTGGGGCTCTGGGAGAGGGGTGTCCATGTGACTGAAGCCATCGGGAGGATAGCCCTCTCTTGGTCTGCCTTACTTGGGATGCTGTGCCGCCCTGAGGGGCACGGCCTTAAAGCTGCTCTTCCTCCCGGTGCTCAGACCCAGTGGAGTCAAGTGTCATGGGGGGGTGGGTTGTGCTAGAATGATAGAAGATTTGCTTGGCCTAGCCTGGGGAGCCCGTGGGCTGATTTTGAGGAGTGGGGGCACTGCCTGAGGGTGATTTGCGGCCCCTCAGAGCTGCAGGATGAGGAGTTAGGAGGCTGGGAGCCAGTGGAGCTGGCCCCAACCCTCCTGAGTTGAAGCATACACCTGGGAGTCAGGTCACTGGGTCCTGCTCCTGCCTGCCTGATGGAGCCAGACCCTTGCTCACCCTCTCCTAATCCTTACTTTCCCCTCCTTCCACCTCCTCCAACCTCTCAGGACTCATGGAGACACTGGGGACACATGCAGCCCATGCAGGGGCCTCGAGCTGGTGGAGAAGCGAATGAGTGAAAGAGGACGTCTGGGGGGTAGAAGGAGGGGTAGACAGCCACACAGAGCAGGCCGGTGAGCCAAGCATTGAGAGCTTTTGGCTTCCAAGACTTGAAAAGAAAGGGAGAGGTGCAGCCAGCAGCTTCAAAGGCTGGCGCCCCGAGGAAGTTCCAATGTTTTTGTTGTTTCCTCTGCAAAGGAAAGAAGCCCTTGCAAAGGAGCTGGCTGTTTCTCCTCACCTCATTTGGGGGTCCGGCAGACCTCCTCCACCGGAGCTTCCATCCCACAAGCTCCCTTCGGCCCCCTGCCCTGCAGCTGAGGTCCTGACATGGGAGTGAGGACCCAATGGACTTCTCCGAGGTGAAGGGCTGGGGGCTGCTCTCAGACCCAGGGAGCCCAGAGCCTCCTTCCCACTTGTGCCCAGGTTGGCAAACAGCCACCGCCATGATCGGCTGGTTCCTGTCATCCCTCCTCTCACTGCCCCCGGTGCCCGCCCTCTTCCAGGGATGACCCCCAGCCCAGGGGGTGGGCTGGGTGGGGCTTACCAGTGGGTGAGCAGAGCTGGCTGGGCAGGGCTGCAGGTGTGTCTGGGGAGCGGGCAGCCGAAAGGTGTTCCAGAGGTGTGCGAAAGGGCTCTGCTCAAATAATCCAGGGAGGCGTTTATAAATAACTTTACCTCAGGGCCACAGGGTGAGCCCCGGCTTCTGATTGGCTCAGAGGGGAAGTGGTTTTGAACACTACACCATAGCTAAGCCTGAGGAGATAGGAAAAGGAGATAAGGGAAGAAAGGTCCCAAATGAACAGCCCTTTTTTTGTTTTACCTGAGGAGCAGGGCTGTTTGATGGGAGCTTGGCACTTCCTAAATCCACCCTGAAGACAATAGGTCACATTCAGCGGGGCCCCGGCCTCACAGGCTCCCCCAAGGCGGCCAGCCGAGGCTGAGCAGGGGACAAGGCAGACCCCTCTCCGAGCTTGCGTCCTGTTGCTTATGGGGCTGGGGTCAATCCAAATAGCTTCTTGGACAATGGGACCCATTGAGGCCACCAGGGAGGTGGGGTCCTGGGGCTGCTTGCTTTGAATGTTGGAGGGAGGGGGGTGTTGAAGGGGGACAGTAGACCTCTGAACACCCCTGAGGAAGGCCACAAGCCATGTTTTGGGAGGCCTTGAGGGTCCTTGAGAGGTTTGGGGCTGTGGTGGAGACCTGGTTCCCAGCTCTGTCCTCAGCCTTAAGGCTCTTGTAAGCTCTGTGCCTTGATCTATCCACCAGTGCAATGGGGAAAGTATTCCTTGCCCTCCTAACTTCCCAGGTAGGGTGCAGGGGGCGCATGGGGGTTTGGGATATGGTAAAGGCGCTCAAGAAACTGGACTTACAACAATTATATGTAAGGCGACCTGAAGGCTAGAAAATCTCTAATTCATAGGCCTCTGTCACTTCCATGAATGAATGTCCACCTCGGTTGTGGTTCTGCTCAGGCTGCTGCCTGCCTTCTGGGTTAGAGCTGCCCACCTACCCCATGCCCATTGAGCACTGTGGGAGAACCTCAGAGAGGGCAGACAGCTGGGTTGGGGGAGTTTCTTGACATATTTCCTGAGAAGGGGAGTCCCCGGCTGGTGCCAGGAGCCCCTTCCTTCATGCATCTGGGGCTGCACTGCCTTAGCCTGAATTGTCCTCCCACCTCTCCAGAAGACAACAGAGGCTCTGAGGTGGGCTGGAATCAGTACAGGGGGCTTCAGTAAGGTACCCTGGAAGTTAAGGAGAAAGTCCCGCTGAGAAATGAGCTAGCTTCAACACATAATAGGGACTCAATAAATATTTGTTGAATGAATAGAAGAATGAATTGTCTGCAAGCCCAGCCCAAGGGAGAGTCTGTAGATGCATTGCTTGTGGGGACTAAGGAAACACCCAAGGTCACTCAGAGTTGTCAGGGTGTAGCTAGGGGCCTGAACATGACTGACGAAAGCTGGAAGGCAAGCCACCCAAGCGTGTCCTGCCACCTGCTGAAGGCAGGATATGTGCATGGACACTTCCTCCAGCAGCCCTTCCCCGGGCCCCTGCACTGGCTTAGCTGCCATGTTCCCATGGTTCCCTCTGCTTCACGGTGGTAATAGTACACTGATCACAATGGATGGAAGTTATGCGTTCAATTGTCAGTCTTTCTCCAAAGACTGTGAACTCCATGAGGAGGGCAGAGAAGCACCTGTTTCGTTTACTTGCGTATGCCTACCACATAGCCGAGTGCCTGGCACTTAGTAGAAGTTCAATATAGATTCGTGGAATGGGTGAATGACTGTGTGATGGAATCTTCAAACAAAGTAGAGCCAGAGGGCCAGAATTTGCCCATACATCTCCAGCACTGTCCAGTGGCATGGGTAGCATGACCTGTTCTAAACCATGAGTGGACAAGTTATCAGATTCTCCCTATAGCCAGGTCTGGGACAGTGACAGGTGACAGCGGCCACCAAGATCGAACAACTAAGATCCCTTGCTTGGATACCATGCCTGCCAGGGAAACCTTTTGGTTGTACTTTGGTTCCTTCAGTGCAGAGAATGCACTGCCCAATTGACTGGAGCATCTGGGGATGCCTGCAGGTACATTTCTCTCTTTTAAATGACCCATGAACATTCTGGTCTACTAATTGGTCTAATGTGAGTTTTGTTAATGTGAATCAGTCTCCCCTGAGTCTGATTGACTTTTGATAATGACACTGGGCTTTCACACAGGTTATCTGGTTTAATTCTCATAGCAACCATGTGACGTAGGCATGTTACTCTCATTTTTCAGAGGAGGAAACAGGTTGACTAAAGTGAAATAACTCACCCAAGGTCACAAAGACCTGGATGGAAGAGGAAGGAATCTAATTTGGATATTATGGCTTCAAATCCTATGCTTAGTCCATATTATCACTTTAATTTTTGAACCTACAAAGCGAAGGAAGGCACGCATCCACCTTATAAAACTCCACCTTTTAGACACTTTCAGCCTCCCCATCAGGTATATCTCCCAAGGTAACTTGGATGAAGACGGCAGAGGCCTCCAGAATATGTTCTGGGGCTGGGAACTTGTTCACTCTCCTCCCCAATCCTTCTCCAACTGTCTCGGCAAAGTTCTGGGCAGGTAGATCTTGTATAATAGAGACAGAAAGCACAGATGAGCCGCGAGGGTCCTCTGAAGTCACCAAGGGAGATGGACAGGGGCCTCAGAGTCTGGGGACAGTCATGGGAGGGAAGCCCAGGAAGGAGGAAACCAGACCAGAGGCTGGAGAAGCAGAGGACAGGAGGGAGAGAGGCTGATGACTCAAAAGGGTATCTTAGGGGTATCTTGGATAGAATTAAACTATGGGACAGAGTTAGGGCTGGTGGAGGGAAAACAAAACTATGGAGAGATAGACAGATGGCAGAAATGAAAACACAGAGAAGAAGAAGCTGACTCAGAAACCAAGAGCAAGGGGCAAAGAGCACATCCACATCCTAGCAGCTCACAGTCTTGGTTTTCGTTAAATCATTGTCTGTTTTTCATGGTGAAGGCATTTAAGCATCAACCCTATACCTTTCTCTGGAGCATATAGATTCTCCTTTGGTAACAACCTACTCCAGCCTCACCCCTAGAGTTGAAAACTGTATTTGTTCATCCATTCATTCATTCACTTAAAAACTACTATCCAGTGCCAGGATGATGCCCTGGGGATACGGAGATCAATAAGGTCCAACCCCTGCCCTGAGAAGATCCCACTCTGGGGGGGAAGACAGGGAGGTGAAGAGACCATTGTCACATGGGAACACAGAGTGCCATGGCCATGCAGAGGAGAGGCTGAGGAGATGGGGTGGGGTTGGGAAAGGCTTTCCCCAGGAGGGGACACAGAAGGGCCTATATGTCCAGAGCCTGAGACCTGAGTTCTAAACTCCACGTGGCCACTCCCAGGAGGAAGTGGGGTAGGGACTGTCCTGGAAGCACTATTTTTATAGGGGGAGTCCCAGCTTGTCCCCAAGACTCTGACTCCCAACTCCATCCCAGGTTCTCTCTTTAAAGCCCATTCCTGAGTTCCTGTCTGACCAGAGCTCCAACCCTATTCTTCAGCACATCTTAGAGCGCGCGCGTGTACAAACACACATACGCTCATACCAAACAGATTTTGGGGATTTACTGAGTTACGCAGATAAAGCCAAAGTATTCATAAAGTTCCCTCCTGACACATGTCACCTTTGAGCTGGTCCAGTTAAGAAACAGCTAGTTTTCAGATTAGCAAACTGAGGCTAGACCCCAAGAAGGAGATGAATCCTGCCACCTCTGGCCTTATCTGCACCTGCTGGCTTCTTGCACCTGTGCCCTGCATGGGGCCTGGGCCAAGGGTGTGGGCAGGATCATGTTTTGGGCAGAGCAGCCCAGTGGCTTAAGCAAACACCTCAAGGCTGGAGACAGAAAGATCTTCAGCACCTTGGCCTGCAGTGGCAGGATCTGACCTGGCCCTGTGGCTGCCAGTTTCCTGAGTACACAGGATCTGGCAGGTCTGCAGAGATACTCAAGCAGAAGCCAGTTCTCACCTCTCTTCCCAGGGAAGCCAGGGGCTCAGTGCCCCAGCAATGAGCATCTTAGACCGGTCAGGAGACAGGGGAGGCCAGGTGAGTGGCAGTGACGCCAACCTGTGTTCAGTCTTTTAACTCAGAGAACCTGAGCTCCTGCCATGTGCCTGGCACTGTGCTAGGTACTGGTGACCAAGACCCATGAAAGCCAGTCCTCGGGAGGCCAACACTCTGAAAGGAGTAGGCAGAGGGAGGCTTCCCAGAATATACACGGTCACAGGGCTGGGGGACAGCATGTTGGAAGGAACCTAAGGGTGGGCTCTGAAGGGTGGAGGGTAAGGACAGAACCTGTCTGGAGAAAGTCAGACCAGAGCTGGCCAAGACCCCCCAGCATCTGAGGCCAGAGGAATGGGAGTGTCGTTGAACCACAGAACTGGGAGAGGAAGAATGGGTCTTCTTAGTGCTCTGAGTCACCTCCCTCATTTTACAGATGAGAGACCTGAGGCCCCAGAGATGGGAGGGACCTGCCCAAGGTCACCCAGAGAGGCAATGTCAGAGCCAAGGCAGGACTTGACCCAGGACCCCAGCCTAGCTCACCAGCCTGGCCCTGAAGCCTGAACCAAGCTCTCTCTCCACAAAGTGGGTAGGAGATTACTTGGTGACCCCTCCCCCTTCCTTCTCAGTATCGCTTAGTCACTCTCCAGAGACGCTGGATATCCAGAGTGCTGGCTGTGGAGGGACTGCCCTGCTCATTGGGCACCAGCCACTTTGTTAAGGGAGAGGTTTGGGGGAAACAGGTCTACAGTGCCGGGCCTGGGAGCCCAGGGGATGCGGCTCCCAGGTGCACTGGTCCTGCAGCCTCCACACGGAGACGATTCTGCTCAGAACCAGAAACTGGTGGACTGGGTGAGGGTGTTCAAGGCGCTTCACACTGCCCGGGAATGCTGCGAATGAGGCTGGAGGTGAGGAGGGGGTGAGTTCCAGACTATTAATGTTGACTGCAATTCTGGCTTCGGGCCCGTAAGCCAAGCACATATTAACCTGGTGTAGGGGCTGCCTCCAAGGGTGGGGTATAGAGGAACTAAACCCCCAATTCTAGGAGAACTGAGATAGCTGGAGAAACATGGAATTGACAGTCTTGGTTCCAGGGCCTTGCCCTAGCTCCAGGGTCTAGCTTAGGCAGCAAGAGAATTTGGTCAGAAGATGGAGTTCTGTTGACCTTGGAAAGTTATCGATAAAAATGATGCCTCCCCGTCTCCCCTTTCCTATCCCGCGTTCTCCAGAAGAGTAAAACTGGAAGGGATCTATCACTCACCAGCCAGTCCAGTCCTCCCAAATCTTCCTTCCCATCACCCCTGACCACACAGGCCTCTCTTCTCTAAGTGCTGACAGCTGTGCTCCCTGAACCCCAACCAGCCAAAGGTGAAGTGTTCTGTCTTCTAGGTGTTGTCTCCCTAACAGCTCTCTTAAGTCAGTGACTGTGTCACATGTACTTGAGAAGCATCAGGACATAGCGGGAAGAACAAAGACTTTAGGCTGAGATCCTGACTCTGGGTTTGCTGGTCATGTGATCTCGGGCAAAGTATTAACCTCTCTGAGGCTCAGTTTGTTCATCTGTAAAAGGGGACACATGGCAAAAAGGAAGTGCTTTTGTAAGGCAAGTTCCTTTCCTTCAGGCATGACCGCCTGGCCGTTTGCCCATCTCCATCATCTCTCCACTACCCACTGCTCTCAGCCCTTTGGCCACACCCCAGCCAGGTGACAACCTTTATCACCTTTGCACCATGAATGACCCTTGCTCCCTTGTCTCAAGAGCCAGGAGTGTTGAGCTCCGACTCGCAGGCCTTGCCCTCCCAGTCTCCCAGGGATGCAGCCAAGTGGCAGAATGGGTTCGAGAAGGCTCTTCTCCCAGGTTGCTGTAACAGAGCAAAACCATCAGGACATTATCTGCACCTGGGCCTTGGAGCTCCCACCCCTCTGCCCCTCCTGCCTCTGGGAGGTGCCAAGTGGGGAGTGTGTGAGCAGGAATGTGGGTGTGTGTGTCCGTGATGTGGGTGTGTGTGTCCGTGATGTGGGTGCTGGACAAGAACAGGGATGCTTTCCTGAAATGGAGTGGGACTCGGGGCATGTATACACCCTTGCTTTTGCTCCTTCCTCATCCCACATGTTCCCCAATGACCCTCTGCCTGTGGTGCTTTGCCTCGCCCTGCTGTAGCTGTGGGCTGGTGGGCTGGGGTGAGTCCCCTCACCCTCTGGGTCCTGGAGCCCTCCTGCCTAAGGAATAAACCAGACTCTCTAGGGCTGAACTGCACTAGGCGTGGGCAGCCCTTGCAAGAACAGAGTCTTGCAGCTGGGATTCCCCTCAGTTCATGTTGGAGAGAAGGGATGGTGGAGGGGAAGATGTTTACCCTGAGTTTTTCCCCAGGGGCTGTGTTTGGGGGACAAGTCCAGAAAATTATCCCCAAAGTAAGCCTCTTTTGCTGTGTTTTTTTCAACCCTCCAAGGTCAGGGCACCCAGCACCCTGATTCCTCCCTCTCCTTCCCCAGAACCACTCACAACAGGCTCAGGCAGAGGTAGGAGCATGGTCAGGGGTAGGTTTTCAGCCCTAGAGAAAGGGCTTGTCCATTCTGGGTGGGGGACTGGGACCAAGTCAGGGCTTTAGCCTAGGACACATTCAGGGTTTCTCAGCCTGGTCAGTCCTGACCAGCCTGAACCCCATTCTCCCTCTGGGAGTCAGGGGGCTGTGAGACGTTCATGGAGTTCCTCGAGAACGTGGTCCCAGCGTGACGGTGCAGGAGGGGACCAGGGGCCAGCCCACTGGGACCTCAGCTGGGGGCACTTCTCTGGGTCTCCCAGCTTAACAGGCAGAGGTGGGTATGACGGAGGCTGGCTGAGTGGCTCTGGGGGTCCAAGGCTCAAGAAGTACACATTCTAGCCCTGGAGTGCAGGGAACAGGCCACAGCACGAATAGGTTCTGTGGAGTCCTCAGGACAACTCGGTTGGCTGGGGCTAGTTCCTGTCAGCTCTCCAGGGCTGGCTGCGCTCCGGCCTGGGCTGCTCACAGAGCCGCATTGTTCTCCGGCAGCCTCTTGAGCATTTAGCTTGTTTTGTCCTGCTGGTACATTCGTTGGCTGTGATTCCCACTGAAGACATCTTCAGGGACAGGGAGGGCGCCAGGCTTGCGGGCAGGACCTGGACTGCTCCACCGAGAAGGGGGAGCTCAGAGCAGTGGGGCCTCGTCGGCCTTCGATGTGACCCTTGGGGCTGTTTGCCAAGAGCAGCAGCAAGTCCGCCTGGATGTTCTGACGCCACTGCTGGCCCTGGGCAAGGAGGCTGAGAGCAGACTCTGCCACCAGAGTGTCCTGGGATTGGCTCTGGGTCCCTAGAAATAAGCGGTGTGATTATGGGCAAGTTACTGAACCTCTCTGAGCTCTCAGTTTCCTCATCTTCAGAATGCGAGGAATAACAGCACCTACCTCAGAGTGATATCGGGAAGATTAAACAAGGTAACGCATGACGTGCATTTAGCACAGGGTCTGGCAATTTCCAGAGGGCCCACCCCACCCACCTTGTCCTTTCTCTTATACGCTGTCCCCATCCAGCTTGAAATGTTCTCCCTTCCCTTCTCAGTTCTCCAGGTCTTTCGGCTCAGACCACACCTCCTCCGTGAAGCCGGCCCTGTTTGCTCTGATTGCACTCACATTCCTGTAGTTCTCTCAGGTGATAACCGCAACTAGACACTTGACCACTTGACCAGGTGCTCTTAGGGATTTGGCTCTAATGGTTTACACGAGGCTACCTTCCTGGAGCATAGGATTTGGGTGTTTTGCTTCTATTGTGTCCTTCACAGACCAAAATCTACTAAGCCTATTAATATGAGTGCTTACCTATTGACTGAGAGCCCATCCTGGGTCCTGCCCCAGGGCACTTATAGAAGAACCGTCATTTATTGTGGTTTCAGCCTTGCTCTGTGAAGGTCCAAGGGTTCCAAAGAGGTGCTTCATTTGCAGCCACACCCCACCAGCTGGTGAGCCCATAATATTGTGACTTACCCACATTTTGCCTGCTTGAGCCCCCTCCCTCTGACTCAGGGCCTGAATCCCCTCCTGGGCTGCAGTTTCCTGTGGGTAGGCTTGGGAGTCTCCAGGGGTCTCCGGGTGGCTTTTTCTGCTCCAAACTCATCCCTGCTGTCTATTGCCCCCTCACCATGGAGAGATGTTTCCTCCGGGGAGTTCCGCTCTGCTGCTTCCCGGAGCTCCTGCCTTCGAGGGTCCAATGTCTCAGTGCACGCTGTGTCGGCAGCCACTCCATGTGTCCCACAGGAGCATGGGTGGTGGCTTCTCTCCAGTCTGTGTCACATTGTGTTGGCCCAACCCTGGTGATGCCGTGAGCATGGGTGGTGGCTTCTCTCCAGTCTGTGTCACATTGTGTTGGCCCAACCCTGGTGATGCCGTGGTGCAGACTGTTAGCACTCTACCACCGGAGACAGCATTACCGTGAGGCACACGGCCGCAAGCTGGACTCCATTTCCCAGCCTCCCTTACCATGTGACTGAGCCCTCACGGATGCAGGGTAGAAGGAGGTGAGCGCCTTCCAGGTCTGGGCCTTAAGATGTTGGGCGTGTCTTCTCCACACTCTTTCCTCCTCCAGCCATACTGGTGACCTAGCACCTACCATGCATGATGATAAAGGCCTGGCAAGTGGGGAAGCAACAGATGGAAGGGATCTGAGCTCATGAATGACCTCATGAAGCTGAGGGCTCCAGTAGCCTGCTCACCTTGAGACTGCTGTAGGAGAGAAAAACTCCTATATTCTGCCATCCACTGTGCTGGGGTTCTCTCTCCATTGCATGGCAGCTTAGTCTTTAACATACACATAGGCCCCGAGTGTGATGAGAACACAGCCCCTTCAGCCTCTGCTTGTGGTCCCGCACCCTGTCTGTGTAAGGGCTGGATTCATCCCTAGGGCTTGGCTCAGGAGAGAGGATGTAGAGGCCCATTTCCTGGGTTCTCCTTCTCTGCCCCAGAGACTTGACCAGAGGAACTCTTCTTCCTCTCCTGTAAATAGAGGACTGGAGGGCCTCTGATTCACCAGCTCATCAGACACACCCAATCTCTGGATCCCAGTTTGGGTCAGCTGGGACTCCCAGCCCTGTGTTTCACCAACAGCAGAATCTTTTTTTTTCCCTTTCCCTTTCTCTCTTTTAAAAAAAAAAATTTTTATTGAATTATAGTTGATTTACAATGTTGTGTTAATTTCTGCTATACAGCAAAGTGATTCAGTTATATATATATATATATATATATTCTTTTTCGTTTTCTTTTCCATTATGGTTTATCATAGGATATTGAATACAGTTCCCTGTGCTGTACAGTAGGACCTTGTTGTTTACCAATCCTATATATAATAGTTTGCATTTGCTAATCCCAAACTCCCAATCCTTCCTTCCCCACCCCACCTCCCCCTTGGCAACCATATGTCGGTTCTGTATGTCTCCAACAGCAGAATCTTTATAATTGATATCCCCAGTTAAGGAGAGCCTCCTTGGACGAGGGCTCAGCCCTCCTGCTTGCCTCACCTCTGTCTCCTGCTTAGAATGAGAAGATAGGGGAAGGGTTGGGGTCTTTAGGGTCGAGAAAGAACTCTGTGGGTTGGTAGCTTCTAGTCTCATAGAGTCTCCCTGGGACTCTCAAGTAGGTGAGAAATGGAGTTGTGTTACTGAGATTAAGAAGAAATGTTGCTCGGGACTTCCCTGGTGGTGCAGTGGTTAAGAACCCGCCTGCCAATGCAGGGGACAGGGGTTTGAGCCCTGGTCCAGGAAGATCACACATGCCACGGAGCCACTAAGCCCATGTGCCACAACTACTGAGCCTGTGCTCTAGAGCCTGCGAGCCACAACTACTGAGCCCATGTGCCACAACTACTGAAGCCCACGCGCCTAGAGCCTGTGCTCCGCAACAAGAGAAGCCATGGCAATGAGAAGCTCGCAAACTGCAATGAAGAGTAGCCCCCGCATGTGGCACGCAAAGGTAACACATAATGGAGTTCAAATTCAAATCCAAGCAGTCTGTCTTAGAAGTCAGTCCTCTAACTACTTCATAATATTAACTTGCTAATTATATTAGACTACAACATTCACAAGCAAGATAGGTATACACAAATGCCATATTTTGCTTGTTTTCCTTATACTGTAAAATTATCATCATATGAATAACTAGCACCACCCTTTCTAATTTTCCTTCTACTTTCCTCTAATTTTCTTTCTAATTTGTTCAAAATGAAACAAATGACAAATCAACTTATTTACAAAACAGAAACAGACTCACAGACATAGAAAACAAACTTATGGTTAGCAAAGGGGGAAGGGGAGGGGGAGGGATAAGTTAGGAGTATGGGATTAATGGATACACACTGTATAGCACAGGGAACTATGTTCAGTGTCTTGTAATAACCTACGATGGAAAAGAATCTGAAGCTGCACACCTGAAACACAATATTGTAAATCAGCTATAGTTAAATATAAAATAAAATAAAAAAATAAAGTGAGGTGCAGACATCAGTATCCATCTAGGCCAATACGTCAGTCAGCATCATATCATGAACAAGAGGTCAATATTTGTTGTAGTTATCTTTTTCTTTCGTGATAAGTTTTACACACAACAAAACGCACAAATCTCGTGTGCCAGAGATGAGTTCTGACAAACGCATACACCTGTGCAACTCAAATCCATATCAAACTACAGAACATGGTGATGACTCCAGAAAGTCCCCTCATGCCCCTTCCTCATAAGTGCCCCCCAAAACCAAAACCAAACAACTCTTCTGATTTCTTTCTACCATAGATTAGTTTGGCATTTCTGTAACTTTATTCACATAAATGAAATCATACAATAGGTGCTCTTGGGAAGGCTTCTTTCCCTTAGCATAATGGGTCCTGCATTCTTTGTGAAACAGTCTGTTTTATACAAAGTCAGACTTTTTTTGAACCACCAGAAAACAAGTCCCCAAATCTAATCTTCATTACGTGCAGGGACACCGTGTTTACAAAGGCATGATCAACATCTCAGCGCCCATTCTGTGTGTCCTTGAACGGCTAAAGGTGAATAGGGCTGCCCCCCCCCGCCCCTCCGGAGACCTGAGCGTGTGGTGGAGGGAGTGCAAGCTTTCTCAACCGCAGCCTCCTTCTGCGGCTGCGAAGGAGCTGCCCTTTCGGGCACATCCACCCCTTACATCTTCTTCCCACCCCAGGCACTGAGGACTCTGCCTTCTTCTCGCCCTCCCCCTCCTCCCTAACCCACACCAGGAGGATCTGATAACCAGTCATTTACACTAGGTAACTGATAGTCCGGTTACACTGTAACTGGACCGCCTTCCACCGAGGTGCTGCCTCTACCGGTATTGACTTGTTCCGACTTTTATCTCCGAATGGGGCCGACAGGCTCCCAGCCCTGTGCCTCTCCGACTTCCACCGAGGCTCCCTAAGGACAGGGAGTCCTGACCGCGTCCCCGCTGGGGCCGATGTGCTCAGTGGGCGCAGCGTCTTTAAATACATGTCATAGATTTTTAGTCATTCTTAGAATTAATCACGGGTACAGTACGGAAACTTTGATGGGATACAGACAATGCTGTGATGGGAGAAAGATGCGCGGCGGGGCGCGGGGGCGGACTGATCTGTCCGCTGCCGGTTCCGCGTCCTTCCCTGAGGGGAGGTGTGTCACTATCCAGAGCTGACACGCAAAAAATAGTCATACCAAATAAAGGTTTAAACATATTGAGAGACCTAAAGGCAGCTGCCAGAAGACTCAAAATAACAAAAGTTAGGAAAGGGGGGAGGGGGGACCCGAACAGTTTCAGGAGAAGTGTCAGTGAAGCACTGTGTGTTTCCTCAAAAGCGCACGTGAATGAGGCATCCCACCACCCCCTGTGTTGAGGTTTGTTTGTAATATGAGCCCCCCGGCCCCTATCCCCGCCGAACACCCTGCAGAATCGCTGAGTAAACACAAGGCTCTGGGATCTGCCAGGTTTTCCCCTTGGCTTGGGTTCTCTGACTCCCCGACCCCTACCCCCAGCAGGCCCTGTGGTTGAGACTTGGGCAAAGGCATTTCAGGCACTTGCGGGAAATGGGAAGTGGGATCCGAGGGACCCAGAAGCCACTCGAAGTCCATTCTCCTGGCCCTGAAGGGAAATTCAAGTTGGCCCTTTTATCAGGACGTTGGTTGTGGGAGAGGGTGCCAAGTGGGCTGGTCCCCTCTCTGCAAACCCCACTCCCATCCCCACCCCCTCTGCGTCATAGCCTCTGCTTCTGGGGGCACTGAATGAGCCGTGGGAAGTTTCTTTCTGAAACAAGTCCAGGTTCATCCTTGACGGGCTCTCTCCGCGTCAGGAGGTCACCAAGAAGGGACACAGAACTCCCTCCTCTCTCCAGTCCTTCCCTCTCAGACCTGGGCTCCCTTCCCCCTTCTGCCCTAACCCAGTGGTCTTTCCCCCAGCCTCCACTCTCACTTTAACCACAGTTAGGTTTGTCCGACTTGGCTGTACTTTAGAACCACCTGGAGGGTTCAAAAAATAAATGTACAGATTCTTAGGCCTTGTTCCTAGATATTCAGAGTCACTGTGTCTGGGGGGACATGGTCATGAGTATTTTTGTAAACTATTCAAATACACAGCTAGGTAAGGGAAGCCCCGCCTTACCCCTAATCTGCCCTTCTTCCCTCAATAGCCTCCCAAATACGTGTTTTGTCTCCTGGCACAAATGATGTGATTTTGATCGGTAATGGATGATTTTTCACATCATCACTTTTAAAATCAAATATTCTCTGAAACATCCCTCTGTCTCCTGTGCTGCTTCCACCCTGATACTGAAACTCGTCATCTCTGTCATCAGCGGTGTCCTTGAATAAGACATGTCCCTGTCTTCTGGAGCTGATCCTCATCTACTGAGGCTCTGAAGGCAGACCTCCCCTCAGGGGAGAGAGAGCAGTTCCACCTAGTTCTAACCAAAAGGGAAGTGATCATACTGGGGACTGGCTCTGAACCAAGCTCCTCCTCTGAACAACTGACCGCTCTCATTCTTTTCTTGGGAGACTCTTCACAGTCCCCACTGGGAGGGGGGCCTGGGTAAGGCACACCAACCTGTACCCCCCTGATCTGTCCCCAGGCATCCTCCCCCTTCTGAGCTCTTTAAGCAGGGGAACCAATAATACCAATTTGGTGTGAGATCTCTGCAGAGAAAATATGCACCACCAACAAACCTGCGTTAAGTTGTTGAGATCTAACCTGAGCCTAACCTTCCCAGGCATTTGTAGTAGGGGGGAAAAAAAAGGAGAAGATATAGGAAGACGATGAGCAGTACCTAAGCCTAAAATAAAATTCCAAACACCAGGGAAGGAGAGGTTATCCTGGATTGGAGACATCATTGCAGCCACTTCCTACAGACCCTGCTGAATGGATGGAGGAACTGTAAGTGTACGTGTGTGTTTGAATGATATACCTGAGTTACAACTTGCAAGTTATTTCCTCCTTCTCTGGCAAAGGACAAATAGAGAAAGAGCCTACTAATACTGAGGGTGTTAAAAAAAATGATTTCTATAGAAAACTCCTTTGAAAGGTCAGTAGAATCAAAAATATTTTTTTGTTGTAAATGACCTTGTTTAAAGAGCTTCAGGCATTTTGTCCTTCGCTGGTCTAGCCCAGTTCCAGGCTAGGGAGTGAGGTAGTGAAACAGAGACAGGGGCCAAGAGAAACACCCCGATTAGGAGCCTAGAAGCCCCTCATGCTACCAGTGGAACCACCTCTCCGCCTGAGCTCAGCACGGCTCCCAGCCTAAAGGAAAGTGGGAGCTTTAGCTGAGGGGCACCAGAACCCCAGGGATCTGCTTGCTCCCTGGAGCTCTAGCTGGAATACATCAGCTCCAGCTGCCCTGAGCCTTCTCAGGAAAGGACTCACCCAATTACTGAGCGCTCCAGGTACTGCCTGCGGGCTAGAGTCAGACCCGCTGCTGTTCCAGGCCCTGGGGACTTTTGACAGCTCCCTGTATTTTCTCCTCCAATTTTACACTCCCCAAACACTGCGCTTTTTCAGATCTCTCATACACAAAACATTCTTTCTTTGTGTGTTATTTTTTTCTGCTTATGAAAGTAATTCCTGCTCACTGTAAAAATTTCAAACAAAATAGTAATGTGCAAATAAGAAAGCAAAAGCCTCCGTAATCTAATTTTCTGAGATAACCAGCCTTAGCAGTTGAGGATACACCCTTCCAGATCTTTCTCTAAGCATACACAAACAGCTTACACATGCCATGCTATTTGTTTCCCCACACCTTTGCTCATGCTGTCTGCACCCGCTTCCTGGAATGCCCTTTCTTCTCTCTTGCCAGGCTTACCTTTACACATACTTCTGAACTCAGCCCACTTTCTCCATCTGTCATCCCCCAGCCTGGACCAGGTGCCCCTCCCTGGGCTCCTAGAGCCCCTGCACAGCCTTATCAGAGCACCTACCACAGTGAATGGTCAAGTCCTTGTTTATATATCTGCCTCCCTCACTAGAATATAGGTTAATGGCCAAGAGGTGAGGACCGGGGAGGACCTCAGCCCCACTAGGAGCTCTGCTGACTGTCCTTCCCAGTCACTTGAGCAGCCTCAGCACCAGCACACTGCCTGGCACGTGCTTGGCATTCAGTAGGTGTTTGTTGAATGAGCAAGTGAATGAATAAGTAGGTTCTGGGTCACAGCAGCTGTCCCTGCCATGGGACTTTTATGTACAGGTGGAGGACTACAGAGAGAGGCAACCACCCAAGAACAGAAGATCTCCATGTTGCCTGGTTCCAAGAGCTACCACTAACTTACAGGGGCTGTGTAATTTTGGGGACGGTCTCCTCAGGATATTGTGAGGGTAAGAATTTATGGAGTGAGGTTTCCTCCCACCTCCTATGATGGCCACTCTCCCACTCTCACTTAGGAGGCAAAGGGCCTTTTTCCCTTAAGCCCAATGAAACAAAAGCGTTCAGGTCTCTGATAGAGCTTGCCATGATGGGCTCCAAGGGACAGAGCTCCAGACGTGTCAGTTGTGTGACCTTAGGCAGGTACCATAACTGCTCTGAGCCTCCTTCCACAACAGTAAAATTAGAATGCTACTGATTATACCTACCTCACAGGTTAGAGGAGACTAAATGAAAGACAAATGTTAGAGTGCTTTGTACATTTCATAGCTCTTTAGCCTGTCTCCCTCCCAGTGGAGCTCGGAGTAAGACCAGAGTGCTAGACAATCGAGACTTTTAGCTCTGTCCCTGTCTCCCGAGGTGACCTTGGGCCGGACACTCCCTGTTTCCTTAACTGTAAAGTGGAGGTGGGAGGGGGGCTGTGGGACCAGCTGGCCCCTAAGACTCCTTCCAGCTCTAACGTTCTATGTGCTCTGAAAAGTGAAGTAAAGTAAAATGCCCCGGGTCCTCATACCTGGTCCATTTGGCTGTGAGCACAAAGGTCTTTGCCAGCGGCCAGCACTACCGGGGAGGGTCTCTTTCTTTCTCCAAAGCCCCCAGATAGGAATGGTGAACACTGATTGGCAGGCCACCAATTGGAATGCCCCCAACCCTGAATTTCTGTGCTGGGCCACCATGAGATCACCTGATACTACAAATTCCTCAGCTAGTTTCCAGGTCCCTAGAGAGGGACGGATTTGGGGATGGTTTGTGTGATGTCTTTTATGACATTTGACTTCTTTGGAATCTGACCATTTAAGCTGGGATCAAACAGGCAAGTTGTAGAGTTTGCACTTGGGGAGCATGGGGTCTAGGTGGGGAGAGGAGACTGACAGGTGACCCTGATTTGGGGAGCAATAGAAGAACTCCTTGCAGGCTGGAGTTTGCAGGCTTTGGGAGATGCTCAGGGTTTGGGTGTGTACAGGGAAGGTGTGAGGGTGGTGTAGAGGGTAGGGTATCTGAGGAAGTGTGACGAGGCTGGGCCAGCTGAGGCTGAACAGGGGATGTCTAGTCAACAGAACGTGCATTTGACTGATCAAGCACTCATTTGATCCTCACGGGCACTCTGGAGGTGGGGATTATTAGTCCCACTTTACAGATGAAGAAACTGGGGCTCAGAAATGCTGGGAGGCTGCCCCAGCTTGCACCGTTAGTTAGCGGGCCAGGCCTCCCAACTCTAAATCCACCAGGCTGCCCAGAAGGCAGCTCCCCTCAGGTGCAGTGGGTTTGCACAGAGACTGACAGAATCAGGGGTGGGACTGTGGGACTGTGGTGGGGGTCCTGAGACTGATGGGGTGAAGGGGCGATGCTGGGGCGTTTGCTGCTCATCTGTGGGCTGGCGACCTGGGGGGGGGCAGTCACGAAGCTCAGGAGCCTTGAGCTGGGCTGTCAGTTTCAGGGGTCAGTACGACTCCAAAAGACAGAGAGGCAGAGACTGGAGGGATAACTGGACAGCCTTACAGGTCACCAAGGGGCCACTCACTCCGGGTGGAGGTAGGCCATTGCCCCATCCTCCCCCATCACCCAGCAATCAGACTTCACCAACTAGGCAGCCAGTCTCTGCCCTCTCGGTGCCCTGGGATGGAGGAAAACCTCTGTCACTGCAGAAGCTGCACAGCATTTCTTCTCTTCTGGGGGCTTTCCTGCCCTTCCCTCCACTGGCTTCCTGATGCTCTGGGACCTGAGTTGGGGGATGGTGCGAGAGGGTTTCACTTTCCCAAGGTGGCCAGCTCCAAGATCCTGGCTTCTATTTGGCCCCTGACTCGCCATCTGCCTCCTGCCTGGCATGGGCAGCAAGACTAGGTCTCTGCCTCCTTGTAGGAGCTCTGCACCTCTCATTCGACCCTTTGGTCTCCTGGGGAGATGGTCAATAAGCAGTATTCCTGGGCGGTCAGCATCTGGGGGGCTTCCTAAAACGAAGCTGGTTGGGCGTCACCCTAGATCCTTGGAATCAGAATTTTTGAGGATGGGGCTTGGGAATCTGCATTCTAATTGGCTTCCTTGGGGAGTTCTTAGGAATGGTAAAGGGAGAGAGCCGAGAACCAGGGCATGCGATCATCACACTGTACCCTGCCGGGGAGGGACTCATCTCCCGGGATGCCGGGAAGGAGTCTGGGTTGCTGGCAGTTAGATAAGACCGGTTGAATGAGCAGAGTTTCAGAAACCCAGGCAGGGAGGCAATCCCCTGGCTAGAGGCCCTTGAAGTGGAAAATTGCTCTCACCTCCGGGTACCCCCCCCCCGCCCAGGGCTTCTTCACACAAGAGCTCTCTCCCTGGCAGAGCCAGCCAGGAACACTCAGGTTTGGGTCCAAGGAGGAAATTTGAGGAAGGGCTTGGAGATGGGCCAAGAGGAGAGCCAAGGAAGTGATGAAAGATATTTTTAGGATTACTTATTCCAGAGAAGGCCGAGGGGGCACTTATCACCATCCAAGAACTTGGAGAGGCTTATTTATTAGACTCTTGACCCAACAATCAGAGATTAAACGGCAGCTGAAAGGACTGAGGTGAGATGAGAGGAAGGGACCTGTGAGGTCCTGACACGGGTCCAGGAAGAGGCTGTGGAAGCTTCTATCCTGGTGTTTTTTGAGGACAGTTCATTCAGTCATTCCTCAGGTATGTTTTGTTGTCTGCTGTATGCCTGGTACTTGCTTAGCATAGGGGAAAACCACGAACAAGGACTTGTCCCCCTGAGCTGGAGGTCGGGTGGAGAGTCCCTTCTGTTTGGAAAGCCTTTCTCTTTGTGGAGCAAGCTTGCCCAGGGCAGACTCCTGGGTGGCGGTGCCCCATTCCCTGCCAACTACCCCCGTGCTCCTGCAGGGAAACATCTAGAGAGTTGACTGCTTGCCAGCTTTCAAGCATGCCGCCACATTTCCACAGGGGCCTCCTTCCATATGACTAAAGGCCTGTCAGCAAGATGAGCAGCCCAGGCTGCCCTCACCTCTGACAGTCCTGTTGGGGAAATCTCCTGTTTCAGAACCAGTGCCCCCGGCCCGACTTGCCAGGCATGTCAGGTACCCTCGCTGAGCCCCTGCGGCTGCCAGAGTCACCTGGGCACTGCTGTCCGCCGCTGGACATCTGGGCTCCCAGACACCCCTGGTCAGCGATGGGCTCCATAGTTCAGCTTCTCTGGGGAGCCTGGTGAGATCAGGGGATTGCTTCTGCTTTGTTGTCCGTCTCTCAATACATCAGCCATCCCACTATTCATTTTTCGAGGGTTTGTATATCCCAGCACTGCTAAGGGGGTAAGAGGGACACAGGAGGAACCTCTGTCGCTGACTCATAGGGTGGCCAGGACTAATAGACATGAAGTAATGAGAGAATTTTATTCAAGTCCGAAACCACAAGGAAGTGGGAGTAGAAACTGGGACACCTTAGGTCTTTGTCCAGCTCCCTTTCCTGAATCACTGTTAACTTCTAGTAAGTTCCGGTTCCAGCGGAAACTCTCTAGGTTCTCCCTCTGTAAAATGGGAGGATGATCTCTGTGCTTCCTTGAAACAAAGTGAGGGTGTGTACGGGGACAGACAGGAACAATGGCTTGTGTTTATGGAGAGCTTGGGAGGTGCTGGGAGCAGCGCTCAGTGCTTTATATAGTTATCTCATCTAAGCTTCTTAGCAACCCTGTGAGGTAGCACTGTTATTATTTCTGTTTTACAGAGGAGGAAACTGAGGCAAAGAGAAATGAATAACTTGCCCACTAAGTGGCTGGATTCAGCCCCTGGCCTGTCTGACCAGGCTTCTCACTTACAGTAACCGGGAGAGTGAAAGGGCAGGTGGAAAAGCAGGGCCAGCTGGCTTTCAGACTCCAGGGTTGCCTCCCGAGGTTCCCAAGAGGTGCACATGCCACCCTCAGACCTGGAAGCAGGACCCCGTGTCTCCAACCCAGCACCTGTTCCTGGGTGACAGCTGGGTGCCAACTTGAAAAACTGCTCTGTTTCCTCTCGTGAGGTGGTCCCCTCGCCCCGAGCCAGGGTCCTTCACATCCCTTCAAGTAACGCTCGTATATCAACTCATTTGCCGTTTTCAGAGCATTCTCCCACTTCACCTTCCCAGTGTTATTCTTCCCATTTACCAGATAAGGGGACTGAGGCTCTGGTGAGATCAGAGACTTGCACAGTGTCTCCTGGTTGGTGGACTCAGTCCAGTGCCCTTCACTAAATGGAGGAGTCTCCGTAGAAAGCACTGAGAGATTCTTGGTCCTTCCCTCTCCGGGCCCCTTTATGGGGCTAAAACACCATTTTAGTCAGAATTCTGAGGGCTCAAGGACCAGGCATAGCCCACACTTGATTGAATTCACTCAATCATTCATTTATTCAGCCATATTTACTTACCATGCTCTAAGAGCTGTGCCACATGAGGGCGCAATGATGAGCTGCCCTGGGGACCTCAGAGGCCCGGGGGATGGAGGGACAAGGGAAGCAGAGAGTGAGCAGGCAGTTATAATACCAGGTGCAAATACTGAGGAAAAACATCTAAATTTGGGAAGCAGGGATGGCTTCCTGGAGGAGGTGATGAGGCAAAATCTAAGGTGAGACCAGATGGATGAATAAAACTAGCCCCTGAAAATTAGGCTGGGGAGAGGGAGAGAGGAATGTTCCAGGCAGAGGTAAAGCATTTGGGAGGGCCCAATGGCAAAGGAGCGCATGGTGCACCTGCTATGTCCTCAGCTCCACCCGAGTTTCTCTCGCCCCAGATCTTTCCATCTCCCAGTGACCCCTTTCACCCCCAGAATGCCCAGCTCCCCACTTCCCCTCGGATGGGCAAGCCTGGGAGTGAGCACCATTGCGTCTGCCTGCCTTGTGCAGGGATGCCTGGTGTGAATGTGGATTATTTCCCTTTGCGGGTAACTGGAGAAGAAGCAGCAGGTGAGGCAGCAGGTATAGTATCGAGGAGCATCCTGGCACTGGCTCTGTCCTGGAGACCTGTGGGAAGCCTTTGTCCCAATGGCCTGTAATGGGTTTCAGGAGAGAGCTTCAATATTTGCAGCAAACAGTGGCACCAAGGATATGGAGGGCTATTGTGGACTCTCCAAAGAGGAGCTAATCCTCAGGCAAGCCTCCTGGGCCAGAAGGGGTTCAAGTGCTGGGCGGGCTGCTGAGGGGTGTTGTCATTTACGAGCAATTGTAGGAGATAACAGCAGAGAGAGAGACATTCTCTATACAGGTGGAGGGAGGTGGTGAGAGGCACTCCCCACAGGGGAAGAAGGGGACAGCACCTGACCTGAAAGCTCAGGGCACAGGTGATACTTCCCCACCCCCACGCATCTGAACTCTGTGCTTCCTCCAGGCGGCCTGGGCTGCCTTCTCAGCTGTCCTTTGCCCAGGGGTCAGATGACTCTGGGGTGGGGGGTGTCAGCCAGGGCTCTCAGGCCTCTCTTTCTTCCCTTTCCTTCTCTCTAGCTCTCTCTCTGGGCCTCTTTTCGGTCCACTGCACATAGACAAGTCATTGCTTGGCTCCAGGGGCCAAGGAAAGAAAACCAACTGTATTTGCATATCATTAGCATAAAGAAGCTCTATTTGCATAAGTCTATTTTAAGCTCCTCCCTCCTTCAAACTTGCCCCATCATCTCTGAATATGGTACATAAATGTGCTGTCCAGCCACTAGGACAAGGGATGTCTTGGGGATGGGGGTTGGTAAAGGCTGTTTTCCTAGGTCCCTTCCAGGGATGCCTTGTGGCCTGAGTGGAGGGAAACAGAACCAAAGTAAAGCTTTATAATTACCTAGAGGGGTGGGATAGGGAGGGTGGGAGGGAGGCTCAAGAGGGAGGGGATATGGTGATATATGTATGCATATAGCTGATTCATTTTGTTGTACAGCAGAAACTAACACAACATTGTAAAGCAATTATACTCCAATGAAGATGTATTAAAAAAAAAAAAAAAAGAAATCTGCAGTCTGGGAGTGGGAGAGGTTGGAAAACTCAAACCTGCAAGCTCTGCATCAGCACGGGGGTTTCTGCCAGGATCCCCTCACCCCAGACACCTCCAGGGGTACAAAGAGCTGAGACTGGAAATAGAGGAGAAAATGTGCCAGTACACTGATTTACATTACAATTCGCATAATCTTGTGTAATTTGCATGGGTGAGATTACTCAGTTGTCCAGAAATTTTCAAATTAGATCTTTTTGCTCCTTAAAATTCTTCTTTCTTGGAGTTTTCTTTCCTTTGCTTCTTGTCAGCTTCCTAAGATGTGGATCAGCTTCCTCTCCAGGAGGGAGAAGAGGACTGGGTAGGAGCATAGTAAAAGGGATGGTGTGGAGAAGACAGGCAGTGTAGACATCTGAACTGGAGAAAAGGGGTGGTGTAGACATCTGAGGCCTCTGCCAGGTCCCAGCAGTGCCATCTCCCCTTTCTGTTGTCCCTACTCTGTGGGATCTTCTTTCTACTCACAAATTCATGGGAGTAGAGAAGGGAGGAGGCTGGGTTTGTCTGCCCATTTCCCAGAGGGCAGCCAAGGCTACACAATAAGAACCCAGAAGGCCTGACTCCCAGGCCACATTCTGGCCAAGACTGAACTGCATCTAGAAATCAAGAGCCTTGCTCCTGGGGAGAAAGGGCTGGTCTTAAGAAGCATCCTCCAAACTGCTCCAGACAGCAGCAGATGGGTCCCCTCAGCCCTGGGGTTCTAGGCCACCTCTCTCCTCGGGGTAGGAAGAGAAAGGGGAAGAAATCTGATCCCTCTCACAGTGGAGCCCTGGAAACCTATGTAGTTTTTTCCATTTACAGCCCATTATTAGTATATTGGATTGGCCAAAAAGTTCGTTTGGGTTTTTCCGTACGATCTTACGAAAAACCTGAACAAACTTTTTGGCTAACCCAGTATATAAGATAAACGAGGCTTAATTCTGCTGAAGCTCAGGCGAAGGGAAACACCTGCAAAAATCATTTGTTCAACACTGTCCCTACTCCCCGCCTACGTCTGCCTTCCCTGACCTCTTCTTCCCTCTGTCTCTTGTCTTCTAAACATGTTTTTAAAAAAACATTGTTATAATTACTATTAGCAAACTCCAATGCTATTTAAACTAATAATAATAATATCTCTTCTAAAACATAATCACATTCAGATCACATTACTCTTCCGCCTGGGAGCCTCTGATGGTCCCCTTGCTCCTTTCCGCAGTCTCTGAAGCCCTGCACGGTGCAGATCCAGCCTTCCTTTCTTACTTCACCTCTTACCACTGTCCCCTTTCTCATGACTCTTCAGGCCCCTGGCTGCCCTACAGCTTGGAGAACATTCCTAGCTCTTCACACCTCAGCTTCTTTTCTTTGTTGGCTCTTCCTCCAAGGTCTTCTGAAAGCCAGCTTCTTTTCATCGCTCAGGGCTCAGCTCTGCAGTCCTCTCCTCAGACAGGCCCTCCTTTGCCTCCGCACCTGGATAGGACTCCCAGAGTATCAAAGCTGTGCCTGTCTTATTTATTTGTTAACTTACCGGTTCTGTCTTCCATATGGGCAGAGACCTCACCTGCCTCATCCATCTCCATGTCTCCAGCACATGGTAAAGCACCTAGAACATTGCAGGTGCTCATTAAATATTTGCTGTGTGATGGATAATAACACCCAGTGACAGATTGGGGTTGGTGACAGATCACAGATTAGGAGTCAGAGAGATGCAAGTTCGCATCCTGGTTTTGTCACTCACTGGTGAATGGCCGTGGGCAAGGTACTCACCTCCCTGAGCCTCTGAGCCTCTTTCTGGGAACAGAGATAATAACATATATTGAAGGTGAAGTGTATGGCACTATTAGGGGCTCATTAAATAGAGATTATTGATGTGGATAATTACATCTTTGTTTCATACTTACTCTGCACATGAGTCTGTTCCTGCCCTCAAAAATTCAGTTTATTGAGAGACACAGTGACCTGCATGGCCAACTATGAAACAATGGTGAACATACTAAAACAGAGATATGAACCAAGTACCACAGGAACAGAGGCAATAACAACAAATTCTACAATCCCTGCATTGGAATAGCATTTTACAGTTTATGTACCATGTACACTTCTGTCATTCATTTGATTGGCTCCTAGGCTGTTGGAGTAGGCAAGGCCTCAGCAGCTCCATTTTACAATAAGAGATCAGAGACTCAAGGAGATGACATCATTGGCCCATGGTCAAACTATATCTCCTTGCCCTGCTATTTGTATTCCCCCAAAATTCATATGCTGAATCCTAACCCCCAAGCTGATGGTATTAGGAGGTGGGGCCTTTGGGAGGTGATTAGGTCATGAGGGTGGAGCCTTCATGAATGGGATTAGTGCCCTTATAGAAGAGACCCCAGAGAACAAGCTTGTCCCTTCCACCCTGTGAGGACACAGTAGGAAGGTGGCCATCTGCAATCCACAAGAGGGTCCTTAGCAGAACCTGACCATACTGGCCCCCTGGTCTTGGACTTTCAGCCTCTAGAACTGTGAGAAATAAATTTCTGTTGTTTATTAGCCACCTAGTCTGGTATTCTGTTACAATAACCTGAACAGCCTCAGACACCCACTCTATCCTTCTTACACTACCCTCACTCCTCTGGACACCTTACGTGATTATCTGTGTATGTTCCATCTCCCAGGCTAGAATGCAAGCTCCATAACAGTCTGTTTTGTTCACTGCTCCACCCCTAGTTCCTAGAACAGTGTCTGACACATAGTAGTTACTCAGTAAATATGTATGGAATGAATGAATGGAAGATAGAAGAAAGAATTAGTGAAAGGCAGGTGTACGCTTCAAACCTCTCAAGCAGGAGGCAGAATAGCTGGCTAAGAGCTCAGCTTCTGGAGCCTGACAGCCTGAGTTTAGATCTCAGCTTTGTCACATACTAGTGTGCAACTTGGACAAGGGATTTAACCTCTCTGTGCCTCGGTTTCCCGATCTGTCTAATGGGGATGATAATATAACACCTAGTCCATAGGATTGTTGTGAGGACTAGATGAGTTAACATTCATAAAGTGCTCAGAACAGTGCCTGGTACATAATAAGCCTCAATATATATTTGGTAGCTTAAAAACAACCAACCAACCAACCAAGGTATTTTGACTCCAAATCCAGCATTCTCTCTCTACACCATGTTTTGTAGAGCTGTATAGTTTCCAAATGACTAACATATTCATGAATTTATTTTATCTTTCTATCATTTTTCTATCTTTCCCTGTGAAACGAGCAAGAAATAATGATATAATAGTTTTTTTGGCTGTGCTGCACGGCATGCAGGATCCTAGTTCCCCGACCAGGGAACCTGTGCCCCCTGCAGTGGAAGCACAGGGTCTTAACCACTGGACCACCAGGGAAGTCCTCAAGAAATAATTATTGTCCCCATTTTACAGAGGAGAAAACTGAGGCTAGGCACAATGGCTCAAGACCACACAAAAGCTTGGTTAAAATAACCTGACTTCAAATCAGTGATTCTGTCCATGATTCCACAGGTAACTCTCTCCCCTAGATCTAGCCTGAAACAGGAAAAAAAATAAAATAAAATCAGAGACTGGCAGAGATTCGCAGAAGCCCTAAAAACATCAGTCTCTCCCATTTTCAGGATTTGGAAATCCACTTAATTTTCGCCAATCATGGGCTGTCATTGTATACAAAACAAATGTTGCTGAGACTTTAAGGGCAAGGAAATCTCCCACAGATTCAAGAGTGATGGATCCAAGGCTGCAAATGTCTGGGGAGCTCCCTGTTGACCAAAGCCCTCTCCTCCTCAAAAGCAGCTGTTATGGGCCCAGAACTGTGCCAGGTGCATGGCAGTAGGGAGAATGCAGTGAGTTCTTCCCACAAGGTCCTCTCTTTGGTCCAGTTTGGAGGGTGGAGACAGAATCTTCCTGGGGCTAAGCTTGTCAACTGCCTGCTTTCAGATGCCCTGGGTAGGCGTGAGAATTGGATTTTGTTTTAAGTGACCACAATGCTAACCAGGCAACTTGAGTCCCAGAAGTTACCGAGGGGAGAAGATGTGGAGGTACGAATAGGATGAATGAGTTTTTTTGTTTGTTCCCTCACTCGTTTATTCATTGCATCCTCATTTATTGTGCCCTTAACCTAGAATGGTGATCCCAGAATCCTATGCCTTTATTCACTTTATTATTTAAATACGAGATTTAAACCAACACCCTTGCAATTCTTCCTGATCCAGTAATAACCACCATTTATTAAGCATCTACTACGAGCAGGCATAGCACATGCATAACCCTTCAACGTAAGCATTATTATCCCCACATACAGATGAGACCGTGGAAACTCTTGAGAAGTCAGGTGACAGGCCCAAGGTCACACAGCTAAGAAAAGAAGGTCAGGATTCAAACCCAGGTGGGCCTGATGCCAAAGCTCAGGCTGTGGTTGAAATTTTAAAATTTGAATACTTGAGTCATTAAAAAGAATCCCTGTAACATACATCTAAGATACAAGGTGTAATAATAAAATGACTGCCTGTGGCTCCACAACTCAATGGAGAAATAGAACATTCCCAGCATCGTCCAGGTGCCTTGTGTGTCTGGCCCCTATTGCATCCCTCTGCTTCCCCCCACTCTGACCCCGCAACCAAGGTAACCACTGTCTAAATTTGGGGTCCATTAGTCCGTTGTTTGCATGCCTTTTGTTGCTTTATGTTGTTTTACCACATGCATTTGTGATAAATAAGTATGAAGATAAACCGTTTAGTTTTGAACTTTACATAAATGGTTTACAGTATGTCTTCTATGGCTTGCTACCTTCTATAAGCTTCTAAGATTCACCCAGTTGATATATGTGGCTTTATTTATTTCCACTGCTGTGAAATTCCATTGTTTGAATATACCACATTTTATTTATCCAATTTCCTGTAGGATATCTAGGTCATTTCTAGTTTCTTTCTTTCTTTAAAAATTTTTTTGCTATTACAAACAATACTACAAAGAAAATTCTTTTTTTTAAATTGAAGTATAGTTGGGACTTCCCTGGTGGTCCAGTGGTTAAGAATCGGCCTTCCAATGCAGGGGATGCGGGTTCAATCCCTGGTTGGAGAACTAAGATCCCCCATGCCGTGGGGCAGCTAAGCCCGCGCACCACAACTACTGAGCCCACGTTCTCTGGAGCCTGCATGCCACAAATGGAGAGCCTGCATGCTGCAACTACTGAGCCCACATGTCACAACTAGAGAGAAGCCTGTGCGCCACAACTAGAGAGAAGCCTGCCCTCCACAACGAAATATCCCACGTGCTGCAACTAAGAGCCGGTGCAGCCAAAAACAAAATGAATAAATAAATATTAAAAAAAAAATTGACGTATAGTTGATTTACAATATTGTGTTAGTTTCAGGTGTACAGCAAAGTGATTTGGTTATATATATGTATCTATATCTATATCTATCTATCTATATATAGATATATATATTCTTTTTTTTTGATTCTTTTCCATTATAGGTTATTACAAGATATTGAATGTAGTTCCCTGTGCTATACAGTAAACCCTTGTTGCTTATCTATTTTATATATAGTGATATGTATCTGTTAATCCCATATTATTAATTTATCCCTCCCCCTCCCCTTCCCTCTTTGGTAACCATAAGTTTGTTTTCTATGTCTGTGAGTCTGTTTCTGTTTTGTAATTAAGTTCTCTTGTACTATTTTTTAGATTCCACATACAAGTGATATCATATAGTATTTGTCTTTCTCTGTCTGACTTAACTTCACTTAGTATGATAATCTCTAGTCCATCCATGTTGCTGCAAATGGCATTATTTCACTCTTTTTTTAATGGCTGAGTAATATTCCATTGTATATATATACCATATCTTCTTTATCCATTCATCTGTTGATGGACACTTAGGTTGCTTCCATGTCTTGGCTATTGTAAATAGTGATGTTATGAACTTTGGGGTGAATGTATCTTTTCCAATTATGTTTTTTTCAGGATATATGCCCAGGAGTGGGATTGCTGGATCATATGGTAACTCTATTTCTAGTTTTTTAAGGATCCTCCATACTGTTCTCCATAATGGCTACACCAATTTACATTCCCACCAACAATGTAAGAGAGTTCCTTTTTCTCCACACCCTCTCCAGCATTTATTATTTGTAGACTTCTTAATCATGGCCATTCTGACTGGAGTGAGGTGATACCTCATTGTAGTTTTGATTTGCATTTCTCTAATAATTAGCGATGTTGAGGATATTTTACGTGCCTGTTGCCCATCTGTTATGTTATGTCCTCTTTGGAGAAATGTCTATTTAGGTCTTCTGCCCATTTTTTGATAGGGTCATTTGTTTTTTTGATATTGAGCTGTATGAGCTGTTTGTATATTTTGGAAATTAAGCCCTGTTATCTCTTCATTTGCAAATATTTTCTCCCATTCTGTAGGTTGCCTTTTCATTTTGTTTATGGTTTCCTTTGCTGTGCAAAAGCTTATACTTTTGATTAGGTCCCATTTGTTTAGTTTTGCTTTTATTTCTTTTGCCTTGGGAGACTGACCTAAGAAAATATTACTATGATTTATGTCAGAGAATGTTTGCCTATGTTCTCTCCTAGGAGCTTTATGGTGTCATGTCTTATATTTAAGTCTTTAAGCCATTTTGAGTTTATTTTTGTGTATGGTGTGAGGGAGTTTTGTAACTTCATTGATTTACATGTGGCTGTCCAGCTTTCCCAACACCACTTGCTGAAGAGACTGTCTTTTCTCCATTGTATATTCTTGCCTGCTTTGTCAAAGATTAGTTGACCGTAGGTGTGTGGGTTTATTTCCAGGCTCTCTATTCTGTTCCACTGATCTATATGTGTTTTTGTGCCAATACCACGCTGTTTTGATTACTGTAACTTTGTAGTATTGTCTGAAGTCTGGGAGGGTTATGCCTCCAGCTTTGTTCTTTTTCCTCAGGATTGCTTTGGCAATTCTGGGTCTTTTGTGGTTCCATATAAGTTTGAGGATTATTTGTTCTAGTTCTGGGGAAAATGTCATGGATACTTCGATAAGGATCACATTAAATCTGTAGATTGCTTTGGGTAGTATAACCATTTAAACTATATTAATTCTTCCAACCCAAGAGCATGGGATATGCTCTTCCCATTTCACTGAATCTTTGTTGATTTCCTTTATCAATGTTTTATATATAGTTCTCAGCATATAAGTCTTTCACCTCCTTGGTTAGACTTATTACTAGGAATTTTTTTTTTTGGATGCAATTTTAAACAGGATCTTTTTTTTTTTTTACTTTCTTTTTCTGATATTTCATTGTTAGTGTAAAGAAATGCCACAGACTTCTGTATATTAATCTTATATGCTGCTACCTTGCTGAATTCATTTATCAGTTTTAATAGGTTTTTGTGTGGAGTCTTTAGGGTTTTCTATATAGAGTATCATGTTATCTGCATATAATGAAAATTTTACCTCTTCCTTCTGATTTGGGTATCTTTTATTTCTTTTTCTTGTCTGAGTGCTGTGGCTAGGACTTCCAATATTGTGTTGAATAGAAGTGGTGAGAGTGAGCAACATTATCTTGTTCCAGAATTTAGCAGGAAGGCTTTCAGCTTTTTACTGTTTAGTATTATGTTGACTGTGGGAGAAAATTCTTGATCATGACCTCTGGTGCACCAGCAAGGGTTGTGCATGTACAGGGTGGAATTGCAGGACTGGAGGGCCTGTATGTGGTGCCTTACTCAATATATCCAAAAAAATAGTTGTACAAGTTTACTTTGGAGCCTATAAGCTAGAGCAGTGTCTTTCCAGGGGTCAGTGCTGGCTTTAGGAAAGGGGGTTCCAGGGTGTTGACAAACTGGTAAGCCCTGAGATTAACCTTGGGAAATTCCTACCTCTAAGTGTGGCAATTCACAAAGGAGTGAACAAACTTGATAGTTTATCTCCAGAGCTGAGCTTCTGAGGTTGGAAACGATCGCTCAGTTACTAGTTAACATCCCAGGAGACAGGATCCTCCTATAGGACACAGGAGAACCAAGAGAACTTGAGATGATCTCACCACATCTCAGGGGACTTGGCATCTTGGCCAGAGCATGTGGGCTTGGAGCATTTCTTAGTCGTGTACCCTCTGGTGGCAGAATCCAAGTTTGTCAGCCTTGGATTCAAGGCCATAGGATGGACTGACTGGAGGCAGCTAGGTCCTGGTTGGAGTTTTGATCCTTTCCCTGCTTGTACTTATTTCCACCAATATTCATTTTCCTTCTTTTAAATTAATGATTATGTAATAATTCAGAGTTCAAAATTCAAAGTATAAAATTATACAAGGAACAGTCTTGCTCTCACTCTTGACTCCCACTTGCCCAGTCCCCCTCTGAAAGGTAATTGCTTTTATCCATTTTCCATGCATCCTTCCAGAGTTTTCTTTATGTACAAGCAAAAATGAACATAAAGTCTTATCTAAGCCTCCTGTTATAGAAGAGATAGCATATTATTCCCATGATTCTGCCATTGCCTTTTCATAGCATCTCAGCTATCTATTCCCTGTCATTACATAGAACATTTTATTGTTATTTTAAAAAAATACCTATGCAGTATTCTATTATATTCCACAGTATTTATTTATCATGTGCTATGCACCAGTCTCTAGCTGAGTGCTGGGGTTAAAATGATTAATCAAAACAGGCCCACTTCAATAGAAGTTAATTAAAAAAAACAAACAAGCCCTGCCTCAGGGACACTACAGTCTAAGGGCAAACAGACAAACAATTATGATAAAATACTGCAGGAGCTCTTCCTTCCAAAAATATTTCTCCAGTCCCAACCACTTGTCAGGCATTGCTCTGGGCACGAGGGAGACGGTGGTGAATAAAACCGATGAAAATCCCTGCCCCGTGGCACTTCCATCCTAGTGGAGCTACTGTTCTGGCACTGTGATAAGGGGGGCTGGGGGGGCACATGGTGGGGTCCCTAACCTGGTCTTGGTATCAGGGAATCCTTACTGAAGGAAATGATGCTTTAGCTGGTAACTAACAGCTAAGGAGGAATTGGCCTGGTGAAGGACCAGAGAGGGGCCAGAGTTCCCAACAAAGGTCCCCCTGCCAGGCAGGGCGGGGAGGTGAGAGGCATCCCTGGGGACTGAGAGAAAGTCCTCCGTTTGCAGCATCGAGAGAGACTGTGGCCAGAGCTGAGCCCTGGCAAGCAGGCAGTGGCTGGCGGTCGTGGGCCCTTGTAGGTCACAAGAAGAACTTGTCCTCTGGAGGCCACTGCGATGGCTGCCATGTGGAGTGGCTAGGAAAGAGGGACAAGAGGGCAGATAGGGGCTCGAGGGGAGGGAAGTGTGGTCTAGGCAAGGCTTGTGGTCGGCTGGACCCGTTGGAGCAGAGGATGAGGGGAGAAGGAAATGAATGCAAGACAATGACGAGGGGGTGTTGACAGGACTTGGTGGGATGTGAGTGGAGAGAGAGGAAGCCTCAGTCTCCTCATCTGAAAAATGAGGCCAACGGCCTCCTCCGTGGGCTGTTCTGGAGGATTCACTGATATGAGGAGGGCTCTTGGCAGTGTTTCTGTCCCCTCACTGCCAGCACCCCTTCACCTGGTTTCTTGTTTGCTCCCCTCCAAGCCTATGAGCTTAGTTACAATTTTTCTGTACTTCAGCAAGGGAAACCTACTGTCTGATCTTCTAAGCCCTTGCTTCCCCCATGCCCCCGACAGGCGTGCACAGAGTGCCCTGGTACAGGCCGCTGCCCTCTACTGGGACGAAACTTCCTGCCTTGCCTGTCCGCCGCCTCCAGCACACACCGCAGAGGGAGCCTCCAGGTGCACATGCAGCAGGCCTGGCCTCACGTGGGTCCACTGTCGCAGCTGTGTCTGCTGAGCGCGGCAACTAGTTTTGGGTGTTGCTGCCAGCGTGGCTGCTTTGAGGCTGCCATTGGACTGTGCGCTCCTGGGAACAAGACCACATTGTGGGTACCCGCCACGTGCCTGACTGCGGCATCTGCCTGTGGCTGTGGATGGTGCAGTGGGAGCCCCTGCTGAGCAGGAGCAAATGCAGAAACAGCATTTCCCCAAATCCCCTTGTGCAGTATGGCACCCAGTAGGGCCCGGCCAGGTTTATTTGGCGAGAAGATCTGGGTTTGTTTTTCTCCAAGCCCCATGGGCGTGTGCTGCCCAGAGCCCTGGCCTGATCATTCACTAGCAGCGTGGAGCTGCCCCTCAGAGCAGGGCTGTGGTGGGTAGAGGAGCAGCCTGGTTGGAGCAGTCTTGTTCATCTGGGTCCTCTTCTCTGAAAGGATGCTGAGGACAGGGCCCTGGGACATGCTGCCCCCCTCCTGCACCCCAGGCTCTAGTGGGCTCCCCTTGGCCCGGAGTTACAGCCCCACATCCTGCCTCTCTCTGCCAATACCTGCCCCTGCTGGCTGGGAACCGAGGGCCAGTCTCAGACTCAGGAGTGGGGGAGGGGGTGTGGAGCGGCCCACAGTGTTTTGGCTCAGTTCCATTTGCCCTGGAGATTGGTCACTAGCATGTCCCCTAGTCTTGATAGGAGGGATGCTGTGGGCCTCAGCTCCCCACTCTCCACTCCCATGTGAACATTCGGTCCTGGCTCCTGACTCCGGGGAAGATTCAAAGTGCGTGGTTTGGGGCTGGTGTTGAATCTCCATGTGGCTTTTGCAAAGACAGAACCTTTTATCTCCAAGCGGCCCAGGTGGGCCTGGCCAGGGCTCTGTCATTCTGGAGGGCACTGAAAACATAGTGCTTACTCAGGCACAGTTTCCTGGGTGCGTGCCACCTGCGCTCAGAAGGACCCCACGCTTGGTTTAATGATCCAGTGTCACCGTCTTGGAACTCTTCATGATTTTTGGACAAGGGGTGGGGCATTTTCATTTTGGACTGGGCCCTGCCAATTATATCACTGCTCCTATTTTACTTTTTGTTGTCTCTATCTTCCCTTTTATTATCTTTTGAATTTTGAACTATGGGGATATTGAAAAAAAAAAACTTTAAAAACTAAATACCACAAAAGATTAAAACAAAGAAAGACACACTTATTATTTGTTGTGCACATTTAGAATGGTCCCTACGTCCATTGCGGTGCACGAGCTGCTGCATACACACCCACGCACCACACATCCAATCCACAGTCCGACCGACTCCCAGGAGAGCCTGTGTGACGTGCAGGGTGCCACCCCATGAAGGACACAGAGACAAAGGCATGCTCCAGGCCACCTGCTCCTGTGTCAGGTCCATGCCGTTGCCCAGGATGAGCAATTCTTACTTCACAGCTGGGTGGGGAGAAGGGGTTCCCCAGACTCTCTTACTGACTCCCACCTCCCCTTTCCCCCTACCTCTGGGCATATCTTCAGTGTTAGATGACACTTGGAAGTCATAGGCTAACATCCCCAGCTCTGCTGGGAGCTCAGGGAAGGATACTTCTGTGTAGACAGGAGACTTCTGTGGTGGGCATGGATGTGGTCATGGGAGACCCTAGGAGGGTCATCTTGCCTATTCCCTTCAGGTTGGGCTCTATCTGTGTTGTTTATCGCCAGAAGAAAAGAAGATTATGGCTGTAGAGACTGCAGGGACAGAGACTCCGTGAGCTTTCCAGGCCCCTCTTCAAGTATTTGTCACTGATGCAGATTTCTTGCCTGAATCACTGATGCTGCAGTTTTTGCTCATCTCTCTGTAGGCTTAAGAAACTGGGATTTTCCTGCCCCACAAACGTCGAAGGGTTGACAATGCCCAGAGGCCGAGAACGAGCTTTGAGCATCTGCACAGGAAAACTGCAGCTCTTCATGGGCCCCTGGAGCTTCCGCTTTCTGCTCTGCTGGAAGGAAAGGAGCACTGCTGCCCTCTGGTGGCCAGTTGACAGAGACGCAAGGAGTCATCCATTGGGCGGGGTCCCCTTTGCTTTTCTCTGGGATAGCAGCTTTGAGTCCTCAGATAAATTAATCTTTTCACTGTTCCTGGAACACGAGTTTGTCCTCGATCTGGGGCCTTTGTCCTTGATGCAACCTCTCCTCAGAATGTTCTTTGTCAAGTTCAGGTGGCAGCCCCTTTCTCATTCTCTAGCCTTTGAGCCAATGTCACCTCCCCAGGGAAGCCTTCATGGACTACTTCGTCTGAAACAGCACCCAACTGTCCCTCTCTATCCCATTACCTTGTTTCACTTTGTTCAAGCACTTACCTGCTATTTGAAAATACCTGTTTAAATTCTGTGTTTCCTGCCTCTCTCCCTCGCCAGAATGTCGGATCCAGGAGAGCAAGGTTGGTTACATTTGTCACTGGACCTCAATGCATTGTACATAGTAGATACTCAAAAATACTTGTTGAAAGAATAGTAAATGTATCTCAACAAGAGCAACTGATATTCAAGCAGAGGTTCTGGTCCTCAAAACCACACTGATGTGGGCAGGGCACATGTGACTCCCATTTGACAGATGAATAAGCTGAAGCTCAAAGAGAGTTATGGGAGTTGCCTGAGCACCAGCAGGGAGAAATGCACCAGTCCCCGGTGGGTTTTTCCTGCGCTCCCTCAGTCCTGCATTCTGGAGGGGACAAACGGGAGTGTCCCCGGTCTGAACAGCTGCTGCCAGGGGTTGAGGTAGACCCTCACTCCCTGGCCCCGGTTACGAGGTAGCCTGAGCTGTACCCTTGTCCAAAGCTGTGCTGTGGCTCTTGGGGGGTGTGGTGGTTGGGCTGAGGAAGGCCAGTCCATAGGAGAATATAACAGGACTCCAGAGAGAGCAGCCTGTCTGCAGAGATGTGCGTTCTGGAGCAGGGGTGTGACTGGGAAGGGCATGTGGCAAGAAAGCTGGAGTCCACGAGGGAATTGTGACTCCTCTGGGGTTTGGCTGTGGCATCCGGGGTTTCATCCAGGCTCAAGGGCCCAGCCCCGGCCTCTCTACACTCAGCCTGAGGCAGGGCCGCCCTCTGGTTCTGGGTCCCGCGCAGATGTGAGGGATTCAGGGCTCTGGCCGCAGAGCCTGGACTGCCATCTGAGCTTCGGCGGGCAGTGGGGCTGTTGGGGGCCCAGGATGACCAGGCCTTGCGCATGCTCTGTCCCTGGGTGTGCAGAGCGGGAGTCTGGAAGGTCAGCAGCAGCTGCTCTTGGACTGGCCTTCTGGTGAGAGCTTGATGGAGTCTGTGAGGTAATTCTCTAAGACGCTTCGATACTGGAGAAGGAAAAGAGGAGTCAGCGTTTGCATACTGGCAGGCAGAGCCCCACCTGCCCTCTATTTCTTAATGGCCAATGGTGGTCGGGCTTTCTGTTCCCCCACCTTGTGCAGCTGGGAGACTGAGGCCCAGGGGAGGAAGTCTTCCCTGCCCCCTCCTTCCTCACCTCCTCCTCCAGCTCCTTCCCAGGAGCCCAGAGCAGGTGGGCGGCTGCGTTAGAGGCCCAGGTCTCCTGACCTCCAGCCAGGTCCGTAACTTGCCATTCTCCAGAGGGGACAACTGAGGTGACGTTTGCCCTCAGGCAGAGATGATGACGGCCCACTCCTCATTTCTGCAGGAAACCTCTCCCTGCAAACGTCCCCACACCCCAACCTTCTCTCACCATGCCCACCTCTCAACCTCCCACCATTCTCTGAACTTCCCATGTCCAGGGAACCCTCCCTAAAATAGACTCAATGTTTTTACTGGGCCTTTTTGCTTCTTTGCCCACCCTCCCAAAGTCTCCTGTCCCAACGATGTCCAGAGAAAGCCCCTTCTCGGTCTAGCAAGCCACTCCCCACCCCGCTGGCCACTCCTCACCTATGACCCACCCAGCTTGGTTCAAGGGTGAGGGCGGGGGAGGGCATCCTTCCTCAAGGAGATGGGTTCTACACACTGAAGGGTCTCTTCTTTGAGGGATCACATCTCTTTCCTTGGCCAAGGCTCCCCCCAGTCTCCGAGCTCCCAGCCTTCATGTTCTCCCGGCAGCTGGTGGTGTGTGTGAGGGTGAGTGGGTAAGTGGACATGCTGGTGTAGACCTGAGCTGGACAGAGCCCCCTGTGGGGCTGCCTGTCTCAAGTGCCCCTCTGAGGGGACAATTTCCAGAAGAGCGGTTGTGCCTGCACTGATTTTTTTCTCCTCCATGGCTCCTGGGCTCCGGCCATGGTGCCCAGCTGGTGAATGTCAACCAAACCCTTAGTGCCGGTGACTCTGGACCCCAGGAGGCTGTGTCAGACCTGCCTGCGGCACCCTCATGATGGTCACCCCCCAAGACACATGAGAAGGTCCCCTGATGCCCCATCACTCGCTGCCACCACCAGACAGCGAGCAGTAGGTTAGCCTGACAGCACAGAGCTCAGGGCACCGGGCCTGGGACCCAGCCCTTCTTCCCACTGTTTGCTTCTTGAAGAGCCCCCATTTCTCACCCACTGCCTGGTAGGGTGTCCGGGCCAGCAGAGCACCAGCTACCCTTAGTCAGCCTGGATGATGGGCCTTGAGTAGCCCTCAGCAAATTCTTTGGCGCTATTAGAATTTTATTTGTTATATATATATATTTGCATTAGGAAAGATTAGTGTTGGGGAGTGGGGGGCAGTGTCTCCCAATGAAAGCCTGGCCCCCTGGGGATGTCTCCACACCCCAGTTCCATCTTCCCCTGCGCTGGGGAGGATCCTAGCCCACTGCTTGCCGACCTGGCCCCGCGCACCACAGGCCTTCCCCAGCCCTTCACCCTGAAGGAGCAGAGTCCTTCCCTGAGGTGCCTGAGGCTCCTTCCCCCAGCACCGCCCAGGTCTGCTGTGCGGGCTCGGGGCTGCACCGCCCGGGACACCATCCAGTCCTCCAGTTGGCCCCATCTGCAGGGCCCGCTCACTCCCCTGAGCTGGTTGTAGTTAAAATCCTGACACGTCTGAGCCTCACAGGGAGGGACAAGGAGAAGCAGAGCATTACTGTTTAAGTCCCGTTCTAAGCTGACTGATCCGCTTCTCCCAGAAAGACAGGCTTTTGAAAAGATTCTCTGATTTTTGTACTTTCCTGGTCCCCCTCTCACCATAAACATCAAAGAGACCTTGCCTGGGATCAGGAACTTTCCTAGCTGGGTCTTTTGGACCCAGGGGGCAGGGCCTGTTGATTCATCACCCCTGGGTATGCCTCACCCTCACGTCCACAGAAGGCCCAGCTGGGATCATGAACAGAGCCCGTGCCTTGTCCTCGATGCCAGCCTTTGGGAGGGAGAGTCTAAGCTGAGGGCTTTCTGAGCTGCTTTGCACTTTATCCAAGGAACAAACAGTGCTGCCTTTGAAGGTGTGAGAAATGCCCTCGTTCATTACACCGGCAAAACCTGAGGTCTTCATGCCAGCTCTCTTCACCCAATAATAGTCACATCCTCCCCAGGTCCAAGTCAGCTCTGAGCTCTTCCCATTTATGACATCATTTCACTCGATAATGGCATCATCTCGCTCCTCAGGTTTCCTGCAAACCTTCCAAGTCACTGGCAGTCCATAATTAGATTTCCTGTGTAATTCTTTTCTCCAGACCCCAGTCGTCTTAGCAAGTATGTGCATGTCTAACTGTAAAGTAACACCATAGTATCCTAATGCATCATTTCAGTGGGGATGTGACTGTGGGAGTCTGTCCCTCCAAGCCTGGTCACCTCATAACCCTGACTTTAGATCCTACATCCTGACGACTTCATAAAAGTCCTATAATTTCACTAAGCTTACCTGCCTGTCAGCCTGCTTCCCTCCCGGACGTGGCAAGTTTGCCTTTCTCTAATTAATCCAAAAGGAACTGGGCCTCCATGCTGCAGCTCACGCCGGGCCTGACCAGCCCCAGCAGGGTTGGTATTGCCAACTTGGTAAGAGCAAAATCCCGTCATCCCAAATCCCCCAAAGCAGGTGGGTGTCCCTTCTTTGATTATGAGGGCATTCTTAGTCATATTTTGGAATAACTAAATATCCTAATCCTTGAAGGTGGCTAGATTGGGAAACTAAAGTAACTAACTACCTTCTCTCCTTTCAAAATGTAAAGCGAGTACCTTGTCTGGTGCTCTACCTGTAAGCTGCTGTTTCCATCCAGAGCTCACGGAGGAACTCAGACATTCCAAGGAACCTCAAGGAACCCCAAATGCCATGTGCTCCATTGCCTCCTCCTCTTGGGAAACTTTTGCTTTCCCCTCTCTTTTCTATCTTGGTCTATAGCATCACTAATCAATCATCCCTCCGTTTGCCAAGCTAGAAACCTCGGTATCAATCTCAACAGCTCCTGATTCCTTCTCTCCTACATTTGATAATCATCAACCCCTGATGGTTCTCCCTCCAAAGTCTCTTTAATCTATACCGTCCTTGCCATCTTCATCTTCTCATGTCCGGACCTTCTGAACCACACATCAAGCCCATCCTCCCTGCAGCATGAAACTTCCCTGCTGAAAGCCCTTAGCCATAGCTTTCATTTAAAAATAGCTACCTTTTATTTAATGCCTTCTCTGTGCTACCATATTATTTTATTTAGCCCTGGCAACAACCCCATGAAGAAGATACTATTACTTGTACTTTAAAGGGAAGGAAGTGATGGCTTAGGGGAGGCTGTATGACTTGTCAGGGACACAGTGAGTAAGAGGTAGAGCCAGGATTTAAGCCAGACCCACCCGGATTCAGAGCCCAGCTCTTCCCACCCCAGGCTGCGGCTCCCTCCTTATTCTAGCAGCACCTCTCACATCTTCCTCTCCAAATACTCTGGGCTGGTGTGAATGAGCACATGACCTCCCTGGGAAGGAGGGGAGAGGTACTTGTAGGAAATGTCCCTGAAAACTCCTGTTTGATTTTAAAGTATAGATTTGGAAACTCCAGTTTCACCTTAAAAATCCATGTGAGTTTTTACATTCTGTGCTCTAGTAATTATGTTTATTTTAGGGTGAAATGTTTCGCTTTCAGATTTCTGAATAATAGAGACATTGCTGGAAGATGCGCCCTGCCGGCCTCCAGGTCCCGACTGGGCCCCTGTGTGCCCTGGGAGTCTGGCAGCGGGTCTAGAGGTCATGGGCCTACAGCATGAAGTCCAAGGTCTGGTTGGGGCTCACCAGGCCTTCATGGTCTGGTGCTGTTGGCCTTGAGAGCCCCATCGCTCACCTCGGCCCTGCGGCCCCACTTCCCTCCATGCCACGGTTCTTCCTCTTACAGACAGAGCCCACAGTGATCCCTCACATGAGCCCTGTGGACTCACGCCTGGGCCTCTGCGACGCCCTTCTCTCCGCCCTTCTGCGGCTCTTGCTCATGCCTTCAACGGCCTACCATGTCCTCCATGCTAACTGCATATGAGCTTTCAACCTCCAACTCACACGCCACCTCTCTGGGCAGGCATCCTTGCCCACCCTCGCCACCAGCACCTCTGAGCCACCTCGATGCCTTGGCCATGTCCCCTCCCCGCCCCAGCCCATGGCACTTACCTCACTCCATGACAGTCTACTTGTTTTCTTTTTTCTTTTGTAAATCTGTATTTTTTGTCTTTTCCATTATGGCCTATTACAGGATATTGAATATAGTTCCCTGTGCCATACAATAAGACCTTGGTGTTTCTCCATTCTATATATACTAGTTTGCATTTGTTAACCCCAAACTCCCAGTCCTTCCCTCCCCTCCCCCCTCCCCCCGCTTGGCAACCACAAGCCTGTTCTCTCTGCATGACCTCCTATTTTGGATGCCTTACTCCTTTACCTGACCGTGGGGCCACCGAGGTCCACATCTCCAGCCCTAGCCTGACAACTCAAGAATGTTTATGGGATGGCATTATTTCCATCTTATGAGGAAATTGAGGCTCAGAGAAGTCATATGTCTTGCCCAGGGGTCCACTTGAAAGCATGTGGGCGGGATCAAACCCAGGTCAGTCTGACTGCGGGTATCACACCCGTGACTGCCAAACTTCTCATCCGTAAATTTCCCCCATCATTGTGAGGGACTGACATGGGGTCGCCAATCCATTCTTTTGCCAAGTAAGGACAATGGAAAAAAAAACAAGCAGACAAACTACCATCCACTAACATCACTGTGTCATAAAAGTGACACAGCAGGAAGGACATAGTTTCAAGAATGAAGGACACTCCTTCTCCAGAAAGGACAGAGGCAAACTACACACAGACACTGGCTGGCTGTGGGCTGATGGAGCTTCCCTGCGACTAAGCACTTGGCGATCACTGCACTGTGTTTGTGGAGGATCAGTGATCACGTATCACCCTATGAGGTCAAACAGCACCCCTCACCTTCCAGGGAACGGCATGAGCAGGCACATCTGTGTTACCGACTGTGTGATAGAGCAGCACTTCTTGACCATGTGCTAGAGAGAGCCGCCCCTCTGCTTCCTTTTAACATGACACAGTGAGGGCTGGAGGCCAGGAGGGGAAGCATTAATAATAGCGCATGGGGGCAAACTCTGAGATTAAGGCAATGGGGTGTAAGGATGGCAAGCTCGAGCCCTCTCCCTGGGCAGCTGCTAGGGGTGGCTGCTGTCCCTCTCCGTTGTGGACAACCCGCAGGGCAGGGCCAGGCAGACCCTGTGACAGCAGGCCCTTCCACAGAGGGGAGCCCTCCGACTGCCCATCCTCATTCGCTCCTTTCCTCAATTCAGAATCACTGCCGTGATGACCTTCTCCCCATTTCTAAGAAGCCCACCTTGATTGCATATGGCAGAATAATGAAACATGCTGAGCCCCTCCCCGTGCCAATCTCTCAGGGACACTCTTCAGAGTTTCTGAACTCTCTATCAGAATGGCATTAAAACCCTGCTAATACTTCCAGGTGGCCTTCCCTGGTCTCCCCCTTCTCTCCCCTGCCGTGTGGGCTGCGTGTCCCTCCTCTGGGGCCCCATCACCAGTCCTTGCCCACCATACAGAGCCTGCCCTACAGCCACTCCTGGGCCGATCTGTCTCCCTTACGAGAGCAAGGGACCCCGGAGCCCTGGACGGGACCTGACACACGTGACATGCTCAACACATGCTTGTTGAGAGACTGCACCAAGTGGTCTACATCTAGCCATCATTTTGATTGGAGGAGGACAGCAACTCCCGCAGGCTTCATTATTCCACTTGGACCAATACTTGGCACCTTGGGGCTTCTCTCCCATCAGTGGGGACTGAACTAGAGCATTACTTCTCAAACTCTTACTAAATTAGAGTCTCCAGGGGTGAGGTATAGAACTGTTATTTTTTAGAAACTCCACGAATGATAATCAGCCGGATTGAGGGACCACAGATGATGGATTCTAAGAAAGCTTTATGCCTCTGGCATTCTGTGATTCCAGAATTGGAGTACTGTTGAGCCCATTCAACAACTAATTAATTAAGATGATGAGCAATCCTGTCCCACCCACGTCTCTCCCGATATATACTTTTCTGGACGCTCCTGAGTTCCCCCATCCTAGGGGGCAGCCCTGGCAGGTGCCACTCACCCTTGACAGAGCCCGACTGGCCAGCATCTCGAAGGCTTGTACCACATTGATGTCATTCTTGGCACTGACTTCAAAATAGGGAATATCCTTCTCTTTACACCAGTCTTGGGCTACCTCCTGCGGCACCTGCATGAGGGGAAGAAATGATCACTGTTCCTGTGTCCCCATCCCCACCATGATTATCACCATCACCACAGCCCCACCTTCCCCACCACCACTCTCATTTATTGAGAACCTTCCATGTGTCTGTAAGTTTACAGGTGTTATTATTATTTTTTAAATTAATTAATTAATTAATTTATTTATTTTTGGCTGCGTTGGGTCTTCGTTGCGGCACATGGGCTTTTCTTTAGTTGCGGCGAATGGGGGCTACTCCTCGTTGCGGTGTGTGGGCTTCTCACTGCAGTGGTTTCTCTCGTTGCGGAGCACGGGCTCTAGGCACACGGGCTTCAGTAGTTGCGGCTCGCGTGCTCAGTAGTTGTGGCGCACGGGCTTAGTTGCTCCACGGCATGTGGGATCTTCCCGGACCAGGGCTCGAACCCGTGTCCCCTGCATTGGCAGGCAGATTCTTAACCACTGCGCCACCAGGGAAGCCCCACGTGTTATTTTTTAACATAAGCCAATGAAGTGGCTATTGTTAGCTCCATTTTACACACGAGGAGACCGAGGACTGGAGTGTGTGGGGCTGAGCAGGGCTTGAATACAGGCTTGGCAGAATTAGAGCCCTCTGCACTATCCCATCTTCTTAAGGTCTACACTAGGAGCTTCTTACTGCCATTGACTCCTTCCTCAGTCCCTTCAAAGGGAGGTGGACATAACAGACACTAGCCAGGGAGGGAGGGCTTCCTTCTCCTGAGCTGGCTGACCAGGCCCACGCTGCTGGGCAGAGACTCAGGTCCCTGTTAACCCTTCTTCCCCAGGGTAGCGTCTTTGGAACAGTTGGTAAGCTCCCACTCTGGGCCAGATACTAGGTTAGACATCTGATCATATTAACTCACTTAATCCTCTAACAACCTTGTGAAATGGGTCTTTTTAGCTTCACTTTATAGATAAGAACACTGAGCCTCAGGGAGGTTCCGCAGCTTGCCTCAGATCACACAGCTGAGAAAGGCAGAACTTGGGTGCAGCCACAGCTCAGTGCTCCCATGGCATCTGCGCTGCCCCCTTCAGGGCACTGCACAAGAATTGTGCTGCTGTTCTGTCTCTCCCACCGGACTGCAGGTTTCTTGAACTCAGGGTCAGGACTTTTAGCTCTTGGCCTGGCACCATGAGCCACTCAGTACAGGCTGAATGAATACGTCTCTACCCAAATGCAAACGCCAGTCACAGTTTGAGGATGTTAGATTGGAGAATGTTCTGGCAGCCCTGTGGGTTACTTCCAAAGACAATTGGTTCAACTGAGTTTAGTCTAATCAATTATTTTGGGGAAGAGGGAATGACCATATATTGATATTTGCTGTGCCTGATGCTTTATAACCATTATTTCACTTTAAGGGAGCCAAGGTTTTTCTCCTGGAGAAAGAATCATTCTGCCCCTTTCCCTGAACCCAGGGCAGCCAGGGGGAGATCTGAGACTGTTCCTTGTCAAATTGTCTCCTGCAGGTTCTGGGAAGTCTAGCTTACTGGGATTAAAGGAACCATCACTGTCCCCTGTCTCTTTGGCCTTTGCTGTCCTGGCCTCAGGAGTGGCAGCAGGGCCCAGGGGCTCATGGCTCTCTTACACAAAGCCTCTGTTGTCCAGTGGCATTGCTCTGGTATTGTGAGGCTCGCTTCCTAAGACTGGAGGGGAGAAACTGGGGTCAGCTAAGCAGTCTGCCCTTTGGGGAGCCCGGATGACACCTCTGGCCCCCCACGCTCAGTCTCCCCGGAGCTGCTGCACTTGAGCAGAGCAGGGAGAGAGTCCAGGCCCTGGTCTTGGCCTCTGATCTCTAAGGTCCTCCTGCCTTTTGGGGCGAGGGGCCCCCGAACTGGCCACGACTGCTCTCTTCTGTGGAGCATAGATGTCCCTGGTCTGGTGAGCATCCAAGAACCCTCACAGCTCCGGGAAAATCCTGAACTATTTGGATGAAGAATCAAGGATGGCCACATGGCTGATTATTATTTTCCTCACTAGTAATACACAAATAAATAATCATTAGAAATTAACAGGTTATCATAATACCTTGATGGCATCTTTGGAATCCCAAAGGTTTTGCATCTTTTAAAGTTCTTTAAAAGACCTTAGGGTGGGCTTCCCTGGTGGTGCAGTGGTTAAGAATCCACCTGCCAATGCAGGGGACACGGGTTCGAGCCCTGGTCCGGGAAGATCCCACATGCTGCGGAGCAACTAAGCCCGTGCGCCACAACTACTGAAGCCGGTGTGCCTAGAGCCCGTGCTCCGCAACAAGAGACGCCATGGCAATGAGAAGCCCGCGCACCTCAACGAAGAGTAGCCCCCACTCGCCACAACTAGAGAAAGCCCACACGCAGCAATGAAGACCCAATGCAGCCAAAAATAAATAAATAAAATAAAGAAAGAAAGAAAAGAAAAGAAAAAAAGTTAAAAAAAAAAGACTTTAGGGCAAGGACTGGACTTACCCTTCTTATTGCTCCCCCTTCTTTATATCCTACCGCCACCCCACGGCCACCAGCTAATGAGCATTTTTCTGGGCACATCATTGGTGCTCAGGAGTTGCAGTAAAAATGGAAGTAAATTGCAATGAAGTCAAGTGCCTCTGATTCTCCAAGAGGCAGGGAGATTCTTCATATGCTATGGCATAAGAAGCTGAAGCCCAGACTGGTGCCCAAGGTCACCCAGAGACAAAGCTAGGAAGACAAGCCCACATCTACAGCCCGATGACCTCTCTGTCCCTTCTCTACCACTGACAGTGACTGGGCCTGCCCAGAGTCCGGTTATGACAGACATTTTCTCTCACTTCTCCCGGCTCATTCTCTGTCTGGTTTTTATGGAGTGATTAAATACACACTCTAGAATGTCAGTTGAGATTGTGTTGCAAATTAACATTCCTTTTATATCCCCTCACCTCTCCCACTCAACCTCAGAATGTCGCCCTGTGAAGAAAATGACCCACACAGCACTTTTCCCTTCCAATTCTAGTTACAGCTTCATGATTTTAAAAATCATCTTGTCTTCTTTTATTTATAAAATAACAGCTATTTATAATTTAGGCTCTGACTGTGGAAATAAACTCAGGGTGTCAGCCGTGGGGACATGGGAAGTATGAAAATTTTGGAAGTGTTACTTCCATTGATTTTGTTTTGGCTGACAATATACTATTAACATTTTACTTTCCCTGTTACAATTTGGCTTGTTCATCAGAGGTCAAATGTTTGACAAAATTAGTCCACTTTGCGGACTTTTATTTATGATGCTTTTCCATCTCACATGCATTTAATTAATTAATTTGTTTGTTTGTTTTTTTGCCTTTGGCTGCGCCGCATAGCATGTGAGATCTTAGTTCCCCAACGAGGGAACAAACCTGTGCCCCCTGCAGTGGAAGCGCGGAGTACTAACAACTGGACTGCCAGGGAATTCCCTAATATGCATTTATTTATTCTTTTTTCTTTTTTTTTTAACATCTTTATTGGAATATAATTGCTTTACAATGGTGTGTTAGTTTCTGCTTTATAACAAAGTGAATCAGCTATACATATACATATATCCCCATACCTCATATGCATTTAAAATGATCAATTGTGTGTGTTAAGATTAGTATGTCAGATACATCTTAAACCAATCAAAAATAATGAAGAAAACATAATCCCAATGTTATGAATCAGCAGTAAGTCAGAAACTGCCTGAGTGTAGAGCAAAGAATGCACATCCTAGTGAATAAATTCTTCGTAGCATAGATGCTAGCAGAACTGTTCTTTCTAATAAACTAATTTTTTTTCACTTTTACCTTGTGTAGAAGGAGTAGGGGTTTTAAGAAAAATCTAAGTCAGCAATTTCTTTAAAATTATCCTGGTGAGGTATTGATTGATTGATTGATTGTGGTAAAATATACGTAAACATAAAATTTACCATTTTAACTATATTTAAGTGTACAGTTCAGTGGCATTAGTACATTCACATCATTGTGTAACCATCACCACTGCTCATTTCCACAGCTTTTTCATCATCCCACATCTAACATATATGTTTTAAATATTCATTTTCTCTTTGTTAAGTAGGAAGAGCTTCCCTGTCTTCCCAGCCCACACCTCGGAGGTATTAAATTAAGGAGGGGAACAGTCACTTCCACGTATTAAGATTGCCATGTGCTTTATAGGCATCATTGCCTATAATCCTCAAACAACCTCATGAAATCTGAGTCTGGTCTCTATTTCACAAAGAAGCTGGAACTGGCCAAGGACACACACGAATTTGAGCCCAGAGAAGGGGCTCCTTCCGGTGGCCCTCAGCTCTTATCCACTCAAGCCTGTGCGAGCGGGGACTGTCTCCAGACTGGCTCTCCAAGCCCAGGGTGTGCCTCTCAGCGACTGGCGGCATCCTCTGCTGGGTCTGTGCCGTTTGCGGGCAGCCGCTTCCCAGCCTCACCTCTGGCTCCACGATCCTGGGTCTCTGGATTGAAGTCCCTCTGCTCTCCCCACTTCCAGTTCCTCCTCTCCACTTCCCTGTGCTCATCTCATGGCTGCGAGCACTTCTTCACCTCTGTTCCTCCTGCTCTGCCTTCCTTCAAGCCCTTCGCTTGTCACCCTCTCCAGTGCGGGTTATTTCCACATCCTACTCAGTACAGACCCCAGAGACCTGGTTGGGCTTGCCTGGGTCTTTGCTACTTCTTTCAAACTTTTATTCTTCCTCTCTCTGCAGAACAAAGCTCATCCTCCTGCAGCTGGGATTGGACCCCCTCTACCCCTCTGAGTCATCACCTATGCCTCCCATCCTGCCAGGTACCCCCTGATTCACTGAACACTTGCAATCTCGTGAAACTTCCTCTGCACGCAGCCCCCAACGCTCACGAGAGCCTCACACTTCCTTCCCCTGCAGCCGTCTTCACCTTCTCTCCACTCAGCCTCTCCTTCCCAGGCCCAGACCCAGGGCCTCCATTGTCTGGTCTCCTTTCCCCTCCCTCCTTCTGCCCTGTTCCTCAACCTCTGACAGCCTCCTGGCTCTTCAGCCTCTTCTTGTCTCTCCTCTTTCCTCCATGGGTTCTCAGCGAGTGCCCTTGCAGCTCTGTTCTTCAGCTACTCTTGTCTGGAAAAACCTTCCATCAGGTCCCTGGCTTTTACCCCATGTACCATTGTTGAAGAAAAACACAACATAGACTCCACCTCAAACTCCTGGTCTCCCTGAGCCCTTGGTGTCACCCATCAGTTCTGGTCTTTGTCCTTGCCTAGCTCCTTCACCTGTTTCTCTGCAGAGTAACTGGCACAGCTTCACCATGATTCTTGAGATTCCTCCTGGGCTCCCTTCCTCCTCTCTCTCAGCAGAAGATGGTGCCTCTTATTTCACTGAGGAAACGTCGGACTCTCAGTCTTGAACTCCCTCGACTGCCCACCCCACGACTTGCAGGTATATGAAGCAAGATGTGAAATGGAAGTTTTGGCAGAGACACTACAGTGTGATTGATGCCAGGTATCAAGTTGGTTGGGAGACAGACCACCCCTGGGACTGTGCACATTTCCAAAGGTTCATGACCAAGAATCTGCTAGACGACTCTAACACCCCTGGCATGGATATAAAAGGATTGAAAAGGAGGGTTAGAAAGGATTTTGGGGGGGGGGTACACCCCTCCTAAGAGGGAGACCATGTAAGGCCTCACCTCTGGACAAAAGAGGGTTTCAAGGAGGCCACTTGGAAAGGTTAACGTATGACCCCTGGAGTTTGGTGGCTACAGTGGATTGGTATCTGATCGCATTTGAGGGATTTAAGGCAAAAGGCAACAGGGCAGAGAGAGGACAGACTGCACTGAGAATGAATTACCCTTGGCCCTACAACGGAGCCAGAATGCACGGTGTGTCTTATGAAAGAGAGGCGGCCTCCACAGAGAGCTAGCCAGCCTGGAGCTGTTGTAAACCCCATCAGGAAGAGTGTCTGCAGGAGGAGGGGACCCCATGGAGTGGAGGATGGCTCTTAAGCTCCTAAATTAGGAGTTGAGGAAGAATATGCAAGACCCTTGTCAGGGGAGGTACAGTTAAATGTTCCCAGTGGAGGCTTCTTAGGACCCAAAGGAGTAATCCACCAAGAGACAGCTTGAAATACCTGTTGGGCCCGGAGAGCACAAACTATCTTAAGACAGTACCAGTCAAATAAGGATCTTTTCGCTTCTCCTGACCTCTTATCCCTCTTTTTGCTTCATTCCTGATGGGCTCTGAAACCAAAATTATCCTGAGAAGGGGAGGAAGTGTAGACACATAAAGTTGGCAATGGGATGCCCCTCCTAGACCACAGTGTTCTCACTTGCAGCTGGCCCCAGTGGGAAAAAGAGAGACCCCTTGGCTGTGAATGAACTTAGGACTTTGATTCTTATTTGAGATTGGATATTTGTAATTAGAGAATTGACACTAAATTTGCAACCTGAAGTTACCATAGAATTGATGACTTCTACATTTCTATTTCCAGCACAGACTTCTCCTTTGAAGTTTCATTCTCATGCGTTCTAAAGCCTACTGGTCATCCCCAATTAGTTGTTCTCCAAGCTCCTCCAACTCAGCATGTCAGAACCAAACTCATCTCTCTCTCTGAACAAGAGGCTCTTCTTTATGGAGGTAATAGCTTAGTTGGAAGCACCACCATCCATTCATCCACCCACCCATCCATCATTCCAAATGATGCCTCAGTTCTCCTATCACTTTTCTCCATTTGAACACTTGTGAAAATGTGGTTCAAATATGAACCCCATTTATTTTCTCTATTTGAAACACTAAGAAAACTTGTTCAGACACTCTTTTTGGTGTCCTTTGGGCTTTGTTTGGCACAAGAGCATCTTTTATAAATTGTCTACTTTTATTCTCTTCTCATTAGTAGGCAACGATGAACAGAGCTCTACTCAATGCCACTGCCATGGTAAACACCTACATAAGTGTGGTCACTGCAGCCATGGAGCAAGCAGATCATTTGTCAAGTGGTTGGCCAGGGGATATAGAATATGCTTAAGCTAATAAGAAATAAATACTGTATTACTACTTTCCCAGAAAATTTGTAGTTTCAAGAATTCATAACTGCAGACCCCCTATCTGACCCTGGGTAGAAATTCTGTTCTACAGGTTAATTCAAATCCCACCTTCCTACTTCTGATGCCTTCATTCTTCCATTCCCTGTCTCTAGACAAAATTGCCTTCGGTTCTCGGCTCACATCATGATATTTCTTACCTTTGTAAGAAATAGCATTGTTCTTGCTGTCTCTTCAGCCTGGAACCCACTTCCTTATAGGAAGCCCTTTCTATACTCTGGGCTTGAGTAGATAGATGCCCTTTCACTATGGTCCCCAAATATCCAAGGTGTATCTCTATGATTGCTTATGATTTATCTTATTGTATCAAAATTGTCTTTTAAATTATCTGCATCCATTACTAGACTGTAAAATTCTTAAGAAGGTAAGGACTATGCCTGATTCAACTCTGTATGTGTGGGACTTAACTCAGTGCCTGGCATATAGCCAGCCCTCACATGTTTGATGAATGAATGGATGAATGAGTCAGCGGTACCTGCCGGTCTGCCAGATCAATCTTGTTCCCCAGCACCACCATGGGGTAGGACTGCTCCATTGGAATGGTTTTGGCCAGAACATCACCCCTCCAGGTTTCCAGGGCTTCAAAGGTCTCCACGTCAGTGACATCAAAAGCCAGGACGCAGCCATCAGAGCCTTTGTAGAATGTAGACACCATGGAGCGGAATCGCTCCTGTCCTCCTGTGTCCCAGATCTGGAGGGGAAGAACAGAGGCTCCATGGGGCTGTGATGAGTGGCTGAAGGTATGCCCAAACAGGTCACATCATGTCAAAGCTTCCTTTTCTGGGTAGGGGGCAGATAGCCCTGGCACAGGTGCATGAGGTCCTTTCACACACGGGCATCACACACCCTGTCACCCATGTACACTACAGAATCTCTGCACTAATATTTAACATCCCAAGAGTACTTTCACATCTGAGTCCTCATTTTCCACCTGGGGCATCAGGACAGGCATTGTTCTTCCGCCTGATAGATTTGGACCTTGGGAGTGACTTGCCCAAGTCCACTTGGCAATTTTTCCAGGGAACCTGAGCCTTAGGGGGCCTCTTAATTCTGGATTGGTGCTCTCCCTTCTAGATCAGGGATCAGTAAATTTTTCCATAAAGGGACATATAGTAAATAACGTAAGCTTTGCAGACTATATACCGTCTGTTGCCACTACTCAATTCTGCTGTTGTACTGTGAAAGCAGAACGTGAGTAAACAAACGGGCAGGGCTGTGTTCTAATAAAACTTTATTTTCAAAAGCAGATGGTAGACCAGATTTGGCCCATGAATTAAAGTTTACTGATCTATGCTCTAGACTCTTCTAGCTCCTGGTGCACATTGCTGTGTGAGTGGCCATCCAGGGAATGTGGGGTGATATTCAGGTGTGTATGTTGAAGAGGGGATGAGAGGGCGGCTCACCTGTAGCTTCAAAGTTGTGTCATCCAGTATGATAATCTTGGAGAGGATGCTGGCTCCCAGTGTGGTCTGATAGTCCTCGTAAAATGTCTTGTGCACGAATCGGTGGAGGAGGGAAGTCTTTCCAACACTAAGGAAAAAAACCCAGACACATGTGGACACACTACAAACACACACACACACACACACTCACACACGTATCCATACCTTTCTCAACATCTTACCATGACCCTCTCGCCACTGTCTCTCTCTGAGATTTTGAATTTCTAACATTTGCAGTTTGAGTTGCTTGCTAATACTAGGGAATGGACACTAGAAGCAGGGACCAAAGTGAGCAGAGAAGTTTGCAGAGAGCCGAGTGCCTCACAGCAAAATGGTCAGGTCTTTCCTGTATGTGGCAGGAGGTAGGAGGGCAGAGAGATGCTAAATGGCTTGCCTAATTCACGTACCTAGTTACTGCAGAGTTAACTGCAGAGCCGGGGTCAGAAACCAGGTAGCCTGACTCCCAGTCTCTTTCTCCCATCTCAGCTCCCTTCCCTGGGGTGGAATGCCCTCCCTGGTGCCACTCTGAATCAGAAAGGGACCCATGCAAGGTGGGAGCAAATATAGGACGTCTCACTGTTCTTGGGTAGGGGCTTCTTCCCAACCCCCAGACCCCGGGCTGAACTTGGCTTACCCCAGGGCTCCGATGATGATGAGCTTGAGGTCCACCTTCTTCTGAGGATTCATGGAGGGGCTTCAGAGCCTGTAGGGAAACAGAAGTCATCTACATGCTGGCCAGAGTAACCCTGTGGCCATTGTCTCTGGGGCTGGTGTCTACTTTCCCCTCGTCATGTGCAGAACTCTGCCCTGGGCTCGGATGGGGTTGTTCTCCAAGTGAGGCGGATGACTCAGCAACCCTTACACACCCACCTCCTCACTTCCCCTGGGGGTCTCCCTGAGGCTGGAAGGATGGTGGCCCCACCCCATCCTAGGACAGGCACACCTCTTACGTTTCAGCTCTACCGACCCCGCAGGGCACCAAGGCTGGACTGGACTGAACAGAGGCCTCGCAGACAGCCTCTGTTCCAAGCCTGGAGCCAGGGATGCAGGGCGGTGCGGGAAGAGGAGATGGGGGTGGGACAAGGGGTCCATTGTTAGGACCGCTGAGAGGCTTTGGATGGAAGAGTGTCCTTCCTTCAGCCCGAGGTGTTGCTGCATTGGCAGAATCAAAAGGCTCTTCTCTAATGCAGCTGGTGGGGGTGTAACTGGTACATGTTTCTGGAAAGCTGCTTGGCAGCAAGCATTGAGAGCCTTAAAAATGTCCCTGCCCTCCACTTCTAGGAATTTGTCCTAAAAAAATAATCTGAAACGCAGGCAAAGACTCTTGTTCAAGAATGTTCTTTCCCAGCGTCATTTATAAACATCCAACAATAAAGAAGTGGTTAAAAAAATCATGGCACACAATGAACTATTAAGCAGTCATTAAAATGGAGTTTGTGAGCATATTATAATAACGTGGGAAAATGCTTATGCCATAGGATCTAAATGAAAAACAGAAGACACTAAACTGTACATACCATACTGCCCCCCCAAGTATTGAAATGAATTCCTACTTGCATGGAAAAAGATCTAGAAAGAAATATATAAAAAATGTAAGTCGTTAATTCTGGGTGGTAGGAAACTATGATTTTAACTTTGTTCTCTATACTTTTTAGTATGTTCCAATTTTTTTTTAACAACAAACATGTCAAACATGTATTGTTCCTATAAGAGAAAAATACTTGTATGTATGTTTTATATATATAAATTATATATGTATATATATTGTGATTATTAACAAGATAAAGCAAAACTGTCTCAGGGAATTATGCTTAACTGGCTCTTTGGTTCTACCCTTACGTGCACACACATATATACTATTCCCAACTCCTGGGTCTTCTGACCTTGGATGCAGTAGATGTATTGAGTTAACCCTGATCTGACTCTGCCTGGTTGAGGTAGCAAAAGTTGGCCAGCTTGAACTTGCCTGGTACTGGGAAAAAGCTCTCAACTGGATGTCCTGAGGTTTGGGTTCTAGTTCTCACTTTGCCACTGTGTGACCTTGGGCCAGTTACTTCCCCTCTTTGAGTCTTGGCTTTCCAACTAGAGGATGAGCCATCTGGGCCCCAAAGACCCAAGGCCCCTTCTGGTTGACAAATGCTTTATCTGCTGGAGTGTAACTCACTGGGCCACGAGAGCCTTGCACTGGACACTGGGAGGAGCAAAAGACAAAGCGAATAGGAGCCCACTCCAAAGGAGTCATCAGGGGAGAAGGGAAAGGGGTGAGTGATTTACAGCAGAGAGAAAATGTAAAGTGCCCCGACAGAGGCCCCGAGAAACTGCTGTGAGAATTCAGGGCTGGGGGAGAAGCTGCCAATCCAACTGGGCCCTGAGGAAATGACACATGTAGTTGGGAGTGATATTTCCCAGGAGGAAATGAAATATCAAAGCTCTGTGAACAGGGGAGTGGAGAAGGTGGATGGTTTGCTTTAGGGAAGGGTGAGGTGAAGGGTGTGGAGAGAGAAAAGCCTAGAAAGGAAGCAAGATTAAGATGTGTCATGAATACATACCAAGGATTCTGTCATTCATTCTTTCATTCGTCAAACATTTCCCACCCTTCAGACAGGCAGAGGAAGAGAATTCAAAGTATTAACAGGGGCTGGTATTTTGTAATGGGTGTCACCGCCTACAAGGAAACCAGCCAAGGGAGAAGTGACTCAGAAGCTTCTGAAAGGCATGTGTCTCTAAGCATCAGTTACCACTCGGGAAGGGGAGCAAGGGTGAGCTCTTTCCTAAAGGCTTTGGTACAACCCGCTAACTTGGCCTCAAAAGCCAACAGAGTGCCCTGGAAAGGGAGTCAGAGCAAAAGGGAGGCAGGGGAAGTGGGAAGGGAACCAGCATTGGTTGAGCACCTGCAGGGGCTGCTCTGTAGAGCTTAGGAAATCATGAGCTATGAGATGAGTACAATGGGGCCTCAGAGAAGCCAAGTCACTCATAACTCATCTAAGGCCCCACAGGTAGTATATGGATGAGCTAATGTGTGAATCAAAGGCCAGAGAAGGCTGCTCTGTGCCATGTTGCCCGTTGACGTCCTGAGTTTGAATCGGTAGAATCCGTGTGCACAGGATCTAGGGTGCTGGGCTCAGGTTTGGTGAACCCCAACAAAACCTTTGTAGAGCTGTAGGGGATCGAGAGAAAGGCAGCCAAAGTGACAAGAGCCACAGTGGAAGCCAAGGGAATGGGCTGCTGAACAGGAGCTGTCGTGTGTGGACTGACCACAGGGGTCAAAAGAGCATCCTGAGGCAGAGGAGAGCAGATTCACATGTTGCCATGCGGAGTTGTCAACGCTCACACCATAAGCTAAGGTTTACTCGCCTGGTGGTGTTGTAGAGCACTTTGTGAATATGCAAATAAACATATCATCGTGAGGTTAATAAATGAATACATTATTATACTACATTTAACACACATAGTACATTATTATAATGCATTTATGGCACAAATTAAGGGCTCAAGAAATGTTAGCACACAGAAATATCTTGTGGGATTGATACTACTCTTATCTCTGTTCTACCACTGAAGAAACAGGTGTTTAGAGAAGTTAAGTATGTAGTTCATCTCTAAAAGCATGGTCTGTAAGTGGCAGAACTGGGACTTGAATACAGACAGGCCTGACTCCAGAGATCACACTCTTAGCTGCTAGGTCCTACTTACTGCCTTCTGTGAAACTAGAATGAGGATCACACACCCTGCCACTTGGTGCCCCTGTCGGAGAGTCTGGGGGGCTGGATGGTTTGGGTTTGACATGGTGCAGCAGAGCTGGTGTGCATATGAAGGGAAAGCTGGGGTTGAGGGCAGGGTAGGTGGAAAGTGTATGTGTATAACAGAGGATCAATATCCACTATGTGTAAAGCACTCTACAGACAATCAAAGACAACACAGAACATAAAAGCGGGCAAAGAATACGAATAAGTAACCAGTAGAGATCTTATAAATGATAAGTAGTAAGCTTTGGGAGATACTTAAACTTACTAATTTTTAAGGACATGCAAAGTTAAAAAATACCACTTTTTAACCCACCAGAGTGGCAAAAATTAAAAAGATTGATGATAATATTTAGTGTTGACAAGTGGGTGGGGGAAAACTCTTGTTTATTGCTGATAGACTATGAATTGGCATCGTCTCTTTTGGAGAGCAGTTTGACATTATCAAAATTTAATATGCATACACCCTAGATTCTAATTCTAGGAGTCTATCCAACCGAAATACACATATGCTCAAACATGCATTTTTACAAAGATAATTGCTGAAGAACATTGTAACCTAAATGTCCATCAATAAAAGACCCTTGGCATAAATTATGATCCATACATACTCTGGAATACTAGGCAGTTTTTAAATGAGTGAAGTAATGAAGTGGAAAAATATGACAATTTAAGTGAAAAAAAAAATCACTGAACGTTTTGTATAGTATGATCCCAATTGTATAAAAACAACAACCCTATGTGTGTGACTATATGTTTAATATTATATTTATGCTTGTCCTGCAGTACATAGAAAGCTATGGATAGATACATACTAAATGATTAATAGGAGATAGGGAAAGGTAGATTAGAGGCAAGGAGCTATTGTTTTATTTTATATATGTCTTGTGTTAAAATTTGTTACACAAGTCTAAGTTGTTATTGTAATTAAAATATCAAATAGGGCTTCCTTGGTGATGCAGTGGTTAAGAATCCGCCTGCCAATGCAGGGGACATGGGTTTGATTCCTGGTCCAGGAAGATCCCACATGCTGTGGAGCAACTAAGCCCGTGAGCCACAACTACTGAAGCCCACGCACCCAGAGCCCGTGCTCTGCAACAAGAGAGGTCACCACAATGAGAAGCCCGCACACCGCAACGAAGAGTAGCCCCCACTCCCCGCAACTAGAGAAAGCCCGTGCGCAGCAACAAAGACCCAACATAGCCAAAAATAAATAAATAAATTAATTAATTTTTAAAAAATTAAAAAAATTAAAAAAGGCTGGTGAGGACTTTTCAGTGTATGTGGCATGAAGTCCAGTTTCCTGGCTTAAATTCCTGGAATTCCTCACTATGTCTAAAAATATATATATATCAAATAAAGACAACATTTCTTTATAAAGAGCAGGTGGAAGGATGGCAGCCCAAAGTCATCTGAGTGTGACTTCCTGACAGGACAAGTCACTTTTGTGTCTGGGGCAGGAGAGAGAGGCCTCCTGGGACTCCGGAGTGATCATGAGTTTTGGAGTCAGAGTTTTCATCCCACCTCCATATATTTGTGACCTTGGGAGAGTTTCTTAACCTTGGTGAGTCTGTTCCCTTGTGGGTAAAATAGACATCGCTCATGGCTGTGGCTGATTCTGCAGTGTGGCATGTGTCATGTTCTTAGAGCAAATTGGAAAGACCTGGTTAAACGGTTAAACACGGTAGGGGGCAAGATACCTGATTTGTAGTGCCTGCCACTTTCAGTGGTGTAAATACTCCCACCATGGCTGATTTCAAGCTACCAGTGTGGATCATTCTCCAGTTCACTACAGAAGGACCCCAAAGTTCATCTAGTCTAACCTCCCACCCAGTGCTTGAGCCACCTGCACCATATTCATGGAAAGATGGCCAGACTTGCCCCACAGAACTTGCCTCCACTAGGGGTGGGTTTCTCCTGGAAGCCACAGAAAGAATGCTCAGTTCCTCTGCTACATGCCAGCCCTCCTGAGATTTAAAGTCTTGGAGTTTTACTTGAGTCTTTTCTTCTCCAGATTCTTATAACTCACCTCAGCCTTTACTCTGAGCCCCCTTCACTCACCACTGCCCTAGTCCTTCCTCTGCATGAGCCCTCAAAGCCTGCTGCCGGGCTTCCCTGGTGGCGCAGCGGTTGAGAGTCTGCCTGCCAATGCAGGGGACACGGGTTCGAGCCCCGGTCTGGGAAGATCCCACATGCCGCGGAGCAACTGGGCCCGTGAGCCACAACTACTGAGCCTGCGCGTCTGGAGCCTGTGCTCTGCAACAAGAGAGGCCGCGATAGTGAGAGGCCCGCGCACCGCGATGAAGAGTGGCCCCCGCTCTCCGCAACTGGAGAAAGCCCTCACACAGAAACGAAGACCCAACACAGCCATAAATAAATAAATAAATAAATAAATTTATAAAAAAAAAAAAAAAAGCCTGCTGCCATGCAGATTCCCCTACACCTGCCAGAAGGGCAGGGATTTGCTGAGGCTGCTCTTTATAATAGCCTGTCTCTCTCTTCCCTTCTCCACCACCTTGGTGTGTGTGGTTGACTCTGTTCCTTGCCATGCCTTCTCACAAGACATTCAGGATCAAGCAATTCCTGGCCAGGAAACAAAAGCAGAATTGTCCCACTCTCCCAATGGCTTTGCATGAAAACTGGTCACAAAATCAGGTACAACTCCAAGAGGAGACATTGGAGAAGAGCCAAGCTGGGTCTGTAAGGAATCACACACGAGACGGCCCACATATCGATGCTGTATCAAGGTCACTGGCATCTTACCATATCTAGCTGAAAACATCGCCACCGTCTGGACAGCAGGACATGTTCTATTGGGAAAAATGATTTTTCTCTTTGTCTCTATGCTTCTGCACTAGCAGGTTGGTTCAGTAGTAAATACGTGAGCCCTTTTGTTTGAAAAATAAAATAATATAAAACAGCCTGGTCGTTGGTCCCAGGATAACTAGCAGCAAGAGGGTGACCAGGACTACGTCACTGGCAGTGGAGGGTGGCTTGAGGGTAGACACTGGATGGGCTCACCAGGGAACCACGTGCAGATTTCAGACTGTGGCTGAAGGTCCTTCTTGTATCCTTTGGGCTCTGCCCTTGGCTGGGCTTTGGCAATGTCTGTCCTTTTAAGCCTCCTTCCTCCCACTCAGCTGACTCAGATACTTTAAACCAGTGCATCCTCCGAGAGGCCAGACTGAGTCATCACCTTCCACTGTTAAATAACAGTGAAAAGCAGGTTTGCAATGCAGGGCCCCCCTTCAGCCAGCTCAGGTCCGAACAGAGCAGAGTCTGCCGGGGACTGTTCTCCACTGCACGTGGCTAACTGTTCTCCCCATCTTGCCTGGCAGGACTTCTAAGCCCTAGCCTTGCCCATCTGCCAAAGCTCAGTGTAGCTCTGTGCCCAGGGAGTGAGAAAGATGGAGTTGATGCCTCCCCAGTGCCCCCACCCCATGCAACACATTTTTTTTAAAGTCAGTCTTCTAAGAACTCTTGGACCTGCTCTGCTTTTACCTTCCCACTTTGCTTCTCTCTGTACCCTCCTGGCCCCAGCCGGGACCCAGACACAAGCTTCAGCCTAAAAGAGGTGTTGGGTGAGGTGTCATTTCTGCTGACAGGGAGGAGGGATGAGAGGCAGTGAGCAGGGGCAGCTGAGATTCCTGAAGCAGGCAAAGCCTCCCCCTCCTCATATCATCTTACCCCACGTCACAGCCTCCCCTCTGTGCTCCCACGCCTTGGAAAATGACAAATGTATCCACCCTAAAACATAAATGGGATTTACAATCTTGAAGTAAGTTTGCATTTGAAAAGAGGCTATCGGGGAGCATAAGTCTTTATTGCCTCTCAGGAAGGCTTACAAGTCTGCCTCACCCACCCAAATCATAGCAGGTTTAGACCTGCACTCTCCGGGAAGTGTACCCACAGCCCTGGTTTCAGGAGGCTCAGCACTCCTGTTCTTTAAGTTCTTTGGGGGTATTAGTTCTATTTCCCCAAGTAGACTGTCAGCGCCCAGAGGGCAGGACAGTGCCTCACACCTCTCAGTATCCCTCCAAAGAGTCTGACCCATGCTGGGAATACTGAGTCTTCAATAAATAGTCATCTATCTATCCGTCCATCCATTCCCATCCATCCATTCATCTGTCCATCCGTCCATCAATCTATCCATCCATCCAGCACATGTACTACATGCCTACCACGCACTATGTAGGTCTGAGGATATAGGTAAGTTACTATCTCCATGTGACCTGTGGTGGGGGATTGATCTGTAAGTTAAAGAAATTATTTTTATTAATATACAATGCTAGCAACTATAGGACATTTTGCAGTTAACAAAATGCCATCATAGCCCAGTGGATTTCAGAGTCAGGAACAACTAGTTTGTGACAAGCTGAGACTAAAATCCGGGCCTGTCCAACGCTGTTCATTGGCTTCCCAAGCACCACAGAGCTGTGCTGAGAGGCGTATTTACAGTTTAGAACAAGAGGGACACTTTCCTACTCCAGGGGTTCCCCCTTCCCCGATGAGACCCTTGGGTTGACACAGTTCCGTCCCAGAAGGTGCCCTGTCAAAGTGGCGAGGAGACTCTGGGTACTAGCAGGACACGGCCCTGCTGAAGGGCTCCGGTCTCTGGCTGGCCCTTCTCTGACTGTGCCGGCAGCTGCATCGCTTTGCTGCTGACAGCGGGCCGTGCAGAGCCCCGAGCCTGGCCCCAACTCCCCTGGCTGGGCAGGGAGTCCTTTCTGCCTTGGCTCGCTGCCACCCCCTGGGAGTTACTCAGGCGTGGTTGTTCTTTGGGCTGCAGCTGACAGATTCTAAGCCTCCCTTGCCTCCACTCCTCCCCGCACCCCAAAACCCAAATACCTCTGGGGCTGCTGGAATAGACAGGAACCGAGAAAAGCTTGCAGGGCCCTTTCAGCCTCTGACGGCAGGCGGGGGTTCTCTCTGAGTCGGGGGTCTCCTCTTAGAGCAGCAGTCTCAGCCGGGTCAGAGGAAAAAGGCTTTGGGAGTAAAAAAGAGTTTGTTGAGGCTAAGCCACTTCCTTCTGAGTTTTCCTCCTCTCCCTCTCATGCACAAACTTGGGAAAGTTGCAAAAGAGGCTGGGCTGGGGTGACCTCAGCCGTGTGGGTGGAGGGAGTGGGAGGATGGGAAAGCCAGGCTTCCGAGCTGACTGGATTTGGGGCCCCTTGAGAATTTAGTTTACAGGGACTCTGGTCCTGGGGGGAGTGAGGCATAGGAGGCATGAGGGTGGGCCCTTGTGGGTCAGAGGGTCTGCAAGGTAACGTACCAGTTTGTGGGCACCATAAAAAACCTCTGGCTGCTTTTAGGAACTTCTGCCTCTGCTGCTGGAAGCCGCCCAGTAAAGGGGCCCTTTTGTTGGTTGAATTATCAGACTCACATGTGTAGTAGATTCCCTCCTGCCACCGGCCTGGTTGGGAGACGTTCTAGTCCTCACGCCTTGCCCTCACTTTAATACTGCACACACACACCACATCTCCACACACACACACAAACACACCGCATCAACACACACACACACACACACACAGAACCAGACTTGTGAGATGGGAGGCGAGTCCTGACATCTCCCTGTGCCTCTCCGATGAGAATGTGTGACCCAACCGGAAGTTCTTAGGAGACTACAGGAAGTTAAACTGCTAGTGTGAGGCAGGTTTGAGCTGCCTGGAACTGTGCCTTGGGTAACTATGGCTGGCAGATTGAACGGGAATAAAGTGAGTTTAGACACGCCCAAATGGATCCCTTTAAGGCTTATAATACATTCGATGCGCCCCTCCATTCCCACGTTCCTCCCGAGATGGGGTTTTTCCTCCTTGGAGTTCCATCCTTTGTTTAATAATCCTCACTCTCAAAAAGTTCTTCCTTTTCTCCAGTCTGAGTCTCTGACGCTGCTTCATTTCTACTGTCTAGGTCTGTCTGGTCAGGTAGACTCTACATTCCTCAAGGGTGGACTTAATATCCCTGAACACACACTAGGCCACATGCAGTGCTAGATACAGGCCCTGGAGAGGAGTTTTTGGTGGAACAAAAGCCCCGGTTGAAGCTCATTTCTTTGTTTCACTAGCAAACATGCCTGGAGGGAGGGTGCAGTGATTTCCATGAAGTGTAGTATTGGACAGGATACATTACATTTGGAAAAATTCTAGGGCATATTCCACTTGGTTTACTTCGGAAAGGGTGCATCAATTTGCCCTCAGGACAACCACTGGTTTATGACAGCCAATTTGCCCTTAATTTGGTGCCCTTTGGAATCCCCTGCCCCCCCATTCTTCTGCTTTTCTGAGATCAGGTTTTAAATGAATGTGTGTGTGTGTGTGTGAGAGAGAGAGAGAGAGAGACAGAGAGAGAGAGAGAGAGAGAAAGAGAGAGAGAGACGGGTATCTGTAGAGGTATAGAGGCACATTTGAGCCTCTTTCAGAGAACATGTAAAAGTTACCATGGGCCCGACGGCTGCTGTGGGTGCTTTTGGGTAGGGGAAGTGAACTGTCCTCAGCTAGTCATTACAGCCTCTGAATATGGGACTGAAATTTATACTTTTAGGGGATGTTTGCAAACTACCCTTAACACCTTTGGAAGCCAAGTCACTAAGCACCTTCAGGCTCTAGTCCCCACTTCCTCTGTCTGCACGGATCAAAAGTCAGCAACTTCCCTTCTCTTCCTCTGACACATGCTCCACTGGAAAACGGCGTCCAGCTTCTACTCTGCAGGGGAGGCCCTGACACTGCGTTCATTGAAGTTCCTTCCTTTCTTCCCTCTTGCATGCATTCATTCAATAATCTGAGTGTGTCAGAGCCTTTGGGGAACACACAATGGATACTTGTATTTTATCAGAGGAAGCAAGACATGGTTCAAACTCACCTCTGGCCCTCACCACCGCCCTGCCAATGGTCTATTCTGAGCTGCCCTCAGTCCACGGCCTTGCTGGAGGTGCCTGTGTTTGCTGCAAATCTGTAGTGAGCTTGGAAACTCACCTCCTTGTATCTATTCCCCTTCTCTTTCTTCTTCACTTCCCTTTCCCCCTTTCTTACTTCCTTTGAATTGAACTTCCCAATAAAATGTTAAATATAAGCTTCTGACTCAGGCATTAAAAAAAAAATTTCCCCTTAAGGAAACAGGCCCAAGATAGGACTCCATAAATATTTGTTGGGTAAATGAACGAATTGTAGGACAAGAGGTCAGGCTAGATAGCGCAGGATGAGAAACAGAGATACAGGAGCTAATTTGAAAAGGTCGTAGATTTACAGGTCATCTGCGTAGAGATGTTGACACAGGGGTTGTCTCCATAGGTTGCACTCAGCAGAGACACATCATCCCCGATGTGGGAGAGGGGAAGGAGATGGAGAGAGGAGAATGAGAGAGAGAGAAGAGGGCTGAGGCAGAACTTGAGACATACTCACATTTAAGAATCAGGAGAAAGGAAAGGATCCCAGCCAGAGACCTGGTGAGGCAGAGACGAGCAGTGTTCATTCAAGCCCCCTTACACCGCCAGGCCACAGCTCACTGCCATTTCCCACCCCCTGTAGACAGGCATGGTCATGGACCACATTTTAGCCGATGGACGGAACGGTGAACAAGACAGAGCCCCTGGTCCCATAGAGCTCAAGTCAAATGGATATAGAGAAGTGTCCCGCTGGTACTGGGCTTCTTTCAAACCTGGCCTGGGAAGACTTCTTGCAGGAGCTGCCATAATCTATCCCTGTCCACAGGACAGTAGAATGACTCTGAGGTCCTAACGGATGTGGGAACCACAAGGCAGATGGATCCCAGGGTTTTGAAGCATTGGCTCTTCAACTGGCCTCTCCATGAACGAGGAATACACTTTGATTGTGCTAAAGCACTGTGATCTGGGGGTTTCGTTGTTATAGAAACCAGTGTTATGTCATAACCTGGCAAGTGTTGAAAAGATGAGGGCAGATGTTGAAGCTGAGGAGAGGGGGCATACTATGGTCCTGAGGCCTGGACTTGTAGCTCTAAACCCTGATGTGTTTTACACACCCCAAGTGTGTGGGGTGTTGGGTAAGTTCTCACATAACTCCTCTCCCCTGACCATCCTCGTAAGCACAAGTTCTTCTTTTAAGGGCTCCCCAGCCAAAGTCACTGAGGCATGCTTCGGAACTTTCCTTAGAGAAAAGAGCAGACTTCACAGTCCTGAGGCCACCGACTCCCACACAAGACAGTCATCCCAGCCTCCCTCTTACAGTGAGTTGCACGTGCCAGAGTTCTTTAGCTGAGAACAGACACAGTAGGAAGGACAGAAGCAGGGTAGCCCTGTGACCTTGGCACTGGGAACTTGGGAGCACTCTCTGTGTGCCTGCCATGCACGACTCAGCTCCAGGCACCCCTCCGTCCTGTGGGGTCCCACTCAAGATTTCCATTCCCAGGAGAGAGAGTCTGACAGGTGTGACTTGAGGCCTGAGTCCTCCCCTGTAATGTCACTGGTGATGACGGGAACCCAGGAACCACCAGGAGAGGCTACAGGACTTAGAACAGGAGGGGAACAATTCCTCAAAGGAAGTGATGCCCGACACACGAAAATAGCAGGCTCCCGGGAATCCTTTGGCAGGGTCTTATCTCCATGTAGGAGCAGACATGAGGACGCTGTTTGGATCCTTTTGGGGGTCAGCAACCATTAACTTTTCAGCAGCTTATACATTTTTATTTTAACAAGTAAACATTATTAGGGGGACTGTTTAGAATCTACCTTTCATCCTTGCCTTTGAGATATCCTGAACTGGCAACTACCTGGGTGGGGGAGGAGGATGAATCAGAAGCAGTGGATTAGGAGCTGGGAGACATGGATTCTACCTTCATCTCTACTTTTGACAAATGGTTTCATTGTTTTATACCCCAATTTCCCCATCTACAAAACAGGATAAGAAAACCTCCTCTGCCTAATTTACAGATTTGTTGTGAGGGAAAGAAGAGAAAAGAAGACAAGAAAAGAACAACAAAACACCGAAAACTCCTAAAAGGATTTTAAGAAGCCAAAAGTCAAATATAAGAGCAGTTAGTTAGCAGAGCATCTGTTACGGGTTAAATTGAGTTCCCCTAAAAGATAGGTTGAAGTCTGAACCCCTGTACCTCAGAATGACCTTATTTGGAAATAGGGTCGCTGGAGGTGCAATTAAAATTGAGATGAGTTCATACTAGAGTAGGGTGGGCCTTTAATCTGATGTGACTGGTGTCCTTATAAGAGGGAAGAGTCACAGAGACAGAGACACACAGGGACGCATCATGGGATGACGGAGGCTGAGATTGGAGTGATGCAGCTGCAAGCCAAGCAATGCCGAGGATTCCAGCCAGAAGTCTGGAATAGGTGAGGAAAGTTTCTCCCCTACGATTTCAGAGGGAGCATGGCCTTGCTGACACATTGATCTGGGTCTTCTAGCCTCCAGAACTGTGAGACAATAAATATCTGTTGTCTTAAGCCACTAAATTTGTGGTACTTGGTTATGGCAGCCCTAGGAAATGAATACAGCATCCTTTAACAATTCCCAGGGTACAGTGAAGCTTTGGCCAAACCTCTTGGCCCATCCCTGAGAGGTGGTAACCTAGTATCAGACATGGGACATGGGACACAGTCCTGGATTTCAGAGGTAATAACCACTGATGTGAAGGTCACAAAGAGCCAAGGTCAGTTGTGGAAAACCCAAAGCAGCTATTAGGGTTAAGTAGGTTTACACAGGCAGCAGGAGTTTAGTCCACACTGACTGAAAGCATCACTTCTGCCTTGAGGGACCAGAGTGCTCAGAGCAGAACTGGGTTCGGGCAGCCTTGGGACTGAGCGTGATTTCACTTCCTACAGATGTGATTGAAGCATCACTTTCATACTCCAGCCTCCACCACTCAGGCTCCTGGACCCTCAGGCTCCAGGCCAGCACATCAGGGTTGCTGCCCATGCAGAAATCCCCCTGGAGGAGAAAGTCTGCAGGGATGCCCTCTAAAGGTTGGCGCCCCGCCCTCACAGAGCTTGTGTTGTTAACCGCTCCACTATGCTGCTTTTGACTTAATTGCTTAAATATTGCTCTGAAAGCAATAATTTAGTTTAAAAAAAAAGTGTATATATATATATATATATAGGCAAAAAAAGAGTAAAAACAAAGCAAAAAAAAGTGTGTGCATGTGTGTAGCTGTGAACTTCTTGGATCCTGATGCTTAGAGAGAAGGGACGCTAACATTATGAGCCAAGCGCTTCCATCCAGATAAGCTCAACTCTTCCCAAGAGCTCTGCAGGGAGAATATCCCAGAGACACAAAGTAATTAGCCAAGGATGGCAGATTGATGAGGGGTGGAGCACAGATGTGGATACAGGCTTAGGGTTAGGGTTAAGCCTGGTGTGTTTTCCACGACCCCTGCTGCCAGAAGTGACAGCTAGGGCCTCCCCCAGTTGTCTTGCAGGTCTTGGGGTGTCTCTCTTAGCATCTGGCACAAAACAAATATTTATTAAGAGAGGGTTTGATAAATAAATTGACACTGTGCTGAATGAGTTAGAAGAATGTACTGTTGGGAAATCTACTGTTAAATGAGAAAAGAAAAAGGTTTCCTTACCAATAGCCATCTCTGTTTACATATGCAAGGAAAAAAGTCTGCATAAGGTAACTTCAAATTGATAGTAATGCTTATCTCTGAGGAGGAGGCCCATGGGGGACTTGCACATATTTTAGAATAAGAAAAACGCTGAAGATATTTCCATTTTGAAAAAAGAAAAATTGAAAGGAAGGAAAAGAAAGACAAGTTGTTTCTAGTGGCAAAGGATGGTCCTTAGACCCAGATTCCCCATATCAGCTCCCTTAGGATGGGCCCTGGTTCCCAAAAGTGAAAAGCGTTCCTTCAGAGCCTCTCTCTCCCTCTCTCTTTCTCTCCAACCACACCCCTCCCATGTACTATGAAATATTTTCATTTACAACAAACACATGAACACACTGCAAGGAACCAGAACTGTGGGAAAATGGGCCCAGAACATCTCTTTGTATTGAGGTCAAGTCAAAAGTTCACAGGAGCTCAATTGAAGGGGTGCCCACTGGCTAAAGGTGGGGTGATCTGAGCGTTAAAAAATGGCAGTTAAGTTGAAACATACTCTTAATTCTGAAAACTGGTAAATAAAGGGAAAAAAGCAGGTAATCTTGCCTTTCTTGTATGAGCTGCACCTCATAGTGGACAATACTTAATGAAAGGGTTGTTTTTTGTTTTTTTAATTATTTATTGATTTTTGGCTGCTTTGGTTCTTTGTTGCTACGCGCGGAGTTTCTCTAGTTGCAGCAAGTGGGGGCTACTCTTTGTTGCAGTGCGCGGGCTCCTCATTGCGGTGACTTCTCTTGTTTCGGAGCTCGGGCTCTAGGCACGTGGGCTTCAGTAGTTATGGCGCATGGACTCAGTAGTTGTGCCTTGTGGGCTCTAGAGCACAGGCTCAGTAGTTATGGCGCATGGGCTTAGTTGCTCCACGGCACGTGGGATCTTCCTGGACCAGGGCTCAAACCCGTGTCCCCTGCACTGGCAGGCGGATTCTTAACCACTGCGCCACCAGGGAAGCCCGAAAGGGTTGTTTTTTATAGAAGAGTTCCAGCTAACAAATACAGGAAGAAAAATAGAATTAGAAAAAGCCCTGTTTTCAGCCCCTAGTGATAGTGTGGATCTAAGCGAGGATCATCAGTGGCTGCTGAAACCTTTAGGTCAAACGCTGAAGGGAACGTTATCGTGGGTGGATGAGACTGACAACTCGGGAACCCACCCATCAGTCCTAACGTTACAAATTGAGAGGCGCCCGGCATTATCTGCCCCCGATGGGATACAGTAGAGGTACCCAGCACCATTTAAGAAGTGTTCTTTCCACGAAATAAGGCCTCTAGATCTAACTATCGTTTTATAGGAACAATGAACTCAGACAACCGTGTTACATGACAGCTCTGGATTTCAACCAGTGAAATTCAGAATGTGAAACTATGGATGAAAAGAGACATTTCAAACAAATGTACTCTGTGAACCTTGAATCCTGACACAAACAAGTCAACTGTAAAAATGACCAAACATTTATGAGGCAATAGGAAACATCTGAACACTGACAGCACATTTAAGAATACTGGTTTCCCACACAAGGAACTGTATTCAATATTCTGTGATAAATCATAATGGAAAAGAATATGAAAAAGAATATATATATGTTTAACTGAATCACTTTGTTGTACAGCAGAAATTAACACAACATTGTAAATCAACTATGCTTGAATAAAATTAATCAAAAAAAAAAAGAATACTGGTTTCCCTTGTTATCTGAAAGTAGAAGTTTCCTATGAAACTATGCTAATGGACACATCTTGTTAATGGACACACAAATTAAATCAAGATAAAGCTCAGATGCTCACAGATACAGTTCAAAGCTATGGAGGCTTGATGCCCAGATGCTGAGTGTAGTTCCCATGAAGGAGCTTGGTGGTGCCACTCTCACTGCTTGGGTATGCCCTGCCTCTATAAAAGCTTGCTGCAAAACAAACACTGACTGTTTTTTTCGATTTCTGCCTTTTTTTCATAAGTGCAAAAATCCTCTTTGGATTCCTTTAGTTTAGGGAAAACAGGTACTAATGTAGGTCTTTCATAAAAGCAAAATGGTATAAAGTGAACTTTTGGAAAGCAGGGGATACCTGTATTAGAAGGGTTTATGGATAAATATTTGATGTGATGATTTATGATGTGATGCTAAGAATTTTACTTCAAAATAATCCAGGCATGTGGGGCTGGAGAGAGGAGTAGCTGGTGATACAGATAAAACAGGCCCTGCCATGTGTGGATGGGTTGTGGAAACTGAGTGGGGCTGCACAGGGATTTATTGTACTATAATTTCTGCTTGTGCACATGTTTGGAAATTTCCATAATAAAATATTAGCAAAAAGCGATAAAAAGTATGGGCATACAACTTAATTCTTGCATTATGATGTTGGTGGATTTGGTGTGTATGTGGGTGTATGAAGTATGTGTGTGAGTGTGTATATGTGTGTTCTCATGCTCTGTTTCATTCTAATTTGGGTTGCAGCTCTGGAAAAACTGCATTCTATTGAAAATAACTTTGACAGCTGTGGAGAATGTCCCAACCTAATAGGCCCAGGTGAATTTCCAGGGGGGCTGGCACGGACACAAGGCCCCTGCTTTGGGGACTGCTGGGGCCAGCCCCACATGGTTATTCCCATGGTCAAAGGCAGTAAAACTGTTTAATGATACATTGCTTAGGGTCCGGAAGGACCAAGTTGGAGGTTGGATGTCAGAACCTTGAAAGCCACTGATTAAGAACTTCATTCCATCCATGAATTGCTGGAATTGGAAAGAAGGATATAAATGACGTATAGGGAAAGAAGGAAGTAGTGCTGTCTAGAGGCTGTACTGTGTAGTAGTGGTAGCTATACCAAATGGCCTTGGACAGCCACTTCACAATTTTGGTTGGTTGGTTCTTTCTTCCATTTCATATACCTATACATGTTTACTCAAAAAAGTGTTTGCACAATTTCATATACATGGGTCTTGGCTTCTAAGTTCTACAATTTTGATAATTGTTCATCTGTTATACACCTCCACTCCTTACCACCAACTTAACGATTGGGAAAACTGAAACCTTGTTGCATGGCTGGAACAGCAAAAGGTTTGGCATTAGAAGATCTTGGCTTAAATTCTGGTTTCTTTAGTTTCTAGCAAAGCTCACCTTAATTTTTTAAGGGAGAGTAATTGCTCTGTAAGTGGCTAGCCACTGCTACTCTCTTGCTAAGTTCTGGGAAGAATCATTTGAGTGGCTCCTTCAAGTTATAAGGCAAGTAGGTATCCATTGATCCGTGAGAAGAGTATAACCTCTCCCAACCTTATTTGGTTTGGTAAAGACTTGGGGTCTAACAGGCAGGTGTTGTCTTTCCAACCACCACTTGAAATTTGAGGTTGCTGATGAGGGTTTGGGAAAATTCACTGAGAGCTTCGAGTCTTCTTGAGAGGAAGGGGATAAAAATGCAAAGTTATGACAGCATCCTCGATGGATTAAGGTGGCTTTGATTGAAAACTGCTAGCATAAAAGGACAATAGCACCATAATGGGTACAGGGAAGGGTGTGCGGGTGAGCAGGGACTCACGTCGGGTGAAGGGGAGAGGGTGTGGGGTGTTGGAGTGGGGACAGGTGTATAGACTAATGAAATTAGCACAGTTGAAATGTATAGCTTGTCCTCAGCATCGTGTTCACAGTTGCAGCTCTAGAATTCCTTTGTTGGAGGAGCTTAGGAGACTTGACATGAAGCTTGTGTTTTAAAGCAAAACATTTGTTTTCACTTGCGTTGTCTGTTTATATTTGGTGGCTTTGGGAAGGGGTGAATGGAGATCAAGTTATGGGGGTAGGTAAAGCCCTCTGTCTACGCCTTAGTGCTTCCATCCTGGTGCAGTCACCCTGTTGCTGCAGGTGACTCTCGGGCAAAGTTGGTGTGTTAAAGTGTGTCGCCAAAGAAACGCGATATTGAAAATTCAGGATCATAGATTTCCAAAACACCTGGAAGTTCCCTTTCTACCTCACTCTCCAAACTTACCAATCGCCTGCAACAAGACATTTTCTTGTTTGAGGACAATGTTAACTTGAATGTTAGAAGAGATACAACCTTATTCCGTATCCCCCTACCTCTAGCAGCTCATATCTTGAAACATTTAACTCTCTGAGTATCCTCATCTATAAAATGGGCTAATAATATCCCAGTCTGACTTGGTGGTTGAAGAGATTAAGCTTTGTCAGTTGAAAGGTCCTACCTGACAATGTCAGAAAACCTCATTAAATGGCTTCTCCAAGGTTTGCTGCTGCTTCATAGCAGAACAGGAAGTTAGAACCAGCCCAGCGGTGTTTCCACCATTGGCAGTACCACCCCTCCCAGAGGGAATGCTTTCAGAGCTGGATAAGATGGGAGGGAGGCAAGGGGTAAAGACACCCTGAGTACAGGCGACTGTTTGGAAAGGGGAAGTGGCAGGCGTGTGAGCATGGCCCTGTGACTTGCAGAATAAGGAAACAGTTCTCACCAGCAGGGTGTAGGCAGTTGGTTGGAGGGTGTGGGGGACCCCATTGATGGTGAAGGTGACATCCAGCAAGACACCGATGTTGACACACTCCACAGTGTACGAAAACACAGCACAGAGGGGCCTGTGATGAGGGAGGCCCCTGGGTCCACAATGGCCTGCAGCTTTCGGAGAAGAACATCATGGTGCTTCCCACCTGGATTCTGAGGACAAAGGAAGCATCGTCAGCTACTCCTACCTGCCCCTTCCCCTTTCTCCCCCTAAGCTTCCCTGGCACCCCAGCAGCTCTCACTCTCTGCTGGGTTCTCTAATCTGCTGATGCACGTTAGTAATTTCCATTTTGTTCTCTCTCACCACATGAGTGTTTCTCAATATTTTTTTTTTTTTGACTGAGATGCATAGCAGGAAATACATTTACTTCTTGACCCAGTACACACACACACATGCACACACACACGCAGGAAATAAAAATTTCATGAAACTGTACTTAACCTTAATATGTGAAGTGCACTCTGATTTTTTCTATTTTAGCCCATTTCATTAAAAAATGTAGGTCACGATCCCCTAAAATGATGTCATGACCCATAAATGGGTAAATCCTTGCAGTTTGAAAAACCCTCAGTAGACAGTAAACATTGGAGCCTTTATGGCTTTTGTATCTCTGTGCCTAGCACATGCCTGTCCCCTTGCAGGAACTTATCTTCAGCTGAATTGAAACTTGAATTACATTTCTTTGAATTCCTGCACTGTCTAGTACAGTGTTAGCTATGTGGCGCTTTCCCTGATTGCTCCATGCCTCTGTGTGTGTGTAGACTCAATCAATGCCACCCACTCCATGAAACCCTTGAGGAGTTCTTCAGATAGAAGTGGTCTTGCCCTTTCTGCTGGGCCACTTTGGTGGTCCATCTCATGGAGTACTGACCACTTTCTACTCTACATGGTAGTAGTTTGTGTATAGGTGTCATCTTCTGCAATGATTTGTGAAGGCAAAATCTGAGTCCAATTCGCTTTTGCACCCCTGTGTCACTCAGCCCTTGCCTTACATGTTAATTCATGTTGAATGAGTAGTTGGCCGAGTGTTAGTATTTACTGCCTGTTGAATTGGAGATACACCACATGTACAAGAAAGGAAGCTGAGAGTTGGTACCGTGTGCCTGCTGCCCCGTCCTGCCCTCTGCTCAGCACCTCCATATTCTAGCCTCATGCAGCCAGCTCCCAGCATCCTCTCTCAGTGACCAGCAGTTTCATTCAGGTCAATTTAGTTAATCCAATTTCACTTGAGCCTGTTAGGAGTTCTTCCCTCATTCTGTAAATACTCTGTGGAGGATACTTACGTGTCCACTGCAATCTGCCAGTAGCCTTGTTTGGTGACTGGGACTCAATCTATGTTCCCAGAGAGATGGGAGTGGTCATAGCCTCTGAAAATCAGCTCGCTACCTGCACCACCTCCTGTGTCACTACATGGAAAGTAAGGCAGATTTTCAAGGAAGGGCCACTGGAAAACCTTAGGGGCGAGTCTCAGCCAGGCCCCTGCTTCTTGGTCTGGTCACTCACACCAAGTACCTAGATAGGCAGAAATATCTGCCTGTGCTTTGAGACCAGGGCCTCTGACTGCTGCAAGTTGATTAGTCTGAGCCTCTTGGGCAAACAATAGAAACAACTCTGCTCAATGATTTGTGAATATCCTCCTGCTTCTTGGATAGAAGGGGTAGGGAGGTGAGAAATGGAGACCACAGATCTGATCAAGCAGAACTCATGCAGCACCAAGGCCAGGACCATCGTGGGGTGTGCATTCACCATGCAACTTGAGGCATCCCCAAAGACTCCTTTGCCCCAAGTATCTTCTCCACTATTGTGGTGGTGCCTGGAATTTCCACAGTATTCACTCTTTCGTATTAGGCAAAGACACTAATTGAACACGAAGTGACTTACTGGAGCTTGAACATTTATTAATATTGTGTTGATTTCTCAGAATATGTTCTGCCACCTAGCAGGATCCTGCAGAAATAGGACCTAAAACTGATTTGTTTTCAGGAGGAAAAGGATCAGAGAAAGACAAAAATTGGGGCCCTGTATGCAGGGCAGTAAAGGGGAAGGGAAGTGGATATCTGTAGGAATCCAAGGAAAACAGTTTTCAAGGCACGAGGTGGGAGGAACTGATGTTTGTTGATGGCCTTTATGCAAGGCGCTGTGCTAGGAATTTTCCCTGCCTCATCTTATTAATTCTCACGTCAACCTAGTGTCCATTTGAGAAAAATGAGGCTCAGGGAGATGAAGTAATGCAAGATGGGAGATTTCCTTTTTTTAAAATTAATTAATTTATTTTTGACTGCATTGGGTCTTCGTTGCAGCATGCAGGCTTTCTTTAGTTGCGGCGAGCAGGGGCTACTCTTTGTTGTGGTGCACGGGCTTCTCATTGTGGTAGCTTCCCTTTGTTGTGGAACATGGGCTCTAGGCACGCGGGCTTCAGTAGTTGCGGCACGTGGGCTCAGTAGTTGTGGCTCCCGTGCTCTAGAGTGCAGTAGTTGTGGCGCATGGGCTTAGTTGCTCTGCAGCATGTGGGATCTTCCTGGACCAGGGCTCGAACCCATGTCCCCTGCATTGGCAGGCAGATTCTTAACCACTGAGCCCCCAGGGAAGTCCCAAGAGGGGGGGATTTAAATCCAGGTCAGTCTGACTGCAAAGTCTTTGCTGTTTTCCACCACAATTCACATCTTTCCAGGCCGAAAGGGAGCAGGAAGCTCTGAATGGAAGAAGCAAGGTGTCCAGACACCTGCCCTCTTAATCACAGTTCTGTCCAGGCCTGGTCTCCACTGCAATCAGGCTGGAGAGGAAGCCATTTGATGGAGGAGATTCAAGGCTCTCCATGTGAGAGAGGAGAGCGGGAGAAATGGGCTTCTGCTGAAACAGGGTAAGCTCAGGCCAAGTTTCCTTGGGAAGGAGTCAGAGAGGTAAGAAATCTCCTCCCTGACCCTCCCAGGACCCCAGGTAAACGTGCCCAAGGGCTGGTGAGTCTCATGACCTTTTCCAACCACAACATGCAATTTAAAAAATTGTATAAATTGGCAAAGAACACATAAAATCGACCCTCTTAGCCATTTTTAAGTGTACAGTTCAGTAGTGTTAAGTATATTCACATGGTTGTGCAACCAATCCCCAGAACCTTTTCATCCTATAAAATTGAAACTCTACACGCATTCAATAACTTCCTGCTTGTTCCTTCCCCAGCCCCTGGCAGCCACCATTCTACTTTCTGTCTCTATGAATTCCACTACTGTTAGAATTTTCTTCCTCTTTCAGGCTGAATAATTTTCTGTTGTATGTATATACTACATTTTGTTATTCCATCCATTAATGTGTAATTATTTTATTGTCAGCTAACATTTGAATTCTTTTTCCTGCCTCCTCCCACTAGAATTAAGCTTTTTGAGGGCAGGGACTGTCTCTCTTGTTCCGTTGTGTTCCCAGTGCCTAACAACATGGTGAGCACATAATAGGGGCTTGATAAATATTTATTCACTGCATAAATGAATGTCCAATCCCAGAGATTCTTTAATTACTCCAGTGTGGTACAGTTTACAAAGTCCTTTTTTCAACGACTTTGAGGCAAACCGCATTTTCTCAATATTCAGAGAGGGTAAGTGTTTTGCCCCAAATCACACAGCTGATACGAGACCAAGCAAGAGCTCCAACCCAGGTGTAGTGACTGCTAAGTCTAGACATGTTGTCTCCCTATAGTCATAACCTTAACCTGGTGGGTCTGACGGGCCTTACCTGCTCGTGTACACAGAAAACACGGGTAGATCCACCAGCTTCTGGGCCATTGTGTCGAACACCAGGGTCACCCTTTCAGCAGCCAAGCAGGGGTATCCCAGGCCCAGAATGCCATCAGACTCTGCATTCATAAAGGACTGGTCAGTCTCTGTGACACTCTCTTCAAATTGCTGACCGACCTCAGTCAGTCCTTCTACCTAATTGTGGAGCCTGAAGGAAAATCACACAGATCTTTGGCAAACAGGCTCAGATTCTTGAAGTCTTCTTCTGTCCTAAAGCTAATTCTTCCCCTACTCAATTTTCCTTGGTTAAATGGATACAACAATTTTTGCCATGTTCCCATCCACTTAATTTTTTCTATATAAACATTTTTTATGGAAGTATAATACAGAAATCACAAGTGTACAGTGTTTTCACAGACTGTACACATCCATGTAATCAAGCTCGTAAATCAAGAAACAAGACATTACAACCCCATCGCCAGAAAACCCTTCAACTACCCTGCCAGTCATTGAGACTTTCCTCAAGAGTAACCAATCTCAAAAAAAAAAAAAAAAACCAGCAAGGTAACCCATATCTTGGCTTCTAACAGCTTATACTGTCTTTGCCTATTTTTGAATTTTATATGAATGGAATCATATGGTCTGAATTCTTTTTTATCTGGCTTTTGTCACTCAACATGATGTTATTGCATGCTGTTGTGGAATTTTCATTGTCTTTAGTATTCCATGTTATGAATATATCATCATTATTTATCCATTCTACCACTGATGGATATTTGGGGTGTCTCCTGTATTTGACTTTTGCTAATAGTGTTGCTTGTACTTGTCTTTTGGTGAACATGTGTACATATTACTGTTGGATATATGCCTAGGAGTAAAACTGCTAGGTAATAGGGCTTGCAAGTGTTTTGCTTGAGTAAATACTGACAGTTTTCCAAAGTGATTGTATCAATTAACATTTCCAATACCAATGTTTTGAAAGGTCCAGTTGTTCCATATCCTCACCAATACGGGCTATTGCCTATCTTTTCCACTTTGGTCTTCTAGTGAATATGCAGTGGGCTACATTGAGGTTGTAATTTGTATTTCCAGATGACTAATAAAATTGGACATTTGGATATCCTCTTTTGTGAAGTGGGTTATCTACAATTTTCTTATCGATTAGTAGGAGTTCTTTATTTATTCTGGAATAAAGTCCTTTGTTGGATATATGTACTACAAATATCTTCTCCCAGATTGTGGCTGATGTTTTTACTCTCTTAATGGTGCTTTTTGATGAGCAGAAGATATGAATTTCAATGCAGTCAAATTGATCAGTTTTCCCCCTTATAATTAGTAGTTTTTAAAAACTTGTTACAAAAATTTTTGCCTACCTTAAGGTCATGAAGACATCTTCCTATTTTTTTTCTAAGAGCTTTATTGTTTTGCTTTTCACATTTATATATATCTACAATCTATTGGAAGTTTGATAATGTGTGAGTTAAGATCCATTTTTCCTTTATTAGAAGTCAGATTTATTGAGATATGATTTATACACAATAATTCACCCTTTTAAGTGTACAGTTCAGTGATTTTTGATACACAAATAGTTTCTGTTTGCTAATATTTTGTTTACAACTTTTGTGTCTACATTCATGAGAAAGAGACTGGTCTGTAATTTTCATTTCTTGTAATGTCCTTTTCAAGTTTGTTATTAAATTTATGCTGGCCTCATAAAATGAGTTAAGAAATGTCTCTTCTTTATCAATTATCTGGAAGAGTTTGTCTAAGATTGGTGCTATTTCTTCTTTAAATGTTTGAGGGAATTTACCAATGAGGCTACCTGGACCTGGAGTTTTCTTTGTGGAAAGGTTTTTAAGAATAGAGTCAAAGTTTAAATAGATACTGGAGTATCCATTCAATGTTAAATAGAGATTGGAGTATTCATTCAGTGTTAAATAGATATTGGAGTATTCATTCAATGTTTAAATAGATATTGGAGTATTATATTTTCTAATTTTTTTCTTGTGTCAGTTTTGACATGCTCTATTTCTCAAGGCATTTGCCAATTTTTAAAAATTGTCAAATTTATCGAAATAAAATTATTCTTGATATCCTCTTATTATCATTTTAATGTCTGTAGCGTCTTTAGTAACGTGTTACTTTTTACTTCTAATATCGTTAAGTGTATTTTTTTTCTTTTTCTTGAAGAGTTTTGCTAGAGGTTTACCAGTTTGATCAATCTTTGTAAAGAGTTCATTCCTGGCTTTGTTGATTTTCTCTATTGTGTGACTTTTCTATTGTATGAATGTTCCACTCTTCTAGTTATTATTTCCTTCCTTCTACTTTCTTTGGGTTTGATTTGCTCTTCTTTGTGGTTCTCTTGTTTTTTTATTTGTTTGTTACTTGAAATAGTTGCTGAGACCGTTGATTTTCAGCTTTTCTAATACTCACATTTCAGGCTGTAATTGTTTCTTGAAGGACTGCATTAGGTGCATCCACAAATATTGACATGTCATATCTTCATTATCTGTAATAGTTAAGGTTTTATAAGAGAAACAGAGTCATTAGGAGCTATATCTAGAAAGGATTATATTCTAGATATTTGACAGTATGCAATTGGAGGTCCTGGCTAACAGAGTACATTAGGATGTTGCTTCTGCCCTGGTGCTGCAGTCTCAAGTCTACAGTTTGGACAGTCAGCAAGGGAAGACAGATGTCAAGTGGGAGAAGAAGGGTGAATTGAACCCTTAAGGTTGAAGGGGAACGGGAACCTGCACTGTTCTCTCACCGCCTCTAAGCCTCAGTGATGGGGGAGCCTGCAGCACAAGCTGACACTGTCTGTCACAGAGGCCACCACTGCTGTCACACATGCCAACGCTTCCTAGCTCTGGAGTAGGAGGTAGGGGACCTGGATTAGGTCAGCTCTGCCATGACCAGCCAGCCATCTGGCAAGTCTCCTAACTGCCGCTGAGAGCTCTGCTTTCCGTCTCTGAAGCCCAAGAGGCAGACGGACTTGGAGCTTGGAGATAACTTGGGCCCTGCCTTGGGCTCCAAAAATGTTAAAAAGGACATCAGAAGGACTTGGGGACCAGCCCAGACCCTTGACCCTTGCCCCCAAGTGAACAAATCCTCTTTGGCATTTACCCACTTTGCAAGAGTCCTTCCTTTTGACCTTTCACTGGGGAGAAAGTGTGAGCCAGAAGTGGCTGGAAGTGGTGAGAATTCTGGTTAACGCTGAGCCCTGTCGTGGTTTGCCCCTAATTGCCCATGTGTGCCATCGGGACTGAAGATGGTCACTATAGAAACCTTACCCTGAGAGACTTCCTTCAGACCCTCCAGGCAAGCCCACTGCTACAGCAGGTGAGGACGCCGAGGCACAGAGAGGTTAAGTGACTGGCCCAAGAGCATGCACTTCACTCAGTGGCCAGGATTAGGACCCAGGCCTCCTGCCTTCCAGGCCAGTGATCTTTCCACTACAGAATTACCATCATCATCACCATGATCCCTCCCTCCCCTCCCATCTTCCAGGCCAGTTAGCCCCCATATCCCCTTGCCTCTGTTTGTTGTGAGTGGAGGGTGTGGCTGGCTGACACGTGAGAAAAACTTTGTTGGTCTGTGCAGCCGTGGCCACCCGGCCACTAACTAGATCAGAGACATCCTGGATGGTCTGCGAGGAGCTCCAGGCTCTGGCTGGATTTGGAAAGTTTGGCACAGATTAGAGGCAGGAACGTGGGAACGTTTGTCAGAACTAATGGGTCTGTTATCTCTGGAAACACCCGGACCTGCACCTGCCCCGGTTGCAGGTTTCTGATCCTCCCACGCTGGAACCAAATATTGTTGTGGACGATTTGAACACTTTCCCTAGGGAACAAAAGCCCTTGGGCGTGTGGGTGATGGTGCGTGTGCACGTGTGTATGTACGTGTGTGTGTGTGTTCTTTACGAAAAGGGAGAGGGAAGAGCATTTGGGGTGAAATGGTACCATGTGGGCAAAAACAGGTCATAGTACAGACAACGATCCAGTCTCTGCAGTCTGTCAGCACTGGGAGAGGGTCCTGGGGGGCAGAGAGAGAGAGAGAGACAGACAGACAGACAGACAGACAGAGAGACAGAGAGCGTGCGAGCGCCTCAGGCCTCAGGGATGTGGATTGGAGGCTGGTTTGGAGGCAGAGGTTTTGTCTGTTACCAGAACATTTGAAGGCTGTTGAGGGTGACACTATCCAGTCAACTTTTCTGGAGCTTCAGCTTCCAGAATGTAAATTAATATTAAGAGGACGGTTGCTCAGCGCTCTGTGGAAATTGGCTCTAGCAGGGTGTGATAGTCCTGGAGACTGTGCGTCATTATGATACGTAAGCAGCACTTCCCCTCGTGCTCAGCCTGCCCCTGACCACAGCGGGGCCAGCAACCCAGGATGCTCTTGGCCCTGGCTCTGCCGAACTCAGCAGCTCAGCACGGACATGACCAACCGGAAAGCGTCCCAACCTCATTCTGCTCGAAGGTCATGACTGGCGGGAAATATACTATGCGATGTGTGATACAGCAGGAAGAGGGCCTGGCTGGGGTGCCTGGACCCAGACTTGGCTCTGCCGTTCACTCACCATATGACTTTGGATAGATCACTTTTCTCTAAATCCAGTTTCCTTGTCTGTAAAATGAAGAGGGTGGATTGGGTGATACTACGAGGAACATTTTGGGGGCATAGGCTATGTGCCAGGCTCTGCCCTAAGGATCTTACAAGCATTAGCTCATTCAGTATTCACACCAGTCCCATCAGGTAAGTATTATTTTTAAGCCCATTTTACAGATGAGGTAACTGAATCACAGAGGGTTTAAGTAACTTGCATAATGTGCCATAACAAGGATTCAAACCCAGGTTTTTCCTGACTTTCAAGTTGATGGTCTGTACTAGATAATGTCTAGCGTTTGACATTCAAGAGTTTCTTCCTGGAAGAGAAAAACAGAGAGAGGATGGGAAGGAGGAGGAAAGGGGAAGAGAGGGAGAGAGACTAATTTCCTACATGGTGGAAATTTTGAGGCCTTTTAATTGTAAGAGAGAGGGGTGTGTGCAGGATGGAGTATGGTGGTAAGGAGCTGTGTGATGAGAAATCTTGTCATTGCTTACTTTTTGCAAGTATTTTCTGTTTCATCTTCAAGGGACCTCTCAGCAGGATCATTATTGTATTGTAGACAGGTGCACTGAATTATGAAAACCAAAAGTTTAAGGTGGTCGAACCATTTGTTTACTGCTATAAAGAGCATCTGGCACTGGACGTGTATTCTCTCCCATGGCTTGATCTTCTTTGGTTTGGCAAAGCTTCTTGCTTTCATGCAGCTGGAAATAAGAAGGATCCAATGTCCCCAGCAACTTGCCATGTCAAGAATTCAATTAGTTTGAGTCATTTCCAAAACCGCTGTCAACTCCATTCTGGGAAAGTGCCTTTCAGACCAGAAATTGTTGGGTGTGTAGTCAGCAAAAGGCACAGGCGCGGGGGAAGTTTCCCACTGCAATATTGCATGTGCATGTGCCTGTGCATGCGTGTGCATGGGTCCCTGTACCTGTAAGCAGGGAGAGCAGATCATGTCTCGGATTTGCCAGAGAACAGGACACACGCCAGCACCGCCAGTTTCTGTGCTTGTTACTGAGACCAGACTTCAAAAGCAGACAAAGCAGGGTTTGGATTTCAATGCTGCTACTTAGATGATTGTGTGACATTGGGGTAGTTTTGGAGTTTCAGACCTCTCTACTGTAGAAAAGGAAGAATGATTTCGTTGTTGGATGATGTGAGGATTCCAGGAGACCATCCTTGCAGTGAGTGCTTTCTGTGTGTCATCCAGCCCAGGGCTGGTACGCTGGCTAAACCATATGAACCGGGACAGGCGCCCAACATTAACTGAGTGCCACACACTGCTCTAAGTGCTTTAACTATCTTCAGTCATGTAATCCTCTCAACAACCCCATAAGGAAAATAGTCCCAGAGAGAGAAAGGAGTTTGTCCAAGACCACACAGCTGGTAATGATGGAACCAGGCTTGAACCCAGGAAGTCTCACTATAGAGTCTGCGATCTTACACAACACTGCTGTCTGGAGCATATGTGTATATTACTGTACGTATTAACAGACTGAAATTCATTGTGGAGATCATCCACCCTTATGTGTATTGTAACTGTTCAAGAATGTTATCAAGGTTTCCACATGTCCTTAGTTTTTACTGTGTGATCAGGGGCTCAACCATTTAAAGTCTAGAAAACGAAAATTCTCCCTGACCCTTAGTTTCCTTATCTGCAAAATGGGAAAATGGGGATGTTAGGAAGATTAAATAAAAGCATTTGTGAAAATGCATGACACACAGTAAATGATCAATAAATACTGCTAAAATTTTTATTATAAGGGAAGAGAGATTATGCTTAGGCAAACGTGACATAAATCTGATGCGTTCCTTTGTTATCTCCCTGGGTTTTCATTTTCAGATTTCTAGTGACAGGGGCCTCACCTCGGCAGTACTCCTTTCTTGACTACTTTTATTTCCTCTACCAGGACTGGACTCTCTGAACCAGTTCCCATCCTGGAATTTCCCCAAGCACCCTCAGGGTAGGGTTTAGGCTGTAGCTAAATAGAATAAAGGCAGAATTTTTTTTTTTAAACATCTTTATTGGAGTATAATTGCTTCACAATGGTGTGTTAGTTTCTGCTTTATAACAAAGTGAATCAGTTATACATATACATATGTTCCCATATCTCTTCCCTCTTGCATCTCCCTCCCTCCCACCCTCCCTATCCCACCCCTCTAGGTGGTCACAAAGCACCGAACTGATCTCCCTGTGCTATGCAGCTGCTTCCCACTAGCTATCTATTTTACATTTGGTAGTGTATATATGTCCATGACACTCTCTCACCCTGTCACATCTCACCCCTCCCCCTCCCTATATCCTCAAGTCCATTCTCTAGTAGGTCTGTGTCTTTATTCCCGTCTTGCCACTAGGTTCTTCACGGCCTTTTTTTTTTTTTCTCCTTAGATTCCATATATATGTGTTAGCATACTGTATTTGTTTTTCTCTTTCTGACTTACTTCACTCTGTATGACAGACTCTAATTCCATCCACCTCATTACAAATACCTCCATTTCATTTCTTTTTATGGCTGAGTAATATTCCATTGTATACATGTGCCACATCTTCTTTATCCATTCATCTGATGATGGACACTTAGGTTGCTTCCATGTCCTGTCTATTGTAAATAGAGCTGCAATGAACATTTTGGTACATGGCTCTTTTTGAATTATGGTTTTCTCAGGGTATATGCCCAGTAGTGGGATTGCTGGGTCGTATGGTAGTTCTATTTTTAGTTTTTTAAGGAAGCTCCATACTGTTCTCCATAGTGGCTGTATCAATATACATTCCCACCAACAGTGCAAGCGAGTTCCCTTTTCTCCACACCTTCTCCAGCATTTATTGTTTCTAGATTTTTTGATGATGGCCATTCTGACCGGTGTGAGATGATACCTCATTGTAGTTTTGATTTGCATTTCTCTAATGATTAATGATGTTGAGCATTCTTTCATGTGTCTGTTGGCCATCTGTATATCTTCTTTGGAGAAATGTCTATTTATCAAGAGAAAAAGGGAGAAGACTCAAATCAATAGAATTAGAAATGAAAAAGGAGAAGTAACCACTGACACTGCAGAAATACAAACGATCATGAGAGATTACTACAAGAAACTCTATGCCAATAAAATGGACAACCTGGAAGAAATGGACAGATTCTTAGAAATGCACAACCTGCCGAGACTGAACCAGGAAGAAATAGAAAATATGAACAGACCAATCACAAGCACTGAAATTGAAACTGTGATTTAAAATCTTCCAACAAACAAAAGCCCAGGACCAGATGGCTTCACAGGTGAATTCTATCAAACATTTAGAGAAGAGCTAACACCTATCCTTGTCAAACTCTTCCAAAATATTGCAGAGGGAGGATCACTCCCCAACTCATTCAACAAGGCCACCATCACCCTGATACCAAAACCAGACAAAGATGTCACAAAGAAAGAAAACTACAGGCCAATATCAGTGATGAACATAGATGTAAAAATCCTCAACAAAATACTAGCAAACAGAATCCAACAGCACATTAAAAGGATTATACACCATGATCAAGTGGGGTTTATTCCAGGAATGCAAGGATTCTTCAATATACGCAAATCAATCAACGTGATGCATCATATTAACAAATTGAAGGAGAAAAACCATATGATCATCTCCATAGATGCAGAGAAAGCATTCGACAAAATTCAACACCCATTTATGATAAAAGCCCTGCAGAAAGTAGGCATAGAGGGAACTTTCCTCAACATAATAAAGGCCCTATATGACAAACCCACAGCCAACATTGTCCTCAATGGTGAAAAACTGAAACCATTTCCACTAAGATCAGGAACAAGACAAGGTTGCCCACTCTCACCACTATTATTCAACATAGTTTTGGAAGTGTTAGCCACAGCAATCAGAGAAGAAAAAGAAATAAAAGGAATCCAAATCGGAAAAGAAGAAGTAAAGCTGTCACTGTTTGCAGGTGACATGATACTATACATAGAGAATCCTAAAGATGCTACCAGAAAACTACTAGAACTAATCAATGAATTTGGTAAAGTAGCAGGATACAAAATTAATGCACAGAAATCTCTTGCATTCCTATATACTAATGACGAAATATCTGAAAGTGAAATTAAGAAAACACTCCCGTTTACCATTGCAACAAAAAGAAGAAAATATCTAGGAATAAACCTACCTAAGGAGACAAAAGACCTGTATGCAGAAAATTATAGGACACTGATGAAAGAAATTAAAGATGATGCAAATAGATGGAGAGATATACCATGTTCCTGGATTGGAAGAATCAACATTGTGAAAATGACTCTACTACCCAAAGCAATCTACAGATTCAATGCAATCCCTATCAAACTACCACTGGCATTTTTCACAGAACTAGAACAAAAAATTTCACAATTTGTATGGAGACACAAAAGATCCCGAATAGTCAAAGCAATCTTGAGAATGAAAAATGGAGCTGGAGGAATCAGGCTCCCTGACTTCAGACTATATTACAAAGCTACAGTAATCAAGACAGTTTGGTACTGGCACAAAAACAGAAATATAGATCAATGGAACAGGATAGAAAGCCCAGAGATAAACCCACGCACATATGGTCACCTTATCTTCGATAAAGGAGGCAAGCATATACAGTGGAGAAAAGACAGCCTCTTCAATAAGTGGTGCTGGGAAAATTGGACAGGTACATGTAGAAGTATGAAATTAGAGCACTCCCTGACACCATACACAAAAATAAACTCAAAATGGATTAAAGACCTAAGTGTAAGGCCAGACACTATCAAACTCTTAGAGGAAAACATAGGCAGAACACTCTAAGGCAGAATTTTAATCTCAGGGTCTTATTCAAATTGAATTTGTCTCCACTTCTAAAAACTCTTGTCTTGTTCCTGGTCCATTAGATGTTTTGGAAACCCACAAGAGGAAAACACATATTAGAGTTGCAATTAAGATGACGTCTATTCCATGGTCTTCATTTATACCAGGTAAACTGTATTTGAACTACATGCAGGCAGCTTTGTTTTAATCTGCTTGGCTACCTATGTAGCTCCTTTAAAAATCTTATTGTTCAGATATCTAAGAGCCAAACTCGTTCCATTCCATTTAAAATGTTTTCATTTAGTCCTCCTCCTTTCCCCAGTTCCCTTCCTCTTATTCAATGAACTTTAAAACAAAAAACAAAACTGAGAACAGCACATCTAGGAATTAAGAGTTTTGCCAGTGTTTCTTTGTGCTGTAAGCAAGCGAACTTATTAGGTGTTATTTCCTTAATTTATGCCTGAAATTGAAAAGTATTTCTGGCTTTCTCCATGGCCTGCTGTAACAAGTAGGAGTTTTATATATAGATTAATTTCAGCATTGGGCACTGAATTAGGACAGTCCTCAAATCATTGCTTGGCCCTTCAAACAGCCTAGCTAAAAGATGCTGATATTTTATTTAGTACTGCAAACTTCAAGTGATTCAAATATCTTGCTTTCTGAACCAAGATATATTTACAGTTCATTTTGGGGTTTTTATGCCCAAGGAGGATTCTGCATTCCAGCATTAAATCCGCTTAATTTTAAAACTTTTATGAAAAGTAACAGCTGGAATATACTCCCAGTCTTAAAAATAAATGCCTGATTTAAAGCAAATAGGTTATGCTGAAGTATAATAAGTTTTATACTCTCTCAAAAATGGTATTATCTTTATTTGCTAGATTTTTAAAAGCTTTTAAGAGGGCTGTAACAGTTGCTGCTAGTATTTTGTTAGGGTTCTACCAGTATTTAGTTTTTACGTCATCCTAATGTATAGTTTCAAGTCTTACTAGACAATCTGAATTCCACTGAATTCTGTTTGGCTCCAACATTCCATTTAGCTTGACCAGTCTAATTTAACATGTGTTTGTTGGAGGTCATTAATGTTACTTGTACAATGCTGTCATTCTATGACATCCATATGAATTTTGGTGTATATCACATTGCATTCAATCTGCTGTAATTATGCTTAGAAATACTATAGTAACTAGATGCAGTGTGAATTTTTTCCATTAAGAGTAAGTCAGTGGCTTCCCTGGTGGCACAGTGGTTAAGAATCTGCCTGCCAATGCAGGGGACACGGGTTCGAACCCTGGTCCGGGAAGATCCCACATGCCGCGGAGCAACTAAGCCCGTGCGCCACAACTACTGAGCCTGCACTCTAGAGCCCGTGAGCCACAACTGCTAAGCCCGCGTGCCACAACTACTGAAGCCCGTGAGCCTAGAGCCCATGCTCTGCAACAAGAGAAGCCACTGCAATGAGAAGCCCGCACACTGCAATGAAGAGTAGCCCCCGCTCACCATAACTAGAGAAAGCCCGTGCACAGCAACGAAGACCCAATGCAGCCAAAAATAAATAAATAAAATAAATTAAAAAAAAAAAAGAGTAAGTCAGTGGCTTAAATGTGATTATGGTCCTGCAAGGTGATACTTGCTAAAGTATCTAAACATTTTTTGTTGTAACTGAATCATTTTATAAAAATTTATAAAGCTGGAAATGATCAAATGCTGGTTTTTTTCATTATCAACAGTGGTGTGTCATTTTATGTATGTTCTTAATGCCTATGGACCAGTCCAAAGTAGTTATTCAAAAAGAAAAAAAAAGATGTTGTCTATTCCAGGACGCCGAGATACTTGTCTGATCTTCCTTTCAGGTTTAACAAGTTTCTTTTATCTGAGAGCCTCTAATTGGAGCCCCATCACTAAAGTCTTGGCAAACACCATTCATTTATCCACACAAAATCAGGACACCTAGTCTCATTGATCATATTTCAGAGACAAGAAACCCAAGGTCCTAAGAGAGCTCTTCCCCAAAAGGGCAAGATGCAAGCTTAGGGAATGGAGGGCCTTCCATACCAAACTCTCACATAGATGCGTCCACTGTGCTGTCCCCAGCCAGAGATGATAGTGGCTTGAAACGGATGGAGATGGAGCACTAGGAAAGAAGTGGAGATAGAACTCATAGGATGTGACACTGAATTGGATGGGGATGAAGGAAAGAAAGGATCTAGGATGACTCCTGGAATTTGTCCCACAGACACACTTAGTCCTGTGCAAAATGCTGCTAGTTCAAGGTTGTTGTTGTTTTTTTTTTCCATTGAGCACTGTTTGTGATAGGAAAGCTTGGGAATAAGCATCAAAAAGGGACTGTCTGAATAATTATGGTACATCTATTCAATGGAATGCTGTGGAACCAGAATAAAACAATGAAAAACTCCAAAGAAAAATCTCTAGTATATATCGTTGTGTTAAAAAATGTCTTAACAGTATGTACAGTATACTACCATTGGTATATAATAAAAGGGGAAAAATACATCTAGTCCCATTTGCTTATATATGCATAAAATATCTCTGGAAGAATATACCAAGAAGTTGGTAGCACTGGGTACTTTTTGGGAGGGGAACTAGGTGGGTGGGGGCAGGGTGAGAAGGAGTCTTGTCATTGTACATCATTTTGTATTTCTTGAATTTTGAATCATGTGACTATGTTACTTTCTTAGTTTTCTATTGCTGCTATAACAAATTACCACAAATGCAGTGGCTTAAAACAGCCCAAATTTATTATCATATAGTTTTGCACATCAGAGGTTTGACCTGGGTTTCACTGGGTTAAAATCAAGGTGTCAGAAAGGTTGTGTTCCTTTCTGGAGGCTATAGAGGAAAATCTGTTGCCTTGCCTTTTCTAGCTTCTAGAGGCTGCCCATATTCCTTGGTTCATGGCCAGCAATGTTGCATGTCTCTAATGTCCTTCCATAGTCATATCCCTCTGACCACAGCCAGAGGTCCTTTTTATTCTTTCCAGTTTTACTGAGATATAATCGACATACAGCACCATATAAGTTTAAGGTGTACAGCACAATGATTTGACTTACATACATCATGAAATGATTACCACAGTAAGTTTAGTGAACATCCATCATATCATATAGATACAAAATTAAAGAAACATAAAAAAAATGTTTTCCTTGTGATGAGAACTCTTAGGATTTACTTACTCCTTAACAACTTTCATATGTAACATACAACAGTGTTCTTAAATTTCTCATGTTGTACATTATACCCTAGTACTTATTTATCTTAGAACTGGAAGTTTGTACCTTTTTACTGCCCTCATTCAATACCCCCTCCCCCCACCCACTGTCTCTGGTAACCACAAATCTGATCTCTTTTTCTATCAGCTTGTTTGCTTGTTTTTGTGGTATAACTGACCTACAGCACTATGTTAGTTCCTGTTACACAACATAGTGATTTGATATTTCTATACATTTCAAAATGATTACCACAATAAGTGTAGTTACCATTTGTCACCATACAAAGATATTACATTATTATTGACTGTATTCCCCACACTGTACATTTCATACCTGTGACTCATTTACCCTGCAACTGGAAATTTGTATCTCTTAATCTCCCTCACGTATTTCTCCCCTCCCCTTACTCCTTCCCCTCTGGCAACCACCTGTTTGTTCTTTGTATCTATGACTCTGTTTCTATTTTTATTTATTTATTTATTTATTTATTTATTTATTTATTTATTTATTTGGCTGTGTTGGGTCTTTGTTTCTGTGCGAGGGCTTTCTCCAGTTGCGGCGAGCGGGGGCCACTCTTCATCGCGGTGCGCGGGCCTCTCACTGTCGCGGCCTCTCCCGTTGCGGAGCACAGGCTCCAGATGTGCAGGCTCAGTAGTGGCTCATGGGCCCAGTTGCTCTGTGACATGTGGGATCCTCCCAGACCAGGGCTCGAACCTGCGTCCCCTGCATTGGCAGGCAGACTCTCAACCAGTGCGCCACCAGGGAAGCCCCTTCTGTTTCTATTTTATGTTTGTCCATTTGTTTTGTTTTTTAGATTCCACATATAAGTGAAATCATATAGTATTTGTCTTTCTCTGTCTGACTTATCTCACTTAGCATAGTACACTCTAAGTCCATCCATGTTGTTGCAAATGATTTCATTCTTGTTGAAATGTTGCAAAGATTTCATTCTTTTTTATGGCTGAGTATATTTCATTGTATGTATACATACCACATCTTTTTTATACATTCATCTACTGATGGCACTTAGGTTGCTTCCATATCTTGCTATTGTAAATAAAGCTGCAATGAACATAGGGGTGCATATATCTTTCTTAAATAGTGTTTTTGCTTTCTTTGGATAAATACTCAGGAGTGGAATCGATGGACTGTATGGTAGTTGTATTTTTAATTTTTTGAGGAATCTCCATACTGTTTTCCACATTGGCTGCCCCAATTTACATTCCTACCAACAGTGCACAAGTCTTCCCTTTTCTCCACATCCTCACCAACACTTGTTATTTGTTGTCTTTTTGATGATAGCAGTTCTGACAGGTGTGAGGTGACATCTCATTGTGGTTTTGATTTGCATTTCCCTAATGATTAGTGATGCTAAGCCAGCCAGAGATCCTTTTAAGCACTCCTGTGATTAGATTCAACCCTCCCAGACAATCCAGGATAATCTCCCTGTCACGAGGTTCTTAATTTAACCCCACGTGCAAAGTCCCTTTAGCCATGTAAGGTAACATTCGCAGATTTCGGGAATTTGAATATGGACATCTTTAAGGGCCATTATTCTGCCTATCACAATTACCTATTCCAAATATTTAAAGATGCAAAAAAGAAACAACTCCTAAACTTTTCGTTTGAGCTGTTGGAGGGGATAGTGGTGTGTTTTACTGAGTACAGGATCAGGAGAGCAGAAACAAGTTGGGGGAGCTGGAGAATCAATGTCTTTTTTGGGGCATATTAATTTCGAGTCGCTGGTAGACTTTCCAGGGGTGACAATGAGGTTGACAGTTGAATTTACGGGTTTGGTGCTCTCATAGGATTTGTTGGGGCTGGAGATATAAATTTGGGAGATGTATAGAAGGTGGTTAAAGCCATGAAACTGGCCGAGAACTCCCAGGAGTGTGCTTGGATGGAGAAGAGTAGAGCGACAGGTGGGTGAAGGAGGAAGAAGGAGCAGATAGCGCTAAGAAGGAGCGCAGGGATGATGCAGGAAAAAACCACCTTACCCCCTCCCGGAGGTCTCCTCCCCGCTCCCTGGTTTATCTCCATCACCCTCCCGGGTCCATTTTGTTTGCAGGGATGAGCACAATCTGTAATTCTCTTTTATTGTCTCTTGGTTGTCTGTCTCCCCCCCACTGTCCTGCGAGCTCCAGGCGAGCAGGGCTCTGGCTGTCTGGATCACTGCTGTATCTCCAGCACCTACCCCAGTGCTTGGCTCAGAGTAGGCACTCAATAAAAATTTGTTGATTGGGCTTCCCTGGTGGCGCAGTGGTTGAGAATCTGCCTGCCAATGCAGGGGACACGGGTTCGAGCCCTGGTCTGGGAAGATCCCACATGCCGCGGAGCAACTAAGCCCGTGAGCCACAACTACTGAGCCTGCGCGTCTGGAGCCTGTGCTCCGCAACAAGAGAGGCCGCAATAGTGAGAGGCCCGCGCACCGCGATGAAGAGTGGTCCCCGCTCGCCGCAACTAGAGAAAGCCCTCGCACAGAAACGAAGACCCAACACAGCTAAAAGTAAATAAATAAATAAATAAATTTATTTAAAAAAATAGTTTAAAAAAAAAATTTGTTGATTGAATGAGTGGATAAAAACAAACAAACCTAATCCATACATTTACCCCAAATCCATAGACAAAGTTAACGAAAAAATAGTGCTGATCGTCTATATCCTCCACCGACTATTCCCCCTAGGTAGGCTTGCATAGCGGTTGTCTACAAGGTATGATTTTAAAACAACCAGGAAGATACCTCTGTTCCACCTGGTGTCAGCTTGCTTGAAATTCCACCATTGTCCACGTATTCCCTAGGGTAAGTCATTATCTTCTTAGCATAGCACCTAGCACCCAGCAAGCACTCAATACATTTTAGATATTCTTTTTATCTGGTCTTTTAGTGATGCAAATATCCCTGGGAAAGATGGCCCACTGAGTCATCATTAACTCCTTAGTATGAATTAGTTTCTCAGCAGGAATAGTTAAGGAAGGACCTCAGGGTGGGAGCAGGGGTGGAAATGCAGAAAGGGAGAAAGGTTTCCAAAAAAACACTAGGGAATCTAAAGCAAATCTCAATTTGTGGTTTTGCTGAGGCCCACACCGACACAGCATGAAGATTGCTCTGCAAGCAGCACCAGCCTCTGGTGTTTCATTTCGGGGGGGTGGGGGGGTGTGTCTCCCTCTGAGCCCAGCCAGGCAGTGGAGGAAATGAAGAGGCTCTCAAGGGAGGGGCAAGGGAAAGAGGCCAGGGTAGGGTGGTAGAGAGCAGGTGGTGAGAGCAGCTGCCTCTTCAGCATGGATGGCTTCTCCTGCTGCTGCTGCTTCTGGCCCAAGAGACAGGTAACCGGTTCAAGGAGGGCTGAGACTCTGCTTTCACTTTCTTTCCTACTTGCCTGGAATCTGGGCTCAGCAAGGATGAAGTGGGTGCTATATAGCCTAAAGGGATTAGAGAGCAAGGCACCTCCCCCTTCCCTTAAACTGCTCCCTAGGGTGCTGTATGTCCTAAACCCCCAAATCAGATGCATAATCTGACAGCTGTTTATGTGGACAATGGGAAAGAATATTGTCCATGTGGTTAAGGTATGTCTAAGGCTCTTAGGAAAAGGATTGAGCTGCAGGTTTAGTGCCTAATGATAAGTAGCTTGGGAACCTGCAGACAAATGTATATTTTTGGGTACAAATGTCCCCCATTTGTCCTACATCCTAAACTAGACAGTGAGACCCTTGAGAGCAGGAACCATGCTCTAGTCCTAGACCCCTTAACCCAGCACAGTGGCTGGCACATGGGGATATGTCTACACCTGCGTGGTCCAATATGGTGAGCTCTTGAAAGGCGGCTAGTCTGAATTGAGATGTGCTGTAGGTGTAATGTGCATACTGATTTTGAAGACTTAGTAAAAGAAAAAACCCATAAAATATCTCATTCATAATTTTTATATGAGTACAAGTTGAAATGATCATATCTTGGATATACTGGGTTCAAAAAATATATTATTAAGATGAATGCCATCTGTGTCTTTTTACTTTCTTTAATGTGGCTACTAGAACTTTTGGAATTACACATGTGGCTTGCATTATATTTCTATTGGACATCTCTGGTCTATCCTGCCCTGGGCTCCCTTCTCCCACCTTTTCCTCTTCTCCTCAACTCTCTAATCAAACTAGAGATGCCCTTCGTCCTGGACATCTAAAGCCCTCAGACTCTGTTATTGGCCAGAGTAGGATCTCCTGTGTATTTTTTATTTGTTAAGTCACTGATTACACTTTAGCAATGCTTTGTTCATGCATGTAGCCCGTAACCACACCCTTTGTTCTAGGATAAAGGAATTCAGGTGGCAACAAGTAGGAGGGGGACCAACTTTTATTAAGTACCAGGGCTATCAACTTAACAAATGTTAATCTCCTTTAATTTTATTTTCATGACAGCTCTGTGTGGTGGGCATATTTACTTTTTCAGATAAACGAACTGAGGCTCAGAGAGCTCTGGTAAGTTGCCCAAGATTACCCACATAGTAAGAGGTGCAGAGTCAGAACTTGAAACCTGGTGTGTTTGGCTCAAGGGCAAGTTCCCCCCCACCCACACCCCGACCAGTAGCACAGGCTTCATTTTTGCATCATTTGAAATGAGACTACAGGAGTTCCCCCATGCTTCTGAGGGTCCTGCCTGAACATGGAAGGGGCTCACTAACCCCTTGTGCAAGGAACGAGCCCAGGGCTGGGTCTCAGAACACCTGGGTGCACCCTAGTCCTGGCATGGCCCCTAACTTACTAAGTGGCTTAGGACAGGTAGCTTTCGCCTCTGTAAAACAAAGAGGACCTTCACAGCTGTGATCCCAGTTCTGACAGCTGGGGAAACCGAATTATGCTGCCCTTGTCACTTAATCACTAATGGTTCACACCTGAAATTAGAGGACTGTTTTCTATATAAGATTTCTTTTCAAACACTCTGAGAGCCTCTTACTTCCTCATGTCCAAATTTGTGTTGAATATGCTGAAAACTAAATTCCAGACAAGGGAATCCACGTTGTGTGGGTGGGCAGGAAACCTCAAGTTCACTTTCAAGGATCAGGGGGCTTTTGATGCCCGCCCACACGGCAGGCACTTTCCAGAGGGGTTTCATGCTGGTGCGTGTCATGGGAATTTTGATCTGGTATCATTGCCCTAATGACTAGAAATCCTCATTATCTGTTTAGCAGATCGGAGAGGAATGCCAGTCTCTTCAAAACCTGCTTACTAATCCTCCCTGAAAAGCCGTTTTATGAGAGCAGCATCAAAGCTGGGACGCCCTGAGGAGCGCTCTCTTTAGGCCTCTGACAGCAGCCTCTCTCCTTGTCAGAGCTGAATGTAAAGAACAAGTGAAGTCCAGCCTGGGGGCTCCTCCAGCTGCAGCTCTGATGCACCCACGGGCAGTTAAGCTCCCTAAGGCCACCCCCGCCCCCCAACTCAGGCCTTAAACCTTTTTATTCAATGCCCTCTGATTGCTGCTAAGAAGGCCCAGGAAGGCTAATTTTCCAAACGAGTTGCCATTTCTTGTTCCCAGTCTCTGAAGGGTAAAGTGTCCTGCAGTAGTTAGTTCTCCTAAATGGATTTCAGGGTGAATAGTAATTTTTCTCTCTCCAACTTGGCAGAGCCCTAAATGAATTCACTGATAGTCTTTGAGACCTTGATGTTTGAAAAAAATGGGCCAGGGAATAAATCCTTCATCTAAACCCCTTTGAAACTTGGCTCTGGAGTTCCAAGGTGGGGTGGGGAAAAGGGACAGAAAGAATTGCTAGTAAGGATTTCAAAACCTACTTCCTTCTTTTTTAAAATTTATTTAAAAAAATTTTTATACAGTTTTTAAAGGTTGCTTTCCATTTACAGTTATTACAAAAATACTGGCTCTAATCCCCGTGTTGTACAATATCCTTGAGCCCGTCTTACACCCAATAGTTTGTGCCTCCCACTCCCCTACCCTATCCTGCCCCTCCCCCACTCTCTCCCCACTGGTAACCACTAGTTTGTTCTCTATATCTGTGAGTCTGCTTCTTTTTTGTTATATTCACTAGTTTGTTGAATTTTTTAGATTCCACATATAAGTGATATCATACAGTATTTGTCTTTCTCTGTCTGACTTATTTCTCTTAGCATAATGGTCTCCAAGTCCAGCCATGCTGCTGCAAATGGCAAAATTTTGTTCTTTTTTATGGCCAAGTAGTATTCCATTGTATGTATATATGTGTGTGTGTGTGTGTGTGTGTCTGTGTATCACATCTTCTTTACCCATTCATCTGTTGATGGACACTTAGGTTGCTTCCCTCTCCTGGCAATTGTAAATAATGCTGCTGTGAACATTGGGGTGCATGTATCTTTTCAAAGTAGTAAAACCTATTTCTTTTTTAAATGTGATTATTAGCAACAAGTGACTATCTATTATTCAACGCATTCCATGATTGCTAACTAGTCAGGGACCCTTGCCTAACATTATGTGGCTGTAAATAAAATGAGGGAAACGTTTTATATGAGCAAAAGCCCTATTAAGTTACTTCTGGAAAACAAACCACAAACTAGCTTTTTAAAAGATCTTTTCAGCATGTTGACAATGGAGATGGTCAAGGCATTCTGTTACCTTCAAATTAAGTTTTTCTGTGAGAATCTGTAAGAAAAGACCACAGGTGGGTAACCTAAACTTGTAAGGCAGCAGCTTTGATGGGAAGAACAAGATAAAGATGTTTTTCAGTTTTGCTGAAGCTTGTTATTTGTACACCCCAAAAGACCACAACCTTCAGAGACAGGGAAAAAGCATCTGAAAAAACAAAGGCAAAAATGACAAAGCTTAATCTTAGCAAGGCTATAAGGGCAAATCATTACCCCAGGGAACAGTTTTGCACTTTCAGAAACCGCGGAGGGAAATTTATGTGTGCTTTTAACTGGATCAAGAGCCTTTCAAGGCAGGGAGCACAAAGCAGGCACTCAATAAATGCCGAATAAATAGGACATGGTGAGGGGTTGGCTCTTTGCTGACTTGCCATTCTCGGGCCCTCTCGCCTGCTCCTAAAGCTGCTGGAAGGGCTCTGCATCCTCAAAGACAGAGAAGAAAGGAGTGGGGCGCACACATGCCCATGCAGTGGTCCACAGAATGATGGGGCGACAGCCAAACACCTCTTCCTAAGGGCTCAGCGATGTCTCTATTTGGATGCATCTTGAAATCCTGACAGAGCACGCTTGGCTGTAAGCTTGGCAGTACGCCCTTGGGTATGCCTGGTGGGGGATGACGATGAGGGAGGCAGTGAGAAGGGTGATGGAGAACAGACATTGGCCACGAGGGCGATTCTGACTCCCCGTCCCCAACAACACGTCGGGTGATGCAGCTAGTCCTTCCTCCAAGCTGCACAAAAAAAAAAGAGCCAGGAAAGCTGGCAGGAATGTCTGGAGGGTGATGGAGGGTGGAGGCCGGGAGGATCTGGGACTGGAACCTGAGTCCTCACTCTGGCAGCAGATTCTTCCCAAGCCACCGACGGTGCTCTCGCTGGCTCACTCCCTGGCTCCCTCTTTCACAGCGGCTCCTCCTTTTGCTTTACAACATATAATTATTTAACATCTCTGCATACGGCTTTGAATTTCAAAATGAGCTAAATACAAAGTGACTCCAGTGAGGCGTAGGCGCTGGGTGCACTAGATTAAGGTGACATTTACTGAAATGTGTTTTAAAATAGATCCCAGGAAAATGGAGATGGTCTAACCCTTGCTCATCACTTATCAAAATAGATTCCTGGCAGAAAAAACAGGTTCACTGCAAACTGCTTCACTGACCTACATTAGAAGTAGCAGACGTTACTAGAAAGAGGTCAGAGTGGCAAGATAAATTAGAGCTCTGTTAGGTGCAAGGAGAGATGCTCCGTAAATAGAAGGGGAAAATTAGGGGTTGTGAAAAGAAGTTTTACTGTCAGGAGAATTTTTTTTTTTCTCCTCCAGCTGCTGGGTTCACAGGCAGCTTCAGTTATGCCCAGGCTGCCTTTTGGCAATTCCATTTGCTTCTGCACACTTTTAAAGAACTATCTTCACTTTCCAAAGCTTCTGTTATCGTGGTACTGGAGATCTTAGAGTTCTCAACCCACCCCCTCCCCCTCACTCTTCTAATTCCAATTCTCTCCTTTCATCGTTAACCTCGTGAGGGCCTGATGTGCCGGGGAGTGGGAGCAGCTCTCTCCTCTTCTATCTTTTCTCTCCTCTCCTCCCCACTTTCAGTACAATGTACGCTCACTGAAGAAAAATTAGAAAACGCAGAAGAGTAAGAAAGGAGACTGAAAGTCACGAGGAATCTCACCACCCAGAGAAAATGATCATTGCCAATGATGTGGACGTGGAAAGATGGCCATAATATATTGCTAGGTGGGGAAATAAAGAATACACAGGTCATGCATGCAGACACGCACACATACAGTGTATTCATTTTAATGGAGAATATTTGACATTCTATTGTGTTATCTGCCTTTTGTTGACTCGACAGTATGATGTGAGCATCTTTCCCTGTCAATAAATTTGTTTCCACAGATCAGTTTAATGGTTAAATCTTATTCCACTTTATGGATATCCCACAAGTGACACCACAATCCACCATCCCTAGGTTGTTTCTTCATCCCGAGGATGTTTCTTCACTGCTGCTCTTGTAAATGACTTGGCAGTCACCTGTCTTAATGTCGGAATCTCTGCACACATCCTCGGCAATTTCCTCAGGATAAATTCCTCTAAGTGCAGTTGCTGGGTCAGAGAAGTATGGACATTTTCAGGGCTTTTTGATGCATACCACCAAATTGTTCTTCACAAAGATTGTAACAACTTGCCTTCCTGCCAGAACACTTGCCAAGGCTGAGCATTTTCATCCTTTTTTATTTTTTTAAAGATTTTTTTGTTGTGGACCATTTTTTTAAAAGTCTTTGTTGAATTTGTTACAATATTGCTTCTGTTTTATGTTTTGATTCTTTGGTCGGAGGCATGTGGGATCTTAGCTCCCCGACCAGGGGACCTGCACCCCCTGCATTGGACGGCAAAGTCTTAACCACTGGACCGCCAGGGAAGTCCCTCGTCCTTTTTTTTTTTTTTTTTTTAAATGGTTTTAAATTGTTGCTTTAACTTTAATTATTAGTGAGATGGAACTTATTTAAAGATGTATGCATCTGGCCATTTGCATGCATGTTTGTCCAAATATTTCTTGAGCATCAGTTAGGTGTTATGGCTGGGTTTACAGCAGTGTGCAATGATTGGTGAGTCAATGGCTCCTTTCAGGAAGGGTCTCAGTCTAGTGGGGAAGCCAGGCAAGGTTACAGAAGATTTCAGCTGTGTGTGACAAGTGCTATGGTCTGAGATGTTGTGTGGGAGAGTCACCCAGCCTGGTAACCTTGAGGGGTGGGGAGTGGAGAAGGAAGACTTCCTGGAGGAGAGGACAGCTCAGTTTAGTCCTGATGGAAGAATAGGAGACAGGGAAGGTGTCCAGGGGCCTATATACAGGCAAGGATGGACACAGGGTCTGGGGAAACTAAGAAGAGCAATTTGGTGGTAGCATCAAGTATAATAGGAACTACTAAGTGACAAGGCTGGAGGTGTGGGCAGCCAGATGGTGACAGGCTTCATATGCCTGTGGAAGGCCTTTGGACAATATTCTGGCAGTTGTTGGGAGACACTGACCCCTGGCAAGCAGATTTATGCACAATAATAATAATATGTGTGAGGCAGCATGGTCCTAGAAGAGACCTCACTGGCTGGTCTCTGCTCCAGTCACTTTATAACAAACCATGAGACAGTGCAGGGTTCCTGCTGTCTCCCATGGTACCTTTGTGGGAATATCAAAGAAGTGCCCCTTTCTCAAGAAAAGTCTTTTCAACTTAGTAGATTATGTACTTCTCAGTAATAACAAAGCAAACAAAAGTTTAGTCTCCATAAATTATATACACAAAATTATTGAATACAAAATAGTAGAAAATTAGTGTTTTTAGTCACAAACATTAGGAATGCAAAACCTCTGGGATATAACAATTTGTTGTAAGATAGTTTCAGTCGTAAAGTAATTTTCATGAAAACAAAACTTTCTGTGGTAATGTCAATGCTTGCTTGTTCCAATATCTTATTTTCCATAGAAATGGTCACTAGATTTGACAGTCTTTCTGATGATATCATGGGTGTTAAGTAGTTTTTTATTAATTTTAAATGTCAGAATCTACATTTTCCACTGGTGACTGATACTGCCAAGGTTATTGTATCCTGAGAGCTACAATGGTTTTAGTAAAATGTGTCTAATATGTTATCGATGCAAATATATTGACACATTTCACGTGAGTCAACTAGATTTTTCTTCCATCAATGTCTCATCGTTATCACATTTCCTACCATGTTCCTCCATTTCAATCATGGTTTGTTTTTTTTTGTTTGTTTGTTTGTTTTTTTGCCATGCCACAAAGGCTTGTGGGATCTTAGTTCCCCAACCAGAGATAGAACCCATGCCCCCAGCAGTGGAATTTCAGAGTCCTAACCACGGGACTGCCAAGGAATTCCCTCAATTATGTATTTTTAATGGTTGTAGAAGTTCATATTTATCATAATTTTTTTCAAATTACACATGTCATCTAGAATACTGCATCTTTTAAAGAGCTATTGCTGTTTCCAATATAGAAAAAATTTTTTGATTTTGATGTTGACCTTTGTATTGTAAAAGGGCTGGTCCTGGGGTTCACAGTTAAAATGAGTCTTCGCTTTCCTTTTTCTAATATTTTCTATTTTGGAGAAGGTGCCATCAATGTCAAGAGACTACAATTTGTTTGGCATCAATAATATGTATTTCACTAACTGTTTTATGAACTAGGTAAAACTTTGTGTTTTTTCAAAGTGCTTCTTTTTTTTATATTTATTTTATTTATTTAAAATTTTTGGCTGCATTAGGCCTTCGTTGTGGCATGCAGGATCTTTCGTTGCGGCACGCGGGCTTCTCTCTAGTTGTGCCACGTGGGCTCCAGAGTGCGTGGACTCTGTAGTTTGTGGCACGCAGTCTCTCTCGTTGAGGCGTGTGGGCTCAGTAGTTGCGGGGCACAGGCTTAGTTGCCCCACGGCATGTGGGATCTTAGTTTCCCGACCAGGGATCAAAGCCGCATCCCCTGCATTGGAAGGCAGATTCTTTACCACTGGAGCACTAGGAAAGTCCCTCAAAGTGCTTCTTAATCCCCTGTAATGTTTTCAAATATATTGTGTACATTAACTTTTTTTTTGGCTGCGTTGGGTCCTCATTGCTGTGCGCGGGCTTTCTCTAGTTGCAGCGAGTGGGGACTCCTCTTCCTTGTGGTGGGCGGGCTTCTCATTGCTGTGGCTTCTCTTGTTGAGGAGCACGGGCTCTAGGTGCATGCGCTTCAGTAGTTGTGGTGCATGGGCTCCGTAGTTGTGGCTTACAGGCTCTAGAGCGCAGGCTCAGTATTTGTAGCACACGGGCTTAGTTGCTCCACGGCATATGGGATCTTCCTGGATCAGGGATTGAACCCGTGTCCCCTGCATTGGCAGGCGGATTCTGTTTTTTGTGGAATTTTTGAGTTTTATTTTATTTATTTTTTTATACAGCAGGTTCTTATTAGTTATCTATTTTATACATATTAGTGTATATATGTCAATCCCAATCTCCCAATTCATCACACCACCACCACCACACCCTGCCGCTTTCCCCCCTTGGTGTCCATACGTTTGTTCTCTACATCTGTGTCTCAATTTCTGCCCTGCAAACCGGTTCATCTGTACCATTTTTCTAGGTTCCACATATATGGCAGGCGGATTCTTAACCACTGTGCCACCAGGGAAGTTCCTGTACATTAACTTTTGATTTTTGCTTTTTTCATATTTATGTTGTCATAAATTTGTCATATGTTGTCATAAATTTTATGCCAAATTAGTGTTGAACAAATGTATTTTTAAAAATATTTTTTCAAAAGCATAGCTTTGGCTTGTGTTTTAGAATCTATATCTTTACTAATATCAATGATTTCTAAAAGACTTTTCCATACTGCCTCTAATTGAGTTTTTCCAGTCACACTGTTTTCAATTGACTTTTCCATCATTTATTTGACAGTTGTCTCAAATTTACGTTTGATTACTCTGTTTTCAATACTCTCCAATGTTTCACTGAAGTCAAACAGTTCTTGGATTATATAACAGGATTTGGCAACGTCAAGATAATTTTTTGCTATATTACTTTCTACTAGGTTTAAATAATGGGCAGCCTTAGAACTTTTGGGGTATCTTATGTTGAAATCCATTAAGTTTGTCATAAATTTTTTGTCACTGTCATAACCCTGCCCCCTCAAATTGTTATTATGGCCTAGTTTCAGTGTTTTCTTGTTGGTGGTCTACTAAAAATCTTCCTCCGGCTATAAAATTTACCGTGGAAAAAATTTCTTTAATGTTTTCATATAGATATATTTGCATTTTGAAAATTTACAAATCTAAAAATAACTGTTTCACATGGCTTACATCAAGAGATGTGCCTTAGTTATTTAACTGTGTAACATTTAACATTTCTTACAATGTTCAAAACTATTTTGGTCAACAAATCTGCTATATTTTAATTATTCGACTTTTGTTTTTCATTCACTAAATAATGTGTACTATTATTTGGTGTTTGTATCCTGGATAAATGTTCTGCTTTATTGCTATTATTAATCTTCTATGATTTCTGCAAGTGAAGAAAAATCTCATTAGAATGCTCATACATTTTCTTGGATGATCCTCTGAATGCTAGATAATATCTTGCTAAAAACATAATTGTGTTTATTATGTGTTCAATAAGAGAATGCCAATATTTTCTTTATCATGCAGAATCTGTTTTGCAGCATTAATAATTACATATTTTTCAAATCAGATTTGAAATTTGAATATATGGTACTACTATTAATGTTCATTTTAGGTTCTTCATGATTACAAAAAAATAGTGCTAAATGCTCTCCATCTTTGTGCTCTTTCTTATTTTCCAGTTGATTTTTTTCATTCTCAAATTGCTGGCAAAAGGTAGAATCCTTTGACTGAAGTGTGATAAGTAACCAGAACCTAGTGATTTTTTTCCCTCACCATTTAGAAAAATTTGTGTCCATTATATTGCCCTAAACTTCCAACCTGTATTATCTTATGTAAAGTAAAAATTTCATACTTGAGGTGGGTAATTTTCAGCAAGAGTGCGCCTTTGTTTCACACTCAAACTACTTGGCCATATATTTGGGTTCTTTGCACTTTTTTCTAGTTTTCCTTGAAATCTATCAGTCGTGGTTGACGATGGAATGAAAATGTAAATTCACATCCTAATCACGTTTCTGTGACACATTCACTGAAACCTACGGCTCTGAACTCTTATTTATTTATTTATTTTTTAAATTTTATTTATTTATTTTATTTATGGCTGTGTTGGGTCTTCGTTTCTGTGCGAGGGCTTTCTCTAGTTGCGGCAAGCGGGGGCCACTCTTCATCGCGGTGCGCGGGCCTCTCACTATCGCGGCCCCTCTTGTTGCGGAGCACAGGCTCCAGACGCGCAGGCTCAGTAATTGTGGCTCACGGGCCCAGTTGCTCCGCGGCATGTGGAATCTTCCCAGACCAGGGCTCGAACCCGTGTCCCCTGCATCGGCAGGCAGATTCTCAACCACTGCGCCACCAGGGAAGCCCTGAACTCTTATTTTTATCTTTTTGGCATTTCACCTTTTCCTCCCCAAATTTATTCAACAATACAAAAGATTTTATTTCATTTCTTCTGTAGGCAGCTTTTCAATTTCTGTTTTTGGTTTGATATCTTTTTTCTTTCCAATATCATGGGAGTAATAACATATGAGCTTAGTATTTTATTTTAGAATGTGTAGCTTTAAAAAATATTACATAGCAAGCTATGAAATGTAACTGCAGTTAATTTTTGTCGTAAAGAAATTTCCTTTATACAGGGAGGAAGGAAATTTAATGGAATACTACTCAGCCAGAAAAAGAATGAAATCCTGCCTTTTGCAGCAACACGAATGGACCTAGAGGGTATTATGCTAAGTGAGATATATCAGACAGAGAAAGACAAACACTGTATGGTTTCACTTATACGTGGAACCTAAAAAACAAAACAAATGAACAAACATAACAAAACAGAAATAGAGTCATAGCTATAGAGGACAAATACATGGTTGTCAGAGGGGAGGGGGAGAGGGAAGGAGAGAAATAGGTGAGAGAGATTAAGAGGTACAAACTTCCAGTTGCAAGGTAAATGAGTCATGGGTATGAAATGTACAGTGTGGGGATTATGGTCAATAATTATGTAGTATCTTTGTATGGTGACAGAGGGTGGCTAGACTTACTGTGATCGTTTTGAAATGTATAGAAATATTGAATCACCATGTTGTGTAACAGGAACTAACATAGTGCTGTAAGTCAATTGCACTTCAAAAACAAACAAACTGATAGAAAAAGAGATCAGATTTATAGTTACCAGAGACAGGGGTGGCTGGAGGGGGAATTGGATGAGGGCAGTCAAAAGGTACAAACTTCCAGTTCTAAGATAAATAAGTACTAGGGTGTAATGTACAACCTGAGAAACATAACGAACACTGTTGTATGTTACATATGAAAGTTGTTAAGGAGTAAGTAAATCCTAAGAGTTCTCATCACAAGGAAAACATTTTTTTTATGTTTTTTTAATTTTGTATCTATATGATATGATGGATGTTCACTAAACTTACTGTGGTAGTCATTTCATGACGTATGTAAGTCAAATCATTGTGCTGTACACCTTAAACTTAAACGGTGCTGTATGTTGATTATATCGCAATAAAACTGAAAGAAAAAAATTCCTTTAACAACGTAAACAGTAGCTATCCTTTAATTCATCACATAGCAATCTCTAATTTATGAATATAAATAATTACTTTGTATATATGTAATGATAAATGAACATTCATTACTACAAAAGTAAGTTATGTCATAATGAAAATCTGGTAGATTAAATTTGGAACTCTGAGCTACTGTTCAGGCAGACAATATGAATTATAATGCAAAATTTTAAATTTAGCCAATACACAAATACTTACAGAGGATTTTTAAAAATTTAGATAAAAATCAAAACAACAGTTGGAAAAGCAGCTCCTTGTTTGGAAACACTAGTCATTGTAGATGTTTTAAATTAACAAGGTCTTCATCAACCTCATTCTGCTTTACTTATGAAGCAAATAAATGTTGACATTGTTAGAAAAAGTCTTTTTATTTCCGTCAGAAAATTATCATAATAAATGGATTTTCGTTAGATAATATTTTATTGTTATTTTTCTGAAAATTACTGTAGTAAGAATATAAATCATCTACCTTTAGAATCAGTAGTCAAATAAAAATGTGGAAAAAATTCAAAATAATAACGATGTCTGTGATGGGGATAGTCCCCTTGGATGTCATGCCCTTGAGCAATAAACAACCTGAACAACCCTCCTTGGCTACTCTAAACATTTCTGTGGCCATTACAGCTAATAAAGTGCTTCCATATACATAGAAACAACCTGTGTAGGTAATGGAGGAAAGACTAAGGGATCCTGAGACCTGTGTTTGGATACTCATCATGAGGTTTGCTGTGACCTTGGGCAATTCACTCACCACTCCCTGGGGATCCTCTGTCAGTTCATCTGCAAATGGAGATAAGTATGCCTAATCCTTCAAACTGCTACATGGAGGCCATGGGAGATGTTCCCAGTTCTGAGGAGTAAATGAAATCATGAGATGTGCGTGGGGTTTCCATTTTGCACTTGATAAAATGTGCTTTCTTTAAAAATTGTATTATGTTTTTCAAATTGAATGAAGTACATGTGCAGAGCCAGTAAAAGACAGTAATAGCAATGAATTTGGAATCAGTTCCTGTTAAGTCACCTGTGGGCAGCTGCTGGTTTCACATGTCCAGAGGTGAGCTTCTGTAGGAGCCTGAGAGGCTGACATTCTGATTTTCTTAGGAAGCCAAATGTTAAGGCAATTGTTTGAAGCTTGCAACTAAGCCACCGTGCAAACTGAAAACCTAAAGGTGATCTTTACAGCAACCCCCAACCAATAAATGGCTCTGTAATAAACCTCAAGAGGATACAGAGTTTCTATTTTGAGAAATGAAATTTTGCAAAAACAAACAGAAAAGCAGTTAAAGTCCCAGAAATGGTGAGAATATTTACTTCAGAGGAAGCCAGGAGGAAGTTTGGTTGAACATCCTCCCCACTCTTTTCCTGATGGCCCCGCTTGATTACAACAGTACATTTGTGGCCAGCCTGGAAAAAAGGAGTGTGTCCAACCTTTCACTCACTCACTAAGCATTTACTGTGGGCCTGCTATGTTCCAGGTACCAGCCTATGGGCTGGTATAAGTCAGATCAGGTGTGATCTCGGTCCACACGGGCTCTTGAGGTCTCGTTTGTGAACTGTCTTTCCCACACCCTGTTTCCCCAGGTTCTGTCCTTCCTTCCTTCCGCCATCCTAGGTGACAGCTTCCCTTCATCTTCAGGTGTCCAGGATTCCTCCTCTTATGCGTGATTTCAGATGTTCACCGAGGGAAAAGTGACTGCATGTTCCAACTGCCCTGCCTTTGCTCCTAGCACCCTGGTATGTCCAGAGGCTCAGCACTGCCTATAGAAAGCCTTCCTATAGTCCAGAATCAGCACGAATGGCACCTCCTCTATGCGGCCTTCCCTCATTGCCCAAGTTAGAAATGTTTTGTCCTTTGTTGGATGAATAGCCTTTTGTTGGTACATCATTTTAGCACTGACCACACACCTGCCTTTTCTTACAGCTGTTGGGGGTCAGTGGAGACCTTTTCTGCCAGATTGGACTGGGAGGACAGGGGATACCACTCTCTGAGCCCAGGGCTCATGTCTAATTCCTCTCTACCCCAGCAGCCTGCCTTATACTGCTGGATACATACCAAACACTAAAAACAAATTGGCCGGATTGGATTTTTTTCTTTGATTTTAGTTGCCCAGAATTAGCTTGATCGAACTCATCTGTTGGTGGTGCTCTGCCATCATAGGTCCATGCATTTATATTTATTTAATATTTAAATAAATATTTAAATATTTATTTAATATATTATATTAAATATATTATTTAATATAATAGGTCTATATATTTAATATTTTTTGGTCTCCATACCTGTTCCCCACCCCCTGCCCCCAACCACCCCACCCACCCCACCCTGCCATTGATACACACTCTTGTTTTAATAAAGTGCAACCTTCTAATTCATCTAAGTAACCATATTCGTGTAAGCTTGAACTCTTGGCATTGTTTGGGATTGAATTTGCCTTTTGGCCAAGAGAATGAAACACTTCATTGGAATTTTAGGCACCAGCAGCCAGGGTGGATTTGTTTGGGGGCAGGGCAGGTGACCCTTGGAATCCAAGGGGGAGGCAGTCAGCAGCTTGGTCTGGCATAGGATTTCTGCTTCCTCTCCCCGCTCCCTCCACCTCAGAGCCTGTTCCGCCACATCTGGGCTCTGTCCTCTCTGGCAGAGCCTGTCTGCACAGCTGCCATGTTGCCAGCCAGGAGGCCCCAGAGAGTTCTCTCTTCCAAGAGATTATCTGTTCTCCTTGACATGTACTGCTATTTGAGATGCCCATTTCTGTTTCTCCTGCGTCTTGTGGTTTGTGCTCCTTGATTACACCCTTGGTGAAGTGCCCCTCACCTACCCTGTGGTGAAGAAACTACTTAGCCCAGCAGTTTTCAAATTTTTTGGTCTCAGCGCCCCCTTATACTCTTAAAAATTATTAAGGAGGACTTCCCTGGTGGTGCGGTGGTTAAGAATCTGCGTGCCAATGCCAGGGACACGGGTTTGATCCCTGGTCCAGGAAGATCCCACATGCTGCAGAGCAACTAAGCCCGTCACCACAACTACAGAGCCTGTGCTCTAGAGACCGCGAGCCAAAACTATTGAGCCCACGCATAGCAACTACTGAAGCCCGCATGCCTAGAACCCGTGCTCTGCAACGAAAGAAGCCACAGCAATGAGAAGACCGCGCACCGCAACGAAGAGCAGCCCCCGCTCGCCGCAACTAGAGGTAGTCCGGGCACAGCAACGAAGACCCAACGCAGCCCAAAATAAATAAATTAATTAATTAAAAAAAAATTATTAAGGAACCCAAAGAGCTATTGTTTATGTAGGCTATATCTATTTATATTTACCATATTAGGAATTAAAACTAAGACAATTTAAAGATATGTATTTAACTAATTTTTAAATGGTACTATAACTATTACATATTAATATAATTAACACGCTTTTATAGAAAATAACCATATTTTCCAAATCATGAAAAATTTAGTGAGAAGAAAGGTGTTGCTTTATGTTTTTGCAAATCTCATTATTAATATCTGGCTTGATAAAAGAGAGCTAGATTCTCAGATCTGCTTCTGCATTCAGTCTGTTGCCATATCACACATCATGTAGCCTTTGGAAAACTCCACTGGACCTTGAGAAAGGCAGAGAGTGAAAATGGCAACTAGTATCTTAGCACTGTTATGAAAGAGTTTTGACCTCACCAAATCTCTGAAAGGATCTCTGGAACCCCCCAGGAGGTCCCTAGACCACACTTTGAGAACTGCTTGCCGTCTTAGACCATAGGTTTCTTGATGGCAAGGCTGTTCCCCGTTCATCCTTATTTTAAGCAGACTATGGATTGGGACTCAGTAAATCTTGTTTGAAATACTTGGAAGTATCTGTGTCATTGAGAGTTATCCCACCCTCACAGTCACCCCGGGAAACACTCCACTTCTTCTAGTGCTGCTGCGGATGGCATTTGGATTCTTACAGAAGGCAGCCTCCAGAGGTGATGCAGTTCTGTTGAATACCCTCAGTGGTCTCAGATCTTTGTTCTTTTAGGAGCATTTTGATGTTTGGAAATAGCCTAAGGCCATGTGGAGGGAAATCTTGTTTATTATTTGGGTAGTCAATTGGGTAACACTACATTTTTGGATTTTTAAAAAGTAACACTGACTTCTTAAAATTTGGATTGCAAAGCTACTTTAACAAGCATTCCCCTAATTCTATATGTATATTCACACATGTGCAAATGATGTTTGAATACGTTTAATAATTGCATCATCCTTTGAAGAGTAAAAATTGGAAACAAAATCTTAGTGCCCACAACTAGGAGACCAGTTCAATAAACCATGGGCATCCATGGAATAGAACACTTGGCAGCTGAAAAAAAGAATGAGAAAGTTCTATACATATTGATAACAAATTAACTCCAAAGTATATTAAGTAAAAAGGCAAGAGACAGATCAATATATATAGTATGCTGTCATACACAGGAAAAAAAAAACAACTGTATCGTGTGTGTGTGTCTATATGCCTGTGTGTCTGTGTGTTTGCTCATGTATACATAAGGTATACAGTAAACTGGGAATGCTGGTTGCCTCCAGGGAGAGGAACTAACTGCTTGGGGTGAAGGGTAGAAAAGCAGCTTTTCAAGGATTATCCTTCTGTACATTTTAAGTTTGAAACCATATGAATGTTACCTAATAAAATAAAAACTTTTAGAAGCCCCAAACTGAAAAAATTATGATATCCCCTCCTTCTTCCAAAATTAAAAATAAAAACAATTCTTAACACTTACAAAGGCTATGCTCCATAAAAGAGTTCTTAGAATTGCTTGAGCAATAGTACGATTAACAGAAAAAATACACAATGTACACGGGGGCAAATGCAAAGAGGACACTAGAAAGGGACGAGATACATTTGTGAAAAGAACTGGTCATTTTTATAGTCATGCCTTATTCTTTTCACCCTTGCCCTGTTTCACCAATAGGGAAACTGACTCCAGTGGGGCTTAGTGACTCATCTATATGTCATCTGGGCTCTGGGTTCCAACTCTCGCCTTGTTAGGGGATTTCCTGACAGCTCCTGCAGATCTCTTTGTGGGGATGTGGCAGTGAGTGGGGGACAGAGGATGATAGATCCTCTTGCATTTGGTCCTAAACACACCTCTCTCCTCACTTCCCACCCGAAGCAGGGGCTGGAGGCCCAGGCACGGTGGCTAGCAGGACTACGTCACCCTCACGCTCTTCCCCAAGCGCCCAGGTGGAGCATCCTCCTGCAGGCTCTGCCGGGACATTGCTCTTGGTGTTCGGTTGGCATAATGCCTCTATTTCCACAATTGGCACTTCCCACATCAATCGTCACCTAATTATCACACAATTTGGTTGGTTCAGATGACTTTGGGCTTTTTTAAATCGACTTCTTCTTCAAAGGATAAAGGTTTGTCATCAACTAAGGGATTCAAATCCTGTGGTGGAGACTCCCCACGGTTCTGACAAATCATGGTCAGGGTGCTCTGAAGGAGTTTTTGGCATTTATTCATTCATTCACTCAACGAGTGTATGTTGAACCTATTTGTTGGTGAGGCGCTATTCTAGGCCCTGGGGATACAGTGATGAGAAGGTTTCTGTTCTTGTGGAGCTTGCGTTCGTGTGATGAGAAACTGACAGTAAACAAGCAAACAAATATATGGTTGAGGTAAGTTCACATACTAATTAAGAGATCAGAGGGTGATGTGGCAGAGAGGTTGGGAAGCCGACTTTGGACCATGTGCTTGGGGAAGGCCAATCTGAAGATGGCTTCTTTAAGAGGGAAATGCTATCTCAATGCCTTTTGAGGTCCTCCTTTCCAGCGGTGAGAGTCTAACATTCTCTGAACCCAACAGGTTCCCATGGAGGGATGAAAGACAGGGAGGAGAACAGAGGTGCCAGTTCCCTGGACCTGTATCTGGCAGCTGCTGCTAAGTACCTCTGAGAAACTCTGCTTCCAGCTAACGAGGACCACCTATCCTGGGAACCTCGGTACAAGGGACAAGAACCCCCTGGGTAGACCCCTTGGCAAGATGAATTGGACCAGCTATAGGTTCCAGGATTCCAGAGCCAGTGGTGACGTCTTAGACAACACCATGCAGTTGTTCAGTTTGGGTAAGATTAGCTGAAAGCCAGCCCTGGGCAAAGTGACTACTAATTACTGTTAAATAATTGTCTCACCATTTAGTTCTTTAAAAACCCTATGGGTTGAATACTATGTCCATCTCACAGATGAGGAAAATGTCGCTCAGAGAGATTATGTGACTGTCTTAAGATCACACAGTTAGAAGTACCTGAGACCAGGTCACGGGACCCTAAAGCTCAGGCTCTTTCATGATATCATCCTTCATGCTTGTTCTCTTCACCCCCACCAACCCTCCTCTGCTTTTTCAGGATAGGCCCTTGTCTTTCTGACCCTAGGTGGACACCCTCATGCTGTCTGTCATCCTTGCTGAGAACAGGTGTGCCCTGTTCTCAGCAACCCCCGGCCCGCAACCCCCAGCTGGAGCCCCAGGCTCCCGTCTCACTGCTCCAGGCTTTTGTGTGACATCTCACCCTATTCCATGCCTCCAAACACCAAGCCCTGTGACTTGGTACCTCATCTTGGGTAATTCCCTGCTGGTGTCATGGGCACTAGAAAGATCTGGTTTCCAAGTCCCCTCCCTACCCTTTGCCCAGAAGCTGGGCAGGAGCTGTTAAAGAAAAACTTAGTGAGGTCAGCTATCTTACTTGAAAGAAGGCAGAGAGGAAGTGAGCCATTGAGGTGCTTAACACAATTCCAGCTGGCCTTAGTGCCCCAAGAGACTGTAATTGTTGGTACTTCCACTTTCAGATATTATGTATCGTCAGTGGGTATTAGATTGCCCTAGTGATCCACTAGGTTCCCTCCACCCCACCCTCGCAGCAGTCTCTGCATTCGGGTGTCTGAGTAGCCAGCTCCCAAGATGTGTCTGGAACGTGCCACCTGCTATAGGGGCTGAATCACGCACCTCCATTTTAAGAGGGAAGGAATAGGAAGAGGCCTGAGTGTAGGCAAGAGCGCTTCGGGTTTAGAATTGAAAACTCCAGTCCTGGCTCCAGCACTCAGCAGGGGCCAGTGGCTGACCCTAAAGATCTATACAGAAAGAGGGTTGGGTTAGAAGTATTTTAAGATTCCTTCTAACCCTGAGAATCCAGGGACAGACTGTGGCTGGATAGGGGATGGGCTTGGGGTCTTCATCCCTTGATGTAGGAGAATTTTTTTCAGTGTGGATAATATCACCATCACCTCCTCACTTGAGCATGGGCAGGCTCTCACAGCAGCCACAACTGCCTAGTTCCAGCCCAATTAGCTGGTATCCTGACCGCTCCTCACCCCCTCACATGCCCCTCCCTGGGGACGGATTACCTGCACCCTCCTGGTTGTCTTTTATCTGGATATCCTGTCATGTCTGGTAACCCTTACTCCTTTGTAAGAATGGCAGAACTCAAGAGTAAAATGATGGCACAATGGCAACAAAGTGTAGTATTCATAAACACACAATTTAAAGTTGGAGAGATGTAGGTTCAAATCTGATCTCTGCCACTATCTAACTCTATGACCTTGAGCAAGTCTGATCCCTGAGAGTTGGTTTCCTTACTGTAAGGTGGGAATAATAATTGTTCCAACCTTATTGCCTGTTCATGAAGCTTAAATAAGATAATGAATGTGCCTGGCATATATTAAGTCCCCCGTGTAAGGCAGCTAATATTACTGCTTAGGATCCTGTAGAGCTCATTTGTATATGTGTTGTCTTGGTCATTTTGGGCTGCTATAACAAATTACTGTTTGACTGGGTGATTTATAAACAATAGACATTTATTTCTCATAGTTCTGGATGCCGGAAGGTCCAAGATTAAGGCACTGGCACATTCAGTGTCTGGTGAGAGCCCACTTCTTGTTCTTAGATGGCTGTCTTCTTGCTGTGTCCTCGCAGGTTGGAGGGGCTTGAAGAGACCCTCTGGGATCTTCTATAAAAGAAGTAATCCCATGCATGAGGACTCCACCCTCTTGACCTACTCACCTCCCAAAGACCCCGCCTCCAAATACCATCACCTTGGGGTTAGGATTTAACAAATGAATTTTGGCAGCACACAAACATTCAGTCTACAGCATGTGTTAAAGAATTACTCTCGGCTCTCACTCCCTCTTGCGAGAACACCAGAATCACAACTAGCTGCTGGACAATCATCGACAGGAAGACACTGGAACTCACCAAAAAAGATACCCCACATCCAAAGACAAAGGGAAGCCACAATGAGACAGTAGGAGGGGCGCAATCACAGTAAAATCAAATCCCATAACTGGTGGTGGGTGACTCACAGACTGGCGAACACTTATACCACAGAAGTCCACCCACTGGAGTGAAGGTTCTGAGCCCCACGTCAGGCTTCCCAACCTGGGGGTCTGGCAACGGGAGGAGGAATTCCTAGAGTATCAGACTTTGAAGCCCAGTGGGAATTGACTGCAGGACTTCAACAGGACTGGGGGAAACAGAGACTCCACTCTTGGAGGGCACACACAAAGTAGTGTGCACATTGGGACCCAGGGGAAGGAGCAGTGACCCCAGGGGAGACTGAACCAGACCTACCTGCTGGTGTTGGAGGGTCTCCTGCAGAGGTGCGGGGGCGGGCCTGTGGCTCACTGTGGGGACAAGGACACTGGCAGCAGAAGTTCTGGGAAGTACTCCTTGTCGTGAGCCCTCCCAGAGTCTGTCATTAGCCCCACCAAAGAGCCCAGGTAGGCTCCAGTGTTGGGTTGCCTCAGGCCAAACAACCAACAGGGAGGGAACCCAGCCTCACCCATCAACAGTCAAGCAGATTAAAGTTTTACTGAGCTCTGCCCACCAGAGCAACAACCAGCTCTACCCACCACCAGTCCCTCCCATCAGGAAGCTTGCACAAGCCTCTTGGATAGCCTCAACCACCAGAGGGCAAACAGCAGAAGCAAGAAGAACTACAATCCTGCAGCCTGTGGAACAAAAACCACATTCACAGAAAGATAGACAAGATGAAAAGGCAGAGGGCTATGTACCAGATGAAGGAACAAGATAAAACCCCGGAAAAACAACTAAATGAAGTGGAGATAGACAACCTTCCAGAAAAAGAATTCAGAATAATGATAGTGAAGATGATCCAGGACCTCGGAAAAAGAATGGAGGCAAAGATCGAGAAGATGCAAGAAATGTTTAACAAAGACCTAGAAGAATTAAAGAACAAAAAAACAGAGATGAACAATACAATAACTGAAATGAAAACTACACTAGAAGGAATCAATAGCAGAATAACTGAGGCAGAAGAACGGATAAGTGACCTGGAAGACAGAATGGTGGAATTCACTGCTGCAGAAGAGAATAAAGAAAAAAGAATGAAAAGAAATGAAGACAGCCTAAGAGACCTCTGGGACAACATTAAACACAACAACATTCGCATTATAGGGGTCCCAGAAGGAGAAGAGAGAGAGAAAGGACCAGAGAACATATTTGAAGAGATTATAGTCGAAAACTTCCCTAACATAGGAAAGGAAATAACCACCCAAGTCCAGGAAATGCAGAGAGTCCCATACAGGATAAACCCAAGGAGAAACATGCTGAGACACATAGTAATCAAATTGGCAAAAATTAAAGACAAAGAAAAATTATTGAAAGCAGCAAGGGCAAAACGACAAATAACATACAAGGGAACTCCCATAAGGTTAAGAGCTGATTTCTCAGCAGAAACTCTACAAGCCAGAAGGAAGTGGCATGATATACTTAAAGTGATGGAAGGGAAGAACCTACAACCAAGATTACTCAACCCAGCAAGGATCTCATTCAGATTTGATGGAGAAATCAAAAACTTTACAGACAAGCAAAAGCTAAGAGAATTCAGCACCACCAAACCAGCTCTACAACAAATGGTAAAGAAACTTCTCTAAGTGGGAAACACAAGAAAAGAAAAGGACCTACAAAAACAAACCCAAAACAATTAAGAAAATGGTCATAGGAACATACATATCGATAATTACCTTAAACATGAATGGATTAAATGCTCCAACCAAAAGACACAGGCTTGCTTAATGGATACAAAAACAAGACCCATATATATGCTGTCTACAAGAGACCCACTTCAGACCTAGGGACACATACAGACTGAAAGTGAGGGGATGGGAAAAGATAGTCCATGCAAATGGAAATCAAAAGAAAGCTGGAGTAGCTATACTCATATCAGATAAAATAGACTTTAAAATAAAGAATGTTACAAGAGACAAGGAAGGACACTACATAACGATCAAGGGATCAATCCAAGAAGAAGATATAACAATTATAAATATATATGCACCCAACATAGGAGCACCTCAATACATAAGGCAACTGCTAACAGCTATAAAAGAGGAAATCGACAATAACACAGTAATGGTGGGGGACTTTAACACCTCACTTACACCAATGGACAGATCATCCAAAGTGAAAATAAATAAGGAAACAGAAGCTTTAAATGACACAACAGACCAGATAGATTTAATTGATATTTATAGGACATTCCATCCAAAAACAGCACATGACACTTTCTTCTCAAGTGCGCACGGAACATTCTCCAGGATAGATCACATCTTGGGTCACAAATCAAGCCTCAGTAAATTTAAGAAAATTGAAATCATATCAAGCATCTTTTCGGACCACAACGCTATGAGATTAGAAATCAATTACAGGGAAAAAAATGTAAAAAATACAAACACATGGAGGCTAAACAATATGTTACTAAATAACCAAGAGATCACTGAAGAAATCAAAGAGGAAATTAAAAAATACCTAGAGACAAATGACAATGAAAACACGATGATCCAAAACCTATGGGATGCAGCAAAAGAAGTTCTAAGAGGGAATTTTATAGCTATACAAGCCTACCTCAAGAAACAACAAAAATCTCAAATAAACAATCTAACCTTACACCTAAAGGAACTAGAGAAAGAAGAACAAACAAAACTCAAAGTTAGCAGAAGGAAAGAAATCATAAAGATCAGAGCAGAAATAACTGAAATAGAAACAAAGAAAACAATAGCAAAGATCAATAAAACTAAAAACTGGTTCTTTGAGAAGATAAGCAAAAATGACAAACCATTAGCCAGACTCATCAAGAAAAAGAGGGAGAAGACTCAAATCAATAAAATTAGAAATGAAAAAGGAGAAGTTACAACAGACACCACAGAAATACAAAGCATCCTAAGAGACTACTACAAGCAACTCTATGCCAATAAAATGGACAACCTGGAAGAAATGGACAAATTCTTAGAAAGGTATAACCTTCCAAGACTGAACCAGGAAGAAACAGAAAATATGAGCAGACCAATCACAAGTAATGAAATTGAAACTGTGATTAAAAATCTTCCAACAAACAAAAGCCCAGGACCAGATGGCTTCACAGGTGAATTCTATCAAACATTTAGAGAAGAGCTAACACCCATCCTTCTCAAACTCTTCAAAAAAATTGCAGAGGAAGGAACACTCCCAAACTCATTCTATGAGGCCACCATCACCCTGATACCAAAACCAGACAAAGACACTACAAAAACAGAAAATTACAGACCAATATCACTGATGAATATAGATGCAAAAATCCTCAACAAAATACTAGCAAATAGAATCCAACAACACATTAAAAGGATCATATACCATGATCAAGTGGGATTTATCCCAGGGATGCAAGGATTCTTCAATATACGCAAATCAATCAATGTGATACACCATATTAACAAATTGAAGAATAAAAACCATATGATCAACTCAATAGATGCAGAAAAAGCTTTTGACAAAATTCAACACCCATTTATGATAAAAACTCTCCAGAAAGTGGGCATAGAGGGAACCTACCTCAACATAATAAAGGCCATATATGACAAACCCACAGCAACCATCATTCTCAATGGTGAAAAACTGAAAGCATTTCCTCTAAGATCAGGAACGAGACAAGGATGTCCACTCTCACCACTATTATTCAACATAGTTTTGGAAGTCCTAGCCACGGCAATCAGAGAAGAAAAAGAAATAAAAGTAATGCAAATTGGAAAAGAAGAAGCAAAACTGTCACTGTTTGCAGATGACATGATACTATACATAGAGAATCCTAAAAATGCCACCAGAAAACTACAGAACTAATCAATGAATTTGGTAAAGTAGCAGGATACAAAATTAATGCACAGAAATCTCTTGCATTGCTATACATTAATGATGAAAAATCTGAAAGAGAAATTATGGAAACACTCCCATTTACCATTGCAACAAAAAGAATAAAATACCTAGGAATAAACCTACCTAGGGAGACAAAAGACCTGTATGCAGAAAACTATAAGACACTGATGAAAGAAATTAAAGATGATACCAACAGATGGAGAGATATACCATGTTCTCGGATTGGAAGAATCAATATTGTGAAAATGACTCTACTACCCAAAGCAATCTACAGATTCAATGCAATCCCTATCAAATTACCAATGGCATTTTTTTATGGAACTAGAACAAATCATCTTAAAATTTGTATGGAGACACAAAAGACCCCGAATAGCCAAGGCAGTCTTGAGGGAAAAAAACGGAGCTGGAGGAATCAGACTCCCTGACTTCAGACTATACTACAAAGCTACAGTAATCAAGACAATATGGTACTGGCACAAAAACAGAAACGTAGATCAATGGAACAAGATAGAAAGCCCAGAGATAAACCCATGCACCTATGGTCAACTATTATATGACAAAGTAGGCAAAGATATACAATGGAGAAAAGACAGTCTCTTCAATAAGTGGTGCTGGGAAAACTGGACAGCTACATGTAAAAGAATGAAATTAGAACATTCCCTAACACTATACACAAAAATAAACTCAAAATGGATTCGAGACCTAAATGTAAGACCGGACACTATAAAACTCTTAGAGGAAAACATAGGAAGAACACTCTTTGACATAAATCACAACAAGATCTTTTTTGATCCACCTCCTAGAGTAATGGAAATAAAAACAAAAATAAACAAATGGGACCTAATGAAAGTTCAAAGCTTTTGCACAGCAAAGGAAATCATAAACAAGACGAAAAGACAACCCTCAGAATGGGAGAAAATATTTGCAAACGAATCAATGGACAAAAGATTAATCTCCAAAATATATAAACAGCTCATGCAGCTCAATATTAAAGGAACAAACACCCCAATCCAAAAATGGGCAGAAGACCTAAATAGACATTTCTCCAAAGAAGACATACAGACGGCCAAGAAGCACATGAAAAGCTGCTCAACATCACTAATGATTAGAGAAATGCAAATCAAAACTACAATGAGGTATCACCTCACACCAGTTAGAATGGGCATCATCAGCAAATCTACAAACAACAAATGCTGGAGAGGGTGTGGAGAAAAGGGAACCCTCTTGCACTGTTGGTGGGAATGTAAATTGATACAGCTACTATGGAGAATAGTATGGAGGTTCCTTAAAAAACTAAAAACAGAATTACCATATGATCCAGCAATCCCAGTACTGGACATATACCCAGAGAATATCATAATTCAAAAAGACACATGCACCCCAATGTTCATTGCAGCACTATTTACAATAGCCAGGTCATGGAAGCAACCTAAATGCCCATCAACAGACAAATGGGTAAAGAAGATGTGGTACATATATACAATGGAATATTACTCAGCCATAAAAAGGAACGAAATCGAGTCATTTGTTGAGACATGGATGGATCTAGAGACTGTTATACAGAGTGAAGTAAGTCAGAAGGGGAAAAACAAATATCGTATATTAACGCATGTATGTGGAACCTAGAAAAATGGTACAGATGAACCGGTTTGCAGGGCAGAAGTTGAGACACAGATGTAGAAAAGAAATGTATGGACACCAAGGGGGGAAAACCATGGTGGGGTGGGGATGGTGATGTGCTGAATTGGGCAATTGGGATTGACATGTGTACACTGATGTGTATAAAATTGATGACTAATAAGAGCCTGCAGTATAAACAAACAAACAAACAAACAAAAAACAACTAATACTAAACTTTCTTTGGGTTATTTGTATGGAAATATGTTAATATAAATGTTTTAGACATTACATGAAATTTCTAAAAATCTTATATGTTCTGGTATAATGTTATAAGTCATAATTCTAGTTATTACTTTAAAATGTATATCTCAGAAATAACTAAAAAAAAAAACAAAACAACAAGAAAAGAATTACTCTCAAATCGCCTTTCCTTTTCTTCTCTAGCCCTTTCTGCAGAGAACATCACCACCCTGAAGATAGGCACTGGCCTTAAAGAACTCAGCAGGTGGGTGAGAGAAGGGTTGGCCCATTCAGGAGTATTAGGGATCTTGGAAGGTGGTCTGCTTGGCCCCCATTTGTGGACTGGTGTGGGTGGGACCGTGGCCATGGAGGTTGGGGCAGAGGAGAGAGGCTCAAAATGGGGGCAGGAGATGGTTGGCTGTTGGGGATGTGGAAGCCCAGAGGTGAGAGAGCTCCCACAGAAGCGGGGAGGCCCCAGGGCGATTTTGTGGATGATCACCGCAGCCAGCCAGGGCAGCTGAAGCATCCTCATTGTCTTGTTTGCTTCCCTCAGCTTAGGCACAGCAGCCACAGCTGTTTCTAGCTCCATCGGTGTCGTGGCCCTCATCTTGCTGCTGGTGGGGCTCTTGTCCATGACTCTGAAGAAATGGAGGCATGAGAGTGAGTTGAACGGCTGGCCCTGGAGCTGGGAACCAGGAAAGAGGAGAAACCAAGGGCAGAGATGGAGTGTCTTTCCTATGGGGCAGCCTTGGGGGAGGGGAGAAGAGGGCAGGCTATAGGGTCTGTTCTCTGGAGTTGCCAGGGACTCAGCACATAGCAACAAGATTTATTTATGGTACAAATTCTTTATGCTAAAAGCCATACGTAAGCAATCTGTATAGACATGGTTTATATGCATCAGCTAAAATAAATATTGATGCCAAACTCATCTAAATAATAACCAAAATTATAAAGTATACCAACAGTGTTTACTCCCCCTGTATCTTCCTGGGCACTTAGCTCAGTCTCAGAGGCCCAGTGGGTTGAACACGGTGGATTTTGCATTCTGAAGTCCAACCCTAAGCCCAATAATCAATCAAGGAAAGATGGTTACTATCCCAACTCAGGCTGACTCTGAATTTATTAATTTTTCTAGGACTATTTAAGAAACAACTGAAGCATCAGACCAACCTTCTCCACAAATCCTTGGTAAGGAAATAGTGGAGTCATACCTAGAGGGGCTCCTGGTTATCTCTGCCAGGATTTCATGCTGTTCCTAGGTAGACCCCATACAGGGGTGGTGGTGATGAGGCAGAGAACAGCCCTGAAAGAAATGTTTTTGAAAATCAAGGCAGATCTAGGGCTTGCTCAGCAAGAACCCAATGTTCCACTTGCTGTCCTATAGGGGTCCCAGTAGCAGGTTTTATCTTTGGAAGTGGCTGGTACATCTAACCTGTGTCCTATCTCTAAAGGAGCTTTCCTGCCATGCTGATGCCATATATTCCAACGTAATCAACTTGGCCCCCAGGAAAGAGGACGACTTCGCTGTCTATGCCAACGTGCCCCCTTTCGATCGCCCCAGGAGGACATCACCAGACAAAGTGGAATATGCCTCCATTGTATTCCACTGATGGGAAGCCAGTGAGATGCTTCAGAGTGCAGAGTCAGACCTGTGCCCCAGCTGGATCCTGAAACGGCTTTTCCTTTAGATGTGTGTGTGTGTGTGTGTGTGTGTGTGTGTGTGTGTGCGCATGTGTGTGTGTTTAAAATGCATAAACCATATTCTGATGGAGGTAAACGACTGGGTATTTCTTCTAATTTATTGGAAACAAAGTGCAGTTATAATGGAAAGGAGTGAGATCTGAGAGACAAGGGACACAATAATTCCAGCCACCCTGAGCCCCGGGAGTAGGTTCCTGAGAGAGACTTGCCAACAGAGGAGCCCTTTCTCGCCCCTGCCCCTCCTGAGGCAAGGACTGAGGAGTGGGGCTCGCACCACTCAAGGACCAGCTTCTGGATTTTGTCTCTCTTGTTCTGCCCTGTCAGGAATTGACACCCTGTAGAGGTTAATTCATGAGTCATACTCACGTCTGGAGAGGTGAATGGCTGACGGCAGTGTCTACGTCTTCACAGCAGCTTTGCCGGACTATGTACCAAGTGTGGGGGGAGGAGGCATGGGGGAACTGCAGGGACGTGTAAAGTCTTCTTCCTGAGGACGTGAACGCAGAGAATGCGGGGCCACCCGGGACAGGAGCTGGGGAAGGAGCACCCAGTGGAAGTGGGTACATGTCACCACCAACCAGTGTCTGCTCCGTGGGAACTTTGGATGATGTCTGGAACTTTGCAACTGATTCATTCCTTCTTTCCTTCATTTAAAAACATGCATTAGGACTTCCCTGGGGACGCAGTGGTTAAGAATCCGCCTGCCAAGGCAGGAGACACGGGTTCGAGCCCTGGTCCTAGACACATGCCGCAGAGCAACTAAGCCCGTGCACCACAACTACTGAGCCTGCGCTCTAGAGCCGGCGGGTCCCAGCTACTGAGCCTGCGAGCCACAACTACTGAAGCCCGCGCACCTAGAGCCTGTGCTCTGCAACAAGAGAAGCCACCGCAGTGAGAAGCCCGTGCACCACAACGAAGAGTAGCCCCGCTTGCCGCAACTAGAGAAAGCCCGCGCACAGCAACAAAGACCCAATGCAGCCAAAAATAAAAAAATTAATTCCTAAAAAATAAATAAATAAATAAAAACATGCATTAAACACCACCATATTCTAGACCCTGGGAATACAGCAGTGAATTCAACAGACAAAACCTTATTCTCATGGAGCTTACCTTCTAGGAGGGGGGCAGTGAACAAATAAACAAGAAAGTACACAGACTGTCACATGGTAGCATGTGCTATGGACCAAAATAAAGCAAGTCCTGGAAGGTAGGGAACACCAGGTGGGAGTGGGTTGCTATTTTGTATTAGACGGTCAGGTACAGGCTTGCTGACATTTGACCTGAAGGCAGTGAGAAAGTGAGACCTGAGGATAAATGGGAAAGAGCATGTCAGGCAGAAGGAACAGCAAGTGCAAAGGCCCTGAGGTGGAAGTATACTTTACATGGTCAAAAAATATCAAGGATGTTAGTGTGTCTGGAGTGGGGGGGGGGCAGTATGGGGAGATGAGGTGTGTGCAACAAATCAGCACCTGAGTTTGGGAATCAGTGATCTAAGGCAATGTTTCCCACAGCATACTCCATGCAGTGGGAGTATAGGGACCCCTGATCCTTTGGGGATTATGCCTCTGGCTGCACCACTCTCTATACTCCTGCTGCTGACATTTGTTAATCTCCAGATGTTCTCCTCATTTATAGGGGACTCCTGGTCTCCACTCCACCCTAATCCTGTCATCACTCGAGGTTATTTCGTGGCAGTGTAGATGATCCTCCCCACTTTTGAGCTTAAAGTTTCCCAAAGTGTGTTCTTCCAGTTATGAGAGATGTTAATGGATGTTGGGATGTAGAGAGTAGATGAGATCTATGACCAAATAAGTGTGGGAAATGATGAATAAGTAAAGAGTAATGGAGAAAAGTAATTTTTCATTTAAAACCAAAAATGATAGAAGCCACTTCTGTCTTTGAAGGAGGATGGCATGGTTCACATCAGTAAGAAAACACATTCTTTATGGCTCCATTCCACTCATAGAGACTGGAGAGGGGAGGAGGAAGTAGAAAGGAAACACAAAGATTTCTAAGCCTCTGCCCTCTTTTCTGTAGATACTGGGCAAGTCCAAGGGCAGAGAGCCCTTTGTTATGGCACAGATGCAGGGTGACCACATGCCCTGGTTTGTTGGGGACTTTCCTGGTATACAACTGTTGTCCCAGAGAAACTATTATTAGGTCCACTTTCATTCTCAAAAGTGTCATAGTTTGGGTGATAAATTATGCGGTCACCTGTTAACAAGGCTTTGAAAGTGCAAAAGCAAGTCCAAGGCCAATAAGGAGGGGAGAGCAAATTTGTTTTGTACAATAAAGTGAGAATAGAGTTGGGGTGGGGGTGGAGGAGGCTGCTGGGGAGACAACAAGGAAAGTTTTGAGGGGAAAGGGGGCTAAAATCACGTAAAAGATTTCCACCACCACAAACCTTAGTAAAGCCCGCTGAACACACCACGGTCTGGTGTGGGTATTTTGGGGAAGGGGACATCATGGAAAAGGGACTGAAATCCACATCTTGGTCAGCATAGAGCAGAAATAAGAGGGAAGTGGTAAGAGGTGCAACCTGAATGGGTTGGACAATTCAGGGGGAGGGTGAACTCAGAGCCGGAAGCAAACACAAGAACACAAACCCTCTGAAAATTCTCAGAAATCTCAGGGAGGGCACCAGAGTTTCCAAAGAACTTACAATTGGGATATTAACAGTGGTATTTAAATGGATAGTTTGGCCTCAGCATATATCTGTGTTGAAAAATTTAAACAGGTTTCTTTATGGCGAGACTTCTCAGAGCCTCCGATATGTAATGTACTTTATGAATAGTATTCTTTAAACTCCCTTTTATTTTCTTAGGGAGCATCCCATAGGACAGGAAGTAATCCTTGTAACGCCCTGTGGGAAGAGCTTGTTTAAGGGGACACCTGCCCAGGCGGGACTGTCACAGGGAGACCCCAGCCTAACTCTGCTTCTGATTCTATGCAAGGAGGGTGCAGAATAGTCATTATTAGTCTTTTATGTGGCAAATGGGGTAGCTGTGCCCAGTCTGAAGCGAGGACACCCCCTCTTCCAGCTTTGATCTGTACCCAACAGCCCCCAATTGTTAGTTAGGCAGCCAGAGACATCTCTCTGGGGCAGTAGCTCTCAGCTGGGAGCAATTTTGCTCCCCCTCCCAGATATCTGAAAATATCTGGAGACATTTTTGATTGTCACAATGGAGTGGTGTGTGTGTGTATGTGTGTGTGTGTGCTACTGGCATATAGGGGGTAGAGGCTAGGGATGCTGTTAAACATCCTACAATGCACTGGAAAGCCCCCCCCCCCCACAAAATAGAATTATCCTGCACAAAATGCTGCTGTTGAGAAGCCCTGCTCTAGGCTCTTCCTGGAGCTCCTGTTCCGATACATAGCTAAGATGAAGATGTTGACCAGACTCTCCATGCCCCAAGCTTGGGACCCACAGTGATTTCAACAGAAGTAAAATGAGCACTAAATAATGATTTAAAAATCTCAGCAACTAGAAGGATGGATGAGCAACCATCCCAATTTGCCCTGGACTGTCCTAGTTTTAGCACTGAGAGCATTGAGTATTAGCATTGATGGGTTCCAGGAAACCCCTCAGGTCTGGGCTGCTAGCAGCTAGGACTCTCCACTTCTGAATTAGCCTTTGTGGTTTTAGAGCAAACAGCTGCCCTTCTCAGTTAGGATGGGAGAATTCTGGACCTTTACAGCTAAAGCAGAGGGCAAGTGAGTTATATACTCCAAGGAGGCTCAGGTCTTGGGCACTAAGACAAACCCCTCCAGCTCACCTGCAAAAGAAGTTGTCCACAACCCACTGGCCTGGCGGATGTAGCTGTCCTCCTTTCCTTGTTGCTCACCCGCACCCATGGCTCCTGCCTTCCATCACTTTCAGAGGAGCTGATCAGTGCATTTTGCTGAATGAGCGAATGGGTGCTGCTCTTCTAAAGATTCTTGGGAAATTCTGTTAAATAGGCTGAGGAGCTTCTAGACGTTTGGCCATGTGGTGGTTGCTGTTTCTCTTGGGAAAACATAATTCTGCAATGTTCTGAACACCCTCAAAGAAATGTATCTGTTTTAACAAGGGCAGGGATTTGGAACGTAAAACGCTTTGCAAAGTCCTGAGAAAAATCTCTCTGTGTGACTGGAAATGAGGTTCACTTGCTCCCTTAATGTTTCTTCTTAGAGGATAGAAAAAGCCAGCTTCTCGGTGCCCAGCAGGGAGGAGTATTTCTGACAGTATTTGGAATTACTGGTGCATGGTAATAACAAAAAGCAGACTGCCTTTAGTTGGTTTTATTATTTTTTAAATCCACTGCAGACAATGGACCCCTTGAGCGCCTGCTTCCAGGATGGACAGCTCCCACTGCCACCTGCCCTCCACCCACTCCATGCACCACTCTCTTGTCAGCTATCAGTCTTGGCCCTTCACTTACCTTGTACAACCTTTGGCAAGTTAGCTAATTTCTTTAAGTTCAGATTTTCTCATCTGTAAAATGGAAATAATAATTTCACAGATTATGGAAATAATCTGTGACTATTTTGAAGATAGGTATTGTCGATGATGTTATATGAAAATATTCTGTAAATTACATGATGCTGTAGAAAAATGTGAAGAATTATTATCAACTGACATATGACAATTGATCATGTTACAAGGAGATATTTCTCATGGATCAGTTGAATGCACTAGAACAGCAGGACGATTTTGCCATCATTAGAAGGGCGTGGCCACTATCAGTTAACTTTTTTTTTTTTTTTTTGAGAACCTGCCTCAAGTACTATGCAGCAACATCTCATAAACAGGAACTCAACAAATAAATAAATCACGTGGTCCTTAATTTTTCACTTCCTTAAGAGCCGATGATCTAAGGGGAGTTAAAACAGACACAAAAAACAGTGGGAAAAAAATCTGTGTGCAAAGAAGGCCAGCCCAGATAGAGAAAAGGATATACTGAATGTACAAAGGTCCAAACTTATGAAATTGAAGAGTGTAGAGGGATGTCCCTCATTCCAAAAGGATTCTTGTCTTTATAAGTGGGTGTATTTCAGGCTTTGTAAAAATAGTGCCCTCCTCTAATACACTCTGGGCATAGATGTTAAAAACTTGATTTACTGAATTCACCAATGTTCCCTGGAAACACCTAGCTGGAGCAATCTTGACTGCACAAGGAAAGTGGGGGGACAGCCAGAGGCCCCAGTGAGTTAGAAGGATGTTCCTTGAGGCTTGGCACCTGGGCGCTCCCACCCCATTCCTCCTGTGTCTTTGCCGTGCCCTTGGGGTGCCCTTGGCAGGCTCCACCTGTCCCTCTGATATTGGAGCACCTCGGGGCTCTCTCCTGGCCCTTTGCCTTCTCACTCTGTTTCCAAAAGCTTTAGTGCTGTCTGCTTGCCGACACCCCTGAAATCTACGTCTCCAACTGTAGACATCTGTAGACACACATCTAACTGCTTACTGGCCTTCACCTCTTGGGTGTATGACAGCAATAATAATGATAAATACTTTTGTAGTCGCAACTGTGTGTAAACACTTACATAGTCTTAACAGACATATTTTAAGTGCCTCACATGTAACTCATATAAGCCTCACAGCAGCACTTGAGAAAGCTACTGTTATTCTTGTCTTCAAGAAATCAAGTCACAGAGAAGATAGGTAGCAGCAGAGTCAGCCTGGCTTCAGGGCCCCCGTCTTTAACCACTCTGTGGACTGGCCCCCTGTGTACTCACGTTCAACACATCAGGCACAGAAGGCATGCTGCAGCTCCCCCATTGCCCTCTCCCTCCCCACCGGCCACCCACTGGCCCTATCTGAAAATCTATGAGTCACTTTGCCATTCTCTTCCTCCCACTTCCATTCCAAGTAATTAGATTACCAAATCCTATCACTTCTACATCTTGCATATTTTAAAAATCTGTTTAATTGCCTCTGTCTCTCCCTCTAATCTGTTCTCTACCTTGCAACCAGAGGTTCTTCAAAAAACAAACTCTGAGTGGCCATTATCAGTTAACGTTTCTTCAGCTTATCAGTGCACCTTCAGTGGGCTCCAGCTGTCCATTGGATAAATCCTAACTTCTTAGCAGGGCCCACAAGGCCCTCTGTGATCCCACCCATACACACCTGCTCAGCCCCATCACTCCTCACTGCCCTCCCGCTCTCTCCCCGTTATCTTGGCTGGCTCTCAGTTTTCCAAATGCACTAGTTCTCTCTCTCCCCACTGAGACTTTACCCATGCTCTTTCTTCTGCCTGTACCCCTCCCCCCACTCCCTAGGTCAGACCTGAATCCTCCTCTGATCAAAGACTGTGATGAGCCCTTCTGCTATATGTTCCCTGGCTCCCTTTAACTTTCCAGGAGACAGCATTTATCACACCTTAGTGTAATGTCTTGTCTGAAGTCTATGATCCCAGTTGCATGGGGATAGGGATCAAGTCCATCTTCTTTACCTCTGGATCCCAAGTGCAGGGCCAGGTGCATTGTCAACTATCAAGAAATATCTGTAGCATGAATGAATGAATGGCAGAACAATTTGGAGGGAATAACATAGTGACCACAGTAGCAAAGCCCTTGCTATTTGATAAAATATCAGCTTTACTGAGATAGAATTCACATACCATACAATTCACAATTCTATGGCTTTTAGTATATGCATAGAGGTGTGCAACCATCATCACAATTTTAGAACATTTTCATCACCCCAGAAGAAACCCTGTGCTCATTAGCAGTCAGTCACCATTTCCTTCTATGTTATTTTAAAAAGATAATAAAGCCTAGTATTTGTAGAGTGTTTCACGTGGGTTAACACAGTCCATGTGGGCTCACTGAATCTTGAACAACTCTGTGAGGTGGGCATTTGACTGCATCTGTCAATGAGTTTTAACTTCAGTTTTTGGAGGAAGATCTTTAATCAATAAAAAGTTGCATCTAAAAGGAAGGGGAGGGGTGGTGGAGGTGGCCGGGGGGCTGGAGGCCTGTTTACAGACTGCTGACTCTGGAAAGGCATGGGCTGGGTGCTCCATATGTGTTGTCACATGAACTTAGGGGGCTGCACTGCACCCTAAGCTCTGGTATGTTGAGTGTCTACAAAACTCACTGTTGCAGAACGTCAATTAGTTGGAAGATACAGATGGTAGAGAAATAATACATAAAGCAAATGGCTTTTGAGATAATAATACAAGATCTAGATTTGAATCCTGATTCTGCTATTTACTACAATTCTGTGACTTTGGGGAAGTTAACCTTCCCAATATTCAGTTTCCTTATTTTAAAACAGTCTTCTTAGTATCTTCCTTATATGGTTGTTTTGAGGATTGAAGGAGCTAGTATATGCGAAGCAACTTCATATACTGGTGTTTAATGAATAGTAGAACATTTTATTACTAATAATAAACAGATTTGAAAAAATAAATTAAAACACGCATGGAAATAGCACTATATAATTACTGAAAAATGAGAATTCATTGCTATCCAGATCGTAGTGAAATAGACACACTCAAACACTGCTAATGGAATGCGTGTTCTGAAAACAAAAGGTTAATATGATGCAAAGGCCATAAAGTCACTTTCCTTTGACTTAGATATCCACTCCTGGAACTTTATCCAAAGGAGATAGTCTAAAATAAGCAACAACAACAACAACAAAATCAGTATGTACAAAGCTACCCATCACGGTGTTGTCTCCAATAGTAAAAACACTGGAAACAACTGAATGATTCTCCAAAGAATGCTTTGGAACGTACAGTTATATCAGCAAGGCGGGATATTAGGCAACAATTAAAAATGCCGTGAAAACTTTTTGGGCACAGAGGGACCCACATGTGCAGACGCCCTGAGGTGGGAGAGAGCCTGGAAGTGTGTGAAGAAACAAAGGCAAGCAAAGTACCTGAGGTACAGCTAAGAGGGTAGATCTTGTTCAGGATCTAAACTCAGTGGGAAGCCACTGAAGAGTTGTTAGCAGAGAGTGACATAACCAGAATTGAGGGTTTTACAATCTCATTTATTATAATGTGGAAAACAATTTGGGAAACTATTTAAAAAACACACAAGTATGCAGGAAAAGGGTTATGCAAAAATGTATTAGGATGATTGGATAATGAGTATTTTTCCCCTTTTCAAAAATTCCTTAATCAAAAAATAATAAAAAAATAAATAAATAAAATAAAAAGAGAACAAAAAAGAAAAAAAATTTCCTTAGTCTTCTTGACACACCGTTTTTCCCCCTTAAAAATGGGGTGAGGGCTTCCCTGGTGGCGCAGTTGTTGAGAGTCTGCCTGCCGATGCAGGGGACACGGGTTCGAGCCCTGGTCCGGGAAGATCCCACATGCCGCGGAGCAACTAAGCCCGTGAGCCACACCTACTGAGCCTGTGCGTCTGGAGCCTGTGCTCCGCAACGAGAGGCCGTGACAGTGAGAGGCCCGCGCACCGCGATGAAGAGTGGTCCCCGCTCGCCACAACTGGAGAAAGCCCTCGCACAGAAACGAGGACCCAACACAGCCAAAAATAAATAAATAAATAAATTTTTTAAAAAATGGGGTGAGATAACTGATTCTCCTGCAGAAAGTAGCTATGTTCTCTGTGAGGCATTGCATCCCACAAATGTCGGAGGCATTGTGCAAGGGGAAAAGGGCTTGGGAAGGATGCAGTCTTACGAAATGTGTAGGGTGTGGGAGGTGAATGTGAGTTATCGACCTCCATCAGCTGCTCTTTCTTCCACCAGGTGATAAGCTATCAGAAATAGCTTCCTGTTGATGTTACAGATGTTATAGCTTAATTTAGGGCTGTCAGCTCAAAGCAGAGAGAGGAAGACCATATCACATCGGGCTAGGCAGATGGAGGCTTGGATGTGGACCTCCCAAGGAGCACCAGCAGGAATCCATTGACAGTGGCCTCTGGGAAGGAGCAGACTAAGTGCTTTTGCGAGCAAATCATCATCTCATCTTCAGCAAGTGTTTGCATGTAGTTAGGCAGTTTGTGAGATGGGGGCATACGCCAGGCATGTATAAATAACTGAGCACTTTAATTCATTCATTCACTTACACATGCCACGAACACTGCTTGAGCACCTACTAGAAGCAGGCAGAGTTCTGGTGACAAGGGACACAGTAGAGTAAGACATAGACCCTCGATTTAGAGCAGCGTCATGGATGATTGAATCAAAACTACTTGCAATTGTTTATGAAGAAAATGTAGTCCGGACAGGTTGAATGCCTTGGGTTTCCAGGTCCAAGTCAAGTGGACTTTCTATTGTTGCAACACTGTCGTAGTGAGAGTACACACATGGAGGACCCCAAATATGTCATGCTCAAAAATCCTTAGCAACTACATGATATTGTGAGCCTTGAAGAGACATCATGGAAGGTTCTAGTCCAACAGTGGTCTACACAGAAGAGCAGAGCAGTGTGAATGATACACAACCCTGGCTGCTGCCATATCTACCCCGGGTTCAGGTAAAAGGGTAATCAAGGTATTGGGTCAAAATTCTTGGCTTGATTCCTGTAGGTTAACTGTAGCTAGAGTTAATTACTGAGAGACTCCGGCAGAGTCAGGAGCAGCGAGGTGTATGTCAACAGTGTAAGGATGAACCTGGAGGGTGCTGAAAACCCAGTTAGGAAATCATTCTGTAAAGCTTCCAGGATCCCCATGCATTCCTAAACTTTGAGTAAGGATGGCGCTTCCTGTTCTTAACATAGCTCTGCAAAGGAAAGAAGACTGTAGCTCTAGACATATTTCCTCAGTGAACTGATAATACATTGCGGGTCGGAAAACAGTGAGCAGCACTCAGCCCAAGGAGTGGATTTCTAACTTTAATTTAGAGAATAAAAATGTAAATAGCTACCATTTGTTGTTTACCAGAGAAAGGAGCTTCTGTTAAGTGCTTTGCCTATTTATTTGTATCATTTAACTTTAAAAAGCCTTATGAGATTTTTAAAAATTAGACATTTATTATTAACCTATGAAAAGACTGAGAACCAGAGAGGTTAAGTAACTTATCCCAAGTCAACCAGCTACCAAGTAGTACAGCCAGGTTTCAAACCTGAATATATCTGACTTGGGAGCCATTATTCTACACTGGTTATCTTGTCCCGAGCAAGGAGGTGACATCACAGAGGCCTATAAAGTTCTGTTTTCTTTGTTTTATCTCAGCATCATTTTATGTTCCTCCTGTTCTTCTTCACTCCCAAATTTAGGTCATGGGGGTTTAGCCTGAGACACCCCCCAAAAGCCTGCAATTGACCTTCCTTCCCTTCCTGACACTGTCATACAAACTGCAACAGCCGTCTGAGTTCAGCCTCATTCAATGTTTAACGGTAAAGAAGTCCTTAAAAAATTATCCTCATCAGTTGCCATACGTCCCATATACACACTCATAATAATCTATGGTTGCATCACACACAGATTCGGAGATGAGGCAAGCTGGAAGGGACCTTTGCTAATATGTAGAGACCCACTTCTTCATTTTATAAAGAAAGATCATGAGTCCACTGGTGGGAAAGTCATTTGTCTGAGCTCATATGGCAAGTTAGTGCCAGAGGTGGGACTTGAACCCAGGCCTCTTGACTCCTCCTCCAGGGCTCTTTCCGCTCTACCGGGCCGTGTGCATATTTGTGGAATTTAAACATTTGTTCACATGGAGGGAAAGAGACTACTAATCTCCATCGACGTAAACTGTCTACATGGAGCAGTAGGGTAGAGCCCTGCCAAGAGAGACAGGAGGTGTTATCTGTTGCTTCACCCCGCTCTACAAAACTGAGCTAGATTATTATCTTCTGAGCAGCATGCCCTCACCCTTTTGGAAATGATGAAACATTGGCGACTGACCTCCAGTGACTGAGAAGCTTCCGGGTGGGGCTGGCGGGGTGGTGAGGGAGATGTTTCCTTCAGGACATCGCTGAAACACAGGCTGGGATCAGAACTTTCTCATGATCCTGGGGGTAAGTATTGTCTGGGCATGTAGGATTTTAAATTAGTTTGAGGGGTGTGTGTCTGTTTGTGAACATATATGTGTAGAAGTTTCAGAGGGGGTTCTCCGTTTATGTGCTAGGGTGCCAGAGTGTGGAATTCAATTGCCATCGGCTTGGAGTGAGCTTAAGATTTGTCAGTGTGCACTTTATGGACATTAGTCTCTTGCTCCTGAGACCTGAGATCTGTCTTCAGTAGCAGCAGTGTCCTTCAGGGCTGCGGCTAGAAGGTAAATAGACTTTGGATGCAGACAGAACCAGATCCAAAGAACTTTGCTAAGTGTTTGTAATCCTCAGTTTCCTCATCTGTAAAATGGGTATAAAACCAGCCACCTTTCAGTGTTGCTATGAGGATTACAGAAAATATACATTTAGTGCCCAGTCCAGTACTCCATCAATAGTAGCTATAAATTATTTACTCTTTTAAAGTCAACTGGGAACCAGATCCCAGAGAATATCTCCCTGCAGGAGTTTTTCCCTTAAGATTCATTCTGAGCTACAAAGAACTGGGATGTGTGGAGGGAAGGGAACCAGCCTGGCAGTTTAAAACTGTTATGAATGAGAATCAGAAAATGTACGCTGTCAAAAAAAAGCCAGGCAAACATCTGGGCAAGGAAAAGCCAACAACAACAACAGCAAAATATAATAGCTGACGCTTACATAGAGCTTACTATGTCCCAGGAACTGTTAAGAGCATCACGTAGATTAATTCATTTAATCCTCACAACAACTCTGAAAATATAGGTGCTGTTCATAGCTTCTCTTTATGATTGAGGAAACTGAGGCACAGAGGTGTTGACTGACTTGACTGAAGTCAATGACAGAAAACTCTTCTAGAATACTTTAGCATAGAAGAGTGTTCTTAGAGCAGGCTTCTCTCCATTGTCCCTGCAGCCTGGGAGCTCAGAAGTGTAGACCAGGCACTCAAGGAAGACTTGGTTATTGGTCGACTCTGCTCTTGTTCGGTGCACTGAACTTGTGTGGGCTTCGGCAACCCTACTCAATACAATGCCTTGAGTAGGATCAGCTGCGTAATCAGCAGGGCCCAGTGCAAATGAAGATCTTGGACCCCCCCCCTTTTTTTTAATATATATTGGTATGCTAAATAAAGCCAGATAATTTTTTTTTAATGGTGAATTTTTTACTGTATGTAACTTATATATCCATAAACCTGACTTTTTTTTTTTTTTTTTAATTGAAACACCTGATCCTTGGGTCATTTGCATTCTTAATTAATTAATTAATTTATTTTTGGCTGTGTTGGGTCCTCGTTTCTGTGCGAGGGCCTTCTCTAGTTGCGGCAAGCGGGGGCCACTCTTCATCGCGGTGCGCAGGCCTCTGACTATCGCGGCCTCTCCCGCTGCGGAGCACAGGCTCCAGACGCGCAGGCTCAGCAGTTGTGGCTCACGGGCCCAGTTGCTCCGCGGCACGTGGGATTTTCCCAGACCAGGGCTCGAACCCGTGTCCCCTGCATTGGCAGGCGGACTCTCAACCACTGCGCCACCAGGGAAACCCATCTTGGACCCCTTTTTAAAAATTATTAAGAATTTAAAGATGGCAACAGCAGAGCACTAAACCCATCATGGGGCCCTTCTGAGCATGAGGTCCTACTGGACTGTACAGGAGACATGCCCATGGCCCTGAGAGCCAGTAGTGAGGCAGGAACAGTGCTGGAAAGTTCCATGGTCTCAGTTACCCCTCTTGACAAATTCTGTGAGGGAGGCCTTTGGCTTTCTGATTAACAGGAGGAAATTGAGACTCAGGGACATCAAGTGCCCCCCACCAAGCTTAAACAGTGTTTATTATATGCAAACTGATTGAACTGCAATGAGTACAGAATGTTACAAAGTGCTTTTCCCCACACATCGTCTCTAAATATTGTGCCAGGAATTGTGGAGCTAAAGTATGGACTAGACATGGTCCCAGCCACCAAAGCGCTCACAAACTGAGCATAATCTGTAGAAGGTGTTTAGTTTCTCTAAAATTTAGTTGGTCAATTCTATAAAATTTAGTTGGCCCATCCAATTCACCTGGACCTTTGCAGAACTAGCAAAATGACTCCTGAAGTTGCTTGCAATTCTTTGTCTTGCTGATTTAGTCTCCGTACTAAGTTTCATTCATCTCAAGTAATTGTAAAAATGCTTTCCCCCAAATCACCGAGTTGCATTCATCTCAAGTACTTTCTTGCAAAAATGCTTTCCGTCAAATTACTAGTTAGAAATTTTGGATGACTTATTTTCCTCCTAAAAATTGGCTGTGACTGGAGGTGTGGCTTAGCTGGTTGAGATTCAAAGTTGCTATTTCTGGTTAATTTGAGTCTTATCCTTTATGTCATTTTAGACTCATGAAATTCTAGAACAACAAAATGTCAGAACTAAATCTATTTATCTCACCCCTTTCAGTTTCTAGACAGGGAAACTGAGACTCAGAGAGAGGAAGCAAGGTGTCCAAGGTGGTTGAGTTTAGAAAGTTGCCGAGCTGGAATGTTGATCCGGGTTCTCATTTTATAGTCCAGATGCGTCCCAACTGCCTGGGGTGAGGCCCCTGCAATGGTGACCAGAGCTGAAGGAAATCCAGAGACAATTTCTCTGATACCCAGGACAGAAGTGACGCCCTAACCCTCTGTCGTCCTCTTCTCCGTGGTGTTTGTCAGACGCGATTTCCTCCCTTTTCACAGCTAGGTACTTGGACCTTCTCTGTCTCCTGGTGCATGGACATGGTGACAGTCATAGGAGCAGGGACTGTTTAGGACCAAGGACCTCCCAGGACCATATAGCTTTGTTTACTGGGTTGCTTATACCTCCCACCTGAAAATCATGTGTGAGCCCCTGTGGAAATGGCTGCATTTATATAGGTAAGCCAATTTGGGGTTGAACGTTCTGTTCTGGTCTGAGGATCATGCCTGTTGTGTACCTATATATGCCAGGCACTCGACTAAGCTTCTTAAATACTACGTGCAGTGTGGCGAAGGCTCTCGCTCCAAACAGCCTGGGTTTGAATTCTTTCTCCTGCATGGCGGATTAGAGCCCGGTTTTCTCATACGTAAAGTGGGGACAGTGATATTATCTACCTCATAAGGTTGTTATTTTGAGGCCTAAATGAGATAATTTATGCAAAATGTTTTGCATGGTGCTGGCATACAGTAAGCACAAAACATGTGTGAGTTAAAAAAATGAAACAGGTGACGTCCTCATTTTTCCCATGAAACACTGGGGCCTGACAAGAGAAAGCAAGTCACAGCTAGGAAGGCCAGAGCTGGAATCCCCAGCCCAGTTCACCTGGCCACTAAGTCCCTGTTCCTCACCATTTTCCTGCCCTTACTTGTGGGGTTGCCTGGCAGCATACTCAGCTTTCTCCCATATCATCTTATTCCCATGTGGTCAAATCTATAGTGAACTCTGTTGAAGACAATTAATTCCACTGAAACTGTCCCCTACGGCCAGGGTTGGCAGACACCTTTAGCTGGAGTGCTGTGCTCCCCACTTTCCACCCATCCATCACCTGTTCCTCAAATAATACCCTCTCAGTGACTCCTCTCTGAATATTCTATTGCATGGGGGTCTCTTTTTCCTCTAAAACATTAAGTACTATTGATAGCACGCCTTCTGACAATTCATCATGCTTTGTTGTGGCATCTCTTGTATTTTTTGATTTTTTTTTTAACACATTAATGTCTTGATTTTCCAAGTACAACATGAGCTCTTGGAAGTTCAGGTAGCGTTCTCCCCTTCTTCGTAGCCATCAGGGTATTTCACCCAGGACCACACACATAGACCATTCAATAAATATTTGATTGACTGAAATTCAGACATTTAGCTGATTATCGCAATGTTATATTAATATGGTGAGATAGAATTTAGATGTAAATAAAATGTTTATGTAGATAAATTTGGTCTCATGCTAATTTAAGCTACTCAGAAATTCTAGGCTTGTTTCCATACTCTTTAAATATTTTCCTGATTGGAAAAAATCATCCAGAACATTTTAGTACCTAGTTTTGTTAACATTTAGGTATATTTTCTTCCATTTCCCCTTTTTGAAAATAGATTCCCCAATTTAATTTTCATAAATGTATATGCATGAGAAAATTTATATTTGATATGCAAAATAATTATCAATGAATTATTCTGGATTTGATTAACTGAATCAGGTGAATTGAGGGGTTGGGGTTATTAAACTAATAGACAAAAAAATTTTAATGACCCAGAGTTTTTTTCTTTACAAATATCCATTTTTTTAAATTTACTTGTTACAGGGTTGTGATCATATTGTATATTGTATACTGTATATATATAATGTGTATATATATATCTATCTATATATAGATAGATATATAGATAGATATATACTGATAAAGTACAAGCTAAATATGACTGTCTTGTACTTTTTCACAGAAGACTCCTTCCCTAGATTAATTTTTCCTAAACATAATTTTAAGTGTATAATATTCCATCCTATACCTTCGCTCTAATTTATTTAATCTTTGTTTTTCAATCAGATTGTTTTCCATTTTTCACTTTTATAATCCACAGTGGGTAGAACTACCTTGCAATAACACCTTTGATCTCATTCCAAATTGTTTGTTGAATTGTCTGTTCCTCGCCTTTTACCAATTTATCATTTGGGGAGTGCTAGGATTTTTCTTAACAATTTTTGTAAAAACAAAACGTAAAATCTTTTAAAATTGTGTTGCACATACTTTCTCTAGTTCTTTTGTCTGTTTGCCTTTAAATTTTATTTTAACATATTGAGTTTTAATATTTTAGAACCAAATCTATTTTTCTTGTATTGCTCTGTGATTTCTTCTGTTGCACATAAACTGAGAAAGTTTTCTCTCATCTGGGGATTTAATAAATATTATTGAATATGTGAATATCCGATCCTATTTCCTTCTAGTTTTAATGTCTCAATTTAAAAATATTTACCTCCTTAATCCCTTTGGAATTTATTTTGTTATATCATGTCTGAATAGAAGATACTTTCTTTTTCCCTATAGGTAGCTAATTCATTATCCTGTGTGCAAAATTTCTTAAATAACCCTTTCCTTTCCTCCCCCTGCTTCGTGAACCACTTTTATAATATATGTGTTATACGTAGTCATATTTTACAAGTCTCTACACTACTTTTAAAAAGTGGTATGTCTGGAAACCACTTTGTCACAATTCCTTTTCAAACAAGTTTCAACCCTCCTGGATTGTTATTATTTTTCCCCAGATAAATTTTTGAATAATTTTGAGGTGTAGAAAATTCTCATTCTAATTTTGATTGGAATTATATTGGACCAATAAATCAATTTCAAAGTGATTTATTTTTAGTCTTTCAGCTTCCCAATCTGAAACCCATCAGATGTCTTTCTCTTAAAGTCTTTTAGATTTCTCAGTGAATTTCTACAATTTTCTTCAAAATAATTCTTATAATTAAAATTATCCTTAGATATATCTGTTGCGATGTTTGCTAAGGTTCCTGGTTCCCCCTGTCCCCAATTCCATTTTCTAACTGGCTGTGGCTAGAATAATAGCAATATTATTGCTATGAATGGCAATAATTACCAGCAAAGAATGGCTGGTAATTTTAGAATATTTATCATGCCCTCAGGACTTTCCTGAGCCGTCTCATCAATTTCACTAGTTTTTCAATTGATTCTTTTGGGATTTCCAGGTATAAAATCACATCTTTTGCAAATAAGAGTAAACTTGACTTTTCCTTGCTCCATTGCATCAGTTATTAGCTGAGGCTCCAGCGCCAGCCTGTCTGGGCACAAAGCCTCATTAATTCTTCTCATTATCTTGGCCAACGTACTTCTCTGTGTCTGCGTTTTGTCCTCTGTAAAATGGAAATAATAATAGTACCTACCTCCTAAGATGGTTGTGAGAATCAGATGAATTAATATATGTGAAAGTACGCAGAGAACATGCTCAATAAATATTCAGTATTATTATTATAGGTTGGAGAAACTTCCAGCTTCATTTAAAATATTTGATTTATCCATGTTGTATTTATAGTATATAAAAGGCAGCTCCTTGTAATGATTGAGGGTTAGACTTTTGAGTCAGATGGGCTTGAGTTTAAAACTTGACTCTTCCAGTGGAGGGACCAGGGCAAATTGGTCAACCTCTCCAAGCCTTGGTGTCCTCATCTAGGAAATGGCAATAATGTCTATTCTTGTAGAGCAAGAGGATAAAAAACCACATGGCAAATACTCAACGTTAGTTTTTATTATTGTAATAATTAATTTCCTGTATATCCCTGGAGTAACTTTTTTTAATTTTTAAAAAATCTTTTATTGGACTATAGTTGATTTACAATGTTGTATTGGTTTCAGCTGTACAGCAAAATGAATCAGTTATACATATACATATATCCACTCTTTTTTAGATTCTTTCCCCACATAGGTCATTACAGAGTATTGAGTAGAATTCCCTGTGCTATACAGTAGGTCCTTATTAGTCCTCTATTTTATATATAATAGTGTGGATGTGTCAGTCCCAATCTCCCAGTTTATCCTTCCCAGCCCCCTCCCGTTCCCCACCAGTAACCATAAGTTTGTTTTCTACATCTGTGACTCTGTTTGTTTTGTAAATAAGTTTATTTGTACCATTTTGTTTTTTAGATTCCACATATAAGTGATATTGTATGATATTTGTCTTTCTCTGCCTGACTTTCTTCACTCAGTATGACAATTTCTAGGTCCATCCATGTTACTGAGAATGGCATTATTTCATTCTTTTTTATGGCAGAGTAGTATTCCATTGTATGTGTATATATATATATATATATATATATATATATACCACATCTTCTTTATCCATTCCTGTCAATGGGCATTTAGGTTGATTCCATGTCCTGGCTATTGTAAATATTGCTGCAGTGAACATTGGGGTGCATGTATCTTTTTGAATTATGGTTTTCTCTGGGTATATGCCCAGAAGTGGGATTGCTGGATGATATGGTAGTTCTATTTTTAGTTTTTCAAGGAACCTCCATGTTGGCTCTACCAATTTACACTCCCACCAACAGTGTAGAAGGGTTCCCTTTTGCCACACCCTCTCCAGTGTTTATTGTTGGTAGATTTTTTGATGATGGCCATTCTGACCCATGTGAGGTGATACCTCATTGCAGTTTTGATTTACATTTCTCTAATAATTAGTGATGTTTCCATGTGTTTTTTGGCCATCTGTATGTCTTCTTTGGAGAAATGTCTATTTAGATCTTCCACCCATTTTTTGATTAGGTTGTTTGTTTTTTTGATATTGAGCTGCATGAGCTATTTGTATATTTTGGAGGTTAACCCTTTGTCAGTTGCTTCATTTGCAAATATTTTCTCCCATTCTCAGGTTTGTCTTTTCATTTTGTTTATGGTTTCCTTTGCTATGCAAAAGTTTTTAAGTTTAATTAGGTCCCATTTGTTTATTTTTGTTTTTATTTTCATTACTCTAGGAGGTGGATTAAAAAATATTTTGCTGCGATTTATGTCAAAGAGTGTTCTGCCTATGTTTTCCTCTAAGAGTTTTATAGTATCTGGCCTTACATTTAGGTCTTTAATCCATTTTGAGTTTATTTTTGTGTATGGTGTTAGGGAGTGTTCTATTTCATTCTTTTACACATGGCTGTCCAGTTTTCCCAGCACCACTTATTGAAGAGACTGTCTTTTCTCCATGTACGTTCTTGCCTCCTATGTCATAGATCAGGTGACCATAGGTGCGTGGGTTTATTGGACTTTCTATCCTGTTCCACTGATCTATATTTCTGTTTTTGTGCCAGTAGCATACTGTTTTGATTACTGTAGCTTTGTATTATAGTCTGAAGTCAGGGAGGCTGATTCCCCTGGAGTAACGTTTGATATAATATTATGTATTTACCTCTGTATTCATAAGTGAAATGAGCCTGGAGAGTTTTCCTTTTTTTTTTTTTTTTTTGTGCCCTGTGTTCTTTAAAAATTTCAAATAACTCATTTGTAAAACTACCTGGACACAAATTTTGAGTACATAGTTTTTATACTGCTTTTAATTTGTAAATAACAATAGCTGTCATTTATAGGATGCTTATTACTATGTGACAAAAGGTAGAATAACTGCTTCACATACTGCATCTTATTTCATTCACAGAAGTAGGTATCATTTATATTCATCTATCTAATCCTGAGAATTAGTTATTATTGCTCTCATCTTACAGGCAAGAAAAGAGAGGCTTTGAGAGGTTAAATAACTAGACCCAACTCATGCAGAGGATGAGCTGGGATGTGAACTCAAGCTGTCTGACTCCAAGTTCTCTGCCTTTAGCAGCTAGAGGGGAACTGAACTTGGATCCCAAATTGCTTTCTTGTTATTTTGCTTTGGTTTTAGTCTGTTTAAGTTTTCTGTGCATTATGGAATCCATTTTGCTAATTATATTTTTCTAGGAAATCAATAATTTTATTGATATTTCACAAAAAGAAAATCTCAGGAGTCTCACAATTTTTGACCTCCTCTGTTTCTGTGGTTATATTCATTATTAGTCTGGTTTATTTATGTTTCCTCCTTTTCTTGATCTTCAAAACTGCATATTCAATTAGGGGAGAAAAGTCTAGTAATATGAAGGAGACCAGATGATATTATAAAATGGAAAGAAGTATTTTTTTCTTTCAAAGTATTCCATTTCCATCCAACTATGCTTCCCTTTCCCCTCCTCCAGTCTTTAAAGAACAGAATGCTGAGGGCTAGAAAGAGCCTTAGGAGTACTGTCAAGTGCTGGGCCTAGAAAGGACTTCTACCTGTCCCAGGTCACACAGTTGGCAAGTGACAGAGCCAGGAGGAGGAGCCTGGCTCTCATCTCCCTGTCTTGTTCTCTTATAGCTCAAATTCTTCATTTTAAAGACAATAAGTTAATGAAGCCTGCCAAAAAATCTTTTAAACACTTCATAAAAAAAACCTTTAAAGCTACTTAATTTTGGGCTTCCCTGGTGGCGCAGTAGTTAAGAATCCGCCTGCCAATGCAGGGGACACGGGTTCGAGCCCTGGTCTGGGAAGATCCCACATGCCGCGGAGCAACTAGGCCCGTGAGCCACAATTACTGAGCCTGCGCGTCTGGAGCCTGTGCTCCGCAACAAGAGAGGCCGTGATAGTGAGAGGCCCGCGCACCGCGATGAAGAGTGGCCCCCGCTTGCCGCAACTGGAGAAAGCCCTCGCACAGAAACGAAGACCCAACACAGCCAAAAATAAATAAATAAAATAAAGAATTATTAAAAAAAAAAAAAAAAGAAGTATATCTAAGTATATAAAAAAAAATGCTTTAAAAAAAAAAAAAAAAAAAGCTACTTAATTTTAAAAGAGTGATCAAGTCAGCTTAGCAATATTGATTGATTACTTTAATCCATATGATTTTCACATAAATCATCTTCTGTTGTGCACTCTTTCCAGAATATATCTAACCAAAGAAAGCAGGCCTCAGACAGGAAAAGTTGTGTTTTTATTATTTTACCTCTTTTGTTATGCTGTACCTACTAGAAAGGCCACAAGAGAGCTCCTTTATCAGGAGAAGGGGAAACAAGAAAATGGAATTCAACCCTAACTGGAAGACCCAGGGTTTCCCCCAGGTCTGAAGTAAAAGGAAGAAATGTTCTTAGCCCTCTGCTCACGTGTGGTTTGGAGGCAGCTGGCAAGACACTGCATTAATGTGGGGCTGGGTATCCAAACCTGAAAGAGGGCAGGGCAGGACAGTCCCATCTTGATGATGGAATGAAGTGTATGAAACTCTCACATGGTCCAGGCATTTTTTCTGAACATAGTTACCTCAAATTGCTCATTTCCTGGTTGTTTGGGGTGTGTGTATGTGTACAAATGAGCAGATGTTTCTGCCGACTGTCTGATCAGCAATCTGCAGTTAGACCCTAAGGAACAACCTGCTCATTGCGGTGAGGGGCCATTAGCCACTGACATAGTGACATCTGTCATCATTTTCATACCTCATCCTGCCCAGATTTTATCTTCAAACTGTACTCAAAATGAATGCCTAAGTTTCCAAAAATAGACAGACCCAATTTTAATAGCTCAACTCTAGTCATCATCTTGGTGCAGTGTTTTAGGGTTGAATAATAACTAATAATTACTGAGTGCTTCCCACATGCCTGCCGTTGTATTTAGGTCTTTATAAACATAACTCCCCAAGCCCACACAAGAACTCTGTGAGGTACATACTATCATTGTCCCCATTTTACAGGTACAGAAACTGAGACACTGAGAAGTTCAATAATTCACACCTAGAAGGGAACAGAACTTGGATCCATATTGAGACCTGTTTGACTTTTATGCTATATATTGACACAGGTACTGTGTGTCATTTAGCTAGTAAAGTGCTCACAGTATATTAAAATGATAGAAGGAAGTATAGGCAACATAGTTTTGTATAAAGAGACAAAATAAGATACTGGTTTTTTTTTTTAATTTATTTTTGGCTGCGTTGGGTCTTCATTGCTGCGTGCAGGCTTTTCTCTGGTTGCGGCGAGCGGGGCCTACTCTTCGTTGCGGTGCACGGGCTTCTCACTGCGGTGGGTTCTCTTGTTGCGGAGCACGGGTTCTAGGCACGTGGGCTCAGTAGTTGTGGTTCGCGGGCTCTAGAGCACAGGCTCAGTAGTTGTGGCATACGGGCTTAGTTGCTCTGCGGCATGTGGGATCTTCCCAGACCAGGGCTCAAACCCATGTCCCCTGCAATGGCAGGTGGATTCTTAACCACTGCGCCACCAGGGAAGCCCAAGATATTGGTTTTAAAGTAATGGAACATTTATATAATGCAGTGATTATCAACTGGGGGCAAAAGTGACTGCCTCAGGGGGACGTTTGGAAATGTGTGGGGTCATTTTTGGTCATTTTGGTTGTTGCATTAACCTGTTACACCTGTTATTGGTGGTCCCTCAGGACACAATTCTAGACAACAAGGAACTGCCTGCCTCCAAATGTCAAGAGTACTAAAAAACACTAATAAAATGGAATAGTGGTAATTTTAAATGATGCAAAAGACTGAAGGTGGCAAACTCAGATGCCTTCAGGGATCAGTCAGGGACTGAAAAGTACATGGCCCTCCTCAGGGCATCCGCATACAAATCCTTAAAGCACATTATCAAACAAAGTCATCTAGGCGTCAAATTTGGCCTGTGGGCCCCAGATTGAGTCTGTTTAATGAAGGTTTTCTGATCTGGAAACAAGTTTATGATCTATTAAGCAAAGAGGAAGAGCTCCTGGCAACCTCCAGCTGGCCAACACCCAGCCCTGGAGAGGCAGTGGTGGCGAACTCCACAACCTCCCTCCCCAGTTCCTGCCTCCCCTCTCTCCCAACTTGGTCCAGGTTTGATCTTGGATAGCCCCAGTGTGAGAACCACATGCAGAAACAAAAATGTCAGGACGTTCCACACTGCCCTTATCACTTGGAAATGCTGACAGGGAAAATAAGCCTTACTGGCAATAAAAGCCTTTTCAATGTTTACCATCTGCAGCAGGACACTGGGCCTTCTTGCGGCCCCATCTTGTGCTGAGTAAACATCATTTCAAAGGCTTTGAAACCATCCTGTCTTTTTCTTGCAGTAAACTCCATATTCAGCACCATTTTTTTTTTGACAATAAAAAATTTTTTTAAATTGAAGTATAGTTGATTTACAGTGTTGTGTTAGTTTCTGGTGCACAACAAAGTGATTCAGAATATATATATATTCTTTCTCATATTCTTTTCCATTATGGTTTATTACAGGATGTTGAATACAGTTCCCTGTGCTATACACTAGGACCTTGTTGCTTATCTATTTTATATATAGTAATTCGTATCTGTTAATCCCAAACTCCTAATTTATCCCTTTTCAGCACCATGTTGATGGAATTGATATGCTAATTTTTAAAATAAACATACTCATGAGGGTGGAACAGCGTCCACAGTCCTGGGCCTAAAGCCCAACGAAGGCACAGAGGGTGTGGGTGAGTGTGTGTGCATGTGTGTGTGTGTGTGTGTGACATTGGGCTTCTTCACAGAATCTCCCCCAGTGTGTTTGCTCCTGTTGGACCCCTTTGTGCTTCCAGCAGCAGGTAAGGCTCTGGGAGCAGAGATGAATGGTTGGGGGTGTAGGATTGGATGTAGAGCTCAAATCCAGGCCTGGCTGTACGGCCTCAGACTCCTCCCTCAGCCCTCTAGACCTCACATTGCTCCTTATAAAAGGAGGGTAGTGACATCTAGGTCACGGGATCGTGCGAATCAGGTAGGGTGGCGGGTGTGCCGGGGGCTCAACCCTGTGGCTGGCAGCGAGCGAGTACCCACCGGTTGGCAGGTGCTAATATTGTTACTGCCTATTTTGTAGATTCGAAAACTGGAATCTGGGGCGAGGAAAGCAAATGACCCTCTAGCAGCCAAGACTGCCCAGGAGTCCTGACCCACTGCCTCGCCTCTGTGGGTCTCCAGGGCAGTCCCACTCTTGGTGCTGCCTGGACACGAGGTACCCCCAGTGGTTCCATCCACGTCTCTTCCTGCTGCCCCTGAGAGAGCCCAAGCCCCTCTTGCGACCTGCGACGGCCCTGCGAGGAACTCGTCATGCTGACGGAGTGAGTGGCCGGGGAAGAGCCGGCTCAGGTTCCCATCAGGCTGATGGATGTAGCCGGCTTCCAAGTGTGCACATCACCCTCCCCGGCCCCTAAAGCCTTCCCATTTGAGAGGGAAGAGACCCAAGACGCACAGCAACACCCGCAGGCTGCCTCTGGCTCAGGGCAGGGATGGGTTTGCAGCCGTCTCGGTACCTCTGCAACCCCTAACCTGATTTCCTCGTCTCCCAACAGAGAAATGAAGGTCTGGCACGGAGTAGTGATCGCAGTGGTGTCTCTGGTACTGCAGGCCTGCCTCCTCGCAGCCGTCAACTACCTGCTCAGCAGGCGCATGGGTAACTGGCTCAACATCCTCTTCCCTCCTGGTTCCCTTCAGGGACCACTCCCGAGCCTGCAGCAAGATGAGCCCCCTTTGGAGCCCCCGAATATCACTTGAAAACCTACTTGAGGAATCCCTGGCCAGATGCCCCTTCACTCCACCAACCTCTAAGCCGGTAATCCCCACTCTGGCCCAACCTATCTGCGGTTGGGAATGATGGCTCAGAGTCCTTCCACTACCCAGACAAGCTTCTGCCTAGAGACAAGCTGCTGCGACGCTCATGAGGGTGCGCTCACTTAACCTGAGCCTGGTGAACTTCCTTCATCCCTGCCAAGGGACTTAATGTGAAGAAATGGCCTTGAATTACAACAGAAGGGCGAATGGTATGGTTAGACTAAGAGATTAGCTTAAATTCCTGAGCTGATTTGCAGTGGAAAGTAGGAAGCTCGGTCCAGGGAAGACATTACAATGAAGGAAAAAAATAAACTGCTTTGGCTGTGTTAAGACAAGGGATTGGGCAAGATGGTGTAAGTCTAAGCTACTCTAGTCAATCATTCATTCATTCATTCATTCATTTAATACAACAGGGAACAAAATAAAAATCCCTGCCCTTATGGACCTTACATTCCATGGGTAACACAGACAATAAACAAGTAAAATGTGTGTTAGGTTATGGTAAGTGCTAGGGAGAAAAAAAATGAAGCAAGGCAAGGAGATACGAATTGGATGGGGGTCAGCATCCCTGAGATGCTGACACTTGAGTCTAAACCTGAGGGAAGTGAGGAAGTGAGCCACACCTACAAAGGCCGTAAGCCAGGAGAGTTTGTTCATAACAGCAGAAGCAAAGGGGCTGGGTAGCTGGAGCTGAGGTGCGGCAGGAAGAGGAAGGAGGAGTGAGGCTCAGAGGGACTTTGGCTTTTACTCCAAGTGAGGCGAGGGGCGTTGCAGGGTTCTGAGCAGAGGCGTGCTGAGGTTTGAAGAGATCCCTCTGATCAATTTTCCCTAATGAGAGCTGTGCTCACAGATAGGATGTGCCTCACTTAGTGAACTTTCACTGTTGACTCTTGCCCTGTCCCCTCTAGCCAAGGAGAATGAGCGGATACTGAAAAAGGCCAGGCTCCAGGTCCCCAGGCCCAGCCCTGCCCACTACTGCCCACCTGCTGCCAAGGAGATGAAGGAGACTTGGGCAGAGAGAAGCACTCCTGTGCCTGAACCCCGTTACCCGCGTGAGTACAGGGGTGGGGGGAGAACTTGTCTCAAAGCTTATTCTGCTCTGTCTGGACTGCCGGGGAGCCTCCCTGCAGCAGCCCTGGTCTGTCCTGCCCAAACCACTAGCCCGAGGATTCCTCACACCCTCCCCAGAACAGGCCAAGCCAAGCCCCCATTTTCAGAAGGTTGTTCATCCTACCCAGTGGGGCAGATTGCGTTGGGTTTGTGTGGGTCTAAGTTCTTCTCTAGCTTTGGTCCTGTGTGAACGGCTGCCGCAGAGGACTGGGGGCTGTCTCTGCTCCTGTCTTTGTGATACTATGGCATCTTTTCTTCTGCCTGCCTGTTAGTGGTGGAGCCGAGATTTCAACTGCCTCTGCCTGCCCCCAGCCATGGAATCTGGGCACTTTAATAAATCTGAGTCTTGGTGATGGTTCACATCTATATCCCCCTCCGGCAAGTGAACCAACAGGAACATCACGTGCTCGTTTTCTCTCTCTTTCAGCTTGGGAGACCCACCAGGTCACTATTCGCACAGTGGAAACTGCTGCTTCCACAGCAAGAGAGTCACTCACCAGAGATTGCTCTTTCCACTGCTTTATCTTTTGGTTGATTTGAGTTTGCTCTGTCCTTCTAAATTTTATCTTTTCAGTTGGAGAAATCTGGTTGTCAGGCTTCCTCGCCACCAAGATAAGGCCTCAATGCATGTGGGAATCAGAAGATGCCATTTGCATGAACTCACGGTCTCAATGGAAGGGGAGAGGCATGGGCCTCGCCACAACCCCTGATCCTGATGCTTCCCTGAAGCCTGGTCAGAATCAAAGACTCCATGGCTGGCAGGGACCTCAGAGATCATCGTCCAACTCTCTGTGTTACAGGGGACAAGACCAGGGCACAAAAAGGAATGTAACCTTCCTGGAGTTAGTGACAGGTTTAGATGAGAAGCTGTGCCTGTGATTTCTGGGGCCAGAGCTCTTTGCCTTGGGCCGCAGCGGCCCAGCATGCCCCGTCTACTCCCCTTCCAGCAGATAGCCCTCCCCAAGCACAGTCCAGCCTGGTGGGCTTGGTGTTACTTTTAGATGGAGCTGGACAAAGCAGCAGTGCCTGGACTCTTGGACATGTTCCTGGTTATTTTGGGAGGCTCCCCCCTTTCTCTGTTCTATTCCTTTTTTCTCTTTGGGGGGCTCTGTATCTCTCTTCCCCACTCCTCTTTGAGTTCCTCTCTCTGCCTCTGTCTTCATCTCATTCTCCCTTCCATTGCCTCTATCCTCTCTTTACACCCTTTGGCTTTCTTTGGAAGAAGAACAGTTTCTATTTCACCCTAGATGACAGTGACACGTCCTCAGACAGCTCCGACAGCTCGGACGGCTCACCTCCCACCCACCAGGTAATGGACACTCCTAGTGATCCCAGCCCTCCATATGCAGTCTGGGGTCACCGTGGCTCCAGAGATGGGAGCAAGGAAGGAGGTGCTTCTGGAGGCATTACATCATCCTTAGGTGAGGGTGGTTGGGCTTTCATTCCCAGGCCCGTATCAGCACAGAGCATCCAAACAAAGTGGGTCTGAGTGAACTATAAAAATGAAGGTGCTAACAAGAAACCCCTTTCTCCCCATGTCCCAGTCACTGACCAGGGTCCACTCTGAGTCCTGACCTCACTTGGATTAAGTCTCCATGTCTTTCTTCCTTAAACCCATTCATTCCCACAGGCACAAGGAGCAATCTTCCTCATTGCCCTGGCCCTGCTCTCAGACACAGCTACCCGGGACCCAGGTTCTTTCCCATCCAGCCTAGGGCGAGCCTCTTTGAGTGAGAGTTGAGTACCTCCTCCAAACATGGTAGGGATCTTGACCAAATTTCTTTGCTTTTTTCCCCTAAGGCCACCAAGGATGTGAACTACACACAAGTGGTCTTTTCAGCTCCTGGAGGACGAAGAAATGACTCTGTCCTGGACTATGAGAACACAGAGGAAGCCACAGATTACATCAATGTCAAACCAAAAAGCCACAAGCCCAGTTTCTGGACTTCTGTGAACCCTGGTGTCTTTAAGCCAGTGGAATACCCAAGTGGCCATGTGAATTCTAGGCTTTTTAATGGGGTGTAGTTCCTTATGAATTCTTGCACTTATTTTGTAGGGGGACTAGTGTTTGGGGGTTTTTTTTTGACAAGGAAATAGGAGAAAAAGTATGCCTGTATGTCAGCAAGGAATATTCAGATTAGGAAGAACTTCCAGGTTAAGTATGAAAACATTGGCGCATATCAGTAGAGAAAGCGATGAAGTCTCTCTCCATAAAAAAATTTTTAAAGATTTTAATCAACTGTAGTAGAGTTCTGTTTGACAGTCTTATGATTAAATGCCTCTCTGAGCTATTTAATTATTGGCAATAAACAACTTCCTTAAAATTTTTAAATAAAACAGCAACCACAGGTTCCTCTTTTCCTCTGGCTTAACCTTGCATGCTGTTCCTTTATCAGTATTGTATCTTGCTGAGTAATCCTGCTCTGCCCTCAGAACTTTAAATAGTGCATTTGGAAAGCTCACCATTACTTAACCTTTGAATCTGCTGTTCTTAGGAAAGAAAGATGAGAGTAGTAAATGCCAACTAGCATCACAATCTAGCATCTAGCATCTCAAAAAAACTTTCCAAATTCAATCCAATAAAAATCAATATCCATTCTTGGTTTGTGGTTGTTGTTGTTTTTACTTTTACTACCAATTAGTAGTAAAAGACACTTTCTTAACTTGATTAAGAACAGCTTATCTGAAACCAGCTAATGGCATGATATTTAACTGTAAGGTCCTAGACGCAGTCCTATTAAATCATGGAACAAAGTAGGAATGTCCAAAAGCCTAACATTTCTTTACTATCTAACATTGCTCTAGAAATTCTAATCAGTGCAGTAAAACAGTTAACAAAAATAAGGCTATAATTATGGAAGAGGAGAAGTTTGTCATTGTCTGCGATATGCTAGGGAATTAACTATGTTTTAAAATTAATAACATGCAGTTAACAATGACTAGATAAATATACAACTTACTTTTCCCAACAGCTAATTAAGACACGAAATGAAAAAAAAATTGCTCACAATAACTAAGCAAACATCTAAAAATGGAAATCCTATTATAAAGCAGAAACTAACACACCATTGTAAAGCAATTATACTCCAATAAAAATGCTGAAAAAAAAAAAAAAAAAGGAAACCCTAGAAATACTCCTAGCCAAATTCAAACCCCAGATGAGTGGCATTCAGGTCTAGAGACCATTCATTAGCTGTGCGCCATCTGCTGGCTATAAATGACCTTTCTAGCCCTGGTACTGAGGGGGTTGGGGGCGGAGGGGCAGGGCAGCTTTCATCTTCCCAGGTTCCTCTTCCCCAAGATGACCTGAAGAGATGGTTTTGAGTTTCTGGGGCTGGAAACTTTTGACACATGTCCCTACACCTTTTAGCTACCACTGTTCTTCCTCTCCTACTATTGTTTGAACATTTGTGTCCCCCACCAAAGTTATATGCTGAAATCCTAATCCAAGGTAATGGTATTGGGAGACGGGTCCTTTGGGAGGTTATTCGATCATGAGGGTGGCAACCTCCTGAATGAGATTAGTGCTCTTAGAAATCCACAGAGCTCCCAGCGCCTTCCATCATGTGAGGATACAATGAGAAATCTGCAGCCCAGAAGAGGACACTCACCAACCATGCTGGCACCCTCCAAAACTATGAAAAATAAATATCTGTTGTTTATAAGCCACCCAGTCTATGGTACATTTTATGGAGCCGTAGGAACCAGGACATCTCCTTAGAAAGCTTTTCTTCTTTTTATTCTTCCAGTTTTACAGAGATATAATTGACATACAGCACTGTATAAGTTTAAGGTGTACAGCACAATGATTTGACTTACATACGTCATGAAATGATTACCACGATAAGTTCAGTGCGCATCCATCGTCTTGTATAGACACAAAATTAAAGAAATAGAAAAAAATGTTTTTCCTTGTGAACTCTTTACTCTCTTAACAACTTTCACATAGAGCATACAGCAGTGTGTGATAGATTTATCACGTAGTACATTGCATCCCTAGTACTTACTATCTTGTAACTGAAAGTCTGTACCTTTTGACTGCCTTTATCCAATTCCCCTCCCACAACTCCCACCTCTGATACCACAAATCTGATCTCTTTTTCTATGAGTTTGTTTGTTTGTTTTTGTAGTATAATTGACCTATGCACTATGTTAGTTCCTGTTACACAACATAGTGATTTGATATTTCTATACTTTCAAAATGATCACCCAGTCTAATCACCCTCTGTCACCATACAAAGATATTATGTACTATTCCCCACACTGTACATTTCACACCTGCAACTCATTTATTTTGCAACTGGAAGTTTGTATCTCAATCTCCCTCACTTATTTCTCCCCTCGCCTCACCCCTTCTCCTCTGGCAATGATGTGTTTGTTCTCTGTATCTATTACTCTGTTTATGTTTTGTTATGTTTGTTCATTTGTTTTGTTTTTTAGATTCCACGTATAAGTGAAATCATACAGTATTTGCCTTTCTTTGTCTGACTTACTTCACTTAACAGAATACCCTCTAGGTCTATCCATGTTGTTGCAAACTGCAAGATTTCATTCTTTTTATGGCAGAAAAAGATATACGCACTCCTATGTTCATGGCAACATTATTTGCCGTAGCCAAGATATGAAAGCAACTTAAGAGCCCATCAATAGATGAATAAAGAAGTGGCTATATATATACATATACACATGTATACGTATATACGTGTATATATATTGTAAATGATATATCCAGTAAGGGAGATATCCATATATCTCCCTTACTGGATATATCACTTGCAAATTTCTTCTCCCATTCAGTAGACAGTCTTTTTTTAAAAATAAATTTATTTATTAATTAATTTATTTAATTTTTGGCTGCGTTGGGTCTTTGTTGCTGCGCATGGGCTTTCTCTAGCTGTGGTGAGCGGGGGCTACTCTTTGTTGTGGTGCGTAGGCTTCTCATTGTGGTGGCTTCTCTCGTTGTGGAGCACGGGCTCTAGGCGTGCGGGCTTCAGTAGTTGCAGCACGTGGGCTCAGTAGTTGTGGCTCACGGACTCTAGACCCCAGGCACAGTAGTTGTGGCACACAGGCTTAGTTGCTCCGTGGCATATGGGATCATCCCAGACCAGGGTTCGAACCTGTGTCTCCTGCATTGGCAGGCGGATTCTTAACCACTGCGCCACCAGGGATGTCCCAGTAGACAGTCTTTTCATTGATAGTTTCCTTCATGGTACAAAAACGTTTAATTTGACGTAGTCCCAATTGTTTATTTTTGCTTTTTTTTCCCTTGCCTGAGGTGACATATCCAAGAAAAATGTTACTAAGACCAATGTCAAAATGTGTACTGCCTATGTTTTCTTCTAGATGTTTTATGGTGTCAGGCCTTGCATTTAAGACTTTAGTCCACTTTGAATTTATTTTTGTGCCTGGTGTGAGAAAGTAGTCCAGTGTGATTCTTGTGCATGTAGCTGTGCAGTTTTCCCAACACCATTTATTGAAGAGGCTTTCCTTTCCCCATTTTATATTCTTGCCTTTTTTGTCATAGGCTAACCCACACTTCATATGTGTGGGTTCATTTCTGGACTCTCTATTCCAGGGGTCCCCAACCCCCAGGTCGCAGACTGGTACGGCAGACTGGTACCGGTCTGTGGCCTGTTAGGAACCGGGCCACACAGCAGGAGGTGAGCAGCGGGCGAGCAAGGAAGCTTCACCTGCTGCTTGCTCCCCATTGCTCACATTACCACCTGAATCATCGCTTGCATTACCGTCTGAACCATTGCTCACATTACTGCCTCAAACATTGCCCCCATTGCTCGCATTACTGCCTGAACCATCCTCCCACCCCTGTCCATGGAAAAATTGTCTTCCATGAAACTGGTCCCTGGTGCCAAAAGGGTTGGGTACTGCTGTTCTATTCTGTTCCATTGATCTATGTGTCTGCTTTTGTGGCAGTACCACACTGTTTTGATTACTGTAGCTTTGTATTATAGTTTGAAATCAGGGAGTGTGATATTTCCAGGTTTGTTCTTCTTTCTCAAGATTGTTTTGGCTATTCAGGGTCTTTTATGCTTCCATACAAATTTTAGAATTATTTGTTCTAGCTCTGTGAAAAATGCCATTGGTATTTTGATAGAGATGGCACTGAGTCTGTAGATTGCCTTGGGTAGTATGGTCATTTTAACAATATTATTTCTTTTTTTTTTTTAAATAAATTTATTTATTTAATTTTTGGCTGCGTTGGGTCTTTGTTACTGCATGCAGGCTTTCTCTAGTTGCAGCAAGCAGGGGCTACTCTTCGTTGCAGTGCACAGGCTTCTCACTGCGGTGGCTTCTCTTGTTGCGGAGCATGGGCTCTAGGCACACAGGCTTCAGTAGTTGTGGCACACAGGCTTAGTTGCTCCGTGGCATGTGGGGTCTTCCCAGACCAGGGCTTGAACCCGTGTCCCCTGTATTGGTAGGCAGATTCTTAACCACTGCGCCCCCAGGGAAGTCCCTAACAATATTATTTCTTTCAATCCATGAGCACAGTATATTTTTCCATCTGTTTGTGTCATCTTCAATTTCTTTCATTAGTGTCTTATAGTTTTCCAAGTACAGGTCTTTTACTTCCGTAGTTATATTTATTTCTAGATATTTTATTATTTTTGATACAATTGTAAATGGGATTATTTTCTTAATTTTTCTTTCTGATAGTTTGTTGTTAGTGTATAGAAATGCAACCAATTTCTGCATACTAATTTTGTATCCTGCAACTTTTCCAAATTCATTGATGAGCTCTAGTAGTTTTTTGGTGGCATCTTTAAGATTTTCCATGTGTAGTATCATGTCATCTGCAAACAGTGACAGTTTTACTTCTTCCTTTCCAATTTGGATTCCTTTTATTTCTTTTTCTGGTCTAATTGCTGTGGCTAGGACTTCCAATACTACTTTGGTTAGAAGTGTTGAGAGTGGGCATCCTTGTCTTGTTTCAGATCTTAGAGGAAATGCTTTCAGCTTTTCAGCATTGAGCATGATGTTAGCTGTGGGCTTATCATATATGGTCATTATTATGTTGAGATATGTTCCTTCTATAACCACTTTGTTGAGAATTTTTGTCATAAAGGAATGTTAAATTTTGTCAAAAGCCTTTTCTATATCCATTGAGATGATCAAATGACTTTTATTCTTCAATTCATTAATGTGGTGTATCACATAATTTGTGGATATTGAAAAATCCTTGCACCCCTGAAATAAATTTCACTTGACCACGATGTGTGATCTTTCTAATGTATTGTTAGATTAGGTTTGCTAGCATTTTATTGAGGAGTTTTTCATCTATGTCCATTGGTGATATTGGCCTGTAATTTACTTTTTTTGTGATATCTTTGTCTGGTTTTGGTATCAGAGTGCGGCTGGCCTTGTAGCATGAGTTTGGAAGCATTCCTTTCTCTGCAAATAATTTGAGAAGGATAAGCATTAATTCTTCTCTAAATGTTTAATAGAATTCACCTGTGAAGATGTCTGGTCCTGGACTTTTGTTTGTTAGGAGTTTTTTAAATTACTGATTCAATTTCATTACTGGTGATTGGTCTGTTCATATTTTCTATTTCTTCTTGATTCAGTCATGGGAGAGTGTACATCTCTAGGAATTTGTCCATTTCTTCTAGGTTGTCCATTTTATTAGCATATAATTGTAGTAATCTCTTTTGATCCTTTATATTGCTGTGGTGTCGTTTATAACTTCTTTTTTCATTTCTGATTTTATTTATTTGGGCCTTCTCTCTCTTTTTTCTTGACGAGCCTGGCTAAAGGTTTATCAGTTTTGTTGAAGCTTTTCTTAATGGGGAAAAAGAGATTCTACTGATTAGAGAGGCAGAATGAAGACTAACCACTACCAAAGTCAACAACAATGACACCATCTTTGCAAACAGAAATAAAACCCTACTTTTTATTGATCTCTTCTAAAAAGAAAAAAAAAAAAAAAAAGAGAATTCAAGAGTGTGCTGAAGAGATTCAGCAACAACACACCCAAGAGAGACTGGGCAGAGATACTGCTGAGATAGTTCCCATACCAGGAGAGGGGACAACTGCAGTAGCATGGACAGAGCACCTGCTTTCTGCAGAATTCTGGATAGGCCCTGGGAGTTAGGAGGATCAAACACAAAAATAAGACTTGAGCATGTGGATGGGGTCAAGGCATGTATGACCTAGTTGTGGGGACAGGCAAGAACATGTACAAAACAACATGTGACAAGGGAGAATTAACACAGAGCAATGAAACCAGAGCTCATCAATGTTTAAGTAGATTGAGTATAAGAATGTTAAGATCAGATGGGCCTAATCAGAAAGAAACATCTCAGAGGGAGGTGGTTTCTCACCTCAGTTTAGGAAGAAGGATGGACAATTGATGGATGGGAGAAGAGGCAGAAGGAAAGGGAGCAGGCCTGACGCAATGGAGGGACTCAATAAATTCTCCAGGGACTGACCTGAACTGAACTCAGAAGCAGTGATGATACTTGGGAGCAGGATGTTGATGTCAGAGAAAACAGAGACAAGAATGCCACTGACCACCTGATTAAGGTCAATAGTGAACTTCTGCTATGATTGGCTTCAAAAGTATGACTTTCACGGCAGGTAAGTATATCATAGAGGTTAACATTAGCACTCACCCCAGTTGCTTATAAGGGGAAGGCATTCTTGGCAACTGCTGTTTAAGAATAGAGTTGAAAGTGTGACTCCAAGTGACTTACAGAGGTTTGACTGACCATCAATGGTGCAGATGACTTAGATGACCTGATAAGTGAAGAGGAGGACTGATTTCACATCCTAAAGAGCTTGGGCCAATAAGCTGATGACTGGGGCCAGCTAACAATATGACCTGATCCTCATTGCTAGCCATGTTACTAGAAATAAAATGGCTTTTTGTTTGTGATACCTCTGTGAGCTTAAAGGGTTAGCTGCTTAAATCCGTATAAATGGTTGCCTGTACGAGTAATCACCATTTGAGGAGCACAGCTTCTGGTACAATGAAGTCACTCTCTCCCATGTTGTATGTCATCAGAACCTCCAGGGAAGAATCATGCTGCCCCACTCTGGGCTCCTCTGTGGATAAAGACTGGATAAAATCTCTCCAAAACTATCTTATACCTAGGTACTGATAAACTGATTTGCTACTGGCAACCAGTAGAAAGTTGATTACATGCCAATGATGAACTGGGAATACACAGTAGACTAGAGTAAATGTGATCTGTCTTCCATGAATTTTTATTCTAAAGGAGCAAGCATCCAATGCTCACCATAGAACTGAAGCAGAATTCCATGAGGGACACTAACTTATTGGCCAGCAAGACCCACAGGGTGAGGAGGTATTTTATGCTCAACATCAGTGGGATATTTGCTCTCAGATCAGGACAGTCTTCCTGGTCCAGAGGGGCCTCAAGAGGCCTTCTTACCCAAGCCCCTGGCCTCTAAACTAAACACATTATAATTTCATCATTGAGGTCCTCTACCTCCCTCATACACTCACCCTTTCAGGAAGGAATTTCTATACTCAGGCCCTTACCCTGCAGAAGAAACCTCTTGTTCTTTGCCCCTCCTTGCCAAATACATCCTCTGTGAACTTAGATGAAAAGAACTGCACGTCCAAGTATCTCAACAGAGCTGGTCAAATGAGAGATCAAGACTCTAGAACTTGAGGGAAAGTTAGTATGGCATAAGAACTGGAAGACCCATGTGACTTTCCCAGTAGGTCCCTGTGGGTCATTACTGCTTCAGACACACTTTCAGCTCCACACTGCCACCATGTGGCCCCAGGGCAAATCCCAGGTCACTCTTGTCTCCTTTTCCCTCTTAAGTGAATGTAAGGGTACCAAGAAGGTGGCTCCCCGCCCCTCAACCTTCCCCTTGGCCCTGTCCTGTTCAAGGAGATCACAATTTTATTTTAGCTTACATATTCCATTGTCATTGCTCATAGGAAACAAAGATGCCCAGAAATCTCCTGGTTATTAAGTAGTTGTATTGGTCAATTTCAACCACATGTCTGGGTTCTGGACCCAGGAGTGAGTTGCTGTGGCCTAGGCTGAGGCTATAGCCCCTCGATAGATAAAATACCTATTTACATACAAAACACAGAGTCATCTGCAAAATTACTGGCCTATACCAAACAACATAAAAAACCATTCTGAGAAATGCCCACAGTCAAGCAATTAACCTCCTCCTTCCATCTTCTGCCCTGCCCACCCCCCAGACCCCTGCTCCCACATGGGTTCCATGTGACTGAAGTACTGTATTTCACAGAGTCCACAGGAAGGCATAAACATTTTACAAAATTGCTCAGCCCAGGGACAGTATCGCTCAGTTTTTCCTGGGGTGAGCTGTCAGAAATGAGATTGACCCAGAGAGCACGGGACCTCCTTCTTGCTTCCCACAAGGCCCACCTCCCTGGACCCTAACCAAGGCCCTGGCACTGGCTCTGAATGCCTGTGAGAGCTTCCTACAGGGACTGCAAAAGCCATCATTCATAGATCCAGACAGGATCCTGCCATTTCCTTCAGGAGCCTCCTGGAATAGGCTCCTGAAGCCCCCAGCCCAGTGTCCAGCTGTTCCCCACTGGCCTCATCATAGGACAGCACTAGCTTTCTGGAAAAGGTCAATTGCAGTCTTTCCATGGGAGGAAGAGGGAGGGCCCCAAACCACCACCACAAGTAAATCCGCCCTCATGTGATGCAAAGCTGGAAATATAATAGTGGGATTATGTGCTACTCTTTGCTATAGAAGGTAGAGTAGGCATGGAAGGGGCTCTAGCCAATCTTGATTCCAGGTCTCTTCTCGCCTCCCTACTATAGAGTCTCCTGGGCCCAGTGCCCTGGAAGTCACCCACTGGATGCAATCCCGAGCCAGGCCACTATCTTCTCTAACGTCAGTAGAGTGTTGTATAGTCTACAGCCTCACATCCGTGCCCTCCCAACAAGGCGGGCATCGTTATTTCTATTTAACAAATGAGGTGCCTGTTGCTCAGAGAAATTGGATAACTTGCCCAAGTTCAAACAGGTAGAAAAGAGGTGAGATCAGGACTCAAACCCAGGTTTGGGGGTACAAGGCCGGTATCCCTTGTACCTCCCAGTCATCGTGATGAGCAAAGATTTACTTAGTACCTCCTATGGGCACCAGGGTCAGGAACTGTGGTCTGAAGTGGAAGCAGAGGAAGGAGCAACTTCAACAGCTCACGCTGGCATGGGAGGCTCCTCAGCCCAGCTCCATCAGGACAGATGGACAGGGAAGAAGTGGTTGGATGTCAGGGACTGACATTAGCAACAGGGTGCAGTGAAGAGAGACAGTGGGTTCCCACATCCACCTTGAGCCTTGGTCTCATTAGGGTTCTGTGTCCCGCTCTCCACTTCTCTAGTATTGAAGGGCTGGGGTGCTTTGTTCACTCACAACACTCAGCTTAGGTTCTTTTCTTTTAAGGAAGCCTAATGAGACTTCTTAGAGGTAAGTGGCCTCTTAAAGAAGTGTATCCCCAAAGCCACAGTCACTCCTCAAAACTTCCCTAGGAGTGGAGGGCAGAGAGTGACTGCTCCCTAGAGCGCTCTCAGGAGCTCTTAATTATATCAGCAATCCCTACATTAGTAGGGGTTCATTCATGTGTTTAGTATAGTTCAAGAGTTTACAAACCACCTGCACACACACAGTCCTATTTGACCCTCATAATGAAGAAAGCAAGGCCATTGGTGGTGGCATGGTGGTAGAACCAGGACCCAGTTCTCCTGACTTCAGCTGATGGTCTTTCCACCATCAAGACCATCGCTTTGATTAGAACCAGAATCATGGTGGGGAGATTATCCCATGGGGGATAATGAGGAGCAGGACAAAGCCTCAGATTCTATCTGCCAGGCTCTCTTGGCATCAGCATCACAGAACTGAGGGCAAAAGCGGAGAGTACGGCCAAGACAGGAACCAAAGTCACCAGAATTGAGTCAAAGGGCATAAATGTCATTGTCATGAAAATATAACAATTCTTCCAGAGCCTATTGGTTAGAACGTCCTTAGAGAATGCTTCTCCAGTCTTGCAAAGTCATGAAAGTTTCAATCTGGGAAACACCTTAGAGATCAACTCTGTTCTACAGGTGAGGAGCTGAGGCCCAGAGAGGGAGGTGACTTGCCCAAGGTCATACAGATACCCCACGGCAGAGCCGAGTTTCCAGTCCTGGGCTCCTGATTTGATCACGGCAAGCATGTGATTCGTGTGGAAGCTTTGAAGAGCCTCAAACAAATCCAGAGCCATGATTAAGTCACACTTTCTCAAAGGATGTCTCCTCTGTGCATCCCCAAGAGGCAGGAGCCATGTGGACCCCTTGAGGGGAGGAGGGAGAGCGACCAATCCCTGCTGCCTCCGAGGCTTCCTCCCACTCGGAATTTTATTGTGACCGTTTTCATCTCCTCCTTTCCTCACTCTTTCTTCTCACGCTCACCCCCCGTTGGTCATTCCACTGAGAATATGCAATACTTTGCCCCGTCACCCACCCTAACTCTAAACGAGGTGCGTGGGCAGAAGAGAAGTAGCGCTTGCAGAGTTTTTACCAGTTACCAGGTGTTGTGCTAACCCTGCATTTCCCTTCGGTAGACAGGTGGGCATAGCAGGCGAAGCCCTCACACCTATTCACTTTCTTCATTAAACAATCCTCTCTCTGCCAAAAAAAAACCCAAAAAACAAAAACTCAGGATGCAAACAGGGTCCTTCTCGCAGGTTTTCACTCCTTCCCTCTCCTGGTTGAACTGGGATGCACTAGTCAGGTTAGGATGGGACAAACCAGATAGGAGACCAGCCTCTGAGTCCCTGCTGCCTGTGGACCCCCAGACAGGACAGCCCTAGGCCTTTCAGATCTGGGGCACCACATCTACCACACGTGTGGTTCCCAGACACCCTGTGAATATGGCAGGATCAGGGAAGCAGACAGTCTGCTTCTCCCTGACTCCCAGCATGTGAGATTGGTAGCAAACGACGGCAGCTGTGTAACCAAGAGTAGGAGCAGCCATTCTGGCCTCCTCGCCCTGCCTCAAACTGGGCTCCCCTAACTCCAGCCCTGTGCTCCCAGCACTTACACCCAGTGCTGAGATGGGTAGAGGCCCTCTGCCACACTCTGGGGAGCGTTCCCTAAAAGATGCTGGTCTCGGTGATGGTGTCCCTGTCCACCTGCTCTTCGCCCTTCAGTGGGTCTTCGGGCCCCGGCCTCTGGCTGAGTCTGGGGCTGAGGCTGAGGGTGGGGAGGACACTGGAGCAGGTCAGAAGCATGGCGCGGCGGCTGGATGGGCTGCCGCTGGAGAGCTGCCTGCACATCCTGGGCCCCGGCCCCCCGCAGCAGGCCAGACGGCAGAGGGAACGCGGCCACAGGTGGCCGTTGAAGCCCATGTAGATCCAGGGGTTGCAGCAGCTGCTGAGGTTGCCCAAAAGCATGGAGATGGTGAAAGACACATTGGTTGAATCTGCCGAGAGAGAAGCACAAGAATTTCAGAGCTTGAAGGGACCTGGGAGAGAGTCCCGGTCCCTACTGAATGGAGAAGGAAATTGAATCCCAGAGAGGACCTGGGACTCACGTGGGGTTCTGTAATTAGAAAGGAACAAAGCTGGGGCATGAACCTGGGACTCCTGACTCCAGAGTCTTGCCTCACTGATTTATTTGTTCGTTTTGAACTACAGGGTGACGACAGGATCCGAGGCTTGCTCTGAGTTGACTTTTAGAGGTGCAAACATAGTCCGGGACAGGACCGGCCCAAATAGGAGACACTGTCTTTGTTCCAAAACCTCGATCTTGAATCCCCTAATGGATGTACAGCTAGGATGAAGCAACTTCTATAAAACATACAGGAAAAATAACCATGATTCTAGCCAGGTTCAGGCACACCTCCATCCCCACTTATGTCATAGATTCGGGTGCACATTGCCTCCCGAATTCTGTCCTCCTTGACCCCTAGGGGTCAGTCCCAGTCATTCTGTCATTCAGTCATTTTGCATGTGAGTATCGACTGTGCCAGGTCAGTGATAGGGACCTGGCAGGGCGATCAGTGGAGCCTGACAGCCCTACAGGTCCCATGATGTCATCTCCAACTGTGCACCTTCTAGGTACAGGGCGTCCAGGCATCCCGTTCCAGACCAGTACTTGTTCTCTGTCATCAGAAATTACATCCAAAGAATGCACCATCCTTGGCGGGTGGGGGAGCTAATTTCTCTCTTGGGCAGTCAAAATGTGAGAGTTCAAAGACTCTGATAAGATTTCTTCCAGATACAATACTCTTTCTGAAAATGGAATGAAACTTCTCATGACAACAGGAAAGCTGCTGGGATGGGCCCCGTCCTCCTGCTAGATGCACCACGGCTACAGCTATGGCGTGGGTTGCATACTGAGTTACCCTGCTCTTCAGTGGAGGCTGTAGAATCACTGAGCACAATGCTTAAGCTGCAAGGAACCTTAGAGGTGGAATCACCAAATACAACGTCAGAGCTGGAAGGAACCTTAAGGGTTACGGCATAGACTTGAACCTAGGTCTTCCCTCTTCAAAGCAGCCATCCTGCACCCTGCCACCATTTCAACCAACAAACTCAAAGGCAAAGCTCAAGTGCCTGCTCTGTAAAGCACCATGAAATCTTCCCATACCCAGATTTCTCGTGCGCCTCTCCCGAGGGTATGCTCTCCAGTGCGGTACTCATAGCCCAAGAGAAGGGAAGATACAGGGTCAGAATGTTTGAGAGAAGGCTTGAATCATAGAGTTAGGAAGCTGAAGGCACCTGGGCCTGGATGGGCAGGTCTAGGGCACAGAAGTGAGGGCAAGGAGGGAGCATCTGTAAGTGGAGGAGGGACCATCTTCAGCAACAAGCACAGCCTCCTTCAGGCTTGTCTGGGTTCTGGCCTGCTCCCCAGTTAACTTAATACCCAGGGGCTGCAGAAGACTTGGGAAGTTGCTTTGGCTAAGGGGTGGTATTCATCCTGTCTGCTCCATCGACATATATATGTAGTGCCTAGACTAGGCCAGAGACTTAGGGGTTCCAGAAGTTTCTTCACTTGGGAAGCATCTGTTTGATGTGGCCCTGTCTGAGCCAGGCCCAGTGCAGCGGCTGGAGATGGGCCCGGAGCACTGGAGTCTGCAGAGGCTTCACCTCTCAGCCCCCGAGGGCAGATCCACTGCTAGTCCTGGCCAGCTGCTGCACTGCATTCTGACGGAAGCTCAGCCGACAGTCGGGGGCAGGGCCAAGGGCAAGGGTACGGACAGCTTCTCACCAAAGACTCAGGGACAGGCGGCCAGGAGGCTAGTTTGCTGTGGAGGGAAACTGAGTGTACTGGAAAGTAAGTCTAAAGTAATGAATGTCAGCCCGACTCAGAGGTCCCAGAGGGCTTCCAGTTTTCTGAGGGAGCACATTTTCTGAGGGATACTTAGTTCCTGTACTTCATACTCAGTGAGGCTCTTGGTAAGTGGTAAGTCACTGTATACATGGGTCTCTGGGACAGGCTGATGATGACAGTGAGTACAGCAGGCGAGCAGGAAAGCCTGCACTGGCTGAACGGCAGGATCCCCATCTTCTTGTAGGTTCCTTGGTAAAGGGGTGAATGGCCTTCTCACCCCTGGTGCCATCAGCTCAGCTGTGATTGTTGGGAATAAAGCCATGCCACGGTTAAAGCTTGGCCCATGAAGACCTTGATTACATTCCTGGCTCCATCTCTTACTAGCAGTGGCACTTCAGACCAGTTATTTCACCTCTCTGAGTCTCAGGTTACTCAGATGTAGAGAAGGTCACCCCGAAGTAGCACGAGGCCTGAATGTGTTTGGCACTAGAAAGCCCTCCTTCCTTCTATTCTGTGCTTGACTAGAGCAGGGAGGTCCCTACAGGTGGTTAGGATTAATACGCTCATTGCTTTAAGGGTAATTTATAAATAGTCTCTGGTCCAGATTGGTGTCTGAAAGGTGGTTAAGAAGGGGTATGACGGGACTGTGAGAGTTCAGTATTGCTGTCACACTTCTCTCACAGAGTTGTGTTAACAACATGAACAGCCTTCCACTTACTTCATCTCTCCAGAAAAACAAAGCATTTGGCTTAAGTGTGTCCTAGGATGTGCAAAATGAGATTAGAAACAAAAGCACAGGGAAGGGGGACCACTCCCTAAGAGCTGGTAGGAAGTGATAGCCAGGGTCTGCTGGCCAGTGAACCCTCGGGAAGCTTCCAGAGGAAACTGTGCACAGGGCTTCCCTAGGGCAGTCACATGCTGCACCCATTATATACCCCGAGCTGTGCATAAGATGTGATGCACTGCAGAGGACACAGTCACCCCTCTTCACAGACTTGTCTCCCACTTAGGGGAGCAGGAACAGATGTCTTTGAATACCTCTCTCCAACATTTTGGGTGCCCAGACACCGCGTCTACCTTTCTGAGGACAAGTTCACCCCCAAATGGCCTGACCATCTGGCAGTGTCTAAAACTTAGGAGGCTGCCATCTACCTCACTCCAAAAAATGACCAGAACAAGGCCTTCTATGTGCCAACCGGAACACAGTCCCATTTTGTTTTTCACGTAGGAGGAAGGGCCCTCTCCTCATCACTTTCAGAGCCAGGGTTATGGGGGCGTGGGGGGCAGGAGGATGTAGTTGAGGGAAAAAACGAGGAGGCACCAGGTTTGGGTCCTACTTTTCACTTTGCTGTGTGGCCTTGGGCAAGTCATGTTTTCTCTCTGAGCCTCTGCTTTCTCATTAGCAAGACAAAAGTGTTGAACTTGAAATTTCAGGGTTGTGCACCAAGGCTAATTCATTGAAAGTGGCTGTTGAGAAGGAGTTCAACATCATGTTCAGTTGCAGGGGGGAAGAGTGCTGAGAGATGTAGTTCATGGGCCACAAATTGCCATCCTGGATGGAATCATTTGAAAATCCCTTTCAAACATCTAGCAAACTGCGAGTTGCTCGGCCAAATCTACTAATGGTCATATATTTTTAGGGCCAAATAGTATTTTAAAATGTTTACATTAGTTACCAAAATTTTAAAATATGGAAATTCACGCAAAAGATACTCACATGGCATCTTTTGGCTGGAAGGGAGTTGCAGCTGTCCCTTTTTACATGGGACAGGCACCATCTTTCCTAACTGCTTCACTTATTTGTTACCTATGTGGCCTTGTGAGCCATTGTGACCCTGTCCTAATACTCTTGTGCTCTCCTCTCCGCATTTTTCCACCTCATGCTCCCACACCACCCCTCACCAGACCACACACTTGCCTTCATCAGGGGCATTCTCGTCCCACACAGACCACATCTGGACGCTGAAGAAAGGCGCCCAGCAGGCGATGTAGGCCAGCACAATGACGAAGGTCATCTTCACAGTCCGGATCTTGGCCCGTGAGATGGTGCTGGTGCTGCTGACCCGGGATGGCAGCCCCCGTGTGGCTGCAGCTGGTGCAGAAGGAGGTGAGGGCCGGTTCCAAGTCCTCCAACCCCCTCCTTCTACCTTCCAGGCCCCGGTCTTGACTTTTAGGTTCTTACAGATTTCATGGCAGATGAGGCTGTAGCAGGCCGTGAGCATGGCCACAGGCAGGATGAAGATGGCCAGGGTGGTCCAGGTGATGTAGGCCCGTGGCCCCCAAGGAAAGCGGAAGTCTGCCCAGCAGTCCAGCACTCCAGAGCCCTGGATCACCTCTCGTAAAGAAAAAATGAAGACTTGAGGGAGGCTGAGGATGGCAGCCAGCAGCCAAGGAGCTGCAATGAGAGGGTAGGTGGACCGGCTGGGCTGCTGGAGGCTGCACAGGGGGTGACAAACGGCCAGGTAGCGGTCAAGCGTCATGGCCAGCAGCATGTAGGTGGAGGCGAACATGCTGAGCACCTGCAGGTACTTGATGGCCCGGCAGAGGGGGTCGGGGCCCTGGAAGCGGTAGGTGATGTCCCACAGCAGCTGGGGCAGCACCTGGAAGAGCGCCACGCCCAGGTCCGTCAGGGCCAGGTGCAGCACGAACAGGTGCATGCGGGAGCGCTTGCGGCCGGGCTGCCCCACCGTCAGCAGCACAGTCAGGTTGCCCCCTGTCGCCAGCACCAGGACAGTGGCCAGGACGCCGATCTCCACCTTGGCCAGTTCCTCATCCCGGCCCAGCCAGGGTGTGGTGGCATTGGGGACAGAGAGGGTGCTCCCGGGCGTGGGGCTGGTGATCCAAGGAGGCCCAGGATCCATGGTGGAAGTTTCTGGGAGGGAACGGGAGGAAGGAGAGGGATGGATGGAGAGTGTGAGTGTGAGTGGAGAGGTTGGTTGAAGGAGATGGAGTGGGGAGGGGAAGTTTTAAGATGGAAAAAAGGAGAAGGTTGGGGATGACCGGGAAAAGGCTGAAACTGGGTGGAAATCGTTAAGAAGATGGGGGTAGAGAAGACGATGGAGAATGAGATAAGGAAGGAGAAGATGCTGATCCCAGAGAGGGGAGGGGGAACCCAGGAGCGAAGGGAAGGAGGGGTCAGGGAGGCAAGGTGTCAGGAAAGGAAGAATGGATGAGGCTGTGCACGGTGAGGCCTCTGGAAGGGAAAGAAGGCTGGGGCAGCTGGCACCACTCCCAAATCCACCCCAAATTCACTCTCTCCAAACTTTTCTGGAAGCGGAAAGCGGATGTCCCTAAGCCTGCTTGGAGGCGCGCTCCCGGCCATCGGTGTCGCCCACCGGCCTGGAAGCCCCAGCCGAGCCCACGCGCCCCGGCCGGCGTGCGGCGACCAGCGGCAGCTGGAGCGCAGCGGCTCGGCCGAGCGAGTTTTATGCTCTAGCGCAGCCCGAGCGCAGCGGCCCCTCGGCGCGCCGGTTGGCTCCTGCAGAGGAGGGCGGGGTGACACCCACAGGAGGAAGGACCGAGAGCCTGGGTGGAGGGGTGGGGGTAGGTGTCGGGGGAGGGTCCTGGAGGAGGGACAGAGGGGCGGTGGACCAGGGACAGGGAGCCAGAGAAGCGGACGAGGCGAGCAAGCGCTCACCAGCCGGCGCGACCCACGGACCCTCAGACGGACAGATAACCTCATCTTGGCTCGCACCTGGAACCCCCGGACTGTCTCCCGAGACAGGTGCACACCCGGGGGACGGGTGGTGGCCACCCACCTATGTGGGGACTCCAAGGCTGCCTGCTCTGTTGGGTCCCTGAACGGGGCTCCCCGTTAGCCCAGAACGGTCCAAAATCTGCAGGGGTGGCCAGGTGGGCGAGGCAGGGCCCCAGACGGAGCCCTCGGCCCTTGGGGGTGACGTCTGACCACAGACTCTGGTGGAGACTTGGAGCCATAAAGGGGGGGAAGAAAATGCGAGGATGTGTTTGGAGAGGGGTCAGTGGTGGTGACGGGAGAGAGGTGGGGGTGGGAGCAGTTAGACCTGGAGTCCTGGGCTTCAGGGGAAGGTTTAACCCCCAGCCTCCCCCGGAGTCTTTCACCAGCAGTAGCCTCAAGGCAGTTAACCACCCTGTGAGGTAGAAGACTGAGGCCGCATAAGTCATGTGACTTGCTCTAGAAGATCACAGAACTAGTAAAGCAGTAGAGGCAGGACTAGACCCAGCGTAGTGTGCTTTTCCCAGAGCAGCCTTGACTAACAGCCAGTGTGTGAGAGGCACTGGAGCAATAAAAATAGACCCCCAGGGCCCAGAGGAAGCTTAGAACTCAGCGGAGAAAGTAGTGCGTGGTAGTGGTTGTGGAATTCACTTTGTTTTTAGTACACATAGGAGGTGGATTGTTGGGACTCTCCAGAGCAGATTAGAAGTGCCTTAGGAGTGACGATGGCATCGTCTACCACCCTCAGAAAGGCCAGGACCCATCATCGTACCAGAGGTCCCCTTGTCTTGCCTTATAATCAAACCAGACCCCCATTTACAGTGTCATCCACCCACCCACACACCCAATTAACATCACTTTTTGAAGAGTCTCTGTCCTGAACAGCCCACACATTCATCTCCACTTCATCCCACTCCACAGTTCAAACACTCACCATTTCTCACCTAAAATACCCTAGCATCCTCCTCTTGTGCTCTGCAGCCCAAGCCCCAACTTCTCAAGGATTTTGCTCTTTATGAATAATTATCTTAAGTCTCTCTACTGGATCACTCCCATCGGCAGGCAAACAAACTCTACTGCTGAGCATTTAAAAAACATATATATAACCCACCTCAGTCACTGGACCCCGACCTCCAGCTGTTATAATCTCTTCCCCTTGACGGCAAAACTCAAAAGGGCTGTCATTTCTTGATGTATTCATTTAAAATTATATATATTTAAACATATGTTTTAAAATGTTACATATTGCATAAGTGATATCATACTACATATACTATTCTGGAACTTGCTTTTTAAATTCTACTTTATTTTTGAGATCAGTCCATGATAATAATAGGTCTAGTTTATTCACATTCGAGTATGTGAATATAAAACATTTTATTTATTCAGTGCCCTATTTTTATAGTTTAGGTTATTTCCAGCGGTTTTTTTTTCTATTTATTTTTTAATACTGCAATGAACATTCTTATATATGTGTCTTTGTGTTCGTGTGTGAGAATTTCTCTCAGGTGTACATAGAGAAGTATATGCTTGATATCAATATTGTTGTGTCATACAATGTATGAATTTTCAATTTGATAGGACCATATCTTAAATCTTAAATATTTTATCTCTAAATTTGTTCTACTGATTTATTCTCCCCCCCAGCTGCATTTGAGTTTCTCATCATCCTCACAGCCAGACTTTTTAATTTTCACCTATCTGATAAGTATAAAATAGCATCTCATGTTGCTTTTAGTTTCTATTTCTCTGATTACTAAGTATTTTGAGTGTCTTGCCATGTATTTATTTACTGTTTGGATTTCCTCTTCTGTGAGTTGTTCATATCCTCTGCACAATTTTTTATTAGGTAGTTTTTCTTATCAGTTTGTAGGAAATCTCTATATGTTCTGATATGAATCTTTTATGTATTCTGAGACGTTGCAGATATCTTCTCTAACCTGTCACTTATCTTTTAATTTTATTTATGGGGTCATTTGTTACAAAGAAAGTTTAAATTTTAATGAAATCAATATTTTCTTTTATCATTTCTGCTTTTTGTGTCTATCTCAAGGACAGAGATCCCGTATTTTTTTCTAACACTTTTAACATTTGTTTTTCACTTTTATCATTTCTGCTTTTTGTGTCTATCTCAAGGACAGAGATATCCCGTATTTTTTTCTAACACTTTTAACATTTGTTTTTCACTATTTAGGTCTTTAATCCATTCAGAATTCATTTTGGGTATCTGTGAGGTAAGAATCTAACTTCGTTTTTTTTTTTTTTTTCCCACATGGCAAACCAAGTACTCAATTTATTGAGTACTCCATCATTTCCCACTGTCAGCTGTATAATATATTGAGTTTCAAAATATGTATAGGGCTATTTCTGGGGTCTCTGGTCTGTTGCATTGTTTTATTTTTCTGTCCCTGCTCTAATATTTCACTGTTTTAGGTACTAAAGCTTTATAATAAACCTTAATATATAGTAAAAAGCAAGCCTCCCTTTTGCTCTTATTTTCAAAATGGTTTTCACCAGTTTGAAATTGTGAAGTTTGGTATCAGTTTGTCTAGTTCCACAAAAATTTCTGTTGAGCTTTTGGTTAAAAGCATTGAATTTTGAGAATAATTTGGGGGAGAACTGACATATTTATGATTTTATTCAGATCTATTTTTATGTCCTTCAGTAATATTTTATACTTTTCTTCATAAATGTTTTCCAAACTTTTGATAGATTCATTCCCATATACCTAACAATTTCTGTTACCATTATACATAGAATGTTGTTCCATCACATTTTCTAATAACTAATTAGTTATTGCCAGTATTTGGGAACAACATTGATTTTTGTAACTTGCTCTTAAATTCAGCACATTCCTCTTCCCTCTCAGTCCCCAGCAACCACTATTTGTTTTCTATCTGTATGATTTTCCCATTCTGAACATTTTAGGTAAATGAAATCATACAATATGTGGCCTTTGTGTCTGGCTTCTCTCTCTTAGCGTAATGTTTTCAAGGTTCATCCGTGAACCTTGTATGTATCATTACTTTATTCCTTTTTATGACTGAATAATATTCCATTGTATGAATATACCACATTTTATTTACCCGTTCATCAGCTGATGGGCATTTAGTTTATTTCCTCTTTTTGGCTACTATGAATAATACTGCTATGAACATTCATGTATAAGTTTTTGTGTGGACATATGTTGTCAGTTCTCTGGGGTATACACCTAGAAATGGAATTGCTGGGTCGTATTTGGTAACGGTGACTTTTTTAAGGAACTGTCAAACTGTTTTCCAAAGAAGCTGAATCATTTTGTCTTGAGTCCTTTTGACAAAACCTTAGTTTTCTTTGATAGCTCTCTTACTTTCAGGTGTGACAAGGCATTTTTTTATATAAGTATCATACTGAACACATTTTTCTCCACTTGATTTTTTTTTCACTTAACATATACTGAAGATTTCTTCATAGGAGATTACAGAGATATTCCTCTTTTCTTTTTGCAGTTGCTTAGTACTCGGTTTGTAGAAGTACCATAGTTTATTCCTCCAATCCTCTTTGATGGGCATTTTGCTTGTATACAGTCTTGCTGTTAAAAATAGTGCTGCAATAAATTGCCTTATATATATATCTTCCCATATTTTGCAGTAGATGACTAGAAATTAGATTGCTGGGTTTTAAAGTATTTGCACAAACAAGTTTGCTATATATTGCCAAATTCTCCTCTGTAGGGATTGAACCACCTTTCATTTCTATTGTAATGTATGAGAGAGCCTATTTCCCCAAAGTTTTAACAGCAGTGTATCCTTAAATTTGGATTTTTGCCAATCTAAGTTAAAAATAATATTCTCAGCATAGTTTTAATTTGCCTGTTTTTTATTATGAGTGAGGTTGAACATCTTAATGTTAAGAGCCATTCATATTTCTTTTTCTAATAATTATTGATATCTCTCGCCAATTTTTCTGTGATTGTTGACCTTTTAATTCTCTCCTTTAGAAACTTTATATAGTTTGGTAGTTAACGTTTTTCTGACATTTAACTTGCAATTTGTTTTTTCACTTTGTCATTTGTGATTTGTGGTATTTCTTGACAGAGACAACCATTCTTAACTCATTTAGCATTTATTTGCTATTAACGTCCATATTTCTAAATAACAAACATATACTATTACTTCTTAGTTTTCATTTTAAGCACTATTTATTGACCTTCCCTTTGAGCATATGGTGCCCTTTCAACAGAGACCCACTGCTCACATGCATATTTCCTGTACCCCCATTTTCTCAATAGAGTAATGGGAAGAGTAACTTGTGAGTCTCCATCTGAGACCAACTGTATGAACTGAAAGTTGAATCTTTATGCAGTAATAAAGATTGGTAAAGCCTTTAGCCAAAATACTTAAAAATTTAAGAAAGACATGATTCATCCTCAAGTAATTTAATCTAATCCTTTAGAAAGGATTTGCTTCCATGGATTTGAATGTTGGTTTCTACATTACTAACTAGTAGACTAAGATGCAGAGAAATAAAAATTGAAGTTGTTAGATGCCACTTCAATTAAAGAAGAAAGAAGTGTTCTGTTTTCATATGTTCAACTTGAACACAATGTTTTCAGGAATAGACCTACTGTGAAAAATAAAATTTATTTACATATTTATCAATAATTCTTCTCTTAATAATCTTCCATTTTGGCCAAAAGGGTGAACTCAAAACCCTTCCCACATTATTATTGGCCAGTGAAGAATGGGGACTATGTGTCCCTCTTGTGCCGCACCATGACCTGGGCAGAAGAAAGTAGATAAGGAGGCTTCCCTGGTGGTGCAGTGGTTAAGAATCCGCCTGCCAATTCAGGGGACGCGGGTTTGAGCCCTGGTCCAGGAAGATCCCACATGCCGCGGAGCAACTAAGCCCGTGTGCCACAACTACTAAGCCTGCGCTCTAGAGCCCACGAGCCACAACTACTGAAGCCCACGCGCCTAGAGCCTGTGCTCTGCAACAAGAGAAGCCACCGCAATGAGAAGTCTGCGCGCCGCAACGAAGAGTAGCCCCTGCTCACTGCAACTAGAGAAAGCCCGAGCGCAGCAACGAAGATCCAACGCAGCCAAAAATAAATAAATTAAAATAAATAAATTTTAAAAAAATCCCCAGAAAATTAAAAAAAAAAGAAAAAAAAGAAAGTAGATAAGGGCATTTTGCTCCTTAGCCTCTGGATGCCTAGCCTGCAGAAGCCTCTTCTTGGTTGGGACTCAGAACCCTCTCAGAGTGTTGAGTTACTTGCCAGAGCTGGCACTTCAGAGCGATGCCTGGTTCCTTGTCGTCACACTTGTCATCCACCAGGTGCTGGCCTTTCTGTTTCCCTGAGTAACCCTTGATTCAGTGTCCCATAAATGCCTTGATGGAGGAAGCAGTCTGGGGAAGATGGGCCATTATGGGGACTAATGTATCTTTTACAGCCTTGGTGTTGCCACTGTCTTCTGTTAAGTTGGTTTAACCCTGAGACTGCTGGAAAGCCAATGGGTAAAAGAAGTTGATGTAGAGAATGGGAGGGTCAGCTGAACCAGTGTTGATCTCAGGGATTCTCCAAAAGTCTCCAGTTCCTCTCACCACAAAACATCTTGAAAAGTCCTAGAATGTTGGAGTTGAAATGGACTTGTACCTTGATTCGACCAAGAGGCTGAGGAGTGATGGAAAGGATCTCAGAGACCATCAAGTCCCATTCTCTCCTTTTCCAGAAGAAAGTCCAACCCGAAAGCCAAAGATGAAAGTGAGGTTCTCAACACCACATGGATATCGAAGGTGAGAGCCTGACCAGGATCCAAATCTGTCCACGTGTTCTTTTCTCCATCGATCCCTCAGGACAGTGGTTCTCCACCCGGGCTGCACATGTGAATCTCCTGAACAAATTGTAAAATGCCCAGGCCTCACCCACAGAGAGTCTGATCCACTGCCGTAAGGCAAAGGTTTCAGCACTGAAGCTGATAAAGCCAACTCAGTGCTTGACCCCTACTGGAAGGTCAATAAGCTTTTGTTGAATATTAATTCAGAATTTAATGAGCACAAAAGAATAAATGAATTATCCCCACCAGGTAACGTTGTTTTATTTCTCAACGTTATTGTAGACTGTAAAAAATATTCACAGAAGTAGAGAGACTAGTATAATAATTTGTATAGTATCTAATTTGCCTTTAAATAGAGGTTTTCTGGAGAATAGATCAGAGAAGTGACTCTAATGCTGCTGAGAATACCCATAGCCCCACTAGGCCAGGGTCGAGTTACCTGTGTGCAGTGTCTTTGGGTCCCTCTCAGACCACATTCCCCTGAACCTGTGGCAGGTGGGGGGACCCAGTGCCCAGGCATCCTGGTGGCCAGAAACATAGCAGGCGGCTAAAGATTGGGGGCCCTTTATACAATATGCCTGTTCCGCAATCCTGGCCCCAGGGCAGACCTCAGCTCCAAGGGGAGAAGAGGCAGAGTTAGTGCTAGATAGCGTCCCTATTGCTGGGGCTGTCTCCCAGAGGTACTCAGCTCTCTGCCGTGGCTTTTTAGAACAGGAGGTGATCCTGTTATGCTCAAATAACTCCGCCTTTGACTCCCTTTGGGGGATGGTTGAAATTTTCTCCATTGATTATCATCAGTTCATGAGAAAGTCTTAGTTTTCCTTTTAAGCTCATTGTGGCTATCAGAACTCTAATCAATTTCCTTGAAGTTTAATGAAATGAAAGCAGTGACTCACTGAAGATAAATGCATAGCACAGCTCTCTAGTTTCCAGGTAAGCTGGTCCCCAGCCAACTTAGTGGACTTGACCCTTTGAGGCTAGGAGCCCTGGAGAGAGGGGCCCTGGGGCGGGGGCGGGGGTGGGGCAGAAGTGGGGAGGGGCACAGCTGCTGAGCCTGAGCTGGGGAAGGTGGGGGACAGCTACTGAACACTGCTTCCTTCTCTAGTGCTCCCCCTTTCCCCAGAGTAGAGTCTCAAGTCTCATCATTAAGCAGGCCCATGTACTTCCTCCCCCCCTTACCCTCTCCAGCCCCCCACCCCCACCCCCGTTCAGCCATGTGGGAGGAGGGAGGCCGGCTTTCAGGGATCTGCTCTTCTTTTCCTTTACTTCTTGCTACATTCTCCCTCCATGTTCCCAATACCCTCATGCTGTGCCCAACAGCCCAGGAATCCCCGTGGCAAGTTTTATTGCCCAGGTTGGGTGGGTGGATATGTAGGTGACAGCCCATGTTAGAGACATTCCTCCTCTCATCCACACTTACCTATTCTGTGCCCCACTAATGGGGGAGGGGTGGCAGGGAGCTCATTTATCTATATTGCTAACACTTACAGGCAGGCAGCATGAAATGACCAACGTATCTATTATTCATCCCTGATGATAACAATATCCCCTGCTCTTACCATGGCTCTTGGCACATGGTGGGTGCTCAATAAATGTTTGTTGGAAAGATGGATGGAAGAAATGGAAAAGTCATTGGACCTAAAGTCAGGAAACCTACGTTTTCCTCCTGGTGCTGTTAGTAACTCAGTGTGCCTTTGATGAAGTCACCTCATCACCCTGGCCTCAGTTTCCTCTTACGTAAACCAAGGTGGTTGGATGGGTTGATCTCTAAATGTCCTGCCATGCCTCTTTTATGGCTCTATGCTGGCACAATTCCTGACCCAAGCTCAGCTGTTAAGGCTAAATATTAAACCCCTCAGGAGATACGTTTAAAACAGACCTGAAAAATGGCATCTAATCCAAGGAGAAGCTGTAATTCTGAAAATTCAGAGCCAACGGGGCCAAGAAATTCAAAGTCATGGGCCAGATTAGTTTTATGGGGGCTGATTCTGAGCCAGAGTCCCAGTCAGCAGTGGGTATCAGTAACTGCCCCACAGAGGATGTCTGCATATCGTGCAGCGGGACCAGGCTGCAGGGTGTTGTGGGAACACAAGGTGAGAGGCTCATCCTGCGAAGCAGTGCTGTTCTGTGAGATGCCTCCCACGCTGGCCCAGGCCCATGCCCTTCCCAGGGCTCATCTAAATTCACATGTGGTCTCTAACATATTTCTGCCTTCAGAATTGGGTGTCCTGACTGCCTCAATTCAAGGAATGTCATTGTAGAGCCATTAAGGACCAGTTTAAAATGGAATTGCCAATATACAACAGGGGCCTACTTATGGCACAGGGAATTATATTCAATATCTTGTAATAACCTATAATGGAAAAGAATCTGAAAAAGAATATATATGTGTATATGTGTGTGTGTGTGTGTGTGTGTGTGTGTGTATAACTGAATCACTTGGCTGTACACCTGAACACAACATTGTAAATCAACTATACTTCAACTAAAAAAGTAGAATTGCCAGTCAGTTTCTACAGTGAAGGTTTAATGAAAAGAAGGAAGATACTCCAGACAAAGGATTACATAGGAAGGTGGATTAGAGTGAACCAGTATGTGGAGAGATGTACAGACTTGAGTTTGTTTGTTTGTTTTTAAATATCTACCTGGGTGCCATCATTATACATACATTATCTCAGATTCTCACTGCAACCCTGGAAAATAGACACCATGTTATTATCCTTTTCTTTTTTCTCTCTCTCTTAATGGTGAGGAAATTGAGATGATTCAGAGAGGTTAAGTGACCTGCCCACACAGCCAGTAAGTGAGGGACCAGGATTCCAGATCTTTTCCAGAAAAGACTCCAGAACTCAATCTTTCTGCCAAAATATGCTGTTCTTATGTACTTGGAAGAGGAGACATTATCCCCATTATCTACTTATACAAACAATAATACTAGTAACAGCTAATATTTACATACCCTTAGGAGTTGAAAAATTACCTTACATTATCTCATTTAATTCTCACCATAGTCCTTTTGGATGGGTATTTCAGTCCTATTTTTTAAGGAGAAGGATAGTAATGTTCGGAAGAGCTAATCACTAGGACAAGATCACCAGGACATAAACACTGAGACAAGGGACAAAAACAAAAGCCCTTTGGAGTCCTCATAAGCAGTATAAAGGGATTCCGAGAGTAGAACTTGTGAAAGTCACTGCTCTAAGCCAACCCTCTTCTCAACTTTGCAGTTCTACCTCTTTTTTCCAGTCACACAGAATTGAAATTCAGGAATCGTAGACTCAGGAACTTTAAACATGGAAGGACTCTCAAAACTGGCTTCAAAGTGGAGCCTGGAAGTTCCTCAAACGTGCCCCAGGGGCTGCCCTGGGGGGTGAAAGGAAGGTCAGGTTGGGAGTGGGGCTCCAAGGAAAATTGTAATTCATAAAACTGGCCCCAGAGTCTCTCACACAGAATTTGCCTTGGCTTAGGGAAAGACTTAACAAACCGCAGGGCGACAGAGGTAAGACACTGATGACATGATTTGGAAGGCAGCAAGGAAGAGATGATTAAACCACTAGCATAAAAAAATAAGCCAGGATTTGGAAAGTGAAGAAAGGGGGGAAGAGGAGGAGGGAGAGAGGGCGGATATTGAGGTTGACGGCTGGTGCTGAGTCGGTAGAAATGGCACATGGGCTTTTTTCAGAGCAGGGAAGTCTCCTTTTAGCTCTCTGCTTATCTGCTGTACGCCTGTCCTCCCCGTGCCCACTTCGTTCCCCTACACATAGCTGCCTGGTATGAGGACATTTGAGGGGATGGGGAGGAGACTGAGAAGAGGTTGCACCCTACATTTTGGTCAATGTTGAGGCAGAGAGGAAGGAGAAACCTGCAAGACGCAGAATGAGCACTTAGCAGAGCTGGACGATGGAGCCCAGGGTGACTAGGAGTAAGCAAGGGCTTGTGAACCTCAGGCAGTGTGTGGGGCGGGGGCTCAGATGATCTCCTCTAGATCCTGAGCAGCAGGTGACTCGCTGCTACAAAAGCGTGTACCCCGAGCTGGGCTCCTTGACTCCAAACTCCCCTCAAATGATCCCACTTTTTCTACTGCCTGCTTATTTATCCCAAAACACTGTTTACGGCTCTTCCCTGTGCATGTAGCCACACGGTTTCCTGCTTATTAAATCAAATCAAATTTCTTAAGCCTGGCCTCTCCCACCATCGTCCATGAATCTTCTGCTCTGGTCAGGCTGCTCTCCCCTCCCATCCACACTGCTGCCTCTGTCCCCACACCTTGGCTTTGTTTTTCCTCTCAGCTGAAAAATGCTGTCTGCCCCTCTAGACTTATCTGAATCCCGCCAGCCTTCAAGGCTCCACCCCTCCACAGCTTCGAACAGCAGGGAAGTTTCTCCTGCCCAGTCTCAGGGCAGGTGAACTTGGTCCTGTTTGGAACTTGGAAATGTTCAATTTTCCATGCCTCCCTAATAAAGTTGTAAGTGTACCACTTGATGCAGAGATGTCTCACGTGTCTTAATTAACTGATGGCCACATGTCCCAGGCTTTCTGAGACATATTCCATTTCTTGCAAAACTTATCTTAGATCGTGCCTTCTAATTTAGGGTTCAGAAAATACAGACTCTGTGCTGGCAGTGTGATTCAAAAAATATATGTAGCAAAGGACTCCACTGTAATACTCGTTACACATTTGGGCCTCGTGGGCTGGGTATGAATCGGTAGGCAGGAGGCTGTATTTGCTTCAGGCCTTCATGGAGCATTCATGACTAGACCCATTGGGGTTGATGGCTGTTCACAAGGCTTAGACCCTGAGATGCTGGGGATCGATGACCCTCTCTCAACCTCCCAGACATTCGCCCAGATGGAAAAGGAACTCATCAAAAGAGGAAAAGATGAGAGTCAGTGTGTGCGAGACACTCAGAGCAGCAAAGCGTGGTGAGCCCAGAAGCCAGCAGGGCTGGGATGCTCAGGAGAGGAACGCTTATGAACTGGAAGAGCCCTGCCACCAGATGTGCTGGAGGACCCAGAGCAGAGGTCAGTCTGGCTGGGGACCTTATATCAGATCCTAACACTGGGGCGTGCACTCAGTAGGGTGACTATGGAGGCGGACAGAGAAGTGAGCACATCTACCTGGAGGCAGGAGCGACATCCCTGTCATGCAGGCCAAGTGTGTCAGTCCTGTGACAGGAGAGCCTTGGGGGAGGGGGAAGGGCTGGGAGGTGGAGGGAGTGGGGGATGGGGAGAGATGCCAAACCAGGGGTCTGGGAGCCACTCGGTGAGCACGGGGAAGCACAGACGGGGAGCCTCCCCAGATGGCCAGAAGGACTACAGCTCAGAAGCACAGGTGAGGAGGACACCCGAGACGAGCAGAGATTTCAAGCCTGGGATTACAATGATGTTGCTGATGGGTGGTCTGAGCGAGAGTTGTTTTCTGGGTTTTGTTTTGTTTTGTTTTTGTTTTTGAGATATGTAATATTGATCAATTAAATGGAATTTATGCTCAAGAAAGTGTCAATTACCTTTAATAACTTATCTTTGGCTGGTAATGAGCTGAACAGATCACAGAGTCCCCAAGCACTTCAAGGCCTGTTTGGGGGTAAGGTAAAGTCAGCCCGTGAGTACTTGGGATCAGAAGGGTCATTTCCTATGCCTTTAGGAAGAGCCTTTAGACTGAGTTTTCTTTCCCCCACCTTAGGCCCTTTCCCCTTCTGAAGCTTCATTACAAAAGTGCCCAGGGGTTGACTCTGGAATATGTGGTGATCTTTTCATGCCCTGTTTTTTTCCCAGTTGCCCTTGCTTGAGTCATGGTGATGTCACAGGAAGAAGGCAAACAGTTTCCTTATCTGCCAAATGGGGACACTTAATACCAACTTGCAGGTTATTGTGAAGATCAGTGATTGCCTGTGGGAGGTGCCTGACAGAGCTTAGCACACAGTAAGTGTTCAATGAAGCACAGATCGTATTACTTTTTACCCCTGCTGCTGTTCTCTGCTGCTCCTGCTGGCCCTGGCTCCCTTTCTCTTTTTAGAAAGTGAGCATGAAGTTTGGAAATTAGGGCTTAAAATATATTTCCATTAGCCATAGCTTCTTTTGACAGTCCGCTGTGGAGGGGTAAATGATGGTGTGGGCAGGCAGAGATGGAAAAGACTTTTTTTCAGTGACCTGAGCACCTGGGTTATACACAGCCACCACTGACAGGACCATTTGCCTCCAAACCATCACCTTGATGATCCGCCAGGTGTGCAGTGAAAGCCATTTATAAGTGGCTTCCTCCTCTTTTCTCCACTGAATATTTAAAAAAATCACTTCAGTGTGAAACTAATCAATGACATTCTACCAGATGCTGGGGTGAAGGAAATGGGGAACTAAAATCTTTTCAGGGAAGGTGAAATATAGGTGCATTGATTTAAGAAGAACTAAACTCAATTTTTATCCATTTATTAGGTCCCTACCAGATCTAAAAGAGAACGCTTCTCAATTTGTAGTCTATAGACCCCAGCACCACAGTCTCCTGGGGGTGCTTGTCTGGAAACTAAAGGCAGGTTCCTGACCTCACCCTAGTCCTACCAGATCCATCTTTGGTAGTAAGAATCAGGGAGTCACATTTTAAATAAGTTCCCCCACCAAAGTTTGAGAATCACTACAACATAGGAAATATAAAGGAGTATAGTTTATATTTTCAGGCAGCTCACAATCTAGGTGGAAATGATAAAAAAGCAGGAAGCTGACACAATCACTGTGTGTTTTAGGAAGATTATTCTGGCAGCAGTGCACAGGATGGACTTGATTGGGAAGCTGGAGATGGGAGATTCGTTCAGAGGTGTTGGCAGTAGCCTAGCGTGAGATAAGAGCTGGAGGTGCTGAAAAGGAGGGACAGATGCCACATGTCAACCTGCGTCACAGATGTGTGTGTGTGTGTGTGTGTGTGTGTTTTAATTGCGGGCAGTCACCAATTCCTTTTGAAAGTCGGAAGGCTATAGATGACAAACACATAAAAAGTATGAAATAGTGTGGAAAAAACTGATTCCATTTAGGCCAGCAGAGGCCCAAGCACTATCTTAATTTTTTTCTGCCTATTTAATTTTTTTAAAACCAACATTTTCTAAAACATTTCATCATGGGATCCTTCAAAAATATAAAGCAGGGACTTCCCTAGCGGTCCAGTGGTTAGGACTCTGAGCTTCCACTGCAGGGCGCGTGGGTTCGATCCCTGGTCAGGGAACTAAGTTCCCACAAGCTGCGCAGCAGGGCCAAATATATATATATATATAAAACAGAAGTTGCAAACCAACTGACTGACTGACTGAATCTGTCCCTGACATGTTTTGTTTGTTTAGAGGAGCATTTTTTAAAACTTTGAATTGGTTGCCAATATTCTAAAAAATCAGGTGATTTCACCTAAAAATCCAGATTATGAACTTTTCTTGAAAAACACTCAGATCTGGTAACTTCAGGACCTCATCCCCACAAGGCCACAGTCGCTGTGTCATTGTGAGAAGGGAGGCGCCCTCTCCGGTTTGCCAGAGTCCCCAGGACTCACCTCGTCCCCTCCCCCACTGAGCATCAGTTGCCACTTATCCTCACACCTGTGCTATTTTTTTCTTATAGTGAAGAGCATTAAGAAGCATTAAGAAGCATATTTATGCTCAAGTTGCTATTGAAATTGTTCTTTTATTCAGCCCGATTCACTACGCTACACACCTGGTCCTTGCTGCATTTAAGTTGGCAAGCCCTGCTATAACATCTATTCACGTCCCACAGAACCAGACAAAGGAAAGAGCTGCCAGGCTGTGTCCCCTCACCACTCCCACCTCCATGTATTGGTGTAGAAATGCCAGAACCTACAGTACTTCAGAGAGCCTTGGGCTGGGGAGTTTCCCATTAAGTCACTTCGCCTCCCCCAGAATCTCAAGACTACCTCCAGAAAGCACAATTAAAACTAATATGCAGAAAGTTGTAATCTTTTGAGATGGTGTTATAGGTGGCTAACAAAAGAATAGGTGTTTAGTCAAGACTTACTTGGCTGTCCAGTGAGTGGTTAAGACTCCGAGCTTCGGGGCTTCCCTAGTGGCGCAGTGGTTAAGAATCCGCCTGCCAAGGCAGGGGACATGGGTTCAAGCCCTGGTCCGGGAAGATCCCACTTGCCGCGGAGCAACTAAGCCCGTGCACCACAACTACTGAAGCCTGCGTGCCTAGAGCCTGTGCTCCGCCACAAGAGAAGCCGCCACACTGCAATGAAGAGTAGCCCCCACTAGCCGCAACTAGAGAAAGCCTGCGCATGGCAAAGAAGACCCAATGAAGCCAAAAATAAATAAATTAATTTTAAAGAAAGAAAGGAACAAACTACTGATACATGCTGTAGTGTGGACAAACCTCCAAAAAAAAAAAAATTAAAAAAAAAAAAAAAAAAGACTCTGAGCTTCCACTGCAGAGGGCATGGGTTCAATCCCTGGTTGGGGAGCTAAGATCTTGCATGCTGCGTGGCTCGGCCAAAAAAAAAAAAAAAAAAATAGGTGTATAGAAAGAGGCACATCTTGAGAAGAGTCTACTCAAGGGTATTCTAGGTGTAAAAATGTCCGAGGGGGCTCTTCCGTGGCCTCTTCTATAGCCTGAGTAAAATCTCCCTCACAGTCACTCCCTTCCTTTGGGCTGATCTTGTGCTCTCCAAGCAGCCATCTGGTTATAAATTCCATTCGAGAAATGTATGTCTTGGAAAGCAGGTGTAAATATTCTGGTCACTGGACAGCCATGCTCAAGCATTGCTCACTTGTAGATATGGAATACACGTTTCTTGTGAGGTATGGTTAGCACAGGCCTATATCCCCCAGGACCTGAATGAATAAAACTGAGCTCCTAGTCGTGCAAAGCTGAGGACCAGAATATTGACAAACAGCATCCTCAGCAAGCGACAAAGTCGCTGGCCAGCAAGCCACATTTCACCATTACAGGGACATAGATTTGTCCAGTCCCAGGGTCTCCAGCGTCTGCAGTTGGAGACTAGTGGGTCTAAATTTCCTGGGCTGCAGGAGGTTTCTTGGTTCTTTTGCTCCTGAGCTCTCACTGTCCCTGGGAGATGTTACTGGTCTCTGACCATGATTAGTTCCTCACACTGTGCCTGACACACAGGAGCGTTCTGTAAATGTTTGTGGGAAGAATTTCAAGCGGAAACATGTTAGCAGAAGCCAGGTGGCTGCCCGCCCTCCCAGCAGAGATACCTGAGGTGATTCTTGCTCTGTTTGGGAGGCTGTACTTCTCTCTCAGATTCTACCACTCATCTTGCTAGGCTGACTGTGGCAGAGGGCAGAGCAAGGAGAAGCGAGAGCGGCGCTGGCATTTGGCCAGTGGGCTAAGGCAGGGCTCGGAAATGAAAGGGCAGCATCGCCCCAGCAGGCATCTCTCAGCTTCCTGGTAACGAGAGGCGCTCTCCTGGGATCCCTGGATACCCAGGAGAGGGACAGGAGGTGGGGGAAGAAAGAAGGAACACGCTGATCAGCTCGGTTTTCCTCTGAGGCAGCAGGTGCAAGGTTAGAGCAGGGCACGGAGGGGATCCTGCCTACTCAGAGAAGACAGGCAGGAGGGGCCCAACACGGGGGCGGGGGGAAGATGTGCCTGGGGCCAGCCCTGCCCATAATGTTAAAAAAATGCTATACATCCTTTGCCCTTCAGTCTAGCTTGGTGTCCTGCCAGCCCCCCCTGAGTGGTGAGTGGAGAGGATGCAGCAGACTCCCACCCCCAGTGTGATCTCAGAGGAAAACTGCACTGATAGACCTACTCTTACGATGATGCCTAGGACTCCTGCAGTGTTAAGCTCTGCTTTTGCATTTTTCAGAAAGAATATTATAATGAACCCTATATACCCACCACCTTTAAAAAATATATTTATTTATTTATTTATTTTTGGCTGCGTCAGGTCTTGGTCGCGGCACGCGGGCTTAGTTGCCCCGCAGCATGTAGGATCCTAGTTCCCCGACCAGGGATCGAACCCGCGTGCCCTGCACTGGAAGGCGGACTCTTAACCACTGGACCACCAGGGAAGTCGCCCCACCACCTTGATTTAATATTATTTTTCATTTTGCCATATTGGCTTCTTTTTAATGCAAATTACAGACATCATGGAATATGAAGCTTTAAAAAATAACGACATTTCCTCACATAACCATAATACCATTATCATACCTATCAAAATGAATACTCAGTCCATATTCATATTTCCCCAGTTGTGTCAAGAATGAATTTGTGTGGTTGGTTTGTTGGCATCGAAGCTTTTTAAATAGTGTTCCCACTAGCCTCAGGCTTCTGCACAAATATCTCAGAGACCAGCAAGGGTGAGGTTGAGGGGGAAGGAGGCTTCCGCCCCTGCTTCAGCCAGAGCAGGTTTTATTATTAGGAACAAAAAGAGTTTGCTGTTGAGGAAAAAAAAAGAAAAAGATTTGAAAATCATTTCCACAAGGCATTACTTCTTTCATATTTTTAAGGAAAATGTCTGGTGCTGTCACCGCCTTAAATCAAGGGGATAAGTTCCTAGTGGTGGGATAGTGGGAACCCAGGGTGGGGGGCAGGGGGAGTTGGCAGAGAGTCCAGTGGCTATAAAAGGAGAGATTTTATTCCCACTGGGCATGAACCTGGACTCACAGAGCAGACCTTGTCAGTACCTGGAGTACTTTGGGTCCACTTGGTAGTTTCTCCCCGGGGTACTAACACATCTACCACTTTGCCCTTTCCCTTTTTAGATCTCACTCTATGAATCTCACCTAGTTCTTGCTCATTCGCAGGGCAACTTGGAACACTCTGAGGCCAAAGAAATTTGAAACCCTCCCCTGCTCAGTTTCTACTTTTGGCTTTCTTAGGTACTCTCTAAAGAACCTGAGCTGGGAGGAATGGTCTTCCAAAATTCTAATCGTTACAGTTTGGCATTCCGGAAGCAAGATAAATACGAAGTATCAACAACACAGACCTAACAGTTGCAAAGCGAGAGGTATTGAATCACAGATGCAACACAAAAGCAATCTGACCCAGCAAGGGGCTGCAGCTATTGTTATAGCAGTCTAAAGAAGACAAGCCCAGATAATGAATAGTCAGAGATTCCAGGAAATGCTGATTTTTTCAGGGAACCTCAATAATCACAGCTTTCAACAACAAACAACTCAAGATCTTTCTCCTCCTTCAGGACATATGCCCAGATTAACCTGCCAAAATACTCAATTCGCTTTTGAGATTCTTGGAGTTATATTTCAAATGATGATATTTTTCTATCGGGTCATTCCTGTTTTACTGCAGAATTGTAAGCTCCATAAAGATGATGACAATGTCCATTTTATATATATATATATATATATATACACACACACACACATCAATGAACACATGTTTATCCACTAATATGTAGATTATACACAAACAGTTTGGGCAGAGGGAAAATTTGGGAATATTTGAATTGAGTCATCTTTTCCCAACACCAATATTTTTGTAATTTCTCAGTAAGGGCTTATAAAACTCTAGTTTGCCTTTTATTTTTTTAATTTTTTGGCCATGCTTCGCGGCTTTTGGGATCTTAGTTCCCCGACCAGGTATTGAACCCAGGCCCTGGCAGTGAAAGTGCCGAGTCCTAACCACTGGACCTCCAGGGATTTCCCAACCCTAGCTTGCCTTTGAATCTAACTAATATCTATGAATATCTACCAAATACCTAGTTCTTTTCGGATATGAGATATGCTTGAACTATGACCCCTCCCCTGGGATGTTTGTGACTTAGTCGGTGACACAAACCTGCCCACAAGAAAGATTAAGTAACATAAGCGAATATATACACTCTTGCCTCCTTCTATTCAAACATGGCCCTGCCTTCAAAGTCCAAATCATATCTTCCCCTCACACTAAACAGTCATCATTCATTCCGATACTCAACTAGCCTTTACTGAGGACCTACTGAGTGTCAAGTGCAGTCAGTATCCAGGAACCAGAGATACCACAATGAATGAGACAGCCAAGGCTCTGATTCTAGCACATAAACAATCTTGAAAAGTTACTTAAATAACATAAATGTTACATATGTAGGTATGCTCTCTGCTAACAAAACAGCAAGCTCCTGAAAGATAGTGGCCATATCTTACATTCTTTTGTCTTCCCCTCACCAGCTCAAATCTGGACATGGAACTTATTGACTGAAGTTTGAAAGGCTAGGTTGTATGAAATTTTCAGTAAACATGAAAAGCTATAAATTGGTAGTAAAATCTTAACACAGGGAAATCTTAAAACACTGAGAACTCTTGCCTTCCCTTTGAAACTCATCTCAAATGTCACCTTCTCCAGGATGCCTTCCCTCACTTACCCAGGCAGGCTTAGTCCCTCACTCCTCTCTGAGTCCATACGACTTGGTGAAGACTGCCACAGATTAAAATATAGTATGGTTACTGTAATGATTAGTTTACATAAGTTTCCCCCAAGACAACCAGCTGGAGGTTTAAGGCAAGGGGTGGGGGTCCCTTAGCCTGCCCAGGGAGACAGCTCTTCCCTGTTTCTTGGATGGAGGGTTAGTAGAGGATACATATGCTCAGCGGGCTTTTTTTTTCTGATAGGATGGCAGACATGCAAATAAACATTTGCATATTTACCACTCCTTGTAAATATGTGACAGTCCACCCTACTCTCTTTTTCCTGAGAATATAAGAATAAAGTGTTCTGGGAGGAGGAGAAAGGGAAAGGTAGCAGTCAAAGGGCACTAACTTTCAGTTATATAAGATGAATAAGTCCTGGAGATCCACTGGGTAGCACAGTGCCTGTAGTAAATGATGCTGTACTGTGTATTTAAACATCTGCTAAAAGGGTAGATTTTGTGTTGTGTTCTTAAAATATACACACAAACAAATAATAATAAATAAAAAGGGTGGGAGGAAACTTTTGGAAGAGATGGACATGGCATAGAATGTACTGATGGTTTCATGGTTTCAACGAGTTATCTCCGAACTCATTAAGTTGTATACTTAAATATGTACAGCCTTTTGTATGTCAATTATATATTAATTTAAAAAAAATTTTTTTAAAGAATAAAGAGTTCTAGGCCTTTGTGAGAGGGAGATGGTCTAACCAGAGACTGCAGATTTGGAGGTTGGACTCACCCACCAGAATGAGACCAGGAGACTTGGGAGAGGGTTCACTCAGCATTGTCCAAAATGAGGAAGAGAGTAACATTCGGAGAAAGGGGCAACATCTCAAAAGAATCCACTAGTAAGGGCCAGGGATAAATTTCATCTGAGAAGGTAGGCACTGAGAAAGAGAGGTCTGGCAGCCACAGACAGTGGTTTAGCTGACAAGCCCAGTGAAGGGGAGGCTATGGCTGTGAACTGAGGGTGGCATCTAATCTCAGGAGCTGGCAGTCAGAGACGAGACAGTGCCCAGAAGGATCAGAAGAAACAAAGCAAGACCCTGATTCCAGGAACTTCAATACCAGACAATTAACCCAGGCAGGAATTCAACCGTGCGGGACAAGGAGGGACCCAGACACTGCAATTGGAGAGGATAGCACTATGTTACAGGGGGTTTAGAGTGCAGCCTTGGAGTCGCATGGACAGGCCAGTCATTTACTAAACTTTCTAGGTCCCAATCTGCATCTGATAAGGTGAGGCTATTGGATGAGGCTATTGAAAGGAATAAATAAAATTATGCACAAGGAGGGCTTAGGACAGTGCCTGGAGCATAGCAGGGGCTAAAATAGTAATTGCAATAGTAATGGTAATTGTGAAGGCTCACAGGAGTTAGTAGTGTAATAGTAGAGTAATAGTAGTAGCGGTGGTGCTGGTAATAATAATGAGAAACTAGTTAAGGGTCTCATTGCTGGAATTGAGAGAGCTGTGAATTGGCATTGAACTTGAAGTCAGGACACCAGATTTTAATCCTATTTTTGTAGAATGTTAGATATGTGACCTTCTTCAAGTCAATCAACCTCTCTGATCCTCAGTTTCCTCTGCTGTCAAATGGAGGTGTTGACACTGGTTGTGCCCTCCTCCCAGAGTTCCTGTGAGGATTTCATCAGACCCCGGATCTGCCACCACCAACACAGCCCCTGCACCTAATAGAGGCTAGTAGATGAATGTGGCCTGAATCTGATGGTTAGGACTCACCAACGCTGACCTGAGGCTGAATCGAATGCTCTCACCTTTCCTTGCCTGAGAAGGTCCAGGGTTTGGGGCAGGTTGCATTTGCCAATGTTTAAGTGGTTTCAGATGAGGGACTGTGGTTTTGGGCTGGGGTGGGGGTCAGAGAATTAGGCAGGCCACCGTTTTCCTCTTGGTCATAAGCCACCTCCAAATGATCCTGGCTGTGACCATTAGAAAGCTTAAACTCACTCTTGAAACCAGTCTTTGAATTAAAAGGCATTTGTGGTTGTTTCTTTGACTTCCATGGCCATTTAGGTTTTAAATTCATTCATACATGTTGGTTTGTGAGGAAGTCTGGAGTAGATGATGATCCGGGTTTCTGATTTTAACCTAAAGCCAAATTTCTGGGCTTCTTTGTAGCATACCCAGCTAACTGGAAAATTTGAAAGTAAATACATTTTGAAGAGGAAAAAAAAAAGGTAGAAGTCTCTGATACTCTCTGATGAGGCCTTTGCAACCTGCAAATGGTGTCATTGTTTTGTTGCCTATAAAAGAACTGGACAGAAAGTTCTATTTTCATTTTCTTCCAAACTATTTATGTGACTAGGAAGGTGATAGTGGGTCTCTAAGAATATTTTCTTAACTGTCTTGGTGCCTCCCTTTGAAAAACAAAGCCAAATTATCCACATAGAGCACGCAGTGAGGTGGCTCTGAGTAAGGCCCAGCAGTGTTTGCTCTCTGCAGATATCTCAAGTGGGAGTCATGGAGACCAGGTTTATCTGATGGCCTCACATCTATCCCCCAGGACTTAGGGTAGCCATCACATGGATATTGGAGTAAAGGCCACGAATGCACTTATTACACTGTATTCATCTTCTCTGGTGGATCTGGTGTCTGAGTTGAAAGAGTTCTAAAGAGATGGGAGACCACATGTCCTGGTTGCCAGGACGGAGGATTTCCAGTAAATCTGGGACGGTCTCCCAGTTATCTGGGATAGTGGCCACCTTACTAAAGATCATCTCTTTTTCCTACTGGTGATGCCCACAAAAGGAGACCAGATAAGAAGAGGTGAGACAGCACAACCTTTTTTAAAGCAGTGCCTGAATCAGAATCACCTGGAGGGCTCATTAAAAGCAGGTTACTGGGCCCCACCACCAGAGTTTCCCATTCAGTTCGTCTGAGTAGGACCCAAGAACTTGCATTTCTAACAAGTCCCCAGGTGGCACTGATGCTGCCGGTCTGGGACTCTATTAAAGAGCCTCTGCTCTAAAACACTGGAGTCTTAGCTACACATTGGAATCACCTGAGGATTTTATAAACCATACTGGTGGTTGGGTCTCACTCCCAGATGTTCTGATTTAATTACTGTGGGGATTGCTAATCCTCCCAGGTGATTCTAATATGCAACAAAGTTTGAGACCACTGCTCTAAAAGGCTCTGCTACCCCTGAAGTGCTCTGACCTGAATTCATTTCCTGATGTTCCTTTGACATTCAACACATATTTGTAGAGCAACTACCATGTACCATGCACTGTGTCAGAGGCTGGTTGATGAAACAGACATAATCCATCCTTCCAGGAGCTTACTATTTAGGGGGAAACATAGCATAAACAAGTAAATAAAAATATTATACAATTAAAAACAAATTGGAGATCAGAGCAGGGAGTTAGGTGTAAGAGAGAATAAGGGCATGCCAGGGGAGCGATCTGGGACAGAGAAGTCATTGAGGATGTCTCAAAGATGATGTTGAAGCTAAAACTTGAAAAATTGGGAGCCAGCCATGCTGAGTGTGGGGAGAGGATGCTGGTCACCAGAGTCAAGGTGGCTGAGCTTGCATTTCCATTGTGCCCTGTGTGGGCCAATACACCGGATATTAAGTAACACACATCAGTTTAACACCTCCCACCTCTTCTCAGAGCTGACTTGGGCTGGAGGCTGTCCTAATGAGGGGCCGGCTTTGCAGTTCCCTGCTAGATGAGCTGGAGGTTCCAGGGCTGCTGGCCAAGCAGGGAAGTCCAAAGCCAGGCCCTGTGGCCCAGGGACTCTGGAGTCCCAGGTGCACGGCCATCTGCAGGGGCCCTTTGCATTATGTGGAGATTTTTAATCTATTGCCCAGATGGAGGGTTGGATTACATGGTCCGGGAAGGTAACCAGAGACCCGAGGAGGGAGGGTGGCAGTGGGGACAATCTTTGGAAAACCCTGTCCTGAGTGAGCAGGTGCTGATGTCCTCAGGGCAGGAGAAGGGGACCATCTCTTGATGCACACATAAACTCTTTGTCACTGGAAAATAATTGCAGAATACATTTGAGCCGAAACTAAACCCTTCTAAAGAGTAAATGAATATGCCTCATGCAGCCTTGCATAGCCAAGAACTTTCACCTTGTCCTAAACTGCATGCAAAGAAGGAGAGAAGGCAGGCCTTGCTTCACAGTTCTATAGTCAGGGAAACAGAGACTCAGAGGAGAGGGGACTGCCTTAGGCTTCACAGATGGGGCGATGGGATGGATGCCCAAGCTCCCATTTGCCATCCTACCCTAGTCCCCAGTTTTCTGCCAACCCTGGGGCTAGCTCTGGGAGTAAGGACTTTGTGCCAGGGGTGCAGCTTGTCTGGGGCCTAAGGAAAGCAGAATAGGGGTGAGATGAGCGAAAATGGGCCTGATAAATGGGTCCCAATCATGTACTCAATAAGCATTTACTGAGGGTACCGGGCTAGGTGCCGGGAACAGGAGAGATCCCACCCCAGGCAAGAGAAAGAGATAGAGTCACTACTTGGGCACAAGGACAATATTTTACTTATCTCTGTATTATTAATGCCTGTCACATAGTAGACCCTCAATACATGGTTATTGAAAGAAATGATAAAGACTTACTGAATTCACTGAAGTAGCCCTGGCTGTGAGTAGGCAGGGCTGTTTTTCAAACAGTAAAGTGTTTCCTTGACAGAGGGCACTGCATAGGAGATCCCTGGGAAGAAAGGCACCAAGTAGAATGGGTGAGATGATGAAGAGTTGGCGAGAAAAAAAATGAGGTGAGATGATATCACTTACATGTGGAATCTATAAAACTGATACAAATGAACTTATTTACGAAACAGAAATAGACTCACAGACATAGAAAACCAACTTATGGTTACCAAAGAGGAAAGGGGCAGGGGAGGGATAAGTTAGGAGTTTGGGATTAACATATACACACTACTATATATAAAACAGACAACCAACAAGGACCTACTGTATGGCACAGGGAACTATACTCAATATCTTGTAATAACCTATAAGGAAAAAGAATCTGAAAAAGAGTATATATATCTGAATCACATTGCTGTACACCTGAAACTAACACAACATTGTAAATCAACTGTACTTCAATTTAAAAAACAAACAAATGAGCCACACACACACACAATCTATTTTGCAACTCCAGGCAAATTCTGTTCATTAAATAAATAAGTTTTTTTTTTAAAATGACGTGAGAATCAAAGCAAACAGAATGAGGAAAAAGAAAGAAATGTAGAAATTTGGTGGAGAAAATCTAGAGAAGAAAAGAAATGGAATCAGACATACTACATGTTCTGGGGTCAACAGGATTTCAGGGTTATAAAAGCCTAAACACTATATTAGGTAGATGGAAGAGAGGAGCTGGGCACCCATAAGTGTGTGAAAGACTCATCTACCATAGCCGGAAATAAATAATGTCTAAAATTGAAAAATCAAGACAAAGTTCTAGATGTTTATCTTTCAGATATATGAAGGGCAAAGAGTTCAAAGTGGTTGCCCTTGAAGGAAAGGACAGGAGATGCTCTAAAGATTTCCTCCACCCCTAGGTTAGTCCACCAGCCCTAACACTCTCCTCTGCTCATACCCAGGCGTCAATCAGATCTGAACCCGGGGCAACCAACCCCATCCAAACAGAAAGAAGAGTCTCAGACAAGAGCTGTAAAGTGGAGAAAAAGGACAGGCCTTTGAATAGAGGGGGATCTTGAGGTGTCCCAGGCAGCTGCAAGGCTAACTTCCAAAGTCAAGATCTTTTAAAATGGTATTTGATTTTCTGGGTTGAAAGGGAAACTTCAACCAAATAAAAAATACCTTCCTTGGGCAACAGCTGAAATAATGGAGGGAACCACAGGAGGGAGGACAGGTCAGGGTAGGATCAAAGCTAGTCTTCTGGTTGCTCCTTGCTCAGATGGCCCGGTTTGCCCCACACTGATTGAGCTTCACACAGCTTGAAGACAAGGGGAAGAGGACCTTAATAGACAAATCACAAAATAGATGCAGAGAACAGAATGCCAGGGCTGGTCTGGTCTCAGCGACCATCTAGTCTGACTCTCTCTTTGCCTGAAATGGGGGGTGGTGAAGTTCAGTGCAGCTGGACACAGAGGCAGACAGGGAAGAGTCTGACTCTTGCTACTTCTCTTTTCTCTCACTACACCACTAGGGAGAGAGGTAACATAAGCAGAACTCATTCTGTACAATGAACACTGGTTGGAAAGCAGGAGACCTAGATTTCAGCCCCCAAGCTAGTGAAAACCAGTTGTTTAAACTTGGGGAAAATCACTTAACCGTGAGCCTGAATTGTCTCATTTGTGGGCTAGATGACATTCCATGAGGTTCTGGTTTCACCCCCAGAAAGCTGAGTTCCAAGCTTGGAGAGAGATATTTTATCCTCATGTCATGCCCAGAAGGTTTAATTCCATGTCTAGAAGACCAAAGAATACACATAGAAGCCCAGATTCCACAATCAGAGAGCCAGGTTCTATGCCTGGAGAGGTAGGATCTACATCAGGACACATTTTCCAAGCCTAAAGTCAGATTCTTTAGACCAAGTTCCATGTCTATAGGGCCAGGATTCACTTGGAGGACCAGATTATATGCATGATCAGGCAGAATTCACACCTATGAGAGCTAAATCAATGCCTCAAAGTCCAGATTTCATAGATAGAGTGCCTGGGAGACCAGGTCCCATGAATGTAGAACCAATTTCTATGACTCAAATACTAGGTTCCATGTCTGGAGTTTCAGGTTCCTTACTTATTAGGCCATTTTCCATGACTGGATATTGATTTCCACACATAGAGTGTCAGATTCCAAGCTCGTAGATTAAGATTTTACATATGGAGTACCAAGTTCCATGCTGGTAGGGGAAGGTTTGATTTTCTTGAGGAGAAAATTTCTATTATTGAAATTCCAGGTTTCAAGTCTAGAGTTACAGATCCCACACTTGTAAGGACATGCTCCATACTTGGAGGTTGAGTTTCTGTACATGGGGTACCAGTTTCCATGTTTGTAGGACCAGGTTCAATTCTTGGAGAATGCCAGGTTCCATGCTTATAGGGATGGATAGCATATGGAGGGCCCAACTGAATGCCTATAAAGGTAGAATTCACACATAGAATACCAAAATAATGCCTGAAAGTCCAGATTTCATACATGGAGAGCCAGGTTCCACGCTGGTCATGCCATCTTCCATGATTAGTGTTTGAGATTCTACACATGTAATGCCAAATTCCTTGATTTATGGCCAGGTTCCATGCTTGAGTATTGAGGTAGCCCCCTCAGAAGTGGAAAGGCCTACCATTGGGGTTAGGGAAGCCACTGCCACTGGAGATGAGGAGACCTCTTCCACTGGCAAACAAAAACAAAAACAAAAACAAAGCCCTCAGAATTTAGGGGCTCAATGTCCCCAGCTTCATAAGGGTCTTTCTGTAAGTTTCTATTCCAAATTATACAACCCCACATCTTCCCAACCCATGCCTTCACTTTAACAGTAGATACCCTGCGAGACTGGGAGTTCAACTTGTACTATAATTCAGCCAGTCCCAGGATGAAGTTTCATGTTTTCAGCAATTTCAGCCTTGTGGCTACAGGAGATAAGGATCTCTTTCAGAGCACATATTGAAGCTCTTAGGTCATTTATATGGTGTTTGAGCTGGGAATTGGAATCTGTGAGCTCATCTTTTCTTTCACTACTCTGTGCAGCAACATTAAGAGCGCCAACCAATGTCATTATATTCATTAGTTTTCCAAAAATGTTCAAAAATATCATAAACACCACATCAACAAAAGAAAAGACAAAAACCACATGATCATCTCAATAGATGCAGAAAAAGCATTTGATAAAATTCAACATCCATTCATGAGAAAAAAAAAAAAAACTCTCACCAAAGTGGATATAGAGAGAACACATGTCAACATAACAAAAACCATTTATGACAAACCCACAGCCAACCTAATACTCAACGGTGAAAAGTTAAAAGCCTTCCCATCTAAATTCTGGAATGAGATGAGGATGCCCACTCTCACCATTTCTATTCAATACAGTATTGGAAGTCCTAGCCACAACAATCAGACAAGAAAAAGAAATAAAAGGTATCCAAATTGGAAGAGAAGAGGTAAAGTTGTCATTATATGCAGATAACATGATACTCTTTATATAAAACCCTAAAGACTACATAAAAACTATTAGAACTGATAAATGAATTCAGCAAGGTAGCAGGATACAAGATTAACATATAGAAATCTGTTGCATTTCTTTACACTAACAATGAAATATCAGAAAGAGAAAAAAAAATTTTAATCCCATTTAAAATCACATCAAAAAATATAAAATACCTAGAAATAAACCTAATCAAGGAGGTGAAAGACTTACACGCTGAGAACATTGGTAAAGGAAATTGAAGATGATTCAAAGAAATAGAAAGATAGTGCATGATCTTGGATTGGAAGAATTACTATTGTTAAGATCTACAAAGCAATCTACAGATTTAATGTGATCCCTATCAAATTATCCATGACATTTTTCACAGAACTAGAACAAATAATCCTCAGATTTATATGGAAACACAAAAGACCCAGAATTGCCAAAGCAATCCTGAGGAAAAAGACCAAACCTGGAGACATAACCCTCACAGACTTCAGACAATACTACAAAGCTACAGTAATCAAAACAGCATGGTATTGGCACAAAAGCAGACATATAGATCAGTGGAGCAGAATGGAGAGCCCAGAAATAAACCCACACACAGTCAATTAATCTTCAACAAAGGAGGCAAGAATATACAGTGGGGAAAAGACAGTCTCTTCAGCAAGTGGTGTGGGGAAAGCTGAACAGCCACATGTAAGTCAATGAAGTTAGAACACTCCCTCACACCATATACAAAAATAAACTCAAAATGGCTTAAAGATTTAAATATAAGACATGACACTATAAAATTCCTAGAAGATAACATAGGCAAAACATTCTCTGCCATAAACTGTAGCAATATTTTCTTAGGTCAGTCTCCCAAGGCAAAAGAAATAAAAGCAAAAATAAACAAATGGGACTTAATTAAACTTATAAGCTTTTGCACAGCAAAAGAAACCATAAACAAAATGAAAAGACAACATACCTAATGGGAGAAAATATTTGCAAATGATGCGACCAACAAGGGATTAATTTCCAAAATATACAAACAGCTCATACAACTCAATAAAAATACAAAAAAACAACCAAGTCAAAAAATGGGTAGAAGACCTAAATAGACCAATAGATCTCCAAAGAAGACCTACAGATGGCCAACAGGCACATGAAAAGATGTTCCACATTGCTAAATATTAGAGAACTGCAAATCAAAACTACAATGAGGTATCACCTCACACTGATCAGAATGGCCATCATCAAAAAGTCTACAAATAATAAATGCTGGGAAGGATGCAGGGAAAAGGAAACCCTCCTACACTATTGGTGGAAATGAAAATTGGTGCAGCCACTGTGGAGAACAGTTTGGAGGTTCCTTAAAAAACTAAAAATAAAGTTACCATATTATCCAGGAATCCCACTCCTGGGCATGTATTCAGAAAAAATGAAAACTCTAATTTGAAAAGATACATACACCCCAATGTTCATAGCACCCCAATTTACAGTAGCCAAGACGTGGAGGCAAGCTAAGTGTCCATCAACAGATGAATGGATAAAAAAGATGTGATCTATATATAAAATGAAATATTACTCAGCCATAAAAAAGAATGAAATATTGCCATTTGCAGCAACATGGATGGATCTAGAGATTATCATACTAACTAAGTGAAGTAAGTCAGACAGAGAAAGACAAATATATGATATCACTTATATGTGGAATCTAAAAAAAATGATACAAATGAACTTATTTACAAAACAGAAATAGACTCACAGAAAACAACCTATGTTTACCAAAAGGGAAAGGGAAAGGGGAGGGATAAGTTAGGAATATGGGATTAACAGATACACACTACTATATATAAGATAAACAAGGACCTACTGTATAACACAGGGAACTATATTCAATATCTTGTAATAACCTGTAATGGAAAAGAATCTGAAAAAGGACATATATATATATATATATATATATATATATATATATATATATACACACACACACATATGTATAACTGAATCACTTTGCTGTACACCTGAAATTAATACAATATTGTAAATAAATTATACTTCAATAAAAAAACAATAAAAATGAAAAAAGTATCATATATAGAGTCATCCAGCTCCTTGCGTCTTATAAGTGGTTAATTAGATATTCATTGCAGATATTTTGCATATCTCTATAAACAGTTCATACTGTGGACTATCAGTACTCTATTTACTACAGGAAATAGTCATTAGTGTTTTAAATCTAATCAGATTAGAGAGTCAATTCCAGAAATCCCAGAACCAATTCAGAAAACTCATCCTTAAAATTCTGTTTTTCTAGAACACACTTGGTTCCAAAATCTGTATTAGTCAGGGTTCTCCAGAGAAACAGAACCAGAAAACAGAATCCTATCAGATATACATATATATGATAGATGTATATGAGGAGATTTATTATGAGGAATTGGCTGATGCAGTTATGGAGGTTGAGAAGTCCCATGATCTGCCATCTGCAATTTAGAGACCCAAGAAAATCAGTGGTATAATTCAGTCTGAGTCTGAAGGCCCGAGAAGCAAGGAGGCAATGGCATAAATCCCAATCTGAGGATAGGAGAAGAGATGAGAACTCCCAGTTCAAGTAGTGAGTTGGGGGTAAAGGGGTGACTTCCTCCTTCCTCCACTTTTTGTTACATTCAGGCCCTCAACGGATTGGATGATGCCCACCCACGTTAGGGAGGGCAATCTGCTTTACTAAATTCATGGATTCAAATGATAATCTCATCTGGAAACACTCTCACAGATACACTCAGAAATAATGTTTAATCTGGGCACCCCGTGGCCAGACAAAGTAACATATAAAATTAACCATCACAGGTTCCATACACATTGTGCCAAATTCAGTGCTAGTAGTGCAGGTTCCATGCTCAGAGACTGAGATTCCATACTTGCCAAGTTAAGATTCAAGGCCTAGATGGTCAGGTTCAATACCTGGTGGGCTAGATGACATTCAAGTTCTAACTAAATGCCACAGAAGGTCAGGTTATAAGCTAGGAGGGAAAGATATCACACAGTTTAGTAATTCATGGCATGCCTGAAGGCCTAATTCCATGTCTACATGGCCTGAATGCACACATAGGAGCACTGGTTCTGTACCTAGTGTGCCAGGTTACGTGCCTGGTAGGCCAGTTTTTATGCATGGAGAATGAAACTTTATGACTGAAATGCCAGGTTCCATATCTGGAGTTCCAGCCTCCAGACATGTATGGACATGTTCCATGTTTGGACATTGAAATTTAATACATGGAGTGCGAGGTTCCACACCTGCAGAGCTGATCTCCATGCTTGAAGGTTGAGATTCCACATATGGAATGCCAGGTTCCAGTTTTGTGAATGGAGGGTCAAATAATTACTTTGAGATTTGCTTTTCCACAGTCAGAAATTCAGTTTTTTCACATTTTAGGCCAAGTTACTTACTTGGAGAACCAGATTCTACTTCTACAGATCAGTTCTTATGAATGTAAGACCTTATATCCTACCTAAAATTCTAGGTTCCATACTTGGAATTCAAGATTTCATGCCAAGGTGACTAAGTTCCATGCTCAGTGTGCCGGATGACATGCCTTGAGGTTCAGGTTCCAACCTAGAAGGCCAGGTTCCAAACTTGGAAAGAGAGATTTCACACAGGCTTCCATGAAATGACTGTAAGGCCTAATTCCATGCCTAAAGCATCAGGATCCACATATAAAAGTAGAGGTTCCAACCCTAGAGTGCCAGATCTTATGACTAGACAGGCAGGCTCACACCTGGAAGAGTCTTCATGGATGGAATGCAGAATCCATCTTGGAGGGCCAGGTTCCATGTTCGAAGGGCACATTCTATACCAGGAGGGCAATTATTCATGCTTAGATGTCTAGGTTCCATGCCAGTAGGATTGGGTCTTAAGGACCACCACAATATATGACTGGAAAGGCACACTTCACCTCTAGAACACATAAATTAATACTTGAAATTCCAGATTTCATACATGGAGTGCTATGTCCCATGCTTTGGGAGCCAATTCCATGCTTAGAGATTGAGATTCCTTTCATGGAATGTCAAGTTCCACAATTACAGCACCAGGTTCCATTTTGGGATAGTCTGATTCTGTACACAGAGTGCCAACTTCCATGCCTGGGTGACCAGGTTCCACATCTTCGGCAGCCAACTCCTATGACTGAAACACCAGATTAAATGTCTGCAGTGCCAGGTTCCACACTTATTAAGCCACATTCCATACTGGAAGACTGAGATTCCACCCATTGTGTGCTATTCCATTCCTGTAAGTTTAGATTCCATGCTTAGTGATAGAGATTCCTATGTGGGGTGCCAGGATCCATTCTGGAAAGTGAGATTCCATACATGGAGCACCAGATTCCATGCTTGGTAGGGCCAGCTTCCATGCTTGGATATTGGGATCCCATATTAGTCATATTTTATGCCTGGAGAGGCAGGATTCACAACTGGAGAGATATTCCATGTTTGGGGAGTTGAATTCCATAGTTGGAAAGCCATGTTCCATGTTTGAAGGGACACATTTTATACCTGTTTTACAAGTTTTCATGCTTAGAGAACTAGGTTTTATGCTGGGAGGTCCAAGTCCCTTTCCTGTTCAGTGGATTATCATGTGCAGGATCAGATTATATGCTTGGAAAGGTAAAATTAACACCTAGAAGACCTAAATCAGTGCCTGAAAGTCCGTATTTCATATAGGAATGTCAAGTTCTATGCTTGGAGATTGAGATTCCATACATGGATTTTCAGTTTCCAGCCTTGGAGAACAGTTTCTATGTCTTAGATTTTTAAGAGAATCAATTCCTGATTTCCTAAATTCTAAAAGTACTCTTTCTTAAAATTAATCTGCCTTATAGCATGTCTGAAGTCAAGGTGTCATACTGGCCCACATTTTCCATCTCCTCTTTCAGAATTGCTATTCTCCATTTTATTAAAAATGAATGAATGAATGAATGAATGACTAGTACTCTTACTGCACTTAATTATGGTGCATTGTACCGGGCTGAAATAACCTCCAGGGTGGTGATGGGCAATTCGATATTTTGTAGTTAGGGAAGCCTTGTTTATTCAAGACATTGTAATCCTACACTAGGGCTGTGTGTCTTTTTCTATTTTACCCATATTTCTGATAAGGGTGAAATACAGTATAGGAACAAGGTGGTTTGGGATGTCCTGAATTCATGTGTATCACAGGGTGAAGTGGCAGGAGTGATGGCAAATTTTGTTCAGTGATCTTCCAACCCCTGGTTATTGTTGAAGAAAGCACTATTATTATGGAAGAGTTCTGTGAGATCAAAGCAGAGAGGATCAAGATATTAAGCTTAGCAGAGCCATTTCTTCTAGGCAACAAAATCATGGCAAAGCAAGACTATGCCTTATTCACCCTCCTTCCTTTCCTTCCTCCATCCTTTCTTCCCTTCCTTCCTTTCATTCTTCTGTCTTCCTATGCAGCTTAGAATTAAGATATCAAAATTTGTAAAATTTATGTTGGAGAATAGCAGTATGCTACAAAACTTCACCTACATTCACTCACATCTCAGTTGAGAATTATGCATTATTTCAAAGAGAAGATGAGAAGTCTCATGTTTATTTCCAACAGATCAACATTAGATCTTCAAGCTAGGAAAAGATATTAAAAGTAAGTAGAGCCACTCCATATTTCCTTAAACATTCATTCAAACTTGTAGATGAAACATTTCATTCATTTTGGCCAAAAGATTATTGATATCATAAACCCATATTCAGTTTTTACTGGGGTGCAATCTCCTGCTGTTCCTCATTAACCACTATTCCTCTGGTTTAGTCATTCGTGTTATGCACTTACTAGATTTAGATTAACTTAATGGAAATATATTGTCAACCCAACTGTAAATAATGCACTTAAAATCATAATTACTATATCTTTTGTAAGCACCGCACTTACCAGTAGCTCAATCCCTTCTTTTCCTTTTGCTATTTATTTCCACAAGGTAGTTTAAGCTGCAGTCTCAATGGAACATTTACCTATGTAGAACAAAATGTTCCTAAAATGCAATGAAGTATGTAATGACCTGAACACTTTAGAAAACCAGCTTCATTAAATTTATTTTGGAAGTACATAAATTAAAATGTTTAAAGATCATGATATTAAAGGATATTAGGTCATTTGCATAATAAAGTATGTAATAACAATATGATTTTAAATACAAATATTTTGTTTAAATCAGCACACGATCAAGGACTGCATTATAATATTCGTTTTACTATAATCTTTACTATAACATTGAGATAATTTTCTGCTTTTCCCCATTAACAAATAATGCAGGCTCCTTGATTTACCTTAAATTAATAGCATGAAAAAGAATGATTAGTTAACAAATAAGTCTTAAAAAGACATGTTCTATAGTGTTTGGTTTGGGGTTTGCATTCTAAAACAGACATTGAAGTTCAAGGCTTGATGTTTTATTCTTTCATTCGGCCTTTGAGAAATGGATTTACTTTTACAGAATTTTTTTTCAAAACAAACAACTTTTTACTGAAGTATAGTTGATTTACAATATTGTGTTAGTTTCAGGTGTACAGTAAAGTGATTCAGATATATATATATATATTCAAGATTTTGGATTTTTTTTTAGATTCCACATATAAGTGATATCATATATTTGTCTCTCACTGTCTGACTTACTTTGCTTAGTATGATAATCTCTAGGTCCAACCATGTTGCTGCAAATGGCATTATTTCATTCTTTTTTATAGCTGAGTAATATTCCATTGTGTATATATACCACGTCTTCTTTGTCCATTCATCTGTCAATGGACATTTATGCTGCTTCCATGTCTTGGCTATTATAGAGTGCTGCTATGAATATTGGGGTGCATGTATCTTTTCAAATTAGAGTTTTCGTCTTTTTCAACTATATTCCCAGGAGTAGGATTGCTGGATCATACGGTAATTCTTTTTCAGCTTTTACAGAAACCTCCATACTGTTCTCCATAGTGGCTGCACCAATTTACATTCCTACCAACAGTGGCGGAGGATTTCCTTTTCTCTACATCCTTTCCAGCATTTATTATTTGTGGTCTTTTTGATGATGGCCATTCTGACCAGTGTGAGGTGATACCTCATTGTAGCTTTGATTTGCATTTCTCTAATAATTAACAATGTTGAACATCTTTTCATGTGTCTGTTGGCCATCTGTAGGTCTTCTTTGGAGAAATGCCTATGTAGGTCCCCATTTTTTGACTGGGGTTTTTTGGGGTTTTTTGACATTGATATTTACAGAATTTTTAAAAGTGAAGTAGTTGCCAATCCCACTTTAAGGATGGAAGCCCCTGTGACAACATGATAAATCTCTCAGGCGTCATGAGCCACTAGATTAGGAAACATTGCTTTACTCTTCTCTGGGAAGTACTTGAATCTCAACTTCCTGCGGCTTCCTGAATCAGCTTGTGACACCTTCACAACTGGAATGAAAATAACTAATCCCAGACTTGCCCTGCTGCCTGAGGTCCAGCTACTCAGTCAACCCATACCTCATCTTTGCCTGCTTGGTGTTGAAACCACATTACATGCTTGAGCTGGTCACTGAATACATGCGTGGGGCCATTTTGAGGGACAGGATTCCAACTTTCCAAAACAAAACAGAACAAAACATAAACTGACCCAAACCAAGAAATCAGAGGACTCTTCAGAGCCAGAAATCCACAGTGGCTCCAGAGCACCCACAGTGTGGAACTGGAACCCTAGAGCTCTGTGCTGCAGGGTCAAGGGCAGAGGGGCTCAGGTGGACCCTATAACAGCCTATTCCATTTGGCTTTTCACTTACTGGGAATGAAGACTCTCTACACCCACAACATGCTATTTGCCAAAAAGTGCTTATAAATAGCAGCCTGAAACCTTTTATCTTATTTGTTCATTTAGAAACAAAACAGTCAGAACCTTATCTTTACTTAATGCATGAGGTATTCCGGTTGTAACCAGTGACCTTTTAGTTAAAGAAAGTGATAGCAGCTTTTGCTTTCAACCAACCCATAAAATGGAGACGAGGGCATAGATTAAATACTAAACTAGGGACCTAATCCCTTAACAGCCCTGTAAGAGTCAGAAGTGAAGGCTCCTTCTACTGAGTAGACACCTCTTTGGGGTGATGGATGGATACATGTTAGCAAGGATCCCACCTTATCTACCACTTCTCCTCAAGAAGTCTCCAACCCAGAGCAGCCAGTGCCTGTGATGTAGATGGTGCCTAGGGAGGCTGAGAGCACGTCACTGGCTTCACTCACCAAGTCGGGTGCCCAGTGTGGGGCCATCTGCCATGTGGTGGGACATGGACCCCATGTCCCCATCATGCCCTAAGTCTGCCACATTCAGAGCCCATCAGCAGCTCTAAGACACGCAAGGGATATCTGCCCCTCCTCCCCCTTCTAGCAATATAGTTGGGGAGATTGCAAGGTACCAAATAATTGTCCTTCCAAAATTTACACTCACTGGGACCCCCCAGGCCAGGAGAGAGGCCAGTTACACCTGGCCACTCCACCCACGGCCTTGCTTCTTGTTATTATCACCCATCTGCACTTTTGCTTAGATGCTTTAACAGTTGCCTTCCTCCATTCAGGCCTCAGACCCCTTTGAGAATCCAATGAAAACTCTGACCCCTCTCAGCTAAAAATCACACGGACACAATAAGCACACCATTTTACATGTAATATACAACCCTGTGAAGCTCATCTCTAGCCTTCGGCTCTCCTTCTAATCCTTTCTAGACTGTTCTCCATATTGCTGCCAGGACAAACTTGAAAAAAAAAAGTGGGCTTCTAAGTACCATCAGGAAACACTCCAAGCTCCCTAGCATGATGCTGACCCCTTCCACACACTTCTCACATCCCCTCGACCCACTATTTTACTCCAGCCTTTGCTGCAGCAACTAGCCGTATGCAAGTGTGACCCTACCCCAGCCCTCCTCAGCTGTCCATCCCTCGCTTCTGTCCCAGGCCTTCTCCAACAATGTTGTCGTGTGGGATAACTGGGAACCTGCCCAACTACCCTGTGTGTGTGAGACTGGAAGCACGAGGGAATTATCGCCCCCGGGACAACAACTCTTGTCCAATGAGGGCCAGGAACTGGTAGATAAACACCCCCTCTTTCAGTTCTCAGGCAGACAACTCTGATCCTTGTGGGATCAAGGCCCAGTGGCTTTCAGAGGAGGCCAACTCCATACGTACCCTCAGATTGATTTTCCCTCCTTTCCTGTTTTACCTTTTCAGTTTCTCACTCCAGTTCCTTGGGAACATCACAAGATAGACCACCTAAACACCAACCCTTTTTCAGGCTCTGCTCTTGGGAAGAACCCAGGCCCAGAGATGGCACGTAAGGTCCTTCATGATGTGGCCCTTGACCACCTTTCAAATCTCATCTTCCGCGGCTCCAACCATCACACAGTAATTGTGCATTCTCCCATCCTGTTGAGCTTTCTACACCTCAGCTGAGATGTGCCACTGCTCCTCCTCAGGATGAATTATTCCTTGTCCTTCAAGTTATAGCTTCTGTCACCTCTTCCAGGAAACGTCCACGAGCCTCTCCCCAGTTTGTGTTACCTGCCCTTCCTTCAGGGTGCTGTAAATATCCACGCCGTGCTGTAAATATCCATCTGCCCATCTACTTCTCTCACTGGACTGAGAGCTCTGGAGGCAGAGCCAGTGGGTTTTCTCTGTTTATCCTTCTCAAGCCTAGAACAGTGTCTGGGACTCAGAATTGGAACTGAGTAATTATTTGTTGGCTGACAGATTGAAAGAATGATGTATGAGATTTCTGACATGAGCTTGGGGCAGGCAATATTAGGGTCTTTATGATATCTGGGCCCGAATGAATCCAAGAGGAAAGTCCAGGCAGGTTGCATGCCCCTGGGGACTGCAGAGATGGGTCCCAGTCTGACTGGCCAGTGTGCAGAGCAGGCCTCTTTTACAGGACAGCTGGTAAAAACCTGGTCTGGGTGTTTTTCCCTAGTGGGCCTCCTGGGACTTTGCATGTCCTATTGTGTGAAGCTGATCTCAACACAGAGTCTGTCAATGCTGTGTCCTTTCCAGGTCCTGCTTCATAAAAAAATTCAAGAAATCACTTCTTCAGGTTTTCCTTAACAGGAGCCCATTCGGGAGCCAACTTTGAAAAGTTGCAAAGGTGCAGGACATTTGGCTTCCTTACCATTTATTTGCTGGATGCCTTTGGGCGAGTTCCCTGAACTCTCCGGGCTTCAGTGTCCCCATGTGCATGTAAGCCAAATGTTCCCAGGCCTCCCACGCCCATGGACACCAGTGAGGCCACGTTAACATCAGTGCTAGATTGTGTTGACCACCTGGCCTCCAGCAGCACAGCTGCATGATCTTAGGCTGTTCCATCTCCCCTGTTATTTCTGAGGCTGATAGGAAGTCTCTCACATGTGCTCGTGTTCTGCTGACAAGCTATTTGTGGAGGATCCCTGGCCACTGTCTCTGCTACCATGCCTGAGATCTGATTTAAATAACAAAAAGTTTATGCGGAACTTTTCTATTGACAGAGCTTCAGTCAGATCACTCTTATGATGTATTTTCAAGGGATAAGAACTTTTAGGTAGAAAACATAAAAACCTAGACATAAAGAAGAGGCCTAAATATACAAGCACAGCATATTCAGACGAGGGCTTTTGAAGGAGATCTCATCTTTTCCAAAGTTGTTTCTGGCTTAAGGACAGCAGGTGGCAGCAGAATCAAGCTTTTTCACAGCAAGAAGCTTCTGGAGCTTCAGATGGTTCTCAGAGGAGGAGAGAAGCAGCTTTTAGTAAAAACCTTTCATCTAAAAATCTAAACTCAGCAGAAGAACAAAAACAAAACAGTGAGGAACGAGCGTCATTAGCCTCAGCCACTAAAGATCAGGGTGTCATTCCTTGGCTGCCATCCACACAGCCACATCTTGTCCTTCCAAGGAATCCTGAGATTGCCATGGACAGTGGCCTGGAAAGGAACCTGGGGTCTGTTTCTCCTTGAATAGGGTTCCTGTCCTGATGGTGCCCTTGTCAGATGTTAAAGCTGGTTCACCAGGAAACAGGCTCTGGTCAGGGTTGGGCTCCCTGGAGAGGTCAGAACAAATTTATGCATGAAAAAGGCGTTTTTTAAAAAGGAGATCTTGGATGTAATAAAAAGAAATGCATTACTGCTATGTGCTATAACACAGATGAACCTCAAAAACATCATGCTAAGTGAAAGAAGACAGTCACGAATGCATGATACCATTTATAGGAAATGTCCAGAATAGGCAAATCGAGAGACAGAAAATAGATTAGTGGTTGTCTAGGGCTGGGGAGGTGGTGATTGAGGAGTGACTGTTAATGAGTACAAGGTTTCTTTTGGGGTGACAAAAATGTTCCAAAATTAGATTCTGGTGATGGTTGCATAGCTCTAGAGATATACTAAAAACTACTGAATTGTGCACTTTAAATGGGTGAACTTTATGGTATGTAAATTATCTCAAAACTGTTTTAAAAAGAGAGAAAGGGGAAAGTATACTTCGATCACTAATATATTTCAAGTGAAACTAAACCTCAAGTAACTATTCTGAGCAGAGAGACCGAGACAGACGCAGACGGGGAGAGAAAAAGACTCTGCAGCTGCCACAGAAAAGAATTGGAGGTTGGTTAGAAATATGACTCTGGTTCATTGGTGGATTTTACTTTTCGTTTAGATGCTGATGTGATAATGGTACAATATGCTTCCTGCTTCGGCAACACACTTGCTGTTCCTAAGGACTGCAAATACTTCCTCACCTTAAAGAGTGACTGGACGACGGGGGTGGCCATCTCACTGTTTTAAAGGATGAAGCTCTTCCTGGAAGAGGCCAGCAGAAATAGCAAAACTCTGAAGTCACACAGGCCTGCTTTCAAATCCCAGATCCTCCTCTTATTAGCTATGAGGTGTCGGTTCCTTTTCCATATCCACATCTCAAGGTTGAGTAAGAATGATTTAACACGAAATACGAAAGTGCCTAGCCTATAATAAACATGGTATTTATGTTATTTTCCTAGAATGTCCAGCCTCACTGGCAAGAAGACTTTTTCTCTTAAAATCAAGCTGTGTCATGCTTTCCTGTTGCTCCTATGGCTCTAAGTCTCTGAAGGTCTTCTCTACTGCCCCCCAGTACCCCCCCAAGTCCATTTTCCATCGACAACCTTATTATCACTTTTTACAGCAATGGAAACTCCCTGAGAATGGAAAATTAGTCAATGACAATATTGTATTGGGAAGCATCTGAGTAGGAGGGAACCCCTGTCCCTGGCTACCTAAAACACAAGGCTAGTCAGTAATATATGTCTATAATATAACCCTGGTTACCAATGGTGCAATGAAAACTCTGCTCCCACCAGAACACTAGTGTTTATATTAGAGAATTTGAGGTGTGATAATCAGAAGCATTTCTAGAAACTACGGAATATTGGGATAAAATGTCAACACTTTACTCAAGATTGTACTTAAAATCCATGCAAGTTTTTAACTCCATAGGCATCCTAGTAGCTTTGGGGGAAAATTATACTCTGTTCATACTGTAATGGATGAGAAAATGGGCTAAGGAGGCTGCCTTGTTTCAAAGCTTGGCTCTGCCTCCTGTGAAACCAGGGCAACTATTTATCCTCTCGGGGCTTGTTTCCTCACACATCAATTGAGGGAATAATAGTATCTATTTTATAAGGCTATATAAGGATTCTGTACGTTAACGTAACATGCTTAGAACAGTGCTTGGCACGTAGTAAGCATCAATAAATCCATTAATTCAACAAATGTTTATTGGGACTTCCCTGGCAATCCAGTGGTTAAGACTCCATGCTCTCACTGCCAGGGCCCGGGTTCAATCCCTGGTCAAGGAACTAAGATCCCACAAGCTGCACGGTGTGGCAAAAAATAAATTAATTAAATTTAAAAACAAAACTACCCCACAAATGTTTATTGAATATAGTTGTGGCTCCATATGTGACACTGTTTTATGTTGGGAATACTAAAGTCAATAAAACAGAATAAGTCCCTGCCCTCATGGAGCTTACTTCCTGGTGGGAAGAGGCAAACAACAAAAAGTACATGCATACACACATATGAATTGTGTCCTCCTACCGCATTCCTCTCCCCCAAGTCATATGTTGAAGCCCTAACCCTCCCCCCCCACCCCACCCCCCGCCCCGCAAGGCAATGGTATTTGGAGGTAGAGCCTTTGGGATGTAATTAGGGTTAGATGAGGTCATGAAAGTGGGGCTTTCATGATGGGATCAGTGCTATTATGAAAAGAGAGACACCAGAGCACTCTCTGCCATGTGAGGACACAGTGAGAAGGTGGCCATATACAAGCCAGGAAGAGAGCCCTCACCAGGAACCAAATCTGCCAGCACCTTGATCTTGGACTTCAAGCCTCCAGAACTGTGAGAAAGAAATGTCTGTTATTCAACCACCTAATTCATGTTATTTTGTTATAGCAGCCTCAGGAGACTAAAACAGGTTTGTCTGTAAATACATATTTGAAATAGGAACCTTGAATAGGCACAGAGCTGGTTTTACCGATGGAAAGAGCCTTATACTAAACTATGGTGGGGAGCTTGCATTCCCATTTTAGCAATGGTACCCACTCTCCACAGAGTAGCCATGGAAAAGTCACTTGATGACTCTTATCTTAGATGTCTGCATCTATTAAATGATGAACTAGATGATCCCTGAAATGTTTGGTTCTGCCCATCTTATGGTTGGAATAGCAATTCACCTTCTGGGTAATTTTCACACATAAGTGTGCTAATACTTAGGGTGGCAGAGAGGGTGATTTAGAGTAGACACTGATTATCTCGATTGTACTTTTCAAATGGAAGATTAATTAAATCCTAAATTTGGATTTGGCTTCCTAGTTAGCAATGTTTCCTTCCTGGAAAAGAAATAGCGCGTGTCAGAGAGAGCAGCTCCTTTGGATAGTATTTTTCCTTCTTCCCTGGTTTCTTGTGAGCTCTGACTGTGCAGTTCTCTGGGAGCCTCTTCCTTCCCAGATAACAGCTAAGACAACAGAGCTTATGGTTTTCCTGAGGTTCTTTTGATAAATGGCTAACATCTGATTGATCCATTCTCATTTCACCTGTTACTTGTACAGGAAAACTGTAGAGAGTGTAACAGCACAAGAGAATAATTTTTAAATTTTTCAGACATTTTGTAAGATTTGATTTTTCTGCTTCTCTCATCTCTGAATGATTTCACTGGGGTATCTTGGATGTAAAAGATTTCTTCAAGTTCTTTTGCTCTTGGATCCTCCAATTCTCTGAGCAGGTGACAGCCTCTAGAAATGCATCCTAAGGGGCCTCCCTGGTGGAGCAGTGGTTAAGAATCTGCCTGCCAATGCAGGGGACACGGGTTCAAGCCCTGGTCTGGGAAGATCTCACATGCTGCGGAGCAACTAAGCCCGTGCGCCCCAACTACTGAGCCTGCACTCTAGAGCCCGTGCTCTGCAACAAGAGAAGCCACCACAGTGAGAAGCCCGCGCACCCCAACGAAGAGTAGCCCCCGCTTGCTGCAACTAGAGAAAGCCCGCGTGCAGCAACGAAGACCCAATGCAGACAAAAATAATAAATAAAAAAAAAAAAGAAATGCATCTAAGGAAAGATCATATCACTTCCATCTTTTGACCCCTGGGCACCTTCCACTACCAAATACACTAAAGAAAACAAGAGTCTTCTCCTGTTAGCTCTGGTGCAGTGGAATTGAGGAACAACCACAAAGAAATCAGAGTACATCCTATAACGGAGCTGTCAGGCAGCTTGTGACGGCAGAAATATTGTTTTTCCTGGTGATGAGACTAGAAGGATCTTCATAAAACCAGCGGATGTATCATTTTCACTTCTGAAAGTCCATTTTATAATAGATTGTTTCTCAAAATGGAAAAAAATGAGATTTTTGAAATATTTTTTAAAATGCTCAATTTCACTCTTAAGATAAAAACAAATAAAAATTACAAGAGGATGCTTAGCAGATGGGCAAAAATTTTAAATAACCTCCTCTCTTGGCATTTTCATGTAAAGGTATTAGGAGTATAATTTGCTGAACAGAAGACAACTTGACAATATCTATCAAATTTTGTAGTGCACAAAGATTAGAGTAGTAATTACTTAGATCCAGTAATTTCACTTCTAGGAATTTATCCCACAGATCTTCCAGACATGTGCTCAAAGATGTAAGTATAAAGATAATTATTGCAGAATTATTTGTGAGAGAAAAAAAAAAAAAGAAAGAAAGAAACTTAGAGGTCTATGAAGAAGACTGGGTAAATAAATTAGTAAGCTAGAGTATATCCATATAATGGGATACTATTAAAGAATAATCTTCATGATGTACTGCTAGGGGAGAAAAGGGTACAGAAACATGTAGGTAATCCCATTTGTTTAATATTCAGAAACTAGTGACACAGGTGGCATCTGGAGAGGGAAATTAGAAAACAGTTTTTCTTTTATACCCTTATTTTTCATTGTATACTTTTTTTTAACATTTAGATTTTGTACCATTTGTGTGTATATTTTAAAAAGTAATTAAAATTTCAACACCCACAATAGTGACACACAAAAAAATCTATGGGAAATAGCTTACACACATTGAATTTTGCTGTATGTCAGGGACTGATTTTCTAAGCACTTTACATGTATTATTTGATTGAATTCAACCAGGACCTTGTAAGGTGGGTACTATTATTATCGCCATTTCAGAGTGGGAAAATTGTGGTAAAGAAAGACTGAATAGGATTCACACCTAATCAGTGACAGAGCTGAGATTTGAACCCAGGCACCTTTGTTCTAAGACCAGAGTCTTAGCCACCATGTTCTACTGCTCCTATGCAGTCTCAGACTTCCATGACGAACTCTTAATTATAGTGTAGCCAACACAAAACTTAGAAAACAAACTCAGATGTGCAAGGACGTTTATACTTTCTTTGAGTCAATTTAAAACGGATTCTGAGTCCCCATCCAGCTTTATTGTAAGAAAATATAATCTTAGTCATTATTGGGGCTCCCCTCTCCAAGGGTTGTGCAAGGTCAGGGGGTCTTGCATGGTAGAGACCCTGACAGTTTTCAGCCAACCCTGGTCACCACGGAGATGTCCACTGACCCAGTTCAAGACTCTCTAGCCACAGCGTGTAGTCTTACCCACTCCCACTTCTACATTTCAAGCTTCTTCATATCCTTGGGAGGTTTTCTCCTTCCCTTTTCCTGCTGCCTTCAAAGGCATGGAGAATACTCTCTTCAATGAACTTAGGTTTTATCTAAAGACAGTGAGATCATTCTGCAAAAAATCTCTAAGGTGAGTAACTACTGAGGGCCTATCTAACTTGCTTAGATCAAAGTGGAAGAGAAAATATAGGAAGAAGACAGAGAAATTCATATTTCAATAAATTATCCTGCCACAGAATCATAGCCATGGAAAACAGGATAATTTTGGATTTGGAATTTACCTCCATCATTTCGTCTGCAAGTGTTTGGACTTGTGTGGTTCTGGAATGATGACTATATTATATAAACAAGACCATGTCTTCCACTGGTAGATATGGATTGAAACACAAGACATTTAACCCCTGCAATCTGAATGCAAAGGCATATGGAGTATGCTTTGCAAAATGGACAAAAATCTGATGGGGGACTGAGGATAGTCCTCTTTTACACCTTAAAAGTCCTCAAATAAATATCAGTCAAGTTCCTGGCCCCTGCTCAGCTAACCAACAACCCATAAGTGCAGAAAAAAAGACAAGATTGGAATCTAAGGAAGGAAGTGTTAATCCAAGGGCCTGGAATCAAAGAGAACATATTCAAATAGAAACCAGGTTGATACCAGAACTTTAGGAGGGTTATCGCAGGCAGGAAAAAGATGCATGATCTAAGCATAGGATTTTTGGACTACAGGAGCCTGGGTAAGAGGTCTGCCCCAAATTCCATCTGCCACCAATGAAAGCAGAAAGGAAATGTGTAAAGTGAGCCAAGCCATGGGGAAAGAGTCCAAGTCGGGTGTGCCTCCTGTGTGTTTAGTAATCGTGTCCAGCTCAGCAAAGCTGAGTTTCTTTCTTCTTTGGACTACTACCCATTTTAATGAGCAAGGAACATTTGATCTGAAGCAGTTTCAGAAACCCAAATTTCCCCCAGCCTTTGTCTAAGTTTTGTAAGGAAAAGGAATAGCTGCAAATTTGCTTGTGAGCGCTCCTGGTCAGCTAATTCCTGGTCCTTTGCTCCACCTAGTGGATTTCCATGCTGGAGAGACTCTGAAAAGAAACCAGAAGAGAAAGGTATACTTTTGCTGATCAAACTGGACTTCAGTCATTTTCTTTAAAGACAATACCCTGTTCCACCCCAATCTGTCTTTGTTCAGATTGAGTGAGCTCTTTCATTTATTTCCATTAAAGCCAAATGTTTAACTGTGAGTCAGCAGAATCTAAAGCATTCCTTTTCTCTGTTCTTAATATATAAATAGCATTATATGATCAGGAGACTCATATCAGCACAGAAAAGCATATTCCACTCATAATTATATCCTTTGATGGCCAAACTCAATCAAACCTTGACAGGGTCATTTAATTAAATAATGGCCTGCCTACTTGTTAACCCCCGGGAGGCTTCTTTGAGCAATAATTGGTTAGTCATAGGACCTTTTCAGGAAGTTTCACATGCAATTATAAAAACAGATGAAAACATTACAAAGTACAGCAAAGCTAAGAATTTCAGGTACAAAGGGATTCAGAGCCGATTCTTACACAAAATCAATATGTGGAGATAAAGATTAGTATCAGTGTGGGTTTAAGCCATTAGCGTATACAAAATAAATTCAACAATCTATATTTATTTGCTAGCTGATTGTGCCCCTGTCGGTCATCAGCCTTAAAATCAATCAAATAATTATTCTTTATCCCTTATACTAGTTGATATTTAATTGCTGTTATAGGTTGAATTGTGTTCCCCAAGTATTTATATGTTGAAGTCCTAATCCCCAGCATCTCAGAATGTGACCTTATTTGGAGAAAGGGTCTGCAAAGAGGTCATCAAATTAAAATGAAGCCATTAGGGTGGGCCCTAATCCAATATGACTGGTGTCCTTATAAAAAGGGGAAATTTGGAGATAGATATATGTAAAGGAAGAACACCAAGTGAAGATAAAGATGGCCATCTACAAGCCAAGGAGAGAGGCCAGGAACAGACCCTTCTTTCAGAGCCCTCAGAAGCAACCTACCCTCCCAGCATCTTGATTTCTGACTTCTAGCCTCCAGAACTGTGAGATAATAAATGTATGTTGTTTTAGCCACCCACTTGTGGTACTTTGTTATGGCAGCCCTAGCAAACTAACACAATTTCCTCTGGCAAATGAATAAGAATCTCTGCAAAAATGAAATTAATCCATAGAATGCTAGAGTTGGAAGGGAATCTCAGAAAACAACTTGCTCAATCCCCTTATTTTGAAATAAGATGCCTAAGGTCACACAGCAAGTTGGTGACTTTGTCACCCTCTTAGCTCAGCCTTTGGTCCTTCTATGTCTCTCCTAATCTGCTGGATATTTCAAAGATGGCGGCAAAATCAGCCTATGATGGTGATTAGATCCAAGACTTTGTTGAAAAGAATTTCCTTGGGGACAATATGCAAGCATAGACCCTTTCTAAGTATTTGCTAATGAAAGCACGTGCTAAATAGGAGAATTAATTGCTGGTTACATGCCAGCCAGAAGATTGATACGCGGTGGAACAGTGAGACAGGTAACTTGACCTCTGGCTGGACTGATAGGATCCATCATCCCTCCAGACAGGCACTTGGTTGCGGTAAAGGTCTAGCTCTGGCTGGAGGGTTGCCCCCATCCCACAGAGGATGATTCACCAGAGTGACTTAATCATCTATCAATCAGTCAGAACTTCCCCCAAACACCAGAAGCCTATATCAGTTTCATGTGAGTGGGGTTGGGGCTGGGGAAACAGAGTTTGGCTTCATGGTGGGTGTGGAGACTTGTTATAATAGTAAGCACGCTCTTGATTAAAGTACATGACACAAGTAATTACCAGAGATCCCAAACCAGCTATCACCTAGGATTATGGAGATCTGATCTAATATGAGACAGAAAGCCCAGTTTCGACTCCGCAGCAGAAAGCTTTGAAAAGTGTCCAGGAGTAATTGGCATTTAATCAATGCAATCATTATCCCAGCACATGGCTCCTGCAGCTTCAGGCCCCCTTGCAACCACTGAACTGCAAAAGGGAGAATATATCTGTTTAATTTCACCACCAACAACATTTGATTTACAGTCCCAGATGAGGTCCAAGTGGAAATATATTCACATTTTTATATTTGAGAAACACAGTAAGAATTCAGTCTTGTATCAATGGTATGGCATAAACAGTGATGGGCATTTTCCCCTTACAGAGGCCTGATCAGCATTAATTTTGATAGACAGGAGAGTAAAACTACAGCAGGCTGCTAAGCATTTGTTTTTCATTTAATCTTCTCTAAACCTTCCATGAAACATGGGGAAGAATATGACTGCTCTTCTCTCCCCGAGATATGGAAGGAGTGTATGCTACTTATAATTAGGAGACAAATAAATATTGACTTTGCTTTTGGTTTCGCTTCATAAAGTGTTATCATTGGGCATCAAGTTAGGTATTTAAAGGAGAACATACTTCTCTTGAAGGGCAGACACTATTTTTAGACCTATATCCCCTCTCCTTTTCCTGGCAGGAGTTCTTAGTTCACTTTCACCCACCCTGTAAAGGGCAACTAGAAAAAAAGAGAAGGCCCAACTTTCCCTCTCAGCATTTCACAAGTTTTTCCTGTAGGATCCATAAGAGGAAGTGGGGAGGGAAAAAGAAGTATTCTTGAATTTAAGGACCTATAAAATGTTTTCTTAGATTGATGGTAAAAAATTTCAGTGTTTTTTGAAGGGTACTCCCAAATTACCCACTTCAGAATGACCTAAAGAGCTTGTCAACAACTTAGATTGCCAGGCCTCCTTATGTGTTCTGCATCAGAATTGATGACGGTAGGGCTCCGGAATCTACATGGTTAACGAGTATCTCCAGAGACCCCAATATACACTAAAAATGGATTCTACTCACCTTCCCTGTGTCTCAACATTGCTGTTCCAAGTTTCAGTCTCTTCTCTGTCTACACTTACTCCCTCCATAGCGTCAAGTCTCATGCCTTTAAATGTTTTTATAGGTAAATAGCTCTCAAATTTATATCTGCAGCCCACACCTCTTCCCCCAAACACCAGAAGCCTATATCTAACTGCCTGATTGATATCTAATAGTCATATTAAAAATCAAACTCTAGTTTTCTCTCTGAATTTGTTCTTCCTCATCTCAGTAATTGAGATCACAAAACCTTGGAGTCATTCTTGATTCCGTCCTTCATATCTTCCTCACTTTCTCTCATACTCACTTCCAGTCCATCAGAGTCCTGTGAGCTCTTTCAAATATGTCCCAAATCTTCCTCTATTCCATGGGCTACTACAGCAGCCTGCTGTTTGGTCTCTCTGCTTGCTTTCTGTATCAGTCAGAGTTCAGTTGCAGATAACAGAAGCCATTCTAGTTATCTGAAGCAGAAAGGGATTTAATAAAGTTGTAGTAGATTCATGCTACAAAAATCCTTCCCATCCCACATACCTTTCTGCAATATGACTTTGCCACAACTCCCAAAAAGAAATGGAGTCTGTATTTCTTATCCCTTAAATCTGGGCTAACCCTCTGATTAACTTTGACCAATAAAATGAGGCAGCACTGATGTTGTGTGACCCCCCAGACCTAACCATAAGAGGCTTTTGCAGCTTCCATTTTCACCCTCTTGGAAGGCAGCCTTCATATAAAGCAGCTTAGGCTAAATTACTGAATGATGAGAGTCCACATGAAGAGAGAGGGCTGAGACTTTTAGGCCTCCCTGCCAAGATCCCAGACATGTAAAGGAGGCCATCTAGGACCTTCCAGCCTAGCAGAGCTGACAGCTAAATACCACTGCATATGTGAGCCCAGGTGATATCAGCAGAAGAAGCACCCAACCAACTTATGTTTGGGGGGTGTTCATTACACAGCAAAGGTAACTGAAATGTCAGTGAAGTTAGGGCTTGCAAAACCTTTGAAGGGCTGCAGGGGCATGCTTTAGGCTAGGCCTCTAGGAATGACTCCCAGAATAATACTGCAGAACTGGCCTGCCAAGGGAACTACTACTTCTGCCATAATCTAAGGGTCAGGAAGCCACCAACCACTTTCTAGTTCCAGAAACACATCATCTTAGCCATGATCTGGGCATCAGGGACTTGTTACAAGATCTGCTGGCTGCATATCTACCACAGTCATTTTACATTAGCAAAATGAATGATTAATGCGTCTTTTCCCCACTTAAGTAAGTTCTGAATTCAAGACGTGTGCAAGTACAGGTATGAAATTAAGCACAGAATCCATTTGGTATTCTAGACTACTTCGTGTGATTTACAAAAATTTTTTAATAATAAATCTTTAAGGGCTTCCCTGGTGGCGCAGTGGTTGAGAATCTGCCTGCCAATGCAGGGGACACGGGTTCGAGCCCTGGTCTGGGAAGATCCCACATGCTGCGGAGCAACTAGGCCCGTGAGCCACAGCTACTGAGCCTGCGCGTCTGGAGCCTGTGCTCCGCAACAAGAGAGGCCGCGATAGTGAGAGGCCTGCGCAACGCGATGAAGAGTGGCCCCCACTTGCCGCAACTAGAGAAAGCCCTTGCACAGAAACGAAGACCCAACACAGCCAAAAATAAAAAATCAATCAATCAATCAATCTTTAAGAAAGACCTCTCTAACAAGTTTAGAGAAACAGAAAAGAAAAAAAAGACTTGTGCAAGTGCATATGACTGGCAAAAAGTAAATTATGTTTCAATTTCTAGCTGCAAAAGAGTCTGGGAAATGTAATTTTTAGCTTTTTAGCCTATGTGCTGCTGAAAGGCACAAAAGGAAGAATTTTTAAAAATGTTGTGTTCACTGTTATAGCACCTAGTATAATGCCTGCACATAAGTGATGGTCATTAAATATTTGTTAAATGATTGAAATAAAATTTGATAAAGGAGGGGCATGATTGAGAGATGATTGTCTCTAGTTAGCCTAGAGTATGACATTCTGTATGCCTAAACCCCTGTTTCTGTCATTCCTTTTCCTGAATATATCCTGGAGTATCGAGAAAGACTTATAATTCAAGATTTTTTTTCAATCTAGTATTTGCCATCTTTACTATCACTGTGCAACCATCTTGAGTCAAACACACTGGGTTTTCTCGTGTGTAATAAATTTTCATTAAAAAGGTGAATTTGGGAGGATGGAAAGAAGTTTTTGAAGGGCGAGCTCTTTAGTCTTTCCTGCTTCCCATGGCTTTGGCCACCATCTCTCTTTGAGGGCTTGTTCTTCAGGATACTGACAGCTTGATTTCTCTGGGTAACATCATGCAAAGGAAATTAGCTCAGTATGTCTTCTACTGAATTCCATCTGTAGTTCAATGTTTTAATGTATTTATGAACAAGGCTACAGAGCAATTTTGATAAGACAGTGTTCCAGTCTCTGAGAATATTTTTCCCCAAAAAACATTTTTAAAAATACCACTGAACAGCCTGGAAATCCACCCCCGCATGAGCAATCTCCAGCAATCTCCAGAAAACTTTTCAGGTGTCACAGCCATAATAGCAGGTGGTTCCTTTGGGTATAAAAATTATGGCAAGGATAAGAGACAAAAAGCAAACTGTTTTGATATTCTGGGTACAGCTTTCCCCAAGTGAATCATTCCCATATGCCTACTCTTACCATGGGCCCCTTTCCAGAGGAAGTGGGTTGTGTGAATGGAGGTGTAGAGATGCATTCTGGTGGGCAAGCTTCGATGGTGCCCATATTTGGCAGATCCAATTAATCTTTAGATATTTGTCAACCCACTCTTCTACGAGTCTCAAAACGCAAAATTTGATTATGGATTTAATACCTGTTTTCACTCCCCTCATAATAAACACTTAATCTTGTTATGAAGATTCAGTAGTGCTCATTTGAGGCAAGACAGCTTCTGAAATTCCATAGAAATAGATTTTAAATACAAGCTTGTAAGGAAGGCTGAGACTAGAGCAGTTCGCAAAAGGTTGTCATTTAATGCACTTTTCTATTATGAAATATTTGAGACATACAAAAAGTTTAAAGAACAGGTATTTACTCTCTAGTGAAATTTTGTTGCTTGTAAGATAAAAATCTGGAATAGTAAAAAAGAATTTGTTTCCAGATAGAAATGCAGCAAAGCTGGAAATTAAGAGTTTTGCATAGATTTATTTTTTCCTTTCTCTCTAGTTATAAGATTAGCATTTTTATCATTTACAGGTACACCAAGTCTCCCTTACTGAAAAGGGAGATGCTGTTGTCACCATCTTAATTTAAATAAAAAAATCTACCAAGGGAAAGATGTGTACAGGAAGATCCCTGATGGAAAACTTGACTTTATTTGGATAGAAGACAACCACTTTGAAAAATAAAAAGGAAACATAGTCATTAAGCTAATTAATTCTGGCTTTTCCAAATCTTAGAGTGGTGTCATTTACTAGCTGTGTGATAATTGGGTAAGTTTTTTAATGTCTTTGTACCTTGTTTCCTGAACTGTATGGTGAGGATAACAATAGGATCTACCTCTTAAGGGTTGTTAAGTGTAAAACGCTTAGAACAGTGCCTGGAGTACAGTAAGTAAGTCCTTAATAAATGTTAGTTCACTTTCTTCTTCTTCCTCAACAAAATGTTAGCTCCACATGAGAGCAGGGACTTTGCCTGATTTTGTTCTGGATCCTCAGCTTCTATTTTGCCCACAGTAGACATTCAACAAATATTTGTTGAATGGATTAATTAATGAAAGTAGCTAGGTTTTGAGGCTAAAAGTGAAAGAGAATTTGTCCTAAGTTTTATAGCTAGTGAGGGAAAAACAGACCTCAGGTTTAAGATAGGTTAGGGAGGTAGGAAAAAACCCCTAAACTAAGATGAGAAGACCAAGATTTAAGTTTAAATCTTCTAACTCTCTGGGTGCTGATACCAAGGTTTTCTTTCTCGATTTGTAAAATGTAACTCCCAAGGTTATTCTGAGGATTAAATTAAAGTGTGTATGAACGCTCCCAATAAAATATATAGGGATGTACAACACATGGTATTATTAATTTTTATCTCAGTAAGTTTATCCATTGGATGACAATCAAATGATTCTATGAGAGTCTTGGAAGAAAGAATCTTTAGCTAAAGATTTAAGTACTAAAAATATTCAACCCCAGAGGTACCACAGACATAGACTAATTTTTTCCATCTGTGCAGTTTAGGGTAGATTTGGCATACACTCAATACCAGGCAAGAAAGAAACTGGTTTAGGCTGCTTTTAAAGTTTTAAAAAAAGGCAGAAAAAGAAACTATTTCCTCTTATAAGCATGAATGTTAGAATAGAGAAAGCCTTCATCAAGTAATTCACCACTGAAGCAAGCATATTTAATCCATATCCTCTCCTACCTTTTCCCACTCCCCATTTTTGTTCTAATTATTAGTCATTTTATATATCATGATATATGTATTATGGTGGCTTCCCCCTCACCAAAGAAAATTAAAATAGGTTATTCTTTATCAGTCACATGTGACTCAGAGGTCAAAAGAGCAGTTCTTTGCCGGGTAAACTTCCTAGATTAGCAGTATTTAAAGACCTGGTTTTCAGAGCCAGGGATTACTCAGAATATTATGGCTTTAAGATTATGCCCCACCCAAGATGCCTCACCAGAGCCTGAGTCTGAGGCTGAGAAACTGACTTGAGGAAAAAGATAAAAGAGCAAAAAAAGCCATAGTGGGTGAGCTGATGACTCACCGCCCCTTCCTTGAACTTCAGGAATGACAAGATGGAAGAGGGGAAGAAAGGCAGTGCCCCACTGCAGACCAGATGTTTCAAGAAAGACAAGAAATTCAGGGAACTTAAAAACTTATATATGTTCTTAGGGTAAAGGCAACAAATATAATTTCCATGGTCAAGTTGTTGAGTGCATCAAAGAAAGGAAACTAGGAACACTAAATTACTTTTTACCATCAGCACTATCACCCTAAATCTGATCATTTTATTCCCCTGATTAAAAACCTCAATAACTCTACATTGCTACTGGATCAAGTCTAAACTTACGATGGCATAGAATAGTCTTCATAACGTGATCCCAACTTTCCTTAGCACCTTCATCTTCTAATTAATTCTTATTACATATCGTGGAAGGTATAGGGGACCACTAATAATTTACCAAATAAACCAGATACTTTTAAACTCCAGTCCACTTGTTTACACTATTCTCTCTGCTCAGAACTCTCATCCCAGCTGGCAAGCCCCTAACGGACTTCAAAGCCTGTCTCAAGTATGATTTCTTCTCTGTAGCTTTCTTAACTTCTGTTCTCTCCTACTACTCAGAATGATTGTTCTTTTGTCTATCGAGTCATTGAACTGGAAGCATCCCACTCATTAAGTAGACTCATAGGGTTCTATCCTCTCCCAAACTTACTGAATACTCTATATGGGCAATCGTGAGCCTGTCATTGTGCAATTCTTGGCACACCATAGGAGCATAATATAGTTTTGTTGAATTGAGTCAAATATTAGAAGACCAAAGCATAAATAGATTTTCTAGGCCTGGGAATTATGTTAAGACTAGAAAGTGTATGCTAAATCCACATATGAGATTTTGCCTTTGCTCTTACCAGAGAGCGTGTAATTTACTTTTATTTAAAAAACAGCGTCATGAATGTATTTCTCTAGATAAAATATTATTAATCCATTTTTGGCTTAGAACTGGCCTTCCCATAACCCGGTTAGCCAAAAGGTAGCTGAGTCATTTGAAATACTCCCCAGCTGGGGTGGGATCACATTTGGGGTTTGCTTCAATCAGTGAACCCCTGTCTCGCTTTGCTCTTCAAAGAGCTCCTCTGTCAACCATAGCGTTTGAAGGCCTGAGCAGAACGGAAACCAGATGAACTGTGTTGAATTCCAAACTTGCTACATTGTCTACTCTAGCATTAAACTCTTCTTCTCTAACTGAACAAGTTAACTGAAGAAGTATATAATGTAGTATCAATTTATTTTTTATCTTATCCGTTATGCCACCTTGTTCCAGAGTCTTTAAGAGAGTTTAAAGAAAAAAAAAACCCAAATCCAAACCAAACTGTTCCACACTCATCCCTTTGGTTCTTTTGGGTACCTTCTGTCGGTGCTGATAGTCAGGGTGAAAGACTTTTGGAAAAGTTTTCCAGTACTAGTAACAGCATTTCCTGAAGCATCTTTTATCTTCCATCTTTATGCAGCAAATGATCCTGTCAGTGCCCACAGGTCAGTTTTACCGTAAGATCCAGTGAGTTTGTTTAACCTTAAAATCAGTCACTGAGGCCCTCACCTAGACCACGTAACAAGGTAGTTGTTACCCAGCATGTGTCCCAGCTAAATAAAATCATAGCTGATTCATGTCTGAAGGTGCTCAGGGGGTACAGCATAATGATTAAGAACAGGAGCTCTGGAGTCAGTCTGTCTGTCTGAGTTTGAATCAGGCCACGCCTCTGACTGGTTATGTGACTTTAGACAAGCTTCTTAACCTCTTTATGCCTCACCTGTCTTATCAGTAAAAAAGAAATAATAATGATACCTACCTCTCATGGGTTCCTTGTGTGGAATAAGTGAATTAAATGTGTAAAGCACTTACTGGTACATGGTAAGCATGCAATAAATGTTACCTCTTATATTCTATACTTTTATGTTTCTAGGTAAGAAAAGTGGGTACAATAAGAAATATTTTTCTCTATATTTTTAGGTAAGAAAAGTGGCTAAAATTAAAAATTAAAGGAAGGCTGATCATTTTTAGAACAAAACTTTATTTACAAAACTGTAACTTGCTCTGTTTTGGTATTACTATTGACAAAATGACTTTGGTTAAAATATTAGTTAAGGTGATACATTGATTTTTGGCTTTCCATAAAACAAGAATCCAACACTATCCCAGCTTCTTATTCCTGTGTGGCTCTGAATGCAGATGAACAAAACAAAACAAAGCAAAACAAAATTTAAAAAACCTTCTTTATAATGTACAATGGCTTAAGCAAACCACTTCTTTAATTTTTTTCTATTTAAGGGTTAGGACTGAGACTACTCATCTAAAATTTGCTATTCACAGAGAAAGCCCTGGAGAATGGGAAAACTTAAAGATGGAGGTTATCTGGCTTTCATAATACAATATCCATATGACTTTAGAAGAATGTAAATAAATAATATTAGTAAACAGTATATATTGATAATTTCCTGGCAAATTCATTTATCTAAAATCATGCTGAGGAATCAAGAGGATTTCCCCATACATTCACAAAGTCGTGTTCCATATTAACATAGTTATCACCAATATAACATATGATAACCAGTACCCATGGAAACCTAACAGCCTATTTTTAAAAAGTCCCTGTTAAGCTTTAATTCCCAGCTGTGCTTCACACATATATACATGCTTATATGCATGGTTATATGCATAGATTTATGCATGGATATAAGCATGGTGATGATATATGTGTGGATACTAATGCCCCTTATTCGAATGTAAAATTAATAGCATCTGGCATCTAGTTGTAAGAAAACCGTCCCCAGATTGGGAGATAGTTGAGTGACACATGAAAGATTCTTCTACTATCTATCTGAATTTAAGAGTACACCTATACTGGGAAGAGGGATGGAGAGAGGAAGGGTAGAAGTAGAAGCAGAAGTAGAAGAAAAGGACTACATTGGTTCAGTAAACTCAGGTAATTAATTTGAGACAGAAAATAAATAAATCAACAAATGCCCCATTTTTGTTTTCCAAAAAAATAAATCACTGGCAAATCCTTACTAACAATTTTTGAATTGGTCCATTAATATATTTTTTACATAGGAAAAAGTTTAAATATTATATCTATTATAATTCTATTCATCTAATACACTCCTCTGCTGAGATATCTGACATGTCTTCATCTGTACTCTCTTCTACCTCTGGCAAGTTGCCCCAAAGTAGGAAGTTTACACCTGAAAAGAAAAGCTCATAAAATTATTTGGTGCTGACTACTGTTACAACTCAGAACACGATATATAAAACCTTATATGTTAACATTCTTATATGAAATCACAGTGTTAGCAGTTAAGAGAAAAGCTATTAAAGAATGAACCACAAATAACATGATCGATACCTAGATATTAAAATTATCCAACATCTAGAATATAATCATTCTTTAAACACTTTTAATTAAGGGCTTGAACTCTAGAATCTTGGAATTCAAAAAGATCTCAGGAGTCCATTCCCTCAAACCTTGCCTCCAGCTACATTATGCCATAATCACTCTACACTGAGAATTTTCAAATCTATTTTAATGATTTTTAAGAATGGAGATCTCACAACATCTTTTTAGATTACATTTCTCTTGGAGGGTGCATGGGAAAGGCCTGAATAAGTCTCCTCATCTCCTCAACAAGTATGGAAGTCACTGGTGCCTTTCTTCTGGTTAAAAAAAGCAGGGTTTTGGAGCCAGTTATAATATGAACAGTAATCCTTGATATACATGGGTTTTAGGCTAGAGGCTGTCAAGGTAAAACTATAAACTTTAGGACCAGGTTGTAGCTGTCAGTACAATAAGCAAAATGACAGTCTAAAGCCTCATTATGAAAGAACAGTCAAATATCATATTAAAGAATCCAGCACTGGTATACGATACAAGACCACATATATGGTAGAGGATAATGAGATGGTTTATTATGGGCACGTACTATAACTTGAAAGCACTAAATTGAAAAAAAATACCCTTACTAATTGACCCCTTGGAGAGCCAATAAGAAAGCAAATCTCAAGCTGTCCAGTTGTCAGTGTGGGCACAGGGAAGACTCTGCAACTCTGGGTATCCACTCCACACATACTAAGATAGTGGTCACATGGTGGAATAGAATGAGCCAGGGTTTGGAGATTTGGTTTGAATCCAGTTTCCACCACTAACAGTACACCATGGATGTTTTTACTACTTTTACTACAAATGTATATAACCACAGGCAATATATATTATTGTTTTGTGTATATAAATTTTTTATAGTATGCTATTATATGTATCTCTTCTAATTTGCTTTTTTCATTCAACATTATGTTTTTGAGATTTGCCTGTCCATATGTGTAGATTTAGCTCATCTCTTATTTCTGTTGGGCATTCCATTGTGTGAATTAAAAACAAAAAAATATATATATCTTAAATATGGCCCATCACTCATCCTTTCCTCTAACTGCCTATTTTGCACAGGTGCCCAAGGAGACATGTATAAGGATGCACACTGTTGCATTATTAAAATAGCAGAAACAATGAGCTGTCTCTCTTGGGTGAGATACTGGAGTTTAATCAGGCAAGAAATTAGCATCTATTTGATGCATATTGATGTCTATCATATTATTTTCTGTAACTTTTTTGTATGTTTGAATTGTTTTCAATAAAAAACACTTCTTTTCCCCGGAGAATGGATGATGTTCTGCTTTTGAAGAGATGACAGGATAGTAAGGAATCACTAGGCAGAAATCTAAGGGAGAATTAGAACCCATAAAGGTGAATGGAGAGCTGAAGACAACTTTCCTTTGAGGGCATTTGCCAGTCCCATGGAATCTGAACTGAGGTTTCCCAAGCCTCCACAGGAGAGTCTCAGGAAATCAGGTCTACACGTGAAGGCTAACCTAGAACATAGACTTCCTGGGGCCCTTTCAGTCTAAACATTCTAGAATTTTATAAAGCTTGTGTACGTATTCCTTTGATGCTGCTGATTCAGGTGATTCAAGTACAGTTCCAATGCCATGAGAAATCCTGTTTTATACGAAGCATCTAGAAAAATCTTCCTTCAAATCATAATATTAGGGTTACAAAGGAGAAGTTTGATATTCTTGGAGTCGATACTCGGAGACATGAGTGGCTCGGCACAATTGGTTCAAAGGAGAAAAAATAAACTAAGAGACGGGATCTGACAGAAGCAGCACCTTCCTTTCTCTGTTAAGAAGGGAGGAAGGAAATCCTGCGATACATCTGTTTCTCATGGATTAGATTCAGTGCAAATGGAAGAATGCTGGGCTTTTATCTTTGAAAAATTGACCAATATTAAAAAGTAAATCAAAATTGAAAAACCTCCACCCTGTGTTTTGAATTCTATGAAGCAGGAAAAATGGTATCAAAGCAGAAACTTCCTTTAATGTGTCCCATGAGCAACACAAATATAAAACCGGAGGCCTAAATTAGGAAGCTATATCTCACTTAGGGGGGTTCAGATAAGTCCTTGCTCAAAAATGGCCTTCTTAACATACTAGAGTCTTAAATTAAGGCCTCCAAATGATGGGTTGAAAGCCACAACTGAATGCCAGGTGATTAAAAAAAAAAGTTAGAGTCTATAAAAACCCAAGCATAATTGGAGAGTTTAAAGACACTGACAACCTAGCTTACAACTCATGATCTCTTAGTCTGTGAAGGCAAATCATACTTCAAAAAAAGAAGTATATTTTAAGTTCTGAAGAAGACTAAGACATACATTTAAAAACTTGAGAATGTTAGTGCCAACTTGGATTGTCAAGTTCTTTAAACTTGTTCTGTATACTAAAGTTCTGTAAACTTTAGTTCCCTAAAAAAGTCCCACTAAAAGTCAACTTCATATTAAAGTCAACTTCGTATTCTGTGTAAGCAGATATTAGACATTGAGAACATGTATCCTATAACAAAACTGAAAGGCTCCAGACAATATAAAATATATTATGTAAATATCTTTTAAGAATAGGTTGTGTATTTTTCTACTAAATAATCAGTAAAACATATTGGTATTAAATATTTCCCTTGTCTGAAATTTCATCATAATTTATCAATATAGATGTCAAAATGGCTATTTTTATCCTGAAACAACATTACCAAATACAGAGGTTACCTAGTTTTCCTTCCTCCCAGCTCCCCATGACCCTAGCCTCCCCTCCTCCCTTTTCTTAGACACACACACACACACACACACACACAGACCCATACACACAATTGACTATCAAATCTAAATTCTTCCAAAATTCTCTGGAGCCATATTATATAACAAGGCAGAAATTTAGAGCAATTAAAGTATTAATTTTAAAAGGCCAAGAAATCCAGCCAAGTTTGAGGCTCCTAAATATGATGATGGAAATAGAAATGCAATGAATTTTGGCTAGTAGTTTCTGTAAGTAAATGTTTGGGATAAAAGGATTGAAGTTTCACTCTAGTGGATCCAACCCAGGTGAGAAAGTCTCAGAGGGGATCCTGAAATGATCTATGGAGAGGTTCACTCAAGTCTTGGTAGACAAAAGTTAGAGGAATGTCTGAGTCTGTTGTTTCTTACCAGTAGAGTCTAGTCTGTTAATACCATAAACGGCCTGGCTGTGAAACATCCAAAAGTGTCCATTGTTGCAGGAAAGAAGGCAGGAACAACATGGAACAATCACATGATAACCTACAATGTTCCCACTAAAAAGAGAAAGTAAATATTATTAGATACAAGGTACTATCAGACCATGTAAGCATTTTTATGTGCTAATGTAAACAGACAGACCATATAAAGATCTCATTTTCTCCTAACACCCTCCATTGCTGGGATCTTTGGGATGGGAGTTACTCTGATAATGGTTACAGTTCTACTGCCAAGTGGGAAAACAGTCTTTAAGTGAAATAAGAGTAACATATTCTGTTTCTTTGCTAGTATTGTTTATGCATTCCCCCTTCAGAAGCTAGTTTCTAAATGACATAAGGTTGTGATTTGTCCAAAATTGATGGGCTGTATAGACAAAATACATTAAATAAACTCAGACCTGTTGATAAAAGGTTTTTGCTCTCCCCAGGACTGTGGCAAGTTGGGTTCTTATATGTTGCAGGTCCATGCCAGCACCTAAAAACTGTTTCAACAGATGGAGGAGTAGGAAGACAGCATGAGCCCATGAAAACTGAACACAAGCTGCCTGATCTAATTTTAGTCTCAGTGTTTTTGAAGGAATTCAGAAATGAAGCAAATCCATAGCTTCTAGAGAAAGTTGCAAAAGTTTTTACTGTCTCCAGGGTTATCCTTCTGATTAGAAATAACTCGCTCTTCCATAGGTTTTTTTCCTATCTGGTCACTATTAAATAGAATGAATATACAGGGAACATTTTAGCTAGAAGTTTTTTTGGTTTTGTTTTTAATGACCACATGAACTGCTTACACCTTGAGTTGTAAAAATTCCTATTATAGCTTGTTCTTCCCCTGTGAGATGTGAGTCAGTCATTTTTGTGAGGCCCTACAAAAAATACTATAAAAGGTACCAGCCCACCTAAAACATGTCTTCTAATCATAATCGGCTTGAAAGGCAAACAAATGAAAACAAAAGATGTTCTTGGATTAGGACTGACAGTTATTTATAAGGCTATATTGCAAGAATAAATTCTACGGCTTTAATTACCACCTGTATTCATCCATTCATTCACTCATTCAGCTAATGTTTACAGAGCATCTGTTATGTGTCAGGTACTGTTCTAGGTGCTAGGAGTAAAGTCCTTGTTCTCATGGAGCTTTCTACTAGGGACACTTCAGATGATTCTGCTCCCTTGTTAAAACTCCTTCAATAGCTGTCCACTGGCCAAAATTGAAAACCCAAAGACCCTTCCTACCAAGGTTTAGATCTGTGCTACCCAAAACACGGCTATTGAGTACTTGAAATTTGGCTAGCGTGAATTGAAATGTGCTGAAAGTATAAAAATACACTAGGTTTCAAAGACTAAGAATAAAAAATAAGAATGTAAAATATTTCATTAATAATTTTTTATGTTGGTTATATGTTGAAATGACAATTTTTTGAATCTATTAGATTAAGTAAAATATACAATTAAAATTAATTTCACCTGTTTCTTTTCACTTTGTAAAATGTAGTTACTCGCAATTTTTAAATTACATATGTGGCTTGCACACATCTATTGGATGGTGCTGCTCTAGATTGTCTGGGTTCTGACTGCATCGTTAATCTACCCATACTACTCTCACCTGATGTTCACAATCTCTCAGCCACACTGGCCATTGTCTTTTCTATTCCTTGAACATGTTCTTCTTTGCCTTGGGTTCTCTGCCCTGGCTGTTCCCTCTGCCTAGAACATTCTTCCTCTGGCTCCTCCCTATCTCATCTTTTAGGATTCAACTCCAGTGTTACCTTCTCATGAGGAGGCTTCCCTGACCATGCTATCTAAAATAGCTCTTATCACTCTCTCAAGCTCTATTATTCTCTGTCATTTATTATTATTATTTCCTTTGGAGTACTTCCCACCCTATTTAAGATCTTATTTATTTATATATCTTACTGATCGATTGTCTTCCTACTGGAATATAATGTCCAAAGGCCTATGACTTTGCCTTCTTTATTGCCAGATTTCCAGCCTCTATAACAGTGACTCGCACATGGTAGGACCTCTGAGTTGTACTTTATAGTTTACTAAGCCTTTTAACATTCATAATTCACTTGATCTTTACAACAACTCTGTAACGTAAACACAAAAGATATTTTAATTTCTATCTTAAGAAGATACCTATCTATCTTAAGAAGATACCTGTCTTCTTAAGATATAAATTAAATAAGGAAACAGAGGTTCAGAGGTTTAGAGATTTAAGAAGTTTAGTCAAGATAACAAGAGAATAAGGGTAGGGCCAGGGCTCAAGCCTGATTTTTACGACTGTAAATCCAAGCGTTTTTTTTTTTTTTCCCTCTAAACTACATTGCCGTTTTCTGAAAGTTAAAGCAGATATTTGCTAATGCACTTTGAAAAATTGTAAAATCACATACAAAGGTAAAGTGTCATAAGACCCTTTTGAAAAACAGTTCTAAGTAACTAATGGTTTTTCAATGGTTCACTGCATGGGTGATAACCAGTGCTCGATGCAGCCCACTGAACCTTTCTCTGTGCTTCGGTGTCAACATCCATCTCCCAAACCCAGGGCTATTTGGAATATTGCCACACATTACCATTTTAGACATGCGATGTCCTTCAGTTTACATTTGCAAATTTCAGTGAAATAGCATCTTCCAATGAAGTCCACTGCACTGGAGAGGGAAAAGTGTAGAGATAGTCAAATGTACTGTTAAAAAAATGTTGTGCAAAACACATAACATAAAATTTACTAATTTAACCACTTTTAAGTGGACAGTTCATAAGTGTTAAGTGTATTCATATTTTTTGTGCAACAAATCTACAGCCTTTTTCATCTTGCAAAACTGAAAGTCTATACCCATTAAATAACAACTCCCCATTTCCCTCTTCCCCCAGCCCCTGGCAACCATCACTACTTTCTGTTTCTATGAATCTGACTACTTTAGATACCACAGATAAGTGGAATAATACAGTATTTGTCTTTTTGTGACTGGCTTATTTCACTTAGCATAATGTCCTCAAGGTCCATCCATGTTATAGCATGTGACAGGCAGGAGGATATCATTCCCTTTTAAGGCTGGATAATATTTCATTACATGCATGTACCACATTTTGTTTATTCATTCATTTGTTGAGAGACATTTGGGCTGCTTCTACCTCTTGATTATTGTGAATAATGCTGCTAAGAACATGGGTGTGCAAATATTTCTTCTAGATCTTGCATTAAATTCTTTTGGATATATACCCAAAAGTGGTATTGCTGGATCATATGGTAATTCTATTTTCAATTTTTTTGAGGAATCGCCACGCTATTTTCCATAGTAGTGGTACCATTTTACATTCCCACAACAGTGCACAGGGTTCCATTTTTTCATACCCTTGCCACAAAATGTACTTTTGATTGTGATTTAGCATGAATTTTGTAGGCTCAAAGAGCTGCAAGAGACTCTAAGAGAAACTGTAAGAAAACGATAGTGTATTTTGCAAGGGTAAGTTAATATTTGTGAGCTCACTATAAATATGACAAACCTTCTATTCAAAAAATCTTATGTGTTCATTGATTTGTATACATCTTAGCACATTAATCCATCACTATTATAACCCCTACATGGAAGAGAAGACAAGAGGAAAGACCTGATTGTACTCCAGACTCTGGTCTAACCTTTAACAATTCACATATCTGAGCTCTCCTTATGACTATTTTATACTTACCATAGCTATTGTAAAGACGAATGGGTTAATATTTAAAATTGTTGTTTCTGTATGTGCTACTAAAAAGAAAAGGCACTAGACAATAAATCACAGAAACTTTGCAGTAGTAGGTTCTAGATTTATTGTCTAGTGCTTTTTCTTTTTGCAACACATACACATGCACAGAGGTACTTATAATAACCCATTTATCTTTGCAATAAACGAGGGCCTTTGGCTTTGCCATTAGGCATGACTACACTTAACCCAATGAAGATAAGATTTCAAGGGAGGAAGAGTCCACAGCTCTGAGTATATTTAATTTTTTAAAAAGTTTCTATCATTATCATGAAATTCATTTTAAAGTATTCTGATTATTAGTGTGCCTTCTCTGGCCCTGTGTCCAAAGAACAGCTGTCCATGTGCATTTTGGATAATTTCTCTTTCACTTTAATGATAAAGTTTCAATGAACAGCAAAATCTTGAAAATCATGTAAAGGCACATATATGTTGACTATAGAAAGAGAAAGTACCTTTTAGAGCTAGAAAAAGGTATATTTGAGTCAAATAAAATGGCTATTTTTCCAAATAGGAAGCAAATTCTTAAGGACTCTACACCTAAAAGTGGGTAGTGACTGAAAACAGAATTTAAAAGGATTTGAGTATGCAAACCAATGCATAATATCTAAAGTAAGCTTTATGGGTGCTCCCTTGTTAAAACTCCTTCAATAGCTTTCCACTGACCAAAAATGAAAACCCAAAGACCTGTGCTATCCAAAACATGGTTATTGAGTACTTGAAATTTGGCTAGCCTGAATTGAAACGTGCTATTTGAGGGATAAGTCCTGTTTCATCCCATAAAAATCTATATGTCTCTCTCATTCAGAAAGAGAGAGAGAGGGAGATTATAAGAAGAGAATACTGAATTAGGTGGACAATGGATCTGAATCAGCATGCCAATTGCAAAAAATGGTAGAAAGCTAGGGAATGTTTTTTTGGAGTAAAACTTTAGTAACAAAAAATCAAAAACTTAAATGACCTCTCTTCTCCAACAGTACAGAAAATCTTGCTTGAATTACCTACCGTCTCAGTCATGTAATTGATCCAGTGAGAGGATGGTTGGGCAGGGCACAGTAGCCAGGGATTCAACTGAAAGGACCACATGACTATAATTGAACTGGAAGCATTACATCAGGACTGACCACTCTGGCTAAACCACAGACTTTGTCCAGACAGTCTGCCCCCTTAGTTAAACTCCAGGGGGATCATCAGACTGTTGGAAGTGGCTGGAACACCAAAATGATAACCTCCTTGTTGACTCACAGAGGTTCAAACCATACACTTTTCCCATCTAGTTAAGGCTACCGTTGCCCGCCACTAGCATGACTTACTTGGTAGGAGGGATGTCTGTAGAGAAAAGGTCTATTTCAGTGTCAGCCAGCAAAACAGCCTTCATTCCCCTAGAGCTGAGCACTTGTTTACAGAATTTGCAACACAGGATGGACACGCGCCGGTCATTGAAACTACAGCTGCTCGTAGACATGGCGTCCGGGGAAGGATGAGGTGCGGGACTTTGAAAATAGAGCAATACCCTCCCTAGTTTGATTCTCCCAAGCTAAAAATCAAATTGCGATGCCTCGATCTTTTCTAAGCCCGAAAATTGAGAAGGAAATGAGTTCTTTTCTGTTTTCCCGTGGGAGGGTAAAAGTAGTATTTATTGAGTAGAAACAGGGGAGAAGCAGCAGCCTTGGCTTTCTCTTTAACTTTCGGGGAAGGGAGAGGAGTTTGAAGTGGGGAGGAGGCAGGCTGCAAGGTGCCTCGGGAACTTCTCTAGTTTTCCCTTTCTCCAGTCTGAAGGATCCTCTGCTCTTTAGCTCCTGCTCCTTTTGCAATTCCCTTAGCTTCTCCCGTACAGGCTCTTTTATCTAAAGCTTCCCCCTTAAGCCCCTCCCTCGGAGCGCTCCAATTTCTCTCTCGGATCGCTGGCTAAGCGTCCCTACCCACGCGTCCTCTTTGGAAATCTTTCTCCTCTCCCCAGGATTCAGAAATCCACTCAGCTTTTCCCACCGGGCAATCCCGGGTGCTCCTTAATCCTCCCGCGACCCTCCTCCGCTCTGCTCTTTCGCGGGCCGCCCGCTTCACTTCTCTCCTGGCAGTCCCCAGCCCTCAGCGTGCGGGCTCTCGCGTCGTTCCTCTAGCGACTCCCTCCCCTCAGCTTTCCTTCGTGCCCCCCAACGTCCCCTCAAGTCTTTCCCGAGCGGCCGCTCCAGAGCTCGCGGTGGTGTTGGTGGGGCGGGGCAGAGGTCGCTTTGGGGGCTCCGTCGGCGTTGGTGTCTCTGCCACTGAACACGTCGCTTTTTGCTCCCTCTTCCCCTCTCTGCCTTTCCAACCGGCTGTCAGTTTGAATTGCCAGCGCTGCGCACCGATTGGGAGAACTAGAGTTCGCCCACGTCCCGCATTGGAAGGCTCGGGAGCCTGCCCCTGACGAGATCTTAGTGGCCAGGAGCTCTACGCCCCGCCCCAGTAACGGTGCCTAGATAAATACGGCTTGTTGGTTGGCTGAGCTTGGCCCCTCCTCCGATCTCATTGGTCGGCTCCGGGAGGTTGGGGCGAACCCTACTCCCGCCCCAGTGAAAGAGGCAAGGCACGCCCTTCGCACTTCTCATTGGAAGACGTTCTACAGTCCCCGCCGTTCTCTACTCTTTATTGGCTAAAATTCTCCGCAACGCCCCTCCTCACTACCCCGGTCCAATTGGTCGTGCCTTCTCTCAGAAGTATGTGTTTGGCTGTTGGTTCTATCTTAATCCCGCCCATCAGTTCTACTTTGGGGTTCGGCAACCCGAGGAGGAGCTTACTCTGTGACCACGCCTCGGTAGTGCTAGTCACACCTCCAAGTTTCGCCAGCCCCTCCTCCTCATTCCTAGCCTCTTGGGATCACCTATTCCTATTGGCTACAGGCCCCATCGGTCGATAGAAAGCGGGCGGTGATTGGCAAGGGGGTGGGCTCTGCTTCCCGGCGGGGTCCTGCGGAGTTGGCGGAGGCTCCTCAGGGGACTGGGGGACCGATCTGCGTAGACGCGGGTGGCGGGGAAGAGAGGGGAGGAGAGCTCTGAGTGGGAAGCGGAGCCGGGGGCCCGGGACCCGTCGCGTCAGAGCCAGGTAAAGGCTCCTTCCCTCTCCCCTTTCTTCTTCCCCGCCGCGGAGCTGGAGCCCTGACTGAACAAATCCGGGCAGAGGCGGGAAGGAGAGGGCGCGGATGCTGCTTTCGGCGTCGCCTTAGCGTTGCCGCCCGAAATCCCTCAGACCGCCTCCCTCCTGACCCACTCCCAATCTCCCAGTACAGCCCAAATACTTCTTTAGGACTGCATCTCCGCCCTTTACCGTACTGCCTGGGACTCTGCCTTGGCTCACATGCCGCCGCGCAGTCCGCACCCAGCCCCCTCCCCAGGTCCTCTGCACACTGGCAGCCTTGGTCCACCTTTGGGCAACCGTCGTTGGCATCACCCGTAACCATCGGCTGCTCTCTTCCTCTGTCTCCAAGTCCTGGCAGACAGGCGGGTTACAGCCCTGGACCCAGAAGGAGGGGTGTTCCGCACTGCTTCCGGGGCTCTTCCCCTGCCCCAGCCCCCGGCCCGCCCGGAATGGCTCCTCTTCACGCGCTCCCGTTCCCAGACCTATATCTGGGTCCCCAAAGTTGCTAATATCCTAGTACTTCATGTAACATCGCGGCCCACGATAGTCTCCTAACTTCCCCCTCACCCCCAAGGTAATCGTCCCTTTGCCCTCTCCTCGCCTATCAAGCGTGTGCAGAAGCTCCAGTTATCCTCGGTTCCCGTGCAGCCTCAGGACCCCACCTCTCACCCCCCTCCCCGCTTCCTGCCTGTCTGAACCACCACGCCGCTTCTTCTGCTCCCTGTTCCTCCCTCGGTGCGGCCCTTTCTCCAGGCGCGGGAAGTGGGAGACTCCCGGCGCGGAAAGGGAAAGGGGCGGCCAAGGAGGGAGGGTCGCCGCTGCGGCGCGTCCGGGAGCGAGACGCCCGGCTCTGCACTCCCGTCCCAGTCCCTCCCACCTCCTGGGCCTGGGTCGGAGCGGGATCTCCTCGGGTACCTCCTGGTGCGAGGAGCTGGGACTGCGACCCTCAACGACCTTCCCCCAACCCCCAGCCGGGGATTGGGTGCGGTATCTGGGATCTCTGGGCGTGGGTGACCAATTGGGGATGGCTTGAGAGGCGGTGGCTGCCTTCCTCCCCCCCCGCCCCCCACCCCCCGCCTTCCCGGTTTTCCCGACTCCGACCCTCGCCTCTAACCCGTTTCCTGCTTCTGCCGACCACATTGTTTTCCTGGATGTGTCCCGTGCCGAGCAGGCTTTTTCCTGCAGAGCACTCCCCCCTCACCCGCCAACATTTTGCTGCCAAGAGAAGCTAGTAACCAAAAACAAAACAACTGGGAGGAGGGGCGGAGGGGAAGAAAAGTTGTGCCCTGGTGGCTTGTCCCTCCCCGGCTTTGATCCCCTTTTAAGTCAAGGGAGTTGCCCCAGCCGGGGGTCGGGGGCCGTATCGTAGGCAGGGCCGGGAGGGTTCCCTCCGGTAGCCGCTGCCCAGCGCTGGCAAGGTTCGGGAGGTCGCCGAGGTGCCGCAGTCCCCGCCCGGAGCCCCGCGTTCCCGCCGCTAGTCCCCACCCCAAGACCTCGAAGGCGGCTGCTCCAAAGTGTTTTCTTTCAGCCTTAAAACAAAATCCGGAGGGAGCTTCCTTCCTCCCCACCTCGCTGCGCCGGGCTCTGCGGGCCGGGCGGCGTTTGGCTAAGATGAATGGGCCCAGGCCAGCCTGGAAACGGCTTCCCTTACCCCACCCCCGCATCGATTAGGATCTGCGCTGGGGCTGATCGCCCCCTCCTCTTTTCCCTGCATTTACAGGCAAGTGAACCGGAGCAAACGACTTCCGATCCAGTCTGCGCTGCTGCGGCTCCCGTTTGGGATTTGATTTGCAGCATCTTCGAGGCTGTGCAACAAAAAACCGCGAAGCACGCCCAGCCCTCCCCCGGCACCCCGATACGCACCCACTCCCTCCCGGGGACCCAGCTGGGCGAGTCCACATCCCCGCGCTCCCCACACCATGTTGTGCGGAAGGACTTCCACTCCCCGCCTGTGTCGTTGATGTCAGACCCCAGGCCAGCCTCCGGGCGCTGCAGTTCTCCCGGCTAATGCTAAGGCTGCGGCTTGGGCTCTAGCACAGGAACCAACCGCCGCCGCGCCGGCCCCAGCGCCCACCGTCTGCATGTGTCCGCCGTAGCCGCCTGCCCAGCCCGCAGCCCGCGCTCCCCGGAGCGCTGGAGACCACCGCGGGGGGCCCCTTCTGCCCTTGGGAGAAGCGATCTTGGAGGTATTGATTTCGGTGGTTGGATTTTTCCCGTGGATTTATCAATTCACAATTCGAATTTGGAAGAAAGAAGGAAAACATGACGTCTCCAGCCAAATTCAAAAAGGATAAGGAGATTATAGCAGAGTACGATACTCAGGTCAAAGGTAAGGGCTTTGAAAAATAGCATAATGCATATTCTCTGTAGACCATTGAGACATGGATTTCCACCCTGATTTGCAAGATGTTCATTTCTTTGGGTGGAGCAGGTGGGGGCAGGCTGACCCCAGAGGTGGTTTCATATGTGGGTCTGAGCCTCCGAGGGATTGGCCATGCCAGGGGCCACAGGCTCTGGAAAGGAATTTTCGGAGTGGGCTTTAGATTTGTCTGTAGGGCTGGCCATTATTTTGGCAGTCCTTTGACCCAGGCTAAATAGGATGGGGGGAGGGGCAGGAGGTTCTTGGAGAGAGAAGGGCGGCAATTTGCCTCTGGGTGTCTGGGTCAGATTTCCTTGAAGGACAACTGAAATCTGACAGGTGTTTGGGAATTTATTTCAGAGGTTGAAGAGGAGTCCAGGCAGAGAAAGGCAACCTTGAGAAGGTGTACCATTTGGAGAGCCCTGGGAGAGGCGGGGTTTTTTTCTGATGCACTATATCAAAACATGACATTTGCTATGGCATAAGGCACAGAAAGTCTGTGGCCACCTTGGGTGCACCTTGTACCTACCTGGTCTTTGGTTGTCTGCATTCAGAGATCGGAGAACAGAAAGAATAAGGTCACTCACACCCGGTCTCCGCCCTCACCTAAACCTGAATGGAGTTGGGTTGTTGCTGGGTGGTGCTGAGTCTGGAGAATGGGAAGACATAATTGTTTAACCCTTCTGTGTTGTCCTCTGCTCCAGAATACATGCTTTTAAAGGCCTGCTTACCTCTCTGCAAAAATATGAGGGGTAAAGCAAAATGTGGACCTAGAGAAAGCAAGTGACCTGCCAGCACATCTAGTCTACTGCCTGACTTGGCGCATGAATCAAAACCCCTTCCCAGATAGCCTTTTTTAACCAGCAATTCCCATAGAAGGGGTTCCCGCCTGTTAAAGAGCCCCGGCATATGGTTATGCAAGGCACCGTCCCTTCTTGGCCAGTCACTGGAAAGAGCCATGTGGCTCTAGCCCACTGAGACTTCAGCTGGGTAGTGGGAGAGGTGGGTGGCCTTGAATGTTACACCACATGGTTGGAGCTCTGGGTTTTCCTTTGTTTCGGAGTACAGAGGGAGGGGCCCCTCCTTCTTTCCCTGCACCAATGTGAGAAGACCTTTTCCTATCCTAGAGGACTTGGGAAGGGCCATGCCTCCCCTCTAATGATTGCGGGGGGTGCGAGTAGGGCTAGAGTTTGAAATGGGAAGCTGCTTTATCTCTTGGAAGGTTGGAAGGTAGTTTGAAGTCCCCACTGTGCCTGTAGGATCTTTTTAATGTCATCAGCTTGGTCAATGCTGGAGGTGCCCTGAGGGACCTTCTATCCACTGGGCTGCAAATATTGGTGGGTTTATTGCAGAGATGGGGGAGTTGACTGATGGATAGCTTCAGTTGAACTGGGATTGGGAGAGGTGTGGTTGTGAGGTATAACTGAGGTCTTGGCCTCTTGTCACTGCTCATAATCTGGGCCTCTTTTTGTAAACAATAAGCCACTGGCCTCGGTGTCCTGTCCAGATGCACTGCAGTTTGCTGCTGGAATCCCCCCTGCAGTTTTAACCAGATATGTCATTCTTTTTTTTTTTTTTAATACATCCTATTCTTAACTGTTGCCATAGGGAGCGTTAATAACTTTGACTTTCCCAGATTTCTCTCCAGAAGCACGCCATTTGACTAAGGTGCAAAGTGACTTTGCATGTTTATTTTTTGGAAGGTTCGGGACTGATAGGTGTTAATAGAACTGTATCTGCTGATTCTGTATTGGTGAAGGATTTCTCACAAGTGTCTCAATTAAATACTTTGTGTATTTACAAACATTACTCATTGACATGATGTAATGCAGTTGACTATTTGGGGTTTCTCTTCACCCTTGCCACAAGCAGGGGACTCTTTTGATTTGCACTGATATTTTTGCATTAACACTATTCAGGATCGTAGAATTTTATAGGTGGCCGAGCATGATGTCTTACTCAGAGAAGGTGCCCAATGAATGCTTAAGAGACTGATTTGAATGGTTTAGTCCCTCATTTACAGCTGAGGGGAGTATAGAGAAATAAAGAGGCTTGTCCAAGGTCACACAGCTAGGTGGTGGTAGATCTGAAACTAGAAACAGGTTACTGACTCCCAATTCTCTATTCTATTCTATTCATATTTATTATGATACATCATTTGACCAGAGTAGGGAAAAAAAAAACTCAAGAAGCCAAAGTCTGACAATGGATACTAGTAGTAATAGTGATAATAATAGATTACATTTTGGGTGGTCATTATGTTCCATCCTGTCCCAAGTGCTTTATAAGAATTGTCTCATTTAATCTTCACTTAAAACGTGAATATTACTTCATCCTCTATTCACTGCATGAAGAAACTGAGGCTTAGAGAGGATAAAGAAGCCCTCCCAAGGTCACACAGCCAAACCACAGCAGGTGGACTCCACTTCTTTATTCATCAACTAGTTACTGAGTGCCTTCAATGGGTTCTGGGGACTGATGATGTAGCAGTGAACAAGAAAAAGTCCTCTCCCTCATGAAGCTTGCATTCTAGAGTCTGTGTTCTCCATGGAAGATCATAGAACTTGGAGACAAAGGACCCAGGTTCTGGATTGGCTCTGCTCCCCTGCTAGCTGGAAGCCCTTGGTCAGATTTATGATGTTTCAGTTTTTTATGTGTTGTGTGGGACTCATAGTGCTGCCAGTCTTACCTCTCTTATAGATGCCAAGATAAAAAAGAAAATTGCTTTTTTGGTCTGGTGGTTAAGAGCGCACGTTTTTGAGTCAAAGGGATCCAGGTTTAAATCTCAGCGCTGTCACTCGCTTGCCTCGCTCCTTGGGCAGGTTACCTGACTTGTCCAAGCCTCGGGATCCTAACCTGGAAAATAGGCAGCATAATATGTGTTTCCTAAGGTCATTGTGAGGATTCAATGAGATAGTATATCAAAATCATTTAGCACAGTGTCTGGCACTTGTAAATGCTCAATAATAGTAAGGTCTGCTGAAATGGGATGACCATTAAGGCCACATTGCCTTTTCACTCCCAAAGTGCCAGTTATAATGATAGGAAACAAGTCTAGGATGAAACTTGAGTTCTAGTTTAAGTTCCTCCAGTAGTAGTGAAAGGTATCTTGGTTTAGTCACTTAAACCCTCTAGAACTCAGTTTCCCATTCTGTAAAGTGAACAGGTAAACTGTCTAATTGTTGGCCGCTGTTGTTCTATATGTCTCTGACCAGAGTCCTGGGTCTTGCTTTTCAGTCAGAATGGTTTGAATCAAGGGGACCCTTAATGGACTTTGGGGGACGCTGTCTATCCTGTGGTTTTGGGTCCCTTTAAACCATCTGCTTGCGTGTGCCCTGAGGGACTTCTGAGACTGCAGCCCCAACCCTACCCCAGTGTGGTTTTATGAGGGGCGTGACTCCTTAGTCTGCCTTGGAGCCGACTTCTTAAAAACCATCATTGTTTCTGGTTTGTGGGTGTTCAGATTCCTTTGAAAGTTCATGCCTTTCAATCTCTGACTCGAAAGCAATAATACTCTTCGTATTTGTACATGGGCTCAATTTACAAAGTGCTTCATATACATTCATCTCTGCAAATTCTTGACAGATTCATGGTCAGATTCATCGTCATAACCTGAGGCCTTTTGGCCTCTAGTTAGTTAGCTTCTTTTGGGATTGGAGCAGCAAAAGGTGGTAAGGTGCAGGGCATAACCATCACAAGAGGTGATAATCTAGCTGGCATTTGGATGAGTTCACATCACAGCAAACCCTCCCAGCTATTGTCCTGTCTTTGTTCAAGGCTACCTTTCCTGTACCCTCTACACACCTTGAGTTTTTACTGTCCCCCAGAAAACTTGAGATTGACAGTTAATGCAAATATTCTAGGAGGAATCATCTGAAACAGAGTGGCACTGTGTGCTGAGCCGTCAAATTCTCTTTCTTGAGAACATTAGGGGTCTTGTCTTTTTTTTTTTAATGTCTTAGAAGAACAGTGTGTGAGCACCACAGAGCTGAGAAGTGAAATTTTGTAATTTCCATCTGGAGCATTTTGATAGAAAAGCCTTTGCCTGGAACAGTTTAACCCTTTCAGGACCCTTTCAGAGCAGGAGATGAAATTTAAAACTTTAGACATATTGTGTGTGCACACACACACTTGGGAATGCGGATTGCTGATATTTAAACAAGCTTGTTCCCCGGGGAGGTGTGAGCGGTTCTTCACTCCTGCCAGCAAAGGTCTTCTCCGAAGCTTCTTTCCTCCCAGCCCCCATTCCTCAAGGGAGCTTTAAATATAATCAGTTTGTGAAAAGCTGCAGTAAAACATCTCATTGGAATCCCCAAGCAGATGCTATCATCTTCCTGCGAGATGATGGAAGGCACCTCTTCCTTTGCTCAGGGAAAATAGGACTCTAAGTAAGGTGAGCTCCTGGAAGAAAATGAAGCTCTTGGAAAAATTAAAGTACTGTACTCTGTATCTCCAAGTTAAAAGGCCCTGGAGGAAGGTGGTGGGCAAGGATCTGGGCATGCTGTGCGCTGTGCAAAGTAGCAATGGTTTAGAAACAAGGTTTGTGAGGAGTCCTTAACTTTTCCAATTTCAGGCATTCTCTTGGGGAATGGGAACAGAAATTTCCTTTGGAGAAGCCCATCTGGTAATTATGCACCACACAGGTTGACAGCCCAGACAAGCCCTAATCATTTCTCTGTTTTGAAGTTTACAGGGTCTGACCTGGCCCTGATATGTAGGGTCCACACCCTTTTAAAATCAGCAGGTGCTCAGCCCCTGACTCCTAAACTCCCACTGTTCACTCTAGATAAACGTGGGCTGCTGGTGGCACCTGTAGGGTTCTCCTTCCAGAAGAGAGGTTTTCTTCATGGGAATTGTGATTACTTTAGATCCTAGACCTCTGAGGGCTTTGTTAGGAAAATATGATGTCATGTTGTAGGGAAAAAGAAGTTGATATCTCTACTGGTAATACAATTCAAGTGAATAGTTTTAACTGGTCAGCTACAGAATTGGACTTTTGGGGAATCTGGGAGAGTTACCTTCAAAGTTGTTTGATTTAAAAATAAGTAATGAGAGCACTTAAAAATGTCTTTGAAAATTACAAAATAACACCGTTACTGATTTTACAATAATGTGTAGGAACTCTCATCTCTCTCTCTCTTTAATTGTGGTAAAATACACATAACATAAAATTTATCATCTTAATCATTCTTAAGTGTACTGTTCAGTGGCATTAATTACATTCACATTGTTGTGTAACCATCACCACCATCATTCCACAGAACTCTTCATTTTGCAGAGTTGAAACTCTGTACCCATTAAACAATAGCTGCCCCCTGCCCCCATTTGACAACTCTAGGTACCTCATATAAGTGGAATCATACAGTAGTTGTCCTTTTGTGACTGGCTTATTTCACTTAGCATAATGTCTTAAACGTTCATCCAGGATGTAGCATGTGTCAGAATTTCCTTCCTTTTTAAGGACATTATATGTATAATCCACGTTTTGTTTATCCATTCATCCATCCATGGACACTTGGGTTGTTTCTACCTTTTGGTTATTGCAAATAATGCTGCCATGAACATAGGTATATTCCTATTTTTTTTAAATGTCCTCTACACCAAAGTTTTACAGGCCTGTGTATACATTTCTATATAATCACCTGTCCTCATTAAATTTTTAGAATTAACCTTTAAATATACATATTTTCATATTATGAGTATATATTTATGTTGGTAGTATAAGCATTGTATATTAATTTTATACCTTTTAATAATTACATGAATGACTAAACTTTTATTGTATTTTTAACAGCTTTACTGAGGTTTAACTGACATATAATAAACCTCACATGTTTGAGGTATACATTTGATAAGTTTTGGCATGTTGTCTACCTGTGAAAACATCACAATCAAGATAAGTGAATGAAACCATCACAAAGTTTCTTCATCATAATGTGTTAATAAATGAGTAAGATAATACTGCATTATAGAAATGACATTAGGTTAAAAACAAATAAGTATAAGCCAGATATTACCAAGTTTTAAATAATGATCCAAGCCACCCAGATTGGTCCCTGGAAAATTTATTTAACCTTAGTAAATAAAAATAAACAATCTCCCAGGGAAGTTGTGTTAATAATTGTGTCTCAGCTAGTACCCTGTTTAGGAGAGAGGGTACAGGATAGGGGAAGAAAGAAAAGAAAAAAATCTTGGATACGTTACAAGTTGAAGAGTGACAGTATCTATTTTCCTATAGTCCTTGCTTGAACTAGTCCCCTGGGCCTCAGGCCTCTTCTGAAACTGGTCACAAGTGAGCCAGATGCCAAGGGGAGGGGCTGGGGGCTCCCATGGGAGATCTGCTCAAGTGTTATGAATATGGCTTCTTTCCTCTAATGATTGATTCCCTATCGTCTGTTGAATAGAGACCAACTTTCCAAGGTGAATATTACTTGGTCTTCAATCTGGCTGCAACCTATCATGTCAACCATACTTTTTCATTTTACTTTAAAAGGACTGGAGGGCTATCTGCACTATTTGACATTCTTTATTTTTTATTTTTTTTTGGTCACACCACGTGGCTTGCGGGATCTTAGTTCCCCAATTAGGGATTGAACCTGGGCCCTCAGCAGTGAAAGTGCAGAGTCCTAACCACTGGACCACCAGGGAATTCCCTATTTGCCATTCTTTAGACGCATATACTATTAACTAATATTTTGCTGTTTGTTTGGGGCTTAATGTACTAGGCATTATGCTAAATACTCTACATAAATTATTTCATAATTCTTACACCAATTATAGGAGGAATATATTGTTATTCTCCCATTTTGCTGATGAAGAAAGTGAGGTGTAGGAGATTCAGCGACTCACCCAGAGGCTGCAGCTAGTGAATGAGCAGGAATTAGAACCTCGGCCATCACCAGAGTCTTAAGTTCTGAGCACTGTTCATGAAATCCCTCTTTCTCCCTGCCCAGCCCCACATCTCCACCTACTGAGATCTCACCCTTCTAGTAAAGCTCAACTTTTCTGGGATGCCTTCCTTGGTCACACTGATCAGAAATGACCCTTCTCTCTAGTTCATTCACATAGCGCTATGGCATTGATCTTGTACTGCCTTAGGTTTTAAATATTTGTCTTTTAGTCTTCTCTCTACTGCTAGACTTCTGGTAGGAATGGTTTGAGGTTCTGTAGTGCAGTGCAGTGCACTGCAAAGAGTGTAGGCTTTGGAAGTAGCCCTCAGTTGGAATCTTGTCAATATCACCTCCTTGCTGTATATCCTTGCTCACTCAACTTCTCTTCTGTGACACAGAGATAAGACCAACCTTGCCGGTTTATTGTGAATGTGTGTAAAATGCTAGCTCCATGTATGGCAAGTATTAAATGCTAAATAAGTAACTCTTACTATGGGGGGGCCCCTTCAGATAGTAAACATGTCTAGAATAGTGTTGTAGCCTAAATGGTGGCTCTTAGTAAATATATACTGGCTGTAATGATGAATGCATAAATGAATGACCTGGACTACTACAAATAATTTTTTTAGAAGTAGTTTCTAAATTTGATCTTGATAATATATCTTGCATAATACCACCAAAGTGATTTTTTAAAAAACCAAACTTATCGTTCTGCTAAGGTCATAGCATAGACTGTTTACATCCATCACTTCCCAATTACCTTGATCACATTTTTTACCACTAGAAGGCTAAACTGCCTCTCGTTCCCTTACTGCATTATGTTATTTCATGCTTCATGCTTTATCCATGCTGTGTCTTCTGTTTGGAATGGGTCCTTTTCCTTGAACCTGGAAAACTTATCCTTTAAAACCCAGCTCAGATGTCACCACCTCCAGGAAGTCTTCCCTGCTTATCCCTACTCTCTGCATAGTGACCTTGTGCAAGATCCCAAGCAGGATTCCTTAGCATCTCTGCACAGGGTTAATCAGCCCACCCTCAGCATCTCCTCAGCAGTGTCTTTGTGCTTATTTGTATATTGCACTCATCATATTACATTGTAATCTCTTCATTTACACCTCATTATTTATAAGTAGCTGAGTACCTGGGGGATGGAATTGTCTTTTATTCATTTCCATGCGTCCAGCTTCTGGCATGGAAATGAATAAATACTTATAAATTGAATGTGAACCTTTTCTGAGTTGAGGTTGGATTTGACAATGCCAGGATGCCTTGCTTCTGCATTTCTCCTCCTACTCCAATAACAAGACTTCTCCTTATGTTAATGTTATTTGAAATTCAAAGTAGATTAAGCATTGTGAATATTATCATCATACAGGGACAAGTACAAACTATGTCGCGCTGTGGAGGTTCCCCAATGGTGTTAAGTTTTTCCTTATTTACTACCCCCTCTGCCCCTTTAAAATCATTGCCCTAGAGCTATACTTGAGTTCTTCAATCATGTCTTTCCTTAAAATTCAAGGAAAATATTAACTCTGAAATTCGAAAGAGTTTAAAACAAAAGTAAGGTTTTTCTGTAATTGAAGCAAAACACATTCTACATTTGTCCAGGATTTATTCATCATTTAAAACAGATATTCCAGGTCTAAATTTGAGAAAGTTTAGGTCTGTTTTGACCAGGAGTTAAAACAGAGTTGACCTGAAGAAGAACTGCTGGGATACTTTTTCGAGGCATGGTTTTGGAGAGAGCTATTGCCTTATTAGAAACAGCTACATGGTCTATGGTAAAAGGGAAAGAAACGTCCAAAGTGCCCAACAGAAAAACTCTCCCCGCTGGTTTTTCTAGTCATTTGGTATTAAGTAGCCTTGACTTTATTTATACATTGTGAACGAAGGGTTCTGAACTTGAAATATACATTCATGAGGAAGGAAGAGCAGCTGGGGAGTGCACCTCCTCCATTTCTATGAGTATTTTAGGATGCCATCTGTTAGGGAGAAGGCAGAGCCTTTTTTTTTTTAACCTTTTCTTCTAAAAATGCACTAATCAGTGGGCAGGTGACCCAAAAGGCATCATGAAAGTTGGGACCTTGTCTTTGCTGCCTGAGCCCAGATTCTGCCTTTCAAATCATAGTAGGGTCTGAGTGCTCACCCTGGAGAAGGTGACCTCACCAGCCATGGGCTCCACAGGAAGACAAAGCACAGAAAACAAAGGTATCCAGGAGCGTGAGCTGGCCAAGACATGATATGCCTGGAGCTTTAAGAAATACATCCTGTTTCTGAAGAGTTGGCACCAATTTCTCCAAACGTTGAAACCCCTTGGAGATCTGCTCCTTTTTCCCACTAGTCTTTTTCTTGTGTTTATTTATTTATTTTAGGGGGGTGAGGGTAATTGGGCCAGATCTTGTCAGATGAGTAAACTGCTCTTTGGGAAAGCATCTTGACTGAGATATCTATTTTGGAGCAATACTTCTTTGGGTCCATAACAAACTGAACTACAGGGCAGCATGGTTCCCTGGGAAAGAGTGCTGGATTTGGAGTCAGAAAGCCTTGGTTCTAGTTTGGCTTTGCCATTTACAACTGTGATTTTGGGGGTAACTCACCTCAGGTCTCAAAATTCCTTGTTTGTTTCCTCATCTGTAAAATCGGGACAACAATTCTTGGCCCTGGCTAATGGTGATGGTGATTATGATGAAGATGGCTAGCATTTAGTGAGTACTTCTTATGTCTAAATTGTGTTTGAAGTGCTTTACGTGTAGTCTTAACTCATGAATCTCCCAACAGCCCTATGAGGTAGCTACTATTATTATCCCCAGTTGACAGATGAGAAACAGGGAGGTTAAATAACTTACTCCAAAGCACACAGCTAGTAAGTGATGAAGGCAGAGTGGGAAACCAGGCCCACTCAACATTGTTGTGAGGCTCCAATGAAATAATTCATTTGAAATGCCTTTGAAACTGTGAAATGCTGTGGACATTTAGTTGATTGTTCTCATTTCCTAGTATCTTGATGCTAAAAGGAGTTCTAAATGCAGTGTTCTAAATGTCTTCCTAGTATGTACCTATTTGATCTGCCTATGCCTTGGTTTTCTCATCTAGGAAAGTGGGGTTAAATTAGAAAATTTCTAAGGCCCACCGCAGCTTTCATGGTTCATTAGTTTTGCTTATTTAAGATATTGAAGGTAACAGTTTTGCCCCTATTTCGCAGGCACACTTGTAAGTACAAAACCCGTTGTATTGTCTGAATGACACTCTCCCCAGCCCCAGGGCTTGCCATGTCTGTGTGGCTGCTGCACACATGGAGCGTGGACCCCTGTGGTGGCACAGTGGCAGCTGCTCTGGAGAGCATCTGAAGTGACACTTGGTTAGGTGTCACTATCTGATAGAAAGGTGAGCCTCACAGCTGGGGAAATTGAGGTGAGGGATAGTTACTTGATTAACCTAGAGGTGGACTTGTGACTGGGTTACTAGGGACAATAAATGCTTTAATCAGGATAAATATATTAAACCTAGGACTTCCAGTAAGCTCAGAGACTTACAGAGTGAGAAAATTCTCCCCTGATACTGGTGTATATGGTTTTCCTCATCAATGGTCATGGGCCAGAGGTGGAACTTGTGTTAACGCTGGGTATTATAGAAATTTATGTTGTGTGCAGAACTTGAGTTTAAAAGAAAAAGAAAATGGAAGTTGGGTGATTGTCTTAAATTAAAATTATGGAATAAGGAAGTAGGAGGTTTTTAATCCCTGACATCTGGTCTGGGACAAACTGGGCGGAGGTGGCATGGATGTGGAACTGGGTAGGGTTAATCTAGACATCTGGGCTGTGGGGTAAGTGACTTCAGGCTCTCCCAGGATGTAGGATGGCCTCTTGCCTCTTATATTCCTCTCCATGTGTTAGGCCCTTTGTCAACTAAGGGATTTCTTTGTGGATTGTGATGAGGTATGCTGTAATATGGAGTGGAAGTGTTCCACGTTTGTGTTTGTTTTCTTTCCACCTAATGAATAGGCTAAGTAACAGTCTGTCGTTTTAAAATGAGTACCATTAATAATGATGACAGCTCATATTTTTATCAGTACAGCATTTAAAAAATATCATTCACAGGGAGGGAAGGAGGGCTGTAGGGCCATGGAGGACTAGCTATGTCATGTTGGACAAGTCCTTCCACTTTTGGGATTCTCAGCTTCTCAGCTAGAAAGTAGAAAGATGGATTACTAGTTCCTTGCTTCGTCATTTTTAGGACATACGATCCAAAATGGTTATCTTCAAGTGAGTTGACACATAGAGTTTACATGTTCATAATTGTCCTAAGAGAAGGGTAGAAACCATAGAACAGATACTGTAGGTTCTTCCTACTCATCTCTCCTACTCCTGGTTTAAGATTTCATCTTTTTTTAAATTTTATTTAATTTATTGGAGTATAATTGATTCACAATGTTGTGTTAGTTTCAGGTGTACAGCAAAGTGATTCAGTTATACATATATATATATATTCATTCTTTTTCAGATTCTTTTCTCATATAGGTTATTACAGAATACTGAGTAGAGTTCCCTGTGCTATACAGTAGGTCCTTGTTGATTATCTATTTTATATATAGTACTGTGTATATGTTAATCCCAAACTCCTAATTTATTCCTCCCTACCACGTTTCCCCTTTGGTGACCATAAGTTTGTTTTCGAAATCTGTGAGTCTGTTGCTGTTTTGTAAATAAGTTCATTTATATCATTTTTAAAAATTAGATTCCACATGTTAGTTTAAGTTTTCATCTTTAAATGACATTAGTAAGCTTTGTGTTTTAGATGTCCTTGGAGTCAGTTGTGCTGTATCTCTTGATCTCTCTTATTTATTCAGTGATTTGTGGTGATGTAAGTTATCTCAACGCTTTGCTGTCAGCAGTTTTAAACAAACATTGAAGCATTTTGGGTAGATGATATCTGTTGATTTGATTAATGAGGTTCTTGATCTGGATATTTTAAGACCAGTGACAATACAATTTTAAAACACCTAGTACCCTTTAAAACTACAGTAGTGTTCCCACTGCCAAAGCCTGAAATCGATCGATACCAGTTAGTTCTTTCTGACAGTACATGTGTGCATGTGAGCTTTCTTTCCCTCTTGGGCCAGGGAGCAGGGCTGCCAGTCCAGAAATGCTAGCTCTTCCGGATTCAGCAGCAAAAAGAGTTCATCATTATCCAGGCAGAAACAAACCTCCCAAGTTTTTAACCTTCCGTTACCTAAAGTCTTCTCCTTGTTCCTCACAGAAGATGAGGCACTCCTGAGCACAGGCGTGCGCGTGCACATATACGTGCACACACACACTCTCACAAAACTTAATGTAAAACGATCTCATGTTTATGAGAGCTGGAATTACTTGTGTTCTGCAGGCTCAGTGGGCATGATGTGAAAGCAGGGCTATTTGGCCTGTGGAGATTGCAGATAAGACCATGATATGTAATTGAATAAGAATTTGAAAAATTATCCGATAACATTAGGAGCAGCAAAGCACTCGCTCGTGGTTTTTTTTTTTTTTTTTTTTAAATGCTTGAGAACTATTTGGAGGAGGAGTAAGGAGCTGCTAGCATTGTTTTCAGGGTGTGGGAACCCCCTCCCCACCCCATGAGCCAAATCTGTTTGCCCAGACAGAGTGTGAGGTCTCTGAGAGATCCCAACAGATCATTTAGTATATTCTTCTGCCCCCGGCAATTCTTCAGTCTAATCATGTCAGGAAAAGGGCTGTCAGCTAACCTTTAAAATCTTTTCCAGAAGAGTACACTGTAGCCTACCTTTCCATCTTGTTCCAGTGACCCAAACTATAAATGGTCAGTTCTTTCATTTGTGGAGCTTGAAACAGGATAAAAAAGGAGGCCTGATGAACTGAACTTACGTTTTTGCTACTGCCGCCACTCCCTCTGTACAGACCTTTGCTTCATCTGGGTTCTCAGTGGCTCAGGGAAGGAGGAGGTAATTGATGAAACTTTCAAGGCGTAGCCTCATGGCTGCTGGGGTGTTCTTCTTCCCAGTATCCTCCCTTCCCCACTGCCACCAGTTTTGGTTCATCTGGTATTGAACGAGGAAATCATGAGCTAATTTCAATCCAGCACCCATTTATTGAACACCTACTATGTGCTTGTTATGTGCTGGGTTGTGGGCATCTAGAGGTACATAACAAGGTTTTGGTTTTCAAGGAGCTACAGCCTATTAAAAGGAATGGACAGGTTACACAAATACAGTGACAGGGCCACAGTGGAGGGATATAGAAGGCCCAGAAGGGAGAGAATAGTCTGACAATGATTAACATTGATGAGGCTGGTGGAGGAGGAGGATAGTGATTGCCTCTTGGTATTAATAGAGCACTTGACAGTCTGAGAAGTGTCTTTCCATACTTTATCTCATTTAACCTATGACTGGCACGACAACAGGGCAGTGTGATTTCAGGCAGTTTTGGTCTTTGTTTTCTGGGCTTTTTGGAAATCTTTTATTTTGAAATAATTACACATTCACACGCAATCGTCAGAAGTAATACAGAGAGCTTGCACATACCCTTTACTTAGTTTCCCCCAATGGTTAACATCATGCAAAACTATAGTACAGTGTCACAACCAGGACTTTGACATTGATACAAACTGCTGAACGGTGCCGTCACCAAAGGGGTCCCTCATGTTGACGTGTTATAGTCCTGTCTCCCCCTTCACCTCATCTCACCTCCCTTAGTCCTTATTCCTTAACTCCTGGAAACACTAATCTGTTCCCCATGGCTATAATCTTGTCATTTCAAGACTATTATATATATGGCATCATATAGTATCCAGCCTTTTAGGATTGGCTTTTTTTCACTCAGCATAATTATCTGGTGATCCCTCCAGGTTGTTTTTGTGTATCACTAGATGATTCCTTTTTATTGCTGAATAGCGTTCCATTGTATGGATGTACCACAGTTTGTTAACCATTTACCCATTGAAGGACAGCTGGGTTGTTTCCAGTTTTTGGCTGTTAAGAATAAAGCTGCTGTGAACATTCATGTACAGATTTTTGTGTGAACAGGTGTTTTTTAAAAAATGGAGGTAATTTTTTTTAAATGGAAAGATTGTAGATTAGAAGGTGGAAAATCTAGGTTTTGTTATTCACTAGGAAGTGATGTATATATTTTCCTAAAACTGATCACTTAACTTCTTGAGTCTCAATTTCCTCATCAATAAAATGGCATAATATATGTTCTGCCTACATGCTAGAGTTGTTGTATAGATAAACTGAGATAATATATGGTAACAAACATTATAAACTCTAATAAAATATAAACATTTCTCAGTGGGACAAGATACCACCTCACTGTGTTTTCTGGGAGAACTGAGCTGGAAACGTACCCAGAGCAGTTCTTGAATTGCAGTCTAGAAACAGCTCTTTTAGGTGGCCTTTCTTTTTCTTAATATTGATGTGTGAGTGTTTCTTATATATTCTGGTTACTTATCTTTTGTTGGTGATATGGGTTGCAAATACTTTCTCCCACAGTTGGCTTAACTTTTCACTTTTTATTGGATTCTTTGATGTATAGGAAATTTTAAATTTTAATATACTCAAATCTGTCTAGCTTTTCCTTTATCGTTTGAGCTTATTTTAGAATGCACATACACACAACCTTTCCTATCCTGAAATCATAAGGATATTCTCCTATGTGTTCTTTTAAATGTTTTTAAGTTTTGCTTCTCACAAATCTGACTTGAATAAATGTGGAATTTATTGTTGTGAATGGTGTGAGGTAGGGCTCTAACTTTATTTTATATTCCGTATGGCTAACCATTTGTTCTGATTCCATTTGTTGAAAGGGGCCATCTTTTCCCCCATTGATTTGTAATGTCATATTTGGACATGTATTGAATTTCCACATATTTGTGGGCAAGATGAGCTTGCCTTCATGCTGTAGTGGTGTTAACACTGTTGCCATCTGGAATGTGGGACAGGGGCTGTTGATGAAGAGTTGCATGTCTCCCTCCTGAGGTAGGCAGCAGTAAGCTGTCATCATGGCTCCAACCAGAACAGCTCTGCTTTTATGTTTGCTATATTGGGTGTCCACCTCAGATTTTATTTGATGATATTCTTACACTTAAAATCTTTTTTGGAAAGGTTTTAAAACTATAGTAGTAGCAAATTATGTGTTGGAAAGTGTTTCAGAGATAACCAGGGGTCTTCTCTCTTGTTTTGGGTTGGATTTCAAGGGTAAGCCATGCAGAAGTCAGGACCTAGTGCTGAGGGGAGAATGTGCCAAATAAATACATGACTTTGTGATTGTCAGTAACCCTGAACATATCACTTATGCCACCAATAATTAATATATAGGTTCCACGAGAGATTTAGAGCTGTCTAGAATTTAGTGGGCATCCTCTACAATCGCATAAACCAGTGGAGAAAAATTGCCAACGTATACAAAAAGTAATAAAAAAAAATTTAACCGACAGCAATACAAGAAATGACATCAGCCAGTGGATGACTGAAAATGAGTAGTGTTGATAAGAACTTGAGGAATTCAGAGATGGGAGAGGTGTGGGCCAGAATGAATAAGACCTTGACTTACGGAGTAGGATTTGGCTAACTGGAGGGTAGGAGGAAAGAACAGAGGCCGTGTGTGCACTTCCCTTGGTGGTGTTCCCACAGCCCCCACCATGCTCACCCCTCCGGCATCACTTCCTACACCGTAATACAATGATGGTTCTATCCACCCTCACCCCACCCCGTGCCCCTTCCCGCAGATACACTCTCCCTACCAGAAAGGCGCTTGTGAGCTCTTTGAGGGTGGGCAGCCTTTCATCTTCACATTCCCAGCATCCAGCAGCATGTTGGCATGTGGTAGGCACCCAAAAAATGTTTGCTGAGTGAGTGAGTGAGTAGACCCTGGCTAGAGCAGAGGAGTTAAGAGACAGGGGAGTAGGATTGGGCTGGATGGATTTTGATGATCTTGAAGATCAGCCAGAGTCTGACTCTGTGCTGCCGCGGTCAGAACAATAGAGGCCATCTGGGTTAAAGAGTGGGGCCATGCAGTCCTGTTTCAGAGACACTCTGGTTGCTCTGGACTGGGAAGGGAGACTCGCTCCTGCCTACACAGTGTACACCAGTCTGTGCCCGGCCCGGAAGTGGGCGCTGTGAATATGTTGTTAAATATGACCAATTCTTATTGCCACCGATGAGGGGAGTGTGATTCTCCATTTACTGAACTATCAACTTGTGCTCAGACAGATGATCTAAGGTGACAGGTGACCTGGGGTGGGGTGGTGACTGAGGCCCAGGTCTGTTGGGCTCCAAAGCCTGCTTGTTCTTTTACCTTAGTACCATGTTTGTCCACATTATAGTCAGAGACACTACTAAGGTAGGAAAATGGGCTGCAGAGATAGGAACCAGGGCCGAGGTAAGAGTCAGGAATGCCTGAGGTTTCTAGCTTGGGAGACAGAGAGGACAATGGTGGCGATGGCAGAAATAGTCACGGGGAAGTCGGGGTGCTGCGCTTGCCGAGAGAGGGAACAGGGAGCGTTATTCTAGACATCCTGAGTTTGAGGTTACAGTTCCATTCAAGCAGGAATTGCATCAGGCAAGTGACAGTGCCATCCCTTCCCCACTCCTGCCACCCCACTCATTAAATCTGTCATTTTCCTTTCTTCTAAATTGAGAATGTTGCAGAGAAACCGTGAAATAGATGACACCTCACTCCCATGCCAAATACCTGACCTCATTTGCAGCTTCTTTACATTTCAGTTTGAGAAATGTTCTCCCTTGAAGGGGGACTTACTGTTTGTGTTTAGGAATTAATAGCATTTTCTTTCCCCAGTCCCTGTAGCGGATGAGCACAGCTAAACAAGGAAAGGAAAAACTTGAGCTCCTAGCTGCCCTGTTCTCCTCTGATAAACCTCTCTCCGGCCCGAGATTCGGTTAGAGGCCCCTTTTGAGGGTCAATCTGTGAAGTAAAGAAAAGTCAAGTCAAACCCCACCACCACCCTCCACCACCGGAGCTCTCAGGGTTGACAAGGAGCGGGCAAAGGAACAAGTTATTTTAAAAGCATCCGAAGGGAGTGTGGGAGAGGCTGAGTTCAGCGCTACTTGACTGGGTGATGCCTGGGCTGTTTCAAGGTGTGGGAGCAGAAGTGGCTAATTGTCCTAATTTGAATAACTTTGGGATGGTGAGATAGAGGGCTTGATTGGAGATTGTGATGTGGAATTTGTTGACCTAGGAGATCAGACTAAAGCTATTTATGGGAAAACATATTTTCGATATTGGCAGTTGGACCGAGTGGATTCCATCATCACCTCTAAAGGCTTTGAATTTTTAGTGTTATTTCTGTTTTGAGCAGAATGGCCTGTGATTGCTTCTCACCCAATGTGCTGGATACAAGGAGACTGTAGGAATTATTATAATCTCCTTTTTTAAAAAAATTTCTGAGTAACAAAGATTATCCACAGTTGGCTTGGGAATTTTAAGCAACCAGATTTTAAGCAATTTGGTAGGAAAAAAACCACCCAAATGGTGGTTTGAAGGCTTGCACACCAATCCTAGCTTTGACCCTTAACTACATTAACTACACGGCCCTGGGTAAATGCCTAACCTCTCCTGGCCTCAGCTTCTTCAGATATAAGATGACCATGTAATAAGCATACCTAGGGGTTGCTGTGTTGATTAAATAATATAATGCTTGTGCATCTGCTTTGTAAATTACACAGTCCAAACAAGTATACATTAAGATTTTATTTGCTGTGACAGAAAATGGTGGATGGTCTCCTGGAGTTTGTTTTAAGGAGACTTGACCTGTGTAACATTGACTCAGGATGTTTGTTAAAGTGAATCACCCGTTGCCTTCTGGGCCATACTTGAAATGACATGCCGTGTTATGGTGAACCTCTTTTGTACCGCCCCAAGTTTAGGTTTGCTCTTACACAATTTGGGTGAAATTTATGTGCACACCCATTCTTCCCCAATAAGAACAAAACAACAACTTGGGCAGGGCAGACATCAAGATAGTGACTTAGCAGGCAAATATGTGATTAATAATGTAGATTTGGCCTAATATTAGTGTGGGCCTCTGTATACAGATGGGTAAATGATAAACAGCAAGTCTGCCAAGTAGAGCGTGTTGGGGAACCTATTGGCTTCTGTCTATGCTTGAGTATACTATGCTGATGCTGTACTTGATGTTTCACTAAATACATTCATACCAGTTGCATTACTTTGCACTTATTTATTTGTACATCTTTCTCACCTACTAAACTGTGAGCTCCTTGAAGGCAGGGACTGTCCCTGTTTATGTTTGTTTTTCTGGCATCTAGTGTAGCGCTTTGGCACACAGTAAATGTTTATTGTTTTACTGGATGAATGAATGAATGAAACTCTTGGCACTTTTATTCAGTTAAAAGGATTTTTGTGGAAGGTGTAGATGTGTGATTATTCGTGTTGTCATCTGCTAATTTTATAGACGTCTCAACTGGAGACCCTCACTGTGGAGGAGAGACCCATATTTATGCAAAGCTGGGTTGTGGCAGTTGCCGCCTCCTGCTTCGTCTGCCTGCAACCAAGCTGCCTTGGCCTGATGGTGCAGTGGTGAGCACTGACTCTACACTGGCCTGTGGTCTCTTAATAGAATAATGGCCTCCCTCAGCCCCTATCCCCTTTGCCTTCTGTCTGCCTCAGGCAGTCTTCCTCATGCACATGGTTGTCTTCATCACACTTGTTCCTTCCCTTCTCTTTTCCAGTGCTTATCCATTATCAAGGAAATCTTTCCAAACCCTTCTTGCCGATGGTGTATTCTTCTTCATGAGTTAGAGCCCAAACTGAACACCCGCCTCCAACATACCTTAATCATGGCAGATGAACCGGAAAAGCACTAGTGATGAACCTGAAAGGAGAAAAGCCCCTCCACAAGGCTCACAGTGAAATGAAAGCAATAAAGCACCAATGCTGTCAATGTTGAAAGCTTCTAAAAGTGCCCCTACGCCTCCTTTGGAATCCCTAAAAGTTTCCATTTACCTCCTCATCTTTCTCAAATGAAATTTCTTCTTTCTCAGGCATCAGTCTAAAAACAGCAGAGCAAACAAAACCCTCCACAACCTATTTCTTATTCTGTTTTGCACCAGTGGAAAGAGAATGGGGTTTGGAGTCGGCAGGCCAGTGTTAAGAGTCCTATTGCCACTTAGTAGCTCTGTGACTTTGAAGAAGTTTCTAGGCTTTCTGTGCCTCCATTTCCTCAACTGTTGACAACATCGCCATGTTCTACCAAATATCACCTATCCACAGAGTCATGGTGAAGTTTATGTGTATGAAAAACTCTTTGTAGCTAACAAAGCACCATATACATGTCAGGTATTTCTATTGTTACACTGGTTTTTCTATATCATGTTTCATTTGCACATACTGGATATTTCAGTTACGCTGTGGGCTGAGTCAGTTTTCTACCAGCCTGAGAACTGAAACTCTATCGCATGCCTTTTATGGGGAAATGTGTTTGCACTTCAAACACAAACTTACACGTAATCTTGTTATGCAACATACTCTTGGTAAATTAATTGAGAGCTGTCTCTACATTGTTAGGTGTGGATGATAGGAACTCTATTTTATACTTCTTTTGTACCTGCCCCTGATGTTTTGCATAGTGCTGGTCATTTAAGATATACTATTGTTGATAGTTGGAAAAGTAATCTTTTTTTTTTTAACTTTAAAAAAATTTTATTTATTTATTTGGCTGTGTTGGGTCTTTGTTGCTGCGCGCGGGCTTTCTCTAGTTGCGGCGAGCGGGGGCTACTCTTCGTGCGGTGCGCGGGCTTCGCACGGGCTCTAGGCATGTGGGCTTCAGTAGTTGTGGCACACGGGCTTAGTTGCTCTGCAGCATGTGGGATCTTCCCGGACCAGAGATCGAACCCGCGTCCTCTGCATTGGCAGGCAGATTCTTAACCACTGCGCCACCAGGGAAGTCCTGAAAAGCAATCTTAATCATGACCTAGAATCATTCTTATTTAGCAGCAATCTCAGTGTCTTGACTTAATATAAAACTAATTTATTTTGGAGCCAAGAATGGGAAATTGGAGGACCTTCTTCTGTATCTATTTTGGTCTTGCAAACTCCAAAGTTGGATACATTTGAGTAAAGAAAATCAAATCTACTTGCAAAAACATTGTCCAAAAGAATGACATGTGTCTGCCAGTTCTTTAGTATGATTTTTTTTTTCTTTTTTTTTTAAGATGACATTCTTTCTTAACTAGCCAAGGGAACCATTTCCCAACTTCTTATTTTGTTGGGGATGTTTCTGAAAAATATACCAAGTGTGAGAACCTGTAAGCATGGAGTTTACTAATCTGCTTAAAACCAGTTTTCCTGCAATTAGGTGCTCTTTAATGTCAACCATTGTACTTTTGTCTATAGGAAACAACTCAAGTTTAGTCCTGTCCTGCTCAAGTTTAGTCTACAGTACAGTTGGACTGGGCTGTAACTCAAGCAGTTGCTTAAGTCCAACTGTAAGCAGTTGAGGGGTAGGGTTGAAAAAGAAAGGCTATTGAATACTCTGCTCAAGAGAGTTTAAAGAAAAGAATAGAATACTTTTTTAAGGAAGGGTATGGGGTGGGGGTGGCGGTGGGGCTGCTTCTGAGTGGAGGCAGAAGCCTGGACCTTAGCATCTTGCAGTCTTAGTTCTGTTTCGGAAGCTTCCTCAATTTGTGCCAAAGTTGTGTAATGACGTTCACTACTGTTGAAGGTCTTCTTGGTTTGATTTGGTTTCACCGTTCTGAGGTTCCCTTTGTCTTATCTTGTGAGCATATCTCGGCGAATACTTAAATCATTAATGACTCTTTTGGCCATTTTCATTATCTGCCAAGCTGAAACTTGGGTGTGGTGGAAACCTGTGCAGGCCTGCTTGGCTGGGCTGCACCTGAGCACTTGAGCAGTTCCTAGCATCTTAGCTGTCAAAAGGCCACTGAATAAACAGCCTGATTTTAATAGGAGACCCGATCACTGCAGATCCTTGAAAAGGAGACAGAAGGCTAGTCAAGGGTGGCTCTCTTCAACCTGAAGGACTCTACAGCAATTAACACCTTGCCTCTCTTTTTTAGGCAATATCTTTTTTTTTTTTTTTTCCTCAGAGACTGTATTTGGGTTTGGTGTTTTTTTCTTTCAGGATTTCTATAGCTTCTTTCTTTCAGAGACTCAAAGTGCTTTTAGTTCTGTCATCTCATTTATTCTCTGTAGGAGCAGGAATTAGGTGTTGATGGAGGTGAAGTGGTGCATCACTTACTGGGCTGTGGAGTCCGTGTTCCACGGGTAGTTACAATAGGAGTTCTTCTAGTTACTTGTTGCCCAATTTATATATCTATATATCTATATATCTATATATCTATATATACACACACACACACATATGCACATATATATACACACACACACACATATATACATCTTACCTTATTTCAAACAAAATGGATGACAGTGTCACAGTTTAGTGTCTCCTAAAAGAGAATTTTACATCTTAGTAATTTTCTGTATTTTAAATATCTAACTTATGCCTCCTAAGGAGAAAGAAGAAAGGAAGAAAGAAAAAAAGAAAGGGAGAAAGAGAGAAAGAAAGAAAGGAAAGACTTTTCTGCTTTTGACATGAGTTGTTGAACTTATTTGTCCCTTGGTAAGCTGATCAGTTGCACTTGGATTGAGAGAAAGATGTTCAATCAATCAAAGTGTTTCTGCTACATTGGCATGCTTTGTAATGGAAATGAAAACGACAGCATGTTTTTGTCAGTTTAAATGAATAGGTTTCCTTTAGATTGATGCTAGAGTTGGTATTAGAGGTAACTCTCAGCCTATGAACGCTGATGATTAATTACGGAAATGCCTGATGGAGGCACTTGATTTTACCTCAGCGTCTTATTTCCCTGTTGGTGAAGTGTGTGCCAGCATTGGCATTTCTTGTGAGTACGGGAGTGAATCCAGGACACCGTCTCTGTGGGGCCTACCAGAGAGCCTTACCCTGTCTTTAAAGATTTCAATTCAATTTGTTTAAAATATATTCATTTATTCATTCATTCATTTTTTCATTCATGCACTCAACATGCGGTGATGCATGTTCACTATGTACCAGGCTGTGGTCTGGTGCTAGAGACAGTTACCAACAAGACAGAGCAACTGTCTGCTTTCATGGAGCTGTAATCTTAGTGGGAGAAATGTACAGTAAAAAGATAAGTGGATCAATTAATAGGGTAATGAAAGGTAGTTGAGTATTCTGAAGGAAATAGAGGAATCAGGTGGTGCGGGAGTTCCCTGGTGGCCTAGTGGTTAGGATTCCGGGCTTTCACTGCTGTGGCCTGGGTTCAATCCCTGGTCGGGGAACTGAGATCCTGCAAGTTGGGCTCTTGGCAGTAATCAAGTGAGTAATGTTGGTGGCTTTGACTAGGTGAAAAGTAGACAACTGTGAGACTTGTTTTCTCTCTCCACCAGGTGAAACTAGAATGAATGGTATTCTTTTTTTTTTAATGTGTATATATATATATATTCTTAAAAAAATTTTTTTTCCACTATAGTTTATTATAAGATATTGAATATATCTTGTGCTATACAGTGCTGTACATTTACTATGCTTGTATATACTTGTGCTATACATTTACTATGCTTGTTGTTTATCTATTTTATATATGGTAGTGTGCATCTGTTAACCCATATTCCCAATTTATCCCTCCCCTTCCCGCTTCCCGTTTGGTAACCGTAAGTTTGTTTTCTATGTCTATGAGTCCGTTTCTGTTTTGTAAATAAGTTCGTTTGTACTATTTAGATTCCACAGATAAGTGATATCATATGGTATTTGTCTTTCTCTTTCTGACTTACTTTATTTAATATGATAACCTGTAGGTCCATCCATGTTGCTGCAAATGACATTATTTCATTCTTTTTTTTATGGCTGAGTAATAGTCCATTGTGTATATATACCACATCTTCTTTATCCCAGAATGAATGGTATTCTCAAGATGGATTTAAAAGGAGCATTTGCAAGGATGAGTGGCAGGACTGTATGTGGAGCTCTGATTCCATTTATGCAGGGTGGATAACACACCTTTCTACAGGACAGCATTGCCATTTACAGCCCAGGCTCTGTAGAATGATATGGCAGGCCTGCAGATAAGACCTACAACTCTGCAGGCCCACTTGAACTTCTTTGTAAACCCACTTGAACTTATCTGGAACAGTTTCAAGCTTTAGTTCTCTGTTTGCCTGAGGCTGGGCAGAAAACCAGCTATTGGGTGTGATTCGGGGGCTGTTGTCAAGGTCCCCTGTGGGGGGATGGGATGAAGACGTCTCTTCCACTATTAGCTTTACCTGTTTACAACGGTCTGTTCCCTCACATTACTCAAAAGTGCTATTTGTGTATTTATACTTGAGTGTGAGATTGCATTTGTTTCCTATGAGAGGTTTTGATAAGGGTCTAAGCCTACTAGATGCCAAATTAGGGAAGGAGAGCATCTCAGGGGAAAGTGCCCATGTACACGTGGCCAGAACTAGAAGGTTGCGGCACCTGCAATTGAACCTACTTAACAATTTTGCTTAGGGAATTCCCTGGTGGTCCAGTGGTTAGGACTCAGAGCTTTCACTGTCTGAGGGTGCGGGTTCAATCCCTGGTCAAGGAACTAAGATCCCGCAAGCCATATGGCACGGCCAAAAACAAAACAAAAAACCAGTTTTGCTTAGCCTTGAACTCTCGCCCTCTCAGAGAATTAGTTTTCTAATTTTGATACTGAAGAAGTTGGATTCGATGATCTCAGTCCCTTTTAGCTAATTTTAGCAGGGGGGTTTGTACCTAACCGCCCAGGCTTCCGAGTTTTTCCCCTTTAGTCCTTTTGTGAGAAGATCCTGCATTTTCTTTCCTTTTCCTCTGCCTGAAAGGGTGCTCTGTGGCCACGGGTAAATGCCAACTCACTAGTTTCCCCAGGAAGGGGAGGGTGCACACTTCCAGAATGGTATCTGCCATGGTGTCTGCATTCTGGTCAGATGGCCATGCTCAGTAGCTGTGCTCCATGTTGGGAGCTTATCTGTGGGAACCAGAAAGGCCCACACGCCCATAGTAAGTGACCTTTACATAGTGAAGAAGCGGGCGAGCGGAAAGAATACTCAGGTCAAGGTTTTCCGGAGGGAAGATTTTTGAACCATCAGCTATTAATTAGAACAGAATTTCCCTCCGCACCTGAAGATCATCAGGAAATATATATAGCAAGGAGGTCCCAAGTGCCGGGGAACAAACATAATTACAGTTACCTCATAACGGCTTAGCATTTCGTGCCTTTTGAAATTGGTTCACATATATAATGTCATGTGACCTTAAAATCCTGTGAGGTAAGCAGGGCAGAAATTATTAACCTCATTTAACAGATGGGAAGAGTGAAGCATTAGGTAGGTAAGTGACTTGTCCAAGGTCCCACATTTAATACAGGTGAATTAGAATTTAGAATGCAGAATTTTCTTTTTAAAACAACTTTATTGAGGTGTGATGTATATACTAGAAAATGCACCCACTTAAAACCTAGAGTTCAGTGAATTTTGACAAGTGTACACACTTGTGTAACCGCAGTTGTAACATGCTGAGCATTTCTATATCCCCTCAAATTCTCTCCTGTTCCTTTTGCATTAATTAATCCCCCCTCCAAGATCTTTTGATGTCTAATCCAGTGCTCTCTTCATTGCCCCATACTCCGATTTGACAGCCTTTTTAGCTCTATCCTGCTGCAGAGAATACAGGCTGGTAGCCAGCCAGCCTCATCGCGTTGAGTTATGAGAGTGAATGGGAAGCCAGTAGGTTGGTTACTCCAGTGTTGGTTCCTCCTTCCCAGGCTACAGAAAGTTCGTGTGGGTTCCCCTCTCAGGAGAGCTTGAAGAACAGGACACCCACTCACCTGCCTGTACTGGCTTCCCTGTAGTCTGCAGAGGGGAGCCGGAGGTGATGGGGTGATGGAGGAGACGACCTCTAGGGGATGCCTGACTCCCGGATCGTCTGCTCAGTCTCCTCCATGGAAACCAGCTCTCTGCTGCTTAGTTGCAGTTCCCTAAGGCCTTAAGCAATCCGCATTCCATATCTGATGAATGAATCCCCAAAGGTGTTGAAGATCCCAGCTCTGAAAAATGAGCAAACCCTGAATTTCATAGTTATGTAGGGCGGGCCTGGGAGAGAACTCTCCCTTTGCAGCTGAGCTAGGTTCCGAGGAGAGACACTTCCCGATATGCTGTTCCCAAGTCCCGGATTTTGACCAGAATGTCTGGCACATTCCAGAGGGTTCGGATGTCTGGCCAGGTTGCTGTGTAGCATCCGGTAAAGGAAGAGAAGGGGCCTGCCCCTCTTCATAGCCGGCATTGCCCCAGCAAGATAGAAGATGGTGTCCTACCTAGCTGAAACCCTAGAGTGGCCACAGGGGGTGACCCAGAATGCAGTGTCTGCTTTTCTAAGGTGACATTGCTCCCATTTCACCACCCAGTTGGGGGACAGCCCTTGTGCTATTAGCGATGATGATAATCCCTTCCTTTAATTTGTTTTGGGCTGCGTGAGTTTATAGGGCCCTTTTCTATCCATTGTCTCCTTGTTCTTCTCAATAAGTCTAGTCCCTTCTGTGAGGGTAAAAGCCCTGTCTCATCTGACTAGGACAGCTGCAAGGACAGAACAGACTCAGATTTCTCCTCTGCAAAGGCTCATCTTAAAATCTAGGGCCCTACGGTATTGATTTTCTTCTAGTTATCTTTGCAAATTTCTCTGGCTTTGCTGAAGGGGGAAAAAGTCACCAGGCTGCATGCTTGAGCTTCAGGTTTCTCCTTAGCTGGTAACCCCTGCCAGAAAAAAATTCTTCTTTAAAGAATTGAGCCTCAGGCACTGGTTTTTGCCTTGTATGCCCTTAAATGTCTAGCTCTCAACAGCTGGTGGCCATCCCTCGCCTCCATCTTTAGTTTGCTGTTGACCTCAGCTCGGTGAGTCCCTGGTGTTGACTCCTTGACCTCGCTGCCCTCCTGCAGGGGCCTCTTGTACCATATGGACTTAGAAAACAGTGGGCTTCCTGTGTTTTGTCTACCAGCAAAGCTGGGTACCTAAAGGCCCCTGTGACAACGCCATGTGGCTGACTCCAGTGTGCTGTGAGAAGACAGTGTTAGAACAAAGACTTAGTTGAGAGCCCCAAATGTGTACATTTGATGTGGTTGCACAGAGATTGGGTCAAAGGTCAGCTCACGTCTGTAGAGAGAGGGACAACTCCAATTTTGCAGAGGTTACAGGCCGTAGTGATGCTGTTTCTTGCATCTCCCATTGGAGTTAGCTTTCTAAAGATCCATGAAGGTTTCATTCCTTTTCATGCCCCAAGAGAGCTTTCCATAGCAATGAAAGAAATGCAGGAAATGGGTAGGATTTCAGATGGCCAAAGAGGGTTGCCAAGAAAAGAAAAGAGTGTCTTTTAAAGGAAAAATTTTTGGAGATGCTCTGTGGGTGCTGCTGGTCACCTGGGGAGACGTTGGATTTATTTGACAATTCCCATCTTCCACTTAGGCTTCATGTATACACTTGTTTGGGAACTAGGGAGGGGAATAATACCCTCCCCAAGGATCTGTGGCTGAGTGCATTGTCCCCAGGACCAAACGGAGCTGCCGCAGCTGAGAAACAAATTGGCTCAGCTCTCCCCAAAGAGCTCAGAGCTGTGTGGTTATTTCCTGTCTTTTTCCCCTTGTATTTTCCTCTTTGCAGTTTCCCTTTCCACAGGAAGTCTCAGCTGCCTAACCCCCAGCTTTCCCCAGGCCCAGATGGACTGCTGCCTCTCTCCTTTTTCCCTCATCAACCTAATCACTTCTTCGTAGACTCTCTTGGAGGAAAGAAGGGTTTTGTTCACCCGCCTCTTGGAAGGGCTGCACCCTACCAAGACAGATGGCGGCCTAGCCTATTTTTATCTGTCTCCAGGGAAGAAGATTCCACAGCCTATTTTGAAACCTGTTCCACTGATTGACAGCTCTCAAATTAGGAATTTCTTGCTGATATCTGACTTAAAATTCGACAGCTGTCATTGAAACTCATTTCCTTTTCTTCCTTTGGAAGGAGAGAGATCCTCGAGGTCATTGGGGCCGACCCCTAATGAAGGAAATGAGACCTACAGATTTCCTGACTCCAGATTGAAATGGAAAATAATTCCTCATCTTCTCATTGAGGATCCCATCAGTTTGGGGATATGCCTTTGAAAGCACACGTTTGGGTGCCATTGTGTGAGAATCAATTGAATTTTCTGGGGGAAAACATGTGATTCTGGAGTGGGAATGGAACATGTAAAATGCAAGGCATTAACTGCCTTACTCTGTTTCTAGTGAGAAAGTTAAATGATGCTTATAGAATTACCTTGCCTCTGTTGGCAGAGAAAATAAAAATAAACTCAGCTTTCAATATACAAAGGCTTCCCCAGTTCGTTTCCCTCCTCTCGTACCAATCCCGTGTCTTTAAAGAAGAAAAAAAGGGTTGGTATTTTTCTCTCCTCCATCAATGGGATCCTCCATAGGTTAAATATGTCTTTTAAAAATATTGTCAGGAGACTGAAACTCTGCTGAAGGCTCCCTTTTGCCTCGGCTTTCTGCTCCTGCAGACTTCTTTTGACATGAGGCCCCGTGCTGCTTTCCCTTGACAGATTGCATCTTGATGGCATAAAGCTCTGGTGGAAAGCTAATGATGTCGGTTCAGTTTCAGTGGCTGGAATCTTGTTATGTGGGATAGAAATCCAGCGTTCTATGCAAATTAACAGAAATGTATTAGACTGACTATCAAAGGGTCCTGGGAAGGGATCTCACTCCTCCTTGATAGTTAGTACTTGTGTCTTTTCTCAATAAAACATCACCTGAGACATTTTTTCTTGCAGAGATGGCATCACGTGCCAAGATCTGTGACCAAAGCTGAGGTGGCATCTGGGGCATCCTTCATCTCTTGGTCCATGCTTCAGGCTATGACTAGTCAGTGTACAGCTCATGCTTACAAGGGTTAGCATCTCAGTCTCTGGAAATTTGGCTAAAATTCCATGCACTTTGTCTGTTTGAGAGACGTTTAATGGGTCTATTTTATAAAATCCCAGGTCAACCTTCTATGCTACCCAGTTACACTGGACCGAGGGAATATAAACTCATTTTGCTATTGGCCTAAGAGAAACAGGCAGGTGTAGTGGGGACACCTTCTTATCTGGGCAACTGGACCAGTAGTTGGTCAGTCAGTCCCAAAAGTCAGTTACAGCAGAGAATCTTTTTTTTTTTTTAAACATCTTTATTGGAGTATAATTGCTTTACAATGGTGTGTTAGTTTCTGCTTTATAACAAAGTGAATCAGTTATACATATACATATGTTCCCATATCCCCTCCCTCTTGCATCTCCCTCCCTCCCACCCTCCCCATCCCACCCCTCCAGTGGTCACAAAGCACCGAGCTGATCTCCCTGTGCTATGCGGCCAGCAGAGAATCTTAAAAAAAAAAGATACCGTCCCTAAGCATTTTATTTAAACTTCAAAATAAATAAAGGTACATATATTCACAAATCTTTTGATGTGGACCAGGGCTTTTTCTTAGAGTGAGGTTCTCCTGAGTAGAGTTCTGTTGACTTTCTTTCATAAACTGCACACTTAACACATTGTGATTTCCAGTTTGTCTCTTTAAGTAAAGTGAGTTCTTTAATACACTTGAGAAATAAAATGCATAATGTTTCTAGAATTTTTTAGTTCCACCAATACAATTTTATACCGTTGTCTTGCCCACACCTAATTCATCGGCAGTTTTTTTTAGCAACTTGCCTTTATCAAGTTTTTCCAAAGCATTCAATTTATTTTTCATAGAAACACCTTTTTTTACTCATATTTAATCACTTTATATAATACATAATTAAAATAATATCTGTTATGAACAGACTACTGACCCTGGGGAAGCACCCAGCCTGGCTGATGGGGCAGAAGGGAGCAGATACACAAGAAAAAGGCCTACTACTTAAAACCCAGCCAATGTAGTGTAGAGAACAGTTGAAGTATGTCACATAAGCTGGCAAGTTGGTTAAGAGAGCATCGTCTGTACGTATCTCCTTTTTGCATCCATTGCTTGATATATGGAATTTTATCTTAGCACCTGTAATCGTAATTCCTCTATTAGACTATAAGCTTAGGGAGGACAGGGCCCACGTCTTATTTATCTGTATATCTCTCGTTGCCTAATATAATGCCTGGCCCATAGTAGATGCTTAAAAGTGTAAATTGTCTTATTGATTCTACATGTGTGTGTGTATGTGTATATACACACACATATTTAGTGTAGTGCTGTACACATAGTTGGTGCCAGACAGCTCTTTCTCAATAAATGGATCTATATGTGTATCACTGCACATAATGTACTCAAAATTCAAATAAGAACCTTTAGAATGTCTGTTGTTCAGATTTTTTTCCGCACTTGTTCATTCTGTTTGCAGGAGAGACTGAAATTGACTGTGGAGCGTTTACCCTCGGGTTAGAATGACATGTCTTTTAGGAAGGTATTTTCTTTCTTTCTTTTTTTTTTTTTTAATTAATATATTAATTTATTTTTTGGCTGTGCTGAGTCTTCATTGCGGCGTGCGGGCTTCAGTAGTTGCGGTGCGTGGGCTCCATAGTTGTGGCACGCGGGCTGTGGAGCGCAGGCTCAGTAGTTGTGGCTCGCGGGCTGTGGAGCGCAGGCTCAGTAGTTGTGGTGCACGGGCTGTGGAGCGCAGGCTCAGTAGTTGTGGCTCGCGGGCTGTGGAGCGCAGGCTCAGTAGTTGTGGCTCGCGGGCTGTGGAGCGCAGGCTCAGTAGTTGTGGCGCACGGGCTGTGGAGCGCAGGCTCAGTAGTTGTGGCGCGCGGGCTGTGGAGCGCAGGCTCAGTAGTTGTGGCTCGCGGGCTGTGGAGCGCAGGCTCAGTAGTTGTGGCGCGCGGGCTGTGGAGCGCAGGCTCAGTAGTTGTGGCGCGCGGGCTGTGGAGCGCAGGCTCAGTAGTTGTGGCGCGCGGGCTGTGGAGCGCAGGCTCAGTAGTTGTGGCTCGCGGGCTGTGGAGCGCAGGCTCAGTAGTTGTGGCACGCGGGCTGTGGAGCGCAGGCTCAGTAGTTGTGGCACGCGGGCTGTGGAGCGCAGGCTCAGTAGTTGTGGCTCGCGGGCTGTGGAGCGCAGGCTCAGTAGTTGTGGCGCACGGGCTGTGGAGCGCAGGCTCAGTAGATGTGGCACGCGGGCTGTGGAGCGCAGGCTCAGTAGTTGTGGCGCGCGGGCTGTGGAGCGCAGGCTCAGTAGTTGTGGCGCACGGGCTGTGGAGCGCAGGCTCAGTAGTTGTGGCACGCGGGCTGTGGAGCGCAGGCTCAGTAGTTGTGGTGCACGGGCTGTGGAGCGCAGGCTCAGTAGTTGTGGCACGCGGGCTGTGGAGTGCAGGCTCAGTAGTTGTGGCACGCGGGCTGTGGAGCGCAGGCTCAGTAGTTGTGGTGCACGGGCTTAGTTGCTCTGCGACACATGGGATCTTCCTGGACCAGAGCTCGAACCCATGTCCCCTGCATTGAGGCGGATTCTTAACCGCCTCGCCACCAGGGAAGTCCCTAGGAAGGTATTTTCTTAATAATAGCTATACTTCATTCTTAGAATAATAAAAATAATATCAATAATAATTAGTATTTACTGAGTACTTACTATGTGTCAGGCACTGTGCTAAATGTATATTATCTCAGTTAATCGCCACAACCCTGAAAGGAGACACAACAAAGAATGTTGTGTTATTATTCCTACTTACAGATGAGGAACGTTTGGAAGGCCTAATCTTGGAACAGTTGAGTGATGAGTACAGTTTGTTTTCAGAGTGCTGCTTCTTATTTTAGGGGTTTGGTCCCTCTAAGTGGGGTGAAAGGGGCCCTTGAATCTAAAGAGAAGGCCTAGAGGGAGAAACTGTACTTGCTTTTGGCTTTCTGGGATCCAGGGTAGGCACTCTCTGGACTCCAGAGAATAAAAAGGATCCTTGTGACTGCGTGTTGCTCAGAGTGTTTGAATGGCTCCTGGCAGGTGGTAAGGAAAAGCCAAGGTGGCACTGAGAACAAGCTACTGCAGGACATTGGATCCTGCCTGTCACTTCCCTCCCAGGCCTTTCACTTGTCGGCGGGCTCTTCTGAACTCCTTCTGCTCCGCTGGTCTGGATGTGTGGGAACAAGCTGCTTGCAGGTGCCAATACAAACAGCAGTGTGGGTCCCGGAAGCCTGGGCTGGGAGCTGGGCAGAGGGTGGAGAGGCTCGATTTTGGAGCAGTGATGATGGAATTAATTTTCCCAGCTGTTGGCATGAGATTGCTTCTGAGCTGAATTTAAGAGAGAGGTAGGATCTTTGGTCTGTCTACACTTTTGGGACCCAGCAGATATCACAGACCTCGTCTTCACAAATGACAGAAATGAATCTTAAAAAGTGCTAGTCCGTGGGCCTGTTGGTCAGGAGGGTGAGAACATCAACAGCAGAAACAAACACACAAAACGCCCATGGATTGGCAAACAATTTCTTCTCAAGGCTACGTCTGAATGTTGGACTCGTCCCTTTTTTGTAGGTTGGAAGGAGACAGCATTCAGAGACCACCTTCTCTAGTCCTCCTTTTCAAAGGAAAAGCTGTAACTGATTTTGTGGTTGACTTTAAATTAATATAAAGACACCTTGGCCCGGAACTTAAATGAAAGGATTCTTGATGTACTTTTCAGCCAAAGGGCTTTTATGCTGCTGTATGGCCATTTTTTTCTACTTGTCTGCAGAAATTACAATTTTTGACAGCTGTCTTGACAAGAGTGTAGATTTTAATTGAGGAGGGTGATTTCATTTATTAGCAAGGTTGATTTCATGTTAGAATGAATTCTCTAGATCCTTCTTGGATTACTTTATGTTCCTTGACAAGAAAGACGTTGACTACCTTGAGTTTTATTCTGAGCTGAATAAAGTTGTCCACCTCAGGAATTCTAGAGTAGGGAGAGAATTTTGTGTGATGTGGGTCCTGTCTCTGGAAAGTGCCGTGCCCATCATGGTGAAAGGCTTCTGCAGTTTGGCCTTAAACCCGCGAAGCTGGTTCTCTGAAACGCCAGCATCCTAGCCATGCATGCAAGCAGAAATGGTTCTTGCCTAGGCCATATTTGGATGTCACTCTTCTTCAGTTTCATATCCAGTTTCCGCTTTCCTGAGACAGAATGAAGTCAAATAGCCCTCACAAAACCACTGGCCTTAAAAGCTCCCCCAAACATAATCCTTACAAGAGCCTTGAGAGGTGGGTATCATTATCCCCATTTTACAGAGAGGAAGCTGAGGCTCAGAGAAATTAAGTAACATGCCCAAGGTCATGTAGATCCTAGGAACTGAGATCTAGGATTCCAAAGTCTGACTCAAAGTCTATTTCCCACAGGGCTTCTGAACTTGACCTCAACCCTTTGCCGTTTATGTTGCCTTTTGCACTCCTTGGAAATAAATGAACTAAAATGGATGTGAGGGAGAAAAAGAGAAACCTAACTGTGAGCGTTCAGATAGGTGCTTGTGGGGGACCCTTACTGTCAGATAGGAGCAGTCAGCCCTGCCATTTTCGTTTATGTGGACAGACTTCTTTCTCCTCTGATGGCCACTGGGTAGAAATAAGGATGCTGCACAGAGGAGAGGAGCTAAATGTAGCTTCCTGTGATTTACATAATAAAATTAGAATCTCCCCAATGGCCCTTTCCTGTCTGCTGGTGGCCGTGATGGACTGCACCACCCTGGGGACAGCTTCACTTAAGGGCCTCCCTGGGGTCATCAGGCCCACAAAGGGTCTTGGGATCAAATGTGCAGTTAAATTGATGAGATCAATTCATTAGGATAAAGACTTCCTCTACTTCCAAAGCAGTGCGGTGCTCAGGCCAGTCTCTCTCCTTTCGAAGTAAAATATATAGATAAAAGATTTCATATTGGGAAGAGCTCTGTGCTGCCCTTTTTTCAGAGCTTTGATTATTTGAAGCGAGGGAAAGACTTCCTGAGCCTACATCAAAATATTCAACTTTGAAAGATGAATTGTTTTGAGGTTAGTTTGCTATCTGCTGTTTCTTTTAGAAATGATTTTTCTATAGGTTTAAAAGGTGACCCAAGTGACTTTTTTAAGTCTGGGAGGAGTTTTACAGACATTGTGTGTGTGTGTGTGTGTGTGTGTGTGTGTGTGTGTTTGTGTGTGTGTTTTACCTCCTTCAACTTTGACCACCTGGCAGTCAGTCTAATGTCTTCCCTCATCTTGATCCTTTAATTACCTATTTTGGTGCACATATGAATTAGATTTTTTTTTTTTTTTCTGAACTCATAAAAGGCATTCTAGCCCCCAGAGAAAATAAAACTCCCCCTCCCACCCCAGTGAATACTCTTTTCCTAAAGACGAATAGAAAGTGGTTTGGGTTTGTCCCCTTTGCTTTAGTTCATAAAACATCTTTCGCTTCCTTTGTTGCTGATAGTCTTGAACTTATAAAGTAAGGAAAATCAATTGAAATCAAAAGATATTAAATTGAGAGAGAAAATGATGCTGCCACACTCCCAGCTAGAGGCAGGCTTTTTAATCCATAATTTCAGACTTATTTGATTATAAAGTTTAGCGACCCCTCTATTTTTTTTTTTCTTTTGGTTTTCTTTCTAGTTCTCTAATCAGGAGTCTGCTATTCTCTTTCTAGTGCTATAATTAGTAGTCTGGTCTAAGACATAAGAACCTTAAAGTTCTTAACAGAAACACTGCTTGCTCGCCTCATTTTATAGAGAGGCCACTCAGCCTCTATGAGTCATTCAGTTATTCAACAAACATCATTGAGTGCTGACTATGTGTAAGAACTGTGCTAGATGCCAGGGGTCAAAGACAAAGAGAACATGCTTCCTGCCTCCGAGTGCATCATCTGACCGTGAAGCCCACATACAAACAACCAGGCAAATTCAATGTGAGAAATGTTGTAATCGAGCTACACTCACAGTTCTGATTTTGTACTTGTCTGTAGAGTAGCAGTTTCTATCCTGTGTTCCATTTACCTGATTACTTGCTTGTTCCTCTGTGAGCTCTTGAGGTCCAGGAATGGATATGGATGTGGATATGAATATGGATATGGAACGGATAAGGGAAAGGAGGTCTGTTACCAATGCCAGACCTGTCTTACAAGGGGTCCTGTAGCTTTTAACCTTCCTGCAAAATGTTTTAATTCCTAAAGACTGATAGGAAATGGTCTTGGGTGGAGCCACCTGGGAAATAATGGATTTTGCATTCTTGCTTATTGCAAAATGTCCGATTTGCTTTTTAGGATTCTCTTAGGTTAAATCATATGAAATCATCATTTTGTAGGTAATTTCACATGGTCCAACCTAATAAAAAGAGGCCAATTTTACAGCCTTCTGGTCTTCTTTAGGTTTAAGACAGGCACAGAGGTGAGGTTCTGGGCAGGTATAGTGCATCCTAAACACTGCCACCAGTTTCCCAGCTCGGAGTATGAGTCTCTATTTGGAGCTTCAGAGAAGGAGGGAGCTTGTGCCCCAACTGTTCCTGTGACACTCAGCTCTGGAGTGGAATTCCTCCGGGGAGTGCCTTTTTGTAGACTGGACAGGGAATAAAACTGCTGCTCTGTGCCCTTCTTAAAGTATTTTTGTTTACCTTGGAGAACGTACAAGAACAGGGTTTCATGCATATATAAGAGAAAACAGCAAGTGAAAAGGATGTGTACACAGTGGCATGAATGGGGAGCTATTCTTAGCTGGGACTCTAACCTAGAGAAGAACAGGAAACACGATGCTTCTGAATGTGGACTCCGGCTGCCCCAGGCTAGAGCCAAGGGGCTTCGAGTCATAGAGAAACTCATGGTAGCTGCTAGTGTCCTCCAGACCTTCCTCTTTTGGTAAAAAATTTTATAGTCGTGTGTCTCACACTGAGATGGAGGAGGGGATGGCTTTCTCTTTTAACGGATCTGGAGAGAAAGTAGAGAAAAGCTTGGGAAGTGGGCCTCCTACGTGTACTACTTCTTCCATAGGAACGATCCACATCTATGTGGTAGATGGAGTAGCTTCTCTCACTCTGAGTGGTTTAGCTTCTGAGAAAGAGAGGGTTGCCTTGGCTGCCTGGATTAAACCTTCTTCAGAAACTTGTGTTCTTTGGTTTGTTGTTCAATCTCTCACGTTGGGGTCAAACCTGATTTGCCTTTGTAAGACCAAGACTAGAAATGCCTGATGTATGTTATAGCCACAGTGGATGCCAGCCATCTTCTTGTCACCCAGTGACTGCTAATTGATTTGAATATATCAGGGTCTGGAAGCTGGACCGGTCACCCAGCTTCCCTATCTGAGGGTGTGATTGATAGGAGGAATGTTTCCAGGTAGCATTTTCCTGGATTAGGATAGTGATGGTGTTAGCCAGGATCTGTGCTGTCACTGTCATTACCACTGAATGATCTTTATTATGAACGTTCTTAGACCGGGTGTGGGAAGGTGATATACATCCAGCCCCCACCCTGTATGCTTATTGTCTAACATTGACAATAGCTCCAAGTCAACATTTACAAGAGCATGTCTTTAGTCAGAACCCTATATGAGATGGGATTTCTTCAAGGAGGGCCTGAAATTGTGGCATTACAATTTACAGACTCTCTAAAAGGGATAGGGCCTGTATAGAAACCATTCCACTTCCTCATTTCTCTAAATGGAAAAAAAATCTCATTTCCTTTCTTTCTTTCTTACTCAGAACGCTAAGTCCATTCAGCTACCCCAAAAGTTATTATAGGCAGGTCACCCCTCTTAGAAGAAAGAAAAATTTTTCTTCCTTTAGAGTGGTACATGGGAACCTCAGAGTGGCCTTTTACCTCTTTCCTGATTTGATTAAGATTTGTGTGAAATGAGTGTAGGGAAAACACTGGCTATAGACCTGACAACTGGTTCACAGCATGTTCCTGTTTGTGGTAAGTCTGTGCTTTGATTATGTGAGGTCCCCATATTTTCCAGTTGTCACACTATATCACTGCTACAAGTTAGCCTTCTTAGGTAAGACAAGTGCCAGTTAGTATCACCTGATGGGGAGGAGGAGGGGAGAGAACAGAATTGTAAGCTTCTCCATTAAAGTGGTGAACATGTCGGTGCCAGGCCTTGGAGACCTGGCTTGAAAAAGCGTGGAGGTTACTGCCAGGAGCCCCTGTGGATCCGTAGACCTCGCCATCTCAGTGCTGAGTTTGATGAGTCACACAGCCTTCAGGTAAAGTCATTCCCAGGGGATTGCGAGAATGTGCCCCTCTTGGTTTGGATTGTGTGTCACATTTACTTTTTCTGGCTTATATCTGCTACTGAATTTTTTTGCATCATTTCTTCCCCGCAACTGCTGTTGATAATTTACATGACACCAAAAATTCCGGGGAAGGTAGCTTTCTCTAAGAGCTGTGGAAGCAAGAGGGCAGAGAATTGATCTTGCCCCTGATCCAACAAATCGCGATCAGTTCTGCTGAACTTGGTCAGGCCTGGTCGCTTAGGGTGTGTTCTGGGAAATGTGAGGTCTGACATGAGATATGTACAAGGGAGGCTGGACAGGGAAATGGCTTCACAAAATAAAATAAAATATTTATACTGATGCGATCCCAAAGAACTTACCTTTTGGTTTCGTGATGGCAAGGTGCTGGATCAGTCTTCTGTGTGGATCACAATATGTGAAGCCAGCTGAAGTGAAGGGGTGTCTAGACAGGAGAAATGATGAGTTGAAGTTTTATCAGAGGCTGAAGATCTTCTGTTGTTCTCTAGCAAAAGTTCCTCTGATGTGGAATTTCTCTGTTTTGTCTAGCTAATTGGAATTATAGTCTGGTTTCTGTCCCTAAAGACACTGATGTTGGGCTTGGATTGCCTGATTCTCTTTGCTCATCAAATTGATGACATCAGTAGTAAGGCATGAGATCTAATGTCTAAACATTAGTTTGGTTTTGGATGATAGGTTCCTTGGGTTCTTAAGTTAGCAGAGAGAAACCAAGAGAGGCAGTATGGTGTAACTAGAATCAAACAAAACCCCAAACAACCAGCTTTAGTGTCAGAGAGACCTGGATTCGGATCCTGACTGTGCCATGCATAAGCTGTGTCACTTTGAGCACATCATTTAATCTCCTAGAACCTTAGTCTTCTCATTGTAAAAATTGAGCAGAATAACTGCCTACCTTGTGGGGAGGTTGTGAGGTTAGAAGGTGGAATGCCCAGGAAGGGCCTGGCACGTGGAGGCACACATCAGCTTCAGCTGTTTCTGTTATTAGCAGTGGACTTAGCAATGTACGCATCTGTCCCTCCGTGCTTCCCACTTTTCCATTTGTAAAATGAACTTGACATTTCCTACTCAGTGGTTGACAGGGAGCCAAGTGAGATATCTGAGCTGGCGAGGATGGATCCTGGGTCCAAAATTGGGATTCTACAAGTTGCGCTGTCTGTATAAGTTGTAGAACTATATTAAAAATATACCCTGCTTGTTTCCTCTTCTCGGTCTCCCATTCAGAGCAGGGCTCGCTGGCTTTGTGCTTTAAATAGTCCTCAGATGGTGACTTGAATAGTAGATGAACACAATCCTTGTGAATCCGTTTGCCTTGTGCTTGGGAATTCTAAGACCACAATCGCCGGAATAGAAAGCCTCTAACCTGACATCCCACCGGAGCCACGTGTGCCTGCTAATGGATTTCTTTGGGAAGCTGGGACAAAGGGCTGGGTCTGCTTCTGTCGTTGAGTAGGCCAGGTAGGGGGCAGTCCATAAAAAGCCAGTCTCCTAATTGTCTGCAGTTTATGACTCTGGCTTACCTGGGGATGTCCCACATTATGATCCAATTAAAGTTCAGCCTGTTTACTCTGCTCCAGTTGAGGGGTTATAGGAGAATAAAGGCAGATAAGATATTTATGGGTGAACCCTTTCCTGTTTCTTTTTTTTTTTCTCTACATCTGTGATTAAAGGATTAATAGCACTTGTTATTTATTGAGCAGAGCCCTGGGAGGGAGGAGGGCTTTGGCGCTTATTTTGCTCCTTCTAAGAGCCCAGGGCTGTGTCAGCAGCATTTCGCATCTTACTTCATTTATTCCTCATTATTTTTAGCCCCGTAATACAGAGGGTCAGGACTTGCCCAGGGGTCATGGTCATGGGCCTTCTACTATTTCATACCTTGCATGCCATCTCTCCTAATAGAGAGGCAACAATGTGGTCATGTCTGGAAGATCCTGGTGATTTAAAAGCATCACTGAATGTTCATTAAACATCTGAATGTAGTTATTATATATGTGAGACTGGGTTCACCATAGAGCTCCTGACATTATCTGCAGAGAGGCTGGCCCTGACCCTGAGTTTGGCATTTTATGCAGTATTTTGGTTGCCCGACTCTGGAGCCATGGTGCTGGGCGCCTCCATAGTGTGGGAATGTTTCTAAGAGCAGCCTGATCCCTTAATTATCTTACTAAAGACATTGCCCTCTGCTCGTGGAGTGTCTTTCTCTGGGAACTCTGGAGCTCCCAGAGACAAGATCTCAGCTTCATAACATCCCTGTCGAAACGGGGGGATCTGAAATCATTTGCTCTCCTTTACAGCAAGTGGGAGATTCAGGCACAGATGGGAGACAGAGGCACAGAAGTTAAATAATTAGTCCAAGGTCACATCAAATGATTTCCAACTCAGCTGACAAATCCATCTAGGACTTGGTGTCCCAAATGTTGCAGCTTCCCTTACAGTGTAATCTGGTCTCCACCACTTTGTGTGGCTTATCTTTCTTCTCCTTTTTCTCATTTGGTAAATAAGATGTTTCTTACACCTACTTCCTGATTAACGATGGGTTTTTTTAAATTTAGCCCTTCAAGATGATCAATGACTTTACCTAGAAAACTGCTGCCAGAATGTGGTTTATAAAAACATACCTTTGTTGTGATTTCTCCCTGATGCTGAATTTTCTGCCCCTATATTTTGCACGCTGTCAGTTTCTGTGGGTTAAGAACCTTGGGACTCTCAAGGGTAACCTTGACAGAGAAGCTGCCGTAGTTGGGAATTGTCACGTTTTTCAGAGCAGTGCTGTTGGTGGTGGGGGGTTTCTAGAAATTCCTGTCCTCAGCTTCGCAGAGGAAGGCCAGCACGTTCAATGATAGCCTTGTCCCGTAGGAAGAGTACAGATTTGGCTTGTGTTATTTCTTGTTTCTTGTAATAATGTTGTTATTTATAATGATACCTTTCTAGTTACCCTCATGACTCAGTATTCATTAAAACGTATGAGATTACTCATGAAATGTTTCTCCCTGTATTTTAGATGGGAGCTGTGAGGTGGTGTGATTACATTTGGCCTCTTGGGAAAATGGCCGAGTTGTTCAGATTGTCAGCTACATTATGTGATGTTTTTTTGTCAGCTTCACTACTTACCACTGCAGAGTTATAAAGGGGAACTTTTTACAAAAAGAGATAGATTCACCCAGGGGAGGGGATCCATTGTTAGTAAAATAGGTCTAATGCCAAATGCTTTTTGTTTCCTGAAGACCTATCCAACTGCAGATCTTCTGGCTTCATAATATATTCAGTTCACAGTTGCTCATTCAACATTTTCTGTATACCCATTCGGTGTCAGGTACCACGTTGGACATTGAATGACAGAGATGAACAAACTCCTAAATCTTAAGATCTCATGGTAGATGTTGGAATTTAGTGTCATTTAGCTTCATTAGATTCTGCAGTAGTTCCAAGATTTCCCAAGACCCTGTCCCCCAGTGTCCTGTTTACTTCAGAGTGTGTCATTCTCTGCTGTCCTCCATTCCCTCCCCACCCCCCCAACTGCTGCTACCCTGGGCCTAGCTGCCATCACCTCTCACCTGGACTATCTCAGCAGCCTCCTAACTGGTCTCCCTGCCTCCACTCTTGCCTCTTTCAGTCAACTCTCAACACAACAACTACAGCAATCTTTTAAAAATGGAATTCAGATCATGTTACTCCTTTGTTCAAACCCACCAGTGGTTTTTCCATTCTGTGCATGGTTGGGCCCCCACTATCTGCTTGACCTTGCCTTCTGCTGTTCTCCCCCTCGGACTCCTCTTCATCAATATTGGGTTCATGGTGTTTGCTTTAACATGTCAGCCATCCTGGGCATAGTCCTGTCTTAAGGCTCTGCTCTTCTCTCTGCCTGCAACATTCTTCCCCTGGGATCTGCATAGCTCACTGCCTTAGATCTCTGCTCAAAAGTTACCTTATCAGCAGGTCCTTCCTGACCACTCTCTATAAAAGGTACCCCCACCTTGTACTTCCCATTTGATTAGTGTCTGATTCCTCTTTCCCCTCACTAGAATATGAACTCCATGAGGGAAGGGATTTTGCCTGTTTTGTTCATGGCTATAGCCCGAATACCTAGAAGATGCTCAGTGACTACCTGTTGGCCATACTTCCCTGGTGGCGCAGTGGTTAAGAATCCGCCTGCCAATGCAGGGGACATGGGTTCGAGCCCTGGTCTGGGAAGATCCCACATGCTGTGGAGCAACTAAGCCAGTGTGCCACAACTACTGAACCCGCGTGCCACAATTACTGAAGCCCGTGCGCCTAGAGCCTGCGCTCTGCAACAAGAGAAGCCACCGCAATAAGAAACCCGCGCACTGCAACAAAGAGTAGTCCCGGCTCGCCACAACTAGAGAGAAAGCCCACACGCAGCAACAAAGACCCAACGCAGCCAAAATAAATAAATAAATTTATTTATTTAAAAAAACGAAAATACTTGTTGGCTGAATGAACGAATCAGCCTATTGCTGAATCACTCAGTGAATGTCCTCTGTAGAAGGGGCTCTTAGAACAGTGGTGCACATCTCTCGGGTGGCTGGTGTGGGGATGACGTGGTTAGATTGGCTCTGCCTGTGTGGAATAGAGTTTTTCTTAGCATCATCCCAACTGGCTCCTATTGGGTTGAAGCCTACAGTTTTAGCCTTATTAGTATCACTTTTTAGTCGTAAAGTCAGAGGATGTTAAGATTGGAAGGAATCTGGGACACCATTAGGTCTACTTCTCTCTTACTGATGTGAGAATAAGAGTCTAAAGAAAGTGGGTGAGTTACCCAGAGTCTTAAAGCTGGTTAGGGTTAACCTGAAATTAGGCCTCTGACATCTGGTTCCATAGTCTTCACTACATCTAGTCTCCTCTGGCTGAGAGAGTTCACAGGCTTTCAGATTTGACAATTTCTCTCCAGACTCCAAACAGGAGCTTTTATCTGGACGTTCTGGGTGAGTGTAGATGGATGACGACCCTGTAATATGTGGAAAAATCCCAAAGACTGACCAGTGTGAATGGGAACTACCCCAGATGTGCCAGGAGCACCACAGGCAGGCTCGCTCTTCTGTTGGCAGGAGCTGCGTAGGGTGGAAAGGAAACCAAAATCAAGATCCTTTGCCGCTCCAGTTATTTTATTACATGTTACAGTCAGAATGTGTCTTCCATTTAAATTCAGAGTTTTTGATGAATGGCCAGACCAGCTGCAAGCCCTTTAGGCCAGAAACCTTGATCTCGCCAACTGTTCATTTTCTCGATGGACTTCCTTATTTCAGGCGTTTGTGTCTAGCCGGCCTATTGTGGACTTGTCAGAGGGGTGTAGAGCCCTCTTTTTGCGACAGTCAGTTCCCCCCATGCAGCATGTGTCCTAAAGCTGGCCTGCCTCCATCCTCTTTGTAAGTGCGTGTGTGTGGTCTTTTGTTAAGCAGGGTGAAGTGAGAGAGGACCCTCAAAGAGAGAAAAACTCCTTCAGCATTTGCTAGAACATGTTTGTGAGCTGACCGAGCTGTAATTGGGATGGCAGAAAAAAGGCTTAAATTTATTAATTTCTTGTCAGCTGTTTTGTCACATAAGGTGCCCCGATTTTAGAAGGCACTTTGATCATACATGAAGAATGTGTTGTATTAATTCTACTCTCGGTGGCCTCTTTGACCGTACCTATCAAACATGCAAAAAACCCATGTTTTTGCTGCTTCTAGTTTTGCTCAAGCAAAGGCTCTAGACTTTCTTAATTTATTTCAGCATATTTCCAGTTTAGGTATGAAATGTACTCTGGGGATGCTGACTTCCAGGTAGCCATTTTGGGGGTCAAAGGAAGTTAAGTATCCTGAGTACAGTAGCCATATTAGCTAAAAAAGCTTCATTTTGGTTTGGTTGCAAATTTTATTTTAGCTTAGTTTTCTTACTTTAGGTGGGCAAAATAATAAAGGGCAGAAAGTTTAGAGCTGTGCCCTAAGACACTCAGCAAAACAATAAGACCTAGAATTAGGAATCAGGAGTGACTCTATTTACAGATTATTTCTTTTCAGGCCGGGCTAGTGGAGTTTCTGAGCGCCACTGAATTCTCCCTTCTACATCTTCAGATTTTGTAATCGGACCCCTTTGGGGTCCGATCCGGGTCACTGTCACTCATGGGAGCCCTTGATCTGGACAAGATGGACCTTGAGTAGTTGAGTTCACACAACTAGGGCAGTGAGAGGGTCTCTCCTCTTGATTATTGTACATTTTCTTACCAAAGAGCTAGAGGAGCAATCTCAAGGTCAGGGGAACTCACCCTGATGTCTTGGGTTGTTTGGGATTATGCTGGATTCTCACTTGGGTTCTGTCATCAAATACAGAATGCTCTGATCCTTAGGGGCAGAGGTAACTATTCAGCCTGTGGGTTCAATAACCAGGAAATGGAATTCTTACCAATTCTTGTTTATTGTGCTAGAAGTTATTACTTTGAGATTTGAACCTGCCTCTTTTTTTCTTTCTCTCTCTCTCTCTCTTTTTTTCCAGTAGCAGTTTGAAATTGGCTGTTCATTCAGACAAAAGCAAAAGGATATTTACCCAGCCTGGGAAATAAATGTGAACCTACATAGTCTTTTCCCAGCATTTTTTTTCGTTCTTTTGGTAGCATGTTAATTGTATTTTCTCTAGTAACCTTCCCCCTCCCACCCCCTGTTCTTTTGGCAGCCATTATTACTTGAATTGGAAGAGCAGGTGAAGACCTGTTTTTAGGACTGTCTGGAAGAGTACAGTACAGAGGACAGTCTCCGCTAATGGTAACCAGAGCCAGGGGGCTGGGGGCAGCCTGAGCTGGAATCAGTCAAATTAGCACAGCACTGACTCTGAGTGGCAGGAATACAAGTGACCACAGAGTGTTAAACACATCTGGAAGAGGAGTCTGACATCATCCCCGGCATCTGTGGGGAATACGCACAGCCTGTAGACCCATTCCTCTTTGACCCTATAAAGATTCTTTAAAAAGTAATGCCCCTGAGTGGTTTTCTGGCCAGCTCGCCTGCTCATTTATCTTGGAGGAGAGGGAAGGAGACAACCTGCCTGTGAGGCTCCTCGGGCCCCAGAGGCAGATGGATTCCGCATTTGAAAGTGCTGAAGCTAAGAGACCGGGTCTTAGGGGGCCCTGAAGGGTCTGCTTTTCCTCTACTCATTGTCCCTACAAAACTTTTCCTGGCAGCCGGCATTGCTGTTTAGACGGTTTGTTCTCTGCTTGCTGTTTAAGTTGTTTGGCAGTGGTGTGTCAGGATGCGGGTTTTCTGAATGCTTTCCCAGCTGGTTACTTGAGCGGGGGTTAGGGCGGGGCGTTCTGAGCTGCTGAGGCCAGTCTTCTGTCTGGGCACTCTCAGCTGGACCAGTGGGAGAACATCATCTTCATTCTGCTGCCTCTGGTGCTGTTGTGCGTGGCTCTTGAGATGCGGATAGGGTGAGTTGGGGGAGTGATAGGTCTTTTTTTGTTTCTTTTTTGTTGGTGAAGGAGTCCAGACTACAGGAGTCAATGTGACTTTTACCATTATTCTATGCATAATTCTCTGCTAGCCGTTGCCCCCTTCCTCAGCCTATAATTTCCCCAGCTCCTCTTGGTTGAATTTATTTAAGGGCTCCATTTTCAAAAGCAGGTTCCTTTTTAGTTCCTGAGCCAATTATGACTGAAAAGTAAGTTCTATAAGCAGCCTCAGATCCACCACCTGGTAAACCGTGCTGCCAACTAGACCTGGGATCTGGGATTCTAGATCAAGGGCTGGGTACCATGACGCCCCTGTAACTCCCCACATCCCTCTAGTTGGCTCAGCCCATTAGGGCTAAAATTGTCGCTCGTATCCTGGTCTCTCTTAGAGGCAGAGGCCTTGCCTAAACCCCAAGCTGCTTGACTCAAGTTCTGAATTGCTCTTTTTTTGGTGGTGGTGGTGGTGGCGGGGAGAGGGTTCAAATATACGCACAAGAAATTTAATGAATCTCCATTTACCCAGCACCCAGATAAAACAGTTATCCCCATTTTGCCAAATTGTTTTCATCTTCCCCAGACCCCTTAAACATTTACTGTTATACAGGAAAGGCTAAATAATTACTTAACTTCCCACCCCATCTACCTTTTAAAATCGCTTTTCAGAATAATGAGTTAGTGACCTAGTAATTTCCAGTGGTAACCAACAATTTTTTTTGTTTTTTTATAATATTATTATGAACTCACAGACTTATTATGTTATCAATGTGCTTCAACCCATTGCATTCATTACTCATTAATTGTTTTGGATGCTCACATTGTCTCATCTTAGGTCAGTGGACATCCCTTCAAGTTCATCCCATGTTCTTTTGACATGACCCCATTGAACTTTGATAGCTTCCTTGCTTTCTGGCATAAGATATTCCAGGCTGTATATCCTGCACCAGATGTGGAATCAGCCATTTCTCCCGGGGGCCTTGATTTCTTTTGGTAGAGAACACAGTCTGGGCTCTAGGACTAAATTACTTTTGTCAACTGTCAACTCTCTCCTCGGGGACTACAGCCTGCTCCCCTGCTCATAGCCAGTGTGAGCTTCTTGCTGGGAATCAACAGACTGATAGTCACCCACTGTGGAGTTCTGCCTCACTCTGGTAAGGATTCATCTCTGAGAATCTGGTGTTCTATCCCCTGGTTCTGACACTTTTGCTTCAATCACCCTGAATTTGGCTAGTGCTATGTATGCTGTGCCTTGGACTGCCAAGCTGTTCTCACCGGGGCCAACATCCCAGGCTAGAATAGTTGCCCCAGCCCATGCCTAATACCCTGTAAGAAAGATTCTATCTGGGCTCAGCTTGACTTCTGCCCCTGTGGGCCTTGTGTTCCACCCATTCCCAGCGTTCCATTCATCTGAAACTCTCCCTTTCCTCATCAAAATCTTATCGGGTCTTTAAAGATTTACTGCTGCTTCTTGGGTGCTCAAGAACCAGCTCAGGTGTTCCTGTTTCAGTTTGAGAACCTATAGGTGTGTCTCATGAGGTAAGTGTCAACCCGGCTGGGATTAGGCAGAGTGGGGGCGGGGGTTAGAGGGTGCTGTTGGCACAGCACGTACCTGGCTGACTTATTCTTGACTTTTTCTTTACTCTTGTAATCCATGCATTTCAGCGCCTTCTGAGTGGTGTTTGGTAGGTTGTCCTGTTGATTTTCAGCCAGGGAGTAGGATGTTCTGGCTCTGTACCATTGGCAAAGGGATTTGAGGATAGGTAATGGGCTACAGTTTTGTTAAATGGAACAGTATGAGGAGATGGCCTTGTAAAGAGGCTGGGCAGCGGGGCCCATTTGAACGGTTGGTTCTTGGCTCCCATACTGGCAGATCCTTGACAGGAATTTTGAATGGTTCCAAATCTAACAGATCACTTGTACTTAACTTCAGAGGAAAGTCAATTAGCTTTCCTCAAGGTTGACTGTGTACCTTGAATGCAGTTTTGTGAATCTCTGGAGGTTCTGTGTATAAGGTTTACTCGTTCTGTTATTTTAGTTTCACTTGCTTACATGGAGACCGTAAATGTTGAAGAGAAGCAGACATTAGGATTGAGAAACCCAGGAGCCTTGTTCCCTCCCATCCTCTACTTGGGTTCTGCAACGGGACCCATTGGTGAGTAGTAAGGAGCTAGGCTCAAAATGAAGTAAGCCCAGATCTAGCTCTGCTTCGTGCTTGCTCCAGTCCTCAGTCAAATTTACTTCAAGCAACTCAGAGTAGCATGGGGAGTGGTCATTCAGGACTGCAGTAACTTGCACTTCATTATATCTGGTGGGAGACTCAGTAATTTATAGCCTATCATTTCTGGAGTCTGGAGATGGCTTTGCTGAAGCAGATTCTATTACATTAGAAGAGAACCTAGCTGGCTGCGTCTAAGACCCGAAGCTTTTAGATGCTAAGTAAGGAGGCCATATGAAGGGAACAGAATGACTCTGGAACTCAATCCCCCACCTGAGAAAGAGAGTAATAACATTCTGGGTTGGCCTCTTTTCATTTCCCTTTGATTTTGAGTAATAAATTCCCTCCCTACTTCCCAGCTGAACAATTTGGGAGCCTGTATTCCCTAGAAAGACTCTGTTCTCACACCCATCAGATTGCATTAGGTGAAAACTCCTTGGCCTTAACGAATGTTGAAGGATTTCAAAGGGCTAATGGAAATTCTTCTAGAAGTAGCAATTTCCATTCTATCGGTAAGACAGTTCTGCAGAAATTCCCCAAACGTGTTGGGTTATTTTATAAAGTAAAACAGCCAGCATTGGGTTTTCTTTGCTAATAGATGACAGAGAGAATGTGGACATTTGGAATTCATGGAGACTCCCTGAGTTGCATTTTAGCTCAGGTGTTATGTCACCTTTCCTAACCCTTTTACCAGAGCTGCTCACAGGAAAACAGCATAGATAGATTTGCTTTACTTCTCTCTTTGCCTCCTCCTACCATTCTTTTAGAAAACTGTTGAGTGGCTGCCTGCCAGGTAGAATCAATCTGGATGACAAAATCCAAAGCTAGATTCAGAATTGTAAGCATAACCCCTGCCCAGGTTGCTTACAGAGGAAGAAAAGGAAGAGTTTTGTACAAAATCTTGCTTCATTGGCTTTAAATATGGTATTTATTGAGTTATCACATTTTAATTTAGCCTTGTACTGGTTGCTATGCCCCTTTGATTGATCAATTTCATTCTACATTTATGGAGCACCTACAGAGTTCCTGGCACTCTGCTGGGGCATCTGAAATGAAAAGATGAACAAGACATGGTCCTTGCCACCTGGAGCTCACAGTCTAATGGGAAAGCATCAGAAGGTACGAGAAGAGCTATAGTAGTCTTGCCACATACTTTACATGTGTATCCTAAAGCCAGTTGGGAACCATGGGATTATTTTAAGCAGGGGAGTGACATGATTCACTTTATATTTTAGAAAGATCACTAGTGGCAGTGAGGATAAAGTGATTTAGAGGGGGTGAGGCTGGAGGCAATAACAGTTCAGACAATAGATGTTTATCGAGCCCCTGCTTAGTCCTCGGTGTAGTTCTAGGTGCTGGGAACCTAGGGGTGAACAAATCAGACAGTCTCTGCCCTCAGGGAGCCTATATTCTAGTGGTGGTGTGAGGTCGTGTAGACAGACAATATGCATGATATTTTTCAGATGGTGATAAGTAATTTGAAGAAAATGAATAGAAAATAAATAAATGGAAGTTAGAATGAGCATCAGCGTAGGTGGTGACCTATTGGGGTAGTTAGTGAGAGCCTCTCTGAGGAGGTGACATTGGAGCTGAGGCAGCTACAGGAAGATGTGGGGAAGAGTGGTCCTGATGGGATGAACAGCAAGGGCAGGGACCCTGAGATGGGAACATATTGGCGCAGTGTTTGAGGGCCATAAAGAAGATCTGGGGGGCTGGAGCATAGAAGGAAGGGCAAGTGGTACTGAGGTGAGGTTGGAGGGCCTTGTGGGCCATGGGAAGGAATTCGGATTCATTCCAGTGGAGTGAGAAGCACTACAATTAATTAAGTCAGAGATTGGCAAACTATGGCCCATGGGTCAAATCTGGCCTGCTGCCTGTTTTCGTAAATAAAGCATATTGGAACACAGTCATGGCCATTGGTTTACAAATTGCCTATGGCTGTTTTTACATTACAAGAGCAGAGCTGAGTAGTTGTGACAGAGAACATATGGCCCAGAAGCCTTAAATATTTACTAACTGGCCCTTTATAGAAAAAGTTTGCTGACCTCTGAATTAAATGCTCTATTTAAGTTTTGAGAAGACACTCTGGGTGCTATGTAGAGAATGAGTGGTAGGAGAAAGAGTATATCTGAATAGTTCAGATAAGAAATTACTGGATGTTGAACACCAGAAGGCAGAGGTCATTCTGCTTTTATTCTGTTTAAAAGCACCTAGCTCTTATCTATCCTCTCTAAATATTGTTGATTGAATGATGAGGTACAGATTAAGGCAGTGACAGTGCAAATAAAAAGGAAGCAAGGCTTTGAGAGATATTTAGGAGGTTAAAAAATCAGTACAGCTCCTTGCTGATGAGTGGATAGAAGTAGGGGCAAGGCAGAAGGAGTGTAGGATACCCTTCAGCTTTCTGGGTTAGGTATCTTGGTGCATGGCACTGCCATTAACTGAGGCAGGGAGAGTGGAGCTAGAAAGGGCATATGTTGCCAGGGAGAAGGACATGGGGCACCCAGGACGTCCAGGTAGAGATGTCCAAAAGATAGTTGAAAGAGGTCTGGAGCTCAGTGGCATGAGACTCAACTGGTGGTGACAGGCATGTTGGAGTCATTAGCTAATGCAGGCTCTCCCAAGAAGAGGAGGGCAGAACTAGAGCTCATGGCATTTATTTCCTCTACAGACTTGGATCTAGAGAGGAGGCAAAGCTACACTAGCTGTCTGGACGGTTTGCATCCGTTAGTCTGGTCGTCTCGTGACTACAGGATATTTTTTCTGTGGAGACTGGCAGGCTCCCATGAGGGCTTGCCTTACTCACTCTCCTGGGTGCCAACCTCTTTCCCTTAAGTGGGGTGACTGGGGCAGCTCTGGGGGCTCTTCCTTCCCAGACTCCCTGCTAACACGGGAACATCTGTGGCCTTTTAACTCTGCAGTTGATTCTTGTCTGCATTTATCTTGTTGAGGATCTGGATAGGTAGGAAGGTCTTAGCTGGCCTAGGAGTTTTGTTAAAGCAAGAACTCTCTGACACCAGGGTTAGACAATTGTTTGAATTTTATTCATTTTGGTGCCAATCCTCTTAACCCACAAAGCTAGATAAACCCCTGACGTGCCCCTCTATTTCTCCCTTCTTTCTACTTGTTTGGGGCAGGGAAACCACAGAAGCGATTTATGAAAAAGCACTTGTATTGAAAGTGGCCTTAAGATAGTTGTAATCCTAGACTTGGATGTAAATCTCCCCTCTTCACAAAAGTCCATTATGAAAACCCAAGAATAAAATCACAATTGTGAAAAGAGGAAGGCCACTCTCTACCCGGTTCTCCCCACACCCCCGTTTTTAGCGCAGTGTCACGTTTCTGTTGTTTTTGCACATTTTAGAAGGCTGAGTTAACCCAGTCTTAAGTATAGTGTTCAAATTTTTATGGGCCTTCATGTTTTATCGGTTTCTCCTTCCCTAAGGAGACAGTCAAGTAATAGTCTTGTTACTCCTCTCACCTAAATTATTACTGCCCTGAGGTTAGTGACTCCGAGCAGGCCCAGGTAAGAAGTCTGAGGCCTGGTTATTTGACCCCAAAGTGGAGGAAATAGAGCCTTCTAACCCTTACTACCAAATTAATAGGTAGTAAATATAAATTAAAGACATGGAAAATTATTTTTAAATGTATATGTTGAGAAAAATCACTTCCATCTCAGCTCTGGTCTGCCCAATAGACCCCCCTGCCCCTTATACATGCCACTCAGTAGTTTCTTATATATCAGTATAGTATTTCTTTATGTATATACAAACAAATAGGAGTATATATCCTTATTTTCCTCCTATTCTTTTGTACAAAAGGCAAGTTATTATTTTATTTTATTTTATTTTTTTGTTCTTTGTTGTCGAATTTTTTTTTTATTGAAGTATAGTTGATTTACAATGTTGTGTTAATTTCTGCTGTACAGCAAGGTGACTCAGTTATACATATATATATATATATACATTCTTTTTCATATTCTTTTCCATTATGGTTTATCCCAGGACATTGAATATAGTTCCCTGTGCTATACAGTAGGACCTTGTTGTCTATCCATTCTATATGTAATAGTTTGCATTTACTAACCCCAAACTCCCATTCCATCCCTCCCCTCGCCTTGGCAACCAAAAGTCTGTTCTCTATGTCTGTGTGCCTGTTTCTGCTTCGTAGATAGGTTCATTTGTGTCATATTTTAGATTCCACATATGAGTGATATCATATGGTATTTGTCTTTCTCTTTCTGACTTACTTCACTTAGTATGATAATCTCTAGTTGCATCCATGTTGCTGCAAATGGCATTATTTCATTCTTTTTAATGGCTGAGTAATATTCCGTTTATATATGTACCACATCTTCTTTATCCATTCATCTGTCAAGGGACATTTAGGTTGTTTCCATGTCCTGACTACTGTGAATAGTGCTGCTATGAACATAGGGGTGCATGTATCTTTTTGAATTAGAGTTTTGTCCAGATATATGCCTAGGGGTGGGATTGCTGGATCATATAGTAATTCTATTTTTAGTTTTCTGAAGAACCTTCATACTGTTTTCCATAGTGGCTGCATCAGTTTACATTCCCACCAACAGTAGGAGGGTTCCTTTTTCTCCAAACCTTCTCCAACATTTGTTATTTGTAGATTTTTTCATGATGAAGGCAGCATGTTTTATAATTCGTTCTGTAACTTGCTTTCTGTCCTTAACAGTATGTCTCGGGGATCTTTCCATGTTGGTACAGAAGGAGCTTCCTCATTCTTTTCTCAGAGCTGCATAGTATTCCACTGTGTGGATGGCTGCCTCCTAGTTTACTGAACCAGTCCCTTAGAAATGGACGCTTGCATTGTTTCCAGTGTGTGGTGTTACAAGCACTACCTCAGTGAACAAAGGCAGCCTTTTAAAGGATTACACAGCACTGCATGTGCTACTTAAAATGAGATTTTTATTTCTCATTCTTAGAATGCCGGTTGGTTTTATTGGTTGATAAATTCCCAATTACTGGTATTCATGAGTGAGACATTGATGATGGGACCGACATCCCTTCCTAACCCTAAAATCATTAGTATGACTGCTCCATGGAGACATACTGCTTTATCTCAGGTTTATTTTAATAATAAAACCTTGGGAAATTTTAATAATGAAACCTACTTAAGGCCTTTTGCTCAAGAAGTCTGAATCACTGATCAGTGCAATTACTGCTGTGGCGGTAGAGCAATTTAACAGGATAATAGCGAATAAGATAAATTACTCTTCGGATTTTTAATGGACTGATATGCAGAAGTATGCAAGGGAAGATGGGGTGGGGGAGGAGCACTTTCTGAATTTCAGTACATCGCTTTACAAAATAGGGAACTGGGCCATTGTAACCATTACTACTTGGGATGAGTCATTCCGTACCAACCTCTGGGGCTCTGTGGTGGGTAGAGCATCCTGTTTATTATAGACAACAAATTGAGTTAATTCTCTTGTTTGTGTGCCTCTGTGAAGCGGGTGGAGTTTCTAGGTGACTTGCTAATTGTCTTATTTGGAATATTCCCCTTTCCGCTAAGGAATTAGTATCTTTGGTGTGAAAATAAGGAGGCAGACCCGTTTTACAAATAACTGCTGGCCAGGGGAATAACAGTTTCTGCCAGGTGAGTGGTTAAAAAAAGGCAGACTGGAAAAATAACTGTGGGACGACGGTAAGTGTTCGGCTCTTATTTACAAGGCTAACATAGTCTGCCTGTGTGTTGGGTGTGGGGGAGGGGACGGATCAGTTAAGAAGTAAGTACAGTGCTTGCTTTGTGTGTCCCTCAATTTGTGTTTAGGGGAGAAGGGTGGGGATTTGGGTCACATGGGGGAGAGGGGCTTTCAGAGGAACAAAAGGAAGCAAATCCAGGAGACTTGGCTGCATTTCCACCCTTATGGACATTCCTTGGCACCTGGTCACTTTGTGGAGACCTTAACATCTTTGGGGTATTGATCTTGTACCTTCATTCTCAGTACAAAACACTTAACACCCATTATCTGGTTCATGCCCACCAAAGCCCTTGGAGTAGGAGACAGCAGAAGAATGAGGCCTTTTCTTTCTCAGTGGTTCATCAGCATTAACACACCTTAAAGTGCCATTGGATTTGGAGTAGTGTTGTGTTAATATTAAAGCAAACTAAAGTGTCTTGGAATGTAGAAAGTCCTTTTGGAAAAAGGAGCAGGGGTAGGGCTGAGAGAACCAGACAGGTAAGGATGCTCCTCTGAGCTGGAGAAGGGCTGTGCCCAGGGAAGATGCCTCAGAGACAGTCTGGTCAGAGAATTTTGTGTTCAAATCCTAGTATGCCCTTTGGCTAAATTATATAACCTTTGATTTATAATTATTGTCATGTGTAAAATAAGGAGAATGATATCTACTGTGCAGAGCTTTTTAAAATAATGATTAAATGAGATAATAGATACAAGTAGGCTCTAATAGGTGGGGGCTGCTACTAGTATTAGCAGAGAGTCTTCTAAAGGGGCTCTTTTATAGATTTGGAGAGAAGGAAGGTACTTTCTTTTGCATGAGGACACTGGTACTTCTGGCAGTAAATCAAGAGGGCTGCCTTTAAGACTGGGAAACATATTGACAGTTGGGAGGAAGGTGTTAGTTACCATGGCAACTTGGGAATTCATTTGGAGAGAGAGTTGTGACTGGAGGTTATCTCACTGTGAGAGTCTGACTGGTGGAGATAAAAAAAGGCCCGTCTAGCAGGAATGAAATCACGCTTTATATTGGCAGGAAATACCAAAAGACGAGCTCTAGGGAAAGTTCTGTACGTGGGTCAGAACGTTGTGTGGGCCTTCCGTGATAATGGGGTGTCTTTGTGGGTTTAAATGCTGCTGCCAGTTTACTGCTTTTGTTCACAGGTATTACTTGGATTAAAAAAAAAAAAAATCTATGAATGGGATTTCAGTGAGTTGTTTTTTTTTTTTTTGTCATCTGAAAACATGACATCAAACTGTTACACCTTTTCCTGCTGTTGGTTATCAGTCCCCAAGAAGGGGGGACTTTCAGTTACAAAGAACATGAGTACCGTGTGCATCTTAATCATTTAGTTTGTTCCTGAGGTAAATGACATGATGAATACAGGTATTTCCTCTTGATTGGGCAATTAAGACATATTTTCTTTTTATAAAGGCTTTTCCAGTAATATCACTTGATAACTGATTGTGAAAAGCTTTTTGGTATGATGTATGTAATGTCCATTGTTAGTTTGATTCTTTAGTACATCTGTTACCTTCTTCTAATTGCAACCTTACCCAGACACAGAGGAATGGACCCAATGAACCCCCTTACAACAGCATGAGTCTAGATGTGCTATTTAATTCTCCATAGGCTTCCAGTGCTCATATCCACTTTTCCTTTTCCCTTTGCAGTTAGATGTGGCCGTTTGACTTGCTTTGGCCGGCAAATGTGGCCATACATGGTATTTCTGGGCAGAAGCAGCTGTCAGTATGAGACAAAGCAGTGTTCTTTTTTCCTGCCTCAGTGATATGAAAATTTGTGACCAGGTAGAGCCTCTGTCAGTCTGGGTCCTTGAACTACAGCAATGGACATATTCTCCCCTTTTAATTCATGTTGGACACACAATATAAGCAAGAAATGAGCTTTTGTTATGTTAAGCCACTGAGATTTGGGGGATGTTTGTTACACAGCAGAACCCAGCCCATCATCACTGCTTCAGTATTTACTTAACATGTATTTTTTGAGTATTTGCTGCAGGCTGGGCACTATTAGGTTGGGATATAACAGTGAACAAGACAGACAAACCTCTTCCCTCATGGAGCTTACATTCTATGAGGGAAACAGACAATAAATAAGTAAACAAATGAATAAAGATAATTACAAGTTGAGATAGATGCTATGAAAGAAAATAAATGAGGTCATGTGATAGACAAGTCTCCAGAGAGCAAAGATGTCATGAGAAGGAAATGGGAACCACCCCCACCCCCCACCCCCCACCAGAGGTCTTGTTAATGTTCTTTAATAGTTCCTGATATTCTTAAGACTCTGGGTGCTTCCAGAGTAGTTTCAATTGCCTTGGAAAAAAAATAACACTAAAAGTAAGAGAGAAATTTGTCGTATTACTTGGTAGCATTGTGGCAAAATTAAATAGCTAGTATATTCCAAAATAAAATGACAGCCAAGAGTGATATCAGTTTGCTTTTCATCTTTGAAAACTCATTAGTATCCCACTGAGTTTACTGGGAGATGAAATCTGAGTTTTGTTTATGTGTTGTGTTAAGTCCCTCGCAGAGAGCACCCATTTTCAGCAGTCAGACTGTCCCGACGTGACATCCGGTTGCTTGGTGGACACTGGTCCAGTTTAGTAGTGTTAACCTGGCTCTTATCCTGAGGAGAAGTAGAACAGAGATGGATGCATAATCCTTATATCTTACCCAATACAATTTTGAAAGAAAATAGGATGATGAAATATTTCCTTAAAATTTCCATAAATGTCCCCAATGAAAGTTTTGAGACTGGTTATAGTTTTTCTGAAAGAAGCATAGGGATAGAGCTCAGGTCTGGTTGTTGAGGGACATTGGTTCCGTTGCCAACTGGCAGCGATTTATTTTATGTGACCATAGGACTGGAAGAAATCTCTTGGTACAAGAGTGGGCAACACCTATTCTGCTTTGGTCTGAAGAAGTGAGAAAAGTGGTGCTTGGGTGTTGTAATGGGGAAGGAGAGCTTTGTCTGCTTTTCTTTTCTCTCTTTTCTTTGGGACAAACCAGAGCAATCAGAATGGAGGAAGGTCAGGAGAGGAGGCATGTTTAAATGACAGTTAAAAGAAGAACAATTCATTAAATGACTGGGCATTAGGTGAGTATGGACTGCTGAATTCTATGAGCTAATTCAGAAAAATGCTTTTGCAGTCTCAATGCAAAGGAATCCAGAGGGTTGTACATGGTGATGTTTGCCCTTCATCAGTCAAACTAGTCTTATGATCATCCTCAGAGGTAGACTGAGAATCTCTAAGCTGGACCCCAGACCTTTTTTTTTCCATCTTGAATATTTCAGTCATCTCACATTGGCATATGCTCTGAAAATCCCATCTGGGTGAAACTTCAGGGAAGTAGAAAAAAATGGATAAATGTAAGAACTACCCTGCATCCTTGCAAATATATGGGTATGTTGATGCAGTGTAAATTTCTGTGCCAGGACACGTGCCAACAATTTAATGATGTGTATAGCAAAGTCCTTTGTTAGCCCCATTCAGAAATCCTAAAATGAGTTGCAAGGCTGAAAGTATTGAAGCCTAAGGCCAAAAACAACTATCATGTTACCTAGGGTCTCATGAATAATTCAGCTGAGTTTAATGATTTTTCCATGGTGAAAATAAAGCTGAAATATTTGACATAATGTAGGCAAATTATACCCCCTTTTGGTGGGGGGATTGGTTATGAGGAATGTGAGGAAGGGTGGGGAAAATTAAGGAATCTTTTCATATTTCTTTTAACTAAATATATAGAATCTCTCAACAGTCCATCTCTAAAGAAGTAAATATATAAAAATTCAAGTTGGAAGTTTAAAGATGTTTCCTTTGAATGTGCATTGATAGCTGAAGTTTTGGGTTGGGCTTGAGAAACACTCCAAAAATTGCTCCGAAAAGTCATAGAAGGGTGGTCAGAGAAATACCAAAAAGGAAGGAATGTCTGATATTCTTGGTGATACACAAGCCAAGGAGTGTTGGTCTGTTTTAGGAAAATAATAGTAAAATTATAGTTCTTGGGCATGAACAAAAGGAGCTTAGAGATGTTTTTGAAGGTTGTGTGCAAATTGAATTACTGTAAATCAAATAATAATTTAAAGGTATTAGGAAAACATTATAACAAGACCTGATAGACGATTGGAATTATTTTTCATAAAGTGAACATATTTCCTTCTCTCCAACCTAATTTTTAAATCTAGGATTTAGTATGTTGCTTTAACTTAAACTGGGACCTTTGCTATCTAGGGGATAAAGCTCTGGACATTCTGTATCTTCAGACTCTGGTTCTTATCTCCTAAATAGGTAAATTCCCCTAATTTTTTTCTACTTTTCTCCTAATAAGACAAGTAAGTTAATAGACTCTAAGAATGTTCAAGCTGGAAGGAACTTAGAGGTCATCTAGTTCAAGTCACTCATTTGACAGAAACTGAGACCTGGAGAGGTTATGTGACTTGTCCATAGCCTCCTGTTACAAAAGAGAAGGTGACTTATTATGAATAGGGCAAAAAGAACCCAAAGGAAGAAAATTCTTATATATTAAAGAATATTTGGAAAGAAAAATAGACCTGGCTAGTGTGGCACATTTCTTTCATGCTCCATGCTTTTTATTGCTTGAAATATGATGTGATGCCTGGAAATTTAGTTGCCATTTTGTGATACAAAGTGCCATGCTAATTCACTAAAGAATAACAAATTGAGCCCTGAATCCCTGATGACATCATTAAGTTACTCACCAGCTCTGCACTTCCAGCCTCCAGGCTTCTTCACTGGAGCGCCTCTGCATATCATGGGCAAGGTAATTCCACATACAACCAACAAATAGGACAGAATTTTAAAAATCTGTTTGAAGTCATGGAGAGCCAACAAAGCAATAAGACATTATGGGGTCAAGATCCTGGAGAAGAGGAAAACTCAGAGTGGCCCTGGAGCAACTTTTCTTCTAGGGGCATCTGGAAGATGCAGCTGAGAGGCTGGAAACCTAGCAGAACTTTTACTCATAGGGCTAGGAGTAAAAAATTGTATTCAGGACCTGCCAAGGAGAGTGGGCTCTAGTAAATATCTTGAGCTTTGGGTTGATACTCTGAAGGGCTGAATTTTAGAATTAAGCATGAACTAGAAATTGACTAGCCCTCCCAGGGACTGAGGCCCAGCTTCATACCCTCTAACTGCCTAATTGGATTAAGGATCCTGATTGGATGGCTGTGCCTTAAATTATTTCTATAATTTCTTCATATAAAATATTCAGTAGACAATAAAAAACAAGCAGATATATAAGGTAATTTGAAAATATGATTTGAAAACAAGAGAAATAACAGACGATAGAAACATTCACAGAGGATCCAAATAATGGAGCTATCAGGCATGGATTAAAAAATAGCTGTGCAAAATATGTTTAAGAGTAAGAAAAAATTTGATGATTTTGACAGAGATCTGAAAACTATAAACAGGATAAAATGACAAATATCAAACTAAAAAATGTAACAAATGAAAGTAAGAATGTATTGAATGGGTCTCATGTAGTTGAAGAAAGAATTAGTAAACTAGTGATATACTAGAAGAAAATAGCCAATGAAAGCATGGAGACCAAAATTCTCATTTTAATATAAAAAAGACACTAGAGGTATAGGGAGCCACATGTGGAAAACATCTAACAAACTAGTAATTGGAGGCCCAGAAGGAGAGGCAGAGAGACCAGGATAAAAGCAATATTTAAAGGGATAATGTTGAGTCGTTTTCCAAAACTACAGAATATTCAAACTATACATTCAAGAAGCTCTTTGAAGCATGCAGAATAAATTAAGAAAAGCACACTTTGGGCACATCATGGTAAAACTGCCTAAGAAACAAAGACAAAAAGAAAATCTTAAGAGCAACCAAAGGAAACAAAAGACCTATTCAATGGATACTCAATAGGACTGACAGCTGAATTTTCAATTGGGGAAAGAAAAAAATAGGAAGCCAGAAAAAAATGGATTAATATCTTAATTAATATTAATTAATATTAATGGATTAAAGTGTTCATGGAATATAATTAAAGATAGACAAAAGCAAAGGTAGAGATAAGAACAGAATAATAATAGAATAATGTATGTAAATTATACATATATTCTGACAAATAGAAATAAACCAAATAAAAATGAGGAGAAGAAGAGAAGGGACGTAGAAGACATTACAGATTGTCACAGAGTTAATAGGTAGGAGTCCAAGGATTCATTAAAGCTGACAAGCCAAATAGTAGGAGACTAAGTAAGGAGAAAAGGGGGCTATGGACACTACAAAACGTATTAGTATAAAGATAACCACTAGAACAAAAATACCTACCCTCCCAAATAGTAAAAAAAGACTATAAAATGAATATAGCATAGTAGAAACAGTAAAAATGGTGTAAAACAATATAAACACAATAAATTTGTGTTGTGGTCACACAGAGGAATACTATTGCAGTTATTGATAAGAATATATGAAGTAGAAGTACCTGTAACAACATGGATAAATCTCATAATCATGCTGTTGAACAAAAGAGGCTCAAAACAAGAGTACATGGTATATGATTCCATTTAAAAATTTTTATTCCATTTTTATTTCAGATTTATTGATGTATAATTGACATGAAAAATTGTAAGATACTTAAAGTCTATATTATGGTGATTTGATACAAGTATACATGGTGACCATCCCCCCCACCCCCCATCTCGTTAACTAACACATTCATCACCTCACATCTTTATCCTTTTTGGGGGCGGGTGGGGGGATGAGAACATTTCAGTTCTACTCTCTTAGCAAATTTCGATTATACAATTTATACAATACAGTGACATATATGATTACTCTCACCATAGATTCATTCTGCCTGTTTTTAAATTTCATATAACATATAATGTTACATATGTAATATGTTACATGGAATATGAACTTCATATATGATATGTGAAGTTTCTATATATGTCATATATTATGTATGTGCAATATATAATATAAAAATAATATATGAAGTTTAAAAGCAGGCAGGAGGGATCTATGGTGATAGTGATCAGGATCTTGGTCCTCCTTTGGGGAGGGTAATGACTAGAAAGCGATGCAAAAGAGGTTGTGGAGCACTAGGGCACTGTTTCTCCATCTGAGTGCGAGTTGTGTGGTTTTGTTCCCTTTGTGGAAATTCTTTAAGCTGGATACTTGAGTTGTGTCCTTTTCTATATGTATGTTACATTTTAATAAAAGGCCTACATTTGAAAATATAAACTGTTTATAAACAAAAGACAAAGTGTAGGGTAAAGTCTCATGCAATCTTGAACTTAGTCGTTGGAAAGAGTGATTTTAAATTCCAATTTATATGAACACTGTCTCTAGGCTATTGAAGCCATTTCCTTTTCCTTATGATATGTCAAGGTTGCTCCCTAGATTTGTTTTTGCCATCTCCAAATTAAAAATAGAGTCTAGAAAAACAGGATAGAGAATTCAGAAGCAGATCTAAATACACACAGGAATTTAGCATAGATTAAATGTGGAATTTCATATTGGTGGGATGGGAGAGAGGAATGGACTTTTCAATAACTGGTTTTGAGACAACCGGGTAGCCATTTAGAAAAAAATTTTTATTGGATCCCTATCTTCTTTATATGAAAGTAAATTTTAGATGGACTAAAAATATACATGGAAAAAATGAAACCATAAAAATACTAAAAGAAAACTTGGGAGAATACTTTTTAAAACCATGGAATATAATCTAAGCATGATTCAGAAAATTCAGAAGCTATTTGAGAAAATATTGATAAATTAAAAAAATATATAAAGTCAAAAGAATAAACTGGGAAGAATATTTGCAGCCCATGACAAAGGGCTAATTTCTTTTATAGATAAAGTGCTCACAGTCAACAAAATGTGAAAAGAGGTCAGAATCCAAAAGAAAAAATGAGCAAAGATACTACCCAAATGTAAAATAGATAGCTAGTGGGAAGCAGCCGCACAGCACAGGGAGATCAGCTCGGTGCTTTGTGACCACCTAGAGGGGTGGGATAGGGAGGGTGGGAGGGAGATGCAAGAGGGAGGAGATATGGGGACATATGTATATGTATAGCTGATTCACTTTGTTATAAAGCAGAAACTAACACACCATTGTAAAGCAATTATACTCCAATCAAAAAAAAAAAAAAGAACATGAACTGTTGATTCAAACAAACAAAAAGCCACAAAGACATTGCAACATACGATGCAGGAAAAGATGCCCAGATCTCACTCATAATAGGGAAATACAAATTAAATTGTAACTACAGCACTTAATCATTTTTCACATTTTAGAAAAAGAAATTGCTAATACATTGTGTTCTCAGGGTACAAGGTAGCAGGCACTTATACCCTGTTGTTTGGGCGGTATCTGAAAGAATTTAAAATACGTATATCCTTTGACATAGCAATTCCCTTCTTAGACTTTATTCTATAGATATTCTCATATCTGCATTTAGAATGGCATTGTTTATGGTGGCAAAAACTTGGAAACAATGACAAGGATCATCAAAAGGGGACTAGTTGAATAAATAAAAGCACAACCATCAAGTGGAGTGCTAATGTGAAAAATCTCCAGGATATACTGTTAAATGAAAAAAACTTGGTAGAGAGTCAAGGGGGAGGGGAATATACACAGATGTTTGTATACACATAGAATATATCTGGAAGGATATACAAGAAAATATTAGCAGTGTTTCCTTAGAGGTATAGAATTTTAAAGCAGGGTCAGGGATAGGAGGGAAACATCTCATTGTTTACTGTTTTGCACTGTTTCTACTATTGGAAAGTGTTTCCCCAGGTGAATGTTATACCCCTTTAGGAAAACATAAGACAAAACAGAACAAGACAAAACCACTTTTACTGTCCGTAGTAATTCTTAGCAAAGATGCTGTTGGCATTTTGGGTGTATCTCTGTCCCTTTGGACTAAATGCCAGTAGCACTTCTCCAATCACTGTGGTGACCAAAAAACGCCCCTGTAGATTGGTGAGCACCCCGGGTGTGGGGTGGGGGGGGTGCTGTTTGAGTTAAGAATCTAACTTCTCTTCAGGGTTTCTCAGTTCCCAGGTTCTGCTACACTAGCAGGGTCTTACCATGGGCAGCTGTAGACCTTTGCCTGGAGAGGAACCTAAATAAACTTCCCTTCTATAATTCTGGGTTTTTAGCCAGTAATGGTAGACGTTGACCAGGTCCAGTGACTGGTTAGCGAGCTCTAACTAGGCAGCATTGCACCTTTGCTGGGGAGAGACGTAGCCCTCAGGCTTTGGTAAAAATGGCCAAGAGTTCAGGAAGGAGGATTTTGGTTCCCTTCTCTTAAAAGGCGTGGAGGATTGGTTGTATCCTGATAGGATTGGTCCATTTTTCTAGGGTGTGCTTTTTAGCTTTTTTTTGTAATGACAATGACAAAATCCTCCTGTGCTATTCTCTGCCAGTAGAGTTTTCTGAGATGGAAGGCAACAGATGTTTCTGTTGGAAATTGGCATCTGTCTCTCCCCTCGCTTCCTCCAAGCCCGGGCCCATGTAGCACTGAATTAACATTAGAAGCCTCTCTCAGGAGACTCGTGATGAAGAACCCATCAGGCCCTAGTGTTCCTGGAGGCCACGAGGAGAGCAGAAATGGAGGGGGAGCTGAGGGCTCTCTACCACTGGGGGGGCCGTGCTCCTGACTTGTCTGCTTGGCAGTGGCCAAGAGCTGTTTCTGACCCTCCTGAAACAGGAGGCAAGCTTTTGAGACATTAGAGAAACCCTAAGCCTTTAGGAGTCTTTAGTCTAGCAGGGTCTTACACCGTGACACACCCAGGGGTAAAAACATCAAGGTAGAAATCTGTCTTCTTAGAACATACCCAGAAATAGTGATTCTCTATTTTGAGTCTTCTCTTGGGCAGCACACTAACCAGGTGCCTTCTGTTATAAACTCAGTTTTTTCTAAACGTGCAACTAAATCACAGGAAATTCCCACCCTTTCCCAACCTCTTAGCTTTTCTCCTTTTTTAAAAAAACTGGAGTTTCTCTCTCTTTCAGCCTCCCATCTCCTACTTCCCTCCCCCCACGCGGCACCCCCAGGGACTGTCTCAGAGCATTCTGGATACTGCTTATGCTGATTTTTCAAAACATTTTAAGTGACATTTATTCCTCTTTTCTAATTAGGAAAGCAACATGTTTATCATAGACAATTTGGAAAATACAGGAGAGCAAAATGAAGAAAATAATTATCAAGAGAGACTTTTAACCTTTTCTTTTAAACTGTCATTTTCTCTCCATCTTTGAAGCCACAAACTCCTTTGCTCCACTTTTTGCATGCCTGAGGGTCTGGAATTTGGCACACAGAGGGTCAGAGACTTGTAACCCTGTGCTATAAGGGTACCTGAAAACAGCAGGCGACCCTGGCTTGGCTTTAAAGCCTTGCAGAATGGGAGAAGGCAGTGCGTCTCTGGAGGACGTTTGGCTTTGGTCACCTGCCAAGGAGGGTGGTTTCTGGGAGGAAGGACAGGAGTGGTGTGTACTAGACTGTGCAGGAGTTTTTCCTCCCTATACCTGGTCAGCTTTTGCTCTTGGACAGGGGAGGAAGATGTCTGGGGATGTGTGTTTTCTACCAGAATTCGAGCTCTGTTGCCTTGGCTTTCCTCTGTGTTCTTTGCGTTTTTAGGGTGGAACCTCTTTGTTGTGAAATACAGATTGTTCATGCTGTTGAATTTTTCAGCGAAGAATTGAGACCCAGAGAATCCTTCTGCCTGAAGGCTTTGGACTTGTGCTTGTTCCTGGCGGATAATGACAGTAGGAATAAGTGGCAGAGAGGGCTGATATCACTTCAGTTGCAGACTAACCCAGACCCTGGAGCAGCCCCCTACTGAGGACAGCGATGTGAAAGCTCAAAAGAGACTGTCCTTGTTTTGATGACCCTCAGAGTTCAGGCTTCTGGGGAGACTTTTCATTTTCACAAAAACCCTTCTGAAGTTGAGAGATGAGAATTTATGAGCTGTTCCAATTGATGGTGTTTTTTGTGATATCAGATATGTGCTTCTATGAAGACAATTGGAGGTCGGGCTTGGGAAGGTAGACATCGTGTGGCAGGGAGCTTTGCAGAATTCCCTTGCTCCCAGTTTCTATGATTTTTTCCCCCCACCCTTTTACCCAGTCAATTCTGATACCCCAGTATCTTTTCCTTTATCCCCGATCAAGAGGTGCTTTTATTCCTTATTCTCTCTGAAAATTCTGTATTTTTCAGAACAGGATAGAGGAAAAGGGAGAGAAACAGGCTTATAAATGACTCTGGAAGTTTAAAAAAAAATCTCGGTGAATGACTGCCCTTGAAGACTGTAAGAATATGATGTAAAGATTCTTTCTACCACCCTTCTTGCCAGACGACTCATCAAGAAACACGTATGTGTTCCTCATCGTTGCTGGCAACCCTCTGAGTTCTCCCTGCTTCTGCCTTGCCCACTTGACTTTCCTCTTTGTCCACTCTGGGGATGGGGGTGGCAAGTAGGTACAGAGAAACCATTAAGAGTGACCTGGAGGTAGGTGCAAGTTCTTTCTCGTCTATCCCTAACCAAGGGCCTCTACTAGGTTTGCCCAAAAGTCCCCTCCTGGAGCCTGAATAGGAGCCCGCTGTGCTGTAGACTGATCAGGGCTCTGACCCATAAGTTTTTGTCTTCTCCACAGAGCATAGTAAGAGCTCAATAAAGAGTTGTTACATTGAAGTGGTTTGAATTAAATAGGATTTGTATGTAATTTTATATTCAGTCTGTTCCCAGTCTGAGTTACTTTTCAAATTATATATTGCTGCTCTGAAGATTGTCATTTCCTGAATTTTCCTTTCTTTGTTTCTTTTCACCCACTTGCTTCCATTGTTCCAAATTTAGGCATACTGGAAGTGAGACTAGGTGGGTGTGAAAATAACTTTGTTCAGTCAGGGGAAGGTAGGGGAGATGGATTACTAAAACCATCAAAATCTTTTGTTTAGGTTTTAGGGTCAGAAAGTGGAAACCGTGGTAGAGCAGAAAGGACCAAAGTGACAGTAATACCTTGCTTTGCTTTAAATCCCAGTTTGCCTTAGAGCATCCATCTGCAGTGTGGTGGCGGCAGGCCTTCCAGAGTCCTTGGGTTTAATGCCCACAGAGAACAGCTCCTGTTGGGTGGGGCAGTCTTCTCCGGACCTTCTATACCTACGGCAGCCCTTTTCTCCTCCCTTTTTAGCATTTGGTGCTGGGTTTCCCATGTCCATTCCCCACACCCCTCACTCCATGAAAGTCAGGTAAAAAAAGCCATTAGCTTTCTGTCTGCCCTGCTTTTAATCACTTTCCCAAGGCAGCAGCGAGTGCAATCCCAGTCCCTTTCAACCCCTTCTGCGTGGGTGTTAGACTGAGCGTTTAACTTCTCCTTCTTTATGAAAATGCACATTAGCTATTCAGAGACTTAATCTCCTAATGATTTGTGTATGTTGGTAGAAAGGAAAAGCCATCATCCCTGGCTGGTACACTCAGATGTTCCTTTTGGTACACTGATGGCAGGATTTCAAAAGTGAAGGACCATTTAATTTAATTTTGCACATGGCAGGAGGTACTGCAAGAAGCTTGGTCACAATATGCCCCCTCCAGGGAGAGTGACTTCAGTAAATTCAGGTTGCCTGAGGGGCTTAGATGTGAGGAATCTAACCCTCTGCCTTCTTTCTCCCTCTCCTTCATCATAAAATGTGTTTTTTGTGGGTGGGGGGGTTGGGGAAAAGGGAGAGTAAAGGAAATTGCCTGGGTTGAAAAGCCAGTGACTGATGTGAGATTGCCTTTTGCAGCGATGCTGCTCTGGGCATATGGATTATGACCAGCTACAGATTAACCTCTTCCCTCTTTAATTGTTTTATGGCCTCATCCTTCTGAAATTGCCCCCTTGTGGCCTGAAATCCTTTCTGGGGTTTTCCTTAGGCTGGGGGCTGTGCTTGCTGGTGGGAAATACATCTACCCATCTCCTCCTCAGTGACACGGAGGAGGAGACCAATGGGGAAGCTTCTTTGAACTTTCCTTATTTTATTTTTAGGCTGGTAACTTCCCACAGAGAAGCAGGCTCAGGATCCTGAATTGTTATTGCACAGCGGCTGGATATTTGCTGCTGAGTTCTGTTAAATTTCAGGATTTGAAATCTAAGCTGTTGGCTTTTAAGCCCGCCCCCAAATGTTCACATATCACCCTTGGGGCCAGTAGACACACCCAAAGTCTTGGTGGTTTTCACAGCCTGGCCTCTTCATAAATCATTCTAGAGGGAGCTATAGGCATTCAGAGACTTGACAAAAACATATTCCTAAAACTTCTGTTTGTTCCTTCTCTGGTTAAAGGTAAATAGAAATGGCTCATGGATAAGTTGTGAACTTTTAAAAGTTTCTGATTTTCTGTAAACCTCTCTCCTTTCTTGGCTCTTTTCTCCTTTTGTGGTGGCTGTCATTCTCACCTGCAGAAAAGTATTATTCTGTAAAAACAGAGGAGGATCTGATAGTATTAATTTTATACTGTTGGTTTGACCATTATCCTGTAGTGTAAATGAACATTTGTATTTCAGTCATTCATCTCCATCTGTGAATAGAAGGCCCTGTTCTTGTGTTAGCCATCACCAAGTAGGTGAAGAAAGAGCTATATTCTATACTATACATTTATTCATCCCTTTATTTACTCACTCATCTATTCATTCGACAGTTATTTTGTTGATCATCTGTCAGGTACCTGATACTACTCTAGGTGGTTTATAGCAGTTAATAAAACAAAGATTTCTGTGAGTTAACATTCCAGTGGGGGAAGATGGAGATAAATAATAAACATGATGGATATGTAAATTACTTAGTATTTAGAAGGTCATAAGTACAGTAAAGAGGATCAGGGTAGTGAGGTCTGGTTGCATTTTAAAACAGGGAGTGGCAAGCCTTTAGGTGAGGCCTTATAAAGTAGGTCACATTTGTGCTAAGATTTGTGCAAAGATTTGAAGGAGGGGAGGGTGTCAGTGGATACTAGGGGAAGGAAGAGCATTCCAGGCAGGGGAAACAGCCAATGCAAAGGCCCTGGGGCAGGGTCAGAGGCCCAAGTGTGCTTGGTGTATTTGAGGAATAGCATGGAGGCCTCTGTGGCTAAAGCAGAGTGGTTTGGTGGGGATGGGGAGGAGTAGGAGATGAGGTCTGAGAGGAGGGGCTAGGGTTTATAGGGGAAGACGATGTTTGATCATGTCATGCCATGTAGGCCATTGGCTTTTACTCTGTAATTATCTATGTGTATATCTCTATCTATACATCTATATACCTAACTACATCACACTAGGTACCATCGTATCTTGCAGTTTTGTATCTCTCCCATCTTCTTAACTCCGTAAGGTCTGTCTTTAGGAACTGGGGGTGGGAGGGAGGTTGATTATGAGGGAGAATGTAGAGAAACTTATACCAAAGCCTTACTAGAGACCTGAACCTGGGCTTTTTGAGACTTGGTCCTTTGGTAAGGTTCCTCCCATCCACCCTTCCCTGGCACACAGAACAGGAAGTCCATATATTTTTCTTAACCCAGCTTCTCCCCTTCTTCTGCTTAAGAATTCTTCTGCTTCAAGAATGATTTTTGGCATATTTGGCATAAATATGCTTCAGAGAGCATCCTGAAACACTTTTCTATGCCACTGACATGATACTTTCTAATTCTGGAAAGGAACTTTCCAATAACGTTTAAGTGAAGAAATAGACGTGAAAGCCCTTTGAAACTCAAACTCCTGGAAGAGATGGTCAGGCTGCATCACTAGAGAGCCTGCATTACCCACCTTCATACCCAGAAAAGCACAGCCAGAGCAATACTCTTGGGCAGGAGTTCTGTCTTGGTTGGATATTGGGCAAATCTGGATCCAGTCCAGCCCTGACTTTTTTTTATCAGTACCTAGTCCCTGTGTTTCTTTGTGCTAAGAAGTCCGGTGGTGGCATAGTTTTCCACGGGGGGATGTGGAATGGTTTATTCTAGATGAGAATTTCATCTTGTGTACCTGATTTTCTATTTGTTTTGTTTTCAAGAGCTGTTGTGTTACTGCCTAAAGTCTCCAAACGGATTTTGAAAACACTGACCAGAGCCTGTCTGCAGACTAGTGTTTTCTGACTGCAGAAAAATTGACTTTGCCAAGCAGGTCATGAAACCAATTTTATCACCCACTCACCAGGTTTTTTTTTTTGGCTGCATTGGGTCTTTGTTGCTGCGTGCGGGCTTTCTCTAGTTGCGACGAGCGGGGTCTACCCTTCGTTGGGGTGCGTGGGCTTCTCATTGCGGTGTCTTCTCTTGTTGCGGAGCACAGACTCTAGGCACCCAGGCTTCAGTAGTTGCAGTGGTGAGCTCAGTAGTTGTGGCTTGTGGGCTCTAGAGTGCAGGCTCAGTAGTTGTGGCGCATGGGCTTAGTTGCTCCGCGGCCTGTGGGATCTTCCCGGACCAGGGATCCAACCCGCGTCCCCTGCCTTGGCAGGCGGATTCTTAACCACTGCGCCACCAGGGAAGTCTCTCACCAGCTTTTTGAAAATGTAAATGGAATAGTATTAAAAAAAGGATAGAAAATATGAAAGTGCATTGGAAGTAGAAAGGATAAATATTGCATCAATTTTTTTTAGGTGTGTGTGTGTGTGTGTTTGTGTATGTGTATACTGGGGCACAGCGTAACATGTATTGCTCATTATGGGTCACGGTCAAAACAGTTAAAACACTATCTTAGCCTGTCCAAATGTTGTATTTGCTTATTATGGGACTGGTGAGGATAGAAGAGAAGTGAGTGCCTCGGAAGGTTCTAGCTCTGTGAGATAAACGTAGAAGTTGGAATGACAGTTTTTAGTTAGAAAAACAACCCAGATTGGGTTTGTTACTCTTCTATGACGGTAGAAGTTATTGTGCTAGAACATAATGCTGTTCAGGTCAACAGGAACTAAGCTGGCTGTTTCCCTCTGCACAAAGAGTTGTGCAATTTCCAGTGGGAACTCCCTCTGGAGATGGAGAGGGAAGGGGAAGGAAGAGTGGAGAAAGAGGCAGTTAGGCAGAAATCGTCATTGTGAGTCTAGCTGACCCAGGATCTGCACGTAGTTAAATCTGAGGCTTTGTTGGAATCTGCCAAAGATTCACTGTGGAAGACACGAAAAGCACAACTCATTTCCATTTATTTCGGCTCAACATTTAGGCCAGCCTCGCGCTAGGTGCTGGGATGTAACAGTGAATAAGACATGGTCTTGGATTTGTGACGCTCTTAGCCTGGCAGGGAAAACAGATGTAAATTGCTAATTACTGTACATTGTGCTGAGTGTCATAATAGAAAGTGTGTATAAACTGGTCTTACAAATTAGAGGAACTGTGCTCTCAGCCTTTCGTTCTGAGAAATGTGCCATTTAATAAAAAAAGAACTAAAATAGGGTTTTTTGGGTTTTTTTTTCTAAAAGTTGGGGAAGTTACTCTATTGGAAAGGAAAATGAAATTTCTAAGCACATTGGGTTCATCTAGTCAGGCTACTGTGTTATTTCATGTCATTTACCCAAAGTATTTTAATGTCCTAAAAAATATTTTTAAAAACAAATTTTTTGGCATAATCCCTGCCTGGAAAGTCTGGAGACACATAAAATAATGTAAAACGATTTTCTAGAATGTCCTTTAAAAATCCCGACAAAACAATAGGAACTTGAGCACGTTTCTCTGATGCAACCCACAGCACGGTGCTTTTACTTTCTCTTTGATTTTTATTTTTTTAAATTTATTTATTATTTATTTATTATTTATTTTTGGCTGTGTTGGGTCTTCGTTTCTTTGCGAGGGCTTTCCCCAGTTGCGGCAAGTGGGGGCCACTCTTCATCGCGATGCGCGGGCCTCTCACTATCGCGGCCTCTCCCGTTGCGGAGCACAGGCTCCAGACGCGCAGGCTCAGTAGTTGTGGCTCACGGGCCTAGTCGCTCCGCGGCATGTGGGATCTTCCCAGACCAGGGCTCGAACCCGTGTCCCCTGCATTGGCAGGCGGATTCTCAACCACTACGCCACCAGGGAAGCCTCTCTTTGATCTTTAAAGTCAGTAATAACTTTTGGGGACATGTAAAATCATGACTAATTCAACAAAAGAAATAGCAATGCAAGTCACAGATCTAGAACCTGGGTATCCCAAATGCAGGCTAATTTACTCCTGTCAGCTGCATTTGGACCAAGCCTATCCCATGACTGTGGAACCAGACTGAATCAAGAGCTGAGTTTTAATGTCTTTTCTTTAGTTTTTATTTTATTTATTTCAGTATTTTTTTAATTGTCAGCTGACTTTGCTCTGAATTTTGTTCCCGCTGACAAATTTGAATAAACCCATCTATGGGTTTGAACAGTGGAGTATTTTTTCAGAGGTGTGAAATGTTTGGACAGCCTTTTAACTGTACATTCTGAAGCATTTACTTCTTCTTGTCTCTAGGATTGAATAAAAGCAGCTGGTAAAATCCTTTCCACTTAATTGTTCCAGACGTGGCCTTCAAAGGGTGTGAAGTGGGTAGGCAGAGGATAAATACTTATCACAGTTTCTCAGATGAGGAAAGTGAAACCCAGAGACCTAAATCTTCTGACTCAAGCAGATACCCTGCTGCTGCCTCTAATATCTAAATGATGGCACTGATCTACTCATAAGATCGGTGCATGTGGTTGTTTTTTGGCTAATATTTGGAAGCACTAGGCTTTTTGTGTTTTGTGGGGAATTTGCATTTTGCTTTATTTGGAATATTCAGGTTGAGGGAGTCATTATAAGAAGAGTCTCAAAAGCCTTAAACCCTCTGAAAATAAAAAGTCTCACATTTCCCTTCTACTTTGGCTCTCTGTTGGAGTGGAACACTTATGTCATTAAAAACACTGTAGTTTGCTTATCTAATTTCTCCTCCATGTGTTAATGGCTTCCCACTGCTCTTAGGAAAAATTCCATTCTTCTTCAGACTATTTGCATTACTCTCCAGGGCTTGATCCCTGCCTCTCTTTTTAATCAGTCTCTTTTTTTTCTTTCACCCTCTCACTTAAACTCTGTGCTTCAGCTAATCTGAATTTCTTAGATTTTTTTCAATTCCTTGCACATGGCTTCCTTTCTCTTGCCTCTGGGCCTTTGAGCATGCTGTTGCCTGTGAGCTGGAGCACTTTTCCTGCCCTCTTCCTCTGGCTCACTCTGATACTCCAAGACCTCTGAGAGCCCCTTGCTGAGCCCTAGACCAGGCTGGTCTTATCTACTGTATATTCCTACAGCACCCTCTTTTCTCCTGATTCTGGGCTCATCACACTGCAAGAACTTTTATAGTTTTTCTCTGGTAGATTAGTTTCCTTGGGAAGGCAGGCACAGGGTCAAGAGAAAAGAAGTTCCTTAAAATTACTGGGGTCTGATCAAAAAGTTTTTTATGTTAGACTGGCATTTTGTAACACTTTAGAATTTAGGAACTCCTTTCAGAGTAATATAATTTTGTAAACCCCCTCAAGAATTTAAAAGATAATGTTGTCACTTTTATAAACTATGATAAAGAAGTGAATTTAGGTAAAATGTTTTCTTTTATATCAACATTATTAAAATTATATTATAGTGTACAGTTTATTTTAACATAGACTTAAAATTTTAATAGCCTCCATTATATATCAAGATAATTTTTCTTTTCTCAGTTAGCAAGTGATATGCACGATTTAATTTATTTAAATAAATTATGAAAGAGTGTGATTTATCAAAATAAATTTAAAGATAAAATATTGTGCTTAATTTGGGACCAACTTCATTAAAATGTAGTTGGAAATTTAATGACTTGCTAATATATTTTTTTAAAAATAAGAGAAACTTGACTTCTTGACCCAATGTTTGGTTTGCACCCTTTAAAAAATGACTTCTTCTTAAATGTAATTCTAAAGTTTTGTTTTTAAATGGTGAGTTACCGCAGATGGTTTCAACTACATATCTTACAGGGAATAACACATTATAGGTATGGAATGCCTTTCTTCTAACAATTGAAAAGTCAATTTGGTTATGGTTATTCCTATGTCTTGTGTCTTTAACAATGGATTCATAAGATTAAATCACATGAATGCTACATGGTGACCTGGCGAAGACCATCTTGATGTGAACTGGATGACTTGATACTTATACTTCTAACTGACAATTGCATTTCATCATTTGTATTCTTAGGCTTCTTGTTTTCAACCCATAGTCCACTATGATTATACATTTTATGATATGTGGCAAAGAATTAAAACAATGAAAAACTGTAGAACGCTCAAAACCACCTTGGCCTAAATGGAGGTTGCCAGGGACTGGAGGGAAGGGAGAATGAGGAGTTAGTCTTTAATGCGTATAGAGTTTCAGTTGGGGAAGATGAAAAAGTTCTGGAGATGGATGATGGTGATGGTTGCACAACAATGTACTTAATGCCGCATTAGAACTGGACACTTAAAAATGGTTAACATGGTAAATTTTATATTGTGTATATTTTACCACACTAAAAAATCGCCTTGGCCTAGTTAATGATGTTTGACTTGTCGCCACTAACCATTGTGCACACTCGTGTGATATACAGAGGCTCTAAACTTTCTAGTTTTAAAGGGAAAACAATTAGATTATTGATTAAAAAAAAAAGAAGTTGCTGCTCTGAATGCCATTAGTCATGTGAAGACCCTAGAACATATGTGTCAACTGCTTGGGATTCACAGTCTACTGCTTGGTCAACAGCCTTAGAAAAATGTAGGTGGACGTATTAGGAGGCCAGGGTTTGAATCCTATTTGGGATAGGTAACTTCTGCGGTATGTCCCACTATGCCAGATCACTAGTCCACATTTCCAGAGCAGACGGGCTTTTGCTGCTTTCTTCCTCATCATGAAAAGAGCAGAAGATGCAGGTAACACTGGAGGTGAGGCTAGAAGGGAGAGACACTGAAACCGTGGCCTAGCTTTGTGTGCCGTTCATGCCTTGTATTTGCCATTGGACCTCACTCATGAGTGACAAGGGGTTGGTCCTATGCCCTCTCCACTTTCCCCGGGGCCTCTTGGGGGTGGAAGAAGCAGATCACTCCACTTGCTGAATGACACTGCTGGGTGTTGCTGTGGGTTGGTTGGAGGGACAGGAAATTTTCCTGGTGGTAAGTGTGTCAGTGGGGCTCACAGGGACCCTTTTTAATCTTCTCACTGGCCCCTGTGATTCTGTGACCCTGGTTATTACATGTTCAGAAGTGTCAGCTTATTTGAAAGTGATACTTTTATTTTCTATGTAAGTATTACTGAAGACCATCACACTTCTGTTTGCAGGATGCTAACAGACTCTGGCATCTAGATTACGGCAGCAATATTGAAAAAATATTATAGTGGGTAGTGATATTTAGGAAAACGTTGCCAATTTTCATTCTCACTTGGGAGGCTTGTCTTTGCACTCTTTGGTCAGCCCTGGGCAATTAAAACTTTTGTTCCAGTAAAGTTTCCTCCTAAAAAGTTTCATCGGTTATGAAAAATGCCCTGTGGGCATTACGTTGTGAACTCTTTTGTGGCTATCATAAATAATGGGGCAAAAACACTTGTCAGAATATAGCAGAGCTGATTAGATAATACATCTCTCCTTTGATTTTTGATTGGTTTTCTGTTTTAATTTTTAAAGGAATAGCTGTCGCTTCCTTATAAAATAGGAAATGCTCATTAAAAAATATGCAGAACTGAAAAGTACAAAGAAGTCAGCAATAAATTGTTCCAACTTCTATTACACCAAAAGAGTTCTACGTTCATTCATTCAATGAGTATACATTGAGTGCTTTCTATGTGTGAGGCACTATGACAACAGGGATCAAGTCCCTGCTATCGTGAGGCTTATGTTCTGGCGGGAGGGTAAGATGATAAATACATAACTAAGTAGATTTATAAGTGTCATAAAGAAAAATAAAACGAGGTAAAGGCATAGAGAGAGTCAGGGGCTCTTTCAAATGGAGTGGCCACAAGGTTGCTCTGAGAAGGCAACATCTGGGCAAAGAATTGAGTGAAGTGAGGGAGCTAACCATGTGAATGTTTGGGGGAGTGTGCTTCAAGCCGAGGGAAAGCATATGCAAAGGCCCTGAGGTGGGAGTGTGCTTGGCATGTTCTGTGAACAGACAGGCCAGTGTGGCTGGAGACCAGTGAGTAAGGTGAACATAACAGAGAAACTGGAGAGATAGCCAGGGGTTAGGCCATGTAAGGTTTTAGAAAGCCTGCAGCTTTTTTCTACAATGTGAAGCTGTTGGAGGATGATGAGCAGGGAACAGACTGTAGGGGAGTGAGGGTGGCGGCAGCAGGAACAGTTAGGAAGCTACCACAGTAATTCAGAACAAAATGATGCTGAGTTGGACTGAGTTGGGAATGGTAGAGGGGATAAGAAGTGGTTTAATTCTGGTTGAATTTTGAAAGTAGAGCGAACAGGATTTGCTCATGAATTGGATTGGGAGTTTGAGAGAAAGAGAAGAATCAATAATAAATCTTAAGGTTTTTGGCCTGGTAGGTGGTGTCATTACTAAGACAGGGAACATGGGGATCAGGGTGTGTATCAAGAACTCAGGTTTGGGCATGTTAAGTTCTAAGTACCTGTTAGCCATCCAAGAGGAAATGTTAAGTCAGTTATAGGAGCCAGGAATTCAGGGAGGGGTCCAGACTGGAGATACAGATTTGGCAGTTACCAGGCACAGAACCAGAAGAGATCTACTGGGAAGCAAGTAGAGATGGAAAAGAAGCCCTAGATGGAACCCTGGGGTGTCAGCAGTTGGAGGTTGGGAGAGAGGAGGAAGGTCCAGTGAAGGAGACTGAGAATGTGTGTCCAGGGGCGTATCAGGAGAGGGTGGTGTCCCGGGGCCAGAGTGTGATCCCCTCTGTCTAGTCCTGGTGGTGGTGGAGGAAGCTGGGTCCCGAGAATTGGCTGTGTTTGGCTACGTGGAGATCGTTACTGCCCACCACGAGAATGGAAGAAGCAAGAGCCTGATTACAGTGGGCTAAAGAGAAAAAGGGAAGAAAGGAAGTAGAGGCTGGGAGTATGGACAACCATTCTGAGTTTTATTGTAAAGAGAGGACAAGATGAAAAAGTAGCTGGGGAGGAAGGGGGAGAGCAAGGAAACTGTGTTTCCTTGGGGGGGAATATAGCATGTTTGTTTGCTTATGGGAATGATCCGGCAGAGAGGGGAAAAGGATGATACAGGAAATAGGTGTATAACTTGAGAAGCAAGGACCTTGAGTGAGCAAGAAGGTGTGGTTTCTAGTGTGCAGGTGGAAAGATTAACCTAGGCTAGGCGCTGAGACAGGGAGGGCTGGGAGGGGAGGTGGGGGTGGTGGATTTGGTGCCAGGCATGTGGACTTTCTCTTCCAGTGCACACTTTCGGCGCATGGAAACAGACTGGTGGCTGGCGGGAGTGAAATAATTTTATAAGATTGGCATTATGCCATATGTGCTTTAAAAATAAAAACAATTGAATTTAATTTTACTTGAATCTAACAGAAGAAAAAGAAACTGAAGTGAAAGTAAAGAAACTGGTGAACTTCAGATAAATGTTTCTTCTCCACAAAAGATCGTAGTCCTTTAAGTTCTCTCTAAGGTTAAGAAAATGATTGTGAAAATCATTAGGAGGCTGAAGTCATTGCTGATATTTTAAACTACATTTTTAGCTAAATCTTCACTTTTTGACAAGGCTGGCTGATCCCTTGCCTGGAAAGATTAGGTGATTCATTTTCTTGCCCTTCCTTGTACCTCTCTTTCCCATCTCCCAGTTTTTGTAGCTTATCTGGCTTTTTTTCCTTGGCAGTGTTTCTAACATTTACATTCTGAGCTGCACGCTCCCATTTTGGGGGTCTTTTCTTTTACTGCTTCTTTGTTCCTGTGGTTTTGTTTTGATTGAGCTACTGGTGCAGGATTTCTGTCTCTCAGGAGGGGTTCATGGGTCTATATAGGCTGAGATCTTTCAAGTTGGCAATGGCTGAGCCTTTTTCACACTTGAACTTGAGGTGACTCAGCTTGCCATAAATTCTTGGATCACAGTGGCTCTCCCTTAGAATCATTTTAGAATGTGGCTTCATTTACTTCAGGCCTCAAATATTGCCTGGAAAAATCTGGAAAAATCTGAGACCATCCTGATTCCCCAACCCCCCGCCCCGACTTTGTTAGACAATTTGCTTTTTCTCCATTGATTCTTAAATAATTCTTTCTTTATCCTTGAAGTTCAAAAATTTAAACAGTATCTGTCTTGATGCTGATTATTTTATGTACATTTCCTGGTATGTAGTATCCCTTTTCTACCCACAGATTTAGTCCATCCATTTTAAGGAAATTAATTGCTCTGTATTATATCTCTGGGTATTCTTTCTATTTTGTTGATCTTCCTTTGCCTTTACTATGAGTCTTTTTAAGTCTTTTTTTTTTAACATGCCATTAATTAGATTCTTTTTTTAAAAATAAATGTATTTTATTTATTTATTTTATTTTTGGCTGTGTTGTGTCTTCATTGCTGTGCGTGGGCTTTCTCTAGTTGCGGCGAGCGGGGGCTACTCTTCGTTGCAGTGTGCAGGCTTCTCATTGCGGTGGCTTCTCTTGTTGCGGAGCACGGGCTCTAATCACGCGGGCTTCAGTAGTTGTGGCACATGGGCTCAGTAGTTTTGGCTCACGGACTCTAGAGCACAGGCTCAGTAGTTGTGGCACATGGGCTTAGTTGCTCCGCGGCATGTGGGATCTTCCCGGACCAGGGCTTGAACCCGTGTCCCCTGCAATGGCAGGTGGATTCTTAACCACTGTGCCACCAGGGAAGCCCCATTAATTGGATTCTTAAAAACCTTTATGAAAAATTTCAGACATACGCAAAAGTAGGGAGAATAGTGTTATGAACTCCCATATCCCCATCACCCTGCTTCGAAAATCCTCAGTTCATGGCCAGTCTTGTTTTATTTATATCCACTCCCCACCCCACCCGTCACTCCCCTCCATCACTTTGAAGCAAATACCAGACATTATTCATCCTTGAATATTTCAGTATTTATCTCTAGGAGATAAGAACTCTTTTTTTTTTTTTCAACTTAACCATAAATAAGTGTCATCTATTCTGTTTATAATCCATTTATTAAATATGTAATGACATTGCCTTTGTGTTAGATCAGTAGCTTTTTTGCTGTGAAGGTGTGATGGGTTATCATAGTTGCTGGACCTCAAAATCAGGAAGACAAACCTCAAAGGACAAGCCGGAGAATTCTCCCTGATACACAGTGGTGACATATTGGATTGGGTAACAGTAGCAGGCGTTGCATAGACAGGAAGTATCCGTTGGTTCCTTGGTGTTCTCTGAATTTCTAGTGTTCATGTGAAATGTGGAAGGAATGGGAGGAGGACCCGGAATGTACAGTTTCTTTGCAAGCAAGAAGTGAAACTTAAGCCCTTTCTGATTTAGTAATGACCATGAAGAAGGAGCTGAGTGGTTTGAAGACTCTGTTCTAGTTCTGCCTTTGGTGGCCATGTGTTTTATTCCATAGCTTTTTTAATCTTCAGGTCGAGACCTTCTACTAGGTCATGAAATCAAATCAGTGGGCCACAACCAGCATTTAAAATGTAAAAAAACAGACTTTATGGAATATGTATTGTTTCATGAAATTGTGTTTCCTGTGTTTGTGTGTGTTGGCTTGTAAGAGTTAGGAAGCCACTAATTTATTCTATTCAATTCCTATCACTTCCTATACCTTCTTGTCTAGAAAGTTAAAGGATTAAAGAGCCCATGAGACAGATTTGATTTATGTATTTAACAAAAGCATATATGGTATTTTCAGTGTACCAGGAACTATTCTAATTACTTTACAAATGTTAACTCATGAAAACTCTAAGAGGTAGGTACTATTATTAATGAACTTTGACACATAGAGACATTGAGGCACAGAGAAGTTAAGTAATTTGCCCAGGGTCACACAGCTAGTAAGTGATGGAGCTGGCATTTTGAGCCCAGACAGTCTGTTTTCCAGTTATAGGCAGGCACGTCATATACAATCAATAGTGATCATAGATGCCACTTACTAAATACTTTCTTTGTGCCAAGCAGGCTCAGAGAAAGTTGAATGCTAACTCAGATTTTGCTCTGCTGCCTCTCCAGTTGATAGCATCTCTAGGTGGGCATGGACTTTTTGCTACTCTTTCTTTCAAGAAGAAATGATATAAAGGTGTTTTCCCACTCCACCGCAACACAAATACTTAAATACTCAGAGTTAAGGCAGTAAGAATGAGGACTTTTGTGTGATAAGCTGAAGAAATTCAAGGATCGCAATCAATATTGCCAGCTAGAACTATAGGATTCCAGTATGAAAGGCAACTAAATGAGTCCATATCTCAGTTTCATTAAAAAAAATGTAGGAGAGTGGGTAAGAGCCCTGTTTTAGAATTGAACACATCTAGGTTCAGATCCTGTTGTGATCTGTAACTATCTTGGTGACCTCAGGCAATTAACTAATCTCTCTGAACCTCGGTGGTCCCCATCTGTGAAGTGGGCGGAATCATGATTGACTTTTAATAGAATCTTACTAGGTACCCGGCATATAGTAAACACTTTACCTATTTTATCTACATTATCTCTTCTACGCTTTATAATAATCCACTGGTGTGGCTTTATAATAATCCACTGGTGTGGCTGCTGTTACAAACTCTATTTTATAGTTAATGAAACAGACTTAGATTAAGTGTCTTATTCAAGGATACACAACTAGCATGTGGCAGAGCTAGAATTAAAGCCAGGTCTTTCTGAATGCAACGTCTGGGCTCTTAACCATCCTGCTTTATTGCAAACTTATCCCACTGGGATGTTTTGAGGATTAAATGAGATAGCATACCTTTACACTTAAATGGTGACTCAACGTTCTATGAGTCACATAGAAAGTATTTAATAAATGGCATCTGTGATCACTGTTGATTGTATACCTGCCCATAACTTTTGTAGAGACACTTTACCTGTTCATAGAAAACAAACTGTAGTCAACTAAATCAGTTCTTATAACCAACCAATCACTTCACAAATATGTTGAGTCCTTGAAAAATAACTATTTGTTAGCTATTCTCAACACTCTACTAAGCAGATACTTTCCTTGGGGAATAAGTTTCATCAAAGAAAAGATGATCTATCCAGCATCTAGAACAGTGCCTGGCCCATGGTAATTATCTTAGTCTGGGTTCCCTAGAATTAGAGCTCTAGAGGCAAAAGCTTACACTTTGTTTGTGAGAGCCATCACAGGGAAGCAGGAATGAGGAGAAAAGGGAAGCGAGAAAGGGAGGGAGGGAGGGAGAACAAATATAAGGGACTGCTTAGAGGCTGGCCACAGCTTCATGACAGGCTGATCATTTGGTCTTGTGGGACATCTTCAGAGAAAATATGTGAAGCTACTACATCTCTGAATGGTCCACTGGGGAAAGGAGGGAGAAGATTTCATTTGCCAGCCTCCATCCCCTCTTACTCAGGGGTTGATGTCCTAGAGCTTCAATTCCCCTGTGCTTCTTCATGGCATGGCTGGTGGCTGAGCAGGTCCCTCCAAATCCCATGCCTCAGTGGCGACAGGGAAACCCTGGAGTGGGAATTGAGAGGCGTGTAGCACAGGTACAAGGCAAGGGGCTGTCAGGGCGGCCCACCAGCATGAAGCACTGGAACAGTCATAGCAACTGGAGCAGTACAGGCTGACCCAGGCTGTCAGTAAGGTGGTTGTGTTCATCTTGGGTGATGCATAGCAGGCTCTCAATAATGATCGCCCAAGTTAATCAACTCTTTGCCCTTCTGTCTTCTTTAAGTGATTTGCAGTTATTGACACCTTGATACATCTCTTTTCATTCTCACTGTAGTTTCCTATCTCCTCTTCTTTTGCTTTCCACCTAAATGAGGGTGTCCCCAGGCTTAGGCCTACTTCTCTTTCATTCTCCATGCTTTCTATGGGCAGCTGCATTCGCTTTCATGGTTAACTTCATACTCCCATCTACTTGCTGATGGCTCGTAAATGTCTCCTTCCAGACTTGACCTCTCCTGAGAACTCCAGACTGGAGAACAAAACTGCATTTTCCAATAGGAAGTTCCACAGGCACTTCAGAGGCCGAGTGAATCTCCTGGTCCTCTGTACTCATCTTTGTCCCTTTTCCCAACAACTAATAGGGGCTTGGTCCATGCTGGTGGAACTAAATCTGAAACGATGTGCCAATACTGTAGGCCAAGCTGGGTCCTACACAAAATGAAGTAAATCCTCCAGAGCCAGCTCTCTAGGAATTTAGGGTCTGGATTTTAGGATTGATCTGGTTTGTTTTCCATTCAGTTGCGCTGGAGCCTTGAGCAGCATACAGTTTACCGTTGCCCATTACTATAGTGGACATGTCGAAATTGACATTTAGTCTTTTCAGGAGTTGATTTCAGGGAAGTCCTTGGGTTTTTGACTCTTCTTGTGCTGTCCTTCTGCTTTTCAAGACCCTTACCTTGCTTTATCCACAGTTTACAGATCCCTTTGGAACAGTGTATCTGATCTGCTCATCGAGCATGCACACCCTTTCTTGCTTTTCCACCCCCCTCTTTCTCTACATGCTCTTCTGAATAAACCTTCAAATCACTGTGCTGTACTCACACAGGCTCCTGGGCTTGATCTGCCCATTTCTGCCTCCTCACCTTTGCCCTAGTAATCACAGCCCTCCTTCCTCTATAACCCTTACGCCTCTTTAAATCCTCCCCAGTTCCAGGCCTGAAGACTAACTCAGGCTGATCCTGGTTTATACTGATCTCCTCTCTGAGCGTAATCTGGGACCATTATTTTGGCACTTAGCACACACAGTCCTATACAGTTGAATGCTTTTGCATTTAGTCTCCTTTTTTTCCCAATTGGATTATAAGCTCCTTGAAAGCAAGACAGTGTCTTATATTTTCTCGTGTGTTCCAATGATTTGTCACTCAGATCTTTGCACAGAGATGGTATGAGACAAATATTTGCTAGATTTGTTGGTTGGTTATCATGGTCCTTGGGAATTCACTTCCACTTTGTCTCTAGCAATCAATCAGGGGCATCAGACTAGATAACATTTCCCAGAGGAGCTGTTGGTCATCTCATTCCAGATCTTTAGTTTGTAGTACAAGCTAATTCTAGACTTTGGACCTCAGGAATTCTGTTTCTTAAACATCTCAGGCAAGGCCTAGGAGCTAAAATTACTACTTTGGCATTTGATGTGGCAGCTTGTTCATTTGGGAGCCTTTTGTCTTTGACTTTCTATTGAGTCACTTAAAAGAACCAAGGCGGCCTGCCAAGAGCAGTCCTGATGATTAAAGTTCATTGAGTTATTCCCCTCCACACCCTCCTGTCTCATTGGCTTTATGAGGCTGCTTTCTGTGTCTTCACTTGGGGGCTCAACAGTTAATGAATGGATGTCCTTTGGAAACTCTTAAGGCCATTTTTCTCCTTCTCCTTCCCCCTGGCTGGTTTCTCTTTGTCTCCAAAGCTGCATGCATTGTTCTTAGGTAGTGTGGAGTTAATGCGAGGGGAGGAAAGGTTCTTTCTTTCCTAACTTTGGGGAAATCTACTGCACAGGGCAGACAGTTTTGAAGATGGCCAAACTTAAAGTTTGACACAAAGAACTATAGTAAAAGGAAAGCCGGAGAGGCTAGCACTCCAGTTGCCACCACCCCTCCTTCCTCCCACCAAGGTAACTGTCTTACCTTTGAACCCAACGATCTCTCTTACATGTCCAGTTTGCTCCCCACTGTATAGGAAGGGATAGGTTGGACTCACTAGTTTTAGGATCAGTGGCTCTAAAGTATGTATTATTACTAATGATTAGCGTTAGTATGTGTGGGGATTTTCCACTCATGGAATTCTCCTATTCTTTTTGACCTCTGTACTATTCAGCCTGGATTGCTCATTAACGCTCACTCCATCTCTTAATTTAGAAGGCCTAGGAACCCATCCAGCAGACCTCCTCCACTCTGATCTTCCCTCAGCTCTGTTCCCATCATGACACAAACTTTCACCAGCTCCATTTCTGGCCTCTTGAAATCCAAACTACCCTGTTAGCCTTTGGAGCTGCTCCTCCCTATGCAGCCTTATCTCTGACCTACCCTTACGTCACCTTTTGTTCTGGTGAGGCCAGCCTCCTCACTATCTCATAAAGAGGCCACGCTCAAACATTCCCATCTCTCCGCTTATGTTTTCCCTTCTTCTGGAAGATTGTCTCCTCACCCTTCCATTTATTGAAATTTTACCCATCCTCAGAATACTAGTTCAGACTTCTCTTTCCTCCCATTTTCTCTCTTTATCCTCTCCTTCCTTCCACAAATTTCAAGCCCTATTATATGCCAGGTATTGTTTTGGGTCTAGGAGTATGTTAGTGAGCCAAACAAACAATTTCTCCCTCTCAAGGAGTTTAGTCTTTCTCAAGAAGCCTTATTTTAGCAATGTTAGTCCCCACTGCTTTGAGTCCTTAAGACTTTTACTTGTAATGTTTCTTCTCAGTTTCATTCTTGCAGTATACTATAATAAAGATTTATATATTTAATTATATATCTTGCATAATTACGTAATATGTAAATAATTATGTATTTTTTGAAAATGTATTCTATATTTTGATCATGTTTTCACAATTAGATTGTAAGTTCCTTGAGGACAGGGACCTTCATGCTTCTGAATACTTGAGAATTCCCTACTTAGTCCACTAGGAATCCTTTGTTTGCAAGTGACCAAAACCCCAATGCAAACTATTTTAAGCAAAAACGGAATGAGTTGGCTTGTATGCTGGAAAGGGCCAGGGATAGGGCTGGCATCTGGCCATGATTGATTCAGGGGCTCAAGTTTCCTTTTCCCATACCTCAGCTCTGCTTCCTCTAGGTTGGTTCCATTCCAGTCGTGGTGGCAAGATGGTAGCACTCTCTCAGACTGACATTGTCCCCAGGTCTTGTAGCTCCTAAACAGGGCCTGGAGGTAACATCTACCATCTTTGGAGAGGCCGGAGGTGGAAGCAGCTTTGTCAAAAGTACTAAGAGTCGGGGAGGATATGGATGCAAGGAAGGGAAAACAATAAGTATGTCACATCCACATATTCTGGAAGCTTAGTAGCTATTTGTTGATTGATTGTTTGGATTAACTCATGTTTGTTTCTATGCTATATTCAATAGGGTAAAGTAACGAGGAAAAAGGCCATCAATCACACTCTTTGAGGAAGAATATTTGCTGTTTTCTAGTTTGCTAAGAGTAGCTTGATGGCTTTTTTTGGCATACTGACTACTGAGATAAGTAATAATGTCAGTCACTGAAAGATGTGGTATAGGAAGTTGATTGAGGGTGATACGTGTCTTCCTTCTCTCTGCTCTCAGGACACTGTGTACATACCTCGTTTATTTATATTATTGTTTCACTGTGTTTGTTGTAGGTTTTTTACTTGTCTCTTCCTGACTGCTCTGCTAACATTGACAGAGGACTTTTGTCTTTGTACTCTCAGAGCACCTGGAAGGTGCTCAAATAAATATTTGTGACAAGAGTAAGTAAGAAAGAACTTTGGCTTAGGAACCCAGTGACCCGGGTTCCAGGCCTAGATCTGCAGCTTAATAGCTGTGTGATCTCCAGAAATTCCTTTCCCTTCTCTGGGCTCTGGTTCTATCTGTCCAAGAAAAAATTTAAAGGCCCTCCCATTACTGAGTTTGTAGAAAGGCAAACCTGCAGGTAAAGAGTGAGACTTGGCAAGGTATTCCAGCATTCTGTTTCCCAGGGAACAGTTCTGAGAGGAGCCGATGACCATTTTGATAAGAGGCCTTGGTAAGAGATATGGAGGGTAGAGCCTGGTGAAAGCCTCAATTGTCTTCTTCTATAACACTTGCTGGAAAGGTACTAGGAATTCATATTCCTGAGATGGCTGAGGTGACATCATGTGTTTGTGAAAGGCTAAAAGCAGGAGAGACAGATTTTGTGGAAAAAGACCGGCATCAGGCCTGGTTCCCAGTGGGGAACGCAGGCTGACCTCATGCTCAACGGGCTCTGAGCACAGCCTGTGGGAGTGGCAGCTCTTGTCCCCTAGGTGCCAGCACGTCAAGGAGAAGGGAAGGACGTGCCTGTGTTGATCTCCTGAAAGATTACATCTTTCTCCCGGCCTCCCCCCGACCCCCATTTTCTCCTCAGAGATAAGGGATTCATAGGAGGGGGTTCCGTGTGACTTAACCAGGCAGAATTCCTAAAAGAGGAGATGAATTTTGAAAGAGGAAAAGAAAGGGGTTAATATCTTTGGATTGGAAGCAGTGAGCTGAACAGAATCCCCCCAGTACCCTGCTGACTGATGAATTTCCTGGGTGTTCTCTGAAGTGAGGACAGTTTCTAGGGGACTGTGTCACCTGCATTGGCAGGTGTTATATAATTTAGGAGTCTCCATGATTGTCGCTGTGGCAGGGCCCTGTTTTTGTTAAATGATCAGTATCCTGTTAGGTCTAGTTTTTCTTTGAATTTCATCCGTTTTGTGACCCTTCAGCTTCTTTCTAAAAAGGAAATGAGCCTCCTTCTAACCCCCAGGACAGGTGTAGTTAGGTTCTCAGCTATGGCCAAACATGGACAAGGCGTCAGCATATCCTGGGGGGAGCTCTTCTGGACGTGTGTGCTGAGCCTGCATTTGAACTCATACATAAAAACATTCCTTGCCAGGTTTTGATCTGACACCCTTCGGAAATGATGGAATGGTGATCTGCCAGTGGAGTTCAATGTCCTGGCCAAGCTTCCCGTCCTGAGGGACAGCTTCTAAGATTTGCTTTAAGAATATTCAATGCAGAACTGAAATTCAGCCCATACAAGTGGAGAAATGGAAACCAAGAATTCCTTCCTCCTTTTGGTGCCTGTTTGCTGGACCATTTTCCCCTTAATTGGCAGGATGGCACTCAGCAGGACATGCTGTTTTGGTGGGGTTCAATTTTTGTAATGAGGTATAATTCACATACCATAAAATTTACCCCTTTGAAATGTACAATTCAGTGGGTTTTTTGTTTTTTGTTTTTGTATATTCACAAGATTGTGCAGCCGTCATCACGGTCTAGTTCCAGAACAGTGGAGTTACATTTTGACTTGAATCTTTGAATGAAATGCTAACCAAAGGTTAACTCTGATTTTCAAGAAACTTGTTCTACAACTTTGGTCCCTTTTGCAAGGGAAGCTGCAGTTTTTATTCAAATGTCATTTTTATAAAACATAATAGAAAAAGAGTCAGAGGACATTGAAATGTTCTTAGGCTTGTTGCCTAATATCTTTTGCCTGCTACTGATGATTTTTAAATCTTTGGTCTTTAGGTGGGGGCTTAATACCATGGCTATCTATCGTAAAGAATATTTGAAGCAAAAGTAATGAGATTGTCTTTGCTCTCTTTTCCTTCCTCTTCTTGTCAAGCCATGCTACATTAGGGCAGGGCTTGGGCCTGTTTTGTCCTCTGTTGCCATCACCTAGCACAGGGTCTGTTATACAGTAGGTGCACAGTAAAGATTTGCTGAATAAATGGGCTGTGTGAGGTGCCCAGGGGAGGTCATTTTTGGCATGTATCACTCCAGGTCGTTCATGGTGACCTTTGTACTTTGGCTTTCTGGATGGCCATGAAATACATTTATAGCCCTGAGATACAGCTGCATGTAGAAAGTGAGAACTTGACTTCTTCAGTGTAGTTCTAGGGACAGAACCTACAAAGATCCCATCATCCCCAGCTCCCAGGAACTCTCATCCAACTATAAACTGAATTTGCAAAGGCTTCTTGGGTTGATGTGGTGAAGCAGTGTGGGTGGTGTGATTGTGTGCCTTTGCGTGTATACATGTGTGCACGTGCATTCTGGCCTAAGCACACGATGGAGCTGTGTGGATGGAACTGTGAGGAATTCCTCCATGTTTTTATAAATTGCCCCTTTCTTCTTTCTGCCCTTGTAGTTTATTGGTCGGCCAGGGTGCAGAGGGGCCCCCAGCCTGGGCACATGGCCCAGGCGTGCTGGCGTTCAGTGGCCTATTGTTTCCTGCCCCTCATATGCATGGACAGAGGACTGGGGCTGGCACAGCTGCCTTCTTGGGGACCATTGTTTGTCTTTGCAGCAAAAGCAGCAGCAGCAAAAGCCTGGACAGAGCACATTTTGCCCTGGACAGAGCAGCCATTCTGTCTTGGAGCTGCAGGCCTGGAGATGGGGGTAGCTGGAGTCTCCCTTAAGTGCCTGTGCAGAGGCTCTGAGGGTGGGAGCCAGGGCAGCATCTCCTTCCATGGGGAGGGGTGGGGGGGGCCGGGGAGATGCTCAGTGGAGTCGCATCACTAATTAACCACAGTGGCAGGTGGTATCTCTTAGCAGAGACTCTCCTTTTCCTGGATTGGGGTGGGGATATCGCATTCTCACTTCCTTCAAAGCTGCCCTGTAGAGGAGATCTAAGAAGCAGGAAGGGATCCAGCCCAGTTGTGGACCAGTCAAAACATGGGCTAGCTAGTGAGTCACCGGGCTACTCCAAACTTGACTCTGGGGGCCTGAGTCAGCACCTCATCTGGAAGGTGGGGAAGGGGACATTCCAGGGTTTGGAGCGAGAGACACTGTGATTCCCCCAGAAATACCTCAGAGACCCCAGACTCTTGTTCGTTTCTCTTGTTTCCCTGCCCCACTGACAACCTCTTTGACAAGTCAAGGCAAAACATTCATTTGGCTTCAACCCCATTTGCACCTAATTGTATGAGCCTTTGGTAAATTACTTGAGTCATACTTCAGTTTTCTCATCTGTGCAATCAGGACAATTGGGGATACCAATTATGGACTAGTAGTAAAGGTTAAATGAGATGATGTGTATAAAGGTGTTCAGTAAGCATGTGCTCCCTTTCCTTCAGGGGCCCGGAGGGGATGCCTGAGGTTGGGGTGCACTTCGGGTAATGCTGCCCATTTGTTGAGACACCTAAGGAGGTCAGGGTGGAATTCCATGCTGGCTGGATGCACGTTGGGGCTTCTTAGATTAATTCACGTATCTTAAAGGCCTCCTATGAAGTGCTTGTTCCTCAGACAGGACAACCCTGGAGCGGTCTACCTCTGGAACCTCATGGGTATTGTGGGAATTTGCTTAGCCTCCTCTTTGTGTGTGTGTGTGTGTGTGTGTGTTTTTAAATTTTTTTTAAAAAATTAATTAATTTATTTATTTTTGGCTGTGTTGGGTCTTCGTTTCTGTGCAAGGGCTTTCTCTAGTTGCGGCGAGCGGGGGCCACTCTTCATCGCGGTGCGCGGGCCTCTCACTATCGCGGCCTCTCTTATTGCGGAGCACAGGCTCCAGACGCGCAGACTCAGTAGTTGTGGCTCACGGGCCCAGCTGCTCCACGGCATGTGGGATCCTCCCAGACCAGGGCTCGAACCCGTGTCCCCTGCATTGGCAGGCAGACTCTCAACCACTGCGCCACCAGGGAAGCCCTAGCCTCCTCTTTTTATGGCGAAGGTGGGCATCATCCATCCTCCTGTGCTCCCTTTCTGCTCCACTAGGTAGAGAGTTTATTGAGGTAAAGTCTTAAATGAATTACAAGTGACTCAGAGAGGGCTGACAGCCCCTTGCCTATCCACATCCTCTTGCATATCTGTTACTGACTGGGTACCTGGAAAGCCTTTTCACCCTAAGATGCCCTGATTCTTATTTAATGGACAAGTTGTAAGTAATATCAATGAGCACTGTGAATGTCCTCTCCACCCACAGTCTGCCTACCCAGTGGCTACTACTACCAGCTACTACTTCTATCTATCAAAGATAGAAAGAGGACAGATGCCTTGAGGAATAGTCTCGGCAAGGGCTGTTGCCTTTAAGAGGCCCAGAAATCCCTGGCAGGAACCAGATGCCTGGCATGCCCTCTGCAGATCTCCCCCCCCACCACCCCTGTAATCAGACTCCAAAAAAACACAGAACAAGAGAGCTTTGATGAGGTAGGCGGCTTTTCTGTGCAGCCTTCTGTCTGCTTGAAACAATCCTCCGGTGCTCAGTTTCCGTTCAGGTGAGGTTACTGCAGGTCTGGTTGGCGTTGGTGGTTGGCACGGGAGGAGGCAGGGAGCCAAAGAGGGTAAGAACTACACTCACAGATCACCTGAGATCACCCATAAAGGACCAGATACTTGTGGTACATCCTGATATCTGTAAAAACAAACAAAAATGAAGATGGGGATGGATGATGGACCCGCAGCTACTCCAAGGCGAAGCCAAATGTACCATTTGCTCATCCCTCATTGCTTCATAAAAGGATGGTTGGCGGAATTTTCAACATCATAGCTTCGTTCCTGGATTTGCCTCTGATTTATCCGCAGCTCAGATGAAAACCCTAGATTCCACACCCCCACCCTATGCATTACAGAGCATATAGACTGAAAGCACTGTTACAACTCTACTGTTGGGGAATGAATTTGGAGCATGCAGAGGAAAGGCGTAATAGTACAGGTGCTCTTTTTCCCTGGGATTGGAGCTACTGTCACATCCTAAGCTATTGGAGCTGAGCAGGCTTGGGGGTAGGGGTGGGGAAGAAAGGGATGAAAGAAGTGACTAAATTGTGACTCAGATGGGGATTGGGACATAACTTCAGCAGGATACACACTGCAGGCCTTGCAGTCTGGCTTTGGCAAGCTGCTTCCTGCGGGTGCCAGGTCTCTTGTCAGTAACGAATGCAGTATTGCATCTGAGGCAGATCTGGTTGTATCTGGAGCTGCCATTGCTGCAGTTCCAGAGAGGGTGTTTGCTAACCCTGTACGAGGATTCTGGCCAGCCAGAAAGCTGCCAAGCTAGAGCTTAACCAGAAATATTTCTAGCTTTGACACAGCAGAGGCTCTGAGCATCCGTGAGGATGAAGCATCAAAGATATGAGTGATATTTGTTGGTGAAAATATCAACTTCTTGAAGATTGTGATTACATCCAGTGGTATTGGAAACTATGGAATCCGACTGACAGTTAATTGTTTGCATGCCTAGAGGTCCCAGTGCTTGTTTCATTCTTGACTGCCACTATTTGCCCTTGGGCAGAGCCCTTTCTATCTCCATTAAAATATCCTGACCTCTCCCCCTACTTCATGAAGATGTGGAAAAACAGTTTGAAATAATGGGAGAAAGTATAAAAAGTAGGAGTTTGGGCTCTAAAGTCAAGCTGTTTGGGTTTGAATCCTGGCTCCACCACCTAATAGCATGACTTCTTTTTAAGAGTCAGTTTTCTCATCTTTAAAATACGGATGAAAGTAGTACTAACCTAATAGGATGGTTGGGAGATAATTCATTTGGCTCTCTGCCAGAAGGGAGCCTACATTCTGACACTGTGCTGGAAGCACGATAAATTGCTCGTTAAGGGGTAGCTCTGAGTATTATTACCTCTGATAAGCAGTTTCTCTTAAATGATTTAGCAGATCCCTGGGTTCAGTGTTCTTTAAGGGTCTGAAAAGAGTTGGTGAGTTTGGTGGTGCCTCACATCACATTTTAAAAATTAAAGCCTTTAAGTTCCCTAGAGCACAGGGAACAACTAAATGGAAGGGGTAAATGTTGGTGTTATGGTTTTTTCCAGGGATCTCTGTCTGACTGCCTCACCTCGCTTTCATTGCAGAGATCCGTGCTCAGCTCACAGAGCAGATGAAATGCCTGGACCAGCAGTGTGAGCTCCGGGTGCAGCTGTTGCAGGACCTCCAGGACTTCTTCCGGAAGAAGGCTGAGATCGAGATGGACTACTCCCGCAACCTGGAGAAGCTGGCAGAGCGCTTCCTGGCCAAGACGCGAAGCACCAAGGACCAGCAGTTCAAGTAGGGACGCTGTGGCTGTTACTTTTAGAGACCTTGAGAATGCGGTCCGGGATGGAGGGAGGCAGGGTGTGCCACCTCCATCCAATTGTATTTATGAAGCAGGTGACCTAGTGACTTCAAATTGGCTGAGGGTTGAGAGCCCTCAAGGACTTCTCCTTTTCCAGATCAGTCTTACATTCAGTTCGATATCTTGGAGAGATCAGAATAGATGATGAACCACGCTTATAATAACAGCAAACGCCTTTAAACCTCTTCCTATATGCCAAGCATGGTTCTAAGGGCTTTTACATACTTGTTAATTCACTTAATCTTCACAACTCCGTATGTTAGTTATTGTTATATCCCCAACATACAGATGAGGAAACTGAGTCATAAAGCGGTTAAGGAACTTGCCCAAGGTCTCTCTCTCTCTCGCTCACACACACACACACACACACACCTAATAAATAAATAGCAGAATAGCAGAGCTGAAATCCAAACCCAGGCAATCTGGCTCCAGAGTCTGTGTTCTTAACCATTTCACCAAACTGTCTTTAACTGGAAGAGATGAATGTTGTAGCCATAAATCTAAGTCGCTGTGCAGACAGTTGCTAAAGCCTATTCCTTCTACATTTACAGTATTTTATACAACTGGCCCCTTCACTTTGTTCTCACTGCCATTGCACTAGTTTAGATCATCATCATCTTTGCCTGAGTGATTGCAATACTTACTGTATCATCTTTAGCAGAGGTTCTCAATCCTGGCCACACATTAGAATTCCCTGGAGAACTTTTTTAAAATACTGAAATCTGGGCCCCACTCCAGATCAATTAAACCAGAATCTCTGGGAGTACAGGCTGGGTAACAGTGTGGTGTAAAAGCTTCCCAGATGATTCTAACGAACAACAAGCGTTGAGGACAACAGTCTTCAGCTTCTCCCCATTCCAGTCTACCTGATCCATTATTATCAGATTTAATCTTCCTGGAACACACTGGGGATCAGGCAGTTTCTCTGTGCAATGGCCCCCCGATGTCTGTGTTCTTGATACTCAAGATGTGGTCTCCCAAGATCAGCACCGCCGGGGTTTTGGAAATGCAGAATCTCAGGTCCCACTCCCAATCTGCTGTAACAAGATCCCCAGGTGATTTGTGTGCACAATTAAGTTTGAGAAGTGTTGCTCTGTTCACAAAGGTGTACACTCCTTGGCTTGGTCTTCAAGCCCCTCTACATCTGGCCCGACCAGCTTTCCAACCTTATTTCCTGTTTCTGTTCTAGTATACTGCAGCCAAACAGAACACTAACTCCACTGGGCCTTTGCTTATCCTGTTATGTGAACTTTTGTGCCCATTCTTCACATTTCTGCAAGTCGAAGCCATACCCATGTTTTAAGACTGAATGCAGATGCAACCTGTTTTAAGAAACTTTCCAGATTCTCCCAGAAGGAAGAATGTTCTCCCTCTTCTAAATTCTTACAGCAGTTCTTTTTTTTGTTCTTTTATTAGGACATTCAGAACTATCTGCCTTATATTATCTTCCCTTAGTGAACTGTATAAGCTTTTCTGATTCATTGTTCAGTCTCCCACAGTGCCTAATGTAATATATAATAGATGCTCACTAAATATTATTGGATGAGTAAATGAATGAGTGAATTTAAGAATTAATGCCAAGTGTATCTTATTTCCCTCTGTTTTCTATTTTTGTTTATCGCCCTAATAATTTGGGACACAATTTATCCTTTACAAGCCAGCTCTGAGCAATGAATAAGTAAGGAGAACATATGATACTTTCAGTAGAAGCCAGAAAGAGAATTTCCTCCAGATGTTTTGTCCTCCAAGTCCCTTATCTTTTGCAAGTCCTGTTCTCTTTATGATAAGCAATCCTGAGAGACTAAAATGTTATTTTAGTATATGATAAATGAAGATCGGTGGGGGGATTGTTTGCTTTAGAAAAATGATTCAAAGTTGGATTTATTCTCTTGATAAACTCCTCCTAAGTTTAAAATAGCATTTGATTTTTAGTACTATCTTATATTCTCAGCTTAAGGACACATTTACTACAAATTAAGGTACAGATGTGCTGAACTGCTCTAAGATCACATACAAGAAATAGGGTGTTTTCTCCAAGACTGGGAGAATTGATTTCCCTTCTGATAAAGTTGGTACCTGGCTTCATTTTTCCCAGACAACAAGTGAGTATTTCTTGAGAGCCAGCTATGTGCTCTGTGTTGTACAGGTATTGGAAGATACAAGACAGGTTTATTGTGTGTATCCATAGGGAGCCATATCTGGTTGGGGAGAAAATATTTTTAATATAGGAAGCAATTAGAGGATAAAGCAATAATGGTCTCATTAAGAGATCATTGGTTTTATGTAGAATATAGATGTGATAAGAGGTCAATGATCAATCATCAGAGACAGATAAAGGAACTGGAATAGTCAGGAGCATTTTCATGAAGCAAGTGGGATTTAGGTTAGTCCTTAAAGGTAGATTTGTGTAGGAGAGAATAGCATATGCAAGAGAGAGGAAGGAGTGTTTGGTGGTGAGGGGTAAAGGGGCTAGTGAGGGATCCAGCTTCATTACAGGAGGTTCGTATGCATTCATTCAACAAATGTCCATTGTGCATTCCTTGAACTCCTTCAGACCAGACGTTGTACCCTGGGATATAACAATGAACAAGCACCATCTTCCACATGGCACTTATAATAGAATGAGGAAACAGGCACTGAACACATCACACAGTTAGATGAGTTGAGGTAAGTGTTGCGGAACAAAAGGACAAAGGGCTACAAGCACTCGTAGAAGAGCCTTTGCCACTCCTTTGCCGTCACTTTATGGCTAGGTTACTTTAATAGCTTCTTGTCGGATCTTATCCTGAGGAGCAATCTATTGATACTTATTCAACAGACCCCTTCTAAATGCCTGCTGGGTACTGTGTTCTGTGCTGATTCCTTCAGAGACTGAGATAAGCTCTGGAATCTTGGCTAACAGGGAAAAGAGACGTGTAAACAATATAATGTAAAAAGGGCTTTAACAGAGGTATGAGCAAAATATTATGAGAACACAGGTATTTCCCAAAGCAGTGGAAAATAGGGTTTAGATAAGTAGACACCAAATAACAGTTCTTTGACAGACAAGCAGGGTAGTTCAAATTTGATGTGGCAGCATGGTAGAGAGCCCTCTGGGTTCTTGTGTGGGGAAGGAGACATGAGGAAAGATGGTAGAAGAATGAATTTTTATGCCAGAGAAGGCCAAGATGGAGGTTTTGGGGGGATAATCCATGTACGATGTGAGAGCCAAAAAGAATAGAGAGGAAGGCATATATTCAAGAAGTATTCAAGAAACTGAAGAGGACTGGGTAACTGATTGGGTAAAGAACTGTAATGGTCAGAGGTGACCCAGTGTCTCTAGCCTGGTGACCTGGAAGAATTGGGCATCTATGATAGAAGTGGGGCTGTTGAGGGAAGACCTGGTTTGAATGTGAGCCTGCTCGGGGCATGTTGGGTTTGGGGCGGTGGGAGGGCTGTCCAGTGGAGATGTTGTACTGTTGAGGTAAGAGGTGAGGTAAAAAGTGACTATGGAAGATTTGAAACTATATGAACTCAGGGAAGAGAAAGAGAAGGACAGAGAGCTAAACCCGGGACCCAAGGCTTGGGCACACCCAATTTTAAGGAGTAGTAAATGTTAATTACCAGAAGTAAAAGTTACCAGGAGAGGATGGGGGAGGGAAGGCGGAGGGGAACAAAGGAGGGAGAGGTGATTTTTTTAAGCACTTAAAAGGATGGAAGGTATGTAGGATAGTGTTGTCTTATGGAACTAGCAGGCTTTCAAGTAGAAGATCTGTAAAAGTTAATCCCAGCAATTTCTTATTGATACTCTCCCATTATAAGGCACTGGGAGAGGCAAAGATGACTAAAATGACTTCCAAACCCAAGAGTTTTCAATCTGTTAGAGTGCAACATGAAATTGCTGATTTTTGGAAGACACAAAATGTCACATAGTGGCAAATTCATGTGGTACAGCCTAATAGAAGAGGCAATGAGACATACATACCAATGCATTTAACACAGGCAAGATGGTGAGAAACTCAGTAAGGGAGTCCAGGCAACATCCTACTTTCATACATAATTTATTCCTTAAAAAGTACAGGAGTTTTACATGGAGTAGGTGGGTTCTATTACTATAAGTATATATGTGAAATTCTGAATTACACCTCACCTGTTGAACTTTGAGCATTTGTCTTTCATTTTCTTCTTTTTGCCACAATTAAACCCATGGTCTGCTTGCATAAGTCCAGGGAACATTTGAGGAATTATGGTGACTGATGATTTCTAACCTTGTCTTGTTCATCCAGGGATGAGACTCTACTTCTCAATGTAACACTAGCAGCAGCACTTGCATTTTTCCACTTTCCACTCATCTCTGTGTTGTAAAACGGAGCCAAGTATTCAGGTATTTGCACATACAAGTGTTACTGTACAGAGACAACCACAATGCTGAAACAGAGCTGGCCCTTGGCAGACAACGCCACCAGGCCACGCTTGAAACATTTGTTAGCAACTGAAAATTGAAATTTTTGGCCTAGGAAAGGCCTTTTAGGCATGTCTGTTTTGGTTATGGTATAGGTTTGGCAGCTTTAATAGACCCAAATAATAGTATCTTACATGAGATGGAGGTTGATTTTTCTTTCATGTAATCGTCTGGGCGTTAGCCATCCAGGGTCCTTATTCCATCCCTAGAGTGTTGCGCTTGTTCTATATGACCCAAGATGGCTCAGACCACCATGTCCCCATTCCAGCCAGCAGGAAAAGCAAAAGGGCCAGGGGCAGGCACATCCTTACCCTTTAAAGGTGCAGTCTGGAAGTGGCACATCTCTTCAGCTCACATCTGACTGGCATGGTTCTAGTGAGCTGCAAGGGAGGCTGGGAAATGTAGTTATTATTCTAATGACCAGAAAGTAGAGTTTCTATTAATATAGTTGGTTGGGAAAGATAGTGGGGGACAATTAACAGCCTCTACCACACTGTATGTGATATACGAGCAGGCAGGTGTATGAAAGACCATTCTCCTCATCCACTTTGTAAAGTGCCATAAATGCACAGAGAAGAGTGGGCTTTACGGAGGTGAGGTTCAGTGGATGGGAAATGGAAACACAAAAGTGCCAACGCAAGGTATTGGTTTTATAAGCTTAATTCAATTGAAACGATGCAGAAGTTGTAGAAGGAGGGTAAAAGGATCGGGAAGGAAGCATTTTAGGCAGAGAGAACAGTGTTGATAAAGGCATAGAGCTGGGAAAAACAAAACTGGTAGGTAACTCATCTGTTTTGCTAAAGAACAGGAGTAATAAACGTGATAGTGACATAAGCCTGGAAAAGTTGGTAGGGACCAGATTACAGTGGTCCATGAATGCCAGGTGATAAGAGTTTGGGCTTTATTCTGTAAGCATGGGGGACCCACTGATAGTTTTGGAGCATAATTATGGGTGGCTGCGATTTGGAAAGGTAACTATGGCAACAGTGCATAAGATCAGCTGGAGCAGAGAGACTGGAGGGAGGAGACCTGTTAGGAAGCGATGGCAGTGAGCCTAAGGTTAATGGGGGCCGGGACTGAAGTCGTGCCCTGGGAACTAGAAAGGATGGGTCAAACATGAGGACAAGAAGCAATTAAAGTCAAAGAAGCTGGGACAGAGGAAGGGCTATGGGTTTTCTGGGTTTCTGGAGTGGCAATTGTATTGTATTTTCATTCAGCCGGAGAAGTGTAGCCTCGATTTCGCTGACTCTAGGGCTGGTCCCTAGAATAGTTCATTCTCTGCCCAGAGCATCTCAGCAGGCACTCATCACCTCCCCCAGAGCTGTAGCAGCTGTTGGCCCAGTAATGCCATGAATTTGTCTCCCTGTGCTGCCAGGAGAGCAGCTGCCAGCAGGAGCCCTGGACAGACGCATCTCAGGGACATGGAAACTATTCAACTTGGGATGGGGTAGGTTAGCCAGGGCTGAAATTGGTCTACATGAATTGTCCCACCCTTTTCCAGGCCAGTTTCTCAACCTGGCTAGATTTCAGCCCCTCATACTGGGTTAGGTTGGGTATTTTAACTTATAGGCTTAAGTGACCGCATTTAGGGACCAACGTTGCTGAACTGCTGTTTTCATCTTCTCTTGGACAACTTCTTACCCTGGAAGCCATTACCCTGTCACTCTTTGGCTTGGCTTCCTAGTCTGCTTTTCTCCTGCTTACCTTTTGTCCTCTCCCACACGGTCTCAGTGCAGACACCTTCACTAAATCTCACACAACTCTGACTCCATTGCAAAGTCTGACCCTGCAGTCCCTTCCCCCTCCTTCTCTTCCCCCCCCTACAGATAGAACTATAGTGATTATTTCTATCTATCTTATTCTGCTTTGTTTAAGATAGGTAATATGGCTTCCTCCATCCCTTTGAATTGTGGGAGGACCCTATTAATGTCTGAAATTCTATCTGCCTGGTTTGATTAAGAGCAGAGATATTATGAGAGGGTAGGAAGTCTTCCTAGGGAAGATGTTCTTACATTTTCTTTGGCTCCTTGAAGAGTCTAAATGTATTCCTGTTTGTTGCTAAGCCTTTGATTGTCTCTTTTAAGCGGAATCTGTGTTAATATTGCCCAGCAGGACTCTAATTGATAATGTGTTGGCTGGTTTTTTTTTTTTTTTTTTTTTTGCATAAACTTGCTGTAAATGACCTTTCAGTCATAGCTCATTTGGTTTTGATCTCCTACTTTTAATAGCTCAGTTCTTTCTTTTATTTTGAGGTAGGGTTGTGGGGTTTTTTTTTTTTCCTGTTGAGTTTTAGAGGAATACTCCTGCAATGCTATCCCGCTGTGTTCCTTACAAAGACCTTATGCTACTTTATAACCCACTGCCAACATCTTGTCTTTCTTCCAGCTTTTCCTTCTCCTCAACAATAAATATTCGTTGAACATTTTTAAGGTATTAGTCTAGCCTCTTAGAGGAGAGAGATTCAAAGAAGTAGAAGTAGTGGTTCTTTCCCACATGACTTTATAATCTAATCAGGGACAAATTATGCCTGAACATAATAACACAGATATTCACTGTAGGGCAATATGGGGTAAGTACCAAGTGCGTGCTACAGAAGGCATGATGCACAGTTGGTAGGTCAGGAAACTTTCAAGATGGGGAATGGGATTTGAAGCAGACCTTGAAAATGGCTAGGATTTTGACACATGGAGAGAGAGGGAGGGGAAAGATGCTATAGCCAGGAGGAAAGTACAAAGCACTTTTGGGGTATAGTGAGTAGACTGGTTTGGTTGGGATAATGAGTGTATATGGAGGAACTGGACAAAAGTAGATAGGACCATATCATGGCGAGCCCTGACTCTTGAATAAGATTTGGCTCTCTGTAGTGGACACTGGAAACCACTGAAGGTAGGAACAGCAAGTGTCCAAGCTGAGGTTATGAACTCTGCTTAAGGAAGGTTAACCTTATCCTTAATGGTGATGGTTTGCTAATTCACAAGGAACTTGAGACAGTGAAACCAGTTGTCACAGTAAGTAATAAGGATCTAAATTAGGGTGGGAGGGTAGGGATGGAAAGAATCGAAATCGATTCTTCAGTCCATTTAGGAAGCATGTATTGTGCTCTTACCATGCGCCACGCACATGCCAGGCAGACAGATACTGCCCCCTGCACTCCTGGAGCTTACAGTCTAGAGACAGATGGAAAACAGCTGGTACAGGAAGACTCTACAGGAATTACTGACTGATGGGATTTGTTTATTTTTTTTGGCTGCGTTGGGTTTTCGTTGCTGTGCGTGGGCTTTCTCTAGTTGTGGCGAGTGGGGGCTACTCTTCGTTGCGGTGTGCGGGCTTCTTGTTGCAGAGCATGGGCTCTAGGTGCGCAGGCTTCAGTAGTTGTGACACGCAGCCTTCAGTAGTTGTGGCTCACAGGCTCTAGAGCGCAGGTTCAGTAGTTGTGGTGCACGGGCTTAGTTGCTCCGCAGCATGTGGGATCTTCCCGGACCAGGGATCAAACCCGTGTCCCCTGCATTGGCAGGCGGATTCTTAACCACTGCTCCACCAGGGAAGTCCCGACTGATGGGATTTGGGTTTCAGGTAATCTTGGCAACACAAAAGAAAGAGGGCTGTGAAGTTTCTTTTGGACTTGGGTGACTGGTAGATTAATGGTGCCTTTAATAGAAATACCAAAGTTAGGAGAAGGAGCTGTTTTTGAAGGGCTGGAATATGAGAAATTTGGTTCTTGGTTGTTAGGTTTAAGACATCAGAAGGATATTGAAGCTGAAATATCTGTAATTGACAGAAAATGAATAGCTGTATTCAGGGCTAAAGATCTGGACCATATTCAGAGCTAATGTGTGGGTTGTTGGTAGAGAGTGGGGCAAGTTCATAGAGAGATAATGGTTGAGGCTGTGGAAATGTTTGATTTCCAACAGTAAAGGTTTTAGGAGTTAAAAGAGGGGAACATTCTTTGTATTGTCTGTGGTACTCAGATTGCAGAGAGTGAAAAGGGATTTAAAAGATATATTTATTTGTGTATTCATTCAGCACACATTTTGGGGACCTAATTATATACAGACATTGATCTAGGTACCGGGGGTAGGAATAAGACACTATCCTATTCTCACTAACATTAAATTAGCAGTATATTAAGGAAATACACATGGAAAGTAAATCTGCTTATTTGCCTGGTTATGAGTGTGTAACTTATTGGAAGGGATGTGAGGGAGGGAGCGGCACTCAGGTATCTCAAGAATCTGGTAGATGTTCAACCTGCAATACTCCTTTCAGTGGGAGGTTAGGTACACAGTTAATTAAAGAGAAATTCTTGTAGTGTCCATGTTCTTGGCCTTGGGCCCAGTATTTGAATGTGCACAGTCTCTGCAGTTACATCACCTCTTGCCGATGGATTTCTCCTCTGGAGTTGAGTTCAGAGTTGTTCACCAGCCTCACAGGACAGCATTGGGTTGAAAAACAGAGTCAGCTGGCTGTGGAGAATGTTATAGCTATGATTGCAAATCAGAAAAGAGTGGAGGACCAGAAAGTTCCTCTTTGAATATGGGGTGATTTTGAGGAGGGAAGTAGGAGGAAGCCTGAAGCTGCCAGAAGGAAGAACCCCTTACTTCCTGGGACCAGTATGTCACTCATTCATTTTGGACATATTTGGGAGCTATTTGTTCCTTCAGGGAAGGTTTTGCCGAGAATTAGCATCTGGTGTTGAGCAAGGGTTGGCTTCCTTTTGCCATGGCTCAAGCTGACTTTATTTAGAAACTAACAAAAGGTCTGTTGGTGAGTTTTTCACTGGCCCAGTCCATATAGAACCTTAAGTGGTGGTTGGGTCCTTTTTGGAAGAGTTGGGAGGTCTCCTCTCATGTGGATAAAAGAGGATAGAAGCAACACAGGCAGTTTGGGGGATCAGCAAGACAGAGTGGTGGCCTGTCTTTTGAACAGAGAAAGAATTCATTTGAAAGCTCTTTGGGAGGCTTTACAGCTTAGCAGAAAAAGCTGAGAGCTTTAATCCAGACAAATTTGGATCTTCCGTTTACAGCTGTGTGACCTTGACCAAGTCACTTAACACCTTTTCGCTTCAGTTTTCTCATCCCTGAAATGTGGAGAGTAATGCCTACCTTGAAGAATTGTTCTAAAGATTAGATATAATATATGTAAAGCAGTAGCCGAGTGCCTATAATTTACTAGATGCTCAAAAAATGGTAGCCGATCTAATTATCATCACCACAGAAGGAATATAGCTGTGATTGTCAAGATCACAGGTTCTGGAACCAGATTTTCTGGGCTCTGATCTTGGATTTTCTAATTACTAGCTGTGTGATTTTACAAGAAGGTTGTTGGTTGCCTCAGTTTCCTCATCTGTAAATTTTGGATAATAATAGTGTCTACCTCATGGAGTTGTTATGCTGATTAAACAAATTTTAATATATGTGAAGCCCTTAGACAGTGCTTGACCCAGAGTAAGTGTAAGTAGCAGTGACAATTTTTCTTGTCCTCAGGAGTTGGGGCCAAACATAGCTATACCAGGTAAGACCCTAGTAGATTAGATTCACCATTTATTCCCTGCGCACAGTTAAGCGTTCTTAAACCTGGCCTTAGGTAATAGTATGTCAGACTCCATTTACTTCAGCGACCCCCATGGGCCCTCCCGAATGACAGACTCTTCCTGCCTCTTGATTTTTATGATATGGCTACATTGGGAGGAAATACGCAATTAAGTGACTCTATATAATTGTATGTCCAGTTCTTATAAAAACTCAGCAGTTGTATGTTTTGTCCTATATGGTGTCTTATCCACAAGGTGTCATGAACTACCTTGAACCAGGTTATTAACCCTGGCATGTTATTTTTAGATCCAGGCTCATAATCGTCAAGAGGAGGAAATTTGTCTTACAATCACCCTCAGATGTCCTTGTCCTCACGGAGTTAGTAGTTAGCACTAATTGTCAGATCATTAAAGGTGTAGTGTTGAGACCCACAGGTCCCAACTGCGCCCCAGGGGAATAAAAGAACGCCAGCCCTGTTCAGCCTCCTGAGCGGCCACCATCACGACCAGCAGGCCAGGGCAGCACAAATCTCAGTCATGAGCATAACAGACTGTGGTTTACAGGGTTGTCTGTCTCATGAGGCCAAACAGAGGCTTACAAGCTTCTGCATAAATGGCTTCATATCATCCTTTTAGGGCAGGGAATGATAGAGGGCAGGTCGGGAGCAAAACATGCTTTTATGCACAGTTGGGAGGATGTTGGAGGCTGGGGCCTTCCTGTGTCTCTCTGGCTGTGCTGTCAGAATGTCACCAGGACACACCTTGGGCTTTCAGCTTGCCGGGGCACAGCCCTGGTAATCATGTCCCTTAACAACAGTGCTGGGCTCAAGGAACTTTTAGTATTCATTTTCTTGGCTCTTGTAAGCCCATAATAATTCCACAGGAGACACAGGAAGCAATGTGCGGCGGGTTCTTTAATTCTCAGAAATTCATAGCCAATTAAGTGAATTGACTTGGATCCAGTTCTTTTTTAAAGGCAAAAGCCATGTCATCTTTATTGGGAGCTGACTGTGTTAAGTGGGAGGGTTTACAAGATAAGAAGAAAAGACACTCTCTGCCATAAGGACACTCATAATTGATATGGGGAAAAATCAGACAGGCTGGGAGAGAATAATAAGCACACATGTGCGCATGGGCACACGAATCTAAAAATAGGACCCCGTGTAAAGCAGGTTTCAGTAGTCACCGGGAAGGGAGGGAAGGTGGAGGGCTCGGGAGGCACTCGTGCTTGGCTCAGCCAGGGAGAGGTAAAGGATAGCAGTTATGTTCTCAATTAGATTTGGTCCCAAGTTAATTGAAGTAAAGACTTTAATATCTAATTTCTGTGCTACACTGAAGTATCATGCTGTGAAGAGAAAGAGAGTCATGTGGGAAGAGCTCAGTGTTAATGAAGGATTTAGGGAGAATAAGAAAAAAGTAGGGTTTGGGTTTTTCAGAGTTGAAATCCTTTCCACAGTCTCCTGCCCTTATACACCTCCACCCATCATTGGATCATTGCCCCTCGGGTTTTAATTCAGGGAAGATCGATGAGCACAGCTCTGCTTCCTAACATATTTTAGGTACAGCTAGTTAAAGAATCAGGATTAGAAAATGAATCGAACAAACTAGGATTATCTTCAACGGGAGGATGCTGAGCTGTGTTTGCCGATTTCTGCTTAAGCAGTTGGGACAGGGCATCCTTGCGTGGAATTCAGACATCCCTCCCTGGCAGCCTCTGTTAAAAGTAGAGGTTGCGGAACAAGTCTGGCAGCTCTCAGCCTGAACCCTTGTAAACAACAGATGTTCGTAACTAAGTTCTGGGGGTGGGGGTGGGGGTTTCTGTTGATGCTTGAAATTCTTTGAATTTACAGGCAGCATCTCGAGGATTTAGCAAAAGGAGGAAGTTGTACAGAATCGATGCCGCAGCGTACAGGTGGAAATGATGCCTCAAACATTTCCTTTGGAAGGCAAAAAGCACAGGCGTTGAGTGGACTCTGAATAGAGAGCAAATAAACCCAGGAAGGCAGGCACAATTAAGAAAGGTTCAGTTTCTTAGGTTTATTGACTTTCTGCTCTTCTCCCCGCCTGTGCCCACCACCCCCTCCCCCGCCGCCTTTTTATACACAGACTAGATTTGTCAGCCACCTCCTTGCTTCTGTTTTCTCTGGTCCTGGGTGGAAATGTGTGCCCTTCCCTATCACTGAGTTCTACATACACATACGTGCACACGTTCAGGTAGGTGTGCGGCACACTCTTCCATTAGCACCTCCTGAAGCCATTCAGGTGCTTCTAGTATACGGATTAAATGGTATTGTTAGGGGCTTTGTCTTGGATGCTAACCTGATTCTTGCACGTTCTCGGTGTTGGTTTTGCCAGGTCTCCTTTACATCATTAACTGGAAGTGAATGAAGATAATGTGGCTTATAAAGAATTCAGTGATGCCTCTTTTTTTTTTGTCCTCACCCCACTCCCGGCCCCCAGATACACATACTGAGTTTCCAGACAGCTGATGAATGATTAAGAAACCTACTTTACAGCATAGTTCAGGGAAGCCATATGGAAAAAATATATATAATACAAAAAATATATATATAATGTAAAAGTGATTTATCAGATCTGGACCTGTTTTTGAGCCATTCTAGCCAGAAAGAATTGGTTTGAAAATCTTGGATAAGGTTTCTTGCTTATTATTTTGGGGGCTGAGAACATCCTTGTGCCATTATTTCTTCTGAAAAACAAGTCCACTCCTGGCCCTCTTGTGAATTAGCATAGAAAGTTTTGGTGAACACCAATCCTACTATTCGAGGTTCACTTATTCTTTCAGCAAACATTTATTCAGCACTTATTCTAGGGCTGTTCTAGGAATTAAATATGCACAGAAGACTAAGCCAGTATTCTAGCTTATAGAGGTTACCAGTTAATGTGAAACATTTAAGGTTGTATATATATGCATGTGTGAATGTGTGTGTTCTGACAAGGTATAGAGTTCAAGACTGAAGAGCCAGAATTGTAGAGGGACCTTTTTAGTCACCTGTATTACATGTGATTCAGTAATAGACACTCGGCTGCATCTTCATCATCAACAATGACCAACAGGTTCTGGCAGGTGCTGGGGTCACGAAGATTTATAGGACCCAGCCTCTGCCCTCAGGAGGCTCGTCATGTCATGTGGAAGACAGAAGGTTTATACGAAGAAAGACAACACAAAGTAGCATATATTTACTGCCAAAGGAAAGAAAGATGGGAGAACTGATATCATTTTCATCCAGAATGGGATCTTTAAATTTTTTCTGGACATAATTTTAGACTTACAGAAAAATTGCAATAGGTCAGAGAATTTCTGTATACCATTTACCCAGATTGTCCAAAAATGTTAACATATTAACATTTGCTTTATATTTCTCTTTCTTTCTCTCTCTCCATATACAACTCATGCACATACATATTTTGTTTTTATGAAACACTTGAGCATAAGTTACAGGCATGATACCCCTTTAATCCTACATACTTTAATGTGTATTTACGAAAAATAAAGTTGTTCTCTGACCCAATGGTAGTAGTTATCAAAATCAGGGTGTACATATTGACACAATAATGTTGTATAATCTACAGACATTCAGATCTACCATTTGTTTCAAATATTTTCTTTTTGTCAAAACAAAGTCCAAGATTATGCATTTCATTCAGTTGTCTCTTTAGTTTCCTTTAATGTGGAAAGATTTCTAGGTCTTTCTTTGTATTTCATGACATTGACATCTTGCGGGAACATTCAGCCCAGCTATTTTGTAGAATATTCTCTAATTTGACATTAACATTAACTTCTGTTAATGCCTAACATTTCTTTATTCAGGTTATGTACTTTGGGCAGGAATACCATAGAAGGGATGTTGTATTCTTCTCAATGTACCATGTGAGGAGGCACTTGCCAATGATTTGTCCCATTTGAGACCATGTAAATATCATGTTATTTTTCAAACCTTACACCCACTAGTTTTAACATCTATTGATGATTCTTGCTTGAATCAGTTATTACTATGATGGTTACCAAATGGTAATTTTTCTAGTTTCCATCATTCCTTCTACATTTATCAGTTAGGATTCTACTGTAAGGAAGAGAATCTCCTTCTGTATTTGTCTGGTGGTTTGTTTGTTTATATCAACGTGGACTCATGGATTCTGATTTTATTCAGTAGTTTATAATCTTTTAACATCTTTATTTTAATGCTCATATTGTCCCAGATTTGGCTAGTAGAGTCCCTTCAGGCTGGTTCCTGTGTCCTTTTGACATGTCCCCATCATTCTTTGAGTACTTCTTATACTTCCTGGCGCAACAAGATGTTCTAGGTACATCTTGTATTTTCCTTGTTTCAGCTCTGGAGCCATTTCTTCAAAGAGCCCTGGTTTCTTTTAGTGGGGAGTGGTATTTAGAAACCATGGATGCTACGTGTGCTCTTTGTTACTGGAGTACCATTGTTTAGAGTCCCCCTCAGCAGACAGAGGTAGTAAATAGATGTATGTATGTGCACACACATTTACCCACATACTTCTATATCAATTTCTCTATCTGTCTGTGTGTTATCTATATTGAAGCCTGTGAGTTCACATTGGTATCTTCAATTCCAACCAAATACTACATGTTTTATTCTATTTTCTCCCCTTTCCGTATTTGTAACTCTGTTCTCTGAACACTGAGAAAGCTGGTACGCATTATCCATAATATATTTATTTACTCATTCCTAGAGTATACACAGAGTTTCAGAATTGCTAACCCATGCTCTGAAACAGGCATGACTACTACTAACTAGATTTCAATAGTGGTTTGAAATTTTTTTGTTTTTGTTTTTAGCCCTGAGGACCAAAACACAGTGTTCAAAAGTCCAGACAAAGCATACACTGAGGACCATCCTGTGGTCACCCCCCCACTCCCCCCATCCCTGGGCCTGCTGTGACTCTGGGAAAGCCATTTTATGGATTGGGACCCTTGCCGCTTTCTCCTAAGACTACTCCTCCCCTGTTCTCCCTGGCGTTCTCCATGGTCACCTCTGTTGCATTTAGGGAACCAAGAATCTAGCTTTCATCTCAGTTCTAGGCTGTGATTGTGAGGACTGTTTATCAGTAGTTCATGTAATATGCTTGATGTAGGACCTTTGGATGAGCTCGATCTGGTCCCTCAGAGGTGAAGCCTCAGGGCACTGCTCATTGACACATGAGCTTGTAGAATTTTCAGCCCTGTTTGCTAACTCCCAGTTCTGATGGCCCTGCTGCTTCTCCTCCTTGGCCTTCTTCACTCAGATGCCCTGGCCTCTCTAACAGCTCTTTTGCATCATCTCTGACCTGGACATTTTCTCCTCTCTGTCTGGGGATGGCTTCCAGATTCCCCTTCCTCCGCCCTATTTAACCCTCTTCCCACACACTCATTTTATTTCTCCCCTTCCTCCAGACACATATAACATGGTCAGCGCTGCTGATTCCAGCTGTTCTGAATCTTGCCTACAGCTGAAGTTCAAAAACAGATGGACCCAAAGCATCCTAGATGCTGTGCCAATATCCACCACATGAAAACAAATTACTAAAAAGCATCAGGGAATTTTAGAATAGTTTTGAGGTTTGACTCTCTGTCTTCTCAGTGGTCCTCCCTGCCCGCTCCCCCATCTCCCCCTGCCCCCTCCCATGTTCTATCTCGCCACCCTTCCGTCTCTTCTCCATATGCCTCGTTTGGCAAGGGCTGGTTTCTAAAACCTTAGCCCCTGTGTTCACCCTCTCTGTATGCAGATAGCTCTAACCATTGGGGTGAGACTGTGTTGACAATCAGGCTGGGTTGTTGCTCTTTTTCTAATTGTTTGTGCCCTTTTTGAATCTTCCATCAAGGACTAAGGAATTTCTGTCCTTTTGGTCATGTAGAGAAAGTGAGGCTGCATCTCTCTGTCCTTAAATGTGGGTATTGACAGGTCAGGGAAGTCGCTAACTTGAGAATAAAGTATATGTTCCTCTAATGACTTTATCAGTAGGGGTGCACAGTGGTGCCAGTCCCACAGGCTGCCCCTGCGTATTCTAGACAGGGAGCGTGTTCCTCAAGTAGCAGTGACATTGTGCCCACACCATTGCTTTCAGAGTCCTTATTCTTGGAATTTGCCATCAGCTTTCTCCTAGTGTTCTGTAGAACACTGTTTAACTTCAACATTTCTAGTCACCCTAAACATAAGGGGAAAAGAATCAACATGGTGGGGCCACATATCTTACAGGTGCGTCTTGCAGACACTGGCTGTCGTTTACAGAGCATCAGGAGAAAGCTGTTGGCATAGTCCAGTAATATCAGGCATCTACTGTGACCAGAGTATTAGACCCTGTAGGAACTGTCCCCAAGAGAAGTCCTCAGGGACCCCTGACTCATGCGAAGTAAGATGTGTATGTACCTAACATCCTCCTCCCTCCCTCCCTCCCTTCTTTCCTTCCTCCCTCTTTCTCTCCCTTCTTTGGAGGTGAATACTTTGAAGAAGTCCTCAGATTCTCAAAAGGGTCTGGGGTGTGTAATCACCCCCCCCCCAAATATCTTATATTGCAAGCTGGAATACACACACAGACATATGTATATTTTAAAACAAATAACTAACAACAACATTTTTGTAAAACAAAACCTAGGTATCTTTGCTCTATGTGATGTACTCTGATATTTTCTACTCTGTTCTGTGTTATTCTGTTCCACTATTTTCTGTTTCATTTTCTGAGAAATGCTAGCTGGTGACCCACTAAGTTGACTTTTTTTAACCCCACTAATGGGTTGTATCCCACAGTTTGAAAAACATTGCTTTAAGAACATTTGTTCTTAAAATTTTGGTGTGCATAAAATAACCTGGGATGGGTATTTAAAATGCAGACTCTTGAGCATCACTCCACTTGTAGCAAATCAGAATCTCTGGCAAGAGGGGCACAGGAATCCAGATTTTAAACAAGCACTACAGGTGATTCTGATGCAAGGTGATTTGGGGTCCTGAACACTCACACTTAGAGAAACTACTCTCTTATGGACTTAGGAGCATGGCTGCTCAAGGCTTCAGGTCACACACTTGCCTGGAGATGGTAGATATTAGTGAGAATCATCTGAATCCAGACTGAGAATCTTCCCCTTATAGAGTGATCCCGGTCACCCACACTCATTCCTGGACCTTGCTGTCCTTTGATCGTCCTCTTTTCCTGGTATCTATTATAACTCTCGTGAAGGCAGAGAGGGAGTTAACTGAGGCCACAGAATAGGGAGCGAAGGAACTGAAGGGTCATTTTACAGAGTGGCTGGGGTGTGGCTCAGCCCTCCAGTAGGTGACCACAGCCAATCCCAAATTAGAATTGGGTGGGATTCAAAACTGCTTTTCCTAGTCACTTGCCTTTCATGTGTAACCACATGCAGTGTGTCAACATGCTTCCCGGCGCCATTAGGCACCAGCAGTTTTGCTCCCTCTGGGTTCATGGACCCTTGGTATTCCTGTTATGTGTTGTCTTAGAATAGCTCTGTGCTCTGGGGCTTGGGCAGCTGAGCATTGCCCATTAACTCTTTCAGCACCAGTGCTTTATAGATGCTAAGAGCATCTTAGCTGAAATAGAGCAACAACCACAGTAAAATAAGAAAATGATTGCTAGTCGGGACACCTGGTTCCTTGCCTTGCTCTGCCATTATCTCTGTGACTCCAGGCTCCCTGAGCCTCAATTTCCTCACTTAGAAAATGACAAGTTTGTTCTAGACTCTAGACCATCTTGAAAGGCCCTTCTAGCTCTGAAATACCAGGATACTGGGTTTTTTTTTTTTAATTAATTAATTATATTTATTTTTGGCTGTGTTGGGTCTTTGTTGCTGTGCGTGGGCTTTCTCTAGTTGCCACAAGCGGGGTCTACTCTTCGTTGTGGTGCACAGGCTTCTCATTGCAGTGGCTTCTCTTGTTGCAGAGCACGGGCTCTAGGGTGCACAGGCTTCAGTAGTTGTGGCACATGGGCTCAGTAGTTGTGGCTCATGGGCTCTAGAGCGCAGGCTCAGTAGTTGTGGCACACGGGCTTAGTTGCTCCACGGCATGTGGGATCTTCCCAGACCTGGGCTCAAACCCGTGTCCCCTGCATTGGCAGGCGGATTCTTAACCACTGTGCCACCAGGGAAGCCCAGGATTCTGTTTTTTGTACGCTCTGGTGCTTCTGGTGCTTCTCCTTGCACTTTTTAAAAGACTTTTAGTCTTCCCTTTAAAGCCTCTCCTAGGTCTCCTCTCCACAGGAGATTCACTGAGGTTGGGAATTTCCCGAGAACCAGATGATAAATTAATAGCAACAAAATGTATTCCTATTTAGTGCACGGACAAAGTATGAAATTTATAAAGCAAGTACATTGCAACTTGGGTAATAAGGCATGGGAATTTGGGGACATGTTTGTCTTTTCAGACATGACTCTAGCTACTTTGTTTTGTGCGTGTAAATACATTGTATGGACTGCCAAGTACTAACATAGCTATAACAATAATAACACATGATGACGATACTGATATGTAGGTGTAGAACATTTTAGTGTTTATGATTTTTTTTTTATGGACATTACCTCGTGTGACTTGATCTTCATAATAGCCATGTGAGTTAGGCAGGGCAGGTCTGCTGTCCCCATTTATTTTTTTTTTAAGTAGATGAAGAAATGTTGAGGCCCAGAGTGCATCTGTGACTTATCCAAGATTACCTGGCCAGCAAGTGGCAGAATTAAGACTAGACTGTAGGTCGTAAGCATGGTTCAGAGTGCTTTCCACAGAATACCACCTTGCTGAGATGGGGTATCATTGTTCATCCAGAGTCCTTATAGACCAGTAGAACTCAGTAACCGACTAACCTGGAAATTGACCAAGGCGTCTTTTACTCCACCCATCCCTTTAAAATTTTGCCAGCAAAGTATCGGCATGGTTAATAATATGCTGTAATTTACAGCACACAAACCAATGGGTGAACAAATTCAGTCACTCAGCAGCCTCCCAGATTCATGCTGCAGTAGTTGATTAGGCAAGATTGATGGAGGCTGAAGATATTAACTATTATTAAATGAATTGTCTTACTGTGCTCTACATTTAACAGGGTTTCTGTGGCTGTGACATCTGTCATTAGTGGATGATGATTAACTACCCACCCATTGTTGGTGATAGACGTTCATTGAATATTCCAAACTATCCCCTGTCCTCAAGAGCCTTCCTTCTAGTAAGCAAGATAAATATCAAAATAACACATGAGAACTGATAATGATGCAGGCAGCAGATCTGATGAGTATTTAGACTTCATTCCATGTAGCTCTATAGTTTCACAGAACCAAATCATTTTACTTTATTTCTCCTTTCTCATTGTTATCATGAGCCAAGTAAGGAAACATATTGCCTCATTAACAGGTATTCTGGAGGGGGAGGTCTGAATCTAAGGGATACCCTTTCTTCCCAAGTGGCTTGTTGGTTCTTGACACGCTAAATGACCATTTGCCAGGCAAGAGGAGTTACTGGCTGTAGATCAAGCTTCTCCGCTCTTGCCTGGTGCCTGAGAGATGCCTGCTCCCGAGGTAGTGGTTACTGCTTTGAAAATGTGTGTGGATTTCTGAGTGACATCATTCCAGTTTGGCACAAATAGGTATTTATTTTTCTAGAATGAACTACCAGGAGTGAGCCAAACTGTCTGTCTCAGTCATCTCCCAAGATTTCATTCATTAAAAAAAATCTGCTAACACATCTGCGTGTATTTTTTTTTCTCTGTATGTTTGTCATGTGCTATAATTACTTATGGGGTTTCTGGTGACATCTTAATTAACTACAGAAGAAAAAACTGAAGATATAACTGTAGAGTTGTTCGCAGGTTATTCTATGGAATATGTGTATCTAACTGTTAATGTAGATGGTTATAAAATCTTTTTAAACTGAGAAACATATATGACTTTTTCTTCCTTGGTCATCAATCATATGTCTTTTGCTCTTGCTATGATATTTCATTTTAATTAAGTGAATTAGTCAGCTCAGACTTTTGAATGATCACAGCCTATTTTGGGGGTTTGACGGGGGAAATTTTAATACATAAGTAAATTTCTAGGCCCTTAGTTCTGTGGATCATATTGGCATAGTTTTTGTTCTCCAGCATTTTGATTGTACCCAGAGTACACAAGGAGGGTTTAGTAACCTCTTTGTTTGTACCTCCCTATAGTTCTGAGAATGCTAGTGGCAGGACATGGGATATAAATGAAGGGAACGACCCAGGTCTGCAGAAGCCATGAATGGGCTGGTGGGAAGGTAGATCTTCTAAGTCAGCCAAATCAGGGTTTCATGATGGGCCATCCAAGCCAGTGTACACTCAAGCATCAAGACTGGGGTAAGATGTGGGTTATAGCTGATCGACAGTTTAGGAGCAGGATCCAGGAGGTCTGTAAACATGGCAGAAGCAGGTCAGAAGCAAGAATTTTGCTCCCTTTAACCCTAGTGCCCAGAACAGTGCCTGGCACATAGTGGTGCTCAATCAGTATTTGTTGAATGAATGAACGAAATAAGAAGACTTTAGAGATCAGGGACTCAGAGAAGAAGACTGGACAATAAGCTGTCAGAAATCTAGGCAAGAAATTGGGATGGAAAAGATTCAAATCTTGCGTCAACCCTGGCCCCCCGCCCTCCCCCCCAAAACCAAGTTTCTTCTCACAGGGTCCACAGAGCTGTCCTGAGTGAGCCTCTAACCTTCTCTCACCATGAACATGGGATGGGGTGGGGGGTGCTTGAAGGGCAGGCAAAGTCTCTCACCTGACATAAATTGTTGGAGACATTTCCATTTCGCTTCTACAATGGCTCAGATTTGGGAACCACTCCCAGTTCTCTGACCTAACTCAGAGGAACCTTGGCCCTACAGTCATTCAGGAAATAGTCATTAAGATGTCAGACACGTGCTAGCCCAGTTCTCAACTTCAAAGCAGATTCCTAAGCTCCCAGATCTTGAATATGCCATTATCCCAAGGGTGTGGCTGGGCTCCTTGGAACTAATCCAGAGCCACAAGAATTCCATTTCCATACAGCTCTTCCCCCAAATCTGATTATAGGGGACAGTTTAGACTATTTTGAGTAAGGTGGGTACACCACTGCTTGAATCCTTTCTAATCATCTGTCTAGGCTACTGAAGACAATTTGTGGTATTAACTTGTCCCTGAAAATTTGAAAGCTGCTTTCTCCATACATAGAATATACATTTTTTGCCTTTGGCCCTTTTTTCTTTCTGTCTCTGAACTCTCCTACTCTGATCTCATTGCTGGCAAAACTGAAGCTGTAGCTGTGATAAGCCCAGGGAAGTGTGCCTGCCCCCTCCCTGCCTGCCCGCCTGCCTATCTTTGAAAGATACCTCCAGGCTGCCACTGTACTACTGGGTCACACAACCAGCAGCAACCATTATAGGCAGAATCTTTTTCAAGTCAGTTCTCACCTTGGTGATTTTTTTCCCCTCCTTCTTTTAACACCTTCCCCAGCAAATCCCATCCATCCTCTGGCTTATCTGGGTCAGCAAGGGTCTGATTTTATGCATGGCACTGTCAAGCCATAAATCCGCTGCGGCTTTGCCTCTCTATCCAGCCGGTCTGCTTCTGTCAGCATCAGCAAAATGCATAATAGAAAAAGTAAGCCAGCAAGGCTAATAACACTCATCTGAATAAAATAATCTCTTTGGCTGCCTCAGTTCACTTCATTTTAATCAAGGTACCAGGAAGGAATTGAGGTTTGAAAATCTAGCCTCCTCCTTGTCACTAGTTTCCTGTCCAACTATCACTAAATGATCCCTTTTATTTTTTTTTTATCCTCCTCATAGTTGGGTACTTAATAATCTATATTGAACGATGTATTTGTTTAACTCATCTGGGTGTTTGTATACCCTCACATGTATGTCTGTTTTTAAAAGTGAGAAACCACATTCTTCTTAGATGTATTGACATTTGCCATCTTTATATACAGACTGACAGGTTTGATAGGAATGTTGGGAAAGGGGGCTCGGTGGAAGCTGCAGAAGCATCTAGGTTTCTGGCAATCTGGGCTCCCTTTGGCTTCTTTCCTGTCTACCTCAGCACAGTTTCCTGTGTGGAACGCAGGACTGATCCTTCCACCTTGCCGCTTGGCAGAGGACAGTGGAAGATTAAATTCTGCTCTCCTGTTGGTATCTCCCTCCTGTCTTCCCAGAGACTTACAGCTGCTTGGTTAATTGCCTGTTGCTGCAGTCTGATCCCAACCATTATTTGCTGAGGGCTGTGCATTTGCAGCAGGCTGAGCTCTTGGCCCTGGCCCAGGGCCGGGTGAGGGGCATGTTGGAAATTGATGAACGCTGAATCCTAGTTTGTTTGGAAATAAAAATAATAATATTTCTTCACATCTGTATAGTGCTTTACTGTTGATGTAATTTTTTTGCATTCATCATCTCATTTGAGCCACACAACAGCCCCATGAGGTGGGCAAGTCAGAGACCATTAGCCCAAAGGGAAACGTACCTCAGTAGAACAACGCAGAAGCTCAAGCCGTCCGGTAATGCCAGGCTTGTGTCATGCAGCCCATCTGCAGAGCTGTGAACATAGTCATGATTAATTAAATGGCACCTTAGGCCAGGAGAGCTTGCAGGATTTTACAGTCATGCTTTGAAGATCTTTGGGGAGCTAGATGTACAACAACAGGACATGTGTCCATTTTATAGATGAGACAATTGAAACTGAACAGAGGGGATATGGAAAAGAGGAAGTGTTCTGTCGAGGCCAACTTGGACCTTTATGGAGTTAGCTCTTCACCTTAGGTATTTTAGAGAAATCCATTTAAGGATTTGTTGATTAAGTTTGTTGAATGTTCATAAATAGTCTAAGTTGAAGGAGAAAAACTGGGCTAATGTATTTGAAGCTAATGATTCAGCTGTGCGGGTTTAGCTCTTTCAGATAATCATTTACAATGATCATTCTGTGGATGCATAGTTGGCTCGTGACTTTCTGAGCCTCCTTTTTTTCCTGGTGTTTTTTTTTTTTGACTCCAGAGTCATTCCCTCTCAATTACAGTATTACGTTTTCTTGATCTTCCTCCTGAAAAAATTTTTAAGTAATAAAAATACTTCTGGATATTTTGTCTGCTTTTTAAGGATTAGTGTTTGAGGAGGTTTGCAGCTGTTCAGCACATGCCTAAGGGATGCAGCCCCTTTTCTTTAAATGCCCAAGTATCACACAACCTAAGACTCCGTGGGTGGGGAAAGTAAAGAAACTGTACAAACAAATGATAGATGGAAAAGATATAAAGACAAATTTCAATCTCCTGACCAAATGACGCTCTCTTGGCTCTAGCAGCCCCAAATAAAACCAGGCTGCAAAGCTGCTGAAGCAGGAAACCACTCTCGCAGAACCTTAATTTGCTCCCTATGAAATCACGTCTCGTTGAGTTGCTCATTTTCCAGCCTGAAGTGTGTTTTGCCTTTGTTCATGTTGGCTGGGAAAATTGCCTCTACAATGGAGTTGTGTTCCCCTCCTACTGCATGCCCCACACCTCTCCTTCCCCACCACTCTCCCAAAATAAATAAATGAATTAAAACACCTCCGTTGGAAGGAGAAATAAGTCTGAGAAAGCATACAAACTCAAAGAGCCAAAAATATTGTATGAAAACTACAGTAATAGTAAAAAAAAAAGAGTGGGAAACCCTGGGAGAAGCAGACAACAGAGTCTAGTACTTTTTTTTAGGGCCACAGACTCCTTTTTTAAAATAAAAATCTTACATAGAACTCCCATATATGCAACAGATCAAAGCAGTGTTTCATAGGTGTACATCTACGTTTAAAGTGCCAATTTGTAAAGAGTACTTATTACAGAGTTAATCAGTAGAAACCATGAGGCTGGGTTTATGAACCCAGATTATGAATCAGAGTTGCAGTTTTATATCAGTTTCAGCATCCAAGTTATTTCAGGTTCTGGTTTGGGTTGCTCAATATCAAGAAATCCCGACTCACGCAGACGAGTTGTCATAATCTTGAGGTAGTTTTAAATTGATTTAGATGCTTGAAAAAGAAGGATGTTTTCTGCTTTAAAGTTGAATCACTGACATTACCCAGAAGCTATTCCTATTCTCCTTCATCAGTATTAATTGGATAAATGGAAATGTATAATAAGCCTAACAACAACTGATAATGAAATGAGATGATATTGAGCATGTATATCCTTACTACCCAACTGTGGTCTACCATGAACCCAGCATAGGCCCCTAAGCCTTCTGTGGCACGTAATTGAACTTGGCCACTGTGTGTCAAATCATGTGCTCACCTGAACAGCTTTACTCAAGGAGGCACACAGGTTGAATTAAAAACTAAACCTGTGCAGAGCAACATTCATTCTAATCGACAGCACGTTTTCCAGCAGTCTGGATACATGCATTGATTCTTTATTCCAAAGCTTGCATATAACAAAGCTCACCTCAGCAGCCCATGAGACATTGTGGTGGTATCTACTGCAGGGAAACTGGGTCCTGGGTCCTTTACATATTTCAGTGGGGGTTGTTCATTTGAATGGGTATATTACAGTTGTTTGAAACTGAAATATGATTCTCTGTAACTCCAGCATTTCTCAGAACACATTTTAAAGCTTCTGCTCACTGAAACTAATAATGGCTGTCCCACCACATGCTGTAAGAATGGAAATAAATACATGTGGTAAAAGTTTTTGTAGCACCTTAGAAGTTTTTAATAAATATAAATTTATGAGTGTTAAGTGATAAGGCATTTTAAAAGAGTCCCACTTCTGCCCATCCTTCTTATTAACTCATCTTTGTTTACTCAAGGGTCCCCTTGGGATTTATGCTCTGCATCCTCTTGCATGGTGTTGAACCGGTTTTGCCTCTCCTGCCTCACTTGTGATCTGTGATGTACATTGGTGAGCTAGGAGGCCCCTTGTTCAAAGCTTTAACCTTTTGTTATATTATAGGTCTTCCTTTGTCTCCCGCACTGTACTGTGACATCAGCACTTTTATAACCACTAAAGCTCCTACTACTGTACTTTGTTCATTTAAGATTACAAATGTTTATACATTTATAAAATTGAATTGTAGTATTGTTTTTATGTGTGTAAAGCACTCTAGGAGAAGAACAAAGGGGGACCACCAACCCACATTCATCTGCAAGAAACTGATTGAAACCAGTTGTAAAGATGAGAGGAGATCTGCCCTTTTAAAAAGCAAGTGTAATTGCCTGGTATATCCCATGCTTACTGAGGACATGGATGTCTTGCCACCCCAAAAAAATTAGATTCCTTAGGATTTTGTAACTGAGACTGATTTGGAATCAATTTGAAAGTTTTCTTGCAGTGGAAATATCAAATATTGCTGAATGCTTGTGCTTAGATCTCACCGTTTTGAGTTTAGGATTGTTTCCTATTTACCTTTTTTTTTTCCCAGATGCTAGAAATTTTGAAAGGAGTGGACTAATTACATGTATCTCTCTCTCTTAGCTAGTATATATTTTTAATTTCCATAGAAATCTTTTAATTTCCCTAGAAAGGTAAGTGGGTACAATTGTTCCCACAGTGGTCAGCACATACATGTTAGGGATTTTGACCACAGAAGTGTGGCGCCTGGGGCAGCGGGTGGGGGAGGAGTGCAGGTATAAAACAGTTTCAGTTTGGACTCTAATATTCATTGGTTTGAAGCAGCCTGTTGGTGCTGGTCAGACAGATATTTTGATTTAATGGCGTGTTCAGAAGCCAGAATAGGTGTGGCGTGATTATTTGTTAATAGTTACCTTCCGACTGAACTGAAAGAGCCCTTCTGAGTTGAATTCCATGCTCTACAAGTCACAGGTGCCTGGCAGCAGGAAGGGAGGCGGTGCAGACTCGCTAACCAAGCCACTCTCAGCTCACTTTCTTTGCATTAAGAGTCTGTCTGTAGGGAGGGGAGAGGGGAAACGGGAACAAACTGGTTGTGATACTTTGCAGTGATTACAAGCATTCTCTTTTCAATTACAGGGCTTGTTCTCGAATGCCAGCATTGCCACTTTTTAGCTATGTGACCTTGAACAAGATATTTAACCTTTCTTAGTCCAACTTTCCTCATCTGCTGAATGTGGTTGATAACCCCCACTTCATCAAGTTTTGTAGAGTTCAAGTTAAACAACATGAGTATAGGGCCCAGCCATGGGCCAAGTACACAGTAAGCGCTTGATAAATAACCCCTACCTTCTGTTTCTCTCCTGTAAGAAGTCCAACGTGCAGATGCAAAACTCTGTGTTGCTTAAATTAGTGCTGTGAGCTGATTATGTAATCAATAATTCTTTTGGATCACAGCATTTTCAGTAGAAATGAGCATCTAGGTTTGGTGCTTTACTGCTCCACTCAGGCTGTAGACATCTTTGGAACACATGTGTTCAGATACAGTTTATGCTCTTGGTTGTATGGGACATGAGAAAATGGCTCAATCAATGAAATCAAACCTCTGTAGATGTGTTCTGTAGGACTGAAGAGTTTTCAGTGACTTTTTTATGGCAAATGCATCCACAGTTGTCTTCATTGAATCCTACGAGAGATGAATGTGTGGGGATTTATTTAGTCTGTAGTGTAGATTTTTGCCTAGAGACTAACTTTTCCCTCTAATTCTAGACACAAACCAAATGATTTAGTGGTTGAGGTCATGGAATTTGGAGTCAGACCTCCTAGAATCATTCTAGTCAGCACAGAACTATGGTTCTGGTCCCTGACTCCCTTTTACTGTCTCTGTGACTCCTTACTAGCTGTGGGCAAGTGACAACCTCTCTGAGTGTTTTTTTTTAATCAGTAAAATGGAGATAATGGTAGTTCTTTTCTGACAACAAAATGATGGAGCTTAGATGGGATAATGCATATAAAGATTTTACCAAGTTTCTAGAACATAATAGATGCTCAACAGATAAACCTGCTTCTTCTTCTCCTCTTTCCCTCTTCCTCTCTCCTCCTTCTCCTTTTCATTATTCTTATTTTCTCCCTTTTTCCTCCACTGAGTTTTTAGAAAAAGAGAAAACTAGAGTTGCAACTTCAGGAAAGACATCTTTATTTCTGGTTTGGCTCTGATTGCTGTGATTTTGTGACATGGACTGTAGTCATAGATGTTGGCCCTGCCTGCTTACCAACACTGATTTTTTTTCTTTCTTGCTGTTTCTCACAGGAAGGATCAAAATGTTCTCTCTCCAGTCAACTGCTGGAATCTCCTCTTAAACCAGGTGAAGCGGGAGAGCAGGGACCACACCACCCTGAGTGACATCTACCTGAATAATATCATTCCTCGATTTGTCCAAGTCAGCGAGGACTCAGGAAGACTCTTTAAAAAGGTAAATAGCTATTTCTAGTCACAGACACAGTCTTGTAAATAAGAGAAAGAATATCTTATTGGCCCACTTAAAAGGCTTTCCATGGGTCTTGCCCTGCCATGTACTTATGGAGAAAAAATATTGAATTGGCTTTTTTTCTTCTTTTCTGAGTTGAATGTATAGTAGCCCTGAGAAAGTAGCCATTTGCAAGGTACAACCCCAGGACTGGCAGCATAATTCATAATTTGCGTATATTAATAATGACTGTGTTTGGTTGATTTCCTAAGTGGTTTGTGAAGCTGTTGAGATGCGGAAACCTTCTGTGTCATTTCATGATTTCTTCTTCTAGTTCATTTAGCAAATCCATGTATGTTTATGTTTTTGGTTTAGTTCTCTTTCCAAGTTCTCATCTTGGCCAAGGTGAACTCATGAGTTTGGTTATTCTTATCATGACGTATCTTTGTCTTTGGGTCCCTGAATGCTTTGTTCCTTTTTTTTTTTTTTTTTTTTTTGGTACCCCAGGTGGAATTCAAACCCATCCCTGAATGCTTTCTGAAGCTCAGTTGTTTGTCACAATTCCTTGGGTGTATGTCGAAAAATTTGACTAAAGAAAAACTCAGAATTTATTGTGATAATCTTAAGAAATTTATACCAAATTCACCTTACCTGTCAGTAGTGGAACTAGCCTTTTGGAAGCCCAAGAAGCTCTTTTCTAAGCTCTCTCAACCTGAGCTCTTAATGGAGTCATTTATTCATGACTTTTGGTTACAAATGGTGGCAAAAGCCCCAACCATTGTACATGATATACCATGTCCAACATTCAAGCTCTGACATCCCCAGAAGACTTTTTAGAAGGTGAATAATCTTCCCACAAGTGATATGTAAAAAGAGGATATATAGAGGGCTATCATTGGTTTCATATATAGGGAATTCACTGGTTCCCAGTTGACAAAATCCAGCGTTAAAATTTGAGGCTGGGAGAGAATGGACTTCAGTAAACAGAACTGTGGTCGATAGTAGCCTTAGTTCTTGGTCAGTTTTCTAATTCTTAACATTAGGAAGTATACAGATCTCAGTAGGTCTGGAATTAGAACCCAACTTCTTCTGTTTATACCAGCATGAAAAAAGAACTGTTTTAGAATCGTCCATCTACATAATTGCATCTGTGAAGGGGCTTTCCCTGTGTCTTACAGACAGGATATTAAGGGTACAATCATCTCAGAATGAAAAGAAGGAAGAGAAAGATAACTCCTTGCAGAGCTCATTAGCTATTTTTAGTGGCCCGGCTGTGCTCTGGTTGGGGCCATACTTGGTTTAGGGGCAAGGGTACTTTTCACCGTCTCCTCATGCTTCCCAGCATCTGCTCTAGCTTGCTTGTCATTAACTTGAATCATTCTGCAACACTTGGTGATGTTGTATGTGACTAAAATTAATGACTATAGTTAATAATACTGTATTGAATACTGGAACTATGCTAAGAGAGTAGATTTCAGGGGCTGTTTTCACACACACAAAAAAAAGTAACTATGTGAGGAGATGATATATTAATTATCTTGACTGTAGGAATCATTTCACTGTGTATATGTATATCAAATCATCTTGTTGTACACCTGAAATATATACAATCTTTATTTTTAAAAAACATATTTTTAAACCTATTTAGGTGGAACCTTGACAGCGATCAGATACCACTTCTCTATGATCTTGACAGCCACTTAGACTATCTTGAGAAGAAAAGGAGTTGATGGATAGTTCCCTCCTCCATTTTCTCTGTTCATCTGAGAAAAACTTTTATGAGACATTTTCAGCTATGTAGACTTCACCCAATCTCTCAGCTCCCTTTTCTCCCAGCTTCAGAAAGTTAGAGAAGAACCAAGCAGAGAGAGTCTTATAACCCCTCCAGACCTCAGAGATGTTTATGCCAAAGGCAGCCAGCTATCAAAGACATGTTCCTGGTTCCTCAAATGCCATTCACATTTCACAAAAAGCCTAAGTGCACGGCATGTATATAAGACATGGTGTATATCCCTATCCACTCATGAATGATATTCCTAGCTGTGGTCTAAGCATTGACCTCCTTAAGCCATGCATTTCTATGCTGAGGGTGTAAGGAAGAATTTCTAATTAATCACAGGACTGTTTATATATTACATTTCATTGAAGAAAAGTGCATGTATCATAGGCTTACAGCTAAATGCATTTTTACAAACTGAACACACCTGGTAACCATCTCCCAGATCAAGAAACAGAATATTTCAGTACCCCCAGAAGTCCCCTCATGCTCCCTTCTAGTCACTGGGGGGTTGGGAGGGGTGGTCCCAACACCCAAGGACAACATCAGTCCTGACTGTCCACAGCAGAGATTAGTTTTTCTTGGTTTCATACTTTATATAAATAGAATCATGCAGTGTGTACTCTTTTGTGTCTGGTTTCTCTCATTCATTATTGTATTTGTGAGATTTGTTCATATGGTTGTATGTTGTTGCAGATCATAGGATTTTCTCTTGATCATTATAACGTTTCATCAGCTAAATTATAGTTGATTAGAGATATCCGTAGGATTGTCAAATAGCCAATGTTTACTATCCCACAGGGTGAATAACCTCTTTTTTCTCTCCCCTGGCGTCCAATGTACGCAGAGAACTCTAAGGTAGAAGCTGACTTGGCTGATTGTAAGAATAGATTAATTCTTTTTGGCTGGGTGAGAGGCTCTCTGCTTTCTAGTAATGGACAAAGAAGCATTTTCTCTCCATACCTCAAATTTTCAGTCTCTTTTGTTTAGAGTATGTTGCACATGAAGAATTAGAATCCCACTGGTTGAGCTATAATAATTGGGTAAGAGAACTGAGGAATGTCCGTGGTCACCCTGGAAGTTATGTGAAGCTTTCTGGGGCTTACTTTATGCTATTAGAGCAGAGCCCTTCTCTAAGGGACCCTTTCCCTTCTGCTCAGCTTTGCCAGTAACTCTGGAACTCTGGACAATTACTTCTCTTTTTTATGCCTCAGTCCCCTCAAGTTTAAGGAAAAGTGTTTGGACTACACGACCTCCATGCTGCCTTAGAAATCGAATACACTGTAATTGTGTGATGACAAAGGCATCCTACACTGAGGGCTTCCTTCCAGTTGTTGGATGACCTTTGTTAAATTGTGATAGGTAAGCTACAGTCCCCAAGATAAGAGTGAACAAAAGTGGGTCTGCGTATGGAGAGGGGGCTAGCTTAAGCAATGGAAGACCACATTTCTTAAAGAATGAAGCATTGTTTCAGATTCTATTATCTATGAATAGATAGATATGTCTATTCTTGGTTGTCCAGCAACCAAGAGACACCACACTGAAATCCAAATATATAAAATAAATATACCTCTTACTTTACCTGTAAATTTGGTTCCAGTAGCAAAAGGAAAACCCACATTTCTCTGGAGACACAGGCTTCAGAAAAGATATCTTTATTTCTGGTTCAGCTATGGACACCTGTGAAAATTTACCTGCGTTTTAGTGAATTTGAATCTGCTTGTCACTGGCAAAAGTCATGGGTTTTCTTCCTTAAAAAAATTTTTTTTTTAATCTATAAAACTTAATGATCCTTTGGCAAAGGCTGTAATCATCAAAACCAAAATTTTTTTGAACCCTTATGTGCCAGGTAATATGTTAGGCACTTTGTATGCATTATCTTATTCAATCCTTACAATACTTCTAGAAGGTGGTTATTAGTATTATCCTTATTTTATGGAGGAAGAAACTGAGGCTTAGAGAGATTAAGCAAAAAAAGAAGTGAGACTAGTATATTTAAATACAGTCATCTGGCTCTAGAACCCAAGGTTTTCCACCTACGTGTTCTATTAGGCCTCTCTAGGTGTTGTATGCAGAGTAGAGAGTACTCTGGATTTTCTTGCTCTTTTTCATTGAATTCAGATATTTCACTTAGTTACAGAATTAACCTAATCTTTTCTTTAGCACACAACTCTTCAAAGGGTCTGGAGGTGTTAAACATCAACATTGGGTTGTTTCTCCTACCTGGTGTCTGGGCAAGCAGCTGGAAGTTGAGAATGAAATAGGGCAGCGTGTTTTTCTCCCCAGGGGCAGAATCTCTAGTAAGAGGGAAACAAAGACTCATTAAATATGAGAACTGACCAAAAATCTGGCTCACAGCTAACTCAGCTAATTTGGGGATGTCAGGGTGGCTGCACAATTGGCCCTTCTATGCTACTGAACCCTCTTAAGGGATGCTCCCTGTTGGCCCTCTAGTTTGTGGTTATGTCTGCTGGGACATATTTTACACGTTGCATGAAGCCCTGGTAGAGACTCCTTTAGCTAAATATAACATCTAGAGAAAGTAACCTCCTGTCCACAGCTTAGAAACAGGCCCACTTTGTCTAGGACTCCAGGGAAAATTGTGCCCGTTTGGTGCTCCTGACATCTCCTTTCATGCAATGAAAGCTCAGTCTGTCTAACCCCTGTTGGAACCAAGGTCTGGGGAAATATTATTGCTGCCACCTTCATTTGTTTAATGTGGTGACTTCAAAAATGGGGGCCAAATACTGCCAACTCTGACGCCCAGCTCCATCTCTTCTCTGTTGAGAGGCATGTTCTAAAGGATCCCACCAAGAATAGAAGTCATTTTTCTCACTTTCTCAGTTTAAATTGAAATAAACTTGGGTGTGCTTTTTCCCACTGGGGAGAAGACAATCCTGTCCTCTCCTCCTCCTTTCACTTGGCTGGGATACCCTAAAAGTACCTCCAACCTGGCTTTTCAAGTCACTGTTTCTAGCCCTTAACAGCTGCTCACACTTAGGCTTGGAAACCAGTCAATTCAGACAGTCCTAAGACTCTGAATTGCATTCTTCTTTTTATGGTATTTCAGGTAACTGTACTCCTGTTTTACTTTTATTACCCTAAGGTTCTATGGCAGAAAGTCAGGTTAAATTGAGAAAGCTAGGTCAGATTCCCAATAGACCAGTAGTTCTCAACTTCTTCTTTGCAAGAGAGTCACTTGGGAAGTTCTTAAAAAAAAAATCTTTGTGACCTTGAAGAGACAAAGATTTCTTAGGATATAAAAAGCATGAACTATAAAAGAAAAATAAAAGGTAAAATGGACTTCATCAATTCTTGGACTTTTGCTCTTGGAAAGACATTGTTAAGAAGATGAAAGATAAGCCACAGACTGGGAGAATATATTTGCAATATATAGAACTCAATAATAAGGTGACAGAATACCCAAATTTTTTTAAATAGGCAAAAGGTTTTAATAGACACATCACTAAAGAAGATATATATAAATGGCCAATAAGCTCATGAAAAGATGCTCAATATCATTAATCATCAGGAAAATGCAAATTAAAACTATACGGAGATATGCTACATACTCACTAGAATGGCTAAAATCATAAAGACTGACAATACCAACTGTTCGGATGGATGGAATTCTCATATGTTGCTGGTGAAAATGTAAAATGGGACAACCGCTTTGGAAAATAGTTTGGCAGTTTCTTATGAAGTTAAATATGTACTTACCACATGACCCATCAGTTCCACATCTAGGTATTTATCCAAGAGAAATAAAAGTATATATCTACACAAAGACTTGTACCTGAATATTCATAATAGCTTTTGTTGTAGGCTGAATAATGGTCCCACCCCAAAGATGTCCCTGTCCTAATCCCTACAACCTGTGAATGTTTACTTTATCCATAAGTCTTTATACATTTGATGAATTTGAGGATCTTAGGATGGGGATTTTATGCTTCGTTACCTAAGTGGGCCCTAAATGCAGTTACTAGTGTCCTTGTAAAAGGAAGGTGGAGGGAGATTACAGACAAAAGAGAAGGCCAGCCATGTGAGAGAAGCAGAGGGAAGCAAAGTCACAGAGAGAAGATGCTAGGCCACTGGCTTTGAAGATGGAGCCAAGGAATGCAGCTCTAGATGCTAGGAAAGGCAAGGAAACAGATTCTCCCTGAGAGGCTTCTAATGGAACTCAGCCCTGCTGATATCTTGGTTTTGGACTTCTGACCTCCAAAACTATAAGAGAATAAATGTGTGTTGTTTCAAGCCACCAAATTTGCAAAACTTTGTTATGGCTACCATAGGAAACTAATGGTAGTTAGTTTTGGCTATTTATTTATAATAGCCAAAACTGGGAACAACCCAAATATCCATCAACAGATAGATAAGCATATTGTGGAAAATCATATTGTGTTACATCCATATATGACTACTACTCAGCAATAGAAAGAAATGAAATGCTGATGGATACAATAATGTAGATGAATTCACAAAACATTATACTGATAAAAAGAAGCCAGACACAATGAGTACATTCTGTATGATTCCATTTCTATGAAATTTTATAAAAGATAACTCTAATCTATAGTGATAGAAAGTAAATTAGTGATTGCCCTGGGGGCCAGAGTTGGGGATGGAGGTTGACTGCCAAGGGACACAAGGGAACTGGGGGTTATGGAAATGTCATACAGTGTTCATTATGGTGGTGGTTACATAAGTGTGTGCATTTGTCAAAATGTATCATAGTACATACGCAAAATGTATACATTTTATTGTATGTAAATTATGCCTCAATAAAGTTGATTTAAAAGATAATTAAAAAAACACCATGCCAAGGCCCCACCTCAGGGCAATTGAATCATGTTCTCTGGGATAGGGCCCAGCTGATTCTTTCATATAGTCGGGGTTGAGAATCACTGCTGTAGATACTCTGGTTTCCATCTTGGGGAAACCCGAGAGCACCGCGGTACATCTGAAGCCATAAGATCCCATCTGTCTGTCTGTGAGCCATGTTTTCCCCTGCTACAGACAGTGTTGAAGCATCTAGGTCAGCTTGTCAAGGCAACCCATTATAGTTTCCCTGCTTTATTCTTGGAGGGTGACAGAGGGTGAATCTGGCATCAGGTAAATAGTTCACACTTCAAGAATTAAGAAATGCAAGAAGGGTGATGAGGAAGAAACATAAGAGGTTCAATTAATAGCTTTCTGCAGGGCCCTGAGATGTTAATGTCCTTTTCCCAGGAGATCAGTCACAAGAGAATTGACATGACCAGTCAGATTTCCTTTGGCACCAAGGAAATGGCTCTGGCAGTAAAAGAGAATAAAGGCGATTTGAAACTAAAAGCAGTACTTGTTGCCTACCTACCCATTTATCCCCTTTGGATAGGATTTCCTATGGAGTCGTTGAGTCCAGCTGTTTGGCATATGTGAGGGGAGAGGATGATGATTCTGCAAGGAGGCATGTTCTATGGTGGTGTTGTCATAACTGAGAAAAGGAGACGAAATGACCCACGATGCTGGTAGAGTTGAATGTCCCTGGTAGGTACCGTAGATTGAATCAATGGAGAGAGAATGGATTTCCAAAGTCTATGTTCTGCCCTCTTGAGAACGGGTTTAACTTGGTGATATCTCTGGGAGAAAGAGTAGATGATTGATTTATCCCTTCATCTCTTCTCCAGTCTACCCTACGCCCCCTCCCCCATGGATCTCAGTATCTGATATTGATTGAATTTCCTCCATGTTATAACATGGTCACTAACAGTGTTGTGTGGTGCTTTACAGACAGCTGTTCCAGTTGCCTAATTTATTTTGTTGGTAGCAAAACTCTGTTCCAGTTAATTGAGCTTTATTCTCTCATATCTGATGGAGAGATCCCCTTTGGAAAAAAGAATAGGATGTGAAGCTGAGCTTATTTGAGTAGGGGATGGAAGGCTGCCAGCTACTTCAAAGGCATCTCTGCTGATAAGGGGCGTCAGGTTTGCCGCCAAATCCAACACTGAGGGGAGCTTTGCAGCTAGTGCTGTTTGTGGTGTTTTAGCTTTGGTTTCTGTGACACTAGGTCAGCAGCATCTGTATCCTGCCCCTTGGGGCTTCTCTCTGGGTGGTCCAGGCTTTTTTTGGACTTAGGAAGATTCAGCTAAGAGGGAATGTGTGCATCAAAGATGCCTGCTGTCTTTGGCTTAGGTTAGTTTATACGTTTGCCTCTTTGGTGTTTCAGTCCTCAGGTATCTATCTGCCTTTTCTGAAAGAGCACAAGGTGCTATATTCAGAACATTCAAAGGTGTAATGGTACTTCGATCTTTATAAATCAAGATGATTTAAGATGATTAAGAGTATCAGAAGAACAATTTTAAAATATGGAGTATGGAAAAGAGAGGTGCAGTGGACAGAAAACAAGTGTCCACATGCAACCTTGTACCTATTTGAATACTACCCTAAACTAGAAAATCATGTAGTCAATAAGTATTTTAGTGAAAACTATATATACAAAATAAAACATCATTTTCAATTGAACTATATATACAGCATTATGCTAGGTGCTAAAAAGCACTTAAAATCAAATTGAGGAGTAAGATTTGCCCCCATTGAGCTTAGGGCTTTTCAGTCCACTTTTTAGTCCATTTAAATCTCCCAAAACTTTTGGTGGGAGGATGATAATAATAATACTAATAAGTAACAAGCTTTCCTCAAATGCTTACTATAAATATTATATACTGTAATAGAAAATAACTGTATTTTCTCTAGTCTTTTCATGTATTTTGCAAAGTTTTTTTTCCCTTAACTTTTTACATAAGTGTAAGGTAGTTAGAGAGAGTGCACATATTGTAAAGTTCAATGTATTTTTACAAATGGAAACAAGTATGTAATTATCACCCAGATAAAGAAAAGAATGTTACCAGTATCCCACAAGTCCCCTCTTTCGCCCCCTTCCATTCGTTATCCCCTAAAAGCCACTATCCTGACTTCTAACAGTATAAGTATTTGCTGATTTTGAAAAAAAAAAAATTATATAAATGGAGTTACATAATATTCTTTCAACAATTTAAATATGGCATTTTTTTCTTCCCTGGTTTTCACTGTTTCTTATGAGAAGTCAGCTATGATTCTTATTGTTATTCCCCTGGATGTAATGTTTTGGGGACTTGGGGGGCTGCTTTTAATATTTTTTCTTTATCTTTGATTTTCAGCAGTTTGACTATAATGAGTCTAAGTGTGATGTTCATTTTTTTTTAAATTTGGCTTGGATAAGTACAATATCTAAATAGTGAGGATCCATGGATAGTGGTTTTTCCTCATTTGGGAAAAATTATGGCAAATATTTTTTCTGTCCTGTTCTCACTTCTTGCTTTGTTTCCAATTGCACATTTGTTAGACTGCTTGATACAGTCCCACAGGTCACTGAGGCGAGCTCTTTTTTTCCCCTGTGTGCTTCAGTTTAGATGATTTCTAAAGTTTACCAATCCTCATTTGTTGTATCCAATCTGCTATTAATAGCATCCAATTAATTTTTTATTTCAGATTTTATATTTTTTAGCTTTATGATTTCCATCTTTTTTTTTTACAGTTTCCATATAACTCCTGAAATTTCCCTTCTCTTCAGCCATTATTTTTAAAACATATTTGGCAATTATTTTAAAATTCTTGTCTGCTGATTTCAACATCTACATCATCCGTGGTTCTGTTTCTATTTATTGATTTTTCTCTTGACCATGGGTCACATTTCTTTATTTTTTCACATCTACTAACTTTTTATGACATATTAGAGATTGTAGATGTCATTATTGAGACTCTATATGTGTTTATCTTCCTCTGAAGAGTGTTAAGTTTTGTTCTAGTAGGCAGTTAAAATACTGGTTGATCACCTTGAGCTTGTGGAGAACTGGTTTTATGCTTTGTTAAAATGGGTCTATTTTGGTTTTGTACTTAGTCCTGGAACATATTCTATACACATAAGGTATGACCTTTCTGGGGTTTCCATGGAAAGCCCAGGATGCTTATCAAGCCCTCTAACTTGGCAGGCTTTGAACTCCAAATTCCATCTCCCCTATAGTGGGCAGCAGCTAGGATGGCAGTCCCAGTTTGCCTGGGGATGAGGAGGATGTTCCTGGGACATGAGACTTTCAGTTTTATTCATTCTACTGTTGATGACATTTGGATAAGTTTCCAGTTTGAGCCTGCTATAAACATTATATTAGAAGGTTATTCTTCTTCCCACTGTATAGCTGAAAAAAATTAAAGCTTGTATTGGTAAAATACTCTTTTGTAAGACCAAGAAGAGGTGACATTGGAATTTGAACTCCCAGGCTCTTTCTACGGCATCACCCTGCCACCCGTGTTTCAGGGTTCATAGATGGTATCCTTAAAACATAGTTATTGCCAAATCAGATTGTTGAACAAGGTCACAGTCTGAGCTTTAAGGATAATGAATTCAAAACCTGCTTTTCTCTCTCCCTGCTTCCCTCTTCCTCTCCCCTTGTCTCCCTCTCCCTTTTCTCTACCTCTTCTTCGCCCCTTCTCTTTTTTCCTCTCTCCTCCCCCTGGCTTTCTATTCTTTTGAATAACCTTTTAAAATTTTGTAGCACATGTGCATTGTAGAAATTAGAAAATATAAGAAGCAAAAATATGATAATAAAAAACCAGATTATATTACATATGCTATTTTATAATCTGTTATTTTAGTCAAGATTTCCACTTTTCCATTTCAGTAAACTTTCATCTCATCTAATACCCAGGCCATGTAAACATTTCCCTAATTGTCCTAAAAATGTCCTTGACAACTGGTTTTTCCAATCTAGTATCTAATATACCCTGGTTTTATGTCCCTTAAGTCTCCTTTAATCTAGCACTGTTCCTTTTCCATGACACTGATTTGTTGCACAGATGAGGCCAGTTGTCCTACAGATTTTCCCTCCTTCTAGATTTGTCTACTAGATTCCTTGTTTTGCTGTTTAACGTCTTCCTGTATCCTGTCTTTCCTGTAAATAGAGGGTGGTTCTAAAGGCCAAATCTATTCATGTTATATATTTTCGACTAGAATACAGAATAGGAGACACTGGATACTTCATGTTGCATCACATCAGGAAATAAACCCACCAATAATGATGCCAATATTGACCCTCCAGATTAGGGTGGTGACAGTCTGAACCCTTTATTTTACAGTTACATTTTTTTCTCACATGATAAAAAAGCCTATTGTATTGTATTATGTATGGTGCTATCATACAAATTTTGGGTGCCAATTCAGTTGTTCATCTGATATTTTTAACATCAATTGATAATTCTAGACAAGTTACTTTTTACCATCTCTGTACTTCTTATACTTGACTGTAAGATGCCTCTCTGAGAAAAGAAGATTATTAATACAACTCATCAGGCACCGTGAAAAGAGACAGTAGTTTGTAAAAACATATTACTCCCAGGAGAAACTACAATAATGGTGTGAAAGCTGACTAGGTATCAATTGTTTATTATAAGATTCACAGCAATAATAAAAATAATAATTGTAACTAATACTAAATGAGTGCTAACCATGCTAGGGACTATGCTACGTACTTTACATGTATTAACCTATTTAATCATCACAACAGCCCTTTATGATGGGGACTGGCTTTATCATCTCCATTTATAGATAAGAACATGGGCAGAGGGGTTAAGCAGTTGACTCAAGGTTGTACAGCTGGTTGGTAGCAGAATTGGGACTTGTAGCTAGATGGCCCCCTTCCCCCGCGTCATCTCTTCACATCACTGTGCTCTGCTCCCTCACATTTAGAAAGGTGGTAGTCACCATATTGGGAAGCTAAAGGGCCAGTGCTTCTGCAAGGAATTAATGACTTGTGCATTCTGCAGTAATGCATTTAGGTGCTCTGCCAGGCCAGGACTTCCCTTGTGCTGCTGTGATTCAGCTTCTTGCCCAGCTTGTCCAGAGAGAGTAGACAGCTTTGATTTCTGCCTCCCTTCTCGCAGGACTGGCTTCTTTGGATTCTCCTATTTGTCTTTGTCAGGAGTTTTCCTTTGAATTTCTCCCTGCTTGCCCGAGCATGATTTTTAATTAAAATGTGAAAAAAACCTACCAAATGTAAAATAGATAGCTAGTGGGAAGCAGCCGCATAGCACAGGGAGATCAGCTCAGGTGCTTTGTGACTACCTAGAGGGGTGGGATGGGGAGGGTGGGAGGGAGGGAGATGCAAGAGGGAAGAGATATGGGAACATATGTATATGTATAGCTGATTCACTTTGTTATAAAGCAGAAACTAACACACCATTGTAAAGCAATTATACTTCAATAAAGATGTTTAAAAAAAAATGTGAAAAAAAATTAAATTCTCCTTCTTTTGAGATAACATCTTCAGTTTTTCCATTCTCTTCTTCTTTCCTTAAGGCACTGGACTTTTTCTGATCTTATGGTTTTTCTACCTGATCCTGCCCAGCTCTTAGCCTTTCTGTTTTTTTGTCTTTCCTTCTTTGACTCTGTGCCCCGCAAATCATTTGGGTCTCTGTCCAGCTTTTCCTAGTATTTACCCAACATGAAATTTTCAGTTATCAGCTAATTTTAATTGTCTGCACTAATTCTTGTCTTTGAGAGTCCATAGGAACTTCCTCATGTCTCAAGAGCTCTCGGAATCATCCTCTCGTTGAGCTAAGTAGTTATTGTTAAGGCCCAGGGACAAGACTGAGAAGCAACATTTTCTGTCTTTATTTTCTGTTTCCTTTGATTTGGAAGCAAACAAAAAACCCTTTAGCTTAGTTTCTTTTTTCCAGTAGTAAAAGTAATACATATTCTTCCAAGACATTGTGGGGAAAACAAAAAAAACCCAAACAAAACAAAAAAAAGAAAATAATTATTACTTAGAATTAGTATTAACATTTTGGTGTATTTCCTTCCAATCTTTTTTTCTATGCACATTTTTCTTTAGAAAATTAAGATTATATTATACATTAAGTTTTGTGCAATTTATTTCATTTACCATTTTAAGTGAACATTTTCCCCATGTCATTGCATTCTCTTTAAAAACATTGTTTTTAATGATTAGACAGCATTCTATATGCTAGTTATCCCACAGTTCATTCCTACATTCTTTACGGTTCTTTGGCTATGCTGTCTTGACTGTCTGCTGGAACATGTTCTGGTACGACCAGGAGCAATCCACAATCTCATTGGTATCTTCTTGGAAGTCACTTGTTTTTAGGAACGTTGGGTGACCTGTGCTTTCATTTGGAAGTACCCTACTTCCACTTGATATAAGGCAAGGAGAGAGGGTTTCCCCTCTTCTTCCTCTTCTATCTTCCTCATTGTCTCCAAGTTCAGCTGGGAGTCTAGACCTCAGACCTTTGGCTGACCTGAGCCCTGGCTGGCTCAGTGGAGTTCTTTCACTACGGTAGGTTTCAGTTTTCTCATCTTTACACTGGAGAATATTACTCATACTCTCACTTTTCCTTCCCAGAATGTCACAGGAATCAGTAAAACCTGGGAAGAAAGTGCTCTGCAATTATCAAAATGCCAAGAGATAAAAAATGTTGATGAGGATATGGAGAACAGGGAACCCCTATACACTGTTGGTGGGAATGTGAATTGGTATACAGGCATTATGGAAAAGAGTATGGCACTTCCTCAAAAAATTAAAAATTGAACTACCTTATGATCCAGCAATTCCACTCCTGAAGGAATTGAAATCAGTATCCGAAATCAAATTGAAATCAAATCCAAAGGAATTAAAATCAGTACCCGAAAAGGTATCTGCACTCCCATGTTCATGGCAGCATTATTCACAATAGCCAAGATATGAAACAACCTACATGTCCTTTGACAGATGAATGGATAAAGAAAATGTGGTGTATATATATATATATATATATACACAATAGAATATTATTCAACCATACAAAGAAGGAAATCCTGCCATTTGTGACAACATGGATAAATGGGAGGGCATTATGCTAAGTGAAATAAGCCAGGCAGATAAAGGCAAATACTGTATGGTATCACTTATATATGGAATCTTTTTAAAAAAGCCAATTTCATAGAAACAGAGAGTAGAATGGTGGTCACCGGGGGCTGAGAGAGAAATGGGGTGATGTAGGTTAAAGTGCACAAATTTTCAGTTATAAGAATAAGTTCTGAGGATCTAATGTACAGCATACAGTTAATAATACAGTATGTGTACTTGAAAGTTGCTGAGAGTAGATCTTAAGCATTCTCACCACACACACACAAAGAGTTAACTGTGTGAGGTGATAGACATGCTAATTATCTTGATCTTGGTAATCATTCTACAATGTATATGTATATCAAATCATCATATTGTATACTTTAAATATATAGTTATGTTTGTTAATTATTCCTCAATAAAGTTAAGAAAGAAAGAAAGTGCTCTGCAGAGCTTTGGTTATGTTCACGTAGAAGAGTGTGGCCCTCGTGCCTTCTCCCTGCTAGGGTGGTCCTTGCCTCTCCAAGCTAATCTTTTTTAGCATTGTGTTATCATATAGGGTAGCGAGGAAATACAGAAGGCAAACTGGGAGATCCCGTCTGTAGCTTTAATCGTCTCTTCTCCAAAGCCAAGATAATCCAATCCTTCTGCCCACATAAGCATCGCATCCTTTCCTGCCCTGCCTCTTCCCATGACCTTGTTTTCCTTTTGCTATTCATTTCGAGGGTGGAGAGTAGAAAAAACTTCTCTTCTTGCAGCTCTGTGAGTCAGTGGCCTTTCTGGGTCCTTGAGTTCTCAGGCAGGAAAACTGCAGAGCCCACCTGATTCTTCTTTCAGAGACACTTTAAAAAGAGAGAGAAAGAGCCCTGCTTTATTGAAATCCAGGAGCACAAGTACCACTACCAGTTCATTCAGTTCAGTTTAATAAATGTTATTTGATTGTCTTTAATTGCTTGGTATTCAACTTGGCACTATAAAAGGGCTGCAGAACAAGCTTAAAACATGGTTCAAGATCTTAGATTTCTTATGTTTCAGTTGGATAGACAGGCCATAGACTCCAGAAGCAGGTTACAACTTAAGACACCAATTTAATGAGTGGTACAGATAATTAGTTGTCTATAGGAGTTTGGAAAAGGCACCGATTCATGAGAGGTGAGTCAGGTAAGCGTCATATGGGGGAAAGAATTGGGCTGATGTTCTTTTAATTATATGCTGCCAGGATTCTTAATTATCTATCCATGTCTTATCTTCTGGAAATATCCTTTGAATATTTCCGTATTACCTGGTGCCAACTTCCTCTCCTGCCTCTTTGTCCCCATTAGAGATGCCACCCATGAGACCAGTCTGACAGCAGCAGAGACTTTCTGTTGGCCAGCAATAGGGGAAAGATGTGGGATGAGGTTGGAGCCTGAGTGTGGAGGGCTTTGAATGCCAACTCAAGGAGTTCAAGCTACTGGTCAAAGAGAGCCATTGACCATTTTAGGTAGGGCAGTGAAATAGCGAAAAACCATGGTTTCCAGTGGCATTGGTGGCAATGTTCAGTGTGGTTTAGGGTGGAAGAAACTATTTGGGAGCCCACTACAATAATCCAGCGGGTAATAGAACCCAGTTCTTGGATAATGGCAATGGAAACTGAAAGAATGGGATTTATTAAGAGGCATAGCAAAGAAGTTGTAGGTAGTACCGAGTGACCTGATATGATGTGGAAGGAGGTAAATGCTAGAGAGGATCAAAATTCATTTGGTCATTCAACAAACGTTTACAGTGTGCTTCCCACATTCCAGGCACTGTGGTAGGCACTGTAATACAGCAGATAACAAAAACAGAAAAAGCCCTTGCCTGCATGGAGCTTATATTCTAGTCTGAGAAACAGGCAATGTACAAATAAACCAGTCAATATATATTAGATGATGACAAAATAAAGTAGGGTAAAGAGGATGGGGGTCCTGGGGACATTGCTGTTTTATATAGGGTGGTCAGGGAAAGCTTCATTGATAAATTGGCATTTGAACTGATTCTTGGAGGAAATGAGGGATCTCGCTATTCAGCTCTCTGAGGAAAGTATTCCAGGCAGAGGAAACAGCATGTCTAAGGCCATGAGATGGGAGTGTGCTTATCTGCTTAGAGAAACAGCAAAACGGCCTTGCGCACAGTAGACAAGAGAGAGATTGGTAGGTGATGTGGCTGGGGGTCGTGGGGCAGGCTGCCTCAGGAAGGGCCTTGGAGGCCAGTGGAGAGCCACACGAGGATTTGGAACAGAGGAATGATACAGTCTGACTCTTGTTGAAATAGGATTGTTCTGGCTGCTGGGTCAAGAGAAGACTGAAGGAGGAGCAAGGCAGGAGCAGAACAGGGAGACCAGTTAAGGAGGCTCCTATAAATAATTCAGGCAGGAGATGATGGTGGAACAGAGTGGTGGATGTGGAGATCATGAGATGTGGTCAGAGTCTGAGATGTATTTTGAAGATGGAGCATTTGCTGCTGGCTTGAATGTGGTATGTGGAGAAAAGAGGAGTCAAAGATGACTCCAAGCATTTTGGCCTGATCAGTTGGGAGTTAGAGTTGCCATTTACTGGGGAAAGTGTGTGGAAGAGCCACTGGTTCTAGTCCAGCCCTTTAATTATTAGTGAAGAATCTGAGCGTCAGGAAGAAGTGACTTGCCTTAGGTCACCCAGTGAGGTAGTAGCAGAGGTGGGACCAACCTACCAGGTCAATACCACACTCTCTGAGTTCAGTTTTAGACGTGGCAAGGTGAGAAAGTTCAGTGAGGGTTAAGGCTAGAAGGGAAATTTGGAAATTAACCGCATAAAACTGACAGTTGAAGGCATGAGAGTGAGAATTCGGAGGAAGGGGCAGTTGAGGCCTAGAGAGAGGATTTTGAGGAGCCAGCAAAGAGGAGAGAAGAGCAAATTAAAATGGGCAGAAAGAAAATGAGAATAACATGGTTCCGAGAACCTAAGTGAGAAGAGGAAGAAGCAATGGTGGGTCCTTTAAAGGGATCGGGAAGAATGGGATCTGAGCAGATGTCATTCGATTTGGGTTTCGGAATCTTGGGAAACTGTGGTGTCCTCAACAAAGTCTCCACTCAGCTTTTACGCACTTTACTTATCCTTTCAGCTAATAGTGAGAAGGAGTACAGTAGCATAAGCCTGAGACAGGGAATTTTTTAAAAAGTCCCTTCCAACTCTAGCGTTACGTTCTTGTGAGTCTTACAGAAGAGTCTGACCTTCCCAGACTTCTGTGTGCCCTGCGGTAAACTGAACGAGAAAGCATCCTTCTTGCCCACTTGCTCCTGGAGGTGGTGTAAAGATAACGGTGGAAAAGCGTATGAAACTGCTTTGGAAGAGAAATGGTACATAAATCAAGATTTCTTTTCTAGCTGATGTTAACAAGTTTTTAATTTGAAAGCAATCTTGATAGAGGTATAAAAAAACTTTACATTAGGGATACATCCCTTTACATTAGGGATACACTGATAAAATTGATATTCCTCTTTGAAACAACATAAAATATTTCAGTTATCATTTGGATTTAAACCTTGCTTGATTCCTAGGTCCATTAGACTCATATCAAATCCTGCCTGGGCTTTTAAATGTGATTTAATTTCAGTGACCCTTGCACCCAAGGCCACACAGGTCTTTCAACCATTCATAGGTCAGCGTGAGTCCAACACAGGGTGAGGTTTTCCGTGCTGAGTTCTGAGCAGTCTGTCTGTTTTAGAGCTGCAGGCTGAAGCCCCAGTGGAGTTTAATTTTGTCCTTCCAGTCCCCTTCACATAACAGTGTATGAAGAGCAGGAATGGAAATTAATTGTACCTGCTGGCATCATTAAAGTTATCAGTGCATATCCTCTCCTGGGCCAGGAAGATTAAAAAGGGTGTTGTAATCAGAGCAGATGATTTCTGACATCTGATGATTTCTGAGGGATGGGCTTCCTCCCCAGGTTAGATGTAAGGATGTGATCCTTGTGTGTTGCCTCTGGCCTGATACCACATAGCTCGGGGCTATGCAGAGTCTCTGCCTCAGCCTCCCACCAGCCCTGGAGGAAAGCCAGGCTCCTGCTCTCTCTGGATCATAGGCCTCTTAGGTAGAAAACCAGTCCTTCACACTGAAGACTAGCCTATTCCAGCTGTCCATTCTTGACTGCAGGATGCAGTCAGGTGTCTTGGGCAGGTCAGGCCTGAGAGCCAGTCACATCTTGTTCAGGTGCAACCTGAATGAAGTAAGGAATTGTGGTGCTGCTCCCTGGTGATTCAGTTTGTTTCAGCAAGTGTTTATTAAATGCTTTCCCCAAGCGCCACGCTAGGCCCAGACACTTTTGCCTGCGTGCGTGCTGCAGTATCTTCTTGGTTTGGAGGAGAGAGGGCTCTGTTGTAGTTTACGAATCAAAGAAGACCCTGATCTGGGGGTGAGGGTCTTTTCCCAGCTTTCACACTGACTCGCAGTGTGACCTCACTTTTTAATCTTTCTGAGACTTGGTTTTCTAATCTGCTAAAATAAGGGTTTGGAGTCATCTTTCTAAGATTTCTTCCTGAAATTCTGTAAGGAAGTGTGGGGATTTTTAGGAAAGTGTTTGGTATACCGTTAGAGAGTTCTAAGTGAAGACAATATGTTTGCACAACAAATAGTGTTTGAGTTCTGACTCTATGTGGCCCTTTGCCAGGGATTGGGAAGATGGCATGGCGAGGTTCCTGACCTAAGAGCAGAGTCTAGTGGGAGAAACAGATACACAAGTGAGCTGTGATAGTACAGTATAATAATGGGTTCCTCATGGAGGAAAGCATGAGCTGAGGTTTGCCTTACCAAGTTGTTTGAGTCTTAGTGGGGGAGAGGGAGGGGGTTGTGGTGGTGAATAGGGATTCCTGGGAGATGAGACAAGCAAATAGTGTCCTGGAATTATAGGTGCTATGGGTGAGGATGGCTGAGCACAGAACCCTTTTAGGAGATGGCAAGTGATGAGGCGGAAGAATCAGGCCGGCCTTGCATGCCTCACTAAAGAGCTTAGAGTCTGAAGCCAGCAAAGGGGAAGCCTCATAATGTTATTTTGGGTTTTGTTTTTTTTTTAACTTTTCATTTGGAAAATAACTTCAGACTTAGAGAAAAGTTGCAAAACCAGTACAAAAATTCCTGTATACCCTTCACCAAAATGTTAAAATCTCTTATAACTACAGTACGATGATCAAAATCAGGAAATTAACACTGATCCAATACTATGACCTAATGTACTGGTCTAAATCAAATTTTACCAGTTGCCCCACTCATGTCCAGTTTCTGGTTCAGGAGCCAGGTCAGGATCACACATTGTGCTAAGTTTTACTGTCTCCCTAGTCCCCTCTAATCACTGACATTTCCTCTGTCTTCCTTTGTCTTTCATGACTGACACTTCTGAAGAGTGCTGGCCAGTTATTTTGTTGAATGTCCCTCAGTTTTGGTTCGTCTGCTATTTCCTCATGATTAGATCTGATTAAGCGGGTTTTGGCACGAACACCACAGAAGTGATACTGCGTATTTTATCAGGAGCCGCTTCCGGTTGATTTTTCCCATTACTAGTGGTGATCGTTCTGATTGCTTGGTTAAGGTAGGTTTCTGCCAGACTGTTTTACTGTAAGTTACTTTCTTTCCCTTTGCACTTCAAATAACTTGTGAAAAGAATCTTTGAGACAATGTAAATATCCTATTTCTTCTCATCTTTGCCCACTACTTATTAGCATCTATAAATGCTTCTTAACTGAAACAATCCCAGTAATGGGTTTTACCAAGGGAGTACCATGGACAGATTTGCCTTTTAGAAAGATTACTCTGAAATGTTTGGATGTGAGAGAGTTTAGAAAAGCAAGAACAGTTATAATAAAACTATCCTGATAGTTGATGTAAGAGATGATGGGGTCCTGAATTAAGGCAGTGGGAGGAGGCATGGAGAAGATGGGGGAGAGACATTCCAGCTGTATTTGGAATCAGAGTGTGCAGGGCTTACATTTTGGGCTATAGATTTAAATGCTGGAAAAATTTTGAAATAGGAAAAAAAAATCACATTTTCTCTGGATTATCTCTATATAACCACTGGGTTACTCTTGTAAGAACTAGAGTAGCTAACTTTATTAAATATATTGTAGATCTCATTAAATGAAGTTTCACAAGGTGTTGCTTTTCCTCTTGGACAGGCTTAGACCAAATACCTTTTGTTCAACCCAGAGCCGTTTCTAATCTCCAGTGCAGATGTGCTCACCGTTTGGTTATAGAATATGGTAAACTGAGATATTGTTCTCCATATCACAGAGGTTGCTTCCACTGGCCCTTTTCCCAAATTTCTGCCACTTGTTAGCTTAGCTGGTATCCTCTCTTTGCCTTAACATAAAAACCAGGGCTATAGGCCGTAGTCATGATCTGACAGTATCAGGGAAGCATTTCTTATCAGTTTTTCCAGAAAATAGAGAAAATATGCAAGTCAGCAAAAAGAGGTGGGGGGAGGGCAGAGGCTCAGTTCTTACCTTAAGCTGCTTGGAGAAGATGTTTGTTTACTAGAGGGTAGTGAACTTTTTTAGCACAGCTTTGCAAGGGTGCTGAAAATCATTTTAGTTTTTCATGCCTGGGAGGTTAATTGGGTTTGTAGAATTACATGGGAATTCAGGGATTAGTCTAAGCATTTAGGGTTATTCCTGATCCCAGGCCAATTGCTTACTTGACCTAGGCAAGAGGAGATAGAATTGAGCTCAAGATTCTTTTTCCTCCAAAAGCTGTGGAGGATACACCCCTCTTGTAATCTAGAGTCCTGCTTGCTAGGTTTCTGAAAATCCTCTCATGGGTTGTGAAACAATAGCCCTTTGACTATATTTCTGTCCGTGGTGATATGAGCTGGTTAAACTGGCAAGCAGATAATGGAGGGGAATTGGTTATATGTCCCCAGCGGGAGGTCATGACGAAATGGATCTGTGGTTGACGAGAAGAATTTCAACACATACCCAAGTCAGTTCCTCAGATGGGTTGTCTGAGATCCCCAGGCCTGCCTCCTGCCTTCCTTGAATTTGACTCCTGGCCCACAAGACTCAGGCTTCAGAGGCCCAGCTGGGCATCCACAAATCAACTCAGGAAAGTGGTGCTGAGCGGTGAGGTTCTTTTTGGGAGATACCACAGCATAGGAAAAGAACATCAGACTAGGAATCAGGTAACCTGGGCAGGGACCCAGGGCTCCAGATGGGTTCCTTGTTTATTTTTCTTACTAGTTTAATTCCCTACCACAATTTTGAGATTCACTTCTGGCTGTGGTCTAGAGAAGCAGCTAAGAAAGGCACATCTGAATTAAAATCTGGTTTGTAGGTACGGCAACTGAAGTTTTCAAATTTTGCAAAATTATGGGTGAGTGGAGTGGAGACTAGGAGAGAAAGAGCAGGCAACGAGCTGCTCTTTTCTAGTTCTGCATTCTAGAAACAGTGCTGATGAGTAAATCCTATCTTTTATTTTAATCCTATCATCTCTTTTTTTCCTTTATTTTTTGTTTGGCTTTCCTTCTCTCGTCCTTTCTTCCTTTCTTTCTTCCTTTCTTTCTTCCTTCCTTCTTCCCTCCCTCCCTCCCTCTCTCTCTCTTTCTTTCACTTCTTTCACTTCTTTCTTTTTTTTCTCTCCTGATTGCCTGTGTACTTGCCTAAGAAATATTTCTCAACCTCACTAGAATATTTAGGGTTAATTAAAAATTATAAGAGTATGTCACAAACCTAGTGCACTCTTTAAGCCTAGGGTTTACATGAAAGGTTGGCATGCTCTGGCTTGGAGACCCTGACCCTATCTCCTCGACTTGCTGGTTTCAACTCTACATATTTTGCTTCAAAACCCTAATGCCACAAAGAATGCGGAACTGACGAGTCCTCCCCATCTACGAGCTAGGACATCTTGATTAAATTAGTGTCAAGGGGGGTGGAGAGAAAGGCACAGTGACACAAAGGGCGTTTTGAGGAGCCCTGTAGAGCCTGTGGAGAATGAATGTTCTCGTTAAATATGGCCATGACCTGCAGCTCCACGCATACCAGAGACACAGCTCAATTGTCCCCAGGAGTTGGGGGGTGGGGATGATCAGGGGGAGAGGACAGCCTGGCATGGAAAGACAGGAATGCGGGAAGGCCCGTTGTTGCTTTCTTTTTGCTGTAACTTCAGCAATTGATTCTTTGATCACAATCCTTGTTTTTGGAATGGATCAAAAAGTGGTTTCCTTTCCCCTGGGTGTTTGAACCTTCCCTCTGCTCCTCTCTTCTCCTCTGGGTACTAAGGGAATTCCTGAAAGCACCCATTGTCTTAAGCCTCTTTCCACTCCCTTCCTTGGGGCTCCCCAAGAAGATTGCTGCCTGAACTCTGTAGAGCAGTGCCCCCAAGACAGTGCTCGCCCTTGTCATTTACCCCCATCCTCATCCCATTCATCCTGAAGTCCCAAGACCAAAGCAAAGAACAGATGAACTGTTCAGGGCTTGCATAGAGCCACTGCATTGGTGGGAATGCAGCAATCGGTCACCCCTTGGCTCGGTTCTGTCTGCACGATGGCCAGGGTGCTTCACGAGATATGCATTTGCCATTTGCCCTTTGAACTGCCAGCCATCCAAATACAGCAAATGGATTTAAAGCTCATTAAGTTTTGGATTCCCTCCTTGTAACCGGAATATCCTAGCAGCTAATTTTTATGGCTAACATATATAATTCTCTTTTTAACAGATGGAATCATAACATTTTATACATATACCTGAGGATTTAAAAACTGATGCATCAAGGATATTCTTTTGTACTATCCCTCTTTTTCTTGCTATGAAAGCTTACAGCCCTTCATCCTCTCATGTTCACTTAATAAATAATTATTGGGTGCTTACTATATGCAAGGCATTGTACAAGATGAGGAAAATACAAATCTGACAAAATAGCATTGAACAGGAATTTGTGGGTTCAAATTCTAACTCTAACATTTCATAGCTGTTCCCATGGACAAATAACCTCTGCAAGATTTAGTATCTATAAGGTGGAGATAATAACAAATACCTCATAGAGTTATTACAAAGATTAAATAAGGTTATGCCTATAAACGGTTAACTCACACTAAGCATTAGGTAAATGTAAGCTACAATTAACTCTTTTTACTAATTACTAATTGCAAGAAATAGTCCAGATCCTTCAGAAGCTTATGCTATAGTTGAAAGGGAAGAAGACATTTGCATAAATGCTTTAATCAAGGCATTGTAGATATGATGTGTCCAGTAAATGGCATTGATAATAATTGCTAGAGAATATGGGACAGGCAGTAAAGGAGGAGCTCATATTCAGCTTGGTTGTTGAAGGAAGGCCTGTGAACCAATGTGTATCAGCAAAAACTTCATTCCTACATTTGTGATAGATATCACCAATCAATCATGGAACTCTTCGGTTTTTCAATTTTTAAATTTGAAATATAGATATAGAAAAGTTTGTAAAATATATGTGTATAGTAAATGAGTAATTATAAAGCAAACACCAGAGTAACTAACCACACAGGTCAATACATAATCTTATCAGCACCTCAGAAGTCCCTGCTATACTCTTCCCCAGTCACAGCTCTCTCTATTCCTCCCCACTATCCTCACTTTGTGATAATTATTTTCTTGCTTTCCTTAAATTATAGCCCCTAGGTATTCACCTTTAAACAGCATAATTGAATTTTGCCTGTTTCTGAACTTTACGTAAGTGGAATTACACTGTATGCATCCTTTTGTGTCTTGCTACTTTTGTTTGCCACAGTCTGTGAGAGTCATCCATGCTGTTGCATAGAGCTGTACCTTGTTTATTTTCATTGCTGTAGGCTTCCATTTATGAATTCACCACAATTTACTTATCCATTTTGTTATCAATGGGCATTTAGCTTGTTTTCAGTTGGGACTAATGCAAACTATGCTATGGTGAACATTCTCGTATGTGCATACTGGTGTACATATGCTCAGATTTCTAGGGTGTATACCAAGTAGTGGAATTGCTGGTTTAAAAAATAGGCATATCTTCTTTTTTATAACGCTAAACTATTTCCCAAAGTAGTTATTAGTAATTTTCACCCCCACCAGCAATGTATGAGAGTTTCATTCTTCTACATCCTTGCCAGTGTTTAGTATGGTCAGATTTTTAACTTTATCTGTAGTTTTACTTTTTTTTTTTTTTTTAAAGTATTTGTTTATTTATTTATTTATGGCTGTGTTGGGTCTTCGTTTCTGTGCGAGGGCTTTCTCTAGTTGTGGCAAGCGGGGGCCACTCTTCATCGCGGTGCACGGGCCTCTCACTATCGCGGCCTCTCTTGTTGCGGAGCACAGGCTCCAGACGCGCAGGCTCAGTAATTGTGGCTCACGGGCCCAGCTGCTCCACGCATGTGGGATCTTTCGAGACCAGGGCTCGAACCCGTGTCCCCTGCATTGGCAGGCAGATTCTCAACCACTGCGCCACCAGGGAAGCCCTGTAGTTTTACTTTTAATTTTAGCTATTGTCATATTGGTTTTAATTTGCAACAATCTGATTACTAATGAGTTTGAGGGCCTTTTCTTATTTTTATTGACCATTTAAATATATTCTTTTACGAAGTGCCTATCTGGAATACTAATCCTTTTATTGGTTATATAGCTAGACATATATTCTCCTACACTATGTCTTATCTTTTCCTTTTCATATTTTCTATTGGTTAGTAAAAGTTCTTGATTTTAATGTAGTTACATTCGTTTTTCTTTATGGTTAGTGCTTTTTCTGCCATCTTTAAGAAAGCCTTTCCTGCTCTAAGGTCTTGAAGATATTCCATTGTATTATCTTCTTATAGTTTTGTCTTTCACATTATAGTCTTTAAGCCATCTCCACGAAATCAATTTTTATATATAATGTGAGGTAGGACACAATTTAATTTTTTGAAAAGTAGACATGCAATTTCCATATCACCATTGATTGAAAATTATATCCCCACCCACACACACACTCAGTTTTCTTTTAAGAATATATATTGAAGATTTATCCTGTGCCAGCTACAGTAAATGCTTTACATACAGTAAGTAGACAGGTGAAATTTGAACATGAAAATGATTTCATAATTAGAGATGGAAAAGTGAGGAGTTCATAAATGAAAATGATTTCATAATTAGAGATGGAAAAGTGAGCAGTTCATGAGTGTGGAGGGGGAGTTAGAGTGGAAGGACATTCCATATGGAAAGAACAGATTTCAGGACAAAAGAGAGTGCAGGAATGTGTGAGGACTCTTCAGAGGGTGGTGAGTAACATAGTTTGGCTAAACCAGAGTATTTATGAGGAGAGCACTTGGGAACCAAGGAAGATTTATTCATAGGAAAATGATATAATAGAGCTGCTATTTCAGAAAGACTGGGCCTCTAATCCAGGGGCAGGGTAATAAGGGCCCACGATGTGGTAGCAGTGGCAGGAGGAATGAAAAGGAGACAGATGTTACATATATCGTAAAGGAAAAGTCAGCAGCATATGGCCACTTATTGGAGAATTAGAAGTCAATGATTACTTTTTTCTGTTTTTATGCTAGTGTCACTTAAGAAAGGCCAGTGTGCTGTTAAGGAATTCAGGATAGTTGGTGGAGCTATTTTCACATATGTCCCAGGAAGTAGATGGCCAAACCTCTTCAAGCCCCAAATGGCCCCGTATAAGACTTTTATATGTGCTCATTTTTAGAACTTCATGGGGAGTTCCTCCATTTGGTGGACTTCGGGTTACCAGAGAATGCCTGAGATTTAAATCTGGATTCTCAATCACTACAGCTAATTTCACATATGCCCTTTATATGAGGTGGATTCATCCCTCTCCTATCCTTTGATGGATTGTGGTTTTTGAAAAGCCTCTAAGGAAGTAATGAAGAACCATATTTAAAACCTCAAGCTTGCTTCTCTCTTGTTTTACCAGAGTATTTTGGTTACCATATCCTGGGAAATGAACAACTTTAAAATGTAAATGTGGTAAGCCTACACTTTCATCAGTATCCATTCTTTCTTTCTTACAAAGCATACTTATTAGGTATCCAACATTGCACTGGACCTGGTGAGGGCTACACATAAAGATAATGTCTGTCTTCAAAGTTTAAACTTTGAGTTTTGCTACTAGAAATGGCAGTTTCGATAACTCAAACTAGCCCTTCTGCTTCTTTGAAGCTGCTTTTGCCTAAGAGGCATCTGCTATTCTAGAAGAGAAGCCAAGCAGAGCTTTTAATACCCTTATAGGGCTAACAGGACAAAAATTGGAATTCAGGCTGAGGAAGGGGAGCCCTGGTAAACTCCCCCAGGCTTTGGAACCCCACAGGGATATAATTTAGTAGTAACAGTGAACCAGAAACAGACTTTAGCAGGCTCACAGGGACTGAAACCTAGCTTCAAATTATCTTAATCTCTAATTGGATTAAGTTGATCTAAGATATCTAGTGGCTATAAGCAAATTTAAATCCTCTCTAGTGGACAATGCTGTCATCCTAGGCCTAGTATCTCTCAGTGTTTTGTATATGCAATGCTAGTAAGAAAAACAATAGACCTACAGGAGGTCCATATTAATGGTTATCAGACAAACTTTAAATTAACTATGTTTATGAAAACAAATAATAACAAAAAACTGGAAAATTATAAAAAAGAATCAAACAACTCAAAATGGATTGAAGGTATAAATGGAAGAGCTAAAACTTTTAGAAGAAAACGTAGGCATAAATCTTTGTGACCTGGGATTAGGTAATGGTTTTTTAGATATGGCACCAAACATAAGCACCAAAAGGAAAAAGTACATAAATTGAAGTTCATCCAAATTGTAAACTTTTGTGCTTCAAAGGACACTATCAAAAAAATGAAAAGACAACCTATAGAATGGGAGAAAATATTTTCAAATCATGTGTCTGATAAGGATCTAGTATCCAGAATATATAAAGAACTCTTACAACTCAACAATAAAGAGAGAAACAACCCAGTCTTTAAAAAGGCAAAACGCTTGCATAGACATTTCTCCAAAGAAGGTATACAAACGTCCAAGAGGCACATGAAAAGATGATCAACATTGTTAGTCATTAGGGAACTGCAAGTCAAAACCACAATGAAATCCCACTTCACACCCACCAGGATGGCTATAATTCAAAAATAAAAATAAGAAAAAATAAATGTTGGCAAGGATGTAGAGAAATTGGAACCCTCATACATTGCTGGTGGGATTGTAAAATGGTGCAGATGCTATGAAAAACAGATTGGCAATTCCTCAAAAACTTAAGCAAAACTTATGCAAAAACTTAAGCGTGGAGTTACCCTACGACCAAGCAATTCCACTCCTAGATGTATACTCAAGATATCTGAAAACATGCCCACACAGAAACTTGTACATGAATGTTCATAACAGCATTATTCATAATAACCAGTTGATGAACATTTGGAAACAATCCAAATGTTCATCAACTAATTAACAGGTAAACAAAATGTGGCATATCCATACAATGGAATAGTACTCAGCCATAAAAAGGAAGAAAGTACTGATATATGCTACAACATAGATGAACCTTAAAAACACATATTGTATGATTCCATTTATAGGAAATATCCAGAATGGGCAAATCCATAGAGACAGAAAGTAGCTTAATGGTTGCCAGGAGTTGGAGGAAGGGCTCAGGGGAGAGAGTGACTAATAACAGGTGAGAGCCTTCTTTTTTTGGTGATGAAATGTTCCGGAATTAAATAGTGGTGACTGTTGCACAACCTTGTGAATATACTAAAACCACTGAATCATACACTTTAAAATGGTGAATTTATGGTATGTGAGTTTTATCTCAACGTTAAAAAAAAGAAGAATCAAACAGAAATTTTAGTACTGAAAAATATAGTAACTAAAATAAAGAGCTCAATGTGGATTAAATAGCAGGTTAGACAAAGCTGACTAAAGAATCAATGAATTGGGGACTTCCCTGGTGGTCCAGTGGTAAAGAATCCACCTTACAATTCAGGGGGCGTGGGTTTGATCCCTGGTCAGGGAACTAGGATCCCACAGGCTGTGGGCACCCACGCGCCACAACTACTGAGCTCGCACACCTCAACTAGGGAGCCTGTGTGCTGCAAACTACACAGCCCACGCACTCTGGAACCTGCGCCCTACAACTAGAGAAGAGAAAACCTGCATGCCACAACTAGAGAGAAGCCCACGCGCCGCAATGAAAGATCCCACATGCCTCAACCAAGATCCCACGTGCTGCAACTAAGAACCGATGCAGCCAAAATAAATAAATAATAAATAAATTTTTTAAAAAAGAAAAGAATTAATGAATTGGAAGATAGGTCAGAAAAAAATACATACGGAAGCTTAGAAAGAGAAAAAGGATGGAAAATACCAAAAACAAAACAAAACAAAAAAAAGCATAGGAGACTTGTGGGATATGATAAATAGGCCTAATATGCATACATTTGAAGTTCTAGAAGAAGAGAACAGAGAGAATGGGGTAGAAGCAATATTTGAAGAGATAAAAGCTATGAGTTGTCCCAACCTAAGAAGAGACATCAAGTCACAGATTGAAGAAGGATTATGAACCCCAAGCAGGATAAATACAAAGAAAATTACATGTAGGCACATTATAGTAAAGTTGCTGAAAACTATGACAGAGAGAAATCTTAAAAACAGCCAAAGGGGGGGGGAAAAAGGCATATTACCTTCAAAGGAGAGACAGCAAAGCTGACAGCTGACTTTGCAACAGAAACAATAGAAGAAAAGAGACAGTAGAATGATGCTGAAGGAAATAACCTTCAAAAATGAAGGTGAACTAGACAGTTTCAGACAAGAAAAATCTAATATAACTTATCATCAGCAGAACTTGCACTAAAAGAAATACTGAATGGTATTCTTTTTTTTTTTAATTTTTTTTTCTATTTCTTTCTTTAATTTATTTATTTATTATTTTTGGGGGGCTGCGTTGGGTCTTCGTTGCTGCACGCGGGCTTTCTTTAGTTGTGATGCGAGGGCTTCTCATTGTGGTGGCTTCTCTTGTTGTAGGAGCACGGGCTCTAGGGGCACAGGCTTCAGTAGTTGCAGCACGCAGGCTCACTAGTTGTGGCTTGTGGGCTCTAGAGCGCAGGCTCAGTAGTTGTGGCGCACAGGCTTGGTTGCTCCGCAGCATGTGGGATCTTACTGAACCAGGGCATGAACCCATGTCCCCTGCACTGGTAGGCGGATTCTTAACCAGTGCGCCATCAGGGAAGCCCCTGAATGGTATTCTTTAGGCAGAAATAAAATGAATCCCAGATAGAAGCTTGGAGATGCAGGAAAAAGTGAAGAGAAACAAAAAGTATACATCTAAATGAATATTGACTTTAAAAAAATAATTTCTTGCAGGGTTTTAAACATACATAAAATTAATGTAAATGGCAACAATAGAATCTGTGCCCAGGCAGAGATGGGGAAATAGGTTTAAAGGTATTGTCCTGGAAGTGGTAAGAGTATTAATTTATATTAGACTTTGGCAAGTCAAGGATGTATGTTATAATTTAGGGTTATCACTAAAGAAATAGTATCTCTACCAATCTAAGAGAGGGGGAAACTTGATAAGTAAAAACTAGCCAAGAGATGGTAAGAAAGATTCTGGTAAAGACAAAACTATAGGAATATAGAACACAGCAGTGGCTTCCAGGGATTAAGGGTAGAGGAGAGTTTGACAATAAAGGGGCAGCATGAGTGAATTTTTTGGTGGGTGATGGAACTGTTCTATGTCTTAACTGTGGTGGTGGATACCCACTTTGTACATTTGTGTACAAACGTACATGAATGTGTCAAAGCACAGAGAATAAACCAAGAGTGACTTTTACTGAATTTTTTTAATTAGAAGGAAAAAAGAAGGTAAAAAATGAGAGAAAATACAACAAATAGCATACAGCTGATTGGTGGATTTAAACCTAAATGTATCAGTAATTACAATGACTGTAAATAGACTCATGCAAAATTAAAAAACAGATTTTAAATAAACAAAACTGAAGCATGAAAAGCCACACCTTAAATATAAGGATATAGGCAGAGTTAAATATAAGGATATAGAAAGAGTTAAAGCAAAATGATGGGAAAAGATAGTTCTGATAAAATCAGACAAGATAGATTTTAATGCAAAAAGGATTATTAGAGATAAAGAAGGATATTTCATAATAATTAAAGATTCAAGTTACCAGGAAGAATTATATACTTAATAATGCAAACTTAAAACATATAAATCAAAAATGGACAGAATTAAAAGGAGAAATAGACAAATCATCAACCCCGGTGGGAGGTTTAATACACCTGACTTAGCAAATAATCAAACAGACAAAAAAAAAAACAAACACACACACACACAAAATCCGTAAAGATAAAGAAGATTTGAAAAACAATGAACAAACCTGGCCTAAATGACATATATGGGCCCTATGCCTGGCAACTGCAGTCAGATACACGTTCTATTGGTGGACCTGGAAAACTTATAAAGCCCGAAGTGAAGAGGAAAAATTGAATCACTTAGAGCTGGGGACCGGAAATCGTCAGTTCCAAACTCTGGACATCCTCCTTCTCACAATTCACTGATTTTTCACTGGGGATGAGGGAAGGTGCCCTCCTCCAAGGACGTAGATTTTTTTAACTGTCCGTAGACTGAAGGGAGTGGCTGTGCATGTGGACACAGTGTGGACAAAGACGAAAGGGTACAGACCACCACTGTCACTGAAGAAAGCTGTCCAGACTCAGAGCTCCACCCCAGCCCCAAGGAAATGCATTCTAATCTTCTGCCAGTGAAGAACTCTATTTATCTCCCAGAGTTGGCTTTTTTGCTCCTCTCTGGTCCAACTCTGGCACCTGAAGTATCAAGATGCTCTTTCCATAATTAAACCCTCTGCTCCTCCTTTTATCTCCACGGTGGGATTCTAAGGCAACTCCAAAAGTAGAAGAACTACACAGATCCCTCAATGAACTGACTTTGCTGCCAGGTTCCTCTTTAAAGTATCTAATCAGCGATTTTCCCAGCACCCCAGGCATTTCCTGTATGGGTGCTGCTGACTATTTTACTTCCTACCAGGCCGCCTCCCATGCCGTGTTCACGCTGCCAGCTTTCAGATGAGCTCTGTTAACTCCTATGCTTCCAGCCTCCTCCCAGTCAACTGGGAGCCACAGGGGTATTCTTCCCATCACCCAGCTCCTGGAATTCCTAACTGTGGACGGGCATATGCTCAGCCTTATCATTTTGGCTTTTTTTTTTTTTTTTCTTTCTTGCCCAGTTCCAACCCATTGATTATTTTTCCTCTAGAATCCATTTTACAGCTGCTGAGAGATTTGTGCTCTCATGTTGCCTGTTTGTCTTTGTGTCTTTTGTCCCCTGTGTCCCAGTCTACCCAAGGATGCCATGGTCATCAAGACACCATTTCTATGCCTTTAGTGTCCTGACTGGGAGATGGGGTGATCACTCATCTTCAATATGACCTCAAGAAATCCTTTGGCACTGGAGATCAGGGCCTAAAGACATTATTACACTCCCACTGAAATCATTATCCAGAAGAGTTAAAGATGGAAATTTGCCAAGAGAAGCATCATAGTGGTGGTTTAAGAAATGAAGCCTCAGACTTGATTGTCTCCTTTTAAGGGATGTTGCTTTCAGCTTATTTTTTAGTATTAGAATAGGCCATTCCAAGAGATTGAAACAACTATGGGGGGACATTCAGATTGTTACAGGTCTTTGTTTTAGACTGTGCCATCTGAGGTCTTGGGAGAGCAGAGGACCTTCAGCCTCTTCCTGTCCCCCAACCCCCACCCCACCCCTGCCCCAGTCCAGTGGGACTCAGCCTTGTCCGAATCATATGTTTCCCTGACAAGAGGCTCTGGTCAGTTGTAACAGAGCATAGTAAGCATCCACAGGAGGTAGAAATTGAATCCATAGCGTTCGCTGTCATGGCAAAGAATGGATTTTCTCCCAGCGCCCACTAGCATTACTGTGGGTTATTAAGTCTGACTACTCATACATTCCAGAACTTCTGGGAAAGCCTTAAGGAAATGGCTTTCAGAAACAAGTGCCCTAGAGGAGAAGGCTCTTGGATTTCATTAAACCAGAACTTAGTAATGGGCATTCTTTGTCTTCTCTGACCTAGACAGTAGGGAGCTCCTACCTTTGGACATTTAATTTATGACCCCAATTGAACCAAGTCCTGGTTGTGCATCTGAGAAGGATCTTTCCTGTTTAATCTACCTAGAGAGATAGAAAGTAAATCTATCCTTTTTATTTTGCTTCTACAGCCACTGTCCCACAACCCCCCACCAATTTCTTCCTTTTTGCTAACCACCTACCCTTCCCCCTTAGGAAAACTTCATATTTCTTACAGAGTTATTTTTACTCTGGTTCTTACTGAAACTGGGGAGGGGAATAGATTGTGCATCAGCAGCATGAGGAAAACCAAAGATTCTTCTTCCCTGTGGTTGATAGAGCCCCTCCACTGGAGGGATTTAGCTGCAGTTCTGCCTGGGGATTAGCTTCTGGGACACTTCCCAATTCCACATATCATGATCATTACATGTTTTGGGGGTACATCAGGAGGCAGCACACTGGTGGAAAAGAGCTTTCAAATGGGTGTTAAGAGGGCTGGATTCTAATATTAATAACAGCTAACATTTATTGAGCATACTAAGTGCTAGATTCTACCTTAAGCACTTTACATGGATTATCTCATTATTATCCTATTTTACAGATGCGGAAGCTGAGGCATAGAGTGGTTAAACAATTTACCCAAGGTCATACAAATGGGAAGTAGAAGCAGGAGTCAAATCCTGCTCTAGTGCCTGCATGTTTCACCCTCTTTGAATACTGCATGTGGTCCCAGACAGGATACTGGATAGCTGTGCGACCCCGGAAAAGTCATTTCAACTTTTTGGGCTCATCTGTGAACTGTAACCTGAGGGAGCTCATGTGGATAACTTCAGATGGAGTTTCCACTTTCAGTAATCTACATGAAGTAAACGCAGCTATATTGTTTTATTCTTGTGATTATGTGAAAGCATAATGTTTAAGTCTAAAATTTTACCTAATTGATTGAACAGCTGTTTACCTTACTGGCTGCTGTGTACAAAGCAGTGGGCTGGGCACTTAAGAAATATGGTTTTAAAAGTTATAATCTGTCTCTTTCATTAGTTTTAGATGGTTTCATATTTTAGTAGCTTTGGGTTTTTTGGTTTTTTTTTTTTTAGATTAAGTGTTTTAGATAATTAAACAGGAATCTAAACAAGAAACCAGTTGTGTTTCAAAAGACAAATTCTGAGATGGGTATTGGGTCTCAGACTGTGTCAGGTTTCTGACATTTTCTTTTATTCTCTTAAAATATGACTCTTGTTACTGAGAGAATTTAACTACACCCATTCACTTCTGAGTGAAGGAGCACCTGGTGAGTTTTTTAGTTTGTATGGTGCTGAGAAGCTCAAGAGACTCTTTAAAAATGAAATGTGACTGCTTTGGGAGTCGCTTATACTGAAGCAGTATCTTTACAACCTGAAGTATCTGTTAGTAACTTAGAAAGGCAAATTCAAAGAAGGGATTTGCTATGTAAAAGCAAGATTTTTTGAAATCACATTTCTGTTTCTGGCAAGCTAGATTCAATATCTAGGTTGCTCTGGAGTTAAGTGTGGAAACCTCTTGGCTGAGATAGAAAAAAATTCATCTTCAACTAGAAAACTAACTTAAGAAATTCCATTTCTAGTAATGCTTTTGAGACTGGAAGAGTTGCATTCTGATAGGCTCAGATATCAGCTTAATGTCCATCTTTCTCAGTAGACTAAACTTTTAAACTGTTTTGTATACTACTATATTCAGTTAAACCACAGTACTTGACACATAATAGGTGTTCTATAAATATTTGCCAATGGACTCTTTATTGATCACTCCTTAAAAATCCAGCATTTCCCCCTTTGCCAGAACCTAGGAATTGAACCTGCTTCAAAACATGCAGTTAGCCACCTTGAGAGCCAAGTTACTTAGCGCTTGTCTTGGTTGGTGGGCTTCAGTCCTTAATCCACTATTTTCTTTATCAATGCCCCAATTAGTGTGTCCAGTGTTTTTAAACCTGTGTATAATGACTCATTGATTAGTTGTAAAATGAATTTAGTGAATTTTGACTAACATTAAAAAAATTGAAGAGGAGAAAAGAATAGGGAAAATCAGAATGCACTGCACATAAAAAGTACTTTTACTGTAGACACACACATGTTATACTGGATTACAATTTTTAAAATGTATTTTTTGAAATCCTGTTCTACCCTATCTTCAGAAGGTAAAAGCACTTCAGGTGTCTCTTTCGTGGCAGCTCCCAGCCTACCTCTCTATAAATGTCTTGCAATTCAGTATATTTGTATTTTATGCCACCGTGGGCTCCCCAGAGCTTAACCGGAGCACAGCCTTGCTAGAGCCACCATGTGCTATCTTAATCAATGAGTGAAAGCTGAATAGAAAGAGTCCCCCCGCATAGATACAAGTAGTGTGGCCATAGGGAAATCTAGAAATCACTCCTGAGCTCTGACCTGCAGGATCACCACACCCTGCACCCTCACTGCTGCATTCTGCACCACCTACTTTGATGGGCTGAGCTGGGTTGGGGAGAGGCCAGACACAGTGCCCACCATCACCTAGCACTAGCCCTGCTGCCACACAGCCACTCCTTTTAGCCCCGTCCTCCCCACCAAAAGCATTTCAGGCAAAGCTCCAGCTCTTGAAACTTGGCCACTTTGAAGTGGTGAGCCAGTGCCCCTGAAACTGTCACCCTACATCTGGTGGCACTTCTCCTACTGTCAGAGCTTCGTATAGGGTTCATGTCTCTTTCCTCTGAAACCTGTAAATGTAAATTCAATTTTACATTTTTTTAGGTCTTTTTAACAGTTGGTCTCAGAAGTATCTTTGGGGTAGGGAGGGGGGTAATAGCATTGGTGGAGGGAGATATATGCCCTTGAAAATTGGATTCCTTTTTGGAAATCTGCTGACACAGGCTAATCGGCAGAGAACTAAATGACCCTACTGTTTCTACCTGCTGACAGGCTCAGCCTTGGGACGGGGCTGAAATTAGCTCTCACCACATGGCAGATACATGCCTTCCTCTTTTTTTTTTTTTTTTTTAATACAAATAAGGGGTAATTTTGTGCCTGTCAGATAATAGAGCTTTGTAGTATAGATAGCCAGTAAACAACAGCCCCTCCTCCCCAACTTGGAAAGCATACTAGTGCTGAGCTAAGTACCTAGAGAATCAGGTAGCAGGTAATCTCCCTGACGAGGACTGGTTTGAAAACCCTTTCATAATCAGTGTTCTTTGGGAAATGCTCATAGACAAACCCATCCAAGCTCAGGAAATGTATTGCTGCAAAGTTGAGTGACCAGTGTCCCGGCAGCCCAGACCACAGAACCTCATGTGTCCTTACGTTTCTGCTGCTGCATCCTTTCTGTGAGTGAGGAGGTTTCAGGACTTGATGGTCTTCGGGAAATGAGGCTGTGTGTTTCGGTTCTGTTGGCCAGTGCTGTTATCTGTTGGAAAAGGAGGATTCCCTGCCCATTTTGTAAGCACACAGCTGGCAGGCGCTGTTGCAATCTCACTGCCTTCCAATCAGCCCCGCCCCGGCAGCAGGCAGAGTGGGGGCCTGTGAAACACACTGGCCAAACAGTTGTGGCGAGTTTCAAAATAAAAGCTCCCTCCTGAGCACACCATGGCACTTCCTATCCCGGAGAACCAGCATTCACTGTGCCACATCTCTGGTCTAAATTTAGGCATCTCTTCTTCTTTTTTTTTTTTTTCCAGGCAAAGATTACTATGCAAACATTTAAGAGAAAAATTTTGCCCAAAGTAATTTTTTCCCTCGACTTCTATTTGGTTTCCTGCGATGTTTAGATGACTCATTCCCTTCCAAGAAATTTTAAAGAAAAGAGATGCAGGCTGTATGATAGGGCACAAAGACTGCTCTGTAAATTCTCTTTCTCTTCCCTGCCTAGAAATCCCTTGCTGTTTTTTATAGGAAACGGAAAGGCTCTACAGTCTGCATTGTCATGGACTCGGCCTCATCGGGTCCTGTTGTTCCCAGGAATAAATGTCCTCCTTGTCTTTGGGTGGGGCCCCCTTGTAGCGTCCCAGCTCTGACAATTGCTCCGCAGCAGCCGCCAGCACAGAAGCCCTTTAGGGGTCGCTGGGGCCACGCTTGCCCCCAGAGGCACACAGTTAAGGTTTCTGAAATAGAGAACGGTGGCCTTTTATCGTCTGCGCAAGGAGAGGTACAGGCTATTTCCTGCCTCTCTCCTCGAGTCAGAATTTCTCCCAATTGCTGGGGACTTTATCATAACTGTAACCTGGCTAACAGCACGTGTGTTCCCAGCCCAGCCCGCAGCCAGAGGGAGAGTAAGTCAGAATCACTTCAGCAGCCTGTTCAAATAAACAGGGATAATAGTTGAGTCGGTCCTTTTCCAACTAATCAGTACACGAAAGGAAACATCTGCCCGGGCTTAATTGCTGTTTTATTGGTTACGCTTTTTCTCTCCCTCTCCTTCCCACCTCCTCTGGGGACTAGGTTATTTAAGTCATGGGTAAGCAGCAGGGTAGAGGAATGGGAGCTTTCTCCTGTAACCTCTGCCTTCTAAACACCAGGTGGTGTAAGGGAGGCTGGGAGGCTGGCAGGGAGAGTTGGCTTGGAGGCAGGAGGGCAGGGTGTTTGGAAATGATACTCATGGTCACTTCCTGGCCTTGTTGCTGACTCTGTGGCTGGTTGGTGAGTCATTTTGCCTCACTTCCACTCCTTGGGCCTCTGCTGCTTCAATGGAGCTCAGCTCTCCTCACAATGGGAAGGAGAGGTTGGTATGTGAGATCCTGGAAAAAGGCGTTTCCTCTTATGGCTTCTTCCAGCAGTTGAGGCCATTGAATGAGAGTCATTTGGGAATAGTAAATTTAAGGCTAGCAAGGTACTCCTGAAGCCATCCATTTTGTAGAGCATCTTGGTCCCTGAGGAGAACCTGCTGATTATCTTGTGCTCTGTGGAGGAAGGCCAACCCCCTGTACACTGAAGTTGGGTTGTTGGAATCTACTGTGGACTCAAGAAGCCAGGCAAAGGATGGTGAAGAATTATAGAATGGCAGAGGTTGGAAAAGACCTTAGGAATGTTTAAGCCAAAGACTTTCATTTTATGGAAAAGAAAACAGAGGTCCAGAGAGATGGACCAGGTTGTCAAAGCTATTTTCCTGATAGTGGAGGAGCTGGAAATAGAAGAGTCTTGTGATTGCCAATTCAGAGCTCCCTCCATCCCTCTCCACACTACCAGGTGTAAAAATTCATGTCTGCTCACAACAAAGGTCACACATATGTTATATTCCATAATTAATTCCTTAATAGAAAAATGGCGAAGCATAAAGGAAGAGTGAAAATGACTGCTAAACATGTAAAAAAAAAGTTTAGGCTCACTAGAATTAAAGGACTGCAAATTAAAAGAGGATGCCATATCAAATTTTCAAGACAAAAAAAAGTAAAAAACATCTTATATGCTTCTATTGGTATTTTAAATGGGTACAGTTTTTTCCAAGGGCAATTTAATGGTATAAGTTAGCAGTCTTTGACTCAGCAATGTTACTTCTAGGAGGAAATAATGACAGGTGTGTGCATAGATTATATACAAAGTAATTAAATACAGCATGTTTTAGTACAAAAAATTGTAAGCAAAGTAAATGTCCAAGAATATAGGAACTACATCAATATAATCTATTATAATACTATAGAAGAATAACATGTAGGGAAATGTTCACAACATATGTCTAAGTGGATAAGTTACAGAGTGTGTAATTCAATCCCAATTCCATAAAAATTGTAGAGAGAAAAATGTATAACAAAGTCCAAAGTGGTGATTTCTTAGGGGTGGGAATTAAGGGTTGCTTTTTCTTTTTTGAGGTTTTCTACAGTTTTCTTATTTATGGCAATAAACATATATTCCTTTTGTAATCAGAAAAAAAGTATTTTTAAAGTCATATATCTTAAAAAAAAAAAAAGCAAGATCTTAAATGATTATGTTTCTGACATGCAGGACATCTTCCTTTCTTTGCCTGGGAGCTGAGCTGTACCAGGGGGTAGGTAGTATTATACCTTCCGTTAGAAGGGCATTGTTGGTATCTGATTTTTAGTAGGAAAGAACTAGAAGGAGCTGGCAGAAGATAAAACAAAGGTTTCCCCTCTCAATGACCCAGTGATGCCTATCAGTTTTATGTCCTGCTCTCGTGGGTTTGGCATAAAACACTCAGTATCAAAGGCGTGACTCATTTCCTTCCTGCTTCCTTAATCTTCTCTATTTCTACCCTTCTCCCCATGTAGTTAGATGCCAGCCCTGGGCAGCAGCAGCGAAGAACCTGACAGCCACCACTCCTTAAGATTAACCTGTTGGAGGCCCCTTAACGTATATCATCAGTATCAAGTAACATTAGCAACCAGTCATGATTGAGGTACCACTGCCCTGGGAGTTTGAGGTAGAAATAAAGCAAGTAAGAGGTATAATTTCTTCTTGCTTGGAGGTTCCTATTTAGTCAGGTACTTTGAAGTCCTTGGATGTTTATATACGCATGCCTATCTCATCCTATTTCACATCTTACTTTCCTCCACAATTCTCAGGAAAGCCTGACTGCAAGGATTCAAGAAAGCTCATCCCACCTAACAACTGTTGCCAAGTGGGTTGTGGCTTTCAGGCCTGCTCTTCGGGGACCAATTGAAAAATCAAAGGCTACAACCCATTTTCCCTCCACACAACTTCCTTTGCTAGGCTCTAGAAGGGGCACGTTTCATTTTATTAAAACTCTTTTAGTAATCTGACCATAATTTGGTCTGATCGGAGTGATTATCTGATTTGCTGGGTTAAATAATGGGCCTTAATTGAGTCTGTGTTATTTGTAGAGCCAGTGCTGCCCTTGCCTTTGTTGCCCCCTCCTCCCTCCTTCTGTTTCCCAATTAACCTTCATTCCTCTTTCTTTGCAGAGTAAAGAAGTCGGCCAGCAGCTCCAAGATGATTTGATGAAGGTCCTGAATGAGCTCTACTCGGTAAATCAGCTGGGTTGCTTGGCTCTTTCACAAGCAGAGGGAAGCAGCATTTGGCAGCTTGTGGCCATACTCACGTCAGCAACAGAACTGAGCTGAGGTTGAGGACATGCATGGTCTCCGCTAGGGATGACTTCACCCATCTCTTTTTTCACACTCTTATTTTCAAACTGGAATGAGCCCAAAGACACTTTCTCAAAATAAGATCTCTCTTCAGCTGTGCAAGCTAACTCTGGCTTCTTTGGGGGCATTATCACCAGAGACCAGCCAAGGCCTAGGTCACCAGCACAACTGACCCTCATTAACAGCAAACCAGGGACCCCCGAACCTAATGGCAAGGAACATAGCTTGCATTGCTCCATGAATGATACTCGCCCTATTGGAAAGGACCTATTGTTCAAAGTTTTGCATCAGTTCTTGGATTGATCTCCTGGTTTGAGACTAGAACGAGTGCTCTACAGGGACGCAGAGTCCTAAATGCCCTTAACATAAGGGACCAGTTCAGGCAGAGAGAGCTTTGCATCGACTCCCTGGGGCTTTATAAAGGCCACACCTCAGTGAAGGGCCAGGCTTCGGGTTTGGAGAAGGAAACACAATTTGTTCTGAAGTGACTGGCGCTTCAGGCACATGACGCCTGTGGCTGATGTGCGTTTCTTCATGCACTGGGAGGTGGTGGGGGCTGTTTCTCCCCCCAGCCATGTTTCATTAATTATAATTTAAAACAAACACGCACACCAAGGAACTGCCTGCTGCCCTATAGGGAATATTCCTATTGTGCAGCTAAAGCCTTTCAGGGCCCCCTTCTCCAGCTGGGCGGTGCCAGGCCTTGGTGTCATTCTCCAGGATTGCCCCATCCTGTTTTGGAAGTGAAATTGATTTCCTGTGTTTACTTGCTTATTCACTGCATTTTTTCTTTTTCTTCCTTTCTTTCTTCCTTCCTTCCTTCCTTCCTTCCTTCCTCCCTCCCTCCCTCCCTCCCTCCCTTCCTTCCTTTCTTTCTTTCTTTTTTTAAATTCACAGGAAGACAGGCAGTGGCGACATGTATCACAGGCATTTGGGATCAGAGAATTCCATGTTCTTGATCCAAAAGCCTAGGTGTGGCCACTTTGTCATGGCAACTGTTAAGCAAGTAAATAGGGTAGAGTGGTCATCAGCTTTATCTCCAGTGACGCTCAGTTTGTTTGCAATTTCTACTCTGTGACTCTTCTACTCTGAAGCCAAGTAGGTAGATGGTTCCCTTTGGTTCAGTTCCCAAGTTTTCATTTCTTTCAAATGAAGTTAAGGCTGTTTAAAAATAGGAGCATGTTGACGTGAACCTTTTTCAGACTGGACGAGTTTCCTGAACCCTCTGGTCTTTTAAATGCTTTACTTCTGCACTTTATGTATTTTTAGAGCATCATCTAGTCACGAAGAAGAGCTACTACTCCTTTCTCCTGGCAAATAATTCACTAAGATAGAAAATGACACATGTAGTCATTATATGAATCCTTTTGTTTTCCCATAAGCATCTTGGGCCTCTGCTGTTGCCCTTTCTGGGGAAGAGTCGGGTGGGTAATCAGCAAACTGCAAACCAGTATAAATCCAGTGTGCCACGTCTGCAGCGGGACTTGAGGCAGCAGAGGAAGAGCAGCATCTAGGGACCTGTTAGCTTTCCTCTGAATTCTAGATCTCCTAATATGCTGATTTTTTTTTTTTAAAAAATAAGTAAGTGAAAAGGCATAATATGTGTTGGAGTGAGAAAAAAAACCTTGGAACTCACTGCTCTAAGGAGGGCTGAGCTGGCACCTTGGGCTGTAGTCTCCAGGCCATCCGAAGTTGCCCAGGACTTCACTGGCCACCATGAGGCCATAGTCCACGCAGAGCATAAAGTCTTCCCATTAGCGTGCAAACCAAGAACTGGCTGGGCTTGGTGTCCCCTTTCATTAGGTGAATTAGTACACACTCTTAGAATCTATCCAAGGCCCAAACAAAAATTTGACATTTTCCTCTAGTAGGCAATGGGAAGAGAAAAAAGAGTAGAGAGCACTGGAAAGTTCCAGAGAAGGCAGAACAGTCTGGTGCAGTGATTCTCAAGCAGGGGGATTTTTTCATGCAGGGGGACACTTGGAAATGTCTGCAGATGTTTGTAACTGTCACAGCTGGAGCAGAGGGTGCTGGAGGTCAGGGTGCAACTGAAATCTTATCATGCACAGGACAGCCCTCACAACAAAGAACTGTCTGGCTTAAAATGTCAATAGTACTAAGACTGACAAACCCTGGTCTAATGACCAGAGTCTCCTGAATTAGGCAACCCAAATTCTACCCAGTCTCCACCAGCTATATGATCTTAGGGGATGCTCCCGACCTCTGTTGAGCCCGCTCTCCACATACTCCATGTGCTGGTGTCTCCATTTCCTTGGGGGTGGGGAGTTTGGGGGAGTCATGCTTCATGAAATATCAGACTATAGTTAAGGGTCAGATGAGTTTGCAGATTCTATAGGCCATTAGAAAGTTCAGAGAATAGAATGATGAGTTGTTTCTTCTGGAGGGTGAGGTAAGTGTAGGACTAGTCTGAGAAAGGCACCATGGCATTAGGGTGACTGACTATCTTGTTTTGCCTGGAACTGAAGGCTTTCCTGGGACATGAGACTTTCAGTGCTGAGCCTAGGAAAGTCCTGAGTAAGCCAGGATGATCGGTCACCCTATATGGGACAGTGGTTTCATCAAGTAGGAACTTGGGACTATTGTATGCTGGCTTTTAGGAGATACTTGCTGTATATACTCTCTCTGTGTCTCTGCCTCTCTCAGTGGAGTTAAGAAGGGAACAAGGGAGGACTTCTTTCTTTTTTTTTTAATAAATTTATTTTATTTATTTATTTTTGGCTGCGTTGGGTCTTCGTTGCTGCATGTGGGCTTTCTCTAGTTGCGGCGAGTGAGGGCTACTCTTCGTTGCAGTGCGTGGGCTTCTCACTGAGGTGGCTTCTCTTGTTGCGGAGCGTGGGCTCTAGGGCATGAGGGCTTCAGTAGTTGTGGCGCATGGACTCAGTAGTCGTGGCTCGTGGGCTCTAGAGCGCAGGCTCAGTAGTTGTGGCGCACGGGCTTAGGTGCTCCACGGCATGTGGGATCCTCCTGGACCGGGGCTCAAACCCGTGTCCCTGCATTAGCAGGCACATTCTTAACCACTGTGCCACCAGGGAGGCCTGGGAGGACTTCTTATAAGGAACTTTCCCCTTATTTGATCTTCAGTAAGGGCCTCTATAAGCAATAGAAGTTATTCGTGGGCATAGGATAAAGGAAATCAAGGATGTAAAGACCCACCGTATTCAGTGCTCTTCTTACCTTGTATCTGCCCTTAATGCCCACAAATACCTCTTTTTGGGAGACTGATCACCTACGGGTTGATAATTTAGGTATTTTTGAACCTTGATGATCCAAGGGGCAGGACCCAGGTGTTCCCAAATAAAGATGCCTTTGGGTGAGAGGCCCAGACTCTCACCATAAGGGGCCAGCTGCCTCTCTCTACCTTCCTTTTATCTGCCTGAAAGTCCTTTGATTTTCCTGACTTGGCACTCTGTGCCAGGGGCCGCTTGCCACAGCTGCTCTCAGAGAGCAGTCCCAGTGAGCATTCTCCTCCACGTGCTTTTTACCCCCTAATGGGCTGGCTAGTTTACAGGCCATGGCATAAGTGGTTTTCATTTTCTGACTGATGAATCAGGAATGCCTTTGAAGTCAGAGCACACTGCTTCCCAAAGAACTCCGGAAAAGAACTCCGGAATTCTCTGCCTCAGTTATACTCAGAGGCTGTATCTGGAGAAGCCCAGCAAGGTCCCATAGAAAGGATTGAAGGTGGAGGCACTGAGCCACGTGGACTGGCTGAGTAGGAAGAGCCAAGGAAGCCCTAGAATTGAGAAAGAAAGAAAAGGTGTTGGGACACTGGAGCTGTTGTTGCCCCAGAGGTTTCAAGCTTCTGTCCTCCCCGTGAATATATGTCCCCTTGATTTGGTGCAGCAGCTGTCTGCAGAGCCACTTCAGACTGGAATTTAGCACCTGCTCCCTTGAAACACTGTCAGTTAATAGTGCCCCCCCTCTGCCTGCCTGTTTGTCTTCAGCACTCAGACACATAAGAGATGTCCCTGAACTCAAGGCATTAGTTTTAATAGAAGAGACAGAAAAGCAAAAGCAGTAAGTAAAATACGAGGTGATGAATCTTTCACATGTCTACACAGAAGAAGGGCATGAAGTCAGGCTCTTTGGAGAGATATTTGAATTGAATCTTAATTGCCAAGAGCTCTTTTATTGTTCTCTAAATATTCCTTTTTTGCTGTATCCTGCTCTTGTTTCATGATGCAATGTCTTTTCATTTCTCATTGATCTCTCTGAGGATATTACTGATGGATTATTTTTGAAGTTTTCTTCTTACTGTGTACTTTCTGTTAACTCTCAATTGTTTGCTTTGGTCTTGGTCTTTCACGTTAGATATTTTCCTTAAATGTTTGGTAATTTTTGCTGCCTGCTCATATTTTAAAGTGAGACACTAAAAATCTGCTTGGAAGTTCTGTGTCAACTGTGGTCTTTACTGTAGGGTGATCTGACTGGACTGTGTCCATGGGGAAGCCCTGATATCAGTATTTGTAGATCTTTTATATCAGATGGGCAGATTCCTCAGATAAGGCTCTTCTGATCTCCTGCCTGTGTCTGGGGGCTGAGTCATGAAGAGGCCTGGCCATCTCAACATTCAGTGTAGAATTTTCCTGTTTTAAGTTCAGTACCCCTATCTTCAGCTGAGCCTGGTGTCCCCAGACCATAGAAAATAAACCTCTAGTCTTCCACCACAGAGGGGGAGGGGATGGGGTCTGGGAGTCTAACTGTTCTCAGGTGCTCAATAGTTTCTCTTGTTTTTAGCTCCACCTTCGTCCCACTGCCACCAACTCCTCTGAGGGCTTCTGTGATTTACTGGTTGCTTCGTGCCTCTCCCTACTTTTGGTTTAGGATTCAGTAGGTCAGTTACTACTTGCCCCTCCCCTTTTCATCTTCTGCTTTCATTCTTTTTGTTTTTCTCAGTTTATACCTAAAAAATAATAATAAAAGAACTCTTTTCTATTATTCTAGTGTGGCTTGGGGAAGAGCAGAGCTAGAGCATGAATTCAATATTTAGTTTTTCAAAGTAGAGTGAATTCCTTTGTAGAACTGCGAATTTAGACTTCTGAGTTTTTCCCCTAGTTTGTTTTGCCTCACTATATATATTTCTCCAACTCCTATCTTGACTTCCCTACTTCTCCACTTGTTTTGACATCAGTTATTCAAGCTTCAGCCTCAGGATACCTAGTTTTCCCTTGAGTTGAAAGACACTAGTTATACTTCTGTATTTGCAAAGAGGAGAGATTCAGTGTCATTAAGTCATTTGGGCAACCACATTGATTGTAAAACTACTACCGTGTACATATTTCTTAACTGTGAAGCAGAAAGGAAAACACAAAAGAAGTGGTGCTTACCCTTAGGAATTTATAGTTTCTTAGATGAGGTAGTGTTTTACTCTTTTAAAGCAAGTTCTTTAAGTTCTTTAGGGGAAAGGAGTAATATAAATTGTTGATTTTTATTACTTCATTTATTGTCCTGTTGACACTGTTCCTTTGACCCCTTTTTTTGTCTCTCATGTTCATTCATAGTGTTTCTTCTTTATTTATTATGCATCTTCATGGAATAAAAAATCACTTTCTTAAAATCAATTCACTTTTAAAACTGTTCACTCAAACTTTTGAATCCCTTGGTCACATTCAGGTCAAAAGAGAAAAAGGAGCCTCCTATCTGCCCTTCTTCAGCCAGGATGACAGATGCCTCTTTCTTGCTTTTTAGTCAATCTGGAAAGACTGAATTACTTAGGAAGGTTTTTAATGCTGTCAGTTGTTAAATATTGCTTCTCCTGTGTACAGAATATACAGAGTAGGTCTTATACTTATGGGAAATGATGTCAGGTTCAGAATAAGGTGAAGCTGATTTAAAGCATTCTGCATCGAAAATGAGACATTATTTAAAGTCTAAAGTACTTTGATTTTGTCAGTGTCCCAGTATTCTTTACTCTTTCCTCCACCTCCAGCTAAGAGAGGAACATACCCACAAAATCCCTCTAACCCAGGATTTCTCAGCCTCAGAACCATGGGCATTTGGGGCCAGATAATGTTGTGACAGTCAAAAATGTCTCCAGGCATTGGTCCTCCGGGGGCCAAGTTAGCCCCCATTTGAGCCTACTGCTCTAACTCACATTTATAAACGAAACCAGATTCTCTTTTTAAGCCTCTCTTGACTAAATTTAGCCTTTCCTCCCAACTAATCCAGCCGTAGTCATAGGCAGAGGAGAGACACTGGTGCTTAGTGGCTAAAAATGTGGACTTTGTGGTCTGACAATCCTGGGTTTGAATCCTGATTCTGATTCATTTACTAGCTGTGTGACCTTGGGTGTGATAGTTAATCTCTTTGAGTCTCAGCTTCCTCATCTTTATATTGTTTTTTTTTTTTTAATTTATTTTTGGCTCTGTTGGGTCTTCATTGCTGCACATGGGCTTTCTCTAGTTGCGGCTAGTGGGGGCTACTCTTCGTTGCAGTGCACGGGCTTCTCGTTGCGGTGGCTTCTCTTGTTGCAGAGCACGGGCTCTAGGTGCGCGGGCTTCAGTAGTTGTGGCTCGAGGGCTTTGGAGCGCAGGCTCAGTAGTTGTGGCACACGGGGTTAGTTGCTCCATGGCATGTGGGATCTTCCTGGACCAGGGCTCGAACCCTTGTCCCCTGCATTGGCAGGTGGATTCTTAACCACTGCGCCACCAGAGGAGTCCCTCAGCTTCCTCATCTTTAAAAGTGGAAATAATAGCATGTCCTTCGGACTTGTTGTGAACATTAAATGAGGTGACATACATAAGACCCCTGACACACAGCGTGTACTGATAGAGATTATTATTAGTATTACACCCTGGCTCTCCTCTGTTGTTCAGTCACTCCCCGCCCCCGTCACACACACACACATACACCCCAACCCCTACACTCTCTAATTCTCCCTCTCATGGCATCAAAATGTCAGCACTCTTGAACTTCAGCTTGCTTGGTTTGTTATCAAGCATTTTTAATTTCCAGATAGAAGAAGAGGCTCCCTGTGTGGAAACAGAGAGCTCCAGCAGGAAGGAGCAGGCACCTGGTGGCTGGAAGTAGTACGTTTGGGAGGAAATGAACATAGGTCCCAGGCTTTCCAGCCTCCTCATTAGGAAAAGGGACCAGACTCCCAGACAGTTGCTTTGAAGGAAAATTGGAAAATTGTGTCCTCTCCTTTGATACTACTTCCTTTCTGTGGCAACTCCAGTTTCATTTGATGTGGATTTTGTTCCTTCTTAGGCTCTTACCTGAAATTTTCTGCAGGTTTACCGTCTTCATGGGGTTGTTGTCTAGATCACAGGATTGCTACAAGAATGAAATGAGAAAATGTGTGTGTAGCACTTGGCACACAGCCAGGAGTGCTCAGTAAATGGTAGCTGCCCTTGTTCTTGCTGCTGCTGTGAGAGAGGGTGTATGATCTGGATAAAGCCGAAAGACAGATCCCTAGGACATGAGGCCAGTAGAAAGCGGGTTTGGAGCTGTTCCTCTTCCCCATTTTATATCTGAAAGTCCCCAAAGTATAGGCTACTCCACAGGCTGTGCTGCCCTCTTCAGGGTCCCAAACAGCCCGGGAAGGCTTTGCTCCTGGGGTCTGAGTGGTGGTGTTTCCCATCTTGGTCTTGTGAGATGACTAACTGATGGAAATTACTTGGCCAATATAAAATAGAAATGCTTATAAATGTTAATAAATAGAAGTAAATGATCACGGTGGAAGACGTAAAATCATTTTAATAATAAGACATGTTGGCTTAGTTCAAATACTGCTTTCCTGTGCTTTGGAGTGGTCTTTCATATAGAAAGTTTGCTGAACCAAACCGTATGAATTTTGCACTTAAGGATATGAGGATATTGCTTCATGGGGGAGAGGTCCAGCTGAGTCTCTTAGCCTGTAAAACAGAGAATTGACCCCATTGGCTTGACCTCTAGGGGTGGGGGCGGGCGGTGTCTTACAGGTCATGAAGACATATCACATGTACAATGCCGACAGCATCAGTGCTCAGAGCAAGCTAAAGGAGGCGGAGAAGCAGGAGGAGAAGCAAATTGGAAAATCCGTCAAGCAGGAGGACCGGCAGACCCCACGCTCCCCTGACTCCACATCCAACGTCCGCATTGAGGAGAAGCATGTCCGGAGGAGCTCAGTGAAGAAGATCGAGAAGATGAAGGAGAAGGTGTGTAGGCTCTGGCAACTGTAGGGGCTGGGGAGGAACACTCTGGAAGTCAGGACTGATAGGAATTTTCCAGTAAACCCTGTGGAGAGCAAAACAAGGAAGCTCTGGGTTCCTTTAGTGCCTAATGACCTTGCTGTCTGCCCTGGAAGAAATCCTAGGTATTGGAAGAACTTGGGCATCTGTAGCAGACAAACAAGAAACAGTAGTTGCCTTTCCTAAGCCTGGGAGGGGAACCGTAGGGTTTGGCTTCAGATGTCAGGTGTTCAGAGGCAGATATAGTGACACCTCCTTCAGGGTCGCGGGGTAAGGATGGAGAATGGAATTTACAGATAGAACCAAAGTGGGACACGCATCTAAAGTAGGGAGCCTCATTAACCTTTCTTGGATTGATCTACATTATGCCCTTGAATCTCATTAAACAGAATTAGTACCCAATTTAAGGCAGATGCGCATAGGGAGTAGCAGCACAATTGTGGTTCTCGAATGTACTGTACTTTCATCTTTTAGAGAACAATCTCCCCTCTTTAAAAAAGAAAAAAAAAGTAAAATTGAACTTTTGTTTCCTTTTCAGCGCCAAGCCAAGTATACAGAGAATAAGCTGAAGGCCATTAAAGCCCGGAATGAGTACTTACTGGCTTTGGAAGCAACCAATGCATCTGTCTTCAAGTACTACATCCACGACCTGTCTGACCTTATTGATGTAAGTGCTTAAAGCCAAGGGTACAAGGGCACCTCTTTCCTGGATTCGAAGATCTGGTCAGGAGTCCCCCAGTTCTGTTACTCAGGCATCTTAAAGCATTTTGAGAACAATTATGAAGATGGTAGCCATGATCCCTCAGGGGCTTGCCATGTACCAGGTACCAGGTAAAGCACTTCATAATTTTTCTCATTCAGTCCTCACTGGAATCCTGGGAGGAAGGCATTATTACCTCCACTGTTACAGATTAAAGTTCAGAGAGTTTAGATGACTTACCCAGAGTCAGCTAATCAGTGACAGAGGGAAAATTGGTACCTAGGTCTGATTTCTAAACCCAGGCTCACAACTACTGTGCACTTCTGTCTCCTAGGAAATATTCCCTTAGATCAGGTACTTGCCCATAGAAGTGAGTGACAAGAGCTAAAGTGTTAGAATGTCATACCTTATATTTATATAGCACTTAATATTTCTCAATATTGTCTCATTTGGTTGTCTTGTCACCCTTTGGGATCAATATTACTATCTCCAATTTGTAGATAAGGCATCTAGGTCGGGGTCAAAAGGGTTCCTGCCCAAAGTTAAACTGCAAATTAGAGTCCTGGTCCGGAAGGTATCCAGATGCCTCTGACATGTGACCCATACTTCTCGCTGTGGCACACATATGATGTGAGAAGCAGGATATGAGGCTCATGTGTTTTGCATGGGGCAGGCACAAGGGATAAGGGTTTTGTCTTTGGCCTTATGGGTCAACCTTGGCCTTGTTTCTCCTGCTGCTTCTCCTCACACCTTATAGTTAAGTCTTGCAATCGATCTCACCTGCAAACTCCAGTCTGGCCCAGTTCTGAGCCAGCCCTGACTGCAGCTGCGTAAGTACACCCTTTCTCACCTCTCTCTCCTGTCATCAAAGTGAGGGGCCTGGAGCCAGCCAACTCAGCATAAGCATCCCAGTTTCCAGGGCTTCAGGCAGACCCTGGCCAGTCTCCTCTCGAGGCCTGATATTTGCCTGTGGCTGTCAGCAAGGAGCAGCTGGGTTTTGCAAGCCTCTGGCCAGACCTCACATACTTGCCTGTCTACCTTGGTTTCTCCGCGAATGAACCTGCCACACTTCACAATGTCATGTGTGGTTCTGGTCTAAGATTCACCATTGCGTAACTAGCTGGGTGATCTGGGGCTTGTCGTGGAACTGGTTTGGAACTCTGCTTTGTCTCCCCTCCACCCTCTGGCAAACTGAAGAATTGGGCTACATCATTGGGTACTTAAATCTGGCCTCACATTGGAGCTGCTTGGGGAAAGTTTCTAAAATACAGATTTATGTCTCCCTTCAGCCAAGGCTTTTTGAGTCAGTAGATTTCAGCCCCTTAATGCCCTGGGTGTCATTGTCTTGCTGGGGAAGTGGAGCCCTGATCCCTGTTCAGGCCCTGCTTTGTTCTCTCTGCTTGTTGATGCCAATCTGAACACTGTCCTTCAGTGGAGGTCAGGACCCTAGACAGGATCCTTTCTCCTCCTCACTGTTGGGAGAGAGGCCTGTTCTCAGCGTGAGGAAGAGAATCACTTCTTTCTTGTGCTCAATTTCTGCTATTTATCTCACATTCGATTAAAAAAATCAGCCTGGGTGGTCCGCCACACCTCTGCTACTGGTTTGTCCTTTTCTCTTTCTTTTGCCCCCAGGGTAGCTTTCGTTCCCCTTTCACCAAAACCCTGACCTCAGGGGATGAGAGGGGCTACTGCTAAGTCAGGCACAGTCCACAGAGCCTCCGTCAAATGTGAGTGGGTATTTTAAAATCAGTCCAAGAAGCAAGCTATTTTACTTCTTATTCTCATCATTTAAAAAAAAAGAAGTTTGTTAAGAGCCTGTCTTCACAGGATGCTGTGTGAGGTGCCATGAAAAAGCAGTCTGCCAGCCTCCGTGGTGCTCAGCCAGGGCATGGGTCTAGGTCACTATGAGCAAGTCCAGGCTGGTAGCATTCCAGGCCACATGGGTAGTAAAGTTGCTCTTGTTTTATTTTGTTTGTTTGTTGTTTGTGTTTTTCCTGAGGTGAAATTAATTACTCTTTTTTTATAAAAGTTTACATTATTCTGCTCTACAAATGTTCATTAAGTATTACTTGGGACGAAGCTATGTGCTCAGCAGCATCAGGGGTACAAAAAGAATAAAGTAGTTCTTACCCTAGAAGTATTCACAGACATACAGACAAATCATTTCTATGTAACTGGCTAATTGCAGCACCAGGGCTAAGCACAGGAGGCCCTAGGACAGTGTTTTTTCAAACTGTAGGTCATGATCCATTAGAGGAGTCATGAAATAATTTTTATGGGTTTGATTTATTTATTTTTTTAATGAATAAACTATACTAGGGTAGAATAGACTAGAACAGAATGGGAACAAAAATATCAGGGTGCATCATACTAGTAAGGTTAAGTTTTATTCGGTGAAACTATTGTGTTGGGGTGTGTGTGTGTGTGTGTGTGTGTGTGTGAGAGAGAGAGAGAGAGAGAGAGACAATATAAGATGTATTTCTTACTGTAAGTTGGAGGTCAAAAATGTTTGAGAGCCACTGCACTAAGAACAAAGGAATGTCTTTTAGTCTCTATAAGCTCCATGAGGGCAGGAACCAAGTCTCCTCTTTACCTTAATACATACATACATACATACATACATACATAAGTATAGGGCTTACTGCATAGCTGAGCACATAATCTGTTTATTGAAGGAAGAAAAGAATAGAAGGAGGAAGAAGATGATTTCCTAAGCCAAGATTTTTTTCCTTTTTATGCCTTTCAACACTGTTCTCATTGAGATCTAATTTGCATACAGTGACTGAACTTAAGTGTTAAATTGCAAATTGTGGAGTATCCTATACCCTTGTAACTTACATCTCTATCAAGATGTAGAATATTTCGATCACCTCAGAAAGTTCCTCTTTTCTCTTCCCAATCAATCCCACACCCTGAGGCGACCCCTGTTCTGATTTCTTTCACTGTGAATTAGTTTTGCCTGTTGTAGAACTTCACAAAGATGGGATTTTTATATAGTATATATGTTTTTATATCTGGTTTCATTTGCCCAGCATGATGTTTTTGAGCTGCATCCATGTTATTACATGTATCAGTTAGTTCCTTGCTTTTTCTTGCCGATCTGTTGCCATAAAAATGGCCAAAAGGACGCTTTGGCCATGAACCAACAGTTAGAGCAGGGGTGAGTGGGGAACCCGGGTCCCTTGGCATTCTGATCTCGACAGTATCCAGAACTTGCTTTAAGATGTGGGATGAATCTTGTGCCAGTCCATTGCCATCTGTTACGGACACCATTCTGCCTCCTTCCTGCGGTGTCGAAGCTCAGTGTGTGCTAAGGCATCGAGGATAAGTGAAAGAAGTGATTTTTGTCGATGTCAGTCCATTGACACAAGGACTAGCCCTTGACTTCTTTTTATTATATAGTATAATATTTAATCTCAGACTGTAGGAATCTACATGAGGCATCTGACACACACCAGGAAAACCTTGACTTCAGACCAAAAAGATATTCAGAAGTGACTTGAGATAGTCTAAGAACCACAGGCTCCTTGGAATGTGCTTCTCTCCCCCAGGAGCAGATGGAGGAATGAAGAACCGGGCATTGTCCTCATGGAGTGTTGTGAGTGCTGTGTGCATGGGCAGAGAATCTGTGACACCATGTGCACCCAAGTCAGACAGGAGGGAACCCAGCTTTCTCAATAGGACATTTTATTAAGGGCAATTATTTCTTGCTTCCGTAGAAGTTTGAAGTGGGTGTTTCCTTTCTAGGCCTTCTCTAGAGTCTCTGGGTGAGACTATCAGCTGGTAAAGGGTTAATGAGCTGTCAGTTCAAGTCATCACACATCTGGAAGGGCTATCATTAAGTTCTTATAAAAATTTGATTTCCCCTGAGAGAGTTTTCATCAAACATTTATATAACCCAGAAATGGCCAGGGGAGCCCGGCATGGCCACAGAACTCATCAGAAGCCATGGAAAGCATACTTTGTCCCCATTGTGAGCAAAATAATGTGCTGCCTCTGCTCACTGGGATTCTACCGGGAACAGGGATGAAATATTCAAATCCTGTTTACCTAACCTTGCGAGAAGTTGCTTCTTTGTTGAAGCCTCAGTTTCTGGCTCTTGCCCTTTCAGATATGTGGATAGCCAAGACTCTGGAAAACCTATTCCGAATCTCCCTGGTTGGCTGGAGGCATAGGGGAGCCTGAGGGCACATTGTGAGTCAGACCCCCATGCGCTGACACAGAGAAGCTACAGAGCAGTTATATAATAGAGACAGTGGACTGGCCCAGGAAAGTTCCATGTCTTCCGAAGGCCATACAGACTAAGTAAAACAAAGGGCTTCAGGGGCCGCATCTGCCCACTTGACTTAGATCAGTATTCAGCCTAAGTAGATTATTTCCTGGGAGGCTAGAATCTGTATTCCTGGCATCAGTCAATCAACTGATGTTTATTAAATGCCTACTATGAGCAAGGCCTAATGGTGAGGGATGCAAAGAAGGAACAAGACACTGGCCAAGCCCTCTTGCCTTCTGTTGGGGCGATGTGAAATGGCGAGTCACAGAATGAGGGAGTGTCATTCTGTGTCACATGAGGGCTGCAGAAGAATGTTGTTCTGAGTGGAGGCCAAGGTCAATATATGCCAGAGTTGCAGGGCTGGCTGGCTTCCTAGGGGCTGAGAATTTGATTTGGATCTTGAAGATTGGGTCAGTTCCCAGGTGAAAGGAGTAAGAAATATTTTAGGAGGAGAGAATGCTGGGAGCTGAAAGTGGATTTGGAGATATTCGTGATTGGTGTTTGTTTAAGTGTCTGCATGGTGCCAGATATGTTTAAATGTGTATCAGCCACACAACAACCTCTGAGTCTGGCGCTATCCCCATGTGGGGCTCAGAAAGGTTAAGTAGCTTGCTTACAGTCATACAGCTGATTTGAGGCCTATGGTTTTCTAATACTTGACCCTGAGCAAAGTATGTCATTGGATTAGAACAGAAGAGTCTAAAGAAGAAAATAGAGGGAGATGATGTTAGATGGTCAGACTGAAGACAACTTACACTTTGTTCTGGCTATTGACCTTGCTTAACTTCACTGAGCCTCAGCTTTCTAGTCTGGAAAATTAAAATAATACCAACCTCACTGGAGTTACTATGCAGATTAAAATGTAGAATGTACATAAAGCTCTTAGCACACTGGCACATAATAAGCACACTTAGTAAATGGAGGCATTTAAAAAAATTTATTTATTTTTAAATATTTATTTGCTTTTAAATTATTTTTAATTTTATTTATTTTTTGGCTGTGTTGGGTCTTCATTGCTGCACACGGGCTTTCTCTAGTTGTGACGAGAGGGGGCTACTCTTCATTGCGGTGCATGGGCTTCTCATTGCGGTGGCTTCTCTTGTTGCAGAGCATGGGCTCTAGGTGCACGGGCTTCAGTAGTTGCAGCACGTGGGCTCAGTAGTTGTGGCGCATGGGCTTAGTTGCTCTGCGGCATGTGGGATCTTCCCGGCCCAGGGATCGAACCCGTGTCCCCTGCATTGGCAGGCAGATTCTTAACCACTGTGCCACCAGGGAAGTCCCTGGAGGCATTTTTAAATTTCCCAACTGAGGAAGGTGGACGGTACTTTGGAAAAAAAATGAGAGCTATTATAGGTTCTTCAGCAGGGAGTAGGCGTAACAAAAGCCATATTTGAGGACAGTGAAGCAAACAGCACTGTAAGATGATAAGAGTATGAATTAGGGTAGAGGGAGTGAGAATGGAGAGGAAAGGAGAGTTACCAAAAATATGTAAAGGTTACGAAGACTGCCTCCCCCTAATTCTCTTCTGCACTGAAAAGCTCCCCCCACCCCCACGTACCTGCTCAGCCCTGTGGGCAGCGTTACTTCCGTTCATCAGACTTACAGGCATGGAGTTCATCATCAGGGTCTACACAGAGCTAGTCAGGAAGGTTTACAGGTTCAAGGGAAGCTTGGCTAGACCAGCAGCATCTCCCAGAGGAGGAAGTGCCCCTGCACGTGCAGCCTCCCAATCAGCCGCTTTTGTCTAGCTTCCCTCCCAACTGAATTTAATGTCTTTCCATCCTCCGCCTCTAGTTAAGCTGTAAATGCTGTTCTTCCGCACAGCTAGGCACCTGCCAGGGCCCACTGGCACTGAATCCAGAGCCCAGCCCGACAGGCACTCTGTCACGGAGCTTCTTGTTAGATGCTGGGAGGAGGAGGCACATCACATGCTTTTTCTTCCCCAATAGTGGCTGGTCCCAGTGTGATCATGAAGAGGGGGAAAGGCTGGGGGAAGAGTTAAGTTAATGCCTGCTTATGGAATGAAATGGCAATCAGGCAGATGGTCTTACTCTATCCATGGATTCTTCTCTGATATTTCTTCTCAAGTTCTGGATCTCAAAGCTGTTTAAGCAATAGAGGGGATAAAAGATGGCCAAGGAATTTGGATCTTTGGGTCCTTTGGGAGGGATGGGGAATATTGTCATAGAGTTACAGAATGCCGTTGCTGAAGAGGGCCTCGGGGATTATATTTAGTCCAAGTATTTTCAGACTTTTTCTCTAGCAGGAGACTTCTTTCTCAAACCAGGCCTTACACAGAATCCCAATATATTAAATAGAAAAAAAGAGCAGAGCTGGTTTGGTTGAAGCAGGGGTAGGAGACTCCAAGTCCTGCTAGTTGGGCTGCCCTGTTACCCCCTTCTCAAGGGCAGCCTGAGCACAGAACCATAGAGCTCTGGGCTACAGCTCGAAAACCACTGACCTGGCCAAATCTGTTCATTTTACAGTTGAGGAAACGGGTTCAGAGATGGGGAGTGGCTTTTCCAAGGTTGCTTGACTTCCAGTGTTTTTTTTATACTATTGCCTCTTTCATAGCACTTTTTTTTTTCCATGTTACTTCAATCAGAATCCTTTAGATGATGTGAATTTTCCCAGTAAGGCTTATGTTTAGAAATTTTTGATCTCATAAATGCTGTCAAGCAGGAGCTTTAGTACAGCAATCCTAATCTACAAGCAAGGCCTGTCCTAAAATGTTGGGAGTTTGCCGGAGGCGGGGGTTGATGACCAGTAGGGTCAGCGCCCCGCCCCCCCCAGCCCCCCCCCCCCCCTACACACACACATTCGTTTCTTCTCTCACCTGGAGTTCTCTTGCACCACCTCTGATTTCTGAACCTGAATGCTGAAATGGCCTGGCTTGATTGGTATATGGTGACTAAATCACAGTAACCCTGAGAGAGTGGCAGGCTATATTTTTATTGTTGAATTGTGCTACAGTGGTATCCCCAGAGGAACCTGAAAATAGAAGAATATTCTCCTTAACTCCCAACTCTTTTATGTTTACTGAAGAGCATGATTACATAATTTCATTTTGTCCCAATGAGTCCTCTTCATTCCACCCACTTCACAGTCCTCTAAGGAATCCTCCATATCGAACTAGGAGTCAAGAACTGAGAAATATCACCCAGATCGTGGAGGGTCAGCCCTCTTCCGGCTGCACAGCTAGTCTTGTTGACAGGGTCAGATCTGCCCTGGGGGCCACCCTCCCCCTCCGCCAAGCCCTGTGGCTGTCCATGGTTTGCTCACGTGCCTTCTCCGTTCCACAGCAGTGCTGTGACTTAGGCTACCACGCCAGCCTGAACCGCGCGCTACGCACCTTCCTTTCCGCTGAGTTGAATCTGGAGCAGTCAAAGCACGAGGGTCTGGACGCCATCGAGAATGCTGTAGAAAACCTCGATGCCACCAGTGACAAGCAGCGCCTCATGGAGATGTACAACAATGTCTTCTGTCCACCTATGAAGTTTGAGTTCCAGCCGCACATGGGGGACATGGTGAGACCCTCTTCCCACCCACACATCCCCAAGGGGCTTGAGCTCACTTGTGTCTAGATTTACTGCACTCAAGCCATGTTATTCTGGGGAAGGCGAGGCCTGGGGCTGGCTTCATGTCTGGTGGGTGAAGCCCATTCCAGCCATTCAGCAAACAGCTCCTGGGTGCCTGCTGTCCACTAGGCTTGACCATAGACATTGGGGATTGGAGCCCTCAGGGAGCTTACAGTCAACTGAGTTGAGAGTTAGAAATATGCACAGGGAGGGGCACCCAGAGGGGCCAACAGGATCAGGGGAGGTGAAAAACAGCCAGCGTGTTCTAAAAGCTACTAACAGTTCAGTATGGCAAAAGGGAAAGAGAGAGGTGGAGGCCTCCAAGTGGTGAGGCTGGAAGAAGTGAGAGCTGAGATGGGGCCAGATACTAAAGGCTTCTGATGGGGACGGAGGGCTAAGCAGGGTGATGACGTGATCTTTTGTCACTCAGCAGAGTTCTGAAGGATCAAATTTTCTTGGGTTTAGAAGATTGTGATAAAAGGTATAGTTTTGCCTGGGTATTGAACAAAAAAAGAATGGGTACCTACAGAAAGGACAGGAGCCAAGATGTCAACCCTAAGAATGGCTATCCAGGCAGCAGTGCATGAACATGGGGGCCCTGTTTATGACTTTTCACCTCCGATGACTAAAACAAGAAAGGCCTAAATAAACTGAAGTGAGAGGAGTGAGAAGCTCTTTGGTTTTCACTACTGTGAATCTTGTGGTTTCTCTTCTGGTGGTTGTACATACACATCAAAGTGAATCTTATTGCTGGGGTAGGAGCCACCATTTGACCTGTGGGTTAAATCAGCAGGAGGATGTATAGGCTTACATAATAAAAAAGCTCAAGATGGATCTTCAGGCATGGTTGGGTTTAGGAGTGGGAATTTTATCAAGACTTAGTTTTTCTTTTTCTGCTTCACATCCTGTGTGTTGGCTCTATTCTCAAATAGGCTTTTATCCCTTGGGGGCAAGGTGACTATATTTCCAGCCTTATCTCCTTGTAGATTGAAATCCAGCAGAAAGAGTGTCTGCTTCCCTCCTAGAAGCCCCCACAAAAGTCTCATTGTGTCTACTTGGTCCTGATTGGGTGCCGTGCTTATCCCTGAGCCAGTCACTGTGGCTGGTATCTGCAGTCGGCTGATTGGCTTATGCGGAGGTCACACACTGCATCCCCAAGTTGGGGAGAGCCCCATCCAAAGCACATGGCCTGAGTTGTGAGTGGAACGTTCCCCGCAAAGGACAGTCAGGCCAAAGTTACCAGAAGAAGGAGGAATGAATGCTGGGTGACGGAAAAACAACAATGCCCTTTCAACAAGGGAGTGGTGCTTCCGTTAAGATTAGCATCCAGATGCTTTTTAGAAAACCCTCCTCCAGAATGACAACTGTTATACTGTAACCAGCGGATTTGCTGTCATCAATAGGCCACCATGGAGAGTGGGACATTTCTATCCTAAAGACAAAAATATCAAGATGATTTCTTTCCTCCTCTCCTTCTTGGGGAAAACCAGACCATTTACAGTTTGTTTCCATTGCTGTGGCTTAGGAAATGTCAGCATCTGAACAGATGGGGAAGTGAGATGGCAGCATGTGCAATTAGAATACGGGGGTGTATTGGTGTGTCACCAAGCCCCAGGAAGCCCCATTCCTCACCTGCCCTGGCTTCTGGTCAAACTTGCCTTCCAAGTCCCTTTTCCAGCTGCCACAGAGATTCCTTCCCAAGAAGCAGTGGAACTTGGGGACCAGCTGAGTGGAGTGATACATTTTCTGGTGTTGACTGAGATGCCTTCTAAGCCAAACAGCTTGTCTCCATAAAGGGGGATTCCAAATGCTGGGTGCTCAGGCCCCCTCCTAGCCCTGTCAGAGCCTCATTTCCATCCTCCAGAGCACAGCTGGAATGCATTACCTTGCACCCCGATAGAGGACCACTGCCAAAGCATGCATCAGCAGCCCTGCTGCTTCTTAAAGAAACTAGTGTAGAGGTGGTTTTCCCTCCATGATTCCTCCCTGCTACGTCGAAGTTACTTTAAAAATCAATAGTTCAGTCTTCTGCCTAGGGCCTCCCTTTGTGTGATATAGCTGATCAGTGGCTGGGCCAGGCAGGGGCCAGGGCCAGTCGTAGATCTTGCAAAGGTTTTGCATTCCAGCCTAGCCTTCATGTGAGTGGAAAAGCAGCCATCTATCCCCAGTCAGTGAGGGCTGTCTGTAGACTGTGGAGGCAACAAGAGGGAGCTGCCTGGAAGTCCTTGAACTAGGGCCAAAGTTCGGATGGCATTTTGACCGGAAGCCCTGAAATTGGCCAAGGCCCGACACTGATTGGTGTTCTGGGGCACTCAGCACATGAATTGATGCCAAGCACTCTCAGATGTACTAGGAGGAGGTGCTTGGCTCTACCCTTGGTGCCCCCAGAGACTTGTGGGGCTCTGAATGCCTGACCAGTGACATCAGGCAGCCAGAGAGTTTCACTATTGGCACTAACCCATCCTGGCCACTGAGCTTTCTCCATTGTGTCTGCTTATCCAAGAGCCAGAATGAAGTCAGCTCTCCTCAGATCTGAGAGCTGGCTCAGGCCAGCCTCTCAGCTGGGGGAGGAGGTCAAGTCAGTTGAGAGCTTAAAAGCCAATGGAGGAAAAGGTCAAGTCCCAGCCCCCTCCATCTGAACAGAGGTTTTGTCTTTTCAAGCAAGAGAATGGTCTTGGGCATGTGAATGTGCCCACTCGTTGCTGGGGAACGAGAAGGCCAGTTCTATCCAGATGTCTCTTTGCAGACGAGAGGCTAAAGGACACGTGGTGGCAAGGTGACAGGAGCTGCCTCCACGTGGTCCTGCCTCCCAATCTGCCAGCCTTCTGTTCCTCATCGGTCATCCTGGGGACTGTGGGTGACCTCACGCCCATGCCATCACCATGGGCCCATCAGGAGACAGTGGCTCAGCCATCCCCTCACACAGGGGGAAGCTTGTTGACAGTGATCCTTGGAGGAAGGGCAGACTTCTCTCCCACACAGATCTGGTGAAGATCTGGAGTAAAACGATGGCTTTTTGAAAATGCCAAGTTCCACAAGATTCCGTGCCCTCTGGGGCCCTCTAGCAAAGCCCATGGACTTGTTCCTGGCTTCACGCTTTCTCTCATTGAGTCAGAGCTCTCATGCACGGCCCAGATTTATAAACACATGCTGGCTGCCAACAGCGGCATGTTAGCCTCCTGACCCACTTCTCTCCTGCTTTCACTCTGGTGTACAGCAGGGAATGAAGGAGGGGCCAGCGAGGTGGCCACTTGGACCTCTGGCAGGAAGTCCTCACTGTGCCAAAGCTTTGTGTATCTGGAGCTGGGCTGCCTAAGGCACTCTTCTCTGCCCTAACTCCAGCTTCCTTGGAGCCACAGGCCCTGTATAGACCTGTCCCTGCCAAGCACCAGGCTGGAGGTGGGCTCCAAAGAGAGAGAGAGATCTTTCCAAACAGGTTCCATTGCTCATTCCTTTCTTGTGCTATTTGGTCCTGGAAGAGGTCTACACACTTTGGCTTTGGATTTTGTTTTAACATAGAATTTGTGAGCTTTACAGCTTGAATATAAGTAGTTTTATTAACAGTAATGGGACTCTGACAAAAGAACTGTGTCCCCTTCCTGACCTAGTATTGCTTTCTTTTGGCAGGCTTCCCAGCTCTGTGCCCAGCAGCCCGTCCAGAGTGAGCTGGTACAGAGATGCCAACAACTGCAGTCTCGCTTATCCACCCTGAAGATTGAGAACGAAGAGGTGAGACTCAGAACCACCCTCTGAGTTTCCCTGTCCAACCTCTTGCTGCTGCCCGTCTGGGAGCAGGTGGAAGGAGCATGCAGAGAATGTCCGGGCTGCTGCAAACATTTCCTAGCCAAATGTAGGCTTGGATTTTCCCCTTCTGCTACATCCTGCCCTTGAACTCCAGGAAGTTGCTCTTGCATTGCCAAAGGTTGAGCTCTATTTTGAGCTTTTGCAAAATGCTTTTTTTTCCCCCCTTTGCACATTTAATCAAAATGGCACTTGGCAGCTGTGTGAACAATATTGTGTCTCTGAAACCACCCCCTCATGCCTGGCTTTTTCCAGTATTTTCAAACAAACAGAGGCCTTTGACTTTGACACTTCAAACATCTCCATCCTCTTAGAAAAGGGTGACTTCTGGGCCCGACGTATTTGCTTTCAGCAACCAGTTAAAAAGGCAGTATGATTAATTATCAGCTCCTTTCTTTTGAGCTCACGTGACTTCTCACCTGGCATCTCAGTAAGTCTAACTTTCCCCAGTAAGATCAGGAAAGCCTGGGGATGGGTCACTTAGTTTGCACATGGGCAAACAGGTTCATTCATTTGTTGAAGGTCAGGAAACAGAACCTGGGGCATTGCAGGACCAGGCCCATCATACATTTTTAACCAGCTCTTTGTATGATGGAGTTGGTTTGGATTTGTTTCATCCTCTCTCCCTTAGCACGTCCAGCATAGCCAGGAGCTAATCTTAAATTTAAAAAGTGAACATTAAATAGCTGGGTCAAGCATGTAGCATGAAGGGAGTAGTGGTTTTAGGTCCTCACTGGAGACAGTAGGGTCCGTGTGATATTTATCACTCACTTAGCACCGTCCAATGGGAAGCAGAGCTGCACCCTCTGACAGTCCCCTCCCTCCTTCCTCAGCCCACTTCTCTCCCACTTCTCCAAGCTTCTCCATCACCTCTTGTTTTGCAGCCTGCCCCTCATGCATTATGTTGGCCCTTATCATGGCAGGTAAAGAAGACAATGGAGGCCACTCTGCAGACCATCCAGGACATTGTGACCGTCGAGGATTTTGATGTGTCCGATTGCTTCCAGTACAGCAACTCTATGGAATCCGTCAAGTCCACGGTCTCAGAAACCTTCATGAGCAAACCCAGCATTGCCAAGAGGAGAGCCAACCAGCAAGAGACAGAGCAGTTCTATTTCACGGTGAGGGGGTTCAGTGGCATTTAAAGATCATCTTTAGGCACTGCAGCACACACAGGCCATTTGGATCCCAGTGTCCTTGTCAAGTGTCTGCAGGATATCTTATCAAGTGTCTTGCAGGATATCAAGTCTTTGAATATCTTGACTTGGATCTGGGCATGTTCAGAGACCACCCCTACACTTAAAGACACAAATATACACAAGTTGTATATCTAACAGGGACCCCCAAGAGAAAGGATGGCCCCAAGTACACTACCAAGAATATTTTCTTTTTTGAAGACTTTCTTAACCAGCTAGTAAGATTTTGTTTGAAAGTTTCCTTCTCACCCCTAGGGGTCGTGAAAGGGGGGACTGCATCTTTTGGTTCTTGAGAACTACGTTGAAATATTTTGGCTAACACATATCTTGTTTTTAAAGTCTGTAATCTTTTCTAGTTGATATGATATGATGACATAATTTAAAGTGGGAAATTATTTTTCATAATTATGGCTGAACTTCAAAGGGACAGGTAATGTGCAGCATTGTTGGTTTGCAGAGAATTCTAAAACATTATATTTTGTTATTCATGCATCTCCCAGTCCTCTTTTAGACAGATGGACCCAATTTTTTTTAAGTAGTGTTAACAGTCCTTTGGAAGGTTGCTCGCTGGTCTTTGGTGCTACTTTTTAATAATTAAGTTATTTTGAGCTTGCCAAGTAGGATTTATTGCCTGAACTAAAATTTATTTCCTAATCTTCTGACGACTAAGAAAGAAGAAATTAAGTTTGCAGATGTGAGAGGAAATATAGCCAGTGAATATGCATACTGATTCTGAATGAGAGGAATTAACTTGTTTTTCAGTCAAGAAACACAGTCTGCATGTAGTAAATTGAATTTTTCCTCCAACTGGAAACATTTGTTTAATTCTTCTTTGAACACTGCCCTTTCTCCATTAAGAACACTAGTGATTTGCTATCTCCTTCAAAGAAGAAATCTGTTTTTTCACGTAATTAAGCTCAGAATTCTTCAAAAATTTTTTTTTGAGTCCTGGAGAAGACTGTTGAAAGGGAGTGATTTAACAATATTATTCTTTTAAAATAACTTTTTTTTTCTTGTAATACAAAACAAAACATGCTTATTATATAGAATCTGGAAGTAAAAAGAAACTAAAAATCAGCCATAATCCCAATAACCTAGAAATAATAGTGTTAGAATATATTCTCTTCCAGGCTTTTTTCTATGTGTACACACAGATGTGAGCATATATTTATAATTTTATTATAAAAAATGGGATACTGTTGTACATATTGTTTTATAATCTGCTGCTTTCATTTAACAAATGATTAATATTTTCCTAAGTCATTTCATTATAACATTCTTTAATACATTTATGAGTAAAATACTAAAATCTATACAGAGAAAGAATGGAATGACATTTTGGCTCATTCATTCATTTTTGTAAAATACATAGCACATTGCCTGTTTTGTAGCGAGTGCTCAAAATTGCTGAAAATTTATTATCCCCATCATCACTATTAATTTATTCATTGAATATTATTAAATTGTTCATTGATCATTTATTAAGGATCTACTATGTACCAGACTCTGTGCTATATAAGCTGGGAATGCTAAAAATATAAAATGAAGAGGAGAATGATGGAGTTAGGCCTATGAAGGGAAAACTTTCTTCTTTACTGCATGTAAACAATTACAATACAATTACAATAGGTTGATTTGGGTAATTAAAAAAAATAAATGTAAAAAATGTTAAGTGCATACATGCACATGTGCATGAATGGCAATCAGGATAAATGGAGTTGGGGAAACGTTACATACAAAGTAACTTCTGTGCTGATCAGGCAATGAGTGAATCAAGAGGAGAAAGGCATTCCTTGAGGAAAGAGCAACATGTGCAAAAGCATGAAGGCATGAAATACCTGGGACAGACATGAAGAAAACTTCCTGTCTATAGTGAGGGCTGTGTACCTCCCCAAGCTTCTTTGTCTCAGGAGGTTGTTAACTCCTCGAGAGGCTTTTGGGATTGTCTGGCTGGTCTGTCTGGACTGCTTAGATATAACGCTACTTAAATGACCCAATCTTGTTACATTGCAGAACAAGATTAAATAAGAATTTTGGACATAAAAATCAGTATTTAAGACTGTCAGAAATTACTTTTTGGCTTTAAGTGAAGCTATAACATTTGTATTCAAAATTGACCTTTAGTAAGAGCAGGAATGACCATATTCAAACTGGTGACCTCCCAAATCCCACCCATCCTTTCACCTCTGTCTGAATACACTGATGTCCTCTAACTCATTTCCTGTCTTTTGTGGCCGTAATGCTACTTATCACAATTGTGTGCAAATTTCCTTGGCTAGCAGGAAGGTTTTTTTGTCTGGGCTTGTCTAGTAACAGATTTACAAGAGAGTTCATCATTTTTGTGATTGGTGTTTGGAACGCATCAGATAGTTCATGATAAAAAGACTTTTGGGAGGTGGCAAAATGGACATTCAAGAAAAGGGGGCGTGCATGTTCCCCAGGACAGCTGCCTGTGCTTGCCGAACCCTACAAAGCCAACACAACTGCAGATGTGCTTTTCTTAGTCTTTTGTCTCCACAAACGTTTCCCATGTGTTTCCCTGTGCCCTTCAAAGACATCAGAGTAGCGCATCCTAGAAGTTGCCTTCTTTTGGAAGATTGGGAAGAGGTCCCTTGTCATGGCTTTCACTCCTAGTAGTGTGCCTAGTGACCCAGAGGGCTGCTAGGAAAGCTTTCTGACCACTCTCGGCTGTCATCAGATTCATATGCCCACATGGCATCTATTGAAAATTTGAAGCATGACCTACAAAGGTCAGTCGTTTGCAAGAGTCCCAGGAAAATAATCATGGAATTTTAAAGCTTGAAGTGTTTTTAAAAAATCATCTAACCAAACCTTCTCATTTGAAAGATTTTTTTAAAAAAACTAAAAAAAACCCCCCAAAATCCAAAAAGTATGGGTAGCTTGTTTAAAGTCCTCAGCAAGAGCTGAAACCAGAGCTCTGATCTTCTGGTCTCCTGGTCTCAGGACACAGGCCTTCTCTATGCCCTGCTGAGGAAGCAGAGGTGAGGGGAAGGCTCAGGAACAGTTCAGCGTTCTGCCCTTCTTTGCTCTAAGTGAGAAGACATTTTCTGACCTCCTTGGCTTTGTATCACTTGTCTTCTATAACAAACAATGCAGCACTGTCTACCTTTTTTCCCATTGCCTTTTTATTGCAAGTGTTAAAAAAAGATGCAAAGACTTCAAAAGAGAATACAGAAAAATGTCAAGCCTCTACCCATCCCCAACTCCCACTTCCCCTCCCCTCTGACAGTGATTGAAACCAGTTTCTTCTGTGTCCTTCCAGAGGTATTCTGTGTGGAGACAACCACTGATGTACCCTTTAATATAATAGTATTACATTAGAAATGTAAGGAAATAAAATAAATAGAAATACAAATAGAAGTATACCATCCATACCGTTCTTCACTTTGCTTTTTTCACTTAATTTATTTTGGCTATTATCTTAATGTTAGTCCAAAAGATCTGCCTCCTTTTGTAATGGCTGCACAGAATATCATTGTATGGATGGATGTTCCATCATTTATTTAACCAATTCCCTGCTCATAGGCAGTAATGCTCACTGTTTTTAGCCAAGTACTGTCAAACCCTTATAGGTATTTCCTTGTATGGGGGTTGGAGTATGGGGTTCTTGAATGGGGGATGAAATGGGGGAAGGAGGGCTTATAGCTGATAAAATAAACAAAGCTAAACTGCCTGAATTTGGGAGGACAGATTCGGGTAAGGTAAGAGGTTGGAGAGGACCCAGTTCTTTTGGCCATTGAATGGAGAGTGCTCTAAGACTGCTAGACTTGGTGAGGTCCAAGACCTTTTTTTATCTTGGTATTCTCCAAGAATAAACAGATACTTGATAAATGTGTGCTAAGCAGGTACAAATGCTTGAATGCCCCTGCCCTGTCAGTTAAAGTGGGGAGATACGCTCCTGTTGAAATGTTTGCTCTATTATGTATTCTGTCTGACAGCTGTTTCCTGCTTTAAAAATTGACGGGGAGGAGGGGAAATGTCAGCGTGCTTGGATGGTGGGGAAGCAGCCACAGTAATGACATCTGTGTATCTCTGTGCACGGGGCTGGCTAGGCATAGCTCGCTCCTCCCACCCACCCCACCTTCTGGCAGCAGCGGATACTTAAGGCCTTGGGTTCACAGATTAAATTCAAGGCCTAGGCAAGGTCCGTGAGTTTTATACCACCATGGAAAGAATGTATTTAAAGAGAAGAGGTATTTTTAAATTAAATTTGAAAACCATTCTTGTGCCTCTAACTTTTTTTTTTAAGTCCAGAAACCTGCTTTGATTGAGCTTTCTTAAGTATTAGCACAAAGCAAAGAAGTTTAGAGAAGGACTGTTTTTCGGTTGAGCAGGTGATTCTGTATAAGGAACACTTCTGAGCACCTGCTAGTTGCCAGTCCTTGTGTTAACAATCACAGTCATGCTTGTTATCTTATTTCATCTTTAACACCCTTGTGAAAAAAGATATTATCCCCATTTTTCAGATGGAGAAGCTAAGATTCTGGGAGTTAAGTGACTTGCCCAAGGTTGGAAGAGTTAGTAAGTGGTAGAACTAGAATATACCAACTCAGACTTCTCCATTTTACTGCAACTAAAATGTCTGTCAGGGAGGGCAGGCTCAGAAAGAAAAATTATTATACTAATCCTTTTCAATTAATAAAACTCATCACTGACAGTTAATACCCAATTAGGAATTATTTAGAAAGAAATCAGTGAGATCATAAAAACTGAATTGAAGGCTTACAATGGCAAAAACCAAAACCACCCAATAGGCTCCTGCCTCCCTTCCTATTTTTGGAAAAAATTCTCAGTTTTGATAATATTGCGTGTAAAATGGGGGTGGGGCCTATGGGGGCGTGGCAATCAGACTGTGTTTTAGGAATTCGATTTCATTTTGGTGATCTGGAATAGACCATGATCCATTACTTTTTCCTCCACTGAGGAAAACTCCAGGTAATCACTTTACCTTTAGGTGTTTCAGGAGAGGAGCACGGTACAGGGAGTGGAATGAAAGAAAATTAATTACCTAATATTGGGACATGGTTTAAATAAGGAAAGTGACCCTTATTGCCCAAGGAAGGATTTTGAGATTACACATGAACAGTTATTTTCCTAGCCCCCTGGCCTCCAGAAATCATTGAAAAGCTACCTATTCCTCCCTTGTCGTCAGCTGTCTCAGCTCCCTTCGCTGCGTGTCTGGACAGCAGCAGCTGAAGCCTTCTAACTAAGCTCCTCCCAGGAAAGCCCAGGTTACTTCTCCCAGTTTACCTCTCATAGAGATGAGCGCAGATTTATGGGCGGGACAGGGAAGTGATAAATGACATGCGTGCGAATAGGATGCTTTTACCTTCCCATACCCGGCTTACCTAGACGGAAAACTTCCAACCACTGTTTCCACTATTAGGCATGCAGGTCATATACCTTGACACAGTTTTTGATCCTTCAGGATTTAGTGGAACCCGAAAACTTAATTCATCATACCTCTTTATCAGATTGTTATTTATTTTAATGGTTCACTGAGTGACAGCCAGAGTTAACTAGTGAACTGTGAACATGAATGAAAAAGATGATTTCCGGAATCACAAGTATACACGAGTGAGAGGAAGGAATTTGCATCCATCTCCTTTCAGAATTCTGGCTGTTTTCTGAGCATTCTGGTCTTGTTTTAAGGGTTACAGTGTCTGGGTGAATTTTCCCTCATTAGGACACCTTTAGAGTCTCCTTGGGATAACCTTCCAAAGAGGGGGCTCTCGCGGTTCAGATGTTAGCAGTGGATGTTTCCTGAAGGTGTTTCGCCTCTGGGCCCTGAAGTACTGTTCCAAGCCTCACAGTTAGGCATTGGTTGGGGATTAGGATGTCACCCAGGGAAGACTGACAGCAGGTGAGCTGGCAGCTGGAGCAGATGGGTTGGGGAAGGTGACAACGGAGCCTATTTTCATGCAGATGTTCTCATGCAAAAGCACAAAGGAGCAGAGGGAACAGGTCGTGAGGAAAGCAGCAGAAATGATTTGTCATAGGGCTTGTTTTTTGTTTGTCTTCTATTTAATTCAGAGAGTAGGGGCATACTTGGGGGCGTGGTGTGTAACTGCTGAGGAAGGTTCTATCCAGAGGAGAGTGAGACTGTTCATTTATTTACTCATTTTCACACATTTATTGAGTGTCTACTATCTTCTGGGCACAGTACTAAGCATCAGGGATGCAAAGAATAGTGAATGCCACAGTCTCTGACCACAGAGAGGATACCATTTGGAGGGAAAGACGTAGGAGCAGCAAAGCCTCCATGACAGGGCTGGGTGAAAAGTGCTGTCAGAGATTTGCGAAGCTCCACACAGGAGCATCTGGGTGAACGAGGGAGGGCCAGGTTGAGCATCCCAGAGAAAGCAGCATTTTTCTTTGTTTTCACAAGAGAGAGAAGGAGGGAGAGAGAGAAATACACACTCAGTTAAAACTTCACACTGTACAGAAAGGTACAGAATAAAAGTAACTCACATTTTTTTCACCCTTTCTGTCTTCACCCTAAGTAGTAATAGCCATAAAATCAAATTCTTGACGTATAATTATACTGTTTGCTTAGTACATTAAAAGATAGGACTTTATAATTTTAGGTGTTATATCCACTTACCCCCCCACTACCTCACGTTTCACCAGTGATCCGCAGATCACGCTCAGGGAAACACTGCCATTTTACCTCGTGAGTTTAGACGTGGGCAGATGACCCCTGACCCAGCAGATGAACCATTGCAGCAGGAGACAACCAAGGCAAACTGAGATCCCCGTGAACAGCCACGGGGTAGGGTAGGAAAGACACCATTTAACAGTCCAAAGGCCTAGGATCCAGGTTCGACACCGCCACTTACTGGCTTGTGGCGATCAGCAATGCCCCCTTCCCCTTCTCATCCGTAATCAGGAAATAATATGATGTCTCCCGTATGTGCTGTACAGAGTTATTGTGAGAGTCAAATACATGCTAAAGTACTCTAAAAATTCTTAAATTGCTACACGTATGTAAAGAATCAATACTGTGAAGTTTTGTTCTGCTTCTCTCCTTCTGCTCTGTACCATAATGGATCAAGCACGTTATCATAACGATTAAAAGCACACAGTGTATTGTCAAACTGCATATGTGGATACTGGCTCCACCACTCACTAATCGTTTGACCTAGAGCCACTTATTGAATCTCTCCAAATCTCAGTGCCTTCATCCGTAAAATGGGGATAATGATAATCCTAGTTCATAGAGTTGTCTTGGAGATTTGATGAATTGTCCAGGGAAACATGGTCTCTTGCTGGGCAGACAAGGGTTGAGAGAGGTCAAATCACAAAGTACAGCACAGCAATCATATTTTGACTGTTAGAGCAGATGGGATCGCATTTCCATAAACCTCATCTTGTGTTTGGAACCGCCAGCATGTGTGTATACAAGTGGAGGGTGGCAGCCCCTCTCTCTGTGTGCTCAGAAATCCCAAGCTTTCCACAAAGACTCTGCACAATAGAGGAGGAAGCGACTGAAATGATGAAAATACGGCTCAGACAGAGATGCGCTGAATGCTGTGCTTGGTGCTTGCAGCCGAGGCAGGGGCTGAGCCTTGACATTGCTCCTGGTGTGAAGGAACACACCCTGGGAGGGGCCGGGCAGGGCTGGATGTCAGTGGAGGTGATGAGCCGCAGGTGTGATCCTCACACCAAAAAGGCGGGGTTCAGTGAGTCCCTCCACCCCCCGCTCTTCTTCCGAGGAGCTGAAAGAGATGGATGAGGGGCTTGAGGAGATAGCTTCTTATGGTGGCCGACGTGGAGCTCCCAGGAAGACATAGAGCAGGATACTAATCCACCAGGAAAATCAGCAGCTGCTCAGATGCTCAGGGCCTTAAAAAATAAAAAATAAAAAATGGACCCGGTGAAAATTAAATTTAAAAAATTTAAAAATAAATAATAAAATATTAAATATTAAATAATAAAATAAAATATTAAATAAATTAAATATTATTAAATAAAATACAATATTAAATAATAAAAAAATTTTAAAAATTTTTTAAATTTAAAAAAAAAAAACGGACCCGGTGGAAATTGGGTCAGAAACCAAAAGCCCTCTTAGAAAGAGAATTGTACAGCTGAGCATCTGTGATTTTTTTTTTTTTTCCTTCAGGAGTCTGATTGTTCTTTGTCCTCCTGCCTTACAGAAAATGAAGGAGTACCTGGAGGGCAGGAACCTCATCACCAAGCTACAAGCCAAGCACGACCTTCTCCAGAAAACCCTGGGAGAGAGTGAGTGTGGGCTCTGCTGGAGATTTGGCAGTGAGGGAAGGCCGAGCCCTGGGCCCAAGTGCTGAGCACGCGCCTCCATCCTCAGCCAAGCAGACCCAGTCTGGTTATATGAATGCATTGTTTTTCCTCGCTCGTTTGATGTGGAAGCACAAGCCTCGAATGACCGCTTGAGTAATGGGGAAGGGCCGATGCTTAATGAAGCACTAATGTGCATCATCTATTTGTTCAAATGGAGTGTGCCTGCTCTCCACCCAGCCCCCATCCTGCGCCTCCTCTGCCACTGCTGGGGCCAAGGAGCTGGTGGGTTCTTTACTGTCCAGACACTTTGGGAAAACTCTCAGCTCCTCTGTAGCGGGACCCAGGCTGAAGCAAGAAGGTGGGGAGCTGTGAGGTGAGCTACACAGCTGCTCTGAGGAGAAAAGAGGAGAGGATTCTCAAGGGCAGGGGTGATGGGCAGACTGCAGCTGTCTGTAGCTTCAAGGTGGGGCAGAGGTTTTCTTCGGCTTTGAAGGGTCCTGGTGCTAAGAGGCAGCCCTCTCCCTGCTTTGGCCAGGCTGAAGCTGTGGTGCTGAATCGACTATCTGGTCTCATAGGATGATTTTAGCCAGACCCTGGAAAGTAGCAAGGCAGAGGACTGGACTGGCACTCTGGGCTTTCTCTCCTCAGCTGTCAAACAGAAGGCAGAGGTTGAAAGAGAAGCTTCCCTGGGGTTTTTGGCACCTTGCCCAGGTCTCCTGCCCAGCTCTCAGCATCCTATGATTAATGGGATTCCCAAGTTGGGGACACCTCTGAAGGCCCTGCCCCACTGATCTCCTCACTTAAAGATGGGGAGGGCGAGGCTACTGGGGTGCTAACACCAGTGAAAGGCAAAACCTGCACCCACAGAGGTCTAGTGTTCTCAAATAAATTCTTCAGACCAACTGCAGAATCTAGGGGAGTACACAGCACTCACTGGCTCAGTGGCCTCAGAAATCAGAGCCTCCTACCCGCCCTTCTTACCCTGTTCTCCTGCCCTGAACAATTCCCCCAGATGATTAATTCTTTTATCTCTAATGTCTTTGATCTTGTGATTTTTAAGGCATTTTCTTTTATGTGAAGAAAGCCTGTTAAGTAACTTCTGTTGTCTTCCCTCCCCACCATCCAGGGGACTCAGGCTGAACAGGTCTAGGCATTGAGATCCAAACTTTGCTTATAGAAAATCTTTACTCTTGAGTTATCAGATTGCTCCATGGGGAATCGGAGGAAGAAAAGCCCAGAACTATTTGAAGCAAGTTATAACTGTGATTTCTTTTTGCCAGGATAATCTAAGCATGACCCATAAGTGAGATGGGGAACAGGGCGGGAGAGAGAGAGAGAGAGAGAGAGAGAGAGAGAGTGTGTGTGTGTGTGTGTGTGTGTGTGTGGGTTTGCAACACACATACATGCACCAAGTGTGCTACTATGAAGGGGTGAAGGTTGGTGACCGTTCATCAGTGCTGCAAATTGCCTTCATCTAAAGATGACAAGTTCTAGCAATAATGAAAAATATAGATCTTCCTGTGTGCAAGTCATCATGTCCCTGCCTTCTGTATGTATTTGTCACTAACGCAAGAGCCCCTTGTTTCTTGCCACAGAGGGATAATTGATGTGTATGAATATTCCAGAATGGAAATGGGACAGATGTTAGAAATAATGGCTCTGAATAATATTTTTGCAGACGAAAGCTGAGCCTTTGGTAGGAGAGGCTGTTGGGGTGGGGGGAGGTGTTTCTCAAGATGAGCTGAACTGTAATCAACAATTTGCAACCTTTAAAGGCAGGAAAAAGCCCTGCCCTCTCCCAGCCCCACACCTCGGCCCTTGGAGTTGCCTTTCCAGGAACCTGGATGAGGAGCTTGGGAGCCAATCTCTCCTTCCCCAGCTCAGTGCCTGCTTACCCTTTCCCTGGTTTATCTAATACAGTCTAATACAGACCAAGCTGGGTTAACTGTGGACCCAGAAAAAGCAACACAGATTACATAATGGCCCAAGTGCACATGCATGTGTATTTTTAAAAAACATAAGAATACTTCAGATGAGCGTTAAGATTTTCAATTCCATTTTTTAAGGCTGTGTATGATCCATTCAGCTTAGTATTAGGGCCCACTGTTGGGTTGAGAACCACAGTCTAAAAGCAGTAGCAGCATTTTAAATATCATTTTTCCCTTGTCATTTCAGCCCAGCGTAATGGGAGTGAGAATTTAGTATGAATCTAAAACGAGAATTTCGACGTATGCTCCCTCCTCTCCCCGAATAACTCTTCCTTCCTTCTTCCCCTTCCACCCGCAACCGTGTGTGTGTGTGTGTGTGTGTGTGTGTGTGTGTGTGTGTGTGTGTTCATAGCCTGAAGGGCAAGCAAGTTCATCCCTCCCTCCCCACCACACACATACCCAGCGTACATAGAAGAGAAGCTGAATTTCATCTCTGGGAAAGCTTCTCATAATTTGTTCTCTAAGATATGGTCTGCCTTGCTATTTTTCCCCCACATCCACCCGTTTTCCCACTGGGAAGCAGAGTTGGCAATCCTAAGGTTTCAGGATACCAGCAGCCCTGGGCTGGGAACAAGCATCAGAAACGAGGCCCAGAAAGAGGCCCTGGGTGCTCTCTTCTTTTTTGCCTGGAAGGCTGGTCACACGTGATGCTAGTGGCTCCCTGGGGAACCGGGCAGACACAGTCATTCCCGGGAGCAAGTCTCCCCCTTTCACCCATGTCTGCTTCAACATGTGCTTTTTGCCTTTGTCTTTCCAACAGGTCAGCGGACAGATTGCAGTCTGGCCAGGTAGGTGTGGCCTGAGACAGCCCTGGGAAGGGATGAAGAGAGGCCGGAGGGGTAGAACCATCCCAGCCTGGGAAAGAGCCAAGGAGTTGAGTTGTAGAGGTGTTGGATGACTTTGCGAAGGAGTGGCCTAGGGCAGGGGTGGCTTCCATCCCTTTACCTTGCTGACCCCATCTGGCCTCAAATGGAAATGGGATTTGCTGAGCAGAATTAAGTGAAGAGAGTTACCGTTTGCCGAAATAGTCCCAGAGACCCCCCAAAACCACTGCATTGCACGGAAAAGAAATGTTCGACACTGGAGGATCCTGGTAACCTAACCTTAGCTTTTAGACTTCAACGCGTGGGTTTTGGGAAGTCTCTGACCTAGGGAATGAGGATCAGAAGATAGCATTTGACCTGAAATTTTTTTTATACATGGAAAAGATGACAGCCTCTAATTAGCGAGTGTCGCTGGATAATGAAATATTACATTGCATTGCTTGCCAACAGCATTGGTAGACATCCTCGCCTGATGTACAAGTATGCAGCCCTCCCAATCTTTCCCCACCTTCCCCGCCCTCCCCCACCCCAGCCAAATATTTTCCCTCTCAGTCATGGAGCTGCTATGAGAAAACTCTGAGTTGGCGGAGAGCAAGGCATTCATTCAGCCGACGGTTCTCAGATGCCTAAAAATGTGCTGATTTAACTGGGGAAAGAGCTTTAATGGGCCAGACTCCTTAGAGACCCTGCGTTAGCCCATTATATAAACCACTTATATCTGGCAACACACACAATAGTCATGAGGCCATTTACAATTATAGGCTCATTACTTAAAAATAGCTTCATTTGGCTTTCATCGTTTTGTCATTGTGGATTACAATAAAGATCCCATTAATATACTAGTATTGTTGACTGGAGGGAACCAGGATAATGGAATTCTGTAGAATATATCTTCTTGGTGCTAAAGTCTTAGTGTAAGTTCACCTAAAGTGCCATAACTGCAGAAGGCTCTATGGGAGTGAAAAGAGCTGAGCTGAATTCCCTTATGCTGTGTTATTCACTGTGTGACCTTGGGCTGCTCTTTTCCCCTCTCTGAACTCCAGTTTCCTCATCTATAAGACAAGATAGAGAGGGACTTCCCTGGCGGTCCAGTGGTTAAGACTCCATGCTTCCACTGCAGGGGGCATGGGTTCAGTCCCTGGTGAGGGGAACCAAGATCCCACAAGCTGTGCAGCGTGGCCAAAAAAAAGACAAGACAGAGCATTCACCTAGACCCAAGGAGCTCTAGGATTCCAAAGAGGTTCTTAAGAACAGCCTAGTGGAAGTGGCAGACGGTGCCCGGCAGCCGGGCTCTGGTCCCTACCTCCTACCGTCACTCAAAGAGGCATCACTGCTCTCCTTGCTTGGGGGATTGTTGTCTGAGTCAGACTCCCTTGGAGAAAAGGCTTCCAAGGCTAAACACAGCTTGAAAAGCATTGACCTATGGAATCACCAAGGTTCCTTCCAGTCTGGACACTCTACTGTCTAAATTCCGGGAAAATCGCTCCTTATCTTTTCCCTAAGGATTTCCAAGAGAAAGAAAACCGTAGCTTCCTTTGGTGTTTACTAGTGTCTCCTTGCAAATGGAGAAATCCTCCTGTTGTCTGACCTATATATATTTTACTGCAAATTGAACCAATTCCCTCCTATTCTACTTTTGAATGGTGGCAGACATTAAAACCAGAGGTCTCTAAGCTTTTGTGAAAAGCGCTTTATTGGGCTTCATTTGGAAGGTAACTTATCAAGTCTCTTAGCCACTTCTGGGACTGAGCTGATTAATGTGACTTGTTTCATTAACCGCCTCACAGATTGTTTTTAATCTCATTTTCTCTTTTCCCTCCCTGTTGCTGGATTCAACCACAGGCGTAGCTCAACTGTGAGGAAACAGGTAAGGGCCCAGCAAGAGGCAGGCTTGTCTGGCGTGAAGTGGTTAGATCCCAGATATTTATGGAACTCCAGTGTGGATGGGACAGACACTTTTCTGACTTCATGCTTACATTTGGAATGTACCATTTAGTCATAGTATGTTTAATATTACGGCAACTTCATCGATTTAGCGAGGGGGGCAGGGACTCGTTCCTCTCCTCTCTAGTCGTTTATGCTCTTACATACTAGAGGTCTGGTTTGACTGAAGCAGACTGTGCCAGAACTATCTTTGGTGCTACTTCTCTAGGAGACCGTGAAAGAGGCCTCACACTTCGTACATGGGTACCAATATGACAGTAACTCACAGCATCTAATCACCTAGACCAAGTTTGCAGGTTTTTGTTTGTTTGTTTCTGGTGGCATGGTCATCTTGGATGTATTTCTAAGACATACTAAAAATGTAAAGATAAGTCTGGTCTAGGAATGATAAGCAAGAGACGTTGAGCTCTGCAATTATGTGCATTATCTTCAGAGTTGTATTAAAATCTGACACTGAGCTGTAAGCAGCTGGCTCTCATGACCCACCTTAGGAGGGATCTTAGCTCGGCATGGGCAGTCCACATCAGTGGATAATCTAAACATCACTTGTGCTTGTTTAAAAAGAATTAATTGAAGGGTTTTTTTTCTTTTTTTTTTTGCAGTTGCAAATTGGACTTCCTAATTATACTTTATGGCAAATACTAAAATGGTTTTGTATCCCCTAAGCTCATACCAGCTATGCAGCAGGCAGTTAGCAGAGAGGGGGTGGAGAGAGCTCAGAAATGTCTTTGTGTCTACTCAGGGGAAAGCTGATCCAGGCTTTAAAAAATCATTTTGGGTAATTCACAGTGGCTGTAGCCACAGGGAGTTAATGGAATGTAGAGGGCACATGGTTTCTGCGATGGTGGTAGCCCCTGCAGGGTCTTCAGCTGATCTCACTGCTTCAGCTGGCTGGGCAGTCCAGCTGGGGAAGTTGATAGCATAGCCCGCACTTGTCTTAGCTTTGCTGTCTCTAATTTTTTTCCCTTCTCTATTTCGGATCTTCTTTTAATGAGAACACCATCAGATGCAATTACACATTTTTTAAATTATAAAGATGTCATTGCAGTTCTCTTTCCTCTTATTCCTCTTCTTTCTTTCTTCTTCCCCTTTCTTTCATAATTTCAGTTAAAACTAGAGAGGAATGGAGTGCCTCCCCGGGATCATTTATTACATTTAAAATTAATAGGTGGATATCTTAAAGAGGGAGCAAGGTTTTTTTCCCCCCCTTCAAAAATAAGAACAGGATTGACCTTGAAGTTTGTTCCTTTCAGTTCCTGGACTGAAACTGAGCCTCCTACATATAGATGGAGCCTGGGTGCGACCACTCTGGCTGCAGGAGTGCCAAAGGCCACGGTTTGGCAGGTGATATGTGTCCCTGGTGGGGCTCATAATCAGAAAAGAATGGCACCCATCTGGTTTTCATCCTGCTGTGCCTAGGCAGTTGCAGGCAAAGCATATTTGCCAGGTGCTAGATTTGTGTAAGAGTTCCAGCATGCACCAGAAACCCCAATCAAGTAAAGACCTTGTTTTCATTCACTTTTTTTCCAGCAGTTCAAATCTAATGGTGGATCAGTGAAGAGTTTTTCTAAGATAGAAAGGTAAATAGTGAGTAATTTGGAAGAGGAGTAATCTTGTATACGTAACCAGGAAATAAAATTTGTTTGGTTGTTTATGGCAAATCAGCCAAACAAGAGGAAGAACCGGGTAGCTTTTGCTTTTGAGTCTCTGCAATGCGTTCCAATCATTTTTGACCCTAGCAAAGCCTAGGTTCAGACCATCTGACTTTTCTTCAAAAAGAGATGCCTCAACTGCTGCTTCCAAGCATTTCCTGCTCCCGTCAAGCCCAGAATTTTCTCATTCCTATTCCGTATCTTGTTTGCTGGCCCATCTTTCTCTGTTCCTCGAAATGTAAGCATTTCCCCAAGGCTTGGTCCTCTTTTGACTTCCTTCCATATTCTTTCCCTTGTCACTTGTGTTGCCTTAGATGATTCTGTCTCTTTTCTCTCCTTCCCGAAGCATCCACTTGTTCTGTAACGTCGTCGTTCTGAGTCTTTGGGTCTAACTCCTAACTGATGGGCAGGACGTTGATGCTCAGGAGTTGCGGTGGCACCTGCTACCCTCAGCATCCATCTCCTCACCTTCCCACCACATTTTCAGTTCCTTAGCACCTCCCCTTACTTCTCAACTCTTATGGGGACCCTCTATTCTTCACAATCCCTGAAGCCCCACATCTTATCTTTGATGCCTCTTTTTTCCTTATTACCCACATCTAATCAGGGGTCAAGACTTGTATTTTCTCCCTGGTGAAAACGTAAATCTAACAAATGTAACAAAGATCAGTACCTGGCAAAAATCCTAACTCTCTCACGTGTGAGAAATTATGCCAAACAATGACATATTTAGACATTATCTAGCCACCTTCTTGATTGCTTTCCCCTGCAAATCACTGGACCCCTGCTTTACTATCTCTTCCAAGTTATGTTTGCTACTTTTCTCCTTCCACTTTTGGTTTAAAGTTCCTTTAATCTGACTGAATGGGGATTTGACCCGATCGTCCTTCAAGGGCCCTTCCAACCTTGGGGTTAAATGACCAAAAATATTATGAACAAAAGAATTAAACTGACATGGATTCTAACACTGGAGGAGGGAAGGAGAGAGGAAGAAAGGGAGAGACAGACACTGAATAAGAACACACATAGACGCTGCTCAGTCAGTTGTATGCAAGATCTATGGTGAAGTGAGGGTCTTCACCAGGGCACGTCCTGGGGAAATGGATTCACTCGGAGCTCAGAAACATTACAAGGAGAGAGTCTGAAGCCTTCATGGCTTTGTCCTTGCAATGTCCTTTGTCCTTTGTTTTCACTGGACTCTGACTTAAGCTCCACTGGAGCAGTGGGGACTAGGAAAATACTCCTCTGCAGTAGGACAGGTCATCTCTGGCCCACTCTTGTCTGCCACAAATTATCCTCTGGGCTACTTCTGGTAACCATGGACATGCAGGTTAATGTCTTTGATGCCTTGCTTTCTGCAACCCTGCATGCTTCCCTTTAGCTATCATTGATATTCCTTTTACCACAAGTTTAGGCAGAATTTTGCACTCACGTAACTTATTGAAACCATAACCTGTGAGCTTCCCAACATCCCTCCCTCTGGGTCTTAGGACCAGAAAAACTTTACAAACCCTCATATCACTGTCCTCATTATCACCGCTACTACTGTTTGTAAATGAAAAGTATAATAACAATGTTTGTAAACATAAAAAGACCTCCAAAAAATTAGGTTTGGGTTTTTTTTTATAGTGGAACCCAGTTTCTTCATTAGTGTAAGGAAGAGCTGACAAAGATTCTTCCTCTGAGACCAGCCTAGGCTGACTGGTAGAATTTACTGATGGCAACAAGAAGGCAGACACCGGCTACTGAAGCTGGAGAGCTGGAGGAAGCAGACGGGTCTGGGGGTCATGAGACGAGCATTTGGGTCTCTGAGACCTTCCTGACGCCAGCTGCACTTTGGTACACAGTACGTCCTCTGGCAGCATCCTGGCTTCCCAGCAAGCTCAGGAGCTGGAGGCCATGCCAGCTCTTCTCTCAGCCTGGCATCTTCATGAGACCCAGCTGCTTCTCTATTAGGGGCCAAACCCCCGGCTACAGTTGAAAATTTAGGGCCGGGGGAGAGGCACAAACAAACCTGTGAAATGGGCAGAAGCCACAGGACCCATCCTACTGGAGAACCCAGTCTCTGTCCTGAACATCTAAAGCCCTTTCTAACTAGGATTAAGGTCACTCTGCCTGGTCCCTTCCTTCCCTGTAACTGAGTGATATTGTGCATTTAGCTGCACTAGAAAACCCTACTGGTTTTCAGTAATATTTGGTATTCACACCTGACTATGTTTGCCAAGCTCCTAGGATGCAGTATGGGTGGTAGTGAGATGCTCAGTCTCGGGGGGAGACTGCCTGGGTTTGAATCCTGGCTCTTCTCCTTAGCAACTGTGTCACCGTAAGCAGCTATTTCACCTTGCTAAGCCTTCATTTCCTCACTTGTCAAATGAGGATAATAATAGTACACATCCCACAGGGTTGTTACCAGGACCAATCTATCTAAAGCACTTAATACCCAACACCTCTATAAATTCTTTTGTAAATGCTAAGCACTGTGTTCATGTGCCAATAGGAAATATTACTCTCCTCACCACCAATCCCCCTCCCCAGTTTGTAGATACCAAATTAAGGCCAAAAGAAGTTAAATAAATGGCAGGATTGTAGAGCAAAAATGGCTCTTTCTTGCCTTTTATGCCAAACAAACCCCCTCTCTGATGCTCCAATTGATTCATTCTGCTACCTTCCACTGACATTAATTGAGCACCTGCTATGTGAGAACATCATGGCCAGAGCTGGACACCAAGAATTGACATAGGATCTGCCCTGTGGAACTCGAGCTATAATGGTGACAAATGCAAACAAATATTCATACCCACACAACTAAGTCACAATCAGGCTGTGAAGGCCAAGTACAAGGTGCTGAGACCCCATAGACAGGGGATCTGATCTCATCCGGGGAGTCTGGAAAAGCATCCCTGAGGAGGTGATACTTGCACTGAGACCCTGGGGGTGGGGGTCCGGGGTGAGGAGAGCATTCCAGCAGCTCACGCAAAGCCATGAGCAAAGGAGGCCTTACTGAGGAGCGGAAGGAAGGCCATTGTGGCTGAAGCAGAGCGGGAGGAGGAGCAGAAGGAGACAAAACTGGAGGCTAAGACAGGACCCCAGACACGCAAGGCTGCTACAGAAAGTAGTGAGAAGTCCTTGAAAGACTTTAGCCTAGAGAGTAAACGATAGAATGTGCACTTTTAAAGATCATCTAACCAATATGAGGGAAGAAAAACCAATATGGAGGACGACAGGGATGGGAATGGAGATACTGGTGGATTGGACTGGGTTGGTGGCAGTAGAGATGGAGAGAAATAAATGGATTTAGGAGGCAAACTTGACAGAATATATGTATGTATTGATTGATTGTATGGCTGCGGGGGGGGAGCGTGGGATAAAAATGATCAGTTTCATATAGGACGCGCTGAATTTAAGACATCGGTATAAGGCATTCCAAGTAGATGGTTGTGCACGTGCTTTGGAGCGTGGAGGCCAGGCTGGATGCTTCTTGTGGACCAGCCACTGATCCAGCTGAGACAAGTTCCACACGGTTTTGGCTCATTTTCTCTGACCCTGGGCTATCTCTCTTTGAAGATTCTAATGTTGTGTTTCTTTGGCTTTTTAGGATTCCAGCCAGGCAATTCCTTTGGTGGTAGAAAGCTGTATCCGGTTTATCAGCAGACACGGTAAGCAGGATTACAGCCTTGCCCATATTTGTGCAAGAACTGGGAAGAACTTCCAGGAATTCTTTATAGAGTAAGAATAGAGATTGACTTCCCATCCTGACATTCTCCAAAGAGGAATAAAATCTTATTTGTTCACATAATGTTTGCTACCTCAGAATGGCCACACCTAGACATTGAGAGAAAAATATCACGTATTTTTGACCCCCAGGTGCCTTAGCCACTTACCACACTCCCTTTTCTAGCTTAGAGTGAGTTTTAAATTATAGCTGTTATGTGAGTAAGTCTAGCTGGTCCAATGTGGTGACGCTAGTTTCGCCATTACTCACCGTCTTTGCCCATGTTGGTATCTCCCACTGCATAGGCTGGACCTTTGTGTCACATTGGCTTTCTGCAGCAGACTGCTTTGAAAACAAGCTCCTTTTACAATATTGCATTGACTCCTGATAATATTCAGTTTTTGTTCTAGTTTGGTCTCACTGTTTAGGACATCTCCAGAGCTCAGTTAGTAGCTGCTCTTAAGGTTGTAGCCAACATTTGAGAGTCTGGCAAGGCTGGCTCCTTCTCAACCTAAGTCACGCTGTCTTCTGCTTGGATGACGCTGAATCTCATAAATCCATTCCTCACCAGCTCCTAGGCTGGTTGGACAGAATTTAGGGAAAGAGATGAATTGAGCCTTCCAAGTGTAAGAGTGTTTAGAAAACACAGATATCTGAGCAAGCACCATGAAGATTTCTAGGAACTGGGCATCAGAAATTGTTTTTAGATGTTATCCTGCCTAGTTATAAGTAAAGTGACAGAATGACCTTCTTGGCGCTAAGGAGGTATGTAGATGATCGCTGGTCTCAATTCAGAAGCAGCCGTTCTCTCCCTTCCTCTCCTTCCTCTCTCCCAATAAACTGGGGCATTGCTTGGGTTTATTTTTGGAATAATAATTATGTTAGCATGTTTACGACTTATGCCATTCTAATCAGCTACAATTTTTTCATTGTATCTCCATCCACCAGAAGTAACAGCATTGTACAGCACTCTTGAACAGTCAACAAATATTTATCAAGCCCCTGATCGGTGCTGGGCACCATGCATTGCCAAATAGGAAAACAAAAACAGGGGTAACCCTGTCTTTACTTGGTTTTAAGACGCAGTTGGGAGAAAATAAATAAGCAAGTAAAAAGTTAAATAAAAAGAGATAAGCTGTAGTAATTCAGAATAGCAGTATAAGAAATTTCACAAGATGGTAATGATTAATAGTGAAGCAGTTGGCAAAGATAAGTCCAAACTGAGTTCAGGGGAGGAGGAATTATCTGTGCCTAAAGGACAATAGGAACAAGAGAGTCTGAACTCGGATCCTGTCATCCATACATTCTGTTCATTCATTCATTCAGCAAGCACACATCTTCCTCAGCTTATGATAGGGTTATATCCCGATCAACCCATCGTAAGTTGAAAATATCTAAAGTCGAAAATGCATTTAATACACCTAACCTGCAAGCCTTATACACAAACATGTATAGCTTAGCCTAGCCTACCTTAAACGTGCTTAGAACACTTATATTAGCCTACGGTTGGGTAAAATCATCTAACATAAAGCCAGTTTTATAATAAAGTGTTGAATGTCTCATGTAATTTATTGAATACTGAGTGAAAAACAGGGTGGTTATCTGGGTACAGAATGATTGTAAGTGTATCGTTTGTTTACCCTCGTGTTTGCATGGCTGGCTGGGAGCTGCAGCCCATGACCGCTGCCCAGCATCACGAGAGAGTACTGTACCACGTATCAATAGCCCAGGAAAGATCAGATTCTACTGGATGTGTATCGCTTTTGTACCATCGTAAAGTCGAAAAGTCTGAAGTCAAACCATTGTAAGTTGAGGACCGTCTGTGTGTATATTGATTGCTCATTGTGTACCAAGAAAAAGTTACTGTGTTCATGAACCTTACATTCTACTAAAGGACCAATAAATAGATGATCAGTTGATAAATAAACAAATTAATATATATCAGGTGTTGGTGAGTGTCATGAAGAAAAATAAAGCAAGGTGAGGAGAAGGAGAATGGAGAGGGGATACTGTTCTGGGTGGATTGTTCAGGGAAACTATTAAGTCACCCAAGAAGGTGGCATTTGCCATCCTGAAGGAAGTCAGGGAGTGAGCCACATGGGTATCTGGGGAAGAGTGTTCTGGGGAAAGGAAACATCACATGCAGAGATCCTTGGCATATGCAAGGACCAGCACGCAGGATGCCAGTGTGGCTGGAGCAGAGTGAGTGGAGAAGAGAGTGGCAGGAGATGAAGCCAGAGGCCAGACTCTTAGAGTTCTGTCGACTAAGGTAGGTGTTTGGATTTTATTCTAAGTGAGTGGGACGCTGTTGGAGAATTTATGAACAGGGAGTGATCTTTCTAAAGGATTCCAGGCTGCTGTGTAGCGATAAGACCATAGGAGGAAATAGGAGGCTGCTGCAGTAGCCCAGGGAAGACATGGCATAGGGCATCAGCTGTGGAGTTGTTGAGAAGTGGATGGGTTCTGGATATCGTGGCTTGAATGTACTGTCCCTGCCCCTGTACAGGCACAGTACATGCGGAAACCAAAACTTAGCATATTTCCGTAGTGAGGCTCTGGGGAAACAGGTATGCTCACATATTGCTGATGGGAATGCAAACCCATACAACCCTTTTGGAGGGGAATTTGACAACGTCTAACAAAACTACATATGCACTGATCTGATCCAGCAGTCCTTCTAGGAATTTACCATGAAGATACACCTCCAAAATACGAAAGTACATTTGCATAAGGTTATTTATTGCAGCCTCATTTGTAATTGCAAAATATTAGAAACAAAACAACCTAGGGCTTCCCTGGTGGCGCAGTGGTTGAGCATCTGCCTGCCAATGCAGGGGACACAGGTTCGAGCCCTGGTCTGGGAGGATCCCACATGCCGTGGAGCAACTAGGCCCGTGAGCCACAATTACTGAGCCTGCGCATCTGGAGCCTGTGCTCCGCAACAAAAGAGGCTGCGATAGTGAGAGGCCCACGCACCGCGATGAAGAGTGGCCCCCACTTGCCGCAACTAGAGAAAGCCCTCGCACAGAAACGAAGGCCCAACACAGCCATAAATAATAAATAAATAAATAAAATTTTTTTAAAAAAAGTAAATCTCAAAACAACCTAAATGCCATACATGGAAGAATAGATGAATAAACTATGGTATATGCACACAGTGGGAAACTATGCAGCTGCAAAAAAGAATGAGGAAGATGTCCATGAAATGACCTGGCGAGATTGCCAGGATATATTGTCAAGTGGAAAAAAGCAAAGGGCAAAAGAGTATCTATAACATGCTGCCTTTCATGTAAGAAAGAAGAGGGTATAAGAATATACATGTGCCTTGTCACTTCTGCAAGAAGAAATACAGGAAGGATGAATCCAGAAACTAATATTTGACTGGTTATTTACATGAATGGGTCAAAAGAGTGAAAAGAATAGGGGAATGAGAAATGGGAGAAGAGTGACATTTCTCTGAGTGTTCCTTTTTGCGTAATTTTGACTTTTAGAACTACATGGGTGTTTTCCATACTCAAAAGATAAACAAATATATAAAACAAGGATGTGGGTAAAACTCCAAATGGAATACAAAAGGTAACAAATAAACCTAACTGTATTACAGATGAATAACATAGGCACACTGAGGAGATGAGGAAGAAAATAATCTAAGTTTCTTTGAAAAACAGTATTTTGATTATATACTGTAAGTCTAACAACAAAAAGAACTGTAAACAAATAATGCACAGTAGTCGGTAATTGTTTTTATCACAGGGTGGTGAGCTAGCAATTCTGAAGCCATTTTATGTGTAAATATTATAAGATGAAGCAAATAAATATATTGTTGATTTAAAGAAGAAAAAAAACCTTAGTATATAGTAGCTGTTCAAAAAACATTTGTTCAGGGAATCCCCTCGTGTCCAGTGGCTAGGACTCCACGCTTCCGCGACAGGGGGCACAGGTCCAATCCCTGGTCAGGGAACTAAGATCCCGAAAGCCGTGTGGTGTGTCCAGAAAAAAAAAATTGTTCAGCAAATTGAATTTTTTCCCCCAGATAGGGACTTAAGGTATTCCTGAACTCCCTAAAGATGATGGATAAAATGTTTGTATATGTGCATTTAGTGAGGATAGGGTCCATAACTTTTGTCAACCCCAAACACATCTGTGGCCCACCAACTGCCAACATTTGCACATCCTCACTATCTTCATGTTCCCTGGGAGGTAGATGTTCTAGTCCCCATTATACACATGAGAAAGCTGAGGCTCACTTGTAAATGGTGGGTCCGGGTGATCCAGGAAGACTTAAAGGAAGAGAAGGGATGTGAGGAACAACTGAGACTCAATCAGGATGGAAAAACCCCACCATTTTCGTGAGGAAGGGAGCAGAGACATGTGAGCAAGACTTGGTGTTGTAGCAATCATTTCAAGACTTCTCTAGGAGAGCAACTCTGGGCAACAGCTGGATCCAGCGCAAAATGGAAGGTTTTGTGCCGTTTCCAAATAACTTACCCAAGTCTGATTGGCTTTATACTTTTATGTTAGTGAGCACTAAGGAAAAATGAGGAAGGTCATGCATGTGTCAGCTTGGTTATGTGAGGCCTTACCTGCATTATAATAAAAAGCCAAGTGCTTTTCCCCTTCACTTTCTGGAAACCGACCATTTATTAATGTTCCTACTTTCAGAATCATCAGATTAGACACTCTAAAGATTCTATCTGTTGAGCAAGAACACATGTTGGCCCTTCTAAAGCCTGGGTTCTCAAAGGGAAATGGAAACCAGACAGAAAGGGACCTCGGTGTGCCTCAGGCCTGCTGCCTGGTTTCCAATAAGCTCTCCTCTGATTTCTTCTTGTTCTGGGCCCGTGGGCCACATTGGCTTGTCCTTGATGTCTAATCTACCAAAAGTACCGAGATGATCCTCTCTCAGCAAACTGTTGGCTGCACCAATGAGACTGAGTAGCCTGGTCCCTGAGATGACAGTTCCTTATATTATACTGGGTTTTCGACGAGTCGCTGAGTAGATGACTGTTTCTGTCAGAAACTTGCTGTTTACATTCTTTGTTTATACGGCATTATCTGGCTGTCACACCCCATTGGTAACTAATATGGTACTGTTACATTGGGGTCTTAACATTGCCTGCCATTCTGTGAGGGATATTCTGGAGATTCCCCTAGAGGAACAGACAACTTAAGTCCTATTACAAGCCAGGTAATTAAATTCCCCCTGCTTCCTTCTTACTATTGCTACAGTTGGGTTCGGGATTCAGTCCTGGCCTGTGTGGTTTACTGCAAAGGTCTAGCTGATAGAATCTAGTCACCACTACCACACCACCCCCATCAAGAGGGGAGTCCTAAAACAGTGGGCAAAATGTAGCATTATTCTATTTTGCTTTCCAAAGAAGAAATTTGTTTGAGATTCAAGAATTTTGATGGATCATGCTGTAACAGAGGGACTTTGACAAAATGCCCAAGTTTGAGCGACGGTGCTCTTGAGAAAAACCGGACAGGCCTGATATGATAAAAGATGCTAGCTCAGTCCAGCCCCTGGGCTCATGCTTCCTGGATCCCTCCCCAGTTCTGAATTGCATGTGGGGTGCTCTCTGTGAGCCGTATCCACCGTCAGACTGACAAATGCGATCCCCCACCCTCTGTGCTTTCACTCCAATAGGACTCACAAGCCTGGCATTGAGAAATGAGTACATGATTGCAGCCAGGAGGCCTGGGCCCCTGGATCTGGCTCTTATCACCTGTATAACCTAATGCTGGTCATCCCTTATCAATCCCCTCACCTAGAAAATGGGCTTGCTGGTAACCCCTGCTTTATGTGGCTATAAGCACATAAGCAATCACCACACATGTATTAATTTTCTATTATTATTTTTACCCTAACAAACTTCAAAAAGACATCGTTTTCGTGCACATTATTCTAGTGTGGCATTGAGGCATGTTGCCTTTAGAGTCAAACTGCAGTCAAGGACCAGTGGCTGGCACAGTGCCTGCAATACAGTGCCTGATCACTTGTCTTTTCATGTCCTCCCTTTTTCTTTCTTTCTCTGTTTTTTTTTAATTTTACATTTGAATATGGTTGACTTACAATGTTGTGTTAGTTTCAGGTGTACAGCAAAGTGATTCAGTTATACATATACATGTATCCATTCTTTTTCAGATTCTTTTCCCATATAGGTTATTACAGAATATTGAGTAGAGTTCCCTGTGCTATATAGTAGGTCCTTGTTGATTATCTATTTTATATATAGTAGTGTGTGTATGTTGATCCCAACCTCCTAATTTATCCCTCCCTGCCATCTTTCCCCTTTGGTAACCATAAATTTGTATTCGAAGTCTGTGAGTCTGTTTCTGTTCTGTATATAAGTTTGTATCTTTTATTTTTTAGGTTTTTTTTTTTTTACAGGCATTTAACATTTTTTTTTAAAATATTTTACTCTTTTTTTTTTTTTGTAATTCTTTATTTTATTTATTTTTATTTTTGGCTGTGTTGGATCTTCGTTTCTGTGCGAGGGCTTTCTCCAGTTGCAGCAAGTGGGGGCCACTCTTCATCGCGGTGCGCGGGCCTCTCATTATCGTGGCCTCTCTTGTTGCAGAGCACAAGCTCCAGACGCACAGGCTCAGTAGTTGTGGCTCACGGGCCTAGTTGCTCCACGGCATGTGGGATCTTCCCAGACCAGGGCTCGAACCCGTGTCCCCTGCATTGGCAGGCAGATTCTCAACCACTCTGCCACCAGGGAAGCCCCTATTTTTTAGGTTTTTAAAAAATATTTATTTATTTAATTTATTTTTTGGCTGCGTTGGGTCTTAGTGTAGCACACAGGGTCTTTGTTGAGGCATGCAGGATCTCTCCCTGCGGCGCAGGCTTCTCTCTAGTTGTGGCGTGCGGGCTCCAGGGCACGTAGGCTCTAGTTTGCGGCATGCAGGCTCTCTCGTTGAGGCCTGCGAGCTCAGTAGTTGTGGCACGCGGGCTTTGTTGCCCCATGGCATGTGGGATCTTAGTTCCCTGACCAGGGATCGAACCTGCGTCCCCTGTATTGGAAGGCTGATTCTTTACCACTGGGCCACGAGGGAAGTCCCTGTATCATTTTTTTAGATTCCACATATAAGTGATATCATATGATATTTGTCTTTCCCTGTCTGACTTAACTTTACTTAGCATGATAATCTCTAGTTCCATCCATGTTGCTGCAAATGGCATAATTTCATTCTTTTTTATGGCTGAGTAATATTCCCTTGTATATATGTACCACATCTTCTTTATCCATTCATCTGTCAATGGACGTTTAAGTTGCTTCCATGTCCTGGCTACTGTAATTTGGGGGTCCCCAACCCACAGGCCGCAGACCGGTACCAGTCTGCGGCCTGTTAGGAACTGGGCCGCACAGCATGAGGTGAGCGGCGGGCGAGCAAGCGAAGCTTCATCTGCCACTCCCCATCGCTCGCATTACTGCCTGAACCATCCTGCCCACCCCCACCCACCATCCCTGGAAAAATTGTCTTCCACAAAACTGCTCCCTGGTGCCAAAGAGGTTGGGGACCGCTGTTGTAAATAATGCTGCAATGATCATTGGGGTGCATGTCTCTTTTCGAATTATGGCTTTCTCCAGATATATGCCCAGGAGTGGGATTGCTGGGTCATATGGTAATTCTATTTTTAGTTTTTTAAGGAACCTCCGTACTGTTCTCCATAGTGGTTGTACCAATTTATGTCCTCCCTTTTTCATAAGTAGTGAAAGCATTGTCCTCTAGAACAGCCGAACAGTGTTAGAACAGCTAAAGCACTAAGTATGATCTCAGACCCTATGAAACTCTGGTGGTGTGTAGTGGCTTGCCTGCCATGTCCCCAAATCTCATCCCTGACCCTTAGGGATAAGCAGGTGTCAGGAATCACTTCCCTACTTTGCAGCTGGGGACAGAGAAGCAAAGGCTGGAGAAGGAGCCTGCCTCATAGACTCTGTCAGAATCAGAAATGATGTAGACATCTCTTCCCTTAAGTCTCTGACTCGGTGCTTTCTTTAGACCAATGCCTCATATTCATTCCAGTGACTTTTCCACCATCCTTGTATAGGCTTTCTCCTCTGGCCTGAAGAAGAGAGACAGGATGCTTAAATACACACTGGCTGAGGGAGACAGACACTCAACTAGGCTTGGAGCCGTGGTGGTGAATTTGCTTTTTTGTCTACTTGATCACTTTTCCCTGTCTTTCTAGGATTACAGCATGAGGGAATCTTCCGAGTGTCAGGATCCCAGGTGGAAGTGAATGACATCAAAAACGCCTTTGAGAGAGGTGAGGAAACAGCCTGAAAGATAAGACCAAATGTTTGCCAGCTCCCCAGGATACTAGCTCCACGCTTTCTCCCTGAGAGGTACCCAGAGGTTAGCAAGCCAGTTTGCCTCCGTCTTCAGCTCAGCACCTTCTCTCCTGTAGACATCCCCCCACCCCCACCCAGATATGCAGGGAGATGCCAGGGTACATCCCAGTTTCCTCCTTCTCAGCCCCATTCATCCTGCCCCTCTCCTCCGGATGATCTACCCAAACCCAAGAAGTTAACTATGATATCTGGGCAGTTTATGGCTGTATCCAGAACCCTTGGTGGCAGGGCGAATGCGCCTGTTCATCTTAGCCCATTTATTATCTTGTGGGCTATTAAGGTAATGGGCAAGCTTTGGCAGTTTCCGTCACTGAAATGGATATATATAGTTTCAATTTGAGGTTGGTCCTATCATTAAATCTAATTACATCTGATATGAAATTTTCCATAGGGAGCTCCAGTATGATTGTTCTCCTGTAAGTAGGTGTGCTTTGTTACAGGCCAAGAGGAGAGAGAGCTAATCAGAGGGGCTGGCCTCCCTGGCCTCATTTCCCTCCCCTAGGGACTCAGTCCCAGCCTGGTTTCATGATCTCATGAGAGAGCCAATTGCTGTGTCCCATCCCCAGCCCAGAGGGAATGTCCCTGAGCTAGTCTGGCACAAGCAAATTTATGTTAACGGACTTTTGTGCCCCTCCTCTGGCCCCGGGGCCCCTGAGCCTAAGCAGTCTTTGCTTTCGCTAGTCCCCGGTTGCCCTACTCGTGGCCACCATGCTGGGCAGAAAGCTGAGGGACTGCGATGAAGATTTGAATAGGCCACTCCTTCCCCACCACCTCTGCTTCATCCTGTTTGTTTTTACCTCTCTCACTCTCTCTTTCCTTTCTGGGGGGATTGCTTATCCTTAGGAGAGGACCCCCTGGCTGGGGACCAGAATGACCATGACATGGACTCCATAGCTGGCGTCCTGAAGCTTTACTTCCGGGGGCTGGAACACCCTCTCTTCCCCAAGGACATCTTCCATGACCTAATGGCCTGTGTCAGTAAGTATCATCCTGGCCTCAGACTGGCTTCTGGGCCAGAGCACCTCATAGCAACAGATAACAAATTTTCACAGGGTCTTTTTTTCTCATAAGCTTTCCAGTAATGTTTTCCTTTTTTCCTTGTCCTCGGTGAAGTTTCTCTTCCTTGTTGTCACTCCTTTATCCCCTAGGAGGGGAGGAAAAAGAGTGACTTTTCAGGAAGAGTCTGGATCACAAGTCAGAACTCCTGGCTTTTTTCTTTCTGATTCACTTTAAACTCTGTTGCTTCGCTTGGCTTTATCTTTCTTCATTAAAATACATTTATGTTCATATATAAGACACAGTCCTTTTCAGCTATTAGAAGCTCATATATTAGTGCTTGTGCTTTTCATGATACAAAGGGAGAATACATAAGTGTTATAAATATTTCCTGCTTGTTGCTTTAAATGTGGCATGACTTACCTGTGAGATGTGTTAATATGTGTTCTTCTAGGAATAAAAGCCTCTGCATATTTAAAAGTAGTGATATGTTTTCTCAGAGAGAGATAGTCCCTACTTGATCTTTAGATAAAGCAGTTATCTTAGAGGTTCTCTGCCTCTTACTCTAAAATTTAGGGCTTGAAAAGCTATTCCTGGCCATTTAGTTTAGATCATTATGCTGGACCCCCCTCTCACTTGTTGTCCACGGAAACTTGGATTAGTATTAGGTCATTCTGGAAGCAGATGCCGTTGAAATGGTGGCTTCAGAGGCTGGAGGAGGCAATGCCTTTGAAATGGAGAAAAGTTTTTCTTCCCAGATCAACCAAGGTCCTCATCCCCCACCGCCCACCCCCGAGTTTCCAGTTTGATTCCTGAGCACTGTCCGTCTCTGTTATTCGGAGAGAGGGGCCCAGAGCACTCAGGAAACTAGCTCTCTTGTTTTATTGGTTTACCCACGATCTGTGGGAGTCCTAGTGGAAATGCGTTCTGTGGGTGACTGAATATATGCATCCCTCCTACCTTCATGTCTTTTTCCAGGACTGGGCCTAGGTGGAATACCCTAAGTGGATGGGGGTTGCCAGGACAGTACAAGATACCTTGGCTGCCCAATCCTCCCCTTGAGATGTGCTCCCGATCTAGTACCTCCCATTTCTTTTTCACGGAGAGGCTCTCCTAGAAAATGACAATATCCACACGGCACACCGTGAAAGTGGGGAGGCGGGCCATGAGGGAGGCACAGGCCTAGGGCCGTACCTGGAATTAATCTGTCCACAGCACAAGAGTCAGGAAAGTTCTCTGGTTTTCTCCCCAGATATCACTGCTTACACAGGGGCCTGCCATTTCTTGCCTCTGGCCACATTCTCCTCATCCCCACTGCAGATAAGGGAGGGGGGAAGATAAGCCAGACTTGTCCAGGGGATGAGGTGATGCACGCGTGGAGCGGGCAGGACAGGACCGGTGCAGCCCCTCCCTCTCCCCACATGTAGGCCCTCCAAGGCTGGGTGTCGAGCAGTCATAGCAGTTTCTGGTCAGCTCCTTGCCTGTGGTATTGTAATAAGGGGGTGGTAGATGCTCTGGGGAGCATCTCCAACCCCTTCTGTGCCCAAGGAGCATACATCTTAAGTCCTGACCCGGAGAAGGTTCTGGAGCCTGCATGCCCCATCACAACAGCCCCACCCCAAGAAGCCACAGAGATGGAGCTCCTTACACTGGCCCAGTGCTGTGTGGACTTGACTGGCTGCTCTCCATATTGCACCCGCTGCTAGTCAGGGCCTTCTGACCACTATTTCCTGGGATCTCAGTTACAGTGGAGGGTAACGCATGGCTTTTTTCTTTCAGCAATGGACAACCTGCAGGAGAGAGCTCTGCACATCCGGAAGGTCCTCCTGGTCCTGCCCAAAACCACTCTGATTATCATGAGATACCTCTTTGCCTTCCTCAACCAGTGAGTAGACTTCCCAGGGAGCAACTGATCGGGCCTTAGCTTCGGGCACTGGAAGTTTACGTAGGGACCTATGTTGATTCCTCCAGCCCGACAGATACTTATTGAACACCTACTGTGTGCTGGGCACGGTCGTAAGATGTAAGAATACATTGTGAAATAAGAGACAAATGCCTGGATACCATTTGGCTCGTGTTCCAGCAGAGGACACAGACAATTACAGAAACATGAGGTAGTAATAAGTGCTTAGAAGAATAAGGAAGTGTAAGTTAAGGGATCAGGGGCAGAGGTGAAAGAGGGAGAGACACTGCAGAGGGGCCTTCGGCAAAGGCCTCTCTGGGGAGACGGTGTGTGAGCAGCAGCCTAAATGAAGTGAAAGAAGGAGCCACGGGGATGGTCAAGGTCATCAAGCCCCAAAAGTTATGGCAACAATGAGTTTAGATTTGAAGAAGCCATTGGAAAGTTTTAAGCAGAAGAGTGTTGTGATCTGATTTTTTAATATATTTTTAAAATCCGCTTCATGGAGAAGTTACCATAGAGTAACGTGGAGAGAAGCGGGAGAGACCTCACCAGAGGTTATTGTGCAGTCTCGGTCGGGAGTGGTGGTGGCTTAGACCACAGAGGGAATGGTGGAGGGTGATGGGAGGGGTCAGGTGTAGGATCTATTTGGAATACAGCTTTGATAGGACCTGCTGATGGGTAGGATATAGAATGTGAGGAAAGAGAAAAATTCTACATTTTCGACATGAGCAGCGGGGAAGCCATGATGCTATTTGTGGAGCTGGGGAAGACAAGATGTGGAAGAAGCAATCAGGACAAGGTGCTGATGTGGACATGTTAACTTGAGGTACCCGTTAGCCCTCCAGATGGAGAGTCTAAGTAGGCAGCTGAACGTAGGAATTGGATGCTCAGGGAAGAAGCCTGGAGCAGAGATACAGTGTGGGGTCATTGTGCACTGATGGTAGTTAGCTGGTCCGCCAGGGAGTGAGTGTAGCTAGAAGAGAGGTCTGAGGATCAGAGGGGCCTTGGGCTCAGCCGGAGTATTTCTCCCTGTCTAAGCAGTGTGTCCTCGCCCAGGGCAGGCATGGAGGGCAGCAAAGACAACGAGCAAGGACATGCTTCTCCCCTTAGGCACCTCTGTCTTTCCACGTTGCTTTCATTGCAACATCTCCCTCAACAGCCGAGGCCAAAGTCTATCAGTGGGCAACCCAAGGGCCAGATAAGGCCCATAGATATGTTCCCTTTAAGTCCACTCTGTCTTGAAAACATTGAACCATTTAAATATTGGGAGATTCTACTTTTTAAAAAAATCTAGATTTCTAGCTTCTCTTGAACAAATCACTAGGTCTAACAGCACTGGATCTGCACACCCAGGCGGCCGCAGTTCCCTGTGGAGTACGGGCTGCTGCCTAGACGAGGCGGTCAGGTGCCCCCAGTTCACCACAGTCCCCAGCTCTGCCCGAAACTTCCCGGTGCTGAGGCTGAATTCAGTTGCCGTTATCATCTCTCTGGCTTTATGGCTTTTCATAGAGTGGGGAAACATTTCTTTAGATCCATGAATCTAGTTTTTTAAAAAGGGAAAACAAAAAGTAGACCAAGGGGCTAGGGTGTTTTAGCTCATATGGCTTTGTGAAAATGAAGACTCTTCCTAGTGGGTTGGTCTCTGCTTCAAAGGAATACAAGTTCAGAGGCCATCTCAGGAGCCTCAGCCTGCTTACAGACCAGGGTCAGTCTGACCTTGAGGCATCTGGGCTAGCAGCCCCCACCTGAGACCTTTCAGGGGCAACCACACTGTCCTCTAGCCCTGTTGCTGGCCCTGCAGAGTGACAGACGGTCCTGGCCCAGCAGCCTGCTGCTTCCACGTGGCTGTGTCTGCACCATTCATTAGCCAAGCCCTGACTCAGCACCACAACTGCCTTTAGTTGAGAACCCCTCATGACTCACGCAGGGTTTCACATGCTGCCCGTTTTAGGCAGATGGAAACTCTGGTAATGACTCTCAAGCCAGTCGGTCCCCTCAGGGCCACCAGGCCTTGTCTCCCCTCATTGACCGATACCTGCCCTCAAAGAGCCTAGTCTGCTCCCCCAGAGCAAGGACCATGTCGGTCGTGGGTACACAGGCAGGGGAGCAGGCAGGTCCTGGGGTGACTGTGTGTGTAAGCACAATGGCCTCATCCTGCCCACATTTTCCTCCTGCTAAGTGGAGGGGTGAGGGAGTTTGTGGGTGGGGAGAAACGGTAGAGGAAGCGTCATAAGAGCTGGAGAGGGTGGCCACTGTCAAAGGAAACATGGAAAATTGCACCCATTCAAATGATGACTTTTGTTTTGTTTCACTTCTTTTTCTGGTTAAAAAAAGATTAACTTGCTCATCAAAGTCTTTCATGGAAAAGATGCAGCATTAATAACCACCATGTTTCCTAAAATAATAAATGGAGTGCAGGACACAGGCGATAGAGAAGACCACCTGCCTGCACAGGAAGGTGACAGGTGATAAGTATGCACTTATCAACAGGTGTAACCAGAGTTGGCAGGTAGCTCCTCATGGAGACTCTCCCTGGGCACAGACTTTTAGGACCCCTCTCCTTTGCTGTTACATGTCCTGACAGTGTGTACTTTATTTCTGGCTATTGTCTTTTTGTAGGTTGTACACATCCTCCATCTCAAGGAACCCCCAGAACTGAGATATATGTATGGAACTCCTTACACAGTGCACCAGTGCTGTGTTGACTTGACCTGGTTCCACATATATCTATATAGCTAGTGTTCAATCCACTGTATGAACCTTGGGTACATGCCTGTCCAGCAAGCCTTGTTAATTATTAACGTTATCCTTTCTTAGCATCTGCATTGATGATCAATTGCTGTGTAATAAATTACCCTAAAACTTAGCAACTTAAAACAATAAGCATTTATTGTTATGTCACAGTTTCTGTGGATCAGGAATCTAGGTGCAGCTTAGCTGGGGACCTCTAGCTCCAGGTTTCTTGAGGTTGCCGTGAGTGTATTGGGGGCAGGACTGTAGTTTCTTCTGAAGGCTCGACTGGGAAAGGATCCACATGGTGTTGGCAGGATTCAGTCCCTTGCATGTTGTTGGACTGAGGGCCTCCTTTCCTGGCTGGCTGTTGGTCAGAGGCCTCCATCAGTTCTGCACCACATGGGCCTCACCATAGAGCTGCTCGTGACATGGCAGCTGGCTTTGCTCCAAGCAAGTGAGTGAGAGAGTGCCCAAGAGAGCAGCCAGTCTTTGTAACCTAATCTCAGAAGTGACGTCCCATCACTTCTGCCGTACTCCATTCACTAGAAGCGAGTCACTAAATCTAGCCCACACGCAAAGGGAGAGAACTACACAAGGGCATGAATACCAGTAGGCAGGGACCATAGGGTTCATTTTAGAGGCTGCCAGCCACAGCATCTGTACTACTCAGTGGGTTTTAACCCTGAAACAAAGTGCAGGTAGCTACCCCTCACTGCCGCTGACTCTGCTGCTTGCCTTTTGAAACCTGATTTCTTCAGATGTCAAACAATATAGACTTTTAGTCTCTTGCTAATCAAGCGAGGTCCATAGACCAGCAGCATCAGCATCATCAGGGAGATTGTTAGAAATGCAGAATCTCAGTTCCTCCCCCACCCCACCCCCAATGACCTATGAATCAGAATCTGTATTTTGACAAAATCCCCTGATGAGTCATAGGCACATGAAGGTCCGAGAAGCATCACTCTACATCCTCCAATATTGCTCCATAATCTGAAAGAGGGAATTGGTGGTGCTTTTCTCACTGTTAAGACACCTCAGCTGCTCTCCAGAAAAGCTGAGTCTTCCTCCAAACTTCACCATCTCAAGTGCCTCCCAGTTTGGAAAGATTCTGTCTGTGCTGCTCTTCTGACTTTCACAAGGAGTGTTTTAGCTTCTGTATGAAAATGGACAAGTAGAATTGTGGCTGGATTGTCCTAGAGACTCACAGATGCTCATGTATTTATTCACTTATTTATTTAACATGTATTTATTAAGCATTTACTGTGTGCTAGGCCCTGTTTTAGTTGCTGGATATCTAAGATTGCACCAGTCAAGGTCTCTGCCCTCATGGAGCCTATGTAGCACATAGAACTGCAGGAAGACAGGCAAAACTGATAAGAACACATGTCATGGGACTTCCCTGGTGGCACAGTGGTTAAGAATCCACCTGCCAATGCAAGGGACACAGGTTCAAGCCCTGGTCCGGGAAGACCCCACATGCCACGGAGCAACTAAGCCCATGAGCCACAACTACTGAGTCTGTGCTCTAGAGCCCGCAAGCCACAACTACTGAGCCCATGTGCCACAACTACTGAAACCCACATGCCTAGAGCCCATGCTCTGCAAGAAGAGAAGCCAACACAATGAGAAGCCCGCTCACCACAACGAAGAGTAGCCCCTGCTCGCTGCAACTAGAGAAAGCCTGCACACAGCAGTGAAGACCCAACACAGCCAAAAAGAAAGAAATTAATTAAAAAAAAAAAAAGAAAGAAAGAACACATGTCATATGTCAGAGGATAAGGGCTATGGAGAAAATTAAAGCATGTTACGTGCTTCCCTGGTGGCACAGTGGTTAAGAATGTGCCTGCCAATGCAGGGGACATGGGTTCGAGCCCTGGTCTGGGAAGATCCCACATGCTACGGAACAACTAAGCCCACGCGCCACAACTACTGAGCCTGAGCTCTAGAGCCCACGAGCCACAACTACCAAAGCCCACGTGCCTAGAGCCCGTGCTCTGCAACAAGAAAAGCCACCGCAATGAGAAGCTTGCGTACCGCTAGGAAAAGTAGCCCCTGCTCGCCGCAACTAGAGAAAGCCAGCGAGCAGCAACAAAGACCCAAAGCAGCCAAAAATAAACAAATAAATAAATAAAGCATGTTAGGGGACTGGAGAGTGTAAGAGGTGGGTGTGAGGGTTTCCTATTTAATATACAGTGGTCAGGGACACCTCACTGAGCAGGTGACAGTGGGCAGTGGTGTAGGAGGAGGACCAAGAGAGAACGGTGTCCCAGAAGCCACATAATGTGTTTCGAGGAGGGTGTGATAACTGGGATAATGTGATGACAGGTCAGCTAAGAAAAGGACTGAGAACTGATTTAGCAGCATAGATGTCACTAGTGACCTTGATGGGTGTTGTCCTGGTGGAGGAGGAGGGGCAAAATCCTGATGGTGTCAGTTCAAGCGAGAAGGGGTGCTGATGCTGGATACACAAAATGTGGTAGATCCATACAGTGGGGTCGTATTCAGCTAAATGCTACTGGGCTGTACACATTAAAATGGTTAAAATGGTAAATTTTCTGTTGTGTGTGTTTTACCACGATAGAGGGGTTGGTGGGGCACACTGGAAGAGAGTAGGTGTGTGAATCTGCTAGGGCTGCCATAACAAAATACCATAGACTGGGTGGATTAAACAACAGAAATTTGTTTTCTCACAGTTCTGAAGTCTGGGAGTACAAGATCAAGATGCCAGCAGGGTTGGTTTCTGGGGAGACCTGTCTCCTTGGCTTGTAGACAACCACCTCACTGCGTCCTCACGTGGCCTTTCTTCTGTGCACACACTGGGAGACAGAGCTCTGCTCTCTTTTCCTCTTCTTATAAGGACACCAGTCCTGTAGGGTTTGGGCTCCACCCTTATGACCTCATTTAACCTTAATTACCTCCTTAAAGGCCCTGTCTCCAAATACAGTCATATTGGGAGTTAGGGCTTCAACATATGAATTGGGGGGCAGGGAGGACACAATTCAGTCCATAACAGAACCGGTGAAGAAGAACCAGAGAATCAGAGACAACCTTCAAAGAATTTTATTATAAAGAGACGAGAATGGGACAGTAATTCAGCGTGGATATGGGTTTAAGAGAGAATTTTGTTTTTAAGATGGGTGGTATTGCTGCACATTGGCATGCTAGCGGGGGTGACCCCATAGAGAAGAACTGATGATGGAGGAGAGAGCAAGATGGTTGCTGGAGTGCTATTCTTGAGGAAGTGAGAGGGGATGGGACTGACTGCATAGGGAGGAAGGGAAGTCAGTTAATGGATGTGGGAGCATGGAAGTTGGGGACAGGTGGCTTTATAGGCAAGGGGAGTGAGGGAGTGCCTTTGAAGGGCCATCAGGAAGAGTCAGCCACAATTACCTTCCACTTCTTATCTCTTAAGGAGCCTTTTGGGGAAGTCTGTTAAACCATGGATTTACAGATTCTCAACCCCACGTTTTGCCTGGGGCCATGGTGAATAATACAAATCCTCTTCATCCCTTTCAAACCTGAAATCAACCCTGGTGCATAATATCTTACCCGTGGTCTGTTGGTTGTTGCCAAATCAAACCCCTGGAGGCCGTGAAGTTGAAGGTTTTTCATGGAAATGTCATGTTTAAAACAGTGTGTTCAAAGCTTCGTGTTCTCCCTGAGGATTTAAGGTTTTGATTTGGGGATGCGGAGCCCTCAGCTTGTTAGGTTATGCCTGTCAGGAGAAGAAGACGGTGGACACCTGTAAGTCAATTACTGCCAAACGTCAGCGGCCCTGCTTTCCATTCCCTGACTGGAATCAAAGCTCCTATGTCAAGAAGCAAACAGGACATTAAAATGACAGAAAATATTTCTTGAACATCACCTATGTGCCAGGCACAGTGCTAAGTGCTTTGCACATATTACCTCGTTTAATCTTCACAACAGCCCATCAAGGGGGCACATAATTGCCCCCATTTTATGAAGAAACTAGGGAACTAGTACAAAACGATGGTAAGCAATGGAGCTGGGGCTCAAAACCAGGTCTGCCTGACTCTAAAATTCTTGGGATGTTTTGTTTTTCTATTTAAATGTAATCAGAGATACAAATGTGCATCATTTTTTTTAACATCTTTATTGGAGTATAATTGCTTTACAATGTTGTGTTAGTTTGTGCTGTATAACAAGGTGAATCAGCTATACGTATACATATATCCCCATATCCCCTCCCTCTTGCGTCTCCCTCCCACCCTCCCTATCCCACCCCTCTAGGTTGTCACAAAGCACCCGAGCTGCTCTCCCTGTGCTATGCGGCTGCTTCCCACTAGCTATCTATTTTACATTTGGTAGTGTATATATGTCCATGCCACTCTCTCACTTCGTCCCAGCTTACCCTTCCCCCTCCCCGTGTCCTCAAGTCCATTCTCTACATCTGCGTCTTTATTCCTGTCCTGCTCCTAGGTTCTTCAGAACCAACAAATATGCATCATTTAAAAGTAAAAAGTCCAGAAAAGCGCATGATGAAAAACAGGTTTCCCACACCAATCCTGATTTTCTCATTCCCCCCAAAACCCACTGCACTGGACCTTTTTAAGGTGCTCAAAAGAGGATGAGTTCAAATCAATTAGGAAAGTTCACTCGTGTTATGGACAGAAACTAAAGAAATATAGTACAATTCTTAGAGGAGATGGCATATATAGAAGTCGATACCAAAAAACATTTTTTTTAAAGAGGGAGCTGTTACCAGTATTATCCATTTTAGAAATTTCTTTAAAAATAAAAATCCAGTGTTTGAGGTCTTATACCAGGTACAGCCATCAGAGTCTTCAAGGATTATTAGCACCATTATATTATATACAAAATTGTGTGCATTTGTTATGTGCTCATATATGAATTTCCCTGGGGAGAGAATCCTTAGTTTTTGTCAAATTCTTGAAGGAGCCTGTGTCCCTCAAGTAGTTAAGCACCATGGCTTTACCCCCAGAACTTAGGTGTTCCAGTAGATTGGAAGAGAAAGAAGGATCTTGGTCTGTATTTTAATGGGAGTAAGAAATGGACCTGGACCCATGAGAAGTGGACCCCAGTGCATGAACACAGGTCCTCTCTGGCCCTGGTCATTGTAGCCGCCTAGGAGTTGAGCAGTCCTTGCCTTAGAAGGCCGGGCAAGATTCCTCTTCTCTCAGTGAGCTTAGACTGGGACCCTCAGGCCTAGAGTTTATTTCCCTTTGACCACCAGGCTTCCCAGAAACTACTGCTTTTCTTCCATGTTACCAAAACGTTGTCAGATCACACTAAAGAAACGGGCTTCCTCCTCCTTGTCCCTCCATGACTCGAGGAACCAGCCAGCCTGGGATGGGCTACAATTTTAGCCCCGTGGCACCTCATGCCTCCGTTGTCCCTGCTAAGGTTCCCAAGCTAATTATCTCTCCTGTCTCTCTCCAGTTTTTATTTGACCAAGAATTAGACTTGGAAACTTCTACCAGCCTTTTCTGAATCTCTGCTCTCTTTTAATTCAGGAGCCAGAGAGGATTATAAAATTAAATCTTTAAAACCTCCTATGAAGCAGTCTGGCCACTGAGATCCATCAACTCACCCATCTCAGGCCTCCCTGCATCTGACCGGGTCCTACAGAGCAGTGGTTCTCAGCCATGACAGTTATTTGTCACTGTCGCACTTCATTGTCCCACTTCACATGTTCTGCAGTGATTCTCTAAGGGGACCGGGGACGTATCTGAATCTTCAGTGAAGGAGAGAATCATTGAGATAGAGACCAGCTTGGTAATTTGAGTCTGGATGCTGGATACACTAGAAGTAAACTCTGCTCAATTCTGAAGAACAGCTACTCAGATGAAGACAGCTGAGTCCCAGGCCTCTGGCTCAGCACCATGGCTTTGGTATCTTCTCAAGATCTATCAGAATCCAGATGCCCACAAGGGAGGCAGAACCCCGTAGCAGAGCTCACATTTCTGCAGACTCTTAGGGGTGGGGTACATCCAGAGCTAGCCCAGCCTTCAGTGCCTGGACAGACAGACCAGTGGGCACTCACCACTGAGGGGCTTGGGTCCTTGGCCAGGGTTGGAGGTATGGCTGGAGCAGCTGCTGGCTGGAAAGGGGGAGTTCCTGGAATAAAATACCTGATAATGAAGTCAGACTGCGTCCAGGGGAAGCCTGAGCAGGAGCTGAGCTACATGCTGACCTCTTCCTGAATAAATCCTGAATGTAATAGTGGAGGAGGATATTATGAAAATGAAAAACGATTGCATTAGCTGTTCCAGGAAGAAATTCACGGGCTTGATGGAATACAAAAGCTAATCGGTTGGCTATTTTTTAAAATAAGTCTGGAGCTTAGAATGGAATATCCCTAATAATTTGATTATTTTGCCATTCAAGAAGGTACACAATGCACAATGCCTGCGTCTTCTGACCGTGTCATTACCAGGGCAGCCCGAGGGGCTCCGTCTGTTCTGTCAGCTTAGTGGGTTGGTCTGTGGGAGCGTATCCAGCTCTGCAGAGTGGTGTGTCCTCAAGGCAGGGTGGATTTGGTGGATATGGTCTAGGGTTGGGGTGGGGATTGGGGGGTAAGTAGGATTTGAACAGGGAGCTAGAGAAAGAGGAGGGGTGAGATCTGCAAGGAGGGACCTCCGCTTTGCCTTCCCTTGGCTCCTGAATGACTATCCTGGTGGTCATTCTGTGCTCCCCCTACCAGCTTTCTAGACGGGCTCTGATGCCCAGAAAAGCAGGTGGCCATTTGTGGTACTTCTGTTCTTGCTCCTGGCGGTGCCTCCTGTGATTGTGTTTTCTGGGCATTCATGCGAGTGCTTTTCAGCTTGCCCCCTCTTCCTTCTCCTCCAGTTTATCACAGTTCAGTGAAGAGAACATGATGGACCCCTACAACCTCGCCATCTGCTTCGGGCCCTCGCTGATGTCAGTGCCTGAGGGCCATGACCAGGTGTCCTGCCAAGCCCACGTGAATGAGCTGATCAAAACCATCATCATCCAGCACGAGAACATCTTCCCAAACCCTAGGGAGCTGGAGGGCCCCATCTACAGCAGAGGAGGGAGCACGGAGGATTACTGGTAGGGGGCTCAGGGTTGGAGGAGGGGAAATGTCACCAACACGCACTGGCGTGGGGGCCAGATGGCCAAGCGAGACCGAGGGAAACACCCAGATCCTCCCACCTCCCACTCCAAGGCACTTCAAGCTGCCAGGATCGGGGGTTGCTGTAGGCAGGGCCCCACCTCGACCCAAACTACTAAGTGCCACTTCAGGCTGCCTCCTTTTTTTACGAGTTCTGAGTGATGAGAAACCATTCTGAAAGATAATGACAGCAATAACAGGAACATTAATGATCTCCAGGAAAGGAAATTTGATCAGGTTGTACGCAGAACTGCCGTTCATCAGGCAGCGGTGTCTCTCAGGCTCCTGTTCGGAGCTGGCTATTGTGAGAAGAACAGTCCTGCGTCCCAGGGAATTTCTGTCTTATTGGGAAGATTTCAGATATGAAGCGTAATTTCCTGACTGTGAGTTTATACAATGATAATTTAATAATGATCTCAGGCATTTGTGACGAGAAAGCGGGGTAAGGTCCATTTTCGGCAGGTTAGGCCCAGTGCGCCACTGAAGCAGGTTCGTCATGACTTCACCTGGAAATAGAGATATAAAAGGAATCCCTAGGGCACATCTTTACTAGACCCTTCCGTTAGACAAATAACAGATTTCCATTTTACAGATTAAGTCATTGCAATCTAGAGAGGCCAGGGACAATCTTTGAGGCCACCCCAGTGGTGGGGATCCCAGCCCTGACCCCTTGACTGTCAGTGCAGGGTACCACCCACTGCCCCACACTGCCCCCATCGTGCCACTTACAGGGTCATTTTCCCAGTAAACGCAAAGACAACTGCCTCTCTCTTTTACTCCCTAACATCCCTTACCTCTTCCTCCTCCTCCCTTTCCCTTCTTCCCCTAAACAGTGTTTCAGCCTGGGCTGAAAGCATAAGCCAGCCCAAATCGGATTCCATCTGAATTCAACATCTGGAACCAATTCAGCCAGCCCCATTGCTATGGACTGAGGTAGGGGAGGACAGGGGAGGTTGCTTACTTAATGAGAGGCCAGTCAGTCCGTGCTTCTCCCTAATCCCCACAGAAGGAGCCTCCAGCCCAAGGAGTGAGGAAAGTGCTATTCATGTGTCTGTGAACATAAAAATACCACTGACATTGCTGAGTTCGGTCTTCTCTGCTGTCCTGTAGATCCCGGCATCTGAGGCTGAGCTGGAGAAATCTAGGCTCACCAGCTCGGAGAGAAAGCTTCCGGTCGCTGACAGATGGCTGGTGGGGACTAGGGATGTTGTTCAGGTCTCAGCCTACTGGCTGATGGGCTCCAGGGAGCTGTCCTTGTGCATGTGACTTGGAGAGTTGGTTTCCCTTGCATGAGTGTTGAAAAGCTGTGGAATAGTGTTCCCGATTCCTGCTTCACCTCCCTTCTCACATATCAAACCGCTGCAGGCTCTGGACCCATTCCAGGACACAGAGCCCCCATCACGGCCTGGTGCAGCAGGGCCCTGGTAGGGCTCACCGGGCACAGATGGGAGGGCACCTTCCTCTCAGTTCTGTCCAAGGTCTTCTCCCAACACAACACCACCAGCCCCCGGCCCCATTGGTTGTGCATCTGCCATTTATTAGCAGCCTCTGGGAAAACCACAAGATTAGTCAGGGCCTGTTACTACCACAGACTGGGTGAGAGGCCAGAAGCACCCCAGGATCAAGAGTAAATGACCTTGGGTAGGAGGGGCCATCTGACTGCTGGGTTCATAGCCACTCAGAAGGCTCCCAGCCTCTCCATCAGAAGAGAGAGAAGTGCCAGCGAAGTGAGCTAAGATGGATGAAGGAGGGGAGGGAGGGGTGGCAAAGGGGGAGTCAGAGCCCAAGTATACTGGAGATGGGCCAGGAGACCAGAACAGCCAGGAAGAGGGAGCACCAGGCCGCTTGGCCTCCCCGCAGCCCCACTGCGCCACGTTTACCAGCCCTGAAACCGGAACCCAGTTTTCCAGGACTGCCTGCGGTGTAGCATGCTGGGCTGCTTCTGAGACCACAGGTGTTAGTGAGGCTGGGGTGTGCATGTGGAATGAGAGAAGCATAGCATTTCAGGGCTAGAAGGGACCTTATAAAGCATCAGCTTGTCTTTACCTTAGAGCCGTGGTTTTCAAAGTGGGGTCCCTGGACCAACGGCACCTGCCTCACATGGGCTGATTAGGAATGCAAGTGTCCCGACTCCACCCAGACCTAGTGAATCAGAAACTCTGGGAGTGGGTGAGGCAGTCTCTTTTTAACAAGCAATCCAGGGCTCTGTGAAATTTGGGAGCTGCCGCCTTAGTGGACGGCCGCAGAAATGAACTCAGAGGTCTGGGGAAAAGTGAGCCTTTGCCCTGCACACCCCTGGGGTCCCAAGGGTTTCCAGAATGTCACCAAACTCATTCAGAGGGTTTTTAGGCCCAGAAAACAGTGAGAAAGTGTGCCCACATTTTCTGATAAAGAGGAATCCCTGTTGATGTTCTCCCATAATGTTCTCTGGGGTCTGGAGAGCCTCCTTGGAACTCTTGCTTCACACGGGGTGAGTTCTAAATTAGTCCCCTAGTTTTTGAGGAACTTTCTAAGAGTGAAGGACCCGTCCGCTGAGGAGGGAGAGGCTGTAGGCTCAAAGGTAGAAACTGAAGCCAGGATGTGGGGTTGAGGGGTGATGGTGCTTCCATAGAACTGCCTGGAAAGTCTCACTTGTTACTACCTACCGCCAGAGGAAGAAACTTTAGAAATGAACAAGGTTTTTCTCTACTTTTCAGGAAGTCAGAACTTCCTGGTGCCTCCTCCCCATGCACTCTGAAGTCCAAGAGATCAGGAGTAGAAATGACTTTCCTAATAACTTCCCTGCTCATTCTCGATTCTCCACCCTGGGTAATTTTAGGCTCCATGAATTCTGTCAAGAACTTGACCCAGCTCTCATCCTCTGCCCTCTTGCAGTGTCCAGCCCACAGCAGACTTTCCTCCCCTGCTTGTGTTTCCCACTCATTTCTATGACTCACCTCCTACTTTCTCACCAGTACTAAACCACAAAGCAGCCAGAGGCATCAAGCAAAATGAGAAAGAAGGAAAGAAAGCACTGCTTTTTAATCACTCCCTCTTACTTCATTGAATCCTCACACAACTCTGTGAGATATATAGACCATTATCCTCGATTTATAGATTAGGTAGCTGAGGCTGAAAGAGATTAAGTAATTGCCCAGGGTCACACAGCTCCCGAGTGTCAGAGCTGGTTTTCGGATCCAGTTGTATCCGATGCTAAAGCCCAGTGTTTCCCTTCCCCCTTGCTCCCTCCAGGAACTAATTCACCTAGAGAAATAGCCCTTGAGGAGCTAAGTTGTTCCGTATTTTCGAAAAGATTTATAAGTTCAAATGGGGTTCCCCTTGTGTCAAGATGTTGTAAGTCCATGTAGTCTCGAGTAGTTTTTGTAGCAGGAGCTAGCCTAGAGAATCCCGAGAGCCTTACATTTCATTATAAGCATCTGTCTGGAGTGTGTGAGCAGGATCTAGAGAGCCTAGGATAGATCCCATGTCCAAGGAAGCTGTGTGAAAGAGAAGACAAGAATTTTGTAAGCAATTGCTGAGGTCCCAGTTACTCTTGGTTCTGTTGCAGTGACAGCCCTCACGGAGAGACTACCTCGGCTGAAGACTCAACCCAGGATGTGGCCGCAGAGCACCATACAAGTGATGACGGTACGAGGCCCCACTTGGAGTCAGTGGGACTGTGGGGTGGTGAAGCAGAAAGGAGAGATTATGTATCCTGTGCTCCTGATGACCCTTCCTGCCCAGCAGTGCCCTCAAGACGAGCAGGGAGCTCTCCTGCCTCCCAGCTTCACTCCTTCCCTTTCTTGGAGAGACAGCCCACCTTCTCAAACAGAGTGGTCTCTGTATTAAACCAGAGGTGAAGAGCTAGACCTCAGCCCTTCACCCTTCTCGCCCCACCTCACTGCCCCTCGTCCACCTCCCAGCTCTTTGTCTCGTCTGGCTGTCTCACCAGCATACTGTCAGTCCCTTGTCATGGCCCAGACTCCTGCCAGGTAGCTGGAGACCAAAGTGAAGGAGAGCTCATTTGAAAAACAGAGAGCCCAGGGAATAGTGAAGCTGGGTGCCAAGAACCCGGCAGAAGCAAGCCAGAGGGGGATGGGAATCAGGACTCAGAAACCACATGCTCTCACGCCTGCCGACTGGAAAAATTGACCCTTTCCAAAGCACAGACATGCGCTGCGCAGCCTGGCGGGTGTGCGTCAAGAGCTGGAATGCGCAGCTGTCGTCCGTGGGCCTCGGCGGTGCCCATGATTTATTAGGGTCTGTCCAGCCAGCACATTCCCCCTCCTGCCAACAGTTCTACACCTCCATTTCTGGATCGCTTGGGCTCTGGAAGTCTCAGCAGCTGACAAGGGGCCTCAGAATTTTCTGGGCACAAGAACAAAATGGCACAGACTGCAGTGTTCCCTGCTCCCTGCCTTGCTATGAATTCTGCAATCCTAGGCCAGCTTTTAAAGGAGAAAAAAAAATTAGGATTGCTGCTTTGGCTCTTAAGGTCAGATGGATCAATATGATAATTTACCACACAATGGGAAGGGATTTGGTGAACCAAGGAAATTCGTATTTGATTAGAGCCTACGTGTGCCCAGCACTGCTAGAGGCTTTATATGTCTTATATCTTAATCCCTAGTGAAATTGATAGAGCTGCTATTTAATAGTTAAGAAAACTGAGGCCAGAGAGGTCGAGTGACAAACCCGCAGCTGTATGGAACTGACATTGGGATATTTAGACAGGCCCCCTGTAGTGAAGTCCCCAGCCCTGCCCATTCAGGAGCAGACCCATCTGCCCCGGCTGTCTAGGCATGGTCTTGTTTGTAAGTAGCCTTTCTCTCCACTACTCAGAACATCTGATTTTAGCCCCGGGTTCCTGATCTGTGGGTGCCTTCTTTTTGCTCTCTGACCTCTACCTGCCGCCCAGAACAGATAATGACAACGATGGCAATAATAACAGTGGCTGACACGTATGTAGCACTTACTGTGGGCCCACACAGTTCTGAGCACTTTTACAAATTGTTATGTGTTGACTCCTCACACCAACTTCCTGAAAAGGGCACTATTATCATCCTCATTTTATAGATGAGGAAACGGAAGCTCACACAAAAGTAAAAATACATTGCCTTTGCACACCCCTTCTAATTTTTCAAATCACTTACATGTGCATTTTTCCATGTATTGACCACAAAATATATTTCCATATTTTGCTCCTTGGAAAGTTGATTGGGCAAGTTATTTTCTCTTTATAGAGACTAAAAGCTCATGTTCTAGTAGGGAGAGTGGATAATGTAAATAAATTATTCAAAGTACAATATGTTAAGTGTTCTAAATTAATGGAGTTATTTTATAGTCAGAAAGGAAGTAATGCTTACAAGTACAGTATGGCATAAAGAGCTATGGAAACACCAAGGAAGTTACTAGAGGAAGCAGGTGATGTTTGAGTTGTGATTCAATGTGTTTCATCAGGCAGGTGACAGAGAGAGGGATTCCGGGTGGAGGGAACAGCATGAGCAAAGGCAAGGAAGGGCATACAAGTGCTTTCAGGGGTTTGCACAGTCTGCACGGGAATCACCTGCTTTATAGATCATCTGTGACTTATTTTCACACTAGGTTATCTTCCCACCACTGTAAATTCAGTGAACTGGACTCTTCCACCCAGTTTCCTGAGTCTGTGAGTCCCAACAACACGTGTTTCCTTCTTTTCCACCCCTCTCAGAGTGTGAGCCCATCGAGGCCATTGCCAAGTTTGACTACGTGGGCCGGACAGCCCGAGAGCTGTCCTTCAAGAAGGGGGCATCCCTGCTGCTCTACCAGCGGGCTTCCGACGACTGGTGGGAAGGCCGGCACAATGGCATCGACGGACTCATCCCCCATCAGTACATCGTGGTCCAAGACACGTACGTTAGGCCCCCTGCACCTTTAGGGGTCCCTGGCCGCACTGTGGGAGTGAGACTTTATTTCTGGAGCCCAGGAGGATGAGGGAGACCAACCCCTAGGGGGCGCCGACACAGTCCTGAAGTGTCACGGTTCCTTTGAAGGGCCCCCAGACTCAGAGACTGAGTGGAGAATTATTTTTTCATCTCTCCACTCTCTACTCCCCTGCCAATCACATCTCCACCACCCTCCCCCACCCCCAGTCATTTTAGAAACTTGCCAGCCAGCGCTCATCCACATTTATACCTGATGAGTGATAATGAGGGGTTATTATTTGACCACTTATATTTTCTTTCTGGAAAGATCAGGTTGGGAAAACATTTTGATTTCTCTGTCTTTTTTTTAAACAACCTGATGGCACTTTTCCACTTGCAAATGAAAATGTTGAGTTCATTTTCTAGTAGAAATCTAGCTTAAGCAGCCTTGTAGAAATAACCCAGTTCATTTAACCCAGATGAGGTTGACTTGGAGAAAGACAGGGGAGAGGAGGGGAAAGGATATCGGGGAACAAAGGGAACATGGACTGATTCCAGAGAGACTTCATCACACGGGCTGTAGGTTGGTTCCTGCTCTTTGAAGCAATGTCTTTGGATCAGGAAGGCTTTTCCCCGTGGCCCCTCAAATCTGCCTCCCTGCCCCATTGCCCTGCCTCTGACCCCGACTCCCTCCCCTTGGATACGATGCTGTCAGTGTTTTTAGTCCTTCCCTTAATATTATTTTTTAAAGGTTGATATCCTGAATGAGTCTGCACCCTCCCAGCCTCTCCCCGGCTCGTTCTGCGGGGAAATCCTCCCTCTGTTGATAACATCGCATACCTGGTGGCCATCTGTGCGTGGACAGGACCCTCCCAAATTTAGCATTATGACTTCACTCCAGGACCGAGAGAAGATGAATTGTGGGGGAGAAGGGGCTTTCTTTGTCATCAGTAGCCAGAGGGGCCGGGAGAGCCGTGGAGAGACCTGGGACCGGCTTGGACGCTCTAAGCGGGGCTAGATGCGCTACGACAGAGTGTGGCGGTGTCCTGCCTCAACGCCGGCATCTCCAGAGCCACGGCAGAGCTGACTGCCCTTGCCCAGCTGTGCTCGGGACCTGAGCACATAAACAGCCACCTGGACCTCCTGCGGGAGGTGGCCCCGGCACAGCTGCCCCGGGAAAGCAGCGAGGGGTAGAAGGCAGACACCTCGAATCCAGGAGTCCCCTAGCCCAGCTTTCAGAGGATCTGAGGACCCCGCAGAACTCAGCAGGATTATTTATTTTTATTTAAATGACCCTCCAAATGCTCGTAGCTTTCCTTGCCTCCGCTCCCAGAGCCCAGCCAGGCGTCGCTGCTGCCTCAGAACCATTGCGGGGTCGCGTGTGTGTCGGGGGGGCCATCTTGCCGATTTAACACTGCTTTTTGTGTTGTTGTTGTTTTCCCCTCCTCCCTGCCTGCCTGCCCCTTCTCCCCCAGCGAGGACGGTGTCGTGGAGAGGTCCAGCCCCAAGTCTGAGATTGAGGTCATTTCTGAGCCACCTGAAGAAAAGGTGACAGCCAGAGCGGGGGCCAGCTGTCCCAGTGGGGGTCATGTAGCCGATATTTATCTTGCAAACATCAACAAGTAAGCTCTGCTTTTCATTTTCTGCTCCCCTGAATGACTTGCGACACCCCGCCTCACCCTCTGGCCTAACTGCCCTCTCCATCCCTGTGCTGCATCCCCCCACTTCCCGGCCCGACAGCTTGCATGTGCTCGTGGCTGCTCCAAGGTGGACAGGGCCAAGGAAACATCCACAGGCCTCGTCAGCAGGCCCAGGTCTCCGGCTAGCGGCCGTCACGCTAAGGACGGGTGTGCCCCTCTGTCCACGCAGCGTATGTCCGCTCAGACCTTCCTGGCCATCTGACTGCTGAAACTTTGGCCAAAGCTGTAGTCACTTCACGCAACTTGGTTTTGTACTGTTTCTCAGAGGTGCCTTCTCTTTTCCAATTCTGACTCAAATAATAATCTTTGATGTCTTCCTTGGCCCTTGTCTGTTCAAAGATCCGAAGTCTCGTGCATCTTCTACCAGGTTCACGTCACCCCAGATGGTTTATCTAGATATCACGTGTCTGTTTCTCCCTCATCCTGCATTCGCTCCCCTGGAGGAAAGGAGACCACTACCCCCACCAGCCCCCCCAAGGAAAGCTTTGTCCTGAGCTCTTTCGTCACTGTCTAACCCCCCAGCTCCCTTTTCTCTTGCCCTTTCACACCAGTAGAAATAATTTGCCATTTTTTTTCCCTATTGCTTTGGCCCTGTGTATTATCCTTCCCTGTTAGTCCCTTTGCAGATTCCCACTTCTGTCCAGCAGGCTCGTAACTGTGCCCCCCAGCTCTCACAGTGGCTGTTAGCAACATCCTGGGGTTTTAACTCCACCCACACCCGATCTGGCCGTCTAGAGGGATTCCACGCCTGTGTGCTGCTGCCTCCCCTAGAGACATTCAGGTTATTGGAGAACTAATCTCATCTCAAGGGGCCAGACACCAAGCCCCAAAGCCTACAGACCTCTTTCCGCCAGACCCTGAAACTTGGCCCAGTGCCAGCAGGATGACAAGCCCCAGGGCGCTCCCGATGAATATGGATTGGAGATGATGTACAGTTTTTATTCCCCTCTGGCTTTGGAGGAATGAAATGATTTGCACATTGAAAACCTGTTAACCGTAGCCTCTGGACACTGAAACTGGAAGGAGAATAAAAGATGCTTGTTGTTTTTAAACTGCACCAGGTCGCCCAGATCTCTTGGCTTTTTTCCAACCAGAGGGTAGCAGGGGGAGTGGTTGGGGCACATGTTTCTTTTCCATCTCTTTCACCCTCTACTTAGTAAAGTAGCTGATTCAGCTCACTTGGTCAGTGTAGTTACAATTTCAGTCAGATGGTAAGAAGCATCAAGGATTTAATTTATTTCCCTCCAGCATAGTGCCCTGTTGGGGGGGCCAGCTAGTACAAAGTTAACTGTGGGCTAATGACATTTTCTTCATTATTTACAAGTCTACGTTAATTATAAGCCTGTAATCATAAGGTTGTAAGCCTGTAATTAACCCAGAAACCAAGGCGAGGTTGGTGGAGAGAGAGTTAGCTAATTAGTCGGGTACATATTTTTAAGCCATCATATATTTGTTGCCATTTGTACAAAGGAATTGTAGACAGTAATACCTTGAATAGTCAAAAGAGGAACATCTGGTAGAAAGTCAAGGCGGTTCCCGTGAACTCCTTGGCTGGTGGTATCAGGATGGGGTCTTGGAGGACGTGGTCTGCCCAGACGCCAGCTGGTCCGTGGGTGAGCAGCCGCCCCCCGGGATGTCTTGCCCTTAGGACTACTCGGCCTTCGAGCCACACCTCCTGCCCCACACAGCTCTCCTCCCGAGCTCCTTCTCTCTCCTGAGTACCCTGGGTTCTCTCTCACCCCTGGACCTTCACATCTGCTGTCTCCTCACCTGGTCGACTCCTCTCCCTTTGAGACTCAGTCCGAAGATTTCTTTTTAGGAAAGCCTTTCTGACACCCCTGAATTCCTCAGGGCTGAGTTAGGTGCCCTTATTCTGTATTCCCGAGGCAGTCTCAGGACACAAGCTGCGCTTGGATCTCCCACCAGGCTGAGCTCCTTGAAACCAGGAACTCTGTCTTCCTCCCTCTATATCCCTGGGGCCGGGCCCACACCAGCCACTCCATAAATCTGCCTCCTTAGCAGTTTGGGCCTTGTAAGTCAGCCCTCTTCACAAGAAGGAAAAAGGAAATCAGCAAGGAGTTATTAGGGTGCAGCCTCTCAGTTCAATTCCACACGTTTACTGAGCGCCTCCTGTTGTGCCAGGTACGCGTGCCGCTTCTTCAGGGACGAATAAGGTGATCCCTGGCCTCAGAGCTCACAGTCGGGCAAGGTGAATACCACAGAGACAAGTCACTAAAAAGTGGTTCCGTAGATGCACTGAAGGAACAGAAGGGGAAGTGATCAAGTCTGCCTGCCCATGGGGGAGGGAGGGCAGGGAAGAATTTGCAGAGGAAGAAAAGTCATTTCAACTGGACCTTATAAGACTCTGCAAACATCCTTTATCCACTGGAGAGTGGCTGACCCCCAAGGCTAAAGCTGCTGAGCAGGCAGCCTCACGGAGTGGCTACTGTGTGCCAAATCCCGAACCGGGCCCCGGGCATGTATGATGAGGAAGACCTCCGCAGTGGCCCTGCCCCAAGGACCAGCTTATCTTCAGGTCCTACCCCTTCCCTTCTTCCGTCCCCAACTCCCACCTCAGCCTCAGTGGCCCTTAGTAGATTCAAGTTCAGAGCTGCCCGGCTGCCATCCCAAACCAGAAGTGTCATTGCCTCTTAGATTAGGTCCTATAGTATCTGATTCCAAGAGATAATGAAATTATTCAGCAGTGGGCAACACCCATATGAATAAGATTCTGCCATACCATTTCATCTGAGAGCTTTAGTGGTCTGAAACAGATCAGCTCAGAGCCAGGGTTCAGCCCAGTGCTGGGTGACTTAGGGTCACGTAGATGTATTTCCACCCTAGAAAATGCACAAACGTGGCCCAAACTCTGCAGCATTGCAGCCTCTTGAAAAATATTCTGTTCCATGTCTGCAGAATAAGCAACAACAGCCTCTTGCCAAAGCCCAAAATAATTAGTCTTGTCAGTGGACTAAGAAACATGCTAAAATTTGGAATAGTCAACTCTCCTCTTACCAGCAACTCCCTACCTCCTTGGTGATGGTGAGACTTTTTCTCCTACCTGGGGTCTGGGGCCTGCTTTCTGTTCAGAGCAGGTAACAGAGGGTACCTTTTCATGAATCTGTCTCCCATTAGAAACTTTTGCTTAATCAGACATTTTTCCTAACAGCACCTTACATCTTGAGAACTCAAAGCCCACGACCACCAAGTAAGTATCTATTTCTCCTTTGCCCAGGTCGGGGGTGGCAGGGAGACAAAGACATGGAGAAAGCAAGGGAAGTTGACATAGGAGAGGACATGCTCTGTGTCCTCTCCTTCCAGAAATCCCTGGGTGCCAACATCTGCCCCTCTCTCAGTAATCCTAGCTTCCTCGGAGCCAGGGCTCCCTGATCACACCGCCCTTTCTGTTTGTCATTGAAGGCAAAGGAAGCGGCCAGAATCTGGGAGCATCCGCAAAACATTTCGGAGCGACGGCCATGGGCTGAGCAGTTCCCTGACTGATTCCGCCTCCCCAGGGGTGGGGGCAAGCTGCCGCCCATCTTCCCAGCCCATCCTGAGCCAGAGTCTCCCCAAGGAAGGGCCAGATAAGTGTTCCATCAGTGGGCATGGGAGCCTCAACTCCATCAGCCGCCACTCATCCCTGAAGAACCGGCTGGACAGTCCACAGATCCGGAAGACGGTGACAGCAGGCAGGTCAAAAAGCTTCAATAACCACCGGCCCATGGACCCTGAGGTCATTGCACAGGTAACTGGGGGCTCTTGGACAAATAGCTACCACAAGCCTACACTTGTCACTGCTGCTTAGTGCAGCCCGTGCTCATTATGACGGCACTTGAAAGAGAACGGTGCTTTGTACATTATACACTGAGTTCAGGGACTGTTAGACAACTAGACCCGACAAGATGGCTTTCCAAGAAATTTGTTGATCCCTCTCTCCCCAAAAAGAACTTGAAGACAAAATAAAAGAAGGCAGGCTTCTTACTCATATATGGGCTATTTGTAAGCCCGTTGTAATTTTTAAAGCCAGTAGTTACAGATTGAGTGTTTCTGATAGAATCCATTCAGCCCAAGTTTTGAATCTTGAGACCCTGGTAGATTTCAGTGAAGCTGCCCGAGTGGTGAGGATCAGAGGTAGTTCTGGCCGCATTTTCATATCAATGTGCCATCCCCATCATCCCTGAGGCTAATCTCTGGTCCCTAGTGATAGATCAATGATCAATCAACAATCTGCTCCTGGTCTTGAAGGCCCCAAATTACTCTGCCACTGGGCACTCCGGTACCAGAAAGGTTTCCAGCCCAAGCCTCCAGAGGCAGTGGAGATGAGCTCCCTTGCTACAGGGTCTTCCTTCCATGTATGCATCACACTGACGAGTCTCTGTTTTCCATGAAATATTAGAGATCCAACCCCACCTCTAAAAATACGACTCTCGGGGCCACTCCAAGCAGTTCACTCAGACGTCTCTCCCAACTCTATAATTTTCATTAGACCAGGTAGGAACTAAGGACTCATCGTTGCCCTTTTATGTCTCAACTGAGTTGAGATTCTCCTCACCCCAACTTCCAGGGTAGAGGCTGGTGTGGCCTCTGTTGGCTTAATCGCGGTGCTCTGCTTAGGGATGGTGTACCTGGCAAGCACAGTATTAAGCTACGGGCCTGAGATGTCTTGCTTTGCTAGCCTTCTGTTTCTGTGCCTCTCCTTAAGCTCTTGGCTGCAATCTGCCTTGCACCACGGGAATCCTCCCAGCTCCCTCTTTGGCCAGGTGTTAGGAACGTCAGAATAGCTACATAACTGGGACAGACTCTGGCTGCAGAGCGGGACTGAGGAGGGAGATGGAGTTCTTTCTGCACAATTTTAAGGTTTGAGAACAACAGAGGGATGAGTGAAATTGAACCACTGTCAGCAGAAAGCATGGATTACCCTGTAGGGCAAAGAAGCCTTAACCAGGGGCCTTTGCTTGAAACATGCAGTCTTTCCATGTGAGTTTAATCCCAAGGGAGGAGTCCTGCGGTGGTCTGGGGGTGCTAGGCACAGTGTGTGGAGAGGTGGGGAGGGATCTGGGAGGTCTCCCTGGGAGGCAGCTGGCTGCATACAGAGGGTCTTTGGTTCTGCCTTGAGCTCCTGAGCTAGGACTGCTGTTTCCTAAGATCTGGAGTATTCCACTGTGAAACTCAAAGGAGATTCACCTATGTGGACTCTGGCTCCCCCTCCTGGTCACTCCTTGGTCCCCTCTCATGGTGATGGGTGGAAGGAAATGGCTTCATCAAGATGAACGCTGTGGATGGGGTGGAGCGGGGGCAGGGGTGGGGGGGTGTCCTGATGGATCCTCAGGGCCAGGGCTCTTGAACCTTCCCTCAGTCCTTGAGGAGGAAGGACTAACCCTCTTAACCTTTGGCCTTTAAAGTCCAAGATAACAAAGATCATACTTCATCTGTACCACTTTTTTTAAGAATTGTTTATTATGTACAGTTTCAAACAAAAGTAGAATATGAATCCCAAGAACTCATGACCAAACTCCTGGCCACTCTTAGTTCATCCACCTTTCCTGTCCCTGCTGGATTACATGTCATCTCATCCATAGATACATCTGTGCATGTGTCTAAAACCTGAGGGCTCTATTTAAAAAGCATCTCAACCACTCTGTCTAAAGGGGAAAAAAAAACCCTCATGAGAATGAAAGTCCTTTTGCCCCCCTTTCCTCCCATTCTGAACATCCATATGTTCAAAGATTTTGGCCAAATAAAATCATCTGGACATCTCCTTACAGTTGGTTTCTCCATGATTTGGCCCAAGTTGTTGAAATAGGACCCTGGGGGCTTCTCCCTACGTGAGCCTCACTCTCTCCTTTCTCCTGTCCGCAGGATATTGAGGCGACCATGAACTCTGCCCTGAACGAGCTGCGGGAGCTAGAACGGCAGAGCAGCGTCAAGCACACCCCGGACGTGGTTCTGGACACCTTGGAGCCCCTCAAGACCTCCCCCGTGGTGGCCCCCACATCGGAGCCCTCCAGCCCCCTGCACACTCAGCTCCTCAAGGACCCCGAGCCCACCTTCCAGCGTAGCGCCAGCACTGCTGGGGACATCGCCTGCGCCTTCCGGCCCGTCAAGTCTGTCAAGATGGCGGCCCCAGTCAAGCCGCCAGCCACACGGCCCAAGCCCACTGTCTTCCCCAAAACAAATGCCACTAGCCCCGGTGTCAACTCCTCTGCCTCCCCACAGCCCACTGACAAGTCTTGTACTGTCTGAGGGATGTAATTTAATTGGTCTAGACAAGGGGACTGGAGGGACTGACTGTTATTAAAATCTTCCTATTTAACTAGCTTGGGGACTTCAGTTGAAAATTAGGTTCTAAGTTGTTCTTGCAGGAATTAGCCTTCCCATCACCCAAAACCTTGAGAATGAAGCCCTCGTTATCGCCCAGCCCTCCCCCACCCTTCCCGCTACCCTCTGCTTCCCCCAGTTGTCGTAATCCAGCCAGCTACAGTACATACTGTTCTTAGGTTAGCCAGAGATAGGTTTTTTCCATTATCAGGTCACTGTGAAATCTGGCAAGGCAAGTCACAGGGCCGTGGGCTGAAGTCTCAGTCCCCTCAGACACAGGGGATGCCTAACCAGATGGTTGGCTGCTGACGGCCAGCTCTCAGTGGCATCTTGTTTTGGGTACTGAATATAGAGAATCATATACAGTTCATTCTCTGTTTTACACACACACACACACACACACACACACACACACACACACACAAGTTTTTCTAGTCTCTGGCATGTGTAGCCTCTCCTGGTCCTAGATAGACCGGTCTCTTTGTAAGCTATTGTGGCAGTTCACACAGGAGCCACCAGGGGTCTCTGTTTCCGTTACAAATCTCAACTCTGTCTGGGCCAGAGAACCTAGCCTTTGAAATCTCTCCACCGTGTGAAATTTAGCAGGATGGGACTCAATCCTGTAAACTGTTTGGGGTTGGGGGCTTTCTCTCTGTCTTCTTTCTATTGGTGTGAATTGATCATTGGTGTTTGCTTTTGCTCTCCTCCATTCTCTAGAACTACAACCCAATCTTCTTACAGAACTTCTAAAGTTTTTCTGAATGTATAGACGTTTCTCGGGTTCCTATCTTTGTCTCTGATGGACCATTTTCCATTTAAGACATTTTCCTGTATAAGACAGTTTTATAGTTGGTTGCTTTTAGGGTAAAGAAGCTTAAGACAGTTTTATTGTGTTTTTGGCAGGTTTGGAAAAGGTAAGAAATGGGTCCTTCCTCCCACTTTTTTGGGTACTTAAGACATAAAATTCATTATCCTATTAAAAATTAAATTCAGCTTTGCTAGTCCTAAAATTGTTCCCAAATGAAAATGTATTCTAAGTTTATCCCCTAGTTGGGTTATTCTACAAGGCCTCTCTTCAGGGACCAGCGGGGGCTTAGGGAGCCCTAGTTAGATTAAAGAGAGACATTGCTCCTTAAAACTGGTCTTCATTTATCCAGACAAGGACAACTAAGAGAACTCTTCGCCCCACAGGCTTTAAGGTCTTTCCAAGGCCCGAATCTAAGAAAATCAAAAATTGGATGCTGAATATTTTGGCCTTCCTTTGGCTGTTTTTCTGGTTCACCTCCAAAAAGCAAAAATAAAACCCTTGTCTGCTTTAATTTGCTTTCCAAATCTGGTGCCCATGGTCCCAGCTCCCCTAACATCATGCTATCCCAGGAGGACCAGGGCTGGGGGCAGTCAAACCCCAGGCTCATGAGTCTCAGACAACTACTTGAGTTAAAGCTGAAACTCATTCCTCTTCTCTGTTTTCTGGTTAAAGCTGTGCTTTTTGCCTTATTTTCCACAGTTTAGGAGAGATAACGGGTTGCCATTCAGATAGGAAAATCTGAATTTTCTTATCTTTGACCCAGAAAATCCTCTTCAGACCAACATTTTGAAGTTGGTAGTTGGCTCTATGGAAAGCGGTAGGATTTTCCTCCTTTTGTGTGAAGGAAAAGAGAAGCTTTGCAGGAAGTTGTTAGTTAGGAAAGTAACCTGCAACACCAGGAAAACCATACCAAGAGCCAGGAGGGAGAGATGAAGAACTCCTTCAGTGCGTGTGTCAACCTGTGAGAGGCAACCCACAGTCCTCCGCATTCTTGGCTTTTGTTGCTCTGTTTAGTGGCCTGTCCTTGTCTGTCACCTGGACTTACACAGGTCCTGAGCCAATAGGGGCCTTTCATACCCAAGGATCTGCTTCCTTGCTGGAAATGAAACCCTACCCTTCACTTGACATTCCTTTTGATCCAACTGGTCAAAATTGGTGCCCATACCTGCCCTTTTCCTCTTTTTCCGGCACACCCTTCTCTAAGAAAGGAAAGGCAAAGCTCCTTAATGACAACACCTTGGGCCTGTTCTGTTGCTCCTGCCTTGTTTCTCTTTCAGCCCAGTACATGACTTGCATTCACCATCCCCTCGGTCAGTGTCCATCTGCTGATTTGCATCATGAACTGGACAGTGTGTGAGAGGTCACCTGCTACCCCCGCTCTGGGAGCCGAGTTGTCTTCCCCTCTCTGGTGCTCCTGACACCTGTGAGATGGTCCTGTCCAGAGGACTAGGAACCCTAGGAGGAGAGTCCTTCTCGGCAGAGCTCATTGCAATCAACTGGAATCGAGGTTGCACACTGTGATTTTTACACCGAAAAGCCAAACGGAGCTGGCCACCCAGGGCCTAGGGAGACCAGTCTTCCTCAGATATGCTTCCTAAACCAGCATGATGCTTCGAAGAACCCCAATCTGCCCCTGGCGCCATGGATCCTTTTCCCGGTGTGGACTCTGATGGTCAGTCTTTGGGAAGCAGAGGTGGGGCGGGGCTACCAGCATCCCAATTTGGAAAAGAGGAGTTTGCAGCCAGCAGCCTGTAAACTGGAAACACTGGTCTCAGCCAACCTCCTCAGGGTGCCCTGGTTTCTCCCCAAAGAGATGAGGAGAGATGATGCCAGCAACAGGATGAACAGACCACTGGAAGGGCTGGTGTATATGTACTTCACGTTCAGAAGAGAAGTTAGGTCTTCCAGGGAATTGCAATGTTGTGGCGTCTGACTTGTATGTCACGTTTGTGTAAAATGGTATATTCTTTAAAATAGTGTTGATAACTGGAATATTGTATGTATGCTTGGAGATGCTTTGTGTGAACCTAAGACTGTCACTCAACAGATGTTGGATTGGGGAAAATCCAAAGCACAACTTCGAAATAAAATACGTTTTTAGGTTTCGATGCTGCAGTTTATATCCCTTCTCCACTCCCTGAAATCTCCAATCCAGGAGTCCCGCTTCCCAGGAGGGATTTTGATTCGTCTGTGGTTACGGAGCCCTGCCTGGCAACAGAAGGAGAGTTGGGGTGACCTCAGGAGCCAACCATCTTCTCCCTCCCCCAGCAAGACACAGCAGAGGTGCATTTAGAATGTGGATTTTTTTCCCCCCCAGCATTTTCACTTAGCCCATGTGTGGAACCTAAGAGATTGTGTAGCAAGTCTTCCCGCTCACCATTGGGCAGTCTGTTGCCATGAGAACCATTTCCTCCCCAGAATCCACCTCCCCTGTTTTCAGTGAGGACTGTTCTCATTTCTGTCACTAGTCAGATTTCCCCATTTGCAGGAGTGGAGCCTGTGCAGTTGCTTGGAAGCTTTGTCAGCCACAACTGAGGGTGACTGAAGGTTTTATTTCTTCCACAACCAAAGCCCTGGGTCCGTTCTGCCCTTGGCAGCCCCCTGCCTCTGGAAGCAGAGCTTACCCGTGTGTTTGTGCTGTGGGTGTTGAGTACAGGGGTGGGGTGGGAGCATACTGAGAATGCTTTCTCTCCCTTAGATTTTGATTCTAGCAGATCATATATTCGAGGGTGAAGTTATTCAAAGGTGATCGTTTGAAATGCATCCTGGAGCCCCTAGGGCCCACACTTAGGTTTCATGGGCTTATTCTAATACCAGAGGCCCCTGGGGTGGATCAAATCTCTCATACCCAATGTTCAGTGGTAATACAAGGAATCCTACCCCAGACACGTTACATCCTCTCCTTAGGTTTGCCATTGCCATCTGTTATTTGTATATTTTTTATTCCACTTTCTCATGCCCTTCTAATGTGTCATCTTTTCTCCCTCCCTCACTTTATGGTAGAGCTCCAGCTTGATCTTCTCTCGCTGGTCCCTTGGTCTTAGCTAAGTCAAAGCTGAGGCTTTTCTGCCACCCTGTGCGGTGGAACGTAGGTGACGAGCTGTGAGATGGAGCTAGTGCTTAAGCTGTGAGTAGAGGACCCCAGATCCTTTTCAGAGAGTCCTAAGGCAAAGGCGGGCTATCCTTTTGGGGTACTCTTAACTCATCTCATATATTCTGATGGGAGCTTGATGGAAACCAGTGACAATGAACACAGTCAAAACAGACCCATTCAATCCAGATAGAAACCAAAAAAGGAGACCAGGTGGGTCTGAATTTAGGAAACGGTCTTTATGATGATCTAACCTAAATGTTTTTATCCATAGGCATATGAAGCTTCCTTTTACTCAGGAGTTAGAAACCCTGGCATATTACATATGCCAAAGACTCATTCGTTAGTCAGTTAAGCCTGACCGTGTGCCAAACACTGTCATATAGTATTGAACAGAGGAACAGATAATGGAGCTTTCTGGTTTCAGGGAGAACAGATGAATAAGCAAAATAAGTGTTACTCTAAAAATGAAACGATATAATAAGATAGTGAGTGCCTGTGGGAAGAAGTAGTACAGTTAGTCAAGAATTCTGCTTGGCCTGGTAAAGTTGAGATGACTATTAGACATCCAAGTGGAGATATCAAGTAAAGTCTTGGATAAATGAATATGGAGTTTTAGGGACAAATTTAGGAGCTATTGCATTATAGATGTATTCAAACCATGAGATCCCCAGGAAGAATATACAAATGGAAAAAAAGAGAAGGTCCCAATAATTCGAAATCTAGAGGAGAAGAAGAAGCCAGCAAAGAGGGCAGATGGAGCGAGTGACAGAAGTAGGTGTCTGGGAGAGTCACAGAAACCCGGAGAAGGAAATGTTTCAACAACGAGGATCGGCTGGCAGATGCCCGTGGGGTAAGATGAGGCCAGTGAAGAAAGGTCACCCTTGTCAATAGCACTTGCCGCACAGGGGAAATGAGCTGATTGGAGTGAGTTGGGCAGCACGTGGGTAGGGGGAGTCGAACTCCTGGCAGCTCATTCAAAGGCTTTGCTTTGCATCGAAAGGGGTCAAGGGCCCAGGTTTCTCTTTTTACAATGGACAATGTTGAGGCGTGTTTGCTCAAGGGCAGGACCCAGTAGAATGAGGGTGAAATCACAGAGCACAGATGCAAGGGCCAGCAAGGGCCAGAGAAGAGGCGCTTCCTCACTTCCTCCATCTCAGGGGAGGGAAGGCAGGCAGTGGATGTGGGGTGAGAAGATGAGGGAGTTCCCTCTTGATCGCTTCTTTTATTTCAGCGGAATTGATTGCAAATCCTTTAGCTGAGAGCGTGGGAGGAAATGGTGAGTAGAAGGTCTGAAGGGTTAAGAGAATGAGTGAAATACTCACTTTTCCATACCAAGAAAGACAGTACACAGTGGCCTGGTGCTGCACCCACTGCATCTTTTCCCACTGCCTGGGGGTGGTGCCAGGTCTGGCTGCAGGGTTTGTCCCTCCTTCTGTACTCAAAGCTCCTGGCCAGACCTGACCTATGAAGGGGACAAGGAGCAGGGCTCCAAGACCTCATCACTCAGCCCTTCCAAAATGCCCGGGCACGCTGAGTACACACTGCCCACCTCTTCCACACACCCACCGGCCCTTGTCCTTCTTTCCCCTCTTCTTTAAGGCACTGGACAGGTGAGGCAGCTCTGACAAACAGGCTCAAGCCATGTAGGGGCAGAAAAGGCACCTAGTATTTATTCAGGACCTACTGGGTAGCAGGCACTGCATCTCATTTTGGTTTTGCACCAAGTCAATGAGAAAGGTTGAGTGACTTTCTCAAGTCAAGACTCAGACCTCTGACTGTAAAGCCCTGCCCTTCCTATGACACCACTTGGCCTCCCTCTGGAGAAGGCAGATGTGAGCTTTCTCCCTGAGAGCTGCCATCAAAGACCGCCCCCCATCCCACCCCATGCCTCTGGTCCTAGTACTACCTCTGAATTGCCACTTCTATTTCTATGACTCCTCAGAGCCACTCAGGAAAATGTGGTGAGGCCTCTTATAGGCGTCCTCTTCCCCTCAGGAGCCTGCCAGGCTCCTGTACCTCCTCAGATGAAACAACGGGCATGCTGCCCAGCTCGGGCCAGCAGCTCAAAACCATAGGCAGGACATTCATTCATTTTGTCCACACAGAGGATGTGACCTCACAGAGGATGCCCAGCAAAACTTGGTCTGTCACCACACACCAGCTCACCGCCCACCTCGTACTTCTGTGCCTCTGCCTGTGTTCCCACGGCCTGGAATGCCATACCTCCGACCCCCTCTTCTCTGCCCAATTCCCCTCCCTCCAAAGGCTGGTTGAGTATCTTTTCTTCTTGCAAGCCCTTCTTGGTCATCAGCTGCCCCTCCACGCTGCAGTCCCCCTCTACCAGTCTCACAGAATCACTCCCTGCTGAAGTATATCTCATAGCATTCACCATGCTGTCCTGAACCCCGGCTTTCTGGCGGAGGGGGTGACTGGGTCTCCCCTTTGTGTCCTTGGCACACAGTGCCTGCTTCCTAGGAGATGCTGGACACACAGTCATTGCACTTCAGGGTGCTTAAGACGCTGGGAAAGAGAGCGGGCTTGATGCAGAGAGAGCAGAGTAGGGATGCTGGTGAGGACCAGGTAGGTTCGTCGGGGGGGGGAAACGAGGAGAGCTTTAGCCATAGGCTGGGTTAATGTCGCACATCCCAGTGGCTCAAAACAACAAAGGTTCATTTCTCACCAAAGCTACACGTCCCTTGTGGGCCAGCAGGGGGGCTCTGCTCTGTGGTCACTCGGGGACCCAGACTGAGAGGGCAGTCATCACATCTAACAGAATCACACTGTCACAGGGGCTGGGGGCGAGCAGGGTGTCTTGCCTTAGCAATTAAATGCTTTTGGTTAAGAAATCACATGGCCCCGCCTAATCAGAGGGTGTCAAGGAAATGGAATTCTACTGTATGCCAGGCAGGGGGAAAGCTGGGAATCCTGGGTGAAGAACAGGAGGTCTAAGGGACGTTTCTCCCAGTCCTGCTGTCAGAGACGGCAGGGCAGCACCTCCGGGTTGCACCCAGCAGCTCTGGCTGCTTGCAGGGAGGGGGGTGGGCATCAGTAAGTGTATCTATGTGAGCACAAGGCAGTTCTCAAATGGGCTCCCTGTTCTGGTGTCACTGTACTAGGGGTGGGGCTGCCAGAGGAAACCACCAGGTGTGGCCATGGGGAAGTCCCTCCAGCTTTCTATTGAAACATGGAATTTCCTGGCTTTAACCATTTCTTATCCAACTGCCATCTTGGAGCTGACCAGAGCCAGGCAGACCTCTTCAGCCTCCTAGGGAACTTGGTTTGGGGCACTGAGTCCTGAATGGGCAGTTGGCACACCTGGGTTCCAGCCCCAGCAGTCTCTGAAGATCATAGGCAAATTACTGAAGGTGTATGAGCCTCAGTGCCTTCTGTAAAGCGCTTTCCAGTTGCCCATGCATTTCCAAATATACTGTCCCATGTCACTCACACAGCCAATGGTGTCATGTTACCATTCTCATGCCTTGGGTGAGAAGATTGTCTGGCAGGGGTCATATGCTGTGCTCAAAGGTCATACTGGAGGACAGTGCTTGCTCTTGGACCTCTGCAGGCTCACTGGGAAGATGAGTCAGATCCAACTTCTAGAAGTGGCTGGTCATAGGTCCTGGACCTGCCCTGGACCCCTGGGTGTGGGAAGTTTGTTTTCCCAGGCAGCTCTCCACTTGGTTAACTGGCCCAACCTGCTCTGTAGGGGCTGAGTCTGAACTTCCGTGCTCCAGTGAACCACGGGAGGTACAGAAATAGCATCCAGTGGCCCACCACAGCCACTCAGCCTCAGTGCCCGGCCTCTTTGTGGCTCAGACTCTGGTCCTGTTGCCTCCACTTGGGAACCCAGAGCATCCTCTTTCTCCTTCCTGCCGGGGGTGGTGGCGGCAGCCCAGCTGCCTCTGTCTCTTTAAGAGAGAGAAAGAACGAAATCAGGAAGTGTGAGAGAACTGAGAGCCGGCGGCGGCAGGGAGCTGAGCTGAGTGTCGGCCTCTGCTCCCAGCTCCCCCAGCTCCCAGGGTGGCACGCGGCCACTTCAGCTGGCCCGTCTTCGGGTTCCCAGGGCCCGTGGCCACCAGGATGCCATGGGTGCTGCCCATGAATGACAACAAGCCCTGAAAGCTCTGGGGGCGCCACGCAGTCCCACAAGCCTGCATGCCCCACAGCCGAGATGGGGTGAGTCCATGGGAGGGAGGGCGCTGAATGGGGAAGCCGGGGCGCCAGGCAGCTGCAGGACAGCGCTTAGCAGAGCGCCGGGGTGCTGGCCTGTCGGCAGCTGCTCTCCCCGGCCCACGTCCCCGCCCTGTATCTCTCTGCGGCTGCTGCTCCTCCCCCCCCCCACCCCCAGCGGCGCCCTGTGCGCCATCTCAGGTGGGCACCCTTGCCAAGGACTGCTTGGAGGCCCGTGAGAGGCCAGGAAGGAGTGGCGTAGAGGAGAGCTGCAGCCCACCTACGATGCTCCCTTCCCGGGCTCTGCTCCCCAGCACCTGAAGCCAGCCTTCAGCTCTGCCTCTGTACTATTCTTCTGCCTGGGTGCTGGCGCCTGCCCTCACCTCTCCTGGGGTCCTTCTCACTGGTCCAGGTCCTGGGGGTGGGAGTGGCGAGGAGAGTCTCCTGGAGCTGGGGAATTGGGCTGGAAACCCCCAGCTCTGTGGGGGAGGGTGACAAACAGGAAAGGGTTAAAGGGCTGGGGCCAGCGGCCTTTGACGGAGGCTGGGAGGCTGAGAATCAAACGGCGCCCAGGGGTGCCTCTCATCCGCCCTCCTCTTTCCGGTGTAGCTCAGCTCCTGGACTTGCCACAGACAGAAAACATAACACACACTTGCTGGGGAGAGTCTTTGCCTGATCGGGGGCTGCGCAGAGCACCGGGTAAGTGCTTTTAGCTACTGTAGAGCCTGGAAGGGGAGGAAGGTGGGTGGGGCGACGGGCTCCCGGCTCCCATCCATCCAACCGCTGCTGTAGGATAGTGAGCCCTTCTGTGCACCAGCTGCTGGGCTGGGAGGCACAGAGCACGCAGACCCGACCAGATGTGCTGCCCATCAGCTCCTAAGCATAGCCCTGGCAGGGCCAGGAGCAGAGCCCAGGGCATGCCAGCCTGTCTAAGTTGTGCCCTCTCTGCCACACTGCCCATTCCTCAGACCTTCGGCTGTGCTCTGCCCCAGCACCAGCCCTGGGGAGGATTTTGAAGGGGGTGAAATCTCCCCTGGCTGGGCCCTTGGCCTTGATTTCAGGATGCTCTACCTGGTTTCGCAGCCCCAGGCCCGCGGGCTGATTCCTCCTCAGCCTCGGAGGGGAAAATCTCACCAACTCATTCCTGCTAAGCTATTACATTGTCTTCAGAAAGACTCTCAGCCCCTCAGCTGCTTCTATAAAATGCAAACACTAATACATCTTCTGAAACTGGAATTGACCTCTGATCTCTCGAAGTGGCCTCTGGCTCAAAGAACTGACCTTCTCAGGATTTCCATTAACAAAAAACAAACAAAAAAAGATTACAGAGAGAAGGCTCAAAGCTAAGGAATGGTGGGATTCCAGGCATGGCGACCCGAGGATTGACAACCTTTCAGATGATAGAAGAGGAAGCAGCCCTGTCTAGTTCAGCCTCATCTGAGAGTATTTAAGGGGTGGTGGCCCTTCTTATGCTCCTCCCAGTCATCCCATAAAGACCAGCCACGGCCCTATTCTTCACAGAAGCACCGAATTTAACTTCTGAGGCTACACTCTCTGGAGCCAACTGCTTGAGAGGGACTGGCCTTTGGAGAGAAGAGGATGAGGGCAAAGATGGGGAACAGAGTTGTAGAGCGGTTTCAGATCCTCCCGCAGGCTCCTGAGCTTTTCGACTTGATGGCCTCCTGCCTCTCCCACCCCCTCCACACACACTCACACTCATAAGTACGCACATTCGTGCTCACTCACACACACTCACACTCACACACACGCTCCCTCCACAGCAGCGCTTTCTTCTCCTGAGCAGCTCTGACCTGGCCACGTTAGCTGACAGCAGCAGGAAGTGGTGGGCCCAGGCGAGCAGTGGGGAGGGGCTCCAGGCTCGTGTTGCAATCCTGGAGATTTGTGGTGATGTAGTTGACACTGTCTGACCTGGGGCTCTTCGTTCAAGCACTATTTCTGCTTCCTGGGACAATCCCAGGCCTGGATGCCAAAATCCCCAGAACTCACAGTGCCTGGGAGAAGTGACAGGGAAAAGTGTTTGTCTCCGCAGAATGGTCTGTCTGGGGAGGGCGTTGACAGGGACCTGGGGAGTCGGGACAGGTAGAATGCCCTGCGGTGGGACAGGCCCCAGCTGTGGGCTGAGGGCCCAGTGGCTGTGCTTCTTTTTGGAGAAGTTACTTAACCTTTCTGTGCTTCACACTTCCCCTGCCCCCTTGCCTCTGGAATGGCCACATGGAGCCCTTCACGGGGTGGTCTTGGGCAGAGCTACTTGTCGGGTCACCAGTGTCCACCCCAGGTCAGGGGTGGAATCCTAGACCCCGGTATGTTCTTTTTCTGCGCAGAAGGTGGCCGGCCAGCTGGGAGCAGGAGATGCAGAGCACCGTCAATTACCTGTGGCACACGGATGACCTGCTGGGGCAGGGGGCCACTGCCAGTGTGTACAAGGCCCGAAACAAGGTAGGATGCAGCCCAGCCCACCCCGGCCCCCTCACTGCCAGGAAGTCGGCCCCCAGTGGGCATGAAGGGTGGTGTGCAGGGTTCTCTGACTGTGTTCTGCACCCTCTGAAGTGGAGCAGAGGTGTGGGGAACTGAAGAGGGCTCCTTGGGATGAAGCTTCTGTCAGGCATGTTTGGGGGCTGGAGAGAAAGGGATGAAGACACAAGCCAACATCCAAGGGAGGTGGCAGCAAATCTAGGAAGAGCAGAGGTGGGAAGTGGGACTCGTTTGGATTTATCCTGCCTTTATTCTGATTGAGAGCTGTACTGAATACGAGACACACTGCACTATCTTGTACTTAAGAGCTGAAGCCAGACAGAACGTTGCTGCTAAGGCCAGGCAGTAGCTGCCACTGTAGTTACTGTCAATAGCAATAGCAGCAGTAACAACAAACCGTCCCCTGCAGGGTATCAGGTGTGCCAAGCTCCTGTCATCTCCCAGTGCCGCAGGACGGGCTGTGTACCCTCTGAGGAGGGGAAGGAGCTGAGGGGGCGGAGCCCCCATCCCCAACCAGGCTGCCTTCGCTCGTCCCTGGGGTTAGGCTGGCGGGAGCGGCCAAACGGAGGCCTGGGAGGGGGTGCGCTCCCAGGGCAGGGGTACCATTTATGTTATCCCCCATGGCAGAAATCCGGGGAGCTGGTTGCTGTGAAGGTCTTCAACACGGCCAGCTACCTGCGACCCCGCGAGGTGCAGGTGAGGGAGTTTGAGGTCCTGCGGAAGCTGAACCATCAGAACATCATCAAGCTCTTTGCGGTGGAGGAGATGGTGGGTCCAGTGCTTGGTCAGAGGAAGACGGTCTTGTCCTCGACTCTGACAGGCTGGGGAGGGTCAGGTCACATAATAATAGAGGCTTGGGCACATGTTCATCAGCAGGTCGGCCAGCAGGTTGGCCAGAGAGGAGTAAAGGGTGTCAGGGGCCTGGGGGCAGTGCCTGGGAAGGTAAGGATGGGGAGTGAGGCCTAATCAAAGAAGGCTTCCTGAAAAAGGTGACCTTGGGCTCAGTTTGAGGCCAAAGGAAGGAAGGCCAGCTAGAAGCGGAGACCTAGAGAATGGGGGCTTTGGGCTCTAGGGTGAGCCACCCCGTCTTGAGGAAGGGGAGAAGAAGCGCCCTCCTCCCCAAGCCTCCCTCTGTCCCCTACAGGGGGGCAGCCGGCAGAAGGTGCTGGTGATGGAGTACTGCGCCAGCGGGAGCCTGATGAGTGTGCTGGAGGGCCCTGAGAACGCCTTTGGGCTGCCCGAGGACGAGTTCCTGGTGGTGCTGCGCTGTGTGGGTAAGCCCCTCCCTGACTCCCACCGGGGACCCCCTCCCCACCTCAGGCCAGCCGCAGACCCAGCCCTCAGCAGCAGGTGAAGTCCCAGAGGGGTACGGCATTTCTGGAACAAGTATCCAAACTCAGTAGAGCACTGGAAGCTAAGAGGCTCCCCATTCACAGACCTGGGACAGATGCTAATGAACAGACAGAACCCAAGGGTCTGATTCCTGCTAGTCAGCAGTTTAAAACTCCAATTTCAGAATAAAATTTAAAATAGTTTGTACACCAATGTTCATAACAGCATTATTCACAATAGCCATGAGGCAAAAACAACCCAAATGTCACAGACAGATGAATGGATAAACAAAATATGGGATATACGTACGATGGGATGCTAGTCAGCCTTAGAAAGGACACATGGATGAGCCTGGAAGACATTGTGCTGAGTGAAAAAAGCCAGCCACACAAGGACAACTACTCTGTGATTCCTTTTACCTGAGGGACCTAGAGAGGTCAGATCCACAGAGACAGAAAGTAGAATGTGATTGCCAGAGGCTGGGGTGGGGGGATGGAGAGTGAATGTTTAATAGGTGGAATTTCTGTTTGGGAAGTTGACAAAGTTCTGGAGGTGGATGGTGGTGATGGTAGCACAACAATGTCAGTGTATTTAATGCCCCTGATGTGTACACTTAAATATGGTTAAAATGTAAATTTTATGTTAGGTATATTTTACCGCAATTAAAACCAATAATAATAATTTTAAAAAAATGATAGGGAGGAGAGTGCCCTCCTCTGGGAGACAGAGCCGCCATCCCTCTCAGTTTCTTAGGGAACCCCAATGGGACCTCGACACCCCACATCCTTGGGACCCCCATCCTTTGCTCTGTGCCTGTCTCTGTTCTCCTGCTGCTCCTGTGGCCCCGTTGGCCCATGAGTTGCCACTCTCTGTCTATGTGGATCCTTCCCCTGAGATGAGCCTTGACACTGGGCTGTTCCTGGCCAGAGCCACTAGCAGCCTTCCCTCTGTCCCAGTGGCCGGCATGAACCACCTGCGGGAAAACGGCATCGTCCACCGAGACATCAAGCCGGGGAACATCATGCGCCTGGTCGGGGAGGAGGGGCAGAGCATCTACAAGCTGACGGACTTCGGGGCAGCCCGGGAGCTGGATGACGACGAGAAGTTCGTCTCGGTCTACGGCACCGAGGAGTACCTGGTGAGCGGGCGTGGGGGACCCGCTGCCCGAGCGGAGGGCTTCCCCGGCAGCTGGCTGCCCCTCACCTTGTGACTCTCAGTGCCCCTCTGAGGGGCTCTGTCCAATCTCCCTGTGTCCAGCAGGGTTATCTCTCACCCCCTATCCCCAACCAGAACAATGTGTTCTGTTCTCTAAGGCCGAAAAGGCAATGCTGCAGCCTGCCCAGGCCTCCCCTGTTCAGTTAAGTCCTTGATAGGATCCTCCTGGAGGATGGAACCCTGCTGGTCACCACTTCCCCCAGGGCAGAGGCTGGGGTTTGGGGGAGGGGTGCTTTGGATAAGCACATGCCACACCCATTTTTGAGATGACAAAGGAGATGCATTCTGACGGTTCTGTTTTCTCCTGAAGGTGGGAGAAGGAGGTCTGAATGGGGTGCGCTCAGGCCCTTGCCCCCTTCCCCCTCCATGACAGCTCTCTGGTTCCCCCTCCTGCAGCATCCTGATATGTATGAGCGGGCGGTGCTTCGCAAGCCCCAACAGAAAGCTTTTGGGGTGGCCGTGGATCTCTGGAGCATTGGGGTGACCCTGTACCATGCGGCCACTGGCAGCTTGCCCTTCGTCCCCTTTGGAGGGCCCCGGCGCAACAAGGAGATCATGTACGGTGGGCCACCGGGCAGGGGGCAAAGGGGCGGACCCTGGGCCTTCCCTTCTGGTCCCTGCTGTGCCCCCTATTCTGCCTCTGACTCCGTGGTCCTCCTGGTCTGCCCCACACACAGGCTTCTTTTAGATCCTTGGATATCAGTCCATCAAACAAGAGGCTGAGCCCTGTCCCTTTCTGATGGGAGAACTTAGTTCAGGGCTTCCCTTGAGCACCCCCCTCCGTTTGTGGCTCACCACATCTCAGCTGAGGCTCCCAGAGCGACTTGGCCAAGGTTGCAGAGCCTGCCAGGGGCAAAGGGGAAGGGCAAGGACCTAGCCTCCTGATCCCAGGTCCCAGGTCCCTCATGCTTTTCTGCTGTCTGATACAGAAGTAGCTGGAGACCGTGGCTGCTCCCACTGAGGGCACCACCCAGAGCAAAAGAGATTTAAAGTGGATTTGCAGGAAGGTCAATGCCCCTTCAGCTCAGGGGTCAAGCTGTGACTTGGATGGGGGCTGTCAGGGTAGCTGGACTTTGGAGGGAGGGGAGGTTGGAATAGTGAGGTGGAGGGGAGGCTACGGGGGCCAAGCACGGTGCAGGCGCAGGTGTGGAGGCAGGTGGGCACGGATGTGTGGTGAGGGTGCAGAGGAAACGGACAGAGGAGAGAGTGGAGAACTTGACTGAGGAGCATCAGGACAGCGAGCCAGACTCACAGGTTCCATTCTCAGGGTGCCTCGGAGCAGCTGGGTGACTTGCCCCAGTGCTCTGAGCCCTCCGGGCTGAGTCCATCATCCCTTGAAGTGTTATGGCCTAGGGGCTCCTGCTGACTTGGTCCTGTCTCCCGCAGGTACCGGATCACCACGGAGAAGCCAGCCGGGGCCATTGCAGGCACTCAGAGGCTGGAGAACGGGCCCCTGGAGTGGAGCTACACCCTCCCCATCACCTGCCAGCTGTCCATGTGAGCGGGACCCTGTGGGAGGGGCAGACACAGACGCAAGTCTGGGCCGATGTCCTTCTCTCAGCTGAGGCCTGGCCCGGCGGAGCACCCTGTGTGCTGGCAGCTCGGGTACACCACTCTCCCTTTCTAGCCCCAGTTTTTCCATCTGGATGCTGGAAGACCCTTCCAGCTCTTCCTCTCCATCCCACCCTGCCCCAGCCCCTTGGCCCTGGCTCTTCAGGACATTCTCATGGAAGGCCCCTATTACCTACTTGAGGAGGCCAACTCTGGGCCCCGGCCCCTGACAGTCTCCATGTCCCGGGGGGCAGGGGGCTGCAGAGCCAGCTGGTGCCCATCCTGGCCAACATCCTGGAGGTGGAGCAGGCCAAGTGCTGGGGCTTCGACCAGTTCTTTGCGGAGACCAGTGACATCCTGCAGCGAGTTGTCGTCCACGTCTTCTCCTTGCCGCAGGCCGTCGTGCACCACGTCTACATCCACGCGCACAACACGTGAGTGGGCGCGAGCGAGGGCGGCGCGAGCCTTCTCTCCCCAAGCACAGGGGCGTGTCCTGGGCAGTGCTCTGTGGGCAGTTTAGATTTGGAAGCTTCTGGGTCCAATCTTAGTTTGGAAAAATACTAGTTCCACCAAGTTAAAGTTAAACAGGCCTCCTTGTTGCTGGACTTGAGAGATTCAGCAAACTTTATAAAGCTGATGCATTATAAGTCTCCTGAGGGTGTGTGTGTGTGTGTGTGTGTGTGTGTGTGTGTGTGTGTGTGTGTGTGTGTGTGTGCTGGCAGTGCATTTCCCCAGTGTATTACTCATGGAACCCTGTATTTCTGGAGCATGCTATGGGACTAGGTGAGTTTTAATGGAAGTGTGGCAGGAAGAGATGTGAAGGCTTCTTGAGTTCTGTCCCCACTTTGTCTGCATCCACTATAAGACATGAGCTCTGTCCTTCATCTCCCCGCCCTAGAGAAAAAAATCACCCAGTCCCTCCCTCTGAAAAGCAGAACCCAAAGTCTTAGCTGGGCTTTGGGTCACCCTGACCCCGTATCCTGCCTGCTGACATGCCCTCCCCTCCCCCTCTCCTCTCTCTGCCTCTGGTGTGTCTAGGATAGCCATCTTTCTGGAGGCCGTGTACAAGCAGACCAACGTGGCCCCCCAGCACCAGGAGTACCTCTTTGAGGGTCACCTCTGTGTCCTCGAGCCCAGCCTCTCAGCACAGCACATCGCCCACACGACAGCAAGCAGCCCCCTGACCCTGTTCAGCATGGTCAGCGAGACCCCCAAGGGGCTGGCCTTCAGGGACCGTGAGTAGGGCCACCCAGGCTGGATCTTTTCTCCTCCTCACATTCTCTTCCAAGGGGCAGGGGTTTATAATCCAAGATACTGATTCATTTTCTTGTGGGTGTTTCTTTGGGTCCCCAGTGTGTAGAAGGCAGATCTGGGTTCTAATTCTGCGTATGCCTCTGAAATGCCATGTGACTCGGGCTAGTGGCCTGCCCGACCTGCTTCACAGCGTCCAAAGATTTGGGAAAGAAACTCCAATGGAAACAGGGAGATGTGGGTTTAATGTGGTCTCCACAGTCTGTGATTGGTGGGGAAGCCTCCAATAGTTTGGTTTGGAGGAAGCAGGAGCCTAAGCTGCTGGAGAGAAGAGAAGGTGGTCAGGGGTCCAGAGTTTTGTCCTCCAAGTTCCGGCAAAAATATCACTCCTTATCATTTGAATGATACCAATTTCATCCTCCTCTTCAGGGTCTCCAAGGCTGGGAGGGGAATTGACCTTGAAACCCCTGAGTGTGAGGGGTGCTTTTAGTCTATTTTCTGCTGTTGAGATGGGGCCTTGGGCATGAGGCTGTAGTTCTCCAGAGTGGACACAAGGGGGCAGTGAGGGACTGCAATTGTAAAGAAGCACATTGAGTGCATTTAAGGCTTAGAAGGTCGGGGCTCTAGGTGAGTTGGGAAGCTTGAGGTGGCAGATAGGTGGTGAGGGCTGAGAGTGAGCTGGAAATAAGGAATGACGAGCTCAGACCTCATCCAGGGCCGGACAGGCAGCCCCCTCAGACCAGGTCTTTATCTGCAGCTGCTCTGGACATCCCCAAGTTTGTCCCCAAAGTGGACCTGCAGGCAGATTACAACACAGCCAAGGTGAGGGGTGGCCCCCAGGTGGCAGGGAGGGGGTGGTTCATGCAGGGGTTCAGGGTGCGGGACCTGACCCTGCTCACCTCTGTGTTTCAGGGTGTGTTGGGTGCCGGCTACCAGGCCCTGCGGCTGGCACAGGCCTTGCTGGCAGGACAGGAGCTGATGCTTCGGGGGCTGCACTGGTTCATGTGAGTACCCCCAAGGGCTGGGTGGGGAGGGCAAGGAGCATGGGCAGGGTAGGACAGGAGACCCAGACCCCTTCCAACACTGCCCTGGGGCTGTGCCCATGGGCACAGTGCCCTCAGTCCCCTGGGAGGAGGCAGCTCTGACTCAGGCTCCCCTTGGCAGAGAGATACTCCAGGCCACGTGCAGGCGGACGCTGGAGGTCACGAGGATGGCCCTCCTCTTCCTCAGCAGCAGCCTCGGCACTGAGAGGTGGGTGTTCCGTCCAGGGTGGGGGCTGCAGCCGGCATGAGCCCCGCTCAGACCCATCAGCCCTTCTCTCTGTCTGTTCCTCACCCCAGTCTTTCCAACAGTGCCCCTCGCCTCCTCCCACCCAGAGCTCCCGACTTCCCTGCCATGCGAGAACGGAGAGGGCGCTCCCGCCCCAGCCCTCCCCCAACAAGCCAGTCCCTCACCTCAGGGGGCCGAGCCTCTCTGCCCCAGGAAGGGGCCTCTGTCCTACCAGCCCCCCCTCTGAAGATTTAAACTGCTCACCTGCACCAGGCCCTGGAGCAGGGCTCTAGGAGAAGCACTCACACTCACACACGGTCCCCTGGACTTGACAGGATGGAGACCTAGGCGGTCTCATCCTCCACACTCCTCCTCCTGCTTCCTCTGGGCCTGAAACTCTCCCCGCCTCCTGGGATTCCCTGCCCCAGTCCTTGGAAATCCACACCCTCCACTCCTCTGACTTGGGCTAATTAGGGTTACAGAAAGGGAGAGACTGGGGAGGAGGACATCAAGCTGGAGGGTCTGGAGATGAGAAGCAGGAAGACTCCACTGGCCGGCGCGCTGCTGAGAAGGTGGCAGGGGCTACAGTGCAGGTGAGAGGTGGGAGCCCTGTGGCCCAGGGAAGCTGATCGTGGCTGGAGCCTCTCCCGGTGACAGGTGGTGGCAGAAGAGCAGAGACTGTGCCAAACACGCCCGGTGTCCTACCCGTCACGTCCCGCAGCCCTTGTCTTCAGGAAGGTCCTGGGAGTTTCCCAGGAGCAGGGTGACTCACTGCAGACTTGCCCTCCACCTGGCGCTCGGCAGCAGCGACGCTGACCGTGGGGTAGACAGGGTGGTGGCCGGGCAGGGAGGAGGAAGAGGAGTGTCCCCAGATGAGTCCCCGGCATGGCTGAGCCGCCTTCAAATGGGGACAGAGAAGAGGGGCTGCAGAGGGCAGGATCAGCCAGCAGCGCTGTGGTAGAGTCGCTCTGAGAAGACATCTGCCCAGGCACAGAGCGGGCTTCCAGGGCTGGATGTGGCCCCAGGCCTGCAGACGGCCCTGGAGGACAGCCCTTCCCCAGCATGTGCGCGTGGCAGGACGGTTGGGTAAAGGGAGACGAGAGATGGGCAGACGCAGCCAGGAAGACCCGGAGGAAGGGAGGCTGTCAAGGCCAGAATGTGAGCAAATACCTGGGGTGGGAAGGCCCTATGCAGAGACATGACTGGAGGGGTGGGAAGGTGCTGCGGAGGTTTGTTGAAGCCACAGTCATCGTGGAGAATGTCCCAGAGTGGAACTGGAGAGGGACAGAGGGAAGGGGAGAGTGCAGGCAGGTCCTAGGGTCCAGATGAGAGGTTGGACCTCGCTAAAATGACCAACAAGGATCTATTCTAGGTTCTTGAGTGAGAAAGAAATGTATAGAGAGAGCATTCGGTTGTTTGCCCGCCTTCCCTGGGCTGACGAGTGTGGAGAGCGACAGGCTAGCCCCAGGGCTGGAGTGCTGGGGTCTGCTGGCCGCTGTTTCTCCAGTTCTGGCTCCAAGGCCTCCTCCGAGGCGTGGTGGGTGTGGAGAGCTCAGGGTCAGGCAAGTGCCTGCTTTGAGGCCTGTTTCATTCTCCCAAGAGGAAGAGCGCTGGGCCAAGAGTCAGAAGGCCCGGCCCAAGCTCTTCATTAACTCACTGTTAGCCTCAGACCATTGTCGCCTTTCCTACCTGGGCCTCTATTTCCTCATTTTCAAAACGAGAGGATTGGACGATCTCGGAGGCCTCCCAGCTCCCATGCGTAGCAATCTCATTCTTTTCTGAACATGCTCAGACCTGTCGGTTCTTCTAAGGTCCGAAGCCACTAGCTCCTCCCACAGCAGAACCTGAAATATCTTAATGAGCTGAATTTCATGTTGGGAGGAGCCCAAGCACGTGGCACGAACTGGCCATCATCGCCAGCCTCCCCTACAGGGCGCTCCTCCTTCTGCGGGTTCTCCAAGACGCGCTCCCTTGGCAGTGTCCTTGCCTTTGTCCCAAAGCTCCCCGGCCCTCCTCAGCAGCTGCTGCCACCCAGAGGCACCGTTCAGGCAGCCAGGACTGGCTCAGGGAATCCCAGTGCTTCCCCACCCTCACCCCCAAAACAGCGTGTGTTTGTATGAACGTGTTCTCTAGTCATGTCAATTATCTCTGAGGTCTCTTTGATCCCACGAACACCTTTTATGGTAGCAGGAAGGAGGTTTATCTCCCCATTATACAGATGAAGAGCCCGAGGCTTGGAAAGCTGAAGTGATTACCAAGATCATGCAGATGGCAGGTGTGGCAGCCAAGACTAGGACTCGGTCCAGTAGGGTTGGGTCAGCCTCATCCTCTTCTGCCACCAAGTATCCCATGCCCTAAAATCCATCCGTGTGTTCGATAATTTGCTTGACACTCATGTGTGGAGTGCCTGCTGCGTGCCGAGCACTTTCTTGGGCACTGGGGATACACTGGTGAGCAGAGTGGGCAGTATCCCTGCCTTCACGGGGCCCCCACCTCATTCCTAATTCTCTCCCCTCCCCTTCACTTCCACGCCAAAACACACAGGATTCTTTTTCCCCAGTTGTCATGGTTATAAAATCAGTATGTGCTAATTATACTCAGCTGGAAAATACAGATAAGCAAAAAAAAAAAAAAAAAAATACCATATCCTACCACCCAGAGATAGACTGTCACTGCTTAGTCATATATATCCTTCTCGATAGTTTTCTGTTATTTCTGTATGTTAACCTACATGTCATTTTCTTGTACGTGCTGTTTTATAACCTGCTTTTCTCAGCTTATGATCTCTGCCCCCTCCGTGTCAAAACATTCCATCTCATCTATAGTACCCATCCATACTCAAATTTGGTAATCCCCCAAGTGTTCTTTTCTAGCTGTTTTCATCCCAACCAGGATCCAATCCAAGACACACTTGGTGTCTGGTTGTCATGTTCTTCACGTCGATTTTAATCCTTCCCTCGAGGTTCAGCAACATGGCTGGGGTGACTGAGATCCAGGAACTGAAGAGAGCCGCAGAGCTGAGGTCCAAGCTGCGGACCGTGAGTGAGGCTGGGGTTGGTGAGGGGCTGTCAGGCGCAGAGCGGGGGGTGGGGGGTGGGGCTTCCCATCGGAGCCTCCAGCTGAGGCTCCCATGGGGGTCTGCCTTTGTGTCCCCCAGTTGGCTGAGGTCCTCTCCAGATGTTCCCATAATATCACAGAGACCAAGATGACCCTGAGCAACCTGAGCTCTGAGCTGATGAAGAACCGGGATCAGGTACATGAGGACAGAAGGTCTGTGGGATTTTCTTCTTGGTGGGGGGGGGGGGGAGTTGGGGGGTGCACAGAGCGCAAAAGGCCCAGTAGCCTCTTTAGGAGTCAGCCTGCCTTCTCCCTTATCTTGGCAAGGATGCTGGGGCCTGGGGCTAGGGGTAGGGGATCCAGGAATGTACAAGACCCTCCCATGAGACTGGCCAGAAGGAGAAAAGGATCTGGGGTCCCGCCTCCACCTGGGAGTTAGAGAGTGAATTACAAATATTAGCAGGTGCAATAGTTCTAAATAAAAGAATAATCGAATTCCCTACCTCTTCTGAACCCTTGCTCTGCGTCAGACCCTCGAATAGGTCCTCCTACTTCTATCATTTAATCCTCAAAACAATAACAATACTACTACTCTTATGCTCCTTATATAGGTGGGGAAGCTCACTCAGGGAGCTTAGTTTGCCCCGAGACACCAGCCAATAAATGACAAATGACAGACGTAAGGCTCCGGGTCAGGTCTGCCTACCTCCAAAGCCTATGTGCTTGGCCTGCGCCAGGGATTTTCGAGCTCTGAATCCCCAGTCTCCCTTTAAACAGACAGAAAAATCCCCAGCACCCCTGCCCTCACAGCCCAGTGTGTGGACCCCCTGCCTCCCGCTCTGCTCTGACCTGGACGTGGTCCCGCTCCTGGAACAGCCCCACAACCCCCGCAGTCAGGGCCCTCGCAGATCCGCACGCCCGGTCCTCAATTCTGAATGCAGAAAGCTCTGAAAACCACAGGGTGTTTCTTCGCTGTTTTGCCTGTAAAACCTGACCTAAACTGACACGAAGCTCTTCCTAGTCTTTATTTATCTCACTTAGGGTGAATATTCTTACGGTTCTCTGAAGACTGAGGGTATGTGATGAGGGAGTACTGCCCCAGACCATGCCCTCCGGGGGAGTTCCACAGTATAGTGTATGTATACTGGACCACCTTTCTCAAATCAGAAGATAGTTCTGAATTTGGAACACATCTGGCTCAAGCCCTTTGGATAAAGACTGGACCTGGGGTCTTGCCCACCCCAGGCGCCAGGAGGGCAGGGGTCTGGGGTCCGCAGAGTCCTGGGAACACACTTGGGCTCTGCCCCAAGTCCAGCTCCAGAAATAGCTGAGACAGGGTCCTGGGAGGAGCTGCAGGGAGGAAGTGGAGCTAAATAGGCCCGAGGATGAGGGATCCTCATCCACAAACACCCACAAACACCCCCAACATCTCAAACGAAGTGTTTGTATCCTGAAAAGGGGAAGGAAGAAACAATAAGGACCTTAAACCCCAGGCCAAGAGGGTAGAGAGGTCATCTCCCGAATTCCCCTGCCTGCGGGCAGGACCAAAGACCTTGATTCATTCTTGTTTTAAACAAGGGTTGTTGATTCATGATTTAAATCTCTTCTACATACCGGGCATTGGATATTCTCAGAAAGCACGACTTCTGCTCTTGCCAGGTGACAGAAGAGAAGTTTCTACTCTGCTCCCACACGCAGCTGCTACCACCAGGCTCTCCTGTTTCAGGGTCCAAGGCTCCTTCCCGGAGCCTGTTCTCAAGCCCTGTTGTGTAGCAAAGGCCACTTTCCTGTCGCCTGTCCTGCTTGGCTTCTTCCTGTGTGTGTGTGTGTGTGTGTCTGTGGAAGAGAGAAGGAATAAACACAGGAATGAGAGATGACTGGCTGGCTAACCCGAGGGTACCTCAAACAAGTTTAGAAACAGAAGAGTCACCCCCACTCCCAGATTGGCCCCCAAAACTATGGCAATGAGGCTCCTATTGCAGGGAGACAGCTTCCCTCCTCCCACTGCCATCCCCTCCCCTCCCTCACCCTTTACCTGTGCTGTTTGATTCTTCCATCACCTGGTCCCTGTCTCGTGCCCACAGCATCCAGCAGATTCAGTGCTGTTTGGACAAGATGTATCTCATTTACAAACAGTTCAAGAAATCCAGGATGAGGCCAGGTGAGCCGCAAGGAGAGCAAAACACTCCTCATGCTCTCCCCTCCCTCCTTCCTTCCTTCCCTTGGGTTAGCTGGCTGTCCCTAACACTCCATCAGTGGCGCTGCTGGAGGCCCACTATGCGGGTGGCGCTCTGTGGTGCACGGGTGCCGCTGGTCTAGGGCAAGGTCGCTGCCTGCAGGCTGCGTGCACACCAGTGAGGGACATGAAGCCTTTCCACCTTTGCCTGTTACCACATAGGGGCTCAGCTGAGGCCTGGATGCTATAGACGTGGTGGCCTTGGAAGAGACCCCTCACCTTTGCAGGGCACTTTACAGTTTAAGGAGTGTTTCCCTATCCGTTGTGACTTTGGCTCACTGAAGTGTTAGTCAGGCTTTCCAGAAAAGGAAGGATCGGGAGAAATACCAGTTAGTCATTAGTCCTGGCACTTGGCCTGCATTATCTACCGAGCCTCACAAAGACCCTCTGGGCAGGAGCAGCTCATTTACAGGCCCAGGGATGGGAAGCTTCTCGCCCATCATGGGGTAGGGGAGGGTCGAACCCAGGGCTGGGGCTGACGGCAGCGGGGGTTGTGGGGGGAGCCTGGGGAGGCTCCAGGTGACTCTCGGGGTTGGGGAGCTAACACTCCAGGAACCGACCGACCCTCTCGCCCACCCATGCCCCCAGCATTTCCTAACGTGCAGGAAATCAATACTTGAGGGCTTGCACCTGACTGCAAATTCTCTTCTGTCCCTAGGATTATCTAAAAAGCACTGTCCCATAGGAATACAATGCCAGGCACGTTTGTAATTTTAAGTTTGCTAGTAGCCAAAATTTAAAAAGTAGAAAGAAACAGGTGAAATTTATTTTAATAACATTTTATACAACCCAATACATTCAAGTTGTCATTTCAGCATGTAATCCATAGAAACAATTATTAAAGAGATATTTTACATTCTCTTTTGTGCTAAGTCTTCACAATCCCATGTGTATTTTACACTCACTGGCCATCTCTATTTGGAAGCTAATTTTTTAACAAAATGAAATGTACTCTTACCAAAATAATAAAGCTGTGTTTGATGGGGAAAAAACATTGTACACTGCTTCAGTTTTTAAATTTAATCAAATTCATTAAATTAAAATTAAAAATTCAGGTGCTCAGTCACATTAGCCGTACTGGCCACATTTCAAGTTCTCAGCAGCCACATGGCCACCGCATTGGACATGCAGATTCTAGAAGATGGGAGCCTCAGTCCCGCCTCTCGGTCTGACCTTGGAGGGGGGCAGCACAGGAGACAGGAGAACTGCGACTCCTATGTTCCCTGAAACCAGGGGGACCTTGGGCTCAAGAAGCCTGGCCTGACACCCAGTTGGCCACCTTTGCTGTGATTTTAGGAGACCTTCAGAGGCTTTTCAGCCTCCATCACTGGAATTCTGTCATCCTATGACCACGACACTTCTGAGCACCTCCCATGCGCTGGGCACCATCCTATGGGCTTTGCGTGTTCTTAATTTATTTAATGCTCTAGACACTGTTACCCTCCCCGTTTTATAGATGAGGAAACTGAGACACAGGAAGGTTAAGTAACCCAAGCAACCTAGGTCCAGGTGCTTGTAACCACCCCATTTTACAGCCTCAAAAAGAGTTTGATCTGTGTTGGTTTGTAAGAGTCCTTTATTATAGTTAAAAATGAACCGGGAAGAATAACACTTAACCGCCAACACTTGGGGTGTGGAAAGATGCCATTCTGGAAAATGCTCTATCGTTTTCAGGGCACTTTCTCACTTTACCCTCACACCCATCCTGTGTGTTACATGTGATGGATGAGGCAAAATCACTTGCCTATAGCCCCCTGCTAAGAGGAGGCAGAGCTGGGCCTCATCCCAGATCGGTCGCTTGGACTTCATAAGTCAGCTGGCTGAGCGCAGGGCCCAGGACCCAGAGGCCAGGGAGGTGATTCTGCTATTAGGGGAGTGGTGGGGGCAGGCAGCAAGGTGAATCTCCTCATCGCTTCATCTTGGCCTTCAGAGGCCATTCCCCTGAAGCCCAGGAGGGGGCAGCATGTCCCTAGCACAGAGAGCATCAGGAAGCTGCCAAAGCAGTGAAAACTTCAGCCCTACTGGCAAAAGTTCTCCTTCTGGCAAAAGTGGCTGGGCTGAGAAGCGGAGGTCGAGGGTGGTGGCCTGGCTCATCCAGCCCATTGCTGCAGAGCCCAGGTGGCTCTGCCGGCAGCCCGAATATTCAGGGATGGGGTCAATAGGCTGTAGGCATCAGCCACGCTGGGAAGGGGATTGGATGAGGGGTCAGGGCTGACCATACATCCTTCAAGGCCCATCTCATCCACCACTGTCCACCTGAAGTGTTCCCCGAGCACCCATCCCTCCACTCCCTACACTGCGGGCTTGCCTGGCCTAGGTGGACCCCTACCTGGTCATAGTGCAGTGTCTTGGGTGCTTGTTTCCCTCCGTTTGTCCTTCCCGGCTCCGCTGGGTTGTGAGCTCCGTGCAGCAGGGCCCAGGCTGCTGCCTTCACTTTGCAGTTGTTGCCAACCCTTGCACCATTCGGTTCTGTTGACTGCTTGAATAGGTGACCTTGGCCCTGTCTGTTTCCTTCAGGGCTTGGCTACAACGAGGAGCAGATTCACAAGCTGGATAAGTGAGTGCCTGTCCCCCTGGCAGGCGGGTGAGCAGGAGGGTGGGTGTCACCAGGGCAGAGTGAGTCTCTGTGCCAGACAAGAGGTGGTAAAGGGCCCTGATCCCAGGCCACAGCTGGGCAGGAGGAAAGGGGGCTAACTACCTCTGGGGAAGGTTATCTGGGGCCAGGGGAGGGCGGTTTCTCAGCAGCAGTCTTGATGGAACTGGATTGACTTCTGGTATGAACACGATTGTTTGAAGAATTTCTTTCCTTAGTTGTCCTCGCTGACTTACCACCTACTACTTCCTGCTTCTGGCCTCTGCCTGGGCTCTCCTTTGGGCTTCCCTCTGCTCCTCTGTCTCCTGGACACTCTATTCTTCCAGGAAGCCCTCCCTGATTTTACGCTTTTTTGGGGACTCACTCCCCCAGTTCTGCCCCCACCCTTGACTCCACACACAAACACACACACACACACACACACACACACGACCATCTCTCCTTCCCTCTGGGGGCTGAGCTCAAGAGCGTGTGTGTTCCCTGAGGTCCATTGTCCTTCTCCCACATCCCTCTGTTGGAGTTGCTTTGCAGAGCAGCCGCTCTGCTCGCCATGATGCACATTCAGTGAGCGTCCTCTCCTCCTTGGGAGAGGCGGCCCTGCTGTGGAGCCGGGGGCTGGACATTTGGGTGATGAAGACCCAGGGATGCTAGGTTTATGCACAGGTGGCTCTGGCTTCTCATCTCTGTGCCTCTGTTTCTGTCTTTTCAGGGTGAATTTTAGTCATTTAGCCAAAAGGCTCCTGCAGGTGTTCCAGGAGGAGCGTGTGCAGAAGTACCAGGCATCCCTGGTCACACATGGCAAGAGAATGAGGTAACGTTGGCCCTCACTCTTGAACTCATGGTCCCCAGGGCCCTCCTGGCCTGGCCCTTCCCAGCCTCAGACAGCCCTGGGCTTTGCAGAGCCCCGACTGAGAGGGAGGTGGTAGTAAAGGAACAAAAGCAAAAAAAAAAAGGGGGTGGTTTTTTGGCCTTGGGTGGACCAGGTAGTATGCTGGGTGATTTCTATACATTGACTCATTTAATCCCACAATGTCTACCCTATGTGGTGGATACTATCACCCCATTTCACAGATGAGGAAACTGAGGCTCAGAGAACAGGTTGCTTCCTTAATACGACACCACTAGTAAATAGCAGACCAAGGACTAGCATATGGGTATGACTGCCTCTAAAATCTAGATTCTTTCCATGTCCCAGGTGGTTGTGTTCAGAAGCCCCCTCTCTGGGGAAAACACAAGATCCCTCTGGGATGAGGACAAGTGGTCTGGGAAGCAGGGGCAGGCAGAGGCCCTTATATGGAACCCCCCTCGCACACTGTCCCTTATAGGAGTTTTGGCTTCTGCCTCTCAGACAAGCCCCTTCCCCCTTCCCCTCCTGAGACAAGAGGGCAGTTTCCCAGGTGCTGCTGGTTCTGTGGGCCACGTGACCTGTGGGCTTATTATGGGGCTGAGACTCAGACACTCACCTATCCTTACATTAAAATACAGTTTCCATCTGCCCCACCCAAGCCACCCCAAATTCTGACTTAATTGGTCTGGAGTAGGGCTTGGATGGCAGTATTTAAATGCTCCTCGGGTGATTCTAATGTGTAGCCAGAGTTGAGAATCGACCACTGGTCGAACCCCTCCAGGACTCTGTGTACGTTTTGTGCCGTGGGGCGATGTTCTCGCTCTCTCCCCCCACTTAGAGAGAGAAGAGAATTCATAACAGAGTCTTGACTTTGATCTGCTCTGGGAATGGGAACGTGGGCAGTTCCCGTTTTAAGTGTCCCAGTGCAGGCGGTCCCTGCCTCTCCAGGGCCTGACCCGGGCCCTTGCTCACCCTCACCGGCTTGTGTGGCCCGGCCTGAGACAGGCGTATTTGCAACTCGCACTGCGGTTCCGCCAGGACCCTCACTAGCCCCGGTCAGAGTGCTCATCAGCATCCTTACCTGGGACAGGTGAGGGCTGAGGGCACAGCTGGAAGGGCAGAGGCAGTGAGGGAGGCCAGTGCCTGGCACCCACCAGCTCCAGCCTCTGCCACCCGGAAAGCCTCTCCTCCGTGTCTGTGTGGTGACCGAACTGCTGGGTGGGCCCCGGTGAGAGCGAGTGGGCCGGGCTCTGACATTTCTCTGCTCTCTTGAGGGTGGTGCATGAGACCAGGAACCACCTGCGCCTGGTGGGCTGCTCCGTGGCCGCCTGTAACACAGAAGCCCAGGGAGCCCAGGAGAGCCTCAGCAAGGTGGGGAGCTTCGGGGCCCCGGGGCCGCTGAGGAGAGCTGGGCCAATCAGGCACCTGGAGGGCATCCGGGCCATTCCCCTGCCTCGGGGCAGAGCTGCCCTCGACCAAGTCCAAACACTTTGGTGTGGATGGGAGGTCTCTGATCCACCAGTGTGGACGGCAGTTCCTAGTGTTCTCAGACTGAAGGCCACTCGCTGCAAGGGCAGAGGCTCCAGAATGCTGAGACATCTCCCTCTCTGCCCTGTGCAGCCTGGGCGGCTCCCTGAGGGGGGCGATATGAACGCTCCTTGGTCTTCTGATCTGCTCTCCTAGAAGAGGCAAACTCAGGCCGCTCTGAGAAGCCACTTGCTTTGCCATCAGGGACAGAGAAGGGCTGTTCTTCAAGGAGCGAGGCCCGCGTGCTCTTCCCCAGCCCCCAGCACAGGGCACATTCTGTCCGAGGTGGTGCTGGGCTGCCCCCACCCCTTCTCCGCAGCTCCAACTGTGTCATGACAGGTACAGGTCAGACACAAAGGGGAGCTTGGCAGTCTGCACCCCTAAACACAGGCGCACACCGTGATGGTGCTTGTGCCAGCTGTGCTCCCAGGATGAGAAGGAGGGGCTTGTGGGAAATTCCTGACACTCCAGGGATGCGGGCTGGGGGCCACTGTATCACCCATTTCTTACCCCTCCCCACACCTCCGCTGCTCTCCACACATGAGCTGGCTTATCCCTTCTGACTAACGTGTGGTTCTTTCAGATCCTTGACTGGCTATCTCACCAGCTCCTGCAGGACAGAACAAAGGGGGCTCAGGCCTCACCACCCCCTACAGCTCCTTATCCTAGCCCTGCACTGAAGGACCTGGTTCTCCAGTAAGTGCCAGAGAGGGGGATGTGTGCATGTGTGTGTGTGTGTGTGTGTGTGTGTGTGTGTGTGTGTGTTAGGGGCTTCGCCTCTTGCCAGGTACCCGAGAGGCAGGAATGAGGCTCGGTGGGGCTGTGGAGGAAGGGGGGCCTCCCAGGAAGGGGTCTGGGCAGAGCGACTTGGGCCTTAGCCACCGCCGCCTCTCTCGCCTCTGCCTTGGACAGTATGCAAGAGCTCTGCAAGGAGATGAAGGTGCTGGCATCTGACCTCCAGGACAACAACCGCGTCATCGAAGGGTGAGGCCCCGCTGTGCGGGCGGTGGGGAGGCTGGGCCCTCAGACTGCCCTCGCCCCTGGGGCACAGGCCCCGTGCATGCCCAAGGAGGCTTGATGACGGGGGCCAATATTCCAGTCACATCAGAGCCTTGTGCACAGGTAAGTCGGTGTCCTGACCAGGTGTAGGCTTTCACCGTAGTCTGGAGGATATGCGCCTCAGTGCAGTCAGAGATGGGGGCTGGGAGGCACGTGGATTTGCGGCTGTGTCCAGCTCTGTATGAACGTGGACTCTGCCTGACGCCCCAGGCAAACCGACTCCTGTCACCTTTACGACCATCCTCAGAATGGTGATGAACCAGGAAACGCAGCACAGAGCTGGGGAGAACTGCGCGGGGCTGCAGGCCCAGTGTTAGAGACTCTGCATCATCACCTGATCGAGTCCCTTCCTTGTGGGGCGGGCGGGGGGCGGGCAAGTACTGGGGAAGATGCTGGCAGATGCAGCAGGGCTCAGCCTTTTGGATTTTGTACACTAGTAAAATTCACAAAAGAAAACTGGAGAATAACAGAGTGCCCAACTTCTCATATCACCCAGTAAGCAGAATTGAAAGGGAAAAAACCGTGCCATCTAGAAGTCCCACTTATAAGGTGCATTTTAACACCAAAGAGAAGGAAGAATACAATCTCAGAATCAAGGATGGTCCTCGCCCTGAAAATCAGCCCTGTTTACACATATATACACTCATGCGTGCGTGCACGCACCTCCCACATCCTCCCCATCGTCCTTATGTCTGTCACTTCCCCGTTTGGGAACCAGTGGCACGGTGGAAAGAGTCTGCAGAGATTCCAACAGGGTTTGACCCTGACTCTGCTTCTTACCAACTGTGTGACCCTGGGAGGTTTGTTTGGCTCTGAGCTGAAAAATAGGCATAGTGATTCCTACCTCATTGTGTTAATGCAGGGATTAAACAGGATGAGATATGCAATGTGCTGGGGCGGGGAGGGTGCACAGAAGGGGGACTCACCAAATGGTAGGTGTTCCCCAGAGGTCACGCCAGCCTGGGGTGCCAGCATTGGGGCCGGGAGGTAGGGAAGCCAGGAGCAGAGCTCATGGTTGTTCCTAGAGTTTCAGAGGGTCCTTGGGTTGAGGAGGCATCCCATGTTCCAGTCCAGCAAGTGGAGAACCCATCCTCTTAAATGTCTGCAAAGAGGAAATTTGACAGCTTCTTAGAAAAACTTTCCAAAATAGCCCTCAGGGGCAGGAAGTTATAATTTTAGTGCTGACATAAATTTTTCTCGCTGTGACATGTAGTCTATTTACAGATAGCTCAAAATTTTATTTTAGTGAATTTTTACTTCCTTGTTCAGAGCTGTAACCGAAGAGCCTAAAGAAACAATTTGAATTCCTTTTTCCCTCCTCTTAACCCTTGGCTGCATTGGAGTCACCAAGGGAGCTTTTAAAAGTACAGATGCCTAGGTCTTGTCCCCAGAGACTCTAGGTGCGGCTTGGATTGGGGGATTTTTATAAGCTTTCCGGATGATTCTAACGTGTAGTCAGGGATGGGAACCGGAGAGTTCTTGTCAGTGGACACAGATGCTGCAAGGGGAGACCTGAGGATTCGAATTGCTTGGTGTTCTGAAAGCTGATTGTGTTGGGCCCTGGAGTATGGTCTGCAGGCTTCTCTACCTGGGCAGAAGTTAACCTGAGCCTCTCTTTACAGGTTAAGTAGGGTCCCATCGGCTCCTGACATCTGAACTCTGGGGGGTGCATGAGGAATCCTGAAGCATTAGAATCATTCAGACACTGCTCTCCTGCCTGCACTGGGGGACCCAACACAGGATGATACCTGGTCGCATCTCATCAGCCTACCTCCCTCCTGCCTGACGGCCAGGAGATGTTGCCAGCATTACCTTCCACTGCCTTTCTGCGGGAAGCAGCACAGCAGGACCTGGGGCACCAGGCCATCTCTACATCCTGGCCCCACTGCCCGGGCTGACCTTTGCATCTTAGTAGGCTCAGGTACAGCTCTTCTGTTGCCCTGGCCTGTATAGCTGAACCTGGCCGGGCTGTGGCGAGAAGAGGCTCCGAAAGCCCCTCCCTCCCACCCCCTCTGGTTTACAGGGCTTTGCTCCTCAGGGAACAGAAGAGGAGGCCTCCTGGGGTCAGACGACCTCATCTCAGTCTTCCCTCCTCTTAAGGTCTTCTACGTTGAACACACAGCCCTCTCTCTGCTCCCGCGATGTCTGAGGGTTGCCACACGTGGCCCCAGGCATGACAGAGCCCAAGTTCCCTTCCCCTCTGGTCTGGCTGAGCCTAAGGCTGAGAACGCAGGTGGTCGAGGCCGCGTGCCAGTGTCTCGGGGACCCTTTCCCCTGTCCCTCTGAGGCACCACCAGGTTCTGGGGTTTGTAGCCAGCGGTGTCAACAGTAGCTGTGCCAATTAGCACAGGCCCGTAAGTCCAGAGCCCTGAGGAAATCAAGGCCCGCGCCTTCAAGAAGTGAAATAAACTTGACATTCTTTTCTGTTTGAGTGGCTCTCACGGGCTGCATCTGGGAGGTGGGAAAGGCTCGGCTGGGTGCGCTTGGCAACCAATCAGGCACTGCACAGGGTGGGGATCTGTGAGGGGGAGGATTGGGAAATGGAGGCAGGACTGCTCACTTCCTGATTCCTGCCTTCCTCCCACCCCCCAAATGGGCCCTGATTTCAGGGAGGAGCCCAGGGACCATGCCCTCCTGCTGGGAGGGCTTGCCTTCCCACTCCCTCTCTTTTCCTGCTCCCTGTCATTTGGGGAGCTCTGTAAGGGCCTGGAACTTGCAGAGAAGGGTCGTTTTTTTTTTTAACCTCAAATCCACCATCTAATTGCCTATTCCTTTCCCCCCACCCCCCCTCCACTGTTCAAAATATAGGCTGTGTCCTAAATATCAGGTGGGAGTAGTACTATGGGTCGTTTTGAACATTCCTCATTTTGCCTGGAAGCTAGAATGATGCCGGGGTGAGGCATTCAGATTTGTGCAAATTTAGTCCTTCCCCTGCAATATATCCAGCTTTCCCTTAACCAGGGCTGGACTACCCACCTAGCCTAGGGGTGGGGAAAGGGTGATGCAGTAAAGTAGCCCCACCACGGGAAGGAAAAGAGTGAGAAGCCCTACTTTGTGCTTTGAAACATGAAGACAACACTATGCTTTACCCCCAGATAACCCTAGAAATCCTTCCTGCCAATTTTTTTGGAGCCTTCACATCCTCAGAGGCTGTTCTAATGACCCAGCAGGGCAGAGGTGAGGAAGGCTGGGTCCTGGAGTCTGACATCCTCAGGGCTGCTTCTCTATGGAAAGATCAGCACCCTCTAAAGACCCGGGGGAGGGTTGCTGGGTTTGCTTGCATCAGGCCTAAGTGGCTTCACGTGTGCCATTTGGGCCTCATGCCCATGGGTCACTTAAGCCCAGTGGGTTCAGGCTCTGGGTTCTCAGGAGCCAGCTGCGGCTCCAATGGCCCTGGACACTGGGCCACCTCTGGGCTGCTCCGCCTGCGTGAAGTTCAGGCTGACACTCATGGCTCTTCAATGGCCCTACAGGGAAGTCCCACAGTGGACTTTCCCTGGCAGCTGAGGCTGCTTCTGGACCCCACATGCCTGGTGGAGCTCAGCAAAGGAGCTAGGGGATCCCTGAAATCCAACTGCAGATTTTTGGAGAATGATATGATCATTGGCTCTATGATCTCACGAGCAAAGCCCAGCAGGAGACATACTTGAAAGCTTCAATTTGTTCCTATGCTGCAGAGCCACTGACATGGGTGACCCCACCCCACCCATAGTTCTGCAGAGCTTCTGATGCCGTCTCAGGAGGGAGCAAGGAACTGGACCAAGGCCCATGACCTTGTCCAGTTCCTCCAGAACCTTGTAAGGTCCTCAGGTGTCTGACGACCTCTGTTCTCTGTAGTGATTCCTAACATGACACTTAAAATGAAGAACCCGTTCAGCTGCTCACATGTGAACTGGGTACCTGCAGTGTGCCAGGGCCCGGGCGAGGGGCTAGAACTACGTGGGTGACTAGGGTGCCATGCCTGCCCCTGAGGAGCTTACCTCGATGGGGAAAGGCACTTCAGTATCACGGGAGCGTTCAGAGATAGGAACGCACAGCTCAGGTGTGGGTCTGCGTCGCCGCCCTCGCAGGGGAGGGTGCTCAGGGTGCCGGGAGGGGCTCAGGGAAGGACCTGGGGAGCAGGCTACTCCAGAGTGGGGTCTTGGCAGGTAAGCAGGGTTACCTAGCAGAGAAGGGACGGAAGGCACCCCTGGCAGTGGGAACACCACCAGCCCAGGCACGCAAGGAACCACAAGTGTGTGTGTCACTGGAGAGCAGGTTGAAGTGGGGCGTGGTCATTGGGGAAAGGGAGGGGCCAGACCCAAAAGCTGCTTGTGGGCCACACGGAGGAACCTGGGCGTTACCTCAGGGAATCACAGAAACAGGTTTTAGGTGAAGTCCAACTGGTATTTTAAAGATACAACTCTTGGGTGCCCGTGCGGAGTGTGGATTGAAACCCCATGCCTCAGGTCCTCATTTGTAAAAAGGAGAGGATATCTTTCAAAGTTACGGGTAGGGGTAGATTCTGTGCTTCCACAAGGGGCCTGAAACACCACGTGGGTTCCCTGCACACCCTCCCAGCCCCACCTCCCGGGGCGGAGGCCACCATGCAGGGTGGATGGAGAAACAGGAGCCCTTGTCTCAGAACGGCTCAGTTGGTGGCTCAGATCAGTCACAAACATTTGGGAAGCGTCCACGCAGCACTCAGATTCACGGTGAGCATGCTCTAAAACACGGGCCGGCTCAGTTTAAAGGGGCCCAACTGGAAGGAAGCAGGGGCACGTCGGGCTCCCCGGGGGGAAGTGCAGTGGCTCTGGAGGGGCTGGTGCCTCTTTCCGTGCCCTGGAGCCTCAGGGCGATAGTTTTTGCATCTCTCTCAGAATCTACGCAGTTTCCCCCCCACCCCTTTTTTTTAAATTAAATTATTTATTTATTTACTTTTGGGCTGCATTGGGTCTTCGTTGCTGCACGCGGGCTTTCTCTAGTTGTGGTGAGCGGGGGCTACTCTTCATTGCTGTGCACAGGCTTCTCACTGCAGTGGCTTCTCTTGTTGAGGAGCACAGGCTCTAGGTGCGTGGGCTTCAGTAGTTGCAGCACACGGGTTCAGTAATTGTGGCACGTGGGCCCTGGAGCACGCAGGCTTCAGTAGTTGTGGCACACAGGCTCAGTAGTTGTGGTGCATGGGCTTAGCTGCTCCGCGGCATGTGGGATCTTCCCGGCCCAGGGATCGAACCCGTGTCCCCTGCATTGGCAGGCAGATTCTTAACCACTGCGCCACCAGGGAAGTCCCTACGCAGTTTCCTCTTTACAGACAGGCATTCTGGTTCAAAACCCAGATTCTGTGACCCCACCCACCTCTTGATTTCAATTGGTAAGGGTGTGGCCCAGGAACCTGCATCGTTGATGAGTTTCCCCAGTGATTCTTCCACAAGCTAAAGTTCAAGGATACTGAGGCAGAGTTTGCCGTGTCCAGCAGAGGACATGTGAATGCCCAGTACAGGCCCGTGGGCAGTGGGTGGTACACTGGACCAGGCGCCACCTCCCAACCTGACAACTGAGGCCAGGGAAGCCGGTCTAAGGGATAGTGACCTGCCCTCCCTCCTACTAGGCCCACCATTTGCTTTCTGGGGCCTTCTCACTGCAGCAGGGGCAACCCCAGAGGATCGCCACAGCTGGTCATCGGGGATTCACTTCCAAACTGCTTCAGTGATTTTGTAAAGGGTGGAATTCCTGGCTTCTTCTTCCTTCATCTCACAAAAATCTCCATAATCAGGCAACCCCGATGGGAGGTGGTAAGGAATGGGCTAGTGTGACCTGAAATAGCTTCAGTTTATTCTCCTTGGAAGCTCAGAATTCCAGCAGCCACTTGAAGCAATCAATCCTTTCCCTGCACGCTTCATGAGAGAGAAAAAGAGAGAGAGACAGAGAGAAGAAGGGAGTGAGAAGAGCTGGGAGTGAGGAAAGGAGAGAGGGTAGGACGGAAGGAGGGAAGGATGGAGAGGAAGGGAGAGATAGAGAGATGGAGAGGGAAAGACAGTGAGAAGGGAGGGGGAGCAGAAATAAGAGGAACAAGACAGAGGCCCAGAAGAGAGACAGGCGTATTGTGTGCATGCACTCACACATGCGTCTAACGGGAGGTCGTCCAGGCCACTCTGCTCGCACTGGTCTGTCACTGCTCTGGTCCATGGCCGCCTGCCACGGCGATGGCTTAGTGCTGGAACATCCGTGGCTGTGGCTTGGAGCCTCCCCTCTGGCTGAGGGCAAAAGCTGCTGACAAATCTGCCTGGAATATCTGAGTTTTTCCAACACAGAAAGAAGAAACATACATACACAAACCAGTCTTATCATATGCCTGGCAGAGTAGCTGGGTATGGAAAAATTCCATAATTGAAATGCAGATGGAGGAGGCACCACTAAACTGCTGGAAAACAAGCCCCACCCCCCCCTTCATGCTGACACCGTTCCAGCAGCCCTCATGTCCCTGCTCACATTCCTACCCTGGTTTGCCCTTCTTGTCCCCAGGCACTGTCAAGGACCTAGATGATCCCCACAGGAGCACTGGTGTTGGGTGACACACAAAACCCAACCCTCTGAAAGTAGAGATGGTACCCTACCAGCCCTCACCCTTAGCCAGTTACTAGCACATGAAGACAGGTAATCCCCCACAGTGACCAGCAACTTTGGAGGATGTGCATGAGCCTTAAGTGGAGCTCCCAACACCACCCCACTTCTACCCAGCCCCCTCAGGGCTTTGAGTGCCTTCTATTCTTCCTGAACCAGACAATTCCTTCATCTCCCCCTCCCTGGGTACAGAAGCCATAGCTTGAAGGGATATTAAGAGATAAATTCTGTATTAGGTACAGGTTGGGAGCCTCCAGCTGAGTTCATTTCACTAAACATTTGATGAGCACCTCTTATTTGCCCTGCACAGTGGGATCAGAAAGACTGACAAGACCTAAGTGAGGGAAGCAAAAATGTACAAACTACATTTGTACAAAATAAGAATCCTGTTAGGATGGTGTGGATGCTAAAGGCACAAGCAACTTGCTGTGGGATCTTGGGAGAAAGGGCAGTGAATTAGGTCTGGGTGACTGTAGGAAGGCTCTATGGAGGGCCTGGTATTCGGAGTAGACTTTGAAAGTTGGACAAGATTTCAATAGAGAGAGGAAAACGGGGAAAGATTTTGCTGATTCTTCAAACAGCACCTACAAAGTGAGATCAGAGATTTTAAATACTGCTGTTTTTACCACACCCGCTGGGCAGTGCAAAGGCAAAATCACAGATCTCAGTCCAGACTGTGACACCTTTGGGGGCCAGTCACATGCTTTCTCTGAGCGTCAGTTTTCTTGTCTGTAAAACGGGAATGCTGGCCACTTCACAGAGTTGCCATGAAGATGAGGTCATTCAAGCTGAGAGTACCTGCCACACAGTAGGTACTCAATGTGTGTTTCTAGAGTAAATATGTATAACACATAGCAGGTGGCAAACATTTTAATTCCCCGACAATGTTTTGTCACAGTCTCTGCTCACAGTCTAGCAATGGAAGGTATTGCCCACTTTCTGGAGGGGGCTGAGCTCTATATGCCAAAGCTGCCCAGGTGGGAGAGGAAGAAGCTCAAAGAGCTGTCATCCTGCAGTTAACAAGAGTAAGAGCGTTTTTCTTCAAATGTCTACGAAGGGGCTCACACAATCTCACTACCCACTGCCTTGGTCCCATTTTCAAAGTGTGGTCTGTTGAGTCACATTCATCAAGCCCACATAAAATACAGGCCAATATCCAGGCTTACAGAATCAATCTCTGGAGGGAGGGTCTGGGAATACATATGTGGAGCAAACTCATGTTCACAAAGTTTGGGAGAGTCTGGGGGCTGTTGTGCCTGCTGTTCCTTCATCCTGGGCCACCCTTGCTCAGACAGACAGAGGGCTGACTCCACTCAGGTCTGTGTTTAAATGTCTGCTCCTCAGAGAGGTCCTTCCTGACCCCCCAAACCAATACAGTAGCCCCTGTTGCTTTCTATCCCTCACTGTGCTTTGTTTGTCATCATAGCATGCATGACCTGAGGCTCTATTACACTTAGGTTGGTATGTTTATTACCTGGCTCTCCCACTAAACATAAGCTTCAGGAGCATGGCTACTTCACTGTTGCACCTTTAGTGCCTAGAACAGCACCTGAGATATAGCAGATATTAGGTAATTACTTGTTAAATCAATGATTGCTCTGTGCCCTTAAAGACTGCAGAGAATGGTGCTGTTTGTCAAATATTTCCAGCTCTTTCCCCATTCTGAGCACATGGAAAGAATGCACTTCCTGCTCCCCTTGTGGAGGGTGGGCTATAGAACTAGTTCTATGAGGCCAATGAGTTGTGAGCAAAAGTGACTGGAGCTTTTCCATGCTGGTTGGTGTAGGAGCTTCTGGGCTCTCTCGGTTTCCTTCTGGCTTGGTGATGGGCAACATTCAACGTGGTAGCTGCTCCATCAGCCTGGGTCCCTGAGTGATTTTGATGAACAGAATGTCCCTACCAACAGGCAAAGGGCATGTAATGTGAGTGAGAAAGAAGTCTCTGGCTTAAAGGCACTGGGACTTGAGGGTTGTTTATTACTGCAGCATAACCTAACCTGTCCTGACAGGTCCATTGATCCCATGCAGATAGTTGTACTGTTAGAATTACTGGGAGGTCCCTAAATTCTTTGGGGATTTCAAGCAACTTCAAATGCCTCAAAGCCAAACAAACCCAGAAACTTCCCCTTCAGAAGGTCAGGCCACATTCTGTCCTCCCCTTTTCCTTCCTACTGGGAAGCTCCCTGGGGGTGAAGGGATAGCCTTGAAACAACTCACCCAATGAGGGACCCGACAGCCTCTGGGGCCACCTCTGAAGTGACCTCACACACTGACCACACACTCAAACTCACTGTCATCATCCTTCCCTTTGGTCAAAAAAAAAAAACAACACACCCACTCTTCTGGGAGTGAGTCACAAACAGAAAAAAATCAATGGCTCTGAGCCAAGAGGATCTGCTAACAAGGGGAAAACACTCCCAGTGGAGGTATCTTAGCAGACGCTGTGGTCTCACCCCATGGCCTGCATGACCAAAGACTAATCCAAGCAATTCTGAAGTTCAACCATCAGACATTATCCCAGGTCCTAACCCTACAATAAGACTGGAGTTTATTTAGTACTTCTTCCCTGATGAAGGAGGAATGGGTTGCGTGTGTGGGGGGGTGGGGGGGGTGGGAGAGGATGCTCTTTCAGGGAAGAGGGAGACTGGGCTGGGAAAGATGACATCAGAAGAGGCAAGTTCCAAGCAGAGAGCCTCCTGCTGGGGTTCAGAAAAGGCAGCTGCCGCTCCGACCTCAATTGCTGGGCTCAGGGAGATGAACCTTAAGATAAACTTGATAAACTTTTTGGATTGGTTACATGGAGTTATGTTATCTCCATTTTCATCTCCATTCCCATCCCAGAAGCCAAATGTAGGGCTCTGGCCCTGCTCTATCTCCTCCCCTCTGCAGTGCTGACAGCAGCTCCTATTACTCCTCCAAATCAGGGCTGGAGCAGGAAAACAAAACCAGAGCATTTTTCTGTACAGCTCAGGCAACTGGGCAAAGGGGTTTATGCCTGACTATTCCAGATGGTCCTCAGTTTCCCAGGGCCAGAGGAGACACTCATCCCATGAGCCTCCCTCTCCTGGGAATCTGGGCTGGGCTGCCCAAACTCATGCTTGGGGGAGGGGGATGCAGGACGGAGATGGCGATTGTTGGCAATTTCACAAATGGCATTTCAAAACTGGCCTTCCAGTGAGGCACTCTTTGCCAGGTCCCTTCTTCTTGCCACACCAAGCTGTCGCCAGAGCACAAGCTTGGTCCACACCCTGGACCTCACCCAGCTCACTGCTCTCCCAAAATTGGAGGGAGTGATCTCCGAACAAGTCTCAAGTCTGTGTAGATGGATGGATAACAGAGAGTGGATACAAGCAAATATTTATATGCAATACAGGTTTCTGCAACAAAAGTGCTTGCAGAAGAAGTGGGAGAGATGGGAAAAAGAGACCACGAAGGCAAATTGTGCTTTCCTTTTTCAACGTTCAGCAGAAAGCATTGTAGAATAACATCCCATTGCGTTTTTCTCAGTTGTGTCCCACTGAACTTCACCTGCTCTGTGGAGCAAAGAGCAGAGAAGCCCATTCTCTTATCACCAAATCTAAAGTAGTGGGGTCCTTGGACCAGCAGCATCAACACCGCCTGGGAACTTGTTAAAAATGGAAAATCTCAAACTATTATATATAGAATGGATAAACAACAAGGTCCCATTCTATAGCACAGGGAACTATATTCAACATCCTGTAATAAACCATAATGGAAAAGAAAAAAATGCAAAATCTCAAACCTCAGCTCCAGACAAACTGACTCAGAAACTCAGGGGGTGGAGCCTGGTAATCTGTGATTTAACAAGCCCTCCAGGTAATTGCGATGCACGGCGGCTTTCGCAAACCACTGATGTAGAGAAAGCAAGGTTCAGACAGGGGAGACGAGAAGTGGAGGAGGAGAGCGGAGGGCGTGGCTCTGGCTCACACTCCCCCATCTCAACTCCTTCTGCTTCTTAGCACTGTGCTATTGGCTCCTGGGGGTCATTCTTCTCAAGTACCCAGAAGCCACCTCATGAGGTGAGAAGCTCCAGCCTCTGGTGAGACCCAGGGGACCAGAGGATTCCATGATTGTCACCACCGTGAGGGAGAAGCCATGGGCCAAAGCAAGCTTGGAATTCCCTGACCACTGGACCCTTGAAATTTTAGGAATTACCTAAAAATTACCTCCAAGGGGAAATCGAAAAGCAAAAGTGAAGATTCCCCTAGGAGACACTAGGGGGAGACCCATCTCTGGCCTGGGAAGAGCAGGGAGCAACTCAGGTCTAGAATTTAGGCTGCGTATTTCCAAAGTTGATTTGCTGGTGACTTCTTGCTAAATCAACCAAACTGAACCCCAAGTTTTGAGAGGACAGGCAGTGATCACTGAATCAGAGTGGTGGAACCGGAGAGGATGGGAAAAGCATCTACCTGTCTCCCCACTCCCAGACCAATTTACAGCTAAGGAAACTGTAGAAGCTAGAAAGGGTCCAGGGTCATACAGCAGGTCTGTGACGGGACACACAGGTTCAAAGATCCAGCAGTCCCCTTTCCCCATCTATGAGAGATGGTCAGGACGGGTTACGCAATGCGTGGGACCCAGTGCTAAAAGAAAATGCTGCCCTTTTGTTCAAAAATTATTAAGGCTTTCAAGGCAGTGACAGCAGAACATTAAACTCGAGAGGAGGGGGGAGGTTATGAAGCTTCCAGATCCAGGTTACCCTGGATCTGGAACTGATAGATGGGGATCTCTCTTTGGGCCCCACAGGTGAGCTGTCCATACCGGATACAAAATAGGGCTTTTGCGGTCGGGGGTGGTGATGGTGGTTGTATTTCCACATTAATGACTAGAACAGCTATGGGGAGAGGCGGGTTTGACTTAGGAAGAAAAGCTCTCCCAACCCAGGCGCGCTGGAGCGTTCTCAGAATCTAGGACCCAGGACCACTTATAACTCCAGTCTTCCGGGAAAGGACTATCCTACCCGACAGGGCTGCTGAGAGAGGGGAAATCCAACCAGAGTGAAAGTGGCGCGCGGACAGCCTTGCGCGTCGCGGAGGCGGCTTCTCGCCATCAGCGCGGCAAGCGTTCCCCGCCGCGCGTCCCTCCGCGCCAACGGGATTCTGAGCTGCTGCGGGCCCGCGAGCCGGAGGCGGGCATCCCCTACCCACACCTGGCTCTGCGCGCAAGGGGACGGTGGACGGCGGAGAGGGGAAGAGCAAGGGAACAAATCCCTCCGGTCGGCGTGAAAACCGGGAGGGTGGCGGGCGGACACTCAGCCGGTGGAAATCTCTCTAGACCCCATACTCAGCTAGCTCCTAACACCTTCCCTCCGACCCGATCCCTCCTCTGGGCGTGTTGGGGTGCGGGATGCGGGGGATCTGGTGTTGGGGGAAATGATGGGAGAGGGAAGGAGGCAGGGCTGAAGGCAGGTGACCCCCAACAGAATGCCTCTTCTGAGTTGTCCTGTATAGAGCCTTTCCCATACGCAATCCTTCAGCTGCCCCAGCTTCCTGAAGACTCCCCTAAATCCACACTCGCTCAGACGCCCCCCGCCGCCACCCCTGCCACTTGGTCGGGTCGGTTGTTCCTTCGGGTCTTCCTTCCTGCCTCTCCGAAGTCTCCCCGCCCCCGCCCCGCCCTGCAGGCTGCGGTCCCTTTAAAGGCGCGCTGGACTGGGGCCTCCCTTCTCTCGAGGCGGACTCGGGAGCAGCGCCGACGCCGAGAGCTGCCGCCGCCGCCGCAGCCGCTAGCCAGGCATGGCCATGGCGTCCCCGGCCATCGGGCAGCGCCCGTACCGGCTACTCTTGGACCCAGAACCGCCGCGCTATCTACAGAGCCTGAGCGGCCCCAAGCCGCCGCCGCCGCCGCCACCGCCGCCCCCGGGCCGGTCCTCGCGCCGCTGCGCCCCCGCGCCCCTCTCCACTGCGCCCGGGGCGCACGAGGGACGCGGTGCCAGAAGGGCTGCCCGGGGGGACTTGGAGCCACAGCCTCGGGCTTCCCGACCCGCTCGCGCGCTCCGGCCTGGTCTGCAGCAGAGACTGCGGCGGCGGCCTGGAGCGCCCCGGCCCCGAGACGTGCGGAGCATCTTCGAGCAGCCGCAGGATCCCCGCGTCCCGGCGGAGCGAGGCGAGGGGCACTGCTTCACCGAACTGGAGCTGCGGAGCGGCTGGGGCTGGTGTGACCTGTGCGGACGAGAGGTGCTGCGTCAGGCGCTGCGCTGCGCTAGTGAGTGTGAGGGCAGGGTGGGGAGGGGCGCACGGGAAGACCGCAGTCCACGGGCGAGCAACTGCGAGGGGACTGAGGCAGGCAGAGAGGGGGCACTGCCCTCTCTGGCTCCAGGGGAGACCTCGACTTTAACTGAGATAGGTAAGTCCTGGAGACGCTCTGCGCCTTAGTCCCCTGCCCGGTATCCTTTAGTGACTGCCTACTGCCCAGGTATGCTTATGCGGTCTTTAACAAATACCTCTTCCCCTGACAGGTGCACGCCTCGCTCCTCCCCAGACACGTACGTACACACACAAACACACACACGTAGGTTGGGGTCGATACCTGAAGCTACCAGGTCATTGCCTAGTCTCCCATGCACCTTCTTGCTTTTGTTGTAGGTTCTTGTGAGTGGGTTGTAAGGCTGGTATTGAGGTGACCATTTGACCCGTGCTTATTAGGGTAATGGCAAAATGACTTATGTGTCTGCCTATGGTACAGGCCCATGGTACACGCCTGCCTGTGGTACACCCCTCCTCCAGGGCGACCTGTTGAGATAGGGAGGAGATCTGGTTAGGCTTTGGATGGAAACGGGCTATGAGGTTGAAAGAACCTGAGGTGACCCTGGATCTGTGCCCTCTCCTGCCTTCCACCTCTGGCCCCTTAGACCTTTGGACTCTGCTCTGATGTTTGGCTGTGCTCTGCCTCCTCCTCCTCCTAGGTCACTGCACCAGTCATCATGCTCAAAAATGACCCAACTACCTGCCCTGTCCCTTCCTCCCCAGAGTTCTCAGGTCCCTCCAGTCTCCTCCTGAGCCAGACTCTTCTCAAAGCCTGACTAAAACACAGGGCATCCAGTGTATAGATTTTCTGAGCAAATTTGCGGTCTTCTTGAGGGTTTATTATTTTTCTCTTCCGACAGTTAGGTGTGTGTATTTCTTTAAAGATGTCCTCTTCCTACCCCCCACCCGACCCCACCCCACCCCATATTTGCTGTTACCATTTTTGGCAGAGGACATCCATACCCATGTGTTTATGTGTTTATACAGATAGTTTAAATATCTGAAGCACAAAGCACAGACAATGGCACAACCTCTAGAAAGCATCCCTGGAAATGGCTTGTGGCTTGCATCTTTCAGCAAAGCCTCTTCCTGCATGACAACAGCCCCACATCTCCCACCCAGCTCCAGCATTGTACAGCAGCAATTACCTCCACATCAGGAAAACCCGACCTTGCCTCTCTCTGTGGTCCACAGCCAAGGCTGTGCAGTGTGCCTCCCACTGCAGCTGGCTTCGGGGAAGGAGAGCTCAGACTCTAAGCCAGGGTCAAGTGGAAGAGGAAGATTGGAGGGGAAAGTGGGTGCTGCTCCCTCCACCACCTGAACTCAGTTCGGGTGCTAATTAAAAAGGGGAGGGCAAAAGATATAGAGGTGTGTGACGTGGGTGGAAGGGCTGCTGTCACTTGGCAAATGTCCCTGACCTTCAGTAGAATCAAATGCAACTTTCCCACAGATGTGTTGGCAGCTTTTGCCCTCTCAAGGGTCCTGGGGTGCTTTACTGCATCCACCAACCCCGTCAACACAGGGTGAGGCAGTATCCTCGTTGTAATGGGTTTTAATGTGCCAGAATCCTGGGAAAGCCGCTTCATTGGAATTCTAGTTTGTATTAAGACATTGGGGGAATTCCCTGGCCGTCCAGTGGTCAGGACTCCGAGCTTCCACTGCAGGGGGAACGGGTTCGATTCCTGGTTGGGGAACTAAGATCCCGCATGACGCGCCACGAGGGAAAAAAAAAATTTTACAAGCAAGAGCGAAAAAGACATTGGGGGACTATTTGGCCTATAGTTTTATGATTTGGGGGGGGTGTTGTTGATAACGGTGTCCGTGTGTGTGTTTGTATGTGAATATGCGTGATTCTCCATGATTAAATGAATTTATGCCCACTTCACATTAGATAGTTTCTGGTGGCCGGAAGCACCAGGTGCACGGGCATGTCCTCTGACTTTGTGTGTGACTTGGTGGTCCCCGGCCAGGTGGGTTAATACCAACCAGGGATGTCTGAACACCAGAGAGGGAGCAGAGTTGGAATCAAGGGGCTATAGAGAGGAGCCTCTGTTTGTTGTTATTAATATTTAACTGTGGACCTGTGGCTGGATGGGAACAGTTGAGAAATGTTCTGATGGCTGGCAGGTAGAGACACAGCCCGCCAAACTCACCAATCATCTTTCTTTCAGTTGAAGTTCTAATTCCATGGTGGAGTTGGTTTGTTTTATCTTTGTTTCGAAAAGCAAGGGTCAAAAACATGACTTTTGAAAGGCAATACTCTGCAGTGCCTAAGCGAACGGCCTGGAACCAGAGACGTAGGTTTGAATCCTGACTCTGCGTCTTGGTCTCTGTGTGACCCTGGGCACCTCTGTGTTCTGCTTCCTTGTTTTAAAAAGTGGGGATGATTGGGACTTCCCTGGCAGGCCAGTGGTTAGGACTCTGCGCTTCCACTGCAGGGGAAATGGGTTCGATCCCTGGTCGGGGAACTTAAGATCCCACAAGCCTAGCCTCGCTCCCCACCCCCAAAAAAAAAAATAATAATGGGGATGATAACATTACCTTCACGATCGTGTTAACGTGCGAATTAAATGAATTAATGTATGGAAAGGGCTTAGAACAGTGCCTGGCAGAAGGCAGTATAAATGTTTAATGCAATATGAGTGTTATTATCCCCTCTCATCAAACAGCTGTAACAATTTGGGCTCCTGACACTTCTGTAGGATCACCTTTCCAAGCAGTGAGTACAGTTTTCCACCTCTGCTTGGTTGCTGAGCTGAGTGGGAAAGAAGGTGCCTTGGGCACCCCAGGCAGTGTGGGCACTAATCGTCCTCTCGCAACGCCGTCCTGCCTGCTGGGGCTGACAGGAATCCTCACAGGGTGCCCGTGGCTTAGAGGTCACGAAGCCCCAGGCGCCTTGCCTTTGTACCACTTGCCCCCAGCCCAGCACAGTCTCAGTAAGTAGTGGTTGATGAGGGTGGTCGCCTGTTTTTACCATTAAATCTCCCTGCTCTTGGAAACAAGCAGAAGGGCAGCGGGTATATAAATGACATCTGTCTGAGCAGGAGGCTGACACTGGGTGGGAGCCGTGTTGGCAAAATGGGCTTTTAATAAGGGAAGCTTCTAGAAAACTGTCTTCCCACTGTCTGCCTGCCTTTTTTAGTGAAAATCCCTCTAACTTAAGCTTACCGCTACTTCAAGGTCTGTAACTGAGCTCTGGTTAGTGCTGGATTTGCGAACAGGAAAAGTTCAAAGTTAATATTCATTTCCAGGATTAAAGAAGTCATGTTTGTTTGATAGGGAAGGAAATCCAGTGGGGATTGGGAGGGGGAGAGAGAGGTAGATTGTATGAATTTGTGTGTGTGTGTGTGTGTGTGTGTGTGTGTGTGTGTGTGTCTTGGGATGGAGGCAGTTGCAGCAGTGAGAGCCCATTTCCAGCCTTCCAGGAGGGAACGGTCAATAGCAAACAACCCTTAAAACTCTCACAGGCTGCCCTTTGGCTTTGTTCTCAGGGAATGTCCCTTACAGGTTGTGGACCCTTTCTTCTGTAGAAGGCACATGGAGTTGACCTTTTACTTTTCATCACATTTTGGTGGGTATGTTAGCCATCCTGGATCAAGGAATGGTCTGGAAAATGGGGAAAGCTAAGTCCAACTCAACATTCAGGGCAGGATGCTTAGACATGCCTTGCATGTTGCTAGTGGAGTCAGTCCTCTTTGGAGGGTGCCGATCAGAGCTGTGAAGTGTTACGTGATTGGGATTATAGGGTGGAAGGGGGACCCGGGGGTTCATCATCCTGACCTTCCCCTCCTGTGATAAGACTTGAATTATGGTGTGAGTATGAGGTGTTTGCCATGGAGCCTGCAGGGATGGGGACAGGGACCTTCTTGGTGAGCGAGGCTGGTATCTCACAGAGCCCCTTGTCCAGCCTTTCTAGCTCTGTCTCGTCGCTGCATCAATGGTTGAGCTTAAGCCACCTCTCTGCACAGACTGGACCCACGCATGTGACAGCCACAGGCTCCTACAAACCCACGCCCTGTCATGGGTTCTTTGTAGGAGAGGTTACGGGGACACGGACATTGAGTCTCCCTGTGGCAGACCTGGGAACCTTGGGCACTTGGAAAGTGTTTTATTTGTCCAGGATACTAGGTAGCACTGAAGTATCTGACTTGAAGTATTTTCATTAATTCAGGCCCATGTTTGGCTTTGGAGGTTAGGAAAATTAAGCCCTGAAATGGATGTTTTCTTGTTAGAGATGGTGGAATCCCCCATCCCTCCCCTGCCCCTGGCTCTGATTGGGGTTTTTTTCTTGGGGAACGTCCTAGTGGAGTGGGTTGCGGGGGGGACAAGGGAGGACAGAGAAAGGACCTGGAATGCTTTGGCAGAGGCCATTTGAGCTCCCCAAGCTGTTAGTCTGTTTCCTCTCCTCCCTGCTTCCTGTATTTCCAAAAGATGAAAGTGAAAGGATTAAATGTGGGTTTAATTTTTTTCCCCCTATTCATCAGAGCATGAAATTTTCTGATTATTCAGAAAATTACTTATTCGAGTAAGAGGGGCTCGAATCCCAGGTACAGTCAAAAATGATTAATGCCACTTGTCTGCCCGCCTAATTAGACTTGGTAATGAACGTGTGTGTTCTCCTGCTGATCCTGCAGAGTTATTAGGTGGAAGTAAATTGACATCTCCCCTCAGCACTGCGGGTTTGATCCAGTACCCTCTCTCTTTTCCCCAAGTTTACCAGTGAATTCAGCTGCTGCCAAGCCTGGCAGGTAGGCCCTGAGTGACAGGGAAAAGAGAGCCCCCAGCCCAGCCGAAGAGCCCTTCCTAGCTGGTGAGGTGACCCTCCTGCCTCAGGAAGCCGGCTTCTGCGTGGTGACAGGGGCCAAAGGCTCAGCAGAGCCGCTGAGGCTCAGGGCAGACCCAGCCTAGCTCTGAGAATGAACATGGGAAGAATTCTTCACAGGTCCACGGTGCCTTTTCTCTGAGGAGCCCGAAGAGTTTGCATACTGCTGCCACGCTCGTCCTCAGAACAGATTCATGGGGTCAGAATGCAGGGAGGCTTCTGCCGAGGTCTCACGTGGAGAGAAGGAGTCGCCCGTCCATCTGGCTAGGGGCAGGGGAAGGTTAGACCCTCATGTTGGGCAAACCCGACTGGCCTTGAAGATGGCCTCTGACCGAGATCTCGGGCTGTCAAGCCATTTCCCTCCTTTGGTCCGTGCCCAGCATCTGTGGGACAGAGGCAGCCCCCCGCTGGGCTGGCCGTGGGAGCATCCTGGGTCTTGCCTCCCAGGTGCTCTCCCACAGGGCCCTCGCTGGCTCCCGACACCCGCCCCTCACCCCTCCGTCTCCCCGTGGAAGGAGCTGCTTGCTGCTCTTGTCCTGCCTGCTGGGGTGCTATTAAGGCTGATGAGGAAGCTGGAAACACATCTCTGGCCTGACCAGAGGCCCTTCCTGTTCGCATTCCTCTAACGACAAGGTGAGTATTCTTGGGCAGGTGAGTATTTGTGGGCGTGCAAAGCATGCAGACAGACCATTCCCCCTGCCGCCACCCCGGCTTCCAGCAGCACCAGCTCGTGTAGTCCTCTCACCCACCATGGGCTTGCAGATCTGCCGGTGCCCGTGGCAGGATGCTTTCTGACTCTCCAGAGGGCCTTGTCCCACTCTGCCACCCACTCCTCCCGCAGGCTCTGTTCGGCTCTCCCCTGGCTGGGTCGGGAAGTGGTGGAGGCAGCTGACCCTGGGAAGGCCAGCCCTCACTGGGGAGATAGCTATGCATTTAGTCACTTTCGGTTTTTTTCCAAGAGTTTTGGCAAGTTTCTCTACATCTTCAGGGCTGGATCTCGGGGCTAGGAGGAGAGCAGAGCCAGCTTTTAGGCTTTGGGGAATGAGCAAGGAGGCCGAGGTGATGATGTCAGGCAGGGCAGCAGGCTTGGTTCCCTGGTTGAAGTGGAATAGAATCGGTGCCAGGGAGGAGTCACAGGGAGTGCCACTCCAAGGTCAAGACTGTCTTGACTCAGACCTAGGGGGGTGATATTTGGGTGTTCTTTGAGGCACCCCAACACCATGCCGAGGAGACATGGGCAGAGCCTGATGGACCCCGAGAATTCTCCACGGTGTAGTGGTGGTGTTGGCCAAAGTGGCCAATAAGTTCATGCAGGGCCTGTTCTAGCCCGCCCGTGGTTCCTGGCATGGAGAACATTCTTGAGAGAGGCACCCATAAGGAAAGCTGTGACATTTGGTTCTTTTTTTTTTTTATATAAATTTATTTATTTTATTTATTTATATTTGGCTGTGTTGGGTCTTTGCTGCTGCACACGGGCTTTCTCTAGTTGCGGCGAGTGGGGGCTACTCTTCATTGCAGTGCGCGGGCTTCTCATTGCGGTGGCTTCTCATTGCGGAGCACGGGCTCTAGGCGTGCGGGCTTCAGTAGTTGTGGCACGCGGGCTCAGTAGTTGTGGCTCGTGGGCTCTACAGCGCAGGCTCGGTAGTTGTGGCGCACGGGCTTAGTTGTTCCACGGCATGTGGGATCTTCCCGGCCCAGGGCTCGAACCCGTGTCCCCTGCATTGGCAGGCGGATTCTCAACCACTGTACCGCCAGGGAAGTACGACATTTGGTTCTTTTTTGCCTTTTTGGAGAGGAAGGAGGAAGAGCAGCAGGGGTCTGTGCTGGCACAGTTGCCCTGTGCCCAGCCTGCTGGTGGACAGTACTCTGTCCTAGCTGAGGGGTCTGTGACCCCTGGTTGCTGTAGTGCTTCCCAGATTTTCTTCAGGATATTCCTACCCACCCCTATTGCCCTAGCCTCATTGAGGGCATCGGGGGAAAGAAAGCACGAGCGACACTGTGCTGAAGGTTGGTAAGAAGGGTGGTGTTGGAAAGTTCAGTCAGTTCCTGTGTATCACTGGGCGGGCAGGCAGGTGACTGGGTATGTCCCTCACCTGTGACCACAGCGAGACGGGGTCATGTTTACCCTTCAGCGGAGGGCCTGCACGCCACCTTCTGCTCCCCCTCCCTGTTTCTTGAACAAACATTTCCAGGGCAGAGCAGATCTCACCCAGATGTCTGCAGTGGCTGTTGGCTAGGGCTGCTAGAACATGAAAATGTGGCTTACATGAACCTTTCCGAAATCAGACCAGAGGGTCACGAAAGTCAGCCTTGAAAGAAGAGCGATGTTCCTTGCCCATTTTGTTCTTTATCCTTTTATGTTTTGTTTCTACCGGATGCTGGATCTGGGAAAGAATTGTCGTGTTTGCTGAAGATACAAATTGGTGTTCTGTGAGCCCGCAAGGATGGAGATATTCATGTGGAACAAGAAATACTGAGAATGGCCAATAAGTTATGGGAACAGAGATGACTTTTATCTCAGAGATGACTTGGCTGTACCTAAAGTGCTTTCTTGCCTGCTGGCTCTGCTGAGCCCCGCAGCGCCCTTGTGAGGCAGGCAGGGCTGGGTGGGTTATGGCCATCTCACAGATGAGGAGACCAAGCATTCAGGGAGTCAGTGACTTCTCTGCGATGACCTGGATCATTAGCAGCAAAATCAGCACCAGAACCCAACATAGCATTTTGCCCTGTGAGCTAATGCCATTGAATATGCAAGTTAGTGGAGTTTCCTCATTCATCTGCCTCCCTTCTGCCAACGAACGCTGAAATGTCCATAAAAAGAGGTACAGAAAAAGAGGAGGGTGAGCCAAGGGGCGGGTAAGCCGCGTGCAAGCTAGAGGATCAGTCAGGTCCTGGACAACTGAGAGCTGGCGGCACTTCAGCCTGTTTTCCATGTTTGGTTTTTAAATAGGTTTTCCGCATGTGTAAATCATGAGGTCTTGAAACAAAAGGTGAAGTTTTTCTTAAATCATAAGAGGAAAGAATCAAGTGTGTCTGTCCCCTCCCCACCCCACCCATCGGTATTAGGTGTGTGTAAGGGAGGTGGGCGTGGAAATGCAGGTTGAAGACCTTTTCCTGGAACTGAAAAGATCCTCCTTGTCAGGACCCAGGGTTCATGACACAGGACTCACCATGAACCAAAGAAAAATTAGGTTGTGTCTCAAAGGGGACAGCTACGGGGCAGAAGAGTTGGATCGGGACTGGAAAATAAACTGAGGTTTGCATGATGCCCCTCTGCCCTGTCCCCGGCAGTGGTGTGGCCGAGCGGGGGACAGCAAATCTGGGGAAAGCCCCCCACTGCCACCCCAACCCTGTGTGCCTCCAGGTCAGGCTCACATTTGGGTACCGTCACTTACTTTTCTTGCTGACTTGGAGGAAGCTGTTTTTTCCATTCAAGTTGAATAGAAACTGAAGATTTTGTGGTTTCTGTTGAAACAATTATGTCCTTTCTGCAACTGAGGAAAGTATTAAAAATCCAAAAAAGAACCTCAGAGATGCCTTACTATTCAAATGGAACAAAAGATTCCAGCTGTAACTTGAGAGTTTTTAGAAAAAGGGGTTGAGCATACCCTCTGTAAATGTCTATTCTAGTGATGAGTGTTTTAAAAAGCAATCTGGAAGGACCTTTATATGAATAGGGTTTCAAGGTGAGAATATGTTGTAACCCCAGCACTTAAGATGATGAAGCCTGTTTCTTCAAGTTAGATTCGCCTTGGCTGGACTCTCTTTTCAGCATGGAGGTCAGAGGGTCAGTGCTTAGATGTTGGGGCAGCAGGAGGTCACTGTGTTCCTCCTGAAATATCCCTACAGTAGAAAATCTATCCAGGTTTTCTAAAGGTCAGGAGTGAAGATTCTAGAACCTTCTAAAGCCCCATCTGGATTCTCGCCAGTTCTTTCCTGCTGGCTTCCCCAATGGCTTAACCTGTCCACAAAATCATCTCTGTGATGAGGAAAAGGAGAAGTGAGATCAGTGTATCCTCCAGCCCAAGTGGGGCATTCAGGAGGGATTTTCCCCCATGACACATGACTCATGATTTAAAGTTTCCCAGCATGTGCGTGTCCTCCTCTCTGAGCATGGGAGTGGGAATGCCACCCTTGCCTGTGCTCAACCACGTGGGAGTACCTGGGCCCTCATGAAGATCTCATGTCCCAGTGGGGCCAGGAATCTGGGCTCCCAGCTTCACATGGCGGCCCCGGTGTCATATCAGGACTTGGACTCGCGAGCCTTGTCTATGCAGAGCTCCTGGATAAGCTAGACGATCACAAAACAGACCACTGGCAGCTCAGTCCCCCCCAAAGGAAGCATTAGGGAGAAAGAACCAGTGTCCCAGCCTGAGGAAGGGGGCATTTGGGGGCATCTCTCTATTAAATAGATGACTTGTAAACAGTGTGCTTTATTGTTACTGCACCAAGGACTGAGGGCCTCAGCAGGGAGGCGTGATCTAGCTGGGGCCTCCCGGCCAGAGAGCCTGTGAGGGGGCAGGTGATAGGGGAGTCTATTTGGAAGGTCAGGTGCAGCTTGGGTTTGTTCTACCATTTTCTTCTCTCAGTGGCCTGAGGGCCTGGCCTCTGGGATGTGATGCCATTCAACATTCTCTGTGGCCTGGGGAGGAACCACAGCACGAAATGGTGGAAGCAGGTTCGCAGCTGCACGAGGACCAGCAGGGCTCACATCTGAACTCGTGAGTGTTCACCTTCTGGACCCAGCACTAGGTGACCAGCCCCCAGAGGTGTCAATGCAGCTTCGTCGGTCCTCTGTGGTGCCTTGCCTGTAGTTAAAGGACAGCATCCCTGCTTCCTCTGAAGCTGGCCCCCGCTGGCAGTGGGCAGGTGACTTTTGGAGTCTCTGGGCAGCGTGGGAGCAGGCTGCCCTCTTCAGCGGTTTTCCTGGAAGGCTTTGCTGCCTGTCTAGCGCCAGTCGCCCGTCTCGGCCTGGGTGACAGGGCCTCTGGGAACTTCCCCACCAGGACTTGGTTGCTTCTGGGAGTCACTGTTTAGGGAACACCCTGTGAGCCCCATGTTAGGGCAAGAGAACAACCTTTCTGCCCTCTTCATGAGAGACGCTATTCTTTTCTTCTCTTCTCTTTCTTCCTCCTACTCCTGTCGCCTCTTCTCTGCGCAGGTATCTGCTCTCAGATAAATGGTCTGACCCTCTTAAGGCAGCACCACTTCCTATGGGCCTGGGCAGCTGAAAGTTCTTCCCCCACCCTGGGCTTAGCATAGGAGGATGTGAATTAGTCCGGTTGTCCCTTGGGAGCCTGTACAGCTGGTAAAGCATTATTAATCCGACATCCCCAAAGAAATCCATTAACGAGTTCCTGGGCCAGGCACCAGCGTGAGGTAACGGATCGCTTCTATCGTCTGTTGAAACTTTGGAGACATTGATTTTCAGACTCACAGGCGCTCCTGAGAAGTGAGGCCCAGGGCAGGCTCTTTCTGCAGCCTGTTTGGTGGGGGCATGTTTATCTTATCAAGCTAAAAGCCCCAGGAATAGAAAGTTTTCCGTTGGGGGAGGTGGAGGGGATAGGACCTCAGCTGGGAAGAGAAGGCATCGGGCAGGCTGGGCCGGTGCCGGCCCGGGGTCCCCAGTGCCCGTGACTTCCTTCGGAGGAACAAGGAGGCTGGGCTGATTTGAGCAAAGCCTGGCTCACACGAGGCCTGGAGTCCTCCCGGGGCCAGTGATTCCCCGCTTCGTCACTCTGTCCCTGATGCCAGGCCTGGAGAGAAGCTATTGATAGCCTGTAGCCCAGCGGGATGACCGAGGGCCGGGCTGAGAAGGCGGCCTCTACCTGCTTCGGAACGGTCACCTCACGGCTCCAGCGCCTCTTCCGCAGGCTCCCTAAGAGTCATGTGGGATCAGTAAAGCTCCAGGCCCTCCAGAGGTTCCACCCCGAGGCCCGGCTTCCTCGAGGTAGGTCTAAGTCATTCCAGCTGGGGGTGCTCCGGGGGGGCTTGGGTTCGGAGGCCAGGCCTGCCTAGTGGCCTCTCCCATGGGCAAGGCAGTGCAGGAGCCCCCTGGCAGCCCGGTATTTAATGCTGAGCTCAGCACCGCTCCTTGGCCCCCCTGACTCCCCAGGCCCAAAGCTCAGGTGCTGCCACCCTGCCAGGTTTAGGTGGAACTTCAGAAGCCCGTGTTGGCTGTGGGCTTTAACAGCCTTTCCTTGACTGAGAATTAGGGCCGATCAGTCATCCTAATCTGGTCCCTGAGCAGGCAGAATATAGATGGGCATCTGGGGTGGCCACTCTTTTCCATTCTGCCCATCCTGTAGCTCCCAGGGGCATCACACCTTGCGAAGCTGCTGAGTCAGCCTTCCGAGGACCCCGGAGCAGTGAAGTTTCCTAGGCAAAGGCATCTCATCTGCATGGTTAGTGGAGGTGCCTATGGGGGGCACACAAGCAGACTGTGTGGGGCTACAGAGGCTGCAGGCGGAACACAGCTGGACAGGAGCTCCAGCCTCAGGCAGTGACCGGGCTGCAGCTTCCTTCCCGGAGCACTAATTAGGGTGAGAACAGTCCTTGCTGGGGAAGGATAATGGGACAGTGTGGGCTGAGTGAAAGATGAGGAGGAGAGACTGTAGCAATTCAATTTTCATAGAATCTGAGGTCATCTACTCCTTTTTTCAAACGAAGGAGGCTGAGGCCAACAAAAGTTGGTGACAGCTCCAGGACCGGGGTCTCGGGCGCCTGCCTTCCAGCCTAGCGTTCTTCCTGCTGGATCAGACTAGCTACAGCATCTTCTATTTCTGCAGCGCTCTTCTGCTAAAGATCCAAGGGATTTGTGTTTGTTTGGGTTTTTTGTTTGTTTTAAATATCATTTATTCCCTCCAGATCTCTGTATGTTAGGGGTGGGAAAGGGGTTATTCTATTTCACAAATGAGATGGCCCCAAGAAGTCAGGCCCCTGGCTAAGGCTTAGAGCTGCACAGTCAGACCTGGAACCCCTCACTGCCGGGTTCTACTCATCTTAACTGGCCTCTAGCTGCTTCTCTTTGATGGCTGGATCTTTGGAGCACATCAGCTTTCCTTGGGCCCCTGCCCCATTTGTCTCCATGCTGTTCTCACACACATTCGGGGACAGGTGGGCATTTGGGTGGGTCCCAACACTGAGTCTTAGGGATGGAACTAAACTAAAAAGTCATCTCTGGGTTAAGTTTGTGAAAGCAGAATTTGAAAGGCAATATGATCTTTAACTGCGGAAAATATAATTTTCTTGATTACAGTTTTACATCTTGAAAGGTGGGAATTTCACTCCCACTAGATCTAATCCCCATTTGGAGACAAATACTGTTTAGCCAGCCTGAATAATTTATCCTCATCAATAGCCTAATACATACTGTGCCCCTCACGCAGAGGACAGCTGGAGACTGAGTTCCTCGATTTAATGTTCACTCGCGTCTTCGTGTCCATCCTCTCCCCTCTGTCCCTCCTTAAGAATTATTCAACAGAGCATTTCCTTGCTCCTTGCTCTTTAGCCCAAGGAGTTATAGATTTAATGAAATCAATCAGGCCTGGAGTGGCAGCATTAAGGTCTGGGCAAATACTGCACTGCGGCTACTGCTCGTTTAACTTGTGTTAGCATTTGGGTTGAATTGATTGGAAGGGGAGGGGCGAGACAGGATGCTCAAAGATGATGGGAGTGGTAGACTGTGGCCCGTGGACTCTGCAGTAGCTCTGTGAGCGACCTGTAATGTAGCATTTAAGAGAATGGGCTTGGAGCCAGGCCAAATTTTTAAAAAAATTTTATTGAAGTATAGTTGATTTACAATGTTGTGTTAATTTCTGCTGTACAGCAAAGTGACTCAGTTATATATATATATATATATATATATATATATATATATATATTCTTCTTCGTATTCTTTTCCACTGTGGTTTATCACAGGATATTGAATATAGTTCCATGTGCTATACAGTAGGACCTTGTTGTTTATCTATTCCATATATACTAGTTTGCATCTGCTAACCCCAAACTCCCAATCCTTCCCTCCCTCGCCTTCCCTCCCCCTTGGCAACCACAAGTCCGTTCTCTGTATTTGTGAGTCTATTTTTGTTTCATAGATATATTCATTTGTGTCGTATTTTAGATTCCACATATAAGTGATATCATATGGTATTTGTCTTTCTCTTTCTGACTTACTTCACTTAGTATGATAATCTCTAGGCCCATCCATGTTGCTGCAAATGAGCCAGAGCAGCTTGAGCCTGGACTTTGGATGCCAGGTGGTAGGGCCTTCCTTGTACAGATTAACCTCTCTGAGCCTTAGTTTTTCCCGTTGTAAAATGGGGCAAAGAATCCCCATCTCAAGCAGGTGTCATGTGTGTTAAACGTGACATTGACGGAAACCATTCGACATGATGCTGGTCACAGAGCCAGCCCCTCATCGGCAGCTGCTCCCAGAAAGACTTTTAACGATGGCTCACACTGGGTCATCCGTGCAAGCCCCCAGCGTGCTGTCTGCTCTTCCATCTTACCTGGGCCAAGGCGGGCTGCCCCCATCTCAGTGAAAGAGATAGGGTTTGAAGGTTTGCCCAGGCAGGAATAGAGGAGGAGCACAAAACTCTTAAACACATTCTCTGGAAAAATTCCTATCATTGAGTTTACCATGCCACTTAATTAACAGGCAGGGGTTGGATTAGCCCACCGGGCATCATTAGGAGCTAAATAAGCAAGCATGCTGCCAAGGAGCAAGGCATATATCATTTAAAAAGGCTGCTCGGGGGTCATTGGGACACAGGCCTGGCTCTCTCCAGAAGTCTCTGGTGGTCCTGGTTACAGGGATACAGCTGTAAAGAAGCCTTTGTATGTCTTCTGCAGAGAAGGCCTCAGACGTCATCTATTTACTTTTCTCCTCCTGCAAAAGTCTCCTTTCACCCGGTTGGTTGATGTTCAGTTGATGATTGGCACTCTGAAATCAAATGACATCAGAGCAGGTGTGGAAAAACCAGTTGGATGCAGCCGCCTGGCTGTCCCGTAAAGGACTGAACCTCTCTGCTCCTGGCCTCTTGTGACCTCCCGGCACTCGGATCGGGCGTACCTGTGCACACGCACCTGTGTGTGCCTTCACATCTGCACACCTGTCGAAGCTTCATCCCCTGCCCTGTGGTCTACAGATGCCTAGGCAGGACTTCTTGCAAAACTATTTGGCTGTCCTTATCTTTGGGGTCTGTGGAACACTACCAAAAATATACTCAAGCTTAGCAAGAGGCTAGGCAGCCCTTTGCCGCCTCTCTAAGATGGTGTTTGCTTTAAAAACAAAAGCTAAAAACCAAAAAAAGCCTTCATGTTCCTCATTCCATCTCTGCCCCTCACTACTAGGCCCACGTCCTTTCTCTGCCAGCTGCCCAGATTCCTCCGTGTATCTCCTCAGGGGCCCCAGGGATGGGTGCAGGGGGCCCTGAGCCCTGGAGAGGGGGACCCCACCTGCTTTGTCTCTCCTACACCCAGAGCAGCGTGACACATGCTTAGAGGGGGCAGATGCCCCTTCTGAGGTGACCTGAGCCGAGAGGGCATCTGGCAGCTCCACACTGGCTTTAGTTTTCATGGGCTTGTTGCTGTTTGTAAAATTCCCTTAACTCCAGCTGTCTACAGTGTTTTATTTTATTTTTTTAATTTTTATTGGAGTATAGTTGATTTACAATGTTGTGTTAGTTTCTGCTGTACAGCAAAGTGAATCAGTTATAGATATACATATATCCACTCTTTTTTAGATTCTTTTCCCATATAGGTCATTACAGAGTATAGAGTTCCCTGTGCTATACAGTTGGTCCTTATTAGTTATCTATTTTATATATAGTAGTGTGTATGTGTCAGTCCCAATCTCCCAGTTTATCCCTCTTCCCTGCCACCCCCCCTCTCCGCTTTCCCCCCGGTAACCATAAGTTTGTCTTCTACATCTGTGACTCTATTTCTGTTTTGTAAATAAGTTCATTTGTATGATATTTTTTAGATTTCACTTATAAGTGATATCATATGGTATTTGTCTTTCTCTGTCTGACTAACTTCACTCAGTATGACAATCTCTAGGTCCATGCATGTTGCTGTAAATGGCATTACTTCGTTCTTTTTTATGGCTGTCTACAGTGTTTTAAAGTATTTTTTCTTAAGGTGCTTCTGGCAATAGGATTTATCTTTTCCTGTGGTGACAATCAAAACAGGATTTTAATATCTGTATTAAAATATATAACTTTGAATATATATATATTCCTTTCATCTACTTGTTCCTTTTACACAAGTCTTTGGATATAACTGGCTGTCCTTTGGAACAGTACTTGACCTCTGGTAGGCCCCCAATAAATACATGTTGAGTGGATGCATGCTTACACACATGAAAAACTGACTAGTAATTAGGTAGATGTGGAAAGATAAGAGACATAATTGTCATAAAAAGGTTTAACTCTCTCTCTCTGAGTATGTGTGTCCTGGTGGGTGCACATACTTTAATTGTCCCTGTTCAAATATTGTGCCATGTCTTTGCACTTCTATCTTCATGGCCACACCCTAAATACAACTTGGACCTTTTTGGATATGGTGTCAGAGGGTCCAGATGACAGGTCTCCTACAGACACTTGCATGTGAGGAATGAGGTTCATTTGGCTTTCCCACCCTAGACCCCACCTCATGTCACTTACTTGTACATTTTTCCAAAATCTGTTGCCTGCTACCACTATTGGCCAAGGGGAGCTTTTCAGAGATGCTCTGTAATATTGCACTGAGGGCCTGCAGACTCGCCTATCTCTATTTTGTCCATGCACATCTCCTCCTGATCATCATTTTCATGCATAAGGCCCCAGCACCACAGTATTAAAAGGACAATAAAATGGGGCACATCTCTTTAAGGTGCTTGAAGCATCATTGGCAAACATAAGGCATATAAAATATAATACCAAAGATTTCAGTCAAACAAAAGATTAATTAAAATAAAAAATAGTTTTTCTGTTGTAAAAAAACTGAATCATTTTAAAAGTAGAGTTAATTTTAGACAACCATGCAATTTATAGTTACAACAGAATGTAAATGTCATAAACATTGGAAGTGTAAATAATATAATAGAGTGAAAATCAGGGCGTGGGGGCAGAGTTGACAGGAGGAAGAGTTCTCGTGTAGTCCTGGCAGGGAGTTAGTTAATACTATCTAAAGTACCTAAAGTAGAAGCATGAATTGTTATTAATTAATTTTGTTTATAATTTTAAACATATATACACATCCACACAAGGCAGGGTGGGGGGCATGCTTCAGGGTGTACCGCCCCCAAAGAGCGAAGTGGCATGAAACAGACCACGTGGGAAGGTGCCCTGGGGTCAGGCCCTGTCCCCTGCCTCGCTGGGCACAGGGCGGGCGCGCCTGACGCTTCCCTTGCTCCCTGCATCGTCCATCTGAACTTGCCGGGAACTGTCCTGCCCTCCCTCCCTCCACCGGCCCCTCGCATTGAGGGCCTGCAGACTCGCCTATCTCTATTTTCTCCCCCACCCAACACGCTTGGCCCGGCCTGACCGCAGTGCCTTCCCTTTGTTGGTGCTTTCAGCCTAGGGGTGTGTGGTTGTGTTGGAGACGGATGAATAATGGGCCCGCCCGAGAGGCACACCCACCCCCGTGGGGCAGGATCGTGCCTCTGCAGGCCAGCCTGGGTGCCAAGTTTGGGAAGAGGGTGCAGGGGTCACATCTGGCCTGCTTGGAAATGTGACCACCAAGAAGCCAGGCTCAGGAATAAAGAACGGACCCTTTAGATCCAGGGACCGAGGCCCCAGGAAGAATTTTAATATCTGCTTTGGCCTGTGAGTAACAACTCAGCAGGGCCTTTTGCCTTTCCCTTCAGTACAAAAGGGTGGCTTGAAAGTGCCCATCACCCCTCCAGCCCTGCCACACGCAACGCTGATAGGTCATTTTGTGAGAGGGTGTGGCCCAAGGTCTCGGGTGGCCTCATGTCCTCAATTCATTCAAGGCTCCTCAGCACCACCCTCCCCGGAGCATTTTCTCCCTCCACCTGCCTGATCCGGACGCCTGCTTCCCATAAAGCCCACCCATGCCCGCCCTCCATTTTACTTGGGGACCCAACATCTGATGAAGACTTGAGCGCATTCAGGAGCATTCCCTTGCGGCTCTTTGCACAAAGGCGGCACCCCAGTGAGTCCAGCCGTCCACCGGAAGGCTGGCTTCTCTGACCCAGGACATGGGCCTGGCTTCCAGGCCACTCCTCTACCATAACATTGACTCTTCCTGTTGGCTTCCTGGCTTGCATTCTGGCACAGTCTGTAGTGTGTGTGTGTGTGTGTGTGTGTGTGTGTGTGTGTGTGTGTGTGTGTGTGTGTGAAGTTGGGGCTGTGTGGTGCGCGGGGGCAGTTGTGTGTCTCCAGGCCCTCCAGGCTGGGGTTCGGGGTGCTGGGTGCCCTCAGGGTTGGCCTGTCCTCTGAAACAATGAGCTACATTATATGGTCTCCAGAGGGCTGGGGTTCAGGCCCCTTCCTGGAAACAAAGATGCAGATGTCCTGAGCTGGATGTCTGACCCCAGGAGTGTGGAGTTTCCATTCTCTTGCTGCCAGCCTCACTAGAAGTTTAACCAGGAGTATGAAAAATGTGTAGATTGTGTTGATTTTGGCAATGGCCACAGCCCTCCAAGCTTGACAAATCTGTCTCCCTACCTTCCCTCTCTCCAGCATGACTCATCCTCTTGTGTCCCTGCCTCACTCCCCTGGGCCACCAAAGGCAGGGCTGGAGGCAGGTAGGGGCAGGTAGGAGGAACTTAGGTGAGCAAGAAAGTTCATGATTCTTCTTAGTTAATACATTGGAAGAGGACCCCAAACTGAGAGATTTGAGGGCTACCATCACACGCTAAGTCAACAGGAATCCGGCTACCCAGACCCAGGAGTCCCAGGGTTGAAAGTGACAGCTACCGTCTGATGAACGTCTACTATGTGCAGGCACTGTTGGATGCTTTACATACACACTCTCTCTAATTTTGGCAACACATCTGCTGGCAAGGAAGATATCATTACTTCCATTTTGCAGATGAGGAAATTGAGGCTGAAAATAGATTCCATATTTTACTAAGGTTAAGTAAATTGTCCAGGCATCTCATACCCAATTAGAAGCAGGGCTTGCATTCAAACCCTGATCTGTGTGGCTCTGGAGGCCAGATTCTGTGTACTCCGAAGCTCCTGATTTAGTGTTTTGCCGCTTGCACCCTTTCTAAAAGACCTCTATCATGCACATTAAACAGTGTGCTTCAGGGGCCATGTGACCTATCTGAGGATGCCTGACTTACAGATGCCAAGTGGGTGCGTTTTGGTGCTCGGGGCCTGTGTCCATTCTGGTTGCTCTCCCACCATCCTCATCTCTCCACGTGATGGGGCAGTTGGCTCTGTTTGGGTATCACGGGGTGCAGAGTTGCAGAGGCTGGGCCTCTGCATGGGGAAGGCCGAGCGCCCACTACTTGTGGCGCTTGACCTTGACTGAAGAGCTGGCCTCTCTGGTGCTCTGAGGAGCTCAGTGCAAGAACCTCTGGCTGCTGACCGAGTAGTTCATAGTCTCCCAGAGATGAAGGGGCCGTGGATGGAGGACCAGTCCAGAGCAGCAGACAGTCCGGGTGGGTTCTCCCAGGCCGAGTGGCTTGGCTGAGCTGGGACTCAAGCTGTGAACTGGCACTTCCCAGAATGAGGCAGAGGCCTTGGGGAGGGACATTCTTGCTGTTACCTGCTAGGGCAGAGGGAAAAGCACTCCTTGCCCAAATCCCTCTGACCCATGCTCTCTTCTGGCCTTGGGCCTCCCTAACCCCCATCCTTAATAAAGCCCATCCCTGGCCTCAAGTAGTTCATGCTAGGGAGGACCAGGACCAAGTGGAGGGGATGGTTTCCCAGAAAACAGGGCTATTGAGAAGCAGCCAGGTGTGATGGATTTCCCTTCGCAATTCTGCCACTCACCAGCCGTGTGGCTCTCGACAAGTCTCTTAACCTTTCCAAGCCTTAGTTTCCTCATCTCTAAAATAGGAGTAGAAGAATGGAACTGGAAACTTACATCCACGTGAAAACCTGCACGCAGATGTTTACAGCAGCTTTATCCATAATCGCCAACTCTTGGAAGCAACCAAGATGTCCTTCATAGGTGAATGCATAAATAAACTGTGGTCCATCCAGACACTGGAATAATATTCAGAACTGAAAAGAAGTGAGCTCTCAAGTCATGAAGAGATATGGAGTTACCTTAAATGCATATTCCTAAGTGAAAGAAGCCAGTCTGAAAAGGCTACATAGTGTGTGATTCCAACTATGTGACGTTCTGGAAAAGACAAAACTATGGAGAGAGTAAAAAAATCACTGGTTACCAAGGATTTAGTGGGGAGAGAGGGATGAATAGACAGAGCACAGAGATACTTAGGGCAGTGAAACTATGCTGTGTGACACTAAATGGTGGATACATGTCATTATATATTTGTCCAAACCCATAGAATGTACAACACCAGGAGTGAACCCTAATGTAAATGATGGACTTCGGGCGATAGCGACAGGTCAGTGTAGGCTCATCGGAACAATGTGCCACTCTGGTGGGGGATGTTGGTACAGGGGGAGGCTGTGCACGTGGTGGGGGGGGGCGGAGGGTATACAGGAACTCTCTCTATACTTTTGCTCAGTTTTGCTCTAAAAGAGTCTGCTTTTTAAAAAATAGAGGTAGAAACATGTCATACAGGCATAGTACTGATAACGTGAAGTCATGTATATAAGCTGTCTAACACATTGTAGATAGTGAATAATGGTAGCCGCTGTCACCACAATGTGGGTTCATGATTTTTCTTTGTTCCTTTAGTAAAGAATATATATTCATTATAAAAGAATATATATTCATTAGAAAATATATATTAGTAAAGAATATATATTCATTATAAAAATATAAAGAATTAATATTTATTGGGACTTCCCTGGTGGCACAATGGTTAAGAATCCACCTGCCAATGCAGGGGACACGGGTTCGAGCCCTGGTCCGGGAAGATCCCACATGCCGCGGAGCAACTAAGCCCGTGCACCACAGCTACTGAGCCTGCGCTCTAGAGCCCACGAGCCACAACTACTGAAGCCCGCGTGCCTAGAGCCCGTGTTCCGCAACAAGAGAAGCCACCGCAATGAGAAGCCTGCGCACCGCAATGAAGAGTAGCCCCTGCTCGCCGCAACTAGAGAAAGCCCGCGCGCAGCAATGAAGACCCAATGCAGCCAAAAATAAATTTAAAGAAAAGAATATATATTTATTATAAAAATTTAGACTATAAAGAGAGGAAAAACACTTGAAATCCCATTACTCAGAGCAAGCATATCACCTGCCTTCCAAATTTCTCTCTATGCATAATGTATATGTAAGTATGTGTATGTTTTTATATAATTAGGATCACGAAACACAGCCTTTTTCTCTTTCAATAATATGCTTGTGGACATCTTTCCAAGTTGACCAATCTACATCATCTTATATAATGGCTAAATATACCATAATTGTAGCTGGCCCCCTGTAGATGGATGTGCGGTATTTCTAGTATTTTGTTGCCGTAAATAACTGTGTGATGAACCTTTTAGTGGAGACGTATTTAGATACAAATAAATACACACTGAGGATACATTCCTGCAGGAAATTGGTACCACCAATAAGGCAAGAACCTTCTCATTTACCCACATCCTCTTTAATACTCAAAGTTATCAATTTTGGTTAACAATTTTCTTTTCTGAAACTAGAGCAAGATTTGAGAAGTTCAAATATTGGAGGGGGTGGGTAGGAAGGCAGGGAGGAGAGACCTCCCAGGTGGGCAAAGGTGCCTCTCCGAGGTGGGGGAGAGTTGCCCCTCACCAGTCTCCATGCACACCTGGCACCTCACCTCCGCAGGGAGCCGAGACCAGGGGCCTCCCTTGCTCAGGCTGGGGAGAGGGGCTCAATGGGGGTCTGAGGATGCATCAGAGCCTTTTTTATCAGGACTCAGTGGAGGTCTGGAGGAAGGTCAGTGGGCAGTGATGGGATGAGCACAGACGGGCTTCCGGGATGAGGATGCCAGATGCTGTGGCTTCTGGTGAGATTGACTAGGATTTTAGCCAGTTCATATGAATAGCTAGTATTTATTGATCTCTTAGTTTGCATCAGGTGTTGTGTTATGATTTACATAGTTACCTCGTTTAATGCTCTTAGCAACCCTGTGAGGCAGGTACTGCCATAGGCTCCATTTAGAGAGGAAGCTGAGGCACGCAGGAGTTAGGACACTAGCCTAGGGGTAGGTCAGCACTCACACTCTGGTCTCTCCACTTCAGCAAAAGGCAGAAGACCATTCATTCCTTCCTCTATTCACTCAACCAATTCATACTAACTCCCTTCCAAATGCTTAATAGTGGCTGGTCCTCTTGAACACTGAGCAGGGCCCAGAGCAAAGGGCTGGGAAAGGGTGGACTTCAGGAGCTGCAGCCCTGGGGACTTAGAGGGGCGTGTGGTTGCAGAGGACACTAGAGGGCCTGAGGTCCGAGGGGAAATCTTGGAGCCATGTGGAGAGAGGTGCTTCTGGCTGGGGGAGCAGCGGGGGTCGAGGCTGCAGGGTGCAGCGGGGCTGCAGGTGGTGAAGCAGGGCCGGGCCGGCCTGGGACAGACAGGCACAGAGAGCATTCTGGGTGGTCTCTGAGTGGACGTGGTTGGTCTTGAGTGGAGGGACCCCCAGCACAAGAATGGGGGACTCTTGAAGAAATATCTGAGAAGGGAGCCAAGGCAGGGACCCCAAGACTGAGGACTGTCCCCACTGACTTGCTCGGAAAGACCTTACTCCTGCTTTTTAAAAACTTTTGTAACATTGTAATTTTCCAGTGCACTTTTTTGTGTGTGTGTGGTGGTGGTGATAGTGGTTTTTGTTTGTTTGTTTTTTAATTTATTTTAATTAATTAATTAATTAATTTGGCTGCTCCGAGTCTTAGTTGCGGCACGCAGGATCTTCATTGTGGCATGTGGGATCTTTGGTTGTGGCATGCAGGATCTTTAGTTGTGGCATGTGGGATCTAGTTCCCTTACCAGAGATCGAACCTGGGCCTCCTACATTGGGAACGTGGAGTCTTAAACCACTGGACCACCAGGGAAGTCTCTGTTTTTTAATTTTAAAAAAATTTATTTTATTGAAGTATAGTTGATTTACAATGTTGTGTTAATTTCTGCTGTACAGCAAAGTGATTCACATATATATATATACATTCTTTTTCACATTCTTTTCCATTATGTGTTTTTTTCAGATTTCTCTGTAGTGCCTCAGAACAAAATTATTTTAAAATCAAAAGCTATTTGTGTGCTTGGTTTGGAAATGGCTAGCTAGGGGGAGCTGGTGAGACTAAAGATGACCCCCAGGAGCTCGGTGGGGCGGGAAGGCATCCACACGGCAGAGTAGTGTTGGGAGAGGTGGGCTGGAACATTAACTGGGGCCTCTGTGTCCCAGGTCTCCTGTGCAGTGCTTTACATCATGGGCCCCATTTAATCCTCATGGCAGCCCTATGAACAGGCTATTATTCCCACTATATAGTTGAGGAAATTAATGATCCAAGGAGTTCAATAACTTACCCAATTTCACAAAGCTGGTTGAGCAGTGAGTGGAGGCCAGGCCTTCCTCCAAGTCCATCCTCTTTCCATTTCCCCATAGCACAGGCCAGGTCCCGAGGGGGAACGGGGGAAGTGGTAAGTTTGTTCTGAGGTTGACCTTGTCCAAGAAGGCCTGGGGTACCCAGAGCATGGACACAGGGCTCCTGGATTCAGAGGCTGTCATGCTTCCCCTCGGGCCTCAGTAGTGGCTTTGGCCATGCAGGGTGAGAAGCTGCTCTTCCCTGACCTGGGAATGACCGCAAGGGAGGCCTATGAGCTCATTATAACCCAGGTTCTGAATCCTGGGAACCTGCCCCATCCTCACCCCACATCCTGGCTTCAGCTGGAGGAGGGGGAGAGTGAAGTGGAGAGCTCCACACTATCTTGGGATCTTGCATATGACCCTGGGGTGAAAGGGCCTTAAGGGTTCCTTATCAACAGAATGCCTCTGGTTCAGAAAAATTAGCCTCTTTGTGTGCCTGTGTGTGTGTGTGTGTGTGCATGTGTGTGCATTTGGCAACTGGGGTCAGGCAGGAACTAACTATGGCAGCCCTGGGGACTAAGGGGAGTTTTGTAGCTTTTGCATTTAGGAAAACAATCTCCTAGCACAGTTCCATCTGCTGAATTCACCTCTTCTGGGCTGAAGTGGAAGAAAGACTGTATCTTTGGACATAGGTAGCCATGGCCTCTGGGCCTGACCCCCTTGTTCGAGATGGTGCCTTTGGTGGTGACCTTCAGGGACCGAGACGGCCAGGAGCAGGGCTAGTAGAAGTAGGGAGGTGGTCCTGGCCTCAGCTCAGCACTTCCTGTCCTCCTTCCTCTGCCAGTCTGCTGCTGACCCCTGGAGATGGTGTCCATGAGAAACCCGCATCCGTTCGAGACTAAGGGCTCTGGGTTCCCAATACGGCCCAGGGTCTGTGTTATGGGTTGAATTGTATCCCCTCCCCGCAAAAAAAAATATGTCAAAGTTCTAACCCCCAGTACATCAGAATGTGACCTTGTTTGGAAACAAGGTAGTTGCAGACGTAATTAGTTAAGAAAAGGTTGCACTAGAGTAGGATGGTCCCCTAATTCAATATGACTGGTGTCATGTGAGGGTGACCGTGTGAAGACACAGGCATACAGGGAGAAGGCCATGTAGAGATTGAGGCAGAGATTGGAGTGATGCAGCTGCAAGCCGAGGACAACCAAAGACTGCCAGCAAACCACCAGAAGCTGGGAAGAGGCCTGAAACGATCCTCCTACAGGCTTCAGAAGGAGCGTGAGCCTGCTGACAAGTTGATTTCAGACTTCTGGCCTCCAGAACTGAGAGACAGTAATTTCAGTTTGCAGCCACCTAGTCGGTGGTGCTTTGTTACAGCAGCGAGGAAACCAATACAGCCTGGGTCTGAGGGTAACCCACAGGAGCCCTGTCTGCATCCTGGCATACAGTTCCCTCTTTGAGAAGGGCCCCTCTGTGGTTGTGTCTCCATCATTCCTCCTATCTTGAGGGAAAGATGGCCTGTGGGAGTTTAAGCACTGGGATCCAGTGGAACCCAACCCTGCCTTGGCAACCTCATGAATGTCCCCACTCAGAGCGCATGAGGCCTGCAGGCTACTGGTTGTGGCTGGCGGGGCTTGCTTCTGTGTATGCAGAAGGACATGGAGACTGTGACTTCATCTCTGCTGGCCTAAAAGCCCTGGGCTTAGCATTTCCAGGGGCCAGGAAATATCAAGACGTGCTTCAGTGGTTTTGCTACAGTCTGTGATTACAGGGTCTGATGGGACAGACTCATTGGTGCTCAAATGTGCTTTTTATAAAATCCCGAACCACTCCTCTTGGAGTCTTCTGTTCCCCCGCTCCGTCCAGCTCAGCGTGAGTCTGTAATAAAAAAAATGTTCCTGTGGTTTTGGTGCTGTGTGTGTGTGTGTGTGCGTGTGCACGTGCACGCATGTGTGTCAGCGAGAGGCAGAGCAGAGAGAGACAGACAGAAATGGAGAGATTCAGACGCACAGGTGGACACAGAGTGCCCGTGTCTGCAGGACACAGAGTTGAAATAGGAGACTGGAAGACTTCTTCCTTTCTCAAGACGCTCTCCCCTTTGGGAGCCGGTGGCAGCTCTCCCTTGAGGTAGAGCTGGCGAGTTTCCACTCCTTGGCAGCCCCGGAGAATTCTTCATCGCTCAGAGCTTGGCCAGGAGCTGGATAGGTGTGTCCCGGGAGCAGAGCCGAACAATGCCTCTCTGTGTGGGCTCTGGCCTCGGTGCTCCCTTATCAAAGCCGTGGCATTTCTGGGCACTGCGGGCAGGGGAGACTCGGTCTGCACACTGCCTGTGCCCTTCACCCCCACCAAGGGTGAGGCCGTCCTCGTGCCGGGCAGAGATCTCCTACTGGGGGAGCCCAGGAATGCATGTGGGCGCTGGCAGGGTTATGGTGCGTGGCTCAGAGTGGACTCTACCCATCCCCTCTCCAGGTGAGAGCACAGCCCCTCCGGAGGAGAGTTGGGAATGCCCAGAAGAGGGTGGGGTGTGAAGGAGAGGATGTCGCGTGGGCCTCACCTGCAGGCATGAGGGAGGTGAGCAGTAGGGCTTCTAAATGCCATCCCAGAAAGGCGGTCAGGACTTCAGACCACTGAGTCAGAAGGTTGCAGGGTTCTGGAATCTCTTCATGTCCCCACATTTGCTGGGTGCTCCCCTGCAGGCATTAATGGCAAAACCTGTACAAGGAATGTGGTCCAGGTGCTTATCTTTGGGAATGTAAGGGAAGGGGGCAGCTGGGGAGAGTGGGGGTCTCTTTCCAAAACTCCCCGAGAGCGTGGGGAGAAGAGGACACCCACCCCTACTGCCGCCCCAGGACGGAAGTGAGCTTCACAGCTTTAAGAAGATAGTCCCAATGTGCCCTGGTTTTGGAGCTTGTTAAAAGGAAGGGAAAGAGTGTCAGGAGGCTCAGCCCTTATCAGCCAAAAGTTGTCCCCACGTCCCCAGGTTATACAAACAAGTCCAGGCTGTCATGTCCCCTGCCGCATCCCCATGCACCCGGGATCACAATCGAGCAGCCTTCTCATGGAGACTCCGGCAGCCTCCCTCAGCTGGGCCTTCTGGCTGAGCTGTGGCACCTCCAGGACAGGTGACCCTGGCAGGCCCAGCAGCTTCTGTGAGAACCAGCCTCAAATCTGAGCATTTTACCTGCTGATGGGCTTGTGTTGATTTCTCTTGCTGCCCACCTTTTCTTCACTCCCATCCTCCATACACACTCCCCTCCCCTTGCCTGCTCCAGCCTCTCTGCTTCCTGCCCCCTTCAACTTCACCTCCCTTCTGCCAAGGAGGCTCCAGAGAGAGCCCTGAGGAAGCTGGAGACTGCTCGCAGCCTTGGCTCTGCCACTGAGCTGTGTGTCGTTGGGCACCTAGCTTTACCTCTCTGAGCCTCAGCTTCCCCATCTATGAGGTAGTCCCCCAGACTCTTTGCAACTCTGGTCATTAAGTCTTACTTCCGTGGAAGTGAACATTGTCTAGGAAATAAACGTGTGCTTTTCCCCGAAGCACCTAGTTTGGGATGTTGTCTGTAAGCTGTGTCAGCTGGGTTAGAGAAGCCACCCCACATTTCTAGATGGGGCAGGGTCAGAGACAGGTGACAGCCCTTCCTGTTGATAATAATGCTTTTGTCCCTGGAGGCACCTTTAATTTATTAAGACCTGTTCCCCCCCCCCTATAACTATAAACATCCTTGTGCACTAGGCAGGGCAGTTAGTACCTATATTTTACAGACTGCAAAACAAGGCCCAGAAAAGTTAAGTCCTTCCCCAGGGATCCGTGACCCCTGGTGATTAACATAAATTAGTAGAAAGAGAGCCAGCCAGAGCCAGATGATCTGCCCTTAGAAAGTCACCAATGTCCCTAGGCCCCAGTTTCCTGTCTGTAAAGTGGCAGTAATAATGGTTGCATGGTCACGCACAATAACAGAGGTGCAAATAGTTTGCAAACTGTAAAGCACCTGTTCACCTTCACCATTCATGGTGGCGCAGCGAGCGGGTGACATTCTCACGGTGTTCTCCCCCCTCCACTTCCCTCCCGCGTGCTCGTCCCTCCAGGAGATACACGCCATCTTCCAGGGTATTTCTCTGGGCCTCCTATCTGGCCCCTAATCCCCCTGTGGTTCTCTCCCTCCAGACTGTAAATTCACCTGCCACCCGGAGTGCCGCAGCCTGATCCAGCTGGACTGCAGTCAGCAGGGAGGCCCCTCCCGGGACAGACCCTCTCCAGAAAGCACCCTCACTTCGACCTTCAGCCAGGTAGGCAGCAAGGGCTCAAGGACCAGGCTGGGAACAGCCTCCGAGGTGTCCCGGGCTCCCCTGTCCCTCCCAGGAGCTCTGGTGCGGGGGAGGTGGTGTGAGGGTTCCACACACGCTGGATGTTGGGGTCCCCTTCTGGCTAGATGGGGTCCACAGCACACACTCTGATTCTACACCCAATTCTGATGTGGGGGGCGAGGGTCCCACACCACCAAAGCCATCATCTGACACCCACTGGGTGTCCTGCAATTCACCTCAGTTCTGGCATCATCTGTGCGCCTCCCCACCACCACTTCAGATACCAGTTGCAAGGCCGTGTTGTCACCTTCTACAACTCCCTCCTTGGGTTCAATTAATTTGCTAGAGCAGCTCACAGAACTCAAACATTTTACCTACTAGATGAGCAGTTTATTATAAAAGGATCTAACTGGGGAACAGCCAGATGGAAGAGATGCAGAGGGCAAGGAATGGGGCAGGGACACAGAGCTTCCATGCCCTCTCCAAGCGCCACTCTCCCTGCACCTCCACGTGTTCACCAACCCAGAAGCTCTCCAAGCTCCAACTTTTTGGGTTTTTATAGAGGCTTCATGACACAGACATGATTGATTAAATCATTGGCCATTGGTGATTGATTCATCCTCCAGCCCCTCTCCCCTCCCCAGAGGTCAGGGGGTGGCACTAAAAGTTCCAGTCCTCTAACACTTGGTTGGTTCTCCTGGCAACTAGCCTGCATCCTTAGGTGGCGTCCAAAATCACCTCATTAACATAACAAGAAACACCTTTGTTGCTCTCATCACTTAGGAAGTCCCAAGGGTTTTAGGAGCTCTGTGCCAGGAAAGGAGACAGAGACCAAATATATATTTCTTATTAAAAAATCACAATATCAGCCACCCTTTTCCAGGTGGCTGGGGGGATGGAACAGAATCGGTGACACAGGGAAGTCTGTCACTATCGAGAAGTGCCCTGTAGTCCACCCCAAGCACAGAGCCTGCTTTGGCCTAGGGCTCCAGCCATAGGTGTGGGTACGGGTAGGGGTAGCGGTGGGGGTCCCAGAGAAGGCTCCTGAGGACCCTCTGAGGCCTCGTAGCCCTGGGGCAGTGGGGATGCTGGGGCTGAGGCTTCTCAGCACATCGTCCTGCCAGTCAGCCAGCCAGACCAGATCAGCTTCAGAGGGACTGTGCAAATGTTCTTTCCCTGTGTCAAAGGACCAGGAAGTTGATGCCCAAAGCAGCTCTTGGTTCTGGGCTTTGCCAAGCCACTTGAACTAGGGTGTGTCTGACCTTTGATGTTGAGGATTTGGGAGGGAGACAGGAGAACGTTGCTTTTAATTCTTGCATTGATGAAACATTGATTATGTACTCTGTGCCAAGCACTGGTAAGAGTGGGGATAATAAATGATACATCATAGTTCTTGTCCTCAGAGAGCTTACATTCTGGCAGGGGAGGCAGAATACAACCAAATAGTATATAGTGTGATGCATGTTTCAATAAAAGTATGAATGAAGCATTTTGAGTATACGGTGCAATTGTTTCTGTTGGGAGAAATCAGGGAATACTTCCCAGAGGAGGTGACATTTACTGTAAGCCTTAATGTGTGAGTCAGATGTTGCTGGTTAAGGAAGTAAGGAGTGTCCATCCTTACTGTAAGGACATCATCCATTTATTTATTTAACAAATATGTTTTGAATGTCGAGCATGTGCCAGGTCCGGGAATGCCAGGGACTTAGTGATGCAGTAAAGTAGGGGAGCAAGACTTTAATTAAACCCCATGTTTCTGAGAGAAAAGCCCTGGGTGCTGTGAGAGACAACACAGATGCTGAGTGAGTGGTTATTTCCTCAAGAGAATACAAGTGGGCTTGGGGAATCGGGGTCCAGTCCCAAGTCCCCAGACTAGCCATCCACACGCTTTTTCTGACCGTGATGTACATGCTCAACAATGTTCAGTCACCTGGTCCACCCATGGGTGCTACCGGCCTCTCTGCTGTTCCCCAGGCCTTTTTCTCCCACTGGGAAAGTAGTACTAGAAAGCAAATATGATGTGTATTTTTATAAGAATGATATTGAATTCGTTCTAAAAAATATGTTTTTTAAATTCTGTACATCCGGAAGAAACTTGGAGCCGCCCCTCTCCACTGCTCCCGCGCCCCGTGGCCCAGGCCTCGCTGAGCCCTCAGACACCCTGGCCATGGGGCGGCCTGGGCCATCCGCAGTGTGAGAGCGGGCCGGCGGGAGGCATCGTTCCAGCCTCGGGCCCGGCCGCTGCCGCCTGCCCCGGCTCCCAGCATCATGCACGTAGCCGTGGAGTTCCACATCCGGCACAAGTACCCCTGGAGTAAGCTGCCAGTCAACGTGAGGCAGAGTCTTGGAAATTCACAGAGAGAATATGAGAAGCAGGTTGTCCTGTACACTATTCGCAGTCAGTTACAATATAGAAATACTTAAACATGTCAAGAAAGCTGAACCCAAGTACTATGGGGAACTGTACAGTCGAGAGCATCTCATGCGGTACCCTTACCATTCATCAGATATGGTAAAGGGCCCGAGGATAACACCATGTTCATATTATCCTGGGATCATGGATGACATTATGAACAGGGAGAAAAGTTATGATTCATTGCCCAGTTTTACTGCTGCTGCCTGCCTAAGGCTTCTTGGCATAGGAAGAAACCAGTACATTGATCTGATGAACCTGTGTAGATCATCAAAAATTTTTTTCAGAAGGAAAAGCGCCCATGATCTTTTACCAGTAAAGCCAGTGGAAATTGCCAGAGAGGCATGCTGAGTGGTGTAGGCTGGCTATATCACAGAAGATGACATAAAGATATGCAGTTTGCCTGAGAAATGTGCTATTGATAAGATCATTGATGCAGGGCCTCAACTCTCTGGATCACTAGATTACAATGTAGTACATAGTTTATATAACACAGGATTTATTTATCTGGATGTGCTGATATCTGATGACAGTTATATAGTAGTTCCTCCTCTTGCAGGTTTTGTAATGAATCGAGTGCAAGGTGATTGTTTTGAAACTCTGTATTTGTTTCCATAGATGAGCATACTAGTATTGCAGGTCTTGCAAATGTACTTGAGGTAGACCTATCCCTGGTTAAGAATGCTGTGTCATTTGGGGTACTGCCAATTGGGGTTTGCCTACAAGATAGGACTTCCCTGGCGGTCCAGTGGTTAAGACTCCACGCTGCCAACACAGGGGGCGCGGGTTCGATCCCTGGTCAGGGAAGTGAGACCCCACATGCCGAGCTGTGCAGCCAAAAGATTTTAAAAAAAAAAAAAGGACAACAAATAAATTTGGATCAACTTCGTTCATCATGGAGGAATGCTCCATCCGTAAACAGAATAAAGTAACTCATTTATTTAGTATGAGAAAAATATTATGTACATCCTCCGCACACTTTGGAATTGGAACTGTTTATAACGTAGTCTGAATGTAACCATACCTCTTGGGAGGGTCTCGCCCTGTCCAGGGTGAGAAAAGGAAGGGAGACAAATCTGACCCCCAAAGCCCTGGTGAATGACGCAAATTTTTGCTGAAGGTTTTCTTTAGAAGATGGAGGAGGGAAGTTACATAGCACACCATATAACAACATTTACTAAAAATCTTATTTAAACGACTCTTTATTTTCCCAATTTTATCTCCCGTTGGGAACTTCCAAGTCTCCCTTCTTTCTGTTCCCCTCGAGCCTACCCATCCCCCACCCCAGAGCCTGCTTACCCCACTACATCCTGCATTTCTTTCTTTTTTTTTAAATTAATTAATTTATTTTTATGGCTGTGTTTGGTCTTCGTTTCTGTGCGAGGGCTTTCTCTAGTTGTGGCAAGTGGGGGCCACTCTTCATCACGGTGCGCGGGCCTCTCACTGTCGCGGCCTCTCTTGTTGCGGAGCACAGGCTCCAGACGCGCAGGCTCAGTAGTTGTGGCTCACGGGCTTAGTTGCTCCGCGGCATGTGGGATCTTCCCAGACCAGGGCTCAAACCCGTGTCCCCTGCATTAGCAGGCAGATTCTCAACCACTGCGCCACCAGGGAAGCCCCATCCTGCATTTCTACTTTGGGTCTCTATTTCTTTCTCTAGAGCAGCAGGTCTCAAATGGGAGGGGGTGATTTTGCCCCCCTCCACCAGGTGAGACATTTGGCAGTTACTGGAGACACTTTTGGCTGTCACAGCTTGGAGGAGGCCACTGGCACCTAGTGGGCAGAGGCCAGGGATGCTGCTAAACTGCCCCCATCGCACAGGAAAGCCACAGCCCCGCAACAAAGAATAATCTGGCCCCAAACGTGAGCAGTGCGGAGGCTGAGCAACCCTGCCCTAGAGTGGCTTAGCCAGCTCTCAAGTGGGTGGGAGGGAAGGCCCCAGAGCAGGGCCTGGGGTTTGCTGCATGCCTCGTCTCATTCTCAGGATTTCAGTGAACAGGTGTTTCCAGATCTGAGTATTTGGAAGCAGAGTGACTCCCTTCCCGCTGTTGGGGAGATGAGTCAACCTTGGAATTTTCTGGCAGGCTAAATCAGGGCTGTGTCTAGAGCAGAACCACCACTGAAATATAGAAGAAGACACGTAGAAGGAGCCAAGAGTCCCTCGTGGGTGCAGCAGAGCAGCGCTCCCACCGGCAGCCAGCCTGGAATGGGGTTTGCTCCCGGGCCGGCTGGGTTGGGCTGCAGTGTTTGCCTTGGACAGGCCTGGCTGCGTGCTTCAGGCACAGCTGGGACAGGACCTAGCCTTCTGTCAATAAAACCTGGGCCCTGCTCCAGGCTAACTCGCCTTTTTCTAAAAAGCTTGTTTGTGCTGATTTCTGCCTTGGCTCGATTTTCTGTTGCATACCAGGATGGAGCTTTCGTTCACCTTGACCTCGTCACCTGGTCTGAGCTAACCAAATATGCGAGTGCCGTTTTCCGGATGGGGGTGGGCACTTGTTGTGGTCCGGGCCCAGGTCAGAGCTCCACTAGTTTGGAGGCACATGGCTGTTAGGAGGTCTCTCCGCTTTGTTCTTTAAAACAAAAGAGAATCATTGATCTTCCTCCATCCAGAAGGAACCACTGTTAGTTAACATTTTTATATTTTCTTCCTGTACGTTCATACATTTTTCAAAACACAGTTGAGATCATCCTGTAGGTAAGTGTTTGGCCTCAACCTTTGAAAAGCAGTAATCCCAAGGTTCAGTCTGTCTTCTCTTTGCCATGCCAGACAGAGGCGGGGAGGGAGGAAGGGGTGGGCGTGTGAGGGGGCAGGGATGGGCTCAGAGCCCCAGCTGCACTCACAAGGTGTGTGGTTCGTGCATGTCTCTCTCAGGTGGAGAAACAGAGGAAGAGTGGCTGGGAGCTGCCTATGTTTTTGTCAGTCTCTCCTTGGAGATCTCAGAGGTCTGTGATGTCTGGTTTTTCTCTTGGGCACCCATGCTGACCAAGCAAATCCCCTTCAAGTCTACCCCAGATCCCTTCTTCAGTCTTAGCCTGTTTCCTAGAGGACATGGTTGACATTGGCTGAAGATCACAATACCTTGCCAAAACAGCTGCAGTTCCTTTATTTGGGGGCATGCTCCAAAGATGTTATACTTCAGGTGGTCCTAAAGGTGCTCTTATCCTGTCATCCCTGTGATGAAGAAAACTCCCGGTAGCTCCCCAGTGCCCTGGGGATGAAGTGAGACCTCTTCTGGTTTGGTTCAGTCCTTTCCTTGCCTTTGGGGAAGCAGATCCCAAGAGAGGAAGCCCTTGCCCACAGCTGTTGATACAGCTCATCATAAGCCGCTGCAGCCCAGGGGGGTCCTGGCAGCTCTGTTCCCCAGGCCTTTGGTGCCACTTTTCTTGGTACATGGAATGCACAGATGACAGGACTAAAACATAAGCACTCTTCCTTCCACTCAAATCACTTGCAGCCGGGGAATGAATCTTATATCCATCAGGCCCCGATTCCATCCCCTCCTCCTGGCCCTCCAGAACCCAGGAGCAGCATTCAGAAACCAGGCTCCCAGGTCCCCGCCTGCCAATTCCAGCCCCTCCCACAGCAGTTCCCAAACCTCACTTTGGCACTTTCCACACTTAAGATTCTGGCCATATCAATATTCCACCTATGCTACTATTTACTTAATAGTTCTCTTTACATAGATTTGAGTAAACTTAAACTTATGTTAAAGGAAAAATTTAAAATCCTTCAATCACCATTGATGTACTCAAGATTTTTTTCCTGACACACATTAAATTAATATTTAATCTCTAAAATTAAAAAACAGTGTGCCTAAGGACGGCCTCAGATTCCTTCCACACATCGTTATGGGGCCAGGCATCGTTCTAAAATCTTTTCAGGTGCCCTCAGTGGGAAATTCCCCCTACAGAGGCTGCACTCTGGTCATCTGGTGCCCTGACTACCAGGGCACTGGGTCCAGCCCCTTCCTAAGGGGCACCGTGAGCAGTGGTGAGAGCCGCGGGGGTGCCGGGATGGAAGTTCCAGCCACCAGCACTAAGGCCAAGGTGCTTTACAAAGGGGGGATGGATCTGTATGTACTGACAAGGAATAGTGCCAACGGAGACAAGTCACCCAGTGGTACATGCAGGACAAGCCCATTTGTACTTTGTACATATGTGTGTATGTGTGTATGCGTGTGTGTCTAAATGCAGAGTGAGGGCCTGGAGGGCGCCCAGCCAACTGTTCGAAGGGATTTCACTTTGGGAGGGGGTGGGTGGGAGGTGATGGGTAGAATGAGAGAACTCTCGACTTTTGCTGTTTGCTTCAGGGCTGTTTGAATAACCAGATGCTGTCATGTGTTTCTAGTGTAGCATTTCTAAAAGGCAATACATATTTTCTTAAAGAAAAGAAAGAACCCTGGCCTGAGTGACAGGAGAGCTAGGTTCTAATTCAGATTGTGTAGATGACATTCTTGGCATGTGACTGGGAACAAGCCTCTTAGTTTCTCTGAGCCTCAGGTTTCTCCTCTGAGAAATGCTGGCTGTGTGGCTCCGGTGAGAAGATGTATGTGAAAGCGTGTCAGTATCACCGGGTGACATTCCAGGGCCGACTCTGGTGCTTCCAACAGCCTTACTGGATTTTTTATCGTGTCACCCTGTGATGGAAACCCTCAGCAGCTTCCTATTACCCTCAGAATCAGTCTAAATCTGGATCAGCACACAAAACCCTTCATGGTCTGGCTCTGCCTACTCTCCACAATACCAGAAAGATGGATTATTCTCCCGGATATAAAACCAGGACACTACAGCTTTGTGGTTTGGCGGGTACTTGTTGCTACAAGACTTACGATTATCCCCTCCTCTGCGGCCTGAGTTATTGCTCTACTCTGTTGATAAAAAGACTCAAGACCCTGTCTCCATTCACCACAGGGACAGACGGCTTCCAGGGTGGGTCAGCCCAGCCTGCTGGTGTTTCAGCCCCACAGGTCAGGTCACTGCTGCCTTTCTGCCTATGCACCCCACCTCCACCCCTAGCCCACCGCTGTCATTCCTTAGCAGGGCCCCCGCTGGAATCCCCTCCCTCAGCCCCTGCAGCCACTGAGCAATGACTCAGCTGGCGTGGAGAGCCGAGTTTCCTGGCTCCCAGCCCTGTGCTCCCTCCGCAGCCACACCAGTGTCACCCTACTGGGGACTCTGCTTTTCCAGAACCCTCCAGAGGAGGAAGCGCCTGTGACCGGTCTTGCCCCGGCCCTCCTCCCAATGTCACGGGCTGAGCCCAGAACTACCACACGGGGGAGCCAGGGAGCCGGGAGGGGAGAACCTGGGGAACCAGGTCTATCTCTGCAGAGAGGCTGGGGCTCCCTAAGTAACGCTCTTTTTTTTCTTTTGCAATAAGTTTATTTTTCCTTTGAGAGGGTCACTCAATCCTTTCATGACCCTTCTCTGTCATGCTGTCTGCAGAAAGAATTGAGCTTATCATATGGCCTGCGTGAAGGCGCTTACTTACCTTCACTCCTCATATTATGAATTGTAACAAAGATTTTTCATCTTAAAACAATATAATAATATCATTACTATTAAGCTAAATGCTTTAAAGTCACAAAAACCAATAAAGCATAGCAAGATGCCTTCTATTTATCACTCAAAGCCTTCTATCCTGGTATACCATTTCTTCCTTTCACCATGATACACTTCTAGTCTGATTTATTATTTCTTTGTGCCTATAAGTTCACAACCTTTTCTCCTCTGCACACAGATTCTGATAATGACGCCTAAGTAACACTCTTGATTGATACCTGTACTCCTCTCTGGGAATTCTGGTCCTGGGTCTCCTCTGAAATGCTCGATAAAGGTTTATCAAACTGAACTGTGACTGATAACAACAGTAGCTAACATTTGTTGAGGCATACCATGTGTTCTGTCTGCTTGTTTTCTCAATTATTGAGAGAGGGGTGTTGAAATCCCAACTATAATTGTGGATTTGCCAATTTCTCCTTAAAGTTCTATCTTGTATTTTGAAGCTCCATTATTCAGTGCATAAACATTTAACATAATTACATTCTCTTGATTAATTGACACTTTTTCATTATGAAATAACCTTCTTTATCCCCGGTAATATTCTTTGTTCTGAAATCTACTTTGTCTGATGTTAATATAGCCACTCCAGCTTTCTTTTGATTACCATTAGCATGATATTTCTTTATCCATTTTTTTATTTTTAGGCTATTTGTGTCTTTATATTTAAAGGTCATTTCTTACAGACAGCACATAGCTGAATCTTGTTTTTCTTAATCCAATTGGATCATCTCTGCCCTTGAATTGGGTTATTTAGCTCATTTGCATTTAATGTGATTATTGATATAATTAGATTTTAAGTCTCTCATCGTGCTGTTTGTTTTCTATTTGTCGAATCTGTTCTTTGCTTCCTTTTTCTTTTCTTCCTTCTTTTGGATTAATCAAATACATTTTAGGATTCCATTTTATCTCATTTTTTGCCAGCCCATCCTCAGGTGCCAAAGGAAGGAGCCAGTCCCCAGCCACTCTGCTCCACGCTGGCTATATCTGGGACAGTTGCTCCTCGATCCACAGATTTCCCTCCACGCTCTAGAAGCCAGAAGTGCTGGCCAAAGCTGTCAGTGATTCGACTCCACTAAACAGCTGCCTCTAACGGGAGCTGCCCTAAGGCCTCTCTCACCAGCCCAGGCCAACCCAGGGGAGCCCAGTTCTGATCAGACAGAGGGGAACGGCTTCCCACCAGAAGGCACTTGATATCCTGGCTCCAAGGAGGGACAGAGCTCTAGTACTTATTTCTCTAGAAATCCTTAAGCACTGGAGACATTTCTCTGTGCTCCTCACAGCCCCACCCACTCCTTCTATCCTAGCATCAGTAGGTGTCTGAGATGACCTCTGGCTGGCCAGGTTGTCCTGAGGCTCTAAGGAGGCAACAAGGCTCTCTTTCTATGTGTAGTAGTGCAAGAGTTATTTACACATCTCACGCCAGTGACCACATTGCCCTGGCTCCTGGAGGACTGAAGAGGGCCGCGTGAGGGATGGGGTTGTTGATCAGAAACATCTTTTATGATTCTCTAGTTTCCCTAAAGGAGGGCAGTTAGATGGCAGACTCCCGGTGCCTGCCTCAGACCTAGCATGAGCTCTTCAGGGCCTCTGCTTCTTGGTATGGGCTGATTTAACTGCCTTTGGTGTTTGTAAGTGTCAGGGCCTTATCGAAGCTGTCAGCCTCGCAGCCAAGCGAGAGAAGTGTGGAGTGGGCTAGAAGCCCCAAGAAAGTGACTCTCCTGTGAGTCAACCTAAATAGTGTGCAGCCATGTACTTCTTACAACAGGAAGTCACCTGGGGGGAAATTGAGCTCTGTGCTGTGCACGGCGGTTTAATGCTGTCAAATGCTGCTCTCAGGATGGAGGGTGGCATTCTTAAGATTCACCCCAGAGAGGACATCTGAAAAAGGCTGCTTCTGAGAGGCACCAGGAAGGTGGGGGAGGTGTGGTCGTGATTGGTGAACGGGTGTCAGGAAGTGGGAGGACACAGGAGGATTTTGACAGGCAGAGGAAACAGCGAGAGCAAGACCACAAGAGGGCAGGGCGGCTGCTGGGAACGTGAATCAAATGTGTGCGGCTGTAAGGAGGGATGCTTGATTGTGGCTGGAGATGGGTATGACCTGTTGGCTGGGCACATGCTGTGAAGGACCTTGAAGGACCCACTCTGGAGTTCAGGATATTGTTGTAGGCACTGGGGCGTCACTGGAGGAGGGACAACTGTGATGAAAAATTGTCAGACACAGAGGTCCTGGGTTTGAAATCTGATTCCACCATTTACTATTTCTTTGACTTAGGGCAAAATTAGCCACCCTGAGCCTCAGCTTACTCATCTGTAAAATACGTTCTTGGGGGGTTGTAAGGATTAAGTGAGAGAATGAAGTGTGTGAGAGCTCGGTAACTCCAATATAATGTCTTATTTCACGTCGTTCCACTGCACTGGCTGTTATGAGATGGCAGGAACTATGTCTTCTTCAGAACACCCAGTCTAGTGCCTGCCATGTGCTTAGTAATTATTTGTTGAATAAATGAATAAGCTTGATACTAGGTCTTGAAACTCAGTACTTATTCAATAATTATTAGTTGACAGCTGAATGGAAAGCTTTTATGATAGAACAACACTGATCAGATCTTGGTCTAGAAGGGTAACTTTGGCAACAAGGCAGTGAGGAGTTTGGAGGAGGCAGAGATGGGAACAAGGGAAACTACGGGAAGGCTTTGCAATAATCTATGTTGATGGCACTCATCAACAAGATAGAATTTCAAGATAGGAAATTCTAAAGGAGGGGGAGCAGGTGGAGGGCGAGGCAGGGAATAATCAGCTCAGTTTGGACCTGTTGAGAGTGAGGCTCTAGTGGGGAGAGCTGGGGACCCAGCGAGCTGGTGCAGGTATTCATCTGGAGCTACCTGGAAGAGAGAGAATTATGAGACATGTGTGTATAAAGTCTAGTTGATACCATTGGCCTAGGTGAGACTAAGCTCCCAGGGAGAGCACGGGCACGTGGAGGGGGGTGGAGAAAACAGTCAGTGGCTGAATTCTGGAAACCCCCAAGGAGCCAAAGGGAAGACAGGGTCGTAGGAGAACTGAGAAAGTAGCTCCTGACTTGTTTGTGTCGGACTGAGATTTCAGGCAGTATGGCTATTCTGAGAGCAACCAGGATAGGTGCTACATACTCTGCAGAGCGTTCAACAGCTTGGGGTCTGGAGTCAGACCAGCCGGGCTGATTCAGCTCCACCATGAGCTAGCATGTCTGACTATGTGCAAGTTACTTAACCTGCCAGAACCTTCTCTTCCACTCTGTAAAACAGAGATAATAACTGGAGCTTCCTCGTTGGTATGCTGTAGGGATTAAATGAAATGAAGCACATAAAGTTACTAGGACAGCGCCTGCACAAGGCGGCTAATAATGATTTCAAAACAGGTTTCGGGGAAGGGTTGGCACCTCACCCCATTTTCAGCCTCTGAATATGTTGGTCAGTCATGAGGCCCCAAATCTGATATCTGGACTCCTCAATTGCTCAGATGAGGAGACCTGAGGTCCAAAGTTGCTCAAGATCCCATAGCAAGCTAGAGTTGGAGCTGGGCCTAGAATACCAGCTCCCGGCTTCCATTTTTGTACCACAGCTTTTCTGGAACACAGACCCACAGGGTGGATTTAACAAGGGGATCTGGCTACGTGTCAGGATGGCATTTGAGAGAGGAAGACAGCTTAAAATAATGTCTTTCATCATCTGACGCTCTGAGACAGGGAAGTCGCCCATCCACCGTTTCAGTGGGGCTTTCTGAAACCCACCCCCCAACCATGATGCCATGGCTTTGCGGCTCCGGATGCTGCATCTTCAGGTCCAGACTCCTCTTCCTGGGACCAGGGACAAGAACAGCCAGTTCCTGTCCCTGTGTGTTCACTTCCAGAGCCTTGAAAGGCTGTTGCCCAGGCTCTTCCTGCCACCTTCCCTCCTTCCCTGGTCAGGTTACCACTACTGTTGATTGTTCACGGGGAAGGGGTACAGACAGAGTCACTGGACACTGAAACGAATCCAATCTTCCTCCCTTTGGGACTGTGGAGCTTCTATCTGGATTTTTCCTCCTGGAGGCTGGCCAACTTATTGTATCGTACGTGACCTTTGCCGGGTTCAGAAGCATCCCAGGGTCCTCGCCAGCACAGTCTCCCTTTTGCTGGCGTCTTACACGTGGCTTCCTTCCAAGCCTAGACTCATTGACAGGTGGAGTGGGGGTAGAGACAGAGACACTAACTAGGCTTTGAGAGTATGTAATGAGCTGTGATGGAACATGTTGCTTCCCTCAGTTTCCTCATCTGTAAAATGGGGGTAAAATCTGCTCTCAAGGTTGTAGAGCAACCTACGTGATGAGGTAAAAGGGCTTTGAAAAGCTCTATTCAGATGTCAGTTTTCATAATATTTGGACTGGCAGGGAGCAGCACTCTAGAAGAATGCAGTGTCACTTAGACCTTTCCTAAGTAGGTCTGGCATCTAGTGTGCTGCTCACAAGGAGAGACTCACGCTGACTCCTGGGGTGCTTTGGCTTGCAGTTCAAAAAGCTTGTTATTAGCTGTATTTTAAGATTGTACATTTAAAATGTGTAGCACTGTAGCTGCTCTGCAGAGGTCACTGTGTGGCTCCAAGGACACAGCGTGGCCAGAGAATCTGGGGCCTGCTTTTTCTTTAAATATTGGATTCCCACTGAGCAAGGAGGTTCCTTTTATCAAGAAAAGTGCATTCCTTCCCTGGCTGAACAAAGCAGGTAGGCTGTTACTGATGGCCCAAGGGTCACGCAGTTCCCCCCTCCCTGCAGCATTCATCATTCTGGCATTGGCCTTAGGGGTGCTGGTGAGGCCAAAACCTTTGCCTGGACCACAGTTTCTGGGGTAACCCCCCCAAAAAAGAACAGCCTTTAAAATATTCATTTGAAGAAAAGATTGCTCTAGACAAAGCCAAAACCTACTTTCAACCCCACTACTGTGAGTTCTTCCCTGGAAACACCCCGTAGCTCACCTCAGCCCCCACCCCCAGCTGTTTACCTCCACTTATCTCCCTGCCAAGGTATCTCCCAGCTACCAGTATTGACCCTTCTCTGGAGCTGAGGGCGGTCAGCCGGCTGGGGCACTGGCTCTCAGCTAGCTCGTGTTCGTGCCTGCCAGGCACTCACTGGCTCCTGGAAAAAAAGACTGTGTGGGAGGATGGAGCCAAATTGGGCTGCAGTTTGAAACCATCCTGAGCGCTGACAGATTTGACTAAGATGGGGGAGGAAGAGGGTTCCTCACAAAAGTAGCCAGAGCTTAAAATGGAGTTGGCAGCTTGCAGTCTGGGGGCTGAGTCTAGCCCTCCACCCAGCTTGTGCCCCAGGACTGGATTGTTTCAGAACTACAGGAGACACAGACTTGGAGAAAGTCCTGATAACCCCTCTCAGCCGCTCTCTGGGGTGCTCCCAGGGTCCCTCTGGGGTCCCCAGGCCATGAGACTCCACAAGCATGGTGCCCCTGGCATTGCCAGGCTCTGAAGGCTTGTTTTTTTTCCTAAGATTCCAAGCCCCACTCTGTTGAAAGATGTCAGCACGCACACCAAATCAGTCCCATCCCTGCTGAGAGACTGTACATCACAGTGGCTAGAAGCACAGGCCCTAGAATTGCACACACCTGGTTCTGAGTCCCAGAACATGCGTCCTACTTGTGTGACTCTGAGCTTCAGTTTCCTCATCCATAAAAAGGGAATAATAATCTCTATCTCAAGGCTATTGGGAAAGTTAAGTGACAGACTGCATGTAAATCACCAGGCACAGGCAGTAACTACTGTGGATGAAGGATCTGAAGGATTCAGCCCGTCAAGGAAGGTGTTCCTTCATCCAGTCTGATGGAGAAATGTAATTGAGTTGTCCTTGATGGGAATCAAAAGATCTGGCAAAGGTCTGGCCCCCTCTTGGCCAGACCACCAGGAAGATGCACCAGTAACCTGGGTGGTGTCTGCAGGCTCCTTTATTAACCTGAGGCTTCCTGAAGGCCAAGTTCCCTGTGTGGGTGGAAGGGCCTGCTTGCTTGGCAGTTTGCCATAACTTTGCATATGATTTGCATATGCTTGGGGGGGCCCCCTGCCATTTCTTCTGGCATTTCCGAGTTAAAATATTACTGCTTCTCCAGACAGGCCCGATATTGATTTTCTTCTAATGCAGTCACTTCTCTAACCACTCTGATTGACGTGGCTCCTTCACCCAGTGAATGGGGAATGAGAGGGTGAGGTGAGGCATGGATGGGGGGAAGGGAGGAGGGACACTGTCGATCTTAGAGCACATGCTACTCCTGAACTTGAGCCATCCTGGGCGATGAGAATGAGCTGCTTCCAGAAGGATGAAGAGAGGAGAGAGGGAATTTTCTCCCTCGGGTCCATCCTAGTCTATTCCTGCCCTGAATCCCTAATCTGACTCGTGATGCCCTAGGTCCACTTGCCAACGTGGTCCAGGGGCAGGGTGGGGAGGCGCAGGCCTGGGGCGGGAGGAGGGGGAGGGGCGCCGCGACAGCCAGCGGCTTTGAGGAACCTTGCGAGAGGAAGTGGCTTCCGAACTCCTCTGTGTGCAGTGCGAGGGGCAGGAAAGGCGCGGGAGGCGGGGGAGGTGTCGAGATGGCGCTCGGCGCGCGGGGCGGAGCGGGGAGCCGGCGCGGAGGGGCTGAAACCGCAGATGCCTAGTGAGTTGGAGAGCGAGGTGAGCGCGGCGGAGTCCAGGTCCGACCCCAGTGCTGGCAGCCGCTGGGGAACAGGTTACGCCGCCGCCCGAGCCACTCGGGCCCCAGTGTAAAAAAACCGAGGCAGCCGGCTCCGGGTCTGCCCGGCCCGATAACGGACTCGCTCCCCGGCGGGGCTAGAAGCTCACGCCGCGGCCGCCTGGGGAGGGATCCCCACCTCCCTCCGCCGCATCCCGAGAGCCTGGCCCCATCAGATGCGCCCGCTGCCTCCGGCCGGGTCTCCGGGCTAGATGACAGTGGACAGCAGCATGAGCAGTGGGTACTGCAGCCTGGAGGAGGAACTGGAGGATTGCTTCTTCACTGCCAAGACCACCTTTTTCAGGAATGTGCAGAGCAAACATCCTTGGAAGGTAAACTTAATAATACAAGAGACTTTCATTGTGGGGAAATAACCTCTGTGGTCTAGAAGGGAAACCTTGCACCTGGCAAACAGGCAGTCATGTCTTACGGGCGTGGGTGGGCAGTTGCCCTGCGCACCCTCTTGAACTTGTTGGCGGAGGAGACCACGGGTTGGATCTGGAGCCCTTTGGGGACAACCGGCAAATGCTCCTTTCAGCATTTCTTGTCCCTGGACCTTTTCAAAATGGCTCTCTAGGATTTGGGGACAGAGCTTGGCTCGTGGTTTGGGGACATGCTCATCTGTGCCTGGGAGGGTGACCTTCCCCCAAATCCCAGCTTTGAAGCTCTCCATGGCAAGTGGATGGCACCCAGTCCCTCATTAAGATAATCATTCATAGGTTGAGACTTCCGTATTGCAAATGGCCAGAAACCATCTTAAAACACAGTCCCGCAACTTTGCAGAAGTCTAGGGTGTTTCTAGAAGCAAACTAAAACTTCTCTCCTAGGTCATTGTCCTACTACCATTTTGACTTCCTGGGTTAGCTGGGGATAACCGAAAGGAGTTTGCATGCGTTCCCTAATGGGGTTGTATGTGGTAGACACCCAGCTTGCCTGAGTCCCCTGGCCTCGCCCTCCCAGTGCGGCCATATATCTGCCACATACTTGGTGGGAGTGGTGGCAGAGCTCCGTTTATTTATTTGTTTTGTTATTTAGATGAGAGGGCTCCAAGCCAGGTCCTTGCCTAAAAGGGCCTGTTTGTACACTGAAGTGAGCTGTTAAATTTCACAGGTGTGTGCAGGCCCATCATTAATTTAGCAGTCCTACACCGAGTAGAACTAACCAAAAACTTCCCCAGGCCTGACTCTGGGGCCTCCGTGGTTAATAGTTCATCTTGCCCGTAGGGCCCGCATTGGCTGGGGTCTGACCTTCAAATAAATGCCCTGGACTTTTCAATTGCGAGAGGACGCCCAAGAATTAGAAGAGAGGTTTTGATTTTAGTGTTTGAAGGATCATCTAAAACAGGCCCCTGGAACCAGCACCTGTGTTCTGGGGCACCCCTTCGAGAAGCTGCACTTGTTCTCAAGAACTGGGGGCTGGGGTAAGGAGGGCTCATGCAGAAAGCATGGCCCCCACCCTCACCCCCACCCATACACATACACATAAGGGCACTCCAGCTATCTGGGGTCTTTATTTAGACCAGTGGTTCTCCACCTTAGCTGCACACTGGAATTACCTGCTGAGCTTTAGAAAATGAGGATACTTGGGTCCCACAGCAGGGGAGTCTGATTTCCTTGGTCTGGGGTGAAGCCTGGGCATCGAGATTATGAAAAGCTCCCCAGGTACTTCTGAGATGCAGCTGAGGTTGAGAACCATTGCTCTAGAGAGTTTTGCTGCTGCCTGGGAAGGAAATGGTTCCTGTTTTTAGAACAAAGTTTAGCTGCTGCCCTCACTGCCCGCCAGGCTGTAAGCCCTCGGTCCCAGAAGATGGGTTTTTTGCATGATTGGGTAGAGGAAGGGGCACTGCAAAGCTGAGGTTTCTTTCAGTTGGCAAATGAAAAAGGTATCTGTTTCTGGTATTTCTTGGGAGAAACAGAGATATTTGACAATAAAATATGCTGGGGTGGGGTGGGAGTGGGAGAGGTGACTTGTTCCTTGGCCCAGAGAGCCTCCTCTCTTCACTCTCCCCCCAAATCCCCCTGCAAGCATCGCTCCTGAAAACACACCTTCGGTTTGGCACACACATCAACTCCACTTTGCCTGGTTCTTGAATTCATGGCATGTCTTGAGGCCTCTGCATAGCCCCCTACCTCATTTTGCCCAAGTCTATAAGCCCTCAGAGGGCGAGAATCCCTTCTAAGAAACGGGTTTTGTTGAATCCCACACAGGGTGATACGGATAAATGCTTCAAAGAAAGACAGAGAGGTGGCCATGGCCCCTCTTATCCCCGGCCTCTTCCTGGCTGCAGTGTGAGAAGAGTCTTGACCGAGATTCAGAACTGCCGTCGGGGACAGTTGTTCTCAGCACCAGCCTTGCCATCCGCACAGCCCTCTGCAGGGGGTGCAGGGCTGCTTCTGGTCGGGGAGCAGGCACTGGGGTGGCCCCCGGCTGTGACGGGGTGCGTGTGGCTGACTCAGGGGCTGGGGAGCTTCATCCACATGTTTCAGTCTCTGGTCCTTCTGCGTGTTTTTCCGCCTTTAATAACATCTTAGCTCTCTCTTCTCCCTTGGAGCCACTTCTGGAAAGGGTTTCAGAGATCTGCCATCTCGTCGTGACCCCATTCTGACCCCTAACATTGCTTTTTTCCTACCCAAAGAGAGATCGCATATGAGCTCCTAGGAGAATTTCTCCTTCCTGTCTCCAAGGAAAAGCGTTTATGTGCTTCCCGGTCTCTGAGAGACGGAGGGCCGCATTCGGGAAAGGCCAAGCCGGCTTCTATAATTAGCCTCGTCAGAACGACCTGTATCTGACGGTGCGCGCGCCGGGCTGGAGCAGAGCTGCCGGGAGCCTCCTGCTGTTCTAGGAGCCTTCCCTGGTCCGGCCTCCAAGGGGTCCTGGAGGCCTCTCACCAGCCCCTCGGGCAGGATGTGGGAGGGTGGGGAAGGGCCCTCGTTCACAGAGAGGAGGCCCTGAAGGCGGAGAGGCAGCAGCAGAGGAAGTGGGGCTAGGCCCTGCGCCCCGGCTTGTTCTCTCCTTTCAGAAAACAGCTGCCTCCTGGGGCCTCGGGCCTTCTCTGAGAGGGGCAAAGAGACCCAGTTTTCAGTCTTCATTTCAGGGGGCTGAGGTGGGGCCCCCCGAGGACTTCCCCCTTGGCTGCTGGGCACGATTAGATTGCTTACCCGGGGTCACGTGTCCAAATGGGGCTCTTGGTGGCTTGGGGGAAGCCCAACCTGTGTGCTCAGGGATGCAGACCAAGCTGCTCTCAGGAAGGTGCACACACGGTCACTCAGTCCAAGACGTTGGAGTTGGGGTGGGAGGGGTCATTCGAGGTCACACAGAAAGTTCATGATGGACCCAGGGTTGGAACCTACGTCTCTCATCTCCCAGCCCAGAGGTTGTTCTGCTTTAGTCCCACAAAGGGCAGGTTTTGGTGATTTGTGGGTCTGGTGGCTGGGACCCCTGGGCATCCCAACCAGCCGCTCCTTTCTTCCTGTCTGGGATCTGACTCTGGAAGTGAGGCCAACTTCCACTCCCATCGGTTCCCCAAATGCCTGCAGAGGGTGGCAGTTTAGTCCCTCTGAGCAGGGACACGGGCACTCTGAGCTCTCTCTGCATGTTCCACAGGCTCCGGGACCCCAGGAGCCATGCAGAGCATCGGGGTGAATGCTCTGGGGACACAGAAAGCCTGCTGCTTGCAGCACGTCAGAGCTGGAAGGAACCGGACCTGGCACCTCACTTTACAGATGGAGAGGCTGAGGCCAGAGAGGCGCGAGGACTTCACCAGGCCAGATATCGGGCTGGGTGGAGCCAGGACTAGCACCCCTCTCAGAAACCTTGTTAAGAGCTCTTCCTGGTCTTCTTCACTCAGCGTGTGACAGGGATCAACTGCAGTCCTTGTCCTCTCAGAGCCTTCTGCAAAATGGAAAGACCCAAACAACCTCGGGCTAGGAAAGAGCTGCAGGGTCCTTACATCCCTCCACTCCATAAGGTCCTCACTGTCCCCCCGTTCCTAAGGCACAGCGGCCCAAGAAACATTCACTCTACACTTGACACTAGCAGGGGTCCCTCTCATCAGTCCCAGAATCTTACAACTTTACAAGTTCTTCTTCTTGTCTATCCTGGAATACTGCTTGCTGTATCTTCATCATGCATGTTTTCTTTGTGGATATGGAGGTGGAAGTTTGGCTCCATCTGTGGTTAAATATTATACTTAAGCACAGCTGGAATACTTTCCCATGCCAACCCCCACCCCACCCCCCATACCCAGGACCTCCCTGGTCTACACTGATACCACTGATTCTTGAAAAATTCAAGGAAGACGCAAAGAGGAAGGCGTGGGGGTCTCAGAGGTCACAGTCCGAAGCCACTCCTGGTTCCGTCCCTGCACTTGCCCCATCTCCTCTTGGGCCTCTGTGGCCCCAGGGACGTCATCCAAGCCTGACAGCCCTGGGACCAGTCAGGGAAATCCCCATCTCTCTGCCAGCAGCAGGCACACCCAGGTCTCGGGCTCAGCACCTGCCCCTGACCTTCTTGGCATGAGAGAAAAGAATACTAAAAATAAGTAGGTTCCAAGTTTGAGCAATAAAAATTAAACATTCAGAAAAGTTGGACCATATAACTGCTTTTCTGTGTGCTTTCTCAGAAGCCTGCCCAGCTCAAGACTCACCTCAAAAGATTCTTCACGCTAGCACAGCCACACAATAGCCTTCCTTTGGGGCTGGAACCTGTATTCCCCTCCTGTGGAATTTACTTCTCGTTGCTTCTCTGGCCCTTCCCAGTGTTCCTTTTCTCCGTGAAGATGGTAAACCCTGTAAGATCAGAACTCGCATCCCCTTCAGGTGCAAGGCAGCACCAAGTACTGGTTACAAAAGCAGGCGCTGACTAAATGCTGGTTGAGTTTAGTTGCTGCATCATCTCTCTTGCATCCTGTATAATCAGGGTGGACCAAATGTTGTAACAAACAGCCCCCGTTATTTTCAGTTGTTGGGTATAATAGAAGTTTATTTCCCTCTTTAACTAAAGTTACATTGGCAGGTGGGGCTCAGGATAACACATGGGAGGTTTTGTGGGCCAGGCCGGGAAATGGTGTGTGTGTTTTACACCCACCTGCTATTGGCCAGAACTCAGTCACGTGGCCACACCTAAGCACAGGGAGGTTGGGAAATGAAGTACAGCTGTGAGCCCAGGCGGACGAGGAAGCCGGATGTGGTAAACACTTAGCTGTCTCTGCCACACATCCCTCCTCCTACCTCTCTGCCCAAGCACCGTTGGAAGCTCTGCTCTGCTTTCTTGATGAAGGGCAGTAACCTCTGTCTCTTTGACTTTGTACCTCTCCATCTGTCACCAAGGATGTGCTCTTCCAGGGATGGGGGGCGGGGTGTCCTGTTTCCCCCAACTACACTGGGAACTTTTTGAGGACAGATGCTTTTCCTTACTCAGCACTGCCCCGGTTCCTCTGTAGCATCTGATGCCTTCAGTGGTGCTTACAAGGTTTGCCCTGGCTACTGACATCAGAATCTCTCTTTGGATCACTCTTTGAAAATGGAGTGTCAAGGGTCCACTCTAGACTTCTTGGCTCCTGAGTCTTTGGAGGGAGAACCCTCAAATCTGCTTTTTTAATACTTCCCCCTGGTGATTCTCATATATACTGAAGTCTGGGACCCACCTGTTTAGGAAATGTTTGGTAATTGATGACTTCAATTGGAATTCAAGATGAACATTTATCACAGATTCCAGAGAACCTCCTAGGCTGGAAGCCCAGAAGGTAAAAGGTTTTGTCCCTGGTCACACAGCTAAGTAGAGACAGACCAAGGACTCAGAGCCCCTGGGTCCCTGCTCAGAGCGGTCCCCATTACTCTCACCACAACGTGCTAGCAGGGATGCTGAGGGGACAGCCCCTGGTGATCATGACCGGTGCGTGATGTAACGGAAGCAGCACAGAACTGTAAGCAAAGTCCTGCCTTCTCATCTCAGCCCCAGCTCTTAACTGAGGGGCTGTGGCCAAGACACTTCAACCCTCCAGACCCAGGCGCTTCATCTGGTCCTTTTAGCGAGTGCGATACGAGCCTGTCCTTCTTCTTTATCTGAGAGTCCCTCACCACTTTGCATGGGAGCAGAGCCTTCTTACCAGTTTCTTTTTTTTTTTTTTTTTAATTTTATTTATTTTATTTATTTATTTTTGGCTGCATTGGGTCTTTGTTGCTACGCGCGGGCTTTCTCCAGTCGTGACGAGTGGGGGCTACTCTTTGTTGCGGTGCGCGGGCTTCTCATTGTGGTGGCTTCTCTTGTGGAGCACGGGCTCTAGACACGCGGGCTTCAGTAGTTGTGGCTCGTGGGCTCTAGAGCGCAGGCTCAGTAGTTGTGGCGCACGGGCTTAGTTGCTCCGTGGTATGTGGGATCTTCCTGGACCAGGGCTTGAACCCGTGTCCCCTGCATTGGCAGGCAGATTCTTAACCACTGCGCCACCAGGGAAGCCCCTTCTTACCAGTTTCTCATGGGACTGGCAGGGATAGATCCTGACTACCAAGTTCTCTAAATTGTAAGGACTTCCCTAGGGTGGGGTCAAGAAGAGGGCCTGAATGGCTACATGAGCCCCCTTTCCAGGACCACCTGGGACTTACCCAAGACATCCTCACCTTTGTGTTCCAGATTCCTCCCCTCCCACCCACCCCTCTCTCTTCACAAGTTTATCCTGGCTCAGCTGGCTTTTCCCTCTAAAGCAGTTCCAGTTATAGCTCAGGGCACATGCAACAGCCATACACCCACGCAGTTTAGGGAGAAAGGAAGATTTTACACTGGTATCAACCTTGAATCCTAGCTCTTAGTTTACACCATCAGATTGGACTCTGGATCCAGCTTCCACCCCATGAGCTTGAAAGGGAGGCATCATCGGGCCCAGCCTGGATGGCCAGCAGCCTGTGTTCCCGTCCCTCTGCTGCCCTTGACTTGCCAGGTAACACACACCTGTGTGCTGTCCAGCTTTGGGATCCCCCTGTATGGAGGACCCAGACCTGTCTTCATTCAGGACCCCGGTTTCCTCTTCTGGATGGCTCAGTCTACCCATAAAGTAGCATCCCAGTCCTGGCATGGCATATTCTCTGGGGATAAGAGGACCAGATACATTTGCCAAAAATCAGGAGCCTTTAAGTTCAGGGCCAGAAGGAAGAAGGGAGCTGTAGTGGCAGAAAACTTCAGGTTTCACTCCCTCAGCCTGTGGCTTCTGTCCTTGGTGCTGTCCTGGTCCGTGTCTCTTCTTTTCTCCCACCCCACCCCAGCTTTACTTATCACTCCCCAGCCTACATCCCCCATCTCACCTCTCTTCTTGGCTCTAGAATAATTTTTTTTTTTTTTTTTTTGTCTGCTTCGGGTCGTTGAGTCACGTGGGGTTTTTTGCTGCGGCACACGGGATCTTCGTTACGGCGCTCGAGCTTCTCTCTAGTTGTGGCGTGTGGGTTTTTTGGGTTTTTTTCTCTCTCTAGTTGTGGCGTGCGGGTTCCAGAGCACGTGGCCTCTGTAGTTTGCAGCCCTCAGGGTCTCTCGTTGAGACGCGCGAGCTCAGTAGTTGTGGCGCGCGGGCTCAGTTGCCCCTTGGCATGTGGGATCTTAGTTCCCTGACAAGGGATCGAACCCGCATCCCCGCATTGGAAGGTGGATTCTTTACCACTGGACCACCAGGGAAGTCCCTAGAATAGATTTTCTATAGCCTATTGGATGTCTCCCATGCCCCTCAGATGCCTAAAATTTAATATGTCCAGAACCAACTCATAGCTCTGCCCATGATTGATTTCTCTCCCCGTCTCTACCCCACCCTCCTAGTCCCCTGCCTTTGAAACTTCAGGGGTCTTCCCACTCGTCTCTTCCATCCAGTCTGTCACTGTGGCTTCTGCCTCCACAGTGTTGCAAATGTCGGTCTCTCCTTTCTGTCCCCCACCCTGCCCTATGTTGGGGGCTTGTCACCTCACCCCTAGATGCTCCAGGAGGTCACCCAACCAGTTTCCATCCTGTTTCTTCTCCTTCTGTATACCCTGCATTCGATGGCATATCGGTCTGGTGTCCCGAAGCCTTCGGAGCCCCCCATTTGCTTCCAGAGCAAAGCCCACACTTCGTTCCTGCTCGTTATGTAGCATCCAGAACCCCACAATGTCTGAGCTCAATCAAAATGTTGTGTTTTTAAGTTTCTTATAGCACTGAGCACTGGGGTGGTGGGAGATACAGAGATGGATAAAATGCAGTCTCCACACTTAAAGACCTATGGCCCCAGCCACATTGTGTAACAGACCCTAGTTGCTCCCCTTCTCCACCCAGGAAGTGTCTGGATGGGGTGGGGGCCCCTGAGCAAAGCGTCATCCGGGGGGAGACACGCTGCATCTGCCCTGCGGCCGTGTGACTTTCGTCAAGGCGTGGCAGCAGCTCCCAGAATCAGAGAGCCTGGGGCACAGCCTAGGAGGGTGCTGGGGACAGGCTGGCAGTGACAGAGCTGCAGCAGCCACTGGGAGGGTTGGAAGAGATTAACTTAACCTCTGAAAAGCAGAGACTCCTGGAGCTGGAGGAGACTGTCAGGGGTCTTTACAGCCATTCCCCTGTTTCCAAGCAGGCCTGCATATAACTGATACAGGCAGGGAGGGAAGCTGTGCTCATTACCACCATCCTCCTCCAACCCATTCATCAGTCCTCCCTTGTCCACGGTGCTAGACAACGTGACTCCAGCTGGTTGGATCCCTGCTGTGTATGAGGCTACAATTCTAGGCAAAAAAAAATCAGGGAGGGCGGCAGCAGAGCGTTTCCGCCTAACCGACCACACTGGCAGAATTGCTATTGCTGTCAAGCCGAAAGGTTGGCATGCTCAATGAGGTAGTATGTGAGAGGGGCTTAGCCAAGGGCGAGGCACCCATCCCACGCTCATCCAACTCCAAAACACGGTGCTCTTCCCACCACACACATGGCATCTCGGGTGAGAGTCAAGTTTCGAAAGGCTCCAAATAACTCGGATCTCCCAGCTCTAATCTGGTGACCTGCCACAGGAAGCTGTTTTTCTCATTCAGCCAATTTCCTGATGCTAAAATCCAGGCCGTTTTTCCCTGTTCTGGTCTTGGGAAACCTGGTCGCCATACTCTGCCACCAGCACCTCATCAGCCTCCAGTCCGTGAGCCCCTCTGTATCCTTCTCATCTCTTGGCTCTCCCCCAGAGTGAGGAGTGGTGTTGGGCTGTCCCCCGCGCCGTGATACAGGCGTCAAGGGGAGCTGGGGCCACAGGGCACCAGCCTTGCGGCGGAGAGTGTGAGAGGCAGGGCCCTCCATTGGCCAGAACACGTGGAGAGGCAGCAGGCGGACCTAAACTCCAGAGTCACACATGGCTGGGAAAGTGTGGGTTAGCGAGGAGGATGTGGGAGCTGGTGGGTCCAGGGTGTTTAGAGAGCATTTCCAGTTGCAACTTGATGCTCCCTTCTTTCTGCTCCCAAAACACTGGTGTATCCTTCTCCCCTATCCCTCATTTTGATGGACTGCACTTTTCTGGAAGAGGAACGAGATCTTGTTCATCATCGTGTCCCCAGCACATGGTAGGCACTTAATGCATGTTTGATAAAGGAGGAGGGGCTTGGAGCTTCTTCCTCAAAAAATTTCTTTCCCTAAGAGGCAGCGGGGGCTCCCGGAGGACACGCACAGCACTTTAGGCAAAGTATGTGAAAACGGATCTCAGGACTGTGAGAAAGGGAAGCTTGCTAAGATTCTGGATGAGGAATCAATGGATTTTTCCAGTGACTTTGAAAAGAAAAATCTCACTGAGTGAGCAGAAAATGCAAGGACAACTTTCCAAACATGGAGCGGCCCCCTCCACCCCGTCTGATTGCTCAGCTGTTTGCCCTGGAGGATGAGGGCAGGCAGGGCTGGGTCACTAAGCAACCAGGCCCTGGCACCTGCTGACAAGTGTTGGCGTGGTCCTTCCTCAAGTGGGGCCTCCCTGGGGGGCTGAGGCAGAGGGGTCCATGTGGGGAGGCAGGAGAGCCCACTATGATGGACTTCTCCTGTCTGCCTTTCAGCCATGGGAATAGCAGGTTGAGGGGGGAGGAATCAATACACCTCTCATTTGTTTTACTTTCCCAGTTTAACTCTAAGCAAGTGAAGATCCCAGTTTGGTGACCCCAGTAGTCTGAGCATTCTCAGACAGCCCAGGTGGAATGGGCGGGGGCCCCAGGCCCTCAAGTGGGCCCAACACTGGGCCTGGCAACCCAAGCCCTCAGCCTTCACTCTGGGTGACCTCAGGAAGCATGCTCACTGCTCTCGGCCTCACTTTCTCCTTCTGTAAAATGGGGAGACTTGCCCCTCCAGTGGAGAATAATTGCTAAAGAGGGCCCAGCATCTGGCTGTGAGGATGGGTGGAGAACTCCTGGGCTTGGGATTATAAAGGCTGTTTCGAGGAATGCAGATGGGTGTTGAATTGTGACGTGAGGTGGGGCTCTTGATTGCGGTGTGTGGAGGCATAAGGTTCTGTTCACAGAACAGAGAAAGGGCAGGAGCTAGGGGTCTGCTGGGAAATGGTTAGACTGTAAATAGTAATAGTCAGTTCCTGGGCCTGGATGTGTGCCAGGCACTCTTCTAAGTGTACAGACTCATTTAATCCTCACGTCATCTACAGTTGCCGCATGAACAACGAGGGTTTGAACTGCATGGGCCACTTATATTTGGATGTTTTTCAATAGTAAATACGACTGTAGTACACAGTCTGTGGTTAACTGAATTCGCGGATGCAGGATACCGAAGGCTCACTATACGTTATATGCAGATTAACCCCAGCATTGTTTAAGGGTCAACTGTGTGTATGGTTTCCATTTAACAGTGAGGAAACTGAGGCACTGAAGGGGTTCAAGGGTCACACAGTAGTAAGGGGCAGATCCAGAACTTGGGCCCAAGTAATCTAATGCCAGAGCTCCCAGCCCCTAAGCTATGCTGCCTCTCCTGTAGCTCTTTCCAGAATTACCCAAGTAACCGAAGCCCCAGCAGTGAAGCCAGGAGATGCTCACAGATGCAGCCCCATGTCAGCAGCATTGGTCTTGGAGTCACTGAGGACAGCGCACTTTGCCAGGCCATTTAGGAGACAGGAAACCAGATGTCCCTGCCCCTGAGCCTTTAGGATACAGTGAGAAGACACACACGTGGAAAGACTCTGAGCTACTCAGTGACCAACTAAGACACGTTTCAGTATCACAGAGTAATCCCGGAGCACCAGCGTGGGCTGGGTTAGCAGGGCGGGCAGGCAGCACAGGGACAAGAGGGCATGTGTGGGCCAGTGGCGAGGCTCCAGCACCCAGCACCAGCCCAGCCGGCAAGGCTGAAGGCACAGGCGGGGCTTCCAGTTAGAGGGGAGCCGAGAAGGAGCCACTCCCCTCAGCAGGGCGGTGCCACTGGTGTCCCAGCCGCCCGTCCCCTCTGAGCGAGCGTGGCAGTGCAGGGATGCGGGGAGCTGGCACTGGCTCCCACGCGCCCGCTCACCACCTCGGAATTCTCTGAATCACTTACGGAGGCTCGGCCCCAGCTGGAGCCAGCACGTGGTAGGAGAAGGTGCGCCTGCTGTCCTGGCACCCACGGCCTGTGATTAGAACACACGAGCTGGACTGCCAGAGCTGCCCATCTCTCACGGCCCCGTGACTCTGCAGGGCTTGACTTGATGGCTCTGAGAGCACGTGGGATCCTAGAAGCTGCGGAACCCTGTGTGCAAAGCATTCTTGTGCAGAGATGTCCACTAGGTGAGAGTGAGGAAGGGATTCGGAGGTGGGGATGGAGAACTCTGAAGGCAAGCCAATTCCCAGCTCCCAGCTCGGTGACTTCAGGAGAATTCCACGACTCCGTGGCCTGCAGAGGAAAGATGAGGCAGTGTTGCCCCAGATCTTCCTCTTGCTGTCGCATCCATTTCTCTAGGATGTATGAGGTTGGAAAGCTGGGGTAGCTCCTTGCTCGTGGCCAGCTGTGATGGGGTGCGAGGAGAGCACCTGAAGCAGGGTGGGAAGTGCCCACTGCTTGAATCGCCTAACGATTCAGGTTTCTGCAGAATGTGGGTGATTGGACTGTTCGTCTCCAGGCCCGTTCCAGATCTCTGAGCCCAGGCTTCTGAATTGCACCCGAGCTCCCCTCTGGAGGGTCGTCTAAGAAGCTATAAGACCCTCTCCTAGCTGCAGCTGTTCCTCTGAGCCGGGCTGGGCTGTCCAGATCATCCCTAGGCTTCAGCCATTTCTTAGTGCACCTGGCAGGAGAGGGGCCAGGCCTAGGAAAAGAGCCTGGTCCTGGAGGTACTGGGATGAGGGCCCACTTGCTTAGAAGTAGGATCAACTCCTCACTTTCCCGGAATATAGAAAGTAAGGGACACTCCCAACTTTACGGGAACCAGGTGAATCCAGCTGGTTACATGGCCCCCAGTTTCCCCTGCCCTTGGAATCTTCTTTTTTTATTGTAAGAAAATATATATCATGTAAAATGTACCATTTTAACCATTTCTATGTGTATAGTTCTGTGGCATTAAGCACTTTCACATTTTTGTACCACCATCACCACCATCCTCTCCAGAACTTTTGCATCTTCTGAACTCTGCACCCATTAGACAATAACTCCTCATTCCCTCCTCCCCACAGCCCCTGGCAACCACGATTCTACTTTCTGTCTCTTTGAATTTGATCACTCTAGGAACCACATATGAGTGGAATCATAAAATATTTGTCTTTTTGTGACTGACATTTCATTTTGCGTAATGTCTCCAAAGTTCCTCCATGCTGTAGCATGTGTCAGAATTTCCTTCCTTTTTATGAATGAGTAATATCCCATCGTATTGTATGTACCACATTTTGTTTATCCAGTCATCCATCAACAGGTTGCTTCCATGTCTTGGCTATTGTGAACAATGCTGCTATGAACATGAGTGAACAAATCTCTATTCAAGTCCTACTTTCACTTCTTTTGGGTATATATCCAGAAGTGGAATTGCTGGGTCATATTGTAATTTCATGTTTAATCTTTTGAGGATTTGCCTTACCATTTTTTTATAGCGGCTTCACCATTTTCCATTCCCACTAGCAATGCACACAGGTTGTTATTTTCTGTGTTTTTGATAATAGCCACCCTAATAGGCATTTCACCATGGTTTTGATTTGTATTTCCCTAATGACTAGTGATTTCAAACAGTTTTTCATGTGCTTATTGACCATTTGTATATCTTCTTTGGAGAAATGTCTATTCAAGTCCTTTGTCCATTTTTAATGGGGCTGTTTGTTTTTTTATTGTTGAGTTATAGGGGCTCTTTACATTGATATATTCTGGATCTTGATCCCTTGTCAGACATATGATTTACAATGGAATCCTCTTTAAATTGATTCTAAAAGAGCCAAGTCTAGCGTTTGAAGAGACTGGAGTCTAGGATGAGTTATTGGAACCCACTCACTCACCCTGCCCACCATCATCCCTAATTCACTCCGCAGTGCTCTGGTCCTGGGTTCTCTGGGAATACAGAGATGGAAAAGGTACAACTCCTGGTGTTGGGATGCTCATGGTCTAGTCGGGGAGACAGGGTGAGACACAACTCATACTACTATATAGAGGATGAAACCAGTGCTGGAATAATATTGGGGCGTAAGCTCATGCTGTCGAAGAGCCCACTAATTCTAGATAGAAGTGGTGGATTAAGGAAAGTATCCCCAAAAGATATGTTAGTTCCAGGGGGCAAATTCTCTCAGATGAGGAGGAGGACCTCTCAGACTGAATGATCAAACTAAGATGTCAGGGAGACTGAAAGGGGACAGGGACCTAGAAGGAGATCCAGTGAGGAAAACTAACCTGAAAAAAGACCTTCTCATGCCCTAGAAACTCTTGAGGGCACAAGAGAATGCCCCAAGGTAAAATTCCTGTTGCCACTGCAGTAGAACGGGTGTCACCCTATTCTGCTTGGATTCACACTTTAGACCTCTGAGCTAAAAGAGGGGGGCTTCATAACGGTCCAGGGGAGGGGAGAACAGAAATGGAAGGGATTTGCATCATCTACCCTCCGAAACAGTCAGAGTGCAGGAGTCTCCCCTGATTTCCAGTTACTGTCTCAGAAGTAGATAGGTGCCATGGAGCAGGAATCCTATAGGACCCTTATACAATTCTGGAACCTTTCATTTCCATAGATTCGTTTTTGGGTTTTGTGTGTGTGTGCATGTGTGTGTCTTATTGCTTCTTTGTGTTTTATTCAGTTCATTAAGCAAATGTTTAATGGCCCCTCCTGTGTGCCAGGCACTGTCCTGGGAACTGCGTCAGTGAACAAGTCTGTCCCTGCCCTTGGGAAGCTTCTAGTGTATGCTCAAGCTGCACGGATGTGTGCTGACCTTGAGAGGCAGCCGGAGCACCTGTGTCCAGGCCACAGCCAGGCTGGGGGTGGGGTGGGGGGAGGGACTGTCAAGAAAACCTCCAGGGTAGAGTACAAGGATGCAGTTTTACAGAGGAAAGAAGAACAAACTGTGCCCTGGGGCCTGCAGTAGACAGAAAAAGTGAGGGCGGGTGTCCGTCTAGGACTGAGAGGTGATACCTGGGGCTACTAGAGTAACCACATGTGCTGGTTTGCCCAGGACTTTCTGATTTGGGCACTGAAAGTCCTGCATCCTGAGAAAACTCAGTACCAAGCAAACTGGGACAGCTAGTCACCCTACCTGGGACTCAAGCTGAAGGCACTGCCTACTTAACCATGGGACACACAGTTGGCATGTAGTGCCAGGGGCCCACAGCACTTCAGGGGCCCACAAAAATGTTTTAATTTCTTTTAAAATCAGGAGAAAAAAAATGAACTTTTAGGTTGAAGAAAGTACTTTAATATATGACATTTATATATTTGTTTTTATACCAATCATAAAATATAATTTCCAAGACTTTTTTATGGAGGAAGGGGCCCACAGCCCTGAAGATGAAAGTGGATGAACAAGAGTCATAATGTGGCCCAGGCTGAAAGGCCTGTCAGGGGCCAAGGTTAAGGCAAGAGGACTCCCGCATGGGGTCAATACCCACCAGTCAAACTTCCCGTTGCCCTGCCAGATGAATGACTACTGATGCTGCTGGTGGTTACCATGGCGTTTATTGAGTGCTTACTGTATGCTTGCATTGTGCTAAGCACTTCCAGATGTGCAATCTCATTCCGTCTCTGCAATAAATGTGTAAAGAAGGCCTTCTTATCTGCGTTTCGCAGGCAAAGCATCCTGAGTCTCAGTGAGACTGACTTGACCACGTTCACAGACGACCAAGGGTATGGCCAGCAAAGGCCAACCTATGGCTGGATGTGCAGGCAGTGTGGCCTAGTGGGTAATAACATACTTCCATCATTGAGTTATTTCGAGGATTAAATGAGATTGCGACTGCTAAACCCTGCGAATGCCTGGCTGTTGAGATTTTTATCATGATAATGAGGCACTACAGGGCCTGAACTTAAGTGCGAAGCTCCAAGGCCACAGGGCTCTCCCAGCCTCCTGCGTGGGGCTCCTGCCACCCCAGGTGACCTGCTCCTGCCAGTAGACAGAGATGGCCAAGTGAAAGGGTGAGGGACGCCATGCCCAGGCTCCAGGACATGCTGGCAGCCCAGAGAGCCCCCAGACACGGTGCCCACACATGCGGAGCTGGGCTGGGCTGCCTGGGAAGCCGCCGAGGCTGGTCCCGGGTTGTACCGTGCTTGTTCCGGTGTCCACAGTATGTGCGTCTCTGTCCTCCCTCCTCAGATAACCTGTGAGCTCCAAGGACAGGGACCACACCCCATCGGTTTCATGTCCCAAGGTGACTTTCACAGTCCCCAACCCATGGGCAATTCAGTCAGTTACTGTTGACTGTCTACATTGACCACGCTCCATATTTTTGTCTTTAGGGACTTCAGTCTCTTTCGAGTTTTCATTGCTCCTCCTCTACATCCCCCCAAAGCAGCTCAAATTCCACATGGTTCTGCTTGTATGGATGGCTCCATCCTTCCTTCCTTCCTCTGCTGGGAATAACCTATCAGGGAACACAGTTAAGGAATTTGATTCTTTTATTTCGGGACATTGGACAGCTTCATAGAGGGACTTGTGGGAATCAACACCTTCACTGCCCTGGGTGGGGCTGGGGAAGCCATTCCAGAACACGGCCAGTCGGGACTGGGAGGGGGCCCTGTAGTGAAACCCCATGGGGCTTCCTCTTTCCCATCTGGTTGAGGCCATCACAAAGGGGCCAATGAACCCTGAATGTGATCTGAGCATCGAGCAGGGTGTGCCCAGCCTGGACAGACGGGTGCCTGCCCCTTTCCTTCAGAGGTTCCTACTTACGATGGGCCGAACAGAGACACCAGGTGTTTGGGTCAGGCCAGCTGCTGGGCAGAAGGCGTCTGCAGGTGGTCATTCTCCTGCAGCTGATGCCTGAGGCTCTCCTCCCAGACAGAGGCCTGGAGATGCTTCCCACCCAAGGGGCAAAAGAATTGCTGCTGACAGATTTGCTAAGAGCTAAGAAAGAGGAAATGTGGCAAAGGCTCATGGTGACCGGCTTCCGGGATAGTTTTTGTTTTGTTTTCTTGAACTGTGTGAGTTCAGAAGGTGTGGACCTACTTGAGCTTGGCCAGCGTGGGGTCTGGCCAACGAGTAGAGAAAGCCAGTGGTGAGTAAGGAGCACAGTCAAGTCGAAGAGAAGCGTTAGGCACGTTCTGTAGACCAGTTGTCACTGCTGCAGTGCAGACCTGCTGAGCTCCCAGCTCTCCTCCCAGAGGCCCCCATCCCCACACCCAGTTCTCTGAAACAGAAGAGGAAGCAGTGATGAAAGAAACCACCCTATCCTATCTTCTGTGTAAAATCTTAGAGCTGCAGAGGGGTCTTCTTAGAACTTTGCTGGTCTCGCTTCATGATTTCACAGATGAGGAAACTGAGGCCCCAGGAGTGAAAGTGACTCGCCAGAGGTCACATGTCATTGGATGGTCTTGCTTTCATTCTCAACAAGAAATTGCAAAGAGCTGAGCCATGGGACGGGCTTCCAGCCAAAGCCCACAGCCCCACGCAGCCCACACCTTCTCAGCATCTGCTTCTTGGGGTGCAGGTTGGTGTGAGGTGCTCCTGGACCTGACTGCTGTCCACGCTGGGCTCTGGGCTGAGTATCACCTAGGCTGGTCCACTCTCTCCCTGCCACCCAAGCAACAGGTATTTTTCTGACACGTCCTTGGAGGTCAGCCCAGTTCTCCGCTGAGCCCTGCAGAGGGTGCCAAAGAAGAATAATCATCAGATATCCTGTCTGACTCCCTCCAGGGAGCATCTAATTGGGGAGATGGGATTGACACAGGTGAAACAATAATTAAACAGTAAAAGGCAGCATATAATCAGCTGCTAAAGGTAGCCATACAGGCTGTGAAGGCACCTCCGTAGGTCCTGGCAGTGGTGGAGGTAACATTAGCAGGCAGCTGTGGAGGTCCATGGCACGTGGAATTTGCAGCTTTGCTATGACAGGAATCTGAGGCTTTGAGGCCATGGGGCTGGTGTTTGGAAATGAGTCCCTGAGCTGGTGAGTGAGCTTAGCTGCCCACCTGCATCCTTCCTCAGCCAGCTGGCTGCCTCCCAATTGGAGAAGGGAGGAGAGAAAGCAGAACTCCAATGAAGTGATAAAGCTTTTGTCTACTTGTGAAAAGTGTCCATTAAGTGAGAGTGAAGTTACCAAAGGCCCATCCACTGGTGGTGGGAGGACATACACAGGAAACACCTGATTCTTGATACAAGTATGATATTAGGAGAAAGGCAGGGACCAGTACAAACCTGTATACTGTATACCTTTCTCCATTTGGAAATTAAAATGTCAGGAACCTAAAAGATTAGGAGAGCAGAAAATGAGGAGATTGCTGTGGGCCACAGAAATTTTCTCAGGAAACTACACAGAGAAGATGGAGCTAGGGGAGATGGGGGCTGTGTATCCTAGGCAGAGAAACTGCACAAACGACAGTATAGAGCAGAGGTGGGCAAACTACTGTTCATGGGCCAGAGTCCACAAATAAAGTTTTATTGAAACACAACCACACTCATCCTATGGTCGCTCTCTGCTACAGTGGCAGAGGTGAGTAGCAACAGAGACTGGATAGCCTACGAAGCCTAAAATATTTGCTCCCTGGCCCTTTACAGAAAAAGTTTGCTAAGCACTAGTGTAGAGAAAAGAATGAGCAAACCCTATGACATGTGAGCCAATCCAGAGGAAGTGCTCCAGGAAAGTGAGAAATTAAATTGGCTAACAGAGATAGGACTTTGTATGCCTGGAGTGATAGTTACAGTACATGCCTTTTGGATGGGTTCAATCATTTCCAAAATACCCATTATTTCATTTGGTTTTACCTTTGCATCAATCCTATGAGGCGATAAAGGATTTTTATAGATGAGGAAACTGAGGCTTAAAGATATGATCCAACTCTCTCAAGATCACTTTGTTAGTAATGGGAGTCAGAACCTGAACACATGCTTATGTTCACCCCGCAGGTATTGCCTGAGCCTCTACCATGTGCCAAGCTGGAACTGAGCTCTGGGACCCCATGGTGGAGCAGACAGGTGCTTCTATCACAGAACTCAGTCCAAATGGCAATCCAAGACTTACTGCACTATAATTCCTAGCAGAAAGCAAGATCATTTTTCTCCCCCTGTAGGCAATGGGGGACCACTGAAGGTTCTTGAGCAAGCATATATTATCTGCTTCATGCTCAGGGCCACTGGGCGTGGAGAAGAGATAGAAGTATGGTGTAAGTCATTAAGGAGCTTCAGTCTAGTTAGGAAGAAAAACCAAGATGGATGGTCTACTTGGAGGTTAATATAAGTAGATGGATATTTAAGTGCAGGATAGTATAGTGTTAGCTTTGGATGTAAGTTAGCTCTAAACTTGCTGGGGCTCCATTTCCTCATCTGTGAAATGGGCATAATAATAGTACCTTCCTCATAAACTTACTCATGGTGAGGATGAAATGAACTAATACACGCTAAGTGAGTAGAACAGTGCCTGGCACATAGCCTGTTAACAACAATCAACGATCATCGTCATCATCATGCAGGGCTGAGGTGGTCAGAGAGGCCTTGACAAGTGAAAGATTTCAGATAGACAGACAGCAGTAAGATGATGAAAGCTGTGTGCAGGAGGAAGAGGCTGACAAATTTAAAAAGAGGGAAAGTGAAATTTCTTTTTTTTTTTTTTTAAGTATGTATTTGTTTATTTATTTGGCTGCGTCGAGTCTTAGTTGTGGCACGTGGGATCTTCATTGCTGTGTGTGAGATCTTCGTTTCGTCATGCGGGATCTTTTAGTTGCGGCACATGGGATCTAGTTCCCTGACCAGGGATCGAACCTGGGCCCCCTGCATTGGGAGCACAGAGTCTTAACCACTAGACCACCAGGGAAGTCCCAAAGGGAAAGTGAAATTTCTGGCAAAAATGAGGTTTGTGTGATTTAGGTCCAGAAAAAAATGGGCCCGAACGTATCTGATGGCTCCAACACATTCTCCTCAGCCCACTCCTGACCCTGGGGGTCCCCCTCATCACTGGGGCTTTCATGGGCTGCCTTGAGCTCAGCTGCGGAGACTAAAAGCCACAGGCTTCACTCAGAGTCTCTTCTTGGTTGGGTCACTTGCCAGTAACCGAAATTAAGACTTAACATATGTCATTGATTCGGATGCAGAATCAGCCAGTGTTTGGATTTTTTCTTAATATAAAGTAAAATTCAACTTAGGGTAAATCTGCTCTGAGATAGGCCGCAGAGCACAAGAGGATGGTCCTCTTTGTTTTGGTGTAATAATATTTTAATCGAAAAGTCTGAGGATCACTGTCACAAGGGCCATCTCTGCTCTGACCCCTAGCGCCCAGCCCTCTTCACTTGGCTGCATCCCAATAACCCTGAGAGTTAGAGAGGACACAGACCTTTCCATGGCTTGGGACCTATGAACACAAATCTGCTTCTCACCAGTGCCCTGGATGTGCTGGCTGCGTTGGGAACAACTCAACTGTCTGCCACCAATGCCAGGAGCTTAATCAGAGCACATGCGTCCCATGCCAGATGCACTGAGATGTATAAGCCTCCTAGGAGAGACACCTCACAGGGCAATGCCTGTTACCTTTAAAATCACAACAGAGTGAGCTCCCCATTCTGTCTCCATCTTGGGCCACCCCAGGAGACAAAACTCTGTCTGGTTTCTAGCTTTGTACCCATAGATGGAGACAAATCTTTCACTTTGAGGACTTGAGAATCTGGCAGGTGAATAGAAAGTGGGGTCTTTGACTTATCCTCTGAAGATCACAATATTATTGATCTGTTCACACCCTGGATACTGCCTTCTTGGTAAACCTTTGGGGCAGTGCATATCTGTGAGTGCAAAAGTGTTAAGTCTGCAGCTGGATGGGGACCCTTGAGGTCTGAAATTGCTTGGGAGGGGTCTATACCAGTTCTTCTCCAACATTGCTGCACATTAGAATCACCTGGGAGATTTTTTTAAACTCCCTCTGCCCGGGCTGCATCCCAAACCAATTAAATCAGAATCTCCAGGATGGAGCCCAGGTGTTGTGTTTCTAAAGATCCCCCAGAGGAGTCCACGTGCAGCCAGGTTTAAGAAGCGCTGGTCTAGGTTTTCTACCATCTCTAGGATGGGAAAGAGTGGACTCCCGCAGCTATGGCTGGCTGGCTGGCTGGCCTGCTTTGGGAGGTGATTCATTCAGTCTATGGTCAGATCTCGTCTGCCAGATCTGGTGTGGGCAGCAGCCAGGGGTGCTGTCATCCCAGGGTGGGAGATTCAATGTGCTGGCCAGACAGGGCTCCTGGAACGCCCAGACGGGGTGGAGATCAGGATGGCTGTTTTCTGCGTGAGTCCTGCAAAGGGTGCCCACGGCCACTTGCGTCACTTCCCCAGGTTTGTGGTGGGAAGCGGGGAATAGATGGGTTATCTGCTGAAGGAAAAGAGAACAGGAAGAAAAAACCTGAGGTTAAGGCAGCTCTGACTCTTACTGTATTCAAAAACAGGCTGGAATACTGGCCTTTGAAAGCCATGATAAAGCTGCCTTTTCTTACCGGGAAATGGCTATAGCTCATTTGGAAACTATGAGAGATCTTCCAGGAGCTTCTAGAGCTTCTAACTCTTTTTTGTAGATAAGTATGAGAAAGCTGTTAACTCCTAAGGAGCAACAGCCTGCATGTTTCAGAGACGGACAGAATGGAGTGTATGTAATGGTAACGGGATACTGGTCTTTCTGACTGGAAGCTCCCAGAGGGCAGCAGGCACGTCTGGTCCCATAGAGATGTGCCCAGTGGGGTGGGTGCTGGGGGCAGGGTCTCCAGGAACGAAGCGGGGAGGGACGAGGAATGAGAAGCTCCACTGTGATGGTCCCTGAATTAATAAGTCGACAGCGAAAGAAGACACTCTGTGTGGCTCACACCACTTGCTGCTCAGCTCAAGAAGATGGGAGATGCCCTGGGGAGTACTTCCCCTTGGGTGGTCCTCAATGGAATCAGGGTCCTGTTCCAGAGACCTGAGTGGCCACATAGGAAAAGGGTGGGCCCTGCATCCTGGCACCTGCCTCCCCCTGCCAGAGGCTAGAAGTCCCTCCTTGACATCTTTACAGGTGACACGGTGGCCCCAGGTCCTGAGGCTTCTGGGGACCCACTGAACGTTTCACAGGTCACGTAATTTTTAGGTCTTGGTGTAGCGGCTGCTCGTCCCAGCCCTGTTGCATGGAATTTCAGTGATCGCTATGGGAGTGGCTGAAGCGGCCGTCCTAGGGTGACCACGTGGAATTGAGAAGAGCATGGGTTCCAGACTTTGATGGACTTGGTTCCAGGCCCAACGCAAATGCTTACTAGCGGTGGGACCACAAGCGTGTTTCTTAACCCTTCTGAGCCTCTGTCTGTAATCTGTAAAACAGGAATAACATACGTAGTATGTAAGGTATGTGAGCGTACAGTGCTGTTCTGATCGAGATCCTCAAGGAAGAGTACAGAGGGGAGCAGACAGGCCAACGGAAGATCCTGTGATGGAAAAAGGATGTCAGCTCGTCTCCATGCTGAGGGGTGGGTGTGGGAGGCCACGCCCGCTCCCCTCGGCAGCCACAGAGCTTGACATCTTATCGGCTCTGTGGGATTGGAAAGTGGGAGGGGGAAGTGAGCATCCTGCTGAGTGTGACTTGTCTCCCGTGGGCGGGCTGGAGGGAGGAGGCTGGACAGCTCTGCCCTGGGAGCCTGACATGTTCAGCTGGGTGACGCTGTGATGGCAGCATGGCTGTGAAATTCCCCAACCAAACCAGACACCCACAGGGCAGTGCTGGGTGATGTCAGCCTGGAGAACACGGTTGCCCCACCCCTCTGGGCCTCAGTTTCCTCATTTGCCAAAGGAGAATCCTGACCCACCCTGGGTCTGCTAGATTTCTAAGACCAGGCAAACTCTAGGCAGGTTTTGACTGACCTATTTATTCCCCCAAACTGTGGCTCCTGCACTCCCAACCACACAGGACAGCGTGAAGACAAAGCAGGGAAGGTGGGTGGCAATGGACTTGAGAGAAACCCAGGGAATTGACAGACGGACAGGTTTGCTTAGACCCCAGAATTCTCCCCTGAATTCTGTCCACGGTGTGAACAACATTGACCTTCATCTCCTTGACTTCCTTCTTCCTAGAGGGGGTGTGGTGGGGGGGCAGTCAGAAGAATAAATTGTGATGTCATGAGAAGAACACAGCAGAACAGACTGGCATCCCTTTTAGTTCTGCAGAGACTGACTGCAGGGCTTTAGGCATGTTCCTAAACTCCTCTTAGTCTCCATTGTCTCACCGGTGAAATGTGGGTAATAAACTCTTATCTTGCAGTTTGGGTTCTGAGGATTAACTGAGATAATGCAAGCCAAGCACTCGGCACAGAGGAGGTGCTAAGTAAACGCTGGCTGTCCCTGTGCCCCAGCAGAGATTTATCCCCTCAAGTATCAGGGAAGGCTACAGCCCCCTGCCCCCACTAGTTCATGCATTCATTTGATAAATATGTATGTGTGTGTGTGTGTGTATATATATATTTTTTTATTATGTGCAAAGTGCTGTGGCCAGTGACATGGGGCCTGGACTGATGTCCATGTGCCCTTGGTCCTCTCAATCTGGGAGAATTGCTGTCATTCCCATCAGCATATACTGGGATCACGTGTATGTTCCTGTCTCTCCAGCTCTATTGTTACTTCCTTGAGGAGACGACCATGGCTTGCATTTCTTTGCATCTCCCATAGCATCTAAATGGACACCCTCCATAAGCAAAACAGCTCTGCTGAGTCACCAGATTCATACCCAGTGCCTGTGTGCCGGGCCTTTTCACCTTGGTCTTGCAACAAGCCTGAAGGGTGGGTATTGCCCCCATTTCACAGGTGCGGAGACTGGGGCCGAGAGAGACTGAAGTCACTTCCCCGGGGTAGCTGGCTGCGCAGGGATTTGACCTTTGATTTTTCTCAGCCTGAGGCCATCCCATTCACTGCGTGAGGCTGGTGCTCACTTATTCTCGGTTGGAGAGGCCTTTGGGAGGACGAGGTCATTCTCTTCCTCATCCTGAGAACCATTGTACATCCACCCTCACATCTGTGTCTGTTCCAGAATGACTGTAAACCCGCAGAGGAGCCGCGGTGCCCGCCCACGCTGCAGGAGATCAAGCAGAAGATCGACAGCTACAACACCCGGGAAAAGAACTGCCTGGGCATGAAGCTGGTGAGGGGGCGTGCCCCGCACTCTCCGCCCCCTTCCTCTCTCCCCCTCCCAGCTCCGTAGCCCCTGCCGGTGTGGCTCCCCTGCTCTCCCTCTGCATTCTGGGGGATACCCCCACCAGGGCTCTCCCATTTCTTTGGGCTCCTGGAGGCCTCCAGGCTTGTGTGAAGCTGAGAGCCTGGGTTATCAGGGGTCTCCGTGTGTTTTAGGGAAATAGAATGGGCTTTAGAATAAGATCCACATCTAGTCTCTGGCTCTTCCTGTTTTTAACTTGTGGCTTTGGGAAACCTTAACCTCTCTGAGCTTCAATGTAAAAGAGAGATATTAGTTCCCATTTGTCAAAGCGCTTGTGGGAATTAAATGATATACAAGTGACTAAGGGCCCAGGAGGCCCTGGGCAAGGGGAGCTCGCAGCTCCTCCTCCTCCCCTTCTTGGTCATTACAGCCTGTGTCTGGGGAAGCTTCCTTAGACTGTGCAGAGCTCAGAGGGGAGGGCACCAACTTTGTGCCAGGTTTGGAAAGGCCATCTTCAGTGGGGAGGGGAGGAGACAGTAGAAGAACCCTGCCCCCTGCTGGTGGCTGGCGGCAACTGGCTCTTTGGGGCTTCAGCCGGGTGGGGCGCCAGAAAACCCAGTCGCGGACAGGCCTGGGTTTAAGTCTTGCAGACTTCCGGGTTTTGGAAAGAGATGCAGGAGAAAATCCAGTGCGCTGGTTCTCCAAGGGCCTTATTACAGAGCCTTCCTGCTCCTCCTTGGTTTGGAGGGGCAAACTAGAGAGGCCACTCCAGACCCTGCCTCTTGGCCTGGGGACCCACCAAAGGCAGTCGGCATCTGCCTCGTGGCAGGGGATTTGGGGCAGGCAGCCTGAGCCTGTCGGGAGGGGGTTTGACTGGGATGGCACTGCTATTTGGAAAGGCCTCTGCAGCCCACCGGATCTGGGGCCACGGCCCAGAGTGGCAGACAGGATCAAGCAACACAGACGCCCCCTGACCCCACATGAACCCCCGCCCCCGCCCCCGGCAGAGTGAAGACGGCACCTACACGGGTTTCATCAAAGTGCATTTGAAACTTCGGCGGCCGGTGACGGTGCCTGCTGGGATCCGGCCGCCGTCCATCTATGACGCCATCAAGGAAGTGGATCTGGCAGCCACCACGGACAAGCGGACATCCTTCTACCTGCCGCTGGATGCCATCAAGCAGCTGCACATCAGCAGCACCACCACGGTCAGTGAGGTCATCCAGGGGCTGCTCAAGAAGTTCATGGTCGTGGACAATCCCCAGAAGTTTGCACTTTTTAAGCGGATACACAAGGACGGGCAAGGTATGAGAGAGCTAGCTCCCACCCAGAAACTACCTTTCCCAACTCTGTCTGTGCTCCCCAACACACTTGAGTGGGAGGAGTGGGCTTCTCGTGGCACCTCCGTCCAGCCATCCATGTGGCTTAGGTCTGTGGAAGGGCCACACGCACATTCTGCCCGCTCACTGTGCCCCGCCCTCCACGTGTGACTTCAGGAAAACCACACCCTGGGCTCTCACTTCCTAATCTGTGGAATGGGACAGAACCCGCCCACCACTCCTACTAATCTTTTAGGGGATGACGTGAATGGAAACATGCTTCACACTCTAGCAGACACTGAAGATAAAGGTTGTTACCCTATTTATTCTTGTCAGGTTCATTTCATTAGGTTGAAAGGATGGCCACTTCCATTTAGAAACACCAGCCTCTGCATTTCCAATCGATCCCACCCATCCTGAGCCCCTGCCCTTCTTTTCCAAGATGAGCGCCCAGCCCCCTCTCTTGGTTTGCAGTGCTCTTCCAGAAACTCTCCGTTGCTGACTGCCCCCTCTACCTGCGCTTACTCGCTGGGCCTGACACGGATGTGCTCAGCTTCGTGCTAAAGGAGAACGAAACTGGAGAGGTGGAGGTAGGTCTGGGACCCTTTGTTTGGTGCACAAACCCAGCCTTCGGGGCACGCTGGGTGGGCGCGGGTGGGGTTATCCTCACCACCCAGCACAGCAGGAAAATGTCTCAAGGCAGTTGATCTGGGGTGAGTGCCTGCTGAGGTTCAGCATTTAAGCCAGGATTGTAAGCGCCCTGGGGGAGCAAGTCAGGGCCTGTGTCTGGCAAGGCCTGTGGAAAGACAGGATTTCATGCGCTTTATTTCTGAAAGCTCAGGGTGGAGGGGCGCTGAGAAACTCCCTGTGTTCCACCCAGGTTCTTTTGCTCCAGGATGGCCTGAGGCCCATCAAGCTCCATCCCTGGGCTCCACTGGGCATGGGTATTTTTGAGTCATTTGTCTCTCCCTGGTTCTTCAAAGCGGACCTCGATCCCCCAAGGGAAGCTCACCGGAGTCCAGTCTGTGGTGTGAAGTGAGGTGAAACCAAGCTGGTGCCCCCCGCGGCCTGGGCTACGTGGCGGGTGGGGTCACAGAGGAGTGACCAAGAGCAGGGTGCCTCTCACAGAGTTTGTCACACTGCATTCAGTGCAGGCCTGGGGTTCGGGGAAGCAGTCTTGGGAGCGACTGTGGAAATCTGGGGGGTCCAGGTGAGTGGGGCCCTGTCCTTTCCCGGCCTCCACCAGGCAGCTCTGCTTTCCATCTGCTTTATATAGTGGAAGATTTTGTTTGGAAAAAGTATTCCGCTGAAGCTGTTTGAACACTGCTGGCCCATGGCAAGCTCACGGGCCTGGGGGTTTAGAGGCCTGGCTTCTAGTTCTAGTTTTGCTGCTGTAAGCTTTGTGATTGTGGTGGTTGTGTCTGTGATTGTGGTTCCCTCTGTGGACTTCAGTTTTTTTCATTTACAATGTGGGGATTAAACCAGATAAACCTTAATGTTCCTTTGTGCTCAAAGAGCTTAGGAGTCGAAACCCCTGGCCCCATAGGGGCCTCAGTTCCTGGGTCAGCCTGAGAGAAGTCAGACTTGCCTTCTGTCCTGAGAGGCCAGGTCCCACCGGGCAGGCCCGGGCCCACCAGGCTCTGCAGAGCTGTGCAAGTGACTCATCTCATCACCTGCTCTGCTAGCCAAGGGAGGCAGATACCCTAATTCCACGGCAGATGAGAAAACAGGCTGAGAAGGTGGACTTGTGTGCTCAAGGCCACACAGTAGAGCCAGGCTGACACCCAGTCTCCCGAGTCCAGGTCCAGCTCTCCTCCAGATGCCACTTGAGGGTCCGCATGTTGGGAGCCTGTTGCTGATCACCCCAAAGCAGACAGCTGGGTCCCAGGCAGCTCCAGCATCACTGTTAAGATCTCAGCGGCTACAGAGAAATTTAAGATTATTGATTCTCTGAATAAAAATATGGCTTGTGGACTAGTAACTCTTGGCCACGAGATGCCAGGATTTGAAATTCTGTTGCTGGTGCGGCATGGAAACCCCAAGCTTTATTCGTCACATCTGCCTATTCAGTAGCAAACCATGTGCAAACTGTGTGAAGAGTGGGGACAGCAGGGGCCCTCAGATCAGGCGACCACTAACCTGTCTCCTATTGTTTCTCCCCCGATCTCCCTCTCGCCCCACAGTGGGATGCCTTCTCCATCCCCGAGCTCCAGAACTTCCTAACAATCCTGGAAAAAGAGGAGCAGGACAAAATCCAACAAGTGCAGAAGAAGTATGACAAGTTTAGGCAGAAACTGGAGGAGGCCTTAAGAGAATCCCAGGGCAAACCTGCCTAGCCGGTCCTGCTTCCTCTTCTCCCGATGCCCACGGATTTATTTTTATTATTAATTATTATTTTGCCACAGACACTTTTTCTCAGGACACCTCTGTTGGGTGCATCTGTGCCCGCCCAGCAGTTCCGGACGTGGCACAAAGCCTCTGACGGACACGTGTGTGCGCGGAGTTGGGGGCCTGCCCGCCGTCACGCTGCGCCCTCTGCACGCTGCCCAGGAGCAGCGCTCGCTCGTGTGAAAGATCCGCCACGTCCTCTCACCATCGGCAAGCCTTTCACAAACCAAATAGCTGCCTCTCTCCACACCAGCCGGCAAAGGAAAGAAAAAAGATTTTAGAGATACATGTTCTTTCTCTGCCTTTTATTCTTTTTCAGTTTCTTTCTTATTTGCCATCCACGGTTCCCTTATTTATGAGTCCAAAAATTGTAGCATATTCCTTTAGCAGGTCTGAGCTAAGCCCCTGAAAGCACGACAGTGCTCATAAAAGGACCGTCCCCCACTTTCCCCAGATGCCCGTTGTTCAGGCTTAAGGGACGGTCATAAAGCCACTGGCTCGGGTTAGGAGCACTGAAGCTGAGATTGCCTGAGAAATTTCCAGAGAAGCTGCAGCCGGCCCTGGCCCTGATGGCCCAAAAGTCTGTGCACGTGTGAACCCAAAGGCATATATATCTGTGTATGTGTGGTCTTCAGCCACATCTTTGTCAACAACTCTTTGTTTTTGAGTTACAGTTTTGAATTTAATATTGCCATCATCCTCATGTGTTTCCACCAAAGGGAAACCAGCCATTTACCATTTTTAAAGTCTCCTGCTGAGTATGGAAATTGGGCAGTCAAAGCCAAAACATGTTGCAGATAAATGTGTCCGAGCTGTCTTCAGCCTTCCCCGGGCTAGAGAGCAGGGGAGGCCTGGCTGCCTTGGTTTCCCTTTGGCCTCCAGCACTGCCTTTCTCCTCCCACTGGGACTCTGGGATCTCCAGGTACCGCCAGAGGAGCTGCCTTGAGTACAGAGCGGGGAACCTCCAACTCAGCCAACTTGGAGACCTTTATGTTGGAAGAATGGCCAGCCATGGGGCTGGCCTCCCGCTGACCTCAGTGCCTTTTTGTTTTCAAAGAGGGACAGGAGCAGGGGCATTTGCTTGAGGCTCTGCTGCTGGCTTGCTCCTGCCAGGAAGTGGACCACGGCGGTGTGGGAGACGAGGCCAGGAGAATCTTCCCTCCAAGTATGGGACGAGGGTCGCAGACCTCCTTCCCGTCTAAGGTCCTGGGCTCTGACTTCTGAGAAGTGAGGTCAAACTGCCTGGACAGGGCGGATCTGATTCCCAACTCTACATGTGTACTGGCTCCTTGCTTAGGTTCAAACTTAAAACCAGCCAAACAGTTCAAGCCAGTAGCCAGGACTACAGAGACACTCCTGCACAGAGGGAGAAGGACTCCTCTGGACTTTCAAAGTGGGGCCAGTTTTCCAGTGCAGCCTCTGAGAGACCATTTCTTCATCAGCCTCTGAGAGACCATTTCTTTGTCAGCCTCTGAGAGACAATTTCTTCGTCGTCCTCTGCCTTCCCAAGTCCCTGTTGGGTTGGTTTGAGCCCACGCTTCTTTGTGTAGCCTCAGAAGTTCCCTCCCTCCCTGACCCTCGCTGAGTCCACATCGCCCCTGATCACAGAAGGAATGCAGACCCCTCATCATGCAAACTACTTCGTCTTCAGAGCTGCAAAAACAGGACAAGTTAAGCAGCTCAAAAAAGATTTTTTACATCATAAAAACCCTAGTTATCTGCCATCTCCTGCTCAGCCTTATCGTCCCCCCCCCACCCCCGCTTAAAAAAAATCTCTCTCCCTGCTGTATATCGAGAGGGGTGGGTGCAGAGTCCTCTTTTCTTCAAGCTGCATGTCTGTAACATGAATAGAAGGCATGGCTCCTGTGTAACCGCTGTGAATGCTGCTGAGAACCTCCCTCTGATGGGGTGGCTATTTTATTTTTGAGAAGGAAAAGAAGTCATGTACATATATACATAAAGGCATATAGCTATATATAAAGAGATAGTGGTGTTTATGAAATAAGGAAACTATGGGAAAATTCAGACTTTCTCTAAAGCACAGTTAGACCAGGACCCAGGCTGAGGCCCTACCTCCGAAACAGTAGTGTGTAGGGAGTGTCCCTTCCCTCCCAGGGTGGGCATGACTGCTGGAGTGCCTTCTACTGTTGTGTTGCCCAGTGCGTGCCCAGTGCCAAAGTGTTTGTTTTGGGGACGTTTTCTTTTTAAATGTCTTTCTTATATGGGTTTTAAAGAAAGTAATAAAAGCTTGTTGCAAAAATCATTCAGACCAGAGATGTGTTCCTTGAACTTCCCCATCTCATGGAAATCAGGAGCTGGGAGAGGGGGTGGGAATAGACGAACGCGCACATTTTGTGTCCAAGTCAGATTTCCTTTTGCCAACGAATGGAGGAATGAAGGCTACTGTTCAAATCAGCTTGAGAAAACCGTCCAAAGGCATGGGCTAGGGGTGCTGCCTAGGTGACTGGCTATTCTGCATCCCCACAGAGCAGGAGAGGAAAGGGGACTTACTACAGAAAGAGTACTTAGAAAAGAGGAGGGGCTTTCTGGAGCTAAGGATGATTGAACACCAGAATAGGCTACTGAGTTAAACAGTAATTCTTCTATTTTCAGAATTATTTTAAAATTAGATAGGAATGTGTCTTTGAAAGTTTGAGATCATCTCACCTGGAGGAAGAGGGCTAGATGACTAAAACAGTCCTTTCACCTTAGCTCTGACGTCCATCAAAGGAACACCTCAGTAATCGTGGCAATAACCACGTAAAAGTTATTAGAAAGAAATTCTCGCCTGCCTTCCGGTATTGATCACACACAGTGCAGTGAATGGGGGCCCCCGGAGCTCATCCAGTCCACTCCCGGCCTCCCTCTAGGAGAGCACCCCCTGTCCAATAGACGTTCTTAAAAGTGTCCAGGAATGGGGCACATCTGTAATGTTTGCTCACCTAGACCTCCAAGAAGTACATCTTTCAATAATTTTGCCAAAACCCAGAAATGAAGCAGTTTCTGCTTTTCATTGAAACTCATTTGGTTATAATATGGGATTAAGTTTAAAGTTGTACATTTGACCTTGGTATAGATTATTCAGTTTAGCACATAGAAAAAAGGAATCCTTTGCACAGCCTAACTCTCCCCTGCCTCCTCACATGTACCTATGTTATTCACAAGGAGGAAAGGGAAGATGAGTCAGTGCAAATGTGTCACCATTACTGGAAAAACCATTCGAAGCACAAGTCTTGACAACACTGTTTCACAGCAGAATTCTGGGTCAAACCACAGTGAAGAGTTGGATGTTCATTGTAGATCCAGCCTCACCATTTACTGGCTTGTGTCTTTAGCAGGGATTAACAAGGCAAGACACAACCTCTCTGAGGCTCCAATCCCTCCAAGGTTGTGCAAAACAAATCACGTCTGTGAAAGAACTTTATAAAGTACTACGTGTTATTTGTATTCATATGAGGACCATATTTCATGACTGCTGTACATACTGTGCTCCCTTAGATCAAACTCTGTCTGTCCAAAGGTTCTGCTGTAACAATCTTGTTTGGGGTCAATTTCTAGAAATCTCTTTCTCAGTTTCATATTGCTTATGTCAACAGAGTGGATCGGTAAAAAAGGAGTTTACTTACAGTGAGTCAGCAGTGAAAAGGACAATTATTCGGGGGCTAATAACAAAAGGCAAGGGACCTCACACACACATTTTCATACTCATCCCCTTCTTCTTTTTCAAGCCCCAGATGGGGAATTTGTGACTATTGTAGATAGTTTCAAGCCTTTATCTTGGTTTAAAAAAAAAAAAGTGGTATGACCAAGGAAAAAAAGGAAGTAAACTGAAGTGTGTTTTTTTGATGGTAAAACCAAAGAACCCTGCAGTTATTCAGCTCAGCCCTTCTTCCTACCATACAAGGAGAGCCCTGGTGCGGAAATGACTGCCACAAACTGAGCAGGGACCACAGCAGGGGTTCTGAACCTTTTTGGCATCACATGATCCTGCTGGGAATTTGACAAAAGCATGGTAACCTCTTTTAGGAAAATGATCATACAAAATCTTGCACACTCTTTCAGAGAAGTTCGTGGACCCTCTGAAGCTCAACTGAAGACCTCATCCATGAGCCCCAGGTGAAGAAGTCTGAGGCTAAAGAGAGCATCTGTTGGCTAAGACTTCACTGTAGCAAAGCCATCATCTTGCAGCCACATCGCAACTTACGGCTGTTAGTGGCAGTTGCCAATGTTGGGGAAGAATCACTGTTGTATAGAATTCCATGTCCTAATGTGCTTTCACTGTTTCTTATTTCTGTCTAGCCTAAACTTTGCTATAACTTAGGGCCAGCCCTTCCTTCTTTTGCCTTGATTGATGACAAATATAAATATCTATATAAATAGCCCTTTAAAGATGTGAAGGAATGATTTTGGGCTAGGAGGTTAATTAGGTAGTAAGAGTAGCAAGAGGCTGTTGAATATTTGGTAGAGGGACTTTAAAAATGGGAAGGGCCCACCTGCCTGAACTCTGGATGGGCTATTCAGCCTTGAAAGCAGAGGACGAACTAAAATGACTGAAACCACATGAATGGAAAAGGCACTCCACAACGGCCTCGAGTGTCCATTTAAAATGGCTTCTGATCTGAAAACTTCGTACAACATTTTAGCTAAGTGGAGGAAACAAGAGGGAAATCAAATTTAGATTAGAATAAAAATTTATTTTGGTAAAGAATTATATTTTTTTTTAATTTGCAAAAGCAGAAAATACTCATATAAATTACCAGCCCACAGCTTGGATTTCCTCTGGATCAACCACATGAAACAAGAGTCTGTCACTTCTTCTTGCCAGGTTTGGGGGCCTTTTCCAGGCCCTGGATGTGTTTTCGAGGAAGCCGATACTCTTCTACAATCCAAAAGGCAGAAACTCCTCAGTGAGGCATGTGTATGCTCTCCTCTCCGCAACCCCTTCCCCTTTGTCTACAATGACCCTCCTTGGCCCCGACCTCCAAGGTCCCCAATCTGCACAGCTACCTCCTGGCCCTCTTGCCCCACTGTGTGCTCATTCCTGCTGTCAACTCTCAGTTCAAACCATTTCCATCATATGACCTGCTCTTCTACACCCAGCTCAAACTCAACTCCAACGGGAATGGACCATTTATCCTTACACCTTGATGATGACGTGTGTATTTCAGCAATTTTCATGTTGATAGCTACTTCCTAGGTGTACTTTAGGCACTTATAATTTTCTCACAAGAGAGAATGTGTGTGTCTGAGTTCAGTCATGTGTTTATCTTTTTTCCTCTGTATTTCATATGGGGTTTTTCACTTAAAGGGGCTCAACTGTGAAAGTTAACTGCTGGGTACTGCCTTAGACCATAAGATAAATTTGCTTATTGAGCATTTACTATGGGCCAGACCCTGGGCATGAAAAAAGGATGAAAAAGGTAAGGTCTCTGATTCAAGAAGTTCAGTCTAACAGGGAGTTCAGACAACAGAAAAAATTAGCCAAGTTGTAGACACTAACCAGAAATATAAACACAATTGGAAAGTACTATGTTAGCAGTTTTTTAAATGTCAATTTAAGGAAACAGAAAAAAAAAAAATGGGACATGTTCTAAGACAGGCTTCCTGTGACCCCTGAGCTGGGCCAATGAGCCTTTAAGGTCAGGCTATGCGAGGACACGCAAGGTGAGGGGACAACACAGAGGAAAGCACCCAGGTGTGAATGTGCAGGTGCACACGGGGAACAGCAAAGGAGACCAGCACGGCTGAAGCCTGGCGTGGGGATCAGGGACCTGACAGAGAACCCGGATGGAAGATGGCGTTGGGCTGGGAGGGTCTTGTTTATTGAGCTTAAGAGTTTATTCTGAAGGCACTAAGGAGATATAAAAAGTTTTTCAGAGAGGAGTGATGTGATCACATTGTTTTAGGAAGCTGACTCCGGCAGCTGGAACTGAGGACAGACTGGAGGCTGGGTGACTCGGGGTTGGTAGAAAGAACCTAGGCTCGGGAGTCAAGCAAATCAAAGTTCAGAGCCCAGCTGCAGCACTGAACAGCTGAATACCTCAGCGCAAAGTACTGAAACTTAGTTTCCTCATCTGCAAAACAGAAACAGTTCTGCAGCATCATTATGATTCAGAGAGACCAAGCCTGCAAAAAGCCCAGCAAAGTGCCTAGCAAAGTTTGGGTGCTCAACAAATGTCTTACAAAAAAAGGAAAACCAGGAAGAAAACTACTCTACTAGTATGGTGGAGAAAACATTGAATTTGGGGGCTAAAGGATCTGGTTCAAACATTAGTTCCACCTCTCTCTGGCTGCTAAAAGCTACCTATATGGTAAACTCACTAGGGTGACTTTAGTTGGTAGGCAGATCTTTGCCAAGTTAGACCAATGTGTCTGCTTCTTAAGAGGGGATGCTCACCGAGCAACAGCCGGCCGAGGTGGTGGATCTGATTTCCCTGGATCTGAACCTGCAGGATGTCCTTGGTCCCAGGGGCAGGAGTGACAGTAGTGCTAGCCTGGCATCGCTGCTGGAGGATGGTAGCCACCGAGCATGGGTCCAGACCATAGGCCTCCAAGTTCCGGACCACAGTCACCTGTGGGGGACAGAAGACTGATGGTGGGTACAGACCACATGCCCTCCCCTCCAGAAACCTTCCAGGGCCTCAGAAGCCTCCTCACCCCCTATGTTCACCATCCCTACAACCATGGTACCTTCATCCAAATAATTAATTTTTGTGCTTCTAAATTGATTTTTTCTTTCTACCCCATCCAATACAGGCACACCTCAGAGGTACTGTGGGTTCGGTTCCAGACCCACCATGATAAAGCGAGTATCACAGTAAAATGAGTCACATGAATTTTTTGGTTTCCCAGTGCATATAAAAGTTACGTTCTCATGAAAATCAAAACCACAATGAGGTACCACCTCACACTGTTCAGAATGGCCATCATTAAAGTCTACAAATAATAAATGCTGGAGAGGGTGTGGAGAAAAGGGAACCCTCTTACACTCTTGGTGGGAATGTAAATTGGTACAGCTGCTATGGAGAACAGTAAGGAGGTTCCTCAAAAAACTAAAAATAGAACTACCATATGATCCAGCAATCCCACTCCTGGGCACATACCCAGGCAAAACTATAATTCGAGAAGATACATGTACCCCTATGCTCATAGCATCACTATTTACAATAGCCAAGACATGGAAACAATCTATCATTCTATTTACAGATGAATGGATAAAGAAGATGTGGTACATATATAAAATGGAATATTACCCGGCCATAAAAAAGAATTAAATAATGCCATTTGCAGCAACATGGACGGACCTAGAGATTATCACATTAAGCAAAGTAAGTCAGAAAGAGAAAGACAAATACCATATGATATCACTTATATATGGAATCTAAAATACAACACAAATGAACTTATCTATGAAACAGAAACAGACTCACAGACATAGAGAACAGTCTTGTGGTTGCCAAGGGGGAGGCGGGTGGGTAAGGGGAGGATTAGGAGTTTGGGACTAGCAGATGCAAACTAGTAAATACAGGATGGATAAACAACAAGGTCCTACTGTACAGCACAGGGAACTATATTCAATATCCTGTGATAAACCATATGGAAAATAATACAAAAAAGAATATATATATGTATAACTGAATCACTTTGCTGTACAGCAGAAATTAACACAACACTGTAAATCAACTATACTTCAATGAAATATTTTTAAAAGTTATGTTCTCACTATACTGTTAAGTTTGCAATAATATTATGTCTTAAAAAACAAAGTACATACCTTAATTAAAAAATACCTTATTGCTAAAAAGTGCTACCCATCACCTGAGCCTTCAACGAGTTGTAACCTTTTTCACAATAGTAACATCAAAGATCACTGATCATCGATCACCATAACAAATTTAATAATGAAAAAATTCATATACTTTTTTTTAAGTTTTTTTTTTATGGAGAATTTAAAACATAAATAAAAGTGGAATAGTACAATGAGCTCCCATGTACCCATCACGAATTTTAACAATTATCAACTCATGACCAACCTTGATTCATCTATATCCCCACCCTCCCCCATTCCTGTGTTACTTTAAAGCAAATCCCCCTAGACATCAGATCTCGTCTACAAATATGTATCTCAGTATGTATCGCCAAAAGACAAGGGCTCTTTTTAACATAAAGACAAAACCATCATCACACATAATTACACATTCAAGAAATGGCGGCTCTTGCTAATTATTAAGGTTATCATTGTTTGGTTCTCATTTATTGCATGTTTATATGCCAAGTACTATTCTAAGTGCTTCGCCTACACATATTCCTTCATTTGATCCTCACAGTGCCTTATGAGGTAGTTATTATCCCCATTCTTCATATAAGGAAACTCAGGCAAAACGACATTAAGTAACTTGCTCAAAGTCAAGCAGCAAGGCAAAGGCCACACTGGAACCCAGGTCTCTAATCTCAAAGCCCACGTCCATAACCACACACTACTAGAAAGTTCTTTGTTTTGAACCCAAGTCTGTCTTCTTGGGATTTCTACCCAATAATCTTATTTCTGTCTTCTCAAGGCATACAAAATAAGTGCACTCCTTTCCCCCAGTACAGCTTTTCACATATTTGAGGACAGATGTAATTCGTTCCCTACGACTTTGTGTTGCCAAGCTATACACGCTCAGTTCCTTCAGCGATTCTTTTTTTCTTTCCTTTCTTTTTTTTTTGGCTGCGTTGCATCTTCGTTGGTGTGCGCGGGCTTTCTCTAGTTGCAGCAAGCGGGGGCTACTCTTCGTTGTGGTGCACGGGCTCCTCATTGCGGTGGCTTCTCTTGTTGCAGAGCACAGGCTCTAAGCACGTGGGCTTCAGTAGTTGCGGCACGCGGGCTGCAGTAGTTGCGGCATGTGGGCTCAGTAGTTGCGGCACGCAGGCTCTAGAGCGCAGGCTCAGTAGTTGTGGCGCATGGGCTTAGTTGCTCCGCAGCATATGGGATCTTCCCAGGCCAGAGATCAAACCCATGTCCCCTGCATTGGCAGGCAGATTCTTAACCACTGCACCACCAGGGAAGTCCCTCCTTTAGCGATTCCTTAGTAGTTATTTTCACTGAGCAATGCCCAAGAGGTAACAGAATAAGTAAGAGCTGAAAATCCATACCATAGTTCTAAGAAAAAAATAAATATAAGATCTTGTTTACTTTTAGAACCAGGCTCTAGCAAGTTTCCTAGCACAAAATCCTAGAGAGCAGTGAGGGAGGGGGTCAGCTTTACCTGTTTTACATAGGGCCTAGCCCAGTCACACAAACATGGGTGTTTCCTAAACAATCTTTGAGGCGTTTAAGGCCAATCTAAAAACGTCCGATCACATTAGAGACACTAGAACTTGGCAGGGACATTAAATCACCATCTTCAAACGTTGTGTCTTTTAAAAATTACCTTTTTGTTAGAAGCTCTCTGTGCTAGGGTGATGTCAATTGGGCAGATTTTGCCTTTCTTCACAATGGGCTCTTGTCCCGGAAAGGTCACTTGATAGGCAGGTTGCAATTTTTCCAAACATCTGAAATGGGAGTTAATGAGTTGGTGAATGATAAAGCCAGCAGAAACCATTTCCTCATATCCCATTCCCAGCAGACAGCTGGACGGAAGCTGATCTTACAGGTGGTGGTTCACCTCTGCCTGCACAGTAGAATCATTCAAATCAACTAGGGAGCTAAACCCCAGACCAATTAAGTCAGAAACTCTGATCAGGAAGATACATTTTTTAAAGCTCCCCAAAGTGTGGCCACAGTCAAGACCCACTGACTCAGGGAAGGGAACATCCGAGACTCGAGCCTCTAGAAACTGTCCACTTGCTTGGCCTTCTGAAAACCTGCCCAGGCAGGCTTGTGGAGTTTACTGTCTCACGAGTCTCCCTCACCCAGCAGAATAAAGTGCTGCTTCACATTTCTGACATGCTGCAATCATGCATCATTTATAGACACCTTTACCACAAGGAATTTCTACCTTTTGTCTAAACAGATTTTCTTTTGCTAGCATATATATTGGGATTGACGAACTTTTTCTAGAAAGGGCCAGGTGGTAAATATTTTAGGCTTTCAAGGGCCATATGGTCTCTGCTGAAATTACTCAACTCTGCCATTTAGCAGGAAAGCAGCACAGATAATATGTAAACAAATGGGTGTGGCTGCGTGCCAATAAACCCTTATTTACAAAAACAGGTAGCAGGCCAGATTTGGCCCACAGGCTATAGTTTGCTAACTCCTTATAGAAGTTATTTTCAGTTTTGGGTCTACGGAAAAGAAAGAGTATAAGAATCCTTCCTTTGAAAAGACTTTAAGACAGTCCCCACCTGCCACCCACACCTTCTTTTTTTGAAGCTCTTATTTCTAATTAATGTTCTTCTTCTCTCTCCTTCTCAAGTTCTTCTATACTGTGTTGGCTCAAATCGTTCCAAAGACCGTCCACATCAGAATTACCCAAGCCTGTGTTTATGTAGACTGACATGGTGTGAATTATGGAAAGAAAGTCAGAGATGATGAGAGTGACAATTCTGAAGGCCAATGTGATAGACATTAAGGGGAGGGGATGGAAACATTGGGGAGGGGCTGCCAATCCCCACTACCTGTTCAGGAGACTGTCCCATGGAAGCTTCATGACTGTGTGCTGTTCACCTTTCTCTAAGATGCAGTCACATAGGATGGGATCCAATTTCACAAGACTAAAGGGAAAGAAAAGGCAATAAAGAACTCCTAGCCCCGCCCCTTCTGATCCCAGGGTCCACTCAGGATTCATGTGTTATGTGTTGTTTAAAGTCATTCAGGATTATTAGAACCAATTAGGGGTTCACAGTCCATGAAGCAACGTACCCTCTGGATGGGAGGTACACGTCTGTTTTCCTAGAACAAAGGAGAAACGGGCAGTGGAGGGGAAAGTGGGATGGGAAAATAATCCGAAGACGGGGATCCTAGTTCACTTCTGCTACTAACTAACCATGATTAAGCCAGTAGTTCCCAACTTTTTGATCATGAGGGTATCTTTTGAAATTAAAAAAAAAAAAAAAATTAATGAAACACTCTTCATTTAGTAGTTTACCTTCTATATCCACTTACTAAGAAAATAGAGAATACCAAAAAGCTAAGATGACTTTGGTAAAATTTTTTAAAGTTTGCATTTTGTTCGTCACAAGAGCAAGTGCATTTGAAAATCAACAGTAGATACATATGAGATGATGCTTATTCAGGCTACAGTCAATGTTGACAGCATACCTGGATCTGACTACCTTAGACCACAGCTCTAAGTGTCCGCAGCCTGTGGTTTAGAAACCACTGGCCTTGATTATTTCTAGAAGGCTGTGATCTCCTGCACCCCTCCCTCCCAGCCACCCTCCACATATTCTGAAGATGAACACTGAAAGACATGGGGCGAGCTCTCCTCCCCATCCACTCACTTTTTGTTGTCTGCATCAACCAGGTCATTTTTCTTGGCGTAGTTGATGACGATTGTTCGGACCTCACTGCCCTCGAGGATGCTCCCCTTCCTAGGTGAGAAGTGACCAGGGTGGTTATTCACGCTATGCTGGGAGACAAACTGGAAATACCAAGATTCACTTCCTGCTCAGCAGGGCGCTGTCCTCAGCTTCTCGACCTCTGGGTTCTTCCCTTTTCCTGCCTGGGGCCAGCAGGGCCGTGTGAAGAATAATTACAGGTAGAAAAGGGAGAGACCTACTCTCTCATTCGTTTAGTCCAGAGACCCTTCCCAGGGGAAGGAGGCTTGAAGCTGGATCTGAGAGAAAGGGAGGAGGGGGCAGAGCAGGTTTTGCCAGTCACAGAAGAACGCTACTCAGGCTGAAAGGATTATAGGCCAGAACACCAAGCAGGCAGAGAAGGGCTGCTCTCCAAAAACTCACTTGTGGCCAGACTCCTGGAAGAGCAGGGTCATGCTGGCTGGGACACAGTAGAGGGATTTTATATCTGGAGGGTGATAGGGCTGTTCCCTGCTACCCTCCTGGATTGTCTGGGAGGTCGGGGAGGGCTCGGGTATGACGAAAGATGTGATCCTAAAACCCAGCAGAAGGAAAGAGAAAACACATTTTATGCTAGCGTCTCGGCGGTTCCCGGCCCGTGGCCCAGGTGCCCTGCGGCCAGCTGAGCTGCGGTGACCAGGCCCCCTGCACTCACCTCGGGTGCTTCCAGTCCACAGCCACAACGCTCTCCACCCCTTTGCTCAGCTCCTGCACCTGTATAATCTGCTCCTGCTGCATGTGCTGCAGGAACTTAGAGAGCTAAGGGAGAGAGGGCCAGTGGTAGGGGACCTCATCGACTCTGCACACACGCTGAGCACCTGAGACATGCCAGACACCGAGCTAGGCAGGTCCCGGGGAGGGACGTGGGACCGTCCCTGTCCTCATCCAGTTAGGAAGTGAAGGGCCCCTACCGGTGAAGCCTTTCAGAACTTGGATCAGATATAAAGGGGTGGGAAGGAGAGAGGGGAGTGGGTGCCCACCCAACTGCCTCAGCCCAGGGAGAGTTTTCTTCCGCCCCCTATACCTGGAATCAAAAAGCTTAGTTCTAGCCTCAGCCCTGCAGATAGGGCTTCCCCATGCCCACCAGCTCACGCCACGTGTGCCCCTACACAGCTCCCTGTGTGGGTATGCAGAGAAGGGACCCGCTTACCTTTTTGTAGCTTGACTTCTTTATGTCCAGTTGTCGTCCTTCGGGGCTGATGGCAGATGGAAAAGGCAAGTTAAGCTAACAAAGCAGTAGTGGTACGGCCTGCCTGACACTGAGAGGAGGACATTTTCCTCAGCTTTCCTCCTGTATGTTCAGAAAGAGGCCGCTGTTCCAGAGCTCTCTGCCCATCGGCAGCATCGGAGAGAGATGCAGACTTAGCTGCTCCAGATCCTGCTGTCCAACAGGCCTTTCTGTAAAGACGGCATGTTCTCTGCTATCAGCATGGTGGCCACTAGACAAATGTGGCTATTAAGCACTTGAAACGTGACTGTGACTAAGGAACTGAATTTTAAATTTTATTTAATTTTAATTAATTTAAATTTAAATAGCCACACATGGCTTGTGGCTACTGTACCAGATACAGCTTTAGATTCCCTTCAAACTAGACAAGCTTCTGTGGCCTCAGAAGCTTCACCTCCAGGTGAGCCTCTGCAACAGCAAGCTCACTGTGGCAGCCAGGCAAACCACATGCTGCAGGCCAAATCTGGCAATGCCCATTCACCTACTGTCTGTGGTTGCTTTACTGCCACAATGGCCGACTTGCACAGTTGCAAAAGAGACTGTAGGGCCTGCAAAGCCTAAAATAATTACTATCTGACTCTTTATAGACTGTTAGCTTTGGGGGAGAGCTCCCTAATGAAAGCTGTAATCATTCTATCTCCCCAGAACGTACATCTTCTCTCAAAATGTGACAAGCAAAAGCAGTGGGATTCATAGGGATCCCTTGTAGAACCCATCCCAGGTTAAGAACCTCTAGCCCTTTCCCAGTTACTTGCAACCCGGCAAGGTCAGGACAAATTACCAAGTATCCTGCCACACACTCCAGACCCCATACTTGTATAGAATGCCTTAAAAAAGCTCACATGTAGAGGAAGAGGATTACATTAAAACCACTTTTTTAAAAAACAGAGAAAAATTCTCAGAAAGAAAGAAGTTCAGACTTGAGGTGAAAATCAATAAGCAAATCTCCTGACATGATAATATTTACTGGGTGCTTATTAAATGTCAGGTTATTTGATCTTGACAGCAATCTTACAAGTGTTGGAAATCAGGGCTCAGGGAAGCCTGGTAATGGGCTCAAATACGCCTTTGCTCCAACACCCTGGGGAGCTGGCTTTTGAGCCCACATGGCTCTGTCTTCAAAGTCCAGGTTCAACCCACATGTAACACTCCCTCTGCTGGTGGCTTGTGTGTGCAGGTGGGGTGGGGGGTTCACACCGATTCTTCCTGCTGACACAACCTAATCTGGCCCACCTACTCTTCAGAAAGGTGTGAGGGGATTGAAGCCTCCAGACAAACAGGCTGCCCCAGGGCCCTTCCGGGGCCAGACATGCTGCCCGATCCATAAAAGAGCCCAGAATCACCACAGCAGAGGCAGTGCCCAAAGCGTCTTGCGAATGTTAACCTTCATTTCCTCAACATCCTTTCACTGGCTAAAACTTAAGTCTTTAAAACTCAGTATTTGCTAGATCGACCCTCCACTTCACTCTTTCCACATCATGTCCCTAAAACAATTCCCCCATCAGCCTTGTCCCATCCTAACACCAAAGAGCAAGAGACAGACCCACCACCCGGCCCCCAGCCCACACCATGCCTTCCATACCAGCAGGAGAACATGTGGCTGCCCAGGAGAGTGCTGGTGAGTAAAGGGAGGTCAGCCTTTTTGACGCGGTACTTCAAAGCACGCAAGAAGCATCTCTGCAACAGTTCGTCCATTTGTTCTGCAAGGAAAAGACAAGAACCACATCCTTCCTGAGGGCCGCAGAAGGCCCGCGCAGCACAAGTAAACTCCCCGCTCGGTGACATCCGTACCTCACCCCTCAGCTCTGAAGGAGCCCATTCCCAGGCACCAAAGCTCCCAGACTCTCTAGAACACTGAGCCTGACCCCACAGAAGGGGTCAGGCCACAAAGTCCCGCCCAGCTAGGCACAGATGCTTCTCTGATAGAGAAGTCAGAGCCAGAAGAAAACTAAGAGGGCCGTGTAGCTGGGAACAGTCCAAATAGCAGCACCGACGGGTATCCAGGGAAACGCGACATATGCGGAAGACTCCCAGGTAAGATGGCAAAGGGCTGTGGCACCACCCTCACCAAAAATAAGGACTTTCCCCTCCCGGAGCCGTGGTGCCGCTCTAGTCAGAAGCAGAGCAGAGCACTTAAGTCTCCTACACTGAGAGGAGAGTGCCCTACTTCTGCCAGAGCCGTACCTTGAAGGGTCTTGCTGTCCGTGGGGTCTGGGTTCAGGCCCCCGACACTGGGGTCTTCCGTGGCTTCTGACAGGGACTTCTCCCCACACCTCTGCTGAACCTCCCCCTCCTCCTGCTCCTCTCCCTCCAGGGTCAGGCACCTCATGTCTCCCTGCACGGTGCTGTCTGCCTGGACAGAGCCCTTCTCTTCACTGAGATCTGGGGGATCCAGGGCCAGTGGAGCAATGGATGGTGGAGAGGACTTGTCTCCAGATCGCCTGCAAAAACCTCATGTCAGAAACACTGAGCATCAGCCACAACACTCTCCAGCCCCGGTCAGGGGGTCAGCGGGGGTCCAGAGAGAGTAAGACCCACAGGCAGGGGTGTCCAGGAGAGGCCAGAGAACCTGGGTGTGCCTCTCAACTCTGTTTCCAATTCTGGGCCCAGAGAAGTCCCATGCCTCAGTTTCCTCATCTCGGAAATGGGGAGAGTAATTCTTGCCTCCTCCTTAACCCAAAGGAATAATAATAATATTAACAGAAATTCAGGGACAGAGAAAAATTAAAGACAACATGGTTAAAGTGGAGCCTCACTTCCAAAGTATTCCCTTCATATAAATTAAAAATAAAACCATTTTGAATTAAATAACAAAATTAAGATTGCAAACGCATCTGTAGTACCAGTTTGGTGAAATACAAACCCAAGGTTGAGCGTATGGAACAAATTAGAAACACCTGGACTGCTCAAGACTGCAAAAACAGTTGCTTCTGTGTTAAATCAGAATGCAATCTAAAATAGATGAATGACAAGGACCAACTGTATAGCACAGGGAACTATATTCAATACCTTGTAATAACCTTTCATGGAAAAGAATCTGAAAAAGAACATATATGTATATATCTATATCTAGAATCACTAGATATACTAATAATCACTAGAATCACTTGGCTGTACACCTGAAACTAACACAACATTGTACATCAACTATACCTCAATTAAAAAAAAAGAATGCAATCTAACCTGCAGAGTAGAGATTACAATGGTTTTATGCCACTAAGCCTTATGAAGACAGGAAAAAAAGGGGTACCACATAGCAGAGTGGTAAAAGCAAAAAGCTTTATGTTAACTAAGATTATGCAAGTCAAACAAAGTTTTACTAACAGCTGCAGCAAGGCTTATTAGTATGGCTACTAGTGAGGCCAGAGCGTATGTTTAGGCTATTCTGATCAGGTAAATACCATAAGTATTTTCAAAGGGTGGGAGGAGGGGAGACTGAGGCAGCCGCTGACAAAACAATTTAGACAACAGGACCTTAATTGCTCAGACTAACAGTCAGAAAACAAGGTGCTGGGAGCACGTGAGTAAGCAGCCCTCAAATGCCTGCTGAAACCCAGACTGTTGAGGCTGTACTTCCAGCAAAGCAGGGCTTGGCCAATACTTGTAAAATAAGTAACTCCAAGACTGACTAAAAATGTAAGGGTAAATCTATACCAACAGGCCACAACACTTGGCCAAAAGACCAGGTATACTGCTTTCGAGAAAAGCACTACTTACTATTTTGGTTAAATGACAAGAAAATAACCAGAAAATAAACTCGCATACAGCTCCAGAGAGCAACTGTCACAGTGAGAAAGTGCAAGTTCCATAATGAGGAGGAGATCCGAAATGTGAAACTTGAACAACATGAAAGTAATCAGGTTATCACCCTGGTGCCTGAGGATCTACTCTACTTTGATTTGGATTCAGATGTGAGAATTCCCGAGCCCTCGTCATGGGGTCAGAAAATGCCTAAAGGTACACGGCAGAAAAGGCCAGATCGACCAGTGCCATAAAAATAAAGAATATCACTGTACTGAGAGGCAGAGAAGACAATCCCTAAGGCCTTCTTCCAGGCCTAGGATTCTACAATTCACCTAGAAAATAAAGTTCTCTGTAATTTCTTTTCTAAACAAGCAAAAAAAAAAAAAATCTTTTCTCCACATTTTGCAGGGAAATTAATGTCTGGGGTCAGCAACTTGACTAAGGACACGGCAGGGATCAAAACTCTCGCTTCTGAATCCAGGCCCTGTGCTCTCTCCGCCCACCCAGCTCCCTATAAAACAGAAAAAGCATGGAACCCACCACAAGTGATCCTGGTAGGTGTGGAGCACAGAGAAGCCCCTTCCCTTCAGACCTGAGGTCAGCATCTCAGCTGTGGACATGGCAGCAACTCCAATGGCAACGGGGGCTCTGAGAAGGAGGCCAGAGACGAGGGTCAGGGAAAGTCTTCCAGGAGGGCACATGTCAGGACCAGCTTTCTACACATGTGTTCAAAGCACCACGGTTGCAAATCTGAAGAATCCACTTGTATCACAGAGCTAAAACTCGGTACAGTCTCAATCTTATTCAAATTACCTACAAATATGACTTTCAAAAATTCCTTGACCAAATATTCCCTTCTGTGTAACTAACTCCTCTACTGATGTTATCATTGTTATATTCTTATTATGAATCAAACCCAGGCACGACTCAGAAGGGTATTTAAAGTTCCCTTTCTTTAATTTCAAAAATATAAATTATCTCCCCTATCTTAAAAAAGGCATAGCCATCCTATATGGAAATTCAGAAGGGAGGCCATTCATATGCCATACATTAGGCTGAGGGATGCCACAGGGAAGAGAGAAGAGAGATACAGTGGTACCAACTAGAGGTTCCTTCTGAGTTGGTTCTTTATAACAGGGCTTGCTCTGTATAACTATCTATCTAAGAACTGGATGTGTCCAAAATATCAAAAACAACCACATTTACAATAACTACAAAAAACTTCCAAAGCCCAAATAGGAAATCTCTGTCAGCCCACTGTTACTCAGCAATGCTCACACATTGCCTGTAAGGATTGGTGTCCAGCTGGCTAACAGTAGGGGAATATACAAGCCTGGCAACGTTGCCTGGACCCAAGGGAGATGATTCAAGGGCAGATTTCCCAACACCTGAACTTCAAAAAGATGTTTGCTAATCCGGTGGCTCCACTTACTGTGCCCATGGGTCAGTTCCTGCCACAGAATCTTTGAATTTGGCTTCTTTCCCAGTTCCTAAAAGACGGGTCTTTGTCTTCCACCCTTGGAACGGTCAATGGCTCAAGAACTTCAGTCTCGCACATGGCTTGTAGTTTTAGTAAACTCCCTTGTACCCTCACCCCCTTCCATAAACCACCTAGGCTTCATTCCCAGAAACATTCTAAATGCCGAACTGAGAGGCCAAATACACATTTATGTAGTTTTCTCCTATCTTGGATAGAATACTGGGGGGAAAAAACAATAATTTCACCATTCTTTTCAACTTCAAGTTTTGCTACAGGTAAACAAGGAAGGAAACATTTCTAGGTGCTTGGTTCCAAAAGGTTCAAGGAAAATAGGAGAATATGAGCAGCAAAAATAAGATCTTTAAACACTGACCCCTCCCATGCCTACCATGTTTCTCTCTCAAAGAAGCAGAGTAAAATAATAAGATGTCATTTTTCATTCAGGATGACACAAATGAAAATGACCCATCATATCCAGTGTCTGTGAGCATGTAAGGAAACAGGCTCCTTATACCCTGTAGGTAAGAGGGAAAACTGACACAGCATTTTTATAGGGCAACAGAAAATATGCACGATCTTCAGCCAAACAGTTCTGCTTCTTAGTATCTACTTTAGAAAAATATTGGCACTAGTGTCCCTAGAGGCATCAGGAAGATCTTGTTTGTGATAGAGACAAAGTAGAGGCAACCACAGTGTCCACTAGGAGGGGACTTTTCCCATCACCCCACAGTGGGTAAAAAGATTCAGCTTATCTGTGCTTGCTGACATGGAAAATGTCCCCACTACCTGAAGTGAAAAAGTAATAGGGATAAAGTTTGTTTATTTGTATTTTTAAACATACACACCCCAAACCATACACTTTATATGCACGTGTATATATGCATTGAAGAAGGCTGACAAGGACATGCATCAGAATGATAACGGTTACTTCTAGGAGAAAAGGATTATGGGGTGAGAGGGTTTTGATTTTTCAGAACTGTTCATATGATTACTTCCTAATTTATTTTAAAAAAGAGACACTGTGGTGATGGTTGAACAACCCTGTAAATATACTAAAAAAAATCACTGAATTGTACATTTGAAACAGGTGAATTTTATAGTATGAAAACGATATCTCAATAAATCTATTAAAAATAATTAAAAGATGAGGATGATGATGTGGATGTTAGACAAAAATAATGTTGAAGTCATGAAAGGCAGGAAAGACCAAGAAAATGTCACAGACAGGAGACTAAGAAGACATGACAACTAAATGCAATGCGGTACCCTAGACTGGATTCTTGAACACAAAAAAAGAAAAAAAGACATCGTGAGAAAACTGGGGAAATATGCATAAAGTCTGTAATAGTGTCGAAAGGACTGTACCAATGTTAATTCCTTAGTGTTGATAACTGTACTGTGGTTATACAAGATGTTATCATTACAGGAAGCTGGGTAAGGAGTATTTCAGGACTCTGTACTATACTTGCAACTCTTCTGTAAATCTAAGAAAAAAATTTTTAAAGGAGAAAAAATAAATAAATTTTAAAAAAGAAGAAGCAGCAGGAGCAAATACACTTGGCCCAGATGTATGGACACCCCACAGGCTCACTGCCATTCCCCACTCTCTGACTGTTCAGGAAGAATCTGTTTTTTCTTTTAATCCTTTATCCATATGCTGTGAAGTTGTCATTCCCACCCCTCCCAAGTTTCCCTAAGTTTTTTCCCCATAGGCACAGCTGACTGGCACAGTACCTGTTCCCCACCAAGGCAATGGCACAGAGGTCACCCTTCTGTACCTGAGGCAGACCAGCAGGGGGCACCACTAGTCCTGGCAGCATCAAATCTGTAGGAAACAAAAGCATTGCAACTAACTCCACAGTTTACTTCATCATTTACTCATTCGCTCAACAAACAAACATTTATTAAGCATCAACTACATTATTCATAATGAAAATTAAAAGTGGCAAACTGAGGATCAGACCTTTTCCTTCTGGGAGACTAGTGGTCAAACTGAAGCACCAAGCTGAGGGTCCAGTTCCATGATCTATCTTATTCTGGTTTCCTAAATTCAGTTTATTAATCTAAAGTATAGCATATGGCAGTTCACAAAGCACTTTCATGTCACTTATCTTATGTAAGCCTTACAGCAGGGCCAGAGAGGCCCAGAGAGCTTATAGAAGCAGCCAAGTAAGAGATACAACAGACATGGGGGAAAAATTCTATTTTTCAATCATATGAATGCACAAAATGGGTACATTTATTAAAGTAGTTGGCCTTTACTAAGTAGGTTTCAGCCAGTATCCAGAATATAGGAAAATACTCTTACCTGCTCCCCCCACCAGTTTTTCAAGCACCAGGGGCCATGTTGTAAATGTTGGTAGAAGATCGGGATAAGACCACAGGGTGTACACTGTCCAAAAAGAGAGCCAGAAAACACTTACTGCCCAAAAGTCAACCCCCTGGGGAATGGCAAAGCCAAACACTAAGGGCACATTAATCAAGATGTAGAAAAGAAACTAAACTCAAAGCTAGAGAGAAGGTTGTAAAGGGATGCCCAAAGAAGTTGCATTCTTTTTTTTTTTTATTAGGTTACCCCAAGTTTGTGAAGCGGTTTATATGTTATATGCTATTTACTTTAGAATCCTTGCTTACTTTAGCCCTAGAGACCTGCATTCTTTACATATTTATATTGAGCTCTTTGCAGTAGTTTCTCTCAATCTGTGATCTTGAGAAGTTATCACTTATACTGGTTGGAAGACACATGAAGTGAGCTACAGCTTTAAGAGTTTGTTTAATTGCCAAAGTTGGATATTTATGTGTAAGGCTAAAACTAGTGATGAAGTGAACATCTGCTTTTGCCTGTCCAGTATCCCTTTTCCCCTCTCTGGGAACTGAGTGCCCCTTTTCCTGTGGGAAACACATTCCATATAGTTTACATCAGGCTGACTCCCTTCTCAACGAGGCTGCAGTCTTGAAGAAGGCAGAGACTTAAGAAACTGGGTGTCACTTGAGACTTGGAGGCACCTATTGTTCCACCTGGATTGCAGCAGCAGAAAATGGCCATAGTGGATAAAAGTAGGGACAGAGCCCTAACGAGGATTTCTTTTATGACCTCAGAAGCAAGTAATCCGAAACCAGGGCACCAGCCTGTAAGAAATTCTGAAACTTTCCCATGTTTATTATTTTTATTCTCTCTGTTTCCACAGGGATTAGCAGTAAAACCCTTAGATCAAAAAGGGCTTGTATGTGTACAGCAACAAAGCAGGGTGGGGGTAGGGGTGGCCTGGGGTAGGAGACTGCACTACACTGCTGCAGCCAAGCTGGGAGGAAGAAAAGCCCCCAAATGACAAAGTAGGTATCAGCAGCCATGGAAAAGAGAAAAGGACACTGCCTCTCTGAGATCTGTGACAAAGAAAGCAAGCAAAGAATCCTGAGAGCCAGACAGAGTCTAAGAAAGAATCCCTGTGAGATATCTCAACCAAAGTCCACCACTAAGACACCTGGGTATGGAGTTTAACTAACCCAGCTTCTTTCCCATCACAGTATCTCTTCAGGATCTTAAGAAAATTCCACTAGTGAAAGTTTTAAGAAGCATTTTTTACATGCCCTGAAACTCCACCCTTTTCACGACCTCTGCTCCAACCCCTAGTTAACCCACTAGAAACTAGTGTTTCTTCACCTCAGAATTTCCCTTGGCAACCACCCTCTTTTTGTGTTAACCCTTTTTTCCCCTCACTTCTATAGCAGTTCCTAATCTTGAAAGACCCAATTCTAGGGACACTAAATCCAAAAAGATTCTTAGGGAGATTTTGCATTTATTTGTTTTAAGGAAGACAGATTAATGGAAGAAACAAGGAGAAACAGATATTAGGCAAGGACCATAGTAATGGCCATCTCCATCCCATTGCCATACCTGTTGGATATAGATTTTTCTCCAGTTCAAATAGGATGGGGTTACCACCACTCACGTACACAGTCACTGCATCCCCTCTGTGAGCATACAACTTCACAATGTTGAGTTCTTCCTTTCCAGGTACTAACTCAGAGACCTGATCCGTTCCAAGAGTGGGGAAAACAGCTGTCACATCGGCCCGAAGCTTTCTCCTGCAGAGAGCACACATACCTGGTATGTATGCTGCCTGGATGGATTTTAATAAATATTGAGGACTCAAGACTTACTATAAAATCACGAGGGCCAAGAAAAAGACTGGTTGATGATGCCCTATTCTCACTCTTCCAAAACATCCCATTCTCTTTCTCATCCAATGTCTCATCTATTTTCACATGTTCCTGGGGCATGTCTTTCCATTTTACAAAGAAAGGAAAAAACTGAGATCCGGTAAGCAACCCAAGTTAGCCTGCCACTGGAAACTAAGCCCTGCCTTCCTGACTCCACACATAGCTCTTGGACCCACTCCTTTCTCATATATGCTTGGCAAAGCTGTCAACTTATGATTAAACAGCTCTGCTAGGGCACCAAGAATGACAACTACAGAACACTGGCTCCAAAATCCCCAAGGTGATACCTTCATTTGCAAAACTGAACAGATACAGTTCTTACCACATGTGCCTTATCCTCTCTCACCTCACCCTCCATCTGTGTCTCCTGCCAGTGTTAATCACTAGAGACTTCTTCTCGTATACTTGTAGTTCTCTGTGCCCCGTCTAATCTCTCCCAAGGGACTCAAAGCTCTTGGTAGGGCAGGGACCCCGTTTTCCTTCATTTTTGCATCCTCCACGACACCTTAAACAGCCTGCAGTCAATACGCGCTGATTGAATTACGCTTTCTCGTAAACTCACTAAAATATCCAAAAGACAGCCTGGGAGATAAATCAGGCCTCCTCTCCATCTTCACCCTCAAAACACGTCTAACTCACCCTTGCCCGCCCCCCGGGGTCCCTTCTCCGGCTGTACCCCTCGGCCTCCACCCCAAGTCGGCTGACCCAGCCCAGAAAAGGCTGTGAGCCAGCCGAGCTTGAGAGATGTCTGGGTGCCCTGGTGGGCAGAACAGGCTCTTCTCTCCCTCACCTGTCCGACCCCTTGATGGCCGTGTTGGACTTGACCCGAAAGGCCTTGGCAAACATGTCTGCTGGAGTGGCCTGGGGAAGAGAAGGAGACCACAGCAGCCAAGGGCTGTCAGGAAAGCGCGAGCACGGCGGCTTCCCGACCCGCAGTCCTGGGGGCAGCCATGCTTGGGCCCGGCTGGGAAAGGGGCCCGGCTGGAAACCGGGGCCGCGCAGCTTCGCGGCCGCCCCTAGTGGCAAGGCTGGGAACTGAAGCCTGGGGGGCGGGGCCGGAGAAGGCGGGGCGGATCCCTGCGCGGAGCGGTGCACCCGGCCACCTCACCCCTTCTGCCCGGCTCTGCGCCTACGCGAGTGGCTTGAGCGGGCGCGTCTGTAGTATCCCTGGGGCCAACAGCGATTCCGTTCATTTTTACTCCATAAGCGTTATAGTGTGTTGAGTAGGAGCTCTGCCAGCTCTCATTCCAGTCAGTTTAGTTCAGCTGCACAAAATTAATTGAACTCTTGTGTTTTATTAAACTTGCAGGCCTCTTGAATGCTTTTCTTCAGGGCTTTTGTTTATTAAGATCTTTACATTTTATTGCACACTTGGGGCCTCAGCTAGAATTCTTTCCGAGATTTTCTCCTCCCTGTTTTTTAATTTACATGAGGTGATAATAGCAATAACAAGGTATCCACTTTAGTCCCAGGTTTGACCTCCTGTTACGAGGAAAAAACTATACAAATGATCTTCAAATCTGTTATTTAAAACATTTTTGGTTAAAAAAACCCACATTTTTGGACATTTTTATGTACCTTTTGCATTCAGGCATTATTTGGGGGGATTTTGTTTCCAAAGCAATTTTTAAAACTCAGAATGCTTATAAAAAAATAATTTTGAGGCATAGTAAGATCAAATTATGGTTTGGCTTCTCCCTAGCAGTTTGATCTTGGGCCAATGGCTTATCCTTTCTGAAACTCTTACATTCTCCGTAAGATGTGGAGGTAATACCTACTTCACTGGGCTTCTGTGAGAAACCACTGAGGTAACATATGTGATATGTTGTAGGGTGCTTTGAAATTTTCCAATAAATAGTAGATATTAGTCCAAAACAAACAAACAAAAAACAGTCTCAGGCGGGGGTGAGGGATTGGGTTTCCCTGAAGGGGACTGCTGTGTACCCTGGAGACAAGGATTTAAACACCTGGGGACCTGGCCCCTACTGAACTTAATTTTGCTTATGAAAATTTCAGAGCAGAGTGTCCATCCACCAAGAAAAAAAAAAATCCTAATTGCTTTAATTTGGTGATACAGTCACACAAAGGAGAAGTCCATCTGGGCTATAACAAAGATTAGGCCTTCCACAGTCTCTGTCTACCACCATCTCTGCCCTTAATCTGGGGCCAGCCACAACTCCAGCTCCTCCTACACTTCTGACCCACCATGCCTTTATTCTGAACAACCCCAGCCATAAAGCCAAAGTCAGAAAAGCCCAGAGGAGGAGAGTGCCACAGATCCTTGTCCCCTTGGGCCCCCACCCAGCCACACTCGGGGGGGTGTGATGCCAGACTCTGTGCTGCTGACCAGGCCTATTGCAATACAGCCACGGAAGCAGTCTCTGTCCAAGGAGCTGAGGAAGGTTATTCAGGGAATACTAGAAATTTCAAGCTGCGAAAACTATTGTACACACCAGATGTCCTGGCTAAGAAGGCACAGATTAGCCTAAAAATTAATTCATGGTTGACAAGGAGGAGCCAAGACCCAAGGGGATTCTGTACACAGCATCCTGCCTCCCTATTGGCAGAGCAAGATCTCCCTTTCCCCAGGAGGGCGCCATCCCAACTTCTCTGCCTGCATCAGGGATCTGTCTGCTCCCTGCCGGTGGCCCTGTTGCTAGGCAAGCTGGCTGAACCCTGAGTCCAGCAAGCCTAGATTCTTTAACTTTCCCTTTATGGCTCCAGTACAGCCCCACAGGGCTACCAACCTGCTGCCCACTCTTGGGTAAGCTGCAAACACAGGCTCTCTTTTATTTATTTTTTTTAAAAAAGGAAAGGTAGACGTTAGAGTCCAGAGGGTAGAGCCAAGAACTGTCATTCACAAGACTTCAGCCATAATCAAGGAACTGGCAACACATGCCTTGATGGATTTCGTATTAGCTATAATCAGTGACTCCTGTGTGCCTCCCATTTTTCTCCCCTTTGGGGAGTGTCTACAATGGTTATAGGTGGTTATAATATGCCTGTCCCAACATTGTATGTCGAATTTGTTTGGGACAGATAGCTTGTGTCTTTTGTTCACAGATCTTCAGATCAAGAACTGTACTCAAGCAGCTATACTCAAGGAAATACACCTGAGGCTCATTATCCACACCTGGACCTGATTTAGATGATGAGATCCTTAATTTTGAACAGATAAAGGAGTGAAATTTGAGGGGACCTGGGGAAGGAGTTAATGTGTTTTGCATTTAGGAGGCACATGAATCATTGAAGGGCAGAGGGTAGATTATGGTAGCCAGACTCCAAGAGGGCTCTCAGTGGTCTTCATGTCCTTATGTGGTCCCCTCCCACATGAGACCAGGGCTGACTTCTGTGACCATTAGCATATGGCCAAAGTGATATTGTGTGACTCCTTATGGCTAAGTCATTGCCATTTCTACCTTGGTCTCCTAGATTTCTTGCTCTGGGGGAAACCCCCCACCATCTTGAAAGGACAGTCAGAAAGCCCTGTAAAAAGGTCCGTGGAGAAGAACCCATCTCCTAGCACCAACTTGCCAGCCATGTGATTGAGCCACCTTGGAAGCACAGCCTCCAGCCCTGGGCAAGTCGTCCCATCCCACATGCTTTCAAGCCTTCCAGCTGAGGCCCCAGCCACCAGGGATCAGAGACTAGCCATTCCACTATGCCCTGTCTGAAGTCCTGATCCACAGAAGTCATGAGATTGTAAATAATTATTGTTTTAAGTTATTAAGCTTGGGGACGGTTTGTTATGATGCACTGGATAACTAATACAGGAACCTGAGATAGCCAGTTGGTCCATGTCACTGTGATGGAAGCCACAACTGTGTACAGTCCAGCTGTTCTCCCAGGAAATCATCCTCCACTGGCTCTTTTGCTTACGATGTGGAAATTGAAAACCTAAAAGCCTAAGATTTTGAACTCACAATATAAAAGGGGGACACAGGAGGCAAAGATATGCACATCGGTTGCTTGCACTTGCAAAATAAAACCACAAGGCAAATTTGAAGAAGGCAGAGTTCCACTATGCCCAGCTCAGCACTGATATGTTGCCTGGTATTCAGGGATAGGTGGGTGCCAGCCAAGACCAGAGCACCCAGTCTGAGAACAGCTGCATCCACTTCCCAGCCAGCCTGCCCCACATGCCCTGGGAGCCCTGAGCTGCCCCCTGCTTCAGCAGGGTAAAGACTTTCTTTGTGAGTTTGATGCCCACCTGTCCTTTCTCTTTTCTTGGGACTGCTCAAACTAAATGTTCAGCTGGGCTTTTGAAAATCCCCTTTCCTCTTCATTGCCTCCCCCAAACTCACACACCCAAAAGCTAATGTAGGAACCCTCAGACACTGGCAATTGGGCAAAAAAAAGAGTTGTATAGCTGCTCAGAAGTAAAATCTTTTACATCTCAGAAAGTTACAGTTATTTCCTTGCCTGGGATAGATCTGGAAGGGACTGATCTAAGGTTTCTGTTGCAGAAACCTGTCGTTGGAAACTCTCAGAAACTAATGGACTCTGGGAAAACACCACAGATGACCTGCATTCCCAGGGACCTTTGAGCTCGGAGCTGGATGTCTGCGGTGAGGAGGAGGGAAAAGCCAAGTGCAGGGGGTGACTGAGGAGGAATGGAAGCCCTGCAGCCAGCTGTGGGCTTCTTACTGTGGCTCTAAGAGGGAAGACCAGGCAGGGGACAGGCAAAGTCTAGATGCAAAGCCCTGGGACTGAGTCAAGATGCTTCCTTAACTTCAAAGTCAGGATTTCACATAATACCAGACCCTTAGAGAAATGTTCCTTCTTAACTGATGCCTAGTGTACTTCTGGATCCTGTGATCAAACCTAGAGCTAGAACTGCCCAGATCACACAGCAGAGGCTGTAGATGAAAGAGGCCCAGGGGACAAGTGCTGTGGGTATATTGCTGAATATCACAGTTCCTCTGGTTTTGTGCTGTCCACAGCAAAGCCAAGCCCAGACAGGCTGGGTTTTGTTTATCATTTCATTTCTAGAGGACTTGAAGGCAAGAGAATTTCTAGAATCTGGGATTGGGCAATACTTCTGGAGTATGGGAAGGCTGGATGTTTAGGGGTGGATATACAGAGAGGGGAAACTCTGGGGAAGAAGGGCAGGAACATCGGCTTCATGTCTGCAAGCGTTGATGTCTGCTTCCTTTGCTTTGGAAAGAAGCAGATGAACATCTTTGCTCGGATCAGTGATGTCAGCCCAGCCTAGGGTTCAGGTCCAGCCTGCAGAGAGCCTGTAAATTAAGGGTGGGGACAGGATTTGACCCAAAAGTATCCATTACGTCTAGTCACAATGCCCCATTGCCCTGCGTATCTACCCACTCCACTGTCCCTCAGCCTACACAGGATTAATGACAGGGAAGAACACCGTGTGACAACAGAGGCAGAGACTGGAGGAATGCAGCCACCAGCCAAGGAATGCCAAGGGCTGCCAGCAGCCACCAGAAGCTAGGAGAGAGACATGGAACATAGCCTCCCTCAGAGCCTCCAGAAGGAACCAACTCTGCTGACAGTTTGATTTTAGACTTCTGGCCTCCTGAACTGTGAGAGAATAAATTTCTGTTGTTTTCAGCCACCCAATTTGTGGTAATTTGTTAACCGCAAACAAATACAAGAGAAACTAATACAAGCCCTGTGAAACTAATACAAGAGAAGTAAAAACATATGCTCACAAAAAGATCCATACACAATGTTCATAGGAACTTTATTCATAAAGAGCTCCAAACTGGAAACAGCCCAGATGTTCGCTGACAGGTGACTGGATAAACATGCTGTGCTAAATCCACCCAGTGGACTCCTACTCCTTAATAAAAAAGAATCAACAACTGAGATATGCACCCATACGGGTGAATCTCAAAAGCAACTTGTTGAGAGAAAGAAGCCAGACACTAAAGAGAACATACTGTATAATTCCATTTATATGAAGTTCAAGAACAAGCAACACTAATCTACAGTGGTTGTCTCTGGGGTGAGGTAATTAACTGGAAAGGGGCACAAGGGAACTTTCTGGGGTTATAGAAATAGTCCATATCTTGATTGGGGTGTGTGTTTCACAGGGGTGCACATTTGTGAAAACTCATCAAAATATACATTTAAGATCTGTGCATTTTAGTGGGTGTAAATTTACCTTAAAAAGTTAGTAAATAAAAAAATCCAAAAATTAAAAAAGAAAGTGGGAAACAAGATTATACGCACTTGAGTGTTTGTGTTTCAGGGGAAAAGGTGGGAGAGGGGAGTTACTTAGGGTGATTTTTCCAAGACCAGATTTCAAGTCTAATCCAAAGTAGTTCAGATAAAGATTTTATTCCCTACCTGTAGGGTTGCCAGATTTAGCAAACAAAAATAGAAGGTGCCCAGTTAAATTTGAATTTCAAATGAAAAATGAATAATTTTTTGTATCAGTGTGTCCCAAATATTGCATAAGACATACTCATACCCTACCTATGTATTGGGTCATATGGCGGGAATATGCTGATGACCTGTGAGGTCCAGCCCAGGAAAGGCAGGTAAAGCCAGAGAAAAAAGGAGTATTTAGGAAAAGTGAATGAAAAGTGTTCAATTCCTATGGTAGGTATAAATTCAATGACTATGAGCTGAGAACTGATTCTTGGTGTCTGAAAAACAAAAGAGGGCAGGGGAAAGAGGGGCTAGGGCATGGGGATTTTGGTGTGTGGATGAAAACCTATATCCTCTGTACACCTAGCAAAGGGCCTTGCCTACAAAAGACACTTGATAAACTCTGATTTTGGTGTACACACTGGAGAACAGGAAGCAGAAACTATGGGTTTGAGATCACATTCATGTTTATGGTATTTCCTGGAATGCTTAGGCAGTCTACAAATAAAGCTATTTGTTTAAAAAAAGACCGTATGAGGGAAGAGGATGCCTTGCTTTCTAATCATCAAATCCCAGGGAAAATGAAAGCATTCTCATTGCTCTTTTAGAGATCAGTTTCAAAAGTCAAATTTCCTTTCCATTACTCTTCAGTTCTCAGGACCATGCTATTTCTGGGAACGCTTGATATGAGGACATATTGCTCTTATTTCAGTAAGGATTTTTTTTTTTTTTGGCCACACAGTGCAGCTTGCAGGATCTTAGTTCCCAGACCAGGGATCAAACCCGGCCCTAGCAGTGAAAGCGCTGAGCCCTAACCCTGGACCACCAGGGAATTCCCCCAGTGAGCCTTCTTGAACTTCATGCTCAGTAGGGTGAAGGACCACAAACCAGAATATAGGTGGCATTTTCTAAAGATATCTTTTTCCTTATTGAAAGCTGTGATTTCCTAATTCACTAGTGCTTTCTGAATCCAAGAAGGGCAGCAGACGTAAAAGACTCAGGGGAGGGAGCAACCCCTGGGGCTTTGGACAATGGAGAAACCCACCAGGAGCTCTGGAAGCCTGAAGAAAAGTATTACCACTTTCCAGAGCCCATTGGCAGCATGCTTCCTGCTCTCTGTGGCTCTTTGAGGGGGCTCAGTCCAGAAGGACTGTGTTTCTTCATGAGCAAGACCAGGCTTTCGTCTTAAAAAGCAAACAAACAAAAGTGAAGACTCCCAGCATCAGGGTGACCAGCAAGTACAATTTTGAAGGGAGTAGTGGATATTAAGACAGATTTCCATTTATCAGGAAGTGGTTTCTAAAATTCTGGTGACATTGACATCTTTGCTGAGAGCCTGCTATATGCCAGGCACTGTACTTGATGTGGGGAATATGAAGATTATCAATAAAACAAAGTTCCCGTCTCAGGGAGTGAGACAGACCCATGCACACATCATTATAATCAGGGCCAGTGGAAATACCCGGATTTCCCTCAAACCCAGATATGTGCTTATTTGTTTAGAGGCGAGAGGGACTGAGCTGGTCAGGGAAAAGGGCAGAGAAGAACAGCTTTCAGACCTAAAATCCCTGCAGACAACTGGACTCCTTACCAAGAAATTCTTGATCACTATATCTGGTGAAATGGAGGATAGGCAGAAATTGATATTTTTCAAAAGCACCCATATCATTTATCTATTGCAGCACCCCAAAACTTAATGGCTTAAAATAACAATACCTATTTGCTCACAGTTCTCAAGGGGCTGCTGACTTGGTTCTTCTGTTAGCTTTGCTTGGGATCCTCATGTGGCTGCTGCCACGTGGCAACTCATCTCCTGTCTCAAGTGCTAGCAGTTGATGTTGGCTGAGGATTCTCCACCAATCTAGCTGAGACTTGTCCATATGGTGGCAGCAGCTAAGAGAGAGAGAGAGAGAAAGAGAGAAACTGTGAGGTCTCTGAGGCCTAAACTCATGATCACACAAGAACAATTCCATCACATTCTATTGGTCAAAGCAAGTCACATGGCTAGCCAAAGTCAGGAACTGGGAAACTAATCTCCACCACCTAATGGGAGTAGCTGCAAAGAATATGTGGCCGTGTTGAATCTACCACAGTACCCAAGCTTCTTAAGCTTTAATGTAACAAATACCACAAACTTAATGGATTAAAACAACACAGATTTAATATCTTACAATTCTGGAGGTCAGAAGTCCTAAAATCAATTTGTTGGCAGAGCTGTGTTCTTTCTGGAGGCGCTAGGGGAGAATCTGTTTCCTTACTTTTTTCAGCTTCTAGAAGCCACCTTCATTCCTTGTTCTGCAGCCCTCTCCTCAAGCTTTAAGACCAAAACCAAGCATCAGATCTCCCCACCTCCCCGACTTCTGCTTCCATTGTCACATCTTCTTCTCTGACCCTCCTGCCTCCCTCTTCCATTTTATAAAGACGCTTATGGTTACACTGGGCCCATCCTGATAATTTAAGATAATCTCCCTAATTTAAGATCCTTAATCACATTGCAAAGTCCCTTTTTGCCATATAAGGTGACATACTGACAGGTTCTGGGGATTAGGGCATGGACATCTTTGGAGGATGATTATTCTGTCTACCACATTTGGGAATCTTAGATCAAGGGAAACTGTCACATAATTCAAAGGATCCAGTGATCTAGTCTGGGTTACCCTTACAGGTTCTGGGTGCTCAGGCAGCGTACAGGCAGTCAAAGGACTGGGCTCTATTTTTTTTTTAAATATTTATTTGTTTATTTGGCTGCACCGGGTCTTAGTTGTGGCACGCGGGATCTTCGTTGCCTCATGCAGGATCTTCATTGTGGTGTGCAGGATCTTTTAGTTGCAGCATGTGGAATCTAGTTCCCTGACCAGGGATTGAACCCGGGCCCCCTGCATTGGGAGCGTGGAGTCTTAACCACTGGACCACCAGGGAAGCCCCAGGACTGGGCTTTAGATTCAAGTGGACCAAGGTTTGAATTCCAGTTCACCACTGTCAACTGAAAAAAAGTATACAACGTGAGAGTTGTGATTAAGTTTTATTTGGGGCAAAATGAAGACTATATCCCAAGAGACAGCCTCTGAGATAACTCTGAGGAACTGCTCTGAAGAAGTAAGGGGGGAGGTCAGTATATATGTGATTTTGGTGAAGGAGGATACATGCAATCAAGCACACATTTTGGTAGAGGGTTGCTGCTAGTCACAAGGAACAAATGTCTCCATTAATGATTTTAGTGCTTTTCTAGATACAAGAAGATGCAAGAAATTGGGCTCGTAAAATCCTCTCCTAAAAATATCTATCTGAAGGCCTGTTCTGCCAGTTTTTCCCAGAGCACAGAGTGCCTCATCCCTGATCTCTCCCCTGAACTCCTTTCAGGGTGTGTTGAAGGTCAGCCACTGCAGTGGCTAGTGACTTCATTCTTGTGGTGCCAGATGGCAAGTGACAATTTTTAGTTGTCACTGCCCAATCATGGTCATAAATTCGACCATGGTTTGGGAGGCACTTCATGACCATTTTGTCCCAAAATGCTAGGACATTCCTGCATCAGGTGAGGATTTCATCGATAGGCAACTCAATGTGCTGTTACTGGACTAGGCCCTATTAACAGTAGCCAAAAGTCTCTGGACCACAAGACAGTCTTACTAGTCTGTTATGGTCCAGGAAGTGATTCCCTCTTGTTGCCTTTTCCCATATCTAGAGTTACACTATTACAATCATTGATCTGATATAGAACTATATATCTGGTCAACTGCTTCAAGTTCACCTAGTCATCATTTTATCAAAGGCTCAGTCACACATTTGATAATGCAAAAAACAACAATTTTACGGCTTCCCTGGTGGCACAGTGGTTAAGAATCCACCTGCCAATGCAGGGCACACGGGTTCGAGCCCTGGTCTGGGAAGATCCCACATGCCACGGAGCAACTAAGCCTGTGCACCACAACTACTGAGCCTGCGCTCTAGAGCCTGCGAGCCACAACTACTGAGCCCGCGTGCCACAACTACTGAAGCCTGTGCACCTCAACAAGAGAAGCCACCGCAATGAGAAGCCTGTGCACTGCAATGAAGAGTAGCCCCTGCTCGCTGCAACTAGAGAAAGCCTGCGAGCAGTGACGAAGACCCAACACAGCCAAAAATAAATAAATTAAATAAATAAATTTATTTAAAAAATACACAATTTTGTAAAACAGGCAAGATACAAATGATATAGCTAGTAGTATTAGTAAGGTTATAAATAAGAATTTAAGCCTAGAACTTCTATTAGGTGCAGCCCAGTATATCCCCAGGTCATCTGACTTAGTCTGTTCTATACCAATTCTTATCTTTAAAGGAAATTATATATTGGTATTGTTTATAAGGCACCCGACCCAATTTCCTACTGTTATTAGCTGGTTATCCTTAGTATGATTTAATATACTAAAGGAGCCTTTAAACTTGAGCATAGCCTGGTGTTAGCCACATAGATACATACCATAACTGTGGGATGTTTCCTTGTCATAAACAGGAGGGTATGGTTTTTGACTGAGATTCAGCTTGGTGTTCTGAGTGAGCTTGAGTGACCCTAAAAGAAAATTCATATTTATGGTCAGAGTCGGAGCAAGTATTATTAATTGGCCAGGTGAGGGATCCCACCTAGTGATATCAATAGTGGCCTAAAGAGAACTATAATTTCTTTCTTCTAGAATAAATTTCCTAAGGGCTATCCAATTAGAGCCTTGGAGTGGAGAAATCCACCAAAGTAACCCAGAAGAACTGGATATAGGTAATTAGCCATAAAGCCAACAATTGGATTAACTTTAAACTCAGTATAAGATTGTGAAATACATTCAGTTCATAAGCAAAGTTGTGAGCAATTATCAAAGTAATTGGTATACAGGCCTGGTCCAGCATCTTGGGTCAGATGTCTATTTCAGATGTCATCTTCTTCTCATCCTAGTCTGGAAGTTTCTCCTCTGTTTGAGTCTTGTTTTAAGGTGATTTTAAGGTCAGCAATCCTCTCTATGGGCCAGTCCAGTACAGGGGCCCTTTCTAAGTGGAAACGTTAATCCAAGAGTCAATTCCCTTCAGTTTCGCTGTGCATGAGCTAGTTAAGAGTACCTGATAAGGGTCTTTCCATCTAGGTTGGAGATAGTCCTTTAAATGATGTCTTTTCCAGTATGCATAATCCCTGGCTACAGTTCATGAGGCATCTGATCCTCATCCAAAGATAGATTACTGAGATAAACTTCAGAAACAAATTAGAGTGTCCTTTTAATAATTCAATTAAACTTTACAATAATATAACATAATAGCAAGAAGCTGAATCGGAAGTGAGGCTTAGGCAGTAAATACAGACCTCAATTAACAAAACTAGAATTTAATATCCACTAAAACATAAACTTTTTCTCTCTAAAATTACCCTCATTTTTACCAAATATAGCCAAATTAAGATTAATTTGTTTGCATATTAAGTCTAATTTTAATAAACTTGGCCTGATTACTTAGGTAAGTGTAATTGATCATATAGCGTCTTTTATATTGGCTGTTGGGAACTTTTCATAAGGAGTCTCGGACTGAATTTTTTTTTTTTTAAAAACCCTCTCAGGGACTTCCCTGGTGGTCCAGTGGTAAGAAATCCGCCTTCCAATGCAGGGGACACGGGTTTGATCCCTGGTTGGGGAACTAAGATCCCACATGCCACAGGGCAACTAAGCCCGTGCACCACAACTACTGAGCCTGTGCGCCACAACTAGAGAGAGAAAGCCCACGCACCACAACTAGAGAGAAGCCTGCATGCTGCAACTAGAAAAAAGCCCTTGTGCTGCAACGAAGACCCAGTACAGCCAAAAAAATAAAGAAAATAAATAAATAAAATAAAGTAAATAAATATTAAAAAAAAAAAAAAAGTCCTCAAGGGCAAGGAAAGCAATGCCAAAGGCTTGTCACAGATTTTGCCTTACAGATTTGGGTGAATTCCTCCCTTTTCAAGATCCCCACAATATCACCAACCAGGAGGTTGCCTTCCTTATTTACCTGATAAGGCTACTGGGAACATATGAGTTTCCAATTTCTGGAGGAATCAGGTAGACAGAAAAGATAAAAGTTTCAATTCTGTTTACAGAGGTATAACTTACCAAATTGCTGTAAGTCATAATTAGCTTGAAGGAAGGGTCTGCTTATATCTGGAAAACAGATTAAAAGCCAGTAATGTTTTAGACAGAAACCATAAAAATTGTAACCACATTCATCAGTTCACTCAGTCCTATGTAACTAATCGTTTCTGTTAATAGTTTCATGAAGCCATCCGGTTTTCCACTAGAATTTTTAAATTTCTTACCCAGTTCAGCAGTATGATCTGAAAGTTATCAGAAACCTGTACTTGTCAAAAAGACCTTGCTATGAATCTTCTTGAAGAGGAAGCATTTTTGCAAAGGCATAAATGTAAGACAGTAACTGTCTATGAACGACAAAAGACTTAAGATGGCACAGTTAAAGACCTGATTACAATGCTATTGACAAAGAAACTTGGTTACTCCTGTGACATTTTAAGATAATAACCAGAATTATGACTGATAAATTTTACCAGGACATACCAGATTTTTAGAAAGTTTAGGTAATTTCTAGACTATGTATATTAATAATATTTACCCATACAATACAACCTAAGAAGATTTATTACTCATTTGACAATAGTTCCCATGTAATTTAACATACCAAATGAACCTAATTAGTTTAATACCTCTCTTTGGGATGTTTCAGGGAGCCCTTTGAAGCTAGCTAGAGGTCAAAGTTAGCTAGAGGTCAAAGGAACTTCATTAGAATTTGATTTGGGAACTTTGTCAAAAAATATCAAAAAGGTTTTAAAACTCTTGGTCAAATAGGATCATAGGTCACTGTGAAACAATGCTTATCCACTTAACCAAAGTGACAAAAATATTTCAAAGGCAATTACAGACAGTTATAACATATTACCGGTTAAAGGTAAAAGAAACTTTACAATCTGTTATCAAAAGTGGATCAATATTCTAAGAAAACTTTGTCATCTTAACAGAGAAAAACCAAATTCAGGTTTTGCACCAGCTTATTTCTAAAATTCATTTACTCAGTTATTTATTTATTCTAAACTTAGCCAATCCTGACCATGCACAGAACTCTTTTCTCAGGATTCCGTTTCCATAAACCTTCTGTAACTTTCTGTATCCATACTAGTTTGTCCCTTATTTTTTTCCCATCCATAAACAACCAGCTCTAGGACAAAATTACTTTTTTTTCCCTTAACAAAATGCAATTCCATTCCTCATACCTTCTTTTACTGAAAACATACATCCTACTTTGCTACTATATGCTGAAATGTTTCCTTTATTATTTCTAGTAGCTTTAATTACATACTTAAATTAGAATTCACAACTCTTAAAACCTTACTTTCTAGTGAAGACTAAGAAGTACGCAATTATGAACTGTTGTTTACATTTTCCTTCTGTAGATTGGCAAACATAAATACCAGTAATAATTTCTAAAAAACATGTTTTTTTGTAGAAAATATCTCAGCGTGGCACCAGACATGTTTATTAATAGTACTTAATGCCTTTAGTTTCCCTGTAAAAGGAAGCCAGTGTTCAGTAACTAATGTTTCATTATCTTATTTTATTTGGGAATTACCTAGTCATTCAATAAACTTCCATCATTTAACTTAATTTAGTACAACTCTAAAATTTAAAGTTGCCAAGTATATGGAGAGAATATTTTTAAGTAGATATTCCTAAAACAATTTTCGTAAAGAGTTCACCCAAAACCTCTTTTCTCATTTACATTTAATTTACTAATAAAAAATTTCATTATACCAAGTTATTTTTCTTGTGGACAAATTTGCAACAGATATAATAAGATCTTATTTGACTTTTATTAAACCTAGGTACAATAAAAGTATACTTAATGTTGATGACTCTAAGACATGTCTGTATTAATTAAATCTACAAACAAACCTTAATACCAGGTATTAATTTAATGCTGAATATTTCCCAGTTCACATGCACTTGAAATTCATACTGGATAGTTTCCTTTTATATTTCTGAGAATTTTTATAAATGCTTAATTTCCTTTAAGCCAATTAAGTGGAGCTCATTTACAAATTAATTTTGATAATACCATCCAAAGGTAAAGACATATGTGCACACATAGACATATAGACAGATACAATCAGAGATCTCATAGTTTTATTTTAAAACTTAGTCATGAATCAGGTGTTACAATATAAAACTCACTAGTTTATAACAGTTAGAATAAGTCAAATTTCAAAAGGCCTCTTTCCTCCCTTTTTTTCTTCTCAGTCTCTGGAATTAGAGATGGTCTAGATAACTGTTCCTGAGAGCCCTGGTCTCAAGGCACAGGGAGAGAAAAGCATGTTCTCCTAGAAGGACCTGTTCCCTCAAGGGTCAGAATTCTGAAAAGATGTTTTATTAAGTCAGCTTTCTCTAACAACTGAATATGCAATAAAAGAGCCCATATTGGCTATTTTCAGGGCAAAGATTTCCTTTAATTCCAAATAAGTAAGTACTTGTAAATATAAGTTTTGTACATACATAAACCTGGCGGGGGTGTTAGTCAGAGGCTGGCTTTCTGATGCTCCTCATTTCTCTGTTTGAGAGGCTCTATTTCCCATTTTAAAGTTGAATTTGTCAGGGGTAAAACTTACTAATGAAATTGTGTGGTGGGCCAGTGTGCTGCTTGTGAGCTTAACTCCTCTACGCATCACCCTAGAGTCGTTTCAGCCCTCTTATATGGCTCAGTTTCACCCTTCGGTGGTCTAAGACCACTGTGAGTGCTCAGATCACTGAATGACCAATTCTTATACATGATTCCTGGATGAGCAAGTCTTTTAATTAATGTGTGGATTTCCCTGTGGGACCATTGCACGGTATGAGGACTCTGCCTCCACCACTCCCATACATATCTCAGTTGCCTGAGAAAGCTCTAACTGACCAGGAGGGGTCTTGTCCCTCTTCTTTGGAGCAAAGCTCTCATGTAATATCTTCACTTTTATCCTGACAAATTCTATTAAGGCAGCCAAATTGAGGAAAAGAGTCAGATCAGCTTCTTACCAAACTACTCAGCCCAGACCGCTCAGTGTCTTTAAACTGAGCAAACCCCATTGTTTTTCAACCAGCCCCCCCTGCCCCCGGAATCTTTCAACAAGGGGTCCAGGTACCTGTTATACACTGCCAAATAAAACTCAGGATCATCAACCAATACAGGAGATCCAAGAACCAGGAGAGACTCACCCAAACTTGTCTGGACTCTCCAAGGAGGTGGATGGGCACAAGAGGTCTCTGCTGGTATCAGTGTTCCAGTTCCTCCTAGAGTTCAGGTAAAGGAGAGAAGTCTGCTCTGTGTCCCTTCATGGTCGCCAAAACTGTCGACTGGAAAAATATGCACAACATGAGAGTTGTGAGTTAAGTTTTATTTGGGGCGAATGAGGACTACAGCCCAGAAGACAGCCTCTCAGATAACTCTGATGAACTGCTCTGAAGAGGTAAGGGTGGAGGTCAGTATATATGTGATTTTAGTGAAGAGGGATACATGCAGTCAAGCACACATTTTGGCAGAAGGTTGTTGCTAGTCATGAGGAGCAGATGTCTCCATTTATGATTTTAGTGATTCTCTAGATATGAGAAGATGCAAGAAACTGGGCTCATAAAATCTTCTGAAAATATCCAACTATCTGAAGGCCTGTTCTGCCAATTTTTCCCAGAGCACAGAATGCCTCATTCCTGATCTCTACCCTAAACTCCTTTCAGGGTGTGTTGAAGGTCAACAACTGCAGTGGCTTGAGACTTCATTTTTGTAGTCCCAGATGGCAAGTGACAATTTTTAGTTGGCACCACACACCAGCTGGGTAAACTTGGACAAGTTGTTAATCTTTGAGAATGTTTTCTGAATTGTAAAATAGGGATAATACCTATCTCACAGGACTGTTATAAGTTTTAAATGAGAAAATATATGTAAAGCACTTCTGATGGTACCTGGAACATAATAGACTTAATAAATGGTAATTAGGGACTTCCCTGGTGGTCCAGCGGGTAAGACTCTGCGCTCCCAATGCAGGGGGCCGGGTTCTATCCCTGGTCAGGGAACTAGATCCTGCACGCACACTGCAACTAAAAGTCTGCATGCCGTAACTAAAGATCCTACATGCCTCAACGAAGATCCTGCGTGCCGCAACTAAGACTCGGTGCAGCCAAAATAAATAAATAAATATATTTTTTAAAAATGGTAATTATATTAGAAAGAGTCCTGGTTAGGTTTTAAAACTTCAGAAACGTAGTTTCATATGGCCCCTCAGGACTGTCGGTGGAACTGGTCATGCTGACTTGGGAAGAGTAAGTGAGAAGAAGTGACAGATATTTTGGGAAAAGATAAATATTTCTGGGGTTAGGAATTAATAAGGACAAACTTCAGGATTTAGGAGATATAGAACCAAGTGTCTACAGTATTGGAAGAAGCATAGGGATTTTATTGGTTTTGTTGTTGTTGTTTTCAAGATTCAGAAGCATTAATGGGGCAACTTTCAAAGCTTGGGGAAGAGAGAGAGAGGGAAGAAGTACAAGAAGTGAAACCTTGCAGGACCCTGTGGGGCCCTCCCAGGTATAAATCCTTTCCATGTGCCCTGTTTCTTATCTGTAGGAAATAGTCTTCATTCAGCCTCCTTGACCTTTCCTGAGTTCCAAAGGGCAGATTCAAACAGTTGCTTATCAGGGAAGGGAGGGATTGCAGAAAGAAAGGAGGAGAAATCAAGAAACAGTAGTGCAGCATGGGGCAGGTTCCTGGTTCCTCTTCAAGGAATATACATAACAATAGATGTTTGAGTTCTTCTGCAGGAATTAAGGCCCCCTCCCAGGTGGAGGATGGTAACTTCAGGCTAAGCACTAGATTCTGGGAACACCACCCTGTTACCTCACCACCAACTAATCAGAAGTCTGTACAAGGTAGAAGATAATGAAGACTCTGACCCCCTCCCCAAATGATTCTCCTTTTAAAAACTTTCATGGTCCAGCAGAATCTCTGGAGTTGGTTTTTGGACACAAGTCTGCCTTCTCCCCAGGTTGCCAGCCTCCTGAATAAAGCAACCTTTCCTTTCCAACCAACACTTGCCTCTCAAGTATGGGCTTTCGAGTGGTGAACAGCTGAACCTGAGTTTGGTAACAGAAGTCCATGAGGTTCAGAAGAGAGACAGCTTTCTGAAACTTCAGAAAAATGACATGGTTTTAGTGTTTCAGTGAGTTAAATCTCTGTTTCTGAAAATAGCTATACGTGTTTCTGGAGCTCAGGTGAACTTGAGGTCGACATAGCTTGGGGAAAATGGTGAGTTTCATAGGTTCTCTCTAAATGATTTTTTAAAATGCATTCCAATTTTGTGATTAATATGATATACTATGCATTATGGCACATCATGCTGCAAAGAATAATTTATAGCTATTGAAAAGAATTTAAACTTAACCCACCAACAGGTGTTTCATCACAAAATTCCAGGTGCATGTGGCCATAGGAATATTTTCTTAATCTATACATTTGAAACTGTTATAATCACATTCTGAATGTTCTGATGATTTTTGAAGGTCCTAGAATAGTTCCATTTTTCATGTTCATTTTTTAGGGTCTCCTTATTTTGCAGATGTTTTAGAACTGGCTTCAACAAGCAAGCAGGTATCTTATATGATATTTGGCTAATCCACGATAGGTAAATCTGGCTTTAGCTGCACTGAGAGAGACAATGGAAATTTTGAACTACTCTTGAGTGGGGCAAGGGAGCATAAGTAGATAGGGTAGGGGACCCTTGGAGAAAAAGAACCAGGCGTGGCTTTCTTGACAGAAGCCATTTTGTGATCTAAGCCTGGCCACAATGCTTGCCCTTGAACAGGTCTCAGTAATTAATGATCTTAAGGGAAGAAAAGAATGCAGAAACATTGCCTGTTATTAGGCAAGAGAAGTTCTAAAGAGTCCCAGTTCTTTTTCAATGGCAAAGATTAGCCTGAAGTGCTCAGCTACCAGATCAACTGGAACCTAAGGGGTAATGATGTTGACATTTTATGAACTTCATGACTTCAATCAACTGAAGCTTTAACTCTGTCAACCACCCAAGCCCTTTCATGAATATGCTTAAAACTTCTCCAGTTTTACAGTTCTGGGAGACACTGCTTTGGGAAAGATCCCCAGGGTTCTCCCTACTTGCTGCAAGTAATAAATCCTTCCTTCTCTCACTCTTTGACTTCTTGCGTCTTTTGGCTCAACACCCACCAAGAGGCAAACCCAGTTTTTTGGTAATGGGAAGGGAAGAAAGGGCGTAAATGATGTAGAAGCTGCTCAGGAGCTGGAGCGCACAGGGTAGCAGTTCAGCTGGGGTGTGGAGGCTCCTGCTAGATCCCTCATTGGGCTTTAATCCAGCCACACTGTTATGAAACAGGGGCTCTTTGAAGAAATTACTTGGGTCACTAAGGTCAGGGACTCATGAAGTGCCAGCACCCTCACAATCCTCCCTCCCGTGACCTTGGGATCAATAGCCTAAAGACAAAGGAGGCCTCTGTGCTTCCCACCTCAGGGGCAGGAAGGGGAGCAGGATGCTTCAAGGTGGCTTACCTAGCTATGTCTTAAAACAGACTTGGAGAGAGCAGTGATTCAGAAGGAGGTAACAAAACTTGTGGGGGCAAGTCCTATCGAAATGTGGTCTGAGGGGTCCACATAAGTACTAAGAACAATGATTATTTAATACAATTTTGCAACCTTAGAGCTGGAAAGGACCTCAGCAACAATCTAGTCCAAACCTTTCGCTGCCATGGAACTCTTCCTTCAAACAAAATCTTCCATAGGAGTCTAAGTACAAACCCACATGAAAGCAGGATTGTTCTGGTTGGGGAAGGGTGGGGGAGGGGCTGGGCGAGGTTAGGAAAAAAAAGCTTATTCATAAGATTAGAAAAAAATTTTAAATCATCGTGGAAGAAAATCTTTGAATTTATATTTGTATCATAGGCTAAAGAAAACATTGATTGCAAAGAGTAAAGTTCCCCAAACTGACACATTATTAATTTATAAAGTGAAGAGCCTTTGGATTTTAAGGGCATTTTTACTAAAGCCATGAGAACAGGGACTATGACTTTTAGTCACACGGAAATGAGCCTTGGATGGAAATTTTCAGGTTTACGGACTATACTCTGCAGGCTTGGGGCAATGAGTCCCCAAGCCCCACCAGGTGGCGCCCGTGTTCGGCATTTCCATAACATTTAGTTCTCTCCTCAAGGGTCAGACAGCCTGCCTCGTGTTTTGTAGGTTTAGATAATCCGACTGGCTGTTACGCTCAAGAGAACACTTGTGTGTTCTTCTGTTTTAACCTCCTGCCCTTTCACTTTCGTTCCACCTATCCAAATCCGCTTAACCTTGGTGTTGCCGAGGCATCTTAACTTTTCAGAAAAGTAAAGGGAAAAACCCCACCCATTCCAAGGAAGAAGACAGGAAGAGCCTTCTTTCCAGGGGGTCTGGTGCAGCAGGAGAAAGGCTGGGAATTTGGAGACATTTAGTTCAGGCTTCGCCAACCACATGATCTCCTCTGGCCTCAGTTTCCTCATCCTTAAAATGGCTCTGAGCCCTACCATCCGTGGCATCTCATTGCAGGGGAGTCAGACATACCTCAGCTTAAATTCCGGATCCTAGTTAAATCTATATAAAAGAGGGATATCATCTGGTATGGTTACCGAGGTTAAATGAAAATATTCGTGGCGCCGGTGGTGTCACAAAATGGGTTTATTATTATTGGTTTCCTTTGTTAACTCATTACCCTCCGGAGGGACACCCCTCAGTGGAGAAGTCTGAGAAATTACCCATGTCTTTCGTTCTTATTTTATTAATATTCAAGGGAGGTTTTAGAATTCTAGGCTGCAACTTGCTAAGAGATAGCTGACCGTGAGGTGCCGGCTGCCACTTCTGAGGCAGAAATCGGGGGCTGCTATTTCACAAACCCTCCATCAGGGCCTTTCTCCCTCCCCAGCCGCGGCCCTCAGGCCTCAGCCAGCGACCAGAGAACCTCAGGCGGCGGGTTCCGAGCCTCCCGCCTCCCACCTTCCGGAGCCAGCGAGAGCTTCCGAGACACGCGCCGCTCAATGGGGAGAGGCCTCGGCCCCGCCCCTGTGCGTGACCGCGTAGTTGCGCAGAGGCGTTTCCCGGGGCGTGCCGCGGTTGCTAGGCGACCACACCACTCCCCTTCCCGCCCCTGCTGCTCCTCTGGCTGTTCTCGACCCCAGCCAGTCCCGAGCGAACGCGCGCGGAGCTGCAGTGTCTGGAAGAGAGTTACCGAGGGAACGTCGCGGCCCGGGAGGCAGCCGCCCCAGGGCAGGTGGACACTGCTTGCCTGACCGTCCAACCGCCGCCCCTCCCTCCGGGGGGTCCCGAGCTGACGGATGGGAGGCACAGCTCGCGGGCCCGGGCGGAAGGATGCGGGGCCACCAGGAGCCGGACTCCCGCCCCAGCAGCGGAGGTAACGGCGCCGGGGGATAACGGGCTGGGGCGCCCGAGTGAGCCGCTGCAGCTGGCAGGCGAGGTCGGGGGGCGTGGATGGACTGGGCTGGAGGTTGAGCGAGCCCCCAAGCAGGAAGGACGAGGGAAGGGGTCTGACTCCCTCCCGGGACTGGCCCACCCTCTTCCTCTCCATCAGCTCCCCTCCCCCCAGCCCAGCACGGGAGGGGGCTTGAGCAGAGTTAGGGAAAGAAGAATTCCCACCCTGGAGATTATTTCTGAAGTCCTAGATCGGGGGTATATGGTAAGGAACTCTGAGAAGCTGGGATTTTTTGTGGGGCTTTTTAGCAAACTGGGGGAGACAGGGAGCAATACCTTTTCAAAGAAGCCCTGTTGCTCAGAGCAGATAACCAAGGGCTTTGCCGTGAGGGGTGTAGGTGAGGGGCTCTGCTGAGTAGGGCTTTCTGTGGATCATGTTTTGAGAGATTCTGCACCTTGCATTGTATTTTACACCTTAATGGAGAGTAGGGACCACCTGCCCACTTCATTTGCATGGAGACTACCTTTGGGTAATTTCCTTTGGCTATTTATAGGAAATCTTGTAGGTCTTCAGTCTGTCTTTTTCTCTGTAAATGTGGACGTCTGTCCCATTTTGTTTGTTTTATTCATGCTGTTGGCAAAGAATCAGTCACATCCAGAATTTTTGGTTCTTGTCAATGAAGCAGTTTCCGTTAAAGGTGTAATTTTATCAGAATGTAAGCATGTTTTTTAAAAAGAGAACATTCCAAAAATATTTGTAGTGGGTTTTCTGTTTGGTTTTTGTTTTTCGTTTTTTTTTTTCTCTTTGTATTCCTATAACACATCGATTAAGAAAACTCTAGAACTAATTTTACAAAACAGTTTTTATAAGCCACTAAAATATTCCAGCATCGTTTTAAAGATTAAAAAAAATTCTTCCCTTGCAGCTGGGTCATTATCATTGTATTCACAGTATATCATGTAAAAATGATACAATGAAATGCTGATGTGTGTTACTGGGAAATCCATGTTCTTGGTGGCAGATGAAATACATTATTCAGGGCCATCTTGTGGATTAAATAAATCCTCTCCATCTTTTGTGTTCCCTTACAGCGGTGGAGGCACAGTGTTAAAGAGCAGAGAAATGATCATTTGGCATTTAGCTTCCACCATCCACCAGAAAATTAAGTGGGTAAAGACGTGAAATCCAGTACATTTTGTAATTTAGAGAATCACTGTAGTATTTGCTGTAGAATTCACTGTATTTTTCTACAAGTTAGATAGATGTTAAGTAGGAAAGTAAATAAATAAATAAAGAGAAAACAGCCCTAAGAAGGCCTTTTATTTCTTGCTTATGAGACCCAGAAGTGCGTAGACTGGAACTACTCTTCCATTTACAACATGTGGCCAACGGCTCAGAGAGGAAGGTAGAGTAGCCAGTGGTAGAGCTGAGATTAGAATCCAAGTCTCCTACTTGAAAATACAGTTCTCTGTCTTGTTTGTTTGTTCTGGTTAGCTTTTAGGCTTCAGATTTCAACTAGTGTTCGTTTTCAAGTAGTAAGTTAAATGAGATTCTTTTGATAGTCCCTATTGTTAACAACATTCAGAAAGTAAGACTTACTTTAACGATTTCAAAATATAAACCTAGAAATGCTGTCCTTTCTTTAAAAATAAAAAAAGGAGGAAAAGTTGGGTTTCCTCTCTTCATCTGCCAAATACCCCTGTGGTGTGTATTCAGTGCCAAAATGCAGTGTAGACATTTGTTTGTATTAATTATTCTTTGTAGCAGATATGAAGCAGTTAAGACACAGGGTGTTTTGGAAATACAAATGTATATACTTCAGTTACTGACAGATTTTATCTGTAATCCTTTCAACTAGATTGGGTGATGGTGTCTATGATACCTTCATGATGATAGATGAAACCAAATGCCCACCCTGTTCAAATGCACTCTGCAATCCTTCTGAACCACCTCTACCCAGAAGACTAAATGTAAGTAAATGAAGTAATTCTTTGAGCTCTAATGGGCCTGGAAAGGAGGAAATGCTACTTTAAATGGTCAAGGTACAGTCACATCTCACTGGTAACCCAGGCTATTTTTTATTCACTTTTGCTTTTTCTTGACTTTGAAATAACAATTTCTGTGGTCCAAGTTCAGCTTTTCAGAATGATTTTGATTTGGAGCCCACCTATTCCTTTCAATCACTGGGGTAAATAGGGAAAAAAATGACATGCTACTTTTATCTAGATAGTGGTTATTTTTTTAATAGAATGATATGTACAGTATATTATGATGGCTCATTTTAACAAGAACAAGAAACAGAAAATACCTCTGAACTTACAGATCTGCAGATTTTTCCTGCACGGCAAAAATGCAGTCCTAGCTTATTAGTATGCTTAAGAGAACCATTTTATAGATCATAAATAAAACTTGAACAATACATTTTGGTTTCGATGCATTTAATCATTTTGGAGCTTGCAGACATTTAGCTTTTGACACCGTTTTACGTTTAAAATAATAAATTAATTCCCATTCCCTCGCCACTCGTAGAGTGGTAGGGAGAGCAGGGTTTGGACAAGTTCCATGACAGGGAGAATCTATCCTGTGACTTTAAAATTTGCTGCATATATCATCAATGAACAAATTGAATAATTGAGTAGACTAATTTATCAATAATTCTCCTTCATATTTCTGTTTAAGACCTAAAATTACTTCTATGTAAAAAATTGCTTGCATTTTTCATAGTCCTTCCCAACGGTTTGTCAGCTTTTGCCATTAAAAATCAACCCCTTCACTACTTTCAAGGCTAATAATATTACAAAATACGGGCTATATATATTTGGAAGGCTGGTCACCCTATTATTTTTAATCTCCTTTCTGAAGTGTAGTAAGTTTCCATTCTCCACAAGCTTTTTTTTTTAATATGTAAAAACCTCTAAGAGCTCCAGAACCACCTATATACTCCTTGTGTTGACTATCAGATTTCGTGGTTACTTGCTGACAATTAGCACATCTCTCTGGGAAACTTTTGCAATTGGTCATCATGTGACTTAAAGTCCATTTTAACTTTACTTCAGAGTTGGCCAGTGCTAATCACCATATAGTACGGCAATTAAATTGTATGTTTCAGGATCAAAATGAATTTTTTTACTGTATGGTATTCAGAGTAACACAGCTTGCAAAACACAAGATTTTAGATTCAGCAAATTTTGCTGAAAAAAGTGCTTTTGACCTCTTAGTAACACTTATAGTTCATTATGCCATGACTTCATTGCGAGACGCTATTGCTTATTTCACAAAGTCCTTTGGCTTCATTGTTTATCCAAGATGCCCTTATATTCTTGTTGTAAACTATAAATCATCTGCTCACAGGCTTTTATTGGGTTAGCTTTGTGTTGCAGAGATTTAGGGTCGAGAGCGAGGGAGAGTATGGTGTTTCTATATCTGGACGAGAAGGATATTCCTTTTCTGAATTTCTCAACAAGATCTTCAAGACTTGATTAACACAGTTGAAGATTCTATTTGAAACGTCAAGAGTGCTCCAAATTGATCAGCTCGGTGCTTTGTGACCACCTAGAGGGGTGGGATAGGGAGGGTGGGAGGGAGACGCAAGAGGGAGGAGATATGGGGATATATGTATATGTATAGCTGATTCACTTTGTTATAAAGCAGAAACTAACACACCATTGTAAAGCAATTATACTCCAATACAGGTGTTAAAAAAAAAAGAGTGCTCCAAATTAACAATGTATATAAAGGATTCTTAAATAAAACATGATTAATCTGGCATTATTTATCTCTCTGGATATAATTACATAGTTAAAATATTTGAAGTCGATTGCAGACATTGGTCAGTTATTGTGATTATAACCCTAGACTAGACATATATAGTGTTTTGTAACTACTTTAACATGTGTGAAAATTGTAGATTCTCCTAGAACAATGGAAGGAAGATTTTATTTCTAGCACAGCAGACTTGATCCATAATTGATTCAGACCAGTATTTGAGTTATTACAGGAAAGGAAAGACAGCTAAGGCGAGAACCCCTCCCTGTGTGGAAAAAATTCCTTTCTGGAATTCTTCAGATTCATTGGAGGTTCAAACCTTGACAGTCCACAGGGGGACTAGACCTGAAGTGTCTTGTTCTGTTCTGGGAGCCACACTTGCAGAGATACATAACGTGCAGCCCGTGTTGAGAATGTGAATAGGATATAGTAAGGCAGCCTGACCCAGGCGTGTGAGGTGGAGGATGTGATGGGGATGATGAGCCTAGAGAAAAACTGGTGAAGGCAGGACAGCCCCTTTTAGGTATCTGAAGGGCTTTAACATGGAAATTTGGACACTCCTGTGTAGTTCTGGAGGGCAAAATAAGACTTAATTTGCAGAGAGAGAGATTTAGGCTCACTTTAAGGAAAAACCATGAGTCAGGAAATCCAAATGACATCCTTAATCTTATTGTAATAGTTCTGTGGAAATTAAATTTCTGTTGTTATTAACATTCTGTACCTGAGACCCTCTCTTTATCACAAACAGAAATGAAGACCTCCAGAGCCAGCACAGCCTTTTATGTAGGCAGAGTAGGTGAAATAGTAGGTCCACCCAGGGGTGGACCCTGGACCACAAATACCTTTCCTACCAGCTTGTCATTGATGACTGCGGGTCCTAGAGAGTCATTCCCTTGGGTTAAGGCATTGATCTTGTTAAAGGTCAAATATCTCTGGAGAGATAACCCATTAAATTGCACGGCAAGTTGCAAGGAGGTTTTATGTGGGGGAGAAAGTGGGTGAGGTGTTTCCATGCATCCTAAGGGAAGGCTGATTGTGCGAGCCTTCAGGGAGCAGAAGGCATAGTTGATGCCAGATGTCTGGCGGAGGGAGAGTCTGGAGCTGCAGAGGACGGCACCACAGAGAGAAAAGATAAGCTAAAAGGGGAAAGGGAGGGTGTATTGGAGTTTAAGCAATATATTGAGAATTTTGCCTAATTGTTACCAGTGTTTTTAACATGTTTTATAGTTTCTGAGGGTCTTTCACATATATTATTAATTATAATTTGATTCACACAACATCGTGCAAGGAGGTATTATTATCCACATTCTAAAGATAAAGAAATTGAGGCTAAGAAACTGGGCTAAAGGTTAAGCCTACCCTGGGACCTACAGTTTTTGAGCAGTGTAGCCAGGACCCCAGCCTAGGCCTTCTGACTTCACATTTCTTCAGAATGTGTCCCCAAGACTTTGGCAGTAAATATTTAGATGCATTTAGGTTAGGTAGTAAAAATTTAAGGAAAACTGGTTTAGATGCATGCAAATATTTGGTTTTGTTATGTAAATCTACCTAAAACCGAATAATTATAATTCCCTAGCTCAGCCAAACCTATCTCCTAATAGATTGTAGTGCCTTGAGGTAACCTGTTTTTTGGCACTTTTATAATTGTGAACAATTAATGCTCATGTGAATGTTAGATGGATGGATGAGACCTTTTTTTTTCATCCCTAAAAACAGGAATGGTTATTTGACTTAATTGCTGATAAAAAAAATGTTGCATTATATTTACATTTTAACAAGGTATTTAGGTTCTGTCTGCAAGCCTATTTTATTTTCTTGACTAGTGATAGTTCTCTATTTTGGTATCAGAGATCTCTCCTTGTCCGTATCTTGCCTCTTTATTTAGAAACTCAATGCCAAAGTATGGCTACCGTTGTACTGGCTGCTTTGCTTATATGTAAGATGGTGCAGTGCCTCAGTTTTGTAACTGTAGTACTATATAAATGTTTAAATTGATTAAATGACCTAAAAGAAGCAGGCAGGAACTAATGTCGTGCTTTTATAACTAAATTAGGGGCTGTCTAAAGTATGCCAACACTTAATTTTTTTTTCATCCCTTTTTTGTTGTTTATATTTTCATCTTTTATATTTTTATTTACATAGGTGATGGGTCAGGTGTTGTTTGCTTAGGTTATATTAAAATTCTATTTTTTAAATGGTTGGCCACTTTGGATCATTACCTTATAATTTGTGTTATATTTTAAGAGATCATAAATATAGCTCAGAACTTCTCTGGAATTATCTACCCTTGATCATAGAGGCTCTCAATCATACAGATCAGGGGTACAGTTCTTCAGGGTCTGTTAAGAAAAATAGTTGTTCTTTGAAGTATCCCAGACTTTTTTTTTTAAACAACAGATTTAGCACTTTTTTTCTTCTTTCCTTCTAGCACATTATATTTTTCTTAGTATTTTTTTTAGTGTTTGGCTTTTTCGTTGTCTTTCCCTCCATCGAGTTTCAAAGAATCTTATTTCATTTCAGACGTATTTAGTAAGTAGAGTTTTTTCTGTGGGTTATTGTTCCTTGCAGGAAAAGGTGATGCCAAATCAAGTAAAAAGAGTTGTATGCCTTTGTCACGTAGGCTTTTGCTGAGGGAGACTAGTGTATGTGTCTATGAGCAAGGGAGGGAGAGAGAAAGGAGACTCTGTGTCTTTAGGAGAGTTTTACAAGAAGCACCCTGGGGCCTTAGATTCTCACTGCTATTCATCAGATACATAAAGAATTGGCCTTGGTGATCTCAAGAGTTCTCTCTGGATTAGAAATTTTTTGATTCAATGAACTGAGATAGAAAGATGTGATCATTTATTTGGGGACCCAGGAGTAGATGATGAGGCCTTGGTTGATTCCAGGCCAAGGTCAACATTCAGCCCTACTGGAGAATAGTACAGGCACTAGGAGAACCTGGTACCAGGTTATGTTAATGTTCTGGACCAAGATTCAGAAGACCTGGGGTCACATCCTGCCTCTGTCCCTTTATCATTTACAGAACACTTTAATATGTATTATTTTGCTCCTGGTACATGCCCTTAAGATTTGGGAAGGTATTTGAATCAGTTTGTAAACAATATAGGACAGTATATATATAACAAGTGCCGGGCTTCCCTGGTGGCACAGTGGTTAAGAATCTGCCTGCCAATGCAGGGGACACGGATTCGAGCCCTGGTCCGGGAAGATCCCACATGCTGCGGAGCAACTAAGCCCGTGTGCCACAACTACTGAGCCTGTGTTCTAGAGCCCGTGAGCCACAACTACTGAGCCCCTGTGCCACAACTACTGAAGCCCGCGTGCCTAGAGCCCGTGCTCCACAACAAGAGAAGCCACCGCAATGAGAAGCCCGCACACCGCAACGAAGAGTAGGCCCCGCTCGCCGCAACTAGAGAAAGCCCGCGTGCCCGCGTGCAGCAACGAAGACCCAACGCAGCCAAAAATAAATAAATTAAAACAAACAAACAAACAAACGAAAACAAGTGCCAGATTATGTGGTAGACTCGAAAAGCTGCAGTTAAGATGTGAGTGTAAGCCCATAGTTAGTATGGGCTTGGAGTAGTTCTAAGTGGAAGAGGGAGGACTAGAGTTGGGCTTTGAAAGAGCGTAGGATTTGAGTGGATGGGGTGAAAAGATTCTCGGTAGGAAGACATACCAGTTAGAAGGAATCTAGCATGTTCCGGGTATGGTAAGATGACCGTCTTGTCTTGAACAAAGGGAGGCCTATGTAGTGGGGTTGGGGTGGCCATAGCAGTCAGGGAACCTAAGGATTAACATAACACGAGTTTCTAGAGACTCCTGCTTTTCTCATCTCACTTTTGGGTCTTTTGACTACACAACTGGCATGTTTTGTTGTTTTGTTCAGTCAGGGGGACGATTCTTTCATTCTTCCACCGTTTTTAGTGACTTTAACTTCTTCACTTCTCTTTGCCGTAGATCACCGCTGAGCATTTAACAAGAGATCCTACTCAGCGCTTCCTGAATGGAGGTGAGATGAAGGTAGAACAACTATTTCAAGAATTTGGCAACAGAAGATCTGATACTTTTCAGTCAGATGGCATCAACGACTCTGAAAAATGCTCTCCTACAGTTTCTCAGGGTAAAAGTTCAGATAGTTTGAATACAGCAAAATCTAGCAGTTCATCCAAAGCATCCAAAGTGTTGCCTCTGACTCCAGAACAAGCACTGAAGCAATATAAACACCACCTCACTGCTTATGAGAAGCTGGAAATCATCAATTATCCAGAAATTTACTTTGTGGGTCCAAATGCCAAAAAAAGACATGGAGTTATCGGTGGTCCCAATAATGGGGGTTATGATGATGCAGATGGGGCCTATATTCACGTGCCTCGAGACCATCTAGCTTATCGATATGAGGTGCTGAAAATTATTGGCAAGGGCAGTTTTGGGCAGGTAGCCCGGGTCTATGATCACAAACTTCGACAGTACGTGGCCCTGAAGATGGTACGCAATGAAAAGCGCTTCCATCGCCAAGCAGCCGAGGAGATCCGGATTTTGGAGCATCTTAAAAAGCAGGATAAAACTGGTAGCATGAACGTTATTCATATGCTGGAAAGTTTCACGTTCCGGAACCATGTTTGCATGGCCTTTGAGTTGCTGAGCATAGACCTTTATGAGCTCATTAAAAAAAACAAGTTCCAGGGTTTTAGCATCCAGTTGGTTCGCAAGTTTGCTCAATCCATCTTGCAATCCTTGGATGCTCTCCACAAAAACAAGATCATTCACTGTGACCTGAAGCCAGAAAACATTCTCCTGAAACACCATGGGCGCAGTGCGACTAAGGTCATTGACTTTGGGTCCAGCTGTTTTGAGTACCAGAAGCTTTACACATATATCCAGTCTCGGTTCTACAGAGCTCCAGAGATCATCTTAGGAAACCGCTACAGCACGCCCATTGACATATGGAGTTTTGGCTGCATCCTTGCAGAACTTTTAACAGGACAGCCTCTCTTCCCTGGAGAGGATGAAGGAGACCAGCTGGCCTGTATGATGGAGCTTCTAGGGATGCCACCACCAAAACTCCTGGAGCAATCCAAACGTGCCAAGTACTTTATTAACTCCAAGGGCCTACCTCGCTACTGTTCTGTGACCACTCAGGCAGATGGGAGGGTTGTGCTTGTGGGAGGTCGTTCACGGAGGGGTAAGAAGCGGGGTCCCCCAGGCAGCAAAGACTGGGGGACAGCACTGAAGGGGTGTGATGATTACTTATTCGTAGAGTTTTTGAAAAGGTGTCTTCACTGGGACCCCTCTGCCCGCCTGACCCCAGCTCAAGCACTAAGACACCCTTGGATTAGCAAGTCTGTGCCCAGACCTCTCACCATTGAAAAGGTGTCAGGCAAAAGGGTAGTAAATCCTGCAAATGCTTTCCAGGGCCTGGGTTCCAAGCTGCCTCCAGTTGTAGGAATAGCCAATAAGCTTAAAGCTAACTTAATGTCAGAAACCAGTGGTGGTATACCTCTGTGCAGTGTATTGCCAAAACTGATTAGCTAATGGACAGCTGGTGTGCTCAGAGACGATATGTAGTTATTTTTAATTATCTTGCAAACCTGAAAATGGAAAAAAAAACCCAAGCCCATTCATGGATACGTTTTTGGTAGACTAGATATCTTTTTTTAACAAGGCAAAGCATTTTTATATGACTGCAAAAGAACTCTTGAAGGGCTAATTACCTAACCAGCTTGTATTGGCCATCCTGGGATACATAGTAAAAGGCTTTTTATAGGTCAGTGCATCTTTTGTTATTATTGTCAGGTGTGCATCAACCTGTGTATTATGCTGTTGGTTTAAATCCCTTTCTCTCAAGGTAAACGATATACCAGAAAGTATATCCTGAACATTCACTTCTGGTCTCCCTCGGCATCTGTTCTAGAGGGTTAATTTGGGACATGGCCGTAGTTATAGATGAGACTCAAAGCTAGATCTCTCGCGCCAGCAGCCTGTCCTGTGGGCTCATGCTAGGTGAAAGGGCTCACAGCAGAGTACAGGGTGGGGGAAGCTCCGGGAAGCTGTGGGTCCCCTAGAAAAGTCTCGTCACTGCTTCCAAGTGGCTCATTTCTCTGCCCTTCAATTCTGTGATGCATGGTGTTTTTATTGTATGTTGTCGTTATTATTTTTATTTATTATTATTTTGCCACTGGTTTGTTTCCTGGGCTCTCAAAGCATTTTACAGACATCTTACCACTTCACAAAGTACTGGTTTTAAAACAAGTCATATGCATCCCTCCTCCCATCTCCAAGGAAGATAAAGAAGTTCTTGGCCCCAAATGACCCAGAACGTTAAAGGTAGAATCAGCCTGCAAACTGCAGTTCTGCATTTCCATGGACTCTTTCCTTATAAAAGTGATTGCTATCACATAACCCTAACTACAGCCTCATTGCTTTCGCTCCTCTTTCCAGCTATCTGCCACCTTAATGTGCCACAATTTTCTCACTTTCAGTTTAAACCGAAGACTATTCCCTAGACTGGGAGTGAGCTTCAGATATAAGAAGAAAATCCAGAAACTGGTGGTAATCCATTTCATTTTTTCTTCACTTCAACGTCCTTTCTTTTTCTCTGCTAAGATTTAAACAGTGAGGGCTGGTAATAAAACTAATTGCTGGCCAGATGCCTTATTCAGAAGGATGGTGAAAGGGACGGTAACTAACTCACTGCTGCAGTTTTGTTTTTTTCCGCCTGCCGTGCCTCTGCTTCCACCCTCCTCCAAAACAAGAGTCCACCTGAACTCTGTCCTGACAGTGTGTTCTTCAGAGTAGACCTTGCTTTCTCCAACACTGTTCTCAGGACTATCCAGTTCCATTTTTATGATAGAATTTAGTCTCTACAGATTCCATAAGGTCGGAACGAGGCTGTTTCTGTTGGGCAGCACAGTCACAAAAAGAAGGAAAATGCCATGGGCCTGTTACTTAAGGAACTTTTGCCTTAACCAAAAGTATTCCTCACAGCACAGGCTGTGAGAACAAATGTCCAGAGCATGGCCCCAGCCTCTCAGGCACAAGGACCACAGGGCAGAGAAGGGTTCAGACTGTGACCTCAGCCTCTTACAAAGGGGGATGTCCTGGTACTTCTGGGGCCTGAGCAAGTGGACTATTTAAAACCTTAATTATTTCCCCTACCCCTAGTTTACAGAAGGCGATGGAATATGCAACTCCTTTCAGCCCCCTAACTCCTGCTGAATGCTCTAACTTACAGAGAAGTTGTGTAAGACTCCTGCATTATCTAGGCAGAGCATATGGTGAGGTGGTTTTTCCAGTCATTATCTGTGTGGGAGACCTGCTCTCTTAAGCAAACTGTGTTGAAAGGACTGCAACCCCAGACACATCTGCCACGTGCTGGATTTCGATGTCTGTGTTGTCAGTGAGATGTCTCCTTGGTCAGCCAGCATTGGTGTGTGACTTGGGAGAGAAGGGAGCCTGTGGCTGAGGTTGGCGTGTGGTCTGTTTTTGTGTAGTGAATGGACCATGAGGTTACAGAACCTGGGCCAAGCGACAGGATATAGACAACCCATGACACTGTACAAATTCTAGAAAGCTCTGGGAGGGTGAATGGATGTGTTTATGCCTAAATTTGGCAACCTAGAGGGTGACGCAGAGCAGAGTCATTCAAGTTGGCATGACTGTCTTCTGCGGGCCGGTTCAAGTTTGGGGAGAGTGGGCTGCTCTAAAACATGGCGGTTGTGCCAGATGGATTTGAGGAGGTTTATGAGTGTGTTTCAAGTTTAGGGACAATTGTAGTTTTTAGAAGCTGTCACCCTTTTTCCAGCCACTGTCAGATTTTTGCTTGGATCCCTGCCCAGCCATAGCACTGAATGACCAAATTGGATCAGAGTTAGTACAGAGATTCAGGCTGTGTCTTACAGTTGCTGGATTGTTCTTTAGCCATTTTTGTGATTTTAATTAAACAGGTCAAGTTGGTTGACTTTTTTTTTTTTTAATATTTATTTATTTATTTGGTTGCACAGGGTCTTAGTTGTGGCAGGCGGGCTCCCTAGTTGCAGCTTGCAGGCTCCTTAGTTGCGGCTCACCGGATCCTTAGTTGCAGCGTGTGGGCTCCTTAGTTGCGGCAGGCGGGCTCCTTAGTTTCAGCCTGCAGGCTTCTTAGTTGTGGCTCGCTGGTTCCTTAGTTGCAGCACGTGGGCTCCTTAGTTGTGGCATGCGAATTCTTAGTTGCAGCATGCATGTGGGATCTAGTTCCCTGATCAGGGCTCGAACCTGGGCCCCCTGCATTGGGAGCGCGGGGTCTTAACCACTGTGCCACCAGGGAAGTCCCGCCTTCTTTTATTGATTTTTTTTTGTTTTTTTTTTTTTACAGTGTGGAGTTGGAGAGAAGAAAGGTACTCCAAGGTTTGTTCCTGGGTGTGGGTTTGGGGGGCTTGGAACTACATTTGTTGAATCACAGTAAATCAAGTAGTATGCAACATCATGAACGAGGAACACTCTGTATTGCTATTTGGAAACTAGATACAAGGCTCCCAATCTCAAAATCAATGCAACTTTCTCCAAGGGTCAGCTATTCAGAAAATCTTGGCTTCAATAGAAGGTCTAAGGTATATGGACATTCAGAAGGATCTGACCAGTCTTCCAGACAGAAACATTTCCACTGTTGTGACAAAGTGATGAGGGCAGTTTGGCTGGGTTGTGTTGTTCCCTGAAGTGTGTGGGTGGAGTGGCTTTTGTAGTTAGAGGGCAGGGACCGGCTGATTCACCTTTGCAACCCCCTCCCTCGGGAGCAGCAGCCACCACCTTCCCCACCCTTCACCACCACCACCATCACTCCCTCCTCATCTCACTTGGTTCCTCTGAATCTGGATCCCATGATCGTGTCTCATTGGCATCCTCAATTCTCCTTCCTCCTTGCCCTTCTCACTGAACTAGCCTCATAATCCCTCAACATGGACCAATTATACATCTGGATTCTCACCTGCATTGTCCACTTTTTGGGGAAAGAATTGTTCAGTTGTGAAAATGGGTACCCCACAAAATACCAGGCAATGAACCTGCAGCATTATCTCATTTGCTACCTCTGCAGGACGGGAATTATTATTATCCCCATTAACCAGATAAGAAAACTGAGGCTTGGTTAGTTCTTTTTTCGATGGCACATTTGAGGAGCATCTTGGGGAGATAGAATTATTTATGCCTTACTTATTTGTCAGCTAAGAATAGTTGCTGCTATTTTAATTTTATAATGTCAGTGTCTTTTTGACGCCCCACCCATCTTGATTAAATTATCACTTTATTTGGTCAAGATTTTTTGGAGCCAATGAGAAGGATGACAGTAGAAACCAAAAGTGTTTGTTTTCCTTAAATCTCTGAAGGTGACAAAATCTGGAAGAGGAAATGAGGGTGAAGTCCCAAGTTTCTGATTGAACTCTAGGAATGAGGTGGCAGGTTTCTTTATATCATCTATTATTATCATTGTCACGAGAATATAAAGGTCATTGAATCTTACTGTATGAGTTAGTTTTATCTTTAACCACTCAGCTCCAAGAGAATGCCAGAAACTGTCTGCTAATTCTCTTCCATGTGTCTTCTCCGTATCTTACTTCTGGAGATGACGATTAGGGTTTTTAAAGATACACTGTTTCTAAGTTGAGAAATGGGAGAAACCGTGTTCGGATGTATTCCTTCACTGATCTGTGAGCACTGCCTTCCCAAAGCCTTGCCAACTACCACATGGCTTGTCAGCAGTCCTTTGGGTGTTTCCCAAAGTTCACTCCAATTCAGTAAGAGTGAGCAGTGAGGTGTAGCACACGACGGGGGCTTAGCAGGGAATGCAGAGATGGGTGGGGGATACGGTCCCAGCTCTTCCTGACCCAAACTTGCTGTGACTGACTTTTAGCCAGTCCACTTAAGTGTCTTCACTAGCAGGCAGTGGACTTCTCTTGCTACTCGGAGTGGCCTGTGGGCCAGACCAGCAATATCAGCGTCTCCTGGAAGTACAGAGTGCCGGCCCCACCCTAGACCTTATCAGTCAGAATCTGCACGTTAACAAGATTCCCAGGGGGTTCACATGCACATCAAAGTTTGAGAACTGGATTCTGAAATACACACTAGCAACCGTCATTCTCCCCTTGCCCCAGGAACGAATAAAATAGTGAGGAGACTTGGGTTTGATGCCTGACTCCGAATATATTTCATCTCTGACTTGGGCAAGCTGCTTCCTCTGGAGCATCACAACATTGAGGTGATTCTCCTGATTAAGGAGAATGGAGCTTAAACGCCCAACACCCACACAACTCTAACCCGACTTTTCTAACGGTAAAATGAGAAACAAAAGCCAGGCCGCAAAGAGTGGAGCGGGGTCACTGTTTTTCACTTTATTTTAATTTATAGGAAAATTTAAATACAATTCTAGGTGGAACTTTTAAACGCTTTTAAAAAAAATTATTTGAAAAAAAAAGCATTTAATTCAGATCCATTTGGCTTTCCTTGCAACCTCGCCAAGCTCTTTCCATTCCAAACTGCCATCCAGGGAGGGACTCTTCTCACCCCTTATATTGATTTTTAAATTCACGAAATCAACCGAGTTTCCAAATTGTTGTTGACACAGTACAGAGCTGGGTAGGAATGTTTGTTTTATTTCATTCCTAAGATCATGTTTTTCTTTCAACATGGAAAATTGGCTAATCCGGCTAATACCTGCTTATTTTATTAGACTCCATCCCACTTTCTACCCTCACAGTGACTGATCTGTTTATCATGTGCTGTCACGATTTCTCCTTGTATTAGAGTGCAAGCTTCAGACGGGCATTCCCATTCATCACGAAGCTCTGAGTTAATCGGTTGTGATGCTACCGAGCATGTGCAGATGATGGGGGTTCGTTTCCCTCCGTGTACCAGGAGTGTGCTCACCTCTTGTCTTCTTTCAAGTTGACCTACGTAGTCAATCTCCGATCTCTTCTTTTTGAGAGAGAGGGTAATTGGAGAAGGGTTATGTGAGGCCACCTTCTTCTGGTCCGGTATTTGATACTGATAATAATGAAAAGGAAAATGCGGGCTTCCCTGGTGGCGCAGTGGTTGAGAATCTGCCTGCCAATGCAGGGGACGCGGGTTCGAGCCCTGGTCTGGGAAGATCCCACATGCCACGGAGCAACTCGGCCCGTGAGCCACAATTACTGAGCCTGCGCGTCTGGAGCCTGTGCTCGGCAACGAGAGGCCGCGATAGTGAGAGGCCCGCGCACCGCGATGAAGAGTGGTCCCCGCTTGCCACAACTAGAGAAAGCCCTCGCACAGAAACGAAGACCCAACACAGCCATACCATACATACATACATACATAAATAAAAAGAATGTAAGCAGACAAGAATAGCATTAAAAAATAAAAAATAATTTAAAAAAAAAAAAAAAAAAAGCTTCTGTTAAAAAAAAAAAAAAAAAAAAAAAAAAAAAAGGAAAATGCAACCGTAACCTAACTATGATATTAAAGAGTCTGCTTCTGTCTCCCAGGGGCTCTGTGAAGAAGGAAAGAGTCTAACCTGCATCTCCTTTCCCAGATGAAATTAATTTATGACCATAGTAGTATACTTTATTCCTAGGTGTTTTAAGGTGCGGATTGGGACAGACAGGTTAGCTGGCTGATGTCATTATATTTTAGTTTTCATGACACTGAATCTGTTAAGAACGGGGTTTCTTGCGTGATCAAAAAACTGAACAAAAGATTAAACAAAAATTTCAACTGTGAAACAGTTGGGATCTGTAGCAGCTAGTCATGTTGAAACTTTCTGTTTTGCTTAATTCCTAACTAGGCCTAATTAAAGTTAAATGCGAAATTTTAGGTAGCAGCCGATAAATTGTTCTGGGCTTTCCTAACAGAATACTCCTACTACTTTAGCGAATCATGGAAAACTCTTTCTCATTTACTTTTGACTATTTCTCTTTCATCTATTATTCAATGTCATGAACACGGAAGTTGGAAGAGTGACAATGATTGTTCCAGACTGCGTCTGTATGCTTTTTCTCTTTTGAGAATTAAGGATAAGAGCTTATCCTTTGAACCAGGTAGAATTGCTGGAACATGCTCTCCTCTGTCTCTTCAGTCTGGCCGGAGGTGACCAGTCTGTAGAGCCCTATAACTTAATATGCACAGAGCAACTGCAGGCATCCACAACGTGAGCAACCTGGAGTCTTCCAAACAAGGAGAGAGACGAGGCCAGGGATCAGCAAATCAAGGAAGAGTTGTCCTCTGCCAGGAATCAGCCTCTCAGTTTTTAATAATATTTTTAATATCCTCTTTTCAACATGACATGTCCCGCTTTCACCTTCAAACTGTGCTTCCTAAAGCCCAAGATTTTAAAAGAATTTACTTCCAAACCTGGCCTTCAACCAGAATGTGATTAGGGGTAATCCTTTCCAAGTGCCTGTCAAATTATGCCTGCTAATTTCAGTGAGAAAAGTTTTTAAGTGAACCCAACCATGTAAGGACTAAAAGCTCTCTGGTCCCTGAGAGCCATAGCCCCTGAGATAAGCCAGAGCTACAAATATATCGTCTAGACTTTGAAAGAAAGAATATGATTCTTAATATAGCTCACCAACCACTAAGTCAAGCCCAAGCTCTCATAATTTTTTCTATAACAGGAGAAGCCTGCCTGACAGTTGACTCAAAAGATTCTCACCTCTTCTGCTACCACAGAAATAAACTAAAAAGAAAGGACTCCCCTAAATCAGGCCAGATGGTGACCTGTGGCTATTTCAGCTCAGGATGTCAGCCTCTAAAGCATCAGGTTTGAATCATTTGGGATCATGGGATTCTATCATTGTTCACTTGAATCTGCTGACACACTTCCTCTGGAAAGCGCAGTTTGGCATGGATGAGTCAGTGGTTTTTTTAATTTTATTTTATTTTAGGTTGTTTGTTTTTTAAAAAATAAAAATTGCTTTGAGAATTTTTCAGCATCTCATAACTGTTTCAAAACCAAGGCTGACAACTTTCCCAGCAGGCCCTGAGTGCTATACTCTGAAATGTTCCCAGTGTGGTAGGCAAGTTATCAATCACTGAATTTTTAGGGCTGTGCTGCAGGTACTGCCTCTCTTAACTTGACGACAGTGATAGAGAAAGAAAATGCTCAAAAAAGAAAATATTGGGATGAGAAAAGAAGTGGAATGAGAAACAGCCTTGTAGAGATTCATCCTATAATATCCTTTTAGTTCCCCAGAGCATCTGTCCATAAGCTCTGGCATTGTTGTAAAGAAGGGAGATTGGGAAACAGGCGCGGTACTCAGGGATGGCCTGCTTCCCAGAGCCCTAACAATCAGCTCTCCCATCAGGAGAGAGTTATCACATTTACTCTCCTGGGGCCTAAGCTTAGTTTAAGGATGAGGTCTGGCAAGCAGTTTAAGGAATGCAGCTTATTTGGGAAGTTTCCGGGGTTTTTGTCTGTGGGTAATGTTAAGCTTAAGGGAACTGAGCAAATGGAAAGGGAAAGAATGTTCTTAGGGGCCCTCAGGCACCTTAGCTGCTGCCTGCTTCTGGTTGGCCCTGAGCCCTTCCTGCCCTGGCAACAGGAGCTAAGTGGACACGGAAGAGCTGCCTTCTGCCACCCTTGAATTGTCCCTTGGATTCTTGAATGGGCTTCCTGCCTTATGAGAGCAGGGCCTAAAGCTAGAAAAGGACCTTCCCATAACTCACATGAAGCTGCTGCATGTTAGAAAAACTAACTTCGGCTGGAGAAACTACAGGCCAGGGGGAAGTTAAAAGAACATAGCTGTTCAGATTTCCCCATGATCTAGTACACCCCAAGCCAGGACACTCCTATGGTTTTTTGTTCCATTTAAGGCAAAAGCTCATCAGAGCTTGGAAAAGGCAGTGAAATGGCAATGAGAGCTCAAGGTGTGTTGTCCTTTGCTTTTCAATGTCCGCGAAGGCATCAGTCCAGAGGCACATGAAGTGACAGCGGCTCGACTGTGCCAATGCCGAGGGCTGATCTTGACCTTTCTGTAGCATGCGTTTGGGTGCAATGCGCCCTGCTTGTTTACAGAGGCTGCTCAGCCCTGCCTTTGCAAGTGGCTGCTGACAGCTTCTGACGGCAAGCAGACTCAGGACACCCAATCCGAACCACCGCGGAGAATTCTTTATCATCCCTGGGGTGGAGCCCTGGCCCAAACTAAACTCACCTCTGCCTTTCTGAAGCCCGTCCATACAGGCCTTTATTGGTGCATTTATTCTTTTGACGGTGACTTATTGAGCAACTGCTGTGTGTGAGAAAAAGAGCCCTCCAGTGGCACTTGTCAGGCACGGAGCGCGCCAGCAGCAACGTAGACTGTTCAGAATTTTAAAAAGCCAGGCCAGTGGAGTTAGAGAAAATGCCAAGTTATCTACAGTCCGTTCTGGTTTTAAAATTTGAATAAATCTGCAAGTGAATGGGGTGGGAAGGGGAGAGAGTTTCAGAAGAGAATGTTCTGAGTCTGCCGAGAGTTGGAGTCTTGTGTTCGGAGCTGCAGGCGGAGGAGAAAAGATGGTGTAGAGACACGCTATCCCCTTGCTGCGTGGCTCTCACTTCCCTCTGTTTCTGACCTTGAAGGTGAGACGGGGTCACCCTCGGGGTTTCTCCGACATGATTTCAGGTCAGGGGTGTGAGTCTTGCTGTTCCCTCCTCAAACATCCATTCTATTTCTAAGTTGCCATCCACAGCAACCCCGGCAGAGGAGGAAACGGCAGGCACCAGGCTTCCCGACCTCTCTTGCCTCTCTCTCCTTTATTTCCCTCGACAATGAGCTGGCTTGCGTTGCTGTTTTCTCTGGCTGCTAAATCAACATTCTTTACTTCTGTCCCATCATCAAACCCCGTCTGAGCCCAAGACTGAGGTGAATACATGGAATGGAGTCAGGAACTTCATCCCTGAGATCCTCTCCTACAGTTTTCGAGCAGCTGTCCCACACTGTCCTGGTGCCAGCGCCCTCTCAGTAAACCCTCTTCATCCAGGAGTCCCTTTCCTCTCCCTGAAACCCAGAGTCACTCCCTGCTTTAAAATGTCAGAGCGATTTCCAGGCAAAGCAGCATGAGTGAGAGGGAGAAGTCTCCAGACCTCTCTAGGAGACCACAGGTGCTTCCCCTTGATCCTGCTAAAATAAGGGTCCAGGGTTTCCGCGGTGGATCTTCCTGCAGGGACAACTGTTTCCCAACTGCTGTGTCACACCCGACACCCCTACTACCTCAACCTGGCAGCTGCATGTCAAAGAGAGAGTAATCCCTCCGTTCTTGATTTATTCCCAGCCTTAAATTCTACTACATCCAGAGGAGAGAGGTGCAACTTTAGCTGGGAAAGCCTGGGTGGGGCCGAGGCTGAGAGCTCCTCAACCGCAGAGTCACAGTTTGTAAAGTCAGAAGCTGGAGCCCGGGGCTCTGGGAGTGTCCTCTCCCTGCCCCCAGCTGTGTGTTCTGCAGGGGCTCCCCCCGTGGGCACCAGGTGCCCCCTACCACCTTCTCTTCATTCTTTCAGTAAATGAATGTGCCAGGCAGTGCGCTGGGCGATTCACACGTGATGAAGACATTTGTCCTTGCTCTCAAATTCAGTGGAAAGTTAGACTCTGGTGAAGAACTGACATACAATGGGATACATATGATGATAGACGCAGACTAGATGCCCTGTGGAGTCTCCTCCTGCCCATCCCCCCCGCCAAAAGAAGAAGGGTAGGGGTGGAGGTCAGCAAAGGGTTTTTGTGGTGACTGCCCCGTCCATCACTAGCCATGGCCATTTCCCCCACTGACCACCCACTATCTACAAGGCCTCCTGCCTCAGTGATCATGGGTGAATGGTGCCCAGGCTCTTCGAAACGGAAAATGTGGGAGGCCGAGGCCCAAACTGGAGAGAGCAAATACCCATGTCCCTTTGGTTAGCAGCAGAGCCAAGGTTTGGAGCCAGACTCTCCACTGCTGCTATCAAAACACCATGCCCCATTCAACACCCGGCCTCCATGCACTGTTTACACTGGACTCGCAGCAACCCTCCTTCCCCAGTCCCCATCCAACTCCCCAGAGGTGCCAAAGTGGGGGAGGGGTTATTTTTACCGACAGGGTTGGGAAAGGGGCAAAGGCTGAGGCTGGGGCAGTTCAGTGGCGCCAGCTGAGGCTTAAATACAATGAAAAAGCCCCACCCTGCCAGCTCTGCCTGAAGAGAACCCAGCAGGAAATAAATAGCGCTGTGTGCCCTGCCTGGAGGGCTGGCCTGCATATGTCTGCCTGGACGAAAGCCAGTCACATGAGCTGAAGCTGGTTAAAAAGAGCTCCGGTAATCTCCCGGCTCAAGTGTCTCCTCTGGCATGGGGAGCTCTGTGGGCAAGGGTGCCAGCTCTTCTTCACGGGGCCTGGGTGGAAAGGGAGGAGCAGGGGGAAGGGGCAGTTCGGGCCAGGGAGAGAGCCAGCCAGTGGGCCTTGACTCCAGGCAAAACCATCAGTCCGCAGGTCCTGGCACTGGGACAGGGTGATAAGTCTGGTGAGGGCTGTGTGGATGGAGAAGTCGAAGGGAGAAACGCTTGGCAAAAGTTCCCTGATCAAGTCTTAATATGGCCAAAGCCGCTGTTGCCAGCATACCCCTTGCCCCCTGACATGTGTGCGCACACCGCCCCACCCACTGTATAACTTTTCTCTCCTGTAGCTTTGTCCTCCTGCATGCATTCCTGCCCCACCTGCAACCCCCCCCCCCCAGCTCAGAATGTCAGCATCCGTCTCCCTTCAGCAGTGCACCTGACCCTGCTCCCTTCTCCCGCCCACCGGCTCCTGTGACACAGGCCAGTGGCTGCTTCTCTCCAGGCCTCAGTTTCCCTCCAGGCTGCATGTTTCAGATCTGGTCCTCAGGGCTCTCCAGGCAAACTAGGGCAGCACACAGAGAGGCTCCCGAGAGAAGAGTTTTTACTCTGGAACTGATCTTTTACTGAAGTCCCTGAACTAGGTGAAATGATTCAGCAAGCGCAGGACCTTCTTGTTCAGATCTGAGTTCCCTGAGATGTCGGGGAACCTTGAGCCAAGAGACTCATTTGCTCAGATCCTCCTGGTGAGCAAACACCTTGTGCAGAATGGCTGGAAGCGTGCAGCCCCGTCGCAGTGGGGTGGCTGGATAGCAGCCTGGGGATCGCAAGGAGACAAAACTTGTTCTCTGCAGGACCACATGGTGCTGCGGAATGGGGAGGCCAAGGGAACGGCTTGACCTCGAGAGCATGAATAGGGTGATGGCCTGGGGGTGGGCAGGCGGGGCTCACTCAGCAGCTCTGGAGATTCTTACTGACTAGATGGTTGATTGTTCAAGGGGAAAATCGGGACCTCACCCCCCCAAAAAAACCCACTCCCAGTTAGCAAATCTAACTGGTCCAGAAAAACACTGACCATATAGGGAGGCAACAGGATCATTTGTGATTTCAAGAACAATTCTGGAACTCCAAACTCCGTAGAGATGCCTCCTAAGGTTGGGGCCAGATGCCCGCATTCTCTGGCTGGAAAATTTATGAAATCAGTGGGGGATTGGGACATATGCAGAAACATCTAAGTTCTTGTAATTAATACATTTGCTTCTGAGCCCACTTCAGGCGCCAATGTAGAACAGGCATCTGGAGAAGCCTGATAGGCACCAAGCTACACATGAGGATGAAAAAGTTTCCTATGGATACTGGGTCCAGTCCCCACTCAAAAACGGAGGAATTGGGGAGAGTCTGATGAAGAGGCCACTTACAAAATGTGGACGAGTTTATAGGAAACTCTTAAGGGACAGTGAAGCACACAAGGCATAGCCTCACGGCCAAGAGAACCTTAGAGAACATGGCTGTGGATGAGGCTGCAGGAGAGGCCCCTCTACAGGAGGCCCTTAGTAGAGGAGGGTGGCCCTGCCAACCTCTGGCCAGCAAGGAGGAACCAAGGGGACAAATATGCTGCCGTCTCCTCTCACTCCTGTGCCTCCGTTGACCAAACCTAACCAAAGCCAAAGGACGAGAGAGTCTGACTGGTGCAGTCCCAAAAGGCCAACTCTCTGGGGCACAGAGCACAGTGGAGAAGGCTGGGGAGTGGATCCAGAGGGGCAGAGTAGGTACAACAGTCTCCATGATCCTAAGCAGGCAATTTCATCAGCATCAATAAACATTTTTGGAGCATAGAACATGCACCAGCACTGTGCCACCCACTGGGGGTAAAACTTCAAGAACCTGGGACTCCTGGGGAGGCAGGAGCAGGAGTGTTCAGGGAAGCCTTCTTGGAGGAAGTGGGAATGTGAGATGGAGCTCGGAAGAGAGGTGAGACAAGGGCTGGGAGTTCTTTCCTTCTGGGAGCAGAATGCCACTTTGCAACTGGATCCGTCCCAAGGTCAAGTTTCAGATCTTCCATCCCTGAGATTTTACATCCTAGCCATGGCCAAAGACGCCCACCTGCCCGGGGCTGTTTTAGTCCACACGTTACTTCTCATCTCCCCTGGGAAGGATCAATTTGCCGAACTGTTTATTTTCCCCCTGGGGTTTCTGAGGACAGGTTTCTCCACTTCCAAGAGTGATGTCCTAATTCATCAAGCAATTCATCAATAAAAATTCACTTGGACTTCCCTGGTGGCGCAGTGGTTAAGAATCCACCTGCCAGGGCTTCCCTGGTGGCGCAGTGGTTGAGAAACTGCCTGCCAATGCAGGGGACACGGGTTCGAGCCCTGGTCTGGGAAGATCCCACATGCCGCGGAGCAACTAGACCCGTGAGCCACAACTACTGAGCCTGCGCGCCTGGAGCCTGTGCTCCGCAACAAGAGAGGCCGCGACAGTGGGAGGCCTGCGCACCGCAATGAAGAGTGGCCCCCACTCGCCACAACTAGAGAAAGCCCTCGCACAGAAACGAAGACCCAACACAGACAAAAAATAATAAATAAATAAATTAATTAATTAATTAATTAAAAAAAAAAAAAAAAAGAATCCACCTGCCAACGCAGGGGACATGGGTTCGATCCCTGGTCCGGGAAGATCCCACATGCCACGGAGCAACTAAGCCCGTGCACCATAACCACTGAGCCCGCCGTGCTGCAACTGCTGAAGCCCACGCACCTAGAGCCTGTGCTCCGCAGCAAGAGAAGCCACTGCAATGAGAAGCCCACACACTGCAACAAAGAGTAGCCCCTGCTCGCCACAACTAGAGAAAGCCCGCACCCAGCAATGAAGACCCAATGCAGCCAAAAATAAATAAATAAAAATAAAATAAAATAATATTAGATGATCAGGAAAACTAAAGGGAAAAAAACACATTGTTTTTTAAAAAAAAAACTCACTGAACCCCATGCTGGAAGTACGGGTGAATAAAACACACTCCTTGTCCTCAGGAGGTCATATTTTACACAGAACAGAGACATGTAAAAAAATTATTAGAATATGTTTGACAGGAGGTTTCATGGAGGTATGATCCAAGTTCTAGGGAAGCACAGCAGAGAAAGTGACTAATTCCTGGAGGTGTTAAAAAAAGACTTCAGAGAGGTAATATTTGCACTGCAAGTCCATTAATGAGTAGAATTTGCTAGGCTGAGAAGGGAATTCCTGGCAGAGGACTTGAAGTGTGTTGAGACAGCAAGAGGTGAAAAGGGATGGTGAAAAACTCAGGATGGCTAGTGTATAAGATGGCAGGAATTGAATCTGGTGAAAAAGGTTTGGGCTGGTTTACAGGGACATTAGGAGTACAGTTAAGGATTTTGTCAGTTAGGCAGACAAATAAGGAACCAAAGGATGTTTTAATGTAGAGAAGTAATATGACGAGTTTTCTTTTTGGAAAGAAAGTAATTTTCTGGAAGGAAACAGTATTTGTTCAAATGCAGGTAATGGAATGTGAGCTAGGGGTCAGGTACCCCTGCTCCCACCCCACATCCTACCCCCCGCACCCTCCCCGACTCCTGCCATTTTTCTGTAGAGACCAATCTTTATTTGGTCTGCTGTTGCTGCTCTGACTTTGCAACAAATAAGCCAAATAAATCAGCTTGTTTCTTCTAGGACAATGTGGGATGAGAATACCCAAGAAGATATTTCCCCTTCTTTCAGATTCTATCCCATCCCCTAATTTGATGACCCAGGGAATGGGATGGAACCTTAACTGGAACAGCCAGCCTATGGGACTTAGGACCTGACAATCCTAGAATAACCAGCCAACCCCAGAGCTTTTCAGCCTCCCTGTGGTTCCTTCCAAACTTTGTGGCTATTCCTCCAGGTCTTAGCTGAAAAAACACCAAAAATAGGCCAGCTCTTTTCAATTTAATTAGCCATTCCTCTGAGGACACCAGATGGAATGAAGCAGAGACAGATGCATTGGGGGCAAGGAGGGGTGGGAGTCGATGTTAAATGGGGTTGTCTCATGAGCCCAAACTCACCTCCACAAAGGGTGCCTCTTAAAGCAAGGAGCCCAAGAGGCAGATGAAGAGGCTTCAGCCCTCGGGCTCACAGGCAGGGGTCTGTTGCTCTCAGGCCTGGTCTGCGAGGTGGCCAGAGGATGGAAGCCGGTACCTGGGTCTCCTGGGCAGGAGGAGGAAGCCGCCTCCCTCCACAGGGGCTAATGCACAGTTGGCCTGCCCCGAGGGGGTTCATCTGCCCTCACCTGGCTCCTGTCTCGGTGGCTGTAGGCAGCCCACACTGAGAGCCTTGTGACACAGCCAGGCGCGGTGCTGGAGTTTATTTCTGGAGCTCTTTAAGAGTGGGGGAAACACCCAGCTGTCTGGGACCAGATGATCCCTGCAGTGCCTTCCTTATCTAAGAGTGAGGTTTGATAAGTAAATGCAGGCAGCTCTGGGGCAAAGGAGAGCTAAAATGACCCTTAGAGCCTTAGGGGGTCTCACCCTTAGCAAGTAGTACCTTCTCAGCACTGCAGAGACCACCGATGTGGAGCAACTGCCCCCTCTGGTGGTGAGTACAGGGATAAAGTTACACTGCCCCCTCTGGTGGTGAGTGAAGGGATAAAGCCACTTCACCCTCTACCTTGGTATGCGCAGCCGCTTCTTCTGAGCTCCAAAAAAAAAAAAAAAAAAAGGATAACTGGAGAGTCCCTCTAGCTTCCTCTCTATCTCCTGATTGCAGTTATGGCTCCTAGCCAGGATCTTCTTTCAATTTTACAGATTGACATATTTAGTGGAAAAAACACTGGAGCTATGCTGTGACTAGCAGCCTGGTTCCAATGAGAACATGGAGTCACTTTTCCTTTTTGCTCCACGGAGGAAAAGAAACTACCTGTTTGTAACTTTAGTCAAGCCTAGCACTTTCCATATTTGTAACGTGGAGGTGATGGAGACACTGCCTGCCCACCCTCCAGAGGGGCCACTGCCTCTCCTAGTGTCGCAGGTGGGGAGTGGGGAGTCACTGTATGTATGGGGAAGGGGGGCACTTCCTGATCCTGGGACCCAGTTAGTCCCATTGCTGGTGTGGTCTTCCGTGTTGGAAGCCGGCCGTCACTCCAGCCTGGACCAAGACACCCCACGTGGCTCAGCCCCTCGTGGCTGCCAGGCTCCTTGCATCCTGGTCAGGAAGTCACTTTTTCCAGCTGCCCAGGGCTGCCTGCCATGGAAGGTCAGAGTGACCTGGTGATTGTGGTGCTCAGGCTGGAAAGACAAAGTCCTGGGTCTATTTTGTTGTTACTGTTGTCACTTAGTCTGTATGATTTACAATTATTTTTAGGAACCTTACTGCACATTTTTAAAATGTGCACTGTGACTCTATCTATCAGGCACTGGATGCTGTTGGTGGGGAACAAGCCAGAAGAATAAATTCTGTGCTTCAACTATGGTTGTGACTCTTTCCATGTATAAATTAATGGAGCTTTTGCTACTGTTTCTCCCCTTCCTTCCTCCCTCCCTCCCTTCCTTCCTTTTTGTACTGATAGCTCAAAACTAAAATGAATTGAGTGCATGAATGCTCTGAATGGTTAATTCTTTGGATAGGTGTACATTTAGGAGCAATGTTGCAAAGTGTGTTTCAAGATTATTTTCAAGACTTTATTTTGCCAAGTGTACTTTAAATTTTTTTATTGTGATAAGATGTATATATCATGAAATTTACAATGTTAACCATTTTTAAAGTGTATAATTCTGTGGCATTAAAGGACATTTATAATGTTGTGCAACTACCACCACTATCCATCTCCACAACTTTTTCATGATCCCCAAAAGAAACTCTATACCAGGCCTCTTTTTAACACTGGACCCTGGAAGAGACTGCTAGAGTCCAGTTTGACCACTGAACTTCTTGGTGACTCTCCCTTCTACTGTTCTTCCTAGCCTGGGCAGAAAAGTAGTGTCCACCATGTTCTGGCCTCTTCCCCAGTGGCAATTCATCAGATATGGACAACAGCAGAGAAAGAAGCTATGGCTGCCTTGCTTTCCTACAATTGCAGAATTCTGTAACCAGAAGAGACCCCTAGAGGTCTTTTGAACACCCCTCCCCAAAGCAGAACCACAGCTAACCTACAGCCTACCTCTGTGTCTGACATATAATGGCTCAAATAAAATTTGTTTAATGAATGAATGAGCCTGTACAGATAGATCACTATCCCTGGAAAGGAGACTTCATGGGCTTTTCATGGTCATAGGGAGATGACAAGGCATGTGCTTTAGGGTCAGAAAGATCTGGGTTCAAGTGCTGGCTCTGTCCCTTACAAAATATGCAGCTAGGTTTTTCTTTGTTAGGTCACAAATGGGAATAATTCTTAACTTATGGTGTGAGGCCTGAATGAGGCAATGTATATGACGTATTTTACCTTAGAGTAGGTAGAAGTTCAATTATGCTAATTCTCTTTCCCTTGCACCTACGAGAGGATCTCACAGATGCATTTCCAGAAATGACTTTCTCCTTTTTGATTCCATTTCTTTTTTTTTTTTTTTTTTTAATTTATTTATTTATTTATTTTTGGCTGTGTTGGGTCTTCGTTTCTGTGCGAGGGCTTTCTCCAGTTGTGGGGAGCGGGGGCCACTCTTCATCGCGGTGCGCGGGCCTCTTACTGTCGCGGCCTCTCCCGTGGCGGAGCACAGGCTCCAGACGCGCAGGCTCAGTAGTTGTGGCTCACGGGCCCAGTTGCTCCGCGGCATGTGGGAACTTCCCAGACCAGGGCTCGAACCCATGTCCCCTGCATTGGCAGGCAGTTTCTCGACCACTGCGCCACCAGGGAAGCCCTCCATTTCTTATTGGCTCCTTTTTTGTTAGATCCTAAGAAGGAGCATCTTCCCCATCTTCCCCATTGTCTGAGCTCTGACCTCAGCCTTTTAAAGTTGGGATTTTAATAATGAGAAACCATGAAAGGGGAAAGTTACTTTCCCCTTATCTGACATTGAGCCTCCCGATTTCTATTTTATTGGATATGGTTGTTGTGATTTATTTGTTCATGTTACGCGTTTTTTCTCTCCTTCCACCCACCCCCACACACAATTACCCACACAGGCCACTCCTCTCATCCTTTAAACTAAACTTTCACATCTTTTACTATTTCCAAATCCAAAAACTTGGTTCCACTCCCCTGGGACAGAGGACATAGGGCTTATTATGGGCCCCAGGTTTTAATAGTAACAAGATCCTATCAATCATTCATCGGAGGCAATGCAGTTATATGGCTCCTGCAGTGAGTTTGCTGGGGAAGGGAAGAGGAGAAAGGGGGCAGGTGTCAGGGAGAGGCAGGCCTGAGGGCCAAGGACACTTAAATGTGTTACAGGATCAGGAGAAAGAGTCAGTTGAGTGGGAGTGGGGCAAATACTGTCAGTTACCTACTCAAAACCCATACCACTTTTTCTTCCCTTGGGGAGGGCTCCTCCCTCCGGGCAGGGGAGGAGTTGGAGGAATTCCACTGCCTCTCTCCAGTGATTGGTTCAGGATGAGCATGTGACCCACTTCTGGCCAATGAGATATAAGGGGGAATCTGTGGAGGTCCTCTGGAAATATGTTTTCCCATGATAAATAAGACAGTCACAGGAGAAAAAAAAAAAAAAAAGCCTTTAAAAATTTAAAATTTATTTGTATTCTCTTTTTCACTCCTGCCTCTTTCCTTGCTCAGTTGAACCATGTCCTCTGAGGATGAGAAGCTTGGAGCTGCTGCAGCCTCCTTGGAACAGTGAAGGGATGAGCTAGCTGGAGGGTGACATCCAGTCTGCTGAAGATGGCAATACAGGGGGATGGTAGGACATGGATCCTTGATGGTACTTGACGACTTTGTTGAGCTGCTGAGAAACATGTGGTCACCTCTGTCAGGTCTTATTAAGAAACTGTTACCTGCTTTATGGGTTAAGCCACTGCTAGTTACCTTTCCAGCTGAGTTCATCCTTACTGATATGGGGAGGTTGTTATATTCTGGACCCAAGGTAATTTAGGTTGGTCTTAAAATGGGATCAGGGTACCAGTAAAACTTTTAAAGATGTCGAAGTGAAGCATCTCTGATTGGGGCTTCTTCCCTAAAGTAGCAGTCAAGACCATCACTCTTTAAAACAATCCTGAGTTGCCGATTACTTTGTGATGGGTAGTGAAGATTATGGAAGTCATATCTCTTCACCTTTCTGCTTGAAGCCAGGCTAAACAAGCCTACATCTACAGTTCTAAGCAAGAAACGTCAGTTAGCCCTCTCCATGGCTTCTAGTGCTTTTTGGTCATTCTTGATCCACTGGGAGGTAGATTTTCCTAACCTTTCCAATTGGCCACATTTTGATCATAATAGGAGACAAGACTTTGGACGTCATGCTTTCCTCTGGAATTTAGACAGAAGAGCAGTGCTCTCTTGATTGAGAGTTCAGGAGGCTGGGTTCCAGTCCAGAACATGGGCCTAAAGGAAAAGGAGAGATGTGCAAAGGAGGCATTGCAGAAGTAGCCAGAAGGCACAGGCTGCTTTTCTCAGGGCTACTGAGGAATGTATAGGTGACTGGGAATAGAGTACCCACCCTGGAGAAATGTACAACTTAGGGGAGAGAAAGTTCTCAAAAGTAACTAATAAAAGCCTAAGCGTTTCTATTTCATTTATTTCTGCTCTGATCTTTATGATTTCTTTTCTTCTACTGACTTTGGGTTTTCTTTGTTCTTCTTTCTCTAGTTGTTTTAAGTGTAGGGTTAGATTGTTTATTTGAGATTTTTCTTGTTTCTTGAGGTGAGATTGTATTGCTATAAACTTCCCTCTTAGAACTGCTTTTGCTGCGTTCCATAGGTTTTGGGTCGTCGTGTTTTCATAGCAAAGATTAATAAAACTAAAAGCCGGTTCTTTGAGAAGATAAACAAAATTGATAGACCCTTAGCCAGACTCATCAAGAAAAAAAGGGAGAGGACGCAAATCAATAAAATTAGAAATGAAAAAGGAGAAATCACAACTGACACTGCAGAAATACAAAGGATTATAAGAGACTACTACAAACAACTATATGCCAATAAACTGGACAACCATGAAGAAATGGACAAATTCTTGGAAAGGTACTACTTTCCAAGACTGAACCAGGAAGAATTAGAAAATATAAACAGACCTATCACAAGTAATGGAATTGAAACCATAATTCAAAATCTTCCAACAAACAAAAGTCCAGGACCAGATGGCTTCACAGGAGAATTCTATCAAACATTTAGAGAACAGCTAACTCCAATCCTTCTCAAACTCTTCCAAAAAATTGCAGAGGGAGAAACACTTCCAAATTCATTCTACGAAGCCACCATCACCCTGATACCAAAACCAGAAAAAGATAACACACACACAGAAACTGTAGACCAATATCACTGATGAACATAGATGGAAAAATCCTGAACACAATACTAGCAAACAGAATCCAAAAGCACATTAAAAGGATCATACACCATGATCAAGTGGGATTTATCCCAGGGATGCAAGGATTCTTCAATATATGCAAATCAATCAATGTGATACACCACATTAACAAATTAAGGAATAAAAACCATATGATCATCTCAATAGATGCAGAAAAAGATTTTGACAAAAATCAACACCCATTTATGGTAAAAACTCTCCAGAAAGTGGGCATAGAGGGAACCTACCTCAACATAATAAAGGCCATATATGACAAACCCACAGCAAGCATCATACTCAGTGGTGAAAAACTGAAAGCATTTCCACTAAGATCAGGAACAAGACAAGGATGTACACTCTCGCCACTTTTATTCAACATAGTTTTAGAAGTCCGAGCCACAGCAATCAGAGAAGAAAAAGAAATAAAAGGAATACAAATTGGAAAAGAAAGGTAAAACTGTCACTGTTTGCCGATGACATGATATTATACATAGAAAATCCTAAAGATGCCACCAGAAAACTACTAGAACTAATCAATGAATTTGGTAAGGTTGCAGGATAAAAAATTAATGCACAGAAATCTCTTGCATTCCTATACACTAATGATGAAAAATCTGAAAGAGAAATTATGGAAACACTCCCATTTACCATTGCAACAAAAAGAATAAAATACCTAGGAATAAACCTGCCTAAGGAGGTGAAAGACTTGTACTCAGAAAACTATAAAACACTGATGAAAGAAATCAAAGATGACATAAACAGATGGAGAAATATACCATGTTCTTGGATTGGAAGAATCAGTATTGTGAAAATGACTATACTAACCAAAGCAATATACAGATTCAATCCAATCCCTATCAAACTACCAATGGCATTCTTCACAGAATTAGAACAAAAAATTTTACAATTCATATGGAAACACAAAAGACCCCGAATAGCCAAAGCAATCTTGAGAAAGAAAAATGGACTTGGAGGAATCAGGCTCCCCAACTTCAAACTATACCACAAAGCTACAGTAATCAAGACAGCATGGTACTGGCACAAAAACAGAAATATAGATCAATGGTACAAGACAGAATGCCCAGAGATAAACCCACGTACATATGGGCACCTAATTTACAACAAAGGAGGCAAGAACATACAATGGAGAAAAGACAGCCTCTTCAATAAGTGGTACTGGAAAAACTGGACAGCTACATGTAAAAGAATGAAATTAGAACACTCCCTAACACCATACACAAAAATAAACTCCAAATGGATTAAAGACTTAAATGTAAGACCAGACACTATAAAACCCTTAGAGGAAAACGTAGGAAAAACACTCTTTGACATAAACCATAGAAAGATCTTTCTCCACCCACCTCCTAGAGTAATGAAAATAAAAACAAAAATAAACAAATGGGACTTAATTAAACTTAAAAGCTTTTGTACAACAAAGTAAACCATAAACAAGACAAAAAGACAACCCTCAGAATGGGAGAAAATATTTGCAAATGAAACAACAGACAAAGGATTAATCTCCAAAATATACAAAGAGCTCATGGAGCTCAATATCAAAAAAACAAACAATCCAGTTAAAAAATGGGCAGAGGACTTAAATAGACATTTCACCAAGGAAGATATACAGGTGGCCAAGAGGCACATGAAAAGATGCTCAACATCACTAATTATTAGAGAAATGCAAATCAAAACTACAGTGAGGTATCACCTCACAACAGTCAGAATGGCCATTATCAAAAAATCTAAAAACAATAAATGCTGGAAAGGGTGTGGTGAAAAGGGAACCCTCCTGCACTGTTGGTGGGAATGTAAATTGATACAGCCACTATGGAGAACAGTATGGAGGTTCCTTAAAAAACTAAAAATAGAACTACCATATGACCCCGCAATCCCACTACTGGGCGTATACTCTGAGAAAACCATAAATCAAAAAGAGACATGTACCATAATGTTCAATGCAGCACTATTTAGAATAGCCAGGACATGGAAGTAACCTAAATGTCCATCAACAGATGAATGGATAAAGAAGATGTGGCACATATATACAATGGAATATTACTCAGCCATAAAAAGAAAAAGTTATTTGTAGTGAGGTGGATGGACCTAGAGTCTGTCATACAGAGTGAAGTAAGTCAGAAGAAGAGAAGCAAATACCATATGCTAACACATATATATGGAATCTAAAAAAAAAGAAAAAAAATGGTACTGATGAACCTAGTTGCAGGGCAGGAATAAAGAGATAGACATAGAGAATGGACTTGAGGACATGGGGTGGGAGGGCGAAGCTGGGGCGAAGTGAGAGTAGCATCAACATATATACACTACCGAATGTAAAATAGTTGGGTGGTGGGAAGCAGCAGCATAGCACAGGGAGATCAGCTCAGCGCTTTGCGATGACCTAGAGGGGTGGGATAGGGAGGGTGGGAGGGAGGCTCAAGAGGGAGGGGATATGGGGCCATGTGTATGCATATGGCTGATTCGCTTTGTTGTGCAACATCAACTAACACAGTACTGTGAAGCAATTATACTCCAATAAAGGTCTATGAAAAACAAAAAAAAAGCCTAAGCATAACAAGCAGAGCGAAAGATGGATTGGAAACGGTGGGGACTGAAAGCAAGGAATCTAGTTAGCTAGTTACTGGAATATTCTAGGTGAGAGAAAACTAGGGCAGTGGCAGGGGAGATGGAAAAGAGGGCAGGATACAGGAGGCCTTGCTGAAACAGAAGCAGCAAGAACTGCCAACCAGTTGAATGTGGGATGTGAGGAAAGGGAACAATAAAAGGACGAATCTCCTAATACGGCGTTGGGAGAGACCTTAAAACTCAGCTAGATCAAGTCTGAAAACCAAACTTGGAATACCTTCTTCAACAAAGCCATACACACATGCCCAGTGTATGTGGGATACAATGTGTTTTTCTCGCTCCCTTTGCGTTTTCAGGAGTAGGGCACACACCAGGGTCGGATAACAGAAGATTCCACAACTGTTCTGTGCAGGGATTTCGGGGGTATCGCTGCAAGGCCAGCTTCATGGGTGTGTGACCCACGTGGTCACACAGGGACCTGTGCCTAGGGGGCCCCATGTTTGGCTTAATGCTCTTCTGTTGCTCCCTTAGAATTCTTCCTAATTTCTGAACAAGGAGCCCTGCATTTTCATTTCGCACTGGGTCCTGCAGACTATGTGGCTGGTCCTGGGCCTGTGGCAGTTGCTGCTGGGAAGAGAGGCAGAGGTGAGGGTCAGATAACCCAGTCTGTCTACAGGCTCTGAAATGCGAGGGCAGCCGGGGTTGCAATGAGTGCGGATGAGAAGGGTGTGGATCCTAAGAGTCGCAGCCTATCTCACAGGCTTGCTGCGAATGTTAAATGAGCAAATGTATGTAAAGGGCTCGGAACAGTGTCTGGCACGTAGTGATTGCTATGTGCATGTTTAGTGTTAGTATTATTCCCTCCCTGCATGGATTCCTCACTTGACAGCCCCAGGTTGATTATTCACAGGGTCACAGTTAACTTCTCATTTTTACATTGTTAGCCTGGCATTCACCATCCAGCCCTAGGCTTATGATTGTCTTTTGGGGAAAAAAATCCAACAATAATAAATATCACAATAAACAAACGTGTGATCTCACATCCTCTCTTCCTTAGTGTAACTAAATAGTGCTTCAGGCTGTGTCTGTCCGTGTGGGATGTGTGTCTGTGTATGTCTTTGTGTCTGAGAGGAAGCTTTTTTTTTTTTTTAATCTTAACTCAATTAATTAGGGGTTCTCTCTGGTGGTTTAATTTTTTTCTTTACCTGCCTTTTTTGTTCATATAGAAAAGACTCTTGAACCACCTGCTTCCTCCCTCCCTCCACTTGTCCTCAGATCCCCAAGGGGAGGGCAGGATCTAAAGGAAGGACTACATTACTATTGTCATCATGATAATGGCTCCCTCCCCCACTTCCCTCCACTCCCATCTGAGTCCCCAGAGCCTGTAAAGTGCTCAACCTTTGTCCTTAAAGTACAGCTCCTTTTACTGGCGGTAAAAAATTAAAATACTGGCCCCACACCTCTATTCTGTGAACAGTTGTCCTGATCAAAGTCTGGAAGCTGTTTCCCCTGCCCTCTCCTAATCTTAGATGGTCCCAACCTATTCCCAGTAAGACAGAGCTCTCTCTTAACTATCCTGGGGTTTCAAGTCTATGGAGGACTGCATATTTTTTCCTTAGCAGAAATAGTTGTGGTTTTTCCTAACAACTTTGCAAGTTCCCCATAGAGTTGGAAATTCCCTTCCTGGTTGCAGCTTTTAATGGATGCACAAGAAGCCTGGTCTGGTCCTATCTTTCCTGTTGTGTGACTCTAGGAAGTCAGCTTAAAGTCTCTGGGCCTCAGATTACAAGGATTTCCTAGATTAGGACGGATTGAAGGCTGAAAAGGGAAGGATTTATTTTTGGAGGACCCTGGGAGAAGGGATTTACAAACATCTCTGTGGTGAGAATAGCCAATTGGGGAACTACCAGCACACTTAGATTCCTCTTCTTGAAAAAAAAAATGAGCTTAATAATTTCCATTGCTAATTCCTATCCCTTACCCTCACCTCCATGCCTGCCTCCACCCTCAGCTGTTGACTGATAGAGTAGCTAAGCTGTACTCTCCCCCCTCCCACTTATACACACACTTCTGGGAGGCCTTAGATAAATAGGAGGCAGAGGCAAGCCTGAGGAACTATTATTATCATTATGATGACTATTATGCTTTCAGCATGAGAAACAGGAAGTGAAACTGACTAAAATGCCCAATGATAAATGTCTAGCCCCATCTTCTCAGCCAGACCTAAAAGCAAAGAAGCCAGCCAAAGAAAACTGTGGTCCCACCACAGGCTCTATCAACCTCCAGTGTGTGTGTGTGTGTGTGTGTGTGTGTGTGTGTGTTACAAGGAGTGTCTTTAAATAACTAGTTTCCAGGACTTGTGATCTTTCCACCTTGTTCTAATGCCCATGCTTCCTCCTTCATGTGATATCCTCAGGGTCCTTCCTTACTATTTCCTTCCCCATTTCCTAGAGAGAGCTTCCAAAGGCTGTCAGATGTTAAAGGACACGTCCAGTGATTAATTGGTTCCTCTACACACACCTTATCTGCTGACGCCAGGTCTGAGGCTGATGCTTTCCTCTGGAGCCTGTTTTGTCCCCACAGTAGACATTCCCTGAGCCAGAGGCCTTTCTTCCCTCTCCCTTCAGGGGAGCTATGTTTTCTCTTCTGGCCTGGACGCCTGACACTACATCTGCTTGGCTGATTATCCACATCCTTTGTCTTTCTCAGGAATCGATTATGGATAAACGGTAGTCGGAAAACAGGGCATGGGGCCATGTAATTACCCCACGTTGACATTTCCATTCGCAGCACCAGGGCCCCTGGAAATGCTGAAAAACAGTAGAAATGACCTGATTTTCAGACTGCCTTGTTAGCTCAACTTCCCAGGGAGAAAAGAGCAGACAGCTGTGAGGGAAGTAAATGGAGCAAGCTGGTGTTTTGGAAATACCCCCGCATTTGGACAATGTTCTGAAAAATGCAGAGGGAACAGAAGAGAAAAGGCTTCAGGACAAGGAGCAGGGAGAGGGAGAGTAGGACGCTCAGCTCTTGTTCTCCTCCCAGCACCTTTAATGGCTTTTGGACCAAGATCTTGATCCAGAGAAATAGATTATTGGAATTTTGGTTTGGGAAAAAATAGCCATCTTAGTTTCATTGCCATTTTTTCCAAGCCTAAAACAGGGTCCAGTGGAGCCCATCCAGGGTTGGCATGGGGGTGAGGTCACAACAGGGTAACTGATGGGAGAAGAAACTCTAGGATAGAGCCTTATGCCCCAAGCTGTCTATCTTTGGGTGGCCCCTGCTCCCTGCTCAGGAAAGCATGGTGCCTAAGAAGACAGGGTTGGGTCCCAGCTTCCCACCTTCAAATCCCCACTCCAGTCCTTACTTTAAGTCACTTAAACACACTGGGCCTCAATTTCCTCATCTGGGTCCCCGAAACGATATTAGTAACACCTGCCTTGTAGGGCTGTTCTGGGAATTGCTTAACACACGGCGAGCGCTTAGAACCATGTCAGGAACATAGGAAGTGCTTGATCAATTGGCGTGATTATGACTTTTATTTGTCTTTCCCTGAGTGCCAGCCACCATCTTCCATTCCATCTGCCCAGCAAAAATAAGTGTCATATTCTGTGGCAGGCACTGGACAGTCACCCCCAGGGATGGATAAGAAGTTTGCAGGAGGCTTCACTGCCTGCCAGGTCTCTGTTCTTTTTTTTTGGTAAAGGTTTTTTGGGTATTTTTTTTAAAACATTTAAAAAAAAAATGTATTTATTTTTATTTATTTATGGCTGTGTTGGGTCTTCGTTTCTGTGCGAGGGCTTTCTCTAGTTGCGGCGAGTGGGGGCCACTCTTCATCGCGGTGCGCGGGCCTCTCACTATCGTGGCCTCTCTTTTTGCGGAGCACAGGCTCTAGAGCGCAGGCTCAGTAGTTGTGGCACACGGGCCTAGTTGCTCCGTGGCATGTGGGATCTTCCCAGACCAGGGCTCGAACCCGTGTTCCCTGCATTGGCAGGCAGATTCTCAACCACTGCGCCACCAGGGAAGCCCTCTGTTCTTTCTTAACACAGTGTGGAGCACACAACAGGTAGTGTCATCTTGACTCCAGGCTTCCTGGTTCCTTGCCCCCGGACCTTGCCCGTTCACCTTCATTTGCTTCTTCTGCTGCCCTGCTCTTTCTTTTCCCAGCTCTGTAGAAGATGGTCCCAGGTGTCCCAGCCCAGGCCACGCTGGAGTCCCGCCAGGCCCTTCCCTGACTCATCCTGGTGAGGAAGCCCACTAATCTTCCCACTCAGCACGTCTCCCTTTCCAGGCCCTGGGTTCCCCACACACTCCCTGAGGAAGCTGGAGGAGGGCCGCTTGGCTCTGTAATCACCACACTTCTCGGTGGTAAACAAGAACCAGATTCCTGGGGAGTGACGCAGGCAGGAGCTCAGTGGCCCAGACAGCTGCGATCACACCGAGACTTGAAGAAACACCCCTGCTTGGGCCCTGACCTGTCTGGGGAAGGCCCAGGGGAAGGCTGCCCACACACCCCTCTTTGCTACCTTTCCTATTGACAGGGGTCTTTGCACCAGATGGCTCTGCAGACACAAGGGGGGCAGCCAGTGGGCCCAGATTCGGAGGTCTCCCCCACAGAACTGGGGAGCATAGCCCCATCCGTCCTCTTCCAGGATTGGTCTCACCCTATTCCCTGATCTATACCCAGCTCCCACCCCAGGCCATCATCGCTCACTTCCTATCCCTTTCCTCACTGATGCTGGGAGAAGCCTCAGACTCCGGAGGATGCCCTGATCCCAGGAAGCACAGAGTAAAGGCTTCGCTGCAGGCTGGCATGGCCACGAGCTACCCAAGCCTTTTGACTTTGGCTAACATGGCTCATCCAGGGCTTCCCTCTTGACAGTGGACTTTGGAGTTTAGGATCTGGTGTCCTGGGATTTAGGCCAAACACAGTCCATGCTAGTTCTTAAGCGAAAAGCTGGACTGGCTTAAATACCTCTGGAAGGATGCACGAGAAAATGGGGCAGAGAACTGGGTGGCTGGGAGAGAGCTGTTTACTATATGTCCTTTGGGGCTTTTGCATTGTGTACCATGTTCACGTACTAAAGCAGGGGTCCCCAACCCCTGGGCCACGGGCCGATACTGTTCCGTGGCCTGTTAGGAACCGGGTCGCACAGCAGGAGGTGAGTGGTGGCAAGCAAGCAAAGCTTCATCTGTATTTAGAGCTGCCCCACATCGCTCGCGTTACTGCCTGAGCTCCACCTCCTGTCAGCATTATGGTGAGTTGTATAATTATTTCATTATATATTACAATGTAATAACTATAGAAATAAAGTGCACAATAAATGTAATGAGCTTGAATCATCCCGAAACCATCCCCCCTCCCACCGGTCTGTGGAAAAATTGTCTTCCACGAAACTGGTCACTGGTACCAAAAAGTTTGGGGACTGCTGTATTAAAGGTTCAGAGAGAGAGAGAGAGATGGAATATTCTGTAATTTTGTAAATCTTCTACGTGTTGAATATAGGGAAGAGTCCTTTGTCTCGCTCCTCAAGGCAGAAGGGACAGTGAGGCAGCTGCATTGGGGAGGCCTCATCTGGGTCCGACTTCAGGCTTAGAAGGGGCTGTCAGAGGCAGGTGGCTGCTTGGGGAGATTTTCCAAGTGTCTGAACGACTTGGAATCTTGTACTAAAAGGTGACACGTTGCTGAGTGCGGTGATCCAGGAGGAAGGAGGGGGGACCTGTGACCCCTCTAGTGGACCTGTGACCACTCTCCCATCTCATGGACAGTTAAGCCCCTCTGTACCAGAGAGGTCGACACGGGCGGGTCATTCGGCTGCCTTTGCACTGGGAGGCAACACCAGGGGTCTGGCTACCGGGGGCCCAGTGTCCTTCCTGGTAGATGCCAGAAACTGCCTCCAATTTCCAGGTATTGTGTATTAATCTTAGTACATTTGTTTCTTTATTTTATTTTTTAAAATATTTATTTATTTATTTTAGGCTGTGTTCGCTCTTTGTTGCTGCGCGCGGGCTTTCTCTAGTTGCGGCGAGCGGGGGCTACTCTTCGTTGCGGTGCGTGGGCTTCTCATTGCGGTGGCTTCTCTTGCTGCGGAGCACGGGCTATAGGCGCTCGGGCTTCTGTAGTTGCAGCACGCGGGCTCAGTAGTTGTGGAGCACGGGCTTAGTTGCTCCGTGGCATGTGGGATCTTCCCGGACCAGGGCTCGAACCCGTGTCTCCTGCATATTGACAGGTGGATTCTTAACCACAGGGGAGTCCCCATTTTTTTCTTTAAAAACACTGCTTTCTTTTTTGTTCTAAGTTCTTGCATTTATATCATGTGTTGAAGTTTGCACAGCACTTTCACATAGTATTACCAATGGCTCCCTGTTGCCCAAAGTCCAAAACCTTAGTGGAATGTCTAGCCCTTAAATCTGCTTTTCGCCTCACATCTTGACACTCTCCCCTGCACACCCTACATTCCAGCCTGTGCTGACCACCTGCTGCTCCTAAACAGGCTGTGCAATTTCTCGTCTCCCTCTGCTCCATTGTTTAGTGTTACCCCTTTCTCCTCCTCTGCCTGGAGAATTCTTGCCCATATTTAGATCCCTAGGTCAAATGTCATTTCTTTGGTGAGGACTTTCTAGATGACTCTCTCCTGTTTGTGAGCCCTGAAGACCCATACTTAAACCCTCTCAAGGCCACACCCATTAGGATGGCTATTACCAAAACCAAAACCCCCAAAAACCTAGAAAATAACAAGTGTTAGCTAAGTGGAGAAATTGGAACTCTTATGCATTGCTGATGGGAATGTAAAATGATGCAGCTGCTATGGAAAATAACATGGCAGTTCCTAAAGAATTTTACATAGAATTAGCATAGGATGCAGCAATTCAACTTCTGGGTATATGGCTAAAAGAATTGTAAGCAGGGACTCAAACAGATATTTGTACACCCATGTTCATAGCATCATTATTCACAATAGCCAAAGGGTGAAAGCAAACCAAGTGTCCATCAAGAGGGATGAATGAATAAATAAAAGGTGGTATATATATATATAAAATGGTACAGCCTTAAAAGAAAGGAAATTCTGACACATGCTACAACATGAATGAACCTTAAATACATTGATGCTGAGTAAAACAAGCCAGTCATAAAAAGACAAATACTGTATGATTTCACTTATATGAGTTTCCTAGAGTAGTCAAATCCATAGAGACAGAAAGTAGAATGGTGGTTGCCAGGGGCTGGGAGGAGGATGGGAGTGGGGAGTTATTATTTAATGAGTTCAGAGAACTAATTTAGGAAGATGAAAAGTTCTGGAGATGGATGGTGGTGATGGCTGCACAACAATGTGAGTGTACTTAATGCCTCTGAACTAGTTAATAGTTAAAATGATACATTTTATGTTATGTATATACATAACCGTCACCATTTACATATACGTGTAAATATATATATATGTAACTTCTCAAGGCACTCAAGGTCCATCAGGGTCCTCTGAGCATTCCTATGCCCAGTACAATACTTGACCTTAACTGGTGCTCAGTCAATGTTTGTGGATATGAAAGGGGGTGCAAAATTGATGGTGGGGGTCAGGTGCAGGTACCAGCCTGGCCCACATGCCAACTTCTCTCTTCCAGCACATCCAATTTTCCCCTGCACCTACTGCTCCAATGAAGGGAGGGTTCTAGACATCTATCCAAAGCTGTGGGGAGACGCCTTTCCAGCATCAATGAGCGAGCTTCCAGGAATGAGAGGGACTTGCCCGCAACATGTACTATATAGGTCACACAAAAGGAAGAACTTCCTTTCATGATATAGTGAGACACCGGAAGTTCTGAGAGCCTAAAGTTTTTAAGGTCACACACCTACTTGTCTACATGTAGGTGTGGTCTTTTGAGAAAGTTGACAGATCAGGTGGTCTTCACAGGTCCTTTTCATCTCTACAATATTATAGTTTTCATAACCTAAAGAGAAACATGGGGGAAAAAGTTAGCTCCTACCTCTGTCATTTAATGAGCAAAAACAAAACAAAATGTGGGTTATACCACATGTACCTCATATATTTAGGTCATTTCTCAAAAGCTTATACATCCTAGGATCCTAAATTCACTACTGCTTAAATGACTTTATTCATTGCCTTTAACTCTCTGTCTTGGAGGAAGAGTCTTTGGAATCTGAGTAAGTTGCAGGTTGCAGACTGTTTCCTTCTCCTGAGCCATGCGCACCGGCTGGGATGGCTTCCCCAGAGTGGCCTGGCAGGTGTCAGGTGGCTGGACAACTTACAGGAGCATTTAGGAACATGGACTTTGACATGTGTGGAAACAGCATGAGTTTTGAATTCCAGCTCTTCTGCTCTAGTGTGATGACTTTGGCCGGGTATTAAACCTTTCTGAGCCACAGTGCTTTCAATGATTGGAATAGCAGAAATAATACTAACTAAGTACAGCCTGTCGAGAGGATTGAAAGAGATGATTGGTATGAATGTACCTGCTGCATAATAACCGCCCCACAGAGACCAATCAGTATGTGTCAGTAACAGCTCAAAACTTGGCACAGGAATATTAATCTAGGGAGTATTATCTCCCGCTTCATTATACAAAAATAATGCAGAGGTGCAGTTATTATAGTAGTAAGTGGTAGAGGTGGGATTTGAACCCAGGACTTGATTCCGCCATGTTCTGCTGCCTCAAAATTATGGTCTCATGGGAAGCTGTTTATTCTTATACACTTAGGAAATTGCTACCCAGTCCACACACACACACACACACACACACACACACACACACACACACACACATCTCTTCCTACCTTTCCTACCTTCCCACTCCCATTTACTCATCTTAAGTGAGGGATGGAAAAAAATTCCAGGGGTCAGCAGGTTACCAGACAAAGACCAATGACCCTTTGGGTTGACACACCCTGGTTGTGTTCCTGGATGGCAAATCCCCTTTACCTTTCTCCCTTCCCCATTTCACTATCCAGGCTGAATGCTCATCTGAATCGCAATTGACATGCCAGATACAGGCTAGACTGGAGGGGCAAAACTTTTAATATGGGACAACAGTCTTGGGTTATCTTGACTATGGTGGAATATTTACCCCTTTCCTCTCCATTTCCCATACTAAGGCACGGAATTTACAGTTAGGCAACCTGTAGTCTTAATTAGTCCCATTTTCCGTCCCTTTGGACCAGGTCATGTCTGTCGATGTGCAGAAGCTAAGTTTCTGTTCCCCCTTAGGTACTTCCTTCTTTCTCTTCCCATTCCCATTCGTCCCCTCTGCTCTGGCTGCTCCCTGCTGTGGCATTAAACAGTCAAAGGATGGGGTGCAGATAAGGGCATTGGGGTGGGGGAGCAGAGCATTTCTTCCCCTCTGAGATGTCCTCACATAGGCGACTGCCCACAATATTTGCTTTGGGTAAAATTTCTTTCTGTGGATCAGTACCTAGCACTTTCAGAGATTTCAGAAATTTTGTGATGAATAATTCTTGTATATCTGTCATTTTTGCTTTGGAGAATTTCTCAATCTCTCAAAGAAAAACTAGCCTATAACATGAAGACTGCTTATCTCTCCTAGGCCTCGAGTCATTTTCCTTTCCAAGAGTGAGCTTTCAGTGAAGAGAGCCTTTCCTGTGAATCATGGTCCCTTCTGCAGTATTTTGTGTGCCCCAGCAATAGATACAAAGGCCACTTTATCTGTGTGCATATATCTATCCAACAGCTTGCGGATGATCGTATTTCATCAAGAGTGTGTTATCTGAAAATGTGCAGGAAATTCACCTCCATAGATTTTCACCCCTTGTCATCCATTCATAATGCCATATCACAGCAAAATAGGAAATTTTTACTCTGATCGTGGAAGGCAGGACGGGGGAAGCCTTGAGAAGAGATATTGTCATGGATTCACAAGTAATCGTATCATATAACCCAGCCATGCAAATTAACACAGACCTATACTCTGTAACAGATTAGGTCAAGATTGAAGGAAATTGAGGTGTGGGAGATTTAAAGTTTATCTAAAATAGAAAGTATAGGCCATACCTCTTTAGGTCATTCCTGCCCAGAAATGGCAAGATACCATATTTTGGACATCAAGAAGGATATGTGGGTGTATGTCTGCTTAGGATTTAGAGTGGGGGCCATGAAAATGGACTTTGGGTCAGAAAGACCTGGGTTCTGTGCTTTGTTAACTATGTACCCCTAGGAAAGTTATTCAATTTCTCTAGGACTAAGTTTCCTCATTTTTAAAATAGATAAATGAGGATAACAGTACGTATCTCATAGGGTTGTATAATAGTTAGAATGGGATTTGGATGTGAGTGATAGAAAACTTAGAACATCAGTTGCTGTAATAAGAAGGACATTTATTTCTATTTCATATAAAGGCTGAGTAAGTTGTTTAGGGCTGATACGATGGATCCAGGCTCCATCTTCTATCCATACTCCATGGATAGAAGGACATAGACTATATCCTTTTGCTCTGTCATCCTCAACCTGTGGCCTCCAATTCATGATTCAAGATGGCTGCTCAAGCTCCAGCCATTACATAAAAAAAAAAAATTTATTTATTGGCTGCATTGGGCCTTAGTTGCTGCACGTGGGCTCTTTGCTGCAGTGCTCGGGATTCTCTCTAGTTGTGGTGCGCGAGGGCTCCAGAGCTCGGGCTCAGTAGTTGTGGCGCGTGGGCTTAGTAATGCCCTGTGGTATGTGGGATCTTAGTTCCCCAACCAGGGATTGAACTGGCGTCCCCTGCATTGCAAGATGGATTCTTAACCACTGGACCACCAGGGAAGTTCCTCCAGCCATTACATTTTTATTCCAGCCACCAGGAAGGAGAAAAGAGGAAGAGAAGGAGGAGGACTTACCTCCTTGCTCAACAGCTTCCATTTACGAGTCATGAAGACAGCCAGCTGTATTGGAGGCTGGGAAATGTAGTTTTGATTACGGGCAGTCATGTGCTTAGCTAAATACTGAAGATTCTTTACTATCAAAGAGGGGGAAATGGATACTGGCGGAAACAACCAGCAATCTCTACCACAGACCCTCAGGAGATTTAAATGAGACAATGGCGGGCTGAGCACAGTGTTGGGTATAGAGTAAGCACTCAATAATCGCCATCATTATCATCATCGTCGCCATCATCGTGAGGAGGTGGGGAATACTCTGAAACTATGACAAGACATTGCCTTATTTTAACCTCATCTTTCTGATGAAGTCACCCATATCCACCTCCCTTTTAAGACACTATGAGCTTCACCTTTTATGAAGGTCAGACACCTTTATGTGTCCTTATGAAATAAAACTACATAAAAGGAAAGCAAAGGAATGATGAACCTAGGATTCAAGATAATGGTTATCTTGGCCAGAGAAAACAGAGGTGGGTTGGGGGTGAATGGAGGAACCACCTAGTTAGATGTATGCTACTGTCAAAGTCCTGGTTTTCATTTTGGGTAGTGGATTCACAGGTGCCTACTGCATTATTAAAAATAACTAAGGACTTTCCTGGTGGTCCAGTGGTTAGGACTTGGCACTTTCACTGCCATGGCCTGGGTTCAATCCCTGGTCAGGGAACTAAGATCCCTGCAAGGTGCAGCCAAAAAACCCGCCCCAAAACAAAACAAAACAAAACAACCAAACTAATAACTAATTAAATAAAAGCAGAGATACATGGACCAATGATTCAATGATGAGGAGGATTATAATTAACCAAATTCTATGTACCTGAGGTCTTTAAATTGTCTTTGTGTGTACAGTATTGCATGGCATATGTGTTTGCATGTCAATAGTAGACAAAAATAGTACTTTCTATTTGCATAGACTTTTAACTTCTGAAGTGCTTCTACATATCCATAAAAATTGTTTAAGTAGTTCATTACAGATGGTTGAGAGCTTGGTATTATACAAATAGGACTTTGGACTTCCATGTACTAAGAAAAAGTATTTTATTTTATTCTTACAATAGCTCTACAAGGGAGGCAGGACAGATGTTATCATCACTGTTGGACAGATGAGAAAGAGGGAATTGAGAGGGCACGGGACTTGCATGAGGTTACATAGTTAGTTAGAACTGGAATGGAACTTAAGACTCTGGATCTCTTGCCCATTTTAGGTTCTTCCTTTAGCCCATCTCACTCCCCAGTTATTATCCATCCATTAGACATTTATTTTGTGTCTGTTACATGCCAGGCATATTGCACTTATGTGTTTGTGTTGATATACGTATATGTTTTCTGGGTGCTGTGTGTGCAGCTTCTGTAATCTCTATGTACTGAGTCCTTGTGTGACCCCTGGGCCTAATTGGTCCTTGTAATTCCAGGAGGAAGTCCCAGCTGTGGTTTCAGTTGTCTAGTTATTCCTAGGTCACTGGGCTGCAGCATCTCCCCAGCTAGATAGGAAGGCAGCTTTGATATCAGGGGCAGATCCCCAGGCAGTGGGCACAGAGCAGAGGAGCAAGCCAGCAATGCCTCAGTCATGATAAGATTTACTATTTCATGATCATTTCTAGCTTTTGGGTAGTTCTCATGAACACTATCTCATTTAATTCTCACTCAGCCCTGATATTCGATTTTATTATTTGTCTCCTTTTTTCAGATACAAAGAGGAGAGACTTGAACTCAGGTCATTTGTCTCTAAATTCTGTTCTCTTTCCACTGTGCCTTCTGTCTCTGAAAGGGCAAAAAGAGCTTATCCTCTGTCTAGCCTTGTGGAGGGAAGCAGGTGAAAACTCAGTGCCAGGCAGTAGGAAGCCACTGGTGACCCTCTGCAGAGGAAAAAAGACCAACTCCCAGCGCTGCGCAGCCCCAGCCCAGCTGAGATGAGACTGAGGAGCAGGCGCTTCCACCTCCCCATCCCTGCGTCCTTCTCTCAGTCCTTGGGCTTCTCCCTTGTGTGCCTCAGGGAGGTGATAGTAGTGCTGCAGAACGGGTGAGGTGTTTTCCAATCTCTGTGGCCGTAGGCTGTCTTTTTATCTTTGAGGAGTCAGAGGAATGGAGAACTGTCTAATAACTTATCCACCCTCTAGCATGAGAGGAGAGCTTCCGCCGCCTGCTATTGCAGAGGAGAATCCCTCTGCCCTCACCTCCCAGACTTGTGTCAGTGCCACTCTCTTGATGCTGTCTGCTTGTACCTGTCTTCTCCCCCACAGATCAACACCATCCACCACGGCAGGCCTGAGCATGGCACCTTGCACAAAGTCAAGGTGTACGCTAAATTAACTGTGCTAAGAGCGAGTATCTGTGTTAGGGGAATCATATTTCTCCTTGGTCCATGGAATGGACCAAGGAGTGACTCCTGGGAAGGGACTCTGCTGGGAGGGTAACTTCTACCTTTCAGGCTACCCTTCACTCCATCCTTGCCTGGGCTCGGTCCTCAGGGCACCTGTCCTTAGGATGTTCCCTCCTCTGCTTCTCCCTGAGCTAGGTCTCCCTGGACAAGGGGGCTCTAGAGTGTTGGGGGAACGTGTTAGCGGCCACATGTGGCCATAGGTAAAGTCACACTCTCTAATTTGGCCTTATCAGTAATTAAGCTGAGGTTTTGTCTTCACCTCTCTTGCTCCTTGTCTTATTTCTGAGCTGTTTTACTAGTCAGAGCGGGGAGGAGGTCAGCAGGAATGTATTTCATGATCATCCCCAAACCCCCATCAGAATATGTATCGAGACCCTCTGGCAGCTTAAATTTAGGGCCTCCCCAGTCTCCTCCCCTGATCTGGGCTATGCTTAGGTCCAGCTAGATCCTTAGTATCTTCCTCAGAGACATGGGGTTAAATTGGACTAGAACTTGGCTTCTTCAAAAATACGCATTTCTTATGGCTGTAGGTTCAGGGCCTAACTTTTCCACATTGGAAATCAGGACCTATTCCCCAGACTTTCCCTTTTTGGTACATTGTCTCAGGGAATTCTCTCCACACCCCATTCTTCCCACTGGGAGAGGTGCACCGACTTGCTCAGGATCACACAGCCAGTAAGAGGAAAAGGCTCCCTGATTTCAGGTAGTCTGAATGTCAATCCATCCTCTTCCTGCCCTGTATCCCTTTTTAGCTAATTTACATGAAAAAATGTTCAAAAGTATAATTACTAAATTGTTCATATTTATACGATAATAAATCTTTACCGAAAAACAAATTTGTGAGAAAAGAAATGCAAAACTCAGAGGAAAGTGTTCAAGTTAAAATATTCCATATTTGCCTCACCCTATTCCGAGAATGAGTGGCCTCTGTAATTCCAGGTCACCCCAGAGGTCTCATCTGGCTCATACTTGCTAGTCATCCCTCGCCTTCGAGATACACCCCCAGCTGCTGCTGTCTAAAAGAGCCAGACAATTGGAGAAAAGTGGATTATCTACCTGATTATGCAGCTACTTTCATACGCCTCCCCTTTCGCTTTGCGTGGCCCTGATTATTTAAGAACTACGATTTCTCGGTCCCGGCTCCCTGTCCCCAGCCCCAGTCCCCAGCTTTGGCCCTTCACGCTCCGGAAGCCTCGCGTCCTCCCCTTTAAGGCCAGCCCCTCCCCCACGCCCACGCCTCCCCAGCTCCGTCCCGCCTCCCCAAGCCCTGCCCCCTCCGACCCTCCCCTTTAAGGACCGGCCCCGGACGCAGACGAGGCTGTGACGCGGCCGCCGGCCCTCGGGCTGGGTACTTTGTCGCGCGGCCGCTTCCCCCCCGGCCGGGGCCCCGCCGTCCCGCGTTCCACCGAGCGCCTGGCCCCCGGGGGGAGGGTGGGAGGGAGGGAGCAGGGTCGGTGGGCGCCAGCGGCGCACAGCGGGACCCACGGAGCCCCGCGACCCGCCGAGCCTGGAGCCGGGCCGGGGCGGGGAAGCCGGCTCCAGCCCGGAGCAAACTTCGCAGCCGGGCTGGGGGTGGCGGGGAACCCGTCCGGAGCCGGAGGAGGGGCCCGCCGCGGGCCCTCCCGCCGCTGCTCCCGCGCCTCCGGGCACCATGCTGTCCAACTCCGGTGCTGTTCCCCAGCCCGCCGCCACCGCCGCCACCGCACCATGCTGTCCAACGCCGGCGATGTTCCCCAACCCGCCACCGCCGCCGCAACCCCCCGCCCCGGCCCAACCTCACCCCCCGGCCCAGCCGCCGCCGCAGCCCCCGCAGCAGTTCCCCCAGTTCCACGTCAAGTCGAGCCTGCAGATCAAGAAGAACGCCATCATCGACGACTACAAGGTCACCACCCAGGTCCTGGGACTGGGCATCAACGGGAAAGTTTTGCAGATCTTCAACAAGAGGACCCAGGAGAAATTCGCTCTAAAAGTAGGTTTGGGGCCCGAGGGAGGGGAGGACGGGCGGAGGGGGTCTCCCGGGGACCACCCCCGGCACTCCGCAGCGGCCTAAGCTCTCGGTGGCTCAGCGTGGTCGCGCCGACGCTTTCCTCGGACTGGCGTCGGGGCCGCGGAGGAGTGGCCGCGGCGGGGCTGCCCGTCCCGCGCGCGCGAGGGGTGCCAAGTGCGCGGCAGGGGGCGGGGGGCAGCGGGAAGGTCAGGTCCCGGCGGACCGCACAGCCGAGACCGAGTTTCCGGTCACCTCCGGGTGTGAGTGGCGGGGACTCGAGAGGACTCTTGAGGACCCTGCCATTTTGGGTTTGAGCGGCATCCAGCCGAGTCGCAACGGTTGGCTTCGGGACCACTTCTGCTAATTTTCCCCCTAGTCTCAAGGAAGTGATTTTCGGGGGTTGTGGTTCCCCATCCTCTCCTCCCTCCTTTCTTTCTGTGGGCACAAAAGGCCCATTACTCATTGAGCTGGTTGGTCGGTTGGTTTGGAGAAGTCGTATCTCAGAGGTTTATTTAGCCTCGCTCCTTATTTGGGAGCCGGAATGTGTGATTTCACTTCCCTGGGCCTTGCGAGTGCGGCTGTGCTGCCTTGGGGCGCGCCGGCCGGGGAGGTGCAAGGCTGGAGATTCCGCTGGGACACCGACACCGCCCCCACCCCACGACCGCCCCGGGCGCGAGGGAGGATTTGTTTTGATCCGAGAGGGTGCCCCCTCCTACCTTCAGTGCCTGCGAGGCTCCAGATGGGAGGCCAGCAGGCTCCAGCGCGGTGTCTCCTGTTTCCATAGCTCCATTGATCATTGTAAACCGGGTGCGTAAACCACGGCTTGGCCAGTGCTGATTCCGCAAATCGGAGATGGCCACTTGAGTCCTGGACATGGGCGATTGGTGGACAGCAGGAGGGAGCGTTTTGCTGGAGCTGGGGAAAACCAACCTCTTTTTTTTTTTTTTTTCTTTTCTTTTTTAAGGGGATCTGGTAGGGGGGAGAATGGGGATTTCAGTGAGAGTATCTACTTCGGAAGTTAAACAGAATGGACTTGGAGGTCTGATGAGTCGCCAGTGCAGTGTGAGCCACTGTTCAGGGTCATGAAAAAGGTTTTCCCCAAAGAGGGGTTTCAGATCAAACCACATCTCTAAAGGTGACCCAAAACGCCTTTTTCCCCTGGGGTGTCTTAATGATTGGAGGAGGAGAAAAATACTTCCTGTGTTATATTTTCTCTTCCCCCTCAATCCCTGTGGCTAGCTGTGTTTCAGCTATTCATACGAAACTCAGATATGTGTTATGGGTGGAACTGTTGGAATATATAATTAGATATAATAAGACCCTGGTACTTGGGGGTTGAAGAAGACAAGCATGTTCAACTTAACAGATTTTAAGGCCTCTAAAATTAGTTTCTTGCTGCTTTCATCCTCCCTTTTGGGGGAGAACTTCAGCTAGCCTCAACACTGTCAGATTTGTTTGGTTTTTACTATAAGCTGTTGCTGAGGGCTTTTGGTTGTTTGGTGTCGACTTCTGGAGAAGGAATATATCAGTATCCTGAACCCTTTATTATTTGTGCCTTAGACCGTTCTTTCCTTACTCATAACTGGGGGCAGGGAAGGAGAGTGGTTGTTTGACCCCGTGGCTCTAACCTCGGGGAGTGGAGTTGAGTGAATACTGTTTGACCACAGTTAACCTGTACTGTTGAGGAAGTGACAGACATTCTTTCCAGGAGAGTTTTCTATCCCCTCTGAGACACCATCTGCCTTCACCCATCAGCGGTTTGGGGACACTGGCTGCTCATTTTCTTGGATAGCTGGAATATGGTATAAAGACTTCAGAACAAAAGCTCTCAACTTCTGCTCCTTATTCTATTTAATAGACACAGAAAACCACCCTCGAAAATGCTTTTGGGTGGCAATTCAGATTTCTATTGTAATTAATAGGAGAAAGATTTGGATTTTTTCCCCCTTCGAATGGTTTTGAAAGGAAGGATCCAGCAGTATTTTATTTTATTTTTTAAACATCTTTATTGGAGTATAATTGCTTTACAATGGTGTGTTAGTTTCTGCTTTATAACAAAGTGAATCAGCTATACATATACATATATCCCCATATCTCCTCCATCTTGCGTCTCCCTCCCACCCTCCCTATCCCACCCCTCTATGTGGTCACAAAGCACCGAGCTGATCTCCCTGTGCTAAAAGATCCAGGAGTATTTTAAATAACACTCATAGTTTGTCCTTCTCGGGTTAGAAGTGGATGAAGATTGAAGTCAGAGTGTGTTTTGACAGGCAGCCTGCTCCCAGATCTTACAAGTTGACTCAACTGTTAAATTGTAGATTTCCCACATATCTTTGTGTAAAAACTTAATAATAGAGGAAGAAAGAAGGGATGAGGCATTCAGAGACTGTTAGCAGTGTCAACAGCGCTTCCAATATCCAAATACTGGCTGAGACATAATTACAGCTGTGGGGGGAATCTGGTTCAAAGAATTCTGTTCCAGAGACACACACCAAAGAGATTTCTAGATCTTGAATCTTGATTAACTTAACCATAGGTGCTGAGTACTGAAATGATTTTCAAAACCAGGAGTGTTTTGATTATTAAGCAAGGGAGGAAGAGGTGGTGGGGCAGGAGGGATTGCCTCATCGGAAAGGTGCCTGAAGAAAAAGGGAGGAGACCTCTGCTCTACCCAGGGTGTTAGGTCAAAGAGCTGAAGAGCAGCAGCAGGGCCTGTCATGGGGGTTCTGGTATCTGCTATCTCACAGCCCTGAGAGTTGATGAGAGGTGGCGGCTGCCTTGATGCCCCGCTCCCTGTCTGTGGTCTGGTGACCTCTTAGTCCTATTAAATGTAATCAGTGATTTAAAAAAGAGTCCCAATCCGCCCTGCTATTTCTCTACCTCCATCTGAGAGAGGTAACATTTACATGCTTTTTGGTGGGTGCTATGACCTTGCCTCACCATCTCTCCTGGCTGCTTTTGCGAAGATCTGAGTCATACTCATACTTCTGTCAGAGTTGGAAGGGACTTTAGAGGTCATCTCATCCAACCCCCTCATTTTGCAGATGAGAAAACCAAGGCCCAGAGCAGAGGCTTGCTTGAGGTAATACAGCCATGCACTTGGCAGAACCAGGATTAGAACCCAGGACGCCTGACCGCTTCCCACTTGGGAACTGCACTGACATCAGCAGGCTTGGCCCTGGGACTGGCTGCTGCTCCAGAGCCTCTCAAGCCCGAGGAGCTACTGTCACCGCAGGCCCTCCTTGACTGTTGGCCAGGGGGTGCTGGGTAGGGACTTATCGGCTTCCCAGCAGAGATCGCCAGAGTTGGAGAGGCAGCTTACAAACCAACTCACCAGCTCCATGAGTTTTGAATCTTCAGTAACAAACATTTTTTTTTACCACCCCCTCCCCTTTTTAGGAAGTGTTAGCTAGAAATCTTATTTACTAGTATTATTTTTTGTGCAAGAACATGAGAATTCTATTCACTATTTCTTTGGTAGGGACGCCTAGTCTCAACTCACTTGTGCAGTAATTGGTCCTATTCCCTGTGGGGTTTTTCAGTTGCTTACTGCTTCATTGTGTCACGGTGACTCTTAGGTATTAGCTGAACAAATTTAATTAAAGCCAGCACCGTTGTCCCTCTCTGCCGTGTGACTCTGATTCGGTGAAGCATATTACTGCTTTACAAAATATAGAATGTTGTCATAACTTATCTCTGTTTGTCTTTCCGTTGTGTCGATTAGAGGAAACAAAGTACTGTTCCTTCTCCTTGCCTTTCTCCAGCAATCCTCCCTCTCCAGGTGACCTCGTGTCACCGCCGCCATGTGGCTTCCTTGGTGTTCTGAAGGGGAGCTGATCAGAACCTCTCATGGTTGAGCGGGAGAGTCGGGGCTCCCACATCCCCTCAGTGCAGGCCGCCCCCTCTCCAGCACGCCTCGTGCTGTGTACCGGTCGGGGAGCAAGAGAGTTTGTGGCTGGGTGAGGGGCAGTGTCCCAAATTGGGGTTTGCTGGATGGAATCACAAGGTGAGGAAAGTTTCATTAATCAGCCAATCTCTTCTATCTCTACTCTTGTTACAGTAGTTAACAATTCTCTGAGCATCCTACCATATGCTTTGTTGTATGGAGGATACAGACATTGAAAGTGGCCTTAAAATTTTGGAGGTCAGGACGCTTATTTGGAGAAGGTGAAATTAACAAATGTAGTCTAGGGCTGTACTGCCCAGTATGGTAGCCAATGCCCATGTATAGCTATTTAAAATTAGCTAAAATTGATTAATTAAATTAAACTAAGTTAAATTTAAAAATCAGTTGCTAGCCACATGTCACGTGTTCAGTAGCTACATGTGGCTAATGGCTACTGAATTGAACAGTGGAGAAGAACATTTTCGAGCTTGTAGAAAGTTCTATTGTACTTTGCTGGTCTAGGGGTTAAATTGTGTGGTTGGGAATAGAAGAACTTTGAAGAGGCAATCTGTGAGGACCGAAGGAGCTGAGGACAGTCTCTGAGGAATGAGCACATCTGCAGGAGGTGATGGTGGCGTTGCCCTCGGGGCAGCTGAGGGGAGAGTGGATCAGTTGGTAAGGAGCAAGTGGGGCTGGTGATTCAGAATTGAGCGTAACCGCTCTTTGTGTTAAAAGCAAGTTTTAAAGTGTTTGAGGAGCATGAAGTAAACTAACAGGATGTTATAAAGAAAGGTTACAAATCTCTGAGGTTGGGGCTTGTGGTTTTTTGAGGGAAGGTGTAGCTTCTGGGTTCAGAGACCCTGTTCCTTGCTTTGGGCCCTGCCCTGGTTGCTGTCTACTGCAGCAGGACTCTTGACGTCCACTGAGGCAGGATCAAAGCTGGGGCAGCTCATGGTTCTTTTTCACTTATGAATTCTGGGCTTTGATAGAGCTTGAAAATAATCTCCAGCTAAGATGTGGGATCAGTGGCTGACAGAAGGGGGAGAAAAGCAGCCCCAGGCCTCAGGACCAAATATTGATGGGTGTCTGGGAAATGAAGGGGTCCTTTTTAGAGGATGAAGGTATTGGTATTCATAATTAAGATGTTTTGACTGCTTGGAATCTGAGGAGTTGGGCCATCATCAGTTGATGATTTTATTTAAGAAGCAGGTGCAGGGGATTCAGGGAGAGGCCTGGAGGAGCCAAGCTTCAGGACTGCTGGAGGCAAACTTAATCCCTGGCCACATCCTGGGGATGACGGAGGCCCCCTCCCTACCCGCAGAGCCCAGGGATGTGTGGAGTCTGTGCCAAGAGGAATGCCAGCCATGGCGGGGAAGACAGGGCATCAGTATCTGCATCTGAGTCTTTTCACGATTCCCAAGTGGCCCTCCTGTGCTCTGATGCAGGATTCTCCCTGGTAATTTGACATCTGTGGCACAGGATTCATACTTTCCTGCTCCCTCTCCTCTGCATGAGGCCTTCCCAAGGATCCTGTGGGGTCTCTTTTTTCCCTTCCTCCCTGTGCTGCACCTTTCCAGTTGCTGCAGTGTCCTGACCAGAAGTGGGTGGGCAGGGCAGAGCTGTTCTTTGTGTTTGAAGGGGCTGCAGCTGCTCTTGGTAATGATATAAGGCTCAGTGGCAAAGGGACCCACAACTCATAGTTCCTTAGAGCTCACAACACTCCCTGCTTATCTTTCTTGACCCTTTCCACCTGACCGAGGAAGAGGCTGGGCCAGTCCAGAAAGGTTCAGTGGTATATCCAAGGTCTTACCTGGTATCAGCATCAGAGCCGTGTCTTGGGACCTGGTTCACTGGGACCTCCTCTTGGTCTGGGTTCCTTTGGTGTTTTGGTTGCTAGAGGTAAGAGTATGGGGTTTGTGGACCTGGCGGTGCAAAACTCATCTCCACTAACTGGTCACTAGGATCTTTCTACATTAGTCATCTTAGAAACGGGGCCATTGGTAATAAGATGGGACCATGCCACTGAGCAGCTTGATGTACACCAGATATGTAACCAAAATCAGATTTTATACCTTTTCTAGTCCTTAGGGGAATAGTGATATTTTGTGTTTTAAGATATGGATGGATATAAATATCTAGGGATGAACCTGATACCATGGGTTATGTGCTAGATTAGAAAGAAAGAAAGAGAGAGAGAGAGAGAGAGAGAGAGAGAAAGGAAGAAAGATGGATAGAGCTAGTCTTGGTGCCCTGCTAACTAGCTGTGTGACTTTGAACAGGTCAGTGAAACTTTCTAGGCCTCAGTGTACACGTCAGAGGGTCAGGCTACCAGTGGCTCCTGGGGCACGGCAGCGTGGGATGCTGGAGGGCCGTGCTGGAGGCAGGAGGCCGGGGGGCTTGCCGACCTGCCCCACGTCTGACCATCAGCAGTGCCTGGCCCAGCGTGGGGGCCCTTTTGATGGGCTTGCTGCTGGGTTGCAGGGCAGCTCCTGTCCAGTTAATTAATAACCACCATTGACCAGCTGCGCCTTCTCTTGTGTGAAGACTTGGTGAGTGTTCCAGCAAGTGCCTCAGCAGAGAGGATGGACTGTGTAACTCAGTGGGGTGTGAATCCTCTCCTTCCTTGAAATCAGAAGAATCTTAGTGTTCTGGTGGCTCAGGGTGGAGATGGGAACTCTTCATTTTTTTCCCCATCTGAAACTCCTTCCCGTTTGAAGTTACGGGGCCAAACCTGGCTGCTGTGGTTGGCTGTGCAGGCTGTGCCCTGCACAGGGCACCTGGCTGAGGGAGGAGGAGGGGGGCTCTGATCCAACCCACTGTCCACTTGTCAGGCTTTGCCTTGGTGTGTGACTGGGTCCATACAGATGGGTGCCGCCTTCTTATTCACTTGGAGTTATAGTATGGGTTTGGGGCTGTTCTGAGGTGAGAGCTGGGAACTGGTTCCCAGAGCTTATGGGGAAGTTAGGATGTACATCCAGGCACCACTTCTCACCCGTAGGACTGGGTACTAAGGGATGTGAGGAGACTGAGGAAGCAAGAGGAGAGGGAGATGCCTAGTGAGGTCTGTTTTCGTTTCTCTTCTTCCTGCCATTCAGGGCTAAAGCTGTGTTTTCAGCCCTGGAGCTTTGGACTGAGGTCCTGCGTGCCGGGCCAGAAGATTTTGTTGGAGGAAGAGGAGACTCAGGGGAAGCGGGGATAGGGTTGTGCTCCCCTCTGGCGGTGCACAGTTCTTGGGGGTCTTTATTCTCTGATCCGGTAAACACCTTAATGTGCCATCTGCCAGGTAGTACAGGCTGGGACGTGGCTCCAAGGTCAACCTTTATCTGTAACTGATGTTCCCTTCTAAGACCAGCCAAGCTGTGTGTTCATTCTGCCAGGAACCTGAGCTGTCCAGAAGGATCGTATGAAAGGGCATCTTACTCTTGAGGGACGTTTCCAGGCATCTCCATGGCCAGTGTCCATCCAGGGCTCTTCCAGGGACGTGAGGAGTGGTGAAGGCTTTTCTATCTCAGAGAAGATGTGGTGAACATCTCTGTTTGGCTTATCTCCGGGATGGTTCTTCTGAACCTGAAGCAAAGGTGAAATCTCTCTAGTCACAGGTAGAGGGACTTGGGAGGAGAGCCCTTGACGGCCCCGCCAGCTTCTCCACCTTCATGCTCCTGTGGGGCTCCTTACCCTCCTGGGCCCTCCCAGGAGGTGATTGAGTTGATCACTTTGCTGCCATTTTGATTATTCATATTGTTATGAGGCTCCCAGCCCACACTGGACATTTGTAACCAGGCCTCCTGCCCAGGGCCCAGAACTGTCACTCAGCCCCTCTGTCTCAACAGCTAAAAATAAACCTGCCACTGCTGCAGTCTCCCCTCGCAGCCAGGCCCTGACGCCTGTCCCAGGTCTTCCTGCCACACTGCTGGGCTGTTTCTCACACTCACTTGCACCCCCTCCCCATTGGCCCCCTTCTCTTCCAGCCTGAGCTTGGTGGGTGGTTTGGGGCCAACTGGCTTTTCTGAGTGCTGAGAGTGAGCCGTGGCTGCTGCTTCTCCAGGTGTCGACATTTATGTGTGGAGGCTCCGTGGAGCTCGGGGAAGGATGAATTAGCCAGGGAGGAGGGTGAGCGGGTTTGGCGCTGTTAGACTTTGTGTGTGCTTGCATCCAGACCTGGCTTCCTCCGGACTCCACCCGCAAGCTAGCCTCTCTGGCAGAAGGAGTGTGCGGATGAGTAGAGGAGCCCAGCGCGGCTGTCCCAGGCCCTCGCCCAGCCACCCGCCCTGTGGCTGAGCGTGCTACCTGCCCCAGGACTCCTGCCCTGCTGCTAAGCTGTACTCTCCACCTCTGCAGCATGGGGCTTCAGGTTACCAGATTCAAAAGTGTGACCTCATCTCTTTGGCTTCCAAGAATAACTGGGCCCTGGCTCTCAGGGCCTGTTTCATGAGTCAGGCCATGGCCCCTCTGGCCCTCCCAGCTCAGCCACCTGCAGGATGTCACAGAGAGCATGGGTGTCTTCTACCTCCTGACTGTGGGGGGCAGGGGTGTTGGTGATCTGTGTCCCTTGAGGTCCATCGAGGTGGCCTCTTCTACTGCCCGTGGATCCTGGAGCACTGTAGAACAAGGAGAGGAAACGGGCTCGGATAGCTGAGATACCTACTTAACTGATAGATACTGGGCAGAGCATTTCCTTTAGTTGACTTTGACATTCTCTTCTTTCTGAGTTTTCTAATCCTTGGACAGGTGTTGGTACTAATCCTGTTGGATAGGAGGATTCTGTGTTTTCTGGTATTAGGGTTTATCTGGGAGGAGGAGTGCATGGGAGAGAGCCGAGGTAGGACTTGGGGGACCCTCTGCTTTCAGCTAGAGTTACATACCCAGACCACGTCTCCATGACTGCCTACTCCTGTCTTTCCCCCTGGGGCCTCATTTCCTCTGCAGGGAGAGATTTATCTGCCAAGGCGCATTGGCCTCTGGAGGGGAGGAGTTGGGTGTAAATTGCTAAGAGTTTATTTTTAACTCTGACAGAAGGAGTCCCTGTCCTTGGAGTAGCCATGGCCCCCACCCCCTGCCACCCCGACCCCTGCTCTCCCTCTCCTGGGCCTCCTTGCCTGGCTTCTGTAATTCTTAGAGGCAGGGATTTTTAAAGGAAGGATTTTAAAGACAGGCTTCACAGGAGCCTTAGGTGAGGGAAGCCTTTCTAAGTGAAGAATCTGCAGATTGCTCCTCGTGCCTGATTTCTGCAGAGTTCAAAGAGTTGGGGGGTGGGGCAGGAGGAAGAGGGGGAGCCCTGGGCGCTTGAAGCCACGTGTGTGGAACTCAGAGCATCCTAGGAATGCAGGTGGCCTGGTGAAGAGCCCAGTGTGCCCTGGAGCTTGCTGCAGTCAGGCTGCTGCCTGTGGGAGCAAGGTCTTCGTGTACCTTTCGTTGTGCTTCTCTCCTTACTGGCACCCAGATCTGAGGAAGGCTGGAGGCCACAGGGCAAAATGAGCGCGTAGAGTAACCTGCTTTGCAAAGTCTCGCGCTTACGGAAATGTCGTTTCGCTATTGCCTTTGACTTCCAGGCTCCGCAGCACCATATCCCTTCCACTGGAGCCCACGTGGGGTTCCCAGGGACTTCCTCGCTTCCGTGTCCCCCCCCCCCCCCCCCCCCCGGCGGCACTCCAGTCACCTGCGCTCTTAGGGAGGAGGCAGGGGCTGTGAGTGCCCCTTCCTCTGTGCCTCGTCTCCCCTGCTTTCATGGTCTCTTTTGGTTGCCTTGCTGTAGATTTTTTAAAAGAAAATAAAATTGAGTTGGAGATGTAATTAGAGAAGGAAGGGCTAGAGAGTAGAGGTGGGGGCGGGCTAGGCCTTCGAACATGTGGCCGACCCTGAGGACCCTGGCCTGGAATGAGGTCTTGCCCCCTCAGTTCCTTGGAGAGCATGGGGATTAGTTTACCTAAAGCCCAACTCTGATCACGTAGCTTCCCAGCTTAAACCCTTCCATGGGTTCCCTTTGGACGCAGAGTTCAGGAGATTTCCAGATCCTTCTCAGATCTGGCCCCAATCTGGTTTTTTCTGAGTGTGTGCTGTGCCTCAGCTTAAGTGGCTTATATATGCCGTTTCCTTATGGGGCTCTGCTTTCCACCCCACACCCTCACCCGTGGCCTGTACCCCATTCGTCCTATGTCGCCTTTACCACCTCCACCCCCTGCTCCCCATCGTCCCCCCCGCCCCCCCCCCGTCTGTATCTGCCTCTTCTACCCAGTACACATGCTGCTCCTTCCTTCGTGAAGCCTTTCATGCCAGAAGCAGGTCTCCGCCATCCCTCCCTGTCACACTTGCCAAGACACTCTTACCTTTTCTTTCACATTTTAAATGTATTTCTCCATGTGTGAAGTGGAGATATTGGATTGTAAGTTCCTTGAAGACTCACATCTCCATTATTTTTGTATTCTCTTAGTTCTGTGTAGTGACTATATGCCGCCATTAAAAAAAAATTCAGAGAGTATTTTGGCATTGTGCATTATACCTAGCTGCCTCACAAAGGTGTGAAAACTGAGTAATAGTGCATGCTGCCTACATAAGTATAAAGTACTAGCGGTGATCCTCAGGGTGGAGGGGGGGTGGCCCTGGGTGAGGGGCAGTATTTGCCTGGGCTGAGAATGAGCCAGGGCTATAGTGAGGGTCCCCCTAAGTGTCTCTCCCTGCTCTTCCTCGTGTCTGCTAAAAAGCCATTCTCAGGACAGCCTTCTGGGCGTTCTTCCCTTTACCCACTCGGATCTGCTGACTCAAGCTGGCACTTTATGTTTCTGCTAAGGGAGTTCTCGTTCTTGTAAGGGCCCTGACCACAGTTTCCCATTGATGCCTCTCCTCCTCCTCCTCCCTGTTCCAGAGCCCCGCCTTTTCCTGTTGTGCTGTGGAGATGACCCTTCTGCCCCTTGGATAGAACTTTAACTGAGGGAGGGACAGATGTGGAACTTGCCAGCTCTCCTACAGTTCTTGGCATCTTCGAGTCAGCCCCAGACACAGCAGAGACACACAGATGCAGTCCAAGGTGATCTGTCTGTCTGCTGGCCTTGCTCCTGTGTGTGTGGCAAGAGGACCAGTATTGAGCAGCATGTTGCTGGGACTGAGGTCAGAGGTTTGAACCTCGTGGGACCAGTTAATTCCATGCAGGGGAAGCAGAACTGGACTGGCATCTGAGAGACCTACCTGGCTGTGTGGTCCTCAGCAAGTCCTTGAACCTTTCTGGGCCTCACTTATTTTCTTCATTCGTAAATCGAAGGGCTCTCCTGTATTGAAGGGCTTTCTTCATTACTGCTGCCGCAACCCCACTGCTGGGAAAACAACCCGATGCTGGGAAAGAACCCGATGCTGGGAAAGAGGTGGTCAGCCCAGGTTCCAGGGATCCCGGGATTGGGAGCCATCCTCTCTGTCCTCACTTTCTGCAGGCCAGTGTTCTTTCACCCTTCTCCGGGCTGTAGTATTTTTATTCATTCAGCCATTCAACCGATGTTTATAGACATGAATTCTTCTCTGTGCCTACCTCCTGTCTTCCCTGCTGACTGGCCATCAGGAGGCCCAGATGGCAGGATTGACCTAGAAGGGCGACTAGTCAGGGTCATCCCCTTGGGTTTAGACCCCTTTTATACCTCTGCTATATGAGATGAGAGGGATTTAGAACAATGAGAGTTGATTCTTTCTTGCAGCTTAGACTAGACCCCTGCCTTTCTAAGTGGGATTTGCCTTAGGGTGCCTTCTAGCCCTCTGAGATCCAAAGCAACCCACTACTCAAGAAAATTAATTAGAAATGCCAAGAATGACTTTTGCCGCCTCCCTAAGGATAGATCAGAACAGCAGAATGACTTTGATACCTACAACAATCTTCTATCTTCTGTCTCCTTCAGATCACTGTTGAAAGCTTAGCAACACTGTGAAAGTTTCCCAGATTGATAACAAGTCTTTATTGAGCAGATATTATATGTATCAGGCATTGTATTAGGTGTTTCACATACACTCTTGTTAATCCTTAAAATAATACAGCAAGGTAAAAGTCCCCGTTTTACAGAAGAGGAAACATGTTCAGAATCATTCACTCGTTAGCAATTATTTATTGAGCACTTACTAAGCGCTAAGTGTTATTTCAGGGTCTGGGGATACATCAGTGTACCAAGCAGACCAAAAAAAAAAAAAATCCTACCTGCGTGGAGCTTGCATTCTAGCAGGGGGAGACAGACAAAATATAATCAGATAAATGTCCGACGGTGATAGGTACAAAGGAGAAAGTAAAGGAGGGGAGGAGACCCTGGAAGGCTAGGAACGCATGTGTGGTGTTGAAATTTCAAATAGGGGCTCAGGGGAGGCTTCACTGCGAAGGTGACATTTGTGTGAGCCCTGGAAGTGATTGGGGTGGGGGCAGGCGGAAGGAATACAAGTGCAGAGCCCTGAGGCTATTAATGATGGGCGTGTCTAGCTCTAAAACCTGGCTCCCTATAGCTTGCAGAACTGCCTCTCCTAATAGTTCTTCCCTGACTCTGCTATAATTCAGTACTTAGTTGATTCACCTCTTTATTTGATCATCAAATATTTATGGAATGCTTATTTTGTGCAAATTGCTGCAATGATAAGATGGGAGCGCTGCCTTTGGGAACTTACAGTTTAGAGGAGGAGTGAACACCTTTGTGTATAAAAGGAGTAAAAATAGACTGACCCCCAAAATCTGGACTGTGCGCCTTCACACGTCTTCCCTCTCGACCCTCTCTGACAGAGGTAGTCCAGGTGGTCTGATTCCAAGTTTTACACGTAAAGAGGTTCAGGGAGCCGGTGGTGGGAAAGTGGTGGAATCAGGGCCACAAAGGATACAGAGACTCAGGGTGGGCTCCTTGAGGCCGGAGGGGTCAGGGGTGCGGTCACTTTTGCCTGGTATGGACTCACACCTGTGACAGGGCCCGGGGCCAGTGCAGACAGAAGTTTGGCCAGTGGGAGGAGTAGTTTGAGGGACTCCACTGGGGCTCCCATCTTCTGTTTGCTGAGGGGGGAAGACCCAAGGTCTCCCTAGGGATGTTTCTGGTAATGGGAAATGCTTGGGACTACGTTGACTGGCTATCGCCTGGAGCCGGGGAGGAAGGGGGTGGTGAGAAAGGGCTGGCCAGGCTGCAGCTGTGGCTGAGGGGGCCCTCACAGGGTTTCTCTGTTGCTCTAAGGAGTCGCATCCTTCCAGTGTTGAGCCTCCCAGGCGGACCAGTGGGCAGGTGCACTCAGGGCGCTCTCTGAGCCCCAGCTCTGGCCATCTTTGCCTCCAGCCTCTCAGGAGCTGGGCGAGCGGAAGTCAGGGCTCGGGATGGAGCCGACCGTTAGTGCAGATGGGAAAGTGAAGCAATGGGTCAGGTCTGTTTTTTCCTGAGCATGTGCTGTGACAAAGGAAGTTGCAACATTTTTTTTTCTCTCTTTCTTTTTATAGAGCAAGAAGGGGGGAAAAAAGTCTTCCAGTAAACTTCAGATAAAAGATCTGCTCTTTGAAGGAGGGTTGTTCTCCCCTCCCCCGCAGGGATTCTTTAGTTCTAGTCTTTCTCCCATCCTTCCTCCCCCGCCATCCCTGCCACCGGCCCTCTTCTCTGAGGGCCTGTGTCTCTGCAGCAGGCTGAGTACCTCTCCCGAGAGGAGGCAGTCAGTAACTTGGTCTGAGGGAGCCTTGAGAAAGCATCTTGTCCATTGTGAGTGTGCATCCAGGCAGATGCTGGCAAAAGGGTCCCAAAACATGGGAGCAGGAATTAAGGCTGAAGGACCACACGTGTGAAGCTGGAGTCCTTGGTCAGGTTTGAATTTGGCCTTTGTGCTGTACCTGGGCAGGAATCCAGTTGTGTTTTTCAGTGTGCAGGTGATATATTTTCCTGATGAAAACTTTCGAGGTCTGGAAAAGTAGTGGAACTTTTTTTTCTTTTTTTGGCGAGATTTATTTCTTCTCCCTTGGATTTCTATACCCCAGAACAGCCAAAAAGTTCCATTACAAACCAGCTTTGAGACTCCAGCTTTAGTCAGCTAAGGGATGTACTAGGTCATCCTTGAGAATGAGGTCTGCTTGCTCTGGGGAAGCTGGGTGGTTGCACCAGGCAATGGGCCCCACTGTCCGGGATGGGGTGACGGCTGCTGGCACTGTTGGTGTTAATTGCTTTCTTGGGCAGAGAAGGGCAAAGCCCTGAGGGGTGAAGATTTTTGTTCAGGCTCTTTGTTCTCTGTACCTGCTGTCTCCGGTACAGCTGTCACAGAGCTCCTCCCTTCCTGCTGTTTTCTTTGAACTTAATCTCCTTGTCATCAGGTGGGTCTCTTCAGGCTGGAGATGAGCTCCAAGAGGTGGTGGTGGAAGGAGCAGAGTCACAAGTTTCTTGCTTGTGTAAATCTCAGAGTGAATACATACACCTTCTTTCGTAGCTAGCCACGCTGGCTGGTCCAGTAGCCACTAGCCACATGTGACTATTTAAATTTAAATAATTAAATAAAGTTAAAAATTAGTTCCTCTGTAGCACTGGCTCCATTGCAAGTGCTCAAGAGTCACATAGAGCTAGTGGCTACCGTGTTGGGCAGCGCAGATAAGAGAACATTCCATCATTGCAGAATGTTCTCTCAGACAGCACCAGGCTCTGAGGTCATCATTCTACACCCTGGTAAAGATTTAGCGGAGCTGGAAGGGGATTTGTGTAAGAGCATGAGGAGAGGTTTTGGGGCCCAGTCGAGAGGGTAAAAAGAAGGTGATCATTTAGAAAGGGACTTTAAATAGTATTTTGTTTGTCTTGTTTAGGGCTGCATTCCAGCAGATGGTCATCTAGCCCAGTTGCTCCCAGCCAAGTCGACTGTCAGAATCACCTGTGGGTAACATTTGAAAATACAAATTCCTGAACCCCACTCTTTGTATCTTATTGTACAAGACTACAGAGGTGGTGTTCAGGAATGTGTGTTTTTGTCTGTGATAATTATCTGTGTTTGGCAACCTTTTGAATCTATTCTTAAATTCCTCCAGTGATAGGGGAGCTTATCCCTTTTCAAGAAAACCTTACTCTTAAAAAAATTGTTTTTTTCTGGTTTTAAAGTTTTATGTTTGGAGGTTCCTTAAAACACTAAAAATAGAATTATCATATGACCCAGCAATCCCACTACTGGGCATATACCCAGAGAAAACCATCATTCGAAAAGATACATGCACCCCAATCAATGTTCATTGCAGCACTATTTACAATACCATGTCATGGAAGCAACCTAAATGCCCACTGACAGATGAATGGATAAAGAAGATGTGGTACATATATACAATGGAATATTAGCCATAAAAAGGAACGAAATTGGGTCATTTGTAGAGATGTGGATGGACCTAGAGACTGTCATACAGAGTGAAGTAAGTCAGAAAGAGAAAAACAAATGTTGTATATTAATGCATATATGTGGAACCTAGAAAAATGGTACAGATGAACTGGTTTGCAGGGCAGAAATAGAGACACAGATGTAGAGAACAAACGTATGGACACCAAGGGGGGAAAGCGTGGGGGGGTGGTGGTGGGATGAATTGGGAGATTGGGATTGACATGTATACACTGATGTGTATAAAATAGATAACTAATAAGAACCTGCTGTATTAAAAAAATATAAAATGCAAAAAAAAAAAGTTTTATGATCATCGAGTCAAAATTTAGTTCCCTGAAGTTGTATCATCCCTTGGTGCTAGTGGTGTTTTCCGGAGCCTCACAGAACGCATCAGTCACATCTTCCTCACTCGGCCTCCTGCAGATAATCGCACCGGGCCGTGTGTGCTCCTCTGCTGCCCCAGCGTCATGGCAGGGTTTCAGACTACTCGACCTGCCAGGGGCCCTAGAGAGATGCAGGGCTGTGACATCATTCCCAGGGTTCTTCTGATCATCAGGCCTTGCTGAGAGATTGAGGAAAGGTCTGCATCTCAGTGGACCCTGACAGTGGAGAGTCCTAAGGGTCATCCAGCTGGTACAGGCCGTGCGTACCTTCCCCCTCTTTATATCCTGCTTCATAGGAAGGAGTCGCTGTTTCTCTGCATGGTTAATGCTTGCTTTTTGAGGCCACTGATCTGGTTTTCTTCAGAGGCATTGAGAGACTCAGCCATCGGTACCCAGGCGGATGTGACCACAAACATTACTTCTATTTAGAGACCTTCAGTGACCTCCCCTTGCCTCCAGTGTGTCCCTCAAACTCCTAAACATGGTGTTCAGGCTAGCTGGCTTTGACCTTTCTTTCTTCCCCCACCCCCACCCCCAACACGCCCACGCGTGCATGTGCGTGCGCACACACGCACGTGCGCGCACACACGCACATACATGCACACACATACACGCACACACGCACATACATGCACACACGCACGCACGTATGAGCGTGTGTGTCTCTCTCTCTCTCTCTCTCTCTCTCTCTCTCTCTCTCCTTCCAGGAGAGGTGAGGGCTCCATCCCACTCTGCAGTGCGTTCTTCTGCTTCCAGATCTTCTTTTGCACCTTTCACTTGTTCATCCTTTTATTCCTGGTAGAATTGTGTTTCTCCTTCGAGGCTTAGATTTTACCTGTCCCCCCACCCCCAATTCCAGGCAGAATACCTTTCTGCCCTATACTAGTGGTAGCTTACACGAGCTCTGTGACTGCTCTGAATTTAAATTATGGTCACTCCCATATCTCGCCCTGCTGGACTCTGAGCCCCTTGAGGACAAGAGTGTGTCTCGTTCGTTTGGTATCCCCCAGTGCAAGCACAGTGCCAGGCACTTAGCTGAGCTGCACCATACCCACAGAAATGGGTTAACTTCTTGCCTGTTTGTCTTCTTTTGAATTCTGATGAGACTGCCACAGAGGAGCTGAAGCCTCTTTTCCAGCACCAGCATTTTTACCCCCAGTGGCCTTGCATCAGCTTGGATGAAAAAAGTACTGTTTAGCAGCTGATAATTAACAAGCAGAGCAGAGCCTTGGCTGCCTCAGAGGCAAAACTGATATTTAAACAATAAAGTTTTTAAAATCAAGAATTAAAGTGTCAGCTTCAGAAGCCGCTACATCCAAACACAAGCCCGCCCAGTTAGAGAAGATAAGTGGAATAATGGAACCAAAGAATTCTTTGTAGCCTTGAGGAGTCCAGGGGGAAGAGGCCGGGGTTGGGGGGGAGGTTGGGGGGGCTGTGGGGGGGTGGCAGGAGCGGGAAAGGGGCTTTTCTGTTTTTGCTCTTGGAGGTGGGGTCTGGGGTTGCTTGGGGAGATGGGGGGATGCTTCACTAGAAAGAGCTGTCAGTGTTCCCTTTCACTCCCAGTTTCTGTAGATGAACTAATTTTGCTAGGTGGGCAGAAAGAGAAATTTGGAAAAGTAGGGTAGGAATAAACTCTGGACTTTTTCCTAAGGTGATGAAACATGCACTTTTGTATTCGGTGATAGACGGAGACTGTTCAGTATTACCTCGTGGGATCTCACCTTGTTTCCTTCTGATGCTACTAGGGCTGGGAGGGGAGAGCTGACGTAGGGCTTCCTCCCTTCTTGGGTCAGAACCAGAGCCTGAGGAGTTCCCCAACCTCCCGGTGCTGCCCAGATACTAACCACGATCTGCATCTCCACTGAAGGTCTTCTAAGAAATATGCATGCCAGGAGCAGTCCGTGGCTTCAGACCAAGGGCAGAGGTTTTAAGAGGCTTCCCGTGTGAGGGGTGGCGGGCTGGAGAGTGCCTTCAACTTGTCATCAGGGGGCACCTGCCTCTGTGCTCAGCTGCAGAGGTCAGTGGGTGATGCCCTTTCAGAGTCTGCTTTATTGTGAATGAAGCAGAAAGCCCACACCAAGAAACCAGAGAGGCTCCTGAAGGGGCTTTTCTACAAGTTCACCCCAGCGTACACAGCCTCTATTTTTCCAACGCAAAGGAAGGATCTGTCAGACAAACCATTATTTTTCGGGGGGGGGGGACTACTTCCAGGTCCAAGAGACGGTCTGAGATATACAGTTTGAATATAAAAATACTGTACTTTCTGGGAGATGTTGACAGTTAATGTCATGTCTGAGTGTCTGTCACTCTCATGATGAGAGGAAGGTTGGGTGAGAACCCTTGCTAGTCAAGCTTGGTTAGCCTGCTATTCCTTTAAAGTTTCTCTTTTGGAATTGGTGGTATTAGTGGCTGAGCTCACCCAGACCATGTGTGATACTTATGGTGGTGGCCTCTCCCTGACCACAGGTGTGTACGTTGAATGCAGTCACCCAGTTACCATTATGGCCAAATGCAAAACAGTTGGGGAAGTCTAGGGGAGACTTGGTAAGGGAATAAAACCAGCTGGCTTATCTGGAGTTGAACCCTTGTCCTTGGTGACATAAGCACATATGATTCACAGCCAATGTTGGCTTGAGTGTGTGCAGAGGTTCAGTCTTTTGGGTGAAGTTCTAGTGGTCCTTGCGGAAGCTTCATCACCGGTTGAACTGAATTGTGAAGATAGCACAGCGCGTGTGCGCTCGTGAATCTGTTCATTCATCTGTTCACTGGAAGCTTATTGAGGGGGGAACATGTAAGCAAAATATTTCTTATATATTCCAAATGGTAGAAGAGCTACATACTGGGGACTGGGTGAGCATGGAAGAAAGAGCCACCCATTTCTCCAAACACCAGACAGTCTTGGAATGCGTTGGTGGATCACCAACCCTGAGACGCTCTGTGATCAGATGAATCTGGGAAACATTCTGCAGTGCACATTAACATTCTGAAGGCTCTGTGAAGTTCTGTAGTAAAAGAATCTATTTGACTTTGTATAACCTGGTGCTTCTGACACATTTAGGGCCCCCTTTTTACCTATCACTTATTAACATCCTACAGAATACTATTTGAGAAATGGCAATACAGTCTCCTTGCTCTGGGAGAACTGTCCAGTGATTCAGAGAAAAATTCACCTGACTATATGTTAACACAGGTTTGAGAGGCTTAAAAAATTGTGTGTGTGCATGCTGGGGGTGTGGCGGAGAAGGGCCCCTGGCAGGTGGCTTCCATTGAAGTTGGCCTGTCTGCATTCCTGCTGGCTTTGTGCTTCTGGAGAAGGCTTTTGTCCTGGCTTGAACATACTGAATAGCAGTTACATCTGTCATGCCTGGGAAGTGGCAGTGTGCAGTTTGCGGGGGGGAGGGGGGCGACGACAAGCAGTGAGCAGACACCCCTGCTTGAGGCCCAGGCTGCTGAGAGCTCCTCACCATCGGAGAAGGGAGGGCCTGGTGATCCGGAGGCAGCTGCTTGCTAGGACTGGAAGTGTTAAGGGCGCAAGAGTTAGCTCCCTTACCTCTGTGCGTCCTCCTTGTCCGATGGGGGAGGACTTTGAACCTTGAGGTGGCAGTGTGGGAGAAACAGGTGGGCTGGATGTTTCCTTCCCTCCCCACCATCCAAGGGCATCTGGAGGGCGGACCAGGGTGGAAAGGCACTTGGCTTTTCATCACCCGGGGGAACTGAGGTGAAGGCATTTTGGTTTAAATTTAAGGAAGAATTTAGAATTGGGAAGTGGATTTACTAAATAAAGTTTGTGGAGTTTTAAAATTCAAGAGTCCTGGCTAGAATTGTTTTCAGACCATTGGTGACTTGTCGGTGGTCCCCCTGATGGCCAGCTCCTGAGGAAGGCCTGGCTGGCCTCACTGGCTTCTTCACTTGGAACAAACCCAGGCCCAGGGAGTTCCCAAGCCCACTGGGGGCCTCTGCGCCCTCCTGGTGCAGCTTTGCATAGAGGTCATGGTTGTTTACAAGGAAATTAACCACTGAGGGAAAAAGGGAATGTTAGTGGGAATCAGTCCCTCTTCCTGGAGATTATGCATTTCCAACGTAGGTAGAGCTCAGTGTCATGAAAGCAGGCCCAGGATTTTCTGTTTGTATGTGTGTATGTATTTATATTTTTATGCTGTGTTTCCTCTTTTGACCTTCCCAAAGGGAAGGGAGGTGGTCTGTCCTCAGGAACTACGGTGCGCTGTCCCTCATCTCCTGGCTTCTCTGGCCATCTCCCTGTCTTCCCTCAGCCACAGCCACAGCGGCGGCCTGGCGTTGCTCAGATGGGGGGAGGAGCAAACACAGGCCCTCTGCTTGTTGCCTGTGGGAGTAGAGAAAGGGCAGATGCTGCCCTCAGTTCCCCCTGAACAGGAAGTCTGGGTGGGCCGTGCTTTGGTTTGGGAAGCAGGAGTATTAGCTGCTGCCGCCAACTGGGGTTGTGTTTGCAGACTCCCAGGCTCTGGCGTCCCCAGAGGGACCAGTAGCTCTGAGCCCTGAGGACTGGCAGCCCCCAGGAAGGGAGCCCTTGCCAGGAACCTCTGGTGGGTCTTGGGTAAGGGTGGAGGGGGGCTGGGCAGTAGGAGAGGAGAAGGGGTGACTCCTCCCTCCCACATCAGCTGGGATGCGGCACCACTGCTGGGAATGCATTCCCGCCACTTCTAGGCAAATTGGTCATTATGGAAATTCTTTCTTACTCCAGGGTGGAGCTTTCCTTGTTTCGAAGAACCTTCAGATGTGTTCTTTCCAGGTCCTGGCAACGAGGGACTAAGCTGTTGACCTGCTGCCCCCTCAAGGCTAGAAGGCAGGGCAGTGTCTGAGCCCCACTCCTGTCGTCTCTCCTTCTTGTTCTCCCTTCACCCGTCCTTCTGTCTTCACCTGATGCTAGCCTGGTGCGTAGCAGGCATGGACTGGGGGAGGGGAGCCGTGCACGCCTGGTGTTCCGGCCCTCCTTGCGTCTGGGACGCGTTTGGACCTAGACAGGGTGTCCTGTTGTCCTGCATAATGAGGATTCCAGCTTTCCCCTAGGTGACTGGCCACAGTTATTCCAGGGGAGGAGTGGGATTTCCCCCACCCCCAGGCACTCCAGGCTCCTGGAAGAGTCTTGACCTCCAAGCAGCCTGTCCCCCACCCCCTCCCCACAAGGAGAATGGTAGGAAGGAAGTCCTGCGGGAAGTTGTTTTTTGATTTGTGAGGTAACTGTCTTTGGTTTGAGGAGCACATAACATATCCTCCTTCCCTTTAAGATCTGAGGCCAAAAGTACTAGATTCTCTGGTTTCCAGGGAAACCAGAATGGATAAGGCAGAGAAAGAAGGGACTGGTTGTAGGCACTGAAATCTTAGAGGGGTTCCTGGGGTCTCTTGTGCTTTTCCAGGGAATGTGCGTGGTCTTCTCAGGGCCCTGGATTGTACCCCTCACTCCATCAGCAGCAGTGTGGAACCTTGGCAAACGTCCTAAACTCTCTGCACCCTAGTTTCCACGTGCCTGAGTGAGGATCTTGTCGGCTGCAACCGGATTGTGACTTTAAAGGACTATGGAATATGTGAAAATTAAACACATTTCCAGGTTATATTACCTACCTAGAAAGAGAGAATCACATCAAAGAATTTACTGTCAGAAGAAACCTTTGCCCTCCGGTAGGGTAGGCTTATCCAAGATTCCACAGAGGAGGGGACAGAGTGCAGGTTCTCAGCAAGGTAACTGTAGAGCTGGGACTAGAACTAGGCCAGTCAGCTTTCTGGCGTCTCCTTCTTTCACTTGGCCAACTCCAGGACATGTGTCCTTGGGGTGGAGAGCCAGAGTAGGCAAATCATACCACAGAAAATCTGACAGTCTTGTATGCAGTCAGGTTTACATGGTCTATGCCATTGTGGGCGGGGTAGCAGGGATAGTCAAGTAGATAATCTTCAAATTATTGAAATTGGACTTTTCAAAATATCAGTGACTTTTTTGTTTTTCTCCAGCAAATATATCTCCTTAATTCTCTTGCGTTTCCATAATGTTCTGTGTCCCAGAAACCTGCTGGGTGTTGGGGGACAGGGTGCTTCTGCTCATTGGTTCAGTGTTTGCGGTGGATAATCCACAAAGTGGATTATTCTCGTGCAGACAGAGCTATTTGTACCCAGTCCCTTTTTCTGAGTACCTATTGATACGATAGCAATCTTCTTGCTGTAGGAAACTTGCCTGTAGGAAAGTGGCTGGAGCTTGCTGCAGCTGTAACTGCACCTCTGCATCCTTTGGCTCCTGTCTAGAAACATGGTTCGCAAAGATGTGGTGAATAGTTGACTGTCAGAGCTGGTCCCTTCACTGTCCAGGGGAGGATACCAAAGCCAGAGAGAGGGGCAGGGCTGGAGTCAGAGAGTGATGGAGCTGGTCCCATGGGAACAAGAACTTAGGACAGCAAAGGTCTGAGCACTAACCTCACATATCCTCCATCTTGGCTAAGATTGCCTGTCCCCAGGTCAGCGGGGCCTTTTGCAGTTCTGCCCTTGAGAGGCCCCTGTGTTGTCTGAAGGCCCTCTTCTTCCCCTTGCTGCTGTCCTCCCATGACCTCCCGGCCACCTCTTCTTTCCCTTGTGCTCCCTATTGGCTGTTACTTCCTCCACCCCCCCCCCCCTTTATTATGAAATACTTTAATAGGCAGTGAACTTGAAAGAACTGTGCAGTGGCCACCCATATACCCAACGACCTAGATTCTACCATTAACATTTTACTCGCTTTCTCATGTCTTTCTCCATGTTTCCATCTCTCTATCCATTTATCAGCCTATCTTATTTTGGGAATGCATTTTATAGTAAGTGGCAGACATCAGTACCCTTCACCCTTAAACATAGCATACGTAGGCATTAATTAGAGTTCAATATTTGTTCATGCGTTTAAGTAATTTTTTTTGGTGGTAAAATTTATATAGCAGTGAAATTCTCAGATTTTAAGTGTATCATTTGATGAGTTTTGATAAATGCTTCCATCTGTGTAACCCGAACCTGTGTCAAGGTAGAGAACAAAACATTTTATTACTACCCTGGTAAGTTCCCTCATGCGCCTTCCCAGGCAATCACAATTCTGGTGTTTTTTCACTAGAGATTAGTTTTGCCTGTTCTGGAATGTCGTATAAATGGAATAATCACGATGAACTCTTTTATGTAAAGTTCATCCACCTGGTTACCTGTATTGGTAGCTCGTTCCTTTCTATATGGAGTAGTTTTCCGTTGTATGGTTATGTTACAGTTTGCTTATCCATTCTTCTTCAGAGCATTTCCAATTTTTGGCTATAATGAATAAAGCTCCTATGAATATTCTTGCACAGGTCTTTTTGTGGACATAATGTTTTCATTTCTCTTGGGTCAGTACCTAGGAGTGGGATTGCTGGGTCAAAGGAGGCTGTTAATTTCTTGTTCCTGAAATTACACCCTGTATTCTGCACCTAAGATCGTGAGTATTAGAAAGTGCCTTATTGCTCATCTAGATTATTCTTTCACTCAATGTAGGAATCCCCTGAGAGCCCACCTGAGAGCCTCTGCTTGAGTGTTTCCAGGCATAGGGAGCTTACTATCTTACAGGCCCTGCTATTGGGGGATAGCTCCTTTTAATTTCTGCCTTGAGGAGCCACACAGGACAAGTCTAATAATTTAGCCTTCTCCTCTGTGACAGCCCTATAGAATTTTGGGACTGTTAATCACATTCAGTCCCTCAACTGCTCCTTCGAGGTTTCTCTTCTTCAGGATAATTGTCCCAGTTTATTGACCTGTTTCTCCTGTGACTTGCTTCTCAGACCTTTTATGCACTGGTCATCATTCTTTGGAAGTTTAATACTTTTTTTGCTTAGCAGGGGACACTGGATTCTGGATGTGGTCTGAGAGGTACAGAGTGTGGTTGGATCTGGACTCCTGTCTTGATCTAGGTACTTGATCTGCTAGTGAACTGAAGGTGATGCTGACTTTTTGGCAGCCACATCATGGTGTTGGATCAGACGAGCTAATGTTCATAAAATACCGCAAACCTAAGGTGATATTAAGGTACTCATGCAGCTCAAAGTTGTTTAGACAGAGCCTCTGATATTAATAGCATCTACTGTGTACCTTCTGCTTGCCACCATCCCATTTAATCTTTGCCACCACTTTATGAGAAAGGTGCTATTAAAAAGAACTTAATAAAAACTATTTGGTTTAAAACGGGGCTTGTCAGCTTTGGCACTATTGACCTTTTGGATCAGATAATTCTTTGTTGTGGGGATTGTCCTATGCTTCTTAGGAATTAGCATCCTTGACCTCTACCCACCAGATCCCACATGCAACCCTCTCTGTGCCCTGCCAAGTTGCGACAATCAAAAATGTCTCCAGACATTTTCAGATGTCTCCTGTGGGGGAAAATCATCTCAGGTTGAGAACCATTGCCACGGTGTAGAACTTAGTCATTGAAAAAAATTTAAATAATATAGCCCTTCCCGAAGGGTAACCACTGTTACACCTTAGCATATATACTTCCCTATTATGTTCTTTGTAAGGACAGTCCTTGCTTTTCACAGTTACAATATACATGAATTTCATTTATCACAATTTAGTTAAATAACACCAGTCCCCCAACAGCATGGTTCCAATTCCCGTTGCCATGGTATATGAACTCTGAGTGATTGCATAGAGTACAAACTTTGCTACTAGCTCTTCAGTCCACAAATCACTAAGTACCTAACAGATGTTTGTTATGATCAGTGACCAGTCACAGCCCTTCTTTCAGAGTCTGTTGGTGGTGGTCACCGCCCATCTGTTGTTGAGTTCACACATACACAGGACAGTGTGCAGTTGTGTTGCCTCCTTGTCTCCTAGCGATAAACTCGTGTGACATTTTACAAAAATGGATAATCAAAAGAGGAAATTGCCCACCGTTGATGAAATTTCAGCAAAGAAATGAAAAGTGAAATTCCGTAACTGAACATAAGTGAAATTATAGAATAAATAGCTGATTGTAGGAATGTTGGCATTGCCACTGTTTGAGACTCTGCGTATGCAGCCAGAGGAACTCAGTGAAGGCAAACTCGTTGACACAGTGGTTGTGACACAAAGGATGAAGAAGTTCCAGAGGAAGTGACACTGGGAAAAACTTCATATTGAAGGCACTCTTGGAGATATTTTTCAACATTGAAAGCACAAAGGATAAAATGTTGGAAACTGATCCAGACTTAGAAAGGAGTGTGGCAATTTGCAAAGGCATGCTTGCTCGGTATTGTGTGTTAAATAACAAGAAGGCAAGCCCTGTTCAGATGGCTCTGGATGAGTTTTTACAAAGCAACAAAACACTCATTCTCAATGCCTCTGATATTTTTTAGTTACAGTGTGCTAAATAAATATTAGTTTTATACTAAATATTTTTTTCATTTCTCTATTCATTTATAGCTGACAGTAAAAGAGTTTTTAATGTTTTGACAAAAGTTTCTAAAGGTCATAGAACAATCTTAATTTTCCCCATTGATGATTAAGATTGCTTTGTATGGTCATTTGTATGGTTCCATGTTACTAAGTAAAGCAAAGGCTGTCTATAGTTACAGAAGTTTGGGTAAATACACGTGTGCGTGCATGCACGTGCGCACACACACGTACATCTGCTTTTTCTTTTTCAAAACATTTTACAAAAATGGGACCAGACTACATGTATCAATCTGCAGCTTGCCTTTTTCATGGAAGAATATCTTTTTTGGAGAAGTTTTGATCTCAGTTTGTCTGGATCTACTTCCTTCTGTTCTATAATTGCATATTGTTTAATGCACCGTTATGGGTATACCACAATTTATTTGACCAGTATCTATTAATGGGCATTTAGTTTATCTCATTTTTTTTTTTACCCATTTGAAATACACTTGACCCTTGAACAATGTGAGGGTTAGGGATGCTGACCCCCATGCAGTCAAAAATCCACGTATAACTTTGCAGTCGGCCCTCTACATCTGCAGTTCTCCATCCGTGGAGTCAACCAACTGGGGATGCTGTAGTCCTGTAGTATGTATTTATTGGAAAAAATCTGCATGTAAGTAGACCTGTGTAGTTTAAACCCATGTTGATCAAGGATCAACCATAATGCTAAAGCGAGTATCTCTGACAGATACTATCATTAGCCCCATTTAATGGATGAAACAATGGATATTAGAAAGTGAAGGGAGTTCCCTGGTGGTCCAGTGGTTAGGACTCTGTGCTTCCACTGCAGGGGGCCCGAGTTCCATCCCTGGTCAGGGAAATTATTAAAAAAAAAAAAAAAAAAAAGGAAGAAAGAAAGTGAAATAACTGCTTAAGGTCAGGCAGCTACTAAGCTTAGAGCTGGCTTGAATTTAGGATAGTCTAATTGCAGGGCCCTTGCTTTTAACAGCAATGCTCTATAGCTTCTCTTCTCTTAGAAGTAGCTTTTAACAACAGCAACAACAATATCACCAATAAACAATAGTAGAGTTTATTGAATTAAGTACAATTCTAAGTGCAAGTACATTATTGTTATTATTACTAAACAACAACCCTATACGGTAGGTACTATTACTATCCCTGTATTACAATGAAGGGAACTGGAGGTATAAGTTAGGAAACGTCCAGGATCTCATGGTTAGTTAATGGAAGAACTGAGGCTCACCCAGGCAGCCTGGCTTCAGAGCCTTTGCTCTCACTCATCGTGTGGTATGGATCTGACTTGAGAAAGGTCTCTCTCATCACAGGCCGTTATAGATGATTTTTTGAGCCCCAACATATGACTTTTTTAGGGGGTTACTTTGGCCCGTATTTTCACCTACTGTGATCTGTAAAAAATCTGTTACCTAGCACACTCCCAATTTTTGGGTCACTTGGCAAGTTTGATGAGCTTGCTGTCTACTATGTTTTCAGCCAGCTTATTGGTAAAATTTTAGGCAAAGCCAAAGATTGCATGCCTTGGTTCGTCACTGGAGGTGTTCTCTGGGTTTAGTCAGCAAGCAAATATTTATTGAGTACATCCATAATGCCATGTATTAGACCCAGGATTAGGAATCAAAAGGTGAACGAGACATGGTCCTAGTCTCCAAAAGGCACACGGTCTATACAGCAGAAGGAGGACCAGTCTTGTAAATAACACCAGTGAGTGCTGCAGTAAGAGTTTAACAAGAGTCTTGTGGGAGCAGAGAGGAGAGAGGGCTAACTGTGCCTGGAAGTCATCAGGGAGGCTTCACAGAAGAGGTGACATTGTGCTGGCGCTCAAAGGATGCAAAGACATGGAGTCATGACAAGGCATGGCATGTTTGAGGACAGTGAAGTTCAGTGTAGCTTAAATAGAATGTGTTAGGAGGTGAGGGCAGAGATATTACGGCTAGGAGTTAGGAAAGACCAAGCTAAGGAATTTGGGTTTTATCCTCTTAGCCAATGGACATCTTTAAGGAAGAAAATGTCCTGCTCAGATTTGCCTTTCAGGGGTTGATGTGGGATGTATTGGAGAGCAGATTAGGTCTACTGTCTAGAAACCAGTTAGAAAGCACATAAAAGAAAAGGGAACCAAGCAAGCGGCAGCAAGACTGGAAAAGGGAAGATAGATTTGAGAGATCTTTCCGTAGACAAAATTGGATTGGTTCTGTGGGTGAGGGAGGGAGAGAAGCTGCAGGTGACTACTTCAAGATTTATGTGCGGGAACCTGGCTACATGGTGATGTCATTGTCATTTACTGAGACTGGGCAACAAGTCAGAGGGAGCAGTGAGTTCAATTTGGTGCATGTTCAGCCTGTCCTAGGTCCATTAAATAACACTTTTATTATTGGTCATTTATAACAATTAAAAATATTATCAAAATGCTTTGTCATCTCACCCCCTCTTCCTTTGTCATCCCAAAGGTCTGGCAGGAGACTTTGTCCATGTACTTTGTAGAAGTCAGGGACCCTTGTGTCTGTTATTCGTTTGGTCTATAATTTAGTAACCCTGCTAGAAAAGGTCACAAGACTAGTGTGTGTGCCATGGCTTCTTAGGGAAGCAGGCTGCGTTGTGAAGGTCCAATTCATGATCTGCTCCAGAGCTTTGCCAGAGACAGAGGTGAAGTTAAGCAGTTCTTCTTCTTAACAGTTCTGTGTACGTATTGTTTCTTTTGCCTTGACTCTGTTTCCTTCACTAGACTGAACTCCTTGAACCCCCTGGTGCCTGGAGCAGAGTGGGTACTGAGGGAATGCTAGCTGCCAAAAAGCAAGGCGTTGCCTGTTTTCCCCATGGCCCCTCAGTGATTACCAACGGTGATTCAGGAATCATACCTGCAGGTTCCTTCTGTATCCTGGGATGTGATTCTTCTAAGACTGGCATCTTTTAACTCAGTCATCTTTGGGCGATTATAAGTTGGTTGGTTCTTGGGCCATCTTGGATTTGAGGTTTCCCTTAAGTATGTGTTTCCCTTAAGTATGTTCCAGTTTGAAGTGCTTTCTCCTTGATAGAGAAGATGGAACACATTGGAGATGAACATTCCCCCCTTCTCTGTCATTTTGGTAGATTAGAGCCTCTTTCCCCATGAGGGGCCCGCTTCCTCCCTGCTTCTTCTTACAGCTTTGCATGTAGGCTTTAGCCACGTTTCTAGTAGTTCTTGCATTTTCACAAGCTCTGCTCATGCTGTTTTATGAGCCCACACCACTGTCTTTGGGTCTGTCCTGGATTATGGGCAGGTGCTTGTGTCTTTGGACACATCCTTAGAGCCCCCTGTGCATGGCCTTGCCAGTGGCAGCTGCTTTCTCCTGGTTCCTTTTTCCGGGATTATCATGCTTTAGAGGATCAGAATCCACTTGTTGGAGGCCAGGCCTTGTCCTTCAAAATGCCTTCCCTTTTGGGATCTCTGCTCATACTATTCCTTTGTCTCAACTTCTAAATAGTGGTTTTCTGGAAGTCTAGGCTAAACAATTGTTTTTGTCCTAAGGCTTTTTCTTCCCTCCTTTGAACTCTGAATTGACAAGGTTACTTCCTCCCAATGTGGTATTCTTGTTGTTATTGTTTTGCTAATTAAGGTTGTGTTTTGTTTTTTTAAACATAATTTACTAGACTTTGCTTTCTGGTCAGAATCGAGTTCTGGGTAGCAATTCCCTTCTTCCATCTTCAGCTGTGTGAGAGGCAAACTCTTCAGTAAGGCAAGACAGGAATGTATCAGGTGCCTTGCTCTTGGCAGAAAAAGACTTAGTCTCTCTTGCAGATGTCCTTGTGCTCACGGTGGGTGATTTGAGTCCTGTCTTGCATCTGGGCCATTTTGTAAACTGGGTAGGAAAGAGTGGTTCGTATCTTCTACCACACATTCCTCCATGTGTTACCACAATAGCTACTTACTGTTCTTTTTCCTTCTCTCTTCACCCAGCTGTCCTCCAGTATTAGGTGTGTGGAATTGTGGGATTGTTGTCAGGGGTGGTGTGTGTGTGTGTGTGTGTGTGTGTGTGTGTGTCATTTGTAAGACCCTTCTCCTCTACTTTCTCTCTCAACTCCCTCCACCTCCCGTTAGATCTGTTGATTAAGGTATACATGCCTTGAGTCTCATTCCGCTAAACTGGGGTGATGAAGATGAGTGGCATTTATCACTTCCAATTGAAAATTTATATTTGCTTTGTCAGTTGTATAGGGTCAAATGGATGGGGGCTACGTGTGGACCAGAAGCTGTGTTTGTGACCTCCTTCTGTCTTATTTTCTCCTGATAGTTTGTCCATATCTGTGGGTTTCGTAAAGTCATGCCTACATACTACAAAGAGCAGAGCATTTTTTCTCCCTGCCACTCAGATTTTAGCTTGCAGCCAACTTGGAGAGCCTAGTGTGTTTCCTTCCTCCCATCATCTAGCCTGTGTCCTGGGGAAAGATGCCTTGTATCCTGCTGTAAGCCATGGCCTATAGAATTGCTCTGATACACAGTCTGCCCATTTAATCAGTAAGTGTGTGTTGCAGCTCCTCTGCGCTAAGCTCTGTGCTGGGCCTGACGGTTGCAGAGATAAATGGGGCTGACCAGCAAACAGAGCAGGGAAAGGAGGCCTTTAGGAGGAAGGAGACAGGGTAACAGTACACTAATATCAGCAGCTCAGGGTTTGTTTGTCAAAGCCTCGTTTGTAGTGAAAAAAGGGACCTGGAGGTTAGAGTCTGAATTGGGTTGAATCCTGGCTCTGTCAGTCACTAGCTGTGTGACCTTGGGCAAGTTACCTCGCCAGCCCTGGTTGCCACACCTGTAAATGTAGTCAGCCCAGTATTGGCTCTATTCCAGAGGCCTGTTAGGAGGCTTAAATATAGCATATTTTCTATATATAAAGTGCACCTGACGCATGGTTGGTGCGGTATACACGAAGATTCTTCTTTCTCTTTCGAAGTCGGCTGGAAGAAACAGAAATATCTGTGTCCTGTAGCCTTTCAGTTTCCTTCCCAAGACTCCGCTGTGGTTGACATCCCTGCTGTGCGCAGGGCTCATTTCCAAATAAGTCAGAAGTGGTCAGCAGTAGCGGTTTGGGGCCTCAGCCTGCTCTTTATCATATTTGGGTTATACTCTCCAGGAAGATGCCAGGTCTTTCTGTCACCTGCGTTCCCCTCATACTCTGAGTTCCAGCAGGTCCTTCTTTCCCCCTCCGAGGTCAGCATAGGGTCGCCATCTCCACCCACCTCCTGCTCTAACAAGCAGGTCAGCTTGCTTCTGGGGCACTCAGGCTGGGGGTCAAATATAGGACCAAAGCATACTGCCCCTGAGAATCCCTAGACTTAATTTTTAAGAAGAAATACATGCAGATAGTAGAAATCCAGACAATACAGAAAGATATAAAATGAAAAGGGGAAAAAAATGGAAAATGGTACTAGCTTCCCTCTAGTGCCTACTCCCCTGGGGTCAACTCTGTCGATGTTTTGGGGGGTAAATACCTCCAGAAAAATGTTTAGCATCCACAAGTCTGTATATCTTCTCCCTCTGCCTTAAACAAAACAAAACAAAACAAAACAACAAAACCACCCAAGTGGTATATTTTACATTCTGTTTAGTACATTTTTATTTTTGGAAATTTAAGAAACACAAAAAAGGAAATGCTATCTATATTACCACCATTTATGAATAACCACTAATGAACCTTTCGGTGTGTTTGCTTCTTGTCTATGTGAACATACTTTAAAAGTTACTTAAGTAATGTGAATGCAGCTCCATTAAAAAAAAAAAGAACAGAAACAAAAAAGCCAAAGTATCATCATGTTCTTTGTCTGCTTTCCCATTTATTAACACCCAGTTCCCCTCATCGCAGCGGATGCAGCCCTGCCGCGCTCTTTCAGCAGCCTGTGCCACACTCGGTTATATGGAGATGCTGCCATTTATCTGACCGTCTCCTCAGTGGTAGACATTTAGGTTCTGACCAATTTTTTTGCCATTAAGATACTTTAGGAACATATTTGTAGGATGATTTCCTAGCTAAGTAATTATTGGGCCTAAGGTTTGAACATTTACAATTTTGATAGATATAGCCAAAAATATACTAGTTTATATCCCTGTTGAGTGTATGAGAGAGTGCCTTTTCCTCAAGAATCTTTGCATAAACTCAGGAGTTTGTTTGTTTGTTTGTTTTTTGGCCTCACGGCTTGCAGGATCTTAGTTCCCCGACCAGGGATCGAACCCGTGCCCCCTGCAGTGGAAGCTCGGAGTCCTAACCACTGGACAGCCAGGGAAGTTCCTCTTTTGTTTCGTTTTTGGTCAAACATTAAAAAAAAAATTCGCCATTCTGGTGAAGTTATTGTTATTGTTTTTATAAACATTTCTCTTTTAATGAGTTGCATCGAGCATCTTTTGTTTGTGTTTCTTTTGCTTTGAACTGCCTGTTCTTATTCTTTGGCCATTTTTATATTGGATTGTTAATCTTTTACAATTGATTTGCCAGAGTTAAGTTAACCTTTTATCTGTCATGTGTTGCAAGTATTTAAAAAACTTTGTCATTTACAGTGTAACTTCTAAGCCTCTTGTCTTTTTGTTGAAGGTTAGTCCTTTGTGGCTCCCCAGGGAAGGTCCTGGAGAGTAAGAGCGAGGGCGAGGGTGGGGACCACAGGGAAGGTCATGCTCATCTTCTGGGCAGTGTGGCTCAGTGCTTTTAAAGGCTTTTTGTACTGGGTTCCTTCCCCATTGTAAGTTTTAGCTTTGTTTTAGGTCGGGATTTCCCCCCATCACATTAATGAAAATCAGTAAACAAAATAGAAAACCGCTTTTACCTCCCAACCAAATGTTTGGGAATGTGTGTGCCAACATGAAGGACCCGATGATGTACTTCTGTGTGTCTTTTTTTTCAGTGACCTTCTAAGATTCAAAAAAATCTGCTGTTAGATTTGTTTGTTTAGATCAGTTCCTAGGGGAGGCCCATCAGTTGCTCCTGAGCTGTGCAGAGGTTCTAGAAGAGGGACATACTCTTTCTGCCCCTATAGATGTAGAGGAAAACCATCATTTCAACCAAGACTTATCTGTTTGTCATGTCTTACGCTCCCGAGCTGGGCTAGATGAAAAGAGATGTGTGACACCTCTCTCCAGCCTTTCGTCTCTCTGAAATTTGGGAGATACTGTGGCAGCACACAATTTATGTCCTTTATAGCACAAATCATGATGTGTTATTAAAAATTAAAAAAAAAATTGTTTGTTGTGTACTTCCTGCCCTAAAATGTAAGCTCCATGGGGGTGCAGGCCTTATTTGTCGTGTTCTCTGTTGTTTCCCAGCACCTTCCAAACCAGCGTGTGGCACGTGCCAGGCACTCCGGGTTTGCCAAGTGATGGCAATCTGGGTAGGTGAGGTCAAGTGCTGTGAGTGCCACATGTCTCCCCATCCCCTCGATGGCTGCAGAGCCAGGGACGGGGGCTTTGGAGCGACCTGGCTTTTTAGAGAGATAACACATGATGCCAGGACAACATGTCCTGGTCCTGCAGCCTTGTGACTCCTCATACCTCCCTGTTCACTGTTCAGGGCTCTGGGGGCCCAGTGTTGTAGGTTTCAGGTTGAAAGGAGAGGTCCAGTGATCTTTGAGCCAGACATGGATGCCCCACTCCTAGCTGGAGAGCCGGGGAGGCTAGGTCAAGGGCCAGGTGGAGCTGGAGCAGGACAGAGAGTGACTGTGTAGGTTGCACTACAGTTCTGCTCTTCTCCTCTCCCTAGAGGAGGGCTGTGCCGCATCCAGCGCCCACTGGGCGTGAGCTGCTTTCTTGCTCAACGCTCGACAGGGCAGCCCCTGGTCTGTGGCTAAGCCACCTGGCAGAGCTGCCTGGAAGTCCATAGCTGCTGTTCCCTGGCCACAGGGCCTGGGGGTATGGGTGACAGCCTCCAAGTAAAATTTGGAGAGTAAGCTTCTTTGCCTCTTTACAAAGTATATATGCTAATTGTAAGTCACTTAGAAAATTAAGATATAATAAAGAAAATTAAGGCACCTGTAATCCTATCTTTCAGATATATAATTATCAATATTAACGTACTGTGAATGCGCTTCCATATATATGTATATATATATACACATATACACATACTATGTACATCTGTGTACATATACGTACACACACGAATATAAATAGATATACATATAGAACTGTACTGTACATAAAGCTTTGTAGGTTGCTTTTTCACATACTGTCAGATAAATTTAAGGAAATTTCAGATTGGGAATTATGCTGCAAAAGAAAAAAAATAGAGTGCTACTGCTGATAGCGACAAGGTTACTGAGACACTTAGGAATCCATTTCGCATTAAATATTCTTCCGAAACATCATTTTAATGATTGAAGATTGTATAGATAAACTCTTTTTGTAAAAGCAATCTCTATTGCTTGTTGCTGGGCGTTCGGTTTGCTAGCCATTTCTAGTTAAGATAAACAACTCTTAGAATATGCATAGCCTTAAAGCTCCACCTATGATTAGTGCCATAGGGTAAAATTCTAAAATTCTGCAGTTCTTGAATTCTGGAATTTCAAAGTTAAAGGGTTGGTTTGCACTTTAGGGCCTGTGTACATTTTCAGCCCCCATTTTGGCTGTTGGTATCATGGACAGTCTTGGGCAGATGTTGTTCCCTTTGCCTTACCACGGGATGGTGGGAAAGAGGCTTTGGGAGCAGTGAGAATGGGGTTCAGATTCCAGCCCTGCTGGGGACAGCCAGCTCAGAGACCTTGAAGTGATCGCGTAGCTTCTCTGAGCCTGTGTTTTCTCATTTATAAAATAGGATGCGTCCTCCTGGGGCGGGTCTGAGGGTTCCCCGTTGGAAGTGCTTAGCACGCGTTTAACTCAGAGCCCTCCCTGGAAGCAGGGGCTCCCTTCTCCCTGCTCCTTTGCGGCTGCTCCTTGCTTGCTGCCAGCTCTGTGCTAAGGAGCTTGCTAGGACTCAGCCCACAGCAACACCTCTGCTTCCCAAGTCCTCCTCTTTTCTTCTGGCCTGCAGAGTGCCCAGGTCGGCCCCCTCCTTATGGTAGGGAGGGGAGTGGGTGAGCCTGGTCCACAGCAGGGGTGGTGCCCTCCTGCTGGGAGTGCAGAGGAGGTCTTATTTACCAAGGTGCCCCACAGGCCGGCACCACGCTCTGCCTGATTCAGACTTTTGCAGTCACTCTTGGCACCGCATCAGTCTTGGGAAGGGATGGATGGCTTCATTCTCTCAGGATATGTACGCCCCGCCCCCAGCTGTCTAGTTTAGGTGGTGTGGGAGGGAGAGGGAGACTCAGGGCTAGGACGCCTAAGCCTGCTTCTCCCCCAGTGTTCTGGGTCCCCCTCCACCCAGCGCCTGGAGCTATTAATAGCACCTTAAATGAGATGAGTGTGAGCGGGATCCCAGCTGCCCACCCCAGTGGGACTCTGGCACACTGTGGGGGGTGGTTTGGGGGGCAGAACAATAATAGCAAACACTAATGCAGTGCTTACTATGTGCCAAGCACTGTTCTTAGTAATTTACATAATGCATATGTATGAATTCATTTAATATAGGTAGGTACTATTATTATCCTATTTAAGAGATAAGGAAACTACCGCACAAAGGGATTAAAAACTTCCCCAAGTTCACACGCTTGGTAAGCGGTGGAGCTTGTGAAGGGGATGATGCCTTGAGACCTGGGGCTTGTTCCTTCCTGTCTTGTCCTCAGATCTGCCTTGCTGGTGAGCTGCGCTTCAGGCCCCAGCCTCTGTTTCCCTCCTTTTCTCTGGCTCACCTAGGCTTAGGATGCTGATTACTCCCAAGTCTTTTCATGTGGCCCCATGATAGAAGATTTGGTGGGGGATATAAGGGGTACCATCCTCTTCCCTCCACGTTCCGGCAAAGACAGGCATGGAACAGTATTTTTTTTTTTTTAATTTTATTGGTGTATTGTTGATTTACAATGTTGTGTTAGTTTCAGGTGTATAGCAAAGGGATTCAATTATACATCTACATGTATTCATTCTTTTTTAGATTCTTTTCTCATTTAGGTAATCACAGAATATTGCATAGAGTTCCCTGTGCTATACAGTAGGTCCTTGTTGTTTATCCATTGGGATACTAGTTTGCATCCCAAATTCCCACTCCATCCCTCCCCCACCCCACTCCCTCTTGACAACCACAAGTCTGTTCTCTGTGAGTCTGTTTCTGTTTCATAGATAAGTTCATTTGTATCATTTTTTAAAGATTTCATGTATAGGTGATATATGATATTTGTCTTTCTCCTTCTGACTTACTTCACTTAATATGACAGTCTCTAGGTCCATCCATGTTGCTGCAAATGGCATTATTTCATTCTTTTTAATGGTTGAGTAGTATTCCATTGCATATATATACCACATCTTCTTTATCCATTCATCTGTTGGCAGGCATTTAGGTTGCTTACATGTCTTGGCTATTGTAAATAGCGCTGCTGTGAACATTGGGGTGCATATATCTTTTGAATTAGAATTTTCCTCTTTTCTGGATATATGCCCAGGATTGGGATTGCTGGATTGCATGGTAATGGAACAGTATTTTGGGAGAAATCCCACAGCTCCCTCATTGCCACAATTACCCTAGAGGTTCCTCCCCAGGCAGTGGGCTCTGTGGCCTGGTCCCTGGCCCCCGCCACACTTGGTAGGTAGGTGACCTTGCCTACTGCATTGCAATCTAGCACATGCAACAGTTAACCTTCTCTACAGAGCAAGGGAATTTCAGATGCAAACTACAGGGGGGCCGAGGCAAGTCACAGTATCCATTCCGGGCTTAGCATGGGCTTAAAATATTTTATAATCCCTTTCAGGCATTCCTTGTCTCAGGGCCTGTGGCTTTTTGGTGGGAAGACTCTTCTTTCCTTCAGACGTGAGCCCTCGGGGCTGTGGTTCTGGGCCCTTTCGCCTCCACTGTCCTGGTCCAGGCCAAAGAGGTAGGAGCCTTTCCCACATGACTCTCTTGGCTTCTGGTTGAACCTGCCGTGTTCCTCTGCTGGTGGCTCCTGGCAGCACCCCAGCAATCCTGTTTTCTCTCCCTGTCTCTTCTCTGGCTCAGAGCTCAGCACCTCCCTTGCTGATCTTTACTTAGCCCGGTACTCCAGATTAGCGCATTCTTGCTTTCCTCTCTCCAGGCTTTTGTACCCCACAGCTGTCTACAAAGCCTCTTTGGCTCTTAATGGCTTTGCCCCTGTGACGTCAGCCAGCCTGTCCTCCTGACTGGGTTGATGGTCTTGCTTTCATTGCATGGGCTGGTTTTTTTATATCCATTCAAGGATTTCTGATAAATACATACCTGGCTGTCAATTACCAGTCTTCATGGGAAATTCTTACTGTGTTTCTCTTAGAATTTAAAAATACTGCTCTTTCCCATTTTCTTATTTTGCCAAATTGAATCCAGTTTTACAGATGAGGAAACCCTTTTCAGAAAGGTAGATTGGCTTGCCTGACACAAGCTGGGAAGTGCAGAACGGGGATGCAAATTGTGTGCGATTCCCAAGACCAGGTTTGTTGTGCTAGGCCAATCCAGCTCCTCTACCAGGTAAGGAATTGTGTGTAAACCTGGAGGTAGAATGTGAACCCAGGCGTTCTGGCTGTAGATTCTCTTTTGCCTAATGCCACACACGCTAACGTGTCTATAGCAAAGAGAGCAAGCAGAACCTGCAGTGCGTGCTCTGAGTTTAGGAGGGGCCGAGGGGCATGCAGTTGGGTTTGGGCCTTGGTGTGTCCTCATTTAGCACAGCTGTGGTTGGTTAGAGCACAGAGCTGGTTTCCAGGCGGTGGTCACAGGACTGCAGACAGAAACCCGGCCTATAGTCTTGCTGGTGACTTGTATATATCAGGGTTTCTTGGTTATATCCAGATGTTCCAGCTTCAACTCAGAGGTGATGGAGAGGGCCCCTGTGCTGTGGCAGTTATGCTGATGGTTTACAGTGGTGAGTGCCTTTCTGATAACAAAGCACACTTAGAGGTATTCTTTCATTAGATGCTTGCAATGGCTCTGTGAGGGAGGGGGCCAGGCAGGTATTTTAACCCCCAACTTACAAATGTGGAACAGGCTCAGAAAGGTGATAGCCTCTCCAAGGCTGTGCAACCAGAAATTGACAAATTCCAGACCAAGCCCAAGTCTCTCATGATTGTAAATCCAATGACCTCATGTTGCCTCTGAGTGAATTTGACAACTTCAATTCTTCCTCTCTGGGCTTCAGTTCCTATGTGCCTGTAGGGGGCGGTAGAGGTCTTTCTATTTTGGGTGCTCTGAGAACTTTTTCTCTTGAACCCTTTGAACTTATCAGTCTTACAGCACATTATCTCTCTGGATTAGAAGCATTTTCTGTGTGTCTACCTACCCTCATGCCCTCACCCCCCCAGTTTGAGTTCTTTCAGGTTGGGACTCTTCTATTTGGTCTTGACATCTAGCGCAGTGTGTGGCCCATAGTAGGAGCTCGATAAATGCTTGTTGAATTGAAATACATGCAAATGAAATTGGCCAGCATCTCCTCCTCCTTCTCATAGTGCATGGGAAAGGAAAATAACCTTTTTCCTTGGTCCATCCAAATGAATGAAGTTGAAGGTGGCAAAACTCAGGACCTGAGCAGTGTCCTTAGATGGCCACCAGGTGGCAGTGTGACCCCATGGCGACCTTGTCTTCTGCCTGCTCCCTAGGAGACTGAATTATCTGGGCCCCTTTTGGGGGATTGCCTCTGCAAAGCCAGTTTGCATTTGGTGATCTGAGACTGAGAAGTCTTGGTCTCTGCCCCTCCTGTAAAAGTTGCGTGTTATCGTGGAAAAGGTTTAGGCTTTGGAATCCACCAGGCCTGGTTTCCAACCCCGGCTCTGCCTTTCCCCAGGAACTGAGCCTGGGACACACTACTTCTCTGAGCCTCAGTTTCCGCATCCTGTAAAATGGGCAGCCGTTGTACAATTAGGAAAGGACCAGCATATCATAGACCATAGCATAACTGAATGTTAGTTTTATTTTTGGAAATTCCTGTGTTTGCTTTTCCCTGCCCTCTGTAATCTGGCTCCGTCCTGGCCGTCTGATCTTACTCACCAAGCTTCATGCACTTTCCAGCAGGTCTCTTAGTGCTCCTGATGCATCACCCACCAACCCAAGGTACCTCTTGGTACCAAGGTGACTGCCATGGCACCAGGTGTCATATGCAGGAGAGATGGTATGCATTCCTTGTGCTCCTTTTAAGAGGCCTCTCAGCAGACTTCCTATGAAGTTCTTCTTGACCAGTGTCAGGTCTTAGTAAAGGGCCTGGCTTAGACTAGTCAAGATTCAGCCCTTCAGGACAGGAATAAAGACACAGATGTAGAGAATGGACTTGAGGACACGGGGAGGGGGAAGGGTGGGCTGGGACGAAGTGAGAGCGTGACATGGACATATATATACACTACCAAATGTAAAATAGATAGCTAGTGGGAAGCAGCCACATAGCACAGGGAGATCAGCTTGGTGCTTTGTGACCACCTAGAGGGGTGGGATAGGGAGGGTGGGAGGCAGACGCAAGAAGGAGGAGCTATGGGGATATATGTATATGTATGGCTGATTCCCTTTGTTGTAAAGCAGAAACCAACACACCATTGTAAAGCAATTGTACACCAATAAAGATGTTTAAAAAAAAAAAAAAAAAGATTCAGCCCTTGAGGCAGGTGAGGGCGCCAGGCTGCCTTAATACCCCCTGGCCACCTGGTCCATGGAAGAAGAGGGGACAAGGACGAGGCCCGTGAGTTAAGTAACTTGCTCATGGTTGCAGATCTAGTAAGAACCAGGATTCAGACCACAGCGGGCTGACTCCTGAGACTATCTGTTGGTTGAAAGGACATTGCTCGGGATTTGATATGCTGGGGTTTAGGGATCTTGGAGGTACCTTTTCTAACTGATCTGGAGTCTCCCCTGTCTCTAGGCCCCTTTCCATTGTTTGGTTTTTTCCTCAGTCTGTCTTTCTGCCCAGGTGTCCTTTACCCTCTTGTCTCCCAATGCTCAACTCTGCTCGCATTCTGGAATAGACTTCATGCCCATAGCTGGACCTTTCCCCTGAATGGTCAAGGGTGGTCTCAGAGTAGCTGTCAAGACCCCATGAGGGGTCATCTTGAGGTTCCTTTTAGAGCAGACGAGGGAGCTGCAGAGCTCTGAGTCGGGGCTTAGGAGAAGGAAGTGCAGGGAAAGTGCTAAGGGGGCTGGTGTTGGACCAGGGTAGGGAGAGTCGGTGGTGTGTCGGTGGGGATGTGGGCGAGTGCGTGGGCCAGGCCTTGCAGTAGGTCCAGGTGGCGCAGCAGCCGGCTGCCCCGCCGAGGTTACTCAGGAGGCGTTTGGCTTGCAGATGCTTCAGGACTGCCCCAAGGCCCGCCGGGAGGTGGAGCTGCACTGGCGGGCCTCCCAGTGCCCACACATTGTGCGGATCGTGGACGTCTATGAGAACCTGTACGCGGGGAGGAAGTGCCTGCTGATCGTCATGGAGTGGTGAGCAGCCCTTCCTCTTTATTCCTGGCCCAGCCTGATCCCACTCCCCACCCAGGCCCCTTACCTTCTGAGGACTGCCACATGGGGACTCTGAAGCTTAAAATGTAAAGATTTTTGGAGGGGCAGTGGGGAGAGTGCTAGTGGGATGCTATGTCCTCAGATCTGACTGTGGCTTTGTTTCAGTTTGGATGGTGGAGAACTCTTCAGCCGAATCCAGGACCGAGGAGACCAGGCATTCACAGAAAGAGGTAGAAAGGGTCTGTTGTGGGGCCTGGGCTCGGGCAGGCAGGGCCCGGGGTGTCTGAAGGGGCTCTCGTGAGAGGTGCGGAGGCCTGCTGCCTTCTCTGACTCGCCACTGGGGCCTTCTTCCTCAGCTGAGCCAGGGCTGCTCCTCATTCCTTGGTTTCTGGGGGGGCGGGGGTGGACGTAGGGAGCCTTAGGCTGTGTGGGGGATCGGTGTATTGGGTTTTCCAACCTAATGACACATCTTGTGACTTTCCTTCCCGCTCCCACATCCCCTCTTCTCTGCAGAGGCATCAGAGATCATGAAGAGCATCGGCGAGGCGATCCAGTACTTACACTCGATCAACATTGCACATCGGGATGTCAAGGTACCAGCTGTTCTTTTTGTGCCCCCCCAGTTCCCCCAACTCAGGTGCCATGGAGGCCGTAGGGGTCAGGGTCGTGGTGACCCTAGGGAGGGTCCCCAGAGTCATCCTGCATCCCCGCTGCCTGGTTCCTGAGTGAGAGTGGGGCGGAGTGCCACTCTCTACCCCGCAGGCCCTGCCCTCGCTGGGCAAACCCCCGCCCCAGTCATGCAGCCTTGTGAGGCCGCCCTCATCCTGCGGTGCTCCTCAGTCACACCTCACCGCCACGCCTTCGGTCTCTATGTCACTGCAGTGTTCACTGCGGTTCTCTGCATCAGTGTCCGACTCCCGTGCACGCTGTAAGCTCTTGGGAGGCAGGGAGCTGAGGGTCCTCGCAGTGTGCAGATCACAGGGGCTGGACAAATGGTTGTTGAATGGAGGAAGAAAGGAAGGGAGGAAGGGAGGGAGGGATAGCCCCTCACAGGTTCAGCAGAGGTTCTGTTTATGTCTCTTTGTCTGTAGCCTGAGAATCTCTTATACACCTCCAAAAGGCCCAACGCCATTCTCAAACTCACTGATTTTGGCTTTGCCAAGGAAACCACCAGCCACAACTCTCTGACCACTCCTTGTTACACGCCATACTATGTGGGTAAGTCCAGAGGAGGTCTGGGGAGCTTGTCTTCCCCAGAGCTCTTCTCAAACCCTCCTCTTGCCGGTCTCAGGGCCACAGGTCCTAGGAGAGTTGAGTCCTCAGGCCCTTTCTAGCACTGGTTCTGATGTGACCTGACCCAAAATAGGGCTCATCAGAACTCAGCTGGGACTGAAGCATTATAGGAAATTATCTGCCTGAGATTATGGGTGGGATTTTGCACACATGCACGCTTTTCCTGAGAAGAGCTGTCATTCCTATCAGATTCCCAGTGGAGTCTGGGATGCAGATTTGGTTCAGGAGCCCCAGCTAACTGGCACAGAATAAACTCTCAAAACATGTTTGTCAAATTAAATGGCAATCTGAAAGGCTCCTGCAGTTCAGGACTTGTTTTATCTTGAGATTCTAGCCCTAGCGCTCTCTTGGAGAAGGGTCTTCTGGTCTCCTTTGTCCAGCCCTGGGTCTGGGCTATGACTGTTCCCCTTCCCAGCCCCGCTAAGTCCCATCAAGATGGGCTGAAGGGTTGGATGGGGAGCACCAGCCACCGAGGAACTGGGGTGGAATCCAGTGTTCTGAGGGCGAGGCCCACCGACGTTGACCTTTGGTTTGCAGCTCCAGAAGTGCTGGGCCCAGAGAAGTATGACAAGTCCTGTGACATGTGGTCCTTGGGTGTCATCATGTACATCCTGTGAGTGTGTGGGGAGGGGCCTGGGGGCAGTGGGGCTGGGCTGGGCTGGGGCAGGGGTGGGATGAGAAGAAGAGGCAAAGATTAGCGTTCCCCTTCTGGATGGGAGATGCCCTGAGAATCCCCTGCATGTTCCTGTCTCTCTGCGTTTAGTGGATTCTGACAGCTAAATGCTATAAATTAGCTAATGGGCAGGAAGATGTGTGGTTTAGCTACTCGGTATGTTGGATTCCTGGGCCCTGTCCTTGACTTTGTATATTGTACCTGAGTCAGTGAGTCCCAATTTCTCTGTGACCTTAGCAAGAAGAAGCCTGTGTCTCACTCTAGTCCTGGTGCAGGACCCTAAATAACATCAGCTCTGTCCCTCTCGTCCCACTTCCTCTCGGCTCAGGCTGTGTGGGTATCCCCCCTTCTATTCCAACCATGGCCTTGCCATCTCTCCGGGCATGAAGAGTCGCATCCGAATGGGCCAGTATGAATTCCCCAACCCAGAATGGTCAGAAGTATCAGAGGAAGGTAGAGAACCCACGTGTACATGTGCGTGTGTGCAGGTGTGTGTGCGTGTGCAGGGGTGGTCTCACGTGGGTGGCGTGGCTGTGGATCTGCACCTGGCCCACAGCTGCTGGGTACGTCCTGTCTGTGTGAAGGGCCTGTGGCAGAGCTGGGGTATGGGGCGTGTGGGGCTGTCAGGGCTGGAGCCATAATGGTCTTCAAGGCTAGCTCCTTGGGTGGTCTGTGTCCATGCCCCTTTGAATCTGGTTTTTCCCTGAAAACTGTGGGAAGGAGCAGGAGAAGGAGGGTGGCCCCTTAGCCATCTCTGTCCCGTCCCCACACCTCGCTTTCCCCCACAGTGAAGATGCTCATCCGGAACCTGCTGAAGACAGAGCCCACCCAGAGGATGACCATCACCGAGTTCATGAACCACCCCTGGATCATGGTAAGCCTGGTGGGCCGGAGGGGCCTGGGTTCATGCGGACTGTCCCTTGGGGCTCCACCCCACCCAGGCTTTCACCCTGACACTTTTCTCTATCCCCAGCAATCAACGAAGGTCCCTCAAACCCCACTGCACACCAGCCGCGTCCTGAAGGAGGACAAGGAGAGGTGGGAGGACGTCAAGGTGAGGGGACCACTGGCCAAGAGGGGCTCAGAGGGTGCTCGCTGAGATGCTTGGGTGTGAGAGGCGGTGCTGGCCCAGAGGGGCTAGTTTTGTATGAGCTCACCCCAGGGGATGTCTGTTACAACAGGAACAGCGGCTCTGAGCCACTTCCCTGCCGGGTTGTGGGCAGAGGTTCTGTGTTTGGCCTAAAGTTGGCCGTGGCTGTTTTCTACAAGCCCTCTACTGTCTGGGTCTCTAAAGGGACCTGAAAGGTCATCTGGTACCATCTCCTCACTTTGCAGATGAGGAAACTGACGCCCGGGGGGGGGGGTGGTGACCTGTTCAAGGTCACTCAGCTAGTGATTGCCTGGGGCAGACACGAACCCAGGTCTCCTGACTCCTAGCCGGTGCTCTTTCTGCCTTCCCGTGGCATCGCTGGAGGGCTCTAGGAGAGCGGTGGCAGCACGGTGGCCAGGCTCTGTTGACCCAGCCCTGGACCCATCAACCAGCCTGCCCTCTGTCTCTTCTGCTCCCACCCGTCACCCTCATCCTGCCCTTGCTTTGTCTGTCGCCTCTCACGTCTCTCTCGGTCACTGCCCCCCAGGAGGAGATGACCAGTGCCTTGGCCACGATGCGGGTCGACTATGAGCAGATCAAGATAAAAAAGATTGAAGATGCATCCAACCCTCTGCTTCTGAAGAGGCGGAAGAAAGCTCGGGCCCTGGAGGCCGCGGCCCTCGCTCACTGAGCCGCTGAGCCCGTCCTGCTCCACTGGAGGACAAGCAATAACTCTTGACCTGAATATATTTTTTAAATGAAGAGACACAGAACTGTCCACTCCCGCCTCCCCTCCTCCTCAGCCTCATGGAGCCCGGACCTCGTCGTAGGCTGAATTCTGCCTTTGGTTCTGGCCACCCCTGAGAGGGAGAGCCTGGAAGGCTGGGAGGGCGTGGAGAGAAGGAGCAAGATGCTCTTGAACCTGTGCTCATTTTGCAGTTTTATCAATAATTTGACTTAGAATTTTTATGAAACTTCTTTTATCGTTCTTGCCCTCATTCCTGCTCCTTCCCCCCAAACCCTTTCCTGTCTGGATACCACAAGGGTTTGGGGTTTGTTACAGGGTGTTTGTGGAAACTGTTATAGAGGGCGTCCCTGTGTCGTGCCACCAGCCCTCTAATTTCCCCACTACAGCCCCAGGTCCCCGCTGGCTGAGGCCTTCCGGGAGCTGCAGGCCGTGGAGGGCTGGGGCCAGGAGGCCACCCACCTCCTCTGCTGAGCCCTCAGACGTCACCAGTGTGCCAGACGGATAGGAGTGAGTGTGGTTGTGTGTGTGCGTGTGCCCGTGCCCGTGTGCCTGGGTCAGTGCCTGGGCCTGTGCATTTGAGGGGCCAGGGGCAGGCAGGGCTGCAGAGGGAGGGCCTCTGTCGGGGCTCAGGAACTGTCTCCCTCCTCAGGCCTGCCCTGCCCGCACTGGCTCTGCCAAAGTGCCTGGGAAGCGTGTCCAGATTCTGAGCCAGGCCGTCCGTGCCTGCCTCTGTGAACGGGTCTTGGGAGGTGGGGAGGAGTGACTTAGCACTGGCACAGCGACCAGGAATACTGGAGCCCCGCCCAGGACCCCACTCCCCGCTGAGGGCTGGTCCTGGTCCTCCGAGGCGCTCATCTACCACGTCATCTCTCTGCTTCCCCTTCCTGCCACTATTAACCCGTTCGTGTTTATTTTCTTACATTTTTGCTGTTTCTCAACAGGCCCACTCTCAGCCCGCATGGGTGAGCCTGGGCAGTCGATGAGTGACACAGAGCTGCTGCATTTCGCGTGCCTCCCGGGCTCTGGGGCATCGGCAGCACCCCCTGGTGGGCAAAGACAGCACGACTCTTGCGGCCCTCCTGCAGATCTCCATCGTGCGGCCTAGCGGGTGGGCGGGGGGAGGCTTCACACCAAAGATGTCCCGATCCTGCCCCTCCCCATCAGCCCCTTCCCCCCACCCCACACTACTCAGCGTCATGTGTCCAGGCCAGTGGGGGGGAGAGGGAGGGGGGAGGGGGGAGGGCCCTCCCTCCCCAGTATTAATTTGCAGCAGTGTGGGGAGAGGTCCTCTGTGCCATGGTCCCTTGGGGCAGGGGTGACAGTAATGCTTCAGCTTTCATCTCCCTCAGGGGCAGGGTTGGGGGGCGCACCCAGGGTCTTCTCTGGGTGTGAGGGAAGGGCTCCGAGTGCCCATGGCGCCTCCCGTCTCTGATGGCGTGTCCAGCACTCAGATTGTTGTAAACTCTTGTTGTTTTGTATGAACAAAATTGTCTTTACTAAACAGATTTAATAGTTGAAAGGTTTTCTTTTCCTTCGTGGGGCTCAGCCCCTTGACCCCCCACCTGGCTTCTTTCCACACGTGGAGAGCGGTTCTGTGAGTTGGGAGGGCAGAGTCCGTGTGTCCTGGGAGAGGAGGGGGGGCTCCCGGGCGAGAGGGAGCCAGCGCCCGCCCCACTGAGGACCTGGCCAGGACCTGGTGTGGGGACACGGAGAGCAGGGCTGGTGCCAACCACGGTGCGGGGAGCCCTTGCTCTTTTGCCAAGTATTGAATCAGGAGCCAAGCTGCTTCTCAGCCCAGTTCTTCGACTTGTTTAGCCACAATCAGGCGCTGACACCCTCAGCCTGGGGGGCTGGCTGGTATGAGGACTGAAGAAGTTGCTGGTGGTGAATTGGTTCAAATCCTGGGAAAGAGTCCAGAGGAGCAGGTCAGCGTAGTTCCTGAAAGTTCCAGGAGGAGGTGATAGGGGTCAGGCGGAAGCCAGAATACTCTACATCAGACCTGGAAGAGGCCTCAGGGCTCCTATGACCCATTCCCCTCACTTCACAGACGAGAAGGCTGAGGCTCAGACGTGGGGTATCTCAGACGCACACAGTGAACTCGTTCGCAGTGGGGCCCAAGGTAGAAATCGGTCTATTGACCCCACTGCGCTCCCTCCCAGTCAGATGGAAAAGCAGTCGTCGGTAAGTTCACCTGCATTTTCTCACTTGATCCTCAGAGCTGTCAGGGAGAGAGGCGAGGCAGGATGGTTATCCCTGTTTTATGAGCGAGGAAACCGACCAAGGGAGTGAAGGGATGTGCTGGGGATCCCAGAGCTAATGGGTCTGGACTAGAACTCAGGATCCCAAGGCCTGGGGTGGTCTCATCCTAAGACCTGGTCTCCTGCCTGGAGGAGAGGCCTGCTCATCCGCCCGGCCATCAGTGGGATCGCATCCCCCCGCTCGGGTTCCTGGCAGAGGCAGGGCATGCCTGTGGCCCCGTGACCTCCCCCGCACAACTCCTGAATGTGGTTGGCTCCTACCTTGAAACTCTACCCATCACTCTAGAAACCACCATTCGAATGAACCAGCATGAGGCTTTGCTGTCAGAGAAATCCAGTCATGTTGTCTGTGCTTATGTGGGTATCAGAGGTGATTGATAAGAACTCGGGGGAAGAGGGAATAAGGGGTGGTAGGGCGGGAATTGGGGTACAGGGGGATGGCGTTGTCAGTGCTCTGCTGTCTTTGGAGGCCATGTTAGTTTTTTGTTGCTGTTGTAATACATTTCGTGGCTTAAAACAGCACAGATTTAGTATGTTAGATTTATGAGGTCAGAAGTCTGATACAGTCTCCCTGGTCTAAAATCTAAGGTCTCAGCAGAGCTGTGTTCTGGAGGCTCTAGGAGATTCTCTTGCCTTGAGTTTCCAGCTTCCAGAGTCTTCCCCATTCCTTGGCTCATGGCCCTCTCCATCCATCTTCAAGGGCAGCAACATCGCATCTCTCTTATCTTCTGTTGTCGCATCTCTCTTAACCTAGCCAGGAAGGAGTCTCCACTTTTAAGGACCTGTGTGATTAGACTGGGCCCACCCAGATAATGCAGGAGGTCCTTCACCTCAATCCCACCTGTAGAGTCCCTTTGCCATGTGAGGCCACATGTTCACCGGTCCAGGGATTGGGATGTGAGCGTCTGTAGGGCCGCTGCTCTTCCACAGAGGCCCATCTCACAGCCTTCTCATCCTCTTGCCCCACACGTTAGCACTTGTGTTTTGCTTCCTCCTCCATCTAGGTCAGCCCAGTTCACAAAACTGGATCTGACATTCAGGGAAGGTGGCTGGGATGAAGGGCAGGAGGGGCCTGGCTTGGTGAGTGGGGTCTTGCCATGCCTTTCTACTCTCTCCATGCCCCTGACCTTCCACACTGGTGTGGCCCTGTGATTCTCTGTCTCTAGGAAGAACTTAAGCTCCTTCTGCTAAACTCCCAGGTGGGATGGCAGTGGAACTTTCGTACCTAAAGGCGGTTGCTGGCTTGCGTGGTTGCAGGGGCAACAGGAGATGGTTCTTGAACACCCTTAAGCGGTGTGAGATGTAAGGAGGGCTTATGGACACTTGTAGGCACCTAGGAAGCACCGGTGCTGTGCTGGGCTCTTTCCCTTGATCTCTTCACCATCATAAAAGCCCTCTGAGGGAGTCAGTCTAGCCTCCAGTTTACCTGTAAGAAAACTCAGCATCAGAGAAGTAAAGTGACTCTCCCAAGGCCTCATGACTAAGCAGAGGTCAATCTGACTTGGGTCTCCTGCTTCCAAGTTTAGAGTTTCTTAAAAAAAAAAAACCACCAGAGTCCTCTTGATAAGGGAGGTGGGGAAGGGAGGCCAAGCAGGGAGACAGCTGGATTCCTCTCCACTGAGTAGAGGTGAATTTCCTTTTCTAGGGAATGGGGGTGGCACTCCTAGGCCCTGTGGCTGTTGAGGAATGCAGCAAGATGATGGATTTAAATGTTTGGTCAGGGGCCAGGTGGCCTTTATCACTATTGGTGTCCTACCCTCTGGTGGGCTGCCCTGCCCAGAGGGCACAGGGAAGCTCAGGTTTGGAGCAGGGTCGGTGGTCTAGGCTGAGTCCATGTTCCTGTCAGCTTGAGGGCATCACCTGTGCCTTGGAGTGAGGAGGCAGTCGGGTTGGTAAACAATAACAGAAAATTTGGGGTTTTCCTTTGACTGGGTTGGAGACAGGAAACGCGGAGGGCTGGGAATGACAGTGGGTAGAGTGGGTAGGCTGGCCTGCTCAGGGTGCGGAGGAAATTCAGTTATTCAAGGGAAGAGGGTGGAGTTGGTGAGGCTAGGGAAAGTGGCTGTCTCACCCACCCCCGGTGAATGTAAACAAACCTGCTGGGCGCTCTCCAGGGGGCCAGAGGGGGCTGGAGGAGGCGTTGGGAGCCAGCCTGTGATCAGCCCCAGGGATACAGCCCCTCCCTGGCTCTGTCTCTTGAAGCCCATGTTTAGGGGCCACCCCAGGGGGAGGCTGGCTGAGTTGGAGAGTAGCCATTCTTTGGAAGGGACACCAAGCTCTGGTGGGGCCTTTTGGTGGACTCATCTTCCTTTCCCTGCACTCAGTCGGACCCAACATACTAAATCACCAAATAAATACCCATGAACTTACTATATGTGCTATGCTTTGGGAAAAACCAAGTGTAAGACCCAGTTGCTGCCCAGCGAGATACAAAATCTGCGTGCAACCATCAGAGGCCTTGTCTTTTCTTTCTCTGCATCCGGAGGCCTGGACACATACTTTGTGGTCTGAATCGATCCATTCAAAACTGCCCCAGCCCAAGTGGCCTCTTAGGGCCCTAGAGGTTTTGAGACTGGGGGGATGAGTGAGGTCAGAAGATCCTGGATCCTGGATCCTCATCTCCTGTTGGACGAAGCCCTCCATGCGTGCCTTGCTCAGGACAACATTGGTCCTCTCCGACCCAGGCACAGGAGGATGACACGTGGCCATGCCAGGACTTGAAGAGGAGGGAAGCACTGTCCGGGTGTGCAGGGCTAGGGCCCCTCCCACAAACAGGCCGCCCCTCGCGGGGTCAGTGCCTTGGCCTCCTGGGCCCGAGCCTTTGAGGCTCCCTCCAGGAACAGAAATGCCGCGTTCCGATTCAGCTCATCTGGAGCACCTGCCGTGTGCCACACCCAGCGCTTGGGACTTCGGGGAGACACAGCTGAGTTAGCAGTGGGTCCAGCCCTCCTGGGACTCAGCTTAGAGGCATAGGTGGGGGTTAATAGGATGGAAGGCAGGGAGGGTCAGCGCTTTCATGGGACAGGGACAGCAGGGGGCCTAGGTGGGGAGGGTAGAGCTTTTCTGGCGGAGACTCAGGAGGCCTTCAAGCTGGCAAATTCGACAAATTTGATGGTAGAAAATGAGGGAGCAGCATGGTAGAGGTATTGCCATCAGATTTCTGCTCCGGTTTCTGCGGAGTAAGAGTCAGCTCTTCCTTTCTGCTTTCACCCCCTCTGTCTTCTGGTCTGAACTGCTGTCTTCTCATCAATTCAGCTGAACCTTCAGCCATCGGTTCTGTCCACAGGAAATCTGACTTCTCCTCAGTGGGGGGCCCTCGGTATTTTCTGTTCATTTTCTCTTTTCAGCCCCTTCAACCTGGATTCCCCTCTTTCACCATGTTTGTTCCCCCAAAACCAAAACTTAGCCTATCAGGGATTTCCCCACATTTTCTTTTTTTTAAAAAATTGAGGTATAGTTGATTTACAATATTATATAAGTTTCAGGTGTACAACATAGTGATTCACAATTTTTAAAGCTTATACTCCATTTATAGTTATATAATGTAGGCTATATTCCCTGTGCTGTACAATAGCTGCTCTATAGCTTATTTATTTTATACATGGTAGCTTGTACCTCTTAATCCCTCCATCTGAGGCTCCCTCTCCTCGCCCCTTCCTTCTCTTCACCCCCGCCTATGCTTTTTTTTTTTTTTGGCTGTGCCATGGGGCATGCGGGATCTTAGTTCCTCAACCAGGGATCAAACCCGTTCCCCCTGCAGTGGAAGCTCAGAGTCTTAACAACTGGACCTCCAGGGAAGTGACCCCCCCAACCCCCCGCTAGTCTTTTAAACTAATTAATTGATTATTTTATTTATTTATTTATTTTGGCCGCACCGCGCAGCACGTGGGATCTTAGTTTCCCGACCAGGGATCGAACCCGCAGCCCCTGCAGTGGAAGCGCAGAGTCTTAACCACTGGAACCACCTAGGAAGTCCCCCCCAAACCCCGCCACCACCACCTATTCTTAAGTTCATTAATTTTTAAAGAATCCTTACAAGGTTATACGTTAAACTTAGATCATTTTTAGTTATGCATTTTACAGATCATTATAGAAAAGGATAACGTTACATGAGATTGGGGGGGTCCTGGAAAATTGGGGTGAATGGTTGTCAAGGGCTTCCTTGCCCCTCTCCCCTCTGAGTGTCACTGAAAAGCCAGAGTTCTTTGCAGGTCTTTCTCATCCCCGTTCACCATGGTCCCTACACCATGGGCTCCAGGTGTATTAAACCTGAAGCCCTTAGGAGCTTCCCTGTAACAAATACACATTTTAGTGTACCTAAGCTTCCACACTTTTTGTCACACGCCACCAGCATCTCAGGCCTGGAGTTACCTTGGAATGTCTATCCACAGTCTTCAAGGAATAATGATTGCTCTGAAGGGGAGTCAGTACCCAGAGCCTCTGGACAGAAAATCTTGGCCTTCAAGCCTGCAGGATCTCAGGTGGGGCTCTGGGGGGAGGGGCTGCTCCTGAGGCCAGGAACCTGCATGTAGTAAGTCATTTTAGGGACCAGGCTGCCATGCAAATATATTCGTTTGCATAACTTTCTTGCTCTAAGGGACAGTGAAGTTTCCTACCCCATCCGACACCCCTGCCAGTATTTGCAAGTGAAGTATTGGGACTGGCTTTCTTCCTTTGCCATCCCCCTCCCTTCATGAGTCCTCTCGTCCCCTGAGTTTTGTTTCTGTCCCCCAGGCCATGTGTGACTAAATACTGGTCTTGACCTCTCTGATCCTAGGGTAACAGTGTTCCCGGGCCCCATGATGCAAAGTACTGCAGAAGTCATGCAAATGAGTCCCCAGGCTGGGTGGCTCTGGCCCAAGCTCCGGCCAAGTTGCTGGCTCAGGTCACTGCTGCCTGGGACCATGTGAAACGTGATCTTGTTCCTTCCTCAGTTCCTGCAGCTGATTGTCTCTTGTTCCTCAAATAGCTAGACCCTCCTGAGGCTGTGAGGCCTTAAGGTTCAGAAAGAGCTGAATTCTCCCAGCCCTTAGCCTCTGATTTGGAGGCCAGTGGTTCTGAATTCACCAGGCAGAGGTTTACTTTTCAAAGAAATCACAATCTCATCTGACTCTGAGAATGAGACCTTGATTAGTTGTGACTGGAGCCTGTGGTATGGGGAGATCTGGTGTTTGTAGTAAGACCTAGAGGGGCCTCTGGCTCTCTGGCACTCAGCTGTCTCCTTTTCTGATCAGAAACCTGCTTTATGGAAATGGTCCTCATAGTGAGACTCTAATCCTACCTCTCACCCCACCCACCCACAGTGGGATGAGGGCAGGCCATTCTCTGAGCCAGTCTGCAAGGAAGAGGAAGAGGTAGACGAGAAATCCAGTTTCATCCGCCTATTCCAGGTTCTGAGGATGACAGCTCACCCAGCAAAGATGCGTGCGCAGTACCTGCTGGCTGGATGAATGCATCTAAAGAACAATTAACACAAGCAAGTCCAATCATTCAAAGAAATTATATACACACATAATTACATATACATACAGAGTGAAATGTGAAAGTTTTCTCTTTATAACCTCTCCTCACCTAACTATGCCAACTTCCTCTTCAGAAATAACTACTTTTAGCGGCTTGATTTTATTTTGATTTTATCCAGTCTTACCAAAAACTCTAATTATTTGTCTACATACATATATGCTTAGAAACACAGGTGAGAAATTCCTTTGAAGGCTGTAACAAGTAGCAATGAAATCATTAGGCATATTGTTTGGCAACTTGCTTTTTAAAAAAATTGTGGTAAGAGAATTCCCTGGTGGTCCAGTGGTTGGGACTTGGTGCTTTCACTGCCAGGGCATGGGTTCAATCCCTGGTCAGGGAACAAAGACCCACAAGCCGCATGGCGCGGCCAAAAAAAAAAAAAAAAATTGTGGTGAAATACACATAACATAAAGTTTACTACCACCATCTTTAAGTGTAGAGCTCAGTAGTGTTAAGTATGTTCACATTGTTGTGCAACCAATTCCCAAAACTTTTTCATACCGTCAATCAACACGCAACTTGCTTTTTTAACTTGGCATTTCTTAGTGGGTGCCCATGACTGAACTCAGAACCATCATATTCATTTTTAACAGCCCATAGTGTGGCTATACAATAATTTATCTGCTACTGATGAATGTCTCATTTCTTTTTTTTTAAACTGTTAGTATTAATGTTGCAAACATCTTGCACAGTATCTTTGTGCACATTGTAAGGATTTCTGTAGGATAGATTCCTAGAAGTGGAATAGTTACATCAAAGGGTATACACATTTTAGGTTTTGGTAAGCACTGCCAAAAAGACAGTATCGATTTATGAATGAATGCACTTTGAGTATTGTTTTCTGAATGAGAGGTCCATGAAAGGATTTGCTGCCAGCTGTGGGGCAATCTGGGGACAGAATAAGTCAGCTGAAAATAAGAGGACATTCAAAGCACTTCCCAAAACCAATAGATGCATACCCTTGGCCACATTGTGAGTGACTGGAAAAATCAGATCTGGAGGGGACAAGGGGATTCCTAAAACCTCTCCTCACACATCAGCAGCTCTGCTCACTCAATTACGGTTATTTGCATAAATTTTGGGTGTGTAGGCAGAATGGCTCAAAGACAACTCTGAGGTTCAGCCTTGTTCAGCCTCCTACTGGTATTTGACTTTGAGCAGGTTACCTGACCCACTCCTCAGACTGGGAAGCGAGTGTCCCAGGTGGAGCACCTAGGAGTTTGCAGTGTGCAAATGACTTTGACATAAGAAAGACTGGCAGGTGCTGTAAGAGGCCCAGAGTGCCATGGGAGGTTACCTGGGAGGGATGGCCCCTCTGATTAGGGAGCGTGGGGAAAGAAAGGCACATGGCAGAGGAGATAGCTCTGACTCAGGATCCTAGGTGTTATGGGGGACACAGGAGACATGCAAGGAGTTTTTCTTACTATTCAGGAGCTCAACCACATTTTCCCCCCAAAACCCTTTCTGGGACACTGATCGTGTGCTCAGCCCTCTGCTGATTACCGAGTCTGAGATCAGGCTTGTGACACGGTGGTCAATAACTCAGATGCACACTGCACAGGAGAAAGCTTTGGAGTTATACTCAACTGGGTTCAAACTATGGACAGGTGACTTGACCTCTCTGAGCCTCAGTTTACCAACCAGTACAATGGGGATAATAATTGTGGCACCCCACAACTATTAATTAAATATTAATATTTATAATACTTAATTATTAATTATGAGCAGGTGCCTTACAGATATCCAATTACAGCATAATCATCCAAGGGCCCCAGCTGCTTGCTCTGAAACCCATTGTTGCATCTGCACTGAGGCCATCCTCCCCTGCATCTGCCCCCAGCCAGTGACTGGGCACAGCAGGGATGCCAAGGCACATGGGTTCCTGGGGGAACCAGAACCCTAGTGACTTTGGCTGGAGGACTCCCTGGCAACTCTGTGGAACCTCTAGGACTCCTGTGCCCAGACTCCTCTCCCTCACTCCTCGATGGGGTCAGGTGTGGTATGATGGCTCTCCCTGCCTGGCCTGGCTCCCACCCTATTTTCTCTCATAAAGGCATTTCCCCTCATAAAACGTGTGCATGTTTAATCCCATTTTGTCATCTGCTTCTCGGAGGACCCAGACTAACAAAATAATATCACTGACCTCATTCAGTTGTTGTGAGGAACAAATGAAAAACTGTGTAAAAGACTTGTAAAAGCTTGAGCATAATGCCTGGCACACAGCACTCGTTATTATGTATCATAGGAAGTAGTCTTATTATTGTATCAGTGCTAGCAGGTTGACTTAACTAAAAAGGAGAGTTTGGGTTTGGGAATCTGGAAATGTGTCTTCCTGCCCCTTCCCTGCTCTATTCCTTCTGAGCTCTCTCTTCCTGCTGACCCACGCCCTTTCGTAACAGTGGCAGCTGTCGCAGCAGTGTCCTGGGCTGGCGCCCGTTGCTCTCTGCCTGGGTAAAGGTGATTAACGCTGGGTGGCTTTTTTTTTTTTTTTTTAATTAATTAATTAATTTATTTAAACCACGAAGAGCAGGTTTTTTTTTTTTTCTTTTATTTATTTATTTATTTTTTTGGCTGTGTTGGGTCTTTGTTTCTGTGCGAGGGCTTTCTCTAGTTGCGGCGAGCGGGGGCCACTCTTCATCGCGGTGCGCGGGCCTCTCACTGTCGCGGCCTCTCTCGTTGCGGAGCACAGGCTCCAGACGCGCAGGCTCAGTAGTTGTGGCTCACGGGCCTAGTTGCTCCGCGGCATGTGGGATCTTCCCAGACCAGGGCTCGAACCCGTGTCCCCTGCATCAGCAGGCAGATTCTCAACCACTGCGCCACCAGGGAAGCCCCACACTGGGTGGCTTTGGTTGGGCAAGTCTGCTATAGGGTCTGGGGCGGGGCTGTTCGGACCCACTGGATGTGTTGCTCTTCAGCCCGCAAAGAGGACCCCCGCCCATGCTGGGACGTGACTTGCTGGGAGGCAGCGCAAGTAGCTGGCGGGGCGGTGGGGGGGGAGTGTCACTGGGGGGCGTTAGCAGCTGGGCAGAATTGCGGGCCAAGGGAGGCTGATGGGAAGACGGTGTGCCTTCGAGTGAAACAAGGACCGTGAGAGGTGAGGTTGAGTCACAGGGTTTCTCTCAAAACCCCTGTGCCGGTGGTATCTAGCATGAGCTGAAAGTGGAGCCCGCCAGCCCCAGCGTCGGCCCCAGTTCTAAGAATGCATCCCCTTCCCTCCCTCCCACAGTTGACAAAATTAATCAGGTGCCTGACTTCGGGGGTGAAAACCACTGGGTTATATCCCAGCAAAGGAGGCCACAGAGACTGGGGCTGATTGAAAGGAAATGTGAGAGAAGCTGTGTCTAGGTTGGGTTTCAGAACCTGGTCCTTTGTGCTCACACCAGCAAATACAGTGTGGCTTGAGTGATTGAGCAAGAGAGGCGGTGTGGGCCAGCGCCCTGGACTCCCACAGATCCTGGTCACGTTCTGGCTCTTCCACTTGCCGGCTCAAAGCTTTCACCCTCTGTAAGCCTCAATTTCCCATCAGTGAAACAGTGACAGAAAGGGCATCTTTGTCATGCTGTGTTGTGAGAATTAAATAGCTAATCAGTGTAAACCCTTAGCCCAGTTCCTGGCACACAGTGAATGAAGGAACCGCCCAGCTCAGTTCAGAGGCCCCATACCCCTTTGCGACCTCTCTGCTCGTGGATTTTGACCTCCAACAACCCTATGAGATAGTGGTATTATCATCCCCATTTTATAGACTTGTAAGTGGAGGCTCAACTTGATTGAGTGCCTAGAAAAAAATCTTCTGTAGTTCAGGGCCCTGACATGGTCAGCAGGAGTTTACAACTTGCTTGGAACACCTCCCAAAGGCAAAGAGGAGGCAGTGAAGTCATCTGAGGCTCGGAGAGGCTCACGGCCGCTTGTCAGTGAACGAGCCACAGCACTCATGGACCTGAGGGCTGCAAGGGCACAGTGCAGCACCTCCTGCCCCCTGCCAGCCCCCAGGGCCCCCGGTGGAACGCTCCTCCTTCAGATATCTGCACAACTTATTTCCTTTACGTTCTGTTCATGTGTCACTTTTTCAATAATGTCTGCACTTATAGCTCTAGTTCAAACTGCCGGCTTCCTTCCCACCCCCGACTCCTTACTCTGGGCACTGGATTCTCCTCCATGGCTTTATTTTTAAAAACCATTTTTTATTGATGTATGATGTACATACAAAACAATTACCCTGCTTAATCCCCCCTCCCCCATAGATCTGATCACCTTCTAAAAAGCCATCTAAGTTATTTATAATGACTGGAATGCAAGCTCCACAAGGGCAGGAATTAGTGTCTGCTTTATTCACTGATACATCCCGGCGCCTGGCACACAGTAGTCCCTATTTGTTGAACGTTGGCGGGAACCTAGTAACGTCTTAGTAACAAGCACAAGACGGAGACCCCACCTCCCTGACAGTTTGGAGGAGGCAACACCAGGCACTGTATGACTAAGTGCCAAAGGGTGTGGCAGAGACAGCAGCACGTGCTGGGGCTAGGAGCAGTCCCCAGAGGTTGGTGAGACACAGGGAAAGCCACCCTGGATCTAGATGCCCGAGGGCAGCTGGCACCTTGATCCTTCCAGCTCTCCTGTCACCTGAGACAGCTCTTCCTTCCCAGACCGAGGGGAAACCTTCCCTCTGCCAAACCCCCATCCCTCCTGCTGCTGCTTCAACCCATTTCCTCTCGTTCTGCCCTCAGTGGGTCTTGTGGCAGTAACCGCACCAACCATTCCAACCCATCTCATTCCTCAACCTGACGTTCCAGCAGGCCCAGCAGGGGCTGCCACAAAGTAGCCACAAACCTGTGCAGCGCGGGAGGGCAAGCCGGAAACACTTTGCCCCTGGAGTACGGTGAACCCCTGGAGGCACAATCCCCACAGAGGATGCTCAGTAAATATTGGGTGAGTGGATGGTTGTGGCTGACGGTTAAAAGATACCCTGAGAATTCCTTTTAATAACCTAGCGTCTGTCTAGATTTCAGCGGCTACATCATTTAAACAAATTTTTGTTTATTTCACTTTATTATTTATTGTGTTTAGTATTTTATTTTTATATCACTTTTCTCCATAGAAGCTTCCCAAACTGTATTCGATGTGGTATAATAAAGCTGAATAAAAATAAATAAGAAAATCAAGGAAAAAAGAAAAGTGAGGTAGTAAGGAGGAGTACATCCCGTAGAAGCTCTTACGCGGTGGGGCTAGGTAGAGCTGAAACCCAGATATTTAAAGCCCTGCTGTTGGGACTTCCCTGGTGGTCCAGTGTTTAAGAATCCACCTTCCAATGCAGGGGACGCAGGTTCGATCCCTGGTCCGGGAACAAAGATCCCACGTGCTGCGGGACAGCTAAGCCCGTGCGCCACACCTACTGAGCCCAAGCGCTCTGGAGCTCATGCACCACAACTACTGAGCCCGCATGCCACAACTAGAGAGCCCATGCTCTGCAACGAAAGATCCCACGTGCCTCAACTAAGACCCGACATGGCCGAATAAATTGAAAAAAAAAAAAATCTTTAAAGTCCTGCTGTTGTCTATAGGGAGAGTGGAGGGTCACAATTCTTATGGGATCCTAAGACCCCATAAAACCTCTCTGGTTGGTATCACATGCTCCTATCCAGGTACATCAGAGAATAGGTTGAGTGATGGACATTCTGAGAACATCCCTGAATCAGAGAATCTCAGGGCTGGAGGCCTACAAAGGGATACTGCTGTTTCCCAAACTTTCTGAAATCATAGAATACCAAATAATGTTGCTCATGCTTCACCCTAATAAACCTGTTACTTAAAAAGTATCCCTGCCCCAAGCCACTGAGTAGCTACATATAGAGCAAAAACCAAAGGGAAGTAATTTCTTTAGGGATTGTGGTCTCAAAAGCGGTAACATTTTATCTGTTTTCACTAACAGAAAATACGTAACAATATTTTTTCCCAATTTTTACTGCACATTTGCCATTGTCTTCATAGGATCTGGACTGGAGTTCCATGAACTCTATAGCTTGTCACCAATGTCAGAGTTTACTTCGCCCAGCCCCCCATCCCCTGCCAGGAAGGAGTTCTGTAGCCCTGTCAGAACCCACAACCCTTTCCTCTTGGTTTGTCCTCGGTGACCCTGAAGAGTGGCAAGTGGTGGCCACTTTAGAATCGTCCTGCGAGGCCTTTACAGTGAAGCTAACGGAGCTTCAATTCAGAGCCCTGAGTTGCGCGGGCCTTTTCTAATTTTGTACCTGTAACTATTAATTTATTTTTTCTTAGAGACAGCCTCCAAATTATTCAAGCTTTGCGCCCCACAAAGCCTAGATCCCTCACTGCTTGCAATTCACGGTGGCAGGAAAGGCTAGCTCTGCACTGCAGATTTCTGTCCCTTCTGTTGTTGCTGCTGGGAAGTGGCTGCACAGCCAGAGACTACACTTTCCTCTGTGACTGAGTTCTAATCAGTGGAATGTGGGCAGAAAGGAAGTGCCCCCATTCCCAGGCCTTACCTCTAAAAACCTCCCATACATCTTCCGTTTTCCTTTCCATTCAATACCTTCTCTTCGGGCTGCCATGTCGACATTCAAGACGACCACGAAAGCTATGGGTCGATGATAGCAAAGTGAATTAAGTTTGACTCGGTTTTTGATGTTTGACTGCTGACATCCGTAGAGCCTGCGACTCCCCTTGTCTCTTCTGCCCCCAGGAGACTGATAAGAAAGCTTAAGCGCGCCCTCCCTTGGCACTGGCGGGAGGTTCAAACCATGCAGGTCTCAGCCTGTGCCTGGGAATCCTTAGCAAGCCCCCTCACCTAACTATCACGAAACCCCAAACCCCTGCTCTCTCCCAAGCCATTCCTGGACCTGTTTGAGAAGCCACCTTGTTCCCCACAGAAAGCCTTATTATGTAAACAATAAACATTTCCATATCCTCTTGAGGTGTGTGTGTGCGCGCGTGTGTGATGATCAGTCTTGTCATCCGAACCACATTTTGGGTGTGTTTGGGGTCCATCCTGTCTCTGAGGGTGACTCTGACACAGAACCTCCATCAGCACGGATGACCATGTGGAACAGAGTTCTTGTCTGTATCTCTCCACACCCCCCCTTGCTGCTCCCCGTCCACACGCATTCTTTCCGGGAGTGAGAAATAAATTTCTAATGTGTTAAGTTAGTGAGATTTCAGGGTTTATCTGACACAGCAGCCTATTATGGTATTACCTTAACTAACATAGCTGATGATAAAGCTGACTCTCTAGTTCTAATCATGTCTGTCTAATTAATCCTAATATCCTAAGAAGCTTCTGGGAAATCTGGAAAAAAAAAAAACATTGGATCTCTTCCTTTCTGACTTGAGAGAAGGCGCTGACTGCTTATCTATCAAAGAGATTGTGGATAGCAAAGCCATTTGATTCAGGATATAGGAATAAAGATGCGGTGATTCTGGAACGATGGATTATTTATTTGTATGAATATGACTTTATTCCTTCATAGTATTTTCCCATGAAAGTCAGTGGAGAGGGACGAGAAAGTTATCATGTGTTATAAAACAATAGGAGAAGGGAGGGGAAAAAAAGAACCCAGTACAGCAAAATCAACCACTCAGGAAACACCCCAGTCATGCACCAAAGCCCAAGGGAGCTGCAGGTCAGGAACTTCCCTAACCTCCCTCCTCTCTATGAATTCAAGATCTCACCCAAAGCTTTGGTTTCTGGCAGTAAACATGGAGTTGTATTTGTCCCATCTCCTACTGAACAAATGTCAGCTCCTGTGACATCTCTTTTTCCTAATATGTGAGCATCTTTCCTTTCTCAGTCTCCCACTCACTCCCAGTTTCTCTGTGGAAACACTGGCCCTACTGCTTCTCTCTACGTTTGGAGTGGACAGGATGCCAGATTATTAAACCAATGGTGTGTGAGCAAGTGCAGGAGAAGGCAGCTGTCACTAGGATTCAGTAAATTTTCACTGTTTAAGGTTTCACCCTTAAGGCTGCGATGCCACTTGTCATTAGGGAGACACCTGAGTCAGGAAGAGTCTGCAGATGCGGGTGCAGAGTCATATGTTAGAGGGGCCTTAAACTCATGCCTGGGAGACAAAGTACCTCAAATCTGAAGGCTGGGGCAAGATTGTCAGTGGGTCAGAGACATTGAGGCTCACTCAACAAAATGAACAGATGCTTTTACACAGTGCCTGTCTTGTGTGGACAGGGCAGATCTGAGGTCTTTCTGCTCTAAATAAGCTATTTGTTTCCTATGGTCATTGGACTGGTAGATTTGAACTTCCATTACGCAGACTTGAGTATCTTGATTTCATCAAGGCATCTGAGAAAGTCAATTTCTGGTTAAGCTATAGTTGTCTATTATTTCTAGCTGACAGAAGGACCTTGATTGTTATCTGATGTGCTGTGGCCTTGATACACCATGTTTAATGTTCTATCAACTTGGGTAAAAGTATAGAAGCCATATTTATCAAAAGCTAGATCAGTTGTCCAAATATCTAAGAGTAAAGCAGACCTGGATGAGCACACGCCATAAATTTACTGTAAAAATCTTCAGTGTACAACACAGAATGAGGATGAGGTAACTTGGTCTTAGTTCAAATTTAAAAGATTGGGATTTTAGCTGACCCCAGGGTATTACTTTCCTAGGGCTTCTGTAAAAAACCACCACAAACCGTGTGGCTTAAAACAACAGAAATGTATTCGCTCACAGTTCTGGAGGCTAGAAGTCCAAAATTAAGGAGTCACCGGGGCCATGCTCATTCTGAAGGCTCTAGGAAAGACTCCTCCTTGCCTCTTCTGGGTTCTGGTGGTTGCCAGCAATCCTTAGTGTTCCTTGGTTTGTGGCAACATAACTCCAATTCTGCCTCTGTCTCCACATGGCCATCTTTTCTGTGTGTCTGTGTCTCTGTGTCCAAATTTCCCTTTTGTTATAAGGACACCAGTCATTAGATTAGGGCACACGAGATTTCAGTATAACTTCATCTTAATTACATCTGCAAAGACCCTATTTTCAAATAAGATCACATTCCAGGTACTGGGGATTTAGGACTTGAACAGATCTTTATTTATTTATTTATTTATTTATTTATTTATTTTTGGCTGCGTTGGGTCTTTGTTGCTGCACATGGGCTTTCTTTTGTACAGTGGCTTCTCTTGTTGTGGAGCATGGGCTCTAGGCGCGTGGGCTTCAGTAGTTGTGGCACGTGGGCTCAGGAGTTGTGGTTCGCAGGCTCACTAGTTGTGGCTCGCAGGCTCACTAGTTATGGCTCGTGAGCTCTAGAGTGCAGGCTCAGTAGTTGCGGCGCATGGGCTTAGCTGCTCCGCGGCATGTGGGATCTTCCCGGACCAGGGAACGAACCCGTGTCCCCTGCATTGGCAGGCAGATTCTTAACCACTGTGCCACCAGGGAACTCCAGATCGTGTTTTTTTTTAATTGAAAGGACTTGAACAGATATTTTTGGGAGACATGGTTCAACCCACAACACCTAGTACAGCCAACAATGTAGTGTGGCTGCAACTGAAGGATCTGCAAGACGGTGGTGAGGCGACATCACGGTAGATAATCCTGGGGAAAGAGAGTGGTGGTCCTAATCTGCCAGTGGACACATCCTGAGGATTCTCAGCAGGACTTCACTCCTCCTGGTCCCCTTGGCTTCCATGCATCACAATCCATTTCTCTTTTTATCCTTCTGGCTGTTCCTCCTTGGTCTCCATTTCTGATACCTCTTCCTCAGCCCACCCATTAAATGACTATATCCCTCGGTGCTTTAAATCTTCTATTCTCATGCTCTATAGTTTTTCTGAGTGAGTTGACACCCTCTCCCGCAACTTTAGTAAGTGTTTACATACTGATGACTCCAAAATCTGTGCCAATATCTCCTGAAATCAAATTAGATATCCATTTAGATATCTTAAGGTATCTCAACTGAGTATATCCCAAACTGGGATTTGCATCTTCCTCCTTTTTAAAACCTGGGCCTCCTCCAGGATTTCCAGTCTCAGTCTATGGCACCACCATTTGTCTCAGAGATCCTTGATTTCTCCCTTTCCTTCATTCCCCACATCCAGTGAGACATCAAATCTAATTGATGCTACATCTGAACTGTTGCACAAGTATGTCTATATAATTTCCTTTTTATTTCACTGCTACTACCTTGGTTCAGGCCACTGTCTGATTTTTTTTTTTTTTTTTTTTTTTGCTTGGATAACTGTAACAGGTTTTGAATTGGTCTCCCAGTCTCTGGTCTTACTCTCAGCTAATCCACTTTCCACACAGAAGCCAGAATGCAAATATTATCATGTTATTTCCCTGCTTAAAACCCTTCAAAGGATTCCCACCCTCTTTAGGATGTGAGTCAACCTCCCCAACATGGTCTCATAGAAAATGTATGTCCTGACCCTTGCTTACTTCTCAAGATTCATTTTTCTCTATTGCCTCTGACTCTCACACCTTCCTCCTTCTCCTCCACGTCTTTGTACCTGCCGTTCCCTCAGCACAGCACACTGTTCCTTTCTCTCTTTGCCTAGTTAACTTATACTCATATTTCAGGTCTCAGTTTAAATATACTTTCTTGTAGGGAGGCCTTTCCTGATGCACTCTTGCTCCCATCAGTGACTAGTCTACCCCATTGCACAACTCCAAGGGGTGAAATTTGTGTTGTATTATGTGTGAATGGTGCCCCCAACATTGTGCAATGCAGTGACCAGGCACACACACTTGGTTCCTCAGTGTCATTTTTTACTTGTCTTCCCTCCTGAGGCTGCAAGCTCCATGTCTGATTCTCTGCTATATGCCTGGCACACAGGAAGAACTCAATCAATACTTGTTGAATTAATAAATGAGGTGTAAGAGAGAAATGACTGTCTTAGTGAGTGAATACAAGAAAAAAAAGTGGGAATGGAAAAGATCCTGAAAACCACAACTTTTACAGAATAATTTGAGTAACTGAAGATAGTTAGCCTGAAGAAATTAAGACTAGAACAGGTAGAATAGCTGCCTTCAATATTTGAAAGGCTATCCATATGAAGATGAAATATGTTTATTCTATTTTATCCCAGAAAATAAAAGTGAAACAACTGAAGGCAAGTTATGGGGAAACAAATTTGGGCCTGATAATAAAATTCAAATAACTTTTCAATAATGAGAGCTGTCCAGAAATGAAACAGATGGCACACAAAGTGATGGGTTCTGCCTTATTGCAAATGTTGAAGAGTAAGCTTGAGGTCCATCTGTTAGGATCATTGTGGGTGGCAGTTGGGCAGTTGGACAAGAGAGCCTTTGAAGGTGTAACTCAAAATGTTTGTGATTTTATGACTAAAGAGAAAGTTTTCTTTTTCATTGAACACAAGCATTTATTTAATGCTTTCTCTGTGCTTGATGCTGTTGGGGATATAGGACTGTCAAGACTCTGCACTCAAAAGTTCACAGTCAGGTTGGAGGAACAATGTCAAGTTTATAGGAAATAACTAGAAGACAAAATCTTTCAGACTATCATCAGTTGTCTAAACATGTGATACAGAGGTTTGGTCAATGAGTGGAGTAAGAGTGTGGTCTTCCATTGTGGTAGAAGGCTTCATAGAAGAAGAATCATCTGAAAACGCCCTTAGAGGATGGGAAAGAGCTGTAAAGGAGGCTCCACCTCAGGAGAAAGGAGGTGAGATGGTAGAGCCCTGTGAGAAAGGCAGATGTGGGCAAGATACATAAGCTGGTGCTCCTCACACATTTCATTCCTGGCATCAGAGTGTGGACTTAGCTCTGCAGAGCTCTGGTTTCCTTAGATGAAAGCAGTCAGAAGGTGGGATGAGGGCTGGCTTAAAAATTTGCTAAAACTCAGGATCCATGTCCTGTGGTGAAAGGGAATGAACTCCTTGCCTATCCTGAACTCCGTCAAATATTGGGGGTTCAGTGGATGAGTCAGAGGTGACTTAGCCACCCATAAAGAGGAAGCCTCAAGATTGAAGGGGATAAGGGGAGCCTCAAGATTGAAGTGGCTGAACTGTTTATAGCCCAAGAGTTCATGCATATTTTTCATACAGATTTTGGCTGCAAGTAACCTAAAACCCAAATAACAGTGACTTAGTCAAAAGGAAAATTATTATCTCACATATCGAAAATTCTGAAGTAGTTCCCAGAATTTAATTGGTTAATTGATCGATTGGTTAATTCATGGATTTAACAAAGTCATCAAGGACCTAGTTCTTTCCATTATTCTGTTTGCTATTTTCTGCTTGTTGATTTATCCTCTTAGGCTGAGTCCCCTCTTGGTCTCAGGAAGGGCTCAGATATTCCAGGCTGCAAATGTGGACAACAACCAGAGGCAGAAAAAACCCAGTTTTCTTGCTTTTAAGCATAAGATACAGTCATCCAGACAGTGTGGTACTGGCGCAAAAATAGAAATATAGATTATTGGAACAGGATAGAAAGCCCAGAGATAAACCCACACACATATGGTCACCTTATCCTTGATAAAGGAGGCAAGGATATACAGTGGAGAAAAGACAGCCTCTTCAATAAGTGGTGCTGGGAAAACTGGACAGCTACATGTAAAAGAATGAAATTAGAACACTCTCTAACACCATACACAAAAATAAACACAAAATGGATTAAAGACCTTAATGTAAGGCCAGACACTATAAAACTCTTAGAGGAAAACATAGGCAGAACACTCTTTGACATAAATCACAGCAAGATCCTTTTTGACCCACCTCCTAGAGTAATGGAAATAAAAACCAAAATAAACACATGGGACCTAATGAAACTTAAAAGCTTTTGCACAGCAAAGGAAACCATAAACAAGATGAAAAGACAACCCTCAGAATAGGATAAAATATTTGCAAATGAAGCAACGGACAAAGGATTAATCTCCAAAATACACAAGCAGCTCATGCAGCTCAATATCAAAAAAACAACCCAATCCAAAAATGGGCAGAAGACCTAAATAGATATTTCTCCAGAGAAGACACACAGATTGCCAACAAACACATGAAAGGATGCTCAACATCATTAATCATTAGAGAAATGCAAATCAAAACTACAATGAGGTATCACCTCACACGGGTCAGAATGGCCATCATCAAAAAATCTACAAACAATAAATGCTGGAGAGGGTGTGGAGAAGAGGGAACCCTCTTGCACTGTTGGTGGGAATGTAAATTGATACAGCCACTCTGGAGAACAGTATGGAGGTTCCTTAAAAAACTAAAAATAGAACTACCATACGACCCAGCAATCCCACTACTGGGCATATACCCTAGAAAACCATAATTCAAAAAGAGTCATGTACCAAAATGTTCATTGCAGCTCTATTTACAATAGCCAGGACATGGAAGCAACCTAAGTGTCCATCATCGGATGAATGGATAAAGAAAATGTGGCACATATATACAATGGAATATTACTCAGCCATAAAAAGAAACGAAATGGAGGTATTTGTAGTGAGGTGGATGGAGTTAGAGTCTGTCATACAGAGTGAAGTAAGTCAGAAAGAGAAAAACAAATACAGTATGCTAACACATATATATGGAATCTAAGGAAAAAAAAAAAAGGTCATGAAGAACCTAGTGGCAAGACGGGAATAAAGACACAGACCTACTAGAGAATGGACTCGAGGATATGGGGAGGGGGAGGGGTGAGATGTGACAGGGTGAGAGAGTGGCATGGACATATATACACTACCAAATGTAAAATAGATAGCTAGTGGGAAGCAGCCACATAGCACAGGGAGATCAGCTCGGTGCTTTGTGACCACCTAGAGGGGTGGGATAGGGAGGGTGGGAGGGAGGGAGACGCAAGAGGGAAGAGATATGGGAACATATGTATATGTATAACTGATTCACTTTGTTATAAAGCAGAAACTAACAGACCATTGTAAAGCAATTATACTCCAATAAAGATGTTAAAAATAAATAAATAAATAAAGGTGGTCATGGAGATTTAAAAAAAAAAAGAGTCATGTACCAAAATGTTCATTGCAGCTCTATTTACAATAGCCAGGATATGGAAGCAACCTAAGTGTCCATCGACAGATGAATGGATAAAGAAGATGTGGCACATATATACAATGGAATATTACTCAGCCATAAAAAGAAAAGAAATTGAACTATTTGTAGTGAGGTGCATGGACCTAGAGTCTGACATACAGAGTGAAGTAAGTCAGAAAGAGAAAAACAAATACCGTATGCTAACACATATACATGGAATCTTAAAAGAAAAAAAAAGGTTCTGATGAACCTAGGGGCAGGACAGGAATAAAGACGCAGACATAGAGAATGGACTTGAGGACACGGGGAGGGGGAAGGGTAAGCTGGGATGAAGTGAGAGAGTGGCATGGACATATTTACACTACCAAATGTAAAACAGATAGCTAGTGGGAAGCAGCCGCATAGCACAGGGAGATCAGCTCGGTGCTTTGTGACCACCTAGAGGGGTGGGATAGGGATGGTGGTAGGGAGACACAAGAGGGAGGGGATATGGGGATATACGTATGCATATAGCTGATTCACTTTGTTATACAGCAGAAACTAACACAACATTGTAAAGGAATTATACTCCAATAAAGATGTTAAAAATAAAAATTAAAAAATTAAAGGAAAGAGGAAAAAAAAATGAATAGGCACAGAATTTATTATCCCATTCCTACAAATAAAGCCTGGGTTATTGTAGAGGCTGAGGGAACACATTCCCTTTGGTAACTTATTCTAGGGATTAATAAAAAATAAAAAATAAAAAAGAGTGAGAAACACATGTCCCTGTAGTCCCTCAGCCAACCTCATATTTCTTTGACCAAGTTATATCACAGACCCTTTTCTTAATCAGTTACTGGACAGGGGAAATAAAATTACCATGGGAGGGGCCCAGCTCCCTTGAAGCACACAGATGCCTGACATCTGAACAAAATAAAGGTTCTTTATCAAGAGAGAAGGGAAGAATGACAGCCAACGGTAGCTGCCACATTTCCTTCCTGGTTAGGATGTTAAGTTCTTTCAGTTTAATGGAGAAAATGGAGAGATGACCTGGCCGGTACAACTTGGCTTGCCTGAGCTGGGTTCCTTGTCAGGATATGCTGCCTATGCTAGGTACCTGTGGTTGGGACATTGTTGGGGCCTGAGATTCTAATTGGAGCAATGGGTTGTGGGTTCAACCCCATGGTCTTTAAGGCAACTCACAGTCCTTACTGTGGGCCTGGTATTGTGCTAGGCCACTAGCACAGTATTTCACATAATCCTCATCTTAATATGCAAATCAAGGACTATTTTCCCTACCTTCAGATAAGGAATTGAGATTAGCCAATTTACCCAAGGTCAACAGTAAGTGGTAGAGTGGGGATTTGAAATCGGGTTAGTCTAAGTATAATATATGTATATATATATATATATTTTAAATAGAAGTATAGTTGATTTACAGTATTGTATTAGTTTCAGGTATATAGCAAAGAGATTCAGTTTTATATATATATATATATTTTTTTTTTTTTCAGATTCTTTTCCATTATAGGTTATTACAAGATATTGAATATAATTCCCTGTGCTATACAGTAGGCCCTCGTTATATATATATTTTTGGCCATGCCACGCAGCTTGTAGGATCTTAGTTCCCTGACCAGGGATTGAATCTGGCCCCCAGCAGTGAAAGCACTGCGTCCTAACCACTGGACTGCCAGAGAATTCCCAGTAGGCTCTTGTTATTTATCTATATTATATACAGTAGTGTGTATCCGTTAATCCCAAATTCCTAATTTATCCCTCCCCCTCCGCTTTCCTCTTTGGTAACCATAAGTTTGTTTTCTATGTTTGTGAGTCTGTTTTGTAAATAAATTCATTTGTATTTACATTTTAGATTCCACATAGAAGTGATATCATATAATATTTGTCTTTCTCTGTCTGACTTACTTCACTTAGTATGCTAATCTCTATGTCCATCTGTGTTGCTATGAATCGTATTATTTTATTCTTTTTTATGGCTGAATAGTAGTCCATTGTGTGTGTGTGTGTGTGTGTGTGTGTGTGTGTATATATATATACACACACACACACACACACACCACATCTTCTTTATCCATTCATCTGTTGATGGACACCTAGGTTGTTTCCATGTCTTGGCAATTTTAAATAATGCTGCTGTGAACACTGGGGTGCATGTATCTTATATTTCTACCATTTGTATCTTACTACCTCTTTCTTCTAATTTAGAGTTTCCATGAGTCTGGGAATAAGCTTGTCTGTGTGTGATTTAGAACCTTGCTTCTCAAAGTGTCTTAGGCTAAGAACCAGACTGAAGAATAAATTCCAATCCATTATGGATCAACATTTTTACAAAATACAATAACAAGAATTACTAGGAAAATGAAATTTAAAAATTATAACAAACATACAAAATACAAACCCTATTTTCAATGATTCAATCTAGCAAACAAAAAAATACCCTGTCAAATTGCTATGAAGTTTTTTAAGCACTTACTCTTCATTTCTTTTCTTCCCTTGCCACAGTCTGGTCACTGTTGGTAGACCGACAACGGTCTTCAGGTCACCCAGAGCAGCACTGATTTAGACAGCTTTCTGCCTCCATTCTCTTTCCTAGACTGCAACTCAGAATGTTTGATGCTTGGAGGCCTCAGCCAAGATGAGGATGGGAGAATTACTGGTTGTACAGTTGAGCCAAACATCAGAGGAAGAGATTAGATTTTGCACTGTTGTTTTCATGGGGCCTTCACTTTTCATCAACAGACAAATTATACTTGGGAAAACACTTTCTTGATGGTGATTTTCTGTCCTCCTGTTGTGTAGGAAAAATTGATACACAATGATAATATGTGAGATAGAAGAGACCCTGAGGGGGTAAAGAACGTGCACACCAGAGGAAAGATCTGTGTTTGGAGGTTCCCAGTTGGATGTGTCATTGGATGATGATTCATCTTGGCAAAAAAATATACGCTTCTTGATTTGAGTGACTCTAGGGTTGTGTGTGGTTAATACTTGAACATCGTTATTTTTCTGACGTAAAAATGACTTCAATCTGGTGAGATATATTTACAAATATATGGGTCCTTTTATTTATTAGGAAAGTCCAAGAAATCTATATTAGGGAATCTTCTAAGAAATGTAGATCTCTTGTCCTCTAAGATTTGGAAAATCTAAAATGATCATGTGTCCAGTGTATGAAACTCTGAGAACTGTACGTATGTGGAAATAAGAATCCACCAGGCGCTCCAGGATGCTCAAACATCTTCCACCTCTCCCTTTCATTCTCAGCAGAACCTCCAGTCCATTGCCTGGCTTATCTACATTACCTCTTTTTATCAGTTCTCTCCTGTCTTTGAATCCTGGATCCATCTTTCCAATCAGGCTCTTACCTGTATTCTCAACGCCCTCTTCCCCTTGTCCTTTTGTGATATTCATGGGGCAAAACAATTCTACCTTCTCTATGTTCACCCCAGGCTGCCAAGAGAATCCTGAGAAAGATTACATAACCTGGCAGACCACTTCAATTCATGCTCACCTATTTCAACTGAGCTCAGCACTGCCTGGAAATCTGCCACATTTCTCGAGAGTTGTTTGCTTTCCACATTTTTGCCAACATCATTTCAAATCTTTGTTTCTCTCCTCAAACTTCCTTGCATTCTCTCGTCCTTACTGACTTTTGTCAGAGAAAATAGAAACCATCTGATGGAAACAACCTCAACTTCCTGCCAACAAATCTTCAAACCAAACTGCTTTTGTACACACTGTCCCTACTTCCTTCCTGTTATTCAATGAAGGAGTTCCTCCTCCTTTCAAGAGCCCCCCTTCCTTTTACCTGCATCCTACCTTTCCTGCTTTCTGAAGAATCTGTCTTTATCAGTTCTCTCGTCTCTCTCCTCTGTCTTCAACTTCTTTTCCTCCTCTATTGGCCCAACATCTTGAAAGAGCTGTCCACACATGTCATCCCACTCTTCCACCTCCCGTTTATACAACCATCTATCTCCCATCTCCCACTATTCCCCTGCACTATTCTTGATAAAGTCACCAGTGCCCCTACTTGCTATATTCAGTAGGGGCTATTTTGTCTTGATCTTATTTCACCTCCCAATAGCATTTTATCCAGCCAACCAATCCTTTTTCTTAGAAATAGCTTCTTTCCTTGTCCTCAGGGATACCACTCTCTCCTGGTATTTCTCTTTACCACTCAGGTCATTCTTTCAGGTTGTTTTTACAGCATCTCCTGCTCTGAATTATAAATATCTGGCTTCTCTGGGGCTTGGTTCCAAGCTCTCTTCCTTGTCACTCTACACTCTTCCCCTTGGTGATTTTCTCCAGCCCCAGGATTTCATTTTCCTCCTCTATAGCAATGACACCCAACCTACTGTGCTTTATCTCCAGACTACATCTCTCTGTCCAGCTGACCACTCTGGACATATTCACTCGAAGTCTCAGAGGCACCTCTAATTCAATGGGGCCAGTGTAGAGTGTACCTTCCCCTCCAAACTGGCTTCTTCTCTACCCAGTTGTTCAGGCCAGAAACCTGAGGTTCATTTTGGTCATCACCTGCCATCACCACTCTCATCTAAGTAGTTGCTGAATATCTGATCACTTGCACTTCTCTCAGTACCTATTTCTTACCACCTTAGTTCAGACTGCAATTTCCTCTTGTCTGGACTGCTAGCAAATGGTCCCTAAATATGTATTCAGAAAATACATATTTTCCTCTCTACTTAATAGCCTTCAATGGTTTCCCTTTGCTCTTTTTTTTTTGTTTCCTCTCCTTATAAGACTTTTATTAATGCCAGACATGAAATAGTAAAAGCGTAGTGAATTGTTAAACATCTGCACGGTTGTGGATACAAACGTGGTTTGAACGGGGCCTGAGGAGGAGGCCTTGAGAGGGCGGAAGCCAGGCCTAAAGGGAGCCATCAGTCTCGACCCGGACCCAACGGCCACGACTCAGCTGCTGCTTGCTGCGTGGTGAAGTGGCCTGGGCACTGAGTCCCCAGGGTCACACCATGCGCTTGTAGCCAGGCTGTGTGCTGGGCCTCAGGGCTCCTCCCTCCCCAAGGAAAGCTTAACTCCCAAAGTTCCTTGGCCTGTGGACTTAGGCTTGAGACCCTTTGGTCCCCCTTTCTGCATGAGAAAACCCCTGATCTGGAAGTATTTCCTAATGAAAGGAGACGGAAGGAAACGGAGCGAAAAGGAGCTACAGAAAATAATGCGAGATTAATTGCTGCACTGTCCTGTTGATTCCCAGATCTTCTAGAAAGGTGTACACTGCGCAGTGTACAGACATGCCATGTGTACTTGACTTGGAGTGGTATCTGGGATCATTTCTGTTAAAAAAAACAACAATCCCTCAGACCCCATCAGAATCATAGCCCTCCATTACACGTGGATTACCTCTGCCGGAAAACAAGATTTGGCCGGCATCGTTGTGATTTACGGTGCCTTTCTCAGGAGCATATGCTGCCGTCAGCTCAAAACTACCTGTATTTTGTGTCCCTGAATCATTATGCCTTTGTGTAGCCATCCATTAGCAGTTTTATCAAAGCAAGACATAATCCCATACACCCTGGGAATCCCATACACCCAAGACATAATCCCACACGCCCTGGTGAAGTCATATTTTTTTAAATCCCTAATCACTTCCAAACAAGTCACACTGCTCAAGTGTCTATTGTTTCGTGCAGTAAGTATGTCCCTGGAAACGTTTTGTAGAAACAGATTTTTGTTTTTTGGTCAACTGGACGACATTTCACTGCCGACAAAATTTCAGCTGCCTTTACTATTCCAATCTATCCTCAATCTGCTGAGGTACTTGACACTTGGACGTACAGTTTTTCTGCACTGGCCTTTGTCAGGCAATCAGTGACCTAAACACAGGTGGCCCACACATAGGGAAGCCACCATCTATGGGAACTGGCAGTCCGTAGCCCTGGATTCCTGCCTGAGGCTCTGTGACTCCTTGCAAGTCACAGAAGGAAGAAGGCAGCTCCTTACAGGCTCTGGCCGTGGAGCAGGCCGTGGGCTCAGGGAGCCCTCTCGTGGCTCCATCCAGGCTCACTAAGGACTCTTAACTTAGTCAAAGCCCTTGGCAATTGCCCCCCGTCTTGCTCTGGGAAGAAAATGATGTCACCAGACCGTGCTGCTTTGAACATCAAAATTACTTCTTTTCTGGTCTGAAAAACCAAGATTTTGGCACTTACCTTCGGAGCAGTTCGAGACCCTGAAACCCTACAGCAAAGCCTACAGTTGCCCTGCCTAACCCTGGCTGCCGCAGACCTGCCCGCCTATGTGATCCATCCCCGTATATGAGACACCGTGGCCGAACAGTGGGCCAGAACCTGCCGACTACCCAGTTGTTCAGATTTGTCTTCTGGCTGCAGGTGCTCAGAAGGATCAGGTAGGGGCATTAAGTAAAACTCCGTGCCCAATCGAGCCTGTCGTCTGGGTCCCCTGAACCCCAGTGCCCCACGAAGGAAAGGGTGACAAGATGCCCTCGTTGCATGGTGGGAACGTGTGCACGCTCCAGAGCTAGTCACCACTAAAGCAGAAGGGAAACATTAGCCAGGAAACCCGAGACTTGAAGTCACCGGTTTTTGGTTGGTTTGTTTGTTGTTGTTTTTTGGGTCATAACAATCACTCAGAAGCTTGGGTCCAGCACAGTGTGGCCAGGGATAGCTTTCCCCGGGGTGGCAAATGTTCTTCTGCCAGCACTAGCCAGCTCATGGGACACACATGGCAAGGGGACCATGTGAACCAAGCATGGATTTCACACTGATTGTCGGGAGGTGTCTCTAATGGTAACTGCTGATTACGCTAGAGTGCCCCGTTTGGACACCACACAAAGAAACCCTGGCTCGACAGGCATACCTTTCAAGTGGAAAAGCACCTGCTCAAAATCCTATGAAAGGGAGAGGAGATGATGAGTCATCCCGTGCCTGCACGTGTTTCCCACGTGTCTCTGAAGTTACCCTAAGTGACTGAGGCAGCATTAGACGGCGGAAGGAGCCGGACTCGCTGTCTCACTCCATGAGTCATCCTGGGCCAAGCGTTCCCTTCTCTGGTTCTTGGTATTGTTTTCCTCGAAGTGGGAGCAGTGATCGCCGCCAAGCCTAGCTTCCGAGGTCATTGAGTGGAAGAGATGAGACGGTGCGTGTGAAAGCATGCCGGGAAAAGGCCAACAGCAAAGGGACACCCGGCCACAGGAGGCTGCTTAAGCACAACGATGTCCCTAGAGCCACCGGGGTCATCTGATATGCTCATGCCTGACCTCGGGACTCAATGCTCCTGTCACTCGCATTGTCTTCCTGCCACCATCCCTAGGCTTGGTATCTTGCACTGTGTCCTCAGGGGTGGGGACAAGACGGTGTCCAGGCGCGTCTCTCCTCGGATCATTCATGATTCCAGCGGAAGCACAGGACAGAGGTCGAGACTTCAGGCGCTGGAGTCAAAAGATGTCATCCCGTTGGCTCCAATCTGCACGTCAAAGGCTCCACTGGAGAAGATTTCTGACGCCTCTTTTGCTTTGGTGGCTCCCACCCTGCCGGGATGGAGCTGTCTACGTCCCGGCGCACCGGCCTGAGGCTCGGCAGGGGCGAGCGCGGCCGCTGACGAGGGCCGGCCCCGCTCAGAGCCCCTGCCCGCAGCCCAGCGCCGTCACGCTTTGGACTGCCTCTCGTCCGTCCACTCCTGCTTTGTGCTCTGCAGAGCTTGCGTCTTCTGCTCGTCCACTTGCACGTAGTCTACTCTCTGCTCCTCTGAGAAGAGGAGTTTCTGCTGCACAGGGGCTGGTGACGCTGAGTTGAAGTCCAGGGCTAAATAATCCAGGCTGAATTTCCTCGTCCACGTCAGGGCTCCACTGCTCAGCAAGTTGGCTTCTCCGTGCTCCTCCATTTGCGTGTAGCTTTGTTCCTCTTCTCTGGAAACAGAATTGGCAAAAAATCTTGCAGAATTAATACCATTTCTTTCTGGAGAGAGAAAGCTGGTTCGATTGCAAGGTACAGTGCGGGTTCTGGTGAGAGACGTGTGTTCCCGGATGGTGGAGAGGCTTTTCAGGTCCAGGGGAGGTGACCGTGGTTTCCTCTGAAGCTTGAGATCTCTATTCACGGGGGGAGGCTCCAGGTCCGCTGGGAGCTCAGGCAATGGGCTGGAGATGCTTCCTGAGCTCATTGGGATATAGTCGTCAGGGCTGCAGTGGGGTCCGAGAGCAGAGGCGATGGCCTGGGGGCCCATGGGCACGTAGCTGTCCTCAGTGCTGGTGGAAGCCGGAAGGGACATTGGGAAGAACCTGCACGGCAAATTTAAACTTAGCCGCTTATCTCGGTGTCTTAAAGATTGGCCTTCTACATCACCTTTCCAGGTTCTCATGTTATCTAAACCGGAGAGAGAGATTCTTCTCGGTACCACAGCGCCTTCTGGCTTCTTGATGCCACCGGGCCCACCACACGGGAGCTGCTCCTCGTGGCGCCGTTCAGAGAGATGGCTCGGCTTAGGGGGGCGGGGACGTGGCGTGTTGGACATAACATCTAGTCCTTTTACCCCATAGGGCAAGGAAGCTTGGTTTTGATCTCCCTGGACGGTGGAATTTAAGGAAGTTTCCAGCACTGGTAAAGAAAAGTGGTCCCTGGACGGGCCATTGACATCTCTTGTCCAGATCAGGGCAGCCTGGGGCCTCGTGGAAGGGGCCTCTTGAGAACTGTTCCCAGGGCGTGAGGGGCAGGCCAGGTTCCCGGAGGGCAGTGGCTGCGGGCCGTCCACAAAAACGTCGTCGAAGGACGCCTGTTCCAGTGAGCGCTCCGAGTTTGACCAGCTGTCACATCTGGTGGGGAGACTGGCGTGGTGCAGTCTTCCCGTCTCACAGTTGGACAGAATCAGATAATCAGGAAGGAAGAGAAACCCTGCCTCACTTCCGGTTTTCTCAGTGGCTACCATACTAGTGCTCGGGTCATCTCTTGGCAGGGAGCTGACAGCAGGGGCGGTGTGAAGGGAGCTGGCGGCGGAGGGCTGCTCGCAGAAAGGCGCGCGAGAGCCGCTCTCCACAGAATCTTTTATGTCATCCAGGTGGCCGAGGTTGCACACCTGACTGATGCTGTGCACCCACACCTGCATTTCCTCCTCCGTCTTGGCCACCAGATAGAACGTGCGAGATGCAGTCTTGACAACGAACACGAAATGGTTCTGGAATTCCTTAGGAAGGAAGCCCGGGCCCGCGTGCTTCCAGACGGCGCACTCGCTGAGGTCGATGGCGCGGATGGGCTTGCGGGCGCGCTGGCTGCGGTAGTACTCCAGGACGTCGCGGTCGCCGCTCAGGCGGCCCCGCCGCAGCACGAACCAGCGCCTGCGCCAGGCGTAGCGCTGCAGCTTCCTCTCGGGGGGCGACTTGACGAGCCAGCCCGTGCACACGCGTCGCCCGCGCTCATCGTGCCGCGCTTCCTCCGGCTGGGCCGGCGCCCACGGCGGGCTCCCTTTGCTCTTAGGTTAAAGTCTAAAAATTTTAACCCTGCCCATTGCTTCAAGCTCATCTTAAATCTCATGCATGTTTTCCCTCTCTTGCTGTGCTTCACTTTTTATTTCCTTAAACAGTTTAAGTTCTGTCCTACTTCCAGGCCTCAGAACATGAGAGGGAATGGAGAGGTCAGAGGGTCCTGAAGAGGGCCCAGGGCCTGGCTATCAATACAAATTAGTATCAGTACAAATCTACTCTTGCTTCAGAGACACGCCCTCCCCCTGTTCTTTGCAGTTCTAAGGGGTCTTTAAATATGTGGCTCTCTGCTAAAGTTCTCATCACCTCCCTCTTTGTTGTCCAACTCCCACTCATCCTCCATATCTAGCTGAGTGTCACTTTCTCATGGAAGTCTCCCCCTAACCTTCAGTCTAGGTGAGTTGCTCTCTTAAAAGCTCCTACTTCTCATTTAGTAGATATCACAATGATAATAAAATTGTGTCGTTAACTTTGTAATGTCTCTTTCCACTCCTAGCTATGAAATCTGTGAAGGTAGAATCCATGTCTGCTTATTTACTGCTTTTTCTTCAGCACCCGACATATTTACTGCTTATTTACAACATATTTATTGCTTATTTACTGCTTTTTCTTCAGCACTCAACATAGTACTTAGAGCATAGTAGGTTCTGAATGAATAAATGTACATCTCATAATGACTCTGATTTGAGGCAAAGTCCAGGGAGAAGCCAGTCTGCCTCTGTTTTTTTTAAATTTAATTATTTTATTTATTTATTTTTGGCTGCATTGGGTCTTCGTTGCTGCGCGCCGGCTTTCTCTAGTTGCAGCGAGCGGGGTCTACTCTTCATTGTGGCGCGCGGGCTTCTCATTGCTGTGGCTTCTCATTGCGGTGGCTTCTCTTGTTGTGGAGCACAGGCTCTAGGTTGCCTCTGTTTTTATTTGGATCTCATCCTCATTACATATGCAAGTAGAGATTATTCTGTAAGGAGACTGATTAGTTATTTATGTTGCATACTAACCTTATTTACTAACTCAGCCCTGGTGGAGACATATGGTAGTATCCGGTTTGGGAAATGATATCCCCCTCCTCTATGTAATCCAGAAAGGTGTCTTCAAATAGACATGACATTCCGGGTTGTATATGGGACAAATTCTAGGCTTTATTATACAATGGCTTCTTGATCGTGGAAAAAAAAGATATTTTTCTTGAATAATGGTAAGGGAAAAAGAAGGGTAGTAGGCTGTCTCATTTTTCAGGTTGTTAGCACATAAGCAACAATGATGGATAATGAACATGTATGAACAACGCTCAGTGTTGTAATCAAATAAAGCCTTCTACATAGTTAATCTAATCTATATTTAAGGTTATGTGCAACAATTATTGCTCTGAATGGAATTAGGCATTTATGTTAAGCAGTGGGTTGTAATTCATATGTATATTTTAAAAAAATCATCAAGCAAAGTATTTCTGAGACCAACTTCAGGCACTCAAAAAAATATCATTTCCCCTTTTCCCTCTCAAGTGCGGAGATGGTCCATTTTTGCTTTCCACTTAGAAATGGTGAGTAAGGAGGCAGAAGGTGTTATAATGAAAGTCCAGGTCTAGTGATTGGCACACAGGTTGTGTCCAGCTGTTTTTTTATGGTGTTAGCACTGATCTTACCATATGGTTCCACTTGAGCATTTTTCCAAATGTCTAAGGAATAGAGCTGCTTTAATTTTTTACTCTGTGCTTTATGTGTATTTATGCGTTTATTTCTTATGACAACAACACCTTGAAAGAATGATTACTCTCTCTATGTTATAGAGAATAGCAGAAGCAGGTGATATCTCAAGGTCATGTAGATTAGAGCCAAGGTTCGGCAGATTCCAGAGCCTGTACACCTCGTCCCTGTGCTGTGGAATAAGCGGTAATCTGTGTTACTTTCCCTCAGGTCTTTTATCTCCCCCAGATCCTCTCCAGCCAGAGTGTCAAGCTTCTGGAAGCTCAGTGCTCTGTGGCTGCTCAACCCTGCTTGGAGAGGGGAGTTGCTGATGACATGCAGATGACTGGGAAGCTGTTTGGAAAATGCCCAGTGCAGACCTTGTAGACACAGGAATATGTCCTGGAGGAGGGACCATGTGGGAATGGGTCTGGCTGACTGAAGGAATCTGATGCTGGAATTAGAAACTGTGGGCTTGAAGGGAACTTAGTGGTTTTAAAGCTTTTGATCACAAGGGACTGCAATTTTCCTCAGAGTCTATTTTAAGCTATTTTGGCTGGTTAAATTTTTTTAAGGAAAAAATTCCATTTTCTGATTTTGTTAATCAAAGATGTGATATATGACTACCAAGTAGAGCTTCCAATCAGCAAGAGGTAACCTGTTTTTCCATACAAAGTGGCTATTACTTCAGCCCAGTATGTAGCAGTTCTTTTTTTGAGCGTGTACAGACTTATGGGAGGTAGGGGTGACAAATGTATGGTTCTTACTAGGCTTTTTCATATTTTAGAAATTATTCAAAAACAATCCTCACCCTCCCCATGAATGCCTTCAAGAACCCACGTGAATGGCCCCAGTTGGAAACCATTGATCTAGACCTAGATCCTTACTTTATTATTGAGGAAACTGAGGGCATATAAAATTTCCAAAGTCATCAAGTGAGTTAGTGCTTAAAAAGAGTATTGAATGGGACTTCCCTGGTGGCACAGTGGTTAAGAATCCGCCTGCCAATGCAGGAGACATGGGTTCGATCCCTGGTCTGGGAAGATCCCACATGCCGCAGAGCAACAAAACCTGTGCGCCACAACTACAGAGCCTGCGCTCTAGAGCCCGCATGCCATAACTACTGAAGCCCACGTGCCTAGAGCCCGTGCTCTGCAAGAGAAGACACCGCAATGAGAAGCTCGTGCGCCACAAAGAAGAGTAGCCCCTGCTCGCCACAACTAGAGAAAGCCTGCGTGCAGCAACGAAGACCCAAGGCAGCCAAAAATAAATAAATGAATAAATAAATATATTTTTAAAAACCTAGCTGCTTTAAATAAGTAAATAAGTAAAAAATTTTAAAAACTAGCTTCTTTTTTTTTAAAAAAAGATATGAATAATGGGACACATAACACCTGGGACCCACCAACCACTCAGAGACACAGAGTTGACAGGTTCATTCTGTAGCCGGTTCTGTAGCTTATGCAAGTCCAAAGATCTTCCTGCCATTTTAAATTCTGGGTATATGTTCTTATGCTCCAGCTCCTATTTCCTTGTAGTGCTATGTCTGATTTTCCTAATTCACCCTAGGCCTAGAGCTGGTTCCCATGTTCCACAATTAAATACACTCACACAAGTGTTTTGAGGGGAAACATGCCATGGAATGGGCAGCTTCTGCCATCTGGCCAGTCCTCCTCTTTCCTCTTTCTTTCTGTCTCTGATCTCATTCTCTTCCTTCCAGATTGTGCCTCACTCCCAGGATGGAAGAACTCATTTGCTTTCTCTCTGTCTGATTCTGCCAGTGGTCAGATAGGGTAACCATTCTGCCATCATAGATTAGGGGAGCTCCTCTTACTGGTCCCACCCTCCTCACTTCAGCAACTGGGACCACAGACAGAAATTCTCTTTCTCCACTGACAACCAAACTCTGCTTGAGGGGACCGATGGACAAGGGAGGAAATGAGGTGGTTGCTCTTCTTAGAGAATAAAGATTTGAAAAAAAATCCACATCCAAACCTCATCTGTACACTTCCTATCCAAAACACATGTACACCTTCATACCTGACACTCCATTTGACTCTTATATGACATCTGGCTTATCAGTCAGCTCAGGGTGCCATAACAAAATACCAGAGGCTGAGAGTCTTAAACAAGAGAAATTAATTTTCTCACAGTTCTAGAGGCTGGAAGTTCAAGATTAAGGTGCTGGCAAGGTAGGTTTCCTTCTGAAGCCTGTTCTTTTGGCAGGTGGGTACAGACATCTTACTGTGTTCTCACGCAATCTCCCTTTTTGTGCTTGGGATGATGGGGGGAGGGGCAGGCGGGGGGAAAGAGAGAGAGAGCACACATGTGTGAGCTGTCTACGTCTCTCCTTATAAGGGCACTAATCCCGTCATGAGTACCCCACCCTTATGACCTCATCTAATCCTAAGTACCTCCCAAAGGACCCATCTCCAAATACCATCACACTGGGGGTTAGGGCTTTAACATATGAATTTTGAGGAGACACATTCAGTCCATAACACTGGAAAAAGGGAAAGAAGTTTTGCTAGTTTTCCAGATGAGACACTGAGGCTCAGAGAAGTAACTATATTAGATTGAACCTATAAGAGAGAACTGAAGGAGGGCAGTGTCCATGATGCTGACCCGTCCATGCACTCTGATGCCTACCCAAATCTTCCCCTTCTCCTCACCAATCAAGGAGTCTGATGTGCCAACCAGCTCAAAGCTATTTCTTCTGAATACTTAAAAGGGTGTAGTAGTTTTAAAACATGTCCACAGATTCTTTGATACTCTTCCCTTCAGAAGGTGGAATCTAATTCCTCTCCCCTGGAATATGGGCTATCCTTATCAATGCCCTTCTAACAAATGGAATGTGGCAGAAGTGATGGTATGAGATTTCTGAGATTAGATCTAAAAGATACCATGACTTCCCCCTTGCCCTGTCTCTTGGATCATTGGCTCAGGAAGACAGCTGCCATGTCGTGAAGACACTCAAGAAACCGTGCAGAGAAGCTCATGTGGCAAGGAGCCAAGGCTACCTGCCAATGGCCAGTGAGGGACTGAGGTCTCCTGCCAACAGCCCTGTGAATGTGCCATCGTGGATGTGAATTGTCCAGTCCCAGTCGAGACTTCAAATGATTGCCGCCCTGGCTGTCATTTTGACTACAGCCTCATTAGAGACCCTTGTTGCTCCAAGATTCCTGACTTAAAGAAACTGTGAGATAATAAACGTTTATGGTTTTAAGCTGCTAAATTTGCAGGGCAACAATAGATAATTGATACAAAGGGAAAGGCATTTTATGCTGCTAGTCTCACTTGTCCCTTCTCCACATCACCCACATGGCCGAGCCCTATCAACATTTCTGAGCATCAGTTCCCTCTTACAGAAAATACCAATAAGATACCATATAGTATAACTGATACATTCATGCCTAGTACTGACTCGCTCAAAATAAGTGCTCAAGAAATTGTAGTTTTTGTCAGCATCTTGTCAGCTATGCGGCTTCTCCAGGTGAGTTTCTATCTATTGGTTTCAGATGCCCACATCCCTCACGTGAGGTGCCAACCTCAAACCAAAGTCAACGTACATTGCCTGCCAGAGACCCCTAACCGCCTAAACCTTCCCGGCTGAGGGGCTCATGGCTTCTTCTCCATTTCAGTATGGAGAACTTTCCTCCCTCTCTCACTGTCTTCAGCTAGCCTCCATTCTTAACCCTAATCTTTCATCTCAGAATTTCAGCTTTGATCCTTCCCACTTCCTTCCTATGGTTGCTTTAACCGAAGTGAGTCAGGTCTTACTGAAAAACTGACCACAGCCACTCGGCTCCCACCCTTCCCCAGACCAGGGTTGCCTGGGCAGAGTGTGAGGGGGATCAGTGTTTACTCAGCCCATTCTTTCCCCTCTCCACCTCAAGTCATAGGGCTTTGAGTAGGGCTTCCCCAGCCACCATGCCCCGCCTAACAGACCGCAGTCAGCAGTCTATCTCACATTTGTCTGGCGGCTCAAGGAGAGAACAGAAATGCAGCAGCTTTAATCCTTGTGTAGCCTATCAAGTGGGCTCATTTGCTTATATTCCACTCTATTAGGTCCAACCTGTTGCCTCTGCTCAGCTCCAGGAGGATTTGGTAGAAGATTTTAGGTGTGAATACTAATAACAGCCAACTGTGTGCACTAGGACCATCTCCTAGAGTCCGGAGACACGCAGCACTTTATCTTAATCCTCACAATAACACAGGCAAATTAATATTCGCCCCTGGAACTTTGGAACTTGAAGGAGCAAACAACGATAACAAAAAAGAAGACAAACAAAATAACCACCAAAACCTAAAACACACTGAAAAACTTCCTCTGCCTTACTTTTTAATTTTGGTATGTACAGAATCTTGAAAATCAGCATGATCATGAAGGATGATTCTTTAAAGGACTGAGTTTAGGGGAGGAATATGGTGGTCTTTGCTATTGACTTTTGAAGGGGTAACAGCTTTTCCCTGATCAGATTTGGAGGTTTCCTGTTTTCTGGGAGAGGGTAGCTGGCTTTCTTTCTCTGGAATGTAGAATTCATTCATCTACTCTCTTCTATCTTGGAAACTTTGAGAGAATATTTTTAGCCAGACAGAAGTCAACTGACACCATAACATGATTTTAATAAGACCCATTTATTTATTCAAAATTAAAATCTGCTATGAAGACAGACAAACAATGTAACATTCCCAGAGGAATTGAATTGCTTCTAGTTCAGACTGAGTTCTATTAGAACCAATTTTAGGTTGTTATAAATAACAAGCCAGCCACAGCTTTCAAGAATGAAGTGGCGGGGGAATGAGGTCAGGGGAATCCCTCAGAGCCACTGGAATATTAATTGTCAAAGGGGCTCCCTAGTTTCTCTTCTTACGAGCATAAGAGTCTTTGTAACACTCCGGGAGCCCCAGGCCCAGGGACAAGAGAAATTAGAGGGAGATCAGGGAAAATAGCCCAACAGCTGTCAAGTGTGGTTAGGCTTGGAAATGAAGCTGCAGTTGACTCCACAAGGAACAATTTTTTTTCCTTATATAACTTACGATTTCTCTTAAAACACTCGAATACCATAGGGTATCACCCTATGGAAACAGCTTAAACACAGGTGAAAATAATAAATATTGAAAAAAATGTATAATATTGGGCTTCTTTCTAAATATTTCACAGAGAAGCTCAGTAAATAAATAGAAATGGGAGTTGAGGTATCAGAGGTAATAAATATTCTAGGAGAGAGGTACAATAGGGTTTTCCAGGGAGCTGGTTCTGCTCTCCCAGAACCCTGGATCAGATTTCGAAGATCTTCAGTTTATGCCCTAGAGTCTAGTAGAGTCGCCATCCTGGATGTTTTCTTCACTAGAATGCTTCAGTTTTTCATCTTTGTTGTCATGTAGGCTTCTATGTAGTTGATGAAGATGTCAAACTCACTCATGGCTTTGTAGACACCCTTCTCTTGGAGCTGTGTAGGGAGGTAAGAAATGTTTAGTGAAAACCCCATCTGAGCAAGTAAGTGGGTCCTCCGCTTGGATGGTCATGACCCTGGGACCCAGAAGCTGTACCAGCTCCCTTGTGTTGGGAGATGAAGGACAGACCCTGGGGACCTGAAGATATGCCCCGCTGTCAGGAAAGGCTGTGCATTGGCCTGGACCACGGCCAGTAGGCAGCAAGAGGAACATTCACTTTTGCAAAGCACAGTCTTTCAAATGGTGCCTTTTCAACAATTTTAAAGGTCATGTGCTCACATGATGCTTATTCAAAATTTGATGAAAAGACATTAGAGGAACCACTTTGAAAGCAAGACATTGAGAGAAGGAGAGAAGGGAGCCTTTTTTGTGTTTATGTTCCCCCACCCCTGGATTGAGAAGGTCCAGCCCTGCTGCTCTGGCCTACTGTCGGGGGATTCATGCCCCCTGATGTTGGAACCCTGCCCAGTGTCTGTGTCCAGCCCATGAAGAGGACATAGGCCCCATGGCTTCTGGGAAATGTGGTAGAAGAATTCATGGACAGTTGGAAGAGTGAAACCCCACTTGGTTTGAGAGCTGACATTCTCAGGCACCTTGGGAGCTATGACTGGCAGGTGGAAAGAGAGGGGGACCAAGTCCACATAAGGGAGAACTCTGCTTCCTGCTCTGAGTTTGGGGGAGTTCAGGCTGCACCCCTGGGTGTGTTTGTAAGTGCACGTTCGTGTGTCGGCTTCCTGCACGTGTGGCTTCAGACTTGATTCCCAACAAGCTACTTTCTGTTTCCTCTGTCACTCTCCCCAGCACCCAGCTCACTGTGTTCACAGCTGGCTGGCCAGCCCAACCCGCAGGCCTGCAAAGGCGGGGAGCAGTCATTTAGAAACCCCCCAAAACACTTCACAGAAAACAAACAGAACTGAGATGGCAGCTCCTCACTGGCTGAGGAGGTCACACCATTTTTCGGGTTCCCACACTCCCTCCGAGGGAAGTTCAGGGCCTGCTGAGCACCTGCCAACCTCAGCCCCTTGGGAGTGGGCAGAGGTCATGGTCCCCAGACCCTCCCTGCCAGCAGCCCAGGCTCACCTTATTGAAGACACTCTTCACCTGCTCCACTGCCTTGCTCTTGTTTTCACAGGGCAGAAATCGATGCTGTGGAAGGAAAGAGAAAGTGTGAACAACACTGGCGCCTGGGTCCTGGGTCCATTGTGCTTGGGGGACAACCCGGGAGCAGGAAGAGGCCAGACTCTTCTTGGATGGCTACTCTCCACAGCTCCTGTGAGGACTATGGCCTACCTCCTCCTTCCGCACCAGACAGAGAAGAAACGCAGCCCAGGCAGATTACTTGTGTTTCCCTAGGAGCTGCTCCCAGCCGCTTACAAGGCTGCATCAAACACCCAGGTTTTGGAGGTTCCTTCCCTGGCACGTCCCAGCGCCGAGCAGAGCCTGAGCCAGCCCTTCTGTCCTTTCCTGCTTTTGTCCTGTCCCTCTCCTTCAGTCCCAGCCCCGAGGACCATTTCTAAGTGTCCGAGGAGCAGAGACACAGTCTCAGCCCTGCCGGCCAAACCCGTTGCATGGTCCTCTTCTACAAACACAGCCCAAATGATTTCTCAACACCAGTGAGGGAACAAAGGAAACCAGTGGTGAGGGTATCATTTCAGTTGGAGAAATAAATGATCCTGGGGGATTATTCACAGACACTAGCTTGGGGCCGAGTAGCCCCGTGGCCCCTCTAAAATGCCAGAGAAAATCCTGTCAGTCATTTGGACTCCACTTGAAGCTCTGCTCTCAAAATGTTAAGAAGAAGAGGGAAGTGGAGTTTCCTCTCCCGGGACCCTTACCTCTGGCCCCTCCTGCGGGGCCCAGGTCCTAGGTCCCCAGGGACGAGGGAGCCCTGACTGAAGCTCTGGGCCCCTTTCATGTAGAGAGAGGGGAATAGCTAATAACCCACAAATGACTCACAAATAACAGGAAAGCTATTGCAAACCTTCACATGTAAATGCCTAGCAGCCACCCCACCCCCCCGTTCAGAGAGAAATGAGCAAGTGATGCGACTTCGGCGCCTGGCCGGAGGGAGAGGGCGCCTGTCGGCCTGTGTCTTTGTGTCTCCGGGTGGGAACCGGGTTTGGGGAGGATGTTTCCAGAAGACCCCAGAGAAGAGAGAGCCGCCTGCAAGGGAAAGAGCTGGCCTGCTACTCACACAGCGCCTCAGCCTCAGCCTGAGGGTCTTCAGCTTCTCCCCCAGGGAGTTCACGTGCTCCTTGATGTTGGGGCCGTGGTTCTCAGCCTGTGGCATCACCTCCTCCAGGTAAAACTGGATCATCTCCGACAAGGCTTGGCAACCCAGGTAACCCTAAGGGCGGAAGCCAGGGTGGGTGGTGACCCGGGAGGAAGAGCTACTGCTTGAGAGGATGGCTTTGTCCCCGGGGACCTTCTTAAGTGGCCACCTCCCCCCAGGACCAAGCCCTTGGTAACAAGCCCCCTCCAGCTACTGGCTATGTGCTGAGTTAAGATCTTCCCACTTCTCCTTTTCAAAGTGAGGGAAACGGACCCAGCTCCTTGCAGGCAAGAAGCAGAGGCGCCCTTAGTCATGCTGCACACCGCACCCCCGTCCCCACCCAGCCCTCACCTTAAAGTCCTCCAGCAGAGACTGGCTCAACAACGAGTTGTCCAGCTGGTCATTCATTTGCTGCAAGAAGAACACAAGGAGAATGAACCCAAGGTTTGGGGAAATACTGAAAATGACTGTTTCTCTCATGCCCTTTTATTTATAGAGTTTTTGATTTTTTAATCAATGCAGACCTGGCCCCAAAATGGAAAAGAGAGCTTTCAAAACAGGACATTCAATGGTGCTGGAACTCTTAGTTAAATCAAGTCCTTCCCCCTGGGATCAAGTTCTTTAAAAAATCTGGCTGATTTTGAAGGCAAGGCAGAAGCTTGCCTGGGTCCTGCTCTTTCTGCAAAACTGTGTCACATGTGCAAGGGTCCCCATACCAACCCCTTGGCGCCCTTTGCTTTTCTGTCTACCCGCTGCTGACATCCAGCTGCAGCACTGAAAATTCTCTGGGAGTGGGAACCATCTCCTAATGCAGGTTTCCCCCTGTAGGGTGCTACCCCAAACCATCAGTCTTTCAGGTTCTGGAAGCCCTCTAAGCTGAGGCAACTTATGTTTCCTGCCACAGGGTATGGGGAACATCTTCACCTCCAATCAGACCCTTCGTGATCTCTCCCAGCCTATGAAGTATTGAGCTCCAGAGAATTCTTATACAAATTTCCGAGCATAGGAGAGATGGGAGAGATACCTTTTTGAAGGGAGCTTTTCCTGCACAATTTGCTGCAGCACCAGGGCTTAGACTGGCTCACTGAACCCACAGCTTGACCAAGGACTCTTAAGAATTTCAGTTTGGGGGGAATGGGTGTTGGGGGTGGAGGTGAATGAAAAGGAGGTTTTATAAGCTCCGGCAGAATGCCTTGTCAGGCAGTCCCAGGGAGGAAGGAAGGACAGGAGGGCATCATACTCACAAAGAAAGTCTTCACGTTGCTGAAGGCAGCTCGGAGCTCCCGGAGCATGTGGGGCAGGCTGTCTGGGAAGTGGATGCAGCTGTCCTTAGACTGGGTGCCCTGGTGTTGGCTGGCCGCCACCCCGGCCAGGAAGATCAGGCAACAGAGCAGTGCTGAGCTGGGCATTGTGGAGTTCTGCCTTCTTCGTTCAGTCAGGCTTGTGGTTTGGTTTTGCAAGAGCAAGCCCCTGTTGTGTAGACCTTCACCTACTGTGTCCCCCTTTTATATTGTGGGGCCTCGCCATTCATAAAAAGCCACAGTGTCACAGATTTCCTGGCAAAAGTTTCTTCTGATTAAAGCCCCTCCCTTCCCTAGACCTCTCCAACTTTGCATTCGTTGAAACTCTTACTCAAAGTTTTTAATTTTGCATCGTAAGCAAAAGAGATGGTTGAAAAATGAACTTCTGCATATGGCTATTTTTAGGAGAAGCTACCTCTCTCTCCCTTTTAAAATAATTTTTCAGCTTCTCTTAATAATAAAAAAAAAAAAAAGTTGATTTCCTGGGGTGAACAGCTGTTCTGTGCGCAGGGACCCACAGTTGTGGGTTCCATTCACGTGTTCCTAGGTCACAGTGACGTGGACAAATTGGCCATTCCAGAATACACTGAGATTGCGAAATAACTGGGTCCCCCTCCCCAACCTGGGTTGATACTCAAGGCTTCTCCTTACTGGATTGGGAAGTCACCTCAGCTCTCCAGGCCTCAGCTTCCCCAAATGAAAACAGGAGTGTGAGCTAAATATCCTCAAAGCTGCCTTCTGGTTCTTTCATTTTATGTTCCAAGACTACTCCTTAAAGAGGCCAGCTTCCCACTGGACAGGCAAGGGTGTCAGATGTGCTCCAGGTTCCTTCTCTGGCCCTGGATTCATTTAGACTCTCAGATCCATGTCTCCAACCTCCTTGGCTAGCCACATCCTCAGGGGGAATTAGTAAGAGTAGTCCACGCTTACTGGAAGCTGTACCTGCCAGTCACCATGACCCTCATCTCCATTTTACAGTGAGCAAACTGAGGCACACAGATATTAAGTACCCTGCACATGGGTGTTGAGTGAGGGAGCCAGAATTTGCACCCAGGCCTGCCTGATACTCAGGCTGTGCTCCTTTCCCTATTCTACACTGACCCCAGTGTGCAGAATGGAAAATTTGGATTAAAGAGTCACTAGGTTTCTTCTGGGTTGTGAGTTTCAGTGGCTGGAGACTTATATTTGAAAGATGGGGAGGAAGAAGTAAAAATAACAAAGAAAATAAGTTGGGATTCCATGAAGGCTGGACAGGAGGCCCTTTTCTCCTCTCTTACCTATCCCTTGTCCCCCTTCCAAAGAAGCCTTAGTTGTCTTGCTTTGGATTTGCACATGTAAGCGTGTGTGTGTGTGTGTGTGTGTGTGTGTGTATGTGTATAGGGGCAGAGTAGCCAGATATGGTGAGGAATGTTGCACTACCGCTAGAAGGAAAGGATGGTGTGGTGACATTACTTCTACAGATATGAAGAAAGTCTGGGAGTCCTTTGATTGTGCCTTGACCTCCCCCTTCTGCAGGGGCTCCTCCCACTGCCCCACTGAATAGCTCTGATCTGGGGGGACAGGAGGCCGGGGCTCTGCCACTCAAACCCAGGGCAAGTCACCTGACCTCCCTGTGTCTGTTTTCCATCTATCCCAATGGGACAGCAGTACCTGCCTTCTGTCTGCTGGGGACCTTTGGGCTTCACATGGGATGGGGCCTGCGGAGGTAACAAGTGGATCCAGAAGTAGGATATCTCCAGTGTTTCTGTTATTTTCTTGCCTTCTTGCATCTGCACTGGGATACCTCATGTGGCCCTGGCTCTGAGCGTGCCCCATTAAAGAAGCTCACTGCACCAGACAAGGGAGGCAGACATTCTGGGGCTGGGCTGGAGGGAGTGGGAGGGAGGAGGCAGAGAGCCCAGGCTGCGGATGTGCTTTGTGGGTCAGGATCAGGGGACTGTAGTCTCTCTTCCCAACCCTTTGGGGAGTGTTGATGCAGAAGCCTAAGAATCACAAAGGGAGAAAGAACCTTTAGAAATAGGCGTGGAAGGGAACTATATTCAGTATCCTGTGATAAACCATAATGGAAAAGAATATGAAAAAGTATACATATATGTATAACTGAATCACTTTGCTGTACAGCAGAAATTAACACATTATAAATCAACTGTACTTAAATCAAATAAAAAAAAAAAAAAAGAAATAGTTATGGAGCTGACTCAGGAATTGCTGCTCCTGCCAGATTTACACTGGCCTTAGGAGTTCTGAGTTTTGCCACGAGAAAGAATAGGGAAGGGGTTAGGGGCTGGGTTTTGCACCCCTTCCACCCTACTCCTTCCCTCTTGGCTCCTGGGTTTTCTGGGCTGTGTCTGCTTCAGCCCGTAGGACTGACCCCTCTCTGAGCTGGGTGTTCTGGGTACTGACTCAGTCTGGCCGACCAGTCAGGCCAGAGGACCCAAACCCAGGGCAGACTACGAGGCCCTACTTCTGGACCCAGGCAGCACAGATCCCCCTCTTACCTTTGTTTGCCACTGTGCCATGTGCTTTTCTCCACTACTACGTCTACAACAAATGTCGCTGTCATCCATGTGCACAACTGCCTCAGCCAATCAGCTGTGAGCTCCCTGAAACAGGACACTGTTTCATTATCTTTTGTGTGTCTGGAGCCGAGTACAGGGTCTGGCCTGTGGAAGGTGCCAGGGACACAACTTCCTTTTTTCTCTGTTGGGATGGGCATAGCAGAGTACCCTGTGAGCCTGGACCAGGGCTGGTCTGGGCGTGGGCAAACACTCAGAGCAACACAGGAAGGTAGGCAGTATCTCTTCCACTTTCTTCTTACAATTTGAAATATTAAATACACACACACACACAGAGACACGCATGCACGCACACATGCACATAATGGCAGGAGAAGGGAGGTGGGCAAGAGCCATTTCTATCTTTCTTTATTCCATAAGCTATTAGGTAGGGTAAGGGTTAGGCTCTGACTTCCTTATTTGTTTTGGAATGTTTGGTAAATGTTGCCAATTACCTCAAGCCATTTGTGGAATTTTTCATCCTTTCTCTGTTGATTTGAAATTGTTGTCCTCTCTCATCTCAAAATTTTCAGAATCTAAATGGTCAGAGACCATTTAGGCAACTTCCTTGATGCAATTACTTAATTTAGAAATGGAGATAACAATATCTTCCCTATCCACATATCTCATAGGACTGATGTCAAGCTGACACAAGAGAATACGTGTGAACATCTTGGGAAAAGTTAAGACCCTTTGCTTATATATTGACCAAACAACAAGAACAACAAAGATGATTCCTATTTCTCAAGACTGTGAAGGTACCATTCATCTGAAAAGTCGTTAGGATTCACTGGGAAAAGTCCCAAACTCATAGGTCATGTGACATAAATGTCAACAGTCTGCATGTTAGATTTGAGTTGGGGTTTCAGTCCAAGAGAAGAGCCCAAGTAGGGAAGAAAGTGAGCGAGCAGGCACCTGTGGATGGATGATGTGTCAGTCTGGGACCATTTGGCCCTGTGGATTTCAAGACAACACAAATGCCACTCGTTAGACTGTGAGCTCCTTGAGAGCAAATGGTCTGAGCCCAATTTTCCCTCAGATCTAGAATCATAGCAAGTGTCCAACACATGCCTATTAAATTGAATTTAAATGAATTTTTTTCCTTGGGGACTCACTGGGAAATCAGAGGAAAGTGTGGGAGGGGAAATACCTCTTCTCTTCCATCCCTGCTCCAGAATATTCCCTAATGTTCATATTCAGCTGCAAAAGAAAGAAAATCTGACTCACCATGGCTTAAAAAGGAAAGGGATATTATTTTTTGGTCTTCCATGACAAGAAGTTCAGAGGTAGGCAGTCCAAGGCTAGTACAGCACTCCAATGTCATCCAGAACCCAGCTTTTCTGCCTTCCTGCTTTTCTATGAATTGTTGTAGGATGTCAGGGAGGAGGGACTTGGGTAGAGTCTAAAGGTCCAAAGGCATATCAGCCCGGCAGATCCTAATAATTTTTCTGGAAAGCTCCATTTATGAGTTTCACCACTTTAGCTGCAGATGACTCCGGACAGACAAGAATTGTGAACAGATTTTGGAGGGTGCGGTCTACAGTGCACAAGAGCTTATAAGGAATCACCTCGCAGCTAACCTCATGCTCAGCAAAATGGCAGCCTTCTTGGTATAACTGTCCTGTATCTTGCAACAATTCTGCCGCTCAGACCCAAGAGTGGGGAACAGACTGGGAGCCCTGTGGGGCTGCAATGGAGTCACAAAGAGAAGGCTATGGAATCTGAGCTTGCTGGACTCAGGGTTCAGCCAGCTTGCCTGTCAACAGGGCCACCACAAGCGTAGCAGGCAGGTCAGTGATGCAGGCAGAGCAGGTGGGAAGGTGCCCACCCAGGACAAGGGAGCTGACTGTCTCAATGAAGAATCCCTTGGGGGCTTGGCTCCTGTGTGCTCATTTGTAATCATTATTTTAAGGCTGATAATGGGAGTTTCATTTCTTCTTCTTCAGGACATCTAGAACGTACAATAGTTTCCCCAGCTTGAAATTTCTAGTATTCCCTTGAATTACCTTCCTCAGCTCCCTGGACCGAGGCTTCCTCAGCTCCCTGGACCGAGGCTTCCTCAGCTCCCTGGACCGAGGCTTCCTCAGGGGCTTTGCTGCAACAGGCCTGGTCAAGAGCACAGAGTGTGGCATCACACCCCCCAAGTGGGGCCAGGTGGGACCCCAGGGGACAGGGTTCTGTCTTTGACTTTGGCCTTGTGGTTGAGGTGCTTCAGAATAAAGTCCTGGTGGGTCAGAGCCTTAAAAGGAGCCTGAGTTGGGGCTGGCCCCTAGGCCGAATCAAGCAAGGGTTATGCAAACTGGAGTGGGTGCCCTTCCGAGGACTGTGGCCGGCAGACGCTGCAAACCACAGCGGAAGGGCTGATCTTTGGACAGCCAATGTGGAATTCCCCTTTGTACAACGGTGGCGCCATATCAAGCAATTTGGATTTTCCTTAGGGGACGGACACTGTGCTCTGTAACTTCTCATATGAGAGATTTGGCTACAGGGGCCAGGACACCAGGTGTTGGAGTCCTTGCCACCCAGAGGATACAGCTGTCTCTGCTCTGTCTGCATGACTACCTAGAATAACTAGTGGGTTCCTGAGCCTGGGGCACAGATAGAGTCCTTCAGCTCCAGGGCTGTCCCTCTGATGGGATTTAGTTTACTCAAATTTCCCTGGATGGCTGACACATTAAACCTAGTGTGTCCGAGCAGGACATGTGATCTGTGTAGTCACTCAGAGGGCCCCATGATTGGAAGGGCCCTGCCTTTGCTCTGTTGTCACTGTCTTGAAATTCTTAACAATTGTTGAACAAGAGGCTCCACATTTTCATTTTGCACTGGGCCCCCAATTTATGTAATTGATTTTTTATTGGAGACTAAACTCATCATCTTCTTTCTCTCGTCTCAGCTTCATCCAGTGACATGGCACCCTAACTCAGCAAGGGGACCACCATCTAACCTAACATACAAGCCAGACACCTAGAAGTAACTTGTTGGTTCCTCCCTCTCCCTTACCAACCGATGTCCAATCTATTAGCAGGTCTTCCAGATTTTTCTTCATAAACATCTTTGTAATCTGCTAACTTCTCTCCATTTGCATCAGCAGCAGCAGCAACTGTCTGGTTCAAGCTTCCATCTTGTCTCTCCTGGGCTCCGAACAAGCGCCTTGTTGATATTCTAATATCCATTCTCCAAACTGTTCTCCACTTTGTATCCCAAGTGATTATTTTCAAACACCAATCTGATCATGACTCTCCCCTTGCTTAAACCCTTCAATGATGTGTCACTTTCCCTTTCAGGGTAAAATAAGGACCCACATTCTTAATACTGTTTACAACTCCCTTTATTATCTGACCTTGACTATTTCTTCTGCCTCAACTTCCAGCGCTCTCCACTTCCCTCTGCATTCCAGCCTTATTGGCTTTCCTCTTTTGTTTTTTCCCAAATGATCCATGCTCTCTCTCCTACCACGGGGGCTTTGCACAGGTAGTTTCTCCTTTCTGGATTGTGCTTCCCCCTCTCTTCATCCTTCGGTTCTCAGCTTAGATCTTACTTTCTCATATGAGTTTTTCCTTATTCCGCAGTCAAGGTCAGGTCATTTGGGTATATCTCCTCAGGACACCTTGCTCCTTTTCTTTATAGTACTGATGTCAGTTTGTAATTACACACGTGGCTCTGTGGTCACTTGATTGATCTCCATCTCTCCCATTAGACTGCCCTCCACTAGGGCAGGGCTCACGTCTGTTTTTGATCATCGTTGTTTGCCTAGTACTTAGCACAATTCTGGGGACATCCAAGGTTCACACTAAATATTTGTTGATGGATTGCATGACTGAGTGTGTGCTTCCTAAACTTTTTGTAGCTGTAAAACGGCTATGTTTGTCCTCTATCTCATATAAAGCAGAGGGTGAATTCACCTGGGGAAACACCTACCCTCACAAACTCTATGTCTATTCCCATTTAGCTTTTCCATGTTTAAAATATCAATACTATTACTAATCTATACTCTTCCTGGCAGATGTTAACCAAATCCCTCACGGTTATTGGAACATTAAAAAGGTCCTGTGTCAGAAGATGTCAGAAGAGGAAGGACCTTAGACTTTACCTAATCCATACCTTTTATTTTACAGGTGGGCAAACTGAGGCCCAGAAAAGAAAGTGACTTTCCCAGGCACTAGAGACAGTTAATGACAAAGGTGAAATCAGAACTCAATTCCTTTTGTATTATTCTTCTCAAATCGGTACCTAATTCCTTGACTCAGATGAGTGTTAAGTCACTGAATTCTCATGCAGCACCAAAAACTGGGGGGAATTGCCTAAGACGTGAACAGCATGTGGGGCAGCAGTCGTGAGGACAAGTTGAAAGCCTGTGAAAATAAGTTTTTCCTCCATAAAACAATTATGAATCTATTATGTACTTGCAGGATGCATAGCCCTATGATTAGAAGCTGGAGATGGGGGTGAGTGTTGCTTAGATATTTTTGTCTTAGGGAAATATTTCAAGCTTTCGAATATTTGCAGACAGAAAGGAGTTTCTCCTGTATCTTGTCTGTCTCTAAGACACAACTGCAGTGATATTAAAGGCATAGTTTGGTATGCTCTCCCACCATGGTACCCCTAAAGCACCATCTCCTCCATGAAACCTCATTCAAGAGAACAGAGAGCTGAGGATTTCCCTTTATCTTGCCTATTCTGATCTCTATCCCTAAGATGTACCCCTGACTGTAAATCCTCAGCCCCACTCCACGTGTGCTTAGGTGCATAACTGCATGACATGGGAAGAGCCAGCTGCTTCCTCCATCCTGGACTCACATCACTTCTACTGTGAGTGTGTCATTTACATACCAGCCCGAGGTCATATACTCTCCGGGGCAGGGAGTGGGAGTGTGCCACTGTGTTCAGTGTGGTCCTAGATTCCCTTAGTCAGCTCTTCTCAAACTATTTGGATTCAGGACCCTTTTACAGTCTTGAAAATTGTTGAAGACCCCAAAGAGCTTCTACTTTGTTGGGTTATATCTATCAATATTCATCATATTAGAAAGGAAAACTGAGAAATTTTAAAAAAAATTTATGATATTCTAAAAGAATAATAATCAAAAAACCCACTACATCTTAACATAAATAACATATTTTTAATGAGAAATAACTGTATTTTCCAAGTCGGAACGCATTTAGTGAGAAGAGTGCACAGTTTGACATCTGTCGCAAAGTTCTTTAAATATCTGGTTTAATAGAGGAACTTACATTCTTACATCTGCTCCTACAGCCAATCTGTTGTGATAGGTTTTTGGGGTTGAAGCGTGTGAGAAAATCCAGCCTCCTAGAGGTATATGGTTAGAAGAGGGAGGTCCTCCTAGGCGTCCTTGGACCACACTTTGAGAACCATTGGCTTAAGCGTTTAACAAAAATGTCTGGGTGAGGATGAATGGGAGAAAGGTGATCAAAGTTTAGCTTCCAAGGAAGGGGTGGAGGCTGTACGCTCAGGCACCTGTCCTGCAGGGAGAAGGGAGAAGCCCATTGCTTCACTGCCGTCTCCTTTATTCAGTTTCCCAATAGCCTGTGTGGTCCTATAGCGGCTCACAATGCAGCTGCTTCTGTGAGCATCACGTGTGTCATGGAAGCTGCAGTGCCTCACACGTCGAATTTGTAGTTTCAAGTCAGAACCCAAGGGAGTTTGGGGGCTGATTTGCAGTGCTCTACCTGTTACTGTAAATCCCCTTCTCCAAGGGGCCCCGCCCGGGCCCAGGATCAGGTTTCAGGGCTGGGGCGGTCAGGGGGCACCGGGCTGTGGGAGGGGCTCTACTGCAGACTTATTTTTGGTTCTACTTTCCATTTCCACTTTTAATTCTTCTCTCGTTCTCGCTCTCGCTCTCTTGCTCTCTCCTTCAATTCTGAGGGGCAGTTAATAAACCTGCTTTCTCTTTGGCTAGCCTTGTGCTTTCTCAGTTTTCAGAAAAACCTTGAAAATAAAATATTAGGAGATTGGGATTGACATATATACACTAATATGTATAAAATAGATAAGTCATAGAGTCTGCTGTATATAAAAATAAATAAAATTCAAAAAACAAAAAAAAGAAAAGAAAAGAAAAGCAGACATTTCCCAGTCTAACAGGTCAGGATTAATCCAGTCAAATCAATACAATTTGCTTTCCATTCTCTTCTGTCCGCCTGCAGAGTTGAGTGGCAGATACAGTCAGTTGGCTTTGATTGATCTGGCTAATTCAGAAATCACTTTGAAAGGTGGGCACCCTTTTAGGAACTGGGTCAGACATGGTACGTTCAAATTAAAGCTTGATCCCTGGTTGCCCATCTGACTATGGGAGATTCTATGCACTGAGTGGAAACAAGTTCTTTTTTTTAACAGAGCTGGACTAAGAGGCCCTAAGATGCTTCAACCTTCAAATGTAGTTTCAAAATAACGTATCAGTAAACTATAAAATAAATTTAAGGAAGCCCAGCAAGGTTCTGATACTCTTGATGATTACATATATCAATGCTTGAGTCTGTCATACAGAGTGAAGTAAGTCAGAAAGAGAAAAACAAATACCGTATGCTAACACATATACATGGAATCTAAAAAAAAAAGGAAAAAAAAATGGTTCTGAAGAACCTAGGGGCAGGACAGGAATAAAGACACAGATGTAGAGAATGGACTTGAGGACACGGGGAGAGGGAAGGGTAAGCTGGGACGAAGTGAGAGAGTGGCATGGACATATATACACTACCAAATGTAAAATAGATGGCTAGTGGGAAGCAGCCGCATAGCACAGGGAGATCAGCTCAGTGCTTTGTGACCACCTAGAGGGGTGCGATAAGGGAGGGTGGAAGGGAGACGCAAGAGGGAGGAGATATGGGGATATAGGTATATGCACAGCTGATTCACTTTGTTATACAGCAGAAACTAACACACCATTGTAAAGCATTTATACTCCAATAAAGATGTTAAAAAACCCTCCAAAACCAAAAAAACATTATTCTTTAAAAAAATTGAACAAGATCTCGTTGTGCCTGGCTTTTGGGTGGTTCGGGACTGTTCCTAGTCAGGTGCCTCAAGCACAAAGTTGGATATAAAGTAGTTGACTGATCGGTTTCACGAAAGAGTGGCTAAGAGTTGTGCACTCAAGCTTCCCTTGTGTGGCAGAACTCATATGACCTCTGACAGCAAAGGCTGAATCTTTGACAGCAAAGCACTCATCTTCCTCACTTGCCACCCCACAGCCCCCTGGGTCCAAGTATTCAGTTACTGGAAACCACATGATGGTGCCCTGCCTTTGGGCTGGTCTTTGCAGGAGAGTGTGGTGGTTAAATGTGTAGGCCCTCGAGTCAGACTGAATTTGCGACCCAGCTCTGCCCCTTACCATTGGTGTGACCCCGGGCAAGTTACCGAGCTTCCCTGAGCTGCAGTATCTCCAGCTGGAGATGATGACTGGCGCTGTGGGGCTGTTGTAGGGACCGAGTGAAATAGTGCACGTACACAGGTGCCTAGGTGAGTGCCCGCCACTTAACAAGCCGTCAGTATACCTGAGTTGCAGTGGTCCACGCCTTTCCGTGGGAAGGTGCAGCTGCTAGAGCCGGAGGTACCTCTCTGTGGACCTAAAGTCTGGGAACAGGACAGGTTCTCCACCCCAATATTCTGAGGACGTCCCAGGGGGGCAGAGAAGTCAACCCCATAATAGAAAGAGTTCTGGCTCTGGCGTCCAGGAGGACGGCTTCCAGCCCTGGCCTCCCCTGTGAAATCCTGGACACATCCTTTCCATCCCTCGGCCTTGCTTTCTGCATCTATAAGTGGGAGGCTTGACAGAGTGGTGTTCTTGGTCCCCTCCCCCGCCCCATCTACCCTCCCTGGCAAGAGTTAGCTGGCATGAGTGACTCCGATGCACACCTTTCCCCCTTGCCAAATCCACTAAGTCAGCTCGGCATGGGGCCCCTCTGGCCATTTCTAGTGCAGAGATGCTGCCCAGCCCTGGAAGTGCCATTCTGTAAGAGGAACAAAAAACCTTTTCCTCGGGCAGCTTTGCGTGTGTTCACCTGTATTTCCTTCTCGCAATCCTGGCCCCCAGTGTTCTTGAGGTTGCAGTTTCGTTGTGAGTCAGAGCTGCTGAGAGCAGTGGAAATGAGAGGGGCCTCCGCTGGTCGGGGAGGACATGATGCTACCTTTTCCTCAAGAGCGAGGCCTGGGGGGCGGCGGGGGCGTGGGATGGAGGTGAGCACCTTCCGGAAGTGGATTTCTCACAGTGACGGTCTCTGGGAGGAAAGAATATTACTGGAAAGCCCTAGAGATCGCTTCACATCTCTTTCAGAAGGGCCTTCACGTTCTCAAGAAATTATCTGCACCGGGAGGTAAAATGTCTGTCGTTTTGGTGTTGGCCAGGAGCAGGCCATGGCCAAGGAGGAAGCGCTCTGGATGTGGCTGGCTCACGACCTGAGTCTCAGATAACAGGTTTGCTTGGTGACGGTGGCGTGGGTGCTGGATCCCCATGGCAGAGCACGGCAAGCCAGGTCGGGGGCTGCCTCAGGCTGTGGTTTGCCAGGGCTGCAGGCTTTGAAGCAATGAGGAGGTCCTTCAGCCCCTTGGTCATATCTCATGGGGAAAAGGAGAGGAGAGAGTGGGGAATGACCAGTGCTGGAAACAGGACATATGACCATCGTGTGGAAACCGTTGTGGAGGAACACTCACCTCCTGCAGGCGCCAGAGCCGCAGATTCATGGAGCCAATGGAGGAAGCTCCGCGGATCAGTGGACTGAAGCCCCACTGGACACAAACATGTAGATGGTGCAAAGCACATACAGGCCACCCCTAACTTACAAATGCCCATTTCTATAGACTCAAATGGCAGCCATTGATTCATTCTTACCCTTCTGGGTAAGGAACCCCTTACTTCAGGATTCTGCTTCGGAGAGATTCTTTATGAAGTAACCACTAACTTCTAGAGGGCCGCTGGCATCAGATTCAGAGGCAGGGAAGAAGCAATGGAAAAGAAGCAGAACACTTAGGTGTGCTGACCCCAGAGGCCGGGCTCTGTGTAGGGCTGGGTTGTGAGTTGGGACAGGTGGACAGGAGAGTAGATCACCTGGGAACTCTGGGTCAAGCAGGGCAGAAGGCAGGGGTTTCAATAGAGGGGTTTCAAGTGAGGGTCCCCTCAGAGGGGAAAGTGGCAGGGGCTTCCCAGAGAGGGGTCTCAGGGAGAGGGAGTAGAGTGTGATAAGAGGTGACCCAAGACAACTTTGTCTATTTCAAATGTTGCCTAAGGCTGGTCATATATCCAGTAGGAGAAAGAAACTCCCTTTTGTTAATCTTGCAGACCCCAGCTCCCAAGAACCTGAGCTGAGGTTGGTGCTATTTATAGTATAACACAGTTGTATCATAGGCCAAGAACAAAGCATTTTTAAAAGGAGTTTCTATGAAGACATTGTTCCAGGTTCCAAAACAGTGACTTACAAACATCTGTGCCTCAGGCAAAAGCTACCTGCACAAACACATACCCGGTCAAAGGGACTGCCAAGTTTGACTGTGTGTTGGGAAGGGATGGTGATGGGGGCTTGGGGCTGGGCACGTGGAAAGAAAGGGATAACTGGACATCCTCAGCGGGGTGTCATGGGCAAACTGGCCGGGTGTCTCTGCCACTGGAATCCAGAGCCCCATATACATGTCTACCAAGGAAACCCTATCATATCTGTAAGACAGAAGAAATAGTAATACCCATCTCCTGGTCATGAGAATACAATGGGATAAAAGCTTGTCACAGTGTCTGGCACGTAGTGAGTACTCAACGACTATTACCTGGCGGACAATCCATGGCTTCCATATAACTATGTTACACCTACCACACCATGACTACCAGAACAGCTATGACTGTTGATACTACCACAATTTTGCTTTCCCTTCTGGGCCTCTTGAAATGACTTGGAACATCCAAAGAGTGGTGCAAGTGGAGCGGGTGCGGGCTGCAGGGGACTAAGGAGGCGGAGCCCTTGGTGGAGGGAGATGAGCTGGGTAGAAGCGCATGGGAGCTTCTGGTCACTATGATCACAGCTGGGGCTTCTGTTTCATTTCAGGTAAAATCAGAGGGCTTTAGAGTAAACTGGAGGTGAGGAGGAGGAGCTGCATAGCATGTAAGAGACCACAGGGAGCCAGAGCTTGCTCCTGTGTAGGCTGCAGTGCTGGGAAAGTTGGGGTTGAGGCTTCTGGGGCCACTGCAGCTGAGGTTTAGGGCTGCAGAAATGGTGAGGCTGCTGAGTTCTTCACATTGACCCCACCCCTGGTCCCTGGTGCTTCCTACCCTAGCTGAGCTAAAGGCCACATGGAGGCTCAGCTGTAGCTGGTAGTTACTGCCATTACCATTCTAAGGACAGCCAATTAACTCTTTATTCCGGTTGTTCCCTTCAACCCCAGGAACGCCAGAAGGCCTTCTTTATGTCATTTTCGATTTCTCCAGACCACAGGCTCATCTTCCTAATGCACCAGTATCATCACCAAAGTCCCATTTGCAGGAACCTTCAGTGGCTGCCCAGTTCCTTCTGAACAGACCCCAGCCACCCAAGCTTGGCATTCACACTTCCAAATGCCTTTGCAGCCTTCTTTCCCACAGATTTTCTGCACAAGGTTGCTGCCAAAACAAGAGGGCTCTCACCTGTTGTCAGAAGATGCCCTGTTCTCTCTCAGCATCTTGCTTCCACTCGCGGCTTTACTGGTCTGCAATGACTGCACGCCTCCACGCTTTCATCCAACAGAATCCTCCAGAGCCACCTCTTCCATGAGACTTTCTTTACCAATCTGGTCCCACTGAGCTTTTTTCCTTTCTCCTTCCCTCCCTCCCTCCCTTTCTCTCTCTTTCTTTCTTTCTTTTCTTTCTTTCTTTTTCTTTCTTTCTTTTCTTTCTTTCTCTCTCTCTCTCTCTCTCTCTCTTTCTTTCTTTCTTTCTTTCTTTCTTTCTTTCTTTCTTTCTTTCTTTCTTTCTTTCTTTCTTTCTTTCTTTCTTTCCTTCCTTCCTTCCTTCCTTCCTTCCTTGCAATCCTCCACTGCTTATGACCATACTTGGCCACACTTGGTGTATACCACCACCTAGAGTTGTGAAGCGTCTTTTCCTATGTATGTATTTGTGTGTGTTTGTGTGTGTGTATGTGTGTATTTTGTCCTGGGGGCCTGGACCCATGTTTCACATATGCCACGGATGGGGAGGAGACAATCTAGCTTGGGGTAAATTCTTTGCTCATTTTGGCTAGCAGTTGGGTTTTAGATTCTCAAATGGTAGAGATCTGGGCCCAGGAGAAGGAGATCTGTTTACGTTTTAGCCTTTCTTCTGTGTGGTTATGGAGATGTCTTCCAACTTCAGTGAGCCTCAGTTTCTGTCTCTGTGCAATGGGGAGACTCCTCCCTTGCAGAGGATCAAAGAGGCCTGCCAATAGTTTGAAATACTTTAAGGTTATGAAATAGCCAAAGACATGGAAGAGTTAGCTCCTTTGTGGTCTTATCCTTGACTCAAGGAGGGAGGCCCTGCTGGCTTTTAGAACCAGCAGCAGTAGTCAGATCCAGGACTGTCTTCTCCCTAGCCAGGCCCCAAACCACCAAGCCCCACAGCCCTTTCCTGGGCTTTAGCCTTCCCACTGCCCTGTGTGGTGCAGTCTGTCAGGCCTCACTTTCCTTTATACAACCACTTTACAGCCATGGAAATCTGAGTTTTTCAGAGAGCTTCCTTCTAAAATCCCCCTCTGCCCAGGGTTCCCAGGGATACTGAGGACCTTCCTTCTTGTGACATGGCTGGGGAAACACACTGGTCTGCAGACCTCTTATTCATCTTCTCAATCCGGAGATGGTGAGCTTAAGCAATCTTATCTGTTGTGAACGTGAGTGTGTGCTTGTGCGGGTATGTGACTCTGTGAAGCTCTTTTATGTCTAACTGATGCCAGATGCCTGCTACCATCTAGTGTGTGTCTACTGTGTGCCATGGACTTGACATAGCCTGACCTAAGGCCAAGAGCCCTTGGACCCCTGCTGATGCCCACAGTTGACTGCTACCTGGCCTAATTGGTTTTCCTTTATTACTCTTTGATACCTTACTATGTGCCAGGCATTTTATTAATATTATTTCACTTTAAGTTTCACAACAACCTCAAGAGGTTATCCAGTTATCAATCCTATTTTAAAGAAGAGTAAAATGAGGCTCACCCTAGGTTATAGAGTTCATAGTGATTGAGGCAGAATTGTGAACCCATATTTGACCCCAAAACTTAGACCTTAAAAAAAAACAAAACTAGGGCTTCCCTGGTGGCGCAGTGGTTGAGAATCCGCCTGCTAATGCAGGGGACACGGGTTCGAGCCCTGGTCTGGGAAGATCCCACATGCCACGGAGCAGCTGGGCCCGTGAGCCACAACTACTGAGCCTGCGCGTCTGGAGCCTGTGCCCCGCGACGGGAGGGGCCGCGATAGTGAAAGGCCCGCGCACCGCGATGAAGAGCGGTCCCCGCACCGCGATGAAGAGTGGCCCCCACTTGCCTCAACTAGAGAAAGCCCTCGCATGAACCGAAGACCCAACACAGCCAAAAATAAAATAAAATAAATAAATAAAGTAGCTATAAAAAAGAAAAGTGCTTTAAAAAAAAAAAAAAAAAAGAGGGTTGGTCTTATATATCCTCATATTAGTAAAAAAAACAAAACTATACTATGTAGATTCTTAATAAGAGTAAGAATTTTCTCAAAGTAGCCATACCTGCTCACTCAACTTCTTTTGGGAAACCATTAAACTATTCCTCTACATTTCTTCTAAACCTCATTCACTCCCACTCCAACCACCCTCCCAACCCATTGCTTCAGAAAGCATTGCCCATGTACTCACACCCTCTAAAAGCATCTTCTAGGTAGCCTCTCTCCGATTCCAGTAAGCTGTAGAGATCAAAAATGGTCCAGTTTAAATCCAAAGGGCCATTGTCCATGTAGACGATTTTCCCAGCCTAAACCTTATGTAGGAGACTTAAAAATTCTTATACTGGAAGAGAAGTAGGAGTCGTCTAGCCTAAGTCCTTGCTTTCAAGACATAACCAAGCAACCTGGCACCAGTCCTTGTCTATTCTTTTCCTGAGGCCTTTCAGAAAAGATTCCATAGTGTCCAGTGATCCCGGTGCTCAGAAAATTTTCTTCAGTCCAACAAACCCCCTCTCCTGTTTTCTATAAGCCTGTTGCTAGCTTCATGGAGCACCAAGAGGTGCAGATAACTAAAACCTTCTACTACTATTTGCCCTGGTAAGTGGAAATTATACAAACAGTCTGAACATGTCTAGAGTGTAAAGGTTTACAAAATGCCCTTATAGGTATAGTATCATCTGGTCCTCCCAGCCACCCTAGGAGGAAGGCAAAGCCAGGGTTCTTAGTGCAGTTTTACAGATGAAGAAACTATGGCTTAGAGAAGTTAGCTGACTTGCCCAGAGTCAGATAGCCAGGAAGCATACAGTTAAGGCTTGACTCTAAATGCTTAGAACTATTAGAGCTGGGAGGGATTTTGGAGTTTATTTTCTAGTTTATTTCTATATTAATCTTCTCCTTTTACAGATGAGGAAAATGGAGTTCAGAGCGTTTAAAGAATCTGCCTGAGTGGCAGAGTAGGATTTAGAAGTTTGGTCTAATCAGTTCATTTCTTTACCCATATCACCCTACTGAGATAAATAATGTAGCTTCAATAATTTTAAAAAATTAAAAAATGCCATTACACCTGAAACATCATATGAAACTAATATGATGTTATATGTCAGTTTGAAAAAATGTCAGGAAAAGAATCTGAAAAAGAATGAATATATATAAATGTATAACTGAATCACTTTGCTCTACACCTGAAACTAACACAACATTGTTAATCAACTATACTCCAATAAAATGAAAAAAAAAAACTATACTACAATAAAACGAAAAAAAAAAGAGAGAAAAAAGAAAAAATGTCACAAGGCTGTGGTCCTCCCCTCCCACCATCCTCTCAGTATCCCGGAAGAAAACCCGAGCCCCATGAGATTTCATCACTGGTTCTAGGCAGCCTCCTTCTCTGGTTGCGGCCTGCCCAAAGGCATGTAACAGCAGCCCACTCCACTGCAGTGAAAGGAAAATACGTGCCACCTCCCAAATAGAAAAAGAGTAAGAGAAAAACCCCAAGCTCGGCAACCATAGAAGATAAACAACGTTGAGCCTCAACATGGTTCATCGGCAGAATTTTCCCCAGAGCCAACGGCCTGTGGCAGAGCTGTATTTTCCACTTTGGCTACTGTGATTTGGTTGCGGCACACTTGCTTTCTTTCCTTTCGTTGGAGACAGACTCTGACGCAGGTTTAGGGCTCTGGCAGGTGTCTGGGGGTTTACATGCCCATCTCTGGCCTCTGACACCTCATCCTCTCGCCCCACCTCCCCTCCCCCTCCCTCCCTGAAATGGCCAGACCAGCTGGGACAGAAGCAGTTGGAGCTGTGGAAGGGAGGTCGGGTTTTACCGTCTCCAGAATCCCCTTAGCATGTGCCTGCAGCCTGAAGGCAGAGCTGGCAAAACAGAAGGCAGGAGCCTGGATTGCATAGGGGTTTCTCTTAGAATGCATTTCAGAAAGTTTAAGGGGACTTGACAGATGACATTTGCTATCTTTCCTCACTCCTTCTTGCTAAGCTGTTCTCTCTTGTGCGGTGCTTGTGTGTGAGAGACTTCTGTGGACAGGAGGGCTTTTCCAGAGCTGGTTGGATTTACCATCTCATCTGCTGATCACCTGTCACATCCAGCAACAGTCAGATTCCAATTGGAGGGCCAGGTTGACCTCTTCCACTTCCTCCTTGGGAAGGAGAAGACTGTTTCCAGAGACGGTTATAGTATTGGATAGAGAGAATTAATCAGTGAACATTTGCTCATGATTAGGGCAAGGTTGGGCAAATTCCCAGCAGCCCTGCTGCCGGCTGTATCCAGGGGGTCCCCAGGTTTTGACTTCAGTTCTCTGCATGCTGTGCCGAGTGCCAGCTCTTCCTGTGCCCCACGCCCAGCCCTCCGGGACCCTCTCCTCAGCTCTCTGGTTTCCAAACCTCAGTGTGGTTTCCTTCGCCAACAGCTTCACCTTTACCGGGTGCTCCCTTTCCTCCTCCTACAAAAGCCCCATTTTCTTAAAGGTAATTAGCCAAGTGAACACTAAAAAACAGGTTATAACTGCAATTTCTCACCCTCCCACGAAAGCTCATATAGTTTTCACAGGCAATATCACACATAGGTTATCTAAGTAAACGAGCGTTCCTGGCTGTGTGTGTGTGTGTGTGTGTGCGCACATTTGAGGGCAGGCCCAGGGCTTTCCCAGGCTGGTTGGATTTATCGTCTCATTTGCCCTTCCCAATATGACAGATGAATAGTGCCAATCATGGGGCAGATGCCTACTTCTCTGGAATTGCCCCATCCTGGTGACATCTGTGGCTTTTAAGGGCCAAGTTTGTTCTAAGCTTCTGAGGAAGCCTGGGAAAGAGCAAAAAGTCCGCCCTGGAAATAATATACAAGGAAACCACCCACCCACCACCCACTTCATGAGTGAAAGGGGCTGAGTATTCCTGAGCCTGGGGGGCAGGTCTGAATTCCTTGGACCCTCTTCTCCTTCCCCAATCCCAACCTGGGCATGGCCTCGGCCCCCTCCCCATAGCATTAAACGCTGTGTTTAGTCAACAGTGGTGGATGTTCTCGGACAGGGCCGGCCTGGGAAAAAACTGGGTAATTATGAAAACATGATTGCCCTGGCTGCCCCTTTGGGGTTCAGCACATTCACGTTAGTTCCCTTGTTCCTTTCGCTGTCCCTCTGTTGGGAACGGTTTGCATTCTAACAACAGAGGGATGAAGGGCTCTCGGGATCAATTACTGAGCAGATCAGAAGGATTTGTGTTGTGAACGTGCTTGTGGAACGCCCAAGCAAGCCACTGATAATCACCTGGGAGGTCCTGGAGTTGGCACCTGACTCGGCCTTCTGCACATGACTTTTCTAGTTTCCGACATTTCAGTCTCCCCATCTCAGGTGGAGTTTGTTGTCTGAGGCAGTTGGGGGGTGACTATTTTAAAAATAATATGAGGCAGCACGTGAGCCGAGTCCCAGGAGGGGAAAGCTATGAATCAGGAGTCATGTAGCAAGACAGGATTTTCCTTCAGGCCGGCTTTGGTCAGCACGGGTCCACGGTTCCCTTGAGGGATTCCCCGACGACACAACCCAGCGGCCACGCTCTGGTAGAACGCCTCCAATTCCCCCATCTGACCTGACTCACCCCAGCCCCCAGATTGCTCAGTGGTGCTCAGACCTCCATCAAGGTGCTGCTTGGAGAGTCAAGCAGGGCCCCAGCAGGCACCCCGTCACCCACCACAAGGCTGGGTGGGAGGCTGAAACAAAATGGCTCATCCTCTCAATTCCGGGAAAGAAAGGTTGGACCTTCCTTTTACTCTCCAGCTCACACTGGGAACCTCAAAAATAGGAAAAACACAAAGGCTGGAAAAATATTATAATAATTATCAATGCTTTCTGAATCTCTGACACCGCTCGATTAGTCATAGCAGCAGTTTGGGTGGCTGCGATGATAACACCTCCTTGACCTCCTTAACAGTTAGTTAGTGATGATTATTTACCTCATCCAATCTCTGAGCAAGGGAGGAGGGTGCCTGGTGACAAGACGGAGATGCTGAGCAACGGGCAAAGGAGAGTAGTGCCGGCCTGACACCAGGTGTGGGCAAAGGTCCTAGGGCCGAAGGCTAATTCTAGAACACCTGAGTCATGAGGGTGAATCCCAAGGTCACAGATCATCACTCAATGTCCCAGAGACATCTAGAGGGCTTCCGGGTCCTATGTGCTCTTGACCTTAGGATGCAGATGGACAATGTTCTCCAGCACCTTGGATACCATAGCCAGGCCGATCTTTTTCCATCACTGTTACCCTCAAGCTCCTCCCCAGTTTGGCCACTGGCAGAGACTTCTCATTGACCACCAGGTCAAGTCTAAATTCATATAAACACCTCATTTTCCCCCTCTGCAAAATGGAAATAAAGATACTACCACTCTTGTTGGGATAAAATGAAATAACAGGTGGAAAGCGCCTGGCACAATGAGTGACATAGAGTGGGCACTCAACAAATGGTGGTTTATTTCATTTCAGTTTCTCTCTGTGTCTGTTCCGTCCCCTGCTCCCTAAACCCCTCTTCCTGCCTTCTTGTCTCCGGACATTCACTGATTGCCATGCTGCTGTGCCCTAGATGCTACTCCTCCATGGAGCCTCTTGCCACTGCTTCAGTGTTCAATGACATGCCTTTCTCTGAGCCTCTTATATTTCAGTTTGGCCCTTGATTATTGTATACCCTCTTGGCTCCTCCCTACTTGGGGCATGAATGTAAGTTCATCTTCCCATGCAGGCTGTAGTTTCTCAAGTTTAGGAACTGGGCTCATTGCCTCTTTTGATGCCTATACTTAGCAGATCACTAAGAGAACAGTAGGTTCTTTATAAGAGACGGAGGGGGTAGGGGTGGGTGTGTGGCAATGGAAAGTTACCCAAAATGATGGGGAAACCAGCTGGGGCACTTCTGTTTGGGGATTTCCCTGGACCACGTTTCATGACCTGTCCCTAGCCCCTTGGGCTTTAACAAGCTGTAATCCTGCCACACTCCCTACTTTCTATACCTATAAAGGTGATGTGGGATGGAGAATTTTGGGAATCTCAGGGCAGGATGAGGGTCCCCCAAACCTTGTGTTCTGCTGACCACTCAAGGCCTCCCAAACCCCACCCCCATCTCTCTGTGGCTATTGAAGCAATCCTGGCTGTCCTGCTCTGGATGAGGCCTCTCTCTCGGGCGGTTCTCTTCTCTCTGTGCAAACAGCTCAGACACAAGGGCCAGTCTAGGTCCAGACCTTGGGGCTCACTGAAGAATTTGAGAATTAGAGTAAGCCCTGGCCTCCAGGGCTGGTACTGTTTACCTGGCAGAGGTCTGTGGGGAGTGGTCTGTTGTTAGAAGGGATGGATGAGTCATCTTAAAGCCGTAGTGCCTTGCTAGACCCAGCCCCACCTCCTTGACACATTTCAGTTTCTTTGCATCCAGCTGGGTTTATTCTGTCACATATGCATGTTGTCTTCTGCTCTGGGGCTCCTTTACAGGGACCAGTCCTGGATGATGCTTGGTCGGGGTAGACTTTGAGTTTGCTCAGCCCTAGCTGATATACCTAGATTATGCTCAGATTAGATGCCTCAAGAACCTGGCCTATTCCCTCCTATTTCCCACCTATTCTCTACTCTACCCAACCCAACTCACCCATGAATTCTTCCCTAAACTTTAGGGAAGCATTGTAAAATGCTGGGAGGGGCTGTAGAGAAAAACCAGTTTACTTTCTTCCTCATTCTATAGGTGGGGAGACAGACCCATGACTTGGGAGTAACTTGCTGTGAGCCCATATGGCCTCCACACACGGATAGCTGTGCACTTGCCTATCCCGGGATCAGAGACCTCCCACAGGTTATTCCCCACAACCCACTCTCATTCTATCCATTGTGTCTGAATCAATGCCTCTTTCTCCTTATTCCTTCTACTACCAGTCTTAAAACTCACCTTCTCCAAGAAGCCTTCTCTGATTAATTCAGTTCATTCTCCATCCTTTATTAGGTGGGTGGCTCGAGCTATGTTAATTTTCACCTAGTGTTGTTTTTTTTCTCCGTGAGCTCCTGTAGGATTATTTCAATGTGTTCTTTATCATCCTCATTAGTCTGGCAGCTCCTGGGGGGTAGAGTCCATTGGCTGGCTTCCCCCATCATTCTAGGGGCCCTTGAAAGGCATCATGTTCTTCCTGTGGATCATCACCCTTCGTCCAGCTCAGGGCTACAAGCCCAGGGAAGTTCACAGTCCAGGAGGTGGGTAGCATTGCCTGATGACCCAGGTCACAAAGACTCTTTGTGCTGAGGGTGAGGCTGGATAAAACTTCGAGGAAGAAGAACCTTCCCTGACTCCTACACTGAGGTCAACCTCTAAGGGTCAGGGCCCACTCGCTACAGTGCAGAGGCTTTGTTGCCGGACAGAATGTGAACATCCTCGATTTTTACTTAATGGTCAAAGTTAAGTAACTGGTCTGGGGTCACACTGTGACACATTCATTGCCAAACCTGTTCCTTTTGCCAAGTCAATCCTCCTTTGCACTTTCTTGCTCAACCCATGTAGAATTCTAGAATGCTCAGGAAGGAAGGGAATCCATGGTGGGGGCTGGGTGGGGTAGGGATCATATTCTACATGATGTTCCATCCTTCCAGAAGGCATGGAAGTCAGAGGCACCAAAGAGCTCCACTTTTACCTGCGGTCACCCATTTCAGCATTGCACACCTCAGAAAGTTCAGCTATTCTTGCAAACGACTACATATCTGTTACTGTAATTCGATTCTGAGTCCCTCACTGTGTTTTTCCTGCCAATATAGGAATGGGTAGGTGTCTGTGTGTCTTTAAAAATGTGTCTTAAAAAAATATTAATTGAAAAATAAGACTATGTGTCTTAAAAAAATATTAATTGAAAAATTGCCCTCCAACTTGAAGCACCACAGTTCCCTGTTTTATTTTCCTTGCTCAAGTCCTAAGCAATCTTCCTGCTGCCACTTCCAGACCCACTGCTGTCACTCACAAACACTGCCAAAAGATGACGGCAGCTGGCCATTTCAAGCCATATGCCCTCAGGGATCAGAGCTCTCTGGGGCATGATGAGGACCCAGAGATGGTGTAATAGTTTGTAGGAAGTGCAACATTATGGGGTATGGGCTCTCACTCTTTCTCCAAGTGACTTTGAGATGAAGCAATTTCTGGAGAAGTTTAAGAAACTTGGATGTCATCAAGCCCTATCTCTGACCTTAGAGACAAAAGCACTGAATCTCAGAGCAAACCAGTGGCAGAGGTAGGGGCTGATCAAGGCTCAGGGAACCCAGAACCTGCTATGTTTGGCTGTGCTGTGTCAGAGCTGAAGGAGGAAACAGAACACACCTGCTGCAGGCTGTGGGGACAGGTGACTGCCCCTGGACCACTTGCTGCCTACCCCTGCCCCTCCAGCTGGGTCCCAGGCAGAGTCAAAGCTTCCATGGGGACAGTCCTCACATGCTTCCCAGTCCAGAGAATCATATTAAGGGGCCATGGGGTTTTGGTTTTACTTGTAGACATGCTTTTGCTTTTTCTGAAGCTTTGGCCCTGCCCTTAGCAGCACTGGGCCTTACCTCAGTGAGCTGTAAAATGGGGAGAATTGTCTTAAGTTCCTTGACTATTGCTCCAAGGCAGTACCTCTGAGAAATGATTTAAGGTCTTCAGAGAGAGGGGCGAGGGAAGAGACTTCTCCAACAAGAGGGCACAATCTTCACGAAAGTCGGGGGCCCAGAGCGTTCAAGTGCAACTGTTGTTGGCCTGCAGTGCTGACGAGTTATGGTGCATGGGAGTCAACCTGACAAGCATTTACTGCTTTAGACATTTGTCTTGAATTATTTGCACAATAACTCTAAGAGGTGGAGTCTATTTTTATCTCAATTTTACAGAGAGGAAACTGGAAGTTAGAGAGAAAGTTGAAATAACTTGGTCACTCAGCTAAGAAAAGGCTGTGATTCAAGCCCAGGCAGCCTGACTCCAAGCTCACGTTCTCAGCTGCGTTGCGTCCCTAGGCCACGGCTCGAGGTGGAATTGCAAGATGGATGGTGAGTTCCCCTCGCCCCCCTGGACCCTCCATAGAAAGGGATTTTGTGTCCGGCGGGTTGAGGAAGGGCGATGATCTGTGAGAGGTACAAGTAAAGGGATCAAGCTAAAAAAGTCTGGCAACTGCTGGGTTAGAGAAGCCGAAAGAATGGGAGAAAAATGGCTCATTTCTCTCCCTCTCAAGCTGCCTTGCTGGTGTTCTTCACCTGGCTAGGTGTTCCCTCCAGGCTCACCCTCCCTAGCCTGCAGGGGGCTTGTCCAAGGCCCGTCACAACCCAGGCATCACCTTCATGAGGGAAGTGCTATATGCTACATTCGTGGAACCACAGTTCTCTGGGGACTTCAGTTGGTATGGAGATGACAAGGACAGAAGAAAAGAAAGAAGTTTAAGTTTGAGCTCCCGCATGCTCCAAACTAAAGCTTCAGTGTCTCTCACTTGCTCCAGCCATTTCCAAAGCCCTGGACCTAGTTTTAATATTAGTAATTATATATATATATATATATATATATATATATATATGTATGTATGTAGGTATGTTTTTCTTTCCTTAAAGAGAGCACTCTCTCCAATTGTATATGCCTCAGGGCCCCCATCAAACCTGGCTTGCCCCTCCACCACCTGATCGGCCAAATGTCAGAGTCCCACAACCCCCCTGAGAAACACCACAGACCCTTCTTTTCCTCGTGGAGCCCTCCCACACAGTACGAACCTTGACTGAAGGCGTGATTCACCTCTGAGTAGCTGGGTTAAGTTTTTGTAAAGAGGTTGCTGTGTGAACACTTTTGCAGACCTCAAAGCCACCAGAGGGTGGGAGCTGAGTCTACCTTCTTTGTAATGATGACTCTCTATGATTTTTCTCCATAGATAGATACTTGTGTGCACTCATAGGATTCCAAGAAGACATACAGAGGGAGCATTTATGTGCGAGTCTATGTGTCCTCACCATGGACACGTGTGGATGTCTGTAAGCATGCGTGTGTGCAAACACTTCTGAACTCTGTTCCATGGGATGAGTCGCTTCTGTTATGGGGATCTTGGATGTAGAGTCACTGTCTGGGACCAGGCATACCCAGTTTATTCTAGGGGTCTGGAAGACTTGGCTTCCAGATACCCGTACATCGCCAAGGCCACATTTGCCTGGGCCATGCCAGTCCCTGGCTACTGGGCTGCTGGCCAGGTTTAGAGGAGGGGGAGGGCCCCTGGATGGGAGATGCTGAGGGGAGTGAGGGAGTGTGGAGTGAACATGAAGGTCAATAAGCTCTCCACTCACACCCCTTCTCCAGTAGCCCCATCCTGGCCGTGGCCCATTTCTTCACATCTTCACAGACTTCAACAAAGTTTCTGGCCACAGTGATACAGTTTGGCTAGCTGAAGCAAAAAGGAGGTATTTATCGTAAGGAGCCTGGGGTGTCTCAAGATATCCATGGGCAGGAGCTGCTGCAGGTCACCAAGGGCAGGAACCAGGAACAAAAGTCATCAGAAAGTCAGGCTTCCATCTTTTGCTTGCTGAGGACACACGACCACCCCTTTCTGCTTTTCTTGGTGCCCCTGCATTCTGTTCTCTCCCCAGGCCAGTTTTCTCTGAACCTCTGAGCAGTCTGCAAAAGACCAAAACTACACCGCTCTGGAGACTATTTGTCTTTAATTCAAGGGACCAGCAAACACTGGTTAGTGCTCTAAAGTCTCCCATCCCAGTTCCTGGGACACAGGGCAAGTGGCCACCCTCCAATCAGCTACATCCAGGACCAGGGTCATGTGGCTGCCAGGGTCACACTGGGAAAATATCGTAAATGGTATCCCAAGTCAAATAGCTTGTCCTCCATGAAGACCACTGACCAATCTGAATGAAGAAGTCTCTCTCCTGGGTTCCCATAGTACTTTATTTGCCCTCTTCTGCAGCACTTATTGTTTCTTACCTTGTGTGAGTGTTGTTTTTATAAACATTTTATCCCCCATCCCACGTATCTATAAGCTTCTTGTTTATCTTCATATGTCTCACAGTTTGTGCAAAAAAACTGGGCATGTACTCAATACACATTTGAAATCATGATAATCCCCAAATAAATAAATTTTCGAGAAACTCAAACAACTTGGCCAAGTCTTTTATTTCACCACATTGTCTTGAGTTGATTAAAATTCAATTCATTCAACCAATTTTTATCGAGTGCCTTCTATATACCAGGCACCATCTTGGCTACATCATCTTGGCTACGGCACCAAACAAGACAAAGAAAGTCCTTACCCCACTGAGCTTCCAACTGAGTGGTGGAGACCATCAACAAACAGTGGTTCTAGGAACTAGACTTTACGCTGAGTGCTAAGGCTAGAGATGTGTAAGTCTCCAGCACTGCCTCCAAGGAGCCTACTTTCCTTGGGAGTCACAGACGCATCATCAGATATTTTACTGCACAACAAGACAGTGCTATTAAAGGATGGAGGAGAAGTGCTGTAAGACTTCAAAGAGAACGTGATTTACTACGTGGGGGAGAGGAGGGTAGCTGAGGGTGGTTTCACTGAGAACCGTGACACATGACTGAACTTGAAGAGTGAGTAGGAGTTTGCCAGGGAGAGCGTGAGTTGGGGGTGTATGTGTGTGTGTGTGTGTGTGTGTGTGTGTGTTTTGGCGGGGGGGTTGGGAGCAGGGGAAAGGAGGTGAGAGTGACAGTGATCAGATCCATAGGCAGATGCAAAGGAGATTTTAAGCATTATGAAAGCGCTGCTGGTCCGGAGAAAACTATAATTTGAAAAGATACATACACCCCAATGTTCATTGCAGCACTATTTACCATAGCGAAGACATGGAAGCAACCTAAGTGTCCCTGGACAGATGAATGGATAAAGAATATGTGGTATATATACACAATGGAATATCGTGTATTCAGCCATAAAAAAGAATGAAATAATGCCATTTGCAGCAACATGGATGGACCTAGAGATTATCATACTAAGTGAAGTAAGCCAGACAGAGAAAAACAAATATCATATGACACTGCTTATAGGTGGAATCTAAAATAATGATACAAATGAACTTATTTACAAAACGGAAATAGATCCATAGACATAGAAAACAAACTTATGGTTACCAAAGGGGGAAAGGGAGGCAGGGATAAATTAGGAGTTTGGGATTAACATATACACACCTCTATAAATAAAATAGATAACCAACAAGGGCCTACTGTATAGCACAGGGAATTATACTCAATATTTTGTAATAACTTATAAGGGAAAAGAATCTGAAAAAGAATATATATATATATACACACACATATATATATTTATATATCTGAATCACTTTGCTGTACACCTGAAACTAGCACAACATTGTAAATCAACTATACTTCAATTAAAAAAAAAGAAAGAAAGGGCTGCTCATTCTGGAATATGGTGAGACACTTAGTGTGTATGGAGCACAAGGGACATGGGGAAAAGAATGGTGAAGTTGGCCAGAGACCTTGCCTGGCCTTGTGTGCCAAGCCAAGGAGGTGAGAGGTAAATATCAACAGGCAGCTGCCCTGGCATCTGGAGGACAATGATGTTGGCTGATTCAAGCATGGGACCAGGCAGAGCCTGGACACCAGCAACAACTCTGGGCCAGGAACATACTCTAGAAGGCCCTAGAATGAAGCATTGCACTGGCCTTGGGGCTGCTGACCTCTGGCTCATAGAAAGAGATGGCTGGATGAGGAGATGAAATTTTCACTCCCGAATTACAATGTTCCGCAGAAAGCACCAAGTCTTCCTACTTTTATCCCCTTGTGATGGAGTGGGATTTTCTAAATTTTGCAATTGAATTTTAAGAAATCAAAAGAAAAGCTGTTCTTTTGTAGTTTTTTTAAAAAGCCAGCAGCAGGGGGCCTCCATACTCACATGTCCTTTGAGTTACAATCCTACAGGCCATGACCCCTTAGCCAATGACAAAATGAAGGCTAGGTTTCTAGAAATTGCTCCTGTCCTGGGATGATGTTCCTTGTGGGACCTCAGGTCTGTTCTCCACTATCCCAAGATGCCCGGGCGAGGGTGGAATGGGGTCAACTTCTTGGGACCTTTCCCTGGTCAAAGGCAACGTGTTCACACCCTGGTCCCCTTTCCACCTTTCTAACTCTGCTTCCATCCCCTCCCTACTCCAAGTTAGCCTCCAGCCATGCTGACCCTCATGCTAGCTCAGATGTTCAGGTCTCCAGGACAGGCATAGACAACTTTTTTCCACATCTCTGCTCATCAAACATCATTCATCCTCCAGGTCAAGCCCAAAGGTCCTTGTCTTTGTGGAGGCTTCCCCAACCCATCTGACCCAAGAGCTCCCTCTTCTGTATTCTCCCAGCGCTTTAGACTTACTTCTGTTACTGCTCTTACCTCATAGCACTACAGTTATTTGTTCTTAAGTCAACTGAATTTATTGAGCTCGGGGACTAAACCCCAATCATCTCTGTATCTCTAGGCACTAGTAACCGTACTTGACATACGACAGGCTCTCAATAAATACTATATTTGTTAATGAAGGGTGGTTCATCTCGGCATCTTGTCTGTCGGGGTTGGGTAGTATAAAGACAACTTTGGGAAGAATTCCAACAAGCAGAAAATGAGGAAAGGGCACTACAGGTGGAAGAAGCAGTATGAGCAAAGCCACCAAGGAGGAGAGCATAGACAAGGATGGGAGCCTGGAGGGAAGGAGAGGAGAGAAGGATGGTAAGTGCTAAGCATGGTGCTTGGCTCGATATGCATCGTTGTACTAGGTCATTGTTGTACAATATTTTGGTGAGGGGGCTACTATTCCCAGAGGAGGAGACTGAGGCACAGAAAGGTCAATCAGCTCATGGGTTGGTGACGGAGATGGGATTAGACCAATTCTGTTAGACTCTAAAGCCCATGACTTATCGGGGCCTTAGGGAGCCTTAGTAATTCAGGTTGGCTGGAGCCTAGAGTAAGTGAAGAGGAGCAAGAGGAAGGAAGTGTGGAAGGAATACATTACAGAGTTATTTTATTAATGATATCTAGTGTTTTTTGACTGCCTATCAATCACATGCCAAAACCTGTGTTAAGCACTTTAATTGTGTTATCACATTAAAGCTACAGCAGCCCTGTTAGATGATCAACCCCGTTTTACAGGTAAGGGAACTAAATCTCAGAGAGGTTCAGTAATTTCCCCGAGGTCACAGAGCCAATAAGTGATGGACCCATGACTAAATTCAGATCTTTTGATTCCACAACCCAGCTCATAGGGAAAGAACTTAAGGAGTGAGTCATCACTTAATACTTCGATTCTGAATGACATAATAGGGGTATGGATTATTATTATTTTTTTGACATAAGCAAGTTCCAAGCCTGGGCTTCTCTTCCAACACTGTCCCTTCCTCCTTGTACAGTTCTGCCCACTTGTCCTATCTCCTTGCTCTGTCCCCTCTACCCAGATGGATGGAGCTGGACTTCCAGGCAAGGTTAACCGCTAGCCTTAAAAAAAAAAGACCAATCTTCTGGCAGATTAGAACTTTTCCTGAGGAATATAATGGGTAGTAAGGTGAGGGGAATGTCAAAAAATAGGGGACCTGGCCCAGATCTCAAGAAGAGATGGAGCAATGGCTTTGGGAGAGCAGGGGAAATTGTTCTTGTCTTCATATATTTTCCTTTTTAGGGATTTAGTCCTGAAAGGGTGAAGTTCAAAATCAGCCTCACTCAGACTTACTTGCTCCTGCTTGTTCAAAAGGCAGATTTTCAGAACGCTTTTTTTTTGTGAAACCCAAGAGTCTATCTTTCTAAACAAGCACTTTCTAAACAAGCAAGAGATTCTACAACACGGTTACACCCATGGGCTTTAGCCGTTAGTGTTGAGAGAACTTGAGGTGCCAGGAACTTGGGGCTGGATGCCTTCAAGGTCCCTTCCCCAGTCAGAGGCATTAACCTGGAGACTTGTGTTGGAGTCCCCGCCTTTCGGAATTAGTGATGTGGTTAGAATAGCAACGTGACTCTGTGGGCGGAGGAAGGTAGGTCGGATGTGAGAGTCTCCCTCCATGAGCTCATGTGCGTCATCTCAGTCACAGCTTTACTCTCAAAAACAAGTCATTTTTTGTTCCTGTCAGCATCTTGGCTGGCCTGCAACAGAGGGCAAGTTGGGATGGAGAGGCCCAGATATGGGCTTCAGGTGATGCTTCAGGGCATGGCCAGGGTTGGGGAGAGCAGGGAAGTATTAGTCGACCAGCTTTAGGTGATTCAAAAATATGATTTCAGAAAACACTGCCAGAGGACATAAGAGATATCTGCTTGCATGAATTTTAGGGACTGTAGTATTTTGGGTTTTGCTTTTTATTACCAGGGATAACAGAGGCCAGATCTCTCTAAGGAAGTAAATTTCAACCTGGATGCACTGCCAAACAATCTGAAGCTTTAAAAATAGTGTGGTCCAGGCCTCACCCCAGCTCTACTAAATTCAGGTTTTCAGGGCTGGGACTTAGGAATCCATATAAAGCTCCCTGGGGATTCTGGAGCATCTGGCCTGGCACTGCTCCAGGGACTGTCATTTGAAAGCCACTCCAGAAAGGTGAGAGGGAAAATCATTCCAGCTTACATATTACAATATCAAGTCACCTTTTCTTTCTTTGCTCCATCTTTGTCTTTTCCTTTCCGTTCCCACCATAACATGGCAGGAAGCTCAGAAAGGCTTTACCTCTCATTTCTCTTACAGGACAGCCCAGGGACTTACCTAGCTGTGTACAATCCAGAAGAGTTTTATACATTTGAATATAATATATATATATATTAATATTCATTATATTTAAATATGGGTTGCTTGTCATTTACATCGGCCTGCTGAGTTTGCAGATGACAATTGCAGGATATGGGCTCCCAGGTCCTGGAAGTCACAGAGGATGACATCTGTCCAAGTCAAGGATTAGAGGACCTGCACTGGGAGAGTAGAACCAATGAACCCTGAAGTCCTTTCCAACACGGGCGTTCCATGGCTTCAGTGTTAACCATTTCAACTTGTTCTGTTCTTGATTTTAATCTGTTTTCCATACCTCCATTCCCTACCTGTGTATAACCCCCAAGTTGTGTTCATTGGAATCAAATGGGTAGTGAGAAGCTGCAAGTGACTAGAGACAGAAGGAATTAGGGCATATGATGTCTCCCCAAGTGTGCATCATCTGAGTCATAGGTTGCACCTTTAGTCTCAATAACATGCTTTTATTAATGTCATCATTTTTCCAGGCACAGCACAAGCTCAATCAGGAGGAGATTTGGTGTTTAAAAAGTGTAGCTGACTAGAGATGCCTGACACAATGACCCAGGAATCAAACAAGAGAGCAACCCACCAAAGAACCAGGCTCCTTGTCTGCTTTCTGCACCTTCACTGGGGGTGTGGAGGAGAAGAAGAATTTTTTCAACCTAAAATTCTCTATATGTTTGGGCCCTGAAATTCCATTACATCATAGGAAAAGTAGCTATGCCCTTGAAGGACTGAACGGGTGTTGACTGCTTTGGATGGGGTGATCTGAATACCGGAGGAATGCTCTGGAAGAAGATTCCACCAGCTTCCTTCCTTTCCAAATCATACCCCTTCCTCAAAGTTGCACTCAATCCTGGGTTTGTCTGTGGACACTGTTCGGATCATTCAAGCACTAACTGATGTCCCCTGCCCACACCTGGCTCTGATTCTAGAGTACACCTGTATTCATACAATTATTCAGCTCTTAATCATGTATATATTTCTGATAGCTCTCAATTATCTGTCTTGGATTGTTATTTATCTTTCTGTGCTAGTTTACTTTCTCAAGGATACTGTGAGCAAATTAATGCATTTACATCATTTATTTCCATGTCCAGCATGTTGAACTGTTGAGTGTCAACTTATGCCAGGCATTATTCAAGGTCCTGGGAGATATATATATTTCAGATGGTGGGTGCTATAAAGACAAAGAGGCTAAGGAAAGTTAAACAATATGATAAGAAAAATCGTTGATCAGGAAAATGAATGACAATTCCATTTATTTTTTGTTTATTTATCAAAAATACCATATGCTAGATGCTTAAAAAAGTTTACATCTGTGTGACTAGAATAAGCCATTACAAAAAAGGAAACAATACAAGTGGAAAAAAATATTATTAGCCTGGAAAACATGGTTATTGAATTAAACTCTAAAATGGAAGCCATGACTTACAAATGGACACTGCAGGAAACTAAATTAGTGAGTAAAAGATCAGCTCAAGATAAATTTCCTAGAACACAAAAGCAAAAGATAAAGAAATGAAAATGAAAGAATAGAATAATTGTGAAAGACAGGTATTAAAGAGCCAACCCACAAGTAATAAGAGTTCTTAAAATAATTTACAGAATCATTTGTAGCAGAAGCCATATGTAGAACATTTATTAGCCTTCAGTAAAATTTTGTTTTTGAAGTTGAGTGTGCTTATCGTATTAATTAAGAATCTTTGCGCTGTGTTAGGGTCCCAGCTCAAACTGGCTTAAACAGAAAAAGGGATTTTACTGGCTCATATAATGAACTCCACAGGTTCACCAGGAATCCATCTCTCCATCTCTGGTTTTCCTCTGGGTTGGCTTTTTTCTTGGGTATGTTGTTGCCATGGGGTGGCACCCAATCACTCCAGACTTATATTCTTCTAGCTTTCCAAGCCCAATGGGAGGAAAGACTTGTCTACTTCTAATACTTGAGACATTAACCTTGGGTTAATTCTCACTGATTCTGGTCTGGCTTGAGTCATGTACTCACCTTTGAATCAGTCCAGGTGTCTGAGAAGTGCTGTTGCATTAGTTTCATTGGTAGCACACTCTCCCTCCTAGAATGAGGGGTGTTCAGCTCTATCCAGTGCCCACATGGACTGCAGGTGAGGGAGAGGCAGTTTCCCAGAGGATAATGTGGTTGCTGCCTCCAGAGGAAAGGGGAATGTATGCTGGGTAGGCTAAATAACATCATGGTGGGCAGATTAATAAAAGAACTACTCTCAGACCTGTTCATGTAGAATTTGTAAATCTAAAAGATTATCAAAACCCTATAAAGAAATATGCCTCAGATTTCTCCTCCTAACTCTAAATGCTAGAAGGCAGTGGAATTCCTTCCTTGAATTGTGAAGGAAAGAGGTTGTGTGACCCAAGAATTCTATACCTGGGCAAACTGTCACTCATAATACGTGTACTCTGAAAATAAAGTTCCCAGGATACTCCTTGAACAAACTGGTAAAAAATGTGTTCCAGAACAATAAGGATAAATTAAAGTTAGGTACAAATCATCACCACGTCCTGTGGTTCCACCTCTGAAATGGGTTCCCTTTCCACCGCCGCCTCTAGTCAAGCCACCATCATCTCTCATCGGGATCACTGTCAGCCTCTTAACTTGCCTTTCTTTTCCACTCTCAACCCTTCCAAGCCATTTCTACATATTATTCAATCATCTGCTAGTAAATCAGATCATGCTTCCTTGCTTAAAATAATTTATGGTTTTGTATGGCACGGAGACTAAATTCAAGCTCCTTATCATGGCTTTCAAGACCTGGCCTGCGCAGACTCAGCCTCCACACATTATCCCCGACCCCACTGTCCTTTCTTTGCTCACCTCACTGCAGACACATAACTTATCAGTTCTTTCTTTGAATGTGTCAAGCTCCTTCCTCTGTCAGGGCCTTCACACACGCTGCTCCTTCTACTTGGATCTTTCTTCTCTCAGTTCTCCTTGGCTGGCTCCTCTTTCATGGCATCTTAACTTACTTACACCCCTTCCTCAGATGTTTTCTGGTCTCACAACCTAATAATAGGCATCCTTCTATTTTTCTTGGCATCCTTATCTCAAACCACTAATCACAATCTGTAATCATACATTGACTTGTGTTTACTTGTGTTATATCTGTCTTGCCCGGGAGTGTGAACCCCATGAAGGCAGGGACTGTGTCTATTTTGTTCACCACAGAATTCCCAGGTCTCAGCACTTTGTGGGATATAGGAATGGTGCAAAATATATACTTTTAGGGAACAGGAGAGAAGAAACATTGAAATGAGGCAACTAAATAGAAACAAATATATATGGAAAGATGATGAGGTAGTCGATTTAATTGTAATTTCTAAGGTGATGGCAAATTTTTTTTTTTTTATTAAAGAGATGATGCAAAACAATGGAGTCGGGGCCAGATTTTAAAGTTCTACGTTAAATGAACAAATTCAGTATATACTGCTGATTTAGGGCCAGAAAAAATGGATACAAACTGATGTGACACAGAAGCTCCGAGCAGAATTAGCTGTGCACACAGAGGGATTGTGGCCTTGAAGGAAGGATACAATTCAGTGAATCAGGGAGAGGTGAGAAGGGCCTTTCGTGTGTGTGTGTGTGTGTGTGTGTGTGTGTGTGTGTATGTGTGTAGGGGTAAGGTAGCAAAAGACTAAGCAAGGAGAGCTCTGGAACTGAGACAATTAAGTGTGTGAGGGGAGACGGTGAGGGGCACAGCTAGGCTTCCATGACCAGAGTGCTCACAGTTGGTTAAAACTCAGAGAAAATCGGAAGTTGCTGCCATGAGGGTGAAGCTTCCTTCCTGGAGGGCTTGGTGGTCCGGACGAGTGTCTGCAGCAGGACATTGGTCCCTGGACACTAAGGACACCTTGTGGCACAATAAGGAAGGGACAGGGCAGACGTAGCAGAGAGGCTACAGGCGCTGGAGGGGCTGCCACAGAAAGGAAGGCCTGGGAGCAGGGGCATAGCCAATGAAGGGGCACACGAGGTGCCTGGATGACAGAAAAGGAAAGCAGAAGGCTCTGGAAGCAAACTTGCCTGACTCCTTGTGAACCCAGGAGTAGGTCTTGTTAGAGGGAGCGAGAAAACTGCTCTCTCTTCCCAGAAAACAATCTTTCTGTATGTTGAAAATGGGTGCCTCAAGGTGGCCCCCATGGATGTTTCTGCCTGCAGCTTGGGGCACCTTAAGGAACAGTGAAGAGAGGCAGATGTAGCATTCATAGGCAGAAGATCTGGACTGGCTTGCCTGTCTCTGCCATTTTGTATCTCTGTAACCTCAAACTAGTTCAGTATCTTAAGCTTGCTCTCATTGCAAGGAAGGCACGATAATTAATGTTCCTCACATACTTACGAGTGATCCCTATGTGTAGTAGGCTTTGTAATCTGTAATGTCAATTATACTTGGTCCTGGATAGCGTGGGGGGAAGTGCACGTGAGTCTCTGGAAAAGCCATCTGTGGGCCTGGACTCCACTGGTTTTTCCTGCCAGGTCCTCACTTGAGCTCAGCCTCAAAGAAAGACTCTGTTGGCCAGCTGAGCAGAACATTCTTCTGTCCAGTCTTCAGCTCTGGTAGGAACTTCAAAAGATGATTTTATGTTTCACTGCGTCTCTGAGAACGTCTGCGATGCACCCATCCCAACCTCTGGGCATCGATCTAGTTTTAGGAGAATTCACAGAAAATGTGAATCTGCGTCCTCTCCACCTGTTACAGAAGCATGAGAAGATAAGGTTTCTAGGGCAATTGCCACTAGATGGCACCATAGCAGTCTCTGTGCATCAGATGAGAACCACTTCAGACAAGAAATACGGTAGCTGTGGGAGAGGGCTGGGGGTGGTGAGAAGGACACATTTCCATTAAATGACTTGTAAGATACTTTTCTTCAATTCTAATGAGATTGACAGGAATTTCCTCAGGTTAATCAGTGAATGGCATGTTGTAGCTCAGCAATGCCATGTATGGAATCAACCATCCCATCTGTGCTTTTGAAAACCTGATAGCAATTTTATCTGGGAGCAATTGCCATCAAAGGGATGCCCATTCCTCTCAAGACCCATCCCAACCACTCTTTATTGCCACCTGACTCAGAATTAAGGTCAGATCACAGCTTTGCCTAGAGGAGACAAGTACAAAATCTGACTCAGGAAGAAATCGTTTGTACGCTAAAAGAAGTGCAAGATTTGGTAATATGTATTGGAAGAAACCTGGGAAATATATGGAGGAGTATATTCTAAAGGTGCTAGACTAAGGATGATAGAGTATAGCACTTTATCAAATCAAATTTATTGGGTACATTTATTAAATATTCTGGGTTTAATGTATTAGCCCTTACAACTGGAAATAGCTCTAAAATTTTCTTGGTTGGCTGATTCAACCTTGGACTCAATAGTGGCATATGCTTAGGGACTTCCCCAGTGGTCCAGTGGTTAAGAATCCGCCTTCCAATGCAGGGGACGCAGGTTTGATCCCTGGTCGGGGAACTAAGATCCCACATGCCGTGGGGCAACTAAGCCCGTGCGCCACAGCTACTGAGCTCACGCACTTCAACGAGAGAGCCAGCGTGCTGCAAACTACAGAGCTCACGCATCACAACTAGAAAGAGAAAACCCTTATGCCACAACTAAAGAGAAACCAGAGCGCCACAACGAAGAGCCCACGCACCGCAACGATAAATATCCCACATACCTCAATGAAGATCCCGCGTGCCACAACTAAGACTCGATGCAGCAAAAAAAAAAAAAAAATATGGCATATGCTTAATAAGGTTGGAATGCTGGGACTTCCCTGATAAGATGTAGAGAAAAGCATTCAAGACTTAAGGAGAAAGGAATGAAGTGACTTTATCACATGAGATCCACACACTTACCCCCAATACATCAACCCGAGAGCCCAGAGGACAATTCATTTAGACAATGAAAAATAAATTTCTGATGGTAGCACTTGCATCTCTGAAAAACTCCATGGTGGCTGTTTTCTGTAAGCCAGATGTAGTGGTGAAAGATGTCTCTGTAACTTGGGCTCCCTGTTTTCACTGGGAGGGATGGCATTCCCTTAAAATAGAGGCCAAATAACAGAACATAGCCACCAGAGACAAGACCATATTTATTATAAAAAGCAACAGAGGCATAGTGGCAATCATTCTTTTGAAACCTAGGGATTTTTAGTGGGACTAATTGACCATGGTACACCTAGGAATGAAAATGATGACAGCCTACTAAAATGTTGCTTGATCTATATAAAAAGCCTAGTGGCCAAAAACCTGACTTGAGTGACCTCTCAACAAATTTCTAGACCTAAGGCAGTTCCAGATGAGGAGTCCCTTGATTGAAGGGGGACAAAATCACCCACACTGTGGCTTTCAGTTAGAATCTTTCTCCAGCTGCTCCAGTGCTTGCTTAATGGGCCTATGTACAAAGTGGCCATAATGGCAGAGATGGGGACTATGTGTGGGTGCCCTAACCAGGGATTTTCTGACTATCAGCGCTGCTGAATGCCTAACTTGCCAACTAAACTAAGCCCCTGATATGGCACCACTCTCCAAGGGGCAGCCCCCAGGGGCAAGTTGATTACATTGTACCCCTTCTGTCATGCAGGGGAGAAAAAATTTTCCTCACTGGAGGAGACATGTATTCTGAGTACATATTTTCTTTCCTGCCCAAGAACCTTCTGCCAGAAACATCTGTGATTACAAAATATGGTGTACTGTACACAACATGGCTGCTGATCAAGAGAGTCATTTCAAAAGAAGTGCAGCAATGGGTTCATGCCCATGGGATTACACCACATACTTCACCCCCCAGAAGCAGCTGGCCTAACAGAAAGATGCAATAACTTACTGCAGTTATGGTACCAGTTGAGAAATTACACCCTGAGAGGACAGAGTTTCTTCCTCAAACGATGTAGATTACATTTTGAATCACAAACAAATATATAGTCCTGCGTTTCCCATAGCCAGACTACATGGGGCTGGGAATTAGAGGTGGAAATAGAATGGCTCTTCTCACTCTTAAATCTCATAGTCTGCCCACAGATTTTTTTTTTGTTTTTGCTTCCAATCCCTGTGACTTTGAGCTCTGCTGGTTTGAAGTCTTGATTCCCAAGAAACAAACGCTTCTACTAGGACATGCACAAATGTTGCATTGGTTTGGAAGATGAGACTGCCACCTGGCCATTTTGGGTTCCTCATGCTACTGAACCAACAGGCAAAGAAAAGAGTTACTCTGCTGGCTGGGTTGACTGATACTGATTACCGAAGGAAAATTGGGTTGCTGCCACCCAATGGGGCCAGGGAGGACTATATCTGAAATGCAGCGTGCTTTTTAGTATTTTCATGTCCAGTAGTAAAAGTTAATAGAAGATGACCATTTTCCCACCCCACTGCCAAAGCCATAACCAGTGATGATTCAAACCCTTTACGCAAGATAGATTACCCCATTATATTAAAAAAAAAAACCCTGAACCATCTTAGGTACTGGATGAAGACAAAGGAAATATGAAATAGAATATGGAAGAAGGAAGTTATAATTATCAATTATGGCCTGATGACCAGTTATGTACTTGCTTATTATGTGAATGTGTGTGTATATATAATTGTATACATTAACCATTTTATTCTTCTCTCTCCTTCTTCTCTTTATTATTTGGAAGGATAAATTTATTCATATAAATTTGGTTTTTAAGAAGCATATATTCAGATGGGATTGTGACTGAATTTGAGAAATAATGGATGTTGCTCAGAGATGGGTGCAATGACAGTTGGGACTTTACAAATCTGATTTTGGGGAGAAGACAACACTGTCTTGGTTTATATGCAGAAAAGTTGCATTTTGAGGAGGAAACAAAGAGTTTTTTTATGATTATATCAAAGTTCAAATTTTTGTAGAGTAGTGTTATGGATGCTGAATAGACAAAGGTGGACTGTATCAGTTATTAAGTCATTGTGTCTCAACTCCAAACCTTTTTTTTTTTTTTTGAATGTGAAAATAACTTTATTTTGCTTGGGGGGAGTGGGCAGGTGTCCAGTCTGAGAGCTTCTGGAATTGTTTCTTGGTGCCAGTGGCCTTGGTAACCTTGAGCACAAGGATGCTAGAGCTAGGACTCTGAAAATCACAATTTTGCTTTTCCAGTTGGCTCTGCTGATAGGAACACTAGATGGAGACTGCAAGGCTGAAGGAGGAACAAGGGGTTTGCTCCTTGCTGTGTATTTCTTGAGGGTTTCCTGTCTGATTGTGTTTCCTGTGAGTATTACCCCAGAAAACTTCATCATAGCATAAGCATTTTCTTCTTGTAGCAGCAGCTGAATCCAGTTTATAGTTTTTCTAAAATTTGCAGTATAGCCTCATTTGGTCTCCCTTGGGGATACTAGCACTAGCCAGCCAGTGCCCCTTCTGCAGAGAGCTGGGTCCCAGTCCCCTGGGTCCCCTCTTCTGAACTCAGTTGTTTAACACTGGCTGAGCAATACCTCCTACTAAGAGGTCTGAGTTTCAGTTCCTCAGGGCCTCTCTACTAAGTTTTAATAATTTCAACCTTTTCCCTGTGCATCCTCAGATCTTAACCATTGCAATTTCTATGATATTTCACAATTACCTTTTAACCCTTTCTGTTACTGTGATGGTTAGTCTTATGTGTCAACTTGACTAGTCTATAGTATCCAGTTATTTCATGAAATACTAATCTAGGTGTTGTTCCGGAGATATGTTGTAGATTTGGTGAACATCTATAATCAATTGACTTTAAGTAGAAATTACTCACCATAATGTGGGTGGTCCTCATCCAATCAGTTGAAAGACCTTGAGAGCAAAAACTGAGGTTTCCTGGAGGAAGAAAAAATTCTGTTTTAAGACTGCAACATTAGCTCTTGCCTGAGAATTATCAGCCTGCCAACCTGCCCTACAGATTTCAGACTTGCTAGCCCCTATAATTGTGTAAGTCAATTCCTTGAAATAAATCTATTTACATTGTAAATCAATTATATTTCAATAAAATAAATAAAACTAATAAAATCTATTTATATATTAAAAGATTTTGGGTCTATTTCTATGGAGACTCCTGATTGATATAGTTACCTATTTTGTATCTTTAACTTTATATCTATTAACTTTGTATCTATTAATCATGATTAGCAACATGATTCCGGGGATTGGAATCAACAAAATGCAAGCAGCATAATCTTATGTAAAACATAGTCTTAGCAAAAAAAATGACATCAAGGCAAATCATAAACATGTCTTAGAAGCATTCAGATAAAAAAGACACATTGAGTACAGAAGAACAAAGATAAGGTTGATAGCAGATTTCTCATTGGAAACAATGCAAATGAAAAGACAGTGAAGCATTATCTTTAAAGTACTGAAAAAATCTGTCAATCTACAGTTCTACAACTAGTGAAAGTATCGTTTTAAAATGAAGGTAATGGGACTTCCCTTGTGGCGCAGTGGTTAAGAATCTACTTACAAATGCAGGGGACATGGGTTCGATCCTTGGTCCAGGAAGGTCCCACATGCTACAGAGCAACTAAGCCCGTGCGCCACAACTACTGAGCCTGTGCTCTAGAGCCCACAAGCCACAACTACTGAGCCCACGTGCCTCAACTACTGAAGCCCACGTGCTTAGAGCCTGTGCTCCACAACAAGAGAAGCCACTGCAGTGAGAAGCCCGCGCACTGCAACGAAGAGTAGCCTCCGCTTGCCGTGACTAGAAAAAGCCTGCACGCAGCAACAAAGGCCCAACACAGCCAAAAATAAATAAATAAATAAATTTAAAATAAAATGAAGGTAAAATAAAGACTTCTCTAGGTATACAAAAGTTGAAAAAATTCATTGCCAGGAGGACCACACTACAAGAAATGTTAAAGAAAATCGTTTGGCAGAAGAAAAATGATACTAGATGGGAATCTGAATGTACACAAAGGATTAAAGAGTATTGGAAATGGTACTACATGAATAAATTATCAGATTTTTTTCTTTTAAAAATATCTTTAAATAATAATTGACTGTTTAAAAAATAGAAATAATGTATTTTGGAGTTTATAAAATAAGTATGGGTAAAATATGACAAAAATAGCATAAAGGCTGGGAGGGGAGAAATGGATGTACACTATTGTAAGGTTTTATACTTAACTTGAAGTAGTATAATATGATTTGGAGGTAGACTGTGATGAGTTAAAGATGTCTACTGAACCCTAAGGCAACCACTAAAATAACAAAACAAGGAGTTATACGTAATAAGCCAACAAAGAAGATAAAATGGAATCATTATCATCATCGTCATCATCATCATCATCATCATCACAAACTCAATGAATTCAAAAAAAGTCAGAAAAAAGGTGGGAGGGAAGCTTTAAAAAACAGATGGCACAAATAGAAAACAAACAACCAGAGGGTAGACTTAAACCTAACCATATCAATAATCACATTAAATGGCTTAAATAACTTAATTAAAAGCAGAACTCATCAGATTGGATTAAAAAATAAGACTGAAATATGTGCTGCTGTCTATAAGAAAAACACTTTAAAGGCAAAAAATAAGTTAAAAGTAGAAGAGTACAGAAAATGCCAAAAGATATACCATGCTAACACTAGTCAAAAGTAAACTGGAGAGTACACACACATACATGTTTTCTGATCACAATGGAATTAAATTAGAACTCAATAGGAGAAAAATATTTGGAAAATCCCCAAATATTTGGAAACTAAATAATACACTTCTAAATTTGTGGAATGCTACTAAAGGAATACTTAGGGGGAATTTATAGCACCAAATGCCTGTATTAGAAAATAATTTCCTCTATCTGCTAAAGGGCAACTATGGAAAACCTATAGCTAACATCATACTTAATGGAGAAAGACTGAATACTCTCTCCCTAATATCAGGAGCAATACAAGGATATTCACTCTCACCACTTGTATTTAACACTGTATTTGAGATCCTAGCTCCACTGCGATAAGGCAAAATAAATAAATACATATGTAAACAAACAAACAAATGAAAGGCATCCAGATTTAAAAGGAAGGAATAAAACTGTCTTTATTCATAGTCTTCATAGAAAATTTTATAGAGTCTACAAAAAGCCTACTGGAAATAGTAGGTGAGTCAAACAAGGTTGCAAAATACCAAATTAATATACAAAAAATTGATTGTGTTTCTAAATTCAAATTTCAATTACATTTCTATATATAGAAATGAACAATCAGAAATCAAAATTGAAAACTACTACTTACAATAGCATAAAAATGTGGAATACCTAAGTTTAAGTTTGATAAAAGATATGAAAAATTGTTCAGTGAAAAGTACAAAACATTGTTCAGAGAAATTAAAGAAGACCTAAATAAATGGAAAGATGTACTTTATTCATGTGTCAGAAGACTCAATGTTGTTAATATAGCAATTCTCTCCAAATTGATCTATAGATTCAATAAATACTGATAAAAATTCCAACAGGCTTTTTGTTGAAATTGACAAGCTTATTCTGAAATTCACGCAGAAATTCAAAGGACTGAGAATAGCCAAAGCAACTTTGAAAAAGAAGAATACATTCACAGGGCTAACACTTCCTGATTTCAAGGCATATTTACAAAGCTATAGTAATCACGACAGTGTATAAAGATAAATAGATCAGTGAAAGAGAATAGACCTGCACACATCTGGATAACTGATTTTTGACAAAGATGTAAAGGTATTCAGTGAAGAAGGGATAGTCTTTCTGCAAATGGTGCTGTAACAACTGGATATCCATATCTTTAAAAAGTGAAACTTGATCCTTGCCACACACCATATACAAAAATGGATCATAGGTTTAAATGTACAACTTAAAATTATAAGACTTCTAGAAGAAAACATGAGAAAAAATCTTTGTGACCTTGGCTTAGGGAAAGATTCCATAGATATCACACCAAATGCACAATCCATAAAAGAGCAAGTTGATAAATTGGACTTGTTGACCTGAAACAAATAGACCATCAGATATTTCTCCAACGAAGATGGTTTTAATTGGGATCAGCAGAGAATTGCAATTCTAGGTCTGCAACAACGGAGAGCCACACGCAAGTCCCTACATGGGAAGGGAAGGAGACCACTTTCATAGGGAGGAAAAGGAAGTTGGGAGGGTTGTAGTAAACAAAGATTCCATGGCTTTTCATTGGCTGAGTCCTCGCCTGGAAAGAAGAGTCTTCTTTCTTCCTGTTGGGCTCTGTTATCATCACAGGGCGTGGGAGCTCCCCCTTCTGGACTCCCAACTCTATTTAATTGAGGTTTCTGTTTTATTAATCTTTTACAGACTTCACCAATATAAAAAATTTCTGCTCTTCAGAAGTCACTGTTAAAATAATGTAAAGACAAGCCACAGAATGGGAAAAAATATTTTCAAAGTATGTACCTGATAAAAGACTTGTATTCAGAAAATATAAAGTACTCTCTAAACTTTGTAATAAGAAACAAACAATTCAATTTAAAAAATGGGCAAAATATTTGAACAAACACTTCACCACAAATGTTATACTGGATGGCAAATAAACAATGGAAAGATGTTCAACATCATGAGTCATCCAGGAAATGCAAATTAAAATGTGACAATAACAAAAAAGAAGCCGACTCATAGATATAGAGAACGAACTAGTGGTTACCAGAAGGGAGAGGGAAGGGGGAAGGGCAATACAGAGGTAGGGGAGTAAGAGGTGCAAACTCTTAGGTATAAAATAAGCTACAAAGATATATTGTACAATGCAGGAATATAGCCAATATTTTGTAATAACTATAAATGGAGTATAACCTTTAAAAATTGTGAATCACTATATTGCATACCTATAACTTATATAATATTGTACATCAACTATACTTCAATTAAAAAAACTGACATCTTCAACCACACACACACACACACACACACACACACAACCCCACAATGAAGTATTACTACACTGGAATTTATTAGAATGGCTAAAATGTTAAAAGACTGGCCTACTGAGTTTTGGTGAGGATTCTCATTGGTGGGAATGCAAAATGGTACAGCCACTTTGGAAAACAGTTTGGCAGTTTCTTAAATAACTAAACAGACATCTACCACATGATCCAACCTTTTCACTATACAGCATCTACTCAAGAGAAAAGAAAGCACGTGTCAATACAAAATCTTCTACATAAATAGCAGCTTTATTTGCAATAGCTTGAAACTGGAAACAGCCCAATGTCCATTAGAAGGTGAATGGATAAAGAAATTGTGGGGACTTCCCTGGTGGCACAGTGGTTAAGAATCTGCTTGCCAATGCAGGGGACACGGGTTTGATCCTTGGTCCGGGAAGGTCCCACATGCCGCAGAGCAACTAAGCCCATGCACCATAACTACTGAGCCTGTGCTCTAGAGCCTGCGAGCCACAACTACTGAGCCCGTGTGTCACAGCTACTGAAGCCCGTGCACCTAGAACCCGTGCTGCGCAACAAGAGAAGCCACCGCAATGAGAAGCCTAGCCACAACAACGAGGAGTGGGCCCTGCTCGTCGCAACTAGAGAAAGCCCGCGTGCAGCGACGAAGACCCAATGCAGCCAAAAATAAATAAATAAATAAATCTATTAAAAAAAAAAAAAGAAATTGTGGCATCCATGGCTCAGTAGAAAAGAGAAATGAACTACTCATACATGTAACACCATGGATGAATCTCAGGGATGCATTACAGTGAGTTAAAGAGGCCAGACAAAAAAGACTATATCTTATATGATGCTATTTATATAATACACTAGAAAAACCAAACTAATCTATGCTGTCAGAAAACAGACCAGTGGTTGTCTTGTCAGGAGTAGGAGTGGGGACATGAGTAAGAGGAGCAGGAGAGAAGGATTACAATGTAGCAGGAGAAAACTTTTGGAGGTGCTGGATAAGTTCATAATCTTGATTGAAATGATGGTTTTATGAGTGTAGACATACATCAAAGCTTATCAAATTGTACACATTAGTCATAATAAAAAGATCAAGCAATTCAGAAGTTCACAAAGATAATAAGTGAAGATTTTCTCTTCCCTCCAGATTTGGCTTGGGTTTAGAGTTTAGCATGTCTTAACATCATCGAGACCTGGGCTGTCCAATTTGGTAACCACTAGTCACAAGTGGACATTCAAATTTAAATTAATTACAATTAAAAATTCATTTCCTCAGTGGCAACAGCCACATTTAAGGGCTAATTAGCCATATGTGGCCAGTGGCCACCGTATTGGTCAGTGCAGATTATAGAACATTCTGCCATCAGAGAAGGTTCTCTTTCCTAGACTCTGTAGGGATTTGGGGGTTGCCATAGTCTTATAAACAACTTTGCAAACAACTTAGATCTTTGCTGGTTGTTTATTGAGCAATTAATTTGTACCAGAAACTACCCTTTAAATGAATTATCTTTAATTCTTACAAGGAAAGACTAAGGCTCAGAGAGGTTTAAATAGTTTCCCGAGGCTCACAGTTACTAAGTGTTATAGCTAAAATGTAAATCTATATCTATCTAAGCCCAAAGCCTGAACTCTTAGGTGATTCTCATATATCCTATGGTTAGGCCACACCTTTTAAATTCTATACTTGTGAAAGTTTCTTTTTAGATTCAAACATGGAGCCATATATTGTCCCTCCAGGTAGGCAAAATATCTTAGGATCCTCATTCTGTCACTTCATATGCCCACTAGCCTTCCAAGTTTCATGTCTTTAGCAACTTTGATAAGCATGGTCTCCTAAACTGTATTCAACCAAGTGATTGATAAAAATCATTGACAGGATAAGGGAAAGGGTGGAGGTCCATGGCCAGCTATTAGAATACCCCATTTAGGTTGATATCACTTTATCAGTCTGTACCCTTTGAGCTACTAGCATCCTACCCCATTCTTGTCCATATATCCAGATTCTGGGGATGTGCTCTGTACTTGGAGCCTAAAGGCCCTTTAGCACCATCTAAAATTATATACTAATGTTTACTGGCTGATATAATTGCTTCCAGATATTAGCAAACAATGTATGCTTCTAACCAAACATGGGGCCTGGGAGGATCAAGATACCAATACCTAGTGATGATGCTTCTCATTTTCCACTTAGCCCTCCTTTTCCTCCTTGGGTGTCCCCACCTTTAAAGTGATTGTTTTGATCATCTGTTGCCCAAAACAAACCATCTCAAAACAGTGACTTTAAACAATAACAATCATTTATTTGCTCATGAATATGAAATTTGGGCATGCTTGGTGAGAATAGCCTTTATTCTACGTGGCATCAGCTGGAATGACTTGAACGACAGGGGGAGACTGGTGCAATGAGGTTCCTCTGACACAAGCTCATTAAGTATAAACTGTGAGGATCTAGTGATCTTGCCTCATGCTTTCCTGCGACCCTCCTTCCCACCCTGCTTTCAAACTCTGCCCATGTTGACCAACATGTATTTCCCAGTACTTGCCATCCTCAGCCATCTCTAGGCCTCCATCTAGCATTCCTTTCTTTCCCTTTCCTTGACTAACTGCTATGCATCCTTGAAGACTCAGCTAAGGGGTCACCTTCACCTGAAAGCCTTCTCTGATATCTTTTACCCCATACACTTCGATTTGCATTAAGTACCTCTCCACTGTGTTCCCACAGCACATATGTTCCCCTTTCAAGGCACTTATCCTTCTGTGATTGATTGTCCTTTTATTTGCCTGTCTGTCCCACTAGACCCTTAGCTCTTTACAGGAAGGAACTGCCATGTTTTTATATTGCCAGTGTGTGATGATAAAATAAATTTTCATATGTTGAGGTATGGGGAAGTCATTCTGACTTGTACTTGAGTTAACTTGAACTTTATCCTAACTAGAACAGCCTGTTTGTGGTCTATCAAACATACCTTGTACATCTGCTTTAATTATTCAAGAAGAGGACATATTGAGCAGAAGTAAAGAATGTCCACGCTAAAAATAAAGATTAACACAGGGGCCTGCTCGATTTCAAGGCTATGAGACAAGGAATGTGGTGGTCTCTAGAAGGTGGCAAGGAAACAGATTCTGCCCTAGAGCATCCAGAAAGAACGCAGCCTTGCTGACACCTTGGTTTTAGCCCAGTGAGACTGAGGGTAGACTTCTGACCTCTAGAACTGTGAGGGAAATATACTTGAGAAACTGGGGATTTGCCACATGCCCAGATTTATTCAGTTTTTGCACAACAGCGTGAGAATCAAGAAGGACCCTGGGCTTGTGGTAACCAACATGCATTTTGGGACCATACCCGTGAGGCTGTTCAAGCACAAGGCGGACTCCCGCAGCCACCGGCAAGGCATCATCTTCTTCCATGGAGGCACCATATTAGGGAACCTGGAGAAAAAGCCACATTCACAGAAAGATAGACAAGATGAAAAGGCAGAGGGCTATGTACCAGATGAAGAAACAATATAAAAACCCAGAAAAACAACTAAATGAAGTGGAGATGATAGGCAACCTTCCAGAAAAAGAATTCAGAATAATGATAGTGAAGATGATCCAGGACCTCGGAAAAAGAATGGAGGCAAAGATCAAGAAGATGCAAGAAATGTTTAACAAAGACCTAGAAGAAGTAAAGAACAAACAAACAGAGATGAACAATACAATAACTGAAATGAAAAATACACTAGAAGGAATCAATAGCAAAATAACTGAGGCAGAAGAACAGATAAGTGACCTGGAAGACAGAATGGTGGAATTCACTGCTGTGGAACAGAATAAAGAAAAAAGAATGAAAAGAAATGAAGACAGCCTAAGCAACCTCTGGGACAACATTAAACACAACAACATTCGCATTATAGGGGTCCCAGAAGGAGAAGAGAGAGAGAAAGGATCTGAGAAAATATTTGAAAAGATTATAGTTGAAAACTTCCCTAACACGGAAAAGGAAATAGCCACTGAAGTCCAGGAAACGCAGAGAGTTCTATACAGGATAAAACCAAGGAGAAACATGCTGAGACACATAGTAATCAAATTGGCAAAAATTAAAGACAAAGAAAAATTAATGAAAGCAGCAAGGGCAAAACAACAAATAACAGACAAGGGAACTCCCATAAGGTTAACAGCTGATTTCTCAGCAGAAACTCTCTAAGCCAGAAGGGAGTGACATGACATATTTAAAGTGATGAAAGGGAAGAATCTACAATCAAGATTACTCTCCCCAGCAAGGATTGCATTCAGATCCGATAGAGAAATCAAAAGCTTTACAGACAAACAAAAGTTAAGAGAATTCAGCACCACCAAACCAGCTCTACAACAAATGCTAAAGGAACTTCTGTACGCGGGAAACACAAGAAAAGAAAAGGACCTACAGAAACAAACCCAAAACAATTAAGAAAAATGGGAATAGGAACATACATATCAATAATTACCTTAAACATGAATGGATTCAATGCTCCAACCAAAAGACACAGGCTCGCTGAATGGATACAAAAACAAGACCCATCTATATGCTGTCTACAAGAGACCCACTTCAGACCTAGGGACACATACAGACTGAAAGTTAGGGGATGGAAAAAGATATTTCATGCAAATGGAAATCAAAAGTAAGCTGGAGTAGCAATACTCATATCAGATAAAATAGATTTTAAAACAAAGAATGTTACAAGAGACAAGGAAGGACACTACATAATGATCCAGGGATCAATCCAAGAAGAGGATAGAACAATTATAAATATATATGCACCCAACATAGGAGCACCTCAATACATAAGGCAACTACTAACAGCTATAAAAGAGGAAATCAACAGTAACACAATAATAGTGGGGGACTTTAACACCTCACTTACACCAATGGACAGATCATCCAAACAGAAAATTAATAAGGAAACACAAGCTTTAAAGGACACAATAGACCAGATAGATTTAATTGATATTTATAGGACATTCCACCCCAAAACAACAGATTACACTTTCTTCTCAACTGCGCATGGAACATTCTCCAGGATAGATCACATCTTGGGTCACAAATCAAACCTCAGTAAATTTAAGAAAATTGAAATCATATCAAGCACCTTTTCTGACCACAACGCTATGAGATTAGAAATCAATTAGAGGGAAAAAAAACGCAAAAAACACAGACACATGGAGGCTGAACAATAATTTACTAAATAACCAAGAGATTACTGAAGAAATGAAAGAGGAAATCAAAAAATACCTAGAGACAAATGACAATGAAAACACGATGATCCAAAACCTACGGGATGCAGAAAAGCAGTTCTAAGAGGGAAGTTTATAGCAATACAAGCCTACCTCAAGAAACAGGAAACATCTCAAATAAACAATTAAACCTTACACATAAAGGAACTAGAGAAAGAAGAATAAACAAAACCCAAAGTTAGCAGAAGGAAAGAAATCGTCAAGATCAGAGCAGAAATGAATGAAATAGGAAAAAAGAAAACAATAGCAAAGATCAATAAAACTAAAAGCTGGTTCTTTGAGAAGATAAACAAAATTGATAAACCATTAGCCAGGCTCATCAAGAAAAAGAGGGAGAGGACTCAAATCAATAAAATTAGAAATGAAAAAGGAGACGTTACAACAGACACCGCAGAAATACAAAGCATCCTAAGAGACTACTACAAGCAACTCTATGCCAATAAAATGGACAACCTGGAAGAAACGGACAAATTCTTAGAAAGGTATAACCTTCCAAGACTGAACCAGGAAGAAACAGAAAATATGAACAGACCAATCACAAGGAATGAAATTGAAACTGTGATTAAAAATCTTCCAACAAACAAAAGTCCAGGACCAAACAGCTTCACAGGTGAATTCTATCAAACATTTAGAGAAGAGCTAACACCCATCCTTCTCAAACTCTTCCAAAAAATTGCAGAGGAAGGAACACTCCCAAACTCATTCCATGAGGCCACCATCACCCTGATACCAAAACCAGACAAAGATACTACAAAAAAAGAAAATTACAGACCAATATCACTGATGAATATAGATGCAAAATTCCTCAACAAAATACTAGCAAACAGAATCCAACAACACATTAAAAGGATCATACAGCATGATCAAGTGGGATTTATCCCAGGGATGCAAGGATTCTTCAATATATGCAAATCAATCAATGTAATACACCATATTAACAAACTGAAGAAGAAAAACCATATGATCATTGCAATAGATGCAGAAAAAGCTTTTGACAAAATTCAACACCCATTTATGATAAGAACTCTCCAGAAAGTGGGCATAGAGGGAACCTACCTCAACATAATAAAGGCCATATATGACAAACCCACAGCCAACATCATTCTCAATGGTGAAAAACTGAAAGCATTTCCTCTAAGATCAGGAACAATACAAGGATGTCCAGGCTCACCACTATTGTTCAACATAGTTTTGGAAGTCCTAGCCATGACAATCAGAGAAGAAAAAGAAATAAAAGGAATACAAATCAGAAAAGAAGAAGTAAAACTGTCACTGTTTGCAGATGACATGATACTCTACATAGAGAATTCTAAAGATGCCACCAGATAACTACTAGAGCTAATCAATGAATTTGGTAAAGTTGCAGGATACAAAATTAATGCACAGAAATCTCTTGCATTCCTATATACTGATGATGAAAAATCTGAAAGAGAAACTAAGGAAACACTCCCATTTACCACTGCAACAAAAAGAATAAAATACCTAGGAATAAACCTACCTAGGGAGACAAAAGACCTGTATGCAGAAAACTATAAGACGCTGATGAAAGAAATTAAAGATGATACCAACAGATGGAGAGACATACCATGTTCTTGGATTAGAAGAATCAATATTGTGAAAATGACTATACTACCCAAAGCAATCTACAGATTCAATGCAATACTTATCAAATTACCAATGGCATTTTTTACAGAACTAGAACAAAAAAATCTTAAAATTTGTAGGGAGACACAAAAGACCCCGAATAGCCAAAGCAGTCTTGAGGGGAAAAATCGGAGCTGGAGGAATCAGACTCCCTGACTTCAGACTATACTACAAAGCTACAGTAATCAAGACAATATGGTACTGGCACAAAAACAGAAATATAGATCAATGGAAGAGGATAGAAAGTCCAGAAATAAACCCCCACACCTATGGTCAACTAATCTTTGACAAAGGAGGCAAGGATATACAAAGGAGAAAAGACAGTCTCTTCAATAAGTGGTGCTGGAAAAACTGGACAGCTACATGTAAAAGAATTAAATTAGAACACTCCCTAATGCCATACACAAAAGTAAACTCAAAATGGATTAGAGACCTAAATGTAAGACCAGACACTATAAAACTCTTATAGGAAAACATAGGAAGAACACTCTTTGACATAAATCACAGCAAGGTCTTTTTTGATCCACCTCCTAGAGTAACGGAAATAAAAACAAAAATAAACAATGGGACCTAGTGAAACTAAAAAGCTTTTGCAAAGCAAAGGAAATCATAAACAAGATGAAAAGAAAACCCTCAGAATGGGAGAAAATATTTGCAAACGAATTAACAGACAAAGGATTAATCTCCAAAATATATAAACAGCTCATGCAGCTCAATATTAAAAAAACAAACACCCCAATCCAAAAATGGGCAGAAGACCTAAATAGACATTTCTCCAAAGAAGACATACAGATGGCCAAGAGGCACATGAAAAGTTGCTCAACATCACTATTTATTAGAGAAATGCAAATCAAAACTACAATGAGGTATCACCTCACACCAGTTAGAATGGGCATCATCAGAAAATCTACAAACAACAAATGCTGGAGAGGGTGAGGAGAAAAGGGAACCCTCTTGCACTGTTGGTGGGAATGTAAACTGATACAGCCACTATGGAGAACAGTATGGAGGTTCCTTAAAAAACTAAAAATAGAATTACCATATGACCCAGCAATCCCAGTACTGGGCATATACCCAGAGAAAACAATAATTCAAAAAGACACATGCACCCCAATGTTCATTGCAGCATTATTTATAATAGCCAGGTCATGGAAGCAACCGAAATGCCCATTGACAGACAAATGGATAAAGGAGATGTGGTACATATACACAATGGAATATTACTCAGCCATAAAAAGGAATGAAACTGGGTCATTTGTAGAGACGTGGATGAATCTAGAGACTGTCATACAGAGTGAAGTAAGTCAGAAAGAGAAAAACAAATATTGTATATTAACACATATATGTGGAAACTAGAAAAATGGTACAGGTGAACTAGTTTTCAGGGCAGAAATAGAGACACAGATGTAGAGAACAAATGTATGGACACCAATGGGGGAAAGTGGCAGGGGTGGTGGTGGTGGTGTGATGAATTGGGATATTGGGATTGACATATATACACTAATATGTATAAAATGGATAACTAATAAGAACCTGCTGTATAAAAAATAAATAAAATAAAATTCAGAAATTAAAAAAAAAAAGAATTAATGCTACATAGGAAATTATTAGGTCAACTAAAAAAATTGGCATATGGTTGTTTACTTGGATAAAAATATTGTATCAATATTAAATTTCCTTAAGTTGAAAACTCTACTGTGTAAATGTAAGAGAATATTATTATTTAGAGGAAATGCTCACTGAAATATTTGGGGGTGAAGGGCTTTATGCAAGTAACTTACTCTTGAATCGTTCAGAAAAATGTTATGTGTATATATTATTTGTGTGTGTGTGTGTGAATACATGTCGATCTAGATGTATATGGAAGAGAAACAGCAAACAATAAAGCAAATAGAGTTAAATAAATAAATAAATAAATAAATAAATAAATAAAATAATAAAGACTAAATGCCTCCCTTCCTGGGATGCCAATGCTGGTACTCCTTTAACAGAAAGACTCCCTTCCCAGGTGCCAAGGCCATACTGACTTGCTGTGTATGTGCCGATCTGTTTTTTTGATACCTTGAAGGAATGTATCCATGACTTGTTTGGTGTTCTTTGTTCTGACAAGATATAAAACTGCTAAAAACCAGGCTTCTCCAGAGCAGTTCCTCAGAGTTATCTGAGAGGCTGTCTTCCAGGCCATAGTACTCAGTTTGCCTCAAATAAAACTCTTTTCTATTCCTATTATAGATTGTTTCTTGATATTTTTGTCAACAGTGGGCTATAGTAGATATTTCCCAGCTCAGTATGTTGAATCAATGAATGATATGATGAGAAAGCAGATTTTGTAAGTTAAAATGATGCTGTCAGAATACCAGATTAGCAACAGGACCCAGCACCTGTAAAGGGCCTCAGTGAAACAGGTTCTCCTGGACCCAAGATTAAATGAGTTCAAGTATATAAAGCCTTTTAGAGCAGTTGCCTCACACTTGGTGTTTGCTGCTGCTATTACTACGGCTACTGCAACAACCATGATGACCTCTTCAGCTTTCAGAGGGAGAGCTGTCCTTGTCAGAAGTTCTTTTTGCTCTCACATCAGTCTTTTCCTGTGAACAGGACCTTGGATGACACCACTGGCCCCCTCCCAGCTGCTCCTCCTCCCCCCAGGCTCTGGGAGTTCCCGGAGGCTAGAATTCCCGAAAGAGGAGTCCTGTGGAAGAGGAAGTATGTTCAGGGCTAACAGAGTCTGGGTGTGTCTTCCTTTGGCAAGAGCTTAGTCCCTGCTTCTGCGCTGTCACTTCTCCCCTATTGACTTCTGTTACAACAGGTGGATACAGGTATTGCCACTTGCCAGGCGTTTCTGAGCTCCCCCAGGCCTGGCAGAGATAAGGAGAGGCAGGAAGGAGGAAGTGAGTGATGGGCTCCTCTGGTATTTGCCACCTTGGGATCCTCATCCACCTCCCCTTTGCCCTGGGAACCTGGGGTCCTTTGGGGGAAGCTAGCAGGAAAGTGCACGCATGGGAATGAAAGCTAATTGCACTTGGGGAGAAGGCTTGGTTTGCACCTTAATTTGGGGGAGGTGCCCAGGCTCTTCAAGTTCCCTCAGGCCTTGCTCTTGCCCTGCCTTTCTGGGGTGGCTGGAAGCTGAAAAGTCCCAGATTTTTCCTCATCATGTCTCTTCCCTACCCTGCCTGGAATTTGGGGGAACTTGAGCATGGCAGTTTTAGCCAGAACTGTGATTAATAATTGGTGCTGGGAAAACTGGGGTTCTGGGTAAACTTGAAAATTTTGGGGGGAGGGGAGAAGGGAAATTTCCAAGATTCCCCTGAAAGGAGGAGACAGGGCAGGGTCCCTGGGAAGAGGCTTGAGAGCAGTGGGGCACTGAGGAGGACTCATGGGGAACACTCAGGACAGAAGGGCTGAAAAGCAAGACATGTAAGGATGGCAGATGTGAGGCCCTTGAAGAGCCACAGCTTGGGGTGAAGATAGGGCAGGACTCCTGAGGGAGAACACTGGAGTCTCGTGGATGATCTGGAGGAAAGGATGGATTTCCTCCATCAATTTTTTCTGGTGCTCCTCCACCATGTTTCCAATTAAATCTCACTTCCGTCAGGAGGCATTCCTTGACCTGTGGACCAGGTTAGGCCCCCGTACGGCTTCCCACAGGGCAGTACTGTTATAACCCTTGCCCCACCCCAGAGTCAGATTCTGTGGTGCAGACCCCATGTCCTCCCTTACTAGCTCTATGGCCTTGTCCAAGCATTCAAGCTCTTTTTACCTAAATTTTCTCAATCTGTGATGTGGCTGAATATGGGGCCTTTTCACAGGGTTGTAAGATGAAATGAAATAACACATTGGAAGAGTTTAGCACAGAGGCCAGCTCTTGAATGGTAAGGGTGATGTAGTGACCATGGCTGGTTGATGGCCTGTCTTCCCTACTCCTCCGAGGCCCGTGGGGGCAGAACTGTTTGTGTTGTCCACCATCGTATCCCCAGAACCGAGCACAGTGCCTGGCAAATTGTAAGAGCCCAATGAGCATTTGGTGAGTGAATGTATCAGTGACTAAGATGAACTGGAGTTAGAGTCCTTGTGGGGGTTAGGGCCTAGGGTTACCTAGGCTGTGTGTACCCCCCGAGCATTGTTCTCTAGTGAGCCCAATTGAAAGAAGGCACCAAGGTTATTCTTGGATAGAATGACTACGAGTGACCATTTTCCTTTTCTTCTATTTCTCTGTGGTCTCTACAATTTTTCTGTACCAAAACAAGGATGACTTTTCCAATGGTTAAAAAAGAGAAAATTCTATTAAGCAAACACTCTGCATTGTCTGGAACGGAGAGGTGAGAGCAGGATAAGAATGGGAAGGTGATGCAGGGATGGCTTGTGTTTCTGTTCTCCTTCCCATCGGCCTTCTCAGCCCTCCAAGGCCCCTTGGGGAGGGCGGGGTCTTACAGCTTGATTCCTGCCCAGGGAATTCTCAAAGCACAAAGCCACGGGGATGAGGTTCCTGCTTTTCTTTTCTTGAGAAGGATACGACTGAAGCAAGTTTGAGCTCTAATAGGATTTCCATGTTTTCAGAGGGAAAGAACATTCTCAGTCCTGAAGTCTTGTGGTGCCAAGAAGTGATCATGAGTGTGTGTGGTGAGGGGTGAAACGTCTTCCCGGGGCTCACCCTGGCACTGCCTCTTAATATCAACGGAGTATTTGTCTCCAGAGGCCTGGGGCCCCCAGGTTGGGGAAAGGGCTAGCAGCTGCTCCATGGAGGAGGGGAGGAAAGTGGTCTTGAAGAAAGAGGCCTGGACTAAGAGCCAAGGTGCTTAGGTTGGATTTCCAACTCTACCTGGTTGCGTGATCCTCTAGTCACTGAGCCTCAGGGTCCCCATCTGCAAAAAGGAGATGAGGACATCTCTCTACTTACACGGAGTTTTGAGTACAAAGCGATACTGAATGTGGAAATGCTTTGGAGAGCATGGAATGATGGACAGATGCTATTTGTGAATGGGAGGATTATTGATGGAGAAGAGGAAAGCATAGTGAGTTATGTTCCTGTTGCTTGCATTTTCAGATTAAAAAGCACTTACTGAGTTTCCTGTCCTATATATCATATTGTCAGTCCTCATTTGCCCCATGTTACCGATGAGAAAACTGAGGCTGTTCAAAGACAGCCAGATCTTACCCAACGTCACAAGGCTAGTAAGCGGCAGAACCAGAGCTCAGATCCAGCTCTTCTTTCTCAGTCCAACTCGTGGTAACCAACTTGTCTCGGTTTGCCCAGGATTTTCTGTCTTTAAGACTGAAGGTCCTGTGTCCCAGGCAACTCCTCTGTCCCAGGCAAACTGGGATGGTTGGTCACCCTAAGTCCAGGGCTCATCCCATAAGTCAGCAACATTGGCTTTGCCAAGCGCGGTGGAGGCTGTAGAGCTAAGAAGAGCCCGAAGTTATTCTCCCCTGCTTCTTCCTAAGGAAGAAATGGCCCCAGCCCCCAGCCATGGGAAGATCCTTCTACAGGCAAGACTATCATGAACAAACCCAAGAGAAAGACTGGGTGGGCAGCTCCCTTCTAGCATCAGATCAGTTTCTCTTTCTGTGACTTCCATCACTGAGCAGATTGTAACCTGCTCTTAGGTAAATAGGTAGAGAGAAAAGGCACTTCTTCCTTTCTAGATGGGCGTCCCTCCCTGTGTGCTCATCATCCCTCACACATGCATACAGCATATGATTTTTAATGCAGGTAGGCAGGGCAGAAAGTATCACCCCCATTTCTCCAGATGAGGAAACTGAGGTACAGAGAGGTTGTCCTGTCCAAAGTTACACAGCCAGCAAGTGTCAAAACTAGACCCAAATCCAAGTCTTTTAAGGTTTTAAATTTAGAGTTCACGGACTCCTGAAGGTCTGTAGATGGGCATCAGAGGAAAAGTTTGTGTGTATGTGTATCTTGGCAGGGGACATCTCATATATTTCACCAGTTTCTCAAAGGAATGAATTAGACATCTTGGATCTATAGTTTGTGCATGATTAACTTTTTTCTGTGTTTAAAGATTGACTTTGTTCCAAGAAAAGCTTTAAGGATGGCAAGTTATTCTGGTACTTAAAATGTGCTTAAGTGTTACTGTGTTTCAAGTGCACAAGGCAAAAATGATTAATTTTACTTTGACACAGCTGGTGAAATTGAATTTTTTCTCTCTTTCTATTTGGAAATTCTTCACTGTCTATAAAATGTCATGTCCAGAATTTTTTCTTCTGTTACCACATTTTATTTAATTTCTCAGCATAGATGCACACACCGAAAGAAAAAAGGCCTACATAGTTCAACTCTTCAATAGCCAGGGTTGCCTGCCTCCAATCCTTCCTGGGGTCTGGTTGTTTTGGACGCTGAGAGAGAAGCATGCAAACACTTTGGGCCTGGCTTCTCTGATTTTTTTATGGAAGCGCTTCACTTAAGGGACCCAGAAAAATAGTGTTTCTGTGGTACGAATCCACAGGCCCCTTCCCACCAGGCTCCCAGTCTAGCAGGCAAGCTGTTCATGTTGAACTTACCAAAACCCCATGCGGGTGGGTGTGGGGAAACACCAAAGAACCATGCAAATGTCTCTGTCTTTGGGAGGTCCCATTCCCTCTCATTCACTCATTCATTCATTTAAGAAACGTTTATGGAGTGCCTACTACATGCTACATTTTGGAGGTAAACTAGTAAACAAGACAGAGAAGATCACTGCCATCATGGAGTTTATATCCAAGCAAGAACTTGACCTCAGTTTCTCAAATTAAAAAGGGCCATCTGGTCGCTAACTTGAACACACTCTCTGATGGGGAGATACCGTCTCAGTCCTTCTGAAGTTTCAAGTCTTTTGGGAGAGAGATTTCAGGATGGCTCAACCAACCTAATGTGAAAGTGACCAGAGCACATAAATCCCCAAGTGCTAAGGGGAGACCAAGGGGAAAGAGTGCAGGGAGGATGGTGAGAGAAATTCCTGGAGGAATTGCGTCTTGCTTTAAGTTTGGGCCTTAAGCTGAAAATCCTAGCTTACTTCTGAGAGAAGCCACAGCTGGCTCCCACTCAGCATGCCAGATTGAATGAATCTGTATCTGAAATATGATGGAGGTTTAGCCAAACTAGGGGAGAAAATCCTCTAGGAAAGGAAATGTAAACAAAGCCTCTGGCTTTCTGAATGGACAGAATCCTAAGAGCTAGGATGATACCATGGCAGAGTTCTGCTGGTTGGGGTTTCCTCCAGGAAACAATGTGAAAGCAAGATGCGGTTCTCCTGCCCGACCTGCTCTGACGCCACAAGTATTTCAGATCCATTAGCCTTCTTTCTGCTGCCCACTTAATATACCTGTGCAGCAAACCAACAGCCTCCAGCCCAACGCCCTCCTCCTCCCAGGTGTCCTGAGGTGAAGCTCTCCTCAGGAACTCCTTGGCTCCCAGTGCCCAAGGGAGCAGCTCTTTTCAACTGACATAGATCATTTTACCAGTAAGGGGAAAACAACATCCAGTTTCCACAGAATTACGGTTTCTGCTGACATACCTGGATTTGTTGGTTGGGAAGGGCGCTCTCAAGCGAGACTCTATACCATTTGTTGCTCTGCTTTTCCTTAGCTTCGAGAGAAGAGGTGTCTCTATTTCTGTAGGAGGAAGGCTTGAAATCAGAAGAGGCAACAAAGGGCATATGAATGAAAAGAGAACTGGACTGAGAGTTTGGGGATGTGGGTTCCGGTCCCTACTCCATGACTACTCGGCTTTGGGCAAGACACATCTTCTCTCTGAGCCTCAGCCCTTTCCTCCTCTGTAAGTGAGAAGGCTGGACCAGCTCCTTCCTGTCTGGTAGATTGAAGTGGTTAAGGATGAAGGTGCTAGAGTCGGGTTGCCTAGATTACATCCAGCTCTGCTGCTTACTCCCTGGGTACCCCCAGGCAAGGTTCTTCATAGCACCTAAGTCTTAGCCCCCTTCTCTGAAACAACACACACAAAAATATTACCTACCTCATGGAGCAGGTGTGAAGAGTAAAAGAGACAATGCATGTAAGTGCTTAATACAGTGCCAGGGCTGATCAATGTGCTCACGACTTGTTAGCTATTGCTGTCAGCCTTGTTCCTTCAGCCTATGAATTTTGAGTTTGTGACAATGAGTAACACCAGATAATAGAATGATAAAGACACGTGAAACGTTTGGCCCCGATAGCATTCCTCTGATTCTCCCTGGAGCGAGTTGAGGCACAGGACAAGGGAGCAGGACTTTGCCTTTTCCCAACGGCTTTGGCCGCCCTCGGTGGACTTGGATTGAGTGATGTGTTGCCTTGGAAGAGGAGCTCTGATGATATGTTTATGTTGGCAGGATGGGGAAGGGAACTGAACATGTTTGTGTACGGTATTATAAAGAAACTAAATCTTTATCTTCTGTTGTAGTAAGCCAATAGCTCATTTCTAAAACGAAGAGTTCAGAAGTGGCAGTAACTGCGTGTTCTCTAGAATTATGAAGCTAAATAACAAAAGGGGAAGCTGAAGGTTGAAAGCTGTTGCCTACAGGGCATAGGAATGGCGGGCAGGGCGGACTGGGCAACAGCCTGCAGGTTTGCATCATATACATGCCTTCTAAAGTCACATACCTGGAAATTTTCAATTAAAAATAACATTAAATTAGAAAATACAAATAAATGCAATATACTATCCTAGGGTCTGTGGTCAAGGGGATTTACTGTCTAGCTAAGGAAGTTTATGTGTTCACACATCATATGTTCTTGTAAAATTCACAAAAAGAAGGTATATTCGCCTTAATCAGTTAAGATCAGTGTTCTTTTCTACTCTGGCCTCCCCTCAGGTGACACTGGAGAGGCCACAATATCTAGGGGATCTGAGTCGGGAGCAGTTGACTTGGAGATGTGTTTGGCCCTTAGAGAGTTGTATTTATATGTCCTGTAATCACATCTGTGTGTGGTTAAGATATTGTTACCCAGCCTGGTGTAAGAATCGCATCCAGGAATATTCCTTCCACCCACTGTACTGACTTTTACTACTGGAAGTGTGTGGATATTGGAAGAGAAGCATGGATCCAGAAGAAAGTGTGTTGAAAATTCTTCCAGGCACCAGACATCTAAGGCTGTAAGCCAAAGATCTGGTTTTCATTAAAATCTAGTAAAAATGGAAACATTTACTCAATAATGCAATATATATGATTAGAAATGAATCACATACTTTTTTCTTTTCTGATGGGAATCTGGTGAAGCAGAATTTATCAGAATTTCTGTGTTTGTAGGGCACCAAACTATAGCATCTTTCATGCATGCCAACTATCAGTGACAAAAACCCACTTTTGAACAACCATACTTAAGGAAAGACTAACTTTTTAAAAATCCTCTTTATAGAAAATAACAGTTAAAAATCATTGCGATAGAAGAAGCAGACAAAGAGGTGTCAGATTTCTAAAAGTGTTGGGCTATCTTTCCGGATTTTGTGGTGTTTTTGGTATTTGTCAGCTTTATAAGATTTGTAATTTTCCATGATTTATTTCTGATTCTAAATAATTATTCAGTTTTTAATTTTTTTATTTTTTTAACATCTGTATTGGAGTATAATTGCTTTACAATGGTGTGTTAGTTTCTGCTTTTTAACAAAGTGAATCAGCTATACAGATACATATGTCCCCATATCTCTTAATTATTCACTTTTGTCCCTAATTTCGAAATTCTGTTTTAAAATTCCTTTTCTTAGAGAGCCACCCATGAGCTACAGGCCCCATACAAGCTGTGTCTGGCCATGGCTGGGGCTGAACTCTGTAGAGGGTCCGGTGGAGAGTTGCCAGATTTAACAAATGAAAATACAGGATGCCCAGTTAACTTTGAATTTCAAATGGATAAGCACTAAAATGTGTTTATCTGAAATTCAAAGTTAACTGGGCATCTTGTATCCATTCAGCGGTAATATGAAAGAAACAGGAGTAAATTCAACCAGGGTGGGGGTAGGAAGGTGGAGGGGAGGGGGAAGTGGGAAAGGAAGAGGGGAAAGACTTCACGAGAAAGTCACACTGGGCCAAGTCTTACAAGCTGGGTAGACGTTTGCAAGGCAGAAGAGCAAAGGGAGTGCTTCCTAGGTGAGAAGAGGTAGTCAGGTACGGGGCTCATCAAGAGGGGTGAGGTTGGAGATGTGGTCAAGGTCCAGGTTGTGATGGGTCTGGAGTGCCACAGGGAGCAGCTTCCTTTACCCTGGAAGCCCCTGGGACCATGTTGGGAGTTTTAGGCTAGAGAACACTAAGATTAGGTTTTCATTTTCACCTGGGAGAGGGTGGGTTGTCGAGAATGAGACCAGGTCAGTGATCCAGGAGAGGAATAGGGAGGCAGTGCTTAGACTCTTTCCATTACCCAGCCCTGGCTCTTCCTCGCCAGTCTCCACAGGGGTTGTTTCATGGCATTTGAGCCATAGAACCCATTGACGTAAGGTGTCAAACAGGATCTGAGGCTCTAGGTCACCAGGCTGTGACTTAGAGCCCTGGGAGTGAAAACGGAGAAGGAAAGGCCAGGTTGATGTAGCACAGGTGCCCAAGGCAAGTTTGTCCTTCCCTCCCCACCAGCACAGGGGCAGCCAGCGTGAATTTCTTCAGGTCATTAACTTCCTGGGTGAAGGCAAGTCAGAACAGCTTGGCTTGGGGGAGTTACATCACCTCCCTCTGCTAAACAGGCTTGATGTTCCCCACAGCTTTATGTTCTGTTCCACTCCACCTAGCCCTGAAATGGGAAGGCAGAGTGGGGTTAGAAAGGGCACTGAGCTGGAAGTCAGGACGTGGAGATTTGAGAACAGTATGCCGTGTCTTTGCTGGGTGATGGGAGGGCTGGTTCACGTCTCCGTTTGTTCACGGCTTTAATGGGAACGTTGAACCGGTGCTCTCTGCTGTCTTTTCTGACTCTCATTTCTAAACCCCAAATAGAGGAGAAACATTTCATGTTTAAAGTCCCCGGGGGGACTGGCCAAGAAGGTGGAGTAGGAAGACGCTGCGTTCACCTTCTCCCACGGGCACACCAAAATTACAACTATTTACAGAGCAACTCTCAATGGGAACAGCCAGAACTGGGAAATTTATCTCTTTTTTTTGCTTTATTGTAAAACTTATATACAAGTCAAAACATATTATTACAATCCAGATATATTTACCAAGACATTTAAACATTTATATTCCCAGCTATATTTCCCTGTGCTACACAGTAGGTCCTTGTTGGTTATCTATTGATACTTTATATACAGTAGTGTGTATATGTTAATCCCAAACTCCTAATTTATCCCTCCCCCTTTTCCCCTTTGATAACCATAAGTTTGTTTTCTATACTATGCTCAATATTTTGTGATAACCTATAAGGGAAAAGAATCTGACAAAGAATATATATATGTCTGCATGTATAACTGAACCACTGTGCTATACACTTGAAACTAACACAACATTGTAAATCAACTATACTCCAATTAAAAAATAATAAAAAATAAAAAGACAAAAAACTGAATAACATTTATATTCTTTCTGCTTTTAAGTCCCATTTACTTCCCAAATGAAATATCCATCCATCAGTATCAGTATTTCTTTCTTTTACAAATTCTTTCTCTAGCATATTTTCCAGTGTCATATAGTCCTCACAACTATAGGTTCTTCCTCAGATCTAACTGAAATTATGCATATAAACCTAATCCATTTCCTCCAGGTCACTCAGTAGGGCTGCACTTTGCTCAGCTCCATGGAGCCTCATTCCCATAAAAGGCAATGGGCATGGTGCCCTCTGGAGTTGCACAATGCCTGGCTCACTTTTTGTCTGAGCTCCAGGACTTAGCACTTAGGAGTGGCAAGCTCCACCCCTATGGAGAAGAAGTTGCCTTGGCAGCATCGTGAATGGTTCATGGAGGTGCAGTGGATTGTGAGTGGGGATAGGGGATTGGAAAGTGTGAGAGAGCTGTGTCCGGCACCCATCAAACTCAGAGCATCTCCATCCTGGCTCTCTGGTTTTCCTTCAATCTCTCTGTATTCTCATTTATCAAATGGGAACTTGAGCTCTGGTATCCCAATGGTGGGTCAGCTGACTCTAGAAGACCCAGTTCTAAGGCTAGGCATAACCCACATCTATGGATCAAATACACCGTTTGATTGCAATCCTGGGAGGAACGCCATTCCATCTCAATCCATATGCTTATCTTTTTATATTAGATGTTAGTAGCAAGGCTTAGGATGGAGAGAAATCATTTCTTATTGTCTCTCCTTCCTCCCAATTTAGGGACTTAAAGGGGGGCTGTAACATTAATAAAAAACTTATTATTTTCTAATCTCTTATTATGTGCCAGCCACTGTGCTGAAAACGTACATTTAATCATTTAATCTACACACCATGCCTACATGGTGAGTATTCGTTAGGCACCGTTAGCACCATTTTGCCGATGAATAAGCAGAGGCACAGAGATTAGCTGGCTTGCCTTCGCTCTGACAGCTGTTGGGAGCACAGGCAGTCAGCCTACGCTTGGCTGACTCCAGAGGTACAGTCCCAGTCACTGTGATACAGTGTATGCTGGAGGGGAGCTATAAGCACATTAACGTATTTTTCCTTTCTCTGCAAGCTTCCTGATGTGACATCTTTGTCCTGAGATGAAAGTTGGGTCAGAACACACCATTTGAGTGCAAGCTGATGAATACAGGCTGTGAGTCAGCACAGTTTTGCAGTCATCTCACATATGGGGCCACCATCTGTGAGCTATGAGCCAGGCAGCTCAGGCAGTGCTGAGAAAAACAGCGTCTGCCCCCCACCGCCCATCTCCCTCCCCGGGGAAGCAGGGGTGGGGGGGCAGAGATCTCTGGACTCAAGAGTAGCTCATTCTCTCCTCCCCAGAAGGAGGAAAGAGACACTTATTAAGTCCTAAAAAGGTGTCTTCTCTCTTTCCAGCTGTCTGGCATACAGCATCAGAATAAATAATATTTACAGAGTACTTACTATGGGTCAAGTCCATTAGATCATTCAAATCCTCATGGTTTATTTTCATCTATTTTATGGAGCCTCAGAAAGGTCTTGAGTAGCTTGTCTAGTGTCTCACAGAGAAGAGGGAGAGCCTGGGTTTAAATCCAGAGCTACGCTGTGACCACTACAATCTATTTTCCCTCAACATGTACTATTTCATTATGTCCAAGATGCTGAACAACAAGGTTTCCAGCCCCTGTGGCTCCCTTCCATTGCATCTATGCCCATAAAAAGTTCTCAGTCCTCTCCGTCCCTCTTCCTTCCCTGCTAGTGCCCTGCCTACCACTCTGTCTTGCCAGTATGGCTGCAGGGTAGATTTGTTCCAACCCGTTGTCCAAAGGGCCCATGGGGTCTCTTGTAATTGCACCCCATCCACAAGTTGTTTTGTTTGGTAAAAACAAACTCTGTTTTGGGAATTTGTGTTTGGAGAGGAAACTTTTTAAACCCTGTCTTTTCATCACCATCTCTCCAAACCTTGATTCTTGAAGAACATGGGGGTGTAGAGATTGTGTAAAAAAGTAATTTAGATAGAGAGTCTTCTAGCTCAAGAGCAAGCATTCCAGGCTCTGTTCCTGGCTCTGCCACGGAGTGCTAAGCCTCTCTGACTCCCAGTCTCATTTTCTCTCTCTGCATTAATTGAGAATGAAAGGGCTGTCCAAGGGACAAGATGGAGAGGAAAGAGATGATGTCCAAAGAAATCCTTGCATTTCTGAGAACGAAAAAAAAAAAAACCTTCCCTATGAAGTTAAACAAAATAATGCATGTAAAGCATTTAAGCTATTGCCTGGCACATGTTAGGTGCTGAGTAGCTCAGGCAGATGGAGCGTGCAGGAGCTGGGGCACCCACAGAGTCTCAGGGCTGGCTGCAGCAGGGCACGGCTGTCAGAAGAGTGCTTTCCTGACTTTGCCTGCAGGGTACGATTGGTGACATGCCACAGCTCTGAGGAAAGTGACCTACTTGGGTTTTTCTGTATGGACACAGGATTGCAAGAAATTCTCATTTGCATAGAGATGGGGAGTTTATTTTTGCTAGAAGCTGCATGTCAAGACAGAGAAGAAAGAGGCATTTCTTAATAATCATTAATCAGCTGTATCTGAAAAGAAAAAGAAATCAATTGGGGAAATGAGATGCTAAGGAAATGAGGGGAAAAGCAATCTCCCTCCACATGGACACACCCAGTAAACCTTGACAGCATTTCCTTGTATCCACCTGCATAAAAGTGACCAGCCCTTTACAAGTGGCAAGGAACACGAAGAGTGAAGACACAGGAGAAGCCCAGGAGCACCCCGTGAGAGGTGAGGCTCGTGTCGTCCTTCCTCAGAGGATTTGTTCATCAACCATCCCAGCCCTCGTCCTTTACAGCTGCAGAGAGGTGACCTGCTGTCACTGTGGATGGCCTATGATATCCCAAGTGCTGGGCATTTTGTAGAATGGGGAGGGGTATTCTGTAGAGAGGCTGAACTTTCCAGTACCTTATTCTCAATAAGAAACAGGGAGAGTGGGAAAGGAGGAAGGAAGAAAGGGAAGGGGAAGGAATCTATTTTTTTTAAAAATATGATGATTTTATTTTTTATTTTATTTTATTTTTTAAATTTTATTGAAGTATAGTTGATTTACAATGTTGTGTTAATTTCTGCTGTACAGCAAAGTGATTCAGTTATACATATACATATTCTTTTTCATATGCTTTTCCATTATGATTTATCACAGTATATTGAATATAGTTGCCTGTGCTATACAGTAGGGACTTGTTTATCCATCCTATATATAAGTTTGCATTTGCTAATCCCAAACTCCCAGTCCTACCCTCCCCTCTCCCCTTCCCCCTTGGCAACCACAAGTCAGTTCTCTATGTCTGTGAGTCTGTTTCTCTTTCGTGGATATGTTGAATTGTGTCATATTTTAGATTCCACATGTAAGTGATATCGTATGGTATTTGTCTTTCTCTTTCTGACTTACTTCACTAAGTATGATAATCTCTAGGTGAAAGCATGTTACTGCAAATGGCATAATTTCATTCTTTTTTATGGCTGAGTAATATTCCACTGTATATATGTACCACATCTTCTTTATTCATTCATCTGTTGATGGACGTTTAGGTTGCTTCCATGTCTTGGCTATTGTGAATAGTGAGGCTATGAACATAGGGGTGCATGTATCTTTTTGAATTATAGTTTTGTCTGGATATATGCCCAAGAGTGGGATTGCTGGATCATATGGCAACTCTATTTTTAGTTTTTTGAGGAACTTCCATACTGTTTTCTATAGCTGCTGCACCAATTTACATTCCCATCAACAGTGTTGGAGGGTTCAAGGGAAAGGAATCTAGCATTTACTATAAACTTTTTGTTCTAGGAACTGTGCTGGGCACTTTAGAATATGTGTATTTTTAATCCTTTGCAGTATTAAATATCTTTTTAAACATAAGGAACACCACTGGCTCAGTGGGATCCGATCAGAAATGTGTTCCTTTTTGTCTGCTGTAAGGAAATCTGCTGGATCTCCAGTTGAGATCCCAGGAGGAACAGAGCTGTAGGTGGGGTGGTGCAGTGGTAAGGAGAACGGGCCACCTGCCTTCACATCCTGGCTCTGCCACTCGCTGGTCATATCCCTTGGGCAGGTTTCTCCACCTTGCTAAGTGTCAGTTCCCTCTTTGGTAAAATGGGGATAGAAACAGAACCTACCTCATAGGGTGGTTGTGAGCATTAAATAAGATAATTGTGGAAAATACTTGGCATGGAGCCCCAGGCACGTGGCATGTATGATAAACGTTAGCTACTACTGTTACCTGAATCAGCCGAGATGTCTGGAATCGCCTCACCAAGCTAAGGGGGACATCTTTTTCCTCCACATCTTTCTCCTCTGAGGCTCCCAGCGGGGGATGAACCGGCAATGCCCCACTGCTTCTGAGAGTTGTCAGAAGAAAAACTGTGCCCCCTTTTAGTCACTTGGCTCTCTAGAAGCACCCTATTTGCCTTTCGAGGGGATAGAGCTCTGGGGGACTCTATAGTCTCCCCTGTCAATGGGGTCTATTTTCCTGTTTTTCCAGAAAGAGGTTAGAAAAAGAGAAATCATGCTCTTTAACATAATGCCTGCTCTACAGTGAGGTCTCAACCTACACCTGTCCCTCACTGGGAATGATGCTGAGTTAAGGAGAGAGAAGGAAAAATGGTTTTCTAAGCAGGATTTGCTGTTCCTCAGCTTTCTGGAGAAGAGCCTGGGACTCCCGAGGATGATCGGGGTGGGGGGAGGGGAGCGGGGACAGGTGTGGCTCATGCTCTCACACGTGCGTGCCTAGAGCAGCTGTAACTATAGTTAGGAGTGGGGGCATCCACAGCCCCCTCAGCTGGCTTCCTATGCTCGCTGCCTCCCTCTCTTCCACTGATGCACCCACTACGCTTATGCAGCACACGCATGGCTGGGAATGAGTGCTCAGTCTGCACGTGGAGGAGGCTGGGCAGAGGCTGGTCTATTCCCATGGGTTGCCCTCTGACTTACCTTTAACGCTCAGCTCTGTTTGTGAAACGTGCTAGTGCTGGAGAAAGTCAGAGAAGGAGAACTCAACAGTCTGTACAGTTATGCTTTGGGCACTTTTCTCAAGGTGTGTTACACGACACTACTGAAAGCGGTCCAATGCAAAGAGGCAGAGAGAAAGGCAGGAGGGGCGCGAGAACTAGAAGAGGCAGCAGGCATCTCAGGTCTGGCCCTGCCTAGAGGCTAGCGAGCTGCAAACCTGTCCCTGGTGCCTGCTGGCTCAGTGGGTGATGGAGGGGAAGCCGCCACCTTGACATCTGTGGGTCTCTCTCTTCACTGTGGCTAGTTATTAGATGCCCCGCACCTCCATTTCCCATCTTCTCCAGAAGGTGACATCTTCACAGCTGACTTCAAAGGAATGATTTTAAGCAGATACACAGTAGGGGTTTATAACAAAAGGGTGTTGCCTATTTTGGGGGCAAACATAAAAACAAAACGTGCTTGCAGCTCTATTTACGATAGCCAGGACATGTGGAAGCAACCTAAGTGTCCATCAAAAGATGAATGGATAAAGAAGATGTGGCACATATATACAATGGAATATTACTCAGCCATAAAAAGAAACAAAATTGAGTTATTTGTAGTGAGGTGGATGGACCTAGAGTCTGTCATACAGAGTGAAATAAGTCAGAAAGAGAAAAACAAATACTGTATGCTAACACATATATATGGAATCTAAAAAAAAAAAAAAAAAGGTCATGAAGAACCTAGGGGCAGAATGGGAATAAAGATGCAGACCTACTAGAGAATGGACTTGAGGATATGGGGAGGGGAAAGTGTAAGCTGTGACAAAGTGAGAGAGTGGCATGGACATATATACACTACCAAATGTAAAATAGATAGCTAGTGGGAAGCAGCCGCATAGCACAGGGAGATCAGCTCGGTGCTTTGTGACCACCTAGAGGGGTGGGATAGGGAGGGTGGGAGAGAGGGAGATGCAAGAGGGAAGAGATATGGGGACATATGTATATGTATAACTGATTCACTTTGTTATAAAGCAGAAACTAACACACCACTGTAAAGCAATTATATTCCAATAAAGATGTTAAAACAAACAAACAAAAAAAAACAAAATGTGCTTTTATAGTTTTTCAGATCTGTTGCCTAACTCCTAGGGCATATTACCAACCCTGTTTTTCCTGTTTAATTTATTAAAAACAATGCTTCTCACCCTGTTGAAAAGTGAGCCGTGTTGAGTCATGAGAGTGATTTACACACGAATTTACTCCCTGGGAGTTGGGAGAGCACTGGATCAGCCTCTCTAGGGGTGGAGCGGGGGCAGGGGGGAGAGGGAAGGGCTCATTCAATTGATTAAAAAAAAACCAGAGAAGGAGACACATGCCCCGAGGTCCACCGGCTAAGGTACTGAGTCCTGTTTTCTCGGCTGCCATCTGGCCTGCCCTGCGAGGTCCAAAGGGGAACTCGGTTGGGGTCTCTTTCCTTGCTCTCCACTCTTGGCTGGGAAGCTGACTTCATCCCTTCCTGTAGGACATGCAGGCACAGTGTGTTTCTCTCTGCCTCCTGGGTGCGATGGTCTTTCTGTGCTCAGTGCATGCCCGAGGTCTCAGGAGATGTGTGATTTCCATGGACATGCGCCGTATAGAGGAGAGTTTCCGAGGGATCAAAAACGCCATTGTGAGTACGGGTTTGGGGTGAAGGTATGGGCAGGGGGGCGTGCCTCACTTTACATCTTAACCGTGGATAGTCAGTTCTCATTACCTTTGTGTCTCCGGAGAATGTGGAGTACTCACTGCTTGTGTCTGTTCTTATGTTTTCCTCCACAGCAAGCTAAGGACACCTTCCAAAATGTCACCATCCTGTCCACATCGGAGACCCTGCACAGCATTAAGGTACTGGCCTGTGTCTGCTCGTTCCTCTATTGCCCTTTTTATGGTGAAGTGGCGCAGGGCTGAGGGAGAAATCCTCACCCTGTGTTCTTCTCTTTCCTAACCTCCAGTGAACTCTTATGCTCCGGCTTCTCACATGTCAACTGATGCGTGAGGGCGCACTCGTGTCTCAGCGACCTTGAACCCCATGGGAGGGTGTTCACCCAGGGAGTGATTGGGGTGCCACACGCTCAAGTGGGACAGGATGTCTAGGGCTTAGGCTGACTCTGGAAGGTTTCATGGGGAAGCTGAGAAAATGAGCAGTGACCTAAAAGCTGAGTAGGCTTGGGGTTAGTGGCTAAAAGAGATGGAAGGGTTTGGGGAGAATGGGTATGTAAAATCAATGGATACATGTCAGGGGACATAGAGGCAACCAGGGGGACTTCCCTGGCGGTCCAGTGGTTAGGACTCTGAGCTTTCACTGCCGAGAGCGCAGGCTCAATCCCTAGTCAGGGAACTAAGATACTGCAAGCCGCGAGGCACGGCGGAAAAAAAATAAAAGAGACAACCAGGCTCGTGGTGTGAGGGAAATGAAGGCAAGTGGAAGAGAATGAAGTGGACAAATACGTTGGAGTAAGTTTTACCAAGAACCTTGAAAGCCAGGCCAAAATGGAAACTGACTGGCCGAGCCTCGGCCTTCTTTTTTTTTCTTTTTTGGCTGCGCCGTGCGGCCATCGGGAGTCCCTGCAGGTTTCTGAGCCAAAGACTGTGTGACCACAAAGTCTTTTAGACAGTCTGGTGATGTTCTTTACAACCGCCGGCTTGAGGCACAAAAGCAGGGAGGGGATCAGTCTACTGGTCCAGAGAGAGGTGGTGAGTGTGTGTTACAAAACAGTTGGCTTACGAGGTGATAATTCACTTTACAGAAGGGGCCACTGAGCAGTGCCTTTAAAAGTGAGCTCCTCCAGTCTTTGTAAGCATTCTAGAAAGATCCAGTTCTTTCAGGTATTTATGTGACAGAGTGTAAGGTACATCCACAAAGACTTACTTTTTCCTTGGGCTTCTCTGCACGAGATAATTCTTCTAGGCAGTATTAGGCCTGATTTATTTATGGTAAACACATGGAGCCACTTCCTAAATACTATTCCAGCCAATGGTATAAGAGACTCAGAGGATATGATAGCTGGAAGGGACCCAAAAGGCCATTTGTTCCAAAACCATCATTTTCAAGTGACCAAATTGACATCTTGGGAGAAAGAATGACTAGTTAGTGGTTGAGCCAGGAATAGACACCCCCCCCCCCCAAGTCTCATGCCTCTGTCTCCAGATTCTTTGTCCTCTCAAGGTCAAGAAGTAGCTGATGTGGCATAAGGAAAGGGGTCAATGAGGATGCAGGTCTTTGCCATATTTCTCCCCTCCCCCTCTCCCCCTCCTTGATAAAACAAAGGTTGCAGCTTTTTGCCCCGTTGGTTAAGGGAATTAGCAGGAGCAGAGGAAAAGGAGGGTTTTTGTGTTGCAAGGTGACTTTCCACATCAGAAAATCTGCCTGTCGGACCAAGGAGGCTTTGCTGCTTTAAATGCTAATGAAGATAAATGCACCACTGGCTGTAGCCACTTCCCTTCTGAGACTGAGCCATAAATCTCCTGCGCTGGCTCTCAGGGCTGGGTGCAAACTGCTAGAAGGAAACTCTGCCTGGCCAGCTGCTTTAAACTGTGCCTGGGGAAGTCAGGAGCTTTCCCTTAGGGAGAGCTGCATTCAGCCCGAGGAGGACTTGCCCAGATGTGTGCATTTCTGCAGCTGTCAGTTTCTATTCTTGCACATCTCAGCTCCATCCAAGTGATCCCTGAAGTTTAAAAAGGACAGACTGGAGGAGAGCTGAGCAGGGTGGCCAGGATAAACACAGTGTCATTACACTGGAAGGAATATGGGCCCAGCATAGGCCTGACATGCAATAGCCATCGAATAAACACATGTTGGTGGCTAGGAGATGTTCCAGAGAGGCAGACTTCAGCACAATGTAAGGAAGTACTTTTCAAGAAAGCTGCTCAGACATTGGTCCTTTCAAAAGGGAGGTGTCTGATGGAAGCGGTTAAGCAGAAGTCAGGGATGACATGTTGGAGATGCTGTAGAGAGAATTCTAGTCTCTGACTGGGCTCCATCCCTTGTGAATATCTCCTGGCCATGTAAAAAGAGGGTAAGAACCGCAATCTCTCCTTGGTGCCTTTGTCATAAGTAGCTTTGGTGTGGTTAAGAGGACCCTCTGAGACCAATATGAATTTTAAAAAAATGACTTTTAGTTATCTCACTCCTTCTTGCCCCTACCCAAGCAGGCTGCTTTGGTCTCTAAGATCGTAAGAGAAGAGGGCCTCTGGGGCTTTCCCTAATTTGTGTCTGTAGCCCTTAGATGTGTGCTGCGTGACCAAGAACCTCCTGGCGTTTTACGTGGACAGGGTATTCAAGGACCATCAGGAGCTGAGCCCCCAAATCTTGAGAAAAATCAGCAGCATCGCCAACTCTTTCCTCTACATGCAGAAGACTCTGCAACAATGTGTGAGTCACCAGCAGCATCTGCTTTCCGTCTGCCCCAGGGAGAGCCCAGGACATGCTGGCCCCAGTCAGTGTTCCGAAATGGATCCTGGACTCAAAGGAAATTCCCTGCCCTGTCGCCCATGGGAAGAACGGTTGGGAGCCTCTTCCAGTGGTCCCTCCTTGTCCAGGGCTTTCTCCTCATCAGACCCAGTTTCCTCATGGATAATCTTCCTGTGGTGACCGACTTATGTCAAAGCATCTCTTAGGTGATGCCAGGGCTGGCCTGTGAGAGAGCCATGCTGAGGATTCCGGGCTTAACACAGGCATACCCCTAGTTTCTTGGTCTCTGGCCCTTTGGGGCTTCCATACCTATTAACCTCTGGGTGGTTCCCTGGTATAGCCTCTCCTAAGGATCACCTATTCATTCATTGTGATCTATTAAAAACAAGCCTCAGAAATAAAACCAAACCCACACAAACCAACAAAAACTTAGACCAGGAGAAAACCTGGGTTCTGGCCCCATCTCTGACAAAGATTTCCTGTGTAACTCTGTGGCAAGTTACTTCACCTCTCTGTGCCTTGGGTTCTAAAATTGTTAGAAGAGGTCATGACCCCTGTCCCACTTACATTAAGATTCATTTAACCAATTATTTAATTAACTGGCCCAACATATTCATTGAGTGCCTACCTAACGCTGTACTGGGTGGTGACACACAGACTTGGAACCTACTCTCCAGGCCTTTCCAGCCCTGGGTGACTCTACAAGCAGACCCTACTGCCCCCTTCTGCCTCAACCTGGGTTTACTCACCTGACTCTCACCTTGGGAGGAAGGAGAACTATTACTCCTCATGCGGGAGGTGGCGGTGAGAGCGAGCCAGGGTGGAAAGGTCTTCTGATGGGTGCTGTCTCCGCTTGATCACAGCAGGAGCAGAGGTTGTGTCACTGCAGTCAGGAGGCCACCAATGCAACCAGAATCATCCACGACAACTACGATCAAGTAAGGCAAGGGAAGAGGATGGGGAAGATGGAAATGGGATGTCGGAGCCTGATTGGGCAGCCTCCTCTCCATTCAAATTCATTCATTTACTCAACAGTATTTATTAAACATCTTTATTGGAGTATAATTGCTTTACAATGGTGTGTTAGTTTCTGCTTTATAATAAAGTGAATCAGTTATACATATACATATGTTCCCATATCTCTTCCCTCTTGCATCTCCCTCCCTCCCACCCTCCCTATCCCACCCCTCTAGGTGGTCACAAAGCACAGAGCTGATCTCTCTGTGCTATGCGGCTGCTTCCCACTAGCTATCTATTTTACGTTTGGTAGTGTATATATGTCCATGCCACTCTCTCACTTTGTCACAGCTTACCCTTCCCCCTCCCCATATCCTCAAGTCCATTCTCTAGTAGGTCTGTGTCTTTATTCCCGTCTTGCGCCTACGTTCTTCATGACCATTTTTTTTTTCTTAGATTCCATATATATGTGTTAGCATACGGTATTTGTTTTTCTCTTTCTGACTTACTTCACTCTGTATGACAGACTCTAGGTCCATCCACCTCACTACAAATAACTCAATTTCATTTCTTTTTATGGCTGAGTGATATATTCCATTGTATATATGTGCCACATCTTCTTTATCCATTCATCTGTTGATGGACACTTAGGTTGCTTCCATGTTCTGGCTATTGTAAGTAGAGCTGCAATGAACATTTTGGTACATGTCTCTTTTTGAATTATGGTTTTCTCAGGGAATATGTCCAGTAGTGGGATTGCTGGGTCATATGGTAATTCTATTTTTAATTTTTTAAGGAACCTCCATACTGTTCTCCAGAGTGGCTGTATCAATTTACTTTCCCACCAACAGTGCAAGAGGGTTCCCTTTTCTCCACACCCTCTCCAGCATTTATTGTTTGTAGATTTTTTGATGATGGCCATTCTGACTGGTGTGAGATGATATCTCATTGTAGTTTTGATTTGCATTTCTCTAATGATTAATGATTACTCAACAGTATTTATTGCAGGTCTGCCCAATTCTGTGTCTGCAAAGAGTGTGTTGGTCTTACCTCACCTGCTAGTTTCCTGGGCTCCCCTTCCCTATCATCCTTCCAGCATTTTCTTATGCCCTCACATATCAGACCTGCGTTAAGTTTTGAGGGAAAGCACATACTGTTTAAGATGGGGGTGATAACGGAGGGAGCAAAGATCTCCAGAGAACTGTAAGCTGTTATACATGAAACATGCTACCTGCTGGGTGTCACTGTGGCCAGTAACTGCCATCAGCATCCTGTGTGGTGATGAAGAATAGTGCTTCTCATGTAGGTGCAGATGTTGAATGCACACCTCATGTAGAGGTGGAGTTAGAAGCAGTGTTTCTTACGTGTATCATTTAGAGATTCTGTTAAAATGCAGGTTCTGGCTGGTAGGTCTGTGTTTCAACCACACTCCCAAATTATGACAATGCTTTGAATAACGAGGAGCTGGGGGGTCTGTTCAGACCTCTGCTTCTTTGTGGAGAGGCTCCATAGGTTAACATCACAATGGCTGAAACTCGTATTGTTCTTCCTATGAGCCAGGTATTGTTCTAAGCACACTAAATGTATTAACACACTTATTCCTCACGACAATGCTATGAGCCATTATCTGCATTTGATAAGTTAGGAAACCAAGGCACAAACAGGTTACGTAACTTAACTAAGTTTATACTGCAACTAAGTGATGGAGGTAGGGCTCGATCCCATGCCCTCTGGCTCCACAGGACATACTTTTGGATCTTACCATCTCCTTCTATTCTGCTGAGGAAGAGCTGGAATAAGTCAGGAGACTTGGGTTCCAGTTCAGCTCTTCTACCAACCGGCTGTGGCACATTGGGTAGGACACATCCTCAGGGGCTTCAGTGCTTTAACTTGTCCAATGGAGGCACACCCTTCTCCCTCCCCACTGCTGGGCACCGCTGGGATTGCAGCTTTCTGGGAGAGCAGAAGTACTAAAGCAAACTGATATGAACAGGAAAGTAAGCAGAACTGCCAGAAAAGCAAGTTGTTTTTTTCTGGGAAATATAGGAAAAAGAAAAGCAGAAGGCAAAGAATGAAGACCTTTTCATTTTGTTTATAAGTTGCTGACATGATTTAACTGCTTGTTTGTGGAAAGCAATTTAGGCCACCTATTAGGAAAATAATTTGGGGTCTGTATGCCCTGCAGATATAATGGTTGAATAAAAAGCAAACCTCATGAGGACCAGAACATGGGGAAAGTGATTTGAAAACTATGACACGGTCTAGAAAGGCAAGTTCTTATGATGATTTCCATGGTTTCAGTTGGAGGTCCGGTCTGCTGCCATTAAGTCTCTGGGAGAGCTTGATGTCTTCCTAGCCTGGATTGACAAGAATCATCAAGGAACTTCTGTTGCCTCAAGACAAGAAACCTAAGTGTGGTGGATGAACAGCCCCTGAGAGGTTTCCAGTGGGAGACAGCCAACTTTGAAGGGGAGGGAGATGGGGAAGCCTCCATTTTTATGCAAATTAGGTCTTTTTGAGGAAACCTTCCTGCCCATTTGGAATTCTTTTCTCTGGGGCTGAGGTATTGTAGGGGAAAAATCTAGGTTTGAGCACATCTTACCCTGTAGCTACAAGTCTCACTGGCTGGGCCCAGGCTGTCTGATTCCACCTGAAAGTATCCAAGCAGTCTACTGTCATATTTATATGAAATATGTCTGTCGAAAGGTCCTGCGGGCCATCCTGGAGGGAGAGGGTGGGCTTCCCCCTAATTTATTGTGAACTTGTCTATCCCGTGTCTGTGATGTGATCTAAGTGGTATCCTGTAGTGCATATTGTACTGACTGATTTTTTGAATAAACTCTGTTCTTTACCAATTAGTGGAAGTGTCTTCTGATTCAGGGAGAAGGAACCATGAATGGTGACTATTAGAATTAAAAGGGCCTTAAAGAACAGAAACAGATGGGGAAACTGAGACCTAGAGAGGGATAAAAATTTACTCAGAGTCCCAAAGTGAGTTAGTGCCAAGGGTTTCAAACTGGACTCCATCCAGCTCCCTGTCCTCCACATAATGATCAAGAGGATGAACGTAGGGCTTCTGATCATGACTCCGTCTTGCTATCACTCCATTTCTGATCTCTCTTTCTCTATGTTTCTCTCTTTTCTCTCTGTCTCTCTGTTATTGAATTGGGTCCCACTGCTCTACAAAATCAATACTCACAAATGTTGATAGAAAGGAAATGTGCCTTCAATCAGAATGCTGGCAATCTGGGGAGATGGACTCAGCATCCCCCAGAAACCACCTCCAAAGATTCTGCTCGGACGTGAAAGCTTTTAAAGGGAAACAGGGAAGTAATCTCAGTTTATCACTGAGTTAGGGGGTCAGAGTCGCCGCCATCCCCTACTGTGTGCAGGTTCGTCGACTCCTCCTGATTTTTCTTTAGATGCTATCTTGTTCACAAGATTACTGAAGGGGAAGCTGGGGAAGAGATCTGGTCATCTGTTGATTACCTACTCTTCATTTCTTTTTTTAAAATTAATTAATTAATTAATTAATTATGGCTGTGCTGGGTCTTCGTTTCTGTGCGAGGGCTTTCTCTAGTTGCGGCAAGCGGGGGCCACTCTTCATCGCGGTGCGCGGGCCTCTCACTATCGCGGCCTCTCTTGTTGCGGAGCACAGGCTCCAGATGCGCAGGCTCAGTAATTGTGGCTCACGGGCCTAGTTGCTCCGCGGCATGTGGGATCTTCCCAGACCAGGGCTCGAACCCGTGTCCCCTGCATTGGCAGGCAGATTCTCAACCACTGCGCCACCAGGGAAGCCCTCCCTATTCTTCATTTCTATTTCTTTGATCTATGGAAAGAATCAACAAGTTAGGCAAAGTACTGGGTGATCAAAAGATTTGAAAGATGTGCTAGGGAGGAGATGAGTAGAGCACTGGGGTGCCTGGGTTAAGGTCGGTGACAAGACAAAGAAGACAGCTCTTTCCTGCAAAGAGCTTTTTCCTGCCAAAAACTGCTTACATCTCTTTCTCTCTGTCATTCCTTTCTAGCTGCTCCCAACCTAGATGTCTTTTCTGACCCTAAATTCATCCCGCATGGGTATGTATGTGGGGTTGGAGAGAGGGTGTTTCTGACCAAGGGATGGCTGTCATGGTGACAAAGCTGAATGAGTGCAGCCCAAGGCAGGGGGAATTCTCGGTAGAGGGGTTCTGGCCAAAATGGACACTAATTTCCAGGTGGACAGTCCTCAGATGGTTAATGACGGTAACAACTGATACTTATTGAGCACCTGCATGTGCCAGGTGCTGAAATAAGTGCTTTACATGTACTATCCTGGGTCACTATCTATACTGTAACTGGCTGGCTGAAGCAACTTTTCTTTATTCCTACCTGGGAAAGAGATTTCACAGAACATGCTTTAGTGGACAGAGCAGGACCTCTGAAGTCAGACAGACCTGGTTTCCAATCCTATGTGACTTTGAGCGAATAACTTAGTGTCTCTAAGTCTCAATGTCTTCTTCTGTAAAATGGAGATAATAGCACCAGTCTGCAAGTGTTGCTGTGAGCTACAAGTGAGGCAAAGTCCCCGCTAGCCCCAGTAGGGTGGGAGGCTGCACGTGTAGTGTAAAGAGTGCCAAGTCAGGAATCACAGTCTGGTTCCAAGTCTGCCATGACTTGCCCGGGGCAGGTCACTACATTTCTTTGACCCTTAGTTGTCTGTAATGTGGATACTGACCCCTGTGTTATCATTTAAAAGCCGGAGCATTACGATGGCCTAAGAAGCCCTCATATCTGCACACACTGCCTTCCCAACTCCCTTTCCTCTTACTGTGTCCCCTACTTTTTGTCCAGGCTCAGTACCACCCTACCACACTGGCCTACTTCGTGTTTCTCAAACATACCAGTCATGTCCTCACCTTAGGGCCTTTGTGGTTTGTGTGTATACACACGTAAGCTAAGGTAGGATTAAAAAAACACTCCAATGTTATGCACGAATGGGATTAATAGACTATTAAGAGGAAGCAAAGTTGTTTGCGGAGGACTCAACCTTCCCAAGGAGACTTGGCTGGATGTCCATCCTGAGCCGGATGGATGATGGCAGGACCAGCTTCATTAGAGCATTTCTCATCTTCTGTGACTCCCCAAGGTGTGCTTCCCACAGACACCTGCGCGGCTTGCACCTCCATCTCCTTCAGACCTTTACTCAAAAGGTATACTATTTAAGCATTAAGACCCCATTTCCAGGGCTTCCCTGGTGGCGCAGTGGTTGAGAATCCGCCTGCCAATGCAAGGGACACGGGTTCAATCCCTGGTCCGGGAAGATCCCACATGCCGCGGAGAAACTAAGCCCGTGGGCCACAACTACTGAGCCTGCGCTCTATAACCCATGAACCACAACTCCTGAGCCTGTGTGCCACAGCAACTGAAGCCCGTGCACCTAGAGCCGGTGCTCCACAACAAGAGAAGCCACGGCAATGAGAAGGCCGTGCACCAACAAAAAGTAGCCCCCGCTCAACGCAACTAGAGAAAGCCCACGTGCAGCAACGAAGACCCAACTCCGCCAAAAATAAATAAATAAAATAAATAAATTTATTTAAAAAAAAAGACCCCCATTTCCACCTTCAGCCCATCTTATACCCCTTTCCTGCTTCCCCAGCATCCTGTTTTATTATTATCTGTTTCTCCACTCGAATGTAAGCTCCATGAGGATAGTTCAGTTTCTTCACTGCCTGGCACTAAGTAAGTGTTAAATTCACATTTCATGAATACGTGATCTGGATGCATTAAAACGATAATAACAGCAAACATTCATACAGTGCTTTCTACATGCCAGACAGTTGTCTAAGAAATATACATAATGTAATATATTATGAATATATATTTCATTTAATTTTCATGACAGTCCTATAAAAGTGAGAATGAAATAAAATGAAAAAGGCCCCCTCTTTGAATGTTAACAATACAGATCATTAAACCTTAAGGAAGAACCTGGGCACAGAAGTTAAGTAACACCTAAAGTCACACAGCTCATAAGCAGCAGAGCCAGTCTTCCAATCCCGGCAACCCGGTTTCAGGATGAACTTTAATGTCAACAACAGTGTACAGGTGTTGAGCACTTATTATGCGCCAGGCACCGAGGTGAAAACTACTTTCGTTTTCTCCTTTCCTCCTCACGATTATCCTCTATGGGAAAGATTATTAACAACCCAATTACACAGATGATGAGGTCTGAAGCTTAGCGAGGTTCAACAGCACGCTGAGGGTCATGCAGTTAGTTGTGGAACTGGGATTTGTTTAATTAAACAAGGAGACCGTTACCCTTAGGTGGCTGTAATGCCCTGGTGGGTCTGTGTAAGCAAACCAAAATCTAAGCACATAAACGCTTCAAGGTTATGAAATCAAAATGCTAAGGACCAATCACAAACACCCAACTAGGCTTTAAGCTGTAGCCAATCAAATAGCTTCCTTTCTTTGCTTCCTCACCTTCTCTATATATGTCCTTCCAGGCTTTTGATCGCAGAGAGCTCCTAACCACTTCCTGTTTGGTGCTGCAGATTCCAATAGATTTTTGCTCAAATAAAATGATAAAAGGGGCTTCCCTGGTGGCGCAGTGGTTGAGAATCTGCCTGCCAATGCAGGGGACACGGGTTCGAGCCCTGGTCTGGGAAGATCCCACATGCCGCGGAGCAACTGGGCCCGTGAGCCACAACTACTGAGCCTGAGTGTCTGGAGCCTGTGCTCCGCAACAAAAGAGGCCGCGATAGTGAGAGGCCCGCGCACCGCGATGAAGAGTGGCCCCCACTTGCCGCAACTAGAGAAAGCCCTCGCACAGAAACGAAGACCCAACACAGCCATAAATAAATAAATTAAACAACAAAAAAAATGTTTAAAAAAAAATGATAAGAGAATTTTAATATGCATCAGTTTATCTTTTAACAATACCCAACACAGGTGTCCTACCCCACGTTGCACGCATGGTGGACAAGAGAAGAGGAGCTTTACTGGCATAAGGAGCTGTACCTGCAGGAAAGAAATATGTTGTATCAATGGTTGTAAAGTAGAGGAGGAGGAGATGGAGCAGGAAAGGGAGGGGGAGGAAGCACTACTGACGGAGAAGAAGCCCCACCCCCATATCTCCTGCCTGCTTACTTCACTTTGACCATTTCTCTCATCTACCTGTCCTTGCTCTCCTTCCAGACTTGAAGAATGTGTCCTGGCTCTTGTGTAGTCCACAGAGGGCCTGGCACAGAGTTGTGCTTTTTTGTTCTTGGTGTTGTTATTTTTTGTTTTTGTTTTCACAGAGGTGGTGCTTCATAAATACCTGCTAAGGAACCAAGTATAAAATTCACTCCCAAAACATACCTTCTGAGTCCTTGATTAGCCCCTAGGAGGAGCCCTTGAGAAATCTAGGGCTCATCTTCCACCGCTCAGGTGCAAGGGGAGGGAATCCATAGCTTGTGGCAGGACCATGCGGGTACTTTATGACCTCACTTAAGTCTCAGAGGAGCTGAGGAGGTCGTAGGTCTCATCCCCATGTGACCAGCAGAGGCATCTGAGGCTCGGGGAGGTGGGAGGACTTGCCTGAGGTCACCTGGCTGAGGGATGGCAGGTCCAGAAAGTGAACCCAGGTCTGATCTTCCTGGCTCCAGTGTTCCCTCCCCTTGCTGCTGGGGAAGCTTGCTTTGTTTGGGCCAAGTTCTCTAACCCAGAGCCCAAGTTGCTACACTGGATGCCAGCAACACAGATCTTTAAACCCAAGTGCATAAAAAGGGGCCTGGACTTGCCGGCAACAAGCCTGTGAAGTTACACACAAATTTATGGACCAACACAGAGCAAAGAAGCAGAGGCTGACTTCTGAATGTGTCACAGGATATTCCTGGCCCAGACGAGTCTGGGCTCCTCCTGGAGGACATTCTATCCCCCTTCCATCTTCCAGAGCAGATCACCGACAGCCACACAGGCTCAGGGCAGCCTGTCTTTTGGAACCACAGACTTGCCCAGAAGTTTGATCAAATGGGTAAGAGGGTAGGTTTGTATGAAATCCTGGTCCTGCCATTTATTGTGTGATCTTGGGCAATATACTTAACCTGAGCCTCCCTTACCACATGTGCACAAATTAAGGAGATAGCTGCCTCATGGATTGTTATAAGGATTCAAGATACCATTTACAGTAGCTGTGTAGTAGGTGTAAAGTAGGTGCTCATTAAAATGATGGTTGTTACTATTTAGTGATTTTCCACTTTTCTAATCTTATTTCCCATAAAACACTGTTGTTTTCGGAAAGGCTTCCTCTTACTGTTTTTTTAAACTAGCAAGTGAGACAAGGCAAACTGTGCTGCCTTCCGGGCCTGCACCTCCAGGAGGCTTTCAGCTGAGCCCCCTCACAGGGGTGCTTGCAGTTTCTGTGCGGCCAGCCAGGCTCCAGGCAGCCTCCCTGATTCTCCTGTTACTCAGCCCACCCCCTGAAGGCTCTTCTGCCCGTACCCTTCCTCTGTCACAGACTCAGGCCAGTGTGAAACTCTTCCCTTGACTCTATCTAAACCTTGCTTTGTTCACGCCTAGCACAATCCCTGTTGCGTCCAAATCACTTGATGTCCCCTGCAGCTGTGAACAAATGCCTCTGCTCAGTGGCAGAAGCCAACTGATCATTCCTGGAGGTAGACTCAGGGGTCAGCAAATCATGTTTGGTCAAGGAGTTTCGGGGAGGATGTATTCTTAAAAAGTTATTATGAGTTATAGAGATAGTATATACTTGTAGTTCTGTTACGGAAAGATATTCAATTAGCCCAGTCTCAGGCCTCTACCATGGAACCACCGTCAGTGGAGATTGAATGTTGTGAAAGAGACATTTTCTGTGCAGGCACAGGCTTGATCCAGGCACCAGGACCGGGAGAGGGTTCAAAATCCAGCTTTCATACCAGGAGATAAGTTTGACTCAGCACGCCTTTGGTCTGGATGTCTCTCTCTGGTCACTTTCTAGACGCTCTAAGAAGACTCTATGCCTCAGTTTCCTTATTTTGGAAAATGAAAGGAAAAATCATCCCTACCTTAAGTGTTGCCTGAAGATCAAGTGAGTTAATATTTCACGAAGTACTTAGGGCCTGGCATGCGGTAAGCGCCATAAACGGACAACAGAAGAGCCTGTGGCCACGTTCTGCTGCTGTCCTAGCTCTACCCCAGCCTAGACTTAACTGCCCAAGAACCATAGTCCCAAAGCCAGGGCAGAAACCGCCTTCCTCCTGCTCCTTCCTATTCACCTCCACCCCCATCCTCATTTGTGTTCCTGGGACCCAGAGTGATTTTCCAGTTTTTGACAAGTCAGAGACATCTTGGCGTCCATCTCCTCTCTCCAGACTGAGCTCCTCAGGACAGCTACTTTGTGAATGGCTGCACTCAGTAAATAAATATTCCTTGAATGAATGAATGCATGCACGCCACAAAGGCAACCCCAGCTGTCCTGTAGGCAGCTCACTCTTGGCCTCTTGGAGGAAGCCTACGGCTTTGCCTTTTGGCTTTAGGAATCTCTCTGGCTTCCTCTTATCCTCCAGGACATTCCTTGCTAATGTCCCCGTCTCTAGCCCATAGCAAAGATTCAGTTTTCCCCTCTGTTTCGATTTTGCCCAATTGTTGTTTTAAGGTCCTTAACTCAATGTCCTGAAGCCTGAAGCATTAGTGCCTCCCATTCCACTCCTGGGCTGCCAGCCCTTTGGCTATCATGCTAACCTGGACCCCAGCTCTCTTGGGGGCCATGTGGTCCTGCGGCCTTGTGGGTGGGGAGAAAGAACTCAAGAAGTACCAACTTTACCTCCTCTTCCTCACCTCCTCGACACCTCTAAAGCATCCCCCACACCTAGCCCAAGAAGAGCAGGTGTACTCTACATGAGGTACCCCTGAGGCAGGGTGCAGACGACATCCCTCTGTGGTCACACCTGGGGTGGTGGGATTATGCCCGGGTGGCTAGAAGTGGTGTCTTGTATGAGAGTTGTTGACAATCAGAGAGCTCAGTCTCTCTTCAGGGAACCAGCACATGAAAAAGTGCCTTGAATTTAGTTAGGGAAACACATCAGTAAGCAATTCTGTTGAGTTCCTGGGATGCATGTGATGGTATCCAGATCCTGAGCAGCTTACCAAAGGAAAACACTCACTGATTCTTCAGAAATGAAAAGTTTCAGAGTGGAACGTCCTCAGGTTGATGCTCACAGTTCATTGCATTGTGACTCTTTTCAACCTTTTTTTAATACCTACCTCCCTTCCCTACCCAACACCCACAGGAACACCATCCTCCAGGTACCAACGGGCTCTCTGGCCTCAGGAAGTTTGTTGCAGCTTTTCTTACTGTAAGGAGCAAGGGTCCTTCTGCTCCTGCCACAGTATCTCCATCCCCAAAGCTCATAAATTATTAGTTCTTCAAAGTGTTGCTCAAACTGAACTTTCTCCAAGAAACCTTCCCAGAGATACTCCTTATCCCTCAGAAGTCATCTCAGCACTCCCTTCCCCCAATGCCTATGATGAACCAGAATTGTTCCAGGGAAGTCCTGGTAACAAACACTCCCATTATCCCTATAAACAGCCTCATTCTTCTCAGACTGCATGTCACAACTGGGAAGATATGGTTGCCATACCCCTGGGCCTTTGTGTCTGCCATTAGAGCAAGGGCTATTAACCTTTCATGTGCCATGGTACACCAGCAAAGCCTATGGACCCTACTCAGAATAATGTTTCTAAACGCATAAAATAAAATATATAGGATTGCAAAAGAAACCACTTTTATTAAAATACAGCTATCAAAATATGGAAATGACAATGGGTATTATATAATAAATGTGCTTCTTTATTAATGCACTAATTAAGATCTAGCAGTGGGCCTACAAATTACTGACATTTCTAAGTCGTGAAGATTGTAAATATGTTGAGATATCTGAAACGACCATAATGGGATACAAAATATCTGTGATTTCTATCAGTGACAAAGTCACAGGCACCATTAATACTACTGTGGTCTGTATTTGTTTCCTATCCTTTTAATAAAAAAAAAAAAAAGTTAAATTTTGATTATAGGTTATTGAAAAGATAAGATGTGGCTTTTTCCCATCTGCCTTCTGCCAGATTGGGAACTCCTACATTAGAGCATCTGTTCCCCTCACCATGCTCTGAGGTCCTCTGAGAGGTCCCAAGAGACCAAGCCTGTTCCTTCTGGCATTCTTGGGTCATCCAGCTCAGCGCCTGCACACGGGAGACTCCACGCTCGTTTGTGGAATTAAAAGGAAAAGAATTGAGTACGTCCTTACTCTCCTAGGTGAGAAAACTTAATTCAAGTTCATGTCTGGAGTTTTGTTCCCAGACTCCATGTCCAGGAGAGGGTTTTCCAAGTGACTCCCACTTTGTAGACAGGGGGCAGGAGGGGTTAGCTAACTCTGGGGGACCCAGGTACGTCAGAGGAAATCTCAGGAGAGAGGATGGCAGCAAGTCGGGCTGATTAAACAGACAAGACAGAAAAAAGCAGGAAAGGGAAATGATGTCACACATTCTGTAAGCTTTGAGGAGAGGGAACTGAAAATGCACTGCTTCTCAGGGACTCGACTGCTCCGCCCATCCCCACCCTGCAGGGGGGTAGCAGACGGGGCGAAGCTTCTAATATTGCAGGCCTGAGAATGGGAGCTGAGGTCTTCGTCCAGCAGAACCCTAAGGGCTACGTGTTTCCCTGCAAAGTGATGCATCTGGGCAGGAAGCCCAGATGCCAGCAAATGTGATGTCATCATAGACAGGGAAAACCCTAAACTGCCAACTCAGGACTTGCTGTGGGAGAAGAGGAGTGGCTGGGTTTTTTTTCTTGGTTTCTAGAAAATTGTTTCCTGTCCCAAAATGGCTTGGTTAAGGAGCCGATTTTATTTCATAAGAAAGAATTCTTTTTCTCTCTCCTCCGCCCAGCTTATCTTTTCAACTACACAGGCACTGATTACATGCTGACCCCTAGTTTTGAAACCCTACTTCTTAAAGTTAGATTGATGTGCTCATGAAATGTACCCTCATTTCTCTACCAGAGCCGCGTCATCCCCATCCATTCCATTTGAGCACTGACAGTGTGCTATGCACTGCACTGCCCTAGAAAATCTCCTGGTTAGTGCACAGCTATTACTGTGTCTCTCTCCCACTATAAGACCCTTCACGGCTCCCTATTGCCTCAGGGCAAAAACAAAGAATTACAGAATCAAAAGGTCCAGCTGAAGGAGACTTAAGAAGTCATTTAATTTATTTCCCCACAATTCACAGATGAGGAAACTGAGGCCCAGAGAAGGGAAGTGATTTCCCCAAGACCACACAGTGGGATGAAGCTGAAGCTAGAGCTAGAACTTAGGTTTCTAGTCTAAATTCACATTCCTTGGCGTGATATTCTTGCTCCTTGATGATGTGGCCATATTTCCAACTTGATCTGCCACTGCTAGTTCATTCGCCTGTCCTCAAATACCTTGTGAGCTTTGCTGCCCCAGTCATCTCTGTCCTGAATGCCCTTTGCCGGACTCCACTCCTCCTCCCTACCTCTCTCCAGAGTCTTTGTCCGTTTAAAGGTTCAGCTCAAACCCTCCTCTGTGTGAGCCTCCCTCCTCTGTGCTCCTCAGCACGTACCTTCTGCTCATGCAGAAGTGTTGACTTTGTGGTTCTGCAGGCACGTGATTATCCCCTCATTGAGGCTATAAGCAGCCAGGGACCAGAGATCTCCTGAGGCATCACTAATCTTCACAGCCTTCAGCAGTGTCTTGCAGATAGCAGGCATTTAGTTAGTAAATGTTTATGGAAAGAATGACTTAAAATCTATTCTATCAGACACAAGGAGTAATAAAAATCTACTTTCGAGCTTAAAGATTTGCATAACTATGCATATATTTAAAATCCTCCTGGCAAATCAGTGAGCCAGACAGGCAAAGTAGGTTTTATTCTCCATTTCATTGATGAATCAGTGAATGCCTGAAATGTCAGGACTTGTCTTGGGTCATTCAAGGTCACCCTGAAAGTTAGTGGTGTGGATGTAAATATTAGAACTGGGTGTCCTGGCTCTCAGTCCCATTTGGTGTCCAGTCAACCCCTTCTGTGTTCTTTCCATAGAAGAGTCATTTCTTCTGCCAGAATTATCATGGGAAAAGCTTCTCTCTTGGTCTCATTTTCAAGGGATGCTACTTACTCTAGAAGAATAGTTCAAAATGGGTTAAAAGTGTCATTTATTGGAAAGATTACTTGATTGATTTCAACTTCTGAGTCTTTTACCAGCTGAGTGACCTTGGGCAAGTTACTTAACCTATCTGAACCATAGTTTCCCCACTTGTGGAATGAGGGAATTGGACTAGATGTACTTGAAGTCACTTCTAGCTCTAATACTAGAGGAGTGATATTGTGGCAGGGGTGCCCCTGGGCCCCCCACAAATTAAGTTATGAAATGCATGCACTGAAGGCCACTGTCTTCTCTAAAGGACCTGGGATTGTACCAGCAGGCAGGGGCCAGCTTGCAAAGGGAAGAGACTCACAACAAAACTCTATTTCATTTTTGTTCTTATGTGACAACTTGAGGGGGTCATGTTACAGAAGGTGTGGCAATAATTTGCAATTATTTCCGGCAATTATTTGCAATACTGAACCAACATGTTCTTAGAATGATATGATTAATATTAATGCTCCAAGAAAAAGTGAATTTCATTGTATTGGGAAGTTTGAAAACATTCTGATTTCAGGACTTGAGGATGGGTTGCAACAGTTCCTTGCTTGTTTCACAAACTGGGTAACAACACCCATCCTGTTTATCGCCGATGAGACGGGTCCTCAAGCAGCTGGTATTGCCTACGATAGGATGGAATTATCCCAGTGATTCAGGAATCCTGGGAGGGATGATGGGATGTGATAGAATGAGAAAGATTGTTTCTATTATTGTGGATTCAGTGTCTGGAAGGTTCTCAGACAGATGAGATGGGTGGTCTGTTCTTTTAACTGAACATCTTGTCAGGTCTCTCCCTTGTACACAGGGCCAGAAGTAGAACTGGGAATCCTATCCCCTGGCATATTCCCCCTACTTTTCCTGGGCCCCCTTGCCTCTGAGGACACACAATTTAACACAAAGAGTAATAAATTCCAAATTAGGAGACCTAGGTTGATGTCTCCATCCTGCCACCAACTGTCTCCTTGATCTCCACGTTGCTTCCCTGGGCCTTAGTACCCACACATCGGTAATAACAGTAGAAAGAGATACTGTTTTTTGAGGAAGATCTGTCATTTACTGGCTGGGGGAACTTGGGAAAACCATTCAACCTCTTAGCTTAAGTTTCTTCATCAGAAAATTGGGTTATAAGACCTGCCTCAAAGAGATAATAATTTATCCAACACATATTTATTAAAAGCTTACTATGAACTGGGCTCCATTCCAGGCATGTGTAATATAGGGGTAGATAAGACAGACAAAATTCTTGCCCTCAAAAAGCTTATATTCTTAGTGGAATTTTATGAGAATTACATGGCAATAAGTATAATATATATGTATTAGTATATATATAACGTACGTTATATATATTATGATTATAATGTATAGAGCATTCAATATCTAAGTCCAGGTACTAGGCTTAGGATATGCTCTACATTATCATTATAATAGTTATTAGGTTGAACTATAAGACAAGGCCAATATCAGACCAGTCTTTTTTTAATTTTTAATTTTTATTTTATTGAATTATAGTTGATTTACAATGTTGTGTTAGTTTCTGGTATGCAGCAAAGTGATTCAGTTATATATATACTTTTTCCTATTCTTTTCCATTATGGTTTATTGATGTTGAATATAGTTCCCTGTGCTGTACAGTAGGACCTTGTTATTTATCAATCCTATATATAATAGTTTGCATCTGCTAGTCCCAAACTCCCAATCCCATTCCTCTCCTGCCCCGCCCTTCTCTTTTGACAATCAAGTCTGTGAGTCTGTTTGTTTCATAGATAAGTTCGTTTGTAATATCAGACCAATCTTGACCTACACAGATGGAAATTGCATGTGGTTCAACCTAGCAATATTTTTACTATCCTTGATTCCTCCTCTCCCTAACCTACACATTTAATCTGTCTCCAAACATTTAAAAAAATGTATTTAAATTCTCTCAAGTCCACCCACGTCTCTTTCTCTCTCTCTGCTGCTACTAGTTCAAGCCAAGGTTAAATCTCTCTCTGGGACTACTTCAATGGCTGGATTCCCCATCTCCAGTCTTACCTGCCTCAAGTCCATTTTCAAGTGTGCCTCTCTAATCTCATTGCTCCTTGCTAAAAGCCTTCATAACGCCTTGCTTTTGGATAAAGTCCTAACTCCTTAACATGACCAATCTTACTTCTGACCTCCAACCAGCTTATCTTTCACTCTTGTGTCCCCATTCTCCTCTCTTGCTCTAATTTTAGGTCATTTGGTAATTACTGATTGGTTTGTATGTCTCCATTTTCAGGTACAGCTAAGCCTGAGATCCTGTGGTTTTAAGATATAATATAAAGAAGGAACAATTTGAAATCAACATGTTCATTCAGTAGTCATCATGTGTTTGCTGAGCACCTACCAGGAACCATTGAGTGTTGGGACCATGAAGTTGAACAAGGAGCTCTCAGGCCAGTGGGAGATACAGATATGTAACCCAAAAAATTGCAATTCACTGTGATAATTACACAAGAGGCACAAAATAAAGGGTAGCTCCAAAGGTGGGACGGAGGGATAAATTTTGCCTCGGTAAGTGGTGGTGTAGAGAGAGAGAGAGGTTAGGGTGAGACAGAGGAAGTGTTTTATAGCAGGTAAGTTGAATTGGTGTCTGTGCAGAGTGTGAAATGGGATCTATTCAGCAGATTTCAAACAAGAATAAAGTATTCTGATATAGGAAAAGCAGAGTCTTCATTATTAAAGTAAATTGGGATTACACGTGAACTAGATTTACTTAATCATTACAGGTAACTTAGAACAAAACAACTGGGTTCTTCTTGGTTAATGAGAAGGAACTGACTGACACGGGTACAGCTTATATTTCCTGAAAGTCTTGCCAGACCATGCTTCTCAATTTTACTTTAATCACAGTTATGGATGAGAAATTGTTTACCTACTAACAAGGATGGAAAAACAGGCATAAACGCAAGAGATATCTAGATTAGATATTCACACGTTTTCAGCATTTATCAAGTATTACAATGAAATGTTACAGTCCTCATTTTCAAGGAACTTTAGGAAGACATTAAAAGACATTAAAAAGGAGTGTTCTGATCAAGAGGTAGAAGAGCAAAGCATCATAGTGACATTGAATGTCAGAATTGGAAAAGATCTTATACATTATCTATTCTATTGCTCTCATTTTACAGATAATGTAAATTGACATCCAGAAAGATGAAAGAATATGCCAAAGTTATCCTGGTAACTATGGAATCCTTGAACTTAAATACAGGACTTCAGAGTGTCAGATATTGAATAGGAAAAATGTTGCAAAGGAATATATTATAATCTCTACCATCTTGACAGTTTCCAAAGCACTGTTGGAGGTTAATCTCAGGTGCCTTAACTTAATCTTGCCTGGAGGTGTGGTCCCGCCTAATGGATTAGTCCATGTCTAAGAAAATCTTAAAGTATCATTAGGGAGAAAAGGCTAAGACCCATGAAACAGAGGGCAACATTAGATTCTCATGTGCCAAAGAAAAACCTGCTGTTGGAAGTTAGAGAAGAGAGGAATTGCTTTGGACCAAAGTAGTTCAGGAATAAAGAATTGGGGTCCACTCTTCAATGATGAATGGAGGGAAAGTAGGTAGCCATTGTTGGAGAGAAATGGTGGGAAGAGCAAAAGCAAAGGAGAAGGAGCAGGAGTGAGTCCACAGTGTCTGGGTCTGGGGAGAAAACTGGTTAGGAGAACTGGATTTAGAGGAGGGGGAAAAAGCACCTCCTGGAATTCTCTTCCAGTTCTGTAATTCAGTGATCTTTTCTGTTCTGATTATCATTTTACCTTCCTTCTGGAAGGGAGCCAGAAAGAAAGAGGTATCCTTTAACCAATAACTAAACCAGTAATCTCCAAAGAAGTGCTTCTTAGAGGAGGAAGGTGTTGAGGTAATCCAGTCAGCAATTAAACTGCCTCAGGCCAGGAGGAAGTCCAGTATCACCAGAGAAATTCCAAGGGAGTTTTAGCCCTCACCTGTGGGAGCTGACTTCATTCATGGGATATATATACACATAATTGGAAACTCTTAGCTTGAGACAGACTCCTAGGAGATCACAAGCAGCAGCCCTTCCTGAACTCAGGTAAAAGAGCTCCTTCTCTCTACACTATTCACATGGTTCTGGGGATGAGCTCAGTTCTCCTAGTCATCTAGCCAGGTGTGTTCAGTGCCATGTCTAAAGGAGTCCTTTTCATTAGGACAAAATATCCTAGAGAATAGGGAATTGTCATGTTTATCTTTGTATTCCAGTACCTAGCATGATATTCAAGACAGTGGGTGCTTAATAAATGCTGATCAAATTGTTGAATTTAACATATATTTACCATATACTCACTATGTTCAAGGCAACTAACATCATTCTCTATTTAAAATGAGTTGATCACTCACTAGATGCTAGGTGTACGAATCATGCATCATTTTATTTAAATGTCAAAACAAATTCTGGGGTAAGTTTAATTAGAACCATTTGGGGGCTAAGAAAACAAAACTCAGAGAGGTGAGTTGACTTGTCCAAGGTCACATAGATGGAGAGTGACTAATTCATACAGATTTACCTGTGACATTTTCAGTTTTAAAAGTTAAAGTGCTATGCCCTGGATCCCCGCCCCGCCCCCACCGCTCCAGTCTTGGGAAAACTGGGACAACCTACACCGATGGGGACTTGTAGAGCAGGCATTTGGACCTAGTTCTCAAACCCAGAGTTCTCTCTGATACTTTTGGGTTTGGTTTGTTTATTCCCTTTTCCTACATGTGGCAGTATCCCAGGTGAACATGAATGTAAAGTATACCAAGCCTATTGATTGGAACGCAGGAAAAAAATCAGTAAGCGGTAACGATTATCAGTGCTGTACCAAGGCATCCTGGAACCTAAGGCAAACAGGAAAGATGTACACCTCTCTATATATGCTTTTTTAAGATTTTTATTGGAGTATAGTTGATTTACAATGTTGTTTTAGTTTTAGGTGTACAGCAAAGTGAATCAGTTATACATATACATATATCCGCTCTTTTTTAGATTCTTTTCCCATATAGGCCATTACGGAGTATTGAGTAGAGTTCCCTGTGCTGTACAGTAGGTCCTTATTCGTTATCTATTTTATGTATAATAATGAGTATAGGTCAATCCCAATCTCCCAATTTATCCCTCCCCCCCTTACACTCTGGTAACCATAAGTTTGTTTTCTACATCTGTGACTCTACTTCTGTTTTGTAAATAGTTTCATTTGTACTCTTCTGCATATGTTTTTATTATTTTATGTATATTATTTTTCCAAGACATTAAGGTAGTTGAAAATTATTGAAAAATTGATAATTAGCTGTATTACAACTCACATTATTTTTAAGTTTAAATATGTTATTTATGTCCCAAACAGAATTCATTATAATTTTACTTTCCTGGTTTTAAGGGGAGAAAACTCATCACTAATATTTTCATCATATACTTCTGATACATAAAGACATAGATATGGATATAGATACATAGATAGATATAGACGGATGGATAAACATATGTAGATATAGATGGCTAGATAGATAATGTACAGCTAGATAGATAGACAGATAGGAGCACTCATTTCCCCTTTTGTCCTGGGTTCCGATATGGCTCGGCATGGCCCTGTGAGATTCTGTCTTTATTTAAATTGTTAATCTTTTGTTCATCATGGTTGTTTTCATTAATTTTGCTACTGCATTAAAATATTATTTATCTTGATTACTGAAACTTTTGTCTCCTTAAATTTTGTGCCTGAGGTGAGTGTTTCACTCTCCTCTCCCTAATCTCAGCGCATTATCATTTTACCTTAAAACTCAGCAACTACTATAAAGTGCCCTCTTACAGAGCAAGCCTCATCCCAAGAAGAAATGAGTTCCTTCCCACCTTTTTCCTCTTTCTTTTGGGATCGCTTACTTGCTCCTCGGCCTGAGTTACAAGGCTAGGAAAGCGCATACTCTTGGATTAGTCCCAGGTATGCCTGACTGCTGCCTTCCTGCAGAGGGCGCTGTGGAGTCCAGGCACCCCAGGAGGGTGGAGAAGTGTTAGGTGGAATTAGGCTGATTGTCCATCAGAACTTGCCTTTCCCTGGCAGAAGGATTGTTATGAAATCATTGACTTTCTATTTGCCTTCGGGCTGAAATAAATCTACTATCCTCAAATAACCAATCTGATCTCAGACAAATGTCAAATAGAGCTAAGTTCCTCTGCCCTGGGGATGGCCGTAAAATCCAGACAATTTCCCTGAAATTTTTTTGGTGGCTTGGCAGCAGCTTCTATGAGGTTCAGTTTTCCCCCAGTCCCTCTGTGGGTCTGAGGGGACCAGAAGGGTGAGCTACATTGGCATTCTGGAAGGGAAGACTATATACATCAATTCGCGAAAAGAAGTTTTGACATTTTCCCTGAAATGTCATCCTCTATCTACTCATTGCAAGTGCCTGCTGCTCCAGGCCTTTCCTGCTGGGCAATAACGATGGGGCTGGGTTGGGGAGAGAATAAAGGAGCCAGGACCTGTAGCACCAACTCATACTCAGACCCTGAGCAAGCACCTGAAGCCTTCTCTTCTCTTTTTCTTAGTAAGTTGGGTGAATGTGCCAGACCATCTGAAGTCAGATGAAGCTATTAAGTTTCACCAGGGGACATTGGGGATTGGGGGGAGGCATGCCCCTGGTGACGGGATTGGCTTCTTAAGGCATGAAATGGGGAAATCAATAAGTCATGCTCTTTCCTTTGAATTCTTAGCTCCTGTGGTCTCCAGAATCTGGCTCCAGAATCTCCTGTGGTCTCCAGAATGAAAGGCTCTGGTCTTCCCCTCTGCCTTCTTTCTGCTGTGTTTTATCTCTTCTGGACACCTTCCGCCAGGGTGAAGACACTCCATTTGGGAAGCTGTGTGATCACCGCAAGTCTTCAAGCAATTCGAAGTGGATTTTCGGAGATACGGGACAGAGGGCTATGTGAGGGAGGGACCCCACCTTTCACTTTGTGACTGCCTCCCCACTTTTCTACTTATTTTTCTCTGTCCCTCAGCAGTGTGATCACAAAAAGAGGCAGGCTGGGGACTCCTTACCAGGAGGATGTGTTCCCAGGAAATATCTGTAGTTCATAATTTAAAAGTGTTTTGGAGAGGGACTCTGCCCGCTGTGCCATGGCAGGGAGGGGATGGGAGGTCTGGATGTCTAAGATCCTGTCAGCAGTTACTGACCTGTACTTTTTCATCTTGCCTTCCTCTGTTTAGCAACCCAAAGATGAAATCATTGACCTCAGAATCTTGAGGAAGACTCAGCCTTTGCAAGACATAAAGGTACATGCTTGGTCTGTATGAGTTCTGGGAGGAAATATGAGTCAGGGGCATCTCCATCACCCTTGTCCCTGGACACCCTCCCCCCACCAAAACGCCAGTCTTCTTTGTAGCCTGCAGGTCAGTGCTGCCTCCTCTGCCATATACTGAGACTCTACCTGGACAAGGTATTCAAAAACGATCAGACCCCTGACCACCGTATCCTCCAGAAGATCAGCGGTCTCGCCAACTCTTTTCTTACCATCAAGAAGGACCTCTGGCTCTGTGTGACTAAGGGTCTTGGGTAAAAGGATCCACCTCAGCACATAGCTTCAATGACTTAGCAATCAGCCTCGTTCTTAGCCTCATTTAATGGATGGAAGAACTGAGTCCAAGAGTTCTAATAATCTGTGTTGAGCCATGTGACTAGGTAATGAGAACTCAGTTATATTTATTTTTGAATACAAGCTCCATACAAAATGTCAACAGAACTATAAAGTGCTACCTATTTGATGTCACTGATAATTTCCTAGTATCCATGAAATTATGCTTCTTCTGTAGGTGAGTTATCCTGCGGCATACTAGTGCATCCTGAGTCCAGGCAGCTAATCAGCAGACAACCGAACTCATTCTCAAGATAGGACCTAGGAATCCAATTCTCTCTCCCATGGGGGCTCTCTGGAGGGAGCTAGACTAGAACTGGGTTGGGGGGTGCAGGCCAGATGGGATACAGTGATCACAAACTCTTTCAGTGCTGCCTGTTTCTAAAAAGAAACAATGAGCTCTATATGCTTCCTCTTCTAGCTGATGATCAGTTTAATGATCCTAAATAAGGAGGTCTGAAAAGACTTCTATAGGTGAAAGAATAGAACTTCCACCTACTTCGTGTCAATGGCAAGGGCAGAAAATCAGAATCTTTAATAAAATCTATCATTCTTTGGTATTCTTTTCAGCATGCCCATATGACATGCCCTTGTGGGGAGGAAGCAATGGAGAAATACAGCCAGCTTATGAGTCACGTCCAAGAGGTATATGCAATTTTGGCCTTGGTTGGGATGAGTGTTTTTAGAACTGAGATCATAGATGGGTGGGATGGATGTTCATACCCAAAGAAATGTTATAGCCCTCAGGTTAATGGCCCTCTGAGGTCATGTGGACTGTCCCTCTGCTTTAACCCAGGGGATACCCACTCAGGCTCTAGAAGGGTGCTGTCTCTGCAAGATGCTCTGGGAATCAAGAAGGAATAGCCATGAGTCCATCAAGTCACTCCAGAGACATCTGAACTTTCCAGCTACACAAACTAGAGGCGATAGTTTTCCGACATTCACACACTTGTACATACCCTCAAAAATAGTCACTCACAATTTCCTGCATGCCCATGCCATGCTGTTTCTCACCTCAATGCCTTTGCACATCTGCCAGGAAGGCTGGAGTCTGCTCCACACTCACTAATTCCTACTCATCCTTTAAGACTGAGCCTAGGCATCACCTCCAGGAAGGCACTGGCTACTTCTCTCAGAGTTAAGTGCTCCTGTCATCCTGTGGGGCCCCCATCATCTATTTACCACACTACATTTTAATTGCCTGCTTCTGCCTGTCTCCCTCACTCAACTGTGAATTCCCTGTGGGTAGTGACGATGTCATTCGTTTCTGAGTCCCTAGCCAGCCCAATGCTTAGCACAATAAATATTTGTTCCATTGAAGGATGCACAGTAGGCAACCCGTACACACACACACACACACACACACACACACACACACACACACATCTTTCTTTAAAAAACAGCCTAATTACTTTGATCTCTGTGATTCAAGAGGCTTGAGTTGTAGTCCCAATTCTGCTACAACCCTGGGCCTCAGTTTCTCTATGTAAGACTAGGGTGATTGGACTCAATGATTTTTCCTCCCTCTTGTGAGATCTTAAGGTTCCATAATGTCTCTTGAGCTCTTCATTTTGAAAAAGATGCTCTGTTTACAATCTCCAATAGACCTACCAGTGAAAGGAGAGGATTAACCTTGGAGCCCACATTGTCTCTTTATGAGTTGCTCACCACTTCACTTGGTATCTTCCAGCTTCAGCCTCAGGCAGCAGTGGTGAAGGCTTTGGGGGAGCTAGACATTCTCCTGAGCTGGATGGAAGAGATGGACTAGGAAGAAAGTGATGCTGCTGAGAGTATTCTGGGCCAAGACTCCCAGCCCTCAGTACCCAGGAGGCATGACCCCAAACCACCATCTCTTTGTTGTATAATTTAGTGCTGGTCACTGTGTATATTATTTATTTATTATTTGTTTCCTTACTGTGATTATCTTCATGTGTTCCTATTCTTAATCTAGAGTTTTGTCAGATTTTAATAAGATCTTTTTTACTGTTGACTGTATTTATTAGTTAATATATTTATTTTTGCTATTTAACTTATTTATTTTTATATTTGAAGATGAGACTTTTAAAAACAATTCACAGATTATATTTATAACCCAACTAGAGCAGGTTTTTCATAGAGTAAACAAATCTTCTAAATTCTAGAGGAGCGGCTAGAATTTTATTAAATTGAGGACATGTTTACTGACCACCAGTGCTCTAAGAGATACTTAAAACTGAACCAATGGCTACTAAGCGTGGGTTGTGGAAGAAGAACTTCTGATGTGAAATTACAGGCTTGTCTTACAATTACTGACCACCCCCACTCAACTCCCAAACCCCAGACTTGTGTATCTTCCATTTATGGAATCCTCTGGGGCCAGAATGTATTTTCACAAATAAAGTTTTCTCCGTATGATATCTGCTTGGAGTTTGAAAATGCTTCAGGAGTAGAAACAATGGTGGGGATGAGCTTGAATCTCATGTTACCTAGGGACCTCTTGCTTCTTCGGGGAAGGAAGATGCCAGTGGGAACATGGGCCTTCTCTCCCCTGCCAAATGCATCCCCAACTCTATCTCCTAAATCACCCACAGCTCCGATCCCATGACTCTGCCCTCCACATAAAGAGACTGTGACTGGGTGAGGGGCATCAGTCCTCCCCACTTCCTCCTTGCTGGTGTTGGGCACTCTCCTCTCTGTGCCCCTGTTTTCCTTCTCATTTCAGGCTCTCATACTTCTGTGTCAGAGGTCTTAATTGCAACACAAATTATAATGGGCAGGAAGCTCTATTATAAGGGCTAAGAATGCACAGGGGCAAAGTGTAGTTCCCGAGCCCTGCCCAGGGAGGTGCATGAGCCCTCTTTCGAGGTCCTTCCATTTTGGATTCTGGCCAGCCTCATGGTATAGGTTGTTCCTGGATCAAGTCTTTGAGTTTGGAAACAACTATTAAGTCAGTGTTCTCATTCCAGGCCCCTTTCATGCTGAGCTTCCCTGGGCTCAAAGGAGCCAGAATTCTGGCCTGGACTGCTTGCCTCCTTCCTCCCCATCTCACTCCGAATAGCACCTCAGCTTAGCAGTTTAGCTTCCACAGTTTCAGAAACAGCAAACTGATGTTCCTATAGTGAGCTTTCCCACTGCTTCTGGTTTCTGCTCCCAGCCCTCATCCTCGGCCCTGATGAAGTTTAAATAATTTTATTGATTTTTTTTCTCATTATTAAGTAACAACTACCCAGTAGAGAAAATTTGGAAAATACAAAAAATATAAAGAAGAAAATGCAAATCACTCATAATCCTATCACCCATAGATAACCATTCTGAAACATTTAGGTGTTTTTTAAAAAATTAATTAATTAATTAATTTATTTTTGGCTGCGTTGGGTCTTCGTTGCTGCACACAGGCTTTCTCTAGTTGTGGCGAGCAGGGGCTACTCTTTGTTGTGGTGCGAGGCCTTCTCATTTCTCACTGAGGTGGCTTCGTCTTGTTGCTGAGCACGGGCTCTAGGCGCATGGGCTTCAGTAGTTGTGGCACACGGGCTCTAGAGCACAGGCTCTAGAGCACAGGCTCAGTAGTTGTGGCTCACAGGCTTAGTTGCTCCATGGCATGTGGGATCTTCCCAGACTAGGGATCGAACCTGTGTCCCCTACATTGGCAGGCAGATTCTTAACCACTGCACCACCAAGGAAGTCCCTAGGTGTGTTTTTCTCCAGATCCTTTTTCTTGGATTCAAATCATGATTCAACTCTGATTACCTGATTGATTTGGGCTGTATAATTTAACCTAGGAACCTCTGGAAAACAAGATGATAACACCTACCTTTCAGGGTGATGGAAGAGATGGTCTTTTTATGTTCCTTTGAAACAAGGCATTTTTGCTTTTATACTCCCCATTATAATCACCCTTCTTCTATCAGATTTTCCAGTTGCCTGTCTTCCGGTTTCCCTGACCAGTCTGACAAACGACTCAGCTTTAACTCTCAAGGCACAGTTACGAAGTCAACTTCACTGAACTCAGTGTTAAAATTAGAACCAGGGGCTTCCCTGGTGGCGCAGTGGTTGAGAATCTGCCTGCCAATGCAGGGGACACGGGTTCAAGCCCTGGTCTGGGAAGATCCCACATGCCGCAGAGCAACTAAGCCCGTGAGCCACAATTACTGACCCTGCGCATCTGGAGCCCGTGCTCCGCAACAAGAGAGGCCGCGATAGTGAGAGGCCCGCGCACCGCGATGAAGAGTGGCCCCCGCTTGCCACAACTAGAGAAAGCCCTCGCACAGAACGAAGACCCAACACAGCCATAAATAAATAAATAAATAAAATTAGAACCAACACGAGACATGCCGAGGGTGTGTCTCAGGTTGACCCACAGAACTGAGGATGAAGCTCCTCCCTTTGTTTTCTGGGAAGCATTTCTGATTCTTCTGAGAGTCTGGGCCATGGGAAGCCTTGGTCTTTTGGAACTCCACGTTACCATGTAACCACTCCTTGCCTGTTTATTCCTCTCCCCTGCAGGACCCTTCTCCTCCTCCAAGTCATTTTTCTGGTCTCTGCTTGACCTACCACAGTACCAACAATGGGGAATTCAGCAGTGGAGGGTCAAGCCAGTTTGGGGACTAAGACAAAACTTCATGAAGGTGGGCCATTAAGGGGCAGACTCTAAAGAATAGTTTACAATTGTCACTTTCAATTCTAACAGTGAAAATGATCGTTGTCATTTACTAAGTACCTCTCATGTGCCAGGCACTGCTCTGGAAACTTCACATACATTATCTTATTTAATCCTTAAAACAATCCTGTGAGGTAGGTTATTATTATCAGTTTGCAAGGGAAAATGTGCTCAGAGATGGTAAGTAATTTGTGCAAGGGCAGAACCAAGCATTGAATCCGGACACCCTGATACCACAGCCCTCTATGCTTTCCCACTCTACTGTCTTCTTTCCCAACAGTGGCATCTAGTGTTCAGAAGCTCAGTGGGAAGGAATAATAAGTTTGGGCTTCATAGAGACATGAGTGAAAATCCTGACTTGGACACTCACTATCTTGGACCAGGACATAACAATCCTTAGTACTATCTTTAGTTTCTTCACCTGCAAAGTAGGATTATACTACTTATCACGCTGAGTTGATGTGAAGACTAAACAAGATTGTCATATCTAACTTGTACAAGCACATATTAAGTATCAGGTACTGTTTTAAGTGTGTTGCAAGTGCCTGCTCATTTAATTTGCAAAAGAGCATGATGAGCTAGGTGTCATTGTTATTCCCATTTTACAGATGAGGAAACTGAAGACCAGAAAGGTAAAGTATCTTGTTCAAGTTTATAGCTAATAATGGCGAGGGTAAAATATGATAGAGTAGGCAGCCTGGAGAACCATGCATTTAACCACTTCACTTTGCTGCCTGGCTGGAATGCCCAGTACGTAGAGAGCACGTGATCAATGGAGGCTCTGGATATAGCAGTGCTTCTGCCTGAAGGGGAAAGTGATGAGCTTTCCTGCCAAGCTGTAGCACTAACTATTAACTTCCTGGTGCAACTTATCTCTGTAACATCTGTACTGAACTTCATTTTTCCATGGACCTGAACCTTGTTTCCTCAACAAGCAGAACAAGTTCCTTTGGAGGTGATAGGATAAACATGCTAAATCTCAGGTTGACCTATCATTTCTGATTACTCTTAGCTCTTAGACCTTGGATTAAGAATCTTAGACTGCTCTACTTCTCTGGGCCTCAGTTTCTGATGAGAGATTGCATATAAAAATAGACAATGGCTAGACCATGTATAAAAATAGAACTCTGATCCACAATCTGCAGCAACCAGCCCAGGAAACCAATCCATTATCTGCAGTAAACAGCCTAGGAAGCCAGTCTGCTACCTGTAAGTCAGACTTGTATGAAATCAGACCACAATCTCTAGCAACCAGCTCATGAAGCCAAACTATAACTCTTGTAGCCACTGGATCCAAATGGCCAGGACTTGATTAAAAACCGACAGCTTCCCAAGTTTTGTCCCCACTTCCAACCTAGCATGAACCAGAAAAAGCCAAGTAATGCACCCCTAACCAATCGCATAGGATGCTCTGCTTCTAGCTAGCCTACTGATGGCTTCCCCACACCAACAGCCTCCAAGCAAGGCATCCCTGATGGCGCCTTTCTTTTCTCCTGTAAAGCTTTCCCACATCTGCAGGCCTTTGAGTCTCTGCCAAAACATGTGATGGTGGCTGACTCCTTTTCTATAACAACTCTGAAAAAATAGCCTTTGCCTGTTCTCATTTGGTTGGTCTTCATTTACTCCACATTGCATCTGTAGAATGAAAGAGTTGGGACAGATGATTCTGAATTCTAGAAACTGGATGTGCTATCGCTGTCTCAAGAGATCAGATGTAGCTACTGCTGCCTTAATTACCAGAGGGGTTTGCATGGTTCCTGTATCATCAGCTTTGGATTTAGAATTTGAGATGAGCATATCTGACTGGAAAGACCTAGGTGATGCCCTAGATGCCAGGGAGACTGGACAAGCCTTCCCTCTGATGGGAGGTGGGCTCAGAAGGAAGAGCATCCCCTAAACTTAGGAATGAGATCCAGTTGCAGGGTGACTAAAAAGGGTAAAAAATGTCTGCTGTATCTCTCATTTCCACCGTGCCTTGGGATTGACCCAATTCCCTGTTTTCAAGGATTCAGGCCTTCTCCAACACAGTCCAGTATAATTTTGTCTGCCTGTTCTTCTTCCATACAGATGGAGAGCAAACGGACCATTCCCCTGCTGGACTCTTAAGTTCCTGCAGGACAGGACCGTGTCTTTTCAGCTTTTTAGCCTACCCTATCTCAGCAAAAATTACATTATTGATAAGGACTGAATTCAAAAACAGGAGAATTGAATGCGTTTTTAAAAATTAAAAACAGGGCTTCCCTGGTGGCACAGTGGTTGAGAATCTGCCTGCCAATGCAGGGGACACGGGTTCGAGCCCTGGTCTGGGAAGATCCCACATGCCGTGGAGCAACAGGGCCCGTGAGCCACAACTACTGAGCCTGCGCGTCTGGAGCCTGTGCTCCGCAACAAGAGAGGCCGCGATAGTGAGAGGCCCGCGCACCGTGATGAAGAGTGGTCCCCGCTTGCCGCAACTAGAGAAAGCCCGCTCACAGAAACGAAGACCCAAAACAGACAAAAATAAATAAATAATTAAACAAAACAAAACAAAACAAAAAAAGCTCAATGAAATTGGTTTCTCTATGTGTGTGGCTCTCAGTTAATTTTTTCATGAATTAATGACTTTGACTTTTGCTAGAAAATAGATAACACACCCTGCAGACTGGGCCTTGCCAACAGGAGGCAGCAGAACAACAGTTGGTGAAAGAATGAACTAATAGGGCCAGTCCCCTAATTCACTGGAAGTTTGGCAGGTTGAACACTCTCCCATTCAACCCAACTGTCAGGAGCACAATGAGTCAGTCGCTTAACGGGAAGAGGGTAGGACTCAGAGACCTACCCTCTAAGGCAGGAAAGAGGCAGGAAGCTGTGGATTAAAACCAGAGTGCTAATACCTTTTAGAGTACATTCTTTGTCTCACTGAACATTAGAGGTGGGCAAGAATTTACAGATCACTTTACAGGGTAACTGAGGTTCAGAGAGGGAAAGTGAGTTGTCCAAGGTTACACAGTGAGTTATGGCAGAGTTGGCATTAAAACTCAGGTCCTTGTACTTCCAGGATCACTAAATCTCAATTCAATTAAAGAAGAAGTAAAAATCGCCCAGATTGGAAATGAAGAAGTACAACAGTGTTTATTCATAGATGACATGCCTATCCAGGGAGAAATATCGAATGGATTTACAAAAACCTAGTAGAACTAATAAGAAAGTTTCGTTTGGTAGCAAGATATAAGATCAATATACAAAGATCAATTGTATTTCCATACACCATCAACACACAATTGGAACTTGAAATTTTTAAAAATACTATTTAAAATGACATCAAAAAGTTTGAAATCCTTGGAGATAAATCAAGAACAAAAGATGTAAAAGAGCTCTACACTGAAAACTGTAAACCATTGCTGGGAGAAATGGAAGATTATTTAATAATGGAATGATGTACTATATTCATAGGTCTCAATATTATTATGTCAATTTCCCCCAAATTGATCTATAAGTTCAATGCAATCACAATATAAATTTCAGTAGCCTTTTTTTTTTTGGTAGAAACTGACAAATCAACTTTAAAATTCATATTAAAAAGCAACAGACCTAAAATAGCCAAAATACTTTGAAAAAGAAGAACAAAGTCAGAGGATTAATATTATTAGATTTCAAGACTTATATAAAGCAATGGCAATGAAGGCAGTATGGTATTGGTGTAAAAACAGACAAACAGATCAATAGAACAGAATGAAAAGTCCAGAAAAAGACCCACACAACTAGGGGCAATTGATTTTCTACAGTAGTGCAGAGGTAATTTAGTAGAGATAGAATAATCTTTCAAGAAATAGTGCTAAAATAATTGGATATTGTATAGAAAAAAATAAACTTGGATCCATACTTTACTTCATATATACATGTTAACTCAAAATGGACCATCAATCTAAATGTAAAATCTACAACTATAAATCTTCTCAAAGAAAATCTGAGGAAAAAATCTTTCTGACCTTGAGTTAGCCAAAGATTTCTTAGATACAACACCAAAAGCAGAATCCATAATAAACCAAATTGATAAATTGGACTTCACTAAAGTTAAACACTTCTGTTCTTTAAAAGACACCTAAGAAAATGAAAAGACAACCCATAGTCTGGGAGTAAATATTTGCAAATCCCTATATATGATAAGGGATGTGGGTCCAGAAAATATAAAGAATACTCAAAACTCAAATATAAGAAAACAACCCAATTAAAAATTGGGCAAGAGATTTGAACAGACACCAAAGAAGATAAATATATGCAAAAACAAGAGAAGCACATGAAAAGATGCCCAATATTGTTTGTCATTAAGTATATGCAAATTAAAACCACAGCGAGAGTGAGTTCAAGATGGCAGAGTGGAAGGATGTGCTCTCACTCCGTCTTGCAAGAGCACCTGAATCACAACTAACTGCCGAACAATCATCGACAGGAAGACACTGGAACTCACCAAAAAAGATACTCCACATCCAAAGACAAAGGAGAAGCTGCAATGAGATGGTAGGAGGGGCGCCATCACAATAAAATCAAATCCCATAACTGCTGGGTGGATGACTCACAAACTGGAGAACACTTACACCACAGAAGTCCACCCACTGGAGTGGAGGTTCTGAGCCCCACGTCAGGCTTCCCAACCTGGGAGTCTGGCAACAGGAGGAGGAATTCCTAGAGAATCAGACTTTGAAGGCTAGCGGGATTTGATTGCAGGACTTTGACAGGACTTGGGGAAACAGAGACTGCACTCTTGGAGGGCACACACAAAGTAGTGTGTGCATCAGGACCTAAGGGAAGGAGCAGTGACCCAAGGGGAGACTGAACCAGACCTACCTGCTAGTGTTGGAGGGTCTCCTGCAGAGGCAGGGGGTAGCTGTGTCTCATGGTGAGGACAAGGACACTGGCAGCAGAAGTTCTGGGAAGTACTCCTTGGCTTGAGCCGTCCCAGAGTCTCCATTAGCCTCACCAAAGAGACTTTGGAGGATCCAGTGTTGGGTCGCCTCAGACCAAACAACCAACAGGGAGGGAACCCAGCCCCAACCAATAACAGACAAGTGGAATAAAGTTTTACTGAGTTCTGCCCACCAGAGGAACAGCCAGCTCTAGCCACCACCAGTCCCTCCCATCAGGAAGCTTGCACAAGCCTCTTAGATAGCCTCAATCACCAGAGGGCAGACAGCAGAAGCAAGAAGAACTACAATCCTGCAGCCTGTGAAACAAAAACCACATTCACAGAAAGAAAGACAAGATGAAAAGGCAGAGGGCTATGTACCAGATGAAGAAACAAGATAAAAACCCAGAAAAACTGCTAAATGAAGTGGAGATAGGCAATCTTCCAGAAAAAGAATTCAGAATAATGATAGTGAAGATGATCCAGGACCTCGGAAAAACAATGGAGGCAAAGATCGACAAGATGCAAGAAATGTTTAACAAAGACCCAGAAGAAGTAAAGAACAAACAAACAGAGATGAACAATGCAATAACTGAAATGAAAACTACACTAGAAGGAATCAATAGCAGAATAACTGAGGCAGAAGAATGGATAAGTGACCTGGAAGACAGAACGGTGGAATTCACTGCTGTGGAACAGAATAAAGAAAAAAGAATGAAAAGAAATGAAGACAACCTAAGTGACCTCTGGGACAACATTAAACACAACAACATTCGCATTATAGGGGACCCGGAAGGAGAAGAGAGAGAGGAAGGACCTGAGAAAATATTTGAAGAAATTATAGTCAAAAACTTCCCTAACATGGGAAAGGAAATAATCACCCAAGTCCAGGAAGTGCAGAGAGTCCCATACAGGATAAACCCAAGGAGAAACATTCTGAGACACCTAGTAATCAAATTTGCAAAAATTAAAGACAAAGAAAAATTATTGAAAGCAGCAAGGGCAAAATGACAAATAACATACAAGGGAACTCCCATAAGGTTAACAGCTGATTTCTCCGCAGAAACTCTCCAAGCCAGAAGGGAGTGGCATGACATATTTAAAGTGATGAAAGGGAAGAACCTACAACCAAGATTACTCTCCCCAGCAAGGATTGCATTCAGATTCAATGGAGAAATCAAAAGCTTTACAGACAAGCAAAAGCTAAGAGAATTCAGCACCACCAAACCAGCTCTACAACAAATGCTAAAGGAACTTCTGTACGTGGGAAACACAAGAAAAGAAAAGGACCTACAGAAACAAACCCAAAACAATTAAGAAAATGGTAATAGGAACATATATATTGATAATTACCTTAAACGTGAATGGATTAAATGCTCCAACCAAAAGACACAAGCTCGCTGAAGGGATACAAAAACAAGACCTATCTATATGCTGTCTACAAGAGACCCACTTCAGACCTAGGGACACATACAGACTGAAAGTGAGGGGATGGAAAAAGATATTCCATGCAAATGGAAAGCAAAAGTAAGCTGGAGTAGCAATACTCATATCAGATAAAATAGACTTTAAAATAAAGAATGTTACAAGAGACAAGGAAGGACACAACATAATGATCAAGGGATCAATCCAAGAAGAAGGTAGAACAATTATAAATATGTATGCAAACAACATAGGAGCACCTCAATACATAAGGCAACTGCTAACAGCGATAAAAGAGGAAATCGACAGTAACACAGTCATCGTGGGGGATTTTAACACCTCACTTACACCAATGGACAGATCATCCAAAATGAAAAAAATTAAGGAAACAGAAGCTTTAAATGACACAATAGAACAGATAGATTTAATTGATATTTATTAGGACACTCCATCCAAAAACTGCAGATTACACTTTCTTCTCAAGTGCGCACAGAACATTCTCCAGGATAGATCACATATTGGGTCACAAATCAAGCCTCAGTAAATTTAAGACAATTGAAATCATATCAAGCATGTTTTCTGACCAAAACGCTATGAGATTAGAAATGAATTACAGGGAAGAAAATGTAAAAAACGCAAACACATGGAGGCTAAACAATATGTTACAAATAACCAAGAGATCACTGAAGAAATCAAAGAGGAAATCAAAAAGTACCTAGAGACAAATGACAATGAAAACACGATGATCCAAAACCTATGGGATGCAGCAGAAGCAGTTCTAAGAGGGAAGTTTATAGCTATACAAGCCTACTTCAAGAAACAAGAAAAATCTCAAATAAACAATCTAACCTTACACCTAAAGGAACTAGAGAAAGAAGAAAAAACAAAACCCAAAGTTAGCAGAAGGAAAGAAATCGTCAAGATCAGAGCAGAAATAAATGAAATAGAAACAAAGAAAACAATAGCAAAGATCAATAAAACTAAAAGCTGGTTCTTTGAGAAGATAAACAAAATTAATAAACCATTAGCCAGACTCATCAAGAAAAAGAGGGAAAGGACTCAAATCAATAAAATTAGAAATGAAAAAGGAGAAGTTACAACAGACACCACAGAAATACAAAGCATCCTAAGAGAATACTAGAAGCAACTCTATGCCAATAAAATGGACAACCTGGAAGAAATGAATAAATTCTTAGAAAGGTATAACCTTCCAAGACTGAACCAGGAAGAAACAGAAAATATGAACAGACCAATCACAAGTAATGAAATTGAAACTGTGATTAAAAATCTTCCAACAAACAAAAGTCCAGGACCAAACGGCTTCACAGGTGAATTCTATCAAACATTTAGAGAAGAGCTAACACCCATTCTTCTCAAACTCTTCCAAAACATTGCAGAGGAATGAACACTCCCAAACTCATTCTATGAGGCCACCATCACCCTGATACCAAAACCAGACAAAGATACTACAAAAAAAGAAAATTACAGACCAATATCACTGATGAACATAGATGCAAAATTCCTCAACAAAATACTAGCAAACAGAATCCAACAACACATTAAAAGGATCATACAGCATGATCGAGTGGGATTTATCCCAGGGATGCAAGGATTCTTCAATATACGCAAATCAATCAATGGGATACACCATATTAACAAATTGAAGAAGAAAAACCATATGATCATTGCAATAGATGCAGAAAAAGCTTTTGACAAAATTCAACACCCATTTATGACAAAAACTCTCCAGAAAGTGGGCATAGAGGGAACCAACCTCAACATAATAAAGGCCATATATGACAAACCCACAGAAAACATCATTCTCAATGGTGAAAAACTGAAAGCATTTCCTCTAAGATCAGGAATAAGAAAAAGATGTCCACTCCCACCACTATTATTCAACATAGTTTTGGAAGTCCTAGCCACGGCAATCACAGAAGAAAAAGAAATAAAAGGAATGCAAATTGGAAAAGAAGAAGTAAAACTGTCACTGTTTGCAGATGACATGATACTATACATAGAGAATCCTAAAGATGCCACCAGAAAACTACTAGAGCTAAACAATGAATTTGGTAAAGCTGCAGGATACAAAATTAATGTACAGAAATCTCTTGCATTCCTATACACTAATGATGAAAATTCTGAAAGAGAAATTAAGGAAACGCTCCCATTTACCATTGCAACAAAAAGAATAAAATACCTAGGAATAAAACTACCTAGAGAGACAAAAGACCTGTATGCAGAAAACTATAAGACACTGATGAAAGAAATTAAAGATGATACCAACAGATGGAGAGATATACCATGTTCTCAGATTGGAAGAATCAATATTGTGAAAATGACTATACTACCCAAAGCAATCTACAGATTCAATGCAATCCCTATCAATGGCATTTTTTACGGACCTAGAACAAAAAATCTTAAAATTTGTATGGAGACACAAAAGACCCCGAATAGCCAAACCAGTCTTGAGGGAAAAAAATGGAGCTGGAGGAATCAGACTCCCTGACTTCAGACTGTACTACAAAGCTACAGTAATCAAGACAAAATGTTACTGGTACAAAAACAGAAATATAGATCAATGGAACAGGACAGAAAGCTCAGAGGTAAACCCATGCACCCATGGTCAACTAATCTATGACAAAGGAGGCAAGGATATACAATGGAGAAAAGACAGCCTCTTCAATAAGTGGTGCTGGGAAAACTGGACAGCTACATGAAAAAGAATGAAATTAGAACACTCCCTAACACCATACACAAAAATAAACTCAAAATGAATTAGAGACCTAAATGTAAGAGCAGACACTATAAAACTCTTAGGGGAAAACATAGGAAGAACACGCTTTGACATAAATCACAGCAAGATCTTTTTTGATCCACCTCCTAGAGTAATGGAAATAAAAACAAAAATAAACAAATGGGACCTAATGAAACTTAAAAGCTTTTGCAAAGCAAAGGAAACTACAAGCAAGACGAAAAGACAACCCTCAGAATGGGAGAAAATATTTGCAAACGAATCAACGGGCAAAGGATTAATTTCCAAAGTATATAAACAGCTCATGCAGCTCAATATTAAAAAACAAACAACTCAATCCAAAAATGGGCGGAAGACCTAAATAGACATTTCTCCAAAGAAGACATATAGATGGCCAAGAGGCACATGAAAAGTTGCTCAACATCACTAATTATTAGAGAAATGCAAATCAAAACTACAATGAGGTATCACGTCACACCAGTTAGAATGGGCATCATCAGAAAATCTACAAACAACGAATGTTGGAGAGGGTGTGGAGAAAAGGGAACCCTCTTGCACTGTTGGTGGGAATGTAAATTGATACAGCCACTATGGAGAACAGTATGGAGGTTCCTTAAAAAACTAAAAATAGAATTACCATATGACCCAGCAATCCCAGTACTGGGCATATACCCAGAGAAAAGCATAATTCAAAAAGACACATGCACCCCAATATTCATTGCAGCACTATTTACAATTGCCAGGTCATGGAATCAACCTCATTGCCCATTGACAGATGAATGGATAAAGGAGATGTGGTATATATATACAACGGAGTATTAGCCATAAAAAGGAACAAAATTGGGTTATATATAGAGATATGGATGGATCTACAGACTGTCATACAGAGTGAAGTAAGTGAGAAAAACAAATATCATATATTAACGCATATATGTGGAACCTAGAAAAATGGTACAGATGAACTGGTTTGCAGGGTAGAAATTGAGACACAGATGTAGAGAACAAACATATGGACACCAATGGGGGAAAGCGGCGGGGTGGAGGGGTGGTGGTGTGATGATTTGGGAGATTGGGATTGACATATATACACTAATATGTATAAAATGGATAACTCATAAGAACGTGCTGTATAAAAAAATAAATAAAATAAAATTCAAAAATTCAAAACAAACAAACAAGCAAAAAAACCCACAGTGAGATACCACATTATACCTGGTAAGAATGGCTAAAATTAAAAAGACTGACCATATCATATGCTAGGGGAAGGTGTGGAGGAAATGAAACTCATATGGGCTGTTGGGAATATGCAATGATACAACCACTTTGAAAATAGTTTGGCAGTTTCTGAAAAAGTTGAAGAAACAGCTGCCATATGACCCAGTCATTCCATTCCTAGGTATTTATCCAAGAGAAAAGAAAGCATATGTTCATGAAAAGACTTGTACATAAATGTTCATGGAAGGTTTATTTTTTTTATTTTTTTATTTTTTAATTTTTATTTATTTATTTATTTATTTATGGCTGTGTTGGGTCTTCGTTTCTGTGCGAGGGCTTTCTCTAGCTGTGGCAAGCGGGGGCCACTCTTCATCGCAGTGCGCGGGCCTCTCACTGTCGCGGCCTCTCTTGTTGCGGAGCACAGGCTCCAGACGCGCAGGCTCAGTAGTTGTGGCTCACGGGCCCAGTTGCTCCGCGGCATGTGGGATCTTCCCAGACCAGGGCTTGAACCCATGTCCCCTGCATTGGCAGGCAGATTCTCAACCACTGCACCACCAGGGAAGCCCGGAAGGTTTATTTTTAATAGCCCCAAATTTGAAACAATCTAAATGTCTACCAACAAATGAATGGCTAAACTGTGATGAATATGTTCATTATCTTGATGATGGTGATGGTTTCCAGTCGTACACATATGCCAAAACTTGTCAAATTGTACATTTTAAACGTGCAGTTTATTGCATGACAATTGTATATCAGTAAAGTTCTTTAAAAATAATTCAATTTGGGCTTCCCTGGTGGCGCAGTGGTTGAGAATCTGCCTGCTGATGCAGGGGACACGGGTTCGAGCCCTGGTCTGGGAAGATCCCACATGCCGCCGAGCAACTGGGCCCGTGAGCCACAACTACTGAGCCTGCGCGTCTGGAGCCTGTGCTCCGCGACAAGAGAGGCCGCGAAAGTGAGAGGCCCGTGCACCGCGATGAAGAGTGGCCCCCGCTTGCCGCAACTAGAGAGAGCCCTCGCACAGAAACAAGGACCCAGCGCAGCCAAAAATTAATTAATTAATTAATTAATTTTAAAAAATTCAATTTGAGGTAATTTCTTTTTCTAGGCTTTGTGGAGGTTAGAGGCATATAAAGAGAGTGAGGTTGGTAGGACAAGTCACTGCCAGCAATATAAGACTCAATGTAATTAAGGAAAGACCTCTATGTGGGGAGATGAGGGAAGGCTTTCTGAAGGAGGGATCCTTGAATTAAACTATGAAGGATGAGCAAGGATGTTAGCCAGTGGCATAAAAAGACAAAGGACCTGAAGTCCTGCCACCCCAGGGAAGTGGTTCTGTCCTTTGCTAATGTCAATATTCTCACACGTATAGCATATGGCAGTTCAAAATACCTTTATTTAACTTATTTATTTATGTCCCACCTCCTATCAAAGTGATCGAGAGTGGCTTATAAGGATACATGCAATACTGCAGGATTTAAGGAAAATAGATGAAACACTTGGAACACAGATAATACAATGAAGTTGAGCTAAGATTGTTCCACAAAGGACATGTCATAAGGTTCTGAATCATAACTTGCTAGAAGGATCAAGATTTGGCTCTGAGATTTATCGAGGCTGGAACAAAGGAGGAAACATGGTTATTACAAAACTCACTAAGCACTTTGCATTATCTCATTCCATCCTCACAGATGTGCCCAGCAGGTGTGTCTTTCCTGTCGGTGGCAGAAGACATTGGTTTTTCTGAGCTGTTGGGGAGCTGGGGAATATGTGGAAGAATCTTCCTTTTTGTCTGTTTTGCCTGAAGGAGGAAACAGCCGCTGGCTTTTAGATGAGTCTTCTCACTGAAAAGGATTCAAGAAAAGTTGGAAAAATCAGGAAATATAAAAAAAAAAAAACTGTTTGAAGGTTTTGAAGAGATAACAAGACAGGCATAATTCCAGGGCCAAGATTTGGGAGAGGGAAATCCAGAGAAGTGAGCCCAGCACTGGGGACTGCTTTTCCCTGAGGAGGGTCATCCAAATTCAGAAAAGTTGATGAAAGGTCGGAAAAGAGAAGATGTGCCCAATTTGCCACAAATTTACAGGATCGGGGAAGTAGCAATAGGTGCTTGAGCCTGCTGATGAGGGGTCCTAGTAACCTCCCTGCAAAGCTTCCCGTTGAGATTCCAAAGTGCTACCCCCTAGGTGTCATGGTAACACATGGTAATCCCCTAACAGGGACAGAAAATCAGCTTCGAATTATCTCATCCTGTGATTGGATTAAACTAATGTGGAATTACCAATCCCCTACCCTCCTTCCAGAAGCAAATATAAATGCACCTCAGAGGACGATAATATCCTAAACTTGAAATTATCTTTATAACTTTTCAAATACAATGTCAGGGAACGTTTAGAATAGGCAAAACCACAGGGACAGAAAGAAAACCAGCTTTTTCCAGGGACTAAGGGGAGAGAGGAGTGTGGTGTGATCCTAATGGGTATGAGGTTTCTTTTTGGGGTAATGAAAATGTTCTGAAATTAGATAATGGTGCTGATTGCACAATTCTGTGAATATACCAAAACCCACTGAATTGTACACTTTAAAAGGGTGAATTATATTTCAATAAAGCTATTATTTTAAAAATGAAGGGCTTCCCTGGTGGCGCAGTGGTTAAGAATCCTCCTGCCAATGCAGGGGACACGGGTTCAAGTCCTGGTCCGGGAAGATCCCACATGTCGCAGAGCAACTAAGCCCGTGCACCACAACTACTGAGCCTGTGTGCCGCAACTACTGAAGCCCGTGCGCCTAGAGCCCATGCTCCGCAACAAGAGAAGACACTGCGATAAGAAGCCCGTGCGCTGCAACGAAGAGTATAGCCCCCTCTCGCCGCAACTAGAGAAAGCCTGCACGCAGCAATGAAGACCCAACGCAGCCAAAAACAAAATAAATAAAATAAATAAATAAATTTATAAAAAATAAAAATGATGAAATAAAAACATTTCAGATCAACAAACTTTAGAGTAAAGTAGAAATAGTTAAGGTATAATGATTTTAGGACAAAATGATTTGGCTTCTTAGGAAACGATTTAGTTCTCATTTACTTTCATTACAATTGTTAATCAAAAAAGAGCCCACTCAATGAATTCTGGTCTTGACGTTTTCATATATTCTCATGTGACTTCTCTTGGGGCTGGACTATTATTTTTGTTAAGTTTTCTAATTTTTTTTCCTTTTTTATTGAGGTATAATTGACATACACTATTATATTAAATTTAGGTGTACAACTCAGTGATTCAATATTTATATATATCTTGAAATGATCCCTACAATAAGCCTAGTTACCTTCTGTCACCATACAATATTATTACAATATTGTTGATTATATTCCCTATTCTGTACATTACATCCCCATGACTTACTTATTTTATAACTGGAACTTTGTACCTCATAATCCCCTTCATCTATTTCTCCCATCCTTCTATTTATCATTTCAAAGCAACTTCACAAGTTCTCTAAACAGATTGATAAAAACTGGGATGGGCCATAGTATATTCTGGCATATTCTACTGTTTCCATATGGAATACTATCATGAGTACTTTAAAATTTTTTCCTAAATAGAAGGTCATATAGTTAGAGGTTAAATGTTTTTTTGTAGCTGTATCAAGCTCTTTTCATTAATAAAAGGCATTAAATGTGTCATGGTAATATATAAAAATACTATTAATAATATTTTAAGAATAGCTAACTCTTTTTCATGCTTCCTAATGTGTCAGGCTGTCTTCTACGTACCTTGCATGTATTTTCTCATTTAATCCTCACAAATACCTATGAGGTGGGTAGTGTTATTCTCACTTTACAAATGAGGAAACTGAAACATAGAGGAATCAAGTGACTTACCCATGGTCACACAGCTCTAAGTCTCAGAGCCAGGGGTCCACACACAAAGTGTGGCTCCACGGCTGCATGCTTTCCGGTGCACTGTAGTGCCTCCCTTACACCCAGGCTTGGAGTCAGAGACCTGGGGTCAAGTCTAGGTAGTCCCATTTTCTAGCTCTACGAGCTTAGGCAAATCACTGTTTAGTGAAGTTTTCCTCTTTGCCTTGGCTTCCTCATTGTTAAAATGGAGATAATGATGTATGCTCTGTTTCACAGGGTTTTTGTGAATATCAAATTGTGGAAGTATTTAGTAACGTACTACACAACAGGCTGGCTTGCTTACTGGACTAGTGCCGAGACCTACCCCTGACCATTCCCCCACACACCGCTAAGAAATGATGAATTCCAGTCCCATGCTACCAGAAGCTGCCCAAACCCATCACTCTGGAGGTATGTGGGCATCCTGGGACCAAGAAAGTCTCTGAGTGTAAACTGGAAAAGTTGCTTCACTGAACTCTGTAATACTTTGGGCCCAAACATCTTATTAGGGGTGAATATGACCTTGCAACATTTTTTGGCTGGCGCAAATTGGCGCTGAGAACCTGGTGAGGAGAGTCCCATTCTCACTGTCCCTGGAGCAGCCCTTGGAGCTTGCCATCGTTGGCTCAGCCAGCTCTGATGGCATGGATGGTTCATGGACAAAGCTATGAGAAACACCCCTCTGCGAATTCTCAAAACACTCTAGAGAGTGGAGCCCTGCAAGAGCCTGCTAGCTTTATATCAGCACTGGGGACCACAGCACTTAGAGATTTTTAATTTCTAACTTTTCATCCCAGGTTAATGAAATGTGGACTTTCAGATTCTGTTATTCCAGGTTATTTTTATTCTTATTTTATTGTGGGAAAGCAGAATTCACTCAACCAGGGTCAAGCAATTAGATCCATTAGGTCAGCTTTCTGGTGGGGCCATGTCTCTGGCCTGGGAAGAGAGGTGGTGACTTCAAGGCAGGAACTAGTCCACAGAGGGAAACACCTTTCTTCATTTTCATGAGTAATAACATTTTCCAAGAGGATATTTTTTGGAAGTTAAAGTCAGAGTCTGAGTGGAGAGAGCCCCACTCACTATTGCTGGAAGCAGCTTCTACTCTTCACCAGTCCTTTGACATTTTTTTTTTTTTTTAAACAATTACTTTTGTTATTTATTTATTTATTGATGGCTGTGTTGGGTCTTCGTTTCTGTGCGAGGGCTTTCTCTAGTTGTGGCAAGCGGGGGCCACTCTTCATCGCGGTGCGTGGGCCTCTCACTATCGCGGCCTCTCTTGTTGCGGAGCACAGGCTCCAGACGCGCAGGCTCAGTAATTGTGGCTCACGGGCCTAGTTGCTCCGCGGCATGTGGGATCTTCCCAGACCAGGGCTCGAACCTGTGTCCCCTGAACTGGCAGGCAGATTCTCAACCACTGTGCCACCAGGGAAGCCCCCTTTGACTTTTGATAATTCCCTGGATTTGATCATTTACCTGTGGGCTAGGGCTGAAGATAAGGAGCCAAAAAAATCTATTTTGGGTTAAGAACCCAAATCGTTTCTCATTTCCAGTACCATATGTGAGCGTTTTCAGGGACACAATCTCTACTTTCTCACATTCTGGGACATGTTCAGACCTGCTGGGCCTTAGCCTGCCTTACTCTGAAAGTTTTAAAATCCATGTAGTAAGTGAGTGTGTGTGTGGTGTGTGTGTGGTGTGTGTGAGTGTGTGTGTGTGTCTGTTGGCTTGTCCAAAACTTTTTACTGGCACCTGTGAGTAGAAGGGTCCTCTCCATCACTCCCGCCAAGAACACAGGGCTCTCTCTTGCAGACAAGGATTTCAGACTTCCATCCACACTCTGTTCCAGAGCTCTTTCCCCTTTCTGTGACTCCTGAGTGACTGAGCAGCCAATTCCTGGATCCCAAAGTGGTCAGCATCATGCCATAACCTGACCTCATCCTGCCGAATGCATAGTTTTCATTGTATTCAAGGAGAAAGCAGTACTTTGCATCAAAGAAGAATTTTGAGACTCTCTGTGACTTATAATGAGTTGTCTAAATAGCATGTAGAATAACAGTTTTGCCTACAGCAGAGTCTACATTCATTTTCTGAGGGTTGAAAGGGACTTTAAAAGTGTTTAAATCCCTCTCTCCTCTAACATTCCTTCTGTATTAGGTTAGGCTATGTTATACTGCAGTAGCAGACAATACCTTAACCTTTCTCAGTGGCTTATTACGACAAAAATTATTTCTCACTTATATTACATGTCTGATATGTGTTAGCGTGGGCAATCTGCTCATCACGCTACTCAGGGACACAGGCGAAGGAGACACTTCCATCCCTTAATGCTGCCATCCCAACACAGGCAGGATAGGAGAGAGCACGGAGAACTGTGCACTGGGTTTTAAATGCTTCCACCTGAAAGGACACCTGATTCTTCCACTTATATTTCACTGGTCAAAATAGTCACGTGGCCATGCTGAGCTTCCATGGGGCAGGCAAGTGCAATTTTCCTGTCTCCTAAGAAGAAGGAAACTGTAAATGTGAGGAGCAACTGCAACGTCTACCATACTTCTCAGTGAATATCCCACCTAGAATACTTCCAGAGATTTCCACTTCTTTATTCATGTGATGAGATGACCCACCAAAATGCAGACTCTGAATCATTCTGAATACTTTTCATATCGAGTATCTTACTATTTGTTTATTTCCTTAATAACCTATTCTGCTGTGCTGAGCAATGTGAGGAAAAGAGAAGATCATATCTGTTCCTTTGCCCTCCCAAGGTCCTAGACCAGGGGAAGGGGGGGAGGGGGAGACAGAGGCAGAGGGGGAGAGGAAGGGTGGGGAGGGAGAGGGACAAGGGAAGGGGAAAGATGAGATTCAGGGCCACAAAAGAAATTCAAATCCCTGTGGTGTTCAAGGGTGATAAAAATTACTTGAAGCTTTTACAATAGCTTCAAGGAAGAAACCTTTAAAAACAGGTAAAATTTTAATGCAAATGTCTCTTTCACTCTCAAATGGTGTTTGTTGCATTCTTTTTACACCAGTTATACAAAATAGTCTGAAGATGAAAATAAAATCTATCCAGCCTGTAATCTTACTCCTTCAAAATAAGTATCATTAGCAGGATATATGTGTGTGTTTATATACACACACATATTATACATGTGTGTATATGCATGTATGTGAACACATACATACATATACATGCAATCTATTTTTGACAGTCAACAACATATCACTTCATCTTTCTACGTCGAGGCAACAGATGGTGGTTAGTGTTTGGCACGTGGTAAGGACGTCCCAGATTCTGTGAGCAGCAGAGCAGAGGCAGGAGTTGGAGGTGAGCAGCCCAGTTTGGCTGGGAGCATGATGAGGAGAGGTGTGGGGAGAGATAAAGCTGGAAAGGTGAGTAGGCCGGGTCTCAGAGAATGTGCACTTCCACAACAGGAATTTCAATAATTTTCTGTGGGCAATGGTGAAACTAATGATTTATTTAAATTTTAAGTAATTTTTAAAAACCTTACCCTTGTATTAAATTTGTATAAACTTGGAAAATACAGATAAGCTCTAGAAAAGGAAAACACCCATTATCTCACCACTCAAAGATAATCCTGTTAACATCTTGGTATTTATATTTCTAGATCATTTTCAACATGTACATATACTCATTGTACTGTTTACAAAAACGGGACCGTACCGCATATGTCATTCTGTAACCTGGTTTTTAAGCCTAAAATGTTATAAAAGGTTTTTTTGAAGAATTTAAAGACAAATTATATTTAGTGGTTGAATAGCTTCCTATTACATGGACTCTTACCCATAGAAATAACCAGTTAAAGATCACATAAAAGTAAAAATAAATTTAATTTATCCTCTCCCTTAAATGCATTCCATTTACCTGGTTTTGAAATTAAGAATTGATTAAAAAACAAGCTAAAATGTTGAAGCCTCTGTGCTAGGCACTGATGGATACAGAAATGGAAAAAAGAGCAATGTGCTGGGGGGAGCTTTCCTTACCTGAAACCAAAGATAATTTTAGGGGTTGAGGAGTAGTATGATCAGAGTTGTGCATTTAGAAGCATCTTCTGGAGTAGTGTGCATTCTGTTGTAAAGAGGGATGAGACTGGGAGAGAGTCTATAAGACAGATGAAATAGGGACCTTTCTCCCTTTGGCAGAATGGTGTGGGTGGCACAGAGAAAGCATGAAGGCAGCAGTATGGAAGCTCTAGGATGGGACTAAGACTTTCTTAGGCACCGACCCAGGACTCTCTCTTGTGCTGACCTAACCACAGACTCTGTTTCCCTGGAATTCTACAATCAGATGGGTGGTTATAGTATAATTTCATGAGTTTTTACTCTCATACTACAGGCAACGCAAAGCTGGTCCAGGTGTTTAATAAGGCCATGGGATGCAAGGCCGTGTCTCCCAACCCAATGGTTGTTGCCTGAGAAAACTGGCCAACACTTGGCAAAGACCTATTTATAAACAGCCCGGGAGGTTACCGGGGCCTGTACATAATTAGATTTGGGGATCAGTCATATGAAATGCACTTATTTAACAAATGCTCACTGAGCACCTGCCATGTGCCAGGTTCTGAGGGCCTCTGTGAGATGGAGAAAACTCAGAGCTGGTGCCTAGGGAGTTCATGGCCTGGTGGATAAGACAACCAGGGCACAGGGAGTGATGACAATGGTGCCATCAGAAAAGAGCACAGGAGTGGAGTGACTGCTGCTGTCTAGGACTCTAAAAATTTCCTTGTAGGTCTAGAGAATGAATTTGGATAGGAGGTAGGCGGAGGCGCTATTTCGGCAGCATTGACACTGATGAATGACTTGGGATGGGATACATCGCATTCCCACTGAAGCCTTTTCCCTCTCTTCCTCCCTTTCTTCCTCCCTCCCTCCCTCTCTCACTCTCTTTCTCTTTCTTTCTTTCTCTCTCTCTCCTTTCTTTCTTTCTTTTTCCTTCTTTCTTTCTTTTCTTTCTTTCTTTCTTTCTTTCTCTTTCTTTCTTTTCTTTCTTTCTTTCTTTTTCTTTCTCTTTCTTTCTTCTTTCTTTCTTTCTTTCTTTCTCTTTATTTTTTTCTTTCTTTCTTTCTTTTTCTTTCTCTTTCTTTCTTCTTTCTTTCTCTCTTTCTTTCTTTCTTTCTTTCTTTCTTTCTTTCTTTCTTTCTTTCTTTCTTTCTTTTCTTCCTTTCCTTTCTTCCTTTCCTTTCAAAAAAAAAATCTGTTAGAAAAAGCAACCTTAAAAAAAAAAAAAGCAACCTTGTATATGTGAGACACAGATTGGCACAGGGGACATGGACCATAATTCATCACCTGGATCTACTCAGGAGACTCTGTAACTATCATTTTTCCCAACCCTGTACACTGCTGTGTATTTATTTAAAATACTCTTGCCCTTGGGACTCAAAGTTGATGCTCTGCATGCTGTGGGAGGGTACAAGAGCCTGACTTCTGGGAGGCAGTTGCAGTTTTCAGAACTGCATGTCTCTTGTGCTTCTCTTTCTTGTGATTGGCCAAAGTCTTTGCTTGGAAAGCCGAGACCCAAACCCTTCACCCCACTTCTCCATTCCTGTCTGTAGCTCCCAGGGCTCAGTAACACTAGGTTACCTTACATGCCCTGCAGCTGTATTTAAATTGCTGTTGTCCATTGATTTCCATTAACTTTCAAGCAAAAGAACAGTTATCCTCCTTCTTCCAGCAACTTCCAGAACCTTCTTCTCCTTGGTCCCCTACAGCAGCTGTGTGGCCATAGAATTAGTGGAGGTCACAGTGGTCTCCAGCAGGTGCCCTCCCTTTATTTTTGCTGGCAAACTCCTACTCAGGCTTCAAGCCTTAGGTCAAATGTCACCTCCACTAGAAAGCTTCTCAACCCCTTCCAGCACCATCCAAGACACACCGCACCGAGATTCTGCCTCACATTTATTTTTCCATTGGCTCCATCCTTCTGTTAGTGGTGTTAACACATTCCCATGACTCGTGTTGCAATTGATATGTTTGCAGTGTATCCACTCTACTGACTCATTAGAGCACAAATACTGTGTCTTAATTCTTCTTTTAAACAGCTTTATTGAGATATAATTTGCATTCCATAGAGTTCACTGTTTAAAGTGTACAATTCAGTGGGCTTTAGTATATTCACAGAGTGCATCACTATAATCTAGTTTTAGAACATTCTTCCTTACCCCCCAAAGAAACCTTGTACTCATTAGCAGTCACCCCCAACTCCTTCTCTCCACCCAGTCCCCAACTCCAAGCCCTAGGCAGCCAGTATTATATTTTCTGTCTCTATAGCTGTGTCTTTTCTGGACATTTTATAAATTGTTATCATAGTCATTCATTTTTTGTATAGACTTTTCTGACACTCAGAAAAGACTCTGACACTAGGTGCTTAGGAAATGTTTGTTCATTAAATGTGTGAATACATGCAAGATTGAGAAGTTGATGAAGGGTGGAACAGAGGAAAGAATACTGGACTGAGAGCCAGAAGACCTGCACTCTAGTTCTGATTCTGACATTTATTTATGTGACCTAGGGAAGATTATTTTACTTTTCTGATGCTTAGCTTTCTAATCTGCAAAGGACAGTTAATAATATCTATCCTCTTTCTCATAACGTACTTGTGACAATGAATATCAAATGAGAAAGTTCACTTGGGGGTACTTTGTACATCTGAGCATGCTGTACAGATGTAAGAATGATCTATGTTTGTTTTCACTCTCATCCTTTGAAATGCCTGTAATAATAAATCATTTATTACACTAGTGACAGAGGATAAAGTGGAATGGCAGAGTGCCAGTCTAAGGGGGCCAACCAGTGGACACCAACCCCTCATCTCTGCTCCTGGAACGACAGCAGCTGAAACAGGGAAAAGGACTAACAAAAGCCCAGAAATCCCACATCTATCAGTGCGTGAGTTTCCCAGCCAAATAAGGAGATAACAATCCATTTTAGGGTGAAGATTAAATCAGTTCACGGGAAGAAAAATGGTGATGTAACTTTCTTTTATCTCTTGGCGTTCAGGAAATCCTGATTCACATTCTCATCACTTCTCTCCCGCAGGGCATTTCCATCAATCAGAGAAGGAGCGGGTATTCAGGTTTAGGAGTGAGCTCTTTACTGCCTCACCCAGGAGTGGAGAAGGAAACCTTCTCCGTCCTGGTTCAGTCCTTTTCTCTCTCTATAGGAGAATTTGTAGAGGATGTGGGGTGGGAGTAGAGTTACTTCTCATATGTAAAATTCAGACTGCAGACATGATATGACATACGTGAAATACATACATACATATACACATACATATGTGACAGAGGTGGCTTGAGAATAGCAGAATAAACCTCCTCAATCTAATAAAGTGTATTTAGGGAAAAAAGTGGCCTTGTAAATCAGAGTTTATCCTCAGAGGACCTTTTCTCCTGTCCAATATTATTGTGAAGAAAATTCTCCAAGTTTCCAGACAGATTAGAAGAGCCCCTGGTCTTAGTCTGGTCCAGGATGGAGTTTGGATGAAAAAACCTGGATCTGGACGAAGGGATCAGCCCCCCTTTCTCTAGTCTCTCAAAGTCTGAGACATCGAGCTTCTCCGGGAGCGGGGGGGTGGGGGGAATGGTGGTGAGCCAGTGAGCCAGGTCTCGCCCATCTGCTCCCACCCAGGAGCCTTTGGGCACTGCCTTCCGTGTTGCCATCTTGTTTTGTCCCCTCTCCTGATCATTTCATCAGTGCACTGCTTCCCCCTGTCCCCCAAGAAGGGTACCCTTCTAATCCTTCTCTACGCCTACGTCAGCTCTTTCCCCACAGCCACTACTCTCCTCTAGTCCAGGATTTTTTAGCCTCAGCTCTGTTGGCTTTGGGAATCACACGATTCTCTGTGGTGAGGGCTGTCCTGTGCACTGTCAAATGTCTCCAGACATTGTCAAATGTCCCCTGGGGGCAAAATTGCCCCACTGAGAATCACTGCTCTAGTTCCTTCTCCTTCACTTGAAGCCCCCGTTTGTTAAGCATTTACCAGGTGGAAGATACCGGATGGTCCTTCATGTGTTTTATGTAAATGCTTCTCAAATTTTAATATACATAAGAATCATCTCGAGAGTTTTTAAAGTGCACCTTCTGGTTCCGTAGTTTTGGGGGAAGGGTCTGAGATTTTGCATTTCTAATGAGCTTGCAGATTTTGCTGTTTTGCTGGAGCACAGACTACACTTTGAGTAGCAAAGCTCTATGTCATTGTGTCCTTGTGGCCCTATGAGGACTCGGTTTTACAGATGAGGAAGAGAAGACTCAGAGAGCTCCTAGGGGCTCATCATGTTTTGGGCCCAGGTCTGCCTGCATGCAAAACGCGAATTCATAACCAGTGATCTCAGTTGTCGTGGGACCAAGGTCTTTGAGTTCTCCCCATGTTCTCCCTTCCCTGGGGAATCTTGCTACGATAAGCTCAGCCAAGCCTGAGATGCAGACATGTGTTTGCCTGGAATGTCCATATTATATTACTCCTTCCTTAGACAGAATGAGCAGTTCATGACCCCAGGTGGATATTCTGGAGCCTGCTGAGCTGTCTCCATGACCTCATGCCTCTGTCCTAGCCTGCTCTGCTAATAGCTCATCCCTCCCACCCTCCTGCCGATCGGTAGACAGTTGTCTAGGATTGCAGCTGCCCTAGGGGCTCACTTTTCCTCTCAGCTCACCTGTCTAGTCTCTCCAGCCCTCTCCTGCCTCCCTGTCATCTATTACCCCAATACTCTTACTTTGTGTTCTTCTCTGTCTCATAAATGCCTCTTGGCATCTTCTTCCCATCATACTTAGGGATTTTTAGTAATGACCTAGACCCTGAAGGGGAAAAGGGTGGGTGATGTGGGCCCCTGCCTAGGACTAGAGGACAAGACTCAGGTCTTCCAGGAGCAAAGGACTCAAGCGTGGTCCCTGTAGCAGCAGGGGCAGCTGGCCAGCCTGCTGGCTGGGCATTGCATCATGTATTTGATTTACTAAAGAAAACAGACAACACTATGAGTGTGATGGAGGGAAGGGGTGCTGGTGCCAGAGAGATTAAGGGTCGGCCACCTGGAGAGGTTGGAAAAGCTGTTCCTCCCAGGGTCCCCTGTTCTTCCTTCTCCACGGAGCCGGAGAAAGTTATCCTGCCCCTCACATCACATTTCTACTTCCATGGCTTTGCCTGGACCCAGGTTTAAGGAAACTCTTAGAATGTTTGTGAAAGAAGGTAATTCAGAGCAGGGCTCGGCAACCTCCCTCTGCAAAGGGCCAGGTAGTAAATATTTTCAACTTTGTGGGCCATATGGCCTCAAAGCTACTCATTCTCGTCACTGTAGCACAAAAGCAACCCTAGACCATATGTAAACAAATGGGCATGGCTGTGTCCCAATAAAAATTTATTTATGGACGCTGAAATTTTAATTCACACACTTTTATGTGTCACAAAACACATGTTCTTCTTTTGATTTGTTTTCAATCATTAAAAAATATAAAAACTATCCTTCTGTCACCGGGCTAAGCCATTCTTAGCTTATTCTTGGCCGGTAGTTTGCCAATTCCTCATTCAGAGTCCAATGTTTCTCAAACTGTGTTTCCCAGGGTCAGGCTGGGTTAAAGAAAGTTAAACCCACGCCTGGCCCCCTGCCTCTACAGGGTACTATAGGTTTCCAAGAGGGGCTAGCACGTGCCAGGCTTCTCTAATTTACTGACAGTGAAATCCCTAGTTGCATGGAGAGTCTTGCAGACAAGCATCCTTCAGGACTAGACTCTGTGGAACATGCTTTGGGAACACTGCTCCAGTCTGCCCCTCATTCTACACCCAGAGAACTGAAGGCTGAGTGCCTTGCTAGCTGGACACGTGGCCAGGTCTCTTGCTCCTGATGCTGCACTGCCGCATCCCCTGGGTGACCCCAGGCAGAGCAGCACCGCCGAGGCTAGACCACTAGCACACCAGGGCCCCCAGCCTTCCAGACCTGGCCACGCACAGCAGCTTCCTTATTCTACTCGAACCTGAGAAGGGGCACATTTTGGTTGAGTGATTATACACCTGGGTGGCTGCATGTCAGGAAACACTCCTAAAATTCTTGTCCCTGACCGATTAAAGGAGAAGCATACCTTGGCCATCCTTGGCCTCTGGGTTACTGTTGCATCATTAAATAGGGCTTAATTATTGAGTGATTTTAGCAGTAAGGAGACTAGTGTACTCTGTACAGTAATAATTGGTTTACCTGTGTATAGGGGTTACAAAGCACCTCTGTGTCACTTTCGCATTTGCTCCTTACACCTGCCCTCTGAGGGTGGCGGGATGGATTTTTGTTTGTTTGCTTGTTTTAATTTTATGGATGTAGAAACTGAGGCTTGAGGTAGCTAGACAACCTGCCCCTGGCACACTGACAGTGGCAGAGCTAGAACTCAGACCCAGGTCTCACCTCACCTCAGAGGCTGCTTTCTCCATTGCCCCATTGTCTCAGAGTGAAGGGTGACTAGGCAGTGAAGCAATTTTCTAAGAAAGCATGACCAATTTCCCTTTCTCCACCTCCCTCTTCTTCCTCCGCCCCTCCCCCGCAGCCCCCATATATAGGAAGCTCCACAAAGCCTGGCTTGCCTGCGCACCTTTACTTTTGAAGCAGCTTCCATAGCTGGAACAGGAGCCTTCCATTCACAGTTACACCCTGATCGGTGAATGGTCGGGGTGCCTGCCCAACCCTCTTCCTCTACAACAGGAGCCAGCCACCTCTAAACAGCAAACCCTCAAGCATCACCTCTAGGACCTGAGGTGAGTGATGGGAGAGTCTTGAGTACTTGGCTTTGAAGCCTTACACTGACCGCTGCTCTACTGGGAATGGGGGCTGGGGGATGGCAGAAGTCAACTTTTCCAGTGTTTATGTGAGGGTGAGATATACCATGAAGCTGAGCTACTTTCTCAGGTTTAACACCAAGAAGAATTTCGGCTGGAGGAGAGGAAGGCCAGGAGGATTATGAGGCCTAGAGATGAATTTGCAAGACAGGCTGCAGATCCTGTGGAGTTTGAAAGAAGGGAATGGAAAGACTCTGAGTGAGAGGCTGAAGCACAGAGCTGCATGACAGGACAATGGGTGCTGGCCCTGGGCCCGCTTCTCTGGCCCATGTGTCGGCAGGCACTCCAGAGACAGGCCTTCTCCCGGCTTCCTGCCCCGTCTAGGGGTGGAAGACTGAGCGTCCTCAGGTGTGAGACCAGGGCCAGGAGTAAGAAAGGGAGGGAGGGACTGAGCTCTGAGGAAAGAAGGAAAGAAGAAAAGCAAAGGACAAAGAAGTCAGGGAGAAGAAATCTCTGCATACAATTATGATAGACAGACAATGGAGTTCCCTTCCTCTAGCTTGGGGCTCTTCACAGAGTCTTTCAGTGGAAGGTTTTAAAGGTGATTCATCTGGAAATCTGATTCTTCCTCTTGTTCAGCTACCTGAAAATTTAATTCTTAGAGTCAAGAGCCAGTCGGTCAGTTGAGGTGGCATAGTGAATGTGTGACCGTAACCTATCAATCAGCTAGCCCCTCCCTGTAGGTCAGGATTAAACCCACGGCCCCTCATGAGTCAGAGGTGGCCTTCTCCTGGGGGATGGGAGAAAGACCTGTCCACGTGTGCCCGGTGACTTAAGGGCAGAACTCAGACAGGCAAATGCCTAGTTAAGCTCTCTATCCTGCTGAGTTTGGGCCCCCTATATGAGTTCTTTGGCACATTATAAAAGAGTGAAGAAATGGCACTCCTCATTTCTTCACTCTTTTTGGTCAAATTCTGACTAGCAGGTTGTTGGCTAGAGTTGACTGTAACAGAGCAAGGAAGGAGGTGCAGGGTGTGTGTGTGTGACATGGATGGGGGGTGGGGGGCAGATAGCGGGAAAGCCAGATCAACGGGTATGAGACTGCAGGGCAGAAAGAACCTTGCCCCACCCCAGGGCACCTCAGCAAGGCCACATGTTTGAATTATTCTAACACCGGGAACCCACTCTAGTTTCAGGTTTCCCATCTGTGTGTCCCCGAGGCTGGCCGAGGCAGAGCCAAGGAGCATTACTCTGGGGTGTACCCCTGCTTGGGCAGAGGGCCTGCCTCAGAGCGATGCCCCCCTTTCTTCCAGCAGGATCCTCCTGGTCCTTCCCCTGCTGCAGATGGGCTCTCCTGTGCACATGGCTGCCCTTCCCTGCCTGAGTCTGATCCTGCTTTTCTGGAGCCAGGGGCCAGGGGTCCAGGGCCAAGAATTCCAATTTGGGCCCTGCCAAGTAGAAGGGGTAGTTCTTCAGGAACTGTGGGAGGCCTTCCAGGCCATGAAGGACATTGTGGTGAGTGAAGCATTGTTCTGAAGCCAGCCATGGGGGTGATTCTGGGTAGAGGATAATATTTTATGATTACGGAGCCTTTTGCAGCTTGATCGTCATTTTCCTATCCAGGAGCTTAGTGAAGTCAGAGGTATCACAAGTCTACATTTCCTCTTGCCCTTGGGGAAACTGAGGCTCAGAAAGATGTGGCCAGTCTGTAGGAAAAGAAACAGCCCACGAGGAATAAAGAAGGGAGCCCGATTCATTTGAGCTTCATCTATGTCCCAGGGTTACATGAGATTCCACCAATGGGAAGTCATGGGAAATCCTTTGAGACCCACTAGAGTTTTCACCTACTGCTTTGCCAGCTCCTACTAGTCCGTTCCCACCTGCTTAGGCCTTGAGTAAAGGTCGAAGAATGTTTAATGCTGAGTTGGGAAAGAATGGTTAATAGAGCTTGTGACATGTACTCCTTAAAGGACAATCCAGATGCAAGGTAGAATGAAGGAGCTTGATGAGGCAGCTAGGGAAGAGGGGAGGGTGCTGCATTGGAGACAGGGCACCTATGTATGATCTTCACCTTGAAACCAACCCGTACAGCAACCCCTACCTTCGCCCCCATCAGTTTCCTTATTTGCACAATGAGGAGGTGGGACAAAGGAGCTCTAAAACTCCTTCCTCTCAAGCATTCTTTGGCTCAAAATTCAAGAACTGGGATGAGTGGTGGGTTGCAGGGGAAGCTCCAAGGGGCAGCCCCCCGACCCGCCCCAGAATATGGAGGTAACATCCCGCTCCTAGTGGCTCTTGAACCACATGGGCTTACTTCTTCCTGCCTCAAGTGACCAAAGGAATCAAACACGTCCTTCATCAAAGCTCTAAGAGCTCTTGGGATTTCATCTGCCCCTGGGGGCCAAGATTGGTGATTTTCTGGGCTGGGAACCTTGAACCCCTACCCCAGGGGCCAGCTCAGCATGGCCTTTCCTGAGTCCTCCCTCTGGCCTCTGAGATCTCACAGACTGGATAGATTTAAGGGTCTGGGGAAGCAGCGTGTATTTGCAAAGTTGGTTTCTATGCTGACCCCCAACCTGGAGACATCTGTTCTTTCTGTTCCCAAAGCAAGCTCAGGATAATATCACGAGTGTCCAGCTGCTGCGGAAGGAGGTTCTGCAGAATGTCTCGGTAATCAGATGCTGGGGAAGGATGGTGCCTCCTCTGGGTGGCTGGTCTTCTATGGGTGACGCTGAGGGGTTGTCTAGGGGAGGCTGACAGAAGACTTCACTTCTGCCCTGGGCTGAGCCTGCACAGGACAGGGCTTGGTAGTGAGCCAGAGAAGTAATATCTGGGGTTGTCACCTCAGTATCTGGGGTATATGAACATATGGCATGAGGAGAGGGGCGGGGATTGAGGCTTGTAAACCTCTGTCTCCATTTAGCCAGAGTTGCCATCAATCTAGATTTCTCTTTCGCTTTTGTTGGCCCAGTGAGCATGTGCTTAGGCCACTTCCATGCCACTACTTTTTTCTCACCTGTTACTCATCACCCATCTAGGCAGTGAGCACAAACGACTGAGCCCTGATCCCTGAGAGATGCTGAGCTTCCCTCTGTGGCACTTCAGAGGGCCAGTGTGCAATCCCTGTGCTCAGGGATACTAGTTTTCTTTTCTCCTCATTTCTTCTCCTTCCAAGCCTTTTCCCTGCCGACTCTCAACCAATCAAGATCTGGTGCTTTTCAAGGTCCATCACCGCCCAGAGCTATTAGAGGGGCCATGTGGTATAGAAGAAAGAATACTAACCAGATGGGAGTCAGGAGTCCTGGGGGCTAGGCTGTGTCTGCCACTGACCGGCCGTGGGACCCTGGGTGAGTCCCTCACTTTCTGGGTCTGCGGTTCCTCCTGTCAAACAAAGGGGCCTGAAGGCTCCTTAAGATCTAACATTTATCAGCATCTCCTAGAGGATCGCTGTCTCTACTGTGCTTATCTTGCCTTGCGTGGCACGTGAGTGGTTCATCCAGGGCTGGGGCGGGCAGAGGCCTTGGCTCCGCAGTGACCCTGCCCCTCCCCAGGAGGCTGAAAGCTGCCACCTCATCCATGCCCTGCTGAAGTTCTACTTGAACACTGTCTTCAAAAACTACCGCGATAAGGCAGTTGAATTCAGGATCCTGAAGTCATTCTCTACTCTGGCCAACAACTTTATTGTCATCGTGTCCAAACTGCAAGCCAGTGTGAGTAGAACAAAGCTGGGACTGAGGCCCACAGGAGATGCTATGTTTTCAGAAGACTCGTCTTCCCTTATTTGGCCCTGGCTTTTATGCCACGACAGGGAGCTGCAGGTGTCATGGAAAAGAGCACAGGCTCTGGACACCAGCAGTTCTGGGCTCAAATCAAGGTCTGCTTCTAACCAACTGGGTGTCCATTTGCAAGGTGGTCAACCTCTCTGAGCTTTGGTTTTCTTATCTATAAAATGCTGATAATCACCCCTACGTGGCAAGACTACAGTGAGAATTAAAGGACGCAGTCCCTGCTGCATGGTGGGAGTTCAGCATTGGCCACCTTGGGGACATGGGATTCGGAGCTGTCCTCTTAGGCCTGGGGCACCCCTTCGGCGTCCTTAGGAAGGAGTGGGAGGGGGCTTGCCTCTGCTCCTACCCGACACTTGGCACACTTTTTTTTCTGTTATCCAGCAGGAGAAGGAGATGTTTTCCATCAGTGAGAGTGCACGCAGGCGGTTTCTGCTGTTCCAGCGAGCATTTAAACAGGTAATCAAAGCCAGCAACTGCCCAGCTGGAAGTAGACTAGCCTGAAGCGTCACACGACTGTTCCTCGGGGACCGAGTGCAGAATCCAGTGCAGCTGACTCCACCTGGCCGGCCCCAAAGCCACCTTACTTAGAACAGCTGTAGCTGCGCCAATTGCTATATACTCTGCATAAATACCACAAATGGCAGCCTATTTTTCTGCTAGTTTTCAAGTTAAAGTGCTATTGTATTTCTCTACAAGACGATTTCACTACCAAGGACATTCCCAAGTGAGAGTTTTATGGGTACTTGAGGTGGGTGATTGGAGTCAGAAGTGAGGGGGAAGGAAGGGAGAACCCCCAAGCACAACACACATTGCTTGTTTTCCATGATGTTCAAAGGGTCTAGTCTGTGAAAAAGAATTACGGGAAGTATGTTGCCTTTTCCTAAATTAAGACAACAAAGAAAATCCCAATTTCATACCCAGCTCCCCCCCAAAGCAAATACAATTTTGATCATTTTTTGAGGAACAGATACCCCAGTTTATAAATAAGTGGTGAAGAGCAATAATATACAAGGGAAAGGGGCCACCCGGGCCTCAGTTTCCTCATCTGCACAGTGGTCTCAGGGGATGGACGGAATCCACCCAGCCCTGGGATTCTGATTCTTAGTGTCACGGACTCCAGATGCTTTTCCCTTGCTCCTTATCCGCTGCCACTCACCAACCCATCTGTCCTCACCTCCGAAGCAGACAACACTCATAGACGGGGAATAATTGATGGGCAGGTGACTTTGTCAGAGGCCATCCCAAAGGGGACTCAGCCCATGATTTGGAGTCAGACCGGGTTCAGGTGTTGGAAGGAAACCTATTCTTGTGGCTAACATGACAGATCTTCAACTCTCCTTTCCTTTTAGTTGGACAGAGAAGCAGCTGTGACCAAAGCCTTTGGAGAAGTGGACATTCTCTTGACCTGGATGGAGAACTTCTACCAGCTCTGAAGGCCTAGGCCAGGATACCCTCCTCGTTCTCTGTGTCATTTCAAACAAGCGTCCCTCCCCATGATGTTCTCTGGGTGCTTCACACCTTGACCATGGGCCCCAGCCTTGGCCCAGGCTTATCCTCAAAGACTTCATTCTTTAAGTGACCCCAACAACAGTCGTGGAAGGTTCCCTTGGGTGCTGCGAATAATCTACAAAGCAGATTCTTATATTTATTATAACGCTATTTAATTCCTATCAGTGTTTTAACCGATGCCATATTTATTTGTCAGAATGAAAGTTCTGTGAAGGCAGCAACGACAGTGCCCCATGCTTCTCTCTGATCCTCCACAATCCTTGCCACCACGTGGGGTAGAGGATGGGTGCTCAGTAAATGCTTAATAAATCGGATTTTTTTAAACCTGTCTTTGAATTGTTGAGGAACAATGAGGGATGTTGGGATGTGAAGTTGAACTTTAGGGCATGGAAATCACATTGTCATGACACCTGCAGGGGTCATCTGCAGAGCACTGGGGTGAGAGTGAGGGCACTGGTTTGAAATATAAATGATAAAAGATATAATGCAGGGGTGTGCCCAGAACAAAGCAGACTCTCCCTAAACACTGCATTTCTTGCCCACACTCCCCACCTCACTCCCACCATCCCTGCCCCTTGAGTGCTCTCTTTCTTATCCTACTCACTCTTCCCTTATCTGCCATTTGGGAGGGTGCCAGTGTCAAGCTGCCCTCGTGGATGGTGTCATCATACCTGGATGACAGGTATGATGGTGGTGTGAATATAATTTAGGGTTAGGTTAGGGTTAGGGTTATGTGTTATCCCATCTGTGATGACATTCCCTGCTCATGAAAAGCAGGCACCTCGGGAACCTTTCCTTTCTGTCACTGGACCAGTGCCCAGAGAAGCTGAGTTGTGTGTCTGGGAAAGGCCTTCTTCCTAAAAGCAAGACTGGACATTCTCTAGTCTCAAGCTCTGACTGAACTTTGTAGTTGATTGCAATCCAAAGATATAATGTCTGCCTAACTCTGCCCTTGTTCAGAACACTCAAGAGGATGAATATATGTAGGAGGTGGGATGTCTCTTCTTCCATGACGTGAGTGCTCTTGCAGAACAACTGACCTTCCAAGAATCCCATATCCTTGTTCTTCCCCACCTGGCTATAAGCCACCTGGACTGGCAAAGAGAGGAGGTGCATTTCTGAAAGCAGAGAGATGTAATGGCTTTGGATAGCTCAAATAGACCAAGGCTAAGATAAATGCACACATTTCAGTGCATGGAAGAAGGATAAATAGATGACAAAAACTATTCTATTTCTGAAAGAGGGGGAATGCTGGAGTCAGGGTACTTAGTGCATCAAGGGAGGAAGACTTAGAGTAAAGAGGGTATCCACATATATCACTAGCACTAACAAGCATGGTTCTGAAAATTTACAACCCTTCATCACATCAAAATAAATTGCCCTCACCATAGGACTCCAGACAAATAGAAGATCACTAGTAAATGCCAGCCCTAAGATCAGGGCAAAGAGGTTGTAAGGGGTGTTTCATAACAAGGTCCCTTCCTAGGTCAGGGCTGAAGCATGTCCTCACAAAGAAGTTCAGGCACCTTCTATTGGTGGGAAACCCAAGACCGAGAAGGGCTTTCAAAGCAACAGCTATGCCTAGGCTCCAGTCCAAGGCCATGTGGTCTAGAGCCAGGGCAGCAAAGACCGTGTGATCAAAGACACTCTGCAACTCCCATAGCCTGTTGCATGGCTTGGAAAGGAAGCAAGTGGCATCAGGACAAATGCTCTGCATTCCCAGAGCCCACCTGAAAACCACAGGGGGCTGCAAAAGTGTCCAGGAAGAGCTGGGGGAGGGGGGACTGAGCAGTGCTCAGGGCAAACAGACAGGGATGAGACTCGAGGTGCGACGTGGGAGTAATGAGGGTTCTGAAAACGGATGGAGCGGGTGTTGGAAACCAGCAGACAGACAAGACTCATTGGCACCAAGGTCTGGGCCCAGAGGGACAGCTGGAGAGCTGAGTCAGGCAGGGAATATTGACGTAGTCATCGGAATCCGTGTCCTCCATCTTGGCAGCAGGCTGGTGGTAGAAGCTCACATATTCACAGCTGATGTTCACAGATGGGGCGTGGAGCCAGGGAGTTTCCGACACCTGGGAACAACCAGGGAAGCATCACTGGATCTGGGTAGGGTGATTGTAGCATCGACAGCAGGCAATGGGGCGGGGTGGGGGGGAAGCATGCATGTGGTTGCTGTCTTCTAGAAGGCAAAATACAGCGGTGGTTGAGCTCCATCAGGTGGCTCAGTCCTGGGGATTTTCAGGGTGGCGTCTCAACCCCAAATAACTGGAAAACACTTAGATCTAACGTGACAGGAAATGCCTTAAACGGGGGCTCGGACTAAAATCATGTGACTAAGCACGGGTCTGAAGGAGAACCAGCTGCCGGAGGAGTTTCCCCTCCGGGATTAGATGATGTGACTTGTGGAATGAATACGCATCTTCTCAGGGAGTTATCAGAAGTAGGATGAGTCATCCTCTGCACCTCCACAGGGCTTTTATTCCATGGAGAGCTTGTGACGTGACATGACAGTGCATTCCAGGAAGGAGCCGGCTGGTGAAGCAGAGGAAGGTGGCAGGCCATGTGGAACTCCACTTCCCCAGAAAGAAAGTTCAGGATCATCTGCTTTCAGGATGGATCAGTTCTCGGAGGACAGGGCTATGCCCTGACTCTAACACGGCACAACTATTGTAATATCCACCCAGGAAGGCTGCAGTAGGGAGAGTCACACATTTTTAACACGAGCGCTGAGAACCAGAAGTTCAGCCCCCTGAACATAGTAGGCACTGAGTGAGTGCTCACTGAAAGGAGCTGTTACTTTCTGTACTTTACCAGAGAGGGAATGAGCAGCAGCTTGCTTCAAAAATACATCTCCCACTGCCTGATACAGTGCATCATTTGAGATTTATTTGGCTTAAAAAATTTTAAAAAGTCACTCCCTGTGAAGGCTTAAAATACTCAGTCATTAATCATAGGCACCTTGTTGTGAACTTGCTCCATCAAGATTTTTATCCCTGATAGTGGGAATGTGAGCTTCAAGCAGGGAGGAAGGGTAAAATTTGAGCAAGGTACTGGCCCAGGTGAGGGCATGTGTGGTCACAGAGCAGTTCCAGAGAAAAGGGCTGAGGCAAGTGTAGAGTAGATGGGCACCGCTGGACCTACCTAAGCTACTGTGAACCTTCTCCAGCAGGGCTGAGTAAGGGCAAGCTCAAGAAGCTGGGCATGATGGGGGCAGAGCTGTAGCTTGTTGCCAGGCTTCACTCTCCCCTTTTTAGCAAGGCACGGTTACTGAGCCAGGGATACATTATTCAGCCTCCCTTTAAGGCAGCTGTGACCACGTGACTAAACTGTGCCCAGTGGGATGCAGGTAGACGTGATGTGTGAAATTTCAGGGTCATGGTCTTAAAAAAGCAACTTTCTCTTTCTCCCTCCCATGCGCTGGGATGCAGACATGGTGCTGGGGATTGAGCATTGACCACGGACGGATGGACGCGGCAAGACTCCAGGGGATGGTGCAGCAACAGGCAGAAGGCATCTGAGTCCCTGGATGACCCCATGGCTCAGGCCACCTCCTCCTGGCTCCCTGCCTTTGCTTGAGAGGAAAATAGGCTTCCATGTTGTGGGCCGTGGTTTAGGGTTTGCTGCCTTAGCTTAGCCTACACCCCCTAATTAAATCAGGGACACTTGCCACACTTAGTTTTTACTGGTTCCTGAAGTAATAATGTTTCCGCTATGGTAGGCTGCTTTAGAGAATAAAATGGGAAATTTGGGAAAACAAACACGAACGAATAGTTTAAAGGTTTTTCACACATCTGCCAAATGGCCATCGATAGAAAGATCAGAAGAAAAAAATAAAAAATTAGAAAGATGAGTTCCCTATGTCCAAACCTAGATTTCAAGAGGAATCTTCTTCATCCGAAGTGTTGAATCTTATCTACGCCTCTAGGCCAGGCTTAACTGCCTTCAGGGATGGGTAAACAACCTCCTGTCATCTTCGAGGGCTTACTAGAAAGTACTTCCTCATATTAAGGTGAAACTGGACAACTTCCACCCCCTTAAGATCTCCTAGAAATCGAATCTTTTCCACACGAAAGCCCTTCACGTATTTGTAGAGGTACCATCTATCATCCTCTGCTAAGCTCCCATTTATCCCATGAGAAATGCTTGGCTAAAAGCCGTGTAACTAAGTCTACCACAATTGTTGCGTAATCGTCTACTGACACCATCCAAGAAGGAAACTGATACTAGTTCCCAGACTCAGGGCCCCGGGAGCCACTGCGAAAGCCCGCGCCCTCCAGCTAAGCCGAAGCTCCACCGACTACGCTCGGGTCCAGGCCCAGGTCTGGGGCCGCCCATTAGGGCCGCAGCTGCCAATCAGGGGCGGGGCGGAGCTTACCTGCGGCGGGGCTGGGGGCGCCGATGCTCCGGGGCCTGGGAGAGGTGCCGCCCCTTCACCTGATGGGAACCGGGAGGGCCGACATGAGGGCGGGGCCGAGGGCTCAGCCCCACCCACAGCTCCGCCGGAAACCCTGGGGAGGGGGAGCCGGCCGCGCGGCACGCGGCTGTTCTGGAGGCGGGGTTGTTCTGGCTCACCCTCCGCGCCGCGCAGTTTCTGCTGGTCCTGCATGCACGCTCGGGCCGCCCCGCTCTCCCCCAACCTGCCCCGCTTCCCCCAACCCGCCTCCCTCTCCCCCCGACCTGTCCCGCTCTCCCCCACCTGCCCGCCTGCTCACCAGCAGCGTCCACCTCCCGAGGGCGCCGAGGGCAGGCGCTGTAGACGTTGTTCTGGGTGCGTGGCCGCTGCGACACGCGTGGCCGCTGTGACAGGGGCCGCTGTGAGGCCTCCAGGGCGCGCATCCTCACGGCCAGTCGGCGGACCCGTCTGGAGAGAGCTTCTCGGTAAAGCCACAGGGAAGGAGAGAGGAAGAGGGCGTCAGAGGCCCATGGCCACCCCCTCCCAGTCTTAGAAAACTAAAGGCTGTCTGTTTCCCTGGTGTTTGGCAATGTCTGACATGTGGGTGTTTACTGAAGACCAAAGGGCCCAGGCCGCGCTCCTCCCCGTCCCCATTTCCAGACCATTGAGCCCCGTGCCACGTTCCCCACACCCCAGGCTGCTCATCCAAAGCTCCTGAGTGTCCCCGGGAGATCAGAGGGATCTGAATGCGCTGGGATCTTTGGGAAGCTCGGCTCTCCGAAAAGGAGCCCGACCCCCTCACCTTTCCTCCTTTGAATGACCCTCTTGGCCACCAGCCCCAGAAGTGCCAGCAGGATGAGACCCAGGATGGTGGGGGTCAGGATGTAGAAGCCTTGATCTTCCATCCCAGACACCGGGCCTGGGCCGTGGTTGAGTGCTCTGAGGAGGGAAGGAGGGGGAGAGAGAAGGGAGAGGTCAGGAAGGGAGGAGGTTAAGGCAAGCACGCAGGTGGTCAACTTTTTTGGAGGTAGCTCACAAGTTTGTCCCTTTGTTAACAGAATTCTCGCCCTGAATGGTGCAGGCCTCTTACCTCTGCCTGTGAAGCCTGCTTTGGTGGTTGTAGCTGGCCGTCTGGAGCCTGAGCAGTTCCTCCCGTGCTGAGGTTTTTGAGGCTCTGGCGGGTGGCAGGAGGGTGGTGGGCTGGGCGGTTGCTACTGAAGATGCCCTGTAAACTCGAGGGCGGTGGGTGATTGAGGTGGTGGGGGAGGCATGGTGTGCTGGAGGGGCTTCGGTCCTTTGAGCTGGTGTGGTTACTACAGAAGACAGCAGGAAGAAGTGACCTTCCACACACACACACTCTAGTCTCCAGCAGCCTTGGGCCAACCATTTCTTTCCGGAACACATGCTTCCCTTTTACCTAGACTACCTTTGTTCTCACAGTCTTCATCACCTGAAATGCCTCCTGAGCATGCCATCTGCATCTAGTATGTCCTATCTATATTTGCTTCAAACTCCATTTCCTACAGGAAGTCTTCCCTGACTTCCCAGGCAGAAGAGCTTGCCCTCCTCTAAGCATGGACAAAACCTTGTTTGTAGTTCAGTGCCCACTCTGCCTTGTGTTGTATCTATGTGCTTGTCTATTCTCCCCCATCCCACACCTGTCAGTCACAACCTTGAGTCTACAATGAGCTCAGTTACACGATCCCTCTCTCAATGGCCAGCAGTCTTTTAGTGTAACAATATTCAATTAATGTGTCTACCTCACAGGGCAGATGTGAGGATGTGATGGAACTATTGCATGTCAAAATGCATTTAAGACAGGAAAATGGTATAGAAATGTAAAAGTACCATTAGTATAATCATGATTAGTCTTTTTATGGTAAAATAGAGCTGTTAAATCAGTATGCCAGCAAATGGAAGACAGCCCTATGGGGAGCAGGAAGCAGGAGGACCTCTGGCTGGGAAACGTCTGCCCAGTCTTGGTTTCCCGCAGTCATTCATAAAAGAGCTAGATTTTGTGAATGGAGCACAAACTTCATTACATGTGGTGCCACCTGGTGGTGATGGGTAATTTCTGCAACTAGTGCCAAGTGTACAGGCTGAAGGATGGGCTTGAAAGACTTGGAACGCAGATCTCAGGGAGGTACCCCCTCCTAAGGCAGGGAAATACACATCTGAGACGCAGCTCTGCTCTGCCAACCATCCTATGAGCTGAACATATACCCCCTCCTCCATTTTCACAATGCCATAGAATCTCCCCCACCTCCCCTACCCTACCTTTGGGGAACTGACCTTTGGATATGAATTCCAAAGAACGGGCATGTTCAGGCATCTGGAACCAAGGAGGCATATGCATTTGGAGAAATCTATTAAACCATGCTGGAGGCTCAGGCACTGGCTCTTCTTCCCAGAAAGGCCCGTAATCTACCGGAGGCAAGAGGAGTCCATTGGTGGTCTCTAGGACGAGACTGAAGCCTGGGGAAGGGACTGCTGGTATGAGCTGAGGCTGACTCAGCTAGGGCAGATGGCAGTGAGGGGATGAGGGCAGGGAGCAGAAAAATAACCAGGCTGGGGGCTTCCCTGACAGAAATCCTCTTTCACCCTAACCCCGTCGGCATTCCCTGCAAAACCATCGGAGACCATTGGGAATCTAGGTTGTTGAATTAGTGCTGTGTATGTCTGAGGAAGTCAGTGGAGAAAAGAAAAAAGGAAGGATTTGGGAGAAATAAAGAAAGGATCAGATCATAAAGTAACAAATTTGGCCATCAACTGTGAAAAATGATTGTCTTTCCTTTATATTTATCCCTGATATTTTCATGGGACAATTATGGTAATAATTATGTCCTTTTGCTTCCAATTTCCTTCAGTCTCAGAGCCCCTCCTCAGTCTCACCCCACACTCGCCTCGTGCCCTGGGTAGGATGAGTAAAATACCACACAAAGAGAGCACCTATCCTGTCTCTTTCATACAGTTTGGCTAGAAAATTTGGTGGACCATGAAGTTCATTGACTCTATGAGGTTTCAACTCTACAGATCCCAATTCCTACTGGACTTGCTAATATGGCAATAGTGTAAGAGTGTGGGGACTGCAGTCCCATTGTTGTCCCAGCCTTCCTGAGTGGAAACGTTTTCTGGGTGGCCAAAGCCTCCATCGGGTGGGGCACCTACCACTGTGAACAGACAGGGTGACCTGCTGGGTCTTGCCCCGGTCTGTGTCCATGCCCGCCCCACAGGCATAGACCCCGCTGTCACTCTCGACCAGCTCTGTCATCTCCACCAGGAACAGATTCCTCTCTGGAAACAGCGCCAGGGTGACTCGATGCTGGAATTCCTTCTTGACGAAGTTCCTGTTGGACACCACGGTGGCGCATCCTCCAGACGCAACAATTGTCCGGCACAGATATATCCTCACATGCATTTCAGGAAGCGGGCACTCGATGACAACGGATCCTCCCAGCATTCCCTCCACCTTTACTTCTGGAAGGACCTTCAGGGCTCCAGCTACTTCAGGGAGAGGGAGTTAATGTAGAGGAAGCCCCATCCCCAGCCACATCCCCAACTCCAGCCCTGTTTCCAACCCAGGCCCCAGCCCAGCCTCACACTCATCCCTACTTCCAACTCCATCCCCATTAGCAGCCCAAGCCTCAGCCAGCCCTGAGCCTCAGCCCCCTCATGATCTCTAGCCCTGGCTGCATCCTCAGCCTCTTCCCATCCCCAACCCTATTTATATCCTTGGTCCAGCTCTATGTGCAACCCTAGCCCTATGCCCAAGGCTGAGTCTCTCCCCAGCCCAAGCCTTAATGTAATCCTCAGCCTCGTTACCAAACCTGAACCCATATGGACCCAGACATCAAACCCCTGAAAATACAGTCAAAGCCACTACCCCACTCCAGAGGGAGAGAATGTGCCACAGTGATCCCCCCAACCAGCACATATCCCTGAGTGACTTCAGGGTGGTGTCGGGAGGCATGGTACAATTTGCTCCAACAGGTTTTCTGTCTAGTTTTGTTTTGCTCAGATCCATCCAACCAACCAAAACAACCATTCACCTCCAGTTTTTTTATTCAATAATTCAACAAGTATCTGTTGAATGCCTTTCATGTGATAAGGTAGCTGGCATCCCTCCCTCACACAACGAATCATTTATTGAATGATACAAATGGACGGGCACTATGTGACAGCAGAGTATAATAAATCCCATGGCGTAGATACACAGGGCTCCTTGGAAGCAGCAAGGAGGAGCGCCTGATCCAGGCTGCTGCAGAGGATGATTTAATTTGAGGAAGGCTTTCTGGAAGACATGAGGTGTAAGTTGTGACCTGAAGGACTGGGTGTGGAGGGCAACTCAGAGAATGATGGTTGTCTTCACTGAGGAAGGGAACACAGAAGGAAACAAGGGTATATTTGAGTGTGTGTGCACATTGTATGTGCATTGGGGGTGGTGTGGAGCAGGGTGGAATAAAAGGTGTGGTTTCTGAGTCCCTGACATCAAAAAGCTTATGCTTTGGCTGAGAGAAGGCAGGTCTAAGCTGGGGAAGAAAGTAAGTCCAAGTATGATTAATTGTCAGCTAAGTGGGTCCCAATAAGTGTCTGTATATTTCTGGGAAGACAATTCGGAGGATAAAGTGTGTGTGTGGGGAGGGGGCTGTGGACTAGGGTGGAGGAGAGACCCTTCTAGACAGTGAGAACCACCCCCAAAAAGGCTGGGACAGGAGAGAGGACATGGCATGTTCATGAGGCGGGGAGGGATGTTCACAAACTTCCTGAAATTCATCCATAGCGCAAACATTAAGAATAGCTCTAGGACTTCCCTGGTGGCACAGTGGTTAAGAATCCGCCTGCCAATACAGGGGACACCGGTTCGAGCCCTGATCAGGGAGGATCCCACATGCTGCAAGCAACTAAGCCCGTGCGCCACAACTACTGAGCCTGTGTGCCACAACTACTGAAGCCCGTGTGCCACAACTACTGAAGCCCGTGCACCTAGAACGCATGCTCTGCAACAAAAGAAGCCACCACAGTGAGAAGCCCGTGCACTGCAACAAAGAGTAACTCCCAACTCACCTCAACTAGAGAAAGCTCACGCACAGCAACGAAGACCCAACACAGCCAAAAGTAAATTAAAAAAAAAAATTCTCTCTTTAAAACAACAACAACAAAAAGAATAGCTCCAAGGAGTCAAGGAAAGAAGTGGGGCTGGAGCCTCCTAGATGAGCAGAGAGAGTCGAGGAGGATGTTCTGGGGAGAGGGAAGAAAGTGGACAACAGAAACAACCATGGGAACATGAGATGGGGGTAGAGGAGGCTAGAGAGGGGCTAGCTGGGGACATTTACAGGAGTATGTTAAGATCTGAAAGTGTAGCTGGTCAGTGTGGTGGGGAGAAGAGGGGCCCACCAGACATGTATGATCTGACATGGAAACCCTTCATGAATAACCCAACACTGCTTTAAATCCCCTGGAAACAGACGTGTGAGGTAGCCCTGTGACTGGAATGTGCCAGTGGAAGGGTGACCCATCAAAGGACAAACACCCAACCAAGGGGATAGGCGAATCCCCTGTATGTCCAGAAGGACCATACCTGTGTGTAAAGCCCAGCACCTGAGAATGAGCATACAAACATTTTTGGACCAACCCAGCCAGAAAAGGGCATGCCTGCTGCTTTCTCAAGGGTGAGATGCTGTAAAATAGGCAGGCGCAAGACAGAGCAGAGAGGGGTCATCACCTGTGCAGATGCCTCCAGTGGCCTCTCTCCACTCAGCAATGAGCTGCTGGTAACCCCCTGGCTTGCCCATGACCCTCTGTTATGGACTGTATGTTTGTATCTCCCCAAAATTCATGTGTTGAAATTCCAACCCCCAAAGTGATGGTATTACGAGGTGGGGCCTTTGGAAGGTAAGTAGGGTTAGATGAGGTCATGAGGGTGCAGCCCTCATAATGGGATTAGTGTCCTTATTCTCTCCATGTACACAAGAAGAGACCATGTGAGCACACAGGGAGATGGCTGCAAACCAGGATGAGGGCCCTCACGGAGAATCATACCTGCCAGCACCTTGATCTAGGACTTCTAGTTTCCTGAACCGTGAGAAATAAATGTCTGTTATTTAAGCTACGCAGTCTATGGTATTTTGTTACAGCAGCTGGAGCTGACTAAGACTATCCTTATTGTGCAAACTTTGGATGGATGAAGCACAAGGAAAGCTTCTGGGTACACTGAACTCTGGTCCCAAGGAAGCACTAACGGGTGAGATAAAAATGACCAGATCCCACTCTCCTTGGAGTTCATAGTAGCTTCCAACCAAAAGCAGATTTCCCAAATAGAAAAAAAGGTAGATATAACCTCCAGGTTTAGAACTTAGGCACAGTGTGCGTAAGACTCCTGTGGGGGAACTTGCTAGGATACAGATAACCTGGTCCTGCCCTTAAGCAATGTGATTATATCTGCTTAGGATGGGGCCTATGAATCTGCATTCTTAGATAAGCATCCCAGGTGCCCTTGAATTTTTGCAATTCTGGACCCTTTAACTACATTTCCAAATGATTCAGGGGAAAAAAGAAAGGGGTGGTAGAAGGTATCTAAAGGAACCAAGCTGTTTAATATTGATGTTTTAGAGAGGCTGCTAACTCAGTGTCATTAATCTCTAAGCTGGTGATTTGATTTTCAGTGGTGATGGTAGGGGAAACGGATATATGTAGCTTAAAAAGTCACTCTCAACATATAATTGGATATAAATATCCAATTTGGAACATGGAAAATATCTTGTTTTCATAATGCAAAATAAGGTAAAGGCCCCCAAGGCCTTGGCTGGTGGCAGTGCTCTGGGAATAGACTTTGGATTCCGTGTAGCAGTGATTTTCTAGGTGGGAAAAGCGATGAGGACCCTATCAACTCAAGTCACAGCAGAATCTCTGGAAGAAGGGAGCTGACCTGAGAGTTTTATGTTTATCCAATGGAGCGTGGATTTTTTTAAAAGGATGGGAAGCATCCTATGCTCCTTCCCACTTCTGCCCACACTAACCTGTGTGTGTCTGGGCCCGCTGTCTGCCCTCGACCCTGTTGCTGTGGATGGAGTGTCCCCCTCCTCTCAAAAGCCAGTCCTTTCACCTTTGTCCTGAATCCATCCCATCACCTTCTTTAGCGCATGTCTTCTGCGATCACCCCCTTTCTCTGTCTGTCTCACTGGTTCTTCTCCTCCAGCATTGCCATGGCTTACACACACGCCCTGATATGGCCCATATTGGAAAAACCTTTGGTCGACTTCTCCCCTCCCCTTCAGCTGCCACCCCTCTTCTGTTCACTTTCTCAAAATCACTGAATCCACTCCTCCATCTCCCGATTCCTCTTCCACCTCCATCTGTCAGAATTATGGCTCCAGTATTCCACTGAAACTGCTCCGGTCAAGGTCACCAAAACTTTCCTTGTTGCCATGTTGGATGGTCACTTCTTTATCTTTTTTTTTCTTGTTCTCCTGGCAGCATTTGGTGGAACTGAGGCTTCCTGCCTTGAAATGCTTTCCTCTCCTGGCTTCCCCAACATTACACTCTCAATGGCTGTTCCTTGGCAATCTCCTGACTTACCTCTCCTTATCTGTTCACTTAGTTCTCCTCCTCCTTCCTTCCTTACTTCCCCTTCTCTATCAGCATTGGGCCTGACGCTGGGCCTGTTCTCTTCTCTGTCCTCCTTGCTTCCCCTCACACTAGCTCATTTACTTCCATGGCTTTTAATACCAACTCTATATAGGTCTCATCAAAATAGGGATCTCCAGTCTTGTCTTTACCTCTGGGCTCCAGACTTGCCTTTTTGACACCTGCTCTTGTACTTTACTCAAACATATAAGATATTTTCCAGACTTACAATGGCAAAAACAAACAAACAAACAAACAAAACCCTCTTGATTTCTCTTCCAAAGCCTGTTCCTTCACAAGCTCTTCCCATCTCCAAAAATAGCACCAACATCCGTCCAAGTGCTGAAGCCCCAAAGTCATCCCCATATTAAAGAATCAGGAATAAATTTTAGGTATGCGTATGTGTACTGGGTCACAGCATCAAGTGTATGTATGTATTATTATTATGGGTCAAGGTAAAAAAAGTTTGAAAGTGTATACCCTATGCTACTGCCTTGGTTTATTACGGAACTCCACTTAGGGCCCCAGGCGATGTAGCCTATAGTCTGTGCCTCACGCACTGGGCTCTGGGACCAGGACCACCCCCACATTTGCAGGACCTGGGGCAGGAATACAAATAAGACCCAAATATCATACGTCTAAATATTTTAAAGTTAATTAGCAGGCTAAAATCTGTTGAATAAAGTATCCTCCTATCTTGACAAATTTACACACTCCTTGGATGTCCACTCTAATACATGGCTATGCAGGGAAAAATGGCTCCAAGTTTCCTGCCTCTAGCCTCTGGCCTCTCTCCTTTCTGTTCTCATCCCTGGCTCCTGCCCACTCCACAATGGTCCTGGTATATACATGGGGGATGACCCAGCTTGCGTGTACAAGCTCCATCCATCTCCTTCCCAAACAGCCACCTGTAGCCACCCTTTTATAGGCCAAGCGTTCACCCTAGGATAGAAGACCCAGGATAGAATCTCACACAGTCATTGAAGGTGGTTCCAGAGAAATTTGGACAGGGAATTTGAGGTCTAGAAGAGGGGGTGTGGGTGTGGGCTTGGAATAGGCACATCCCTTTGTGCCTTGAACTCCTCACCCTGTGGAGATGGGCACAAGTGAAGAAGGACCAGGCCCAGAGCAAGGACCCCTCTGGCCAGAAGGGTCATATTGCTCAGGACAGACTGCAGGGGTACAATTTAGGTACCCTTCACTCCTAGACATTTTCCACGTCTACCCAATCCCTCTTCCCTCTCAGGCCGAAGTTTAGTTAACCATCCACTGTGATCACCTATGTCCTACTACCTCTCACAGAGTCTATTTCATTAAACCTTCATTCCCTTGGGTTTTTAGGGATTTCCAGTATTTGATTCAAAGATTTGACTTTCTTCCAAACTCCAGCCATTACAAAGAAAGCAAGTATGAATAAAAAACAACTTTGACCCCCAAGAAGCTTACCATGGAATCAATAAAATAAGGTGGACACACCTTAAGCTACAATACAAGGTAGAACGGGGTCAGCTATTGGGGTTCAGAAGAGGGACCTCTGGAACATGTAAGAGAAGGTGGAGGTTGAGATGGGATTTGAAGGACCCATAAATGGTGGAGGTGAGTGGAAGGCTATTCCCGGCAGAAGGAATGGCATGAGCAAGGGCATGGTGGCAGGAAAGTCTAGCACATGTTCAAAGAGGCGTCCCATTGGCTGGAGGTTAGGAAAACACAGGGGAGTATGATAAGCTTAGAGTATAAAAGGGGAGGCCAAGGGAGGAGTTTGTATTTAAGGAGTTCGATTCAGTAGGCAGTGGGAGCCATGGAAGGTTGTTGGAGAGGATGATCCTATGATCACAGTCAAGATGAAGGAAGGTTGATCTGGAGCTACAGGCTGGTCAGGTTGGAGGAAGTGGGAGAGATAGTTAAGAGGTGATCCAGTGTTTTTCCTTTCCATTCCCTCTGTTATGTCTCTAGTAGGGGCTGCCATGGCTTCTCATCCTGGTAAATGTGAATCTAGAAACTACATGAATTGGCCATTGATTAGGTCAAAGTCTGGTTGGGGATAAATGGGAAGAGGTGGTAAAAAGCTATTTTGGCATTTTACAGCTGATATCAGAGATAGTTAAGACAGAGAGAGTAGCTGATTTTGGTGGTGACCAGTGAGGAATTTGAGGTTAGGTGTTAGGCCTGTTGCATTTCTGATCTCGATGAGATATGGAAGTGGGAGTGCCCAGGAGACAGTTGTAAATTGAGATATGGAGCTCAGGAAATGGATTAGGGCTACCAAATGGGTTAGGGAGACTTCATTTAGATTGGAACTTTGAAAATTCAGGAGTTAAAGAGATCCAAAGAAAGAGAATGTAGAAGTAAGAAGAAAGAACTTTGGAGGCACTTGCTTTGAGATTCCATATTAACAGGCTGATATGTCTGGGAGAGGTGGCACCTTCAGCCCTTACAAGTCAACTCCTGAGCGAGCAGGAGGTGTGTCTGGAGTAGAGGGAGGCGCACTAACTGGGAGTGGGGAGGGCCTCCATCCACGTCCTGCCCTAGGTACCGGTTTACAACTAAATCCATCCAGAAACTTCAGAGCTGGAGATGCACAGCAACTCCCCTACCTGTGGCCAATTCAGCCCTCATACAACGTCCAGGGTGTTTCCCCACAGCACTTACCTGGCAAGAAGTAAAGTGACCAAAGCCAGAGGTCCATGGCTCCTTCCAGAGCAAGGTCCCATCCAAGAGCCCCTGGAGAGGGGGACAGAGACCCACTGCTCACCCAGGAACCCTTCACTGTTTGATGCTTGAAAGAGATTTCTGGCCCCCACAAGGAGTACGGCTTGAAAATGAGGAAATGACAACCTATCTTATTTGCTTACTAGTTTTAGATGAAAAAGAAAGTACCAGCAAACCAAAGAGGAAGTCAGGAACTGAGAAAACATGTTGTGTTGAGTGAGAATGGGTCACCAGGGTTCAAAGTGCCTCCAGGCAGCTTCTAAAGACTATTAGAAACTACCAGTTCTGCTATTTCTTTGCCTTGGAGGGTCCTCTCATGCTTTATGTGCTTTATGTGAGCCAGAGTCATTCCCCTTATGCCTGTCTTCAGGATAAAAGAGCCTCCTTACCAATTTTCTGCATCTGAGGACAGCTATATGGACAGAAGCTTGGGCTTGAAGTCAGAAGGTGCTGGTCGTAGCCCTTGAACTCATTGGACAAATGCTTTGGGGAACCTACTATGTGGAAATACTAACTGTGGATTTTGAGCAATTCACTACCTTTCTCTGAGCCTCCATTTCTCTATCTAGGAAATGAAGGTGGGACAAGATGATCACTGGCATTCTCTCCCACAGAACATCATTTCTGGGGTCTTAACTGCAGCTCATCCCCCCTCAGATCAGCCACCCCTCATCTTCCCCGACTATCTGCCTAAGGTGCTGCCCTCTCACAGCGGCCCAGGCACAGTCCAGTGACCACAAGGGCAATGCCCGGAGAGGGTGTGACAGGTCACACAGCAACTCTGTCTAGAGTCACAGCAGCCTGGCAGAGCCACCCTTCAGGACCCTGACGGTCGAGGGCGAGGGCCAGTGGCCGGGACACTGAGGCAATCAGCTGAGAGTCATCATGGAAGGAGCTTTGCGCTCCAGTCAGAACCCTGGATTCTCTTCCTGGCTTGGCACTTTCTAGCGTGGGCCTCAGTTCTCCCACGGATAAAATGGGATGGTGCCTGCCCTGCCTCCCTCCCGCAGTGTGCCTGAGGCCCCGCAGAAGCCGTGGTCATGCAGGTGTCTCTAGAGCCCCTCATGCGGAGGCGTGGAGGATGCTACTGATCGAGGGTTCAGCCTCCATCCCTGGCTGCTGTCCACAGGGTGGTTCCCAGGGCCCCCACCTCCAGGCGCTGCAGCCTCCTGTGCCCGCAGGGGACTCTGGCTGTCCCCATACCTTTCCAGGAGGCCCCTCCAGCCCCCCACCGGGCCCCACAACACAGGTCTGTCACATGCTCTCCAAAACACAAAAGACAACATCCGCAGTGGAAGTGGAGCGTGAGGCTCGGAGCAGGTGCAGAGGAAGTGTGGGTGGCGGGGCGCTGGGTCCCCACCAGCCCAGGGCAGCTGCGGCTGATATTTCTCCCCCCAACGCCGAGGTGTCGAGAGCAGCCTCCGGGCTCTGGTTCAAGCGAGTGACTCTAGGGGGTCTTCCGTCAGCCTCCACCCTTCCCTATACTGAGGCCTCTTCCCAGCCCTGCAGCTGGTGCAACAGCTGGGCTCTGGCATTGCCAGCCCAAGGCCTGGGATGCCTTGGAGGGAGACAGAATAAATGAATGAATGAAATGTGTGTGTGTGTGTGTGACTGTGGGCGTGACGGTGTGAGGTGTGTGATGTGTGAGCGTGAGTGGTATGTGACTGGAATGTGTGAGTGTGTGACAGGGGGAGGAGCGGTGCGCGAGTGTGATATGTGTGATGTTAGTGTGTGAGCGTGTGATGTGTGGAGTAATGTGTGTGTGTCATGTGTGAACGTATGTGTGCTTGTGAGTGTGTGGCATGTGGTTGCGAGTGTGTGGCTGTGTGGCTGTGAGTGTGAACGTGCTGTGTGTGTGAATGTGTCTATGAAGACGAGGGGTCGGCTGGGCTGTGGCTGGGTCTGCCGGGTGGGGCAGGGATGTGTGGGATAAGAGCGTGTAGGAGAGATTTTCACATCATGTGTGGCCCAAATAAAACCCTTAACAACATCACGTTGGCGTCCTAAGAGCGAATATTAGGGATCTGGGGATGGCCAGGGAGGAAGTGAATGGAGTCTGAGGGACTGAAGCTCGCAGACCTGGGCTGTCTAGTCTCTACCTTCAGATGTTGCCCCCGGCTCTTGGGGGTGTGGCCCCAGGGGAAGGCTGACCCCTGGCTAAATTGCCAAGTGGGAAAAGTTAGCCAGCCTCACTCTCTTCTCCCTCTGTTTCTTTTGCCCATCTACACTCTATTTCTCCTTTCTGACCGACAGTCTTTCCTTACAGAGCTTTGGCATCTTGACCACTGGTGTAGACCCCCAAGTGTTCTTTTATTGAAGAGAATCTTGGTCCCACTTGCAAGCTGTCCCCTAGCCTCCCTCAGCCCAGCATTGGAGGTGGGGGGAACTCTGGTTTAGATACATGTTCTGGGGTGTCTAAAAGTGGGACCACAGCAAAACTGCTCTGAAAGGGTTGCCCGGGAAGCAAATGGTATGGGGGACAAATGCAGTCTGAGCCTCCTTGGTGGCAATCACTGTCTTTAATTATTAATTAATTCACATTTTTGATTTGTTAGCAAGTGCCAGCTCGTAGGTGCTAGTTGAAGTACAGAGCTTAGAGGGAAAAAGACCTTAAAACCTTAGCTCTTCGGAGATCAGCCCCTCCTTGGCACCATGAAACCCCCTCTTTTCTCCCCTTTCACTCAGAACTCTTCAAATACAGGGGTTATGAGTGTTTGACCGTTCTCTTACCCTATTAGGTCTCTATGAGTGACAGAAAGGGAAAGGGGTGTCTTCCCTGAGGTGGGGCTTGTGAAAGACCAGTCTCTATTTACATTTTTCTCCTCCCCCTCCTTCTCCTTACTGTAGAATTCTGTCTCCATCAGGAGAGCGGAGGCTCTTATATGGAGACAGGAGATGCGAAATCTAGCTTTGACACTAGTGTATCTCATTTGCTGCCCTTGGACAAACTTCTTCACCTCTTAGGACCTCAATTTTCTCACCTGTAAAATGGTAAGAATGTGTTTTTGATTCCTTGTATGTATGCCCGCGTTACACAATCCCTAAGGCCTCAAGACTCCAGACATCTTATGATTTCTCCCAGTATAGGCAGAGGTGAGAATACCTCATGAGGATTTTAGTGAGTGTAAATACACAGAGTGCTGTGGCTTCCGGGGATTCAGTGATGTTTTTAGAAAGGTTGCTAGCCGGGTTTGTGGCCTATCTGCCCCGGTGTCTAGCAGAGCGCCTGGAATCTAGTGAGTATCCAAATGCGTATTTTTAATGAGGGAAAGAAGAAGAGAAGATGGAAGGGAGTGGGGGATTGGGAGATTCAGGGATGGAGTGGAAGGGAGAATCCCACTGACATCCCCAAACAAGGGTGCAGAGAAGCCCTGAATGGCTTTCTGAAATTGTCTCCCCACCCACTGTGGTCCCTTTTCTTTCTGAGAGGTCCCCTTAGATCTTAATTCTCCTCCCACACCTTAGTTCTTTCATTAGGAATAAGCTGTAGGTGGGAATGCCTCACGTCACCTCACCCCCAACAGGAACAAGTAAGCCAGGCTTGGATGCCACCGAGAAGGGACCAACATACCCTCTGAGGACAGGTAGGAAAAGCCTAGGTGGGGTGTGAGTGCAGGGAGTGGAGCCCTGGAGCTGAGGGCCCTGAGGATCAACGTGATTCGGAACGTGATTGCCACGTGCGGAGGGATGGGTGCAGCCAGGGCTCTGTCTAGGCTTCTCCGGGGCCGTCCTGGGTGGCAGCGGCCATGTTGTTGGTCTGGAGCAGGAAGGCGGTGTAGGCCATGTCGGCTTCCTCCTTGGATGACTAGGGGGCAACAGGAGAGGGGTCAGTGTTTGGGGCATTGGCTCAGGTAATGGGGGTCGGAGGGAGGGGATGCACTAAGTATCCTAAATTCATAATCTTGGCCTAAACAACCCAAGACTGTGTTGACCCACTGTTCTCATTCCAGCCACCGTGCTCACCAAGAGGGACTAATTTTGAGAAACGGAAAGTTGCAGCTTCTAAAAATATCTCCCTCTGTCTCACTACCTCCTTCCAACACATGGAGTGGAACCATCTCTGTTGCCTGGGCCCGTCCCCGGAAGCCCTGCCCCCGGTCACGGCCAAGGTGGCCTAGGCTGGCGTCAGCTACAAGGTTTACATTTTTCTTTCTCTACCAGTTCAGAGACACAACACCAGGCTGGAGGGGAAGGCTGTCTCCAGGACTGACTCATTCCCCTAATTGTTCCCAGTGCTGGGATCTCTGCTGCCGCCAGGGAGAGTAGATATGATAACAAGCGTTAGTGCCTTGGGATCAGGGAAGTACGAGGAGAGGGTAACATGTGACCCAAAGGCAGGCAGGATTTCAAGTAACGTGGCACTTGGTTGGGGTGGGAAGGGGCCTCTAGTGACTATCAGTGCCTCCCATGAGCAAATGTCTTCCAGCCCCAGGGAAAATGCTGGTCCCCACAAAACCTCAAGCGAGGGTGGTGACCTGAGTCTATGGGTCCCATGGCCTGGGAAGAGCACCCGCCTAATTGCCAGCGTTTGGCATTTGACCTGCCCACCCTGTGGCTGAATCTTTAATGCATTTGCCTTCCTCATCCCCTGCCAACCACTCCCCCTGCTCCCCCCCACTGCCTTCTCCCTCCCTCCTGCCAGTTTACAGCCTATAAACGCAGCTTACCTCCTGCCTGGGCCTCAGCCACATCAACACCACAACCAGAAAGATGCACTTTCCAAATACTGTTTACACCCCCTTCCCTACTCTGGCACCAGCCCCACTCTGAGGTGGTTTCTCCTGATGTCTAACTGCAGTCCCTCATGCTGCATTTCCTCGTCACCCGCGTGAGGCCTCCTCCTCCCTCCTTGCCCTCACCCTTTTCGCCTTCTTCGGTTCTTCCTTCTCCATGGCATCCTCGGTAGTGGTGGCGAACTCTGTGTGTAGAGCAGGGGAGGGTGGATCAGCCCTCCCTGGCCTCCTATTCCCGCCCCAGATGCAGAGTCAGGGCTAATTCTTGTTCCCCAGGGACTGGGCATTCCCTTGAGTGAGAGATGTACCGTCTTTTCCTTCGAGAGTTGTCTCCTGAGTGTCTGGAGAGGCTCCCATGTTGTCATGGGCTCCAAAATCCCTGGAGTTCTCGAAGTCTGACATGCTAATGTCTGTCCTGTAGCTTCTGATTGAAATCCGGTCTGTCAGGGGGGGAAAGAGGAGTTGGTGTAGAGATGGAGGCCGGGGCGTCCCCGAGGGAACCCCACAGGAGAGCTGAAGGGGGGCAAGTTCTCTGCTGCTCGTCTCTGACTAGGACCCAAGGCAGAATGGAAATGACCCGAGTCTCCTCCCCAGTCCCTTTTCACAGACAATCTAGACTCAACAGTCGCTGACCTTTCTTCATCACTCTGCAAACTCGCAATGCGCAGGACCTTGTTTTGTCCTCGGAGATGGTTATTCTTATCCCTGTCTTGAGCCGTGAGGAAACCAGAGGTATGAAACTGGGACACCCCGAGTCACACCGCTGACTGGTCCTCACACCAGGCTGGAAGCCCAGGTTTCCCGGCACCCTGCCCTCCTCTTCCCAGTGGCTACGCCTCTGAACTTAGACCCCCAGCAATTGAAGATGGACTTCCAGCAGAGATGACGGCATTTGGACCACAGCACTTAATGTAAGCTTTGAGCATGTGTGGGTTTATCATTCCCCACCTCACTTTCCTGGACCCTTCCTTTGAGCTGATAAAAGAGAACAGATCATGGCAATTCCCCTCAGGGCCGCTGAGCCAGGACTGAGGCTCAGGGTTGGAGGTGGGGGGCAGGGAGCACCCCGGGACTCACCGACATTCTTCCTGTGTCGGGCTCTGACCACCCCAATCGCCACGGCCCCTGCAGCCAGCACCAGGGCCAGGGGCACCAGGGTGGAGACCAGCGCTTTGGAGCCCCCACCTTGTCCTGCAGAGCTGGAGGAAGCATTAATTGAGTTAGTCCCTGCAAGGGACACTGGGGATCCCAGGAGGTGCTGGCTCGTTGGCTACAGCCAGTTCTTCCTTCCTGGTTAATCCACTGCGTCCTCCTGATACAGCCGCCCGATCTCTGTTCTTCTAAGAAGCCCTCCTAGACAGGACAAAGCTGAGGACTGGGCCTTGCCTGCACACCCGGACTGGGAAATTGAACTGAATGGTGAACACCGCACTGGTCGCGGGAGAAGGGCAGAGAGCACAAACCGAGGCAGTGAGGGCTGCCTCCACTGTCAAGAAGCGGACAGGCTCTCCTCCTTGGGCCTGGTAGCCCAACCTCAGGTCCTTGGTCTCCAGAATGTTCTCCAGGTGGGGAGTCCCAAATCCCTCCTCACCTGCCGGGATCTGCGGATGCTCCGCTCCCACCAGCTCGATCTTCAGTATCCTTCCCTGCTCTTTCCTCTGCGAGAAGGCTGGGACCCAGAAGGACTTTGTTCTCAGTCTCCCTGGCCCTCGGCTCTATCGCCTCCTCACCAGGAGCAGCATTCACTCCACTGGCATCTTGGGATCCTGGAGAGAGCAGAGGGGGAGGGGGCTGGATTATGGTTCTTTCTGTCCTTGAGTTTAGGGAGTCTGGGGAGTGGGACTTCATTAGGAATCCCAGGGTCAGGGTGAGATTTCAAGACTGTTAGGATAGGGTCTCGAAGGACACTAGAAACAGGAGTGATGGTCTTCTCTAGCTTGTCACAGATGATCTCTGTCCCATTCATACCAAATTCACTTCCATCTACAAGGTTCCGTGTCATTAGATCCAGCTATGCATAAGGGCTGACCCATCATTTGTGGACAGGGAGATTTTTCACAGCTTTGAAACCCTGCCCAGGGCCTCTTGACTACAGGGCTGGGCACCATAATGCTGCCCCCTGGTGATAGCTTGGTTAGGGTTCCCTCAGTGAGCCTGACCAACTACATGCTGAATAATCGGATTTCTGGAGGGACTAAAAATACCTTCATTAGGGATAAAACATTTCATGTGATATTTTAAAAAGAGGCTTGAAATGCAAACTTATTAGAAGATATTGCCCCGATTTTCTTTATCAGACCTTGTACATGAAGGTTATCTGGCCCTCTTTTGAGCAGACTTTGGCAGAGTATGATGCATATAAGAGTGACTTTGACATTTCTACATATAGAAGAAGATCTCTCTGTATAGAAAGGGCTTCAAAGTGGCCTGAAGGAGCAACTATGGGACTTGTCTTGAAACTGAGGTTAAATGGCAAATCCACTATTTTTAATTAGTTTGTATATTTATTGGGATGCCCTTTCTGGAAGGCTAAGTTAGACCAGGTGGGGGCATAATCTACCCCACCCCCCACCCCCGCCTCTTCTAGCCAAACCTAGGGGCCACCCCTGATGGAGATGTTCTTAGGCAGCTTTCTGTGGGGTCCCAGGGTACGTGGGCATGGCCCTCGGAGACTCACCCTTCACCCTTTTCTCTACCGCCACATAGACAGCCACGGTCTCTCCGTATTGGTGGCCCTCCTTCACTCCGCACCAGTACCAGCCTTCGTCCTCGCTGGTGACGGAGTTCAGGTTCAGGGAGACGATCTGGCTCTTCTGGTCGCAGTTCACAAAGGCCTGGCTGGGGCCTTCGTCCTGGCTGGGCAGGGCCCTGCAGCCTCTGTTGCTCCACTTACACCAGTACTTCTCGTAGGAGTAGTATTTGCAGGGGAAGTGGCAGGAGACCTTGAGGGTCTCTCCCAGCCAAGCCTTGACACTCTTGGGTACCTTGAGGCTTGGTTCTCCTGGAGCAGGGAGGGAGAAATAGGCACAGAAGTCAGCGCTGGTGATGCCGCAGAAAAGTGACTGGGGGACTAGGGGGGTGCTTTGTCCACAGCCTATTTCCTCTTTGGACAGCATGGTAAATAAACACACTATACTGAACACAAAAGCACTTGTAATTATGTGCCTATGTAATAGATTATTGGTGACCACCGTGAGTCACTCTATCACAGACCATAGACCTTGCTAATGACTTCAGTTTGCTTTCCTTGTTGTTATCTGCTCTCCTAGACTCAAGACAGCCATACTCTACTCAGCTGATGCCGTATATACTGTAAAAGAAGCAGATGCTCATGATCACAGGAGGTGCTATGTGTGGTAGTTTGAAGAGTGTGGGGCAGGAAAGGGTTTGTTACAGGTGTGAACAGGTGGGGGGCGGGTGCTTGATACAGGTATGAGCAGGTGGGCTCTCTCCATCAGCATGGAGGTGGGGGAAGGTGGGAGGCAGAGTGGTTGGGGGGTGATGTTGCTGCTGACTGGAGGGGTCCTGGGGCTGCCTGCCTTCCCTCTTGCCCCAGTTCAGCAATTACCTTCTACAATCTTGAGCTCCACCATGGACCTCCAGTGAGTATCGCCGTTGGTCAAACACCAGTAGAAGCCAGCGTCCTGGGGGGTGAGCTGGTTGAGGATGACGGTGTAGGTGCCATTGCCTGGCTCCTCGTACAGCGCGAGCCTGCCCTCGTACTGCTCCTTGACCAGCCCCTCGCTCTGCACCAGCTGCGGGCAGTGGCCATTTTGAGTCTCGTTCCAGCGACACCAGTACTTCAGGCTGTCTGTTTCCTTCGGGTTGTAGGCGCAGGACACGGTCACGGAGCTTCCCACCACTCCTTTCACCACAGACTGACTTGGGGGAATCGCGGTCTCTAGAAGCACAGACAGGGATGGGAAGGGAGAACGCAGTGTGGTCTGGGCAGCCTCTTCCCCGTGGGCTCAGCCAGGGTGGAGAGTGAGGTTTAGACCAATCACCTCACCCGCCTGAGAAGGTGAAGAAGATTTTCCTAATGTCACGGAGCCCAGCACTGGAGCCTTCACCCAGCCTCCAGGAGACTTCCCCACTGGTCTGGCGACCTTGATCCCTTCCCCACCTTATTCTGAGCAGAGAATGGAAGGAGTTTAAAGAGAGACTATTAGCCTTTCTCCTTGGGCTTCTTAAAAAATCTCTGCCTAGGTAAGTTTTTGTCTGTTTATTAGCTTGTCCCACAAAATGGCCAGATGTTTTTTCTCCAAATTAAGAAAATGTATTAGAACAGTATGATTTAAAATATACACTATGTAGCACAGATAAGTTTAATTGTTGAGCACCCCGACTGAGGGCCATGTCCAAGAGAAGCATGGCCTCTCTCCAAGAAGCTAAAGTTGAGGTTCCGTGAGAACTCTGGACGACTGAAGATGCTGAGGGATGTGGTGATGACCAAGCTAGATGGAGAAATGATGTACAGGGAATGTGAGCCCCTTACAGGAAAGTCACAAGGGCAGTGACCATGAACTTCAAGTACTAGTTCACTGTTTCTCATGAGGGTAACTCTGTGTGGAGTGCTCCAGGGTGAGAAGGAGCAGGGGTTTAACCTGCTGAATAACAAATAACCCTAAGAGATGTTGGAGGGGAGATTTTAGAAGGTGGGGCATTGCCTTCCTGGGAAAGCTTTGCGACCAACATAAGTCAAGACTTCTTCCATCTGAGTGTGAAGGATGAGGTGCCATGCTGCTCGAGGGTCAGGGAGACTCCATGTTATGTCCTCACCATGGCTGTCTGAAACCCAGACAATCTACAGGTCTGGTCTCAATCAGGAGCTTCACTCCCCTCATTCCTATTGATCAGGGACGGCCATCAAAGCCCTTTGATAACAGAGAAGAAGAGTTAGGAGATCACACAAGGCAGAGGCTATGTCTTATAGCTCTCTTGTACAGCTGCCCACAGAACATCTGATCCAGGGCTCGTCAGTGAGCAGATATTGTCAGCTGACTGATGGAGATTAAATAGATTCACAGGGAGCCAGTGAGGCTCTCCCGAGGAGCTCCAGTGGCGCAATCGGTTAGCACGCGGTACTTATACAGTGAGGCTCTCCCCTGCCAGACTGCCCATCTCTTCCCTCTCCCCCTCTCAGGTCTCACCTTCATTGACGAAGAGTTGCCAAGCCTGGGTGGGCCAGCCTTCCTGAGGCTCACCATCAGAGTTGGCTCCACACAGGTAGAGCCCCGCATCCTCTTTCCTCAGGCTGGTGACGTGCACACTGAAGAAACCATTATCCTTGGGAGTCAACAGGATCCTGCCCTCAAAGTCCTGAGCCTTCTTCCCCAGCGTGTTGATGATCACATTGCAAGCTTCCCCATTTTTTAGCCGGCACAGAAATTTGGCCTCTTTTGCCATCTCTGGGCCCAGGGCACAGTCAAAGGTCACCGAGCCCCTCAGGTCTCCATAAATCAGCTCAGTCTCGGGCTTCAGCACTTGGAGGTCAGCATTGCTCTTATCGGCGCTGGCATCGTCCCCAGCCTGGCAGACATACATCCCAGCATCGCTGAGCTGGATTCGGTTGATGACAACGCTAAACACTACTTGGCTGGTACCCTCAATAGAGAGACGTACTCTGTTGCTGTAGCTGGGGCTCACATACCCAGTGGAGTCGATGACTAGCATGCAGTCCTGGCCTGTCTTCTTGCACAAAGATTTCCTCTTCTCAGAATTCACAGCCTTGAAAGGGCAGTTGATGGTCACTGTTCTGCCCAGGTCTGCTGTGTAGACGTGGCCGCCATTTATCTGCCCAGGAACTGCAGGATGAGGGGCGGGGGGCAAGTTGTGATTTTTTGCTTTCTTGCAACATAGGACTACTCAATGTTCCCCTTGAGGGCTGGGTGTGCCTGTCACCTGGAGTGCCCTCTTTTCCAGAGAAACACTGTCAGAATGTCTACCAAGGCCCAACTTTACTGCTGCCTCCTCTATGAAGGCTTCCCAAGCTGGCAATAATCTCTCCCTCCTCTATTCTGTCTTGATACTTACACCTGTATCACTTACTACATCCAATCTTGTGGACTTTGGGCAAGAACTGATCATTTACTTTACGCTGAGAGTTTTGATGGACTAATGGATCTCAGGTTAGAAAATATATTTTAAAAGAAGCCTTCTGGTGACCCAAGGTCTTGATCTGAAGGGTGCTCTAATAGCAGGAATTTAAGGATCCCTATGAATCTCTCCCTGCTCATGGGCCTCTTGTCCCTCCTGCAACAAATATAATGAGAGAAGCCATCCCCCTCATGCTCTTCTAAGCTAGAGCCTTAGTAAAACCTGAAATGTTTCAGGCCCTGAAGACCTAGAAAAGTGCCCCCACACCCCACCACCAAGTAGGTCCCATCTGTCTCGTTTCCATGTTGTATTATGCAAAGTCCTTTCCTCCAGATGGACCCCTAGCCTTCCCCATGCCCTCTCAGGAGAGCCTTCCTCAGGCCTTCCTGTTGCTCCTGGGATGATTCCCTCTCACTTTTCCCCAGAAGTCTAAGGCACCTGGATCCTTACCTTGACTGACTTCCAGGCTCACATCAAAGGACAGGCCTCGGCTGCTAATGCCCAGACCACACTTGTAGAGCCCCGAGTCATTCCGAGTGAGATGGCTGATGTTCGTCACAAATGTGCCGCTCTCTGGGAAGTTGGTGAGGTTGGCCCTGCCCTCATAGTCCTTGGAGACGTAGCCCTCTGAGGAGATGAGGGTAGTGCAGCGGCCCCTGGCTCCCTGCCGGCACCAGTACTTCCGGGTATGCCGGTTGACGGAGGTGGCCGGGTAGTAGCACTTGATGGACACGGAGCTGCCTTCCACGCTGCTCACCTCCTGGGGACCGAATATGGGACTCTTCATGGAGACCACTGTGGGGACAGAGACAGAGGCTTTCTGAGGCTGCAGGAGGGTACAGCCTGCCAAGAGGCTCCAGACAGCCCACGCCGAGGACATGAACGTTTCCTCCCAAGACATGTGCCTTCTGTGGATTAATTACCATGTGCTACAAGCTAGGCAATTGCTAAATTGCAAAACTATTAAACAATTCTTAAATTTTAATCGTAATTCATTAATGATAACCATTTTAAGGAAAACGGAATGGCAAACTTATTTAGTGATATCCCTTGTGTGTGTATATATATATATATATATATATATATATTTTTTTTTTTTTTTTTTTAAACGACCCTCGTGGGGTACTACATTATTTCATTTGTTATCTGTTATTTCCTTATATTTCTGAAAAAGCTTTTCAGATTACTTTGTTTTTTTTTCCAGATAAAAATATTAAGAGCCACAAGGATAAGTCATTTCCCCCAAACCCCAAAGCAACTCATAGTGATGCTTCGTTCAAGGTCAAGGTCTTGTTTTCTTTATTCCCAGTGAAGACCCTTCACCAGACCCCTGCCCTTCAAATGAGGAAGTGCCATTTCTGTTCCCCATCCCCAGTGCTGGCTCACCAATCCATTTTCAGCTGTGGCCTCTCTGCATTGTCTGTGTGGTTGCTCCTCAAGGAGTAAGCAAGCTTTGCAAGGGACATCCTTGGGGACTGGCCTGATTTCAGGGCCCCCAGGGAACTGGGTCTGGGATAGGGGTGGGCTGGGGCCTGGCCGACGCACCTGGGAAGACAGCCAGCAGGCAGGTGAAGAAGAGGAGCGACATCGCTGGTGGCTCCCGTGGGGCTGTGCCACCCAGACCGCCTTCTTGCGTGGTTGCTGAAAGACAATAGCACGAGGTGATGAAGTGCCTTTGTCTTCCAAGACTAGTTGACCGAGTTCCTGCAACACCTGTTTGATTTTGTATCTCCAGTAACCGACATAAAACCTGTGGAAGAATGAATGGCTCCGCCTTTCCTATTACAGTTCAAAGTCCCATCATCCACAATGCTTTTTTGTTCCTTAATAGGTATAAGTAGATTTTCATCTTCTCAACTAAGCTGCAAGTTCCTTTAGGGTAGGGACACGCACATGTGTCATTTCCTCTGTATCCCTATCCGGGGGTCATGGTCCTGGGCAAGATCCATTACAGCTCAGGAACAGCTCACTGGATAATTGGTTACTACCAAGAAGTGGCTCCATCTCTCTGTTCCAGCTGCCCTCCCTACATCTCTGGGAGGTGGAGGGGGGCTGGCATATTTTATGGCGTGTCATATGAGTAAATAGAGATGCATAGAGGCAGCCTAGCAAGGATTAAAGCTATGATGATGGTCATAACCACCATGAATGGTCCTTGTACCATGTTCCAGGCACTGTGTTAAATAATGTACCTGTATGATCTCATTTAAACTTGATATCACCCCTAGGAGGTGGGTATTCTATTTTTGTTGTTGTTGTTGTTGTTGCCGCTGAGGAGATGGGCATTCTTATCCACATTTTACGTAGGAGGAAATGAAAGCTTTAATGTTAAGTGCTTTCCTCGTGTTCACACAAGGATTAAGTGTGGGGATAGGTAGGGTGGGAGTGGAGGAGGTGGGCAAGACCTGAATCCTGCTTTGTCTGACCCCCAGGGTCTAAGCTCTGAGCCTCTCTTACTGCACTGTACTGCACCTCAAATAGAGTGGGATGCTTATCCCTCACGCTTATTCCTGTTATTTGTAGAGCCCCCTTTGCTTATCAAAGCATTGTCATTTACACTATTTCACTGGAGCTCTATAAGTTCCCTTTAAATAAAACAGAACAGTTGTAATTACAACCATTTCATAGATAAGAAAATCAAGGTCTTGAGATGCTGAGTGATCTGCCCACGATTTCCCAGAGACTCAGTTATAGGGTTGGGGTTAAAAATGTAGGTGTGATGGCCTCTGTTATCCTGGTTGCTGAGGTCGGTCAGACGAAGATGGAGAATCCAAGGTAAGGCCACTCGGAGGGTGCAGCACGTGTGGACCTTGTAACATCTGTGGACATAGCCCAGGACTGGGGAGTGTTGAGGGCCCCAGCGCCCAGCCTGACCACAGCTGTCCTCTGGACCCAGACTGCAGCCTAAAGGAGGAGAGAGGTGAAGAGGGGAGTCCTCACTTTCCCACGGACTGTGACAGGCTTTCAACTTTGGAATGGATTGACGATGAGAGTGTGAAAGGAGAAAACTGTGTTAACAGGTGCTGGGCAGTAACCAGCACCCATAGAGATAAGGACGCTCTAAGCAGCAGGGAGCGTGGAGAGGCATCTCCCAGGCTCCCTTACTGCCTTGGCCCTGTTCCTGCTCCCAGAGACGCCCTCCGCTAGCTTGAGCCAAAGGAAATAGAGCTGTTTATCTTGGTTCTTTCTTTTCCGTGAGGGAATTTCCCAGCAAGGCACCTTTTTATTTCCTTGTGGAGATAAAGGTATTCTGTTTCTCCAGTTCTTCAGAAAAGTAAGAGGAGCGGGTTAGGGGAGGTGGGGACAGATATGGGTGTCGGGTGGCAGCTCGAGGCTCTCTTGATTCTAGTTAACTGCCCTGGACTTTTCATACCAGGCCAATGATTAACTTCTGGAGTGGGGCCTTAGCCAAATGCCAGAGTCCGCCCCAGCCTGGATGTGCTCAGGCAACGCTGGTTGCAGGACCACCTGAGTGGGCACCGTGGTGGCCATGGGATTGACTCCCAGGTGGGAGCAGGGGTCAGAGGGCTGGGAAGTCTCTCTCCTCTGGAACACTTGGGACGGGCTCGCTGCAGAGTCCCAAGGACTCTACCACCTGCCATTTGTGCTGGCCTTGGTTGCAGTGGCCAGTGGGAGGACACAATGCCACGTGCTTTGAGCAGCCCAAGCCAACAGCAGCTCTCTGGTTCTGGTCGCTGTTCTCACCTGAGATCAACAAGCTTCCTAATGTTTCTGTGAGACTGGAGTCGGTCTTCCCATAGGCTGAGCTGGGGGATGCAGCCCCTCCTCTGGACTGGTAAAAGCAATTTGCCTTGGGTTACATAGAGTCAGATGCCAGATTTTCCAAAGCGGGGGTCCCGACTGCCAGCCCAGGCTTCTCTCATCTGTGACATGCTTGGGTGGCTGTGAAGGTCCACGTCCGGGGAGGATGCGCACACGTACCCATTACCCTTTGCATAACCTCACACCAGGGATGCCATCACCAGGCATGCGCAGGGGGAGGGCAAATCTGGTAGAAGTTGACCTTGGTGAGGAAACACACAGTCCAGTCTCCAGGGATATTGAACTCCTCCCGTGCCCCCATGCTCTCAAGAGCAGGAAATCTCTGCTCAAAGCTAAACTTGAAACACAATTTCTCTCTGTTCACAGCTGAAAGGACCCTGGGCTTTGTGAATCATTAGAAATCCCTTCCTCTCAAAACCAGACTTTCTCCCAAACCTGGGAGATTCAGGTCTCAGGGAGGCCCCAGTTCCTTGGTAGCTGGGGCTGGAGTCAAAGGATTTGCTTTAGGAAGGAAAGAAGAGCATAATATTTATCGGGCACCTAGTAGGCACCAGATGCTTTGCTACCTTCTCGTCTTATATGACTTCATCCATCATCTCAGCCACCCAAGGGATAAATAATATCTTCACGTGCAGATGGGAAATCTAAGGGTTAGAGAGATTCTTGGCCCCAAGACTCCACAGCAGAGTGGGATCGAATCGCTACCCTATTATCACTACTTGGACGCTCAGAGGGACCTGTTCTTTTGGGATCTACATGGGCTAGTATATCATGCAGGAAGGCATATTTTCTGGCTCTTAAAAAAGGAGCCGTATTTTCACTAGTCAGGCTGGGATATTCTAAATCATTCTCATTTTACCAAGTTACTGACCCTGAAATATTCATAATGTATGTCTACACAATTGTGGGTTGGGGCAGGGTGTAGGCCCTGCTGAATAGCAGAGTCTATCTCCTCATAGAATTAACCTTGCTAGCTCCCCTGAAGTTAGAGTGGTTGGTCTTCAGCTCTCATGGCTCGGAGTCAAATCTCTGTCCATCTAATCTTAGGTTTTTCTCCTTTTTCAGAGGGAGAAGGCTCTCCTGGACCAGGTCCTGGCTTGGCTGCTGGTGAGCACAGGCCCTCAGCATCTCTGGGTCCTTCACCTGTTTGCCTGTGAGTGTGAACTTGGGGGAACAGGAAGCTTGGGGCTCAGAGGAGCAGGGAGTGGCTGGTCTGGCCGGGGAAGGAGCTTTCCTTGGCCTGGACTGCATGGCCAGGAGAGGCGCTGCCTGGGTCCATGTGGGACTATCACTCTCCTCTCCCAGGGGTGCAGAGGCCGAGCACAGACTAGAGTGAGCCTGGAAACCACAGCATCGCGAGGGGAGGGAGGGCAGTCTGTGTAGTCTGGAAGGGCCTCAGACTTGTAGTGACAGGCAGGAGCATAGGAGAGGTTATGAAGTTTATGGAAGCCCTGGATTGTGGGAGAATCTCCAAGTAAAGGCAGTGTTGGAGAAAAGAAATCGGAACTCCAGAGGGCAGGGAGATGGAGAGAGAGCAACCACAGGGTCCAAAGGATATATGAGCTAGAAAGACCCAAGACTTTCTGGTTCCATTCCTGTCAAAAGTCGGAATGCAAGACTTCAGCAGAAATTAAGCATTTGGGTTACAAGCTTCATGAAGCTCTGGGAATAAGACTTGTGGATTTTCAGATGGCCTTTCGACAAAGACTGAGAACCCCTGTTATTGACTCCATCCCATTCTACCCTGACGTGTAAGTGTTTACCTCACCCACTCTACCAGATGGCAAGCTCCTGGAAGTTAGAGTCAACTGAGATCAATATCCCCATCTCCAGAAGGCCTTGCTCTCCAGAGAGTGCCTGGCAAAGACCAGCTGCTCAGCAAAGACTGATTGGATTGGGAATGGTTACATCCTCATTCCCTCTCTGAGAAGGGCAAAGTTAGGGCTGATTTCTCTCACTTTGCCCAATAGCTTCCTGGTTCTGGGCACTCAAGGGAAAGTAGCGTGAAGAGGAGCATGGAGGATGGAAGAGAACCCAGAGGTCCAGAGTCCTGCTCTGTCACAGGCTACCAGAAGAGCTCTACCACTTGGGCAAAATGTGCTGGCTCAACTTTCCCATCTGTAAAATGGACATCATGGTCCCTGACTCTTCTAGTTGAAGGGCTACTGTGGGGTGGGGGACTATGTAGTGGAATAACAGGTTAATATATATGGACGCACTCTGAATAGTGTAAAGTGCTCTTCCACTCTAAGAGGTTGCAATTACTCGTTAGCACAGGAGGGTGAGGGTTTGTGCACTTAACTTTTACGGTTGCTGTGCACTTGGAGAGTAGCACAGAGCACGGACTCCTCAGCTTGGCTATCGTCTCTCTTACTTGGGGGTTGTGTGATTTGGGGCAGGCTATTTAAACTCATTGAGCCCCAAGTTCTCATCTGTAAACTGGAGATAATTGTACCTAGTATAGTGAGTCGCTGTAAGGATTAAATGAAGCAACATATGTAAAGTCCTAAGCAGGGTGCTGGGCTTAAAAAAAAAAAAGTTCCTTGCCCATATCCTCTCTAAAATCAACACAATCTTCTCTTTTTCCTGTCTTAGAGTGAGAGAACAGAAGTCTGTTTGCTGAGCGGCCTTTGAAGACTTGGGAGAGCTGCTCAGATTAGACCAGCATGGCCTGAAAGAGGACTAGGTTAGAAGTAAGGGATCATAATTGTAGCTAGCACGTACTGAGACATTTTCAAGTGCTATACATGTGTTAACTCATTTAATCTTCACAACCACCCTAGAAGGGAAGATAAAATGGGCAAACCCATTTCACAGATGAGACGGTTGAGGCCCAGAGAAGTAAGACATTTGTCCAAAGTTACACAGTAGGTAAGTGGCTGGGCTGGGATTCAAATACAGGCATTCTGGTCAAGAGTACAAGATTTTAGTCACTATGCTGTACTGCAGAGGGTCTTAGAGTTGAGAGGAAGCAGTCAGGAGGGGAGGGAGCAGGAAATCCAATCTTAGAGGAGAAGTTAGTCCAGTTCTCGCCTCTCTGCTTTTCACAGGAAAGGTAGTTCCTGTGAAGAGACTCTATTTGAAGCCAGCGGTAGGTGCCAACAGAGAAATTTCTTCCTGAAAAATAATACTGGCTGCTATTTATTTAGCACTTACCATGTGTACGGCATGCTACATTCGTTTCCTATAACCAGACACATTGCCTTCAAAGCTTCTTTCTACTTCATCACACTGTGTCAACGCCAGGGACTTTGGGCTCCCAGCTTCAGCCCACCCAAAGAGGGGGCAAGACAGAGATGAGGGGATCTCTGCTGAGCACATGCATGAATAATGTTATTGTTTTTAAAGTTGGGTATTGTGTTTTTTAGGTGATGTCAGAATGTCCCCATGACCATATCAAAATGACTGCCCCAAAATGTTGTCATTTGTACTTGCTGGGTGAACTTACACCACTCACATTAACTCACAGTCTTAGTTTCCTCAACTGTAAAATGGGATTGTGATACCTACCCTGCCTACCTCCCAGGTTTGTTTCAGGTGGGAAGGGAATGAAGCTGTGAAAGCCAAGGGTAAGTGTGTTTACTACTTGGAAGCTGCTGCTATCACACTATTTGTAAAATAAAGCCCCAGCATCTAGAGGTGCTAAGAGACAGGCTAAGAGACAGCTAGCTGCTCTCCTGGCTCCTGGTTCATTGCTTTTTCTGCTACATCACCACACCCAAGGCCAGGGAGAGAGATGGATGGAGAGTTTCAGAGCTGGCTCTGGGCAGACCAGAGAGTTGCCTTCTACCCTAACCCATGAATTGGCATATCTCATCTCCAGGTGTTCAGGGACCTGTAATTCCCCTAGTGAAGGGGGAGAGTGATGGCGAAGGCTGTGGTGCAAAACAGCGCCAGCAGCTTAGGTGGCCCGGGGCAGTTGCAAAAAGGGAAGTGGGGGTGGTGAGAGACGGAGCTTGCACAGCAGCTGAGCTTGTGCCGGAGGGTCCCCTGGCTGGCCTGGGGATGCTGTCGGGATGGGCCAGGGGAAAGCCTATGTCTGAGGCCTCCGGGCTGCAGAGCCAGGAGGAACATCAGGACTGGGGAATGCTGCCTATGCCTGGGAGGGGGCTCTGCCTGCCTTACTCACTTTCCCAGGAAGGACCTCATTTTTCCCACTTTAGCAGGTGCAGGATGATACAGTGATACACACTATACCTCGAAGTGGCAGGAATCTGCGAGAGCAAAGCTGGGTTGAAATTGGAAAGGATCTCAGAGCCTCTTCGAAGCCGGGAAAAGGGGGCTGCCTGTGCCCTCACCAGAAAGCTGGAGGTGGAAAGCTTCAAGGACTAGAAGAGTACCTGCCTCACGCCAGGCACTGCACATGCCTTATTCTATCCAGGCCTTTCTGGTGCTCAATAGTCCTGGAATAACTGAACCGAACTGAAAAACACCAAACAACTGTTATTTCACTCTAGAGTTTTCAAAGCAATTCCACACGTTTTCTCATTTGAATCTCACATCCACCCTAAGTGAGGCCAATGCCTTATTTGTATCCCCATTTTACACATTAGGAAACCGAGACTGAGAGAGCGATTAGGTGACTTGCCTAAGGTCACAGTTAAGTTATAAAGGAGTTAGTAGGGAATTCAGAGACCAAACTTAGAGCAGAGCTGCATGTGTTGACCCAAGACATCCCTTCTTCCCACCTGCTGAGCTTTCACCCATGCGTCCTTACTCAGCTCTCCGGGCTGTGCCTGTCTACTCTCCCACAGCATGCTCGGGCACACAGGCCGCGACCACGTTCTCCTCATCCCGCTGTCTGTAAGCTGGGAGTCACGCACGCAGAGGGCACTGCCTGAGTCACCATCCCGGGCCCTTCCCAGATGGCATCCCTTTGGGGATCCCAGAGCAGCCACACTTACTTTCAGCCACTTCCTTCTATCCTGTCAGCTTCTTGGGCACAGCCTGCTGACCAGTCCGCAACCCTTGCCTTTCTAGAAGCCTCCGGCAGGACACTGGATACTGCTGCCAAAACTGAAACTGTGTGTGGTGCTTGACCCACACCTGGGCTCTTAAAGGGACACTCTCCCATGGGCATGGCGGCTGGCCAGTGGCACGTGACTCCCACAGATCCCTTGCTTTCCTTTCCTTTTGGCTTTCCTGGTTGGCACCACTTGATTCTCCTTGACCTTGGGAGACTCTGTTCCTTGGGAATCCTCCATCTTTACAGCTGCAGGATGTGAGACGGGGTATCGAGCATGAAAAGCCTGTTTTGTTGCTTTCTAGCTGCAAGATCCTAGGCAAGTCACCTTCATATTTCTTTTCAGCTGGAAAATAGGGAGAGTAATACCAAACCTACAGGTTGTGGACATAACCAGATATTAGATGTGAAACACCTAGCCCAGGGCACAGTGTGGAATCGATATGCATTGGAAGGGGTATAGGTGGCAGGAATAGCCTCACATCCTTGGACTCATATCTCCATTCACCTGGCAACATGTCCCCCACTCCCTGGGCTATTGAGCCTGGATTAAGTCCACTTGTTACGCATCTCCTGCAGAGCCCCTTTTGCCAGCTCCAGAGCTCCCAGGACCCCGGGGACCGTGCTCTTCCCTCCTCACTCACTAGAAGAATTGGAGATTCTGGCTGCCTCTGAGCTCCCCCGGGAATGGCAGACCTTGGAGTTTTGTTGGAACCTGGGCTTGGCGTCTCGGCAAAGAGGGCGCTGACAGGCAGACCTGGGGTAGAAACCTCCTTCCCTGACTCAGTTAGTCCTTGGCGCCTCCCTGACCTGACCCAGTTAGGACTCCCAGGAGCAACCCAAATGATCCTAGTCCGGAGTCACACAAGTGAAGCCCACTCCCCAACACACATGTGCGTCCTCCACCCCTCACCATGCCCCCCCCACAGGAGCCTGCCCCATCATACCTGCGCAGGGCTGGCCCAGGCTCTCCTACAGCATCCTACAGACTGAACCCCAAAAGGGGAAGGAGGAAAGGGGAAATAGAGTCCCGGAAAAACTCAAGGCAGTCAGAGCCCAGGTCTTATTTTAGCTAACCACTCAGTCACAGCAGGCTATCAACTCGCGATCACAGGTTTGGATGGCAAGAAAAGAAACCAGGTTTTCTATTATGGAGCTTAATTTTAGACCCTAAACCCACAATCTGACTGACGTAAGAAAAAAGTTACCTAGTCACTTCTGGGCAAAGTTGGTCCAATTCAACGATATCTCAGTCACTTTACTCCCGATTCAAAACTCAGTCTCATTCTGGATTTTCTTTCCTTTTTGTCTCCCCTCTCTCCTCTGGTGATTATGTGAACCCTGGGGAAGTGGGCATGAGTGAGGGGGTGGCTTGTGCCAGTGTAACTGTCGAGGCAGTGGGAAGGAGGGCCCCATCACGCTGGCCTTGCTTTGTCATGGTTCTATGTTGGCCTCATGCACCAGAAGGAAATAGTCCCATCCACTGAGGTGTGATGTGCCCTGCTGGTTGGGGGCCTTTATACTGGCCCATCCTGAGAGGTCTGCTGTCCACTCTGTGTTCTACTTGTCACTTCATCTGGGCTCCTTCGGGTAGGACCTCCGGGCCCCCTCAGCCCTTCCTCGCCCTTCTTGTGTATGCAGGGCAAATGTGGCTCATCTGCATCTTTCTGATACCTTCGGGAGATCGTGTGCCTCAGAGGCACATTCTCCCCAACACCCCTTGTAGCCTTCTGTGCTCAATTGTCCCCATGTAACTGGGGCTGCAAAGGACATTGGCAAGATGCTGACCACCAAAGTTGCATACAGGACAAGAAAGGCCCAGGCCCCCTTGGCTCTGGCATCTCCAAACCCTTCTGGATATCTCCGTCATTGTCAACCTCCTCTCCTGACTGCAGCCCTGATCTAAGCCCGATGGTGGTGGGTGGGAAGGCACAAAGATGCATCGATAGCTAAGCCATCTTTCTTCCCCTTCGGCAATTTTTCTTCCTCCCAGTTCCAGTGTCAATGTGAAGTGGGACGATGTGAGGGGAGATGGAGATGGTTTGGGGACAGTTAGGGGAACATCCTGGTTCTGCCAGATTATAGCTCCTTTCAAAGGTTTTCCTTCTTATCTCTCTCTCCTTTGGAACTCAATTGTCAAGATATTTGTAGGTTTTGTTTTCTTAGTCTCATTAACCGATTTCCTCCAAAGCAGGGATACCTTGTGTTGTTTGGGCTGGAGTTGGGGTTAAGAGAGGCCCACTGAGCACTAAGACAGAACCTTGATGAGTGTAAGCCTGTGGGCAGGGAGGGAAGCACATCCATGAAACAGTTGTTTCTCATGCTGCCTTGGGGGCCCCAGATCTCCACTCCTATTCCTGTAGTCTGTGATGGTGGGAGGGTTCCTCGATCGTGTTCTGCTGTATTCCCAGGAGTCCCCAAGACTATCTTAGCATACCGTTCCCCCACACACCCCCGCCCCGCCCTACATATCCAAGACCCGACTGGATTAGTGATCCAACTTAGGGAAAGAAGAAAATGAGAAGTAGAACCCAGGGAAGAACCACAAAGTCAAGACCCTGCGTCCTATTTTGGGCTCAGCCACATGCTGGTGGTGTGATTAGAGTCCCCCAGCTCCCCCTCTTTCACTGTGGTTTCGCCACCGGGAACCCACTGGCCCTAAGACATAGCCCCTGCCTCCTAGTCCTGAGAGAGGAGAGACTGGCCAAGAGGGTCCAACTACCCAACTCAATGGTGATGATAGCAACAGGAATTATACCTCCAAAACTGCCATCACTTCATCTGCTTAAAAGCTCCCCCTCCGTCTTAAAATAATCATATGAGAAGAATATAATAATGAGAACGGCTTCTCATTTGGCTTTCACGACTCTGGGACTCGGCATGAGTCAGTGTGGGGAAGTGCAGAGCCCTGGTCTGGGGACAGAACGCCTGTATCGTGGCTCTGGCTCTGCCTCTAACTTGCTGAGCGACCTTTGCCAAATCACTTCCTCCTTTAGGGCTGCAGTCGTTTCATCTGTTGAATGGGGGGGCTGGACCAAATGGTCTCCAAGGCTTTTCCAGTTCTAGGATTCTGTGTTTTGATCGAGCACCACATTAGAGTCCTGTGGCTGCTGTAACAAAGTACTACAACCTGTGTGGCTTAAAACAGCTGAAATGTATTATCTCTTGGATCTAGAGGCCAAAAGTCTGAAATCAAGGCGTGGGTGCTGTGCTTCCTCTGGAAGCTCTGGGGAAGAACCTGATCCTTGCCTCTTCTAGCTCCTGGTGGCTGTTGGCCTTCCTTGGCATTCTTTGGCTTGTAGCCACACCACTCCGACCTCTGTCCTTGGGCTCACATTGTCTTCTGAAAGTGTATATCTCAAATGTTTCTCTGCCTCTCTTGTAAGGGCACTTGTGATGGCATTTGGGGTCCACCCAGATAATCCAGGATGATCTCCTCATCTCAAGATCCTGAACTGAATTACATCTGCAAAGACCCTTTTCTCAAATAAGATCACATTTACAGATTCTAGGGATCAGGAGGTGTACATGTCTTTGGGAGGCCATTTTTCAGCCTACCACAAGCATCTACTATGCCCATGACCAGTTCGATCAATTTACCACAAAATTATGCCCACAACAAGTTCGAGGTCCAGGGAGATTTGAGACATGCAGGGGTACGCAGCCCTGTTCCCCCAGGGCTTATGGTTTAACTGAGGAGTCATCACCCCAATGCACCACTGCCAAGAGCCACACCAGCCAAGCAGTGTAGCCTTGTGGGAAGCTCCCAAGCTCCAGACCCAGAACGCCCTGGGTTTACGTAGGAGCCCTGCCACCTACTAGCGGGGGGACCCTTGACAAGTTTCTTAATGTCTCTGGACCTTGGTATTCTCATTTACAAAATGGGGCTAATTACACTTACCCCATAATTATGGTATGAAATTAACTGTAATATGGACAGCGGCTGGCATCTCAAAGGTGCTTATTATCCAGCTTCAAATGAAAGGGACAGCATAGGCTTTTGGAACAGAGTCCCACTGATCCATGAGGAACCAAGGGCGGGGGAGTGGAATGACTTGCCCAGGTTTGCATGGTGAGTTGATGGCATGGATGGGTTGAGAACCAAGGTCTCCCAGCATTGGGCACTTTCCTCCACTTCCCAAAACCTTTACTCCCCCAGATGAATCTTCTGAATTGCGTTTCCCCAGGCAGCCAAGGGCTCCCGTTTGCACCCTGAACTGATCCAGGGAAGACTTGGAGAGGGCCAGGTCCACACGCCTCCGCAGGTCCAGCCCTTCAGGTTGGCACCACTAGCGTGTTGCTCCCAGACCCGGTGCTGACCCAGCCACCAATGGAGAAGGGGAGGTCAATGCCATCCATTCCTTCCCCAGACCTCCGCTGCCCTTCTGGCATTGCTCACTGTGGACGGTCTCCATGAATGTAGCTGGACAAGTGGGGTAAGATGGGACGGATGAAATGCCTATAACTGCTGTTTACTGCCTGCTCTCTGCTCCCATGTGCGGATCTTTAGCTGAGTCAATGTTTAACCCTTGTCTGGAGTCAATGTTTAATCCCAGGTCAGCCAGCCCTGAAATTTAGCGTTCCTTGGTAAGCCAATAATATGTAGTATTTTAGTATCAATCACTGCAAAATAGAATTGTGACAGTGGATCTACCAAAGCTAAATAGCAAGCCCCATTCCCCCCTTTATTTTTTAAGGACGTTGACTGTTTGGGATTATTTATGCCAAGTATCCTGCCCTCGCCATCAGCAAATAATGATCTAGCATTTCCTGGCCCCAGCTGTCATCTACTGGCAGGAGCACAGCATTGGCTCTTCCTGTTCTAATTTCACCTTTGAGGCTTGGGAGAGGGCATGGGATGGGGACGACTGCCCTTTTGCTCAGCTGAGCGCTGCTGTCTGGCAACGTGGTCCCTAGTGTGGTCACTGCCTGGAATCCCAGAGTAGAACCGTCCAGTTGGCTGGGCTTGCTCGGGCAAGCTTTTGGGGGAGTTTCTGAGCACAGACTTATGTTCAGAGGCTCCCTGGTGAATCTTCCCATTAGGAAGTAGGTAGAAGGAAACTTCATTATAAATGCTCTGTATTTGCCTGGCTACTGGGTGATTTCATAGGGGCTCCCCAGAGCCCTTCTTAAGGAGCTTGGAGCATAGCATCTATGATCTGGCAGCATTGTGTCCATGACAAGAACAAGCTCAATGAAGGAAAAGTCAGAATGGCAAGCTGGGTGGTGGACATGTGGGGAGTGTGAAAGAGGGGGAGAGGGCTGCGACCAGATTAGAGGTTCAGCTTACTGAATGTGTTGGAGAGGGTGACTTACTGGCCAAGTGTGTGCACCTGAGCCTCAAATCTTTTCTTTTTTCTACATGAATTCACTGAGTCACCTCCTCCTCCCTGACTACCTGCCTCCCTGTGTCACTGCCCAGACGTCCAATCCCTCATCTGTTTTCCTAGCTCTGTTGACTCCCAGTCAGAGAGTGAAAACAACATTTCTTCTAGGCCTTCCGGGATGGTGGTGAGGGGGATTGTCTGTACTCTATCATTGTGGCTGGTGGGGTAGTGAAGGCAGAGACTGTGGTGGGTGCCCCCTGAGCCTATCTCTTGCCCCGAGGAGGCTAGGAGTGATGAAGCTGAACATGAAAGAGCCTGGAAATGGAAAGTTGGCCTTGGTCCCAAGGCTCCCTCTATTTCCCCTAAGCCGGTCCTGGGACCCCAAAGAGCTTTTATTCTCTGGTTCTGAGAGGCAGGAACAAATGAACAAACCATTTCTGAGGTTACCAAACCACTCTCTTGCCCTCTACTACCTCCATCCCTTGGCCAGGAAGGGGCGGAAGAAGGAAGATTTTCAAAGTAGACATCCAAAGTCAACAGAGGGTCAGGTGACAGGGCCCAGCCCCTCTCATAAGCTACTGGTGTCCTCCTGAAGCCTTGCTGTTTCCTTGTTCCTGGTCTGAGCCTGGCCTTTAGCCCAAGGTTTGCCTAGCAGGCAGCCATTGGAAAAATGTCCCCTGTGATCCCCTGCAGCCTGTGCCCTCTGAGCCTCAACAGTCCCACCTGTATAGTGGTGTACCATCTGCTTCTTTCCGGTGACGTATACTGTAATTAATTTTCAGTTTTCCGTGCTACACGGGTGGAGGAGAGTGCTGGCAAAATGAAAAGTTTAGACAAGTTGCATTTCCTAACCAGTCTGCCCTTCCCATGCCAGGCTCTAAAGAAGTGAACTCCCTGATGCCCTTTTTCTGAATTCGTGTCTGAAGTGAGGTGCAACATCTTCAAATTATGGGACAACTTGGAAAACGCCTTTGGTCATGGTCATCCTGGCTCTCTTCCTCTTGTCTAAGATACTCAGGGCTGGGGAGCCAGGACTCTGTAACATTAGGAGAAGAAGTGGCCCTTGTTGATTGACCCTCTACACTCAGAGCAACACTGGTAGATCTAGATCAAGGCAGCAAACAGGCCAAGGTTGGGAACTCGGCCAGAGGTTGGAAGAGGCAGGACACAGAAGACGCCAGATGCTAATCAGGGAACACATGTCTTCAACAAAACGGGACCAGGAGGCAAATGGTGGCCTCCTGACCCAGTGCCTCAGTGCTCGTGGTTTCTACGAGACTCTAGGAGTATGGCATAGGGTCCTTTCCTGCAGCTGGCACCTCTCTGCTGCCTGTCTGGCTTTCAGCTGACCCCCTGGAGAGCAGGCCATGGGGTGACTGCTCATCCCCTTGCTGATAGTGAAGGGAGCAGGTTGACCTGGGAGGGCCAGTGCCTGCAAGCCAAGCTGTGTCACTTCAAGAAAAATGGAGGGCTTGGTGGCCCTGGACCCTGCATGCAAGGCCACCCACAGAGAGTGCGTTTCCTTTTGTGTAGAATCTCCATTCTCCACTGAACGTTTGTCAAGCTGTTAGCCCTGGATTATCTACACCAATGGAAAACAATCACATAATCCATGTCTACTTGGCTGAAGTGAAATATGTCTTTCTGTGGAAGTACCTTCCTCTTTATATCTGACTGGAGCTGTTATTTAACTGATTCTGTATTTCCCAGACCCCACTGGCTCCTGGAGAAGAGGAAGAAATCCCCAAAGTCTTAGTGGAGAGCATGAGAAGTTGTCTGTGGAGTTAAGCGTTTGCCCTGAGTTACCTGTGACAGATGGACACCCCTGCAGGCGATTAAGATCTGAGCTCAATTTGTACAAATGCCAATAAGGACCTCGGGGCTGGTGAGTGAATCTTTAGCTCTTAGTTCCAGCTCCCTGAACTTTTCCACTTCACTTAGCCAGGACAGGAATAAGTCAGCTCAGTGACTGAAGAGAACAAATTACTGGAAATGGTTATGAAATTTTTACACCCAGGCCTAAAAGAGGAAAACAAGGATTTCTCTAGAACCTTAAACAGGGAAGGCCTGACCAGCTATGCAGGCCATAAGTCCAAGTATGGAGGTGCAGCGCCGTGATCAAGGATCTAGGCTGTAGCTGCTGTGCGTTCAGTGCCCAGGTGTGTAGCTACTTCCTGTCTCCAGCTTCAGTCTTCTCATCTGTAAAATGGGGATTATCCTGCCTACCTTACAGAAATGTTGCATCAAATGAATACGGAATGTGAAAACACCTAGGGGCGTGCCAGCTGTGTAGAGATACTTAACGAACAGTAGCAGCATTAATAATTAGCGGGGTGAGAACGGGAGGGTTGAGCCCTAACCCGGAGAACATGCTTGATCCTAGGAAAGTCAGTGCTTCCCTGCCCTGTATCTTGGATTAGAAATCTCCACGGACACTTCCCTGATTCCAGCTTCAGAGATGGAGTGTCTCCCTGCCCCTCATCCCAGAGGTGTGGGTATCATGCTAGCTGGGGATATGAGATGAAAAAACCAAAGCACTGACAATACCCAGCAGTGGACGTGGCCTGCTTAGCCTGCTTAGCCTGCTTTGGCTCTGGTCCCTTAAGTCCAGGCTCCTGCCCCACTGCAGGCATCCTTTAGCCCATAAAGGAGAGCTGTAAGCCTTCGGGGCTGCCCCACTTCCTTCCTGGCCAAGATTTCCCCCAGATCTTATCTCGGCTCAGCTCCAAAGACTTTGATCTTGGCTCTGCTCCATCCATTTGAACTTTTACTGGCTCCTCTTGCTCGAGGACCTCAGCTTTCCCTGGAACTCTGATTTGGCAGTCTTTCCTACTTCTGGAAGCTGCCCCTGACTCCAGCCCCTTGGCCAACACCCTTGCTGGCTGGTCCCCTCCTTCCCCCAGGCAGGTGGTCAGGCAGAATGCCCCAACGGCTGAATCCCAGACAGAAGGATTACAAGAGCTCAGAAGGAGGAGGGGGCAAGGAAAGGGGTGGTCAAGGGAAGCTGTTGAGAAGGAGTGATCCTTCATATCAGAGTGGGAACAGGAGAGTCTCAGTTGGTTTTATGGCTTAATGCAGGGATTGGCAAATTATGGCTCTCGAGCCAGATCCAGATCCAGCCTGCTTCTGTAAATAGTTTTGTTGGAACATAGCCAAAGTCATTCACTTATGGATTGTCTCTGGCTGCTCCTGTGCTGCCAGGGCAGAACTGCGTAGTTGTGACAAGAGGCTGTATGGCCTGCAAAGTCTGAAGTATTTACTATCCGGACCTTTCCCAAAGAGGTTTGCTGACCCCTGGTTTAGTGCATCAAGCTTCCCCAAACAAGAAGTGATTTGAGGAACCCAGTCCTGTGAGGTTGCTTCACCAAAACACAATAGTCCAAAACCCGGGGAAACACACACAATGTCCCCACCCCCCAGAGCTATTCACAATGCACCTTAGTGAATTAAAGTCTTCCAAAAATCCTGCACAAAACCTGTTTTTTGTTTAACCCACATTTCCCAAACTTCTTTGGTCTACCAAACCTTTTTCTCAGCATACCTCTTAACAGTCCTCAGAAGCTAGCATTCTGTGGACGCCTCTGGAAAACTCTATCAGGTGGAATGATCCTATACAGCCTGGGTTCTCTCCCATCCCTGCCTCTAATGAGCTGAGTGACCATGGTTGAATTACATACCATTCAGGGCCTGCTTCCTCATTGGTTGGATAGGATAACAGTGGCTCTCCTATCTCTTTTACAGGTGTTTCAGGCAGGTCCCTGAGATCATGTGCATGAAAATGGTCTGGAGCTAGGGCTGTGGTGTCATTGATTTTTGACGATGAGTTTTGCTCTGATACATTGTTTAGCAAAGGTGAAGTGGGGAAGCCACCAGGTCAAGGTCGTGAGTTCCCTTTTCTAGTCCTCACCCTGCTATTCCTAACTGGGTTAACTGAGTGACTTTCAACAAGTTACTTCCCCCCATGGGGTCTCAGTTATCTCACCCTGGGCAATGGATTTTAGACTGGTTAATCTCTGTGGATCTATTAGCTCTGAAATTTGGTGATTCCATTTGGTTAGATGCAGGCAACTTCCCTGCTTATCCAAAGCAGTGAGTCTTTCTCTCCCAAACCGTGAAAATGACATCGTATTGATTTTCTCTGGACAGTGTCTGGGTTCAGCCCCAGCTATGAGGAGGTAGTAAGGAAGGAAGGATTTCTGGTGCTGCTGACAGGTTAGGAGAGAGGGCTGAGCCTTCTGGGAATGTCTACCTGACAATTCTTGACTTGATACTGGAACCTTTCTTTCCCTTCTCTTCCACTGCTCAAGGGCTGCTCTGTCCAAACATGAAGTTCAGACAGCTTGCTGACAGATCTGGCAAAATAAAAGAGCAGATGCAATTCCTGAAAAGACAGTGGGCCCAAGAGTGGAGCCAAAGTCCCCCAACAGGCATGAGATAAAGTGATTGTAAAGCAGAATCCACATAAAATTCCTCTTGGCCACCTTCTCTCTTATCTGTCCCTCTTACCATAACCACTTTCCAGCTTCATCATCAGTCCTTGATATCAAGGATTTACAAGCAGTTGAATAAGAGGAGTTTTATGAAGGAGATGAGAATCTACTGAAAAATACCCTCTTCCTTCATGAACTTAGGAAACTCCCAGAAAATCTTGACTGGGTCAAAAGGTCTACAGCATAATAACTATGGGGCCAAATGGGCAGGGATGAATTGGGAATGAGGGTTCTTCCTTTTGGTTCCTGTGTAAGGACCTATGGGATCATCTAGGGGACTCCCAGACGAAGGGGGATTCAGAACATCTGTGTTGGCAGGGTCCCCAGAGGTCACGGAGCCCATGCCCCTCCGGTCAGTCATTCAGTCACAAATATTTATTGGGGGCCCTACTGAGCTGAAGTTCTTTGGGGACATAGTGAGATGGAGAAAACACAATTACTGCCCTAAGAGCTTAGAATGTACTTGAAAAAGATATAGTTTAATGTGTGCAGCAGGCTGAGTGTTAAGAGATGTCAGAAAAAAGGGGCACCTACCAAGGGCTAGGAGTGATGGTTGACATTTTGTTAATTCTCCACTCTGATTGGAAGCCTCTCATATTTTCAAACCTCCAGGAATGGAAATCCCACTTTTTCCGGGTCCACTGACCTCCTCCAGTAACAAATAGATCCTTTCTTGCAGCCTTCTTTGAGTCATAGTGTCACCTTTGGCCATGAAAAATGCTGCACCTTCCTTGGTCCAGTGATGGTCAGCCTTTGCTTCCCCAGATGGAGTCCCAGCTCCCCAAGCTTCCCTTCATACAGGCGGAGGAAGGAAGAGAAGAGGCTGGGGCTATGGTATTCGGTCCTGGTTCTTTTTTCCACGGTGACTGCGTGGCTTATCCTTCCATTCCTCGGGGTCCAGGGTCCCTCTCCGGGATGCTCAGGCTGGCACGGAGAGGAGGAGGGTCATCCTGGAGCATCTCCCTTTCCACCTGGGGAAGCTGGTCTGGCTGGAGGCTCAGCTCCGGGAACGGTGTCATCTGAATCAAGGTGACCCCTGATGACCTTTCTGTCTCCTGAGCTGCACAGACACAGAGCACACTGTGAGCGTCCTGGGCACTGAATTTGATTCCTTGAGAACCACCTTCACCCACCGCAAGCCTCAAGGACTTCCTGACACAGAGGATATGCAACTGAGCCCTTAGATCGGCAGGGATTGGGCCAGGCCTTTGGGGCGCTGGGTCTGAGAATCTTAGCCCCTTTGACTTGCTCCCAGAGCATCTCACTCTTTCCTCGCCAGATCTAAATGCCGTGGAGCAGTCCCTTTAGGAATGTTTAAACCTGGGCCTGGTGCTGTAAGAGACTTCCAGCTGGGCCGTGCAGAGGGTGCAAATGCAGTCTGGTTCCACATTTGGACCTTGTAATCCGATCTGCTGTCGGGATTGTTCACGTGGTTCATATGACTACCAGCTGTCTTGCCATCTTCGGAAGAGCTTCTCCTTAAGCTCTGGGATGCCATTGAGACATAAATACATAGACTACTTTCCCATTTGATTGATAAAGGAACCAAGGCCAAGCTTGGTTAAATGGCTCAGACTAGAATTTAGCAGTACTTCTACATCCAGAAGTCCTGGTACCAACTCTGACCCCGACCCAGTCCTGAGGGTGTCAGATGGGAACAAGCACTCCCCTTCCCGGCCTTGGGGTGACTTAAGCTCCACTTACAGCTCCTCTTTCTCTGGAGCTTCCTTCGCAGCATAACAAGAGCCGTCAGCATAAGCGGACACAGCACCGAAGAGACTGGAGTCAGCATCCGCGAGATGTTTTTCTCTTCCAGAGAAGCACTGGGGAGGGGATGGTAAAAGCACAGGAGAGGGGAGGTTGGAGTTGGGTAGGAGACTGAAGACCCTTTGGCCCTTGCCCCTCATTTTACAGATGAGAAGCTGAGGCCAAGGCAAGCTGTCTGCCCGAATTCCCATGGAGGGTTAGTTGCTGAGCTGGGACTAGGTCCCCTGCCTTCTGGTTCCCAAGCCCTGATCTTTTCCCTCCTCCACCAACGTGGCACAGTGGGCAAGAGAAGTGAGTGAGGGTCAGGGTATCTACGCTTGGCATTTGGCTTTGCCACAATCTGTCTTTGCAGCTTCAGTGAGTCACCCCCCGACCTCGTCGGAGCTTTGTTTCCTCATCTTTAAAAAAAAAAAGTCCCAACAGTCCCACCTAAATATTCCATTATTCTAGTGCTTATATTTTTGCTTGAAAGTCACATGAAGATACTCAGATAGCGTTCTCCCAGCAAGGACCCTTGAATGAGGGAGGATTCTGACTTTCATGTCCCTTGTGCTTTACTGTCTTGAGGTTACAAAGGGAGAGGAGTGGGCAGATGGAAGGAGTCACAGAGGTTAGCTCACTGAGGGGCGTGCAAAGGGATGGAGCAGATGTGGAGTCCCAACGGGGAGGGCAGCCTGGGGGTTTACCTCTTCACGTGGGAGTCCTTGCCCAGGGGCCTGAGGGGCCTTGCTGCCAGGGCCTGGCTTGGCGTCACTTGGGGACCACTGTCTCCAGCAGGGGTGTCTAGGTCTCCTTCACTGCTTCCTTCCACAGATGCCATCTCTATGCTGGCTGGCTCCAAGGTCCACACAGCTGCAACTGGGTTGGTTCCTTCAATGGAGCGCAGGGCTTGTGGCTTAGAAACCGACATTTCTTCTTGGAGGGTTTCCCACATCCATTTTTCTGAGACCAGGGTTGATGGCCTAATGGTCGCCATGACCTTCTCAGCTGTGTCTGGGGCTATTCTGACCCTCTCTGTGTCCTCTCTTTGCCTATCAGTCCCAGTAGTTGTTTCCCTCTCTCTTTTGCTGGCCCTAGCCCTGTTTGTTTCCAAACTTCTGGTGCTCCACTCTCGATCACCTTCTGTTGTATTGGACACACCTCTGATGGCTGAAGCTGGACTCTGCGGAGTGGGGATGGTTGCCCAAATGGAACCCTCTAGCTGGCTGCCTGTCCCTGGAGCTACTACCCCAGTTGCTCCTGGGGTTTGTCTTCCCTTAGCTGAAGCTGTGGTTTTGCTGGTTCCTAGAGTCAGAGCAACTCTGTCCCATCCTGTCCCTTGTCTCTCTATAGTCTGGATAGTTCCTGGTGTCCGTCTGTTGGCCACTGGCGATACTGTCACAAAGGATCCCGTGATGAGCTCACCAGCAGCCAGAGTGGCTGCGGGGATGGTTCTGGAAAGACCTGTGTGAACAGCAGAAGGAGACCAAATGAGAAGGCTATCCGGGCTGCCTACAGGACACCAGGCTGCAAAGGACACCAGGCTTGACGTGTTTGCTCCATGGAATGCAACTTCACTAAGCAATGCAGTCTTTGGTCAATATGTTGGATAAAATAAAAAATTGGGAAAACCAGATGTGTTCTCTAGTCTGTTGCCAATATTGACATTTTATGTCCCTATCTCCTTTTACACCCGCATATTCTCTATCCAGCTGCCCCAGGACACCATGCTGTCCCCTTTCCCAGGGCCCACATCCCTTCACGTACTGCTTTTCAAATAAGAAAAAAAGAAAACTCCAGTCACAGCAGAGCAGCCAATGTCGGCAGATGGTTAGATAGCAACATCTAATCAAACAAGTCCACTCTCTGGACTCCTGCCTGCCCGAGCCATCTCTCCGGTAGACCAGCCTTTCATAGCCTGGATGCTCTTCCTTGGACTCTGGGTACCCGACTCTAGATCAACTCTCCAGAAGGAGCCACACACGGCATTGGCCTGGTAGCTGTCGGATGTCTGCTGAGAGGCTCAGCCTTAGGAAGAGCTCAGTCCCCATTCTTCTGCTTTGCCTGTCTTATGCGCTCTGCACTTCTGAACAAAGAGACATCATGACCATAAGAAGCCATGTCCTCCAATTCACCAGCTTCACGGAGCTCTCTTCAAATATATGTGCCACAACTTTCGGGGGGAATTGGGTGAGATAGATTACGGGGATTCAGTTGGGACGTTTTCCCTAGTATCTACCTTCCCTCTGAAGGTGGTCTCCATCTGAAATGAAAGTCTATGTCTTAAAGTCCTTACCTGACCCCAGCTTTTCATCATCACTTCCCTTGTGTTTAAAGCCCTCCTGGACCTCTGGGTCTTCTGTTGCCCCTTCCCCTTCCTAGCATTCATGTCACCAAACTTGACCTGCCAGCCATCAGCCCTTACCTGCAGAGATGGTCAGGTTCATGCTGAAGAACAGCATGTTGTTTGTGTTTCCAATGCCACAGCGGTAGTGCCCCACATCCTCCGGGGACAGCTGGGAGAGCCTCACCACAAACAAGCCTCTTTGTGGGAAGTCTCTTAGGACCACACGGCCACGGTAGCGACGGTGAGTGTAGCGGTTGGTGGACACGATGGTGTGGCAGGCCCACGTCAGGGGGCTTAGGCGGCACCAGTACTTCCTCGGGTGGCTGTTGATGGAGAAGGGTGGGTAATGGCACTGGATGGTGACAGCTCCCCCAGGCTCCCCAGACACCAGCCTCGGGCCCTTCAACGCATTTGCAGCTGCAGGCAGAGAAAAAAAAAGTCCGGGGCAAGAGTGCTGAATTTGTCACTGTTTGGGGAGCTATGAGCTCCAAACTCTGCCAGAGAGGGAACAGGTCAGAAAATGCCTCCGTGAAAGTGAAGCTAAAAAGAATCAATATAGAAATGTCAGAGCTTAGCCACTAGGTCAGGAGTAGCTCCAAGGTATGAAATGGAGCTGTGTCCAAGGCCCCATGGAGAGATGAAAATGCAAGAATAATCTTACCACTATTTAGCTAACCACTATTGAGCTTATCACGTACAGGCGATCTTGTACATGTCCATCCAAAGCCTGGATTCACGCCACTGTGCTCCAGTGCAGATGTTTTACAAAAAATGCAAATGTTTAACAAGCTGCCATCTAAGCACCTGTAAGAAGGCCAAGGCTGACAGAAGGGCTGTGGTTTATTTGCATGGAATGTAAAAGAGAGATGTTAAAACAACAAGGTCCTACTGTATAGCACAGGGAACTATGTTCAATATCCTGTGCTAAACCATAATGGAAAAGAATATGGAAAAGAATATATATATGCATAACTGAATCACTTTGCTGTACAGCAGAAATTAACACAACATTGAAAATCAACTATACTTCAATAAAAATTTTTTTTAAAAGAGGGATGTTAAATAGTAAAAACAGATGAGTGTGACTTCTGCTGAAAGGAGAGGGTGCTGGAAGCACAGGAATCCTGCTCTGCTCGGTGGGTAACTCCCCAGACCATCATTTTCAAAAACGTTCATACTGCTCACTTCTCTAGAAATGGAAATAACCAAGTGCCACTGTCAAAGCACAGCAGAATTGTGAATATGTCTGCTTTGGCGGTAGGCATGAATCACAGTTGAAGCACAGTTTATGGCCCTTTTACTGACTTAAATTTGATCCAATGCAAGCAGAAACAAAGTTTACTCTTTCCCTCACTGCCTCTTCGTACTAGCTCTGGGATGTCTCTCCTCCTTGATGAAATCTCAGACATAATTTCAAGTATAGTAGCTTTCATAGTCTCACTTGGATAAGAAAATGTCCAGCCCAGTGACTGCTGCAACTCCAGCCTCTTATCCAACTGAAACCTTTTCCTATTTCCCAGCTACACTTGGAGGCCTGATGTGGGGGAGGGGGACAGGGCGGGGTCTCTTGCTTTGCTCGATCCCTTCCCCTACTCAGAACAGCTCTTGGGGCCCCTCTGGGATTGGGTGTGGAGAGGAGAGACGAGAGGTGAATGGAAAGTCGTGATCTGCTGGTGGCGCCCTCCAGGCATGGCAGACGTCCAGAGCTGCGTCCTTCCCTTTGTCCTTCCCTTTTGCCTCCCAGATCGCTTGTCCGTGGCCTCTGGCTGCAGCTCCCTCCTGGTAAGAACTGCCTCTCCTCCTGCTGGCCTTTTATGACTCCTGCACCACCAAGCCTAGGACTTCTGGCCACGTGCCCCTCTCGTGGTTACAATCCCTTCTGGGTAGACCTCTTGGTAGAGGCCCTGGGGCAGCTCCTTTCTGTGGGACCTACATTTGGCCCCAGGAAACACACCTTTGTCCTGCTGTCAGGAGAAACCTGAGACATACAGCAAGCTTGTTGAGTGGCATCCTAGAAGTTCCTTCTCTTACTTGGCTTAAAGTGAGGAGGAGGTGATCCGTCTTGTCCCCCAGGAGCAGGTGGTGGAGAGCACAGCACACTGTCTCTCTCCAAAAAGCTCTTCTCTTCTACCTCTGATGATTCTTCAGGAGACTACACGGGGGGCTATTTCTGGAACAACCAGCTTTGCCATCTCTCTCCATAGTCCTGCCCAGGTGGTTCAACACGTTGCTTTAGGATGTGGGTGCCTGGCATCTATCAATTTGTTCTATGTCTTTAGCACCTCTGAATCCAAGAAAGTTTAATCCTGTTCCCAGGACTGGCTACATAATTTGCAGGGTCCAGTGCAAAATAAAAATGGAGGATCCCTTATTCAAAAGTTACTAAGGATTTCACTATGGCAACAGTAGAGCATTAAACCAAGCACCTTCTGAACGGGGTCCTGTGTGACTGCACAGGGCACATGCCCATAAAGCTGGCCCTGCCTGTTGCATATGTCTTGAGGTCTCATTATAGGAAGAGTCAAGGCCATAAACGTTAGGGATAAATCAATACTCACTGTAGGTTTAATTAAGCGACACACCACAACTATGTCACTATTGATAAAGTTAAATGGCAACTTATCATTAAAAAGTAAGAATCTTCGTAATTACAAACAAGGACCACCTCAGGATGACAGTGATGATGCTCTGATAAAGTGTTCACACCTCATGTTTCAGGAATCTGCATGTGATCTACATGCGGCGCAGGCAAAAGGATTAAGGAGCCCCATTCATCAGCGGGAAGGGCTGTTCTGACTTCGCAGCTGAGAGCTGATTAGGAATCCTTAATCAACTTTTGCAATAAACATTTTTTTCTTTTATAAATACCAAATTTCACTTACCCTTAAGAACTTATTCGGTGGATGACTAGTAGCTCTTGGTTATATATAATAAAGGTTTTCGGAATTTAGTACTGGTTGCCTGTGAGAATTACAGAAAGGGCTGGCATTTTAGGATCAATGTGGTGCCTGCCAGGGGTCCCTGCGGTGGAGGCGGTGCCCCTGCTCTCATTCACCCGTCATCTCCCACCAGCTGCCCACTGTACGGCTTCAGTCAGGGATGGGCGAGTGAGGCCTGCACTGGAGCTTGACCTGGTCTGAGGAAGCGCAAAAGGCCTGCGACAGGAGCAGGGAGAGTAGGGGTGGTGCCTGGGATGGATCACTCCTCCCTCCAGCAAAGGGGTGAGAAAACCGGGCGTGTTTCCTTGGCCCAGAGGGTGGGCCCAGAGGGGAGAGAGCCATCCCACAGCCACCTGAGACGGGGTCTTCCGTGTGGAGGGGCCAAAGCAGAACCTGGGGCACAGGGAGGAGATGGGCCCTCGAAGGATCCACAAAGGCATCCACAAGAGGAGGAGCCAGCTCGAGAGCCCTGCCAGGCCAGAGAGTTCTAAGCCATCCCATCAAGTAAGAGCTGCCTGGCTCCTGTTCTCCTCCCATCTGCTGCTGTGACCCTACTGGTCTCCCAAGTGCCAGCTGCCTCGGCAGGGAGGAGAAGGAGCGGGGGAAGGGGGAAGGCAGCCCCCGGACCCCTCCCTGCCTTCCTGACTGCAGGCCTTGGGTGACGAAGGGGCATTAAATTATTGACCAAAATATTTAACCGGCCACTTACAATGATCAAATTAGAACATCTGAGACTTAAAGGAATTAGGTTAAGACCCTGATATGTTCGGAGAAAAATCATGGGCCAGCCTGAGTTTTCATCTGCGGGCCGGGGAAGCTTGCTCCTACTGAAAAATTTTGAAGGGGGCATTGGGAGATGAAAATAAAGAGGTGGTGTGATTATATCACAGAGGGTTCTCGCCCAGATATAAGCTACCTTTGATTCATTAAAATTCTGATTTGTTTGTAAGACAGACACAATTGTTAATCCTTTTTTTGTATTATCATAACGTTTATTTTTTCATTTATTCTTTCAACAATTATTTGTTAAGCATCTACTTGGGTACCAGACACTTTAAGCACATACTCACTATATTCCTCAATGGCTCCCCATTACCATCAAAATAAAACCAGATACCACAGCATGGAGACAGGACCATTGGTCCTCTGAGCCTGATCAGCACACCAGCCTGTCAGGACCTACAGAGCAGGAATTCTGTCTTTCATCCATGTGTCCCTAGTGCCTGGCACGTGGTAGGCCCTCCATAAGTATGCATTGACTAAATAAGTAAATGTGTAGATGTAGTATTTACCCATCTGGTTTCTTTGTAGACTCTTCACTCTTTGGAGTAGGTCAGGGTTTTTATGTCCCTAGTACTGGGTCTGGCACTTGAGCGTTTTTAGAATGAGTAGAAATAGAGCAGTGCTACCTCTGGCTTTTGCACACCCTGGAACCCATATCTTGCAAATGCAGCCGACTTTCAGTCATCAACTTGAATGGAAGAGAGCAGAGACAGATCAAAACTGTGAATATTCCAGCAATCATCAAGTCGGACATATGCCCTCTCATGTGAGCTCTCACCTCCCTCATTCCCTCTGACCCAGATCTGACCACTCCCTCGATCCAAAGCCATGCGGATGCCCAAGCTACGGTGCGGGTGCTGAATGCCGCTGAGGTGCCCGCCAGGCATGTCTGCAGCCTGGAAGGCTCGGGTCTGGGTGTACAGGCTCTGAAGCTGGGCTGTTTGTGACTCACCCTGCAGCAGGCACAGTATGAGGAGGATAGGCATCTTCCATCCTGCCCTCTGGCTGGTGACCTGCAAAAAAAACCACTGTAGATGAAGAGGCCTGAGAGGAGACGAGTGAGAAGCTGGGCGAGCAGCCCTGGGACCTGGGCAAGCTCCTTCTCACTCTGGGATCTTGGTTTGCTCAGCGCTGGGGCTGGATCAGCTCCCTCTAAGAGCAGGACGTACCTGCCCTCCGAGAGAAGCACAGCTCCATCCTCACAGCCCTAAACACGCACATTTGGCCTGGGGCACCACCACCAAGACTAAAAAACTCCCTCTGGGGGATTCCAGCCCCAGCACCCACCCACCTGCCAGCATGGAACTCTGGATTTGGGGGAGCACTGTGTAGTGGAAAGACCCCAAGCTAGAAGTTTAAACCTTAGCTGCAATTGTGGGACCCTGGAAAGGTTACTCAGTCTTGGGGATCAGCTTCCTCTCCAGGGGGAATGAGAATCTGTACGGGGCTGTTGTACCAGTTAAATGTGACTGTGTTAGAAGAGTCAACAGCAGGCCTGGTACTGAGTCGCTCGCTTCCCCTTCTCTTTTGCAGAAGGAGAATTGCTTCCGTCAAGGGAAGCTTTCTATCTCACTGGTAGTGTGCCTCCAGTCAATAATAGGAGTTAATTAACTCTCAGGCGAAGTAGTTTTCTGTTCAAGGGTCCTATTCTGTTTCTTCTCCACAATTTCTAGAAAGCCCTCCCGGGCCCCCAGTCCACACTGATCTTCCCCTGCTCTAGTCTCTCTCACTGGCCTGGGGAGCTCCTTGAGGGGAGAACTTTGAGCCGCCAGGCTCTGAACCAGGATCTAGGCCGGTGTAGGTGCCCAAGGCACAGCTATTGTGAACAAGAACCTTCCACTCTTTTGACAGACACCATGCTGACCACTACTCAATGGCCTTCTGTTGCTTGCTGATTAAAAAGGCAGGGATGGTGCATTATACTTCATTTGTAGTTCCCACAGGGTTTCGTGGATGCTTTTTGAGTGACTAAAAATCTCTTCTTTGACTCTATCTACTGTCTGCAGTTCCTGGGACCTGTGGACTTTTTTTTCTAAAGAAAGCAAAATTAAGTTAGCCATAGTTTTCTCCTTCCAACGCTAACACATGTCTCGCTAATGTTAAGAACAGGCTCTGACAGTCAATGGTCTGGTCCCCTCGCCCCACCCCCTGTACAACTAGACAAAGCCACACAAGGCCACTGACCAGTCTGGGCTGTGGGCTAAAGGGGGAGAAAAGGGAACAAGGTGAGGAGGAGAGGGGGAAGGCAGAGGAAGTAGAAGGGGAAAGGAAAGGTAAGGTGGGAGTTGAAAGAAAGGAGAGAGGAGAGAGGAGAGAAGGAGATAGAGTCCATGGTTGGCCCTGTAATGCAAGCTGTCGCCTCAGTGTGGCTCTGCCTAGCCATCTCCACTAAAGCCTCTGCCTGCTCTATCCAGGTAAGGCCCCCAGAGTGGCCAGACCTGGAAAAGTCCACGGGCTCCTTCTGCTTCCTGTGTCCTCCCCTTAGAATCTCCTGGGTCTTGGGCACCATCATGGCAGCCTCAGGCCCTCCCTGCCCTCCAGAGCTGCTGGTTTCCTGCCTGCACCTGGAGGCTTTCCCAGGTGTGCCTGCAGCTTATCTGTTGTTTGATTAATATTCACCAGGTCCAGGCTAATTCTGAGGCTGGTGCCCAGGTTCCCCCAGGTGAGTTTTTCAAAAGTGCTAAGTGCTGACACAGCACATGCTGGGGCCAAAGTCTGCACTGCCCTGCTGGGGTTCTCTGAAGTGTGCACCAGTGGGTGCAGCTATCTCTCGGCTTCAGGAGCAAAAGCCGCCTCTGAGGGGCAATGAGGAAGCACAAGGTGTGAGATAAAATGCCTCCAAGGAGTTATCGGCCTTGACTAGAGGCTGCAAGGATAACATTCAACGGAAAGTCTCCAAGTCATCCACCTGCCGATAACCTTCAGAAAACCTCCCTCCAGGAGACAGGGAGCCCCAACTCAGCAGCTTGGGGCCACAGGCCTCTGTGATCGTGCACAGCATTTTAGGGGACAAGGGTACATTGGAGAATTCTCTTGTCCCTCAGACCTGCTGGGAAGGGATCTACCCCATCTTCAGCACAGGCTGGTGTATAACTCCCCAAATCCCTACTGAACCCCTGAGCCCCACTTCTCTCCTATGTCCCCATCCCTGTGGCAGCAGACAAGAAAGGAAGGAGGCAGATGTAGAGGGAAGAGCACAGAACCAGGATTCAGGAGGTTCCGCATTGCCCATGGCAATGACCTTGAGCAATGCCTCTTTCGTCTCCACTGCAACACAAGAGCTTTGACTGCAAGAGCGCCATGCTTCCTTCTCCTTCTTACTGTTAGCTGGTTCTAAATCCCTCAGGGGGCTGTAAGGAGTCATGCACTCTGGTGGGAGGGAGAGTGGGGGTGAGCAGAAGAGAGGGGGATGTTGGCCTGAACTCCAGAATCCTTCCCTGGCCCCCGGGAGTGAGGCCAGGCTGCTCTGGGATGGCCGCGGCTGCAACTCACCACCCACATCCGGAGACAAGCCCCCAACCTCTCGGGGGAAAGCCTCACCACACCTTTTGTTCTCCGGGCTTAGCTGGGGATTCTCCATCCATCTCTGTCCAGAAATAAAATCCACTTGGACTTCTTCTGTTTTTGATATGCTGGTGATTGGACGCCTTCTAGTTTCTTTTCTTTAAACCTTGAGGCTGAGTTGGCTGTCTGATGTGATGGAAGGCAGCTGGAGTTCGCACTGGAAGATGGAGGGATGAGGTATAGCCCTGCCACTCACCTCTCCACACTCCCATCAAGTCACTTCACGCTGGATCTTGGCTTTTATTTCATATAAAGAGGGAGCCAGTCCAGGTCCCTTTTTGTTCTTACTGTCACTTATCCCTGCAGAACTTTTCCAGGGGTGATGACAGTGGCTTCAAGGGAAACACACTGACCCACATCCTTCTACCTCTCATTTCCCCTCCAGTCCAGGGTCCCAGACTTTTTAGGATGCCCCAGATCAGCCAGCCCGCTCAGACCTCTCCCGGGTAAGTGATGCAACAACATGGCAGAGGAGAAAATTCAAGAGAGGAATTCCCCTGCTCTCTGGCTGGCATCTGGTTCCTCCTAGCTGGCTGGGCCCCTTCAATTTCCATGGGGAGGCAGTTTGAGTCCCTGACTCCAGTTCAGCTGCATGCCTGGTAGTTACCAGCTCATGCCCTGGACAAAGCACAATAGAGTAAATGAGATGATCTCCATGGAGAAAGAACACTGACAAGTGTGACTTATCCAAATGGATGACACACTTCAAAAATATCCCAATATTTCCCTTTGGAAGATATTTCATGGATGGGTTTTTTTTCCTTGTAGAAGATGTCATGTGCCGGCCTCTGTTGGTTTTAAACTGACATCAAAACGGAAGGCATAGGGGCTTCCCTGGTGGTGCAGTGGTTAAGAATCCTCCTGCCAATGCAGGGGACGTCGGTTCAAGTTCTGGTCCGGGAAGATCACACATGCCACGGGGCAACTGAGCCCGTGCGCCACAACGACTGAGCCTGTGTGCCACAGCTACTGAAGCCCACGCGCCTAGAGCCCGTGCTCCTCAACAAGAGAAGCCACCGCAATGAGAAGTCTGCACGCCACAACGAAGAGCAGCCCCCGCTCGCCGCAACTAGAGAAAGCCCGTGCACAGCAACAAAGACCCAACGCAGCCAAAAATAAAATTAAATAAATAAATTTATATAAAAACAAACAAACAAACAAATGGCAGGCATAGCCCAAGCACTCAACAACAAAGGGGATCCAGAGGATACATGTGCTGCAGACTACAGTTAAAGACTCTCACCAGGACCCCTGATAGAGTATGTAGTATCCTTGAGTCAATTAGAAATGGCACTTCTTCCTTAAGAAAAATAAACTTAATTGGTATATTATTGCATAACTTGGATAACCATTGGGGCAGCATGTATTACCTACGCTTTCCCCCTTCTAGGTTTGCAGACAGGGTAAGGGTAGGAACTGAGCCACTGAAAACAATAGGAGAGGAAAAGAAACACCTCCATGGGATGCCTGGAATATGGCTGGGACAAGACTGTCTCGTGCATCCGTGCATGCCAGTGTCCTTGGGCACAGCTGTGTGTACTGCTGGCCCGGGACTTGGTCATGAGCTCCAGATCTTCACAAATACCTAGGGCCTCCCATGTAAGTTTGAACACATCTACAGTGTGGATGGCATCCCCTTAGGCGTGGCACGCTGGAGCAGTGTACAACCTGAAGAACTGTACGTGGTGGTCCTGCCTTCAGAGGCTTATCCCCAGGTTTGAATGATCTCTGTACAGGTGGTAGAGAGGGTTGATGCCTGGCTAGATTCTCCCCTCCCAGCTCTCCAGAGAGCAGTATAGCCTCATTGTTGATCACACAGACTTTGGAGTCAGGCTCCCTCCAAATTAATATCCCAGTTGTACTTTTTGCTGGGAAAGTGATATGGGTCAGATTACTTATCTTCTTTAAACTTCATTTTCCTTATCTGTAAAACAGAAGATTAATAGCACCTACCTTATAAAGTTCTTATGCGAATTAAGTGTGATAATCCATGTAACACAAAGTGCATAACCTGCAGTAAATTCTCAATAAATATTATCTGATAGTATTAATAGCTTGGCTTATAGCAACAGGGAGCAAGTGTCTTAAAGACTATTTGATTAGTAAAGACATAAGTTATAAAGTCCAGTTAGTTTGGAAAGCATGGGCCAGTTTTCAGAGCACTGGTCCAGAGCCAAGCTGGTCCCCTCTCTGAAGATTTATGGGGGTGAAAACGGTACTGGCTACTTCTCTTGGGAACATAACTGAATTCTCTTGCTCAGCACAAAGCCACAGGTGGCCTCTTTACACAGGTTTATGACACTGTGACCTTCTGACTACAGGGCCCAGACTCCAGAAAAAGGCAAAATAATACTTAGACCAAATGTCACATCTGGGAAGAGCTTTATCCCCTCCCTGACCCCCCACCTCCAACCCCCAATCCCAGTTGTAGCAAAGGATTTTATTTGCTCAATAGACACAGCAGAGGGAAAATCAACAAACAGAATGCTAACCAATGCAAGAAAAACCATTTGTGCTGAAACAATCTGTATTGATCTCTTTCCTCTCCAAAACATGTTTTCTTTTTTTTAATTAACTAATTTATTTATTTATTTATTTTTGGCTGTGTTGGGTCTTCGTTTCTGTGCGAGGGCTTTCTCTAGTTGTGGCAAGTGGGGGGCCACTCTTCATCGCGGTGCGCGGGCCTCTCACTGTCGTGGCCTCTCTTGTTGCGGAGCACAGGCTCCAGACGCACAGGCTCAGTAGTTGTGGCTCACGGGCTTAGTTGCTCCGCGGCATGTGGGATCTTCCCAGACCAGGGCTCGAACCCACGTCCCCTGCATTGGCAGGCAGACTCTCAACCACTGCGCCACCAGGGAAGCCCCAAAACATGTTTTCTAATGAATAAGAACAATGTAATAGAGATGTTTTATGCTTCCATGTCGCTGGTGGTCAAGACTTACATTCCTCCTTACACATCATTGCAAATTTTTCTGCTTCCTCTACCCACACATGTAAGCTTTTTTCTATCCTTGTTATTTGCGGGAGAGACACATCCTTCCTCCCCCTCCCTCAGCCAAGCTCTGGTCAGAATACTGAAGGCTGAAGAAAACATTGTTTAAAAACACTTGGATTACTACAAGTCCTTTATCACTTCCTTAGAAACTCATAGAGGGGACTTCCCTGGTGGCACAGTGGTTAAGAATCTGCCTGCCAATGCAGAGAACACGGGTTCGAGCCCTGGCCCGGGAAGATCCCACATGCCACGGAGCAACTAAGCCTGTGAGCTACAACTACTGAGCCTGCGCTCTAGAGCTCGTGTGCCACAACTAATGAGCCCACGTGCCACGACTACTGAAGCCCGTGTGCCTAGAGCCCGTGCTCCACAAGAGAAGCCACCGCAATGAGAAGCCCGTGCACTGCAACGAAGAGTAGCCCCTGCTCGCCACAACTGGAGAAAGCCTGAGCACAGCAACGAAGACCCAACGTAGCCAAAAATAAATAAATTTTTTTAAAAAAGAAACTCATAGAGGAAGGTGAACTATGCGACTTGTCACTCCTCCAAATGATAACAGAAGAAAGTAATTGTTATGCGACTTGTCACTCCTCCAAATGGTAACAGAAGAAAGTAATTGTATAGAACAAATAATCGTTTTATAATGCCATTAGCAGGCTTTTACAACCCCAACCATCATTTGGCTGATAGCAAAGATTACGATCCAGCAACATTCACACCTTCCAAACACAGAAGACGTTTGTTCTGAAGGCAGCCAGGAGAGTGCTGAGATGGTTAAGTTCCTGCTGGTAAAAGCACAGAGTAAAGAATCCCAGGAGATTATTTCACAGATCATAGGAGTATACACATAGCCTAAGATCTTAGCTGAAACTCATCTCAGGATGTTGGTGTAGATCACTGTAGGAAAACATGCTCCACAGCTCTTAGCATAACCTTTCTGGAGTGACTTGAGTCTGGGGATTAAAACAAATATATTTCTTACTGGTTGGGATTATTTGCTTATGATGCTATTTGTAATAGACATTATCCTGTGATGACGAATCACTGGCCCTTGCAGGATGGAAGGGGCTCCAAATAACTAACTTGCCATGGAGGAGCAATTGGTCTCCCTGAGGAATGGTGCTGCACGGGGGACTTGGTGTTCAGCTCTGTTGCTGGCAGGTTGGACGCTCGTTAGCAACAGTGCTAAACTCAGCCTTGGTTAGTGGGAGCCCAGGCTGTTCTTGGGAGCCCATAGTCCATCCCTCTGACCGTGACTACTTCTCTCTTGTGTCCATTGTGCCAGCACCACGGTGGCCAATGCCTGGAATTGGCTGATGCCAGATGGCCAAATCATTCTGTCTGCTTGGTAATTTAGTGCCTCTTCCATGGTGGATACTTTCTGGTGGGCATTAGCCTATGATACAAAGAGCTTCACACTTCATACAGCTCCCATGTCCATCCATGTGTCTTTAACCAATCTTTCAATCTTTCTCTACCCAGGCCTCCATCTATATTCTAACATCAGGCCATTTTTCCATTAACACAAAGTAGATGACCAGGTGCACTGCCTAAAGTTCTGCTTCCTGGAAGGACTTTCTCTTGCTCTCTCTGTTTTGCAAGGCCACTCCTTGTAACACAACTACTGGTTACTTTCAACTTGAACCCGCATATCAAACCAACTCATCTATAAACAAAGCCTGGGTTTTGTTCCTCTTCCATGTGGTTTAATGTGTGCTCTTGTGTGGTCCCTTATGGAGGGGCACTGGTGCAGCAGTGGTCGTGGAGATGAGGGACAGGCTACTTGATCATGCAGCCTGCTTGTGCCCTCAAGCCCTTATTGTGCTTGGTCCCAGCTGTACCACTTCCCATTTATTCTGAGTTGCTGCTGGCATACTTGACCTTATGACTTAGTAGGTGTAATAGCTCTCAGTTCACGATGGGCAGTTCCACGTGCATATTCATCTGGGGTCCTGTGTTCAGGTGTTACGCCTCTCCCAGGGCCCAGTATCATGCTAGCAGTTGTTTTTCAAAAGACATCTGATTCTCCCTTGCAGGTGGCATGGTCTTGCCAAACAACCACAGGGGACTATGTGACCAGGTTGTGATTCTCCCACTTGGGCTTGTCATAAGCTCCACATAGCATCTTTTCCCAACACCTCTACCTCTAATATTAAGTGACAGGACTGCTTCCGTCTCAGCCTGGACCTGCTGCCAAGGTCCTGGTTGTGGACCCTGATCTGGGCCCCATGTAGAGAGTATGCTGCCTCCAGAACCAAAGAAGCTTGTCAAATATGCTGCTTCCTTCATTGTGGTGGAAGGTACAAGATATAATATCTTGTCTTTCACTTGGGATGGGAGTTCCTGGCTGGCCCCTGATCATTGGACCCCTAAAAACATCGCTGATGTAGCGGTCCCCTGGAATTTCCATGATGTTTTCCTCCCATCCTCTGAGGCATGTTTGTCTTACTGGGGCCTCCAACATACTAGGTGCATCTTGCTCACCTGGCCTAATTAGCATAATACCATCAATAAATAATGGATCGATGTGACATTCTTCAGGATGTCCAGATGGTCCAGATCCCTTTGGACTGTATTATGACATAGGGCAGGGGAGTTAACATAGCCTTGGGGACAAAATTGCAAATCTATGCTGTTATTCACCCATATAATTGCAAATGGTCTCTAATCCTTTCCTCTGAAGGGAATAGCAAAGAATGCATTCACCAGACCAAGGCTTCATACTATGTGCCAGAGGCCAGGTCAAATCTGCTGTGGTAGATAAACAGATACAGTGGCTGGAACTGGGGCTAATATTTGGTTGAGTTTGCAGTAGTTTATTGTCATCCTCCAGGGTCCACTAGGTTTCTGAAGGCGCCAACTATTGAATCGAAAAGTGACATTATGGGAACTGCCACTCTGCATCCTTTAGATCCTTAAGGGTGGTACAAATATCAACAGTTCCTCCCTACCATGCAATAATATTTTGTATTTATTATCTTGGCCTGGGATACGCCAGTTTCGCAAGCTTCCATGTGGCTTTCCCTGCAATGATAGCGCTGACCCACAAGCCTAAGACCCAATGCTTCAGCTAAAAAGCATGTCAACCCCAGTTACACATTCAGGGACTGGAGAAATTACCACTGGGTATATCTGCAGACCCAGTGGGCACACTGTAAACCGGACCTTGGCAGGGACTTTAGTCATTACCCATATACCCCACTAGTTAGAACAGGGGGCTGTGATGATGCTTGGCTTCTCTGGGTATCATGTCAGCTCAGCGTCTGTGTCCAATAGTCCTTAGAACATTTGGGGGTCCCCTTCCCCCAGTTACCCAATCAAACAACTGTGGGTCCCTTTGGGAAGGACTTACGGAATCATGACTCTGTATGTTTGGTGTTGTGGGGTTTTTTCTCTCTTTTTCTCTTCGTGACCTGGCTGAATCTGAGTCTGACATTTTATTGGGGTTGCTGCCCTTAGACTCCTTGTCATCCATCCTTGACTTCTTCTAATGATACAAGCTAAGAAACACCCTTGTTGGTTGAGTGTTTATTTTGCCTGTAAAGGCACCATATTCTTTTAATCATCTCCGTAACTCTCTCGGGTCAGGCCCCTTGGCTGCCACTCTAACCTTGTTGCTCATCATAATAACTGCATCCACCTGGCCTCTTTGGTCTGGGCCTCTCAACACCATTTGTATCACTGAGCTAATTTCTTCACCTACCTCTCCTACCAGCAGCCTGGCTTACAGAGGAGAGCCCCTATCGATCTTTTTGGTGATGCTGGTGTCTTTCTCACTAGCTCATTTCTTTCTTTTTTTTTTTTTTAAACGATTTTTAATTTTTTTAAATTTAATTATTTATTTACTTATTTATTTATTTTGACTGTGTTGGGTCTTCGTTTCTTTGCGAGGGCTTTCTCTAGCTGCGGCAACTGGGAGCCACTCTTCATCGCGGTGCGCGGGCCTCTCACTGTCGCGGCCTCTCTTGTTGCGGAGCACAGGCTCCAGACGCGCAGGCTCAGTAATTGTGGCTCACGGGCCTACTTGCTCTGCGGCACGTGGGATCTTCCCAGACCAGGGCTCGAACCCGTGTCCCCTGCATTAGTAGGCAGATTCTCAACCACTGCGCCACCAGGGAAACCCACTAGCTCATTTCTTTTAGCTTTTGTGTATGGTGTATTCGCCGGGCCTTCTCATGGAACAGAATCATCTGGTAAGTCTTCCAGCCTTATAGAACATCCACTCTAGCGTGATCCCTTCCTGAACCTTTTCATCTCTTCCTCCACTGCCTGCCGGGACAGCTCTGGCATTGCAGCTGCATCTGGCTTGGGCCATCAATTTTTCCATGCTTCTAGGAGCCATTGGAACAGTGAGGACTTCCTGAAGTCCTTGCCAGGGTGTTAAATCTTGTATCCTTGGAGAGCGCTCCCAAAACAAGAAACCCTTCCATATCTTTTCTTATGTTTCAGCCCCCTTGGTTCAGCACCTTCTGAATCGAGTCCCATGTGAAATCCTCTGACTTTTGCTGGTTCATGCTGGCTGGGACTTGCAGCTCATTTGAGGTCTATTCCCTTTCTTCCATTATCAGGCCCAGTATATCCCAGCTGGGTGACGCTGGGACTTACCTCTCATTATAAGCCTAGTTACTAGAAAAGTAGATGGTGGGGAGCGGTCTCTGTAGTGTCTTCAAGCAAGGAGGGGGTGGTGGGGTTCGGGGGGTAGAGAGAGCGGTGCTAGTTCTTAAGAGGGAGAGGTGGGTCAATTCTGCAGGCGCTGAGAGTTTAGAAGAAGCTGAGACTTAAAATGTTGGAGGGTTCATCCACCAGATGTCCCCTCTCAAGCTCCCGTGTCCCATCTCCCCCACAAATGTCTCCATGCTCTTTGGACTTAAGTTTGTATACGTGTAGGAAACAGGAAGGGCAGGTTCAGCTTTCCTTTACAGAAAGAATGTTGTGTTACTTGCCCCACTTGCCTGAAATCCCACAGAAGCTGATAACAGGAGGCTCCCAAGGGCCATTTCCCCACCAAATATTGAAACAAGCAGATGGATGCATTTAGTCTCCAGATTTGCGACAATGGGACAGTCTCCATAACGATAGGACATTTCATTGAGTTGTAAGTTCTAAGTAAAGCCTATTTGTTCACATTAGCACCTTTTAAGCTCTACAGTAACAAAGCATCTTAATTTGAGAAGACAGATTATCTTCAGAGATCATTACCCTTAATCTTCCATTCACTTTTTAAAAATCTTTTAATTTTTTATGGCTCCTACAAAGATGCCTAAGGAAATGCTGAAGCCTCATTCTGCATGTCAAAAGCCGATGCCTAGGATCCTCAGAGTTCCTGGGGTTGTTTCCTTCCTAACTGTTCAATTTTTGAAGCTGAGGTTTATCTTGAAGGAGAGAAGGGGCTGGAATCCTGCAGCTGCACCTACTTGGACCTGGGAGCTTTGTTCTCTAAAAGCAAGACTGGGCTGGATCCTCCCTTCCTCCCTGACCACTCTGTTTTTTTATTTTTTGCGTTACAGGATATTGAATATTGAATATAGCTCCCTGTGCTATAAAATAGGATCTTGTTGTTTATCCATTCTATATATAATAGTTTGCATCTGCTAACCCCAAACTCCCTGTGCAACTCTCCCTGACCACTTTTTATTGAGAAGCCAGTGACTATCTGGAGCGATGTTGGGTGCCTTAGGGAGGGGAAAGTAAAGCATAAATATAAGGTATGGTCCTCAAAAACTTTACGACCTCATTGTGGAAGGAACATCAAAACTCAAATATCAATACAAACTTACATATTCAAAAAAATAAAACCTCAAAAGAGTGAGAGAATTCAATGAGCCAGAGAAGTTAGGAAAGGATTCTCTTAGAATCATAAATTACCATAGCATCATAAAATGTGAGGGACCTTAGAAGTGACCTAATCAAACTTCTACTTAATGCACAATACCTTCAAAGATTTCTTTCTTTCTTTCTTTCTTTTTGATCTTTATATCCTTTTAAAAAATTTTACACAATTTTTACAGGTTACTTTCCATTTATGGTTATTATAAAATATTGGTTATATTCCCCACATTGTACAATATATCCTTGTAGCCTGTCTTATACCCAATAGTTTGTGCCTCCCACTCCCCTACCCTATCCTGCCCCTCCCCCACTCTCTCCCCACTGGTAACCACTAGTTTGTTCTCTATATCTGTGAGTCTGCTTCTTTTTTGTTATATTCACTAGCTTGTTGTATTTTTCAGATTCCACATATAAATGATATCATATGGGATTTGTCTTTTTGTTTCTGACTTACTTCACTTAGTATGATAATCTCTAGGTCCATCCATGTTGCTGCAAATGGCATTATTTCATTCTTTTTAATGGATGAGTAGTATTCCATTGTATATATATGTACCACATCTTCTTTATCCGTTCATCTGTTGATGGACACAGGTTGTTTCCATGTCTTGGCAATAGTAAATAGTGCTGCTATGAACATTGGCGTGCATGTATCTTTTTGAATTAGTGTTTTTGTTTTTTTCAGATATATACCCAGGGGTGGAATTGCTGGGTCACATTGTAGTTCTAGTTTGAGTTTTTTGAGAAACCTCCGTACTGTTTTCCATAGTGGCTGCACAAATTTACAACCCCACCAAAGTGTACAAGTGTTCCCTTTTTTCCACATCCTCACCAAACATTTGTTATTTGTATTCTTTTTGATGATAGCCATTTTGACAGGTATGAGGTGATAACTCATTGTGGTTTTCACTTGCGTTTCCCTGATGATTAGTGATGTTGAGCATCTTTTCATATGCCTGTTGGCCATCTACATTTCCTCGGAAAAAATGTCTGTTCAGTTTCAAAGACTTCTGTCAGGGCCATGATCCCTCTGAAGCCTCTAGGAAACGATTACCTCTTTCACCCCAGGCATTCCCTGACCCGTGGTAGCATCACTCCAATCCATACCTCTTGCTCTTCTTATACAGACACAAGTCGTATTGGATTAAGGGTCCACTCTACTCTGTATGGCCTCATTTCAACAAATTAAATCTTCAACGACCTTATTTTCAAGAGGTCCCGGGGGTTAGGACTTCAGCCTATCCTTTTGGAGGAAAGAATTCAGCCCAAAAACAGGAAGAAAAAAGAGGAGAGCTAACAATTAAAGGATCATTGGGAAAACCTTCTTCATGGGCCAGCTGAACATATCTAAGTACTGTGCACCTTCAGTGCAAGGACTAGTGTCTTTGTAGGTCAGGATCTCAGAAACTGCTGGTGGAGAGGACCCTTCCTTGGGTATCACACAGGAATGCTTGAACCAAGGTCTGACTTCACATGCTAAGAGAATCCTATGAGCTTCTCTCATAGTTGTCAGTTTTGGGGGGTGGACAAGATGACCTCCTTGCTTTCTAAGGTACCCTCATTTCATTGGTCTGGTGCTGTATTTCCAGCCCTCTCCTGGGTTAAGAAAGGGGGTAGATTCTTGCCACAGATGCTGGAACCACCCGCAAGCTACGGTGCTTTTTCAACCATGGGCAGATCCTGCCACCTTGTGGCAAAAGAGCTTCATAGCTAGGGTGACCATGTCCTTCATTACTCAGATTAGGACACTTTTTAAAGTGAAAGGGGGCTTTTAATCATGGTGCCGGACCAGCAGGTGCAAACGGGGACAGGGAATGTGAGGGAACAAAAGGACGTGCTGGGATTCTCTAGAGACAATTCTGGCAGCGTTTTCCAAATTGTCCCACTCTCCTCTGTTTACTCTCAGCAAGAAGCTTCCTTCCACGCTGGCCATCACCCATCTCATTCAATGTTAACAGTACAAGAAAGAGTTTTGAGTTCCTCTGGCACAAAGTATAAGGAAATGCCAACTACGCCTATTAATAGGGGGAAGAAAAAGAATTATGTCTTTCTACATTGCCTGTGGACACAAAGTGCCCCAAGCACATTTAAAGTTTAGTTCTGACTTTAAAGGTACATTTTAGGGGCTTCCCTGGTGGTCCAGTGGTTAAGACTCTGCTCTTCTGCTTCAGGGGGTACAGGTTCGATCCCTGGCTGGGGAACTAGGATCCTGCATATGGCAGGGCGTGGCCCCCCCACCCAAAAAGATACATTTTAAATCAATAAAGGAACAAAAAGCCCAGAAAAGGCCTGAAGTGAGTGTGTGTGTGTGTGTGTTTGGTGGTGGTAGTTTCAAAATTTATATATTACTCAGAAATATAAAAGTAAAAATTTTTTTTTATAATTGCATTTTATTCTGGATGTTAACTTCTATTGAGAGCAAAGATGAAGTGGCATTGGCAAGATACTTAAACCTGATGATTTAACGGTAACTTAACCTCTTTCATTTTCAGACCTCTTTTAGGTAAAGCAGTCAATTCAAAGCCCAAACTCCTAACAGCTTGGAGAGGTCCCTCTACCCCTTCTCAGGCTGGTGTCTGGGTACGGTGACATTGCTCAGATATCACCTGGTCCCCCCCATTCTCCGCTGAGTTATTCTTGCCCTGCGTCATACCTTTTAGAAACCAATTTGTCAACGTAACCCAGGAATCTCACTAGTTGGAATTTATCCTATGGAAATAATTTAAAAGAAGACTCAACTTATACACACTTTTTATAATCCCTTTCATATTACACTGTGATGACCATTTTACACACTGGACTCTCCCACCAGACAGTGGGAGATTGTGTTCTTTTCACCCCCAAATTCCCGATGCTTAGTCCAGAGTCCGGCATATTGTAGGTGGCAAATAAATGTTGCAGAATAAATTTTTTTAATTTATTTTTTATTGAGGTAACATCAGTTTATAACATTATATGCTTCATGTATACAACCTCATATTTCTATTTCTGTACACCCTACAGCATGCTCCCCACCAAAAATTTAGTTTCCATCTGCCACTATACAGTTGTTCCCCTTTGCCCACTTCCACCACCCTTCCTCCTTCCCCTCTGGTGACCACTGCTCTGTTCTCTGTATCTGCTTGTTTGTTTTTGTTTGGTTTGATTTGTTCATTTATTTTGTTTGTTTGTTTTTTAGATCCCACATTTGAGTAAAATCATATGGTATTTGTCTTCCTCTGACTTATTTCACTTAGTAAAATACCCTCAAGGTCCATCCATGTTTGCACAAATGGCAAAATTTCATCTATTTATGGCTGAGTAGTATTCCATTGTATTATATACCACATCTGTTTATCCTTTCATCTGCTGATGGGCATTTAGTTTGTTTCCGTACCTTGGCTATTGTAAAAAATGCTGCAATGAACATATATCTTTTTGAATTAGTGTTTTTGTGTTCTTTGGATAAATAACCAGAAATGGGAAAGGGGGATCATATGCTAGTTCTATTCTTTTTTTTTTTTTTTTTTCATTTTCACCAAGAACTTTATTGAACAACATATTCACCCTTTTGTTCCACTACCTTCTGCCATTTTTCAGGCAACTTCATAATTCCATCTTCCCAAATCTTTTTATCTTTTTGAGTAAAGAATGGTTCCAGGTGCCTTTTACAGTCTTCCAGGGAATTGAAATTTTTTCCATGAAAAGAATTTTGTAAACACTGAAATAAATGGAAATCCAAAGATGCAATGTCTGGTGAATACAGCGAATGAATCAGAACTTCCCAGCCAAGCTGTAACAGTTTTTGCCTGGTCATCAAAGAAACATGTGGTCTTGCATTATCCTGATGGAAGATTATGCATTTTCTGTTGACTAATTCTGGATGCTTTTCATCGAGTGCTGCTTTCCGTTGGTCTAACTGGGAGCAGTACTTGTTGGAATTAATCATTTAGTTTTCTGGAAGGAGCTCATAATAGAGGACTCCCTTCCAATCCCACCATATGCACAACATCACCTTCTTTGGATGAAAACTGGCCTTTGATGTGGTTGGTGGTGGTTCATTTTGCTTGCCCCACGATCTCTTCTGTTGCACATTATTGTACAGTATCCACTTTTCATCGCTTGTCACAACTGTTTTAAAAACAGAACATTTTCATTACGTTTCAGGAGAGAATGGCATGTGGAAATATGGTCAGGAAGGCTAGTTCTAGTCTTAATTTTTTTGAGCAATCTCCATACAGTTTTCCATAGTAGCTGCACCAATTTACATTCCCATCAACAGTGTATAAGGGTTCCCTTTTCTTCACATCCTAGCCAATACTTGTCATTTCTTACCTTTTTGATAGAAGTCATTCTAACAGGTTAGGTGATATCTCATTGTAGTTTTGATTTGCATTTCCCTGATAATGAGTGATATTGAAGTCTTTTCCAGTGCCTGTATGGCTGTATGTCTTCTTTGAAAAAATGCCTATTCAAGTCCTCTGCCCATTTTTTAATCTGGTTGTATTTTTGTTTGTTTGTTTTGTTATTGCTGTTGAGTAGTATGAGTTCTTTAATATTATGGATATTAGCCTCTTACTGAATATATAATTTATGAACATCTTCTCGCATTTGGTAAGTTGTCTTTTTGTTTTGTTGATGGTTTCCCTTGTGCTACAGAAGCTTTTTAGTTTGATGTAATCCCATTTGTTTATTTTTGCTTTTGTTTCCCTTGCCTGAGGATACATATCTAGAAAGATACTGCCAAGTCTCATGTTAAAGAGCGTACTGCCTATGTTTTCTTCTAGGAGTTTTATGGTTTCAGGGCTTACATTCAAGTCTTTAATCCATTTGAAGTTGATTTTTGTGTGTAGTATGAGATAGTGGTCTAGTTTCATTTTTTTGCATGTGGCTGTCCATTTTTCCCAACACCATTTAATGAACAGACTATACTTTCTCCATTGTATGTTCTTTGCTCTTTTGTTGTAAATTAATTGTCCCTATATGTGTGGGTTTATTTTTGGGCTCTCAGTTCTGTTCCGTTGATCCATGTATCTGTTTTTCTGCCAATACCATGCTGTTTTGATTACTATGGTTTTGTAATATAGTTTGAAATCATGGTGTCTGATACCTCTAGCTTTGTTTTGTGTTTTTTGTTTGTTTGTTTGTTTGTTTTCCCTCAAGATTGCTCTAGCTATTCAAGGTCTTTTGTGGTTCCATATAAATTTTATAATTTTTTTTCTATTTCTGTGAAAAATGTCCTTGGGATTTTAATAGGAATTGCATTGAATCTGTAGATTGTTTCAGGTTATATGGACATTTTGACAATGTTAATTCTTCTAGTCCATGAGTACAGGATATCTTTTCATTCATTTGTGTCTTCTTCAATTTCTTTCATCAATGTTTTATAGTATTCAGTGTGAGGTCTTTCATTTCCTTGGTTAAATTTATTCCTAGGTATTTTATTCTTTTGTTGTAATTATAAATGGGATTGCTTTCTTAATTGCTCTTTCTGCTAGCTCATTGTTAGCATATAGAAATGCAACAGACTTCTGTTTTTTGATTTTGTACCCTGCAAATTTATTGTATTTGTTATTATTTCTAATAATTTCTGAGAGTCTTTAGGGTTTTCTATATATAAAATCATGTCATCCACAAGTAGTGACCATTTTACTTCTTCCTTTCCAATTTAGATGCCTTTTATTTCTTTTTCTTGACTAATTGCTCTGGCTAGGACTTCCAATACTATGTTGAATAAGAAAACTACAATAAATTTTAAGCTCATTGATTAATGTATCAAAATGCTAGCCCACTACAAAATACTAAAACAAGTAAACAAACCCCCCAAATTGCATGTATGACTTCATTATAATTGTGTGAATATCATCTATGCATATATACAAACACTGTAATGGAACAGGGAAAATATTAAGCTAATTGATGTGTTGGTGAGGAGAAAGTATGGGTGATTTTTTTCTTTAACACATTTCCTTCATATTAGCTATATGTAAATACCAGTCATGTTGTTTATGAAAAAAATTAATTAATTTTACCTCCAATAATACAAAGCCTTACCAGTTTCTATATTTCCCACTTGGTCTCCCATCAACCCCTAATATGGCTTCTTCACTCCAGTAAAACCAATCTCTGTACCCACAACCTGCTCATGCCAGCTTCTACGTCTTTGCTTAGCCCAGTCGTTCTCAAACTTTAACTCTATCAGAATCCCCTGGAAGGCTTGTTAAATCACAGATTGCTGGGCCCCACGCCCCAGAGTTGCTGATTCAGCACATCTGGCTGAGGCCTGAGAATCTGCATTTCTTAGAAGTTCCAGGTGATGTTGATGTTGCTGGTCTAGGGACCACACTTTGAGAACCACTGGCTTAGCCATACCTCCCACTTGAAATGTCTCTTTTTTTCTGCCCTCCTTCCCTCCTTCTCTTCCCTCTCTCTTTTTTCTTCCCTTCTCTCTCTCTTTTCCTACTTCCCTTCCCTCTCTCTTCCCTTTCTTCCTTCCTCTCTTTCTTTCTTTCTTCCTTCTTTCCTTCCTTTCTTCCTTTCTTTCTTTCTTTTTCTTTCTTTCTTTCTTTCTTTCTTTCTTTCTTTCTATCTCACCTTCTTTCCTTCTTTCTTTCTTTCTCACCTTCTTTCCTTCTTTCTTTCTTTCTTTCTTTCTTTCTTTCTTTCTTTCTTTCTTTCTTTCTTTCTTTCTTCCTTCCTTCCTTCCTTCCTTTCTTCCTTCCTTTCTTTCTTTCTTTCTTTCTCACCTTTTTTCCTTCTTTCCTTTCTTCCTTCCAAAACACTTAATGGGAACTTAATTGCATACTAAGCATGAGGTACTCTTTAAGGAGTTTTGGGGCTGGAACCAATCCATTCATCCATGTATTTCACCTACCCTTTCTCAACAAATTCTCAAAACTCTAGTTATTTACTCTGCACCACCACTACCATTGTATAATCCAGCCAATATATCAAAATAGTTCTATATTATTTTAAATATATTACTGCATACCTTTGTAATTGTTTCATACATTTTTTTCTCTCCTTAACCATCCCTTTAAAGCTCAAACAGAATATGCTCTTCCTTCTCCTTCATGGGTACAGAACCAATGTTTGCTGATTGGGGCCCCCTGAGGGGCCAGCATACCATCTATTAATAGAGCACTGACTATAGAAACCTGTCTGATCAAACCTCCTTCCCCACCCTTGCTAGTTTTGATGTGGAATTTTTCTCGCCCTGTCCCTGCTGGGCATTTTCCACGTTCCTGCTCCCCTTTTACAATGAGAGCACCTCCCAGTACTACTCCCAACAGGCTCCACTTACATCAAAACCAATTCCCAAAGACAACTGTTCTGAAGAGATAGGAAAAAACTATTTACTATTTTTAAAGTGGATTTTATTATAAAAGTTGTGATACAATTTCATAGCTTTATATTAAAAAATACAGAAAAGCCAAAGAAAATTAAAATTTACCCATAACCCCACCACATAAAAATGTCCAGTTTTAACATCTGAATGTTTCTCTCTCATATGTATTTTCCCACAAAATTATGCTGCAAATACTGTTTTTCAAGTCATGTTTTTTCATTTGTCGATATACCCAGGCTTATTTACTGTTGTCATTTAATCTTCTATAACATTACTTCAGAGGGTTACAAAGCATTACGTCATATACAGAGACTATAAGTTATTTAACCAATCCTTTATTAGTTAGTAATCAATCATTTTTGTTAATATAAATGTTGATTCAGTGAATATCCTTATTCATTCATCTTTGTACACCTGTCAAAGATTTCCTCAAATATACATTTTAAAGACTTTGATGCATATTGAAAAGTTGCCATCCAAAATATTCTCTTTCCTCTCAGCAGTGTATAAAAGGCCTATGCCGTCCCTTGTAGGGTGTTATCAAACTTCAAGACCTTCCTCATCTCATCAGTGAAGATGGCATCTTGTTTTAATTTGAATATATTTCATTACATGGAAAATGAATTTTAAATAAGTATTAATTATTTGTATTTATTTTGTGAATTGCCTTTTTGTGTCCTCTGCTCACTTTTCTCCTTATTGTTCTTATTACAGCAGATTAACTTAGATAGCTTGACTGAATCACCAAGATATGAAATAAATAAATGACAGAATGAGATGAGAGGTGGATCTGCAGAAAATTCCACCAAGAGAACCAGTGAGGTGACTCCCCATACTGAGCATGTGAGAGAGTTAGGAGTAGAGATTAGGGAGGTGGTGAAGCAGATGTCTTTGCAGGGAGGTGTGCTAAAACTGAGCTCCCTCCCTCAACAAAGGACCGTGGTGGTGCTTCCCTGTGCCTCAAGTCTAATGACATGGGCTTCATTTGACCACCTAGAGTGTGGGACCCTCTGCAGTTAGGGCAAAGGCTGACTCCTGCCCGTGGAATCCAGGGGAGAGGCAAGGCAGGTTGGTTAGCTGCTTTGGGAGTGGAGCAAGCCAAGGAGAGTTGCTCAGCTTCTATCCAGGCAAAGAATGAGTTTCCTGTGGATCAGAGCTAGAGGTGGCCCATCAGGAAGGAAAAATGGACGGTATCCATTTGAAATCCCACCCAAAAAGGCCCCCATAGCAGGCAGAATAATGATCCCCCCAAAGATGTTCACATTCTAATCCTCAGAATCTGTGACTATGCTACCCTTACCTGGCAAAAGGGACTTTGCAGATGGAATTAAATTAAGGATCTTGACCTGGAGAAATTATCCTGGATTATCTGGTTGTCCCAATGTAATCACAAGTGTCCTTATATGATGCAAGAGGGAAGCAGGAGGGTCAAAGCCAAAGAAGGAGATTTTTCCATAACTTTATATAGTTAGATAGATAGATATAGTACTCTACAAGAACTTTTTGTATTCAAAATCCTCCTTATAAAATATATGACATTTTCTTGATTCATAGCTGCAGTATCTCTTTATGTTTCCAAAGATATTAATTCTTTTTTAAAAAGAATTGTTTGTAGAGTTTTCTTTTATCCTTGCATTGTGTCTGTTTTCCCCAAGTTCCTTCTTCCTGTTTGTTTATTTTGGTGTCTGGTCTGATTTTAGAGGCTTTCCTCAAATGTCTAGTGGTCCTTGTATGTGTGTTCATACTTAAGGCTGAAGCACCCAACATTGATCTGACTGCATATTTTTGGAGCTTGTCAATAGTCTTGACAAGCTTCACTGTAGGTTATCTCTTTGTTTTGTTTTTTCAGGCAGCGACCCACCCATTTCATTGGCAGAAACCCCCAAATTCAGTTGCAATGGTCATTTTCTCTTGGGCTGGTTGGTTTCTCCAGAGAATCTTCCAATTCTGTGCAGGGTGGGGCAGGTGGGGTGGGTGGAGGGGCAGAGGTGGAGGGAGGGCGGTGGTATAAGCCTCTGCTGGCATTTTTGAACCAAATGGAGGAAAGCTGGAGGTTTCAACTATTCGAAGTATACAACGAATTAATCTCCCAATTCTCAGCTGTGCCTAGTGTTTCTGTATTTAGAGTTATCTGGTATAATTATTTCCGTTTTAGCCTAATTACTCCACACACACACCTTCTGAGTACCACGTTCCTCAAATACCTGATGTTTTTGTGGCTTCAATCACAAAAGGCTGCTTCTCCCCGGCTTCCCCTCTCTGCAGGCCTGGGGTTACATTCTCCCTGCCCCGCTGGGTCAGTTACCCTCTCCTAACCTGCTTTTCATCTTTCACTGTCATCTCCTTTTCTCTTTCCTTTGTCTTTGTGGGTTTTTACCTTTTTTAATTCTTTACCATTTTAATGGAATTTTGGGACAGAGTGGAGATAAAATATTGTTTCTACTCCTCCATGTTTAAGCAGAATTTGGGATTTTTCTTGCTAAGTTCAGTTTGATTATTGTCTGGCTCTGCTCTGATTAGCGATCAAGACTGCTTGCTCACTCTCTTGGTCAGTGGCAGCCTTAGCTGTAGGGTTTGCTGCCAGGCTCCTGGATGTGAGATTTCCTGTAGCATTAGAGGAGAGTGGTCCCAGGTTATCAGACTCTGGAGAAAACGTTCTTAGCTGCCACACTGCATAGTTTTGGGTGGTTTTATAATTTGGTGAATAGAATAATTCACCTCCAATCATTTATTTAATTTCAGTGAGACCAGTGTTTATTTTGTAAATCTTTCAGAAGAATTAGTAATATACTTGGGATGTTTTGAAAGAAGACTAGAGAATCATTACCTAATAAGTCTCTTGCATTTAAAAACACACGGATGGGAAGTTAAATTCCATTTTGTATTAGAAAAATCCATAATCTTCCTATGTGTCCCCTTTACTTTTACACAGAACATTTTACTTCTGACACTTCTGGCCGCCGAACATGTGTGAGATTTCCCCACACCAAGCAATTCTGTGACGGCAGCTGTGTGCCCTACAATTTAACTCAATTCTGATACTATTTACCTGGAGATAACATCAGATCCCATAGGTAAGGGCTCAGTTCCACAAGTCCGTCCCTCCACCCCCAGATGCCAATCGCAAACCCAGTTTGTTACCTACGCTTCTGGCCAATCTGCTGCAAATTGGAGGTTCCCACAACCCTTTCCTTGTGTTTGATTAATTTGATAGAATGGCTCACAGGACTCAGGAAAACAGTTTACTTACTGTTTACCAGTTTATTATAAAAGAATATGATAAGGGATACAGGTGAACATCCAGATGGAAGAGGTGGACAGGCCAGGTATGTGGGAAGGGGCACGGAGCTTCCACGCCCTCTTTGGGTACACTACTCTCCCAGCACCTCTAAGTGTTCACCAACCCAGAAGCCCTCCAAACCCTGTACTTCTGGGATTTGATGGTGGTTTCCTCACATAGGTATGATCAACTATGAGCTCCATTTTTTTTTTTTTTTTGGCTGTGTTGGGTCTTCACCTCTGTGCAAGGGCTTTCCCCAGTCGCGGCGAGCGGGGGCCACTCCTCATCGCGGTGCGCGGGCCTCTCACCGTCGCGGCCTCTCGTTGCGGAGCACAGGCTCCAGACGCGCAGGCTCAGTAGTTGTGGCGCACGGGCCCAGCCGCTCCGCGGCATGTGGGATCCTCCCAGACCAGGGCTCGAACCCGTGTCCCCTGCATTGGCAGGCAGATGCCCAACCACTGCGCCACTGGGGAAGCCCATGAGCTCCATTTTTAGCCCCTCTCCCCTCTCTGGAGATTGGGGGTGGGGGACTGAAAATTTCAAGCTTCTAATCATGGCTTGGTCTTTCTGGTGACCAGCCCCATCCAGGAACCATCCAGGAGCCCACCTAGAACAAAAGATGCTCCTAGCGCTCATATCACTTAGGAATTCACAAGGATTTAAGAGCTCTGTGCCAGGAATGGGGACCACGACCAAATACACATTTATTATAAATCACATTTCCTCCTCCAAACATTCAGTTTTATCTCATCCGCAAATAAGTGAATTTGGTATATTGGTTTGCTAGGGCTGCTGTAACAAAGTACCACAAACTGGGTTGCTTAAATAATGGACATTTCATGCTTTATGGTTCTGGAGGCTGGAACTCCAAAATCAAGGTGTTGATTTGGTCTTGTTTCCTTTGAAGACCAGGGGAGGATCTGTTGCAGGCCTTTCTCCTAGCTTCTGGTAGTTTCTTGGTTTGTGGTAGCATAAGTCCAATCTTGACATGATGTTCACCCCTTGGCATATCTGTCTCTTCAGCTAAAGTTTTGTTTTTATTTTTGTTTTTATAAGGACACTAGTCATATTAGATTAGGAATCCACCCTATTCCAGTATGACCTCTTCTTAACTGGACCTTGTTACCAAACCAGGTTCATTTTGCCCGATGCAAAACAAACCAAAATGCTGAGACACTGCGGTTTGCAGCAAAGAGAGGGTTTATTCGCAAGGCAGCCAAGTGAGGAGACTGGAGAACAAATCTCAAATCTGCCTTCTCAAAGGTGAGGGGCTTGAGATATTTATGGGATAAAGAAGCAGGGTGGTCTTAGGCGTGGGGAGAGGTAGGGAAAAGGTGAGGTAATCAGTGTTCTGTGCAGGCATATCTGAGTTACAGGCTTCTTCATGGTATGTATGTTTAAAAATGGAGGTGCTTAGCGCAACCAAAGGGTGGAGTTTTTGGCCTTCTGATGTCGAAAGTTCAATCATCGGACACCTATGCATGGCCCAATTTTAGGGTTAGTGGTCCCAGCCAGTCTTAGCAGGCTCAGGCTGGAACTAGACACTGCTGACTCCAAGTTCCTGGAAAACAAGTGGGGTAAACATCTTATTGTTTAGGCTACCTGAAGCTTGGAGGGTATGCAATTTGCAACAAAATAATTAAGGCAAGCTTGCTCATTGGAGGCAAGCTACAAGAGAAGGGGTGTTTAGCAAGCTGCAAGACAAACTCAGGGATTTCTATTAGTCACCAGTTTCTGTTAACCCTATGAGGCATGGCTTCAACCTCATCTACAATGACCCTATTTCCAAACAAGGTTACATTCTGAGGTACTGGGGGTTAGGACTCCAACATATGAATTGGCTGGGGGGACACAATTCAACCCATAACTAGTAACAACAACTGAAAGTTGTTGTTACTTGACATTGTGCTCTGGATACCCTGATCAAGCAGCCTTGACATTGTGCTCTGGATACCCTGATCAATTCCCGGTCCCCAACTCTAATGGACTCTGGCTTTGGCATATCAGTGGTCAAGTGTTTGTCCTGGGTCAAATTTCCCCAGCCTCGAGGATGGTGTTACACCTCTTGAATCATGCTTTTGGCTGAACACCTTCCTCCTGGAGCCCTTGGATGTCCTGCTCCACAGGGGGTATCATTTGCTCACAAGACCTGCATGTGGCATAGCTGTCCTGGGGTGTCATAGCTTTCACGAGCGAGAGCCACTGTTTCTGGGGTCCCATGTTTTCCTGTCTTAGCTGACTCCCATATTTGCTGAAGCATGTTATTAACCACTTACTAACACAGGATGTTTGATAGGTAAATTTCTTCAGCATTTCTAAAAATATTATTATGAATAAAACAATTAACAAGGTTGGTCTAATGGACATAGATTAACTACTATACTTAATAACTAAAGAAAACAGTCTTTGAAAAATATATTTAAAATTTGTGAATTGACTGCCATTGTAAATCATAAATCAACTTCCAACAAATTTCAGAGTTAGTATCCAACAGATCTTAATTCTGATCACAAAACAATTGTGCTGAAATTCAATAACAAAAACATACCTATCTTTTAAAAGCCGTATGTTTGGAAAATTTAAAATAGATCTTTAAATATCTGATGGGTTAAAATAGAAATGATAATATGAATTAGAAAAATATTTAAATCTAAACAATAAAAATACCAACTTTCAAAACTAAAGAAGAAATTTGAGGGAAATTTATAACCTTAAATTGCTTATTTTGGAAGAGGAGAGAGGCTGAAGATAAGTAATTATACTGGATTAAGTATCCAACTAAAGATGTTAGGAAAAGAACCACAAAGAAAACCAAGTGAAAGTGGGGAGTGAAATGCAAGACAAGAGCAACACATGAAATAGAAACATAAAATAGAGAGTGACAGAACCAAAGTAACTAACAAAACTCTGGAATGATTCTTCAAATAAGGGAAACAAAGGCACTCACAGACTGTATCTTCAATGAAAAAGGAGGTTACTACAAGATTAAAGGGAGTGTTATAAATTATGCCAATAAACTTGTATTCTTAGGTGAAATGGACAAACTCCTAGTAAAATATAACTGGTAACAACTGCCTTTACATAAAATAGAAAGCTAGAATGGTTTTGTAACTGTTAACAAAATTGAATCATAAAGAAAACATGGAGCCCAAACAATTATAAAGGTGAGTTCTATCATGTGTCCAAGAGATAAAGGGAGATAATCCAAACTTACTCAGACTCTTGCAGAAGGAGAGGCAATACTCCCAACTTCACTTTATGAGGCTAAATGGAACCTGATTCCCAAACTGTACAAAGAGTCTGAAAAAGAAAAATAACAGATCAGATTCATTCACTCATATAGATGAAAAAAAAAATAAACCGAAGTTAAATATTCCAAACATAATCCAGACATTAAAAAAAAGTATATGAGTCTATTCCACAAAGTTATATAGGAAAATATCTTCATATAATTTATCCCATTAGAGATTTAAAGAGACAGTCATCTCAATAGGTCTAGAAAGCATATTAGATGATATTCAACATTCATTCATTATTAAAAAAATTAAAACCAACCTCTTAATAAATTTGAAATAGAAGGTAATTTTCTTTACCTGGTCAAGGAAAACTAGTTTTTAAAACTACAGCATTAACAGCATAAGTTATTGGTGAAATATTAAAAGTATTGCTTTTAAATTCAGAAAGAAAATAAAGATTGAAGTGACTGTTTTAGCCAGCTCAAGGCAAGAAAAAGAAGAGAAAAGATATAAGAATGAAAAAGGATGAAATAAAAGTCTCATTTTGGCCAATGATATGAATATCCACATGGGATACTCCAAATAATCTAATAATAATCTTTATTATTAAAATTAATGACTGTTTAGCAAAGTTGCTAAGTATAACACTGATATACAAAAACTAACTTCATTTTATACCAGCAATAAACAGAAAAATATAATTTCAAATTTCCAATGATAAAAACAGCAAAAAACAAAAATATCTAGAAATGACTCTAAAAATGTGTAAATCCTTCATATAGAAAATAATATGACTTTTTGAAAGATATTACTGAAGACTTAAATAAATAGAAAGACAATATATTTGTGGGGAAGGAAAATCAATTTTGTAAATATTTACATTTTCTCTATCTTGATCTATAGAATTAAAGAAATTCCAATTAAAGGCTTAACATGGTTTTCCCTGGAATATGATGATCTTACCCTAAAGTCTATTTGGAAGAACAAAGGGCCAAGAATATCCAAAGCCCTTCTGAGGAAGCACAAGATTGGTGATTGGGGTGGGATAGCATGTTCTCTTCTGTCACAATTTTTAAAAATAAAACTAGAGTAATTAAAACAGTGTCAAGTCACCTCTACCCACCACCAGAGCCTCCCATCAAGCCTCTTAGATAGCCTCAACCACCAGAGGGCAGACAGCAGAAGCAAGAAAAACTACAATCCTGCAGCCTGTGGACCAAAAACCACAGTTACAGAAAGATAGACAAGATGAAAAGGCAGAGGGCTATGTACCAGATGAAGGAACAAGAAAAAAAACCAGAAAAACAACTAAATGAAGTGGAGATAGGCAACCTTCCAGAAAAAGAATTCAGAATAATGATAGTGAAGATGATCCAGGACCTCGGAATAAGAATGGAGGCAAAGATTGAGAAGACGCAAGAAATGATTAACAAAGACCTAGAAGAATTAAAGAACAAACAAACAGAGATGACCAATACAATAACTGAAATGAAAACTACACTAGAAGGAATCAATAGCAGAATAATTGAGGCAGAAGAACGGATAAGTGACCTGGAAGACAGAATGGTGGAATTCACTGCTGCGGAACAGAATAAAGAAAAAAGAATGAAAAGAAATGAAGACAGCCTAAGAGACCTCTGGGACAACATTAAATGCAACAACATTCGCATTATAGGGGTCCCAGAAGGAGAAGAGAGAGAGAAAGGACCAGAGAAAATATTTGAAGAGATTATAGTCGAAAACTTCCCTAACATGGGAAAGGAAATAACCACCCAAGTCCAGGAAGCGCAGAGAGTCCCATACAGGATAAACCCAAGGAGAAACACGCCGAGACACATAGTAATCAAAGTGGCAAAAATTAAAGACAAAGAAAAATTATTGAAAGCAGCAAGGGAAAAACGACAAATAACATACAAGGGAACTTCCATAAGGCTAACAGCTGATTTCTCAGCAGAAACTCTACAAGCCAGAAGGGAGTGGCATGATATACTTAAAGTGATGAAAGGGAAGAACCTACAACCAAGATTACTCTACCCAGCAAGGATCTCATTTAGATTTGATGGAGAAATCAAAAGCTTTACAGACAAGCAAAAGCTACGAGAATTCAGCACCACCAAACCAGCTCTACAACAAATGCTAAAGGAACTTCTCTAAGTGGGAAACACAAGATAAGAAAAGGACCTACAAAAACAAACCCAAAAACAATTAAGAAAATGGTCATAGGAACATACATATCAATAATTACCTTAAACGTGAATGGATTAAATGCCCCAACCAAAAGACATAGACTGGCTGAATGGATATAAAAACAAGACCCATATATATGCTGTCTACAAGAGACCCACTTTAGACCTAGGGACACATACAGACTGAAAGTGAGGGGATGGAAAAACATAATCCATGCAAATGGAAATCAAAAGAAAGCTGGAGTAGCTATACTCATATCAGATAAAATAGACTTTAAAATAAAGAATGTTACAAGAGACAAGGAAGGACACTACATAATGATCAAGGGATCAATCCAAGAAGAAGATATAACAATTATAAATATATATGAACCCAACATAGGAGCACCTCAATACATAAGGCAACTGCTAACAGCTATAAAAGAGGAAATTGACAGTAACACAATAATAGTGGGGGACTTTAACACCTCACTTACACCAATGGACAGATCATCCAAAATGAAAATAAATAAGGAAACAGAAGCTTTAAATGACACAATAGACCAGTTAGATTTAATTGATATATATAGGACATTCCATCCAAAAACAGCAGATTACACGTTCTTCTCAAGTGCGCACGGAACATTCTCCAGGATAGATCACATCTTGGGTCACAAATCAAGCCTCAGTAAATTTAAGACAATTGAAATTATATCAAGCATGTTTTCTGACCAAAACGCTATGAGATTAGAAATGAATTACAGGGAAGAAAATGTAAAAAACACAAACACATGGAGGCTAAACAATATGTTACAAATAACCAAGAGATCACTGAAGAAATCAGAGAGGAAATAAAAACAAAAACAAAAAAAAACAGTGTCATATTAGGAGAGGATAGACGTATAAATCAATGGAACCGAATAAATAAGAAAACCCGGGAACAGTCGAACACATAGATGAAAGCTTGATATATGAGAAGGGTGGTATTGCTGATTATTTACCTATGATGAAAAAAGAAATCAATTCCTTAATTACATCATACAGGAAAATAAATTCCAGATGGCTTAAGAACTTAAATATAAAAAACAAAAAACTTAAATTTAGTAGATTATAGAAGCATTTTATGACTTCAAGGAAAAGAAGGTTTTTTTCTTTTTTCTTTTTTCTTTTTTTGTAACAAGACACAAATCACAAACTAAAGGAAAAGGTGGATACATATGAATACATTAATACATTGTATATATTTTTATACATTGAATACTTTGATACAGTTTATCAAAGTATACCATAATGAGAGACAAGGAAAGCCACAAACTGAGGGAATATATTTGCAACACACATAGGTAACAAAAGAATTTTTATCCAGAGTATAGGAAAAACACCCACAAATCATAAGAAAAATAAAAATAAACCAAGAGGAAGACTGACAAAAGACATCTCACTTCTCACTGGAGAAGAAAGCTAAAATGGACATATGAAGAGGTGCTCAGTATGATGAACAAACCGGAAAATGCCAATTAAAAACCCACAAGGAGAGGACATTGCATACTCATCAGATTACCCAAGAGTTTAAAAATCTGATAATGCCAAGAGATGATGTAGAGAAACAGGAGCTCTTAAACACTGTGGATGGAAGTGCTTATGAGAATGAGACTTTGGAAAACAATTCAGGATTATGTAATAAAGTTGCAAATGTGCCTCCTTTTTGACCCAGCAATTCCAGTTCTGGGCATACACTTTGAAGACGTTCTTGCACACGTCCACCAGATGACCTGTGGGAGAATGTTCACAAGAGCATTGGGCAAAAAACTGAAAACAACCCAAATGACCTTCAACTGTAGAATGCATAAATTGTGCTGTGTACATAAAATGGGTGAACTATAGTCACAGGCATCAAGATGACTGGATCTCAGAACATCACCTTAATCATCATACATTGCTGTTAGGAATGTAACATAGTGCAGTGACTTTGGGAAAAAAGTGTGGTAGTTCCTAAAAAAATTAAACATAGAGTTATCATATGACCCAACAATTCCACTCCTAGGTATGCTCCAAGAGTATCAAAACATACACCCAACACAATAAAACATAAAACAAAAAACTGTACACGAATGTTCAAGCAGCATTATTCATAATAGTTCAAAAGTGGAAAAAACCCAAATTATCCATCAGATGAAGAATGGATAAACGAAATTGTAGTATAGCCACACAATGGAGCATGACTCAGCCATAAAAGGAATGAAGTACTGATAACATGCTACAATGAGAATGAACCTTGAGGACATTATGCTAAGTGAAAGAAGTCAGTCACAAAATGTTAAATACTGTATGATTCCATTTATATGAAGTATCCAGAATTGGCAAGTCTGTAGATATAGAAAGTAGATTAGTGCTTTCCAGGGGCTGGGGGAGGGGGAATGGAGAGTGACTTCTACTGAGTATATGGTTTATTTTTGGGGTGATGAAAATATTCTGAAGTTAAATGATTGTGATGGTTGCACAACTTTGTGACTAAACTAAAAACCACTGAGTTGTACACTTTAAATGGGTGAATTTTATGTTATGTGAATTATATCTTAATAAAACTGTTATTTAAAAGCAAATATAATGTTGAGTGGAAAATGTGTCACAGAAGAGTACAGAAAATGGAATTTCATTTATATAAAGGTAAAATAAGGAAAACTAAATGCATTGCTTAGGGATAGATACATATGGGAATAAGTATAAAGAAAAGCAAGGGCATGATCACCACAAAGTTTGAGCTAGTGGTTACCTTAGAGGGAGTGGGGATATGATCGGGGGGGGGCCACAGAGATGTCAAAGGAACTGAGAACAAACTCTTCCTGAAGCTTGGTGGTGGTACATTGGTGTTCATGGTGGGGTTTTTTGTTGTTGTTGCTGTTGTTTTATTCAAACAGAAAGTCACAAAAATTATAATCATCCTCATCAGTTCACTCAGTCCCATGTAATTAATTTTTTTTCATCTTGATCTTTTGTTAGCACTTTTATGAATTCATCAGTTTTCCATTAGAGTTCTGAAAATGCTTATTCATTCAGTTCAGCAGTATAGTCAGTTACCAGAAACCTGTACTTGTCAGCGTCTTTTCCATGAATTCCTTGAAGATGAAACCCTTTTATAGGAACATTTTTGCAAAAGCATCAGAGTACACCCAAAACTGTCTGTAAATGACAAAAGACTTAAAAATGACCACGGTTAAAGATTTGATGAAAGTTCATAACAATGCAATTGACAAGGAAATTTAGTTATTTCTGAGATACACATTTTAAAGTAATAACTAGAATTATGACTTATAACATTTTTGGATCGTTCATGGTGCTATTTTAACAGTAATATTATCCCTCAACTCTCTTTCTCTTTCATATATATCTATATATATACATATATATGAAAAAGAAAGTGTATATATATACATATATATGTTTATATCTATCTATCTAGATATATACATACTTATTTATGTGTATATTTCCTAATTATACTCCCCTCTACCCATCTCTTTCTCTATCTCATGGTGGAGGCTCTTCTAAGATATTTGGTTGACCTTGTTGTGTGTTCATCCTTTAAAACATCAGATTGGGATTTCCATGTACAGGTACATGTTTTGCTTCAGGCTGGTAGGGTGCGGAGCCAGCAGTTACGCTGGGGGACACTTAAACACCATTTTGGGAGGATCTTTTCTCTGGGACCATTCAGTTTCTCATGGGAAAAGTCCTTCTTTGTTTTTTGTTTGGGGGTTTTGTTTGTTTCTGGTTTTGGCTTGTTGTGTTATTGTCCTGGGAGGTTGGTATGTGGATCCCTGTGCATTTTAAGCAAGGGCTTTGGGTAGCATTCAACTGCTCTGTGCATAGGAGGATTTCAGCAGATGCCTCCTTTCATGCCCATGTCTCACTCTTGGCTTCATTCCACTTGGCATTTCCTAGGCCCAAGTTCACTGGGTTCTACCAAGCATGGCAGCTCCTCCTCTATTCTCTCTCCCAGGCACTCTCCCCTCTGGGCTCTGGGTTCCTGTTCTCAGCTTTGGCTACTGTCACCCCTCCATCTACTTCACGTCTTTCGAGTATATGTTGACTTATTCCATCTGCTGATAACCTATCTGTTAGTCTCTTCATTACTCAGAGTTGATACGTTTTAATTATTATACAGAGGGGTCTTTGACGGGAGAGGAGAAAACGTGTGTAGTAGATCTGTCATCTTTAATCAGAAGTTAGGTTATTTTTTTAAATAAAAATAATAATAGGAAGAAAAAGAACTCATGTTTGTTGAACACTAACAGGGCCAGACACTGGTCTAAGAACTTCACATGTATTATTTTGTTAATTTTCACAGCAACCCTATGAGACAAGTGCTTTTATTTTGTTCCTACTTTACAGATGAGGAAACTAAGAGACATGGTAAATAACTTGCCAAAGATCTCAGAGATAAGCAAGTAGTAGAACCAGGATATGGATACAGGCAGTCTGACTCAAGAAGCTATGTCCCTAACCAGCATGTGACATATATGTACAGGTAGATGATAGAGAGATGATAGATAGACAGATAGCTAGATAGATAGACATTCAACCCGAAGGTCCTATAATCAAAATCATCTCAGAATGAAAAATAAGAAAAGCAGCCCTGCCATTTATCAGGTTGGGAAGACAGACACAGATAAAAACTAGCCTCAAAATTGAGAGAAAGCATTCTTTCTCTCAAAGTCATGCAGCAGATGTAAAATGTCATAAAAAATAAAGACCCTCCTCTTAGAGTGAACACCTCTCTCTTACCGATGATGCTCCTGACTCACGTTGCTCTATCCATCTATTACTGTACTGGGATACCCAGTTGCTAAACAGCCCTCAGCTCACGACAACATCCAATCCCTGGTTAATTTCCACATATCCTAATCCTGCATCAGAAACAACAATCAAGTCAGAACTGAACCCCAATTTCCTGAGATGCTCTTCAAAATTCTTCAGCAAGAACCCAGTCCTTATAAACGATGCTTCCAGTCTTCTGTATTGTTGGGGTTCATTCTACAGTTTCTCTGGAATGCCCTTCCTCACGGCACTGAGTCAATAAATGTGATTTTGTCATGTTTGTGCCTGGTGGTCTTGGCTGATTAGGCTTCTCTGTAGGTGGGTGTGTTCTTAGAGTCATTCCTTTGGCTTAAACTCATGGGCTTACCCACAGTGCCAGAGCCCCGGAAGGGGTCAGATATGAAAACCTCATGAAAACCTTGGGAAAGAAGGGCATCCTTGAGGGAAAGCGAGGTTGGGACTTGGAAGGCACATGTAGCTACTTTATATTTTGTCCTCTGGTGGGCCTTAGTACTCTCCTTTTGCCTAGTCTCTGGGCACTGAATCCTTCCAGGAATCATCTCAATTTTAGGCGTCAGTTTCAATCTTGCCTGGGACAGTTGCAACTGCCATGCCTGAGCTGATAATTATCTATACCCCTTTCCCTAGGAAGTACCTACATCAGACAGATGGAGCTTCAGGATAAGTGACCCAGCTGAGAGAGCAGGTAGTCTAGCCGTCATGCACAGTGCTGTGTCGAAGCTTCTCTAACCTGTGAGGGGCTGAGCCTCAGTCTGTCTTGACTCTGTTCGGGGGAGGTCCAGGAGGGCAAATCGAGGGTGGAAAGCCTCAGCCCTGTTGCTGGAGCACCACTTCCAGAGCTCAAGTTCAAGCATTCTCAGTGCCTGAACAGACACACAGAGTCCCCGTGGACATACGGTTATTATTATTGTCTGATATTGCTATTCACTGATATTGATATTAACACCTTTTACATTGGTATTGCATTTTTAACTTTTCTAAGTACCTTCATGTAGGTCTTCTTTCTCCCCTGTTAGGTATACACAACATGAGCAATCATTCCCTTATTTTATAGTTGAAGAAACCAAAGCCAAGAAAAGTTGTGTTACCTGCCTATGCTGTTGACAGAGCAGAGGCCTAAAACTGAAGTCCCCTGACCCCAGTCAATGGTCACTCCAATTTCTCACAACAGAGGAGAAGAACCCTGAACAGTGAGTGTTGGGGGCTCCACCTGAGCCTGGGCTGTCTGAGCTGTGGATATGCCCAAGGTTTAGACCCCAATGGGGTCTTAGTGGGCAGAACTGCCGGGACCAGGAACTGGCTCTTATTTCCATATCTCCAACCCAGAAGCTGCCTATTAATCCCACCTCCAGAAGCCACCCAGCCCCAAACAAGAGAATGGAGCAATGCCTCAGGTGATGTAAGTGGAGGCTGGGCGGGCTGCTGCCAGCTGTCTGGGTAGGAAGGGGCCTCCTACGGGTGAGTGTGGGCACAAGAATGCGGTGAGGCCCCTCTGAACAAGGCCAGGTGGGTCTCTGCCTTGTAGCCAGCTCTGAACCAACAGGTTCAAACCAGTCTGTGGCTTAGCCCACACTTCAGAATGGGGTGGTAGTTGCAGTTCTTTTTTTCCATCCCCACTCTAAAGCAGGTCGTCTCATTGAGAAGGAAGAGCGTGGATAAGACAAGAGGCAGTGGGTTGGGACAAATGTACTTCAGGAAGGAGAGGGCACTCAGGCCTGGAGGCTGCTGCCGCTCTTCTGAGCACCAGCCCCTGCCGTCAGCCTCCGGGCCCACAGACACTTTGGGGTCTTTATTGGGAGTGTTCCAGGCACCAGTGCTTCTTTAACTCAATTCCGCTCTCCTGAATGCACCCTTGCCCTTTCATCTGTTCTTCACATACAGCCAGAGTGATCTTGCAAAAACACAGACCAGATCATGTCACTCCCCTGGCCCAGGACTCCCAATGGTCCCCATCGTGCATCATGTCCAAGTTCCTCAGCCTGGCTGCCAGGCTCTCCATGCTGTACAGCAGCCCACTTTCAGCTTCACCTTGCCCCACGGTCCTCATCAAGCTAATCTCAAGTTCCTGGAAAGTGTTATATGCTTTCCTGCCTTAGGACCTTTGCATTTGCTGATGCCTCTGCCTTGAATGTCCATTGTCCCCACCTCTAAATCCTTTTCTCTTCCCACTTATACTGTTCAGATCCTTCAATGTGAGCTCAGTATCTTCTTCAGAAATGTCTAACCCAATACAGTACCCTGGGTTAGGTCCCCTTACATGCTCTTATCATACTCCATATGATAATTGTCATTATTTATTTAATGTCTATCTCATCCTTTGCTGGACGGAATGCCCCATGAGGACAGGGAACTGGTCTGTTCTACTGCATGAGGGAGTCAACTGTGTCCAATTCATTGAGGACCTAATACTCAGGTTCAGCAAAGACGTACTGAGCATTTACTACTTGTTAGGCATGATGCAACTTCATATACAATCTTAATTAATTTCATCTCCATGAACTTTATGCTAGGATTTGGGGTTCCAGGAGCTGAGCTTACTGCATTGAGATTATGAGTATTAGATGAGCTCAATATGTTGAAAACTACAGGCCTGACACATAGCAGGTGCTCAATGAATATTTATTTGATGGAAAAACACATTTGAAAAAAGCAACCCTCTGCTGAAGGAGTTAAATTATTCATTTTACAACTGAGAAAAACAGATTTCCTAAATCAGACAGCTAGGAATTCCTGGGCCTGGGATTTGGACCCAGGCCTGGAGAGATGAGTCCAGATCTCACCCCGTGTTCCCACTTATCTCTACTGGTCCAGTGGGAACTCAAAGTGGTAAAGACCTTGGTCTGCCCTGGAGGGACAGTGAAATTGATAAGAAAAAGATATAGGTACAGGAAACAATCTGAAGACCTAGGTGCCTCTTGGTGCCAAAGCAACGGATACAGACAGGAAATGAAGTTGGAAATCAGAGAAGGAAGAACTCCACATAGTAGTGAGGGATGACTCCAGGGCTGGAGAGGCATGGAAAGGCATCCAGGAGGGGAGAGCCAGCGGAAGCAAAGGCAAAGAGGAACAAGTCAGCATGAGTGGGAATTGTGCAACCAGACCAAGCGTGTTCCCAAGCAGTGGGAGATGAAACATGGGGAGAAGAGGAGAGGGGGTGCCAGCGGCTGAGGGTCCTGCATGGCAGATGCAGAGGTAACTGGACCTGGCAATGGGAAGTCAGTTGAGATTTGTGATCTAGGGAGCAGCCTGATGCGAGTGGAGTTCCAGGAAGATCAGTCTGGGAGTTATGTGCAAAATGAACTGTAGCAAAGAAGAAAGAAGAAAAGGCAGGGGGGAGGAGGAAGGATGGACAGATGGAGGAAGAAGGGAGAGGTAGCCTTTGCTGAGCACCTAGTAGGCCCTTCAAAAGAGCTATCTCTGTTAATCTTGTCAACAACACTAAATGGAGTGTATCATCCATGTTTTACAGATAAACAAGCTGGAATTGAAAGAGGTGAAATAACTTGCCCAGGATTACTTAGCCAGATAGGAACCAGACCTAGTGCTTGGGTATTTTGTCTCCAAGTCCAGCAACCTTTCCACTGCATCGCAAAGTGCATCTGACAGAGAGCCCAGTTAGGAGGTCACAGTGATGCTGAAAACTTGGCCTCTGTGCACCGGTGCTGAATCAAATCCCAGAGACAGAGTTTTGGATGAAGTAGAAAAGAATAGCTTTATTGCTTTGCCAGGCAAAAGGGGATGCAGTGGGCTCGTGCCCTCAAAAACTGTGTGTCCCAACCCAGGGGGATTTGGTGAGGAGTTTTATAACAATGGTTCAAGGCAGGGTTGCGGATAAGGATCAGGGTGTGTGCAGGGCCTGCATTCCTTTAATTTGGCCCCAGGTGGTCTCCTGATGAGCTTTTGTGGTTCCTGAGGTTATAAAACTATGACCTTCTCTCTGGAATGAAGAATGCTTCATCAAGTAGTTCATCTTCCATTTGTTGGGGGTTTTAGTTCTGCAGAAGAGCTCAAAGATATTTTTATGTGTATCCCTTGGGGTAGAACCAGGACCCTGTCCCAAGGCTGCACTATTGTTTCTTGGCTGCTCCCCCCTTGTCTCTGCATCCCCTCCCTTCCCTGATTAGCAACTGTTTGAATCTGCCCTTTGGAACTCAGGGAAGGTCATGGAGGCTGGAGCTTATTCCCTACAAATACGAAATGGGGGACACAGAAAGCCTTCTGTGCCCAGGAGCCCCACAGGGTCCTGATTGGTTTCAATAAGGTGGTGGCTTTGGGGACTTTTCTGAGCGAAAATGATTGCGTTTATCTCTGGGACCCAGCTCTAGAAGCACCATGGCAAGCATGCTCTAACAATTCTAGCAAAGAGGTCAGGAGCAGCACAAGGTCAGTCCTGGGAGAAGTGTCCCATGTGGAGCCACATGAACAGCTGAATCCAAAGCAAAGTCTCAGGATATGTAGAGCCAGGGAGTCAGCCTGGCCTGGGATTCGGGATAACTGGGTTCTGGTCATGAAAGCATCCCTTTGGGACTTTGGATCAGTCACTTAATCTCTTTGAGCCTCAGCTTCCTCATCTGTAAAATAAAATTAAAAATCTCAACTTCCTCATCTTCCATGTTATGAGATCCAAATGAAATTGTCACTGTGGGTGTGTTTGGATTACTGAGAAATGCTGGGCTGATGGGAGAGATGGTTGTTGTTATCAGAGGTCAGGGGGTGATGGGCAGGTTAACTCCAGGGCCTGAAGGGGAGCATTTCCTCACCCAGGATCCAGTGGACACTTTCATTGAGCTGTTGCCCTGAACTGGGTGTTTGTCATCAACCATTTCTCCTTGACCGTCACTTCCAATCAATTCATTGCCTATTTATTAAGCACCACTTTATTTAAACCACTTGTCTGGACAAGTCTTGTTCCAATCCTCTTACAACCCTTCTTTCACTTTTCCTCTTCACTGTGTATCAAAAGAGGAAGTCAAACAAATCCAATGTGCTGTTGGTAAATAGTGAATTACTCATATCCAAATCTTGAGACAGATTAAGAGGCTCCTTTCACATTTTCCCCAGTCCATCTCCCTTCTCCAATGAATTCACCATCTGTGACGTATTTGTGTTATAAATGACAGGCATAGCCTATCTGATTCCACTGTAGAAAGAAGAAAAAGGAAAAAAATACTTACCAATTTTCATTGCTGGTTAACTTTAAAACATGATGCATTTTATATGTGTGGATGAGGGAACCTAGGCATTGGCCAACACAATGCCTCACAAATTTACTTTTCACAGAAAATGCATTAGTACAGGCAGTGCCAGGCTCTCCCATCTTGCATCTGGGATGGCATGGCTATGCACAGCCCACAGCTCAATCTGTCTACTGCCCATCAAATTCCATCCTCCTCTGGGCAACTTACCTTGCCCCTCCTCACATAGTGCCCTCCAAGATGGGGCCAGTCTGCAGTCTGCCTTCTTCAGATCCTGCTGGAAGCAAGGAGAAAAAAGCAGCACCCACTTCTGGCTCAGGAGGGGAGAGTACCCAACCTTTTGCAGTCCTTCATTACCCCCTCCACAGTTCACCACACTTGCTCTCTTACTCCGTTTCCTTTTCAGTCTGGGAAGAGAATGACAAGAATGCTTCCTCCTAGTTCAGCCGGTTCTTCTACTTTCTTCCCCCCTCCCCAGAACACAGGTCTTATTGCCCCTCTTCCAAAGCCCAGCCCCAAGTGCCAGGCCCAGCAGAGTCCTGATTCTTCTGTTTCCAGGGAGGTGGGGCACAGGCATGGCTGGAGCAAAAGGAAGGGGGCAGGTGCTGATAATAAAGGGATGGGGGTGGGCAGGTCGGGGGGCTGTCACATGTATTTGTTCATATACTACTTCACTTTTAGAAGGCTGAGAGTCTTCTACAGTGGCCCTCTCATGTCCTTGTCCCCAGCAGTTATTCCTCCTGACCCCTCTTGCACACATGTCGACTGAAAAAAAACTGCACAACCTAAAAGTTGAGAGTTTTGTTTTCTTCAGGGACCTTACTGAGGACTATAGCCTGTGAAACAGCCTCTCAGATAGCTCTAAGGAACTGCTCCAAAGAGGTAAGGGAGGAGCCAGGATACATAGGAGTTTTTGCTCAAAAAAGAAAACAATAAAAACAAACAAAAAACATGTAGTTGAACATCAAAAGATTACTGCTAATCACAAAAAACAGACATCTCAAGTTAATGATTTTACTGCTTTTCTAAGATGCAAAAGTCTGGGCTCATTGAAATTATTCCTTTGATGTGCATCTTAACTATCCAGGGCCAGTATCCTGTTTTATCTCCAACCTGATTTCCCCTCTGGGCACACACTAGAGTGGCTACAGTGGCTGATGGCTTGATGGTAGGCAACATTCTTTGTTTACTGAAATGGCAGGAAACATGATTTTGTCCAAAACACACATGATTTTTTTTTTTTTTAATGTTTCGGATTTTGTATTTTATTCTAAACAGTATAGGAAGTCATTGAAGAATTTTAATGAGGACATGATTAGCATGATCCAATTTGAACTTTGAGGATATCAATATAAAGAATAGATTAGAAGGGGCAAGACCAAAGCACTAAGGAGCTAACTTAGGAAGTGGTTACAGTTATATGCCATAGGAGAGTCCTGATCCAAATGTTTGCTGATATTAGAAAATGGAGGGGCTTCCCTGGTGGCACAGTGGTTAAGAATCCGCCTGCCAATGCAGGGGACATGGGTTCGAGCCCTGGTCCGGGAAGATCCCACATGGCCCGGGAAGATCCCACATGCCCCGGAGCATCTAAGCCCGTGTGCCACAACTACTGAGCCCACGTGCCTCAACTACTGAAGCCCATGCGCCTAGAGCCCGTGCTCCACAACAAGAGAAGCCACCACAATGTGAAGACCTCGCATGGCAACGAAGAGTAGCCCCGGCTCGCCACAACTAGAGGAAGCCTGCACCCAGCAACGAAGACCCAGCACAGCCAAAAATAAAATAAATAAAATAAATAAATTGAAAAAAAAAAAGAAAATGGAAAAGAAAATTTAGTGATTTCTTTAGGAGACATAAATGTTAACCTTGGCAATGATTAAATATGTGTTGGGTCTGTTAATCCTAAACTCCCAGTCCTTCTCTCCCCCGCCCCCCTCCCCCTTGGCAACTGCAAGTCTGTTCTCTATATCTGTAAGTCTGTTTTTGTTTTTAGATATGTTCGTTTGTGTCATATTTTAGACACAGTTGTTTGGGATTAACAGATGCAAACTATTATATATAGGATGGATAAACAACAAGGTCCTACTGTATAGCACAGGGAACTATATTCAATATCCTGTGATAAACCATAATGGAAAAGAATATGTAAAAGAATATATATATATGTATAACAATCAAGTTGCTGTACAGCAGAAATTAAACACAAAATTATAAATCAACTGTACTTCAATAAAATTTTTAAAAAACATGTGTTGGGGAGCAGAAAGTATGAATAGGGGAATAAGTACAGGATGATGCCAAGAGTCATTTAGTGTATGATGGTGTGATTCACTGAAATGTCATCAAAGGAGGTAGTTCTTGAGACCGAGGTAGGGGTGGGAGATGGAGGATGATGAGATTAACTTTGAAACAATTGCATTTGCGTCACCTATGGGACAGTGAGATGGAGACTTCCTGAAGGCTTGAAACTCAGGATCAAGAGCTATAAGGTTTGAAATTCATCAGCAGATAGATATTAATTAAAAGTGGGGGAGTGGATTAGATCTCTTCAGCAAACACACATGATTTATACCCTGTTTTTCTGCAACCAATTCCAATGTGTGTGTGTTTGGGGGGTATGGGCAAAACGGAGCAGTACCCTGTGGGGACCTCCCAGGTATAAATCCTTTCTGTGCCCACCATTTCATTGTTTGTAAGAAATAAGCTTCATTCAGCCTCTTTGACCTTCCCTGAGTTCCAAAGGGCAGATTCAAATACTTGCTTATAAGGGAAGGGAGGGAATGCAGAAAAAAAAGGAGGCGCAATCAAGAAGCAATAGTGCAGTGATGGGGCGAGGTCCTGGTTCCTCTTCAAGGAATATACACAATACTTTTGAGTTCTTCTGTGGAACTAAGGCTCCCACGCAGGTGGAAGATGGTAACTGCAGGCTGAGCACAAGATTCCTGGAATGCCACCCTGTTACCTCACCACCAACCAATCAGAAGAAAGTCTGCACACAGTGGAAGATAATAAGGACCCTGACCCCCTCCGCTAATGAGTTTCCCTTTAAAAACTTTCATGGTTGAGCAGAATCTTTGGAGTTGGTTTTTGGACACAAGTTGCCAGTCTCTTGCATAAAGCAACCTTTCCATACCTACCAGCACCTGTCTCTCAAAAGTATTAGCTTTTGAGCAGCGAGCAGCCAAACCTGAGTTCAGTAACATGGGGGCAGGAGTCCACACACCACCAAGCAATTCTCGGACACCATCTGAGTTTCCTACAATCAACTCAATTCTGAAACTATCTACCTGGAGATAGCATCAGATTCTACAAGTTAAAGGCTCAGTCCTATAAGACTGCCCCCTTCCCCCAGTTGCCACTTCAGACACCAGTCACAAATCCAGGTCTTTCTGACCCACCAGCTGTAAAATCGGAGCTTCCAATGACCCCTTCCTTGAGTTTCCGTACCAGGGAGGAGCTAAATCGGACTCCTTGTTGGATCTGTTTCTTTGAGTTTAACCTTTGCTTTTTGTTGCTTTTGTTATTATAATCATACATAATGGCCTGCCTTGGAACCCTGACCCTCTGTCTGAATGTTAAACCAAAGTGCCTTTGTTCAGGGAAACATCCTGACCCTGTCTACCTGTGAATTGCTGCAGAAAAGAAGAAATTAACACATCGCCTCCCCGAGGCTGGCCATTCTAGGAGATATTTGCAAGGCTTATGGCCTTTTTACTTTACTTCCTCACCTCCTCCCCCTCTCTGTTCTATAAAAGAAACTGGCATTCAGACCAAAATAAGGTGGTTTTTTGGGGACCCTTGTCCGCCATCTTCTCGGTCTGCCGGCTTTTCGAATAAAGTCGTTACTCCTTGCCTCAACACCTCGTCTCCTGATTTATTGGCCTGTTGTGCGACAAGCAGAGCAAGTTGGACTCGGTAACAGTTCCAGCAACCACTTTCTTGGGTTCTGATTAACTTACTAGAATGGCTCATAGAACTCAAGAGAAACATTTTACTTACTAGATTACTGGTTTATTATAAAAGGATACAACTCAAGATCAGCCAGATGAAAGAGATGCATAGGGCAAGGTGTGAGGAAAGAGCACGGAGCTTCCATGTCCTCTCTGGGCCACCACTCTCCACTAATTTCCATGAGTACACCAATATGGAAGCTCTCCAAACCCCATCCTTTTTGGGGTTTTTATGGAGACTTCATTGCATAGTCCTGGTTGATGAATTCATTGGCCATTGGTATTTAAACTCAGCCTCCAGCCCCTCTTCCCTCTCCAGAGGTTCGGGGGTGGAACTAGAAGTTCCAACCCTCTAATCACAAGATTGGGTCCCCAGGCGACCAGCTTGAGTCTTTATGTGACCTAGGAGCATTCCAAAAGTCACGTAATTGACATAACGAAAGACACCTTCACAATTCTCCTCAGTTAGAAAATCCAAGGGTTTTAGGAAGGAGCTGCAAGCCAAGAACAGAGGTCGGAGTCAACGACCAAATACATATTTCTTTTTATGAATCACAGTGTTACAAACCTCTAACTGTTCCTCTCCACTTCTCTTGATACAATCCAAAGGGCCCAAACAGTGGGTGCTAATCTGCAAGCACAGTTCCTCCTTCTTCTGAGAACCATTCTTAATCAATTATTCCTGAGACTAGCTGAACTTCAGCTGACCCCTCCTGCTGAAGCCCTATAAAACATTCTATTTCCCTCCCCAAGTTAGAACGGCATAAATGGTCTTCTTCCACAATGCACTCCTTGTGATAAATTGACACAGTCCAGGAAAGGGTTTTCTATTTATCCCAAGAAAAACTTCCTGGAGGGATGGGGAACTTGAGGAGAGAGGAAGGGAAGATCATTCTGAAGCTTGTGGAAGGATTAGAAAGTGTGTGTCAGGGAGGGTGATTCTAGAATAGTGTGGGGGGGGGGGCGTCTAGCAGGCACCACCCCCAGGGGCTGGCCCAGGAGCCCTTTTTCAGCTTCCCTCATCATCATATCCCCTCCCTCACCAGCCCCCTGAGTGGTTGGCTCCTCACCTCACCCCAGAACATTGGGCCCCACTTCTCAATGCAACTTTCCTGGCTCAGTACTCCATTTCCCTGTAGATCCACACAACTGCTTAGTTTTCTCTTCTATGTTTTGCCTTGGAAAGGTGATTAGCTGCTATAACTGAGGCTGACTAAGGAATTAGCACTTCACAGAGGGAGATGTGCCTCTAGAAATGCAAGCTCATGGTCTCTAACCTGAGGGCAGGTCCTGAACCAGGCATTGTGCTTTGGGACCCCCCAGTGTGGATGCAAGTCCTGTTCGCTCTCCACATGGTTCCTGGCCCCAGACCCATCTCTGTCAGAGCAGGTACAAAATCCCCGGGTGTGAGTAGGACCTTATCAAGGGCATCAGTGGAAACTTGATAGCCAGGCCAGAGTCCAAACTGCACCCCATGCTACAGCCACACACGTCTGCAAGAACAAGGGGTCCCTCACTAACTGTTGCTTCCTGCTCCTGCGTTCCCTGAATGGAATCCAAGCTTATTCACAGAGAGGAAGAGGCTGCCAAGGCCAGGGTCCTATCAAAGGGCCTTTTGTCTCCTGAGCTAAACATTGGCTCATTGTGACCTTTCTCCCTGGACCCTTCCAGAGGTGGGAGGACTCCCAGAGCCTCTGGTTTCAGTTCATGGCTCTGAATGCAATGGAGCAGGAGGAAGAGAGTGGCCCAGCTCCAAGCAAGAGAACAACCCGGGTCAGGCTGACGTGATGCACTTGCTCAGGGCTTCTGTCCAGGCATGACCAGGGTTCCGCTGGCTGAGTGGACGCACAGTTGCCTTTCTTCAGGATGAGGTGTTCTTACACCTTTTCCTTCCTCCCTGCTAAACTCAAACCTGTTAAAGACTCCTTTTCCCCTTGCTTTTCAGCTCTGCATCCTTCAAAAATGGAGCTCAATGTCCCTTGCTTTCAGTCAGCTTCCTCTGATCAGCTCCACCATATTCCTCAGTGGTGACGTGCCTCATCTGTACTGTGCTCCTCTGCCCTCCTCTTTCTGTGGCACTGTTCATCTGTGTGCTCTGTCTCTGTTACCTGAAAACTGGATTCACCTCTTTGGGGGTGTTGAGCCAATAGACAGACCCAAGCCAAAGATTAGGGGAAGGAAAGATTTATTACTTGCAGCAAGTAAGGAGAACACCGGGGATATTTCCCAAAGCAGTGTCTCCCCAAACAGCAAAAGTGGGGAAGTTTTCAGCTAAGGGTATATGCATATTCATGAGGGAGCTTGAGCAGAGAAGAATTCAGCGAAGAATTGGGGCCAAGGTTGACAGGGTCCAAGCTTTAGCTGATTGAAGTCAGGAGGGTCAACATTATCATTCCATCCTCCACCTGGGTGAGGGCCTTAGTTCCTGCAGAGCTCAAAGATATATTATGTATATCCCTTGAGGAACCAGGACCCTGACCCAAGGCTACACTACTGTTTCTTGACTGCTCCTCCCTTGTTTTTGCATTCCCTCCCTTAAGATCATTAATTACTGAGACCTGTTCAAGGGCAAACATTGTGTCAGGCTTAGGTCACAAAATGGCTTCAGCCAAAATGTGACGAAAGGCGCTCCTGGTTCTCTTTCTCCAGGGAACCCCCTAACCTATCCCACATTGGAAGGTTTTCTTAGGGCAGAATCCATGGTTTCCTTCTTTCCAGCTTGAAGCCTGAATACAACACATCATGTTCTTTAAATGTTTGTTAAATACCAATTCTAGCCACAACTCTTCCAAGGGCAGTGTTAGAAAGGTCTGTGTGCAGACTGTCTCTCTCTCTGTCTGTCTCTCTTTCTCTCAGGATTGGACTTAAGCTGTATGTTATTTCACGTAGATCAACCATCCATCCTTCAACAAGTTACTGCCCCTGAAACTGTGTAACTCTGATTGGGACTTGAACCCACATGCTGGGACTTGAACCCAGATTGGGACTTGAACCCATGATCTTTTAATTGAGATCACACACCTGGTCTCAGAACTTAATGAAGCTCAGGTGCTTGAATTCAGAAAGAGAGACAAAGTGATAGGTAAGAAGTGGATTTATTTAGAGAGAAACACACTCCACAGACGGAGTATTCCAGCTATTTTGGGGAGGGGGTGGGGATTTCCAGGAATTGGGCCACTGTCCTCTTTGACCATTATGGTTAGCCTCAGAACTGTATGGCACTTGTGGGTGTGTCATTTAGCATGCTGATGTGTTACAATGAGCGTATACTGAGGCTCAAGGTCTAGTGGGAGTTTACTCATCTGCCATCTTGGACCTATTTCGTTCTAACCAGTTTATGTCATGCCCTCAGGCTATGTCATTCTTTTAAAGGTTGTGCCCTGCCCCCTTCCCTCCTGTTTCACCTTGACTATAGTAAATGGTACAAAATGAGTTTAGTTAGATTCATCCAAGCCTTGAAGTCCTATTTCAGAAAGGGGTGAGGGTTATTTAGTTAATCATCTCCTCTCTACCCTGACACTCCCAACTCCCATAATTGAGAAATGAAAACTTCAGAGGGAGGAATTTACTCTCAGTCTATGTTCTGCTGTAGTAGACCCCAGACGAGCTTAACCCTGATGACACCAAGGAAGGATCTCAGCCCAGTCCAAATGGAGGCCCCTACACCAGCATTCTAATCAGCAATAGCCCCACATTCTTTATTGGACACAAAATTCTTACATATCCTCAGAATTTCACAGGCCACCCCTTCTACTTCCTGTGCTAATTGAAAGATGCCTCCCCAGCGCCCTCTCCCAGCCCCCTTATGTCAAGGGGCTGCGATGACACTGGGAGGCAGTGTCAGCATTCTGCTTACCCCAGACCATTTCTAGAACATGCCTTTTCTGCCCTCCTCCGCATAATACCAATCCTCAGTGCTTCCAGAGTAAGTCTTAAAGTCCCTTTTAAGCAGCCTTCAGGTTCTGATAGCTTCTTCAGGTACCGTCAGGATGCTGGAGTGGTTCTCACAGTTTCTGGGGATGAGTAAGAGTGGCTGCAAGAGCTGTCAATTTAGCTTAATTGGGTGGAAAATTGGGGTAATTGTTTTTTCAGAACAATTGTTTTCTGCTGGGGATTTTTTTTTTGAATTTTTGAATTTTATTTTATTTTTTATACAGCAGGTTCTTATTAGTTATCCATTTAATACATATTAGTGTATATATGTCAATCCCAATCTCCCAATTCATCCCACACCACCCCCTCCCACCACTTTCCCCCCTTGATGTCCATACTTTTGTTCTCTACATCTGTGTCTCTATTTCTGCCCTGCAAACCAGTTCACCTGTACCATTTTCTTAGGTTCCACATATATGCGTTAATATACGATATTTGTTTTTATCTTTCTGACTTACTTCACTCTGTATGATAGTCTCTAGGTCCATCCACATCTCTACAAGTGACCCAATTTCATTCCTTTTTATGGCTGAGTAATATTCCATTGTGTATATGTACCACATCTTCTTTATGGGGATGTTTTTATATAGTAGCTGTACAATGGTGAGTGAAGGGTCTCAGTCAAAGGACCAGGGATGGAGATAAGCCTGCACCCCCTCCAACCTGACTGACCCAATGCCACCTTCCTTTCTCTACATATTTATGCTTTCCTGGGTGGTTTCTGACCTGGTTTGGACCTGTGGTATCACCACACATTCTTTTCTGTCATTGTTCCCAATGAACTTTGTTTCTCATCCCTACCACTATGGCTATTTTATACCTTCTCTCTTATCAAGCTCCTTACCCTTCCCCTACTTCCTTTGCTTTCAGCAGTTGACATTGCTTCCAAATTAAAAGGGAAAATGCAATTTATTAAGAGAGGACTCCCTCCATTTTCCACCCTCTACCCACAAAGATTTTTGTTTTTTGGGTTTTTTTTACATCTCTCCATCCTTTCCTTCTTCTCTCTTACCTGAAGAAGGTACTGACCCTCTTTCCCAAGAATTCATTCACTAGATTCTGTCCCCTCTTTCCTTTAAGAACCTTGCTCTATAATGATGACCTTTCCTTTATATTTAATTTTTTCCTCTGCTGACTCTTTCCTCCTAGTACATGATCATGCTCAAATCTATTTCATCTTAAAGCAAACAATTAAAAAACCCTCCTTGGCCCTTGATGACTCTCTGTCAATTGCCCTAGCTTTCATTTTCCTTTTATAGCTAAGCTTAAATCTATACTGTTTTAATTTCCATTCACCTGACAACCCTCTAAATTTGGGCTTCCACACTCAACTCTCCACTGAAAATGCCTTTGCTGAGACTGTTGGTGACTCAATTTCCAAATCCAGTGGAGGTGTTTTTGTCACTGTCATATTTGATGCATCTGGGGTATTTGATACTGTTGACCGTGTCTCCTTCTAGAAGCTCTTTTTTCTTTTAGCTTTCAAAATCTCTCTCTCCCTTTCAGCCTCTCTCTCTCTGTTTCTCTACTGTGTTTCAGAGAAATCCACTCATATATTCATTAAGCAAATATTTGTTGAGTGCTTACTATGTGCTAAGAATTCTTCTACAAGATAGGCAAAGTCCTTGCTTTCACAGAGTTTATACTTTCGTTGAAGGAAAGAGAAAGTAAATAAAATAAGTAAACAAATAAACAAGAAAATGTTAGATAACATTGAGTACTATGCAGAGAATTAAAGTGTGACACTATTAAAGAAAAGATTGAGTGTCATCTTTAGACTGAGCATTCAGCAAAGCCCTCACTGAAGATCTGAAATTTGATCCAAGACTTGAAGGCTGAGAAGGAACCAGCTATGTAACAATGAGGGGAAGAGAATTCTAGCAGAAGAAACAGCCAAGGCAGAATCCCAGAGTTGGGACAAAATTGATGTGTTTAAAGGATTTCCCCGTTGAACGTGTAGATATATATGAGCAAGGTAGCGCCCTGGGGCCCAAGAGAATGAGCTGGCAAAGGCAACTGAGAAGGAGCAGACAGAACCCAGAAGACCAGAAATGAAAGTGTTTCAAAAAGAAGGAAGTTGTCAACTGTGTCAAATATTGCCAAGAGATAAAATACAATGAGAGTGAAGAGGACCATTGGATTTGCCAAATGGGTATAATGGTGACCTTGGCAAGTGCAGTCTCAGGGACATGGAGGAGACAGATGCTTGCTTGCAGGGGGTGGAGGAGTGGGTGTGAGGTGAGAAAGGAGAGACTGTGACTGTTTCAAGGAGAATTTCCAGAAGAAGAACAGAGAGATGCCAGAGCCCTAGAAACGCGCTGTACTATATGGGAGCCACTACTCACATGTGGCTCTTTAAACATTTTCATTAAAATGAGATAAAATAAAAGATTCACTTCCTCAGTCACACGAACCACATTTGAAGTGCTTGATAGCTTGGTGCGGCTAGTGGTTACTCTATTGACCAGAGCAGATATGTTTTTATCATTGCAGGAAGTTCTATTGGACAAGCTTGCAGTAGAGGATGTGGGATTAAGGAAGGTTTTTTAATTTTGTTGTTGTTATTGGTTGGTTGGGTTGTAGTTAATTTTTAAAAAAATATCAATTTAATTTATTTATTTGGTTGTGTCGGGTCTTAGTTGTGGCATGCGGACTCTTAGTTGCAGCATGCTTGTGGGATCTAGTTCCCTGACCAGGGATCGAACCCTGGTCCCCTGCATTGGGAGCATGGAGTCTTAACCACTGTGCCACCAGGGAAGTCCCTGTAGTTAATTTTTTAATGTGGTGGATACTAGACACAGCAGTGATCACATAGAGATTGGAGGTACATCTTTCTTCCTGCACTTCTCTTTCTTTATCTCCCTTCAGCTGTTAGTGTGCCCTAGAGATCCATCCATGACCCCTGCTCTTCCTATTCTACCCGTTCTCCCTTGACAACCTCATCCATGCTCATGATCACCTATCAATTGGCCCCATTATTTTGTCTCCTTCCTGGGCAGCAGATCCACAGTCCACCTACCTAGAGATCATGTCAACTTAGAATTCCCACAGCAATTTCAAACTCAGTATGTCCAAAACTGAACCTCCAGCTCCTCCTGGTTCTATTCCTATACCACCTCCTTGAAACCCAACCACTTACCCAGGCCAGCAATGTGGGAGTCATTTTGAATTCTTCTTTCTTATTCTTTTTATCTGGTCAGTCACTAAATGGCTAGTTAGATTTGGGAACGTACGTGGAATTGATTCTCTCCTCTACATTTTCACTGACTTATTTAAACTCTCACTTGAACTGTTGGGGACATTGTGGATTGGCCAACAGAATACTCATACCCACCCGCTTCTCCCAGGCTAGCCTCTAATAGAGAGGTTGAGGGAAGGGACACATTCAGCTAGGGGAAGCTTGTCTCATGGACCTAAAATGAAGCCTGTTGAAGAGTTTCTGGGAAAGATTTTGCTTTCCTGATTAAAAAGGACAGGTATAGCTGCTGCCACTCTTTCTTTCCCTTCTTCCTCCTTTGACTGCTGACACCATGACTGCCACCACCTTGCAATCACTGAAGGAAAGGCAAAGAGAATCTTAGTGCCTTCAGCCCTGACAAGTGCCAACAGCCACCTACCCCCAGATTTCTCAGTGTGGAAAAAAATAAACCTTTATTTAAGCCAGAGGGGATTCTGTTACTTGCAGACAAAAGCATCCTTGACTGATAGTCTCCTACCTGGTTTCCTTGTTTGAATCTCACTGCAGTTTTCCATTCTTCACAACCTTGGCCAGAGTAACCTTTATAAAATGCAAATTTGATCACACTACTTCCCTAATTAAATCCTCCACTGACTCTCCACTAAACAGGATAAAGTTCAGACTCCTTTGCATGGCATGCAGACCCTCCACAATCTCCTGCAGTCTGTCCTTCCAGCCTCATCCCTTGGCACTGTCCACCACAGACAGTTCTCCAAGTAAACCATGTTCTTTCATGTTTTCTGGGCACATGCTATTTCTTCTGCCTGAAATACTTTCTTTTCTTCAAGCTTTTCACCTCTCTCTCTTAGAGCGATCTTCTATGGTTCCGTATCCTTACTATCTTTATCACGATCACATTTTATTGTCTTTTCTTCTCACTGGACTATGAGTACCTCTATGGATTTGTCTTATTCATCTTTGTCTTCCCAATATTGGGTAGGCGACTGGGACTAGGCAATTGTTTGTAAAATGAATAAATAAATAAATGAATGAATGAATGAGTGCCCTGAACCAGGGGCCTTGATTCTCTCCTTAGTTCTATTTCTCATAACCCCTTGAGTTCTCTGAAAATCATTTTCTTCATATGTAAAACAAGGGTATTAATTTTACCTTTGTCTATGTCTATTTGGAGTTCAAATGAAATTATATTTGTGGCAGCTTTGTAATGTCAGAAACAGCACTGGCCTTGGTGACAAGCAGACGCAGGTTAAAAACCACCTTTCTACTAATCACTAATTTACGAACTTGAGCAAGTTAGGCAAACTCTCTGAGCCTCAGTTTCTTAATTGTTAGGAAGTTGTGTATAAACCTGTGTGGTTGTTATGAGGATTAAATGAGATACAGGATGTGAGAATTTCTGGCTCATAATGGGGGCTCAGTAAATATTAGTTGAAGTGGAGGTGAGGAGGAGAGGTCTTCAACCTCAGTGGGATTCTGCCTGGGATGCCCATTTCCTGAAACCGAACAGGACCCTGTGGGGCTCCTGGGCCAAAAAGCCATTCTGTGTCCCCTTCCCAGAGTTCCAAAGAACAGTTTAAACAGTTGCTAATCGAAGAAGGGAGGGGATGCAGAGACAAGGGAGGAGCAGTCAAGAAACAAGAGTGCAGCCTTGGGGCAGGGTCCTGGTTCCGCCTCAAGCGATATACATAATGTCTTTGAGCTCTTCTGCAGAACTAAAACCCGCCACAAATCGAAGACGTTAACTACTTGATGAAGCACTCTTCATTCCAGAGATGTCACAGTTTGCCCCTCACCACCTGACGCCAGATGATCTCTGGATTGAAGAAATGCAGGCCCTGCACGCACCCTGATCCTTATCAGCAACCCCGCCCCTGGACTGTAAGACTCCACACAACCCCCGCCCCCCCCAGGTGGGGACACACAGTTTTGAGGGCTAATGCCCGCCGTGGCCCCCTTTGCCCAGCAAAGCAATAAAGCTATTCTTTTCTACTTCACCCAAAACTCTGTCTCCGAGAGTTAACTCAGTGTCAGGGTACAGAGGCCTGATTCAGCTTTATTCCTAGAAGAGAGGTGTGGTCCGCGTGCTGCTGGGCAGCCAAAACCACAGAACCCTGTCTGCCTCCTTTAACTGTGCAAACAGCAGCTGCCAGGCCAGCTACTCCATGCAGGGCTTCTCTGGGTCTCTCCCCAGGCTGGAGGAATAAGAAGAGCTATTAACATCCTCAGAGCACCGAAAAGGTCTCCTGGTGCTTTCATAAATATGTATCTCATGTAAGTTTCAAAACAACTCTGTGAATCACCTCTTCAAGGGTGCGCAGCAGGTGACTTGGGGTAAATCTTTTACCCTTTTAATGCCTCAGTTTCCTCTTCTACAAAATGGCAATAATACTAGGATTGTTGGGAGGATTAAAAAGAATAATGTGGGTAAAGTACCTACCTCTGTGTCTCGTATCTTGTACAGATTAACTGCAGTAAATATTACCTATCATTACAATTCTCAAGACGAACCCCAGGATCTGATTTCCTGAGTTTGCCCTCTTAACTTGTTCTCTGCTATCTCTCAAGGCACATGAGCATGGTCCTGGGGAGTTGGGATGAGGTTCCCCTTCTCTGTTTAGAAAGTTCCACAGTACAGTCCAAGCCCCGGGTAGAGACAATGTCCACACATTTGCTTATCAAGCCTGACTATCAAGAGGACCACTAGGCCCACCGGGTTATCTAATACCTGGCAGGTCTCAATATGAATGGGGCATATTTGGAAAAATTAAAAAGGTGTACCTGAGACTTGATGAATCAGAACTGACTCACTTTTTGTATGAACTATAGAAATGATGGGCCTTTGTGGCACCCTGCACCCTATTCCATCATTCATTCCTTCATTCATTCAACAAATACTCATTGAGTGTTTACTGCATGCTGGGAACTATGCAATGTTCAGTGCATACAATGATGAGCAAAAAGAGACATCGTCTTTGATTTTGTGGGCCTTAGGCTAATGGAGGAGCAGACATTAATTAAATAGTTATAAGCAAATGCACTTTGGGGAAGAGAGTGGCTAATTCCATGAACTGAAGGAGTGACTTGCAGCTCAAAGAGAGTGCAGGGGAGGCTGGAGGGATGGACTGGGGCTGCCTATGATGGAACTTGGAGATCTTACAGTCCATGTTTAAGATTTTGATCTACATCCTAAGAGCAGTGGGGAAGCCAGGTCATGTGTGCTTCAGTGTTCTATTTTGAAAAAAAAAAATTCTTTCTTGAAACTTTTTATTTTAAAAGAATTTTGGATTTTAAAAAAGTTGCCACAAAGAGTTCCCACATATTATTCCCCCATCTTCCCCAGATGTTACCATCTTACATAGTACTTATTAAAACCAAATTGAGATGTTTTGCAAGATCCTAGTATTATTGCCATTGCGACGTTGACTTTGATCACTCAGTTACTATTTTTCTCTTTTCAGTGAGTAAGTATTTTGCAGGATGATGCTTCGAGACTATGCAAATATCCTATTTCTCTTCATACTTTCTTCCACTAATTTTAGCATCCATTAATGATTCTTGCCTGCAATAATTATTACTGTGGTGTTTGCCAAATTGTCATTTTTCTATTTCCATCATTCTTTCTACATTTATTGCTGGAATTCCACTGTAATGAAGAACTTTTTTTTAAACTCCACTTAATTATTTATTTATATCAGTATGGAATCATGTACACTTATTTTACTCTCTGGATTATAGTCCATGGCTATCATTAATTTTGTTGCTCAACTTACTCCATATTTAGCTATTGAGAGACTATTTACGTTGGTTCTTTTGTCCTTTTGACATTTATTCAAAATAAATAAGAAAGTGAGGAAGACTAGAACAAACCCTGTGATTTTGGATTGGAATTGGAGGTATTGATCTCAGGTGGCCTTGGCCTGCAGCGGCTTGAGGCAGGATTTTGGTTCCATGGCCAGAGATTGAAGTCAGGCTGCAGCAGTGAGAGCGCTGAATCCTAGCCACTAGACCACCAGGGACCAGCGGCCAGTGACAAGGCCATGGCCCATCAGCTTTGTAGAAATAAATTTCCACAAAGAGATAGAAAGTAGTGAAAAAAGTAAAGTGTTTATTAGGAGGAAAAAGAGTACATGTGGATAGACACACGGGCAGACTCAGAGAAAGAGTCACACCCTCGTGGTAGTTTGAATCACTTATATGGGGCATTTCTTCTGGGTTTCCTTTGGCCAATCATCTTGCTCTGCCTGGTTCTGAGTTCGTATTTGGTTTATCTTAGGGTCCTCCCGTGTATGCGCGTGCATCTCTTAGCCAAGATGGATTCTAGCAAAAAGGCCTATGGGTAGGTTGACATCACCTACTATGGGGTGGCGGCCCCTACATTTTTAACCCCTGAGAAGCCTTTCTGTGCATGTGTAGTCAGGAAGGTCTCCTTGACCTTGAGAATGAGAAATATGTGGTCTCTTATCTCTTATCTGGGCAGGGGCTCAGCTTCTCCTCCCCCTGCTATTATCTTCATCTTGGAGTATCTGTCCACAAGGGACAAAGTCCAGCTGCTCAGCCTGGGGCCCATCTATCTCCTGCCCCAGTGTCAGTATGAACTCATGATTTTTAACATATTACAGATAGATGAATGTAGACGAGATATAGATATGTGTAGGTATGTGTACATATTCATACATATATTTCCTAGCTCTTTCTGCTGAGAGGGTCTAGAAGCAATGGGCACATCTAGCACCCAGATCTTAGTTTCCAAATATCATTTCCCAAAAAGAGGATCCATCAGTCCTTGGTGAGGAATTCCTGGGTAAAGACAGGGAAAGAACAAATGGGCCTAAAACATTTCGTGGTGGCAAAAAGTAAGGAAGTAGTCAAAAAATTATAGGGGCATGTCAAAAGGACAAAAGAGTCAAAGTAAAGGATAAAATTCCAAACAGTAAATGTAGAAGGAATGGTAGAAATAGAAAAATGACAATTGGGCAAACAGCACAGTAGTAATTGTAATAATTGTTGCAGGCAAGTATCATTAATGGATGCCAAAATGAGTGGAAGAAAGTATGATGAGAAATGAGATACTTGCATAGTCTCAGAGTATTTTGTTTCCCTTCTTATTTCCCTTTTCAGACAATGAGAAATCTGGGTTCTTTTATACATAATATAGGTACTTATTGTTCAATCCAGTAATACACATAAATTCAGAATGCTAACCCGTAAACGTGAAAAACACATTCATCAAATAGAATCTGTTGTTAGCCTTTGATAGCATATGGTAAAAATACATATTTTTCAACCTTACTTAGATTAGGTCTTCCCTTCCCCACTCCCCTCAGTGTGGTCATGTTACTCATTTTTAATACAATTAGGTTTACTTTTTTTTTTTTTAATTATTATTTATTTATTTATTTATTGGCTCTGTTGGATCTTCGTTTCTGTGCGAGGGCTTCCTCTAGTTGCGGCAAGCGGGGCCACTCTTCATCGCGATGCGCGGGCCTCTCACTATCGTGGCATCTCTTGTTGCGGAGCACAGACTCCAGACGTGCAGGCTCAGTAGTTGTGGCTCACAGGCCTAGTTGCTCCGCAGCATGTGGGATCTTCCCAGACCAGGGCTCGAACCCGTGTCCCCTGCATTAGCAGGCAGATTCTCAACCACTGCACCACCAGGGAAGCCCTAGGTTTACTTTCGACTGTTTGTATTCCATTTTGGATCCCTCCACCCTCCTCCTTCAAACACACAAACATTCTGGTTGTTATTTATTTATTTATATAGTCATTATCTGGATATGTGACACATTACCATGGTTCGAAAATCTGAGCTATACAGAAAGGCATACTCAGCCAAGTTCTCTCCACCACCCCCTGCTCCTGACCGTGTTCCCATTCCTCTGTTCTTTCCACAGCCTTCCCACCCACCTTCTGTAGGTATCAATCGCACTAGTTTTTGGTTTACCCTTCCTGTGTTTCTTTTTGCACAGATGTGCAGATACATGTGCATTTTCTTAGGGTTTCTTTTCTCTTCCATGGAAGAAAATGTGCTATGGATGGAAAGACCATTCTGGTTGCTGGGTGGGACTGGAGGGAGGCTTGAGCGGATGTGAAGAGAACACTTGGGAAGCTGCTGCTGTGGACCAGGAGGGAGATGGGGAAACTGGTGCAGCTCCAGTGGCAGCAGAAAAGAAGAAAAGAGGACAGGTTTGAATGATGTTTGGAGGTGACATTGTCATAATTTGGTAACTGATTTCTGACGGTGATGTCATGTGTGATGTTTTGGTTTCTGGTTTGACTGATTGGATGGATACTAGAGCTGCTACCTGAGATAGAGAACACTGTAAAAGGGTCAGATGTGGTGAGGGGTCCCTCACATGGGTCTGTGTTTGGACATGTCGAGTTTGAAGTGGCGATGGAGTAGGCACCTGAGGCATAAAGCACAGAGGGGAGGTCTAGAGAGTTATTCCTCAAGCTGTGAATTCTGCCCTAATCTTCTGGTCAAGAAATGAGTGCAACAGCATGGAGAGGAGGATCCGGTACCCAATTCCAGTGTAACACCAGCAGGGTGTCTTACAGTTCAACCCAATCCTGACACTATCCACCCTGATACAGCATCAGATTCCACAGGTTGAGGGCTCAGTCCCACAAGATCGCCCTTTACTTCTGATGCCAATCGCAAGCTCAGGTTGTCACCTGTGCTTCTGACTCCCTGGTAATAAGTCAGAGGTTCCCATGACCTCCGCCTTAGGTTCAATTCGTTGGCTAGAGTGGCTCACTGAACTCAGGAAACCGGTTTACTCACTAGATTACCGGTTTATTACAAAGGATATTAAGGGATATGAATCAACAGCCAGATGAAGAGATGTATAGGGCAAGGTTCTGAACAAAGGAGCTTCTGTCCTTGTGGAGTTTGGAGCCTGGCACAGTGGCACATGGAAGCATTCTGGTTCACCAACCCAGAAGTTCTCCGAGCCCCATCCTTTTGAGTTTCTATGAAGGCTTCATTGTACAGGCACGATTGATTAAATCATTGGCCATTGGCAATTTAACTCAGTCTCCTGCCCCTCTCCTCTCCCCAGAGGTAGGGGTATAGGGTGGAGGGGGAGGGAAGGGAGTGGGACTGAACTTCTAATCACCCAGTTGGTTTCCCTGGTGATCAAGCCCCCATTCATAGGTTCTGTAGGGGCTTTCCCAAAGTCGCCTCATTAACACAACGAAAAATACCTTTATTGCTTTCATCACAGGCAATTTCAAAGGTTTTAGGAGCTCTGTGCCAGAAATGGGGATTAAGACCAAATATACATTTTCAATTATAAATCACAGGGAGATACTCCAGTCCAATGCAGAAAAACAAAAACATAAACAAAACCTTGGTAGTCACTCCATCTTCTTGGAGAAGGCTGGCTGCTCAGGGCGTGGTGCCCACCAGAGAATGTGCCTTACCAGTGGGTGATGTCAGAGGCACAGGGCAATCCCTGCCTCTCCAGGTGGAGGTGGGATGGCAGAAGATTGGGTCTAGAATTGTGCCTGATTTCAAGTCTCAGTGAAAAATTTTCCTGCCGTATCAGTAAACAAAGGATGCTGTAGCCATCAAGCCATCACATTACAGCCACCCCTGAAGGTGAGCCCTGAGGAGACTCAAGATGGAAACAGGATGCCCACCACCAAGCAGTCAGTCACTGCAGCCGCCCCCCAGTGATGCACCCTGAGGCGACTCAGGTTGAGAAAGCACAGGATACTGGCCCCAGAGAGCTGAGGTGTATATCAAAGGAATGATATCAATGAGTCCAGACTCTTACATCTTCCCATACATAGAAAAGTGCTAAATACCTTAACTTGAGATGTCTGGTTTTCTTTAATTAACAGTAATCTTTTGGTGTTCCAACTACCCGGTCTTTGTAGCAAAAGCTCCTGTATATCCTGGCCCCTCCCTTACCTCTTTGGAGTAGTCCCTCAGAGCTACCTGAGAGGCTGCCTCCTGGGCTTAAGTCCTCAGTTTTGTCCACCAAATAAAGCATACTTCTCAATTTTTTTAAGTCAACAAAATCACCCTAAAATGCTAATGATACCATATTTGAACTAACCAGCTAAACGACATTCCCACAGCCCACAACACCTACCTGGGGCCTTGGTTAACACAGAAGAGCCCCTGCCTGAAAAACTAGGGTGGGGTGTCACTGGAAGAGAGGACCAAACTTCTCTGCTTATCCACAGAGCAGGGAGCTATCCAAAGGAGGCCCTGCTGAAGCCCTTGGGAAGAATGTAGTGGGGTCGGTGTGAGTTGGAAGCGTAGATGTCACAAGCCATCTTGTGTTGTAGACTCTCCCTGCCCCAGCCCACCCCCCAGCTTTCAAGGGTGAAGATAAGGAGGTAGAGAACACTGCAGTCTCCAGAGCTCATTTCAACGAGACACCCCTATTCATGGATAAGAAATATTTTGAAAAGTCTCTTGCAGCAGATGCTCAGAGCATGAGGGGCCCTGAGTGTGGATGGAGGTGAGAGCTTCCTGGGAGCGCTGTTAACACACCAGAAGGGACAGAGAGGGAAAAAAGGGTGACACAGAGGTGGAGGTAGGCTCTGTGCCTCATGTTCGGTCCCTTGGCATCTCCCACTCAATCTTCAGTTAGAAACTCAGAAAACAACAAAATGCTTCAACTTGATTTCCCTTGGGAATCAGTTAAAGGCCTGGGCTCTAGGGACAGTGAAGATGCTGTGGGGTGGGTGGTGTGTGGGGTGGAAGGGTGGGCAGGTCGGGGGAGGTCCAGAAGCAGCACCATGGATGTAGAGGGAACACAGGAGGATTGATGGTGAGGGCTTTTGACTGTTTCAGGTTGAGGAATTTAGGTGGAGGCTAGGATTAATCCATTCCTCAAGGGGACCTATTTGGTATCTGAATTAAATATGTATATGATGATAACAACATTAATAGAGTCCATTTATTGAGCAATGTGCTAAGTGCTTTTTATATGTATTATCTCATTTGATTCTATGCTCATAACAACTGTAACAGGTATTTCTATTGCTTCCATGGGGTTCATTCTTGTTATAAGTTCTCTTTTTTTAAACTATATTTTTAAACTAAGTGACTGTAGGACAGCATACTGTTCCCTGACAAAGGAAGTTAAAGGAATCAAAAAGAAATAAACTGAAAAGGAAGCTGAGGTGCAGAGAGCCTGACTCCTAAGCCTGTGCTCTTGGCCACTATATGTTCTCAATCCTCTCTTCCCTCTCCTCTCTTCCATCCACCCATCCATCCCTCCATCCACCCATCTATCTTTCTGACTATTTATATCCACTTATAGACATAATTCCTCTTTAGCTGGGAGGTTGGATTAGATAGCCTAAAAGTTTCCTTCCAGCTCTTAGGTTCTATGAGGTGTATTTTAGCTTAGACTACATTGTGATTATTTTTGGCAGGGTGTTAGTCTTCCTAATTAAATTGCTTGGATGTATTGAAACATACACTTCAAGGCTGGCATGGACCAGTCCAGTCCAACCCCCCATTTTATGAATGAGATGAAGTGACTCACTAAAGCTCACCTGGTCCAGAGCTTTTTAAAAAGAATCCGTTTCAGATTATTTTGAACTCTGGATACATGGCAAGTGGTGAATAAAGACAATGCTCCAGGTAGGCAATGAGCAAGAGGGAATGATGGCTGGGATTTAGAACATCACCTATTTTTACCTCACTTGTATGCTAAGTCAGTGATGGTCATGATGGTGGTGGTGGGGATGGTGATATTGGCAATGACTCCTGCAACTCATAGGGCCCTCATATCAGAAGGATTTGGAGAGTTCACCCAATATATCTTCTTGCCTCCTGCTAACGAATGCCTGGTTCATTCCTGGAAGATGCCTACCTTATTTTAGAAAATGCCCCAGGAATCTTGAAACCTCTGTCTCTTCCTGATTTTTAGCCAGAGTTCCCTCCTGTTATGTTTATTCTTTTTCTCCATTTGAAAAATAAATAACTATAGAGCAGCATATAGTTCCCTGAACCACAGCAAAAAGAAGTTAAAGGAAGCAAACAGAAGTAAACTATCTGGTCATGGACAACAAGAGATTGATGATAAATGGCAATCTGGGTTTGGGGATAGAGAAGGTGGAAATAGCTGGTTCAGCCTTCACGGAGACAGAAACACCATATTCACTCTGATCCCTTTGTTTTCAAATTCCGGGACTCATGGCTTGGGTGAAGTTGAGTCACTTGGAGAGCATGCCAAAGCCTACTTGTTACTTTGAACTTTTATCTGCAGCAAGCTCTCTCCGATTTCTTCAGAGCTGAACTGGGTGAGCTCTTGGCTGCCAACCCTGTCTACATTTGCTCCCTTTGAGAAGGAAGGAATAAGACCCAGAAGGAATAATTCTGTCATTTATCGGCTATCTATGCTATGTCAAGCACTAAGCTTTGGATTTTGTTTGTATCACTTGTTCATCTTAATAATCTTGAAAGCCTGGTATTATTATACCCACTTTACAGATGAGAACTCTGAGGTTCAAAAATTAAGGTGTCATCCCCATGGTTCCCTGATTGGTAAGTGATGGAGGTAACCTGAGCCCAGATCTATAGTCTCCATAGTCACCCACATGAAGAAAAGAGCATGGGAGCACTGTATCTGCCTTCTTTCTTAGATTCTGATTGTGGTGGACGTGCTTTCTCCTGCCCGTCCCCCTGGCTCTCCTCCTTCTCTAGTTTATGAACCTACAGCTTTGTATTCTGACAGTATGATCCTTTTCTTCCTACAAAATGATCATGGATCAAGGATGAAGTGGTTCATCTCACATATTTACACATATTTAAATTCTTCACCTCCAGCTCTAACTCATAACATCAAGTAGGGCCTGCTCTCCAGTCTTTCACTTGCTCTCCTTCCATGGAATAAACACTAACTTTTGCACACCTACGTACCCCCAGGGTGGCATCTGTCAGACTACACTTCCCACTATGGAGAGGGCCACCTAAGAGGTGACTGGGTCCATCCCTTGACCTCTGGGTAGGAGGTAGGACCTCGTGGGCCTGGAGAACTCTCAGGGTGGCATACGAGTGGTGATTCAGAGGAGTGGCTGCCAACGCATCTGAGGGCACAGACCTCACTGGGCTAGGCTGAGGAGGGGCCAGCTCCTGTATTTGGCAGATGGTTTGTTTCCAGCAGCAGCAAGACTACAGCAGGCAGGGAATAGCGGAGAAATAAGGCCATGTGAAAGTAGAGTTGTCACTGTGGTTTTTAAAACCAAATTTCTGCCCAAAATCCTTCAAAGGGGATAAGAACAACCCTGACCCCACTCTCACCTCTCCCCCAATCAGTTCAAGCTGAATGAAGAGCAGTCCTTTCTGGAACAAGAAGATGGATACAACTCAGGACAGTGGATGTCCTCACTACCTCCCCTTGATCCTCTTCAACATGAGGACAACCAGGTTTGGATTTATTATCCTATTCTTGAATCCCAAAGACCATCCTTAGAGCAAAGCATGCTCTTTGAAGGCCAAGGACATGGGGAAGCATGGTATCTTTAAATAACAAGGGGACAGAGTATCTCAAATTGGGTGACTTGGGGAAGCAGGCAGGATGAGAATAGAGAGCAGGAAGGCAGGCTGTGTGTAACTCTGCTTTGTCTGAGAGAGAAATTGCCTTCACCAGGGAGTGGGATTTCACAGGATGTGCCCCTGACCAACCTGTGTTAGTGAGGCTTGAGTTAATGCCAAGGCCCCAGATTCCTACCAAGTCTTACTTTACAGCTGGCCCCAAGTTTCCCTATTTATCAGGGAAATTAATAAATAATAAAGTGAGCATTCTTTAGGTCGTGTCTTGGGAAGCAGTTCAACCAAATACAGCATGTCGGACCAGTATTGCAGGAGGGGGGGGGTCTTCTCTCTCTGGGGGGTGTCTGTGATAAGATGTGGCTCAGACAGTCATGGGTGACCCTATTGGCTGTGACAGGCCAGGTCCTCACCCAGGGCCAGGAACAAGGCACCAGCTTTTGGGTGTGTGTGTGAGAGTGTACACAGAAACTGTCACAACCACAACCCACATGCCATAGCAGGGCGCAGCCATTTGTTGTCCTTACCTTAACCTCCTCTCCACTTGCAGAGATACTGAGCCTTGATGTGCTGGGTCCCTAAGGACACAGCCCAGAAACACTCAGCAGACCTAAAGGGCACTTTTTCAACCCGGTTCCCTTTATCTGCCCCTCACATCTGGGCACCTTGGACTCCAACCAGGTCACATCTCTGAATAACATTCATTTCTTAGGGGGAAGCAGGGGTCACGTCCAGCCATGTCTGATCTCCAAGCTTGTATTCACAAGCCCACACCACCTACCCACAGTACGCTCTTCCAGCATGTTCTCAAGTTGCACAACTTGGTCAGGGAATTTGGGATTAAAAATGAGTTATTATATTGCTACTTTCCCAAACTAAGTAAAAACCCACAACACTAAATATGATCCTGAACAACGTTTAATCTCTGATGTTTCAGGAGACACTTTAGATCTTGAAGAGCTTTAAGCTTGGACCTTTGCTGGTGACTCCTTAGGGTGGTGAGTGGAGGGACAAAGGCACTGCTGGAGGGAAGGGGCATGCAGCATGGGAGCGGCATCAGGAGCTCCGGCTCTGATCTCAGATCTGTTACTAAACAGCAGAGTGACCAAGATGAGTCACTTCCCTTCCCCAACAGGGTTGGACTAGGGTGTCTCTAAGGCCCCTCCCAGCTCTGATATTCTATGAATAATTAGCAGAGAATGCACTGTGCTGATTTTCCATAGGAATTGAGGAAATCAAAAAACAACTTGCAGTCGTGTAGACAAAGGCCTGTAAGAGTCCCTTGGTATTTACAAAGCCTCTGGGCTTGGGCTCCCATCTCACTGTTGGCCCAGCCCTGGGGTCACTGTGCAGACTGAGATCCGGAGCAGGAAGGAGAGGCACATCAGAGTCAGGGACCACCGTAGTTTATTACTGAATTTAACAAGCCCACGGACAAGGCCCTCCCCAGTGGAGGTGTGCTGTGTGGGCACTCATCCCGACTTCTCAGGCCAGCAAGAGCTCTCCTGGTATGAGTCAACCAAGAGTTTTTAGTGACAGGGATGTGTCTGACCCTTGGGACTAGGGACAGTGAGAAGGCAGCAGATGATGAGATAACAAACCAACTCCTCTTGGCCGCAGGCCCCTATCCAGGAGGCCAGAAGTGAGAGGGGAAGCCAGCAAGGTCTGTGCCAATCTCCACCCGCTGCAGGGGTTCTGGGAGACCCACATTTCATGTGACCCTGCATTTGCAGTGTCACGAGTACATCCATTGTCCCATTTGACTTTTTTTTCTCAGGCTTAGCCACCCCTCTGCACTCAGTTCTGGCTTGGCTGAACTCTACCTGATGTAAGAAAATTTCCAACAAGTGAGGAATTCTGAGCAATGACTCTGTGTCATATAAATAGCTTCAGTGATAGACGCAGCCTATAGCACACACATACACCCTCCTGTGGGAATCATCTTCAGGATGGTTCACGCAGGCACTCATTGGTACAGCCACTCTGAATATAAATGTGTGCTCCAATCTCTCCCTCAGAGAGAAGAGGACACTGCAGAGAAGCAGACCCCTGCCCAGCCCCTGACTTGTGAGGTGGGGAAGACTAAGTGGAGCCCTGGGTCTCTTCTCGAATGACGGGGCGCGGGAGGGGTTGTGTGGGGGTGCTGGCGGCCAGCGCCTACTTCTTCAACAGGCCCAGCTTCTTGAGAGCCTCCCTTCTGTGTTCAGCAGACACGCCTTTTGGGGAGATCTTGACACTGACACAGGGGGGTCGAGGCAGCTTGTCACGGCTCTGTCCTTGGTAAGACAGGTGCTTGGAGCCCTGCTCCTGCTCCAGGTCGGCCAACTTGCCCACCTGGATCCCCTCGAAGTCCTTCCTGGTGCCCAAGGAGGCCGGGCGCGGCCGGGAGTTACGCAAGACGTTGGGTGAGATCTTGTCCAAGAAGGAGCTTTTTCCCAGAGAGGTGCTGGTTTTGGGGCTGTGATCTTTCTCCGCTGAGAGGTAGCTGCTCAGCCCCACGCCTGAACGCTCCAGCGTGTTGGACTTGAAGTTCATCTGTCTCAGGCCAGGGATGCTGCTCTCCTGGAGAGTCAGCCCAGAGTCTGGCTTTGGCTGAGTCAGGAGACTATTTGCCTGTGGGGCCTTAGGGATAGGAATTGGCATGGATTTGGCAGCTGGAACTTTGCCTGGAGTGGGTTCCTGGGCGGGAACCAAAACCTTGCCTGGAGAAGACGGCTGAGCTGGAGCCGGACCCGGAGCTTTCACTGGAGAAGGTCCCTGCATTGGTGCAGGTGCTGCAGCCTTTCCTGTCGCTGCTGAGACCTGAGCTGGAACCACAGGCTGAGCCGGAGCTGGGGCCGGAGCCGGGGAGGGGGCCTGAGTGTGAGTCTCCCTGAGCCTGATGGAGGGCCTACTTAAGTGGGCGCTGGCCTCGTCTTGGTCCTGGGGCAGCCCCAGCTTCTCCAGCGCTTCCCTGCGTGCTCTCCTCTGCTCCTGCAGTGATGACGAGGCGGGGCCCGAGTCTCCAGGCCCAGCCTCCGAGTGGCAAGACAGCCGTTTCTGGGGATCACTGTGGAAACCACCTCGGCTGCTCTTCAGAACAATATTTGGTGGCAGCTTCCGTGTCTTAGGGGCTGTGAGGGGAGCCGGCCGGGCATTTGGATCCCCCCCTGATGGGCCAGGAACATCTTCAGCTTTTGCATTCTGCGAGGACACAGCTGGAGGAGGCCGAGCTTGTCCAGGTTCCCCGGTTGAGCCTTCCTCACTGGCTTTTTGGGACATGGCCTCCGAAGTAGTCTCCCTTTTTTGCTGGAGGCTGAGTGATGTGTGGAGCTGGGGCCCGTGACTCAGCTCCCCTGGCTGGCTGGGCAGGCCGTGTTGCCCACGCTGCTCTGGCTGGGTGTCCCGGAAGGCCTCTGGTGGGGGGATGAAGGCCCTGTCCAGATCAAGGGCCGCGTCCCGGGGGCCCGTCGGTGCCTGGTGGGGCTCACTGCTCTGGCTGACCTGCTCTTTCTCAGGCCCCGGGACAAGCCCCTCAGATGCCCCTGGGATGTGGCTGTTAGTCTGTGTGGTGCTTTTTCTGAGGATCTGGTCTCTGCCGATGTGGATATTTCTGGGGAGGCTGTAGGAGCCAGACCTGAGGCCCAGGCTTTGAGGCTCGGGCAGATGCGACAAGCTGAATGGAGTCACTCTTTTTGGCTCTGTTCCTTGCTGAACAGTTTCTTTCGGATGTCCTGTGAGGGTCGGGAGAAACAGGCAAAGAGTGCGTTGGTGAGAACCCTGCTGCCGGGGGAAAGAAAACACTTCCCAAACTCTGATCTCTAGTTAGCAATGGATGGGTTTTGATTTTTGTTGTTTCTTTGCTCTTAAAGGGCAGCACTCTTGTTTGGATGTCATTTAGACTAACAGATCAGTACTAGCAGTTTCCCTCCAACCAAGGATTAATGTTTCCTGATGACTGGGGAAAGGGCAGCCCCAGACAAGATCCATGTTCCTGACTCAGGCTCTTCCTAACCCTCTACAGATGCAGGGTTGGTTGGGGTTCAGGACAGTCCCTCTAGCTCTCCTGGGGCTCTCAGGTAACTGAGTCCAGTGGGAGCATTGAGCATGAACATTGTCAACGGTGATTTGCTCTTGCCTGACCAGGCTTCTGCCTTCTTCTGCCTTCACTTTCTATAAGCACCTGGATGATTCTGTAATGGCCACAGCTGTCCCCGCACCACAGAGTGACAGGGGCTCTTTTCTTCCAGCGAGTAAGCACATGTATCAGGCCCACTGGACCAGGAAATCAGCACCAGGCAGCAGGGGAAGCCCCATGTCCCCACTTCCTCTTCTGTCTCAGGGAGGGTCTAACACATTGTCAATCAATATTTGCTAAACGAATGAATCAGTGATCACAGTCCTGATAGCAATGGGACCGTCTTCAGGAGTAAAATGCCCCCCTCACCCTGGGACATATGGCCCCGCACTCATGGCCACACTTACGTGCCATCTTGTTCCCCATCTACTGAGCCTCAACGCCACTCCACACTCTCTCACAAGGCCCTTGAGACGTCACCCACTGAAGTTAAGGGAGCCCTTCCCTCTTCTTATCTCCTGCAGCCTCATCCTCTGGGTCACCCAGATAAGCTCCACAGACTGACTTAGCTTTTCCAGAGCCAACCACCCACCCCTCCCTGAATCTCTCCCCCACCTCTGTGGTCATATTGCTTTAGAATTTCTCCATAAGAGGATGGGTGCTGGTCAAACCCCTTTCCCTCCCAGGCCTCTGATACTTCATAGAAAGACGTAGAAGGCTGGCTTGTCAGCAATCCCTCCCCTTCCCTGCAGGGACAAGGCTTTATTCCAGCCACGAGAATGGAGAGGAGAACATTTGCTCCTTCTTCTGCCCGTGACCCTTAGAGCAGAGGGCAGACAAGATGGAGAGTGGCCAGAGGATGTACTGCTTTTTTGGGGTTTTTATTTTTTGTGTTTTTTTTGCCTCACAGCATGCAGGCGGGATCTTAGTTCCCCGACCTGGGATCGAACCCGTGCCCCCTGCAGTGGAAGCACAGAGTCTTAACCGCTGGACCTCCAGGGAAGTCCCCTTTTTTGATTTTTTTAGACACTCTCTCTTACCCTGGGCAGCAGGCTGGGTCGTGGGCAGTGTTCGGGGACCTCGGGGAGTTGTGGCTTGCCCAGACTTGTCAGTGGACAGTCCACTGTCAGCCTCGGTGTCCAATGAGCCAATGGTTTCTTCTAAGAAGAGCAGACACTCCTTCTCTTCAGCGGACAGGAAGTCGTAGTTGCTGTCACTCTAGAGTGAAGAGAGGGCGCTGTGAGAGGTAGCTCCACAGAAACTGGCGGGGCCCGAGAACCACCCTGCATTGGGAAGGACTGCTGAAGAGCTGGAAACCTGTCCATCATGCCACTCTGCAGACCTGCTGGAGCTGCTTCCTGAAACTGCAGGCACCAAGGAGGGCAGAGACTGTTGGGCTGCTGTCCCACTAGCACCCAGCCGGGCAGGCAGATGGCAAATGACCTTTCTTTTGTTCACTCCTGGGTGGAATGCTTAGGGGCAAAGATCAGAAGCAGACCCAGGTTCTAATTCCACTTCCTCTGTGTGACCTATATCAAGTATCTCATTTCGCATGTCTCCAATGTTGTTCTAAACTGTATGGGCAACATAATGATTTGACCTTAAACTTGAATGGTATTGCTTTTAACTTTTCAAAGTACTTCTGCATTCTTGATCTGGCATGTCAAGGACAGTATGAGGACAAACAGGAAAGACAGCCAACTACTCGCTGCCAGGCCAATGGGAACAGTGGCATGACTAGTCACAGATAAATTTACTAAATAATTTATACTTGACTTTGAAATGCATTCCATACAGTATTTTTTTTTCCCTCGTGTATTTACTTTCTTGATAGCATTTGGCTCTGGCTAACATTCAAAAAAGTGTGCATTTCTTAAACAAATATTAACTTAAGGGAGGAAGGTGGAGAAACTGGTATGGGGTGAGGGGAAAGCAACTTAGTATTAAATATTAAGTAGAAATTAAAATAAATAATTTTCATTACGAGAAAGCACATAGGAGTGTTTGGGAGAACAGGTGAGGCCATTTCAGATGGTTACTGCCTATGTTCTACAAGGCCAGGAAGATCCATGGAATAATCACTCTCCAAAGTTGAAGGTTGAAGGGACGACCAAAAGGGCAGATGGGAATATAGGAAATTTGGCCTGAGTCCCTTCCTGCTGTCTCTACCCCTCTTCCTAATATTTGAGATACTTCAGAGTTATATATTTTCCAGACCCACTCAGATGGCCAGGAAAGATTTTGAGAAAGCCCTAAAAATATCTTAGGGGGAGGGGAGATGGTTGTTGGAATAACGTCCCCAATTCCCCAGGCTCCTTAAAGAATCATCTGTCAGTTGATTGAGGGACGCTTACATTGTAAAGGGAAGTCCCGAATACAGCCCTTGGAAGCCTCGATGCAGACCCCAGAGGTTCCCTAAACAAAATCTTCTCTACTGCCCTCTTCCTACTAAAATAGTCTTCCAAAACTCCAACTCTGAATTTCTCCTTTGTGGATGATTCACTTTGAAAACCTTTAATTCCTGTCACATTCTGTGTCCAATGGTATGTAACTACTCATGTTGGCCTCTGCTTAACAGAAACTGAAAGCGGTCTGTGCGGCCCCATCATCTAGGGTTAAAAAGAAATTATCTACATATTCTCTGCACTTTAGGTTTTTTGTGTGTTGTGTGCTGCTTTTTCTACTTCATTTTTACATATCAAAACTCACCGACTATATCAAACATCTTTGACATTCAGTAGAGATCATTACGATCCTTAAATTATCAAATACCTCTATGTATAGGATATAGAACAATAAAGTATAAATTCTCAAGGGTTATTATGTATGTGATGAGTACCTATAACAAAAGAATGCTTACATTTGGACATAGGGCAGATTTACCCTGTCACACCAACCTTATAAGAATTGAGATTTAAATTTAAATGCCCAGAAAAATTACAATTTATTACATGTCACTCACAAATAGTTAAACACAGTGACTTTGGAAGATTCTCAGTCTTTGCTTACAGATAGGCTATTTCTTTTCTACATAGAGGCACGTGCTAAGTGCTTGACATGCATTTCATTTACTCGCCTCAAGAACCCTATGAATTTGGTATTAATATTATGCCCATCTTAAAACTGAGACTGAAGCTTAGAGAAATTCAGTAATTTGCCTAAGGTCATAGAGCTTGTTAAGTAGAGAACCCAGATCTGTTTGGCTCCAGAACCCAGGCTCTTAACTGCTCCGTGCTCTTTGATCTTTGTAAAAGACAGAAGTAAAGCTGTTCTTTGCAGAGGACTTCAGGAATCCACGTGCTACAAGGATCTACATTCTAGTTTCCACCGTAACCTCAGATCACTGACCCACTCTCTCATCTCAGTTAAACCCCCCAACCTAATGAAAACTGGGAAAAACTCTCATTTGTCCTATTACTCTCTGGGGTTGTCCCACCCTATTCTCTGCAGAACCAGGGGTGACTCAGAGGCAGAATACCGACCGGTGTGATTCACTCCCTGACGAGGAAGATGAAAGACAAGGAGCAGTGAGCCAGGATGGTGGTGGGTAGGGCAGGGCAGGGCAGGGGTGCGGAGAGCGGGCCAGGCTGCAGACAGAGGGTACGTACAGGTCCAGAGAGGGTGGAGGTGGTGCTCATCATGCTGTCGCAGCTGCCAATGCGGGTCACGGGTTCCAAGCCAGGCCCTGCTGGCCAGAGCTCTCTCTCGGGCATCGCCTGAAGCAAGGTGCAGGGGTGGTGAAAGGGGCTCTCAGAGGGGAAGCGAAGGGAAGCGAAGAATGTCCCAGGCCGGGCCTGAAAAGAGAAGAATCAAAGCCACGTGTGAGCTGAGCCAGGCTCCAGCAAGGCTCTGCCCAGGCCCTGGAGCAGCATGGCAGCAGGGACACCAAGCAAACAGAGAGCTGGAAGGGGCCATGCTCAGCCATGCCCCAAACCCAAACCCCCAGCCTGCAGGGGGACACATAAGCTGGACATGTAAGGACACATAAGCTGGCGTACATACATGCAGAACGTCAGACTTAGGTGGTGGAGAAGCAGTCTAGTCAGAAAAGAGATTCCATCATTTCTCTTGGTCACGTTTTTTTCTCTGAACCAGGGAGCTTAACTTACATTTTCATTACTAGAAACACTACATATTACAGGGGTTAAAGCTTGGGTTCTGGAGGTAGCTGGATCTGGGTTCAAATTCCAGTTCCACCATTTAAAGTGTTGTGATGAGGCAAATTACTCTTTGAATCTGTTTTTCTTCATTAAATAGGGTTAATAGTAAGACTAAATGAGAACAGTTAGCACAGTTTAGTTGGTAGTAGGTAAGCAAACACTTAAGGTATAAATGAGTAACTACTACTATTTTTGTAATAAGAAAAAGACAAGATCCATCTCGGATCAAAGTAGACTGTAGCAAGGGAAATAAAAGCTTTTTTTTAAAAAAAAGGAACAGGGCCCGTAATAGTACCTACCTTAAAGGGTTTTCGTGACTATAGAATGAAATACTCCATGTAAAACACATTGTGCAGTGCACGGCCCTGTAACTGTCAGCTGCTACCACAGCCACATCGTCAGCACCATCACAACGACCCCCACCCCAGCCACCATCATCCCCCTAGTCCGGGAGGGATGTGCATTGCACCCCAGTGGTTGACACAAACCCAGCTTCCCTCTTGTGTATCACCCTCCTGATGTTGCACTTATTCCCAATGAGATTCCCTAATCTGTGTCAAATGAACAAGAGCAATGTTCTAGGTAGCTTTCTCCCAACTCCAACTCATAGGGAAAGAACAGTTTCAAGTTCATTGTGCCAATAGAAATAGCAAAGGAAGGTAGTGCCATCTCCCTTCAGGAAATCCCAGGGATTTTCATATTCCTGTTTGTGGGAAAAACTCCACCAGAGCTGGAAAGGCCAAAGGTGACTCTCCTATGCTAAAATGAAATTCTAGAAGAATTAAGATTAAAAGACAGTTCTAAGATCAAGTAGGGACCTGGGGGAAGAGCTAGAATTAGAGTATACTTTGTCTGATTCTGAATCCATATTTTCCCCGCAACGCCATGCTTTATTTTCTACCATTTTTCCCACCTTCTGAATACTAAGTAAAATGTTCTGGAAAACTGGTTTTTATTTGAGATCTTGAGGCTTGAGGTTTAGATTCCAGGGCAGGTTGTCTTTTTCGCCTCTGCCAATAATTGCTTCCAGTGCCAAAGTCAGGTTTGGGCTGTGCTGGGTGAGTCAGTCCGCCAACCACCTAGAGCTGACAAACACGAGGCCTCACAGAGCTCCCCTCCTGCTTGGGAGGAGACCTTCAAGTGGGGCAGGTAGGGAGGGGGCAGGACAATGGGGAAGGAAGAGGGAAGATCCATTATGGGCAAGACACATGTAGTTCACGCGGGTCCAGAGCCTCTCAGGAGAGAGAGGGAGAACCAGAGAGGACAGAGATACCAAAGAAGCCCAGTGATAAATCAACATGGGGTAAGATAACTCCTGGGATTCCTTCATGAGGTTAGTTCCCCATTATCCAGAATCCCAAAGAAACAGAAACGTGAGAAGTCATGTGGATGAAGTTCAGTCACCTCAGCTAGCCTCTCCATTAATGACTGTCTAGGTTCCAAAAGTTCTAACTCATTCCTAACATTCTGAAGGGTTGAGACCACTACAACAAAGAGGATCCATTTCTCGTTAGCCTAGGCACACAGAAGGCATTCAAAAAATGCTGGATGAATAAACGTCATTTGTTCTAGTGTCTACTGAGTTGACACTAGAACTCAGTAGACATTAGAACTAGTTGAACTGTTGGAAGGTCTCTTTTTTGGCTTCTATCCTATTACTGTAAGCTCTTTTTTAAAAAATTTTTTTAAATAAATTTACTTATTTTATTTATTTATTTTTTGGTGCATTGGGTCTTCGTTGTTACACACGGGCTTTCTCTAGTTGTGGTGAGCAGGGGCTACTCTTCGTTGTGGTGCACGGGCTTCTCATTGCCGTGGCTTCCCTTGTTGTGGAGCATGGGCTCTAGGTGTGTGGGCTTCACTAGTTGCAGCACGCGGGCTCAGTAGTTGTGGCTCATGGGCTTTGCTGCTCTGCAGCATGTGGGATCTTCCCGGCAGGGCCCGAACCCATGTCCCCTGCATTGGCAGGCAGATTCTTAACCACTGTGCCACCAGGGAAGCCCCATGTAAGCTCTTTTTTAATATTTTATTTCCCAGAAAATATATGGCTTAATGGAATTTGGGCAATGCTTTCAGTTACACTAACATTTATGAGTACCTAATAGGCATGAGGCATGCAAAACTTTGTTAAGACAAAGGTGTTGTTTCCAAGAAGTCAGTGTAGATCCAAGGGTCTGTTTTTTTGGCTCTAGTTTTCCTATCTGTTACACTGGGGCCGTAACTATTAAAAGTGACTCACTGTAATTAATAGAATGTTCTCTGTGAATGGATGAGCAGATGCTGTCTTTCCCTTTCAGAGAAAAATGACTACCCTTGTTCTTCCAAGCACACTTCGGACTTTACAGTGGTATGCTAGCCTCTCCTCGCTCCCAGGGCAGCCTAACACATTCTCACTTTGGAACAAAGGATGGCCTGAAGCAGCTGGAAGAGATAGAAACAATATGAACAGCATTGCTTTAAAAAACATACCAGGGTATAGCTTACAAAGTGGTTTCAGATATGTTCATTTGGTCTTTAAAATAACCTGATACCTTAGGCAGGATGTGGCATTTTCTCCATTTGACAGATGCAAAAGCTGGGGCTCTTTCTACCTCCCCTTCCTATGGGAAGTAGGAAATGATTTATAACTGCATCTAGGGGCAGCCTGTGGCTCCCAGCCCTTCTAGAGGGCATTACAGCAGCTGTCCAGAGGCAAGAGGGCCGGGTACCTAAAGAAGGGCCATTGGCCATGCCTGACTAAACACTGAAAGCCCTAAGACCACTCTTCTCTGATTCAGATTTACGCATCCAGGCCAGCTTTTTGTCCCCACAATAGATATTTCCAGAGTAAGGAAAAGACACCAAATGCCACTGAAACTCAAGTCATAGGCACAACAAAATCACTGCAGAGATTAACCTGAACCTGAAACCAAAGTTGAATGAGCTCTAAGGTGCTCACACCTCATCTCCACACCTAGTATCCTGACCCTAAAAGTCTGAACCATAAAGACGTCTTCTCTTCTTCTCACCACTCTCTCCTTCCCTCACCAGTCTGACCTGACCTGGATGCTGCATTTCCTTCCACCAACTTTACAACCTTGAAACTTGGGGGCTATTTCAGGGCAGCCATTGAAACCTGAGGTATTTCTACTTGATAAGAAGCCTGAACAGCATGCAAAACACTCAATGTGAGAGTTCTGTATTTTTTAACCCTTGACCTCTTTGGGCAGCTTGAGGGGAGGAGGGAATGGGTTAAGAAATGTGAACAGCCTATATCGGGGCCACCCATGCAAAGGCACATTAAATATTAACTACTCCCTGAAACCAGCCAAGCCTTGGAGGAGAGTAAATAAATGGCGTGTGGAATTCTGGCATCTGGAGGGGGTGGGGTGGGAAGAGGCCTCCAGCTCCACTCCTGTTTGGCTTCTCTGTACCATCTGAACAGACCCAAGGCCCCCTTATCACCTTCTTCCTGTGAGCCCATTCCTATATCCTCCAAGAGCTCAGCTCTCTCCCCAGTGGTCAAAGAGGTTTCCTGTTTCTCTTAGACCAGGTGCCTCTGCTTTTTGCTGACCACCCAAAATGTGCCTTGGGCTGGAGAACATCCTAAGGAAAAGGCCAAGAAGACTAAAAGTTGCACTGTGTGTGTATCCCTCTCCACAAGCACAAGGGCAAGTTTCTGTTTGTGTTTAAGCAATGATATAATCGCCTCTTTCACCAGTGGGTTTGAGGGAGAGGGTGGGTGGAAATATCACCTGCACAGAAGAACTCTGCTTGACACTGCAGCTTATCTTTATTGCTGACAAGGTCGCCGTGTATGGCAGCCCTCAGTCAGTGAGCTTGGCAGGCTGGTTCTGTGGTGTGGGCTGAGCTAAAGCCTAAAGCTTCAGTTGCCAGGACGAAACCCAATATATTCACTCAGGGCTTGTGTGCCAGGCCCTGGGATCCTGGCATTGGGTCTTCCCACTTCCCTCTTTCTGGAAGCAGGAGGAAAAGGGGTGAAGTTAGGGACCACAGTGTTAATCCCCACAAGGTGGATGGCGGAGAGCTGACTTGTTACTCTGACTTGACTTCTACACCCAGCGTCCTTGTGCAGGGAATCCGGCCACACAGACTGCCAACTGGGACACCTGAAGGAAGGCAAAGCAAAACCACAACACTGGTCTGGTTCTCCTCTCTGGACTCTGCCACACTGCTTTGGCCTTAGCCCCACTCGGAATTCCTACTAGACTCAACATGCTGCCGTGAAATATTAATGTAGCTGAGGCCCCGGCACAGTTGAGTAGCTTCCTGTTTGCCAGTCCCTGTGTCTATTAACAGGCAAAGTCAGAAATTTAATGAAGCTGAACTCAAATAGGCTCGACTTTGCAACTAGAGTATCCGTGGGTTTTCCAAAGATGAGCTGGTAGCCTGAGCTGGCATTTTCCCAATGTAACCAAACCTCACACACCCTTACAAAAACCTAGCGCAGCTCACGCCTTACACACCCATCCACAAAGAGTTCCATTATCACACTACCATTACTGAACACACACACACTGCACCCTTCATTTAAATAACAATAGATATTGAGTTCATAAAGCCATGAGAAATTTGCCTGTTAGAATGGAAAACCAAAGCACTTTTCTTCCCCGGGCGATTTTCCATTCTGACCTCCTCTACTCTAACAATTCCCTTCCAAAATCACAACGCAACTTCAATTATTCAGAGATGGAAATTTCTAAAACAAATCTGTTTTCTTGTTGTCAGCACAATATGCTCATCCAACCTAAATAGGCAGACGAAAAAAAAAAAAAAAGTGTCTCAGCCTGGGTCTCCACTAAAACACTCCAATCTCAAGAAGCTACCAACTCACTCTGATCCCGTACTGGACTCAGGGAGTTGAGGAACAGAGAGGAAAGCCCCCCACCTGGGGTATAAAGGGCTCCCCGCAACTCTGTAGCTCTGACTTCCCATGAAGCACCCCGCTCTTGCTACAGAATAAGCAATAGTTAGTTGGTTAGGAATTAACTCACCTTCACTGGGCGGGGGGCTGAAGAGAGGAAAGGAATACCCTTATATTTCAAAGGGCAGAGACGGAGACAGAGACTGCTTCCCCCGCTTCCTACTGTTTTCTTCTTTTGACCTCTTCCTGACTTACCTAGACAGGTAAAATCTTCATCCGCGCTGCCTCACCCCACCCTGGAACTGACACTCAGCCAATCCCAGCCCTCCCTCCCTACTTCTCATTCCAGCTGTTTATCCAGGGAGGGCGTGGGAGGGGACGGCGCAGGGCAGTGCTGCTCTCACTTAGCCAATCGTTTCTTGCCCTCCCTTCCTCGTTGAGAGCCAATAAAGAGCCTTTAATAATAGAGGAGGGCTCGAAGGAGGGGGACCGGTTTGGGCTGAGACTGGACGAAAGGAGAGTCAGCATGTTATTAAAAAAAAAAATCTTGTTATAAAGAAACAGTCCACTAGGCAGTATGCTTTTCCGTGTGTCTGTCTGAAACTTGATTTTCTATCTATAACTGCCTGCTTCCTCTCGAAGTGTTCCCCTGAGTTCTGCAAGTTAAAATCCTTTGTGGCCAGTTTTGCTACTCGCTTTTTTAGCTTTTCGGAGTCACTGTCATCCTCAAGCTTTTTCCTAGCGGCTCATAATCCTAGCAACTCCACTCAGGACCACAGAAGAAGGCGTCTAAGGCAAGAGATGCTGGCACTGAGACACCGTTGCCCTACAGTTTGCCAACGACCTTCTTGGCCTCATTTACTTCTGGGGGAAATAAAACCATTTTCTCCCCCAAGAGGTCCCTGTTCTGATGAAAAAGTGACTGGACAGCCTTGAGGGAGGGAACATGCACTCTGTCATTTGGGTCTCTGGTCTCTTTTAGCTGTGCGTGGAAGGTAGCAATGAATATTAAGAAATAAAAACAAAAGAAGCTACCAACCAGTTTAGCAAATCCTGTCTCCTTCCAGTGGCCGATTTCTGGCACCTGTAGTTAAAACAACCAGAAGAGAGTAGGGAGAAGAGAGTAGTTGGAAGAACCCAATGCTTTCAGGAAGGAATCTTTCTCCAGGAATGGAAGCCACTTTCACCAGATGTGCCTTTTGCTTGGAAGCTGGTTTTTCCTGGATATATGTTATCCTCAATACCAAAAGGCAGAAAGAAAAATTAAAATCAATGCACATAGTAATTGCCAACATTTATTAAGCTCTTGCTATGCACTGGGAATTGTGCTGTGCTAAGCATTTTCATGCATTATTTCGTTTACTCTTTATCTGAACTTCAGAATGTAGACACTATTAATATACAAATTTTACAAAGAGGTTAAATAACTTGCTCAAGATCATGTAGCTAAGATGTGGCAGAGCAGGGATTTCAACTCAGGCAGTATGACATCAAGCTTGCCATCTATCAGTATGATGCCAATCAGCCTCTATTTTGGAGAAGAATCCCAAGTAGGAAACATGAAATACACAGATAATGTGCAGGTCTAATTCTAATAACTAGATTTATCCTTTCTTGTCTCATTTCTGTCTTGTAGCTATTCATGTCTTTTATAACAAGATGACACATGGCTTTCATCTTTTCTCTGTGTGGTCTCTGCAATGTGATCATTGCAGAAGTGCAGTGACCCTGGGGCTTGGGTACAGAAGAGGTAGGGCAGGACTAGTGAGGAGAAAGGAGGTTTGAGGAAGCCTGGAATAACTCAGCACCCTATCAGCGGCATTTGGATAACCGAGCTGACTGAACATTTAAGGAGGATGACCTCTCTTCCTGATGTGTCATTCAAACATGTATGATGTCATAATATTAACAAAACAGGAAGTTCCAAATCAGAAGTTCAATGAAACTAGAGTTACACCCATGGATGGAGTCACTGAAGTTGATCAAGCTTCATAGGTGTGTGATTTGAACATTTGTTAAAAAAATGAATTGACTTGTGAGCATTAACCTCAAAGATGAGAGGAGGCACAGTTTTGTTTGTGAACAGTTTTTCAGTTTATAATAAAAGTAGAATAATTAGGAAGGGCCCCTGTCTTTTCCCAGGTAGATGTAGGGACATAGACAAAATGATCCTTCTGTTACTCTTTCCTTTTTTTAACATCTCTTTTTTGAAAATTATGAAATATTTCAGAAATTCTGGCATAAAAACACCACTGTACCTAATACCCAGTTCAAGAAATAGAACATTAACATTACAGTTCAAGCTGCTAACAAACTTTTCTCCTCACTCCTTCCTGCCTCCTCAAAACAGACATACACCCCCAGCTGAAATAAATCACTATTCTGAATTTGGGGTTTTTCGTTCTCCATATCTTTAAATGTTTTCCTTGGAATCTTTCTTCGTTTTGCTTTGCTTTCTTTCTTTTTGGCTTGGAGAAATACCAAGTCTCGGGACTTCCCTGGTGGCGCAGTGGTTAAGAATCCGCCTGCCAATGCAGGGGACACGGGTTTGAGCCCTGGTCCGGGAAGATCCCACATGCCACGGAGCAACTAAGCCTGCGTGCCACAACTACTGAGCCTGCGCTCTAGGGCCCGCGAGCCACAACTGCTGAAGCCCGTGTACCTAGAGCCCGTGCTCCGCAACAAGAGAAGCCACCGCAACGAGAAGCCTGCGCACCACAACAAAGAGTAGCCCCCGCTCACCACAACTAGAGGAAGCCCGCTCATAGCAATGAGAAGACCCAACGCAGCCAAAAATAAATAAATAAATTTATTTTAAAAAAAAGAAATACCAAGTCTCTAAGGTTCCAAGAGAATTGAGAAGGAGGTCTGGACTAGGGGAAAGAGAGGATTTCCGAAGTCAGAAACCTGAGAGACTAAGGCTCCCTGGTTGATGTAGGTCATCATTTGAGGAGCAGTGTGTGTTGTTGCTCTTTGTATATGAATTCCTATTTGATGACCTGACTGTGGTATCTAATTACAGTCCAACTCACCTGACTCATCTGTGTCCTCACTCCTTCTCCATCCTTGCATGCTGTTGTGATGCAGTCATCTTCTCGACTGTCAGAAACTAGTTTATTTCCTTCTCAGTACCACCTCCCCATTGAGGCAACTCACTTCCCCTACACACAAACACGCACACACCACCTTAAAACCAAAATATACCACAGACAGTCATTGGTCAATCTTTCCTCTTTTGGGCCCCTTATAAAGCTGGACTCTCTGCAAAATACAGTAGACCTCCACTCTAACCATTCATGATACTTATTCATTCACATTACAGTCACATCCTAGCAGTGCTTTTCTTCTCCTTTTCCTCTCCAAAGGAAAAATGAAGTTACTTTGAACATGTATTATCACCAGCCCTAGGAAACACTGGGTACCCACTATGTTCATGGTATAGGGCATGGTACTCCGTGCTGGGTCTCTGAATGTACTTCTGTTGGGGAGAGGGAAGGTTTTATTCTTCAAGTAGTAGCAAGAACTTGCTTTAAAGAGAGAACAGTTGGGAAAGGATTCAGATGAGGATGGTTATAATTTGGCTATAAACTGTGGAATTGATAGGCCAGATTAAGAGATCAAATAGATCAGCAAGTTCTCACCAAACTGATATTAGTGTTAAGCCTAAACTAATTAGATGGGAACTAAAGGGTGTAATTAAGTGGATTTGGATGAAGTTCTGAAATGACTTAATCATTAAGTAGTTGCTGGGAGTAGCTTTTTTTCTCCCTTTTTTCTTTTTTGAGAGCAGTGTTGGCCCACCTACCATAAAAATTTAGAGGATTCAGTAGTCCTTTTCTTCCCAGTGTTAATGAAAGTCTGAGGGGAGGGCTGAGATCATCTAGTAGCATCAGTGGGTTTTGTAAGGAATGCCAAATCTTAACATGTTCAAAATGGAACCCGTCTTACCTCTGACCTCTCTCCTCTCTCCCCCTGCCAGCTAATTGCAGCACCCAGACTCAATACTTCACAGCAATCCTCCCATAGCTCCTGTGAGATCACTTTCATAACTGTCTCCGGCTCTTCGTCCTCTCTACTCTGATCAGGACTTCACTATTTGTAGGATCACAGACCACTAAAGATGGAAGAAACTACAGAAGTTCCTTGTTTCACATCTTTCATTTCATAGAGGCACATCTGAATTGTCATTCCTCTCCTTAAAATACTTTGAGGTATTTTCATAGCATTCAGGATGAAATTCAAAGTCCCTATAAGACATAAAAAACCTTCATTAACTGGGCTTATGTGCATTTCCCCACCACATATTCATCCATACTCTTTACTACAGTCACATCTAATTTTTCTGAAACTGTCATGCTTTCATGCTACTGGGCTGCACCCTTTGCTTGGACCCATTCCCACCCTGTTCTCCTGGCTTAGTCTGCTACAGTTTTGCTTATTGTTTTTTCCCCAAATCTTGTCCCTTGACATACTATTAAACTGTGCATAGCTCTTAAAAGTAGTAGGCATTGGCTCATCAGGACTGTTTCAGAGGTTTTTGACTTTTTGATGTTATGAATATATCTATGAGTCTGAGCTATTACGAAAGCCCCCGATTGACGACACTTTACATTGCAATAATTTAAAACGCATCTGGCAATGGGCTGACTGATTTCAATTATCTTTCTTAACATGCTTCTAACATTCTTTATGTTCTTTATTTATTATTATGGATAACTGTATTGAAACATTGTTTAATAAATAAGAAATATCAAGTTTAATAGTATTTACAAAGAACTGTAGCTTATAGCAAATATTCAATACTGCAAAATACTAGGGAACATAAATGGATAATATTTGGATCTCCCAGCAAGCTCCTCATAGCTCTACACAAAATCATTTGTTGAAATTGCCAATTCAAGAATATATTTTGCTTCTCAAACTTGTTATTTCTTGGAACACTTGTCATAGAATTTGCATTAAGTATACTATGAGTATAATATATTAATATTTATTTTATTCATTGTTAGCAGTATACAGGACCATGGAATACAAATTTATATTATAGTAACAGTTATAAGCCAGACAGATGGATTAGACTGTAACCATTTCCCTCCTATCTGCTAGCGTCTAGGTACCCAGAAATGTAAACTTTAACCACATGTCAGAATTTCCTGCTCTTGCTTTTGTTTTTTTATCATTGGATTCCTTCAAATCACTAACATCTCTTGTTGATCACACAACAAGAAGACTGACACCACGAATCAATCAAGATGGCAGAGTATGAGGATGTGGAACTCACCTCCCCTCATGAACACATCAAAAATACATGTACATGTGGAGCAATTCTCTAACTGGAAACTCACAGAAAGACTTCTGTACAAACAAGGCTGTAAGAAAGATCCACACAAAATCAGATAGGAAGGAAAGAAAAGTGATCAGGTTGGGATCTGTGCTCCTGGAAGGGGACTCAGAGGAAAAGGGAGATTACATGGGCAGAGACCCACACTGGGGAATAAGTGGTTTAAGACACAGATTGGGCACCCCACTCCTGGGGTCCTACACAGGGGAGATGAGCCCCTTGGCTGGTCAGAGCACCACTGGGACTAACAGGAGGGCTGAGGGAAGCCTGAACTTTGCTCTTGAGGAGTGCATGCATGCTGGCTTGTCCCCAAGGCAGAGCAGAGAGGTTGGATTGAAGACTCCTCTAGTGGCTGCTGGGTTTCCCCTGACCACCTCTGCATGTGTCCCAGTCTGAGCCAAGTAAATGGTCCAGTCTCACTTACTCCACGTTGTAGCTCGGCACTGGATCTAGGGCTGCCGTGACCAGAGAAGAATTTTGGCTGTGGGACACAGAGGCAATGGGGTCCCAGAGTGTCATCTGGGTGGGGTGGTGGTGGCCATTGTTGGCGTGTGCTCAAGCAGCGCCTCAGAAGAGACCCAGAACTCTGATGGTGGCCAGTCCACCACAGCTTACACCCTGATACACACGAAGAATCCATGTGGGCCCCACCAGCCCTGCAGTGTGGCTCCACAACAGGGTGTGGGCAGTGATCAGCTGTGGGGAAAAAGTGTACCTCACAGTAATACAGTAATAGTAGGGGACTTTAACACTCCACTTAAGTCAATGGACAGATCATCCAGACAGAAAATCAATAAGGCAACAGTGATCTTAAATGACACAGTAGACCAGTTGGTCTTAATAGATATCTACAGGACATTCCATCCACAAACAGCAGAATACACATTCTTTCCAAGTGTACATGGAAAGTTCTCCTGGATGCATCACATTCTAGGCCACAAAACAAGTCTCAATAAATTTAAGAGAAAAGAAATTATATCAAGCATTTTCTTTTTCTGATCACAATATATAAAACTAGAAATCAATTACAGAAAGAAAAATAGGAAAAGCACAAACACGTGGAGGCTAAACAACATGCTACTTAAAAAACCAGTGGGTCAATGAATATATCAAAGAGGAATCAGAAAATCCTTCAGGACAAATGAAAAGGGAAACACAACTTTCCAAAATCTATGGGATGCAGCAAAATCAGTTCTAAAAGGGAGGTTTAGAGTGATACAAGCCTTCCTCAAGAAACAAGAAAAATCTCAAATAAACAAATAACCTACCATCTAAAGGAATTAGAAAAAGAAGAAAAAAACAAAGCCCAACGTAAACATAAGGAAGGAAATAATAAAGATCAGAGAAGAAATAAATAAAATAGAGACCCCCAAAACAATAGAAAAAATCAGTGAAACTAAGAGCTCTTTTTTTTAAAAGATAAAATTGATAAACCTCTAGCCAGGCTCACCAAGAAGAAAAGAGAGAAGACCCGAATAAAATAAGAAGTGAAAGAGGAGAAATAACAACTGATACCACAGAGATACAAAAAAATCATAAGAGAATACTATGAATTGTTATATACTGACAAATTGAACAACCTAAAAGAAATGGACAAATTTCTAGAAACATATAACCTGACAAGACTGAATCAAGAAGAAACAGACAATTTGAACAGAGTGATTAATAGTAGTAAAATTGAATTTATAACCAATAAAACTCCCAGCAAACAAAAGTCCAGGACTGGATGGCTTCAGAGGGGGGATTCTACCAAACATATAAAGAAGAGCTCATACCTATCCTTCTCAAACTATTCCAAAAAATTGAAGACAATGGAACACTCCCAAATTCATTCTACGAGGCCACCATTACCCTGATACCAAAACCAGGCAAAGACACTACAAAAAAGAAAGTTACAGGCCAATATCTCTGATGAATATAGATGTTGAAATCTTCAACAAAATATTTGCAAACCAAATCCAACAATATATAAGAGGATCATACACTACGATCAAGTGGGATTTGTTCCAGGGTCACAAGGATGGACAATATTCACAAATCAATCAATGTAATTCACCACATTAACAAAAGTAAGAATGAAAATCACATGATCATCTCAATAGATGCAGAAAAATCATTTGACAAAATTCAACATCCATTAATGATAAAAACTCTCATCAATGTTGGTATAGAGGGAACATATCTCAAGGCCATTTATGACAAACCCACAGCTAACATCATACTCCACAGTGAAAAGCTGACAGCCTTTCTTCTAAATTCAGGAACAAGACAAGGATGCCCACTCTCACCAATTTTACTGGAAGTCCTAGCCACAGCAATCAGACAAGAAAAAGAAATAAAAGGAATCCAAATTGGAAGGGAAGAAGTAAAACTGTCACCATTTGCCAGTGGCATGATACTATACATAGAAAACCCTAAAGACTCCACAAAAAAACTGTTAGAATTAACAAATGAATTCAGTAAAATTGTAGGATACAAAATTATTATTCAGAAATCTGTTACATTTTTATACTCTAATAGCAGACTATCAGAAAGAGAAATTAAGAAAACAGTCCTATTTACAACTGCATCAAAAAGAATAAAATACCTAGGAATAAATTTAACCAAGGAGGTGAAAGACCTATACTCTGAAAAGTACAAGACATTGATGAAAGAAATTGAAGATGAAAGAAATGGAAACATATAATATGTTCATGGATTGGAAGAATTAATATTGTTAAAATGTCCATACTATGAAAAGCAATCTACAGATTCAAGGCAACCCTATCAAAATACCCATAGCATTTTTCACAGAACTAGAACAAATAATCCTAAAATTTGTGTGGAACCAAAAAGACCTCAAATAGCCAAAGCAATCTTGAGAAAAAACAAAGTAAGAGTTACCACACTCCTGGATTTCAAACTATAATACAAAGCTATAGTAATCAAAACAGTACAGTACTGGCACAAAAATAGACACATAGATCAATGGAATGGAATAGAGAGCCGAGAAACAAACCCTTACATGGTCAATTATTCTAGAATAAGTGAGACAAGAGTATACAATGGGGAAAAGAGAGACTCTTCAATAAATGGTGCTGGGAAAACTGGACAGCTACATGTACAAGAATGAGATTAGAACATTTCCTTACACTATAAACAAAAATAAAATAAAAATGGATTAAACACCTAAATGTAAGACCTGAAACCATAGAATTCCTAGAAGAGAAAATAGACAGAACACTCTTTGGCATAAATCTCAGTAATTAAAAAACTTTGTCTCCTAAGGCAAAAGAAATAAAAGCAAAAAGAAACAAATGGAACCTAATTAAACTTAAAAGCTTTTTAAAAAATTGAGGTATAGTGATGTACAGTATTATATGTTACAGGTTGCAACATAGTGATTCACAATTTTTATAGGGTATACTCCACTTATAGTTATTATAAAATATTGACTATATTCCCTGTATAATATATCCTTGTAGCTTATTTATTTTATACATAAAAGTTTGTACCTCTTAATCCCCTCCTCCTCTTGCCCCTCCCCCCTTCTCTCTCCCTGCTGGTAACCACTAGTTTGTTTTCCATATCTGTGAATCTGTTTCTTTTAAACTTAAACGCTTTTGCACAGCAAAGAAAACCATCACCAAAATGAAAAGACAACCTATGAAATGAGAGAAAGTATTTGCAAATGATATGAGTGACAAGGAGTTAATATCCAAAATATATAAACAGCTCATACAACTCAATATCAAAAATAAAAACAACTCAATCAAAAAATATGCAGAAGACCTGAATAGACATTTTTCCAAAGAAGACACAGTGACTAGTGGGCACATGAAAAGATGCTCCACATCACTAATTATTAGAGGAATGCAAATCAAAACAACAATGAGATACCACCTCACATCTGTCAGAATGGCTATCGTCGAAATGATCACAAATAACAAATGTTGGCAAGGATGTGGAGAAAAGGGAAACCTTGTACATTGTTGGTGGGAATGTAAATTGGTGTAGCCACTATGGGAAACAGTATAGAGGTTCCTCAAAAAACTAAAAATAGCCCTCCTATATGATCCAGCAATTCCTTTCCTGGGTATATATCTGGAAAAAATAAAAACACTAATTTGAAAAGATACATGTACCCCAATGTTCATATGTTCATAGTCATTTACAATAGCCAAGATATGGAAGCAACCCTAGTGTCCATCAACAGACAAATGGATAAAGAAAAAGTGGTATGTGTATATATATATATATATATATTTACACATGGGGAAAGGGAAGGGGGAGGGGCAAGAGAGAGGTATGGGATTAAGAGATACAAACTACTATGTATAAAACATATAAGCAACAAGGATATATTGTACAGCACAGGGAATTATAGCCATTATTTTGTAATAACTTTTAATGGAGTATAATCTATAAAAATACTGAATTCTATGCTGTACACCTGAAACTAATATAATATTGTAAATTACACTTCAGTAAAAAAATTCAAAGTAAAGAAGACTGGCACTACTATAAACTCAAGAATAACAACCTCAAATGGGTACTCTATACTCCCAGGCAATTACCACATTTCTCTAGGAAGCTGGATTTCCCATTTTCCAAGACCTCTCTTTCTTCTCTTTCCTCAAATTTTCCACTCCTCTTTTGCTTCCTTTATTTTCAGATAACGAATTTGCCACAGAATTAGAAAAATTTGATAAGAAAACAGCAGCCAATAGGCAGGAACTCCATATTTCCATCACCAAATTTACAAACCTACCTTCCTTTGCACCCATGTTATTCTTCTCTTTTGGTACAACAAAGGAAATATTCTTCCTATAAAACCAGATCATGTACATGTACTCTGGATCTCATCTTATGAACTCCATCCCTGTGATCCTCTCTTATACATCCTCATTTTGACCTTTCTTCTATAATAATTCCTGTCAGCATTCAAATATACAATACTATAGTATATTATATCTGGAGCCAAACTGCCTGATTTGCTTCCCTGCTTTTTCATTAAATAAATGCTATTGAGAGTTAATGCTTTGAGATATACTATGTATACTCTTCCTTTTCTATATATCTTTTTTGTCTGTCCACCCCCACCCATTACGTAAACCTCCTCTCAATACATTCAGATTTAATAGTATTCTATTAGTTTCATCCTGAAGAAATATTTTCCAGGGCATTCTGATCTACTTCCATTTGGATAGGTTTTTCTCCAGCCTGTTGCATGTCTGTCATTTTGATATCTGCATTTATCATCCTACTGGGAAAAATCCTTTCACCTCTTTCTTTTGTTGTATTACCTAGATCTCATATCTTCTTTCTCTTTCTTGAGTTAGCTCTTTTATTTTAGCAAAACACATTCTCCAGTAGCTTCCTGAGAAAGAGCTCATAGGCTCTTATATGTCTGAAAATATCTTTTATTCCATCCACATGTTTGACTGATAATTTGGCTGGGTATAGAATTTTAGATTAATGTCTGCTAGCTTTCAGTGTTGCTGTTGAAAAGCCCAAAGCATTTATGATTCTAAATTTAGGGCTTTCTCTTTGTTTCCAGTATTCTCAAATTTTCATGATGATGTGTTTTGGAGTGGATCTATGTACTACGTTGGGTACTTGGTGAGTCCTTCCAATCTAGACTCTCATGACCTGCAGTTCTGGGACATTTTCTTGAACTATTAGTTGTTGGATTCCTTCCCTCCATTTTCTCTGTTCTTTCTTTTTGGAACTTCCACTATTTGGATGTTGGACCTCCTGGACCTCTATCTCTCTGTTACTGGGAGCTTTCTTAAAATTTACCTACAGCTTTCTGTTGCATTTTCTTTCTGCTATTGTATTTTTTATTTCCAATTATTACTGTTTGCTTTTGAATTTTTATCATATTTTTCTGTAGTTTCATCGATGCAAAATCTTCTCTTACTACTTTAAGAATATATGTGTAAATACAATGTTAGTATTTTTCTGTCACCATAGCCTCTGTTTATTCCATGTTATTTTTTTTTCCTAAGTTTGTTTTCAGTTTTGTGTTTCTTATTAAAGAGTATCTTCAGATGTCTGATGATTCTTGACTATCCACTCAAATTTAAGAATTTGGCAAAAACTAAGTTTTGTGGTGTGGATGGGGCTGGTTTACTGTGGAATTTACTGTAGAGTGATCACGTAGGGCCAGCTGGTTGGAAAATATTTCATGTCAATATCATTAGTCTTTTTTGTTGGTGTGGTTCCTCAGAGAAAAGTTTTCCAAAATCCTGACTGAAGGGCATAATTCTGGCAGCTAGCATTCTTGGAGCCTAGTGGCAGAAGAAGGTTTTTTGTCTCAACATCCAGCATATAAAAACACCGCGTCATCCTCTTTATTTTAGTATAGAGACCCTCTGTTTTGCCCTCAACTAGAGGCGATGTAGCAAGCACTTAGTTGCTCAGAGTGAGAGAGGAGATCTGAAAGGTATATTTCTTAACCAGATTCTCCATTTTCATGATTTTTTTCCACCCCTGTTTCCAGAGGTATTAACACCACCAATTCCTGAATTTGAGGGGCACTCCATGGAAAAATAGGGTTGCTGCCTTAGGATTCAGCTTTTTCAAATCTGCTAGGTCAGTTATCACTCATCCAACTCCTGGCTATCTTCCAAAATTTTGTTGGTATTATTTATCATCTCTTTGTCCTTGAGAGTTTCTGCCTTTTAAAATCCCATAATTATCATTTAATGCAGTTTTGGGAGAGTAGACGACCAATGAATATGTTCAACCTGCTATCTTTAACCAGACATCCTATTTACTCCAACCCACATCCATCTAGTTTCTTTCTCTACTATTTCCCTGAAATAGCTCTTAAGTTCATCAGTGAGCTCTAGGTTGCCTAATTCTATAGACTCCTCTAAGCTTCCTCTAATTTGATCTTTGTATAACATTCAACAAACAGTTCTGTTTCTTAAATAACCATTTCCTCTTGGATTTCATGACAAGAAATTCTTACACACCTCTGATCTCTTCTGAACTCTCAGTCATCCTTGGTGGCTCTTCTTCTTTAACAGACTTCTAAATGTTGGTAGTTTCTCTGTGGTTTAGTGATGAGCCTTCCTCTCTTTACACACTCTCTCTAGTTGATCTCTTCCATTCTTATATCTTGTAACTATTTATAGGTCAATAAATTGAAAATTTAGATCTTAATCTTTGGACATACTTTTTTAACTTCAGGCCTGCAGTTGCCTTTATGACATCTCCTTTCAGATGACTCACAAACATCTTAAACCTAACATGTCCAAAGTCGTATTTTCTCTCTTCCCTCCAAATATTCTTCCCCTCTATCTTCCATGGGTCAATAAATGTCACTTTCATCCACCAGATGCTTGAGTAAAAATCCTGAGAGACATTCTAGATGCATCCCTATTACTCCTCATGTCACCAAGTCTTGGAGATCCTATTTCCAAAATAAATCTTAAAACGATCCTCTTCTATTGACATTACCTAGTCCAAGCTATTATCCATTTATTAGCTTTTGATCCTTGAAGAAGTTATCAAACTTCTCTAATCCTCAGTAACCATATCTACAAAATACAGAATAATAATATCTATCTCATAGACTTAATGTGAAGATTACATGAGATAATACATGAAAATGTTCTGTACATTGTAAGCACTCAACAAATGCTATTATGATTATTATCACCATCATCATCACATATACATATTACTGCAGTAGCTTCCTCCTAACTGGTCTTCCACTTCCACTCTTGCCCCCTTAATCCCTTCCCTACAGAGCAGTTAAAATAACTTGGAGAAACATAAATCTGATGCCTTCTTTAAAGTGCTTTGTCCTCCCAGTGCTCTTAGGATATTCCTAAATTACATGTTAACATCATTTGTTTATATGTTCATTCATTTAAATAAATACTGAATGCCTACTATATGTCTAGTACCTTATTAGGTGTTGAGAATAGAATGGTAAGAAATAACTGGTCCCTGCCCTCATGGACAAACTATTTGGGGACACACATAAAATAAGCAAATAAAATGTGATAAATATGAATTAGGGTAAGTGCTTAATATAGCTTATAGATGATGCAAATCTGAATACTTGCTTCTAAAACTTCATCTCATGTTCCTCTTTCCCTGCTCCACACTATGGCCAGACTGGCCTGGAAAATATTTCAGTTCCTCCTGCAACATAGTGTTTGCAAGTGTTATACCCCCTACTTAGAATGCTCTTCTTACTCATCAGCTAACTCCTATTCATGCGTCAGGTTTTAGCTCAAATGTCACTTTCTCAAAAAGGCTTTCCCAGATTAATCACTTTAGATTAGATTCTCCCACCCCATTATTCTCGTCATAGCACCTGCATTTCTATTTCTTTATAGCATTGTGTTTCCCCTCCCCTACCCCATGTATACCCAGCACCTAGCGCAGTTCCTAGAACAACATGAACATTCAAAAATGCTTATTGAGTGAATGACTATCCTTGTAATCCTGAGGTAGTTGATACCATATGGTACAAGAAGTAAAATTAAAGAAAACTGCTTAACAATTGATCTAAGATAAATTGACTTTAGCTGTTTCTAGCCAAATTCAAGATCATTTTCTCAGTCTTCACTGTTATAGAGTAAGAGTAAAAAAAAGACGGCTGGATGTTAAAGGAAGGGTCTAATGGGAAGAGTCACTTTGGCAGAAGGTGAACATAATTCAAAGTCTGTTCCTTAGTTTTGTAGGTTTAAAAAACTTGATTTGATTAGTTTATTCCATAATATTCAAGCTCTGGGAGAAGTAATTCAGTCTAATAAAATTCATATGAGAAAGATTTATCAATCCTAATACAAAGTATTTAAGTCATAGTAGAAGCAAGTTTGGAATTCTATAGTTGTAAAGTTATGTCCACAATTACGATGGATAATTTTGTGAAATATCCCATGTAATAAACTTTAAAAATGATTCTTACTCTGTGATAAAGGACACATTTTCTTTTTCTATTTAATTCAACATAAATATCCAACAGGATTGAAGTGAACTGTGTAAGACATATTGTTACTTGATAAAGTACTTCTTCCTTTAAAATAAATACTGACGAATTCTCACTATCCCCCCCCCATTGTTGATGGTAAAATTATTATTATTATTTAAAATAAATTTATTTTATTTTTATTTATTTTTGGCTGTGTTAGGTCTTTGTTGCTGCACGCGGGCTTACGCTAGTTGTGGCGAGTGGGGGCCACTCCTCGTTGTAGTGTGCAGGCTTCTCTTATTGCAGAACACGGGCTCTAGGCGTGTGGGTTTCAGTAGTTGTGGTGCGCAGGCTCAGCAGTTGTGGTGCGCAGGCTCAGTAGTTGTGGCGCGCAGGCTCTAGAGTGCAGGCTCAGTAGCTGTGGTGCATGGGCTCAGCTGCTCTGAGGCATGTGGGATCTTCCCAGACCAGGACTTGAACCCGTGTCCCCTGCATTGGCAGGTGGATTCCTAACCACCGTGCCACCAGAGAAGCCCTACAATTATTGAATCATTTGCTTCATACCTGATATTTCCATTTCCAACATTATATCTTTTTTTTTTATAGACTTTTACTTTTTTTTTTTAAGTATTTGTTTATTTATTTATTTATTTATGGCTGTGTTGGGTCTTCCTTTCTGTGCGAGGGCTTTCTCTAGTTGTGGCAAGCAGGGACCACTCTTCATCGCGGTGCGCGGGCCTCTCACTATCGTGGCCTCTCTTGTTGTGGAGCACAGGCTCCAGACGCGCAGGCTCAGTAATTGTGGCTCACGGGCCCAGCTGCTCCGCGGCATGTGGGATCTTCCCAGACCAGGGCTCGAACCCGTGTCCCCTGCATTGGCAGGCAGACTCTCAACCACTGCGCCACCAGGGAAGCCCTATATCTTTTTTTAAAACACATTTTATGGTAGTTTTTTTTTGAATATCATAAAAAAGGTGTGGCTGTGGACCTCCATTTCCAGTAATGTTGGGCTAGGCATTCAGACAAACCCTTCTTGCTGAAGCAGTGGAAAGCCAAGAACAGTGAAGAATTTGAAGAACTGCCAGGCCTGTATCAGGATGAGGATAGAAGTCGGGTGTGATGCAACCGACATTTGGGACCACTTTTATTCTGGAGACATTCCTCTATTCCAGGATGGGTGGCTGAGATGCTGAGGGATGCTTCTGATAGCTCCACAGAAGCAAGGGATCAGAGATTGGAGTCCAGGATCCACTAATGGTTGGGACCTAGTGAACCACACTCACTGCAGGTTAGGACCTCAAAGAGCTGTACCCCAGGAGTGAGCATGAACTCTCCCAGCACTGGGATGGGGACTAGCTCTGTTGGACTTACTAAGTTACGGTTATGTCTATATACTCTACTTTATGAGCCAGTTAAGAGGCTATCAGGAATAATGTTGTCTATATTTTGTATTTAACCTCAGCATTGATTTTGAACTTGACTCCTGAGTAAGCTTCAATTCCAAATTAACAGCTTTCAGCCTACTGCAATTATTCAAGAGGGCCATCATTAGGGTTTTAGACCTGGCCAAGTCACTGTGACACCTACTCTAATTATTAACAAGATTAATTAATGAAGCGCTTCAATTGAATACAGAGAAATGCCATCATAGTAAGATCAGAAAACTCTTCTTGTTATACAGAAGGAATTTTAGAAAGATAGAATGGCAGAGAAGCAGTTATGAGGAAGGCAGTTACTAAAGACAAAAGACTATTCTCAAAGCTGATTCCTCATAAATGCTTGATTTTTTATTAAACTCACACATATGGAAGTCATAAAAGTTTTAGTGAGTGTAGGAAAATATGTTCATGATACCCTGGCACTTGATTTCATCTGATAAATACCCTCAAAATTTATAAACACAATAGAGACAAAGACAATCCAAGTCAGAACAAATTTTTAAAACATAAAATGTATTTGAGACGCTTTTCTATTCTTGAACCTCTCATTTTAGATTTAGAGATATAATAAACATAGTATATACTACTCCCAATTATTGAAGCCCTACTTTGTAGCCTCCACCTTATTACTAAATAAGAGTGTAAGCCATTCCTTTCCAAACACTAACTGGATGGTAAGAGCAGAAAAAGAGAGAGAAAAAAAAAAAAGAAAACCACATGCTTTTTTTTTCCTAGGGAAGAAGTTCTTTTTGTAATTATTCATTTCATAACTAGCATTTGAAACAAAATTTTCAAGATGTCACGGGCCTAATGACTTGTAGCTCTATTTTTCACTATGCAGGAGGTTACATCACAATACTTGACCTTAATATCAAAGCATCCCTTTCTATTTGTGTTAGGTTTTTAAGGTAAATTTTACTTTGTAATATTCACCCCTTACTGGTCTGAGTTCTTTCCTTCAGAGCCTCAGAGAATAAACGTACTTCAGAGCCTCGGAGAATAAATGTACTTCATCATTTACACAACACTTTCCCAGATTTGAAGTTAGCCGTCACATCAATCTGAGACCCCTTTTCTCTTCTACAGGTAATTGTCTACAGTTCCTTCAGATATCCCATTACAGCTGTCAAACCTTAGATTTTCATCATGTTTTACAAGTAAAACCCTCATCCAAACCAATGCAATGTGACTAAAGCAGGATACATTAATACTATTGCTTCCATTTTTCTAGATCTTTTAACTATTAAAATGCAACTATTTCTGCAACCGAAGTCATATCACCCTGTTGGGATCAGAATAATAGTTAAGTACTATTGCTATTTCTTCGTCGATTCAACTATAAAGCCAGGTTTTACTCATGCTGGACTCACATAATGTGTTGTGTTAGAACTTAAGGGCAGCACTTCACATTTATGAGTATTCAATCTTGGAATTTTTCAGCCTGTTGAGATTTTTGAATTGTCATCTATTGTTATCTGTAACTTTAATAACTGTCTTTAAATAGTGGATGAAGACGGACTGCATGAGGCCAAGGATAAAGGACTGACATAAGCCATCAGAGGTCTCTGGAAGTTGACACTGATTCGTTTATATAACTGTGGTCATAGTTGTGGTTCTCAAATTGTTATTATCATCAAAATCATTTGGAGGGCTTGATAAACAGATTGTTGGTCTCATTTATTTCTGACTTCTGAGAATTTACATTTCTAAAAAGTTCCCAGGCAATGTGATGCACACACTTTGAGAAGCATTGCCTTATGGGTAGTTAATTGTTCAACAAACTACCACCACTTACCCTAGGAGACTCCTTACAAACCTTTTAATATGATGTTTGGCTTGACTTATTCTAAGGTTGGATTTATGTTGGCCCCCAAAGATACACTTTTGTCCTGATGCACAAATTGATCAGATTGCATTATGGTTCCACTTCCATAATTTTTATGCTTTCATTGAGAAGGAAAGGGTAAGTAGTTCAGTTTAGTTAGAGAGCCGAAACTCTGGCCAATTCTAACTCCAGTGCTGTTTCAAATAAATGTTTAAATGTTGATATTATCAAAGATTAAATAAATTCTCCCAGAGAGATGTTGCAGTTTCCAAACAGATCTAAGTTCACACAGACCTCAGTCTATTATAAATGAAAGGGAACAGTCAGCCTTTCCACTTTGACACTTTGTCAGCAACAGACATTGAATTACAACTTTCAGGAGCTGATTGCATACCAGAAAGTTTGGAGTCAAAGACGGGAAATTTCAAATGCCCTCTGGTGTTAAAAACAAAAAACATTTTACTTTCTCTTATCCAAGTGGTTAAGACTCCACCTACAGAGTGAGATTTGGCAGATATTGGTACATAAGTCAAAGCAGTGATGATAAATATGTAACTTGACTATAGCAGCTGTTCACTGGCCCTCTGCCCTCCCCAAAATATGCTCAGACAACAATATTTTCACTTCATTTATTCCTTCAAAACAAGTCAATTCATACAATATTTATGTATTTAAAATTGTACACATCATAAAATCAATGCATCTTAATGACAATGGCAAAATCACATAAGAGTTGTACAAAATGAAAGTAGACATCTCCCAAGTAGCAGCAGTGCGTTAACTTCGAAAAAATGCTGGCAAATAGACAAAATATTTTTAAAACAAGAAAGCACTGTCCATCTTCATTAAGAAAAAATATTTTCTTATGCCAAGTGAAACAGTACTTTGTTCTGTTTGTCCTTCCCTATACTTTTCAAGTCATATTTTAAAGCTCTAAATTTGACAGATTTATGGGTTTCTTCTTGCTTCAAGAATTTCAACCTCTACTGCATTAATACAGGAAATATAGGACTATTGTCATTCTCTATTCCTTTTGACAAACTATATGTACTTATTCTGTATTTTAAACTTAATACTTTTTTAAAGGAAAAAAAGTTACTCTTTGCTAAGGAAATTATATTTCCTGTAAACAGCTTATGTGATGAATGGCACCAAGGTGAGCTGGAAAACTGACAAGAATTAGGTGCCCTGGTCCTTTTAAGTAACTTACAGGCTACAACTAACTACATATCCTATACCAGTATAGAGTCACGCTCATGTAATCTTAGTAGGAATTGTAAACCTTTCTTAGGTTAACCTGTTTGCCTACAACATAACTAAATCATATCTTCACTATCCCTAAACTCTTAGACATAGATTTGTATTTTTAAAAACAAGTATAAAAAAGCATTATAGCAAAATCCTTGTAGTCATGGTTTTATACTGTACTGACAAGCCTTTCCATTACGGTCTTGCTACATTCTATGCCAAGAAATGGGGGAGGAGGGTTAAGGTGACACAAAGGCATAAGGCATTGCTTGAAAAATTTTCTGAAAAGCATAATTCAAGACTAGGAATGCATTCGAGGATCTCTTCTGTTTATGTGGCACTTTATCTTCTTGCCCCTTTCTCCCTTTACTCTGAAACAGCACGGCAGGGTTACCAATCTCCTCTAAATTCTATCAACCAAGACCTAAAGCAGCACCCCACAATTCAATATCAATGTAATAATTTCTTCAAAGTCAAATACGCAAAGCACTGTAAACAAAATGCCAGCTAATTTCTGGAGAAGGAAATAAAAAACCAAACCCTTTTCCACAATTAGGGAAGTTTTATAATCCTTTTAAGTTGGATGAAATGTGCCGAAATACCATAACTCTTAGTAAGAAAACATCTTTAGTTAATAAACTAGTTTATTCAAGTCAAGTGTTTCACTTTAGACTTAATGATGTTGCTTACACATGATGCTTTTAAGGCCTTTGACTCAAAAATCAGCTCAAAATCGTAAGTTTGCTTAGAAACAAATGAAGGGTTTTAAGAATCTAATCTTTTCAAAGTTGTAGTAGTCATCTCTGTGCTACAAGGACAAATTTGAATACTGTATGGTACAATGAATAAAGAACAATCACATTATAGAAATAAGTAACACTTTGAATGCTAGGGCACAGAGCATGCTCTTAATAGTTACTGAAATGGAGTTCTACTGTTACCAAAACACCAGAATGTTGTACCATTGGATACACTATTCACTGATGGTAATTGTTGATTAAGAAGAACTGATAGTTGGCAGTTCCAGAATTATATTTTAATGTCTTTGACAAGGTTCCCGGAGAGGGCTAACATGTAAACTTTTATTTCATATTTTTAAAGTGCTGTAAATAATAACAAATGTGTGTTCTCAATACATGAAAGAACATAAAAAACTTAATATATGAAAGTTTAGGAAGGCCACCTGACACATAAAGAAAAAAAAAATCACTCTGCTGCTAATCTTCTACACTCTCTATTCAATTTTTTCAAAAAAGACATAGAAAACTATGTTCAGTTAGGGCAACTTGCAACATTCATGTTTTAATGCCTACATAAGATAGAAAGAATAAGCTAGACATGCAAGTTAGGTGCATTTACGGGCATGTATAGATAAATAATATGTTAATTCATTCCTGATTATGATTTTGCTGGAACTTGAACTTCATGGAATAATCAAGTGGTATGACTATATTAGTTTTTGCCAACAGGGTCAAGCTGACCAGCCCCCAAACCTTTCAAGGGTATCACTTGACTGTGCCCATTATCCATTCATGGGAAACAATTAAGAAATCAACCATGAACCACTAACAGAAGATGTACCATACTGATGTCTTCACATGGCTATCACATCGCAAAATTCCCAGAGATATTAATTTTAACTTCTGAAATCACTCTATCTATCTAGAAGTACATTCATTGCCCTACATCTAATCTTTAAATCCAAAGAAGAGTAAGAAAAAGAAGAATAAGGGAAAGGAGGAGTGGGGGATGGGAAAGCACAATCTTCATTCATTCTGCTACCAATGTAAACTATCCTCGTTTTAATTAAAAAAAAAAAATCTTGTATGGCAGTCAAAAACTGAATGAATAGGAAGAGGGGTTTCACTCTGCTTAAGAGCAAATTTAAGAAAAAGTTTCTTTTAATCTTGTTGCAAGATTTCAAAATTCTCAAGATTAGAACTTACAGACATTAATAAACTAATTTCAAGAGTATAAGAAGTGCAATTAAAAAAATCTAAGTTCTGTGAGGCTTACAAGCTTGAGTTCAGAGTTAGCACAAGATTAGGTTTTTAAATCCTCAATAATTAAATGATCTGCAAATAGTGCTTCATCTTGAATTTCCCATGATCAGAACATTACTTAAAAGTCCTAGTGCTGAATTTCAGCAGCTGATTAATTTAAAAAGTCATTACTGAGAGCGATCTATCAGTGTCCAACTGAAGAATGCACAACCTAATTAACAGGTAAAACAGAATAAACTAAGAGTCCCTGAATAAATATTTGACTTGTTATAAAAGCATAAGCTTAAATATGCAAACAAAACCACTTAAAATAACAGGTTTCATTTTATAAAATATCAGGTTCTATTTCTTTCCATTTGTTAAATTGGAAATTTGTTAAATTAAAATCAAATGCATTGACTGAAAAATTATATATATATATATATATATATATATATATATATATATATCCCTTTGCTGAAACTAACACAACATTGTAAATCAACTATACTTCAATAAAAAATTTAAAAAAAATCAAATGTATTGATAGATAAAGGATACTCAATTTTAAAGCAACAGAAATTTATGCTGGGAAACATCAATATATGCCTGACATTATAAATTACTCAATAAATATCTGTTGCATGAATAGACTTCTCTAAAATTCCAGTAAGCAAGTATCAAGTTTGGCCCCTGAAATACTTAAGAAAGGAAGGCAAGGTTTATGAATAATGATGCATAAAGCTCAATTTGATGGGTGCTACCCAGTGGTATACTCTTAACCTACAGCTTTAAATTTAATATTTTCTGGGGGAAATAAGATACAAAATCCTTTTAGACCTGATGACAGACAGGTACAAAGAGATTTTCAATCATATTCATTTGTACACATTATGATTGCCAAACATTAAGTTTCACAAACTCACAAGTGCTATTTTTAAGGCTTAGTTAAATAGAAAATTAAACACTTTTAAGTTACAGTGACCACAATAACTTATAATGCCTAAAAGACCTATTCACACAAAAGGTACTCAAGAAATGTCATCTAATGATTTCAAGCATATTTTGTAAATTGTTCCTTAAAGGTACATTTCTCCTAAACTGTTTAAATATTCCTTAATTTTATATGGCTATCTCTACCAAGTGAAAGTGCTAAAAGTAAATCTCAATTTTGAAACATTTGCCAAGAAGATATGCTAAAATATGTATGTGCTTTAAAGTATACCATTGGGGTTTTTTTTGGTCACGCCACGTGGCTTGTGGGACCTTAGTTCCCCAACCAAGGATTGAACTCGCGCCCTTGGCAATGAAAGCACGGAGTCCTAACCACTGGACCGCCAGGGAATTCCCATACCATTGGTTTTCTAAGTGAGATACTTAATCAAAAATGAGACCAAGATAATAAAACTTTACAACATTAGGCCTCTTCACATTATGTAAGATAATACATAACAAATTATAATTTAGCATCCCTGATCGTCAGAAGAATTAAGAAAAGAGGTAGAAAACTTTTATCTGGAAGATGTCATAGTGAAGCTAAGTCTTAGAGGGTGTGCCTTGTGGATTAGCCCACCAAGCAAATGGCTACACATCTAATATCAGTAAGAAGCAGAATTCTGAGAAGGATGAATAAGGCAAAGATTTAAAAACTGTCATATTTTGTAAGTGAAACAAATTCATTCAGTATTATTATCCCGATTACTTTAAAACTCTGCAAAAGTCAAGGTAAAAGATGGTGGATAAAAGTGCTAATTTTCAGAGACATGAAATCATTTAAAAGAGCATTAGTGGTGGGATAAGGCTAGCATGAAAACAAATTCTGTTTAGGTAGCCAAAGATCTCATAAAAACCAAACCAAAGCACGTTATAATTTTAGATGAAAAGTTTTTTTAGGAGTCGGAGGAAGTGCTCTTAACAAAAAGCTGAGGAAATCAAATCCCTCCAGGCAAATCTTTAGGTAGAAAGGCAAAAATAGAGCATTCAAATTTCAAGCAACTTCAATTAAAAAAAATATCCTGCTTAATTTTAAAGTTTTATCCAATGCGACAAAGATGAATAAATGAGTTGCATTAAAACATGAGGCCAACAGTCTTTTAAAGCTTCAGTAATCTGCTCAGGCACCTCCTCCCTCACACATTCTACTTTTATAACACTAGAAATCCTTAACTGGGCACTATCAGTTCTTGTTGTTAGGTAACATTCTCAAGGAGTAGACTCAACCCTGTAAAAATTGCTTGTTATGTACTTATAACTGGTGAAGTACACATCTATAAAGTCTACCAAGTTGCAATATAAAATCAGTTTTGACAGTTCTGAGTATCTTCATTTGAGGAATCAATTCATAATTTAGAAACTATTACCTCAATTTTTAAAAGGACTCAATTACCGGAGATACTGTGGTTTATGTCCGCTGGCCTCACCTGAGGCCTTTCCCATTACCCAAAATATGAAGTTGTTTTCTTCTACAAGTTAATGCTGCTGGGTGCTAGTTTATAATGCTAAAACTCAATCTTCAGGTTAGTGTCAGTAGGTAGCAAGGACCACCTATTCTGTCACCCCAGCAGAGAGAGGGCATGTATCACCACTGTAGACACACATCTGTAAACTTGCACGCTAATTTTAATCTTAACAAGGAATTCAGTGTCTTAGTGGCTTTAGGTTAAAAGGATGGTTCAAGCATTGTATCCTTTTGTTCCTTAGGGTTACGAATAGCTTATTGGAAAACCCAGAACCTTCTGGATCTGTGAGGTAGTAGGCTTCAATCCTCATTATGCATGGATCACACTTCTCCGAAGTTGGTATGGCCTGTCTCCTTGGCATGGTCCCTTGCTTCTGTGTGCCCAGTTAATCCCTTCTGACATACCATGCATCTCAGGGTGAAGCGGTTTACATCAGTAAATTGTCTCTTGCTTCTAGCTTCATCTGCTAATTCCAGTGCTTGCACAAGAACAATATCATCATTAGAGGAGAAAATGGTCAGAGGAGGGGTGTCTGGGTCGGGGAAGACACGCTGAAGCGGATCATAGTGGATGCCATCATAAATAAGCAGGACCCTTTTAGTATATCCTGCATCTTCCCCAAAACGATCAATTCGTACTGTCTGTGTATCCACCACACATATTTCGCATTGATAAAACTTAGACAAAATGGATATCTCAATAGCTCCACCCCAAGTATCACCCCTTTTGATCCAGTCACAGTACTCTTGATTTGTCTTTCCCAGTATTGCCTTGCTATAGAAGTCTGGATCACTTGCTACAAGCTGTGCTATGAGGTGTCTCATCTCAGGGGCACAAGCTGGATTCAAGACTCCGCCTTCAACAACATAGTACACACTGGTAAAGAGGCAAGAGTTGTCTGCTGGGACCACCGCTCTGGTAAGCACAGGCAAAGTTTCCCTGATGTAACTAGGAGCACCATGTTTTGTAAATGCAGGTGACATTTTGGGCCTGGTTTGGTCTTCTTCAACAATCAGCATGTCTCCTGTCAAAAATAAAACAAATCCAGAACTGCAGAGAAAGTATAGATGAAATTGGGTGTTCACTAACCAAGGCTGTAAATTACAAACAGAAGGAGTTAAAGTATAAGCTGGGGTTACTAGGGAGAATACAGCTTTGCAAACATGTGACCAGTAACACTTTCTGTTCACTGATCTTCATAAAGACGCAAATGGAACAAAGAGCAAAACACTTTAGGTTGCACCTCATTTAGTAAAGGGGCCTGAATTTTACACCTTTATACTTGCTTAAAAAGATACATTTCAAGAACAAAATTTTCTTAAGCTTGCTGTCTGCAGTTTAAAAACACTTCCAAAAGGTGTTTGTCACAGACTCGGCCACTAGGGGGTTCTCTCCTTATGAAACTTACATACTTACCCTGCTCAGTGTTTACAGGATCCTTGATACAACAACGGAAAGCTTTTAATTACCATTATTGCTGTTCAAGTTTTAATACTGGACAGAAATAACTGCTGTTGTCTAGAACTTGAAAGGGCCTTTACTGGGTGTGTCAGAGCAAACTCTAAAATGAATACAACTGTCAAAGTAAGTATATATGAAGGTGATTGCAAAAATGAACCAGGAAAGCAAAAAAGTATCCTACATCCTTCAGACCTGCTGTCTTCTTTCAGTGATATAGGGGAAAAGAGCCATCAGGACAGAGAAAATAGGTCCCATTTTTAAAATACTTTTGCGGACGCAGAGGGAAACAAAATGAATGAGACGTTTTCAAGAGAGATCAGAAAGCGGATTGAGGAAAGGGGACTCCAAGCCTTTAGGCTTCTCACAGAGGCTGGGCCCTCCCTGCTAGACACTTGCCCTGGCCTCCGTCAGAGTTCTCTGTTCTTTAATCTTTCCTATCCTGTTCCTCCAAGCTCCCAGCTGACCCACACCACCTCGCCCTGTTTGTTCTCCCTTATGCCCCTCTCCGACCTCTCAGGACTAGCCTTGGCCTAGCCTCGATTCCCTTACCTGACTGAATGGGCAAATCCCCCAGAATGGTATCCCCGTTGCTGAGGTCCAGGCACTCGGGCGGGTATCCGACGAGGATTCGCTGACAGCCGGGGGCGATCCCGGTGACGGTGGCAATTTGGTCCTGGAGTTCCCGCGTCCGGGTCCGGCTGGACAACCCCTGCAAAACATGGGTGCCATCCTTGGCCTTGCAGCGGAGCCGCCACATCGTGTCGGTCCGGCCGCCCACAGGCCAGACACCCGTGGGGCCAGCTTTGGTCCCGGCAGCAGGTTGGCAGACGCTGCCGGAGTAAGAAGCCGGCGGGTGGACTCCAAAATAGCCACCCTTTGCCGGTCCAAACATCGCGAGATGTCGCTGGTTGTTACAGTTCTCGCGGTACTCTGCGGCTTCTGTTTTAGCACACTCTTAAAGTGATAACTGATTCTCACCATCTCCCCCTTCAGGAGGCAAAGGATGAAGATTTATCCGTATTCCTAATGTACGACTGGTCTTGCTACCTGTAGAGCGAGTGAGGTACCCTCCGCGTCGGAAGCATATATGCTTAAGGGAAGGGAGTGGCGGAAGGAGTTCCTGAATCGAATACAGTGGAATGTAACCTTGCAATTAGGTCGGAAATTATTAAATTGGGGCTTCCAAACTACACCGGGAGAAACAGGATCATAGTTCGGAATGCAAACGAATGCCAAGAATGGTCTGTGACTCAAATGACCAGTTAAAGACAAATACTCGTGGCTAGACTCATGGCTGCAGCAAACATTGACTCATTGAGGTTAAGGGGGCCGGCAGACTGGCCTTTCCACCTCCATGAGACTGTAACTTGAAAACGTCGATTTGCCACATCAATAACATCAGAAAACGCAATATGAGGTCAGCATCTGGTCTGAGGGCAATTGCTACATTCAGGAGGTGGTGGCAGTATAAGGAGGAGGAATGAAGAAGGCCAACACGTGTCATCCAGATTCCAGTTCAGGACCTAGGTATACAAATAACCAAGACGACTCCATTCCTGCCTTCAAAATGGCAAATTACTCACGTAATCGAGAGAGAGGGTGGGGTGTAAAGGACACATAACCACTGAATTTCATAGCAACGTGATAATGCTAGATTATGTGACCCTTTTCAACCCTGCATCCCTAAACAAAGGACTGTGCCTCGCAAATATGTGCTCAGTAAATACTTGCTGAATGGATAAAACGGAGTTGCATAGGCACAGAGAGGGCAACTGTGACATACTGGAGTTGTAAAAAGCTTCAAAGAGGAGGTACTATTTGAGCTGTTTTGAAGGATGAATTTAATCCCCAGGTGAAAGAGGAATAAAAGCATCTCTGAATTTACCTCTCTTCCAAGAAATATGTACTCGAACTTTTTTTTATCCTGGATCCAGAGCAGCAAAGCCTACCCTGCGTAGAGGGGGTTTATCACCACAATCAAGCATCAAATGGGCCTGGGGGCAACTGTGAGAAGTTCACTTGAAATGTGCAAACTCACCTCCACTGTAAAAATCTGCCTCTGCATAAGTTATATGGAAACTATACATCTTTTCAAAACTTTCATGACCCAGTTTTTTCCTGGAGCAATTTTCCTCTTTTGTTCTTCAAGATGGCCATAACAGACGTTACAGCGTGGGCGGTAAGCGGGAGAATAAATAAGGTGGTAAGTCCACTGGAGTATGTGCATGGGTCCAGGGAAGCCCCTGGTTCAGCGATGAGAGTAGTGTCTGACCTAAGGGAATATGCAAACACCCTAAGATGTAATCAGCTTAAGTACTTTGGTAGTTTACTCTAGCAAAGCCTCTTCTATAGCTTACGTTCCAGTTCATGGATCTAAAGAGGTCCCGCTGGGATTCAGGGAGGAGAGCGTTAATCTCCGCGAAATTTTTTTCCGTCACCAGAAAGTCACACCCTTTCAAGACGTCTACTAGTTCACTCTCGCGAGAGTATGAAAAAAGTCGTGCTTTTTATTAACCCCGCCCCCAGCCCTATTAGTTGCCAAGCAACGATGTAACCAACCTCCACAGTGCTGGGAAACTTGCGAGCTTGTGATCTTTCTCCTTCACAGTTCCAACCTTCTTCAGGAGCTAGCGACAGCGATTCCGATTTGAGCCCCGCCCCCTGGAGCCTGCGGGCGCTCGATTGGTGGACGATTCTCTCCAGGTGAGGGCCAACGCGGGAGTGGGCGGAGCCAGGCAGGGGCACGTGATTCGCCGGAGACTGGTGTGCCGGACCCCGGCCACCGTGTCTGCTCCTGGCTGTCGCGTTACCGGGTAGGTGCTGGGGCCACAGCCCGGAGAGGTCTTAGGAGGGATCCTAGGGTGAGCGACGGTTGTACAGCACCTTGAAGGGGTTAGGCGGGCGAGAGAAGGGGGGCTGCGTGCACCCTGATGAGGTGCGGGAAGATGAAGCCTAGCTGTTTCGGGGAAGTGCGGGCCCCCGGGCATCGCCCGGAGTGCGGACGTTTAGGGGCCCAGAGCCGCAGCTGGCGTGTGAGTTAGAGGATTTGTGTGGTCAGTGGAATAACAGTGCAAGGTCCTTGAAGCGGTAGGACTTTCCTTCCTCACGAGTCCCTTGTCTGGGTTTGCGCAGTGAACTCGGGGCTCTCCCACCCCCGTTCGAGTCAGGACTTACCCCTTATTCTGCAAGTGACCTTGGAGAAGTTATTTACCACCTCTTTGCTCCCCAGTGTTTCTTCCGTAGACTGCTTGCTAGGAGATAGATGGAGAGAGGGTGCGGACAAGGGCTTGAGAGTAAGAACACCAGAGGAGAAATAGTGACGTGCTAGGGCTGTCCCCGGGTCCAGCTACAGTTTTTCCTTCAGGGAACATGTATGAGATTTTCCCACTTATTTTTTTTTTTTTCAGAACTGAATTCTACCATTGGACTGCAATTACTTTATGATAGTGAACTTGATCTATTCGCAACCCATCCCACCCCCAGCTGCTGCCACTACTCTCCCCAGATTCTTAAATTGGAATCTGAAGTCAGGAAGGAACTTGGATAAGCCACTTAGTTAGATAAATGTCAGTTTTTCAATCTGTAAAATGGGGAGAAGTAATAATGGTAGCAAAATCTGTTTTATTATGGGATTATTGGAAGGATTGAAGAAGATAATGCATGTGAATGTAAACTCCTAAGTCAGCATTATAGATCAGGGTTCTGGTGCAACTCTTCACAGATAAGGAAACAGAGGGCTAGGGACATTCATGACTTATCCTAGGGCATGTAGCTATTAACTGGGAGAAGGAGGGCTGGACTTGACCCTTGGCCCAGGGTTTTTCCACTTATACCTCACTGATCCTCTTTTGAGTGTTTTGAGGGATATTTCCTTCCTTCCCTTCCTTACATCCCCTTTGTCCCTTCCAGACGTCCCCTGAAGAGCTGCCATGTCTGGGAATTCTGCCCCTTCCTCAGAACAGAACAACAACAACTATGAAACCAAAACAAATCTCCGAATGTCAGAGAAGAAATGTTGTGAGTGTTGGGAAAGAGGAGGGGCTGCTGTCTCCCAGGATTTTATCTTGAGAATATTGTTGTAATTCTAGACTTTGCTGCTTGGTGGGAGTGAGAAATAGTTCTTCGACATGGGAATTTAAAACAAAGTCAACCGGGGGAATTTCCTTTCTGAAACAAGTAGACTCAGTGAAATGTCTGTCCTTGGGGCTAGACTGCTGGTGTAGCCCAGCATTTTCTTCCTGCTTTCTTTAACTGAATCTCTGTCTCCCCCACCCTGGGGGAATCTGCACAGTTGATTGATGCTGAAAGTTAGAGCCAGTATTATTGTACATGCAGTGAGTAAGGCTGAGTGGCAGGGTGCAGGAATTCCTTGGGGTTGCTACTGTTAAGTTTCCCTTTATCTCTTGGGCTAAGTTTTGTGAGGGTGCTGCTCACAGCAGAAATTGCAGGTAGGAACCAGTAGCTTATTTCTACAGGCCTAAGGGGAATCGGCCCTGATATTTCACTTCTCGCCATGTCTTGGGCACCTTACTTTCTCACAGGTTTAGTCTTTACACTCTGCAAACTATTTTCCCTGCAGGTTCATTGCTCTGGGGATGGGTTTCACAGGAGCATTTCCATGCCCATCTTTTAGACAGAGACAGCAGGTGGGTTTGCAGAGAGATGAAGTGTTCTTTCCTGTCCCCATGCATCTGCATGCCTAAGCATCCTTATAGACTGCAAGACTGCAGAGCCCAGGCCAAAAGGTCCTGAGCAGTTGGTCCCTAGATGTTTTGGGGAACCTCTAGGAAAGCTAACTCTTGTTAGCTTCCAGGTTCCTCTGGAACCCTATCAGTCAGTTCTTCTCACTTCAGTGGTTATATATATCAGCAGGTGGAAACAGCCAACCAGCATGAGACCTGGAATCATCTCATGTTTCAAGCTTTCCCCAGAGTCTCAACTTTGATGTCATGCCCTTGTCAGTCTCATGATTAATGATGATCATCTCTTTTCACCTAGCACTGATGAGGCTTGTTGGGGTTTGGGCTGCAGCAGAGGCAGGTTGTTTGGGTGTGATACTGGGGTTGGTGCACCTCTATGATTAGGGTCTTCTTTGTCTGCCAGGGCAGGAAGCCAGGTACTGAGGGCAAACACCCTGTGGAAGATAACTAGTATAGCATGACGTTTGAGTGCAGCCTCTGAAGTCAGACTGCCTGGGTTCAAATCTTGGTTTTACTACTTCATAACTGTGTGCTTTTTTTTTTTTTTAAAGGAAAAGCAATTTCCCTACAATTCCAATTTGCTATAGGGTTGTTTTTTAAAAAAATTTGTTTATTTTATTTTTATTTTTGGCTGTGTTGGGTCTTCGTTTCTGTGTGAGGGCTTTCTCTAGTTGCGGCGAGCGGGGGCCACTCTGCATCGCCGTGCGCGGGCCTCTCACTATCGTGGCCTCTCTTGTTGCGGAGCACAGGCTCCAGACGTGCAGGCTCAGTAGTTGTGGCTCACGGGCCCAGTTGCTCCGTGGCATGTGGGATCTTCCCAGACCAGGGCTCGAACCCGTGTCCCCTGCATTGGCAGGCAGATTCTCAACCACTGCGCCACCAGGGAAGCCTAACTGTGTGCTTTTAACCAAGTTGCTTTTCTGCCCCATGCCCCGTTTACTTTTTGATAAAATGGGGTTACTAATAGTATCTTTCCCCAGAGTGATGTGAGAATTGAATGAGTAAATACAGGACAGCTCCTAGAAGAGTACTGGGCATGTGGCTAAACTGTGTTATTTTTCACTGGTATGACTCTATTTGCATGTTGTGTTTGTTCCTGAAACATTATATATAGGTTGAATTATAGTCTAAACGCTGTGAGCTGGGAGCTCACTTTTTAAAAGAGCCCTGTGAAGAATTATATTTTCAGTAAAAAAATGTTTTCTCCTCTTGTGTGACAGTATGGTAACCCCGATTTGGGGGTATGGAATGCACACTTTAAAGAGAGGTGCCCTCGTGCTACTAGGACACTTGAGCCCAACAAGAGCAGAGAGCAGGTGGTGGTGTTTGGGGGTCAGGGGGAGTTGATAACTGTGGGAGTCTCTGACCCTGTACAATGCTCAGTGTCAGTCCTTCTAGTTCTGCTTTCTTCTCCATGGGACTCTCCTACCTGCCTTCCTAACTTTTTTTGCCTTTTTTTTTTTGCCTCGAGGGCTTTTGATTAGTCAAAGAAGCAGTAATCCCAGGTCTCTTTCCTTCCTCTAGACTCTAATTCCTGATCTCTCCTTTCCAAGTTCTACCCTCTTCTCCCCCACTGGAGGTGTCTGGGTTATCCTGAAGCCACCATCATTCATTTACCCCCCTCTCTTCTCCTTTCGTGGTTGGACTGTGAGACTGTGACAGTCTATGAGAGTATGTGTTAGTTTATTTCCCTTCTTTCTGTTATTTGCCTGTATCTTGGAACACGCTTCTTGGGCTGCTTAGTGTTCACACCCAGCAGTGGCTTTATTAATAGCTTACCCGTTATCCCATTGCTGTTAATTATACCTGTTGTTGGCTGACTTTGACTCTGGGAAGTGCCTGAACTCAAGGGCTGAAGAATGTCTTTAGGGAGCCAGAACCTCAAAAGGAGCAGTACTGGAATTTCAGCTGCTCCAGGGATGGGGGAGAAGGGGAGGTGGTGCTGGCTGAGGTGCCCTTAAGGTGCTCAGATGACTGGTTTCAGGGCTCAGTGAAAGCAGGAATTAGGGGTAGCAGGGAAGGTCTACATGCTTTTCCTTCTTTGTTTCTTTTATTCTTTGATATTTTGAATAGGTCTGGAACAGACAAGTCCCTGTATGAACCTTCTCCTAATTATAAAAGCAATACGTGTTCATGAAAAATTCACACAATACAGAAAGAAAGTAAAAAGCAAGAAAATCTCACCATTTCTCCTGTCCCTGTTATGTTTGATTCTTTCCAAAATCTTATTCTGGTGTATCCTATTAATGGAAATAGGTCCACACTGTACATATTTTGTTCTACCACTCCCCTCCCACACACTTTTTTTAAACTATATTCTGGACATTTTTTTCATGTCGATAAGTTCAAATTTACTTCATTCTGCATGGTATTGCCTTGTGTGGATATGCCAGCCTCTCCCTGATGGACATTTACATTGTTTCCAATTTTCCGCCATCACAAACAATGCTGTAGTGAGCATCCTTGCATATACACCTTTCCCTGTTTGTGCCAGCAGCTTTCCCTACAGAAATAACAGGAGGAAAGATAGACACCTTTGAAACATTGATCAGCATCCCTCAAAAGTTCTATATTGTTAGCTGTTTTTAATATTTCAAAGCACGTGATAGAAATTGGGCATTAAACTATAGCTTCGACGGTTAACTAAAACATTAACTTTCTTAGCGTTTGGCTGCAGAACTTCGATATGTTATGCTTATCAGTCAAATGGCAGGACATAATTGGCAGTTTTATGACTTCTGATGAATAAAAAGAAGATACTACTAATGAAGCACACTTTAAAGGGTAGCATATTTCAAAATACTGGGGCTGTTTAGAACAAAAAGTGGAAGATGACTTGGTCATGAGAAAGCCGGGAACCATTGGCCTTCTAGACCACCCTTCAGGTTTAGATTAGAGAGCAGAGTTATGCTGGCCACATGGCTCCCTTTTGTCAGGTGCTGACAAGAGCTGGTTACTAGGACTGATTGGGCAGTCATGAAACCAGGAGTCTGGGCAGAGCCCTGACCTTGACTTTCTATTGAGGGACTGTGGGCCAAGCTCTTCCCTTTTCTGGGCTTGAGGTTTTCTGTCCACAGAAGGGAAGTTATCACACCTTCGTTGCCTCGAAGTGTGTTCATGAAGGGAAAATAAGTTTAAGATTGAGAAAGTGAGTTCAGCCTTGTGTAAAGAAGGTAGAAGAGAATTTCAGGATTGAAACAGCTTTCCATTATTTGTCAAGGGGTAAGTTACATTGTCTCCAAAATTAATCAGCATAAAGTGTCTACTGTTCAAATTAAGGTGGTGATGGCTTTGTTTTTTAACAGGCAGAACAGAATGTACCTAGTTTTGCCCATGTGGCAATTTGAGATAGGAAGTGTGGTTTAGTTTTGTCCTTCGGAAATCGAGCAGCGCTGGTTGCAGCAGGTGTGTGTGGGTGTGTTGTGGGCAGAAGTGGGAGGTATGGTGCTGGGGGCCACCGTGGGGAGCCCTTGGTGGCCTGTGTTTTCTTTTGTCCTTAGAACTCTCTGTCCAGTTTGGTAAACATGGAGCAGCTGGTTCCCTGGTCAGCCTCAGAGCGTCTCCCAAGTATCAGTTCATTTTCAGCTTCAGGGAGGATAACAGGACCTTTGGGAGAAGTGCCTAATGGGCTGGAAGGTGTGGACCAAGCAGTACTAGAAGTGCAGGTAATGAGCCAAGCCATGGTGATTGAGAAGAGTGCAGTGCTGGGCTGGAGAAAGTGAAGACTCAGGAGGATTTCACTCCTGAAACCTGAGGCAGCTGATCTGTCTGTTAGGGGTCAGAGATCAGGCATTAACATCAGCCGAGGCTGCAGCATGGCGTTTGCTTGTCTTTGTGCTCCCTGTTTGGACAGAGATGAAAATCACTTCTGTTGCTCATTGCCTACCTTGGACGGTCTCCTGCTCCGGCCCAGGAATTTTCCATGTGCCTAGTAGGTAAAGGACTAAAAGCCAACCCCTCTGACCCCAAGTCTGGGCATCCACCCCTCCTTCACCACCAGGGCGCTGTTTGGCTTCTGGGTACTTCTTGCCAAACACCCCCAGGAAACTCTCTTCCTTCCGAGGTCTGTTCTCTACCCACACCCCTCTGCCCACTTCTCCACTGAGATCTTTTTACATTCCCTTCTCAAAAAATAAAGGATGACGTTCCCATCCAAGTACCCCAGTTTTGCTGAATTGTTTCTTAGCCTGACAGGGTCACCTTGTCCCAGGGAAGAGGAGCAGCAACTACTTGTGGGGCACCTTCTGGAAAGCAGTGCTGGGAAGACGAAGGCGAAAGTGGTTCTTTCCCATCTGCACACAGGGCCTCCCTCCTTTCCCATCTGAGCCCTCCCAGGTGACCTCAGTGTGGGTCTTGGCCCCAGGAACGTGGCTGGCAGCTTGCAGGGCACTCTCCCACCCCTCCGCCGTGGCAGGATGCGCAGGAAGGAGCCAGCCCCTGTGAGCAAGCTGATGAGGAATCAGAGGCTCTTTTCATGGAGAAAAGCTGCCAAGGAAGCACAAGATCAGGATTCTAGGGCCAGCCCTTCCCGTGACTCATTGTGTGTCCTTAGGCAAGTCACCTGGCCTCTGAGCATCTAGTTTGCCCCCAGCTGCCCAGTGAGACCTGTCTCTGTAAATGAGCATTCCTGAAATCAATTGTTTTCTAAAGAAGGGCGGACCAATGGCTATTCCTGCTTTTTAAACTGTCTTGCTTTTACTTGGGCCTTTGAGGCAGGCTGGCTGGGATGCCCTTGTGGGCCAGCTTTACCACGAAGCTTCCTGAGGTCTAGTCAGAACCCGTGTCAGGTAGGCGTTGACACCGTCTAAGTGGTTTAGAAGTTCTGGCTTAAACTAGTGGCCTGAGCACAAAGGCCAAAACAGGTTAAGGCCAGGCTCTTTTTTCGGTGCGCAAGCTCTTGCCTGTGGCTCTGAAGGGATAGATGGGATCCTCAGGATAGAAACTCTGTTGGATCTGTTATAGGAGCTGGCTCAGTGCTGCACTGGTAGAATCTCCAGGCCCGAGACTTTCCTTCATGGCTGTATCACTCCCGTGTCACTAGATACTCTCATGCTAAGGAAGATGCTATGGTTACTGTCTTTCTAATCCTGGCCACTTTTTTTTTCTCTTTCCATCTTGTGCACCTCTGTGAAGACTTTGGACAAGTGGGAAAGACATGTCTTAGTTTGGGTACTTTCTGGAAGTCTACATGACCCTTTGACTGTCTTTTAGGAGGGTTTACCCGGTATCTCCTCGGTTTGCCTTTCCAGTCCTCCTGGACCCTGGCCTCATTGAGGTGTATGAGGATCAAACCAGATTCTGAGCATGAAGTCCCAGCCCCGCGCACAAACCTTACTTGACCCGTCTTTATTTAGTTTTGTTCTGTTCCATTTCCCTCTAGCGTGGGCATCCTACATGACCAACTCCCCAACCCTCATTGTTATGATTGGCTTACCAGCCCGGGGCAAAACCTACGTGTCCAAGAAACTCACACGCTACCTCAACTGGATTGGGGTGCCCACCAAAGGTAGGTGCAAACATGCATTCCTTGGGAAAGGAAGTGATCAGTTCCTGGGCCTCACAGGCCTCTGGGAGACTTACTCTCCCTGGCATTAAGGTTACAGGGTGCTCCTGGCAGCAATGGTGGTTGCTTCCTGGTTTACTGGATTTATTCCCTGTCCATACACTTGTTCCTCCTGGCCTGGCTGAATTGGCCTAGTTTGGGGGCAATGCCTTTGATAGGAGTATTAAGAATTAAATGAGTATAGAGCTTTACATTTCCAAAGCCCTTACATCTACATTATCTAGCAGTATCCATGTGGAATAGCCAAAATGGCTGAGGAAATTGAAAGTCAGACAGTTTAAGACTTGTCCAAATTCTAGTAAGTCAGAACTTGAACTTAACCTGATTCTTAATCTGGTGTTGTTTCCAACATACCATGGTGCTTTTTTCATCCCCTTGGCCACTCTGACATTAGACCAAGAAGTCCCCTTTGGGACATCGTATTGTTTCACTGCTGAAGGGTATGGGTGTCTTCTGCAGTGTTTAATCTTGGGGTGTATCGGCGTCAAGCGGTCAAGTCCTATAAGTCCTATGACTTCTTCCGGCATGACAACGAGGAGGCCATGAAGATACGCAAGTGAGTCTTCTAGGCCTGACTGCCAGGCCAGCTCTTTCTTGGCCGTCATGAGACTGGATGTGATGGGGCTTGGTTTTCCTTTCAGTAAATATCTTGTGGGGATTTTAAGTGGAAGTTATCTGCTGGGCAGCTCACCATGGGCTTGGGTGGGTAGAACAGGGCTCGGAAAGTTGCGTGTGTGCTCGTAGGCTAAGCCTCCAGAGGGGTAAGACACGTGCATGGGACAGGGGAAGAGGAAAGATATAGGATGGTAGAAAAATCTCAATGGGCAAGTTGAAAGGTCTAATTAGGGAAAATTTTTGATCAGTGGGGAAACTGAACAGGAAGGGGCGTGATCCCTGTGGCACCCCTGCCGTTCATGTCTCTGGCTGTGCCCGAGCTTGGCCCCGGCCCAGTCCTCTGGCTGATTCCTCTGTTCTCTTGGCAGACAGTGTGCTCTGGTGGCGCTGGAGGATGTGAAGGCGTATCTCACGGAGGACAGTGGGCAGATTGCGGTAAGCCTCACCTGCCGCCTCCCCCGTCTCCCCCCTTTCAGCAGCCTGGCTGCACCGCCCCACCTTGGGTCGCCTTGGTGGGATTTCATTTCTCGGTCCCCGTTCATCTGTCTTGTGGGCTCTCTTCCCAGGTGTTTGATGCTACCAATACCACTCGAGAGAGGAGGGCCTTGATTTTGAACTTTGCCGAGGAGAATTCCTTCAAGGTAGAATCTGCCTCCAAGCTGGAGGAGGAGGGGTGAGTGGAGGTGGGGAGTTAGGAGGGATATGCAGATCTGTTTGACTCTGGTGGGTGAGGACAGGATTGGACATCTGATTCTCTCCTCTTGGTGAGTCACCGCCAGTCCTTGAGTGTTTTCTTTCAGGTCCTTTCTCAGCTCCTTAGCCTGTATGTATGAGGCCCTGGGGATGTGGTAAGAGCTATTTTTAAATGAAGAGGCCTTGAAGGCCACTTTCATGAAAGAAAATCCCAGGGGATGTGGTGGCTCTGGTGGAGCAGATATGAGCGTGTGCTCTTAATTAACAGCCTGGCCATTACTGACTCATTGATCACTGCCTTCTCTCCCTGGCCAGGTGTTCTTTGTGGAATCCGTCTGCGATGATCCCGATGTCATTGCTGCCAACATCCTGGTAGGTGACATCCCCTCACACCACCACCTCTTTATGCCTTGTGTGTGTGTTGGTGGAGGTGGGGTGGGGAGTCAACCCGCTAATGAAAGAGAGAAATAGACATGTTTAACAACACAGGGTGATCTTTTCGATCTGCCAGAACACCGTTTTGTACTTCCACACTCTTCCCTTGGGAAAAGAAAGAGGCTTTGAGGAAGAAAGTAAGAATTAGCTGTTGAACAGAGGCCAAACTTAAACTGTAGGAGCCCTGGCCCTGTGTTCTGGGTATTAGCTAGATGTTGAGACCTAGGTGTGTTCTTAGAATAGATCAGACTCTTCATTATCTGTGAGGGCCACCTTATAGGAAGGTCATCTGCCCACCACTTGTCTAATATTGAGGTTAGCATTCTATGCACTGAGCACCTCGTGCTGTGTGTGGTCACAGCTTATGCCCGTGCCCATCTGATGGCTGTGCTGGGCTGTGCCGAGTGGATATGCATGCACTGTGTCATGGTGGTGCTCTCCCAGCAGTGTGGGAACTTGCTGAAGAGGTGTCTGGTCTGAGTCAGCTGTGTATCAGATCAAGCACCCTATTCTCATTGCCCTTGGGGAGAAATTGAATCCCATTCTGTTTTCCCAGGAAGGTACATAAAAGGATTGGGGCCCAAGAACTGCTTCAGCTGCGTGACCGCCTCTGTCCTTCAGCCAAGGGCAGGCACATGACTCCCCAGTTGTCCTTCCCTTCTTGGTTGCCAGGGTCACAGGACAGGGAGGGGTTGCTCAGTGAATGGGGATTGCCAATGCTCCATTGAAAGGCCACTTCTATGGCCTTCCTTTTCTTTATTTAGCAGTGGCTGTTTGGCAGGAGGGCTGTTAAGGGCAGACCTCTGACTAGGCCCTGCTCTCCCTGTGATTCCAGGAGGTAAAGGTGTCGAGCCCTGACTACCCTGAAAGGAACAGGGAGAATGTGATGGAGGACTTCCTAAAGAGAATTGAGTGCTACAAAGTCACCTATCAACCCCTTGACCCAGACAACTATGACAAGTAAGGTTTAAGGCCAAGGTTTGAAGGGCCTGAGGCAGGGGTCTCATTTGAGAAAAGAGCCTTTCTCCCCTCGTCCCTAGACTTCCCTCTGACAATCCAGACCTCTGTTTACATCATTCCAGGGAAACGAGGTATGGATTTGTGGCCTCTAGGCAGATTGAATCTTATACCTGAACACTGGAGTGGTTTTTATCCTGAGTTCTTCTGGTCTATCCTCTAGAGCATGATTTCTCAACCTTAGCATGACTGACATTTTGAACTGGATAGTTCTGTGCTGTGGGGCTGTCTTGTGCTCTGTAGCTGTCTTTAGCAGCATCCCTGACCTGTGCCCACTAGATACCAGTAGCACTCCCAAGCTGTGACAACCAGAAAGGTTTCCAGACTTTGCCAAATGTCCCCTGGGGAGCAAAATCACCCCCTGTTGAGAACCACTGCTCTAGATCAGTAGTTTTGAATTAGGGTGTTGTAGGACACCCCTTAGAGGTGTGTCATCAGTTTTTGATCAATTTTTAAAGTTTATTGTGTGTGTGTATAGGTATATATATGTATAAAAATATATAGTAATACATATGAATATATGTGCATATATTCCATATGTAAAATAACATAATATGTAAATTTATTTTGCATAAAACAATATATTGTACGTGTGTATGCATATATAAATATATATATTTAAGTGGTTTTTTAGATATTACTTACTATGGCAGTGCCTATCAGCCGTGTGGCATAGAACACAGGTTAACTTGATGTGTGTGAACGAAAAGAGCCGTAGCAAGATGCCAGGACCATGCTGAAGAATGACATGTGCACAGGGAGACCTGTGAGAAGGTGGCCTTTGAAAAAGCATGCAGTCAGTACAGCTCTAGTCAGATAAGAATACAGCCCTGAAGCCAAGCAAATGGCAAGACAGTGTGCATAGCCACTGTTAAATTGCTTCAGTGGTCTGCTTCATCTTTCGAGTCTTTCAGTTCCTTCAAGTATGTTGCCCACAATGTTAGTGTTTGGAGGTGTTTCTTAATACAGAAGTTGAAAACCACTGCCCTAGATATGGCATAATAGTATATTCTTCATTTAGCCCGAAGTCCTACATAGAAAAATATTGTAGAAGAATGTGTGTGTGTGTGTGTGTGTGTGTGTGTGTGTGTGTGTGTGTGTGTATAAATGTTACCTCTGGTGGTAGGGTTATGGGTAATTTTTATTTACATCATTCTTTCTTAAAAAAATTTTTTTTGGAATAAACACTTATTATTTTTATAGTGAGAACAATTCCATGATGGCCACAAAGCAAACAGTCTATGTGAGTGCCTTTGAGAGAAACTTGATTTATGTAGATGGGGGGGAACGCACAGAGACCTCTGTCTATGGTTCTGCACCCCCCTCCTCGCCCCTCCCCGCTGGCCGATGCCATACTCTGACTCCGTCTTGACTGCCTCAGGTGGGCGCTGTGCTTCTCAACAAACTTCAGGGTTAGCAAAATCTTCAGGTCATCTAGTCTAGCCCCTGAGGGGAAGCCTGAATTCTGTTTATCTAACTTAGCTACAGTGCCTGGCACAGTGTAGGCACTGAGGAAATGGTACTGCCTGACGAGAAGTTCAGGAAAGTTTACTGCATCTTGGTTCTGAGGAGCGCTCCATCTCTTTCCATTTGGTTCCTTACATCTGGGTCGGGGTGTGGCAGGAGAGGCAGAAGAGCTGCTGGGAGCCTGCAAGTAACTATACAGATCCTTTCCCCTCCTCCTGTTATCCTCAGATTTTCATACCCAGGGGATTTTTTTTTTTTTTTTTTTTTTCCTGCTCTGTTCCAGGGATCTTTCTTTCATCAAGGTGATAAACGTGGGCCAGCGATTTCTAGTGAACAAAGTCCAGGACTACATCCAGAGCAAGATCGTCTACTACCTCATGAATATCCATGTCCATCCTCGCACCATTTACCTTTGCCGGCACGGAGAGAGCGAGTTCAATCTCTTGGGGAAGATTGGGGGTGACTCAGGCCTCTCGGTGCGGGGAAAACAGGTGAGTAGTTAGCCAGCAGGCTGGATTTCTCAGGCTTAGAGTTAGAAGGGCATGGTGGATGTCATCTCTTTGATCCCCTTACTTCTTACTGAATCCTATTGGGGTTTAGGCTGTGGTTTCAGATAGTCAATCAAGTAAAGAGACATTTTCTCGTTCACTGATTCTAGCTCTGCATTGAAGGGTGCGTAACTTGGAACCATTTCTGCTGTGATCATTCAGCCATCACATATTTATTGGGCTCAACTTGTATGCTCAGCATGGTACAGGGTGCTCTGGTTAAAGTTCATTTCCTCTTGGGTTTATTATAACTATGTAGCACCTTTCAGAGTTTGACTGGGGTCATGCACATTGTCCTTTTTAGGCTGAGTTAACGGTCCTCTGTGTGTGTGTGTGTGTGTGTGTGTGTGTGTCTGTGTGTGTCTATGTGTGTCTGTGTCTGTATTTCCTTTCTTTCTTTCTTTTTTTTTGGCTGTGCCACGCGCGGCTTGCAGGATCTTAGTTCCCCTGACCAGGGATCGAACCCGCATCCCCTGCAGTGGAGGCGTGGAGGCCTAACCACTGATCAACAGGGAATTCCCTGTGTGTGTGTTTTCTTTTAAAATTTTTATTTCACACCCCAGTTTGCCCAGGCTCTAAGGAAGTTTCTGGAGGAACAGGAGATAGCAGACCTCAAAGTGTGGACAAGTCAGTTGAAGAGGACTATCCAGACCGCTGAATCTCTGGGGGTGACCTATGAGCAGTGGAAGATTCTGAATGAGATTGATGCTGTGAGTAGGAAGCTCTGATGGCTAAAAAGCCAGTAAGGGTCTCCTATTCAGGCAGGAACTCTCAGAAGTCACCATGTGGGCCGTTCATCTAGAAAACTAGAACCACCAAGTAGAGACTTTGAGGAAGCTGAATCTATGGCCAGTTTAGGGAATAAGGGGGAACAATGCACCCCCAATCAGGGCTTCCTGCCTGCTTGACACACCTGTGCCAATGATGGGACCTGAACCAATTTTTGACCTAGCCCCTGGCACCTGGAGAGAGTGAAGCTCCATTTGGCTCCTTCATATATTTCCCTCCTAGGAAAAAGAGATAGCTGACAACTCACTTCTTTAATTTCTGCTTAGGCCACCTGGTCAGCTACTCTGGAAAAGTCCTTTCCAATTTGTTCTTGGCTTTCTGTGTCCTTGAACGCAAAAGTAGGCATTTCTTTTTCTTTCCTTCCTCTGTACCCTTTTATGCCTTCTACAAGAATTCCCTAGTGCCTTCAGCTTCCCCTCCTTCCCTGCTTCCTGTTCCTTTTATCCTGCTGACTTTTCTTGACCTCTCAGTTCCCCACAGCAGTAGGAGAAAGCGGCAGCTTAAGCTAGAGAGGCGGCCCCCTCTCCCAGTGGCCCTCGCCCTGCTAGTCGGTCAGTTGCAGTGCATGAAGGGGGCTAGGCCAGTACCTGGCACGAATAACTAATATCCTTCACGGCCGCCTTTTCATTTGGGGGGCTGTGTGGGTCCAGTTCGCCTCTTCCAGCCGTGTGGCTCCTGCAGGGCGTGTGCGAGGAGATGACTTATGCGGAGATAAAGGAGCAGTACCCAGACGAGTTTGCGCTTCGAGATGAAGAGAAATATCTGTATCGATATCCTGGAGGGGAGGTGAGATTTCCCTCACGAGGGGTGACTGCCCCACCCTTTGCCAGGGGCTTAGCTTTAATTTTGGGGAAGGACTGAATGTGAGTTTGGGGACCGAGAAAGGGTACTTAAGGCATCATTTAGTTTCTCTTCCTACCTTTGGGGCCTGCCGTGTTTAATTCAGCTCTGGCAGTCGGCAGTCCGTATGCCTCATTGATTTGTTAAGATCTCCAGAGAAAGGGTAACAAGATAGCCTCTGTTGCTGAGTATATTTTAGAATCAGCATGGTCTTTTTTAACTTCTTTTTTTTTCATTCCACCCCCACCCAAGCAGGTATAGGACCCAAGTAAATATATGGGATATGAATGATTTTCCTCTCATCTGCGGTGTTTAAGGCTGCTTGCTGGTCCAAGTGGCTTCATAGTCTAGGGGTGTGAGGCAAAGGTAAATAAAACAAAACAACAGGGGTCTAGGAAATCCCTAGGAGCCTTTGTTGCCTTACACTCTTGCCTATTCTGTCGAGAGAAAAACAACCCCACAGGCTGCATTCAGATTTTCTCTTCTTGACCCGCAATTTTCTCGGTCTGAACATTGCTCTTGAAAAGTCTGAATATTCTCAAGAGATAGCAGGGCTGCGGGTGGTTAGCAGGCGACACGAAGGCGCCAAACCTCCAGGAGGAAAGCCAGCTGGGGAGAAAGGAGAAGCGGCCTCTTAACTCTGGACCCAGCCACCGACTTGGCTGCCAGCTTGCGCCTCCTACCAGCCCGCCCCACTTCCCCCACAGTCGTACCAGGACCTGGTGCAGCGGCTGGAGCCTGTCATCATGGAGCTGGAGCGTCAGGGCAACGTCCTCGTCATCTCCCACCAGGCTGTCATGCGCTGCCTCCTGGCCTACTTCTTGGACAAGGGTGCAGGTGCCATTGGAGGGAAGGGCCGGGGACACATCCACAGGGAGGGGGCTGGACTTGGGGTGGCACCAGGATCCCTGGCAACGAGACCTCCCCCTCTTCCACTCAAATCAGAGTACATTCTTCAGGCAGCAGTGTGGGGCTCCCAGCAGCCACTGGGCCACCTACTTGCTGAATTTACTCTGCTGGTGCAAAAACCCCCAGTGGACAGCAGCTGCTGCTTGAGCTCTTGGTCCTGCCTGGCTAAAGGGGCAGCACTGCGTTAACACTCCTGGCTAAAGGGGCAGCATCCTGGTTGAACGTTCCCGGCTTGTTACTTGGGCTACTCGGAGGGTGATAATCTTAGAAGCATCTTCATCCTTTGGATTCAGGGTAGACGGTTTCTGGGGAGAGCAATAAGGAAGTGCTGCTGTCTTCTCTGATACTCCCCTCCCTTCCCTTCCTGATCTACCTGAGCTGCTGGGAAGCCTGCAGGCTGACCTTTGGTGTACCCACGATGCCCCAGTCTTCCCTCCTGTGGGACCCTGGCTGCGGCACTTACTCTTGTTTTGCCTGCAGGGAAGGCTCTAAAGTGGGCTTTTTTCCTTTCTTAGCCGCTAAGTAGCTTGGGTGTCTTCCTTGGAGGCTATGTTGATAATTGTCTGTGGGGTTAGAGGAGGAGATGTCTAACTCCAGGTCAGGGTAAAGAAAACTCAGGAGCGCCTTAGATGCTCTCTTCCACTAACTTGACCTTGCTTCATAATACTGAGACTTCCTCTACCTGGTCTTTCTGCTTTCAGATGAGCTACCGTACCTGAGGTGCCCTCTCCATACCATCTTCAAACTTACTCCTGTGGCCTACGGTAACTATGAGCCTAGGAGCTGGGCAGGAGGTGGGGATAGAGGAAGGTCAGGATTTTTGAATTTTCTCTGAAGTTTGCCTAGAAGTTCGACTTCCTCACCTGTATATACCAGGGAAGTTCCATCAGTGCCTTCCATTTTTAAAGGGATGTATGTATGTATTTGGGAATATATATGTTCTTTTATTACCATACTGAAACTAAGGAATTTTTCTTTGAGCTTTTTTCCTGAAGCCCTCTCCACTTTCCTCTGTTTTCTCAGGGTGCAAAGTGGAAACAATTAAACTTAACGTGGAGGCTGTGAACACTCACCGTGACAAGCCAACTGTAAGTATTTTCCCACGGATGACATGCTGGTTCCCCATCACTTCGAGTCTTTGAACCTTTGACACCGAGAGACTGGGTTTCTTTTATGTACAAAAGGAAAACCGATCCAGAACTCATGTCCCATGTAGTTTGCTTACTTCCAAAAAGAAGAGATGTTGGAATTACTATTTTTTAAAATCAGTATCTCTTTCCTGAGTCTTAACCTTGCAGATTGGCTCTTGGAAATACAATGAACTATGGAAAGTGTTTGGCAGAAGTGAAATGCAAATCTTCCCCCCAGAAAGCACTCCCTTTAGAAAGCAGGATCCAGAGGTGCCTGTAAGCTGGGGTCAGGAGGTATAGGGTTGTTCCTAGGTCTGTCCTGGTAATCTGTGTGATCTTAAATAACCCCCTTCCTTTCTTTGAGCCTCTTTCCTGCTTTGAAGTATGGTGCTCAAGGAGCTTCTACCCCTACAACCTTTAGTCTCCCGGGGCTGGGGGACCAGGCCGTGGCCCACGTCTTAGGAGAGACCCCATCTGCAGAGGAGCAGGAGTGCAGGAGGCTGCTGTGGTTTATGAGTGAGCTTTTGGCTTGGCTTTCATTTGTGTGGTGTCCCTCGTTTCCAATCAGAACAACTTCCCCAAGAACCAAACCCCTGTAAGGATGAGAAGGAACAGCTTTACGCCTCTGTCCAGTTCGAATACAGTAAGGCGTCCAAGAAATTACAGTGTTGGGAGCCGGCCCCTCAAGCCCCTCAGCCCTCTCCGTGCCCTGGACATGCAAGAAGGGGCCGACCAGCCGAAGACCCAAGTCAGCATTCCGGTGGTGTAACCGTGTGTCTCCCTCCCGTCCTGGCCTCCTGCCCTTGTCACTAATCACCAAGGAGTCATTTAACTTCCAACTCCCACCCCCACCCCCCGCCCCAGCCCCACACCATGGGTCTTAGCAGAGAATGTGAGGTCATGTGTTTCCAGACCAACCTTAGCTAGTGTAGGGTGTGAGACATCTCCCCGCCCAGGGGCAAGCTGGCGAGTTGGGTGTTTTAGGACAGGTCCTCAGTTGGGGGTGTCTGGAGGAGGAGGGAAAAGGGATCCACTCTCCTGGGGTGATTGGCAGAGCTGGGGCTGAGGCTTAGCTGTGGTTCCTGTCTGTCCACGGTGTCTAAACTCACTAATGTCCTTGTGTTGGTAAAGTGGGGGCAGGGTGGAGGGGGACACAGAAGCCCATTTCCCTTCCACCTTTGTCTCTTCCAGGTGTGCTTTACTCACAGTCCTGACCTGCCTGCTTTCTTCCCCCTCTCATGTCCCCTTTGGATTGCCCAGTGTGATGCATGGCGTTGTTGTGTGTCTGTCTAGGAGGGAAGGGGCGGTGGGTGGGAGAGAAGTCTGGCCTCCGTTGATGTTCTCTGCAGTGGGCCTAGATGGATCTGGACTGGGGGAGCCTTTCTTTTCCCTTCTCCCTGCCTCTCAAGCCAGGTCCTATAAGGGTCAGCCCAGGCTACAGAACATCCACAGAAGCTCTGGAGCCTGCAGGTAGACATAGGATGAGAGTTCTTGCCTCCTTTCATGAGAAACAATCCTAAAGTCTTCAATACCCTGGGGGAAGCTGGCTTTCAGTCTGTGTGAAATATCTTGGTTTGTACTTTTCAGACATAGGTCTCTGGGCTGCAGAGGGGTGAGGTCTCTGGGCTGCGGAGGGGTAAGGTTTCGGAGAGTAGGCTGGCCTCTAGCTCTTACAGGCCTCTTGGAGGAGTGTCATACATTTTCTCCAGTGGCTCCTGGCTTCTTTGCCAACTACAGGAACTTTCCTGCCAAAGCCAGTGACCTCCGGGACTGTTCAGAAGGACAGAGTTAGATTCAGGAGTCACCACTGAGGTTTGAATTGCTCAAGGGAAAGGCAGAGAAGAGTTCACTAGAGCTGCTAGTGAACTAGTAATTTTCAACACATTCTAGTAATTCTCAACACATTCTCCTTTTTAAGTTAAAAAAGTTTTTGCGTGAGCAGTTTTTTTCCCCAGATATTGGGAAAGCCTGGTGATAAATTAAATCCCCCTCACTAGGGTATTATTTTATCTCATCTTGATGTCCAGAGTAGTCTTGGAATCCTGTGGGGTCTAGCTCTTGACTGTTTACGCATTTACTTGTGTCATTTTATTTTTTCTGTAAGATTAAATAGGAAATGTTTAGAGTAGGGATTCTTAGCCCCTTGGTGGCCCACGATGGCATACCTCCCCCAATTTTGTATACAAAATATATGAATATACGTATGTGCATTTTTCTGAGAGGCAAGTCTAGAGTTCTCATGAGATTTTTAAAAGAGAGAGAGGACCCCGCACCTTAAAGTTATCAATCTGTCTCTTAGAGGTGACCAGTGAGAGCAAGTTAGCTATTTGCCAGGGATGTTTTTGTTTGGTAATAGGAGACCTTTTGTTGTGCTTCTCATCTAGGAGTCTTCATTAGAATCCCCTATAGAACTTTTGAAACATGCACATGCCTGTGTCCACTCTAGGCTTAATTCTGACTCATTCTCTGGGATTACGGTCTGGGCATGCATGTGTTTAAATAGCTTCTCTGATGATTCTGAATCATAGTCCAGGTTAGAACTCTATTTTATGTTGTTGGGTGGAGAAACAGTAGTTCCTTGGACCAAGCGTCAACCTGGGAATTCTGAATTCCTCATGGTTTTGAAAGGACAGTTCCCTGGAGTTAGATGTGTGAGCAGATCACAGTATTGAATGAAGTTACCCCCTCATTGTTACTTCAGGAAGCAACCTGTTCCGGCTTTAACACTTTACATTGCAGGGTGATGTGGAACAAATCACTATGTCATATAAACGTCCTATGATAATAGCTGAGAATTTTAAGCACCCTGGAGAGAGGTACTGAGATAAAACTTGTGGGATGATAAAGGTTATCATCACAGGCAGCTGGCTTGTGACCTTGAGTCCTTTATTGCTGCATCCTGAGTAGGACATCACAGCCAATTTCAAAGGCCACTTGCCTAGATTCTGCTCGAAATTGCCTTCCAGACATAAGGTAACTTCCTATTCCTGTTTAGCCATTATATAATGTGTACCTAGTGTCCATGTTTGTGGGGCTTTGGGCTGGGTGGAGTGGTGGTGGGAGAAGGAGACACCGAAGCAGGAGAAAAAGTCCTTGCCCTGAAAAAGGTTATTTTAGAGAAAGAGCATATAATTTATAATAAATGAACATTTGTGAAAGAGCAACACATTGAGTCAGTAAATGTGGATGTCCAAATGGAGTAGAGATTCCTTCTGACTTTTCTCTTGTCCTACATGTATGAGACTAAAAGGGTTGGGAGTGGGAATGTCCCCCAGAATGATGTGTTCTAGGAGGTGTGTGTGGCACTTTTACAAGGTTGTCTTGTCTAGCTTTGCTTAGCTGGTGGCATCTTTAGCCCAAATGGACATTCAGTCTTTTCTCTTGCTGTGAGGTGAGAGTGATTCAGAACTAATGCATGAGAAGGAGCATTTTGATCCAAGTTGTGACTTTGGGCTGTATGTACTCCTAGCGAGAAGAGAATTCTCTAACAAACTAGCATTGTATTACCTTGTTATAAACCCCTGCATTAGACACAGGGCACTGGGCTGTTCATTTGGGCTCTCAGCCTGCTGATATTTTGCCATTCTCCCCACGTGTTAGTTTGCTTCCCCAAGAAGAGGAGCATGAGGTGGTCTTATTATTCTCAGATTGGACATGAGAAATTAGAACTTGACAACAGCAAGGATTTCAGCGTTGTTTGGTTTTTAGAGCAAGATCCCTCCAGAGAAGTTTCAGCAGAAAGGAGTCAGGAGAGCATAGAATAGAATAGAGCTCTCATTCCACATTTTAGAGAAGTCCTGTTCCCTATCTTTTCTTTCCTGTCCTCCTCTCCCCTTCTTATTTGAGTGTGTGTTGGTAGTATATACACGTTACTCTGATTATATGTCTATCACAAATGCTAGTAAGAAAGGATGAACTCCAGAGTACCTTTTGCTGAGGCTTTCAGCTGTGTTATGGGAGAAATAGGTGAAGGCTTTAGCATTTAATCTACTGGTAGAAAATTAGGAAAGGAAAAATCACTGTATTATCTTTGATAATCAATGATTATCTTTTTCCTGCTTTAAAACTAAATGAGGAATTCCATGACAGATATGAAGAGGAATCTAAAGCAGATTTAGACAACTAGCTTCTTTTCCTATCTCTTAATCCTTAAATTGGAATTTGGCTCATATTTCTTATCTGTATTGTTTTTGCTCTTGTTTTGGTAAGGAGATTGTTTTGCATTCAGTTGGAAAGTAGAATAAGAAAATCTGTTAAAATCACGCATTGTGCCAGGGGTCTGCCCCATATCCTTAACTCTGGTTTTTGATTTTTTGTGTTTTTTTGTCCATCCCCCACCCGCTCACTAACTCCCAAGCAGTTAGGGTTAGGAGCACAAGATATTTGTATCCTAGACTGAACGGTTGAGTGTTTCCTGTGAGGATCTGGGTGTTCCTCTTTGCAACCCACATTTGATCTTTAGAGACACTGGCATTTTGAAGAAACATGATACAGCTGTTTGGAAATAAATCCATCTTATGGTGTATCTGTGAGTAGAAGATCTGAGTACCAGAGAAACTCACTGATGCTTGGGGTAGCCAAAGGACAAGGGGAATAAGTGCCTAATAATTGAGGGAACTCTATCTGGGTTGTATAGTCTTACGCACATTCCATTGTCTTTGTTAAGCCCAGAGGCCATGTTGTGTTTGTTTTCCAGAAATTTGATAACTTTACATAGGTTTTCCGGTATACATTTTGACTTGTGTTTTAAAATATTTTAATTTGAATTAAATAATTTTATTGGAATTAAATATTTTAATTTTAATTTGATTCACAATTGAATCAGGTTGCAACATTGGCAGGATTGATCTCTGACTTCCGATCGAGGTGACACAGACATCAGAAGTATGTCCAGGAATTTAATTTAGACTCATCATGTCTAGAACACTGTATCTAGAAGTATCTATATGCTGACTGCCTGACAGACTGTGGTAGGGTCCGCATGCTGCCTGACAGATTCTGGTAGGGTCCCTATGCTGAGTAACCAACAGGCTCTACTAAGATCTGTAAGCTGACAAGTCTGACTGTTTTCTAATTGTACCAGTTGACACTGTATGCATGTTACTACAATTCTCTGTCTATTGTACATGTCCTACAAAGAAAGGAAGTAACCACTCCACATGTTTTCTTTAGGGGGAAGTTCTATACACTATGATTTTTAATAGATACTTCTTTTAGAGTAGCAGCCAAATTCTAATCATTTTGTAGAAAATGAAGTTTGAACATCACTTGTAAGTTATTTTGTAAACTCAGCTAAGGAAATGCCTGCTCAGAGCCTGACACTGTTACCTCTACTTGAAGTCATCCTATCCATTCCCCCATTTCTGGGCAGGACTTCCACCTTCTGAACTTTCTGTGTCCTCAGCTTCCCTGGTATGGGCTGTAGCATTCCATTGGATAATGATGCTGTTTTTAGTCCGCTACCCATTTGCCTCTTAATTATAATATAATCAATAAAAATGCAAAGGAAATTTTGGCAAAAGTATTCTTTTCAGTAAGGCTTTCACTGGGGATCCATGACCAATTTTTACCTACTCAGTGTTTTTTATATCTGAATTGCTTGTGTACATTTTTTTTTTCTTGTGTTGAAGTAACAAAATCAATTCATTCTGATATGGTGATAGTTTTGCTGTGGCAAAAGCAAAGGACTTGTCACCAGCTGTGCCCTTTGGAAGGATTGGGAGTGGGCTCAGCACCACTGGGTTAAATGGAATGGACTGAGTTGGGAACCGAAGCAATAGAGCTATCCTGCATGTTTCCTAGGCACAGCTGTGTTGAAAGAAGGAATGTTAATCCTTAGCAGCATTCTAATTTAATCTGGTGACATTGATGTCAAAATATGGCACTCAGATCCACATAAGGTATATAACTGTATTTGAAATGTGTTTTTGTGTGTGTGTGTGTAGAATGGGTAAATAAAATCGTTGAGTAACTTGAATCTATCAGAAGGCTTCTGGGTTTTTTGTTTTGTATTTTGGGTTGTGTTCTCCACCACTCCCCCACCCCCAAAACTTTGCCTCAGGTTGCTTGGCGACTGAGCCTCAGACCAGCAAAAGCCAGACCACCGAGTGACTGGAGTCCTTGGTGGAGGCGTGGCTCTCTTGCACCACCTTCTGGGGAAGATGGGAAGGACATTATAGAAGGCACCTGAACTTAGTCGTGTGTACTTTTTGGCGCCTCTACAAGAATTAAGAAAAAATTACCTTTGACCACACTGTGCTCTGACTCACACTGGCAACGTGGAACTCATTATTTATTGTGGAAAAAAAAAAAACCTTTGGCGATCCCTTAGAATTAGTGGACTGTTCCTTCTAAAATACTACCTTCCTGTTTCTAAAGAGATTACAGCTGGTGAGGTAAAATGGCATTTAACTGCTTCTGGGATAGGAAAAACAGGTGGGATTGTGTCACTATTCTCATGCCTTATTTATTCCTTGTTACCTTAACAAGGACCAGGAGCTCATTAGACCTGCAGGCTCTTGGGCCCCATCCCAGGCCTGCTGAATCAGACTCTTCATTTTAACTGGATGACGAGGCAATTCAGATGCACATTTAACATTTGAGAAACACTGTTCTGGGGGAAGAATTTCTCACAAGGTCAAAGGTTGGATCCCAGTTTATGGGAGGAAGTTGACTTCTGCTCTGATGACTGGTTTCAGGATGGACTGGGTTAACTACAGCGGTAGGGACCCTCCTCAGAAGCCAAGTAGCCCCTGCCCGCAGTATCGTTTTTTTGGCCTGGTCTTTTGGCTGATGTAGCCTAAATACCCTCCTTTTACCACGGGGCTCCCTACTGCTTCTGCCTCCTATCTTGGATATGTAGCTTAGCTCCAGGTCTGAAAGGAGTGCTTGGTCCAACATGGTCACAAGGTCGGTTCCTCAGGGAAGGAAGCTCAGGACTAGGCCATTAGAGTTCGTCTGACTCCCGAGGGTAGAGGGGCGTGTGCTAGCCCACCGATGTGTTCACGCACGTGTGCGGATGTGGGGATGTGAGCCGCGGGGAGCACTGGAAGGGTGGGTGAGGGGTTCTGCTCAACTTCCTTCATTAGTCATTTGGCGGCGGTGTAATGGCTTTATTTCTCTTCCTCTCTGGCTCCTAGGCGGAGACCTCGCTGGCTGTGCATAGGCTCTCCTCTCCGGCCTCCCCCACATTGCTCTCCTGATGATGTGAAGGCTGAGGCCAGACCTCTCCGGGAGACTGGCCTACTGAAAAACTTGGCATGTCAGCTCCAAAGGGGCTTGAGCAGGAAGTTCAGTGGGGATTGGACATTCGGGGCCACCCAAATGAGCCCTGAAAAAGCTGCACCACATTTCTTCCCCTCATGCCTAATGGGAATATCAGTTACACTGAAAAACTTGACTTCCCTGTGCCTCAAAACATTTCACAGCCTGAACCAATTTCGTTTTGATCATCTCTTTGTTAGGTTTGGCCCAAGTTGGTCAATCCTGTTCCATTTTGGCATTTAACATCTGACCTGTGACTGTATCCCTAGCTGGCTTTCTTTGCCTAATGTGCAAATGTACCTCTTCAGATTTAATTGTTTCCAAGTGAGAGGGCTGAACTCCAGCAAACCATTTCTGTGCTGTAAGAGCTGGTCTCTACATCCACTCCAAGTGCGCAGGCTAGGGTACAATATGCATAGGTTTGCGGTCACTTTTTTGTCACATTGGAAACGAGACAAATTCACCAGGTGAATGGAGGGTATCTGAGAAATTCAGTCCCTAAAACGTCTCTTCTGCGGTGACGGAAGAGCGGCATCAGTAGCAACCTTTTTGTTTAGAGAAGTTTTTCTTGTTTCAGGCCCCTTGAAGGCAGGATCTGACTACAAGACTCCACAAAATATGTACCTTTCTTCTGAGTTCTCTTTTGTAGCTACTGTATTTTCTACCTGATACTGTGTGCCTCTCAAAGCTGAAGAGGGCTGACGTCATCCTCTCTGGTGGTTGGAAATGAGGGCTGGAGAGAAAAGTAGGGTGCCATTTGGATCACATGAAGAAGTAAAAGAAGTTTCCTTGGGAATCGACTCTCCCAAGGAGTTCTTTTGGTTTCAGAACAGGTGCAGGGAGACATGCCCTTCTGTGGGGTCTGCTACCGTGATACGGTCTCTGAGAAAGCTGTGGTTATGACTTCAAGAGCATCTGGTCTTCTAATCCCTTCCTCTTAGCTAATTGTCACTATTGTGGTCTACTGGTCTCTCATGTAGAACCTTGGGGGAATGGGATGGGGGGGAACCAAGCCCTCAATGCATTAATCATGTGGTTTCCCTTAAAGATAAACCAGGTAATTACTCCTTAGATCAGTGATTGTCAAATATACAAATATGTCCCTGCAGATGCGATTTTAATATGTCACTGCTCTTGAAGGAAGGCATGGAAGCTCCCAAGGATACTGTATCTTACAAGCAAAATCCTTTTTTTTTTTTTTTAAAGAATAGTAAGTTATTAACTTTTTAAATTTTTTTCCCGTTTTCATTCAGATGCCCACTTGCTGGTCAAGAGGGTGAGTAGCAAGAAGAGCAGTGCAATGCAATTTTCCCGAATGGTTCTTTTATACTGTGGATGATACAGGACCCTGTTACCTAAGATGTGATGCGCTGGGCTGCTGGCAGTTCAGCAACCAGCAACTAGGAGCTTATTTTAAGTGCACAAAGCTGCCTTCAGAAAGTCTCCTACCCTGCTCTGTAGCAGGTAATTTTCATCTAGCTGCTCATAGCATGTTGTACTGTAATGATTTTGTTCTTGTGATGCAGGTTTCTTTCTGCATCTAAATACACTGTCTTTTGATGATCTGATAAATGTTTTTATTTAGTTATTTATTCATCCATGTAAGGTATTTTTAAGTCCCCATATTAATATCTGCATGTATTTAATCAGAATGTAAGGTAATTTGTGTTGTCAGGTTTTGTTTGGTAGAAATTTAGGTATTTTGAGTATTTAAGTTTAAAGTCCATAGTATTACCTTAAATTAAAATTTCAGAATGTAGGTACCCATCTTCTGTAAAAGGATAATAACTATGTGAAGGCACAGTGGATTTCTTTTGAATACTTTTTTTTTCATTGATTTTTATTATAAGTATAAACCAAGAGATACATTTCTCTGGAGAAAAGTTTACTTCCTGGATAAATAAGATCATGCTAAAATTTGTGAATAATATGTATTGCTTTTGTAATAAGAAATATAATAAAAGTTATTTTTAATTAAAAAGTGCAGCTAATTTTTAAAATCACACACAAAAGAAGGTAATATTTGGTACATTATACATACACAATAGTAACACCATGCAAAATATATTTGACGCTAGCTAGCTTCTTTAAAATGATTCTCAAATTATTAGATTGTGTATATATTAACAACTGGTGGTTTTTTTTTTTTTTTTGGGAGTTGCTCCTGATGGGCCATGTTTGTTTGTTTGTTTGTCTGTTTATTTATGGCTGTGTTGGGTCTTCGTTTCTGTGCAAGGGCTTTCTCTAGTTGTGGCAAGCGGGGGCCACTCTTCATCGCGGTGCGCGGGCCTCTCACTATCGCGGCCTCCCTTGTTGAGGAGCACAGGCTCCAGACGCGCAGGCTCAGCAGCTGTGGCTCACGGGCCAAGTTGCTCCGCGGCATGTGGGATCTTCCCAGACCAGGGCTCGAACCCGTGTCCCCTGCATTGGCAGGCAGACTCTCAACCACTGCGCCACCAGGGAATCCCACAACTGGTGGTTTTAACTGGTGACTTCTGCCTTTATCAAGTTCCATTAGCATTTCAAAATGATATTAGTGGGATCATTACTGCCATGCATTATCAACATTCTAGAGCTTTATTAATTTATTTAATGAATATTTAATGATCACCTATTGGTTGCCATGCAATGACTAAACAAAGTCTGTCCTCTTTCTAGAGTTTATTATTAGAAAGGATACAGTTAACAGCAAGTCTGTAACCCATCCCTCCCTTCTGGGAGGGAATGCCTTCCCCTTATAAATGACCTTGACCAAAACCATTTTTAGATAATAGTTATGCAAATATTTATGAATAAGGAACTTGGAACACTCTAGGATGGTTAGCAATGGAGATAAAATGAAACGTTCATAGTAACAGTAAAACAATTATAAATTCTATAAGCGCAAGGGCTCTGATAGCATGAAAATGACTTAGGAATTCTCCCAGTTTGAAATTGAGAGAAAGTGCTAAATGTATGAGCTTTAGTAATGTATCTGGAGGAGTAACAATAATGAGGGTGTCAAGGGTGTGATTTCCTTGGAAAACTCTCCAAGCCCTTTTGTAAGTTTTCTCTTATTCAGCAATCAAGCCACTGTTTGAAGAAGGCTGGGAGTGTCTTTGATCATTCTCCCTGTTTTATAAATAGGTGAATGAACACCCTTATTGTGTGACTCACCTCAATACTGATGGAGTTTTTGTCAAATTATAAGATTTGTGATGGTGAGGGCCCAATAAACACATAACATACTACTTTTCAATATAGCTGGAAACTTAAAAGATGATCAGGATTAGAAAATGACTGTTTGGAGAGTGCTCCAGTGTTGGGTAATGGTCATTATTTGCTTTATTTCTGTAGCCATAATTGTTACATCATGTGTTAACTTTCTCCAGGGCCTTCACCGGGGACTCACCATGAGGAGGGTCAGCCTTTGGGTTCACTAGCTTGTCCTTGTTGGTGACAACCCCACTGGTACTTCCTCTGGCAGTCTGGCAATAGCCTGTTACCATGCTTTATGGTCTTGAAGTATTCTGCACCATCCAACCTACATTCATTGTCTTGAACTCATTTGAGAATTTGATAAAAGCTAAGGAGTCTCTCCCCAGAAAAAGGTACACACACATAAGTTGTACATACAATTTAGTGGGGGGTTGTGACCTCCTGAAACCTATTCCTGGACCTCAAGGTAGGAAACCAGGAGGTAGATGATAATCTACACACATACTCATACACCTCATCTTCCTTTCTTTCCTTTGACATAAAAAATGAAGACACATCTATTTGATATTAACTCTTAAGCAGAGAAGGGGAATATATGAGATTCTGAAATGCTCAGTTTTTTAAACTGGACATTGTGGATTAGTTAAGAATTTGAATAGATTGTAATAAGATAACATTGCTAATCATGGAGAGTAATGTTTTCGTTTTCTTAAAAACTTAAGGGAACAAAGTCTTTCTTCTTTTATTCTCATTAAGCCAGCTGCATTTTGGGCAGAATAACTCCCTTCTGAATTTCCAAAGACATTTAAGTACGCTTTTTGGTTGTATATGTGATACCGCACGTTTGAAAACTAAGTCAGATTCTATAGGTAAGTTTCTCCTTGCAATTAAGTGAAATAATTTCAGAAGCATAGGAACCCTTGGGAAGAGCATTCCAGATCTAATGGGACCTCGCCTCAAAAAGTGTAATGCCCTTCACCAAGTATCCAGCCTACTTTCAGGTAATAGCTTGTTTATCCGTTTGGGTTTTCTTAATTAGTGATCCATTTACCTTATTGTTTTTTTTTTTGCATTTATTTTCTTTTTTTTTTAAGCAAATGACAAAGACCCAGTTTACCAGCTTAACTTTTTAAACCTAAGCTTAACACATTACATATGTAAACAATCGTCAAAACTTACTTAGTTGCCAGCATTCATGCACAACTAGAAAACATCCTCAATTTATATTAAACCAGAAATGTATTACCATTAATGCATTAATGTCTTTCACTACCATATACTGAAAAAAACTTGAAATTACTTTTGTGGAAGATTCGCCCTGGCGATGTTAACTTCACAGCAGGCCGACACTACTTGGCTCATGTTTCAAACACAATGGAAAAGCAGGTCCCTGCTGGTGTTAGTGTACAGAAGAGTCACGGCCACCTTGGATTACGTTTAATAAAAAAGCAAAGTGCATACAGAGATTTACAACAATTTTAAAGACAAAAAAAATGGTCCTATCATGTGGTCCCAACAATAAACTCAAAAGTCTATGACAAGTAGGGCTCCGATGAGCTGTGTATAAATACTTTAGATTAAGTACAGTTATACTGAAAGTCGAGTTCCTGTGAAATCTTCAAAAAAATGTTCCTGTCAGTCCTCCCACGCGCCAGAGGGAATGCTCCACTGCGCACGTGCGGAGAGCTACTTTGTTATCCAAGCGCAGCAGCTGCTCCTTACCATTTATCATCAAGGACTTCAGCTGGCCGTCTTCTTCGACTTCCACTCTCTCTTGACCATTCTCGACAATCCTCTTTGTAGTGATTTTTCTGCCATTAACCACTTTAGTAGAAGTTGATATAGATTTGTAGTTGCCCATCCCACTGCCACCAAATGCCGTGGAAGAGAATGAAGTGAGGCCCCCGTGACCTAGTGAACCAAAAGAAGTGAATCCTGTATCAAAAGAAGAAAATCCCCCTCCAAAAGAGGGAAATCCACTGAAAGCGGAGAAAAACGACCCCGTGCCTCGGTTCCGGCTTCCGCGGGGGCCCCTTCGATTCTCAAAGAAGTCCTCAAACGGGTCTTCGAAGAAGTCGAATGAAAATGGGTCCCTTCCACCAAAAAATTCCCTCTAGACATCATCTGGGTTTCGGAATGTGAAGCCAAACTCAAACGGACTGTCGAAATGACTTCCACCTCCACCACCACCGTTTAACCCTTCTTTGCCGTATTTGTCATAGATGTCCCGTTTTTTTAGCATCTGATAACACCTCATACGCCTCAACTACTTGTTTGAATCTTCCCTCCGCTTCTTCTTTATTCTCAGGATTTTTATCTGGATGCCACTTCAGTGCCATTTTCCTATATGCCTTTTTAATATCCTCGGCTGAGGCATGTCTCTGCACGCCTAGAACTTCATAGTAATCTACCGTGTTTTAACCGGCTGTTGGAAACGAGTCCGAGGACGCGGGAGCCGGCGGCGGAAGGCGCGGCGGGGCGGCGACCGGGGCTCCTCGGCTCAGACACGGCGGCGCGGCTGGCGGTGGCGGCTGGGCTGCGACGGTCCTCGCGCTTTCCTTTCTCTCCTTTCTCCTACCTTATTGTTTACATTCAGTTTTCACTTCCTAGGTTTTCTCTTTCATCCGTTGCTTTTTTAGAATTTGTGCATGGGATGGAAAACAGCCTCTGGGCACAGTTTAGTAAAGTCTATTAAACATTTTTTTCCAAATTTAAATTCCTGGGTCCTTTCACTCAAATACCAGTTGACCCTTATTTTCTTGTATTCATCAGTGTTTCAGATTAGAGTTGGTTTCAGCTGAAGGTGTCACCAAATCCAAAATAACAGCACCTTACACATGCAGAAGGTTACTACTCTCACCTACAATGTGCTGGATTCTACCTCATAGTACAATATAGCTACTCAAGCTACCAGAATCATGTCTACATTCCAGTCAGTAAAAAGGGAGCAAAAAGGGTACACCAACTTCCTTTAAGGGTGTTTTCTAAATGTTGCACACAGTACTTATTCTCATAGCTCATGGCTATATATAACTGCAGGCAGGCTGAAATGTATTTTTTAAAAAAAAATTCCAAGTGACCTTGTGCCAGCTATAATTGTGGTTTAATTACTAAAGAAGAAGGATGGAATGGATTTTGGGAATGAATAGCAATCTGCTTCAGTAGGTAATAGGGACTTTGTAATAAGTCTGAAGGGACATAACAAGGTGAGCAGTAGTCTTTGAAGAGTTATATTGCCACCACTTAAAGACACACTATTTGTCATTCATCAAGTCTGATCTTGCTGTAGTGCATGTCTGTCTTGACTCACAAGCAAAGCTTATTCTACAATGTTTCATGAACAGTTTGACCTTTTTAAAATTTATATATTTTATTCTCATGTAATCTGCATAAAGGCTACTTTTCTGGCCCAGGTTTTTCTTGGTGAGGCATTCAAGAAACATCAACTTGGTAAATAAAAAATAACCAGAGAAGCAATTTAGATCTTTTCTGAATTGTCTTGACAAAGACGGAAGGAAATCCATTCGTAACATACTGTAGAACTTTTAAAAATCTTTTCCCAATTCTCTTAAAATCACACACACACACACACACATCACAGGGTGTGGTCCCCTTGTTTAACTCCCCACAACTCTTCCCCCAGCCTAGGCATTGCGGACTTTTGTTTTTCTACCCCTCCGCCCTCACCTTCTGATCTCTTCCGCTAATTACTGGCGCCATCCCTTTGTAAAGTAATCAAACCAGTCTGAGTACAACTTCTGCACCTGATTTATTACCCTAGTTCTCCAGGAAACAATCTGGATTAGATCAAATTGTTCAACAGTTTAGAAAGGTCAGTTACTGCTCATTTATTAGTTTATTCAACCTTGGACACTCATAATAAAACATGTAATCCCTTATATGGAATTACAAAATTCAATACGCTTTGAAAACAAAGTTTTCTTCTAATTTATTTGACCATAAAACCTGACCTGAACTTTGTGAGGATATTTATAGTCTCTCTATATCCCACTCAGTGTAAATATTTTTACATTTCACGAAGAAACGTTAGGAAGACAGTATTATAAGCAATATAGTACCTTTCTAAAGTCCTAATCATTCTGAATCTAATATAAGCCATTGAGAGGAAGACTTATTTGCAATTATTTCCTGTAATAATGCTCTATTTTATACCCATGTTTATGTAGCAATAAACAAAATTTTCTTTCATTTTTTATTATTTTTTGTACAAACATTATGTACACTAGATACTGAGGAACATGTATTCCTCAAGAAATAGAATATGTGGTATGTTAAAAATTACTCAAAACTTGTAACTAGGCAAAAAGAGATCACTGGAGACATTTTTTTATGGATTACTGAGTATTCTCTAGCAGACACTCTCTAGGGATTATTGATTCCATAAGGGTGTGTAATTTTGATTGCCTTTCTATTAACTAGGCTTTTTTACAACTCTCTTATAAGAGTAGAGGTTAATTTGTAGAAAATGGGTAGGAATGCAAATGATTCTTTTCTGAGAACAATGCAAATGATTCCCGATCAGGGCAAAGCAAAAGAATTTTGTCCAGTAGAGATTCAATTAATTTCCATCAGTTAGAAAATCTGATTTCAAGTATTACAGTTTGTTGCCCTGTATATTAACCAGTTTTGCCTCTAGTAGAAAAGTCATTTTAGAATGCCTTTGACTGACTATATATTATGTATCTGTTCCTCAAATTCTTCTTTAAATTCACTGTAGCATCTTAATGGTTCCCTCATTAATTAATGAGTTGAGTGAAATCTTTGACACTTGTTCATTTTATATTTACATGAATGTCATGTTATTAATTTTTTGAAAATTATACTTTAAAAGATGCTTGCACTATAGGAGCTCACATATTAGTTGACCAAAGACACAGAAAAACCATAAGAGCAGTATATAATAAATAAGTTATCACTATGGATTTGAGGGGCTGTGGTAGAGTTTCTGGGTGACTGTTCTTTTCATTTACTCTGCATTGCTTTATTCATTTAGCAGACAATTTTATCAATACTTTTCATTATGCAATGCAGAGCAAGGGAATGCAAACACAGATGAGGCACAATCCCTGTTCTAGAGTTGTTGACAGTTGTTAAAGAGGGAACCACAGGTCCCAAATGACGTCATCTGTGCTAAAGTCCTGATACCAAACCTGGATTTAATATTAATACTTGACCTAATTGCAATTTTGACCTTCCCCAGGAATATACTCTTAATTGGGCCAGTCTGGAATTTTCTGGTCAGCACTAATGAGGTAATCTGCATGATTAGACTCTCATTTTTTCCCCAAAAGAAGGTGACCTATCCTGAAACAATTCTTCCTTTTCTTTTGCTAGTAACTTCCTTGCCCCACTCTCCTTCTATAAAACCCCTCCATTTTGTACAACTCCTCAGAATGCCCTTCTATTTACTAGGTGAGATGCTGCCCGATTAATGAATTGTTGAATAAAGCCAATTAGATCTTGAATTTTGTTTTTTAACATAGTCTAGTGTGGGAGAAAGACATGAACAAATCATTACAAAGTAATGATAATGGGTGGGAATGAGAATAACATTTGAGACCTTACTGTGTTTTTATGCTTTATATGTATTATTATGCTTTATATTTGTTATTTTATTTAAACTTAAGATTTTGTAGGAATTTTACCCCAGTTTTGTAATTGGAGCACAGACAACTAGCTAATGGCTGTAATCATCATGAACAAGAAGCTATGGGAACCCAAAAGCAATTTTACATGCTTCATTCCCAAGACCAAACATTCCCCTCATCTCTCTCTTAGCTCATTTGGTTGACTCTGGACTCAGGTCAAATCCTGCCCAGGAGACCACGGAATGGGAAGCCTGGTGCAGACCTGGCAAATGAGGACATTGTGTCGCTGCAGGACTTTGGAGTCCTTCTCAAGTTTGGAATCCACCAGGACCAGCTCCTTTCTGGGAAGCCATATGGTCTGGAAGGTTGGAGACAGGTAAGGTTAGTTGATTTCCTTGAGCTTTCAGTCTTCAATGCTGCTTACCGTCTTAGGATACCTGGTATTTGAGAAAGGGGAAGGAGGTAGCACCCAGAGTTGGGTTTTACTTGGGAAAGCACAAGGGATGCACACCTCCACCCCCACCTCCCCGCCTCTACCCACAATGCTGGAGAGAGTTGCAGAAAGTGGATGGTAAACACTGGCAAATATCGACAGATGTGATTTGGCCCAAATCTGTTGAGGAAGGATCAGCCTGCAGTTCAAAGGTGCTGGTCACCTGGATTTGCATAAGCAACACTTGGGCCATTTCTGAAACTGAGTTTTAAAACTGGCAACTCTTTTTTATCACCCCTTTGGGTTTTTGCAAAATCCCTCTTTGTACCAACTTCCTTACAGCTACTCTTATTTCCTGTTGTAGAATTTTTTTTTCCTTCCAGGGAATAGAAATCAAGACAACCCCTTCTCTAGGAAGGAGGTGGTTGGTCTGATCTCAAGTGGTGTGAGAAGACCTATTTTGATCTAAACCAGGATCCTAGGCTGGGTTATTTCCAACCCGGGTCAAACAATTTTGATCGCAAGATGTTTTTTTGGTTTATATGCTGTCTTGTGGATATGTGGCTGATTTCTGCCTCAGATGGTACGTATGCTTTTCTAAACCTCAGTTTGTAAGGCATGTGATATCAGCTTGTGGATTATGAGGCATTCTATCCGGGGTTTTAATGAAATTGAAGTTTATAAAATATATTTCCTTTATTGAAAAATCTCAAATTACTTGGTCTAATGCTCTGAACTCAATAGGGGCATAGTAAATATTTAATGATTTTGATCTATGAAGTGGGTCATTATCTGCTACTTTCCCTTTCTGTTCTGGGAACAAAAAATGTACCAATTTCAAAATCTTGAGAGGTCTTATTTATGATAAACTCCAGGACCACTATTTGGAAAGGGGATTGTTTATTTTAGGAGTGGATAACTTATGGCTGAACTTGAGTAAAACTCCCGTTATCCTTTTGAAAACAGAACTTTGGGAATCCTTGGGCAGGAAGGAATGTGGATGTACATGGACATGGAAGAGTACAAGGAATCAGAATTAATAATCAAGACAAAAGACACTTGGATGGGGAATCTAGTAAGTGCTTCCTCAGGGCACGTGATACGTCAAATGAATCTGTTTTGTTTTTTTTTTTCCTCCAACAGAGATCTGTCCAGAACTCCCCCCAGTGGACAATAGCATATTTGTTGCAAAGGAGGGGGAAGGACAAATTCTGGGGACTTACTTATGTAACAGTGGCTACCACCTGGTAGGAGAGAAAACCCTTTTTTGTAATGCATCTAAGGGATGGAATGCCCCCGCTCCCGAGTGCCGCTGTAAGTTTGATCTTTCTGCTACTTTGTTCACCTTGTCATCCCTCTGTATTCTTTCATATCATATCGTACCTCCAGTAGGCCATGGCAAGACTTTATAAGAAAAAAAATTCTCAACTTCTAGTAATACATTTTTAAAGCACTCTAGTTGTGGAACTTCTCTTAGTAGGTACATAATCAGCTCTTAGTATTAATTTAGTTGAATTAGTAGACGCAATCATCCCTACAAGAAGGAAAGGATTTCTTCTACTTATTAAACTACTTTTTTGGGGGGGCTGTAATTTGTTTAATATCATATTGCTTTAAAATTTTTAAGTTATGAAAAATTTTAAACATATACAAAAGACAGAAGTGTAAAATGAACTCATATGTATGATCAACACGACTTTTTTAATCTACAATTCTGTTTTGCATTATTATTATTTTGAAGTAAATATATCTTACCATTTCATTTCATCCATCATATAATTTTTTTTTTATAAATTTATTTTATTTACTTTATTTTTGGCTGCATTGGGTCTTCGTTGCTGCACGCGGGCTTTCTCTAGTTGTGGTGAGCAGGGGCTGCTCTTCGTGTGGTGTGCAGGCTTCTGTTGTGGAGCACAGGCTCTAGGCGCACGGGCTTCAGTAGTTGTGGCACATGAGCTCAGTAATTGTGGCTCGTGGGCTCTGGAGCACAGCCTCAGTACTGGTGGTGCACGGGCTTAGTTGCTCCGCAGCATGTGGGATCTTCCTGGACAAGGGCTCGAACCTGTGTCCCCTGCATTGGCAGGCAGATTCCTAACCACTGCACCACCAGGGAAGCCCCATCATATAATTTTTGAAATGGGAAAATTTATGTTCTCAATTTACAAATGTGATAACTGAAATCTAAGTGATTTGTTCAGGTTCATAAAACTCATTTGCGGTGTCTGTAGAGATGGAGAATAATTAGTCCACATTCTCTTTATTAATACTGTTTTTAGGAATAGCTGGATTAGTTCTCCTTTAAACCTAGAGTGTAAAGTTCTCCTTTATACCTAAAGCACACCTGTATATTTATCCTTTATTCGTACAACCAAATTCACATCCCTCTGTATTCTCCTGTTTTTCTACCTGGGCAGAACAAAAGAAAACAAAGTAGAAAATGATGACTAATGTGTGTATTTGACAGGATGAAAGGGAAGGAAACATTTGCCTCAAACATGGGCTCAAGAATTTTGAACAATGCTTAACATAAGAGAATGATGAACGTGCTATTGGTAATTTCCAATTACATGCTTAATTTTAGTATGTTCAAATGTCAGTTGTCACTTTGTGCATGATCAAGACATTTTCTACCACAGTTAGGGCAACCCAGTCTTTTCTCATTCTGCATTGATATGGTTTCGTACCATGTACCAGTCCATATTAAAAGGTGCAGTTTTACTGCTCATTTTCAATTTTCTTGATGAAGCCTGAGGAGGTCTAGCCTTTGCTGTGGTGGGTTTCCGCTTAGCCCTTTCAGATCTCTGCCTGTTTTCTTCTTCAGTGGGCCACTGTCCTGACCCTTTGCTGGTGAATGGTGAGTTTAGTTCCTTGGAGCCTGTGAATGTGAATGACACTATCACGTTTAAGTGCAATGAGCATTACGTCCTCAAGGGCAGCAATTGGAGCCGGTGCCTAGAGAACCACACCTGGGTGCCTCCCTTTCCTGTCTGCAAAAGCAGTAAGTATAAGAGAAAAAAAGTGCAAACTCCAAAGATACTGATCGGCAGTGAAAGTCTAGCCATTCATCACATACCCACAACGCTGACCTCTTTTTTGTATCTGGGAAGGGTTTAGGATCTAGCAGGCAGCCAAGAAAGAGCCAAGCCTCAACACAAGCAATGCACTCTAATGAAATGATCAGCACCCAAACAATAAACAACACCTGCCCCCCCCCCCCCGCCACCCCCAAGTAGGATTCCTGTACTACTAGATCTAACACAGGGTAGTTTGGGACATCTGACTATATTTTTTTTAAATTTCAAGATTAAGCGATAACGTTTTTTTTTTTTGAAAGATAAACAAAAACAGGGGGAAAAAAGACTATTACTCATCATTGCAAAATTACATAAAATAAGAGTTGAAAATACCTGCTTTTATCACTACCGTTCATAGCTCTCAGAGGTAATTAGTTGGATGTGTTTAATGACTTTTTCTTATGTTTACACAGATGTTTTAAATAAATGCACACACACACATACCAACACACATATATACCTACAAAGATGGGACTTTGCTATACATATTTTTTAAATAGCGTTTTTTTCATATAACAATATACATGGGAATCTTTTTCAGATCGGTATGTATAACTCTATCTCCTGCTTTTTAACTACATGTGGATATGCCATGATTTAGTCCATATCTCTCATATTGATGAATGTTTATTATATTTCCATATTTTTGCTATTACAAACAATGATGAAATTAATGTTATTGTATATATATGTCTATACACATACATCTTTATGTCTATGCTACTATTTCTATAGGATAGAGTCCTAGAATGATTGGTGAGTCACAGGATGTCATTATTTGCAAAATATACCTGAAAAATCCAAGAAATTCTACTAAAAACTTCATTCTTGGATACAAAATAAATATTGAAAAATCAACAGTTTTCACTTTCTAGTAATAGTTATCAGATGAATATTGAAATGTAAAAATAATTCCATTCATGAGACCTATAGGAAAATTTACCAGAGGACATAAAATAAGACATGAATAAAAGAAAAGATCCTGGATGGGCAGACTTGGTATTACAATGCACTCCTAACCAGAATTTTAAATTAAAACATAGGAAACAAAAATTAATTTTAAAATCTCATTTAGAATGGTACACATCTAACATTGCAAATTCATTTATTTCAGTACTTTATTTCTTTAGAGCAGTTTTAGGTTTCTAATAAAATTGAGAGGAAGATACAGAGATTCCCCCTATTGCCCCTGTTCCCACATATGCACAGCCTCCCCCCCGCCCCCCTCATCATCAACGTCACTCACAAGAGTGGTACATTTGTTACAATTGATAGACTTACATTGACACATCATTATCACTCAAAGTCCATAGTTTACCTAAGAGTTCACTCTTGGTGTTGTACGTTCAATGGATTTGGACCAATGTATAATGACATATGTACATCGTTATAATCTCATACAGAGTATTCCCACCCTAAAAATCCTCTGTGCTCTGCTTATTTATCACTTTACTTCCCCCACCCCTCTCAACCACTGATCTTTTTATTGTTTCCATAGTTTTGTCTTTTCCAGAATGTCATACAATTAGAATCATACGTTGTGTGGCCTTTTCATTTTGTCTTCTTTCACTTAGTAACATGCATTTATGGTTTCTCCATGTCTTTTCATGGCTTGACAGCTCATTTCTTTTTAGTGCTGAATAATGTTTCATTTCTGGATGTACCACAGTTTACTTATCCATTCACTTTCTGAAGGACATCTTGGTTACTTCCAAGTTTTGACAATTATGAATAAAACTGCTAAAAATATCCATGTGAAGGTTTTTTTCTATGATCTAAGTTTTCACCTTCTTTGGGAGTTAGATCATATGGTCAGAGTATATTTAGTTTTGTGAGAAACCACCAAACTGTCTTCCAAAGGGGCTCTACCATTTTGAATTCCCACCAGCAATGTATGAATACCGTTGTTCCAAAATCTTCCCAGCATTTGGTGTTGTCAGTGTTCCAGAGACTGACCATTCTAATAGATGTGTAATAGTATATCACTGTTGTTTTAATTTGCATTTTGCTGATGACATATGATGTAGAGCATCTTTTCATATGCCATCTGTATATCTTTGGTGAGGTGTCCATTTGGGACACTGGAGTTCCTTAATCAACTCATTGAAATTCTTTTTCCTTTCTTCCACACAACTTTTGAACTCAGGTTTTGATCTTTTAGAAATTATTTATTAACTGCTCAAGTAATACATCTCTGTTGTGGAAAAATACAGAAACTAAAAGAAGAAAACATTTAATTACCTACAAACCTACCACCCAGAGATAACAGAGTACTTTGGTATATAATTTTCAGACTTTTTTTCTGTTCATATATGTTGGTATGTGACTGTGTTTTACAAAAATAGTATTATATTATACATGCTCTTTTATGCTTTGCTGTTTTAGTTATCTATTTATTTTGAAGACTTTGTGTTTCAATAAATACATAACTACATAATTATTCTTAATTTAGCTGTTAATCTTGATCAACAAGTTTAGACTCATATAACCTCAGAGCTGAAAGGGACCTTAGGGATAATATTATTTAGCCTGCTCATCTTATAGATTAAGAAGGAAGCTGAGGACTTCCCTGGTGGCGCAGTGGTTAAGAATCCACCCACCATTGCAGGGGACATGGGTTCAAGCCCTGGTCCGGGAAGATCCCACATGCCGCGGAGCAACTAAGCCCATGCGCCACAACTACCGAGCCTGAGCTCTAAAGCCCGAGAGCCACAACTACTGAGCCCACGTGCTACAACAACTGAAGCCCGCGGGCCTAGAGCCCATGCTCCGCCACAACAGAAGCCACTGCAGTGAGAAGCCTGCGCACCGCAACGAAGAGTAGCCCCCGCTCGCCTCAACTAGAAAAAGCCTGCATGCAGCAACAAAGACTCAACACAGCCCCCAAAAAAAAAAAAAAAATTATTAATTAATTAATTTTTAAAAAACAGAAGGAAGCTGAGAAAGGTAAAATGGCTTCTTGCATGCCATGTGGTCAGTGGAAGAGCCAAAACCAAAACTCACAACATCTAGTACCTTGTCCAACTCTCCTTCTATAATTTTACAGACTCATCCTCTTTCCTCCCAGCTCTGTTCTCCTTTTTTTGCTGAATCTCTCATATGGTACAACTGTCACCCAGGGGTAGTCAACCTCCATTTGAGCTCACACTGTTTACTGTTTCAGGAGCTACTTCTTCCATCTCTACCTATAGCCTAATTTTTCCCTTCTTATACACTGACAATTAGCATCTCTACAACTTAACCTTCCTTTCCTCAAGTTCCTGCCAATCACAAAGTACTCTCACGTCACTAATGACTCAGAGAATGAGCCAGGGGAGGGAGTCTTTCCCATGGATAAATATGATTTGACCAGAAGGAAATGAATGGAGAACATGTCCCAGATCCTACATGGGCTGCTGCAAAGGTGGCAGGTGCTGGCCTACACAGTTGCACTTACGGGGCTGGTGTTGTTAATTGAGCATTACTGGACTTCACAGCTGTCATTCTTATACTTCTGTCTCTCAGGAGACTGTGGCCCTCCTGAGAATCCAACTCATGGCTATTATGAAGGAATAGATTTCAACTCAGGATCTACCATAACTTATTACTGTGAAGCGAGGTAAGTGTATTGCAGCCTTTTAAATATGAGACCTTTCCCATTGACTAGTAGCCTTGTTTTGGAAAAGACCCAGTCTGTCTCAACCTAGTCCCCTGATCACCTAGCACATTCTGATATATTTTTTTTTGAATTGATTTTTTAACTTTTTAAAAAAATTAATTAATTTATTTTTGGCTGCGTTGCATCTTTGTTGCTGTGCGTGGGCTTTCTCTAGTGGCAGAGACCGGGGGCTACTCTTTATTGCAGTGTGTGGGCTTCTCATTGTGGTGGCTTCTCTTGTGGTGGAGCACGGGCTCTAGGCCCGCGGGCTTCAGTAGTTGTGGCACGCGGGCTCAGTAGTTGTGGCTCACAGGCTCTAGAGCGCAGGCACAGTAGTTGTGGCGCACAGGCTTAGTTGCTCTGTGGCATGTGGGATTTTCTCGGACCAGGGCTCGAACCCGTGTCCCCTGCATTGGCAGGTGGATTCTTAACTACTGTGCCACCAGGGAAGTCCTGCACGTTCTGATTTTGAGAGCTGCTTTAGCCCACTGCCAGCTCTCCCCAAGCCCTAGAAGACAGACTGATCCTCCTATTTATCCTAATAGAAGTATCACTCTTTTTTCTCTTAGCTTAGACAAGATAAAATATTTAAAATGTATGTTTTTCTGGGGCTTCCCTGGTGATGCAGTGGTTAAGAATCCACCTGCCAATGCAGGGGACACGGGTTCGAGCCCTGGCCCAGGAAGATCCCACATGCCGCGGAGCAACTAAGCCTGTGCGCTACAACTACTGAGCCTGCGCTCTAGAGCTCGTGTGCCACAACTACTGAGCCCGTGTGCCACAACTACTGAAGCCCACGCGCCTAGAGCCTGTGCTCTGCAACAAGAGAAGCCACTGCAATGAGAAGCCCGCACACAGCAACGAAGTGTAGCCCCCGCTCGCCACAACCAGAGAAAGCCTGCACACAGCAAAAGACCCAATGCAGCCACCCCCCAAAAAAAGTAAGTTTTTCTAAACAGTCTCAGAACAAAAAACTCAAAAAAAACACAGAATATATGGAAGTACAGAAATAGAATTATTTAGAGTAGAGATCCTCAGGACATAGTAATTAAAGTCTAACCTTAACTTAGACTGCCCCGTCACCCCCTTACAGATCTCCTAACCTTTTCTTTCCCTGGCCTCAATCTTATTAACTCAGAGTCATGTGACCTCACTGGCATTTCAATCTCATTATTTACCTCCAATGCATTTTGCCATCAACTCTCATGTTTTTCTGATTAAGAGCTGAGGCTCCTTTTAAGCAGTTCACCAAGATTTATTTGAAGGCTGTCTCTAGCTTTCTACTCCTTTTTAGAGCATAGATGACAGATGCTTTTTTAAAGTTACTGAACAATGAAGAGGTTCCTCCCTCACCCTTCCCACCCAAAAACTGTGTGCGTAAAAACACATATTTAGAATTTTTCACTCCTCCATGTCTTACAGTCTGACTCATCACTTGGGTCCTCTCCACCCCCAGGAGAGTGGTTTTACTTTATGACTGCTTTGTAATATTGAGATAACTTAAGCGTGCATTAGGGCTCTGGGGCAGAAAAGTAGATTCTATTACAGTGTGAAATACTGAAATACTAAAATACTAAAACCAGCTTTAGTTGCCCAGTTCAAGAGGTGGAAGTGTAAACGTTGTTGCCATTCTAACTTGCGTCCAGGTACTGCCTGGTGGGCACACAGCACCAACAGTGCGTTGATGGAGAGTGGAGCAGTACCCTTCCAGTCTGTGAGTTGATCCGAGAAGCTCCCAAACCAGCTGAGTTGGAGTTGGAGAAGGCACTGGTAAGAGTGGGCTCTTTTCTGTCTTATTCACAGCTGTGCCTCCAGGGCCTGGTGTCGCTCTTGGCATATGCTCAGTAAATAGCTGTTCAATTTGGAATGTCTTTGAATGGATTGGTCTTGGCCTGATTGTAGGGTGGGGCCTATAAACTAGTAACTCATGTTTTTGTATATGAATTCCCATTCTTCACCATCATCATTAATACCTCATGAGGCCCTTTTGGTAGGGGTTGTTGTCTCATGTGTTTTAAAGAGCAAGGTACATAAACTTATGTCTTAGACTTGGAAGTATTGCTGTGAAAAGTCTCTAAAATTTTTCTAGACTTCAAAAAAAAAATCAAAAAATGCTGAACAGATCCATTTTCATTGAGACTCCTCTCTTAGTCTATATTTATTACTGGGATGACAAGTAGATTTAAGCCACTAAATTTTATTTTCAGAAAATAAAAATGTACCCCAGGGGCAGGCAGTGATAACTTCCCCCAAGACACACCAAGTTGCAAGATTTTATATATAGCTCTGTACCCCAAGATTTTATATATATCTCTGTACCCCAGGGGGAAGAGAGGGACACTTGGCAGCATCCTGAAAGGGGCCCTAGGCAGCCCCCAGCCATCCTGCAAATTTAAATGATTCATCATGTTGAAGACCCAGATCCGTACTGAAGCTAGCCTTGTTCTGAGCCCCCATTTGGGCACCTAAACACTACTCATTAGCTTCCAAGTGTAGAGCTGAGTCTCAGTTCTTAAATTGTTAACTTCAAAAAATGTTCTTTCTTCAGCTTGCCTTTCAGGAGAGTGAGGAACTTTGCAAAGCCGTAGAGAACTTTACACAAAGATTAAAGAAAAGTGGCTTAATGATGGAGAAAGTAAAATGTTCTCTGGAAATAAGGAAAGCTGATTTGAAGGCAAAAATGTTGCCCTGACATTGTAGCTGAGCAGACCGGGTAATAGAAATACTCCTATGAATAAAATTTCCTCTTGGTTCTGAAATTGGTTTCAGATTTTTCTCTCTTTGGGCCGAAATGCAGCTTCATAGTAACCAGCTGCAGTTGCATAACTCATGGAATGTGTGTGTGTGTGTTGGATGTCGAATGACCAAGTGTGGTGATTGTCTAAGACCAGAATTAGAAACGCATTAATGGGGAGGGAAAGGTTTAATTTCCGGTCTGAAAGAGAATGGGAAGCTCAGATCACAGCTAAGGTACATGCCTTTTTTTTTTTCTCTTTTCTTTTTTTGGCCGTGCCGCACGGGTTGGGGGAATCTTAGTTCCCCAATCAGGGATTGAACCTGGGCCCTCGGCAGTGAAAGCGTGGAGTCCTAACCACTGGACTGCCAGGGAATTACTGTTTCATTTTTTAATATGAGATGCAAATTATGAGGCAAAAATTAACCCCAAATTAACCAAAACTTATGAAGCAAAAATTAATGTCTCATTTTGGGAAAATAGGCTCAGAACAGCTATATCCTTAAAATGACTTATCGAGACAAAAGTAGAGTTAGAACCCAAACTCTCACCTGGATCTCCCAGACATCCTGTTTATAAAACCAGGTTTCCAAATCTTCTGCGGTAATATTGCTCACTGCCTTTTGGATGAAACTTAGCCCTCAATTTGAGATGTTGCAACACATATGAATATATTTTCTTATTCTTTTTTCAGTTTGAGATGTTGCAACACATATGAATATATTTTCTTATTCTTTTTTCAGAGGGCGAAAGAAATAAGAATCCTTAGGTTTTCTTGTCAAGATTTTATACTGATCTGGTATGACAAGCTTCTCCCATCTCTGACTCTGACCTCTACTCCAAACGCATAGGAACTCTTGGTAAAATACAAACAAAATACAGAAGAGAGCCTGAAATAATGGAAAATCTCTAGGGGAAGTTATGAGGGAGAACAAGAAACAGCCTCTCGGGTAGCCTACAGTCTGTTAATAGACACATATATACATATCATTAATTCAGTGTGTTTAGAATGAAGCACACCCCTCTCATGAAAACTGTGCTATGGGCGCTTGCATGGGAGGAGGCTGACTTCTGTCTTAAGAGGAGGACAAGGCAGGAAAATGGTCAAGGTAGACGGCATAGTTTTTTGGACCCTTGAAAGTGATTATGATTTAGAGACAAAGATTAGGGAGAAGGATGTTCCAAGTGGAAAGAAGATTTGAGAAATGTAGTAAAGAGTCAGAAGCTTTTTTTGTTTTAATTGAAGTAGAGTTGATTCACAATATTATATTAATTTCAGGTGTACAACATGGTGATTCAATTGTTAATAGATTATATTCCATTTAAAGTTACAAAAAAATAATGGCTGAATTTCCATGCTCTGTACAATATATCCTTATTGCTTAACTATTTTATACATAGTATTTTGTACTTCTTAATCCACCCCTATCTTGCCTCTTCCTGCTTCCGTCTCCCCACTGGTAGCCACTAGTTTGTTCTCTATATCTGTGAGTCTGTTTCAGTTTTGTTATTTTCATTCATTTGTTTTATTTTTTAGATTCCACATACAAGGGATAACATAGAGTATTTTTCTTTCTCCGCCTGACTTATTTCACTTCATAATACTCTATAGGTCCAACCACATTGTTGCAAATGAGAGTCACGAGCTTTTTAACCAAGTAAATGGTTACTCCTACTCCTACGATTAATCTAAATTGACCAAAATGATTTTAAATTTTAAGCTGTTCATTATATTATTGCCTATATTGTCTATACTAGCAAGACCTTGTGAGCATTAGAAATGTCCAATCTAAGGAAAATTTTAAAAAAATTATGATACATCAAATGTAATACAGTCTTTACAGTGATAATTATGGATAGAAAATTTTCAAAACATAATCTTTTTTTTTCTCACATTTTCCAGATGCTTTTATTCTACATAGAACAGAGTTAACATGTAGAAATGTTTGGATTACAGTCCATAAGATAGTTACACTATAACATTTATACTGTTAGATCTAATAGATACTATTTTTAAAAGATTACAAGGATATTCTCTGCTAAACCACAACACACCATTTTATGAGATGGTAGAAAGTATTTCACAATATTACGTGTAATTATATATTGTAAGGTCACATAATATAGGTAATATGTCCACTTTAACCTTCTGGTACCTGTTTCATACTTATTTTCATAACTTTTTTATTAATTAAAAGATCATTATTGTATATTTTCTTTTCTTTAATGACAGCCTATATTAGAAGACATGTGTATATCCCAGATAGAGGGTCTAGAAATGTATTACACATTAGACACATGACTTCAGGATCTGGGATGTAGGCTCGGAAATGCTGCACTATGGGACAGAAGGCTTGACCCCTTGTTAACTGTGAGGTTTTGGTCAAGTGTCAATTCTCCAGTCTTTGTTACCTTATGTGATAAATGAGGATTATAATTAATATGAATGACATGGAGATGTTATTTGTTTTATAAAGTTATATTATGAGGTGAAGTGGGGAATAAAAACAGCACAAAATTGCATATGTAGTACAATATCAACTGTGTAAAAAAATGTGTTGAGGAAAACCTGGAAAGAAGTAAACTGTAATTTTATCAGTGTCTATTTCTGGGAACTGGAATCACTGCTGATTTTAATGAAAATGTTCTGTCTTCAGTAATTTTGAGTTTTCTATCCTGTGTTGACTTTAAGGGAAGAAATAAATCTCTCTTTCTCATGCACACGCATACACGCACACACAAACACACACACATACATTTCACTTCTCTCAAGTCCTGGAGCTGGTCATCTTATGGATTCTGTTCAGCTCTGAGATGGAAGATTCCAATGTTTACTGTATCTCATGCTATAGGCATCAACTAAATCACTCTCTTCTCTCAGGTCTTCAGCCATTTGCTGCCTTTGCCGTCCCGACCAGAGCCCACTCTTCTGGTTTGCTCTCATTCTCAGCGGCGGTGTATTGCCTGCGTTCTGTTCTGCGATTAGACTATCAGTCTCCTGCACATAGCAGTCAAGAATAATCTAGTTATCTCCATGAAAAGCAAATCTGGATCCTGTGCCAATTATACCCGCCCCCCCACCTCTAATATAACCAAACATGTCAATGGTTCCTGCTGAGCAAAATTACCATGATTGGAGCTTTGCATTTGGAGTGTGATTAATTTTATTAAGGTTCATTGATTCTCTCACGGGGCTGTAAGCTCCTTGAGGTTAGGTATCCCATTAGTTTTTATCAGCCATTGGATTTCCAGCCCTAGCATGATCTCAGGATTCAAGGTTCTAGATCTGAAGTTCCCACTGTGTTGAATGAGTTTTCCCCAGATATTTCTCACTTCCTTGAGGACTCTGCTTACTTCTGATCATCTCAATCCTTGACCAACCATCCTGTTTAGGATACAACCTCCCCTCCATTTCCCCTCAACCTGCTTTCTTTTACTTAATAGTACTTACCTCCATCTGAAATTGCCTCAGATGTTTATCTTTTTCTTTATATTTATTCTTTTTTTTTCCACTTTTATTGAGAAATAGTTGACATACATCACTGTATAAGAATAAGGTGTACAACATGATGGTTTGATTTACATATATTGTGAAATGATTACCACAATAGGTTTAGTTAACATTCACCATCTCATATAGATACAATAAAAAGAAAAGAAAGATTTCTCCTTGTGATGAGAACTCTTACAATTTACTCTCAGCAACTTTCCTATATATCATACCACAGTATTAATTGTAGTCATCATGTTATATATTACATCCCTATGACTTATTTATCTTATAACTGGAAGTTTGACTTTTTTTTTTTGCATGTAAGTATTTTATTTATTTATTTATTTCATACAGCAGGTTCTTATCAGTTATCTCTTTTATACATATTAGTGTATATATATCAATCCCAATCTTCCAATTCATCACACCACCACCACCATCTCCCTGCTTTCCCCCCTTGGTGTCCATACGTTTGTTCTCTACGTCTTTGTCTCTATTTCTGCCTTGCAAACCCGTTCATCTGTACCATTTTTCTAGATTCCACATATATGCGTTAATATACAATATTTGTTTTTCTCTCTCTGACTTACTTCACTCTGTATGACAGTCTCTAGGTCCATCCACGTCTCTACAAATGACCCAATTTTGTTCCTTTTTATGGCTGAGTAATATTCCATTGTATATATGTACCACATCTTCTTTATCCATTTGTCTGTCGATGGGCATTTTGGTTGCTTCCATGACCTGGCTATTATAAATAATGCTGCAATGAACATTGGGGTGCATGTGTCTTTTTGAATTATGGTTTCCTCTGAGTATATGCCCAGTACTGGGATTGCTGGGTCATATGGTAATTCTATTTTTAGTTTTTTAAGGAACTTCCATACGGTTCTCCATAGTGGTTGTATCAATTTACATTCCCACCAACAGTGCAAGAGGGTTCCCTTTTCTCCACACTCTCTCCAGCATTTGTTGTTTGTAGATTTTCTGATGATGCCCATTCTAACTGGTGTGACGTGATACCTCATTGTAGTTTTGATTTGCATTTCTCTAATAATTAGTGATGTTGAGCAACTTTTCATGTGCCTCTTGGCCATCTGTATGTCTCCTTTGGAGAAATGTCTATTTAGGTCTTCTGCCCAGTTTTGGATTGGGTTGTTTGTTATTTTAATATTGAGCTGCATGAGCTGTTTATATATTTTGGAGATTAATCCTTTGTCCATTGATTCGTTTGCAAATATTTTCTCCCATTCTGAGGGTTGTCTTTTTGTCTTGTTTGTAGTTTCCTTTGCTTTGCAAAAGCTTTTAAGTTTCATTAGGTCCCATTTGTTTATTTTTGTTTTTATTTCCATTACTCTAGGAGGTGGGTCAAAAAAGATCTTGCTGTTATTTATGTCAAAGAGTGTTCTTCCTATATTTTCCTCTAAGAGTTTTATAGTGTCCAGTCTTACATTTAGGTCTTTAATCCATTTTGAGTTTATTTTTGTGTATGGTGTTAGGGAGTGTTCTAATTTCATTCTTTTACATGTAATTGTCCAGTTTTCCCAGCACCACTTATTGAAGAGACTATCTTTTCTCCATTGTATATCCTTGCCTCCTTTGTCATATATTAGTTGACCATGGGTGCGTGGGTTTACCTCTCGGCTTTCTATCCTGTTCTGTTGATCTATATTTCTGTTTTTGTGCCAGTGCCATATTGTCTTGATTACTGTAGCTTTGTAGTATAGTCTGAAGTCAGGGAGTCTGATTCCTCCAGCTCCATTTTTTTCCCTCAAGATTCTTTTGGCTATTCAGGGTCTTTTTTGTCTCCATACAAATTTTTAGATTTTTTTGTTCTAGTTCTATAAAAAAATGCCATTGGTAATTGGATAAGGATTGCATTGAATCTGTAGACTGCTTTGGGTAGTACAGTCATTTTCACAATACTGATTCTTCCAATCCAAGAACATGGTTTATCTCTCCATCTGTTTGTGTCATCTTTGATTTCTTTCATCAGTGTCTTATAGTTTTCTGAGTACAGGTCTTTTACCTCCTTACGTAGGTTTATTCCTAGGTATTTTATTCTTTTTGTTGCAGTGGTGAATGGAATTGTTGCCGTAATTTCTCTTTCTGATCTTTCATTGTTAGTGTATAGGAATGCAAGAGATTTCTATACATTACTTTTGTGTTCTGAAACTTTACCAAATTCATTGATTAGCTCTAGTAGTTTTCTGGTGATATCTTTAGGATTATCTATGTAAAGTATCATGTCATCTGCAAACAGTGACCGTTTTACTTCTTTTTTCCCTATTTGTATTCCTTTTATTTCTTTTTCTTCTCTGATTGCCATGGCTAGGACTTCCAAAACTATTTTAAATAATAGTGGTGAGAGTGGCCATCCTTATCTTGTTCCTGATCTTAGAGGAAATTATTTCAGTTTTTCACCATTGAGAATTATGTTAGCTGTGGGTTTGTCATATATGGCCTTTATTATGTTGAGGTAGATTCTCTCTATGCCCACTTTCTGGAGAGTTTTTATGATAAATGAGTGTTGAATTTTGTCAAAAGCTTTTTCTGCATCTATTGAGATTATCATATGGTTCATTTTGTTAATATGGTGTATCACATTGATTGATTTGCATATATTGAAGAATCCTTGTATCCCTGGGATAAATCCCACTTGATCATGGTGAATGATCCTTTTAATGTGTCGTTGGATTCTGTTTGCTAGTATTTTGTTGAGGATTTTTGCATCTATATTCATCAGTGATATTGGTCTGTAATTTTCTTTTTCTGTAGTATCTTTGTCTGGTTTTGGTATCAGGGTGATGGTGGCCTTTTAGAATGAGTTTGGGAGTATTCCTTGCTCTCTGATTTTTTGGAAGAGTTTGAGAAAGATGACTGTTATCTCTTCTCTAAATGTTTTATGGAATTCACCTGTGAAGCCATCTGGTCATGGCCTTTTGTTCATTGGAAGATTTTTAATCACAGTTTCAATTTCAGTGCTTGTGATTGGTCTGTTCATATTTTCTGTTTCTTCCTGGTTCAGTCTTGGAAGGTTATACCTTTCTAAGAATTTGTCCATTTCTTCCAGGTTGTCCATTTTATTGGCATAGACTTGCTTGTAGTAGTCTCTTAGGATGCTTTGTATTTCTGTGGTGTCTGTTGTAATTTCTCCTTTTTCATTTCTCATTTTATTTATCTGAGTACTCTCCCTGTTTTTCTTGATGAGCCTGGCTAATGGTTTATCAATTTTCTTTATCTTCTCAAAGAACCAGCTTTTAGTTTTATTGATCTTTGCTATTGTTTTCTTTGTTTCTATTTCATTTATTTCTGCTCTGATCTTTATGATTTCTTTCCTTCTGCTAACTTTGGGCTTTGTTTGTTCTTCTTTCTCTAGTTCCTTTAGGTGTAAGGTTAGATTGTGTATTTGAGATTTTTTCTTGTTTCTTTAGGTAGGCTTGTATTGCTATAAACTTCCCTCTTAGAACTGCTTTTGCTGCATCCCATAGGTTTTGGACCGTCATGTTTTTGTTGTCATTTGTCTCTAGGTATTTTCTGATTTCTTATTTGATTTCTTCAGTGATCTCTTGATTATTTAGTAACGTATTGTTTAACCTTGATTATTTAGTAACGTATTGTTCAGCCATGTGTATGTGTTGCTTACGTTTCTCTCCCTGTAATTTATTTCTAATCTCATAGCGTTGTGGTTGGAAAAGATGCTTGGTATGATTTCAATTTTCTTAAATTTACTGAGGTTGATTTGTGACACAAGATGTGATCTATCCTGGAGAATGTTCCATGTGCACTTGAGAAGAAAGTGTAATATGCTCTTTTTGGATGAATGTCCTATAAATATCAATTAAACCTATCTGGTCTTTTGTGTCATTTAAAGCTTGTGTTTCCTTACTTATTTTCTGTCTGCATGATCTGTCCATTGGTGTAAAGGAGGTGTTAAGGTCCCTCACTATTATTGTGTTAGTGTTGATTTCCTCTTCTATAGCTCTTAGCATTTGCCTTATGTATTGAGGTGCTCCTATGTTAGGTGCATATATATTTATAATTGTTATATTTTCTTGGATTGATCCCTTGATTGTTATGTAGTGTCCTTCCTTGTCTCTTATAACATTCTTAATTTTAAAGTCTATTTTGTCTGATATGAGTTTGCTACTCCAGCTTTCTTTTGCTCTCCATTTGCATGAAATATCTTTTTCCATCTCCTCACTTTCAGTCTGTATGTGTCCCTAGTTCTGAAGTGAGTCTCTTGTAGACTGCATATATACGGGTCTTGGTTTTTTTAAATTTTATTTATTTATTTATTTATTTTATGGCTGTGTTGGGTCTTCGCTTCTGTGCAAGGGCTTTCTCTAGTTGCAGCAAGTGGGGGCCACTCTTCATCACGGTGCACGGGCCTCTCACTATTGCGGCCTCTCTTGTTGCAGAGCACAGGCTCCAGACGCGCAGGCTCAGAAATTGTGGCTCACGGGCCTAGTTGCTCCGTGGCATGTGGGATCTTCCCAGACCAGGGCTCAAACCCATGTCCCCTGCATTGACAGGTAGATTCTCAACCACTGCACCACCAGGGAAGCCCTGGGTCTTGTTTTTGTATCCATTCATCGAGCCTGTGTCTTTTGGTTGGAACATTTAATCCATTCACATTTAACGTAAGTATTGACATGCATGTTCCTATTACCATTTTCTTAATTGTTTTGGGTTTATTTTTGTAGGTCCTTTTCTTCTCTTGTGTTTCCCTCTTAGAGAAGTTCCTTTAGCATTTGTTGTAGAACTGGTTTGGTGGTGCTGAATTCACTTAGCTTTTGCTTGTCTGTAAAGCTTTTGATTTCTCTGTCGAATCTGAATGAGATCCTTGCTGGGTAGAGTAATCTTGGTTGTAGGTTCTTCCCTTTCATCACTTTAAATATATTGTGCCACTCCCTTCTGGCATGTAGAGTTTCTGCTGAGAAATCAGCTGTTAACCTTATGGGAGTTCCCTTGTATGTTATTTGTCATTTTTCCCTTGTTGCTTTTAATAATTTTTCTTTGTCCTTATTTTTTGTTAGTTTGATTACTATATGTCTCAGCATGTTTCTCCTTGGGTTTATTCTGTATGGGACTCTCTGTGCTTCCTTGACTTGGGTGGCTATTTCCTTTCCCACATTAGGGAAGTTTTCGACTATAACCTCTTCAAATATTTTCTCAGGTCCTTTCTCTCTCTCTTCTCCTTCTGGGACCCCTATAATATGAATATTGGTTCATTTAATGTCCCAGCGGTCTCTTAGGCTGTCTACATTTCTTTTCATTCCTTTTTCTTTATTCTGTTCCACGGCACTGAATTCCACCATTCTGTCTTCCAGGTCACATATCTGTTCTTCTGCCTCAGTTATTCTGCTATTGATTCCTTCTAGTGTATTTTTCATTTCAGTTATTGTATTGTTCATCTCTGTTTGTTTGTTCTTTAATTCATCTAGGTGTTTGTTCTTTAATTCTTCTAGGTCTTTGTTGAACATTTCTTGCATCTTCTCAGTCTTTACCTCTGTTCTTTTTCTGAGGTCCTGGATCACCTTCACTATCATTATTCTGAATTCTTTTTCTGGAAGGCTGCCTATCTCTGCTTCATTTAGTTGTTTTTCTGGGGTTTTATCTTGTTCCTTCATCTGATACATAGTCCTCTGCCTTTTCATTTTGTCTATCTTTCTGTGAACGTGGTTTTTGTTCCACAGGTGGCAGGATTGTAGTTCTTGTTTCTGCTCTAAAAACATAGTCTTTTTTTTTTTAACATCTTTATTAGAGTAGAATTACTTTACATTGTTGTGTTAATTGATGCTGTATAACAAAGTGAATCAGCTATACATATACATATATCCCCATATGCCCTCCCTCTTGTGTCTCCCTCCCACCCTCCCTATCCCACCCCTCTAGTTGGTCACAAAGCACCGAGCTGATCTCTCTGTGCTATGTGGCTGCTTCCCACTAGTTATCTATTTTACATTTAGTAGTGTATATATGTCAATGCCACTCTCTCACTTCATCTCAGCTTACCCTTCCCTCTCCCTGTGCCCTCAAGTCCATTCTCTACATCTGCATCTTTATTCCTGTTCTGCCCCTAGGTTCTTCAGAACCATTTTTAAAAACATAATCTTAAGTAAAAATAGAGTACAGAGGAACAAGTACTTACAATTGCATTTATGTAAAATATTTATTCTTGTAGAAAATGACCAGGCAATAATAGGCACAGATGAAAACAGTTGTCTTAGAATGATGAAATTCTCTTCAAATTCTTTAATGTTTTAAATTGAGTTTTTAATATTATTTTTTTTTAAAGGTGCTGCAAAGAGGAAGGAGGGATGGAGCATGTTTGGGGTAATCCACATAACCTGGATTACCTGGATAAAGCATGGGAAGTGATGATAGAGGAGGATGGAAAGATACATTAAAGCCAGTTTATGGAGGCTTTTAAATGGCAAGTTAGAGAATTTAAGCTTTATTTCGTAGGCAGTGAGCAGAGATGGAAAACTTTCAAGCAAGGAAGTGATAAGGACAGAACATAGATTTCTGTCACAACAGTATGTAGGACAGGTGTAGTAGGAAAAGAACTGAAACAGAGAAACCAATGAAAAGTCTACAGCAATAGATCTACCCGAGAGACAATGATGACTTGAACTGGTTTGATGACATTAGAAATAGAAAAGAGAGAGCAGATTTGAGAGACATTGCAAGATCAAAACAACTTGTTAACTGATTGAACGTTGGAGGATGAGGGAGAGGAAGTGTTTAAGGGTGAGGCTGAAATTCCATTCCAGGAAGCCTGGATTAATCTTGGGGTCAGAAGGTAAAGTTTCTGAGCAGGAAATGAGAAGTTCTCCTTTGTTGAGTATAAAGGTGCAATGAAGAATGTAAGCCTGAGTTTAGGAGAGTAATGAGAGATAAAGATGTAGTTATGGGGTAGTCCTCTTATAGGGAATAGTTAAAACCATGAGAACAGGTAAGATAAAAAGATGTAAAGAGAAACATTTTTAAAAGGAAGAACTTGGGATTTATCTATATTTAGGGTTGAAAAGTAGGAAGACAGGTAATAACAATGAAAAAAGAGCAGTTAGAAAGATAGGAAAATCAGGAATGTTTAGGGTAATGGGAGCCAAAGGAGAAGAGAGTTTCAGAAAGGAGATGATCCACAGCATTAGAGGCTGCCGAGAAGTCATAAGTGATGAGTTAAAGAAATGTTGGATTTGGAGACAAGGGCACGCCTCACAGAGGTGTGTCAGTAAAGGTGGGAGGAAGCCAGATTGAAGACCACAATGGGAGGGGTGGGGAGTGATTATAGAGAAAAAGTAGGCCGGAAACATAGGAGATTCTTTTGAGAAGTTCAACATCTCACAACAGAAGAAAACTTGATTTGAGGGTTTGGCAAGACTGAGGGAACATTTCAAGATGGAAGATACATTGAAAATAAGGAAGGAAAGAAAAGAAACCTCTTCTGAAACAGGAGTGAATAGGGAAGACAATTTAAGGCAGATAGAAGCTAACGTGGAATGATTTCTTAGTAAAGTAGGAGGCAAGATCATCTGCTGAGAGTAAGACAATTTGGTGACCTGGAGAGAAAAATTTGGAACAGTCACTATGGCAAGTAAAGAAAAGGATTCCAGCTGATTGAGAAATGTATTTGAAGACCCAGCTTTAAAGGTTATATTTCCTCCAACTTCATTCTCAAGACTGCATAGTTTTGTATCCTCTTTTATACTCATTCTTGTCTAATCAAAAATCAGCAAATCAGTCTCACCTTTGTGACTTGGTCCATGCTTAAACGTTTCACTCTCTCTTTTTTTTTTGGCCCTGCCGCATGGCTTGCAGGGTCTTAGTTCTCTGACCAGAGCTCAAACCCGGGCCCAGCAGTGAAAGCACCAAGTCCTAACCTCTGGACCGCCAGGGAACTCCTGGTCTATGTTCTCTTTACCTCTAGTATCTTTCTTATTTTCATCTAATAATTTCCACTTTTCATTCAAAGCCCTGCTCAAATCTCCTATCTTTTGTCAAAACTTCTGCTGTGGTTCAACTCTTTTTCTGAAAACTTTATAGGACTTTTGGTGTTTATTACAGAAAAAGTGAAGTGGTCAGGAAGAATTGCTCTTTAGTAGCAGTCCCCTGAGCACACAAACATTAATCCTGAGGATTAAGAGCTTAATTGGATAATGTCAGGGTTTGTGGTCCTTCTTAGGACCACATGTGATAACAAACATGGCTGGCCCTTTGTTGCATCCTTCTGAGAAGCACTCAATGATAGACCAACTTCTGGAGGTCATGCATTTCTGGAGTACTGATCATGTGCCAAGCAACTCAGCATATTGCCAGAACTCCTCACCCTCTGTACTTTCTTGGAGTGGGATGGAGACCAGTACAGGGGAAGGTCATCTGTCCCTGTGCCCCAGGAAAGCCTGCTGGACCTAGAATCACAGAAAGTGGATCATTTTTGTGGACCTAGTCTGAACCCTGCAGTATCTAAGGTTTCCAGGCTAGCTGGTTTGCATCTTGTATAACCCTCTTTTGTTTATAAAAAGAAAAAAAAGAATTCTGGCATCAAATTTATATTACCTTTCCACTTAGGGGAAATGGTTGGCAGAGGAGAAAGTAAACAATTGCGACATGTTATCAAGAAAGAGGGCTAGTGAAGAGGAAGGGGATTAGATAAACACTGTTGCTTTATTTATGCTGTTAATCATTTACTGAGCCAGTAGGGAGTCTCTGCCCATCCATTTCTATTTGGCCGTCCCTGAACAGCCAATCACATGGCTGGAATTCAGGGACTTTTTGGTGGAGCAATTACTAGCCAGCTTCAGGGTGTTCTGGTAAACTCTTATCTGAGGAGGAACTAAGGCTATTACAGATCAAAGCAGTTTTCCTCATTTACAAACTGCCCAAGGCACGATGACAGAGTCTTCTTCTTCGGCTACCTGCAGGTCAGTGGAGAATCCAGGGCACCTTGGGAGAAAGGCTGGTAGTTTAAGGAATACAAGATTAGAAGAATAATGCAGAGACCAAACTTGGGGGTATTTTTGACAGAAATCTTTTCAGGGGTACTGCATTAGGGGACAGTGTGACTTGGAAAGTACTTTTAACCCCTACTGAGCCTCAATTTTCTATTATAAATGGGGGAATAATAATGCATGCTAATAAAATACACTGAAGCAAAAAAGAAGTAAGAAGTTGCTCTTACTATTGCATCTAAAAGTTGAGTGTGTTTGTTTGTTAATCCTTTACTACCTCTCCACATAGGGCAGCTGAGGCAGGACGTAAGCCAGATGTCCCAAAGGGAGTCACAGGAGACCTGGTTTTCATAGTCTACATTCTGAAAATTGGTGCAATTTCCTTTAGAGATTTTATTAACCCCTCCACATCTCCTCCATCACTGATAGCAAAGTCCTTTAGATTTAATCATAAGGAGGATATTGGTCAGCCTCCAGTTAGTTTCTGAAGCTAGAAGCCTTTATTGTCCTCATCTCATTTCTCTCCCTCACTTTTTGAATCTGGCAATGTTGATTAACTTTACTTCTTGAAATTCCCTTCTCCCTTGGTTGGGCAAGACGTAGTACTTCTCTGGTTTTAGTTTTAATTCTTCAACCACCCTTCTCTTTGCTGACTCCTGTTCTGTCCCTAAATGTAGAAGTAAAGGAGAATACAAAGTAGAGTGCCAGAAGAGGAAGAAGCATCAAAGAAGGTTTGTATTAAGTGTAGAGATACATTTGAATATAATATGGGTACAGAAGGAAGGAGCTGATAGAAAGATAAAGAAATTCTAGGAAAGAAGAGAATTTTGTGGAAGCAAGTTCCTTCTGGAGTCTGAAAGTTATGTGATTGGGAATGCAGGTGTAAGTCAGGAGACACTCCACCTGAGATTGGAGAAAAATTAATTCTTTCCAGAGGTATCTGAATTTTTAAAAAGAGAGTTTAGGTAAAATAAATACATTGACTTAAAAAGTAATCTCTAATGGGAGGAGAAATTTGGAGGCTGAGGATTTTCCCAGAGCCTCTCAAATTGTACTTCCTTGGCAAGTGCTGATGGTATTTTTCATAAGAGACCCTCCATGGTGACTATAGTTCTTGAGTTGGTTTCATTTCTATAGGAATTTAAAAGGTGATGATGTCATTGAAATATGAGGGCATTTGCTAGGGAAGTCTTAGATCTTCAGTGGACAATTACAGAATTCTAGGGTTTGTAGGGAATAGAAAGATAATCCAAGTTTAATGTCATCATTTTAAGGATGAGAAACTGAGATCTGAGGAGCTGATGTAGCTTCTTCAAGATCACAGAAATTGACTGGTATTGCTGGGACTCAAATTCAGGTCTCCTCAGCTCACAAGTACTAGGTTCCATCTCCATACTCTGTGGTTTGCTGAGTCCTGTGCAGGCTCTGCTGAGGGACCACAGTAGGTCATGATGATGAACTGTAAATGCTACACCTGGCCCACTGAGTCACCGCACATCCTGAGAACTAGTAAGGGAAGTCGAATCACTGAATCATCTCTTCAAAATTTATAAAGCACTTCCTACATATTATTTCATTTGGTCCTCAGTAGGTATTTAGTCATTCTCACTCTGAAGATAAAATGAAATTAAATTTCATTTATTTCACATTTATTGGATAACTATTAACATGCCAGTTAATATTGGGTTAGAAAGTGGAAGGCTGAATAAACACCTTCTTTGTCTCCAAGGGACCTATAATCTACTGCAAAAGGCAAAAGTGAATAGTTACAATACAGTGTGGTGTTACAATGAAGGTATCAGCAAAGTATTAGGGAAGCATAGCAGAGACTGATATTTCCTGGGGAGAGGGTTGGGCAATTCTTCACCAAGGAGGTGGCATTTGATCTGGATAGTGCATCACGGGGAGGCTGGAGGTAAGAGTATTCATGCACAAGAGACATCATACGATAATGCTTGAAGGTGTTTAGAAAGTTCCAGGATATGTTTTGGGAAAGGTAAGCACTTGCATGTGGTTGAAGCACAGTGTTTTAAGTGAGCAGAAGTAGAGGGAGAGTTGGGAGAGTTATGGGGACCTAGAAAATTGGGTACCATGGATATTTTTAAGTAAATTGTTTTTTAGGAATATAACAGCATCAACATGGAAGCTGGCTTACAGTTGTTGAAGGCTTTTGCTGTGGTGTAGGGTGGGGTGAAGGGAGCTAGGAGAACATAAACCAGGACTATGGAAGTGGGTATAAGAGAGAATGACAGATTCTAGTGTTGCTACAGCCAATGTGACAAGACTTGGTGACTATGAATATGGAAAGGTGGCAAGCGAGAGAAGGCTAGGATGACTCAGGTTTCTAGTCTGGGAGATTGGGTGGTGATTATTACCTTAGCTGAGACAGAAAGCAAAGGTCAAGCAGTGTTGAAAGGAAGATAGTGTGTTTAGTTTGGGATATGTTGGATTCAAGGTGCCTGGGAGATACGAATGAAGCAGTTGGAAATACTGAGCTGAACCTTGAGTCGTATTATAACAAATTTTGAAAAAGTGTTTTTGTTTTGTTTTGGTTTGGTTTTTGCTAAAATAAGAAATCTAAGAAGTGGTTACCAGGAACTGGGGGGTGGGAGAAACATGGAGAGGTTGGTAAAGGGATATAAGCTTTCAGCTATAAGATGAAGAAGGTTTGAGGATTTAATGTTAAACATGATAACACTGTATTGTACAATTGAAATTTGCTAAGAGAGTAGAACCTAAATGTTATTTCCAGAAAAAAAAAGGAAAGATACACTTCTATGTGGAATCTAAAACAAACAAACAACAACAACAACAAAAAACCCAGAACAAATTTATAGAAAGAGACTTGTGGTTACCAGAGGTGGAAGGTGGGGGTGAGGTGGGGGGAGGAATTGGAAGAATGTGGTCAAAAGTTACAAACTTCCAGTTATGAGATAAATAAGTGCTAGGCATGTAATGTACAACAGGATGACTACAGCTAACACTGCTGCATGATATATAGGAAAGTTGTTGAGAATTAATCATAAGAGTTCTCATCACAAGGAAAAATTTCTCCCTTTTATTTTCTTTGTTTTCTTTTTTTAAATTTTAAGTGTTACTGCATTTTTAAAAAAATATTTATTTATTTATTTGACTGCATCGGGTCTTAGTTGCTGCATGGGGGATCTTTGTTGTGGCATGTGGGCTCAGTAGTTGCAGCACGTGGGCTCTCTAGCTGTGGTGCTCGGGCTCCAGAGCACGCAGGCTTAGTTGCCCCGGGGCATGTGGGATATTAGTTCCCCAACCAGGACTCGAACCCACATCCCCTGCATTGGAAGGAGAAGTCTTAAACATTGTACCACAGGGAAGTCCCTCTTTGTTTTCTTTTTATTGTATCTATATGAGAAGATGGATGTTAGCTGGACCTATTATGGTAATCATTTCACGATATGTGTAAATCAAATCTCCATGCTGTACAACTTAAACTTATGCAATGATGTATGCCAATTATTTTTCAATGAAACTGGAGGAAAAAGATAAATATGTGATGTGATGGATGTGTTAATTAATTAGATGGGGGAGCAGGGAGAAATCCTTTCATAATGTGTACACTTGTCAAATCACCATGATGTATGCTTTAAGTACCTTACAATTTAAGTATGTCTCAATAAAGCTGAAATTAAAAAAAAAAAAAGAAATCCAACAGTCAAAAGTTTTAATTTACATTCAGGATTTCAAGTGAAGAAGAAAGTGTAACAATTTATTTTTGGATTTACAAAGAAAACTCACAAGTATTTATAACTTTCAAAAACAGAAGAGTTAATTTAAATATTATCCAAGACAAAAAATAATTTGCTAAGATAACCAGTCGGAATTATAGACTTTTCCACGGTTGAAGACTATGTTCAAGTGGCAAAGAAACAATCTCCTTTGTTAGATATAACATTTGCAGGTCAATTTTATGATGTAGATATCTGCTTTTCTGTAGCTTCAGGGGAAGAGAAAATAATTCCTTCTTATTTTGCTGAGATTTCTTTCACCAACTTTTAGAAAGATCCACAGTCATAAGGATCAGCACAGGATTTTCTAATTATCAACAAGAGTAAAGGAGGCAGGCCTGAATGGCTCAAGATTGACACGTGGTAAGTAATAGGGCAGAGTAAGATTTTTTATTAACAATTGAGTTTATGGAACATGTATGTTTCTGCACTTACAGGAGACAATGGGGCCCAGAAGTCTGTGAGTGATTCATGGACGATGGTTGAAGTCATGGGGTGGATGAGTTCCTTCCAGGAAGACATCCTGGTGAGGGAAGAATAAGCTCAGGACGGACCCCTCGTGGGTGCCAGCTTTGCTGCTCTGGGTGTGGTACTGGGTTTCACTATTATCACGGGCCACGGTGAAGACCTGACCAAGACTTCTGGCCCAAGTCCAGAGTGTTTTCCTCTTTATCAGGGCTTAGCTAAAGTCCCCTGGAATTGCAGCTATTATAATTTTATATCATTATCATGATGATGTTTTGACTCTAGGAGTTCTCGTTCTGTCGGAATCACGTTCCAACACCAGTTCTGTCACCCTTTTCCTTAACGTTTCTCATGAATATTTACTATGTGCTGTCCATGCACCAAACCAAGCCCTCTCAGCAATTCTGGGAGACGTGTAGTTATTTTTATTTTATGAAAAAGGAAATTGAAGCTTAGAGGAGCTTAGAGGGCTGACTATCTTGCCCATGGGTACACAGTTCCCATGTGGTGGAACCAGGTTTGAACCTGCATGGCCTGGGTCTGATTCCATGCCCAGGGTCTGGCCACATACTATCCTGCTGTGTCCCCAGCACTGTGTCTGTGGCTCTGTTACAAGACTGCATGATGTAAATCCCTCACCGCAGGGTAGGGTCTGTATGTGGCTGCCTTTTAGCTCCTGTCATAACCTGTGGTGTTTGTTTATTCCTCCCCTCCTTACTATCCTATGTTTTATGGTTGATGATATGATAACTTCGGGTTAAGGATGGGGAACAGCCTAGAGTAAAATCGCTAGGGTCTGTTCTTATTAAGATATGCCTTTTTTTTAAATCAGCTAAAATCTGACCTTGACACAGCAAACACTGTAAGAGTAGATATGGAACAGTATTATATTTCTTTAAAACATATTTTAGCACTAGGTGTTTTTGAGCGTAACTTCAACAAACATTTATTGAGCACTTTGAATGAGGCACAGTGCTAGGTACCATATAGGGCATGATTAAGAGCCCACCTTCTGACTTCAAGGAACTTATGGTCCAGTGGGGAAGACAGACTTCAGATGTCAGTTAAGCCAAGTCAGAATCAGAGTTATAAACACTCACTTGTAATTGGAAGTTGGAGATTGGTCTGGAGGATAGGAGGGGACATTGGAGAAGGGACTGCTAGAATAAGTAGGAATTAAAGAGGAAAGTGTGAGAGGGAAGATGATACGGGCAGGGGTGGGAGGTAAGAAAGTGTTTGGAAATGTCAGGGATCCAGGGTGTCCGGACCAGCTGGATTATAACTAAAAAGTTAGTCATTGGAAACCAGTTTGGTGAATGCCCATTCCTGAAGGATCAGTTCACTGAAATCGATCTGCTGAATTTATCACATTATCAATTTACTTAATGTTGTTCTAAGATATATTCATTTTGAATATATTCAATGATTATAAATATTCTTTTTGAACATAGCTAATGAATATGTTCTTTGAAGCAGCATTTTCAGTATTTTTGTTACCTGCAACTGTCTCCAGTCTCATCAGACTGCTAGAGCAGGAGTAGAGACTAGAGATCAGGAGGGAGGTATTAGGAAAAGAGAGAGGGGGAAACAAGAAAGAAAGGGGCTCAGAACGCTGGTCCTGGCTCTTCTCAATTCATTCAGTACAAATTCTGCAAACATATTTTTAGTAACCAACGTATTTGATAAATTGTTCAACAGGTTAAACTTATTTTTTGGTGGAATTGTTCTAGTGGCCATGTCCAGACTCATGGGATAGGATGTACGTGGGGTGGAGTTGCCCACAACTGACAGCAGGGGGAGGACTGAATGTCAGAACTGAGTTTTGGAAAGATAAGTTTAGATGAGTCCTTGCTCAGTGAAGAAGTTGGGGCCCTCCACATAGTGTGAAGGGCCACTATGAACTTTTTCCCCCTCAGTTTGGGACAGAAACATCTTTGAGGGACATATTGAAGGGACTCCCTTTATCTAAATGGATATGCAATTAGTATGAATTATGGACACATGCAGAGCGTAAGAATCGTGTGGATCTAACAGAAATATCAGAATAAAAGATGAAATTTAGTATTTCATTGGGACTTAACTTCATATATTCCTTTGAGGACAAAGACTATTTCTAATATAAATTTAAGGTATACTGTTTATTTCCAACGGGAACAGGAGTGTGGTGAAGAGAAAAACATCCTTCGTGATTTTGCTTTAAATATGTCTTTAAATAGTCTGAGTAAGTAATGAAAGTACATTTGTCACATATATTTTTATTTTTATTTATATATCTATATATATCTACATATATCTATATCTATAGATAAAACAATTTTTTTCAAAACTGCAAATTGCTTGGTTTATTGCCTTGGTTGACAGTTGTCATGAGGAACTCCCAATGTTATACATAATGATCCAACTCTTTTTCTCTATCTTATCATTTTCTGCTTTTTAAAAAAATTTTTTTGAACTATTATTATTTTAATTTTTACAAATTTATTTTTGGCTGCATTTGGTCTTTGTTGCTGCGTGTGGGCTTTCTCTAGTTGTGGCAAATGGGGGCTTCTCTTGTTGTGGAGCATGGGCCCTAGGCACACAGGCTTCAGTAGTTGTGGCACACGGGCTCAGTAGTTATGGCTCACAAGTTCTAGAGCACAGGCTCAGTAGTTGTGATGCACGGGCTTAGTTGCTCCATGGCATGTGGGATCTTCCTGGACCAGGGATCAAGTCCATGTCCCCTGCATTGGCAGGAGGATTCTTAACCACTGCGCCACCAGGGAAGTCCTGTTTTGTTTTGTTTTACATTTGTTTCCTTTTCTCTAACTCCTCTGCTGTTTCCTTGGTCAGATCATCTCTGTGGCTCACCTGGCCAATCACAATTGTCTTCTTAATCAACCTCTCTGTTTCTCCTCTCTGTTCACTTCAATCTATCATGTATGCATCCACTCTAGTGATCTTAAAGCACAATTATGTGTCACTGTAAGGACATATTAAAAACAAATAAACCAAAACCAAAATCTAAACAACAAACAATGGCTCTTTACTCCCCAAAGAATAGTGTCCACAAATTCCTAACCTTGGCCCTTACAACCCATTCAGACACACCTATGAACTGCCCTCCTACTTAACAACCATCTCCAACACCTTACTTTCCAGCCAAATTGTAGTGTTATCTACTGCTCCCCCAATTTGTCCTGCATCCATTTTCTAACATTTACAGCATACCTGACTCAGATTCAGCCACCTCCCATCTCTCCACTTGGAATTAATCTCTCAAGAGCAGAGTGCTTCTGCAGAGGTTAACACCCACTGTTTTGTGTTGTAACATTTGTGCGCCTATCTTTTCTTTCACTCTAGGCTGTAATTTCTTCAAGACATGGATCCCATAGTATTGATCCTAGTGCTTTATGACAAGTAGGAATTCAATGATTGTTTATTAAATTGAGTTCTTTCCGCAGAAAAGTGTCAGCGAAGCACCAGAGAGCTCCAGTTATGATCCTTCATAGAAAGGGGACAATGGCATCTTGGCCTTTCTCTGGGCCCTGGAGAGTCTCTGATCCAATTCTGTTCCAAGTGACCTTGGTTGCTGCTCTGTTGGCTACTGTTCTTGGTGAGTAATAGGGAGACAAGTTCAGATTGTCAACAAACATTCAAGATCATCTACTCATTCACTTTCAAGACTAGCGAAGAGCTGATTAAGCTTTTAGCAGAAATCCAGCTTCAGCAACAAAGGGTTTATTTGATCAGAAGTTTGGAATTTATTTGGAATTCTGAACTTAAGGGGATTTGGAATTATTTAGAATATAGGGGGAATTTGCTTTACCCATAAAAGAGTCCGTTTTATAGACATTTTCCCTTAGAATTTCTTCTCCAGGAATTTCCAAAACTACTTGTCCCCAACCAAGACTTGAAACAAATCTGTATTATCTGTCAGCCTGACTAAACAATCTTCACTGTCTGTGGGTTTATCCAGAATGGACAGGGGAAGTATATTATTCTACTGTGGCTCCTGAAAGGTAAATCAGCCCTATATTTCATTCTTGCAGGCAAAGCATGATGAAGATTTTTATGCTTCAAGGGCTCTATATGTCTCCCTTCAGATCACTCAAAATCCAAAGGGTACAAAAAAGTACAAATGAGAAATGTTATTCTCATTCTTCTCCCAGCCACTTAGTTTCTGTTCCCTGAGTCAACCTATGTTACATAATGTTATTATTAATGAAATAATGTTTCTGTTGAAGGAAATTGTAGGACTTCTGTATTTGCATGGATATATCTGAGTCAGCAGATATGGGGAAACTGATAGGCTGATGAAATCATGTCTGCCATCCTTTTAAGTTAAATAATCTCATTTACAGGAGAGAAAGGGTGAAAAATTTATGGCTTTTATCAGTATCGTTGTCATTAATCAACAAACATGTATTAGTAATTACTCACTGGATTCACTGAACAGTGGGGATAATAGGAGTTACTATTTTTCTTGATTAGAGGAGAAAAGAATTGTTCCTGCTCTAAAATAATGCTACTGAAATTTTAAGATGCTGTGTCCCAAGCTATAACTTTTGGTGTTTTGTCATTTTGGTGTCCAGGCAATTGTGGTCCTCCACCTTATTTACAATTTGCTTCTCCAATAAATGAGTTGAATGAGACAGAGTTCGAAACTGGAACTACTCTGAGATACAGCTGCCGCCCTGGCTACAGTAGGACAAGTTCAAAAAGTCACAGTCTTACCTGTGACTCAACAGGCAATTGGAAATACAGGGACTTCTGTGTCAGTAAGTATGAACATTTATTTTTCTTATTTGTGCTTTTTCCTTCTTTGCAAATTTATGTCAGGAACTAAGCTTTATGAATGCAAATGAGTGTCTTTGGTCACTAAGAAACAATTCGGTTTGTCAGTTACTGATTTCAATGTACACATGTGTGCCACTTTTTGAAAAACATAAACAAATGAATAAAACAAAAAAATTAGGAGCCACCTAGTTGCATTGGAAAATGTCTATCCTTTACAATGTATTCAGTAAGAAATTTTTTTTGGAAGTGAACTACAAATTCAATTTTAGTACATTGAAAACTAGATTCACTCTATAAAATTATAAAAAGTTATGTTGCTAGAAAATGGCAATGCAGTTTTCAAAGAAACCTCACCCCAAATATATGCTGTGTTTGGAAGAAGATGCTGTGATTCACTTAGTTGAGAATAAATTCTGTGATGTTTTTCCAGTAGTAGGGGTATACACACACAATCTATACTTTTTTGTTTCTTTTGTGGCCAAGGACATGCATTTTGAGTGGCTTAAGTTCAAAGTACACACTGGAGATGTAGAATGGAGCTTAGCTCCCTGGTCAGTGTGTTAAATCCTGGGCCATAGACTTCATTACCACAGTGATCCATCAGCTCTGTTTTCTAATGCCATATCCACGAGTACATGGAATCACTAATCATCATTTTAATTTTTCTCTCAGAGAAACGATGCGGAAACCCAGGAGAATTACTTAACGGGCAAGTGACAGCTAAGACAGATTACTCTTTTGGATCACAAATAGAATTCAGCTGTTCAGAAGGGTGAGTGAGAGGCAAGCTAGAGACAATACTTTTCTTTCAAATTAGTTTTTAAAAATAGCTAATGTATTCATATATTAACAAAAAAAAGATATAAAAAGGTATACACTGAGAATTCTCACTTCCATTCCATTGCCATTGCACCATTCCTTTCCATCCTTAAACAGGGACCCACCTTTACTGGCTTCTTATGTACCTTTTTAGTGTTTACTTTTACATATACAAGCTAAGAAATTAGTATATATATATATATATATATATTTTTTTTTTTTTAGTATATATTTTTATTTTGCACCTTTCCAATAACAAAAGTAGTTTTGAATCTTGCTTTATTTTTTACTTACCAATATAAACAGGAGATATCTCTATGTTTGTGCATAGAGAGGTCTCATTAATTCCCTTTTACAACTGCATAGAATTTTATTGTGTGATGTATCATGGATTAGTAACCTCTTTGATGGATCCATGAATATTTCCAATCTTTTGCTGTTCTAAACTATGTTCTAATACATAACCTTGTACATATAAGTTATATCTGTAGGGTAAATTCCCAAGGTGGGATTCTTGGGTCAAAGAATACATATATTTGAAAATTTGAAAGTTATTTCCAAATTGCTCTCTGTAGGAGTTATATGGTTTTGCAGAGTATACAAATGTCTGTCTCTCCATAAACTTTCCAACTAAGTGTGCTGTCAAACTTACAAACCTTGTAAAAATTTTGAAAATTTTCCTATTTTAGAGGTAACAATGAAATCTTACTATAGTTTAAATGTATACTTCTCTTATTCTGAGTAAAATTGAGCATATTTTAATATGTTCAAGAGATGTTTGCACTTATTGTGAATAAATATTTGTGAATTACTTGGCATGTACTTTGCCTATTTTTTCTATTAACCTGATGACCATTTTATTCTTAATTTCTAAGATATATACATACACATATTCACATGAATCTATGTGTGTTAGGGTTTAGACCTTGTTTCTGATATGAGCTGCAACTTTTCCCCCAAGTATATTATTTTTCTTTTGACTTGGCTTTGGTATGTTTTTTCTTGAGGATAAATTTTTTTATGTTGTCAAATTTATCAGTCTTCCTTTTAAAAAGTCTTCTGAATTTTAGGTCTTAATTTAAAAGGCCTTCGCAAATACAAGATTTTGACCTATTTGCTTAGATTTCTTCTACTACTTTTTATGTTTTCATATTTTTTAATATTTAAAGCTTTGATCCATTTGGAGTTATTATAGAGTATACAGTATGAGGTACATGTCCCAGTCTGTATTTTTCCATATGGCTTTCCTGTTATCCATACATTATTTATTAAAAAGTCTATCTTCAATTTACTGATATGAGAGTGCTTTTTGATTCTATATGAAATTCTTATATATATCTGAGTTTATTTCTGGACTTTCTATTCAATGCCATTGTTTTGCCTATATATTAATATACACATTTCACAGTCATCTACTTACTGATTTTTTTTTTTTAATTTATTTTTTATATTTATTTTTGGCTGTGTTGAGTCTTCATTTCTGTGCGAGGGCTTTCTCTAGTTGTGGCAAGCGGGGGCCACTCTTCATTGTGGTGCGTGGGCCTCTTCACTATCGCAACCTCTCTTGTTGTGGAGCACAGGCTCCAGACGCGCAGGCTCAGTAGTTGTGGCTCACGGGCCTAGTTGCTCTGTGGCATGTGGGATCTTCCCAGACCAGGCTCGAACCTGTGTCCCCTGCATTAGCAGGCAGATTCTCAACCACTGCGCCACCAGAGAAGCCCCTTACTGATGTTTTATAATATGCTTTAATAATAATATGGGTAGTCCTATCTTATTACTTTTCTTTTCTAGGATTTTCCTGACAATATGTATTTGTTTATTTTTCTATGTGAACTTTCAAGTTAGGCATATTTAAAAATCAGTGTTGGACTTGGAGGCTAAACAATACGTTGCTAAATAAACAAGAGATCACTGAAGAAATCAAAGAGGAAATCAAAAAATACCTAGAGACAAATGACAATGAAAAAACGACGATCCAAAACCTGTGGAATGCAGCAAAAGCAGTTCTAAGAGGGAAGTTTATAACAATGCAAGCCTACATCAAGAAACAAGAAAAAGCTCAAATAAACAATCTAACGTTACACCTAAAGGAACTAGAAAAGAAGAACAATCAAAACCCAAAGTTAGCAGAAGAAAAGAAATCATAAAGATCAGAGCAGAAATAAATGAAATAGAAACAAAGAAAACAATAGCAAGGATCAATAAAACTAAAAACTGGTTCTTTGAGAAGATAAACAAAATTGATAAACCATTAGCCAGGCTCATCAAGAAAAAGTGGGAGAGGACTCAAAACAATAAAATTAGAAATGAAAAAGGAGAAGTTACAACAGACACCTCAGAAATGCAAAGCATCCTAAGAGATTACTACAAGCAAATCTATGCCAATAAAATGGACAACCTGGAAGAAATGGACAAATTCTTAGAAAGGTATAACCTTCCAAGACTGAACCAGGAAGAAACAGAAAATATGAACAGACCAATCACAAGCACTGAAATTGAAACTGTGATTAAAAATCTTCCAACAAACAAAAGGCCAGGACCAGATGGCTTCACAGGTGAATTCCATAAAACATTTAGAGACGAGCTAACACCCATCTTTCTCAAACTCTTCCAAAAAACTGCAGAGGAAGGAACACTCCAAAACTCATTCTATGAGGCCACCATCACCCTGATACCAAAACCAGACAAAGATACTACAAAAAAAGAAAATTACAAACCAATGTCACTGATGAATATAGATGCAAAAATCCTCAACAAAATACTAGCAAACAGAATCCAACAGCACATTAAAAGGATCATACACCATGATCAAGTGGAATTTATCCCAGGGATACAAGGATTCTTCAATATATGCAAGTCAATCAATGTAATACACCATATTAACAAACTGAAGAACAAAAACCATATGATCATCTCAATAGGTACAGAAAAAGCTTTTGACAAAATTTAACACCCATTTATGATAAAAACTCTCCAGAAAGTGGGCATAGAGGAAATCTACCTCAACATAATAAAGACCATATATGACAAACCCACAGCAAACATCATTCTCAATGGTGAAAAACTGAAAACATTTCCTCTAAGATCAGAAATAAGACAAGGATGTCCACTCTCGCCACTATTATTCAACATAGTTTTGGAAGTCCTAGTCACGGCAATCAGAGAAGAAAAAGAAATAAAAGGAATACAAATTGGAAAAGAAGAATTAAAACTGCCACTGTTTGCAGATGACATGATACTCTACATAGAGAATCCTAAAGATGCCACCAGAAAACTTCTAGAGCTAATCAACGAATTTGGTAAGGTTGCAAGATACAAAATTAATGCACAGTAATCTCTTGCATTCCTATACACTAATGATGAAAAATCAGAAAGAGAAATTACGGAAAAAATCCCATTTACCATTGCAACAAAAAGAATAAAATGCCTAGGAATAAAACTACCTAGGGAGACAAAAGACCTGTATGCAGAAATCTATAAGACACTGGTGAAAGAAATTAAAGATGATACCAACAGATGGAGAGATATACCATGTTCTTGGATTGGAAGAATCAATATTGTGAAAATGGCTGTACTACCCAAAGCAATCTACAGACTCAATGCAATCCTTATCAAATTACCAATGGCATTTTTTACAGAACTAGAACAAAAAATCTTAAAATTTGTATGGAGACACAAAAGACCCCGAATAGCCAAAGCAGTCTTGAGGGAAAAAAATGGAGCTAGAGGAATCAGACTCCCTGACTTCAGACTATACTACAAAGCTACAGTAATCAAGACAATATGGTACTGGCACAAAAACAGAAATATTGATCAATGGAAGAGGATAGAAAGCCCAGAGATAAACCCACGCACCTATGGTCAACTAATCTATGACAAAGGAGGCAAGGATATACTATGGAGAAAAGATAGTCTCTTCAATAAGTGGTGCTGGGAAAACTGGACAGCTACATGTAAAAGAATGAAATTAGAACACTCCCTAACACCATACACAAAAATAAACTCAGAGACCTAAATGTGAGACCAGCCACTATAAAACTCTTACAGGAAAACAGAGGCAGAACATTCTATGACATAAATCACAGCAAGATCCTTTTTGACCCACCTCCTAGAGAAATGGAAATAAAAACAAAAATAAACAAATGGGACCTAATGAACTTTAAAAGCTTTTGCACAACAAAGGAAACCATAAACAAGACGAAAAGACAACCCTCAGAATGGGAGAAAATATTTGCAAATGAATCATCGGACAAAGGATTAATCTCCAAAATATATAAACTGCTCATGCAGCTCAATATTAAAGAAACAAAGAACCCAATCCAAAAACGGGCAGAAGACCTAAATAGACATTTCTCTAAAGAAGACATACACATGGCCAAGAAGAACATGAAAAGCTGCTCAACATCACTAATAATTAGAGAAATGCAGATCAAAACTACAATGAGGTATCACTTCACACCAGTTATAATGGGCATCATCAGAAAATCTACAAACAACAGATGCTGGAGAGGGGGTGTAAAAAAGGGACCCCTCTTGCATAGTTAGTGGGAATGTAAATTGATACAGCCACTATGGAGAACATTATGGAGCTTCCATAAAAAACTAAAAATAGAATTACCATATGACCCAGCAATCCCACTACTGGGCATATACCCAGAGAATACCATAATTCTAAAAGACCCATGCACCCTAATGTTCATTGCAGCACTATTTACAATAGCCAGGTCATGGAAGCAACCTAAATGTCCATCAACAGACGAATGGATAAAGAAGTGGTACATATATACAATGAAATATTACTCAGCCATAAAAAGGAACGAAAGTGGGTCATTTGTAGAGGCGTGGATGGACCTAGAGACTGTCATACAGAGTGAAATAAGTCAGAAGGAGAAAAACTAATATCGTATATTAATGCATATATGTGGAACCTAGAAAAATGGTATAGATGAACTGGTTTGCAGGGCAGAAATAGAGACACAGATGTAGAGAACAAACGTACGGACACCAAGGGGGGAAACTGGTGGGGGGTGGTGGTAGTGTGATGAATTGGGAGATTAGGATTGACATATATACACTAATATGTATAAAATGGATAACTAATAAGAACCTTCTGTATAAAAAAATAAATTTAATTTAATTTAAAAAAAAGAAAAAAAAATCAGTGTTGGATTAGCTTTTAAGTTAATTTTAGGAGAATAGTTTTTTTTTTTTTTTTAATGTTGAGTCTCCCTAGACAAGAATATGTTACTGTAGGGAAGGGAAAACTTTCCCTTTAACCTCTTAGGGTCTCTGGCTAGGCTTGAGAATTAAGTTGACATAAATTAATAGGAGAGAAGTATATCAATCTTACTTTTATATGTACATGGAAGCCTTCACAGGAAAATGAAGGACCTCAAAGTGGTTAGGCCTAAGTGCTTATATATTAGATTGATGAAAGAATAATAATTGTGGAAAAGTACCAAAATATATAGGGAGGCTAATGGGAGATAAGCATTATTTTTAACAAGGCCTTCAGTACAGATTTCTCTGTGAAATCAATACTCCATCTCTGGTGATAAAAATGTTCTTTCCTCCTGGTATAGAAAAGGCATCTTTCACATGGGAGTTTGATCTGCTTTCAGGAAGAAAAGGGGAGGTCAGAAACCCCTTCTTGCATCTGCTGATTTTCAGGTGTCTTTAGCTGAAAATAATCCTGATGCCAAAGCGGCCTATTTTGGGGTGGCATGTTCTGCCCCATTCATTTTAGTGTTTTTCTCGTTTCTTCAGGAATGTTTCAACATTTTCTTAACATAGATTTTGCATTTCTTGAAGTGTTTAAACCTAGGCATTTTATTTTTGCTATTTTAAATTGGGTCTTTTCTTCCATTAAATATTCTAACATTATATATATATATATATGTATATATATATATATATATATATATACATATATATATACTATCGATTTCTGCATGTTAACTTGATATCTAAGCTAACTTTCTGAATTCTTTTATTATTTATAATAGTCTTTCAGTTGAATTCTCTTGGGATTACCCAGTTTGCAGTCATATCCTCTGCAAATAGTGATTATTTTACCTCTTACTTTCCATTTTTTGTTTCTTTTATTTTAATTTCTTTTTCTTGTCTATTTATATCAGTTAGTTATATTAGGACTCATTCAGAGAAATATAAATATAAATAATATTATATCTATGTTTCATATATATACATATATATGTGTGTGTGTATATATATATATATATACACATACACATATATAAAAAAACCATCCAGTTAGGGTTAGGGTTGCAGTTAGGGTTAGGGTTATATATATATATAAATATAAAATAAGGGATTTACTACAGGAATCTGACTTGATACAGTACTGGCAGCTGGTGAAACAGTGTACAGGAGGCTGTTTCTTCTCTGTTTGCTAACGTGGCCTGAGGTCAGCAGGGCAGGCAGTCAAAAAGGGAAGGTGGATGTGAAGTGGGAGATGCAAAACCAAAATGGGACCCGCATGGCTGAGTGGAGTATAGACTGGAAGTCACAGTATGGATTAGAGTATACCCATGAGTATAGACTGGGGTTCACATTGTTCTTTCACTGACCCTTAGCCTTCAGCTTCAAAGATGGGAATGTCTTGTAGAAGTTGTTGCCCTTCCCCACAGTGCTAATGTACTTAGATCAGAAGTTGGAGTACATGAAGGAGGACATCCTCCAGGAGCTGGGTTTGCTGTAGTCCTGGCTGTGCCCAATGCCAACAAGGTGATAGCACGGAGAAGCAACAATATGTGTGAACTGCAGTCACGTCTTGTGCTCTGCTCTGACCTTTCAAGCATATACAGAACTTGGCTATTAATTCACTTCCATCGTCTCTTATGGACAACACTAACTTGGCACTATGCATGGAAGAAAATTCTGGAAAAAGTAATTTCTGCTTAGTTAAGTTGACATAATTTGAATCTACCAGGGTCCATCCCTTGTCAAATTTGGTATTTATACACACTTGTTTTAACCATACTTAGCTTAACTTCCATATAAAGGCAATAGCAAAATTATGCTTCCAACTTACATAATGCAACTATTCCTCATAAAACTGAAAACATGCTAACTCTCTCCCCCAAAGACAATCCTCTTTAAGCAAAGTCATACCTCCCCTTTGATATCCTGTAATTTAAATACCGAGATATAAGCTAAACTACTATTAACACATCTTGTTTAGATGGTAGAGGGGTGAAAAAAGTAAAGAGAAAAAAATTTAATTTAGACCAAATCTATTCATATGAAAATAAGAAAGAAATGTTTATAACTATTATGGTCCTTATTTCTGCAACTGGTCGTGTGGTTGTAGTTAGTATTTATAACTACCTGCTTCTTTTACTCATTCCATATCCACTATACCCTCAGCAACCACTTCATCTGATCCTGGCTCCTTGCCTAATGGGATCACCTGAACTTATATTCTTGAAGGGTCTGGGCCATTAGCAGTCCTGCCTGTATTGGGTTGTTATAGTTTTCATTGACTTTAATGAGAGGGCATGAAAATAGTACAAAAAGGTGCCCAGGAAATCTCCCTGCATTCCAGATGTATACATCATCACCATTGTTGCTTTTAAGCAACCCAATTTCCCATGGCTAATCAGGATTAATCACCTCAGTCAGGAAAGTAACACCCTTCTTTGTCTGTTTGTTCATTTGCTTGAGGACCCAGACTTGATGAGACCCAACTTCAAGTTTAATTTGCCAGGTAATTTGCCAGATAAAATAGAGGATTCCTGGTTTAATTCTAGTGCAAGTATGTCCCATGCAATACTTGGGGCATGCTTATACTAAAAAATGTTTATTGTTTACCTGAAATTCATGTTTAACTAGGTATCCTGGTTATTTATTTGCTAAATTGAGCAACCTTAGTTTAATGGAACTTTTGCTGTGTTAAATGGTAGAAGCATTCCTCCATTGGTTGCTAAGACTTCCGGACTAACAGAGAATATTACTTGTATTATTTCTACTTTTTAGAATTTGTTAAGGTTTCTATGTTTTAGAATATTATGTACTTCATAATATATAATCAATTTTAATTGATATTCCATAGGCACTTGAAATGAAGTTACATTGTTTACTATTAGTATACAGACTTTGATATATACATACCAGGTATACTTTATTTATTAGCATTTTTGAATCTTTATGTTTTCCTTTATGTATCTCAAGCTTAAAGATAAGAATTAAAGTAAATTAATTTCATAATTATTTAATATCACAAAAATTCTTGATAAATAATAGCATACTTTTCTTATGTCCCATGTATTTCTTTTGTTAAAATTGCTGCTACATTTTTTGGTACATAAATATTTATAGCTCTTCACTGCAAATCAAAATCTTTAACACCATAATATGCCCATTTTGTGTAATTTAAGGATCTTGATTCTGATGTCCAGTTTATAGGATATTAAAACCAGTATCCCTTATTTTCTTTTTGTTTGCATTTGCTTTATATAACTTTGCCCCTCCTTTTGTTTTTAACCTATCTGAGGTACTTTTAGATTTGTCTCCTGTATACAACATAGAGTCGAATTTTGTTGCAACTAAAAGGTCTTTTTCTTTCAAAAGGAGACTTAAGTCCAATTACATTTATTGATATTAGTGATACCTATAGGTTTAATTTTCTCATATTATTTCATATTTTGTACTATATGTATATATGTGCAGTTTTATATATATATATATTTAGGAGAGTTAAAAATTTGATTCTAGTGGTTACCTTTATATAATTATATATACCTTTAAACACCTTCTTTATTTCTATCTTTATTTTTAAACTTGTTCCCTGTTATGAGTAACAGTAAACTTATCTTGTACTCTCTCCTTCCCTCCCCACCCCTCTGTCTTTTCTACCAGTAAATTTATGTCACTTGTATTATCTTAGTGTTTACTTTGTATTCAACAGTAATGATAAGTACTTATATATGTCTATAGCTTGATTTTACTTCCAGCACTTACAGATGAGGCAATCAATGAGTTTGTTTTTTTTCCAGTCTCTCACTCATCTCCTATTTTTCTTTCTTTTTTTTTTTTTTACAATTATCCATTTTATTTATAGGCATTTACTTATTAAGGAAAGATAGTAAAGAGCACTAGACCAACTGTGAAATGACTTAGAAAGTTCTATGAGAGCAGAAACCATATGGACTATTTCCATGTCATCCTACCACCACTATACGTACCCCCCAACTCAGGACCTGTGACTTAAAGATTTTTTTTTTTGCACACAGAGGTTATTCTAAACATAGTGATTGCAGACTGCAACAACAGGCTGTAACTCTAGACTCTTACTCCATGAATACATCATGGCTTTTTGTTCTCAAGATATATTACCAAGATGAAATGGCCTAAATTGCTTATATATTACAATTAAACTCAACAATCACTTTGCATTGAGAAAGCCAAGTAATCTTATATTAAATAGTAAATAGGCTTAAAATGACCTTTGGGATTGGAAGGACTCAAACTGATAAAATTGAAAGTTACAGCCTATCTTAGTTTCCCATAATCTCTTAGGATTATTCAAAAGCAATGCTTAAGTATACATAGTAAGGGAAATAAACAATTATAGAGAAAGAAGAGAAAAAATGAGTGTGGTTAAAATTATCCTACATTAAAAGAATTTTAATATCCTGCATTTCATGCATCTGTAATGAAACCACAATTTTGTAGGTGCTTCATTCTTTTAAGATGAAAAGGTTTTTAATATATATTTGGACAAGGAATGATATCTATATCCATGTATCTATATATCTATATCTATGTATAGATATATATGCTGGTTTTTAAATGAGTAAAGATAAGCTATATTGACATAGTGAAGAATGTGCCAGTTTTGGCAATACAGAAGGACTGAATAGAAAAAGCATTTAAATTTAAATCAGTAAACTACACCTCTGGTTCTAACACAAACTATGTAATCCTAAACAGATCAAACAAATTCTTTGTAGGTCCTTTTCTTCTCTTGTGTTTCCCGCTTAGAGAAGTTCCTTTAGCATTTGTTGTAGAGCTGGTTTGGTGGTGCTGAATTCTCTTAGCTTTTGCTTGTCTGTAAAGCTTTTGATTTCTCCATCGAATCTGAATGAAATCCTTGCCTAGTAGAGTAATCTTGGTTGTAGGTTCTTCCCTTTCATCACTTTAAGTGTATCATGCCACTCCCTTCTGGCTTGTAGAGTTTCTGCTGAGAAATCAGCTGTTAACCTTATGGGAGTTCCCTTGTCTGTTATTTGCCATTTTTCCCTTCCTGCTTTCAATAATTTTTCTTTGTCTTTAATTTTTGCCAATTTGATTACTATGTGTCTCAGCATGTTTCTCCTTGGGTTTATCCTGTAGGGGACTTGCTGCACTTCCTGGACTTGGGTGGCTATTTCCTTTCCCATGTTAGGGAAGTTTTCAACTATAATCTCTTCAAATATTTTCTCTGGTCCTTTCTCTCTCTCTTCTCCTTCTGGGACCCCTATAATGCGAATGTTGTTGTGTTTAATGTTGTCCCAGAGGTCTCTTAGGCTGCCTTCATTTCTTTTCATTCTTTTTTCTTTATTCTGTTCCACAGTAGTCGATTCCACCATTCTGTCTTCCAGGTCACATATCCGTTCTTCTGCCTCAGTTATTCTGCTATTGAATCATCCTAGTGTAGTTTTCATTTCAGTTATTGTATTGTTCATCCTGTTTGTTTGTTCTTTAATTCTTCTAGGTCTTTGTTAAACATTTCTTGCATCTTCTTGATCTTTGCCTCCATTGTTTTTCTGAGGTCCTGGATCATCTTCATTATCATTATTCTGAATTCTTTTTCTGGAAGGTTGCCTATCTCCACTTCATTTAGTTGTTTTTCTGGGGTTTTATCTTGTTCCTTCATCTGGTACATAGCCCTCTGCCTTTTCATCTTGTCTATCTTTCTGTGAATGTTTTTTGTTCCACAGGCTGCAGGATTGTAGCTCTTCTTGCTTCTGCTCTCTGTCCTCTGGTGGATCTCCTATTTTTGTTAGTTATATCATCTCAGCTTGTCAGAGCATATAACACTTATATTTCATTCAGTCACTCTTAACCGCACCTTTTTGTCTTAGATCTGCATGCTCAGTACTCACTATCAGTTGTTTTTTTGTTTTTGTTTTTGCTAGTTTCTCCTGTAATCCCTTGGTTGGCTATAGTTTGTCCTCTGGTAATTTCCGAGGAAAAGTCTCCAAGTGAAAATTACTGTTGAATTATTGCAGTTTTAAATACTGTCTGAGGCTTTGCTACTTAAAAGATAATGTGGCTGGATATAAAGTCCTTGGCTCATACTTTCTTTCCTTGAATATCTTATAGATATTGCTGTGTCTGTTTTTCTGGAGGATGTTGCTTTAGAGAACTCTGGGTTTCTTACTCTTATATGTGACTTAGTCTTTGCTTGGCTGTCCAAAGATATTCTTTATCTTTGAAATCTAGTAATCCTACTCTTAGTTGTTTTGATATGGACAATTTAGTTCAGTTTTTCATGCTATATGAGGTACAATTTAAAAATGTAGATTAAAATATTATTTTATTTCTGTAATGTTTACCAGAAATATATCTAAAGATAGCTATTTTGTTCTGTTTTATGTTCCTTCTTCAGGTTGTCCAATTAAGTATATGTTGATTCTCCTACGCTTGTCATCTATATCTAACATTTTTTCTCCATTTTTTTGATATTATTGTTTCATTTTGTTTGATTTTCTCATGTTTATCCTGTTTCCCTTACTGTGTATGGCTCCCAAGAGGGAAAGTGAGAAGATTCAGTACTAACATGCTGTTGGAACACCAAAGTGTTCCTATTGGAATAACCAAAAACAACACTTTTCACTTGGTTTCCTGGCTAGGTTAGAAAAATTACATTTTTAAGAAATTTCAAGGTAAAGAAATGCTTAATTCTTATTGTAGTTTATCTTATTAAAATTATTATTAAATTATCATTAAAAAGTTATTAAATAAATTTCAGGACCTCTTAGATTGCTGAAGGTAACATTTATATTAGTGTTCAGTCACATCATAGGTTTATTCCTTGATAATGGTACAATTTGAAATTGTACTAATGATGTTTTTTTTTTTTTTTCTGTTACCGTAATTCATATGGGGTAGTAAAACAAACTGAAGAAAGCTTAGGACTTGTCAAGAGCCATAGAAATGGGAGGGTCATGAAGAGGGAGTTAATGGTGTATGAGAGAGGGCAAGCATCTGGACATCAGGAGGTGGCAAAGCAGAGGGCAAGAGTTTGGGGCCAGTAATCTGGCTGGTACACTCATCCAAAGAAAACTGCAGAACACACTCAAATGAGTCTTTTACTCTACATTGTCCTGCTTGAGCTCTGAATGAACTCCATGCCTGACATCTAGTCAATGTCCAGTAATAGATTACAGAATAAAAGAACAAGTGAACACACACATCTCATTGCAGTGATAAAATTTTACAAAATGAAGTTCTCAATAGGAAATGTTACCTGAAAAAACATTATTTCTTCATTTTTAATATTGAGTAATAAATCCGTTTGTTCAGACTCCTTTATTCAACTTAATTTATAGTAGGAAGAATTCCATTAAAATCTTTGATCCTATCTTACTCAGGTATATCTTAATTGGCTCAGCCACTAGTTTTTGTGAGGTCCAAGATAAAGGAGTTGGCTGGAGTGATCCTCTCCCCATTTGCGAAAGTAAGTAAAGACTTTTTTTGACTTGCCTCTAAACCTAAACCATGTTAGGTAATAAAACTCCTGTGCATCTTTGCTGCTTCTTATACCCTTCATTAGAATTTGCATCATGAATGTTAGATTTGTAAGGATGCTTTCCCTAATTATTTCTTCCTCTTCACTCACTCATCTCAGTTGCCAAGTGTGAGCCTCCTCCAGCCATCAGCAATGGGAAGCACAATGGTGGAGATGAAGACTTCTACACATACGGCTCTTCTGTCACCTACAGCTGTGACCCTGACTTCTCAATGTTAGGCACAGCCTCTGTTTCTTGCAGACTGGAAAATAAGACAATAGGTGTCTGGAATCCAAGCCCTCCTACTTGTAAAAGTAAGTCATAATGATGAATTTTGGTTTGAATTTTTTGCTTAAAAGAAAAAGGAAGGTAAATGTATTGGGGGAAGTGAAATGATTCAAAGACAAACTAATTATTGCAATGATGCAGTCAATTTTTTGGTAAACTGATGCTTATGCATGCAGTACCAGTATATGGTAATAAATAGCACTGATATCTCATTGGCTTTGTAAAGGAAAAGTTTTTTTTTTTAATTAAAGTATTAATATAATTGACTCACAATATTATATTAGTTTCAGGTATACTACATGGTGATTTGATATTTTTATACAGTACAAAATGATCACCACAAATCTGGTTACCATCTGTCACCATACACTATTACAATATTATTGACTATATTCTTTATGCTGTATGTTACATCTTGAGATGTATTTATTTTATAGCTGAAAGTTTATACCTCTTAATTCCCTTCATCTATTTTGCTCTGCACCCCCTTCCCTCCTGCCACTTCCCTTCCTTGACCACCAATTTGTTCTCTGTATCTATGAGTCTGTTTCTCTTTTATGTTTTTTGTTTTGTTTTAGATTCCACACATAATTGAAATCATATAATTGTCTTTCTCTGCCTGACATTTCACTTAGTGTAATACACTCTAAGTCCATCCATGTTATCGCAAATGGCAAGATTTTATTCTTTTTTTATGGCATATATATATATATATATATATATATATATATATATATATATGGCACATCTTCTTCATCCATACATCTATTGATGGACACTATGGTTGCTTCCATATCTTGGCTATTGTAAATAATGCTTCAATGAACATTGGGGTCACATATATCTTTTCAAATTAGTGTTTTTGTTTTCTTCAGATAAATAGTAAGGAATGGAATTCCTGGATCATATGGTAGTCCTATTTTCAATTTTTTGAGGACGCTCCATACTGTTTTCCATAGTGACTATACCAATTTACATTCCCATCAATGGTGCACAAGTGTTCTTTCTTTATCCACATCCTTGCCAACAGTTTTTATTTCTTGTCTTTTTGATAATAGCCATTCTGACACATGTGAGGTGGTATCTCATTGTGGTTTTGATTTGCATTTCCCTGGTGATTAGTGATGTTGAACATCTTTTAATGTGCCTGTTGGCTATCTGTATATCTTCTTTGGAAAAAATGTCTATTCAGGTCCTCCGTCCATTTTTTAATCAGATTTTTTATATTGATTTGTATGAGTTCTTCATGGATTTTAGACATTAACCCCTTATTAGATATATCATTTTCAAATATCTTCTCCCATTCAGTAGGTTGCTTTTTTGTTTTGCTGTTGGTTTCCTTTGCTGTGTGAAAGCTTTTTGGTTTGATGCAGTCCCCCCTTTTTTTTTTTTTTTTGCTTTTGTTGCCCATGCCTGAGGAGACAGATCCAACTAAAAAATACTGATAAGACTGATGTTAAAGAGGTCACTGACTATGTCTTCTTCTAGGAGTTTTATAGTCTCAGGTCTTACATTTAAATATTTAATCCATTTTGAATTTATTTTTGTATATGGTGTAAGAAAGTGGTCTAGTTTCATTCTTTTGCATGTAGCTGTCCAGTTTTCCCAACACTATTTACTGAAGAGTCTGTCTTTTCCCCACTGTATGCTCTTGCCTCCTTTATCCTAGAATAACTGATCATATAAGGGTTTATTTCTGGGCTCTCTGTTTTGTTCCATTGATCTGTGTGTCTGTTTTTGTTCCAGTACCATACTGTTTTGATTACTAAAGTTTTACAGTATAGTTTCAAATCAGTGAGCATGATAACTCTTGCTTTGTTCTTCTTTATCAAGATTGCTTTGGCTATTTGAGGTTTTTGTAGTTCCATACAGATTTTAGGATTATTTGTTCTAGTTCTGTGATAAATGCCATGGGTATTTTGATAGGCATTGCATTAAATCTGTAGATTGCTTTGGGTAGTATGGACATTTTAACAATATTAATTCTTCCAATCTATGAACACATTATATGTTTCCATTTTCTGGTGTCATCTTCAATATATTTTATCAATGTCTTGTAGTTTTCAGAGTACAGGACTTTCACTTCCTTGGTTAAATTTATTCCTAGATATTTTATGCGTTTTGATGCAGTTGTAAATGGGATTGTTTTCTTAATTTCTCTTTCTGATAGTCTGCTATTAGTGTATAGAAATTAAACAAATTTCTGTATATTAAATTTGTATCCTGCAACTTTAATGAATGCATCTCTTAATTCTAATAGTTTTTTTTGTGGAGTCTTTAGGTTTTCTATGTATAGTATCATGGCACTGGCAAATAGTGACAGTTTTACTTTTCCCTTCCAATTTGGATTCCTTTTATTTCTTTTTCTTGTCTGATTGCTGTGGCTAGGCCTTCCAATACTATGGTTAATAAAAGTAGTGAGGGGGGCATCCTTGTCTTATTCTTGATCTTTGAGAAAAAGCTTTCATCTTTTAATGATTGATTTTGATATTAGCTGTGGGTTTGTCATATATGGCCTGTGATATCAGTTGTAACTTCTCTTTCACTTCTGAGTTTGTTTGAGCCATCTCTCTTCTTTTCCTGAGGAAACTGGGTAAAGATTTATCAATTTTGTTTATCATTTCAAAGAACCAGCACTCAGTTTCATTGCTTTTTCCTATTTTTTTTTTAGTCATTATTTTATTTACTTTCACTGTGATTTTTATTATTTCATTTCTCTGACTAACTTTAGGGTTTGTTTTTTCTTCTAATTCTTTTGGGTCTTTTAGGTGTAAAGTTTGATCGTTTATTTCAGATTATTCTTGTTTTTGATGTAGGCCTATATTGCTATGAACTTCCCTCTTATAACTGCTTTTGCTGCCACCCATAGATTTTGGAAAGTTGTGTTTCCATTTTTATTTCTCTCAAAGTATTTTTTAATTTTCTTTTTGATTTCTTCATTGACTGATTGGTTGTTTAGTATCAGGTTGTTTAGCCTCCACATGTTTATATTTTTCCATTTTTCTTCTTATAATTGATTTCTAATTTCATGTCATTGTGTTTGGAAAAGAGAATTCAATCTTCTTAAATTTATAGAAACTTGTATTGTGGCCTAATATGTGATCTATTCTGGAGAATGTTCTATATGCACTTGAGAATGTGTATTCTGCAGTTTTTAGATAGAATGTTTTGTATATATCTATTAAAACTATCTGATCTAATATGTCATTTAAGGTCAATATTTCCTTATTAATGCTCTGTCTTGATGGTCTATCCATTGATGCAAGTGGGAGATTAAAATTCCCCACTATTATTGTGTTACTGTCAATTTCTCCCTTTGTGTTTGTGAACATTTGTTTAATATATTGTATTTAGGTGTTTCTATGTTGGGTGCATTGATATCTATAAATGTTATATCCTCTTCTTAGATTGACCCTTTATTATTAAGTAATGTCCTTCTTTGTCTTTTGTTATAGTATTTGTTTTAAAGTCTCTTTGGTCTGATATGAGTATTGCTATCCCAGCTTTCCTCTTGTTTTCATTTGCGTGGAGTATCTTTTTCCATCCCTTCACCTTCAGTCTGTGTACGTTTAGTTCTAGAGTGAGTCTCTTTTAGGCAGTACATAAAAGGGCCCTTTAAAATTTTTTATCCATTCAGCCACCTATGTCTTTTAATTGGTGCATTTAGTCCATTTACATTTAAAGTGATTATTGATATGAATGTACTTGCTGCTATTTTGTTAATTGTTTTCTGTTTTGTTTTGGGTTTTTTTGGTAGTTCTTTTTTGTTCCTTTCTTCTTCTCTTAGTCTTTTCCCTTGTGGTTTGATGATTTTCTCTAGTGTTATGTGTTTGGGTTCCTTTCTCTTTAATTTTTGCATAACTATTGTAGGTTTCTGTTTTGTTGTTATCATGATGTTTATATATATATATATATATATATTTATATAAAATAAACTGATATATATCAGTTTATTTGAAATTGATAGTCACTTAAGTTCGAATGAATTCTAAGAGCACTACATTGTTACTGCCCCCCCATTCTACATTTTTCACATTAGAGTTTACAACTTTTTATTTTGTTTATCCCTTAAACTACTTATAGTTATAGTTGATTTTGCTACTTTTGTCTTTTACCTTTTATACTACTATTTTAAGTGGCAGATCCACTGCCTTTACTATATATTTGCCTTTACCAGTGAGATTTTTTTCTTTCATATATTTTCTTATTTCTAGCTATGGCCTTGTCTTTTCTGCTTACAAAAGACCCTTTAACATTTCTTGTAAGGCTGGTTTAGTGGTGATGAACTCCTCTCATTTTTGCTTGTCTGTAAAACTCTTTATCTCTCCTTCAATTGTGAACAATTCCCTTGCTGGGTAAAGTATTCTTCGTTGTAAGTTTTTTTCCTTTCAGCACTTTAAATATATCTTGCCACTCCCTTCTGGCCTGCAGAATTTCTGCTTAAAAATTATCTGGTAGACTTATGAGGGGTTCTCTTGTACATGACAAGTTGTTTTTCTCTTGCTGTCTTTAAAATTCTCTATCTTTAACTTTTACCATTTTAATTATGATAATGTCTTGGTGTGGATCTCTTTTGGTTTATCTTGCTTGGGGTTCTCTGTACTTCCTGGACCTGGATATCTGTTTCCTTCCCCAGGTTAGAGAAATTTTTAGCCACTATTTCTTCAAACAAATTTTCTGCCCCTTTATCTTCTCTATTCTCCATTAATGAAAATGTTAGTTTGCTTGATGTTGTGCTAGATGCATCTTAAACTAGCCTCATTAATTTTTTTTTTTCTTTTTGCTGTTCTGATTGGGTGATTTCTACTATTCTGTCTTTCAGATCACTTATCCATTCTTCTGTACCACCTAACCTGCTATTGATTCCTTCCAGTGTATTTTATTTTATTTATTGTATTCTTCAGCTCTAATTGGTTCTTTTTTATATTTTCTAACTCTGTGTTAAAGTTCTCTCTGTGTTCCTTCACTCTTCTCCTGGGTTCAGTGAGCATCTTTATAATCATTATTTTTTACTCTTTATTAGGTAAATTACTTATCTCTGTTTCATTAGCGTTTTTAAAAATAAGGTTTTATTTTATTCTTTCACTGGGAACATATTCCTCTGCCTCTTCATTTTGTTTGACTTTCCATGTTTGTGTCTATGAATTAGGCAAAACAGAATGAGCATGGGCTGGGGGACCCTGGCACTCACTGCATTGGGTCTGCCTTTGTGGTACAGTTGGAGCTGGAATGGGTGCATGTGGGAGGGGGTCCCAGGGTGCTCTGCCCAAGAACCACCCTGGGGGGATGGCTGGAGCTGCAATGGGCATGGGCTTGGGGTAAGGGTGTCCCAGCGGCAAAGTAAAAGTTGATTCTCATTCATATTGAGTTTGCTGCATGTCCAGGAAACTCTCTAGGGCAGCTATAGTTTACGTGTTAGTTTAGCAACCATCTCAGCAATCCAGATTGCTTCAATCTTATGATATCAAAATGTGCTTTCACAATCTCTTTAGTAGAGGAAGAGAGAAAATCAAATTGTCCCCTGGCTTTAAGAGCTTTTTTCCTGGAAATGACCACATATCACTTTGCATTTCAGCCTTTTGTCCAAAACTAGTAATGTGTAGACCCTACTCATCCTAAGGGAACTGAGGAATATCACCTTTTGTCTGTGCAGGAAGCAGAACTGGAAATACTGGTTAGCACTGTTCATGTCAACCACATATGCCTACAGAGCAAGCAAAACCTATTACACACCAGAAGTTCAACAGGACAAAGCAAACAGTAATTGAGCAAGAAGAAATATTGTGGCATTGCTAGTTTGCTAATCTAAGACATCTTCCTTTGCTACTAAGCACCCACACAGTATCACTTACTATTCTGACTCAGCACAGGACACAATCAAATCGGGGATAAGCGATCATGATACTGCAAACCGTTTAAAATGCCTGAAGAACTCTCATGAGTTCAGAATGAAGGTGAAGGGCAGGCATTGAAAGGCTTTAACCAAAATGTGCTGAATGTTAGAAAGACAACTCTGGCTGCAGAATGGACAATTTGAAGTGGGACAAAACTTAACCCATAGGTAACACGTTGCAACTATATAGCTAAGTAGTGAAGCTCCTTCAACTGTTGCCATGGCAGTGGGCCTGGAGAGAAACTGGGGAATCCTAGAGGAATTAAAGTGGCAGGACTGACAGGGCTTGATGACTGACTGCTGTGGGGTAGGATGCAGGGGTAGTTTGTTCTTTGCTTGTGATGGCACAGCTCTCTGATGCCCTGGCTACCTCTGCATCATGGCTATCACATCATTACCACTGACCACTGACCCACCATCAAAATCATCCAGGAGAGCAGGTCATTATAGGGAGAGGTTTTGAGGACCTCAAGATATGTTTTTTTCCTGGATTATATATGGCTACTTTTTCTTGGGAAAGTGAAGAAGTTAGAGTTATCCACAATCATCTCACAATAGAACCTACATGATGGGATCTCATTTTACTGAGGCTTTTAAAACTTGAAAAATATATATATATATAACCCATTTGTCTTTTCTTTTGAGTTTTTAGAAATCACTTGTCCTCGGCCAGTGGTTAAATATGGAAGAATAATCTCTGGATTTGGACCCATCTATACTTATAAACAGTCTATTGTATTTGACTGCGATAAAGGTTATCGTCTCAAGGGCAACAAGTTAATCCACTGTGGAGCTGATAACAGCTGGTATCCTCCTCCTCCCATTTGTGAACTCAGTAAGTATGGACCATGAAAGAGTTTCAATGTCTGGCAACTAAAGATATCCAGAAATATTGATGGGGACATACTTATATGCCTAAGCCCATTTGAATCACAGTAAAAATTTAAATTTAGATCAATCCCTCTATTTTTTTCTTGTTGGAAAAAAGAATGATTACAGTACACTGTGCAAGGTCATATAACATCACAAAAGGCTGCCACACGCAGTTGTGCACACTACAACCCTAAAGAGAGATGTTAGCATTGTAGACATTGTGGATTAGTATGTTTATTTCAATAATTTTCTTGCAGTTGATAGAAAATTGCTTTGTTCTCACAAAAATCTTTATATTATGGTGATTGTTTTAAAAGATATATAGTAAAGTGTCCTGAGGGAAAAATGCCTTTTTCTAACTTGCACAAAAGTATTGTATGGACTAACTATGATACTGATACTCTGAAATTATAAACTCATGTGGATCACTAAAAATTATCTTTTTTTAAAATTAATTTTTATTGGAGTACAGTTGCTTTACAGTATTGTGTTAGTTTCTACTGTACAGCAAAATGAATCAGCCATACATGTATATATATCTTCTCCCTTTTGGACTTCCCTCCCATTCAGGTCACCACAGTGCATTAAGTAGAGTTCCCTGTTAACAATTATCTTAATAGTAACAATGATAACTTGGTGCTAGTCTAAGTACATAGCAAGAATTAATTCAATGAATTCTGTCCAGAATTGTGGGCACTATTATTATCCTCATTTTAAGGATGAGAAATCCATTCACAGAGGTTGTTTGACATGTCCAGAATAGGCAAATCCATTGAGGGAGAAAGAATTTTAGTGGTTTCAAGGGCCTGGGAGGAGGCAAGACTAGGAGGTGACTCCTAACGAGTACAGAGTTTCTTTTTGGGTTGATAAAATTATCCTAAAATTGGATACGGGTGATGGTTGCACAACTCTGTGGATATAGTGAAAACCATTGGATAGTGTATTTTAAATGGGTGAATTTTATGTTATGTGACTTGTGTCTTAATAAAACTTAAAAAAGACCCTTACCCTTGAAGATAAAAATAAAATAAACATCCAACTTGACAGATGTTTCTATTACATTTCCATATTGTGAGCCAGTAGCATCAGCAAAGAGTGAAGAGGACAAGATACAAGGTTTAGGCTCAGAAGTCACTTTGTGCTTGGTTTGTTCTTGCCAAACCCTTAAATGATAAAGCTTCTGGTGTCATCTGGATAAGGGGAATGACTCTTGTTTATTTTCTCCTATCAGCCAGGAAACAAGAGAGTTAGATTTATTTGTCTGCAACATTTCTCCAGTCATATCCACCTAGCAAGCCCAATGCTTCAATTCAGATACTAAACTTTCTGAAGTAAAATGAAGAGGAAGAATTCATATTTTGAATAGTTGGCACAACACACAGAATCCACTTGTTAGTGCCCTTAGTAAGAACCTCTCTGATGCCTTGCACATTTGGGTACATGTCCATGTGTGTTTTCTGGTGTGGCTGATTCATCAGCTATGGCAGGCTGGTTCCTGGCTGAATGAGCACATGACACCCTTTGATAGGACAGGCTCATTGATCACTGTTGCATCCCTAGTAACAGTGTCCTTTTCCCTTTTTCTTCCTTTATGGGTAGACGGCTGTGCTGGCTTACCATACATCCCCCATGCCACGTGGGTAAAATATGGCTACCAGAAGCCAACAGAAGAGGAAGTGTATGATATTGGGACTGCACTGAGGTACTACTGCCTTCCTGGCTATAAACCCAAGGCAGATGGGCCCACGACTGTGACTTGTCAGAGAAATTTGGAGTGGACCCCATACATACAATGTGAGGGTGAGTTTCTTTTTTTAAAATCTTTTTGTATATTAAATATCCAGTATGTGCTAGGATTTTCCATCTTAAATGAATATAATGTTTTTCCTCAAGATAAATTTAGAATTATACTAATTGAACACAATAGTGAACAATTATTGCCAGAAGGGACCATAAAGGTTTTGGAGCTTGAGGAGCTGAGAAATTATAATCTTATCCTGGTTCAGAATCAAATGAGACAAAACACAGAAGTCAAACATTATGAAGATTAAGTATGAGCTTCATTACTGTAAAGGTAGAATGGAGAATACAGCTCCACCACCACCCAAGTCAGAACTCCGTCACAGCCCTTTCCTCCCCAATGTAGATTTTGGGGTGCTTGACAGAAGGAAAGTCTGTGAAACAGTCATGAACTCAAGCAGCTGCAAGGTGACTTGTGTCTCATGTCTCTTGAGCCATGAGACTGTGGGCTGAAAGACCTGTCTCTAGATGACAGACTCTGACCCCTGACCCAGTGCTTTTGCCTCAATAGGATAGAAAGGAGACTTTCTCTAGTCTCACTTGAGAGTAAGTGAGGGGCTGAAAGATATATGGATGCAATTTTATGGGCCTCAATGGAATTGACAGCATGCATTTTTCTACACATCTATCAGACTCTTGCCATTTTAGAGGTAAAGACACTGAGGCCCAGAATACAGGGAACTTTATTCTGTAGATTGGAATTTGAAAAATATGTGAAATGTACAAATAATGAAAAATGGTAATCCACTTATTGAAAGATTAGTCATTTCATATTAGGACTTAAAGTTCAATTGCAGTCGTTCAGACTCATTTTGGGGAAATAGAATGAAAGATTTTAACAATATCACTGAATTAAAATATATTTAATAAAAATTATTGCCACCACTTAAATAACAAAGTATTGGAAACAACTGAATTGTAAACAAATGAGGTGGAGTACTTTAGCAAATCAGGGCCAGGGAGAGCAGACTCAAAGTGCCTCTGCTTTCCCAATCTCTCTTCAGTGGTGAGATCTTCTAAAGGTAGAAATTAAACTTTTAGCCATAGGAGCCTCCTCATGGTGATTTTACTAACCATTAGCCTTCTTTTATATTTTTTTAGAGGTTTGTTGCCCAATACCAGAACTGAGCAATGACAGAATCACTCAACTGAGAAAAAGAAGCATTGACAATAGCTGTACCTATTTCTATGGAGATGAGGTTTCATATACATGTAATAAGAAATATACGTCTCATGCTAGATGCACAGCAGATGGCACGTGGAGTCCCAAAACACCAGAATGTTACCCAGGTAAGAGCTTATGGAAGCATGTTATTTTAGAAGTTTTTCATATCAAAATGATGGAGATTGTTATTTTTTAATTAAGGTGTAGTTGATATTATATAAGTTATTATATAAACTTATTATATAAGTTTCAGGCATACAGCATAGTGATTCACAATGTTGGAAGGTTATGTTCCACTTATAAAAATTGGCTATATTCCCTGTTTTGTACTGTATATCCTTGTAGCTTATTTATTTTATACATAGTAGTTTGTACCTTTTAATCCCCTACCCCTATCTTGCCCCTCTTAGCTTCCTTCCCCCCACTGATAACCACTAGTTTGTTCTCTATATTTGTGAATCTGTTTGTTCTGTTATATTCATTCGTTTTATTTTTTAGATTCCACATATAAGTGATAACATAGAGTATTTGTCTTTCTCTGTTTGACTTATTTCACTAAGCATACTACTCTCCAGGTCTATCCAGGTTGTTGCAAATGGCAAAACCTCATTCTTTTTTATGCCTGAGTAATATTCATATATAGATAGATAGATAGAACATAGATATAGATACACATCTTTTTCCATTCATCTGTTGATTGACACTTAGGTTGCTTCCATATCTTGGCTACTGTAAATAATGCTGGTATGAACATTCAAAATGATGGAGATTATTAAGGGAAGGTTTCAAATTAGGTAAAAGAGACATGGGCTGGTTGGCCCTGAGGACATGGTAAGCCCTCACCTGGAGCCCCTGAGAAACTGGTCTCTAGGGGAATCAGCCCAGGATGCTTTTTTGTGTCAAGCATAGGGGTTCCAAGATGGTTGAGTCTGTGAGCGTCAAATACAACAGTCCCCAAGGCAAGGTCATATTCAAGTGTGGAGCAGAAAGTTTTCATTCTTTCAGTCTCTCTGTGAAATGAAAAAACCTCAGTAAATTTGCCTCTAGCCTTGGGAACAGAGTTACAGTTTGGATGTGAAACCACTGCTACAGCCCAACTTAGAGAAGACTGTTGACACACAAGTTGGAATGGTTTCAATAGCCTACCTTGCAAAACACTTCAGATTTGCAGAATTTCCTTTATAAAAACAAGGGAGGTGTCAGAGCTTTCCTTTTAGATCAACAACTTCAAATTCTTAGCATGGAAAATTCAGAGAAGACAGAAGTGGTTCTCCTTGCTTGTGGTTTTTTAATCCTATGATCAACATGCACCTCGGGTTGTTTGAGCTGGCCAAGGACTGCATGAATGGAAGAGGAAAATTAAAATTGTCAAAGGCATAATTTCTTCTATTGGTGATACATATAAGAAGAAAAGACTCATCTCTGCCCATCACTGAGTTATGGCAGAACTTGCCACTAAGAACTCAAAATGGGTGAAAGTTGATACATGGAAAAGTCTTCAGAAGGATTGGGTAGACAGTTAAGTAGCTGTGATCAACAGCAGGACTCACCTCTGCTGGAAAGGCCTGGATGGAAGAGGAAGTGGACTGAACCAAGACAAGGTTTTAGTAAAAAAAAAAAAAAATCCTTAGAGCCAGAAACAAATGTTGTGCCCAAGGTAAAGTTGCTATGTGGGGCAGATTTATTGGAGTCCTTTGGTGTTCCCAATCTGTGGAAAAGTGAGGATATCACCAAAGTTGCAGGAGACTACAGGCTCATATATATTACTTGGGCTGGAAAAGATGCTCAGAAATTCATTGATGAATCCCATGTGATGTGGAAGCATCAGAACAACAAGATCTGGCCAGCCCTTCACTGCTTGGTACCAGAGCATTTGCTATTTGATACCAGATCTTGTCCAAGAATATACTGAAAAGCATAATTATATAGCTCTGGGAGTGAAGAGAGGAATGTTGGGGTTATCCTGGCTCATTTGCATGAAAGCACTGCAGAAGCTAACTCATAAGAAATTCTACAGCATGGTATCTTGGACTTCCCTTTTAGGAATTTGAAACAACCTGGTTAGTAACTAGGGAAAGGAATTGTGATCCTTTTTCATAAACAAAAGCTTAACAGTTTGGTAAGAAACAGTGGTAAATTAAAATCAGGTTTATCTTTTTATCAGAAGTTGCCAAGATGTAAGGTTTCAACAGGTCTTCTCTTTGTTTGTTTTTTAAGAATGTACCAATCCCTTTATCTTTAAAACAAGAGGCTAGCAGCACTAAAACCAGAAGACCATTCAATCAAACTAACTACAAAAGTAAGTCAAAAAGGACATCTTGGCTTTACTACATAAGAGAAGCAAAGTGTGAAAAGCAAGAGTTCATTTAAAATCCTAACTTTAGTCATGAAAGGAAGTAACAGTTTTCGCTTGCCTATTTCTGGGCTGTCTTCATCCAGAGTGGCTAAAGAAGTAATTCTTAAAGTAGTGATCTTGCAAAATGCACCACTGATTAGTCATCTCTTCTCCAGCTATGCAAAAAACAGGATGTGAAAGTGCCTCGCAGAAACCTGATGCCAAAAATTCGTTCTCTCTGGCATATATCTCAAGACAAATTAAGCTTTGCCAAGACACACTGCAGACACGCTGGAGCATCACCTTTGGATGCAGGGAGAGAGGTCCAAGCCCTTGAATGCTTAGAAAGGTGCACAGGTGTTTCTGATGCCCAGCAGAGCAGAGAGCCTCTGCCTTACTCTGTATAACAATATATTCTCTTAACATCCCATTGTGGCTCATGTTCTAGCCCTGGCCATCTGTCATCTTTTTATCTTCAGGAACAACTTCAGAGATGACATCATGCTATCTGGAGCAGAGAGAACCACAGAGAATGAGAGATCTCATTCAAGAATTTTATGAAGTATGAATGCTCTTAGCCTTTACTGATAGCTTAATAATCATTAAAAATGCCACACTGGGTCAGCCCAGCAGTTTCTTCAGCTCAGATTTTTGGGCACTGATGAATGGATTGTGGAAGAACACTGTGATCTCAATCTAAAACTCTAGAGTTTTTGTAAAGCCTGCTGTTTCTATTCCAACCCACTGTAAATCTGCCATTTGTGAATTTAAGCAGAAAAAGCGTCTGTTTTCTTATACTTTTCTCTCCTTGTTCTTTTGTACAGACTTTCACAAAGTAGAATTCTCAAATAATAATTAAAGTCACAGCTTCATGTTAAAAACACAAGCTTGTTATATGGTTTGCTACTGATTAAAATTTTGTGAAAGTTTTATCAATTGGTAAAGCAAAAAGACCAGAAATAGCTTTTTATAGACCAGTTTTATGGTTCATGAAAATCATTCTGTGATAGAAATAGGACTATGGTTAAATTTCTAATGAAAATAGAATAATTTCCCTTTTTGCAATTTGTATTTCATATCTACACCATTCTAGTTGAAGGACTTATAACTCTGCATGATGCCGAAAGCTCGGCCTCTGTGTATTGGTGCCAAATAGAATCTTGGAGAAAAGGATAACTTTATGGCTTTGCCAGGCAAAGGGGGACACAGCAGACTCGTACCTCTCAAAATTGTGTGTCCCAACCCAGGAGGATTAGATGAGGAGTTTTATAGTAATGGTTCAAGTGTGGGGTTGCTGATAAAATTAGGGTGTGTGCAGGGCCTCCACTCCTCTAATCTGGTCTCAGGTAATCTTGAGAGTTTCTCTGGTTCCTTTAATGTAGCCTCAGGTGGTCTTTCTCTGGTATTAAGAATGCTGACATCTTAAAGAGTTTAAGGACATTGTTATGTGTATTCCTTGAGACAGACCAGGACCCTGCAGAAGGCTGCACTATTGTTTCTTGGCTGTCCCTCCCTTGTCTTTGCATCCCTTCCCTTCCCAGATTAGCAGCTGTTCGAATCTGCCCTTTGGAACTCAGGGAAGGTCATGGAGATTGAAGGTCTGTTCCCTACAAGAAGCGGGGGACAGAAGGGCTTCTGTACCCAGGAACCCTACAGGGTCCTGCTCAGTTTCATGCAGAAGAAAAAAATACTTATAACTGTGCAGTCGTATAGTCAGATCTGAATCCACAATTTTAAAAAGGGGAATGTTAAATAAAGCTGGCACAAATTCTATAGCTCTTGACATATTCTCACTAAAGCCAATTGCTGACTTCTTAAAGACAGGGAAGGGTGAAAAGCCCAGTAGGTTTCAGTCTCTATCTGCTAAATGAATGAAAGGATAGAAAATCAGATCTTAGAGATGAGTGTCATTCTTCCCATAGCTTTTTGGAGGTTAAGAGTTGGAGCAGTACTAAAGAAGAACAATCTAGAAGCAGATGAAATTATCAAATTTAAGTTTGATTTCTTCTCTTGGAAATCTACTCTTAGTTCATCTGAAGTGTGTGTGAACTGCAGAAAGGCTCCAATGCTAGAATCTCTTATTCCGCCTTTTTACCTAGAAGTTCCTATACCCTGATCAGCTGTGAGTATATTGATCTTGGAACCCACTGGTTGAAGCATGTGGGCACCCTCCCAGGAAAACTGGTAATAGTGAAATGACCCTATTATTGTGCTGTTTATGGATCAACAAATTGAACATAGAACAAACTGCTTGGCTTTTGTGCCAGTATCAAGGATGCTGCTAATACCACAGCATCATAGGGTTTTGGGTATCCTTAAGGACAGACTCCCTCCTTGGATAATGGAAATTAGAACAATGAACTTCACAGGGTGATAAATATGAGTAACTGTTGTGACTTCTATTGAGAAAGAGGAAGTATGCCATTGTTTATTCCCTACCATGCCTTTTTCATAATTTGCTTTTATAATGTAAATTTAGAATTTAAGAAATGTGTAAAGCTGGTGTTTTGTTTGATGCTGATGTTTTTTATGTGTTGTACTTTTTAACCCTTAACATTGTTTGTATAATTTGAATGCAACAAATGAACTTGCAGTGAAAGTCCTTTACTACAGCCTCATTCAGTTGGAAAAACGAAACAAAACAAACAAAAAAACCCCCACATTAGGTAAAAAAGTTCATATACCCTGAATGATTTTTAGAGTGGATAAATTTGTTAAAAAATACTGCCCCCTCAGTCCAACTTTCTCTTTTTCCCCCACTGCTTGTTCCCATTCTTTTGAACTTCCTGGTTTCCTTATTTTTTCTGAATCAATGAAAATAGCCCACATCTAAAAGATAAGCTAGACAGTTGAGTTATTACCTTTTATTTCTTGGTATTTATTCTTTTTTCTTCTCTTCCTTCTGGTCCATATGCCTTCATCTACAGTATAAAACCTGCCCACATCTAGTGAACCTGCCTTTCTGAGCTTACTTCCTTTCTTCCTTCTCTACTTTCCATACTCTGGAACATCATCATGCCATCTACTTCTTGCTTATTCAGTAGAATTAACATGATGCCACTGATGTTCTGTATCAATGTGATATTCTGTGGATGTCCACATGGTCATGATATCTTCAGACTCTATTATGACAGGGACAGGTGAGTTATCATAGCCAAGGTCTTAAAAATGCAGATATTTGTTCTTGAACCTTCCATGTGTATGCAAACTCTTTGTGACCCTCTTTTCTGATAGGGATGGAAAAGAAGGCCTCTGCTGGATCAGTGGCCTCACTTACTCGAAGACATATTAATCTGCTCTAGGAAAGATACCACATCTGGTACAGTGGATGCAATAGGGGCTAAAAGGCTTTTGGGTTTTCAGTAATCTACTGGAATTCTCCAGAATCCTAATTTTTGTAGTAGACAGACTGGTGAAGTACATGGGGATATGATGACCCCTCCTGCATCTTTAGTTCTTTAAGAGTGGCACAAATTTCTCCTTCTCCCCTACCCCTCAGTACATGATATTTTGAAAAACTTACCTTCTTTGCCTCCAGGGGGAGGGTATAGGTAGTATCAATGGCTTCTACTTGGCCTTCTTGGATAGGACAGCTCTAACCCCATAGGCCAAGGACCAATGTGGAGGTTGTACCAATGACCCATTTTGTCTATCCTGTTTATACCTTCAAAGATAATGGAAAAGGCCACCAAATGGCTTAATAGGGGAGCCATGATAGTTCCAGGTATCCCTGTCAACTCAAGCTCTATGTTCAATAATCCTTGGATTATTGTGCACCTCTCACCTGTGCACAGTTACCTATGTAAATAGACATAGGTCCTCTTAGAAGACTGGGGCACTCATTCCTGTGTATTCTTCCCAAGGTGTTGTAGTATCTTTACTCCTGGAAACTGTCTTTTTTCTTTAGTCGATGATTTCCAGACCTGACAACTGGCACAGGTCCAGAAACTGAACAAGGGATTGTAGCTTTTTGTTGGACCAAATGCCATCAGCCTCCTGATCATCCATCCTTAATTTCTTTTGATGGTACAAATTGCGTAGTAACTGGTTGGCTGCTCATCTATTTTCACCCTTATGAATGCCATGTTCTATTAACCATATTCCTAACTCTCAGGCACCTCTGGTTGTCTCTCTAACTTGCCACTCATTATGATGATTACATTTACTTAGCTTCTGAAGCATATAAGCACCTCTCAGACTGCGATTGCTAAGAGTGAAACTTGTTCTTTAATGTTCTTCCCATCATCAGCTCTGGCCTTTGATATGGGTGCTCGTCTTGTTAGGATATTCCTTCTGACCTTGGTACATGTATCCTCCAGGCTTTCCCAGGCAACATAATCATTTGGTGAGGTTTCCAGCATGCGTGAGGTGCTTCCACTCCAGCATGCTCTCTTTTCTGAGTCACTTCATCTCTCCTTCTACCACGTGCCATGGCAACTCCAGCATTTGAATCTCATTGTCAGCAACATGTTTTCTATGCCTCAAGGAGACATCTGAGGATAGTACTTGTAGATACTATAGCCCATCAGTTTAATATTTTACCTGACTTTCCTGATGGCCTGTTTTATTTAAGTTTCTCATGCACTGTTTGTGGATCCTGACAGCATTCCCTTTCAGAGAGGTACTCAGCACCATGCCACGTCTATTATCCCAACCTGCAAGCCATCTTTTTTATTCTTTCTATGAGCTCTTTTCTAAAATATGTTAGAGGACAGTAAGTATATTCTTGGGGGGTTGGATGGACAGGTTTGAATGGGAACAATGAGTCAGAGATTGTGGATTTATTTCACATCTTTACAGTCTCTCCCAGATGTACATCTCTGCATTTAGCCTGAAATCAGTGGAGTGTACCACTAGTACAATGAGACTTTGGGCCAAATTCAGCCTTCATGCCAAAATGGCTCCTAAATAGTGTCAAGTTTAGTGAATTGTCAATAAAATGAAACAAATCTTAAGTGCTTGTCATTCCACTGGAGCCTTTCTAAGGTTCCCCAGCCTCAGGCCTACAGAAGGGCAGCATAGGTCCTGGGTTTGGCTAAGTGAGCAGATGGGCAGAGAAGATGGAAGGACAGAAGGAAGCCTCCTACAAACCACACAGATTCTGGGAAGTGTTAATATAAGCATCCGACATGCTGACCCTCTTTCACTTTTATGTCTCACATCAAGATTGCGATTCTCCCCCTGTCATTGCCCATGGACATCATAAACTAATCAGTTCATTCCTTGGATTAAAAAGTGGTGATGCTATATACGAATGTGATGAAGGGTACACCCTGGTTGGAAAGAACAAACTCTCCTGCACTTCTTCAGGCTGGTCACCTGCAGCCCCTCAATGTAAAGGTAACTCCAGCTCCCTCTTTAGCTTTGTGGGGGGGGGGGGGAACTGTCTTGAAAGGCTTGAGAGCACAGTTTCTTCTCTGTCAGAGGCAGCAAAAAAATATTTGATTCAGTTTGATTTATTTTAAATACTTACTATATTCTGATGGTACCCAAAGCAAAAAGTACAGAAGGCACAACAGAAACATTAATTTCCCCTACTTCTTTCTCCCGGGTGCAAAATTCAGCCTCTGTGAGGCAGCCCCTATTCTTCATTTCTTGTATGCTTCCAGAAATATTCTACAGGTGGTACATCTTATCTGAGTGTAGTTGTGACCCATAGCAAAACTGTCATGGAAAGTTGGTCTAGCATGAATTTCGACTCCCATGGGATAATTGCAAGCATCGTGGTGAGGTCACAGGTATTTCCATCAGAGCCAGTGCAGGGCACCACCAGCTCAGGACATAGGCATGTTGTGGGTGGGGTACTCCTAGTGTGCCAGCTGTGTGGCGACAAGAGGGGTAAAGATGGGGTCTGATTGTTACATGCACACTGGTTTAATATCACTTTGTCATCAACAACCGCAAGGATTACTTGCCACCATTGTCTCCATTGCACATGGGAGGATAATAGGCGAGAGGGAAAATCTTGTATCCAGCATCTTACAGAGATCAAGATATGAGAGATAGTTGACTTAATAGATGAGGATTTGGGGTCACATGCCCTTTTTATATTCTGTCATGTTGTTCAAAATTGTTATGTCCTTGGGCAAGTTACTTAACTTTTCTGTATCTCACTTTCTCCTAGATAAAATAGTGAGACTTAAATAAGGTAATCACATAAAGTACTAGCCCAAAGTCTAATACGTAGCCAATGCTCAATAAATATGTTAATGAAAATTATTTTTATTCTCAAGATGAAAGAAAAGGTAAAACAATTAGCAGCACTTAAATATAGTTCATTCTTAGTACCGTAGAGTCATATCTTTTTCTTAGATCTACAGATTGCTTAAAATTATGTTTCCATTTCAGCTTTGTGTCTGAAACCAGAGATAGAACATGGAAGGTTATCTGTGGATAAGAATGGATATGTTGAACCTGAAAATGTCACTGTCCAGTGTGACTCTGGCTATGGTTTGGTTGGTTCCCAAAGTATCACTTGTTCAGAAGACAGAACGTGGTACCCGGAGGTGCCCAAGTGTGAGTGGGTAAGTGGCACAATTCAAGGCAGTTTACAATCTATCAAACCCTAAAATGGGTGTCTCCCTCAAAGCACTGTCCTGCCAGCAAAGGTGACATCTGACTTGTCAAGATTCATTCATACAAAGGAACTCTCAATTTTGCCTTGAAGCCCTCTGGTCAGAAAGGAGTGGCAAGTTTTCCTGCTCTCACTTGAGAACAGGGAAAACTGAGCCCCTTTGGAGTGGAGGGTCTCAGAGACCTGGGGGTACTGACTCCTTAACTTTACTTTTCTAGGGGATATGGTATACTGTTGTCCCGTTTCTGGATGGTCAGCAGAAATAGTCTCTGTTCCCACAGAGGCTTTCTGCGAAGCCATCTCAGAAAAGAGTTATATTCCTCTTAGGAAGACGATGGTGGGGTCCAAGGTGTTTTCTGGTTTTCCTGCTCATCCACCAGTTCTAGGTGGGTCTTGGTCCTGAATCTGTAGTCCTGCCTTTATCAGCATGAACTATGTCCCCTAACAATTGGGAGAGAAGCCTTTTAAGCACACTCATCACATATTTCTCTTTTAGGAGTACCCTGAAGGCTGTGAGCAAGTGGTCAAAGGCAAGAAACTCATGCAGTGTCTCCCAACCCCAGAGGAGGTGAGATTGGCCCTGGAGGTGTATAAGCTGTACCTGGAGATTCAACAACTGGAGCTTCAGAACGATAAGGCGAAGCAAGCCACTCAGGAGTGTTGACTGTAATGTTTCCCACGAAGGGGAGGAAAATGTGCCTTGCTGCCTTAAATCCAATATGGATCACTTCAGTTAATCACCTTTACCATCTCTTTTACACCATCAATTGTGGTAATAATTATCTAGAAAGGATAATTGGTTAATATTTAGTGCTTTGAGACTGTAGAATTATTGATCATTTTCTGATTCATATTTTTGCTTTTCTGGACACAGAGTACACATTTTATCAATTAAAAAATTTACATATCCAACAGTATTTTGTCTTCGTGGTCATTAGGACTCTGTGAAATGAGGTCTATGAAAAAACCCATACATAAAGTTGATACATTTATTTTACGGTAGGGACCTTGGACATATGAACGTGGGTTCACACCAATACATTTCCCTGGATTGCCTTTACTCCACAGTTCCACATGTACAAGTCACTCAGGTGTTCAGTATTTAGATTAAACATCAACACACCCCAAAAGCCTTGTCTGTTGTCCCCCATTTGAAGCAGTCACGCCCTTTTCTAAACTCCCATGCACTTGGCCTCTGCCTCACTAATGCTCCCTTTTGGCTTTTGGCTTGTAAGAAGGGGATTCATGTCTGTGTCTGATCTCCTGATTCCATCCTCAGGAACAAACTCTGAAAGCCTGATGAGTGGAAGCCCACCCGACAGCCACCTTTGTGCTCCCAAGTCCTTGTTCTGATATGGTCCTCATTTTCCTTAATAGAAAGTAAAATGGCTCAAGCAACTACCCCCCACATGAGGAGAAACCCCATATTAATCACATTTATGTCTCGGGGTGTTCGGAGACTTCCTCCAACACTTGCATCCTCTAAAATCTCTCTCTCATTCATATCTCAGTTCCTTTGGTTGTTCTATTTCCTTTGTACACAGAACTCTATGGGGGAACAGTGACCTCTTTATTTTAATTCCCCCAAACATACTCCAATGAGACAAGGGTGTGTAGCAAACTTTCACTAAACTTTAGATAGGTTTGAATTGCTATAGTAACCTACTTAATATAGAAGATATCTGTCCATGGTCTTTTTTTTTTATTCACTATTTTTTAATTCCAATACTGTATTTCACTCTATGTATAATATGTTCATTCATCTTCATATAGAAATACTGCTAAGTGAGTTGCCATACCATGGTCTTAAAAGCCATTTGTCTGGTCCTTTTACTCAGAATTTCTTTTGGTTGATGTTTATTTTGGGTTTCTCCTGAGACAAGTGGGGAACTACTTTCCTTGGGAGGTGCCCCAGAAAGCACTGTGATTGAGTGGGGTAGTAAGATGGGGAAGCGAGGACAGCCTCAAGAGGTCATTGCTGTTGCAAGCAGAAGCTTAATCATGCTGACTGCCTTCTGGGAGCATGGGGAACACAACTCCGAGTTGTCTTTCTAAGGAGGATGAGCCGGGGTATTTATTCACCAGTACCCTCCTCTCATTGGTAAAGACTTGCTCTAGCAGCACTGACGCCCAATCACATCCGACCCCACTGCGGGCCGGTGGGGCCGGCAATGAAACATCAAGGCAGAGACACACGGGTAGCCAATGGCTCTGTGGGGACGCTTGTGGTAACCCCCAGAGCAGGGATGTGGGGAGAGCATAGATGATATCTTCTCCAGTTGCTTTTTCTCTGCGGACATGTTGTTCCAGTCTATGTTTTTTTCCCTACTCAAATTTCTCATTTGCCTGTATTAGACTCCTGCAACAGTTGGATTTTGTAGCCCTTAACACAATTCCCTTCATTTTTTCACAGTGAGCAGTTTAGTTCTTCATCCTCCATTGGGCTCTTTTCCAATTCTGGTATTTCTTGTTATATGAATTCTCACAAATCAAATATTTGCTCACACTGCCTACAAAACAGTTAAAATTCACCAATCCCCTGTAACAAATATTATTCCTCCTTTTTTGGTTTGGGATGTGAGGATGTAGTATGAGCCTCAGGGGTTCTTCATACACTTTGTGAATAGGATTGCATCATCATCTGCTCTCATTGTCCAAATGCCTTGTGTATTATAATTATCTTCACATTCATCATCAAAAATATGATCTAAGAAAGTGGAATATCCTGTTAAGAATGTGAGTGAGCTGAGAAGGCTTAGGAAAGCTTTTTTAGAAGAATCTGCAAGAGAGGAACTTGTTCAATTTGGTGCTCATTGAGGGTTTGTGTGAGAGGAAGAAAAGGGACCTGGATCTTTTATACCAAAAATTTAAAGTTTAGAACATATGGAAAAATAATTGCCATTGCCTTATGAGGAAGGAGTAGGGCAGATGTATTTATTTAAAAAAAAAATTGAATTGCCAGCATAGTCTCATGTTAGCAGGAGCTGTATAATTGTAAGCAAAGGAAACCCAAACAGATGTCCATTCTGTTTATGTCTGTGTCTTCCTGCAATGGTTCTCTCTACTTCCAGCATCAGCAAGGACTGGAGGAGAAGATGCTGGCCAGTTCCTTGGGATTAGATGTGGATAAATATCTGGCAATTGTTTCACTCACTGGCTTTTACTACTTCTCACTCATCTTCTCTCACCAGCAGGAGTGATTATATGCTCCCATCTCCCTCCTTTGCCAGCAAACTTCACTCAGAAAAGCCTTCATTCATTAAGTACTGTAATAATTTGAAAACCATGTCTTTGCTTATTTATTTTATTTTGTTATGTGCTGATTGAATTAATTTCCTATTTCATTATAATTTATATCATTTATTATTTATATCACATTATTTTTTTTACTATAGTATGTATCTTCTCTACAATTGAATAAAAACGTAATTTCTATTTCATACTATATAGTATCATTGAACACTGCTTGCAATTATACTCACTAATGAGTTCACTGATTATTAGATAAAGATAGTTGATGTTTTTAAATGTATTATATACATAGAAGTCCTTGGTAGATTTTTGTAGCTGTGCTTAAGAATGTTTTACTGATACAGAGAATTTGGTTTGGATATTGGGATAGGTTGGGAAAGAATAATTTTTCTCATTTTCCTAAATGAAATTAAGATTTCTACTATCTGATTCTTACTTCCACATCATTTTATTAGTGGATTAGAATTGAATAGCTAAGTATGCTTATATTTTGGTATTATTTATGTGCTCAGATAAAGAATTCTACCTCAAGCTTCATTCTTTAGTTGTAAAGCAGAAATAGTTGAGGCTTTTAAATGTCAATCCTTCATGTTTCCTTCCTTGCCATTCTCTGTGAGTATAAAGGATCAGTACAGAGACTATAATTCACACTGATATGAATTATTTCTCCATTCTTTACTTTATTCTTTTATTTAAATGCCTCTCAAAATATCTAAAATAAATGCGTGTACACATAAACAAATTTTTTTAAATTAATTAATTATTTATTTGTTTGTTTTTTGGCTGTGTTGGGTCTTCGTTTCTGTGCAAGGGCTTTCTCTAGCTGTGGCGAGCGGGGGCCACTCTTCATCGCGGTGCACGGGCCTCTCACTGTCGCGGCCTCTCGTTGCGGAGCACAAGCTCCAGACGCGCAGGCTCAGTAGTTGTGACTCACGGGCCCAGTTGATCCGCGGCATGTGGGATCCTCCCAGACCAGGGCTCCAACCCGTGTCCCCTGCATTGGCAGGCAGATTCTCAACCACTGCGCCACCAGGGAAGCCCAGCAAATATTGAAACAATAAAGGTGGGTGTAAACAGTGCAACTCCATTACATTTTTCTTTTCTTTTTTCATTTTAAATTTAAATTTCACACTTAAAGTTTTAATTTTTATATAAAATTGTAATTATAAATTTAAAGTTATAAATTATATAAAATTATACATTATATAAAAATTATAAATTGTAAACCACATTACAAGTGAAACTATTTCTTGACTTATCAATCTTATTTATCTTTAAAATTAATTTAAAACCTAAGTACATTTAACAAATTAGTGCACTAACTGGACCCACACAATCCCTTTTCCCTAATCTCAGAGAAACACTGTCACTTCTTGTAACATTTTTTTTTCCTGGTATTTATCACCATATTTTTACCTAACTTGTTTTTTCTACTGTTTAATGAATTGTCCATTTGTCTATTGAATACAAACAAAGATTCAATCATCTTCTAATTTAATCATCTGCATTTCTTCCTTCTTCCCGTGTAGTTATTGCACAATTTCAGTTACACGTTGTGACTGAACTAAATCAAGTAGTGTTCCGTGAGCATGTTCCTCTCTTTACAACTTTCTTTTGTTCTATCCTGTGTTGATAGTGCCCTTTTTTAGTGAAGTTGTCTGCTTGCTTGCTTAGTTTTCTATATTTCTATTTCCAATTCCTCCTAAATGCTCCAAGAGATTTTTCAGTCTACCAAGATTGTTCCAATGTTCAGAGACATCAGGTGCTTATCAACTCCCTTCTAGTCCCAATAGACCCTCCTCTCAGAGCCCTCCACTCTCCCACTTGGCCTTAGTTTAGGTTCCACCAGGAGCAGACCCTGAAACAAGAATTAAAGTGTAAGTAGTTTGTTTGGAAGATGCAGGAAACACCAGGAGATGAGTAGGGCAGTGAGACAGGGAAGGAAAGACAGCCAATAAAGGTATGTTATCAAGCCAGTTAAGATGACAGGAGCCTAACACCAGGGGAAACTGGTAAAGATGTTCAACTCACACCTCAGGGTAATCACCCAAAGGTGAGGGAGCTGGGGTAGTGATACTAACTTCCATCAGTTGTTAATTGAGAGCTGCTTCTGGGAGGTGTTACTTACCTCCATTTTTCCTGCTAAACGAAAATCAGAGTGGCTTTAAAGAGTTCTGGAAAAGCCTAGGCAAAAGGAAGCAGAACTGGCATCTGGAAGTTGTCCAGACTGTGCTGAAGTGGTAGGGCCCTAGTGACATGGACAGGATGCTTGATAAAAAAAAAATATTTTTTTTTTTGAGATTTCTTCATTCATGTATTTATTCCACAATTAAAATAAATCATAATTTAAAGCCATAACATTTTTAAAAGGTAAAGGAGAATTTGTGTCACAGCTGTATTAATAAAACAGACATTGGTCTAAAGTGCAACACTAAACAGGTGTTCTCTGTTCCCATGGTGGATTAAATACATAACAATTACACATAAAATTTCACTAAAGATCTGCTACACACTTCAGCACATGGTGGATGCTCTCACACCTGCAGACTCACTTTTGTTACTTTCTCTGGTTCTTGGATCCATGTTTTCCTCTTTCTTGAATTTTCATTTTACTAAAGCCCATCCTTTGGGAACTGCCCGAGAAATGATGCATAGGAAGTAAAAATTTGGGTCTTGGCATGTTTGAAACTGTCTTCATTTTCACACTTGATTGATAGTTTGGCTGTGTGTAGAAGGCTAGGTTAAAAATAATTTTCCCTCTCATTTTAAGGGGATTTCTCCACTGTCTTATTACTTCCAGTACAGCTATTGAGAAGTCAGAGGACATCCTGACTTCTGACCTGATTTTCTCCCCCCTACTCTGGAAGTTTTAAAGATACACTTGTCACCCGCGACGTTCTAAAATATCATGTTGATGCACTTTGTTATATTTTATCTCTTCATTCATTTTGCCGGTTTTTGATGAGTGCTTTCAGACTGTAAACTCATGTTCTTCTGGTCTGAGAAATTTTTTTCCGTAATTTCTTCAATAATATTTCTTCACTGTTTTCTCTTACTGAAGTCCAATTAGTCTGATATTGGATCTCCTTGTTGATTGGTTGATTGTCTACTTTTGCTATGTTTTCTGCCTTTATTCTTACCCCCAGCCCTTCACACACTTCCTGGGAGAGTCCCTTGGCTTTATATTCCAACTCTTTTGTTGAATTTTTCAATTTCTTTTAAGAATATTTAATGTTTTCCAAATGATTTCTATTCTTTTCTTTTTCTTTAAAAAAATAATATCCTGTTCCTTCTACCTAGATTCATTCTTGACTCCATGGAGCTATTTGTAATAGCTAGTGTTATTTTGCTCCCTGCAAACCTTTATTAATGATCACTGGTCAGTTCTTTTTGAAGAGTGAGGCCTGAATAATCTCATTTAAAATTCTGTGGTGTATATGAACAAATTTTGCTGACTGTAGGCTTACTTGCAGTCTGATGGGACAGGTGAGGCATTTTAAATTAAATTGTCATAACAGAGACTGCTAATTGTTTTTCTATATTAACCCCCTTTTGATTTTAAGAAGCAGAACCACTTCTACCATTTTAAATATCAGCAGGACACATCGCCTCTCTTCACTAGAGCCTACCTTGGAGCAACTTTCCAATGGGTGTGACTTCCCGGTCACTTACTTAAAAAAGAAGCTGCTTGACAGAGTTATAGATATAGAGAACAAATAGGTGGTTACTAGAGAGGAGAGGGGTGGGGGAAGGAAATAAATAGGTGAGGGAGATTAAGAGGTACAAACTTCCAGTTGCAGAATAAATGAGCCACCTGTATGAAATGTACAGTGTGAGGAATACAGTCAGTAACTGTGTAATATTTTTGTATAATGACATATTGTAACTATATTTATCATGGTGCATTTTGAAATGTATAGAAATATTGAATCACTATGTTGTGCAACAGGAACTACCATAGTGTTATAGGTTAATTATACTTCAAAAACAAACAAACTGATAGAAAAAGAGATCAGATTGAGGTGGAAGGGGGTATTGGATGAAGGCAGTCAAGAGGTACACACTTCCAGTAATAAGATAAATAAGTGTTAGGGATGTAATGTACAACATGATAAATATAATTATCACTGCTGTATGTTACATATGAAAGTTGTTAAGAGAGTACGTATCTTAAGGGGTTTTATCACAAGAAAAAAATTTTTCTATTTCTTTAATTTTGTATATATATGTATCTATATGAGATGATGGATGTTCACTAAACTTATTGTGATAATCACTTCATGATAAATGTAAATCAAATCATTATGCTGTACACCTTAAACTCTCATAGTGCTGTATGTCAATTATATCTCAATAAAACTGGGAAGGGGGTGGGGGTAAGAAGCTGCTTGCTCTCTGCTTCCTTTTTCCCCATGGTGAGGGCTGAAATGCTGACAGAGTGCTGGTGAACCAACTTCCGCCATGCTGAGGAGGGTAGCATCCCGTGGGATGCGGAAGCAACAAGGAGGAAGGGACCTGGTCCTTGGTTAATCATGTGGGCAGAACTGCTGACCATCCTAAATGCCCTTATGCCTCCTCTTTCGTGAAAGACAAATTTCTGTCTGATTTGAGCCACTGAGCTTTTGGATGTCCTGTTTCCTGACAGAGTGGGGAATCCCCCAATATTAGTGTTTATTAGTGTCTTCTCTGCTGCTGTCTAGTTTCTCCAGAGAAAGAGCTTCTGGTCTTCTGCTTGCTTATTTATAACTTGAACTTCTACCATGCAAGACGAAATTATTGCTTCTATATTCTCTTTGAATTCTGTTTTCTCCCTCTACCCCTCAGCCTATCTCCATCACATTACTTTTGCACTATCAACATTGAGAGAACTTTCATTTTTCCTGAAATAGTTGCTCCCTTTCCTAAAATGCAGAGGATTTGCATTTGCCTCTTTGTTTTAATGAAATGTTTTCCCTTCCACTATGATTAGTTCATCTTTGCATTTCCCTCAGAGGTTTGCTCACAGTGGTGCTGAATAATTATGCTGTGAGTAAAAAGTGTATACAGTTGTATGAAATGTTAATTTGGTGCTAAAGTTTAGTTCGGTCTAAGAAAGTCAACTACAAAGCCTCAGCTGACAAATATTCTCTGACCACAAGAAAATGAATTACAACTAAGTGGATTATTTCTATTCTAGGTTTAATAACCTTGGGGAGAAGGAAATTGGTAAACCAGAGGCTCTGCCATGAAAAATTTTAACTAAGGGGAGACTCTATTGATTGTACTGCCATTTTGTATTCATGGGAGCCAAAAAAAGGAGGATATTATTTTCTAAAATTCCTCTGAATCCAGGAGTTATTCTTCTTAGTCCTTTTGTCACCAATTTTAGGCAAATAACCAATTTTCTGATACTGATAATGAGCTGATTTGCAGATTTAAAGATATGATGAGTTCTCTTATATTCAAAATATATTTAAATACTCTACATGAATTTATGTAATTTTAAAAATTTTATTTCCAAAAAGTATTTTTTCTTAGAACCTTTAGATGTCATCTAGCTCAATACCTGATAGAAGCTTGAGTATTGCAAGTTTTAAATTACATCCATTTTTAAGGTATACCAGAATGTACATGTATCAATCTGGGTCTAATCAGGAGAGAGAAACCACACAATGATTTAAACAGGGGAAGTTAAATATAAAGAATTATTCAATTGTGATAAAAGAGAAGCTATAAGCTATAAGAAAACTCTATATGGTTCCCTAGGGCTGTGGGAAGGTACTCAAGAAAGGACAAACTTCAAAGGGGGGCCTTTTCCAATGCTTGGGTTTAGGTCTCATTGGAAAAGGTGTAATTGCAACCTACTAGATGCCGGGGAAGTTCAGCAAGTTGCCTGGACCAGAGCTGGTCTACAGAAACCACGCTTGGGAATGCAGGCAGGGCATAAGTGAGCTGCAGCTGGTGAGTATGCACGTGGGCCTGAAGCTGGCCCAGGGGCACTAGAGCATTCTGTGTTAGTGAAGTGACTGCCGATGGTAGCCAGGAGCATAGGCGTGCAGAGTGATAGGGAATCCAGTGGCAAGCCTACAAGACAGAGATGGGGTGCCAGGCACATGGCAGCTGGTGGCCAGGTGTGCAGGCCTGCAGAGAGAGTGCCAGTGTGGCAAGAGGCCTGGAATAGCACCGCTGTTAGGAGAACCACAGGAAGGTGGTGGCCAGGCCAGTTCAGGGCTGCAAAATTACCATGGGATTCTGCATTCTGGGCACAGGGCTGGGGCAGAGTGCTAGTAGGTATCCTTACACTCACAGTGCTAACCCACTGTGAAGCAGCAGGAAACAGCAGGAGTGTACCTTCTTCCCACAATGTTCCTCTAGCACCCTCTACTGAGAAAGCTGAGCATCATGTTCACTGCAAAGCGGAAATGTTCAAAGGAATTCTGTTCATGATCACAGAGTTGTGTGTAATAAATGGTGAATTTGGAGCTAAAGGCAATACATTGATAAATAGCAGAGCATGAATAACTTAAAGTTGCTAAAATAAAAATGTGAAGTCAAAATCACTCAACGATTGCTTAGAGTTAAATCTATAAAGAAGGAAATGCTGGAAGAGTAGCAGCAAATTTATTAAAATTTAGGTTTATAATCTAAATTTTGTTTATTTTCCACCAAGGAAAAAATGGGAAATACAATGGTTATGTATTTCCTGTTGGTGGAAAACTAAAAATATTTCTGACAGAGGACCTTGTTTGCTCTTACTAAAATAGGTAATATTAAAATAGAAAATTAAAATTTATCTCATGAGTTATTTTATAAGAAACCATGAATAACGTCATGGACAACACCATCACCAATTTCAAAGCTATTCTTCCAATAGCCAAATATATAGCCTTTTATAAGAACTGAGTTGATCTATTAAAACATAAGCTGAGATTGATGTTTTTGCAAGGAGTTAAGTTACTGTGCATCTATCCAGACACATAGCTACTAAAGCTCTATTTTGAAGCAAAGATGGACCATGGAATATATAGAGAAATGAATAAATAGCATCTCTGTTAGACTAGTGGTTCCCCAATTTTTGCATATGAGAATCATTGGGGGCATTTCAGTAGTAATTCAGATCCTTGAAGACTTACCAGATGTATTTGTAGGGGATGGGGCCTGAGAGTCTGGATTTTTAACCACCACAAGGCATTTTTGGGGAACTGCCTGAACCAAATTTGCAATCTCTCCTTGAGGGCGGCCCATAATCATTCACAGGTTGATACAGTGGTTCAAAGGCCCACTCCGCTTGACCCAATCTTGGACATTTTCAAAGGGCCATCCAGCTTTTGAGTGCCCTGGAGATCTGCTGAAACTTCTGATGCCACTGCTTCCCAGTTCAACTCTTCCCTCCACCCAATCCTGCCCCTCTCCCTCCTTTATGGGCCTTGTTCCTGAAAGGACTCCTCAATGACCCACCTGTGTGCAGCCTCCATCTCAGAGTCTGTTTCCCAGGGAACCGAACGTATGAACTGTTCGTAGGTTAACCTAACTTATGAAATGTCTTCTTTTTTGATTTACTTGTTCTTTTCTCATGATGTTATTTGCTAGTTCTATTTTTGGAATGATTTGTAAAGAAGTCTTTTCTATTTATGGCATTAAATCTTACTTTGTTACATATGTTTTAATTATTTTAGTATATTTTTGTTATCTTTTCTATTTACTTAATAATGTTTGATATATGAGTGGTGTAAAAATTATACCTGAGTTAAACATTTTTCCCTTTGTTTTCACCTTTGATACTGTGCTTAAAAGCTTTATACCACAAAACTATGTGACTCTTCATGGACATTTAGAATGCTCCCAAGGGACTTATTGAAAAACAGAAAATCAGTAGATAAAAGCAATCTTCAATTGCCTACAGTTAGATCCATGGAAGAGGAAGTGTCAGAAAAGTAGATCGTGAACAAAATGACAAAGGGACAGAGTGAGTATCAGATGGAACAGACTGGGGATTCTTACCCTTACTTCTGAAGTTTTGTTATAAAGAAGAAAATATCGAAGATCTCATCAGCAAATGCATAAGTACCCTCATGTTGAAATTACAAAGCCCTGAGAGGATCCGACTCCAGCAACAGGGCACTTATAGTCAGAACACCTTTGATATGGTTAATATTTGAGGATACAAATATTTAATGATAACATTTGTATCATGCTTTAATTGCCAGCAACAAAGTTGGTCTTAGACTACAACTGATATACCTATGCGTTTGGTTTTAATCGTCTCACTTCTGAATCCAAATCTTTCAAGAGTGTTTGGAAACTAATACTGTATAGATATGTTTATGACTCAGCATGTAGGAGACTCTGGTTCAATATCATAGTATTTCTTACCTATTCAGTTTCCATCCACCTCCAAAATATATCTCTAATTTACTTCAGAAAGACTCCAGTTCTGTCTGTCACAACTTTCTCTTACAAAACCGATTTCCTCATGCCTTACTCCATCACTGCCCTATCACTTTTTTTTAAACATCACCGCTCTCTTGATGTGTAGTGGTCACTTCCTTTCTGTTGTTTATAGTTTTACAAAATAAGTGTGCATTCTTAATCACTAGCTTAATGTTGATTTGTTATTCCTTTTTATAAATGGGATCATGCAACGTGTATTATATTGTGTCCGATTTCTTTTGCTTATATTCCTGAGATTTATTCATGATGTGTTATAACTGTAGTTCATTCATTCTCATTGTTATATATCGTTCTGTTGTGTGAGCATACTGCAGTTTACTTATCATTTTAATAAGGATAGAATTTATGTTTTCAGTTCTTTGGCTACTACACAACTATGAATATTTCTGTACATGTCTTCTGGGGCACATGCCGGTTGTAGAGTGCACATACCCAATTTTTATAGATAAATTTCCAAAATCTAGGTTTATATCCTGGCTGTGCCACTTAAAAGTTATATGACCATTTACAGTTACTTAAACTCTTTGTCCCTCAATTTTATTTTTGATAAAATGGAGAGAATGATAGTACTCGTCTCAGAGTTAACAGATCAATGTTGTATTGATACATGTAATTTAACACATAGCCATGCTTAGTAACTGTCATTATAATTATTAATATTATTGTTATAGAAAGAATGCATGGAGAGAATAATCCACAGTAACTATTTATAATTTGTATTCAGTATTTCTCATCTCTAAATATCTTGTCCTCTTTTGATATCTTTTCCTGCACATCATAAAATGCTCAAAAATAGATTTTCAAGGGACTTCCCTGGTGGTCCAGTGGTTAAGACTGCGCTCCCAATGTGCAGGGGGCACGGGTTCAGTCCCTGGTTGGGAAACTAAGATCCTGCATGTCGCACGGTTAAAAAAAACAAAAAAGATTTTCAACATATCTCTGGGTCTGAAACCAGAGCTTTGGCTTAGGAATTGTCATCATTCACTGCACCTGAGTTTTTGCATCCCATCATATTACTTGCTAAACAAAACCTGTGTCCAGAGGTACCCAAGTATGAGTGAGCTAGTGACATACATTTAAGAAACTTCTTTTTTATTACTCTCTAAAATTGTGGCCCACTTAAAATTTACTATCTCAATCACTGCTGCTGAGATTGGATTTAATATGGGTATTATTTATGCGTTTTTTAAACTCAATTATAAGAGCTAGTTCTTCATCTTTGGCACATTCTGAGTTAGAAGTAGCAGGTTTCAATGCTTTCATATTTTTCAGCAAATAAGATCCAGACCCCAGGACAGGAAGAAATCATAGACCCAGCTTTCCTAGCCTCCAGCTTTACATTTTTGTCCAATGAACCCTGTGTCCTTTTTTGGGTAGGTCATTTGAACCATCCTTCCAATTGTCCCTCATGGGTAAGGGTAAGCAAAGGGAACAATGGACTATTATGACGTTATCAATTTGAGTACTGGCTAAGGGGAAGGAGGAAATTCAATATACACTGCCACTTTTTTTTCTATAGTTAATCATTTGCAGGAACAATTAACTGTTACTTCTTATCTATTCTCGCTTATTTTTACCCGACCAGCCAACCACCAATCACATTGCTGGAACTCAGGATTTTCCGTTGAGCATTTGCTTGAAAGGCAAGGATGTAATGATAAATTCTGTTGTAGAGAAGGCTAAGAATATCTGAGATCAAAGGTTCCTCATCTTGAGAGAAACAACTCAAGGCAAAATTACAGAGTCTTCTGTTCCTTGCTCAGAAACCTACAGGTAAGTAATTTACTAAACACTCAGATTACCTTGGGGGAAAGGCTGATGTTTTGTCTCTGAGGAGTGAAGTCTTCAAAGGATAAGGCAGAGAGATATACTCAAGCATCTGTTCATCAGAAATCCTTTCAGGATTCCTGTATTTTGTGGTAGAAAAAAATGGTTTGTGTGACTTGAAAAGTACTTATAAATTTTTGAAGACAATTATTTAATTATAGACATGGGAATAAGAACGCCTGGTAATGAAATAAATTGTCAAGTAAATCCAGAGTGTAAGGTGTTATTTTTATTGATTCTAAAATATGTGTGTTGGTTGGTTTTCTGCCCATCTCTCACATCTGGGAGAATAAGCAGGAAGTAATTCAAGTTTCCTGGAAGGGCAAGGGTGGTTCAGTGAGAGAGTGGGACACAGAAGATCTGGTTTTCAGAGTCTACATTCAGCAAAGTTTTTAGGTTTCTCTTTGGAGACTTCATCCACCTGCTATCAATCTTTGAGAGCAAGGAGATACTGGTAATGCTCTATTCAGTCTTTTAAGCAAGAAACCATAGTCTTCCTCACCTCTTTTCTCTCCCTCACTTTCTGCAATTGGCATTGTTCTCTTCTGCCTTGAAATTCTCTTCTACCTTGGTTGAGCATGGTATAGTCCTATTTTGGTTGCCAATTCATTCTTTCAACCACTTCTGTCTTTGTTGCCTCCTGTCTGACCTAAACTGGTAGTAAAAGGAGAGTGAAAGTAAAGTAACTAGAATAAACAGAAGCATAAAAAAAAAACTCGAAATGGATCTCAGACTTGAATGGAAGAACTAAAACTATAAAACACTTAGAAGAAATCATAAGTGTAAATCTTCATGACGGGTTAGGCAATGATTTCTTAGATACATAAGCAACAAAATTAAAAAAAATAGATAAACTGGACTTCATCTAAATTAAAAACTTTTGTGCTTCAAAGGATACCATGAAGAATAAATAGAAAGCCCACAGGGTGACAAGTGACTTGTATCCAGAATATATAAGAAACTCTTACAACTTAGCAATAAAAAGGCAATTAACCCAATTAAAAATGGGCAAATGATTTTAATACACATTTCTTTAAAGAAGATATCCATATAATAATAAGCACATAAAAAGATGTTCAGCATCATTAGTCATTAGAGAAATGTAAATAAAACCCACAATGAGGTACCACTTCATACTCACTAGGATGGCTAAATGAAAAAAGAGAAACAATTACAAGTGTTGAGGGAGAATGCGGAGAAACTGGAGCCCTCGTTCACTGCTGGTGGGAATGTCAAATGATGCAGTCACTTTGGAAAACAATTGGGCAGTTCCTCAAAGTATTAAACATAGAGTTACCATATGATCCAGCAATCCTGCTCCTAGGTATACACTCAAGAAAAAATGAAAACAAGTGTCCACACACAAAAGAATGTACATGAATGTTCATAGCGGAATTACTCATAATAGCTCAAAAGTGAAAACAACCCAAATGCCCATCAGCTAAAGGATGGATAAACAAAAAGTGGAATAGTCATACAACAGAATATTATTCAGTCATAAAAAGGAATGAAGTACTGGTCCTGTGACAGTGATGAACCCTAAAAATATTTTACAAAGTTTAGGAAGCCTGTCACAAAACCCCACATACTGTATGATTCTATTTATATGAAAAGTCTAGAACAGACAGATCCACAGAGACAGAAAGTAGGCTAGTGGTTGCCAGGGCCTGGGAGGGAGGTAGAAACGGGGAGTGACTGCAAATGGGTGTAGGATTTCTTTCTGGGGTGATAAAAATATTCTAAAATTTGATGGTGGTTATGGTTGCACAACTCTGTGAATATATAATACTAAAAGCCACTGAATTTTACACTTGAAGTGGATGAATTTTATGGTTTGTGAATTATTTCTCAGTAAAGCTTTTATAAAATAATTACATGTGGGAGGAAAGAGGGCAGAATAAGATTTTTATGAACAACTGAGTTTATGGAGCATGTAAGTTTTTGCACCTACGGGAGACAATTGGGCCCAGAGGTCTGTGAGTGATTCATGGATGATGGTCAAAGTCATGAGGTTGATGAGTTCCTCCCAGGAAGACAGTTAAGGTGAGGGAAGAAGAAGCCCAGGATGGACCCCTGTGCACGCCAGCACTGCTGCTCTGGGTGTGGCACTGGGTTTCACTATTACCATGAGCCATAGTGAAGGCCAGACCAAGGCTTCTGGCCCAAGTCCAGCATGCCTTCCTCTGCACCGGGGCTGGGTTAAAGACCCTTGGAATTGCAGCCACCCATCATTATAATTTTATATCATTATTGTGATGATGTTTTTGTCTTCTAGGAGTTCACCTTCCACCAGAGTGAGTCCCATGTTAATTCCAATTCTATTCCTCTCTTCCCTAGATTGAACAATTGCCAGTATTCTTTTCTTGATGCTTACCATGTTTCAGGCACCATGCCAAGTCCTTTACAGAAAATATTCTTATTTAATTCTCTCAACAATTCTGAGAGAATTGTATAGTTATCATTCTTTTTTTTTTTTTTAAATTGGGGTAGAATTGCTTTACAATGTTGTGTTAGTTTCTGCTGTACAACAAAGTGAATCAGCTATATGTATACATATATCCCCTCCCTCTTGGACTTCCCTCCCACCCCACCCCCTATCCCATCCACCTAGGTCACCACAAAGCACCAAGCTGAGCTCCCTGAACTATACAGTAGGTTCCCACTAGCTATCTGCTTTACACCTGGCAGTGCACACACGTCAATCCCAATCTCCCAGTTCATCCTACCACCCACCCCGTGTCCACACACCCGTTCCCTATGTCTACGTCTCTATTCCTGCCCTGCAAATATGTTCATCTGTACCATTTTTCTAGTTATCATTCTTACTTTATAAAAAAGTAAATTGGGGCTTAGAGGGCTGAGTATCTTGCCATGGGAACATAGTTCCTTTGTGGTGGAACCAGGATGAAAACCCACATGGCCTGGGTCTGACTCCAGAGCTCACGCCTGGGTTCCAGCCATACACTGTCCTCCTCTGTGGATAGCACTTTGGCTGTGGCCTTGTGAGTTTGAGGTAAAAGGAGTGAAATCATTTCCTCACCACTTTCCATCTGCCATCATTACCTAAACTTGGCTGTGAATTGCGGAGAGAGGAGAAGCATTTTTTACTCCTCTCTCTCACTCTACTTTTACTGGTCTTGTGTCATTGTTCTCCATTACCTGGTTGGTGATATAAAGACTCAGGTTAAAGGTGGGGAAGGGGAATCTTGGAACCTGCAATAAAATCACCTATTAGTTTCTTATTAAAATAAAGATGTACCTATCTTTAAGATAAATACAATCTGACCACACACACACACACACACACAATATAAGGATAGAAGTGCACATGAAACATTTTTCCCTTTAAAACATATTTTGTCACTGTGTACTTTTGAATTTAAATTTATAAAACATTTGTTCAGCACCTTTTCTGCGCAAGGCAGTGATGAGTGAAAACCTACCCTCTCACTTCAAGGAGTTTATGGTTTAGGGGAAAGACAGACTTTTGACTTTAGCTGTAATCCAAGTCAGAATTAGAATAGAATTCTAAACACTAAATTGTAACTGGAATGTGGAGGCTGGAATGGAGGATAGGACCAGTTTTTGAGATGTGTCTGGAAAATGAGTGGGATTTGATGGGGGAAAGAGTGAGAGAGCAGAAGATGTGGACGGGGGTAAGACAGTAGGAAAGTGTTTGAAAATTTCAGAATATATTCAAGAATACAAATATGTTTTTACTGAAGATAGTCATGAGAATATACTTTTTAGCACCATTTTAAGACTGTCCAATGTGTCACGTGAGGGTTAGTGTTCTTGAGTCTATTGTTTTTAATGAGTGCATTTATAAAGGCTTTCTTCCTAATAAATTCAATGCATATATTTTTCTTATGAATTTAAGTACAAATACAGAGATCTTTAGGGGACATTTTCACTTTAAAGTGTCATTAAACATTTTTTTAAAGCCATTTACTTTTTTGCCAATATTTTAGCATTTTAAGATTTTTGTTAATTTCACTAAATGACCAATTTACTACAGCTACCAAATTACTGAGTTACTGACAACTTACAATTTTTTTTTTCTTGGGAAGATTTAAATACTTCTGAAAATTTCTGTGAGCTTTGAGTTGTCTGGTTTTCATCACGTACAACTTGTTTTTGAGACAGCTCCCTCTGGTTTAGAGGTAGGTGGTAGAGAGAGAGGGGGCTTCTAAGGAGCACAGAATGGGAAACTGGATGAAGGTGGTCAGTGGTCCCACTTTTCCTGCGACTGTCCCAGTTTTAGTACTGAAAGCCTCACATCCTGGAAGACCCCCTCAATCCCAAGCAAACAGATGGTGACCCTGTGCTGGAGAAGTGGGGCAGTGTGAAGATTTTTGTTTCTTCACACTTTTAGACCAGGCTGATTTATTCCATATACATTCAACATTTATTGTTATAAACAAATTTGCTATTATGTTGATTGAATTTTTGGCAGAACTGAAGTCATGAATAGGGCATGTAGGATGAGGCGTAGGGTTATGTGAGTATACAGGTAGCAGGAGATTGGATTGGAGGAGTGGAATGATCACAAGTTTTAGAAAGTTAAGAATCTGACTTGAGTCTTCACTCAGTCAAAGAGTTAAGCTTCTGCATACAGTATGAGGGGTACCATAAGCTTCCCCCTGCCAAGGAGCACGGTGAGAGCTTTGGGAAAAATAGTGAGAAAATTGCCTTGACTTAAGTGGGCATCTGATGACAGTATAATTAAGGGTGAATATGAAACCATCTCAATCTATGTCAGGTTTTAGAGTAAAAAGTGAAACCCTGTATTTTACTGAAAGTTAATTTCATATATCATTTTAGATATAAGGACTATCTTTTAAGTAAACTAAGGGTATGTGAGGTTTTTCCCAGTTATGGGGTAAAAATGACCCAATAGAGCTATTAAAGCCGTCTCTGGTTAATGAATGACCAGAACCAAGAAACACACCAGCCATGTTTCTCTCTCTCCCCCACTTCCTTCCTTCCTTCCTTCCTCCCTCCCTTTCTCCTTTCCTTTCTTCCTCTCTCTCTCTTTCTTTCTTTCTTTTTGGTGGCAAAATTGATGCTTTGAAAATTTTGAATTGACCCAATGGATTATTGTTCTTGTTGATAGTTGCCATAAGAAACTTATATAGATATAAATAGACATATAAGTAGGTAAATAACAGATCGATAGATATAACTCCTTTTCTCTGTCTCATCATTTCTCTCTTTTCTTTCATTTGCTTCCACTTCCCTAGTTCTTCTGCCATTTGCTTGTTCAGATCATCTCTGTCGGCTCACCTGGCCAATTGCAATAATCTTCTAAATCAATCTTCCTGTCTCTTCTCTCTGCCTCTTTCAGTCTATCTTGTCCAACTCTGTCACAGTGATCCCTCAAAACCACAGCAAACATGTCACTCAAAAAAAAAAAAAAAAAATCAGTGGCTGTCCATTTCCTAGGTCCAAACTCCTGATGTTGGCACTGAAAACTCAGTAAATCTCAGTTCTAATCAGTCCTTCTATCTTTCACTATTTTTTCCCTATCACACATTCCTTACCTGCCAAACAAATTGAAATACTAAGTACTGTTGCCCAGAAATAACCTTTACCTTCTATACCTCACTGCTGTATCTTTCTCAGTTTTCACTTCTGGCATAAAATGTCTTGCATCCAATGCTCCAAATTTCATAGCAACATCTGCTACCTCAGATACAGCCACCTCCATAAAGCCCACTCCCTTCTCTCTACCTGGAAATAACTGGCCTCCTGAATATGCCCCTGAAGCAGATAATATATGCTATCTTTTATTGCAAATATTTGTGCTTAATGTCTCTTCTTGTACATTCAGTTATAATCTCCTTGAAGGGATGGTTCCATGTTTTTTCCTAGTGATTATGACAAGTGAGAATTCAATAACTATTTATTAAGATGAGTTCTTTCAACAGAGAAATATTGAGGAAACATCAGATGATGTGTCCTCCAAGAGTTCCACATGGGGCCCTTGATACAAAAGGGAAAATGAGAGCCAGGCCCTCCTCTGGGCCATGGAGAGTCTCTGATCCAACTCTGTTCCAAATGACCTTGGTCGCTGCTCTGTTGGCAACTGTTCTTGGTGAGTAATGGGAAGACAAGGTCAGATTGTCACTATACAACTGCGTTCATCAACACATCCTACATAAGAGATGACTAATAGATACCCATCTTTAACGTTGTAGAGTGTATTTGACCACCTGAAATTTAGAGAAATTTGCTATAACCCCCCTCCCCCCCCACAAAGGGTTTATTTATGGTCCCTTTTGATACTCCCTTTTAGAACTTTCTCTCCAGGAACTCTTCAAACAATCTAACCTCAAAGCAAATCGTGACTTGGAATAAACACATATTATCTGCCACCTGACCATGAAGAGCTTTCATTGCCTGTGTGGTTCTTCAGAAAGTAGTGGGATGGGTGTAATTGTGCTGGGGCTCCTGCCCCTTTATTTAATTATTCCCAGGGAAGTAGAATTAAGACTTTACGTTTTAAAGACTTAATGAATCTCTACCTTGTGATGTTTTTTGAAAAACATCTGATTTTCAAATAAGCAGTCTATTCAAAATCCAAAAGGTCCAAAAGGACATAAAGGAAATACCTCCTCCTTCCTGACTCCTGAGGCAACTAATCTTATATAATGCTATTATTAATAAAAGATATATTTTTGCTCAGGCAAGAAGATAGGATTATATGGCATGGTATAGATGCCAATGTTCTGAGTAGGTAGATTGGAGAATCTAATAGCATGATGAAATTCAGGTCTGTTCATCCATTTTCTGACAAATTATCACATATACAGGAGAGGATGGATGAATTTTTCTGCCTTTTTCCATTATTATTGTCATCGCCATCAAGTAACAAACATGGATTATGGATTGTTCACTGTGTTCATTGAACAGTGGGATAATAGGAGTCATGATGAAGGAGAAAAGCATGATCTTTGTTCTAAATGTCCTACTACTGAATAACTGAGATGCTGTGTCCTAAGCTATAACTTGATTCTCCTCGTCATTTTGGTATCCAGGCAATTGTGGTCCTCCACCTTATTTACCGTTTGCTTCTCCGATAAAGAAGTTGTATGACACAGACGTCAAAACTGGAACTACACTGAGATACACCTGCCATCTTGGCTATAGTAAAATCAGTTCAAGTTCAGTTACTTGTAATGATAGAGGCTCATGGGACTATAGTGCTTTTTGTGCTAGTAAGTATCAACATTTGTTTTCTCACCTGTACTTTTGTTTTATTTGGGAAAGTTATCTTAGGAACTTAATAAATTCTTTAATTCAAATGAAAGTCTTTGATCAACGTAGTCTTCAAAATTAACATTACCTACAGTATATGGAGAAAGTCAGTTTGGAATATACACTGAGATATTTTTCTAGCAGTAAAGATATAGAATCTATTTCCCTTTTTTCCTTCTGTTGCCCTGTGACAAAGGGCATATATTTTTGAGAACATACATTTGTGTGGATAACTGGTCCATATAACACATCCTTTATTATCACACTGATCTAATCGAGCAAGCAAATCTGAGCACATTTTTTTTCTTCTTTTTAAAATGTACTCAAAAAATGGTATGAATGTTTACACTCACTTTTCCTCAAAATAAAAAATTCAGTAAGTCAGGATCAAAAATAAGCATTGAAAAAATTTTCTGGCTTTATGTGGAAGCAGAAGTTAAAGCCAATCAGGTTTTTTCCCCCCTAGTTTTGTCAGTAATTGTAATCATTAGTCATTATTTTCATTTTCCTCCTAGAGAAACGATGCAGAAACCTAGAAGACTTACCCAATGGGAAAGTGGAAGTTAAGACAGATTTTCTTTTTGGTTCAACTATAGAATTCAGCTGCTCAGAGGGGTAAGTATAAGGCAATCCAGAAGCAATACTTTTCTTTTCAATTAGTTTTTATAAGTAGGTAAAGTATTCTCATGTTTCAAAAATAAAATGTTGTAAAAAGGTATACATCCAGAACTTTCACTTCCACTCCATCTCATTCCTCTCTGCCCTCTGACAGGAAGTGACGTTAGTTTCTGATTCTTCTTTTTGTGTTTACATATGTAAATACAAGTGAGTACACATATTTTTATTAATATTTTGTCTCCTTTATCAACACAGAAGACAGCAGACTGCCTATGTTAGTTTGAGCCTTGCTTTTATTTTGTTCACTTAACAATATTGCCATGGATTGAATGTTTGTATCCTCCCCAAATTTATATGTTGAACCCTAATCCCCAGTGTGATGGTATTTGGAGATAAGGTCTTTGGAAGTTACTTAAGTCATGGGAGTGGAGCCCACATCATGGGATTAGTGCCAGTATAAGAAGAAACACAGAGCTAGTTTCCTTTCTCTTTGTTTCCACCATGTGAGGACCCAGCAAGATGACTGCCATTTACAAACCAGGACAAGCGCTCTTATCAGAACCTGACCATGCTGGTACGTTGATCTCCAAGTTCCAGAACTGTGAGAAATAGATTTCTGTTGTTTAAGCAACCAGTCTATGATATTCTGTCATAGCAGCTCAGACTGAGATAAATATGTACTGGAGATCTTTGATATTCATGTACTGTTTCCTCATTTTGTGTATGTATGTTTACAGCTATATAGTTTTCCAATGCATATATCATAGTTTATCATAGTTTATTTAATGGTTCCTACTGATAGACTTTTGTGAGTTTCCACTCTTGTGCTGTTACACACAATGCCCTGATGCCTAATTTTCTGTACATGTTATTTTACATGCATGCAGTTAGGTCTGTAGGATAAATTCCCAGAGGTAGGATGGCTGGATCACAGAGAAGATACTTTAAAATATTGATAAATATTGCCAAATTTCTCCTCATAGACTTTGTACAATTTTGTAATGTAAACAAATGTCTATTTCTCCACCACCTCTACAATTGAGTATTTTATCAAACTTTTGAATTTTTGCCTATTTAGATGGGAAAATAAAACTTCCCTGTAATTTTTAAAAACTTATTAACTTGAGGTGTGTAGATTGATATGCAGCTATAATAAATAGTAAAGAAAGATTCTATATACCATTTTTTTCCAGTTTGCCCCAATGGTAACATCTTGCATGACTGTAGTACAATATCACAATCAAGAAATCAACATTGATATAATCCATTCACCTTATTCAGATTTCATTTCTCTGTGTGTTTAATGCTATGCAGTTTTATCGTGTGTGTAGATATGTGTGACCATTACCGTGGTCAAGATTCAGAACAGTTCCATTACGAGGATCCTTGTGTTATCCTTATATAGACAACTCCCTCCCTCCCCTTTCCCTAACCTCTGGCAACCACTAATCCATTCTCCATTTCTATAATTTTGTTATTTCGAAAATGCTATGTAAATAGAATCACATAGCATGTCACCTTCTGAGGCTGACCCATCACTCAACATAATTCTCCTGAAATTCATCCAAGTTGTTATGCTTGGATACTTTGTTCCACTTTATTGCTGAGACAATATGCCATGGAATGAAATTTGTTTAGCCATTCACGTGTTGAAGTATACTTGGGTTGTTTCATTTTTGACCCTTAGGAATAAAGACGCTATAAACATTTACATACAGGTTTGTGTGTGTGTGTGTGTGTGTGTGTGTGAACTTAAGTCTTCATTTTTATTTTTCTGGGATAAATGCCTAGGTAGGTCACATAGTAGTTACACGTTTAGTTTTTTAAGAAACTGCCTGTTTTCCAGAGAGGTTGAATCATCTTATGTTCCCATCAGCAATGTAAGACTGATCCATAACATCCACACCAGCATTTGGTGTTGCCATTTATTTTAGCCATTCTGATAGGTGTGTAGTAATATCTCATTGTGGTTTTCATTTGGATTTCTGTAATAGCCAATGATGTTGAACATCTTTTTATGTGCTTATTTGCCATTTGTATCCTCTTCAGTGATATACCTGTTCACATATATTGCCCATTTTCTAACTGGATTATTTGGCTTTTTACTGCTGAGTTTCGAGAGGTTTTTTTTTTTTTTTTTTTTTTTTTGCATATTCCAGATACTCGTCCTTTGTTGGATATGTGGCTTACAGGTGTTTTCCTCCAGTCTGTAGCCTGTTTTTTCTTTTCTTTCTTTTTTTTTTTAACATCTTTATTGGAGTATAATTGCTTTACAATGGTGTGTTAGTTTCTGCTTTATAACAAAGTGAATCAGTTATACATATACATATGTTCCATATCTCTTCCCTCTTGCGTCTCCCTCCCTCCCACCCTCCTTATCCTACCCCTCTAGGTGGTCACAAACCACCGAGCTGATCTCCCTGTGCTATGCGGCTGCTTCCCACTAGCTATCTATTTTACGTTTGGTAGTGTATATATGTCCATGCCACTCTCTCACTTTGTCACAGCTTACCCTTCCCCCTCCCCATATCCTCAAGTCCATTCTCTAGTAGGTCTGTGCCTTTATTCCCGTCTTGCCCCTAGGCTCTTCATGACCTTTTTTTTTTCTTTTTTCTTAGATTCCATATATATGTGTTAGCATACGGTATTTGTTTTTTTCTTTCTGACTTACTTCACTCTGTATGACAGTCTCTAGGTCCATCCACCTCACTACAAATAACTCAGTTTCGTTTCTTTTTATGGCTGAGTAATATTCCATTGTATATATGTGCCACATCTTCTTTATCCATTCATCTGTTGATGGACACTTAGGTTGCTTCCATGTCCTGGCTATTGTAAATAGAGCTGCAATGAACATTTTGGTACATGAGTATTTTTGAATTATGGTTTTCTCAGGGTATATGCCCAGTAGTGGGATTGCTGGGTCCTATGGTAGTTCTATCTGTAGTTTTTTAAGGAACCTCCATACTGTTCTCCAGAGTGACTGTATCAATTTACATTCCCACCAACAGTGCAAGAGGGTTCCCTTTTCTCCACACCCTCTCCAGCATTTATTGTTTGTAGATTTTTTGATGATGGCCATTCCGACCAGTGTGAGACGATATCTCACGGTAGTTTTGATTTGCATTTCTCTAATGATTAATGATGTTGAACATTCTTTCATGTGTTTGTTTGTAGCCTGTTTTTTCATCCTTTTCACAGAGTCTTTCACAGAGTTAAGGTTTTTAATTTTGATGAGGTACAACTTTTCAATTTTTCTTTTATGAATTATTGGGCATTAAGCTTAAGAATTCATCACTTAGTCTTTGGGACTGTGTGCTTGTGTGGGTCTGTTTCTGGGTTTTCATTTTGTTCCATTGTGTCTATTTTTCTGCCAATACTGTGCTGTCTTAATTACTAGAGATATATAGGAAGTCAGTGTTGGGTAGAGTGATTCCTTCCACTCCCTTTTTGCTTTTCAAAATTGTTTTAGGTATTCTAGGTCCTGTATATTTCCATATAAGTTTTAGAATAAATTTCTTTATGTCCACAAAACTGTGCTAGGATTTTGGTAAGATTTGCATTCTCTATAGAATTTGGCATCATTAAAATGTTTAGTCTCCCAATTCATGAACACAGTACTCCTTTCCATTTACTTAGGTCTTCTTTGATTTCTTTCATCAAAATTTTGTAATTTTCAGCATACACTTTATGTACATATTTATTACACTTATATCATTTTCTTTGGAGCAATTTTAAATGGCATTGACTTTTAAATTTTGATTACCACATGTCTGTTCTTAGTATGTAGTAATGTGATTGGTCCTGTGTGTTGATCATTGTCCTGCTGTCATACTGTACCCACTAAACTAGTTCTAAAAGGTTTTTTTTTGTTTGTTTTATTTCATTTCTGTAGGTTGCTTGTGATCTTCTACTAAAACACTAATGTCCTCTGCAAATGGAAGCAGTTTTTTCCCCATTTACAATGTGTATGCCTTTTATTTCTTTTTCTTTCCTTATTGTGCTAGCTAGAACTTCTAATTCTATGTTGAACAGTGGTGGTGACTGTGGACATCCATGCCTTATTCCCGATCTTTGAGGAAAGCTTCAGTCTTTCATCATTAACTATGTTAGCTATAGGCTTTTTGTAGATGTTCTTTATCAAGTTGAGAAGTGTTCCTCTATTCTTAGTCTACTGAGAAGTTTTATCATGAAAGGTTTTGGATTTTTTTTTAACATTTTTATTGAAGTATAATTGCTTTACAACAGTGTGTTAGTTTCTGCTTTATAACAAAGCGAATCAGCTATACATGTACATATATCCCCATATCTCCTCTCTCTTGCGTCTGTCTCCCACCCTCCCTATCCCACCACTCGAGGGGGACACAAAGCACCGAGCTGATCTCCCTGTGCTATGCAGCTGCTTCCCACTAGCTATCTATTTTACACCTGGTAGTGTATATATGTCAATGCTACTCTCCCACTTCATCCAGGCTTATACTTCCCACTCCCCGTGTCCTCAAGTCCATTCTCTATGTCTGCATCTTTATTCCTGTAGTGCCCCTAGGTTCTTCAGAACCTTTTTTTTTTTTTTTTTTAGTTTCCATATATATATATATATTAGCATACAGTATTTGTTTCTCTCTTTCAGAGTTACTTCACTCTGTATGACAGTCTCTGGGTCCATCCACCTCACTGCAAATAACTCAAATTCATTTTTTTTATGGCTGAGTGATATTCCATTGTATATATGTACAACATCTTCTTTATCCATTCATCTGTTGATGGACACTTAGGTTGCTTCCATGTCCTGGCTATTGTAAATAGTGCTTCAATGAACATTGCAGTACATGACTCTTTTTGAACTATGGTTTTCTCAGGGTATATGCCCAGTAGTGGGATTGCTGGGTCCATGGTAGTTCTATTTTTGGTTTTTTAAGGAACCTCCATACTGTTCTCCATAGTGGCTGTATCAATTTACATTCCACCAACAGTGTAAGAGGGTTCCCTTTTCTCCACACCCTCTCCAGCATTTATTGTTTATAGATTTTTTGATGATGGCCATCCTGACTGGGGGGAGGTGATATCTCATTGTACTTTTGATTTGCATTTCTCTAATGATTAGTGATGTTGAGCATCCTTTCATGTGTTTGTTGGCAATCTGTATATCTTCTTTGGAGAAAAGTCTATGTAGGTCTTCTGCTCATTTTTGGATTGGGTTGTTTGTTTTTTTGATATAGAGCTGCATGAGCTGCTTGTATAGTTTGGAGATTAATCCTTTGTCAGTTGTTTCATTTGCAAATATTTTCTCCCATTCTGAGAGTCATCTTTTTGTCTTGTTTATGGTTTCCTTTGCTGTGCAAAAGCTTTTAAGTTTCATTAGGTCCCATTTGTTTATTTTTGGATTTTTTTTCCATTTCTCTAGGAGGTAGGTCAAAAAGGATCTTGCTGTGATTTATGTCGTAGAGTGTTCTGCCTATGTTTTCCTCTAAGAGTTTTATAGTGTCTGGCCTTATATTTAGGTCTTTAATCCATTTTGAGTTTATTTTTTGTATGGTGTTAGGGAGTGTTCTAATTTCATTCTTTTACATGTAGCTGTCCAGTTTTCCCAGCACCACTTATTGAAGAGGTTGTCTTTTCTCCATTGTATATTCTTACCTCCTTTATCAAAAATAAGGTGACCATATGTGCGTGGGTTTATCTCTGGGCTTTCTATCCTGTTCCATTGATCTATATTTCTGTTTCTGTGCCAGCACCATACTGTCTTGAATACTGTATCTTTGTAGTATAGTCTGAAGTCTGGGAGCCTGATTCCTCCAGCTCCGTTTTTCTTTCTCAAGATTGCTTTGCTTATTCAGGGTCTATTGTGTTTCCATAAAAATTGTGAAATTTTTTGTTCTAGTTCTGTGAAAAATGCCAATGGTAGTTTGATAGGAATTGCACTGAATCTGTAGATTGCTTTGGGTAGTAGAGTCATTTTCACAGTGTTGATTCTACCAATCCAAGAACATGGTATATCTCTCCATCTGTTTGTATCACCTTTAATTTCTTTCATCAGTGTCTTATAGTTTTCTGCATACAGGTCTTTTGTATCCTTAGATAGGTTTATTACTAGGTATTTTATTCTTTTTGTTGCAATGATAAATGGGAGTGTTTTCTTAATTTCTCTTTCAGATTTTTCATCATTAGTGTAGAGGAATGCAAGAGATTTCTGTGCATTAATTTTGTATCCTGCTACTTCACCAGATTCATTAATTAGCTCTAGTAGTTTTCTGGTATCATCTTTAGGATTTTCTACGTATAGTATCATGTCGTCTGCAAAGAGTTACAGCTTTACTTCTTGTTTTCTGATTTGGATTCCTTTTATTTCTTTTTCTTCTCTGATTGTTATGGCTAAAACCTCCAAAACTGTGTTGAATAATAATGGTGAGAGTGGACAACCTTGTCTTGTTCCTGATCTTAGTGGAAATGGTTTCAGCTTTTCACCATTGAGAACGATGCTGGCTGTGGATTTGTCATATATGGCCTTTATTATGTTGAGGTAAGTTCCCTCTATGTCTACTTTCTAGAGGATTTTATAATAAATGGGTGTTGAATTTTGTTGAAAGATTTTTCTGCATCTATTGAGATGATCCTATGGTTTTTCTCCTTCAATTTGTTAATATGGCTTATCACATTGATTGATTTGCATATATCGAAGAATCCTTGCATTCCTGGGATAAACCCCACTTGATCATGGTGTATGATCCTTTTAGTGTGCTGCTGGATTCTGTTTGCTAGTATTTTGTTGAGGATTTTTACATCTATGTTCATCAGTGATATTGGCCTATAGTTTTCTTTCTTTGTGACATCTTTGTCTGGTTTTGGTATCAGGGTGATGCTGGTCTCATAGAATGAGTTTGAGATTGTTCCCCCCTCTGCTACATTTTGGAAGAGTTTTAGAATGATAGGTGTTAGCTCTTCTCTAAATGTTTGATAGGATTCGCCTGAGAAGCCATCTGGTCCTGGGCTTTTGTTCGTTGGAAGATTTTTAATCACAGTCTCAATTTCAGTGCTTGTGACTGATCTGTTTATGTTTTCTCTTTCTGCCTTGTTCAGTCTCAGAAGGTTGTGTTTTTCTCAGAATTTGCTAATTTCTTCCAGGTTGTCTATTTTATTGGCGTATAGTTTCTTGTAGTAATCTTACATGATCCTTTTTATTTCTGCATTGTCAGTTGTTACTTCTCCTTTTTCATTTCTAATTCTATTGATTTGAGTCTTCTCCCTTTTTTTCTTGATGAGTCTGGCTAATGGTTTATCAGTTTTGTTTATCTTCTCAAAGAACCAGATTTCACTTTTATTGATCTTTGCTATTGTTTCCTTCATTTCTTTTGTGTTTTTCTTTTTTTTTTTTCTATCACATCACAACCCCCACCCCCCACCTCTTTCCCCGCTTGGTGTCTGTATGTTTTTTCTCTACTTCTGTGTCTCAATTTCTGCTCTGCAAACTGGTTCATCTGTACCATTTTCTAGGTTCCACACGTATGCATTAATATATGATATTTGTTTTTCTCTTTCTGACTTACTTCACAATGTATGACAGTCTCTAGATGCATCCACATCTCTACAAATGACCCAATTTCATTCCTTTTTATGGCTGTGTAATATTCCTTTGTATATATGTACCACATCTTCTTTATCCATTTGTCTGTCAATGAGCATTTAGGTTGCTTCCATGACGTGGCTTTTGTAAATAATGCTGCAATGAACATTGAGGTGCTTGTATGCTTTTGAATTATGGTTTTCTCTGGGTATATGCCCAGTAGTGAGATTGCTGGGTTATATGGTAATTCTATTTTTAGTTCTTTAAGGAACCTCCATAATGTTCTCCATAGTGGCTGTATCAATTTACATTCCCACCAACTGTGCAAGAGGGGTCCCTTTTTTACACCCCCTCTCCAGCATCTGTTGTTTGTAGATTTTCTGATGATGCCGATTCTAACTGGTGTGAGGTGATACCTCATTGTAGTTTTGATCTGCATTTCTCTGATTATTAGTGATGTTGAGCAGCTTTTCACATGCTTCTTGGCCATGTGTGTGTCTTCTTTAGAGAAATGTCTATTTAGGTCTTCTGCCCATTTTTGGATTGGGTTCTTTGTTTCTTTAATATTGAGCTGCATGAGCAGTTTATATATTTTGGAGATTAATCCTTTGTCTGATGATTCATTTGCAAATATTTTCTCCCATTCTGAGGGTTGTCTTTTCATCTTGTTTATGTTTTCCTTTGTTGTGCAAAAGCTTTTAAAGTTCATTAGGTCCCCTTTTTTTAATTTTTGTTTTTATTTCCATTTCTCTAGGAGGTGGGTCAAAAAGGATCTTGCTGTGATTTATGTCATAGAATGTTCTGCCTCTGTTTTCCTCTAAGTGTTTTATAGTGGCTGCTCTTACATTTAGGTCTCTGAGTTTATTTTTGTGTATGGTGTTAAGGAGTGTTCTAATTTCATTCTTTTACATGTAACTGTCCAGTTTTCCCAGCACCACTTATTGAAGAGACTGTCTTTTCTCCACTGTATTGTATATCCTTGCCTCTTTTGTCATATATTAATTGACTATAGGTGCGTGGGTTTATCTCTGGGCTTTCTATCTTGTTCCATAGATCAATATTTCTGTTTTTGTAGCAGTACTATATTGTCTTGATTACTGTAGCTTTGTAGTATAGTCTGAAGTCAGGAAGTCTGATTCCTCCAGCTCCATTTTTTTCCCTGAAGACTGCATTGGATATTCAGGGTCTTTTCTGTCTCCATACAAATTTTAATATTTTTTGTTCTAGTTCTGTAAAAAATGCCATTGGTAATTTGATAGGGATTGCATTGAATCTGCAGATTGTTTTGGGTAATATAGTCATTTTCACAATATTAATTCTTCCAACCCAAGAACATGGAATATCTCTCCATCTGTTGGTATCATCTTTAATATCTTTCATCAGTGTCTTATAGTTTTCTGCATACAGGTCTTTTGTCTCTCTAGGTAGTTTTATTCCTAGGTATTTTATTCTTTTTGTTGCAATGGTAAATGGGAGAGTTTCCCTAAGTTCTCTTTCAGATTTTTCATCATTAGTGTAGAGGAATGCAAGAGATTTCTGCGCATTAATTTTGTATCCTGCAACTTTACCACACTCATCGATTAGCTCTAGTAGTTTTCTGGTGGCATCTTTAGGATTCTCTATGTATAGTATCATGTCATCTGCAAACAGTGACCGTTCTACTTCTTTTCCAATTTGTATTCCTTTTATTTCTTTTTCTTCTCTGATTGCCATGGCTAGGACTTCCAAAACTATGTTGAATAATAGTGGTGAGAGTGGACATCCTTGTCTTGTTCCTGATCTTAGAGGAAATGCTTTCAGTTTTTCACCATTGAGAATGATGTTTTCTGTGGGTTTGTCATATATGGCCTTTATTATGTTGAAGTAGGTTCCCTCTATGCCCACTTTCTGGAGAGTTTTTATCATAAATCGTTGTTGAATTTTGTCAAAAGCTTTTTCTGCATCTATTGCGATGATCATGTGGTTTTTCTTTATCAGTTTGTTAACATGAGGTATCACATTGATTGATTTGCATATATTGAAGAATCCTTGCATCTCTGGGATAAATTCCACTTGATCGTGGTGTATGATCCTTTTAATGTGTTGTTGGATTCTGTTTGCTAGTATTTTGTTGAGGATTTTTGCATCTATATTCATCAGTGATATTGGTCTGTAATTTTCTTTTTTGTAGTATCTTTGTCTGGTTTTGGTATCAAGCTGATGGTGGCCTCATAGAATGAGTTTGGGAGTGTTCCTTCCTCTGCAATTTTTTGGAAGAATTTGAGAAGGATGGGTGTTAGCCCTTCTCTAAATGTTAGATAGAATTCACCTGTGATGCCATCTGGTCCTGGACTTTTGTTTGTTGGAAAATTTTTAATCACAGTTTCAATTTCAGTGCTTGTGATTGGTCTGTTCATATTTTCTGTTTCTTCCTGGTCAGTCTTGGAAGGTTATAACTTTCTAAGATTTTGTCCATTTCTTCCAGGTTGTCCATTTTACTGGCATAGATTTGCTTGTAGTAGTCTCTTAGCATGCTTCGTATTTCTGTGGTGTCTGTTGTAACTTCTCCTTTTTCATTTCTAATTTTACTGATTTGAGTCCTCTCCCTCTTTTTTTTGATAAGTCTGACTAATGGTTTATAAATTTTGTTTATCTTCTCAAAGAACCAGCTTTTAATTTTATTGATCTTTGCTATTGTTTTCTTTCTTTCTATTTCATTTGTTTCTGCTCTGATCTTGATAATTTCTTTACTTCTGCTAACTTTGGGTTTTGTTTGTTCTTTTTTCTCTAGTTCCTTTAGGTGTAACGTTAGATTGTTTATTTGAGATTTTTCTTGTTTCTTGTGGTAGGCTTGTATAGTTATAAGCTTCCCTCTTAGAACTGCTTTTGCTGCATCCCATAAGTTTTGGGTCATCGTGGTTCATTGTCATTTGTCTCTAGGTGTTTTTTGATTTCCTCTTTGAGTTCTTCAATGATCTCTTGGTTATTTAGTAACGTATTGTTAAGTCTCCATATGTTTGTGTTTTTTACATTTTTTTCCCTGTAATTGATTTCTATTCTCATAGCCTTGTGGTCAGAAAAGATGCTTGATATGATTTCCGTTATGTTAAAATTACTGAGGCTTGATTTGTGATGCAACATGTGATCTATCCTGGAGAATGTTTCCTGACCCCTTGAGAAGAAAGTGTAATCTGCTATTTTGGGATGGAATGTCCCATAAATATCGATTAAGTCTATCTTATATTTTGTGTCAGATAAAGCTTGTGTGTCCTTATTAATTTTCTGTTTGGATGATATTTCCATTGGTGTAAGTGAGGTTTTAACCTCCCCCACTAGTATTGTGTCACTGTCGATTTTCTCTTTTATCGCTGTTAGCAGTTGCCTTATGTATTGAGGTGCTCCTATGTTGAGTGCATATATATTTATAATTGTTATATCTTCTTCTTGGATTTATCCCTTGATCATTACTTAGTGTCCTTCCTTGTCGCTTTTAACATTCTTTATTTTAAAGTCTATTTTATCTGATATGAGTATTGCTACTCCAACTTTCTTTGATTTCCATTTGCATGGATTATGTTTTTCCATCACCTCACTTTCAGTCTGTATGTGTCCCTAGGTCTGAAGTGGGTCTCTTGTAGACAGCATATATATGGGTCTTGCTGTTGTATCCATTCAGCAAAGCTGTGTTTTGGTTGGACAGGTTACCACAGGTTAATCCATTCACGTTTAAGGTAATTGTTGATATGTATGTTCCTATTACCATTTTCTTAATTGTTTTGGGTTTGTTTTTGTAGGTTCTTTTCTTCTCTTGTGTTTCCCACTTAGAGAAGTTCCTTTAGCATTTGTTGTAGAGGTGGTTTGGTGGTGCTGAATTCTCTTAGCTTTTGCTTGTCTGTAAAGCTTTTGATTTCTCTGTCGAATCTGAATGAGATCCTTGCTGTGTAGAGTAATCTTGGTTGTAGGTTCTTCCCTTTCATCACGTTAAATATATTGTGCCACTCCCTTCTGGCTTGTAGAGTTTCTGCTGAGAGATCAGCTGTTAACCTTATGGGAGTTCCCTTGTCTGTTACTTGTCGTTTTTCCCTTGCTGCTTTCAATAATTTTTCTTTGTCTTTAATTTTTGCCAATTTGATTACTATGTGTCTCAGCATGTTTCTCCTTGGGTTTATCCTGTATGGGACTCTCTGCGCTTCCTTGACTTGGTTGGCTATTTCCTTTCCCATGTTAGGGAAGTTTTCGACTCTAATCTTTTCAAATATTTTCTCAGGTCCTTTCTCTCTCTCTTCTCCTTCTGGGCCCCCTATAATGCAAATGTTGTTGTGTTTAATGTTGTCCCAGAGGTCGCTTAGGCTGTCTTCATTTCTTTTCATTCTTTCTTCTTTATTCTGTTCCACAGCAGTGAATTCCACCATTCTGTCTTCCAGGTCACTTATCTGTTCTTCTGCCTCAGTTATTCTGCTATTGATTCTTTCTAGTGTATTTTTCATTTCAGTTATTGTATTGGTCATCTCTGTTTGTTTGTTCATTAATTCTTCTAGATCTTTGTTAAACATTTCTTACATCTTCTCGATCTTTGCCTTGCCTCCATTCTTTTTCTGAGGTCCTGGATCATCTTCACTATCATTATTCTGAATTCTTTTTCTGGAAGATTGCCTATCTCCATTTCATTTAGTTATTTTTCTGGGGTTTTATCTTGTTCCTTCATCTTTTGGTTGGAGCATTTAATCCACTTACATTTAAGGTGATAATCGATATGTATGTTCCCATTACCATTTTCTTAATTATTTTGGGCTTGTTATCGTAGGTCTTTCCCTTCTCTTGTGTTTCCTGCCTAGAGAAGTTCCTTTAGCATTTGTTGTAAAGCTGGTTTGATGGTACTGGATTCTCTTAGCTTTTGCTTGTTTGTAAAGGTTTTAATTTTTCTGTCAAATCTGAATGAGATCCTTGCTGGGTAGAGTAATCCTGGTTGTAGGTTTTCCCTTTCATCACTTTAAATATGTCCTGCCACTCCCTTCTGGCTTGCAGAGTTTCTGATGAAAGATCAGTTGTTAACCTTATGGGGATTCCCTTCCATGTCATTTGTTGTTTTTCTCTTGCTGCTTTTAATATTTTTTCTTTGTATTTAATTTTTTTATAGTTTGATTAATCTGTGTCTTGGCATGTTTCTCCTTCGATTTATCCTGTATGGGACTCTGCACTTCCTGGACTTGATTGACTATTTCCTTTCCCATATTAGGGAAATTTTCAACTATAATCTCTTCAAATATTTTCTCAGTCTCCTTATTTTCCTCTTCTTCTTCTGGATCCCCTATAATTCGAATGTTGGTGTGTTTAATGTTGTCCCAGAGGTCTCTGAGGCTGTTCTCAATTCTTTCAATTCTTTTTTCTTTATTCTGCTCTGTGGTAGTTATTTCCACTCTTTTACCTTCCAGGTCACTTATCCGTTCTTCTGTCTCAGTTATTCTGCTATTGATTCCTTCTAGAGAATTTTAAATTTCATTTATTGTGTTGTTCATCATTGTTTGTTTGCTTTTTAGTTCTTCTACGTCTTTGTTAAACGTTTCTTGTACTTTCTCCATTGTGTTTCCAAGATTTTGGATCATCTTTACTATCATTACTCTGAATTCTTTTTCAGGTAGACTGCCTATTTCCTCTTCCTTTATTGGTCTGGTGGGTTTTTACCTTGCTCCTTCATGTGTTGTGTGTTTCTCTGTCTTCTCATTTTGCTTACCTTACTGTGTTTGGGGTCTCCTTTTCGCAGGCTGCAGGTTCGTAATTCCTGTTGTTTTTGGTGTCTGCTCCCATTGGTAAGGTTGGTTCAGTGGGTTGTGTAGGCTTCCTGGTGGAGGGGACTGGTGCCTGTGTTCTGGTCGATGAGGCTGGATATTGTCTTTCTGGTGTGCAGGACCACGTCCCTTGGTGTGATTTGGGGTGTCTGTGACCTTATTATGATTTTAGGCAGCCTCTGTGCTAATGGGTGGGGTTGTGTTCCTGTCTTGCTAGTTGTTTGGCAGAGGGTGTCTAGTACTGTAGCTTGCTGGTCATTGAATGGAGCTGCGTCTTAGCTTTGAGATGGAGATCTCTGGGAGAGCTTTTGCTGTTTGATATTACCTGGGGCCAGGAGGTCTCTGGTGGACCAATGTCCTGAACTCGGCTCTCCCACCTCAGAGGCACAGGCCGGACACCTGGCCAGAGCACCAAGACCCTGTCATTCACACGGCTGAGAAGAAAAGGGAGAAAAAAGAAAGAAAAAGAAAATAAAGTTATTAAAATAAAAAATAATTATTAAAAATAAAAAAAGTAAAAAGTAAAAAGAAAGAAAAAGAAAGAAGAGAGCAACCAAACCAAAAAACAAATCCATCAATGATAACATGCACTAAAAACTGTAAAAAAAAAAAAAAAAAAAAAGGACAGACAGAACCCTAGGACAAATGGTAAATCAGACAAAATCATACAAAGAAGTATACACATGCACACTCACAAAAAGAAAAAGGAAAAAAAATTGTATCTATATATTTTAAAAAAAGGAAGGGAGCAACCAAATCAATAAACAAATCTACCAATGATAATAAACTCTAAATACTAAACTAAGATAAACATAAAACCAAAACCAAATTAGATGCAGAAAGCAAACCCCAAGTCTACAGTTGCTTCCAAAGTCCACCGCCTCAATTTTGGGATGATTCGTTGTCTATTCAGGTATTCCAGAAGTGCAGGGTACATCAAGTTGATTGTGGAGATTTAATCCGTTGCTCCTGAGGCTGCTGGGAGAAATTTCCCTTTCTCTTCTTTTTTTGCACAGCTCCTGGGGTTCATCTTTGGATTTGGCCCCGCCTCTGCATGTAGGTCACCCGAGGGCATCTGTTCTTTGCTCAGACAGGATGGGGTTAAAGTGGCAGCTGATTCGGGGGTTCTGACTCACTCAGGCCGTGGGGAGGATGGGGTATAGAATGCGGGGCGAGCCTGTGGCAGCAGAAACTGGTGTGACATTGCAACAGCCTGAGGTGCACCGTGTTTTCTCCCAGGGAAGTTGTCTCTGGATCATGGGACCCTGGCAGTGGCAGGCTGCACAAGCTCCTGGAAGGGGAGGTGTGGATAGTGCCCTGTGCTTGCACACAGGCTTCTTGGTGGCTGCAGCAGCAGCCTTAGCATGTCATGCCCACCCCTGGGGTACTCACTGATAGCCGCGGCTCTTGCCCATCGCTGGAGCTCGTTTAGGCGGTGCTCTGCATACCCTCTCCTTGCACACCCAGAAACAATGTTCTCTTGCCTCTTAGGCAGTTCCAGACTTTTTCCCGGACTCCCCCACTGGCTAGCTGTGGCGCGCTAGCCCCCTTCAGGCTGTGTTCACGCAGCCAACCCCAGTCCTCTCCCTGGGATCTGACCTCTGAAGCCAGAGCCTCAGCTCCCAGCCCCCACCCGTCTCAGTGGGTGAGCAGACAAGCCTCTCAGGCTGGTGAGTGCTGGTCGGGAAAGATCCTCCATGCAGGAATCTCTCCACTTTGCCCTCTGCATCCCGTTGCTGTGCTCTCCTTCATGGCTTCGAAGCTCCCCCCCCCACCCCTTGTCTCCACCAGTGAAGGGGCTTCCCAGTGTGTGGAAACTTTTCCTCCTTCACAGCTCCCTCCCAGAGGTGCAGGTCCTTTCCCTATTCTTTTGTCTCTGTTTTTTCTTTTTTCTTTTGCCTTACCCAAGTACATGGGGAGTTTCTTGCCTTTTGGGAAATCTGCGGTCTTCTACCAGCATTCAGTATGTGTTCTGTAGGAGTTGTTCCACATGTAGACGTATTTCTGATGTATTTCTGGGGAGGAAGGTGATCTCCACTTCTTACTCCTCCTCCATCTTGAAGGTCTCTGCCTGGAGTTTTTAAAATGCTTTTTGTTCATCACCGTGCATATGATGACATAATTTTCCTTTTTTAACCTCTTGGTATAATGGACCACATTGATTAGTTTTCAAATATTAAGCAAGTTTACCTCAAATAAGTTTCACTTGGACATGGGACATGATGCATCATTGTTTTTTCATATTGTTAGCTTGATTTCTAATATTTACTTGAGGATTTTTGTAGATAATATTACGAGAGATATTCGTCAATAGTTTTCTTTTTTAGTACTGTGTTTTTCTGAATTTGATATAAGGGTAATGACAGTCTTATAGAATAAGTTGAGAAGTCTTCCCTCCTCTTCAGTTTTTGGAAGAGATTGTGGAAAATTAATTTCTTTAAATGTTTCATAGAATTCTCCAATAAAACCATTTGGGCCTAGACATTTCTTTTTCTGTAGTCTTCTAATTATAAAGTCAATATCTTTAATAGTTCTGGGATTACTCAGATTGTTTATTTTGTCTTTGTTGAATTTTGTGCTTTTCAAAGGATTATTCTTTTTCTTTTAAGTTGTTGAATTTATGAACATAAAATTGTTTATTCCCTTATTCTCCTTTCATTGGCTGCAGGATTTGTAGTGAAATTCCCCGTTTCATTCATGATATTGGTGACTTCTGTCTTTTATCTTTATCAGTCTTACAAGAGATTTATCAATTTTATTGATTTTTTTAAGAATCAACTTTTATTATTTTCTTATTGTTTCTTGTTTTAAACTTACGGATTTCTGCTTTTATTTTTATTTCCTTTATTCTCCTTGCTTTGGGTTTATTTCTTCTTCTTTTTCAAGTTTTTTGAAGTAGAAATTTGGATTCCTGATTTGAGAACTTTTCTATTTTCCTATGTAAGCATGTAAGCATTTATTGCTATAAATTTCCATTTCAGCAGTGCTTTAGCTGTGTACCACACGTTCTGTTATGTTATAGTTTCATTTTTATTCTGTGTATTTTTAATTTCCTTTGAGACTTCCCTTTGACCGTGTTTAGAAGTGTGTTGTTTAATTTTCAATTGTTTGGAGATTTTTCTCTTGTCTTTCTGTTACTGGTTTCTAGTTTAATTCCATTACAGTCAGAACATACACACTCCATGATTTCAATTTTTATATGTTTGTTGATGTTTATCTTATGGCCCAGGATATAATTTATCCTGGTGAATTTCTCATGGGTGCTTGGGAAAAAAGGTGTATTTTGCTATTGTTGAATGGCTTCCCTCTATTTTTAATGTGCATTTTTCTATTTATGAGTGACATTGAGCATATTTCATGTATTTAAAAGATATTTATATTTATTTATGTGTAAACTGACGTCAAATCCTTTGTTTTTTTTTTAATGTCTAACATGAATTACAATTTCTTTTCTCACTGTGTCATCTTTCCTTTGACTTGGCCTATAGTATTTTTTCTTGCCAGACAAAAACTATGTACTATATATGGTTAAATTTATCAATTTTTTTTAAAAAGGGCTTTTGGATTTGAGTTATAGTCAAAAGACCTTCCTTGCTTGAAGATTATAACATAATTACCTACAATGATTCAACTACTTTTATGGTTTAATGTTATCTAACACAGAGAGCTCAGATGCATTAACCGATGTTGTCTTTCCCTAGATGGATTTCATGTTGCCATCATTTATTAAACTCCATGGTTAATCCATTAATTTGAAAGAACATTTTTAAAAATTATATTTCATTCCCATATGAACATGAGTCTAATTTTGGACTTTATATCCATGCTTTTAGTTTGTCTATATATTCACACAACCAGTTCCTCTGTGTTTTAATTACTGAGTTTTCATATTGTGAACCATTGCTTTGAAGTATCCCCCTTTCTTTTCTCCCTGCTTTTCCAGGGTTTTCCTGACTATATTTACTTATTTATATTTCTATATGAACTTCAAAATTAGTTGATTTTTAATTTTTAATAAATTACATTGATTTTTTTAAACTAATTTTAGGAACGTAGACATTGTATGATGTTGAGTCTTCCTAGCCCAGAATTTGTTATGCCTTTCCATTTGTCCTAGTCTTGTGTGCGCATGTGTGTGTGTGTGTATGTGTTTCAAGATTATTTTAAAGTTTTCCCCATTTAGATTTTCCAATTTTTATTATGATTATTCTTTGGTATCTTATTTTATTTTTGATATTTCAAATGGTTTGTTTTATTCCATTATACCTTCAAACAGCTTTTACCTCTATATATGGAAACTATGGATTTCTATACATCAATTTCATATCTCAGCTAATATACTGAATTCTTACATTACTTATAATAGCATTTCAATTGGATTCTCTTGGAATTTCCTGGCATGCAGTTATGTCATCTGAAAATAATGATACTATTACTTTTTCCTTTCTATTTTTCATATTTTGAATTTCTTTTTCTTTTATAATTATGCTAGCAATTTTATCTCAAATAAAAAACTGATACTGGCCCTTGCTTTCTTGTTCTCAACTTTAGCAGAAAGGACTCTAGTATTTTCCCCTTAAGTTTGGTAGGGCTCTATCTCCACTGATTCCCATTATATTGGACATTTTTGCTAAGAATACTTGCTGATTTTTTTTAAATGTCATTTTACTATCTATCAAGATGACAGGATGTTTTTCTCCTTAGATTTATTATATCATGTATATATTAATCTGCTCAGACTGCCGTAACAACAGAAATTTATTTTTACAGTTCTGAAGACTGGAAGTCCCAGATCTAGGTCTGGCAGGATTCAGTCACATGGCCTTTCCTCTGTGCATACACATGGAGAGAGAGAGAGGTTGAGAGAGAGCTCTGTGGTATCTCTTCTTATAAGGACCCTAATCCTAGTGAATCAGGGCCTCACATTTATCACTTCACTTAATCTTAATTACTTCCTTATTCCAGATATAGCCATACTGGGGTTAAGCCTTCAATATATGAGTTTTTGGAGGACACATATATTCAGTTCATAGCAATCTATTATATATTGATATATTTCCTAATTTTGAAGTTTCCTTTAATTTTTCGTATAAACCTATTTAGTTGTGACATATTTTTCTTTTAAAGTGTTTTTGAATTTTGTTTATTTTATTCAGGAACTTTTCATTGATATTCAGGGTAAATTGATATTTTTAAAGCAACAAGTCCTGGAAGAATGACTGGGACTTGTTTCAAGAGCAAGAATAACGAGATGATAATCAGGAAGTTAGTGGTTTATGAGAGTAAGCCAAATTTTAGTACCAGAGAATGAGTCAAATTAGAGATCAAAGTAGTTTGTTTTTTTTAATCAGTAATTTATCTGGATCTTCTATTCAAAGGAAACTATGTAGCAGGGGTCCCCAACCCCCGGGCTGGCAACCGGTAGTGGTCTGTGGCCTTTTAGGAACCGGGCTGCACAGCAGGAGGTGAGTGGCGGGCGAGCGAGCAAAGCTTCAACTGCCGCTCCCCATCGCTCACATTACCACCTGACCCAACACCCTCCCCACCCCCATCTGTGGAAAAATTGTCTGCAATGAAACTGGTCCCTGGTGCCAAAAATGTTGGGGACTGCTGCTATATAGCAAACTCAAGTATACTTTTACTCTGTTTTGTACTGCTTGATTTGTAGCTTCTTAGAGAAGGAAAGTCTAAGTGAAATCCTAAGATTTTGGATGCAAAATTGTCATTTACTCTTTTTATTGGCTATGAATGTATGCTGTGTAGAAAAAGCTTAATAATGTGGTTTAAAGAAATGCGTGAATAAAAGAAAAAATAGAAAAATCATCCTTTCTCCTGATATGATGAAATTTAATTCCAAGTTGACCCAAATGATAATTAGTAATTGAGAGACCACTGTTTTTTTCATTTTTAAAGGTTGAATAAAATTTCCTTTCATCCAAACCTTATTAATTGGCAATTAACATTTAGAGTAAGACAGATTTCACTAAAATCTCTGACCTATATTATTCAGGTATATCTTAGTTGGCTCAACCACTAGTCATTGTGAGATCCAAGGTAGAGGAGTTGACTGGAGTGATCCTCTCCCACAATGTATAAGTAAGTAAAGACTGTTTTTGCCTTGACTATAAACCTAAACCATGTTAGGTAATAAAACTTCTGTGCCTCTTTGTTGCTTATTGTACCCTCCATTAGAATTTGCATCATGAATGTTAGATTTGTAAGGATGCTATCCCTGATTATTTCTTCCTCTTCATATCTTCATCTCAGTTGCCAAGTGTGAGCCTCCTCCAGCCATCAGCAATGGGAAGCACAACGGTGGAGATGAAGACCTCTACACATATGGCTCTTCTGTCACTTACAGCTGTGACCCTGGCTTCTCAATGTTAGGCAAAGCCTCCATTTCTTGCACAGTGGAAAATAAAACAATAGGTGTCTGGAATCCAAGCCCTCCTACTTGTAAAAGTAAGTCACAATGATGACTGTATTAAGGGAAATGGAATGATTCAAAGACAAACTAATCAAGGCAATGATGAACTCATTCATTTGTTCAACTAAACATATACTATTATTAGTCAGGATAGCATAGGCTATTCTGCAATAATAATCAACACCAAAATCCCGAGGCTTTTTAACAGTAAAAGGTTTGGTTTTTGTTTGTTTTTGTTAGTTTGTTTTTGTTATTCTTTTGTTTGTTTTTTTGACTCCTTTTTAGTGCCCTGCTAGCTTGGGAAACCCTCTAGGAGGCTGTCATTTATATGGTAATCCAGATTGTTTGTATCTTCTGACAACTCCCTCACAAAACTTTCACAATCAGTTCAGCAGGGGACGTGAACAAGGAGACAATCCTTGGCTCATAAATTCTTTGACTTCAAGTGATGTATCTCACTTTTCATTAAAATCTTTTGGCCAGACTAGTCCCTTGTTTCTGCCTAGTGTAAAGGAAATAGGAAATATAGTCTTCTGTTTCTCCTGGAACAACTAGAAATATGGGTGGACACCACACTAATAATGTCAACCCTCAGATATATATTACAGTGTTATTAACTATAGTCACGAGGCTGTACATTACATCCCATGACTTATTTAGAACTGGAATTTTGTACCTTTTGACTCCCTTCACTCATTTTGCTCACTCCCCATTCCCACCTCTGGCAACCACCAATCTATAATTATAAATTTGTTGTTGTTGTTTTTGATGAGAAAGTTGTAGGACTTTATTCACATCGACTAACATGATGAAACCTCATTTTGCTAAGGTTCCAAGGAACTGAAAGGATATACGTAAGGCTTTAAAATATTTTCTTTGTATCTACTTGATATGTACTTGTATCAGGTCTCCCTGTGAACTATATCAACAATAGCAGTCACATGCTTATTGCCATTTCTCTTTTATAACTCAGATGTCCTTTTTATGCTTCTTTAGATGTTGTCTGTCATCGACCACAAGTTCCAAATGGAATCATTGTCTCTGGATTTGGACCCACCTATAACTACAAAAACTTTCTTGTGTTTAGCTGCAAGAAAGGTTATGTCCTCAAAGGCAGTCATTTAATCCGTTGTGAAGCTAATAACAAGTGGCATCCTTCTCCTCCCATTTGTGAACTCAGTGAGTGTGGATCAACAGACTTCCATATTTGGCATCTAAAGTTATCCAGGAGTATGGGTGTAGCATGCTCACAGGCACAAGCCCACTTAAATCCCAATAATCATTTTAAAGTAAATTAGTACTTTTCTCTAGTTCTCTCATGTCAGAAGGAAGGTTTTTTTTGCTAGTAATCTCTTAGTGTTATTTGAGGATTTCATATACATATATCATAGAGTTTTGACACCAGTGACATCATAGATATTGCAGATTTATTTATTCCTTACAAAAATTTTGCAGTAGACAAGAGTAAAGTGTCTCATCCAAAAAATAAACATATCCTGAGAAGTTTTTGAAACATGGAAGTAAAATTCCTTCAAGAGGTCTCCTTTTTAAAATTTGCACAGAGATGCTCTATGGGCTAGTGTTGACCTTGAGACCCTGAAGTTGTAAATGCATACGGATCAGTCATAATATTAATGATACTTATTGCTAACACTTATTAAGCACTTTTTATGTATCAAGAACTGTTCTAAGTGCATAACATCAATTAATTCATTTCGTATTTACATGATCCTAAGAGGTAGTTACTTTTTTTTTTTAATCCCATTTTAATGATGAGAAAACTGAGAGTGATTAAGCACAAGTTCACATAGTTAGTTGGGGATGGAAGCTACTGCTACATTGTGGCTTATTCATTCCTTCTGCCATCACAGAAATTAGGTGACATTTTAAATATGTATGACAAAATTTGATAAATATGCAACTTGACAGACATGTATCCCCTCTTCAATCCATATGTACCTTTGGCATCATATTGAGTAGAAAAAAAAGCAAGATCCAAAAGTTACACAGGGTAAGATTTAAGGCCAAATCATGAAGTTCCTGGTGACAGTGTCATAGTGTCTGGGGGAAGGCCTTCTATTGTAATTCCCCATTAAGCAAGGAGACAGTGGAACGTTTGGTTTATCTAGCAGCAAATTTTTGCTGCTTATTCTCAGAGATCCTCTAATGCTTCCCCTGCTGAAATGCACTGACATGGAAGGAGAACTAAACCCCTGTAGATTGGCACAATAACTTAGATATTGTGCCTTTCTGCACCATAGTGTGTCCCTCAAGAGCAGCCTCTCAATCGCCATGTGCATTCAGTGCTTGGCAATAGTCTACCAGAGGTTGGTGCTGCCAAGTCTGTTCCTGGAATTCCCATTTGCCTTTGCTGTCTGGTTGTTTCCTCAATTAATGTGTTCTATACTTTTTTCTTTCTTTCTTTCTTTTTTTTTGGTGACAGGCTCAATAGGTCAATCTGCCAATCCCCGAAACAGCTTTCTTTTCATCTTTGTGCTTTTTTCATGATCAGATAGTTGTATTGGGTTACCAGACATCCCCCATGCTGTCTGGAATAGAAGAGGCTATGAGCTAAGTAACCAAGAAGTATTTGCAGTTGGGACTGTGTTGAAATATCAATGCAAGCATGGCTATAGACCTATTCCAGATGAGCCTCTGACTGTGACTTGTCAGGAAAATTTCACGTGGACACCATCTGAAGGGTGTGAACGTAAGTGAACTTTGTTTTGTGTACACGTGTGTGTGTATCTTCTTTTCCATTGAAAGTGTTGAACATGGCCTAAGATTCTGTACCTTATTGATTATAATTGATTTCTCAAAATGTTCGCTTTGAAATACTTTTAGAGTTAATTTACTGGAATCTTTGCAAATTAGTAGAGAAGCTATCTTAAAGGTCATCCTGAAGATTGAGAGGGCTGAAAAATCATGCCCATCCTACTCTGCCCCTTCGAGTTCAGTATCAAATGAAAAACCAACTTGGGTATCAAACTTGAAAATAATGGATCAGCTTTATAACTGGTAAAACTGGAGTAGAGAAGACTACTGAATTATGGTCCAAATCAGATTGCCTTGATGGTCCTTGCTTCGCCATTTGAGATTTTGGGTTGCCTGGTTGAGGGAAAGTCTGTGAGCCAGACACTAACAGGATCAGGTGTCTTATAGTTATTGAGACTCTACTGAGATTAGAAAGAGCTGGGCCTCCTTATCTGGTCTAGAGAACACATTCTCAGGAGGCCAGTCCTGCCATAGGAAGGAAGAAAGACTTGACCAGAAATGTAGAGGCTTCTTCACCAGATGAAACCCCCTCATCTCTTCCTCCTCCTCCTTCTCCTTTGGGAAAAGTGAGTGAGGAGGTGAGGGATTGGTGGATGGTGTTCTAGTCTTAGGTAGGAATGTCAGGAAACGAGGACAAGGACTCTTCATTCAGACTACTAGAATTCTGTCTTTTATAAGTGACATCATGTAGGCCTAGACTATAGGGATTGTTACTCCATACACTTAGATTTTAATATATATGTAAAAGACAGATAATGAGCAGTGGTGGTTTAGGTCAACCTATTGAGAGATCAATATTCAAAATCAGGAATTAACTAGATGTAATCGCAAAGAATCATATTCACAATATGATTGTGATTCTATTGGGAAATAATAGGGAACATTTTATTAATAAAAGGACAAAATTAAAAGCATACTTAAAGAAAAATAGGAGGGAGAATAAATAGCATCCTTTGGAGGAATCTACCCTAATGAATAGAAAAAAAACCCCCAGATATTTAATATATCAGTTTCTTATATATAAATGGATGCCCACAGATGCTTAAAAATCTACTTGTTTTCTAAATTAGGTTTAAAGCTTCACTGATTGTTATGTTTAAAAAAAACCTTTTTACCATCTATAAATCAGAAAATGAGAAGAAGTTTATCCAAGTTATCACAAATGTGCTATATCCATATATTGGTAAATTAATATGTATTTATATATTATAATTAACATAAAATAAATATAATTAATAATGAGGTATATAAAAGTTATTTGTAAGTTATACACCTAATATAAATGCCAGGTATTACTATGACAATTTAAGGCTTATTTTCATAAATTAATTAACTTTGACAGATACAGAGGTAGTGCTAACTATATTTGCAATTAGGGAGCTAGAGTATTTTATTCTAAGTTATTTAAAAATAAATCTAGTATTAAAAAGTGTTATCTGAGAGAAAATTTCTACAGCTTTAAAAAATATATTTATTTGATATATATATGTATACGTACATATGCGTGTGTGTGTGTGTGTGTGTGTGTGTGTGTAACTGAATCACGGTGCTGTACATCTGAAACTAACACGATATTGTAAGTCAACTATACTTCAACTAAAATAAAATAAAATAAATATATATATTTATTTACATTTCCCTTATGTCAGCTTTTTAAAACATTTCAAATTAAGTATTTTTTACCACTTTTTTGAGTTTTATTTATTGACATGCAATAAAATGTACATATGTAGAGTAATTCTATCAATTTGATGTATGTGCACCCTTTCAAAATTATCAGTACAATCAAGATAATGAATATATCAATCTGTCTGAAAGTTTTCTCATGCTTCTTTGTAATTTCTTCCTCAAGCCCTTCCCTGTCCTTCTTCCTTCATTGTCTCCAGAAAATCACTGCTCTGCTTTTATAGATTGGTTCGCTTTTTCTAGAATTTTATACAAGTGAAATAATACAGTATGTGCTTTTTTTGTCTGGCATCTTTCACTCAGCACGATTATTTTCAAATTGATAGATACGGTTACGTACATCAATAATTTATTCCTTTTTATTGCTGAATAGTAGTCCATGGTATAAATGTCCCACAGTTGTTCAGCTATTTCCCCACTTAAGGACATGTCAAGGGAAAAACTTTTTACTTACTCACGTATTTACCATTTCTGGTGCTCTTTACTCCTTTGTGTAGATACAGCTTTCCATCTGGCATCATCTTCCTTTTGCTTGAATTACTTCCACCAACATTTCCTATAGTTTAGATATGCTGGTGATGAATTCTTTTAGCTTTATATGTTTGAAAAAGTTTTATTTTGCCTTTGTGTTTGAAAGATATTTTTTCTCAACAGAGAATTCTAGATTGATAGTTTTTTCTTTCACTGTTTTAAAAATGTTGCTTCTAATGTCTTCTTTAAAAAAAATTTGTTGAAGTATCACTGGTTTATAGCATTATATGTTTCATGTGTGCAATATTATATTTCTACTTCTGTATACACTACAGCATGCTCACCACCAAAAATTTAGTTTCCATCCATCATCATACAGTTGACCCCTTTATCCATCTTGCCCTCCCCCCACCTCTTCTCCTATGGTAACCACTACTCTGTTCTCTGCATCTACATGTTTGCTTTTGTTTGGTTTGTTTTGTTCATTTATTTATTTTGTTTGTTTTTTATATTCCACATGTAAGTGAAATCATATAATATTTGTCTCAAGATGTCTGTTGTCAGTCTTGCTTTTTGTTCCTCTGTATTTAGGGTGTCTTTTTTCCTTAGAAAGATTTAAAAATTTTTCTCTTTATCACTGGTTTTAAGAAATTTGATTATGATATGTTGTACCTTCATCCAGTTTTCTTTTTGTTTTGTGTGATTGGGGTTTGCTGAGTTTCTTTAATCTGTGGATTTATGATTTTCATCAAATTTGATAAAATTATGACCATTATTTACTCAAATATTTTTTCACCTCCATTCCCTTCTCTCTTTCAGGGGTTCTGCTTACACATGTATGAAACCACCTGAAGTTGTTTCACAATTCATTGTAGCTCTGCATCATTTTTTCCCAGTCTTTCTATCTCTTGATATTTCATTTTTGATAATTACTATGTGTTCAAGTTTCTTAATATTTTCTTTTAGAGTGTCTAATCTAATATAAATCTGACTGAATTTTTTAATTTCAAATACTTATCTGTACATGAGACAGCTCAACTTCGAGTTTTTATTTCTAATGACCTGTGTCATTTTAGGGTTTGTTTCTATTGATTGAATTTTCTCTTCATTATGTGTTATATTTTCCTTGCCTGTTTGTATATGTAGTAGTTTTATAGTTGGATGCCAGACATTTTGAATTTGATCTTTTGGTGCTGGATATTTTAGTGTTTGTTAAAAATCTCCTTGAGTTTTGCTCTGGGATGCAGTTAAATTACTTGGAAACCGATTATTTTGAGGCTTGCTTTTTGGCTTTGTCTGGAGGGATCAGAGAAGCCCCCCATTAAGACAATATTCTTCTGATTATTCTATCAATACCCCGTGAAATATGAGGCTTTCCAGTCTATCTGATGGGAAGATGAACTATATTCAGGCCTGTGTGAGCTCTAGATATTGTTCTCTCTGCCCTTTTGGGTTCTTTATTGGTTATTTCCTTACATGCAGCTGAAACTTACATGCAGCTGAACACTTAAAGGGGATCCTCTGAAGATCAGCAATGCTGTATCTCTGATCAGCCATTTCCTCTTCATCACTCTGCCTGTGAACACTGACCTCTTTGGCCTCTCTGGACTCCCATCTCTGTTTCTTTAACTCCTTAACAACGTTCAGGGAGAGCAAGAAGGCTCTGCCTTGGTTCTCCCCTCTCTGTGCTGAAGGCTGAAAACTCTCCATACTGTGACTATCAAAGAGCTTTTCTCATTTGCTTCCTCACTATTAGGGATCACTGTCTGTATTGCTTGATACTTAATGTCAAAAAGCATTATTTCATTTATTTTGTCCTTTCCCCCTTTGTCCTTTTTAAATTGTTTCAGGCTGAGAGTGAATCCTATCCCTGTTACTCCATCTTGATCAGAAGCAGACGTCGAAATAAAGGTTCTAAAGTATTGGGTTGGCCAAAAAGTTCCTTTAGCTTTTAAATAAAAGACACATTTTTCATTTTCACCAAGAACTTTATTTATTTATTTATTTTTTAAAGTCTTCGGGGCTTCTCTTTTTTTTTTTTAATTAATTAATTAATTAATTTATTTTTGGCTGTGTTGGGTCTTCATTTCTGTGCGAGGGCCTTCCCTAGTTGTGGCAAGCGGGGGGCCACTCTTCATCGCGGTGCGCGGGCCTCTCACCATCACGGCCTCTCTTGTTGCGGAGCACAGGCTCCAGACGCGCAGGCTCAGTAATTGTGGCTCACGGGCCCAGTTGCTCCGTGGCATGTGGGATCCTCCCAGACCAGGGCTCAAACCCGTGTTCCCTGCATTGGTAGGCAGATTCTCAACCACTGCGCCACCAGGGAAGCCCCAAGAACTTTATTGAACAACGTATTTACTGTTTTGTTCCACTACCTTCTGCCATTTTTCAGGGAACTTCATAATTCCATCTTCCCCAAACTTTTTATTTTTTTGAGCAAAGGACTGTTCCAGGTGCCTTTTGCAGTCTTCCAGGGAATTGAAATTTTTTCCATTAAGAGAATTTTGTAAAGACCAAAATAAATGTAAATCTAAATGTGCAATGTCTGGTGAATATGGCAGATGAATCAAAACTTCCCAGCCAAGCTGTAACAGTTTTTGCTTGGTCATCAAACAAACATGCAGTCTTGCATTATCCTGATGGAAGATTTTACGTTTTCTTTTGACCAATTCTGGATGCTTTTTGTTGAGTGCTGCTTTCAGTTGGTCTAATTGGGAGCAGTACTGGTTAGAATTAATTGTTTGGTTTTCCAGAATGAGTTCATAATAGAGGACTCCCTTCCAATCCCACCATATACACAACATCACCTTCTTTGGATGAAGACCGGCCTTTGGTGTGGTTGGTGGTGGTTCATTTCACTTGCCCCACGATCTCTTCCATTCCACATTATTGTACAGTATTCACTTTTCATCACCTGTCACAATTTGTTTTAAAAATGGAACTTTTTCATTACGTTTAAGTAGAGAATCGCATGCAGAAATACAGTCAAGAAGGTTTTTTTCACTTGATTTATGTGGAACCCAAACATCAAAGCAATGAACATAACCAAGCTGGTGCAAATGATTTTCAACGCTGGATTTGAATACTTTGAGTATGTCAGCTATCTCCCACACGGTATAACATTGATTGTTCTCAATTAATGTCTTGATTTGATCACTATCAACTTCAACTGGTTTACCCGACCATGGAACATCATCCAGAGAGAAATCTCCAGCATGAAACTTCACACACCACTTTTGACACATTTGATCAGTCACAGCACTTTCTCCATACACTGCACAAATCTCTTTTTTTTGCATTTCTGTTGCGTTTTTACCTTTCTTGAAATAATAAAGCATAATATGCCGAAAGTGTTGCTTTTTTTCCTTCCATCTTCAATATTACACAAAAATTCACCAATTTTGATAAGTTTCTTTTTTTAAATGAACGCTGATATGATAGCTGTCACAATACAATCTAACAAAATTGTTTCGAATGAAGTTAAAGGCAACTAAGCACTACTAGAGCCATCTTATGGAAAAAACTGAATGAACTCTTTGGCCAACCCAATAGTTCTTTCTCTTCAATTTTGCATCAAAAGAAAAAAAAAAAAATCCTGACCTTAATCAATAACTAAGTTTCATCCTGTGTATTACCTCTAAAGTTGATATAAAACTCTGAAAATATTTATTTCTTCATCCTTGAGAATAGAGAGGGAGAGGTATATATGAGTCAATAAAGCTTTGCCAAGAGGTATTCGTTAATAGGCAGCTCCAATCATTCTGAATGACGTAACCCCAAGGACGATCACAAAAAGATAAATTAAGAATTTATTTATTGTTATTCATGAAAAACATGTTGGAAATTAACATTTTATACAGACTTCCTTTAGCACCTAAGTATTACAACATTTTTGTTGAAGACTAACAAACACAAGAGTGCACAGTAAACACACCCATGTAACCACTGTGAGAGATATCCCCGTTGCTCTAACCAGTCACCAACCACACTTTCCTGTCTTATAACAGGTAAATGCTTTTCTGACTTATAACATCTATTTTAGGACTTTATATAAACATAATGATTTGGTGTTTTGTATTTTGCTTCTTTTGATCGACATTTGCGAGATTCATCCATATTATGGATTGAGGTTGTGGTATGTTTATTTTTATGCCTGTTTAGTACTCCCTTGTAAAATATATATAATTTAGTTATTCATTCTCTTCTTGATGGGCTTTTGGATTGTTTCCAGTTTAGAGTTATTAAGAATAATGCTGCTTTTAACATTCTTGTATGTGTCTTTGGGTACGCATGTAACAGATGTGTGCTGGATAAACATCCAAGACTGAAATTGCCATGACATAAATATAAATATGTCCATAATTAGTAGATAATGTCAAATTTTTCAAAATAGTACTCTATATGACTTCAATCCTTGAAATTTGTTGAGACTTGCTTCATTGCAAAGCATATAGTTATTTTTTACAAATGTTTAGTATGTACTTGAAAAGTTGTGCATTTTGCAATTTTGGGGTGCGATATTCTACATATAAAAATTACATCCAATTTGTCAATGGTGTTGTTCAAATCTATATCCATTTCTATACTGATTTCTTGTCAATTCTATCAGTTCCTGAGACAGCTTTGCATGTCTCCTTGATGATGTCATTAAACATGAGCATCACTTTTTATCTATCAGGGGTATGCTGCCCAACACCAGAGCTGGAGACTAAGAGAATCACAAGTGAAAGGACAGATTTTCCTGATAGGTGTGAGTATGCCTATGGACACAATGTTTCATATACATGTGATGAAGGCTATTACCCTGTTTCTCCTGACGGAATGAGTTCATGCCAAGCAGATGGCACGTGGAAGCCTGAAATGCCAGCATGTAAGCAAGGTAAGAATATTGAAAGAACTTTTCATACTTATTCTACAGATTCCTCAGATGGTCCCATTTCGTTCCACAAATGATCAAACTGCTTAAAACCAGGTGACTCTGGGGTTGTTTTTTCCAGAAATATTGTGCAAAGGTGGTCACAGATATTATATGTACCACTAGCACCATGCAAGGCAGCTACAGAACAAGGTTTATCAGTTGAAAAACATAAACAAACAGAAAGTCTTATAAGAAAATTTTCTTGTAAGAGAAAATAGTAGCTTTGATAAAATCTCCTTCAAAGTCTCATTTTCTCATTTTTCCTGCATATATAGTCTGTAAGCACTATGGTCTATGTTCCAGTAAAGAGAGACACCACCTTACAAACCTCTGTATTTATAAGTCAAGGGGGCAAGAAGCATTTATAAACTTATGTAACAATGGAAGCTCCCAGGTTGAGGATGTGACTTTGTTAGAAAGGGGAGCCTTTGGAGCCTAGTGACTTTTCTTGCTCTAACTCAGTCTTGCTAATTCATCTCTTTGTTTAAATACCAGAAGGGAGAAGAAATGAGTACCTAGGGCTATAAAGATCTGTTTCTAATTAGGTTAAGACACTAGAAATGTCATCATTATGGAGATATCTTCATTATGAAAGATTCTTCACATCAACAAGATAGAGATTATTGGGTATCTTAGTTTGGGTTACTCTGAAAGCAAAGCTTGAGAAAATGACTAGGGTGCCAGTGGTTTATTTTGGATGCTATAGGATCCAAAAGTAGGAAGTAGGATCCTAGGGAGTAGGAGTGAAGGATGAGATTGAGACAGGGAAAAAGACAAAAGGTGAGTATTGTAAACAGCAGGTGCTCAATTCTTTGAGACCACTAAGTGTAAGGAATGCCTTTCAAAATTGTCTGTCTGAAGGATGGGAGACTGGGATGTTTGTCCACTGCTTTCTGTCCCCCATCAGTTTAGGGTTGCCCTGAGGGCAGTAACTGCCCCCTCAATTCCAACTGTGCTTCTTCAACTTCAGAGAAGGCCCAAGGCAGAAAAACTGAGAGATTCACTGTGAATGCTTTCTGTAGAACACCATCAGTATAAATGTGAGCTTGTGTAAACTATGTACTCCAGCTGAGACTGTAATCAGAGGTGGACCAACGGGATATGACATGAGTACAAAAGCATTTGCTACAGTATACCCTTTACACCACTCTGATCTGTTTATGCCCCTTTTACTTGTGCTCTATCACTGATTCTAAAGTAATGGCTGGCTGCAGTCTCTTAAAAATTACTCTAAGGGAGGGTTAGTAGAATGTTACCTCTGATCTTGAGGCTGTAGTTGATATAAATCATTTTCCTTTGCTACCACCTGAGAGAGCAACTACTGTGCAACTACTGCGCCTGAGAGAGCAACTACTGCGCAACTACTGCACCTGAGAGCACAGGCTCAGTAGTTGTGGCGCACGGGCTTAGTTGTTCCGCGGCATGTGGGATCTTCCCGGACGAGGGCTTGAATCCGTGTCCCCTGCATTGGCAGGCGGATTCTTAACCACTGCACCACCAGGGAAGCCCCCATGCATTTATTTTATTAATAAAAATTAAATCAAAATTTATTTCTAATGGAGTATTTGAAATGAAGTTGACAAAAGACTGTATGTGAACTCTAGACTTAATATAAAGGTGAAAATGTTACCCTCACCATCAATGTTCAGAACAAGAAACTGGTTGCTAGGGACATAAAATGTTACAATACATGATCTTCAACATCAAAGTAGACAGAAAAGAATGTATTAGTGTATGGAACTGTTAAACAACAGCTACAGAACATAAAATGCAGTTTTAGAGAGCTTGAGGACTTTGGTTGGGGACAGGTCTGTATCTAATCCGGTCCTTGACACTTAATAGCTGTGTTACCCGGTGAAAGGTACTTAACCCCTTTCTTTTTTTTTCTTTTTTTAATTTTTTTGGAGTATAATTGATTTACAATGTTGTGTTAGTATCAGATGTACAGCAAAGTGAATCAGTTATACATATACATATATCCACTCTTTTTTAGATTCTTTTCCCATATAGGCCATTACAGACTATTGAGTAGAGTTCCCTGTACTATACAGTAGGTCCTTATTAGTTACTTAACCCCTTTCAACCTCTGTTCCATTATCCACAAAATGGGGATGATGATAATACTTACCTCTGGAGTTGTTATGAGGATTAAATGAGATCATGCTGGTAATGCTTAGCATAGCATTATGATGAAAATAATAAATAATTCCAAGTCATCTATTGCTAATAAGTGCTATAAAATGAAAGAACAGTCATTGTTTATTGGAGTAGTCAAAGAAGGCTTGCAGATAAAGTGAGACTTCAGATAATGAATAGAGAAGGTAAGAACATTCTAATAAGAAAGGATCCCAGGAGGAAATATATAGAAGTGGAAATGCATATGGCAGGTTTGGGTAAAGATGAGTTGACTAGTTTGATTAAATAGAATAGTGATAGATGACTTTGAAGGACCTATGAGAAAGGCCAATAGAGGTTTTTTCCAGATGTCTATGGGTTGTTACATATGCTAGTTATTTTATTTTTAGAAAATATAGCATTCCAAAATCCCTTTCACTTAGTTTTAACCTTAGGAAGAAATTATCCTTCAACATAGGCCTTCCTCTGACATGTCCAGGCCTCTAAATTTATTGCAATTTTTCATACAAAATTGTGAAACTGGAGACAGTTCCCTTCCAGTGTTCTTACCCCAACATTTCATGTTCCTTGTTTCAACAGTTAAGTCACTGTTTAAGTTGTAAAATACAGTAATTACATTCTTATGGTGGTATTGTAGTTGTGAGAAAGTTAGGGATTATTTGGAAATCCTGCATTCATTCAGAGTCTTTATAATTTTTCACAGTTGAATATTTTCTTTATTCAGCCTGATGTCTACTGAGAATAATTCTAGTTTAACATGGCTCATTGTGAATAATTTATGCTTTCATGCCAAAACTCCTATTATATCTCCAAGCAGGGAAACATTTTAGCAATGCCCTAAAAAAAAAAAAAGAAGTCCTATAATAAAGTGGGAGAATTCTCTCAGCCCAAGTTGCTTTTATTCACACAAGTTTTCTTCCAGCTTCTCAGCCTGAAAGCAGTAGAAATGTTTGAGTTGTGGCAAGTTATCCTATGGGAAAAGGATGAGAATGGGAAGACTGGAATCTCCTTCAAATCACCCGGATTTGGGAGAGTCCTGTTAATCTGAAGCTATGAGCTCACACTCTTCCCTCTCTCTCACCAGCCAAGTTTGCAGTTCATCTCCCAGAATTGCCCATGGACACTACAAGGAAGATATTATATATATATATATATATATATATATATATATATATATATATATATATATATATATATTTTTTTTTTTTTTTTTATTAGACTTAAAAGTCAAAGTTTTTGCATTGCTTTACAAGTTTTCATCTTACATCCAATTAAATCTTCTCTCTGTCCCTTAAATTCTCATCCATCCTTCAAAACCCGCTTTAAGTTCTATTTTTCAAGACAATTTCAGTGAGTTGTACAATGCTTACTGATCTCCCACATCTTTTATCATTTCACCATTTTTTTCATTTTGAAATAATTTCAGACTTACAAAAACTTGCAAAACCAGCTCAGAGTATTTCCATATGCTCTTCATTCAGATTCCCCTAATATTAACATCTAACATAACCACAATAAGATGATAAAAATAAGGAAATTAACATTGATATAATACTACAGTCCTTACTCAAAATTTTCATTTTGTTCCACTAATGCTCTTGCTCTGTTGCAAGATTAAGCATTCCATTTAGGTTTTTTGTTTTTTGTTTTGTAACATGTAATTTTTAAAAAACCCTTTATTGTTTTAGAGCAGTTTTAGGTTTACAACAAAACTGAGAAGAAGATACAGAGATCCCCTCTCAGAGATTTCCTATATTCCCCCTGCCTCTACACATGCACAGTCTTCCCCATTATCAACATTCCTCACCAGAACAAGGAAGATATTTTAATACCTTCTTACCCTGAAGCTACATATGCATGTCATGAAGGATATGTTCTGATTGGAGAGGCTAAAATCTTCTGCAAGTCTTTATGCTAGTTACCTTTTCAATGTCAAGGAAGTGAAAGAGGAGTTGGTTCCTCTAGATCCACCCACAGCCCACTGCTAAGAAGATAGAATTAGAAAATAGTGAGAGCAATGTTTCCTGTTGATCAAAGGTACCACATAAGTTTTGTCTTTTATTTAGTTAGTTTGAATAGTTAAGTCACACATGGTAAACTTAAAAAAATCATTGACAATGAACTTGACTTCTCACACCTTCAAAAGCTGTCCTTCAAAAGCACAGCTCAGGGAGACGCAAGAGAGAGGAGATATGGGGATGTGTGTATATGTATGGCTGATTCACTTTGTTATATAGCAGAAACTAACACACCATTGTAAAGCAATTATACTCCAATAAAGATGTTAAAAAAAAAAAAAAAAAAGGCACAGCTCATCCCTTTTCCAGAGGCACCTACTACTACCTTGTTCTTAGGTATCTTTCCAGTGTATCTAGAGACAATGTCTTTTACCTGAGAATATCTTTGTGGCTCTAGTAAAGTTTTCATGACAATCTCATGAGTTATTTCTAACTATTCAAGAAAGAGGAATCTCATGTGTTAATTCCCAAATCACGAAGTGTTAGAAATCTTCATAAAAGCTACCATTTTCCCGTGACCCTTCCATTTCCATTTTCAATGACATGATGGTGCTCCTGGTTGGTCAACCTGTTGTAGCAACAAGATCAGTCAAGAATGGGCTTGCCTTCAATGTACATGGTATTTTCATCATTTTGCTAACAATTTCATTTAACCCAGGCAGATTATGAGGCAAGAACAATGAAAAGTACATACCTAAGACCATATGCAGATCAAGGCTGTGGCGTGTAGCAATTAAGAGCAAAGTTCCTGCTACCTAAAAGCTATGTGACACTGAGGAAATTATTAACTTTTCCAGTTTCTCTGTAGTATGTAATTCACAGAGTTGTAGTGAGGATTAAATGAGATAAGGCATGTAAAGGATTTAGCACATGACTGACAAAAGCACTTGCTCAATAAATGTTAATTATTGCTACTGTAATTTGCATTATTACTATTATAATACTATTGTATTATGAAAATGAAAGATAATATAGAACAACTTGCAAGACCTGAGTATAACTTATGAACAGAATTTCTCATCATTTGCATTGTTCAATGCTGTTATGTTGTCTTTTACTGAGAAACACAGTATGCTCAAAAATATCTTTCCATTACAGCTATGTGTCTGAAACCAGAGATAGAAAATGGAACGCTGTCCGTGGATAAGGAGAAGTATGTTGCATCTGAGAATGTCACAGTCCAGTGTGACTCTGGGTTTAGTTTGTTTGGTCCCCAAGATATCACTTGCTCAGAGAACACAACCTGGCACCCAACGGTGCCCACTTGTCACTGGGTAAATTGCACGAATGTATGTCCCTCTGCTTTCAAACCTTAAAAGTGGTGCCTCCCCCAAAACACCATCAAGCCAGCAAAGGTGAGATCTGAATTTTGTCAGGATGTAAAAGTAACTTACCAAAATTATCACTTTCCACCTTGAAGCACTGTGGTGAGCTGCGAGAGGCAAGTTTTCCTGCTCTGTGGCTGGAGCCAAGACCACTAGATTTGGGGGGGTCCCATAGTCCCAGATATCCTGACCCCTAGCTCTACATTTTATGTAATAAATGCTGTTTGCTCCATTTCTGGTTGATCATTAGAATTATTCCTCAGTTGTCCTTGCAGGGGTGCTCTGGGTCTCCTTTACAGCTCTGCATCTTTTCTGCTTCAGCTCTGCTTGGTTGCTGCTCAGAACAGATCTGGGCTTGGCCTGAATGTTCACATTTGCTAGGAAGCAATCTCTCCTGATATCCTGTTCATCCATCCATCCACTGGTCAATCTCACATTTGCCAGTAATGCCTCTTAAATCCTCCCCCCCAAACCCTGCCTCCTCTTTCCTTTAAATCACTTTTAGGAGGTTCCTGAGGTCTGTGAGCAAGCGCCCACGGGCAGACACCTCAGGCAGTGTCTCCCAAGCCCGCAGAATGTGGAAATGGCCCTAGAGTTGTATAAACTGTCTCTGAAGACCAGATGTCTTTTGTTGGAGGGTACCCTGGCCCACCCGCCAATTCTTCCAGCCCTGTGTTTAGGGAGAATATGCACATTTGTGTAGGTTAGCGCTTGGAATTAGGCAGATGCCTTGTACCCCCAAAAGCCCCCTCCTGGACCCGGCCCTCTCCCAGACACCTGCTGCGCTGTAGGTCCTCGGCTATCCCGAGTTGCGCGGCCCGCGCATGCGCAGTATGCACTTCTTCTGCAGGCCTCGGGCAGCGGGAACCCTCCTGGCCCCTGTAGCTAGAGCTGGTCCCAGCCACCTGCATCGCCCCCAGGGCAGAGAGAGACCAGTCCCCGAAATCGTTCTGAGGTGGCGGCTTTAAACTAGCGACAGCCAGTCCCCATTTTCACTTGTTGCCTGATGGGGTCCCCTTCTCCTGAACAATTGGAACGAGAGAGTCAAGTTTAAGAATATCACTAAGAAATTTTCTTAAAAAGAGGAAAAAAGGGGTCACTTTTGCCTTTAAGTCAATGTACGGAATCTCTGTTCAACAACTCTACTGTTCCTTAAGCACAATCACTCAATAAATGTCTGGGCTCGAAGCGCTGGATTATGATTACTGCTACTGAAAATGCGTAATTTTTGATAATCTAGACTTCTGTGATTCAAATGTTTAATTTTCTGGACCCGAAGTGCTGGCTAATTAAATGAGCACCCTTCAAATATCAGATTGTCTCTGTTATTGTTACTGTACCACGTTCGTTTTGCTCCACGCACAGCAAGCCAAACCTTGCAAGGAGTTGAGAGAACAAATCTCAAATCTGCTTCCCTGAAGACAAAGGGCTTGGGTATTTATGGGATAAAGAATAAAGAAGCTGGGTGGTCTGAGGCACAGGGAGCATGGGTAGTGTGGGGAAAGGTGATTGGGAAAAGGTGCGATAATTGTCATCTGTGCAGGTATAACTAAGCTATGGGCTTCTGCAAGTTCAAAAGATCACCAAGTGGACACTCACACATGCCCAGTTGAAGGGTTAGTGGTCCTATCCAGTCGCTACCAGCTCAGGTCCAACCAGATGCAACTGACTGCAAGTCCCTGGAAAACAACTGGGGCAAACATCTTATTGTTTAGGCAAGGAGCTGCTTAGAGGACATAGAAACAATTAAAACGACCTTGATTAGTAAAGGCAGGTTACAGGTGAAATGGATTAAACTAATGACTACTCATGCGTTCACTGTCATATTGGTTAGTTTGTCACACCTCCAGTACACAAATTCACAGATGTCAGCAATTAACTTCCTTTTTTTTTTTGTATCTCAGAAAGCATGCAATCCAGAAAATTCAAAATATGTTTATACCATTACCTTTGCCTGAATACTTTTACTCCTCATCCCAACATATCCAAAACCTACCTACTCTTTATCAACAGAATAGGGCACAGAACTTGGATTCTCAACGTAAAACACTTCTGTAATTAGAAACCAGAGCAATGAAAAAGAAAATTACTAAAAGTGCAGAAGTCCTTTGGTGCTCCCTTCCAGTTTGTTACTAACTCACCACTCTACCCCTGCAAAGTATTCCAGTATCCTCACTTTTAACAGCACAGATTGGTTTTATGTTATTTAAATTTATAGAAATGGAATCATACATTATGCATTCTTTCTTTCATGACTTTTTCCCCTAAATATTATATTTGTGAAATTCATCTATGTTGTGTGTAGTTGAGGTTCATTCATTTCCATTACTATTAAATATTTCATCATTGTATAAATATACCACAATTTACATATTTATTCTATTGTTAATGGACATTTGGTTTATTTTCAATTTTTTTGGCTATGAACATTTTTGCACATGTCTTTTGCTGAACATATGTACTTTTTTTGCACAAATACGTTAAGGATGGAATTGCTGGGTCACAAGAGGTATGTATGTGCTTGTTCAGCAGTTTTCCAAAGTGGTTGTACCAAATTGCATCCTTCTCCCCACCTCTCCCCCACCCATCCCTTCCAGAACATGCCTGCTCAACAATGCAAGCTGTGTTCATTTTCTTCCCTTCCATTTTTACATCTCTATTCCTTTAATGATGCATTCGAGAATTACGTATCAGCTAAATTTACTGCACAAAAATCCTTGTCTCAAGGACTGCTTCTTGGCAGGCTAAGGCAAATAGCGAATTCTTATTCATTCATATATTTTGTTTATTCAGTAGGTGTTGATGTGACTTTTCATGGTGAGTTGGGCCATACAAGCAGGGTTTCAACCCTTAAGATTTTAAAATTTGATTTAATTTAATTTTATTATTATTTTTTAACATCCTTATTGGAGTATAATTGCTTTACAATGGTGTGTTAATTTCTGCTTTATAACAAAGTGAATCAGTTATACATATACTTATATCCCCATATCTCCTCCCTCTTGCGTCTCCCTCCTATCCTCTCTATCCCACCTCTCTAGATGGTCACAAACCACCAAGCTGATCTCCCTGTGCTATGCGGCTGCTTCCCACTAGCTATCTATTTTACCTTTGGTAGTGTATATATGTCCATGCCACTCTCTCACTTTGTCCCAGCTTACCCTTCCCCCTCCCCGTGTCCTCAAGTCCGTTCTCTACGTCTGCATCTTTATTCCTGTGCTGCCCCTAGGTTCTTCAGAACCATTTTTTTTTTTACATTCCATATATATGTGTTAGCATACAGTATTTGTTTTTCTCTTTCTGATATTTCACTCTGTATGACAGTCTCTAGGTCCATCCACCTCACTACAAATAACTCAATTTTGTTTCTTTTTATGGCTGAGTAATATTCCATTGTATATATATGACACATCTTCTTTATCCATTCATCTGTTGATGGACACTTAGGTTGCTTCCATGTCCTGGCTATTGTAAATAGAGCTGCAATGAACATTATGGTATATGACTCTTTTTGAATTATGGTTTTCTCAGGAAATATGCCCAGTAGTGGGATTGCTGGGTCATACGGTGGTTCTACTTTTAGTTTTTTAAGGAACGTCCATACTGTTCACCAGAGTGGCTGTATCAATTTACATTCCCACCAACAGTGCAAGAGGGTACCCTTTTCTCCACACCCTCTCCAGCATTTATTGTTTGTAGATTTTTTGATGATGGCCATTCTGACCCGTGTAAGGTGATACCTCATTGTAGTTTTGATTTGCATTTCTCTAATGATTAGCGATGTTGAGCATTCTTTCATGTGTTTGTTGGCTGTCTGTATATCTTCTTTGGAGAAATGTCTATTTAGGTCTTCTGACCATTTTTGGATTGAGTTGTTTGATTCTTCTGATATTGAGCTACATGAGCTGCTTGTAAATTTTGGAGATTAATCCTTTGTCAGTTGCTTCATTTGCAAATATTTTCTTCCATTCTGAGGGTTGTCTTTTAGTCTTTTTTATGTTTTCCTTTGCTATGCAAAAGCTTTTAAGTTTCATTAGGTCCCATTTGTTTATTTTTGTTTTTATTTCCATTTCTCTAGGAGGTGGGTCAAAAAGGATCTTGCTGTGATTTATATCATAGAGTGTTCTGCCTATGTTTTCCTCTAAGAGTTTTATAGTGTCTGGCCTTACATTTAGGTCCTTAATCCATTTTGAGTTTATTTTTGTGTATGGTGTTAGGGAGTCTTCTAATTTCATTCTTTTATATGTAGCTGTCCAGTTTTCCCAGCACCACTTATTGAAGAGGCTGTCTTTTCTCCATTGTATATTCTTGCCACCTTTATCAAAAATAAAGTGACCATATGTGTGTGAGTTTATCTCTGGGCTTTCTCTCCTGTTCCATTGATCTATATTTCTGTTTTTGTGACAGTACCATACTGTCTTGATTACTGTAACTTTGTAGTATAGTCTGAAGTCTGGGAGCCTGATTCCTCCAACTCCGTTTCTCTTTCTCAAGATTGCTTTGGCTATTCAGGGTCTTTTGTGTTTCCATACAAATTGTGAAATTTTTTGTTCTAGTTCTGTGAAAAATGCCATTGGTAGTTTGATAAGGATTGCATTGAATCTGTAGATTGCTTTGGGTAGTATAGTCATTTTCACAGTGTTGATTCTTCCAATCCAAGAACATGGTATATCTCTCCAACTCTTTGTGTCATCTTTAATTTCTTTCATCAGTGTCTCATAGTTTTCTGTATACAGGTCTTTTGTCTCTTTAGGTAGGTTTATTCCTAAGTATTTTATTCTTTTTGTTGCAGTGGTAAATAGGAGTGTTTCCTTAATTTCCCTTTCAGATTTTTCATCGTTAGTGTATAGGAATGCCAGAGATTTCTGTGCATTAATTTTGTATTCTGCTACTTTACCAAATTCATCGATTAGCTCTAGTAGTTTTCTGGTAGCATCTTTAGGATTCTCTATGTATAGTATCATGTCAACTGCAAACAGTGACCGTTTTACTTCTTTTCTGATTTGGATTCGTTTTATTTCTTTTTCATCTCTGATTGCTGTGGCTAAAGCTTCCAAAACTATGTTGAATAATAGTGGTGACCTTTATTAATAATATGACCTTTATTATGTTGAGGTAAATTCCCTCTATGCCTACCTTCTGGAGGGTTTTTATCATAAATGCATCCCTTAAGATTTTTAACCTGTTCCTGTCCTTCCTGCCCTTTATTTAAGATAATAAATATGTATCTTCTTCACTCTTTTGCACAAGTATAGAATTTCTGAACTGAAGATATCAGAACCCATTCTAGTCCCAAACCTTTCTTTAAACATACATGGAGACTGAGGCCTGAGTTATTGTGTCATATTTGAGGGTTAATTCTTGATAGATCATATAGGGATATGGTGTCCTGAGAGAAGGGCAGTTTGGGGTCTTTTCCACCACAGTAGAAGCAGAAGGCTTCTAGGCATATTCTTTTAAATGATAGGTTCATGATTCTGTTCAAGAAAGCCTTGTAGTCTGATTCCATTAAATGAAAAATAGTTTGGCATAGTGAAAAGGGCTGGGGATTTAAATTAGTCTTGGGTTCAGAATCTGACTTGGCCACTGATGAGAAAGGTTTTGGGAAGTATACTCAGTCTTCCTGAATCAATATCCTCATTTGTAAAATGTGGCTACAACATCTATGTTACAGTATTGCTTTAAGAAATTAATTGCAATGATTTATGTAAAAGTTTGGAATATGATTAATAAGCAGAAGCTTTTTTAAAAAAATAACAACCTTCTGTTAAATTAATTAAATGATGTTTCTTTTTTTAAAAAAATTATTTATTTTATTTATTTATTTTTGGCTGTGTTGGGTCTTTGCTGCTGTGCGTGGGCTTACTCTAGTTGTGGCGAGCGGGGGCTACTCTTTGTCGCAGTGTGCGGGCTTCTCATTGTGGTGGCTTCTCTTGTTGTGGAGCACGGGCTCTAGGCACGTGGGCTTCAGTAGTTGTGGCACGCAGGCTCAGTAATTGTGGCTTGCGGCCTCTAGAGCGCAGCACAGGCTTAGTTGCTCTGCGGCATGTGGGATCTTCCCGGACCAGGGATCGAACGCGTGTCCCCTGCATTGGCAGGCAGATTCTCAACCACTGTGCCACCAGGGAAGCCCCTAAATGATCTCTTTTATCTGACATACTCCGATTTTATTCTAGTTCCTTTTTATAAGATGACTTAATTGTGCCATCATCAATATTTTAGAGTTTACTCATTTATTTCTGGGGAATGTTCCTCTTTATTTTTGAGAGCTAGGCGATTTGATTGTTATATGCCTCATTTTGCACTCATATAGTTCAACTGTGTGGTGAAGGTCATTTTTGGACATTTTCCAATGGTCACTGTCTTCTGAGAATGAATATCTATGTATCTTCAATCAAAAAATATCCACAGCTGGTCCAAGGGGGAAAACATTAAATCCAGATTGATAACTTCACTTATGCCCTTTGCCAATACTGAAAGAAATAATCTCAGTGAAAGACTCATTTTTTAATGGACCAGTCTTAACCCAGATACTTATTACTGAACTAAGTCCTAGGGTTAACAAATATGCCTTTTACAGCTTATCATCTAGTGCTTTTGTCAGAGGCATATGCTGAGCTGGAAGGTCCTTCACTCTGAGTCAGTGCCATGCAGAAATTCTTGAAGTTGTCATGATCCATTGTCCACTTATAATGCTTAATTCTCTATCATTTAATTTTCCTTTTTCTGTGCTCTAAACATTATCTGTGCTCTAAACATTACTCCTTTATCTGTGCTCTCAACATTATCTGTGCTCTAAACATTACTCTGAGAAGTTTCCCTTTGCTTTCTAACTAGTGTAACCCCAAAGTTGATTAATTTGGTGCCATAGATACTCAAGGAAACAAATATTGAGGGACTAATTGTTGTTTGGACTGTATTTTTGTCTTTTAACAATTATACACTTGCATGCTTTCTCTATTCCAATTAGTCTGTGAAGTATTTAGGAAGAAACTTTAACTATAAATCTTTTTTTAATCCTACCTTCCTACTGGGAATTCACATTAGTGAATGAAGATTTGACACCACTGAGAGATGGCATAGAACATACCTCAGCATCTCACCCTGTTCCCTGAAGAAACTGACATACACACTATCATTTTCCTAGTTTCTCTTGATTACTCAAAAGAGAAGTGATGTTTATAGGTAGATAAGCCAACTAGTGCTCCCCACAACAGTGAGAAAGTCATGGGGTTACAATTGTAAATACTCACAGAACTCCAGAGAGCTGTCATGACAAACTCATTTTATTCTCCCTAAGACTTGGAGCTTTATTGGATTGCCTCTCTTGGGTCCTGTCCACTACCTAGTCTACTCAATTCTGCTTCCTCCTTTCACTGACTCAGAGCTGTGGCCTTCCCCAGCCTGAGTTCCTTGGGTCAGGGGTCAATTTACTACTGACTTAGAGCTTCCACTTCAGCCTGATTCTGGGCATCTGAGAACACTGAGCTTCAGTGTTGTGTCTCTGAGATTCTTCACCATGTCCCCTAAGTTGCAGGGAATTTTCCCAGCACTGTGCCTCCTTGGCGTCCTGTCTCTACTGCACTGCCCACTTGTCCTGTGTGGTGAGTACAGAGGTGATAGGGAAGAGGGGAGAGTTTAAACCAAGGTAAGGAGAAGAACCTTTGATTAAGGATTAGTTAAATATAACCAAACGTCAATACAATGAAGTATCAAGAAATATATTAACATTTAATATTTTAATATTATATTAATATTTAAGATAAATTATATAGTACTATATAAATATATTATAAATATAAAATATTTTATTAATATTTTATTTATTAATTTAAATATTAATATTTAAATATATTAAGAAATATATTTAAACAATTTTAGTCCTTCTGATATAGGCTATAATTATGTGGGAAGCAAAATATTACAAATCCTTGAGGAGCTGATCAAGCCACAAGAAAAACCTTTTAATTTTTATATTAATGTACTATATTCAAGTGGCTACACCTAAATTCTTAAAGAATTAATTCTTCTACAGGATTAATTGCTCTTCTATTGCATCAGTTGTCAAGTAGAAAACATTTGCTATCCAGAAAGTAAAACTTTATATTATTGCAAATAAAAATAACATAATAAAAATAATATAAATATATGTATATATTATAAAAATATAATTAATATTTTATATATAATTAATATACAATATATAATATATAATGTATTATTAATATATATTATTATATTATATATTAATATATATTAAATATACAATATATATTTATTTAATTATTTTATATAAAATTAATATTATTTTATTATATTATTTATTATATTTATATGTATTATATATAAATTATTATATATAATAATTATTATATTATATATTATCTATAATAAAAATTATTATATTATATATATATTAAAAGTATTATATTATATACCTTATATATAAAATAAAAATTATATTATATATAATATATAAAAATTATTATATATAAATTATTACATATATAAATTATAATATATATTTATATTTATAATATTTATATATTTTTAATATTTTTATATTTTTTATATATTTATATTTATATTTTTTATATATTTTTATAATTTATAAAATCATAAATTTATAAATTTATAAAATTATAAATTTATATTTATATATTTTATTATATTTATTTATTATATTTATAGATAATATATATAAATTATTTTATATATTATATATCAAAATTACTTTATTATATTTACATATATAATATATATGTTTAATTATTTTGTATAAAATTAATATGTTATATATAATTAATATGTATTATTATATAATACATAATATATATAATATATAAATATATTGTATATATTAATATATATTATTAATATATATTATATATTAATATATTATATATAATTAATGAATATTATAAAATATATTTATTTATATTATAAATATATTTTTATATATAATATAAAAATATATTATTGCAAGTAATGAACTTACTAGGATAAAATTACAAAGCAGTGCATAAACTAAAAACACTGTATAAATGAAAGGTCTTGTGGAGCAAATTAGGGAATAATTGTCCCTAAAGAGTGAGCCCTGAAATGGTTTGCAAGGACCTACAGGCCCCACTAGGGTAGCGTTTGTTATAAATGCAGATATGTAATTGTTTTAGTTTATAAATGGAAATATGCCAATAAAAGTATCATTTTTATTCATCTGTCATGTGATTTCCTCTAAAGAAAGAAGTTCTAAGAATATTTTAAAAATATTTACATACATTTCCCTTATGTCATCTATCAGAGCATTTAATGTAGAGCATTTTGCACAGAATGACAAAATTACTCAACTAAAAAGAGATTTCACCAGTAGCTCTGTCTATTTCAATGGATGCTATTCATGTGATATGGGGTATTTTCCCAATTCTGATGATACAAGCATTACACGCCAAGCAGAGGGAATGTGGAGTCCCAAAATGCCACCTTGTCAACTTTTGTCAAATTAATTTCCTGGGCTCCAGAATGATCGCATGCTCTTTAGGCTTTATGAACTTTTTTAATATCATAGAGTGACTTCAGAGTTATTTCTAAGGGGGGGTGGTACAAAAGTACTTTACTTTGTGAGTTTTTTATATCATAACAATGGATACTGTAAGGGAAATTCTAGGTGAGGTAAAAGAATTCATATATTCTGGGTGATTCTTCTCTCTTGGAAATTGAAATTGCTAAATCTGTTTTTCTTCCAAAGCTTTACCCCAACCCTGACACTCTCCTTGTCTTCCCTAAGCACCATCACCTCCACCTTCCAGGCCTCCTCTCCCTTCATGAGGCAGTGAAGGTAGATTGCATCCAACAAGTCACAGAGACTTGTCATGACTCCAAGTCTCTTTGTATTCATTCCCTCCTTTTTCATTCCCTCAAAATGCCCCCTTACCTCTGGTCCATGTTCAGTAGAAGATATGCTCAAATCTGTCTCACTCTGGTTTCTGAGCTTGCCTCCTTTTCATCCTTCAATAACAACTCTCTGCTGTCTCTAAGTCTTTGCTCAGATCATCACTCCAAGACAAAACCCCTGCCCGCATCTCATTCATCAAAGCAATTTTTTATCCAAACTTAAAATATACTTCCAGTTTCCTCTAGGAAATGTTATCTTATTCTTTTTCCTTTGTTTTTCTCTTTCCTCTTTTTTCTATCCATCTTGTTGGGATTTCTCGTCTTTGGGCACATTATTATAAACTGACTGATATTATGGTTTTGCTCTTCATGTGGTTGTGACTTGTTTTTCTTACAGTACTGCAAGAATGTGCATTAATGTCTGCTGAACAGCCTTATAGGGATCAATTTATATAAATATTTGTTGTATTAATTTATAAAAGGCATTTTCTAATGATGTGTTTGATTTTAGGCTTAAAAAAATATCATTTGTGAACACTAGACTTGTACACAGGTAACATTATTTTGGACCACAATGTCAAGAGCAAAGACACAAAGATACTTGATACATGTTCCCTCATCTCAAAAGGGAAAAACTGTAATATGGATAGCATAAATTGCCTGTTAAATAAGTGCTAGAGAGTGTAGAATGAAGCCACAAAAAATACGGACTTTTGAGCAGGACAGATCTCATTTCTTTCTCTGACACTCAGTAACTGCCTCACTTGGAACAAGATATTTAAACTCTCCTTCTGCTATAAAAAGTGGGGAAGATGATAATGTGGATCTCTTAGGGGTGCCTGTTATGATTGGATGAGAAAATATATACATATACCATCTATGGTGTACATAGTGTCATAGAAGACATAAATAAAGTATACATAGTGTCTAGATTATAGTAAGAGCTCAATAAATAGTTGGATGGGATATATAGTCTCTTCTTAATAACTACTGTAGGTACCCAGAGAAATAAATAATGACTAGATGTTGGGGCAATAAGAGAAAGAAGCCTTCACAGAACAAACTTGCTTAGCAAACGGAAAAGAAGAGTGGCATTCTAGATAGAAGACAGAGGATATAAACACACGTACAGATGTGGGAATATGAGTGGCATATTTGGCTAGATAGATTAATTAGCCTACATATAGAATGCAGTGATAGTCAAGGTTAAACTATCCATGAGAAAGGCCAGGAAAGGGTCTTCTGAATATCCATGGGTTGGTAAATATTTTAAACATTTACTTCAAGAAAATATGCAATTCTTAAACTACTGTTATTTGGTTTCAGACCTAATGAAGCTATAAAGGGATGGATGTTATTTGTCATTGCTCTTGATAATTTGAAAATATTTTCATACAGGTTACATTCAACTTCTCATTTTGGAGGCTCCAAATGGAATTATTTAGTTGGAAGGAAATGACTCGGTTGGAGTACGTTAGCAAATCAGGAACAGAGAGAGCAGACTCAGTGTCTCTGTTTTCCAATCTCTCTTCAGTGATGAGATCTTCTAAAGGTGGAAGTTAGATTCTTAGCCATAAGATTCTCCTCATGGTGATTTTACTAACATCCTAATTTTTGTAGTAGACAGACTGGTGAAGTACATGGGAATATGATGACCCCTCCTGTATCTTTAGTTCTTTAAGAGTGGCACAAATTTCTCCTTTTCCCCTACCCCTCAGTACAAGATATTTTTTAAAAACTTACTCACTTGTTAGCTTTTAGAGGTATGTTGCCCAATACCAGGGCCAAAGAATGGCAGAATCACCACAGAAAAAAGTGTTTTGCCACTAGCTGCGTCCATTTCTATGGAGATGTGGTTTCATATACAAGTTATGAGCAATATATAAGTTTGAAGCTAAATGCCAAGCAGATGGCATGTGGTGTCCTGAAGCACCAACACGTGATCTGAGTAAGGGCTATGGAATTATGCTATTTTAGAAATTTCTTCATATTACAGTGATGGAGATTATTAAGGGAAGGTCTCATGTTAGCTAAAAGAGATTGTATACCCTGCATGACTCTTGGAGTGGATAAATTTGTTAAAAAGCACTGCCCCGGTTACAACCTTTTTTCCCCCGTATTGTTTGTTCCTATTCTCTTGACCTTCTTGGTTTTCTTTTCTTTTCTGAGTCAATGAAAATAGGCCACATCTAATAGATAAGCTGGACTTTTGTTTCTTGGTATGTGTTCTCTTTTCTTCCCCTGCTTCTGGTCCATATGCCTTAACCTACAGTATAAAACCTGCCCACATCTAGTGAACCTGCCTTTCTAAACTTACTTCCTTTCTTCCTTCTTTACCTTCCATACTCTGGAACATCATCATGCCATCTACTTTTTGCTTATTCAGTAGAATTAACGTGATGCCATTGATGTTCTGTATCAGTGTGGTATTCTGTGGATGTCCACATGGTCATGATATCTTCAGACTCTATTATGACAGGGACAGGTGAGTTATCATAGCCAAGGTCTTAAAATGCAGATATATGATCTTGAACCTTCCATGTGTATGCAAACTGTTTGTGATCCTCTTTTCTGATAGGGATGGAAAAGAAGGCCTCTGCTAAATCAGTGGCCTCGTTTATCCAAAGACACACGAATCTGCTCTAGCAAAGATTCCACATCTGGTACAGTGGATGCATGCAATAGGGGCTAAAATGCTGTTGGGTTTTCAGTAGTTGACTGTAATTCTCCAGAATCCTAATTTTTGTAGTAGACAGACTGGTGAAGTACATGGGGATATGATGACCCCTCCTGCATCTTTAGTTCTTTAAGAGTGGCACAAATTTCTCCTTCTCCCCTACCCCTCAGTACATGATATTTTTAAAAACTTACCTTCTTTGCCTCCCGCTGGAGGTAGTATTGACGGCTTCTACTTGGCCCTCTTGGGTAGGACAGCTCTTACCTCATAGACAAAGGACCATTATGGAGGTTGTGCCAATGACCCATTTTATCTACCCTGTTTATACCTTCAAAGGTAATGGAAATGGCCACCAAGTGGTCTAATAGCAGGGCCATGATGTTTCCAGGTGTCCACGTCAACTGAAACTCTATGTCCAATAATCTTTGGATTATTGTGCACCTCTCACCTGTGCACAGTTACCTATGTAAATAGACATAGGTCCTCTTGGAAGACTGGGGCACTCATTACTGTGCATACTTCCCAAGGTGTTGTAGTATCTTTAGTCTTGGAAACTGTCTTTTTCTTCAGTGAAGGAGACATCTGAGGATAGTACTTGTAGATACTATAGCCCATCAGTTTAATATTTTACCTGACTTTCCTGATGGCCTGTTTTATTTAAGTTTCTCATGCACTGTTTGTGGATCCTGACAGCATTCCCTTTCAGAGAGGTACTCAGCACCATGCCACGTCTATTATTCCAACCTGCAAGCCATCTTTTTTATTCTTTCTATGAGCTCTTTTCTAAAATATGTTAGAGGACAGTAAGTATATTCTTGGGGGGTTGGATGGACAGGTTTGAATGGGAGCAATGAGTCAGAGATTGTGGATTTATTTCACATCTTTACAGTCTCTCCCAGATGTACATCTCTGCATTTAGCCTGAAATCAGTGGAGTGTACCACTAGTACAATGAGACTTTGGGCCAAATTCAGCCTTCATGCCAAAATGGCTCCTAAATAGTGTCAAGTTTAGTGAATTGTCAATAAAATGAAACAAATCTTAAGTGCTTGTCATTCCACTGGAGCCTTTCTAAGGTTCCCCAGCCTCAGGCCTACAGAAGGGCAGCATAGGTCCTGGGTTTGGCTAAGTGAGCAGATGGGCAGAGAAGATGGAAGGACAGAAGGAAGCCTCCTACAAACCACACAGATTCTGGGAAGTGTTAATATAAGCATCCGACATGCTGACCCTCTTTCACTTTTATGTCTCACATCAAGATTGCGATTCTCCCCCTGTCATTGCCCATGGACATCATAAACTAATCAGTTCATTCCTTGGATTAAAAAGTGGTGATGCTATATACGAATGTGATGAAGGGTACACCCTGGTTGGAAAGAACAAACTCTCCTGCACTTCTTCAGGCTGGTCACCTGCAGCCCCTCAATGTAAAGGTAACTCCAGCTCCCTCTTTAGCTTTGTGGGGGGGGAACTGTCTTGAAAGGCTTGAGAGCACAGTTTCTTCTCTGTCAGAGGCAGCAAAAAAATATTTGATTCAGTTTGATTTATTTTAAATACTTACTATATTCTGATGGTACCCAAAGCAAAAAGTACAGAAGGCACAACAGAAACATTAATCTCCCCTACTTCTTTCTCCCGGGTGCAAAATTCAGCCTCTGTGAGGCAGCCCCTATTCTTCGTTTCTTGTATACTTCCAGAAATATTCTACAGGTGGTACATCTTATCTGAGTGTAGTTGTGGCCCATAGCAAAATTGTCATGGAAAGTTGGTCTAGCATGAATGTCGACTCCCATGGGATAATTGTAAGCATCGTGGTGAGGTCACAGGTATTTCCATCAGAGCCAGGGCAGGGCACCACCAGCTCAGGACGTAGGCATGTTGTGGGTGGGGGACTCCTAGTGTGCCAGCTGTGTGGCAACAAGAGGGGTAAAGATGGGGTCTGATTGTTACATGCACACAGGTTTAATATCACTTTGTCATCAACAACCGCAGGGATTACTTGCCACCATTGTCTCCATTGCACATGGGAGGATAATAGGCGAGAGGGAAAATCTTGTATCCAGCATCTTACAGGGATCAAGATACGAGAGGTAGTTGATTTGATAGATGAGGATTTGGGGTCACGTGCCCTTTTTATATATGTCATGCTGTTTAAAATTGTTATGTCCTTGGGCAAGTTACTTAACTTTTCTGTATCTCACTTTCTCCTAGATAAAATAGTGAGACTTAAATAAGATAATCACATAAAGTACTAGCCCAAAGTCTAATACGTAGCCAGTGCTCAATAAATATGTTAATGAAAATTATTTTTATTCTCAAGATGAAAGAAAAGGTAAAACAATTAGCAGCACTTAAATATAGTTCATTCTTAGTACCGTAGACGCATATCTTTTTCTTAGATCTACAGATTGCTTAAAATTATGTTTCCATTTTAGCTTTGTGTCTGAAACCAGAGATAGAACATGGAAGGGTATCTGTGCATAAGGATAGATATGTTGAACCTGAAGATGTCACTGTCCAGTGTGACTCTGGCTATGGTTTGGTTGGTTCCCAAAGTATCACTTGTTCAGAAGACAGAACGTGGTACCCGGAGGTGCCCAAGTGTGAGTGGGTAAGTGGCACAATTCAAGGCAGTTTACAATCTATCAAACCCTAAAATGGGTGTCTCCCTCAAAGCACTGTCCTGCCAGCAAAGGTGACATCTGACTTGTCAAGATTCATTCATACAAAGGAACTCTCAATTTTGCCTTGAAGCCCTCTGGTCAGAAAGGAGTGATGTTTTCCTGCTCTCACTTGAGAACAGGGAAAACTGAGCCCCTTTGAAGTGGAGGGTCTCAGAGACCTGGGGGTACTGACTCCTTAACTTTACTTTTCTAGGGGATATGTTATACTGTTGTCCCATTTCTGGATGGTCAGCGGAAATAGTCTCTGTTCCCACAGAGGCTTTCTGCGAAGCCATCTCAGAAAAGAGTTATATTCCTCTTAGGAAGACGATGGTGGGGTCCAAGGTGTTTTCTGGTTTTCCTGCTCATCCACCAGTTCTAGGTGGGTCTTGGTCCTGAATCTGTAGTCCTGCCTTTGTCAGCATGAACTATGCCCCCTAACAATTGGGAGAGAAGCCTTTTAAGCACACTAATCACATATTTCTCTTTTAGGAGTACCCTGAAGGCTGTGAGCAAGTGGTCAAAGGCAAGAAACTCATGCAGTGGCTCCCAACCCCAGAGGAGGTGAGATTGGCCCTGGAGGTTTATAAGCTGTACCTGGAGATTCAATAACTGGAGCTTCAGAACGATAAGGCGAAGCAAGCCACTCAGGAGTGTTGACTGTAATGTTTCCCACGAAGGGGAGGAAAATGTGCCTTGCTGCCTTAAATCCAATATGGATCACTTCAGTTAATCACCTTTACCATCTCTTTTACACCATCAATTGTGGTAATAATTATCTAGAAAGGATAATTGGTTAATATTTAGTGCTTTGAGACTGTAGAATTATTGATCATTTTCTGATTCATATTTTTGCTTTTCTGGACACAGAGTCTGTTTCATCAATTAAAAAAATTACATATCCAACAGTATTTTGTCTTCGTGGTCATTAGGACTCTGTGAAATGAGGTCTGTGAACAAACCCATACATAAAGTTGATACATTTATTTTACGGTAGGGACCTTGGACATATGAACGTGGGCTCACACCAATACATTTCCCTGGATAGCCTTTACTCCACAGTTCCACATGTACAAGTCACTCAGGTGTTAAATATCAACACACCCCAAAAGCCTTGTCCGTTGTCCCCCATGAAGCAGTCATGTCCTTTTCTAAACCCCCATGCACTTGGCCTCTGCCTCACTAATGCTCCCTCTTGCCTTTGCCTTGCAAGAGGGGGATTCATGTCTGTGTCTGATCTCCTGATTCCATCCTCAGGAACAAACTCTGAAAACCTGATGAATGGAAGCCCACCCGACAGCCACCTTTGTGCTCCCAAGTCCTCAATCCAATTGGTCCTATTTTCCTTTTTAGAAAAGTAAAATGGTCAAGCAACTGTCCCCCACTTGAGGAGAAACCCCATACCAATTACATTTATGTCTTGGAGTGTTTGGAGGCTTTTATTCCTTGCACTCACCACTTCCTCCAACTCTTGCATCCTCTGAAATCTCTCTTTCATTCATATCTTGGTTCCTTTGCTTCATCTCTTTTGTACACAGAACTCTATGGGGAACATTGGCCTCTTTTGTTTAATTTCCCCAAACATACTCCAATGAGGCAATGGTGTGTAGCAGACTCTCACTAAACCTTAGATACTACAGAGGGGCTTGAACCGTTAGAGAAACCTACTTAATACAGAGGTATTCATTCATGGTCTCAAAAGCCATCATCTGCTCCTGCTACTAGGAATTATTTTGGTTTCCCCTGATTCAAGGATTTGTGAATTACTAGTTTCCTTGAGAAGTGATCCCAGGAAGCACTGTGAGCGAGTGGGTAGTAAGATGCGGAAGGGAGGACAGCCTAAAGAGGGAGCATGTTTGAGGGGATCATTGTTGTTGCTAACAGGATCTACACTATGCTGAGTGCCCCTTGAAGGTGTGTGGAACACAACTCAGAATGTACTTCTGAGGATTAGAACCTGAGGTTTAAAATTTTTTTTTATTGAAGTATAGTTTATTTACAATGTTGTCTTTATTTCAGGTGTACAGCAAAGTGATTCAGTTTTACATACATATATATTTTTTTCAGATTCTTTTCCCTTATAGGTTATTACAATATATTGAGTATAGTTCCCTGTGCTATACAGTATGTCCTTGTTTGTTATCTATTTTATATTTAGTAGTGTGTATATGTTAATCCCAAACTCCTAATTTATCCCTCAGCCCCCCTTCCCCTTTGGTAACCATAAGTTTGTTTTCTATGTCTGTGGGTCTATTTCTGTTTTGTTTATAAGTTCTTTTGTATCATTTTTTTCAGATTCCACATACAAATGATATCATATGATATGTGTCTTTCTCTGTTTAGCTTACTTCACTCACCATGATAATCTCTAAGTCCGTCCATGTTGTTGCAAATGGCATTCTTTCATTCTTTTTTATGGCCGAGTAATATTCCATTGTATAAATATACCACATCTTCTTTATCCCTTCATCTGTCAATGGGCATTTAGGTTGCTTCCATGCCTTGGCTACTGTAAACAGTGTTGCAATGAATATTGTGGTGCATGTATCTTTTCAAATTATGGTTCTCTCCAGGTATATGCCCAGGAATGGGATTGCAGGATCATATACACAGAAATCTGTTGCATCTATACACTAACAATGAAAGATCAGAAAGAGATATGGAGACAATCTCATTTACCATTGCATCAAAAAGAATGAAATACCTAGGAATAAACCTACCTAAGGAGGCAAAAGACCTGTACTCCAAAAACTATAAGATGTGGCTGAAAGAAATCAAAGATGACACAAACAAATGGAAAGATATATCATATTCTTGGATTAGAAGAATCAATATCGTCAAAATGACTATACTACCCAAGGCAATCTATAGATTCAATGCAATCTCTATCAAAATACCAATGGCATTTTTCACAGAACTAGAACAAAACATTTTAAAATTTGTATGGAAACACAAAAGACCCCAAATAGCCAAAGCAACCTTGAGAAAGAAAAATGGAGTTGGAGGAATCAGGCTCCCTGACTTCAGACTATATGACAAAGGTACAGTAATCAAAACAGTTAGTAATGGCACAAAAAGAGACATATAGATTAATGGAACAGGATAGAAATCCCAGAAATAAATCTATGCACCTATGGTCAATTAATCTACCACAAAGGAGGCAAGAATAGACAATGGAGAAAAGACAGTCTCTTCAATAAGCGGTGCTGGGAAAACTGGACAGCTACATGTAAAAGAATGAAATTAGAACATTCTCTAACACCACATACAAAAATAAACTAAAAATGTATTAAAGACCTAAATGTTAAGACCGGATACTACAACACTCCTAGAGGAAAACATAGGCAGAACACTCTTTGACATAAAATGCAGCAATATTTTTGGATCCCTCTCCTAGAGTAATGGAAATGAAAACAAAAATAAACAAAAGAGACCTAATTAAATTTAAAAGCTTTTGCACAGTAAAGGAAATCATAAACAAAATGAAAAGACAACCTACAGAATGAGAGAAAATATTTGCAAATGATTCAAACAACAAGGGATTAATCTCCAAAATATATAAACAGCACATACAGCTTAATATCAAAAACAAAAAACAAAAAACCAACCCAATCAAAAAATGGGCAGAAGCTCTCAGTAGACATTTCTCCAAAGAAGATATACAGGTGGCCAAAGGGCACATGGAAAGATGCTCAACATTGCTAATTATTAGAGAAATGGAAATCAAAACTACAATGAGGTATCACCTCACATTGGTAAGAGTGGCCATCATCAAAAAGTCTACAAATAACAAATGCTTGAGAGGCTGTGGAGAAAAGGGAAATTTCCTACATTGTTGGTGGGAATGTAAATTGGTACAGCCACTAGGGAGAACAGTATGGAGCTTCATTAAAGAACTAAAAGTGGACATGAGGTGTTTATCCACTCAGCCCTTCTCCTCATTGGAACAGGTTTGCTCCAGTAGCACTGTCTCCCAGGACATCTGACCTGCACTGTGAGGGCCAGCTGAGCACCCACCTGAAGACGCCAACAGTGGGAGCCAATGACATCTAAAGGGCTGTTTACAGTGACCTCCAGGTTAGGGATATGGGTGGAGGACTGATGACCTCTTCTACAGCTGCCTTTTCTGTATGGCTCTGTGGACATGGTGTTCCTGTCGATCACACTTTCTATCTCTATTCAAATCTCTCACTTCCCTTTATCAGACCTCTGCATCGCTTGCTTTTTGTTGGCTCTAGCTCAATTCCCATCCCTTTCTTAGAGTGATTCATTTAGCTTTCCAGCTCCCATTGGACATTGCACCTATAGTGGTATCTCTTGTTATCCGAATTCTCACAAATGGAATATTTGCTAAACCTGCCAGCAAAACAACTTAATTGAAATTTACAAATAAGTCAAAAATCCATTATAACAGATCTTGAGTTTCCCTTTTTGGTTCTGGGCATGAAGATGTAGGATGGGTTCCCATGATGCCTCAGACACATCTCAATAGGATCACCTCTCTGCTCTCATTGTTTAAGTGTCCTGTGCTTTTTCAATACTACTTCTCCACTTTATTCACTAAAAATATGATCAATGAAAGTGGAAGAGACTGTTAAGAACGTAGCTGAGACTAAGGTGCCTAGAAAAGACTCATCAGAAGAATTTACAAGAGGAGAATTGGTTCAACGTGATGCTCACTGCTGGTTGTTTTAAGAGGAAGGAAAGGAGCCTGGATAATTTCATACCAAATATTAAAAATAACTTTTAGAACATACAGGAAAATAATTGCCATTGCCTTATAAGCAGGTGGGAAGATATAGCACATGAAAACCAAAACTAAAACAAAAAATGAATTGTCAGCATATGTTATCAGGGGCAATATAATTATAAGAAAAAGAAATCCAAACAGATGTCCATTTTATGTGTGTGGCTTCCTGTAGTGGTTCTCTCTATGTACCTCCAAAGTCTGCATGGCCTGGAGGAGAGGATGTTGACTAGTTCCTTAGGGTTAGATACAGACAACTATCAGGCACTTACTGTTTCACTCACTGGCTTTAACTAAATCTCACTCACCTTCTCCCACCAGAAAGAGTGACTATACACCTCTTCCCAACTCCCTCCTCTTGCTACCAAGCCTCATTCAGAAAATCCTTCAATCATTTAATAATATTTTTTAAACAATATTTCCTTGCTTATTTTCTTTTAAGTGCTATTTGAATTGGTTTTATATCATTTTTTTCAGTATTTTTAGTAATTTATTTTCTTTTTTCTTTCTTGCTTTATTTATTTATTTTGATTAATAGACTATACTTAGGACAGGTTTTTATTAAAAAAATTTTTTTTAACATCTTTATTGGAGTATAATTGCTTTACACTGCTGTGTTAGTTGCTGCTGTATAACAAAGTGAATCAGCTATATGTATACATATATCCCAATATCCCCTTCCTCTGCATCTCCCTCCCACTCCTCTAGGTGGTCACAAAGCACCAAGCTGATCTCCCTGTGCTATGTGGCTGCTTCCCACTAGCTATCTATTTTATATTTGGTAGTGTATAAATGTCAATGCTACTCTCTCACTTAGTCCCAGCTTATACTTCCCCCTCTCCATGTCCTCAGGTCCATTCTCTACTCCTGCATCTTTATTCCTGTCCTGCCCCTAGGTTCTTCAGAACCTTTTTTTTTTTTTTTAGATTCCATATATATGTGTTAGCATACAGTATTTGTTTTTCTCCTTCTGACTTATTTCACTCTGTATGACAGACTTTAGGTCCATCCACCTCCCTACAAATAACTCAATTTCATTTTTTTATGGTTGAGTAATATTCCATTGTATATATGTGCCGCATCTTCTTTATCCATTCATCTGTTGATGGACACTCAGGATGCTTCCAAGTCCTGGCTGTTGTAAACAGTGCTTCAATGAACATTGTGGTACATGACTCTCTGAATTATGGTTTTCTCAGGGTATATGTCCAGTAGTAGGATTGCTGGGTCATAGGATAGTTCTATTTTTGGTTTTGTAAGGAACCTCCATACTGTTCTCCATAGTGGCTGTATCAATTTACATTCCCACTAACAATGCAAGAGGGTTCCCTTTTCTCCACACCCTCTCCAGCATTTATTGTTTATAGATTTTTTGATGATGGCCATGCTGACTGGGGGGAGGTGATATCTCATTGTACTTTTGATTTGCATTTCTCTAATGATTAGTGATGTTGAGCATCCTTTCATGTGTTTGTTGGCAATCTGTAAATCTTCTTTGGAGAAATGTCTATTTAGGTCTTCTGACCATTTTTGGATGGGTTGTTTGGTTTTTTGATATTAAGCTGCATGAGCTGCTTGTATATTTTGGAGATTAATCTTTTGTCACTTGCATCATTTGCAAATATTTTCTTCCATTCTGAGGGTTGTCTTTTCAACTTGTTTATGGTTTCCTTTGCTGTGCAAAAGCTTTTAAGTTTCATTAGGTCCCATTTGTTTATTTTAGTTTTTATTTCCATTTCTCTAGGAGGTGGGTCAAAAAGGATCTGGCTGTGATTTATGTCATAGAGTGTTCTGCCTATGTTTTCCTCTAAGAGTTTTATAGTGTCTGGCCTTACATTTAGGTTTAATCCATTTTGAGTTTATTTTTGTGTATGGTGTTAGGGAGTGTTCTAATTTCATTCTTTTACATGTAGCTGTCCAGTTTTCCCAGCACCACTTATTAAAGAGGCTGTCTTTTCTCCATTGTATATTCTTGCCTCCTTTATCAAAAGTAAGGTGACAATATATGCGTGGGTTTATCTCTGGGCTTTCTATCCTGTTCTATTGATCTATATTTCTGTTTTTGTGCCAGTACCATACTGTCTTGGTTACTGTAGCTTTGTAGTATAGTCTGAAGTCTGGGAGCCTGATTACTCCAGCTCCATTTTTCTTTCTCAAGATTGCTTTGGCTATTCAGGGTCTTTTGTATTTCCATACAAATTGTGAAATTTTTTGTTCTAGTTCTGTGAAAAATGCCATTGGTATTTTGATAGGGATTGCATTGAACCTGTAGATTGCTTTGGGTAATATAGTCATTTTCACAAAGTTGATTCTTCCAATCCAAGAACATGGTATATCTCTCCATCTGTTTGTATCATGTTTGATTCCTTTCATCAGTGTCTTATAGTTTTCTGCATATAGGACTTTTGTCTCCTTAGGTAGGTTTATTCCTAGGTATTTTACTCTTTTTGTTGCAATGGTAAATAGGAGTGTTTCCTTAATTTCCCTTTCAGATTTTTCATCATTAGTGTATAGGAATGCCAGAGATTTCTGTGCGTTAATTTTGTATCCTGCTATGTTACCAAATTCATTGATTAGCTCTAGCAGTTTTCTGGTAGCGTCTTTAGGATTCTCTGGGTATAGTATCGTTTCATCTGCAAACAGTGACTGTTATACTTCTTTTTTGATTTGGATTCCTTTTATTTCTTTTTCTTCTCTGATTGCTGTGGCTAAAACTTCCAAAATTATGTTGACTAATACTGTTGAGAGTGGGCAACCTTGTCTTGTTCCTGATCCTAATGGAAATGGTTTCAGTTTTTCACCATTGAGAACAATGTTGGCTGTGGGTTTGTCATATATGGCCTTTATTATGTTGACATAACTTCCGTCTATGCCTACTTTCTGGAGAGTTTTTATCATAAATGGGTGTTGAAATTTGTTGAAAGCTTTTTCTGCATCTACTGAGATGATCAAATGGTTTTTCTTCTTCAGTTTGTTAATATGGTGTATCACATTGATCAATTTGTGTATATTGAAGAATCCTTGCATTCCTGGAATAAACTCCACTTGATCATGGTTTATGATGCTATTAATGTGCTGTTAGATTCTGTTTGCTAGTATTTGGTTGAGGATTTTTGCATCTATGTTCATTAGTGATATTGGCCTGTAGTGTTTTCTTGTGACATCTTTGTCTGGTTTTGGTATCAGGGTGATGGTGGCCTCATAGAATGAGTTTGGGAGTGTTCCTCCCTCTGCTATATTATGGAAGAGTTTGAGAAGGATAGGTGTTAGCTCTTCTCTAAATGTTTGATAGAATTTGCCTGTGAAGCCATCTGGTCCTGGGCTTTTGTTTGTTGGAAGATTTTTAATCACAGTTTCAATTTCAGTGCTTGTGATTGTCTGTTTATTTTTTCTGTTTCTTCCTTATTCAGTCTCAGAAGGTTGTGCATGTCTAAGAATTTGTCCATTTCCTCCAGGTTGTCCATTTTATTGCCATATAGTTGCTTGTAGTAATCTCTCATGATGCTTTGTATTTCTGTGGTGTCAGTTGTTACTTCTTCTTTTTCATTTCTAATTCTGTTGATTTGAGTCTTCTCCCTTTTTTTTCTTGATGAGTCTGGTAATGGTTTATCAATTTTGTTTATCTTCTCAAAGAACCAGCTTTTCGTTTTATTGATCTTTGCTATCATTTCCTTCGTTTCTTTTTCATTTATTTCTGATCTGATGTTTATGATTTCTTTCCTTCTTCTAACGTTGGTTTTTTTTGTTGTTGTTGTTCTTCTTTTTCTAATTGCTTTAGGTGTAAGGTTAGGTTGTTTATTTGAGATGTTTCTTGTTTCTTCAGGTAGGATTGTATTGCTATAATCTTCCATTTTAGAACTGCTTTTGCTGCATCCCATAGGCTTTGGGCCATCGTGTTTTTATTGTCATTTTTTTCTAGGTATTTTTTGATATCCTCTGATTTCTTCAATGATGTTTTGTTTATTTAGTAGTGTATTGTTTAGGCTCCATGTATTTATATTTTTTACAGTATTTTTTTCCTGTAATTGATATCTAGTCTCATGGCGTTGTGGTCAGAAAAGATACTTGATACGATTTCAATTTTCTTAAATTTACCAAGGCTTGATTTGTGACCCAAGATATGATCTCTCATGGAGAATGTTCCATGAGGACTTGAGAAGAATGTGTATTCTGTTGTTTTTGGATGGAATGTCCTATAAGTATCAATTAAGTCTGTCTTGTTTAATGTGTCATTTAAAGCTTGTGTTTCCTTATTTATTTTCATTTTGGATGATCTGTCCAGTGGTGAAAGTGGGGTGTTAAAGTCCCCTACTATGATTGTGGTACTGTTGATTTCCCCCTTTATGGCTGTTAGCATTTGCCTTATGTACTGCGGTGCTCCTATGTTGGGTGCATAAATATTTACAATTGTGTTATCTTCTTCTTGGATTGATCCCTTGATCATTATGTAGTGTCCTTCTTTGTCTCTTGTAATAGTCTTTATTTTAAAGTCTATTTTGTCTGATATGAGAATTGCTACTCCAGCTTTCTTTTGATTTCCATTTGCATGGAATATCTTTTTCCATCCCCTCACTTTCAGTCTGTATGTGTCCCTCGGTCTGAAGTGGGTCTCTTGTAGACAGCATATATACAGGTCTTGTTTTTGTGTCCATTCAGCCAGTCTATGTCTTTTGGTTGGAGCATTTAATCCATTTACATTTAAGGTAGTTATCGATATGTATGTTCCTATTACCATTTTCTAAATTGTTTTGGGTTTGTTATCATAGGTCTTTTCCTTCTCTTGTGTTTCCTGCCTAGAGGAGTTTCTTTAGCATTTGTTGTAAAGCTGGTTTGGTGTTGCTGAATTCTCTTAACTTTTGCTTGTCTGTAAAGGTTTTAATTTCTCTATTGAATCTGAATGAGATTCTTGCTGGGTAGTGTAATCTTGGTTATATGTTTTTCCCTTTCATCACTTTAAATATGTCTTGCCACTCCTTTCTGGCTTGCAGAGTTTCTGCTGAAAGATTAGCTGTTAACCTTATGGGGATTCCCTTGTATGTTATTTGTTGCTTTCCCCTTGCTGCTTCTAATATTTTTTTCTTTGTATTTAATTTTTTATAGTTTGATTAATATGTGTCTTGGTGTGTTTCTCCTTGGATTTATCCTGTATGGGACTCTCTGTGCTTCCTGGACTTGATTATTTCCTTTCCCATATTAGGGAAATTTTCAACTATAATCTCTTCAAATATTTTCTCAGTCCCTTTCTTTTTCTCTTCTTCTTCTGGGACCCCTATAATTCTAATGTTGGTGTGTTTAATGTTGTCCCAGAGGTCTCTGAGATTGTCCTCAATTCTTTTCATTCTTTTTTCTTTATTTTGCTCTGTGGTAGTTATTCCCACTCTTTTATCTTCCAGGTCACTTACCCGTTCTTTTGCCTCTGTTATTGATTCCTTCTAGAGAATTTTTAATTTCATTTATTGTGTTGTTCATCATTGTTTGTTTGCTCTTTAGTTCTTCTAGGTCTTTGTTAAACCTTTCTTGTATTTTCTCCATTCTCTTTCCAAGATTTTGGATCATCTTTACTATCATTACTCTGAATTATATGTCAGGTAGACTGCCTATTTCCTCTTCATTTGTTTGGTCTGGTGGGTTTTTACCTTTCTCCTTCATCTGCTGTGTATTTCTCTGTCATCTCATTTTGCTTATCTTACTGTGTTTTGGATCTCCTTTACTCAGGCTGAAGGTTTGTAGTTCCTGTTGTTTTTGGTGTCTGCCCGTAGTGGGTAAGGTTGGTTCAGTGGGTTGTGTAGGCTTCCTGGTGGAAGGGACTGGTGTCTGTGTTCTCTTCGATGAGGCTGGATCTTGTTTTTCTGGTGGGCATGTCCGGTGGTGTGTTTTGGGGTTTCTATGACCTTATTTTGATTTTAGGCAGACTCTCTGCTAATGGGTGGGTTTGTGTCCCTGTCTTGCTAGTGTTTGGCATGGGGTGTCTAGCACTGGAGATTGCTGGTCGTTGAGTGGAGCTGGGTCTTAACGTTGAGACAGAAATGTCTAGGATAACTCTCGCTGATTGATATTACCTGGGGCTGGGAGTTCTCTGGTGGTCCAAAGTCCTGAACTCGGCTCTCCCACCTGAGAGGCTCAGGTGTGAGCACCAAGACCCTGGGAAATCAGATGTTTCCCAGTGGCCCCCATTGATGGTTTCTCTTGTGAAATCCAAAGTCCTCTGGATGTGGTTCTGTAGTATGAATTGATTGTACTAGATTACCGGTTTATTACATAAGGATATAACTCAGGAACAGTCAGATGGAAGAGATACATAGAAAAAAGTATGTGGGAAGGACACGAAGCTTCCATGCTCTTTCCAGGTGTGCCACTCTTCCCCTGGTTTCGTGTCTTAAACAAGGCATTCCACTCTTTATTTACATTTGAATAATTTTTTTGGAAAGGAGAATAAAGAAACTATTTCATATTTTATATTGTACCATATCATTGTGTTCTGCTGCAAAAAAACCCACTTGTGAGTGTATTGAGTGATAGGTAATTGATGTTTTAAGTGTGTTATATATTCAGAAATACTTGGTAGATTTTAGGTATGTGCTTAAAATGTGTTTATGTGTATTTAAGAAATTGAGTGAGACAATGAGACAGACAAGGGAAGGTAGCCAAAAAGAGCTGTATTGTTAAGCCACCTATGTCTGTGGGTGACTGGAATCTAAACTCACTGGGAAACTATAAAGGGGGTGTCAAACATATGTCTGAGAGTTATCCCACTCAAAGGCAAGGGAGCTGGGATATTGGTACAATGTCTTCCATCCCTCATAGGTGTTAAGGTCCACATTTGGGAAGTGCTAATTACCTGGTATTTTTGACCTGCTCTACAAGCTGTCAGAGTAGCCTTCAATGACTCTGGAAAAAGCCTGGGCAAAACAAAGCAGATACATTGGCTTTTGGAAATTGTGCAGAGTGTGCTGAAGTGGTAGGGCCCTAGTGATATTGACAGGACTTTGACTCTATCTGCTACACACTTCAGCAGAAGTAGGAAGTCTCATGTCTATGTACTTGCTTCCTACTCTGTCTAAGCTTCTTGGATTCATGTTCTCCTCTTTCTTAATTTATTTCCTTATTTTACTGGAGTACACCCTCAAGGAACTGCTTAGGAAATGATGTATAGAAAGTAAAATATTGAATTCCTGCATGTTTAAACTGTCTTCATCTGAACACTTTATTGATAAGTCTGCTGGGTGTAGAAAAGTAGATTAAAAATAATTTTCTTTTAGAACTTTGAAAGAATATCTTCTTAGTACGATAGTTTCCAATATTGCAATGGAGAAGTCAGAAGTCATTTTAATTATTAATTATATAGGACTTTTTTCATATCTAATCTTTTACAAAGACTCTTGTATTCTTTTTTTTTCAGAGACATTTTGTATAGTTTCTATACATTTGGTATAGTTTCTTCATGTTTCTCTTCTCCATTTATTTTTCTTTTTTCTTTATGGGTATCCTACTAGGCAGATATTGAACCTCCCATAATTTTCTTAAATTTTCTTTCTGTCTCCTATACCATCATCTCTGATTCACCCCACTCCCATGGTCTTTGGGGATATTTCCTTGACTTTGTATTTTAACAATTTTATTGATTTTATAAAATGTTCACATCATTTTAAAATGTGTTCTGTTCTTTAGGGATGTGCTGACTACTCATATATCTCAGGATATCTCAGAGGATATTAATAACAGTTTATTTGGAATTTCTATTGATTGCAAATATCTGTTGATGACGATTCTGGATGGTATGTTCATTTTCAAGGGTGAGGCCCACAAAAGCTGATTTAGGTTCTATGTACATGGGGAGATTAGGCAGTGAGCTAGTTTTTTCTTGTTGGGGGCCATAGCAGAGGTGGCTGTTTCCTATTATCCATTTCCCCCTACCTCCTTCAAGTAATAGAACTACTCTCATCCCTTTAGATATTAGCAGGGGAAATGGCTCCTCAGCTAGAGCCTCCCTTGGAGCAACCACCCAAAGGGTGCAGCTTCCTAGTCACTTTCCTGAAAAGGAAGCTGCTTACCTTCCACTTCCTCTTTCACCCTATGAGGGCTGAAATGCTGACAGGGTGTTGGTGAGTGAACTTCCACCATGCTGATGGGGACAACATGCTTGGGGATGTTGGAGCGACAAAGAGGAAGAGGCCTGATCCTTGCATGACCTCTTTGGACAGAGTTGCTGACTAACCTGAAAACACTTCTGCCTCTGGACTGTTGCATGAAAAAGACATGAATTGCTGCCTTTGTTTCAGCAGCTTAGTTTTACCCTAACAAATTCAGGAGAATACCCAAACATCAATGTTTATTGGTATCTTTTCTGTTGCTGTCCAGCTTCTTCCAAGAAGGATCATCCAGTCTCTTGCCTGCTTCTTTATTAACTTGAATTTCTACCAAGCAAGATGAGATTACTGCTTCTCTGCTTCTCCCTAAGCTCCTCAACCTATTTCCACTGCAACATTACTTTCCCACACTTAGCACTGGGATCGTTTACTTTCTTTCTTGAAATGATTGCTCCTGTCCCTAGAAAGTAGAGTGGTTGCATTCATCTCCTTGTTTTAAGTGGAATGATTCATCTTTTCATCTTTGTATTTCCATTAGAGGTTTGCCCACAGTATGTGCTGACTATTATATCATGAATAAAGAGTGTCTGAAGTTACATGAGATGCTAATTTGTTACTAATTGAGCCGAACAAAAAATCAATAAAAAAATTTCTGCTGCTAAATATTATTCCCTGACTACAGGGAAACTATAAGTATGTGACTCATTCTTTCTTCAGGTTTAATGAGAGAGCCTGGGGAGAAGGAAGTTGGTGAATCAGAGTCTTTCAGATGAAACATTTTATCCGAATGTAGACTATGAATTGAGCTGCCATTTTGCTACCTCATTAGGGAAGCAAAGGGTCTCAAAAGGAACTAGGTTTCCTTAAAATTCCTCTGATCTAATAGTGAAAGTGAATAGCTCCTAATCATGTGTTCCCATCATTTTTAGCAGATTATAAACATTCTGATACTGATATTTTTAGGTTTAAAGATAAAGGAATTATCACTCATAATATTTATACATAACAAATGATGTGTATTTACATACTGAAATTTTTTCCTGCTAAAGAGTTTTCTTAAGTAGTTTTCTTTTTTTTAATGTTTAGCACCTTATGCAGGAGAAACAATAATTTCAAAATTTAAAAAGAATATATGAGTTTATAGTAGATATGCATAGTTTAAACTTGCTAAAATAAAAATGAAAAATCAAAATCACATTAGAGATAGAAGTAAATTTACTAAAATTTAATTTACATAGTAATTTTGAATGAGTTCATCTTCAGTCAAAAGTGAGAAATATAATGGATCAAATATTTACATTGATTGGTAAAAAGAAGCATTACTCTATAGGAGAAACTTTTTTTTGGTCTGTTATGAAAATAGAAAATAAATTTATCACAGGGGTTATTTTACAAAGAACAGTGAATAATAGATAATGCCTTCAACCTCAACTCATGAGTTTTTCAAAAAGCCAAAAATATCATCTCTTTATAAAACAGAGATGATATAGTAAAATATGAGTTAACATTGACACTTTTGCAAGGAATTGAGCTACTGAGGTCCAGGCACATATGTGTTAGAGATACAGTTCTATAACAAAGATTTTAGACCTTGGTATACATAGAGGAATGAATGAATAGTATATCTCTTAAACTAGTAGTTCTCAAATTGGTTAGTTTTATATTTATGTCTATGATCCATTTTGAGTTAATTTTTGCATATGGTGAAAGGTAAGAGTCAAGCTTCCTTTTTATTTGCATGTGGATGGCCAATTGTTCTGGTACCGTTTGTTGAAAAGTTTACCCTTTCTCCTGCATTACCTTTGCACCTTTGTCTATAATCAATTAACCATACATGTGTTAGTGTATTTCTTGACTCTATTTTTTCCATCGACCTCCAAGTCCATTCCTATGCCCATACCACAATGTATTGATCATTATAGTTATATAGTAAGTCTGAAATCAAGAGTTATGAGTCTTTCAACTTTTTGTTCTCTTGCAAAATTATTTGGGCTATTCTAGGTCCTTGGCTTATTTATCCATGTACATTTAAGAAATAATTCATTGTGGACTTCCCTAGTGGCACAGTGGTTAAGAATCTGCCTGTCAATGCAGGGGACACAGGTTTGAGCCCTGGTCCAGGAAGATCCCACATGCCATGGAGCAACTAAGCCTGTGCACCACAACTACTGAGCCCACATGCCACAACTACTGAAGCCCATGCACCTAGAGCCCATGCACCACAAGAAGAGAAGCCACCACAATGAGAAGCCTGAGCACCCCAACAAAGAGTAGGCCCTGCTCGCCACAACTAGAGAAAGCCTGTGTGTAGCAACGAAGACCCAACCCAGCCCAAAATAAATAAATTAATTAATTAATTTTTTTAAAAAAGTTCATCAATTTGTACAAATTTTCTGCTGGGATTTGGATTGTAATGCTTTGAATCTCTAGACAAATTTGAAGATAATTGATATCTTAATAAAGTTGAGTCTTTTAATCCATGAACATGGCATATCAGTCCATTTAACTAGGTTTTGTTTTCTTTATGAATGTTTTGGTGTTTTCAGCTGCCATGCACCATATAGAGATTGTGCTGTTTTAATAACGTTTAATTGTGAGATAATTATGGATTCACAGAAAGAAACCAGGGTAGTACAGAGAGGTCCCAAGTGCCCACCACCTAATGTCTTTTAATGCTTATATCTTAGAGATCTATAACAATATCAATATATCAGAAAATTGACATTGGTTCAACGCATGTGTATAGTTCTCAGCTATTTTATCACAGTGTAGACTTGTGGAGCAACCACAGCAATCAAGATACAGAATTATTCCATCACCACAAAGATCCCCCTTGATCTACCCCTTTATATTCTCACTCACCCCTTTTCCCTGGCCCACCATCTCTAACACTGGTAACTACTAATCTGTTCTCCATATCTATATTTTGTCACTTTGACTGTTTTACAAATGGAGTCGTACAGTGGGTGATTTTTGGAGATAGCTTTTGTCACTCAGCATTTTGCCTTTGAGATGGTAGTACTTTTTAAATTTCAATTTTCAATTTTTCATTGCTGGTATATAGAAATACAATTGATTTTTATATATTGATCATGTATATTGCGATCTTATTAAATTCTCTAATTAGTCCTAGCAGGTTTTCTATAAATTCTTTGGAATTTACCAAATAAACAATCATGCTGTCTGCAGATAAGCAATTTTGTTTCTACCCTTCCAAACTGTATGTTTTTATTCATTTTTCTTACCTTATTGCACTAGCTAGGTCCTCCAATATTTTGCTGAATAGGACTGATGAGAGTCGATATCCTTGTCTCAACTTCTAATCTTAAGGGAAAAGCATTCAGTGTTTTAGCAGTAAATGATAATATTTATAGTTTTTTTTTTTTAAACATAGGCTTCCTTACCTTGATAGCTTTCATTCCAAAGATCAGAGTACTAATGTGAAGGTCCTATGAACTGCTATACACTTGAGGACCACAGAAATGACAACAAGGTGGGTCCAAAAACCCAGTAGATCACTGTGAGATTGACATGAACTAGGATTCCTTTTATTGCCTGGCCCCTGTAGCATCTATTTTAATGGGGTCATGGTGACACTTTATGTTCCCAGGTACCAGAGATAGTTCAGATCCAACAAGTCTCTAAAGAGTCTAGTGCACAATGACTTAAGTAAATTACTGAAGATTCCTTTGGGGCAATGACTGGAGAAGTATACAATATATATACTTGCCATGGTGTTGCACAGTCCTTCCTCATAGGAATCTGTCCTCACTTTCAGTCTGAGAACTGGTGAGAAAATTACCAAGCGGGGAGAGCGGAAGGTAACTGAGCAAAAGATCATGACATTCAATGGAACTAGCTGACCTTGGTCTTTGTATCATTCATTCTTGACCTCTTTTAATTATATATCAAGAAATTCCCATGTTGGCTGATCCTTACCCTAAGGAACATCATATCTGTTAACCCTCTTCACAGATTCTACAGGTCAGGATATCCTCTTCCCTTGGCTGCATTCCAACCTTACTGCCCTACATGCCTCACTCTTAAGGAGGCTCTCATTTTCAGGGGCAGCGTTTCCACAACCTGAGAATAAGTTCTTATTTAATTTTGCATCCTAGGCACATCTCTTGCATCTCCCTGGTTCTAGCCCTCCAGTATTTTTCACCTAACCTGCTTTTGAAGGTTAAGTTCTTCCACTTAGCCCTGCTATCCTGGGATTCTATATTCCCCAGTGCTGCTAAACAGCCATGTTTGATAACAGCGTCTCCTACCATAAGATGCAGCCTTCAGAGGGCCAGCCACAACTAAGTTACTCTATAATTTTGGTCCTTGTCACTGGTGCATTCCTTATTGTCCTCAGGGCTCCCATGAAGAAGATAGCAGGTTGGTCTTCTGGTTTTATAAATAAGATCATTCTAACACATCTACTTCTCTGAGCCTTTGATCACTTCCTACTTAGCTTGCCATGGCTGTTCTGGCATCTCTACACATTTAATATTGACCATCATTTTTACTAACCTTCCCAAATCATCCAGAAACATGTAAGAACTGACACTCAGGGCACTTGCCAGGGTGTTAAAACTTGTGTTAAGAGAGAATGTCCCCATATCCTGACAAACTCTTTCTTATCCTGCTTTGGGATTCCCTCCTAGGCATGCTCTCCTATCTCCAAACTCATGTTAACTAGGTCCCATAGATCCTGCATATGATTTCTCTCTTCCCTCAGCAGGCCCGGCATGCCTTTAGTCAGTTCATGCTGAGATTTGATTCCAGCTATTGGTCTTATGCCTGGAGGGGAGGTGGGGGGTTAATCTTGAGGAGGGCAATTATGGCCTTATAAGATACCTGTCACATTTGATTCATCTGCATGGTCTTCAAGTAACAGGGGCACTATCTTATAACAAGGGATATTGGGTCAATTATATAGGCTCTTTGGGTTTAGGGGAATCTGGTGTTCATGGTTCTGTAGTGCATCTACCCAGATATCCTCGATGAAAATCTAAAGGCACCATTCCTTCTGAAAGGGCCCTCAGTCTGAGTAGGAGACTTGCCAGGGCTAAGAATTCACCTTTTATTGAAGTTCTAGTATTCCTTTATGATTATACCCTGAACCTGGTCCTTAGCATGATTAGCCTCCCAGTTACCTGAGATAACGGTTTCTTTAAATAGTAACTAGTAGCTTTCACACTTGGATTTGAATTGTGATTGATTGTGTTGAGCTTTCATTTTCAGGCAAGGGGTACTGGGCCTGCATCAATGGTACTCAGCTGTCCCTTGCAAAATCCTAATAATTGCTATTTTTATTACACTTCTCAGATGTCAGAGATATTGCACAGCCAATGCATCTTCTTCCATCTACATGCCATGAGAGTTTACCAGGTAAAAATGTTTTTTGTTGCAAGGATACAGCAAGCCAGGACTATCAATATTTCATGAATCACCAGCGATGGAGTCTTGATGGTCAGTTGGCTGAAGAATGATCCAATTCTAGAATCCCATTCTTAGAGTTTGCTTCCTAGATGCATTAGTGGTACAAGCTGTCTTCAGTCAGCTTCTTCAGAAGGCATTCAGATGCATGTGAATTTTTGATGCTGTGATCTTCAGCAAAAACAAAAAGGAGAAACAACTCTAGGGGAATAAAGCAGCAGGATATGGAGAGAAAGGAGCTGATCAAGGACTGTTCTCAGGTTAAGTGGAGAATCACCTGATCCATGGTGGTTCTAGTGTGTAGATTGCACCACAGCTTTGTCCAGCCTTGAGGCAAGGAGTCATGGCTTTTGTATTCCAATATCAGTTGGCATTCGTTGCTCCTGGGGGACAGGGTATAACTTCCTAGGTACATCAGGATAAGGTGTTTCTTGCCATCCCAGCACATTCTCTGGAGGAGGTCACAGGTCCAAGCCATTAATTGCAGCACCAGCAGCAACTGGAGGGTGAGACTACTACTGAGTAAAGGCCAACAATGCTGATTGACTCCCAAATGGCTGGTTCAGTGTTCTGAAGGAAAACCATTATTGGCCAGTAAGGGGAAATTATTTTGGTATAAAGAAAAAATCTTGAATTTATAACCAGTCTTGGGTTCAGAATTTGGCTTAGCTGCTAATTATCTGAAATGTTTGGGGGCAGCTTACTTAATCTATTTGAACCTGTTTCCTCATCTATGCAAAGAGGAAGGTAAGAACCATGTCACAGGTGTTTTTGAGGATCAGTTATGATAACTTAGGTAAAGTTCTGGTATGTGCTGTGCTTAAAGATTAAAAGCAGGTCAGCAAAACTTTCTGGTTAATCATCTAAATTGCTTTATTGTGGCTCCTCTTTCTAAAGGCAGCAGCCATTTAGTAGGTTTATTTTTTTTCTTTCTATCTAGGAAGTTGAAATTTAATTTTGTTTTCTTTAGTATGCCAAAGAAGTTCACTCAGCTGTATTTAGTAATTCTTCTCATTTATTTTTGAGAAGTAAGCATTTTGGCTATTATTGATATGTAGAGTCACTCCAGGTCAGCTGAGTAGTGAAGCTCATTAGGACAATTTCCAGAACTTAGTCTTCTCTTTTGTTTAGTCAACTATCTTCATCTCCTCTAGGAACAGTAATCCACAGTTGGTGGGCAAAGTATAGAATCCAGGTTAGTAGTTTCTTCTGGCCCACTTAAGGAGACAAAATTTAGGAAATGATCTGGATGAATAGACAGTCAGTCCCAGATGGTTAAGAGAAACCTTAGTCTTGGGGTTAATAATCCATGAAAAATAACACATGTGCCTTCCATCCACTTGTCTTTTAGTGCTTAGAGACAAAATTTGGGGCTTCACTCAAATCCAGAATCATTCAGATATTCTGAGAGTCATAATAAATCTTCCTTTCTTCTTAACTCATCATCCTCAACAATTTAACTCTCAGTGCATGCTTTTTCTGTGCTACAAACACAGGCTAAAATAGCTTCTACACTAGAATATCTTCCTAGAGTGAATTATTTGCTTTTTTATGTACATTAGAAGACCCAGGAAATAGGGAAAAGAAGTTCCTACTGAAGTATTGTGAGAATAATTATTGTTTGGGCAAGATCTTTAGTATTTTCACACTGAGAGACATTTTACTCTGTTTTGGCTAGACTGTGGGCTATCTAGGGAGAAACATAATTTTCTAGACTTTAAAAAAACCTATTTATCTATGAGCAATTCATACCCCTGATTAAAGAAACCACTCCCTGGACAGGGACTGCTTCTCAGACGTCTTATCTCCCCTCATGCTATGGCTTCTACCTCCTGAGGAGACAACTGTGCATCAGACACTGTGTATCATGAGCTGAAGTCCTTGCACCATGTGCTCTTGTTTACTCAGAGAACATCATGTATATAAATCCAGAAAGGAATTCATCATGTTCTGTATCTGAACTGCAAGAAAGTCTTGGGGTTACAATAGTAAATACAGAATTCCTGAGGCCTCCAGATGCATCTGCCCAAGAAGGGGCCTTCTGAGCGTGTCCCTGTCAGAGCTACGCCGAGCACCTGGCCTTCTAGTCACTCCTCCAACCCCTCCCCTTTAGTGACACATAGCTGGGCTTTGCCAAGGCTGCTTTTCTTTGCTTAGGCACCATTTCAACTGTTGCTTACTTTTCCTCATCTTGATTCAACGTGTCTGAGAACAGCTGAGCGCCACTGTGGCCCCTCTGAGACTGTGCCATGGCTGCCAATTTGTCTTGCATTTTCCCAGCACTGCATCTTTTTGGGGTCTTGGTGCTATTGCTGTGCCCTTCCTGCTTGTGTGGTGAGTACAGTGGTTATGGGAAAAGGGGGTATTTTCTCTAACATATGGAGAAAAACACCCAATTAAGAATTAATCAAATACAGTGAAATGCAGGGAGATCAGCTCGGTGCTTTGTGACCACCTAGAGGGGTGGGATAGGGAGGGTGGGAGGGAGACGCAAGAGGGAGGGGATATGGGGATATATGTATATGTATAGCTGATTCACTTTGTTATAAAGCAGAAACTAACACACTATTGTAAAGCAATTATACTCCAATAAAGATGTAAAAAAAAAAAAACAAAAACAAAAAAATACAGTGAAATGGTGGTATATCATAATCTTTTTGAGAGAGTGCAATGAACTACATTAATAAGAAATAAAATTTAAGTATAAAAGAAATTGTTCCAATTCAGATAGAGGATTTTATAGTATCTAGAATAACAAAGTGTTGAAATGCAAAAATTCTTGTGAGGCTGCTTTAGCAAGGAATAATCTTTAATTTTTAAATCAATTTCTTGAATTTAAATGCTCTAAAGTGCTTAAAACAAATTGCTTTCCAAATAGGTTAATTATACCATCTACAATCTTAGTTATTGCTTAATTTTTTAAAATTCCATCCATAAACAAAAATATTTTCTGTTATTACAAATATGGTATAAATTTTCTAGAGTAAAAATATACAGTACTTCATGAATTCTAAACCATTATATAAAAGTAAGGCATGGTTATTGAAATGTAAGAAAAATTTTAGCAATGAATGAGAAGCCAAAGGATTTGAGAGAACTTACCAGAACTGAAGACCTGTCACTATGAAAATTAATTTATTTTTACAGAATTCAGATGGAAATGTCCTCTGAGCAAAGTGATGTTTTACTCTTTTGTTAGCTAACATTTTATCTAGCTAACAAAAGAGAATTAATTTTCATAATAAATTTAAAATATTTATGAATTTGTTCCCTGAAACAGCTGTCATGGCATATAAATGGGAGATTTGGGATAGCTTAGAGGGAAAATTCTGAGCTGAAAATAATGGCTGAATGCTCTTATGTGAGCTAGCTTACTGATTTAGAAATGTGGAAGCCATGTTTTCTTCCTCACTGAGACTGGTAAGGGGGAAAGCATGGGTTAATTAAGGAATATCTATATTTGAAAGATGATTTTTCATATCAGATGCATGAACATTATTGAGGGACAGTACTAATTTAGGTTATAGTATCAGTACAGGATAAAGAACTTTATGCTTGGGAGTTTTCAGTCCTCCAACTTCATCTCTAAGTTCCCCTCTTCTAGGGACTGAGGTAGTAGAGGAAAGCCTTATCAAATTTGTCAAGAAGTCTTTCAATTATTTTTTCATGTTTCTGTTTCCCTTTCCCTTTCTCTTCTGTTCCCTCAAATCTTCCCATTACCCATGGCCCTGACTCTCTGAAATGGCATTTAATGTCTGCCAACTCTGATGTGAATCTCCCTTTCTGATTCTGCCTCCCCTCTCTCACAGTAATGACCTTCTGAGTCCAGAGACTTCACCATTGCCTCAATATCCATCTGCCTCTCACATCTTGTCAACTACTTACCTTCTATCTGTCCTTCAAGGTATCTCCAACTTATTCCTGGATGCCTTCCCTGGATACTCTGGTGCTTAGTTCTGTCACCACCTTCTCCTACAGAACTAATTTCCTGTTCTAATCCTCTGGCACAAGTGTGACTAGTGTTGTGGTAGAACTATTTGTATGGTTAAATCTTATATTTTAAAGTACACTGCAAGAAAAGTCCAGTACAGAACTGCATATATGTGCTTACTTATAAAAACTAAGAGCCATTATTATATTTTTATGGAGGTGCTTAATCTGAGGTTTAAGAAAGGCTGTATGGAAACTGTTGATTTATACACAGGTGAATTTCTTTTCCTCACAACTAAAACAGAACTTACTTGGAGTTACTGTTACTATGCTTTCTGAACCCCCCAGAGTTGAAGCTTTGGGAGGAGCACAGGTAAGGGAAACAAGAACCTGAGCTGGCTCTTGGCCTCATGGGTATTTAAAGCTTATTCTCTCTTGTTAGTTGTTTGTTTTTTTTTTTAATTGGTCCTTCATCATCACTGAGGATCGCTAAGTGCAATTTGCAGTTCAGGGTCTGGCTGATCCAGGGATCCACCTCTGATTCTGGTTGTTCATTTCTTATTTCCTATCTCTTAGGTATCATCTGGTGACTTCTAGAGTTATTTTGTTTTTACAGAGGGCTTCCTCCCACCTCAGGAGACCCTTTTGGACTGGCCTGAGGACAATTCCACCATGACTGTCTTTCTCATGCAGCCCATTTCTAATCTACTGGAAGTGCTAATTCAGCCTTGCTTCTGATAATGTCAGGAGTCCAGGCCAACCTCAAAGCAGCAGAGATCTCTCCTTCACTCTCACCTTAGAGCCTTAGAGTGCCTGTCACTAGACAGCCCATCCTTTGCCTTTTAGATTTCTCAGACAGGAGCTGGACACTAGTTCACTGTGACTAATGTCCCCCCAGCCTGAAAGGAGCCACATTAGGTTTCCTCAGTGAGCTCCTGAGGGTCCTTCTCTCAATGTGAAGCATAAATTCTCCCACACATTAGCCTCACCTGAGACTGCAGGTGGTGTTCACAGGATATCAAAAGCTTTATAAAAATACTTCCCCAAGTATTATTCTTAAAATAATTTAAATTCCTGACCTGTCTTAAATTCCTGACATTGTCTTTAAGTGAGGGAGGTAAGAGTTTTCTAACTGGTTTCTGAGCTACTTGCTTAATCAAATATGGAGCATTGCTAGACTTTGCAAGTCACAAGGAGAGTATTGTTCTTCAGCCCGAACTTTCATTTTATGGCCTTTAAGCATACACTGATGCCGTAGAAAGTGAAAGTCCAATGATCAGTACCGAGAGCAGGATTCCAGAAAGTGACAGTGGACTTTGTGCTAACACAAACCTGAGTTGAATCCTTAATTTGATTCATGTTACTGGTACTTACTAGCTGTGACCTTGTGTAGAATATTTGACTCCTCTAAGGTTGTGTTTCCTTTTCTCTAATGTGGGTCTGATGTTCATACGGCCTCAGAGAGTTAGCATGAGGATTAAATGGTATAACATATATATGATGATTAACACAGTGTCTAGCAAGTGGTTAAGAACTCAATAAATCATTCCTAGTGATTTTGTTAAGTAAATGAAACATACCTCAACAGTATAATTTAATGACTTTGTTCTATAAAATGGGAAGAGTCCATCACTCTGAATAGTTAGTTAAACTCTAGCTCATTCTCTTCTACCCTTCTCTTTTGCCATTCAAGACTGCAACATGTTTCCTAGCATTGCCCATGGATCCTATGAAGATGTGAGTTCAATTTTTTCCTTTACTACTGTGGTGCAGTATAAATGTGATGAAGGATATGTTCTGGTTGGAGAAGAAAAAATCACCTGCAGAAATTCACATTGGTCATCTGAAGTTCCTCAGTGTAAAGGTAACTCCACTTTACTGATGGCCCTTGCTAAGATGGTAGGACCACCATGCAAGTTCTGACAGTATGGTTTCCCCCCAGCAAGAGGCAGCACTTAGAAATTTGTATGTATGTATTTATTTATTCATTTCCTGTATTTAATACTTCGATGTGGTACTGTGCTGTTTAAAAAATAGGTGCGGTATTAAAAAATATTTGTCTCAAAAATATTCTTCTATGTTATCTTCCAGAGCTTTGTTGCTTTACCTTTCACATTGATATCCCCAGCCCACTTGGAATTCCTATGGGTTTATCGTGTAAAGTAGGGGTCAAAATTTGTTTTTCTCCAATGAGTAGTCAATGAACCCAGCACCACATAAAATGGACCGTAGTTTTCACACTGCTCTACAGTACTACCTTTGTCAATATTCAAGAGTTAGAGATAATAATTTTTAATTTAAGAGAATAGTGAGGATTCAGCACAATTTTAGTGTATTCCTGTGAAAGTTAGAATGAGGACTCATGGAAAAATCCCAAACATCCTTGAAGTATCTGATATCTCCATTAGAACCTGGTGCATGTCATCACCTCCTCATAGAGAAGCTGACCTGATATGAGACCAAGATTAGGTGTGCATTTTTTTTTTCCTTACCACACGGCTAACAGCAACTCAAGTGTCTAATTTCCCACCATTGTCTCCATTTAATACAGGAAGATACTAAGGGCATAAGAACAGAAATTACATACTTAAGATGCTGAAAAGAGTCAGGTTTTGACATACAGTAGTTTTTAAAACTCAGATTTTAGACCACAATACCTAGGTTTATACCATAATCATGTCACCTAAAAGCTACGCAACCATAGACAAGTCACATAAATTGTCTTTACCTAATTTTTCTCTCCAGCAAAGTGTAGATAATAATAGTGTTTTATGTTGATGATAGCTATACATTAACATTAATATTATTGTTATTAATTTTATTGTTATAATAATACAATAAATGTAGTTAAAGAACAACTCTCAGACTGCAGGCATAATTTATTATCAGTGTTTCTCACCCCCCAGTATTCTTTACTATTGTAAGATCTTATTCTGAGAATCACAAAATGATCAAAATCGTGTTTCCATTACAGCTCTGTGTCTGAAACCAGAGATAAAAGATGGAACTCTGTCTCTGGACCAGGATCAGTATGTTGAGCCTGAAAATGTCACTGTCCAGTGTGACTCTGGCTATAGTGTGGTCGGCTTTCCGAGTATCATCTGCTCAGAGAACAGAACCTGGTGCCCAGAAGTGCCCAAGTGTGAGTGGGTAAGTGGCACACACCTTGGGGTATTCTATCACATTGTAAAAATGATAACCCGCTCCAGAGCACTGTCCCAGCCAACACTGATGAGAGCTGACTTTTGTTGGGACTCATTTCTGAGTTGTTTAAATCAATTTCAGAATCAGCACTTTTACTCTCAAAGCGCATGTTGAGCTCTTAAAGCAAGTTCTAATTCTCTTATTTTATAGCAAGAAAGACCAAGCCCCTAGATAGGAGGGTTCCATAGATCCAGGCCACCCGGCTCCCAGCTCTGCATTTTCTATTACAGTAAGTGCTATGCTTTTGCATAGACATCAGATCCATCCTTTCAGATGACCCTGAAGAAGTTCCCTGAGTATCTTCTGCAGTGCTGTTCCTTCTCTGCTTAGTTTCATTGCTGCCTTAGAGCAGTGCTCGTCTCGATCTTAGGGCAAATACTTTGCTGAGATGCACAAAGTGTCTTCTGATTTCTTGCATCAGTCCTAAGGAGGGTCTTGATACTCCAATTTTATTGTCATCAATAGGCATCCTGAAGGAATCTTATACCTTCACAGTTTGGAGAGAAGCCTCTCAAACCATCCTTTTATCTCTTTTAGGAAGTTCGCACGGGCTGTGAACAAGTACTCGCAGGCAGGAAACTCATGCAGTGTCTCCCAAGTCCAGAGGATGTAAAAATGGCCCTGGAGGTGTATAAACTGTCTCTGGAGATTGAAAGATTGGAGCTACAGACTTGAAGTCGAGCACCAGTTAAAAATCAGTACATTTATTTCCCCTCTCTTCCTCTTAAAAACAGAGAATTAGGTACATTTCCCTCATTAGCAACTCTACTGGTCCTTAAGTGCTATTATTTACTGAAAAAATACCTGTGTTAGAAGAATCTTTGAAATTTTTGATGCCACTGCTAATGTGGAACTATTGGTGGTTTATATCTTATCTCATTTTAAGCTTCTGCTTCCCTAGATTTGGTGGAATGGAAGAAATAAATAATCACCTGTCAAAAATGCAGTGTCTTTGTTTTCACTTTGATTCCCTTGTAATGAGAAATTAGGGCCCTATATCAATCACTTCCTGATGCTTCTCTAATTAATGCTTCTTTTCTATTTTCATACTGGAACCTTGTCTGAGATGTATTTACACTACATCTTCACTTCCTACTCATCCTTCAGTGCCCAGGTCAAATATCACATCTTCCTCCGTCTTCTCCTTTCTCTTTCTATTGATTACCAATATTTTCTCTGGAACAACTTCTCAGTTCCTCTTTATATTTAAGGTATATTTGGTTTTGTTTGACATCCCCTCCATCCAATAATAACCAGCTTGGATGCCTTTGAAAGCCTGTGTGCAACCCAAGTATTCTTCTTGAGCATGTCCAAGTCTTCCCATCCAGTGTGATCACTCTTTTCTTTAATACTTCAATTAAAATAGCTTTAATGTCTCTCTTAGGACAGATTTCCCAGAAGCAGACCCTGAGAAGAGAATTTATGTGCAAGTAATTTATTAAGGAACTTGGAATTTCTCCAAGTTCTCAAAGGAGAAACGGGAAAAGGAGTAGGGTAAGCAGGATGGGACAGGGAAGGCACGTAGTAGGGTGACCAGGCAAAGTCAAAGGAAGGTGGCTCAACCTTGACCCAGAAGGGAACCCTGGACTATAAGTTTGTGTACATTTTGTCCCAATTCCAGGTAAAGGAACTGGGCTTTCATTCTGCTGTACCAGTCAGTTATTGGTGAAGGGGCACCCTGTGGGCACATGAGCCCCCAGGACAGCCAGCTCTCTCTGTGTGACTACAAAGCTGACTAGCAGCCTGAGGGGAGCCCTCCCAAAAGAGTGGAAGGTATAACCCTAAGAAACCAGAGTACACAGAAGCCTGCAGAGGAGAGCACAGAATAAAAAGGTCTGAGGGCCTGGGTAGAGCTTTCAATGCTTATCCCACACGTGTTATTCTTATATCTCTGGATATTCTGGGGAGCTTTATAATTTCTTATGGTCACCTCTTCTGCCAGTTTTTTGCCTCCCCAAATGTCATTCTCACTCATGCTTACTTAGCTACTATGGCTGGCCTCTGGTTCTCCACTGCATCTTGATCAATTATAGAGAACATCACCTCTTTTCTTTGATTTCTTCCAAAACAGCAGTCACATAAAGTTGCATAGCAGACTTTTACTAACGCTCTCGAGTTAACAGAGGGATGTCTGGCTGGCTGCACAAGACTGGACTTCCACATCGAATGTTACATAACTGTGATCTTAGAAGACCATTGCCTTTCCCTGCCACCAGGAACCTCTTCTAGCTGACTTTCTCAGCATGACCCTGCCAGCCTCCAGGATTTTCTGGTCTGATGCTTTCTCTCCTCAAATCACTCCTTATCACACTTCATCTGTTCTTGCTATCACTGCCCCAGAAACCCATTGCTTTTTACTTTATTAGGGAAAGCATTTTAGCAATCTGTCTTTCCCTAGTTTCAGGGATTTCATATCCAAAAATCCATGAATGTACTCAGACAAACAAAGAACTATCCATTCCAGGTCTGGGCGCCAAGCTGTAGAGAAGATTCAGAGGCATCTCTGAAACCTGAGTCTCATATTTCCTCCCCTGCAAGTCTCCATCCAGGGCAGTGTGGAGACCTTTCCACACTGACGTGAATTATGCCACAATCTTTTCATGTGTTGATTCTAAATTAATTACACATAATTATAATTATAGAAGTAATATATGTGCAGGAAAACAAGAATTCAAACCTTACAGAGGGATTTATAAAAAATAAAAGTAAGATTCTTCCCTCTTCTGCCTCAGTCCTACTCTGTTTTGAGTTTTTCTGCTGATTAGCTTAGTCACTCTGAAGAGAGAATGAATTCACATCACGTGACTTTTTATCTCTAAACATATATTTTGATTTCCTGCTACAAAATTGATCAATCTAGCTCTGACTTTCCCTCTCTTCTCTCTCTCCACTGGTCAGTCTCATTTAATTATATATATTTTTAGTGATTACTTATCTTTAGGGCTTTAAATAATGTACTTAAACCTCTATTATTTATGCAACTTTATTTTTAATAATTTACTATTTTATTAAAGTAGTATAAGCAAATAATCAAAAAGTCAAATAATCCCCAAAAAACCTTTTAATGAAAACCCTAAGATTCTGATCCACTCAATCCCACCCTTTGGTCTCTTTCCCCAAAAATAACCATTTTCAACTCCTATAGCTCTGTTATGATGTTTATCTACATATTTCCAAACAATATTCTTATTATACTTATGTTTATTATTTTTAAACATTATGTATTGACTGATTAAGCAAATCTTGATCTTTGCTAAGCCAAGGTAAGCTTAACAGTGATCTGTGAATATATTGCTTTACAGCTCTTTAATTTTTACGGCATTAATAATTTATCTTGTTTTTTGTTTAGTTTTCTATGTTTCTATTGCTGATTCTTGCTACATGCTCCAAAAGATCTGTCATAGTCTAGCAATCTATTTCCTAATGCTCAGACATGTCAATGCCGTTTTAATTCCACATACTTCTCCACCATCACTCCTGGAGATTTCCTTCCCAGGCTCTCTTTTCAGTGATTCTGAAATAAATGGTTTACTTTTAAATCTTAGGTCTTCTCTTTGCTGTTCTCTTTATTACTTTGATTCCAAGTCTTTGCTCTGGTGTATTTCCTCATTTTTGTTGGAACAGATCTTTCAAAAGGTGCCTGGGAAGTAAATTTTTGAGTCCTTACATGTTTTACAATAACTATTTTTTCTACCCTCATAGTTAATTGATAGATTGTTTGCATGTAGAAGTTTGTGTTCTCAGAATTTTGAAGGCGTTTCTCCACTGCCATGTGCCTTCCAGTTCTGCTATGGAAGAATCCACGGTATTCCAGTTCTTCTTACAATGTTGTTGATTTTTATTTTCTCTCTCTCTGGGAGATAGTAGTATCTTCTCTTTATCCCTGTGGCCTTGCTGTAAGATGTTTTTCATACATTAACTTGGGTACTTGTTGGGAATTTTTGACCTGTAAACACATGACCTTTAGGTCAGGGAAAATTTTTAGAATTTTTTTCTGTTATTTTCTGTTTTCATTTTATTTTGTCTTATCCCCCCACCCCCACCCCAGAACTCCCTTTAGTAAAATATTGTTTTAACCTTTTTTTTTTTTCTGTCCTACTTCCCATATCTTGTTTTTTGTGGCCTACTTTTGGGAAGATTTTCCTGACTTTGTATTTTAAGATTTTTATTGAAGATTAAAATCTATCACATTTTAATTTCCAGTAACTTGCTCTTGTTCTCTACATGTTCTTTTAATGTGTTATTCTGTTCTTTCATCATAGATTCAATATCATTTTTTCTGTGTCTGAAAATACTAATTATAGGTGAAGTTTGGGGGACATTCCTTTCTCTCTATTCATACAAAAGAGTGGGACCCTTAAATATTGATTGATATCTCTGCATGTATGAGTGAGGCTTCTCTACTGGTGAACTTCTTTGTAGCATGGTGGGCAGCAAGAAGGTTTAACTATTTGTATGTTTGTTTTACTTTTAAATGGGACATGTATCTATCGGTCTTTTCTTAGGAGATACTCAATGCCTTCTGAGAAGATTTCTGTAATCCCTTCCTTACTGATTTATCGACCTTAGTCTTTTCTCTTGAGTTTCTAACACTTATATGTACTACTATGTAAAACGAAGAAATGTGTGCTTCTATGTTCAACTTCACTGTCCTTTCCACCTGTCAACCTCTATCAACATACTATTATTTTTATATTGCATCATTTATAGCCCTTTGATTCTATTGAGTATCTCTGACCACTACCCACTGAAGGTAGAACTAACCTCTGTCATATACTGCACTTACCATTTCATTTGTGGGCTTTATTCACAGTAAGTGTTCAAAAATCATTTCATAAAAGGATGTTTAAATTCCATGAGCTAAGATTTAGTACAAAAGATCAATTTTTAAAACTCTCTGCTGAATGGAATTTCTTCTATGGTCCCAAGTACAAAACCAAGTGATTTGTTCATTTTCTGGGTTTATCACGAGACCCCAGGGCCATGAAAAGGGCCAAGAATAGCCAAGATAATCTTGAAACAGAAGAAAGCTTGAGAACTAATATTATTAGAGACTTCAAGAAAGATGGATTATAAAGGTGTATTAATTAAGACAGTGGGTGTTGGTGCAAATAGAATCAAGCTGACTAGATCCAGAAAAAATATATATACATACATATATATTTATAAAATTTATATTTACAGTAGTATATTTACCTTAATTGTGCAAAATTTGACTCTTCAGTGTGGTGGGAAGTGATGTCTTTTCAATGAATATTTCCTACGTTAATCATAGAGCTACATGGAAAAATTGTATCTTGACCCTTACCTTACATTTACCAAAAAGAAATCCAAAGTGGATTATAGATCTACATGTGAAAAGTAAAAAAAATAAATAAATAACACATGTAAAAGGATATCTTCATGATCTTGAAGTAGGAAGATAACCTTATACACAACAATATAAAAGGCATTATGAAAAAATTTATAAATTGTCTAATATTAAAACAAGCATTTCTGTTTATTTAAAGATACCATTAAGGTTCTCCAAAGAAGGTGTACAAATTGCCAGTAGGCATATGAAAAGATACTCAGCATCATTAGTCTTAGAGAAATGCAAATCAGAACTGCAGTGGCATACTGCTTCCCACCCACTGAGATGACTGTAATTTTTTTAGTAGAAAATAACAAATGTTGGGAAGATGTGGAGCAATTGGAACACTCATACATTGTTGGTAGGAATGTAAAATGTTGTAGTTGTTTGGAAAAAGTTTGACAGTTTCTCAAAAAGTTAGAGCCCCTATGTGATCCAGCAGTTCATTTTCAACCATATACACAAGAGAATTGAAAGCATATCTTCCTATAAACATATGCACATGAATGTGCATAGCAACATTATTCATAATAACCCCAAAGTGAAAACAACTCAACTGATGAATGGATAAGTAAAATGTGGTCTATCCATAAATGGCATACTATTCAGCCATAAAGAGGAATGAAGTATTGACACATGCTACAGTGTGGATGAACCTTGACAACAATATGCTAAGGAAAAGAAGCCAGACACAAAAGACTACATCCTGTATAATTTAATTTATATGAAATGTCAACTCTATAGAGACAAAAAGTAGATTAGTATTTGCCAGGGGATAGGGGAGAGAGGGAATGCAGAGTAACTGCTAAAGGGTAGGGGGTTTCTTTTTGGGGTGTAGAAAATGTTCTGGAATTAGATAGTGATGGTGGTTGCACAACTTTATGAATTGTAGACTTTAAAATGATAAATTTTGTGGTATGTCAATTATATCTCAAAAAAAAGCTACTGAGTTGAGCTGAATTTTGTCCTCCTCAAACTCATATGTTCAAATCTGTGGTACTCTAGTACTTCAGAATGTAACTGTATTTGGAGATACGATCTTTTGAAAGGTGATTAAGTTAAAATTAGGTCTTTAGGCTGAAAAATCTAATTCAAAAAGATACATGAAACCCAATGTTCGTAGGAGTACTATTTACAATAGTCAAGTCATGGAAACAACCCAAATGCCCATCAACAGATGATTGGTTTAAGAAGATGTGATATACACACACACACACACACACACACACACACACACACACACACACACAATGGAATATTACTCAGCCATAAAAACGGATGAAATGTTGCCATTTGCATCAACATGGATGGACCTAAAGAATATCATACTAAGTGAAATAAGTCAGACAGAGAAAGACAAATATTATTTTATACTACTTATATATGTACTCTAAAATATAATAAACAATCTTATATACAAAACAGAAACAGACTCCCAGACATAGAAAACAAACATGGTTACCAAAGGGAAAAGGGAGTGGGGAAGGAATAAATTAAGGGTATGTGATTAACAGGTACACATTACTATACATAAAATAGATAAGCAAGAAGGATTTACCATGTAACACAAGGAACAATATTCAATATCTTGTAACAACCTATAATGGAAAAAATCTGAAAAAAAAATAACTGAATCATTTTGCTGTACACCTGAAACTAACACAATATTATAAATAACACTATACTTCAATAAAAAAATGAGGTCATTAGGGTGGGCCCTAATTCAATGTGACTGGTGTCCTTACAAGAAGGGGAGATTTGGACACACAGAGATATCAGACATGGGTGCATGTCTGATAGAGGGATGACCATGTGAAGACACAGCAAGAAGGAGGCCGTCTGCAGGCCAAGGAGACACCTGGAACAGATTTCCCCTCCCAGGCCGCATAAGAAACAGAATGTGCTCGCATTTTGATCTCAGCCTTCCAGTCTCCAAAACTGTGAGAAAATAAATCCCTGCTGTTTAAGCCACTCAATCTGTGATATTTTGTTATGGCAGCACTAATACAGACACCACTAAGGAAATGAAAGGGCAAGCCTCAGGCTGGGAAGTGATATTTGCAATACCTATGTCCAACTAAAGACTCATATCCAAAATATATTTTAAAAACTCTTACAAAACAATAAGAAAAATATAATCAGCCCACCAAAAGAATGAAAAAAAGACCTGAAAGAGCCATCACAAAAAGGGATATCCAGCTGGCCAATGACATATGAAAAGATGATCAACTTCATTGGTCATCAGGGAAATTAAAATGAAAACCCCAGGATGGCAGTGGGGCACGAAGACTGATACAAAATACATATACAGTTCAGTAAAAAAATAAAGAAAACTACAGTGCAATTTCACTACATACCAAGAAGAATTGCTAAAATGACAAAATAGGAAGTGTTAGCAAGAATGTATCGCAAAAAAAAAAAAAAAAAGAATGTATTGCAGCCATGACTCTGAAAAACTGCTGTTGAAAGTGTAAATTTGTCCAACTGCCTTGGAAAATTCTTTGACAGTAACTCCCAAAGCTGAACACACGCCTACTTTCACTCCTGGGTATTAACTCTCAGAAACGCATACATCTGTTCAACAATGGACATGTATTAGAATGTTTGTAGCAGCCCTATCTACAATAGCTCCAAACTGGAAACTACCAAAATGCTTATGTGTAGTAGAGGGGATAAATTAACTGTGATATATCACATGATGAAATATACCACAATGGATTGAATGATTATATGGATGAATTTCAAAACATAAAATATTTAGTGAAAGATGCCAGACACAGAGTAGTAGATACTGCTTCATTTCATTTATGTAACGTACAAAAACAAGCAAAAGAAATCCACAGTGTTCAAAGTCAGAATAGCAATCCCCTTGGAAGGGGGCATGGGGAGGGCTATGAAGGTTTTGGTAATATTTTGTTTCTCCATCTGGATGGTGTGACATGGGTGTAATTCAATGTATGAAAAGTCAACTAGCTCTATAATTAATTGCACTTTTTGGGGTATACTATATTTTAATATAAATTAAATTAAAAATTGGAAAAAGAGTGGATCTTCCATACCCTAGTGATCTGGGGGGGTGTGGGTAATGGTAGGTTTTCCATTTACTTAGAATATTCTTATCAATAATACATTCAGATACAGGAGAAATTGCCATTTTTTCTCACTGTAGAATTCATCTTTCCGATGTCTTTATTGGCTGCCACGTTTTGCCCCTTTACAGCTACACCTGACACCCCCAAGTTTACTGTGGCACCAGTTTTGTGGGACAATGTGAATAAGTCCCAGTAGCCACATGCTTAATCTGTGTTGTTTTGGTTTCCTCTATTGGCTCATTGATTTTTATTGGGGCAGGAAATAATAGTCAGGGTATCAGATTTCATTGTTGTTGCTCTCCAGATTATTCTACTAGACCAGATCCTTGGGAGTTAAGGGCATAGTTATTATGTCCCACTAGTAAGTTCTACCTTCCATTACACATCTCAAAGTTTTAGGTATCTCAAACTATAGATGGTAAATAACCTGGCTTTCACAATATCATACCTCTCCCCTTCATTGTCCCAACTTTTTCCTCACAGAGATTTAGAGATAATATGTGTGGAGATTGTGCATCAACACCACTGTTACCACTAATCTACTCAGTGATAGTATTTACCGTATTGACAAATGTCAAGAGGAAGCTCAGATTGATGCAAAGATCAGATGCTTGGTTGGGTAAATCAAATCATTTGCTTATATAAAACATACAGAAATACAGAAGGATGTCATCAAGATCTGGACGTAGGGCAGAGAGATCAGTCACATGTTCCAGGTTAGGCAGAGGTCAAGTTTCCAAACTTCAAAATCATCACAGTGGATTCAGTGTTGAGATGATTTCATCTAAGTGAGTAAGAGTCTCATCAGAACATCTGGAAATTCAGATGCTCCCTTCTGAGCACTGCCTTATAACATTGAAGCAGTACTACACACTGGCTGCTTTTGATAAATGCTGAGCCCACTCATCTGGGCCAGGTGTACCTCATCAATATACAAAATGACTAGAGGTATAAAGACTTAGCCTCCCTGGCTAACACAGCCCACCCCCAATACATTCCTAAACTGGAACAAGGGTTAGTTACTGAGACCTCTCTTGGAATCAAGCTAATAGACCATTAGGGCCTATCCTATAATTACTCTCGGCACCTGAGTCATTATATTTTATTAAAATAGTACCATTCTCTCCAAGATTGAAGATCACTGGTTTCTTTACCCCTTCCCTTTCCCTTGCACTCTACATCTAATCAGTCATGTAATTTGGTTGTTTCTTTGGGCTATTTTTTATTTGTTACTCCAATTACAACAATTCTTTGACCTAAAATGGACCTTTGGTCCTTTGCTCTTTTACCTACCATTATTCTCCACCTCCCTTTTGAAAGTCTTTTTAAACAAGTTGTGTTCAAGAAAGATTAAAGAAAGACGGTTGAGGGTCCGTAAAAAGAAATGATTATAGAGATCAACAATAGAATCGAAATATATCTCTAATTCTGCCATTTCTAATAACATCTACCACTATCACCCTAGACTGAGACACCATCTTTTCTAGTCCAGATTACTCCAATAGGCTTCCACTCTTGTTCCTCCTGGTAGCCATGGAGACCTGTTGGGGTTGTTCCTCTGCTCAAAATCCTTGATTAGTTTCCCTTCACAAACTAAGTCCCAGCAGGGCCTATCAAGCCCTACATGATCTAATGCTCTTCTGTGTTCTTCCTTCAGGACTTTAAAGAGGCTGGTATACTGTCTTCTGGCTTCTGTTACTTCTGGTGAGAAGTTAGCAATCATTCAAAGTATTCTCTGTTTGTAAATAATGTTTTTTCCCTAGATGATTTCAAAAACAATTTTTAAAAAATCTTTGGTTTGCAGTTGTTTGAATATAATGTGCCTAGATATGGTTTTATTCATATTTATCCTGCTTGAGTTTCATTGAACATCTTGAATCTGTAAATATATCTCTTTCCACCAATTTGAGAAATTTGTGATCATTATTTTTCCAAGTAATTTGTCTGCCCCATTTTTCTTTTCTTTCTTTATGAGACTCTAATTACATGTATATTAAATCTTTTCATATTGTTCCATAAACCCCTGCAACTCTATTTTTTTACATATCAATATTTTTTCCCTCTCTTCTTAAGATTGGATAATTTCTATTAATGTATCCTCAAGTTTGTTGACTCTTTCCTCTGTCATTTCCATTCTGCTGTTAATTTCCTCCAGTAACATTTTTATTTTAAAGATTGTATTTTTGAGTTCTAGAATTTCTTTTGGTGGTTTTATATAGTTTCTGTTTTTCTGCTGAGATTTCTTATGTTTCTATTGATTAATAAACTTCTATTCCTTTACATCCTTGAGCATAGTTATAGTAGCTATTTAAAAATCTTGTTTGCTAATTCCAACATTTGGATAATCTTGAGGATAGTCTATTGACTTTTTTTCCCCTTAAGAATGGTTCAAGTTTTCTAGTTTCTTCATATGTTGAGTAATTTTGGATTGTATCCTGGACATTGTGAATGAATTCTGTTATATTCCCTCCAAAAGACAGGTTCTGTTTGTTTAAGCAGGCAATTAACTTAGTTGGACTCGAACTGAAAATTCTGTCTTGGATAGCAGCTCAAAACTTAGTTCAGTTCTTTTACCTTTAGCTGGGCTGTTTTCAGTCACTAATAAGTGATTCAGAGATCAGCCAGAGACTGGGGCAGGGTTTACAGAGAGTATGGTCTCCCCCTCTCTCTGGCTTCTTAATTTTTAGCCCTTCATTTTCCAGTGGCTCTTGTTGCCCCAAACTCTGTTTCTGTTTCTCCAGGCCAGAAAGTCAGCTAGTTTTCTATTAAAGTGTTAGCCATCCCCCCCATGCCCTTAACAAATGGAAACTTGTACTATGCTGTTCCTTTCCTCTCATAGTTATTGCTTTCTAGAATGTATTCACTTTGGTTCACTCACTAGTCCCTTTAGGTAGGTGCTCCCTGCCTCCATATCTTGTCCAGAGTTCATAATAGTTATCTGTGGGAGAGTAGAACCATAGAAGCTTACACAGCTATACTGAAAACAGAACTCTACATACTCTTACACATATTCAGTCTTTTAAGTTTACAGGACATGTTGTTATCTCTTTCGGGAAATTTTTCCCCTGGATATTTGCATGGTTTATTCCCATACTTAATTCAAGTCTTCACTCAGGTGTCAATTATTTGGAAAGAACTTCCTTGGACATATTGTTTAATATATGCTGCCCATCCCACCTCACACATTACTATCTACCACTTTACCCTGCATTATCTTATTTTCACAGTACTTCTCTTTCTGACTTTATGTTATACATTAAATTTTATTTTTGTATATATTTATCTTTCTTACTAGACAATAAGCTCTATGAGTATTGAAATTTTTGTTTGCCTTGGATAGTGCTGCAACCTCAGCACCTAGAGGAGTTCTTGGCTCATTGTAGGGTTTCGATACATACTTGTTGAATTAACAGCTCATGCTAGACAGTTAAAAATAAATCTACACACAAATATGCTCAACTGATTTTTGACAAAGGCAAAAGCATATCAATGGGGAAAATGTAGCCTTTTTGACAAGTATTTCTAGAGCAACTGGACATTTATTGGCAAAAAATTAACCTTGATCTAAACCTCACACCTTATATAAAAATTAACTCAAAATGAATCCTGGACTTAAATGTGAAACATAAAATCAAAAGAACTTTTATGAAAAAACACAGGAAAAACATTATGGAATCTAAGACTTAAATGTAATGTGTAAAACTATAACACTTTTAGAAAAAAAATAGGAGAAAATCTTGGGATATAAGGCTAGGCAAAGATTTTAGGCTTGACACCACATGCCATAAGAGGATATTCATAAAAGGAAAAATTGATAAATCGGACCTCATTAAAATAAAAAACTTTTTCTCTGCAAAATACCATGTGAAGGGAATGAAAGACAAGCTACAGTCTGGGAGAAAATATTTTTAAATCATATATCTGTCTAAAAACAAATGTCTAGATTAAAGAACTCTCCAAACTCAACAGTGAAAAACAATCCAATGAGGAAATGGGCAAAAATCATGAATAAACATCTCACTGAAGATCATCTATAAATGGCAAATAAGCACATGAAAAGATGTTCAACATCATTAGCTATATGGGAAATGCAAATTAAGACCACAAGCTATGACTACACACCTATTAGAATGGCTAAAATAAAAAATAGTGGCAACATCAAATTCTGGCAAGGATGTGGGGACCCTCATTAGGTGAATGGTTGAACACTGTGGTACATCCATACCATGGAATACTACTCAGCAGTTAAAAAGAACAGACTATTGACACATACAAAAACTTGAATGGATGTCAAAGGAATTATGCTGAATGAAAAAAAAACCGAATACCCAAAGATTACATACCATGTCATTCTGTTTATATAACACTTTTAAAGTGACAAAATGTTTGAAATGGAAACCAGATTAGTGGTTTCCAGGGGTGAGAGATGAAGAGATAGCCAGGAGGGAGGTGGGTGTGGTTATAAAAATTCCTTGTGATGATGGAATTTTTCTGTATTTTGACTGTCACAGTGGATGCACAAACCTACATATGTGATAAAACTGTATAGAACTGAATACATTCACACACGGGTATAAAAATGAGAATAAGATGAGTGGGTTGTATCAACATCAATATCACTCATTGATATGAATGAATGAGCTCTTGATTATGTCCTTTCTTGATTGGAGGAGACAGACAGTGCTTCTGCTTTCTAGATCTTAACCCCATTTCCTTACCTTCATCATGTCTACCTAGTTATCTATTTTTCTTTGACAATTATTTACATTATTTAAAAAGTACTAAGTTATAGTGGAAAGCACATATCTGGCTCAGATCTTGGTTCAGCCATTTATTGCTTGTAAATTTTTTGGCAAGTGTTACTTAACATTTTTCAAGAAGGAGATTAAAAAATTATAGGATTGTTGTAAGATTAAATAGAATTGTTTATGGAAAGTGCTTAGAACATAGTAGGTGCTTAATAGATAGAAGGGATAATTCAAAATTGTCTTCTAGTGAATGTTTTAAATTGCTTTTTTTTCTAAATAATATTCAGTAGTACCTTGGATTCTCTTTCTAAATTAAAGCAAATTCATGGTGGATTTATTTGCTTTCCTTCCTCTCTGGGAAGGTTGAAATTTGGTTATGTTATGATCAATATTACACCATAATTTACTCAGTTATCTCTGGTGAGAGTCAGCACTTTGGATTTCGAACTCTTACAACAGTCTGCAGCTAAACTTGTTAGGAAGGTCGTTTTCAGGCATTTGCCAAAATTCATTGTCTTCTTTTAATAAACATTGGCATATTTTCAATTATTACTTCCCGTTAAAGATAAAAATTATGCATGTAAACACTTGTCTTTTGCTGCTTTTGTCAGAGATATAAGACAGGACTGGATGTATTTTTTGGCTGACGGAATACATTCTGAATATTCTTAAGGTCTTCAATAATGTTCCTCTTATTTAACCACTTCCAACCACTTCAAAGTCTGGTGCATGCTTTTTCAGTGCTTCAGGCACCACTCTTCCCTCTTCTAATGGATTAGAATGGCACCAAAGGGTGACTCATTAGGTGTCTTAAGTAAATCAAGAATAACAAGAACGAAAGAACGAATGTCCCACTCAAATATTGTCTGAGTAATTTTTTCAAGCCCATTCTATATTCCTGATTCTTTTCATGCCTCTCTTTCCCCACTAGGCTTTAGAACTTCAGGAAGGAAACAACTTTCTCCATCAGTTTTTGTTCTGTTTGAGTTTTAATTTCATCCTGCTGTTGGCAGCCTAAACTCATAACCGAAGTCACAACTTTTCCTAATAGGCAGTGCTTCTCAGGAATGGCTTCCTCGCACACTAATTTCCAAACTCCACTGGACTTAATGCTTAGCTTGACCTAACTCAAGTTTTGCTTTGAGAGTTGCTGAAACCTCCCACTCTGAACCAAAGTGCTTTAAAAAAATCCCTTGTTTATCTTTTTACTTGGAAATTAATTATTTACATTTCAAGATAGCAATTTCCCACTCCTGATACCCAGGTAGGGCCCCGTGGGACTCCTGGGCACAAAGCCTTTCTGTGTCCCTCATTTCTTTGATTACAGGAAATAGGCTTCATTCAGCCTCCATGACCTTCCCTGAGTTCCAACGGGCAGATTCAAGCAGTTGTTAATTAGGGAAGGGATGCAAGACCACGGAGAAACGAACAGTCAAGAGAAAAAGTAGTGCAGCCTTGGGGCAAGGTCCTGGTTCCCCATCAATGGATACACACAAAAATACCTTTGAGCTGCTTTGCAGCTACTGAAACCTCCTCCAGATGGGAGAAGTTAATGAAAGGTATGCTGCCCACAAGTATGCAGACTCGAGACCAGTTGGAACCTGAAGGTTGATGATCCTGACTCTTACGTACCTCACCAACCAACCCATCAGAAGAATGTCCATGAGCTGATCACGCCCTCTTTGAACCATTACAATAAAACTTCTCACTGTCCTCTCCAAGTTGGGACACATAGTTTTTCAATGCAGGAGCCTGCTGTGTCCCCTTTGCCTGGCAAGCTATCCTTTTCTACTTCACCCAAAACTCTGTCTCCGAGATTCAATTCGGCACCAGTGTATAGAGAAGCTGAGCCTTTGGCATCACTCCTAGCACAAAAAGAAAAGATTAGGGTTACACTTCTAAATACTCTCAGAGTTCCAAAAGTCTACTTGCTCCTGGCATCGGATCTTGATGATAGCATTGTCAACTACAAATCGGCACTTGCCATGGGCACTTGCCATCTACCTCTACAAAGATTAAGTCAGGTGCCACTGCAGCTGCTAACTTTCAACACCCCGTGAAAGGAGTTCAGGATGGAGAGCAGAAATGAGGCACTCTGTGCTCTGGGAAAAACTGGGAGAACAGGTCTTCAGATAGTTAGATATTTTCAGGAGCTGATTTTATGAGCCCAATTCTTGTATCTCCTCATATCTAGAAAAGCACTAAATTCCCTCATGGTGACATCTGCTCCTCGTGAGTAGCAGTAACCCTCACAAGACCTTCTGCAAATATATGTGTTTGATTGCATGTACTCCCTCTTCACCAAAATCACATATATACTGACCTTCCCCTCCACCCCACCTCTTTGGAACAGTTTCTCAGAGCTATCTGAAATGCTGTCTCCCAGGCTACAGTCCTCATTTTACCCCAAATAAAATTTAACTCACAATTCTCACGTTGTGCATTTTTTTTAAAAAAGTCAGCAGCATTGAGGTTTCTAGTGCGCTTTCACTCAGCCCTAATTCTGCCCTCTTTTTCTCAGTTTCTTCCAAACTCAAAGTTCAGTATTGACCTGTATTTTACCCTGGGGTTTTGCTGACTGTTATGCAACTGAAATCCAGTTTTGAGAGTGCGGCTGCTAGTTCACTCTCTTCCTTCCAGATATTTTCAGGTGACATCTGAGATTTTTGAGCTTCGGTTGGTGCACGATTGGTTGTCAACACTTACCATGAGGCCTTTGTCAGGGAGCAAGTCCCCAGTTCTGTACCTCCTTGGGATTCCGACCGTGCTCCTCTGCCCCACCAGCCTACATGGTGAGTAAAGTAGTTGCTGGTTCTCAGGGCCCCAGGAAAGCAATTAGAGAAGTGCTCAGTTAATGGAGAGAAGGTAGTTTAGACAAATCAATTGCAAATGTACTCATTCCATATTACACAAATGTACTCATTCCTCAGAATGGGAGAAAATATTTGCAAACAAATCAATGGACAAAGGATTAATCTCCAAAATATATAAACAGCTCATGCAGCTCAATATTAAAAAAAACAAACAACCCAATCCAAAAATGGGCAGAAGACCTAAATAGACATTTCTCCAAAGAGGACATACAGATGGCCAAGAAGCACATGAAAAGCTGCTCAACATCACTAATTATTAGAGAAATGCAAATCAAAACTACAATGAGGTATCACCTCACACCAGTTAGAATGGGTTTCATCAGAAAATCTACAAACATCAAATGCTGGAGAGGGTGTGGAGAAAAGGGAACCCTCTTGAACTGTTGGTGGGAATGTAAACTGATACAGCCACTATGGAGAACAGTATGGAGGTTCCTTAAAAAACTAAAAATAGAATTACCATATGATCCAGCAATCCCACTACTGGGCATATACCCAGAGAAAACCACAATTCAAAAAGACACATGCACCCCAATGTTCACTGCAGCACTATTTACAATAGTCAGGTCATGGAAGCAACCTAAATGCCCATCGACAAACGAATGGCTAAAGAAGTTGTGGTACGTATATACAATGCAATATTACTCAGCCATGAAAAGGAATGAAATTGGGTCATTTGTTGAGACGTGGATGGATCTAGAGACTGTCATACAGAGTGAAGTAAGTCAGAAAGAGAAAAACCAATATCGTATATTAATGCATATATGTGGAACCTAGAAAAATGGTACAGATGAACCGGTTTGCAGGGCAGAAATTGAGACACAGATGTAGAGAACAAACGTATGGACACCAAGGCGGGAAAGCCGCGGGGGGTTGGTGGTGGTGGTGTGATTAATTGGGCGATTGGGAATGACATGTATACACTGATGTGTATAAAATTGATGACTAATAAGAACCTGATGTATAAAAAAATTTAAAAAAGGAATTTTAAAAGTATGATCAAATTGAAGTAATTTACACTACTTTGTGGGAGGTATAATAATTTGTTTTATTAATGTTAATTTCAATTAACAAATTGCTATATCAATGGTATAATAATTGACTTTATTGACTTCCATTTTATTAATGGAACAATTGAATTCCAAAATATTTTCAAAGCGTTTTATTTTTTTAGCTTATTTATCATTTCATTTTTAATGGAGTAGGTTGTTAATATTTAAATTAAGATATAATTTATATGCAGTAAAAGTCACTTTTTTTACTATACAGTTTTTCAAGATTTGACAAATGCATACAATTATATAACTACCACTACAATCAGAATATAGAACAGTTCCATTACCCCAAAAAGTTCTCCCATGCCCCTTTATAGTCAATCTCTTCCCTCAGCCCCAACCTCTGACAACCACAAATCTGTTTCTTGCCCCTGAAGTTTTGCTTTTTCAGAATGTCATATAAATGGAATCATACAGTATATAGCCTTTGGACTTGGCAGAATGCATTTGGGATTCAACCATACTGTTGTGTGTATCAATAGTTCATTCCTTTTTATTAATGAGTATTATTCTGAATCACAGACTGAAGGGCATTTTGGTTGTTTGGTTGTTTTCAGTTCTTAACAGCTGCAAGATTACAAACAAAGCCACCATAAGCATTCACATATTTGAGTCAGGATTCATCGGAGAGATTCAACTTCCAGATTCTAGGATTAATGCCAACAATTTCACAGGTGCTCTTTCCACACAATAAATCAATCCAGCACCTGATCTCAACCTTCCTTGGATACAGGATCTTCCAGGTCTCCAGGAGAGACTTCTTTTACTTCTTGCACAAAACTTCTTAAGATTCATATTAGAGAAAGTCTGGATATCCTTTGTTTTCTCAGTACTTAAGAAATATGAGCAAGTCTGTAATATTTACTCATTGCCTTAGCTATATTTTTTAAAGAAACTTCTTCCTTAGTTGAGGATTTTCGAAGCTTGAGCTTGCCGTTTTTCCTTCGTACATTTGCTATAGTGTGGAGTACGCTCTTGACGTTTAAATGTATGGTCCCAGACAGAGACATTCGTTCTTACTTTGGTTCAGTATATTTTCAATTTCCAGGTAAGATGAAAATTTTACTGTTTCTGAAAATCACATAAATGACAGCTAAGAAGGAGAAAATGTCTACAAAGAATGTTCATGGATAAACTGAGAGATTTTGAAGTCATAGAATAGACAGCCTTTTTAGAGGTGACCCCAGCTTTAAGGACAGGCAGTATGAGAAAATCCCAGTTAATAACCCACGTATATCAGGTTCTGGATAGTCACCTCCATAATCCTCGTTTCTTTCAGAAAGCATTTACCACGAGTTTCCATTTGGAACGCAAATTCTCTAGTTCTTTCAACGTATTTAAAATGTCCCCCTTTCAGCAGCATACTTATTGCATCAAAGGAGGTAAGGCATGGTTTTAGTTTTGATGCTAGTTTTATTTTATTGGAGGGTAATGACTACCTATCCTCTATGTATTTGGGAGTGGGGGCTGTGAGGAAGCAGTGGAAAATAGTGAGACCTGTTAATTTTTCCATGAGATCATTTTTCCCTTGACATGCAATTTGATGCTTAACAATTTTTCTGAAAGTCAAAAGGAATACTATGTTCTCTAATTTTCACAGTGCTATAAATAGTCCCTGACAAAGCATAATTGTATAAAAGAGATGACACTTTTTTTTATACATCTTTATTGGAGTATAATTGCTTTACAGTGTTGTGTTAGTTTCTGCTGTACAACAAAGTGAATCAGCTATATGCGTACATATATCCCCATATACCCTTCCTCTTGACAAAGCGTTTTAATACTTTTAGGTTTATTCTATTATTATTACTAGAGAAAGACAAAACAGCTGTTTTGTATGAATTCCTCGGGGTCTGCTCTAGTAAACAGATAATGAATTGTGGGGATGAAATGTACAGCATGGGGAATATAGTCAACAATATTGTAATAACCTTGTATGGTGACAGATGGTAACTAGATTTATCATGGTGAGCATTTTGTAATGTAAAGAAATATGTTGTGCACCTGGACCTAACATAATGTTGAGGTCGATTATCCTTCAATTAAAAAAAAGAGAATGAATTGCAAGTAACTTCACTTTCTTATATATAAATATGAGCTCACAAATGCTTATAATTTCTTAATTTTTAAATTAGTTTATTATCCTCAGTGATTTTTTATTTCTAATTAATTGTCATATTTTTACTGTTAGGCAAAAGTGAAACTGGAACTGTTACCACTAATTCTGAGAAAATTAACTAGAGTCTAAAGTCATAAGTTATATGTAAAAAAGCTCTCTGTAAATGATATTTGATAAATGCAAAGTTTTATTTTTTGTAGTTTGGTAATGTTCATAAATTAATCAGCATTGAGAAGATTTGATAATATCTGTAGGACTCCATGGGGAAATGTGACTAGAACATTTTTATGTTTTATATAAATGAATATCCATGCATTAAAGGTGATTTTTTAAATTAGAAAATCGATTTCTTTTTTTCCTATGGATAATTTAAAACATATACAAAACTCCGTATACTTATTACCCAGCTTCAGCAATTATCAACTCAGGCCCATTCTTGTTTTATCCATATTCACATCCATTTTGCCCACTCTAAGCTATTTAGAAGGAAATCCTTTTACTTCTGAAGATTTTAGTATGTATCTTTAAAAGCATTCTTTTTAAAAAATAATCACAAACCATTATCATATATAAAATTAAATAATAATTCTATAATATCAAGTATCTAGTTAGTGTTCAGCTTTTCCTGATTGTCTTATTTATAAATGTTTTGTAATTGTTTATTTGTTCAAATTAGAATCCAAATATGGTCTACACATCACAATTGTTTGATACATCTCTTAAGTCTCTTTTAACATATAGATCCCTTCCTTTTTTTTATATGATTTTTTTAATCTGAGTTAATTTCTAAGGAGGATATGGAGGTATCTTTATTTTGAAGGTTTCTTCTACAAAAAAGATGAAAATAGAGAAAAGGTTGAAAGTTAAGCAAAAGAGCCAATAGAGGATTATAAACTTCTTCAAGTGTTTGACTGAGAATTGGACCTGATGATTTTTTTACTTATTTAGTAAGTAATCACATTCTCCTGTGTGTGTGTGTGTGTGTGTGTGTGTCTGTGTGTCTGTGTGTTGTGTATTTATTCTGCCAATCTTCCATGTTCATCTTTGAATTTCTTTTTCCATTTTGACTAAGTTAGTGAAGAAATGTCACGTATCATTTATCAAGAAGTCTTGTGAGCTACTCAATTATTTTTTGCATAAACTCCTTCCTTTTCATTCCCTTAATAATTCCTTGATTGTTTATGGAATTATGTCTTTAACTCAGTCTGTTGTTTAAAACCTGTCATACTCGGATCCCAACTTTATAGCCTATCTCTCACACTTCTCCCCCATATGATTCTTTAGCCAAATTAGCCTATTAACCAACCATAAATATTTCCATGTGTTTTTCTCCCTCTCACCCTTGCTAACATAATTCTCCCCCAATATAAAATGCCTCCCACCAGTGCAGTTACCTAATCCAATTCCAATTCCTGTCCCTAGGAGGCATTTTCCTGGCATATTTTGGTATTCTTTCTCTCTCTTCCTATAGTACGTATTTTCTGCTTTCTTTTGACATTTGCCATACTCTGCCTGGTATTTTGACTTAATTATTTATATGTTATGCCTTAGTATCCTAACGAGATGCAAGTATGCTCTTTATATTCTCCATGGAGTTTAGATATAAGAACAACTGTCTTATGTCTATTGTGTTAATAAAAATTGATTTCATATGAGGCACAGAAAAGGCCATACTTGAGCTCTAGACTTTCTGTATAAGTAACAACATCACCTTCACACAAATATGTATTTTGGCACTACCCTTTTCAGAGGAACATGCTAAGTGTCTGTGGCATGGAGAGGTATGAAATGTGCTCCCTGCTCTCAAGATGCAAAAGTTAAAATAAAGATCTGTCCATCAATTTATCTATCTGTTGACACAGATACAGATCTGTCCATCTATTTATCTATCTGTTGACACAGACACATACACACACACACCACAATATAACTGCCAAATCAGTGAGACAGAAAATAGAATGTCATTAAGAGCACAGATTTTGGAGGCATACCTGACATACTTCATTCATTGAATGACCTTGTGTGATTTATTTGCTTAGTCTTTCTACTTATACTTTATTGATTAGGTTAGTCTGTTTCTTCATCTGTAAATGAGGATGATAACGACACTTAAATAAGTTATTTTTTTCAGAATTAAATGGAATATTTTAACTGAAGTGCTTAACACAGTACATAGGTAGATACTCCTGTTATTACTGACAAGAGTTATACAGTTCAGAGAAACCAAAGATTGTTGTGTGCCAGGGGTAGTCAGGTATGTTCACAGGTACAAGAATGTGATTTATAAGAAAAAATATTTTTTGGTCATTCAGAAAATATGTATTTGGTCTTCATCCATGGTTCCTGGCTCACAGCTCCCAAAACCCTGATAATATCCTAAGTAATGAGGACCACGAAGGTGTCTTTTGTTATATTAATGAGCTAACTTTGGGACACCACCTAAGGATGGGGGCTGGAGGTTGAATCAATTGCTAATGGCAGTTGATTTAAGTAATCATGACTATGTAATAAAGCCTCCATAAAACCCTGAAAAGATGGGACTCAGAGAGCTTCTGTATTGGTGAATACGTGGAGGTGCAGGGAGAGTGGCGCCTGGAGAGGGCATGGAAGCTCTGTGCCCCTCCCACACACTTTGCCCTCTGCATCTCTTCCATTTGGCTGTTCCCCAGTTAGATCCTTTTACAATGAATCTAGTAAGTAAAATATTTCTCTGATTTCTGTGAGCTGCTCTAGCAAATTAATTGAACCCAAGGAGGGGGCTGTGGGAAACTCTGATTTATAGCCAGTTGGTTAGAAATGCAGGTAACAACCTAAACTTGAGACTGGCTTCTGAAGTCCAAGGAGGAGGTTGTTGGAACCTCTAATCTATAGCCAGTCAGTCAGAAGCACAGGTGATAACCTGGGCTTGTGACTGGCAACTGAAGTGGGTATTGGGGGAAGAAGTCTGGTAGGACTGAACACTTAACTTGTGGGGTCTGACACTATCTCTGGGTAGATAGTGTCAGAATTGAGTTAAATTGTAAGACACCCAGCTAGTGTCTGAAGAATTGCTTGTTGGAAGTATGGGGACCCCCCCCCATTTAAATTGGGTCCAAGAACATCACAAAGAACAAAGAAGGAGGGAACTGAATTAGATGGGGAGGAGGATCAAAGGGATGGTCAGGAGAAAAGACTCCGTATACAGACGTGGGAACACAGGGCAGACGGGAGAATGCTTTCTGAGCATGAATTTTCAATGAGAAAATCCAGGAAAAAGTTTCAGTGAGAAAATCCCAGGGTTACTATATGGCTTTAATCTTTTATTTATAGAAGATGCAAAATTATGAAAGTTTTTCCAGTCCCAATAAGGCATCTTCCCTAAAATCTCTTTCCTTAAAATTATCTGTATTTACCAATGTATGAAAATTCTCCAACAAGGTTTCATTAACTTTGATATAATGTCTTTAATATGGACTAATTCTTATTTCATTATCCAAGTAATTAAAAAAAATTTTCTAAGATTCTCTTCTATAAAAATTCAAAAACACAGAGGACTCTTGGGATTGGTGGATAAGGAGGTGCTTGAGGATTCTGGATTTGCACAGCCCTTATAAGTTTGCACAGAACAATGTCTCTTGATCACAAATGTTTCTTTAATAACTTCAGTTAAAAAAAAAGACTCCTCAGTTGCTGACTCTAAGCTTTATTACGGGACATCCTCCATGGTCCCCAAGTGGCCCATTCTCTCAACTGAGGCAGCATATTGCCAAGAGGAAACTTGGAGGATCAACTCGGGAATGGGGGGCCGCGGGGGGAGAGAACTAGTCATTCCTGCAAGAAACACTGGAACCAGTTTCTACCAACCCACCAAAAAAATGACTTCAAAGGCAACGTGGTATCACAGGAAGGGCTTGTTTTTGTGTTTGTTTGTTTTTAGTTCATTAGGCCTCACTTAAAATTCTGATTCCACAATGCACTTGCGCTGGGATCTTGAACAACACTCATAACCTCTGCAAGTTTCAGTATAGTAAGTTTATGTGATTACCTTCATCTGTAATATCCCTGTGTTGCAATCTTAATTAATTAAGATTAATTCATCTTAATCTTAATCTCAAGTTCAGGTCAAAGACTAGTTCCTCTGTGACTTCTCCTCTGAACTGATTCAAAAGCCTTCTCTCCTGTCCTCATTTGGCTTCTCTTCTCTTATGGAATCTCATAAGAACTTCTATGACCTCTTTGGGTTTTTGTTGTTGCTGCTGTCTGTTTGTTTGTTTTTTAATTGAAGTATAGTTGATTTACAATGTCGTGTCAGTTTCAGGTGTACAGCACAGTGATTCCGTTTTCAGATTCTTTTCCCTTATAAGTTATTACAAAATATTGAGTATAGTTCCCTGTGCCATAGAGGAGATCCTCGTTGTATCTATTCTATGCCTTCTTTGAATGACCGTAGCACTTGTTGTCTGTATCATTTTTATGCCTGTTGTGGCTTTATGACTGAACATGAAAATTTTCTATTTGTTCATGTCCTGGCCCTTCCTTAAAAATGTGTTCATTTATCTATTTCATATTTATTGACTACATCTTAGACACCGTGTTAGCTGCTTGTTCTAAATGTTAGTAAAATATAGACCTTCCTGCTCAGAAGGTCACAGTATTTGTGGGAAAACAAAAAAATGAACCTATGTCTCAAAGAGCTTTGTACTTCCCAAAGAGAACACACCTAGTAGGTACAATAAATATATGTATCATATGTAAATGTATAAATAGTTAATGGGATTAAAAACTAGAGATAACTGCTTTTCGATTCTGAGGAAATGATGATTATATTTCACCAGGAGCTCAATACCACTCTGAGAATGAGGGCTTAACCCCCGACCTGACTCACTGCATCGCTTTCCTATATAAAAATACACAAGTCTGTACATACGCTCTAGAAAAAGGCTTATCTGGCATGAATTTCAGATAGCAAGAAGAAAAATTCAAGAGTTTCAGAGAAGTATCCAGAAGCTCAGATGATTGTCTGGCACTAATACAACTTGCTTGACAGGAAAATAGAGCTGTAAATCTCACAAAATTAGATGATCTTTTAAGAATTTCAAAACCTCCTGCTATTAATTGGAAATCCTAGAAGAACAGCTTCTTTTAAACTATACTGATAATATGCTTTACAGCTTAATATTCAGCAGCCTATGTTTTGGCTAAGTGAGCGTCAGGAAAGAAGGAAACTTGTGGTTTAGTTCCATTTACTCTGGAACTTCTGGTCAAAACGTCTACTTCTGTGCTCAGCCATCTTGTCATCTGTAAAATGGAGGCAACTCTAAGAAAACATAGTTACAGAGATGTTGCACAGCTTCATGTGTCATTGTCTTCATTTGTTTCAGAAAACCAATAACATCTAAGCTACGACTGAAAGAGTGCAATGTTATTTGGGGTCATCTAGTGCAGCTCTGTCAAAGTAAAGAAAAGGAAAGGGGCCTAGAATAACTATAATTTTCCCAAGAGGACACAATTATTTTATGGTAAATCTGGGACAAGAACCCTGATCTCTTTGATCCCATTCCATTGTTTTTTCATTGGGTTCTGAACAACCCAGTGAAAGAAAGAGAAATAAAACTCCTATGTGCTATGTCACTGGTACAGGACTTGGCAAGATTGGAATTGGAGCACTACATATTAAGAGGTATCTGGGAAATTCTTCAAACTAATTGAGATATGTACCAGGTACATAGAAAACAGTATGTTTTCTGAAGATGATTTTGTGGTATGAACAGAACTGTTAACTGAAGGTGTGTGTGTGCTGCAGTTCCAAACAGGATGGGTGAATTCTTGTTTTCTGGCACCTTGAAGACTCCACCCCAACATACACATTAAAATAAAATTAACATTTCAACTGGGTCATATTTAATTCTACATGCTCTTGTAAGTCAGCAAAATATTCCATATATCATTTAAGTTGTCACTTACTTTCTAACTTGATTTTTAATTTCTAAAAGTCTTTCCAAACACAAAACAGAGGTTGGAAAATGGTATATGGGAAGCTGCAGAGATGAAATAAGCGTATTTCATTCAGCATAAAGATGAATATCCAAACAACTTCTTCAGAGCCGAAAGTGTCCAAATCCACTATCTTCATTTTGTAGTCAAGGCTTCCGGAAGAATATGCTAATGGATTCTTAATTACCCAAATGCCCCATATCTGTTTCAGTAAGTATCATTATATATTATGGAAATTTTTCTCAGTGACAGAGAAAGACATCCTGGCTGAACATCCCCCTGCCCATGACACAGAGATGATGGGCTCAAGCTACCTTGAAGGCGCTGGAGCCCACTTTATCCGTTACTAATATTAATGGAGGACAAAACCTAATATTCTGTTTGCTCTGTATTTGTTAAATCACTTCTTCCCTTCATTAAAATGGATGGCCCATAATTGAGTCTGTAGTGTGTGTATCATTGGAAACTGAACAAACTTTTGTTGGTTTTATTAATGTCATAGGTTTCTAGGAAGGGTCTACTCAATAACTAAGTCTAGTTTCACAGTTACAAATAAATTATAATGTAACTTTGAATAAACTAAGCTCATCATAAACGAAGGATACTGATAGTTGCTACTACCCCTTCACTGAGGGGCTCTTGTAAAGCACTAAATAAAGTAACAGAGGTGTATATGCATGCATATATTTTCAATGATATTTGTACACACTTAAAAAGAACTCTACAGAATGCATTATAAAACTCTTGATGCTGTGTGTCCCTAGTTCCCAGCTCTCTCATTAAAACTACTTAAATGAACAAATTCGTATCTATTCGGATAGCTATCAGAGTACTCCAAATACTACTTCTTGCAGTACCCTGTCCCAACCATTTGCCTTCCTCTTCCCATTAGTCCTCAATTCAGAAACCCCGGAGATTTGTTCATTAATTTATGAACATATTTCTTCATTCAGCCAAGAAAATTGATTGATCTCTTACCAAATTTCAGGCACCATTCTTCAGTATGTTTCATAGGCATGTTCAGGAAACACAGCAGTGATTAACACAGATGAATATAGCCTCTCTCGAGCTTAGGGGGGAGACAAAAGTAAAGAAGCAAATATAAAATCATAAGTATAAATATGTAAATAGAAATTAAATAAATGGATAGAATAACTAGTATATCAGGTAAGTGCTGGAGAAAAACAGCAAGCAGGGAAGGGAGATGGAGATTGTTAGCTGGTAGGAGGAGGCTGCGATCTGAAAGTAAGTGATCAATGAGGGCTTTCTGGGGAAGATAAAATTTAAGAGGGAGCAAGGAGTATATCTGGGAAGTGAATAGTACAAGCAGGGGGAACAGTCAGATGGAAAACCAATGAGGCAAGAGTAGGCTTGGAGTATCCAAGGAGCAGAAAGGATGTCAGTGTGTGGAAAACAGAGGGAGCAAAGTGGAGAGGAGAAGGAAACAGTCAGAGAGGAAACAGAGGCCCAGATTTCTAGGGCTGTGGAGGCACTTTGAGGACTTTGCTTTACCTGTGAAGAAGCCATTGAAGAGACTTGAGTGACATGATCTGACTTATGTTTTACCAGGATCTCTCTGGATGCCATGTTGATTAGAGACTGTAGGAGAATAAGGACAAGCCCCAGAAGACCAACAGTTTATTCAAAGAAGTGATTTACTCAAACATGGTCCCCCTCCTCAGTGAGGACGCAGAGCAGGGATCGGCAAATACTGGCCACAAATCATATCAAATCATAATGGTTCTCACGTTTAGAAAGGTTGTTGAAGAAGAAAGGGGAGGAGAAGCTACAGAAACTGTATATGGCCCACAAAGCCTAAGACATTTAAAATCCAGAAAATGCTTTCCAACACCTGATGGAAGGCATCTGGCTGGTAGGAGGTCCTCAGCAAAATTTGGAAGAGGAATACATGAGTCAATTAGTTCCTGAAAACATTGTAAAGTGATAGGTGTCAAGAAACATTTATGCCTTCACCCTTAACCTTCACAAATGATGCCATTTCCATTCAGCTATTGAAAAATATATTCTGGCTTTCAACACAATAAACCAGAAGGCATTTTCTCACATAAGCAAGGTCGTAAACAACTGTCAGCTAAAGTTGAAATAGCAACAAATCAAATAATAACACAAAACATTTTTATAGATTTTTAAACCTTACAAAGCATTTTCATGTTCATTATTTAATTTAATCCTCAAATCAACTCCATGAGATAGTTATTATTTTCCCATTAGAAATGACTACATATTCAATCCTTAGTGATTGCTCAAGAAAAGTTGAAATCTTGAGTGTTACATCTATTAATGCCAAGGTTGGGTTTTTTCCGACGGGAACATTGGATGCTAAAATCCACAGGGATTTTCAGCTCAAGATGGCAGACTAGGAAACCTTTACTTTCTGTTCCTCCTGAAACCATATTTAAATAAAACTGTAGAAATACCAAAATTAAGCAACCAATAAAAGCCAAGACATTGTGGAAGTCATCAACCACAGAAAGATTTCAACACATTTTGAGAAGGCAAACAATGAAATGGAGGAGCCATGAATAAAATCATTAAGAAAAGACTACCCTAAGTAGGGTCTGCACAAAGCCAGTCAGTGAGCTCCAGGGAACACTCAGTCTGCTGCCATACAAACTCATGGATTACAATGGATTGCTGGTAAGCAAGACAAGAAAACAGGGAACAAACAAAACAAACAAAAATCAGGACATTGTTTCTTACTGAACTCTTCTCAAATGAGATCAAGGAATTATGGTTCAATGCCACAGCTGTAAATCATTTCTGCTCCTGGAGAGGTTAGAAAGGGCTTATAATATTTACCCCTTTTTTTCAGACAGAATTTAGGTCTGAGCAAAACCTTTTGTGTCCTCAAACCTCAAAGTTTATTGGGGATGGAAGTCCAAATTAGCTGTCACATATCATAAAAAGAATCTCATGGGCAGAGGGTCAAACTAATTTTGGAATATATGAATTATGCCCAGTGTTATTTTCAATAGATTTTAAACTAAAATATATAAATAAATTTTTACTCATCTATATGACTCTGGGTTCCGAAACTTCTACATGTCACATGCGTGATACAGAACACACAATGTCAGCCCCAGGAGAGAGAAAACACTCCAATGAAGCAAGCCAAAGAAACAAGTTTCAAACAAGGTAAAGTGATGTGTAGACCAGGATTTTTCAATTCTTTCCTGTCATGCTGAAGCTTCCAGCTCCTGAATAACAACACATGTTTCCCTTGCCCTAGACACCCAAGAGTATGTCTCCTCTCTTGGGCATAAGAATCGCTAGAGTTACATATGTGTAGTAAACAGTGGACCCAGCTGGCATACTCACAATGACCAAATTGTGTTGATCGTACTTTAAACCAATACGTCGCTCCACGATGAAGTTGCAATAAATGATATATTTGCTTTCCAGACATGAATGAGATGCCTTACTGGATATACTCCAGGAAGGCCAGAGAAACTGGAATAACTTACTGGTGAATTTCTTTCCGGATAGCCCATGATTTATCTAGAATATAAGCTTTACATATCTGGATCCTTCAAACTAGACCAAAGGGAAAATCTGGGCTGCAAGCCTCAATTAGAAATGTGGGGTGCTGCTATGCTGACAACTGGTGCTCCCTGACCTGTATCTTCTGAGACTAGAACCCAGTGTGGTGGATGAGCAATTCATGCGTTGAACAAAAGAAGACCTCCTACAGGGCAGTGTACGTGTTCATCACACGTATGGCACTTAGGGCTAAGTACCATAAGGGCCACAAGAAAAAAAAAAAAAGCAACACATGAAGCATATATGATAAGGAGGCGCCACAGTCCAGAGCACGAGCTCTGGAATCACACAGGCTTGCTTCGAATCCCGGCTAAGCCACTACCATCTGTATACCCTGAAGAACAGTCGAAGGTTTAAATGTTGTTTTGCCAAATTTCGAAAAAGAAGTGAAGAAAGAACCTATCTGCCAGGAAGGGACATCGTGGGGTGCAGCATCCAGTCGGGTCAGGGCTCTGCATCCCCTGCTCAGAAACCTTCGCCACCTGGCTCATGGTGATGCTGGCAGCTGAGCAGCCCTGGAGAAGGTGCTCCCGTCATCAGGCCTCGCAGAGAAGCTGGGGAGGTCCCTGGAGGAGGCGGGCCACAGCCTGGCAAGCTCTGGGTGCCTCCTGCACTCAGCTCTGAACAGGCTCTGGCCCCTGGGCCCCTTGTGGGGGAAGCGCTGGCCGATACATACACAGGGCTGAGGGGCCTGCAGAGCCGGTGCCCAGGCAGGGTGAGCTCTGCAGGAGAAGGCTTCCACAGTCCCCAACAGTCTCCGCATGGTGGCCCATCCGGTGCCAAACACCTGTCACCCACAGCGAGAAGTCCCAGCCACTAGAAAGTCCAGAAGGGGTCGGGCTCTGGGGCCCCGCCCTTTGCCTTTGGGCCGGGGTTTCTCCACGGGCTGGGCTTGCATGCGCCCCCCGCCCCACCCCTTGCCCCGCCCACCCTTTCTCTGTGACGGGTACAATGGACATGTCACAAGCGCCAGGCTGAGCCATCCAGTGTCCAGTGCGTGCTAGACCTTGAGAGGAGGTGAAGCTAAGGAGAAGCTCTCCCAGTTTCACTCTGTTCTCGGATCGCTTGGCGCACAACCGGTCCTACATGGGCAATTTACTATGCAAATTTCGTACCTGGCTCCGCCACCGCCGCCGGCCCCGCCGCCCGCCCCGCCGTGGGGCCCCGGTGGGCTATCACCCGCTGGTTTTGCCTTCCTGGGAGGCTGCCACATCTGACCGGGACCACCCTGCTGCTCCAGCGCCTGCCATCTGCCCTGAGCAGGGAGTCAACGTCAGGAAGCTGGTACCATCCAGTCACCTCCCACTGAGGAGAGGGGGGCTGGGGAAAACAGGGGCAGAATGCAAAATGACAGCCTGGGAAGGAGGTGAGAAGAGGGAGGTGAAGGTCCCATCCCATGCCATGGTGTCCTCTGCCCCAACCGCATGCTGCTCCCTGCTGCTGGAGAAGCCAACAAAAAAAGCGCTGGGTGAAGACCACCGGCCCAAATCACCAGGCTCACCGATGTCTGGGAAGGAGCTGCAGCGTGAAGAGTCTTCACGCATCCCAGCAAGAAGCTCCTCTTCCCTGCTATCTACCAGCAGTAGGCCCTGGAAGCGGAAGATTCCCCTGCCGCTTTTTCTGCCGCTGCCAAGGCTGAGGTCGCCCCCGTCGGGGAACGAGGCACTGACATGGGATCGAGGTGAGCTGCCCCCTCCTCCTAAGCTTCTGTGCTTAGCTGCTGCCAAAAACCCAGGCACCTTGGAGAAGAACATTCAGTGTCGCTGGAAAAAGATCCCCAAGAATATAAGGAAGGTCCAGCCACCGTCCCATGAAAAAGAACCCCCAACACCCATCTGTGTAGATTCTACCCCTCCTTTATACTTACCTACCCCTCTTCCAGTCCCTACCATCAATCCCCCTATTTTAACTGGGCAGCCCATGACTTCTGTGGCAATCCCTTCCACCAGCATGGTCACGGCATCTGGAAGTTTGACCTTGCAGCCTAGTGTCTACACGGACACTACTGCCCCTTCCCAAGCTGTCATTGTTAGGTCTCCCCCAGGTTTCAGGGTGGAGCAGAGGCACCCTGCAGGGGTACCAGTGTCCATCACCCCACCTGTGCTGATGGTCCCCTGTGCCACCCCAATTTTTAACCATCCCTTTGGCCCCCAAACCAACCCTCAGCCCATGTTTGGGACCTCTGATGGGCAGCAGAGGGCCTCTCTCCCTGGTGCTCCTGTTTTCTCCAGACGCCCATTTACAGCTTCAGCTCCTGTTTTCCCCAGCCCCCCATTTATGGCTTCAGGTCCTGTTTTCCCCAGCCCCCCATCTACAGCTTCGGCTCCTGTTTTCCCCAGATCCCCATTTATGGCTTCGGCTGTCACCAGTGCTTCATCAGGCAGCAGCTCTGACACTGAACCTATGGACACCACACCTCCTTCCCAGGCTGCCATTTTCCATTCGGCTCCTGTTTTCCCCAGCCCCCCATTTACGGCTTCGGCCGTCACCAATGCTTCAGCAGGCAGCAGCTCTGACACTGTACCTATGGACACTACACCTCCTTCCCAGGCTGCCATTTTCCATTCGGCTCCTGTTTTCCCCAGCCCCCCATTTACAGCTTCATCCGTCACCAATGCTTCAGCAGGCAGCAGCTCTGACACTGTACCTATGGACACTACACCTCCTTCCCAGGCTGTCATTTTCCATTCGGCTCCTGCTTTCCCCAGCCCCCCATTTACGGCTTCGGCCGTCACCGGTGCTTCAGCAGGCAGCAGCTCTGACACTGTACCTATGGACACTACACCTCCTTCCCAGGCTGTCATTTTCCATTCGGCTCCTGCTTTCCCCAGCCCCCCATTTACGGCTTCGGCTGTCACCAGTGCTTCAGCAGGCAGCAGCTCTGACACTGTACCTATGGACACCACACCTCCTTCCCAGGCTGTCATTTTCCAGTCTGCCCCTGTCTCCAGGCAGAAGCAATAGGCATTTCACAGGGCTGTTCCTAGTTCTGGGAACACACCACCCAGTGGTAGCAATGCCTCAGCCCATGCCTCGACTCATTTACCTGCAACACCGGCCAACAGATAGACCAACACTTCAAGCTTCCTTAGACCCAGGTCTCCCGTCTCAGGCCACATTGGGGGGCCAACGATGGGCAGAGGCCTAACGATAATTTTCTATTGGGAAACCCAGCAGCCTCAGCACAAGATAAAGTCCTAGTCGCTCCTGCAGCCTAGCCACCACGAGTCAGCATCATGCAGTCAGATTTGCCAGCTTCCCTATTCGCCACCACCAGCAACACGCAGCCGGCCTTTGGCGACAACCCAGGCATTCTCCCCAGGGCTGTGTCCGTTGCTACTGGCTTTGGAGTTGCCACCAGGATGCCCAGTACTGGGGACAGTAGCTCGCTCTTTGCCGATACCACACCGGGCCCACTGTTCAGGGGACCTGCAGCCCCTACGGCCAGTGGGAGCCTTGGAGTCGGTGTGTCAGCCCCAGGCCTCACTCATTCAGAGGCATCCAGACCACTTAACTTTGGGGCAGGACTAAGTGGGGCACTCAGCACCGCTTCTGTTCCTACTTCGGGCCAGACAACCTGCCATCTACCTGACCACGGCAAGGCTGCTGCAGTAGGAGGGGCAGGCACCATCCCAGCATTTGGGAACATACCTGATTCCACCTTAAATCCAAATACCTGGGGCCTACCTGGGCTGAATACAGGTGGTACGGTGATGGCAGGGGACAACACCATCCCCACGATGGGAGGCCCTAGTGTTTCCACTTGCCGTCACTGCACACAGGGCCCATCTGGACGTAGAAAATCTACTTTTAAAAGTTCCATCACCAAGGAGAAGAAATCTGTCTCAAGGGACATGTCAGTTTCCACCTTCTAACAGAGCACACCACATCTATTGGAGTTGCAAGTGTGCTTACCACCCGTGGGTTTCAACACACTTCTAGTTCTACCTTATTTCCAAGCACAAGGGGCCCACCTGCCCACAATCCAGGTGGTGGTCGTCTAGGAGGGAACAACATCATGCCCATGACTGGAGGACCTGGTATTCCCGCTTACAACTGAGACCCACCTGGTCAATACACAGGTGGTGTGGATGGAGGGCACAGCATCACTGGTGCTGGGAGGCCCTGTGTCAATAACTGCCATCAGACTTGGAACCCATCTGTGCTGAGAACTGGGGTGGGGGGGCATGGGGGACAGCACCACACCTGCTGTGACTGGATACACTTCTGGTGCCACATTCATACAAAGCACCTGCCCACCCGCCCGGTCAAAACCCAGGTGGTGCCATGGGAGATAGCACCATCCGTATTTAGAGAGGAAGCTCTACTCTCAGGAAGAACACTGGGGTCCCCGAGTCAGGACACCCCTCTGACTTAGACGAGCCAGCATTGTGTTTGGAGGCTCCTGGTCAGGGCAGCTGTGCCTGTGCTCATAGGAGTCTGGCAGCCTCATAACCTGCCCAGGGCTTCATAGGAGCCATCAGCTAATTCCTTTCTGCTATGAAGAAACTCAACAAATGAAGAGCAGATCTTATTCTGCAAACTGTGTGTAACCATGAATGGACTTTGCCTCACTGGAAAGCGGCTCAGCCCCTTTAAGTGAAACTTAACCTCCTCTCTTCCTACAGCAAGCCGGAGGACCACACCTCAGGGGTGTGCAAGAGTGTGTGTGTGTGTGTGTGTGTGTGTGTGTGTGTGTGTGTGTGTTGGAGGGTGAGGAGCATATGAGCCCACTTCAGAACTACACCAGACTTGAGAAGCTCCAGTTAGGAGAATGGAAGAGAGCTGGCTGTATCATCCACTGTGCCATCCCTGGCTTGACTGTTAACTTGGCGGACCCAAGCTCCTGGCCAGTTTTCCCTAGACTTGGAACTGGCAGGATGCCCACTGCTGTTTTCAGATGCTTCCCCTCCTCCTATGCATTTGCCTCAATGGGCCCTTCTCTTTCCCAGCTTTATGTACATATATATATGTCAATAAAACCTTGTTCATATTAATCTGCTTCTGTTTATGTGTCTTTACTCACTGACTCAGCTGTAGAGGAAGAACTGACATATGTGAGTGGTGATGTGTGAGCCAGACTTAAGACACCAAAATTTTGTGTCCCAGTGACTGGGATGTGGAATTAGGCACACATTATGGCTGCATGTGCTGACTCCTGAAATCTGTTTTCAGTGTAACGAGTGACAATCAGGAGGAACTAAGGTCCAGAGGAGGGAGAGATGGGGTGACTCACCCTGGCTTCTCTATATGTCTCTCTGTCCCCTCACCACTCCGACCACACTGGAGGCTAGAGAATCCCTGATGTGTGATAAGGAACCACACTTAATGATTGTACTTTTCAAAAATGTTGAAATGTCTTTTGGGGCATCTTTTTATTCAATTGAGACTTAGGCCAGTCAACTTCATATATTCCCTTTACACCCAGAGAGAACAGATTTGGCATCCAGGTCCATGTGTCTAGAGAAACAAAGGAAGAGTTCATACCTGCTCTATAATTACTGAAAATTTAAGTTGACCTCAAATGTACCATGTTGCTTAAAATAGCAGAAAAGATCCTCTTTAATAACTGGCTTGGCTCTGAGCTAACCCACTAAAATATCAAATCACAAGAGTGACAATTGTGCCCAGTTCTGGCTGGCCCTAGAGTTCTACTGGGCCTCCACTAGGTTTAATAATGGCAAAATTCCTGAGTCTGTGCAGCCTATCTTCCAGTTGGAAGGGAGAACAGAAACCCATGTACATTATCTGGTAGGTTCGCCAGGAATAAATGCTATGGAGATTAAGCAGTATATGGTGAGGTGAGATTGTGGGCAGAGAGGAGCAAGGCTTTCAACGTAAACAGTAGACAGGATAAGTCTTACTGGGAAGGTGGAATTTGAACAGTCTAGAGGGAGGCAGATGAGTCAGACATCTGAGGGAAAAGCATTCCAGATCATGGGAATAACCTCTGCAAGGCCCAGAGGAAGGATGCCAGTGTCCTCAGGGAAGAATTAGTAAATAATGTGGCTGGAATAGAGTCAGCAAGTAGGAGGGAGGGAAGGAGGAAAGGAGGACAGAGGAGATGTGTGTAGAATTCCCTGCATCACCATTTATTGACTGAGTGATCACAAACAGTTAATTCAACCTTCAAGTGTTTCAGTGAACTCAGTGCTTTTCCTATGGCCTATTGACCTCTCAAGAGTTTTGGAAGGATAAAATAATGTAGGGAAGTGACTTATAAGCCACTGTTACTGTTCTATACATAAGGATAGATGGATAGACAGGTAGATATAGATAGACAGATACATAGATAGATAGATACATAGACAGAGAGATAGAGAGATAGACAGAGAGAGAGATAGAGATAGATAGATAGAGAGATAGATAGACAGAGAGATAGATAGAGAGATGGAGAGATAGACAGATAGACACACAGATAGATAGATACACAGATAGATAGATAGATAGATAGATAGATAGATAGATAGAGACATAGACAGATAGATAGATAGGTAGAGATAGATAGAGAGATAGATAGATAGATACATAGACAGATAGACAGAGACATAGATAGAGAGATAGATATAGATAGATACATAGACAGACAGATAGATACAGAGATAGAGAGAGAGAGAGATAGATACATAGATAGATAGATAGATAGATAGATAGATAGATAGATAGATAGAGACATAGACAGATAGATAGATAGGTAGAGATAGATAGAGAGATAGATAGATAGATAGATACATAGACAGATAGACAGAGACATAGATAGAGAGATAGATATAGATAGATACATAGACAGACAGATAGATACAGAGATAGAGAGAGAGAGAGATAGATACATAGATAGATAGATAGATAGATAGATAGATAGATAGATAGATAGATAGATAAATAGAGTTAAGGACTGAATTTCTGTGCCCCCCCAACCAAATTCATATGTTGAAACCCTATCCTCTTATGTATGATGGAATTAGGAGGTGGAGCCTTCAGGAGGTAATTAGGTTTAGAAGAGGTCATGAGGGTGAAGCTGCCATGATGTGATTAGCTCTTATAAGAAGAGGAAGATACACCAGAGCTTTCCCTCTCCACCATGTGAAGAGACAGCAAGAAGGTGGCCCTCTACAAGCCAAAAAAGGAGGACTCACCAGGAACTGGATTTGCCTTGATCTTGGACTTCCCAGACTCCAGAACTGTGTGAAACGACTGTTGTTCAAGACACTCAGTCTATGATATTTTGTTATAGCAGCCTAAGCAGACTGATACAGATAGGTAAACAGGGAGATAATGTTTGATAGATGATAGATAGATAGATGATAGATAGATAGATAGATAGATAGATAGATAGATAGATAGATAGATAGATGTACATACATTCATACTCACTTCAGTGACAGATGGAGATACTGCACATATATGTATGCTTAATGAATTCCTTCTAAAGCTTTCACTTGGCAATTCAAATGGGAGATCCCCTTTTTAAAGGGAGCATAAAAGTGCTTACTTTTATGAAGTACACAGGTGGAAAAATATAACAGCCTAAAAATGCACAGCACTGAGCCTAGTGCAACATTTATGAGATTAGACCTGTAAAAACAAAGAACACCATCACAGAGAGGCTTCCAGACTCCTCCAGGCACCCAGGCGCCTGATTCATTTACTCTAAGTTGTCTCTAGGTCCATCCACCTCACTACAAATAACTCAATTTCATTTCTTTTTATGGTTGAGTAATATTCCATTGTGTATATGTGCCACATCTTCTTTATCCATTCATCTGGCGATGGACACTTAGATTGCTTCCATGTCCTGGCTATTATAAATAGAGCTGCAATGAACACTGTGTTACATGACCCTTTTTGAATTATGGTTTTCTCAGGATATATGCCCAGTAGTGAGATTGCTGGGACAGGACAGGAATAAAGACGCAGACGTAGAGAATGGACTTGAGGGCACGGGGAGGGGGAAGGGGAAGCTGGGACAAAGTGAGAGAGTGGCATGGACATATATACACTCCCAAATGTAAAAGAGATAGCTAGTGGGAAGCAGCCGCATAGCACAGGGAGATCAGCTTAGGGCTTTCTGACCACCTAGAGGGGTGGGATAGGGAGGGTGGGAGGGAGACACAAGAGGGAGGGGATATGGGGATATATGTATATGTGTAGCTGATTCACTCTGTTATAAAGGAGAAACTAACACACCATTGTAAAGCAACTATACTCCAATAAAATGTTAAAATCAAAAACAAACTCCTGCTACCTGGCTTCAGAGACTCTCCTGCCCTTGTAGTCAGAACTGCCTCCCAGAAGCAGGGTTGATATCCAGGTTGCTTCTAATAGTTCCACACCTTCTCTCTGGGGTGCCTGGCAATATTATCAGGGACAATTTGTAATTTTAAAAAACTCATACTTCTTGGCTTGTTATTTTTAAAAAATGGCCTTCAAAGCTGATAAGAACGATCCTGATAAGGAAAGCATTTAACAAATGTATGAGAGATTTAAAGATAATTTTGAATTTCATGTTTTGATGCATTTACACAGTTGAAGCTATTTCTAAATAAATTATTTTTAATGAAAATAATACATGAACATGATAGCAACTCAAATAATACTGAAATTCAACCTGTCTAACCCCAGTTCCCCTCTCCAGAGACAGGTTTTCGCTACTTCAGTGTCACCCCCATAATTCTAAACATTATGTTTATCCTGCTATATCCATTTTAGATCCATTTTAACACCCTAACATGAAGGAGGAAGATAAACTCCTACCCCCACTACTACTCATCACTCTTCTTTTCCAATACATCATATTCATGTCATTACTCATGCTGCTTCTCTTTTGTAACTTCATGGAGTTTTGCTAGCTTTATTGATGGGCGAAGTGGTAGCACGGTAGCTAAAAGCACTGGATCTGGACATGGACCACATGGCTTGGAAGCTTTCTTCCTCAGTTAATTAGCTCTGCAATCCTGAGTAATTCATATAACCTTCCTGGGCCTCTGTTTCCTCACCTGTAAACCGAGGAAATGGATGATACCCATCGCACGGAGTTGCTCATGACGATGCAAATAATATAAGGCATTTGCAGCCTTTAGTATCCAACACCCAGAAGCTCTCAAGAAATATTAGCTCTAGTATATAGCTATACTCTCAACTTTCTTATGGTATCAACTTTCCCCCTAATCTCATCATTTTCTTTCTGCCTGAGACTATTTGTGTCCCCACAGCTCTCTGTCTTTCCTCTCGCCTTGTACAGCTCACCTTCTGTCAATACCATGTTTGTTTCGTTTGTCTGTGCTGATCACATTTACATTTTCTTATGCAATCACAGCAAAGGGGCCTGTGTTTTATCTACAGGTTGACAACAAGGTTTGAAAACCAAGAAGTTATATTAACTATTTAAGTTTTGCTCAGTCCTGGGGACAAGAGTATGGTAGGACTGTATTTTCTTCTCTCTAGGTATGACGCCCCTACTTCTGTCGTTACTATCAATTATTTAAACTCATGCTATATTTTCGTTTGCTTTTGACTTCAACTATTATCTTCTCCCAAGATTTCATTACTTTTCCTAAAATTTGACCCACCTTCTTCTTTTTTTCTCCCTGCACTATTTGCCCATAATAAATTATTTTTTAAATTTTCAAATTCAATATTGTTTCCTTGGCTGGGTCCCATCCTGTGCCAGAACGCTTGTCCCTCCCCTACTCAGTTTGGAAGCTGTAAGACCAAAGTAAGGATAAGATCTTAAAAGAAAGGGGACCAACTTGCTTTTAGGCTAGGCCGGATGGTGGCCTCAAAGAACGAGTTTGGGAGTGTTCCTTCCTCTGCAATTTTTTGGAAGAGTTTGAGAAGGATAGGTGTTAGCTCTTCTTTAAATGTTTGATAGAATTCACCTGTGAAGCCATCTGGTCCTGCACTTTTGTTTGTTGGAAGATTTTTAATCACAGTTTCAATTTCATTCCTTGTGATTGGCCTGTTCATATTTTCTGTTTCTTCCTGGTTCAGTCTTGGAAGGTTATACCTTTCTAAGAATTTGTCCATTTCTTCCAGGTTGTCCATTTTATTGGCAAAAAGTTGCTTGTAGTAGTCTCTTAGGATGCTTTGTATTTCTGAGGTGTCTGTTGTAACTTCTCCTTTTTCATTTCTGATTTTATTGATTTGAGTCCTCTCCCTCTTTTTCTTGATGAGTCTGGCTAATGGCTTATCAATTTTGTTTATCTTCTCAAAGAACCAGCTTTTAGTTTTATTGATCTTTGCTATTGTTTTCTTTGTTTCTATTTCACTTATTTCTGCTCTGATCTTTATGATTTCTTTCCTTCTGCTAACTTTGGGTTTTGTTTGTTCTTCTTTCTCTAGTTTCTTTAGGTGTAAGGTTAGATTGTTTACTTGAGATTTTTCTTGTTTCTTGAGGTAGGCTTGTATAGCTATAAACTTCCCTCTTAGAACTGCTTTTGCTGCATCCCATAGGTTTTGGGTCTTCGTGATTTCATTGTCATTTGTCTCTAGGTATTTTCTGATTTCCTCTTTGATTTCTTCAGTGATCTCTTGGTTATTTAGTAACGTATTGTTTAGCCTCCATGTGTTTGTGTTTTTCACGTTTTTTTCCCTGTAATTCATTTTAATCTCATAGCGTTGTGGTCAGAAAAGATGCTTGATATGATTTCAATTTTCTTAAATTTACTGAGGCTTGATTTGTGACCCAAGATGTGATCTATCCTGGAGGATGTTCCGTGCACACTTGAGAAGAACGTGTAATCTGCTGTTTTTGGATGGAATGTCCTATAAATATCGATTAAATCTATCTGGTCTGTCGTGTCATTTAAAGCTTCTGTTTCCTTATTTATTTTCATTTTGGATGATCTGTCCATTGGTGTAAGTGAGGTGTTAAAGTCCCCCACTATTATTCTGTTACTGTCGATTTCCTCTTTTATAGCTGTTAGCAGTTGCCTTATGTATTGAGGTGCTCCTATGTTGGGTGCATATATATTTATAATTGTTATCTCTTCTTCCTGGATTGATCCCTTGATCATTATGTAATGTCCTTCCTTGTCTCTTGTAACATTCTTTATATTAAAGTCTATTTTATCTGATATGAGTATAGCTACTCCAGCTTTCTTTTGATTTCCATTTACATGGACTATCTTTTTCCATCCCCTCACTTTCAGTCTGTATGTGTCCCTAGGTCTAAAGTGGGTCTCTTGTAGACAGCATATATATGGGTCTTGTTTTTGTATCCATTCAGCAAGCCTGTGTCTTTTGGTTGGAGCATTTAATCCATTCACGTTTAAGGTAATTATTGATATGTATGTTCCTATGACCATTTTCTTAATTGTTTTGGGTTTGTTTTTGTAGGTCCTGTTCTTCTCTTGTGTTTCCCACTTAGAGAAGCTCCTTTAGCATTTGTTGTAGAGCTGGTTTGGTGGTGCTGAATTCTCTTAGCTTTTGCTTGTCTGTAAAGCTTTTGATTTCTCCATCAAATCTGAATGAGATCCTTGCCGGGTAGAGTAATCTTTCTTGTAGGTTCTTCCCTTCCATCACTTTAAGTATATCATGCCACTCCCTTCTGGTTTGTAGAGTTTCTGCTGAGAAATCAGCTGTTAACCTTATGGGAGTTCCCTTGTATGTTATTTGTCGTTTTTCCCTTGCTGCTTTCAATAATTTTTCTTTGTCTTTAATTTTTGCCACTTTGATTACTACGTGTCTCGGCGTGTTTCTCCTTGGGTTTATCCTGTATGGGACTCTCTGTGCTTTCTGGACTTGGGTGGCTATTTCCTTTCCCATGTTAGGGAAGTTTTCGACTATAATCTCTTCAAATATTTTCTCTGGTCCTTTCTCTCTCTCTTCTCCTTCTGGGGCCCCTATAATGCGAATGTTGTTGTGTTTAATGTTGTCCCAGAGGTCTCTTAGGCTGTCTTCATTTCTTTTCATTCTTTTTTCTTTAGTCTGTTCCGCAGCAGTGAATTCCACCATTCTGTCTTCCAAGTCACTTATCCGTTCTTCTGCCTCAGTTATTCTGCTATTGATTCCTTCTAGTGTAGTTTTCATTTCAGTTATTGTATTGGTCATCTCTGTTTGTTTGTTCTTTAATTCTTCTAGGTCTTTGTTAATCATTTCTTGCATCTTCTCAACCTTTGCCTCCAGTCTTATTCTGAGGTCCTGGATCATCTTTACTATCATTATTCTGAATTCTTTTTCTGTAAGGTTGCCTATCTCCACTTCATTTAGTTGTTTTTCTGGGGTTTTTTCTTGTTCCTTCATCTGGTATATAGCCCTCTGCCTTTTCATCTTGTCTGTCTTTCTGTAAATGTGGTTTTTGTTCCACAGGCTGCAGGATTGTAGTTTTTCTTGCCTCTGCTGTCTGCCCTCTGGTGGTTGAGGCTATCTAAGAGGCTTGATGGGAGGCTCTGGTGCTGGGTAGAGCTGACTGTTGCTGTGGCGGTCAGAGCTCCGTAAAACTTTAATCCACTTAACTGTTGATGGGTGGGGCTGGGTTCCCTCCCTGTTGGTTGTTTTGCCTGAGGCAACCCAACACTGGAGCCTACCTGGGGTCTTTGGTGGGGCTAATGGCAGAATCTGGGAGGGCTCACACCAAGGAGTACTTCCCAGAACGTCCGCTGCCATTGTCCTTGTCCCCAAGGTGCAACAGAACCAGCCCCCGTCTCTGCAGGACACCCTCCAACACTAGCAGGTAGGTCAGGTTCAGTCCCCCCCAGGGTCACTGCTCCTTCCCCCGGGTTCCGATGCGCACACTATTCCGTGTGCGCCCTCCAAGAGTGGGGTCTCTGTTTCCCCCAGTCCTGTCGAAGTCCTGCAATCAATTCCCACTAGGCTTCAGTGTCTGATTCTCTATGAATTCTTCCTCCCGTTGCTGGACCCCCAGGTTGGGAAGCCTGACGTGGGGCTCAGAACCTTCACTCCAGTGGGTGGACTTCTGTGGTATAAGTGTTCGCCAGTCTGTGAGTCACCCACCCAGCAGTTATGGGATTTGATTTTACTCTGATTGCGCCCCTCCTACCATCTCACTGTGGCTTCTCCTCTGTCCTTGGACGTGGGGTATCCTCCTAGGTGAAGTCCAGTGTCTTCCTGTCGATGACTGTCCAGCAGCCAGTTGTGATTCTGGTGCTCTCGCAAGAGGGAGTGAGAGCACGTCCTTCTACTCCGCCATCTTGGTTAATCCTCCTGACCATCCAGATGAACTTTCAACTTCGTTTCAAGTGCCTGGGTGCTGGGTCACAGTGGATTTCTAAACTCTTCCAATACTCAAAAATACCAATTTCTAAGATGCAGAAGGGTTGTTAAACATACACTTAGCACAGACCCCAGTCCCACTCCTGACTTTTTTCTCAAGTCAGGTAAAAACCCAAGTTCACATGGAAACCTGCCCTGGGATGTTTACAGCAGCTTTATTCCTGATCCCCTCAAAACTGGAAACATCCCACAAGTCCTGCCACCCGCAGGCGAATGGACAAACGGAAAATGGAATACAACACAGCAAGAAAAAGGAGTGACTTCTCATACCCGCAACAACAGGGATGACGGACTTCCCTGGTGGTCCAGTGGCTAAGACTCCGCGCTCCAAATGCAGGGGGCCCAGGGTCCACCCCTGCTCAGGGAACTAGATCCCGCACGCCGCATCTAAAACATACTGCACGCGGCAGTGAAGATCCCATGTGCCGCAACTAAGACCTGGCACAGACAAGTAAATAACTAAATAAATATTTAAAACAACAACAACAACAACAAAAAACAAACCAGGGATGAATCTCGCATAGGTTTTGCTGAGCCAAAGCAGCCAGAATCAAAAAGCTACATGCTGTTGTTCCGTTTATCTGACTTTCTGGAAAAGCCAAAACCTTAGGGAGAGAGAGGAGATTAGTGACCAAGAGGCTAGAGGCGCGCTGGCGCCAAAGGGCAGCAAATGGGATGACGCGATTGCTCTGCCACCTGACGGCGATCATCTGTCAAAACTACAACTGTGCACTACAAGTGAACTATGCTTCACGGCTACTAAGGATAAACAAATTATTACATTTTGAAAAATGCGCGGGCCGGCCAGCCAACCCGTACATGACAAGTGCAGTAAGAGGGGCGGGGAGGCGAGGCAAGTGGATCAGCTGGAGTTCTGAAGGTTCTCCCCACTTTCAGTTTCCCTCCCCTGGGATGTCTCCCCGCCCTGCCCACTGCTCAGGCCGCCCACCCAGGCCACCCAGAGTTACCCAACCGGAAGAGCCAGAGCCCAGGCTCAGCCGCGCCTCCGGGCACAGGAAGAGCAAAAATAGAAAGCGCCAGTGCGCAGTGGTGGGCTGGAAACCCTCCGACCTCGGAGAACTGCGGAGAACCGGGGACCGGAGTCAACAACGGCTCCCAGGCGGTCCCAGCGTCCCGCCCCCGCCCCCGGCCGCGACACAGTTTCCACAAACTGACACACACGGAGCCCGCATGAGGGGCGGGTCGCGCGGGCTTCCCCGCCGGGTCCCCTGGAGGCCGGTCGCCCGCAAGCCCAGCGCATGAAAGGGCGCCCCAACAGCGCCAGCCCAAGGCGCCCACTGCACTTTCCCTCCTGAAGGTGGGCTGCGGGGCCCAAGCGTAAACCCTGAGACAAGAACACGCGCACCACGCCGCCACGGGGGACGAGAGGCCGGGCGCCCACCTGCCCGGACACCCTGCATTTCTGGAATCACCAGACGCCTGTGTAAATTTCCGTTCGGCGTGTCATTTTCCAAAGGCCACTCAAGATCAGGGGACAGGATGCCTCCTCTCCGAGGGTCCAGCCAGCCCACCCACTCAAATTACAGGACACAATGCCTCCGTTCCAAGGGGCCCGCCAGCCCACCCACTCAAATTACGGGACACAATGCTTCCATTCCAAGGGGCCCGCCAGCCCACCCACTCAAATTACAGGACACAATGCCTCCGTTCTAAGGGGCCTGCCAACCCACCCACTCAAATTACGGGACACAATGCCTCCGTTCTAAGGGGCCTGCCAACCCACCCACTCAAATTACAGGACACAATGCCTCCGTTCCAAGGGGCCTGCCAGCCCACCCACTCAAATTAGGGGAGACAACGCCTCCTCTCCAAGGGTCCAGCCAGCCCACCCACTCAAGATCAGAGGGACAAAATGCCTAACTAAAACAAAACAAAACAAAAACACAAAAAACTGGAGAGAGGGAGGAAAGGGTGTCCTCAAAAATAAAAAAGCTAAGCACGTTGACAGCGCTAAGAATAAACCACCAGGAAAAAGAAACCCTACATGTCAGATCATAAAGTACGGAAGGGCAAGCCCGCCAGCAGTCCAGGCCCGGGGGGACCGGGGTCCCCAGCCCTACAGAGCCAACGGCAGCCCGGCTCGGGCGCCCCTCGGAAGCGCTGGGTCCCCGCGGCCGAGTCTGCGCCCCCGGCCGGCCCCGGCTCCCCTCTGCCCACCCTGCGCGCGGGGGCTGGAAACGGCCGTGGAGAACCACGGCGGGGCGGGAAGCGGGGCTCCAAAGAGGGTCTGGCAACTCGAGTCGCTCCGTTTCTCGGTGGGCTCAGCGCGCGCCGTGAGGGAAGAGGGGCAGGGGTCTGGGAAGAGGGGACGGGCGGCACTCACGTAGACCGGCAGTGGCCACGGGTAGACGGCGGGCTCGGCCCCCACAGGTGACTCCAGCCTCAGCTCAAACTTCTCCCCCAGGTCTTCGCGCGCGGCCCCCGCACCAGGCTAGTCTGGCGGTTGGGGGAGGGGCGGGGCAGGCGGGCGGGAGGCTGAGGGGAGGGGCCCTGGCCTGGGCCTCAGCCACCGCCGCTGTGCTCCGGTCCGGCCCCCGGCTCCCTCTTTGCGCTCACAGGCCTGGGACCTCCAGCGCTGCCACCAACTCGGGCTGGCGTGAGGCGAGCACAATGAGCCGGGGCCGGACTGAACCACTCACTCGCAGCACGCGCGCCGCCCGCCCTGTGGACTCGCCCGCTCTCACGCACTCATGTCTTCAGCTGCCCCCGGCCACTCCCACCGGCCCGAGGTGGGGACCCGGGGAGACCCCTCGGGGCCTGGGGTGGCGGGTTCGACTCCCGCCCTTGATGTACTGTGACACCTCCCACCCCAATAATAAGACTATAATTCGTCATTAAGTATGACAGCCGGAATCCCGGCTTCTGTTCACAAAAATGCCCTGTATTTATTTCGCCTATGCTAGGCACCAGACCCTGGACGCTCAGTACTGGCAAAAAAGGAAATGCCCTGCCCTCATGGCGCTGCCATTTTAATTGGAATAGTAGTGACAATGGTCAAGAGAGAAAATAAAGTGTCATCATCGCCACGGGGATGGTTAATCTCATGTGCGCACTGCGTGGGGCCCCGGCAACCGCAAACATTATTCCAGATGTGGCCAGGAAGGTATTTTTCAGAAGAGATGAACACTGAAATTGCTCCACTTTGCGTAAAGGAGATTGTCAATGCCGTGGCGTGGGTGGGCATCGTCCATCAGTTGAAGGACTGGAGAGAAAAATGAATTTCCCTAGAAAGAGGGAACTGTTCCTCCAATGGCCTTGGGACATCAGCTCTTCCCTGTGTCTCCAGCCCAGAGTCCTGCCCTGACTTGCCTGCCTCACGGTCACATGAGTCAACTCCTTAAAACAAAACTATATATGTAAAAATACTGAATATATACAAGCCTATTAATTTGTATATGTGTGTATACATATTATATATATGTATACACATATGTTTATATTTGCGTGTGTTTGTAGTATATGTGTAAGTACTATATACAGTATACATACAAGCCTATATATTTGTGTGTATATATTGTATACATGTATGTATGTGTATATATATAGTATACATATTATAAATGTGAACATGCTGTATATATACACACACCCATATATTGATATATGGGTGTGTATATATAGAGTATATGTACACTGTATGTTTGTATGTATGTATACAGTGTATATTTATATATAGGTGTGTATATATGTTGTATACCTGTATGTGTATATGTTTCTAAGTAGTATATGTATATATGTATATACTATTGTATACACATTGCGTATGTATTTATATGTGTATGTACATGCGCATATTTACATATAGGTGTGTATGTGTGTGTATACATTGTATATATGTATGTGTATATATCATATATCTGATATATGTATGTATATATACAATGAATTTATATATACAGTACATATATATTTTTATGCTATATGCTTTTATATGTAGGTGTATATGTGTGTCTATATGTATGTACGTGTATGTATTGCATATATTATATGTGTATGTATGTATACTGTCTATATACACACCTAAATATCTTTGTATGTGTGTATATATGTATGATATATATGTACCTAGGTGTGTCTATTGCATATGTTATACGTATGTGTACATACTATATATATACAAACTATGCATTTTATATGTGTGTATATATGTATGTGTGTATTGTATATACTATATGTGTATATGTATGTATGCATACTTCATATATACACAGCTGTATATTTTTGTATGCGTGTACATATGTACGTGTGTATTGTATATACTATATGTGTATATGTGTGTATCCATACTGCATATATACACAGCTGTATATTTTTGTATGCGTGTACATATGTACGTGTGTGTGTATATACACACACACACCCTATGGATTATGTTTGTCTGGAGAACCCTCACTGATACGGACACTTACGACAATTGAGTACCTGCTCTTTGCCAGCCAGGGAGCCAAAGGCTTGTCCTTTCGGTGTCTCCCTTAAGTGTCACAAGTCCCAGGAGGGAAGGGGATGCGGCTCCTACCAGTTGAGGTGCCTCAGGGTCAGAGAGGTGCACAGGGCGGGGGGCTGGAGCCTGGTGGAGCCCAGGTGGAGTTCTAGCAGCAGTACAGCCTAGCAGCCCCACTTCCCCGGGTGCTTCTCACAAAGACGCCGAGGGAGAGACGGGATCTGAAGGAGGGGATGAGGAAGCTTCCGTGGGTCTGCAAGCCCAGACCAAGGCTGACTTGTCAAGGGTGTTAGAAGTCAGGACTGTGGTTACCCTGGGGGTGGGCTTACACAGAGCCATTCACATTCTGAAAAAGTATCCATTCTGCTCTTGTTTGTATGTTTACCCCCCTCCCCCAAATCTTTTAAAAACAGATTCTCTTGGTTGCTGGGAACACACACGGGGAAGTTGTGTGTGAGGGGCTATGATCCAGGGGACAGGGAGGATAAGCCCCCCACTCGTAGGGCCAGGAGTGGCTCAGCTTTGTGAAAATGACTATACTATCCAAAGCAATCTACAGATTCAATGCAATCCCTATCAAACTACCAATAGCATTTCCAAGAGAACTAGAACAAAAACTTTCACAATTTGTATGGAAACACAAAAGACCCTGAATAGTCAAAGCAATCTTGAGAAAGAAAAACAGAACTGGAGGAATCAGACTCCCTGACTTCAGACTATACTACAAAGTTACAGTAATCAAGACAGTATGGTACTGGCACAAAAACAGAAATATAGGTCAATGGAACAGGATAGAAAGCCCAGAGGTAAACCCACGCACATATAGTCACCTTATTTTTGATAAAGGAGGCAAGAATATACAATGGAGAAAAGACAGCCTCTTCAATAAGTGGTGCTGGGAAAACTGGACAGCTACATGTAAAAGAATGAAATTAGAACACTTCCTAACACCATACACAAAAATAAACTCCAAATAGATTAAAGACCTAAATATAAGGCCAGACACTATAAAACTCTTAGAGGAAAACATAGGCAGAACACTCTATGACATAAATCACAGCCAGATCCTTTTTGACCCACCTCCTAGAGAAATGGAAATAAAAACAAAAATAAACAAATGGGACCTAATGAAACTTAAAAGCTTTTGCACAGCAAAGGAAATCATAAACAAGACCAAAAGACAACCCTCAGACTAGGAGAAAATATTTGCAAATGAAGCAACTGACCAAGGATTAATCTCCAAAATTTACAAGCAGCTCATGCAGCTCAATATCAAAAAAACAAACAACCTAACCCAAAAATGGGCAGAAGACCTAAATAGACATTTCTCCAAAGAAGATATACAGATTGCCCACAAACACATGGAAGAATGCTCAACATCACTAATCATTAGAGAAATGCAAATCAAAACTACAATGAGGTATCACCTCACACTAGTCAGAATGGCCATGACCAAAATGTCTACAATAAATGCTGGAGAGGGTGTGGAGAAAAGGGAACCCTCTTGCTCTGTTGGTGGGAATGTAAATTGATACAGCCACTATGGAGAACAGTATGGAGGTTCCTTAAAAAACCGAAAATAGAACTACCACACGACCCAGAAGTCCCACTACTGGGCATATACCCTGAGAAAACCATAATTCAAAAAGAGTCATGTACCACAATGTTCATTGCAGCTCTATTTACAATAGGCAGGACATGGAAGCAACCTAAGTGTCCATTGACAGATAAATGAATAAAGAAGATGTGGCACATATATACAATGAAATATTATTCAGCCATAAAAAGAAATGCAACTGAGTTATTTGTAGTGAGGTGGATGGACCTAGAGTCTGTCATACAGAGTGAAGTAAGTCAGAAAAGAGAAAAACAAATACCGTATGCCAACACATATATATGGAATCTAAAAAAAAAATTGGTTATGAAGAACCTAGGGGCAGAGTGGTAGGACAGGAATAAAGATGCAGATGTAGAGAATGTACTTGGGGAGAGGGGGAAGGGGAAGGGTAAGCTGCAATGAAGTGAGAGAGTGGCATGGACTTAAACATACTACCAAATGTAAAATAGGTAGCTAGTGGGAAGCAGCCGCATAGCACAGGGAGATCAGCTCAGTGCTTTGTGACCACCTATAGTGGTGGGATATGGAGGGTGGGAGGGAGATGCAAGAGAGAGGAGGTATGGGGATATATGTATATGTATAGCTGATTCACTTTGTTATAAAGCAGAAACTAACACACCATTGTAGAGCAATTATACTCCAATAAAGATGTTAAAAAAAAAGTTTCACACAGATAATTTCATATAATCCCATAATAACCCCTTTTCTTCTCCTACTCCTATATTGCCCCTCCCCCTTCCCTCTCTCCACTTGTAACCACTATTTTTTTCTCTGTATCTGTGAGTCTGCTTCATTTTTGTTTTATTCACTAGTTTGTTGGCAACAGGCTGGCTTCGACACTCATGGTTTCAGATCACACACCTCTTTGAACATACAGGCTTCACAGTCATCCACAAGGAACCACCCCAAGTCAGGTAGTTGACCAGAGCCCAGAGTCAGCCTCTCTCGTGAAGAAACATCCTGGCTTGAGATGAGAGAAAATCTCTCCTTCTCCTGATCCCAGGCCTGCCAGTTTCCTGCCTTGACATTTCTTTCCACAGCAAGCAACCCACCATTAAACAACAAATAACTTGTGAGCAGTGGCAGTGCCACAGCTTAATGAGTCTGGGCATCCACCCCCAGCCCCTTTCTGCACATCACCACCTACCCCTCCCTTGTTACACACTTATGAACATGTTCTAAGTTATTTGCTCAGTGTCTTTTTGAATCACGTTGCCCCTAGAAGCCTCACTCTAGCTCATTTAGAGAAGGGTTTTCTGACTCAGACAAAGGCTCTATGCCATGGTTAGGGTTCTTAGATGTCATGGGAATTCAGAGGAGTTCTTCTAGAAATTATGAGCTGCAAACTGAATAATGTCATAAGTCTTTTCGAATTACTAAAAAATCAGCCTGCAAAGCAATTTAAGGCCCAACCATACTTACTGACTGGGCCTCGTATTTTTTAATTTAAAATCTTCGGGGCTCACTGAGCTTCCTGAGTCCTGGGCTTAGGTCAGAAAAATACCTAGAGCACCGTCCTATTTGGCAACCGTATTGCATGGCAAGAAGCCACCCAAGGCTTCTAAAAGGGTGAAGGGTTGGTGATACTCAAAGGCCAAACAATCATGTCATGTTGAAAGTTGCTCTCTGGTCAGAAAACTGGAGATGTGGAGCGAGTAAGGATTTCTTTGCTTGTCTTTTCTCATCTAACATAGTCTCCAGCTGCAAATTATGACACCCTAAAGGAAAATACATGTGGTGATTATTTTGCTGTATATTTACATCAAAGCATCATGTTGTACAACTAAAACTAATCCAATGTTATACATCATTCATATCTCAAAAAAAATAAAACTGGGGAAAAAAGGTTCAAATCTTAAAAATAATTCACACACATATGCTAATTGATTAATAAATAAAATTTAAAACTGTATTAAGGCAGAGGTTTAATTTTTTTCTTTTACTTGTCTTCAATTTATGGATAATAATAATAGTTTATTATTATTTATTTTAACAATATTAATTAACAGTATTATTTATAATAATTTATAATTATAATAATTTATAATATTATTTATTTATAATAACAGTATTATTTAGTAATAGTATGATATTATTACCCCATAATTACCCCTTAATCTACTCTGCCTGTTACTATGTGCTGGGCTATTATAGCCTAGCTGGAAATCCTAGAGATAAATCCTAGACAAAGGATTTATCTCTACTAACTTTTGTTATAAGAATTTGGGCAACTCAGCAAGTCACTGAACCTCTCAATTTCATCAGCCATAAGTATCCTATTACTTATTTTTCAAGGTTTCTGGGAAGAAGGTGATGTTTGCAGCAGTTTGTATAAGACTTGTCATATGGTATCATGTAAAATAGTTATTATTTTTATCAATAAACACATACTATCCTATGCACATTTTCCTTTCTCTGTCCCTCTTTTCTTTGTGGAGTGATTGCTTGGACTCATGTCTCTGAGTCCATAGTCACTTAAGCTGTCTGATCATAGACAGGTATAACAAATATCTGAGTAACCTTCATAATTTTCCATTCCTTACCTTTTAACTTTATTGCACTGACTCCATCAGTCTGTACGCTTACAATATCTGTACAACAGTTCCATCACAATTCACTTGAACAGAGCTGGCTCCTTTAGCTAGCTTAGAAATATCAATTGACCACTAGATGTCAGACTTGCTCAGAAACCACATTTATTTCTTCACCTTTTTACGAAGAAGTTTTCAGTGACTTTGACAACCGTTTCATGAAGGTCACATTTCCATCAGGGATCAATTTTATTTGAGTTTGCAAGTCTATGTTTCATGCCAGTATAATTTGTTTTCTTCAAAGATAAAACTTAAGCACAGATTCTGCTATCTTTGCACTCCAAGTGATGGAGTGGCTGACACACTTGTCCATGGACCCAAGTTACATTGAGGAATAAAGACGACTGCAAAGCCCTAAATAAATCAAATGGTGATGAAAGACCAGACTCAGAGAGTGGTCTGATGACAGTGACAGTTAGAAGTTACATCTAAAAGAAAACATCTATTATGATACGAAAGAAAAAAGTCATCAAAAAAAGTCATCAAAAGACATCAAACCTTTTGGAATAAAAGGTCTCTTCTTTTTCTTTAATTGCACTGGGATCCTGAACCAGAGCAGTGGGCATGTGAGTTTGCAATCATGGAGGGGCTGGTTAAAGAAGTGGCTCACAGGATAGCTTACATTAGTGCTTAGCGACTTTAGTGCTTAGTTCAAAAAGTCATCTAAATATTGTCTGAACATAACAATAGACATAAGCTATAACAAGACTGAGGAAAGAGAAAAAGGAGAATGAACTATAGAGGAGAGACCTCTGTGGCAAGAATAAATGTACCAAGGCACACAGAACATTATTTTTTATAAATTAAGGGTCTAAAAGAGTGTATAGCAAGACAAAAAATAAATAAATTTGATGTGAAATTTATTCATTTTACTTCATTTTCTTCCCTACATAAGTTTATAATCTGTGAATTAAAAATATAACTTACTTTTATTTTTGGACAGTCATACCCAAATAGTCCAGAGCTAACCATTATGCTATGAAGCCCCCCATAGTACATTTCAAAGAAGCTATAGCGTTGTCTCTTAAAAGGCAATATTATTCTGATGATTCTATCTTCATATTTGACCCTAGTTCTCAAAACTCCAGAAAGTAATCCTAGGAAACACTTTTCTTGTGTTCTGATGAAAGAATCTTAAAAAGTATCTATTCCAATTATCTACATTTTCAGGATAAGGAAATACATACCTGTAGGTAATTAACTGTTCAAGATCCTATGTCTAGTCAGGGCAAGATAATTTTTGGGGTCCCTTTATGTCTTATGAAGAATTTGATCAGACAAGACAAGCATTCTTCAATATTTTGCAAAGCAGGCAGGAGAGGGAGACTTTCCTGGTATGATATAGCACAATATATCTTAATCACAATGGCCAAGGGGACATCCTCAGAATTTGAAAACAGTTGGCAGACTCAATTCCCCAAGACCATGCTCTCACTCAAAGGTTAATTCCTTTACTGGTGACAAAGGAGGATCTTAACTTTATACCTTCTCAAAGTCACTCAAGCAAAACTTTGTAGGTTAGTGGAATAAACACAGGGCTTGGGATCGATGGCTTGGGTTAAAATCCGACCTGACTTGTCAATTAGCCTTGAGCTAATTCTCTGAGTGTCAGGCAAGTCAATTGTTAAGGTCAAAACTGCCCATTTAACCTCCTATTATAATGGTCAGAATTAAAGGTAGTTTCCTGAGAATCTGGAAGGGAAAAATAGACCTGAACACAACTCATGCAGTATAAAACGTGGCAACATAGATAATTCGGGGAATCACGTTCTGTTTTTTCCAGGACCGTCTCAAATTTCAGGTAACAAAATGTATTAAATGAGTAACTTTATGTAAAGTATTATTACACCTCTGTAAGATTTCTTTTGTATGTAGATTAATTTTTATTTATACAAACCTTATTTCCTAAGGGATTTGAAATGGCTTCATTCCAAATTCAAGTAAAATAAAATTAACTGTATTATCAGCATGTATTGGCATATAAACACATTTATATGCTGGAAAAATTTCTTGATTATGTTTTATTTCTAAAAATATACTCATTATATGTCTAAGAGTAGAAGAACAAAAGTGTGCTTTAGTGCTCTGAGGAGGAAATGATTATTTCAGTGAAGGAAATCAAGAAGAGCTCCACGGAGCCAGCAGAGCTGGGCCTGCACTAAAGGATGTAAATGGGTGAGGCTTTCAGGGAGCCTGGGGGCCTCCTCATAAACACCTGTGGGCCACTTCCCACCACCGCCCGCCCCCGCCAGATGGCTCCCTACGGAGAAGGTCTGGGAGCTGCCCTATGTGGATACCATGGTGCTTCTTGCTTGTCCTACTTAGATTCTTCCTTGGGGGAGCAGCAATATTAAGATTCCTACACGGCATCTTCACAATGTCAGTGATATAAATGCAGTGATGTGAATCCCTCTGCTCTCCTGCCCTTCCCGCCTTTTCCTCCTCTCCCCTTTCCACTTCTCTCTTTCCCTCTCCTCCCCTGCTCTTTCCTTTCCTTTTCTCATTTCCTTTTCAATTTTCAATTTTTCCTTTTCCTTCTTTTCCCCCCACATCTACCTCCCGCACACTGATTTGCTAATGACCAACGAAAACAGAAAATGCCAGGGAAAGTATAAATGGATCAAAAGTCCTCAAACTAATTATCCATTACTTGAACTAATTACCCTAATGATATATTGAAACATAAAGTGGGTTCAACTCAGCCACTCATAACCTCTTCCCCAAATCTCTGTAAAAGGCTTGTGGAAGATCTGTTTTGCCCATTGGTGGATAAAAATATAATCTCTGATGAGCTTCAAACTGATGCCAAAATGCAAGTTCTCTCCTTGTTTCTTGTTGGAAATAAAGTTACACAGATTTTTATTTTTCTGTGTACTAAGCACTGTTACTGAAAATCCACTAGATTTAGATAATCATATTGGTAGAGTTGAGAATTTTGTTTATATTTACCTCTTGGCAATCCTACAAACCTCTGCTTCACTATGCACCATTTCCTATGAGACCCTGCAATATTCAGGACAAAGATATGGTTTATCAGTGTCCCAGTCACTTTTGGCTTTTTGTTATTCTTTTATTAATTTCATAATTATTAATTTAGTTAATTTCATCATTACTAATTTAGTTTGGAATGTGCTCTTCATTAACCCTATGCATAATAATGCACATTTAGATCTACAAGATTTCTGACCCTAATTGTCTAATAAATAAACTTTAAACTGGTATACATTACAGCTCAAAGAGACACTAACCATGATATACCCAAATACTAGGTGTTGATACAGCTAGTATTTTTAATTCCATTCCCCTACCCATTTACTTAAACAATGACATTTCAATGCTTATATGCTGCTTATGAATTTGAGTTATATAAATAAATTTCAATATTCTGTCAAAGTAACTATAGTCAAATTACTGTATGTTTATTTATTGATTTGCCATCTGTGATTGTTAATTTTAGGTGTCAATTTGATTGGACCATGGAGTGCCTAGATATTTGGTCAAACATTATTTGGGGTGTTTCTGAAAGGATGTTTTTGGATGAGATTAACATTTTAATTGATAGACTAAATAAATCAGAAGACCACTCCCTAATGTGGCCTCAACCAATCTGTTGAAGGCCTGAATAGAACAAAAAGGCTGACCTTTTCCCAAGTAAGAGAATTCTTTCCTGACTGAATACCAGCCACCAGCACACCATTTTTCCCCTGTCTTCAAACTTGAACTGAAACATCAACTGAAACATCTGTTCTTCTTGAGTCTTGCGCCTGCTGGCCTTCACACTGGAACTAAACCATCACCTCTTCTGGGCCTCCAGCTTGCTGATGTACCCTGTAGGTCTTGGGATTAGCCACTACCCTCCACCAATTCCTTATAATCTCTCTATCTCTCTCTCTTCCTATATATATGTATATATATATATGTATATGTACATACAAGATGATAGATAGATAGATAAATAGATCAATCGATCAATCTCCTATTGGTTCTATTTCTCTGGAGAACTAATACACCATCCAATATTTAGTTTTCCTTCTTAACAGCATCCCAGTCTCCCTCCTTGGGAATTATTTCCCTCACAATGCATACACATTACATACACAATGTTTCACAGTGGGACTTTAGGTGCCTGCAATTCTATTAACAAGAATAAGCTGGATACCTTATTCACTAGACAATAATAAAGATAAAAATTGACAAGATGATAAAGATAATATTGACAAGATTAATAATCATGCCTACAAAGCCCTTACTCTGTGCCAGATACTGCTCTGATTGTATTATGTGTATAAACTCTTTTAATCACACAGCAACTCTTATGTCCATTTCACAGACAATGAAAGTGAGGTACAGAAAGTGAGACGGTAACTGGTGGAACCTGGATTTGAGCCATAGACATTCTGACTCCAGAGACTATGAAGAGCCAGATAAAAGGTTTGGATTTTTACTCAGAAGGCAACTAAAAGCCAGCAAGAGGTTTTTCTTAGTAAAGTCATATAGTCAGATTAGGTGTTTCTTGAAGTCTCCCACCCACACTTATTCAGCTATGTCAATCAGAGGAGATGACCCAGAAGCAGTATGGGGAGCCCAGCTGGGGAAGAGTTGGGGAAGCCTTGACTGATTGGTACAAGAGCTTCAACTGGGCCACTCACTCCAGGGGATTTATCTCTTTATTTCCAAAAAACGCTAATCCAAGCCTATTACCCCAAAGAAGTACTTCTCAGTCGCCCCCAAATTGTCACCCAGAAATCTTGTGACTTCGACTCAAGCAATTGGAAATTTTCCTCCAGGATCATGACTCAGAGGGGCAGAGAGTTGGAAAATGGCTAGAGTTCTCTCATTGTCCTGTGGGTCCAAGCAGCATGGCCAAGGTTCCCACTGCCAAGGCTTCCAGGTGTCTTCATTTCCAAGCCTGATGCTCCAGCTTCCCATCAGCTTGTGTAAGTCCCGACAGGCCTCCAGAATCTCCTTTTTTAGTTAGTTAACTAAACTGGGTTTCTGTTGCTTGCAAACGAAGAATCTGAACTGATGTTCTAAGTTACTTGAGATTTTAGGACATTGTTTAAATATAACAATGAATATAAGTTCATATTATTTCATGCACATTACTAAGTGATTCATATATATATATTGCTGTGTTTTCTCTGTTTTAGACAGAAAATTACTCTGAATATCAACCTCGATTTCAGCTAGCATAATGGGGGATATGTTCCCTCCCAATACTCCCCAATGTTCCAAAATTCCTATCTACTGAAATGAACAGAAATTAAATTTTATTGTCAAAGTATATTTAAATTGTGTTTCCTCCATCAGTTTAGAAAGTAAAACTCTCAAAAGTCTGGATCATCTTATGAAGAGATATATCACTAACATGGGTAAGTAATGATAATAATATAACTACCCATTCCTTACAGCATTGTAATAAAATGTGTCCTGATATTCTAACACTAGTATAGTGTAAAAAGGGACAGAAAGAATTTCCATATTCTAACTTTTCAATATTCCATAATGGGCTGTATTTTAACATTCAAGTGGATGAGATTAGGATGTACTTTTAAAGATGAAACTGTTCTAGTACAATGTTCTGCTAAGATACTTTTGAGTACTTAGCTTTTTTTGGTGGAAAGGTGAAAAGATTGGTCTCATCTCATGTAAGTTCCTCTCTTTCTGTCTCATGCCTGTGAGTCACACAATCTTTGTAATAGTGGATAAAACAATGGAGACAAAGATAAAGGCATAGTAATTCCTATATTTGCCTAGTTCAGTGATTTCAAAAATGTTAAACTCACTTGATACTTATTGAATAACTCTGTGGGTAAAATATGATGTTATCATTATTCTCCCTGTAATACAAACAAGGAATCTCATATTTAAAGATATTAATAATTATTATACCCAATATTTGCTGTACTACTTGGTATCTACAATTAATTTCTCACAACAATATCTTCAATAATTGTGTATTTCCATATCCTCGTTTGACAGATGGGGAAATTGAATCTGTAGAAGATGAAATACTTTGCCTAAGGTCCCACAGCTAATAAGACACAGGATCAGGATCAGAGTGTGGCTCTCTTCTCACTCCAAATCCTGGGTTCTAAACATTTTTCCTGTTGCCCAAGATGGCACAAATAGCAAGTGACAGATCCAAGGACTCTAAGACATACTTTTTTTTTTTTTTTTTTTGCACATTTTACTTCTCTGAAACTGGGATACATTTTATAATCAACAGCATCCCGCAGTCACTGTCTCATGTCTTAGCTGTTACTACCTATGTATGCAGCCCTTGGTTGCTATTTCTGGTGCAGGACTGGGCAACTATAGCCTTCAATACTTTCGCCAACAGACCATTTAAGGACCATTTGAGGAAGGAATAATGGATTTGGTTGTTGTCTGAAAAAACTTCCACTGACATCTTCTGGTAAGATCAAGAAAAGGCCAGCATCAAAATGTACAGCAGGTTGCTCCTGATGTAGTCCTCTCCTAAGAAGTCCTACACCACTGTTCTCTTGATGACACAGATGAAAATACTTTGTGGAAGGATGAGGGTATCAATAACTGGGATGCAAAGTCATTCTGAATAACCAGATTCTGAATGAGAAGAAACTTTTGGACTCCTTTAACAATATATTTCTCTCATGTTTTTTCTCTTTATGGATACACAAGAGTGATATATGACTGAATGTTTGAATAAGTTCTTAAAAAACTCTTTCAATAAGTTTAAAATAAAATGCTTAGTGGTACAAAAGCATTGTGTTGGTTTAATTGACAGTGGTTTGTGGGCTATTTTTTCCCCTTTTATAGTGGTACATAATATAATTGTTCATTTTATAATTGGTGAGTCTTTAAAGTAATGAAATATAGTAGTGTTCCAACAAGTCAATCTATTCTTCATCATACCAAACTGCTGCACCCTATTTTTATATTTTACATTTTATATGTATGTATTTTTATTTTATATATTTTTTGCCTTAAAAGAAAACTGGGGATCAGAGTACAAGATCCAGATTAGCATATTAAACAAATGACTAAAGTATATATTATGAACCCATGAGCAATTAATCTTACACATTTAAATGCAGATCAAGATTACTTAGAGATTTTTTTTACTTATTAACCAGGGCCAGGTTTTAGCAAGCCACTGAGTCTGGCAGACATGAATGAGTATGTAGGATTGCTTTCAATGGATTTAAAGAAGGCTTGTATACTTGAAGTTACAGTTCGCTTTAGATCCTAAGAAGGGAGCACAGACATACTGTGCTCAATCAACACTTGACTGTTTGATTTTAAAGGCATATAGGACTTCTGCAGCTCATGAGTAGGTTTAAAATACTTCCATCCAACTTTGCTATATTCCAAGTGCTCTGCTTACTGTTGGATGGATAAGGGCAGGTTATACGCACTCCAAATAGAGAGACAGGTACTCAAAATAAATAACACTGATATAATCTGTCTCTGGTGCTAAGATGAAAGAATGCACAGGATTCATGGGGAAGGATCCCCAAGGACAAAAATATGTGGGAACTTGCTTAGTTTAAAACAAACAAGAAAAACCAGTTTGGGAAGGCTTATATTATTTTCTGCTTCCCCTCAATGGGTCTTACAGATTCTAAGAAAAACATTAGAATAATTAATGTTAACTAAGTTGATTAACAGGAAAAAAACTGTGGGGACAGTCTAGAGACTTTTTCCCAACAAGGTAGAAATTTTAAAGGGACTTATCACAAATGGATAAAGAAATCTTTAGATGGTTATTTAAAATGGGATAAGCAAAACAAACATTTATGAGATTAAAACACAAGGTTTTGATGTAACACTACCTAAGGTTAAATGGCCCAGAAGGGACCCCCTACTGGTCCCCAACATTAAAGGCCAAACAAATCCACTCTATTACCCCAGTTTAAAATCTATTTATCTATCTATCATCTATCTATCTATATCTATCTATCAATAGATAGATATAGATAGATAGATTTGAAGGGCTGAAAAAATTACACTGAGATACCTGACCAATAATTACTAATTACTAGTTACTAATTACTTGGGGCAACAGGCCAATTAATCAAGATTTACAAAAGGACCTGAGTTCCTTGGCTCAACCCCTCTCTGGGGATCCCAGAGACTTTTATTTAAAAATAGATAAACTGGACAGGGAATAAAAAGAAAGAAAAACTTCTAGGACTCCTCCTGTAAGATCAAAACTTGTTGACTGGGTCCTAATGAAAACTAAAGTCAAAGGTATAAAAGTTGATAGGATCAAGATAAAGTTTACAAAAATTTATATATGTGTATGTGTGTATATATATATATGTATATGGGCTTTTTATAAGATGGTTACATCTCTTTTGATTAATTATATTGTGAGATAAGCATGTTTCATGGGGAAATGCTTGCCTTACATGGTATTATAAGATAAGGCATATAAATCTGTCCCTCAGAAAATATTAATTACACATACCAAAGAAAACCAATAGGGTTACCTGAACCACACACTATAAAGTAAAACTGGAAACTAATATTCAGGGATTAATAACAAAATTAGTGATTTTGCTTCAGGTTTAACTTGTGAACTCAGAAAGAGGTTCTTTGTTGAATGCCTTATACAAATTTTGAAGAACCCTAAAGTTCTAGATAATAGAACACTTAAATTTCAGTTTAGTTAGAAATATTCTCAGCAATATAGAAAATATAGTTGGGAAAATCAATCTTTTAATATCATTTAGGTGACAGACCAGTTCTTTGGGAGAGCTAAAAACAACTGTTTTTGTCTTGCATATCTCTACAAATCAGAAATACAAACCAGCTACAAGGACCTGAGACTGAGCCTAATTTCTTAATCAGGTAAAACCTGAAACCAAGGGGGGGAAAAAGTGGCAGCTTTAAACTCAAACTGCTGGGAAGGCTCCCTCAGCTGAAAATCTAGCGTCCTTAGAATTTTATCAAGGACAAATACAAATCTTAAAAGTCTTTTCCACAAATACTAAAGCCTTAGTCAGCTTTAATTTATCCCAACGGTTATATATAAACTAGTAAGCTTATATTGTAATACCTGATTCATAACTGTTTTTTTTTTAAGAGAAACCTTGAGATCTCTAGTTTTGTCTGTTTATATGTCTGTGTATACTTTATACATATGAGATGTCTCTATCTCTGGAAAATATTATCAAAATTAAATTTATAAAAGAGCTCTATTTAATTGACTTAAAAGTAAGTGCTTACAAACTGAATATTTCTAAATATAAAAAAACCCAACCCAAATGACTTTCAGGTTCACTTGGGAAACCTGAAACTGGGTTTCAGGGAACTGAGAAATATTCAATATTAAATTGACATCTGGTATTAAGGTTAGTTCAAGTTTGTTGATCTAATTTATACACGTCTTTAGAGTCATCAACATTAAGTATAATACTTTTATTGTACCTCGGTTTAATAGAAGTCAAATAAGATCTTGTTACATCTGTTGCAAATTTGTCAGCAAGAAAAATAAATAATTTGATATGATGAAATTCTTATAAGTAAACGGAATGCAAATGAGATAAGAGCTTTTCGGTGAACTCCTTAAAAACAATTATATTTTTTTAAATGTCTACTTAAAATTACCTCTCCAGTTATTTGTTAACTGGAAATTCTAGTGTTGTGCTAAATTAAGTTAAATGATGGAAGTTTATTGAATAGCTAGGTCATTTCCAAAGAAAATAAGATGCTAGAACATTAAATTGCTAAACAGGTCTAAATTTACTTACTTATGAGAGGGAAACTAAAGATGTTTGGGTTTATTAGACATATCTTGTACCACATTGAATCAATTGTTATATGTTTCGTGAGGCTATGGGATATTCCAATTAGGAAATTCTGGTATGACAGACAGTTCACAATCACTTACTGATTGTCAGTTTTTGCTAGGGATTAAGTTTTTTTTTTTTTAATAAATTTATTTATTTATTTTATTTTTGGCTGTGTTGGGTCTTCGTTGCTGGGCACAGGCTTTCTCTAGTTGCAGTGAGCAGGGGCTACTCTTCATTGTGGTGCATGGGCTTCTCATTGTGGTGGCTTCTCTTGTTGCCGAGCACAAGCTCTAGGCACACGGGCTTCAGTAGTTGCAGCACGCAGGCTCAGTATTTGTGGTGCATGGGCTTAGTTGCTCCACAGCATGTGGGATCTTCCTGGACCAGGGATCGAACCCATGTCCCCTGCATTGGCAGGCAGATTCTTAACCACTGTGCCACCACGGAAGTCCCAGGATTAAGTTTTTTAAAGGTTAAACTTGCAATATGTAATTAAAGCTACTAGGAATAATAAAGGAAATCTTTCAGTATGCAAGAAAATTAGAATGTGTGTTTTCAGCAAAAGGTATGAGGAGTGGCAATATATTTTGTTAAGGGGAAAAGATTAATTTTGTCTTACAGCTGGTTGTTTTTGGATGGAAACATAAGGGACAAACTAATATGGAGACAGAAAGTGATGAGAGGTTGCGGAAAAGGAACCCCAAGAAAAGAGTTTGATGCATGATCAGGATTAGCTAAATTTAGATTGAATTTAATTAAGTAAATGGATTTTGTTGTTAAAACTAAGTTAGTGCAAGACTGGAGTTTGATTTTCTCTCTGTTAAGAGAACAAATTTTCTTGAAGGTCTGCTTTTTTTTTTTTTTGAAAGTTTTGGTGTTCGGTATTTTATAAATTTATTTATTTATTTATTTATTTTTGGCTGTGTTGGGTCTTTGTTTCTGTGCGAGGGCTTTCTCTAGTTGCGGCGAGTGGGGGCCACTCTTCATCACGGTGCGCGGGCCTCTCACTGTCGCGGCCTCTCCTGTTGCGGAGCGCAGGCTCCAGATGCGCAGGCTCAGTAGTTGTGGCTCACGGGCCTAGTTGCTCCGCGGCATGTGGGATCCTCCCAGACCAGGGGTCGAACCCGTGTCCCCTGCATTGGCAGACAGATTCTCAACCACTGTGCCACCAGAAAAGCCCCTGGAGGTCTGCTTTTGATAACAGATTGTGCAAGTTTCTGTGCCCTCAAGTGATCTGTAGTTTTTTTTTAACCTTTGTGTGACTTGATTAAGTGAATAAGTATTGTTTCACAGTGACCTTGTGTTTTAAAACGTTTTGATATTTTTTAAAAACTTCCCAAATATCAAATTCTAACTAAAGATCTTTTAACCTTCAGCTAGTTCTGGGATGTTTCCAAGGATCCCTGAGATATCTCAGAGAGTAATATTAAACCAAGTAGGCTTATTTGGTAGGTTAAATTACTTAAGAAACATTATTAAGTGGTTGGACATAAACCTTAGGTTGTATTGTATGAATAAATGTCATTAATATAGATATTCCAAACTTTATATAGAATTCCTGAAAGCCTGATACGTCCTGGTATAATGTTATTGGTTCTAATTCTAGTTTATTATCTTAAAGTGTTATATGTCACAGAAAAGTCCAAGTTTCTTGCCAACTGCATTGTAATCAAATTTTTAACCATGCCATTTTAAGTTTTGTCGTTTATAGACAATCATTATTTTACACTGATGCTTTTATAAAATGGAGATCTTCAACAAAATTCATAAAAGGACTTTTTTGACAGATATAAGTTTCTGATAATTTTTAGATCATATCACTTAAATAGGAAAACCTGATGACTTCATCCAAATCAAGAGGAATTAATTAATTATGTGGGATTGAGGAACTGATAAATATGATTTATAACTTTATGACTTTTTTTGAAATATACTGGCTTTTAATCTTTGTTTTCCAGAAAAACCTTTCTTCTTATGCTATGAACTGCAACAAGCTGATAAAGTATACCTTTGTAAACAAAGATGAAACATGCATCTTTTCTCTCTATCTGATTCTTTCAGAATCTGGCTTCTCCAGCAGGCTGTCTGGTGGACTTGATGATTTATTGCAACTAGATTACAACTAGTTATACTAATCATTGTTTTAATTTGTTCTTTATTTCCAAATTACTTATGCTTTGTGTCTCCCTGCTGCACTGTGACTTTGTCAATGTTATTAGTTGTATTACTTATATCCTGTCTATTTTATAGGATTCTTGTCTCTTACATTACCCAAAGTGTAACCTGGCCTCCAACAAAATTGATGATGGCTAAACATCTTGAGGAAATAGATTACATTCATAACTACACATAGAATAATTGTAATAGTGTGATAGGTATGGGAAGAAGCAACAAGGGAAAACATTTTCTGGATCATAAAAAAGTAGTAAGACAGGGGATCCACAGAATTTTAAATTATCAACAGGGCTTCTCCAGAAATTAGCACCTTGAGTGGCATATCAACAAAATCTTTGCCTGATTTAGGAATGAGCCTTCCTAGCAACATGGTACAAAAATTGGTCATGAAGTGTCTCCCCAAAAAAACTGTTGCCTGCCATATCAGTAAACAAAGGATGTTGCAGCCATCAAGTCATCACATTACAGCTGCCCTGACAATAAGACTTGAGGGAACCCGGATAGAAACAGGATGCCAGCTATCTATCAGTCAACCACTGCAGCCACCCCCAACAGTGCACCCTGAGGAGCCTTGCCATGAGAAAGCACAGGATACTGGCCCGAGATAGCTGAGGTGCATATCAAAGGAATGATTCCAGTGAGCCCAGACTCTTGCATCTTCCCATACATAGAACGTGCTAAATTCCTTAACTTGAGATATCCGATTTTCTTTGATTAACAGTAATCTTTTAAAGTTCCGACTACCTGGTCTTTGTTGCAAAAACTCCTAAGTATCCTGGCTCCTCTACCTCTTCAGAGCCATCTCTCAGAGTTATCTGAGATGCTGTGTCTTGGGCTTAAGTCCTCAGTTTTGTTCACCGAATAAAAACATAATTCTCAGCTTATAGGTTGTGAATTTTTTTCATTTGACAATACACATACAAGTGAGTTCCCGCCTACTTAATTGGTATCATTCATGCAACAATTATCTACTAAGCGTATACCATGGGCCAGGGACAGTGTTACTGCTGTAGGAGGAGACCTATCTGATTTGGTGAAGAACGTGGGCTTTGCAGTCAGACACTCTTGAGTTTGAATTCCAGATTCTACCAACTGCTAGCTGTGAAGATGGATTTACCAAGTAGCTAATAAAACTAACAATATTTTCTCCCACTCTGTGACTTTTCATTCTCTTAACAGTTTCTTTTGAAGAACAAAACTTTAAAATTTTGATGAGATCTAATTTATTAATTAATTTATCTTTTTATGGATCATGTTTTTGGTGTCATATCTTTTAGAAATCTTTGACTAACTCAAGGTCACAAAAATTTTCCCATATGTTTAGTTATAGAAGTTTTATTGTGTTAGTTTTATATTTAGGTTTATGACCCCTTTGAGTTAATTTTTGTGTATGGAATAAAGTTCAATTTTTTTCCCTATGGATATCTAATTGTACCAGCATCATTTGTTGAAAAGATGATCTTTTCTCCACTGAATTTTCTTGTTACCTTTGTCAAAAATCACTTGTCAATATATGTGAGTTGATTTTTTCCAATCCATGGACAGAATGTATTTCACCATTAAATTAGGTCTTCCTTAACTTCCCTCAGTAATGCTTGAAGTTTCAATGTACTGATCTTTCAAACAACTTGTTAAATTTATCCCTAAGTATTTCATGTTTATGATGCCATTGCAAATAGTATTTTTTAAGTTTAATTTCTGATTGTTTGTTGCTACTATATAGAGACACAATTGATTTATTATTACATCTTTATTGAGATATAATTCACACATCATAACATTTATCCTTTTAAATTGTACAAATTAGTGGTTTTTAGAATATTAACAGAGTTGTACACCCATTACTACTATCTAATTTTAAAACATTTCATCACTCAGAAAAGAAACAATTTACTGGTCACTCAATATTCCCCTTTCCCCTAGCCCATGGCAACCAGTAATCTAATTTCTGTCTCTATGTATTTTTTAATTTTGGATATTTCTTTCTCTATTTGGTGAGATAATATCTCATATTCTCCTCTAATTGTCTAGACCTGAATTCCTTTCATTGTTGGCCATATTTATAATAGATGATTTGAAATCTTTGTTCAGTAAATTCAACATCTGGGCTTCTGCAGGAACAGTTTTTATTGATTGCTTTTCTTCCCCTGTGTATGGGCCATACTTTCCTGCCTGGGTGCACCTCTTGTAATTTGTTGGTGAAAACTGTACAAATGTACAATTTTAGATAATACAATGTGGTAATTCTAGAAATTAGATTGGTGCCACCCTCCCTTCCCCAAATGTTTGTTATTGTTGTTTGTTCTTGTCATTGTTTTTGCTCTTTGTTTCAAGACTTCCCTGGACTAATCCTGTTAAGTCTAATTTTTGTCATGTGCAGTCACTTAATTGTCTGCTCAGGTACCTTAGTGGTCAGCGAAAAATTAGACAGAGATTTCTTTAAATATCTTGAATCAATAAATTTCCAAACATTCACTGAGAGGCTCTGTATATAAATTGCTCATATTTTCAATGCTCCAGCAGGGAGTTTACAATTCTGCCTTAGCCTTCACTTCCTGTTTTCATAGAGGCTTAAGATTAGTCAGAGGTGAAAGAGTAGGGCCTTCTCAGGGTTTTCTTGGTCATATGTCCAGAACTGTACCTGTGTGTGACCTTCTAGATTCCTTGGAATATATCATAGCTTTATCATTCCTCAGTTTTTCCTTTTATGTTTTTAAGTCAGCCTCCTATAATCCCCAACTGGTATCATTGCCTCAGGTAGCTGTGATGTTAAACAATTGCTACTGATTGTTTTTTTAGCCAACACCCTAGTGATAAGGCTCTTCTCACAGTGCAAGTTCTAAGTCAGGTCAAATGAAGAGAAGACCTGAGAATAGAGCCTTTCAGGAAGCTGCCAGACAGGTCCAAGAGTGATGAATCTTTTGGGGTGGGGCTGTTGTGGAGATCTAAACACACTTTCTTCTGTCCGATGGCTGTGAGGTTGATGGCTTTCACTGTAGTTGTGAGGCTTTTGGCTTTCAAAGTGACCATGAAGCTAGGGAAAGGAGGATGGGAAAAAGATGAGTTAAAACACCAAAGACTCACTGTTCTTACCAAAATTCAGCTGGCTTTCTTGAATAAATGCTTTTCCAATTATTACAAGCCTTTAGTTAATTTCTAGATTTCTGAAAAAAATTGATTTTGATCATTTTTGCTAGCATTCTCATTGCTTTTATGGAGGATCAGACTTCTGGAAGTCTTTACCATTCTGAAAATGCTTTCAATTCAATTGATCTTTATGTATAGATCTTTTATCTATAAATTCACTTACCAGTACCAGTCAATTTTTTTGTAGATTCAATTGCTCCAAAAGGACCAATTAATTTCAGCTTCTGACAGATCTTGTTAGCTTCTTCTTGTCCTCTGCGAAGAAAAGTTTCAGGGTAACGAGAGAGACTGGAAGTCTTGGCAGACATTACTTTGGCTCAAAAACAAGGACCAGGGCTCCTCCTCTCCTTTCTATCCACCTGTGATAAGCTCATATGGGCATATCCTCTTCTCAGGAAATAAGAGCTTCGTTGTTTCTGTTTTATCTACTGTGGGACGTAATCTGAGGTCTTAGAGCCTGGCTAGAGAAGAAATCCCAGAGTCTGCTTTGCAGACCCAACTCTCCCTATAGCCATGTGGTGTATGTAAGTCCCATGGTTTGGGTTTGGACTTAGATTGTCTGTACTCTAACTTAGGACTTTAGCCATTTTCTCTACTCTATCATTCTTCTGAAAACTGGGATTCTAGAGAGTTGATAGGAGCTTCTTCTTGTATTAGTCATTAATTCTTAACAGAAAGCTTTCCATTTGCATATATACAATCTATGTTTTCAAAGCTCTGGAGGGGAGAATGAGTCCTGTGATGAAACTTCTTTGGGAGCTTAGGAAGCTAAGGTGAAAAAAATACAGTTATTAATATTTCTCTGAATCAATTGTGTCACATTTAATCTTACAGTGGCCTGAATGATAGAGAGGCATGTCGTCAGGTTTTAAATTTGCGATACCCTCATGTGTGGTCACAAGAAAATTTTGGATCTAGGAGTTAAAGACCAAACTTTCACTTCACCTTTAAATGGTTGAGACTTTCCACTTGTACTTGCTTCAGGTCAGAACCTCAAAAGAACCTATGTAATGAAAACAGTCAGTGAACTTGAGACGGAAATAAGCTTCTCTGAGCCAGACAAGACCAAGTAAGCCACAGACTGTTTGGTATGGATGATGCAGCTTGCCTTTCTCCTTGAGGCATCTTTGATAGTGGAGACTATGGATCAGAGCTTTGAATCTTGAAGTCATCTTAAAGTCAGCAAATTGATAAAGTTCTGTTCATGCTGAGGGCATGCAGCAATTCATGTGCATCAGGCGATTTAATGGTCCTCATTTTCTGACAAGATTAGAAACTTGTTCTTAAATAAATGGTGGGTGTTAATGATAGATACAAGGGGAAAATGAAGTCTTTCTAAATACAGTATAGAAAGAATACGTATTTTTTCTCCCTTGTAGATTTCATATTAGTAAGACCTAAGAAGCCCATAAGATAATTGCCAGCACATATTCTCCCAGCAAGCATCACATCTTCTAGTCTCTGTTCAATTTATTTTGTTGCCTGGATATCATATATTATATACACTTCTGGCCTTTATTTTCCTCAAGTTTTGAAAAAGTACACAAGTTATATATGAACACATGATCATTTCTTTAAAAATTACAATGTTATGTTTAGAAATAAACTTCCATTTTGACCTTGACCTCTATCATGACCCATATTGACTAAACCTCCAAGCAGACAATTATTTTTATCAGAGTTCTCTTATGTACATTTAGACACACGCACGCACACAAATATTATATTTCCGAGTTTTTAAAACATTAAATAATTGTACATATTATTTAAGAGCTTACTTGTTTATTCAACCATATTTTTGAGAGCTATCTATATTGATAAATACAAATATAATTCATTCTCATAACAGCTGAATAATAATCCATGATATTTCATTTTACTTCATTTCATTCCCCTATTGCATCATGTGGATACTTTCTTTTACTTTTCTATAATTAAGTGGGTGCAATACTTACCTTTGTATCTAACTCCTTGTCCATATCTATTTATTTAACCCAGAGACCTGAAAGTAGAATTGTGGAGAAATTGGGTATGTACATTTTCATATTTAATAGATGCAGCAAATTGCCATCCAGAATGGTTGTAATTATTTTTACTCCCATCAGTGATGTGTGTCTGAGAACTTGTTTTTCATACAGTCATCAATATGCAATACTGTTAGATCCTGATATTTTGGCCTATCTGATAGATGAAAAATAATGTCATTATTTTAATTTACACTTTCCTAATAATGGGTGATTTTTACCACCTTTTCATATGTTTGTTGGCTATTTGGATTCCACAAATTTTCTATTGATGCATTTTTGCACACATTTTCTGTTGTCTTCTTAAATTTTGGAGTTCTCTTGGTTACATAGTTTTAAAAATAATTCTTGGTTTTATGTGTTCTTCTACTTATATGTTGTTTGTCTTATCCTTGTAAATGTTATTTTTCATTAAGAAGAAGTTTAAAATTCTGATTATAGCCACATTTGTTAATGTTTTTCTGTTTTATGTGTGTTATTGGGATAATTTAATTAATATCTTTCTAACCTAAGGTCATAAATTTAGTCTTCTTTTTGATTCAAATAGTTCAGTTTCTAAAATATTTATGTTTCTGATCCATCTGGACTTTATTTTGTATTTCACGATTTTATTATTTACATAGAGATATGTAATTGTTTCAGCAAGATGTGTTAAATAGTCCAAATTCTCCCCCACTGATTCATGATGCCTCCCCATCATACAATTATTCTGTGTATTATGCTTCTAATGGGGCAATTTTCTATTGCATTTATCTATAGATTTATTCCTGGGCCAATTTCACTATTCTAAAATTACTATAACTTTATAGAATTTCTTGCTAAATTGTAGATTAAGTGGCCTTACCTTGTTCATTTTATTTTTTGCCTCATTTATTCTTGCTCATGTATGCTTCTGCATAAATTTATAATTAATTTGAAAAGTTCCACAAATAGTTCTATTTACATTTGATTGAGACTGCACTGAATTTCTAAATTATTTGAAAAAATCGATATGTGTGTAATATTATTGAAAATTCTCATTCTCCATTTTTTAGATGTTTTATGTTCTTCAACAAAATGTATTATTTTCTTTATGAGGTTCATCCACTTTGTTAAAATTATTCTTAACTGCTTTTTATTTAAAAATTATTTTGAAGGGAGTATTTCACCTCATTTTTTTCTTATTAGTCATTACTCTTATTTAGAATATGTTGTGTTTCACATGTGGATCCTTCCATCAACAATGTATCTAACATACATATGAGAAACTTGCTGAAATCTATTATGATAGTTTGTTCATCGACATTTTTGAATGTTCTTATGCTTACAATCTTATGCTAACCCTATATTGTATTTCTACTTTTTTTCCTCTGAGGATAATCCACTTTCTTGTGAACTTAGTTATGTAATAATCCTAGTTATTACTTTAAAATGTATATCTCAGAAATAACTAATTTTCTTGTCAACTGCATTATTATGAACTTTCATCAAATCTTTAACCGTGGTCATTTTTAAGTCTTTTGTCATTTACAGACAGTTCTGGGTGTACTCTGATGATTTTGCAAATATGTTCCTATAAAAGGGTTTCATCTTCAAGAAATTCATGGAAAAGACTCTGACAAGTACAGGTTTCTGGTAACTGACTGTACTGCTGAACTGAAGGAATAAGCATTTTCAGAACTCTAATGAAAAACTGATGAACTCATAAAAGTGCTAACAAAAGATCAAGATGAAAAAAAAATTAATTACATGGGACTGAGTGAACTGATGAGGATGAGTATAATTTTTGTGACTTTCTGTCTGAATTAAAAAAAAAAAAAAATCCCACAAGGACTCAGAGGCAAAGAATATACAAATCAATTTTCACTGCAAAGTAAAGGAGCTGTTACAGTGGAGGGTTACTGGACTGAATGTCAATATTATGACATAGTATGAGTGTGTTTCATATTTGGTAATTGCAATCATTGTTGCTTTTGTTGTGGTCATCCATGTACAATACTTGGTGTCAGTCTATTTATCTCTTGTAAAAATAAAATACAGTGTGTGTGTGTGTGTGTGTGTGTGTGTGTGTGTGTGTGTGTGTGTGTGAAAAAAATAAATAAGTAAAATAAAATAAAATAAAATAAAATAAAATAAAATAATTTTTTAAAATGTTATCCAGTATTTTTAGGTGCTCCATTATAGGAGAGTTTGGTATTATATGACCTACCTGAATGCTCTAAATTATATTCTAGAAATTTATCCACTTCATCCAGGTATTAGAGTAAAGTTACTCAGGGGTTTCCCATATTTTTCTAAAAGTGAAATAAAACATTTATCTCTATTTGAAACAATTATCTTTAAACTTTTTCTATTTTTGAAGCAACTTCAAACTGTTGCAAATAAGTACAAAAAATTTTCCCCCCACAAGAATAATTTGACTGTAAGGTACTGACTTAAGGCCCCATCACCCCCAAATCCTTATTTATTTATTTTTTATTGGAGTTAATAATTTCTGCTGTACAATGAAGTGAATCAGCTATATGTATACCTATATCCCCTCCCTCTTGGACCTCCCTTCCATGCCCCGCCCCCATCCCACGCATCTAGGTCATCACAGAGCACCGAGCTGAACTTCCTGTGCTTTATAACATGTTCCCACTAGCTATCTGTTTTATGTGTTGTAGTGTATATATGTCAGTCTTAATCTCCCAATTCGTCCAACCCTCCCCTTCCCCCACTGTGTCCACACGTCCATTCTCTACATCTACGTCTCTATTCCTGCCCTGCAAATAGGTTCATCTGTATCATTTTTCTAGATTCCACATATATGCATTAATATACGATATTTGTTTTTCTCTTTCTGGCTTACTTCACTCAGTATGACAGACTCTAGGTCCACTCACATCTCTACAAATGACCCAATTTCATTCTTTTTATGGCTGAGTAATATTCCAATGTATATATGTACCACATCTTCTTTATCCATTCATCTGTCGATGGACATTTAAGTTGTTTCCATGTCCTGGCTATTGTAAATAGTGCTGCAATGAACATTGGGGTACATGTGTCCTTTTGAATTAGGCTTTTCTCAGGGTATATGCCCAGCAGTGGGATTGCTAGGTCATATGGTAGTTCTATTTTTAGTTTTTCAAGGAACCTCCATATTGTTCTCCACAGTGGCTGTAGCAATTTACATTCCCACCAACAGTGCAAGAGGGTTTCCTTTTCTCCACACCCTCTCCAGCATTTATTGTTTGTAGATTTTTTGATGATGGCCATTCTAACCAGTGCGAGGTGATAGCTCACTGTAGTTTTGATTTGCATTTCTCTAATAATTAGTGATGTTGAGCATCTTTTCATGTGCCTCTTGACCGACCATCTGTATGTCTTCTTTGGTGAAATGTCTATTTAGTTCTTCTGCCCATTTTTTAATTGGGTTGTTTGTTTTTTTGATATTGAGCTCCATGAGCTGTTTGCATATTTTGGAGATAAATACTTTGTTGCTTCATTTGCAAATATTTTCTCCCATTCTGAGGGTTGTCTTTTCATCTTGTTTATGGTTTCCTTTGCTGTGTAAAAGCTTTTAAGTTTCATTAGGTGCCATTTGTTTATTTTTGCTTTTATTCTCATTACTCTAGGAGGTGGGTCAAAAAAGGTCTTGCTGTGATTTATGTCAACAAGGGTTCTGCCTATGTTTTTCTCTAAAAGTTTTATAGTGTCTGGCCTTATATTTAGGTCTTTAATCCATTTTGACTGTATTTTTATTTATGGTGTCAGGGAGTGTTCTAATTTCATTCTTTTACATGTAGCTATCCAGTTTTCCCAGCACCACTTATTGAAGAGGCTGTCTTTGCTCCACTGTGTGTTCTTGCCTCCTTGTCATAAATTAGGTGACCATATGTGCATGGGTTTACCTCTGGGTTTTCTATCCTCTACCATTTATCTATATTGCTGTTTTTGTGCCAATACCATACTGTCTTGATTACTGTAGCTTTGTAATATAGTTTGAAGTCAGGGAGCCTGATTCCACCAGCTCTATTTTTCTTTCTCAAGATTTCTTTGGCTATTCAGGGTCTTTTGTGTTTCCATACAAATTGTAAAATTTTTTGTTCTAATTCTGTGAAGAATGCCACTGGTAATTTGATAGGGATTGCATTGAATCTGTAGATTGCTTTGGGTAGTAGAGTCATTTTCACAATATTGATTCTTCCAGTCCAAGAACATGGGATATCGTTCCATCTGTTTTTGTCATCTTTGATTTCTTTCATCAGTATCTTATAGTTTTCTGGGTTCAGGTCTTTTACCTCCTTGCATAGGTTTATTTCTAGGTATTTTATTCTTTTTGATGGGATGATAAATGGGATTGTTTCCTTAATTTCTCTTTCTGATCTTTTTTTGTTAGTGAATAGGAATGCAAGAGATTTCTGTGTGTTAATTTTGTATCCTGCAACTTTACCAAATTAATTGATGAGCTCTAGTAGTTTCTGGTAACATCTTTAAGATTTTCTTTTTATAGTATCATGTCATCTGCAAACAGTGACAGTTTTATGTCTTCTTTTCCAATTTGGATTCCATTTATTTCTTTTCTTTGCTGATTGCCTTGGCTAGGACTTCCAAATCCATGTTGAATAAAACTGGTGAGAGTGGACATCCTTGTTTTCTTCCTGATCTTAGAGGAAATGTTTTCAGTTTTTCCCCACTGAGAATGATGTTAGCTGTGGGTTTGTCACATATGACCTTTATTATGTTGAAGTATGTTTCCTCTATGCTCACTTTCTGAAGAGTTTTATCATAAATTGGTGTTGAATTTTGTCAAAAGCTTTTTCTTCATCTATTGAGATGATCATATGGTTTTTATTCCTTAATTCTTTTGTTAATATGGTGTATCACATTTATTGATTTGCGTATATTGAAGAATCCTGGGACTTCCCTAGTGGCGCAGTTGTTAAGAATCCACCTGTTAATGCACAGGACACAGGTTCGAGCCCTGGTTCGGGAAGATCCCACATGCTGCAGAGCAAATACCCTATGTGCCACAACTACTGAGCCTGTACTCTAGAGCCTGTGAGCCACAACTACTGAGCCTGCGTGCCACAACTACTGAAGCCTGTGCATCTAGAGCCCATGCTCCACAACAAGAGAAGCCACTGCAGTGAGAAGCCTGCACACTGCAATGAAGAGTAACTCCCTCTCGCCTCAACTAGAGAAAGCCCCTGCACAGCAACAAAGGACCAACGCAGCCATAGATAAATAAATAAATAAATAAATAAATAAATAAATAGACTTAAAAAAAAAAGAATCCTTGCATAAATCTCACTTCATCATGGTGTATGATCCTTTTAATGTGTTATTGGATTCTGTTTGCTAGTATTTTGTTGAGGATTTTTGCTTCTATGTTCATCAGTGATATTGGTCTGTAATTTTCTTTTTTGGTGATATATTTGTCTGGTTTTCATATCAGGGTGATGGTGGCCTTGTAGAATGAGTTTGGGAGAGTTCCTCCCTCTGCAATTTTTTGGGAAGAGTTTGAGAAGGATAATTATTAGCTCTTCTCTAAGTATTTGATAGAATTCACCTGTGAAGCCATCTGGTCCTGGACTTTTGTTTGCTGCAAGATTTTTAATTACAGTTTCAATTTCATTATTTATGATTGGTCTGTTTATATTTTCTAATTCTTCTTGGTTCAGTCTTGGAAAGTTGTAACTTTCCAAGAATTTGTCCCTTTCTTCCAGGTTGTCCATTTTGTTGGCATATAGTTGCTTGTAGTCATCACTTATGATCCTATGTATTTCTGTGGAGTCAGTTGTAATTTCTCATTTTCATTCCTAATTTTAGTGATTTGAGTTCTTTGCCTTTTTTTCTTCATGAGTCTCTCTAAAGGTTTATCAGTTTTGTTTATCTTCTCAGAGAACCAGCTTTTAGTTTTATTGATCTTTGCTACTGTTGTTTTCATTTCTATTTCATTTATTTTTGCTCTGATCTTTATGATTTCTTTCCTTCTACTAACTTTGGGTTCTGTTTGTTCTTCTCTCTCTAGTTGCTTTACGTGTAAGGTTAGATTGTTTATTTGAGATTTTTCTTGTTTCTTGAGGTGAGATTGAATTGCTATAAACTTTCCTCGTGGAACTGCTTTTGCTGCATCCCATAGGTTTTGTGTCATTGTGTTTTCATTGTCATTTGTTTCTATGTATTTTTTTTTCCTCTTTGATATCTTCAGTGATCTCTTGTTTATTTAGTAGCACACTGTTTAGCCTCCATGTATTTGTGTTTTTTACAGTTTTTTTCCTGTAATTGATTTCTAATCTCATAACATTGTGGTGGGAAAAGATGCTTGATACGATATCAATTTTCTTTAATTTTCTGAGGCTTGATTTGCGACCCAAGATGTGATCTGTCCCGGAGAATGTTCCATGTGCACTTGAGAAGAAAGTGTATTCTGCCACTTTTGGGTGGAATGTCCTATAAATATCAATTAAATACATCTGGTCTATTGTGTCATTTAAAGATTGTGTTTCCTTATTTATTTTCTGTTTGGATGATCTGTCCATTGATGTAAGTGTGGTGTTAAAGTCCCCCACTATTATTGTGTTACTGTCAATTTCCCCTTTTATGGTTGTTAGCATTTGTCTTATGTATTGAGGTGCTTCTATGTTGGATGCATAAATATTTATAATTGTTATATCTTCTTCTTGGATTGATCCCTTGATCATTATGTAGTGTCCTTCTTTGTCTCTTGTATCAGTCTTTATTTTAAAGTCTCTTTTATCTGATACAAGTATTGCTACTTCAGCTTTCTTTTGATTTCTGTTTGCATGGAATATCTTTTTCCATCCCTTCACTTTCAGTCTGTATGTGTCCCTAGGTCTGAAGTGGGTCTCTTGTAAGTGGGTCTCTTGTAGACAGCACATATATGGGTCTTGTTTTTGTATCCATTCAGCCAGTCTGTGTCATTTGGTTGGAACATTTAATCCATTTACATTCAAGGTAATTATCAATATGTATGTTCCTATTACCATTTTCTTAATTGTTTTGGGTTTGTTTTTGTGGGTCTTTTTCTTCTGTTGTGTTTCCTGCCTAGAGAAGTTCCTTTAGCATTTGTTGTAAAGTTGGTTTGGTGGTACTGAATTCTGTTAGCTTTTGCTTGTCTATAAAGCTTTTGATTTCTCTGTTGAATATGAATAGATACTTGCTGGGTAGAGTAATCTTGGTTGTAGTTTTTTCATTTCATCACTTTAAGTATGTCCTGCCAGAGGAATCAGCTTCCCTTGTATGTTATTTTTTGTTTTTCCCTTGCTGCTTTTATTTTTTTTCTCTGAATTTAATTTTTGTTAGTTTGATTAATATGTGTCTTGGTGTGTTTCTCCTAGGGTTTATCCTGTATGGGACTTTCTGTGCTTCCTGGGCTTGGGTGGCTATTTCCTTTCCCATGTTAGGGAAGCTTTTGACTCTAATCTCTTTGAATATTTTCTCATACCCTTTCTTTTTCTCATCTTTTTCTGGGACCCCTAATAATGTACCAACATAATTCGAATGTTGGTACATTTAGTGTTTTCCCAGAGGTCTCTGAAATTGTCTTCAATTCTTTTCATTCTTCTTTCTTTATTCTGCTCCTTGACAGTTATTTCCACCATTCTGTCTTCCAGCTCACTTATTCATTCTTCTACCTCAGTTATTCTGTTATTGATTCCTTCTAGTGTATTTTTCATTTCAGTTATTGTGTGGTTCATCTCTGTTTGTTTGTTCCTTACTTCTTCTAGATCTTTGTTAAACATTTCTTGTCTTTTTGCAGTCCATATCTCCATTCTATTTCCAAGATTTTGGATCATCTTTACTATCATTACTCTGAGTTCCTTTTTAGGTAGGTTGCCTATTTCCTCTTCATTTATTTGGTCTTGTAGGTTTTTACCCCATATCCCTTCCCTCTTGCGCCTCCCTTCCACACTCCCTATCGTACCCCTTTAGGTGGTCACAAAGCACCAAGCTGATTTCCCTGTGCTATGCAGCTGCTTCCCACTAGCTATCTATTTTACATTTAGTAGTGTATATATGTCAGTGCTATTCTCTCACTTCGTCCCAGCTTACCCTTCCCCCTCCCCATGTCCTCAAGTCCATTCTCTATGTCTGCGTCTTTATTCTTATCCTGCCCTTACTTCATCAGAACCATATTTTTTTAGATTCCATATATATGTGTTAGCATACGGTTGTGTTCCTATCTTCCTGTTTGGTCTGAGGCTTCTAACACTGGAGTTTGTAGGCTATTAGGTAGAGCCGGTTCTTGGTGCTGAGACGAGCACCTCTGGGAGACCTCACACTGATGAATATTCCTTGGGGTCTGAGGTTCTCTGTTAGTCCAGTGGTTCGGTCTTGGATCTCCCATCACAGGAACTCAGGCCCAACCTCTGGTTCATGAACCAAAATCCCGCAAGCTGCATGGCGCGGCAAAAAAAAAAAAAAAAGAAAGAAAGAAAAAGAAAAAAGAAAAAAAGGAGCAGGACAATAAGAAAGAGTAAAAAGTAAAATAAGATTAGAAAATTAACAGATATATTAGAAAGAATAAATTATATAAGTGAAACAATGACTGTAAGGTATAACAGAACCACAATAGCAAAAAAGAGGGAAAAAAAAAAGCTGGAAAAGGCCTTGGCTGTGGGAGGCGGGGCTTAAGCAGGGACATGGTTTAGGTGGGGTCCAGGACCTAGGCTTAGGACCCATGCAGCTGGAAAGGGCCCACAGTGGAGGGGGTGGGCAGGGTGGGGCTTAGGCTCAGTGCAGCTGGTGGGGCCCAGGAGTGTCTGTGATCTCAGAGGGTGGAGGACCAGGTCTGGGACCCCAGCATGCTCCCTGGGGCCTGAGTTGTCAGGGGAAATATTAGGTGCGTTCCCCCTGAACCCCTGATCCTGGAGGGTCCTTCCCTGTTCACTTCTCCTCTTCTTCCCCCCCACCAGGCCCCTAGGACCCATATGGACAGAGGGGGCCCCAGAAGGCAGGGGACCAGGCCCGGAAGGCCGGCAGGCCTCCTGGGGCTTGAGCAGGTGGGAAACTAGCCGCATCTCCCCTGATACGCTGATCCTGGAGTCTCCTCCCCCCACTGTCTGCCTCTCCTCCTCTTCCCCTCTCCTCCCTCCCTCCCATGTCTTTAGTACCCATGCGGCTGGAGGGGGCCTTGGAGGGTGGAGGACCCAGCCTGGGACCCAGCATGCTTCCCAGGGCCTGAGTAGGTGGTGAAAACCCCAGCTGCACCTCCCCTTATCCTCTGGCCTCAGAGGGTCCCCCCCTCTGTCTGTTTCTCCTACTCTTCCCCCCTCCTCGCCCCCCTCCTATGCCCCTAGGACCTATGCAGCCAGAGAGGGCCTTGGAAGGCAGAAGACCAGGCCTGGGAGCCCAGCAGGCTCCCTGGGGCCCAGGTGGGCAGGGGAAATGGTAGGCACATTCCCCCTGATCCTCTGATCCCAGAGGCCCCCTCCCCATCCACTTCTCCTCTTCTCCCCCTCATCCCTCCCTCCTATGCCCCTAGGACCCACATGACCAGAGGAGGCCTTAGAAGGTGGAGGACCTGGTCTGGAAGTCCAGCAGGCTTCCTGGGGCTCAAGTGGGTGGGGAAAATGCCAGCTGCACTTCCCCTGATCTTCCGGTCCTGGAAGGTCACCCTGTCCGCCTCTCCTCCTCTTCCCCTCTCCTTCCTATGCCCCTAGGACCCATGCAGCCGTAGGGGCCCTCAGAGGGCAGAGGACAAGCTGTGGGAGCCCAGGCTCCCCAGGGCTGAATGGGCAGGGGAAACACTAGGCACGTTCCCCCCCGATCCTCCGATCCTGGAGGGCCCTTCCCCATCCACCTCTCCTCTTCTCGCCCCCCTTCCCTCCTAAGCCCCTAGGACCAATGTGGTCAAAGGGGGCCTTGGAAGGCTGAGGATCCAGCCTGGGACCCCAGCAGGCTCCCCAGGGCTGAGTGGGGAGGGGAAATGCTAGGCATGTTCCCCCTTGATCCTCTAAGCCCCCAAGGGTCCCTTGAGGTGTGGAAACCCCTCCCCTCTCCCAGCCACCCCTTAGGGGCACTGGTCCTGTCTGGCCTCCACTTCTCTTCCCCGCTCACTCCCCTCCATGTCCTACCTTGTCGCTCGGGGGTTCCTCCCGTCTCCTTGGGTGTCGAGGTCCCCCACCAGCGTCTGGTAGGTACCCTAGTCGTGGGGAGACGTGAACTCTGTGTCCTCCCACTCCACCATCTTGACACCCCCAAATCCTTAGTGTGTATTTCCTACAAACAAGGACATTCTTCTATATATCAACAATCCAACTATCAACATTACGAAATTATCACTGACTTATTACTGCAGTCTATTCGACAAAACCAGTTCAAGCTTTGCCAATTGCCCATAAATATGTTTTATAGCAAAAGGATCCAGTCCAGAGCCATGCATTGCATTTAGTTGCTATGTTGCTTTAGTCTTCTTCCATTTGGAATACTTTCTCAGTCCCACTTTGACTTTTTTCTGATGCTGACAGTTTTGAACATTATGTCAGTAATTTGCAGAATGTTCCTCAATTTGAGTTTGATGTTTCCACATGATTAAAGTTGTGCATCTTTGGCAGGAATATCGCTGAAATGATGCTTATTCTTCTCATTGCATCCTTGAAAGTGGGTGCTTAATTTGGATTTGTCCTGTTACTGGGACTTGATTAACGTGGTGCCTTCCAGGCTTCTCCCTTGTAAAGTTACTCATTCCTCTTTTGTAATTGATATGATTTATGGGGAGCTGCTCTGAAACTATGTAAATACCCCATCCTAACCAAATATTCAATTCATTCATTCATTCATTCATTTGTATTAATAATTTAGATTCAGTGATTACTATTTTATTCACTAGATTATTATTTAATCATTAGATAATCTGTTAATTTCATTACTTTTTTTGATACTCAAACTGGTCAGTGAGAGCTCCTTCAAGTTGACTTCTATGTCCTTTAGACATTTCCCCATCAGTCTCTGTGTACTTCCTTAGTTTCGGGTGTTTTATCCAGACGTTTTGTCTTCATATAGTGCTTTCCCTGCCCCAGTCCTGGAATTTTCTGTTTTCTCCAAGAAGCTATGGTTCTTTTTGCCCAGGAGCATCACTTAGAAGCTGTGATCTGGGAGCTTGGATTGCTTCTAGTCATTGAGATGTAGCTGCTCCTAGGCTCTCTCAGTGGACATAGGGAATTTGTTTGACCTATGTGTATGTATGTACACATTACATCTATTTATTTGACCTATGTGTATGTATGTATGTACACATTATATCTATATCCATTATATAATGAAAACAAGTTCACAGTGGCATCTCTAATGCTAATCAAACATCTTAGGGTTCTTTCTAGTTGTCTCCCTTTTCATATTTCTAAACCCCTTCTCCAACAATTAGAGGGCTGGCTGCCGTTATTCCTCTCTTGATTGCCATTGCCTTTTTCCTCCTTACCTCCTCTCGCATACTTGGTACTGTGTAAGAATGCCTTCTTTACCTCTTTTGGGCTCCAACATTGCACCTACCTCTTCCCATTCCAAATGAATGCCCTATTCATCCTCCTTGGGCTGAGTCACTCCCTGCATGGTAACCCTCTTCGATCCTTTTGGGCTCTGATATGCTGTACCAGTCTACTCACCATGTAGACTATAATATGCTTAAGCCTCTGGATTCTGTGCTGAGCCTTCTTCCTAGATAGACACATTCTCAACTTTTTCTGGCTCTGACATCTGTGCTGGCCTCCTGTGAACATCCTCCTTACCCTGCTCAGGTTCCAATGTCCTGCTCTTGGCTGCTGCTGCTGCTGCCCCCTCTATGCAAGGATTCCTTCCTCAGCATATGGCAGATCTAACATCCCATGCTGCTGGGCCAACTACCCTCTAGCCCCCAGGTGGATGCCCTCTGGCCTCCTGTGGGCCCCGCTCTGGATGTCCCCCTATATAGAGGTCCTCTTCCCTCTTCTCCATCTCCAAAAACCTATACCCTCAGGCCTGGGGATGCCCCCCTCACTTTGCTTGGTTTCTGATGCCCTGGTTGTCCCTGGGCTGTTGCTTTGTGTGCTTTCCTTATGCACACTCTCTTCACCCTGCCCAGTCTTTCATAGGCCATATTAGGTTGCCTTTCCTGTGAGGACCACCTCATCTCCCTGCTTGGTCTCTGTCTCCTTATGTTGAGCCTCTATGACTCTCCCCAAGCACCCACATTGCCTAGCCACTCACCTTGCTAAGCCCCACCTAATGATGTATGCTTTGAATAGCTGGAGAAGGAAAGGAAAAAGAAGAGGGAGAAGAAAAGAATATTGAAGATGTTAATTTGAATATTATTAATTCTGCTACATCTTTTATTTTCATGGTTAATTTGGAGATCTTATCATTTTATTTGTTTTTTTAGAGTAACAGCTTTAGTTTCTTGACCAGATAGATCTATTTTCCCAGTATTATTTAGATTTCCTTTTTAATTCAAGAATATTGTAGTTTGCTTTTCATATTCTACTTGTATTAAAGAAAGTTTACCTGTTTATCATTTTATTGCTGATTTCTATTTTTATTGTATCTTAGCAAATAATACCAATAATTTATTGAACCTATTTCAATAATTTATTGAGTCTATTTTGCACATAATATCTGGTCAGTATTTCTAAATGTTTTGAGAGTGTTGGAAAACAAAGGCAATACCCTGTCTGTTGTGTGTGTTTGTCTGTGTGTGCAAATGCATGTGTGTTAGTTATATTACTCAAATATTCTATATCTTTAATAACTGTTACACTTAGTTTTTGCAAGCAGTATTTTAGTTTCCCACTATGATGATGTATTTGTCCAATTTGGCAGTTTTGTTTAAATTTTGAGGCTGTATTATTAGGTGAATGTAGGTTTATGATTGTTTTAAATTCTTTATGGATTATTGATTATTTATCCATATGAATGTAACTCTTGATTTCAGTTAATGCTTTTCACATTGAATTGTTTTTTGGATAGATATAAAATTTTTATTTTGGTAAGTATTTTGTTTTTTATATATATTCTCAAAATTTTTATGTTCCATTTTCTGGGGTAGTATTTTTTTCACTGACACATAATTGACTTATATTAGTTTCAGATGTACAACATAGTGATTTGATATTTTTATACATTAGTTATCACCACAAAAAGTCTAGTAATCATACAAAGTTATTAAAATATTATTGACTATATTCCCTATGCTACACATTACATCCCCATGACATATATTTTACAATTGGAAGTTTGCAACTCTTAATGCCCTTCACCTATTTTAACCATCCCTCCTTGGAGGGGACCATACTCCTCCCCTCTGGCAAACACTAGTTTGTTCTCTGTATCTATTGGTCTGTTTCTGTTTTGTTTGTTCATTTGTTTTGTTTTTTAGATTTTACACATATAAGTGAAATCACATGGTATTTGTCTTTCTCTGACTTACTGCACTTAGTATAATACTCTTTAGATCTATCTATGTTGTCACAGATGGCAATATTTAATTCTTTTGTATGGCTGAGTAATATTCCATTATAAATATATACCACGTCTTCTCTATCCATTCATATATTGATAGACACTTAGGTTGCTTCCATTTCTTGGCTATTTTAAATAATGTTGCAATAAACATTGGGGTGCATATATCTTTTCAAATTAGTGTTTTCATTTTCTTCAGGTAAATACCCAGAGTGGAACTGCTGGATCATATAGTAGTTCTATTATTAAGTTTTTGAGGAAACTCCATACTGTTTTTCATAGTGGCTGTAACAATTCCCACAGCAGTGCACAGGGGTTCCCTTTTCTCTACATTCTTGTCAACACTTGATATTTGTTATCTTTTTGATATAGCCTGACAGATGTGAGGTGATATCTCACTGTGGTTTTAATTTGCATTTCCCTGGTGATTAGAGATGTTGAGCATCTTTTCATGTGCCTGTTGGCCATCTCTATGTCTTCTTTGGAAAAATGTCTATTCAGGTTCTCTATTTTTAAAAGATCAGTGTTTTTTTTTTTTTCTTTTTTGAGACAGTTGTGTGAGCTGTTTAAATGTTTTGGATATTAACCCATTATTTGTTGTACCATTTGCAAATAGTTTCTGTATATATCTATTAATTCTATCTGATCTAACATGTTGTTTAAGGCCAATATTTCCTTATTGACTTTCTGTCTGGATGATCTGTCCCTTGATGTAAGTGGGTGTTAGTCCCCTCCTATTATTATATTGCTGTCATTTTCTCCCTTTATGTCTATTTATATTTGCTTTATATATTTATGTGCTTCTATTGTTGGGTGCTAAATATTTATGAATGTTATGTCCTCTTCTTGCATTATGTAATGACCAACTTTTTCTTTTGTTAGAGTTTTTAACTTAAAGTCTATTTTGTCTAATATACACATTGTTACCCTTGCTTTCTTTTTCCATTTGCATATAATATCTTTTTTCCAACCCTTCACTTTCAGTCTGTGTATCTTTAGATATGTCTTTTTATTGGAGCATTTAGTCCATTTGCATTTAGAGCAAATATTAATAAGTATGTACTTATTGCCATTTTGTTACTTGTTTTCTGTTTTGTTTTTTGTTTTTTGTAGTTCTTTTCTGTTCCTTTCTTCTTTTCTTGATCTCTTCTCTTGTGGTTTGATGATTTTCTTTAGTGCCATGTTTGAGTCCTTTCTCTTTTTTTCCTGTATCTAATGTAGGTTTTTGGTTTGTGATTACCATAAGGTTCATATATATTGTCCTATATGTATAGTAGCTTATTTTAAGCTGATAGTTGCTTAGGTTCAAACACATTTTAAAAGCACTAAATTTTTTTTTTTTTTAAACAGAGATGTATTCTTTTTTTTGTTTGTTTTTTTTTATAGCTACTTTATTTATCTATTTATTTATTTTTATTTTTGGCTGTGTTGGGTCTTCATTTCATGCGAGGGCTTTCTCTAGTTGTGGCAAGCGGGGGCCACTCTTCATCATAGTGCGGGGGTCGTTCTCCGGCCTTTCACTATTGCAGCCCCTCCCATTGCGGGGCACAGGCTCCAGACGCGCAGGCTCAGTAGTTGTGGCTCACGGGCCCAGTTGCTCCGCGGCATGTGGGATCCTCCCAGACCAGGGTTCGAACCCGTGTCCCCTGCATTAGCAGGCAGATTCTCAACCACTGCGCCACCAGGGAAGCCCAAAGCACTACATTTTTAATCCCTTACTCTCTACATTTTATGTTTTTGATGTCATATTTTACATTTAAAAATTTTGTGTATCCCTTAACTACTTTTTGTAGTTATAGTTATTTTTGCTTTTTAGCCTTCATACTAGCCTTTAAAGTGGCTTATCAACTGCCTTTACCAATGAGACTTTTCTTTTATATATTTTCTTATCTCTAGTCATGGCCTTTTCTTTTCTCCTTAAAGAAGACACTTTAACATTTATTATAAGGCTGGTTTAGTGGTGATGAAGTCCTTTAGCTTTTGCTTGTCTGGGAAACTATCTCTCCTTCAATTCTGAATGGTAACCTTACTGGGTAGAGTATTCTTGGGTGTAAGATTTTTATTTTTCGTATTTTAAATATATCATGCCACTCTCTTCTGACCTGCAAAGTTTCTGCTGAAAAATTAGCTGATAGTCTTATGGAGGTTTCCTTGTATGTGACTAATTGTTTTTCTCTTGCTTCCTTTAAGATTTTCTCTTTATCTTTCACTTTTTCCATTTTAATTATGATATGTCTTCGTGTGGATCTCTTTGGGTTCATCTTGTGTGGGACTCTCTGTGTTTCCTGGACCTAGATATGTTTCCTTTTCCAGGTTGGGGAATTTTTCAGCTATTATTTCTTCAAATATTTTTTTCTGCCCCCTTTTATCTCTCTTCTCCTTCTGGGACTGCTATAATGCAAGTGTTAGTATGTTTAATGTTGTCCTAAAGATTCCTTAAACTGTTTTCATTCTTTAAATTTGTTTTTCTTTTTGCTGTTCTGATTTCATGATTTCCACTATCCTGTCCTCCAGATCACTGGTTTTCTGCTGTATCATCTAATCCACTGTTTATTCCCTCTAGTATATTTTTCTTTTTAGTTCTTGTGTTCTTCAGCTCTGATTGTTCTTTCTCATATTTTCTCTTTGTAGAAGTTCTCACTCTCACTGTGCTTCTCCATTCTTCTCCTGAGTTCAGTGAGCATCTTCATGACCATTACTTTTCACTCTTTATGTGGTAAATTGCTTATTTTGTTTCATTAGGTTTTTTTTTTTTTTTTCCTGGGGTTTTATCTTGTTCTTTTGTTTGGAACCTATTCCTCTGGATCTCCTGTGTAGACTTCATGTACAGAGTGGCTTTGGCAGGCCACCTGCAGCTGAAGTGGGCATGGGCCGGGGGGGTGGAGGCACTGGGGCATGCCATGCAGGAGCTGCCTTGGTGGACAACTGGAGCAGACATGGGCCAGGGGGGGTCCTGGGGCATGCTGCACCAAGACCACTTTGGTGGGACAGCTGGAGCTGGAGTGCATACAGTCAGGGGAAACTGAGATACAGTGCACCAGCACTGCCTTGGGGGGATGGCTTGAGATAGTGTGGACTGGGGTCTGGGGCACACTGAGCTGGCCTTGGCAGGCTGACTTAGAGCCCTGGATCATGTTCCCACCTGTGATATCAAGGTGAAAAGGGAATACAAAAAATCGTGCTGTCTTGCACCTCTGACCTTGGAGAGAGTTTCAGCAGTGTCCTTCCCGTTTGGCAGAAGTTCTAGGGTTGGTAAATGAATTTCCCTCACATATAGTCTAGGTGCCCTTTAAACCAGTGTTTTTCCATTGTGCCCCAGGGCAAGCAAGTCTATGCACCTGCCCTTCAGTGATATGCTTCCCTACTGCATGTCACAGTGTTGGGGGTGGGGTTCCTGTCAATGCCGTGTTAGGAGGTTTGAAATGGAAGTAGACTTGTTCAGGCTTCAGAGGCAACATTAGGCCTCTAACTGATTAGTGACCTTGCCTGGACTACATGCCTGCTTGTGAGCTGCTGCCAGCAAGTCTGGAGGCACTTAAGATAAAGAAGAGGGACTTCCCTGGTGGCGCAGTGGTTGGGAATCTGCCTGCCAATGCAGGAGACACGGGTTCAATCCCTGGTTTGGGAATATCCCACATGCCTCAGAGCAACTGAGCCCATGTGCCACAACTACTGAGCCTGCGTGCCACAACTACTGAAGCCCACATGCCTAGAGTCCGTGCTCTGCAACAAGAGAAGCCACCACAATGAGAATCACGCACTCTGCAATGAAGAGTAGCCCCCACTCTTCACAACTAGAGAAAGCCCGCACAGCAATGAAGACCCAAAGCAGCCAAAAATAAATAAATTAAAAAAAAAAAAAAAAAAGCAGGAGTGGATCATGGAATTTCTTGAGCCTTGGGGACCTGGCAAGTTCCCAGGGGTCTAGAACTTCTTATAATACACAAAATGAGATAAACAGCATTGCTGAAGAAACCCAGAGCTGCATATTTGCACACAAACTGATGATATCACTTTGCAGCCTGGTATTATAAACGGGATTCCTCTAAACTGCAATTTGAAGTCTCACCTGCAGAGTGGACACACTGCCTGGGACTTTTCCCAATTGGGACTCCAGATTACTGTTTTTGGGACTTCCCAGCTGTTGGAGTCTGGGTGTAGGTGTTGGCCCAGTTTGGTGGTGTACATGCTTTTACTTTTCTTTCCCTTTTCATTTCTATTTCTTTATTTTTAATGATTTTCTATTAAAATTAAGTTGAAATTGTCATTTGTTTGATGAGTGGTGTCTTTTTGTTAACGAATCCTTCGAACCTAAAATGAAAGTAAAACTTTTGGCAAAACATACTGTGTCTCCATTTCTCTTACCCATCTCTACTGGTACCCCCCTCTTACAAACGTCTCTATCATTTTTGTTGTACAGATGCTGTTCAATTAGCTGTCAGTTCTTCTTCAGGAGGAATTTCTCTACATGCAGATGTTGATATGTTGCATCCATGAGAAAAGGTGAGTTCAGAATCTTCCCACACTGCCACCTTGGATTAGAATTTTGGGTAGTATTGTTTAGGTGTCTCTTATAAACTATGCCCAGATGCACTTTTAGTCTAATCTGAGAATTTCTAAGAGATGATTTTAAATCATCTCCTGCATTTTAATTACTAATGTATTTGAATTTATTTCTTCCACGTTATTTTGTGTTTGCCATTTAATATGCTCTTACTTCCCTTCCCCTTTCTTATTTCCAATTGTATAGACCTAGTTTTCTTTTTTCATCATTTCCCTATCATATATTTTAGAAGTGGTATTTTTCATTTCAATATTCATATTGTATACTGTATAAGTACATAGTTAAAATTTTAAATGTATTTTTTTCTAGCTAAATATAAAGCTATTTTGTACTTCAGTTCTCAAAAATAAGACAAAGTTAAAATATTTTGTTTCCTTCTACTCTCTTCTACTTTTCAACTTCCAAGTTTACTTCTTGATAATGGTCTCTATCAAGAGAAAAAAAAGAAGTTTGAAGAATATATGCAAAAAAGAAGAATTAATGGTAAGCAAAGAAATTATTAAAAAATTAGTTAACTAAATGTGTATTTTCTATAAAGTAATAATAACAAAACTGAATATTTTAGTTACTAAATACCCACTTCCCTGTGTTATCCCAGAGACCTCTGGAAATTTAGAGTGTGAGAGAGGGAGAAGTTTTTATTCTTGTACTTTGGGGCCAGACAAAGATTCCTTTGAATACCCTGAACTGGGAAAGACAGGTAATTTAATCTCTGCTACATTATAATAACCGTCAACCACCTCTAGCTCATACTGGCTAGGTTCCTGCAGAAGTTTCTTTTCTATACACAGGTGAGGCCATTGATGCTCTCTGAAAAGCCCCATTTCTATATTGCAGAGCTATAATTTCCAGAATCCACTTGTTCAAGACATAGTCTCCTTGACTTATCAATTTCAGTTTTTGGTCACCCATTTGGTCCTGATTCTTCATTGATTTTATCTGGTTGGTTCCCAACCCACCATCACACCTGACTGTTCTCTATACCTTTCCCTTGGTCTCTGGTATCCTGATTCAGCACTTGGCTTTGGTCTCCTGCCCAGCTAGGAGAGATAGTCACAGGGAATAGTAAAACCATGGAATATTTCAATGTGCTCTTTCAAGTATGTATCTAAGAACACAAAAATCATATGTGTGATGATCAGTGCATGTAGCTGGACTAAATTCATGCTAGTAGCCAAGAGTTGCCTTTCTCCATAGACCAAAATTATTAATAAACCATCGTATATCTACAAAGAGAAGTGAGAACTTTACTCCTAAGTAGCAAGATCAACTCACACACTTGCAATAATGAAGAGGGAAGGTTTCTGCCTTCATTTATTTTCCTGGCATCTGACAGGAGACGGCTTAGTTAAGGTTGCTGACTACCTTTCTACTACTCTGATTCAAGCAGAAATTCCTTTGGATATCCACCAAAAACATTACTGTAACATACACGGCAAAGGAAAGAAGCAGTCGATGCAATTTAGAGGCTATATTACATAGTTTTGCAGCGTAAGTGTAGGAACTCTGGGTCACTACTTTGGTGAATAACTTTTAAAATTGCTTTAAGGTAGAAAAAGACTTCTTAGAAACCATTTTATTCATTAGAAACTAGAGAGATTTTTATTCTATGCCTTATAGATAAAATTGTCCCAAGGTGGGGTGGGAGACAGTTGCCCCATGCTTATTTGAGTTAGGTGCAAGGAATTCCATAACTTTTCCAAGTGCTTTCCCTGAAATACCACTGTTTTGTATCCTGAGTCTTGTCTAAACCATATTAAAATGAGTCATTAGGCCACTTAAAACTTTTATGTACTTGAACTTAGAAATTGACTCACAATTTTACTGGGAGCTCCTGACTTAGGGATACTTGCCTGAGGGTTTCACTTCTTTGCCCTCTATTGTCATTCATATGCCTTTTATTTCTGTATAAATCCAATTCCATGATTTGGAATTAGTAAGAATGGTTTTTGAAAAATAGCCTCCAAAATGACCAATCATATTTGTGCAAGGCTTATTGTTTATGCATCATGTTCTTCTAAAAGGGTTATTGTTTTCTTTCAAACAATGTTTCCTTTAGATAGGGTTTCAATTTAGCTTCAGGGCTCAAAGCTGTCCTGACTTAAGTGTTTTTAAGGGAGAACATCTATAAACTTAGGTTTATTTGCATTTTATGTATTGTTCTTAAAAAGCCATGTGGGCATAAAATTAAATCTTTCTTAAATTATTCACAGTGTTCAGATTATAGCCTATATATAAGTCTCTTCCATCTTGCAGCAGTTTATAAAGTAGCCAACAAACTCCACTATTGATTTTGCATCAATATTGGTAAACTTTTTTGGAATTTAAATTTACTCACAGTAATTAATAGCCATTAATAACTTGATCTCTTTTTCTTTTTTAAATAACCAGATTCTGCAGTCCTTTGGTGGATGCAAAAGCAAACAGATTAGGTCTATCTCTTGGCTGGGTGACCTTCTGTGTCACTGATCCAACCCTTAAAGGCAGTCAGGTTTCCTACCTGGGGTCCTTGGATGAATTTCAGAGGGTATTCTATGAATGTCTTAAAATTCAGTGCAAATATTTCCTATGTGAGAGTGTGTATGGATTTTCACTTAACTTTCACCAAAAGAATTTGTGTGGTATAGTGTATCAGCGTAGTACAGTGGGCTCTAGAGTCAGATCATCTGGATTTGTATCCCAACCCACCACTAGGCTGTGTGACTCTGAACAAGTTACTTAACCTTTCTCTGCTTCAATATTCTCAAAATTGCAGAAATAATCTTATAGGCCTGCTGTGTGGGTTAAATGTGAGGATTTTATGGGCATGTGAAGCCCATCATACAGTGGTAGGTACTTAGTAAGCACTCACTGAATGTTAGTAATTACCATCATGTTCTTAAAGGAATGTGTAACCACCAGAGTTAAGAGCCACCGATCTAGGCGTTTTAGAATTATACTTAAAGAAAAGAATCTGTTCCTGAGTTGAAAAGTCACACTAAAACATAATTCTAATAAAATATGCATTTGTAAAACATAGAGATACATATTAATAATTAGAAAGACCTCATAAATAGCTCTGAAAATGTGGAAGGCCAATTTGTGTTGTTTTCCAGGGGAGCAAAAGCATCTACCTGATCCTGGGGGAGCTCCCAGATGAATCACTTTCAGTCTGCTCCTGGCTGCTGCACCATCCAAGCTTGTCTTGAAACCCTGAAATAAACTTCCAGGGTGAGAGCTTACATTGTGACTACATTTGTTGATGCTTTCTCAGCATTTTCATTTTCAATTAGCACAGAAGTCAAAAGTTACAAAAGCAACGAGATTATGCATCTTTTAATGAAAGATAAAACAACAATATAAACATTCACAAATTTACAGAGAAGGGATCAACTTTAATACATCTGGAGTAAAAGGTGTTTCATTTAAATATGGTATAAAAATAAATGCGAGAAACATTAACCAAGAATATACAGACAACAGACAAAGACATAGCTTGTTTCTGACTGTGATATATTGGTGAAATGAAACTTTCTGTGCTAATTTATTTAATAAATGTGAAGCTGTATGTACACTTATTGATATATGCTTTTTTTCCTTTTACAATTCTTCCAGTTTGTGACTGAATTTTTAGTGAACTGTGTGGCTAGAAGAAGCTTTAAGATAGAGAGAAAGGGGGGAAAAAGATTTACTTCACTTGAATCGTTAAAAAAGGAAAAGACACAGATCCAGCTTAGTACAAGGAGGAAGTTAGCAGACATTTTGAAATGGAGGCATCGAGATGGTAGAGTCCCTTGGAGATGGCAGTGCCTTAATGTACACAAAGAAAGAACAATTCAGGTCCTTTGCTCATGCAACATCTTGGTCTAATGTCCTCTGCTGCAGGTAACAACAAAGAACTACAAAGTATATGCAATGACTCCAGTTCACTTTCATGCTACAAGATGATCCTTTTAATAAGACTGAACGAGGCTTGTTAACCTCTTTGACGTGAGAGATTTCCCCTGAGAAAAAAATATAAACAAGAAAAAAAAAACAACAATATGATCACTGAAAACCTGCTTATGAGTAGCATCTATTTATTGCAGCTGATTTTGTGCAAGGGTCAAAATGGAACCCTTTAGGTGCATCTTAGTTCAAACTTCATGACCAAGTTCCCTCCCTCCCTCCACCAACACATCAAACAAAATGATCCTCCCTTCTTCCGTCCTCCCACCCCACCCACCCACTTCCTCCCCACTGCAAACAGACTGATGGGTTCACAGCACAAATCAGCAAATCATAAAACATGTCCAAAATGTTCCACTGAGGCTTAGCGATGATGCAACACCTAGGTTTGCAACTGGTTATAAACATGTTACAACAAACCTTAGGAAGCTGCTCTGCAATGTGAATGCATTCTTGTTCAACTGCTGAAATTAGTGTTGCATTTATAAATATCTCGGTATGCAGAGGGTATGATTTAATTAAATAAAATGATTTTTGAGGGTGAGATTGCTGGAAACTCAAGATTGAGTCTATCCCCTATCCTATATGGTAATGGAAAAACAAACAACCAGTGCCAATTATACATCTAAAGATAAAAGTCTATTTGTTCTGTACTTCAAACTGTAGACACCTTCCTCTTCCACTTGATTTCTTCCAACCCCAATCCCAGAAAAATCCCATATATTCTGATTCTACATTTTATGTTAATACCTACTATACATATTCATTTTTTGAAAACCTGGATAACCAAAACTGTCCCTGTAAATTACAAATACTCTAGAGAGGTAAGAAATTTTAAATTTCTGATCAGAATAGCAGATCATTAATTGGTTATTTCTGTTTTATCCCTCATTGTATGTTCTAGTATAAAAATAGATGGAATTTGTACTTCTCAGAGGATAAAATAATAATGGAAAATCAAGAGATTTATTTTTTTTATTTTTTAAATTTTATTTTTTTAAATATATTTATTTATTTATTTTTTTATTTTTGTCTGTGTTGGGTCTTCGTTTCTGTGCTCAGGCTTTCTCTAGTTGCGGCGAGTGGGGGCTACTCTTCATTGCGGTGCACGGGCTTCTCATTGTCGTGGCCTCTCTTGTTGTGGAGCACAGGCTCTACACGCGCAGGCTCAGTAGTTGTGGCTCACGGGCTTAGTTGCTCCGCGGCATGTGGGATCTTCCCAGACCAGGGCTCGAACCCGTGTCCTCTGCATCGGCAGGCAGATTCTTAACCACTGCGCCACCAGGGAAGCCCAAGAGATTTTTTAAGAAATATAATATTTAGTAATAACTTAGTCATAGCAATAGTCTTGATTTACCACCTAATGTGGCTCAGAGTTTGATAAATGGGTGGTGTGGTTTGGGGAGAGAAATCATCATTCATGACCATATTTTGAGAAAAGAATGATATATTTAAGAAATTATTAATAATTCCAAAATTAAGCTTTCTTTACATCCTGTACAGTAACTGACAAGGCCTTTTTGTATACTTGAACAGCAGTGATGAAAACGAAGCATCATTCTCTTTTAATTGGAGAAAGGGTTCAAAACTTAGTTTTTAGCAACTGATAGTAAAAGATCCAAAGTTTAGCAAAGATCTTTCCCACTTAGCTATGCTCTAATCACTCTCTGGGAAGAAAAATATGAAAGAAAATGCAGATTTTTAACAGGACACCCTACTTTACATTGGCCTTATAAACAAAATATGCTTTGTTTCTTCTTGCCACCACTTCTGTGCCTGTTTCCTCATTCATACAATGGGGATAATAGTAGTACCTATTTTTAAAGCTTGTTGTGAAGAATAATACAAGTAAATTACTTAAAACTGTTCTCAGAACATTCTGTGTACTCAGTTTATGTTACCTATTACCTTATTATATTATTACTATTATTATTATTATTCTTTCTCATTAGGACACTGAGACCCAAAGTCACAATTCTGACTCTGAGAAGAGCAGAAAATTTCTCATGAATTGGAAGCTGAAATTATACTACTTTTAACACTCCAAACCTGAGCAATAGGTTAATCAAATAATGTTGGAATAGAAAAACTACTTTTCTATACTTGAAGACTATATTATTTCATATATTTACTACTGTTTTATGTTATTAACATGTGTGCATATATATTCATTCTGAGGCTAATGTATTTTTAGAAAGTGCTTACTGTTTCTAATGCCATTTGTGGGATGGAGAGAACCATATACTGGTTCAAGCATAAGAGTGAATTCTTATACAGTTGAGGAGGAGGATAAAGGTGTTAATATAAAACTATTTATTTTAAAACTACAGATTAATGTAATTTGGTTCAAACTATTGGGAAGATGAATAGCATAGTTACATTGAAATAGGAAGCCATTTGCAACTCAGAGTCATTTTTCATTTGGATGGGTGGAAACTGTGTCATCTTTGTAAATGTAACAAATAGTTACATTGTTCTCTTTCTACCTTTTTTCCCCAAATATCCTTGAAGCTATTAGTATTTTTCCTGGTATAGACTTCATTAAAAGGGGGGGAGGTAAAAGTTTAGCTTGATAAGCTGTTGTCCCAGGAGATAATTTAAAAACACTCCTTCATGGATTGAGGCCTACAGTAAACCTCGGGTTTGTGATAATAGGAAAACAGATGAACAGAAATGGGAGAACACATGTATACATCTTAACATAGCCACACAATGAAACACTTGTGAGATATGGACTCACCAAATATGTAATAAGGGTATTTGTTTTGTGTATTGAGACAATTAAAAGGCAAATTTGGGTATAACTAATAGTAAAAAGAACTTAAGTGCCCCACTCAGGGGTCAAAGTAAATAGCATGGACACCCAAGTGAGTCATCTAGATTTGAAGACCTAGATTACTTGGATCTATCGGTAAGCCCTGTGCAAATCTTGCCTTTTTCACATACTGGAAAGAAAAATACCTAGGTGCTCTCTAGTGCACAAAGAAATACCAGTTGCTCACTCTACTGGAAAATCTTAAAAAGAACACTAATCCTTTCTTGTGGGTAGGAAAGAATATATTTGCACATCAGATATTTTGTAACAATCCTTTTCAGTGTGGTTCCTTGGAGGCTGTATGAAATCACCTTAAAAGATAATCCTGCTAATTATCTTTTCATAATTTTTCTAAGTTGAAGAATCTGGGAAATTTTCTGTTTTTTTTGGAAATTTTCATAGTTAAGTTCTAAAATCTTAATTCTAGAAACTAAAAGGGCTAAAAATCCCTTACCAATAGCAGTTTTTATCAAATTGCTTACAACTGAATTCCATATGAATAATAATTATTTTTAACCAAATGACTACATTTGTGTTATATGATTTATACCCTTTCTTGTTAGATTCTAAAGGAAAAGAATTTGAAAAAGAATAGATACATGTAATGTATAACTGAATCACTTTGCTGTACACCTGAGACTAACAGAACATTGTTAATCAACTATACTCCAATATAAAATAAAAATTAAAAAAAATAAAGGAAATAGATTATATTGTAAATGGAAATCCATAGAGAAAGGCAAAGACAGAAACTCAAAACAAAACAAAATAAAAACTTAAGATCCTATGAGATTTTGTAATATCTAGTTAATGGACAGTATGCTAGCAAAAGAAGCACATGATCAATTTCAGGACAAAATTAATCTGACTTTAACTGGCACTTAAGTGAAGGCAGAGCCTCTGGCTAATCTACAATACAGCTACCACATAAACAAAGAAGGTTTTCTAGTGTCTCAATAAAATTTCATCTCCACCAAACCAATCCCTTCCTATCTTAAATGTTGCATAGAGATTTTGTTATAATTAGGAAAATAAAACTCCCCCAAACAAAACTACCTATTGCTGGTTCTTCACCTTCTCAAGTTAACTATCAAAAGTTATGAATTTCACCTGATTTTTAACATCTTTCTTGGTCTTAAAGTGATAACATAAAGTTGACAAAGAGCTGTGAGCCAGTAGAAATGGACGTAAAGGTCAGGCTCTTAGCTCCAGTCTGAGAGCCTTGACATGGAGGCAAATTTCCACACTCCTTTCCTGCAGACACTAATCCATAAAGGAAGTAGAGAGAAACTATATTTGCTTGAGTGACCAACTATTTGTTTTATTACTGTCATAAAAACATACAGCAGTCTTTCTGAGTCTACAGGACACTAAACAAACCAACGATAAATGAAGGGATGGATTTTTAGAAGATAGTCATGAAAGAGCTTAAAGAGAAGAATAGGAAATTATCAGCATCTTTTGGATTAAAAAACATGTTAACATCTTAACTCTTATAATTCCTACTTGTGTGTTTCTTATCATTGCCTCCTAGTCTTTCCCATATGTTGCTGTAGACTTAGAAGTATATTCTAGAATGCCATGTAGGCTCCAGAGGCCACAGTGAGAGGCTGGGACCAAGAGAGGGCAAATCTTGTCATTGACTTTCTATTGGTGTATATGACCCAGTTGTCTAACCTGTGCTCAGCCCCACAGCTGTGTAATAAAAAGCTGACTGTTTGGTGGTAATGAGATGTTGTTGGACTAGAGATAGGACATGTATGCTCTTAAAACAGGCTGAACTAAAGGATGTTATCTGTTTACTCTTTTACTCTCATACTGAAAATTGCCCTGGTTTCACTTAAAAAATATAAATGTCTTTGCCTGGGTTTCAAAATCATTCATAACCTGGTTTCCCTGGCCTTTCAAACTACCTACTGTCACTCCACAGAATGGTTCTTTGGCTGACTTTTGCACCTGTTGCTCTCTCCGCTCAGGTTCTACTCACTCTTCAGTTAAACTTCTTACTCAGGTTTTGGCTGAAGTCTTCTAATTGCCCCTTAAGTTCTTCTGCAGTTTCCCTTTTTGGACTCTTTGCCAGTACTTGTACATTTTTTGTTCATGCTATTTTGTACAATTCTCTAAGTTACCTGGCTTGGTGAAGCAACTGATACCTGTTAAACAATATTAATATTATAGAAGTCCCCAAATATGTGCTTGCTTTGCATGAGCTGAGTTCCTTGGCTGGAAATCACATTTTAAGAATAAGCTTCTAGAAACCAGGGTAATGAGATTCAAATGTATTGGGACTTTTATCTTGGGGGAGGAGAGGCAAGGTAGGATGAGAAATGGGAGCACTTGGTCACACCCTATTAAATAATCAACTGACAGAATTTGGGTCTTTTCAACTTTTATTTTGCCCTGGTTATTCATATCAATGAAACTAACCAGGAATGTGTTAAGAAGGAATTGAACTAGGCTAGGGGTTTGGAAAGATCTTCCCTGCTTTAAATGAAACCAAGCTTCCTAGGTTAATTTGCAGGTGAGTTTACTGAATCACCGTGAATAATTTTAGCAAAACTGAAAAGTGTGAGTTTCTAGACAATTAAAGAAAGCTCAATTATTGAGATTTAAGAAAGAAAGGAAAAAAGAAAGAAAAAGAAAGGAAGGAAAGGAGGAAGAAGGAAAGGAAGGGGATTCTGTAGCTAGTTTGGAGGCTGGTATATTTAATGTTGAACGCTGGAAAAAATTCTATTATTATGTACTTAAAAGAGATGGTTTATGAATACATTTATATGTAAGCACTTACTACTAGCTCCCTGTGTGGTTTGAGATAGAAAAAGTAAAGCCAAATACTTTCATTTCCTTAGTTAAGAATATTTTCCTGAAATAAAAAGTGTATATCCATTAGAGAAAATGAGGAAAACATAGAAAAATATAAAGAAGAAATAAACTTTACCCAAAATACAGTTATTTACATGCTAATATATCATTTTACTTTTTATATAAAAATGTTATTTTATTTTATTATTTTACAAAACTGATATTATACTGTGCATAGTATTATGGCTTATTGTGAGTAACATGCTTATTAAAATGATCATATTTTGATCAATTACCCATGTAACATATATTTCTTCTAAAACAATGTTTTGTTGAAATTCATGACATTAGTGGGAAAGGAAATCAATTTAGAAAGATGCTACCAACATTAAGGAAAAAATTACAAATCATAGAACAGATCAAAACATATCAGGGTGCGTTGCACATAATAAGGGAATGTATTGTTTCTGAAATGTTATTTTAGTCCTACACACATATAAATGTACACAAGTACAGTTTATATATACATACACACACACTCACAAACATATATGTATTACTATGTCATATGTGGGAGGCAATAAAAAAAGATGAAAGTCAGTGCTCTGAAATCTAATTTTTAATAGCCGCATCAGGTTGATATACCTTGATGCATTTAAGGAATTCACTATTGTTGTATATACAGATTGTGTCATTTTTGGCAGTTACATGATGCAATGAGTATTCTTGTTTGTGTGTAAACATCGGAGTTTTGTTAGAATTAAATTATTAGAAGTTGAATTACTGATTGAAAGCGAGAGAAGATTTTTTAAGGGTTTGACATGTTCTGTAAAGTTCTATTCGAGAAAGTGATTAGCAATTCATATTCCTATTAACAATGTATGAAATCACCAATTTTCTTATCCTAGATATGATTATTTTAAAAACTAACCTATTTGAAGGAAAAAGTTTTTTTTTGCTTTTTGAATTAAACTTGGTTATTATATAGATTTTCTTTTTGATTTCTTATGTATTTATTGACTATTTGTATTTCCTCTGTTAAAACTGTTCAAGACCTTTGCTCATTTTTCTAATGACGTACTGCTCTTCTGATTATTTTTTTGCTAAGAACTCCCCATATAAACCATATTAGATCTTTGTCATGTACACGCTCATTTACTCATTTTTAAAAAGAGTTTACCAGACTTGAGGACAGGAAGTTGCTTTAAACAAAGGTTCTTGGACTAAGTAAGGCATTTAGCAGTCTTTCATGGTATCTCTGTGGATGACACAGAAAAAGGTGTGGTTCATAACTAAATAAACAACTACCTTCAAGGTGTGCTAATTTTTGGAGTAGTGGCACTCTGTCTTCCTCTCTGTACTTTATGGCATTTTAATCAATAATTTGCATGATTAAACTGATGGAATTCTGCTAAAATGAATGTATGATGCCAATTTGCTAATCTTAGTTAAAAGACAGGGTAACAAAGAGATACTCCAAAAAATTATGTAAGGCTATAACTTACAAGATAAAACTTAATGGAAAGAAGGATAAAGAACCAAACTTACATGAAAATTAATAAACAAACAATAAACCAAAAATCTAGCAGCAAAAGAGAGAAGATTGGGGAGATGTAATCTGAGCTCACAAGAAAAAAAATTCTAGATTTAAAGAAAATTTTAAGCCCCAAATGACCCTACAATTTGATATGGCTGCTGTGACTGGGAGCTGGGGTGGGGAAGCTGATACAATGTTTGGACTGGATTGTAAAAGTTATATATGTTCTTTCTTTCCTATTGGGCAGATGATATTTCCAATCGATGCTGGTTCGGTTACTTCTCAAGTATTGTGTTCAGTTATCATTTTTGGAGGACTATTGATTAACTGGGGTGGATATAGGAGGTGAGCAATTAAGGTGGTGTAAGAACATGAGATTATTGAATGAGAAAACATTAGAAGCCCACTTTCCCAATGCAAGGCTCACTCAGATTTAATTTGATGGTAATTTTAAGGCAAGTTTATTAAGTCTTGTTAAGTGTTCAGCTTAGTTTTCATAGAAATAACCTTTTCTTTTCACACTCAAATTTCAGCAGCTTATATGACATTTAAATAAATTATGTAATTACTATCAGTTCAATTATGGTAAACAGCTATGGGAACAAACACAATTGACTCATCCATGTAATTCAAATGCTGCTTGCAAAAATGTGTGAGCACAACTGGAGAGTAGCCAGCCTCTCAGATGTGACACTAGGTGTGCCCTTGGCATCTATCAGTGGGGAGAGTGGAGGGAATCTGTTAGGCTAGGGCAGTGGTTTTCAAAGTGTTGCCTCCAAACTGGTAGTATCAATATCACTTGAGAATTATTAAAAAATTAAAATTCTTGGATCTTACCAGAAAACTACTTAGCCTTTCAGAGAGGTGAGGTCTAGCAATCTGTGTTATGAGTTCTCCAAATGATTCTGCTGCAGCTAAAGTGAGGAAGTGAGAACCACTGATCTTTGGTAAGGAGAAGTCAGGCTGCTAACTAGATCATGGTTCTTAAACTGAATTCTGAAGCGCTTGTAAACAGTGTGAGAGAGAGAGAGAGAGATTCTAACCCAGTTTATCTGGGATAAGGTCAAGGAATCTGCATTTTCCAAGCCCCTGGTTATTTTGAGATATGGGATATGGATAGTTGAACCATACAGAAAAACGGTGAACTAGATTTTAACTAATGGAAATAAAAACAAAACTTGAGAGGAGATATAATTACACCTTCAAGTAATTCAACAGGTGTCTAGAGCCACTGGAATGTTTGTATTATTCTGCCTAGCTCCAGGAGACAGAACTAGGATCAATACTCCGATGTTACAAAAAAGTAGATTATTCTGAAAATAAGGAATGAAATTCTAAAAAATGGAATTGACTACCCCTGCGTTCTAAAGGTACCACATCTCTGAAACTTATAGGCCAGCAAATGCTGGATGCATACTTGTCATTGAGTCTACAGAGGAGATTCATGCAATGGCTGGGGATTGGACCTGGGGAAGTTGATGCCTCTAAATCCCTTTTCAATTTTGAGACTCCAAAAATTCATCATTTTCAATGTCTCCCAAAAGTCCTTTGAAGACTTTTAGAATTAGAAAAGATAAAGACTTCCCAATAGTCTTTTCTTTCTGGTATTGGAAGTATGTTCCTCCTAGATATTAATATGCATATTTCAAGTGAACAATCCTGATAATGGGTGCTCGTTATCCCTGTTTACATCAGCCATGTCTTTCGAGTAATTTTTCTATTGCTGATGAAATAGAAAGAAAAATCTTTAACACCAAAATAAGTAAATTGGAATGAATTGATGACCAAAAAAAATGACGGCTGATCTTTTGTTCTCCAGAAATAATGGTCAGTGCAATTTAGAAATGGTGTTTTAAACTTCCAATAATGACCACAAGCTTATTTTAATAATGGTAACTTCTGGACGTTGGAAAACAACAGTGACAAAAACAGCAATCAAAATGTGATGCACAGTGCAGAGGATATGGGATTTTGCCCAATCTGGGCTTGCCTTATGGTACCTGCCAAACACTTAAGAAAACACAGCAGTGTGTTTGTTTATAAACAAAATATATCTAAGTCTATAAACATGTATGCAATTTAGATAAAGATGTCTATTGTCTAGCTATTTTAAATCACCCATTTTAGAGTTGTTGCCTCCAAGTACTAGCATAAATTATGGAAAAGTAAAATTCACACCCATGGCTGGTCATAAATATAAAAATGGCTTTCTTTTCTGAAAAGTGTTTCATAAAGGAATGCTAATGAACACATACAATGGGACACGTGGCTTTAGAATGGAAAACGGCAAATGAGATGGCTTGATGATGATATGGGGTTGCTTAGTAAGTGACTTCATATCTAGATATAATTAACATATGAATGTATTTTTAGTGGAAATTAAATTTAGACATAATAATCCCAATCTTTATCAACTTAAGTTCCATTTATATTTTTCCTAGCTATGTAAAACACATTTATAAAAAGAATATGCAAATGTATTGTCCTCAGACTATTGATGAAATTCTATTTAACTGTACGTAATTCTATTAAATTCTATTTAACTCAGTGAGGTAATTGAGATCAATACTGAGATTGATAGTTGACTGTCTTCAAGTACTTGACAAATATTGTAATGTACACAAGCATACACAAATATTCCCCATCTTCTTGCTTCACTCAGCTACAATTTTTTGTCATAGTTGAGTAAAACTTCAAGTTCATATACTGTCAAATAAAATAGAAGTGATAATGTAAAATAATTTATTAACTATTATATAACTCTTTCAATTCCTAATTGAGACAGTCTGAAGTTTATTTTTCTACTATCGACACTCCCAGTAAACTTAGCTCAAAAATACTGTAGCCTATATGTAAATATACTGGTGCTAAAAGTTGTACTCTTCCTCCTTTACTTCCTCTATCTCATTGCCCAAGTTCTTGGCATTATCATCAAATATGAATTAATATAGTAGCTACTGATCCTATCATGTCCTCTTATCTCTAGGTTCTCCTAACTTGCCTTCCACCTTCATCTTCTGCATATATAAAATGGCCCATTGTTTGGATCCAGATTATGAGCTATCTTTTTGATTACCTTATTCTGTACTATATTCCTCTAACTGGAAGTCTCCATGGCAGTCTTGCCTGGAACACAACTCAATTTGTCATGTCCTTAGACCCTCTTTCTGGTTCTACCTTTGTTCTCTCTCTCCTTCAGGGCTGCTTACCCCAACTATTTAATAAGCAGATCTCTTGCTTAAGCTTCACTCTTCTTCCTGCCTACTCTGTGTTGCTTTAAGGAAAACTTTCATGATTCACATGAGGTAAGCTAACGGGAAGCTGGTAGGAAACTAGTTCTGTTCATTGAACAGTTAACTTTCATGAGAAGAATGAACCGACTAAGGTATACATGTTAGTGACTATTATTTCTTCTTCTTATTAACTATTATTATTATTTATATTTGTCATTACTACTATTATTAACTTATTATTATTACCTACTAGCTTCCTATTATTTTTTATTATTTATGTATTCTTAACTAGGGAGAAGGTGCCTGACCCCCAATAGGTGTTCAATAAGTATTTTTTTTATTGTTGGATAAAAGAATCCAATAATGCTTGGACACATGGGTACTACTGGGTTATAAAATTGTTAAGTAGAGCCCCCAGGGTGGTCTCCAATTATGCAGGTAGCTGGGGCCTCATGACCACTGGCTTCAACCCAAGGCCTTGGGTACATCAGAGCAGTGCTTCGGGAAATACTATTGAAACTTCTGCCTCTGGCATATATAGCAGCAAAGGGGGAAGTTTACCACTGGGGGTTGTCTACTCACCAGCCTCAAAACATTCCTTAGGAGCCTCCAGAGTTGTACTGGATGCTCTTTGACCAAAAACCACTATACAATTTATAGTTTATAGAACTTGAGTGGCAACTTAAGAACTAATGATGCCACTAGGGGAAAATAAAGATATATTGGCCAAACTAAATAGCCTACATAGTTTGATACATTTCACACCAATCAATTTACATCATGCTGCAGGGAACCTAAAACTGCTTTCTCAGGCAAGTTATCACCACAAAGCAGTTTCAATAAAAGAAGATGGATAGCCATATATGCCAACTACAAAATAATAAATGAGATGAGTTTCAGGTCCACTAGAGAAGAAAGAGGAGAACGTAGTTCATTCTTGACCAGACTCACTTTATGGTTTAATATCTATGCTAGGGAAACCCAATGTCAAGTTTATAAATTATATTTACTTAGGGTGCTCTAGGAGTTTTCTAACATGGTTTTCTATATGAATATACCTATAACCTCAAGCAATAACTATAGCACTCAATCAGAAAAGAATATGCACAAAGTTCTCCTTAGGGTAAATTCACAGGTGCACAAATATAAAATCAAAACCTTCCCTCTCACAGTTTCTAAACTGCTTTTATATCATGATGGATATTTATGTGAAGCAGATGATCTGCTTCATTATGAGGGATGTTTATGTGAATCGAGGATCTCATTAACTCCATGGAGGTCTAACTATAGTGCAACTTCATTAGCATAAATACAATCTAGAAAATGCCCTTTCTGACTTCATTGTGGTAGAAATTGATATCAAGGGAAGTTAAAGTAAGAACAGGATGTCTTTTTAACCACAAAGGAGTAGCACATAACCTGTGTAGGGGAGCAAAATTTGCCACCCCAAAATGTCTCTTTGGCATGTGGATTGTTTCAAACTGAAAATAACCAAGGCCCAAAATACCCAGGAAGAAATTTTGACCTTCCCCCTGACTGCCTAAAGAATGTAGATAGAGAACCTGTTCCAGGAAGGGAGCAATCACCATAGATAACTATAATATGAACTAGGCAAGGAGATAGGGAGAAACGTAGGAAAGTCTGTTAAAATTCCTCTTTGTGTCCCATTGTTTCTGCATGTCCTACCAAACATTTGCTTTCCCATCTCCATGTCAGTTGCCTTCTTCTCCTTTGAGGTCCCAAACCACTACCCCCAACATCCTCTTTTGTCTTTACCTGAAGATAGTATTTAAGTTAAAAGTTTCAGACATTTTGATGAGTTAGTTTTCCTGGGCCTCTCCCATGTATACATATTATTAAACTTTTGATTTTTCTCTGTCTCATATCAATTTAATTCTTAGACCAGCCAGAAGAACCTAGAAGGGTAGAAGAAAATTTCTTCTTCCCTGACACCTGTCATATAGTCAAAACTCAATATATGTTGAATGAATGAATAATCTAGGAACTAGTAACATAATATATAAAAAAATGATAAAAATGTAGCATATGAGTGGAACATAGATTACCAGGTCAGTCAATTTTCTATATTGGTATTATTCATGGTGAACAAACCCAGTGGCAAGTTTATAAATTTTATTTTTAGGGGCTCTAGGATCCTTTCCAACAGCTTATCTACACTAATGTGCCCATACAGCAAAGTCTAGAGCACTAAACCAGGAATGCCATGTTTCAATCCTAAAGAGAACCAATGTCCAGCTCAACTGCACAGTTGAGGGGTCTGCATGAGTAGATTTGACACGGCATTGCACTCTTGTAGTATTGCTCCATAGCTGGTGTGAGGCTGTACTTCCAAAACCTGGAATCTGTATTATTCATAGGGTTATACTGGGTGGAGAGGGCAGTCTCGGTGTACAGTCATGGTGATTGTTATGGTATGCAGAGGAAGTTTCATGCTAGATTTCACATTTAATAAAACCAAGTTAAAAATCACTTGACCACGGACTAGAAATAATCCATAGTGTTTTTGACAGCGTCTTAAAAAAAAGTGTAAGGCTCCCAGAAAACATTGTAATTCTTCAGAGATTGAGGACTAATTGACAAGAAAGCCTGTTATTAATGTGTAACACAAGTGGTTTTGGAAATCAAGAATATGAACTCTGATTTCTGTCTTCTGTGATAAGTTATTTTTCCCTCTAGTGTATCTCTTGCATTAGGGCAAAAGTAAAGATAAGAGAGAGAAAAATAAATAGACATCTTTTCTTTCATAATTTTGCATTCCATTTAACAAAGCAACTCAATTTTTTATGAGTATGAGAAAAAAATCAATATTTAACTTGAAGAATGTTTACCACACTTTGAGCTATAATGACAATGAATAAAGAAAGAAATAAATAAGGAACAACATAAATGTCCACCAATAGAGGAATGGAAAAATGCATTATAGGTATATCCATTCAGAAGAATTTCACGCAGTCAATACATATAATCATGTAGAAGAATATGAAATGACCTGGAAGATATTTCTGATGCAATTTAAGTAAATAAAGCATGTTTCAAAAGCATAATTAAAGTATTTCTTAAGTTTATTTTATTTATTTATTTATTTATTTATTTATTTATTTATTTATTTATTTATTTATTTATTTTGCACAAGTACTGATTAGAGCTATTTCTGGCTAGAGAAATTGTAGATGAAGAAATTAAGGTTCAGCAGTTTAGCTGATTTCTAAAAATTCATACAGCAAGAAAAGTGTAAGACTGGGTTTCAGACCTAATATTAACATGTCAGGCTTCCAGGTCTGGGCTTTTTTTAAACCACATTTTGCTGCTTGTATAAAATCTGCATAAGGTGTATTAACTAGGAACTCCATGATGGGCTTAGAAAAAGAATTTAACTAGATTTAACCAAAAAGAACATTCTAAAAGAACTAAGCATATTGTATCTTTCTCACTTTTAATACTCCAAACAAGTTATAGGATTTATATTTACATTTGTTCTTATCAATACGTCTACTAATGATTTATACAGTTAAATACAGATTTGATTGCAAAAAATCAACTGATTTCAGAGCAAACTCAGTCCTTTTGTTAAAATTCTCTCACACAGTTTCCAAAACTTCTGGTAATTTGTTTCAGTCTTGAGAGGATACCTTACAAGCCCAACGCACTAGCATCAGTACACGGGAGGAGAGGGGGTGGGAGAGCAAAGTGGTCATTATATCTTGTATGTTGATTCTTTTAAGGCTCTGCAGTAAATTGTCTTCATTGAGATAGGGTAAAATTTTTCTCCAAAAGAGGTTAGATTAGGTGAGTTCCTGGAAGTTCAACATTAACATTCTCTAATTCTCATTTCTACTTCTGTAGCCCAAAGGCAAATTAAGGAGAAGAGGTAATAAGTAATACAGTTGGCATTTGGCACTTGATTTATGAATTTTGATTGAAGGTGTAGATGATCAGTCCTCCTACTTTGTTTCTCCTCTTATTTCCTATCTGTTCTCCCTTAAGGTTTATATGGCAGACAGATGCTTCGATAATTTAATGGTTGGAAAGAAAACAACCGTTACATGAACTTTGTCAGAAGAGAATGAAATCAACTTAATAAGAATAACATTTAAAGGCATGAGAGGACACAGCAACCCTTGAAAGACCTGAAGAAAATTCTCTGATGGCAAGGAAAATAATAAAAAAGTAAACGATAAGAAATGAGATTTCTTGGACAACAAGCCAAGGTGAAGGTATTACACAAATGTGAGTTATTTTTATCCCTCCAGTGTCGGGTATAATGAGAAGAAAATGAGTAGTCTATAAAGTAATGAATTTAAAGTCAGAAAACATTGCTTCTAGGCCTGGCCCTAACACTCAACAATTGATTAATATTGGTGAAATGACTTCACCTCACTAGTCCTCAGTTTGCTTATCTGTGAAATGATGGTAACACCTACCTGACCACCTCCCAAGATAATTGTGTTTGTAAAGAACAACAACAAAAATACAAACAAAAAGTAATGAGCGTCCTTGTAACACTGTAAAATGCTATGCAGCTGTTAGCTGTTTACTATAACTATTCTCTAAAGTGCCTGCAAGAATTTATTAACCTCAGTAACCAATGGGATTTCCAATGGTATTAGGAGGAGCTGTCAAGCAAAACGTTTTTGACTCTTGTGTGAAACAAAACAGTGATGCCATTTTTATAAGCCAGGTTATAAAAATAACTATGCTGAAATGTAAATAAACTTCTACAAATAAACACTAACGGAAATGGACTCAGACTCCAGAGGAGGTTATCATCAAATGGAAAGATTTATCTGTCTTCTACCGTTGGAAGAGCAAGGTGATCTGTGTAGAAAGAAAGAATTTGGGAACAAAATAAATTTGGGGTTAGTGCTAGCTCCTTAACTAACTGTATGATTCTGGGAAAATTAAGTAACTCCTCTGACCTTTCAGTGTTCTCACCTGTAAAATGGGTAAAATAATGAGTATTATATTACCTAACTTGTAGGTTCAGATTAAATTAAATTAGATAATATAAAGTGCCTAGTACAGAGCCTGGCACATGGCAGGCACTCAATGAATGTGAGTTATTATCATTATCTCACTTTTCCTAGTTCCTTTTACAGTCTACACACTTATTTACCTGTAATTCCCCAAGTCCATTTCTTTCTTGGATACTCTATGTTGTAGCCTCCCCGTATTTACCAGAGCAACCTGCACATAGAACTCTTTTAAAATGTTTATTTAAACTGTGTCTTTCCTCCATTATGTCTATCTGATAATAAAATCACTCATTCTTTATCTGTGTTAAAATCATTTTATTGATCCTATAAAGGTATTGCATAAAATGTATTATGTTAAGTGGCTAACACAACTTCTGACCCTAAAAGTAATCATATTATGGAGGAACACTGAACCAAGGGGAAATAAAAAAATAAATGAAAACAGAAAGTTAAAGGGAACTTTAAATATAAATTAACCATCATAAGACTTAATGATATACAGTATAATATTTTAAATTTTTGTATATAAATAATTTTCAGGATAGAAATTTATTTCTCATAACTAATTAAATAAATGTTATCATTCATAATCTATTGGGGAAATCAGAGAGTCTTTCTAATTTTCTTACTCCATTTCTTTAGAGTACTACCAAAACAAAATATTCAATAAAAAACATTACTTTTTATTTTCCTGGATGGAAAAGGATTAACCCTAAACAATTGTGTCTGAAGGTTATCTGAAATTTATCAGTATGTTGTGTGTATATATGTGTTATGGTATGAATGTTACTCAACTTCTCTTTCTTCAGTAATCCCAGCCTTTTTTCCCCTTTCTTCTTAAAAGGATGGTTGCCTTTCTTGGCCTAATGAAATCCTATTTATCCAATTAAATATAACTTCTGAGAATTCTCACATTACCCATGGACCCTCCCTATCCACCCTAATACAAGTTGAAATAGTTTATCTTTCTCCTGTACAACATAACATTTTGTTTATATCATTATGTACCTTAGCAATTAAGGTCTTTTTCCTAAGACATAGCAACGTCTGCAGTATAGTTGGCACTTGGTGTATAAATTTTCGTTGAAGGTGTAGATGATTAATTCTCTCTTCCCTTATTTCCTACTGATCCTTTCTTAAAGTTTGCAATGAGTTACAATGTGGTACTACTTTAAGAATTGGGGAAGTTGGTGAGATTTGGGGATGGTGTTGGAGGAAAGACAAGCATTTTGCTTCCCCTTTCAATATTCCTTAATTTGCATTATATGTTTTTAATTATATCACAGAAATTTCCAATCCAATCTCAAGAACAATATTCTGTCAGCGTTATGTTAGAAGAGAATGAATTTGAAACAATGCTTAAACAATACACAGAACACTGTGCAATATCCTGTGGCGACTTCCTCCAGCAAAATCTTGAGGCATTTCTTTAACATTGTCTTTATCTTCCCATGGTGACTTATGAGGCATGCTTAAGAAAACTTTATATTAAAGGTCAGAGATTCCAAAAGATCCAGCCACAATTTTGGAAGTTTATAGTGTGATTAATTTCTGGAGACCTTCATTTTCCAGCCCTTTAATTTGTGCAATCACATTGAGTGTTCAAAGTATACACTGCTTTTTAAAATCTTTCAAATACTCTGGGCACAGCCACAACTAGGAATTCATAAAAAGAACTGATTAACATTCCCCACTGAAAGGATCCTTGAAGGAAACTAAAAACAAAAAACATACTTTTGCTGAATCCAATTTGCTTACATTTCAACACACATAACTCCACTTAACTGGCCATCACAGCAAAAGCCACAACACACACCCACAGCAGCAGCAGCATGGAGCTGACCACACAACTCAACAGACAATGCAGACAAACTTGAGTATAAACCAAGATTTTTCTACCTCTTTTCATAACAGGTTAGTGCTGGCCCTCAGTGTTGGTGTACAGTTTTTATGGCATGGGAAAATAGGGATGTTTCTGCCCTATAAAAATAAATGTGTTGAAGGCTTTAGTTTGAGCTTACACAATGTTAGAAAGTTCCAAAGGCACTGGCACAATATCAAAAAAAGAAAGAAAAAAAAAAAAGAATCCCACAAACAAATATATCACTTAAGCACATGGAAAGATGCTAAGAAAACACTGGTAGGGAAACTACTGGTTTCCTGGATGATTTATGCAATAGTTTTCAATACCTTCCTGAAAAATAAAAAATAAGAAAGGCATGCTACTGGGTCTTTGGTGGGGCATATATTGTCGCCGACCCCCATTCATACTGAGTCTGGCTTTAAACTGTTCAATAAGTCATTTTCTCCCTGCAAAAGTAGAAAGAACAGAACCCTCATTGTTCTTAATCTTTTAAGCCTTAGGAAGAGCTAAGGGAAAGAGTATAGAAATGCATGCACTATCTTTAATAAAGAAAGAGATACATAGAATAAAAATTAAAATATAAAGAACAGTTTCTTCATTTTATGTATCATAATACACATTTCTTTCCAAGCCTTAGTTTGATACATATAGATTTTCACGTGAGATATCTTATCTACTCCAGGAAGTGCTGGGACAGAAAGATAAGTAGGAAGCAGGAAATTCTGAATTTGAATAAAGGCAATAAATACCTTTGCTGTTACATCAAAGGATGCAAATTGGAAGATGGGGCTTGAAACTGGGAATGTTTCCCAGTTGGACTTAATGATTTGTAATTCCTTAAAAATTAAAACTTACCACATTCTGTGCAAAGGTTTCAAAAGAAGTTCTGCGATCCATTGAGTATTCCGACTTACATGTGTGGGGTTGGATGGGGCAAAGGAACAAAGAGAGAGAGAGAAGAAAGCAAGCAAGCAAGCAAGCAAGCAAGCAAGGAAGAAAGAAAGGAAGAGAGAGAGAGAGAGAGAGAAAGAAAGAAGGAAGGAAGGAAGAAAGAAAAGAAAGAATGAAAGAAATAAAGAGAGGAAGGAAGGAAGAAAGAAAGAAAGAAAAGAAAGAACAAAAGAAATAAAGAGAGGAAGGAAGGAAGGAAGGAAGAAAGAAAGAAAGAAAGAAAGAAAGAAAGAAAGAAAGAAAGAAAGAAGGAAAGAAAAAGAAAGAAAGGAAAAGTCAGAAAGAAAAACAGCAGAAAAAGACAGGGTGATGAAATGATGCAACACCAAATTCATGTTCTAAATCATAGGGATCAGGAAGACAGGAGAGTTGCCACAGAAGGCCTCTTGTCACAGGACATGGGCTCTGTTTGCATTAGTGCTTTTACTTTGAACACCAAAACTCTTCTTGTGCAAACAAAATAGTGTGATTTCAAGCAAAATCAAATGACACTAAAATGAAGTAGATATGTTAAGGTTTTATGCCAACATTTTCAAAGCCTAAATGTTTGAAAATCTAGTGGCTTAACTTCAGAATTTCCTCATAATTTTCTACTGGTACTAAATTTCTGTTGATAACATCATTAATTCTGTAGAGCATTGCTGTCCAGTAGAACTTTCTGAAAGCATGGAAATTTCATTCTATACTAATATTTCAGAAGTCTTTAGCTGTGGCCATTGAGTACTAGAAATTTGAGTAGAATTTTATGTAACCTTAACTAATTTAAATTTAAATTTAAACAGCTTCATGTGGCTAGTGGTTGCTGTACTGGACAGTGCAACTACAGAGTATCTATTCCCGTTGCAAAGTCAATGGACTTTGAAAAATACCATTAGCTTAAATGATGATCAAGAATTACACAAAATTATAATTTCATCTCAGAATTTCAAGAAGCTATGGACTATTTTAACATTACAAAATAATGAATGATGTTGATGTTTACATCCAGATTTTCCATTCCTTGTTATACTGGTTATATAAGGTGTTATTTACAGTGAGACTTTGATTATAAACATTAATTGAACAATGTAACCTATTGCACCTCTTCGAAATGTGCTTGGCTATCATCTTAGGTATGAAACCTCATCGTAGGGATACTAAGTAACTCAGAATAAATGCCAAATGAAAATATGTAGAAGCAAACATTACTGCATTTTGGCAACTATCATTGAAAACAATGAGTTATGGAGCGTATGGTCCAAAACATACATTCTAGCTTACTGGACAAGGAAAACCCTCTTTAAGTTTTTGATCTGATGACATTGTTCTTCTCCTTTCTTTATTGTAATTTTTTATTTCCTTAAACTGGCATACAGAAGACTAACATGAAACATGAAAACGGCGTCTAAAAAACTTTGTAAAGCATGAACATCTGCAGAAACAAACAAACAAAGAAGAAAATAAGCAATCAACAAACGGAAACCCATACAACTTAAATGGCCCTTATAAAATGCAAAGGTTTGGGGGAGGGTCTTGGAGTATATTCACTTACCATTTGTCCAATACTGTGGGCCCAGCAGAGGTAACTACTCCAAATAATTACAACTGAGAACTAGGTCAAAAAAGTTCACAAAGAACCAATACCTTTTTTTTTGCCTGTAGAAGCTCTTGATAGGCACTGGATCTTATAAAACGTGGGTATGAATCACTTTTCATCAGTTTGTAAATGTGCTCCTAAAAAGAAATAATGGTTGAGGTGCTTCCTTATTATTTCTCAGGAAAAATCAAGTACTGTGATAAGAATACAACATTTGGTTCAAAAACAAATCTGGAAGCAGCTAAAAATAATAATGATAATACTGATGAGAATACCTTATATGCTTATAGAACATTTAGACTTTCAAATTTATTATTTTATTCAAGGATCAATGTTTAAACTGGTTTGGGAGCTATGGAGGAGGTAAACCACATCCAGTCCTTAAAAAAAAAAAATGGAATTTAGTTAGCAGATTGTCATGAAGTAATTTCAAATCAAGTTGTTGATTTACATAGATCATTTAAGAATATAAATAAATCTGCTATCTCTTAAGATTACTCTAGGCCAAAAGAGAATATTGTGAAGTCAAGATTCAATAATCATTCTAGAAACCTTTGGCATTTATATGTAGTTGGAGGGTGCAGACTTCCCAAATGAATCATCTCTTTGGTGAAAACTGTCATCTACATCCACTTTAGGCCAGAGCACAAGTCCAAAAATAAATTTTGTGATATTTAATTGCTAAACCTCCCAATTTGTGTGCATGTTTTGACTTATTCAGAGATAGATTAGGTAAATATTTGATAATCCTAATCAGTCTGCAATGTTCTGTTTTGATGATGAATATTGGTAGACAAAGAAGAAAAAAATGTATCCATCCAATTCAGTGTTGGCCCTATCTAGGGAGATTCTGCTTTAGCTTATTGCACTCTAGGGGAGCATAAATGCTCCTTGTTCATTCCAGTCTGTTAGACATAGAGTTTTGAACCATTTGAGAGTATCCAGAATGTCCCAGTCTCTTCTTGTTTGGAGAAAATATATATTTTAAGAAATGACTCAGTTTCCCTGGTCTTAAACACACCAGCGATAATTTGTAGTTACTGTGAATCCACTTAAAGACGTTCTGGATTAAGTCTCAATATCTAGTCTAAGGTTCATCTCCAAAAGTATGGTACATTTGGAACTGTATCAGAATTTGTTGTTGGAAAAGTGAGGCAATGTCTTATTTAGAAGTCAATCATTTTGGGATTCAGATGTTATCTTGCTCAAGATCTACCACTTACAAAATGTAAATTTTGACCACTTTATTCATTTCTCTGAGTCTAAATTTTCTAATCTATAAAATAGAGTTATTGTCAGGATTAGAGGAATGATAAATGTTTAGCAAAGTATAAGGGTATGCATAGTAAGTGCTCAAATATGCTTGAGTATATGCCAGGTACACTTCTAAGTGCTTGCCTATATTAGTTAATTATAGCCTCACAAAACCTCAACAAGGTCGGTAACCATTTTTATATCTATTTTAAATATGAAGAAACTGAAGCATGAAGAAGTGAAGTACTTGCAATAGGTCACAGAGCAAAGCTCAGACTAAAACCCAGGCAATCTGGCTCCAGAATCTGCTTTCCTATTACACTGCATCTCTTCTTAAACAGCAGCAGGAAATTCTATTATTATATTTTTGAATATATGGTTTAAAAGCCTACAAAAAACTGGAATTAAATATCTGAGGTTGATTGAAAAAAGAAGCCTACGGTCAGGTAGTAGTGTTTTCTATAGAAAATCATGCCTTTTCCTTTTATGGAAGACCCAATAAGCAAGAATATTCTTCAATGACACAGATAACAAAGAAATGTTCTTTTTAATATTAAGATTTTGGGAAGGTAATTTCAAATATTTTACACGCTGTTGGCTCCAGAAAAATGCTTGAAAGTTTATCTTGAACTGCAAGAAAGAAAAACCAGCAGAGAAATAAGCAACAGAGCCAGAATTTTCATCCTGCTCTCTCTCATGTGTCTCCACAGAATGTAATTATTTCCACATAGAAGACCATGGCAGAGCCAGGGTGAATGAATGGGTTTTTGGTTGGCTGTTTCAACCTGTGTTAGTTTTCTGCACAGTGGCTCATTTCTTTATAAACCAAAGCCAAGGATAAATATATTTTCTACCAAGAGTAAAAATAAGAAAGGAAATTTGTGTACCTTATTCTTCATCTTCTATATCTTATTTTAGTAATGTAGTTATTTAAAAAACAAGATACTTTCTAGAGCTAACATTCTTCTCTAAAAGAGGTTTTAAGAAATTATGAAGCATGCATGTTCTGGTTTAAAAGCCAATTTCAACACATCATTAGGAAATAATATCCTCTCATTACATGTTTATTTTTCCTATTGAGCACAATATTTTTTTAGAAAAAGTAGAAATTCAAATTGCTTCTAAGGAGGCAATTACACCCAGTTTGAGAAAAAAAGAAAAAACTCATAAAACTTTGTCTTAGGATGTTAATATTAATATCAATTTCTTTTTTTCTTCTTTTTGTAGACTAAAAAATTAACTTGGAAAAATAATAAATGCCTAAATTTACTATTTCATTTTATCAGAGACAAAAGTGGTTTGAGTTTTACATAACTTCAAGCTAATTTAGTTTAGTTCTGACTATCCGTAATAATAAATTATTTAGGAATGTCAGAATCTTAGAATCTCCTCATTGGAAGACAAGTTAAAGAGTTCAAATACATGTTACTGAGGTGACAAAGTAGAAAATAAAGTAAAAAGTTTTCAAATATTTAAAATATTCCCCTTCAAGAAATTTTCATGTAAAAACATTCAAATTTACAAAAATTCCCAGGCTTTAAAAACTCATTTTAAAGCATCTCTGTTCTCTTAGAGATCAATTAGTTATTTTACATACAGTTACCTAAATTGAAAATATTAGACATAACCGCCAATTACAATGAAAATAAAATAGAAGTATCCCAACTTTCAACTTCTCAGGAGAACATTTGAGACGCAATGTGAGGCCCATCTATGTACCAACCTGAGCATCTTCGAATGTGTATCGCCCGGGCTCCTTCACATTCTGTGTGGTTTTGTCATAGCTCTTAGAATCCAAGTTAATAGCACTGGGGGCTCCTGGAGCCAGAAATTCTTGCCATATTTCCTGAACTCGAGAGGGGACTTCTCTAATAGGCCTTTTCTTCAGGTCCTCCACTGCTAGCCAGAATCTATGCAAAATGTGACACCAAGCATTTACTCCAATGTCTCATAATCTGAAAATTCTTAAAATGTTGACCTATCATACAATTCACAATGAAGCATAATAATGAACTCATTTTCTCTGAGAGCTTCCAGAAACAGGCCTTTACCGATTTTTTTAATTAGTTGTATTCAAAGATATAACATTTGGGGAAAGGAAATCTTGAAAACTATTTCTTTTAGATGTTCTCTGTTAAAAACAGATCTGCCAGGGTCCTGATTCTATACAACCTTAAATTTTACTGAAACAAAGGAGCACTGCTAAATAACCATTTATTAGAAAGGAAGAGGAGTTTGAAGGGCATTAAGGTGAGTGACGCGGATCATCTGATTGGGGGGGATAAAGTATGCCACATACTCTATCTTTTGGATCTTTTGTCCATTTGAGCAATGAGGGTTAGTATGGAGAGGATTTTCTGCTTTACCAGGTAAGGGAATTACAGTGACGCTTTACTGGAATTAAAAGAGGCCTGGACACAGATTAGAAAATGCCCTAGCTGGAGAAATGAGGGCAAGTAACTAATTTTAGGCGATTTAATTCAGAGAGTTATGAAATGACAGAAGCAGCAAGCTTTCACATGTAATTGTTCAAAGACTTAAATTTGCAGAGGCATTATAACAATTCAGAAGTTCTGGAAAAAAATAATACTGACTCACTGCTAAATATAAAAATATATTTTATATGCTTCTGTATAGAATATAGTATATTCTGAAAGGAAAGAACACCAGAACATGTTTTGCTTGATAAAAGCAAATAGCAAAGTCTAATAAGAAGTCACATTCTATTAATGGGTTTCATTTTTTAAAATTTTGCTCTATATTATGTCTTTTTGGTTAGACCTAGAAATGATGACAAAATGAATATGTATATAACACATCATATAGTGTTTTTAAATTTAAAAAAGATACTTGAAAAAGGAAGTACTAGATCTACGTTATCCTCAACAGGGGCCAGATGTGATCATGAAATGGAAAAGATGACCACAGAGGTGAAGGTCACTACAGGCCATAGAGTCTTAAGAAAGGTAGAAGGGGATAAGCAGTACCTTCATAACTATTACGTTTTAACTTGTGGATTAATGAAAGTTCAAAAATAACTAATAAAGTAGTTGAGCTACAATTAGAATATCAAATATTACTCAACCTAGTAATTTTCCAGTTTCTAGATACCATTTTCCTGTAGATAGATAACAGTAGATAATCCAACATGAACAATGCTTTAAGCATGAAACTACCATGGGTTGCTTTCAGAAGGGAAAGGTCAAGACCATTTCCTTTTAAAATACAGATTCTGGGGCTTCCCTGGTGGCACAGTGGTTAAGAACCTGCCTGCCAACGCAGGGGACACTGGTTCGAGCCCTGGTCCAGGAAGCTCCCATATGCCGCGGAGCAACTAAGCCTGTGCGCTACAACTACTGAGCCTGCACCCTAGAGCCCGCGAGCCACAACTACTGAAGCCCGCGTGCCTAGAGCCAGTGCTCCGAAACAACAGAAGCCACCGCAATGAGAAGCCCGCGCACTGCAACAAAGAGTAGCCCCCGCTCGCCGCAACTAGAGAAAGCCCGCGCGCAGCAACGAAGACCCAGCGCAGCCAAAAATAAATAAATAAATATATTTTTTAAAAAACAAAAAAACAAAAAAACAGAACAGATTCTGACACTGTGCAATCTAATAGGAATGCTAGGTGCAATCTGAGGGAGCATAAGTGTTATAATTCATGCTCATTCAGGTTCATTTCAGCACTCTTTGAACACATAGATAAAAAGAATGTCTTTGTCCTTGACCTAGCAAAGATACACCATTCAAATGGCCATAATACAAGGAAGCACATGAGAGATTCTCAAGGAATAGCACAAACCAGACAGTCTGGGAATGCAGAGCAGGAAGGAGCCCCTCTGCTGGGGCAAGGACTGGGTTGGAAAAGGGAGTTCTAGGAAGGCTGTACAGATGCAGTGACATCTTAAATAGACTTGAAATTACGGATGAAATATCAAACGGTTGAGGAGGTAATACTAACAGCACCTACACTGATAAGTAAGTGCAGGCACTATTCTAAGTGATTTAGCTCTACTAATTCATGCAATCCCTACAACTTTATAGGGTATGTGTTAATATTTCCCCCACTTTAGAGAAAACTGAAGATATGAAGGATAAGTCACTTATTTAAGTTACCCACTGTGAGTGCCACAGCTATGGTTTGCCCCCAGATCTGCAGCAGATGACATGCTCAAAACCACTCTCTTGAATGCCTCCTTAAAAGCATCATTGCCTTTCTTACCCTCAGCATAGTCATTGTAATAATTTAGTAGAATGTAAAGGGCACCGGCTATTTATTATAGCCCCTTATTATATGGTAGCTGGACTATGAGGAATTATCTTAATGTCTTTGAGCCTTGATTTTGTCATCAGTAAAATGGAATGCTAATGCCTATCTCACTGGGTTTCCATTAGATTAAATGAGATAAATTATGTAAAGGGCACTTTTGAAGTGCTTGACATATTTTTAGGCACTCATATAACATTCATATTATTACATTTACTTAGTACTTACTCTGCTTTACCTGAGAAAGGAATGAGCAAAAATACACCAAGGGAGAGCAGAAGTTATATTTGAGGAATAAGTACTTATCAATAAGCAGTTTTTCTTGACTATTGTTTCTGTCTCAATACTAGAAGAAAATGCTCATATGAGTGCCACACTTCCCTAAGTAGCAGATGCTAAATAAGATGTACTGAAACTTATTTAGGTGTAATTAGCCCTGCTGGCTAACTTGACTGTTTTGTCTCCCTCGGTCTGTGACACCAGATACCTAGGCAGAAGCAGGGGGTTCAGGTTGTGGGAGCAGTGCACAGTAGCTTGGTATTGGATTATAGAAAGCCTAGGATGCCAATTATTAGTAATCTGATTCTGAAAGATGCTTAACTTCTCCCAGTCATATTTTGCTTGCCTGTAAAATGGGGCAAGAATATTTACATTTCATTTTTGAAGTTATGATTAGATGAATGATAATCAGAAATAATAAATACAAAATACAGCATGGCATACTTATAAAAGTAGTGAATATAAAGCATATTATGGCATATAGAAGGTATTCAAGAATTATATCTATATTTATCAATCCTTAGTATGGAAACATATAACAAGCTTATGGTATATACTCAAGAAATATGTATGTGACTATATATGAAATATATAATATTTCTTTTTTTAATTTTACTTTCTTTTTATTTCAACATAACATGCAGTAAAAAAAATTAACAGGATTTATTAGCATTTACAATGCTTACAAAGAAAAAGGACTCTAAAAGCAATTTAGTTCAGATTTAAGAAATTGCGCTAATTAAACACTTGTAATAAATCTATTTCCAAATGATCAGTTTAGACACAAATTTAAGATAGCATTTGGTAGATATTTATGTCTGCTGTCTATTTGCAATATTTTTATATAACCTCTGATTCTTGGGATATCCAGTCCCTGTTTTCCTAACACAGCAGGAAAAGACATATACATGTGGCCATTTAAATTAAAGGAGGAAATGGAGTAAGGGAGATCCTAGACTGCAAAAATATATGCAACCATTTACCTTTTCCAGAACTAAATGTTTCTGCCATAAAAATATTAAATATCCAAGCCCTATAGAACTAGGGCCGGGACTACTTCAAATTAACTATTCTGTATTTTTAAAATATAGGACAGAAAGCCTTTTGGATAATATTTATACATTTTCACACAATGAAATATGTAATATTTCTTATATGTAATTACTTATCAGGCAATCTAGTGTGGCATAGAATTACTGAGATAAGAAATAGTTAAGGCACGGATTAAGAAAACAGCAGTGATTCAATTTCATTCATGAAACAGAGTTTGCACACTCTATTTCTTTTGCCCCAAACTTCTTCTCTCTTCCTTTTTTGCCTGGTTATCTCCTTGTCATCCAAGCCTAGAAGCTGTTTCCCTTAGGATGCCTTTACTGATCTCCACCTCTGGGTTTGCCATTCCTCTGTATTTCTCTGATCTAATACCCATGATTTTGTGTTGTGATCTGTTTTCTTCTCTGTATTCACCACTAGGCTGTACTTTTAATAAGAGCAGGAAGGATGTTTATTTGATTAGGTGATACTGGTGGGGCACTGCTTATTTATTTCTTCATCATGAAACCCATGATGTCAGCATTTTTTCAAAAACTTAAGAGAATTAGAGGAAACTTCACCTCCCCATCCACTAAAAGGCTAAAAATAGACTTTATCTCTGCTTTATTTTTATGCATTCTGTACTCAATAATTGATAATGTGACCTCAGGATAGAAAATGTTATTTAGTAGGTCCAATAAAAATCCTTAGCAACTGCAGACCTTGTGAAAGCCCTGTCAACAAGTGTTCTCATAAACTTGAAAGAGAATAGGAAGCTGCATTCCAACAATCCATGACAGGCATGCACATATAATTAAATTCCTCCAGACTCTGTCTGTGGTCAACTTGCTTAATCCATGGGACATCTGTCAAAATTCTATGTATTTCTGAATGGTTTGGTATTGGTATCTGTTAAATCTCCTGAAAAGAATGTGACATTTCTGGAGCTGCTTAATTCCAGTGAAAATAAATGAATGCTGATGCCTTTCTGTAAATGAATTTCACAGGACTGCATAAGCCATGGGAAAGTAAATTAGGGTGTTAAGTTTCAAAAGAGTAATGAATGAAAGAGCTTGTAGAAAAACCATTTTATGTAGTGGAAAGTTATCACTCACTTCAGTGATCTTAGAGCCATTAAAATCTATTCCAATGTCTCACATTTAAAAATTCAATTTCCAGGTGCCTCTTAAGTCAGAAAAGTTTCAAAAATATGTAAGGATGCTGTTTACAACAGATGGGAAGATGCACACCCCGCCAGCAGGGCTCAGTGAGGTGCTGCTCTCAACTGCCCTGAAGCTGTTTTTAAGTGTACAAAGTAAATGTACTCCATAGTTTTGTTTCAAGTTTTATAGAAGCACTCAATCTCTTTTTCTAGATCTTACTTGAGATGCAATATACAAAGAAGACCAATATTGATAAATAGGTGATATTTTAATTAAACTGCATAAATATTATCAATGATTCCACACTTTGCCAAATACTAGTCTAAGTGTTACACTTCTTTATGCAGGCCATTTCAAATGTGTCAGATTTACATAGTTAAAAGATCAGGAGACAGTGTAAAATAAACCTTTATGAGGAAGGGATAATGTTGGACAAAGTGCTTTGCCTTCATTACCTTTTCTTCTTCCATCAGGAGGCAGAAATTTAATGGGCCCATATCATCATCATGATGTTGGTGGGATAGTAACTGGTCTATCAAGTGCAAAATAACCAGACTCATCACAGGTAGGTCTCTCTTGCATATAGTATAAGATTCAAACAACATGGTTTACCTTAGGTTTTCTGAGCTGAATTCTGACTCTAGAAATTTAAGGAACTGTTCTCTCCCAACTGGATCTTTCAATGCTTCATCCATGCCAAAACCCCATCGTTTTACCCTCTGCTGGCTTGGTTCTTTGCTATAGAAGATAAAACAAAGCCAAATATATTCCTTTCATTACAAATTCTATCTTCTGCTATTATATTTCCCCTCAAAATCATATATGCTTTTAATTTCCAGAAAAAATTTTTCAGAAAAAAAAATCTCTGATTGATGGATCTGCATGAAATTATCATGGGATGAAAGTTAGGTATTAATAATAAAGTCTAACATTTATTAAGCATTAGATGCAAAGAGATGGATTCTCTGTTTTAAATTTTTTCAGCAACTTTATGAGACAGATCCTATTATAATTCTTATTTTAGAAATGAAGAAATTGAGGCAGAAAGAGGGTTATAACTTGCCAATGTTGAACAGGTAATATTCCAGACATTCTGACCCCAGAGCTCAATTTCTTAACCACTACACAATGAAGTCTCATGGTGGCAGGTTGTATTGGAGGAAAATACATTGAGACTCAAAAGACTTAAATCCTGGTTTATGACTCTGCTGTTGATTAAATGTGTGACCTAGTCCTGGTTGAGTCACAACATTTTGGGGTTCCAACTTTCACATGTATAAAATCTAGAATTTAATGGATGAAGAGATCTGTACTTGTCAAGCATTTAAGAACCACTGGATGGAAGAGAAGGTCCATAAATGCAATCTAGAGGAGTGCTGCAGAATACTAAATCCTCACTCTGTAAAGGGGTATGCAATGATCTTTTTATGACTCCATCAAGATTGATGATATAATTCTTCCCTTATATGGCTGATGAAAGAGACCAGGGAGTCTTAAACTGTGCTTTGGTTTTCTTAAGAAGTCAGTCTCTTGTCAGTTTCTCTTAGAGTGTTTTTGGTAAATTCATTTTGTTTTAAAATTGAATTTATAAAGGCATACTTGTATTGGGCTTAAGTAACTATGGATGTAGCATTCATTTTACTTGAATAGATGGGCTTTTGTGGCTATGCAGATTTTCAAGGAAGCTAAAAACAATGAACTAAATTTTAAGAACTAAAGACCCTAACTCTGACTAGTCTACCTTGAAACGCTTGCACCTCTAATTTTTTGTGCCATTCTTTCTGGAAATGCAAATCTAATAGAAATGCAAATATCTAAGGTTCAAAAACCATTACCTTGAACAAGAGCTTTATATCATGGCTAATGTAGACACAGAGTAAACTTACTTTTACATTAGTCAGCCATAAGATTCTTCCTATTTCACTCAAACCCTGAAATAAGTGAAATATTTGGAAGGAACAGGAAATGTCACTTACCTTGCTTCAAGTTCCCAGAAGGTAGTATCATCAGACAACCATGGGTTAGAAGGGTCAGGTGGCACAAGAAACGGGTCATATTCTACATACTGTTCCGTGTAACTTAGCAGACTCGAGAGAAAGAAACATTTTCATTTTCCTTAGTTTTCTGGCTGAGGTTTTATCTGATCTTTGTAAGGGACACAATATAAAAACATCTGGCCAAGGAATCCTTGCTTGCTTATAGAATGAAATCCAGTAGCAGTTTTCATGTTTCAATAACTTTAATGCATCAACTTATTGTGCTTCTTGGAAGACAAATATGGCTAAGGATTCCATCTCTCCCCATGCCTAAGCAATATGAATTAATATCCCTCCATTAAAATGAGGCAAAATGGAAGAGGTCAGTGTGTAAAAGGAAGTGCTAAAGGTCAGTTCCAATCCTTGGTCAACTAGCCCACCCACAGCAGAACAGAGAAGTTTAGCTCAACTTGGAGAAGGGGTTAAATGGAAAATTTTTGTCAAAAGTATTTACAGGAATTAGGTAAAGGGGGAATCACTGACAACAAGTTTTTGAAAAAAAAATCTGTATCTAAAAAAAAACTAAAGGGAAAAAGGAGAGGAAAAAAGTTGGAGAGGTAAGATTTGGCAATGCCCCAAAGTGAAGAACATGCACGCCTTAAAAACAGATTTAAATGAAAAATAGGAAAATATATAAAATCTGAGTTTAATTCAAATTCTGGAGTCATAAAATAACTGAGTAGTGTGAATGTTAAGACGAATTTACAGAGAGCCTCTAAGTTGCCAAAAGGTAACTTAATAAATTGAAAGTTTCATTTCTCCTAGCAGGAGTGAAAAGATTCAACTCCTTGGAATTATCATCTGTGTTTGATTCTGGTTGCACAAAGACTGGACCTCTAGAGACCTAAGATAATAATGATTATTCTGTCATTTGAAGTACAACAAAAGAGCTCTTTGAAAGTTTTCCATGTTCAAAAAGGAAAAGGAAAATAATAATTCTTACAGGGCTCCAATTATTTATAACAATTCTCCTCCCACCAGTTCTCTTACCATATTGAGCGCATTTAATTGTCATATGAAAATTTTTTTATTTATATGGGTGTCTTGCAATACTTACCTATCAGCAACTTTTGACATTTTTAACCGATGTCTATCTAACTGTATTTGCCAATACTTTATCTGAAAAAAGAGATTAAGAAGTAGTTACATTCTCACAATTTTCAGCTCTAAATTCTGATAGACAGCAATTCTAAACAAGAATATGTTCTCAACCAGTAAAATTTCAAAGTCTGTAGAAAAAATCAAACATGAGGGCTTTAAAAGAGTTAACAAAAAATTAAACTCTGTTTGAATGTAAACATAACCAGTATTGCTTTAGAACAGCAGTGAATTTGAACATTCTGTCTGCTTTAACAAAATGTAACTTTATTTTTAAAGTGTTGTAGAAATTTTAAGCATTTATCCAAATCAGAATCATTTCTCCCTCAAACATTAAATTCAGAAAATAAATGTGTTTGTTATTCGCTACTATAATTTCAAAATAAACCCTACTTCCTAATACTAACCCAACAAAAGCATCAGTGATATTTGTTTTAAGAATAATTTTATCAACATTTCAGGACAAATTCTCACATGGACATAATAACACGTGCAAAATTTAAAACTCTCTGAATTACTTTTCCTTCATGGTGACTATAAATATAGTAGAAAAAGTATGTATTACACAATTGATAAACCATGTTACAATAAAATATTAGGGGAAAATAAGCAAAAGGAGAAAAAGTCCCATGACCTAACTAACCAAGAGATTTAACTTTGATTTGATATGAGACCCTTGGTGTTCGCTTTGAAATATTACTTGGAGCCAACGCTATTGATCAATGTATGAAACAAGAAACAATACATACCATGACTGTTCGTCAGTGCTAATGAGGGAAAACTTCAAGAGGCTTATAGATATCAGTACTGCAGAAACAAGATTAAGCACTCTTTTGTGAAGATATGTCACATGACTGGAGGTGGAAAACACATGATCTAATGTCACCAACCTCTTGTCTTCTCATTCTTTAAGACAGAGTTCTGGAGTATAAAATAACTCTTAATAATGGAGGCACCTATAAATCAGTGTGTGTAATTTTTAGAAATTGGTTAGAGGAAAAAGGATTTGGGGAATTAAAGAGTGAAGAGTTTTGAAAACTATCTCCATATACTGATACATTTTCAAGTGACTACATATCTTAAAATTACCTTTTCACTACAAATCTATATGAAACAGTCAATCCTAAAAATCAGTTTTTAAAATACCTACTATTAACATCAACATCTGGTCTTCATACCTGCTACTCTGTAACCCATGTACCCTGTAAACCATTATTATGGGTTGACTCACCTGTTGTTGTAACTCATCTTCTGTTGGAGGTTTAGTTTCTGGTGTGGGTGTGTGGGTAGGACTGTGACTTCTAATATCATTTTGAAGACCATAGACAGACTATATTAAAATAAAAACAAAATATGTTAGGACAAAATACCATTATAGTCACAGACTTTCTAAACGGTAGTTTCATGTTATATATCCAGTAAGGTAACTCAAAGCTTTGCTGCATATTGGATTAAGCTTCTTATCAAAATTCAAAAGGCACTGCTATCGTAAATGCTATCACAAATATGGATGTAAAATAGAAGCACAGCTTTTTGGCAAAAATACGTGGTTAGATTAACTGACAGGATAATTGATTATATGAAAAAAACTAGCTTAGTGTGATAAGTGTGGGGGTGGGCTGAGACTACTAAGTTGGGGAATGACAACACAACACAACATCTAATACGTAGTGATTTCAGAATAAAATAGAGGTGGATATAGAATAGAATAAAAATGTAATAAGCCAAAAAAGCGTAAAAATAATCTGATTGTTTTACATAGTAAAGGAATGGAGTACTAAGGAGAGAAACTAAGTTAAGAATTCCATTGCTGATTTGGTCTCTGATGGTACGATAAAGACACTCCAGAGTGCTCCTACTTTCCCATCTCAAAATTGGGTTATTTACCTTACAATACTGGCCTTGTCATTTGGTTCCATTGGGTGCCATTTGCAAACATCAGTGACCCCTAAGGTTTTGCACATCTTTGAAATTCTTAATGTCCCAGTGCTTCTTTACTATTTTGTCAAAAGGTTAAACCTGCTATTTAGGAATGCTCTATTTTGAGAAAGACCCATAGTATATATAAATAAAGATCTGGGGACTTAAAGGGACAAAAATTTATTCCCAACTGAAGGTGAGACATCTCACATGTCAACTCAAGGAAGAGGCCAAATTAATTTTTTGTTTAAATTCAAAGTATTATTACTTTAAAATAAAGAACTTAATGTAGCTACTCAGCACTTTTTCTTTGGACATGAGGATGAAGGATGAGGACATGATAAAGTTTCATGAGCCCCACAGAATTAAAGTTACCAAATAGTGGAAAGAAACTATTGAAATCAGCAGAGGGTAGATGCTTAACCAAGCCAATTTTCAGGCCCATCACCAACCTTACCAGTAACTCTAAATTCAAATGTGTTTTGTTAACTGACCTGTTTTCACTTGGACTCCACCTCTTCTTAATGTTAACCTTTTGGCTCTATACCTGGGCCCTTTTTCCTTGTGACTCCCCGCTATTTTGCTCTTAGCCCATCTTTAACATATTTGACTTGGTTTTCAGACTATCTTTGGTAGGTCCTTCAATCTTCCCTCCTTTGCCATAGTCCCAGTCTCATGAAACTCAATTCTTGTTACTGAGCATACATTTCAACCCAAGGAGTAGCACATATGCTGTGAATTAATTATTAACAGGACTGAACTAAATGGATTGGACTGTTTCTTTTTCTTTCCTTTTGGCATTTATTCAACGTTTATTGAACACCTACTATATGCTGGACATAATGCTAAGCATTAGGGATATAGACATAAACAAAAATAGGTATGCTTCCTCTTTCATTGGAACTCACAACCTAAAGGTTACACAAGAATCACACAAATAAACATGATTAAAACTGCGATAAGTATCATGAAAGAAAAGAATGACAAAAGCATAGTGCCTAGAACATAAGGAGACTTAATTTCCACTGAAGAAACAGAAAAGGCCTGCATGAACTACTACTAGTTGCGTTTGAGGCTAATTAAATAACATAACCCTCTGAACTCTGAAATAATGGCTGAGGTGGCTATTTTAAAATTAGGCAAGTGAAAGATCACTAATAATGAAACAATCGTACTTTCCAATGTCTGCTATTTTTTCAGTTGTCTCACGCTAATTTTTGATAAAGAAAATAAAAAAGATTCTAAGGTGTGAACTTTCCATTCTTGCTTACATTGGTTTAATTACTTAAAGTTCTTTAATAAGAATCTCTAGTTCATGTAAAAAAATGCTTTTAAGACAAGATAGTTGAAAGTTCTAACAGTAAGTTTTTTGGTTAAGATTTAAAATAATTTAAAAGATTTCTAGAAAAATTCTAGAAAAGTTCTAGAAAAATCCACAATTTATGGTGTCATAGAAGTAAAATGATCCATAAATTATCTTCTAGCTCTACATTTCTATGATTATTTCAATATGCATGCATTTCATATCATCTTCATGAAGTTCTATATAAGACCCAAGCCACTGGGCAGTGTTGTTTCAAGTAGTCTTCCAGCAGCCTGGCCACTGGCTCTGAGGTTACTGGGAAGTTTCCTTTTTAGTCTTGCATGTAAGTAAACATCATGAATTCTCCCTTTCATGATTCAGGAACCAGTGATAGCTGGACCCAGATAGCTTCATTTTCTGGGGACCAGTGATAGCTTTTAACTTTGATTCTTGGCTAGAGTGAAAATAGCCATGAATAATGCAATTTTATGTTCAGGGCTTAATTTATGGGTAAAGGAGGTAAGAAAATTGATCCTGTTTTGGCTGACAAGTTATGAGGATCATTTGCAATGTAAGAGGATTTGCATTTTTTAGAAAAATGAAATGTATTAGAAATCTTGGCACAGGGTGGGTAAGGCTAGAGAGAAAGATAAATAAAATTTTCTCAGTGTCTTAATATTTGCAGATGGGGGAAAATCAAATTAACTAATTGGGATCCATTTTGAATTTTAATAGCAAAGGTAATTACTAAACCAAGATGCTTTGACTTGATTAACACAGCTTTTATTCCCCAGGGTGCCTGGATCAGCACTTTTCATATGTAGTATCATCCAAATGAATACTGAATAGGTTATTCATTAAATGAAACGGATTTGACTTTCTACTTAAATCTGTTCATATGTGATTTCACTTTACATTTCAGAAGAGATCTAAGAAAATTCTCTCCTACTGTTTTTTTTTTTGGTCAAGGGGAGGGGACTTTAAAATAAGAACTAAAGAGTGCAGGAAGCTTTTATGCCTTTCTATGTGGAGTGGAATTTCTGGGATTTTTTCTAACTGGTGATGGGGGAGGGAATATTTCTCTTTCCTTTGGATTCTCAGCTCAACTGGAGAATGATTGTGACCATGTCTGATGCCATGTGGAGGAAGCCAGTGCAGACGGAGGGCAGAGAAAGGAGACTAGAGAAGAATGAGAGAGAGCTCTGCCTGTGTCTGAGTCCCTGCATCCAGTAATATCCAGGGCTAACTCTGCTCTGGCCTACTCCCAGGGTTTTAGACTATTCCACTCTTTTATCTATTTTGAGCAGAGTTTCTCTTGCCTGCAAGTTTATTTCACTTCTTACTTAAAACACTTTTGTGCTGCTCTAAGATATGAATAATTTATCCCATTTTATAACACACTAAAATTTAAATTTCCACATTTTGCATATGGAAGCAAAGAAATACCCATATTTTCATGTATAAACAGCTATAAACACTGCAAACTAATGCTTCCCAAATTTTCAAAAAGAATGATGCAATGTGAAGCACTGGTAAGATATCATCACTGAGTGCAGTGCTAAAGGGAGAGTGTAAAAAATTATTAATCTTTAAGTTCTATCTCATCAATCCATATACTTTTTCTTCTGAATCAGAGCATAGCTCTCTTGGTGTCTGTTGTGGGGGAAGTGACACAAAGTAATGTATTTTGAACTCTTCAAAATTCAGAAAGTGGAGAGAAGTGGCTTAATGTACTTTGGGAGAGCTGATAGATTTTTGAATTTGGTTCCACAAAGCTAGTCCCGGTACACTCAGGCCATGCTGTGAGCAGAGGATGAGAGGACCTGAGTAGGGCTGATCATAAGAGAGAGGGGCCAATAGGCTTGCTTTGGTCTGGCTTTGCCTCTTTTTCTCAGAGATATGCTAGGGGCAAAAGCTTTTGAGCACCTCATCTGAATGGATTTTATGGCACTTTTCCTGTGGCTTCTTTATCCTAACATCAAGATAAACTGTCTTACAAGAAAGAAAAGGTACTTGGACCATATTGGGGCCTTTGAACATAATGCTATGTTTCTAGGGATGGAAGAAGAAGACATTAAGAAATAAGACTACAAAAAAAATGTTTAGTACCTGATGCTGGGACACATATCCTGGAAAGTGCTGCATAAGTAAAAAGCTACAGAAGAGAAGGTCTTGAAATTTGTGGGATGCTTTGATCTAGTGGCACTGACCTTCGGCTGGGTCCTCAGAGTGATTGCTATAGGCCAGACATTCTTATGTGCATCAACCATTTTTTATGGAATAAATAAAAATGCCTTCTACATGTATGTGTTACTTGAAGAAAATGTAGATACTTCTGCTATGTGTTTTCAAGCAATTATATTAAATGTCATTGAATTCAGAATAGCACTTTGTTTTTATTACATACTTCCTCACATAAGAGATCCTGAACCTACAACCACTATTCTATAGTTGTGTCACTATAAATTAAATTCTGATGTTAAAACGTGGTCCTCATACGATACCTACAATTAAACATCTTTATGATGATGTCTTTTTTTCTTCATATTTTTCTCTAACAAGGTCCTTCTCTCATGAGTACCACTTTTTCTCAGATAATCTCTACCTACTTTTCCTCATTTCCTGGGCTCTGAAAGAGATACCTTTTTCTGTTAATGGCTCTTCTCTCAGCATCCTTTCCCTTTCACAGCCACCCCACCACACTTTGGGACCTTGGCACACTTGAGAATCTGGACGGGGGCTATTTCCTGGGGACAGAGGAACTGACAGAAGCCCAGGGCTTGAACTTCCAGATTTTCTTCCAGTCAAGCAACAAGGAAGAGCAGGGAAGATACTAGAAGGTACTCATGAAATGGAAGAAGAGGGTTTTTTTGTGTGTTTGACATCCTCTAAACAGTCCAGCACATTACCAACGTCAGCACAACAAACATCAATTTTACCTTTCGTGTTTTGTGTGGATTTCTCATTCTGGATGACTTCTTAATGTCCACTTCAGTGGTATTTACGCATCCAGGCTAGAAATGGAAAACAGAGAGACAAAGGAATCTTTGGGTGTAAAGTTTTTGATCAGTGCACTCACTCTCCAGAACCTGAGCAAATGCTGTGATGACACAAGTCCCTGGCCACCCTTTTCAAATGGCCAGAGCCACTTCTCTCAGCAGTAGCCAGTGATGAAATACTTTGCACTCTTTTACTCCTCAAGTTTAAAAGTCTTCAGATACCATTCTAGAATAACTCCCAGAGAAACAGGAAAAAGAAATACAAGAGATTTGCATGTGAAAGTGGGTGTTAGTATTATTAGCAGCTGCTAACCCAACAGATTTAGAGCAAGGGTGTCCAGAGACTAAATGGGGTGATACCCCCAGCTGATACCTGCATTCAACTTCACTCAGAGTATGCCCTCTCTGATGACGAAGACACTGATGGTTCCTTGCTTCTCCTAAGTTAGAAATCCAATGGCATTCAGTTGAACCAGCTCATATCCCAGAGTAATTTTTCTACAATGATTCATGAAATCCAGTGACTTGGAATATTTGTTTTCTATAGACAGAATGTGCAATGGAGTTAATGGTTAAAATGAGGAAGATGAAGAAAGCAAATGGGAATCAATATACCATGCTTCTCAGGAATTCCTGACTTTCTTTTTTGTTTCCCACAGGCAGGTGAACCCCTTTAAAACAGGGTGGATTGGAGGAAAAGGGTGGACAGCCTGCTCCTTGTTTTTTGACAACCACAGAAGTGTCATTTTGCCAGATTTATCATTCTGTTGCAAAGAAACAAAGAGCTGTAAAGCTTCTGTTTCATTTGGAGAAGAAGAGAGGAAGAGGGAGGGAGGAAGAAAAGAGAGAGAAAAAGGAAGAGGGAGGAGTAGAAAGGGAAGAGGAATAGAAAGAGAGAGGAGGTAGGGGAGAGAAAATATGAATCAGGAAACAGAAGAAAGGAGACTTAAAAATACTTGGGATCTTGGGCTTCCCTGGTGGCGCAGCGGTTGAGAATCTGCCTGCCAATGCAGGGGACACGGGTTCGAGCCCTGGTCTGGGAAGATCCCACATGCCGCGGAGCAGCTGGGCCCGTGAGCCACAATTACTGAGCCTGCGCGTCTGGAGCCTGTGCTCCGCAACGAGAGGCCGCGACAGTGAGAGGCCTGCGCACCGCGATGAAGAGTGGCTCCCGCTTGCCGCAACTAGAGAGAAAGCCCTCGCACAGAAACAAAGACCCAACACAGCCAAAACTAAATAAATACATTAATTAAAAAAAAAACAAAAACAAAAACAAAAAAACAAGCTCACTCTGCATCCTGGGTCTCTAGCTTAAAAAAAAAAAAAAAATACTTGGGATCTTAAATCTAGAAAGGTCCTCAGATATCACTTATCCTTTAGAAGTGATTGGAAGTTAGCAGTTACATGGTTGTGTTTCCTTTACTTTCAAGTTTTGATACAGGATGTAGGGCTCTCTGGTACTAGAAAAATTTATTACATTGCACATCTCTGCTCAATTTCTCTATTTTTCCCCCACAGATTGAAAGATCATTAAAACATCAGTTATCCTTGAAAGTGACTCCAGAGAAAATATGGACGTGGAAAAAATCCTTTTGAGGAGTTGGGATGGGGTGGAGGGAAAGGCAAAAGGCAGCACTGATGTGATTAGGGAAATAAGCAGTTCTCGACAAGCACTGGTTAGCAATAGGGATTAGCTCTTTGTATAATGAGGACATAGGACATTTTCCTTAAAGAACTCTCCCCTGATAGTACAACCATCGTGACAAAACTCCACCATAATGTTGTAAGGGATAAAGAAGTAAATGAAGAAATCATTTTTTTCTTTGTAGGTTATATGTGAAATATATATACTATAATACACTGCCCTATAAACATTAAATAAACTATAAATTTGGTTTGCATATCTATTTAAGAATAGAAATAGCTGGTTTAGCACCGTGGTCTGCTTGGAAGTGTAGGAGGAAGGAAGAGCACCCTCCTGGGTGAGACTTATTACTACCTGACACTGAGCAATTCACTTAAACTTTATCAGCATGAGGCTGATCAATATATGATATTCTGATCTAATTTTCTGTGGTTGGTCTAGGCATAAGTATGTTTTAGCCTCCCCACCAACTGCTCCCCACCTGGTGATTTTAATATGCAGCCAGGAGTCATAACCATTGATCTAGAAGTAACAAAGATAATGTTTTAAAACATGAACAATGTGTGTTCATTTCCTATTCAACTTCCATTTCCTTGCAGCCTTCCACCCCTAAGCTCATTAGGGAAGTGTAGGCAGTGAAATTCTTTAAGCTCTCATCGATATATCAAGAGCCAAGCGTGGCAAGATAGATCATAGGAGATTTTCTTCTATACATTAAGGAGTGGGATAAATGAGGATATGATATACAGGAAAAGGAAGGCATGTCCCTCTGTGACCAGGGGAAAAAAAGAAATAAAGGTAAGAGGCAGCACTCAACAGGTGTCCTCTTTTTCCTCCTCTGGAGAAGAAACCCCAGAGGGAAAGAAAAGAGTTATAGAAATGGTCAGACAATTATGAGGGAGCCTGTAATGTGTGGGTGGTATAGCTAGTCCCATTTATATACCTAGAAGAATCGCCACATGCCATCACAGCCAACATGAATCTTTACAATTGGAGTTGGCAAGAGAGATGGCAAGAGCCTGAAATAGTGTTTCCTGAGGCTTGTATACAGCAGGCAAGAGACCCAGAGTTTGTTGCATGCCTCAGTAGTAAAGGAGGCAGAAGTTCTGACAAGATTAACAGATGGATGGGAGCCTAAGGTTGAGACCAAGGCCGAGGTGTGCAGGGGTTTTACACTGGGAGCAAATGTCTGGAACACAAACTCCAGCAGTGAGTGCCCAGAAATGAGATGGTACCCCCATGATAGCAGTCCTAGGAATAGACTCCATTGACCTAGCTAAAGCAGAAATCAGAAAGAAGCCAGAAGATCATATAAAAATAAAACATTTGTACCCCAAACTGCTATCAAAAACAACCTTGCATAGCAGCAGGGAGAGGTGGAAAAAAAATTGAAAGTGTGATCACTTATCCAAAAGTTTCCTAGCAGATGATTTAAATGACTGTATCATGCAGAGCACACACATTGAAAACTATCTTTCAAATGGGTTTCTGAGAAAAATTGGCCAATTATAAAAAATACAGAAAATATATTTTCTTTATGCACATGAGGAGTCTGAACTAATAGAACTTGAAAACTCCTTCTGTTATAAGCTAGAATTCTAAATCAATCATACTTCATACCAAGTCATACCAAATGGGTATTGACAAATGGCCCCAGAAATTGTGTCAACCACTGAAGGCACGAAGAGGAAAGATTGTTTTTCCTCGCATAAGAATGTATCTGACTTCAGTCTCAAAAAGAATTAGAATTTTCATTTTCAGAGTTAAAAGAGTATGGCCTTTCAAATTATGTTAATGAGCCATTAGCAGACATCTAAAATTCTATTTGAACCAATTCTTAACACCATTAATCAGCAAATTAATAAGAAGGCATTGATCCTAAAAGTAAACATTATTAGAAGACTGAACCCTGAGGTAATGTCCCATAACTCTGCTCCCATTCCAGGCTAATGAAATATGCCAGTTCAAAATTTTTTGCTAATGGCAAAATGGTTAAAAAAAATGGTTAAAATAATAAACTGGACCTGGGATGCATGTCTCAGTGACCTTCCAGCTTCCTTTCATTTCTAAAGAGCCTCTTAGGACAGCTAATGCTTAGACAGATCTCTGGTACCTAAGTCAAATAGGGGATTCTTGAATATTAAAAAAGCTTAGATGCCCAAAGTCGTCTAGTATATTTCTGAATAATTAAGGTCATGACCTAGTGTTGATACTTGCAAAATAACTGCTTTCAGAAATCAGGCATTGTGGTGAATGAAATACAGCAATACATTTTTCTGGGAATTTTAAAATAATTTTAAGAAAATTTATTTCTGTATCTAATTGTCAGATCTAGTGATAAATGGTAAGATATAAAAATGAAGGTTGACCATACCTCAATATTCTGTTAATATAATAAGGATGCCAGACAGATGAATCATTGCAATGTAGGAGCATAAGGACTGGACAGAAGTTGGCAGAGGGCATTACACAACAACAGAACATTTCAGACCTCCATTCTTATGTACATTCTGTTCGTCCTCACCAATACGGCAGATAAATATTTTTAAAATTTTTGCTTTTAAGCAATTTTAATCACAATAAGACCTTGTTGGCCTTGGTATTTTAAAAAGGCAGTTATCTTTTTGAAGCATATATAATATATACCACTAGCTGCCAGCAGATCCACTTGAAACGTTATGCATAAATTATTTTTCTGAACTACAAAACATATCCTCCCAATAAGATATAAATAACGTTACCATTATCAAGTAGGCACTCAGTAAAAATGTTCAAATATGTACTATTTTACATATATAATATTAAGTACACAGTATTGTTGGATTTAAGGAATAATAAAGTTGTATTTACATTGGCCTAGAAAAGAAGCATACATTATTTCTAGTAATTCAAGGATGAATTTATTTTCGACAGAACTAAGCTGTGTTGTAACATTACTATAATACTATTTATTAAAAGTAGAATTTAATGTCTTGGAATCCATTCCTGAAGGGGCAAAATGATCATAATATTGAGAAATATTACTGCCATAGCATTCATTTAAGTGTCTTAATGAGTTGTAAAACAGAAGCTGGGATTCTTTTTTTTTTTTTTTAATTTATTATTTATTTTTGGCTGTGTTGGGTCCCCGTTTCTGAGCAAGGGCTTTCTCTAGTTGCGGCAAGAGGGGGCCACTCTTCATCGCGGTGTGTGGGCCTCTCACCATAGCGGCCTCTCCCTCTGCGGAGCACAGGCTCCAGACGCGCAGGCTCAGTAGTTGTGGCTCACGGGCCCAGCCGCTCCGCGGCACGCGGGATCTTCCCAGACCTGGGCTCGAACCCGTGTACCCTGCATTGGCAGGCAGATTCTTAACCACTGCGCCACCAGGGAAGCCCAGAAGCTGGGATTCTTGCTTTCATTATTGATGTTTTATTTAAAAGCATCTAAAAATCATTTATTTCCTCTCATGACATAATGCATTTTTATTAGTTGTAGTGGAAGGCACACTTGTTTTCAGGATAACTTAGGAAGTCTTAAGGATCCTTAGTGAAGAGCAGCACTATTAATAGTAATGGAGGGGCTTCCCCGGTGGCACAGTGGTTGAGAATCCGCCTGCCAATGCAGGGGACACAGGTTCGAGCCCTGGTCTGGGAAGATCCCACATGCCGCGGAGCAACTAAGCTCGTGTGCCACAACTACTGAGCCTGTGCTCTAGAGCCCGTGAGCCACAACTACTGAGCCCGTGTGCCGCAACTACTGAAGCCCATGCGCCTAGAGCCCATGCTCCACAATGAGAGAAGCCACTGCAATGAGAAGCCCGCGCACCGCAATGAAGAGTAGCCCCCGCTCGCCACAACTAGAGAAAGCCCGCGTGCAGCAACGAAGACCCAACATGGCCAAAAATAAATAAATAAATAAAATAAATTAAAAAAAAATAGTAATGGAGAACAACTGTCTTTAAATTCAATCAACTGTAGCTGATGTGTAACTGGGCAAAACAATGTCCTAAGTGACAAATAAGTGGAGATTTAAGAATGAGGTGGCATATAGAGCTGATAGTAAGGGATACACATATTCCTGGAAATTTAAAAATCAGACATGACTCTGGGAAAATTAAAATTTTGAATATATTTAATTACTGGTTCAAATACAATTAAATTATTGAAAATGATTTGTCCTTCTGTAACACTGTACTAGTTTTAAAAATTCAATTTGCAATGTATTGTATCTCAATTAAAATGATCCCTTACTCTTATACAAAGTAATTCTAGATTTTTGAAGTGTTCAACCTCAGGATATTTTTTTAAAGAGCCAATTCAAGTTTTTCTTTCTGTTTTGGGCACTTGCCAATTGATTTAGCTTCTGATTCTTTCAGCCTTGCTGACCCACCCATTTACTAAACGCTAAACACAAACTGAAAGAAGTTGTTTGTGGCAATTACCCTGGAATTCCTTCCATTCACGTCCCTCTATAATATTTACCCATTTGATTCCTACTCAATCTTATTTGTTGGCTATAGATTCTTAATTAAGTAATCCTACTTCAATGTATTTTATGAATGAATTTCACATGTCAAGAGGTACGAGGAAGTCTGTTGTAGCAGAGGGGAGGGAAATGTACCATGACACTTTGGAGTCGTGGAAAGTGGTTAAGTTAGGTAGAAATTATAGACCATGGTAAAACCTTTGGTTCAGTTCTAAACACAACTGGAAGTCATTGGAGGGTTTTAAACATGAAAGTGACTTGGTATGCTTTAGATTTTTAAAAGCTCACTCAAGCTTTATGTCTTTCACAAAAATGGACCGAAATGTAAAATGCTAAACTATAAGACTCCTAGAGGATAACATAGAAGAAAATCTAGGTGATGTTGGGTTTGGTGATGACTTTATAAATACAACAGCAAAGGCACAATCCATGAAAGAAATAATTGATCAATTGAACTTCAATAAAATTACAAATTTCTGGGGGCTCAGTTAAGATGGCAGAGTAGGAGGATGTGGAGTTTGCATCTCCTCACAACTAGGGCACCTAACAGGCACTGGTTGGGGACCTCGGACACCTAAGGGGACAAGAGGAACCCCCAAGTGACCGGGTAGGACATGCGGGAGAGCAAGGGGGAAGGAGAAGTGGAGGCGGAATGGGACCAGCACCCTGAGGGGTGGCTGGGGAAGGGGAGGGGTTCCCACACTCAGAGGGGCCCACTCACCATGAGGGAATCAACAGGGACGGGGAGAAAACCTTGGGGAATCAGAGGATTGGAAGGGAACGTGGCCAGTGTTTCCCCTGCCCACTTGGGCCCCATGGAGCCTGCTTGGGCACTGGGCCTGATCCTCCACACTCCAAGGCCCCCCAGGCCGAGCAGAGCCTAAAATCTACCACCCAACACCCCCAGGGCATTTTCCAACTGTGAGCGTCCTGAGCCTAGGCCCCTCCCCTGCCTAAGCCCCATCCCCCACAGCCAAGGCCTTTTCTGGCTTCTTTTTTTCTACTGTGGTTCTGTTTTACCTTGTTGTTGTTTCATTTATATATTTTTTCTAATATATTTTTTGCTTTATTAATTTTATTTTTTATTCTTTGTTACTGTTATACTCCTTTTTTTTGGCTGCCTCACATGGCTTGTGGGATCTTGGTTCACAAACTGGGGGTCGAGCCTGAGCTCCTGTGGTGGGAGCACCAAGTCCAAACCACTGGACTAACAAAGAACCTCAGACCCCAGGGAATATTAATCAAAGTGAGGTCTCTTGGAAGTCATCACCTCAGCACCAAGACCCAGCTCTACCCAACTGCCAGTAAACTCCAATGCTGGAAGCCTCAGGCCAAACAACCAGTTAGACAGGAACACAGGCCCATCCATCAAAGAAAATGAGATGGCAAAAACATATGTTACAGACGAAGGAGCAAGGTAAAAACCCAAAAGACCAAATAAATGAAGAGGAAATAGGCAACCTACCTGAAAAAGAATTCAGAGTAATGACAGTAAAGATGATCCAAAATCTCAGAAAAAGAATGCAGGCACGGATTGAGAAAATATAAGAAATGTTGACAAAGATCTAGAAGAACTAAATAACAAACAAACAGAGATGAACAACACAATAACTGAAATGAAAAGTACACTAGAAGGAATCAACAGTAGAATAACTGAGGCAGAAGAACGAATAAGTGAGTCAGAAGATACACTGGTGAAATAACTGCTGAGGAACAGAATAAAGAAAAAAGAATGAAAAGAATTGAGGACAGTCTCAGAGACATGTGGGACAACATTAAACATCAACTTTCAAATTATAGGGGTCCCAGAAGAAGAAGAGAAAGAGAAAGGGCATGAAAAAATATTTGAAGAAGTCATAGTTGAAAAATTCCCTAACTTGGTAAAGGAAATAGCTACCCAAGTCCAAGAAGTGCAGAGATTCCCATACAGCATAAACCCGAGGAGAACCACACCAAGTCACATAGTAATCAAACTAACAAAAATTAAATTCAAAGAAAAAATATTAAAAGCAGCAAGGGAAAAGCAACAAATAACAAACAAGGGAAATCCCCATAAGGTTATCAGCCGATCTTTCAGCAGAAACTCTGCAGGCCAGAAGGGAGTGGCAAGGTATATTTAAAGTGTTGAAAGGGAAAAACCTACAACAAAGATTACTCTACCCAGCAAGGATCTCATTCATATACAACAGAAAGATCAAAAGCTTCACAGAGAAGCAAAAGCTAACAGAATTCAGTACCACCAAACCAGCTTTAAAACAAATGCTAAAGGAACTTCTCTAGGCAGGAAACACAGGAGAAGTTAAAGACCTACAATAACAAACCCAAAACAATTAAGAAAATGGTAATAGGAACATACATATTGATAATTACCCTGAATGTAAATGGATTAAATGCTCCAACCAAAAGACACAGACTAGCTGAATAGATACAAAAACAAGGCCCATATATATGCTGTCTACAAGAGACCCACTTCAGACCTAGGGACACATAAGACTGAAAGTAAAGGGATGGAAAAAGATATTTCATGAAAATGGAAATCAAAAGAAAGCTGGAGTAGCAATACTCATATCAGATAAAGTACACTTTAAAATAAAATCCATTACAAGAGATAAGGAAGGACACTATGTAATGATCAAGGGATCAATCCCAGAAGAAGATATAACAGTTACAAATGTTTATGCACCCAAAATAGGAGCACCTCAATACATAAGGCAAATGCTAATAACCATAAAAGGGGAAATCAACCGTAACACAATAATAGTGGAGGACTTTAATACCCCAATTACACCAATGGACAGATCATCTAGATGGTAAATAAATACGGAAACACAAGCTTTAAATGACACAATAGGGACTTCCCTTGTGGCACAGTGGTTAAGAATCCGCTGGCCAATGCAGGGAACACAGGTTCGAGCCCTGGTCTGGGAAGATCCCACATGCCACGGAGCAACTAAGCTCGTGCACCACAACTACTGAGCCTCCGCTCTAGAGCCCACGAGCCACAACTAGTGAGACCATGTGCCACAACTACTGAAGTACATGTGCCTAGAGCCCATGCTCTGCAACAAGGGAAGCCACCTAGAGCCTGTGCACCGCAACAAAGAGTAGCCCGAACTCGCCGCAACTAGAGAAAGCCCGCACGCAGCAATGCAGCCAAAAAATAAATAAATAATTAATTAAATTTATTAAAACAAATAAATAAATGATGCAATAAACCAGATAGATTTAATTGATAGTCATAGGACATATCACCCAAAAGCGGAAGAATACACTTTCTTCTCAAATGCACACAGAACATTCTCCAGGACAGATCACATCTTGGGTCACAAGTCAAGCCTCAGAAAAATTAAAGAAATTTGAAATCATATCAAGCATCTTTTCTGACCACATGCTATGGAATTAGAAATCAATTACAGGAAAAAACTAAAAAACACAAACACATGGAGGTTGAACAGTGCACTGCTAAATAACCAAGAGATCACTGAAGAAATCAAAGAGGAAATTTAAAAATACATAGAAACAAATGATAATAAAAATATTGTGACCCAAAACCTATGGGATGCAGCAAGAGCAGTTCTAAGAGGGAAGTTTACAACAATTCAATATCACCTCAAGAAACAAGAAAAATCTCAAATAAACAATATAACCTTACACATAAAGCAACTAGAGAAAGAAGAAAGAAAACACAAAGTTAGTAAAAGGAAAGAAACCATAAAGATCAGAGTAGAAATAAATGAGATAGAAACGAAGAAAACAATAGCAAAGATCAATAAAACTAAAAGTTGGTTCTTTGAGAAGAAAAACAAAATTGATAAACCTTTAGCCTGACTCATCAAGAAAAAAAAGGGAGAGGACTCAAATCAATAAAATTAGAAATGAAAAAGGAGAAATTACAACTGACTTCACAGAAATACAAAGGATCATAAGAGACTACTACAAGCAATTATATGCCAATAAAATGGACAACCTGGTAGGAATGGACAAATTCTTGGAAAGGTACAACATTCCAAGACTGAAACAGGAAGAATTAGAAATATAAACAGACCAATCATAAATAATGAAATTGAAACTGTAATTAAAAATCTTCCAACAAACAAAAGTCCAGGACCAGATGGCATCACAAGTGAATTCTATCAAACATTTAGAGAAGAGCTAATACCTATCCTTCTCAAACTCTTCCAAAAACTTGCAGATGGAGGAATACTCCCAAACTTGTTCTATGAGGCCTCCATCACCCTGACATGAAAACCAAAGATATCACACAAAAAAATTACAGACCAATATCCCTGATGAACATAGAAGCAAAAATCCTCAACAAAATACTAGCAAACTGAATCCAACAATACATTAAAAGGATCATACAACATGATCAAATGGGATTTGTCCCAGGAATGCAAGGATTCTTCAATATACACAAATCAAACAATGTGATACACCATATTAACAAATTAAAGAATAAAAACCATATGATCATCTCAATAGATGCAGAAAAAGCTTCTGACAAAATTCAACACTGATTTATGATAATAACTCTCCAGAAAGTGGGCATAGAGGGAACCTACCTCAACATAATAAAGTCTGTAAATGACAAACCCACAGCAAACATCATTCTCAATGGTGAAAAACTGAAAGCATTTCCTCTAATACCAGGAACAAGACAAGGATGTCCACTCTCGCCACTCTTATTCAACGTAGTTTTGGAAGTCCTAGTCGAGGCAATCAGAGAAGAAACAGAAATAAAAGGAATCCATATTGGAAAAGAAGTAAAACTGTCACTATTTGCAGATGACATGATACTATACATAGAAAATCCTAAAGATGCCACCAGAAAAATACTAGAGCTAATCAATGGATTTGGTAAACTTGCAGGATACAAAATTAATGCAGAGAAATCTCTTGCATTCCCATTCACTAACAACAAAAGATCAGAAACAGAAAGTAAGGAAACAGTCCCATTCCCTATTGCAACAACAACAACAACAAAAAGACGTAGGAATAAACCTACCTAATGGAGAAAAGACAGTCTCTTCAATAAGTGGTGCTGGAAGAACTGGACAGCTACAGGTAAAAGAATGAAATTAGAACACTTCCTAACACCATACACAAAAATAAACTCAAAATGGATTAAAGGCCTAAATGTAAGGCCAGACATTATAAAACTCTTAGAGGAAAACAGGCAGAATGCTCTTTGCCATAAACCACAGCAAGATCTTTCTTGACCCACTTCCTAGAGTAATGAGAATAAAAACAAAAATAAACAAATGGGATCTAATGAAACTTAAAAGCTTTTGCACAGCAAAGGAAACCATAAACAAGATGAAAAGACAACCCTTAGAATGGGAGAAAATATATGCAAATGAATCAATGGACAAAGGATTAATCTCCAAAATATACAAACAGCTCATGCAGCTCAATATCAAAAAAACAAACAACCGAATCAAAAAAATGGGCAGAAGACTGAAATAGACATTTCTCCAAAGAAGACATACAGATGGCCCAAAAACACATGAAAAGATGCTCAACATCACTAATTATTAGAGAAATACAAATCAAAACTACAATGAGGTATCATCTTACACAGGTCAGAATGGCCATCATCACAAAATCTACAAATAATAAATGCTGGAGAGGGTGTGGAGAAAAGGGAACCCTCTTGCTCTGTTGGTGGGAATTTAGAATGATACAGCCACTATGGAGAACAGTATGGAGGTTCCTTAAAAAACTAAAAGTAGAACTACCATGTGACCCAGCAATCCCACTACCTAGAGAAAACCATAATTCAAAAATACACATGCACCCCAGTGTTCATTGCAGCTATATTTACAATAGCCAGGACATGGAAACAACTTAAATGTTCATCAACAGAGGAATGGATAAAGAAGATGTGGTACATATATACAATGGAATATTAGTCAGCCATAAAAGGGAACGAAATTGGGTCATTTGTAGAAACGTGGATGGACCTAGAGAGTGTCATACAGAGTGAAGTAAGTCAGAAAGAGAAAAACAAATATTGTATATTAATGTATATATGTGGAATCTGAAAAAAATTGGTATAGACGATCTTAGTTACAAAGCAGAAATAGAGATACAGACGTAGAGAACAAATGTGGACACCAAGGAGCAGGGTGGAATGAATTGGGAGATTGGGACTGATATATATACACTATTGATACTATGTATAAAATAGATAACTAATGAGAACCTACTGTATAGCACAGGGAACTCTACTCAGTGCTCTGTGGTGACCTAAATGGGAAGGAAATGAAAAAAAAGAGGGGATATATGTATATGTATATCTGATTCACTTTACTGTACAGTAGAAACTAACACAATATTGTAAAGCAACTATACTCCAATAAAAATTTTAAAAACAAGATGTCCTTCAGTAGCTGAATGTGGTACAGGTACTCAATGGAATATTTTTTAGTACTAAAAAGAAATGAGCTATTAAACATAAAAAGACATGAAGAAACAGATATGGGTCTTACTTAGTGAAAGAAATCAATCTGAAAAGTCTACATATTGTATGATTCCAACTATATGACATTCTGGAAAAGGCATAACTAAGGAGACAGTAAAAAAATCAGTGGTTGCCAGGGGTTGGGGAGAGGGAGGGAAGAATAGGTGGAGCACAGAGGATTTTGGGGAGCAGTGAAACTACTCTGTATCATACTATAATAGTGGATACATGTCATTATACATTTATTCAAACCCATAAAATGTACAATACCAAGAGTGAACCCTAATGTAAACTATGGATTCTGGCTGACAATGATATTTCAATGTAGGTTCATCAATTATAACAAATGTGCCACTCTGGTGATGTTGATAATGGGGGTGGCTGTTTGGGGGGGGGGGAGCAGGGGGGATATGGGAACTATCTATACTTTCTGCTCAATTTTGCTGTGGACCTAGGACTGCTCTAAGAAATAAAGTTTATTTAACAAAAAACTCACTCAGGAGTCGTGATTACTTTGGGAATGGTTTATTGGGATGAGGTCAGGGCAAAAGTGGAAGCAAGGACAACAGTTACAGGGTTATTGCAATAATTTAGGCAAGAGATCATGGTGATGGCATCTGCACATCTGCGTTAAAACTTGCTGATGGGTTGGTTCAGGAATCTAAGGGGAAGACAATAGTCAGTGATGACTCCTAGGTTTTGGCAACTGGGAAGCGAAAGCCTGGGAGAGATGAGGAAGCCTGGGAGAGAAATAAATGTAAGTGAAAACAGGAATCAAGGATGACTCCGGAATTGTATTTACAGACAATTTTAATATTTACTGAATTCTCCAATTGGAATGCAGCTCTTCGTGCAGTCCCAATCAAGATTCATGACTCAGATCATTTCCAGCATAAATGTTTGTACAATAATCTGTCTCTGGCCCACCCTTCTGGGTCTTTGCCTTTTTGCATCATCATTGGCAATATGAGCACGTCATTGAATGTGCAAGATTATTATCTACTGGTCAATGACCAAGAGGGTGGTAGAGCAGCCTCCTATTAATCAGAGCCTCTGCTGTACTTCCCTAAGTTATTCTTCACATTCTCCTAATCTGCTTTGGTTGAAATCAGACCACTTCCATTTAATATCTGTGAACTGTCTGTTCATCCTTCAGTGATATTCCTTTTTTATACACTAGCTGTTGTGGTGTAGGCACAGACTGTCACAGTTCTCAATAAGCTACCAAGAGGAGTCTAACAAGTAAGTTTGCCTTTGTGATCACTGGCATGACTCATGTTTCAGGTTCAGCTTTAAAATACTGAAAATATTCCCAGCTAGAATCATTTAGGAATAAAAAAAAATATCACTGAGTAGAGGCTGAGTTGTTATACTTACCTAGAATAAAATATGAGCTCCTTGAAGAGACAAAGGCCTGAGGCAGACGTGCATGGACCCTTCTGTTCTGTTGCACTTGGCCTGCCATGTACACAAGTGACAGATCTCCAGCACTTTCTATGATTTTTTCCTTACAAAAATCTAGTTGCAATTTGGGGACATGCAAAGATTTTCAAATGGGAGACTAAAAAGACCCCTCTTGGATTTAACACACAAGCTCCAACTTGCCATAAACTGAGGAGTCCTGGATTGGCTTCTAGGGCACTTCTGTAACCATCAGTGAAGTAGCATTTTGGTTCACGTTGTGTTGTTGTTTCTCTGGGATCTCATTCAAGGAGGGTGAGCAGCAACACAGAATTTTGGAATCCCTGGTCCTCAGGCTTAATATCATCAAATGAGTTAAAAAGTTTGACTTTAACTCCTTTTTTTAAAAATACATATTTATATTTAGGTTTGGTTGGTTGGAATTGCCTAGGTTGAGGGCTCAATTCTTTTTTTTTTTTTCCTTAACAATATGTGCTTATTTATTTATTTATTTATTTTTATTTTATGGCTGTGTTGGGTCTTCGTTTCTGTGCGAGGGCTTTCTCTAGTTGCGGCAAGTGGGGGTCACTCTTCATTGCGGTGCGCGGGCCTCTCACTATCGTGGCCTCTCTTGCGGAGTACACGCTCCAGACGCACAGGCTCAGTAATTGTGGCTCACGGGCCTAGTTGCTCCGCGGCATGTGGGATCTTCCCAGACCAGGGCTCAAACCCGTGGCCCCTGCATTGGCAGGCAGATTCTCAACCACTGCGCCACCAGGGAAGCCCTTGACTTTAACTCTTAAGGTGCTTATTGAATGTAAGAATGAAGGAATGAAACCTAGGCTAGCTCTCTGATGGCAACAGCAAATTTCTACACCATAAAAACTAAGAGCCCAAAAGGAGGGAAATGAATCAGTTACTGAATTGGTGAAAACGATTTTTAATTTTGTAAATATTACTATTGCTAGTACTGGTGATTTAATGGTGTAACGTAAGGGGTGAAGAAGAACCAAATAAAATTTTGTTAGTGTAAATAACACACAGTAGGTTCAAAAGGCTTACAATAATTGTTACAATAGATAACAATGAGACAACTAGAAAATGACAAGTTTATAGAAATCATCATATACTGGAATATATGATGAATTACATATATTGAATGTAATAGTGCCTTGAATTACAAAAGTGGCCTTGAATTCAATAGCCTTGAATTCCAAAGGATATGAGAGGCTCCTAAGTCATATGTCCCACATGGAGAAGTGTACCTCCCTTTACAGGCCAGGCACACAGAGAAAGGCTGCACGTAACAGAAATCTCAGTTAGCAAGACCTCTGTAGAAAGGAAGATAGATTTCAGAAATATACTTTATTGCATTAAACTTGATTTCCAAAAATAGAAAACGATAAATACTTTATTTGGTTTTGTCAGAAAAGAGGGTTTCACATAAAGTTATTTTCCAGATTACATACTTATCACTAAATACCAAAAACTTTAGTTTATTTTCACCTTTAGGAAAAGTTTTTTAAAAATAATTCCCATATGTCCCCTGAATTCTTACATAATTGCATCCAAAGCAATGCAAAATTTCTTGTTGATTCAAGGTCATTAGTAGGAACAAGACTTATTTTGCTGTCCTTAAGACAACAGTGCCTATGAGGTGAGGTGACCCTAATTCTCAACGTCTTTTGAGATTTTATGTCATTTTATGCCATTTCAGAGTGCCTCTGCCTTCTCCCTGTCAGTCATCACTTTTGCTGTTCTCAGTATCCTTGCCTCCAGCAACACCCCATCACTTAATTTGTTACTTGGGGTCTGACAGGGGTCAGGAAATCCAACAAATACTACTTTAACATAGTGCCTCACATTTTAGCAAATGAACCTATCAAAGCACATGAGTTAAAGTGTGGGAGTTTTAACAAGTCTTTAAAAAAGTTAAGACTTTTAGAGTTTATTTTTTGGCTGTGTTTTGGATAGAGTTTGATTTTTGTATATGTGAGGTAGCAAGTATAACAACTGTGGCAAATTAAATGTTGATGAATTCTCATGATATCTTCTGGAAAACTTAGGACATAAATATGATACACACTGATTAAGTGGATTAGAGTAGACGACATCAAACATTTACTTGGAGTTCTAAGACAGGGGATGACAGGAAGAACAGGAGTTGGAAATTCATTCTGTGCTCTGAGAGGTGGGAAGAAAAGCAAATTGAAGTGGGTGACTGGCCAGCATTTTAAGGAAGCAGCTCCCCCAAATCCTGAAAGTGGATAATAAGGCAGTCTGTTCTACACCCAGCCTTTTGTGGGAAAAGCTTTCCAGACACAGTACTAACCTTAGTTAAGTTTCCCCAAAAGGGAAAACAATGTCCAAACCAGAACTCTTAATTTCTCTGACCTCCAGCCTACTCCTTTTCAGTTCTCCTTTCAGTAGATGCCACCACCATTGATGCATCAGGATATTCAAGCCATGACCTAGGAGTCATCACTGACTCCTCTCTTTTCCTTACTTCCCACAGTTGATTCATCAAATTGTGAACTTTACCTCCAAACACATGTTGAATCTATCTGCTTCTCTCCATCTTCACTGTTCTCACCCTGGTCTGAGATGCCATTATCTCCCATCTGGACTATTGCAGCAGCCTTCTGATTTGTCTTCATCATTCCCTTCCAACTTTCTTCACTCTGTCCTCAAGCTATTCTCTGTACAGCAGCCAGAGTGACCTTTTGAAACTAATGCCATATCATCACTCTCCTCTTCTAAGCTCTTATCATCATACTTAGGATCCATGGTAAATTCTGTGTCATGTTCCTTGAGGTGCTATATAAACAGCCTCAGTTTACCTTTCCAACCCCACTTGGTACCTCTTTGCCTTTGCTAACTTCACTCCAATCTCACTGCCCTTCTTTCTGTTCTTCATATGTACCAGGTTCTTTCCTCTGTACTAGATGCTCCCTCCCCTTGCCATTTGGGTCTCAGAGAGGCCTTACTCGACTACTTGAATTAAAGTACCCCGCCTCCAATCCCTTCCAATCGTATCACCTTTTAAAATTTTTATCATAATACTTACCTCCACCTGGAACACTCCTGTATATTATATTTGTTTGTTAACTCTGTCTTTCTCCATGGAAAAGTAAGCTCCTCAAATATAGGGACTTTGCCTGTCTTAATATCTGTCATTAGAGACTAAAATTTCCTAATAACTGGTAGGTGTTTAATGAATGTTTAGTGAATGAGTAAATGAACGAATGAAAGAAATAATAGATTTTATATAATAGTGCCTTCTGAGCACTACTCATGTTAAAAGTACAAAATGGGTTTTATTTAATGTTTTTTGGTGTGTGTGAATGAGTGTGTGTGTGTGCGCACTTAAGAACACTGGTATCTAGACTTTGGATCAAGATGGCTAGTAGGAGGATATGGAACTCACCTCCCACCACAAACACATCAAAATTATGTCTACATGTGGAACAACTCTTACTGAGAATGAATGCGAAACTGGCAGAAAGACTACTATACAACCGAGGCTGTAAGAAAGATCCACATGCAGTTGGGTAGGAAGGGAAGAGAAATTATCAAGTAGGGACCTGTGCCCCAGGAGGGGACTCAAGAGGAAAAGGAAGAATACAAGGGTGGAGATCCACCCTGGGGAGCGAGCATTTTGAGTCACATATTGGGCATCCCAGTCCTGGGGTCTGACATAAGGAAGATGAGCCCCCTTGGCTGGTTGGAGGGTCACTGGGACTAACAAGAGGCTGCGGGAAGCCTGGACTCTGCTCGTGAGTGGCACTTGCTTGCTTGCTTACAAGGGTAAATTAAGGACTGCTCCAGCGGCTGCCCAATTTCCCACCACTACACTGGCCTGTTCTCCAGCCTGAACCGAGTGAATACTCAGCCCAGCTTAATTCACCAAGCAGCTCCACTCTGGAATGAGAGCAACCATGCCTGGGGACAGAGCTCAGTCTTGGGATGCGGAGACTACTTAGACCTGGAGTGGTGTCTGAGTGTGGTGGGGGTGGCCATTGATGGTACTTACTTAGGCAGCTCATCAAGAACAGCCCCAGTCTCGGCAGCAGGACTGCCACAGCCTGCACCCTGAAACACGTACCCACAAAGGTCCCACCTACACTGTAGTGCAGCACCACAATAGGGCAGGGCTGGTGGAGGCTGGGGTAGTGGTCAGATGTGAAAGACAAAGGAGACTTAGACATAGCAAAGGCTGCCATCACTTCCAATTGCACAGGTGGCATATTGAACAACCTATTGAAACCCGTGCCTCATCTGTGAGCAACCTACTGAAACCCGTGCCTCATCCTGAGCTGAAAGTCCATATGGGCCCCTTGTGATCCAGAACTGCTCTCCTCTGGGGCAAGGGTGCAGGTGCTGGGAGAAGAGAGAGCACACACTTAAAGGGAACAGAGCTAGCTTGGACCTGACACCCAGGACTTCTGTTCCATCAGCTTGGGAACTGACCCTGACCCTGATAGGGCAGTGATGGCCACTGAGAAAAGGAGAAGCTCTGCCTCACACCTAGCTCAGGCCCTAGCCCCTTCATCTCCAGCCCCACCTCCTACCAAGGTGATAGCTGCCAGCATGTAGCAGAGAAGAACAAACCTGACTCCATATTAGACCTATTCCTTTAGCTCTAACCTTTGTGCTCTGTTGCTTGTGCTTATTCATGCTACCTCTTCACCTTTCTCTTGTCGGTCAGTAAAAGGATGTTGCATATAGCCTGAAATATACACAAAAGCTCTGCTACCCAGGCTTGACCATTAAAGCCATAACACTTTTCATTCACATAGAGATTAAAACGTTGCAAACCAGAAAATAACGTTTGTCTTATTGGAAGTTTACAGGGACATTATGACCAGACCTACGTGGACAGCTGCAAGAACAAAAGATTGTCTCATCCCCTTTGGAGTCTGGTTGTCACCAAGAAGTCTGCAACAACCAGCCAAACTCCCTCCCCTTTTAGTATAAAAGAAGCCTGAATTCTAACTCCAGTAAGATGGTTCTTTGGGAGACTAGTCTGCCATCTTTTCAGTCTGCTGGCTTTCCAAATAAAGTCACTATTCCTTGCCCCAACAACTCGTCTCTCAATATATTGGCCTGTCGCGCAATGAGCAATATGAGCTTGGACTTGGTAATAAGTACTCCCTGAGAAAGAGGTGACTTCTGTTTATATCAAATCCAGCTCTTGCACCAAAGGCACTAGGCACATGCAGACTGTATAGGGATGCTCCCACATAAGGACACCACTTCAAGACCATAATAGGTAATGGTTTCTCCTAAATTCATAGAGACAGAGAAGTTAAACAAAATGAAAAGACAGAAGAACTGATCTCAATTGAAAGAGCAAGGAAAAAGCCCTGAAAAATATAATGAAACAGAAACAATTTGCCAAATAAAGAATTCAAAGTATTAGTCATAAGAATGCTAACTGAATTAGGGAAAAGAATAGATGGACACAGTGAGGATTTTTAATAAGGAACTATAAAATATAAAAAAAAAACCCAATCAGAAATGAAGAATTCAATAACTGAAATGAAAACACACTAGAAGGAATGAATAGCAGACTGGGTGATACAGAAGAATGCACAAGTGATCTGGAAGACAGAATAATGGAAATCACACAATCAGAACAGCAAAATGAAAAACAAATAAAAAACAATGAGGAGAGTTTAAGAAAACTCTGCAGTAACATCAATAGTACCAACATTTGCATTATAGGGGTCCCAGAAGGAGAAAAGAGAGAAAAGGGTCAAAATGTATTTGATGAAATTATGGCTGAAAACTTCCCAAACCTGAAGAAGGAAACAGATATTCAATAACAGGAAGCAAAGAGGGTCCCAAGCAAGATTAACACAAATAGACCCATGCCAAGATATATAATTAAAATGGTAAAAGTTAAACAGAGAATTCTAAGAGAAGCAAGAGAAAAACAAAGAGTCATTTAAAAAGGAACTGAGGGGCTTCCCTGGTGGCGCAGCGGTTGAGAGTCTGCCTGCCAATGCAGGGCACATGGGTTCGAGCCCTGGTCTGGGAGGATCCCACAGGCCGCGGAGCGACTGGGCCCACGAGCCACAACTACTGAGCCTACGCGTCTGGAGCCTGTGCTCCGCAACAAGAGAGGCCGCGACAGTGAGAGGCCCGCGCACCGCGGTGAAGAGTGGCCCCCGCTTGCCGCAGCTGGAGAAAGCCCTCGCACAGAAATGAAGACCCAACACAGCCAAAAATAAAATATAAATAAATAAAAATTTAAAGGAAAAAAAAAAAAAAAAAAAGGAACTGAGCTGAAATTCCTGTTCTGAAAGCTGAAAGCTGAAAGCCATGATGCTATCAGCTGATTTTTCAGTAGAAACTTTGTGGGCTAGAAGGGAGTGGCATGATATTCAAAGTGCTGAAAGGGAAAAACCTGTGACCTAGGATACTCTACCCAGCAAGGTTTAGAATCAAAGGAGAGATAAATAACTTCTCAGACAAGTAAAAACTGAAAGAGTTCATCAGTACTAAACCTACCTTAAAATAACTTTTAAAAGATCTTCTCTAGGTGAAAAAGAAAAGGCTATACTAAGGACTCAAAAGTTACTATTGTATAAAAAGCAGTATTAATATTCTGTCATGTTTATTATGATATCCTCTGTTTGCATCACATCTTGTATGCTATTCTGTTGCACTTTGTTCTCAACATTGTTTCTGACCCTATTCATATAGTTACGAATTGCTCACTCTTTATTAAAAAAAAAAGAAAAGGCTTTAATAGGGAAGTATCTATAGGAAAGGAAAAGCCCTACTAGGAATAAATAGTAAGGGCTGAGGTTCAACCAGTTAAATAAGCCAGTATGAAGATAAAAAGACAAAAAACTGTCTGGTCAAATATAACTGCAATAAAAAGGGAAGGGATAAACATGAAAATGTAAAATATGATATCAAAAACACAAAGTATGGGGGGGGGTAAAAAGGTAGATCTTTTAGAATAAGTTTGAACTTAAATGACTACCAGTTTAAAACAAGTATCGATAGATATAGGTATAGGTCAACAAATATGAAACCTGTGTTAACCACAAATCAAATCTACACAAATACTAGAAAGAAAGGAACACAAGCATACTACTAAGGGGAAAAAGCAGGGCAGGATAAATTGGGAGATTGGGATTGACACATACACATTACTATATATAAAATAGATAACTAATAGGAACCTACTGTATAGCACAGGGAACTCTACTCAATACTCTGTAATGACCTATATGGGAAAATATATATTCCCACTCCTGGGCATATATCTGGAGAAAACCATAATTTGAAAGGATACATGCACCCCAGTGTTCACTGCAGCATTATTTACAATAGCCAGGACATGGAAGCAACCTAAATGTCCATCAAAAGAGGAATGGATAAAGAATATGTGATACATATATACAATGGAATATTACTCAGCCATAAAAAAGAATGAAATAATGTCATTTGCAGCAACATGGATGGAACTAGAGATTATCATAGTAAGTGAAGTAAGTCAGAGAGAGAAAGACAAATATCATATGATATCACTTATATGTGGAATCTAAAAAAAATGATACCAATGAACTTATTTACAAAACAGAAAGAGACTCACAGACATAGAAAACAAACTTATGGTTTCCAAAGGGAAAAGGTGGGAGGGATAAATTGGGAGTTTGGGATTAACATATACACACTACTATATATAAAATAGATAATCAACAAGGACCTACTGTATAGCACAGGGAACTCTACTGTAATAACCTATATGGGAAAAGAATCTGAAAAAGAATGGAGATGTATATATATATATATATATATATATATATATATATATATATATATATATATATATATATATATATTTATTCAGTTATATATATATAACTGAATCACTTTGCTGTACACTTGAAGCTAACAACATTGTAAATGAACTATACTCCAATATAAAATAAAAATTATATCAAAAAAATAAAGAAAAACATAAAAACCCCAAAATAATTGAAATCAGAATCTCAAAGAGATATTAACAATCCTATGTTCACTGTAGCAATGTTCATAATAGCCAAAGTGTGGAAACAACCTAAGTATCCATTGACAAAAGAATACATAAATAAATTGTGGTGTCCATTGGCAGAAGAAGAGATAAATAAAACATGGTATACTCATACAATGGAATATTATTTAGCTTAAAAAAAGAACGGAATCCTGCAACATGTGACAACACAGATGAACCCTGAGAATATTATGCTATGTGAAGTAAACCTGTCACAGGAAGACAAATACTACATGATTCCACTTTTATGAGGTATCTAAAAATTGTCCAATTCACAGAATCAAAAGGTTGTTTCCAGGAGCTGGGGGGAAGGAGAAATAGGAAGTTGCTAATCAATGAACATAACACTTGAGTTAAGGAAGATGAATAAGCTCTAGAAAGCTGCTGTACAACATTATACTTGTGGTCAACAATAATGTATTGTACACTTAAAATTTGTTATGAGGCTAGATCTCAGGTTAAGGGATTTTTACTACAATAAAAAATACATAAAAAGTGAGTTGTAGACCTAGAGTAAAAGAGCTAAATTTCCAAAAGACTCATTGTGGTATCATTGTTCCCCATTGCTCTTTATTAAGAAATTAAAGACTAAGACCCCCAATGAAAAGAATCATTCATTGTAGAATGTAGAAAATCTTTGAATAAGTCACTTATTTAAAGGGTTATGCCACTTTTAAAAATGATACTAATATATAAAAAGAACAAAACAACACAACTACAAAAGAGTTAAGATCATGGGGTATATGGTCTCAAAAGAGTTAAGCAACCGCTCCAAGTCTTGGAGTCTCCACCTACACAGTGAGGGCAATAGCAACAGCACCAAATTCAATGCTGCATGAAATAGTGTGGAACGGGTTCAGCATGGCTCCTGACACAGAGCACAGGAAGCACACTAGCTGTTATTATTATTAGCAGTATATCCTGACATAAAGAAAACAATCACATAGCAAAGGATTAAGTCTTTCTCCCATGCTTTCAGATGGTTTATTAGGATCTGAGAAAACTGCTAATTAAAAACAAACCAGTTGAACTCTACTGAAAAGCAACAAACAAATTTTAGCAATTTAAGGCCAGATATCATATTTAATAAATAGATGAGTAAGTACTATTGGGGGACTTATTATATGGTGGGGATGGAGACAAGGGTGTAGAACTACGTTCAGTTCAAAATTCTTCAGATACATCAAGTCAGGCACCAGATTAATATCTTTGAATTTCATTTCCTTAATGGTAGTTTCAGTTTTTCATTTCTCAAGGGCTAACTGCTACATTTGAAAATATGCAATGATAAATGTCTTTATGTTGGAATTTCTGATAATGAAATTTAATTGGTTTTGAAAATCCAGTTTTTGACTGTGAGGAAGCATGTACAATTGTAAAAAGGGAAAACAGCAGAGTAGAGGAGAAATTTTCTAGAACTTTCTGGGTTTTAAAGAGGATTTACTTTTTTTCTTATGAATTTAGATTGTTTTAAATTTTAATTTAATTATTTTTCTCAAGAAAAAGTTCATTTGAAACAGATACTTGGTGTCAGTTTAAAAGAACACAGCCTTTCTTTTCTTTGTTTTCAGTACAATTTGTGTATCTGGGGAAAAGTAAATGAAAAGAACAAAACAGAGGCTAAATAATAACTTCTCTCTATGACATCAGAATTCATACTGGCCCTGTCAGGATATTGGCAGATTGAGCCCATTTGTTTGCCCAGTCATCCCCTTACAGACTGTGTTCACTTGTGTGTGTGTATGTGTGTATGTCTGTATGCACATTTTAACTTTCATATGATATTAAACCTACTGAAAGAATTTCAAGAATGGTTCACAGGACTATATTGACTCTTTTTTTATATTCTTCAGTTGTTAACATTTTGCCTGATTTATTCTCTTTCTCTCTCTATACTTAAAAGATTACCTATTGACCCTTTCCCACTGGCAAACTGAATTTTATTTCAGCTATAGTAGGAATAGTCCAGGAGGCTGGCTTCCCAGTAGCTCATTGGAGCTAGAGGTTGTCCTTCCCTCCTGATACTTGCCAAGGATACATACTATCAGTATTTGAGATCAATACTATACTCTTCCCACCTCTTTGAGAGTTGGCTGTTGGTCCTCAGGGCTTTGCTCTAAGCATCACCCCAACAATTATCCACATTCTCACCGTTTCAGAAGACATAGGTCAGAAATCTAGGCACAATATTTTGAAAAGTTGTCAACCCACTGGCTATAGAAGGACTGACTTAATAATAGGGAAAGCAGTTTTTATTCTACCCTTGGCTCATGTAAAAAGCATCAGATATTACATAATAATAGGACACTGTATCTCCAAATCTATTTAAGGATGCCAAGAGCAAACAGAGGATAAAAGATATAACCAGGGAGCAAAAAAGAATAATTTCATTCATAGAGGCTCATGATAGCCACATTGTCAAAATATTTCTCAATCCAAAGATAACAGGTTAGAGTAAGAGAGAGAAAAAGTATTATTTTTTCATAGCACAAAGGAAAGAGTTAAATTTGGATTAACACAATTTGGATTTTCTAAAACAGTTAAAAGAATCGTAATAAGATCACAGACTATTGATAGAGAAGGGAGCATCAGGAACATGGGCTGATTTGAGGATTAAGGACAGGAAATTGCATCTTTCTTACTGACTTCGACATAATTTGTTTCTCATGGACACCATAAAACTGACAATGCCAAAAGTTGCAATAGGATTATCACTGATACCTTTCAAGGGAGATATTAGGAAATATATTAAAGTTCTGCTACTGTTTAAGTATCAAATGAACACATTAAATTATGCATGTAAATTATATGTGGTACAGAATTAAAAGTCATCTCCCTTACAATCTATAGAATACTACACCTGCTGGTTCCAGGCCAGAATCAGACCTGGGGGTTTCTAGGTTTTATACCTGTTGTACTTATAAGGCACATTCCATGTTGTGGCTCTTTCCCCAGCAGCCTAGCATGGCTGATAATATTTAGTTTCCTCTCAGAGATGCTGTGACAATGGACATATACTGCCCTATGCCTTCCTCAGAGAGCAAGCAGACATGCAAGACACATTAGACCACCAAACAAATGAAAAGCTCAATTAATCATTTCATTAATATAAAATAAAAACTAGTTAATGTGCACAAATCTGACCCTCATGCAATAAAATATCCTGATATACTCTATAAATTGACAAAGAAAGAGTACATGCTATTTAATAGAGATTACATGGAGTTTTGGAGCAAATGCCCATCTTTTAGTCATAAGTAAAGATTGAGACTTAGTTGTATGATAGTCAACAAAACTCCTCAGAGTCTTGCTTCTCTTGTTTGTAAATTAAGGACGATAATTACCCACCCTACAAGGTCCCTGTAAAGTATGAGTGACATAATGAATGCAAAAAGCTTTTGTAACCAGATACTTCCATAAAGGTACTAATCAATATTCTTATTTTCATCAACAGAAATCCACATGTATTACTATACTCTTATGTCCATGTGGTACACATTAAACATGTGTTTCAGTTGAAAAACGTACATCTGAACAGAGGCACAGCTTGAACAGCTAAGTACCTTTAGTGCATGGCCAATGCCAGAAATCACTGAGGTTTGTGATAGCTGACAAAGTTCTGTTGACTTGGACCTGACCATCTATGCCTTGATTGGCTCAAATAGAGCCCTGTGAGAGAAAAAACCTGTGTGCCTTTTAAACTACGCCAATGAGTGTCATTCAAAAGATGTGTGCAGGGAAGAGAGAGAGCAGGTATTATTAATTTACTGGTGAATCCAAAATATATCTATGATACAACATTAGGTTGCTATATGCCTGGCACTGGCTGAATACACTTAGGGGCAAGCAGACTATATGTGTTAGGACTTTATCTTCTTACAGGGGATGATTACCACCTCATGCCTGTCACTCGTCTTTCAAAGTTTGCTTTTCTCAATATTGTGAGAGAGATTATAGCTCTGCTTAGAAAATGTGGAAATTAAAGTTGAGAACATATACATAACTTGCCTAAAGGTTAATATGGGTAGCAAAAGGCATTCTTTAGTTTAGGAATTACTCTTTCATGTTCTTCCTCTGGCGGTTTGGCAAGGAAATCACCTTGTTCAACTGTGAGAAGTGTGTAGGGTTAGCCCTTCTCCATTGATCCAGGGCTCTGTTGTCTCCACCTCTTGCTTAGAGGTTACTGTAAGATAGCTCCATCAGCATCTGCATGGGTCACCCATGTCAAGGACAGGGATGTTGTTCATGCTAGGGTCTGACCTAGTTTTCTCTTTTCCTCCCAGTTTTGTTTCTTTCCATTGCCCAAATTCTACTGTGACACTCACCCTCCAAGATGGTTCGTAATGACCTCCTCCTCCTGGTACCTACACCCTGTATAGTCCCCATGTTGTACCAGAGTTAGTCTGTGTGAACAAATAGACCATTGTGCAAGTGATGGTATGATACTTCTGAGATTAGTTCAGATGAAGTTTCTGACTTTGGGCTCTTTCTATCTTGGGGTGTCATGGGGAAGCCACATCTTTAGTATCCTTATGTAGAGGTCTATGTTGTCAGGAACTGAAGCGCCTCCTCCCACCCACCATTTGAGTGAAGCAGATTCTCCAGTCCCTTCAGATGACGGCAGCCCAGGCCAACAACTTGACTGCAATCTCATGAGAGACCTTAAGCCAGAACTACCCAGGAGAACAACTCCCAGATTCCTGACCCTCAGAACAAACAAAAAAACAAACAATTTGTTATTTTATGCTGTGAAGTTTGGGGGCAATTTGTTATGCGACAATAGATACTAATACATTTACTCAAGCTTCAAACCTTAATTCCAGTTTTTCTGATCCCCAAAAGTCTTCCCTGATTATACCAGGTCAAAGGTATAATGCCAACGATTCTACACTCATTTACTCCTGCATTTTTTGTCTCCCTTTAAAAGCATGGTTGCTAAAAAAACTTCAACCACCAGTTATTAAACGATGACTATGTGCCAGGTACATAAAAGCAATTTACACACATTATTTCAATGTGTTCTCACTGGACCTATGAGGCAGGTATTATTATCCACATTTAACAAATGAGGAGCCTAAGACTTGAAGACATTTAGTAAAATCACACACGTAGGCAATAAGCTGGTATTTGAGCTACATCTTTTTTAGCTGCTGTTACTCTTTTGATGCACTACATCGAACTTTGTGGCTGCACTAGCTTCTCCCTAGTCCTTAGCATTTGAGAGAGGGGAAAATATTAATGAAGAGAAGCCACAGTGTGTAGAGCTTATGCGTGGCTGGAGGATTGGGAATAGAAGTGAGCAAAATGTTTCTCTCTGTCAAGCTTTGTGTAATCCATCATTTGGGCTCATGATAAAATGTTGCTTTACCCTACCTCGCATCATAGATATCTACATTAGAGAAATTCCATAATTCTGTATTAGGCTTTTCTGAAACATGGAAATATTAATGCCAAAATTAATACCATTGTGATACTTTACAGTAAATATTTCGTTACAGAAATAAAAAATAAATCTAATACTAGCCAATTTTACTTTTGAATGTCCATGAAAAAGTCCTAAATAGATAAAAACAAAAAAATTCAATATCACATTAAGAAAACAACACATTAAGAAAATCCACATATTATTAATAGATATAAGGAGAAAAAAGAATCCGCCTGTCAATGCAGGGGACATGGGTTCAAGCCCTGGTCCGGGAAGATCCCACATGCCACGGAGCAACTAAGCCCATGCGCCACAACTACTGAGCCTGCTCCCTAGAGCCCACCAGCCACAGCTACTGAGCCCACGTGCCACAACTACTGAAGCCCACATGTCTAGAGCCTGTGTTCTGCAACAAAAGAAGCCACTGCAATGAGAAGTCCGCGCACCGCAATGAAGAGCAGAACCCACTCACCACAACTAGAGAAAAGCCGATGCTCAGCAATGAAGACCCAACACACGCAAAAAAAAAAAAAAGACCCAACACAGCCAAAAATTTTAAAAAATAAATAAATTCATAAAAAAACAAAAACAGAAACAAAAAACAACAACACTCTACACCAGCAGTTTTCTTTCAAGGGTGTTGCAAGGTCAAAATTATTATCATAAAAATACTATGACATTATGTGTCTTTCTCACTGTCATTCTCTCAAGAGTGTACAGTAGAGTGTCCCAGAGATTATATGACATGTGACATAGCAATGGATTGACTGAAGAAGCAGACATGAGAATACAGCTGTCTTCTATTTAGCTAAAGATGAAAATGATTTGCAAAAGTTTAAAATAGTGCCATTCTTCTCACTAATTTTCCTTTGGTATTTAAAATATGCCAATTTTTTTCATTAAAATTGTGCTAATAATTTATTATGCAATTGGCTTCTTGTTTTTTAAATGAGTCAACAAATACATATTTTAAAAATTCCTCAGTTTTAATTTTTAATGTAGTAAATACCAATAGATAAAAATCATATAAACAAAAACTCTTTGGGATCCACAATAGTTTTCAGGAGTGAAAAGGAGTAATAAGACAAAAATGTTTGAAAATCTCACCTATGTAAGATACCAGTTAATGCACACTTTCTTAATTATATACATAGTTTTTTTTTTTTTAAAAAAAGAACAATAGAAAAGAAAACCCCATTTTTTCTGTGTAATAGAAACAAACTATATAGATAGTTTTTTTTAAAAAAAGAACAATAGAAAAGAAAACCCCATTTATAACAACAACAAAAAGATTTTAAAAAATAAAAAGAACGTTTTGGTGATATCAGCATCATGGTGGCACGAAATGTTCCCTTTGTTTCTCCCCTTCAATCTACAACCAGCAAAACATGCATAGCACAACAAATGTTCCCCTGCCCAACACATCAATCCACCAGAGAGTTCATACATCTGTACATCAAAAGGTGGGTAGACTGGAACACATAGAGGAGGCAGAACGTGAGGAACAGCAGAAGAGGTGCTGATCCAGGCCCCCTGACCACAGAGGCTGACCTGCAACTCCAGAGAACCTAATAGTAGCAGGAGAGGTGGTGCACAGCTTCCAGCACAACCTAGCCACAGCTGCACAGGTAATCAAGAAGCAGCAGCAGGAGGGCCTGAGTCCCCATCCCTCTAGCAGTGGAGGTGCCTGTGACTCTGACCCCCACCCTCCCTGCAGCAGCAGAGCTGACAACCCAGGCGACACTGGACATGGTGGAGGTGCCTGCCATTCGAGAGCCCCAGGCAGCAACGCCAGTGACAGTAGCAACAACAGCAGCAGCAAGGTGCCAGTGATCCTGGAGGCACAAGCAGTGACAACAAGGCCACCAGAGAACACCTCTGGCAGGGACTGTATAGGGTGGAAAGTGTCTACTCCATAACCAGAGGCAGTTCAGGCAACAGAAACTTAAACCTTGTGCTATAGTGCCACCTACTGAAAAACCAAAGAAAGGCCTCCAATTACTGACCTGTTAAGTTAAAATCAAGTTAAAAAAAAAAGCTTTACCTAAAGAAGAAAGGTTTCACTAGTTCAAATATGCTAACAGAGGAACAACTCATTGAGCACCATGAAGAACCATGGTAACACAATATCATAAAAAGAAAATGACAATTCTCCAGAAACCAAACATAAAGTAACTGATAGAGAATTCAAATAGCTGTCATGCTCCATGCTCTCACTGCCGAGAGCCCAGGTTCAGTCCCTGGTCGGGAACTAAGATCCTACAAGCTGCACAGTGTGGCCAAAAAAAATAGCTGTCATGAAGAAACTCAGTGAGCTACAAGAACACTCAGAAAGGCAGTGCAATGTGCCCATGAATAAAATTAATGAACTGAAGCAACACTTTACCGAAGAGATTGAAACTCTAAAAAAGAACCAAACAGAAATTCTGTAGCTGAAGAACTCAATAAATGAGATAAAAATGCATTAGAAAGCATTGGAAACAGAACAAACCATATGTAAGAGAGAATTAGTAAGCTCTAAGAAAGAAATCTACAAAAGATACAGGTAGAAAAGAAGAGAGAACTATGATCTAAAAAAAGAAAGAAGAAATTCTATGACAGCTATCCGATTCCATTAGGAAGGGCAACATAAGGATAATGGATACCCCAGAAGGAGAAGGGAGGAGTAGGGAATGGGGAGTTTATTTAAAGAAATAATAGCTGAGAACTTCCCAAATGTGGGAAAGGAACTGGATATACAAGTCCATAAAGCTAAGAGAATACCTAACTACTTCACCACAAAAAGACTTTCTCCAATACAAAATTGCCAAGTCAATGACAAAAAAGAATTTTAAAGGCAACCAGGGAAAAAGGACAGTAACCTACAAAGGAACCCTGATTAGGTTATTAGCAGATTTCTCAGCAGAAACTCTACAGGCCAGGAGAGAGTGAAATAACATACTCAAAATATTGAAAGATTAAAAGCTGTCAGCCAAAAATCTGGCAAATTTACCCTTCAGATATGAAGTAAAACTAAAGGCTTTCCCAGATAAACGAAAGCTGAGGGAGTTCACTACCACTAGACCTGGCTTACAAGAAATGCTGAAAACAGCTGCAGTCTACCTGAAATGAAAGGTAAAAGTACACAAAACATTGAGTACGGTGAAAAATAAAATCAGAAAATTGCAACTCTATACAGGAATAGGCTGTTAAACACTTAATTAAAGCATAAATGTTAAAGGGGAAAAAAGCAGTAAAAATAACTATAGCTACTTCAATTTGGTAATGAACTTACAACATAAAAAGGGATAATTTGAGACAACCAAAACATAAAAGAGGAAGATGAAAAGAATGGAACCCATATAGGCAAATGAAGATAAGATGTTATCAGCAGAGAAAGGGCTATTTTATTTATGAGATGTTTTATACAAACATCATGACAACCACAAAACATAAATCCAGAGCAGAAACATGACACATAAAAAAAGAGGAAACTGAGAAAAATATCATAGAAAACTACCAAACCAAAATGACAGATAGAAACACAAGGAAAAAGAAATAATAGAGATATAGAGCAACCAGAAAACAAAAGCTAAAATAGCAGTACTAAGTCCTCATATATCAGTAATCACCCAAAATGTAAACAGATTGAATTCACCAATCAAAAAATAGAGTGGCTGTATGGATTAAAAATAAGACTCAACTATATGCTGCCTCCAGGAGACTCATCTCAGCTCTAAAGGCAAATATAGGCTCAAAGTGAAGGATGGACAATAAGACAAGCAAATGGCAGCCAAAAGAAAGTGGGTGCAGCCATACTCATATCAGACAAAATAGGCTTCAAGTCAGAAAAGGTAACAAGAGACAAAACTGAACAGTATATAATAATAAAGGAGACAATTCATCGAGAAGACACAATAGTTATTAACATATATGAACCTATCAAAAGAGCACCAAAATATCTAAAGCAATTATTAACAGACCTCAAGGGGGAAACTGACAGCAACACAATAATATTAGGGGACTTTAAAACCTCACTTATACCAGTGGATAGGTCATCCAGACAGAAAGTCAACAAAGAAACAGCAGCTTTAAATGGAACATTAGATCAAAGGAACTTTTATAGATTTACACAGAGGATTCCATCCAAATGCAGCAGAATACACATTCTTCTCAAGTGCACATTTATATTCTCAAGGATAGACCATATGTTGGGACATAAAACAAATCTCGATAAATTTAAGAAGACTAAAATTCTATCAAGCCTCTTTTCTGACCACAGTGGTATGAAACTAGAATCAACCAAAAGAAGAAAGCTGGGAAAGTCACAAATATGTGGAGACAAAACAACATACTACTGAATAACTATTGGGTCAATGAAGAAATCAAAAAAGAAATTAAAAAAATACGTGAAGACAAATGAAAATGAAAATACAATATACCAATATGTATGTGATGCAGCAAAAGCAATACTAAGAGGGAAGTGTATAGCAATACATGCCAACCTCAAGGAAAAAGAAAAATCTCAAATAAACAATCTAATTTTATATCTAAAGAAGCTATAAAAAGAAGAATAAATGAAGCCCAAATGAAGCCTCAGTAGGATGAAGGAAATAAAAAAAGAATCGGAGTGGAAATAAATTAAAAAGAGACTAAAAAGATAATAGAAAAAGATCAATGAAACTAACCTGGTTCTTTGAAAAGATAAACTGACCAACCTTTAGTTAGACTCACTAAAAAAAAAAAAGAGAGAGAGAAAGTTCAGATGAATAAAATCAGAAATGAAAGAGGAGGGACTTCCCTGGTGCATAGTGGTTAAGAATCCACCTGCCAATGCAGGGGACATGGGTTCGATCCCTGGTCTGGGAAGATACCACAGATCTACTAATAAGCCTGCATGCCACAGCTGCTGAGCCTGCATTCTAGAGCCCATGCACCACAACTACTGAGCCCACATGCCACAGCTACTGAAGACCATGCACCTGGAGCCTGTGCTCTGCAACAAGAGAAGCCACTGCAATGAGAAGCCCATGTACCGCAATGAAGAGTAGCTCCCACTTGCCACAACTAGAGAAAGCCCACACAGAGCAATGAAGACCCAACACAGCCAAAAAGAAAAAAAAAAAAAAAAAAGAAAAAGAAATGAAAGAGGAGAATTAACAGATACCAAAGAAATACACAGGAGTATAAGAAAATATTAGATTGGCCAAAAAGTTCGTTCAGGTAAGATGTTACAGAAAAACCTAAATGAACTTTTTGGCCAACACAATACTATGGACAGCTATATGCCAACAAATTAGACAACCTAGAAGAAATAGAAATTTTTAGCCTCATACAACCTTCCAAGACTGAATCATGAGGAAAGAGAAAATCTGAGTAAACTGATCACTAGTAAGGAGATTGAATCAGTAATCAAAGGTCTCCCAAAAAACAAAAGCCCAGGACCAGATGGCTTCACAGGTGAATTCTAGCAAATATTCAAAGATTTAATACTTATCCTTCTAAAATTCTTCCCAAAAAACTGAAGAGGAAGGAATACTTCATAACATTTTACAAGGCCAACATTACCCTGATACCAAACCTAGGCAAAGGACAACACAAAAAAAGAAAATTACAGGCCAATATGTCTGATGAACACAGATGCAAAAGTCCTCAATATATTAGCAAAGAAATACAACAGTAAATTAAAAGGATCACACACCATGATCAAGTGGAATTTATCCCAGCAATGAAAGAATGAATCAATATCTGCAAATCAATCAATGTTAAACACCACGTTAACAAAATGAAAGATAAAAATCATTTGATCATCTCAATAGATGTAGAAAGCATTTGACAACCATTTATGATAAAAACTCTCAATAAAATGGGGATAGAAGGAACTTTCCTAAACATAATAAAGACCATATATGATGAACCCACAGCTAACTTTATACTCAGTGGTGAAAAACTGAAAACCATCCCTCTAAGATCAGGAACAATACAAGGATGCCCACTCTTACCACTCTTATTCAACACAGTAATAGAAGTCCTAGCCAGAGCACTTAGGCACAAAAATAAATAAATAAATAGATGATATAGATAGATAGATAGATAAATAAATAAATAAATAGCATCCAAATTGGAAAGGAAGAAGTAAACTGTCACTATTTGTGGATGACATGATTTTAGACACAGAAAACCCTAGAGACTCTACCACAAACCTATTAGAAACAATAAACAAGTATTTCTCGGTACAAAATCAATATACAAAGTCTGCTGCATTTCTATACACTAACAACTAACAAGCAGAAAGAGAAATTAAGAAAACAATCTTATTCACAGTAGCAGCAAAAAGAACAAAATACCTAGGAATAAATTTAATCAAGGAGACCTCTACACTAAAAACTATAAGACCATTGCTGAAAGAAATTTAAGACACAAAGAAATGGAAAAATATTCCATGCTTATGGGTTAGAAGAATTAGCATTGTTAAAATATCCATATTGCCTAAAGCAACCTACAGATTCAATGTAAATGCTACCAAAATCCCAATGACAATTTTTCACAGAAAAAGAACCAAAAAATTCTTAAAATTTACATGGAATTAGAAAAGCTTCCCAATAGCCAGAGCAATCCTGAGTAAAGCTACAGGTATCACATACCTTGATTTCAAATTATACTACAAAGCCATAGTAATCAAAACAGCATGGTATTGGCAGAAAAATGGGCACACAAATCAATGAGACAGAATCAAGAACCCAGAAATAAACCCACACATATATGAACAGTTAATTCACAACAAAGAAGCAAAGAACATACAATGGAGAAGGCCAGTCTCTTTAATAATGGTGTTGGGAAAGCTGGACAGCCACAGGCAAGAGAATGAAAATAGACTATTCTCTTACACTATACACAAAAATCAACTGAAAATTGATGAAAGACTTGAAAGTAAGACATGAAACTATAAAACTCCTGGAAGAAAACATTTGACTTAGAAACCTTTCTACATATGTCCCCTCAGGCAAGGTAAACAATAGCAAAAATAAAAAATGAAACTACATCAAATAAAAAAGTTTCTGTACAGCAAAGTAAACCATCAACCAAACAAGAAGACAGCCTACCAAATGGGAGATGATATTTTCAAATTATATATCCAATAAGAAGTTAATATTCAAAATATACAGAGAGCTCATACAATTCAACATCAAAAAAAACCCCCAAAAACCTGACAACTTGATTAAAAAATGGACAGAGGATTTGAATAGACATTTTTTCCAAAGAAGACATACAGATGGCCAACAGGTTCATGAAAGGATATTCAACATCACTCATTATTAGGGAAATGCAAATCAAAACCACAATAGGATATCACCTCACACCCATTAGAATATTTATTATCGAGAAGGCAAAAAATAACAAGTGTTGAAAAGCATGTGGAGAAAATAGAACCCTCATACATTATAGGTGGGAATGTAAATTGGTGCAGCCACTATGGAAACCATCATGGAGATTCCTCAAAAAATTCAGAATAGAACTGCCATATGGTCTAGCTATTCTACCTATGTGTATTTATCCAAAGAATACGAAAACAGTAATTAGAAAAGAAATTTGCCCCCCAGCACTTATTGCAGCATTATTTAAAATAGCTAAGATATGGAAATAAGCCAAGTACCCATGAATGAATGAATGAAGAAGCCATAAAAAAGATAAAAAATCTTGCCATTTGAGACAACATGAATGGACCTTGAAAGTATTATGCTAAGTGAAATAAGTCCAACAGAGAAAGACAAATACCGTATGACTTCACTCATATGTGGAATCTAAAACACAAAACAAAAAAACCAAAATAAATGAACAAACCAAACCAAATAAAAACAAACATGTAGCTACAGAGAACAGAATAGCAGGTATTAGAGGGGAAGGGGTGGGGGGGATGGCAAAATTGTAAAGGGGGTCAACTGTACAGTGACAGATGGAAACTAAACTTTGGGGGGTGGTGAGTACTATCATGTATACAGAAGTTGAAATATAATGTTGTACACATGAAACATATAATGTTATAATAATGTTACATCAATAAAAAATTAAAAATTAAAAACAAAATAAAAAGAAAGAAACCTAACAAGAAATGTGTAAAAGACTGCATGAGGAAAATTAAAGATGCTCCTGAAAGACACAAAAGTAAATATGTCAAATGGATAGGATAACTCAACTTCATAAAGAAGTCAATTCTCCCAAGTTTTACATAAATTTAGCAAATCCAATTAAAATGCCAAAAAGTTTTTTTGTTTTTCTGATGTTAGACAATTGGTTCCAAAATTCAAATGGAAAAATAACTAGGAAAAACCTAAAATGAAGAGCACTGAGTGAGAAGCACAATGGAGGTTGGGGAGATGAGACTTACTAGATATTAAAACATACTAAAATCAAAACATCCTGGTGTAGAAGGTGAGATCTCCAACCTGGATGATGCCTTTGTCCCATTTTTAAAATCTGTGTTATCTCATCATCCATTTCCTTGCTGTGCTGGGACTCTCTAGTATCCAAAGATAATACTCCTTGTTTTCTCTCTTCTTCACTCTAGATTTTGCCAGTATAATTGTACTCGGTGGTGTGAGATTTCTAGACAGGCATGTCTCTTTAAAAGATTTAATCTACTTTGCCTTTAATTAAGATTGTTTCATTGAAAAAGTTATACCTTTCCTTTTCCTTGGTTTATTATAAGTTCTAACTCATCCTAATTGCTTTCCTTCAGGAACTGTCATGTTAGCCTCAGGGCCTGGCTTTGAGAGGCAGCCGAGTTAGAGGAAGAAGCACTGGAATGTAATTCAGAAGACCAAGGTTCATTCCTGGCTCCTCCTAAAGGAGAACATGTCCTAGGGGAAAACAAAAGAAAACTCAGTATCTGAACTTCAGTTGCCTTATCTATGAAATGGGGCTAAAAATTAATGCCAACCTAAAGGAGTGAAGGATAGTAGAACAGGCCACCCCCAAATATGTTGCTTTGGCATATTGATTATTTTGAGCTATAGCATTTAAAGTAGCTTTCTCTCAACTCCCCTTATTTGTCTAAAGACAGATCCTCCAAAAGAAACTCAATTGCCATTAATCCCCTCCCTGGGATTCAACTGAGGAAGATTGATTCTTATCAGAGAAGAGACTAGAAGTCAACACCACACCCAGACAAACTCTGTCATACCTCCTCCATCTGTTCTTCTAAGGGACCGGTCATCTTTCCTAAAAACCATTGATTCTTCTCTCACAGGCCTACATCCTTCTCCCCTTTCCCTATTAAGATGGTATTTAATCCTGAATTCTAAGCCACCTCTGTGTAACTCATGGGAGCTATGCATTTTTCCTGGGTATCTTCCATGTCTATATGAGGCACACATGTTAATAGATTTCTGTTTGTTTTTTTCTTCTTGTTAATCTGTCTTTTATCGGAGGGTTCAGCTAGGAACTCAGAGAGTAGAGAGAAAATTATTCTTCGTCCCCTACAAGAGTAATATAAGGATTAAAAAGAAAATTTATAAGCAATCATATTACATGCCAACACTAGCTTTGTAGAGGGGCCCTTTGTAAGGTGTCGTGATGAAGAGCATGAGCCCTGGAGCAAGATCACCTGTTCAGTACTGGCTCCCCACTTACCACTTGCGGGACTTTGTGCAACTTAAGTGTTTTGTGCCTGAGAGTCCTCACTGGCAAAGAGAAAATAATGCTCCCTGTGGTTGTTGTGAAGGCTGGGTGAACAAATTTATATAAAGTACTGAGAACAGTGCCTTACACCCAGTGAATGCTCTCTGGGTGCTGTTATTACCTATAGCCATCTTCTTTCCCAACATTGGGAAGACTGAGGTATTCGTTCTCCCAGTGCTGCCTGTGTGTGTGGGGGGGGGAGGGGGTGACGGGGGCGGTGCCTAAGTATGCAGGACCTCACTCTCCTTCCTCACAATCCGAGGAAGCTAAAGAACCAACCAAGAGGGCTTCCCTGGTGGCGCAGTGGTTGAGAATCTGACTGCCAATGCAGGAGACACGGGTTCGAGCCCTGGTCTGGGAAGATCCCACATGCCGTGGAGCAACTAGGCCCGTGAGCCACAACTACTGAGCCTGCGCGTCTGGAGCCTGTGCTCCGCAACAAAAGAGGCCGCAACAGTGAGAGGCCCGCGCACCGGGATGAAGAGTGGCCCCCACTTGCCGCAACTAGAGAAAGCCCTCACACAGAAACAAAGACCCAACACAGCCATAAATAAATAAATAAAATTAAAAAAAAAAAAAAGAACCAACCAAGACAAAAAAGAGTATCATCAATGTAAACATCACCTTCCCCTGTCTCTAAGGAACACAAAAAAATCATTCGGTCTTAGGGATCTCTGGGGGCTTTTGTTGCTTTCAGTGGCACTTTTCAGGAACTTGAGATTTGATGAAGGAAAAGACCAATTTTAGGTTACCTAGATTATAAGTAGTTACCCTTGTAAGTGTGGTTAAATATTGAACATTAATGAAGGTTGCTGAGAGTAACCTCACAATCACATAATTTTTTTCTAGCATGTTTTTAGGTATTTTAAAAAGAAGAGATAAAATGTAAGACATCATATGAATAAATAATATAACAACTTGTATGTTTGACGAGGTTTCTAAACCAGGATTTCTCAGAAAAATGATACTAAATATATTTCCTCTGGAGAAAATATTGTCTGCCTTGGAGAATGTATCCGTATCCAATTTGCCATCACTTCTCTTAATGTAGCAAGTAAAAAATAGTCTCATCAGAAATTACCATGGTTGAATAGAGACATTTTTAGAGGATTGTTTTCCTCAAGATAGCCAAACATGAAATAATTATAACAAAAACTGTATTATTTTTATGATGAAAACACTCTCTCAAACACAAGATGTAACTTCTTGGTCCACATTAATACTAAAACTATCAACATCCCCAATATCTAAGTTAATGAAGCCAATGATGGGAATTATTTGAAAATTTACCACCACTCCTCACAGCCAGAAAAACAGTATGGTTGCAAAAATCAATTCCATTTTTAAACTGATAGGAAAAGGGAGCAGTCTCTTAATGTACATCAAATTTCAAAGCACTTTATCTATTTTAGAAATGGAAAATATGTGACAATCCATGCTCATTATGGAGCATATTAAAAAATTCAATCATATTCTCTGTGGGAATGCATCTAACCTTCTTTCTGGAGTTACTTCAGAGAAACATCACATCTCCATCTTTGAGGTTAAACAGAATAGAGACAGTTTAGATGATTGCTTTCACATGGGTGAAAACCACACCCTGGTCTTACTAAATTCCAAATCATTGGCTAAAAGAATATCAGATAATAATTTCCCATGCAAAATAACAGACTTTGGTCATGGGCGAAATGTGCAATCAATTATCAATCACTATTGATAATACAACAACAAGAATTTAAACCTCAAGCTCTTTTCCTCTCTCTTGCTCCTTTATTCTTAGTGAGCTTACTATCATATATAATCTGATATATGCCAAATTTAAAATCTGAATTGATGAAAGAACACTATGTTCTGTCTCTTTTCATTAAGTTTGTTGGAATGTGATGCTTTCCAATTTCAGTCTGAAGTCCTTTCATCAATAACTCTCCCATTGCACCTTCTCCTAATGAGGAGCACTGAATCTTAGGCATGGAGGCCCAAGCAGTGACCCAGGAGGGGTGACCCTTACGCCACAACCCTGGACTATTCAAAAGACAGAGACCTCTCTGTTCTGTGACGTCATCATGGGACAATTAAACGGATGGGAACATTCTTCATTCCGACAAAATCTGCCTCCTTTATCCAAATCACAGTAAGACAAATGCCACACCTTTTTCTGATAACAGCTGCTCAAACACTTGAAAACAGATGAGTAATAGCATCTAGCTTCTCTGTCCTAAGCTCAAGTTCTCAGATCCTCTCACTTATTCTCATACATCTTATCCCATGCCTTACCCCCACCCTCATTTTTCTGCTCACCCTGCTCAAAAGATAGCCAGCATTTCTACACATTACCCTTGAGAATGCAGTGTCTGGGATGGGATACCATACTCCAGGTGTGTTTTGGTCATTTCAGAGCATGGCAGAAACATGCCTTCCTTTCACCTGGATGATAGGAGTCAGTTAACAGGGTCTAAGAATATTTTATCTTTTGTAATTTTTCAGAGTATAAACGTGACACACTCCCTGTAGAAATTAAAATTACCTATGATATCAAATATCCCAGAATAACTACAGTCAATATTTGGAATATTCTTTCTCTACTTGTTTCTCTAGGTGTCTATTTTTTAACACAGTTGGGATCATATTACATATAATTTTATATACAGAGAATTTCATTTCATATTTCAGCATAGGCTTTCTCCACATCTTTAAAACTCTTTGAAACTCTCATTGTGAGCAGTTATATATCTCACCTGGGCACATCTTATTTAACCATCCCTTCTTGTTAAATATTTATTATAACATAAGTATAATATTTATAGTTTAGATTTTTATCTATCCTTGTATGTTTAACCACTCCACTTTCTCTGCATGACTTCAGATAAGATAACTTACTTGTGCAAAATATTTTAACTTTGTATTCATATTGTTGAATTATTTTCAGAAGGTAATACCAATGCACCCATCTACCACAGCTTTAGGAGCACTTATCTCCCTACTACTTTTGCCAGGATTACATATGATTTATTTTAAAAATTTTAAATGAAATGGATTGAAGACAAGTGGCACCTCTTTGTTTTAATTTGCATTTTTATGACTAGAAAGGTTAAACTTAAAAAAAATTTTTTTTAATAGCCAGTTATATATTTTCTATTGTAAATTGTCAGGTTAAGCCTGAATTGTATAGTTATTTTATACATTGCTAGTACTGATAGTTTTCAAAGATTGTCTATTTTCCTTTTAATTATATTTTTAAACATAAAAACTAATTTTTAAGTTAAATTTATTTGACACTTATCTTCCTGATTTCTTCTGCTGTCTTTAGGCATGAAAATTTTCCCCTATCCTAACATTAGCTAAATGTAAACCTCTATTTTTGCTTTTTCTTTTGTTTGTTTGTTTGTTTGTTTGTTTTGGCTGCGTTGGGTCTTCATTGTTGTGCACAGGCTTTCTCTCTAGTTGCGGTGAGCGGGGGCTACTCTTCATTGTGGTGTGCGGGCTTCTCATTGCAGTGGCTTCTCTTGTGGTGGAGCATGGGCTCTAGGCATGTGGGCTTCAGTAGTTGCAGTGCAAGGGCTTAGTAGTTGCAGCACGTGGGCTCTAGAGCACAGGCTCAGTAGCTGTGGCACACGGGCTTAGGTACACAGTGGTATGTGGGATCTTCCTGGACCAGGGATTGAACCGGCATCTCCTGCACTGGCAGGCAGATTCTCAACCACTGTGCCACCAAGGAAGTCCCTAAACCTCTATTTTTGAATAGGACTTTTTCTTTTTTTCTATAGATTTCTTACTTTTCTTTCTTTGCTTCTTCTTTTTCCTTTCTAAAAAAGAATTGCTTTTAAATCAGTTTTCAATGTGTTTTAATGTGGAGAATAGGGCAAGAAATTGTTTTTTCCTCAGAATAACTTCTTTTGAGAGCATTTGTTGACTAATCTATCTCATCCTCACTAATGTGTGATGTTTTCTACCAAGAGCTTTTATTATATACCAAGAATATAAATATACCTCTGTTCATTTCAGAGCTATCTGTTCTACCACTAGCATGAGGTTTTATTTATTGCATACTTAATAAAAATGTAAGTGATTTCCATTGTTTACCACCAGTCTTTTGGATTATGACTTTCACATATTTTAATTATTTATTGGATTTATCTTTGGTCGGTTGGAGGAAGTTCTCAAGTAAGATTATTTTTTTCCTTAATAAAGTGATTTGGGTAATAGAGTAATAGTTTAATTTATACCTGAGAGTTTCTATATTTCCACTGTACATGGAAGACAAGTTGCCTAAGTACAGTCTCTACTCCCTTAAATTATATACATGCTGTTTCATTGTCTTGTGGCATAGACTAAATTTTGATTGCATGTAGCTAACCTTTTTTTTCCTGCCTGGATAATACACATGATATACTTTTTTTGTATTTATAGAATATAGCTATAGTTTACTCTTTTAATTTGCAGAATTAATGAAAGCAAAATTTTAACTTGATCTAAATAGATAAATATGCTCTCAGTAACTTCCAAATGTAGTAGGATTTTGAAAGTGGAAGTTTCAGCTAAGTCACATTTTATGCAAGTGATAGAAAATTCAAATAGAAGGCCAAGAAGCAGACAATCCTTAACCCTCTCACTGATGTGTGAAAATCCTTCTGCCAGCATCATAGTTGATGGTAGAACAGTAAATAAACCCTTTACGCCTGAGAATAAGAATAAGGCAAGCTTGTCTGTTCTCACCAGTTCTATCAACATTGGACTGGAGGTATTAAGTAGTGCAATAGATGATTCTTAAACCCCTTGCTGACTCTGGGGTTGAGTGGGAAGAATCAGGAGTCAGAGATGAGGAGGGGACTATAGGAGAGAAGTCTTCTGTAAGTTTTGCTTCCTCTCTGTCCAAGCCAGGAGAGAAGGGCTTTTAATGATGTGTCTCCTTCACTGTGAGGGACACAGTTGATTGGTGATGGCACCATATCAAGACAAGGAACGCAAGCGGCTGATGAATGAGCCTGTAGCAGCAAAATAGAGAGCGAAGTTTGGGAAGTGAATTACTCCTAGGGCTCGCTGGGACAACGAATATAGGCTTCTAGAGGGCCAGTTGTAATCCAGATGAGAGTTAGCTGGCATGGGTCTTCTCAGGTTCCTTTCCAAGAGGGCTTCCTGGAGGGGTGAAGCGACAGCAAAGAAAAGCAATAGATATTACTGGATCCCTAGGGGATGAGGAAAAATTATGTAACTAGCCAAACTAGAGATCCATTCTCCCTAATCAAAGACAGCCGCAAGGGAGAAATTCCCAGAGATAGGGATGTGGTCAGCCGAGGGCCTACAAAAGCACCCACAAGAGAATGGTGGCTTCGCACTTCTGCCCAACCCAGGGAGCACCAAAGCTCAATTATCACAGCAGGCAAGAAGACTGCTGGTCCCAACTTCTCCAGCCCCTTCCATTCTATCTCTGGACATATCAGAAACCATGGTTAGTGAGATGGGAACAAGGAGTAAATATGCTAGATAGGAAAAGACAGAAGAAACCAACAACTGCCCACTTTTCCATGTGTGGAACCTTGGAAAAAAGAAGCCTCACTCTTAAATTAGGTATGCAGTTTGATTATGCCTTGCAACTGCATATTTAATCAATACTATGTTTGGGGATTTACTGTAATTATAGAATGTTTCACAAGAGAGTGACCAAAGACATCATGGGCCCATAGAGGTTTGTGACCAGGTCCGTGGGAAGAACTAGCATCACAGAGTGAATTTAAAGCAGAAAATGGGAGCCTAAAATAAAGTTACTTTATAATCACTGGCATATACCATACCGTTTTCATTCAGCATATTTAGGTCACCCCCGCCCCCTATATTTGACAGCCTTTCATATATAAGAAAAAGATTCCTGTTCCCTTAAGTCTTTTTTTCTAGGGATAATCATAACTAATTACTCCAGTCATTCCTGTACTTTCCAGGTCACTGTATTCATAGCTCTATTATAAATCTCATCATAGTATCTACATGATAATTGTCCATCTAAGTCTCCATTCATTCTTCCTCAGGCTAGAGTTCCTCAATCACAGTGACAGTGTTTTATTCATCTTTGTGTTTTTAGCTTTTAGTGCAGCACACTTCTATAAATGTTGATTGAAAGATATACTAAATTAATGAGTCAATAAAGAAACGCATATATTTTTTCAATGAAAATCAAAGAAATTTAATGCTTTTATTACATTTTTTTTTTGCTAAACAACTCTCCTATTACTAGTATATTTAGAAAAATGTATTCCACAGGGGCAATGAAATCTTATGGTGCACTTGTTTGTTTAAGGTGCACACTTAATGTATGGTCATGCCTCAAAATAACATGTGAGGTGTACCTATTACAGTAGTACATCTAATCCTTGAGAAACAGAATTTTGAATTTTTCTCAGTCTCTGAAGTAGTATTTTGAATGTATTTATTCCCATCCAGGAGAAACCATTGGCAGAATTTCCCAACACAATAGTATTGGGAGAAAAATATGTCTCATATGCAGCATTAGCTTGATCCTTCAAAGAGATTAAAAAAAAAAATGTCTGCAAGCCATTTTTGGGGACTCTGCTTTTTACCACTCTGTGTCAATAATGTATCTACCACAAAAGGAAAATAAAAACAAGCACACTGAATAAAACAGAAGACCAATAAGTAGGCTTCATTATATTCTATTTCAAGGTCATGACTATAGAGTGTACAAAGACACACAATGAAAGGACCCGCAAATTTTCTGCAAGGATGGACCTGGTTGATATTATGCAAATAAAATTTATTTTTATCTGCTGATACCATATGACACTGGTGTGTCCTTGTGGTCAGAGATTTTGTTGGGCTCATTACTCCTCCTGTGATATGCTCTCTGTTTCACTTTTTTAAAAATCTAAGCTTTTTAAAAAAATAGACTTCTTTGAGCAGTTTTAGGTTTACAGAAAAATTGGACAGAAAGTACAGAGAATTGCCCCACCTCTAGTTTCCCCTATTAGTAACATCTTACATCAGTGTAGCACATTTGTTATAATTGATGAGCCAGTATTGATACATTATTATTAACTAAAGTACATAGTTAACATTAGGGTTCACTTTTTGTGTTGTAAATTCTATGAGCTTTGACATATGTATAATGATATGTATCTACCTTTACACTATCCTATAGAATAGTTTCACTGCCCCTAAAATGTCCTATGCTCTACTTTGCCTCTCTCTCAAAATCTAAAAACCACTGATATTTTTCCGTCTCTATAATTTTCCCTTTTCTAGGATGTCACAGAGTTGGAATTGTATAGCCTTTTCAGATGGGCTTCTTTAGCTTTGCACCATGAATTTAAGGTTCCTCCATGTCTTTTTGTGGCTTGATAGCTCATTTCTTTTTATTGCTGAAAAATATTTAACTGTATAAATGTAGCACAGTTTCCTATTGAAGAACATCTTGGTTGCTTCTAAGTCTTGACAATTATGAATGAAGCTTCTATAAGCATTAATGTGCAGGTTGTGTATAGACAATAGTTTTCAACTCATTTGGGTAAATACCATGGAGTATGAATGCTGTATCACATGGTAAGAGTATGTTTAGTTTTGTAGGAAACTGCTAAACTGTCTTCCAAAGTGGCTATACCATCTTGCATTCCCACCAGCAATGAATGAGAGTTCCTTTTGCTCCACATTCTCACCAGCATTTGGTGTTGTTTGTGTTTTGGATTTTGACCATTCTAATAGGCAGGTTGTGGTATCTTCATTGTTTTACTTTGAAATGTCCTAATGATATATGATGTTGAACATCTTTTCATATACTTATTTGTCATCTGTATATCTTCTTTGGTGAGGTGTCTATTCAGATCTTTTGTCCATTCTTAATTGGTTGTTTCTCACTGTTGAGCTTTAAGAATTCTTTGTGTACTCTGGATACTAGTCCATTTTCAGTTATTTGTTTTGATATTATGCTCCCAGTCTGTGGTTTGTCTTCTCATTTTCTTAACAGTGTCTTTCACAGAGCCAAAAGTTTTAATTTTAATAAACTGACATCACTTTTTTATTTCATGCCTTTGGTGTTGAATCTAAAAACATATCACCAAACCAAAGGTCATCTAGATTTTCTCCTATGTTATTTTCTAAGAATTTTTAGTTTAACATTTTACATTTAGGTGAATGATTCATTTTGAGGTAATTTTTTAAAAAGGTGTAAGGTCTGTGTCTAGGTTCATTTTCTTCCTCTTTTTTTGAATGTGGATCTTCAGTTGTTCCAGCACTATTTGTTGGGAAGACTATCCTTTCTCCATTGAGTTGTTTTGCTCCTTTGTCAAATATAAGTTGACTATATTTGTGTGGGTCTATTTCTGGGCTCTCTATTCTATTCAACTGATGTATTTGCCTATTTTCTTAACAGTACTATACTGTTTTGATTACAGTAGCTTTTATAGTAAGTCTTGAAGTCAGATAGTATAGTCCTCTGACTTTGTTGTTCTCTTTCAGTATTGTGTTATTCTGTGTCATTTGTCCTTTCCATAAACTTTAGAATTAGTTTGTCAATATCCACAAAATAATTTGCTGGGATTTTGATTTGGATTGTGTTAAATCTATAGATCTAATATTGAAGAACTAACATCTTGACAATATTAAGTCTTCCTATCTCCATTCATGGAATATCCCTCCATTTATTTTGATTTTTTAAATTTCTTACAACAAATATTGAAATTCTTTCAGTATTTTTCCCCATATAAATCTTGTGCATATTTTGTTAGACTTATATCTATATCTAACAGCATTTAACATTTTGTTAAACGCTAATGAAATGGTATTGTGTTTTTAAATTCAAATTCCAATTGTTCATTGCTAATATATAAGAAATCAGTTGACTTTTGTGCATTAATCTTATATCCTGCAACTTTATTATTATTACTTATTAATTCTAGGAGTTTTGTTGCTGTGGTTGTTGATTCCTTGGGATTTTCTACATAGACCATCATGTCATCTGTGAACAAAGACAGTTTTATTTCTTCCTTCCCAATCTATGTATGTTCAGTTTCCTTTTCTTGTCATTATATTAGCTAGGACCTTCAGTAAGATGTTGAATAGGAGTGGAGAGAGGGAACATCTTGCCTTGTTCCTGAACTCAGAGGGAAATCATCTAGTATTTCACCATTAAGTATGATGTTAGCTGTAGGGTTTTGGTAGATATGCTTTATCAAGTTGAGGAAGTTCCCCTCTATTCCTAGTTTGCTGAAAATTTTTATCTTTGAATGGGTGTTGGATTTTGTCAAATTGATATGAGCATATGATTTTTAGTCTGTTGCCTATGGAATGTTGAACTAGCCTTGTATACCTGGAATAAATCTCACTTGGTTGTGGCATATACTTCTTTTTATACATTGTTGGATGTGATATACTCATACTTCATTGAAAATTTTTGCACCTATGTTCATGAGAGAAATTGTTTGCCTTTCTTGCAATGACTTTGTTAGGTTTGAGTATTAAGGTAATGCTGGATTCGTAGCTTGAGTTAGGAAGTAGCCCCTCTGCTATTTTCAGGAAAAATTGTAAAGAATTGGTATAATTTCTCCTGTAAATGTTTGCTAGAATTCATCAGTGAACTAATCTGGGCTGTTGCTTTCTATTTTGGAAGGTTATTTCTTATAGATTCAATTTCTTTAGTTGAATAGACTGTTATCTTTAATAATAGATACAGGCCTATTCATTTATACATGTAGGCATATTTATATTAACTGTTTTCTTGGTGAGTTTTTGTAGATTGTGCCTTTCAAAAAGTTTGTCCATTTCTTGTATGTTTTCATATTTGTGGGCATAGAGTTGTTTACAATATTCCTTTCTTATTTTAATGTCCATGGGATCAGTAGTAATGGTCCCTCTTTTATTTCTGATATTAGTAATTTGTGTCTGCTCTCTGACTAGAGGCTCATCAACTTTACTGATTTTTTCCAACAACCAGCTCTCTATCAGATTGTATTTCTCTATCAGTTTTGTTTTCAATTTCATTAATTTCTGCTCTAATTCTTATTTCTTTTCTTCTGCTTAATTGGATTTAATTTGCCCTTGTTTATCTAGTTTTCTAACGTAAAAGTTTAGATTATTGATTTTAGATTTTTGTAACATATGCATCAATGCATATATGTATACATTTCCAAGCACAGCTTTCACTGCATCCACAAATTTGGATAACATGTATTTTTATTTAGTTTGAAATATCTTAAAATTATTCTTGAAACATCTTTTTGACCCATACGTTATTTAGAAGTGTGTTGCTTAACTCTAAGTATTTTGTGGTTTTCCATCTATGTTTCTGTTATTGATATCTAGTTTAATTCCACTGTGGTCTGGGAATACTTCATATAATTTCTATTAAAAACCTTTTAAATTTAGTAAGGTGTGTTTTGTGGCCCAGAATGTGGTCTCTCTTAGTATGTTCCATGGGAATTTGAGGAGAAGGTGTATTCCACTGTTATTGGATGAAGTACTTTATGATATCAATTAAATCCAGTTGATTGATGGTGCTCTTCAGTTCAATTATGTCCTTACTGATTTTCTGCCTGCTAGATTGGTCAACTGCTGACAGAGGTGTGTTGAAGACTACAACTATAATGGTGTATTCATCTATGTCTCCTTGCAGTTCTTATCAGTTTTTGTTTCATATTTTGATGCTCTGTTGTGCACATACATTAAGTCATAATTTGACACATTATGTCTTCATGAATAATTGATTTCTTTATCATTACATAATGCTCCACATTATGTAATGCTCCACATCTCTGATAATTTTCCTTGCTCTGGAGCTGGCTTCATCTGAAATTAATATAGCTACTCCACCTATCTTTTGACTAGTGTTAGCATCCCTTTACTTTCTCCATTGCTTTACTTTACTTTTAGTCTGTACCTCTGTCTTTATATTTAAGGTGAGTTTCTTAATATATAATTAGGTTTTTTTTATTCACTCTGACAATCTCTGCCTTTTAATTGGTATATTTAGGCCACTGCTGTTTAAAGTGATAGTTTTTATAGCTGGATTAATATCTACCATATTTTTTATTGTTTTCTATTGATATTTGTCACCATTACTCAGTTTCTTTTTCTTTTCTTTATTTTTCTGCCCTCTATGTTTTCGATTGAGAATTTTTACAATTCCATTTTTTTCCTCCTCTCTTAACATATCAATTGTATTTCATTTTAAACTTTTCTTAGTGGTTGCCCTTGGGTTTGCAATATACATTTACATCTAATCCAACTACTCTTTCAAATCACACAGTACTACTCCATTCAAGTACCTTATAATAGATTATTCCCAATTCCTTCTCCCTTCTGTATCTTATAACACTGCTGTCATTCATTCCACTTACCCTTAATCTATAATCACAGAATACACTGTTGCTATTATTATTTGAACTATTTTTAATTAAGAATAAAAAATAGATCTGAGTTTCTGACCTATGTCATTTCTTTCTTTCTGAAGACATTCTTTCTGCATTTCTTGCAAGATAAGTCTCCTGATGACAAATTCCCTCATTTTTTGTTTGTCTGAGAAAGTCTTCATTTCTCCTGCACTTACAGAGGATAATTTTGCTGGATATAGAATTCTAAGGTGTTTTTTTTTCCTTTCAACACAAAATATTTCACTCTTCTCTCTTGCTTGCATGATTTCTAAAGAGAAGTCTGATGCAATTGTTAATCTTGCTCCTCTGGCTTCTTTCAAGATTTTCACTTTGTCTTCATTTTCTGCAGTTTGAATGTGATATGCTTAGGTTTAGATTTTTTGATATTTACTCTGGTTGGTATTCTCTGAGCTTCCGGTTCTCAGTTTGGTATTAATTTTTGGAAACTATTGGTCATCACTGCTTCAGATATTTCTTCTCTTCCTTTCTCTTTCTGGTATTCCTATTACATGTATGTTACACCTTTAGTAATTATTTCACAGCTCTTGGATATTCTGTCTTTTTCACTCTTTTTTTCCTCTTTGCACTTGAGTTTTGGACATTTCTATTGACATTTCTTCAAGCTCACTGATCATCTGCTTGGCCATGTCCAGTCTATTGATGAGCGCATCAAAGGCATTCTTCATTTATGTTACAGTATTTTTTTATTCTAACATTTCCTTTTGATTCTTTCTTAGAGTTTCTGTGCTTCTGCTTATATTGTACATCTATTCTTTATTCTTTTATGCTGTTCACTTCCTCCATTAGCACATTCATCATACTTACTTGTTTCAAGTCCTTGGTTTGATAATTTCAACATTTCTGCCATATTTGAGTCTGATTCTGATGCTTAATGTGTCTCTGAGCTGTTTTTTTTTTTTTTTTCTTTTACTGTATGTGCAATTTTTTATTGAAAGTCAGACATAACATACTGGGTAAAAGAAACAGATAAATAGGTGTTTTTTTGTGTGGTTTTTATATCTGGATAGGGGTAGGCTGTATTTATTGTTTTCTTTTGTTGTATCAGAGGCTAAACTTTCTTCTGGTTTCCTTGTTTTTGTCTCCCCAGTTGTCTTCGGGTTTCCCTGAGGCTTCTTAAATAAGGCCTGAGATGAGCAGTTCTTTCCTTTGTAATTCCCTGTTGTTATTTAGGCTCTGGTAATGTTGTGGTAAGGTGTAGGGGGAGGGGAAGCATCCTATAGTCCTGTGATTAGGTCTCAATCTTTTAGTGAGCCTGTGCCCCAGGGCTGTGACCTTTACAAATTCCTCTCAGAATTTTTTCCCCTCATTTTGGTAAGACCAGGGTTGAAGTTGGGTATTTCCCTTCCCTCATGTTGGCTAGGCTCTGGTACAACCCTGATCAGTTTCTCTTACAGGTAGGTCTTGTTATGAAGAAGAGAATATCCTGAGTGTGTTTCAAAATAGCTTCTCTTCCCCTTCCCCTGAGACATGTACAAAGGGATTTTTCTTCAAACTTCATTGTGAGAATCTGGTAGAGCTCCTGGAGGTAAAACTCACAAAAATGTGTGGTGTCCCCTTAAGACTGAGCTCAAGTCTGTCCACTCTGAACTTCCAGCAATTTGTCGATTACAGTTTAGGATTTCTTACCCCAGCATTGGTTCCTCAGAGGTTTCTGCTTTTGGGCTTCTGTTCTGGTAAGTTGTATTTGCCTGTCTGTCTCTCCAGTTTTGGGGACTAACAGTATTTTGCCCAGTGACCTCATTCTGAGATGAATCTAAAAAAAATTGTTGATTTTCAGTTTATTCAGCATTTTTTCTTATTGTGAGAATAGGAGTGACAACTTCCAAGTTCTTTATATGCTGGAGTGGAAGTCCTGATTCACTTTTTAAAACTATCATTGATTTTTCTTGCTGTATATCTAAACATTCATTAAATTTTAATTTTAAAACAGATTAGCAAAAGGAAGAAAATCAACAGAATTTCAACATTCATAAATAACTATTGTTGATATTTGTGTATATATCTTTTCAGTCTTTTTTCTACACATGTCTGCCTGTCCCTCTATCTTTCTGTCTATCATCTATCTATATCTATCTATCTATCTATCTACCTATCATCTATCTATCTACCTATCTATCATCTATCTATCTACCTATCTATCCAGTTACCTACCTAACTACTTACTTATGCCTCTCCCAACAAACAAAGAATTAAAATGGGCCTTTGGACCTAAGATGGTAAGATTGTATGCAAATATATGGTTATGATATTACCTTTTAAAAATTCTTTGCAAACTTAATAGGTAAAAATATAAATGTTTTCCATTACATTTTTTACTTCTTTGACATTTTCTCATTGATGTATGAGTTCTATATATAACAAAAGATAACTCTTTTATTATATATAATACCATATGATACACTATCATTCACCTTGTTTTTCTATTTTATTTTTAGGTCTGCATTGCTTTTGAACCTAAATTAAAGAGATTGAGTTGATGGTTTTGTGTGATAAACAAAAGTCTGGAGTAACTTAAGTTGAATCATGAACATAACAAGTTAGTGAAAATAATAAATTGAATATCAAAATTATGGATAAAATAATGGAGTAGTAACACTGTGGAAGTTAATTTAACATCAGTATATAATGAAATCCTCTACTCTCACATAATAGAATACCAATACAGTAATAAGAATAAACAAACTACAACTACATGCAATAATATGAAAGAATCTCAAAAGAAGATGTTGAATATAAAAAGAGTGATATTAATAATTCCATTTACATAAAGATTAAAAGTAGGCAAATTTATCTATGGTATGAGAAGTTACCATTGACCTAGGGAATAGTGACTGGAATGGTCACTAGTAGGGCTCTGGGATCCTGGTCACTTGGTTGTGTTCATTTCATGAAAATTCATTGTGCACTTATGCTTTGTGTAGTTTTCTGTATGTATGTTATACTTTAAAAAATTACTGTTGAGCAGGACTTCCCTGGTGGTGCAGTGGTTAAGAATCCACCTGCCAATGAAGGGGACACGGGTTTGATCCCTGGTCCGTGAAGATCCCATATGCCGCTGAGTAACTAAGCCCGTGTGCCACAACTACTGAAGCCCATGTGCTGCAACTACTGAAGCCTGCGTGCCTAGAGCCTGTGCTCCGCAACAAGAGAAGCCACTGCAATGAGAAGCCCATGCACCACAATGAAGAGTAGCCCCCGCTCGCCACAACTAGAGAGAAAAAGCCCGTGCACAGCAACAAAGACCCAAAATAAAATTTAAAAATTAAAAAAAATTATTATTGAGATATAATTGACATATAACATTATATTCATTTCAGGTGTACAATATAATGATTCAATATTTGTATATATTGTAAAATGATCACCACAATAAATCTAGATAACATCCATCACCACACAGTTATACATTTTTTCCTTGTGATGCATATTTTTTAAATCGACTGTCTTAGCAACTTTCCAACATACACTTCGGTATTATTAACCATAGTCAACATGCTGTACATTACATCCCCAGGACTTACTGGAAGTCTGTACCTTTTCACCCCCTTCACACCATTTCTCCCACCCTCCCAACCCCCTGGCTCTGGCAAATCTGTACAAATCAGTTTGTATGAGTTTGTTTGTTTCTGTATCTATGAGTTAGTTTTTCAGATTCTACATATAAGTGACCTCATATGGTATGTGTCATCCTCTGTCTAACTTATTTCACTTAGCATAATGTCCTCAAGTTCCACCTACGTTGTCACAAATGGCAAGATTTCATTCTTTTTATAGCTGAATAATATTCCATTATATATGTGTATATGTATGTACAAATATATACACAAACACATACATACGTACATACATACAGGCACACCTCATTTTATCGCACTTCTCTTTATTGTGCTTTGCAGATATTGCATCATTTTACAAATTGAAGGGATTTGTGGCAACCCAAGTAAGTCTGTCAGCACCATTTTTCCAGTAGCATTTGCTCCCTCTGTGTCTCTGAGTCACAGTTTGGTAATTCTCACAATATTTCAAACTTTTTCATTATTATTATATTTGTTATGGTGATCTGTGATCTTTGATGTTATTACTATGACTTGCTGAAGGTTCTGATGATGGTTAGCACTTTTTAGCAACAAAGTATTTTAAAATTAAGGCATTGTTTTTTAGATGTAATGCTACTGAACACTTAACAGACTACAGTATCATGTAAACACAACTTTTATATACACTGGTAAACCAAAATTTTGTAGGACTTGTTTATTGCGGTGGTCAGGAACTGAACCTACAATATCGCTGAGGTATACCTGTGTCCCACATTTTTTAAATTCACTCATCCATCAATGGACACTTAGGTCACATCTATGTCTTGGCTATTGTAAATAATGCTGCTTTGAACATGAGGGTGAATATATCTTTTGAAGTTCGAGTTTTTATTTACTTTGGATAAATACCCAGAAGTGGAATTCTATTTTTAATAAAAAAATTTTTTTTAATTAATTAATTAATTTATTTATGGCTGTGTTGAGTCTTCATTTCTGTGCGAGGGCTTTCTCTAGTTGTGGCAAGTGGGGGCCACTCTTCATCGCGGTCGCGGGCCTCTCACTATCGCGGCCTCTCTTGTTGCGGAGCACAGGCTCCAGACACGCAGGCTCAGTAGTTGTGGCTCACGGGCCCAGTTGTTCCACGGCATGTGGGATCTTCCCAGACCAGGGCTCGAACCCGTGTCCCCTGCATTGGCAGGCAGATTCTCAACCACTGTGCCACCAGGGAAGCCCTATTTTTAATTTTTTGAGAAACCTCCATACTGTTTCCATAGTGGTTGTGCCAATTTACATTCCCACCAAGAACTCCCAGTGCACAAGAATTACTTTTGCTTCACATCCTCACCAACACTTGTTATTTCTCCTCTTTTTAGAACAGCCATTCTAATCGGTGTGAGGTGCTATTTCATTGTGATTTGGGTTTGCATTTCTAGTATGTATGTTATACTTCAATAAAAATTTTTAAATGACCTGTACCTTGACCAAATACCAGGTCCCCTCCAACCCCCAACAAAAATGTGTCAAGGTGGTGCCTGTCATAGTGTATCTGCAAGAATATTTATAATTGTGGTCTTGTGCTTTATAGTTTGTGGTATAAATAATGTACCCCCACAGTACTGTCTCGAAGTACTGTCTCAGTGCTCCCACCAGGTCACTGTGGATTTCCAAGGTGAGAGGAAAGGTGATTCATTCTATATTGCCAACTCCACCTTGCAGTGCACACATCTGAATGTGCCCAGAATTAAATTGGCCTAAATTCCCTACACTACATCTCTTTAGATCAACTCTCAGTCGGTGTTAACTCGATGGTGGGAATCCTTTCACAATGAATAAGTATAAAAAATCACCATATTGTACAATTTAAATATCTTACAATTTAGTTTGTCAATTACACCTCAATAAAGCTAAAAAAATGTAACAGACAAACAAAACAAAAACAAAGTCTGTGCAAAGGATATAAACTGGCTCCACAGTAGGGCTGTGTGGAACAAGTTTGGTTGCTCTTCACCCCTTGGACCCAGAGCATCAGCACCATTCTATTTTGAAAGGCCAGTCCACTGGACTTCTTTTTTTTGCTCCATGATGATTGTATTTTAAGAATCTCATTGCTCCTTTCTATTATTGGGCCTCAGAATCACTCTGATATAACTCAATAGGTTATAAAAACTTTGAATCTTATGGAACTCCTTAAACTTCTTATGCAAATCTATAACCTCTTCTTCAGACACTTTTAAACTCCAAATTTTAATGTATTTTTGTGTGTGTGCATACACACACACAACACACACACACACACACACACACTTCACCAGACTGCTCCAAACTAATTTATTCAAAGTAAAAAAAAAAGATTTACAGGAAATGTATATAAAATTTCAGACAAACTCTCTGCTCTTCAAAAGACCATGATCTGATAATATTAAAACAAGTACTAGGAAGTTAGTATCAATGGAACCCTTCAGCACTGTGACAAACAGAATTTTTACTTCAGTTTAACTAGTTGCTCAAATTCAATTAATATAGACTAAGAATCCATTAGCCCTTGAAGAGGCTTCATAAAAGTATCAAAACACTAAATACACAAGTCAACCCAAATCCCAAATTATCTTTGACATTTGCTACAATTTGGTGTATTTCCCCTACTGTCATCTTGAGTAGTTAGTGTGTGGCAATTCTGTCTGGAGTCCTTGATAACTGAAGAGTCCTTTTCAGTGTTATGACCTTAATTTTTTTTCTGGAGTAAACATGGACATGCTTAAAGAAGCTAAATTTATTTCATAAAGGTATTAAATGCAATAAAATGAGTATACTGTGTTAAGTGACATCATTTAAAAAAAACACTAAATCACATTGCATATATTTTCTACATCTCTAAGTTCATGTAACATAATATTTTACATTAAATTTAAGTATACTTTAAAGATTCTGAGCTTCTTTTTGAGATTTCCCCTTCCCTACTACACTTCTGGCTAATGGTTTCCAACCTATTTTCATTAAATAAATGGCAGCATCAAGCCAGATCAAATCAAAGCAAACCAAACAAAATGCAATGTAGCACACCACCTTTACTTGAATTAGTAAAAGCTTTATAAGGATTAATTGCTCACTGCTACATTTTTTGGAAAGGTTTAACAGTAGGATTATGCAAGAAGAAATAAAATGAAAAAAATTCAACAAATAGTACTGATAGGATAACTTCATTTCTGTTTTTTGAAAACAAAGATACTTTATATAGTAATAAAGCTAAAGCAGTCCAGGAAAATATAAATTGTGTTATGAATCTATGAAATCTGAGTAGAGATTTTTATTCTAATGAGAATATTAATTTCTATGCTTTAAAAGCTTGTAGTAGTGTGTTCGTATTTTTGTAATAAGACTTTTTCAAAACCAAAATAAAAATAAGGACACTTTTTGGAGGTATGGTTATCTTAGAAAGCTCTTCTTATCATTGTTTAGTTAACACTACAGCCAATGAATAGAGATATAGCTTACGCATTTTGCTGCAGAAATAGCCATTATAAGCTCTTATAGGAGCGTCTTGCTGCTAATGTCCCTGCCAGCCCCATCTCTGAATTAACTCTCACTAAGGACCCAGAACTCTAAAAACCAGATACGAGACAGGACCTGTGTGTCTGACATGGCCTCCAGACAAGTGTCATCACTTCACATGCACCTGGGATCACTGCAAAAAAATTTTTTTCTTTTTAAATGGGATACAGAGTTGTAATGTAAAACATAAATAGATGAAGATAGGGTTGGATTAGGTGCATTCCATTCTCAGAGGCATACAGATAACCAAAAGCTCTATTTTTTTCCCTCTAGAAAATAAACAATAACCAAGTATTGCATAACATGTTCATTTTAAGTGATATAAAGCCCCCATAAGCATCCACAAATTGAATAAGGGACATGGAACTAATGGCTTCAGGGTGGTTTCTGCCTCCAGGTGCTCCTTGGGATGACTTTCTAATTGAAAGCCTAATGCGGGGTACAGCAGGGGACCCCTTGGAGAGCACTCATATGTGCTCCTTGCTCTGTGGAGACACAGAGGACTGGAGCCTGACTTACACTGGTAAGAGCAAAAAACAACTGTGAACAGGTTCTGTTTCCAACAGGGCACAAAGAAGGCAAGGGACTGGCTGAGTAATTCTTGGAGGATGGAGCAGGAGAGTGTGTTGAGGTGAGATCAATCGACATGCTGGGAGAACATGAGTTTTTGCTGTAGAATAGATGTGGGCAGTGTAGGGGAGCCAGCATGGAGTGAGTTCTCTTGGGTTGCCAGGAGGATATAGGCCATCAAAGTTAAACTAGGCTAGAGATGGGCCACCAGATGTCCAGGGGCATAAAGTGGAGAAACATGTGAACATAATGTATTAAGCAGTTTCTAGAGATGGCTTAAAACAAACAAGCAAGGAAAAATCCTGTTTCATATCCTTGCAATACTTATGCATGTGGCCTCACAATTCTTTACACCATGAGCAATAAAACTCAAGCTGAATTTTGAGTAGGAAAGACAGTTAAATCTCAATTCTATTTTTTTTTTTTGAATTCAGAAGAAAATAATTCCATATGAAATTTAACAACTGCATTACTATCTAAAATTTATATATATATCAATATATATCTGTAACTATATGTATATAGGTATAGATACAGATACATATACAAACCTTTGGAAAATAGACCTATTTTGGTCTGTTTCTAAAGGTAGTTGAGAGGAAAATTTTAAGATATTCTCAAAGAATCTTGATTTGTCTCATGCTGTGATCCTGTTATTTAATAATAGTATGTAAATATTATTCTCTAGGTCTGTGTTTAAAGAAATATATAGAAAACAAAGACCTAGCATCAAAATATGCTATATGAGAGTAGACATGCTTTCTTATGAATGCTCATAACCATTGTTTAATTCCTTACACAAAGTTTTCTGGTATTAATCAAGGACATTTGTTATTTGTTACTCTGACTCACATGGTTTAACATTACTATATAAGAAAACCAGCTAAGTTATTGTATGTAGATTCAATGACCAGTTACATCATTAGAAGTATGAGCTGATCTGAAACTGAGTCACCTAAAATGTTTCCATGAAAGTTGACATTCAAAGCAGGTTATTAGTAAATTTTAAAAAAGAAAACTTAGTGGAGGAACAACATTTTGACTAATACTTTTACTATCAATCCAGAAAAATGTAGATCATAAGCCATGCAAAACTGCTTTGTTGCAGTCTTCTTTCTTTCAAGTGTATGAAAGTATCAAGCACCTCAAAAGCAAAGAATGAGCAAGCAAGTAATGTCACGTTAGAAAAATGCATAGTTAAAAAAAATATACTATTGAACTCTAGTCGTCTCACACAAAAGTGGCAATCTTTTCTTAAATAATTCACCAAGACTTTGGGACAAGTGATAGAGTTACTGCATTCCGCATTCTTTCTTTACTTTCCAAAGGCTGAGATTATGAATTCAGACAACGTTGGTGCGCTTGCTTACCACGGGTCTGTGTACGTCCCAGAATGCTCTCTCCTGACTATCAAGGATCTTTCTTTCAATCTTGTCTCTCTTCTTGTCCACTCTGTTAATATCATAACAATTAATAATAAGTAGTGTTAATTGTAGTGCCTCTCTGGACAAAAGGCCACAACTTGGACAAATCTTCCAAAAGACTCACAAGGACTCACTTTGCTTGTGCTTCTGCTTGCATAAAAATGAACTCCCACTTCCGAGCAAATGCCCTCTGCAGCCTGGCCAAGCTCTCCTGAAAAATATACCACGGTGAAGACATTCTGGTGCTCAGCTTTACTACTCCCTTCTAGTTTATCTACCATATGTACTTACCAAAAAAACAAATCAGAATTTCTAAAGGAGTAAGTGTACTTGGAATGATAAGTCATGCTCACTGAATGCAGCTAATACTCATATTAACAGTCAAAGAGGACACAGGAGAACCTATTACGAATATTAATATTGGAGAATATAACTAAAAATCAAAAATACTAAACTTACCTTATATAAAAAAGTGCTCAAGACTAATCCATTGGATTTTCCTGTGCTCATTTTACTGAGGAACAGGAAAGCAATACTCTCTACTACTGATTCAATCAGTCTATCCAGTTCCTGAGAAAAATGTAAACTCTCAGCCCCTTACTACCCACTTGTAGACAGTGCTTCAAGTTTAGTAAATCAGAACATAGCAACCATATGAACAAATTACATGAGATTAATTTAATCTGCTGATGGTGACCAACATAAAGGTTTTGCAAAAACCATTTTCCCAGTATAAATGTTCTATAATTCTCTAAGTTTGGATATCTTCATTATATATAGTATATACACACATATATATAAGTTTTTACATTTAAGTCAATTTTAGCAAATAAGATATGCTTCCTCCTTCTTCTCTGAGTTTGTGTATTTAGAATTTCACCATCCTCAGTGTGAATGATGAGAGGAAGTAAGCAAGTAAGGGATATGTTAAATCATTATGCTGCCCTTCCCTGGAAGTCTGATCCCTAAGATCCATGAATGTAGAAAGTTAAGAGTGCCCAGAAATGACCGTAGGCCTTATTCTTGCTCATTTTATACTTTTCTTTGTCAGGAAGTCCTTGGTACTTACAGCTTCATAGTCTGCTAGCTCCAGCCTTGCTTTGTTTTGCATTGTTCTTTTGCAGAGGTAAACCGCTGTAAGGGAAAAAAATCAATCATTTCTCACCTGCTTATTTACATTGAGACACTAAAAATAAAAATAGAGCATTATAAACCAAGACATGTTGGTCTTTGTCATTTTTCCCCAAGTTGTAATTTTCTCTTTTTGTATTTTTTTTTGGACAAAATAAATAATCTGTAACATGATTACTGAAATTCAAACACAGTGGTAATATAAAAAGGTGTTATAAGAAAATAGATATGTTTAGAAACTTGGTAACCATTTCCTTTATTTCATTAAATAGTTGTCACAATTTTAGCTTCCTCAAAATATAAGGGGAAAAAATAAAGCCTTTTAAATAAAATATCAAATGAATGTTAAAATATGGATATACAAATAACACGATTTTTAAAAAAAGAATTGCATGAAGAGGGAATCGCTATTTGCACATTCAATTATTTCCGTAGTCTACTGTCAACTAAAATAATTTATTAATGTAAACTGAAGGTTCCTTAGCATCTTCTTTGCTGCATTCCACAAGGATCAATCATCAATCAGTCATTTTGTCACTAGGATAGAGGAGAGTACAACATCTGACTTAACTATAATCCTATAACCTTTTAATTCTGTTTTCCTTGAGGACTCTGTCTTCTCCATTACCAGGCAAAGTCCATCTGGGCAGAAGATTTACAGGATAAATGACAGACAGAAAGAGGACGTTGACAGCAGTATTGCCATCGAGCAGTCAAATTTCTTCAGTGATTTCTGGAATATTAGTGACTCTCATGTTAATATCAAGACATTCAGAAGGGAGGAGACAAGATGTTGAAGTAGAAGGACTGGAGCTCTCTCACAAAATACCAAAATCACAACTATCTCTAGAACAACCACTGACAAAAAAGACTGTAACCTATCAAAGAAGATATTCTACATCCAAAGACAAAGAGGAAGCCACAATGAGAAAGGGGCATTTTCACAGTGTAATCAAATCTCATACCCACCAGGTGGGCAACCCACAAACTGGAAAACAATTATATCTCAGAAATTCTCCCACAGTAGTGAGACTTCTGAGCCAGACGTCAGGCTCCCCAGTCTGAGGGTCTGGCATCGGGAGGAGGAACCACCAGAGAATTGGGCTTTGAAGGCTAGGGAACTTGAGTGCAGGAGCTCCACAGGACTGGGGGAAACAGACATGCCACTCTTGAAGGGTGCACACAAGGTTTCATGTGCACTGGCATCCAGGAGAAAGCAGTGACTCCACAGGAGCCTGGGCCAGAACTACCTGCGAGTCTTAGAGGGTCTCTTGGGGAGGCAGGGGTGGGCTGTGGCACATGGTGAGGGCAAGGACACTGGTAGTGGAGGGCCAGGGAATATGTATCAGTGTGAGCTCTCCAGGAGGCTGCCATTTTGGCACTGAAACCCGACCCCACCCAACAGCCTGCAGACTCCAGTACTGGGACGCCTCAAGCCAAACAACCAACAAGGTGAGAACACAGCCCCACCCATCAGCAGACAGGCTGCCAAAAGTCATCCTGAGCTCACAGTCGCCACTTAACACACCTGTTGACATAGCACTGCCCACCAGAGGGACAACACCCAGCTCCCCCCACCAGTGGGCAGACACCAGTCTCTCCTACCAGGAAGCCTGCACAAGTCCCTGGACGAACCTAACCAACAGGGGGCAGACATCAGGAGCAAGAGGAAGTACGATCCTGCAGCCTGCAGAATAGAGGCCACAAACAGAAAGTTAGAAAAAATGAGATGGCAGAGAAATATGTTCCAGATGAAGGAATAAGATAAAACCCCAAAAGAACAACTAGGTGAAGTGGAGATAAGCAATCTACCTGAAAAATAATTTGGAGTAATGATCATAAAGATGATCCAAGATCTCAGAAAAAGAATGAAGGCACAGACCAAGAAGATAAAAGAAATGTTTAACAAAGAGGTAGATAATTCAAAGAACAAAAAACAGAGATGAACAATAAAGTAACTGAAATGAAAAATATACTAGAAGGAATAATTAGCAGAATAAATGAGGCATAAGAACAGACAAGTGAGCTGGAAGACAGACTGGTGGAAATCACTGCCATGGAACAGAATAAAGACAAAGAATGAAAATGAATGAAGAGAGTCACAGAGAGGTCTGGGACAACATTAAATGTACCAACATTTGCATTATAGGGGTCCCAGAAGGAGAAGAGAGAGGGGAAAGGACCAGGGAAAATATTTGAAGAGATAATAGGAGAAAACTTCCTTAACATGGAAAAGGAAACACTCACTCAAGCCCAGGAAGCACAGAGAGTCCCATACAGGATAAAACCAAGGAGGAATATGCAGAGACACATATTAACCAAACTAACAAAAATAAAGGCAAAGAGAAAATACTAAAAGCAACAAGGGAAAAGCAACAAATAACATGCAAGGGAATCCCAATAAGGCTATCAGCTCATTTTTCAGCAGAAACTCTGCAGGCCAGAAGGGAGTGACATGATATATTTAAATGATGAAAGGAAAAAAACTATAACTAAGAATGCTCTACCCAGCAAGGCTCTTGTTCAGACTTGAGGAGAAATGAAAAGCTTTACTGACAAGCAAAAGCTAAGAGAATTCAGCACCACCAAACCAGCTTTACAACAAATGCTAAAGGAATTTCTCTAGGCAGAAAAGAAGAGGCAACAACTAGAAAGAAAGAAACAAACAAAATTACGAATGGGAAAGTTCACCAGTAAAGGCAAACATACAGTAAAGGTTGGAAATCATCCACAAGCAAATATGATATTAAAACCAGCAATCATGAGGAGAGCACAAATCCAGGATGTTGGAAATGCATTTGAAGAGACCAGCAACTTGAAAAAATCATTTATATATACACACATATATATGTGTATATATATATATGAATATATATATATAGCTAAATAAAAACCACATGGGAACCTCACACAAAAATCTACAATAGATACACACACAGAAAAGAAAAACCATAATAAAACACAACACTAAAGATACTCATCAAATCACAAGAGAAGAGAACAAAATAGGAAGGGAAGAAAAGAGACCTACCAAAAGAAATCAAAAACAATTAACAAAATGCCAATAAGAACATACATATCGATAATTACCTTAAATATAAATGGATTAAATGCTACACAAAAAGGCATAGATTGGCTGAATGGATACAAAAACAAGACCTGTATATGTGCTGTGTAAAAGTGACCCACTTCAGATCTAGAGACACATACAGACTGAAAGTGAGGGTATGGAAAAAGATATTCCGTGCAAATGAAATTAAAAAAAAAAAGCTGGAGTAACAATACTCATATCAGACAAAATAGACGTAAAAATAAAGACTGTTACAAGAGGCAAAGAAGGACACTACACAATGATCAAGGGATGAATCCAAGAAGATGACAAAACAATTGCAAATATATGTTCACCCAACATAGGAGGATCTCAATATATAAGGCAAATGCTAACAGTATTAAAGGAAAAATCAACAGTAACAGAATAATAGTGGGGGACTTTAACACTTCACTTACATCAATGGAGAGAACACTCAGACAGAAAATCAATAAGGAAACACAATAAGGCTTAAATGACACATTAGACTAGATGGCTTAATTGATATTTACAGAACATTCCATCCAAAAGCAGAAGAATACACATTATTCTCAAGTACACATGGAACATTCTCTAAGATGGAACACATGCTGGACCATAAAGCAAGCCTCTATAAATTTAAGAAAATTAAAATCATATCAAACATCTTTTCTGACCACATTGCTATGACATTAGAAATCAACCACAAGAAAAAAACACAAACACGTGGAGGTGAAATAATTTGTCACTAAACAATCAATGGATCACTGAAGAAATCAAAGAGAAAATTAAAAAATACCTAGAGACAAATGACAAGGAAAACATGACGATCCAAAACCTATGGGGTGCAGCAAAAGCAGTTCTAAAAGGGAAGCTTATAGCAATACAATCTTACCTCAGGAAACAAGGGAAATCTTAAATAAACAACCTAAACCCACATCTAAATCAACTAGAGAATGAAGAACAAACAAAACCCAAAGTTAGTAGAAGAAAGAAAACATAAAGATGAGAGCAGAAATAAATGAAATACAGACTAAGAAAACAATAGAAAACATCTATGAAACTAAAAGATGGTTCTTTGAAAAGATAAACAAAATTGATAAATCTTTAGCCAGACTCATCAAGAAAAAAAGGGAGAAGACTGAAATCAATAACATTAGAAATGAAAAAGGAGAAGTTACAACAGACACCACAGAAATACAAAGGACCACAAGAGACTACTACAAGCAACTATACACCAATAAAATGGACAACCTAGAAGAAAAGGACAATTTTGTAGAAAGTACAATCTCCCAAGACTGAACCAGGAAGAAATGGAAAATATGAATAGACCAATCACAAGCACTGAAATTGAAACTGTGAATCACAACAAACAAAAGGCCAGGAACAAATGGCTTCACAGGCAAATTCTATCAAACATTTAGAGAAGGGTTAACATCTATCCTTCTGAAACTATTCCAAAAAATTGCAGAGGAAGGAAAACACCCAAACTCATGCTATGAGCCCACCATCACCCTGATACCAACACCAGACAAAGATATCACAAAAAAAGAAAACTACAGGCCAATATCACTGATGAACATATACACAAAAATCCTCAACAAAATACTAGCCATCTGAATCCAACAATACTTTGTAAGGATCATAAACCATGATCAAATGGGATTTATTTCAGGTGTGCAAGGATTTTTCAATATCCACAAATCAATCAGTGTGATACAGCACATTAACGGTTTGAAGAACAAAAACCATATGATCATCTTAATAGATGCAGAAAAAGCTTTTGACAAAATTCAACAACGATTTATGATAAAAACTCTCCAGAAAGTGGGCATAGAGGGAACATACGTCAACATAATAAAGGCCATATATGACAAACCTACAGGTAACATCATACTCAATGGTGAAAAGCTGAAAGCATTTCCTCTAAGATCAGGAACAAGACAAGGATTTCCACTCTCACCACATTTATTCAACATAGTTTTGGAAGTCCTAGCCATGGCAATCAGAGAAGAAAAAGAAAAGAAAGGAATCCAATTTGGAAAAGAATAAGGAAAATTGTCACTGTTTGCAGGTGACATGATACTATACATAGAAAATCCTAAAGATGCTATCAGAAAACTGCTAGAGGTAATCAATGAATTCAGTAAAGTTGCAGGATACAAAATTAATACACAGAACTATGTTCCACTTTTATACAACAACAACAAAAGATCAGAAAGAGAAATTAAAGAAACAATCATATTTACCATTGCATGAAAAATAATAAAATACCTAGGAATAAACCTACCTAAGAAGACAAAATACCTGTACTCCCCAAACTATAAGATGCTGATGAAAGAAATTGAAGATGACACAAACAGATGTAAAGATATACCATGTTCTTGACTTGGAAGAATCATTATTGTCAAAATGACTGTACTACACAAGGCAATCTACAGATTCAACCAATCCCTGTCAAATTACCAATGGCATTTCCCACAGAACTAGAGCAAAAAAATCTTAAAATTTGTATGGCAACACAAAAGACCCTGCATAGCCAAAGCAATCTTGAGAACGAAAAACGGAGCTGGAGGAATCAGGCTTCCTGACTTCTGACTATACTGCAAAGCTACAGCAATCAAAACAGTATGGTACTGGCACAAAAACAGAAATATAGATCAATGAAACACGATAGCAAGCCCAGAAATAAACCCATGCACCTATGGTCAATTAATCTATGACAAAGGAGGCAAGAAATACAATGGAGAAAAGACAGTCTCTCCAATAAGTGGTGCTGGGAAAACTAGATGGCTACATGTAAAAAAAGAAATTAGAAATTTCTTTAACACCATACAAAAAACAAACTCAAAATGGATTAAAGACCTAAATGTAAGACCGAATACTATAAAACTATTAGAGGAAAACATAGGTAGAACACTCTTTGACATAAATCACAGCAATATCTTTTTCGAGCCATCTCCTAGAGTAATGTCAATAAAACCAAAAATAAACAAATGATCATCTCAATAGATGCAGAAAAATCTTTTGACAAAATTCAACAACGATTTATGATAAAAACTCTAAAGAAAGTGGGCAGAGAGGGAATGTACCTCAACATAATAAAGGCCATATATGACAAACCGACAGGTAACATCATACTCAACGGTGAAAAACCGAAAGCATTTCCTCTAAGATCAGGAACAAGACAAAGATTTCCACACTTTTATTCAGCATGGTTTTCGAAGTCTGAGCCACAGCAATCAGAGAAGAAAAAGAAATAAAAGGAATCCAAGAGACCAATCCATTAGAGATCTAAATGGAATACTGGATACTATAAAACTCCTAGAGGAAGTAATAGGTAGGACAATTTTTGACATAAATCGCAGCAATATCCTTTTGGATCCACCTCTTAGAGTAATGAAAATAAAAACAAAAATAAATAAATGGGACCTAATAATCTTACAAGCTTTTGCACAGCAAAGGAAACCATAAACAAAACAAAAAGACAACCCAGAGGATGGGAAAAAATATTTGCAAATGAAGTGACTGACAATGGGTTAATCTCCAAAATATACAAACAGCTCATGCAGCTCAATATCAAAAAAACAAAGAACCCAAACAAAAAATGGGCAGAAGACCTAAATAGACATTTCTCCAAAGAAGACATACAGATGGCCAAAAAACACATGAAAAAATGCTCCACATAGCTAATTATTAAAGAAATGCAAATCAAAACTATAACAAGGTATCACCTCCCACTATTCAGAATAGCCATCATCAAAAAATCTACAAACAGTAAATGCTGGAGATGGTATGGAGTAAAGGGAACACTCTTGCACTGTTGGTGGGAACGTAAATTGATACAGCCATTATGTAGAACAGTGTGGAGGTTCCTTAAAAAACTAAAAATAGAACTACCATATGACCCAGCAATCCCACTAATGGGCATATACCCTGAAAAAATCGTAATTCAAAAAGACACATGCACCCCAATATTCACTGCAGCACTACTTACAATAGCCAGGACATGGAAGCAACATAAATGTCCATCAACAGAGGAATGGATATAGAAGATGTGGTACATATATACAATGGAATATTACTCAGCCATAAAAAGGAACAAAATTGTGTCATTTGCAGAGACATAAATGGACGTAGAGACTGTCATACAGAGTGAAGTAAGTCAGAAAGAGAAAAACAAATATCATATATTAACATATATACGTGGAATCAAGAAAAATGGTAAAGATGATCTTACTTGCAAAGTGGAAATTAGAGACACAAACATATGGATACCAAGGGTGAAAGGGGGGGGATGAATTGGGAGATTAGGATTGACATATATACACTACTATGTATAAAACAGATGACTAATGAGAACCTACTGTGTAGCACAGGGAACTCTACTTGGTGCTCTGTGGTGACCTAAATGGGAAGGAAATCCAAAAAAGAAGGGATATATGTATATGTATGGCTGAGTCGCTTTGCTGTACAGCAGAAACTGACACAGCAGTGTAAAGCAACTATACTCCAATAAAACAAACAAACAAAAAAAAAACAAACAAACAAAATGGGCAGAAGACATAAATAGACATTTCTCCAAAGAAGACATACAGATGGCCAAAAAGCACATGAAAAGATGCTCCACATAGCTAATTATTAAAGAAATGCAAATCAAAACTACACTGAGGTAACACCTCACAACAGTCAGAATGGCCATCATCAAAAAGTCTAAAAACAATAAATGCTGGAGAGGGTGTGAAGAAAACAGAACCCTCCTACACTGTTGGTGGGAATGTAAATTGGGACAATCCCTATGGAGAACAGTATGGTGGTTCCTTAAAAAACTAAAAATTGAACTACCATATGATCCAGCAATCCCACTTCTGGGCATATACCTAGAGAAAACCATAATTCAAAAAGATACATGCACCCCAATGTTCACTGCAGCACTATTTACAATAGTCAAGACATGCAAGCAACCTAAATGCCCATCAAAGGCACAATGGATAAAAAAGATTTTGTATGTATACACAATGGAATACTACTCAGCCATAATAAAGAATGAAATAATGCCATTTGTAGCAACATGGATGGACCTAGAGATTATCATACTAAGTGAAATAAGTCATACAGAGGAAGACAAATATCACATGATACCACTTATATGTGGAATCAAAAAAAATGATACAAATGAATTTATTTACAAAACAGAAACAGACTCACAGACTTTGAAAACAAACTTAGGGTTACCAGGGGGAAAGGTGGTGGGGAGGGATAAATTAGGAGTTTGGGATTAACATATACACACTACTATGTATAAAATAGATAATCAGGGGCTTCCCTGGTGGCGCAGCGGTTGAGAATCTGCCTGCCAATGCAGGGGACACGGGTTCGAGCCCTGGTCTGGGAAGATCCCACATGCCGTGGAGCAACTAGGCCCGTGAGCCACAATTACTGAGCCTGCGCGTCTGGAGCCTGTGCTCCACAACAAGGGAGGCTGCAATAATGAGAGGCCCACGCACCGTGATGAAGAGTGGCCCCCACTTGCTGAAACTAGAGAAAGCCCTCACACAGAAACGAAGACCCAACACAGCCATAAATAAAAAACAAAACAAAAAAACCCAAAAACAAACAAACAAAAAAACAATGATGTAAAAGTCTCCTTTTCCAATACTGTATTAAAAAAAAAAAAAGATAATCAACAAGGGCCTACTGTATAGCCAGGGAACTCTACTCAATATTCTGTAATAACCTATATGGGAAAAGAGTCTGAAAAAGAATGGATATTTGTATGTGTATAACTGAATCACTTTGCTGTACACCTGAAACTAAGACAATATTGTAAATCAACTGTACTCCAATATACAATAAAAATTAAAATAAACAAAATATGACCAACCAAAACCAAAAAAGTTATTCAGAGCCCTTTGGAAAGTCTCATTTCCAGAATATTTTTGTAATTTTCCATAACATATGGTATTTGAGTCTCATAAAGTTCAAGGTAAACTCTATCAATTCTAGATGCCAAATAAATCCATTGGATAAAGAGTGTCAAATATCACTTTTTGTAAGGCTAGCTCTGGCGGATCTCTTATAAATACAACTTTTGCACTAATCTGTACAACCTTCAGTTTTAGATAATGAAATCCAGCTGATATCAGTGAGGAAATAACGTATACAGAAAATCTGAGGCCACTGAAAACACTGATGCTATTTATTCAATTTCTGCCCTCTAAGATTTTCTGTATGAAAGTCATGGCAAAGGAGAGAGCAACCTTGGGATGATGCTAATATTACTACAAACACTAAAAACCTAGGATAGATTTTAGAACACATCTTTCTATAATCTACTATGGTAATTTTATTTTTCTATTAATATTAGTAATTTTCATATGTAGATTTACAAAATTACTGATTTTTAAAATTATTAATTTTCAAAATTTATAAAATTGAAACTTGAAAAACAAAATTGATATGATGTAATTTCCTAATTGGATATAATTTACACTCTCTCCTGAAGAAACTCTTAATGTACAGGCCACTGTGGTCTTAACAAAATATCTAAAATGTTTTCAGCAGTTGGTGAAAGAGATTGTAATGTATGTGCAACATTCCTGAGGGTATCTCTTCATGAGAGAAAGATTGAATTTTCTTAAATACCTAATTAAATAATTTCAGATTTCCTATGGAATCACCTTTAATCAAATTTCAAGCCCCATCAGTCAGCCCTCCTCTATATATATGCAGAAGGCTGCATGAGCCTCTACTTGTTTTTTTGATCGTGGTCATCTAAACTTTGTTCTTTTCAAAATAAGACCCCTTTGGGGAAACATATTTCTAACCTCATTAGGTAAACTAACGAATAAAGCAGGAGCAGAGTGATTTTTTTTTAAGATGAATGTTCACTCAGAATTTATGCATCCTTTATTATAGGTAAATGCAATTTTCTTTAATTGACTAGGAAACAAAATGAAGGTATGGACAGGCAGTGCCAGTTATAGAGTAGATGTTTCATATGTATTTGTTGAATGAGTGAATAAATGAATGTACAGGATATTTTCAGAAGGAGCTATTGAGAAGTTGAATTAATTCAAGTAATTTCTACTAGCCTCTTTGGTAAAGAGAAAGAAGAGAAAAGATGAAGGCTGTATTAGCAGAGTAGGGAACACTCTGAAATTCTGTTGAAAATAGACCAAATATGGTCATGACTGGAATGGCCCAAACCTCACCAATCTAGTCTAGACACAGTACAGCATGTTGACAGGAACAGATACTTTTATTCTTTATCAGCAGAGAGTATCAGCATTGGGCTGATATGGATGAGAAAGGAGGATCAAGCAGATGAAAAAGAGTTTCAAATCAATTCAATTTATCAAAGATTGAAAAAATGGGAGTACTTGGGCATAGTCAAAACTATGGCTCAGTTCAAGTCTTTTTGTACTGATCTCTAATTATTTAGGCACTTAAAGTGCCCTATGATGTTGTGTATGGACCTAGGTCCTGGTACAAAGTATGAATACTTTTTAATATAATGCTTGAATTTTTTTCTGTACTGCCAAATTATTGAAAATACCAATGAAAAAACCCATTTCTGCAGTTCTATTTGTTTCCCATTATCAAGGGTTTAACTTCAATTTAAAATGTAAATATATCTTTTTGCAGTAGTTTTCTGGGAGACTATAATGAGATAATTTTGAGGACTTAAAGGGTCAACAAACAAGTAGTTTAATAGGAAGCTCTGCCACTAAGTGGAAGAAGGTTTGAGAAACCCTGAAGTGTTACTCTGGCTAAAATAGTTGTGTAGTAAAGGCATAGAATTTGGCTTAAATACAACTTAGAATTTAGATGGAAAAGTCGAAGTTTCTGGATCACATGTCTAATTGAATAGAAAGTAAAATCTGGCATTATTTTTTCCATTTAATTTCATAAAGCTCTAAATGTAGAGTAGCCGGTTGAGCAAACACTGATACTCATGACAAAAGGGTACAGAATTGTATCACAGAGGTCAGTGAGAAAATCACTGAGATCCTAATATCTAAATATGGACAGGACATAAACATAATTCATAAAGACTAGAAATACAATTGCCAAGTAAATATTGGAAAAACATCCAACTTTCAACCAAAGTAATACAAATGTAACACATAGTGTCATAACGCAACTCCTTTTCATCTTTTAAAGTTTACTTTGTGGTATAATAATAAAAATTCAGGCAAGTTTCACAGTCTTGTTTGTCACTCTTGGGTAATTCAAAGAGTCCCAGTTTATTAATAAGAATGTGCATCCAAGTAATAGTCGAAACTCCAAGCTTGGTTTAAGGTTTGAAGGTTTCCCTTTTCCCCCAGCTTCTGTGGGTGAAATAAGTGTGAGTGCCTTCTTTCTCCACCTTGCTTTTCTGTGTCTGCCTCAAAGTATTGTAACCAAGGCTTCTCGTCTTCTGGGATTGGAGTACAGCAAGGAAAGAGCGGAAAGGTGATTGCTGACATTCTTACCCTACTGGTACCACCGTGATGATCTAGTGTTGCCATTCTCTGGACTTGGCAGAGGTTTAAAGTTTACTGTATTTCTCAGGTACTTTTGTGGATGTTTTGGAGAACCTCTCCCCTGTGAGATCTCCTGTGGGGATCTCTCACCTGCAGCACCCTTTTGCTGGGGCTGGCAAATGCCATAGCCCTTGATTTGTACCTTTAGCTTCTCTTTGCAATGCTGTTTGCCCCTCCAGGCTGCCTTCTAAGACAGGACTGCCGCTCACACATGGCTTAGAAACAGTCACGCATTCTTTGCCCTGAAAGCAGGACACACAACATAGCCACCTCCCTTTCAATGCCCCATCCATAGCTAGACAGGCTGTCTCTTGCCCTTTGTAATTCTGAGGCCTGGAAGTTCATGGTCCAGTGTGTCCCCCGGGGTAGGTGACTGCTGTCAAGCACTCTCAGAAGCCCACTGAACTCTCTGTCACTGGGCCTGAAGTGGAGGCACTCCCCACCCACTCCTCCCACTTGGGCTGGTGGAGGCAATGACTCCCAGCACCTAACAGCCACGAAATGAGCCTCAAGCCAATGTCTTAGCCTTAAATAACCTCAATGTGAGTTGATGGCAACTACTGTGGTACTCTGTCAGTGTTGCACGGTGTGTTCATGTCTGCTCTTGATCTGCTTCACGCTTTAGCTGGGTTTCCCTTTTAACATCCTGTTACAAAAATCACTCTACGCATCGAAACGACAAAGACAGATACAGAGTGAGAATAAACTATCCTGGCAACAGAAGAGTGAAATAGCACTGCTGGTGAGCATGTAAACAGGGAAAATCTGCTTGGAAAGGGTTTTGACAATGAGTAATAAAGCCTTAAAACATTCATGGCCATTGTTCCAGTACTTGCTCTTTTGAGACTATACCCAAGGAAATAACACAAGAGGCACAGAGGCTTAAGCATCCACGATGTGGATACAGGAACGACAATGGGGAATAGGCAAAGAAAGCATGCATATTTGTTCAATGAGATATTATATTGCCATTCAAAGTGTGTGCAAATTGTTTTACCTCAAAGTTGAAGTAGTTTAAAATTTAAAATCCTTAATCCCTCATTGTAAAAGTTCAGACAATGTAGAAAAAATATAAATACTAGAGTAAAAAATCATTGTCAAGTATAATCTCAGTGTCACTATTCTGGTGTATATTCTGGGTTTTCTCCTTCTATATACATCCACTAATATACACATGAATATGTATATTTATATAAAAATCTATCTGCATATATTTATTTACAATGTACTCAAACTGTACTACAAATGCTGTCTTAGAAACTTTTTTCTTTAATATTATATTGTGGCTAAATTTCATATCAATAAGTGTTGCTCTTTATATTTAAAAAATTATTTCATGACAGTCCTGGGTTGAGATGTACTATAATTTTTTTTAAAGATTTTTTTCTGATGTGGACCATTTTTAAAGTCTTTATTGAATTTGTTACAATAATGCTTCTGTTTTATGTTTTGGTTTTTTGGCCATGAGGCATGTGGGATCTTAGCTCCCTGACCAGGGATTGAACCCGCACACCCTGCACTGGAAGGCGAAGTCTTAACCACTGGACCACCAGGGAAGTCCCAAGATGTACTATAATTTATTTAAATGATCCCTTATTGCTGGGCACTTGGGTTATATCCATAGTTTTGCTATTATATACTAATATTTCTGCATATATGTATACATGTATGTGTTTTACTTTTTAGAAATTGTTTATTTCCTGAAAGTGTTATTGCTGATTAGGGACTATGCACCTTTCAAGCATTTTGATCCTTAAAAACAAATTCTGTAAAGTTTAGACATGAGTGTGACTCATACCCTCTCCAACTCTGGAGAGTCTATTTTCAGCAAAGCAATCAGAATTATTCTGCTAAAATAAATCAGATTGCCACTGTGTTGAAACTCTCCATTTTTCCAACTGCTTCCCATCTCATCTCACTCTAGATAAAAGCCAAAGTCCTTGCTTCTCCATTAAGTTGTCCTCTGACCTCCTTTCCTGCTGCTCTCCAGCTGTGCTTGAGCTGCATACCAGACGTTCTGCTTCTGACCTTTGCTCCTTTCCCTATTTCTGGAAAGCTTGGGCTCTGCCCTCAGGGCTGAACTGGTATTCTCTCAGCAACATCTCCCCTCCCCACCCCTTACTAGCCCCTTTCCCATTGCCTTCCTCCGCTCAACATTTTACCTCCTAATATACAATTTATGTATTCATTTATGTAGTTTGCTTATTAGCTTAATTTTTCCCCCTACTGCCCTCACTAGAATGTCAGCTCCCAGAGGACAGAGATTTTTACTTGTTTTGTTTTCCCAAGTATCCCCCTGCCTACAATAATACTTGGTACATAGTAGATGTTCAAAGCAGATTTGTTGAATGAAAACATCAATGAATGTTGACTATTTGAGTACTTTTTCCTTTTGTGAGTTAGCTATTCATGACTTTGCTAGTTTTTCTATTGGGGGATTTGAATTTTTATTTATTAGACCTATGACCCATATATATATATTACAGACAAAACTAATAATAATTATATATATTTATATATTCCCCCCCCACCCAGGCTTTTGGAGAGAAGTTTAATAATGATACAGACATATGGCATCTGCAGTACACGTTCGGAAACCTGCTTTTTTTCTTAACTCAGCGTAACATCATTGAGATTTACTCAGGCTGTTTTCTATACATATAGCTTGTTTCTCTTGACTGCTGTAGTCTATCCTATGACTGTAGCACATATTATTTAGCCATATCTGTATATTAAAATACTTAGATGTTTTCTAGCTTTTTTCTTTCTTTCTTTTTTCTAAAGCTATTACAGGGGACTTCCCTGGTGGTCCGGTGGTTAAGACTTTGCCTTCCAATACAGCAGGTGAGGGTTCAATCCCTGGTTGGGGATCTAAGATCCTACATGCCTCGTGGCCAAAAAACCAAAACATAAAACAGAAGCAATATAGTAACAAATTCAATAAAGACTTTAAAATTGGTCCACATCATAAAAAATCTTAAAAAAAAATAAAGCTATTATAAATAATTATCCAGTGAATTATTATAGCATATACTCCTGGAATTGGTATCAGGGGTTTGAGGGACAGGCACAGTTTGAATTTTATAAGACACTGCCAAATTTCTACTCATTATACCTTTTCAGCAATATGCTAATATCCTCTCCTAAATGCCAGATTTGAATTTTTGCCATTCTGGCTTGAAAGAGGTATGTTAAGTGCAACACTTTCATCATGTTTCTCTATGTGTTTTCTTATATTTCCAACAGTTTTCATATCATAGATTTTAATATAAAAATTTTTATGAATTTTATGTTTTCTTCACTGATTTGGCTCCATTTAATACTTTGTACCTTGAACTATTTTTCATTTGGTATATATTGCAACCCCTAATTTCATTTTCCATTGTTATTTTCACCATTTATGCTAACTGAAAGAGTCAGTTTGTTTCACTTGTCTTCCTTGTAGAAAGATATTGTTGGATTTTATTCATGACCTAACATAAAGATACTTGTTCTTTTAATAGACAAATATTTATATTCATTTGTGTAAGTTAATGTTTGCTATTCCTTTTCTTATGTCATCATCTCCCTCTCTCTCTCTCTGATTGAAATTCTGTTTTCTGCCTTTTGTTACATGGAGTGTTCTCTAACTCCTACTTTAATAATTTAGAAGTAATAAAACTTGTTACTGTTCCTTTAGTGTCATTCATATATTTAAATAAATGCTTAAATACATATTTCTTGAAAGTTAACCTCAGAAATTAAACACTGTCTAATGCTTACCTTCATAAATGATGAATAAATTAACCTATCTTCACTTCCTATCTTCCTAATTCTTTTAGTGACCAGAATTTATCATACGCTCTGTTATAGTTTTTAAAAATTACTTACAGTATTCACATTCCATTTGTAAACTATTTTTAATCACAGTTATGGAATCCTGAAGGCCAGGAAGAGAAAGCTATTGTCTTGGATAATTAAAGAAAGGAAGTTTTGTTTTTGCACAACTTTTTAAAAATCTAAATTTGATGGGATGTATATTTGCCCAGGAAAGGAGAGATATCACCCATTATGGTGACCCTTCTTATTTCTGGTTTCTTTTGGTGTTTGCTCACTCATTTTGGAGTGAGGCCACTACACTGAGGAAGGTGAGCTGGAAAAGATGTTGATAATCCTGGGTTCTCTGTGGTAGCTGTTGGCCAGCAGCAACTACCCTTCAAGGTACTTCATTGCTCTTCTCTCAGTCTCTCCCCTCTACTCTTAAGCTTGCTTCCCAAATGTCTGAGAGAACCTGAGATGCTTTATGAAATCTAGGTCAGGGACAAAACCTCAGGCAATGCTGTCTCTTCCAATGCTGTGTTTAAGCCTAAGAAACCTTGATCCAAGATGGAGCAAGTCTTTCTCTGACATCCAAGACTTACATCTCTAGCTCTCATGTATAGATATTGGAAATCATTAATGGGTTGGTCAGAATTTCATCTAATTTCATTCTGTAAAGCTGCCCTAATTTCTTGAGAAAAGAAATGATATCACCATCTTCCTGTCTTGACTAAATTCCATTGATTCCAGAAAAGAGATACATCTTTCAAGTGAGTGATGTGTGGCATCATTCTCTAATTTCCACTGTTCTAATGATACATTCTAGTCTAGATTTGCTATCTTTGTTTTTTATTCCATTCAGGAGTGAGGGGGAGCAATATGGGAAATTTTCTGGGAAGTATGATGTGTCAGTTCTTCTTACACCTACCCAAAGATGCAAATATATTTTGTAATTATATCTATGCTGAATGGACATATATTTAAAACCTCAATAATTTTTGGACCTTTTAAAAACAAACTGAAATTAATCTTAATTTCACTCTGAAAAAAGAGATAATTATCTTCTTTAAAAACATAATTTCCAAAATAATTCCTTGGAAGTACTTTAAATTTGATGTTAATACAGTACTATAAAATCTAAGAATCATTTAACTATTTAGTCATTAGGAATGCACTTAGAGGAATGAAAAGGTAAGAAATAACAGTAATTAACATAATTTAATTTTTTTAAATTTATGACTCAACAGCAACTCAAACATTAACAGCAAGATAAATTAAATCTTAAAAGAAAACTAACTAGGAGAATATATTATACAAATTATTTTAAAATTATTTAATTTTCTGACTATGTTAATAATGAAGACTATGTTATTATAAAATAGGAGTGTGAATTCGTTACTGTATGGGATCAAATGCCTTTATTAGAGAAGATTTATCAAGATAAAAACCCAGAAGGAAAACTAAGCGAAGTGAAGATAAGCAGTCTACTCGAGAAAGAGTTCAGAATAATGATCATAAAGATGATAAAAAAACTCAGGAAAATAATGGATGCACAGAGCGAGAAGTTAGAAGATTTTAACAAAGAGTTAGAAAATTTAAACAACAACCAAACAGAGATGAAGAATACACTAGAAGGAATCAATAGGAGACTAAATGATTCAGAAGGGATCAGTGAGCTGGAAGACAGGATAATGGAAATCACTGCTGCTACAGAAAAAAGAAAAAAGAATTAAAAGAAATGAGGACAGTTTAAGAGACCTCTGGGACAACATCAGTTGCACTAATACTCACATTATAGGGGTCCTAGAAGGAGATGAGAGAGAGAAAGGGACCTAGAAAATATTTGAAGAATAATAGCTGAAAACCTCCCTAACTTGGGAAACGAGACAGTCACCCAAGTTCAGGAAGCCCAGAGAGTCCCATACAGGATTGACCCAAAGAGGAACACACCAAAACACATTGTAATCAAAATGACAAAAATTAAAGATAGAGAATATTAAAAGCAGCAAGGGGAAAGCAGCAAATAACATAAAAAGGAACTCCCATAAGGCTGTCAGATGATTTTCAGCAGAAACTCTGCGGGCCAAAAGGGAGTGGCATGATATATTTAAAGTGATGAAAGGGAAAAACTTACAACCAAAATACTCTACCCAACATGGCTCTCATTCAGATTTGATGGAAAAATCAAAAGCTTTACAAACAAGCAGAAGCTAAAATAATTCAGCACCGCAAAACCAGCTTTACAGCAATCTTAAAGGAACTTCTCTAGGCAAAAAAGAAAAGGTCAGAACTAGAAACAAACAAACAAAAAAATATGGCGTGAAAAAGCTCACTGGTAAAGGCAAACATAGATTAAAGGTATGAAATCATCCACAAACAGAGCTAGTAGGGAGGTTAAAAGACAAAAGTAATGAAATCATCCACCTCAGCAATAAGCAGTTAAGGGGTACACAAAACAATTAGATATAAAATATGCTATCAAAAACTAATTGTGGGGGAGAAGCAATCAAGATGGTGGAGGAGTAGGATGTGAAGCTCACTTCCTCCCACAAATACATCAAAAATACATCTACAGGTGGAACGATTCTCACTGAGTATCTGAACTCTGGCAGAAGAACTCAGACTTCTGAAAGGGCAAGAAAATCTCCATGTAACTGGGTAGGACAAAAAAAAAAAAAAAGAAGGTGAGAAAGGAATCTGGACAGGACCTGTGCCCCTGGGAGGGAGCAACCTGGGAAGTCCCCTCACTGGCAGGGAAATCAGTCAGGACAGAAGGGGGAGCTTCATAGCCTTGGAGGAGATTGCAGTAACCGGTTTGCAGCTGCTAGAACAGAGAGAGACCTGCACAGATGGTCAGTGTCACTGCCCTGCACTCCACAGACTGAGATGAGTGTCCGCTGGTGTGGGCATGGACTGGGTGTTGAAGCTGGGCTTTGGAGATCAAACCCAGGGAGAAGACTGGTATGGGATGAGTGGAAACAGACTGAAGGGGCTGGAGTCTGGTGCAACTGCCATTGAGGGTGTATGCAGGGGAAGCCCAGCCCACCTTAGAGGCCAGGTGCCATTGTTTGGGGGGTGCATGAGGGCAGTGGGGAGACCCGCCATTGCAGGCTTTTCCCTTGCATGCACTCTCAGGTGGCAGGACACCACCTACACGAGGTACAGGAGTGATCGCTAGCCACTGCTGCAGCACCCCCTCAGGCTACAGCAGTGGTTGCAAGCCAGCACTGCCACCCTTACAGAATCCAGGAGCAGTTGCAAGCTGCCACCACCACCCCATCACCCCCCGCCTTGGGCTTAAGGAACAGTCACAAGCCCCCACCACCACACCCCTGGGCTTCAGGATCAGTCAGAAGCCATCACCACTGCCCTTTAGGGCTCCAGGAATGGTTGTGAGCCACCTCTGCTCCCATTGTGTGCTCCGGGGGTGCACATGAGCTGCCACCACTGCTGAGAATCCCAGGACTGGGCTCCAGCCACTGCATCTGCACACCTCCTAACAAGGGGATAATGGCCAGCATACAGTGAGGAAAGAGGTGACAGGCATCCATTCTAAAAACATCCCTTGCACCAAAAATATTAAACCCACACCAAGCTACACAGGGATGCTCCCACATCTAAATAGCCCTACAAGACAACAGTAGATAATTGTTTCTCCTAAACTCACAGAATAAGAGAAATACAAGTAAAATGAAGAAGCAGAGGAACCATTCCCAATTAAAAGACCAAGAGAATTCTCCTGAAAGAACAAACAATGAAATAGACCTCTTCAGTCTAATAGACACCAATTTCAAAAAGGAGACAATGAAAATACTGAAGGAATTAAGAAAGGTTATTGACAGAAATGCAGAGTAATATAAAACTGAATTAGAAACTATAAAGAGGAACCAAGAAAAATTAGAAAACTCATTTGCTGAGATGAAAGCTGAGCAATGAATAGCAGAATGAATAATGCAGAAGAATGAATAAGTGATCTGGAAGATAGAATAATGGAAATCACCCAATCAGGACAGCAGACAGAAAGCCAAATGAAAAAATTGAAAGCAATATAAGAGACCTATGGGAATAATATAAAGCATGCCAATCTATGCATAATAGGGATTCCAGAAGGGGAAGAAAGAGAGAAGGGGATCAAAAATGTATTTGAAGAAATTATGGCTGAAAATTTCCCAAACCTAAAGAAGTAAAAAGATATCCAGGTACAGGAAGCACAGAGGGTCCCAAACAAGATAAACCCAACAGACCTATACCAAGATGTATTATAATAAAAATGGCAAAAGTTAAAGGTAATAGAGGATTCTAAAGGCAGCAAGAGAAAAACAAAGAGTAAATAACAAGGGAACCCCCATAAGGCTATCATCTGGTTTCTCTACAGAAATGTTGCAGCCAGAAGGGGTGGTGAGATATATTCAAAGTCCTGAAAGGGAAAAATCTGCAACCTAGGATATTCTACCCAGCAAGATCATCATTTAGAATAGAGGGAGAGGTAAAGAATACCTCAGACAAGCAAAAACTAAAAGAATACAGCGATACTAAACCTATCCTAAAGGAAATATTGAAAGGTCTTCTCTAAATAGAAAAGAGGTAAGAATCTATAGGAAAGAGAAAATCACAATTGGAAAGGAAGTCACCTAAATAAGCCAGTATGCACATTAAAAAAAATTTTTTTTTGTGATAACCACAATGAGGAGCAGAAGGATGAACATGAAGATGTAAAAGAGGACATCAAAATCATAAAATGTGGGGAACCAGAGTAAGAAAATGTAGATTTTTTTTTCATTTCCTAGAATGTCTTTGAGCTTATATGACTACTAGTCTAAGGCAAGTAGATATAGGAAGGGGTTAACATACTTGAAAAACAGGGTAACCACAAATCAATAATATATAATAGTTTCACCAAAAATAAAAAGAAGAGAATATAAGGATAAAACAAAAGAAAATCATCAACCCATGGAAGGAAAAACAGAAAGAAAAAGAAAGGGACAAAGAAGGAATATAAAATCAAGAGGAAAACAAGGTTTAAAATGGCAATAAATACATACCTATCAATAATTACCTTAAATGTCAATGGACTAAATGCACCAGTCAAAAGACAGAGTGGTAGATTGGATAGAAAAACAAGAGCCTACAATATGCTGCCTACAAGAGACCCACTTTAGGGCAAAGGACACACATAGATTAAAAGTGAGGGAATGGAAAGAGTTGTTTCATACAAATGGAAAAGATAAGAAAACAGGGGTTGAAATACTCATATCAGGCAAAACAGACTTTAGAACAAAGGCCATAAAGAAAGATAAAGGACACTATATGGTGGTAAAAGTATCAATACAAGAAGAGGGTTTCACACTCATCAACATATAAGCACCTAATATACAGCACCCAAATACATAAAACAAATACTAACAGACATAAAGGGAGAAATTGACAGATAAACAATAATAGTAGGAGACTTTAACACCCCACTCACATCAATGGACAGATCATACAAATAGAAAATCAATAAGGCAACAGTGATTTTAAATGATACAGTAGACCAGTTGGACTTAATAGATATCTAAAGGACACTCCATCCAAAAACAGCAAAATACACATTCTTTTCAAGTGAACAAGGAAGATTCTCCAGGATAGATCACATGTTAGGTCACAGAACAAGTCTCAACACATTTAAGAGATAGGCATTATATCAAGCATTTTTATCCAACCACAACAGTATGAAACTAGAAATTAATTACAGGAAAAAAAATGGGAAAAGCAGAAAGATGTGGAGACTAAACAACATTCTACTAAAAAAACAAATGGGTCAACACTGGAATCAAAGAGGAAATTTAAAAATACCTTAAGACAATGACAATAAAAATACAACTATACAAAATCTGTGGGATACAGTGAAAGCTGTTCTCAGAGGGAAGTTCATAGCAATACAGATTTCGTCAAAAAAACAAGAAAAGCCTTAAATAAACAACCTAACCTATCACCAAAAAGAATTAGGAAAAGAAGAACAAGCAAAACTTAAAGTCAGCAGAAGGAAGGAAATAATAAAGATCAGAGAGGAATTAATAAAAGAGAGATTAAAAAACAATAGAAAAGATCAATAAAACCAAGAGCTGGTTCTTTGAAAGGGTAAAGAAGACTGACAAACCTCTGGTCAGGCTTACCAAAAAGAAGAGAGAGAACCCAAATAAACAAAATAAGAAATGAAAAAGGAGACGTAACAACCGATACCACAGAAATCCAAAAAAAACCCCCCAAAAACAAGGGAATACTATGAAAAATTATATGCCAACAAATTCAACAACCTTAAAGGAATGGACAAGTTTTTAGAAACATACAGCTCACCGAAATGAATCAAGAAGAAACAGATAATTTGAACAAACTGATCACTAAAAGTGAAATAGAATCTGTAATTTAAAAAATCCCTACAAACAAAAGTCTAGGACCACATGGCTTCACAGGCAAAACATATAAAGAAGAACTTATACCGATCCTTCTCAAACTCTTCCAAAAAACTGAATAGGAGGCAACACTCCCAAATACATTCTATTAAGCCAATATCACTGATGAACATAGACACAAAAATCTTCAACATAATAACCAACAATATATTAAAAGGATCATACACCATGATCAAGTGGGATCTGTCCCAGGGATACAAAGATTTTTCAATATCTACAAATCAATCAGTGTGATACACCACATTACCAATCGAAGAATAAAAACCATATGATCATCTTAACAGATGCATAAAGTCTTTTGAAAAAATTCAACACACATTTATGATAAAACTCTCCAAAATGTGGGCTTAGAGGAAACCTACATCAACATAATAAAGGCTATATATGACAAATCTACAGCTAACATCATACTCAATGGTGAAAAGCTGAAAGCATTTCCTCTAAGATCAGGAAGAAGACAAGGAGGCCCACTCTTGTCACTTTTATTCAACATAGTTTTGGAAGTCTTAGCCACAGCACTCAGACAAGAAAAAGAAATAAAAGGAATCCAAACTGGATAGGAAGAACTAAAACTGTCACTGTTTGCAGATGACATGATACTATACAGAGAAAATCCTAAAGATGTCACCAAAAACTACTAGAGCTCATCAATGAATTTGGCAAAGTTTCAGGGTACAAGATTAACATGCAGAAATCTGTTGCATTTCTATACACTAACATATCAGAAAGAGAAATTAGGGAAACAATCCCATTTACCATTGTATCAAAAAGAATAAAATACTTAGGTTAAATCTACCTAAGGAGGCAAAAGACCTGTACTCAGAAAACTTTAAGATCTGATGAAAGAAATTGAAGATGACATAAACTGACTGAAAGATATACCATGTTCTTGGATTGGAAGAATCAATACTGACAAAATGACTATACTACCCAAGGCAAGCTACAGAATCAATGCAATCCCTATTAAATTACCCATGACATTTTTCACAGAACTAAACAAATAATCCAAAAATTTAAATGGAACCATGAAAGACCCAGAATTGCCAAAGCAATCCTGAGGAAAAAGAACAAAGCTGGAGGCATAATCCTCCCTGCCTTCAGACTATACTACAAAGCTACAGTCATCAAAACAGTATTGTACTGGCACAAAAACAGAAATATAGATCAATGGAACAGGATAGAAAGCCCAGAAATAAACCCACGTACCTATGGTCAATTTATCTATGACAAAGGAGGCAAGAATATACAATGGCGAATAGACAGTTTCTTCAATAAGTGCTGCTGGGAAAACTGGAAAGTCCCATGTAAATGAATGAAATTAGAACATTCTCTAATATCATACACAAAAATAAACTCAAAATGGATCAAAGACCTAAATGGAAGACCGGATACTATAAAAATCCTAGAGGAAAACATAGGCAGGACACTCTTTGACATAAATTGCAGCAATATCTTTTTGGATCCATCTCCTAGAATAATGGAAATAAAAACAAAAATAAACAAATGGGACCTAATTAAACTTAAAAGCTTTTGCATAGCAAAGGAACCATCAACAAAACTAAAAGAAAACTCACAGAATGGGAGAAAACATTTACAAACAAAGCGACTGACAAGGGATTAATCTCCAAAGTATACAAACAGCTCATGAAGCTCAATATCAAAAAAACAAACAACCCAATTAAAAAATGGGTGGAAGCCTTAAACAGACATTTCTCGAAAGAAGACATACAGATGGCCAAGAGGAACATGAAAAGAAGCTCAACATCACTCATTATTTGAGAAATGCAAATCAAAACTACAATGAGATATCACCTCTCACCAGTCAGAATGGCCATCATCAAAAAGTCTACAAGCAATAAATGCTGGAAAGGGTGTGAGGAAAAGGGAAACCTCCTACACTGTTGGTGGGAATGTAAACTGGTACAGCCACTATGGAGAACAATATGGAGGTTCCTCAAAAAAACTAAAAATAGAGCTACGATATGATCCTGCAATCCCACTCCTGGGCTTATATCTGGAGAAAACCATAATTCAAAAGGACACATGCACCCCAATGTTCTTTGTAGCACTATTTACAGTAGCTAGAACATGGAAGCAACCTAAATGTCCATTGTCAGGTGAGTGTATAAAAAAGATGTAGTATATATATATATATACACACAATGGAATGTTAGTCTAAAAAGAATGAAATAATGTCAATAATATCAGCATGGATGGACCTAGAGATTACCATACTAAGTGAAGTAAGTCAGACAGAGAAAGACAAATATCATATGATATCACTTATATGTGGAATCTAAAAAAATGATGCAAATGAACTTATTTACAAAACAGAAACAGACTCACCGACATAGATAACAACTTACGGTTACCAAAGCAGAAAGAAGGGGGGAGATAAATTAGGGATTTGAGATTAAATGATACACACTACCATATGTAAAATAGGTAAACAACAAGGACCTACTGTATAGCACATGTAACTATATTCAATATCTTATAATAACCTATAATGGAAAAGAATGTGAAAAAGAATATATATATATATATATATTTGAATCACTTTGCCATACACATGAAACACTGTAAATCAACTATACTTCTATTTAAAATAGGGAGATCTGCTATGGTAATTGAACACTTGGACTTTTAAAATCTTCAAATACTTACCTTGAAGGTCTAGTTTTAAGGAGACAGAATTCCTTTAGGACATCTCTGGAATAAAAGCCAAGAACTATAAATATGAAAATAATTAAAGCTGTGGACTTCTGTCTCCTCCTTAAGGAAAAGGAAATGTCATCTAATCATGCTTCCATGAGCCTTGCTCTATCTTAAGGCATTTACATGTATTATCTTAACCAGACTCTTAAATCAACCGTCTCAGAAAGGAGGTACTGATGGTAACAGTGAAACCCAAAGAGCCTAAGTCCACTCCCAGGGCCATACGAATTATAAGTAAGTGAGTCAGAGTGTTTTTGGGCCATCTGACACTTAGTAACCAGACAATATGGTCTGGTTACTCATACTGTGACACAGATTTCAGTAGGGAAGTCGTCTATGTCTATGTTAACTACAGTGGCCTAAGGCATAGAAATGCTAGATGGAGACAAGGATCTCTAAGCAAATGTCTATAAAGTTCACCCAAGGCTATGCCAGTCACTTTGGAAAGAGGCTGTGGAACTATTCACTTTGATAACTTCTCATGTAACTGTGCCCTAGACAGGCTGCCAGGTATATCATTAAAAGTCCTCTCAGGGTACTGCACCACCTTTGGACAGGATTTAACCTTCAAAAAGCACTCAGTAATTGCTAAGTCATGTCCCAGTGATTCCATTTTGTGAAGTCACTCTTGACACATTTTAACTCCAAGGCATTTCATTTGGTGGTTTGAACTGAATAGTCAGTCAGCTGGGCAGAAGAATTCTACTTCCTTCCTATAAATTAAGCAGAGATATTGTTCTTCCCCAGCTGGTAAACTATATTTAAAACAGAAATATGTTTAAGATGGCTTTGCAGTTCTTGCCCTTTGCCTCCCCCTCCAGGAAATCAGCCTGATGAATAGTACGAGAACTTGGCAAATAGCACGATAATCTGGGAGTACAGTGTGTTATCACTGTTACTTTTATTATAATAGCTGGGAGCTGGCCAACACTTTACAAAGAAACCAGGAAGCAACAGTAGGAGACTGGGCAGGCTTAGGATAATATTTCTAGGATTGCAGAGAAACTTAACAAGAACCTGACACCTCAAACTTCGCATGAAAGCATAGCCCAGGTCAGTCACAGAAAACTTATCTTGCCAGAATTTGTTCCATAACAATGATAGAAATGCAAAGGCATAGCACATTTGGTATATGTCCTTAATAACCTGAGAAAAGTAGCAACTATTCAATAAGTTATTGAAAGTCTTTATTGAATGCTCTGCTAAGTAAGAATTCAGCAGTCTTCTACTTATCTAACTTTTTAGTGTGTTCTAAACTTGGCCAATAACTTGTGACCTTGGCTTGGCAAATCCTGTCACTCTCTGGAACTCAGCTGCCTCCTCGTTAGCTGAGATGGTCGAATTGGATGATCTCAGGCTCCCTGCAGCTCTGAAATTCCATTATTGGGGAAAGTCATGGTTTAACCCTGACATTGACTTTCTGAGGCAAGGAAGAGTTGTAGCGCATGCAATTGCTATGCCAACAGAAAATTCAGAACCTAGCCAGGTGCTCAAGTTTACTCTCTTGCTTCACTTTCTCCATGGTTCCCATGAGGACCTTGTTCTAGTGTGATTTAAAACAATCTAAATCTCCCTTCTATTAAGAGAATGTAGAAACAAAATATTAAAGTCCCCCTACCCTCTCCTTGCTCAAGGAAAATATGAAATCAGATATGCAAATTTCCCTTTAAGCAGGTTTTAATTAAAGAAAACAAATTTTTTTTGGAAAATCACTTGGACTTAGAAGTAGTCTTATTTCAGCTTTATGCCACAAAAATTTCTGTTACCTAACCAGAGAGTCATAGGATATAGAATATTTACCATCCTGGGTGTGAAGGTTCTATCTCTAACTTCCCAGGCTGAGAAAATTTCAAGGACCAAAAACTGAGTGAAGAGTAGTCTGCACGCCCCCAGCCACTCTATATTAATACAATGAAAAAATAATGCCTCTCTTGTTGATACGTGTATTCACTAAGACTTTTTTTCAGCTTTAATTGCTAGACTTGAGAAAACTGAGTCTTCATGAAATAGTATTGCTAATTTGTAAAATGCATTGCCTATTAGTATTTACTTAAATTATAAATGATCTCACCAATGATCTTTTTTATTTTTAAATTTTCCCTTCCATTCTTTGACCTTCAAAAAAGTCTCCATAAGGAGTGTGAATTTTTTTTTTTTCATGGTTACCATGATTAACTATTTTTCTTTAGTAAAACTTTAAATGAAATAATGTGCTTCCTGTAATTATTAAGCCTAAGCAAAATGGGAAGTTTTGCTTGTACACTGATACTGTCAAAGCCCGTTACCCCCTTTTTATTCCAACCCCACCAGGTAAAAGCTCCACCTAAGCCAGAATATTTCTATCCTGATCCAGGTCCCAAATAAACCACAGTTACAATTTTTAATACATGAAATTGTAATTACAAAATCGTAATTACAATAACCAAATAACCAGTGAATAACCACAACTACAATTTTCTAAGTACTTCCACTGTGTTGTCACTTGAAGAAAGGCACCTGATTATGTGATTCAATTAATTCACAACAAAGCTAGAAGGCGTACTTGGTATATCCAAGGAATTGGTACTGGGAGAGCTTGTTAATCCAAACAAATCCCCAAATCCATGATTCTCAAAACTAGGCCCACAGCCCACTGCTCTAAGGCTCTTTCTGAAGGGCTGTGAAATGACCCAATGCTGCAAGTGTTTCCTTCAGCCTGCATCAGGATATGACAAGCAAAAAGGTTACACTAAAATTTGAAATTCATAAACTAAAATTAGCCTGTTAATAGAATTTACTGTGGTCTCTAATTCAGATTTTCCTGGGAAGTCTTACTGTCACATGACACTTGGCAATGTCACAAAGTTTTGAACACATGTATCCATGGATAATTGGGATTCCAGTCGTTTTTGAAGAGGATTTTATAGCATCTGCAGTGTTGTTCTGAGTTGGTCATGATTTTCAGTGACTTTAAATTGAAAATTAATGTTTATTTTATATTATCACCACTATTTAGATTGCTATAAATTATTTAGTTAATCCCACGGTGTGTCATGATGCATATTTACATCAATGGCATTCCAAGACAATAGGTTTCCAATAATTTCACAAAAAACATGCATACATTACAGTTCACATATGAGTTCTCCATATTCCTTTGTCTGAAACAAACATATCTATTCCACAGTGTTTCCTATACAGTGCCACTTTATTGTTACTGAGGGTTTTTTTCTACCTAAAACTTACTTAGGGCAAGATAATGGAGCCATAGAGTCTTTTACCCTACTAAAATGTGCCATAATCAGTTTGAAATTCAGTTCTAAATGATAGCACGGATGGATGGGAAATTATTATTTCAAAGGGTATTGCCTGTTAAGAATCAGCACACTAGAGAGAGAAAGAAGTGCTAGATTCTGGACTGAATTAGGAATCCTCTGCTCTTTCTTACTGTATCCTGGGCAAACATCTGTAGAAGATGCATTGTTCATCCTACTATTTCTAATCTCTATCCCTTCATTAAAACATCTCTTTATTTTCCAAATAAATCCATCTTTCTTCCATATTGAACGACATACCACTAACCCTGCATCATCATTTCTATCTACTGAGCAAGCTTGCTTTTTCCATTTTTTTCTCTCTATCCCATTCATTCATTCACCCATCCACCCATCCATCCTTTTCTATTTTCTCACTTCATTGCCAAATATTTGGGAAAACAGTCCAAGCTTATCAGCTTATTACTGCCTTTGTTTCCTAACTTCCCATCCCTTCACTGAAATCTGATCTCCACATCTCTTACTCATTCTCTTTTGCTGGTTCCTCTTCTGGTAATTTGTCTGTAAATGTTGATATAATCTAGGTTCCAACCTGGGTCCTCTATTTGACTCACTGTGCAGGTCCTTCCTGAATTATCTTGTGCATAACAATGCCTTTAACTATAATATCATTGCATAGGCAGCTGCATATTTGCCACATGTAGCTAAACACCCAGCTAGCTATAAGTCTTATAAATGCCACAATGGTATGGCATAACTGAGAAACACCCATGCCCAGTGGACCATGAAAGAAAGGCAAGTACAGTAGAATGGGAATAGCATAAAACTCAGTCAGAAGTCCTGAGTTCCAATCCTGGCTCTGTCATTTTTAGCAGCAGGGTAGATTCTTTACCTCTCTTGTTCTTTGTTTTTTCTTGGTTTTGTTTTTTTGTTTGTTTTGTTTTGTTTTTTTCATCTGTAGAGTATGGCTAATAATACTCTGAAGACTTCCTTAGAGGGATTAAAGCAAATAATGTGTGTAAAGTTATGATATAAGCTTTTAAGTGTTATTCAAATTTCTGATATACCATTATTTAAAATGTAGTTGAACAAACAGGAATGATCATTCAAAATGAGAGAAAATGTAGAGACACCAGAAATACAAATATCAAGTTAATCAGACTTGGTAAACTAAATAAATAATGACTGCCTGTTTTTCAAACTATAGTGTACATCTGGAAGAGCTAATTAATACTGCTAATTCTCAGGTTGAAGTCTCAGATTCAATTGGTCAGGAAAGAGACCAGGAATCTGCATTTTAAAATCATCACAGCTGATGCTGACAAATCAGGGCCACACTTCAAGAAACAGTGAAATATAAAGCACTTGAGAGATAGCAGGTCCTAAAAATTCCATTCTCGTGACTTGCAAAGACACAGAATTAGTTCCTTGTTGGGAAGCATGTTGCTGATTTTGCTTATTTAAAATTGTAATGTATTTCAATCCTTCCAAAATTGGTCTTTCCATACAAAAAAATCATCCCTCATCCACCTCCAATACACATACACAAACATGAACACAATATATTTACAAATGTATATCATACATAGCACAGTTAATAGAAAACCTTTCCCTGCTTAATATATGAATAAATAATAATGTAAGGATACAAAATAACAATGCAGACATTAGGCAGTTAAGAATTGAATATCTTTTGCTATAAAATATCAAATATGTCAAATATGTTTCTCTTTTTTCATATCATTATTGGTAGCTGACAGGAAGAAAAGACTCATAAGGAAATGTAAGGATGGAGCCAAACCAGAAACCAATAAGTAGCACAAATCATTAGGTATGAATCTTCTCAATAGGCTTGTTTAACCACTTGGAGAGATAAGCGACATGATACTTCCAAGCTGGTGGCTTGGTTAACTGCAGTTATTTTCAGTACAACAGACAGCATTTCTAGAGATTGAGGTTATAAACTAGGCTGGTATTTCAAAAATATTAATATAGCCTTAACTTTATTTTGTAGATACTATGTTTAGGACTTATTTTAACTTCCCATCTGGATAACTATACGTGTATTTTATGTAGGCATGATGCAAGTATACATTTGTAAACAAAAAGAACAAAGAGTGTCATTCATTACCCCCTTACACAAAGGGTTAAGTGGCAACCCACTGCAATTGCCCACAGACAGTGTGCCCTGAGGGGAATTCAAGATGGAAAAATAGGATGAAGCATTCTGTGCTTTGAACATACAGGCTCCTAGATGGTTAAGATGCACGTCTAAGGAAGAATTTCAATGACCCCAGATTCTTGCATCTTCCTATACATGGAAAAGCACTAAAATAATTAACTTGAGATATCTGTTCTTTGTGATTAGCAATAATCATTTTATGCTTGACTACATGCATTTCCCAGCCAGAAATTCATATATATATTGGCTCCTCCCCTACCTCAGAGCAGTTTCTCAGAGCTATCTGAGAGGCTGTCTCCTGTGCTCTAGTCCTCAGTAAGGTCCGTGGATAAAACTGAAACTCACTGCTCTTACATTGTGTGTTTTTTATTTCAGTCGACACACACAATAAATTTAAATGTTTGTGCAGGATAGAAAGCCCAGAGATAAACCGATGAACATATGGTCCCCTTATCTTTGATAAAGGAGGCAAGAATATACAATGGAGAAAAGACAGCCTCTTCAATAAGTGGTGCTGGGAAAACTGGACAGCTACATGTAGAAGAATGAAATTAGAACACTTCCTAACCCCATACACAAAAATAAACTCAAAATGGATTAAAGACCTAAATGTAAGACCAGACACTATAAAACTCCTAGAGGAAACATAGGCAGAACACTCTTTGACATAAAACACAGCAAGATTCTTTTTGATCCACCTCCTAAAGATATGGAAATAAAAACAAAAATAAGCAAATGGGACCTAATTAAACTTCAAAGCTTTTGCACAGCAAAGGAAACCATAAACAAGACGAAAAGACAACCTTCAGAATGGGAGAAAATATTTGCAAAAGAAGCAACTGACAAAGGATTAATCTCTAAAATATACAAGCAGCTCATGCAACTCAATATCAAAAAACAAACAACCCAATCCAAAAATTAGCAGGAAGATCTAAATAGACATTTCTCCAAAGAAGATATAGATTGCCAACAAACACATGAAAGGATGCTCAACATCACTAATCATTAGAGAAATGCAAATCAAAACTATAATGAGGTATCACCTCACACCTGTCAGAACGGGCATCATCAAAAAATCTACAAACATAAATGCTGGAGAGGGTGTGGAGAAAAGGGAACCCTCTTGCACTGTTGGTGGGAATGTAACTTGATACAGCCACTATGGAGAACAGTATGGAGGTTCCTTAAAAAACTAAAAATAGAACTACCATACAACCCAAAACCTAAAAAAAAAAAAAAAAATTGTTCTGATGAACTCAGGGGCAGGACAGGAATAAAGATGCAGGCGTAGAGAATGGACTTGAGGACACCAGGAGGGGGAAGGGTAAGCTGCGACGAAGTGAGCAAGTAGCATTGACATATATACACAACCAAATGTAAAATAGATAGCTAGTGGGAAGCAGCTGTATCGCATGGGGAGATCAGCTCTGTGCTTTGTGACCACCTAGAGGGGTGGGATAGGGAGGGTGGGAGGGAGACGCAAAAGGGAGGGGATATGGGGATATATGTATAATATAGCTGATTCACTTTGCTATACAGCAGAAACTAACACAGCATTGTAAAGCAATTATACTCCAATGAAGATGCTAAAAGAAAAAGTTCAAATTTAGAGAGGGATGTAACAAGTCATAACTAAATCATTGTAATATTATATGTTCTAACTCACTAAAATATGTATCATCCTTAACTAAAAATTGTAAGTTTATGTGTAAAGTCCATGGAATGATGTTAGCAAACTCTCAAACCAAATAGCATTATTAATATGTATTTACAAATGGCATATGAAGAAAGCACTGCTTCAATCAATCACACATAACTATGGATACTGGAACTATTTAACTATTAGAGATGATCTATTTATCTTAAATAAATAAATAAATGTGTGTGCAATATTCATATACATATGTAAAGGCATATAATATTTGGGAAAGAGAGTAAATAAGGTGTCTTAATCTTTGCATAAGTCAGGTAAAAACCAAACCATTTAATGGTTTATTCCTTTTGTAAGCAGCTCTTGCAGAAAACTGCCCTCAGGAGGAAGCCTCTTTTCTTGTCACTTTAGGAAAGCTATATTGTAATTAACTTTTAAACCAGGCACCCCCATGCTCTACTCATCTCTGGCACAAGCACACCTTTCAAATCTTTTGTTTTTTTAATTGGAATATAGTTGATTAACAGTGTGTTAGTTTCTGCTGTATGGCAAAGTGAGTCAGTTATACATACACATATAGCCACGCTTTGTTTAGATTCTATTCTCATATAGGTCATTACAGAGTATTGAATATAGTTCCCTGTGCTAGTCAGTAGGTACTTATTAGTTATCTATTCTATATATAGTAGTGTGTATATGTCAACAACAATCTCCCAATTTATCCCTCCTTCCCCTTTCCCCCTGGTAACAATTTTCTTTTCTACATCTGTGACTAAACTTCTGTTTTATAAATAGGTTCATTTGTACCATTTCTTTAGATTCCACATACAAGTGATACCATGACATTTGTCTTTCTCTGTCTGACTTACTTCACTTAGAATGATCATCTCTAGGTCCATCCATCCATGTTGCTGTGAATGACATTATTTCATTCATTTTAATGGCTAATATTCCATTGTATATATGTATCACATATTCTTTATCCATTCCTCTTTTGATGGCCATTTAGGTTGCTTCCATGTCCTGGCTGTTGTAAATAGCACTGCAATGAACATTGGGGTGCATGTACCCTTTCAAATATGGTTTTCTCCAGATATATGCCCAGGAGTGGGATTGCAGGATCATAGGGCAGCTCTATTTTTAGTTTTTTAAGGAATTTCCATACTGTTCTTCATAGTGGCTGTACCAATTTACATTCCCACCAACAGTATAGGAGGGTTCCCTTTTCTCCATGCCCTCTCCAGCATTTATTGTTTGTAGATTTTTTGATGATGGCCATTCTGACCAGCGTGAGGCGATTTCTCTAATAATTAGTGATGTTGAGCATCTTTTCATGTGCCTCTTGGCCATCTGTATGTCTTCTTTGGAGAATGTCTGTGTGGATCTTCTGCCCATTTTTTGATTGGGTTGTTTGTTTTTTTTGATATTGAGCTGCGTGAGCTATTTGTATATTTTGGAGATTAATCTCTTGTTGGTTGCTTTGTTTGCAAATATTCTCTCCCAATCTGTGGGTTTTCTTTTCATTTTGTTGCTGGTTTCCTTTGCTGTGCAAAAACTTTTAAGATTAATTAGGTCCCATTTGTTTATTTATTTATTTTTCTATTTTCATTATGCTCAGAGGTGGATCAAAAAGGTTCTTGATGTGATTTATGTCAGAGAGCCTATGTTTTCCTCTAAGAATTTTATAGCATCTGATGTTACATTTAGGTCTTTAATCCATTTTGAGTTTATTTTTGTGTATGGGGTTAGGGAGTGTTCTAATTTCATTCTTTTACATGTAGCTGTCCAGTTTCCCCAGCACCACTTACTGAAGAGGCTGTGTTTTCTCCATTGTACATTCTTGCCTCCTTTGTCATAGATTAGGTGACCATCAGTGTGTGGGTTTATCTCTGCATTTTCTATCTTGTTCCATTGATCTATATGTCTGTTTTGTGCCAGTACCATACTGTTTTGATGACTGTAGCTTTGTGGTATAGACGGAAGTCAGGGATCCTGATTCCTCCAAGTCCTTTTTGCTTTTTCAAGATTGCCTTGGCTATTTGGTGTCTTCTGTGTTTCCATACAAGTTGTAAATTCTTTTGTTCTAATTCTGTGAAAAATGCTATTGGTAATTTGATAGAGATTGCATTGAATCTGTACATTACTTTGGGTAGTATAGTCATTTTGACAATGTTGATTCTCCCAATCAAAGAACATGGTATCTCTCCATCTGTTTATGTCATTTTTGATTTCTTTCATCAGTATGTTATAGTTTTCTGAGTATAGGTCTTTTGCTTCCTTAGTTAGGTTTATTCCTAGGTATTTAATTAATTTATTTATTTATTTGATATGATGGTAAATGGGATTGTTTCTTTAATTTCTCTTTCTGATCTTTTGTTGTTAGTGTATAGAAGTGAAACAGATTTCTGTGTATTAATTTTGTATCCTGCAACTTTAATCACACAATACCTTGCCTAACTTGTCAGTTCCATAGATCAAAGAAGTAGAAGTGAAGAATACATAATTAACAGATGACCATATCTCTTCCCTGCTTCCCTTTCAGTAATCTCCTGAACTAACTCTGTGACCAAACTGTGTGAAAAGATAACATCTAGAGGAAGATCATGAGGAGTCCACAAGCCTGCACACAGTGGGGGATTGCAATGATTCTGACCCCCATCTCAATAATTACCTGAGATTACTTCTCTGTTTGCCTTTAAGAGTGTTTATGGCTGAGCAGAATTTTCGGAGGTGGTTTTTGGGGAGCACTGAGTTCAACATCTCCCCAGATTGCTGGCACTCTCATTAAAGGCACCTTTCCTTTCTACTGACATTTGTGAGTATGTAATTGATTTTGTAAGCAGTGAGCAGCAGGACCCAATTCATTCAATAACATTTTTATCAGTACGTTTTGTGTCTTGAAATGACAAAAGCTTGGGACATTTTATAAAGGAGAACAATTTGTGCCGATATTTGTATTTTTAAGATGTCATAAATGCTTTAGCTCTAAAATTAAAAATGAATAGTCTTAGACAATAAATTAGTTCTGTTTATTGAGTAAATGCATTTTGTTTTTAAGATACAATTTGTTGTTGTTTTTGCTAAAACTAGTTCATGGTGAATATTTAGTTTATAAAATAGATTATATTACCAATACTACCCTTTATAACTACAGTAATAAAATATTAAATACAGATTTTCATTTTTATTAGGAGAGATGTATGGGAGTCCATCATTTCCACAAATTAGATTACTGCAAAGTGGCTGGATCAGTGAAGATTTTCATTTTGTTCATTTTGTGGTTTAAACGTTTAATTATTCCAGATAATCTGTAATTTTGAATCATGATGGGACATTTCTGGTAAGATGTGACATTTTATTTTTCTTTCTGAATCCACCTCTGATTTTGATCCAGGGCACATCAATTTAGAAATGACCACTGATCATGATAGTTTTTGGGAAAAAATGTTGGAACATAACATGTAAATTATGTTCTTTACAGGTTTATAGTAGAACATATATAAAATTTAAGAACATGAAAGGCTTACTAGAATTCTGCTTAAACACAATTTTATCTTGTTTCTCTGCCCTTATATCATGCTTTTCCAATTGAGAGTGCCAGGTTTCTCTCCCTTTCCGCTCTAGGGCAGCTCCAAAGCTGCCTACAGGGAAATCAAGGGGAAAACAACAACCTCAAAAGACACTAATGGTTGCTTTTCAGATACTCTCCAAAGCCCAGTGCGAAGGGAGAACACATAGAGCAGAAAGAAGCAACTTTATGTTTTCCATTTCTCTTAGATGTTGGCTCAGAGACCATCCCAGGATTAAATACTGAAGAAAAAAAAAAATGAAAGAAAGGCAGATACAAAGTAAACAAAAACAACAAGCTTGGTCATGATCTGTTCATTTTCCCCCCTATAAAAATATGGTCTCTGACTGTTGGTCCATCCTATAAGTAGCTTGGAAATTGTTACCGCTGAACAAAATAAAAACCAACAATTCTTCCAGAACTGTGAGAAAAAAAAAAAATTTTGTTGTTGTTTAAGCCACGTAGTCAGTGGTATTTTGTTATGGCAGCCCTAGCAAACCAATAGACATTAAAACCACAGATCCAGGAAACTCATATAACACCAAGCATGATTAATACCAAAAACACTATACCTATATATTTCATATTCTAAATGCAGAAAATCAGAGACAAAGAGAAAACCTTGAACGAAGCTGGGGTGGGAGTAGGAGGGAACACCTTACATATAGAGGACAAAGGCTAAGAATTACATCAAATTTTCATTTAAAACTCTAGGGCAATCTTAAAAAATTTAAAAAGAAGTATAATTGATATACTTAGATAGGAGAGAAAACTGAATCATATAAAATGCTCAATTAAAATCAGGGAAGGCAGAAAAAGGGTGGAAGAAAAAAGATAAAAATAAAGCAAAACAAAGAAAAAGGGAAATGAATAGAAAACAGTTACAAATATGGTATATATTAATCCAACAATACTAATTATCACTTCTAGTGGGAATGGTCTAAACATAATAATTAAAAGACAAAGACTGTCAGAGTGTACTAAAAACTGGATCTAATTATGTGCTGTCTATAAGAAACCCACTTTAAATATAAAGACACAGATAGACTACAAATAAAGGGGAGGAAAGACATGCCATGTTAACACTCATAAAGAGAAAACAAGAGTAGCTAAATTAATTTCAGACAAAGTAGACTTCAGAAAAAAATTATTAGGAATAAATAGGGGCATTACATGATACAGGAGTTAATTCTCATGAAGACATAGAAATCCTAATGTTTATGCTCTTAACAACAGAGCATCAAAATACTGGAGGCAAAAACTGAGAGACTTAAGGAAAAATAGACAAATAACTATTATAATTGAAGACTTCAACACACATCTATCTGTAGTTGACAGATCCACTGGGCAGAAAAATCGGTGAAGACATAGTTGAACAGAATAGCACCATCAATCAAATGGATCTAATTGACATTTATAAAATACTTCATCCAACAAAAGCTGAATATACAACCTTCTCAAGTTCCCAGGTAATGCACCAAAATGGACCACATTCTAGGCTATAAAACACACTTTAACAAATTATTAAAAGTAGAAATCATACCAAGTATACTCTCAGACATCAATGGAATTAAGCCAGAAATTAATAACAGAAACACAGCTAGAAAGCCCTCAAATGCCTGTTATTAAACAACACACTTGTAAATAACATACAGTCAAAGAAATCCCAAGAGAAATTGAAAAATATTTTTGACTAAATGACAATAAAAATACAACTTAATCAAAATCTGTGATGCAGTGAAAGCTGTGCTTAGAGGGAAACTTATAGCATTGAATATATATATTAGAAAAGAATAAAGATCTAAAATCAATAACCTAAGCTTCCAACATAGAAACAAAAAAAGAAAAAAGAAAATATTAAATCCAAGGTAAGCTGAAGAAAATAAATACTAAAAATTTAGAGCAGAAATCAATGACCTAAAAATAGAAGAAGTCATGAACTTGAAAACAGGAAACCAATAAAGTAATTCAACAAAACCAAAAGCTGGTTCTTTGAAGAGATCAATATTAATAAATCTCTAGCCAAACTAAAAGAAACAAGAGAAGACACAAATTACTGACATAAGAAATAAAAGAGGGGCTCTCACTACTGATTCCATTGATTTTAAAAAGATAATAAAGGGATATTATAAACAACTCTAGCTCACAGGTTTGATAAACAGATAAACCTAGATAAAACAGACCAAGTTTTTGAAAGACACAATCTATCAATACCGACACAAGGAGAAAAAGATAGTATGAATAGGCTTACATCGATTAAATAAATTTAATCAGTAATTGATAACCTACCAAAACAGAAAGCACAAAGCTAATATGGTTTCACTGGTGAATTCTACCAAACATTAAAATGGAAGAAATAATACCAATTCTCCACAATTGCTCCCAGAAAATAGAAGCAGAAGGAATACTTCCTAACTTACTCTATGAGGCCAGTATTATCCTAATACCAAAACCGAAAAAGGCATTACAAGAATGGAAAACTACATATCAATGTTCTCATGAACATAAATGCAAAGATCTCCAATGGGGTGGGGGAGGGATAAATTAGGAATTGAGGATTAACAGATGCACACTACTATATATAAAACAGATAAACAACAAGTGTTACTGTTTAGTACTGGGAACCACATTCAATATCTTGTAATAACCTAATATGGAAAAGAATCTGAAAAAGAAAATATGTGTGTTTTTTATATAATATATATATATATACATGTGTATATAACTGAATCACTTTGCTGTACACATGAAAACACTGTAAATCATCTATACTTCAATTTTAAAAAGATCCCCAATAAAATATTAGCAAATCACATCCAACAATGTATATAAAGAATTATACACCATAGCCAAGTGAGATTTATTCTTGTTATGAAAGACTGGTTAACTAAAAGTCAATTAAGGTAACCCATCATATCAACAGAAAAAAGAAGGAAAACCATATGATCATGTCAATAAATGCAAAGAAAGTATTTGATGAAATATAGTACTGATTATAAACAAACAAAAACAAATAAGTAAATAAAACTCTCGAAAAACTAGGATTGGAGAGGAAACTTCCTCAACTTGATAAAGAACATCTACAAAAAACCTAGAGCTAACATGATAATAAATGGTTAGAAACTAGATGCATTACTGTTAAGGTGAGGAACAAAGCAAGGATGTCCCCTTGCACCACTCCTATTCAACATCTTACAAGACATTCTAGCTAATGCCATAAGACAAGAAAAAAGGAATTAAAGGTATATAGTTTGAAAAGGAAAATAGAAAACTGTCTTTGTTCACAGATGACAGATATTTGTCTGTATAGAAAATCCAAAGAAACAACTAAAAAACTCTTAGAACTAAAAAGTGATTATAGCAAGTTAATGTTATAAAATTTGCTTTTCTATAAATCAGTCATGAGTATTTGGAATTTGAAATTAAAAATATGATGCCATTTACATTAGCACACAACTGTAAATAGTGTGCTAAATAAAAAGAAAAAGTACTTAGGTATAAATTTAACAAAATGAGTACTAGATCTTTATTAAAAGTCCAAATTCTGATGAAAAATATCAAAGAAGAAATAAATAAATGGAAAGATAATCCATGTTCATGGATAGGAAGACTCAATATTGTCAAGATGTCAGTTATTTCTAATTTGATCTGCAATCCCAAATTCCAGCAGGTTATTTTGTGGGTATTGAAAAACTGATCCTACAGTTTTTGGAAAGCAAAATACCCAGAATATATAACATAATACTGAAGGAGAAGTACAAATTTAGAGGACTGACACTATCCAATTTCAAGACACACTATAAATCTATAGTAATCAGGACAGTGCTGTATTAGAGAAAGAATAGACAAATAGATCAATGGAACAGAATAGAAATAGCCCCACATAAATATAGTCAACCAATATTTGACAAAGGATCAAAGGCAATTCAATGGAGAAAGGATAGTGCTTTCAACAAATGGTGCTGGAACAAATGGACATCCAAGATGTTCTTCAATTGCATTCAAAGACTCAGAAGGAACTAAAGTGAATAAAGCTAATCTGAAAAGACTCCATTCTGTGTGATTCCAACTATATAACATTCTGAAAAAGGGAAAGCTAAGGAGATAGTAAAAATAGCAGTGGTTGACAGGGGTTCAGGAGGAGAGAGGGAGAGATGAACAGGTAGAACTCTGGGAAATTTTAGGGCAATGGTAGATATATGTCATTATACATTTGCCAAAACCCACAGAAGGCACAATACAAAGAGTGAACTCTCATGTAAACTATGGACTTTAGTTAATAATAATATTTCAATATTGGATCATCAATTGTAGCAAATTTACTACACTAATGTGACATATTAATAATAGGAAAGATCGTGGGTTGTATTGAGGTGGTTTAGGGGAATTCTCCTACTTTCTGTTCAATTTTTTGTATACTTAAAACTGTTCCCAAAACAGAAATTTAAAAATTTCTTCTCTAAAATATGGTTTTAGGAGCCACTAACATCTACTTCAAAAATAGACATAGCAGGGATAGAGTCATCAAAAGTGAACGGCAAGGGTTTTAGGTGTTCTATGTAGGACTATTACATAGAACTGTAGAGGCTCTATTAAAGGTCTTATGAAACAAGCAACTTAAAACTTAAGTGCCAAAGAGAATGAAGTAGGAACCGCACTACACCACACAATTTTATTAATGGGATGAATATTTTGGAAAGCATTTCAGTGTCTTAGGTCAAGAAACAAACTAATTTTTAGAAAAGTGAAGTTCTTCTATTTCCCCCCAAATCTTGAATTCTCAGTTTTTCAATATTATATATCATGGAATTATTAATATACAAAGATTTAAGGCATTGGTATTTTGTCAACTAAGATTTAAGACACAGACATGAAGTTATATATGCTATTAATTTGATTTTATTCACACATTTATTTTAAAGTTCACTGATTTCTTGTGTATTCAATCTCTCTAATTAATCATAAATTCCTTGTCATCCATCCCCAAAATGCAGTATTTGGTTATAGCAATCTTTATACCAAAATGTTAACTAACCAACTTAAAATCTGTCCCTGAAGGAAAAAATTACTATTTATCTCAAAGCTGCTGTGATTATTATATGTTAGCATACAATTGCTATGATTGGCCAACCAGAACTCTAATATTATTTCAGCATGGTTTTGACAGGTGGGACTTAGTGATATCTAGTTCTTAGGGTCAGTAAGTGGAGTTTCTCTTCCTAGGCTTGAAAGACCTCACAACATCCTGGAGAAAATACAGGCCTTTGGTTGAATGTTTTCGGAGGCACAACCATCATCCTACAAGATAATGCAAGTTCCGGACAATTTTCATTGTTAAAAGTTCCTTATGTTGAGAACACCTCTGCCTTTCTGCAATTGTCATATGTTGGTCTCAGTTGGCCCTAGGATGAGATGAGTATGGCACTTGCCTAGGGGGCAAAAGTCAAGGGAGTGCCAAAAAACTCACTAATCAAGAAAAATAATACTTTAATGTAATATATGAAAAAATAAAACTGCAAAAAATTCTACAATGAACAAAATATAAAAGTATTCAATAAAGACATGCTCCAACAGGGCTAGGATTTGGGTGAAGTGAGTGACGTGAGTCATACAAGTATAGGGTCAGCTCCTGTCTTTATTGGAAATTTTGATTTCTTGGGGTTCAAGTCCTATATGAACATTGGAGATTTAACCCTCAAAAGGAGCCAGACAAAAGACACTGGTCAATGTGTGATCATCTGTAGGAACATCAATGTGCAATGTGTGTGCTTAGAGATACCAGTGAACTTCCTGTCTCTCGCTTCTGTTTTAGTTTGCTACCACCACTACTGTCTCTACTTCTTATCACAGTTCTCTTAAACTTCCTCGTGTCTTGGCCCCCAGCCCTCATGGCAATCCCTTTATACTAGATGATTCTTGATGCAAATACACCTGGGAAGTCCATTCCCGACTCCATTTTAATTGGCTTGGATTGGAATATTTTTTTGTACTTGGGTGAACAATATCAGAAATCTCACACAACTTGATTTTCAAAGTACGGTGTTTTTTCATAGCCCTTTAGTCCATATTGGCTTGTCTTAGTCATTAAACATGATCAACATATTCTATTTTTCTACAAAACCAAGGTAACCATGGAAAAGTGTTTTTCCACATAAACTGACCTAAGAGGTTTATGTTCTGCAGAGACTTCCTAGTAAGTTTGAATTGGTGATAGAAATAGACAGTAGATACTAATAGAATATAAGAAACCATTCTTTAAACCTGCTTTAAGCAATAAACTCCTGTCTGCCCCAAGCTGTCTCAGAATAAACAACCTAAGTAATCACTATTATTTCTATTGGGCCTCACACCCAACTACATCACAGTATCAACATCCTCTTTATAAGCAAGTGTTCATACTTTATAAATGTTCTTTAAATAAACGGTGGTAGAAAATTCGAAGTTGGATAATTTGAGTTGCTTCTATACTTGCACCTAAAAAGAAAAATCATAGAAGACAAAGCATCATTGCCTGTAGGAGTGGTACAGTGTCTGAGATCGTTATCATTTCACTTCCTCTCATTTTTTCTATAACTTTTTATTGAGTAATTATTTTATTCTTCACTTGTATATAATCCAAGCAAATGAGACATAAACAGGTATATGTTTATTCAGGGGGGGAAACAAATAGAATAATAAAGACTATGCTTATTTTTAGTTAAAAATTGCAGGCTCTCCAGGTTTCAGGAGAAAGTTTAGAAGATGATTCCCTTTGAAATGGACACCAATAAGAGCTAATGTTAAACTGAATGACATTAATAATTTTGAGATGACAGACTTTGAGGGATGTTCTGTAAGTGATTTTCTGTGTAAGCCATGCCATTTCCTTGGCCTTACCACAGAAACATTAATCTACTGTGAAGTGTTGAAACATGAACTGCAATTGGGAACACTAACATATTTATGAAAAACACAAAATATGGACTAAGAGAACATTAAGAATAAGAATTTGCTTTTCTGTAAGGAACAGAGGCAGTTTACCTGTCAGGCAATAATGATGACGACCGAAAACAATTTTGATTTATTAAGTATGAGAGGAGCAATACCAGTTTTTTTAGGCATATTAATTTGGGTTATTTCAAAAACTTTAGAAAGTCAATATTATTATTTCTGCTTGAAAAGTGAGCAGACTGAGGCTCAGAGATGTTACATGCTTGCTCAAAGTCACACAGTTAGTATGTGGTACATCATTGTGGCAGTATCTGTGGTCAGGTCTGTCTGCCTCCAACACCTGGGTTTTCCTCCATGAGCTCCTTGTCAGGTGTCCAGGTATTTTCTCCACTAGAACTTCATACTCTTTGGTGAAATAATTCCCAGGTATCATCCCAGGTTGGACAAAATACATCACAAAGTTCTCCAACTCAGATCCACAAATCGGCAGTATTTTTTTTTTTTTTTTTAATTAACTTCTTTCTCCAAGTGCATCAGTTTTGAAGAATGTGTACCCTGGATGAAAAAAAATCAACATTCCCACTACTGGAAAGGAATCATCTATTCTCTCTATTAATGGTTCAGTATTCTGGTTTTTAGATTGTCTTCCATAAATTATGTTAGTTTGAATCTTTGGTTGGCACCTGACCACCCTTGGATGAACTATGAAATTCAACTTTCTGAAATGACAAAAATGAGGGATGACTCCATGGGCTTTCCTATGGTTTTCTTACAAAACTTCTCTCCAGGAGCCAACAAAAGCCAGATTGCTGTGAAGTTTCTGTCTTTGAACACGCTGGCACTCTGCCTCAAATGCCTTCTCTGCCTTGTTTCCTGAAAAATCTCCCCTCCTTTAAAATCCAACTCAGATGCCCTCAGTTCTTTTGTGAAATCACTCTGGAAACCCTCAAAGTCACTCTCTTATTCTTTTAAACTTCCATATATTTTACACATACCACTATTATATTCACTCAGCACTTCACAGCAACTCCTTCTCTATAATTCCCGTTTCTCGTCCAGCCTATGAGTTACTCAACAGTGTAGATAAAGTCAGAGTCTCCTTGTTATCCCAGCACCTACTATAACACTTTGCATTGGAACAAATCCTCAATGAATACTTGTAGAAATGACATTTAAAAACCATACATACAATATTATTTTTGAAAACTGTAGCCTTCAGGAAGATGTAAGAAGATGAGCACTTATTAGGGGCCTATTTCCTTGAAAAGCTTAACTAAAATCATGGTTGTTGAACTGAGTTCATTCTAAGTTGACTGAAGTTGATTCATTATGATTAAATTTCCTATCGTATCTTTCCTTTTGCTTGCATTTGGCCTTTCATGTTTAACAAAACCTTCTGCTTATAGAATCATAGGATGCCTCAAATAATAGTGAGAAAAATGGAGTCTGGGAAAGGCAAGGAATTTACCACAAATCATAGCTAAATAGGAGAGGTGAACTAAAACTCTGGCTCTCTGAGCCCCTTTGTTACACTTTCTAGTAGACCAAGGTGGTAGAGAAAAAAAAAATAATAACCCTTTTAAGCTTGTTTATAGCTCTTTCATCTATTCACAAGAAAGTAATTTTTTAATAGTCACAGGGGGCACTATAACATGGAATAAGCTGCCAGCAGGTTTGGTGACTTTCCAAACAAGGCCATTCATAAATTCAATGTTAGAAATATTAGTCCCATACTGAAAACTGTGGTTTTCTTTTCTCAGTGACAAATAATAAAATGCAAGCATGGGTTCATCCATACACACTAGTTGTCAATAATAAAATGAGGAGATATTGCACTGACCATAGTCTGTGTTTTCTGGCTCCCAACAATTTGATGGCCAAAAATAGGGTGTCTGTGGAATGAAAAGAAGTGGAACTTAGGTTAGGCACATAAAGAATTAGTGGGGCTCCTGGTTTATGAGCTGTGTTTATCTTCAGCAATTATCTAGAATAGTGTGCTAACAATGTATGTTTTATTATCCAGAAAAAGTACTCAGAGAGGCATTGTAAGGTTTTTCTTTTACATTTACTTTGCTAAGCAATTGTTCAGCCTCCAAATAGGTGCAGCGCCAGCAGGTATTTAAAACAGTGTACATTTGCTACAATTGTATGTCATCTGACAGAAAGGTAAAAGGACTGATTGCATTATTCAAATAAAAAGTGTTAATCCACAAAGACTGAAAGCAAAGTATTATATTCAGGAAGACTCATGATGAGATATGTTTAAATTTAGCAAATTGTTTTTTATGATTTATGTATTTCATCATTGCCCTCAGTAGATCCAAAAGCTCAACCGTCAGAATCTTTCCTTAAGATCTGGCAATCATTTGCTTGGTTCTATTAATTATATAATGCAGCTCTCAACATTATCCAGCTAGATTAAAACAACTTTTCCCCCTCACTTTAAAAAATATTTCTTGATAGAGACACTTATTACTCTAAATTTTTAAACTGCACAAGTCAGAGATGATTTTTTTTAAACTAATATCTTAGTTGATTGCTTAACAATAGACAGATATGTGATTCTGTGAAATTCTAGAAACTGATTGATGAAACTACAAAGAAAATGTCTGATCGAGAAAACCCAATTATTATCATCAGCATGTTATATTTTCTGACAGGGCTTTTCTAGCCCTGATGGCAGGACATGCTTGGCTCCAGACCCCGAGGATACTCCATCACCACCAGTCTACTCTTTCAAACTGTTTCCTTGGATGATGATGGCTCTGGGATTCAATGGAACAGTGACTACACACATCAGCCTTGTGGGCTTAATTATATTTATTAGTCAATTATATTAACAATCTGTGTGTAACAAGCATATTTAGGGTAATCTCTGATTACCTGTTTGATAATTCTGCCTTCTAGAAGAGGGATTCTCAAGAAGGGGAAAAGGGTAATTGGGAGAACTGCTTGAATCTCTGGGAGAGAGCCCTTTCAAACTGTTTAGGACTCCCAGGGGATTTGATTTACCCTCTATGCTTTCTTGGGAATTGCTCCAGTATCATAAAGAAGGCTACTAATACTAATTTTGTATATATGTGAACAAAGTGACAGAAGACATTTAGAGGGTAAAAAAATTGAAGCATTAGATAAAAGGTGATATCGAGGCTTTATACAGCACCCCCTCCTTGGCAAATGAATCCACTTAACCTAGTCTGAGAGTAAAACTGGGTCACTACTCTAGGAGAACCATAGAGAAACAAAGTAGTTAAAAATCTTCCTTTCATGTGGGCTGCTAGTTTTTGAGATACTTCTCATAGAATGCATTATTCCCTTTGGGTTGCTTCTTTATTTTGGGAGGGGTGTGTGTGTGTGTGTGTGTGTGTGTGTGTGTGTGTGTGTGTGTGTGCATGCATGCATATGCATATCTATTTATCTAACTCTAAAAATATATACTCTAGTCAGACTGGTCAGACACATATTTTTTTCTCAAAGCCACACGGAATGTTTTCAATAGCATTCTTATAATTTTTATTTTTCTATCATTTACTTTAGTGAAAATTTCCTGACTGTAAAAATAAATGAATGAAGCTATTTTATCCTGTGATATTATGCGGAAAAGGCACAAAACCAACACTCCTCACTAATACTGCAAGGTTTTTTTTCTAGGAAAAATATTTTGATTTATAGTAAAAGAAAATTTAAATAACAAACCCTTATAGTTTGTTGGAATTTAAAAATTTACTTTCACAGTTAAACTAGGCTTTAGGACATTTTAATCTATGAGTTTCTCTGCTTTTCAGAGTTTGCTTCTTTAGCCGTGATAAAACAGATCCGAAACTGTCTAGCCATCTCTCGGTAATCTTTGGCACCTATACTACTGTGATGAAAGTCATGAAAGTGACCTGGATAATCATGTCAGAACTCAATTTCAGTTAGCTAAGGAGGATAATTAGACAATTGCAAGTTTACAGTAAATACAAAAATCATATGATTGAAAAATTGAGACAAATTTACTGCGGCATACCAGTGCAATTAAAGTAAGAGTTCTGTTTGCCTCAAACTCATGCCCCAAAGCTTCTTCAGATTCCTAATGATGGTTAGAATCTCAATCATTCACTGGAGCAATTGTAAACACAATGTTGCAAGTTTCCTATTTTAACCCATGATTTTTAAAATCCTTCCATGGAGTTGAATTTCAATTCAATGCAATAAAGAACTTAATGCTGCTTGGAACCAACACAAAAATGGAAGTAACACCTTGAACAATAATGTATTTTCTGTTATTAGAGCTGTTCAAATATAAACTAATTAATGCCTTGGTGGACACTGTGGCAGGAATTAAATTATCCCTGAATTTTCTGGGGTTTCTTTTGTTTGTTTTTAAAACCTTGGTTTTTAGATTGTATGGTTATTAGATTTACAAATATGTCATGTTTCTATCCTATTTTGAATGTGAGTGTGTCATTAAAATATCTAACATTTAATATTTAACATTAATTCATGTAATTTAAAAGATTTTCTATCATCTATCATCTATTTAGGCATATTGAACTTGATAATCTTCTGCCTATGCCAAGTAGTGATGTAATTAGTTTATCATTTGCACTCATTCCCTTGCTTTGTTGTAAAGCTCTTTAAAAACAGTCTCTCCTTTTCTGCAGAATGCAGGGTGATCCATTCCCAGCTTTGCTCATCTTTGACCCATGAGCATGACAATAAAACCTTGTCTGCCTACTAACTTCAGTCTGGGAATGACAAGAGCAGAGTTAAAGGTTGTAAATTATACAAATTCAAGACATCACCACTAATTTTAGGCCATGTCTCAGCTAGTTTGTTTTGAGGGAAATTTTTGAATTAGATAATTGTCAGCAGATAGACTATATTCAATGCTTCCCTTATAAATATATTATTTTATACACAGATGATTTTACTTGTAATATTGATAGCAAAGATGGATAAAAGTTGGTATTTTTGTTAAAAAAATACATTTCATTTAGAATTTGTAAGAATTTTTTAGGCCTAACGTTTACTTAGAGTCTGCATATGAAAAACTTGTATAAGAAAATAAAATTTTATGGAAAATGTAATCCTGCAATAGCAAAGTAACTCCTTTTAAAAAATCAAAAAGTGTTAGTAACACATACATAATTTGTTTGCTAATCACTAATAATTTCTATTTATTAAAATGCTAACTTTAGGACCACAAGTTACTCTAACTTAATAATAAGCTGTTTTAAGCTACCATTACTTTATTTTTTTTTTACTTTTATTTTTTTAAAATTTTATTTATTTATTTATTATTTTTATTATTATTTTTTTGGCTGTGTTGGGTCTTCGTTTCTGTGCGAGGGCTTTCTCTAGTTGCGGCGAGCGGGGGCCACTCTTCATCGCGGTGCGCGGGCCTCTCACTGTCGTGGCCTCTCTTGTTGCGGAGCACAGGCTCCAGATGCGCAGGCTCAGTAGTTGTGGCTCATGGGCCCAGTTGCTCCGCGGCATGTGGGATCTTCCCAGACCGGGGCTCGAACCCGTGTCCCCTGCATTGGCAGGCAGATTCTTAACCACTGCGCCACCAGGGAAGCCCAAGCTACCATTACTTTAAATTTAACTCTATAAAGGATAAAGCTTCATTATTTTAAAGCCTTTTAAAATTAAGTGATTCAACTAACTTAAATTGCTTGAATACTTAGGTCACTATCACAGTTTCAGGAGATTGCTTTATTTACTAGCTATTCAGTGCAGAAAGTGCTATGATTATTTGCCTTGGATAGACGTGCCCTAAGGAAGTGGCAGTGAGAGTGTTCTAGGAGGACAATGATCTTTGAGAACAATTTTTTAAAACATATTCCCTCTGTTTTCAACTGCAAAGTCCAAGCAAGTCCTTAGGCATCCAAGTCACTTTATTTAGATATAGAACATCTAATCATTCAGAGCTAGTGAGAAGAATGCTCCAATGTCTAAAAGCTGGACAATGGGGAGAATCCTCTGAAAATCCCTAGAGCTAGAGTTTGAACTCTGACATTATATGTGCCTTAATTTTCTAGGCTGGAATCTTCCAGTCAGTTACTAATGAACCATAATGTCTAATGAAATGTAGAATACACTTCAGGTAAACCACTGTAAACTCAAGTGTCAACTGAATGCTCAATGACTAAAATTAGAATCCACAGTCATTTCCTGAAAGATTATTCTTTATAGGTATCTCATTTGAAAATGACCTAGAATGACTCTTGTCAGTTTATAAGTTATCTAAGGTGGCTTCCTGTCTCAGATGAGTATATGCACGCAAAGCATCATGCATGTCAGTCTTCATAGACTTGTAGAAGGTCTCAGACATGCAGAGGATATGTATTTATTAGCTAAATTCTATCCTGGAGCTTCAAGCATTCCCATGACTATTTGCTTGGACTGTAGATGGCTCTGGATCACGCAGGGTCCAGAGTGTAACAAATTTAGTTACATCTCTCAACTTCCTTCCTAGCAAATAAATGTTACTTACAGATGAACTCTCTCATCTTCCTGAATTCCATTGTGACTGTCTGAATTTTTCTCAAACATTTTATATAAAATATAATTTAAATCATCACACAATTTAGTTTTCACAAATCATTAGATTCTAACTAGCTTAAGTCAAAGTAAAATGTCATAATTTTCAAAATTTTTGTAAAAACAATGAAAATGCAGACTTGTTTCTACTGTTGAAGAATATTTTTATTAAACTTACTTGGAACCGGTAAAAGGTGCCATCATCCTTGAGTGTGAGGACATGATCCGAGATTGGAAAGAAGTAGCCATGGGCAGCCATTAGTGTTCCCAAATGGAGTGCCTCCACTGTTTCATGAAAATAAACAAACAAAAAAACACATATAAAAGCTCTCTTTAAAACTGTTGACTTATAGCCATGTAGAATTTTATCTTGTTCCTTTTGAACACATTCTTGCATTGGAATTCTCAGCATCCTGAAAAGCCTGTCTTTGTACTTCTTTCAGCTCTTTCACATAAGGTACTAAGATGGCTCTGCTTCCTGGTAGTGACTGTGCAATGACCAACAGTGCATGGCGACCAGCCCATGAGAACATAAAGTTATGGAACATTGAAACTGAAGGTTTTTCTGAAATCACAGAATCTGGTTCCTTCATTTTATAGATGGGACATATTTTGCTATATGTTAATAATCTTCCACAAACAATTCTATTTGGCATTTATATAGCACTTTAAACTTTAAAAAGTGTTCTTGCTTGCATCACCCCCTGCCCTGTAATATGAATATCCAATACTATCAGCAATTTTTCTAATGATATGGATCATTACTAGAGGCAATGTTAACAGGCAATGTTAAGGCATCTAGAACAATTTATGCTGCACTAAGTGAGCCTGCAGTCTGTGGTTGGCCAGACTGCTCTAGCTTTTACTACTCTGTATACAGTATTCTACATATGGACTATGTAGAGGTTTATATGACAATGAAAACATTATATTTTCCCAGTAGTCTGGGAAATAGTTGGAACATAATACTGTAATACTCACAATCCTTCTATAGCAACCAACAGTTTCTTCCAACAAAAGGGTTAATAAAATTTGATCAGTAGAATTATTACTGCAAGTTAGTTTGCTAACTTGAAGCCTAGAAAATATGGAACTATTCAAGATAGCTTTTTAGTCCAACATAAGCATACATGTATATAGAAAATACAAAAAGTTAGATTTATTGATCTGTTGGTATATCTTTATGTACAATTTATAGATTTATTTCTATTTTTAGATGAATAGCTAAAATGGTTCTTTAACTCTAGGATGCTTACAGAATTTCCAGGACTATGTGGATCTGTCTCTATCTCCGGCTGTCAATCACTGGTAACTCTGACACTTCAGCTAGTACTGACTCACTAAACTGCTTGCTATGGCCCACCTAAGCATAAGAACCCTCTTCCTCTCCTCACTCCCATGCCTATATTGGCTAATAATAAGATAATTGTTAAATTTTACCTGTAATGGGGTACTACAGTGCCCCTTTTAATTATTATCTAGCATCTTGCAAATATTTTAATTGGTAACTTCTTCTACCTCCGGCCTCCACTCCACTGATCTTGTCAATAATAAAGGAAAACTGCCAATCATCCTCTTTGTCATGTGTCCAGAAGACTGTTATTAAATGTCCCAGTCATCTTGTTCACACTCCCAATCAAGTCTCTCCCTGCATAGAATGTTCTTTTTCTACAAAGGAGGATTCTTTTCATCACTTACACATACTTTTAGTTCAAAGTCAAGATCTTCTCAAAGTCTAAGCTGCTTATAAGTATATACCCACATATTCTGTGATTCTTATTAAAGCTCAGGAGGTAGTGTGATATTGTGGGAAGAACAAAACCTTTGGAGATACCCACTAGCTTTCGTTACTTAAATTCTCTGCAACTCTCCTATCCATTAATAAAGGTAATAAACCCACCTTGCAGAGCTGGTATGAAAATCAAATAAGAATATATATAAAGAAGAAGATGGAATAGTACCCTGTGCATAGTAGATACTCAACAGGTGGTAGCTATTGTGCTTCATCACTTACACACTGAATGATTTTTACTTTTCTTTAAAGTACTTTCAGGAAATCCACTTCCATAAATTTGCCTTCAACTAGGCTGAGTGGGGGAGCTGGCAGTCCTAAATAGCATCAGCCAGTTATGTCTTCTTTTTGTGGATTATTTACAAAATTAAAATGGTAATAGGATCTGTGAAGAATGCTGGCCTATAATAATGAGCAGGTGCTTACAGCCTTGGTCATGTTCAGAATCCCTGGGTGTTCCTGTCTGGTAGCACTGGGCAGAGCAATGTATTACATCTGTTTGGGGATTTCAAAGTCAGGTGGCCCACCTATCTTGTTACAACCATCTTTATTCATTTAATTCCAGCAGTCTGTGGCCTAGGAAAATATTATTAGCACTACTTTCCAGAAAGGTAAATTGAATTATGGCACATGAGGAAATTTTCAGAGTATAGATACAAGAAAGGAGAACAGATGCCCAGAAAGATTAATAGTAAAGAGTTTCTAAACTCTAAGCACAGGGAAGAGTGTGACTAAAATAAAACAAAGAAACATCAAAAAACAGGTGCTAATGTGTTGATGAGGATTAGAAAACATAGTGTAAGTAAATATAGGGAAGCTGCAAAAAAGAAAATCAGAAGCAAATGAACATAAGCAAGTTCTTACCTTTCTGTATTCAATAGATACTAATTATACGATAAATCATACATTTCTAGAGGGAAAGATGAATGTCTGCAGGTTTTCTTCACATAACACTACCATAATTAGGCCTGCATAAATGCTTGCTGAAGAGAATAATAGTGAATTAGCAAGTAATCTCAACCTCTTTTTTTCGAGGTACAATACTCCATTTTTGTTTGGTTTAATGATATATATTCTCATTTTGCAACCCTCAAAGAGATTCTCATGCTCCATAATTTTATTAATAAGGAAAATTGGTTTTGATAGGTTTTTTAAATGCCTTGAATTCAACAGATGTACATTTGTGGTGGTATCAATAAGATCAAAATTTAGTTTCTGCATGGCCCACACAAAGCTTGATGTAGAGGTCAAATCAAACTATTTAACTTAATATATAAGAGGACTGAGCTTCTAACAAACCTCATAAAACGATTTCAAGGTCACTGGTCAAACAGTAACCTAGAGAGATTGAGATTAGACAAGTTACATGCTCTATCACAGGACCTCCAGAGAACATGACCAAGACAGGATGAATGGTTAGATGAAAATCAGGGCATCGGGGTGAATTTTCTGTCTCATTTAAGGCTATAAGCTTGACATGTAGCATAGCAATAGCAAAAGTAGCTACTGAATCAGTATTTACTGAATGAGTGAATAAGTAAATTTATGAATAAATGACATATGGAATATGAAAAACATATACTGCACAAAAAATACTAGTTATCTTGTGTCGTGATGATGAGCAGCTTAAGCTCTGCCAAGATAATTTAGATGTTCATAATATCTTTTCAAAATACATTTAAAGCTTTTGAGGTGGGACTGTTCTAAGTGTTTTATATGGGAAAAGATAATAGTGATATAAATGGCATAAACGCCACTAAGAGATCTTAGGGTGGGCTTGGGATAGTTTTCTCAAGGTTGAATTGTTCATTGTTAGCAATAAGCATGGAGCTACATTTCCCCATGATCCAGCTGCTCCTGAATCTCAGCACAGCCTTAATCTAATAAGAAGCTGGAGGACCACTGGCAGTCTTGGAACTAAGTGTTGAAAGAATCTAATGGGTAGTCTATCAAGATCACCCTCCCTATAATGGCACACAAGAGAGCCCCACAACATTATGCTTCTTAGCAAAATAATTAGTAATGAATCGTCTTGCACATGTGTTATCCACATCACCCACACAACTAGATAAAGTTCAACAATAAACTTACCATTAAGATTCCAGTTTATTTTTCATTTGGATGTTCAAGCCATGAACAAACCGAGAAGTAAAAATGCATCTCTAAACAACTGTTAACTATGTGAACAGCGTAGTGTAGCTTTGTTAAGCCTGATGTACTCATCGCATTACTTCACCTCAAACCCTTAAACAACAGAATTATCAAAATCCTTTAAAAGAAAAAGGAATTCTGCATGGTGTAATTTGCTTTTGAATCACAACTACTTCAGAAAGTTAATAGGATAAAAAGCATACTATAAAAGAGACTTGTGTGTTCAGTTCTATATTTCCATATGTAGAAATATATATTTTTATATTCAGTTCTGTATTTATAACATATTTTCAGAACTCAGTAATATCTTCTTTATCCAGAGATCCCATAGCAGGTAGTCTCAGCACCTCCCAAATATACCCTATAATTTCACAGTGATGGAACAATGCCTCTGAGTGAAGAAATAATAATAAAAAATTTCACTAAATCTTATATTTTTATTCCTGTTATGCATTTTTACTTTTATTTTATGAGTATATATTAGTAAATGTGATTGTTTCATTATCAACACAGCATACGTGATGTAGCAAATATGATTAGTGTGTGGGGAGAAGTATTTTAGAAGGAAATACACTCAAAATAGAAAAAAAATGACAGCGGATGATATGACATCAAGGAAAGAAAAACTAAAAAGTAGACAGAGGTAAGTTATTAAATAGTAAAATAACCGACATTTATCATGATGATTCTGAGTCATAAAGGAAAGATTTTGTTAAACTTGTTATTCTCTGTTTAAGAAGACAGGGAGGTGGTCATTAGAGAAATATTTCAAAATATTATACTTTTTTTAGAATAGGCATTTGCAAGGTAAGATTAATCATGTAGAAAAATCACATACGCAGAAGATTTTTTTTCTCCAACAAGGCCAAATAAAAGTGAACTATTACTACAGTTAGGGATTTCTGAGGTAGGTCTATCTTCTCAATAGTAAGAGTTAGTGAAAGAAGTAAGTATTGGGGCTTTTCTCCTTCTTTTTAAAAAAAAATCATTTCCACATAGAAAAATGAAGTGCCGCTTGCCTTTTAGCAATCAAAAATCAGGATTTAGAAGTGTACAATATGGTAAAATAGATTAGATAAGATAAAATAGATTCTATTTGGGAGAAATAAAAACAGAAGCATAATTTATACCAACTTTGAAGCTTACACTAGGTAATTAATGCAAGCAAATAATATTTCCAAACAAAGGAGCACAGTGTGGAGTGAAGCAGCTAGGATGTACAAGCCAGCCACTTGGGTTCATACTCTGACTCCCTCATGTGCTAGCTGTACGACTGGGGCAGAAGGCTCACATTCTCTGGGACTCAGTGTCCACATCTGTAAAACAAAGATAATAAAATGCTGATGTTAAAAGTCTGTTGTGAGGAACAATTGAGATAAATGTGCAATGCACTTAAAATAAGGCCAGCCACGTAGAAGTGCTCCAAAAATGTGAGTTATATTCAGTTAGTTGATATTATGAAAGGACACATTCAGTAGCACTTAGTCTAGTGCAAAAGGCAGTGGGGAAACTAGTAGCTGGTATTGATCCAGGCTTCCAGATCATGTTAAACACTTCCAATTGAACACTATTTAAAGTCTTCCAGGTGATCAAACTGGGATCTTTAGTGTACAGATGATGAATCTGCTCTGGAATGCACTTACACTTATTCCTAGGCAGCAAAGAACACGACCCAAATCCCAAAGATCTGGTATCATAGTTATAGGAAAAGATTTCCAAAGGTAACATATTCTGCACCCCAGGTTTACAATCTGAAACATGAAAATGCAACAGATCAGTGAGAACTCCCCCAATTCAGGAGCCGGCGGGGGGTGGGGGGTGGGGAATGATATGAGGACACACCAAGAATGGCAATGCTGAAAAACAACAGTGACAGAGGAAGCACAGGAACAGCAGTCAGAATGGAGAGGATTTCTTAAGGAAGCATAATATTTTCCCAGGACTCAAAAAAATTAACTCATTAAAAAAATTGGTACTGAAAGTAACAGGATCAAACATCAATGGCCCTTATCACACACATGGGGTAGAAAAGTCTAGTTGCCTAGTATCAATAAGTATGACACCTTAAGAGATTATTTCAATATGAAGAATAATGCTGAAATTTTTAAAAAGAGAGAGAAAGACCTATGTGATATTGGTGTGGAGAATTGGCTTAAGATCTATGTTATCTGGTAACTATAGGATATCAGCATGTTCATTTCACTGATATAGTATATCCTTCTGTATAACTGGTAGTTCCATCATTGTGTAAAATGAGCTGCACTTCAACAAAATTCTATTTTATTTATATGTGTGATTAGGTGCTAGAATAGTATTCAGATGAGAGAAAACTCACACTGAGTTTATTCAAGAATAAAGTAAGCAATCTACAACAATCACAAGAGCCAAGGCAATAATAAATGACAGTGGAAAGCAACATTCCCTCTAAAATTCAGTATATATTCTGCAAAGTTTCCACCAGTTAGTTTGGCTGAATGAGCTGGAAGGAAAGTAAGACACTGAACTAACTTTAATAGACAGGGGCTACTATATATAAAAAAGATAACCAGAAAGGACCTACTGTATAGCACAGAAAACTATACTCAATACTTTGTGATAACCTATAAGGGAAAAGAATCTGAAAAAGTATATATGTAAAACTGAATCACCTTGCTGTACACCTGAAACTAATAAAACATTGTAAATCCACTATAGTTCAATTTTTAAAAAGACAGGGAGTTTCTTTAGCTTATTTTGCTTCAAATCAAAGACAGCACATGCTACTTAAGAATGCGTGCATATCATGGAAAAACATGCTCAACTGCAAGTCATGGGATTTGAATTCCAATCATAGTCTAGTTTCTGTGACTATGAATCTTAAGTTATCTCATTTCTCTGGACCTTAAAGTAGGCATCTGGAAATGCAGGGGTGGATCACTAAACTGTTTCCAACTCTGATTCCATGACATGGTGTGCAGTCAACACTCATGCTGGAAGTTGTGGCAGAGATGCTGCCACATTTATTTTGCCTCTTTGTATCAAATGGAAATAGATATTTTTCTTTCTTCCTCAGATACTCTTGCCATTGTGCCTGCCCCAATAACACCAACAATAAATTTAAATGTACAATATGAAATACAATAGCAGATTAGAATTTCAGTTGCTTAAAACTCAATCTTATGGTAAATTAAGAGTGATGTGTGCACAGAGCAAATGTAACACTTATTCCAAATAGATAAAAACTGGATTGATGTATGTTCTATCTATATATTTGCAAAAGCTAGCTGTAAAAATGCACACAAATACCCAGTAACTCATGCCATGTGACAGAATGCCCTAAATGCATTTGGTTTGAAAATCAAATGTCACTCCTAAAGAATAAACCACATAGTGGGATTGCTGGGTGGTATGGTAGTTCTATTTTTAGTTTTTTAAGGAACCTCCATACTGTTCTCCATAGTGGCTGTATCAATTTACATCCCCACCAATCCTGAGAAAACCATAATTCAAAAAGAGTCATGTACCACAATGTTCATTGCAGCTCTATTTACAATAGCCAGGACATGGAAGCCACCTAAGTGTCCATCGACAGATGAATGGATAAAGAAGATGTGGCACATATATACAATGGAATATTACTCAGCCATAAAAAGAAAAGAAATTGAGTTATTTGTAGTGAGGTGGATGGACCTAGAGACTGTCATACAGAGTGAAGTAAGTCAGAAAGAGAAAAACAAATACTGTATGCTAACACATATATATGGAATCTTAAAAAAAAAAAAAGGTCTGAAGAACCTAAGGGCAGGACAGAAATAAAGATGCAGACATAGAGAATGGACTTGAGGACATGGTGGGGGGAAGGGTAAGCTGGGACAAAGTGAGAGAGTGGCATGGACATATATACACTACCAAATGTAAAATAGATAGCTAGTGGGAAGTAGCTGCATAGCACAGGGAGATCAGCTTGGTGCTTTGTGTCCACCTAAAGGGGTGGGATAGGGAGGGTGGGAAGGAGATGCAAGAGGGAGGAGATATGGGGATATATGTATATGTATAGCCAATTCACTTTGTTATAAAGCAGAAACTAACACACACACACACACAAAGAATAAGCCACATAGTCTTCTGATATTACCTGCTCATGGTACTACTTTTTTAAAATCACTATTCCTTAATGATATTTAAACCATAATGAAATATAAAGCTAATTTCAAAGCTATACCCTTGGATCATGGAAATAGTCAGTTATTATGAAATTTCCAAACAAAACAAGATAAAATTTCCTTTCATCTGTATTTTGCAGAAATCATTGCTTCAACTGGGGGTGTAGTGTGGGATATCAGGACTGATGTCAGCAACTGTTTAAATAATCGTTACAACATTCAAAGCAAAAAAATTCCAGTTTGCATAAGTACATGTACTTGTCAGTTTTCTTTTCTTCTCTCTGTGTTTATATACTGGTTTATGTGTGTGTTGGAAACAAGTTAACCTGCAAACAAGTGACGTCTAGAATTCTAATACACAATATATCCCATGGATCTAATCAATAGAGATACTCTTTTGCAAAGAAAACATTTGGAGATTAGAGGAAGTAAATTTATTAAAATGAGATGTATTAAAATAATTTTTCTTTTTGCTGTTTTAAAATCAGCACAAATTTCCATCAACAATTTTCATTTTAAATATTGAAACTATGATTATTGCATAACACTAACAATAAGGCAGGTTCAGAAACATAAAGAAGACATATGGATGAGCTAATAAAAGGATTAACACCCCTCCACAAAATTATTTTCTATTTTTGTACAATAAGCCAGAATTTATAAACACCAGATATTTTTAAAGGATTAAAATCAATCAGCCTCTAAAAAGTATATGGTTTCATAAGATTCTTCTAATAAAGTATATAGAGTAGAAGACTCTATTGCCAGAATTCAAATCAAGAAATTCTAGAGGAGTGGCCAAGATGGTAGGAGTAGGAGGACCCTGAGCTCACGTCCTCCCATGGGCACACCCAAATTACAACTACTTACAGAGAAACTATTGATAAGAAAAAACTGGAAGGCTAGCAGGAAACATCTTCTACAACTAAAGATATAAAGAAGGAACAACAACAGATGGGTAGGAGGGGCAGAGACCTAGTATAGTCAGGACCCACACCCCTGGGTGGGCTACTCACAAATGGCATGATAATTACAGTTGCAGAGGTTCTCCCCAAGGAGCTAGTGGTCTGAGTCCCACATTGGGCTCCCCAGTGCAGGGGTTCTGCACCGGGAAGACAAGCTCCCAGAGTATTTGGCTTTGAAGGCCAGTGGGTCTTAACTTTGGGAGAGCCAGAGGACTGTGGGAAATAGGGAATCACTCTTAAAGGGTGCACACAAAATCTCACATGCTCTAGACCCAGGGCAGAAGCAGTAATTTGACAGGAGCCTGGGGCAGACCCACCTGCTGATCTTGGAGAGCCTTCCGGAGAGGCAGGAGGCAACTAGAGCTCACCCTGGGGACACAGACAATGGTGGCAGCCATTGTGGGGAACTTGTTCTGTCACATGGACACTGGTGCTGGTAAGCCCCATTTTAGAATCTTCCCTCTAGCCCCAATTAGTACCAGCCCCAACCCCTCCCACCAGCCTGTCTGTACCAGAACTGGGACACCTCAGTCCAAGCAACTAGCTAGGCAGAGACACAGCCCCACCAAACAAGCAGGCTTGCTGCCTTAAGACCTCCTAAGTCCACAACTTCCCCGAGACCCAGCAATGTTGACCAGAGGTCCCAGGACCAGGCCCCTCATACCAATGCACTAGCACTAGCCCCGGGACCCCCAGGGCCCTGCAGCCAGAGACCTTGGGACCTGGCTCTGTCCACCAGTGGGCCGGCACTAGTCCTAGGACCACCATCACCCACAGTGGATAGGCACCAGACCCAGGACCGCCTGGGGCCCAGCCCCACCAACCAGTGGGCCAAAAAACTCCAGGACCCCAGCGTCCTACAGTCCAAGACCCCAGGACCCAGCTTCACCCACTAGTGTGTTGGCACTATCCCAAGGACCTGATTTTACCTACCAGTGGGGAGGGCATCAGCCTTGAGACTCCTTGGGTCCTGGCTGTGCTCAACAGCAGGCCAAGACCAGTTCCAAGACACCTTGGAACCCCAGCCATATTGGGATCCAGACCCTCTCACCAATAGGCCAACACCAGCTTTGGGACACCCTGAACCCCACAGCCAGCTGTATCAGGAACTGGCCCCACCCTCAAGCAGATCAGCACTAGATCCAGGACCCCCAGCCACGCAACTCTCAACTCTAGAACCTGGTTCCACCTACCAGTTGGCCAACACTAGCCCTGCTACACAACTGGGGCCCCAGAGCCAGCAGCTTTGTGACCTGGCCCCTCCAACCAGTGGCTGGCAGCCTGTGCACAAGGCAGGCCCTGGCAACCACCCAGACCAGTGCCAGCCATGCTCACCAGACCACCCACAGTAGTCAGCCCATTACAACAGAAGGACCCATGCAGCCCAAAGAGGGGGCACCCCTAGAGCATATAGAGCTGGTGATAAGAGAGGAGTGCATTGCTGGGATGCACAGGATGTCTCCTACAAAACGTGACTTCTCTGAGATTGGGAAATGTAACCAACCTACCAAATACACAAAAATAATAAATTTGGCAAAATTAGGTGACAGAGGAATATGTTCCAAATGAAGGAACAAGATAAAACCCCAGAAGAACTAAGTGAAGCGGAGATAGGCAATCTACCAGATAAAAAGTTCAAGGTAGTGATTGTAAAGACTTTCAAAGAACTTGAGAAAAGATTAAATGAATAGAGTGAGAAGTCAAAACTTTTTAACAGAGTTAGAAAATATGAAGAAGAACCAGAGATGAAGAATACAATAACTGCAATGCAAAATACACTAGAAGGAATCAACAGTAGATAGATAATAGGGAGGAACAGATCAGCAAGCTGGAAGACAGATATTCAAGCTGAACAGAAAAAAGAAAAAAAAATAGAAATGAGGTCAGTTTAAAAGACCTCTGAGACAACATCTAGCATACTGACGTTCTCATTATAGGGGTCTCAAGGGGGAGAAGAGAGAGAGAAAGGAGCAGAGAACAGATTTAAAGTCATAATAGCTGAAAACTTCCCTAACCTGTAAAAGGAAACAGACATCTATGTCCAGAAGCACAGAGACTCCCAAACAGGATCAAGCCAAAGAGGACCACACTAAGGCACATTGTAATTAAAATGGCAAAAATTAAAGATAAAGAGAGAATAATTAAAAGTAGCAAGGGAAAAGCAACAAGTTACATACAAGGGAACTCTCACAAGGGGAACTCCCGCAAGGCTATCAGCTGAATTTTTAGCAGAAATTCTGCAGGCCAGAAGGGAATGGCACCCCCAACATCAAAACAATGAACATAATGGCAATAAAAACATACATATCAATAATTACTTTAAATGTAAGTGGACTAAATGCTGCAATCAAAAGACATAGAGTGGCTGAATGAATACATGTGCATATATATGCTATCTACAAGCAAACTCACTTCAGATCTAAAGGCACACACAGACAGAAAGTGAAGGGATGGAAAAAGTTACCCCATGCAAATGGGTATCAAAAGAAACCTAGGGTAGCAATACTTATATCAGACAAAATAGTCTTTAAAACAAAGACTGTAACAAGAGATAAAGAAGGACGTTACATAATGATCAAGGGAGCAATCCAAGAAGAAGATGTAACAATTGGAAATATATATGTACCCAACATAGGAGAACCTAAATACATAAAACAAATATTAACAGACACAAAGGAGAAATTAACAGGAACACAATAAAATTAGGGGACTTTAACACCCCACGTACATCAATGGACAGATAATCCAGACAGAAAATCAATAAGAAAACATTGGCCAAAAATGACACATTAGAATAAAATGACTTAATAGATCTATATAGAACATTCCATCCAAAAGCAGCAGAATACACATTCTTTTCAAGTGCACATGGAACATTCTCCAAGGTAGATAACATGCTAGGCCATCAAACAAGTCTCAGTAAATTTAAGAAAACTGAAATCATATCAAGCATCTTTTGTGACCATAACACTATGAGAGTAGAAGTCAGCTATAAGAGAAAAACTGCAAAAAACACAAACATGGATGCTAAAAAATATGCTATTTAACAACCAATGGATCATTGAAGAAATCAAAGAAGAAATAAGAAAAATACCTGGACACAAATGAAATAAAAAACACAATGATCCAAAATCTATGGAACACAGCAAAAGCAGTTATAAGAGGGAAGTGTATAGTAATACAAGCCTACCTCATGAAACAAGAAAAATCTCAAACAACCTAACCTTACACCTAAAGAACTAGAAACAAACAAACAAACAAAACCCTACATTAGTAGAAGGAAATAAATCATAAAGATCAGAGCAGAAATAAATGAAATAGAGACCACAACAATAGAAAAGATTAATGATTCTTTGAAAAGATAAACAAAATTGATAAACCTTTAGCAGACTCATCAAGAAAAAAAGAGGGCCCAAATCAATAAAATCAGAAATGGTGAAAAAGAAGTTACACTCAACACCACAAAAATACAAAATATCCTCAGAATGTAAAATCTCCCAAGACTTATCAGGAAGAAACAGAACATATGAACAGACTAATTACCAGTAATCAAATTAAATCAGTAAAAAGAACAAAACAAAACAAACAAACAAAAACTCCCCCAAAACAAAAGTTCTGGAACAGACAGCTTTACAGGTGAATTCCACCAAACATGTAGAGAAGAGTTAACCCCTATCCTTCTCAAACTATTTCCAAAAATTTCAGAGGCAGGAATGCTTCAAAACTCATCCTACAAGACAAGCATCATCCTGATACCAAAACCAGACAAAGACATCACAATGGAATAAAAGAACAAACTTAACAAAACAGAAACAGATACAGAGAACAAACAGGTGATTGCCAGAGGGGAGGTGGGCAGAGAATGAGAGAAATAGGTGAGGAAGATTTTTCCGTCTGTGTTCATCAGTGATATTGGCCTGTAATTTTCAGTATTTGATACCTGTCTTTCTCCCATTCATCACATTCAGTCCATAAGAACATTCTGATGATTCTATCTGATGAGCTCAGAATCTACCTATTTAATAACCACTTCTGCCGTTACCACCTCAATCCAATCTGGTATCATCTTTTAGCTGAATCACTGCAACAACATTTCAATGAGTTTCCATTCATGCCCTGCTCTTTTCCACAGTGATTATTTAAAAATGTAAATCAGGTCATGTCACTCTTACTAAAATCCTCCAATAATTTTTCATATTTCTCAGGATAGAGTTCAAAGTGCTTGCTTTGGCCTTAAAAAATTTCTACATGATCTAGCCACTAGTTACTTCTCTGTCTTCCTCCCCTTCACATATCCTGCTCTAGCACACAGAGCTCCTCACTCTTCCTCAAACTTACCACGCATATTCATGCCTTGAGGCTTTGCAATTGCTGCTCTCTCTGCCTGAGATGCTCAGCACTCCTCCTCCAGAGAGCTGCAACATCCTCCTTTCTTCCCCCAGTTGATGTCTGGTGAAATCTACCACATCAGGGCACTATAACCTGACTACACAGAATAACATAGGATTTACTCACTACATACCATATTACTTTGCTTTAATTATATGCATATCACTCATTACCACTTACCATTTTACATGTTTATCTATTTGTTATTTAGTATCAATCTTTTCCAATGAACATTTAAGCTCTATGTGAGTTGGAACTTTTTTTTTTTGGTTTGTTTATTTTTTTGGCCTGCTCTCTTATTAGTGCCTTAACTTTCCAGAATATTACAAACAACTAAAAGGTATACTAGCAAAAACAGATAAATGAATCCTACATTATTTCATAGAACAAATTCTTAGAAATAAGTAATGAAGTCAAAAGTTACACACATTTTTAAAGTGTTTCTGTATACTACAAAATTAATTTCCAGAAATGCATACAATTTAAATTCTCACCAGGAGGTTGTAAATGTGTTGGTATCCCTGTAAACTTGTGAACCACTTGGCATTACTATTTATTTCCTCATTCTTCATTTGATGGAATAAATGGTGTCTTGCTTTAATTTGCATTAATTTGAGTTGTGCTGCATTATATTGAATTTTAGATAAAATGAATAGTCTTATTATACAGAGCATGAGTGAAAAAAAAAAAAAAAGACATCCACCAGTTTCCAATGAAAGCTTTGAGAAAGCCTGGTGTAGACTAGGCATGGAAGGATATTAGACTCATGGTGAAGAGAAAGGTCCTTTAATTTATCTCCAATTTGCCTAAATGTGCTCTCCCTTCTAATTCTTGTCACTATTCATTCTGGATTTGTTTCCTAGGCTTATCTTATATAATTAATTAATAAAATTATATCTCCTTCTTATTTCCTTTAAACTTTTTCTCCATTATTGATTCATACCAGGTTTTAGCAATTTATGAGTCTTCATTTCTTCACCCATCTATACGTCCATATATCCATCCTGTTATCCATACAATTATTCACTGTATGCTTGGTTTCATCCCATGGATACAAAAGTGAATATGATGTTGTCTCTAGGTCCATCCTCAAGAGACTCACAATGTAGTGGAATATGCTGTGCTTAAAAATTCAAACAATGACTTCTGGTTTCAGCTGAGACAAGTAAAGCGCTTAGAAGTTGTTACTCTCATCCTTACAACAAGGAAAAGCTGGACAAGCTGAAAATCAACTAATTTTTTTGGACCAATCAAAGAACTGAAGTTGAAGGACAAACCTCCACCCCAAAGTCTGCAGAGACAGACTCATCCAGGGGACACAGCCAAGATTTACTTACTTGGAGGAGAGTTGTTAGATCCATTAGCTAGTAAAACACTAAAATAACAATTTTGACAAAGACCTGGGGCTGAGTATGGACAAGCAGAAGAGTGAGAAACACGAGGGGCTTGTCCTGGGGAGGCACCACACTTTCATGGGCTATAATTCTAGGATCCCACCAGATCCCTATAATGAAGACCCAAGAAAGACCCCTCCTGGCTCTCAAAGGAGGAGAGAAAGAATAGTCATTGTGAAATATGCTCAGAGCTTTCTCCACAACACAGGACTATACTGCAGGGGAAAAGACTTTTCCAGACCTATTCCCACTGGAGAAAGGGCATTTCTTCCATGCCTGCCCTCTCTAGACTTCCTATCTCACCTAGCCAAGAGGAAAGAAAACATAGCTGATAGGTAAGTATTTCAAGAAAATAGTTTAGGAAAGCTACAGCCAGGGAATAAAGGTAGTTGTAAAGAGATGGAAGATCTATATAACTGGAGAATATTTGTGAAGGTCACAGCTCCAAGACACAGGCACATTAACACACTGGGATTTAGTTAGAGATTATAGAATTCCCCCACTCCTCAATACCTAACCATAACACCTGAAGGATCCAGTATAATATCAGGACATTACACCTCAAAGCTGTAATAAACAGATGTTCTCTGAGGTGGAGTGCTTAAGAGAAGCCCAAAGTCAAGCGCGGGGACAAAAATGAAAGCATTAGAGGAATTTGAAGCCTCTGTAGTCATTGATCACTATAGCAAACATTAAACACAGCCCAACTGCTTGCCAGATTACTAAAAATCAGTACATTAAAGGCCTTAGTTCCTATTACAAGGAAGAGGATGCCCAGCTTTCAATGAAATTACAAGGCGTGCAAAACGCAAGACAAATACAGTGTAAAGAAACAAAACAATCATCAGAATCAAGTCAGATATGACATAGAAGTTGAAATTATCAGAGAGGAAATTAAAAATATCTATGATTATTCTGGTAAGGGTTCCAATGGAAAAAGTGGAAAACATGCAAAAATAGATGGGTAATGTAAGCAGAGACATTCTAAGAAAGAGTCAAAAGGAAATGCTAGAAATCAAAAACATTGTAACAGAAATGAAAAATGTCTTACTGGACTCATTAGTAGACTTCACAAGACTGAGGAAAGAATCAGTGAGCTCGGAGATAGAAATCCACCAAACTGAAATTCAGAGAAAAAAATAATAATAAAAAAGAACAAAACAGAGTATCCAAGAATTGTGAGACAATATAAAAAGGTTTAGTATGTCTATATGTAGAATACCAGGAGAAAAGAATTCATCAGAAGAAATATTGAAATAATAATGGTGAGGAACTTTGCAAAATTAACGACAGATACCAAATCTAAACCCAGGAAGCTCAGAGAACACCAAAAAGGATAAATACCAAATAATCTAAACCTCTGTTAGTAAATTAGGCATATTTATTAAATTTAGGAGGCCAGTTGGGAGCTAGAAGGCATTAATAAAACTAAGGGTGCATGTTTGTAAAAAGGTGAGGCGATGGGAATTTGCCTATTGTACAGGGACAAGATGCTCTCCTTCCTTAATAGCTGTTCACTACACACCAGATCGAGTAGAAAGGTCCCAGAAGAGTAAGTAGTTCAGTAGTCGTGTGATCCAACCTGCAATATCATCTTATCTCCTGATACTTGTTGGTATAAATGTGTTATTCCAGAAACGCTGTTCTACTTACTCACTCTCCTGAACTGTATGAAAAGAAATGTCTACAACTGCTACTTTTCTAAGCCGGAAGCAAGTGGACAGACCTTGAATCATGTTTAAAAAAGAATTCCTGCCTGGTTTCAGGATACTTTCTAATGGCTTTATATTTTTTGAAAAATTCTCAGAAAAATAATCAAAGTATAACCTAAAGCAGCTCTTTCACTTAATACGATATTATTTGAGGCCTAAAGATAAACTTCTAAACTATGTTGTATTTTTATGATTTTTATGAGACTCTCATTATGTCATTGCTATGCCTTTGCTTGGGTTTTCAGAGTGCTGTAATATTTCAACACGTAAATCATGTTTTATTTCTAACAGGAGCTACCATTTGCTCATAAAACTCATTTTCCATGCAATAAAAACAACTTCCTTAGGCTGTTTCAGAAAATTTAGAATACTTTCCTGCAGTTGGATAACATTTATCCTTGCCTTTACTTAGAGAAAAATAGATTATATGAAACCTGTGGATTGATAACCCCAGGATGTTTAATTTTCTGTTCTATAACTAAACCCTTTCTGTGTTATGTAGGGTAATGGGAACCTAGGGCTTTTCACTTTGAGATAAACCTCTATCTAGAGCTTGAGCCATAAATATGAAAATGCCCTCTATATAACGTTAAGTGAAATATGAAAGATAAAAAACAGTCTATTTTTTATGTTAATATTCTCTTTGTTAAAAATATTCAATTAAATAATATTTAAATGCCTAATAGGTATGCCAGGCATAGTAAAGATGCTAGATATGGAGCAAATTAAAAAACAAATTCCTTCTACTTACAAAGTTCACAGTCTAGTGAATATCTGCCTCAGACTTTGGAAAATGTCCTGAAATCAGACCATCATGTGACAACGAAAGGACAATCCAGGCCTGTCAACAAGGGTGGTGTTATGTCAACAAGCCCTTGGAAGAGGTCAATCCAAAAAGATATCCTTAGAAAAGGTCAGTCCTCAGACGTCCTTGGAAAAGTCCAATCCTAGAGTCAGCTATGAGAATTTAGAAACTGTGGCTAAGAGTAGGACGAAGGCAAATTTCATCTTTTCTCATTGGCTAGGAGCTAATTTAGCCCAGATGCTGGGCCTGAATGTGCCTGGAAGATTGTCAATGTTGGGGATGTTGGCCACTGTCACTAGACATGAGGAGGGCAAGAGGGAATCTGCTTCTAAAGGACTCAGAGACAGATCTGGACGGTGAAGGGGTAATAGTTACGCTTCCTGATGTATTTTCCTTCTACTCTCCATAAGGCTCAAACAAATCTTGTGTAGAGTCAGAGTCTGGGAGATGAAAGTAGAAGTCTGGGAAGAAGCGCAGGCTTCATAGCTTCCAGGAAGGAACGGTGCCCGTAGCTGGGGTCAAGCGATGGTGGCAGGGGGTCATCGTGCTGGGACACAGCAAACTTATAAGGGCAATTGAAGCTGTGGCAAGGATGTGGGCATCACAAACAGATGAGGGCAAAGGGACATGAGATACTGGTTCCTGAGTGGCCCAGGAAAACTCCCAGATGTGGAGAGGGAAAGACACTGAGTGAGACAAATTCCAATAAAAAGGCTCAGGTCTTCAAAGAAGACTAAAAAAATGTGCCAGAATTTTAGTGGTTATCTGACTGCTTTTTATGAGAACTTTTTATTCTCTTTATATTTTTCCACATTTCCCAAATTACATATGGTGGACTTATATTACTTTTTAATAATCCAAAATGTTTTAAGAAAAATGTGTGCATTATAAGGTACTACGTGTGACATCTGACATCTATCTCCCCAAAAGATATATGGAACCACCTACCAAGCAGAAGGCACACTTGAGGAAATACCCAAGGAAAACCTGGCAGATCATTAAATGAAGGCCAAGGCTTCACTGGTGAAACAGTCAGATGAAGATTAAAGAAGTGGTATGTTTATCATTGCTTACACAGCAGCTCCCAATTACCCAAACCACAGATATTTTAATGGATGAAACTCAGCAAGGGAAGAATCACATGTCAGGTTTGCTGAAACAGACAAGTAACCCTCCAGAGTCTGAAAATTTGACACTCCCTTTTGGCCATTCAAAAGGATCAAAGTGTTAGTGACACCTGGAAGATCCCCTTCCAAAAATTTAGATTAAATCAAAAGAGCCGTTGTTCATAGAAAAATGACACAAACCATATTCTGAGTGTGTGCCTCAGGTGAAATGTAGTTAACCAGAATTCTACAGTATGTACTCTAATGGGCCTCAATGCCCAGGTATTAGGAAGGAGGAATTCTGGATAATTCAAGAGGTCCAATCACTTAAATTTTAATATAACTGCAAAATTTAAAAAGCATTTTAGTTTTATTAGACCCACGACTTTCTCATTTACATGGGAATTTTCAAAATTTAAAAATCATATTATATGCTACATTGAATTTCTCAGACTCATTATTTTAAAAAGTATAATCTTTTTACTGTGAAAGCAGTAATCTTTATGTATGGTTTGTGACCAAGTGATAGTGAACAGAGCGGTATATTCATGCCATAGTAGGATTGTATTTAGGTTACAAAACTTCTATCAGTACTCATCATGTTTTCTGTACTACTGTACCTAGCATTTCCTAGCATTCTTAGTTGTAATAAAAGAAAAAGCTTCACAATTATGACATAGAAATAGAGCAAGTAGTATTGCCCTCAACTCAAATACAGAGGGGGAAAAAAACCTAACTCATTCTTCAGCTAGGAGATACAAAATACTGTTATATTTAATAAAAGATAAAGGGGCCTGCCTTTTTAGATAGCTCTTATACAACTGTCTATGGCTCCTTCTGGATAACAGATATAATCACTTACATTTCCCTTCTTTTTCTGAGTAGGTTACCTTGATGAATAGATATATTTTCAATATCTTATGCTCTAGGCCTTATTAGCTTTACCAATCCTTTCTACTTTTCTTTCCTTCTTTCTAATTTTTTTCTCTCTTTCCTTACTTTTTCCTACTTTCCTTCCTTTCCTTTTTTTTTAAAAGGTTGTACATGCCCTATTTCTTCTTCAAAACAGAAATATTCAAGTTGGCTTATAAAAGGAACATGTGTACATAAAAAGGGTAATAATAAAGAAAGGGAAGACCTAAAAAGAAGAAGACAGCAAATAGGCCAACCAGATTCTAGAAGAATTTAAACAACACCACAGGCCAATTTGGTCTGTGGAGTAATCTTTATTTTTGGTTTTTCTAGTGGATAAGATAGAAATATCAAGCTCTGCTGAGATAGAAAATGTTCCTAAGTGGAATTAATAACCTAGTTAAAAGTACACTGAATGATGCTATCATTATGCTTGTTCAAGTTTTACAAATGAAAAGACTGCAATTCTAATTACATTCCCAGCTACTTTTCGTATATTCCTTAATAAATAGTTGGCAACTATAAATAAAATACAGAAAATCATCCACTCAGGTAAACTTGAGAGAGGTTACAAAACTCTGGGACTGACATTTATAGATGCATGTGTTAGCCAGTAAAAATCAAAAGAGGGAACTAGCATAGTCAGAGGGTACCTGCTGAATCTCTAACAAATGCATTGCGTTGGCATCAAGTCTGACACAGCAGGTGTGAATCCCAGCTCCACATCTCAGGTCTGTTCTGAGTCTTAGGAACCTCATCTGTAAAGTGAAATTGATATTCCTTGTCTAGACCTGAAAGAGTTCATTTTTTGATATCAAATGTATCTGGACTTGAATACTGGTTCTCTCTCTCTTAGTAGTTTCATGATCTGAGACTTAGTTTTCTGGTCTACCACCTACTTTATGAAGTTTCTCTCTCTTTTTTCTTTAAGATCGAATAACATACCGTTGACCCTTGCACAGTGTGGGGGTTTGGGGTGCCGACCCTCTACAGAGTTGAAAATCTGAGTATAATTTTACAGTCAGTCCCCTCCATATCCAGGGTTCTGAATCTTCAGATTCAAAAACTTCAGATTGTGTAGTACTGTAGTATTTACAATTGAAAAAAATCCGTAAATAAGTGGACCTGTGCAGTTCAAACCTGTGTTTTTCAAGGGTCAACGGTATACCAAGTTTTCAACAGGTGCTTGGCATATAGTTGGTGTTCAACACATGTGAACTTTTTTGTCTCCTTCCTATTTATAATGATTTAAATAGGAAGAAAACACACAGTATGGTACCTGGGGACACCCAATTCATTAATGCTAATGTATTATAATTTTTTTCTACTGTTATTGAAATATAGTAATCGAGGTGGGAGATGAAGACAGCCAGAAGGCCAAACCAGAAAAAGCATCTATCAGCAGGAAAAATGGCCTGCCTGTGGCTAAAACCATGGCAGACAAGCTGGGAGTAATAGCCTCCATTCTGGCAATCAAAACTTTGATTTACGGACTTTATGAAGATTTTTCAGTACATTCTGGGTTTTGAGTTTTAATTATGTACAGCAACTGCATTATTATATCAATAAAATGACAATAGCACTCACTTTTTCCATTATGAAATATGGTATTTAAATGCAAATGCAAAACACAAATAAATACATACAAAAATGGGGGAGAGGAAGAGAAGGAAGTGTGGCTAGGATATAAGCTAAATGAAAGAGTTGATCCCAATAGGCTAGATATGACTGGGCTTTACTTGTTGGTATGGATTACTTTGATTGGAAGGTATCATAGAGTAAACATTTGCAGACTTTTTTACTTTCTGCCTTGCTGGAGTATTCCCAAGGGGCAAAGGCCACCAAAAGACAGGCTCCTGATTATATTCCATATAAAGATACCGTGATTTGTATTTTAAAGAACTGGGGTACTAATGGAATATATGCAAAAAGGAATTACTGCTCTCTTCTCAGGAGAAGCTAATAAGTCACTAAAATGAATACATAAAGGAAACTATGGCTCTTGCTCATCTCACATGGAAATAATTAGAACAACATATAGTATTCCCTGTGTACATATGAATAACTATGAAGCTCTGGCTGCAGTAGCAGGGACATGGGTTGGGAGCAGGTACTCAAAGATATGAGGAATTTATTAGTGTTTTCTTTAAGCATTATTTAAAACAGAAAATGCACATTTGCAAGATGTATGCTTGGGTAATAGCTATCATTCTGAACAAGGTCAAAGTAATCAATCTTGTTAGAGGTGTGTGTGATGGCTCCAATCTATGATTTCTTGCATATTATCAACAGAATTTAAAATTATGCCTTAGAAAGAAAGAATATTTTCCTATAATGGTTCATTAGCATTGAAACAATAAATAATAAAGCGGTCACTTTTATCTATTTCATATTGACAGGATAACTTGTAGACTGGACAATAAAATACGTATTTTTATAGGTTCAGAGTGTTTTAAATGCTTCTTTCCTCCCACTACCCAAGTAAGACTATTGTTTGAAACAAGAGCATACAGAAAAGATCTCTTTTTATTTTGCCTATAATACATATGAGTTGAAATATATAGGAAATAGCTCTAACAAAGGGTATGGCCAGGATGCAATAGGTAAGTAAAACACCAAATCCGAGAAAATAAATTTCTTTATTCCAAAAGACACTATATAATGAAACATCTGGTCAGGTGGATCTATGCACCTCTCATGGTTGCCAACCATTTAAGGAAAAGTAGAACCTAGGTCTGAAATAATTGTGCAAAAAGGATCATACACACAGGGTAGAGATTGGGCGACACGTTTCTATGTATTTAAACAGGTTTTTGTCATAATTTCCTCTCAGTTGATTCTCCAATTGTAAAATAACTATGTCTGCATGGCTACTTCTTGATATTTTTGTGGTATTCAAATGAAATGATCTATTTAAAAACTATATGGAAAAAGCATGAAATGCTTTGCAAGTAAACGTTATCAAGGATAACAGAGATACTATATACTTTCTCAATTCTGATACATTCTGATTTCACTGGCAAACTAACCAAATCCATAGAATACTAAGGCCACTTGTAACAGAGTTTTATTATATTTAACAGAATTTATATCACTTGCTCTAGAGAACTTGTGGCAGGATTTAGAGGCAGATGACAGACTCTGTATAATGGTGAACATAATAGGTTGATTCAACTAATTCAGTGACAAGATATTCAATTCAGTTTGATAATATGTAAGCAAAACATCTGGTTGAATCTCAATTTTGTTTGAATCTCAATTTTCACAGGTTTTTTTTTTTTTTTTTTTTTTTTTTTTTTTACAGCAGATGATACTTCTAAAGGAAGAAATTTTGCAACTATTCAAAATAAAGTTTTTATCCTGGATAAATCTATATTTATCCTTAATCTTATTCTTCTGTCTGCATTTTAAACCATTTCTTTTATACTGGGTTTGGTTTCGATGAAAAGTTCATTTGAAATTTCTTCTTCCGCAATTCTCCTCTGTTTAGGAGATCACAAACTAAATCAGTAGTTACCATAAACTTGATATCACTTCAGTGGATTCCCATTAGTAAAAAAAAAATCAAGTGAAAATTGGGAACTGATTGATCTTGGCACTTCAGTCAATGACTGGAGGGGACATATGTTCTCTGCCATTATATTCTCTAGATTTGAATGAAGTGACAAGACCAACATGTAAAATAAAAAATAAAAGATAATAAAATTAAGCAACAAATTGAGTGCTGTCAAATGTAAATATGCTCAGAAAATATTCAATGTAAAGGAAAGCCAATGGGAGCTGAATGACGATGAGAAGGAATAGGTTGCGTTTGAAGGCTAGTATAAAAATTGCATACGTTTTTAAAGAATTCAATTTAGTTAAATGTGCTTGCAAATGTTCAGAGTTTTAAAAGAATCTGGACTATTTAAAAATAAAATCAGGATTTTGGCACACTTGCATGTTGACTCATTTGAGCTTCACAAAACATTGTAATAAAAGCATCTTACTGAAGAAGAAGAAAAGGAAAAAAAAAAAGAGAAAAATTAAGTAACTTGCCCAATGCCCCATAGACAGTAAGTACAGATAGAGATTCAAACTCAATCATGTCTGCAAAGCCCATTACCCATCTTCAATTCCAGGATGCCTCTCAAGGAATACTGGGATCTCAAGAAGCATGGGCTGACAAAGAGAAGGAGAAAGGTAGAGCAAGCAGGGTGCCACTCAGGGAACATAGAAATATTTAATGTTCTTTGATATCCAGGGGTCAGAGTGAGACTCATGTCAAATCCTAGCTACTCATTAGTCTGAGGTACTACTCACCTTGGTCACTATCACTTCAAGAGTTTGGTAAGAGTGACCCTTCCAGGGAGAGGCAGCAAGGATCACAAATGAGCAGGGTGATATCAAGAAGTTATTGATGTCTGTCAATCATTTTGTGAAGGATGCAAACTTCATCAAAGCTTTGTCTTTGATAAATTCACTCAAATCACATCTACAATTAGTATGATATGATATTGGACATAAAGCATATTTACTAAGAAAAAATGAACAGGTTCTGGAGGATGAATTTTGCAACTCCAAGTCAAAAGCTAGTAGGACATACCATAGGAGGGCAGACCTGAAAGGCAGAAGAAATACAGATGTGGAAGATTTTTGTAGTAATTGCCCTAATTTGCTTGCACCCTTCTGCATCCATGTTTTTGGTTGTACCTTCCTACACTGGCTCTGTTCTTGGCCATGGCACTTGCTTGGCAAATGAAGCAATAGAAAATGTGACACTAGCAGAAGCTTGTGTTGTATTTGGAACCCAGAAAACACCATGGTAAAAAGCCAGTGCTAGCAGGTTGAAGGATGAGAGAATGAGATGCACCTGGCTGACCACCTACCAAATACCAAATATGCCAAAAATCCTAGATCATCCATCCACCAGCTAGCTACAGTCCCTCAGAAAGTCCAGCAGGAATCAACCAAGTCAACTCTGGCCCAGCCAATCCACAGAATCATGAGCTAAATAAAATAGCTGTTTATTCTAAGCCACTAAATTTTGGGGTGGTTTGTTACACAGCAAAAGCCAATTGATATGACAGAATACTATTTCAAACAATGGGGAAATGAACAAGCACAAGGTTAATACCTTTACCTAAGAGCAGAGACCACCTGTTTCTTTTCCTAAATAGAGACCTGGTGACACAGAAGGATCATACTGCAAGGACTGTATGGTTTGTCCAGGCAGAGAGGACCTCAGACAACTCAAAGAACCCCATACTTCAGAATGGTAGGAGAGCAGCAGAATTATTCTCATGCAGCTGGCAGGAAAACAGAAATATGCCACAGGGCCTTAGGAAGCACAACACACTTTCCCAGTTTGAGGCAGGATCACTTCTTGTGATCCCAAACTAAGCCTGGTAAAGCAAATATTGTCAAAGAAAGGAAGAGACCTTGTCAATGGGAATAAGAAACAACATGCAAGCAACTGAGTGAATCAGCAACTGAAGACATTGGTAGTGTACAATATGCTTTCCAATGGATGCCAGTGAGAAAAGATGTTCACCAAGGGCTAAATTCTTCCTCTCACACTCCTACCCTATCAATTTCTCTTTCTATGAAATCAAAGTACCATTTCATTTAGTCTGTCAGCTAAGCTCTAACTCTAAGGCTAATGCAATTTATTCTGTGCTTTTCATTTGCATATATATTCTATGTTCTAAGAAATAGAGTTGAAAAGTATTAATAAAATCATTAACTTCCAGCACCATGGCAACATAAGCAAAGTTTATAACTATCAACTCAGCAGCAAAAAACTACACAAATAGAAACCTGCATCAGCATTAAAAATTAGGGAAGGGTGGCAAAACATACACCCCCAAAGTCTAAGAATATAATATATATTGGACCAGATTGCAACACCTCCTAAGAAAGCACCACAGCACTGAGAAGACTTTGGAAGATCACTAATAAAACCCCAAAATCTGCACGGGAAGGGCAGAACACAGAAGGGAACAGAGCACACTATTTTGGATCCTGTTCATTCAAGTAGATCAAGAGCACCCAAAAGCAGCCGAAGTGGGGCTATAACAACAGTAAAATTTTTGGACTGCTTTTCTCTACCACAGTGGAGAACAAATACCACAGAAATCTGGAAAGGCCACAGCTTGCAGGCAGCTGGGCAATTGACAAAGCAGAATATAGGGAGAGAATGTAACCCAGTGAAATGGGTTCATCACACTCAGAGACAGTTAAAATATCAGGATGAAGTCCTGATATAAGGGTTTCCACAGTCCCAGCTCCTTCACCACATGACTCAGTCTATCAAAAGAAAGCTAACCTATTAAGGCAAATTAATGTTACCAGCACTGAAGCTCCAGCTGAAAAAAAGGGAAACTATGGCACTGAGTTTTCTAAGGACAATCCATCCACCCTATCAATAACTAAATGTCAGTGCTATGTAGAATATTTTATGTTTGAGGAGAATAAATGGGAAAACAATTCAAAAAACAAACCCACAAATATTTCTAAGACATAAAATGACAAGAAGTAAAATTATGACAGTATTTTCTATGCGCAATTATAATGTAAAAACTGAATGGCACTGATGTAATATAAGAAGAGATAAAAGATAACTAATAAGACAGCACACTGTGATTAGAGGGGAACTTGCAAAAGGGCAGGTAAAAATAAAGAACTGGAGAAAATAAGAAAAATAATAAAAATTTAAAGTACCATAATATATTTATTTTCTATTAGCAGCAATAAAGAGCTGAATTGCCAGTGAAGAAAATTAAAAGAAATCGTGTAATGTACAAACTTAATAAGTTAACCTAGATGGAGAAGAAAGGTGAAAAACTAGGAAAATAATGAAAAAAGTTGCAGTATAGAATGGAGTAAAATATACCAGTATATGTTTCAAAAAAATAAACCAGAACAAATAAACAGGAAAATAATTAGATATAACAACAACAATGAATATAAAACTAACCATAATTGTTAACATCTTCTGAGCAACTAGATGCAGTATTAACTGCTTAATTTACTTATATGTATATATTTCAATTCTTAGAAAAGCACAAAATAGTAGTCACATTTTAAAAATGAAAAATATGAAGTTTAATAAGAGAAAAGGAAAAAACAATTTTCTTCATCTTAAGAAAACCTAAATCAACTTAAATGATTCAGCACATAATATAAATACACCAAAAAAAATGAAAAGTATAAACAACTAGGAACTGTGTACCTATATTTTGAATTTCAAAGAGAGGGAAGACATTACGGTAAGAATACTGGCAGGGGAGAAACAGCGTATTGAATGCATAACAGCAACGAATTAATATCTACCGTGTTTTAAAAATGAAAGTTTATCTCATGTACTCTATATCTAGCCATGTTGTCAGCACACACATAGGCAACAAAAGTTACTGTCACATACGCAAGGGCTCAGGTACTCAACCGCAACCACATATAATCCTGAAAAACTGCTGGAAGAAGTATTCTAGTTTTAAAATAAATTACAAATACAAAAATATTAACAAAAGTAAAATTTAGTAATATAGTGATATATACAATTAGCATATATAAATTAATAATTTTCATATGTACAAACAATAATCAGTTAGTAAATATAATGGAAGGGAGAACCCACATATAATAGTTATACAAAATAAAATAACTAGGAATATGCCTAATAAGAAACATTCAGAGAAAGGTGGGTTCAAGATGGCAGTATTGAAGACCCTGAACTCACATCCTCCCATGGACACAACAAAGCTACAACTACATATGAAATAATTCTTTTGGAAAAGGACCTGAAAACTGAATGAACAGAACCTCCTCAACAAAGGGAAAAGGAGAGCTTCAAGACAGGAAGAAAAGGCAGAGATACTGGCTTGTCAAGGAAAAACCCACACCTCAGTCACAGCAATCCACAATTAGGAGGGATCACAAAGGTATGGAATTTCTCCCTGAGGAGAAAGGGATTCAAGTTACACATCAGGCACTCTAACCCTTTGATCCTGCACAGAAGAGACAAGCCCCCCAAATGCTTAGCTTTGAAAACCAATGGGGAATATGCCCAGGAAAGCTACATAAAACTACATAAAACACAGGTTTTATGCAGGGGGCATAAAACCTGCTCTTAAACATCTTATGTACAGACTCATTCAACCCAAAACCAGCACAAAAAGAACAGAACAAAAAGTACACACGGAGATTGGCCAAGACAGCGGACTAGAAAGACCCTGAGCTCACTCCTCTCATGAGCACAACAAAATCACAACTATCTGCAGAACAACCATCAATGAAGAACAATGGAACCTACCAGAAAAGATCTTCTACAACTAAGACGTAAAGAAGGAACCACAATGATATAGGTAGGAGGGGTGGACTCACGATATAATTAAATCCCATATCCTCCAGGGAGGGGGGAGACCCACAAACTGTAGAATAATTATATTGTTGAGGCTCTCCCACAGGAGTGACAGTACTAAACCTCACATGAGACTCCCCAGCCTGGGGTTCCAGAACCAAGAAGAAGAGACCACACAGTATTTGGCTCTGAAGGCCAGCAGGGCTTAATTACAGAGCCCCACATGACTAGGGGAAATAGAGACTTCACTCTTAAAAGGGAGCACACAAAATCCCACCCACACCGGGACCAAGGGCAAAAGCAGTAATTTGGTAGGAGCCTGGGCCAGACTTACCTTCTGGACTCGGAGAGTCTCTTGGAGCAGTGGGGAATCTTGGGAACAAAGACACTAGTGGCAGGCATATTGAGAAACATCCAAATAGGTGAACATTGCTGGATCATTAGCACCAAGACCTGGCCCCACCCAAACCCTGTAGGCTCCAGTGCTGGGATGCCTCAGGCCAAACAACTAAACTGGTATGGACCCATCAGCAGACAGCCTGCCTAAAGACTTCCTGAGCCCAGAGTCACCTCTAGACATGCGCCTAGACACAGCCCTGCCCACCAGAGGGCCAAGACCCACCTCCACACAACAGTGAGTAGGCACCGGCCCTGCCCTCCAGGAAGCTTGCACTAGCCTCTAGATCAGCCTCACTCACAAGGGGGCAGATGCCAGAACCAGGAAAACAATGATCCCACAGCCTGTGGAATAAGACTGCCAACAGCAAACCAGACCCTACACTGTGGCCAGCTGGGCCCTGGCCCTGCCCACTAGTAGGCCAACACAATTTTCAGGACACCTTGCACCACATACATAACTGTGTCAGGAACTAGCCTTCCCTCACCAACAATCTAAAACGAGCTCTGGGATCCACGGCCCATGCAGCCAGGCTCCAAGAAACAACTTTGCCTGCCAGTAGTCCTGCACTAACCCCAGGATCTGGCTTCACATGCCAGTGTGTGGGCAACAGCTCCTGCACGACCTAGACTCCACCCACCAGTGAGCCAGCACTAGCCCCGGGGTGCCTTAGGGTTCTGCAACCAGCTGCCTCATGACAAGACCCCATTAAACAGCAGCCAGCAACATCCACACAAGGTAGGACCTTCCAACCAACTGGACTAGGGGCCAGTAAAGCCTACCAGACCACCCATATAAGTCAGACCACCACAACAGAAGAACCCACGCAGCCCTCTTTGGGGGAAGCCCTAGAGCATACAGCTGGGGTGACAAGAGGGAAGTGCACTGCTGGGACACATAGGACGTCTCCTAGAGAAGGCCACTTCTCCAAGGTTGAGAAACAGAAATAACCTAAAATACATAAAAATACAAATAGCGACTTAGACAACATGAGGCAGCAGAGGAATATGTTCCAGACAAAGGAATAAGATAAAACCCCAGAAGAACTAAGTGAAGTGAAGATAGGCAATCTACCTGAGAAAGAGTTGAGAGTCATGATCACAAAGTTGAGCAAAAAACTAGGGAGGAGAATGGATGCACAGAGCAAGGAGTCAGAATTTTTAACAAAGAGTTATAAAATTTAAAGAACAGCCAAACAGAGATGAAGAATACAATAACTGAAATGAAAAATATGCTAGAAGGAATCAATAGTAGACTAAATGATATAAAAGCACAGATCAGTAACCTGGAAGACAAAGTAGTTGAAATCACTGCCATTGAACAGAAAAAAAGAATTAAGAATGAAAACAAACAAGGACAGTTTAAGAGACCTCTGGGACAACATCAAGCACACTTATATTCACATTATAGGGGTCTCAGAGGGAGAAGAGAGAAAGGGTACTAGAAAACATTTGAAGAGATAATAGCTGAAAACCTCCCCAACATGGGAAAGGAAACAGTCACCCAAGTACAGGAAGTGCAGAGAGTCCCATACAGAATTCATCCAAAAAGGAACACACAAAGACACATTGTAACCAAAATGACAAAAATTAAAGATAAAGAGAGAATATTAAAGGTAAAAAGAGAAAAGCAACAAATAACATAATAGTGAACTCACATAAAGCTATGTGCTGATTTTTCAACAGAAGCTCTGCAGGCCAGGAGGGAGTGGCATGATATATTTAACGTGGTGAAAGGAAAAAACCTATAACCAAGAATACTCTACCAAGCAAGGCCCTCATTCAGATTTGAGGGAGAAATCAAAGCATTACAAACAAGCAGAAGCTAAAAGAATTCAGCACCACCAAACTGGCATTACAACAAATGTTAAAGGAACTTTTTTAGGTGAAAAAGAAAAGGCCACAACTAGAAACAATAAAATTACAAAATGAAAGAGCTCACTGACAAAGGCAAACATACAGGAAAAGTAATAAACCATCCACAAACAAAACTAGTAGGGAGGTTAACAGATGAAAGTAGTAAAATCATCTGTAACCACAATAAGCAGTTAAGGGATACAGAAAACAATTAGAGGTAAAATATGATATCAAAAACAGAAATCGTGAGGGGAAGAGAGTACAAACGCAGGCTTTTAAAAATGCATTTGAAATTAAGAGATCAGCAACTTAAAACAATAATTCATATATATATAATATAATATATGTATATACACACACACACACACACACACACATATATATATATATATATATATATAGAGAGAGAGAGAGAGAGAGAGAGAGGGAGAGAGAGGGAGACTGCTATACAAAAACCTCACAGTAACTGCAAACCAAAAAATCTATAACAGAAATATACACAAAAAAGAAAAATGAATCCAAACATAACACTAAGATAGTCATCACATCACAAGAGAAGAAAAAAAAGGGGGAGGGAATCCCAATAATTACCATAAATGTAAATGAAATAAATGTTCCAATCAAAAGACATAAAGTGGTTGAATGAATAAAAAAAGACCCATATATATGCTGCCTCCAAGAGACTTACTTCAGAACTAGAGATACATACAGACTGAAAGTGAGGATATGGAAAAAGTTATTCCACGCAAATGGAAATGAAAAGAAAGCCAGAGTAGCAATACTTATTTTGAATAAAATAGACTTTAAAATAAAGACTGTTACAAGAGACAAAGAAGGACACTATATAATGATCAAGTGATCAATTCAAGAAGGAGATATAAAAATTGTAAATATATATGCACCCAACATAGGAGCATCTCAACATATAAGGCAAAAATTAACAGACATAAAAGGATAAATCAACGGTAAAGCTTATTGTTTTAGGGGACTTTAACACCCCACTTACAACAATGGACTGGAAATCCAGGTGGAAAATCAATAAGGAAATACAGGCTGTAAATGACACATTAGACCAAATGAACTTAATTGATATATAGGGAGATTTCCACCCAAAAGCAGAGAATACACATTGTTTTCAAGTGCACATGGAACATTCTCTAGAGTAGATTAAATCCTAGGCCACAAAACAAGCCTTGGAAAATCTAAGAAAATTGAAATTATATCAATCATATTTTCTGACCAAAATGCTATGAGACTAAAAATCAACCACAAGGAAAAAAAGGCAGAAAACACAAAAGTGTGGAGGCTAAACAATGTGCTACCAACCAACCAAGGAATCACTGGAGAAATCAAAGAGGAAATCAAAAAATACCTAGAGACAAATGGAAACGAAAACATGATGATCCAAAACCTATGGGACACAGCAAAGGCAGTTCTAAGAGGGAATTTTAGATCAATACAGTCTTACATCAGGTAACAAGAAAAATCTCAAACAACTTAACCTTACACCTAAAGCAAGCGGAGGAAGGAGAACAAACAAAACCCAAAGTTAGTAGAAGGAAAGAAATAAAGATCAGAGCAGAAATAAATGAAATAGAGATGAAGGAAACAATAGAAAAGATCAATGAAACTAAAAGCTGGTTCTTTAACAAGATAAACAAAATTGATAATCCTTTAGCCAGACTCAACAAGAAAAAATAGAAGAGGGTGCAAATCAATAAAATCAGAAATAAAAAAGAAGTTACAAGTGACACCACAGAAATACAAAGGATCATGAGACTACTATGAGCAGCTATATGGCAATAAAATGGACAACCAAGAAGAAATGGACAAATTCTTAAAAAGGAACAATCTCTCAAGACTGAACCAGGAAGAAATAGAAAATATTAACTGACGAATTACCAGTACTAAAATTTAATCAGTAATTTAAAAATTTTCAACAAACAAAAGTCCAGGACTGGATGGCTTCACAGGTGAATTCTACAAAACATTTAAAGAAGAGTTAACACCTATCCTTATGAAAGTATTCCAAAAAAATTGCAGAGGAGACAACACTTCCAAACTCATTCTATGAAGCCACCATAACCCTGATAGCAAAACCAGACAAAGATATTGCAGAAAAAGGAAAATTACAGGCCAATATCACTGACGAACATAGATGCAAAAATCCTCAACAAAATACTAGCAAACTCAATCCAACAATATATTAAAATGGTCATACAACATGAACAAGTGGGATTTATACCAAAGATGTAAGGATTTTTCAATAACTGCAAATCAGTCAATGAGATACATCACATTAACAAATTGAAGAATAAAAACTGTATGATCATCTCTATAGCTGCAGAAAAAGCTTCTGACAAAATTCAACAGCATCTATGATAAAATCTCTCCAGAAAGTGGGCATAGAAGGAATGCACCTCAACATAATAAAGGCCACATATGACAACCCGCACCTAACATCATACTCAATGGTGAAAATCTGAAAGCATTTCTTCTAAGGTCAGGTACAAGACAAGGATGCCTGCTTCTGCCACTTTTACTCAACATAATTTTGGAAGTCCTAGCCACAGCAAGCAGACAAGAAAAAGAAATAAAAGGAATCCAAATTTGAAAGGAAGAAGTTAAACTGTCACTGTTTGCAGATGACATGATACTATACGTTGAAAAGCCTAAAGATGCCACCAAAACTACTAGAGCTCATCAATGAATTCAATAAAGTTGCAGGATACAAAATCAATATACAGATATCTCTTCCATTTCTATACACCAACAATGAAATATGAGAAAGAGAAATTAGGGAAACAATCCCATTTATCATCACATCCAAAAGAATAAAATACATAGGAATAAACCTACCTAAGGAGGAAAAAGACTTGTACTCTGAAAACTAGAAGATGCTGATGAAAGAAACTGAAGATAACACAAACAGGTGGAATGATATATGGTGGTATTCCTGGAGTGGGAGAATCGATATTGCTAAAATGACCATACTACCCAAGGCAATCTACAAATTCAAGGCAATCCCTATCAAGTTACCAATGGGATTTTTCACAGAACTAGAAAAATAATTTTAAAATTTGTATGGAAACACAAAAGACCTCAGATAGCCAAAAATCTTGAGAAAGCAGAATGGAAATGGAGGAATCATGTTCCCTGACTTCAGAATCTACTATAAAGCTACAGTATTCACGAGTATGGTACTGACACAAAAACAGACACACAGATCAATGGAACAGGATAGAAAGCCCAGAAATAAACCCATGCAGCTATGGTCAATTAATCTATGAAAAAGGAGGCAAGAACAAACAACGGAAAAAAGTCTCTTGAATAAGTGGTGCCAGGAAAACTGGGAAGCTAGATGTAAAAGAATGAAATTAGAACATTATCTAATACCATATACAAAAATAAACTAAAAATGGATTAAAGACCTAAATGTAAGTTTGGATACTATAAAATTCCTGGAGGAAAACACAGAACACTCTTTGACATAAAGCAGCAATATTTTTTTTGATCCATCTCCTCGAGTAATGGAAATAAAAGCAAAAATAAACAAATGGAATCTAATTAAACTTAAAAGCTTTTGCACAGCAAAGAAACCATACACAAAATGAAAAGACAACCTGTGGAATGGGAGAAAATATCTGTAAATGATGCAACTGGCAAGGGATTAATTTCCAAAATACACAAATAGCTCATATAGCTCAATATTAAAAAATAGAACAATCAAAAAATGGGCAGAAGACCTAAATAGACATTTCTCCAAAGAAGACATACAGATGTCCAGCAGGCACATGTAAAGATGCTCAACATCTCTAGTTACTAGAGAAATGCAAATCAAACCTACAATGATGATCAAACTACAATGATCAGAACTACCTCACACCAGTCACAATGGCCAACATCAAAAGTCTACAAATGCTAGAGGGGGGTTGGAGATAAGGGAATCCTCCTACACTCTTTGGGGGAATGTAAACTGGTGCATCCACTATGGAGAACAGTATAGAGGTTCCTTAAAATAACTAAAAATAGAGTTACCATATGATCCAGCAATCCGACTCCTGGGGATATATCCAGAAAAGACGAAAACTCTAATTTGAAAAGATACAAGCACTCTAATGTTCATAGAAGTACTATTTACAACAGCCAAGACATGGAGCAACATAAGTGTCCATTGACAGATAAATAAATGGATAAAGAAGAGGTGGTATTTATACAATGGAATATTAGTCATAAAAATGAATAAAATAATGTCATTTGCAGTAACTTGGATGGAACTAGAGATTATCCCAATAAGTCAGACAGAGAAAGACAAATATCATAGGATATCACTTATACATGGAATCTAAAAAAATGATACAAATGAACTTATTTACAAAACAGAAAAAGACTCACAGACATAGAAAATAAACTTATGGTACCAAAGGGGAAAGGCAGGGGGAGGAATGGATAAATTAGGTGTTTGGGATTAACAGATGCACACTACTATATATAAAATTGATAAACAACAAGGACCTACTGTATAGCACAGGGAACTATATTTGATATCTATATCAATAGATATAGTAATAATACTATAATAATAATAATAATCTATAAGATAATCTATAGAATAATCTATAATGAAAATGAATCTGCAGAAGAATATATGTGTGTGTATATATATATAACTGAATCACTTTGCTGTATACCTGGAACTAACTCAACACTGTAAATCAACTATACTTCAATTTAAAAAAAAGTACATGGATCATAGGTATAGGATACCCACTTACTAACCTTGAAGCATCTGCCAGAGAGACAGAAACCACATGGAATACCCCCCTGGAAATGAATCACTGATTTGAGCCATTTATGTGATTGCAGGTTACCTTGCTAATACTGGCACTAGAGGGTGCCATTTTGGAATTGTCCATCTGTTAGCACCAGTGGGCATGCCTCACTAAGAGCCCTGGTGGATTAGCAATAGCCCCATCTACCAGTGCCCTTTGGCAGCTGCTCCCAGCAGCTAACCTGGGATCCAGACTCATCCACCAGTGCCACACAGCAGCCAGGATTCCACCACAACAGTAGGGTGCATGCAGCACACATAGGGGAGACCCCTTGAACTCCTGGATCTATTGGCCAGGCAGAATTGTGCTTCTGAGTCCCAGGAGACATCACCCAAATAAGGCCACTCCTTCAAGACTGGGAGAGGTAGCTGATATACCTATTACATAGAAACAAACAAAGAGAACTAGGCAAAATAAGGAGATAGAGGAGTATGTCCCAATTGAAAGAGCAAGATAAAACTTCAGAAAAAGAATTAAATGAAATGGAGATAAGCAATCTACCTGATAAAGATCTGAAAATAATGGTCATAATGATGCTCACTACACCTGGGAGCAGAATGAATAAACACAGTGAGAAGTTCAACAAAGAGACAGAAAATATTAAAAAGTACCAAATAGAAGTTATGACATAACTAAAAATACACTAGATGGGTTCAACAGCAGACTGCATGATGTAGAAGGACGATTTGGTGAGCTGAAAGACAAAACAATGGAACTAACACAGACAAGAGTAGAAAAATGGAAAAAGAATTTTAAAAAGTGAAGAAATCTTAATAGAACTTTGGAACAACATCAAATGAAATATATGCATTATAGAGGTCCTAGAATGAGAAGAGAGAAAGAGCCAGAAAAATTATTTGAAGAAACAGTAGCTGAAAACTTCTCCAATCTGGGAAAAGAAATAGACATCCAGGTCCAGGAAGCCCAGAGAGTTCCAAATAAGATGAACTCAAAGAGACACACATCAAGACACATTATAATTAAAATTGTAAAGTTTAAGGATAAAAAGAGTATCCTAAAAGCAGCAAGAGAATAACAACTTGTTACATATGAAAAGAAAGCACATAAGGCTATCACAGATTTTTCAGCAGAAACTACAGGCCAGAAGGGGGTGGATGACATATTCAGAGTGCTTAAGGGAAAATACTTCCAACCAAGAATATCATGCAGAATTGAAAAAGAGGTCAAGATTTTCCCAGATAGACAAAAGCAAAAGGAGTTCATCACCACTAAACCATCCCTACAAGAAATATTATAAAGACTTATTTAAGGTGAAAAGAAAAGGCACTAATTAATAATAAGAAACATATGAAAGTAAAAATTTCACCAGTAAAGATAAATATATACTACAGGAAGTGGATCAAGCATTTATAAAGCAAGCATAGTGGTTAAAATACAAGTAAAAATAACTAAAATTATAAAAATTGATTAAAGGATGTATAAAATAAATAATGTAAAATGTGTTATCATGAGTAAAACGTTTGCCCAGTGTAGGGGAGTGGAGGAGTAAAAAGATAAAGGTTTGGAATGTGTTCACATTTAAGTTGCTACCAACTTAAGTCTACCATTTAAACAGGCTGTCATATGTGAACCTCATAATAACCATAAGAAAAAAACTTGTAGTAAATACACAAAAGAAAATGAGAAAAAGAATCTCAACATAATACTAAAGAAAATCAACAAAACACAAGGGAAGAGATAAAGAGGAAAAGAGAAGAACTGAGAGTAACTATAAGAACAGCCAGTAAACAATAAACAAAATGGCAAAATATATGATTATCACTACTTACTTTACATGTAAATGGACTAAATTCAATAATCAAAAGACACAGACTAGCTGAATGGATTAAAATGCAAGACCCCTCTATATGTTGCCTATAAGAGACTCACTTCAGAAGAAAGGACACACATGGACTTACAGTAAAGGGATGGAAAAAGATATTCCATGCATATGGAAATGAAAAGAAAGCAAGAGTAGTTATACTCATATCAGACAAAATAGGCTTTAAACGAAAACTATAATAAATGACAAAGAAGAACATTACATAATGATAAAGAGGTCAATTCAGCAAGAAGATATAACGTTTATAAACATATATGAACCCAACAGAGGAGCACCAAGATATATAAGGCAAATATTAATGGACTTAAGTTGAAAAATTGAAAGCAATACAACAATAGTAGGGGACTTTAACACCCTACTTAAATCAATGCATAGATCATCTAGACAAAATAAGGAAACAGTGTGATACATATGTTTCATCTCAAAGCAGCAGAATACATATTCTTCTCAAGTGCATATGGAACAATATCCAGGATAGATCACATGTTAGATTGCAAAGCAAGTCTCAAGTAATTCAAGAAGATTGAAATTATGTCAAGTATTTTCTTTTACCATAATTGTATGAAACTAGAAAACAATCACAAGGAAATAAAGAGAAAAAACATAAAAAATGGAGATTAAATAAAATCTATAATTAAATCTAATTAAATAAAATTGATACCAAAGTATCAATGGATAATCAAAGAAATCAAAAGAAGAAAAAAAAAAAATACCTGAAGAGAAATGAGAACATAAATATGACATAGCGAAGTCTATGGGATGCAGAAAATCAGTTCAAAGAGAGAATTTCATAGCAATACACTCCTACCTCATAACAATAATAACTCAAATAAACAATCTGACTTTACACCTAAAGGAACTATAAAAAGAACAAAGATAAAATTAGTAGAATACATGAAATAATAAAGATCAGAGTGGAAATAAATGAAGTAGAGATAAAAAAAACATAGAAAACACCAATGAAAGAAGGAGCTGGTTTTTTTAAAAGATAAAATCGACAAAGTAGCTAGACTAACCAAGAAAAAAAGAGAGAGGACTCAAACAAATAAAATCAGAGATTAAAAAGGAGAATTTAAAACTGATACCACAGAAAAATAAAGAATCATAAGGACTGCTACAAACAAGTATATGTGAACAAATTGGACAGTCTAGAAGAAATGGATAAATTTTTAGAAATATACAATCTTCTAAGACTGAATCATGAAGAAATAGAAAATCTTAATAGACTGATTACTAGTAGGGAAATTAAAACAGTAATTTAAAAATCTCCCAACAAACCAAAGCCCACAACCAGTAGATTTTACTGGTGAATTCTACAAAACATTCAAAAATTTAATATCGATCCTTCTTAAATTCTTCCAAAAAACTGAAGAGAAAGGAAACCTTCCAAACACATTTCATAAAGCTGGCATTACCCTGATACCAAAATCAGACAAGGTCATCACAAGAAAGAAAGTTACAATCCAAAATCCTTGGTGAACATAGAAAATCATATGATCAACCTGATAGTTGCAGAAAAGCATTTGACAAAATTCAACATCAATTTATGCAAAAATGCTCAAGTAAGGGGGTACTGAGGGAATGTACCCCAACATAATAAAGGTCATATATGACAAACCCATAATTAACATCATACTGAACAGAGAAAAGCTGAAAACTTTTCCTCTAAGATCAGGAACAAGACAAGGATGTCTACTCTTGCCACTTTTATTCAACATTGTACTGAAGTCTTAGCCACAGCAGTTAGGCAAGAAAAATAAATAAAAGGCATCCAAATTGGATAGGAAGAAGTAAAACTGTCACTGTTTTCAGTTTACATGATACTATATATAGAAAATCCTAAGACTACACCAAAAAACGATTAGAACTAATAAATGAATTCTGTAAAGTTTCAGGATAAAGAATTAATATACAGAAATATGTTGTGTTTCTATACACTACTAACAAACTATCAGAAAGATAAATGAAGAAAAGAATCCCATTTTCAATTGTATCAAAAAGATTAAAATACGTAGGAATAAATTTAACCAAGGAAGTGAAATACCTGTACACTGAGAACTATAAAACACTGAGGAAAGAAACTGAAGACACAAATAAATGGAAAGATATTCCATGCTCATGAATTGGAAGAATTAATATTGTTAAAATGCCCCTAATAGCCAAAGCAATCTACAGATTCAATGAAATCCCTATCAAAATTCCAAAGACATATTTTGTAGAACTAGAACAAATAATTCTAAAATTTGTATGGAACCACAAAGGATCCCAAATAGCAAAAACAAGCTTGAGAACAATGAACAAAACCTGAGGTATCGAGCGTCCTGATTTCAAACTATACTACAAAGTTATATTAATCAAAACAGTACGGTATTGACACAAAAACAGACACACAGATAAATGGAACAGAATTGACAGTCCATAAATAAACCCACAAATATATGGTCAATTAATTTACTACCAAGGAGCCAAAAACATAAAAGAAAGAAATGACATTATCTTGGTGTCATGAAATGTCATAAATGGTGTTGGAGAAACTAGACAGCCACATGTGAAAGAGCAAAACTAGATCACTATCTTATAGCATACATAAAAACTAATTCAAAATGGATTAAAGACTTGAGTGTAAGACCAGAAATCATAAAATTCCTAGAAGAAAACATAGGTGGTAAACTCACTGACATAGATCTCAGTGAAGTTTTGGTGGATCTGACCCCAAAGGCAAGGGACACAAAAGCAAAAATAAACAAATGGGACTAGATCAAACTAAAAATCTTTTGCACAGTGAAGGAAACCATCATCAAAATGAAAAGGCAACCTATTGAATGGGAGAAGACATTTGCAAATCATATATCTGGTAAGTGTTAATATTCAAAATATATAAAGAATTCAATAACAAAAAATCTGATTAAAAATGGGCAGATGATCTGAGTAGTCATTTTTCCAAGAAGACATACAGATGTCCACAACAGGTACTTGAAAAAGATGCTCAACATCACCAATCATCATGGAAATGTATATCAAAAACACAATGAGATATCACCTCACATCTGTCAGAATGGCTATTAGCAAAAAGATAATAAATAACAAATGTTGGCAAGGTTGTGGAGAAAAGGAAACCATTGTGCACTGTTGGTGTTAACTGATGCAGACACTATGAAAAACATTATGGAAGTTCCTCAAAAAATTAAAAATAGAACTACCATATGATTCAGCAATTCCCCTTGTGGGAATTTATCAAAAGGAAACAAAAACACTAACTCAAAAAGATATTTGCACCCCAATGTTCATTGCAGCATCATTTACAATAGCCAGGATATGGAAGCAGCCTAACTGTCCATCGTTGAATGAATATAAAAGGAAAATTTGGTATGTATATGTAAATATATACTGGTGTTGGATTATGCAACCCCCTTCCCTCAGAAGTCCCTGAAGATCATGTAACCCTCTCCCCATCTCTAAATGGATCACAAGAACCTGCTCCCATACCAAAGCATTAGTCTTTTCTTCCAACTTGCCACAAAATTCTCTTTCAACAAATTATTGATCTAGAACTTCAAATGATCCCTAGAGTTCTTCAAACAACCACTTGACCATCAAATAAGCACAACATAGAAGCCTGGCATGGGTTTCTCTTTTATTTTTAAATATCTTCAGATAATTTATGAAGTTAAAATTAGACCTAGCTTTATAATAACTACTTATCTCTTCATGAGCAGTTCTAAAATGGTATGATTAAATTAATCATGCAACCACCAAAGTAGATGTCAGCTACATTCTTGATCATATTTGACTAGAATCATCTCCCAGATTGATTCATTTTCTGTGTGGAAAATCTGTTATATCTTCAGAACAATCATCAGTGCTTCTTTAAATACAGCACAGAATTTTTCACTCCATACCAACCAACCAAAAACTAATTTTTCAGCCTGTCATAAATATGACTAAAAAACATGAATGTTCTTTCCCAGATATAATTGAATTTATCTTTTTATATACCTTCTAATGAAGCTTTACAACCTCCTTAAACTGTTGAACAAGCAAATAAAATCAGTTTTTCATATATATTATAGCTAAAATGATATTTCTTGTATAAATTATAAACAATGAATGTTTCTTACTAGCATATTATACCTGTATATTTTCCCTGCTTCTCAGACTATTACTGAAGTACACTTTCAGTCTTAATTTGCAGAAGAACTACTCTTTTGTATCTATTTGACCATTTTAGAAATGATATTCTTTGCAAATCAGTAGTTCCCTGGTTTTCTGTGATTGTGCCAGTGTTTTCTTAGCACTGGAGTCTTTTGTCTGGTGCTACAGTTTACAAAGTCAGGAATGGCACTGAGCTGAGGCTGAGAGGTAAAACTGTCAAGACCGTGGCTTCCTTTCCCAATAATTATCTCCTTTTTTCATTATTTAGTAATAATTTGATGCTGGCAGTAGCTGCTTCATCTTTACTTATTTGTTTTATTCCTGTTTAACTTGATAGAATAAGTATTTTAAAAGATCATATACCAAGTGATCAGGGGATGCACACAGACATTTTGTACAGAATTAGAAGTATATTTTCTGGTGGCACGGCCTTATAAAGTTAGCTCAAAATGAGTAAAAATAAAAACTTTGCATCTCCATGTACTATTATTTCTAAACCATTCTAAGGTGGTAATCACCAGAAGCAGCAGTAAAAGCCATATCAATTTTTTTTTAATTGAAGGGATAGTGTCTGTGTAGTTAGTGTATTGCCATCTTTCTCTATTATGTCATTGTCACTGTAATCCCAATTTTTATGTTATTTTTCTTTTGTTTTTTTCAGCATCTTCTCTAAACAAAATAATCTCATTTTTATTTCAGTGATGTGAAATATTTGCCACACATGAAGGCTCTTACATGATATTTTTTTAAAGTCATTAAATTCCTCACAATTCAGAGTATGCTCTAGGCAATGAAGAAGTGCGCTGGTAGAAACTGTTCTCAAATTGTGGACATTGGTTTGCGTTGCAGAATACACAAAATGTCCACCACAATAAATGAGTCCATGGCTGCAATAAGGGTATTAAAAACATAATGTAGGCATGATAAAAAATTGGAATTACAAATAACACTGTTTTCAAACCTCAAGCAAAAATGGAGTTAAGGCAAAATTATAAATTAATGAGATTTAGTTCTATGTGTTTTCAGAAGAGAAATTTCATTATTTCATAATCACTTGCTATAAATTATATGTATAATTATTTATGGACATGTGTACAGCTCATCCATTCTAACAGTCGCTAATCACCTGAATCAAATGTTATAAAATAGGATATTATATATTGAAAAAATTTAAAAGTAAACTAAATAAAATTTAGTTAAATATACATTGACTACCATAAAATCTGTATAAATGGGAAAAACATATTTAAATGTAATTATAATTTTTCAGGTTTGCTTGTTTGTCATGTTAGCCCTGAGAAAACATATTTCTTAAAACCACAAAGAAAATACTTTTATCGATGGGAAAATTATTTTTTTACCTGGATCTTCTATGGTTAAGTTCTTTATTAACCATTGAACAATGTCTGACCCTGAAAAAAGAGAAAAAGAAAAACACATATATATATATATGAACATCTATTTATATATGTTAACCTTAAGAACTCAACATTTAGCACTCATAAGAGTAGGAATGTTTCTAATTGTTATAATAACGATTAAAGATCAGCCACATATGAAGTATTGAAAACAGAGCGTGAATACATTGTTTTTCTTCAGTGAGTCAAGGTGCAAACTTGTCAATTATTAAATATGAAATGTTTAAACATAAAGATTTAATATACTAGTAGTGGATAAAGTGATTCATTGATTTATTCATTTAATGAATGTTTATTGGGGGCCCACTATGTTTCAAGCACAATTCTTAGCATGGCATAACCAATATTTTATAAGATGATACCTGTCTCATTTCTGGTTTTCCGCATCCAGTCCCTGTATCTACTCTCAAGCCAACCCAAATTGGTTGTCAGTTTTTGGCAACAAATTTGTGTTGTTATAGTACTGTGTCTTTATAATACTATTTTCTTTGACTGAAAGGTCTTTCCGCTATTTTCAAGACACTCAAGATTCATTTACACAACAGAACTTCCCTTGACCATCACCTTTGGCAATGTGTGTGGAGAGCCGTAGGCTGGTCAAAAGGAAAGCAGGGCAGCCAACATTTCTACTGGGTTGTGATCCAAGATTGAAAGGATAAGGCCCTGAGCTAGTTCAGTGTACAAGTGAATTAGAACAAAATTAGACTTGTTCTAGGACCTTGTGACTAGGTCTGGGGTTGGCCAGTGGGAACATTAAGAGGACTCAAAGTTTACAGTCCAGGAGCATTAGGAATGAACGGAATGGTGAAAATATGAGCAGAAATGGGAGATTCAGAAAGAGGAGCTGATTTACCTGAGATGTTTATTTCTGTTTAATTTGGCTTTCAACATAATTCATTTCTACATAAAACTGCAAAAAATATGTAATGTAAATAGTTACATATACTTAGTAAGCTGTATCAGGGCTGCATGAATGAAATTTTGTGTGAAACGAGATTCCATTTCTACCTCTCTTGGAGACTGGATACAGCTGTAGCTTACCCACCTGAGACCTGGCAAATGAGTGATATTAACAATGGCCAAATAATTCTAGTTGCTTAAAGCAGAATAGTTCAAAATTAATTTCAAAATAAACTTGATCATCAAGCTTGACAATAATGTCCTAAAACTTATGAGAACAGTTACACCCAACATCGATTTCAATATGCATGCATTTTAAAAATATTAACTTCAAGTATTGAATGTCACTTGTATTCTTTTATAACTGTTCCTTTACAACTACCGTTGATTTAAATGCATTTGAGAGGATGGATTCACCTAGATCCTAAAGGAAGCTCTGAGGGAAGGAAGGAGGGGAAACCATTCATAAGAACACAGATGTGGAGTGGAGGAGAAGATGGCGGAAGAGTAAGACGCAGAGATCACCTTCCTCCCCACAGATACATCAGAAATACATCTACACGTGGAACTGGTCCTATAGAACACCCACTGAACGCTGGCAAAAGACGTCAGACCTCCCAAAAGGCAAGAAACTCCCCACGTACCTGGGTAGGGCAAAAGAAAAAAGAAATAACAGAGACAAAAGAATAGGGACGGGACCTGCACCAGTGGGAGGGAGCTATGAAGGAGGAAAGGTTTCCACACACTAGGAAGCCCCTTTGAGGGCGCAGACTGCGGGGGGTGGAGGGGGGAAGCTTCAGAGCCACGGAGGAGAGTGCAGAAACAGGGGTGTGGAGGGCAAAGCGGAGAGACTCCCACACAGAGGATCAGTGCAGACCAGCACTCGCCAGCCCGAGAGGCTTGTCTGCTCACCCGCCGGGGCAGGCGGGGGCTGGGAGCTGAGGCTCGGGCTTTGGTCGGATCCCAGGGAGAGGACTGGGGTTGGCTGCGTGAACACAGCCTGAAGGGGGCTAGTGCACCACGGCTAACCAGGAGGGAGTCCGGGAAAAGGTCTGGAGCTGCCAAACAGGCAAGAGACTTTTTCTTGGCTCTTTGTTTCCAGGTGCGCGAGGAGAGGGGATTCAGAGCGTCGCCTAAACAAGCTCCAGAGACGGGCGCGAGCTGCGGCTATCAGCGCGGACCCCAGAGACGGGCATGAGACGCTAAGGCTGCTCCTGCAGTCACCAAGAAGCCTGTGTGTGAGCACAGGTCACTCTCCACACCGCCCCTCCCGGGAGCCTGTGCAGTCCTCCACTGCCAGGGTCCCGTGATCCAGGGACAACTTCCCTGGGAGAACACACGGCGCGCCTCGGGCTGGTGCAACGTCACACGGGCCTCTGCCGTCGCAGGCTCGCCCCGCATCCGTACCCTTCCCTCCCCCTGGCCTGAGTGAGCCAGAGCCCCCGAAGCAGCTGCTCCTTTAACCCTGTCCTGTCTGAGCGAAGAACAGATGCCCTCAGGCGACCTACATGCAGAGGCGGGTCCAAATTCAAAGCTGAACCCCAGGAGCTGTACGAACAAAGAAGAGAAAGGGAAATTTCTCCCAGCAGCCTCAGAAGAAGCAGATTAAAGCTCCACAATCAACTTGATGTACCCTGAATCTGTGGAATACCTGAATAGGCAATGAATCATCCCAAATTGAGGAGGTGGACTTTGGGAGCAAGGTATATTATTTTTTCCCCTTTTCCTCTTTTTGTGAGTGTGTATGTGTATGCTTCTGTGTGAGATTTTGTCTGTATAGCTTTGCTTTCACCATTTGTCCTAGGGTTCTGTCTGTCCGTTTTTTTTTTTTTTTTTACTTAATAAAATTTTTTTTCTTAATAATTTTTTTATTTTAATAACTTTATTTTATCTTTATTTTATTTTATTTTATCCTCTTTCTTTCTTTCGATTTTTTCTCTGTTTTATTTTGAGCCATGTGTATGAAAGGCTCTTGGTGCTCCAGCCAGGCGTCAGGGTTGTGCATCTGAGGTGGGAGAGCCAACTTCAGGACACTGGTCCACAAGAGACCTCCCAGCTCCACGTAATACCAAATGGCAAAAATCTCCCAGAGATCTCCATCTCAACACCAAGACCCAGCTTCACTCAATAACCAGCAAGCTACAGTGCTGGAACCCTATGCCAAACAACTAGCAAGACAGGAACACAGCCCCATCCATTAGCAGAGAGGCTGCCTAAAATCATAATAAGGCCACAGACACCCCAAAACACACCACCAGACGTGGACCTGCCCACCAGAAAGACAAGATCCAGCCTCATCCACCAGAACACAGGCACTAGTCTCCTCAACCAGGAAGCCTACACAACCCACTGAACCAACCTTAGCCACTGGGGATAGATACCAAAAACAACGGGAACTATGAACCTGCAGCCTGCGAAAAGGCGACCCCAAACACAGTACGATAAGGAAAATAAGAAGACAGAAAAACACACAGCAGATGAAGGAGCAAGGTAGAAACACACCAGACCTACCAAATGAAGAGGAAATAGGCAGTCTACCTGAAAAAGAATTCAGAATAATGATAGTAAAGATGATCCAAAATCTTGGAAATAGAATACACAAAATGCAAGAAACATTTAACAAGGACGTAGAAGAACTAAAGAGGAACCAAGCAAAATGTTGTGTACAACACAATAAATGAAATTAAAAATACTCTAGAAGGGATCAATAGCAGAATAACTGAGGAAGAAGAACAGATAAGCGACCTGGAAGATAAAGTAGTGGAAATAACTACTGCACAGCAGAATAAAGAAAAAAGAATGAAAAGAACTGAGGACAGTCTCAGAGACCTCTGGGACAACATTAATGCACCAACATTCGAATTATAGGGGTCCCAGAAGAAGAAGAGAAAAAGAAAGGGACTGAGAAAATATTTGAAGAGATTATAGTTGAAAACTTCCCTAATATGGGAAAGGAAATAGTTAATCAAGTCCTGGAAGCACAGAGAGTCCCATACAGGATAAATCCAAGAAGAAACACACCAAGACACATATTAATCAAACTATCAAAAATTAAATATAAAGAAAACATATTAAAAGCAGCAACGGAAAAATAACAAATAACACAAAAGGGAATCCCCATAAGGTTAACAGCTGATCTTTCAGCAGAAACTCTGCAAGCCAGAAGGGAGGGGCAGGACATATTTAAAGTGATGAAGGAGAAAAACCTACAACCAAGATTACTCTACCCAACAAAGATGTCATTCAGATTTGATGGAGAAATTAAAACCTTTACAGACAAGCAAAAGCTGAGAGAGTTCAGCACCACCAAACCAGCTTTACAACAAATGCGAAAGGAACTTCTCTAGGCAAGAAACACAAGAGAAGGAAAACACCTTCAATAACAAACCCAAAACATTTAAGAAAATGGGAATAGGAACATACATATCAATAATTACCTTAAATGTAAATGGATTAAGTGCTCCCACCAAAAGACACAGACTGGCTGAATGGATACAAAAACAAGACCCGTATGTATGCTGTCTACAAGAGACCCACTTCAGACCTAGGGACACACACAGACTGAAAGTGAAGGGATGGAAAAAGATATTCCACGCAAATGGAAATCAAAAGAAAGCTGGAGTAGCAATTCTCATATCAGACAAAATAGACTTTAAAATAAAGACTATTATAAGAGACAAAGAAGGACACTATATAATGATCAAGGGATCAATCCAAGAAGAAGATATAACAATTGTAAATATTTATGCACCCAACATAGGAGCACCTCAATAGATAAGGCAAATACTAACAGCCATAAAAGGGGAAATTGACAGTAACACAATCATAGTAGGGGACTTCAACACCCCACTTTCACCAATGGACAGATCATCCAAAATGAAAATAAATAAGGAAACACAAGCTTTAAATGATACATTAAACAAGATGGACTTAATTGATATTTATAGGACATTCCACCCAAAAACAACAGAATACACATTTTTCTCAAGTGCTCATGGAATATTCTCCAGGATAGATCATATCCTGGGTCACAAATCAAGCCTTGGTAAATTTAAGAAAATTGAAATCGTATCAAGTATCTTTTCCGACCACAACGCTATGAGACTAGATATCAATTACAGGAAAAGATCTGTAAAAAATACAAACACATGGAGGCTAAACAATACACTACTTAATAGCGAAGTGATCACTGAAGAAATCAAACGGGAAATCAAAAAATACCTAGAAACAAATTACAGTGGAGACAAGATGACCCAAAACCTGTGGGATGCAGCAAAAGCAGTTCTAAGAGGGAAGTTTATAGCAATACAAGCCTACCTCAAGAAACAGGAAACATCTCAAATAAACAACCTAACCTTGCACCTAAAGCAATTAGCGAGAGAAGAACAAAAAAACCCCAAAGTTAGCAGAAGGAAAGAAATCATAAAGATCAGATCAGAAATAAAAGAAAAAGAAATGAAGGAAACAATAGCAAAGATCAATAAAGCTAAAAGCTGGTTCTTTGAGAAGATAAACAAAATTGATAAAACATTAGCCAGAATCATCAAGAAAAAAAGCGAGAAGACTCAAATCAATAGAATTAGACATGAAAAAGAAGAAATAACAACTGACACTGCAGTAATACAAAGGATTATGAGAGATTACTACAAGCAACTCTATGCCAATAAAATGGACAACTTGGAAGAAATGGACAAATTCTTAGAAATGCACAATCTGCCGAGACTGAACCAGGAAGAAATAGAAAATATGAACAGACCAATCACAAACACTGAAATTGAAACTGTGATTAAAAATCTTCCAACAAACAAAAGCCCAGGACCAGACGGCTTCACAGGCGAATTCTTTCAAACATTTAGAGAAGAGCTAACACCTATCTTTCTCAAACTCTTCTAAAATATTGCAGAGGGAGGAACACTCCCCACCTCATTCTATGAGGCCACCATCACCCTGATATCAAAACCAGACAAAGATGTCACAAAGAAAGAAAACTACAGGCCAATATCACTGATGAACATAGATGCAAAAATCCTCAACAAAATACTAGCAAAGAGAATCCAACAGCACATTAAAAGGATCATACAAAATGATCAAGTGGGGTTTATTCCAGGAATGCAAGGATTCTTCAGTATATGCAAATCAATCAACGTGATATACCATATTAACAAACTGAAGGAGAAAAACCATATGATCATCTCAATAGATGCAGAGAAAGCTTTCGACAAAATTCAACACCCATTTATGATAAAAGCCCTGCAGAAAGTAGGCATAGAGGGAACTTTCCTCAACATAATAAAGGCCATATATGACAAACCCACAGCCAACATTGCCCTCAATGGTGAAAAACTGAAACCATTTCCACTAAGATCAGGAACAAGACAAGGTTGCCCACTCTCACCACTATTATTCAACATAGTTTTGGAAGTTTTAGCCACAGCGATCAGAGAAGAAAAAGAAATAAAAGGAATCCAAATCAGAAAAGAAGTAAATCTGTCACTGTTTGTAGATGACATGATACTATACATAGAGAATCCTAAAGATGCTACCAGAAAACTACTAGAGCTAATCAATGAATTTGGTAAGGTAGCAAGATACAAAATTAATGCACAGAAATCTCTTGCATTCCTATACACTAATGATGAAAAATCTGAACGTGAAAATAAGAAAACACTCCCGTTTACCATTGCAAAAGAAAGAATAAAATATCTAGGAATAAACCTACCTAAGGAGACAAAAGACCTGTATGCAGAAAATTATAAGACACTGATGAAAGAAATTAAAGATGATACAAATAGATGGAGAGATATACCATGTTCTTGGATTGGAAGAATCAACACTGTGAAAATGACTCTACTACACAAAGCAATCTACAGATTCAATGCAATCCCTATCAAACTACCACTGGCATTTTTCACAGAACTAGAACAAAAAATTTCACAATTTGTATGGAAACACAACAGACCTCGAATAGCCAAAGCAATCTTGAGAATGAAAAATGGAGCTGGAGGAATCAGGTTCCCTGACTTCAGACTATACTACAAAGCTACAATAATCAAGACAGTATGGTACTGGCACAAAAACAGAAACACAGATCAATAGAACAGGATAGAAAGCCCAGAGATAAACCCACGAGCATATGGTCACCTTATCTTTGATAAAGGAGGCATGCATATACAGTGGAGAAAAGACAGCCTCTTCAATAAGTGGTGCTGGGAAAAGTGGACAGGTACATGTAAAAGTATGAAGTTAGAACACTCCCTAACACCATACACAAAAATAAACTCAAAATGGATTAAAGACTTAAATGTAAGGCCAGACACTATCAAACTCTTAGAGGAAAACATAGGCAGAACACTCTATGACATAAATCACAGCAAGATCCTTTTTGACCCAGCTCCTAGAGAAATGGAAATAAAAACAAAAATAAACAAATGGGACCTAATGAAACTTAAAAGCTTTTACACAGCAAAGGAAACCATAAACAAGACCAAAAGACAACCCTCAGAATGGGAGAAAATATTTGCAAATGAAGCAATTGACAAAGGATTAATCTCCAAGATTTACAAGCAGCTCATGCAGCTCAATAACAAAAAAACAAACAACCCTTTCCAAAAATGGGCAGAAGACCTAAATAGACATTTCTTCAAAGAAGATATACAGATTGCCAACAAACACATGAAAGAATGCTCAAGATCATTAATCATGAGAGAAATGCAAATCAAAACCACAATGAGATATCATCTCACACCGGTCAGAACGGCCATCATCAAAAAATCTACAAACAATAAATGCTGGAGAGGGTGTGGATAAAAGGGAACACTCTTGCACTGTTGGTCGGAATTTAAATTGATACAGCCACTATGGAGAACAGTATGGAGGTTCCTTAAAAATCTAAAAATAGAACTACCATATGACCCAGCAATCCCACTACTGGGCATATAGCTTGAGAAAACCGTAAGTCAAAAAGGGTCATGTACCAAAATGTTCATTGCAGCTCTATTTACAATAGTCAGGACATGGAAGCAACCTAAGTGTCCATCATTGGATGAATGGATAAAGAAGATGTGGCACATATATACAATGGAATATTACTCAGCCATAAAAAGAAACGAAATTGAGTTATTTGTAGTGAGGTGGATGGAGTTAGAGTCTGTCATACAGAGTGAAGTAAGTCAGAAAGAGAAAAACAAATACCGTATGCTAACACATATATATGGAATCTAAGGGGGAAAAAACAGGTCATGAAGAACCTAGTGGCAAGATGGGAATAAAGACACAGACCTACTAGAGAATGGACTTGAGGATATGGGGAGGGGGAGGAGTGAGATGTGACAGGGTGAGAGAGTGGCATGGACACATATACACTCCCAAACGTAAAATAGATAGCTAGTGGGAAGCAGCCGCATAGCACAGAGAGATAAGCTCTGTGCTTTGTGACCACCTAGAGGGGTGGGATAGGGAGGGTGGGAGGGAGGGAGATGCAAGAGGGAAAAGATATGGGACCATATGTATAGGTATAACTGATTCACTTTGTTATAAAGCAGAAACTAACACACCATTGTAAAGCAATTATACTCCAATAAAGATGTTAAAAAAAAAAGCACTTGAAAGATGCTCCACATTGCTAATTATTAGAGAAACGCAAATGAAAACTACAGTGAGGTATCACGTCATATCAGTCAGAATGGCCATCATCAAAAAGTTGACAAACAATAAATCCTGGAGAGGGTGTGGAGAAAAGGGAACCCTCTTACACTGTTGGTGGGAATGTAAATTGGGAGAACCCCTATGGAGAACAGTATGGAGGTTCCTTAAAAAACTAAAAATAGAACTACCATATAATCCAGCAATCCCACTCCTGGGCATATATTTGGACAAAACCATAGTTCAAAAAGGTACATGCACCCCAATATTCATTGCAGCAGTATTTGCAATAGCCAAAACATGTAAGCAAGCTAAATGTGCATCAACAAAGGAGTGGATAAAGAAGATGTGGTACATATATACAGTGGAATATTATACTCAACCATAAAAAAGAACGAAATAATGCCATTTGCAGCAACTTGGATAGACCTAGAGATTGTAATACTGAGGAAAGTAAGTCAGAGAAAGACAAATATCATATGTTATCCCTTATATATGGAATCTAAAAAAAAATTGGTACAAATGAGCTTATTTACAAAACAGAAATAGAGTCACAGATGTAGCAAACAAATGATTACCATGGGGAAAAATGGGGGAGGGATAAAGTGGGAGATTGGGATTGCCATATACACACTACTATATATGAAATAGATAACTAATACGGACCTATTTGATAGCACAGGGAGATCTACTCAATATTCTGTAATGGCCTATATGGGAAAATAATCTAAAAAAAGAGTGGATATGTGTATATGTATAACTGATTCACTTTACTCTATACCTGAAACTAACACAACATTGTAAATCAACTATATTCCAATAAAAATTAAAAAAAAAAATTCAGTTCCTCCCAGTCACACTAGCCACAATTCAAGTGCTTAATACCCTCATTTGGTTAGTGGCTACTGTATTGGAACTGCAGATATAGAACATTTACATCATTGCACAAAGTCTAATGGACAGCACTTGTCCAGATACTACAGTATTACAAGAACAATTCTCTGAATATGTATGTGTTTTCACAGGCTAATCTTTACTTTTTCAAAATGAAATTAACATGTGAAAGTAAACAGCACAGGACCTAACACAATATAGACATACAGCAACAACAAAAATGTGTTAGTATCTCTTCCACTCAAGTTGGAAGGAACATTTCCATGAAGTAAGTGTAAGAAGAAAATCAAGGGAATTAAAAATAGTGCTCCAAAGTGAAAACAAGAGACGGAAGTTCAAATTAGCTTAGAGTAGAAGAAGAAAATTAGATAATTTTAAAGGTAGATGAGTAAGGATAAAAGCTTTCTAAACAAGATACAAAAGCAAGAAGCTAAAAAAAATTAATAAATGACTGATATGAAGTTTTAAAATTAAAAAATTCTCTACAAAAAAAAGGAAAGGCATATAAACAAAGTTTAAAAAAACAGAACAATTGTGAAGTTTTTGTAATGAATTTGGAAAAGGAAGTATTTCTTCCATGTCTTCTTCTCAGCACTCATCATCTTGATGTTACATTTTATATTTATTAACACTAGATTTTATGGGTATTTGTTTTCATCCCCCATGAAGACAAGCATGTGATCTGCCTTGTTCATGACTGTATCTTCAGTGCCTCAAGTGGTTTGGGCATATGATAAGAATTCAATAAATGGTTGATGAATGGATGAATATAAATTTAAAACTTTGAGAAAATAACTATTAGATACCAGTAACCCAACAGCAAAGCAGGCAGATATATGAATAAGACATTCATTAAATATTAAATGGAAATAGTCCATATTAAATAATAAAACAATATATACATAAAATTTATACTCAATACATTGGCAAAATGAAAAAAAATGTTTCATAATACACCATTTTGAGGAAAGGATAGAGAACCAGAACTTTTATACACTAGTTAGAGTTCAGTCCCTTTGCAGGATAATTTTGTAAAATTTATTAAATTATAGCTATCACCTTAATAGCTCAGAAAATCTGCTATTTAAAAAATGTGCCCTATTGCTATACAAGTGCATAAAGATATAAACACACATAAAGATATTCACACACAAATATACTCACTTCAGCATTGTTTGCAATTACCCCCCCGCCCCAAATAAAGTGTCTCTACAACCTGATATTCTGGTGTTTTGAGCAAGTGAGTCCACTTTCCTGAGTGTCAACCTCACTCCTAAAAAAGAACTTTAGTGAGGAGGATAACAGAATCCCATAAAGTGTTTTTGTTTTGACAAGCGATTCTGAGTTTGCATCAAAACATAATTACTACAAAAACAGTACCCAATTCTAATTCATGAAGGCGTTCTCCCTCCTACTCCCACACCTGTCTCCATCAAAGCAGCACAAGAATCCACACACCTGGTCATTAAGCCAAATTCACTTAGCACTCTCTTGGGCACTGAAAGAAGACAACACAAGAGAAGCATGACTTCTACCTAGAGGAACTTACTGCCTAGTCAGGGAAGGTAGCTGCATAAAGAGGAGAAAGTTGGATCCTTCTGACCCTGTGTCTTTACTCCAATACCAAGACTGAAAATCCTGAAGAATCTGCACAACTCATAGACCTCCATTAGGAACTTAGTCTCCTACCTCAGCCTTTCTCAATGGTACTCAATAATTTATTTTCCACCCATTCACGCCACAGTCATGAATACATGCTGTGTAATTATGGGGACACTGGCACACTGGAGAGAAAAGGTAAAAAGAGTACGATGCTCATTCTCAAAGAACTCACTGAATGGCAGCTGAAGCAAGGAAACAGATGTGGTTAAGTGCTGGGACAGACCTAAGAACAGTCCACTATAGAAGCGAGTACACAGGGTACCTAACATAGAGTGAGAGGGAAGGAGACGGGACATTAGGAACTGGCATTCATAGTTAGCTTCCTCTCCTGTTCTTTACGGTGACTGTTCCAATCTTCCACTACTGGCTCAAATTTCTCAACTGCTATGAGGTTGCTAAAATGAATGTAAAACAGAGAAGCTTAAGTTAACTAAAACTTACAGCCCTACTTTACTGAGGTACGATTTATATACACCAAAATGCATATATTTCAAGTATAAAATTTGCTAAGTCCTGACAGATGTCTGTACTACTTCAATTAAGATACAGAACATTTTCATCATCATAGTAACTGAAATGCCCTCATGATCACTTTTGGACAAGATAACCCCTTCCCCAGAGAAAACTAGGATTCTCATTTCTATCACGATGTTTTAGTTTTGCCTGTCCCAGAACTTTATAAAACAAAATTTTACAGTATGCACTTACTTGTGTCTGGCTTCTTTTGCTCAACATACTGTTTTGATAATCATTCATATTATTGCATGTATCAGTGTTCCTTCTAACTGCTGAGTTCTTTTCATTGTATGAATATACTACAGTTTGTTTATAGACCTTTGGGTTGTTTCTAGTTTATGGTCATTATAAATAAAACTGCTATGAATATTCCTGTCATTTCTTATTATGGACTTATGTTTTCATTTTTTAATGTAAATACCTTCCACCTGCTTTTGACAAACAGAATGTAGTATTTCTGAACCTTAAAAGTTAGAAGGTGGGGATAAAAAAACCCAGTGGTATCAGTGGGTCAATAAATCTCAACCTAATATTCAAATGACCCCCCCTTGCCTGTCACTTCAATTTAAAAATGGAGGTTAACAAAGATTAACTCCATCAACTTACTGCATCCACATGTATAAATTTGTTTGTCTTTATATCTCCTCCCTCCTATTTTCCCCAGTTTCTGAAGAAGAGGGTTCTATTTTCCTGTCCAGAGCAAATCCCTTTTTATCTCATTTTATTCCATCTCCTCAAGGGCTTAACTGTACTTTACCCTCAAGTTTTTTTTAATATTAAAAAAAAAATGAAGCTTCATAGACAACAGTATGGCACTCAGACTCTAGCAAGTGAAAAAATACTGTACATATAATCCCAAATTAAATATATAACTAGAGTGGCAAATATTGTGACCGAAACTAAAGGGAACATGAAAGATTAAAACAAACGATCCTGGTTTAGTTTGGAAGCTTGAGAGCCTTCTCTAAACACTTGGATGGAAAAGATTGAACCTATGTATGAGACAGAATTATAGAAAAGGAAGGTCCTAGAAGAGATAGGATAGAATTAAAATCAAAGTACAGGACAAACTACATGCAGGATATGAATCAAAACCCTTTTTCTGAGATGGAAAGAAAGTCGGGACTAGAAATTGAAAGTACTCTCAAAGTATGGAAATTGGTATGTTTATATCTCAAATTTTCCTATGAACCTGGGGCATGGCAATCTTTTGAGTCAATTGTGGTTATTATTTAAGAATTTGAAGGAAGAAGTGAGGAATTGGAAGTGCTGCTATGAGAAGTGGGAGAGGCTGCTGACAAAGGTTTGACAAGAGGCCCTAAGGGTCCAGGTGAGGTTGGGAAGCATGGTGTTCTGGGCAGAGAGGCTTCCACCAGCAGCACTCAGCTGTACAGGTACAAGCTCACAGAGGAAGCAGGAGGTTTTCAAGGTGGGTCTAGCACAAGGATAGGCCCTGGAGGACATTCAATGATCTAGGGGGTTTAGAAAAATTATTGAAAGAATTAGAAAATATTCCAGAGTCTTAAAGTGACAATAAAGTTTAAAAACCTATCTTTTCTCCTGCCCCACATCAAACACATGGATATGTGGTGCATGTTCAGCCACTGCTATACACGGCTGCAAAGAAAGCAGTGTCTTTCAGGAAAGACCAAGTTTCTATTAAGGTCAGGAATCTAAAATAATCTCTAATAAAGAGACCTATAAGGGAGTTTCTATATATAAGTAAGACTTAGTAACTGAAATAAAACTCTTCAGTTTTTCTCCTCTTGAATGACAGAGATGCCAGAAAGACCAGCAGTTCTCAAATTTTAATGTGCATATGAATCACATTGTTTAAATCTTGTTAAAATACAGATTGTGATTCAGTAAAACTGGATTGGGGCCTGATAGTTTCCATTTCTAACAAGCTCGCAGAAGATGTTGCTGCTTCCGGCCCTGAGGAGTGTAAATCAATTCTGAGTGACTTAGTGTTGGAGAATACAGGAAAAGAAGTTGCCAGACCTCAGAGAAAGAGCAAAAGAAACACAGAAGGACCCTTGGGTCTCTATGGTGAAGAAGTCTACACTGATCTGAATTCCAAGAGTACTCAATAGCTTTGGAGGTTCTAGTTCCAAGAGGAGGTGCCATTCACATATTTCCTCAGTCACTGAGTAGAGAACCGGCAGCAACATTTGGCATTCTGGGGACAGACTGACATCTAACGGTGTACCCAGAAATGGGAGTGAATACCTCTGTCACCTTTATCATTGAATAGGGATGTTGGAAGGCATACTGTAAACTGTTGAAAGGAGAGCCAGCAATGAGGTACAAACTGTAAAGCAGGAGGGTTAAGTCAGGTGAAAGTGTAACACTGTAGAGTTAAGTGAATGTTATGGGCTGAGTTGATTCCTATGTTGAATTCCTAACTCCCAGTATCCTAGAATGTGACTATATTTGGACACAGAGTATTTTAAAATGTAATTAAGGTTAAATAAGGTTAAATTAGATTGGGCCCTAATCCAATATGACGGGTGTACTTATAAGAAGAGAAAATTAGGACATAGATACACAGAGGGAAGACCATATGAAGATATGCAGAAGATGGCTATCTGTAAGCTAAGGAGAGAGGCCTCACCTGAAACCAACCTTGCTGTTACCTTGATCTCAGACGCACATCTCCAGAACAGTGAGATAATAAATTTCTATTGTTTAAACCAGCCAGTCTGTGATACTTTGTTATGGCAGCCCTAGCCAAGTAGCAGATTAAATGAGATGGCATTTGGGTAGTGCCTAGAATAAAAAGATAAGAGACTTGGTATGACTATCTGGGTTTGAGTATCTGAAGGGCACTTTGCTCTAAAGTGATTACCCTGTTGGTGCTGTGAATGAATATCTAATGACGTTAATAGTTCAAAGTCTGGGTGCTTGTTGTAAAGCCAAAGAAATTGGATCCCTCTGTGGATTAACATTAGCAACAGAATACACATAGATGTAAACACTTAAGGTGAAACATTTGGCAACATGTGCTTTCCTGTTCCTAACCAAATACATCAGGAGAAAGTCCCAAGAGGATTAAGAACCGTGCTCTGTGATGATCTCTCACTGGCAGGTTCAACACCTGGAAAGGAACAATTGCTGATCATTTGTAATATGCCAAGAATGAAACTGCATTTTTGGATATTTTATTCTGCTCTCCAACCTAGCAGAGAAGGCCAAGAGGAAGAAATTAAATTAAAACTCATAGATCAAAAGCTTAACTTCTCTTCTAGAAATGCATTTACACATTACTTAACATTCATAACTAATTTTGTGATTCTGTGACTTTCAAGTTACCATCTTTCATGGCCAATGTTCCAGTTTCTTGCTGATCCTATCAATGGGTCTCATCTGAGAATATCAGCATCTAGGATGGCATAATGGGGAGAATATGCCGACTGGCTCCTGTGCAAGAGGTGATGAACTCCATCAGATGTTTGATCCTCTCATCAGAAATGCTGCACACAGACTGTTTTGGTATCTAACAAGAACTATATGTATTTTATTTTAACTAAAACTAAATACATAACTCCAGTGATATAAAAGGAAATTTTATTTTATCTCAAGCAGAGAAAAGCCTATAAAAGAGGTCTGGGGAAGTATGCTTCCTGGGCGTGCTAATCCTTTTGGATTAGTCTAAGAAACATACAAAGATTTTGTTTTTTCATTTATATGTTTTGAGTTCTTTTAATGCAACATTCAGCAGAAAGTACTGGTTGACTGCCACAGAAGGACAGAACCTATCAGTCTATAATAATCCAGATAGGTTTGGTGATCCAAAGGCAGAATGATACATGTGCCACTTCCTTCCTAGCACCATGGGAGGGGCCGGCCTCATGGAATGGCTGCAGCAAAGTGGAGTAGACTCAGGAGAGAAACAGTGGAATCTGGCCCTGTTTGCTCAAGAAGGACCTGTGAGAGGTAGAAGAGATCCAAAAATTCCTGAGGCCCTTGAGTGCTGGGCATGGAAGCCAGATGAGAATTAAGAAATATGTTGCCTACTGAGGTTCTCTACAGTGTGGAATGAGGGACCTGTAGATAAGGGTAGCCAGTTACAGACAACAGTGATGATGGTGGTGGTGGGGAAGGGAGTCTCTGACATTGACAAGAACAGACCATGGGCTGCACCAATGCTGGAAAATTGAACATTGGATACAGCCAGGCCAGAGGGCAAGACTCAAAGACATGAGTATGCCAAGACACCTCAGTGAAGGTCAGTGAGAGCCCAAGGAGCAAATAAGGACCTGAAATCAGCAAGTGGTCCAAGGCTCCTCTTGCAAAACACGACGTCATATTAACCTACCCCTCTGCACTGGAATGCTGTCCAAGAAAAGGAAAGGAGAAGGTAAGGGGACTTGGGAAGAAACTTTACCTAAATGACAGTAAGTCACTGGGAAGTGACAGGATAAACAGAAAGTGATTTGGTTATAAGTAATAGGAAAAATTAAGCCATATTTCAAGAAACTGGAAATGAATGAATAGAAATAGGGCTCATGAGGAAGTTCAGGTCAGTTATTGAGAAATAAAAAGATGTATATATATGTATGTATATGTATATGTATGTGCCTATTGATGTCGTGTTGTGGTGGTTAATTTTAAAAAGCTGAACTAGGGGTTCGAAAGGGAAATTCCTTTCCATTTCATAGCTCAGAAGTCTTGACTATTGCTTTCTCCCTGATGGTGAGAAATCCAGCTCAATAAATGTGCCTCTTTCCACTCATGCAGAGCAAAAGGAAATGAACCTAGTCAATGGATTTAATGGATTTAAGAACTATACCTTAAAATGGAAAATAGAGAATGTTACCTAGTGCTACAGCACATAATTAAAGTGTTTCTACCATATCATATTAGTGAAAGACATAGGGCAGGAGAGGACAAAGAGAGGTGATGCCACTCTTGAGAGTCAACATATTAATGGGAACTTTCAGCCTAGTAATGTAAACGAATCTTGTTAAATCCTACTCTCAGTAAAATTCCAGGGAATGAGAGCTACAAAGAGAATGCCCTTCTCAGGGAACCTCACTAGCATTAGGACATTAACTTGAGAAATGATGGTGATGGTCTATTCTAGATGAAAGACTTAAAAACACTATTTCTAAAAAGGTCTTAGCTGTCAAATATGAGATTCACATCACCAAACCTACATTTCCTTGCTTCCTTTTTTTGTGAAATAAGATCTCTTTTCCCCCCACAATCTTCCATTTTCTACATTTATTGAGATTTTTGTCTCAAAATGCAAAAACTAGATGGCATGACAGTACCTAACATAGAAAATCAAAATTATTTCACTCTGTGCATACCCTCCATTTACATCCACCCCTCAGTATAAAATTTGAATCTATCCAATAATCAGATAGCATTGTCTAGATAGTATTTATATATTTTTATGATATTAGTCTTTTATGCAATCTTACATAAAGATAAAATTTTAAACATTAATGGGTCACACAGCACTTTAATTTTAAATCCACTGGACAGATGCACTCTATATTACTTGTCTACAGGTATCTTCAGAATTAAACTTTTACAAGCTCGCTCCAGTTTTTTTTGGCTATAGCCCAAAGGATATCACAGGACTGTTAAGATAGCAGAAATTACTGGGCCAACCATGTAACTGTATCATCATTTCCTAAACATGGAGACTGCTCAACTCATTTGTTTATTCATTAATATCCTTTGAATATTTATCATGTTCCAGGAAGCACCATGATACTATGATGCCTAAAATCATATGAAGGAAGTAAAACATTCCCACAGATAACTACAGTATGAAAGTTTCCATATGAGTGATAGAAATAACTATGAAAATCTTGGAAAGAAATAAGTCATTTCAGGCTCTAGTGAGTAGAAAAGGCATTTCAGCTGGCCTTGAAGAATGGGTAAGTCTTCACCAGACTGAAAGATGAGATCCTCACATGGAGATAAACAGGTTCCACAGCTTATACAAAAGGCAGGAATTTTAATGGAAACAACATTGTAGTCTAGTTCAGATGGGACATAGGTAAATAGAGTAAGATAAAACTAAAAGAGTCGCCAGATTTCAGAAGACCCCTTCACTCTCCTGCATGCTTATGAGCACTGAAGCATGAATTGAAACATTCTCCGATGTTTATAATTCATGATTAAGATACCTCTAAATTTAAAGAACCACCGTTTCAAAAAGCTTTGCATTTTTCATCTCCAGGCTCTCAGAGAAAGTGCAAGATCTTCTAAATCAATCTCTTGGGAGCTGAGGAAAAGTCATGACTTTTAATGTTACATTTTCATTTTATCTAAAATTTTAAGTTTCATTATGTTCATCTGCCCCATACTTTCTAGGCTCGTTGTTCTGCTACAGCTTAGAAGACAAAATATGATGCAAAAACCATCCAATAAAACTTCTCATTTTCAGAGTTAGGATTTTCACCACTTCTTCTTGGTTGCTAACGAAGTAAACTATATTCCATTAGCTTAATGTTAACTTGAACAATTAAAAAAATCCAATGTACAAGACTTTAACAAATTGACCACTATGGCTTGATTTCATAGAGATACTTCAAACCAAAGCACATGCTTTGAGATGAATGCGCTTCCCAGAAGGTTATTATGGCCTTGTAAATTATAGATTAATTGATTAATCTTATACTGATTGACAGTACTAAGTAAAGTCAACCTCTATTCTTTTCATGTTAGTGTCCTCAAATTTTTGGTAGATTACCATCACCATCAACTGAATTTATTTCAATTAATTTAATTAAATAAATGACAATTACATATTTGGGATAATTTCACTTAGATCTTTCATCCTTTTAAAAACAAGCATTTTCTTTCTTTCCAATCTGTTATAAGTATCAAGTCAGATCAGAATAAGACATTGACGTGTCCTGATTCTCCATGTTTTACTTGTCTCTTCAAGTTAAAAAATAACCGAGTTCTGTGGCTTGTACTATACTAACTCCCATATAAACAAATTCACAAAATTTTAAAACCCAGTATGCAATTTTGTCAAGCTGTTTGTTCAGTCCATAACTGGGTCTGAATTTATTATTTAATTTATAAGGTCACTAGAAAAATGTTTATCTAAAAATTATTAACCTGGAATTTGGCAGACCTACATCATAAGACTATAGCAGAAATCACTTACAGGGTACAAGGCAGGACAGGATAACATGGTATATAGAAAATGATGAAAAGTTGGAGCCTATATCATACCAAAGACGGTTTAAACTCCTTAGCAAAAATTTTACATGAAAACTCATAACAACATGAAAACAAATACAGATAAGGAAATGAGGTCCAGAAAGTTTAAGTGACTTTGTAATACACCTCAATTTAGGGAGAGGATTGGGACTAGAATCTCCTTTTTCCATATATGTAGCATTTATCTGAGTCTTTATATTCAAAGTGGGCTTTTTATACACAGCATACTGTTGGGTATTTTTTTTTTTTTAATCCAATCTGACGATCTCTGTCTTTACCTGGTACTTTTATACTATTCACATTTAAAGTGATTATTTATATATTTGGATTAAAATCTACCATCTTTGTACCTGTTTTCTACCCACTGCATGTGTTCTTTTTTCTTTTCACCTCTTTTACTGCTTTCTCTTACTGAGTGTTTTATATCATTCTATTTTATCTCCCCTTTTTATGCTTATTTTTTAATTAAAAAATTTCTATTTAAATAATCTAAAAACTATTTAAAAGTTGCCCTGGGATAAGCAATATATATCTTAAAATAAATTAAATCCACTTTCAAATAACACTACACTACTTCATCAGAAGTGCAGGTACCTTATAACAGAGAATTCCTAATTCCTCTCATCCCTGATGACATTGCTATCATTTAGATCATTTATCCATGTGCTCTAATTCCCTAATGTTATTATTATTATTGCTTGAAAAAGTTGTATTTTAGATCAGTTAAGAATAAGAAAATAAAAGATTTTGTTTTACCTTCATTTATTTCTTCTCTGATGCTCACTCTTTCATTGTGTACATGCAAGTTTCTGACTTATGTCATTTTACTTCTGCCTGAAGAATTTCTTGCAGGGAAAGTCTGTTGGTGGTGAGCTCTTTCAGTTTTTATTTGTCTGAGAAAGGCTTTATTTCTATGTCACCTTTCAAGGACAAGTTAGGTAAACACAGAATTCTAGGAAGGCAGATTTTCTTTCAATATTTCAAGGAGTTCACTCCATTCTCTTCTTGATTGCATAGTTTCTGATGAGAAGTCGGCTCTGATCCTTGTGCATTTTCCTACAGATGATTTTTATCCTTGTCTGTCTTCTGTCAAGATTTTCTCTTTGTCTTTAGTTTTCTACAGTTTAATATGTTAGGTTTTTGTTCATTTTCCTTTAAAAAAAATCCTACTTCACCTTCTTTTATGTTGTCTCTATTTTCCTATTAGGGTCCTTTATATTTTAATTACTGCTATGCTAAATTCTCTGTCTGATAATTCCAGTATCTGTGTTATGTCTTAGTCTGGTTCTGATGATTACTTTGTCTGTCCTGATGATTACTGCATTTTTTTCTTGCCTTTTTGCATGACTTGTAAGTTTTGTTGAAATTTTTTGTTGAAAGCCAGAAATGTTGTATCAGGTAATAGAGACTAAGGTAAATTAGGCTTTAATGTGAGAATTTCTATTAATATGCCTAGGAGTTCAGCTGTGTTTAATGTTAGTTGCTGCTATAGGATCAGAGGCTTCCAATTCCTCTAGGGTCCATTTTGTTTGTTTGTTTTTGCTTTTGTTTTTTGTCTTCTCTCTTGATTTGAGGGCTACTCTTGGTACTAGTTTCAAGAAGATCTGTGCCTTACTGGTCTTCAAACTGTAATACAGTGTTATTATACTGGAGGCTTATTGGTGTGGTGGTAGGGAATAGCAGATAGGAACATTGTATAATTTTCTGATTACTTCTCAGTCATTTAGTGGGGCTGTGGCCTTCATGTGTGTTTCTGTCCCACCCTCCTCAAGGGATATAGATTTGTGGTTTTTTTTCCCACTTTCCCTGTTCCCTTCTCTGGTTTTTTTCCCACTTTCCCTGCTCCCTTCTCTAATCTATTTCCTTGAAGGGCTGCCCCTTGATGACTATGGTTTTTCTTTTTTCCTCAGGGTAGATAGTGCTGGAGTGGGGCAGAATTCCCTTATCCTAGCTATGATAAAGTTCCAGAATTGCCTCTGAAAAATTGCTTTTCCCTGGAGAGAAGGCCTTTGTTGGGGAGAAGAGACTGGGACAGTTACCCTTCCATTCCCCCTGCCAAGGCTCTGAGGAGATTTTTCTCAGAACCTAACCCTGAGAACCTGGTGTGCTTTCTAAAGGGAAAGCCCACAGTGTATGAGGGCCTTACTATGACTATGAGTCTCTCAGTCTCATGCTACTCTGCCCTCAGTCTCCAGCAATTCATCATTGTTACTATTTAAGAGTTCCTACTAATTGACAATATCTAGCATCTTCTGTTCCCTATAAGCAATTCTGCCCACCCCTTCCTGCTCTCATGCGGTATGTCCCTGGATGAATCTATCTCTATAGGTTTCAGGGTGGCAGGTAGACCTATGACCTCAGTTCTCTGATGGGTCTAAGATAGGTCATTGATTTTCAGTTTGTCCAGGCTTTTCTTATTGTAGGGATGGGAGTGATGAATCACAAGCTCTTTGTATATTGGAGGTGAAAGTGGAAGTCACATTTCTTCTTATCCGTGAGACTCTTACCAAATTACTAAATCTATTTTTGAGGTTTTTTTTTTTATCTGGTGCTCAGTCAATGCTGATTCCATCTCTCATATGCCAAGTGACCAGTCTGACTCAATTAAAAGGAATGAATACTTGATTTGCTCACTTGATATAGAGTTATATAAATATGGCATATTTTTATAGTTAAGTGGGTTGTGTTTTATAATAGTTCATCTACTAGTTGTCTCACAAGCTGTATCTAAACAAAACAAAATAATCCAATGACTTGCTCATTCCAGGGATGCGGTCTCTCTAGTCAAGAAAATATGCTTGTATACTTTCCTAGAGCTGCCATCGAAATTACCACAATCTTGGTGGCTTAAATAAACAGGAATTTATTCTTACATTTCTGGAGGCCATAGGCACAAAATCAGGGTGTTGGTATGGCCGTGTTCCCTCTGAAGGGCCTTGGGGAAAATCCTTCTTTGCTTCTTACAGCTTCTGGTGGCTCCAGGCATTCCTTGTAGTGGCATCACTCCAGTCTCTGCCCCCATCTTCACTTGGCCTTCTCCTCTATTTCTTCTCCTTTCTTGTCTCTTACGAGGACACTCATCATTGGATTTATGGCCCACCTAGATAAACCAGGGTGATCTAATCTCAAGATCTTTCACTTCAGCACATCTGCAAAGGCCTTTTTTTTCCCAAGTAAGTTGACATTCACAGGTTCTGGAAGTTAGGGTGTGGACATATTTTTGAGGGGTCACCATTCAACCCACTAAAATGCATTAGCTAAACTGGCCGTTGCACTGAAACAACCCATCAGTTTGGTCAAAGGATCGATCTTAAATTTTTGTGTAAAGTTCTAGATTTCCCTAGAAGAACACAGTGGAATGTTTTTATTTCCTTGTCCAATATAATAGATTCCACGATACAATCATCAGGGCTAAATACTCAAGGAAACATGATCAACCATATCAAATTATAGTTTTTTCCCCAAAGCGGATCACAATATTTTATCTTCAGAAGCAATTTTGGATCATTCCTTTGAATAGAGAAGAAGCAAATAATATGGTTCTTATGTTGTAAATGGGAAATTTAGACAGAAGGGTAATTCAGTTAATGTTTACAGTTTAATTAGAAATGCTGACAGGAAGACTTGCAGTGTTGGTAGACCTCCTTATTAGTGCTGTCAAATAGCTGCATTGCCTCATCTTATTTTCTTTCTCAAATTTCAATCTGGGCTCCAGAACCAAAGAAGTTCTATTTTGCATGCATCAGTAGCAATAAACAATTTACACTTATCTATCCTCCTCTGTAACACTACAGCAGCTGCTTGGAAGTCCTCATTCTACTGTGATAAGCAGGTTTGCTATTTTATTTCTCATTGGTTCAGTGCACATGCCAGGGGTGAGGCACAGAGCTGAGTAAATAGGAGAACAAAGACACAATAACATTCCATTTCTAAATAAACAAAAATGGTTATTTCAAAATACAGCGTACTATCTTAATTTTCAAGGTTTGCAATTTGTTTTCAAAATGTTTCAATATACTCTTGTATATAATGCTTTAGCCTCACTTCTGAGCATATACATATCATTTGGACAGCAAACAAACCTCTGACTGGTGCAGAGCAATGCAAAATTGCACAGCGTACTGGCAGGATGGATTCCAAGACCATTTACCCAATTTCAAAATAAGAACAAGGTATTAGCTGACTCAGTGATGTGTGGACAGTTTTAGATTCTCTATCTGTAAATTTTAAAATTATATAGAGAAAAAAGGAGATGGAAGGTAGACTATTAACTGAGATTGAATGTCTTTTTCTTTACTGTTAAAAATCTATGTGGAAACATTCCTCATGGATATGATAATATTCCAGTTTTGTGTCTTAGAAAAATCTAATTAGTTTCCATTATCAAATAATCATTAACCACTTGGTGTCCCACCTCCATCACCCTAGTTTACTTTTTGATACACAAGCATATGCTCTGTTCAACCTGAGAAAAATAGTGGGAAAGGATAAGCAACTGCACACCTGGCATTCCTAAGGTAGGGATGGGTGACAGTCAGTGATGATAAATGTGGCCAGTTACCTCTTGGGTTCTCTCTGAACACTGTGTGTTATGCTGTGCTGTTTAAGACAGCAGTTTTTGATGCAGAACAGGGACCTAAGAGAACTATATTAGCTATCATTTATTGAGAACTGACTATATGCAAGGCTTATAATACTCAACCTCATTAATCCTCACAATAGCCCTATTAGATACACGTTTTCAACCTCATACAATATATGGTAAAAGTGAGGTTTAAAAGGTTAAGTAACTTGCCCATGCCCTCATTAAGTAGGAATTTATGGGCAGGTCTGTTTGACTCCAAATCCTATTCTCTAAATCACGGATGTTCTACCTATTGTGAATAATAACTAATACTCTTTGAGCATTTATGGCATTGTTTTTAGTACTTTACATTTTACTCATTTGGTTTTACTTAGTTAATGATTGTAACAACCTAAAGGGATGTAGGTGATGACCAAGATGGCCATAACATTCTCCTCAGCTTGAATAAACTGTAGACAGGCTTTTTCCTGACTCTTGGCCCCTGACCTCCCTTTTCTTAAAGCATTTACTTTAGAAAATTTGTAATTGAAATTCTTTTTCTGCTCCTCTGAGGTACATTTTTAAAACACCTCTTGCCTGTTTTACAACCTAGGACTCTTTTTCAAGGAGCTGGGAGCCATCCCCTTGAAATGAAATCATCATGAAGGATAGCACCCCTAAATCCCAGTATCTGTAGGAGGAGAGGAGACTAACCTCAGTGGGTACCTTGCTCCAAGTTGTAAAATTACCTCCTGTCACAAAGATACCGGAAAGATTACTTTCTCTTTGAGTAAGCCCAATTGGAAAACACAGATGGCCTATGATCTCCCCCACCCATGTCTCAAAAAAATTCTCCCATCCTTTGTTTCAGTGAAGTTGAGTTCAGATTGCTTTCTGGTTTCTCTCCCCTACTGCAATAGCCTTGAAAAATGTCTTCCTTGCCTGTTGAGTTTGTCCAGTGCAATTTTTGCTTTGACAATGCTTTCTATCTCCATTTTAAAGATGAGAATACTAATGTACAAACACGAAGTGATTTACCCAAGGCTACACTACTGGTGGACAGGACTAGAACCCTGGGTTTCTAGTTTTAGAGGCCATGTCCGAATCATTATACTACAAAGGGAAATAGAATATTCACAGGGCTATGGGGAAGTTTGTGAAGCCCGGCACCTGTACATAATAGATGCTCAAAAGCTGAAAGCTGTGCTTATAGAAAGGAAGAAGGAAAATATGGCAAGTCAAGCAAATCTGGTTCGGATCCAGGAAGTACCTCTTAGCAACCTTGCAGACTTGGGTGATCACAGTAATAGTTTCAGAGTTTTGTGCTTATTCTGATGCCTTACGGCTGAATACCATTGTGCTCTCATTGCTTAAACTGGTTTTACTGCCACTCTTGACCATCCAGTGGGAAGCACACACACCACTAAGGAATGATGGGCTAGTGTGTCTGTGACATTTTTGAGTGATATCTCACTATATTACTACTAAGGTTAAGAAAGAAATGAGAATTGACCGTTTTAAAGACAATCTAATCAAATCTCAGTGTCAATCTAATCATATCTCAATGTCATTTAATAGGTTGAACAATGCCACATGGAAGCCTAAATTATGAAATACAAGGTCAAATTTAGTCAAGAAACTAACACATGTACACAGAGAACAAAAGAAATTGTGGAGAGAGATGTGTATTTATTATTCTCAAAGAAGGCAGGGAGCAATCAAAATGGCGGAGGAGTAGGACGTGGAGCCCACCTCCTCCCACAAATACATCAAAAATACATCTACAAGTAGAACAATTCATAAAGAACATCTATTAAATGCTGGCAGAAGACCTCAGATTTCCGAAAGGGCAAGAAAACCTCCACATAGCCAGGTAGGACAAGTCCCTCCCTGGGACTTGTGCCCCAGGGAGGGAGCTGTGAATGAGGAAATATTCCTGCACCAGCAGGACGATCAGCCTGGACAGAGGGGGAGCATTGGAGCCTCGGAGGAGAGTGCAGCCCCTGGTTTGCAGTAGGCAAGTGGAGGGTGATGTGCACAGACAGTCAGTACTGCCGCCATGCGCTCCCCAGCCTGAGACATTTATCCGCCGGTGTGGGCAGCAGCTGGGTGCTGGCTTCGGAGGTCAGACCAAGGGAAAGGACCAGGGTTGGCTGTGTGGAGACAGCCTGAAGAGGCTGGAGTGTTGCAACTGAGGGCATACTTGGAAGAAGCCTGGGCCTGCCAGACGGGCAAGGTGCCATCATTGGTGGGGGCGGGGTGCACGAGGAGAGGGGTGGAGCCACCATTAAAGCTTCTTTACCTGTGCATGCTCTCAGGCAATAGGACACCACCTACATGAGCTCTGGGGGTGGGCGTGAGCCGTTGCCACCATACTGGGCTCCAGAGGTGGACATGGGCCACTGCCACCATTAACAGACCATGAGCAAGTGCCAAGCACTGCCCCTGCCATCCCGGGACTGTGCAGGCTGCTGCTGCCAGTACGAGACCCAGGAGCAGGTGCCAATCACTGCCTCCGCTATCCTGGGGATATGCGAGCCACCAATGCCACTGTGAGATGCGTGAGTGGGCACTGATTGCTGCCCTCCCTGTCCCGGGAGTGCACACAGGCTGCCGCACCTGCACACTCCATATCAAGGGGATAACAGGCAACACACACTAAGAAAAGAGGCTGGAAGCATCCAAACTAAAAACATCCCCTCAATTCCAGACAAGATGGCAGAGTAGAAGGACTTGAGCTCTCCTCCTGTCATGAAAACACCAAAATCACAACTATCTGCAGAACGATCATCAGTGAAGAAGACTGGAACCTACCAGAATAGATATTCTACATCCAAAGACAAAGAAGAAGCCACAACAAGACGGTAGGAGGGGCGTTTTTGCGATATAATGAAATCCTATACATGCAACCTTAAAAGTAATTATGTCACAGATGTTCTCCCACAGAAGTGAGAGTTCTGAGCTCCATGTTAGGCTCCCCAGCCTGAGGGTCTGGCATCAAGAAGAGAAGCCAACAGAGCATTTGGCTATGAAGACCAGCTGGCCTAGAGTGCAGGAGCTCCAGAGGACTGGGAGAAACAGAGACTTCACTCTTGGGAGGGCACAAACAAGGTTTCACATGCACTGGAACCAAACACAAAGCAGTGACTCCATAGGAGCCTGTGCTAGACCTACTGGTGGGTTTGGAGGGTCTCCTAGGGAGATGGGGCTCAGCGGTGGCTCACTGTGGGGGCAAGGGCACTGGTGGCAGAGGCTCCAGGAAATATTGACCAGTGTGAGCTCTCCTGGAGGTTGCCCTTTTGGCACCAAGATGTGGCCTGACCCAACAGTCTGCAGGCTCTAGTGCTGGGACGCCTCAGACCAAACAACAGGCAAGGTGGGAACACAGCTCCACCCATGTGCAAACAGGCTGCCTAAAGTTGTACTGAGCTCACAGCCACCACTAAACACACCCCTTGACACAGCCCTGCCCACCAGAGGGAAAAGACCTAGCTCCATCCACAAGTGGGCAGGCACCAGTCTCTCCCACAAGGAAGCCTACATAAGTCCCTGTACCAACCTCACCCACCAGGGGCAAGACACCAGAATCAAGAGGAACTATGACCCAGCAGCCTGCAGAAAGTAGACCACAAACAAGACAAAATGAGATGGTGAAGAAATATGTTCAAGATGAAAGAACAAGATAAAAACCCAGAAGAACAACTAAGTGAAGTGGAGATAGGCAATCTTCCTGAAAAAGAATTCAGAATAATGATAGTAAAGATGATCCAAGATCTTGGGAAAAGGATGGAGGCACAGATCGAGAAGACACAAGAAAAGTTTAACAAGGAGCTAGAAGAACTAAAGAATAGAGATGAACAAAACAATAACTGCAAGAGAAGAAATCAATAGCAGAATAAATGAGGCAGAAGAATGGATAAGTGAGCAGGAAGACAGAGTGGTGTAAATTACTGCTGTGAAACAGATAAAGAAAAAAGCATGAAGGAAATAAGGATGGTCTCAGAGACTTCTGGGAGAACATCAAATGCATCAAAATTCTCATTATATGGGTCCCAGAAGGAGAAGAGAGAGAGAAAGGGACTGAGAAAATATTTGAAGAGATTATAGTCAAAAACTTCCCTAATGGGAAAGGAAACACTCACTCAAGTCCAGGAAGCACAGAGAGTGCTATATAGGACAAACACAAGGAGGAATACGCCGAGACACATATTAATCAAACTGACAAAAATTAAAGGAAAAAAGAGAAAATATTAAAAGCAACAAAGGAAAAGCAACAAATAACATACAAGTGAATTTCTATAAGGATGTCAGCTGATTTTTCAGCACAAACTCTGCAGGCCAGAAGGGAGTGGCATGATATACTTAAAGTGATGAAAGGGGTCTCGCAAGATGGCAGAGGAGTAGGAGGACGTGGAGTTCATCCCTCTCTACAAACACATCAAAATACACTTAAAAATGGAACAATTCTCACAGAGCACCTGCTGAACTAGCAGAGGACATTGGACACCGAAAATGACAAAAAGATCCCCACATAACTGGGTAGGATGAAACAAAGAAAGGGAAAAGAAAGAGGAGAGGAAGCAAGATGGGACCCATGCCCCTAGGGGGTGAGCTGAAGGTGAGAAGAGGTTCCTGCATCTGGGGAAACCCCTCACCACAGGGACATCAGGTGGGACAGAAGGGGAGATTCAGGGGCTCAGAGGAGAGTGCTGCAACCAGTCTGTGGCAGGCAGGACAGAGTGAGAACTCCAAAGATGGTTTGCGCCACGGCCCTGTATGCACCATCCTGAGACACAGTGCACACAGGGACTGGGTGCTGGAACGTGGAGCTTGGAGAGCAGACCCAGGGAGGGGACTACTGTTGGCTGAGAGGAGACAGCCTGAGGGGACAGGAGTGAGGAGGTCCACAACCAGGAATGCTTGTGGAGGAATCCCAGACCGCCATAGAAGCAAAGTGCCATTCTGAGTGACAAGCCAATGGCAGGGCTGCCATTGCACCATCTCTCCTCACTTACCATTCCCTGCCTCCATGTGCACTAGGGAGGGCTTCTGCCAGAGCTGGGTCATGCACCCATGGCAATCGCCTCCTCCACCCCCTCCCTGTCTGGGTAGCATGCTTGCCCTGATCAATCGTTTCCTCAGCACCCTCCAGCCTGGGCCACCTGCTTTCCCTGATCGCCACCTTGGCTCCCACCCACCTGATGGGCTCGTGTGCTCCAGCAGCCTCAGGCGCAGACATGCAGAAGTGGGGCTCTGCATGTGAGAGGAACACACGTAGAGGTGGGGCTGAAACTACAGCTGAGCCCCAGGGGCCATGCGACTAAGGAAGAAGAGCTGAAATCTCTCCTCATGGCTTCATGAACAGTGGAGTTACACCTCCGCTGACGACTTCCTAAGTTCAGCGTCTGCAGAACATCCAAATGGACAATAAGTGCTTCTGCAGCTGAGACGGGTCTGGCTTTAGCAGCTGTGGGCTTTCTGGGCACATACATGTGGGGGTTGGGCCAGGTCAGAGACTGAGCTGCCTCCAAAACTCTCAGCAAGTCCAAGTACACGATTACTGCAGTCCTGGGACCTGAACTCAGTGGATCTGCACCAGTGGTCCGGTGAAAACAATGCCTGAGGGACACCAGGGCTAACTGCCAGCACACCCACTATTAAGGTGGGACTGAGAGCAGTGCAACCAACAGTGTACTTTGTGATCCAGCACAATGGGCGAAAGGGGACACAACAGAGCACATTCACAGGTGAACAGCTAGAGGGGAGGAACAGCGGTTTCTCCCAGTAGGAGTGCTCCAATCCTGCCTCCCTCACAACTCAGATCTGAAACACAGCTAAGAAACAGATCTGGGGCCTCTACTGTAACAACTATGGAGCAGATCCCACCCCTGACAGGGCAGTGACAAGCACAGATCAAAGGGGAGGCCCCACTCAATATCCAGGGCAGGCTCTGGTCACCACAACACCAGTCAAACCCACTATCAAGGGGAAAACAGCCAGCATACACTGAAGAAAGAGGTGGCAGTCATTCATACTAAAAACAGTCCTTGCACCGAAAAAAAAAAAAAAAAAAATTAAAACCACGCAGGCTACAAAGGGATGTTCTCACATAAACAAAAGCCCTCCAAGAAATTCTGAGGGTCTGGAGTTGAGAGGAAGAGCCCCAGAGCACTTAGCCTTGAAGGCAAGTGGGGCTTAAGTGCAGGAGCTCCACAAGGCTGGGGGAAACAGAGGCTCCACTCTTGGAGGGCGCACACAAGGTCTCTCATGCACAAAACAAAAGGGGCAGACACAAGAAGCAATAGAATCTATGATCCTGCAGACTATGGAAAGGAAAACACAAACACAGTAAGGTAGACAAATGAGATGACAAAGAAATATGTTGCAGACAAAGGAGAAAGATAAAAGCCTACAAGAACAACTAAGTGAAGAGGAGATAGGCAATCTACCTGAAAAAGAATTCAGAGCAATCATAGTAAAGATGATCCAAGATCTCAGAAAAAGAATGGAGGCGTGGATCAAGAAGATACAAGAAATGTTTAACAAAGACCTAGAAGAACTAAAGAACAAACAAACAGATGAACAGTAAAATAACTAAAATGAAAAATACACTAGAAGGGATCAATAGTAGAATAACTGAGGCAGGAGAACGGATAAGTGAGCTGGAAGACAGAATGGTGGAAATCACTGCCGTGGAAAAGAATAAAGAAAAAAGAATTAAAGAAATGAGGACAATCTTAAAGACCTCTGGGACAACATTAAATGCACCAACATTTGAATTATAGGGGTCCCAGAAAAAGAAGAGGAAGAGAAAGGGTCTGAGAAAATATTTGAAGAAATCATAATTGAAAACTTCCCTAACATGGGAAAGGAAATACCCAAGTCCAAGAAGTGAAGAATCTTATACAGGATAAACCCAAGGAGGAAAACACTGAGATACATATTAATCAAACTAAAAAAAATTAAATACAAAAAAAATTAAAAGCAACAAGGAAAAAGCAACAAATAACATACAAAGGAATCCCCATAAGGTTATCAGCTGATTTTTTCACCAGAAACTCTGCAGGCCAGAAGGGAGTGGCATGATATATTTAAAGTGATGAAAGGAAAAAATTATAACCAAGAATACTCTACCCGGCAAGGCTCTCATCAGATTCAATGGAGAAATCAAAAGCTTTACAGACAAACAAAAGCTAGGAGAATTCAGCACCAACAAACCAGCTTTACAACAAATACTAAAGGAACTTCTCTAGGCAGGGGAAAAAAGGAGGTCACCATGAGAAACAAGAAAATCACAAATGGAAAAGCTTGGTGGTAAAGGCAGACAGTACAATCAGGAACTCATCCATACACAAATATGATATCAAAACCAGCAACCATGAGGAGAGTACAAATGCAGGAAATGGGAATTGCATTTGAAATTAAGAGACCAGCAACTTAAAAAAGCATTATTTATACACACACACACACACACAGACACACACACACACACAGACACACAGACACACACACACACACACACACACACTGCTATATCAAAACTTCATGGGAAATGCAAACCAAAAAACTACAATAGATGTACACAAAAAAGAAAAAGCTTCCTAAACACAACACTAAAGATGGTCATCAAACCACAAGAGAAGAGAACAAAAGAGGAAGTGAAGAAAAAAGACCTACAAAAACAAACCCAAAATAATTAAGAAAATGGCAATAGGAACACACATATGGTAATTACATTAAACATGAATGAATTAAATGCTTCAACTAAAAGACTAAGACTGTCTGAATGGATACAAAAATAAGACCCATATATATGCTGCCTACAAGAGACCTACCTCAGACCTAGGGACACATACAGACTGAAAGTGAGGGGATGGAAAAAGATATTATATGCAAATGAAAGTCAAAAGAAAGAGGGAGTAGTAATACTCATATCAGACAAAATAGACTTTAAAATAAAGACTGTCACAAGAGACATGGAAGGACACTACATAATGATCAAGGGATCAATCCAAGAGGAAGATATAACATATATAAATATATATGCACCCAACACAGGAGCACCTCAATATATAAGGCAAATGATATCAGCCATAAAAGGGGAAATCAACAGTAACACAATAATAGTGGGGGACTTTAATACCCTACTTACACCAATGGACAGATCATCCAGACAAAATTAATAAGGAAACACAAGCCTTAAATGACACATTAGACCATATAGACTTCATTGATATTTATAGGACATTCCAACCAAAAGCAGCAGAATACACTTTCTTCTCAAGTGCACACGGAACATTCTCCAGGATAGATCACACCTGGGGTCACAAATCAAGCCTCGGAAAATTTGAGAAAATTGAAATTGTATCAAGCATCTTTTCCAACCACAATGCTATGAAATTAGAAATCAATTACAGGAAAAAGACTGTAAAAACCACAGACATATGGAGGCTAAACAGCGAGCTGCTAAATAACCAAGAGATCACTAAAGAAATCAAAGGGGAAATAAAAAATACATAGAAACAAATGACAATGAAAACATGATGACCCAAAATCTATGAGATGCAGCAATAGCAGTTCTAAGAGGGAAGTTTATAGCAATTTGATCTCACCTCAAGAAACAAGAAAAATCTCAAATAAACAATCTAACCTTACACCTAAAACAATGAAAGAATAAAGTTAGTAAAAAAGTTAGTAAAATGAAAGAAATCATAAGGATCAGAGCAGAAGTAAATGAAATAGAAATGAAGAAAACAATAGCAACGATCAATAAAACTAAAAGTTTGTTCTTTGAGAAGATAAACAAAATTCATAAACCCTTAGCCAGACTCATCAAGAAAAAAAGGGAGAGGACTCAAATCAATAAAATTAGAAATGAAAAAGAAGTTACAATTCAAAACATAGAAATTCAGGGGATCATAAGAGACTACTACAAGCAACTATATGCCAATAAAATGGACAACCTAGAAGAAATGGACAAATTTTTAGAGAGGTACAACCTTCCAAGACTGAACCAGGAAGACATAGAAAATATGAACAGACCAATCATGAGTACTGAAATTGAAACTGTGATGAAAAATCTTCCAATAAACAGAAGTCCAGGACTAGATGGCTGGACAGGCGACTTCTATCAAACATTTAGAACAGCTAGCGCCTATCCTTCTCAAACTCTCCGAAACAATTGCAGAGGGAGGAACACTCCCAAAAGTGTTCTATGAGGCCACCATCACCCTGATACCAAAACCAGACAAAGATATCACAAAAAAAGAAAATTATAGGTCAACATCACTGATGAACTAGACACAAAAATCCTCAACAAAATACTAGCAAACTGAATCCAACAACACATTAAAAGGATCATACACCATGATCAAGTGGGATTTATCCCAGGGCTGCAAGGATTTTTCAATATCCACAAATCAATCAGTGTGATACACCACATCAACAAACTGAAGAATGAAAACCATATGATTATCTCAATAGATGCAGAAAAAGCTTTTGACAAAATTCAACAGCAATTTATGATAAAAACTCTCCAGAAAGTGGGCATAGAGGGAACATACTTCAATATAATAAAGGCCATATATGACACACCCACAGCTAACATCATTCTCAAAGGTGAAAAACTGAAAGCATTTCCTCTAAGATCAGGAACAAGACACAGATGTCCACTCTCACCACTTTTATTGAACATAGTTTTGGAAGTCCTAGCCACGGCAATCAGAGAAGAAAAAGAAATAAACGGAATCCAAACTGGTAAAGAAGAAATAAAACTGTCACTGTTTGCAGATGACATGATACTATACATAGAAAATGCTACCAGAAACTACTAGAGCTCATCAATGAATTTGGTAAAGTTGCAGAATACAAAATTAACACCCAGAAATCTCTTGAGTTCCTATTCACTAACAATGGAACATCAGAAAGAAAAATTAAGGAAACAATCCCATTTATCATCACATCAAAAAGAATAAAATACCTAGTAATAAACCCACCCAAGGAGGCAAAAGACCTGAAGCAAGAAAACTATAAGATACTGATGAAACAAATCAAAGATGACACAAACAGATGGAGAGATATCACATGTTCTTGGGTTGGAAGAGTCAGTATTTTCAAATTGACAATACTACCCAAAGCAATCTACAAATTCAATGCAATCCCTATTAAATTACCAATGCCATTTTTCACATAATTAGAACAAAATATTTTACAATTTGTATGGAAACACCAAGGACCCTGAATTGTCAAAGCGATCTTGAGAAAGAAAAACAGAGCTGGAGGAATAAGGCTCCCAGACTTCAGACTATACTACAAAACTACAGTCATCAAAACACTATGGTACTGGCACAAAAACAGAAATATAGATCAATGGAACAGGATAGAAAGTCCAGAGGTAATCCCACACATCTGTGGTCACCTAATCTATGACAAAGGAGGAAAGAATATACAATGGAGAAAATACAGTCTGTTCAGTAAGTGGTGCTCGGAAAACTGGACAGTTACATGTAAAAAAAAATTGAATTAGATCACTCTCTAACACCATACACAAAAATAAATTCATAATGGATTAAAGACCTAAATGTAAGACTGAACACTATAAAACTCTTAGAGGAAAACATAGGCCAAACATTCTTTTACATAAATCACAGCAATATCTTATTTGATCCACCTCCCAGAGTAATGAAAATAAAAACAAAAATAAACAAATGGATCCAATTAAACTTAAAAGCTATTGCACAGCAAAGGAAACAATAAATAATACAAAAAGACAACGCTCAGAATAGGAGAAAATATTTGCAAATGAAACAACCAACAAGGGATTAATCTCCAAAATATACAAATAGCTCATGCAGCTCACTATCGAAAAACTAACAACCCAATCAAAAAATGGGCAGAAGATCTAAATAGACATTTCTCCAAAGAAGACATACAGATGGCCAACAGGCACATGAAAAGATGATCAACATCACTATTTATTAGAGAAATGTAAATCAAAACTACAATGAGGTATCACCTCACACCAGTCAGAATAGCCATCATCAAAAAATCTAGAAACAATAAATCCTGGTGAGGGTGTGGAGAAAACAGAACCCTCCCACACTGTTGGTGGGAATGTAAATTAGTACAGCCACTATGGAGAACAGTATGGAGGTTCTTTAAAAAAAAACTAAGAATAGAGTTACAATATGATCCAGCATTCCCAATCCTTGTCATATACCTGGAGAAAACCATACTTCAAAAAGATACGTGCACCCCATTGTTCATTGAAGCAGTATTTACAACAGCCTCAACATGGAAGCAACCTAAATGTCTATCAACAGAGGAATGGATAAAGAAGATGTGGTACATATACGCAATGGAATATTAGCCACAAAAAAGAACAAAATAATGCCATTTGCAGCAACATGGATGGACCTAGAGATTGTCACATTAAGTGAAGTAAGTCAGACAGCAAAAGACAAATATGACATCACTTATATGTGGAATCTAAAAAACGGTATAAGTAAACTTATTTACAAAACAGAAATAGAGTCACAGATGTAGCAAACAAACTTATGGTTACAGGGGGCAAAGCGGAGGAGGGATAAATTGGGAGGTTGGGATTGATATATACACACAACTATATATAAAATAGAAAAATAATAAGGGCCTATTTTATAGCATAGGGAACTCTACTCAATACTCTGTAATTGCCTCTATGGGAAAAAACCGAGTGGATATTTGTATATGTATGATTCGCTTTACTCTACAGCTGAAACTAACACAACATTATAAATCAACTATATTCCAATAAAATTTTTTTTAAAATTAAAAAAAAAATAAAGTGATTAAAGGGAAAAATCCTACAAATGAAGAATGCCTAGCGAGGCTCCCATTCAAATTCTACAGCGAAATCGAAAGCTTTACAGAAAAGCAAAAGCTAAGGGAATTCATCGCCACCAAACCAGCTTACAACAAATCCTAAAGGAACTTCTCTAGGTGGAAAAGAAAAGGACACAACTAGAAACATGAAAATCATGGATGGGAAAGCTCACCAGTAAAGGCAAACATACAGTAAAAGTAGGAAATCATCCACACACAAATATGGTATCAAAACCAGCAATCATGAGAAGTGTACATCACTTATATGTGGAATCTCAAACAGTGATGCAGGGATATATTAGGACTTTGGGATTAACCTATACACACTACTATATATAAAATAGATACTCAACAAGGCCCTACTGTATATCACAGGGAACTCAATATTCTGTAATATCTATATGAGAGAAGAATATGAAAAAGAATGGATATATGTATATGTATAACTGAATCACTTTGCTGTATAACTGCAAGTAATACAAAATTGTAAATCAACTATACTCCAATATAAAATAAAATTGAAATTTAAAAAAAAACCCTTGCAGCTCACTAATTTGAAAAGATTATGTGTTAATTAGGGGGGTAATTTAGGCCAGCTTTCTATTGTGCCCATATTAAAAAAGCAAGTGTGATGCTCTCATCCCTATATCAAGAATAGAGTAGGTCAAAGCAACCACTGATTGCAAATTAAAATGTTAATTTCTACCCATGTTACTTTTTGATAAATTCCTATTGAGAGCTACTGATGATTTTAGAAACTTTGAAGGGCTGCAATAGCTTTCATTCTATTGAGTACCCAGGAATCAGCCTCAGGGGGCAACTGGTTTCAGGCTCTATTGTGAGGAAGTCTAAAGTATTCTCCGGAAGAGTGAATGCCTTCTCTTGGCTTCAGAGAAAAAATATTTCAACACATGAAATGCAAAGTACTTGAAGGCAAGTGATGTACTCGCAAATGCACACAAATAGTTGAGGATATGGGCTTTCAAGGAAAGTTAAAATACACAATATTTGAAAAAGACAGGCCAGTGGTTAATAGGCAGTAGTGCTATCTATGCTTTATTGAACACTTACGAAGTGCCTATGACTGATTCAAAGCCCTTCTATGTATTAGGCATTTTAATCCTCACAACAATCCTTTAGATGCTATCCTTATCCAGGTTCACAGCTAATAAAAGTAAAACAGATATTTTCCCAAGGTTACACAGCTAGTAAGCTGAGGTTCAAACCCTCAGTCCAATACCAGGTTCATGCTCTTAACCACTTAGAGTGCCCAGGGCTCTTGAGGCTGTGGCAGGGAACTTTTCATATTCTGCACTGCTGAAAATCACTAAAACCAAACTTCTGCGAGGGAGTATTGTCTTTTTCCTTTATCTGTGCCTGGAGAACCACAGAGATGAAGCATGTATAAAAAAGGGAAATTATAATAAAAAAGATTTTTTTTGAATGGAGGCTACTACACTTCATAATAAGAACATAACTATCACAGGGATCATTTTCAATGAATTCAGTTATCTGATGGAGCTACTAAAATACAGAACCCAAATGCCCAAATGTCTACTAGATAATTAACAAAATCAATACTCTAATCAATAGCATACTACCTTTCTAGAAGTGAGGGCATGCTAGCATGAAAACTGAATCACAATGGGATGATAAATTCCTCAGGTGAAATACAGTCTAAATTCTTTATGCTCTTTATCCAGTACATAGTATAAATGGCATATGGTGATGTAGGCATATATTCTAAATGTAGCAGTACTGGATAGATACTGTCAAGTTGTCTCTTTAATATATTTTTAAACTTCTTTGTAGTCATAAAAATTGGTAAATATAATTAAACAAGCAATTATTTGGTTAGTATCTGCTTCCACCACCTGAATGTTAAGCTCTGGATGGGCAGTGGCCACCTTCCTAACAATGAACCAGATAGGCAAGGTCATGGGCTGGCTATACTTACATTGTAGTGAAGGAGACAGACAATTGTAGTATGGCATAAATGAAATTATTTCAGATACAAAGCACTGTGAAGAAAATAAAAAAAGATCCTGTGAATGAGAGGCACTACTAAATGACAGGGACATGTTAACAATCTTCCCTTTGACCAAGAAATCACCTTATTGAATTGAAAGTGTCTACATTAAGTTGTCTTCTAGGAGAGAGTTTGGAACTCATACTCAGTTTGTAGAAATAAGTACAATTATAGTGTGTGCATATCCAAACCTTTAATGTTTTAATATTATACTTGTTATACAGCTACAGATGATGTGTAGTTAGAGAATAGAAAAAGCTAGCATGGTACACAGACCATGCCATTGGATTCACTTCTGTATTAGATTTTCTTTTTTTTTAAGCCTTATTCTTTTTTAAATTTTATTTATTTATTTATTTATGGCTGTGTTGGGTCTTCGTTTCTGTGCGAGGGCTTTCTCCAGTTGTGGCAAGTGGGGGCCACTCTTCATTGCAGTGCGCGGGCCCCTCACTATCGCGGCCTCTCTTGCCGCGGAGCACAGGCTCCAGACGTGCAGGCTCAGTAATTGTGGCTCACGGGCCCAGCTGCTCTGCGGCATGTGGGATCTTCCCAGACCAGGGCTCGAACCCGTGTCCCCTGCATTGGCAGGCGGACTCCCAACCACTGCGCCACCAGGGAAGCCCTGTATTAGATTTTTGAGCCAGGAATAGAGACTGAGGATGAGATGGAGGAGAGCCCGAAGAGCATAGCACCGCAAAAGCCAACTAAAGGAAGTGTTCCAGCCAAGAGATGCTGCTTAAGAGTCAAGTAAGATGAAAGCAAAGAAGGTGGAGACCAGTGAGAATGTACGGAGGCATGGTTAGTTCTGTTGAGGGTATAGATACCTTTGGATAGGTAAAAAGGGAGAGAACAAGTAAAGAGACACAAACCAGACATGAAGGAGTCAAAAACAATATTCAACAATTTTATCTTTGAGGGGCTTACCATCTGGGTAGTGAGGACAAATTCATAACAAGCTTTGAAGGATACAAGACTTGATCTATATTTTAAAGAAACTAAGAATTAGATGCATGGAGAGAGGGAGAAAGGACGTTCTAGGCACAGGTTTGACCAATGTCGGTAGGTAGGAGAAATCAGTTGCTCTGTTGGGCTGCAACATTATCCTCAGGATAATGGAGGGTAAGACTGAAGAGGTAGAAGTGAAGGGGATAAGAAGAGTTTTGGAGTTGGCTAAGTAGGGTTGTAGGGTGAGGTTTTTGAAGTGGAAAAAAAAAAGCAGAAATTAGAGGAAGATGTTCTACCAGGTGGCACAAATCCAACGATTTTTTCACTGACAAAATTACTAAGAAAAAAAGAGTAACAATCCAGTAAAATAGACAGCACCCAATTTTTTTAGCTTCAGGCACAGACATGAATACTCACTTTAAGTGCTTTTTTATGAAATTAAAAAATGCATGTAATTATGTTCATTCATTCTAAACATAACCCCTCCCCAAATCTACCTTTTTAATAAAAAAATTTTTTTAAAAAGGCTGACATGGGGCTTGGAATTGTGGTTTAAAATGATTTGGGTGTCAAGTCAAATATTTTGTAAATGAGCTTCTGCCCATCTGCTATAGAGCCTGTTGTTGCCATTTGATCAGAATATTCCAAGTGTAGTGGCATGTGAAAATTAAGAAATTTAATACTTTAAGCCTTTAAGATGAATGTTACAATATCTGAACGAGAATAAACTCCATGATTATTCAATTACCTTGCATCTGAGGGTCTTATTTCCCATCAGTTTTCCCAGCATACTGATCTATTTACTGCTAAATAGAATAATTCCCCCTAACGGGGATAACATACTCTTACTGACAGCTTGTCTCTAAATTCTTTGATTTTACAGTATTGATAGACAAATATATTATACAGATGTGGTTGCCTGTGTGCATCAATTATGATGTAAACAGCAGCTGCCAAAAATACTGTATTAGCCTAAACTTATTTCATTTCTCTTTGTTGGTGTTCACCTTCTTAAATATAGTTGGTTGTGGCAATCTGTGAAATGAAGAGGCACAAATATCAGACACCTCCATTTTACTGATGATGGTTCTACAGCCTTCTTCTGATGGCTTTCTTGAATGATGCACATCACAACATACAGCTTCCATGTTTGTCCAAGAGCCTTTGATTAAGCTATTACACTGAGCATAAAGATTACTCTTCTTAGACTGCCACTTTCTCACTAATGCTTGGCAATTTATTTAAAGGAATAGCCAGGTGTAGTTCCCCTCCTACTCCATCCAGGCAATGACAAAACTGGATTGACTGGGAGGCTTAAAGGTGGTTTCTTTTTTTCTTTTCCATCAGCCATGATCTGTTGAGACAACAGGTGCATCTGATACTGACTGAAAGATTTGAGTTTATTTTCTCCCCCAGAGCATTGGAATCAATTTAAGCTGGTCTGTTTTTACCACAATTGATGTAATTTTTCTAAAAAAATATATATACACACACACACACACACACCCCTCAGGAGATGGCTCCACCTCCCATCCAGCTGTGCAAATCCAAACCTAGAGTCTCCTTGATCTTTCTTTTCCTCAGCCCCCATCATCAGCATATCCTTTTGGCTCTGTCAGCAAAAGAATTTCAAAACCTGACTCTTTCTCATCTCCACTGTCACTACCCTAGTCTAAGCAACCATCATCTTTCTCCTGGACTATGCCATGGGACTTTTATTGGGTCTCCTAGTTTCCATTCCTCCTCCTAAAGCCAGTTTCCACACAACAGCCAAAGTAATATTTAAAACATGCTCCTCTTTAGAAAATCCTCTCCACATAGTACCAAAGATGGAAGCTGACAGTCTAAGGTTGTGATCAGGGCATGGGGAGGGCTCAGTTGGGCCAGCCCAAGTCACACCTACACCTTTGACAGGGAACACACTGGGTCCACTCATAGCTCCACAATAGCACCCTATTGCTTCCATGGCCAAAGGGGTTCTCATCTGTGAGGGACAGAGCAAGCCCAGCCCAGAAGGGCATCTGAATGGGGCGGGGATGTCGTTACTCGTGCTTATGGAGGCAGTGCATCAGAAGTGGTGCGGGATGCTAACTGGGGCTGGGATCATCACCAAAACCTGTACCTAGACTCATGCTGAGTGTCTGCTCCAGCACTGCTCCAACTGGGGGCAAAGGTGCCAGAGTGGACAGAGCATACTTAGACAGAAAGGAGCCAGCTTGCACTCAAATCTCAAGGCTTCTACTTCAGCAACTTGAGTTTGAACCCTAATGCCAATAGGGTAATGTTGGCCACTCAGCATGGAAGAAGCCTGGCTCACACCTGGCCCTGGCTCAAGGACTCCCATATCCAGCCTCAACACCTACCAAGTGATAGCTGCCAGCACACCCAGGGGGAAGATGTGACCCATGCTCATGTCAGATCAAGCTCTCCTACAAAAGGCACTGGGCACACATAGACTGTATAGGGATGCTCCCACAAAAGGACACCCCTTCAAGACTGGAATAGGTAATGGTTTCACCTAATTTCAAAGAGGCAGAGAAAGATAATCAAAATGAGAAGACAGATGAATTTGTTTCAATTGAAAAAACAAGAGAAACTAACTACTGAAACAGAAATAAATAATCTATCAGATAAAAAGTTCAAAGCATTAGTAATAAGAATGCTAACTGAATTACAGAAAAGAATAGAGGAACACAGTGAGAATTTTAATAAGGAACTAGAAAATATAAAAGAGACCCAGTTGGAAATAAAGAATACAGTAACTGAAATGGAAAACATACTAAAGGGAATGAACAGCAGACTAAGTGAAACAAAAAAACACATAAGTGAAATGGAAGAAAGAATAATGGGAATCACCCAATCAGAACAGCAAAAAGGAAAACATATTTTTAAAAAATATGAACCATTTAAGGTCCTCTGGGACAACATAAAGCATATAAACATTCACATTATAGGGGTCTCAGAATTAGAAGAGAGAGAGAAAAGGGTCGATAATGGATGTGATGAACTTACGGCCGAAAAATTCCAGAACATTAAGAAGGAAACAGATATCCAGGTACAGGAAGCACAGAGATGAACTCAAACAGACCCAAACCAAGACACATCATAACTAAAATGGCAAAAATTAAAGATAAAGAGAGAATTCTAAAGGAAGCAAAAAACAAACAAACAAAGAGTGATATAAAAGGTAACCCCCATAAGGCTATCAACTGATTTTTCTACAGAAAATTTGCAGGCCAGAAGGGAGTGGCATTATATATTTCAAGTGCTCAAAGGGAAATATGTGCAGCCTAGGATACTTTACCCAGTAAGATTATCATTCCGAATTGAATGAGAGATAAAGGACTTTTCAGACAAGCAACAACTAAGTGTTCATCAATACTAAACCTACATTAAAAGAACTTTTAAAGGGTCTTCTCTATGCGGAAAAAAAAAACTACAACAAGAGGTATCTATAGGAAAAGAAAAATCCCACTAGAATGACAAACATATAGATAAAGCCTGAGGATCCACCACTTAAATAAGCTAGTATGAAGATTAAAAGACAAAAATTGTAAGGTCAAATATAACTACAAGAAACAGTGAAGGGATAAACATGGAGATATAAAATATGACATCAAAAACATAAAATATGGGGAGGGGTGTTAAAATGTAGATATTTTAGAATGTGTTTGAATTTAAATGACTACTAGTTTAAAAGAAATAGATACAGTTATAAGTCAACACATATGAGCCCCATGGAAACCACAAATAGAAAACTTACACAAAAACTAGAGAGAAAACAAGATACACAAAAACTAGAGAGAAAGGAAAACAAGCATACCACTAAAGAAAACCACAAAGGAAGAAACTAAAAGAAGAAGAAAAGAACAGAGAAGAACTACAAAAATGACAAGAAAATAAGTAGCAAAATGAGAGTAAGTACATACCTATCAGTAATCACTTTAAAGGTCAATGGACTAAATGATCCAATCAAAAGACAAAATGTGGCTGATTGGGTAAAAAACAAGACCCATCTATATGCTGCTTATGAGAGACTCACTTCAGAGCAAAAGACACACACAGACTGAAAGTGAGGGTAGAGAAAAAGATATTCACTGCAAATGGAAATGAAAAGAAAGCCAGCATAGCAATAATCATGTCAGACAACATAGTCTTTAAAACAAAGTCTATAACAAAAGACAAAGAAAGGTATGAAATAATGATAAAATGGTCAATACAAGAAGGGGATATAACACTCATTAACATATATGCACCTAATGTAGGAGCACATAAATATATAAATCAAATATTAACAGACATAAAATGAGAAATTGACAATGATGCAATTATAGTAGGGGATTTTAATACCCACTTACACCAATGGACAGATCATGCAAACAGAAAATCAATAAGGAAACTGTGGTCTTAAATGACACATTAGACGTACAGAACTTAATAGATATATACAGGATATTCCATCAAAAAACAGCAGAATAAACATTCTTTTCTAGTGCACTTGAAGCATTCTCCAGGATAGATCACATCCTAGGCTACCAAACAAGTGTCAACAACCTTAATATGATAGAAATTATCTGAAGCATTTTTTCCAACCAGAATGATGTGAAACTAGAACTCAATTACAGGAAGAAAAATGGGAAAATCACAAACATGCAGAGACTAAACAACATGCTACTAAAAAACCAATGGATCAGTGAAGAAATCCAAGAGGAAATCAGAAAATACCTCGAGGCAAATGAAAATGGAAACACAACTTTCCAAAATCTATGGAATGCAGCAAAAGCAGTTCTAAGTGGAAAGTTAGAGGTATACACACCTACCTCAGGAAACAAGAAAAATCTCCAATAAGCACCCTAAACTACAATCTAAAGGAATTAGAAACAGAAGAACAAACAAAACCCAAAGTCAGCAGAAGGAAGTTAATAATAAATAATGGAAAGGACATCAATAAAATAGACATTCTCCCTCAAAAAACTAATAAAAAACATAAGTGAAACCAAAAACTGTTTTTTGAAAAGATAAACAAAATTGATAAGCCAGGTTCATTAAGAAAAAAAGAGAGAGGACCCAAATAAACCAAATAAGAAATGAAACAGGAGAAATAACAACCAATATCATAGAGACACACAAAAAAATCATAAAAGAATACTACAAACAGTTATAGGCCAACAAATTGGACAACTTAGAAGGAATGGACAAAGTTTTAGAAACATATGACCTTCCAAGACTGAATCGAGGAAGAAACAGACCATCTGAACAAACTGATCACTAATAGTGCAATAGAATTTGTAATTTTAGAACTCCCAGCAAACTAAAGTCCAGGACCAGACAGCTTCACAGGGGAAATCTACCAAACATAAAAAGAAGAGCTAATACTAATCCTACTGAAACTATTCCAAAAAATTGAAGAGGAAGAAATATTCCCAAATTCATTCCACAAGGCCACAATTACCCTGATACCAAAATGAGACAAACACCCTACTAAAAAAAAAAAAAAAAAAAAAAAAGAAGAAGAAGAAAGAAAATTACAGGGCAATATATCTCATGAATATATTGCAGTAGATGCAAAAATCCTCAAGAAAAGATTAGCAAACTGAATTCAACAATATATTAAAAGGATCATACACCATGATCAAGTGGGATTTACTCCAGGAATCCAAGGATGTTTCAATACCCACAAATCAATCAAGGTGATATACCACATTAAAGGAAGAGTAAAAATCACATGATCGGGCTTCCCTGGTGGCGCAGTGGTTGAGAATCTGCCTGCCAATGCAGGGGACGCGGGTTCGAGCCCTGGTCTGGGAAGATCCCACATGCCGCGGAGCAACTCGGCCCGTGAGCCACAATTACTGAGCCTGCGCGTCTGGAGCCTGTGCTCGGCAACGAGAGGCCGCGATAGTGAGAGGCCCGCGCACCGCGATGAAGAGTGGCCCCCGCTTGCCACAACTAGAGAAAGCCCTCGCACAGAAACGAAGACCCAACACAGCCATACCATACATACATACATACATACATAAAAAGAATGTAAGCAGACAAGAATAGCATTAAAAAAAATAAAAAATAATTTAAAAAAAAAAAAAAAAAAAAAAAAAAAAAAAAAAAAAATCACATGATCATCTCAATAGATGCAGAAAGTGCATTAGACAAAATTCAATATCCATTCATGATAAAAACTCTCTTCAAAGTTTGTACAGAGGGAACATATATCAACATAATAAAGACCATTTATGACAAACCCACAGCTAACATCACATTCAACAGTGAAAAACTCTTCCTCTAAAATTAGGAACAAGAAAAGGTTGGCCATTCTCAGCAGTTCTATTTAACATAGTATTGGAGGGTCTAGCTATGGCACTCAGACAAGAAAAAGGCATCCACATTGGAAAGGAAGAAGTAAAATTCTCAGTATTTGCAGATGACATGAAACTATATATAGAAAATCCTGATGTCTCCACCAAAAAACTATGAGAACTAATAAATGAACTCATAAAGTTGTAGGATACAAGATTAATACCTAGAAATCTGCTGCTTTTCTATACATTCTTAAAGAACTATCAGAAAGAGAAAGCAAGAAAATAGTCCCTTTTAAAATCACATCAAAAAGAATAAAATACCTAGGAATAAACTTAATTGAGAAGGTGAAAGACCTATTTTCTGAAAACTGTAATACATGGATGAAGGAAATTAAAGATGATACAAAGAAATGGAATGGTATCCTGTGTTCATGGATTGGAAGAATTAATTTTGTTAAAATGTCCATATTACCAAAAGCAATCTACAGATTTAGTGCAATCCCTATGAAAATACCCTTGACATTTTCACAGAACTAGAACAAATAATCCTAAAATTTCTACAGATCTACAAAATTCCCCCAATTGTCAAAGCAATCTTGAGAAAAAAGAATGAAGCTGGAGGTATCACACTCCCTGACTTCAGACTACATTACAAAGCTACCATAATCATAAAGGCATGGTACAGGCACAAAAACAAAACCAAAAACACCAACAAAACAAACAAACACACAAACAAGTGGAACAAAATAGAGAGCCCAGAAATTAACCCACGCACTTATGGTCATTAATCTATGACAAAGGAAGCAAGACTGTACATGGTGAAAGTCTCTTCAATAAGTGGTGCTGGAAAAACTGGACAGCTACATGTAAAAGAATGAAATTAGAACACTTTCTCACACCATATACAAAAACAAGCTCAAAATGGATTAAAGACCTAAATGTAAGAGCTGAAACTATACTCCCAGAATAAAACATAGGCAGAACACACTTTGCCATAAACGACAGCAATATTTTTTATGGATCTCTCTCCTAAGACAAAAGAAACAAAAGCAAAAATAAACAAATGGGACCTATTTGAACTTAAAAGCTTTTGCAAAGCAAAGGAAACCATTGACAAAAGAAAAAGACAACCTACTAAATGGAAGAAAATATTTCCAAATGATATTACAGATAAGGGGTTAATATCCAAAATATTTAGACAGCTCATGGAACTCAATATCAAAACAAAAAAACAAAAACCAAACAACCCAATTAAAAAGTAGGCAGAAGACCTGAATAGACTTTTTCCAAAGAAGGTATATAGATGGCTAACAGGCACATGAAAAGATGTTCACCATCACTAATAATCAGAGAAATGAAAATCAAAACCATAATGAGATATTTCCTCACACCTGTCAAAATGGCTATCATCAAAAAGTCTACAAAAAAACAAATGTTGGTGAAAGTGTGGAGAAAACGGAACCCTAGTACACTGTTGGTAGACATGTAAATTGGTACAACCACTATGGAAAACTGTATGGAGGTTCTGCAAAATACTAAAAATAGAACTACCATATGGTCCAGCAATTCCACTCCTGGGTATATAGCCAAAGAAAATGAAAACACTAATTCATCAAAAAGATACATGCACCTCAATGTTCATTATTTACAATAGCCAAGATATGGAAGCAACCTGTGTCCATCAACACATAAATGGATAAAGAAGATGTGATATACATATATATCTCCATACACAAAATGGAATATTACTCAGCCATAAAAAACAAAATTCTGCCATTTGCAACAACATGGATGGACCTAGAGAGAATTATGCTTAGTGAAATAAGTCAGAAAAAGACAAATACTCTATGTTACATTTGGAATCTAAAAAATAAAAAGAAAAAAGAATGAATACAACAAAATAGAACCAGACTCACAGATATAGAGAACAAACTAGTGCTTACCATTGGTGTGGGGAAAGGGAGGAGGGACTAGATAGGAGTAGGAGATTAAGAGATACAAACTACTATGTATAAAATAAATAAGCAGCAATGATATATTGTACAGCACAGGGAAATATAGCCATTATTTTTTAACAATTTAGATTGAGTATAATCTATAAAAATATGGAATTACTATGATGTACACCTGAAACTAATATAAATCAACTCTACTTCAATTAAAAACTGATTTTTTCAGTTCTTATATAATCTTCAGGTATTCCAAAAATTCATGGGTTTGGTATTCATTTGGTATTTGGTATTCATTTCTTGCCTCCATATCTATAATCCTCTCTCTAAATAAGTTAACACAAGTAAAGAATTTAGAGCAGTTTCTTTCACAGAGTAAATGCTCAAAATATTAATTGTTAATATAATTAATTGTTTTAACCTCTTCTTTTTCTCTAAATTCAGGCAGCTTTATCACTGACTCAGCTTTGAAGTGTTGATTCTTTGAGTTTTAATGAGCTTTTAATTTCTGCAATGGCAATTACTTTCTCTTTAGTTTCTTTCCTTAATGTGGCTAGTTCCCTTTACATCAAATTCTCTTGTGTATTCATCTCATCTTTGATTTTTTTCATTCAGAACATTAGATGATATGTTTTAAATTTTATTAAAGTCCTTCATGTTGTAAAATACTTGTCTAAATTTTCTTCTACTTCCTTGAATGTGCTTTCTTCTCAAATGTGTTCTTAAATCAATATTTTGCATGGTAGACTCCTTTCTTTTACTTTTTGGCCACATTTTGCATAAATTTAGAACAGGTAAGTTATGTTATTCTAGGTAGGTTTGAATAATAAGGGTATTCCATGCAAGCCTGCTTTGCCCAAAACTAGAATGGATGCCTTCCCCTTGAAACTCATCCTTGTTTTCCTGTTTATTGTTCGAAAAATATCTTTGGAACATGACCAAGAAGGCTAGAATCCATGTTTCTACTTTTTAAAAAGTCTTTCAAGAGGGATATAGTCAAAGAAGAAAAAGGGACCCTTGGGAGTCAAGGGATTCTGTATTTTCTATCTCCTCCAACAATTCATCTGAATACCCAGCAACCTGGGCCAGCTCTACAAAATTGAAAATGTGCTCTGGTGTGTAAAAGGTACCTTTGGGATTTTAACTTGTTTCATTACTTGGGGAAGGGCAGGCAAACTTTTTATGAGATCCTTGTGGTTTATGAGTTTAGAATTTTTCAGTTTCCCTCAACATTTCATTTTCTGTTGTTATTTTGGGCAGAGCCATTTGATCCTTAAATATTTGTCTCTTTCCTTAACTGGCCAAAGGAAGGAATAATCAATTTTGTGGTGTCATTCAAATGAAAACCTTGAAAAACCATGTATTTTTAATGGAGGGAAAGAACTTCAAGTAAATTACTTCATGTCTTCCTTGAACTGCCTACACCCATATTCTTTTTTTTTTTTTTAATTTTTTAATTTATTATTTATTTATTATTTTTTTATTTTTGGCTGTGTTGGGTCTTCGTTTCTGTGTGAGGGCTTTCTCCAGTTGCGGCGAGTGGGGGCCACTCTTCATCGTGGTGCGCGGGCCTCTCACCATTGCGGCCTCTCTTGTTGTGGAGCACAGGCTCCAGACGCGCAGGCTCAGTAGTTGTGGCTCACGGGCCCAGTTGCTCCGCGGCATGTGGGATCCTCCCAGACCAGGGCTCGAACCCGTGTCCCCTGCATTGGCAGGCAGACTCTCAACCACTGCGCCACCAGGGAAGCCCCACCCATATTCTTGATCTGTCAAAATCTGAGTGCCACTACCCGTGGCACCATTTTTAGAATTCTTTCCTGAAAGATCTCACTGCAGTGATCTCTCACAATGGAAACTACCTCTCAAACGCTCAGGCCTTTCTTTTAGTTTGATACAAAGTGTTCTATAGCTTAGGATAATGAAAGCATGTGATATGTTATTGAGAACTTTCTTTAGGAGGAATGTGCATTTTAAAAAATGTATTGTATTACTTCTTTCTATCCTTTCTCACGTCATATTAAGAGAGGGACAACATGAGGTCAGGTATAAAATCATAATTTTTTTCTGGAAGCTTTTCTTAGGTTTCTTAATACTCAGAAAGTTTTACAAATGAGAGGGAGACAATTAGGTATATCAGATGAGGATAAGTTTCATTGAAGCCTAAAGTTTTCAAGAGTGGTTCTCGGAGTTGTTGAAGAAGTTGAACTACTTCTAGCATATTCTATCCCCAACCCACAGTAAGTCTATTTATGGACTTACTACCCTTCCTCTCCTGAACTGTCTCATCAGACTTCAACTGTCCATGCTGATAGGCCTTTTCATAAACTTGGTATCATTCTTAAAGCGAGTAGCCTACAAGCCACAGCACTTCCTCTGGCAAATTCTTTCTTCCAGACCTTAAGTTCGCCACACCCTGACAAGCACCAATATCCACGGGGTCACAGTTAGCACCTGATGATTGTGGAATAATTACTAATCAGGGCTCTTAGCGCCGCATTTAAGCTACCTTATATCATTTTGTGGACTGGCCTAAAAAATAAAATTTTGTTAATAACACTGTCATTATAGGGAAATGCATTATATCCAAAAGACTGATTTAAAAAAACCTTTTGAAATAAAATATATTCACAATTGGGCACTTTTGTGTATTATGCTCATTTTCTTTATGTTCCTTTACCTCTTACAAATTGCAGGCCTTATGGATGGAGACAGCATCTTATCTTGTTTTATTATCCACACATACTTTGCAGGAAATTTGCTTCTCTAACAAGCAGCGGCTATCTTTTAAAGTACTCATCTCACCATTCTCAGTTTATTAATTTAATAATAATTCTACCATCACAGGAAAGGTCAGGTCATGTAAGGGCCGTGTAGTGGTTTCCAATCTCCAAAATGGACTTGTAACATATTTTAGTGAATATTTAAAATTCACTGCAGGAAGATGCTTAAGGAGCTTTGGGCTTTAAAAAGGGAAAGATGTACAAATGTTTTCCAGAAACAGTAATTACTGAGTAAATAAGAAGAAGAAGAAGAAGGAGGAGAAGAGGAAGAGATGGGGAGGAGGAAGAAGAAGGAGAAAAAGTAGTAGTAGTAGTAGTAGTAGTAGTAATAGTAGTAGTAGTAGCAGCAGCAGTAGCAGTACTAAAGTACTGAGTAAAAATATAAAATACTGAGCTCCTTGAAGACTTAGCTGAGAGGTCATTTCCTATAAGAAACTTTTCCTGAGCCTTCAGGCACCCCTAGCATCCTCAGCATAATTTGTCTCAGCACTCACTAATTATTTGAAATTATCTGAATATATGTCTGTCACTAAACTGTAACTCTTACTCACGATAGGACCACACTTTACTGATTTTCCAGGTGCTATGTGTGAAGATTAATTCTCCCTTGCAGAGTAACTCGAATGAGCTCTTCCCCAAATCTGTAGACAGAAGGTTGTCATGCTTCTCCTTAGCCACTAGCCTTGTCACTTCCTCTTTATCCTCTTCAATCTAGCAATTACCTATAAAATGGATGAGCAGTAGCCAGCAGTGTGATTGAAACTCACACAAGTTTAAATTTTACTGCTCCCAGATCCCCACACATGCTCAGAAGGAACCGGATGAAAGGAAACGCTAGTGTTCCTCCAATGGCTTGTTCCAGCAGCAGCAATTTTCTGAGCAGCCAATGGGCCCACGTCTGAGGGTCAGTCTCAGATCTGCTAAGTTGCAGAGGACTGCAGGAACTTAAAGCCTGTATTTCTGGTCTTGATTACCTTTAGGTCAGGGCAAAGAGAAATGTTATAGAGAGAACAAGTCACTTTGAGGTTTGCACTGAGGCCACACCTCTCCCAGGTTGCTACCAATCAATGACTGAGCACAATAAGTTTACTAAAATGGTCCATTCCTGAGGGACACAGGACACTGCTTGTGATTTTAGCTTGAGAACTTCCAAAGGGCATTGCTGAACTTTTCCTAGAACTGCACTGGAGACTAAGACACTTGCAGTCAACCTTCTTTCCCTCGCCCACCCTTTTACTTTCTTTCCCTTCCTTCCTTTCCTTCCTTCCTTTCCTTTCCCTCCTTCCCTTCCCTTTCCTTCCTTCCTTCCTCCCTCCACCTCTCTCTTCCCTTCTCTTTCTTTCTTCTCTTCCTTCCTCTGGCAAACATATTTTTACAACAATAGAATTCAAATCACTCAAATGTTTAAATTATTTCCTTTTTTAAATTAATTAATTAATTAATTTTTGGGTCTTCGTTGCTGTGCACGGTCTTTCTCTAGTTGCAGTGAGTGGAGGCTACTCTTCGTTGCAGTGCGCAGGCTTCTCATTGTGGTGGCTTCTCTTGTTGTGGAGCACGGGCTCTAGGTATGCGGGCTTCAGTAGTTGTGGTACGTGGGCTCAGTAGTTGTGGCTCATGGGCTTAGTTGCTCCTCAGCATGTGGGATCTTCCTGGACCAGGGCTCGAACCCATGTCCCCTGTGTTGGAAGGTGTATTCTTAACCACTGCACCACCAGGGAAGCCCTAAATTATTTCCTTTATTACACTTTTTAATGTACTTCAAACAGGGAACTCTATACTCAAACATCACTATTAGTACTTACCACTTAATAGAAGACAAGAAACACGTTCAAATGCGCAAATTAACTCATTACACTTGAATATTCAGGCAAATGAGAAATACACACCATTCAAATCTTCTCAGTGAAATAATTGTTCACAATTCTCAATGGCCTGCTAATGGCCTCTATAAACCATCATGGTATATGTGTGTGCATGTGGGGAAGTCACTACCAAATTTGAGGAGAAAGAGTCTAAGGGCGTTCCCTTGTCTCACGACAAAGTGTTCCCATGGTATTACCATGTCTCTGCTTTAGATCCATCTCTGTTCATAACCCCAGGACAGGGTCAGTAATCTGGAAACCTGGCTTAGCCTCCTTAAAACAAAACATAAAGTTCAACATCAACAATTATACCCTCATAAAAATTATTAAGGTTTTTAAAAAACTTTTAGAGAAATTTCTTGAGGAACAGATGAATCTGCTTTCCTCATACTCTCCCCTTTACCTCCAGTTGATGCCTGCATAAATCCGAGGAGAGAAGCCCACCAGTAGGGCACGGCCTCCCAGCCTCTCACTCACAGTTCATGGTGTCACTGTGACAGTATTATTATTAATACCACGTGGTACCTTTTTCAATTTAAACTCTCTGGAAGATATTAAATAAATGTGCTGAAATTTTATTTCCTAAATTTGCCAAATAATGATACATTGTGCATAACATCTTGGATGCAGCTAGAAAGTTTGCTACTAAATATATGCCTAATTTCATTGGGAAAAAAAATCACATCCATGTCAAATAACATTTGTTAAATCTCTGCACCTGCATAACTCCATACTTGTCACTCAGAATTATTTAATAACATTAAGTGGAGAGGCCACCTGGCCAAGTGTAAAAGTACACAACAGTTGTGGGTCAGGACACCTGAATTCCAGCCTTCTGTCTGATACACTGAGCTCATCACCCGGATGAGTCACCTATTCTCTTGGGGCTACAGTGTCCTCACAAATCAATCAAGAAGTCTGGGGAAATTATTGCTACTCTCCCTCTGACATAATGTCTTATGCCTCTAAGAGAATTGCACGTACAAAGTGCTCTGTTTCTCTGTTTCTCTGGTCTTTTCACCCAATTCTTAGGCACTGTGTCTGCTTTATAGGGCTGCCATAACAAAGGACCACAAACCTGGTGGCTTCCAAGAAGAGAAATGTATTGTCTCACAGTTCAGAGACTAAAAGTTTGAAATCAAAATGTCAGAAGGGCCAAGCTCCCTCTGAAATGTGTAGGAGAATCCTATTACCCTTTCCATTGACATTGTTCTGACTTTGGGGGGAATTACATGGGATTCTTTCTCCTCATTGCGTTCACATTGTCTCCTCAACTTCACGGTACTGCTAGTCATTGTTTATATTAGAAAACAGCTGCTGTTAATCATATTCACATATCTAGTGTCCCTTTCATAATAAGTTTTATTAAGTTACTTTGGAAAAATGATTGTCACTTCCATTTATCTTAACCAAACAATTCACACAAACCAGTCGCACCGCCACAAAGCTCCAACTATTCCCTTTTCACTGACAGTGTTCTGACTTTTGAGGGAAGTCCTGACAGGACCATTCAGAGACACCCCCACCCCACCATGCCTCCCAAGCTGCCATGAGACAAGGACTTCCACAGATGTCTCTGCCCCAGAGCAGCTGCACCCTCTAAGGGCAGTGTGTGCTTTAGATACCTACTTTTTTACTGGAGCCTTTGCTTTGAATTTGAATTGGTTGGGATCACGAAGAAAACAGGCATTTTCAGAAAGACAAAACTTGGTTTTTCTTATCTGGTTGCTTGCATTGAATCCCTTTATTCTTTTTTTCCTATTTTTATTTTGATGATGCTTTTTTTGTACTAGTGACAGATTAAGATTGAGAGATTAAATGTTATAAGATCCAAATTCATCTTGATAAGAGTGATGCCCTTTCATGTTGAGGTAATTTAAATATCCCCAGCCAACATTCACTAACATTTGTACAAATGTGACATTAACAGAAAATACAAAAAAGAAAGAAAATTTCAAAAATTATTTTTAGAGTCTAGAAAGCACTGCTAGATTTTGAAACATTGGGAAAAATACAGCAAACCTAAGAAATATATTCATATATTGAATCTCCTTTTCTGTCTATTACCAGAAACTTGGAAATGTTTTGCAAAAGAGGTTTTGGAATTAATCTAGCTAACGTATTTTCAAATAAAGCTGCTAGTCCTCAAAAACTAGAATTTTTAAATTATTATTATTCATAAGGAAATGTGGCCCCTCTACTAAAAAAAAGGCTGGTATTGACAAATCAGCCACACTTGAGTGGGCGAGAAGAAAAAAAATGCAACTACTATGTGTAGAACAAGAAGGAGAGGATACTCTTTTTTAGTTGGAAAGTTTACTTAGCCCCAATTTTCACTGAGTTCTGGTGAACCACCTCACTGTATGACATCAATCTTCATTTTATTCCTGAGAGTACAAGTATTTTTCAAGAGGTATTTTCAGTGTTATTGCTTTATGATAATGAATTTCTCTTCCAAATAAACATGCCTTTAGGAAGAAAGAGTATATGTTTTGGAGACACCTGGAATTTAGTCAAATATATGCAGGTATCTTTCAAGAGATTAGATTTTCACCCTAATTAGTGAGAATTAGGGTGAAAAAATTATCTTGTTCTGGCACACTAATGACATGATTAGGCTATGTTTAAGCTCAGCTGTATAGATGCTTTCTACTTATTTTCAGAAATCAGTGTTCTATCCAAAAAAAAAAAAAAAATCCACACTATGCACACCTCACAGAACAGGCAGACTCCTGCTCAGTGACCTGCAGGACACTTCCCCATCATGGCTTTGTAGATCTCTGCTTAATTTGCTTTACTGAATATTGCCCACACTGACCCTAAAAGTTGGAGACTTTTCCTAGGGTTTCCCCTGGGAAGTAGAAAAGTTATAGTTAATTTTGGGAATTTAAAAACAAAATTTCCATCACTATTTGTCAACAAAGAATACAGCAAATTCCAATTATATTCCAATGTACTCTTTGGTCACCTATTATTTCTAGATTGACTGTGAATACATTTAAATAATTCTGCATTTGGGGATTCTCCCTAACAATAAGATTCTCGATGCTCATTCACTATTGTCATCATGAGTTTTTTTGCATGCAAAAAGCATCTACTCTTCTGTGCTCAAAAATGTTCTATGACCTATGGCTGTCATGCTCAATAAATATGCATTGAATTAATGGATTTGACAGACATAAAAGAGGTATAAGAGAGTCCTTGATCTTATTAGACCTACAATAAAGTTAGGAAGAGAATATATAAAACTAAAGATTAATAAATAGTCCAGAACAATATCAAATGCAACTAAGTGCTAAACTGTGATTTGATGATGTAGTCCAGCAAAGGGAGACCACTGCACAGCAGAAGAATCAGTGAGAGCTACACAAAGGAATAAGTTTGTTTAAAATGCACAAAGCTGCCAAACTCCTGGGCAACTCCTTCCTTTAAATGCTGGTGTTTCCCTGGGTTTAGTCTTTATCCTTCTTTTCACCTCCATCTGTGTTGTTTCCCTAGATGAAAACATCCAATTCCATGGAGCACGTACCAGTGAGTCCCACTCAATATCTCTGACACCAACCTCCCCTTTGAACACCTGATTTGAAGATCCAACCATCTACTTGACAGCTCCACTTCCATGTCTAATAGGCAGCCCAAATGTACAATGTGTTTAAAACAGAACTTTTAAATTACACTTCCTGACCTGCTACTTCCCCAATACCCCAAAAATTCATTAAGAATGCCAACATCCTGCCAGTTACTTGGACCAAAACCTAGAAATCATCCTTGATTGTTCTCTTTTCTTTACTGCCCATATCCAATTCATCAGCAGATTCATTAGCACCCATATCAAATTCATCCAATCACTCTCACCCTCTTCACCATCCCTTCGTCCAAGCCATCATCCAATCTTTTGTTTAACTGGTCTCCACCTTTGCATGTCTACTGTTCAACAAGTAGAGTTGCTTTTAAATTCCTAATCAGTACTCTACTTAAAACACTCCAATGGTTTTCAATGACTAATGAAATTAGTAATTTCATTACAAATTTTCTTACTATGCTTTACAAGATCCCACGCCAGTAAATCATGAACCATTAATCATATCAGTTTGGCAGATTATGACCTACACTTAAAAAAAAATACAGCAGAATAAATACCATAGTGAATCATATGTAGTGGGATAAGTCTTTTTTGTTTTGTTTTGCTTTTCAGTTTTATCTGTATAGGCTGTGTGTGTATTTGTTTGCAATGCAAAACATATGTCTTAATACAAGTTATGCTTTTAAAAAATGTTTGCAAACCCCTGATCTACAGATCGTGTAGGTCACCTCTCCAATCTTTTCTCACACCATACTCTACCTTGTTTACTGTGCTGCAGCCTTACTGACCTTCATTCTAGCTCTCAATCAGGCAAGCCATCCCTGCTTCAGGATCTTTGCACATACTATTCAATATTACCTCTGCTTGGAATGATTTATCTTTAGATTTTTAAGTGGCTGATTCTTTCTTATTATTGATCTCAATTCAACTGTCACCTCCTAACAGGCATTGTACCTAAAGCAGTATCCTCCTTCCTGTGTTGCCTCCTATGGCTATCCCATCACCCTATTTAACCTTCCTCTTAACACTGTAGCATCTCATCTCATTCATTTACTTGTTTGTCCTTATTTTCTGCATCTCTTTTTTAGAATGTAAACCTCTATGAGTTCAGGGATCACATCTGTCTGATTTACTACTTTAACAGTGCAAAGAATACTGTTTATCATACAATAGTTTTTCAATACATACTTGTTGAACAAATAAAGGAACTAGAAGACAATTATCCTGTGGAGGCATAGCTGGGGAGATCTGTGGTCTCTCTTGGGCTTCTCAGGGCTCCATTTAGAGAAGATGATGCAGTGGGATTAGTATTCAAAACTCCTCCCTTTGGCTTTGTATTCAGTCCAAGAACCATTTAATATTCATTTCAGCATATTACTGTTAATTGTGGGGTCTGGCTTCTCCTTTCTTTATGTGTACAGGATAAATAGTTATTATTAGTCATTTAACAGGTTGAGATTTCTTTCAGGGCAATCATTATTAAAATTGTACAAATACATAAAGACATTTATTTAAAATTAAGACAGACTGACTTAATAGTTTCCATTTATCTTCTATTCACTATCATGTGTACTGCTTCTTGGAATAAGAAGAGTCCTTTTTTGCTCTTCCTCCCAATTGATTTCCTAGCCCATGCAAACATGCGCACCATTGCTATGATCAAAGTAACTTTAATCTATTTATAGAAATTCACTTTCAAGACAGTGAATTTCGCTGGCATTACTGATTTAGTTAACATTATTTTAGACACTAAGTAATTTTTTAACAAATTGTGGATATTTAACCAAATTGATAATCTTGTATAATATGTACTCTGTAAGTATTGTTTTCTCTGAATTTTCATTGCAAGTAGATGGAACATGGCTTATCAAAAACAGAGAAACCTAGACGAGACTTCAGTTATTTGGTGTCTTGGTTCCAGCTCTAACCTTAACCAGCTGATATATTTGGATAAGTCATTTAAATTCCTTGAGCCTCAGTATTCTCATTTGTACAGTAAGAGGGCTAGTTTAGGTAAAAATCCCCACTATTTATTGGGATTTATTATATTATATTAAAGCCATATTTTAAATTAATCATCAGTTAATCCTCACAAAAACCTTATGAAATAGTTATATTATTTATCCCATTTTTACATATGAGGAGGAGGCAGAGAGAGAGGAAAAGAGAGTTAAATGGTGTAGATGGTCTGAATTTAGTTAGACTGACTTCAAAATTCACACACTTATTCACCTATCTTACTATAGGATCTGTGTTCTTGTCCCTCTCTAAGAATCAAATTTACAAGTTTTGAATCCTTGGATCTTAAGTTAGCTTATCTGTATACTTAGTCTCATTCTTCTAGCAGATTGTAAACTACTTAGCTTAGTGTCTTGCATGTAGTAGTTATTCAATATTTACTTTTAAAATGGGTGGGAGTCAATGGATTCATGTGACAGTTCTTTGATAAACAAGATGAAATCTAAGCTCCACTCTAGAGTCTATGATTCAGGTATTAAACATTCTTCTTGAAGGACTTGGCTGGGTCTGCATGAATTCGCATCTGACTTACTCCTCAATCTACTGCAATCTGGTTTTCACCCCATCATGCCATTGAAAGTGCTCTTGCCAAAGTCAGCAGCAAACTTCAAAAGACATCTGAGAACATGTGATACAGTTGCTACTTCCTCACCTCCCTTGAATTGAGTGACAAAGCATTATCCTGGCTTCTCTCCCAACTCTCAGGGTGCTATCTTTATTTCAGGATCTGCATGCTTGGCCTATACCTACAATGTTGGTATCTCCCAAAGCTGGCAGAGACCCTTCTCTTACCACTTTACACACTATCCTCTGAATATCACATTTGCTCCCTTGGCTTTGCTCTACCATCTACATGCTGATGATTTTTAAATCTATACCTCTAGCCCCTATCTCTCTCATGAGATTCAGACCTGGTAAAATGGTCAAAAGTAATAATTCACTTTAAAAATATGAACACTGTGATGTATGTGTGGAGTAGGTTAGTTAGCATTTGAAGCAGCCAAATAAGGAATCCACACTCCAGGGATGGAGAGCTAACATTTGGAGCTGATCAGGGATATACACTCCAGAGGCGGCTTCAAAACTGCTTCATATAATGTTATCACAGTGTCTCCCAGAGGATTTAATTAAATAATAGTGTTAGAAATAAATTTTTATTTGTGAAATGAGTGATGTATACAAAGAAGGGGTCAAGATCCAGTAAGCGAAGCAGCCCATTCCTTTGAAGCATCACTAAGGGAGACTAGCCTTGATGGATCTATGCCTTCTCAGTTTACAAAGAAGTCTGTTGTCATCTAACTCGACCCTATAAGCTGACTGTTTCCACATTAAATCAGTTACCAAGCTCCCTTAACTCTATCACCTAAATAATTTTCAAATCCATCTGTTTCTCTCCATCTCCACTGGCACATCCAAAATCTAGGCTGCCAGCACCCTCCCACCTTTCCTAGGTCACTACAATGACTTTCTCACTGTTTTTCTGTCTCTAGTCTTGACCCTTCTACTTTATTCTCTACCCATAAGCCAAAGTAACTCTTATAAAATGGAAATCTGTATTCTAATTCCATTGTAGCTACTTACTGTAAAAAAAGGGTGATATTCAAAATATATAACTGTTAATAGTATATGCACCAACCAGTCAGAGCAAATACCAAGCTATTTACAATGAGAAACTATTATAAACACCATTTTGGACAAGCTAGGTTATTCATGCAGTTATAACCCCTGCTAGTCTGAAAACTCTGTTATGCTGTAGATTAGGTATGTCAGTGTTAACCCTGGTATCCTTAGCACCTAACTTGACATACAGTAGCCTGTTGCTGAACAAATGAAAAAATATGAATGAAGAGATACTTCAATAAATCAAATAAGGCAATAGTTTCAACATGGTTTCCAGCATCTTCGTTTCTAGAACCAATTCTTAACCTACCCTGAGGGTGGGAAGTAGTGTGGATTTAAGAAATAGTGATCTAAGACTTTAAGCTTACTAAAATTAAATCACTCTTGCTGCTTTTCTAGCCCTGATATTGAATCCCACATTCACATCTTACTCTCTCACTCTCTTGTCTCTTTAGGAAAGGGAATGATTCCCTTTCCTCCCTTCCCTCTCCACTTCCACCCCCCAGTTTGCTTCTTAAGGACTGGAGTATGCCCCAAACCTAGAGACTGAGAAGTTTCACTAACGCATGTTGACTGATATACTGGACTTAGTACAACCAAATTCTCTATTGTCTACCAAGGTTCAGTTAAGTCCAGTTCAACAAATATTTATTGAGAAACGCTTATAATACGATAATTAATGAATCACACTTTCTCTTTAAGAGCTCACTGTATATTGGTGAAAATATACACAAAAGTGGGTCATTTAATTTTAAAAAATTATCCAACAGAAAGACTAAACTCATACTTAGGATACTAGCATAACAGGGAACAAAGGATGTTGAGAAAAAATTTAGAGGAGTTTGATATAGTTGGTATAAAAAAGAAACAGAACAAGCACCAGTGGACAAATTCAGAGCTTTGTGGACTTCATTAACCTTACATTATCATTTAATATTACCTTAATTTTTATTACACTGTTGGGTTACACAATAGTTTTGTCCTCTCAATACAAGGGCCTCTAAAATTCTTAATCCATTCCTAGTAAGTGCTAAGATAGAGACATAAACAGGATGTTATGGGAGCATACAGGAAGACAATTAAATCAGTTAAGAAAGGGGAGGGTAGCAGACAGGATTTTAGAAGAAGTGATGTTTGAACTAGGTATTGAGAGACAAACTCACCAGGTGAAGGCTTGGGAAGCAAGGTGAAACATACAATCCCTTTGGTGGGATTCTTTCATCACCCTTAGTTAGAGCTTTCAATATTTCCTGCGGGCCTAGATCATCATCTGTTTCTCTCTGTAACCTATTAAATCTGCCACACTGAATCTTCCCTATCTACCACCTAAAAGATGTATCTAGCTCCATGCTAGATGCAGCATGCTTGGCTGCATCCCAACAGTCAAGAATCATAGATCATTTATTCCATCCCAGTAAGGCTACTTTGCTCACAGTTTCTATTTTTGCTTTTCCTTCAGTGATCACCTACACTTCTTAATCATTAAAAAAATGTCAGTTAGCATAATCACTACACTTCAAAGCCTTATTAGAAATTATCTTCTATAGGAAGTCTTTCACAAGGAATAGAGAAGTATGCATATAAAGGGCTACCTTCTAATGAAAAGTGACCAATTGTTTAGAATTCAGTATTTATACATATATATCCAAAGTACAGAAATCTGTATGGCTAAGCATAACTAATGTCATTTAGCCAAGATTGTAAATTTTTCAGCTGAATGTATCCAATCTCTCCTTGCTTCACATTGTCCTGTCATCATCTCAAATGCCTAGTGGAACAACACCAACACTGTAGAGTCACAACGGTTCATTGAATCCTCACCTAGTTGTTGTTGGTTTTTTTTTAAGCATCCTTATTGGAGTATAATTGCTTTACAATGTTTTGTTAGTTTCTGCTTTCTAACAAAGTGAATCAGCTATATGTATACATATATCCCCATATCCCCTCCCTCTTGCGTCTCCCTCCCACCCTCCCTATCCCACCCCTCTAGGTGGTCACAAAGCACCGAGCTGATCTCCCTGTGCTATGCGGCTGCTTCCCACTAGCTAGATATTTTACATTTGGTAGTGTATATATGTCAATGCTACTCTCACACTTCGTCCCAGCTTACCCTTCCCCCTCCCCGTGTCCTCAAGTCCATTCCGTACGTCTGAGTCTTTATTCCTGTCCTGCCCCTAGGTTCATCAGAAGCATTTTTTTTCTAGATTCCATATATATGCATTAGTATACAGTATTTGTTTTTCTCTTTCTGACTTACTTCACTCTGTATGACAGACTCTAACTCCATTCACCTCACTACAAATAACTCAATTTCATTTCTTTTTATGGCTGAGTAATATTCCATTGTATATATTTGCCACATCTTCTTTATCCATTAATCTGTTGATGAATGAACACTTAGGTTGCTTCCATGTCCTGGCTATTGTAAATAGTGCAGCAATGAATATTGTGGTACATGTCTCCTTTTGAATTATGGTTTTCTCAGGGTATATACCCAGTAGTGGGATTGCTGGGTCATATGGTAGTTCAAGTCTCAGTTTTTTAAGGAACCTCCATACTGCTCTCCATAGTGGCTGTATCAATTAACATTCCCACCAATAGTGCAAGAGGGTTCCCTTTTCTCCACACCCTCTCCAGCATTTACTGTTTATAGATTTTTTGATGATGGCCATTCTAACGGGTGTGAGGTGATACCACATTGCAGTTTTGATTTGCATTTCTCTAATGATTAGTGATGTTGAGCATCCTTTCATGTGTTTGTTGGCAATCTGTATATCTTCTTTGGAGAAATGTCTATTTAGGTCTTCTGCCCATTTTTGGATTGGGTTGTTTGTTTTTTTGATATTGAGCTGCATGAGCTGCTTGTATATTTTGGAGATTGATCCTTTGTCAGTTGCTTCATTTGAAAATATTTTTGCCTTTTCTGAGGGTTGTCTTTTCGTCTTGTTTATGGTTTCCTTTGCTGTGCAAAAGCTTTTAAGTTTCATTAGGTCCCATTTGTTTATTTTTGTTTTTACTTCCATCTCTCTAGGAGGTGAGTCAAAAAGGATCTTGCTGTGATTCATGTCATAGAGTGTTCTGCCTATGTTTTCCTCCAAGAGTTGTATAGTGTCTGCCTTACATTTAGGACTTTAATCCATTTTGAGTTTATTTTTGTATACAGAGTTAGGGAGTGTTCTAATTTCATTCTTTTTTTTTTTTTTTTTTTTTTTTTTTTTTTTTTTAAAGATACAGAGCACTTCTGCTCTATGCTCTTTATTTTATTTATTTATTTTTTTAAATTTTATTTATTTATTTATTTATTTATGGCTGTGTTGGATCTTCGTTTCTGTGCAAGGACTTTCTCTAGTTGTGGCAAGCGGGGGCCACTCTTCATCGCGGTGCGCGGGCCTCTCACTATCGTGGCCCCTCTTGTTGCGGAGCACAGGCTCCAGAAGCGCAGGCTCAGTAGTTGTGGCTCACGGGCCCATTTGCTCCGCGGCATGTGGGATCTTCCCAGACCAGGGCTCGAACCCGTGTCCCCTGCATTGGCAGGCAGATTCTCAACCACTGCGCCACCAGGGAAGCCCCTAATTTCATTCTTTTACATGTAGCTGTCCAGTTTTCCCAGGACCACTTATTGAAGAGGCTGCCTTTTCTCCATTGTATATTCTTGCCTCCTTTATCAAAGATAAGGTGAACATGTGTGTGTGGGTTTATCTAGGGGCTTTCTATCCTGTTCCGTTGATCTATATTTCTATTTCTGAGCCAGTACCATACTGTCTTGATTACTGTAGCTTTGTAGTATAGTCTGAAATCAGGGATCCTGATTCCTCCAGCTCTGTTTTTGTTTCTCAAGATTGCTTTGTCTATTCGGGGTCTTTTATGCTTCCATAAAAATTTTGAAGTTTTTTGTTGTAGTTCTGTGAAAAATGCCATTGGTAGTTTGATAGGGATTGCAATGAATCTGTAGCTTGCTTTGGGGAGTACAGTCATTTTCACAGTGTTGATTCTTCCAATCCAAGAACATGGCATATCTCTTCATCTGTCTCTATTGTCTTTAATTTCTTTCATTAGTGTCTTATGCTTTTCTACATACAGGTCTTTTGTCTCCTTAGGTAGATTTATTCCTAGGTATTTTATTCTTTTTGTTGCAATGGTAAATGGGAGTGTTTCTTTAATTTCTCTTTCGGATTTTTCATCATTAGTGTATAGGAATGCAAGAGATTTCTGTGTATTAATTTTGCATCCTGCTACTTTACCAAATTCATTGATTAGCTCTAGTAGTTTTCTGTTAGCATCTTTGGGATTCTCTATGTACAGTATCATATCATCTGCAAACAGTGACAGTTTATTTCTTCTTTTCCAATTTGGATTCCTTTTATTTCAAGATTTCTTCTCTGATTGTTGTGGCTAAAACTTCCAAAACTATGTAGAATAATAGTGGTGAAAGTTGTCAACCTTGTCTTGTTCTTGATATTAGAGGAAATGCTTTCAGCTTTTCACCATTGAGAACGTTGTTGGCTGTGGGTTTGTCATATATGGCCTTTTTATGTTGAGGTAGGTTCTCTCTATGCCTACTTTCTCGAGAGTTTTTATCATAAATGGGTGTTGAATTTTGTTGAAAGCTTTCTCTGTATCTATTCAGATTATCATATGGTTTTTATCCTTCAATTTGTTAATATGGTGTATCACATTGACTGATTTGTGTATATTGTAGAATCCTTGCATTCCTGGGATTAACTCCACTTAATCATGGTGTATGATCCTTTTAATGTGCTGTTGGATTCTGTTTGCTAGTATTTTGTTGAGGATTTTTGCATCTATGTTCATCAGTAATGTTGGACTGCAGTTTTCTTTTTTTGTGACATCCTTGTCTGGTTTTGGTGTCAGGGCGATGATGGCCTCATAGAATGCGTATGAGAGTGTTCCTCCCTCTGCTATATTTCAGAAGAGTTTGAGAAGGATAGGTGTTAGCTCTTCTCTAAATGTTTGATAGAATTCACCTGTGAAGCCATCTGGTCCTGGGATTTTGTTTGTTGGAAGATTTTTAATCACAGTTTCAATTTCAGGGCTTGTGATTGGTCTGTTTACATTTTCTATTTCTTCCTGGTTCAGTCTCGGAAGGTTGTGCTTTTCTAAGAATTTGTCCATTTCTTCCAGGTTGTCCATTTTATTGGCATCTAGTTGCTTGTAGTAATCTCTCATGATCCTTTGTATTTCTGCAGTGTCATTTGTTACTTCTTTTTCTTTTCTTATTCTGTTGATTTGAGTCTTTTCCCTGTTTTTCTTGAGGAGTCTGGCTAATGGTTGATCAGTTTTGTTTATCTTCTGAAAGAACCAGCTTTTAGTTTTATTGATCTTTATTGTTTCCTTCATTTCTTTTTCATTTATTTCTGATCTGACCTTTATGATTTCTTTCCTTTTGCTAACTTTGGTTTTTTTTTTTTTTTTTTTTTTTTGGTCTTCTTTCTCTAATTGCTTTAGGTGTAAGGTTGGTTGTTTGAGATGTTTCTTGTTTCTTGAGGTAGGATTGTATCGCTATAAATTTCCCTCTTAGAACTGCTTTTGCTGCATCCCATAGATTTTCTGTCATCGTGTTTTCATTGTCATTTGTTTCTAGGAATTTTTTGATTTCCTCTTTGATTTCTTCAGTGATCTCTTGGTTATTTAGTAGTGTACTCTTTAGCCTCTATGTGTTTGTATTGTTTACAGTTTTTTCCCTGTAATTGATATCTAGTCTCATAGCATTGTGGAAAAGATACTTGATACGATTTCAATTTTCTTAAATCTACCAAGGCTTTATTTGTGACCCAAGATGTGATCTATCCTGGAGAATATTCCGTGCGCACTTGAGAAGAAATTGTAATCTGCTGTTTTTGGATGGAATGTCCTATAAATATGAATTAAATCTATCTGGTCTGTTATGTCATTTAAAGCTTGTGTTTCCTTATTAATTTTCTGTTTGGATGACCTGTCCATTGGTGTAAGTGAGGTGTTAAAGTCCCCCACTATTATTGTGTTACTGTCAATTTCCTCTTTTAGAGCTTTTAGCATTTGCCTTATGTATTGAGGTGCTCCTATGTTGGGTGCATAGATATTTACAATTGTTATATCATCTTCTTGGATCGATCCCTTGATCATTATGTAGTGTCCTTCTTTGTCTCTTGGAATAGTCTTTATTTTAAAGTCTATTTTGTCTGATATGAGAATTGCTACTCCAGCTTTCTCTTGATTTCCATTTGTATGGAATATCTTTTTCCATCCCCTCACTTTCAGTCTGTATGTGTCCCTAGGTCTGAAGTGGGTCTCTTGTAGACAGCATATATACGGGTCTTGTTTTTTATCCATTCAGCCAGTCTGTGTCTTTTGGTTGGAGCATTTAATCCATTTACATTTAAGGTAGTTATCGATATGTATGTTCCTATTACCATTTTCTTAATTGTTTTGGGTTTGTGATTGTAAGTTTTTTCCTTCTCTTGTGTTTCCTGCCTAGAGAAGTTCCTTTAGCATTTGTTGTAAAGCTGGTTTGGTGGTGCTGAATTCTCTTAGCTTTTGCTTGTCTGTAAAGGTTTTAGTTTCTCCATCAAATCTGAATGAGATCCTTGCTGGGTAGAGTATTCTTGGATGTAGGTTTTCCCCTTTCATCACTTTAAATATGTCCTGCCACTCCCTTCTGGCTTACAGAGTTTCTGCTGAAAGATCAGCTGTTAACCTTATGGGGATTCCCTTGTATGTTATATGTTGCTTTCCCTTTGCTGCTTTTAATATCTTTTCTTTGTATTTAATTTTTTATAGTTTGATTAATAGGTGCCTTGGCTTGTTTCTCCTTGGATTTATCCTGTATGGGACTTTGCACTTCCTGGACTTGATTGTCCATTTCTTTTCCCATGTTAGGGAAGTTTTCAACTATAATCTCTTCAAATATTTTCTCAGACCCTTTCTTTTTCTCTTCTTCTTCTGGGACCCCTATAATTCGAATGTTCATGCATTTAATGTTGTCCCAGAGGTCTGTCCTCATTTTTTCTTTTCCTTTTTTTGCTCTGTGGTAGTTATTTCCACTATTTTATCTTCCAGTTCACTTATCCACTCTTCTGCCTCAGTTATTGTGGTACTGATTCTTTCTAGAGAAATTTTAGTTTCATTTATTGTGTTGCTCATCACTGTTTGTTTGCTTTTTAGTTCTTCTAGGTCCTTGTTAAACGTTGCTTGTATTTTCTCCACTCTATGTCCTAGATTTTGGATATCTTTACTATCATTACTCTGAATTCTTTTTCATGTAGATTGCCTATCTCCTCTTCCTTTGTTTGGTCTGGTGGGATTTTACTGTGCTTTTCATCTGCTGCATATTTCTCTGTCTTCTCATTTTGTTTAACTTACTGTGTTTGGGATCTCCTTTTCACAGGTTGCAGGTTTGTAGTTCCCATTGTTTGTGGTGCCTGCCCCCAGTTGGTAAGGTTGGTTCGGTGGCTTGTGTAGGCTTCCTGGTAGAGGGGACTGGTGCCTGTGTTCTGGTGGGTGGGGCTGGATCTTGTCTTTCTGGTGGGCAGGGCCATGTCCAGTGGTGTGTTTTGGGGCATTGGTGAACTTAGTATGATTTTAGGCAGCCTCTCTGCTAATGGGTGAGGTTGTGTTCCTGTCTTGCTAGCTGTTTGGCATGGGGCGTCCAGCACTGGAGGTTGCTGGCTGTTGGGTGTAGCTGGGTCTTAGTGTTGAGACAGAGATTTCTGGGAGAGCTCTCGCGGATTGATATTACATGGGGCTGGGAGGTCTCTGGTGGTCCAATGTCCTGAACTCGGCTCTCCCACCTCAGAGGCTCAGGCCTGACACCAAGCCAGAGCCCCAAAACCCTGTCAGCCACTCGGCTCAGAAGAAAAGGGAGAAAAAAAGAAAGAAAAAAATATTAAAGTAAAAAAATAATAATAATAAAAAATGAAGAAGAGAGCAACCATACCGATAAACAAATGCACCAATGATAACAAGCACTAACAACTATACTAAGATAAACTTAAAAACCAGAAACAAATCAGTCACAGACAGCAGACCCCAAGTCTACACATGCTCCCAAAGTCCACCGCCTGAATTTTGGGATGATTCGTTGTCTATTCAGGTATTCCACAGATGCAGGGTACATCAAGTTGATTGTGAGGACTTAATCCGTTGCTCCTGAGGCTGCATGGAGAAATTTCCCTTTCTCTTCTTTGTTTGCACAGCTCCTGGGGTTCAGCTTTGGTTTGGGCCCCACCTCTGCATGTAGGTCGCCCTCAGGCATCTGTTCCCACCCAGACAGGAGAGAGGTTAAAGCAGTTGCTGATTAGAGGGCTCTGGCTCACTCATGCCAGGGGGAGGGAGGGGTATGGTAGTTATATTTGGAATGCTGGGCGAGCCTTCGGCGGCAGAGGCCAGTGTGACATTGCGACAGCCTGAGGCACACCATGTGTTCTCCCGGGGAGCTTGTCCCTGGATCACTGGACCCTGGCAGTGGCGGGCTGAACAGGCTCCCGGGGGGGTGGTGTGTGGATAGTGACCTGTGCTTGAACACAGGATTCTTGGTGGCTGCAGCAGCAGTGTTAGCATTTCATGCCTATCTTTGGGGTCCGAGTTAATAGCTGCGGCTCGCACCCATCTCTGGAGCTTGTTTTGGTGGTCCTCTGCCTTCTGTGGGCAGACAGGGAAGGAATCCCCTCTCCTCGTGCACCCCAAAACAATGGTCTCTTGCCTCTTCTGCAGGTCCAGAATTTTTCCGGACTCCCTCCTGGCTCGCTGTGGTGCACTAGCCCCCTTCAGGCTGTGTTCACACAGCCAACCTCAGTCCTCCCCCGGGGGTCTGACCTCTGAAGCCCGAGCCTCAGCTCCCAGCTCCCACCTGCCCCGGTGGGTGAGCAGACAAGCCTCTCAGGCTGGTGAGTGCTGGTCAGTAGTGATCCTCTTTGCAGGAATCTCTCTGCTTTGCCCTCTGCACCCCTGTTGCTGCGCTCTCCTCTGTGGCTCCAAAGTTTCCCCCCCCCACCTCCAAACTCCAGCAGTGAAGGGGCTTCCTAGTGTGTGGAAACTTTTCCTCCTTCACAGCTCCCTCCCAGAGATGCAGGTCCCATCCCTATTCTTTTGTCTCTGTTTTTCCTTTTCTCTTTTGCCCTACCCAGGTACATGGGGAGTTTCTTGCCTTTTGGGAGGTCTGAGGTCTTCTGCCAGCGTTCAGTAGGTGTTCTGTAGGAGTTGTTCCACATGTAGATGTATTTTTGATGTATTTGTGGGGAGGAAGGTGATCTCCAAGTCTTACTCCTCTGCCATCTTGAAGGTCCCCCCCCCACCTAGTTTTTATTTAGCTTTATTCCTTCACAATTCCTCACTAACATTAGATTATTGGTGAAAATCTGCTCAGAGTGAGTGATGTAGGAAAGCCAGATTACTAAATCTTTTGGTGGACCTTAATAGTTCTGAAGAATTAGAGTATTTTATATGGGGAGCACTCCATATTCTCCTCTTAAAAAAGGCAGTAAGAGTTTTGTTTCTGGCTTGGATTAGGGCCTGATCAATTGCCAAGAGAACTGTAGGCTCTCATACAGAGATTCAGAGCAGAATTACAGCTTCTCAGCATGGAAATCTCAGAAAGCAAGTAATTTAGGCCCCCAAACAGACATTTTAAACAGAGGACCTGTTCTCTTTAAAAGTATGGGATTTATCTAATTGATAGCCATTTAAAACTTTCTGCTGTCACCTGCCTTTCTTTTCTTTAGATGCCATCCTCTATTACCGGAAGATGCTCTGAAGTAACAAACGTCTAGAGAATTAATAGGATTTCAATTTAGTGCTTTACTGGGTTTCAGTAAAGCTGGTTAATTAATTTTTCTGTAAATTAATGCAAATTATTCAAAATAGAAAAACAATCACTAAGAAGAAATCATTGGCATAAAAACTCAGACGTTGATCCATGACACCATTATTTTTCATAACAATTATTTTACTCAACTCCATTAAATTATCTTTTTGCACTGGACCGATACACTGTGTCTCTTCCTATTTCCCAACTTGGAGCAATCCTTGAAATTACATTATTCATTCATTCATTCATTCATTTGGCAAATATTATTGACAACCCATTGTGTGTCAGGCACTGCTCTTTTTTTTATTACATTTACAAATGATGGTATTATTATAATAAATGAAATCAGCATTTACTTTTACAATCCAAGCAATTTACCAAATTTAAGAATCTTAGAGATCTTGTCCAAAAACCTAGGCAAGTGAGACTTGAGAGAAATCAGATAAGGGGCAGGCTGTGCATTTTGCAGGTCAATGTTTTTCTAAGACATCTGTATTAGAATCACTTGAAGTCCTTATTTAAAATGCAGATTCATAGCCTCAAATCAGATTATCTGGGGCCATGGCCCAGGAATCTGCATTTTTAAACCAGTGCTCCAGGTATTCCTTGTGCACCTAAAGTGCCATAGGAATCTTATGGAAGAGGGAGTAGAAAGGAGCTCTTCACACAGTCCCTTCGATAGGAACATCTTCACTTTTAAGTTTATAATTTACTGGGGGTCCCTGTGTGGTGTATCCAGAAAAAAAAATGGATTCCAGTGATGCTAGAGTTTCTTTGAAAACCACTTCTTTTAAGTGTAACTTCACTATAAAGTCATATATATGAGACTCTAGCTTGAACCATCATTATATATTTTTTTAACATCTTTATTGGAGTATAATTGCTTTACAATGGTGTGTTAGTTTCTGCTTTATAACAAAGTGGATCAGTTATACATATACTTATGTTCCCATATCTCTTCCCTCTTGCATCTCCTTCCCTCCCACCCTCCCTATCCCACCCCTCTAGGTGGTCACAAAGCACAGAGCTGATCTCCCTGTGCTATGCGGTTGCTTCCCACTAGCTATCTATTTTACGTTTGGTAGTGTATATATGTCCATGCCACTCTCTCACTTTGTCACATCTTACCCTTCCCCTTCCCCATATCCTCAAGTCCATTCTCTAGTAGGTCTGTGTCTTTATTCCCGTCTTGCCACTAGGTTCTTCATGACCTTTTTTTTCCCCCTTAGATTCCATATATATGTGTTAGCATACTGTATTTGTTTTTCTCTTTCTGACTTACTTCACTCTGTATCTATCATTATATTTTAAACATGGTGTAGTGAAGAAAGCATGGATTTTGGAATTAGAAAGATAAACCTTCACCACTTCTAGTTGCATAAGCTTGACAAGCTAATTAATCTGTGCGAGTCTTGGTTTTTTCTTCTATAAAACTGGGACAATAGCAAGGAATAATGACAAGGTAGTTGTTGAGATTGAAAGACTCACAGATAAAACACCTGGCAAAAGAGTTGGCTCAGATGGGTGCTCTCTAAGTTTTAAACATCCTCCCCACCCCCCAATTTTGTCAGTTTTTATAGAGTAGCCATGTAAAAACTCTTTGCTGAAATGCTGTTCTTGAAGACATTAACCTTTCTGTTGTATAAGATGTCAGATGTTAAATTCCCTTTAGAATGTGGCACCAGGATCAAGTTCACTGTTTTTTGGTTAAAATATTATGTTTCTATTTAATATCAATGGGAATTATACACACCACCATAGTTTAGTTTAAGTTATTGGGAATGTTATTAATGTTCAATGACAGAAAACATTTATTACTCTCTCTATATTGCTTATATTTATTTTTTAAAGTATCTCTTTCTTATGTATTCACCAGTTTTTTTTATCCATCCAATTGATTTATTGGGAGCAGATAATGTCAAGTGGAAGAGCTAGAATCTGACTACCTGGGTATAAATAAACTTTATTTACTAATTAGCTGAGTGATGTTAGATGAACTATTTCTTAGCCTCAAACTTCCCAGGTGTTAAACTAGGGTAATACTTCTTTCATAGAATTGTTGTGGGAGTTAAATAAGATAAATCGTATGTAGCTCTTAGAACAATGTCTGGCATTTGGTATGCACTCTAATGATGCTATTTAGTATTATTTACCACACAGAGAGTAGTTACTGACAATACATGGTAAAAACAGCATGTAAGTGCATACAAAGCATACATTATAAATTAATAATGTAGTAAATGATATTCTCATTGATCTCATGCAAGACAAATCAACTACCACCTTTATGAAATTTGGATCTTTATTTCACTCCTAACTCTAACCTATTACCCATAAAGGCATTCCTCATTTACCCTCAAGATTATCTATATGAGTGAATGGATGAGCAATCAGAAATGTACATGCATTGATCCAAGTTCCATTGATCCGTGTTATGAAGAGCAGTAAAACTTTGAAGCACCTAGTCCCTTCTAGGGTGGTCCACTCAATCATGCTGACAAAAAAAGACACTTTCAGCTTTGCTTTGCTCTGGTCTCCTTAAGTATAAACACTGCGAATGAAGGAACCACACTCGCAGGACTCCTGCGAGTTGAACAAATCACTTCTGTTTCCTTCTCTCTACCCATGCACCAAGTTCATTACTATTAAAAATAAAACTGTGAGATCTTGATTAAATGTTTACAGTGGGCAACACTGTGACCTCAACACATAGTTCGTACAGCCTTCTTTCTTTATTTCCTAAGAGCCTCATCTCTTTAGATGAGCCCAATTGTCTACCTTTCATCTCTAGCTCCTCAAATAATAATTACCATCACTTCTAAGACCCACTCAGAGACACTCACTGAAGCTTTTAAATTAAGGTACTTGATTGACTTAGGAACAAGAACAGGGAAACTGAAATCTATCAGAGGCATTATGTGGACCATTATTGTAAGACTTCTTGGTGTTAAGGTGAAACTGAACTGCTTGCCCTTTACCTTGCTGTAGGAAGAAATAAGAAAGAATCTTCAGGCAAACTTGGTTGTTAAGGAGCTTCTGAGATCATTGGCACAAATAATCAACTAATGTGTTGATTTGGTGGAAAGACAAGAAATGTTTCCTTCCTGCACTAAAATACAGTGTGTCCTGCTTTACATCGTTTAGCATCAGGAGATTTGAATTTCCCAAAGGGCTTAACTGCTAATTAGCTGTGTGAAGTTGCCAGATGAATGCTGTTAAGCCTTAATGTACCCATTCTGGTGAAATACCACAATAGTTAAATGAAGCTAAAGTAATGATCTCTATTACGTGTTGTAGCTTGACTTAGCTGTGCCCTACTTTCTATTATAATATCTACAACATGGTGTTATGAAGATCATTGTGTATCTATCTTCCTCTCCCACTAGGCTGGAAACTCCTTAAGTATAAGGATTATCCCTGATTTAACTCTGTATTCCATGATACTAGCTTGACACTTAGCAGACACTTATCAATGTTAAGTAAGCAGGGACTGGGTGAGGACCAGAGAACTATCTTTCCAGGACTTTGGATACCTATACATACAGTTAGTAAACATTCATGAAAAACCAGAAACCTACTCAGAAATTAGAACTTTTTCTAAGTACAAGATCTGCAAATATATTAATAAATACAGAAATCATTATAATCAGAACAATAAATTATTATGTTTCCTATGGTTGGTTTCTTACCTAATAGTTAAGATGCATAGGTAACTGCTCCCATCTAAATGATCTGGACAGAGAGTAGAGTGGATGGGCTGAGTCCAAAATGGAACATAAAGTAAAGCTATACATTGAGGTTTTTTAAAAAGCAACAATATAGAATGGAGCAGAATTGACAGCAACTTATGAGATTTGTTGTTGTTGACCATAAGCTTCCCCACCAGCCAACAGTGGGATGAAGCTAATAAAGAAGCTATACAGAATGCACTGCATTAATTCAATGGGTAGGTATTTTGACCAGAGAAAATAAAGTTTACTTTCAGCTTTTGGGTTCTTTATCTTCCTTCCTCCCTCCCTCCCCTTCCCTCCCTCCTTCCCTCTTTCTTTCTTTCTTTTCTTTGTTTTTCTTTTTCTTTCTTTCTTTCTTTCTTTCTTTCTTTCTTTCTTTCCTTTCTTTTTCTTTCTTTCTTCCTTCCTTTCTCCCTCCTTTCTTTCCTTCTTCCCTTCCTTCCTTCCTTCCTTCCTTCCTTCCTTCCTTCCTCCCTCCCTCTCTTTCTATCTATCTATCTAAAATACTACTGGCAAATCTAATTTTATAAAGACCCGTATTGTAACCAAAGCTAAAGATATATGGACACTCTGGATTTCCTTTAGCTTTTCTTCCTTATTCTGCTCTATGACAGGTAACAACCATAGCTAAAAACTTCCTGAGCATTTACCATCACCCAGCTACTATAGTAATACATTACATATATTAACTCATTTAATTTTCACAACAACCACTATCACTCTTTTTCCACAGATGAAGAAACAGAAGCACAATAGAGTCTAAGGTCACAAAGTTCATGAATGGAAGGGCTGGTTTTAACTGGGGAGTGTGGCTTCAGGGTCATTCATAATCATTACCTCACAGGGCCTCTCCTCTGAGGATGTTATAAATGGAAGGTTCAGGAAAGCAGTATAGTCTTGGCATCAGGGAGAAAGATGTTTAAAACACAAGAAGCACAATAGGAGTAGATATTTTTTCAACTTTGTTCAATATCACAATCTTTATATTACCAGAGATATATATAGATATTTTAAAATTAGTAGTGTACTTTTGTATAGTTAATACAATGATAACTCTGATTCTTCCATATTCCGTTTCTCCAGAGAAATGGAGAAATTTGACTATACCTAATTTAAAACCTTTAGCACCTAGTAGTAAAATTCCAATACCTCAGAGCAATAAAGAATAACAGGTGCAAATTTGCTAACACAATTTCTATTTAAGTCAGTAAGAGAAAAATTTAAACATTGCATGAATGACAATCCTAATGAGGAGAATTATGCAATGATATCAGACCGCTTTGGGGAGGAAGGGATAGTATAACACATTTCGCCTTTATTCAAGTTTTCATATATGGCTTTTTGTACTACTGAAATGGTGAGAGATTCACGAAAATGTAAAAGAAACACAGTTTACTTTATTGCTGACTTATTTCTGACCCATATGAAAATGTACTAATGTAATAATCAAAAGTGCCCTTGATAGCAACATGCTATTGGAAAAAATTACATTGAAACAAAATTAAATGACAGAAGGAAAAAATAAACAGAACCTGTACTAGGAGGAATTCATATATCATAAATGCCTTATATTTACTGGGTGTGTGCATATATGCATGTATAGATATGAGATATATATGCATATAAATTACATTTAATGTTCCAACACTCTTAAGAGAAAGGAAGGCATGGTTATACTCATTTTACTGAGAAAATGGAGTCTCAAATACACTACACTAAGTACTTTGCCCAGTGGCACATAGAAGTTAGGCAGGTTCAAAGAGGATCAGATGACAAAGCCTTTGTCTATGATAATACAGAGCCATCCACAGAAAGGCAGCATTCTTTCTCCTGACAAGGAGACTATATGCATATCTGCTCCCTGACCCAAGGTGAGGGAGTAAGTGGACAGATCTGGAAAGGACACATGAAGAGGGACTGTAAATGTAACATCTGGAAAGGTAAGTAGGGGAAGAAAGTTCACCAGGAGCAGCTGAACTGGTCACTTTTATGAAACATAAGTTGATCAGTTCATTGATAATTTCCCATTCTATTCCATACAGCTCAGTAATCCAAATAAACCTGTGGGATCCTCCACAGCTTGGTAGAAATGTAAAGAAGCCTCCACCCAAGAAGCCATTAGGGTAGGCTAAACAAAATCAATTTATTTATGATCTGTCACTTCTATAAGCTGGGGAATTAGAGGTTTTCCAATGTTAGTCAAGCAACTGTTTTCTAGCCTCTTTGTAAAACTATTTTTAAAGTTCACCTTGACCGAAAGATGACCTTAAAAAAAGCTTTACCAAGATGAGAAAATGTTTTCCACACAGCCATCTGTGAGTGCCATAAGGAGATGCCTCTTCAGGGCTTGATTAGGGACAAAGCAAGCCTCCAGAGGAGGATGTCCACACTGTGAGTAGAGCTGCCCCACTGCGAAGCAGGCACAAGGACAAACCCAGAGGATGTGCAGGCATGCCTGGAATGGGTAATAATTTTCTTAGGCATGGAATTTAGCAAGCCATTACAAGAAAATACTGTGAGAACAAACCAACAGGAGGCCATGTTTGGGTAACCAGCTATCGGGCACAATGTGGGATGCTCCCTGTTTAGAAGAGAAAATGAGATAAAATTCATTATATTCACATAACTCAGAGGGATGAATGATGGGGATAAAAAAAAAGCCCATTTCTCCTCAAAAAGTTGGACAAGAACATTGGGTTTCCATTATGTGCACATTTTGTAAAAACTGAATCAAAAAAGGTTGATTGTCTTCCTTTTTCTGATATTTACTAAACATGTATTCTCTAGTTATCTTGGTGGCATGTGGCATTTTCTATAAAAATTTTGTATTTCATGATTACTTTAATTTTTTCCTATTTCTGTACTTTTTTTTAAAAAATAAATTTATTTATTTATTTATTTTTGGCTGCGTTGGGTCTTCGTTGCTGCGTGCGGGCTTTCTCTAGTTGCGTTGCTGTGCGTGGGCTTCTCATTGCGGTGGCTTCTCCTGTTGTGGAGCACCGGCTCTAGGCATGCGGGTTCAGTAGCTGTGGCTCATGGGCTTAGTTGCTCCATGGCACGTGGGATCTTCCCAGACCAGGGCTCGAACCCGTGTCCCCTGCATTGGCATGAAGATTCTTAACCACTGCGCCACCAGGGAAGTCCCTTTCTGTAGGTATTTCACTTTAGTTTATAGCTGGAGGAGCATACTCTGCAATTTTAGTTTTCTGACTCACCTTCTAGGTAGGAGGTTTTGGACTGGACTGATTATATCTTAGATAATAGGGTATTTCCCAGAGCCAGCATGCCTTGCCAGATATTTTAAACATCACCAATATAAAAAGATATCCATTCACCTTTCACAGCACTAGTTTAGTAGACATTCCATGGTTTCTGCTAAGTACTGCTCCTGAACGGAAGGCTGGTTTGGTCTAAGAATGTGGTTTAATTAATGAATTCCTCAGTTTCTCTTTTGTCCCTATGCTAGTTTGCTAGGGCTGCCATAACAAAATACTATAGACTAGATGGCTTAAACAACAGAAGTTTATTTTCTCACAGCTCTGGAGGCTGGAACGCCAAGATCAAGGTGTCAGTAGGTTTGATTTTTCCTGAGGCCTCTGTCTTTAGCTTACAGATGGCCGCCTTTCTCACTGTGTCCTCATGTGGCCTTTTCTCTGTATACACCTATCCATGGTGTATACAGAGCCCTAATCTCCTCTTTTTATAAGGATAGATTGGGACCCACCCCAAGGGCCTCATTTTAACTTAACTACTGCTTTAAAGGCCCTATACCTCAAAACAGTCACATTCTGAAGTACAAGGGGTTAGCGCTTTAACATATGAATTTGGAGGGGACAAAATTCAGGACATAACAGTGCCTTAGAGAACATGCATGAGATTAAAGACAATTATAACTATGTAAAAGTATGCCAGGCCTCGGTTCAAATCTTAGTTCCATATTTATTAGCAGTTTGATTCTGGTCAAGACATTTTTGCTCTCTGATCTTCAGTTACTTTGCTATAAATGGTGAAAAAAGCAGTTGTGCTTACCTCACAGGGTACTGAGAGGCTCAAATAAAATGTCCTGTAAAAGCTTTGCTAATCCTTAGATGCTAAATTACTTTTAAGGTAAATTTTTAGTAAGAATATTATATATGAAAGTATGCTGTGCTAAATTTTTATACATTTCTTAATTTAGTTATATGATTAATCTCACTAGACAGACACAAAGAACAATTAACAATCAAAGGTCCAATCAAGAAATCTAGATGAATGTTCAGGTCTACATCCTGACTTTCACTCACTCTCTAATACTAATTAAATCACATTTCCAATCACCTCCATCCATAGATGAACATGGGACTACACTACCTACCCCAATTAAGGCAAAAATGAAAGAGGGAGGGAAGAATAGAAAGGAGAAAGAAAAGGGGAAGGAAGGAGGATCTTCACTTTAAACATGAAGTGCTATGTGACACTTAGTCTTTTCCTTTTACTGAAAGATGTTTTACCACTTTCAAATTACACAAAAAGTTTAGAAGTTGAAATAATTAAAGAAATGGATAGAACTAGATGGCAATATTTCTGACATCTCTCAGAACAGATCCACAATCTAGTAATCTAAGTGGTAAAGATATTTCAAAAGACATCTGATAAACATACAGCACATCTGATGAGTTAAGCCGGGTAGACTTAAAAACTAAAGCTTTCATTAAACTATCACAGTGCTAGAAATACCAGAAGACCTTGAGAAGTGACAAATGTAGGGGAAAGTTCTGCCAGAGTGCCCTATGACCTTGCATATGCCCACATAGACCATGCAGGCAAGGCTCAACTGCAGTCTGACCATGTCTGTGCAGAATGTTCTCTGCCATCCTTCCTGGAACATGGCAAGACAGATGTTCTGTGAGGAACTGTTGCACAGACTATCTTGCAGGAGGCGCTCCATTTTCCAGAAGGCTGCCATGAGGCTGTTTCCCATCCACCTCCCTGGTTCCAGTGAAGCGTGGAATTTTCCACTTTGTCCGTCTTTGGGCATAGCTGCAGACCATAATGCCACTTAACTGCAGTGTGGAATTGACTTCTCAGCTGCAGAGTGACCCACCACTTGTGTCATCTGGTCCCTTTAGTTTGGTGGTGTCCTGTGCGAAGAGGGGCATGGCAAACTAACACCATGTTGATGTTGCTTTTGCTCTCTGTGTAAGTGAAAACACTGAATACATTTGGGCACAGCAATGTTTCCTTACCAGCCAAGTCTATGAATAAGTCAACTGTTTTAAAATGTATCCGGGATTTCTTTTAATGGTAAGATATGCAGACACAGAAATGATAGTCATGAAGGAAGAAGTTTTATTCACAGTTCCCTATGGCAGGAGGAATGGCATGACATGTGGGGCCACATGGGGAAGCAACAGGGTCAGTGAGGAGGCAGAGAGAGATGGGGGAAAGCATGGGCAAGAGCCTCATTGTCATTTTCATGGGAAAGGCGACGTAAGACAGGGTAAGCAGAATTAGGATTGCCTAGTTTGAATAATTTCAGAGGGCTCTGAGGAATAGGGGCTGTCCTGAGTTGTCTGGTACCTAGCCATGGGGTGAGTAAGATGGGAGCAGTGGTATAGAAGCGTAAGAGCCCTGTGACAGCCAGAGAGAGGAGGTGGTGGGGATGTGGGCTTTGGATTTTTTGGTTTGCATATGAAAGGCACACTTGCATGCCAGTCCTTTACTTTCTCTAGAAATTGGCCAGCCCTGGAAGTGGCAGTATCTCATGGTTAGCAAGACCCCAAGATGTCAAAGCATCAGAAAATATATAACATAAAATTATGATTGATACATTGTTCAAGGAGATGACACTGTGCTGTTGCTTAAGGACTGCTGTACTACTCAACAATAGACACACAAAAACGATAACAAGCATTCATTTAGCACCTCTGTGTGTGGGGATATAGAAGTGGGTGAGACAGAGTCCTGACCTCAAGGAACTTACAGACCAAAAGTAATGACATAGAAATGAGGCACCAGACCAAAAAAAAAAAAAAAAAAAAAAATCTTAGAAAAGATGATCATTAATGTAAGAAACTGACCATGATTTCCAAAACTATTAAGAAAAATGTAATGCATAAAAAACGTTTTAGAGACAGGAAAAAGTATACAAATCTTAAGTTACCTTTGAATTATGTTAACACAGAACCTTTTCTTTCAATGAAAACTTTAGTGGCTATAAATTAAAAGCCCAGAATAAAAATTTTAAGTTTAAAATTACTGGGAATATACAGGTAAACAGATTTTAAGTTCCATCATTTGCTCTCTAAATTCAGAAAGAGTATACCCCTCTCCCTAGCCAGTCTTGGAAACTCTCTTACCTACTGATACCCTTGATTGCACAGGGCCTTGGCTGTTGTCAACTTGAAGAAATATTTGCTGAATTACTGAAGCTGAATCAACGCCTTTCTCCAGGTGTGTGTATGTTTGCACCTGTCTTCCTGTATAATGTCATTCCTTTATACTTCAAAAGAAATTTAGGATGGAAACAAATGTCAGTACATGATGGCCATTCTCTGGGGCCAGTGACTTTCTCCAGAGGGGAATTCCCTAAGCTCCCAGCTAGGCAGTATGTTGGCACCCTGCAGGCAGACTGCAGGCAGACTGGGGAAAGAAGAACAAAGTCAGTAATTCAGATTTTCACTTATTTACCTTTTCCACCCCAGCTCTCCCGACTGCATTTGGGATTCTCAAATTAGGAGCTGCACAATATTTCCAGAAAATAAAACTCTGTGACTTTTCTGGAAGGTTGCATGGAGTGGGGGAGGGTCCTGAGGATCCAGCGGCTCTAGATCTATTGTTTCAATAAATCTCTTTCCAGCCTTGTTTCTCAACTAAGTCTTTCACAGAACTGAGTTCTGTGGGGCAAACTGGCTCATTTCTCACTGGGTTGGAAGTTGGGTTATATGGTTCTGTCCATTCTGCTAAGTGTGAACCCTTACTTCTCCTCCATCACTTTCCTTATTCAAAAAAAAAAAAAAAATTGCATCTTTCATCCATTGCTTCATTCTCTCATTGTCCCTGTGGGTTAATACCTTTCAAACAGTCCTTTATTGTCACTTCTGTGGGTCTGGAGAAGAATAGGAGATAAACTCTGTTGGTCATTCTTCCATGTTGATGAAAAACTCCCAGTGCAGTTGGGTGGAATATGCCTTCTCATTTTTGTATCATCAATGTATTTCACAAAATCTGACTGTAGAAGATACTCAATGAGAAAACATTACTGAAGAGGTGACTATGTAGAATTAATATACACTTGGACTACAAAGTTAGATAAACTAGTTGGTTCAGCAAATATTTTCTGATCATGTATTCCATACCAGGACCATTGACACATGATCTGAGAGTAAATAAAACACAGCTTTTACTTCTTGTGGTCCATATTGTGGTAAAACTCCCTCAGAAAGGGGTGAGTCTGAAAAATTGCAGTGGGAACAAGAGTATGCATTACCAGGCTTCTTTCTAGTGTTAAGCATCTAGGAGGAAGAAAAAGCCACATAAACTTGATTATAGTAATATAATTAAGAAGTTAATGGGCAATACCTGGTAAAATTAATTCATCCTTTAACATCATTTATAAATGCCATCTTCTTTCTTTGAACCTCTGTAACTGTGGCAAGTCAAGTCTAGGCCATAGACCTCAGTGATAAACGTAGATAAAAATTAACTGTCTTTGTGTCTTAGACTGCTCTATCTTTAAGCAGGAAAAATGATGCATTATTTTAGTTTTGCAACTCAAAGAAATAAAAACATGCAACTTTAAAATTACACCCCCCCCAAAAAAAATCAAAATAACCAAGTTTGGTGTCAGATGCAAAGAATCCCTTGGGAAAAAATGAGGATTGAAGATAATTAAGAGGAATGTATAATTCAGAACTCATTACCAGAAGACAAGGTTAAGCTAACTTAAGTAAAATGGAAATTTATTGGCTCAGTAGCTGAAAAGCTTCAAGTACAGCCGGATACAGGTGCTCAAAAGTTGTTCTCAAGACCAAATTTCATTCTAATCTATGGCTCTGCTCTCCTCTGTACTGGTTTCACTTTCAGACAAATTTTACCTTAGGTTTACACCTATTAGCTTAACAACATGCAGAAAGAAAGGGTCTCTTTCCTCAACTGTTCCAGCAAAAGTACTGACCACGATTATCTGATTTGCCAAGGCTGAGTCACATACCTTCCCCTCGCCTTGATCCAGAGATTGGGTGGCCCCACTCAAACCACTTGGACCGGGGGGCTTCCCTGGTGGCACAGTGGTTGAGAGTCTGCCTGCCAATGCAGGGGACACGGGTTCGAGCCCTGGTCTGGGAAGATCCCACATGCCACGGAGCAACTAGGCCCGTGAGCCACAATTACTGAGCCTGCGCGTCTGGAGCCTGTGCTCCGCAACAAGAGAGGCTGCGATAGTGAGAGGCCCGCGCACCGTGATGAAGACTGGCCCCCGCTTGCCACAACTAGAGAACGCCCTCGCACAGAAACGAAGACCCAACACAGCCAAAAAAATAAATAAATAAATAAATAATAAAAATTTAAAAAGACTTCCGGTGGTTGTTTAAAAACAAAAAACAAAAAACAAAAAACTTGGACTGAGAGTGGGATGAGATAGTTACCCAAAGGAAATCCAAGGAGATAGTGCCAGGAAAAGGGAGGATGGCTTTGAAGCCATCAAATACAACAGCTACAAATGGGTGTAATCTAATACTGGCCTTGGAGTTTTGGCTGTATCACCATTTTCCAAAACTATTTAAGTTGTGAAACAAGCCAGACTGCTTGGCACTGAAGGGTGGTTTTGAGTGCAGTTATCTTGAATTATTTAATGATCTTCCACCACATTTGCCCCCAGCAACCATTAAAATCCATCTTTTGCCACCTGACCAGAAAGGTTAACAGAAATATTCAGTAACCTCTAGAGAAAGGGTAGAATACTTATTTTTAGCTTTCTGGTATTTGATCATAAATGCTTTCAGCCTGGAATGACTTCAATGAGATTTGTACATGTGAAGCCTGCCAAAAAAGAGAAGGGGGAAAAAGTCAAATATTAAAAGAGGTCAGGTAGCAAAAAGCTTTAAAAACCGAAGATTTTATACGTAGAACTCATTAACCCTTTATTAACATGTCTTTGATAAGGGAGAGAAAGAGAGAAAGCAGGTCTTCCCAGGCAATCCAGTCCTCTATATTCTCAGTATCTTCCACAAATGGGCCCTGGAAGATTTCTAACATGAAATTTTTTCTGAAGAAGAAAGATCACTAAAAAGCACATGATCTCATGAAGATGTATGGGTCCCGAAAACTGTCCTTCTGAAAAGAACTACGAAATTAGTCTGCCACCTTAAGATACCACTATTTGTGGGGTGAGAATGACCAAGTGACCAATGATTTTTCACATGAAGTTTACAGCAGACTTTGCTTTCCAAATATTTTAAATCATCAGTGCAACTCCGTTGATTGTATCTTCTAGATTGACTCTTGGAATGATGCATCCATCATCAAACTCTGCTCCAAAATCATTTGAAATTGGCAGTTTTCAGGTATCAACTTGCAATGGCTTAACACTCAAAGCCATCCTAAGGTTATACTGAGCAGCCCACCTGGAGGACCCCACAGAGGGCGATCCATATCTGCCATGATGTGTGGAAAAGATGATGCTATTTGATTCTAGTGTCATGTTTCTCAGACTGAGCCTCTTCTACAATGTTCTTCATTTGCCTCCATATCCCTCTCCCTTTAACTGATGAGCTTTCCCTGACCAACCCCCAGACCTCCTGATGGCTTCCTTCCACCAGGAACCCCCACAGACACGGAAAACTCAGCACTCTGCAATAAAAACTGGGGGAAATTTTGCTCAGTGAAGAACTCCAGTACTGCAAAGAAAGGGTAGTTTCCTAAATTGTCATTTTGTTCACATGTGAAATTTGACCTTGTGTAAATAATCCCCCAAATCTCCAGCTAACGACAGAAATCACACTCTAAATTAATTCCACATCACAGGCTAGAGACAAACCTAAAAGTCTAATCTCATAACTTTTCTGACTCTCCCTGCTCCAAACAAACCCTCTTAAGTCAACCTTCTCCTTTCTCAATAGAGTCCTGCATATAGCAAAAGGGATAAGTAATTTTGTACATGATTTCCACAAGAAAGTGTTTCAAAGAGAAATTTAAGAATAAACAACTACCCAAAATGTCTCTTTGTAACAAAATGTGACAAAGGGGAGTTAGGACAAATATCTTATATTTACATGGAAAGTAAAACCGTTTCCCTGGAAACAGATCTGAGCAGTTACGCAAATGACATGAGTTAGTAGAAATCTGACCCAAAGAATAAATGAAAGGGACAAAATGGCTAACTGGGACACAAGTCTGTTCTGTGGTCATCAAAAATAAGAACAAATGTGAAAATTATGTAATGTGACAGTCCTGGTATTTGGATAAAAGTGATGGACATAGTGCTGTGGAATTCTGGATGTGCCCCAGTTCTGGGAACATTCATGGTTTGTTCCTGTGTCAGCTGCTCAGAGTCAGTGGAAAGGAAGGAAGGGAAAAGGGTCCAGTGCGTTTGGTGCAGTGATGAGTCCCCAGGGAAGTTTACATAAGCATGGTCCCTTGTTTAGCCCTCCAGCTATTGTTCTGTTTGTTTTTGCTCTGCTTTGTTCTGTTTCTTTCCACTACACGTTCTCAGCATGTTGTTTTCTTCTCCTTCACTGACTGTGCATATCTCCTAAATAAACATGGCACTTTTTCACTGGATAAGATACCCAAGTACTATGGTGAATGGACTGATGCTTGTAAAGTAATCAAGTCTCAAAAGAAAAGCCCCTTGATTATCACCCATGTCACCTTACCCTGAGAAGTCTCTTACTTGACTGATTTCTTTGTAAAAGAGAAAAGGGCATTTCCAAGTTGAATGCAGAATGAAACAGGAAGGATTCAAATTATTTAATGGGATCAGATTATGAGATATATATATATATTATAATATTTATCACACTATATGATAATGTATTATCATAATTTGTATATATGTACACACACACACACACACACACACACACACACACACTAGATTATCCTAGATTTAAATGTCAGCTCTACAGCTTACCTAACATGTGTCCACTGTGTTCCTATAAATACCTTCCCTGCAAGCAGTTTCGCCTACAACTAACTGGCCGTGAGGCCAATTTGCTGTAAAAGATAAAATATATGGTTGACATCACACTAGAAAATGATAACATATCAGTTTTTGCAAATCCTTTGGTGAGCTAATCTAAGCCATATTCTGTTAAAATTTTCAACGTTTTCAAGAAACTTATCAGGAATCATGTAACCATTTGGGAGCCAAGAGGATAGGAGGAGCTTGATTCTCCTTTTGCCTCCAACTTCTAGTATGATGTCATAAATCTGGAAAAGAAAGCAAGAGAGAACAAGCCGTTGTAACAGAATTAGCTAAAGAATCGATCATTAATGCCTTCAAAAGCTGTTGGGAATCACTAGCCGCCTCTTATATTTGCTTAACTCAGAAAACTTGATTCTGACAGGTGGGAGGGATGACTGCTCACCAAAGGATTTGCAGAAACTGGTATTTTATCATTTTCTACTGTAATCAAAACAAAACTGTCAATCAACAGTTTTAAAAAATAACTGTATTTTTGTCTTTTATAGCAAAATGCCTTTACAGACAGTTACTTGTGCTGTGAAACTACTTGTGGCAAAGGTGTTTATGATGAAAATACCTAGAACCTTTCTAACAGTCTCTCCTTAGCCAAGTTATTTAACTTCTCTGAACTTTACTTATCTTTGTAAGGACAATAATATATAAAAGAATACATCTAAAAAGTAAATATTTACTGAATATCAAGTATATTGTAAGCACTCAATAAATGCCGGTAGTTCCTATGATAGTGGTTATGACCAAAACATTCATATTCTTATAAGCATTGGAGCTGGAGCTGTCACTTAACACATAATGTTCTTTGCAACATGAGATATAGGACTAAAATCCAGGTCTCTTTACTACCAGAATATATATACTTTTTGCACTATTCTAGACAGGGTTGAAGAATATTTACATTTAAATATGGGAATGTCTGATGCTGTAAACATTCACTTTAAACCAAATAAAATTTAAATTGAGAGTGTTTTGGACTCTGGAATCCATGCTGAGTCTCCATCCTGAAACCCATCTAAGCTAGTAAATGACAGCAAAGCAGAGATGCCATCCTTCTAGTGCTCCCTGCTGAGATAAAAGTATCATACAGCGCTGGATGCCAACAGAGTAAATAATTACACTGAGTGTTCTTTCCACTGCCAATGAATCGAAAAGTGGAATTTGTTGTGGATGTACCTGAATGCCTGGGACATCAGCTGTCCTATGAGAAGTCATTACATTTGCTGAGTATCTACTATCTGCCAGACACTGAATCTACAGAGGATTCAAATTGAAATGAGAAATTGTTCTTGTTCTCCAGGTGCTTACAGCCACTAGTAAGAATCACAGCACATGCTCACTGTGGACAAAATGTTAGGTAAAATAAACTCCATGAAGACGAACATAGTGCTAGAAAAACCCAAAGAAAGGAATGATTAATACAGGCTGGCTTGGGGATGCCAATAGGATAGGATGAGGGTAAGGACAGGATAGTTCCCTAGCCTAGAATTTCTAGGAGGTGAAAAATGGAAGCCCTTCAAAGTATGTTCAGAGAGAGAGGGAAATGAAGAGAAGCCCAGATGGTATCATCAGGATAAAAAGGCAGAGCAAAATGGTGTACCTCGAACATTGTTCACTGATTCATCATTTCACAAAACACATCCAGACCAGCAATTCAGTCATCAAGATTTATTCATTCTTGGAGATAATGAAGGCTTTAGTATCATCCCAAATAAATGTCTATCTCTACAGTCAATTTTGATCTCCTCCCAAAAGAAAGCAATGTTAATGCATTAATTTAAAGAAGTAAAGCTCCACTTTGATAGGCTTTTCTTTAGCAATCTATCATTTCTATGATTTTAGAAAAAAACTCACCAATGAACAAAATTAAGCTTTTCAGGTCTGTTGCTTTAAAGAAAAGTCAACATTTGTGAAAATTTTCAGAGTAGGTAACTAAAAAATGAAAAGTTAATATGTCTGCATCATTTAAATCTCCCAAAACAAATTTGCAAGATTGCCTCTGACTATCACTATTTTATTCATTCACTAAGAGTCCAGATGACACAATTAGCTGGGTATTGACATTATGATAATAAAGAAGTTAGTTAAGAACGTCAAAATATGATTTATTTAAGGAAAAAATCAATATCAATGTGTAATGATCTTAAGTTCCAATGATATTATATGAAAAGAGCAATTAACATGCATTCATCTCCCTAGAAGATTTCAATTTCATATGTTTAGTTACTTGTGAGGAATAAAAGATAGGACACATTAAAGAGTGTTAAAATCTATAAGGCACCTTGAGAATGTAGAAAATGATCATCAATTAATGAATGTAATAGGTATTCAACAAATACCTTTTAAGGAGATACTAAAAAAACCTTGTGCCAGATGCTACAGAGCCTCCAACACAGGTAATTATCCCTGGTCTTGCAACAGATTAACTATCTAGGAGGAAAGAGAACGTATAAATCTGGGCCTAATCCAGGCCTCTGAAGGTGGTAATAAAAGTAATAATATTATTGGTATTAACTACAGTGATTTTTCCATTTATTGCTAATTTCCTGTGTGCCATACACAGATATATTGAATTTCCCAGTAACATCAACATCAAAAAATAAGAACAAACCCCAAGTACCCCATTTTTTCTTGTTCATCTCTTGTGCATGCATTATCTATATTTATCTAACCCTTTCGAACCGTTTATATTTTTAACACATGACCAGTAACAACTTCTACTTTTCATTACCTAGGCTTCCTTTTCAATCAATCAAATTTTCAATCGAATTTTTTCAAACTGTTAAATCTGCCTTGAGGTTAGATTAAAAAATGGCATGAAATAGCTCTAATTCTGAGGAGCTCATATTCATATGGTTTTAAATATGGGTAGGATAGTTTCCTATTTCTGTCCAATTTCCTCCTATGTTATACTCAACACCTCATTCAAGACCTCAGCGGGGTCTTGTTGATCACAGGAGCACAACGGAGCAGCAACTTTAGGGACTAGGCTATTGGTGATCCTCTAGTTCCTTTCATGGGTCTTAAATATTAGTGCTGAACCTGCCCCAGACTTGACTTTGCATTATTTTTTATATATGTATTATTTTCTATTTGGCTAAATTTTCTCTCTCTTGATAACTTTCCAGAAAGTTCTTCACATATCCTGGTGTTCTCATCTTTGATTTTTTTTTCTTTCATGGTTTGGGTTTTTACTTTTTGGAACAATTTGGCCTCATCTGTAAATCTGAAGAGTCCAGATGCCTAAAGATAATATTTAAATTCTAAGATAAAATTCAACACCAGTTGGGATTCCCCAGACTTATAGACAGTTGTTTGTTTATTACTGCACTCTGTTTTCTGCCTTTTATCAATATATTGTTCCTTAACCATGCCAAAATACTCTCAACACTGCCATGTACAGTTCTTCTTTGTAAAAATGTAGTAGTGGTTTTTGGAAATTCTAAAAAAAGTACATCAATTGCCCTTTTTCCCCAAGTCCAAAAAATAAGCTACAATATTAGTGAGCCTCAATATTTCTCCATAGAACCTTGGCTACATGTTTGTGCGTTCACCTGTGTTTATCTATGAACCCTGTCAGATTCCTAGGTAGGAATGAGAGAACTAGAAGTTCATCATAGTTCTTAGAGTCTTTTCCAGAGAGCTCCTTAAGGATAGAAATCTGCTATTCTGTAGGCACAATGATTTTTGTCAAGTAAATTACATATTTTGGCTATTGATAATGATTTACTCTTGAGTTCTGTTCATAATCTTAAGTAAAAAGGTCATCTCCAGAGATTTATTTACAGCTGTTGGTCATACAACAATAAAATGATTCAGTTGTGTTGGAAAGAGTCTTTGCTCCAGCAAGAACATATAGGGAGAAGCCATGTTCTGAGTAAAAGATAAGGTAACAGAACTACTCCAGAAAACCAACACAGTTGGTAGTCAGAGAGGACTCTTATCTGTAGAATTTTGATAGACATATTTATGTATTTGAACAGACTTTCCCTCTCTGGAATGAAGTTATTTGGAGGACAAAATCCAATCCAATCCCAATAATATTCACTTAAAATACAAAATAGCAAATTCAGATGTCCAAAACGCACTCCAGAGAAACAGCACCACCATCTATAGTTACCCTGAAAGAGAAAAATAGTTCCTGGGTCTAATTTGCGTGGCTACAAAGAAAGCTAAAGGTGAAATCAAAGCATTAAGATATTCCTGAATTTTTACCATTTCTTCTAACATTCTGGTGAAAACAAGAGCTTGCTTTTTATCTTGGTCACATCAAAGTGATTCAACCACATTTTAAAATAAGTCATTTGGGGCTTCCCTGGTGGCGCAGTGGTTGAGAGTCTGCCTGCCGGTGCAGGGGACACGGGTTCGAGCCCTGGTCTGGGAAGATCCCACATGCCACGGAGCAACTAGGCCTGTGAACCACAATTACTGAGCCTGCGCGTCTGGAGCCTGTGCTCTGCAACAAGAGAGGCCGCGATAGTGAGAGGCCCGCGCACCGCGATGAAGAGTGGCCCCCGCTTGCTGCAACTGGAGAAAGCCCTCGCACAGAAACGAAGACCCAACACAGCCAATAAATAAATAAAAATAAATAAATAAATAAAATAAAATAAGTCATTTATCTACAAATACAGTGAAAGCCCAATACATAGCTAACCTTATCATTTTCCCAGTAGTATTTAGCTATAGAAAAAGAATTATCTAGAACAAATGCCAGAGAGTCCAAGTAGCTGAGATTAGAATTCTTTACTATTTCTAATCACTTCATGGTGCTATTTTACAATAAGAGTGACAACCAAGATGGGGTGAAGAATCTTTCACAGCAAAGATAATTTAAATACTTGTTTGATTATGTGACAGTTCAGCTTCCCCTCTGTTCCTCAGTTTGGCTGATTGTGTAGTTACCACGTGCCAGTTGTTTTGTGACTTTGTCAGAGAGGTATGTCAAGAAGATGACAAAGAAAGGACTGGCTTTTTGCAAATGTTTATGTTTCTTGCAAATCTAGTTAACATTTTTTGTTTTCTCTAAGAATTTAATTTTTCAGAATTGAACTTTAAGAACTGCCAATATTTTTAGACATTTTTTCTTTCTTATTTATTGCTTATAAATTTCCTCTTTGGATTCTTGAATTACCAATGGGATATTATAAAAGCAAAATATTACAAGCATGATTCATGCCAAAATATTTTACAATTGTTTTAAAAGCAACCTATTTCTCTCTGAATTTCTGTAGAACCCATGCTACCATTCCAATGACAGATGAAAAATATTTCACAGTAAGATGTCAGTTTCAGAAAAGAGCATCTTAGACTCTTAGAAGTATCTTAGAATTACTTAGACAGTTTTATAGTCTTCACAGAAAAATATTCCATAATATTTATTTCTATTTTTATTGTCCTTCAGTTAACTCCATATGTAATCAGGTTTAAGTCATAAGGCACCCTGAAAGCAGTTCTCAAAAACTTTTAGATGCAAAATATGTACTTATTAAACTTGCATTCAGCCAGTCCATATCACCAAGGTTTCCCCTTTTCTTTCTTACCCGTGCAGCCACCCACAAGATAAGTTTAAGCCTATACAGATCATTTCTCCATGACACTAATAAACATTCGTACAACCTTTGGAAGAATAAAAGATAAGAGGCAGGACATATTCAAATTATTTCATTTAAAAGCAACTTAATTTTTAAGCTCATACATACTGCTCAGTTTCATTTATATGCCTGAAAAGAACAAGGCATCACAGAGAACTGTATACCCTGTTAGAGGACCAAAATAATAATAAAATATGAATAATGATTCCTTATCCAGTAATATGAAATATAATAATTCCTGTATTCTATGTAATTGGAGTAGCTCAGCATGTTACTGGTTAGGGCTTCCTTTGTTATCAAACTTGCTGAGAGAAAGAATAGAACACAGAGGGAAAAAATGGCCTGAGTGGATTCTAGAGAATTAAGGATGCTTTCTTGAGCCTAAGACTTGAGGCTAAAGTCTCAATAGAGTACTATTTAGCCTTAAAAAAGAAGGAAATCCTGCCTTTTGTGACAACATGGGTGAATCTGGAGGACATTATGCCAACTAAAATAAGCCAGACACAGAAGGACAAATACTGCATGACACCATATATGTGAGGAATATAAAACAGTCAAACTCATAAAAGCAGGGAGTAGAATAGTGGTTGCCAAGGGCTGGGAGATGGGGAAGTGGGGACATATTAGTCAAAGGGTACAACTTTCAGTTACACAAGATGTAAAAGTTATAGAGACCTCCTGTACAGCGTAGTGCCTATAGTTAACAAACTGTATTGCATACTTTAAAATTAGCTAAAATGGTAGCTCTTATGTTAAATGTTCTTACCCAAAATTAATTAATTAAGGCAGAAGCAAATTTTATGGGATGATGGATACGCTTATGGCATGGATAGTGGTGATGGTTTCACCTGTTTATACTTATCTCCAAACTCGTCAAGTTGAATACATTAAATGTATATAGGTTTTTATTTTAATCATACCTCAATAAAGTAGTTAGAAGAAAAGACTTGAGGCTAGCCAAACCCACACATCATAAGGACTATTAAATAACTCTTCTGACTATAAATTTTGCTCTTGCCAATTGGTGGCAAGCCATTTTTATGGGAGCATGTTAAAGGTGATCAATTCAGATGAAGAATGGAAATAAGGTGCAAAAGAACAGTAACAAAAAGATGCAACTCCTTCAGTATCGATGTGCTCGTGATGGAGAACGTCCTCAAGCTATTAAGACAAAAGACAGAAATATATGAAATGCAGGAATGGTTGACTTACAACCCCCAATTTATTTCTGACCATTTTAATGAAAACCTACACTATTTATAAAGAACTGAGAAGAGCGTTCAGTTTTATTTCCTGCTGTGGCTTATCTGGAAACACAGTAACTTCCCAGTCAATCAATCCACTGAAGAAAATTAAACTCATACAATGGGTAAAGGCTTATTTCACCATGATCTAGAATAAGTGAAATACTGAATGTCCAGAATATGAAAACATTCAAATGCCCACCACTGATTTCATTTCTTGAACTTGAGGGGGTCCAGTCATATAACACCAACGGAATTGCCTAAGCTATCTCACAAGTTGAGAAGGCAATTCTGGGGAAAAACAATGTTGTGATTGGACATTGTCCTACCCAAGGACATCTCCTATCCCATAGTTCAAGGGATCAACATGGAGTGTTCATCCAAAGATTTTTCATCCGATGTTGGGACCATGGAAACCAGGAGGCTGAAATTAACAACTCCAAAACCAAAATAATTAGAGAAGTCTTGGATGTTTAGCTGGAGGAAAGCATTTATCAGGAGGTGGGGAAAAATAAACAAACAAAAAATCTCCAAAGCCCAAACCACTGTTAGTTATATTATCTATGTAATACCATGATTCTGGGTTTGGATCTCAGATGTTGTGAGAGGATGGAATTGCATCATCATGTTCTCAATACAGCTGTTTTCACCTGAGGCAGATGTGAACATTACTTGGCCACCATGACATGTGTATTATATATGGGTGCTGCCTGGTAGAGCTGGATAGTTTCCATCCCTCCACATTAACTGTTAACATCCCTCAATCTTAGAGGTTGAGGAGGCTCTTGGCTTGGAGTAAAGGAACTAGAAGGAGCTAGATTCTCCTTTATAATCCCTTCTCCCTCCCACAAGCGAAACAAATGAATCAAAACAAAACCAAAACAAGAAAAAACCATTAGACAAACTGGGGTGGGCTTGATTGAGGCCAGACTGCAGAAAAAACAATCAGGGCCCTTGAAGGGAAACAGAAAGCTCTGCACAAACAGGTTGGCCACTGCACCCAGTAAAAAACGAGTGCTGGCCTGGAAACCAGTCTGGCCCTGCTGCCCTACTTAAGGCAGTACCTCTTAAACTTTAGAGTTAAAATTGTGATTTGGATTTAGTAGGTCTGGAGTGGGCCCAGATACTGTATTTCTAATAAATTCCCAGGTGATGCTGATACTATTGGTTCATGGACCATGCTTTGTTCATCAAGGCTTTAGGGAGCATAAATGGGTAACCTGAAAGAGCTAGGTTAACAGTATTTGAGACAGTTTTTCCCTTATGGAATGGTCCATAACAAAATAGACTCCTTTCCCCAACAATCACACTACCTTCCTCTCACACATTACATCACTCATCACAGTTGGTTTCTGATTGAAGTAAGGGCCTAAAGTTAGTAGATTCCTTGTTTCATTAGCAGCTCTGAAGTAGAACATGAAAAAGAAAAAGAAGAAGCAGAAAAAGGCAGGAAAGTAAGCAGTGGGTAGCAAGTCAGGCCACAAAAGAACACAGGGATTAATCCCAAATCGCCATAAGAAACAGCAGGAGAAGAAAATTACTAAAAAAGACCAAAAACTGCTAGTAAAGTAGATGGAGATTCAGACCATTATAATTTGGGGATATTAATACAAAGAGGTTGGTAAAATACTAGACATAATACTAGACATAAATATTAAATCCACAGCAAAGCATCTAATTGAACCTGTGAGGCAGAGAGCTCCTAAAAGTTTCTAGGAAACACTGAATGATAATTAGAAACTAATTACAGTAATATGAAAAATGTCATTGATATTCTCTTTATTTCACAGCTAACATTGTTCGTTTATGTTAATGAACATTAAAATAATATCAGGCACTTCATGGTTCAATCTCATTCTTACTTTTTAATTAAGACCTTAATATTGTCAATCAAGGGTTCTTCCAATACAATGCTATATTGGAATTGTATTGGAATTGTATGAGGCATTATTACTTGAAGAACTCAACCAAAATTTTAGATTTACCATTAGAGCAGGTAACTCTAACCTGAAGCTCAGCTTAAACTGATGGGCAATCCTTTTGCGTTCAGCCATTAAATTCCTGAATTAAAATGCCTCTGGATGGGCTATGCACTATTTAATTGACCACAGCTCCCAGTTCAGATGGGCAACTTAGTGAATTTATTTGTCTGGATTGTGAATGTATTTCAGTTTGCAACACCAGTATTGAAGTATTTTAAAGAGATAAGTTCTCTTTTTCATTGGTTGACAAAATATGAGTAGTTTTCATACTTGTGTTTAGAGGTAAAGTTAACTCTCTGAGTTATTGATGGCAAGGAGCTTAATACTTACTCGAGGATATAGGACATATAAAAAAATAACTATAAGGCAAGGTGGGGCATAACAACTACTAACAGGGAGGCAAAACAACAATAACAAGTCTTTTGAGAGAACAGAGAACAAAACTCAGGATAGTTTTCTTCAAAGAGGTCTCTGAGCTAGCTGCTGAAGAATGGACAGAATTTAATGGCCAGAATGACCTCGAAGTCTGGAAGTAGAATAGTGAGGAAGGAAGAGTATGGGAAAATATAGGGCATCATCAAGGAAGAACAAGAAACTGGAACAAAGTGGGACTGAAAGGCAGTAACAGGAAAAAGAGAATACGTTTTATTAGAGCAAAATGTCATGCTACTGCAGCTCTTGCCTGCTCCATTGCTTTCTCTCTTTCATCTGAGAGCAATGAAGCTATTAAACATCAACATCTGCGCCTACTTATTTGTGTTCTGGTCCTAATTATTACCATCGTACCAAGGCTGAAGGATTCCTGATCATTGGTCTTCTTTTGATCCTTGTTCACAAGAAAGCATCACACAACTCTTGTTCATGAATTCCATCAAGCACCCTCCCCTCCACATGCTCAGCACCAGCCTCCTTACTCTCCTTACTGGCTGCTAAGGCTTTGGTCTTTCTGGTCTGTCTCTTCTCTAAGCCATGCCATCCAAGGACAGAGCACACCCGAGTCCCCAGAGCTTGGCCATTCACTGTCTCCTGGAGCCAGAGCACATATTTCTAACTTATTATTATCCATTTTCTCTAGGGCTTCTCTAGTCACTTTCAACCAAATCTGTGGGGTTTTCCTATTTCTAATAATAATTCCTATATCTCACAATCACCCAATTAAAAAACAAAAACCATTGGGTCATGTCATCTTATATCCTACATACCTAGTTATTCACCAAATCCTCATGCTTTTTCCTCTCTATTCCTCCACTCCCTGGCTATCAGATCCTTAGCATTCAAACTATTCCTACAAGAGCCTTATACCTATCACAGTGACAAGGACCCTTACTGAATACCAATTCACCCCAAGCACTTTCATCATAACATTCTCTGCAAAAATTGCAGGTGTCTCCATATTTTCTGTTATATCAGAATTAGATTCTTTGGTTGGCTTTCAAAGACCCTGGACCCTCCTTACTTGACCCAACTCTATTCGTTCCCCTCTATCCAACCTGTTCTCAGCAGTTTGGTCACTCTCAGTTCTGCATGTAGAATTGGTTGAGGTAGTGGTCTTGAGGTTGATATAATTCCTCATTTTTCAAACTCAGCTTATCACTGCTCTTCAGGAACCCTTTCTTGCCTCTTCATTGATTTTTGTCACCTTCCTAACTTTTGTATATAATCTACATCACACTGTTTCATACATCTATATTTTCATAGTTTCCTTTTTTTTCTGTTATTTCACGTTTGTTCATTATGTCTTTGCAACTAATTTTGGGTAAGGTCATGATTTTTTTTTTTTTTTGCTGTTTTGATTTGTTTTACTATCAAGTATCCAACATGATATTGAACATGACATGAATTTTTATAAGTAATTATTGAATAATGAGTTAGAGAGAGCATCAGTAGTAAATGGCTAGAATAGATTTTAAATAGTTATATGAAAAGTGCTGGAGAAAATAGTGTTACACTGAGTGCAAACTTACCAGAGAAGACACTAGGTATCTTGGAAAGAAAGCTTTTGACGGTACGAATAGGAATTCCATTTTTTTCATCTTGCATGCGTGCTATGACGTCTTCCATCTAAATAACAATAATAAAATAATTAAAACGTTTTAAAAGTTGAACTTTTTGAGAAAAATCAGTCCTCATAAGAATTTTGTATACCTGTTTTGTCTAACTAAGAATAATGCCATATTCGTGTCTTTCTATACTTTGTCACATTAATATTTTCAGTTTGGTTAAAAGATGATTGAGAAAACAGAAAGAAAGGTGGCTATTTCAGAGTCCATTAAGCTTAAGAAGAATTTTGTGCTTGGAATATTGCCTCTCTCCTGGTTTCACATTCTTTGGTTATAAATGATCAGAAAACATTGTGATAACAAGATCCACACTTCATTAATGTTATCTCTACTGAAGTCAGTGCAAAAGAAAATACAAGACTTAAAAGCATCAGTTTGGATTTCCTCTTCAAACAAGAGAGTTTATATGATTTGGTTTAACATAAACTTCCACAACCTGACTAGAAATACAGGACTGACTGCCAGCAACTGCTTCTTCTCTTGCCCAGGCATTTACTAAACTGATATATGAAATCTACATGCATGCACACACATGTACAAAAGTAATAAAATGAATGTCACATCATAGCCTTTTGCTAATTTAGTACCTTCCAATGTATGTATCTTTCTTTCAATCTGATTAGTACATTCTCTTTTGTTTTTGAAAATTTTTCAGTTTTAAATGGCTTTGCTTTACCAAGTCTAATGTGGAACTTAGTTTTGAATAACATTCATTCAAATCACAGCTTCAGACTTTTGTATGTGCTTCTAAGCCTGTGGCACATATATACACACAAATATACACAAGTTGTATTGATAGTATGAAACTCAAAATCTATCATTTACTCATCTCACAAGCAGTTACTTATGACTGATTCTAGACCAGACTTACAGAGGGCACTATGGGTGTGAATACGAATATAATACACTTGCTGCCTTCAAAAAATTCAGTCAATATTGAAAACAATGGGTGAGTAGTGAAATTTGAGTAAGGTCTGTAGTTTAGTTAATAGTGTAGTACCAATATCAATTTCCCATTTTTGAAAATTATGTTATCATTATATAAGATGATGAAATTAGAGGAAGCTGAATAAAGGGCATACAGGGACTTCTCTGTACGATTTTTGCATCTTTTCTGTAAATCTGAAATTATTTCAAAATAAAAAGTTTTAAAAAATCACAGTCTAAATGTTGTATCAAGTAATCATCAATCAACACAGCTTCAGAACAGTTTTCAATGAAGAGATCTTATTTGCCTGGATAAGTATTTTCAGATTTATTAACATGAGAAACTAAGATGTGGGAAAATGGGTTTCAAATCTTCTCATTATCATTCATGACACTTGGAGCAAGCTAAGCAACTTCTCTAAGGTTTCGTTTCCTCATGTGTAAAATGTATATAATAATATTTATAACAACTATTCCACAACCTTTGTAGGGTTGGGTTGGGGTGGGAGGAGTACAGTATTTTATTAAATGATACAGCATATATAAAACACCACACACAGACAATAAATATTGGACTTCAGATGTCTACACACACCACACCCCTGATACTTTGAGCTGCATATTCTCTACTCCTCATGTTCCTTTTTCATGTGGAGGGAGCACCATTAGCCTAATTCTCCTGCCTCTCTCTGTTCCCTAACTTACTCCACTCTGGGGAGCTGGGCTGACTTATCAGGTAAAAGAGTTGGGAATGAGAAATTGGCTTACAGAGCCCATCCCTTTCCTGTAGGGAAGCCCATATCCAAATCTGCTGATTTGGAGAGGCCTACCCCAGTGGGTGAGTAGTCTGTTAAGGACTAGGTTTTAGGATTAAGTCTCCTGTGTTCACAAACACTCTTCAATATAATAGCTTTGTCAGCAATCAAGGTGATACCGTGACCTCTAACTGCTTTACTCTTTGGTTGTGATATTCAGTGGGTTCAGAATTCAGCTAGGAAAGGAAGTCTGTTTTTTTTTTAATCAGACCCCCCAAAGACCCCAACAATATTCAGTTCTTTACATGTAATAAAATATTTCATCCAATTATAGAAACATGAAAAAATATACACTTTTATGGCTTTTTATTTTGTTGTTGTTTGTCCTTCATTTACCTGACACAATGCTCAGAAATGAGGAATAAGCTGCTTTGCCTTGCCTAGTATCAGCCTGTAAACCCTTTTATCATCAGCTTAATGGTTTAAACTAGGCCAGCTTAGATGGACATGGAAACCTCTCTGACTCCCACTTTAATCACCTAAGCTCCCTGGATGTGACAATCATCACCTCTGGTTGGATGCTGAATTTAGGTCCATCTTTCAGTTCATTGGATCCCAAAGTAGCAAGGTTAGGAAACTGGGAATTAAAAGTGACCTCTGTGGTTGTATTTTAAAATCTTCAATGTTCCTGAGCCTTAAGTTCCACAGTAGAAAAAAATTTTAAACTCCATGTAAAAATAGGATTTGTGTTCTAGATTGAAAATGTGATCATCAAAATGTATTCAGCTGTTTTTATCTTAATTCAGATATGATTTACACATGAACCTTATCATGACATAGAATAAGCAAACAAACAAAACAACAAAACAAAACAAAAACAAAGACCCAATACAATCTAGTTTTTAAAAGCTAAAATCAGTCACAAAGGCCACATATATAAAACACACCATTCTAAACTTATTTAAGCATTCACTCAGAGACTATTTTTATAATAAGCAGGTTTTAACATGCTTGATCATCTGCTTTCTGACTATAAGCAACAGAAAATGGATGAGGAGAATGCTAAAAGCAGACAAACTAAAAAGCAAGCTACACAGAAAGATACTAAAAAAGTAACTCTAATAAATATTAAAACTCTTTAGGGCGATTTAATTTAAGGCCAAAAGACTCAGATATCACGAGCATCCCCAAAGAAGATTATCTATCTATCTATCTATCTATCTATCATCTATCTATCTATCTATCTATCTATCTATCTATCTATCTATCTATCTATCTATCTTCATAAGGATGATATTGAGTTATACAGGGTCAGAATGTGTTTTCACACTCATGAGCCTGTTTCTGAAGGTGAGGAGACTTTGAGTGTGGGATAACATAACAGTGTACTATGGGCAGTAAAACGGGGCATGCCTTTGGTCACGGAGGCTCTCTCTCAGTCTTATTTAATTAACCCTTAAAATAAAAAGTTAGAAGCAGGTGATTTGTAAGATTTCTTCTAGCTACAACATTACTTAAGTCTGGAAATAATCATCAGTGTTCGGAACTGGGTAAGTTTTCTTAAGTCAAAGAGTCAAATCTCAGTCAAAAACCGATGAGCTGATTAAATTGACCAGACCTTTTACAAATGCATTTGCTTCCAGCTGTCAACATATTTCAGTTTCAATCCAAACAGCAGAGTGATTATGAACATGTACTTAGGACTGTCAGATCTAAGTTTGATCCTGGCTGTGCTACCTGCAAGCTCTATGAACAGGTAAGTTACTTTATTACTCTAAGACTTAGTTTTCTCATTTTTTAATGGAAAAAAAGATAATAGTATACATATTATCAGGGGTGAAGATTAATGAAACAATACTACTTAAATGTTTATCATAATGCTGCCATGAGACACCATGGAGGCTTGCTAATGCTCAAACAGCCATTTCTTATTTTTAGAGATTTTACAGTTTGGAGCTCTGCAAATCACCATTTCAGAAGTCAGCCATGAATACTATAGGATGGCAGGCAATATGTAGAAGAACTAGTTACTCAATCAAAAGTCAGTACTGACTGCCTAAAAAGTGTGGCCAAGATGGAGGAGTAGGAAGACCGTGAGCCCACCTCCTCCAACGGGCACACCAAAATTACAACTATTTACAGAGCAGCTATGGATGAGAACAACCTGAAGACTAGCAGAAAAGATCTTCCATAACTAAAGATATAAAGAAGGAATCACAAAGAGAATGGTAGGAGAGGCAGAGACGTAGTATAGTCAAGACCCATACTCTCAGGTAAGCAACCAAAACTCCCAAGGAAGAGAATCTCAAATGAGAGGATAATTAAAATTGCACAGGTTCTCCTCAAGAAGCTAGGGGTCCAAGCCCCACATCAGGCTCCCTGGCCGGGGGTCCTGCACCAGGAAGATGAGCTCCCAGAATTCATCTTTGAAGGCCACTGCGGCTTGTTTTCAGGAGAGTCAAAGGGCTGTGGGAAATACAGACTCCACTCTTAAAGGTCACACACAAAATCTCACACGCTTGGAGACTCAGAGCAGAAGCAGTAATTTGAAAGTAGCCTGGGTCAGACCAATGTGCTGATCTTAGAGAGCCTCCCAGAGAGGCAGGAGGAAAGTAGGACTCATCCTGGGGAAACAGACACCAGTGGCAGCTATTTTGGGGAACTTGTTCTACCACAAGGACACTGGAGCTGGCAAGTGCCATTTTGGAGTCCTCCCTCTAGCTTATTAGCACCAGGACCAGACCCTCCAGTCAGCTGGTCGGCACTAGTCCTGGGACTGCCCCAGGCTCAGCAGGGGACACAGCATCACCCACCAGAAGGCAGGCAGCAGCCATAGGCCCCAATGAACAACCCCTGCAGACCCAGGAACTGGCCCCACTCCCGAGGAGGCTCAATACTTGGTCCTGCCTACCAGTGGACTGGGCACTAGCCCCAGGAGCTGACCTTACCCACCAGTGAGACAGCACCAGTCTCTAGACACCCTGGGACCCAGCCCAGCCCCAAGTGAACACCAGCTCCAAGACACAATGGGCCATGCAGCCAGCAGTCCAGGGATCTGGCCCCAACCCCAGGGACCAACAGCAACCTCTGACTCCCAGGACCACAAAGTCAGCCACCTCATAACCTGGTCCCACCTAGCAGCAGTTGACAGTCTCTGGACTATGCAGGGCCTGGCAACCAACTAGCCTGGAGCCAGTCACGCCTACAAGTATGCCCACACTAGTTGGCCCTATCACAACAGAAGGGCCCATGAAGCCCACATACAAGGCACCTCTAGAGCATACAGTTCTGGTGAACAAAGGAGAGTGTGCTGCTGGACCCCATATGACATCTCAAGCATAAGGCCACATTTCCAAGATTGAGAAATGTAACTGACCTTCCTAATACACAGAAATAAAAACTGGGAATCAGGCAAAATGAAATGACAGAAGAATATTTTTGAAACAAAAAAACAACATAAAGCCCAGAAGAAGAGTTAAGCAAAGTGGAGATAAGTAATCTACCCAATAAACTGTCATGATAATAATCATAAAGATGCTCAGAGAACTTGGGAGAAAAATGGGTAAACACAGTGAAAGTTTAACAAAGATTTAGAAAATATAAAGAAGAACAAAACAAAGCTAAAGAATACAGTAACTAAAGTAAAAAATACACTGGAAGGAATCAAAAGTAGACCAGATGACACATAGGAATGGGTCAGTGAACTGGAAGAGAGTAGTGCAAGTCACCTAAGCTGAAAGGAAAAAAAAAAAAAAATTAGGACAGCTTAAGAAACCACTGGCAAAAATCAAGCATACTGATATTAGCATTATAGGGATCACAGAAGGAGGAAAAAAGAGAGAGAAAGGAGCAGAGAACATATTTGAAGACATGATAGCTGAAAATTCACTAACCTGGGAAAGAAGACAGAAATCCATTACCAGGAAACACAGAGTCCAAAACAAAATCAACCCAAAGAGGACCATACCAAGACACACAGTAAAGAGAGAATATTAAAAACAGCAAGGAAAAAACAACCAGTTACATACAAGGGAACTGCCATAAGACAATCAGCTGACTTTGCAGTGGAAACTCTGCAGGCCAGAAGTGATGGCATGATATATTTAAAGTGATGAAAGGAAAAGACCTATAACTGAGAATCATCTACCCAGAAGGCTATCATTCTGATTTTAAGGAGAAATAAAGAGTTTTACAGACAAGCAAAAGCTAAATGAGTTTAGCCCCACTAAACTGACTCTAAAAGAAATGTTAAAGGAACACATCTAAGCAGGAAATAAAAGACTACAACTAAAAGCATGAAAATTATGAAAAGAAAAATCTCATTGGTAAAAGCAAATATTCAATAAAGATGGGAGATCAACCATTATAAAGCCAGCAGGAAGGTGAAAAGACAAAAGCAGTAAAATCATCTATGTCCACAATAAGTAGTAAGAGGATACATAAAACAAAAATAATGTAAAATAAGATGTCAAAAATTATTAAATGTGTGGGGGGGGTGCTGTAAAAACTCAAGGTTGGTAAAATGTGTTTGACCTTAGGAGATCATCAACTCAATCACATATATGAACAGCTTGCTATATACAAATGATCTGGTAAAGACAAACCAAAAATCTATAATAGATACACATACACAATAAGAGAAAGGAATCCAAACATAACACTAAACATAGTAATTAAATCAGAAGGGAAGACAGCAAAAGAAGGGAAAAAAAGACTACAAAAACAACCCAATAACAATTGACAAAATGGCAATAAGTACACACCTAAAAATAATTACTTTAAATGTAAATGAACTAAATGCTCCATTCAAAAGACGTAGAGTGGCTGAATGGATACAAAACAAGACCCATATACATACATACATATACACTGCCCACAAGAAACTCACATCAGATCTAAAGACACAGACAGAGTCAAAGTGAGAGGATGGAAAAAGGTATTCGAAGAAAACTGAAAGGTAAAGAAAGTTGGAGTAGCAGTGATTATATTAGACAAAATAGACTTCAAAACAAACACTGTAACAAGAGACAAAGAAGGACATTGCATAATGATAAAAGCATCAATCCAAGAAGATATAACAACTGTAAATGTGTATGTTCCCAACATAGGACCTCCTAAATACATACAGCAAATAGTAACAGACATAAAGGAAGAAATTGACAGTAACACAATAATATTAGGGGACTTTAAACCCCACTTACATCAATGGACAGTTTATCCAGACAGAAAATCAAGAAGGAAACACTGGCCTTAAATGGCACCTTAGACAAAATAGAGTTAATAGATAAATAAAGAAAATTCCATCCAGAGGCAGCATAATGCACATTTTTTCAAGTGTATATGAAACATTCTCCAGGACAGATCACATGCTGGGCCACAGAACAAGTCTCAGTAAGTTTAAGAATATTAAAATCATATCAAGCATTTTTTTTGACCACACCATTATGATACTAGATAGCAACTACAAAAAACCAATCAAATAAAAAAGTTAAGACTGCAGAAAACATGAATACATGGAGGCTAAACAATATGCTACTGAACAACCAATGAGTCACTTAAGAAATCGAAGGGGAAATTTGAAAAATACCTGGAGACAAAAAAATAAAATAAAAATAAAAACACAATGATCCAAAACCTATGGTTTGGAGAAAGAAGTTCTAAGAGGGAAATTTATAGTAATACAAGCCTACCTGAGGAAACAAGAAAAATCTGAAATAAACAACATAAACTTATACCTAAAGGAACTGGAAAAAGAAGAAAACAAAACCCAAAGTTAATAAAAGAAAAGAAATAATAAAATTCAGAGTGGAAATAAATGAAATAGAGACTAAGAAAATAAAAGGTAGAGAAAAGATTGATGAAACTAAGCACTGGTCCTTTGAAAAGATAAACAAAATCGATAAAACTTTAGCCAGACTCATGAGAAAAAAAAGAGGGCCCAAATAAATAAAATCATAAATGAAAAAGAAGTTATTACAACTGACACCACAGGGAAAAAAATGATCATAAGAGAAAACTATGAAAAATTGTATGCCAATAAATGGACAACCTAGAAGGAATGGACAAATTCCTAGAAGTGTGCAATCTCACAAGACCGAGTCTGGAATAAATAGAAAATATAAGCAGACCAAATACTAGTACAGAAATTGAATCAGTAATCTAAAAAATCCCAAAACACAAAAGTCCAGTACAAGATAGCTTCAAAAGTGAATTCTACCAAACATTTAAAGAAGAGTTAACACCTATCCTTCTCCAACTACTCCAAAAAATTGCAGAGGAAGAAATGCTTCAAAAACCATTCTCTGAGACCAGCATCACTCCGATAACAAAACCAGACAAAGATACCACAAAAATATAAAATTACAGGCCAATATCACTGATAAAACACAGATGCAAAAATCCACAATATATTAAGAAACAGAATTAAATTCAATAATACATTAACAACATCATACATCATGATCAAGTGAAATATATCCCAAGGTATCAAGAATGGTACAAAATCTGCAAATTAATCAATGTGATATACCACATTAACAAATTAAAGAATAAAAATTATATGATTATCTCAACAGATGCAGAAAAAGCTTTTGACAAAATTCAATATCCCTTTATGATAAAAAAAAAACTCTCAACAAAGTGGGTATAGAGGGAACAAACCTCAACATAATAAAAAACATATATGACAAACCCACAGCTAACATCATACTCAAGGGTGAAAACGTGAACTTCTTTCCTGTAAGATCACAAACAAGAAAAGAATGTGAACTCTCACCAATTCTATTCACCATAGTATTGGAAGTCTTAGCCACAGCAGTCAGACAAGAAAAAAGAGGCATTCTAACTGGAAAAGAAGTAAAACTGTTATTGTTTTCAGAAAACAGGATACTATATATAGAAAATACTAAAGATGCCATGAAAAAACAATTAGAACTCATCAATGAATTTAGTAAAATTGCAGAATTTAAAATAAACATATAGAAATCTATTGCATTTCTATAAATTTACAACAAACTATCAGAGAAATTAAGAAAACTATCCCATTTACAATTGCAGCAGAATAAAAAAATACCTCCGAATAAATCTAAGAGGTAAAAGACCAGTAATCGTAAAACTGTAAGATGCTGATGAAAGAAAATAAAACACAAACAGATGGAAAGATATACCATGGTCTTAGACTGGAAGAACTAATATTGCTAAAATGACTATACTATCCAAATCAATCTACAGCTTCAATGCAACCCCTATCAAAATACATATTGCATTTTTTTTCCAAGATCTTTGTTCTGATGCTGGCTCTGCCCAGTGGTCTGAATGTTTTCATCTGCTTCTTTTTTTTTTTTTGGTCATCAATTTTATACACATCAGTGTATACATGTCAATCTCAATCTCCCAATTCATCCCACCCCCACACCCACCCCTCACTGCTTTCACCCCTTGGTGTCCATAAGTTTGTTCTCTACATCTGTGTCTCAATTTCTGCCCTGCAAACTGGTTCATCTCTACCATTTTTCTAGGTTCCACATATATGCATTAATATACGATATTTGTTTTTCTCTTTCTGACTTACTTCACTCTGTATGACAGGCTCTAGATCCATCCATGTCTCAACAAATGACCCAATTTCGTTCCTATTTATGGCTGAGTAATATTCCATTGTATATATGTACCACAACTTCTTTATCCATTCATCTGTCGACAGGCATTTAGGTTGCTTCCATGACCTGACTATTGTAAATAGTGCTGCAATGAACATTGGGGTGCGTGTGTCTTTTTGAATTATGGTTTTCTCTGGGTATATGCCCAGTAGTGGGATTGCTGGATCATATGGTAATTCTATTTTTAGTTTTTTAAGGAACCTCCATACTGTTCTCCATAGTGGCTGTATCAATTTACATTCCCACCAATAGTGCAAGAGGGTTCCCTTTTCTCCACACCCTCTCCAGCATTTGATGTTTGTAGATTTTCTGATGATGCCCATTCTAACTGGTGTGAGGTGATACATCATTGTAGTTCTGATTTGCATTTCTCTAATAATTAGTGATGTTCAGCAGCTTTTCATGTGCTTCTTGGTCATCTGTATGTCTTCTTTGGAGAAATGTCTATTTAGGCCTTCTGCCCATTTTTGGACTGGTTGTTTGTATTTTTAATATTGAGCAGCATGAGCTGTTTATATATTTTGGAGATTAATCCTTTGTCCGTTGACTCGTTTGCAAATATCTTCTCCCATTCTGAGGGTTGTCTTTTCGTCTTGTTTACGGTTTCCTTTGCTGTTCAAAAGCTTTTAAGTTTCATTAGGTCCCATTTGTTTATTTTTATTTTTATTTCCATTACTCTAGGAGGTGGATCAAAAAAGATCTTGCTGTGATTTATGTCCAAAGAGTGTTCTTCCTATGTTTTCCTCTAAGAGTTTTATAGTGTCCGGTCTTACATTTAGGTCTTGAATCTATTTTGAGTTTAATTTTGTCTACGGTGTTACAGAGTGTTCTAATTTCATTCTTTTACATGCAGCTGTCCAGTTTTCCCAGCACCACTTATTGAACAGACTGTCTTTTCTCCATTGTATAACCCTGCCTCCTTTGTCATAGATTAGTTGACCATAGGTGCGTGGGTTTATCTCTGAGTTTTCAATCTTGTTCCATTGATCTGTATTTCTGTTTTTGTGCCAGTACCATATTGTCTTGATTGCTGTAGCTTTGTAGTATAGTCTGAAGTCAGGGAGCCTGATTCTTCCAGCTCCGCTTTTTTCCCTCAAGAATGCTTTGGCTATTCAGGGTCTTTTGTGTCTCCATACAAATTTTAAGATTTTTTGTTCTAGTTCTGTAAAAAATGCCATTGGTAATTTGGTAGGGATTGCATTGAATCTGTAGATTGCTTTGGGCAGTATAGTCATTTTCACAATGTTGATTCTTCCAATCCAAGAACATGGTATATCTCTCCATCTGTTTGTATCAAATTTAATTTCTTTCATCAGTATCTTATAGTTCTCTGCATACAGGTCTTTTGTCTCCCTAGGAGGTTTATTCCAAGGTACTTTATTCTTTTTGTTGCAATGGTAAATGGGAGTGTTTCCTTAATTTCTCTTTCAGATTTTTCATCCATAGTACATAGGAATGCAAGAAATTTCTCTGCATTAATTTTGTATCCTGCAACTGTTCCAAATTCATTGATTAGCTCTAGTAGTTTTCTGGTGGCATCTTTAGGATTCTCTTAGTATCATGTCATCTGCAAACAATGACAGTTTTACTTCTTTTCCAATTTGGATTCCTTTTATTTCTTTTTCTTCTCTGATTGCCATGGCTAGGACTTCCAAAACTATGTTGAATCATAGTGGTGAGAGTGGATATCCTTTTCTTGTTCCTGACCTTAGAGGAAATGCTTTGTTTTTCACCACTGAGAATGATGTTTGCTGTGGGTTTGTCGTATATGGCCTTTATTATGTTGAGGTAGGTTCGCTCTATCCCTACTTTCTGGAGAGTTTTTATCATTAATGGGTGTTGAATTTTTGTCAAAAGCTTTTTCTGCATCTATTGAGATGATCATATGGTTTTTATTGTTCAATTTCTTAATATGGTGTATCACATTGATTGATTTGCATATATTGAAGAATCCTTGCATCCCTGGGATAAATCCCACTTGATCATGGTGTATGATCCTTTTAATGTGTTGTTGAATTCTGTTTGCTAGTATTTTGTTGAGGATTTTTGCATCTATATTCTTCAGAGAGTAATTTTCTTTTTTTGTAGTATCTTTGTCTGGTTTTGGTATCAGGATGATGGTGGCCTCATAGAATGAGTGTGGGAATGTTCCTTCCTCTGCAATTTTTTGGAAGAGTTTGAGAAGGATGGGTTTTAGCTCTTCTGTAAATGTTTGATAGAATTCACGTGTGAAGCCTTCTGGTCCTGGACTTTTGTTTGTTGGAAGATTTTTAATCACAGTTTCAATTTCATTACTTGTGATTGGTCTGTTCATATTTTTTATTTCTTCCTGGTTCAGTCTTGGAAGGTTATACCTTTCCAAGAATTAGTCCGTTTCTTCCAGGTTGTCCATTTTATTGGCATAGAGTTACTTTTAGTAGTCTCTTAGGATGCTTTGTATTTCTGCGGTGTCTGTTGTAACTTCTCCTTTTTCATTTCTAATTTTATTGATTTGAGTCCTCTCCCACTTTTTCTTGATGAGTCTGGCTAATGGTTTATCAATTTTATCTTCTCAAAGAACCAGCTTTTAGTTTTATTGATCTTTGCTATTGTTTTCTTTGTTTCTATTTATTTCTGCTCTGATCTTTATGATTTCTTTCCTTCTGCTAACTTTGGGTTTTGTTTTTTCTTTCTCTAGTTCCTTTAGGTATAAGGTTAGGTTGTTTAATTGAGATTCTTCTTCTTTCTTGAGGTAGGCTTGTATAGCTATAAACTTCCCTCTTAGAACTGCTTTTGCTGCATCCCATAGGTTTTGGATCGTTGTATTTTCATTGTCATTTGTCTCTAGGTATTTTTTGATTTCCTCTTTGATTTCTTCAGTGATCTCTTGGTTATTTAGTAACGTATTGTTTAGGCTCCATGTGTTTGTGTTTTTTATGTTTTCTTCCCTGTAATTCATTTCTAATCTCACAGCATTGTGGTCAGAAAAGATGCCTGATATGATTTCAATTTTCTTAAGTTTACTGAGGCTTGATTTGTGACCCAAGATGTGATCTATCCTGGAGAATGTTCCATGCGCACTTGAGAAGAAAGTGTAATCTGCATTTTTTGGATGGAATGTCCCATAAATATCAATTAAGTCTAACTGCTCTATTGTGTCATTTAAAGCTTGTGTTTCCTTATTAATTTTCTGTTTGGATGATCTGTCCATTGGTGTAAGTGAGGTGTTAAAGTCCCCCACTATTATTGTGTTACTGTCGATTTCCTCTTTTAGAGCTTTTAGCAGTTGCCTTATGTATTGATGTGCTCCTATGTTGGGTGCATATATATTTATAATTGGTATATTTTCTTCTTGGATTGATCCCTTGATCATTACGTAGTGTCCTTCCTTGTCTCTTGTAACATTCTTTAAAGTCTATTTTATCTGATATGAGTATTGCTACTCCAGCTTTCTTTCGATTTCCATTTGCATGGAATATCTTTTTCATCCCCTCACTTTCAGTCTGTATGTGTCCCTACGTCTGAAGTGGGTCTCTTGTAGACAGCATATATATGGGTCTTGTTTTTGTATTCATTCAGGAAGTCTGTGTCTTTTGGTTGGAGCATTTAATCCATTCACGTTTAAGGTAATTATCGATATGTATGTTCCTATGACCATTTTCTTAATTGTTTTGGGTTTGTTTTTGTAGGTCCTTTTCTTCTCTTGTGTTTCCCACTTAGAGAAGTTCCTTTAGCATTTGTTGTAGAGCTGGTTTGGTGGTGCTGAATTCTCTTAGCTTTTGCTTGTCTGTAAAGCTTTTGATTTCTCCATCGAATCTGAATGAGATCCTTGCTGGGTTGAGTAATCTTGTTTGTAGATTCTTCCCTTTCATCACTTTAAGTATATTATGTCACTCCCTTCTGGCTTGTAGAGTTTCTGCTGAGACATCAGCTGTTAACCTTATGGGAGTTCCTTTATATGTTACTTGTTGTTTTTCCCTTGCTGTTTTCAATAATTTTTTTCTGTCTTTAATTTTGCCAATTTGATTACTATGTGTCTCGGTGTGATTCCTCCTTGGGTTTATACTGTATGGGACTCTCTGCGCTTACTGGACTTGGGTGGTTATTTCCTTTCCCATGTTAGGGAAGTTTTTGACTATAATCTCTTCAAATATTTTCTTGAGTCCTTTCTCTCTCTTCTCTCCTTCTGGGACCCCTATAATGTGAATGTTGCGTTTAATGTTATCCCAGAGGTCTCTTAGGCTGTCTTCATTTCTTTTCATTTTTTTTCTTTATTCTGTTTCACAACAGTGAATTCTACCATTCTGTCTTCCAGGTCACTTATCCGTTCTTCGGCCTCAGTTATTCTGCTATTGATTTCTTCTAGTGTAATTTTCATTTCAGTTATTGTATTGTTCATCTCTGTTTGTTTGTTCTTTAATTCTTCTAGGTCTTTGTTAAACATTTCTTGCATCTTCTCGATCTTTGCCTCCATTGTTTTTCTGAGGTCCTGGATCATCTTCACTGTCATTATTCTGAATTCTTTTTCTGGAAGGTTGCCTATCTCCAGTTCATTTAGTTGTTTTTCTGGGGTTTTATCTTGTTCCTGCATCTGGTACATTGCCCTCTGCCTTTTCATCTTGTGTATCTTTCTGTGAATGTGGTTTTTGTTCCACAGGCTGCAAGACTGTAGTTCTTCTTGTTTCTGCTGTCTGCCCTCTGGTGGACATATTGCATTTTTCACAGAACTAGAACAAATAATTCTAACATTTGTATGGAGACACAAAGACCCCCAAAAGCCAAAACAAGCTTTAGAAAGGAGAACAAAGCTGAAGGTAGCACATTTCCTGACTTCAAACTATACTACATAATTACAGGCATCGAAACAGTATGTTGCTGGCACAATACCAGTCACATAGATCACTAGAACAGAATAGAGAGCATAGAAATGAACCCTCACTTATATGGGCAATTAATCTACAGAAAAGGACGCAAGAATATACAGTGGGGAAAAGACAGCCTTTTTAATAAATGGTGTTGGGAAAACTGGACAGTTAAATGCAAAAGAATCAAACTGGACTACTCTCACATGAAGCATAAAAATAAATTCAAAATGGATTAAAAATTTAAATGAAACACCTAAAACCATAGTACTTCTAGAGGAAAGCACAGGCCATAAGCTCTTTGCCATCAGTGTTAGTTATAGTTTTATTAAGTATGTCTTATCTCTCAAGGGAAACAAAAGCAAAAATAAACAAAGGGGACTACATCAAAGTAAAGAGCTTTTGCACAGCAAAGGAAATTATTAACAAAACAAAAAGGCCACTTACTTAATGGGAGAATGCATTTGAAGTGATATATCTGATAAGGAGTTAATATTAAAAATATAAAAATAACTCATACAGTTCAACATCAAAAAAATAAACAACCTACTTGGGACTTTCCTGGCAGCACAGTGGATAAGACTCTGTGCTCCCAATGCAGGGGGCCTGGATCCCCGGTCAGGGAACTGGGTCCCACATGCATGCTGCAACTAAAAGTTCATGTCCTGCAACTAAGGAGCCCATGTGCTGCAACTAAGGAGCTGGAGAGCCGCAACTGAGGAGCCTGTAATCTGCAACTAAAGAGTCTGCCTGCTGCAACTAAGACCTGGTGCAAATTAATTAATTAATTAATTAAAATAAACAATCCATTTTAAAAAATGGGTAGAGAACCTGGATAGACATTTTTCCAAAGCAGACATACAGATGGCATATGAAAAGATGCTCAACATTGTTAATCATCAGAGAAATGCAAATTAAAACCATGATGATAATATCATCTCACACATTTAGAATGGCTATCATCAAAAAGACCACAAATAACAAATGTTGGCCAGGATATAAAGAAAAGGGAATCCTTGTACACTGTTGGTGGGATTGTAAATGGGGCGGCCACTATGCATAAAAGTCTGGAGATGCTTCAAAACACTAAAAATAGAGCTACCATATGATCCAGCATATCCACTCCTGGGTGTATATCCAAAAAACACAAAAACAGTAATTTAAAAAGATACATGCACTGCAATATACATAGCAGCCTTATTTATAAAACCAAGAAATTGAAGCAACCTAAGAGTCCATCAAAAAATGAATAATAAAAGAAGATGTGAGATACACACACACACACACACACACACACACACACCAAAAAAAAAAAAAATCAACACAATGGAATACTACTCAGCCATAAAAAAGAATGAAATTCTGCCATTTGCAACAACATAGTTAGATCCTGGAAGGTATTATGCTTAGTGAAATGATTCAGACAGACAAGGACAAATACTGTTATATTATCAGTTATATGTGGAATCTACATATTAAAACAAACAAATGAATATAGTAAAACAGAAACAGCCTCACTGGTATGGAAAAAAAACTGTTGGTTACTATTTGGGAGAGGTAGGAGGGAAGAGGCAGGTTGGGGTAGGGGACCAGGAAGTAAAAACTACTATGTATAAAATGGATAGTCTACAGGGAAATATAGCCATTATTTTGTGGTGAATTTAAATAGAGTATAATCTATAAAAATTTTGAAGTGCCATGTTGTGCACCTGAAACTAATATGATGTTGTAAATGAACTACACTGTCATTAAAAAAAGATCTGGATGAATTTATGAATGACAGAGATAAAAATGGCTACAGAGGGAAGATGGAATATCATTTAGGAGACAGCAGATTCATTTTGGAGTGCATGTTAAAATATAAATGTTATTTAAGTTATAATTTACTTTCACCACAAAGTTATTTACAAACTATAAAATGCACTTAAGTCTATCCATCCACATCTCATAAACAGCTGTATTTGTGACCAAGAATGTCATTAATATATTGTACTGAAGTTTAACATTCATGTTTAAATAGAGAAAAAGACAATAAAATCCTGAATTTATTTTACTCCTGCCTTTCTTCCTCTCAGCCTAATTAAAAATTTCTTATATCATCAAGCCTAGATAAGTCATATCTTTGACTAGGGATTAAGGTGAGTAGCAGTACAGAAATCCACCTAATAAAAGTAAACACAGGAATACTGATGCCATGTTTTATCATTTAATGAAAGATATCATCATGCATTCATTATTTCTACTTTAAGTATCTACAGAGATTCTTAAAGAATGTTCTAAAAGTTCTTCTTACAAGGTCTCATCATTACAAAATTTCCATAACAACGTTTGGCATAATGTGGAAACAATGTCAGGAACAGTGGAACTGAACAAAGGAGGCAAAAAGTCAGGCAACACTATCACAATTAATTTGAACATATAAAGATCCAGAGTTAGCAAAGTGTCTAGAGGTAAGAGAGGATGCTATTCAGTCTGGGCCAAGTGTGAAATAACAAAACGGGGCTAAGTTTAATACTCAGCTACGTGGCATATTAGTTAAATAATCCTGAGGAAGTCATCTATTTTTAAGCCTTTGTGTCCTTATTCATTAAATGGAGATAATGTTACTTACCTCTCATATTCAATGAGATATATATGTAAAGCAATGTTTCAAAAACTATTAAGTACTATTATGAATATTGCCCTTAAGTCATACTTCCCAGGGTCTTCTTAAGTGAAGTGGAATCCTGATTTCAGAATATAAAGCATTATGTGGTAAAGTAACAAGTAGTTAAGATAGCAAGAGCTGGTCCTTTTGATCAATCTCACACTAACTTTCTTTGTTCTTTCTGTCCCCTTAGCCTGGCTAGAGCTATAAATATAAGGTTAAGTTCTCTGAATCCCATCACTATCAGGAAGGCTTCAGATACAGAAAACAGTCAAGAGATTTAAGACCAGAAGGGAAGGTGCACTGAGTAAGAAATTTAAGAGACAAGTGTCCTTGCAGCATTGATTAAGGTAGAAAAACTTTCTGAGTTAGGGAGACAAGAAAAGATCTGTGTTCACCCTGTGTTGCACTGTTTCCCAACCTGGAAGCAACAGGAAACTCTTTGCCGATCTGTATGCTTGAAGACCTAGAATTTGAACATTCTTGCCAGGGCCCAGGAGTCAGAGCTGTGAGATCCTTTCCAAGGACTAGAAAAAGAGGTTTGTCCAGTGGTTTCATTGATGTATAGGTTCCCCTAGGTTGGACTATTCTTTCATAAAAATGCAAAGGACAATGCCAAATGAAGTAATACCCTACCCAGCCTCCTTTCCCATAAGAGACTCCATAAGAGAATTAAGGCCTTCAGAATATGATGTTAGTGATTATCTTCTCAATTCTCTCAAAGTTGGTAGTGGACTAGTGGTATTCTGAAGTTAATCTATCACATAAAATGGAACCTTCAGGCAATTAGGGTTTAATATTCTCAGAAAATCCTGGTTGAGAGTGCTGGTCCAGACAGGACCTAATTGTCAGTGCATGGAGTGTTATTTTTGGAGCCACAAGCAATAGCTGTATTCTGTTTCCACTGAGAGGAAACATGAGGGCTTTGGATTAAGTGTGGGCAGAAGGGCTAAAAACACCTATTTTAATGATGTGATATCAATATATATTACTTAAGTAATTTACTTTATGACAACTTCTTTTGTAAAATGGATGCTCAGAGATATCTCTGAAATGATTTCAATATTGTTTTAGCAAGTGTAATCAAAATAATGACCTGTGGTCATCACCACCGTATATATGATTACTGCTTAGCCTAGGTTAATCCAGCCTGCTTAGTGTAAGAATTAATACCCTGTCTGTGGCTCCCATTTAAAACAATTTTTTAAAGGATTATAACCTGAAGACAAGACAAAAGCACTTTAAAAGGACAAAAGTATAATCATGCCAATGATGAAGGATTACCTACTTCAGATACACACACTAAAAATAAAGATACGATGATTTGGCTATCTGCCTTATGTTTCATGTTTTTCAGAGTTATAAATTGGTTTTTGCTGCTGCTGATCCTGACCTTTTTCTCCTTATTTCACAGATTGATTTTTAAATTTCAATTTCTTAGAATTCTTTTGAGATCAATGAGTAAATTGTAGAAGGCAAAAGGGAAAAAAGAAACTCCTCCTTTAACTCTTTCCACCTTTCCTGGTGCTGACAATTCAAGGCACTACAAAGCTAATATCTATTTTATTTTTTCAAAAGCATTTGAACAGCCATATTGATCTTTCCAGCCTACTGAACAGTTAGGTCTAAATAAGGAAAAATTCATTGTGACTTTTCTGATTCACCCTTTACATGTAGAAGGCTGGAGATGGGGATTTGGCAAAAATCACCTCCCTTTCACTGATCTGTCTACAAAAAAAGTTCTCTGCACCAAGTTTAGTGCAACTATTCACTCATTCTACTCTACTCTTAAAAGAGAAATTAGGATGCATAATGATTGAGTTTATACAAAATCCCTAAGCAAAGTAGGTCCAAACCTAGATATACAAATGTATAACTTCTCATCCAATAACTGTGTCTTTTATCTCCCCCACAATTTTGTTTTCCTCATGAAAACAAAATTCTCATGCCAAGGAAATCAGAACCCTTGGCTGCCTTCTTCTTGACAACAATACTCAATAATTTTATGAGAAAAAAATAAAGTCAAATAAGGAGTTTGCCTTACTTACTGCTAGAACGCCTATATCTATTATTTTATAGTTAAAACATGGATGTCAGGTATAATTTCACTTATATGTGGAATTTAAAAAACAAAACAAATCAACAAATATAACAAAACAGAAATAGAATTGTAGATACAGAGAACAAATAGGTGGTTGCTGGAGTGGAGGAGGGTAGAGGGAAAAAAGAAATAGGTGAGGGGATAAAGGCTTAAAGACTTCCAGTTGCAAAACAAATGAGTCACGGGTATGAAATGTACAGTGTGGGACATATAGTCAATAACTATATAATATTTTTGCACAGTGACATATCATAACTAGGCTTACCATGGTGATCATTTTGAAATGTATAGTAATATTGAATCATTATGTTGTGTAACAGGAATTAAAAGTGTTCTAGGGCAATTTTATTGCAAAAACAAACAGAAAAACTCATAGAAAAAGAGATCAGATTTGTGGTTACCAAAGCGGGGTAGGGAGAGGGAGGGACTGAATGAAGGCAGTCAAAAGGCACAAACTTCCAGTTATAAGAAAAATAAGAGCTACGAATGTGATGTACAACACAATAAACATAATTAAAACTCCTGTAATGAAGTTGTTAAGTGAGTAAATCCTAAGAGCTTTCATCGAGAAGAAAATGTTTTCTTTGTCTTTAATTTTGTATCTATATGAGATGATAGATGTTTACTAAACTGATTGTGATAATCGTTTCATATGTATATATGTCAAAAAAATGATGTTGTAGGAGATCAACCAAGATGGCCAAGTAAGAGGACATGGAGCTCATTTCTCCCCAAAAATATATCAAAAATACACCTACATGTGGAACAATTCTCACTAACCAGAAAACTAGCAGAAGGACTCCACTACAAGCATGGCTGTAAGAAAGATACACACATAATCAGGCAGAAAGGGAAGAAAAGTGATCAGCTTGGGACCTGTGCCCCTGGGAAGGGGCTCAGAGGAAAAGGGAGAATACACAGACAGACATTCACCTTGGGGAGTGAGCAGTGAGAGCTACAGATTAGACACCCTAGTCCTGGGGTCCTATGTGGGGGAGATGAGCCCCACTGGCTGTATGGAGGACTGCTGGGACAATGGGGCATTAGGAAGCCTGGACTCTGCTCATAAAGAGCATGCAATGTTTTTCGGGGTCTGCTCTAGCAACTGCCAAAGTATCCTGCCACTGCCTCGGTTTGCACCTCAGCCCCAGGCAAGTAAACACTCCAGCCTTACTTACTCTATCTCACAATGTGGCCCTGAATCTGGAGATGAGAAGACTCAACCCCAGGATGCACAAACAAGCCAGTCCAGGAGCAGAGAATGGGCAGGTCTGTGGCACCCATTTGGGGCACTTACTCAAGCAGCATATCAGAAGCAGCCCAGATCTCTGACAGCACTGGTCAACCACAGCTCACATCCCGATGCATTCCAAAAGTCCACGCTGACCCTGCCAGCTCTGTGGTGTGACCCCACAACAAGCTGGGGGCGGCAGAGGCTGGGGGGGCAGTGATCAGTTGTGAGGGATAAAGGAGAGTTGCACCCAAGGCTGAGTCTGAGTGGAGTGAGGGACACAAATACGGATGCCTGCACAGGCAGCACATTGGAAACAGCTCAAATCTCTGTCTACAGCCAACCACAAGCTGAGAGCCTGCATGGCCCCTCTTGCTTTGGTACTACTCTCTCTGGGGCAAGGGTCCCAGTGCAGGAAGAGGGGAAAATACACTTAAAGGGAACAAAGCCAGCTCAGTCCCAATCCTCAGGACTCCTGCTCCAGCAACTTGGGATCAGAGCCCACACTGGATATAGCAGTGACAGCCACTGAGCAGAGGACAATTTCCACCTCACAAGTGACTCCAGCTCTATCCCTCCCATCTGCAGCCCCCACCTCCTACCAAAGTGATAGTTGCCAATACACCCTGAGGAAAGACATAACTTGCATCCACATCAAATCCAGCTCTCCCACAAAGGCAATGGTTAAAAACAGTCTATATGGGAATGCTCCCACATAAGAACACCCCTCCAAAACTGCAATAGGCAACTGTTTTACCTAAGTTCATAGAAGCAGAGACAGTTAAGCAAAATGTAAAAGCAGAGGAAGTGCTCTCAACTGCTCTCTTCTCAAGAGCAAGAGAAAACCACTGAAAAAATCATGAAATAGAAATAAACAATTTACCAGATAAACAATTCAAAGCATTGGTTATAAAAATGTTAACTGAATTAGGTAAAATAATAGATCTACACAGTGATAACATTAACAAGGAAGGAGAAAATATAAAAAAGACCCATCAGAAATGAAGAATTCAATAGCTGAAATAAAGAAACAAAAACAAAAACAAACAAACAAAACACTAGAAGGAATGAACAGCAGACTAAGTGACATAAAAGAACACATAAGTGATCTGGAAGATAGAATTACGGAAATCATCCAAACAGAACAGCAAAGAGAAAAGCAAAATTTTAAAAATCAAAACAGTTTAAGACATCTCCAAGATAACATTAAGCATACCAACATTCATTTTATAGGGCTCTGAGAAGGAGAAGAGAGAGAGAATGGGATAGAAGTTATATTTGAGAAAATTATGGCTGAAAACTTCCCAAATGTGAAGAAGGAAACAGATATCCAAGCACAGGAAGTACAGAGGGTCCCAACAAGATAAGCTCAAACAGACCCACACCAAGACATACCATAATTTAAAAGGGAGAAGTTAAAGAGTGAATCTAAAAGGAGCAAGAGAAAAACAAAGAATCACATACAAGGGAATCCTTATAAGGCTATCAGCTGATTTCTCACAAAAACTTCTTACAGACAAGAAGGGAGTGGCTATATATATATATATATATTCACTGCAATGAAAGGGAAAACCTGAAACCAATGATACTCTAGCCAGTGAAATTATCATTTAGAATGGAAGGAGAGATAAAGAACTTCTCAGACAAGCAAAACCTAAACATGTTCATCAATACTAAGCCTACCCTAAAATAAATGTTAAAAGGTCTTCTCTAAGTGGAAAAGATAGAAGAAGTTATAGGAAAGGGAAAATCCAACTATGAAAGACAAATATATAGCAAGGGCTAAGGATCAACCACTTAAATAAGCCAGTAGGAAGACTAACAGAAAAAAATTGTAAAAGTAAGTATAACTACAATAGTTAAGAGATAAACATGAAGATGTAAAATATGACATTAAAAACACAAAATGTGGGAGGGGGGAAATGTAGATCTTTTAGAATGTGTCTAAACTTAAAAGACTATCAGTTTAAAACTAGTAGATTTAGGTGTAGGTCAACATATATGAACCTCATGGTAACCACAAATCAAAAACCTACAATAGATATACAAAAGCTAAAAAGAAAATACACAAAAATACTATTAGAGAAAAATCATCAAATCAAAGGGAAGAAACAAAAAGAAAAAGAACACAAAAGAACTATAAAAACAAACAGAAATCAAGTGAGAAAATGGCAATAAGTACACACTTATCAATAATTACTTAAAATGTCAATGAACTAAATGTTGCAATCAAAAGACATAAGGTGGCTGACAGGATAATAAAACAAGATCCACCTATATACTGCCTACAGAAGACTCACTTCAGAGCTAGAGACAGACTAAAAGTAAAGGGATGGAAAAAGATATTGCATGCAAACAGAAAAAACAAATAAGCAGAGGCAGCAATTCTCATATTAGACTTGACTTTAAAACAAAGGCTATAAACAAAAGACAAAGAGGGGCATTATACATAATGATAAAGGGATCAATACAAAAAGAGGATATTATGCTCATTAACATATAAGCACCCCATACAGGAGTAGCCAAATATATTAAAAACAAATATTAATAGACAGTAATACAATAATAGTAGGGAACTTTAACACCCCACTTACATCAGCGGACAGAAAATCACAAGTCAACAGTGATCTTAAATGACACAATATAACAGTTGGACTTAACAGCTATCTACACGACCCTGATCTAAAAAACAGCATACTACACATTATTTTAGAGTGCACATGTAAAACTTCTGCAAGATAGATCACATGCTAGGCCACAAAACAAGCATCAACAAATTTAAGAGATTAGAAATTACATCAAGCATTTTTTCCAACCACAATAGTATGAAACTAGAAATCAATCACAGGAAGAAAAATGGGGAAAACACAAACACATGGAAACTAAACAGCATGCTACTAAAACCCAATGGGTCAATGGAGAAATCAAAGAGGAAATCAGAAAACACCTTGAGACTAACTAAAATAGAAACACAACACACCAAAATCTATGAGATGCAGCAAAAGCAGTTCTAAGAGGGAAGTCTGTAGCAACACAGGCCTTACTCAAGAAACAAGAAAAATCTCATATAGACAACCTAACCTATCACCTAAAGGAATTAGAATAAGAACAAACAAAGCCCAAAGTCAGTAGAAGAAAGGAAATAATAGAGATAAGACAGGAAATAAATAAAATAAAGATGAAAAAATCAATAGAAAAGATCAGTGAAACCAAGAGTTGGTTTTTTGAATAGATAAATGAAACTTATAAGCCTTTAGCCAGGTTTATCAGGAAAAAAAAAAAAAAAGGACCCAAATAAACCAAATAAGAAATGAAAGAGGAGAAATAACAACGAATATCACAGAGATACAAAAAAAAATCACAAGAGAGTACTACAAACAATTATATACCAACTGGGACATCCCTGGTGGCACAGTGGTTAAGAATCTGCCTGCCAGTGCAGGGGACATGGGTCCAAGCCCTGGTCTGGGAAGATCCCACATGCTGTGGAACAACTAAGCCCGTGTGCCACAACTACTGAGACTGCACTCTAGAGCCCGTGAGCCACAGTTACTGAGCCCACGTGCCACTACTGAAGCCCGCACACCTAGAGCCCGTGCTCCACAAAAAGAGAAGCCACCACAATGAGAAGCCCACGCACTGCAATGAAAAGTAGCCCCCACTCACCGCAACTAGAGAAAGCCCGTGTACCGCAACTAAAGCCCACGTGCAGCAACGAAGACCCAATGCAGCCAAAAATAAATAAATAAAATTAAAAAAAAATTATATACCAACAAATTGGACAGCCTAGAAGAAAGGGACAAAGTTTTAGAAACATAGAAACTTCCAAGACTGAATGAGAAGGAAACACAATTTGAGCAGACCAATCACTAGTAGTGAAATTGAATTTGTAATTTTAAAAAAACTACCAGCAAACAAAAGTCCAGGACTGATGGTTTCACAGGGGAATTCTACAAAACATATAAAGAAGAGATAATACCTATCCTTCTCAAACTATTCCAAAGAATTAAAGAGGATGGAACACTACCAAACTCATTCTTTGAGGCTCCCATTACTCTAATACCAAAACCAGACAAAGACACTACAAAAAAAGAAAATTGCAGGTCCATATCTTTGATGAAAATAGATGCAAAAATCCTCAACAAAATATTAGCAGGGCTTCCCTGGTGGCGCAGTGGTTGAGAGTCTGCCTGCCAATGCAGGGGACACGGGTTCGAGCCCTGGTCTGGGAAGATCCCACATGCCGCGGAGCGACTGGGCCCGTGAGCCACAATTACTGAGCCTGCGCGTCTGGAGCCTGTGCTCCGCAACAAGAGAGGCCGCGATAGTGAGAGGCCCACGCACCGCGATGAAGAGTGGCCCCCGCTCGCCGCAACCAGAGAAAGCCCTCGTGCAGAAACGAAGACCCAACACAGCCATAAATAAATAAATAAATAAAATTAAAAAAAAAAAATTTATATAAAAATATTAGCAAAGTGAACCCAATAGTATATAAAAAAGGATCATACACCAGGATCAAGTTGGATTTATTCCAGGATCACAAGAATAGTTCAAGATTTGCAAATCAATCAATGTGATACACCACATTAACAAAAGGAAAAATAAAAATTACATGATCATCTCAGTAGACATAGAAAAAACCCTTGACAAAATTCAACATCCAGTCATGATAAAAACTCTTATTAACACAGTTGGTATAGAGAGAACACAATCTCAATGTAATAAATGCCATTTATGACAAACCCATAGTTAACATCATACACAACTGTGAAAAACTGAAAGCCTTTCCTCTAAAATCAGGAATAGACAAGGATGTCCATTCTTGCCATTTCTATTTGACACAGAAGTATGTCAATTATATCTCAATAAAACTAGAAGAAAAAAATAAAACCATGGACATCAGAAGGTCATGGGAGACTCAGCATCATAATCAAGATTGGCTAGGGCTAGCCACTGCCCTAGCCAGAAATACTAATCTGAAATACTAATTTTGTTCTGCTACTGCACAAAGCTCAGGCACTGCCCTAAAAATAGTTCAAATATAGTAATGTTATAACAATATATTGTTATGTTATATTTATGTGTCTGTGTGTGTGCGTCTAACATAATTATGAGATGTAATCACTTTTTAATACTGGTTTGAAGGAATAGTCCTTACATCAACTATATTTCCCCTCCAGATTCTATAAGATTCATGAGTTTTACAACTATTAGGTCTCAGAGGTCTAACTGGACCTGACATATAAGCACTTATGTGCAAAAAGGAATCACATTATAATAGTGTCTCATAAGCAAAAATTGTCCGTATTCTATAATCTATAAAGTGCTTCCTTGAATGTTATGCAAATATGTAATGTAACACTGTGTGATGTAAAAACCTAAGTTGTATCCCTAGGGAAACATGATTGATTGAATGTAACATGATTTATTGAATATAAAATTTGTAATTAAATCATTCTTTTTTTTATTCATGTCTACTAACTTATTCAGTTTCTAAATGTACTCCATTTCTTCCAGTGAGTGTGCTAAAGTGTAGATAGAAAATACTGAGGAAACAGACATAAATGCTAAAAGCATCCATTCACCTAAAAGGCTGGGATAGATCTCAGCATCATTTATGCGTGTTTAAACCCTTGCCAGGATACATCTTCCATTAAACAGCACTTTTCTCCTGTAGGCCAAAGTTCTTTATTACAAAGTATAATATCACATGCTATATAATACATATGTTATCAAGGCAACAGCAGAGATATACACCAAGCATTAAAAATAGAGATTAACCACAGACAATTACCTAGCATTACAAATAAGGAAGGTAAAATATGACACAGCATAACTTATCTAACACACAGTGGCCTGAATGGAAAAAAGAATCCAGGTGGGGACTTCCCTGGTGGCGCAGTGGATTAGACTCCGCACTCCCAATGCAGGGGGCCTGGGTTCAATCCCTCGTCAGGGAACTAGATCCCACACGCATGCTGCAACTAAGGGTTTGCGTGCCCCAACTAAGGAGCCCACCTGCCGCAACTAAGACCCGGTGCAACCAAATAAATAAATACTAAAAAAAAAAAAAAAAAAAAGGAATCCAGGTGAAGGGAATCATAGTGGAGGTGTCATTAAGCATAGAGAGAGGTAGCTAGGATGAACTAGGAATTACAATTATGCTGGAGAAAAAGATCTTACTCCACATTTTATATATATAGGAATTTCTATGAATCCCTTTGCAGGGGGAGGGATTAATGGAATATGCAGTATGTTTGTAAAGCATAAGTGCAAAATAATAGAAAACATATATATATTGGTCTCTGCCCCTGATTCCTGGTATAGAACTCTTAAAATCCTTGTAATTTCCTAAGTGATAAGGGTACCAGGACCATCTTTCGTTCTAATATTTGATCTTTGATCCTGGTTCCTGACAGAGTTCCTAAATCCCCTGGAATTTCTCGGGTGATAAGAGTGTCTTTTGTTCTAATGAGGTGACACTTAATAGGCTCCTTGATGGGGGCTGGTCACCAGAAAAACCAAGCCATGTCTAGAAGCTTGGGATTGTCAGTCCTGCCCCCCTGACCCCGGTTCACCAGAGAGGGGAGAGGAGCTAGAAATGGAGTTAATTTTCAATCTTGCATAGTTGATGAAGCCTCCATAAAAAAATCTCAATAATATGGGGTTCAAGGAGCTTCTACATTGGTGAACAGATCAACATGCAGGGAGTCTGACACATCCCAACTTCATGGGGACAGAAGCTCCTGCACTTAGTACCCTCCCAGGCCTCATCCTATGTATTTCTTCATCTGGATATTCATCTGTAGCCCTTACCACATAATATAATTTATCATAAAGGTAAACCAGTAAACCTAAGTGTTTCCCTGTTCTAGCAAATAGCCAAATTCTCTTAGTCTGTGAGTTTAGGAGAAATAATTATCTACTGTAGACTTGGAGGGATATTCATAAGTGGGATTGTCCCTGTGTGGCTTGTGTGGGTTTAATATTTTTTTTGGCGTGAGAGCAGTTTTTGGTTTGGATGCTCTCCATCTCTTTTCTCAGCATGTGCTGGCTGTTATCCCCTTGATACGGGGTGTGCAGGTGTGCAGGTGCATGGCTTGCACAGGCTCCCAGGAAGGCATGGGCAGACGTTGGCTCCTGGTTGCAGGTCCCTCCGCAACAGAGGTGGCAGCTCACGTGCCCCAAGCGAAGTTGGCCCCGGATCGTGGGACCCTAGGTGGCAGTGGGTCGTGCGCCCCCATGGAGGTGGGGGCAGTGGTTGGCACCGGGTCACAGGACCCTCAGCAGAGGCGGGCCTCACGTGCTCCCGGGGAAGTTTGCCCCGGATCGTGGGGCCCTCAGCAGTGGCCGTGGTGGGTCGTTCGCACTGGGGGTGGTGGGGGAAGTGGTCGGCACCAGGTTGCAGAGTCCTCGGCAGCGGTGGCAGGCCACACGTGCCCCCGGGAAGTGGGCCCCAGATCGCAGGACCCTCAGCAGTGGCAGGCCATGCAGGCTCCTGGGAAGGTGGGGGCAGTGACCTGCACCCGCTGACAGGACCCGCAGCAGTGGCGGCAGCAGTCCACGCCTACCTCTGGAGTCCAAGATGGCAGCCGAGGCTTGCATCTGCCCCTGGAGCTCATGGAGGCGGTGCCTTGTCACCTGCGAGTGCACAGAGAAAGAAGCTCCTATGGCAGGCACACCTCCTCCTCTCACGCCCCCCCAACAGCGGTCCCTTGCCTCTCTGGCAGGCCCAGGCTTCTTCCTGGACTCCCTCCGTTGTGGCACACTACATCCTAGCCCCCTCAGGCTGTCTTCACACAGCCAACCCCAGTCCTCTCCCCGGCGTCTGACCTCTGAAGCCCGAGCCTCAGTACCCAGCCCCCACCTCCCCCAGCAGGCGAGTGAACAAGTGTCTCAGGCCAGGGAGTGCCGGTTGGCGCCAACCCTCTGTGCGGGTCTCTCTCTGCTTTGCCCTCTGCACACCTGTTGCTGTGCTCTCCTCTGAGGCTCTGAAGCGCCCCCTCTGTCCCTGCCAGTGAGAGGACTTCCCAGTGTGTGGAAGCCTTTCCTCTTTCACAGCTCCCTCACAGAGGTGCAGGTCCCATCCGCATTCCTTCCTCTCTCTCTCTCTGCAGATTTAGAGATCGGATCAAGATGGCAGAAGAGTAGGACGTGGAGCTCACCTTCTCTCCACAGATACATCAAAACTAAATCTACACGTGGAACGACTCTCACAAAACATCTACCGAACACTAGCAGTAGAACTCAGACTCCCAAAAGGGCAGGAAAATCTCCAAGTAACTGTGTAGGGCAAAAGAAAAAAAAAACAAAAACGAGAGAGAGAGGAAGGAATGCGGATGGGACCTGCACCTCTGTGAGGGAGCTGTGAAAGAGGAAAGGCTTCCACACACTGGGAAGTCCTCTCACTGGCAGGGACAGAGGGGGCGCTTCAGAGCCTCAGAGGAGAGCACAGCAACAGGTGTGCAGAGGGCAAAGCAGAGAGAGACCCGCACAGAGGGTTGGCGCCAACCGGCACTCCCTGGCCTGAGACACTTGTTCACTCGCCTGCTGGGGGAGGTGGGGGCTGGGTACTGAGGCTCGGGCTTCAGAGGTCAGACGCCGGGGAGAGGACTGGGGTTGGCTGTGTGAAGACAGCCTGAGGGGGCTAGGATGTAGTGTGCCACAACGGAGGGAGTCCAGGAAGAAGCCTGGGCCTGCCAGAGAGGCAAGGGACCGCTGTTGGGGGGGCGTGAGAGGAGGAGGTGTGCCTGCCATAGGAGCTTCTTTCTCTGTGCACTCGCAGGTGACAAGGCACCGCCTCCATGAGCTCCAGGGGCAGATGCAAGCCTCGGCTGCCATCTTGGACTCCAGAGGTAGGCGTGGACTGCTGCCGCCACTGCTGCGGGTCCTGTCAGCGGGTGCAGGTCACTGCCCCCACCTTCCCAGGAGCCTGCATGGCCTGCCACTGCTGAGGGTCCTGCGATCTGGGGCCCACTTCCCGGGGGCACGTGTGGCCTGCCACCGCTGCCGAGGACTCTGCAACCTGGTGCCGACCACTTCCCCCACCACCCCCAGTGCGAACGACCCACCACGGCCACTGCTGAGGGCCCCGCGATCCGGGGCAAACTTCCCCCGGAGCACGTGAGGCTCGCCTCTGCTGAAGGTCCTGTGACCCGGTGCCAACCACTGCCCCCACCTCCATGGGGGCGCACGACCCACTGCCACCTAGGGTCCCACGATCCGGGGCCAACTTCGCTTGGGGCACGTGAGCTGCCACCTCTGTTGCGGAGGGACCTGCAACCAGGAGCCAACCTCTGCCCATGCCTTCCTGGGAGCCTGCGCAAGCCATGCACCTGCACACCTGCACACCCCGTATCAAGGGGATAACAGCCAGCACACGCTGAGAAAAGAGATGGAAAGCATCCAAACCAAAAACTGCTCTCACGCCAAAAAAAATATTAAACCCACACAAGCCACACAGGGACAATCCCACTTATAAATATCCCTCCAAGTCTACAGTAGATAATTATTTCTCCTAAACTCACAGACTGAGAGAAATATAAGCAAAATGCAGAAGCATAGGAACCACTCTCAGTTTAAAAAACCAAGAAAATTCCCCTGAAAGAACAATCAATGAAACAGACCTCTTCTGTCTAACAGACACCAAGTTCAAAAAGGAGGTAATGAGAATACTGAGGGAATTAAGAAAGGCTATTGACAGAAATGCAGATTACTGTTAAAGGAACTAGAAACTATAAGGACGAGCCAAGAAAAATTAGAAAATTCATTTGCCGAGACGAAAGCTGAGCTCAAGGCAATGAATAGTAGTATGAATAATGCAGAAGAAAGAATAAGTGACCTCGAAGATAGACTAATGGAAATTACCCAATCAAAACAGAAGAGAGAAAGCCAAATAAAAAAAAAAAAGAAAGCAATATGAGACCTATGGAATAATATAAAGTGGGACAATCTATGCATAATAGTATCCCAGAAGGAGAAGAAAGAGAAAAGGGGAATGAAAACATATTTTAAGAAATTATGGCTGAAAACTTCCCAAACCTAAAGAAGGAAACAGATACCCAGATACAGAAAGCACAGAGGGTCCCAAACAAGATGAACCCAAACAGACCTACACCAAGACATATTATAATAAAAATGCCAAAATCAAAGATAAAGCAAGGATTCTAAAGGCAGCAAGAGAAAAACAAAGGTTTCTTTACAAGGGAACCTCCAGAAGGGTATCAGCTGATTTCTCTACAGAAACACTGCAGGCCAGAAGGGAGTGGCAAAATATACTCAAAGTCTTGAAAGAGAAAAATCTGCACCTAGAATACTCTACCCAGCAAGATTATCATTTAGAATAAGAGCAGAAATAAAGAATTTCTCAGACCAGCAAAAATTAAGAGAATACAGCAATATGAATCCTATCCTAAAAGAAATATTGAAAGGTCATCTCTAAAGAAAAAAAGAAAGAAGAAACAGGAAGGAGGAAATCACAATTGGAAAGTAAATCACTTAAATTAGCCAGTATACAAATCAAAAAGAAAATAAAAACCTATTTCTGAAAGCAATGATAAACACAAGGAACAGCAAAAGGATAAAGATGAAGATGTAAAAAGGGACATCAAAATCATAAAATGTGGGGAAGGTGAGTAAGAAAATGCAGATTCTTTTTCTTTTTTTAAGAGCGTTGTTTGAGTCTATATGATGATCAGTCTAAAGCAAGAAGATATAGACAGGGGTTAACATAACTGAAAAACAGGGCAACAACAAATCAAAAACATACAATAGATTCACAAAAACCTAAAAGAAGAGAACACAAGGATAAAATAAGAGGAAATCATCAAACCACAAAAAAAAAAAGAAAAAGAAAAAGGAACAAAGAACAAAGAACCAACTGGAAAACAAGGTTTGAAATGGCAATAAATACATATGTATCAATAATTACCTTAAATGTCAATGGACTAAATGCTCCAATCAAAAGACACAGAGTGGCAGATTGGATATAAAAAACAAGGGCCTACAATATGCTGCCTACAAGAGACCCACCTTAGGGCAAAGGACACACATAGATTAAAAGTGAGGGGATGGAAAAAGATATTTCATGCAAACAGAAATGACAAGAAAGAGCAGGAGTTGTAATACTCATATCAACAAAATAGAATTTAAAGCAAAGTCTATAAAGAAAGATAAAGAAGGACACTATATAATGATAAAAGGATCAATACAAGAAGAGAATTTTACACTCATCAACATATATGCACCTAATATAGGAGCACCCAAATACATAAAACAAATACTAACAGACATAAAGGGAGGAATTGATAGGAATACAATAATAGTAGGAGACTTTAACACCCCACTCACATAAATGGACAGATCTTCCAGACAGAATCAATAAGGCAACAGAGGTCCTAAATGATACAATAGAACAGGTAGACTTAATTGATATTTTCAGGACACTATGTCCAAAAAAACCCAGAATATACATTCTTTTTAAGCTCACACAGAACATTCTCTAGGATTTACCACATCCTAGAGCAAAAGATTAACCTCAACAAATTTAAGAGTATAGAAATTATTTCAAGCATCTTCTCTGACCACAATGGCATGAAATTAGAAACCAACAACAGGAGAAGAAATGAGGAAAAAACGATTACATGGAGACTAAATGACATGCTACTAAGAAACCAATGGGTCAACATGGAAATAAAAAATGAAATTAAAAAATACCTTGAGAAAAATGACAATGAAAACACAACCATACAAAATCTACAGGATGCATCAAAAGCAGTTCTTAGAGGGAAGTTCATAGTGATACAGGCTTTCATCAAAAAACAAGAAAATCTCAAGTAAACAACCTAACCTATCACCTAAAAGAATTAGAAAAAGAAGAAAAAAACAAAACCTGAAGTCAGCAGAAGGAAGGAAATAAATAAAATAGAGGCTAAAAACATAGAAAAAAATCAACAAAACCAAGAGCTGGTTCTTTGAAAGGGTAAACAAAATTCACAAACCTCTGGCCAGGCTCACCAAGAAGAAAAGAGAACCAAAAAAAAAAAAAAAAAAAAAGAAAGAAAGAAATGAAGAAGGAGAAATTTCAACTGACACAGCAGAATTACAAAAAACCATAAGAGAATACTAGAACAATTATATGCCAACAAATTTGACAACGTAGAAGAAATGGACAACTTTCTAGAAACATAGTATTGGAAGTCCTAGCCACAGCTATCAGACAAGAAAAAGAAATAAAAGGTATCCAAATTGGAAGGGAAGAGGTGAAACTATCACTATATGAAGATGACATGATACAAAATATAGAAAACTCTAAGGACTTCACACAAAAGCTACTAGGATCTAATAAATGAATTCAGCAAAGTAGCAGGATACAAGATTAACATTCAGAAATCAGTTGGATTCCTTTACACTAACAATGAAATATCAGAATATCAGAAAGGGAATGTAAAAAGACAATACCTTTTAAAATCATACCAAAAAAAAAACAAAAAAACCTAGGAATAAACCCAACCAAGGAGGTGAAAGACTTATACGCTGAGAACTACAAAACATTAATAAAGGAAATAAAAGAGGATTAAAAGAAATGGAAAGACATTCCATGCTCTTGGATTGGAAGAATTAATACTGTTAAAATGGCAATACTACCCAAAGCTAGATTTAATGCAATCCCTATCAAATTACCCATGACATTTTTCACAGATCTAGAACAAATAATCCAAAACTTTATATGGAACCACAAAAGACCCAGAATTGCCAGAACAATCCTGAGGGGAAAAAAAAAAAAAACAAAGTAGGTGGCATAACTCTCCTAGACTTCAGATAATACTACAAATCTACAGTAATCAAAACAGTGTGGTATTGGAACAAAAACAGACATATGTATCAATGGAACAGAATAGAGAGCCCAGAGATAAACCCACACACCTAAGGTCAATTAATCTTTGACAAAGGAGGCAAGAATATAAAATGGGAAAAAGATAGTCTCTTCAGCAAGTGGTGCTGGGAAAGTTGGACAGCTGCATGTAAATCAAGGAAGTTAGAACACACCCTCACACCATGTACAAAAATAAACTCAAAAATGGCCTAAAGACTTAAACATAAGACATGTGACCACAAAACTCCTAGAAGAGAGCATAGGCAAAACATTCTCTGACATAAATCATACCAATGTTTTCTTAGGTCAGTCTCCCAAGGCAATAGAAATAAAAACAAAAATAAACAAATGGGACCTAATCAAACTTACAAGCTTTTGCATAGCAAAGGAAACCATAAAAAAAAAAAAATGAAAAGACAACCTACGGAATGGGAGAAAACACTTGCAAATGATGCAACAGACAAGGGCTTAATCTCCAAAATATACAAACAGCTCATACAACTCAACAATTACAAAACAAACAAACAAACAATCCAATCGAAAAATGGGCAGAAGACTTTAATAGACATTTCTCCAAAGAAGACATACAGATGGCCAAGAGGCACATGAAAAGATGCTCAACATCAATAATTATTAGACAAATGCAAATCAAAACTACAATGAGGTATCACCTCACACCAGTCAGAATGGCCATCATTAGAAAGTCTACAAATAACAAATGGAGAGGGTGTGAAAAAAAAGAAACCTCCTACACTGTTGGTGGGAACGTAAGTTGGTACAGCCACTGTGGAAAACAGTATGGAGGTTCCTCAGAAAACTAAAAATAGAATAACCATATGATCCAGCAATCCCACTCCTGGGAATAGACCCAGACAAAACTATAATTCAAAAAGATACATGCACCCGTATGTTCATAGCAGCACTGTTCACAATAGCCAAAATATGGAAACAACCTAAATGTCCATTGACAGATGAATGGATAAAGAAGATATGGTACATATATACAATGAAATACTACTCAGCCATAAAAAAGAACAAAATAATGACATTTGCGGCAACATGGATGAAACTAGAGATTATCATACTAAGTGAAGTAAGTCAAAAAAAGAAAGACAAATACCATATGATATCACTTATATGTGAAATCTAAAATATGGCACAAATGAACGTACAAACAAGAAACAGATTCATAGACATAGAGAACAGACTTGTGGTTGCCAAGGGGGATGGGGGGAAGGGAGGGAAAGACTGGGAGTTTGGGGTTAGTAGATGCAAACTATTATATTTAGAATGGATAAACAACAAGGTCCTAATGTATAGCACAGGGAACTATATTCAATATCCTGTGATAAACCATAATGGAAAAGAATATAAAAAAGAATGTCTGTATGTGTATAACTGAGTCACTTTGCTGTACAGCAGAGATTGACACATCATTGTAAATCAAATATACTTCAATAAAAAACTGTGATAAGTAAAAAAAATTCAGCAAATTTAGTTCTACATAATTACACTAAAGTGCAGTGATGTTGAATCATTAAAACTATTTCCTCTTTGACAAGTGCAAATTCCCCAGACTCCTAGACAATTTGAAACGCCTCCATTGACAGTCATCAATTTCTGCAGGTCTCCACCAGTCAAGAGAAACTTGTGGAGATTTATTTTCTGTAGCTCGAATAATGAAAACAATAGCTTTGTTTTTTATGGTCTTAAAGAAAAAATTAAAATATTAAATATATTTTTATAACTGCACCTGCTCCCTTAACATCTTGATACCCTCATAAGTATGCACTTTTGGGAACTAGAAGTGAGAAGTAAATGACCTTTCTTGTCCAAGAGAACCAGGTGGAAATCTCAGCTCTGTCATTTGCTGAATGATTTTAGGAAAGTAATTTACCGTCTCTGAACCTTAGTCTTTTTCTCTATAAAACGAGAATGCTACTTCTTTGATGGAACATGTGCTTGTCAACATTTGTTCCCCTTCCCAGACCCTGGGAAGACAGTATTTTCAAAAGTGCACTATTATGAAGTGAAACTGTCCTATTTTCAGAGTGACTATTACGACTTTCTTTATTCCCTTATGGCACACTCTGTATTAGTATAATCATCTATGTACAGTATTTTTTCTACCCTCTTTTACTGCAGGTTTCTTGAGAATAAATACTGGTTTAATTATACCTGTATGTATATCCTGAACAGTACCCTTTGAGAGGCTGAATACACAAAGAGACAACAGCCAGACCACAAATGACAAGAGAACTCTGACCCACAAACTCTGCAACCAGCCCAAGCCAAATCACAAGCTCTGCAGCAATGAGCCTAGAACAGTCAGGACCTGGGCAATGAATAGTAGCTTCCCTAATTTTTGCCCCTGCTTCCAACTCAGGACCAACCAGAGAAAGCTAAATATGGTCCCCAAGCCAATAAGATATCCACCTCCAACTTCCCCATGCCAACAACCTGCAATCCAGGGCCGATCTGAAGCCTTCTCTTTTTCAGTATAAAGCTTTCCCACTCCCTTGCCTGCTTTTGAATATCTGCCAAATGCCAGTGATGGTGGCTGACTCTGTAGCTATGCAAGCTCTGAATATCTTTTGTTCTCATTTGGGTAGTCTATATTTCCACACTTTTAAACATATACAATTATATGTAGTAGAATTCCAGAGAAGAATTTGGAGTAAATCCTTGTCCAAACAATGCCTTTTATAGAACCAAAATCCCTCTCCAGTTCTAACATTCTATGACTAATAGAGAGGTGTTGAGGTCAAATAAAACACTGATTTAGTAGGTAGCTGAGCAACTGATCAGAAGTAGATTATTCGTACGTGAAAGGATGATTTGCTCTGAATCTTTGGACAGTTGTTGGTTTAAATGTTTATACCTTATAAGTTCTAAAAGACCAAAGTAAATCCCAACCACTCCAACCCCAGCAATGCTGTACAGCTCAGTTAAGAGCCATGGGTATAAACCTAAATGGTTTCTTCCAGAAGACATTTATTCTTCTATTAAATACTTATCAATTAACTTTTTCAAAATTCTGCCTATGTACCCTTGAGGGTCATGCATACTAAGAATTCTCAAATGGAGAATCATTGTATTCAGGCCTTAGTGGGGAATCATCTTTCCTCAGTGCATTTGTGAAATGTGACAGGCTGGCTTCTCCTTTCTTCTTGCCAGCCCTCTTCATTTGGATTAGTTTCCTTTTGGGGAGTATAAACGTTCTTTACCCTGCTTCCTAAAGGGCCACGTTGTGTCCTTCCATTGGTGCTAGGTATTGACTGACATGGAAGACAATGAATATATCCAGCCTAGGAAATCTGTGCCCTAGAAAGGGGGGAGTCATGTGAAACCAAATCTTATGTGATCTATAATTAGATCTTTCTAAAATTTGCATTATATGTGTAATTTTTAAACTTTTATTGTAGAAAAATTTAAATAGACACAGATAAACAGAATACATTGGGCCCCTATGTACTCATCGCTCAGCTATAAAAATCAAGTTATTATGCCAACTTACTTTTTAAAAGGAATATAAATTCCCTCTACAAAAGGTATTATTTTAAGAAAACATATACTAATTTTTCAATTAGTGTGAATTTCTCACATAAAAAGTGACTGGGCTCATCTAGTAGGCTTTGGGTGCTAGCCTCCTGCCACTATGGATACTTTTGGCACTAGATCTGACCTTTTTTAATGAGCAAAATAGTTCATATGCTAAAAATTTGCACTGTACTTTTATATACATTTTTTAATTTGCTCCTAATAACCATATAATATAGATAATGTTATTACTATTAACATCTTTTTACAGATGACAGAACTAAGGGTCTGAAAATTAAAGTGATAGATTCAAGGTTACACAGCTCGTAAGACGTGAACACTCTAGTGAGCCCACTTGCAGAGCATGGCAATGGAGAATAATATTCCAAAAAATATACTGCCATAAAAAAAAGAACATCAATTTTTCTCTTAAAATACAATATAAATGTCCCTAGAACACAGTCTAGTCTCCTATTAGGGGAAATTTGAGGAAAAGACTTATACCACCTTGAACATTTTCCATTTGATTGCATACAGTACTAACAATCCTTTGAATTTCAACCAAGACTTTGAAATACTCTCACTTCAGGTTCTGCTTGTCTTCATGCATTCCCTGGGAAAAGCTGCTAAGATTTATAGAATATCTGAAACTATACTGAAACTATGTCATTCAGTCCATATGTCAGTGGTTGAACCAACTGTTTAATAATTCTCTCTAAATGCTTCACTAAAGTTGCTAGTATTATAGTTACTGTGAAATCTATAATGTAGAAATGTCAAATGCCTACTGTAGTCTGGGGTTTGTGACAGGAAAGGAGGTGAGGAATGACTTCCCATAGGAGAGATCTTTTGGGTTGTGCTTTGAACACTGAGTACAAATCAGATAAACTGAGTGGAGGGATGTAAGCAAAACCAAGGCAGTAAGAAAGCTTTGGATTAATTTGACTAGAACAGATAGTTTGTGGAGCAGGTATTTGTAAGAGAAAGTGAAAGCATGTTATGCACAGGCCTGAGTAGAAGTAGGACAGGGGCAACAAAGAGGAAATAATCAGAGGAAAAAGAAAAGTTGCAATATAATTCAATCCTAAGGTTGTTATGGGGAAGCCAACAAAGACAAAAAGGACCTTGGGTAAGAAATCAAGGAATGGCTTTGGGAACCAGAGCCAGTGCTGCAAAGAACCAAAACAGCATGAGCTCCGAGCTGATCTCCCTCTGCTATGTGGCTGCTTCCCACCAGCTGGGTGCTTTGTGTCCACCTAGAGGGGTGGGATTGGGAGGGTGGGAGGGAGACGCAAGAGGGAGGGGATATGGGGATATATGTATATGTATAGCTGATTCATTTTGTTATACAGCAGAAACTAACACACCATTGTAAAGCAATTATACTCCAATAAAGATGTTAAAAAAAAACAGCATGAGGTCAACCCAAGCAGAGTCTGGGTTAATACAACCACTTGTAAGAGCTTGGTAAGATCTCTCTTGCAGACTTTTTACAGCAATGTACAGTGACATAAACATTTTCCATTATGACCCAGTTCAAACATGCATATTCCTACATACATAGATTTAACTGAAAAAAAATAGTTTTATGAAACAATAGTTGCACTTAGTCTGGGTAGTGAAGTCTGGCATTTTCCATTATATCCCCATTATATTATAATAAAAACACTAGTTACAACCTTCTCAATTGCTTCCATAACCTACTAATAGAACATAATTAACTAGGAGTTTGTAAAATACTACTCTATTGGGTGCATTCTATGAGGAAATACATGTAAGCAAGTAGTTCCCATCCTTAAGATCCACCCAAACAATTAAACAAACAACAAAAAAACCCTCATTTCATTTAAAGCCAAAGTTCTGGTCTCTAGAAAGAGTCATCTAACCCAGCTCCTCAAAAGTCTTGATCTCAGAACCCCTTCACATTGTTAAAAGTTATTGGGAACCCTAAAGAGTTTCTGATCAAATGGGTTATACCTATTAATATTTACCATTTTTGAAATCAAAACTAAGCAATATAAATATACATATACACATTTCATTAAAATTATAATAAATCCATTACATGTTAACATAATTTTTATCACGAAATAACTATATTTCCCAAGTCATACTTAGTAAGAAGTGTCATTATTGTACATTTTTGCAAATCTCTTCAATGTTTGGCTTAGGAGAAGACAGCTGGATTCTTATATCTATTGTGCATTTAATCTGTTGCAGTATGTTCTTTGGTTGAAAAGGAAGAGGTATTTTAATAGCTATTTCAGACAGCTGAGGATATTCCTCTTTGATACTACACTAACACACTATAGTTTATCAATGGTTAGTTGAGCTGTAGAATCTGATACCTTACCAATGAACTTTTCATCTTCTATTACATTAAAATCTATTGGTCTATTTTGCACTTTGAATGAATCTTTCACCCAGGGATATTGTGCATTGGTCATCTGAAAACTGAGTCACTGAGTTATGTAGATCTCTCAAATCCTGACACATTTCATTATATAAGAGCAAACATGACATTTGTTAATATCACCACCAATCTAATGATAAATGTCTTTAACTATTAGGAAGCTGCCAGGTTCACTATGACAATTACAAGTTTTCCAAAATTCTAACTTTTACTCCAAAAACAGAACTTTGTTATTGGCAATTAATACTGTCAGGTTTTTTTTTCCTTGAAGTGACAGGATCATTTTGTTCAAACAAATAAATAAATAAGTCTGCCAAACACCCATGTCTGAAACAACAGTTTAGTCGTTCTTTCAACTAACAATGGTGTTCCATGAAAAAGAAGACTAGCTCTGCTTGCAACTCAAAGGATCGCACAGGACTTATCCTGGAGACAACCATCGCACTCTGGTGTGTAGTCCTGATCTCTAAAGGCTACCTTCCACCCTGTGGTCAGAGTAGTGTGTTGTGAGTCAATCTAATTATTTTGCTCTCTTGTTGAAGATACTTTGGTGTTTCTTATTTGTCTTTAGGATAAAGTTCAAAGAGCTTGGCTTTGCATAAGAGGCCCTCCCCCATCCACAACACAATCCTCTTCCCCTAGTTTCCTTCCCACATTGAAGTTTTGAGTCATTTCTCCCAAGCGAGCTGTCATGCCTCTGAGCCTTGGCCTGACCAGCCTACCTGGTAAAATTCAGCTTATCCTGCAAGATTCTACTCAAGAGTCCATGGCTGTGAGGCACCTTCTCTCACACACACTGCTCTCTGCATACCTCTAACATAGTCCTTATTGCCTGATATTGTATTTGTAGTTTATTTATCTGTCTCTTCCTTTATACTGTCAACTTCTGGGTAGAAACCATGTCTTGCACAGAAATGTTTTTACCTGGCACATATATATGTCCAAAATATTGATATATTTGTTGAATTAATGAGCAAGTGTACCAGAGAATCCCCTGAGTTTCCTTATGCTTCCTGTTCATGGACAGAGCTGGTATCAGACCTAGAAATACCTGGGCCTAGAGATAGAGGCAAAAAAAGAAAGTGGACCAAGCAAGAAAGGGGTTATTCATGGTACCGTAGCAGCAGGTAATGAAGTTTGCCCATAGTTCAGGAAATAGGGAATGGAGGATTAGAGTAAAGGTAAATGAGTTAGGCACATTTTAAATAGATTAAGTAAGCCTGTTTCACACCACATTTTGGATTGTGGAGAAAGACTAGAGGCAAGGGTTTTATACACATACTTAGGCCCCAGTAGAAGGCTTTGGTCCCAGGAAAATGCGTTCCCATGAACACTGCTCTCTCAATTATCATTCCACTGTAGATGGTATTTCTTATTCCATTAATACCCTTGCCGAGGCCCCTGTGTGTTTCTTGGGACTCTGAAGGATACCCAGAGAGCAGAACACTAGTAATTTGGACAGTTTATAGACGATATCAGGAAAAGGGATTCAGTGACCAAATTATGAAATATTGGTGGGAAAAAAAGTTTTAAACTTATGTCTGCAATATAAGGCTTCCAGAGGTCTTACTCTTCTAACTTGCACCAAAGATTTCTAAGACAGGACTGTGGTATGCAGTACTTCCAAACAGTGGAGCTGTAGAACTTTATTTTGTAGGGAGATTTCAGAGGCTAATGCTCAGTACAAGACACTTGGAAGGTACGTATGGGTCTAGGTTAAGGTAATGAAAGAACAACAACAAAAAAAGGAACAAAAAAACAAGTCCATAAAAAGCAGAAACAATAAAACTGTCATTTGAAAATCTGTTTGGAAATAAACCCTATAACTGATGCAGCCATACATAAAATGTAACCAACTAGTTTGACTTTCCAGCATAAAAATCGGGGTGGTGGAGTTGCTTGGAAGCTTCTTGAAGACCACAGTACTTTAAATTTCCAGTTATGATCTACTCACAACTTTGAGGTTAAGAGAAGAAAGATTAAATGCTGGTTTCCCTGTGTAATAACTGGTAATTCTTTTTCTCAGGGTAATTATTAAGCTCTGTTCCAGGACTCATTTATTACTTTTTAAGAATCATTAAAGCATTGTCTTTGGCAAATTCTGTTTAGGCAAATACAGTTGTCACCTTCAATGAAGCTGTTCAGTGGGTTCACACTAAAGTAATTTAACCACTTGGCACTTCATTCATCCTGCTGGTGACTGAACAAATAAACAATAAAAGTTGAATAAATATTGATCTTTAGTACTTAAATCTTCTGCTTAGCATTCTTACTTCTCTCAGCCATCCAAATTTCTAGTGTCTAGCATACATTGAGTGTTCAATAAATGATTTTTAAGTGAGTGAATAAAGAAAGAAAAGTTCTTGCCTTTGTGTGATCATGGAGGCCTCTGGAACTCAGTGTGAGCTACTCTCAGGAGTGCCCATGAATCTTAGAGGACATAAAAAGGTGGCTTCAGTCAAGCCTCTGTTATGACTGACCCCCATGGCCTGTCCTGTTGTATCAGGCCTGCTTAACCTCAGCAATGCCCTTGGCTCTGGAACCTTACATCCAGTCTGGCTAAACAGCTCCCTCTTCCTTACTGTTTCTCTATTATCCAATCAGATTCCAAATTCTATTGATTTTACCTCATCAATGCCTCTCAAAACCAGTTGCTCCATTCTGTCTATAAAACAACTGCCTTAGTCCAGAGAGTTGTGGCTGAACTAAGCAGAGTCAGTGCCTCCTTCCCTCCACTAATAATCTCCCACAGTCTGGCAAGTGTATTCTTCCTAAACAACAATCAACCAAAGGCTTAGGGGACAGATAAGAGAACATAGCTTTAGGTTTGATACCAAAGAGGCTTGATAATACTGCACCTCAGACTAATGCAGATTTATCCACCCAGTCATGGCAGCACTGGACTGGGCAACCCCCAGGACCCCCTCTACCCTCACCCTAAGAGAGGTTTGCCCCTGGGGAAGCAGGGGAACTCATGTACCTTGTAGGAAGAAGCTGAATCCAAGAAGAAGAATAAAGGTGGAGCTGGACCTAGGATGCTCAGTTATTCTTCCAAAACTTACTGATCAAGTTAATCACTTGATTAGTTAAGTCAATATTCCAGGCCACAAGTTAATCAATTTTCCAGGCCAAGAGTCAATATAAGGGTGGGGATAAGCGAGGGGTGTACTTAAGAATATGCCTCTTAATAAGAGCCAAAAGGTGCCTTCTACCACCAAGCTTTATAAAAGCATTCGTCAGCAGATGGGGAGACAGGTTTTGAGGACATCTGTTTTTCTCTTTAGATTTTTGTCTCATTACTATGGAAGGCAGATGTAGGGGGTTAGGAGTAGCACTCAAAGAAAAACAAAATAATAAAAAGCTGTTCCATTAAAAGAGTACCACTAGGTGGGAACCAGCACTAATGCTTTGGAACCAATCTCAGCTTCCTGCAATGAAGTGTCCAAGAACTGTGGGAGCTAGACTGTGCCTAGTGGACAGGGCAGAGCCATGTGACCCCCAAGTAAACCATCAATGGTCCCTGGGAGCTGACCTGATCATGTGGACATATGAAACACACTTCGGGCACTCCTAGGGCTGCTTGGGGAAAATTGATGGGAAACAGCAAGGAGCTGCAGATAGAGGCAAGAACCAGTGAAACTGGATTGCTACTGATCAATTGATTCTCTCTGTACCATCAGACTGGTAAGGCCTGAAGAAGCTTGATTATATAAAGACGTGGGAGGCTTTCTTCAGAGACTAAAGCATTTGTCTTCTCCCAAGACATTAGGCAGAAAATGCTTCTTGGTATCTTAAACGTTTTTGGCATTGCCTTGACTTTTTGATTCATGAACCACAACCTAGATAACAGCTGGGATTCTATGTCCTTGGAGTTTATGTAGAATTTCTTTGACCCTCCAATGAACAATATGAGGAAATCTTAAACCGTCCTGAGATTTCTGCTAATACCTTTCCTGGCTCAGCTTTATCCAGACGCAAGGTCATTATTCTGTGCCTGCATATAGTGAGCTCAAAATCAGCTCTTACATAGCTCTGCACAAGAATGCTACTCACTTCAATTCAAGGTTTTCTAGAATTCACTCAATATTTGAGGGGATAACAAGGAGAGGGCTACATCCCACTGCAACGTTCGAATTTCTCTAGGTCTCTGTCCTCCCTTCTCCCTCACGCAGATACTTCCGATGCACACACACATACACTGACTTCAGCCTCCCCTTCCTCTGCAGAAAAGCCACGGGTTCCTCCTCTGCTCTCCTGCACATCAGCTTCCTCCCCCACACTCAGCCTTCGGCTTCTATTCCAAGTATGCTTTCCCAACAAAGTCAGTTCTCTATTTAAGAAAAGTTCTCATGCCAGCTGTTAAAAGAATAAAGCAATCTTCCTACTTTTCAGAATTAATTTAGACACATAGTAGGTGGGTTTAGAATGTAATAGGTACATACATATTTACTGTTCTGAGTAGGGAGGTCCTCTTCACTGTGACCTGGCATGGAAACAGCCTGAGCTGATGGAGAGTTTTACACTCCCCACCTAATTTATGGCATATATTAACTCCCCTTTACTACATAGATCTTATTCCCTCTTAGGAATGTGCATTTCAAACGTTATCTCACAGCTGCCCTCTAACAAAGGAAAAATGCTCTTATCTCCAATGTGCAGAGGGAACAGAGGGAGATGTAAGCGGTTTAAATGACTCCAGAACTGACCCTCAGGCAGCAGAGGGCAGAACCACAGCTGGGACCTGGAGTTTTGGAAAGCCCATTCAAGGGTCAGAAGAACACCCCATTCAAGAGGACCCCCACAAAAAAAGTTTTCAAATTTTGCTCCTTCTTCTGTCAAAATTGCTAAAATCTGAGGTTCTTCCCATTTGTACTTATTAAGGTAGTATATATAGCATGAGGTTCAAACCACAGGCTCTAGAGCAATACTGCTTGGATAAAAATCACAGTTCTGCTATTCTCCATCTTCTGATCTTGGGAAAGTTAGTCAACATTTTAGTGCCTCAATCTCAGCATCTGAAAAATAGAATTGATAAATAATAGTATCCACCTCACAGAGCTGTTGTGAGGATTAAATGAGTTTACACCCTCCTACCCCCAGCCCCCATACACCTACTGCAGAGCTTAGGAAAGTGTCTGGTACAGAAAAACACCACGTAAGTGTTGGCTATAATTATGTCTTCTCTTCAAATTGCTCATTCTTTAATTAGCAACCCTGAGTTGATATTTTTTTTTTTTTGTCTTGGTGACAGCATTGTCTAAATACAGAAACCAACCTTGCAGAATCCTAAGCATATGATTAAGTTCAACATATTACCATTCTATTGTTCACTTCCTTTCTTTCTTTCTTCTTTTCTTCCTTTCTTTTTCTTTATTTCTTCCCTTCCTTCCTTATTTCCTTCCTTCCTTTCTTCCTTCCCTCCAGAAATATTTCCTGAGTGCCTACTATGTGTACTATGGTACAGTATTAAATTAGGTACAGTAGTAAAGATCAGTTAGAAGTTTCTTTTGACCTAGGATCTTATAGTCTAAGGTGGATATGCACATAAATGTATAAATTTCTATGTCAAAGTAATATTATTGGGGGAACCCAGATGAAGGATCTGCCTGAAGCTATCAGAAGAGCTTCCCTGAGGAGGTGACACTATATTGGAATCTCTGAAGGATAATTAGGGATTTATCAAAGAATATTTGTAATATTTGGGAAACACCTTTTCAAAATACATAATAGTTTTTTAAACTCCCATGTGACAGTTATAAAAAAAATGACCATATACTAGATCATAAAGTATGTCTCAACATATTTCAAGGACTGAATCATATAGAGAGCACAATTCTATTAAGCTAGAAAAAAATAATAAATTTCCATACTATTTTATCAATTAAAATTAAAATAGAGGTAAATATTTAAACAGGGTAGACTACAAACAGTGGTACTAACATGTATCTAGGTGTATGTACTTAGATGTAAAAACATAGTTTTAGAGAGTGTTCTCTGCAAAAAGTTTAACATATTTCATAAATATATAAGGATAAACAAATTTTAACTGAAAAGAACAAAACTGAACTTTCAAAAATGTAGCTAAATAGAGTTAAAGGGGAAATATAGAGAGATATGTTACATAAAAGTTCAGAAAAGATTTCACTATATCAAAAAGTTTAAACTATAGAATACATGTATATATGTAAGTATACATGAATGATCGACAACTCTATGAAATATTTCAAAATTATTTTGCAAAGGAATTGCTGAGAAACTGGTCACTTAAATGCTATTTGAACATACAGAATAATAAGCAAAAAAAGCAGCTCATGAGAGGAGTAGGTAGGGAATTTTATAGAAAGGGGTGGGAACTCTTTTAAGATTTTTCAGCCTTGGATACAGTTCACATTTTCCTCCTCTATGCTATATCCTGTCTTAAGCCCAGAAAGAAGGTAAATTAAATAACAGTTAAACAGCTAAATAATTATTGATGTTCCTACCCAGAAATATTGACAGAAGGACAGCTTCTACTTACACACCAATTAGCACTGTAGAGAAGGGGGAAACATAACTTTAAAAAAATTCTCAAAATTATACTTTTCTAACATTTTGAAAAAGGATTTTCAAAGCAGAAGTGATATAAAAAGAGGTGAGTTTTTCACCCTCAGTCTTAACACTCAAATCAACCATAAGATTTATTTGCAAAATGCCATAAATGGCCTGTGTGCTCAAGTGTACTTGGCTATTGGCCACCAGAAACAAACAAGCAAATAAAGAAACAAAAAACTGAACTAAAATGCTTTAAGCAGTAACAGGTTTTTTGTTTGTTTTAAAATCTCACAAAATGAGAAGTCCTGAGGTAGGGTGACTTAAGATTTGGTTACATCTTTGTGACATTCATAATCATAAGATGGCTGCAACAGTCCCAGGCAACACATTTCACATACCAATGTTTAAATACAAACATAATGGGTCTACCACTTACTTTTGCTTCCTTCAAATAGCAAAAAAGTGTTCCTGGCAGCCCCAGAGAAGAAATCTCTTTAGGTCAAATCAGCCAGAATTTGGTTAAGTGTGCTTGATAAGCCAATCACTGGCAAAGAGAATGGGATACATATAATCAACCCCCCAAAAAGCGGTGGTTTTCAAACTTGAGTGTGCACTGGAGTTTTCTGGAGAGCTTATTAAAACACAGATTTCTGGGATCCACATAAAAGTCAGTAGTTCTAAGGTAGGGCCCACGAGTTTGCATTTCCAACAAGCTCCCAGGTGACGCTAGTCCTTCTAAGCATGCTTGCATTGGTCTAAAGCACGTGGGAGTACGAATGCCTATATAAAATTGGGGGGGGGAGGGCTTCCCTGGTGGCGCGGCGGTTGAGAATCTGCCTGCCAATGCAGGGGACACGGGTTCGAGCCCTGGTCTGGGAAGATCCCACATGCTGCAGAGCAACTAGGCCCGTGAGCCACAATTACTGAGCCTGCGCGTCTGGAGCTTGTGCTCCGCAACAAGAGAGGTCACGACAGTGAGAGGCCCGCGCACCGCGATGAAGAGTGGCCCCCGCTTGCCGCAACTAGAGAAAGCCCTTGCACAGAAACGAAGACCCAACACAGCCAAAAATAAATATAAATAAATAAAAATTAAAAAAAAAAAAAGCTTTAAAAAAAAAAAAATTGGGGGTGTGCCAAGGGGTAGGGGGAATGACTCTTACACCATCAACCTAAGTTCATCTCAGATCTCTTATATTATTAAAACTGTTTTTCAAGTAATTACTTTTATATCAAATTAATGATGTAACTGAATTTCTTCCGGGTATTCTAGAATTGCAAGCTTTTGATTAGTATAATCACTGATCCATCTCTCTGAATCTAGGGAAAGAATATAAGTCAGAAAGTTGCTATCACTGCTCAGCAAACAGTCTTCAAATTGTCAGTGTTACTATAGACTATAGATGGAGCTATTACTTCTGTTGAGAATGAGCATTGTTTGGCTGACTTTCAAAAGGAGAAAAAAAACAGGTTAAGGTTACAATTTTTCTAGCCCAGCAAGCAGTCACTTGGTAACCACTTCTTTGTAAAACAATCCAAAATAATGCACTTCACTAGATGTTCCTTTAATTTTCCAGGGATTAATTTGAGAATTAATTACCCATTTTAAGTGATTAACAATGACAAAGAAAATAAAAAGAACTAACCTCTGTACTTATGTTTTTAATTGTACTATGGACCATTGTTCATTCTCATTTTTAAAAACTAGAATCATTTTGACACACAAAAAAAGTCCTGGAATGAATCTCCTGTCTGCTTGGCAACATTTGAGCAAGTCATTACTTCTATAAATCCTGCAGGAAGCTTTCAAGTATTCATGTCTATTAATAAGAAGGGAGACAATAAGAAAAAGGCAAAGATGAAATCAGTAATGACTTCATGCCAAAAAATACATATTTCTTAGTCAGTAAGTCTAAAATCTTTTTCCTAACTATGCCGAATTGCTAACAACAAACAGTGGTAAACATTCTCTGCTAAAGCAACAGAGATCCTAAATTTGCAAGCCACTTAACTTTCTTGAACACCATTTCCTTTCCTGAACCATTAAGGGTTGGGATTGAGTGTTTTTGCTTTTTAATATTCCTTTCAGATGTAAGCTAAATGTGACAACTCCTTACTCTGTCCCATTCATCTTTGGAGATAGGTGTTAATAGCAATTAAATGCAAACTAATAGGAAAAAAGATTTAATTACAAAGTGAAAGAAAACAAGAGGCCAGGATAATTCTGCTCTGAAAGGAGAGGTGGTTGTAACATGATATTGATGGCAGCAATTTAGGAAGTAATATTAACTGAATTAATGCCAGTCTGAAGAATGATGTGTTTATGCCGATGACATAATTCACTTTTTTAAAAAAATTGAGCAATATGTGTTTTTCTCCTTTAGATTTTACTCTCTGTACCTTAAAAATAAAAACACCTTTCCAGAGTCACCCATGAATCATACTCATTCTTGAATTAAACTAAACACTCAGCACACAGGGAAAGAAACCAAATGTTTATTTGGAAAAGTAAAGGAATTTGGATCTCTGCTCATTCGCAAGAATCTAATCACCAAAATAAAGACATTATTTCACTCTTTCTAGAATAGAAGTTCTCAAACTTGAGCCTGTATCAGAATCAAAGCGAAGGTTTACAGAGATTTCTGGGTCCCACCCCCAGAGTTTAGAAGTCAGTAGATCTGAAGTAGGGCCTGAAAATTTGCATTTTTAACATTTTTCCTGGATAAGCTGGCTGGTGTTGATGATATCGGGACCACTGTTCGGAATTACTGTTCTAGAAGACGGGTTAAAGCTGGTGAGAGTGAGGAGGAGACTGTCTCTTTAGACATATGTGTGGGAATTGGGCAAAGAGTAGGAATATATTTTAAAAGAAAAAAAGACACCTAAACTGTTAAGGATCTACCAGAATTTCTCTCATAACATCACAGATCTCATTTTTCTATATCTTACTTATGATTCCAAATCTAAGCAGTACAAATGTACAAGCTGGAGCTGATTAAACCCAACATCCAATGCTACTTCACTGATGTTCTTTCTTTTAAAGGAACAAAAAACTTTGGCTTCTTTGCTAGCTATCCCATAATAAAATGCAGAAGAAATATTTATTAACCAAGCAGAGAATGAAGGACATTTGTTTTTACTTGTCTGACTCATTATACCAGCTTGAATCACATTACATACCCTGTTAATAGATGATGCTTTAAAATACAGCAAACTAAATGCAGCAGCATCATCCGTCCTAACTGTAAAATGTGACATATTAGGTTTAATAAAAGGAAAGAAAGAAGTGGCAGTCTATTAGTGACGGACCTCTTGAAGGACTGTCAGTCTTCACAAGCCAGGGATTCTGCTCCTTTTTTCACTAATAAGAAACGCCCATGAATACAATGTAAACCTTTTTGAAAGCCTGAAGACAATGGAAAATATTCTACTTGTTCTGTGTCATACACAAAAATAATTAAAAAGTAGGATAATTTGGGGGGACTAATATTTTTCAGACAGAAATCCATAAATATTTTGTTACAATATCACAAGGACTTCGTTGAATGGTTCCCGCATCTCCATACGTAGAGTGAAGCCCAGAGAAGTGTTCATTATGTATCTGTTCAATAATCGTTTATGGAAAACACAGGGTCCGGTCTGTGCTTTGGGTAGAGAAAAAGATCCCTGCCTTCATTAATTTTGACAGCCTATCAGCTATGAACAAAAATACAACACCTAGCAAAGAGAAAAGTCTCAAGCAATGTTATTTTTAATCAAAGTAAAAAATAAGCAACTAAATAATAAGTATAACTGTCATGAGTATAGGACTATGGGATCCATTGGCACAAATTTATATGAGATACTTGCATTTCTTGAGGGGGGGGGTACATTAGCTCAAAATTTTACAGAATACAAGCAATCTCAAAGTTAAAAATCAGATTTATTGGAAAAATTTTTCAATAACTCAACTTATAAGAATGGATTTTCTATTAAAAAAAGGGCTCTGAAAAATGTAAGTGAAACACTGTAAATGCATCATAGTACACTGCAGAAATGTAATAGATTGTAAAAATTGTAATACAGAGGAGGAGTGGTCAAGATGGTGGAGTAGGGAGACCCTGAGCTCAACTCCTCCCACAGGCCCACCAAAATTGCAACTACTTACACAGCAACTATTGATAAGCACAACATGAAGATTAACAGAACAGAATTTCCACAACTAAAGGTGCAATGAAGGAACCACAATGAGATAGGTTGGAGGGGTGAAGATGCAGTATAGTCAAGACTCATACACCCTGAATAGGCAATCCACAAACAGGAGGATAATCACAATTGCAGAGGTTCTCCCCAAGGAGTGAGGAGTCCAAGCCCCATGTCAGGCTCTACAGCCTGGGGTCCTGCACCAAGAAGACAAGATACCAGAATATCCAGCTCTGAAGGCCAGTGAGGCTTGCATACGGGAGAATGGGAGGGTTACAGGAAACAGACTGCTCTAAAAGGATGCACACAAAAATCACAGATACGTTGAATTCCAGCACAGAGGCAGTAAATTAAAAGGAGGCTTGGTCAGACCCATGTGAGGCTCTTAGAGGGCCTCCTTGAGAGGCAGGAGGCAACTGGGAATCCCCCTGAGGATATAGGTGCTGGTAGCAGCCATTTTGGGGAGCTCCTTCTACCACGAGGACACTGGTGCTGGCAAGCACCATTAGGAGTCCTCTCACTAGTCTATTAGTGCCAGGGGGCTTACCCGCCCACCAGTGGGCCAGCATCAGCTCCACGATCCTTCAGGCCATGCAGCCAGCTGCCCCAGGACCAGCCTCCTCCACTAGCAGGCCAGCAACAGACCCAGCCCCCAGGCTCTGCATCTAACTGCCCTGGGACCTGGACCTGCCCACCAGCAGGTCAGCACCAGCCCTGGGCCCCTGCATGCACCGCAGCCAGTCATCCCAGGACCCAACCTCACCCGCCAGCAGGCTAACAGCCACCACTAGAGGCAGGGGCTGGCAGCCAACCAGGCTGGGGGCAAGCACCACCTACCAGTGTGCACACAGTAGTTCGCCATGCCACAACAGAAGGGCTCACACACTCACATATTGGGCACAGTGTACTGCTGAGCCCTATAAGAGGCTTCCTATGTAAGGCCACTTCTCCAAGTACAGAAAATGTAACCACTCTATATAATACATAGAAACAATCGCAGAGAATTAGGCAAAATGAGGAGACAGGGGAATACATTCCAAATAAAGAAGACAAAACCTCAGAGAAAAAAACTAAACAAAGTGGAGATAAGTAATCTACCCAATAAAGAGTTCAAATGATGATCATAAAGATGCTCAACAAACTTGAGAGAAGAATACATGAAAACAGTGAAGTTTAACAAACAGCTAGAAAATATAAAGAAGAACAAAAGAGCTGAAGAATAAAATAACTGAAATAAAAAAGCCATTATAAGGACTCAACAGTAGATTAGATGACACAGAGGAATGAATCAGTGAACTGAAAAACAGAGTAGCAGAAATAGCCCAAACTGAAGGGAATAAAAGTAAAAATAATATTAAAAAAATTAGGATAGTTTAAGAGGCCTCTGGAACAACATGAAGTGTACTACGTTTGCACCATAAGTGTCCCACAAGGAGAAGAAAGAGAGAAAGGGGCAGGGAATTTATTTGAAGAAATAATAGCTGAAAACGTCTCTAACCTGGGAAAGGAAATAGGCATCCAGATACAGGAAGCACAGGGTCCTGAACAACACAAAGAGTTCCACTTCAAGACACATTATAATTAAAATGGAAGAAATAAAGGATAAAGACAGAATTTTAAAAGCAGCAAGAGAAAAGCAACTAGCTACATACACAGGAACTCCCATAAGACCATCAGCTGACTTTTCAGCAGAAACTTTGCAGGCCAAGAAGGGAGTGGCACAATATATTCAAGGGAAAGAAAGAAAAAAACCTACAACCAAGAATACTTCACTTGGAAGCCTACTATTCAGATTTGAAGGAGAGATAAAGACTTTGACAGGCAAGCAAAAGCTACAGAGTAAAAGGACTACTGAACTGGCTCTACAAGAACTCTTAAAGGGATTTTTCTAAGAGGAAAAGAAAAGAACAACTAGAAATGTGAAAATTATGAAAGGAAAGATCTCATTGGTAAAGGCAAACATTCAGTAAAGGTAGGAGATGTACCATTTATAAAGCTAGTAGGAAGGTTAAAAGACAAAAGTACTAAAATCATCTATATCAACAATAAGTTGCTAAGAGATACATGAAAAAAAGACATGTAAAAGATGATGTCAAAACCACTGAATGGCAGTGGTGTGATGGGGGGAAGTACAGGGTTGTTAGAATGCATTTGAACTTAAATGATAAGCAATGTAAAAATGTACGTTTTTAAATATATTCCTGTCGTAAATGCAAAAAATATCTATAATAGATACAGCACAAAAAAGAGAAAGAAGGGACTTCCCTGGTGGTTCAGTGGTTAAGACCCCACACTCCCACTGCAGGGGGTGTGGGTTAGACCCCTGGTTGGGGAAACTAAGACCCCACATGCCACATGGCTTGGCTTAAAAAAAAAAAGAAAGATACCAAAACATTACACTAAAGATAAAGTTATCAAATCAAAATGGAAGAGAGCAAAAAATGAAGAGAAGAACAAAAAAGAACTACAAAAACAATTAAGAAAATGGCAATAAGTACAGACCTATTTGTAATTATTTAAATGTAAATGGACTAAATGCTCCAATAGAAAAGAGACAGGGTGGATGACTGGATTAAAAACAAGACCCATAGATATGCTGCCTACATTTCAGATCTAATGACACACACAGACAAAAAGTGAAGGGATAGAAAAAGGTATTCCATGCAAATGCAAAAAAAAAAAAAGAAAGCTGGATAAGCAATACATATATCAGAGAAAATAAACTTTAAAACAAAGACTGTAACAATAGACAAAGAAGGACATTACATAATAATAAAGGGATCAATCCAACAAGACATAAAACTGTAAATATATATGCACCTATCACAGGAGCATCTAAATACATAAAGCAAATATTAACAGGCAAAAAGGGAGACATTTACAGTAATAAAATAATAGTAGAGGATCTTAACACCCTCCGCTTACATCAATGGACAGTTTACCCAGACAGAAAAATCAATAAGGAAACACTGGCCTTAAATAACACCTTAGATGAGATACAGTTAATAGAAAAATAAAGAATATTTCATCCAAAAGCAGTAGAACACACATTCTTTGCAAGTGCATATGGAATATTCTTCAGGATAGATCACATGTTAGGCCACAAAACAATTCTCAATAAATTTAAGAAGGCTGAAATCATATCAAGCACCTTTTCTGAACACAATGCTGTGAGAGTAAAAATCAACTACAAGAAAAAAATGTGAAAAGCAACAATATGCTCCTAAACAAAACATGGGTCATTGGAGATATCAAAGTGGAAATCAAAAATACCTGAAGACAGTGAAAATGAAAACATGATGATCCAAAATCTATGGGATGCACCAAAAGCAGTTCTAGGAGTGAAGTTGATACTCATACAAGTCTACCACATGAAATAAGAAAAATCTCAAATAAACCATCTAACTTGTACCTAAAGGAACTAGAAAAAGAACAACCAAAACTCAAAGTCAGTAGAAGAAAAGGAATAGTAATTGTCAGAGGAGAAATAAATAAAATAGAGTCTAAAAAATAATAAAAAAGAACAATGAAAATAAGAATTGGTTCCTTGAAAAGATAAACAAAATTGATTAATATTTAGCCAGATTTATCAAAAAAAAAAACAAAAAGAGAGAGCGTCCAGATAAAACCAGAAGTAAAAGAGGACACCACAACTGACATCACAGAAATACACTGAATTATAAGCAATTACTATGAACAATGACATGTAAATAAAATGGACAACCTAGAAAAAAATGGATTATTTCCTAGAAATGTACAATTTCCCAACATTGAACCAGGAAGAAACAGAATATATGAACAGATCTACAAGAAATAATGAAAGTTAATCAGTGATTAAAAAACTCCCCAAAAACAAAAGTCCTGTAACATATGGCTTCATAGGTAAATTCAACTGAATATTTAAATAAAAGTTAACACTTATCCTTCTCAAGGAATTCCAAAAAATTGCAGAAGAGAGATCATTTCCAAACTCATTTTATGAGGCTAGCCATCGTCCTGATAACACCACCAGACAAAGACACCACAAACAAAGAAAATTATAGGTCAATATCACTAATGAACATAGCTGCAAAATCCTCACCAAAATTTTAATAAACTGTATTCAACAATATATTAAAAGGATAATACATCATGATCAAATGGATTTATCCTGGGGATACAAGGATGATTCAATACCCTTAAATCAATCATGGTGACACACCATATTAACAAATTGAAGAATAAAACTCATATGATCATCTCAATACAGAAAGTTTTTGACAAAATTCCACATCCATTTATGATTAAAAAAAAGCTATCACTGTCACTGTTTGCAGATGACATGATACTATACATAGAGAATCCTAAAAATGCCACCAGAAAACTACTAGAGCTAATCAATGAATTTGGTAAAGTTGCAGGATACAAAATTAATGCACAGAAATCTCTTGCATTCCTATACGCTAATGATGAAAAATCTGAAAGAGAAATTAAGGAAAAACTCCCATTCACCATAGCAACAAAAAGAATAAAATACCTAGGAATAAACCTACCTAGGGAGACAAAAGACCTGTATGCAGAAAACTATAAGACACTGATGAAAGAAATTAAAGATGATACCAACAGATGGAGAGATATACCATGTTCTTGGATTGGAAGAATCAACACTGTGCAAATGACTATACTACCCAAAACAATCTACAGATTCAATGCAATCCCTATCAAACTACCACTGGCATCTTTCACAGAACTAGAACAAAAATTTTCACAATTTCTATGGAAACACAAAAGACCCCAAAAAGCCAAAGCAATCTTGAGAAAGAAAAACAGAGCAGGAGGAATCAGGCTCCCTGACTTCAGAGTATACTACAAAGCTACAGTAATCAAGACAGTAAGGTACTGGCACAAAAACAGAAATACAGATCAAGGGAACAGGATAGAAAGCCCAGAGATAAACCCACGAACATATGGTCACGTTATCTTTGATAAAGGAGGCAAGAATATATAATGGAGAAAAGACAGCCTCTTCAACAGTAGTGCCAGGAAAACTGGACAGCTACATGTAAAAGAATGAAATTAGAACACTCCCTAACACCATACACAAAAATAAACTCAAAATGGATTAAAGACCTAAATGTAAGGCCAGACACTATAAAACTCTCAGAGGAAAACATAGGCAGAACACTCTATGACATACATCACAGCAAGATCCTTTTTGACCCACCTCCTAGAGAAATGGAAATAAAACCAAAAATAAACAAATAGGACCTAATGAAACTTAAAAGCTTTTTCACAGCAAAGGAAACCATAAAAAAGACGGAAAGACAGCCCTCAGAATGGGAGAAAATATTTGCAAATGAAGCAACTGACAAACGATTAATCTCCAAAATTGACAAGCAGCTCATACAGCTCAATATCAAAAAACAAAGAACCCAATCCAAAAATGGGCAGAAGACCTAAATAGACATTTCTGTAAAGAAGATATACAGATTGCCAACAAACACATGAAAGGATGTTCAATATCAGTAATCATTAGAGAAATGTAAATCAAAACTACAATGAGATATCATCTCACACTGGTCAGAATGGCCATCATCAAAAAATCTACAAAGAATAAATGCTGGAAAGGGTGTGGAGAAAAGGGAACCCTCTTGCACTGTTGGTGGGAACGTAAACTGATACAGCCACTATGGAGAACAGTATGGAGGTTCCTTAAAAAACTAAAAATAGAACTACCATACGACCCAGCAATCCCACTGCTGGGCATATACCCTGAGAAAACCATCATTCAAAAAGAGTCATGTACCACAATGTTCATTGCAGCTCTATTTACAATAGCCAGGATATGGAAGCAACCTAAGTGTCCATCGACAGATGAATGGATAAAGAAGATGTGGCACATATTTACAATGGAATATTACTCAGCCATAAAAAGAAACGAAATTGAGTTATTTGTGGTGAGGTGGATGGACCTAGAGCCTGTCATACAGAGTGAAGTAAGTCAGAAAGAGAAAAACAAATACCGTATGCTAACACATACATATGGAATCTAAAAAAAAAAGAAAGAAAAATGGTTCTGAAAAACCTAGGGGTAAGACACAAATAAAGACACAGATGTAGAGAATGGACTTGCAGACACCAGGAGGGGTAAGGGTAAGCTGCGACAAAGTGAGAGTGGCATGGACATATATACAGTACCAAATGTAAAATAGATAGTTAGTGGGAAGCAGCCACATAGCACAGGGAGATCAGCTCGGTGCTTGGTGACCACCTAGAGGGGTGGGATAGTGGGTGGGAGGGAGGGAGACGCAAGAGGGAAGAGATATGGGGATATATGTATATGTATAGCTGGTTCACTTTGTTATAAAGCAGAAACTAATGTACCATTGCAAAGCAATGATACTCCAATAAAGATGTTAACAAAGAAAAGAAATCAGAAAAAAAAAGGATAAACAAGGTACTACTGTATAGCACAGGGAACTATATTTAGTATCTTGTAATAACCTATAATGGAAAAGAATATGGAAAATAATATACACATGTATATACGTGTATATATATACATATATATATATATAACTGAATCACTTTGCTCTACACGGGAAACTAACAAAACATTGTAAATCAACTATACTTCAATTTAAAAAAAACAGAATGAGTAGAAAAAGTCAAAAAAATAAAAAGTAAACACAAGTTTCCATTGTCTCCACAGGTAGTCATGATGGAGATTTTTCTTGGATAGCACCTTGTGAAACCTTTCCTAGTGGTTTAGAGGTGAGTGGAGACATCCACAGTATAAAGGTGTGTGTCACCCCAGAGTTCTCTCCTGCTCACACAGCTGCCACGAAATCTCACAGTGAGTGGCCATGTGGAGCATTGGGCATCTGGTAAGGAGCTCCAGGCACAAAGCCCCTAGGCAGCAACTGGGAAATTTGGGGTAAAGAAGCAACAGAACTACCTGACTACCTGAAAATGGTTATACTCTTTTTATTGTTAAAGAGCACCCAAAAATAGCTAATTTGTTCTACCGTGTTTTTATTTTCAATTGGTTTGGGGACTGGTCACGGTCTCAGCTCAAGTGCATTTGTAAATTCATTGGTTTAAAAATTACAAATGGGAATTATACTATTCTTATTTTGTTTTCACAATGATTTGTCATCTATTTTCTCTTCCTTTGCATTAAAAATGTGTAATTTTCATATGTTAGAGTTAGGAGGGGCCCAAAGAAGCCATGAAGATGTGCCTTCTGTTAATCCGTTAGTTGCCTAGATCATCTTGATGTCCATTCAAGCAGATGTAAAATTCTATTATAAACTTCATTATTAAAACAATGTTTATTATATTTAATTGCTTGCCAGTATAGCTGAGGAGGATAGTTTCTCAGGGGTATATCATCCCTGAGGGCTCGGTTCAGACATCATTCCTTTAGGAAGTTTTTCCTAATGCTGGACACTCCTCCCTTCAAGTCTGGGATAGATGTTCCTTGACTTCCACCAGCAAAAACTATATTTTATAGGCATCTCTTTTTACCTTTCTCCCTTTCCTACTGTGAACTCCTGGAGGGGAGTAGTTATGTTTCTTTGGTCTTCACGTATCTGGGGCTTAAGTCAGAGAGTGGCACAGAGTCTATGTCAAATAAGTAACTTTAATGAATTATATCTGAATTAAAAACACTGAGCCTTTTTAATATATGTATGTTATTGGTATCTTTATTTACTGTTTTTTCTTTCTTGTTGTTTTAGGGAGTATGAATATACAAGGGCTTACAAAGGGGTCTTTTATGACTTTGAGCTCCCAAATTTAATATTCATTATAAGATCCTAAAAATTCAACTGCCATAACTTCCATTGTGAGCCAATTCAGACTGTCCAAGCAGGCTGCTGGACATCATTAGTCTGTACACTAGTTGCAGTGTGGGCTGGAATTGTCACACACCTGTTTGCAGGACCCGGTGGTTAAATTTTCAGGAATTGTGTGAGAGGTTGTTAAACAATAGCTAGCTTGAAATTGGCCATGGCAAGAATGTTTAAACCACAGAATTTAGCAAATGTTACAAATCAGGGCCTTTTTTTCCCCAGAGGGCTGGTTTACCAGTATATCACTATTTTTACGGAATCACAAAGTGTATTTATATGCTACCTAAGAGGAACTTGAATGCTATCATTTGAGAAGATGATATGAATCAATACAAAGCTATTAGAGAATAACAAAATAAAATATATAAACAATTCCTAAATTTAATTTAATCAAGAGCCAAAATTTGTAACACTAGTAATAAATGCTATGGGCAACCAAAAAGGGAGGTATCATAGTGAACCAAAATTAAGAGAGAGGCATTAGAGAACAAGTGGAGAGAGAGTAGGAGAGAGTAGGAAGAGGAGAGATTTAAGGATACTGAACAGGCTGAGCACAATTGGGCAACTGGAGCTAAATACCCCACATGTGAATAGGAGGCCAACAAGAAACATAGCATGCTGCTGTGAGGGAAGGCCCCCATCAGGCACACCTGGCTTCTGTAGAACTTGGTTGTTAAAAGTATCACATCTATTGTCTTGATCCAGTGATAGTCATAGATGCTTAGAATTTGATAATTAATATAATTTCATACCCTGTGCCTCCTCTTTATTTCACTTATTTCACTTATCTATATCCCCTGTTTTAAAAGATCATGTCCAAAAAACTCATCTCCATCCTTTCCACTTACTACTTGAAGTTCTCTGCATAAATATTTATTTTATATTTCTTCAAAAGCTTTGAGGATTATTTCCATTTCTCTTAAACAGCTTAGTGGAGGTTTTCCTCCCATAATATGCTTTTTAAAAAATAACGTATCTTCATAATCCAGATTAGGGCTGAACGAATGTACCTGACCTTAAGCTAAGTACCAACTCTAGGCCTTTTTATAATATTTTATACAAAATAATCAATCAATAACACTCAGATCCAGGAATGAAGAGAAGTAAAATATCAGCAAAGATTAAAAATGCTCCAAAACTCTTGTCTCCACAGATTCATCTTTGCTGGATATTTCACATAAATGGAATCATACAAAATATGTCTAACTTATTTTATTTAGCAAAATGTTTTTTTTAGGTTCATCCATGATGCTTCATTTATTAGTAGATTGTGTCCTTCCTTCTTTCCTTCCTACCTTCCTTTCTTCCTTCTTTTTTTCCAGATAGCATTCCACTGTATGAATGTACTATATTTTGTTTATCCATTCACCAGTTGTGACGACCGTTTGGCTTGCTTCCACTTTGGGTCTATTATGAATAATGCTGCAATTAACATTAATGTACTATCTTTGGATGAAAATACGTTTTTCTTTCCCTTGGGTAGGTAATGGATACTTAGGAGGGGAATTGCTGGGTTAGATGATAAGCTTATGTTTAGCTTTTTAAGGGAATGCCAAACTGTTTCCCAAAGTGGCTGCACCATTTTGCATTCCCACCAACAAGTCTGAAGGCTCCCATTTCTCCACATAGTAACCAGCATATTATTGTCTGTCTTTTTTGATGACAGCCACTGTACTAGGTGTGTAGTTGTACCTCATAGTGCTTTTAATTTGCATTTCCCTAATGACTATTGATGTTCAGCATGTTTCCATGTGCTTATGCCATGCTTTCTTATAAAGTGTTCATTTCAAAATACTTTCATTTGACTATTCTCAACTAATTTTTTTCTTGTCATTATAATTCCCCAGTTTAGAAGTAACTCTCCTTAAAAGCTTTGCCTCAACTAATATTTACAGTCATAATCTTGATTCTACTCCAAGATTATGACTGTAATTTACTTCTAGCCCACGTAGATTCTTTTAGAGAACCATACCCAATAACCATCCTGTTTCTGAGTACTGCTCCTTACATGAACTACCCTGCAGAGAGAGACCCTGCTGGATATTCTTGTTGGCTCTCCACATCTGCCCTGCTCTTTTCTCTCCCCTACTCTCTGTCCTGCAGGCTGTCCTCCACACCAAGGTGCTTGTGTGTGGCTTATGACTGAGACACAGGCATGAGGAGAGCACGACTGGAGAACATTTTTCCTCTGCCCTCTCCCTGCGGGCTGCAGTTTGGCAGTGGAAAATGCCTTTCCTTTCCTATTGAATAGTCCTGCCAGGCAGGCCCTTTCCTGTGGCTGGACACTCTTTTGACAACTCCCACCAAGACCCCCCTCCCCTTGTACCGTCAGCCCAGAGGTGTGAAGGGCTCCTTGCCGTGACTGGTCCCTTATTTTTCTCCATTCTCCGATGGTTTCCTTAACCTTGCCCACCCTCTGGACAGAGTATCTTTCATTCTCTTCAAATAGCTCCTTTCAAGTGTGCATCCTCCTTCCTGCTGGCTCACTGACTGACACAGGGAATAAGCAAAACTCCTTATTTAAAACCAAGACCAATACTTATATGCATAAAACGAAAGTATAATACTAATAGTTATCTTGAAGTCATTGATTCAGACATATTTTGACACAATTTACCCATTAGTGTCCATTCCCCTCTGATTTCACAGCATTTGGGTTTCTTCTGAGGACTGTCACCTCCCTATCTTGCTTTGTAGTCACTCACAGTAGAAGACAATCCCACCACCTCCACCCTACTCAGCATAAAAATAGGAAAGGCATACTTCTTCAATTTCCCTAAAGTTACCAGAGCAGCTTTCTCCAACCCAAAGGTATGTAATTACTCTAAAAGTCAGTGTGCTTTTATAATAGATGTTCTCTACCCAAATTGGAGATATGGATTGTTGACTACTGAACTTCTCTACTGATGGGGAGTGAGGGCAAGAGAAGAGCAAAGACCCAGCCAAAGCCCCCAGGAGGGGCAGACCAGGAAGGAGCAGCTATGAGGCCTGGTCAAGGGGCTGAGAATCCCCAGTGCCTCAAATGCAGGTCCCTGGCCTCCCAGATCCACTGAGCTGGACTCTCTGTGGGCAGGACTGGAAATCTGCATTCTTGACAGCCCTCAGGGAGATGGCTATTCTGACATCTAGAGGTAAGAACCACTGCTATACGCAGGCAGCTCTGAATGGAATATTTAAGGCAAGCAAGGGAGGGATGTATTTTCCAAAGAATTAAACCACTTACTTAGCTGAAATAATAATGTACAGATTTTACTGACTTACCAAATTTGTTCCAATAATACATAGAAAAATAAAAGCATTGTTCAGATGGACTGCTTCAGGAAGATAGACCAAATTCTCATTCAAACTGATACCCATGTGCCGGTTTATATGCTGTTTATTTCACTGGTCTTTATACCAGACCTTTCTTGTAAATGCATCTACCACACGCACTTGCGCACGTGTGCACACAGATACACACACCGTAGGTATGGTCCAATACCCTCTGTGGGTCTCACAGGATGTTTGGCAAAAGGTCTTATCAGTAAGAACTTCTAGACACTATTATTTACTGAGGCACAGAGAATTAATCACAGAAGCAGCTTTGTAAACCTTCAAAATACCCCACCTTCCTTGGGAAGCCATAAATGTAATCTTTCACTGATCTGCACTGAGGCAGAATATTAACCCGCCAGGCAAGTGCTTTCAAAGTGCTGGCACTCCTCAGCAGAAACCTAATCATCTCTGTCATTGTGCTGTCCTGGGCCTGCCTAGGTAAGTGCTGTGCATCTGGCTGCATTTGCAAGACAGAAGCGGAGGGATGCTAAACCTGGTATTTAGAATCTTCCATCCCCCATAGCAGCAACAAGCCTGCAGCACAGGGCTGACATCCAGCCAGTCAATCCCAGAGCTGCCAGTGGGGCAGGAAACCCTTGAACTAGTCAATGTTGCAGGAGAGCATGAGGGGCACTATCATTTTTCCTATTCTGTTAGCTTGCCTGCCTCTTCTTCTTCCTTAAAATCTCACCCTCCCAAGAAGGGCCAGCTTAGCGAGTCGGCAGGAGTTGGCCCTTTCTTCCTTCCTACTCCTGCTTCCCCACCTCAGGCTTTGGGGTCATTTATAAAATGTTTTAGATGCCTGCTTGCTCCAGGCAGAATCTCACACCAATTAGAGCTCTATAAAAAGGGATTATGTTGTCCTGAGAGAAAGCATCCCTACTACCACTGGAAGCATTCAAGCAGGATTTTTGACAAGAGATTTGTACTTTGGATTCAAGGTTGAATTAGATAGACTTCAAGGTCCTCTGCTACTTTTAAATTCTATATTCCATGGTCTTATCCACAGCTTAATTAGCAGTTCTAGTGGTGATGATCAGAGTGAAATTTGCATTTTCTTTGAGTGTTTTTCAACCTTGCAAATTTCCTGATACTTCTCACTGTTTTGCAGAAGACGCAAGTTATACGATTTTTATCACTTAAGTTTACCTTTAAAGGGAAAGGTCACAGTTTGGAAAGGGTAAGGTGTTTTTGTCTGTTGGCTGAGGATAAAGAGGTAACCACAGCTCTGCTCTGTTGGGGGTGGGGTTGGCAGATAAAGAAGGCTGAGGAAGGGAAGGCAAGTATGCGCTGGGCTGAAGCACTTCCAGAAGCCACTGATGCAGCAAAAGAGTCACACAATTGCTCCCTTATCCTTACTCAGTAAAATGTCAGCATCAGAAGAAACATCTGGAAAACCTGATCTTATCACAATAGCTGAGCTCTGAACATAAATAATTTAGGGACAAGATTCCCAACCTAAACTATATACCAAAGCAAGAAAATAAGATATTCTCTTCTTTCTCCCCAGAGGTCACTCATTGCCTTTCCCAAGAAGGTTGGTTTTTTTTGTTTGCTTGTTTGTTTTGCTTCATTGATAGCTAAGTTTTGTGACTCTACTTGCACATCTATTTCACACTTGAAGCATCCCTTGGGTTGACAACCACCACCTCCATCCAGCCTGCTGCATGGAACTAATAACACATGCACATAAGATTCCATTTTCCAGCAAAGGCAACCTCCAGAAAGAAATTACTCTCTGGCTAGTCAGAGAAAGGTGCAGAGATTATTATAAAAAATAGGGAGACACATTGACTAATGTAAAGAAATTCAATGTCCTGGGTTCTTTTCCTTCCCCACTCATTTGTATCCAATATGATCATTCCCTATATGCCAAAAGTGCAAAATCTAAGTTAATTTCAATCTGTTGTAAGGTTACACCACCATTACTGTTTGCTCTGGTTAGCAAACCTTAACCTAGAGCTTTAACCTAGAAGTAGGATTCTTTTCTCAGTTTTGGATGAATTTACTTGCTATATGACCTTGGGTAAGCTACATTACCTGTCTTGGTCTTCTACTGTCTGTAAAATATAAAATATAATGAATTTTACTTCTCCATATTTTATGATTAAGGAAAAAACAAAAAAAAGATTCAATAATGACAGGCATAAATGACTCAGACAATAATTCCAATACTACCAGTAAATCACACAGTTTTAACATGTAATTTCTATGCAGGGTACCAGTAAAATTCATCTTTAAAGCATTTCGAGAATCAGTCCACAAAGTAATTAAATTTTTATTTTTTAAATTTTTTTGGTAGATTAAATATTCCATCTAGATTAAGTATTACATATGTAAGGAATCAACACAATACCATAAAGGGACTCAAAAAAATATGCTGTTTTCTTATTTCTTTACTTTCTTCTCATTCATTCGTTTGTTCAACAAATATTCATTGAATGACTACTATCTTCCAGGAAGTATGTTAAGCCTCAGAGGCTGGAACTGCATCTATATGCCCAGTGACAAGACAACTTTACTGGTACTATGTGGTAGTTTAAATGTTCTATTCACTTCACATCATTTAGCCAAATGGTAATGAATAGGGTCTGCTGGTACTTATTGGTCAGTATAAGTTAGAAACCCTTTTGTTTTCTATGTATGTCTTAACTTCTCATGGACTATGTCTCAATACTTTATTCCCAGCACTTAGCCCAGTACAACAATGAGTGTCAGTTGAAATATAATAATCAAAATACTAAATGACAACACTCCTTCCACTATGTGTGGCCTAAAGCAGGTGACTTCACCTGATGTTTTCCTCACCCATAAAATAATACAGATAGACAAGGTAGGTGGTTCCCAACCAGTTGGGTCAAGTCGGGAGTTACTATAAGGATCTGAAAACCCACATATAGTCTAAGGCTACGTAAAGACTGAACACACATGCATACACACACAATAACAAAATAACAGTTTCACATATATGTAGTTTTTGCGCCTAAGAAAACCAGTATCATTCAAAAGCATTACTGAAATTATAGTAGCTTTGGTCCGTAAATATTTTTTTAAAAAAGACTTTTTATTTTATCTTTATACCTTTCTTAAGGTTGTCCTAATTAAAAAAAACTTTTTTTAAACGATTCTTTTTGTGTGTGATAGGAATACAACCTAAGATCTACCTTCTTAGCAACTTCTAAGTATACAATAAAGTTTTGTTAATTATGGGCTCTACACAGTTCAACAGACTTCTCTAGGACTTATGCATCTTGTATAACTAAAACTTTGTGCCCTCTGGAAAAGACTCTAAAAAAAAAGAAAAAAAAAGAGTGGATATATGTATAACTGATTCACTTTGCTGTACACCTGAAACTAACACAACATTGTAAATCAACTATTTACATTGTAAATCAACTCCAATAAAAAATTTTTAAAAATAAATAAAATTCAAGTATGATGTATAAAAATAAATAAATAAATAAAATAATAAAATAAAACTTTGTGCCCTCTAATACCTCCCCATCTCCCCCTTCCCACAGCCCCTCACAACCATCATTCTACTCTCCGCTTCTGTGAGCTTGACTATTTTAGATTCCTTGTGTAAGTGGTACCATGTAGTATTTGATCATGGCCAGGTACCATGATCTTCTGCGTCTGGCTTATTTCATTTAGCATAATATCCTTCCAGCTTCATCCTTGTTGTCACAAATGGCAGAAATTCCTTCTTTTTAAGGCTGATTAATATTTCTTTGTATACATATGTGTATGTATATATATATGTGTGTGTGTGTGTATATATATATATATATACACACACACACACACACACACACACACTACATTTTCTTTATCTATTCATCTGTTGATGGACATTTAGATTGTTTCGATGTCTTGGCTATTGTGAATAATGATGCAGCGAACATGGGAGTTCAGATATCTCTGCAAGATCTTGATTTCAATTTTTTGGATATACACTCAAAAGTGGGATTGTTGGATCATACGGTATCTCTATTTTTAGTTTTTTGAGAAACCTCCATACTGTTTCCCATAGTGACTGTACCATTTACATTCCCATCTAGATTGTCCTAGGGTGCTCTTTTCTCCACATCCTCACCAACATTTATCTTATTTGTTGTTAAATAGCCATCCCTTGGAGCCATTCTTTGGAGAAATGTTTATTCTGCTTCCTTGCCCATTTTTAAATCAGGTTATTTAGTTTTTGCTATTTATTTGTAGGAGTTCCTTCTATATTTTGGATATTAACTCCTTATCAGATATATGGTTTGCAAATATTTTCTCCCATTCTGTAGGTTACCTTTTCAATCTGTTGATTGTTTCCTTTGCTGTGCAGTAGCTTTTTAGTTTGATGTAATCCTAACTGTTTATTTTTTATTTTGTTGCACATACAAAAAATACAGTAGCAACTATGTTGACATTTTAAAAGGTCTTCATGCTTCAACAGGGTATCACTGGATTGATGATCTTTAGTGTACAATCTAGCACAAATATCTGTGGTTCTAACTGAACAAAAAGCAGAAAATATTCCTCAGGTGCTTACTTTGGCTATACGCACAGCAAACAACCAAGTGAAAAGTGGAAAATGTAACCAATTAATTTCATAAGTAGCTAATGTGAGCATTTTCTTTTTTACAAAACTACTGACATGACTTGCTGTTTTGTTGTGTCATCCTACCAGTACTATACTCACATGGCCCTGTTCTCCAGAATAAGTTCTATAGACAAACAGACTGGCTAGGCCTTATCTTATTAACCAGCAGTAGTTGTTAACTCTCAGTTAACCATACCCATACCTATATCCATACCATAGTATAATGGCAATAAATGTGTTGGGGGATGAACAACTGTGTGTGGACATCTGCTGCATGTCCAATAGAGATTGACAGTGGGGGAGGGAATGATGGGCATTTCTTCTAAACCACTCTACTCGTCTTCCCTGCACATGGGGAATGTACAGACCAAGGGTACAATGCTCATGTGTTAAAGGGAGGCTGCCATCCCTTGTCACTGAATTACATATATATCAGTACGGATGAGCAAAAAAAAAAAATAATGTGGATCATAAAATGAAGACAGGTGGTAACATGATTGCAACTTGTTTGGGAATATGAGCAACTGTAGTAACCAATAAAATTACACTTAGTGCAATATGTAACCCATTTATAGAGATGCATGTTTTCACTCTATGTTCACTTGTAGAGAGATCTGAGAATAAATGTCAGTACAGTAAAGATATCAAAATGTAATCATTTCAGTCTCAGTTTTGCCTGAGGCCTTAATTCCTTACCTTCCAGGATAAGAAAACAAGACCATGGGGAAAAATGATGACTTGGTCCTTCAGTCATACGGAAGATATAAAATTGATTCCCATACTGAATCAAAATGGTTCAAAATGGTAGGTTTGGAGATTAACAAAGGGTTTTTTGGATAAACTGTGCCATATGCCCCACTCCATAGGGAATGCTGAAGAGTTTGCCCCTCACCTCCATCCTAGAGAAAGGATTTAGAAGCTTGATCTATATCCCCTGGGGCTTGGCCCTTGATGTCATGCCTGAAAATCTGTAAGAAGAGAGATCGTGCTGGCAAGCATTTGTGCCGGTGCCCTGAAGAGCAGGTACTACAACTTTTGCCCCCAAAGTGTCAGAGCAAAGAAAGCCTGAGCTCCTTAGATCATGTCCATGAAGGCAGCCCAGACACGTGTAGAGACTCCAGCAGAAGGAAACTGAAGCATTCACTTGGCACGTGGGATTGAGGAAGGGATTGTAAACAATGACCAGAGGAGAAACACCCAGTTCTGTCACGGGCAGTACAGATGGGAGCTATCAAGTGAATAGAGGGGATAGTGGACTAGGAACTCTTTTAGGTCTGGACTCCAGGCTGACAAAACACTTGGGTTACATCTAATAAGATGACTCCATTTCCATTGGCTTGCTATTATGGTAAGAAAATGCACTATAACATAACACGTTTGTTAGAAGAACCAGAAAAATATCAAGTAGAATTTCTCTTAAATTATATTAAAGAACTTTATCTCAGAGGGAGAGACACATTTTCATGTTAGCATCTTTACGTATTGTGAATGTGGTACCAACTCTTGTTGCCATGTGGTTGTCTATAAAAACATTTACTCTACCTTGGGCTGTGAGCCATCTTTGCAAACTATGCTCATGGTACATTCACTTTATCAACAAAGCTAGTCTAGAATATTCCACTTACTTACTTCTTATTTGCCTTCATAACCTAACATTTGCCCCTGTAAGTAGCATTCTTATTGATTCAAATGAGAAATTTAACGAGTGACTTAATGGAAAATGAGGAAGAAAGGTGACTCTGTCTCACTGAGATTCAAGAAAATGGAATTTTAGGACACACCAAAGTCCTAAGGAGAATGGAAAATGTAGAGCTGGATATCAGTGCCATATATGTTTTGATAGTTTCCTTGATAATTTAACTCTAACTCTGGAACAAAAAACATCCCAGTTTAAAAATATCAATAAAATATGCCCTAATTGCAGAATGTATGTTACTTAAAAATAGGTAAATACAGGTCCCAGGTAGTGTCTTTTTGCATCATTATTGAAAATATTATTATTCATTGAAGACAGAGCAGTGGTTCCCTAGTAAAAGCTCTTTTAAGTTATTCAGACATATTGAGAACTTTACCCAACAGCAATTGCTATTTTTTTTGTCATTGAATGAAACTCTTTCATTAAGCTTGGTGAACGCTCCAGACGCTTTTAGCCACAATATAGTCTGCTTTAGTCTCTGACTCAGTGTAGCCATATGCTTCATATGCTACATATGCTACAATGCTGATGTAGTCCCTAATGCCCTTTACCAAGTATTTCTGGCTGTCCACTACCTGGGGAAATGTTAGGAGGATGCGAGTTGGACCCCTGTGCTGAGTAGAGAGCTATGTGGCTCGCTCTGGCACTGTGCTGTGAGTGGGAGGTATGACAAGCATTTTGCATGTTCGCTGCTAGGAGATCACTTTCTTCCTCCTATCACAGGAGCCAGCAGTGTTTCAGTGGGTGAGGACAAAAGTGAGAAAGAAAACTTTGTTTTCAGCCACTGAGATTTGGAGGTTATTAGTTTCCATACCCTAACTGATTCTGACTGAAACAAATGTCTTATTGCCTATCTCTTTACTGATATTTGCTAATCAGATCACTTACTAAATATGCCTGGAATGCAAATCAGTGCATATTTTTATTTATAAAGATCTATGAGTTGTATAATTGGAACTCAGAGTAATTTAGGTAATACATTCCCCATTTAAGTGTCACTCAGAATAAATATCAACTGATAATGAATAGTCATTATGGATTTACACATAAACCCACAAATGGATTATGTTCATTTTGTAAGACAAAAATGAGATACATTTGTCAGGCTGATAACAGAGTGGTAGTATTGTAAAGAATAGTATCAGAACTGCTGACAACTGCAATGACAGCATAGCATTCCTGCAGGTACCATGAGACTCAACCATTGCCTTCAAGCTGTATGCAATTCAGCTCAATCCACTTTAAAAGTAAAAATATGGGCTTATATGGAAAAATATGTTAAGGGAAACATTCTCCACTGTGCCGCCAAGGTAAGCTGTTCACAACAGAGGAGGTGTCTGGCCCAGTCAGGTGATGCCTATGGCCACGCAGGTGAGCGTGTCTACTTTGAGTGCTCTGCACTGGCTAGCACATTTGCCTGCAGATCTAAACCCCATCTTCCAGCATAGCCTTCACCAGTAATAATGGTGGTAATAATGGTCTCAACAGTCTTACTGCTATGTTTTGTGTCTCCACCTGCCCAGAATCTGGGCAGGGAAGCAAGCACTATTTATTGGGCTCCTCAAATACAGCAACAGAAAGGTCTAATGGAGAACAGCCTAGCCTTAGGCTGAGCTTGGAAGGAAGGAAGATACATGGCTTGGAAGTGAGGAGGGTGAGAAGTATTCCAGGGTACAGTACTACTGCACAAAATCGAGGACTAATATTCTTATTTGGGTATACTTTAAATGCTCTAAAGTGCTTTTACATACATGATTAAAATGTTTAACTTTATGCAAATCAAAACTACAATGGGGTAACACCTCACAGTGGTCAGAATGGCCAGTATTAAAAAGTCTGCAAATAACAAATGCTGGAGAGGGTGTGGAGAAAAGGGAACCCTCCTACACTGTTGGTGGGAATGTAAATTGCTGCAGCCACTATGAAAAATAGTACGGGGTTCCTAAAAAACTGAAAACAAGAGTTGCCATATGATCCGGCAATCCCACTCCTGGGCATATACCCGGAGAAAACTATAATTTGAAAAGATACATGCACTCTAATGTTCATAGCAACACTATTTACACAATAGCCAAACATGGAAGCAACCCAAATGTCCATCCTCAGAGGAATGGGTAAAGAAGATGTGGTACATATATACAATGGAATATTACTCAGCCATAAAAAAGAATGAAATAATGCCATTTGCAGCAACATGGATGGAACTAGACATTATCACACTAAGTGAAGTAAGTCACAGAGAGAAAGACAAATACCATATGATATCACTTATATGTGGAATCTAAAATATGACACAAATGAACATATCTACAAAACAGAAACAGACTCACAGACATAAAAAACAAACGTGATTACCAAAGGGGAAGGAGCTGGGGGAGGGATAAGTTAGGAGTCTGTGATTAGCAGATACAATCTACTATATATAAAAAGATAACAAGGTCCTACTGTATAGCACAAGGAACTATATTCAGTATCTTGTAATAAACCATAAGGCAAAAGAATATGAAAAAGAATATATATATATAAAAAACCGAATCATTTTGCTGTACACCAGAAACTAACATTGTAAATCAAATATACTTCAATAAAAAAGTTTTTTTAATGTATAATTTTATCAAAATGTATAATTTCCTAGATGGTCAGTGTAAGGATCTTTGCCCTTTTGATCTTTGACCTTGGTCAGTACAAGGACACAGGATAAACAGTGAAGGAGATAGACAAAGGTCCTGTTTTTGTGGGTGACATTGTAATGGGGGAAGATGAAAAAAACCAAGTGATAAGCATATAAAATATTTTTAGATACTAATAAGTACCATGGAGAAAAATAAGGAAGGGTAAGAGGATAGAGAAGAATGGGTCTGGGTTTCCTTGGTGGCGCAGTGGTTGAGAATCTGCCTGCTAATGCAGGGGACACGGGTTCGAGCCCTGGTCTGGGAAGATCCCACGTGCCGCGGAGCAACTAGGCCCCTGAGCCACAGCTACTGAGCCTGCGCGTCTGGAGCCTGTGCTCTGCAACAAGAGAGGCCACGACAGTGAGAGGCCTGCGCACCGCGATGAAGATTGGCCCCCGCTCACCGCAACTAGGGAAAGCCCTCGCGCAGAAACGAAGACCCAACACAGCCAAAAATAAATAAAATTAAAAAAATTAAAAAAATTAAAAAGAATGGGTCTGGCTTCTTTGGGCAGATGGTTAATACTGGTCTGTGAAAATGGAATTTTATCAGAGTCCTAAGTGTAGGGAGGGAAAGAGCCCCGCAGAGATACAGGGAGAGCAGAATCTCAAACTGAGGGAACAGCAACTGTACAGAACTGAAGGGAAAACCAGTGTGTCTTCCTAGGAGGCCAGTGTGGCTCTAGCTGAAGAGGAGTGAGCCCAGGACATAAGAATAACAGGCAGCAGTGACAGGAGGGGGAACTTAAGAAAAGGCCAGTGAGAGCCAGGGCAGCACCCAGAGAAGGTAAAGCTATTAGAATCTCTTGAAAATGAATCTGTTGCTGGATGTAAGGTGTCTCCACAAATGCCAAGAAAACAAGCCAGAGGCCATTAAAATATTTTAAGTGTAAGATAAGTAGAACCTAGCCTTAGGCAGATATTGCAGATGCCAAAACCTGAAAACTCAAACTAAGGTAAAGTTGGCAGAGCCTGGAGACATATTGGATGACAAGGGCAAAGAGGAGAGAGAAATAATAGACAATTTAGGGTCAGCTACCTGATTTCATTGTCAGTGATAGCAGAGATGGGACATGAGGGCATCTAATAAATTATCACTCCAAGGGAAGATGTAGTCAACAATGACAGTAACTTGTAAACAAACAAAAAGAATTGTCAAAACAGCCATGTTTTTTTCAAAAAAAGAGTGTAGTCCAGATATGAAAAAGAAAATCAATAAAGGCAATAAAAAAGAACTTTACCACAAACTCACTAATCTCAAGATAAACTATCAAAAGATAAATTTCATGCTAAGTAATGAAAACAAAACAAATACTTATAACCAGCTATGATGCCTTGTCAGACATTAATTATAGTTAATCCTTCCAGCAAATTATTTCAAGAGCTAGGCACTATGCTAGGATTTATAATTTTAGAATTCCTAAATTTACACACATCTGTACACACACACACACGCACACAGTAGACTGACTGATACATAGATAAATGAATGGACGGATTGATGGACAGATGGACAGAGAGTTAAGGGATAGAGAAATAGAATTCTTCATTAAAGGACTTGTAGCCTAGGTCTGTGAGTGCAGTCAGTAGAGAGCCTTCAGCTGTCAGCCAACTGCAGAGAACGGCCTCGCATAAGGTCATACCCCTTCCTGGGTGGCTCTCAACCTAATGACATAATTAGTGTGAGAGCATAAAGACATGCCTATCCTGGCCCAACCTGGGACAACTCTGATGGACAATTCTAATTACAGAGCTCCCCATAGGGTCTTTGTCTTTGGGCCTGCACAGCAGCTCAACTTCTCCCTCTACTCCCTATTGCTTCTTTTTCCTCCCTTCCAGATACTGGTCCCAAGGATACTGCTTAATTATCATTTTATATCCCAGACTCTGACTACAGCCTGCCTCCTGTACATGAGTACATGTATACATACTTATCTGTGAATGTATATATATATTTTTAAAATCTCTACCAAAGGTAAGCATGCTGTTGGTCACTCAGCTGCTAGGACTGGCATTTCCATCAGTGCAACTTGCATTCCTAGCTTACTGGCAGTTCTTGGGAAAAAAAGGAAAACATCTATTCCAAGATATAACCTGGAAACAAGGGCCACCCTGTTCCTGCTAAATGTTACTTTCCATTGCTTCTACCTACTTCCAGGAGTCCTGGCTGGCATCAGCTCCTGAAAAGTCTGATGCTCTAACATGAGTTAGTGAAGAGGGAGTGGAAGAAGTTGAGGCTAGGAAAGCTCTGAAAGTAAGGGAGGGGGTTTCCCACACCACCTTCCCTCCGTGATTCACAATGCATTCCTTGGTTTGCACCACATGGAAAACCACCTGCTGTAAAAGGTAATTAGTAGTTGGTGTGAGAATCAGTCTCGTCAATACTTAAGTAAAAACTGGTTTCCAAGGAAGGGATGCTTCTCATCCAGGCACCTTGGAAGTAGATCCATCAGGCAGATCCAGAAAATGATTCTAGATGCAAAGATGATCATCTTTGCATCTAGAATCAGCAAACATTGGCTCATGGGCCAAATCTGGCTTGCCACCTGTTTTTGTATGGCTCATGAGCTGATAATGTTTTTTTAGGTCTTTTAATGGATGAAAAGAATAAAAAGCATAATATTTCATGATATGTGAAAATCATACAAAATTCAAATTTCAGTATCCATAAATAAAGCTTTATTAGAACACAGCCATGCTTATTCATTTACATGTTATACATGGCTGCTTACCCTGGAATGACAGAAGTGAGAAGTTGTAACAGGTATCGTATAGCCCGCAAAGCCCAACATGTATACCATCTGGCCCTTTTTAGAAAAATTGCCAACTCTTGAGCTATATGATTTATGGTTCCATGGGCAAAATATCATACATTTGATTATTGATGAATACCCCAATTTGGGTGTTCACATAGATAGACTTGCTACATATACACCTGTCTATAATTACCTCGCCTCTCACAAAACACTAAACACCTTACACAGAAATGCATAATGACTTATAGACCCCAATTCAGACTCAATCCTTTCTTCACATAATTTTAGGTCAAAATATCTGCATTAAATATGGAGCTGGAAAAATAGTATTTGTCAAAAAAATGGGAGCCATTTTAATGTTGCCTAGATAAATGAATGGATATATCTTCAAACACGTAAGCAATAGGGAAATGTACCAGCAATGATGATACCTGTTTAAGTGTAAAGAATATTTATGATCTGCCTCCCAAACTAGGTAGAAAATCTTCCCTGGACAATTCCTAAAAGTTCCAGAATTTTAATTTATCCCTGGAAGTCAGTGGCTTTGGTACAATAGCACTTAGTCTCCAGAGCCTGAAACTTTATTGTCAAAGATATCAGAAGATTAGAAATAAAATTTTTAATCCCAAAGGGCACATTAATGGCCAATTAAATACTAACATGTCTGGGGTTCCCATATGCACTGCAAATCATAAAAATAAATTTTGCTACAAATCTACCCATGAGCCTTCTATCTTTCTCTCCATCTATCAATTTATTTATGCAATATTTCTTAAAAGAGTACCCAAGAGCTTATGCCTATTCTTATTTTTCAAAGTATACTGAGCTTTATGGAGTCAGAGTTCACAAAGAAATGATACATATGTTTATCTTTTCTGTTGTTTGTAAACACATATTCCATTTCAATTACATCTGTTGCTTACCTAAGAAGTTACAATGATTTCTTTTCTGCTTACTCCAGCTTCAAAAGTCTTTCATAATTTAATCTCACCTGACCTGTCCAACACTGTTCTATTACCCACCTGATTCCACTTTATCTCATCCACTTGTCTCACTATACAGCAAAACATTAACTCCTCCCTCTACTCGCCAAGTGTTTTCATTTCTTGTCCTTGTCATGCACAGTTCTTTCTACCTAGAATCCCCTTCTTTGTTTCTTTATTGACAAACACCTACCCATCCTTCTAGAACAATCCAAATGTAGGAACTTTCCAACTGCCCCAGGCAAAAATAAACATTTCTTCCATTCATCCCTTCATTTATTCCTTATTAAACAAACATATAGGGCATCTACTATACACTAAAAAAATGGACAAGAAAATGAGATATTTCTACTTAGTTAATAAGAGCATTGAGGTATGAGCAGAGTGCTATGGGATCAAAGAAGAATACAGAAGAACGACACCTAAGTCAGAGTGGAAGGAGGCCAGTGTAGACAGCATCTTTAAGAGGAGGTGATGTTGAGTTAAGTCCATGCAGGACAAGCAGCATGAAGCCAGATGGATGAAGGATGGGAAGGGCAGAAGGTATTCTGGGCCAAAGGCAAAGCAGGTGATGAGAAACTGGAGCACCTCTGAAAAAGGTTAAGTCAATATAGCAGGAAGAAAACCTTTTCCTAGGGCCATTCTGTCTTATTTTTGATAGAACACTTAGCACTTCTTATTATCATTAAGTAATATGGACCTGAGATTCCTATGTTAGCTCTTCCTTTTACAACATGTCAGATGTATGATTTCAATGTGGAAAAACTGGGGGCTAGTCATTATCATGGAAGGGAATTTGAAAAAGCAATGTTCCATCATCCTTGACTTCTTATCTTATGATACAGACAATGACTCAGCCCTCAAGATCAAGAGAGGGTATTCCTTTCTTCTGAACAGTGCAAAGGGTTCTGGGTAAGATCTCACCCTCTTTATAAAATTCAAGACAGATGTTAAAATGAAAGATATTACTTTGTTCCTCTTCCAAGTAAGAAAGACTGAGTGACTCATCACCTGAATGATATGTGGACAGGTGAGATAAGTAGCAATGAAGAACTGGGATGTGGAATGTATATTTGAATTTAAAATAGAGCATTGTTATAGCTTTCATGCTCACGAAATTCAATGTGAGTTTTATGTATTGGCTCTTTATTTGTATTATCAATTATACCCGCAAAATAAGAGCTGTTTCATAATAATAACAAATCAACTCAGAATTAAAATGGTGATGAGTCAATTTGATATTACAACTGTCCTGGAATTATGGAGGAGTTGCATATTTTGTTGCACCATTCCAGCTTATTAAATATTTTAATTGAAATTTGATTTCTCTTTTCCTGACCTATCAAACCATCCAGGCCATGTTATCTATAGCAGGACTTTTCAAAGTGTATTCATTTTGTTTACCACATTTTGCTGGTTTGAAATCAGAAGGAATATGGTAGCTAATGCATTTTGAATTTGGTTAGACACCCAAATAATCTGTAGAAATGACTAAGAAATCTTCATAAAATAAAACACCCTCTTTGAGAAGTTCCAAAATAGAAACTACATCATTCCCAGGTTGTATCTGCATATGCAGAGGTACTGGAATAACTGAAATATAATTTTTGATGGGATTTAGTCATGAGAAGGGACTATAGCTTTCAATGTATCCAAAAGTAGCAGTTAGAAGGATCTTGGAAGTTCTGTCATTGACACAGAGAACTCATTGCACCAAGAGAATCAAAATCTCCATTCAAATCTGATCAGCCCAGTTCACCTGATTGGTGTTTTTAAGGCATGATTAAAAATAGCATGTATTATAATATTATAAATAGTAATAACTAACATTCAACTTAATGCTTACTTCAATAAATGCCCGGAAATTTGTTTAACCTTATGTATATATCATGTCATTTAATCCTAACTATTCCATGAAGCAGGCAATATTATTATTCCCATCTTACAGACGGGAAAACTGAAACTTAAAGTTGTAAGTTTCTTTGCCAAGTCTACATGGCCAGTAAATAGCAGAGCACTTATTAGAATTAAGGCAGTCTGCAACTCTTTTTAAACCTTAGTTTCCAGCCCTTTGATAATCATTGCCTTCATTAAGCCTGTTATACCTTTAGAATGTAGACCTAGGGATTTCCCTGGTGGTCCATGGTAAAGAATCCACCTTCCAATGCAGGGGACACGGGTTCAAGCCCTGGTCAGTGGAACTAAGATCCCACATGCCGTGGGGCAAATAAGCCCATGCGCCACAACTACTGAGCTTGCGTGCCTCAACTAGAGAGCCCACGTGCCACAACTACAGAGCCCACGTGCTCTGAAAGCCTGCATGCCACAACCAGAGAGGAGTCCATGCGCCCACAACGAGCGCCACAACGAAGACCCCACATGCCGCAAGGAAGACCCAACACAGCCAAATAAATAAATATTAAAAAAAAAAAGTGTAGAATGTAGACCTATAGTTAGTATATTGGAAATGACAGCATTATATTCCAAGAAATTGTAAAAGATGGGAGTTAAGTTGTCCTGGGTTTACCATTTTGAAAACTATATGATAGGAATAGTTATATGCAACGTCTCCTTAAAGAAAGACTAGCTCCATGGGTAGGAAAGTATGACCACTTCTGGCTGAACTCAGCCAATGGGATGAATAGGGGCTTAATCAGAAGCCAGGCAAAGAAGGTGCCTGAAGCAAGCAACTGTAGTGACCTTCCAATCCTTTCAGTGAAAACAGGGTGATTTAGCCCAACTCGTTCAGTACTAGGGCTAAATGTGGCTTTGCGGAGATAACAGTGTAACACCCCTCTTTTCAAATAAATGTTCACAACTAGCTTTCCATTTTTAATTTGGCTTCTTGTGTATTTTGTCTGTAGAGAGCATTTGGGTTGACTAGAGGACACAAGATTTCAGCACTCTTACTAATTTTACTGGAAATTAATAAATTCTGCTCTGCTTTATGTCCAACTTTATGAACGGGGACGATACGTAATTGCATGATGAGGGACAGGTTGACGTCAATTGTGTTAACCAGTCAGGTCTCTGAGTCTGTAGTTCCAGGCCAACCTCTGGATCACAGTGGGTTAACCTTATCAAAACCATGCTCAGGGACTTCTTGGGAACAGGACAAAGGCAGGCCTGGGCAACACCAAAGGCTTCCCTCTTGCCTCCTATTCACAACTCCTAAAGCCAAATCAAATCAAATTGTAACCTTTATTCCAACACACTAGAATAGTTACCTTGAGGGTCAATGATTTTCACTAACTACTTTCTATTATCTTTCTAGAGTTTGCCTGAGGCTTTCCACTCTCTAAATAAAATGTCATTTTGGTCAGGAACAAGTAACACATGGATTGGCCAGCAGAATATCAGAGAAAACTGGCTCAGTTGGAAATTTAAACATGGTGGTCAATTCTAGTCATAACAATGTGCTGACCCTCAAGCCAGGACCAAGGAAAGGTAAAAAAATGAAAAGCACAGCAGGGTTTTTAACAACACACTCAGTAGGATATCCTAATCAGACTGACACAACTCCGAGTTCTCAGTGCAGCCAGACACACCAGATGACACTAACTTTAAAAGAAATCTTTCACACCATATGAATTCACACTGTTCTAAACATGTTAAGCACAAAACAATGCTCAGTACTCTTCATTTTTCAGGAGCTAGACTCTCAAGAAATACTTGCCATACTTCAGTGAAATTTTAAGGATGATTTTTATTTGGTTGCAACAACCTGATAATAACATATATTTAATTCTTTCCTAGATTTTATCAGGTTAATTCTTACTACCTTTTAACATAAGAGACAAAAATATTTATTTTTATATTAAAAAGAAGAGACATAGGGGCTTCCCTGGTGGCGCAGTGGTTGAGAATCTGCCTGCCAATGTGGGGGACATGGGTTCGAGCTCTGGTCTGGGAAGATCCCACATGCCACGGATCAACCAGGCCCGTGAGCCACAGCTACTGAGCCTGCGCATCTGGAGCTTGTGCCCCGCAACAAGAGAGGCCGCGACATTGAGAGGCCCGTGCACCGTGATGAAGAGTGGCCCCACTTGCCGCAACTAGAGAAAGCCCTCGCACAGAAACCCAACTCGCACAGAAGACCCAACGCAGCCAAAAATAAATAAATAAATATTTAAAAAAAAAAAAAAAAAAGAAGAGACATAAAGCAAAGAAAACTTAACATCCTTGGCCAAGACAATATACTGGAAGAAAGTAGAAGTACTCAGTAGGACTGTAGGGAAAAAGAGAAAGAGTAAAAGAGAGGCATTAGTATAGGGGGGATGGAACACATATAATAAAAAATAAGACTCATAGAAAGTCAAATGATTTGCACTGACTATCACATTAAGAACACTTTGAAATTCCAGGATCTAGTATTACACTTAATATCTCACTTTCATTTTGGCGAAAATTCTGTTGGTAGACCTTATTATATTGTTCAAGATAGTCTCATGTACAAAAATCTTTAGACTTTAAGCCTGAGAACCTCTTTTCTCTAGGTGATTCTGGTGCTTCATTCCTTTTCCACCAGTAATTAACACAGATAATCAGGTGCATATTCCTGGGAGTAATAAAAATTCTTTTAGGCAGAGGTCACAAGCAGAAACAAGCATGATGCCATCACAAATTATAAGGAGGCATTTCTCCAACTGTTCCTATGCTAAATCCTACATGAAATCATATTGGGTTGGCCAAAAAGTTCATTCGGGGTTTTCTGCAACATTGTACAGAAAAACCCGAACGAAGTTTTTGTCCAACCCAATACTTCTGCCATAATTACCCAGGCAATTATCATGCTTCATACATCCAGGTTAAAAATGATGATTCTGATGAAAAGTAAAACAAGTCATTGATGAAAAGTGTCTTATACGCCAGAGTTAGCTAAAACCAAAACAGTACTGGCCAAATACAAAACATATTGGTGGCGGTGGTTGGTAGTACTTTGTTTATTTAATTATTTTTATTATCATTTGTTTCTGGTGACACTGAAAATGCAGTAATCTGAAATGAAATATTTTATCATGTGCGTGACAGCATGAAGAAAGAAAAAGACAAAGTCAATAAACTTGTTATCATATCGCTATCCTCAGTGGCAAAGATAAGAGGAGCACAAACTAAATGTTTTCAATAAACAAAATGGTTACATATAAAAAGGGAAAAAAGCAAAGGACAAGCCCAGTGGAAATCATGCACTTTGCCAAGGATCATTCTGCATTTTAAAAAAATCTTCCCCACATCTATGGCATTTCATCTGAGAAAGAACAAAAAACTTTTGGATCTTTTTTCTCTCTCTCTCGCTTCTTTGCAATAATTAGTAGTAATTCCTCTAATACTTTATGCAAACCTCCATTATAGATAGCACTTTCCCCATTATAATTATTTGCTTCAGTGCCTATCTCTCCCAATAGACCATGTGTGCTTGGAAGCCAAGGCCTGTCTTAATCATCTTTTCACATCCAATTTCAGTTCCTGATACACAGCACATGTTCACTAATGTTTGTTACATAACACGACAGGTTGAAAACTCATGTGTCTACAGGAAGGCCAAGGAAGTAAAGGAATGAAAGTCAGGTGTAAGATAGGCAGTGGGGTACTGTCTCTCTGAGGAGCCCCTGACCCATCTAAACGTGGTAGCTTCTAATTAGATCTGGCAGACTGTTGCTTTAAGGGCTTTTATCAATAAGGTAGATATCTAAATATGTATGTGAAGTTTCCCACATTTAAAAAATACTGTGCAAGCCAAACAAAACACATCAACTAGGCAGATTTTGCCCATGGGCCACCAGTTTGCAACCGACATATGCTAATATGTACTTGGGATCAATAAATCCCAATATTGAGGAAACGTTTTTCCTCAGTAGTCTGAATGCAAGGAACTATTCTCAGAGTTGCCAATAAGGTCTTATATAATCTGAACATCGCTGGAAAAAATTTAACTCAAATGTCTATAACCATAACCACAGTACTGAACAATATATTCACATGCAATCATATAGGTCAAATTTCCATTCCATTGTATTCAAATCCTCAGCTGCCTCTTTGTAAAGGGTTCACTCCTTCTGTATATGAAGTCTCACCATTTGATGGACTTATGTTGGTGAACAGCTGGGATACTTAGTTATTAACACCACAGAAGGAGGTAGGTACTAAATCTGTATACAACTTTATTGTTGGGCACAGCAGTTTATATTTGTAACCAGCAGTCATGCTAGGAGTAGAATATGTTGAATGAGTAACCTATACAAATATGAGTTTCTTAACCTACCAACTTAATAATTCACTTAACAAATATGTAATGATCGCACACCATGTGTCAGACTCCATGCCAGGGGTCTAGTGTACAATGTTGAAAAAGGCAAATCTGGTCCCAAACCTCAGAAATTTATACCTGAGAGCAGTGGTCCTCAAAGTTTGACCCCACAGTCCAGAAGCATCATCATGAGCTGAAAAACTGTTAGGAATGTAAATCCTTAGGCCTCATCTTAGAACCTCAGACCTACTGAATCTGAAATGTTGGGGCTGGAGCCCAGCAAGCCTGTTTTAACAATCCTTCATGGTGACTCTGATGCAGGTTCATATCTGAGAAGCAGCATTCTACAGAACAGTCAGGAAAAAATCAAATAAAAGGAAAAGTATATTAGTTTCCTAGGGCTGTCATAACAAATTATCACAAACTGCATAGCATAAAACAAAAAAAAAAATTATTCTCTCTCATTTCCAGAGTCCAGAAGTCTGAAATCAAGGTATTAACAGGGCCATGCTCCCTCCAAAGGCTCAAGAGGAAAATTCTTTGCCTATTCCACTCCTGGTGGCCTCTCACATTCCTTGGCTTGTGACAATATCACTCCCATTTCTGTCTCCTTCTTCACATGGCATTCTTCCCCATGTGTCTTTCTGTGTCCTCTCCTCTTCTTGCAAAGACACCAGTCATCGGGTCTGGGGCCCACCCTAAATCCAGGATAATTCTATCTCAAGATCCTTAACTGATATATCTGCAAAGATTCAATTTCCAAACAAGGTCATATTATGAGATTCTAGGTGGACATTAATTGGGTGGTAACACTATTCAACCCATTACAGAAAGCAAATTTTAAAATCATCCATTGGGTAAACATCATGAAGGAAACATGAAGCCAAAATAGAGAATAAAAATGGGGGACTTTATGTACATATAGTGGTCAGAAAAGTCTCTCTTAATAGGTGACATGTGAACTTGGGAACTGGGCATGAGATGGAGTTAGTAATTGAAGGATAGGAGGAAGAACAAGAGGATATGCGGGGAAAAACATTTCAAGGAGAAGCAGCATATGGCAATGGCCCTGAGCAGGAAAAAAAGTTCAGCTATCTGAAGAACTGAAAAAAGACCCTGTAGTTGGAGCCTAACAAATGGGAAGACATAGAATATAAAATGAGATTAAATCAGCTAGTCTAGAATAGCTCCAAGGTGCAGCCACAACAGGAATGAAATGATAATCCTGTCTTACAAAAGCCCTGAAACTGAGGACAGGGAAAAGCTTAAGCTATTATTTTAGAAGATCACAAAGAAGTCACCCTGTAGTTGACATAGGCTGTGATGAGTAGAGCCAGAGATTTTGGATTGAAAAATTTCCTAGACAGTGCCTTTGGCCATAGTTATTTGCAGATGAGACTATTATGAATAAATACATCAGAAGTCTTTTAAGTTTCTGAAAGACTATTGCCAAATAATCCACACTCCCAGCCTGAGAAAGCCCATCAATGTTCAGACTCCATGAGAACCCTGGCCCCAAAACTAACACCAACTGAGCAACCTCAAGCATGACATGCTCCCCAATACCCTCCCATAGAAAGGTCATGTATGATAATGCACTAAGAACAATCTTTTGGAAGGCTGAGCCAGAGGGCACAAAGACAGTGAACAATGGAGGGCAGAACCAGGGCCTGCAGGACAAGTTCAGTAAGAAAAATGCTCTACTACCAGGGAAGGAAATCTTTGTTATTCCTAACCAGTCAGATTGATAATTATTGGGTTAGCCAAAAAGTTCGTTCAGCTTTTTCCCATAAGATGGCTCTAGTATTGCTTAGTTATCTTCAATTTCATTTGAAACAATTTTGTTAGATTGTATTATGACAGCTGCCATATCAGCGTGCTTTAAAAAAAAAAACTTAACAAAGTAGGTGAATTTTTGTGTAGCCATTTTAATATTGAAGATGGAAGAAAAGAAGCAACATTTTCGGCATATTATGCTTTATTATTTCAAGAAAGGTAAAAACACAACTGAAACGCAGAAAGACTTGTGCAGTGTATGCAGAAGGTGCTGTGAGTGATCAAACGTGTCAAGAGTGGTTTGCAAAGGTTTGTGCTGGAGATTTCTCACTGGACTATGCTTCGCGGTCGGGTCGACCAGTTGAGGTTGATAGTGATCAAATCAAGACATTAACTGAGAACAATCAACATTATACCATGTGAGAGATAGCCAACATACTCAAAATATCCAAATCAAACATTGAAAATCATTTGCACCAGCTTGGGTATGTGAATCGCTTTGATGTTTGGCTTCTACATAAGTTAAGTGAAAAAAACCTTCTTGATCATATTTCCGCATGTGATTCTCTACTTACCGTAATGAAAACATTCCATTTTTAAAACAAATTGTGACGGGCAATGAAAAGTGGATACTGTACAATAATGTGGAATGGAAGAGATCGTGGGGCAAGTGAAATGAACCACCACCAACCACACCAAAAGCCGGTCTTCATCCAAAGAAGGTGATGTTGTGTATATGGTGGGACTGGAAGGGAGTCCTCTATTATGAGCTCCTCCAGAAAACCAGATGATTAATTCCAACAAGCACTGTTCCCAGTTAGACCAACTGAAAGCAGCACTCAATGAAAAGTGTCCAGAATTAGTCAACAGAAAATGCATAATCTTCCATCAGGATAACACAAAACCGCATGGTTTTTGATAACCAGGCAAAAACTGTTACGGCTTGGCTGGGAAGTTCTGATTCATCCGCTGTATTCACCAGACATTGCACCTTTGGATTTCCATTTATTTCGGTCTTTACAAAATTCTCTTAATGGAAAAAATTTCAATTCCCTAGAAGACTGTAAAAGGCACCTGGAACAGTTCTTTGCTCAAAAAGATTAAAAGTTTTGGGAATATGGAATTATGAAGTTCCCTGGAAAATGGCAGAAGGTAGTGGAACAAAACAATGATTATGTTGTTATGTTGTTACATTGTTCAATAAAGTTCTTGATGAAAATGAAAAATGTTTCTTTTATTTTTACTGAAAAACCGAAGGAACTTTTTGGCCAACCCAATGCTATGGAACAGTGCCTATGTCCACATTCTCCTCTTATCTGAATGAGAGTTTCTATTAGTGTTTCCTATGCCATTGGTCCACTGAAATGGGATAAGCTGCGAGGGGCAAATAACATGTCATTTAGTTTATAGGTCACCAAAATAAGAAAAATACTACCCAGACATGGGAGAAAGCAGGAGACTGAAGCAGATATCTTGGACTTTGGTTCAGATGCAGTAAGTGGTTAGAACATTGGGCTTGCCTCCTTTGAGAAGGAGGAACTGTGTCAGAGGTGTGGAGTAAAGAACACACACAAAGGGAGATGCAAGAGGGAAGAGATATGGGAACATATGTATATGTATAACTGATTCACTTTGTTATAAAGCAGAAACTAACACACCATTGTAAAGCAATTATACTCCAATAAAGATGTTAAAAAAAAATGAATAAAAGGAATAAACATGGTCTATGAAAATGACTATGTGATAATAAATATTTGTGTTGAATCTAAAAAAAAAAAAAAAAGAACACTCACAAGTAGTTGGGTGGCTAGGGGCACACTAAAGCAAAGATGGTAAGATTTCCTCCAGTATCTGTTCTCCTTATCTTTCAATGTAATAAAGACACCAACCTTGGTAATAAGACCATATAACTGGATTCTATCCAATATGACATAAATGAAAATGTTGTGTGACAGCAGCAAATGCTCTCTCTCCATTTCTCCATTGTTAACTTGGAAGAAGAAAACCACCATGAATTCTACAGCCAAAAGGAAATGAATTGTGCAAATAAAATGAGGAAACATAGAAGTGGATTCCTCCCTAGTTGAGCCCTCAGATAAGAATGTAGCCTGGTTGACATCTTGACAGCCAGTTAGGCTGTCTCCAGACTCCTGACCTTTGATCCACAGAAACTCTGAGTTCACAAATGGGTGCTGTTTTAAGTCACTAGGAAGTTTACGTTAATTTTTTCTGCAGCTATAAGAAACTATAAATATATACACACATATATATGTTATGTATGGTCATATATAAATAGATATAGAAAAAGCATATATATATATATACCCATATATATGAATATGCTCCTTAAGTTTATGGTCCTTAAGAAAATCAAGAGTCGTCTTCATCCGAATGTGTATGTGACTGTGACAATGTATGTATATATATATGTATGTCTGCTTCTTTAGCCGTTAATTGAAAACAACATATTGTTAACTTGAGTCCAGTATATACACTTTACTGGCTAATGCAAGATGACTTGATCACTTTTTAGTTAGTAAATGAGGAATTTAGCTATTAAACAGAAGCAAATTTGAGTGAAATTCTTATATGTAATTTATAAGAAATTGGTTTGGTTTCTTCTTATATATGTTCATATGCATGTGTGTTAGTGTGTTTATAATTGATATCCTCAATGGTTAGGATGGTTCTCAACCAGCCTATTTTCCACATTAACTCAGCTGAGAATAGGTAGTTGCAGCAATAAAGAACATATCCAAATCTCAACTGATCTCCTAGTGACATCCCTAATGAAATCCTACAATGACTCTGTTAGACAGTTACCATGTGGCTCTCCTTTCAGTTACTATCAGCATGGTGGGTAACCACTATGGCAGCTGAGTCATGCAGATAATAGTAGTATTCTCATATACAAGTTTGCTGGAATTTCCTTGACATGCCAATTGTTCATCACAAAGTGTGCTGGGGCACCATTTAGATTTTCTACGCAACGCATTCCAGTAAACATACAGGTTTTTGCTTTCAATTAATTTCCAAAGATTTGAAATAATTAATAAACTTAATTTTCATTTATATACTTTCCCTCACACCTCCCTCACTTTTATTTATCAAGTGGATAATATCTTTTTTAAAGTGTCATTTAAAAATTTTTTAAATGCCATAGACATAAATCACTGTGATCAGCTAGGTAAACCCTGCATCTACGGAATATCTGAATGGACAACGAGTGTTCCCACAAATGAAACTGTTCTAGCTCTAGCAGCTGTGGACATTGGGGACTAGTACCCACAGGAGTTCGGCCAAGTCAGAGTCTAAGCTGCCGCCACAGTGCCCACAGGGGGACCAAAGACCTACCTAGAGGTTTTGGAGGGCCTCCTGGGGAGGCAGAGGTTGGCTGTGACTCATGGTGCAGGCAAGGACACTGAGAGATGAGACCCCAGGAAAATACAATTTTTACTATTTTTTTAAGTTTTGTTTTTTCTGTTGTTCTCTTCTTACTTGCTTTATTTTTATTATACTTTAGGTTTTTTTACATATTTTTTTATTGTTTTTTTATATTTCTATTTCTACATTACTTTTTTCTTGTTCTGTGTTTTTTTCTAGTTTTTTTCTTTTTTCTTTCCTTTGTTCTATTTTGTTTATATATTTTTTCCTTTGTTCTTTGTTCTTATTTTTTTACCTTTTTAAATCATTTTTGTGTGTTTGTTTTGTTCTATTTGCTTTTTCATTCAGTTTGCATTCTGCTTTTATTTTTTTTATTTTTTGTTTTTGTCAATTTTGTTTTAATTGTTTTATAACGTTTTGGGGTTCTTTTCTTTGTCTGGTTGTTCTCTTGCTTTTTATTTTCCCCGTTTTTCTTTTTCTCCTTTTTTTGTACGTGTGTATGTTCTTAGTTTTTTTTGTTGTTGTTATTTGGTTCTGCTTTTACCACTCGTCTGGAGTTTTGTCTGTCTGTTCATTTGTTTGTTTGTTCTTAATTGTTGTTGTTGCTGTTTGCTTGTTTTTGTCTTTGTTATTTGTCTTGGGTTTTTTTGCCTCTTTGTTTTCATTTGTTTTTTATCTGCTCTTTTTTTTTTCTTTGCTTTTTCCTTTTATTGACAAGCTGTGTGGCTTGCAGGGTCTTGGTTCCCAAGCTGGGGGGTCAGGCCTGAGCCTCTGGGGTGTGAGCGCCAAGTCCAGGACGCTGGAATGCCAGAGAATTCCTGGTCCCTGAGAATATTAAACAGCAAGAGCTCTCACGGAGGTCTCCATCTCAGTTCAAAGACCTGGCTGTACCCAATTGACCGCATGCTCCAGTGCTGAACGTCCCACGCCAAAGAACAAGCAAGACAGGAACACAAACCCACCCATCAGCAGACAGGCTGCCTAAAGTCATACTAAGCCCACAGACACCCCAAAACACACCATCTGATGCAGCACAACCCAGCAGAGGGACTAAATCCAGCTCCAAACCCAGAACGCAGGCACCAGTCCCTCCCATCAGGAAGCATACATAAGCCACTGGACCAACCTTGCCCACTGGGGGCAGACACCAGAAGCAAGAGGAACTACAACCCTGCAGCCAGTCTGCAGAAAGGAGACCTCAAACACAGAAAGTTAGACAAAATGAGAAGACCAAGAAATATGTTGCAGACGAAGAAGCAAGATAAAAATCCACAAAACCAAGTAAATGAAGAGGAAATAGGCAATCTACCTGAAAAAGAATTCAGAGTAATGATAGTAAAGATATCCAGAATCTCAGAAATACAATGGACAAAATACAAGAAACGTTTAACAAGGACCTAGAAGAACTAAAGAACAAACAGTGATGAACAACACAATAACTGAAATTAAAAATACAGTAGAAAGAAGCAATAGCAGAATAACTGAGGCAGAAGAACATATAAGTCAGGGAAGACAGAATGGTGGAAATAACTGCCGTGGACCAGAATAAAGAAAAAAGAATGAAAAGAATTGAGGACAGTCTCAGAGACCTCTGGGACAACATTAAACACTCCAACATTTGAATTATAGGGGTCGCAGAAGAAGAAGAGAAAGAGAAAGGATCTGAAAAAATATTTGAAAAGATTATAGGTGAAAACTTCCCTAACATGGGAAAGGAAATAGTCAATCAAGTCCAGGAAGTGCTTAGATTCCCATAAAAGATAAACCCAAGGAGAAACACACCAAGACATATATTAATCATACTAACAAAAATTAAATACAAAGAAAAAATATTAAAAGCAGCATGGGAAAAGTAACAAATAACATATAAGGGAATCCCCATAAGGTTATCAGCCAATCTTTCAGCAGAAACTCTGCAGGCCAGAAGGGAGTGGCATAATATATTCAAAGTGATGAAAGGGAAAAACCTACAACCAAGAATACTCTACCCAGCAAGGATCTCATTCAGATTCAACAGAGAATTCAAAAGCTTTACAGACAAGCAAAAGATAAGAGAATTCGGCACCACCAGACCAGATTTACAACAAATTCTAAAAGAACTTCTCTAGGCAGGAAACACAAGAGAAGAAACAGATCTATAAAAACAAACCCAGGAGAAAGATGGCGGAAGAGTAAGACGCGGAGATCACCTTCCTTCCCACAGATACAGTAGAAATACATCTACACGTGGAACTGCTCCTACAGGACACCAACTGAACGCTGGCAGAAGACGTCAGACCTCCCAAAAGGCAAGAAAATCCCCACGTACTTGGGTAGGGTAAAAGAAAAAAGAAATAATAGAGACAAAAGAATAGGGACGGGACCTGCGCCAGTGGGAGGGAGCCGTGAAGGAGGAAAGGTTTCCAGGCACTAGGAAGCCCCTTTGCGGGCAGAGACTGCGGGTGGCAGAGGGGGAAAGCTTCGGAGCCGCGGAGGAGAGCGCAGCCACAGGGGTGCGGAGGGCAAAGCGGAGAGACTCCTGCACAGAGGCTCGGCGCCAACCAGCACTCACCAGCCCGAGAGGCTTGTCTGCTCACTCGCCGGGGCGGGCGGGGGCTGGGAGCTGAGGCTCGGGCTTTGGTGCTAGCCGGGAGGGAGTCCGGGAAAAAGTCTGCAGCTGCCGAAGAGGCAAGAGACTTTTCTTGCCTCTTTGTTTCGCGGCGCGCAAGGAGAGGGGATTCAGAGCGCTGCCTAAACGAAATCCAGAGACGGGTGCGAGCCACGCGGCTATCAGCGCGGATCCCACAGCAACAGGGGCACAGAGGGAAAAACGGAGAGATTCCCGCACAGAGGCTCAGCGCCGAGCAGCGATCACCAGCCTGAGAGGCTTGTCTGCTCACCCGCTGGGGCAGGCGGGGCTGGGAGCTGAGGTGCGGGCTTCTGTCGGATCGCAGGGAGAGGACTGGGGTTGGCGGCGTGAACACAGCCTGAAGGGGTTGGCGTGCCGCGGCGAGCCGGGAGGGAGCCGGAGAGGAGGTCTGCAGCCGCCGAAGAGGCAAGAGACTTTTTCTTGCCTCTTTGTTTCGCGGCGCGCAAGGAGAGGGGATTCAGAGCGCCGCCCAGACGAACTCCAGAGGCGGGCGCGAGCCGCGGATAACAGCGCGGACCCCAGAGACTGGTAGGAAACGCTAAGGCTGCTGCTGCCGCCACCAAGAAGCCTGTGTGTGAGCCCAGGTCACTCTCCACACCGCCCCTCCCGGGAACCAGTGCAGCTCGCCACTGCCAGGCTCCCGTGATCCAGGGACAACTTCCCCGGGAGAACACACTGCGCGCCTCAGGCTGCTGCAACGTCACGACGCCTCTGACGCCGCAGGCTCGCCCCGCCTCCTCCATACCGCTCCCTCCCCCGGCCTGAGTGAGCCAGAGCCCCCGAAGCAGCTGCTCCTTTAACCCCGTTCTGTCTGGGTGGGGAACGGACGCCCTCAGGCAACGTACATGCAGAGGCGGGTCCAAATCCAAAGCTGACTGCTGGGAGCTGTAGAACAAAGAAGAGAAAGGGAAATCTCCCCCAGCAGCCTCAGAAGCAGCGGATTAAAGCGCCACAAAAAACTTGATGTGCCTGCATCTGTTGAATACCTGAATAGACAACGAATCATCCCAAATTCAAAAGGTGGACTTTAGGAGCAGGATATATTAATTTCCCCTTTTCCTTTTTTTGTGAGTGTATATGTGTATGCTTTTGGGTGAGATTTTGTCTGTATAGCTTTGCTTTCACCATCAGTCCTAGGGTTAGGTCCGTCCATTTTTTTTTTTTTTTTTTTTTTTACTTAAAAAAATTTTTTTTTCCTAATATATGCTTTCTTAATAATTTTTTCCGTATTTTCTATTTTTAGAAATTAAAAAAAATTTTTAATAAGTTTTTTCATATTTTTTATTTTAAAAAATTAAAAATTTTTTTCTTAATAAATTTTTTTCTTAAAAATCTTTTTCTTATTTTTTACTATAAAAAATTAATAAATCTATTTCTAAAAATTAAAAAAATTTTTTTCTGAATACATTTACTTTTAATAATTTTTTTTCTTATTTTTTATTATAATAGCTTTATTTTATTTTATCCTCTTTTTATCTTTCTATTTTTTTCTCCCTTATATTCTGAGCTGTGTGGATGAAAGGCTCTTGGTGCTCCAGCCAGGCATCAGGGCTGTGCCTCTGAGGTGGGAGAGCCAACTTCAGGACACTGGTCCACAAGAGACCTACCAGCTCCACGTAATACCAAACGGCAAATATCTCTCAGAGATCTCCATCTCAACATCAAGACCCAGCTTCACTCAATGACCAGCAAGCTACAGGGCTGGACACCCTATGCCAAACAACTAGCAAGACAGGAACACAGCCCCATCCATTAGCAGGGAGGCTGCCTAAAATCATAAGGCCACAGACACCCCAAAACACACCACCAGACGTGGACGTGCCCACCAGAAAGACAAGATTCAACCTCATCCACCAGAACACAGGCAATAGTCCCCTCCACCAGGAAGCCTACACAACCCACTGAACCAACCTTACCCACTGGGGACAGATACCAAAAACAACGGGAACTACGAACCTGCAGCCTGTGAAAAGGAGACCCCAAACACAGTAAGATAAGCAAAATGAGACGACAGAAAAACACACAGCAGATGAAGGAGCAGGGTCAAAACACACCAGACCTAACAAATGAAGAGGAAATAGGTAGTCTACCTGAAAAAGAATTCAGAATAATGATAGTAAGGATGATCCAAAATCTTGGAAATAGAATAGACAAAATGCAAGAAACATTTAACAAGGACGTAGAAGAACTAAAGAGGAACCAAGCAACGATGAAAAACACAATAAATGAAATTAAAAATACTCTAAATGGGATCAATAACAGAATAACTGAGGCAGAAGAAAGGATTAGTGACCTGGAAGATAAAATGGTGGAAATAACTACTGCAGAGCAGGATAAAGAAAAAAGAATGAAAAAACTGAGGACAGTCTCAGAGACCTCTGGGACAACATTAAACGCACCAACATTCGAATTATAGGGGTCCCAGAAGAAGAAGAGAAAAAGAAAGGGACTGAGAAAATATTTGAAGAGATTATAGTTGAAAACTTCCCTAATATGGGAAAGGAAATAGTTAATCAAGTCCAGGAAGCACAGAGAGTCCCATACAGGATAAACCCAAGGAGAAACATGCCAAGACACATATTAATCAAACTGTCAAAAATTAAATATAAAGAAAACATATTAAAAGCAGCAAGGGAAAAACAACAAATAACACACAAGGGAATCCCCATAAGGTTAACATCTGATCTTTCAGCAGAAACTCTGCAAGCCAGAAGGGAGTGGCAGGATATACTTAAAGTGATGAAGGAGAAAAACCTACAACCAAGGCTACTCTACCCAGCAAGGATCTCATTCAGATGTGATGGAGAAATTAAAACCTTTACAGACAAGCAAACGCTGAGAGAGTTCAGCACCACCAAACCAGCTTTACAACAAATGCTAAAGGAACTTCTCTAGGCAAGAAACACAAGAGAAGGAAAACACCTACAATAACAAACCCAAAACATTTAAGAAAATGGGAATGGGAACATACATATCGATAATTACCTTGAATGTAAATGGATTAAATGCTCCCACCAAAAGACACAGACTGGCTGAATGGATACAAAAACAAGACCCATATATATGCTGTCTACAAGAGACCCACTTCAGACCTAGAGACACATACAGACTGAAAGTGAGGGGATGGAAAAAGATATTCCATGCAAATGGAAATCAAAAGAAAGCTGGAGTAGCAATTCTCATATCAGACAAAATAGACTTTAAAATAAAGAATATTATAAGAGACAAAGAAGGACACTATATAATGATCAAGGGATCGATCCAAGAGGAAGGTATAACAATTGTAAATATTTATGCACCCAACATAGGAGCACCTCAATACATAAGGCAAATACTAACAGCCATAAAAGGGGAAATTGACAGCAACACAATCATAGTAGGGGAGTTTAACACCCCACTTTCACCAATGGACAGATCATCCAAAATGAAAATAAATAAGGAAACACAAGCTTTAAATGATACATTAAACAAGATGGACTTAATTGATATTTATAGGACATTCCACCCAAAAACAACAGAATACACATTTTTCTCAAGTGCGCATGGAACATTCTCCAGGATAGATCATATCTTGGGTCACAAATCAAGCCTTGGTAAATTTAAGAAAATTGAAATCGTATCAAGTATCTTTTCCGACCACAACGCTATGAGACTAGATATCAATTACAGGAAAAGATCTGTAAAAAATACAAACACATGGAGGCTACACAATACACTACTTAATAATGAAGTGATCACTGAAGAAATCAAAGGGGAAATCAAAAAATACCTAGAAACAAATGACAATGGAGATACGACGACCCAAAACCTTTGGGACGCAGCAAAAGCAGTGCTAAGAGGGAAGTTTATAGCAATACAAGCCTACCTCAAGAAACAGGAAACATCTGGAATAAACAACCTAACCTTGCACCTAAAGCAATTAGAGAAAGAAGAACAAAAAAACCCCAAAGCTAGCAGAAGGAAGGAAATCATAAAGATCAGGTCAGAAATAAATGAAAAAGAAATGAAGGAAACAATAGCAAAAATCAATAAAACGAAAAGCTGGTTCTTTGAGAAGATAAACAAAATTGATAAACCATTAGCCAGACTCATCAAGAGAAAAAGGGAGAAGACTCAAATCAATAGAATTAGAAATGAAAAAGGAGAAGTAACCACTGACACTGCAGAAATACAAAAGATCATGAGAGATTACTACAAGCAACTCTACGCCAATAAAATGGACAACCTGGAAGAAATGGACAGATTCTTAGAAATGCACAAACTGCCGAGACTGAACCAGGAAGAAATAGAAAATATGAACAGACCAATCACAAGCACTGAAATTGAAACTGTGATTAAAAACCTTCCAACAAACAAAAGCCCAGGACCAGATGGCTTCACAGGTGAATTCTATCAAACATTTAGAGAAGAGCTAACACCTATCCTTCTCAAACTCTTCCAAAATATTGCAGAGGGAGGAACACTCCCAAACTCATTCTACGAGGCCACCATCACCCTGATACCAAAACCAGACAAAGATGTCACAAAGAAAGAAAACTACAGGCCAATATCACTGATGAACATAGATGCAAAAATCCTCAACAAAATACTCGCAAACAGAATCCAACAGCACATTAAAAGGATTATACACCATGATCAAGTGGGGTTTATCCCAGGAATGCAAGGATTCTTCAATATACGCAAATCAATCAATGTGATACACCATATTAACAAATTGAAGGAGAAAAACCATATGATCATCTCAATAGATGCAGAGAAAGCTTTCGACAAAATTCAACACCCATTTATGATAAAAGCCCTGCAGAAAGTAGGCATAGAGGGAACTTTCCTCAACATAATAAAGGCCATATATGACAAACCCACAGCCAACATTGTCCTCAATGGTGAAAAACTGAAACCATTTCCACTAAGATCAGGAACAAGACAAGGTTGCCCACTCTCACCACTATTATTCAACATAGTTTTGGAAGTGTTAGCCACAGCAATCAGAGAAGACAAAGAAATAAAAGGAATCCAAATCGGAAAAGAAGAAGTAAAGCTGTCACTGTTTGCAGATGACATGATACTATACATAGAGAATCCTAAAGATGCTACCAGAAAACTACTAGAGCTAATCAATGAATTTGGTAAAGTAGCAGGATACAAAATTAATGCACAGAAATCTCTTGCATTTCTATACACTAATGACGAAAAATCTGAAAGTGAAATTAAGAAAACACTCCCGTTTACCATTGCAACAAAAAGAATAAAATATCTAGGAATAAACCTACCTAAGGAGACAAAAGACCTGTATGCAGAAAATTATAAGACACTGATGAAAGAAATTAAAGATGATACAAATAGATGGAAAGATATACCATGTTCCTGGATTGGAAGAATCAACATTGTGAAAATGACTCTACTACCCAAAGCAATCTACAGATTCAATGCAATCCCTATCAAACTACCACTGGCATTTTTCACAGAACTAGAACAAAAAATTTCACAATTTGTATGGAAACACAAAAGACCCCGAATAGCCAAAGCAATCTTGAGAACGAAAAATGGAGCTGGGGGAATCAGGTTCCCTGACTTCAGACTATATTATAAAGCTACAGTAATCAAGACAGTTTGGTACTGGCACAAAAACAGAAATATAGATCAATGGAACAGGATAGAAAGCCCAGAGATAAACCCACGCACATATGGTCACCTTATCTTTGATAAAGGAGGCAAGCATATACAGTGGAGAAAAGACAGCCTCTTCAATAAGTGGTGCTGGGAAAATTGGACAGATACATGTAAAAGTATGAAATTAGAACACTCCCTGACACCATGCACAAAAATAAACTCAAAATGGATTAAAGACCTAAGTGTAAGACCAGACACTATAAAACTCTTAGAGGAAAACATAGGCAGAACACTCTATGACATACATCACAGCAAGATTCTTTTTGACCCAGCTCCCAGAGAAATGGAAATAAGAACACAAATAAACAAATGGGACCTAATGAAACTTAAAAGCTTTTGCACAGCAAAGGAAACCATAAACAAGACCAAAAGACAACCATCAGAATGGGAGAAAATATTTACAAATGAAGCAACTGACAAAGGATTAATCTCCAAGATTTACAAGCAGCTCATGCAGCTCAATAACAAAAAAACGAACAACCCAATCCAAAAATGGGCAGAAGACCTAAATAGACATTTCTCCAAAGAAGATATACAGATGGCCAACAGACACATGAAAGAATGCTCAACATCATTAATCATTAGAGAAATGCAAATCAAAACTACAATGAGATATCATCTCACACCAGTCAGAATGGCCATCATCAAAAAATCTAGAAACAATAAATGCTGGAGAGGGTGTGGAGGAAAGGGAACTCTCTTGCACTGTTGGTGGGAATGTAAATTGATACAGCCACTATGGAGAACAGTATGGAGGTTCCTTAAAAAACTACAAATAGAACTACCATACGATCCAGCAATCCCACTACTGGGCATATACCCTGAGAAAACCATAGGTCAAAAAGAGTCATGTACCAAAATGTTCATTGCAGCTCTATTTACAATAGCCAGGACATGGAAGCAACCTAAATGTCCATCGACAGATGAATGGATAAAGAAGATGTGGCACATATATACAATGGAATATTACTCAGCCATAAAAAGAAATGAAATGGAGGTATTTGTAATGAGGTGGATGGAGTTAGAGTCTGTCATACAGAGTGAAGTAAGTCAGAAAGAGAAAAACAAATACAGTATGCTAACACATATATACGGAATCTAAGGGAAAAAAAAGCCATGAAGAACCTAGTGGCAAGACGGGAATAAAGACACAGACCTACTAGAGAATGGACTTGAGGATATGGGGAGGGGGAGGGGTGAGATGTGACAGGGTGAGAGAGTGTCATGGACATATATACACTACCAAATGTAAAATAGATAGCTAGTGGGAAGCAGCCGCATAGCACAGGGAGATCAGCTCGGTGCTTTGTGACCACCTAGAGGGGTGGGATGGGGAGGGTGGGAGGGAGGGAGATGCAAGAGGGAAGAGATATGGGAACATATTGTATATGTATAACTGATTAACTTTGTTATAAAGCAGAAGCTAACACACCATTGTAAGGCAATTATACTTCAATAAAGATGTTAAAAAAAAAAAAAAAAAGCAAAAAAAAAAAAAAAAAAACAAACCCAACACAATTTAAAAAATGGTAATAGAAACATACATATAGATAATTACCTTAAATGTAAATGGATTAAATGCTCCAACCAAAAGACAGAGACTGGCTGAATGGATACAAAAACAAGACCCATACTTATGTTGTCTACAAGACACCCACTTCAGACCCAGGGACATATACGGACTAAAAGTGAGGGGATGGAAAAAGATATTCCATGCAAATGGAAATCAAAAGAAAGAGGGAGTAGCAAGACTCGTAACAGACAAAATAGACTTTAAAATAAGACTGTCACAAGAGACAAGGAAGGACACTACATAATGATCAAGGGATCGATCCAAGAAGAAGCTATGACAACTGCAAACATTTATGCACCCAACATAAGAGCACTTCAATACATAAGGCAAATGCTAACAGCCATAAAAGGGGAAATCAACAGTAACACAATAATAGTGGGGGACTTTAACATTCCACTTACACCAATCAATAGATCATCCAGACAGAAAAGTAATAAGGAAACAGAAGCCTTAAATGACACATTAGACTAGACAGACTTAATTGATATTTATAGGACATTCCATCCAAAAGTAGCAGAAAACACAATGGAGCAAAGATAGCCTCTTCAAAAGTGGTGCTGGGGAAATTGGACAGCTACATGTAAAAGAATGAAATTAGAACACTCCCTAACACCATACACAAAAATAAACTCAGAATAGATTAAAGACCTAAATGTAAGACTGGACACTATAAAACTCTTAGAGGAAAACATAGGAAGAACACTCTATGACATAAATCACAGAAAGATCCTTTTTGACCCACCTCCTAGACAAATGGAAATAAAAACAAAAATAAACAAATGGGACCTAATGAAACCTAAAAGCTTTTGCATGGCAAAGGAAACCATAAACAAAATGAAAAGACAACCCTCAGAATGGGACAAAATATTTGCAAATGAAGCAACTTACAAACGATTAATCTCCAAAATTTACAAGCAGCTCATGCAGCTCAATATAAAAAAAAAAAAAACCCAATCCAAAAATGGGCAGAAGACCTAAAGAGACATTTCTCCAAAGAAGAATATATACAGATTGCCAACAAACATATGAAAGGATGCTCAACATCACTAATCGTTAGAGAAATGCAAATCAAAACTACAATGAGGTATCACCTCACACTGGTCAGGATGGCCATCATCAAAAAATCTACAAACAATAAATGCTTGGAGAGGGTGTGGAGAAAGGGGAACCCGCATGCATTGTTGGTGGGAATGTAAACTGATACTGCCACTATGGAGAACAGTATGGAGATTCCTTAAAAAACTAAAAATAGAACTACCGTATGACCCAGCAATCCCACTACTGGGCATATACCCAGAGAAAACCATAATTCAAAAAAGACACATGTACCCCAATGTTCACTGCAGCACTATTTACAATAGCCAGGACATGGAAGCAACCTAAATGTCCATCAACAGATGAATGGATAAAGAAGATGTGGTACATATATACAATGGAATATTACTCAGCCATAAAAGGGAACAAAATTGGGTCATTTATAGAGACATGGATGCACCTAGAGACTGTCATACAGAGTGAAGTAAGTAAGAAAGAGAAAAACAAATATTGTATATTAACGCATATATGTGGAATCTGAAAAAATTGGTATAGACGATCTTATTTACAAAGCAGAAATACAGACATAAACACAGAGAACAAACGTACGGATACCAAGGGAGAAGGGGGTGGCTGGGATGAATTAGGAGATTGGGATTGCCATATATACACTACTGATACTATGTATAAAATAGATAACTAATGAGAACCTATTGTATAGCACAGGGACCTGTACTCAATGCTCTGTGGTGACCTAAATGAAAAGGAAATCCAAAAAACAGGGGATATACATATAAGTATAGCTCATTCACTTTGCTATACAGTATAAACTAACAGAATATTGTAAAGCAACTATACTCCTATAAAAAAATTAAAATTAAAAAATTTTTAAAAGAAGTGAAAAAAATGAATTATCCCTGGATATTATAATCAGAAACAATTATCCTATAATATGTTTTGATTCTAGACAACTTTGCAAGCAGCCTGAAAAGATACATAACAGCCCTATTTGGAGAGACAAAGACAAAGAGAGCTGGTAAATCTCTTATACGTTTATTTCTACAAATATTTATTATAAACTTACTATGTATATCAGGTATCATGATAGGAGGTATACAATCGATGATTTCTGCCCAAGTTTACCACGCTGTCAAGGAAGAGGCAGGCTGGCAGAGCAATTTGCAATTACAAACATGGGTCAATGTGCAAAGGGTAGATGGAAATCAGAGCAGAGAGCAGAAAGTGACTTTGCCTGTGCAACAGGGAAGATTTCACTCTGCTACTGTAGCACAGAAAGAGAATCACTCCAGTTCCAGGGTGAAAATTACTTGCTTTGCATTAGATCCCCATTTTCTCCTGTCAATCCTACCTCATCCAGGCCTACAGAGAACTAAAGACTAGAAGCAATAAAGTCATCTTCTTAGGATAGTCAGAAGTGACAGATGATAGGAATAAGCTAATTAGACAAGCAAAGCAGTCAGGGGCCATTTGATGTAGAAGCCATCAGTCCTACAAACTTAATAATCAAGAAAAAATTATTACTTTGCAGCCCACTTTGTAACGATGAGTATGAGTCATTAGAGCAAGGTTAAATTATGTTCATTATGTTCTGTTTAATAAAGGAAAGAAATATATACCATATTTTAGAAAGTTTCTGTCAAACTGGTTATTTTAATACTACCTAAATTGGTGAATGCCTAGAAATTTCATTCATCAAACATGTCATTTTCTCATAATGTTGGAAAAATTAAATGTTACCATACTAAATAAAGCATCATATTACATTTAAATAGTTATTAGTGGTTTCCAAAGTTTTTTTTTTCCATGTCTCACTATACTCCCATAAATCAGACAGCAGTCCCATGGTGCTGATGATTCAGCTGAGACATAGCCACACAATCTTAGTCAACAACTCAGTTCCTTTAACTCCTATAAATGTTCTTTCACTTACCCATTTATTCATTCATTTAACACATACTTATAGATCATTTATATGACCCACAGTTCCATGAAATAAAATGTCAGAAATTTAAACATAAATATAACTCTACTCTTACATAGTACTCTATGATACAAAAATCCTCTGAAGTTCAATTTTATAATCATAAGTGAGTTCTAGAGGTTTTTAAATCACCTTATAGTACCTGTCATTGAGTTAACACATGGGAATATCTTAGGTATTTTGAGAAACGGATTATTTCTGTACCTAATCCATGAGTGACATAGGTACATTAAATGGAAAGGATTCCAGCTTTCTCTACATTCATCAGATAATTAGTTAATTTAAACAATTTTGTAATGTTTTCTTAATCATTCAGTTCAGTAGATGAAAAAAAAATCAGTCGAAGTTAATGCATCTGTAGCAAATGGATTGACTAGATGGTTTTTTTTCAGGTGATTTCTTTTGATATTGTGTAAATTTAGTGTTTGTGCTACTCTTGAAATATCCCGTTTATCAACCCAGAAAAAACTGCATTATCTTCACAATTTAACAAGTGGAAAATTATGAGATAGAAAGGTTAACTGAACTCATTATGCTCAGATCAACCTTTAGCAAACTAGGATTTCTCTACCAGGACTCAGCGTGTTCTAAAAACTGCTTTTCCATTGATCCTATTGTTTATACAATCACTTCTGTGCTGCCAAGATGCTTGTTGGTTATGCCTTCTGCTTTCTGATTCTGCTAAGTTATTTTTTAAAAAGCACAGCTTATGTGGCAATCTGGATACCAAGGTCTTTCCTGGCATCACTGGCTATGATTTTGGGTGAATGAGCACACTGACTTTGATAAGGAAACTGCAAAATATAAAGTAAAAATGGTAAAATAAAAACAGGTATTACATCCAGGATTTGAAATAATTACATTCACTCACAGGGAAAAAAAAAAAAAAAGCAGTATCTTAAAATCCAATACTTAATCAGAAGAATAGGGCAAAGAATAGGACATGGTTGCTGGACTTTGTACATTTATAAATCACTGAATAAAATTAAGGTACTATGGATAGTTTAATGCTTTGTGGACAGCAAGTTGGACTCACATTAGACAGAATTCACCAGATTTTGAACTGACAACCCAAGGACAAAATAAATCTGGTTTTGTGTCTAAACTCAGCCTTGAAGTCAGTTAATTTGCTGGTGACTTTGAAAACTTTAAATCGTTGCCATCTTCAAACCTTGAGAAATGAGTCATCTGTTTCTGTCAAGTGGAAATGAACAAAATGAGCAGGAAAGGAAATTTTATTTTCAAAGTTCAGAAAGAATGCAATAAACAGTGAAGATTATTTACCCGTAACTGCGTTATTTTTTTTTCCAAGAATTCGCAATGCTCTTTTAAAGAGCAAAAGGCAAGCAACTTTAAGTATACATGTCAATCGGGCCTCCTTTCTGTCAAATTTTTGCAGTAAAAGGGAGCCAAGGAATTTTCTTGGCATAACTTTTTGGTCCTAGAAAGAGAAGCATAAATAGACCATTGCAAAATTTTTCCTTAGAGATTATTAGACCATCTTCATATCTTACATACAGCTTCCAAATTATGTCCCTTGTAATAAATCCTACATAGTGACTATTATAATCTTCATTTTTCAGATTCATAAGCTGAGGCTCAGAGGTTCTAAATCCCTTGGCAAAGTCACCATTATATGGGGCAGGTCTAGGATTTTAACCACAGCCTCTGGCCTACACAATTGGGCCTCTATTCTAGCTTACTTCTTCCAGTGGATTTATATACTTTGATTGCCTGACTCTTCTTTTCCTTTTTTGTATAGATAAATAAAGATGCCTGAGTTACCTAGGTCACAGGGTTGTTATGAATATCAAATATCATAATGTATATAAACATATTTTAGGAATTTAATAGCCAGAAGTTTTTATTTCAAAGCATATAGAAAGTATGGTTGATTGATTAGTCTGAGAGAAAAGTGGTTATCGGGCTTTAGGTTAACTACTTTTATGGTAATCTGATAATTACCAGTTTTTGCCTCCCAATCCCGCATCCACCCAACCACCACCACTGCTCTCCTACTGGTCAAGCCAGATGATACCACAGTTTTACAGTAAGCCATGCAGCTTGAGGCAGTACTGAGAAACAGGGGTCCACTGTCCCATCCTTCCAGGTTACTCAGAACACTTATTCATACTTACCCTGGAGGAAGGACGAGTGAGGAAATATTGTTCATGTTTCTGAATCAGTTTACCCTAACACCACGGTATACAGAGAGTTTAACCGTTTAAAGACACAAATTATTTCCAAGTGCACTGACTTCATATGTTCACTTGCTACCCACCTTGAGGTCTGCTGAAGGGAAAGCAAAATAAAATTGGAGCTCACAACCCTTTTTCATTAATCCTGAGGATTTTAGGATCCCAACAATTTTAGTGATCCTAAGAAATTAATACGACACGACCCAATTTTTAAATAAAATGGTTAACTTGGGGCATTGCTTGAAGTACCATGTTGAGAAAATTGAAAATCTGACATGGAAGCATTCCACCACTTTAATTATAGTCCACAAAAGCAGTTTCTATGTGTTTAAAACCAGAGTCAGAAAGCACGAAGCAACTTTAGAAATCTAAATCTTTACTTTGCCCAACAAATTTGTAAGAGGTTAATTCTTCTGTTCCCAATACCAGATAAGAAATGGATTTGTTCAGATCCACAGAATTAGAGTGAGCCATTAATACTAATGAAAATTCAATGTATTGCATGGCACACCCAAGGGAAACTTTTATTTTTAAGATACCAATCATCCTCTTCACCAGGCACTGGGCTGAGAGCTTTATATGAAGTATTTTAATTAATCCTTAAAACTCTATTGGGTGAGGCTATTACTAATTCCCAATTTACACATCAGGAAACAGCTAGTTAGTGGTGAACCCAAAGCCAGAATACATTACAATCTTGAGCTATTTTCAAAAATTAAGTGAAAAAGTGGTTATACTGGGACAACTCCTTCCTTCTCCTCCATACTTTGTGGTTAGTAGGAAGAGCACTCCTGTCTGTGGTAGTTCTGTGAACACTGAAAAGCAAATAATGCAGTTCTTTTTTAGTGTATTTGAAAGGGAAAATATCTCCCATGTGTTTCTAGACTCCAATTCACAGAAAATATCAGAAGATACATGAGAAAAAGAAGGCATCCTTGTCTCCTGTTACACATGAGTGGCATGTAAGATTCTTTTATACCATCACTACTTTTATACCATCACTACAAGCAGGAGAGAGGAGAGAGGAGTGGGAGATTAGTTGTCACAGCAGTCACTTCAGTCTTCACCAGTTTGGTGGGGACTCATCTAGCTCTCTGAGTGCCACTTTCGCACTCACTGCTCCATGAATAACCCCCAGGATGCCACATGTGTGGAAGAGGTCTTCTCCAGAGGGAAGACCAGGCTTTGGTCCAAGGTTTACGAGTTTTCACAGACCTGCAAGACTGCAAGGTGCTTGTAGACTAGGAAAGGACGTGGATGTCTGCATCAATGCCAGAACGCTAGCCAGAATGTGGTAAGTATAATACCGTAAGAGGGCAGTTGAGAAATATGAGAATTCAAAGAGAGAAGTGCGTCAGGCTGTATGGTGGGAGGAAGCCATGACAGAGGAGGAAAAGAGGATTGAGCTGTCAATAAATTTAAACAAGGAAAGATCAGATGCCTAATCACTAGAAAGTAACAAGAGCTGAGGCAAAGCAGAAACCCAGGCAGCCTTACCACAGCTCCCCTTTGTTATTCTGCCATCCTTTGAAGTAAAGACATGAGAGATAAGGTTGTGAAGGGGAGTCATAGGCTGAAATCAGGAGCCCTTGAGCATTATCCTACAATAGGATATGTAAGCAATAGAAAGCTTTGAAAGATTTTTATCAGGGTTAGTTCAGAGTTGAGCTTTGGAAAGACCAAAGCTGCCCGGGATACTGTTTTAAAATCTGGGTTATTAGTTTGTTTACTTGTTTGCACACTCATCCAAAGGAAGGAGGAAAAAGTGCTTAGCTATCTCTGAGTCGGTATCTTTCAAGTGTTCTTTTTACCCTCTACCACCTCCAGGAGAACATCAGTTACCTAGAAGTCAGATGAACTTTCTTAATTGGCTAAGGATCCTAAACCCAGGAGTAGTAAATGAGGGTCTGAGATTTATACTCAACCAATGGGACAGAAAACAAGGGACTGGGGCTTATATTTTAGATAAATGCACAAAGCAGCTGCATTTTGGGTAATCAAGAGTCACACACTCTGCAGTCTCCCTATTATAGGGCATTGTGAGCTTTGGATATGACTAACAATAATACTAACCTTATGAGGAAAAACAGACCCTACTCTGAAGACTTACGACTTGAGGGAAACCCAAGAGAGTGAAGTCCCATGGCAGTATCCTCTGGTAGTCTAGTGTGCTAATTCCCTCCTCTGAGAAATGCTGAATTAGGCATGAGGCACTCTCCAGCAATAGGACTCTATGCAACTCGGCCTTTCAAGTTCTAAAATGGCGATGTGTAAAGTTGACACGGTACTGTCTCACCAAACTGAAAAGGATTTCGAGGCTATGCATAGAGCCAAGTGATTTATGCAAGCAGTATTTCCTGAGTGCCTGATAGGTACCCTGTTTGTCTGACTAGGAGAGAACAATGAACAATATGGAAAAGCACATGCCTTCAAGGAGCTTACATTCTTGTGTAGGGATAAAGATGCCTGTAACAGTCAATAAAGAGATAATGAAAAAGGCTGTGAAAGAAATAAAATCAGATCATGTCACAAAGTGAGTGAAAGGCTACTTCATAGAGCTGGCCAAGGAAGACCTGTCTGAAGAAGCAGACACCAGAGTGGTAAGAAGTCAGGGGCCAGACAAGGGCATCCAATGCAGAGGGAATAGCAGATATAATGGTCTTCAGACAGCAACTCATTTGGCATGTTCAAAACAAAGAATGCCAGTGATCCTACAGCACAGAAGGGGATGGGGAACACACTGGAAAGTGGGGTCAGAGAGGTTCATGCTGGCCATATTTATGAATTTGAGTTTTATTGTAAATACAGGAAGCCACTGAAAAGGTTTAAACAGGGGAATGTCTTTATAGGACTAATAGTATTAAAGTTATTCAAGTAACTTTATGCACTCTGAATGCTGAGTGCAGAATGGACTGCAGGAAAGCAAACTTTGAGACAGAATAGTTAAGAGGTTACTGCAGAAGTTCAGGTGAAAATTAATAATAGCTTGGACTGAGGGTGGCAGTGGGGAGGGAGAGGAATGAACAGAGTTAAGACATATTTTGGAGATAGAAGCAACAGGACTTCCTGTGGGAATGGGGTAGGAATGGAGAGAAAAAGAGAATAATCAAAGCCAATTCCTAGGTCTTATTCTTAATAGCCTAAGCAACTGACTGGATGGATGTGTCATTTACTGAGAATGGGAAAACTGGGGAGGAAGGGAAGGGTGGGGGAAACCCAGAGGTTCAATTTAGTTGCAGTACGCTTGAGATACCTACTGGTAATAAGATGGAGATGTGAAAAAGGTAGTTGTATATGTAAGTCAGGAGTCTAGGATATTATTGAGAGTAAGAGATATAAATTTGGGAATCATCAGCATTTGGATGGATTTAAAGCCATAGGACTAGCTGTGATCACTTAGGGAGAGACTAAGCATAGAGACAAGAAGAGTGCCCAAGATCAAACCCTGGGAGTTGACCATTTGGAGGTTGGTAGAAGGTGAATAGCCATCAAGGGCCACTGCAATAGGAGGAAAACCAAAAGAGAGGAAAACCAAAAGAAGCCAACAGAACAAAGTGTTCCAAGGAGGATGTGGTCAACAGTGCATAATGAGGTTGATATGTTGCATAAGATTCAAACCCCTCCAAACATATCATTTTCCTTGTGGATATAGTTTCTAAGTACTACATCCTAGGTTTTACTGATATGATACCAGAATCCAGTTAAAATTTAATCCATTTATTCATACCAGATGTTTGGAATAAAGAAATAAACTTTTTATTCATTATCATTTCCATTTATCTCTTGTGCATCAGTTTTAGATTCTACTGTAAGACTGATATATATCAATCTGTGCTATGTATACCAAGATATATACCAAACTGTGCTATATATCTTTAGTGCTCACTGTGTAGAATTCTAAAGATGCCTACTACGTTGTAGCTCAGCCTAAAGACACATGCTAATTACCTTCCATCATGGTGCATCACTGGCTACATTTCTACTGAACCGTAAGCTCTGTTGAGGGTGGGAACAGGCCTGATATGTTGACAGTTAAAGTCCTAGAATTTAACAAGTGTCTAATATTTGGTAGATTCTCAAAAACTCTGGTTGATGGGGTATCTTAATCATCAATCAATTATCATTCTGAGTCACTGCAGCACCAAATCAGAGCAAGTAAAAGACATTTGACATACTGGAACAAGGGAGCCACAACTAAGCGAAGTCCTGTAGGCAGGTAAATCCCAATCTAGCTCTAAAGGCCTTTCATTATTCATAATATTGGTGCATAATAAATCTCCACAGGCACATGATTCATTGCCACACAGATTCAGATGGACAACATGTGACCCACAGTTTCCCTCAACACGATAATTACAGAAAGAAAGTCTAATGATTTACAGTTGATCTAAAAAGCATGTTAGTCCAATTCTGTACCAAATTCCGGAAGAATATAACATCACAGTCTGTGGATGCCCAAGAAAAAATTCACCAAGAGTTTCTGTTAATATGGTGTGATTACCAGAGTTTGGTTTTAGTGACAGGTTAATTGGCAAATCAATATTAAATCATACTCACATGAGGCACTCTGATAGGCACTATGAGGGACACAAAGGAATACAGAATACACTTCCTGCCCTTTAGGGGTCCTAAAATCTAGTTGGGTAGATGCCTTTCACTTTATGAAATGTTAAATAAAAATCTAATATTGCAATAGTGGAAAACATTTTTAAATGTTGTGACGCCCTATATAATTAACAGTCATCCATCCATCGGTGTGATTCTGATATAAGGTGGACAAGAATCTTAGTGGAATTTTTGGTAAACAGAGGAACACAGTAATATAAGGGGTGTGTGTGTGTGTTGTTCTCCCTTAAGATAAAAATTATCAGTCCAGAGCATCATATATAAGAAACACACCTTGACACATGTTTCTCGTTGCATGGTAACCATAAGGAAGTATAATGCTGAGAAACAGAGCTCTAGGACATGGCTTGCATGTGGGACAATGTTTCCAAGCAGAGAATAAGGTTTCCATCCCTATAATTACTCTTCTATTATAGCAGCACCTTACTTGAGAAGCAAAATGGCATTGTAGAAAGAGCAACAGATCAGGAGTCAAGGGGCTTGAAGGTTCCTGACTCTGCTACCAACAAAGGTCAGCGGGAGGAGGGGAGTCTGGAGCTCTCTCCAGCTCTGAAGTCAGACACATCTGCCACTCACTCTTTGTGTGATCCTAGGCAAGTCATTCAGCTTTCACAGACTGTATTTTTCTCATCTGTAAATTGGGAAGACTAGTACCTCTGGAACCTTAAATGCTTGTTACTAAGTGAAAGAAGCCAATCTGAAAAGGATACATACAGTATGATTCCAACTCTATGACATTCTGGAAAGGGAAAACTATGGAAAGAGTAAAATGATCAGTGGTTTCCAGAGGTCAGAGGGGAGAGGGAAGAATAAGCAGAGCACAGAGGATTTTTTAGGGCAATGAAATTATTCTACATGATGCTATAATGGTAGATACATGTCATCATACATTTGTCCAAACTCATGGAACGTAGAGCACCAAGAGTGAACTCTAATGTAAACTATGGACTTTGGGTGATAATGATGTGTCAATGTAGGTTTACCATCTATAACAGATGTACCATTCTAGTGGGGGATGTCGATAGTGGGGGAGGCTATGCATGTGTAGGGGCAGGGAATATATGAGAAATCTCTGTACTTCCTCTAAATTTGGCTGTGACATTTACAACTGCTCTAAAATTAGTCTATTTAAAACAAAGAATAGTATTTCTACCGTAGAGTAGTAAGAATTAAATGAGATAAAACTTGTAAAGGACTTAGCACAGAACCTGCCAGATAGCCAAGGTTCAATAAATGGCAGGTATTTACACAACTCCCAGCATATAATAGGTGCTACATCAATATTAGTATGGTTGTGAATGCTTTCTAAATGATAGCTCACACTTTCAGGTGTCAACAAAGAGCTACATCTGCTGTTATTTGGGACCTTGGTATTGTGTCTCTGTTCTGAAATTTGAGTTTGCATCCCATTCCTGAGCCTTAGTTTCTCCAGGTCTTATTTGTTTCTTAGCCTACAACAGATCAAAAGCTGCTGATTGGAATGAAAAGCCAGAATTGTGAGAAGAAGCCATACCAATGGTGGCAAGATGTATAGGGGAATACAGAAGAAAAATAGGAAGGAAGCGTAAGAATTCTGAAAGAGTTTTGTTCTGAGACCATACAGTGGGGGAACAAATAATGTTCTGTATCTTAACAGACCAGAAAGATTAGTATATTACAGTATTACAATCGATGGCACTGTGATGCAAGAAAAGCAGGGTTGGAAATTCTAACTCTCCTTCAGTCTCATAATTTTGGTACCTTGCCTAAGTCATTTCATTTTCCTGAATTGGGCCTCTACCATCAGCACCTGTGACAGATTCAGCTCAGCTACTGTCTGCTCCATCTCAGCAGACAGGATTAGGACCTTACTGGCCTGGGCCATCTTGTTGTAAATAACTAAGCAGGCCCCACAGAAACCCAAAGAACAATAAATCATACTCCATTTGTCACAGCCGTGATTAATGATCAATTTCTTCACCTCTAAAAATGGAGATAATGTGTACCTCACAAGGCAGTTGAGAGAACTGAATGAAATGATGCAAATAAAGCATTTAGCACACACAACTCTCAGCATATAATAGGTGCTACATCAATGTTAGTATGGCTATGAATGCTTTCTAAATGATAGCTCATACTTTCAGGTGTCAGCACAGAGAAACATTTGCTGCTCTTCTGACCTTGGTATTGTATCTCTGTTCTGAAAATTGAGTTTGCATCCCTTCCTGAGCTTTAGTTTTTCTATGTCTTGTGAACAAGCTTCTTTCTAACATAGCACCAGGCCCATTTAGGTTTCCATAAATGTCTTTTAAAAGAAGGAATGAATAAATGCATTCATACATGCTCCGATCCCATTTATTTGCTTCATTTTGATAACCCTCTCCTGGCACTGGGTCCCTGCCATGTACTCACTAATCCCTTATCTAAAACCTGAAGCCTAGACTCAGAACTGAGTCTGATGGCTGGGACCTTCTCCTTATTAGTGATCACCCAAATACCACTTGTCTTCTTGCTTGGACATAGAAGTAGACCATGTCTCAGCTTCTCAGTCCTTGGACTTCATACATGTGCCTATTACACTACCTTTTCTGGAAACCTCTATTGCTAATTGTTTCTCTGCAACAATGACTACATATGATTTGGGTGTTTGCCTATCTGTGGTACTTGATTTCTATTAGGACATGCAAAAGGCTCAGCTCAGCCAACAGCTATCTGCTCCATCTCACCAGACAGCTGTAGGACCTTTCTGGTCTGGCCCATCCTGTTGTAGATAGCTAAATAGGCCCGGTAGATACTCAAAACACAATAAATTATCCTTCATTTATCACAACTGTGATGACACCTGTAATTAAGCAATCTAGGTATGTGTGGTAGATAGGTGGGTGAGGCCTGTAGGCAGTCTACCTACCTATGGTACCGAAAAGATTCCTGGGGGAAAAATTCACTCTCAGGAAGAAGTCAAGCTGGGTCAAGTGCAAAGATAATTTGTAAAGAAGAAGAAGAATTCTACAAGTTCAAATCTGTCCTCCAGCCCAGTCTTCCCATATATTCCTGTCTGAATTCTAGTAAGGGATTGGGAAAGAGACGTTTTATATATAGAAAAACATTTGTGAACCACATGGGAACCATGTGGAAAAAATGAAACAGTAATGAGAGAGGAGCATTCTCCCTACTTCTATATGGCCTTGGCACAAGAAGGATATCAGAGACATCCCTTAGGCATCTTCAGACCAAAACACATCTGTGACATCATTGTCAGGAAAAAGCAGTAGCTAAAAGAAGTGATAGTGTTACCTGGTAGAAGCCAGATGGACAGAGCAGAAGAGGGTGGGAATAGAGAGCTACAAATTGACAGCAGCTCACCTCTGGGTATTACAAGTAAAGATGAGGCACCTCCATGCAACTTTGCATCAAGCAACAGACAAAGAGGGTTACATTAGAAAAAGCAAAGTCACTTAGTAGCTAACTAGATTATCTGTGCACTCCATGATCATAAACGGCTCTGGTTAGTTAATCAAAAAATGTATTGAGGAAAAAAAAATGTATTGAGTGAAGTAGTCTACTAAGGATCATGAGTCCACAATTATTAAGTGAGGTCAGGAGCCAAGAAAAACATAAATTACCTAGCTACTCTGTTGAAGATGACAGAAAATTTATACTCATTTTTATACCTATTTATTTTAAAATAACCCCTAATGACCTAACCACATGTCAGGTTGCTATGACAAGCACTGGATAAACAGATGGCTAAGTTATTCTTGGAAGGCAGCTCATAGATATATCAAATATAATGGAATTTCAACTGCCATGATACAGACATAATTGAAGAGATATGGAAGCTCAAATTAATCTACTAAGGAAAAAAGTAGTTCATAGAAGTTTAGCTGAGACACTAACCTTTGATTTGAACATTCTCAAGTAGAATAAAGGAGAAAAAATATTGTGGAGGTGCGTTTTTATAGGAAGTTGGGCTCTAAAGTAAGTGAATTAGGAAAAATCAGATAAAGTTAAATTTATCCTTGTACATTCCTGAAATTATCCATGAAGTACAAATGGATTTTGGTCTACAATCATGTAGGATTTTTAACTTTAAAGTCTGAGAACCACCAAGTAGTCTAAAGGACAGAACAAAAGAAACTGTGCCTACATGGTCTATGCATGAAGATGATTCTCCTTTTAAAGTAACTTCTTAAAGAGAAATACAGAATTCTATTGTTTCTACTTGTCTATCCTATCTTAATATGAAATCCCTATGATCACTTAAAAACAGAGCTTCACAACATCACTAATCATTAAAGAAGTGCAAATCAAAACTACAATGAGGTATCACCTCACACCTGTCAGAATGGCCATCGTCAAAAAATCTACAAACAATAAATGCTGGAGAGGGTGTGGAGAAAAGGGAACCTTCTTGCACTGTTGGTGGAAATGTAAATCGATACAGTCATTATGGAGAACAGTATAGAGGTTCCTTAAAAAACTAAAAATAGAACTACCATAGGACCCAGCAATCCCACTACTGGGCATATACCCTGAGAAAACCATCATTCAAAAGAGTCATGCACTACAATGTTCATTGCAGCTCTATTTACAATAGCTAGGACATGGAAGCAACCTAAGTGTCCATCAACAGATGAACAGATAAAGAAGATGTGGCACATAGATACAATGGAATATTACTCAGCCATATAAAGAAACAAAATTGAGTTATTTGTAGTGAGGTGGATGGACCTAGAGTCTGTCATACAGAGTGAAGTAAGTCAGAAAGAGAAAAACAAATACCATATGCTAACACATATATATGGAACCTAAAAAAAAAAAAGGTTCTGAAGAACCTAGGGGCAGGACAGGAATAAAGACGCAGACGTAGAGAATGGACTTGAGGACACAGGGAGGGGGAGGGGTAAGCTGAGACGAAGTGAGAGAGTGGCATGGACATATATAGGCTACCAAATGTAAAATAGATAGCTATTGGGAAGCAGCCACATTGCACAGGGAGATCAGCTCCGTGCTTTTTGCCCACCTAGAGGAGTGGGATAGGGAGGGTGGGAGGGAAACACAAGAGGGAGGAGATATGGGCATATATGTATACATATAGCTGATTCACTTTGTTATACACCAGAAACTAACACACCATGTAAAGCAATTATACTCCAATAAAGATGTTAAAAAAATAAAAAAATTAAATACAATAAAATATGGATTAATCACCAAAAAAATAAATAAATAAAATAAAAACAGAGCTTCAAAATTCATGAAGCAAAAACTGATAGAACTGAAAGAAGAAAAATTCACAATTATAGTTGCATATTTCAGTACTTTTCTCTTTGTAATCAACAGAACAAATAGAAAATAGGTAAAGATACAGAAGACCTGAAAATGGTACCAACCAACTTTAACAACTGACATTTATATGACATTCCACTCAACAGCAGAATACACATTCTTTTAAAGTGCACTTGGGACATCCACCAAGCTGAACCATAATCTGAGCCATAAAATAAACCTTAAGAAATCATAAAAATTAAAATCATATAAATTCTCTGATCATAATAGAATGAAACTAGAGCTTAACAACAAACAAAAAGATAACTGGAAAATCCCCAAATGTTTTGAAATTTAAAAACATGCCTCTAAATAACCATGAACCAAAAAAGAAGTCACAAGGAAAATTAGAAAATATTTTGAATTGAATGAAAATGAAAACACAACATAACAAACATGGTGCGATGCATTCAAGACTGCTTAGAGGAAAATTCATAGAATTAAACACTAAAATTTAAAAAGAATAACTAAGTTTCCATCTTAAAAAATTAGGGAAAGAAGAGCAAACTAGACCCAAAATAAACAGAGGAAGAAAACAACAGTTATGAAAAGAAGTCAATGGAATTGAAAGCAGAAAAACATAGATAAAATCGAAGGCTGGTTCATGAAAAAAAATTTAAGAAATTGATAAACCTTTAGCCAGTTTGATTAAGAGAAAAAGAGAGAAGATTACCAGTATCAGGGATAAAAAAGCAACCATCACTATAAACCTTACAAATATTGAAAGGATAATAAAAAACGTTACAAACCAGATATTAAACCACTCCTACCTACCCCCCAAATTTTTATGCTCACCCAAAAACCTGTTCATGAAGTTCATAGAGGATTTATTCATAATTTCAACCCAAATACCCTTCATCTGGTGAATAGATAAACAGGGATACAGCCATGAAATAGAATATGACTTGGCAATAAAAATGGACAGAATACTGATACCTGGCAACACCACAGCTGAATTTCAAATGTTATATTAAGTGTAATAAGCCAGATTCAAAAGGCTTCATACTATATTATTCTATGTATAAAACATTCTGGAAAAGGTAAAAATATAGGGACAGAAAACAGTAAAAGGTTTCCAGGGATTGGAAGCAGGGAAAAGTACTGACTATAACATGATAGCATGAGGGAATGGGGGAGGGAGGGTAGTGATGGAACAGTTCTTGATTGGTGGTTATATGATTGTAAATGTTTGACAAAACTCATAGGATTGTAATGCAAAAAAAAGTGAATTTTACTGTTTATTTTTAAAAAGAATAAAACAATTTCTATGACCTTAATGTATGTTTTGTGATTTGTCTCTGCTTTGAAATTAAATAAAATGGTGGCGTTGCATCGTAGCAAAGGTCAGGTTCCAAAGTCAGTCATAAGTTCAATGCAGGTGTTAGGCAATTCTATGATGTAAGGGAAAGGGAAGATGATCAACAGATATAATTGCATGCATTTCAGACAGACATTAAAAACTGTTAAATTTTTAAAAGTTGACAGCATATTTTTAAAAATTTTAGTGTTGAAATGTAATTTAAAATTCACCTCATAAAAATGTACAATTCAATTATTTTAAGAAAATATATAGTGTGTTAGTAACCATCACCACGATCTACTTTTAGAGCACTTCCATCACCCCAAAAGATTGCCTTGTGCTTATTTGCAATCAATCACTGCTCCTCACCCAGTCCCTGGCCACTGCTGATGTGCCTTCTGTGTCTATAACATTTGCCTTTTATAGATATTTCATACAAACGAAATCATACATTACATGATCTGCTATGTTTGATTTCTTCCATTTTGCATAACTTTTCTGAGGTTTACCCATGTTGTAACAAATATCAGTAGACTGTTTCCTTTTTCTTTTCTTTTTTTTTTCAAATAGCATGCTTTTGCATCAATATACCACGTTTTGTTTATCCATTACCAACTGATGGACATTCAAACTGTTTCCAAATTTTGACTCTCTCATGACTAATGCTGCTGTGAATATTCACATATAATCTTTGTGTAGGTATAGTTTCTTTATTTTTTCTTTTTTAATTTTATTTATTTATTTATGTATTTATGGCTGTGTTTGGTCTTCGTTTCTGTGCGAGGGCTTTCTCTAGTTGCGGCAAGTGGGGGCCACTCTTCATCGCGGTGCGCGGGCCTCTCACTATCGCGGCCTCTCCCATTGCGGAGCACAGGCTCCAGACGCGCAGGCTCAGTAATTGTGGCTCACGGGCCTAGTTGCTCCGCGGCATGTGGGATCTTCCCAGACCAGGGCTCGAACCCGTGTCCCCTGCATTGGCAGGCAGATTCTCAACCACTGCACCACCAGGGAAGCCCCAAGTTTCTTCATTTCTCTTCTACTGAGTAAATACTTAGGAGTAGAATTACTGCACCACATGGTTAGTTATTGTGAACTTTTAAAGTGCCAAACTGTTCTCCACAGTGTCTATATATTTTACATTTCCACCCAGCAAAGAATGAAAGTTACAGCTTCTCCACATTCTCATCAACATTTACTATTGTCATTATTTTTCATTATAGCCAAAAATATGCAAAAATTCTAGTGCATGTAGAGTGGTATCTCACTGTACTTTTAATTCAATCTCCCTAATGACTAATCACTTTAAACATCCTTTCAGGAGCTTATTTGCCATTTGTATATCTTCCCTGTGAAAATGTCTACTCAAAGCTTTTGTACATTTTGTGGGGCTGTTTTTCTTTCACTTATTAAGTTGTAAGAATTTTTTTAATATTCTAGATACAAGTCATTTATCAGATATATATGTTTTGCATGCATTTTCTCCCAATCTGCAGCTTGACTTTTAATTTTCTTAACGATTTCTTTTGAAATGGAAAAGGTTTCAACTTTAAGTCTAATTTATCAACTGATGCAAACGATCACAAGATCCCTCATTTAAGATGGTTTTCCCTAGCATTTTTATCTGACTCTTATAGCTCTTCTTAAACCTCTTTTCCCTGAAATTCCGTTTCCTGATCATGCTTCTTATCTAATATTAGCATATGTCTATGACAAGGAACTCCACACACTGAATGAAATAGAAATGTAGACAGAGGAAGAACCTTGTGGTCTTTTGTGTCAACTCATTTGCCAAGAATGATACAGGCATATTATCCTCATATAAACTTAAGTTCCTTTAATATAGAATCCCACAGACTTCTCCAGCATGCTGGAGGAGAAGAGACTGCCTATTGTAGTGATGAGAGAATTGTGACAAGCTTGTTTTTCAAGTATGGAAAGGTTATAGCAGAGGGGAAAGGACCCAATACAAACCTCTGTGATTATTTTTTTAATAAAGAAAAAAAGAAAGGGTAGATGTTTTGAAGGAGTGAAGGAAAAATAAAGAATAAACAGGGGAGTTTATAGTATTACATAAGATCTCAATTTAGGTTCAGCATCTACTAAGATCCTACTGGACATCAGTCACAGTACTGTCACCTCATTTCATCCTCCTGACAATCCTGTGAGGTAGATAACAGTTCCCTATGCATAGATGAAGAGAACTAAGTTTGGAGTGATAAATGAATTGTCCAAAGCTATACTGTTAGTAAGTGAAGTAGCTAAGATTTGAACTCAAATTCGAGATTTTATACTTTTTTTCAACTGTCACTTTCAGGAGGAAAAAATCATTAAACACCAGTATAAAATTATTATTTCAGGGAGAGAAGATTTTTAGAGAAGGCAATTCTATTGTTTGGAATACTAACTGAAGGCTCTTTTCATCATCAGTTCTCTATGTCATACAGCTCAATAAAACTGGAATGCCAAAGATCAAATTTTTAGGCTCATATGGTTGCCCCACTTCAAGGACTGAGAATCTTTTTATAAAGAAATTAACATTAACCTAGTGCATACTGCCATTTATCTTACTTCATTTCTTAAAAAGAGCAAACTATAAGTTACTCCCTATAGCTATCTTCACCTTTAAGTATCTGTTTGTTTCTCTTCATCTAGCAAGGGGATTGCTTATTTCAATTCCATTATTCAGTTTGGTGTTAGATCAAATGATATGAACTAACAAACATCCACTACACTGACTGCATTACAACATTATCTAAAGGTAAAAGGAGAATTAGACTCTTCTCTAACTTCCATTATAGTCCTTTCATTCCACTCTCCCAAAAGCACAGGCAGGCCTTGAGCAATCATGCAGAAAGTTTTTCACAAGTGAATATGTTAATTACTTATATAACCAATCTACTTTTTAAATAGTTGAGTAGGTCTTCAGAAAAAAAGAACTTTATAATAAATACGAAATATGTATAAGGAATCAAAAGAGAACCTCAATTATAAGATATTTTTCTTTATAGCAAACTGTTGTGGTAACAAAAAATATGATCTTCATCTTTCAATCCATGGAAATTTTATTTGAGGAATTTTACGATTATAGGCTCTTAATCCTCCTCACAAGTTTTACAAAGAAACCATACTTAAAATTACAAATCAGTAACAGAAATAATAAGAATCACCTTGGAAAACCAAGGAAAAGCACTAGGACTAATATTGACTGCCTTCTATGTTTCTGTGACATTATTTTGTGATCTTGGGTAGTAAATTAACCCCTCCATAAATTCGTTTACTTATTTAGAAATAGAAGTACTAAGAAATCCTTCCTATCACTACCTCAAAGAAATGTTTTAAAAGTATATGAGGAAATACAAAAATACTTCTAATGTTTAGCAATTCAGCAGAAATTCAAACTATCAACCAAAAAATACAAAATGTACCTGCTATACAAATCTTATGCTTATCTATTTCTTATGTCTTCTGGAGGGTAAAGAAACAAAACAAAAATACCGTATTATTCTTCATTTTACATTTCCAACTCAATGAAGTAACAGGGTTTTGTGATAACACCACTTATCTCAGTTATTTGCCCAACTGCCAAACACATTAAGTGAGGTTTACTTCCACATGCTCAGTATTGGTTCAGGAATTGTGGAGCATGTGGAAAAAGGGCATATGAAAGACATCTCTCTGTGCCCAAGTGGCTCACAGTCTACCTGAGGAGGCTAAAACAACACACATAAAGAAAAAGAAATGGTCTGTGATAATGAAACAGGAATCAGATAAAATCAAGGAATTAGGTCAGCAAGTGGTAGTCTCAGTCAAGGTATCCATGGGTTTAATTTTTTTCCTCCTATGATTATTACATTTTAATAGGAATTTTTATTTTGAAATAATTATAGAATCATATGCAGCTGTAAGAAATGATACACAAAGAGCCCATGTGCCCTTTACTCAGTTTCCCCCAATGGTAACATCTTGCAAAACTATACTATAATCTCATAACCAGAATATTGACATTGATACAGGCATCTTCATCACCACAAGGATCCCGCATGTTGTCCTTTTACAGCCAAACTTACTTCCCCTTCCACCACATGCCCTCCTTAACTTCTGGCAACCACTGATTTGTTCTCCAACTGTATAATTTTGTCATTTTAAGAATGTTATGTAAATGCAATCATATAGTATATAACCTTTTGGAATTGGCTTTCTTCACTCCACATAATTTTCTGGAGAGTCATACATGTTGTTGCATGTATCAATCATTTGTTTCATTTTATTGCTGAGTAGTGTTCCATGGTATGGATGTACCATACCGTGTAATACTACTTAGGTTTGCTTAACCAATCACCCCTTGAAGAACATCTGAATTGTTCCCATTTGGGGCTATTACAAATAAAGCTTCTAAATATTTGTATATAGGTTTTTATGTGAACATAACTTATCATTTCTCCGGGATAAATGTCCAGGAGTACAAGTACTGTGTAGTATGGTAGTTGCATGTTTAGTTTTTAAGAAACTGCCAAACTGCTTTCCAAAATGGCTAAATCATTTTAAATAACCACAAGCAATATACGAACATTTCAGTTCCTCCACATTCTCACCAGCAATTAGTGTTGGCACTATTTTTTATTTTACCATTCTGATAGATGTGTTTAATTGTGGTTTTAACCTAATGGATAATAACGTACATATTTTCATGTGCTTATTTGCCATCTGTATATCTTTGGTAAAATGCCTCTTCCTATCTTTGCCCATGTTCTAATTGTATTGTTTGCTTGTTTCACTGTTGAATTTTGAAAATTCCTTCTAGATACTAGGCCTTTGTCAGATACAGGGTTTGCAATTATTTTCTCCCAGTCTATAGCTTGTCTTTTTATCCTCTTAACAAGGTCTTTCACAGAACAAAAGTTTTTAATTTTGATAAAGTCTAATTTATCAATTTTTTGTTTTATAAACCATGCTTTTGGTAACAAGTCTTAGAGCTATTTGCCCTGGCATAGATACTGAAAAGTTTCTTCTCTTTTCTCTTAACTTATATGCTTTTACATTTTATATTTAAGTCTGTGATCCATTCTGTGTTAATATATGTGGTAGTGTTGTATAAGCTGTGAGACTGATTGAGGTTCAATTTTTTGCCCTTTGGACATCCTACTGCATCAACACCATTTATTGAAAAGGCTAAAGGCTATCTTTTCTCCACTGACTTGCTTTTGAAGCTTTATCAAAAATCAATTGGCGATATTTGTGCAGGTATATTTCCGATTTTCTATTCTGTTCCATTGATCTATGCATTTATTCCACTGTTAATTCCACAGTCTTCATAGCAAAATCAGGTAGACTGATTCTTCCCACTTTATTCTTCCTTTTTAAATTGTTTTAGCTATTCTAGTTCCTCTGAATTCCATGTGAATTTTAGAATAATCTTCTCTATATCTACAAAAATCTTGCTGGAATTCTGCTAGAAATTGTGTTGAATCAGTAAGTCGGTTTTGAAGGGAATTGACATCTTTACTACACTGAGTCTTCCAATCCACAAAAGTATAATTTAAAATAAGGCATATTGCTATGGGGTGAATTGTGTCCCTCAAAAAATATATATTGAGGCCCAACCCTGGGACCTGTGAATGTGACTTATTTGGAAATAGGGTCTTTGCAGATATAAATAATCAAGTTAAAATGAGGTCATAGTGGATTAGGAAGAGTGGGTCGTAACCCAGTGACTGGTCTGGTGTCTTTATAAAATAAAGAAAATTTGGATACAGGAATGCCATGTGAAGACAGAGACACACAAGTAGAATGCCATGTGACAACAGAAGCATAGACTGGAGTACTGAGTCTACAAGCCAAAGATGCCAAGGATTGCCGGTAAGGACCAGAGGCTAGGAAGAGGAAAAGGAATAGATTCTCCCTCAGAACCAACAAAAAGGAATCAACAGTGTTGACATGTTGATCTCAGATTCGAGCCTCTGAAACAGCGTGAGAATAAATTTCTATTGTTTTATGTAATAAAAAAGATATTTCTCTCCATTTCTTTAGATTTCCTTTGATCAGCATTGTGTAGTTTTTAGCATAAGTCCTGTACATTTTGTCCTGTACTTACTTTTTTATTTTGAATAATTATAAATGGTAATATCTTTTTAGTTTTGATATCCATGTGTTCACTACTCTGATAGAGAAATACGATAGGTTTTTGTATGTTTATCTTATATCTTGTGACTTTGCTGAACTCACTAATTAGTTCTAGGAATTTTTTTGTAGATGCATTAGGATTTTCTATGTAGACAGTCATTCCATCTGACAATAGTGGCAGTTTTATTCCTTTCTTCTTTGTCTGTATATTTTTTATATCCTTTTCTTGACATACTGCATCTGTAAGGACTTCAAGCATGATGTTAAATGAAGGTGTTGAGAGCAGCCATCCTTGCCTTGTTTTTAATTGTAGAGACGCAAATGTTTGTACTGAGAACCACAAGTTTTTCTTTTTCTATGGATTTCGCATTCCTTATAGACAAATCTATCACCTACAAAATCAGACTTAAGTCAATTCTTAAGCCAATTCTGACTGAGGCTGGAAGTATACCAAGTGAGAAATAATTCATCCTCTTTAAGCCCCAAATCAGATAGCTAATCCAAGAATGCTAGCCACTTCCCTCAGAACCTCCTTCATCCCTTGCTGCCCCAGAGGATGGTCCTGGGTAGCCCTGTGGACCTGAGTCTCAGACACTCTCTACCACTCTCCGATACTGGAAGAAGGGCTTGGCTCCTGCCGTCTTTAGTCAGGTCTCCTAGGATGATAACTCCTAACATCCTGGATCCTGAAAATTAACTAATCTGATTTCTAACCATCATGTCTCTCTAGCTGGTGAGTTTCACAAAATGGGTAGTCTAATAAAACTTCAAAGACAAGGTTTTTGTTCTTCAAAAATGAAGTGGACTTCTGCTCTGGCAATGGAGGTCATTTTGTTTCTCACCAATTTCCTGCAGAAAATAATATAAAAGCTGAAAAAAATTTATAAAACCATTATGTTTGAACTCATCAGAGAGTCATGAAGATAAAGAGGATTTTCAAAGCCAAGATTCTGAGATAAGGGAAGCCACGAGACAGTACACCTCCAAAGCAAGTGCTGAAAGGCTTAGAGACTGAACGAGACTGAACGAAGTATTTAAAAGTTCCACAAGAAAGGGCAAAAAAAGTTTGACTTCACAGCTGTTAAGGGATGAATAGCCTTGAGTGAAGACATAATAAGCCATTAGGGACCCCAGAGGGCTTCAGACTGAAAGTAAGTGTAAAGAGAAAACAGATTAGCCCTCATAAAAACTTAAGAAAAGCTTCAGTTCAGCTCAACCCCTTAAAGGGTTAAGGGGACTGCCATTTCACCAAGCTGCTTTCAAGAAATAAATCTAACTCCTACCTGGAAAAAGAACATTCATTCAAGCTTCAAAATATCTTACAAGTTTTCATCTACAACATATGACATTCAATTAAAAATAACCATATTAAAAGATGTGGCCAAGTAACAAGAGGGAAAAAAAACAGACAGTACTAAAGACCCATGAGAAATCCAGTTATTGTATTCATCTGATAAGAACGTCAAAATAACTGTGATTAAAGAATAAAATAAGGTGAAAAAACTTAGCAAAGAGCCAAAAACTCTGAAAACAAAGAAAATTTAAATTCTAGAACTGAAATTTAAAACTTTGTGGATAGATAGAACACTAGGCTATACAGAACCAAAGAAAAGAAATCAGTGAATTGGAAGATGAGTCAGAAGAAAAAATTAAGGCCATAAGAATAAGAAAATAATGATAGAAAATTAAGAAAAGACCAGGAAGAGAGCAGACAAGATGGTGAAGTAGAATGACCCTGAGCTCGCCTCCTCTCACAAGCACACCAAACTCACAACTATCTGCAGAACAACCATCAATGAAAAAGACTAGAACCTACCAGGAAAGACCTTCTACAAATAAAGGCATAAAGAAGGAACCATGAGACTGATAGGAGGGGCAGACTCATGATACAATCAAACGCTATACCCCCCTGGGTAGGTGACCCACAAACTGGAGAATATTTATATTGCAGAGGTTCTCCCACAGAAGTGAGAGTTCTGAGCCCCACATCAGGCACTCCAGCCTAGGGGTCCAGTACCAGGAAGACAAGCCCCTAGACATTTGGCTTTGAAGGCCAGTGGGACATACTTACAAGTGACCCATAGGACTGCAGAAGGGCCAAGAACCAGCTCCAGCCACCAGTGAGTGGGCACCAGCTCTTCCCAACAGGAAGCCTCCATTAGCCTCTAGACCAGCCTAACCCACCAGGGGCAGTCATCAGAAGGAAGAAAACTATGATCCCCAACCAGCAGACCAAATTCATGAACAGGATGCCAGAACATACCCTAGGAAAAACTGGGCCCTAGCCCTGTCCACTTGCAGGCCAACACAACCTTCAGGACACCCTGGACCCCATATGCAACTGTGTCAGGAACAAGCATCCCCTCCATGATCTGAAACAAGCTCTGGGAACCCCAGGTCCTGCAGCCAGACTTCAGGAAACAGCTGTGCCTGTCAGTAGTCTGGAATTAACCCCAGGATCTGGCTTCACATGCCAGTGGTGGGCAACAGCCTCAGAGTTTTTGGGACCCTGACTCCACCCACTAGTGAGCCAGCACTACTCCTGGGGCCCCCTAGGGTTCTGCAACCAGGCCTTGTGACCAGGCCCTGCTAAACAGCAGCTAGCAGCATCCATACAAAGCAGGGTCTGGCAACCAACAGGACTAGGGGCCAATCAAGCCTACCAGACCACCCACATAATCAGGCTGCCACAACAGAAGGACCCACACAGCCATCTTAAAGGGAAACCCTAAAGCATAAAGCTTGGGTGATGAGAAGGGAGTGCACTACTGGAACACATAGGATGTCTTCTATAGAAGGCCACTTCTCCAAGCTCAAGGAACATAACTAACTTACCACATACATAAAAATAGCAATTTAGACAAAATAAGGAGGCAGAGGAATATGTTCCAGATGAAGTAAAAAAGATAAAACCCCACAAGTAGAACTAAGTGAAGTGGAGATTGGCAAGCTACCTGAGAAAGTGTTCAGAGTAATGATCCTAAAGATGTGCAAAGAACTCAGGAGGAGAATGAATGCACAGAGTGAGAAGTTAGACGTTTTTAACACAGTTAGAAAATTTAAAGAACAACCAAACAGAGATAAAGAACACAATAACTGAAATGAAAAATATACTAGCAGGAATCAATAGTAGACTCAGTGATACAGAAGAGCGAATCACTAAGCTGGAAGACAGAGTAGTGGAAATCACTGCCACTAGACAGAAAAAAGAAAAAAGAATGAAAAGAAATGAGGACAATTTAAGAGACCTCTGAGGTAACATCAAGCACACTAATATTCACATTACATGGGTCCCAAAAAGAGAAGAGAGAGAGAGAAAGGGCCTGAGAAAAAATTTGAAGATATAACAGTAGAAAAGTTCCCTAAACTGGGAAAGAAAACAGTCATCCAAGTCCAGGAAGCATAGAGAGTCCAACACAGGATTAACCCAAAGAGGAAAACATCAATACAGATTGTAATCAAAATCACAAAAATTAAATATATAGAGAAAATATTAAAAGCAGCAAGGGAAAAGCAACAAATAAAATAAAAGGGAACTCCCATAAGGATATCAGCTGATTTTTCAGCAGAAACTCTGCAGGCCAGAAGGGAGTAGCACGATATAAAGTGATGAAAGGGAAAAACCTACAACCAAGAATACTCTACCCAGCAAGGCTCTCATTCAGATTTGATGGAGAAAGCAAAAGCTTTACAGACAAGCAGAATCTAAAAGAATTCAGTACCACCAAACCAGTTTTACAACAAATGTAAAAGGAACTTAGAAAAAGAAACACAAAACAAAAAGGCGGTAACTAGAAACAAGAAAATTACAAAGTAAAAACTCACTGCTAAAGGCAAACATAGAGTAAATGTAGGATATCATTCCTACACAAAGGTAGTAGAGAAATTAAAAGATAAAAGTAGTAAAATCATGAATCTGCCTGGGGGAGAGGGTCTGGAATCTACATGGTTGTGGGGGCCCCCTCTGATTTTGGATATTCTTTCGACCCTACACCAATCAAAGGTAAAGTGAGCTGAACCATTTGCAGCACGCAACAGCTATTAGAGGTTACTATTGACAGATTCTTCACACGGGTTTGTGTGAGTGTGAATATGTGCCTGCTTTTGTGAGAAAGAGAAAGTGTGTGTCCACGAGTGTGCTTGTTTGTATGACAACCAAAGCGGGTATATAGTACTGTAGATTTCAACAGCATGAAAATATTCTCTGGCTACTTGGGCTCCCAGTCCAAAGACCCCCAGCTTTCACTGCCCCCTTCCTTCTCCACTCCTCACTTCTTCATTTTACCTTTGATGAGTTTTTGGCTTACTTTCTGGCAAATCACTTGGACACATTTTTGCTGGTGCAGGGAGATCAGATCAATGGAACTTTGAAAACTGATTATTTTTCTCCTGTGTGACTTTAAAACTAGAAGAGAAAATAGAGTAGTGCAAGATAAGCTAGAGGATTTTTAAATTTTCTGATGAACTTTGAGGATCCATAAAGAAGAAACCAAATGAAGTGTTTACTGTCATTATCCCTATTTAATGAAGAGAATACTGAGGCTCACAGAGAATTAATAACTTGTCCAAGATCATCTAATGTCAAGTAATCGAGAGTGAATGACCTGAAAGCACACACACCAACTGGGACCAGCCGTTGATTGAGGGGGAAACTTATAGAGACAGAGCAGTAGCAGGCCTGGGGACAGGCTCTGTTCCTGTAGGAGAGAAAATCTTAAACAAACTTATGAGAAGAAGACAAGGCCACTTGGATGAAAACTCACTGTACTCAGCTACAAGGGCCATGTCCTTTTTATTAATCTCTTCATCAGTACTGCAAGAAAAAGCTTCTCAGCCTCCATGTTAAGTCAGCCAACTACTTGGCTGTAGTTTCAAGTTGCTGGTGGTAATGCAAACTAGCAGCTGTGTGGTTAATGAGGGGCCTTTCCATTTGTACCAACCATCTGCTGAGTGTCCTCCTGGCCGTCACCCTCAGCCCCAGAAGCTACTGTTCGGCAAAGTTCACATAAATCTCTGGAGGAAAAAATGATGGCAGAATAGAAGCACCATGGGCTCACCTCCTCCCATGAATACACCAAAAACACAACCAACTGCTGAACAGCCATTAATAAAAAAGACTGGAACCTGCAAAAAAATATATTCTATATCCAAGAATATAAAGAAGAAACCACGGCAAGACAGTAGGAGGGGTGCACTCGCAATATAATCAAATACCACACCCCAAGGGTGGGCCATCTACAAACTGGAGAATAACTATACTGCAGAAGTTCTCCCACATGCATGACAGTTCCGAGCCCCGCATCAGGCTCCCCAGCCTGAGTATCTGGCCTCAGGGGGAGGAGCTCCCAAAGCATTTAGTTTTGAAAGCCAGCAGGGCTTGATTGCAGGAGCTCACAGGACTGGGAAAAACAGAGACTTCACTCTTCAAGGAGACACACAAGGTCTCACACGTACCAGAGCCCAGGTCAAAGGCAGTGTATTCACAGGAGCCTAGGCCAAAACTACCCACTGGTCTTGGAGGGGTTCATGGGGAGGTGAGGTGTGGCTGTGGTTCTCCCTGGAAACGTGGACACTGGTGGTGGAAATTTCGGGTACTGTTCAGACACATGAACCCTCGAGGAGGCAGATGTCTTGCTTGGGTCATCAGCACCAAAACAGGCCCCCGCCCAACAGCCTGTAGGCTTCAGTACTGAGATGCCTCAGGCCAAAAAACAAACAAGGCATAGGCACAACCCCACTGATCAACAGACGGGCAGCCTGAAGAGCTCCTGAGCCCACAACTGCCTCTACACACAACCCTTGACATGGCACTGCCCACCAGAGGGCCAAGACCAAGCTCCACTCAGCAGTGGGCAGGAACCGACCCCTCACATCAGGAAGACTGCACAAGCCTCTAGACCAGCTTCACCCCCTAGGGGGCAGACAACAGAAGCAAGAAAACTATGTATGATCCAGCAGCCTGTGGAACCAACTGGGCAAACACAGAAATTTAAATAAAATAAGACATCAGAGGAATATGTTCCAGACTAAGAAAAAAGATAAAACCCCAAAAGAACAACTAAGTGAAGTAGAGATAGGCAATCTAACAGAGAAAGACTTCAGAGTAATATCATAAAGATGATCCAAGATCTCAGAAAAAGAATGAATGCACAGTGCAAGAAGTTAAAAGAAAATTTTAACAAAGAATTAGAAAATATAAAGAACAACCAGAGTTGAAGAATACAATAACTGAAATGAAAAACATACTAGAAGAAATCAATAGCAGAATAAATGAGGTGTAAGAACAGATAAGTGAGCAGGAAGACAGAATAGGGGAAATCACTGCTGTGGATTAGAATAAAGAAAAAAGAATGTAAACAAATGAGGACAGTTTAAGAGACCTATAGGACAATATTAAATGCACCAGCATTCACACTATAGGGGTCCCAGAAGGAGAAAAGAATGAGAAAGGGCCTGAGAACATATATGAAGAGATAATAGCTGAAAACTTCCCTAACATGAGAAAGGAAATAGTCACCCAAGTCCAGGAAGCACAAAGAGTCCCAGGCAGGATTAACACAGGGAGGAACACACTGATACACATATAAATCGAATTGAAAAAAATTAAAGACATACAGAAAATATTAAAAGCAACAAGGGAAAAGCAACAAATAACATAAAAGGGAATGCCCCTGAGGTTACTGGGTGATTTTTCAGCCAAAACTCTGCAGGCCAGAAGGGAGTGGCATGATATATTTAAAGTGATGAAAGGGTAAAACCTACAACCAAGAATACTACACCCAGCAAGGCTCTCATTCAAATTTGACAGAGAAATAAAAAGTTTTACAGACAAGCAAAGGCTAAGAGAATTCAGCACCACCAAACCAGCTTTACAACAAAAGCTAAAGGAACTTCTCTAGGCATAAAAGAAAAAGCCACCACCAGGAACAAAAAAATTACAAAATGGGAAAGCTCACCAGTAAAGGCAAACATACAGTAAAGGTAGGAACTCATGCACACATAAATATAATATCAAAACCGGTAACCTTGAGAGGAAGAGAGTAAAAATGCAAGATATTTGAAATGAATTTTAAATTATGAGAACAGCAACTTAAAACAATCTTGTACATATATAGACTGCTATATCAAAACCTAATGGGAAAATCTACAATACACATACACACAAAAAAGGAAAAGGAATCCAAACACAACACTAAAAACAGGCATCACATAGCAAGAGAAGAGAACAAAACAGGAAGGGAAGAGAAAACACCTACAAAAATAAATCCAAAACAATTAACAAAATGGCAATAAGAACATACATATAGACAATTACCTTAAATGTAAACGGATTAAATGCTCCAACCTAAAGGCATAGAGTGGCTGAATGGATACAAAAACAAGACTCATATATATGCTGTCTACAAGAGACCCACTTCAGATCTAGGGACACATACAAAATGAAAGTGAAGGGATGGAAAGAAGTATTCCATGCAAATGAAATCAAAAGAACGCTGGATTACCAATACTCACATCAGACAAAATAGACTTTAAAATGAAGACTGTTACAAGAGAAAAAGAAGGATACTATATAATGATCAAGGGATCAATCCAAGAAGATATAACAATTCTAAATATATATGTACCCAACAGAGGAGCACCTCAATATACATGGCAAATGCTAACAGCCATAAAAGGGGAAATCAACAGTAACACAATAATACTGGGGGACTTTAACACCCCACTTACATCAATGGACAGATCATCCAGAAAGAAAACCAACACAGAAACACAGCCCTTAAATAAAACATTAGAACAAAGGGACTTGGGCTTCCCTGGTGGCACAGTGGTTGAGAATCCGCCTGCCAATACAGGGGACACGGGTTCGAGCCCTGGTCTGGGGAGATCCCACAGGCCGCGGAGCAACTGGGCCCGTGAGCCACAGCTGCTGAGCCTGCGCGCCTGGAGCCTGTGCTCCGCAACGGGAGAGGCGGCGATGGTGAGAGGCCCACGCACCGCGATGAAGAGTGGCCCCCGCTAGCCGCAACTGGAGAAAGCCCTCGCACAGAAACGAAGATCCAACACAGCCAAAAATAAATAAATAAATGAATAAATAAATTTAAATTAAAAAAAGAACAAAGGGACTTAATTGATAGTTATAGAACATTCCATCCAAAAGCAGTAGAATACACATTTTCTTCAAGTGCACGTGGGACATTCTCCAGGATAGATCACATGCTGGGCCACAAAGCAAGCCTCGGTAAATAAAAGAAAATTGAAATCATATCAAGCATCTTCTCCGAGCACAATGTTATGAGATTAGAAATCAACTACAAGTAAAAAAGACTGTGAAAAGCACAGACACGTGTAGGCTAAACAATATTCTGCTAAATAACCAACGGCTCACTGAAGAAATCAAAGAGAAAATCCAAAAATACCTAGAGACAAATGACAATGGAAACACGACGATCCAAAGCCTATGGGATGCAGCAAAAGCAGTTCTAAGAAGGAAGTTTATAGCAACACAAGCTTACCTCAGGAAACACCACAAAACAATCTCAAATAAACAATCTAACCTTACACCTAAAGGAACTAGAGAACTAAGAAAAAACAAAACCAAATTTAGTAGAAGGAAAGAAGTCATAAAGATCAGAGCAGACAAATGAGATAGAGACTAAGAAAACAATAGAAAACATCTATGAAACTAAAAGCTGGTTCTTTGAAAAGATAAACAAAATTGATAAACCTTTAGCCAGACTCATCAAGAAAAAAAGGAGAGGGCTGAAATCAATTAAATTAGAAATTAAAAAGGAGAAGTTACAACTGACACTACAGAAATACAAGGGATCATAAGAGACTACTACAAGAAACCATATGCCAATAAAATGGATAACCTAGAAGAAATGGACAAATTCTTCGAAGGTACAATCTCCCAACACTGAACCAGGAAGAGATGGAAAATATGAACAGACCAATCACATGTACTGAAATTGAAACTGTGAGTAAAAAACTCCCAACAAACAAAAGTCCAGGAACAAATGGCTTCACAGGCAAATTCTATCAAACATTTAGAGAAGAGTTAACACCTATCTTTCTAAAACTATTCCAAAAAATTGCAGAGGAAGAAATACTCCCAAAATTATTCTATGAGGCCACCATCACCCTGATACCAAAACCAGAGAAGATACTACAAAAAATAAAACTACAGGCCAACATCACTGCAAAAGTCCTCAACAAATACTAGCAAACTGAATTTCACAATACATTACAAAGATCATAAACCATGATCAAATGGGAATTATCCCAGGGATGCAACGATTTTTCAGTATCTGCAGATCAATCAGTGTGATATTCCACATTAAGAAACTGAAGAAGAAAAACCATATGATCATCTCAATAGATGCGGAAAAAGCTTTTGACAAAATTCAACATCCATTTATTATAAAAACTCTCCAGAAATTGTGTATTGAGGGAACATACCTCAACATAATAAAGGCCATCTATGACAAACCCACATCTAACACCATATTCAATGGTGAAAAGCTGAGAGCATTTCCTCTAAGATCAGGAACAAAACAAGGATGTCCCCTATAGCCACTTTTATTCAATGTATTGTTTAAGTCCTAACCACAGCAATCAGACAAGAAAAAGAAAAGGAATCCAAACTGGAAAAGAAGAAGTAAAACTGTCACTGTTTGCAGATGACATGATACTATACATAGAAATTCCTAAAGATACTCCCAGAAAACTACTAGAGCTCATCAATGAATTCGGTAAAGTTGCAGTATACAAAATTGATACACAGAAGTCTCTTCCATTCCTAAATAGTAATAATGAAAGATCAGAAAGAGCAATTAAGGACACAATCCCATTTATCATCACATCAAAAAGAATGAACTAAAAAAAAAAAAAAAAAAAAAGAATGAACTATCTAGGAATAAACCTACCACAGGAGCCAAAAGATCTGTACTCCAAAACCTACCACAGGAGCCAGAAGATCTGTACTCCAAAACCTACCACAGGAGCCAAAAGATCTGTACTCCAAAAACTATAAGAAGCTGATGAAACAAACAGAAGATGACACAAAAAGATGGGAAGATACGCCATGCTCTTGGATTGGAAGAATCAATATTGTCAAAATGACTATACTACCCAAGGCAATCTACAGATTCAATGCAATCCCTATCAAATTACCAATGGCATTTTTTACAGATCTAGAACAAAAAAAATCTTAAAATTTGTATGGAAACACAAAAGACTGTGAATAGCTAAAGCAATCTTGAGAAAGAAAAATGTAGCTGGAGGAATCAGGTTCTCTGACTTCAGACTATACTATAAAGCTACAGTAATCAAAACAGTATGGTACTGGCACAAATACAGACTTATAAATCAATGGAACATGATAGAAAGCCCAGAAATAAATCCATGCACCTATGGTCAATTAATCTATGACAAAGGAAGCAAGAATATATAATGTAGAAAAGACAGTCTCTTCAATATGTGGTGCTGGGGAAACTGGACAGCTACACGTGAAAGAATGAAATTAGAACATTCTCTAACGTCATACACAAAAATAAACTCAAAATGGATTAAAGACCTAAATGTAAGACCGGATACTATAAATCTCAGAGGAAAACATAGGCAGAAAACTCTATGACATAAATCGCAGCAAAATCTTTTCTAATCCACCTCTGAGAGTAATGAAAATAAAAACAAAAGTAAACAAATGGGACCTAATTAAACTTAAAAGCTTTTGCACAGCAAAGTAAACCATCAACAAAACTAAAAGAAAACCCACAGAATGGGAGAAAATATTTGCAAATGAAGCGACCGACAAGGGCTTAATTTCCAAAATATACAAACAGCTCATGCTGCTCAATATCAAAAAACAAACAACCCAATCAAAAGATGGGTGGAAGATCTAAATAGACATTTCTCCAAAGAAGTCATACAGATGGCCAAGAGGCACATGAAAAGATGCTCAACATCACTAATTATTAGAGAAAAGCAAATCAAAACTACAATGAGGTATCACTTCACACCAGTTAGAATGGTCATCATCAACCAAATCTACAAACAATAAATGCTGGAGAGGGTGTGGAGAAAAGGGAACCCTTCTGCACTGTTGACGGGAATGTAAATTGATACAGCCACTATGGAGAACAGTATGGAGGTTCCTGTTGTATAGGCACTATGGAGAACAGTATGGAGATTCCTTAAAAAAAACTAAAAATCAAGCTACCATATGATGCAGCAATCCTACTGCTGTGTGTATATCTGGAGAAAACCATAATTCAAAAGGATACATGCACCCCAATGTTCATTGCAGCATTATTTACAATAGCCAGGACCGGAAGCAACCTAAATGTCCATCAATGGAGGAACAGATAAAGAAGATGTGGTACATATATACAATGGAACAATACTCAGCCATAAAAAAGAATGAAATAATGCCATCTGCAGCAACATGGATGGACCTAGAGATTGTCATACTGAGTGAAGTAAGTCAGACAGAAAGACAAATATCATATGATACTGCTTATATGTGGAATCTAAAGAAATGGTACAAATGAACTTATTTACAAAACAGAAGTTGAGTCACAAATGTAGAATACAAAGTTGTAGTTACCAGGGGGTAATGGGGGGGGGGGGATCTGCATTTTTGGCTGCCGTGACCATCTAGAGGTATCTTGGTTCCTGCTCCTTTTCAAGCTGGGTCCTCCAGATTCTCATTGACTCTGTGAGCACTGAATACCCCAAACAATATCCTTTTACCAAATTTCTTTCTGCTTAAACCAATCAAAGGAAGGTTCTATGACTTGAAAGCAACAATCCGGTCTGATATAATCCCAATCTCTTGATTGACACATAGAGGGCAATCACAAAACAAGTACACTAACCCCTGCAATGCTATTTTTTTCTGTTAAAATGTAATAAATTCCCTTTGTTTTTATTTTTCATTCATTCATGGCAGGTACATTTCTAAACAATTAAGGTACAGTAGTGGCAGGATAAAAATAGTACTAACCGTCACGAAATTTACAATTCCCTTGATATTTTTGTTGTTGGCAACCAGAAGATATGACACATGCAGTCCAGATGATGACATTATTTGAAAACAGAATTTATCTTCCTGAAGCCATCATCTGAGGGTCAAACCTAATAGGAACTCTATTGCCCTTTCAAATGGCCAACAATCTAGATACATAGACTAAATGTCAAATATTACCAAAATTGTTTTTTTGGAAAAAAATCCCTCTTTGCCATTAAGCTACTAGCTCTTTACTTACTGATGCTTATTATGATTTATTTTATTTTATTTTTAATAAATGGGGGGGGTGGGAATAATGGGTGAAGGGAGTATACATTTACCAAAAGTAAATTAAGGGGGAAAGTTCAGCTGACCAAAGTCCAAGAAAAACTTTAGAAAGAATGAGCCTAAAATGATGAAAAGAACTTAGATATGTGTGAAGGGGGAGGGACAGAACCATATGTGGTGAAATACTCTTAGAAACCACACAAAAAAGGGAGCTCAAGAATCAGAGTCAACACACAACAAAGAGGATAATTGGGTGAAATGAAAAGGATCCCAGAGGAACAGAAAGTTGAAGAACAAAAGGTCAAGCATTGTGACTGCCTGCCAAGCTCCAGTGTTCTTTATCCTGTAGGACGTGGGGAGGGGTCGGGATGGGTGAGGTGTGATGTGCAAGGTCTTAAAACACATAGCACACATAATAAATTTGAGGTGGGTGCTGTACAATTTTCTTAGTGAATAAAGTAGAAATTCATTTGGCAAAAAAGATAAAATTAAGGTAATTATAGCACTCTTTTTCTTTCTCTGTAAAAAGCTAATAATCGTGGTGTCTGCCAATTTAGAATAGAAATATTTAAAAATGAAAGAATCCATTTTAGAGCGCTCACTTTAAAAGTCAGCTAGATTTAACAACAAAAGAGAAAAGACTATTGTCTCAACTGCCTTTTTGTTTTGTTTTTTTTTCTTCTTCCTACCCCTACAAAAAACAAACAAAAAAAGAATGAGTATATTAAAAGAAATGTTAATGGTGGAAAACTCTGGAGTTTTCATTAATGTTTTAAATTGGCTTTTCACAGAGTGACAATACATAAGCTATAATACAGATAATACAGTTAAATTGTATCAATAATGAAATACTCCATTTGAGGGCTTTTAAGTGCCTTATACTAAAAATTCATATTTGAACATCTTGCTATCAGAACTGTTGAGTTTAAAATAATATTCATATACATATATATGCATACAGTATGTATACATATAGATACACAAAAGTAAAATTATTTATTAATAGATTTATCTCTTTTTATCCATGGTCATGAAATTCAAGAATCAATAACAGAATCCATAGATAGGCCCCTAAATTTATGTTAATCCCTATTTTTGAACTTTTTTGCTAATTCATGAAATAATTAACTAATGGAGAAAAAAATCAATTAGTATTCATAGAATCTCCTATCTTGAATATTTCCTGACCCTAACTTAGAAGAAACTCCTTAAAAAAGCATTATAAGGTACCAGTAATGATTGCAAGAGGTAATGGGTCTTGATAATTCATAGCCTGGATGAATAGAACTGCAGAGGAAGTTATCAAGACACCTGACTTTTCTCACAACTTTGACGTTCTTTGCTCAAGCCAAAAATCTAAGCAGTAACGTCCCTTTTTTGCATTTAAGCCCCATGTCTATCTACTAGCAAATTCAGTTGACTCACCCTCCAAAAGGCATCTGTTATACATGTATTTCTCCCCATCCTCATTACAACCACCTTGGTCCCACCCATCATTATTAGTCATGAACTAATACAATAGCTTCTAAACTGGTCTCCTGGTGCCACTCTTACTGAGTTACAATCCATTTGCCTCATGACCAAAAGAGTGAACTTTAAGAAACCTAATCAGAGGGTTTCACTCCTCTTCTAAAAATCTCTCATTGGCTTCCCATACTCTCAGCATAAATTAGAACTTCTTAACCATGACTTACAAATCTTTGTTTTATGGAGCTCCCATCAATGTGACTAACCTTATTCCTTGTCACCATCTTTTCACCCACCATGCTCACCCCACTGGCATTCAGTTCTTCAAATACCGTGAGCCATTTCCTCCTCGGAACCATTGGACTACCTACCACTCTGCTTGGAACTCTCTTCTTGCTCACCTTTACATATCAATCTTAAATAAATGTCACCTCTTTGAAGAGGCCATGTGACCACCCAATTTAACATAATTCTCCAGTCACATTACATGGCTCAGTCTTATTTTTCTCCATAGCACTTAATGCTTTCTCGAATTACCTCTTTCCTTCCTTCCTTCATATTCTCTCTCCCCTTCCTCCTTTCTTTCTTTCTTTCCTTCCTTCCTTCCTTTGTGAGCTGAATGCGTCCCCCACCCACAATTTATATGTTGCAGCCCAAACCTCCAATATGATGGTACTTGGAAATAAGACTTTTGAGAGGTAATTAAGGTTATATAAGGTCAAAAGGATGTGGTCCCTATGATGGGATTAGTGTTCTTATAAGAAGAGGAAGAGTGAGAGAGACAGACAGAGATCTCCACGTGCACACCGCAAGGAAAGGCAATGTGAGAACTCAGGGAGAAGGAAGCCATTTGTAAGCCAGGAAGAAAGCTCTCACCAGGAAACAAATTGGCTGGCATCTTGATCTTGCACTTCCGAGCCTCCAGAACTGTCATAGTCATTCCTTTCTTCCTTCCTTCCCTCCTTCCTCCTTCTTATTTTCTTTCTTTTTTATTTCCTTTCCCTGTCTTTCCTTCATCCTTCCTCCCTCCCTCCCTCTCTCCATCTTTCCATCTCTCTCTCTTCCTTCCTTCATTCCCTTTCCTTCCTTCCTTTTCTGCTTTTCCCTTCTAAAAATTAAGAATCACATAGGGCTATTTTGTTTACCACTATGCCAGGAATAGAGAATGCACTTAATAGTTTACATGTTGATGTAATAGAGATGGCTAGAAAATCTGATTGTTCATTCAGTGAACATTTATTAAGCAACTACCTATTCCAGGCATTGGAATATGAGACAGACAATACCATTGTCTTCATGCAGCCCACATTTAGCTGGAGGAGACAGAGAACAAACAAGCAAATGAACAAGCAAGAAAATTTCAGGCTGTGATAACTGCTGGGGATGAAATAAAAGGTACTAGCAAAGAGAGTTACAATGGGCTTGTTCAAAAGTGTTCATTAACCAAACCCACCCAAAAAAATCAAGTGACGTGTTCAAGTAAAAATGTTTTTCAAATTTTTTGTATCTCTTTCCCCTATATCAATTAACAGAAGCAGTTAATTGTCCATAAAACTACACTCAAATGGAAGGTTCACTGAATTGCTGCCACTGGAAAAGAAAATAATGGCTCAATACTCAAGATTAAAGACTAGACTGATTCTTTCTGCTTTACTTGTTGTGGGATTTTGAGTAGAAACACTGATATCTTTGCCATCTGTTTTTTCTCCAAAATAAAAATAGTAGTAATTCTTACATTTGTTTAGGACACAATTCTCACTTGGTCTTTGCCCCACACTATGCATCTCATGCTCATGTCTGAGCCCATCACTGATCACAGGAATGGGGTTACTGCGACAGGCTTAGTGATGTCCACAGACCAGGAGGCATTTCCAGAACCACACCAGGATTCTCTTTTTGGAAGATGGAGGAAAGGCAGTGATAATGAGCACCTCAGTGAACTGATCTAATTTCAATCCTTAGCCCTTCCCAGTTAGCCCTGCCCCTATGCAATTTCCTCTGCCACAGCAAAGAGGAACATCCCAGGTGAAAAGTATACTATAGTCTCCCTATCTGTCCCACCCCAGCCCCACACCAGAATGAGAAACAAGATCCCAAACATGCTCACAACACTGCAGAAGCTGTGTGTTCAAGCAATAGTTTTGTTCTTTCCAATCTGCCTACGTGGTCTGGGAAACAGGGGAAGAAACCCTGAGAGATTTAAAAACACAATTAACAGAGAAATATTCAGGTGAGGTAAGAGGATCTTTGTTGTTCTAACTACATTATCAGGTACTGAAAGAACTTGCCAAAGAGATCACAGAGCCACAGTTGAAACTCTGCAAGCGCTCAGGCAGAAGCGGAGCTCCTCTGAAGGCAGGGGCTCTGCCTTCATCAACACCATGTCCCTGGATGAAGGATCTATTGTGCATGGAATACAGGCTGAATGGTATAAATTCCAGTCAGCTTTTTACTGATTGGGCATCTATCTCCAAAGAAAACTAATTATTAAATCAGTGTCGACCTGGAGCAATGTCTCTAGTGGTCCACTGCAGGGACCAATCTGACACTTTTAACAGTGATTTAACAGCCTGGGACACACAGATGATGCACTTGTCACATGTGAAATAATGCACAGCCTAGAAGAACACAGCATGAATTGGTAAGAGTATCCTGATTTAGATAACATGGCATAACGGATTTTTAACAAGATTATATTTAGTAAATCCAAATCTTTCCCTTAAAGATAAAAACAAAAACCCCATTAGAATGTATGGGAAGAATGTGATTGAACATCAATATGATTAAGACTTAGGAATTTTAACTGACCATTAATAATAATAATAAAAATCATAAAATAATAGCAGCTAACATATATGAAGGGTTTACCATGTACTGGGCACTGCTCTAATCATTTAAAGTGTCTAATCATTTAAAAGCATTAACTCATTCACTCTGGACAAAACCCTTAAAGTAAATTTATTGGCATTCCCATTCTACAGGTGAAGAAACTGAGGCACAAAGATATACAGTAACTTAAAATAAATCAATAATGTAATGTGCTTGTCAAAAATATTAATGTGATTTAGGTGCTCTTAAAGAATAGTGCCCAGAATGAGAGAATTAATAATGCTTCTCTAGTCTGTCCATATCAGACTGCACTGAAAATACTGTATTCTGTTCTAGGAAAAATGGGGCATTGAAGAGAGAGGCTATGCAACCACTTTAAAAAAAGAAGAAGATGGAAAAGATTGGTGAATTTACACCTAAATAACAGAAAGAGGAGAAGAACACGACAGCTTGCAGGGGTCCTCAAGCCTCTCTGTCCGCCTGCTGTCTGCACTGCTGCAGAGGGTAGTCATGAAAATCATAGCAGGCACATTCCACAGTGTTTACGTTTTCCAAATTACAAACAACAAGGATTAGATGTGAAGGAGAATAAGCATGGACTCAATAAAAAGATTTCTAGTGGGAATCAAACCTTGCGGAGGATGAACAAACTTTGGGCACGAGATGACACAGGACCAAGTGATTGCCAAGGATCTTTACCCTGTGATTCTAAAAGGAATAAATTATAGACACTATTTTGGTAACATAGCAACATAAGTAAATTCAAGGCTAACAGTATATTATGGTCACCAAACCAAAAGTCCTCTGAGAAGTCCTCTACCTGTACCTCTACATGTTTCAATTAAATTCAATAAATATTTACTGACTTTTATATGCCTGACCACCCAGAGGCAGGGATCATACCCTATTCATAAGCTTATAGCTTACTTTCTCCTGAACTAAATCACTATTTTAAGAGAATTGCCATCTACTATTTTGAAACATGCTACAAATAGATATTTTAAGAGTGCACTGACATAAAGCGAAACTGTAACCATATAAATTTGAACTTGGCTACAAATTACCTTAACCTTAATTGTTTTCAACAGTTCCTAAACCCATTTTACATTAGTTTTAATCTGCCTTTCAGTATAATGCATATTCTGGGTAAATAAAGTAATTGAATTAAAGGTTGTATTTTTTATTTTCTTATATAATCTGATTTGGCTAATTTTACTTTTCTGAAGCTTAGTTCAGATATTTTTTGTTTTGACTGAGGCTTTGTTTTTGTGTGCTTGTTGTGTCTTGTTAGTTCCCTTACTATTAACATTTTCCCCTAAATTTTGTTTTTGTCATTTTCATTCCATTTTTGCCATCTCACTATATCCCCATTTTGCATACTGTTCATGCTAGTTCCTGGAGTGTGTCACCAAGTTGCTAATAAAATCACTCATAAAACACTGTTCTATCAACTCTTCACTTTACTTCCTAAAATAATAAATTGTTATTATCTAATTTTTATGGAGCAAACTATGTGGTTTATATTTCTTTTACTCAGCACGATAATCCTTTTTTTTGGTACAAATATTTTCCAGTATTTTAGTGGCACAGGATGATTAAGTAAGTTGCCAAAGATCACACAGTTAGTAAGTATGGAGCTAGAATCTGAACTCCCAACCCAGTGTATTAATTCATCAGTCTATCCTCCTCTACCTACCCCAACCCCCAACATAGAATGAGAGACAGGCAGAGTATAGTATCAAGCAGATAACAGTTTCAAAATTATTTGGGAACAATGCATCTTATTCTTGAAACAGCAACTTTATTGTAAGGTTTAGAAACCTCTGACTTTCATAACTAAAGACCCCATTACTCTAGTTCAATAGCAAGAAATGCAAAGTGTGGGGATGAAAGCCATTCGCAGCAGAGGTAAGTGTCCTCTGTACTCAACAAAAGAAAAAAAAAATCAAAAAAGACCTTGCAGCCAAGGCTATTCTAGCATATGGTTGGTATTCATAAAGGTTCTTCTAAATGGTATCTGCTGTACCAGTTCTATTTATACAAAACAGCCAAATAAATCTTCCATAAGGAATTGCACCTAGAGCAGTTTGAACTTTCTAAATAAAAGTGTCTTTGTGTTCCATCAAGTTTTAGTTCAGGGAGGTGATGTAGTGGGGTATCATGGTCTCAAAGAAAGAAAACTGGACCAAGAGTAAAAAGAGATGGCTCTGACTCATTGTTCTGTCTCAGTGCCTCATTTTCTTAACCTGGAAAATAACTGTATTTTTCATAGGATTCTACGAATCCAATATAATTGTGTTAGGTGAGAAGCACTGTGTGTATGGTGACAAGTTATACAGGTTTAAAAAAAGCCAGTATCACTATAAAACTCCTAGAAGTAAAAACAGGAGAAAATCTAGATGACCTTCAGTCTGGCAATGACACTTTTTAGATACAAGACCACAGGCAGGCACGATCCATGAACAAAAGAATTGATAAGCTGAACTTCATTAAAATTAAAATTTTCTGCTCTGCAAGAAACAAGTCAAGAGAATTAGAAGACAAGCCACAGACTGGGAGAAAATATTTGGAAAAAAAAATCTCATAAAGGATTGTTACCCAAAATATACAAATAACTCTTAAAACTCAACAGTAAGAAAATAACCTGATTTTTAAAATGGGCCAAAGAGCTGAACAAACACCTCACAAAGAATATAGGCAAATAGCAAATAAGCATTTGAAAAGATGTTCCATATGATGATACCTAACCAGGAAAATGAAAATTAAAACAATGAAGTACCACTACACCCCTTTTAAAATGACCAAAGTTCAGAAAACTGACAGCTCCTAATGTTGGCGAGGATGTGGAGCAACAGGAACTCTCATTCACTGCTGGTGAGAATAAAAAATGGTACAGCCACTTTGGAAGACAGTTTGGCAGTTTCTTACAAAATTAAACATACTCTTACTATACAAGCCAGCAGTTGTACACCTGGGAATTTATACAAAAGAATTTAAAACTATGTTCACACAAAACTGACACACTGATGTATACAGCAGCTTTATTCATAGTTGCCAAAACTTGGAAGCAACCAAGATGCCCTTCAGTAGGTGAATGGATAAATAAACTGTGGTGCATCCAGACAATGGAGTATTATTCAGCACTAAAAAGAAATGAGCTATCAAGTCATAAAAAGACCTGGAGAGTGGGCTTCCCTGGTGGTGCAGTGGTTGAGAATCTGCCTGCTAATGCAGGGGACACGGGTTCGAGCCCTGGTCTGGGAAGATCCCACATGCCGCGGAGCAACTAGGCCCGTGAGCCACAACTACTGAGCCTGCGCGTCTGGAGCCTGTGCTCCGCAACAAGAGAGGCCGCGATAGTGAGAGGCCCACGCACCGCGATGAAGAGTGGCCCCCACTTGCCACAACTAGAGAAAGCCCTCGCACAGAAACGAAGACCCAACACAGCCAAAAATAAATAAATAAACAAATGTGGGGTTTAAAAAAAAAAAAAGACCTGGAGAAAATTAAATGCATATTACTAAATGAAAGAAGCCAACTACCTTTCAGTAGTTGCCAGGGGTTAAGGGGAAGGGAAGGACAAATACGTGGAGCACAAAGACTTTTCAGGTCAGTGAAACTACTCTATATGATACATGTCATTAAATTTGTCTAAATCCATAAAATATACGACACCAAGAGTGAACCCTAATGTACACTGTGGACTTTGGGTGACAATGATATGTCAATGTAGGCTCATCAGTTGTAACAAATGTACCACTCTGGTAAGTGATGTTGATAATAGAGGAGGCTATGCATGTGTGTGGTGGGGTGGGTGAGTGGTATATAGGATATATATAATACGTATACCATATATATATCTGTACTTTCCACTCAGTTTCACTATGTATCTAAAACAGCTCTAAAAAATAAGGTCTATTAGAAAATCAATATCATTACTAGTAATTAAATTAACTCAGTCAGTAAAATTATGGTTAACCATTATCACCATTTCTCTACCATGTCAGATATCAAATTTGTACTATGAGGAGGCAGGTTTATACAATTACGGTTTATAAATATTCCACCATCAATATGTAATATTTGCATATTTGTCATTGGGGACAATCTGTGTCACTACTAAGTTTCCATACTCAAAGTCCAGGGAGCAGAGGTGGCTTCATAGACATGTAACCTGGGCAGTCACACAGGGTACCACATTTAGAAGGCCCTGTGTTTCTAAGACATGCTCTGCTCTCTCCATCCTGAATTCTAATTAGTATCTGAACAAGGTGCCTTGCATTTTCCTTTTGCACTAGACCTCACAAATTATGTAGCCGGTCCTGCCAGTGAGGATAAAAGCTGAATCTGCAGGTACCAGGGTTGGGGGAGTAGGAGGAGAAGGAGGGCTTAGTGGAGGATGCTTCTGGTTGTGCAGGAAGGGGCCTCAGTTGTATCTGAGTGCAGCACTGAATCAGAATCTTAGGGACCTCAGACATCATTCAGTCCCACCCTCTCATTTCAGTTGAAAAAACTGAGGCCTCCAGAATTTTGGTGACTTTCCCAAGGTCCCCAGCTCATCAGTGGTATGCTCTCTGCATTCTGTCTAATGAATGACTTGCCCAGGAACATAAGCAGATGTTGCAGGACCAGCTTTGTGTCTCAGGTCACAGATGTCGCTTCCATAATCAACACCTCTCCTACTGCTCCTTGGTCAGAGCTCCATTTATTCGGTAACTCTCTCACATTTTCCCAAAGCTCCTGAAATCAGTTCCTGAGAAAATGGGCCAATCCTTATATTAATCCAAGTGTTTTTCTCTTTTTCCTATTTACCCTCAATTGTTGTCAGCCTCCTGGTGAAATATACCTGAGGATAACCTTCAGCCACATACTGTGGGCTCTGCTTTGATGCTGCTGACTTGGAACGCATTCGGGATTCTGGGTTATATATCTTTTAATTAAACTGCTTCTGAAGAATGAGGACTCATTGATAGATGATGTCTTGTTTGTAAGCATGTCCTTGGGTATCAGACACTGCACTTTCATTACCGACCGTAAATCTCACTTGCAGTGGCAAAGCACTGAAATATCTCTGCTCCAATCATTACTTTACGTTCATCGCATACAAATCAGAATGAATCCTGAATGCAAATCAAGTTATCTGACCGAGGCTGTCACAACTCATGTGAAAATGGACCATATATGACAGGAGGTGAAAGTTAGCCATAGTAATGGAAACAGGAAAACTTACTTGAAGTCTGTATAAAGACTAGTCAACATCCACCCCCCTCCTCATAGTCACACTCAACATCATTACTGAATTTTTCGGTACTCCTCTTTGTAGTAGTCTTTTAGTTGCTACCATCATGATTAGGACATGCATTCTGAACTTAGCACAGTTTACCTTGAATATTAATAATATTAATATTATTAATATAGTATTAATATTATACCACTTGATACATAATATAAGTATAAATCCATTACAGACCTCCCAATCCTTTTGCTATTGTTTAAAGTACCCCTGCCCATGTTATAAACTCAATAAATACACTGTCATTAGTTTAGGTATAAACATTCAGTTGACTTTAAATAATTTTAGAAAGAAACTAAAATATTCATTGTATTTATCTACATATCAATAATGTCCTTTGCTTTTCTATCCTGTATTTCTAAGTTTCCATCTTGGATCATTTTCCTTCAGCCTGAAGAACTCTATTTTAGCATATCTAGGACTGCAGACCTGCCAGCAACAATTTCTCTCAGTTGTTATTTACCTGAAAATGTCTTTATTGTGCCTTCATTTAAAAAAATATGATTTTGTTTTAATACAGAATTCTAGATTAACAAGTTTTTTCCCAGAACTTAAAAGATATCATTCCATTTTTGTCTGGCCTCAATTATTTCCAATGACATGTCAGCTATCTTTAAAAATTCTTAGCATTTTTATCCAATATATAATGTTTCTTTTTTCTCTGGTTGACCTTAAGATTTTTTTTTAATCTTAAGACCTCAGCAGATGTGCCTAGGTACAGTTTTCTTTATACTCATTGACTGAGGGTCTTGGATCTGTGAATTACTGTTTTAGACCAAATTTAGAAATTTTTTAGCCAAAGTTTCTTCAACTATTTTTCCTTCTTCATTTTCTCTCTTCTCTCTGCCAAGGACTACAATTAAAAGTGTATTGTACCATTTGATACTGTCCCTCAGATCATTGTGAGTTTGTTCATTTTTAAAATCTTTTCATTTTGTGCCTCCTTTTAGATGACTTCTATTGATTTATCACCAAATATATTGCTTTTTCTGTTGTGTCTAGTCTGCTATTAATCTCATCCAATGAATTTTTTATTTCAGCTTTCACATTTTTCAGTTCTTGCATTTCTATTCAGTTTGTTTTGTTTTACATTTTTCTTAGTTTTCCTCAAACTCCTCATGCCTTTTTTAACATACCTATTTTTCCTGTAGACTATATATTTATGATAAATTACTTGTCTGCTAATTCTATATAAGTATTCCTCATGGGTCTATTTCTATAACATTATTTTTTCCAGTGGGTCTAGTGATTTTTTTTATTGTATAGTGATATTGTGGATATTTCATTGTAAAATTTTAGAATCTGTTGTCTTCCTTTGAAGAGTATTGAGATTTGTACTAGCAGGCAGTTAAATCACTGGTGAATCGCCTCGACCAAGTTGAGATTTAATGTCATGTTTCATGAGGATATGCCCTATATTGGTTATGCTTTTAGTCTCAGAGCAAATATCTCAGTCTGGATACATAGTATTTATTCCTAAACAGTGGCCCTTCTAGGTTTTCAATGAAAAGTCCAACAACATGTTTACCAACATTCTCTTAACTTGACAGGACTCAAATTTCAAACTCTTATCTCTTAGTAATAGGTAGCGGCTGACATTCCTGCTAAGCTCTTTCAAGCCTCCAGCTGCTATTTTTTTCCTTAGATTCTTTGGAGGTTTTCCAAACACATGTGTAACACATGTGCAGTTCACGGGTCAAGCAAGGATTTGAGGAGAGTTTACATTATATTTTGCAGCTCCTGCTATCTCTCTCTCTTTTCTGGTATTACTTCCCTCAATTTCCAGCTACTCTGGCTATTCCAAACTCTTTCTTTTTATGACTCCTCAGGCTGACAGGACTTCAACTTTCTGCCTCAGTTCTAGCCCCCCATAAGATGTGATTTAGGAGGTGTTCTTGGGGGAAAAGACTTACAAATGTGAATCTTAACCAGCATAGTTTTCTTGTTGGAGGGTTGGATGCCCTCTAACTTCTGCCTGCTTTTGATTGTTTTCCAATGACTTGAGAATTTTAAAATTTTTTTCCCCAAAATTTATCATTCTTATCAGCAGAAGGGTTAGTTTTACACAACTTCTTCTGATATTACCAAGACCAGAGTGTCTCCCTCAGTTGAATTTCCAACTATGTGTTATAGTATGTTCAAACAAAATTATTTTTAAATAAACAGACAAAAACAGGCCATGTGCCTGTGTTTACTCTCTACCCAGTTTCTTTTATAAATGTTTAACATATATTAACTTTTTAAATTCTCCTAACAGCCTTGTGAGATAGTCTATTATGTTTAGTTTACAAATGAGAAAACTAAGGCCCAGAAATTTTAGGTAACTTGTGTAAGTTCACAGAGCTAATAATTAATGGAATTACTTCAGGGTTCACGATTTCAGCACTAGCCTCCCCTTTTTTTCCAGAAAATTGAGATGGCTTTGCATTTCTGTTGAGTGGACTGTCTCCCAGATTGGACTGTAAACTCCTTCATGGGAATACCTTACTTATGTCTTTTATTCACCAGCATACATAGTACAGTCATAACCACTGTTATGCCTTTCATATCAGCTGGTAAACATCCAATGCCTAAGCCTTTTATATCTCATATGAGTGAGGAAGATAATGTCTTTAAAATCCCCAACAGAAAAAAGTACATTCCAAAAATTGCATTATTAAATACCTCATCTTTCAGTTCATCTACCTGCAAGGATAAATCACTATATAATTCATAAATTAAGTGAAGATAATACAAGGAAAATAAAATTCATAAAATAACTGAACTTCACTTCTATCTAAAATTACTTGAAAGGAAAAACATTGCTGTTTATACATCATATACACATAGAAATTTTGAATAGAATATTAAAAAATTATACTAATTAAAAGTAGCAATTACCCATGTCATTTGAAGAGCAGGAACTTCACTGAGCTTTTAAAAAGAAGAAAGAAAGGACTTCCCTGGCGGTCCAGTGGTTAAGACTTCACCTTCCAAGGCAGAGGGTGTGGGTTCAATCCTTGGTCGGGGAGCTAAGATCACACATGCCTTGGGGCCGAAAAACCAAAATATAAAAAAAAACAAGCAATACTGTAACAAATTCAATAAAGACTTTAAAAATGGTCAACATCAAAAAAATAAATAGGGGCTTCCCTGGTGGCGCAGTGGTTGAGAGTCTGCCTGCCAGTGCAGGGGACGCGGGTTCGAGCCCTGGTCTGGGAAGATCCCACATGCCGCGGAGCAAATGGGCCCGTGAGCCACAGTTGCTGAGCCTGCGCGTCTGGAGCCTGTGCTCGGCAACAAGAGAGGCCGCGATAGTGAGAGGCCCGCGCACCGCGATGAAGAGTGGCCCCCGCTTGCCGCAGCTGGAGGAAGCCCTCGCACAGAAAAACGAAGATCCAACACAGCCATAACTAACTAAATAAATTAATTGATTAATTTAAAAATAAATAAATAAATAAATAAAAAGAAGAAGAAAGAAAAAAAGCATGGCCAGCTTAATTCTATACATTTAAAATATACCTGGTTAGATTATGACTTTTTACACTTAAACCTTCAAATGGTGTTCATGAAATCACTCTAAATCCAGCTCACTCTTAGAAAAAATATATACCAACTAAGACAGGATCCTATCAATACCAGCCATATTTGTAGGAAGATAAATGCAGTTTTCTGAAGGAAGGTCCACTCTGCTTAGGAAGGATGGTGCCTATGTTACTTCTGCCTGCCAAGAATGGGTTCTCCTTTCATCAACAGCATTTATAGTTTCCTTTGTGTAACTTCTCCTCCTTTATTCCTGCTCCATATTTTTGGACATGTCTGCCCCAATCCTTGATCTGGACACATAACCCAGGTCTGACCAATTGGCCTCCTGATCAATGTAATTGATTTAGGAATGAATTTGTGGCTCAAATAAACTAAAAGAGATACAATCATAGGAATCTGAACAAAACAGTTGGTAAAGTGAAGCTTTCTTTCACTGAGTTAGATGACAGAATACAAACTTGGAATTTGGTAGTGGTCATCTTGCCATCTCTTGGATAGAGTCTGGCTGAGAATAAAAATCAATGCTAAGAAATATAGAACAGAGTCCCAACAACTTCATTTAAACCTGCATCCAGCAACTTTGATAATCTGAACTTTCAGTTATATGAACATTTTAATTGCCCTTAAGACATTTTCAGTTAAGCTGGTGTTATAGACAGTTTGTGTCATTCCAAAACTTATATGTTGAAGTTTTAACCCCCCAGTGTGACTGTATTTGGAACTGGAGCCTCCAAGGAAGTAATCAAGGTTAAATGAGGTCATAAAGGTGGAACCCTGATCCAACGGGATTAGTATCCTTATAAGAAGAAACATCAGAAAGCTCTTTCTCTTTCTCCTACTCATCCAATCCCATGAGCAAACTGAGGAAAAGCCATGTGAGGACACAGTGAGAAGATGGCTGTCTACCAGCCAGGAAGGGAGTTCCTCACCAGAAACCAAATCTCCTGGAACCTTAATAATGGACTACCAGCCTCCAGAACTGTGAGAAAATAAATGTCTGTTGTTTAAGCCACCCAGTCTGTGGTATTTTGTCATGGTAGCCTGAGTAGACTAATACAGTTGGAGTCACTTAAAACTATGACTACTGTGTAATACAGCAAGTAAGGGTTCCATAGGCAGATTTGTGTTACAACCTATCATGCCAATTTACTCCACTGATGAAACTTCCCTTCAGGTAAAACCCATACTGCAATCAGCAAGAGACCCCACTAAAACTAAAAATCCACTGTACCAACAAAAGCCTTTTAAATACACTTTAAAAATTTTTCTTTTACCTTCCCAAGTGGTTCACTGGCAAAGATCAAGGTTCCACTTACACTAAAAGGGCCTTCCAATCACAAGATTGCCACCAATTATTCACTTAACTACGTATGTGTTAAGCCTAGACCAATTACATTTTCCTCAAACCAGAGCCATTTCACATAAGCCATTCAGGATTATTTCAACTTGACACAAGAGGATAATACTGAAAATGGTAATAAAGAATTCTCTACTACAGGATACGCTTTCAGATGGTTTTTAATCAATTTTGAAAGCTCCAAAACTCAAAAGAACAAAGCTAACCATTTAACTGGTATATTCCTTTCTATATTTTGAGGCATTAATAAAAAGATTTATAAGAGAATTAAATAGTTGGTGAAAAAGAAAAAAATTTAAAAATGAAGAGGGAGGGAGGAAAGGGAAGGGAAGGGAAGGGGGAAGGAAGGAGGGAAGAGGAGGGGAGGGAAGGTAAGAGGAGGGGAGGGGAGGGGAGGGAAGGGGAGAGGAGAGGAGGGGAAGGAAGGGGAGGGGAGGGGAGGGGAGGGAAGGGAAGGGAAGGGAAGAAAAAGAAACAGGGAGGGAAATTTGTGTGTCTGTGTGTGCGTGTGTGTGGGTGTGTGTATGTGTCCTTGAATAACACGTTTCCTCACCCTCAAATTCTGTTAACTCTAATGAGGAAGGGCACAAATGTGTTTCTTGCAAAAGACTCAAATAGCCTTTCACCCTCCCTCCCTATCCCTTGTTCAGGTGAGAACTTTTGCTTTAGGGGAAATGGAATTTAATAGGTGAAATTGACTCTCGGTGAGTTTCACCACAAATAGGAACTTTATCTTATGTTATGATCCACAAAATACATGTCAAACTATCCTCATTAAATGCTAAAACCAATTCTAACCCATTGGGAAAACAACTGCATTTCCCTGACACATTTTTGAACATAGTTAATGCACAATGCACACCAGAGAAGATCACTGTCATAGGTTCAATTAAACACTCAGACACACAAGACTACCATAGGCCACACTTGGCATCAAGATCACTCAGAGCAATGGTTCTCAATCTTGAGTATGCGTCAGAATCGTCTCAAGGGACTGTTAAGACACAGAATACTGCTCCCCAACCCTCCCCTTCCACCTGGGTTTCTGATTCAGTGTTCCTGAGATGAGGCCCCAGAATCTGAACTTTTAAGAAGCTTCCTGGAGATAATGATGATGCTGGACCGAAGAAGCACCCTTTCAGAACCACTAATAAGATGCTATAGGACAGTAGATACAGCATGCCAGCAGGAAAGCACCAAGTGTTCCTCTTTCTGGGGGAGTCCTTGTAGTAGCTTACCCAGTTGTCAGGAGCTACCAGATTCACATCTGGCAGGTATGAGGGGCATCTTGGTTTAGAAAACACATGCCTCACATCTTTTTTGAATAACTCCATAGACATACCTTTCAGGAACCCCAAAAGGGACATGTTGATTATTCAAGTCACAGTCTGGGGCCAAAATTATGGCTTCCTATCAGGCATTTATAGGTCTCCCAGTCCAGGTACAGTACCAATCAAGGGTCAATTTCACAATGCAGCCTCGTAACAAAGTTGACCCAAGCCATCTATGTATGTTTCCAGGAAAACAGAACCAGGAAGATAAGTGAAAGCCAAAGAGGAAAGGATTATTTTGTTCACTCTTTGCACACTACGTACATATCTTAATTCATATTATACTCCTATATTAAAAGGTGAATAAAAATAAAAACTAAATTATGTCCAAAATTTCCTCATTTTTTTCATCCTTGGTTTGACTGAATCTCAAAACCTAGAGTTGGAATGATCATGCCAACAGAAGAAGAGGTGGTTTGCTTTGGGCTTCCTCATAAAAATCATCTGGATTCTAAATTGCCATTCATATGACAATGCACATTTTTTTAATCTGTTGTATGTGATATCACAAAACTTCCACATAAAGGCAGTCTTTAAATTCCATACCAAGAATACTTGCTAATCTCTAATCTGATTTATAAATAAGAAGTAAATTTCTACTTTTGGCTCTTCTGTCATATATATTTTTCCACCTGATTGCTATTATGGTCTGCTTCATTCTGTTATGTTGCCTACTTGAAAACGTTTTATATATAAAACTTTATATATGTATATATACACACACATACATACATATATATATAACGTTATATTACTTAGTATTTAAATAAACATCCAATTTTGCAATTCTAGATTTTAACACTGCCAATAAAGTAATTTTGGAAGTAATTCTTACCACAGTCATATTCACCTAGGAATCTCTTTAGAAATATCAATGCCTGTACCATACTGCAGACCAATTAATTTAAAATGTCTGGAGACAGGGTCCAACACAGAATATACTTGAAACTCCCCAGGTATTTCTAATGTGTAGCCAGGGTTAAGAACCTTTGAAAGTAGAGTCTATTCCTGAGAGAAAATTATTTTTCTTTCCTCTCATACTCCCTTTTCCTCCCCCCCTTTTTTAAAAAGTAGGAAATGGGGCAAATTCCTCTCAAATAAGGGAGAGAAAGTACTAGGAGACAGATGTTCAAATTATGTGGGGTGGTTATAGTTTTTCATGAACACTATTGGGTTCTCACAAAGATCATTCTAATCTTAGGGCAGGAAGACTCTTCCTGTAGTGACAGTGTAACTGTTAATATTATTAATATTGCTAATACTCTACAAGTATATTAAGGATTTAGATTCTACTGAAATAAAAAGGAATGAAGCAAAGCTTAAAAATAGAAGGAGACAAAAATAAGGTTCTTCACTTCAGTTAAATAAGAAGAAACAAGAACAAAACCCTCTATTAGATGATAAAAGCTAATATTTATTTCTCTGCTTTTTAAATGCAGATGTGGCATATACTGGCTAGATGTTCACCCATTTCCTCTCTTCTTGAGCGCACACCTAAACTATATTTTCCAGCTTCTCTTGTCCTTGGTTGTAGTGATGTGACTGAGTTCTAGCCAGTGAAACATGAACAGATGTAATAAATGCCACATCCAGACCTGGTTAATGAAAACTATTCAGGCTTAACTGTGATGGCTAATTTTATGTGTTAACTTGGCTGGACCATGGGGTGCCCAGATAGATGGTCAAACATCATTCTGGATGTTTCTGTGAGGATGTTTTGGGAATAAATTCACATTTAGTGCACTTTGCGTAAAGCAGATTGCCCTCCATAATGTGGTGGGTCTCATCCAATCAGTTGAAAGTCTGACTAGAACAAAAGGGTGATGTCCCCTGAGCAGGAGAGAATTCTGCAGTAGAGGGCCTTCGGACTTGCACTACTGCATCAGCTCCTCTCAGGGTCAGCCTACTAGCCCAACCTGCAGATTTTAGACTTGACAGCCTTCATTATTGTGTAAGCAAATTCCTTAAAACAAATTTTTAAATAAATATATATATAGTTATATTCATGGATATACATGAATATGTACATATATACGTGTATGTGCGTGTGTGTGTGTGTGTGTACATATCCTATTGGTTCTGTTTCTCTGGAGAGCCCTGATCAAGACAATGACTTTTTAGGAAAAACTCTTAAGAATTAGAGGAGATCAGAGACAAGATGGAAGGAGTTCGGGTTTCTGCATCAGAAGTCCGTATGGATGACTAGGAACATCCACACTGGACATGGTGTAAGTGAGAAATGAACTTTCACGGTTCTCAGCTACTGAGATTTGTGGATTTATTATACCTGTTAGCATTACTTAATCTGAATAACATGGTAGATGTTGAATTAGATAGTATTTAAGCTATCTTTATTCTCAGCATTCTACAGCAGTGGTTCTCAAAGTTAGCTGCGTTTGAAAAATTGTAAAACCTTAAAAAATACTGGTGCTTGGTCTTTACTCCCAGAAAGTATTATTTAATTGGTTTCTGAAAGTACAGCCTGGGCACTGGAATTTCTAAATGCTCTCCAGGTGATAAGCTGGAGAACCACAGGTCTACAGGATGACAGAAACCAGATTTTAAAAGTAAAGTGTAAGAGAAACCAAGAGTCTGTTGGTGAAAAGCTTAAAATAAATGAACAGTGTGATGCACTTGCCTCACATGCAAGTTTTGAGCTATATTATTATTGTTATTAATAGTAACAAGAAGATTACACACATATCTTACAACAAAACTGCTTTGTAAATATTACGCTTTGCATGTTTTAGCTGAGGAAACCAAAGCTCAAACTGAGAGGCTAGGTAAACTGCTCAAGGTCTTACAGCCACAGGCAGGCAGCCGCAATTTAACCAATGGTCTTGCTGACTCCACAGTCTACACTCTAAGCTCTACGCTATGACGCCTCCCATTCACCTGAAGAAAATGGCTTGATCAAGATAAGTAAGAATCTCACTGTGCCACACACAGTCAGATACCTGCATTCTATCCTCAGCACCCCAGTTTAAAGATGATAGTAAATTTGTGTCCAGAGAGGGGTGACCAGGTTGTTGGAGAGTCTGCAAGCAATTTCCACAGTAGGTTAAAATAATATGGAAGAGTTTGACCCAAAAAAAGGCAAAATTAAGTTGATGCGTGGAGAGAAAAGATGATTGGAAAAAGAGAACATTGGTAGTACCTTCAAATATTGTTAAAGTTGTCATCTAAAAGAGGTTAGTATGTTCACCCAGATAAAATAAGCATGTTCTACCTAACTCTAGAAAGTTAAATCGGGATCATAAGTTAGATTTTGCAAAAAAGAAAGTTCTGGTTGATATAAAGAAGACTTTCCAAAAATTAGTGCTGTTCTAAAAATAACAAGGTTGCTAGGAGAATTTGAGAAAATATGTTTTGTAAAAGCATATGAAACACTGGATATTTTTGTTTCTATTATCACATTGTGAGGTCCCATCCATTGAAATGTTCAAGTTGATACTAAAATTGTCACTCTGCACTAGAAGGGAATAAGAAGACAGTTAGGGCCCACGACAGTCCTAAGAGTCTATCTTTACATATCGTGGGTTTCCAAGAAAAGATGTTTTGTGAAATGCCTTGTCTAATGACTGGTAAACAAAATACACACTCTATATTTATATAGTATATCAATTCCAAATTCATTTATTAGAATACACAGTCTCTTTCTTCCCATCACTAAAATTAGACAAAAATTCATGAAAATAATTTGGTCAGATGTAGCTTGATGAAGACTTAATAGGAGGCTAACTGTGAAATGTTCACTGTATTTAAATATAAATACCACCAAATACATCAGTGGATAAAATACTTCCTGAGAAAGAATGGAGGCCAACGTTTCTCCTCTTTAGCAGCTACCATGGGCAATCATTCCATTTAGTTTCTTGAGTCTGTGCCTTGTCTCATCTTCTCCACAGCAAGCTTTTCTAAACAGGCCCACTACAATTTTGGTTCCCCAACAGTGTATAGCAAAGTGATTGCAGCATAGAATGTTTTCAACAAAAGTTTGATTTGGAAATGACCTAGACCAAATAAAAACGTTGTTTGTGGTGCTGCACTCAGAGCATAGTGGAGAACTGAGGAAAATGTACAATTTAGGAAATATGCATTTCAGACAGGTCCCTATAATTCAAGGAAAAGTAAAAGAATTGGGCTTAAATTACCTAAATAATTCATGCAATTCTCCAGGAAAGACATATATAGTAAATATACTGTCTTAAGGTATAATATACCTGATTTCATTGCTGATACCATAAGAACTGCAATAAAGCTTCAAATTCTATGCTCAGCTTCCTCTCTTATAAAATGGGGGAGGACACCTGAAGGCAGGCAGGATTCTTCTCACATTCACTGCTGCATCCCCGGCACCTGGCACATAGTGTCTGCTCCACAAATATTGGCTGAATGAATGAATGAGCAGGCTTCGGATGTGAAATGTTTAATGTGCCTTTTAGAGAGATATCACAAGGCCTTTGAGTGACTGTGATATTTCCACCAAGCTTCTCTTTGAGCATATGACTTAGTTAGCATCTTAAAGTTCATGTTGACGGAGAGGGTGAAAGTATGAATACTTTCTTGAGCTCAGTTATTTCTGACTTGTTAGGTACAGAAATCAACAGTGATAAGAGTCCAGCCTGAGCGACACATAAACAGGAGCTGTATGCCAACTTCCCAATTGCAGTTTTCATGTTAAGTCGCCTTTTTTTTTTGCTGCCACTGAGTAAAGAGTGCCATTTAGCAGTGGTAGGAGTGAGGAAAAATTGATTTATTGGACTAAATATTTGAAACCTCTTCAAGGGTGCTGACGTTTGCAACACCACTCGAACCTTGGGCTAGAAGCCAGGAGAAATTCATGTGATCAAGAGGGTACTGTTTCATCCACAGGGGCAGTTCAGCAGCTACATCTCAAACCAAGAGTGCCGGAGGTGAGAGCACCCCAAGTCCCATAAAATTCCCTAACACACTCATCTGTTAAAGAAGACAATGGCATTAGCCAAATAAGGACGGTCCCTGAGTAAAGAAGAGAGAACGAGAAAATCTATTTTACCCTCTAGGTGAGGAAAACAAAATGTTTTATTAAATATTAAATGCTCCTACAAAACGTAAGGAACAATAAGCTGGCTACCATCACAGTATGCAAGTACCCTTGAGAGGGGGCTGGAGGAAGGCTAGCATCCTTTTCTGTGACCACTTGCTCCAGTCATGTTCAGGATAAGGCAAGTCGCACAGAGTCTGGTGGTCAAGATGATTAGATGATCTCTTTCAATATACAGGATTGAGAGTATATCCTATTCTTCATTCCTGCATACAGTGAAACTCTGCTGAGCACCTATTAATGACCAAGCACTGGGGGAAGTAATGAGTTAGACCACCATAGAGCTTATACAAAAGTGGAGGCAAAAAATAACAGATTCTAAATGTAAATACAGTCTAAAGAACTGATACAAATGAACTTATTTACAAAACAGAAACAGACTCACAGACTTTGAAAACAAAGGGGAAAGGTGAGGGGAGGGATAAATTGGGAGTTTGGGAATAACATATACACACTGCTATGTATAAAGTAGATAATCAACAAGGACCTACTGTACAGCACAGGGAACTCTACTCAATAGTCTGTAATAACCTACATGGGAAAAGAATCTGAAAAAGAATAGATATATGTATATGTATAAATGAATCACTTTGTTGTACACCTGAAACTAACACAACATTGTAAATCAACTATACTCCAATATAAAATATAAAAAAGAATAAAGACAATGGGAAAAAACAATATATTATTCATTGCATAATAATTATTCAATTACATAACACTTGTGACAAGTGTTATGAAGGAGATAAGATATTAGGAATTTATATAATAGGGAAAATTGACCGATTACTTCCACGTGACATTTCAGCTGAACACTGAAGGATAAGCAGGAATTGATCAGAGAAAGCCATCATCACCCTTGATAAGAAGAGCAAATAATTATTTTTCAAAACTCAATATATTAACAATTTATTCTGCATGTAGTTTTTGTTTTGTTTTCTTTGCTTTTTTAAATTCTGAAGTTTCAAACGTTTAAAAAACCACACTGTAATACAAAATAGGTTTTGCTTTCGCAGATGACTTCATCAAAAATGGTCATGATCTTCTTAGGTCAAACGTTCAAATGTATAAGAACGTGTGTCACTTTTGCTTTCAGAAGGCAAGCTGGGATCTGATGCAGTAATGACTGCAAACTGCCAATACAAAGGTCAGCTCTGGTGAGGAATTCCAAGGTCGTTAAGATTCACTTATGTCAGCTAGGGGAAAGTTTTCTAAGGTGGGATCTACTATAGCAAAATAAAACCCATGTATAGGGCTATATCCATGTGCACGCATGCAATGAGAGAATATGAAAGCTGTAGGGGAATGTAGGAACCGTATATCCTGACCTCCTCACACCTCAAATTAGGGGCTCATAGAGATGAAAGAAACTGCTCAGGTTGCCCAGCCAGCAAGTGACAATGGCTGAGGATGCATTTGACTGTGATGAAATCCATCTGAGGGCAAAATAAAATCTGCAGCAAAAATTGTTCACAGAGGGAAAAGGTAAGGTCTATCAGGTAGCAGGTAACTGGTGTGGAGCCTGAAAGCTCAGGACAGAGTTTTATTTGGTTTCATTATGCAAAAGGCCAGATTTCAGGGTCACTAAAAGACATTTGTCAAATTAAAGATACTCAGAGCTTTAACAAGCAATAGTGATTTGATTAACTAGGTACCCTGAGGGTACTTCTACTTAGCTTAGAACTCTTTATTATCATTACTTTATTTAATGTGGTGGCATACTGTGTTTTCCAAAGATGTTCCCCACAATATCTCTCAGCCCACGTGTTCTTCTCCAATATGACCTTGTCATTTCTCTATTAAGGGGTGATGTCTAGAATAAATGCTGGAGAGGGTGTGGAGAAAACAGAACCCTCTTGCACTGTTGGTGGGAATGTAAATTGATACAGCCACTATGGAGAACAGTCTGGAGGTTCCTTAAAAAACTAAAAATAGAATTACCATATGACCCAGCAATCCCACTACTGGGCATACACTCAGAGAAAAATGCCATTCTTGGTAATTAGAAAGTATTCAATTTCCGTTTGCTACCCCCATCACAACTTGCTAATAAAGCCAGAACAGATGGTCTACTGACTCGCAGTTCAGGCCTTGCTTTCCGAGGCAGTATCCTAATATACTGTAGCTATACTCAAGCACATTGCAGCCAAAGCATTTTTGAGAAAATTAACTTAGGAAGTAGATGATAGGAAACTTCCCACAGTAGTGAAATCTTTAAACCTCTTCTCTGGTCTTTGAATTCTTGGCAGCCACACGCTCTGTTCTAGCCAAGAGTCCTCATGCCTGCAGCTTCCACTTCTACTTGCCCTCATTTACAGGTGAGACATCCTCCGCACTAGTCATCTGATGCCATCTGTCTGTGGCCAAGAGCTAGCTGAAAGCTCTCTGAAACTGCCTTCCAAAGCTAACTGAGCTGCTCTAAATATATGAAGAGACAGAAATGGGGCTGCATCAAAGAAGGTTGAGTAAAATATTTAAAGAGCTTTTTACAAATGGTGTAGTAGGCCACTTCCTTCTTTCCTCCTCCTCAAGAAAACATGCATTTTATCCGTTTACATTCAGAATTGAACTTGATTGGTCTGGGAACCCTGCCATACGATAAAGGGGAGAGTGAAGGATACTTTTGGGGGAAATTATCAGAAGCATTTAAAAATAATTTTGCCAACACCAGTCTTCAAACCCTGGGAACATTCATAAAACTTATCTATGAACATAAAGATACCAAACAGAATAGCAATGGGCTTGGTCTCCTATCTCAAAACCAAAGGAATTGATTGTTCTAAAACATATGGTTGTAGATCTATAACAGAAAACAGATAACCTCTACAGTTCAGCGTAAAGGGCTACTGCCCAACATTCAGAATTTTGGCTATAGGATGATAAATCTTCATCAGTTCCTAAAACCAATAACCTCCACCATCCATATTCAAGGTTCTTTTTACTGTACTATACTGTCCCTCTAACATCAGGCTGACTTTCTACCTGAAGTCCTTGCCTTATCATTCTTGGAAATTCCTACTCGATGTGTGTCAATGGAGTAAGAAAACACATTTAATTTGGGGGCACACAGACTCATTTTTCTAGGAAGAATTGCGGAGCATGTCACAGAGACAAACTAGGGGCCATCTTTGATTCTTACAGTCTGGTACTCACTTAGTGAGCCATAATATTGACCCCAAAGCCTGTACAATGCCTGAGAGCATTTTCTGAATCATTAAGTAAAGTTAAATTATGCTTAATAAAGCCATAGGGTCAAATATGGTTTGTTTTATTATGATTCCTTGAAAATTAGTTGTCCTTAGGTTTGTACAGAAAACTCTCTGTCAGAATCATACAAAACTAGAATGCACTGTTCTCCAACCAGACTAGATAAAGTAAAGTAGCTCATTATACAAACGTTATCTATTCCTGCTCATTTTCACTTCTTTATATTCAGGGAGAAATTATTTATCTTTCTTCCTTCTTCAATTACTTCACTATTTATGAAATTAGATCACATCTTATTATCTCCACAAGATGTCAAATAACTCCTAGAAGCCATAGTTCTTGATCTGTACTACGAACAGTCACTTGATCAGGCCGCTTTGTTCTCATCTCCAACTCTCTCCCAGAGTTAGTATGAAGCAAAATGGGATTCTACCACTGGAGTTCTAGGAAATCATTAAGAGGAAGACACTTCATATCTATAAAGATATTATGGTAATAAAGGAATTTTTATTAGAACTAAAGAGGGTACTATTAATTTTCATCAGATAGCCTGTTATGTTTTACATCTTCAAAAGGGATAAATAAATAGATGCTCTTTGGCTTTGTAAAATGCAAAAATATTGGCAGAATCTTCCCTGTCTGGCCTCAAGGGGCATTTATGTCATCCTCCTGCCCAGTCATACATTTATTTTATGAACAAAGCAATAAAATAGAAGCCATTTCAGACCTAGTTTCATCAAAGCCAACATGAGAAAGTTTTGACCTAAGGATAAAGACAACAGTGTAGAGAACTTAAGGAGCAGAGACTCCTAGACGGTTTACTGAGGGAAACAGGAGAGGGTACTAAGAGCTAGTAATAGTATTAATGCTCAGAGGTAAAATTTGAGAAGATGAGGAAACAAGAATGTATTGGGCACTATGTTGCTTCTCCAGGTCCACAACTATGCCCCTCTCAGCCAACAAACTTGCTTTCTTCTTACTAGAGCACAGCGAGGTGCCAGCCCCAATGTAGGGAGAACTAAAGTGCCTGTTTCCAAGCTCAGCTCCCCATCTCCTCCCCACTTGCAAGTGCCCCTACCACCACATCCATACTCGTGTTCCCCCTGTCACAGAGGGTGAGGTATGCCCAGTCCCACCCCCTGCTTGCCCACTTCTCTCCTGTGTTGTCTTGATTTCTTGTCCGGTTGAATTTTCCTTCTCTTATAGAGTCAGTATTACCATGTTCACCTGATCATCCAAATCTACATTCTTGATTCTTAGACATGTCCCAAGCTGCTGCTAGTGATAATAATCATAATAGTAATTGTAAATATTCATATTATGCTCTGTGCCAGGAGCTGTTCTAAGCACATTACACATATAAACTCATTTAATCCTCACAACAACTCTATGAAGTAAGGTCTAATAAAATGAGTCTATTATCCCCATTTTATAGATAAGGAAACAACAGGTGCTTTAGCCTACCTCAATTTGGGTCCTTATCATTTTTTCCCTGAACAAGTACAATAAGCTCCTAACATCTCTCTGCCTTAGAGTCAAATTATCTTCAAACCCACCCTCCTCTAAATTGTCATTGTTCTATATCTAACAGATAATGTAACCCTAGGCCTCTCCTGATTACAAGCTTTCAAGTGTCTCCCTCTTACAGTATCATCTAAAGGTACACATCAAAATCACCTGGGAGCATTTCCATAAAATAAATGCCTAAGCCCACTCCAAACCTAGAGAATCAGAACAGCCTTGGGGCGGGAGGGTGGGGGGGACGCTGAACATGTATATATTTAGAAGTCTTCTCAGGATTTCTACCGTATGTCTCTAATTCAGAACATAGACCACTCTAATTCAGATCACTGTGTTTTGTTTTGAGAGTGTTATCGAGGTATAACTTACATACTACAAAATTCACCCATTTTTAAGTGTATAATTCAATGATTTTTAGTAAATTTACTAAGTTTGGCAACCCTAACCACAATTCAGTTTTTGAAGATTTCTATAACCCCTAAAAGATTTTTTGTCCATGTGCAGCAAAGCCTGCTTCCAACCCAGCCCCAAGGAAACCACTATCTGCTTTTTGTATCTATAGATTTGCCTGTACTGCCCATTTCACATAAATGTAATCTGTTAAGTCTGGCTTCTTTCACTTGGCATAATGTTTTGGAGGTTCCTACATGTTACAACTTGTATCAGTAGTCCATTCCTTTTAATTGCTATAAATATTCTACTATATGCATATATTCATTTTTTTAGTCATTCACCATTTGATGTATATTTGGATTGTGTGCATCTTTGGCTACTATGAATAGTTCTGCTATGAACATGTGGGTACATATTATTGTGTAGACATATATTTTCAATTCCCTTGGGTAAATAGCGAAGTGTAAAATTGTTGAGTTGTATTGTAAGTTCATATTTAACTTTTCAAAAAAATGCCAAACTGTTTTCCAAAGTGGTTGAATTACTTGACATTCCCACTAGTAATGCATGAGAGTTTCAGTTTCTCCACATCCTCACGAACACTGGTAATTGCCTTTTTGATAATAGACATTTTCTACTGGGTGAGAAGTGGTACTCCATTGTGGTTTTAATTTGTAATTCCCTAATGACAAAAGCTGTTGAGCATCTTTTCATGTGCTTAAGAGCTATTAATATGATATATCTTCTTTGATGAAATAGCTATTCAGCTTTTTTCCCATTTTTAAATGAATTGTCTTATTACTGATTTGTAAGATTTCTCTATATATTCTATAGCACATATCTTCATCAAATAAATGATTTGCAAATATTTTCTCTCAGGTTAAGGCTTGTCTTTTCAGTTTCTTAATGGTGTCTTTTGAAGAACAAAAGGTTTTAATTTTGACAAAATCCAATTTATTAATTTTTCTTTCATGATTGTGCTGTTGGTATCATATCTAAAAACATGTTGACTAACCCATGATCACAAAGATTTTCTACTCTGTTTTCTTTTAGAAGTTTTATAATTTTAGCTCTTATATTTAGGTCTATGATATATCTTATGTTGATTTTGTGTGTGATAGAAGGTAAGGATCTAAATTCACCACTTTACCTGTGGATATCTAATTGTCCCACTACTACTGGACAAAAAAACTGTCCTTATCCCCTTTTAATCATCTTGACACCTTTGTTGAAAAATTAGTTGACCATAAATACAGGATTTATTTTTGGATCTCATAATTCTGTTCCACTGATCTATATGTGTATTCTTAAACCAATACCACACTGTCTAACTTATGTAAGCTCATAATAAGTTTTAAATTGAGTGGTCTAATTAGTGGTCTAATTTCTTCTTTCAATTGCTTTGGATATTCTGAGTCTTTTACATTTCCATATAAATTTTAGAACTATCTCATCAGTTTCTAGAAAAAACAAAAGCCTATGGCGACTTAGCGATTGTGTTGAATATACAGATCAACTAGAGAATCACCATCTTGACTATATTAAGTGTTCCAATCCATGAACATGTAATTTCTCTCACCCACATTTTGTAATTTTCAATGTCCACGCCTTGCACTTCTTTTGTTACATGTAATCCTAAGTGCTTTGGCCTTTTTGATGCTATTATGAATGAAATTGTGCTTTTATTTTCATTGTTAAATTGTTCACTGCCAGTATACACAAATAAAATTAGTTTTGTAGATCATTGGTTTTTATAAAATAAAATCTTATAATCTTTTTACAGAATTCACATGATGGTATGAGAAGATTTCTATGACACAATCTCTGCCTGCTACTTAACATCATTTCCCATCATCCATAACTCAGAGTGTTTGTTTCCTTAGCACTGATCTTTTGGTAGCACCCTGCAATCCTGTGATGTTTCTTGCTTGAATTTTAATTTATATCTCATGTCTAGTTTATACATTACCCTATCCTAGGAACCTCTCTTGATTTCTCTCCACCTGCCTTATCTTCCACTGTGAAATGCATGTACACAGTGCACACACACACATACACACATACACGTGGAGCTCCTCTTATGTGCTTCCAAAATGCTAAAATTGGAGGTCTATCATTGTTTTCTCTATATTGCATTTTAACTAAATACTTATATACTCATCTCGAAAAACTGAATCACCATGTATAAGAAAGTCTGCTAGTTGCTCATCAATATTCATCTTCTCCTTCCAAAGTAATAGAGCCCCTAAGTTTTCAGTAAGCACAGCAAAAAATTAAAGACTATATCTCCCAGCCTCCCAGCAGTTAGATGTAGCAGCATGAGTATGTTGTGGTCAGTGAGCAGGAGTTCATGAGGCAGCTTCCAGAAATCTTCCCCCCAAAACAGCCAGTGTATATGTTTTCCTTCTTTATATTTATATATATTTATATTTAGTCTTCAAATATAATTTTTTCTCCTTCTCAATAGCGAGAATCTGACCTGACCAGCAGGTCAGGAGCAGCCATCCTGACCATGAGGTGATCTTAGGAATGGGGGATCACACATAGCAAAGCAACAGTATGAGAAGAGCCTGCATCTCCATATACCACTCTGGTCACCTACTTCTGGGCTTTCCATAAGAAAGACATACGGTGCTCCCTGATTTAATCTGTTGTGTCTCTAGGTCTCTGTTCCCTATTGTCAAACTTAATCCAAACATATACACCACACTTTACTCCAGTTACTGAGGATGCAGTAGTGTCAACACATTGTAGGTGCTTAGTTGATATTAGCTGGTTTCCTGCAAAGGAGTAGCAAAAGTAGAAAAAAAAAAAACTCCATGGAATATCAACTTTGAATTCCATGCTATTTCCAGGGTAATAAATTCCTAATATTTTAGATATACAATTTGGCCTTCAGAAGCCTCTCAGATTTTTAAATCTAATTTTTAATGTATTCATCATGATACTAATAAGCTCTTTGTTTTTATGATGTAGCAGAAAAAAAGCAAATTTATTCAACCATTCTGGGAATATTTAAGAGAGAGAAGGCCTGTAATTGAATATAATAATAGATCTTACAAAATCATAAGTGTTAGTGACAATAACATGCAAAGCCGTTTAACAATTCAGTTCCATAGGTGAGAAGCTGAAGCTCAGAAAGGTAGCATGATTAATTTCAGAAGGTCACACAAACATTGAATGGCAGAGCTGATGTCAGAACCCAGATTAATCTGGCTTCTAACTTAGTCTCTGAAAAAGCTAGGGTTCCTTTGGTAAAGAGCAAACTGGCAACATAAGCAAAAAGGGAAATATTTTTTAAATCTGGGGATGTATAAGATCAAAACTTGGAACAAACAGAAATCAGGCAGCTCTATAAGATTTCCATCGCAATATTAGCTCCATGGCTCATGCTGATGTGGCCAATGGAATAAATTTATAAACTCCAGCAATACTTACTGTTTGGTTTTTCATCCTGATTGTGGGAGTTTCTTTTGTTTGTTTTGTTTTTGTGCCCATTCCTCCCTTCCTTTCTTCCCTGCTGACTGAAACCTGCTTCCCAGGTATCCATTTTCCCTGTTTCCCTTAACTAGGCATAGGGAAATGAAACATAAGAGGAAGTCTCTTGAAGGTGACCTGGGAAGTGTTTGTTTTCTGAGAGAAAGAGAGTGTGTGTGTTTTCTGGCTTCCTGACTACCCCTCAGTTCTGTTTTCATATGCTCCTGTGTGCCTGTGTGTATATATAACATCTGTAGTTTGGGACCATGAGATGACAAACATGAGAATGAAAAACCAGCCCTCTGAGGGAAGGGAAGCTGTTGAGTCTTCTATGCTGTTTCTGAGCTGATGAACCCTCATGCTACCAAATGTTTCCCTCCAGATCTCTTGCTATATGAGATCATACATTTATTGCTTAAGCCACTGTAAGCTGGCTCATCTCATGCTTTCAGCCACAAAGCATTCCAACTTATCTGTCACTCGGGATTTTAAGTACATGGACAAAGGGTCTGACTAGTCAACTTTGGATTTTGTGTCTGCCTCTGAGTGGAAATGCAGCAGTGAGAAGAACAATCTAGTGGAAGGAACCTCTGGGACCCTCCAGTTTTATTGGTATGAAGCCGAGCACCTTGATTTGCTCCCCACCGAGATACTGTCAGAAAGAGGAAGAGGAGGCAGAACACCCAAGATGACAAATGTCCCTAGTATATATATTCTATATCGCTGACATTTTAGAAACATAATTGAATGCATGACTAGCACAAAGCAAACTGTCTAGTGCATGAATGTACATATTTAAACACTTAGAAAGGAACCACTCACCTGTTTTTTTTAATCTGGGAACTAATAAAAAGTGAAATGTATTCAGGATATTATATTATGTAACATGCAATCTTGGAGTTCAAGGATTTTATTTTTCCTCAGTGTGTAGAGTTAGTCATGAAGCAAATTTACAGACACCAAATGACCCACTTAAACCTCCCACAGATGCTAATTTCTCTTGTTAACACCTTGTCATTTGACCCAAAATAAGGACTTCTGAACATCCATCACATATAGAAAATGGTGTTAATTTTTTGATATTATGCTTCTAGTTAACACATGGTTTACAGATAAGGAAGACCTATATTATTAAACTGTGCACATTATCTGCCACTAAGTCACAACCTCAGTCAGACTTATGTTGAGCTTGTTTAGATTCGAGAGAATATGAACAATATAGGACTAAGAAAATTCAAGTGGAAGGTCCCAGCCTTTTTATCATGCCCAAGTTACATTCACTAAAGAAGCAATATGATTTTGATCTGAATTTGAAGTTGACGTAGGTTAAAAATTGAACACAGAGCTGAGCAAAAAACCTACAGGAACAAAATTTTCCATAGATCAAGGGCTCAACATAACTCATAAAATCCATCTATCTTCAATGTACATAAATTTCAGGGGCAAAACCTATGCTCTATTAAATGCTACAAAGAATAAATCTTTTCTGCCTTCCCAAAACCTCTGGTTTGCCCACTTTAGTTAATTATGTAGCATTTCCCATGGAGAGCAAGCCAAGGAAAATGCACATCAAGCACTTGTTTTTGGTCTTTTGAGAAAGTGATTTAAGTACACAGAGAAGGGCTGGGTCAAAGCTGATTGTATAAACCAGAAGAAAAGAAAAAAAAATGGAAAAAAAGCAATAACCAATAACCCAACTATAAGTACAACAATAACCAATAACCCAACTATAAATAGAATGAAACTGAGTACAACAGATTTTTGCCACATTCCTAAAATATTCAAGAATTAGCATTACTAACAAAAAAACCAATTAAAAAATGGGCAGAATATCTAAACAGATATTTCTCCAAAGAAGACATACAGATGTCCAGCAAGCACATGAAAAGATGCTCAACATTGCTAATTATTAGAGAAATACAAATTAAAACTACAATGAGGTATTACTTCACATCAGTCGGAATGGCCATCATCAAAAAGTCCACAAATAATAAATGTTGGAGAGGGTGTGGAGAAAAAGGAACCCCCCTACACTGTTGGTGGCAATGTGAATTGGTGCAGCCACTATGGAAAACAGTATGGACGTTCCTTAAAAAACTAAAAATAGACTTACCACGTGATCCAGTAATCCCACTCCTCAGCATACAACCAGAAAAGAAAAAAACTCTAATTTGAAAAGATACATGCACACCAACGTTCATTGCAGCATTATTTACAAAGTCCAAGACATGCAAGCAACCTAAATGTCCAGCGACAGAGGAATGGGTGAAGAAGATGTGGTACATATACACAATGGAATACTACTCAGCCATAAAAAAGAATGAAATAATGCCATTTGCAGCAACATGGATGGACCTAGAGATTATCATACTAAGTGAAGTAAGACAGAGAAAGAGAAATATCATATGATATCACTTATATGTGGAATCTAAATAAAATGATACAAATGAACTTTTTTGCAAAACACAAACAGACTCACAGACATAGAAAACAAACTCATGGTTACCAAAGGGGAAAGGGTGGGAGGGATAAATTAGGAGTTGGGATTAAAATATACACACTACTATACATAAAATAAGCAACAAGGACCTACTGCATAGCACAGGGAACGCTACTCAATATCTTGTAATAACCTATAATGGAGAAGAATGTTAAAAAAAAAAAAAATATATATATATATATATATATATATATATATGAATAACTTTTCTGTATAACTGAAGCTAACAAACATCTTAATCAACTATACTTCAACAAAATTTTTTAAAAAGAATTAGCATTACTTATGTACCATAGAATTCTTAATCCCACGTCAGAATATTTAATTTAAAACTAATTTATATTCTGAGAATATAATTTAGAAAAAAAAATAAAGTTTAGGGTCTCAACTCACCCCCACCCTTGCTCAGATTATAATGAAATTACAATGAAAGTTACACTAAACAGACAAATGGTACACAATTTTGCCTGTTTGAGGGGCTTGTGCACATGACCATGTATCAGTACATTTCAAACTCCACCCACAGAGATCGGGTTTCCTTAGGAAGTGCCACCAGAATCTCTATTTCAGAATATCTATCATGAGAAGCATATTTTATATACTTATAAACCACAGAATGAGATTCCACCAAGCCTTCTTTTCAGGACTGAATATACAGAATATAAATTAAGAAAGCTTTATTCACAGACTTAAAATATTTTTCTTTAATGTTAAGAAATGCTTTCTTCCACACTGGATGGAGGTTCCACCAGGAAAGGCAAGGGGAGCATGACCACCTAATCAGAGCAGCTCCACTTATGCCTGGTTTACATATTGTTTCTAAATATTTTGTCTCACGAAAGGATAGTACAAAACAAAGCCCCCAAATATCAGTGCTCAAGTATAATTTAGACCACAAAAGATGGCAGTGCAGGTTTCTACTCTGTTCTAGAACGTGGGAAAGAAAGGTTTTCTGGGCTCGTCTGAGAATTCTGACCAGCTTGGAGAAGACCAGACCTAACAAGGGCTTTGCAGATACCTTAAAAAAAAAACAGTCTCTCTGAGTGAGCCTAAACTCCCATCCACCAACTTAGTCCCTGAGACTAAGCCTGGTAAAAGCTGAGGGATAAATCACTAACTCTGCTCCTCTCTCATAACATCTCATTCCCTTAAGGTCCTCCCATGTGCAAGAAGAAAACAAAAGTGCAGTATAGAAAGTGCTGGGAGGAGGACCTTCAAGATGGCGGAAGAGGAAGACATGGAGATCACCCTCCTCCTGACAAATACATCAGAAATACATCTACATGTGGAACAACTCCTAGAAAACACCTACTGAATGCTGGCAGAAGACCTCAGCCCTCCCAAAAGGCAAGAAACTCCCCCACGTACCTGGGTAGGGCAAAAGAAAAAAGAAAAAACAGAGACAAAAGAATAGGGATGGGACCTGGACCAGTGGGAAGAAGCTGTGAAGGAGGAAAAGTTTCCACAGAGTAGGAAGCCCCTTCACTGGCAGAGACAGCGGGTGGCGGGGGGGAAAGCTTCAGAGCCACAGAGGAGAGCGAAGCAACAGGCGTGCAGAGGGCAAAGCGGAGGGATTCCCGAACACAGGATCGGTGGCGACCAGCACTCACCAGCCCGAGAGGCTTCTCTATTCAACCACCAGGGCAGGTGGGGGCTGGGAGCTGAGGCTCGGGTTTCACAGGTCAGATCCCAGGGAGAGGACTGGGGTTGGCTGCATGAACACAGCCAGAAGGGGGTTAGTGCGCCACAGCTAGCCAGGAGTGTGTCCGGGAAAAAGTATGGAACTGCCAAAGAGGCAAGAGACTTTTTCTTGCCACTTTGTTTCATGGTGCGCGAAAGAGGGGATTCAGAGCACTGCCTAAACGAGCTCCAGAGATGGGCGCGAGCCGCAGCTATCAACGCAGACCCCAGAGACGGGCATGAGATGCTAAGCCTGCTGCTGCAGCCACCAAGAAGCCTATGTGCAAGCACAGGTCACTATCCACACCTCCCCTCCGGGGAGCCTGTGCAACCTGCCCCTGCCAGGGTCCCGTGATCCAGGGACAACTTCCCCAGGAGAACGCACGGCGCGCCTCAGTCTGGTGCAACGTCACGCTGGCCTCTGCCGCCCCAGGCTCGCCCCGCATTCTGTACCCCTCCCTACACCAGGCCTGAGTGAGCCAGAGCCCTCTAATCAGCTGCTCCTTTAACCCCGTCTTGTCTGAGCGAAGACCAGACACCCTCAGGTGACCTATACGCAAAAGCAGGGCAAATCCAAAGCTGAACCCCAGGAGCTGTGCGAAAAAAGAAGAGAAAGGGAAATCTCTCCCAGCAGACTCAGGAGCAGCGGATTAAATCTCCACAGTCAAGTTGATGTACCCTGCATCTGTGGAATACCTGGATAAACAACGAATCATCCCAAATTGAGGCGGTGGACTTTGGGAGCAATGATATATACAACATTTTCCTTTTTCTCTTTTTGTGAGTGTGTATGTGTATGCTTCTGTGTGTGATTTTGTCTGTATAGCTTTGCTTTTACCATTTGTCCTACGGTTCTGACTGTCGGGGTGTTTTTTTGTTTGTTTGTTTTTAATATACTTTTTAGCGCTTGTTATCGGTGGATTTGTTTTTGCATTTGATTGCTCTCTTCTTTCTTTCTTTTTCTAATTACTTTTTAATTTTTTGATTTTTAATAGTTATATTTAAATTTTTATTTTAATAACTTTTTAATTATTTATTTATTTTTCTTTCTTTCTTTCTTTCTTCTCTACCTTTTATTCAGAGCCACGTGGATGACAAGGTCTTGGTGCTCCAGTGGGGTGTCACGCCTGTGCCTCTGAGGTGGGAGAGCTGACTTCAGGACATTGGTTCACCAGAGACCAACCGGCTCCACATAATATCAAATGGCGAAAACCTCCAAGAGATCTCCATCTCAACGCCAAGACCCAGCTCCACTCAATGACCAGCAAGCTACAGTGCTGGACACCCTATGCCAAACAACTAGCAACACAGGAACACAACCCCACCCATTAGCAGAGAGGCTGCCTAAAATCATAATAAGGTCACAGACACCTAAAAACACACCACCAGATGTGGACCTACCCACCAGAAAGACAAGATCCAGCCTCATCCACCAGAACACAGGTACTAGTCCCCTCCACCAGGAAGCCTAAACAACCCATTCAACCAACATTAGCCAGTGCGGTTAGACACCAAAAACAACAGGAACTACGAACCTGCAGCCTGTGAAAAGGAGACCCAAACACAGTGAGTTAAGCAAAATGAGAAGACAGAGAAACACACAACACATGGAGGAGCAAGGTAAAAACCCACCAGACCAAACAAATGAAGAGGAAATAGGCAGTTTACCTGAAAAAGAATTCAGAATAATGATAGTAAAGATATCCAAAATCTTGGAAATAGAATGGAAAAAATACAAGAAACATTTAACGAGGACCTAGAAGAACTAAACAGCAAACAATGATGAACAACACAATAAATGAACTTTCAAATTCTCTAGAAGGAATCAATAGCAGGACAACTGAGGCAGAAGCGCAAATAAGTGACCTGGAATATAAAATAGTGGAAATAACTACTGCAGAGAAGAAAAAAGAAAAAGGAATGAAAAGAATTGAGGACAGCCTCGGAGACCTCTGGGACAACATTAAACGCACCAATATTCGAATTATAGGGGTCCCAGAAGAAGAAGAGAAAAAGAAAGGGACAGAGAATATATTTGAAGAGATTATAGTTGAAAACCTCCTTAATACGGGAAAGGAAATAGTTTTTCAAGTCCAGGAAGCGCAGAGAGTCCATTACAGGATAAGTCCAAAGAGAAACATGCCAAGACACATATTAATCAAACTATATAAAATTAAATACAAAGAAAAAATATTAAAAGCAACATGGGAAAAACAATAAATAACATACAAGGGAATCCCCATAAAGTTAACAGCTGATCTTTCAGCAGAAACTCTGCAAGCCAGAAGGGAGTGGCAGGACATATTTAAAGCCATGAAAGGAAAAAACCTACAACCAAGATTACTCTGCCCAGCAAGGATCTCATTCAGAATCGATAGAGAAATTAAAACCTTTACAGACAAGCAAAAGGTAAGAGAATTCAGCAACCACCAAACCAGCCTTACAACAAATGCTAAAGGAACTTCTCTAGGCAGGAAGCACAAGAGAAGGAAAAGACCTACAATAACAAACCCAAAACAAATAAGAAAATGGCAATAAAAACATACCCATCAACAATTACTTTAAATGTAAATGGATTAAATGCTCCAACCAAAAGACATAGACTGGCTGAATGGATACAAAAACAAGCCCCATATATACGCTGTCTACAAGAGACCCACTTCAGACCTAGGGACACACACAGACTGAAAGTGAGGGGATGGAAAAAGATACTCCATGCAAATGGAAATCAAAAGAAAGCTGGAGTAGCAATTCTCATATCAGACAAAATAGACTTTAAAATAAAGACTATAACAAGAGACAAAGAAGGACACTACATAATGATCAAGGGGTCAATCCAAGAAGAAGATATAACAACTGTAAATGTTTATGCACCTAACATAGGAGCACCTCAATACATAAGGCAAATACTAACAGCCATAAAAGGGGAAAGCAAGAGTAACACAATAAAAGCAGGGGACTTTAACACCCCACTTTCACCAATGGACAGATCATCCAAAATGAAAATAAATAAGGAAACACAAGCTTTAAATGATACATTAAACAAGATGGACTTAATTGATATTTGTAGGACATTCTATCCAAAAACAACAGAATACACTTTCTTCTCAAGTGCTCATGGAACATTCTCCAGGAGAGATCATATCTTTGGTCACAATTCAAGCCTTGATAAACTTAAGAAAATGTAAATTGTATCAAGTATCTTTTCCGAGCACAAGGCTGTGAGACTAGATATCAATTACAGGAAAAAATCTGTAAACAATACAAATACATGGAGGCTAAACAATACACTACTTAATAACCAAGATATCATTGAAGAAATCAAAGAGGAAATCAAAAAATACCTAGAAACAAATGACAATGAAAACACGATGACCCAAGACCCATGTGATGCAGCAAAACCAGTTCTAAGAGGGAAGTTTATAGCAATACAATCCTACTTTAAGAAACAAGAAACATCTCAAATAAACAACCTAACCTTACACCTAAAGCAATTACAGAAAGAACAAAAAAACCCCAAAGTTAGCAGAAGGAAAGAAATCATAAAGATCAGATCAGAAATAAATGAAAAAGAAATGAAGGAAACAATAGCAAAGATCAATAAAACTAAAACCTGTTTCTTTGAGAAGATAAACAAAATTGATAAACCATTAGCCAGACTCATCAAGAAAAAAAGAGAGAAGACTCAAATCAACAGAATTAGAAATGAAAAAGAAGTAACAACTGACACTGCAGAAATACCAAGTACGATGAGACATTACTACAAGCGACTATATACCAATAAAATGGACAACCTGGAAGAAATAGACAAATTCTTAGAAAAGCACAACCTTCCGAAACTGAACCAGGAAGACACAGAAAATATAAATAGACCAATCACAAGCACTGAAATTGAGTCTGTGATTAAAAATCTTCCAACAAACAAAACCCCAGGACCAGATAGCTTCACAGGCGAATTCTAACAAACATTAAAGAAGAGCTAACACCTATACTTCTCAAATTCTCCCAAAACATAGCAGATGGAGGAACACTTCCAAACTCATTCTACAAGGCCACCATCACCGTCATAACAAAACCCGACAAATACGTCACAAAGAAAGAAAACTACAGGCCAATATCACTGATGAACATAGATGCAAAAATCCTCAACAAAATACTAGCAAACAGAATCCAACAGCACATTAAAAGGATCATACACCATGATCAAGTGGGGTTTATCCCAGGGATGCAAGGATTCTTCAGTATACGCAAATCAATCAATGTGATATACCACATTAACAAATTGAAGAATAAAAACCATATGATCATCTCAATACACGCAGAAAAAGCTTTCAACAAAATTCAACACCCATTTATGATAAAAACCCTCCAGAAAGTAGGCATAGAGGTAACTTCCCTTAACATAATAAAGGCCATATATGTCAAACCCACAGCCAACATCATCCTCAATGGTAAAAAGCTGAAACCATTTCCACTAAGATCAGGAACAAGACAAGGTGGCCCACTCTCACCACTATTATTCAACAAAGTTTTGGAAGTTTTAGCCACAGCAATCAGAGAAGAAAAAGAAATAAAAGGAATCCAAATCAGAAAAGAAGTAAATCTGTCACTGTTTGTAGATGACATGATACTATACATAGAGAATCCTAAAGATGCTACCAGAAAACTACTAGAGCTGATCAATGAATTTGGTAAAGTTGCAGGATACAAAATTAATGCACAGAAATCTCTTGCATTCCTAAACACTAATGATGAAAAATCTGAAAGAGAAATTAAGGAAACACTCCCATTTACCATAGCAACAAAAAGAATTAAATATCTAGGAATATACCTATCTAACGAGACAAAAGACCTGTATGCAGAAAATTATAAGACACTGATGAAAGAAATTAAAGATGATACAAACAGATGGAGAGATATACCATGTTCTTGGACTGAAAGAATCAATATTGTGTAAATCACTATACTACCCAAAGCAATCTACAGATTCAATGCAATCCCTATCAAACTACCAAGGGCATTTTTCACAGAACTAGAACAAAAAATTTCACAATTTGTATGGAAACACAAAAGACCCCGAATAGCCAAAGAAATATTGAGAAAGAAAAACGGAGCTGGAGGAATCAGTCTCCCTGACTTCAGACTATACTACAAAGCTACAGTAATCAAAACAGTATGGTACTGGCACATAAACAGAAATATACATCAATGGAACAGGATAGAAAGCCCAGAGGTAAACCCACGCACATATGGTCACCTTATTTCTGATAAAGGAGGCAAGAATATACAATGGAGAAAAGACAGCCTCTTCAATAAATGGTGCTGGGAAAACTGGACAGCTACATGTAAAAGAATGAAATTAGAACACTCTCTAACACCATACACAAAAATAAACTCAGAATGGATTAAAGACCTAAATGTAAGGCCAGACACTATAAATCTCTTAGAGGAAAACATAGGCAGAACACTCTATGACATACATCACAGAAAGATCCTTTTTGACCCACCTCCTAGAGAAATGGAAATAAAAACAAAAATAAACAAATGGGACCTAATGAAACTTAAAAGCACAGCAAAGGAAACCATAAACAAGACGAAAAGACAACCCTCAGAATGGGACAAAATATTTGCAAATGTAGCAGCTGACAAAGGATTAATCTCCAAAATTTACAAGCAGCTCATGCAGCTCAATATCAAAAAAACAAACAACCCAATCCAAAAATGGGCAGAAGACCTAAATAGACATTTCTTCAAAGAAGATACACAGATTCCCAACAAACACATAAAAGAATGCTCAACATCGTTAATCATTAGAGAAATTCAAATCAAAACTACAATGAGTTATCACCTCACACCAGTCAGAATGGCCTTCATCCAAAAATCTACAAACAATAAATGCTGGAGAGGGTGTGGAGAAAAGGGAACCCTCTTGCCCTGTTGGTGGGAATGTAAACTGATACAGCCACTATGGAGAACAGTATGGAGGTTCTTTGAAAAACTAAAAATAGAACTACCATACGACCCACCAATCCCTCTGCTGGGCATATACCCTGAGAAAACCATCATTCAAAAATAGTCATGTACCACAATGTTCATTGCAGCTCTATTTATAATAGCCAGGACATGGAAGCAACCTAGGTGTCCATCAACAGATGAATGGATAAAGAAGATTTGGCACATATATACAATGGAATATTATTCAGCCATAAAAAGAAACAAAATTGAGTTATTTGTAGTGAGGTGGGTGGACCTAGAGTCTGTCATACAGAGTGAAGCAAGTCAGAAAGAGAAAAACAAATACCATATGCTAACACATATATATGGAATCTAAGAAAAAAAAAAAGAATGGTCATGAAGAACCTAGGGGCAGGATGGGAATAAAGATGCAGACCTACTAGAGAATGGACTTGAGGATACAGGGAGGGGGAAGGGTAAGCTGGGACAAAGTGAGAGAGTGACATGGACATATATACAGTACCAAATGTAAAATCAACAGCTAGTGGGAAGCAGCCGCATAGCACAGGGAGATCAGCTCAGTGCTTTGTGACCACCTAGAGAGGTGGGATAGGGAGGGTGGCAGGGAGGGAGACGCAAGAGGGGAGAGATATGGGGATATATGTATATGTATAGCTGACTCACTTTGTTATAAAGCAGAAACTAACACACCATTGTAAAGCAATTATACTCCAATAAAGATGTTAAAAAAAAAATAAAGTGCTGGGACAGAAATGTGGTGCAGAGTGCTATGGAAGCCAGGAGAGGGAGCAACCAGGGGCTGGCCCACCTGGGTGGTTCTTTATACTGTGTGTGTGTGTGTGTGTGTGTGTGTGTGTGTGCGTGTGTGTGTGTGTGTGTGTTGTGTGCCCACATGTGTGCACGCATTTAGATGTCTGGAGAGGGCAGGAAGAAAAGTAAGCAACAGTGGCTACAACTTCTGCCTGAAGATACTACAATGTTGTACAGGTAGGTTTTTGTGGATATCACATGGCTTTGCCTACAACACACCATTTAGGATTGGCTGCTTTGGGGCCCATGACCTTGTACCAACAAAACAGATTTCACCAGCTTTATTACACATACAGTTGCCCTAAGAACTTTAATAAACACTATTTTCCCTTATGGAACTTTACTAACCCTCACTGTAACCCATTCCACTAAATCTATTGAACGTTCCAGGCAGAAACAATATGAGAAAAGAAAATTGCAATTTTTATTAAGTGAATATATGTATAATGTCTACATATATTAAAAGTGGTAGAAAGTGGTAGCTTCTCGCCTTTCAGGATAAAGTCCAAATGTTTTAGTCTATTTTTAAGGCCCTCCATAACACTGTTGACTCTTCTTGTTACTTGCTCATCTATGACTTACGCTCCAGACAAATAAACTATCTTCAATACCCCAAACATACTGTGATCTTGTGTCACTCTATCCCCTTTTACTGGTCACTCCTCTTGCATGGATGAACTGCCCCTGTTCCTAGTCTAGATCATTGATTCTCAAGGATTATCAGCAGTATCAAAAGGGGAACTTGTAAGAAATGCAAAATATCAGGCTTCATACAGACTTTCTGAATCAGAATATAGGAATGTAAATTGGTACAAGCACTATGGAGAACAGTATGGAGAATAGCCAGGACATGGAAGCAACCTAAGTGTCCATCGACAGATGAATGGATAAAGAAGACATGGCACATATATACAATGGAATATTACTCGGCCATAAAAAGAAACAAAATTGAGTTATTTGTAGTGAGGTGGATGGACCTAAAGACTGTCATACAGAGTGAAGTAAGTCAGAAAGAGAAAAATAAATACCGTATGCTGACACATATATATGGAATCTAAAAAAAAAAAAATGGTTCTGAAGAACCGAGGGACAGGACAGGAATAAAGACGCAGACGTAGAGAATGGACTTGAGGACACGGCGCGGGGGAAGGATAAGCTGGGACAAAGTGAGAGTGCCATGGACTTATATATACTACTAAATGTAAAATAGCTAGCTAGTGGAAAGCAGCTGCATAGCACAGGGAGATCAGCTCGGTGCTTTGTGACCACCTAGGGGGGTGGGATAGGGAGGGTGGGAGGGAGACGTAAGAGGGAGGAGATATGGGGATATATCTATTTGTATAGCTGATTCACTCTGTTATAAAGCAGAAACTAACACACCATTGTAAAGCAATTAGACTCCAATAAAGATGTTAAAAAATTTTTTTTAAAATTAAAAACTAAAAATAGAGCTGCCATATGATCCAGCGATCCCACTCCTGGGCATATATCCAGAGAAAACCATAATCCAAAAGGATACATGCACCCTAATGTTCATTGCAGAACTATTTACAGTAGCCAAGTCACCACAGAGCAAAACAGCCAAGACATGCAAGCAATCTAAATGTCCATCAACAGAGGAATGAATAAAGAAGACGTGGTACATATCGATATATACAACTGAATATTACTCAGCCATAAAAAAGAATAAAATAATGCCATTTACAGCAACATGGATGGACCTAGAGATTATCATACTAAGTGAATTAAGTCGGACAAAGAAAGACAAATATCATATGATATCACTCATATGTGGAATCTAATTAAAAATGGAAACAAATGAACTTATTTACAAAACAGAAAGAGACTCACAGATATAGAAATATAGAAAACAAACTTATGGTTACCAAAGGGGAAATGTGGGGGGAGGGATGAAGCTTGGAATGAACACACATACACCACTATATATGAGATAGAGAACCAACAGGGACCTACTGTATACTACAGGGAACTCCACTCAATATTCTGTGATAACCTATATGAGAAAAGAATCTAAAAAAGAATGAATATATGTATATATATATATAACTGAATCACTTTGCTGTACACCTGAAACTAACACAACATTGTAAATCAACTATACTCCAATAAAATTTAAAAATAAAATTAAAAAATAATAATAAATTTACAAAAGGAAACAACTGGTTAGATGGTAGATTTTAATTCAACCATGTCAATAATCACATTAAATGTAAGCCACACTAATTCAAATATAGACTGTTAGATTAGATAAAAAGCAAGACCCCACTATATACTGCCTATAAGAATACCACTTTAAATATAAAGGCATAAATGGATTAAAAGTAAAAGAATGAAAAAAGATATTCCATTCAGATACTACTCAAAAGAAAGCTAAAGTAGTTTTATTAATCTCAAAGTAGGCTTCAGACAAGAAATATTACTAGTGATAGACAGGCTTATTATATAATGAAAAGGGATTCAATTCTCCAAAAAGACAAAAACATTAACGATTTTATGCCTATAACTTCAACAGCTTAGAGCAAGTGGAAGAATTCCTTGAAAACCACATCTTACCAAAACTAGCACAAGAAGAAACAGAAAAATTCAAAGAGCTTTATATCCATTTTCAAAATTGAATTCATAATTTAAAACTTTTTAACAAAGAAAACCCCAGGCCCATATATCTTTACTCACAAATTCTATCAAAGGTTTAAGGACAAAACGAATAACAGTGTTATACAAACTCTTTGAGAAAACAGAAGGAAATACTTTTCAAGTAGTTCAATGAGGCCAGCATGACCCTGTTACCAAAACCTCACAAAGACATTATAAAAAAAGAAAATTATAGACCAATATCCTACATGAATAAATATACAAAGTCCTCAATAAAATATTAACAAATCAAATTCAGCACTATATGAAAAGGATAAATTTCATTAATACATGGAGCCTATGCCAGAATTAAAGGTTGGTTTTACATTATGAAATCTGGTGGTAATTCATCACATTAACAGAATCAAAGAGAAATAAAAATTTCAATTGATTTAATAACACTTTTGACAAAATGTCACACCTGTTCATGAAAAAAAAAAAACCTCTCAAAACACTAGGAAAAGAAAGGAATTTCATCAACCTGATAGTGGGCATATATGAAGAAACAACAGTTAATGTCATACTTAATGGTGAATATTGAATGCTTCTTAGTTCAGGAACAAGATTTCCACTGTCTCCACATCTATTCAAAAATATACTGAAAGTTCTATGTAATACAATAATGTAAAAAAAAAAAAAGTATAAAAATTAAAAAGAAAGAAGCAAAACAGTCTTCTTCGAGGTTGACATGATTGTACATACAAAACATTCTAAGGAATCTACCACCCCAAAACTACTGGAACTGAAAAGTGAATTTAGCAAAGTCACAGGAATTAAGATCAATATACAAAATTTAATTATATTTCAATATTTTATCAGTGAACTATTAGAAAATGAAACTAAAAAGCAATTCATTTACAATTGTAGGAAAAACATAAAATACCCAAAAATGAATTTAAGATAGGTAAGACTTGTATTCTGAAAACTACTACATATTGCAGAAAGTTATTAAATAAAAAGTTAAACCATATAACATGCTTAGGAATGGGAAACATTAATATTGCTAAAGTGTCAGTTCTCCCCTAATTGATCTATAAATTTAGTGCAACCCAATCAAAATTCCATGAGGCTTGTAGTAGAAATTAACAAGCTGATTGTATATGCGTATGAAAATGCAAAAGATGAATAATAGTAAAAATAACCTTAAAAAGAGGAACAAATTTGGAAGACTTATACTACCTGCTTTTAAGACTTACCATAAAACCACAATAATTAAGACACTTGCATAAAGGTAGATAAACAAGTCAGTGAAACAGAATCAAGTCCTGAAATACACACACACACACAGAGCCAATAGGGAAAGGAAAGTTTTTGCAACAAATGATGCTAGATCAATTGTATATCCATATTAAAAAAAAAAGAACCTCGACCCCTACCTCACACCATACACAAGAATTAGATTTAGATAGGAAGCCTTCATGCGAAATCTGAAACTAGAAAGCTTCAATGTTTTCTAAAAGGAAACACAGGAGAATGATCTTGTGGTTGGCAAAGAGTTCTCTGACAGGATGCAAAAAGCACTAGGCATAAAAAAAATCATAAAATGAACATAATCAAAATTTTAAATTTCTGCTCATCAAATGACACCATTAAGAAGATGAAAAGATAAAACACAGACTGGGAGAGATATCTGAAAAGCCAACTTCTGGCAAAGAACTTGTTATCTAGAATATAAAAAACTTCTATGAATCAATAATAAATAGACAACCCAATAGTCCCAAAATGGAAACAACTGAGCATCAACAAGTAAATATATAAACAGTAGTATCTTCATACAGTGGAACATTACTTGACACTTGAAAGTAATAAATTTCTTCATGAATCTCAAAGACATTTTAAGCAAGTCAGGAACAAAAACAGTACCTACTGTATGATGCCATATAGAAAGTTCTAGAGCAGGTAGATATGACCTATGATGAATGAAGTAAGAAAAGAGATTGTTTCATGGAAAGGGACTGATTGCAAAGGTGTACAAGTGAACTTTCCAGGGTGATGGAAATGTTCGACAGTTTGGTGCACAGTTACGTGGGTATATTCATTTGTTAAAATTAATTGAACTGTACATTGAAAATCTGTGCATTTGTTGTATATAAATTATACCTTGGTTTTAAAAAAGAGTAATTAATAGAAAATCCACTTTCATGGTAAGTGGGGAAAAAAAATGAAATTCTGGGAATGGGGCCAGAAATCTGTAAATAAGTACAGTATATCTTACACCTGCATCTGTTGTGCTTTTATCAGAGAAGATAGAAAATACACAAGCAATCAGCATGTCATCAGTTACTACACTGTCTGCAATTTAGCACGCATATGGCAGGAGTGAAGCCCACCAAGGCCACTTATTGAAGCTAAAACAGAAGTGGCTCAAGTAAAGTAAATGAATAATGATCCAGGGCCCCATGGCTTGAGGAGTCAGATAAACATTATAGAAACAGAGACTTTCTATACTTCAGACTTTCAGACTTTCCCCCTGCAACACTTTCAACACTGAAGCGAAAGTGTTGCAGGGGGAAAAGGCTGCATGTTGAAAACAGTTGAGTCATCTAATTGCCACTGACACAGGCAAGTGCCCGGCAGAACGAGAAGAGTGACATGTGCTACTCTTAATGATTCAGTGCACTGATCCTGCAGTTTAGACACCTGCCACCACAGAAGTGATGCCCCATCAGGCTTACGTGATTCTGACTAATATCAGACTCAAGGAATAAGCCTGATGGAGCTAGAGAATTTGCTCTTTAAACATGGTCACAAATACTACACACGTGTGTGTGTGTAAACATTGCTTGTAAGAAAACAAAACGTATTAAATTCAAACTGGGTTGCCACTTTTAAGGTAGTAACCATATAAAAGAGTAGATCTCATTGAAACATGGGTCTGCTAAACGTGTGTTTATATAAATAAATATATATAAATAATGAGTATAAATATATAATATACATGAGAAATATATAACCATAAATAAATCTGTAACTATATATTTTAGATATAGTTAAGTTATATATATAGTTTTATATATAGCTTCACATACATATTATATTCCTACTATATATAGTTAAGAATTTTATATATTAATGGTTAGGAATTATATGTATATAATTAGGAATATAATTATTCAAAATATGAAATTATAATGATATAATGTTAATTATAACATTAAAACATTAAATTATAATGCTTTAATAACATAATTTTAAATTATAACATGAAAAACGGAGATAAATACTATTATTGGGGGGGACACAGATTAAGGTAAACAAATCACTGCCCTGCTCCCTGAGCCACTTCTGTTCATATTAAGCACTCCTCTGACAACTCATGCTGGACTCCTGGGCTTCAGGAAAACCTGGCATCCAAATGCCTTCAAGTTCCTTCCAACAGATGCCATCACTTCTTCATCTTCATCACATGTAGTCCATCTGCCCTCCTGAGGAGGTCAGCAATAATTAAGAGGATAGCCTCAGCTCACCTTCCAGCATTCCTAATCAGCTGGAACAGTCTGTTTTCTTCCCTCTTGGTCCTCTCCAGAAAGAGCCCTCTGCTTCTCTCCAGTGAGAGAGAAAGTAGGAGACCTGGGACCTCAAGACAGCCTTATTGGCCTTACAGAGGAAACGCCTTCCACTTGACAATTCAAGTAAAGAAAACAGTCCTCTGACACCTTGCCCCACATCTGATTCTGAGTCATTTTACTTTTCTACAAAACCGATTAGCAATGCCTTAGCAAATAAATTTGGCTCAATATTTCTTGAGGCATAAATTTTCCAGAGCTGTTTTCTATTTTCATCTCAATATTCCATGGGCTTAAAGGCCACTGAGAAGGGGGAGCACATGTCTGTGGAACTGCTTGCTCTCAAAGGGGGCTACTTTGACCTTCACCCCTCTGCCTCCTAGAAGTGATTGGCAACCTCATGGAAAAGCAGCCAAAATAATGCAACACTTAGAAAAATACCTTTGAGAGCCTGGTGAGCTTAAAGAACTCTCTTCACCTTTCAGGGTGCAGGAGATACGTAAGACCCCTACAGCCACTACTCTGCTAACAGTGACTTAGATACCAGAGCAAACGCATACACGTCTGTGAACCTAAACAGATCCCTACTGTCCATGTTTCTCAGAAGCCTATTCTTTCACATGGTTATCACCTGAGAAGCAGCAACCTAGAGTGAAGCTATTTTCCTTTTTCACAGGTAACAAACAACATGTTTGCTTTTTGAAATTTTTTTTAAACATTTGTAATATCTTTTGTCACTCTTTCATTCTCCTTTGTGTCTTCTGTGTCTCCTATTCCCATTCTCCAACCCAATCCTGTTTTCTCTCTTTATCCTAGAGAAGGTGATTTAATCAGAAACCTATGCCAAGCATTTGCACTGAAGAAGCAAAGCTGATATCACTCCCACTCCCTTCAGAGCCAATAAGCCACCAAAAATCAAGGATTCTTACTTCATTCATCACATAGGATTTCATAGGTCATGGAAAGAAATCTGAATATTATTATAAGTGCAGTAGGAAAATATAGTTCAGTCTTTTAGCAGGAAAGTGGCATTTGGTTTTCACTTTATTTTTTTTTTAGGTTGCAAAATTATATTCTTTATTTTTTTAATTGAAGTATAGTTGATTTACAGTATTATATTAGTTTCAGGTATACAGCATAGTGATTCAATATTTTTATAGGTTATACTCCATTTAAAGTTATTACAAAATAATGGCTATATTCCCTGTGTTGTACAAAATATCCTTGTTTCTTATGTATTTTATAAATAGTAATTTGTATCTCTTAATCCCTTACCCCTATCTTGTCCCTTCCCCCTTCCCTCTCCCCACTGGTAGCCACTAGTTTGTTTCCTATACCTGTGAGCCTGTTCCTGTTTTGCTACATACATTCATTCGCTTTATTTTTCAGATTCCACATACAAGTGATAACATGGAGTATTTGTCTTTCTCTCATTTCACTAAGCATAATACCTTCTAGGTCCATCCATGTTGTTGCAAATAATAGAGTTTCATTCTGTTTTTATGGCTGAGTAATATTCCACTGTATATATACCACAACTTTTTTTTTTAACATCTTTATGGGAGTATAATTGCTTTACAATGGTATGTTTCTGCTGTATAACAAAGTGAATCAGCTATACATAAACATATATCCCCATTATCTCCTCCCTCTTGCGTCTCCCTCCCACCCTCCATATCCCACCCCTCTAGGTGGACACAAAGCACCGAGCTGATCTCCCTGTGCTATGTGGCTGCTTCCCACGAGCTATCCATTTTACATTTGGTAGTGTACATATGTCCATGCCACTCTCTCACTTCGTCCCAGCTTACCCTTCCCCTTCCTCGTTTCCTCAAGTCCATTCTCTATGTCTGTGTTTTTATTCCTGTCCTGCCCCTAGGTTCTTCAGAACCTTTTTTTTTTTTTTAGATTCCATATATATGTGTTAGCATACGGTATTTATTTTTCTCTTTCTGACGTACTTCACTCTGTATGACACTCTCTAGGTCCATCCACCTCACTACAAATAACTCAATTTCGTTTCTTTTTATGGCTGAGTAATATTCCATTGTGTATATGTGTCACATCTTCTTTATCCATTCATCTGTCGATGGACACTTAGGTTGCTTCCATGTCCTGGCTATTGTAAATAGAGCTGCAATGAACATTGTGGTACATGACTCTTTTTGAATTATGGTCTTCTCAGTAGTGGGATTGCTGGGTCATATGGTAGTTCTATTTTTAGTTTTTTAAGGAACTTCCATACTGTTCTCCCTAGTGGCTGTATCAATTTACATTCCCACCAGCAGTGCAGGAGGGGTCCCTTTTTTCCACATCCTCTCCAGCATTTATTGTTTTATACCACATCTTCTTTATCCATTCATCTGTTGATGGACATTTAGGTTACTTCCGTATCTTGGCTCCTGCAACTAATGCTGCTATGAATATGGAGGTGCTTGTTTTTTTTCAAATTAGTGTTTTCATTTTTTTTTCAGATATATACCCAGGAGTGGAGTGGTCGAATCCTATGGTAGTTCTATTTTTAGTATGTGAGGAATTTCCATACTGTTTCTCATAGTGTCTGCACCAATTTACTTTCCCACAAACTGTGTACAAGGGTTCCCTTTTCTCCACATCCTTGCCAACATTTGCTATTTGTGTTCTTTTTGATGATAGCCATTCTGACAGACGCGAGGTGGTATCTCATTGAGGTTTTAATTTGCATTTTGCTAGCAATTAGTGATGTTGAGCATCTTTTCATGTGTCTATCAGCCATTTCTATGTCTTCTTTGGAAAAATGTCTATTCAGGTCTTTTGCCAATTTTTTGACTGGGTTGTTTGATTTTTTGATACTTAGTTGTATGAGCTATTTATATATCTTGGAAATTAATCTCATCAGTCATATCACTTGCAAATATTTTCTCTCCCACTTGGTTTTCACTTCAAAAAAATCACTAGCTCCTAGAATATATAAGAATAGAAGCAGAAAGACCAGTTGTTACTACAATAATCACAGGGTCACTTGACTAGAGGGGAGAGAAATAGATGAATTTGGAATATATTTTATGCGGTGCCAACAAGACTATAGTTAACAGCTTGGAAGAAAGAGAGAATGGGGAAGATGAGGAAAAGGGATGAATCAAAAAAAATATGTAGGTTTTTACTTCAGCAACCAAATTGCTGGAGTTGGCCTTTATGAAATGGGGTACAGAGGGAAAGGAGAAATTTGGGGGGGGGGGATCAAGAGTTCTGTTTTTGCTACATCATGCTCCAGGTGCCTATTAAACATGCAAAGAGAAATGAAGAAAGTCACCTGTTTCATTGGAAAGGCAAAAACCTGAAAACACCATGCTATTGGAGCATCCAGCAAAGACATTTTCTATGACAAGAGGTAAACAGTTGACTTTGTCTTGGAGGCAGCGATCTCATCATTCAGAGAACAGTTTTTTCAGAAGGACCATGAGATATACAAATGTACAGCAGAGATTTTTCTGGATACAGAGTCTTAGAAGCCAAAAATAATACAGCATAATGATGTAAAAGTGCCCCTTTGTGGTAGGCAGAGTTGAATGTCTCCAGATTATTTCCTTTAGAGCAAATTCCTTTCCCAAGTATGGATTAAGACTGACCTATGCAATTGTACATTATTATTTTCTTTAAAAATATTTGAATGTCTTTGGTGATTGGGTATGGATTAAGACTGGGGTGGCTATCTCAGAGATCAGAAATGAATACCGCAAAAATTAGCAAGAAGGATATGCAGGCCACGGGGTCTGCTTGAAAGTGAGACATGACTATAAAAAGGAATGGAACCTGGTTCACTTAAATTTAACTATATTTTTCGACTTGTGTATTTCTAGACAATAATTCTAACTTAGGGAAATATACTGATTCTTCACTATTGTGGTCTAGCATGACAGTGTGATTTTAACTCTAGGAACAGACTATGTCCCTACAGAAGTAAAAGGTGAAATTTCTTTTGAAGGAAGTAGATATTTTCACTGTCCATGTTCCAATGCAGAGATTAATTCCAGTACCAATACAAGGTTTAGGAAGGTTATGTCTTAAACTAAAAGGAATGGATATGAGAAGAACAAATCTCCCTCTTGCTCAGAGACTTGAAGGATGCATGGCTCTGGGTTTTGAGCAGTCCTTTACGGGTAGGTAAACTGGCTTCTGCAACATTGTACTAGGCTAGAATCTGAGGGGTCTTGGCCTGTGAGCTTTAAAATGGCCTTTCTAGTAGCCATTCTAAATTGTTCTCTTTGTTGTTATTTTCTTCTGTTTTTCCTGAACATATTGTAAATCTCATAAAATTAAGCACCCATGCTTGGATGAAGCAACACAAAGGAGAGCAGCAGTGGCCCAAAGGGAGCCATTTCCAGGAAGTGGGGGCACAGAAGGAAACCAGCAGTGGCCCTAGGGCAGAACTGACATGACTGGCTGACTGGTGAAAACACAGCAACAACCAGAATAAATTCATTTATTAGTAACCATCCCCTTGGGACTCCCAGAAATACATGAAAAGAGACATGGCAAAAGACTAGAATTACTGCACTAAAGCAGGAGAGAGGCTGAAGTAATCATACATCTGCTCTTTAAAAGAGAATATAGCCTCATTTTGTCTACAAAATGAGACACACTTGGAACATTTCACTGTATCCTTTTCTAAGTTGTAAGCTCTCTCAAAACAAGGCCCATCATGTAAGAAAGATTCAATAATTATTTCTGAATGAAAGAATAAAGCTATACTTAAATTAAATCCTTTTACTCAAATAGTTCAGTTTATTTTAAAGTACCACCAAGTCATATTTCTTGAATTTGGTTATCATGAATTCCACTGTTATTAATATTACAAGGTAAGTACTTTTGCATGAACCTGAAATTGCAATAATAGGAAGAAAGAGAATCTATGTGCATAAATCATTTCGTTGAAAGAAAAATCCACATGCTATTGTTCTTTACCAATAGTGCCAGGGATAGCCAGCTTAGGAGGCCCAGAGGGCAAGGCTTTGTGATAGCTTTCTTAAATAATACAATCATGTAATTGGTCTGTGTGGCCACCAAGAGCAAGAATCAAACTCGATTTAATTAGAGTAAGCTGGGAGTAAATGAGCTTCCTTTTCCCAACTGAAAAAAATTGGGATCGTGATGTTAGATTAATAAAATAATTTTAAAATATTTGTCTTTTGGAAGAAATAAAGACAGAATTAATGCCTTGTATCAATACATTTGTTTTATGACCCAAAATACAATTTCTTGATAAATATTACATGTACACTTCTAATGAATGTTTAGCCTACATTAATTGAATTATTACAGTGTAACTGTCAATATGGTCATGTTGATGGATGGTGTTGATCAAGTCTTCTGTATCCTCACTGATTTTCCAACTCCTTTTTCTGTCAATTAAAGAGAGAGGAATGTTAAAATGTCTAAATATGTTTCTCTCTTTATTTCTGACAATTTTTGCTTTATATATATTGAAGTTATATTTTTAGGTACATGAACATTTAGAATTGCTATGAATTTTTTATGAATTGACCTTTTAATCCTTATTTTACCTTATCTATGGTATTATTCCTTACTTTGAAATTTACTTTGATACTAATAAAACCAATCAAGTTTCTTATAATATGTTTGCAATGGTATATATTTTTCCATCCATCTACTTTCTATTGATGTGTGTCTTTCTATTTAAAGTATATACATGTAGACATCATATACTTGGGTCCTGGTTTTTTTCCAATATTCAAAAAATCTGTCTTTTAGATAAAGAGTTTATCCCATCTAAATTGAATGTAAATAATGACATGGTTGTGTTTCAGTCTCCCACCTTACTGGGTTTCTTGCTTTGTCCCTCATTTCCTGCACATTTCGTGTATTCTTTTGGGGTAAGTGCTATTTTTTGAAATATGTTCCTAGAGCTGGAGACAACGTGGTGGCTTAGGAGGACTTGAGCTCACCTCCTCTCATGAAAACACCAAAATCATGACTAACTGCAGAAGAACCATTGACAAAAAAAACCAGAAGCTACTAAAAAAAGATATTCTACATCCAATGACAAAGAAGAAACAATGAGATGGTAGGAGTGGCACATTTGTGATAAAATCAAACCCTATACCCACTGGGTGGGTAACCCACAAAATGGAAAATTGTATCGCAGATGTTCGCCCACAGGAGTGAGAGTTCTGAGCCCCATGTCAGGCTCCCCAGTCCGCCAGTCTTGCATCAGGAGGAGGAGCCCCAGAGCATTTGGCCAGGGCTTGATCGCAGGAACTCTACATGACTGGGAGAACCAGAAACTCCACTCTTGGAGGTTGCACACAAGTTCTCCTCTACACCAGGAACCAGAAAAAAAGCAGTGAGTTCATAGGAGCCTGGGCCAGACATATCTGCTAGTTTGAGAGGTCTTCTGGGGATGCAGGGGAAATGTGCCTCACTGCAGGGACAAGAACATTGGTGGTGGAGGTACCAGAGAGTACTCACTGGCTTAAGCTCTCCTGGAGACTGCCCTTTAGACACTAAGACCTGGCCCCACCCAACAGCGTGTAGGCTCCAGTGCTGTAATGTCTCAGACCAAACAACCAACAGGGCAGGAACACAGTACCAACCATTAGCAGATAGGCTGCCTAAAATTTTCCTGAGCCCAGAGCCACCTCTAAACGTACCCCTTGACATGGCCCTGCCCACCAAAGGGACAAGCCCCAGCTCCACCCAACAGTGAGCAGGCACCAGTCCCTCCCACCAGAAAGCCTGCACAAGTGTCTAGACCAGTGTCACCCACCAGAGGGCAGACATCAGTAGCAAAACAAACTATAATCCTGCAGCCTACGGAATGGAAACCACAACACAGAAAGTTAGACAAAATGAGACGGCAGAGGAATATGTTCCAGAGGAAGGAACAAGATAAAACCCCAGAAGAACAACTACGTGAAGTAGACATTAAGCAATGTACCTGAAAAAGAATTCAGAGTAACAACAGCATAGATGATACAAGATATAGGAAAAGGAATGGAGGCACAGACTGAGAAGTTACAAAAAAGGTTTAACAAAGAGCTAGAAGATATAAAGAACAAACAGAGATGAGCAATACACATGAAAAATACACTGGAAGGAACCAAGAGCAGAATAAATCAGGCAGAAGAACAAATAAGTGAGCAGGAAGAGAGAATGGTGGAAATCACTGCTGCAGAACAGAATAAAGATAAAAGAATGAAAAGAAACGAGGACAGTCTAAGAGACCTATAGGACAATATTAAATGCACCACCATTCACATTATACGGGTCCAAGAAGGAAAAGAGAGAGAGAAAGGGCCTGAGAAAATACATGAAGAGATAATAGCTGAAAACTTCCTTAACATTAGAAAGGAATCAGTCACCCAAGTCTACAAAGTACAGAGTCCCATACAGGATAAACCCAAGGATAAACACATCAAGACACATGTTAATCAAATTGACAAAAATTAAAGACAAAGGGGAAATATTGAAAGTAACAAGAGAAAAGCAACAAATAACATACAAGGGAATCCCCATAAGGTTATCAGCTGATTTTTCAGCAGAAACTCTGCAGGCCAAAAGGGAGTGGCATGATATATTTAAAGTGATGAAAGGGAAAAACCTACAACCAAGAATACAGTAAGTCCCCGAAATACGAACGAGTTCCGTCCCAAGAGTGGGTTTGTAAGTCCAATTTGTCTGTATGTCCAACAAAGTTGGATACCTAGTCTAGGTATCCAACGAACAAAATAGGCTATATAGTACTGTACTGTAATAGATTTATAATACTTTTCACACAAATAACACATAAAAAACAAACAAAAAATTTTTTAAAACATTTCAAATCTTACAATACAGTACCTTGAAAAGTATAGCAGTACAGTACAACAGCTGTCATACAGGGGCTAGCACAAGTGAACAGGCAAGAACAGTTACTGACTGGAGAAGGAAGAGGAGGTGGGAAATGATAAAGCTGAAGGATCCTCGCAACAGAAGACACAGGGAAAGCTGCAATTTCACTCATGCCTGACGTTGATAGAACACACGTTCACATCTATGAATGTTCGCAACTTGAAGGTTCGTATGTAGGGGACTTACTGTTCTCTACCTATCAAAGCTCTCACTCAGATTTGACAGAGAAATCTAAAGCTTTACAGACAAGCAGAAGCTAAGAGAGTTCAATACCACCAAACCAGCTTTACAAGATAAGTTAAAGAAAATTTTCTAGGCAAAAAAGAAAAGGCCTCAACCAGAAACAAGAAAATTACAAAATGGGAAAGTTCACTGGTTAAGGCAAGCCTACAGTAAAGGTAGAAACACATACAGACACAAATATAATATCAAAACCAGTAACATTGAGAGGAGGACAGTATGAATGCAGGATATTTGAAATGAATTTTAAACTAACAAACCAGCAACTTAAAACAATCTTGTACATATATAAACTGCTCAATCAAAACGTTACGGGAACCACAAACTGAAAATCAACAATAGATACACACAAAGAAAAGAAATCCAAACACAACACTAAAGTTAGTTATCAAGTCACAAGAGAAGAAAACAAAAGAGAAAGGAAAGAAAAAACCCTACAAAAACTAATCCAAAACAATTAACAAAATGGCAATAAAAACATACCCATCAACAATTACTTTAAATGTAAATAGATTAAATGGTCCAACCAAAAGGCATAGACTGGTTGAATGGATACAAAAACAAGACCTGTATATATGCTGTCTACAAGAGACCCACTTCAGATCTAGGGACACATACAGACTGAAAGTGAGGGTACAGAAAATGGTATTCCATGCTAATGGAAATGAAAAGAAAGCTGGAGTAGCAGTACTCATATCAGACAAAATAGATTTTAAAATAAAGACTGTTATAACAGATAAAGAAGGACTCTACATTATAATCAAGGGATCTATTCAAGAAGAAGATATAACATTGTAAATATATATGCACCCAAAATAGGTGCACTGGAATATATAAGGCAAATATTAACAGCCATAAAAGGAGAAATTGACAGTAACACCATGATAGTGGGAGACAGTAACACCCCACTTACATCAAAGGACAGACCATCCAGAGAGAAAATCAATAAGGAAACACAGGCCTTAAATGACACATTACACCAAATGGACTTAATTGATAACTATAGAGCATTCCATCCAAAACCAGCGGAATACACATTCTTTTCAAGAGCACATGGAACACTCTTCAGGATAGATCACACCTTGGGTCACAAATCAAGCCTCAGTAAATTTAAGAAAATTGAAATAACATCAAGCATCTTTGCTGACCAAAACGCTATGAGATTATAAATCAACAACAACAACAAAAAACTGTAAAAATCACAAATACAAGGAGGCTAAACGATATGCTACTAAACAACCAATGGACCACTGAAGAAATCAAAGAAGAAATCAAAAAATATCTAGAGAAAAATAAAATGAAACATAAAAATCCAAAGCCTATGGGATGCAGCAAAAGAAGTTCTAAGTGGGAAGTTGATAGCAATATAAGCTTCCCTCAAAAAACGTGAAACATCTCAAATAAACAACCTAACCTTACACCTAAAGGAACTAGAGAAACAAGAACAAACAAAACCCAAAGTTAGTAAAAGGAGAGAAATCATAAAGATCGGAGGAGAAATAACTGATATAGAGACGAAGAAAACAATAGAAAAGATCAATGAAACTGAAAGCTGAATCTTTGAAAACATAAACAAAATTGATAAACCTTTAGCCAGACTCATCAAGAAAAAAAGGGAGAGGGTTCAAATCAATTAAATTAGAAATGAAAAAGGAGAAGTTACAACAGACACCACAGAAATACAAAGCATCCTAAGAGACTACTACAAGCAACTATATGCCAATAAAGAGGACAACCTAGAAAAAATGAACAAATTCACAGAAAGGTACAATCTCCCAAGACTGAACCAGGAAGAAATAAAAAATATGAACAGATCAGTCACAAATACTGAAATTGAAACTGTGATTTAAAAAAAACTCCCAACACACAAAGTTCAGAACTAGGTGGCTTCACAGGTGAATTCTATCAACCATTTAGAGAAGAGTCAACACCTACCCTTCTGAAACTATTCCAAAAAATTTCAGAGAAAGGAACACTCCCAAACTCATTCTATAAGGCCACAATCACTCTGATATCAAAACCAGAGAACATACCACAAAAAAAGAAAACTACAGCCCAATATCACTGATGAACAGACGCAAAACTACAAGCAAACCAAATCCAACAAAACATTAAAAGGATCAAACACCATGATCAAGTGGGATTTATCCCAGGAATGCAAGGATTTTTCAATATCTGCAAATTGATCAGTGTGATATACCACATTAACAAATTGAAGAATAAAAACCATATGATCATCTCAATAGACGCAGAAAAAGCTTTTGACAAAATTCAACACCCATTTATGATAAAAACTCTTCAGAAAGTAGGCATAGAGGAAACATACCTCAACATACTAAAGGCCATATGTGACAAACCCACAGTTAACATCACACTCAACGGTGAAAAGCTGAAAGCATTTCCTCTAAGAACAGGAATAAGACAAGAATGTCCACTCTCGCCACTTTTATTCAACATAGTTTTGGAAGACCTAGCCATAGAAATCAGAGAAGAAAAAGTAATAAAAGGAATCCAAATTGGAAAAGAAGTAAAACTGTCATTGTTTGCAGATGACATGATACTATACATAGAAAATCCTAAAGATGCCACCAGAAAACTACTAGAACTCATCAATGAATTTGGTAAAGCTGCAGAATACAAAATTAATACACAGAAATCTGTTGTGTTTCTATACACTAACAATGGAAGATCAAAAAGAGAAATTAAGGAAACATCACATTTACCATCACATCAAAAAAAATAAAATACCTAGGGGGCTTCCCTGGTGGCGCAGTGGTTAAGAATCCGCCTGCCAATGCAGGGGACACGGGTTCGAGCCCTGGCCCTGGAAGGTCCCACATGCCGCAGAGCAACTAAGCCCATGCGCCACAACTAGAGAAAGCCTGCGCACAGCAACGAAGACCCGACACAGCCAAAAATAAATAAAATAAATAAGTTAAAAAAAATAAATAAATAAATAAATAAAATAAAATAAAATAAAATACCTAGGAATAAACCTACCTAAGGAGGTAAAAGACCTGTATTCCCAAAACTGTCAGATGCTGATGAAAGAAATCAAAATTGACACAAACAGATGGAAAGATACACCATGTTCTTGGATTGGCAGAAACAATATTGTCAAAATGACTATACTACCCAAGGCAATCTACAGATTCAATGCAATCCCTATCAAATTACCAATGCATTTTTCACAGAACTAGAACAAAAAAATTTTCAATTTGTATGGAAACACAAAAGACCCTGAATAGCCAAAGGAATCTTGAGAAAGAATAACGGCACTGGTGGGATCAGGCTCCACAACTTCAGACTATACTACAAAGCAACGGTAATCAAAACAGTATGGTATTGGCACAAAACCAGAAATATAGACCAATAGAACAGGATAGAAAGCCAGAAATAAACCCATGCATCTATGGTCAATTAATCTATGAAAAAGGAAGCAAGAATATACAATGGAGAAAACAGTCTCTACAATAAGTGGGGCTAGGAAAACTGGATAGCTACATGTAAAAGAATGTAACTATAACATTCTCTAGTGCCATACACAAAAATAAACCTAAATGTAATATCAGATACTATAAAACTCTTAGAGGAAAACACAGGGAGAACATTCTTTGACATAAACTGCAGCAATGTCTTTTTGGATCCACCTCTGAGAGTAATGAAAATAAATACAAAAATTAACAAATGGAACCTAATTAAACTTAAATCCTTTGCACAGCAAAGGAAACTATAAACAAAATGAAAGGACAACCAACAGAATGGGAGAAAATATTTACAAATGATGCAACCAACAAGGGATTAATCTCCAAAATATACAAACATCACATGCAGCTCAATTTCAAAAAAATAAACATGCCAATCAAAAAATGGGCAGAAGATCTAAATAGACATTTCTCCAAAGAAGACATACAGATAGCCAAAAAGCACATGAAAACATGCTCAACATCGCTAATTATTTAAGAAATAAAAATCAAAACTATAATGAGGTATCACTTCTCACTAGTCAGAATGGCCATCATCAAAAAGTCTACAAACAATAAATGCTGGAGAGAGTGTGGAGAAAAGGGAACCCTTCCACACTGTTGGTGGGAATCTAAATTGGTACAGCTACTGTGGAGAACAGTTTGGAGGTTCCTTAAAAACCTAAAAATAGAGCTACCATATAATTCAGCAATCCCACTCCTGGGCATACATCTGCAGAAAACCATAATTCAAAAAAAACCATAATTCAAAAAGATACATGCACCCCAAGTTTTGCTACAGAACTATTTACAATAGCCAAGACATGCAAGCAACCTAAATGTCCATCGACAGAGGAATGGATAAAGATGTGGTACGTATATACAAGGGAATATTATTCAGCCATAAAAAGAATGAAATAATGCCATTTGCAGCAACATGGATGTACCTAGAGATTATCATACTAAGTGAAGAAAGTCAGACAGAGAAATATCATATGATATCACTTATATATGGAATCTAAAAAAATGATACAAATGAACTTAATTACAGAACAGAAACAGACTCGCAGGCTTAGAAAACAAACTTAGGATTACCAAACGGGAAATGTGGGGAGGGGGGTAGGGATAAATGAGGAGTTTGGGATTAACATACACACACGACTATATGTAAAATAGATAATCGGACTTCCCTGGTGGCACAATGGTTAAGAATCCACCTGCCATTGCAGGGAACATGGGTTCAATCCCTGGTCTGGGAAGATCCCACATGCTGCAGAGCAACTAAGCCCATGTGCCACAACTACTGAGCCTGCACTCTAGAGCCCGTGAGCCACAACTACTGAGCCCACGCACCACAACTACTGAAGCCTGCATGCTCTAGAGCCCATGTGCTGCAACTACTGAAACCCATGAGCCTACAACCCGTGCTCCACAACAAGAGAAGCCACTGCAATGAGAAGCTTATGCAACACAACAAAGAGTAGCCCCCGCCTGCCACAACTAGAGAAAGCCCGCACACAGCAACGAAGACCCAGCATAGCCAAAAAATAAATTAAAAAAATTTTTTTTAAATAGCTAATCAACAAGAACCTACTGTATAGCACAGGGGACTCTTCAATATTCTGTAATAACCTAAATGGGAAAAGAATCTGAAAAAGATTAGATGTATGTATACATATAACTTAATCACTTTGCTGTACACCTGAAATTAACACAATATTGTAAATCAACTATACCCCAATATAAATTTAAAAATTTTTAATGTATTTCTATCTCCTGTATTACCTTTTCCAGCTTTATTAAGATAAAATTAACTAACCCTACTGTGATAATCATTTTGCAATTATATATGTGTATCAAATCACCAGACTGTACTACTTAAACTTACATGATGTTATATTTCTTATACAAACAAGTGTATTTTACAAAGGTAACAACTTAATTTGGTAGCACACAAAAACTCTACCCTTTTACTCTCCCTCTTTTATGGTTCTGATGTCACAGTTTACCACTTTTTATATTGTGTATTCATTACCAAATTATTGTAGCTATAGTTATTTTTAATATTTTTTCCTTTAATCTTTAGAGTTATGTTTATATGCCACTATATTACAGCATTAGAGTATTGTGAACTTAACTACATACTTATCTTTACCAGTGTATTGTATACTTTCATGTTTCAGTGTTACTAATTAGTGTCCTTTCATTTCAGCATGAAGAACTCCTTTCAGAATTTCTTGTAAGGCAAGTCTAGTGGTGATGAACAACCTCAGCTTTGTTTGTGAAAGTTTTTTATTCCCTTCATTTCTGAAGGAAAATTTTATTGGGTAAAGTAGTCAGTTTTTCTCATATAGCACTATGAATATATCATCCCACTCTCTCCTGGCCTGTAAGGTTTCTGCTGAGAAATCTACTGATAACCTTATGGGGATTCCCTTGCAAGTACAAACGTTTTTTCTCTTCTTTCTTTTTAGATTCTCTCTGTTTTAGATTTTTGATAGTTTTATTATAATGTGTCTTGCAGAAGATCTCTTCTGATTAAATTTGTTTCAGGAACTATATGCTTCATGAACTTGGATGTACAAATTTCTCCCCAGACTTGGGAAGTTTTAGTTACTGTTTCTTTTTTTTTTTTTTTTTTTCAATCAAATTCCCTGTCTTTTTTTTTTTTAAAGTTTAATTTTTATTTATTTATTTATTTATTTATTTATGGCTGTGTTGGGTCTTCATTTCTGTGCGAGGGCTTTCTCCAGTTGTGGCAAGTGGGGGCCACTCTTCATCGTGGTGCGCGGGCCTCTCATTATCGCGGCCTCTCTTGTTGCGGAGCACAGGCTCCAGACGCGCAGGCTCAGTAGTTGTGGCTCACGGGCCTAGTTGCTCCGCGGCATGTGGGATCTTCCCAGACTAGGGCTCGAACCCGTGTCCCCTGCATTGGCAGGCAGATTCTCAACCACTGCGCCACCAGGGAAGCCCAGTTACTGTTTCTTTAAATAAGCTTTCTGTTCCTTTCTCCCTCTCTTCTCCTTCTGGAATCCAATAATTTGCAGATTGTTTCTCCTCATTGATATCCCATAGTTCAGACAGGCTCTCTACACTCTTTTTATTTTCATTCTTCTCTGACTGGACAATTACAAAAGTTCTGTCTTCTACTTCACAAATTCTTTCTTTTGCTTGATCTGTTCTACTATTGATACTCCTTATTGCATTTTTCATTTCATTAACTCTATTCTTCAACTCTAGAATTTCTGTTTGGTTCTTTGTAATGATTTTACCTCTTCGTTAACTTTTCATTTTACTCATGTATGGTTTTCCTAGTTTCATTCAATTGTCTTTCTGTGTTTTCTTGTAGCTCATTAGGCTTCCTTGAAGCAACTATTTTGAATTTTTAACAAGTAAATTGTAGACCTCCATGTATTAGGGATCTGTTACTGAAAAAAATATTTCTTCATTGATGTTATGTTTCCTTGATTTTTCATGTTCCTTCATGTCTTGCACTGCTGTCTTCACATATGAAGTAGCAGTCACCTCCACCATCTTTTAGTGACTGATTTCAGGAGAGAAATGCCTTCTGTTAGCCCTACTAGGGACTGTAAGGCTCACTCAGACCTTCTACGGATTTGCCTGCTCCACATTTCTTGCTCTCTCGTGGCAGAATTCTCAAGCCTGTATGCCTTCTCTCCATCCTGCCAAGCCAGGCTGGATGCTGACAGCTTCCCTTTTGCTTTCACAAGGGCAGTGCTAAATGCTCAAGTTTGTGGTCTCTCTCAGGCCTGCAGATCCTGGTTGGCTTTCTGCATGTACTCACTCGCCATCTACAATAGCTTGCTCTCGCTGCCATCAGGAGCATACTGATGAGCCAGGCATGGAGTGGGGGATATGTGGGTGAGGCCCATGGAGCACTAGGGGTGCCCATGGGCCAACTGGAGTTATCTGCAGGCAAGGCATCCCCAGCAGCTCATGGGCAGGCCTCCCAGTAGAGTCCACGACATGGTTAGTAGAATCCATGTTCTGATACATTCCATTCTGAGCGCTGGCTGTTCTCCAAGCCACTCACTGCCACCACCACCACCCCCGCCAAATCATGCCTCTCACAATCAGTACTCTGGATGGGGAAAGAGAGAAATGAGCCTCTTTGACAGTGTCCAGCATAGCTAGGGAAGTGCTCACTAACATAGTTTCACTTTCCTCCACAGCAGAAATTACGGCCCAAGATGTGTTCTCTTGGCACTGAGCTGAGGGAAGGGTGACAGGGGTAAAAGTCAAAATATTCTTCTTACCCTCTCCAGTGTATCCAACAGTGTGCTAAAATTTCTTTGCTGGACACTTGGACTTCCACAAAAGGCTTCACTGAATATAGAATTCTAGGTTGACAGGGTTTTTTCCTTTAGCACTAAAAAATGCGGTTCCTTTTTTTTTTTTTGTCTACCATTGTTATTAGGGAGTAGTTAGTTGCCATTCTTATCAACATTCCCATTTACGTAATGTGTCTTTTTTTGGTCACTGTGTTTAGATTTCTATTTTTCTTTACTTTTGTTTTCCAGAAGTTTTATAATGATGTTCATAGGTGTGCTTTTCTTTTCTTCATTATTAATCTGGCTTGGGATTTTCTCAGATTCCTGAATCTTTGGCTTGTTTTTAATCATACATGCACTCACTTTCACAGCCAAAATGATGACCCTGGGCTGCTAGTAAAAAGTGAATTCAGGTAGGACACTCTGATTGGCCTAGATCACAGAGTCATTTATTGATCTGGAAGAAACAAAGTTTCTGATTGGCCAAAAATGCCTGTAATAGGCCAAATATTACATGCAGAAAATGGTAGAAGAAAAAAATTAAAATATAAAGAAAAAATAACAAGAAAAAAATACTTCTGAAGCTCTGAGGGGAAGAGATATGTGGGGGCTAAAAATCAACCTGAACTTCAGTATTGCAGTGTCTGAAGAAAATAAAGTAGAAAAAAATTGCTATATATATTTGTTGTGAGATAGGTAACAATTTCTGCAGGAAACTCTGGCCAAAAGCTACCAGCAATCCAGTAGTACTTTGCACGTCAGTGTTTGATGCTACAAGGGTTACAACCTCTAAAGTCCATCTCAGGATGTGGGTAGGGTGGGGTATGTGAGATATGTGCGTCTGTTGTGTAGAGTAGTAAACATTTTTATGTACCACAACTGCATTTATATTTACAGCTGTATTTTGGCATAGGAAATGCAAGAATATTCATAATGACTTCCTTAAATTATATGTATATAATATACATAGAAAATAAAAACCTAGATGATAATCCAGTGTATTCTATTTATATTAAGGAAGAATCTGATACATTAGTAATCTATACTCATAGGCCACTCTAATGCATAAAGTTTTTTCATATATTATTTCATGTGACTCTCATACTAATCTTATTAAATAGAGCAAGTCCTACTCTTACATCCATTTAATAAATGAAAACCTCAAGGCCCAGGGTGTGTGTGGATTACCTAGTTGCTCCAATATTATAGGGCAATGCTGAAGTGCAAATCTAACCAGGTGTCATACACCATATCTTATTCAATTTTTAATCTGAAACAATTGGAGTGCTAGCATCTAATCCATCCCTACCTACTTTAAATACCCAGCAGTTAATGACTACTAATTCCCTGTGAGTTCAAGATAAGTAAATCTTATTCTAATGTTGTCTACAATTTTAGAATACTTACCAAAGAAGTCAATGACGTAAGTTTTATTTATATTTTACAGATGACCAAAATGGAAATAGGAAAATTTAAATGACTGGTTTAAGAATACATGGTGAGTTTTAGAAAATTAGGAGTTGAGCTCTAGAGCAACAGACCTCATCTCAGGAGTATTATATTCTGATGAGTTTAAGACTGTAGCATCAGAGAAACCTATTCTGATTTATTTTGTGTTAGATAACAACTTTTCACAATAACTAATCACAGTATCACAAAAACTTAAGTCAACTTAACGGGAAGATTGTGTTCCCCGAAACAGAGGCCCACACAGTCATAGCCTAAGCTCTCTGAGGCCAGGAAGTTGATCTTATTCTTCTTTGATTTTCCTCTACTTATAACAAGGAGCCCCCTTACTGGATGTCAGAGCAGGAGAATAATTTATTAAGGCAGTGTTTTCAAACTATACTATATCTGAGATATAATTATATATATATTGGGTTGGCCAAAAAGCACTTTCAGTTTTTAAGTAAAAATGAGACACATTTTTCATTTTCACCAAGAACTTTATTGAACAATGTATCCACCCTTTTGTTCCACTACCTTCTGCCATTTTTCAGGCAACTTCATAATTCCACCTTCCTAAAACTTTTTATCTTTTTGAGCAAAGAACTGTTCCAGGTGCCTTTTGCAGTCTTCCAGGAAATTGAAACTTTTTCCATTAAGAGAATTTTGTAAAGACCAAAATCAGTGGAAATCGAAGGTGCAATGTCTGGTGAATAGAGTGGATGAATCAGAACTTCCCAGCCAAGCCGTAACAGTTTTTACCAGGTCATCAAAAAAACATGAGGTCTTGTGTTTATCCTGATATAAGATTACGCGTTTTCTGTTGACTAATTCCAGATGCTTTTCACCAAGGGCTGCTTTCAGTTGGTCTAATCGGGAGCAGCACTTGTTGGAATTAATCATTTGGTTTTCCGGAAGGAGCTCATAATAGAGGGCTCCCTTCCAATCCCACCATATACACATCACCTTCTTTGGATGAAGACCGGCCTTTGGTGTGGTTGGTGGTGGTTCATTTTGCTTGCCCCACGACCTCTTCTGTTCCATATTATTCTATATTATCCACTTTTCATTGTCCATCACAATTTGTTTTAAAAATGGAACGTTTTTGTTACCTTTAAGTACAGAATCACATGTGGAAATATGGTCAAGAAGGTTTTTTTCACTTATGTGGAACCCAAACATCAAAGCGATTCACACAACCAAGCTGGTGCAAACGATTTTCAATGCTTGATTTGGATATTTTGAGTATGTTGGCTATCTCCCACGTGGTATAACATTGATTGTTCTCAAATAATGTCTCGATTTGATCGCTATCAACTTCAACTGGTCTACCCAACCGTGGAGCATCATCCAATGAGAAATCTCCAGCATGAAACTTCACAAACTACTTTTGACACGTTTGATCAGTCACAGCACCTTCTTCATACACTGCACAAATCTTTTTTGTGTGTGTTTCAGTTGCATTACCTTTCTTGAAATAATAAAGCATAATATGCCGAAAATGTTGCTTTTTTCTTCCATCTTCAATATTAAAATACACAAAAATTCACCCTTTTTTTTTAAAGTTAACCATTTTATTTATTTATTTTTGCCACGTTGCGTCTTCATTGCTGCGCGCGGGCTTTCTCTAGTTGCGGCGAGTGGGGGCTACTCTTTGTTGTGGTGCATGAGCTTCTCATCGCAGTGGCTTCTCTTGTTGCGGAGCACAGGCTCTAGGCGTGGGGGCTTCAGTAGTTGTGGCTCACGGGCTTAGTTGCTCCACGACGTGGGATCTCCCTGGACCAGGGATCAAACCCATGTCCCCTGCATTGGCAGGCAGATTCTTAACCACTGCGCCACCAGAGAAGTCCCAAAAATTCACCAATTTTGATAAGTCTTTTTTTAAATGCATGCTGATATGACAGCTGTCACATACAATCTATCAAAATTATTTTGAATGAAGCTAAAGACAACTAAGTTTACTAGAGCCATCTTATGGAAAAAAATGAATGAATCTTTTGGCCAGCCCAATATATACATATGTATATATTATCTGAGAAGTACTTTAAATTGTTTGCCAGAGTGTGTGTTATTATATGGACTCTACTACAAAAGTTATTTCAAGATAATTTTTAAGTAGATTAAAAACTATTGTTTGGCCATCTCTGCTCTAATCTCTGAGCTCATAAGAGGAATTTTTATAAACACACACCACCTTCAGAAATCCTGGTAACTCTGCTGAACTTACTTATGACAATCTGCAGAGAGGTGAAAATTAAATAGAAAAGGCATAAGGACAAAAGAGGGACTCTTGAAAATATATAGGTTATCTTCAAAGTTATAACATTCTTAAGTCAAAGAAAGAAGAATTTTCTTTACAGAGTTCAATGTTTTAATTTTTACAAGAAGTTTGTACAGGAGTATCTGTAGGTAGATGAAAACATTTTCAAAGTTCAAAAACTAATTAAACATTTAAAATTAGTCAGCTTCATTTCCCTAATGAAATGATCACATGCAAAATTTAATGGCATTTTATTAAAATAATCTTTTGGATTTTGTAAAAATAATACTTGGTTGTTTGGAAAAGATCAAACAACATAAAAAAGTTAAAAGAAGAAAGTTATAGTCATTAGAAATCTCACTACCCAAAGATGAGCACCATAAGCTTTTAAGTGACTGTATTCAAGACATCTCTTCTTATAAGCATACACTGATGTACAATAATAGGTGTGTTTTGCTTCAGCATTTAGGGAATTAAATGATATTACATTTCTTTTAATATTCAAGTTAGGTATTAACTCTGAATCTGAATCTCATCCTGCATAAAAAGCTTTCTTCTCTCCCTAAGTTCTTTCTCTGGAGATAATAACATCATTGGAGGGAGGCTCATTCAGTCCATGGGGCAAATGTAGACATTACCACAAGGAGTATAGTCTTCTTGAACCGTGCAAAATATTCTATCATGTTTTAGAGCCACCATCTCATTATTTTCACTTGTCCATATGTATTTTCTCAGCTTTTCCTAGACCCATCCATCTCTCCTAAACCCCCTACCACCTCAAGCAAGGGAAGCACTTTTCTCTCCGATTGAAAAACTCTCATTTTCTGCCTCAGAACATGTAGCATTTAATTCAGGAGTAACTTCACCTAGTTACACACACACATACACACACACACACACACACACGAAGAGATAAATATGTGGATGGATAAAAGGATGGATGGAAATGTGAAAAACTGGTCAATCATCACTTTTTATAGCTACATATTCCATACTATGCATATATTATAATTTATGTAACTACTCCTCTGCTAATGAGCATTTAGGTTGTTTCTAAAATTTTACTAATATAAACAGTGCTAGAGTAAATATATATTTAAAGATATACAATTATTTTCTAAGTGTGCGATTGCCCAGTCCACAAGAATGAAGTTGGGATACTCAGACACATTTAGCACAATGCCCTCCACAAAATTTCTGTGAATATACACCATCAGAAGTACTTGAAACTGCCTGTTTTGCTTTAAACCTGATTTGCTTAATTTTTTTTAATTTCTGAAATCTTGGTAAATGAAAAATATTGAGTTACTTTTAGTTGCATATTTAATTATTAATGGGGTTAAATTAGTATTTTTGCTGTTTTGTTTACTGTCTATTCACATACCATCCACATTTTTCTATCATGGTATACTTTATCTTATTGAAAAGCATTTTCTTATTATAAGCACCCCTTCTTTTAGGGATATTAACATTGGATATTAACATTTCTCCCTGTTTTTAATTAGACTATATTGAATTGTAAGAGTTCTTAATATAGCCTAGGTACAAGTGCTTTATTGAACATGTGCTTTGTCTGTAGCTTGTCTATTCATCCCTGTTTTTAACTTTCATTAAGTCTAACTTACTGACTTTCCTTTTATAGTTCTCTATTGCACATAAGAAAACTCTGTCAAATTTAAGGACACTAAGATTTTCTTCTAGAAGTTTTAGATTTTGATATTTCAGTATATGATTCATTTCGAGTCAACTTTTGCACATGGTACAAGGTAAAAGTCAAGGTTCATTTTTTTTCTCATATGACTACATAATTGTTATTGCACAGTTTGTTGTAAAGATTATTTTACCCATAGAATTGTCCTAGCATTTTTATCAAAACTCTTCGACCATATGCGTGTGGTCTATTTCTAGACTATTATTCTGTTCTGTTGTTCTAATTGTCTACCTTTACACAAACAGCATGATTATTCTGCTTACTTTCCTATAGTAAGTCCTGAAATCAGTAGTGTAAAATTTTCAGTTTTGACCTCCTTTTCCCAATTGTTTTGGCAATTGTAGGCTTTTTGCATTTCCATATAAATTTGGAAGCAACTTGTCAGTTTCTACCTAAAATGCTTGCTGGGATTTTGACTGATATTACATTAAATCTATAAATCTTTTGTGGGAGAACTGACATACTAATAACATTGTGTCTTCTGAACATATGCAGACCTTATGACCCAGCAATTTCTTCCTAGGTATACATCTTAGAAACTCTTAGACAATTCGCCAGGAGACATATGCAAGGATGCCTCTAGTACCACTGCTTGTACCACAGAAAGATACTGAAAATTTCCTTCAGCAGCTTAAATGATAAATAAATGGTAGTGTACATAAATAAATTATGAGATATTATATGGCAGTTAACAATGAATTGACTCATAATGGTTAAATTTTTAAAGGATATATACAATATGATTCTATTAATATTACATTAAGAATATGAAAAGCCAAAGATGTTGTTTCAGAATGCAAACATATACGGGAAAACTGTGAAGAATTAGAGAATGATAAATAGAAGAATCAGGATAAGGGTAATTTTTTCATGGAAGGAAAATGATGAGTACATAACACATTTAAGTGTTATTCTCTATGGCATACATTATATTTTACACTACCTTTTTATATTTCATACTTAATAAAAATTCATTTTTTAAAAGAAAGAGCAAACAATTTTGTTGGAGGAGGGAATAAGGGTAAATTAAATCTTACAGTAGTGAAACAGGTCAAAAGCACCATCTTAGTTTGTTCAAGCTGCTATAACAGATTACCATACACTGGTGGACTTATACAATGGAAATTTATTTCTCATAGGTCTGGAAGTTGGGAGTCCAAGATCAAGGCACTGGGATATTCATATGAGCCCACTTCCTAGTACACTGATGTCACACTGCATCCTCACATGGCAAAAGGGGGGAGGGAACTCTCTGGGATGTCTTTTACAAGGGTACTAATACCATTCATGAGAGCTCTAGCTTTATGACCTAATCACCTCCCAAAGTTCTAGCCTCCAAATACTATCACATTGAGGATTAGGATTTCAACATATAAATTTGGGGGGTACACAAACATTCAGTCCATAACAAGCACTTATGGTTCTCTTTCTTTTAAAATTGTATAATTGATTATCCCTACCTTTCTACTTTTGACCTGTGAACTACAAAATGATGCTCTAGGGCTTCCCTGGTGGCGCAGTGGTTGAGAATCTGCCTGCTAACGCAGGGGACACGGGTTCGAGCCCTGGTCTGGGAAGATCCCACATGCCGCGGAGCAACTAGGCCCGTGAGCCACAACTACTGAGCCTGCGCGTCTGGAGCCTGTGCTCCACAACAAGAGAGGCCGCGATAGTGAGAGGCCCGCGCACCGCGATGAAGAGTGGCCCCCGCTTGCCGCAACTAGGGAAAGCCCTCGCACAGAAACGAAGACCCAACACAGCCAAAAATAAATATAAAAATAAATAAATAAGTAAATAAAAATTTTTTTTAAAAATGATGCTCTAAATAATATCTGGAGTCACCACTGTAAACATTTTAGTGCTGTGGTTTTTGACATTCACCTCCTACAAAGTAACTAAAGCACTTTAAAATACGAGAATTAATGTTTGGATATAAACACCACAGAAGACAAAGGAGGGAATGCGTGTCTCTCTGCCTCTATGTTGTCTTTCAGGTCTCTCTAGTGCACAAACCGTCTGTACTTAGGGGTAAGCACTGTTCCTTTAAAGCACTAGTCACTTTGATAAATGGCTGTTACAGCAGTGTTTGGACATTTGTCAGATGATGTCTGTCATTTGTCAAGTAACAAATATAAAACTCTATAACTCAAGAGGAAATAATAACTCATTCAAACCAAGAAATATTGGTAGCATCAGGAAGTTCAATAAACAAGGAGGCTGAGCCCAGTGGATTTCTGAAAGGCCCTTTGAGTAATGAGTTGTTCTGCTGTATTTGTTATTTTCATGTCTGCCTCCTCTGCTCAGCTCAAAGGCAGGGCTCAGCCTTGCTCATCTTTGAATCCCTTATACTTAGTATTGGCTTTCAATAAGTGTCCTTGATTCATAGTCTGACATTTACCTATTGATCACTCTTTAAAATAATAACATGCTAACGCCTCTTTCATTGTATATTTTCAAATCTTGTTTTTTGCAGCAAATACTGAATCCTCTGAAAATTTAAACACACTTTTACAACATTTTGGAGACATTATTCAAGTAACTATTTGATACTGAGAAGATACTACCAGTGACACACATTTAAAATTAATCCCTGGCTGCTTTTAATTAATTTTTGTGTTTGGTGCTAATAAAAAAGTACCTGAAGCCTTCAACAACCACCTTGGGCTTCAAAGACACTAATAATTACTCAGATATCTTACCTTTATCATTGTAGCTTAGCAAGACAAGAACCTCTGCTGAAATGTTTTACTATTATGCTCTCTCTGTAGAGAGTATATGATTGTGAGGAAGAAAGAAAAGAAAGTAAATAGTCTAAGGAATAAAGCACATGAAGTTTGACTGGAGTGAAGGTCTTTCCAGTCAAAGGGCTCTCCAATTCACAGGAGGCCCTGAATTTTTCAAGAATGTATGTTCTAGTTCCAAATACTAAGCTAAACATTTAAATCATAAGAAGGCCATCCTTTTGCCACCGGAAGAAGCAAATTATTTGGGAGCTCTGTTAAGAGCAAAGGAACCCTCACCACCAGCCACACCCAGATTTACACGGCAAGGCCGCAGAGAATGGCACTGCAGGCGTGATGCTGTCCTTCATAAGCATAGGTCAAGAAAAGGTTAGCTCTTGTCCTTCTTTCTTGATGACTCTGAAAGCAAACGGAACTGAAAGGTGAGCTTATTACCGGGAGGTGAAGACCAAGTTCTCATCATGTCCCCGAGCAGACACCCACCCTGAACAATGCACTGTGGTTTTCTTTCTTTGGGAAACATTGCACAGAGTAAAGTCTCAATACTTGGGGAACATGTTACACACAGTTCAGTGTTTTCTCAGTTCATTTAGTAGCTATTTCCCAAGAGATCTTATAGAGAAATTCTGTAATATGATGCCCCTTTTCCGGGAGGATCAAAGAATTTAGAGGGACAGGAGGCCTTGAGACCACACTTGGTTGTCTCTCACCTGAGTTTTGCTAAGCCTCACAACTCCCCCCACCCACACACATCCACTTGGTTAGTTCTACACATTATTAGTTCTACAAATAAATAAATTTTAAATCCTTCAAGGGTAGATGTTACGGCATTTTCACCTTCTCTAGCAGATGTTTGACATGGTGCATTCCTTTTTTCTTTTCTTTTAGCATCTTAGAACAACATATATTTAATACCTCACAGTCTCCATAGGTCATGAATCTGGGCACAGCTTACATCAGCCCTCTGTTCAGGGTCTAACAAGGCTGCAGTCAAGGTGCTGGCTAAATCTGCATCCTGTTTGAGTCTCAGGGTCTTCTTCCAACCTCACCGTTCGTTGACAAAATTTATTTCTTGTGGTTGTAGGAGCAAGGCCCTCGGCCCCTAGAGTGTGCCTATCATTTCCTGCACATAGCCATCTCCACAACACGGCCTCCAGACTAACAAGAGCCCATCTGCGGCTACTTCTTTTCTCCTACCTCTACACCAACATGGTGCATTCTCAAGGAAGATAAAGGTTATTCTGCATGGGTCTTGAGGCAGAAGATCAAGTCCACTATGCCTTGCCCTAAGCACACTATCTTTTGTTCCTCAGGATTCACCGTCTTTGTGAGAAATAAGCAGTATTCATTCTCTGAAATTCTAGAGTTTCACAGAAACTTGAGGAAAACCTATGTCATGTGTAGTAACCTAAGTCAGAAATAAGCTTTCACACAGAATTCTATAGTGGTTATTTATTTTCTTCCTAACCTGAGTTGGTTTTTGACCTATTCTCATCTCTATGGTAACTCAATTTAACTCCCAAATTTATGAAGACAAACAATATTGTTGATAAAAACTCTGGATGAGAACTATTATCATTTGCTAGGTATATCTACATGTAATACACTATTAGTAAGAAATAAACAGTAGAATCTGGTGTTATTCTCTTTAAATTTCTTCTCACTAGGAGACAGGTTAAGAAATGCAAGTGTGCAAGTTAGGAGAGTGGTTTTGGTCTGGCTTGGATCTCCATGTTCTGAGGTTTTATTCTGTATAGTTTAATGTGACATGTTCACTTCTTCATTCTTGAGGGCTTCCTGGTGGCTGCAGATTTCTATGACATGAACGTCCATTGGGCATTCTGGTGATAGAAGGGAGGGTTTAAACCCCATTTGACAAGAAGAATAACCTTCTTCTTGGAGTGGAAATGAAAGTGGATCCCTAATTGTGCAAGAGGCAAAGATGAAATACCACTCCCTGTGATGCTCCAGCAATAGCACCTGGCAATACTTGATTGCTTTATGCCAACTCTTGTTTTGGCTGTAAAAAAGGGCTAAAGTACACTTCTCTCTCCCTCCACAATTCTGACTCAAAGATGCATGAGGTTAAGAACAATGTGGGGCATGTGGATGTTGAAAAGTTCCCCAGGGTCTCTGATTCTGTGGTCCTCCTTCTTCCCCAGTTAAAAAAAAAAAAAAAAAAAAAGCTAATAAATTAGAAGCTAGAAATAGAGGAGGCAAGAGACAGAAAAGGAGCAGTCAGAGATAGACCTAAGAATCACAATTTCAGCATCAAGGATGACAACGTACCATATGGTTAAGAAATCAAGAAGCGAACTAAGCAGAGGCCATGAATGGTTAGTGGATACTGTTAAGAAATGAATGCTAAAGTTATGCTGTAAAGGGGCAAGAAGGACACGGGAGTCATTCAAGGAGGTAATAAAATCATGTTTGTAGGAAATGAAATCCAAAGGGAGGGAGTTTTTTGTTTTTTGTTTTTTTGAGATGTGTCTTAGTCTGTTCAAGCTGCTATTAACAGAATTCCATAGAGTAGGTGGTTTAAACAACAAAAATTTATTTCTCACAGTTCTGAAGGCTGGGAAGGCTGAAATCAGTGTGCCAGCATGACTGGGTTCTGGTGAGGGCCCTCTTCTTCTTCCTGCTTTATAGACAGCCTTTTTACTGTGCCCTCACATGGTAGAGAGAGAAAACTCTTGGCCTGTTCATCCTCTCATAAGGGTACCAATTCCATCATGAAGCCTCTACCGTCAACCAAACCCAATTACGTCCCCAAATCTTCACCTCCAGATACCATCACATTACAAATTAAGGACTTCAACATAGGTATCTGGGGAACACAAACATTTAGTCCATAGGATGCCGGGTTTTGAGGATTTAGTTGTATGTTTATAAATTAGTTATAAGATGCTGACTATTCTCAAAATAATATTGACTAATCTCAGAATGTTCTCAGAAAAATAACTGAATAAATTGCAAAGCAATAATTATATATTAAGAATTATATTGCCTGGCACTTTACCACCTGGAGAGTACTAGCAACCAACATTTCTGATGTTCCCCCCAAAATGTTCAATCTACTCCTGAGACTGATCCTGAAATTCACTGACTCAAGTGCTGAAATACCCACAACATAGCACCACAGAATTTCACAGCTGGTAGATCATCTTGTCTAATTATTCTGTCTTCATTCCTTTTGAAGATGAAGAAACTAGGCCACACAGAGGACTGAAGATGACTGTTGAGATCTTTTCTAACCCTGAGGATATATAATCTTAGGAACTAGTTTGCTAAAGTTCTCACAATTCTTCTAAATAAGTGAACAGTACCTTACACTGATCCTGTATAATTATTAGTTAGCAACTACTGATTTTCAATTTATTTGGATGAGAAACATGAAACACAGCAAGCAGAGATCACTAGTTCTGAATCAGTCGTGTCCAATTTTATGAGGCATAAATAAAGGTATTCTAAGCTTCTACTGGGAATGAGAAATAACTCTATTATTTTACTCCTGAAGCCAGGTTTTGTAGAGAGACTGGCATTAATCACCACCTAAAAACCTTCTTTCTACCATGTCATTGACAGATGCAGTTAGCAATGCCCATAACTTGAACAGAGTGTCATTCAACCTGAATCAAACAAATTCCAGGAACTAACTGCCTGTGACAGGAAACACTAACACAAAAAGCACTCTAAGAACAGACAGAAGAATGAGCAGACACTGAATCTGAGGGAACAACAACAAAAATATTCCCTGTGTTTAAACTGGATGAGGGAGGTGAAGAGTAACTGCCAACAGCATTTAGGGGGCCTACTGTCCAAATGTAAGTAGACAGGGCTCGATTCCTGGAGGATTTGCAACGTGCTTCTTTCTTCAGATAGATATGGAGCAGAAAGGGCTCTGAATCTGGGTTTGACTGGAAGGAAGGCATTCCTTAGCTTTATGCCCTTCACTAAAACTCTCAAGTGGGTGCTTAACGACACAAACACTCACTGCAAAACAGAATGCGGGAAATTCCATTAATGAGAGAAACCAGAAGTTATGGCTGGAATTCAAAAATATTTTTATGAAAAGAATCTACTTTATATTTCTTGAAATTTTGAGATACCAGAGGTGGAAAAAGAAATAGACTGAGAAGTCCCTGAACAACAACAGTAACTAAAAGAGGAGAAGTTGGAAACAATACTATTGAATACAAGTAGACATGGATCAGGTAAAGTTTTTTTTTTTTAATTTATTTTTGGCTGCCTTGGGTCTTCGTTGCTGCACGCGGACTTTCTCTAGTTGTGTCGAGCGGGGGCTACTCTTTGTTGTGGTGCATGGGCTTCTCATTGCGGTGGCTTCTCTTGTTGTGGAGCGCAGGCTCTAGGCGCACGGGCTTCAGTAGTTGTGGCACGTAGGCTCAGTAGTTGTGGCTCGCAGGCTTTAGAGTGCAGGCTCAGTAGTTGTGGCACACGGGTTTAGTTGCTCCGCGGCATGTGGGATCTTCCCGGACTAGGGATCGAACCCGTGTCCCCTGCATTGGCAGGTGGATTCTTAACCACTGCACCACCAGAGAAGTCCCAGGTAAAGTTTAAAGATCTTTGAAGATCTTCACCAGTTGGTAACCCCTGTTCTGTAATCCTATAGCCCACCCCCAAAAAATTTACTGCAGCAAGCCTGAACCATCACTCCATGTGGTTTGTGTAAGATGATTTAGGAAATTAGGGTGTCAAGATCTTAAAAGTTATACATCTCTAGAATGGCTCTAGGTGTTTGGAAAAATTTAGATTAATTCTCCAAAGAGACAGAAATTATTAAAAATGACTTTATGCTCTGAACAAAATGTCTGTCTGTCCAACACCTGACATAATTTCAAAAAGTCTTCCAGCACAGAGAAGTATCAAACAACTGGTATCTGCTGAAACACATAATGGTCAACAGTTGAGGATGAGGATCCATTGTAATTGTGAGGTAGTCTTGCTGTCACTTATTTACATTTTGCACTATTTCCTCAAAGGACTATCTTAGCTCAGGCTGCTATAACAAAAATACCATAGATTGGGTGGCTTATACAACAGGAATCTACTTTTCACAGTTACAGAGTTTGGAAGTCCAAGATCAAGGTGCTGGCATATTCAGTGTCTGGTGAAAGCCTGCTTCTTGGTTTGTATATGGACATCTTCTTGTTGTATCTTCATATGGCAGAGAGCAGAAAGTGCTAGAACAAGCTCTCTCGTCTCTCCTCACAATCTCAATCATGAACTATACCTTGATGACCTAAGATAAGACCTCCCAAAGCCCCACCTCCAAATACCATCACTTTGGGGGTTAAGATTTCAACATGTGACTTTGGGGAATAGAAGCATTCAGTCCACAGCAAGGACTTTCTCAAACTTCTCCCAAAGGCCAAGATGCCGATTATTTTTAAACTGCTATTAGAATAATATATGTATACCTTACTGTACTGAAAACTTTGGAACACTTTGCAAAAAAAAGTTAAAACAACCAAGATTGTGCCTAAAGGCACAAATCTATGAAATAAAAATTTGCAATATTTGAGTCTGCCCTGTACAGTCTAAATTAATATGGAGAAGGCACAAGTTCCTGTCTTCAAAATGCTTATATTCTAATTTAAGAGAAAACAATACATTTCCCTCTGGGAATTAAAATTCTGTCTAAAGTGTGAGGAAAACATCATTTTTAATTCAGTAGGACAACAGTAAGGAGACTTTCCCCACTTTCTTTCTCCCCACCTCTCATTCTCTAACTCCCCTTGCAGGCACACACAAAGGAAAGAAAAGAAAAACTATGTGCCTTGCCTCACAGATAAGGAACCAGAGATGCACAGAATTGAAAAGGCTTGTCAAATTTCACGCAGGAAGTGTTTGCTAGAATTAGAATCAGCTTTTACTCTATTAGACCAATCATTAAATAAGTAGAGAGAAAATTAATTAAATTATTTTCATCATTGAAAATTAACAATCTATAACACCATGCAGGTAGGAGGACTTAAACAGTGAATTAAAGACATATATCATGGCCTCTTAAAAACTTAGATCTGGAATCGTTGGATACAATTAATCTAATGAGATCTCATATACTGAGTTGGCAAGAGGTTTAATCCTTTTTTTTCATTTCATCCTATTCATTTTGATTTATGGAAGGGAGAAAGACTTCCCCTTTCTTCCAGAAAAGGAATTAACTGTAGCATTTCAATAACCACAGTGAACCCCATTTCCACCGCAAGAATGAGGGAAAAGCCTGAACTCACAGTAGAGAGAACAAATTGACAGGGAATGTGGGTGGGAAAGAAATGAGAAAACTATTCTAGACTAAAAGTCTTATATGTTTCAGACACAAGAAGTAATAGAAGAATTTGAGTGGCAGAATTTAGTTTCATTGAATCACATAATTTATAACATCTAAAGATTTTGATGACCTTTTCTAAGGCAATTAATTTACTTAAATATTTAGTGAGAGCTACAACAGCCTTTCAGTACTCATTCATGCATGCCATGTCTTTTAAGGAACAGAATTAAGTAGATGAAATGAGGAAATCATAAAAGGCCATGTTTTTATTTTCCCCAGCAACCACAGGTTCTTCTCAGTCCATGCCTACATTAGGAAAGTCCAAGGTCATGCAAGTCAAACAACTTACAGTCCTAACAAGGAACAGACAACCCTAGGGAGGTTCTAATTGAACTGATTTAGGCTAGAAATTCTGTGAACATCACCAAAGTCTGAATTTTAACAAGCAAAAATTCAAGGGGAAGTAGGGAGAGGATTACTCAAATGATCTATGAGAGGCAAGATACACAGAAAATTTTCTACACCAATTAACTTTGCCTAGCAACATGATAATTCACATTTCCATACTACTATCCTACAGTACCTCAAAGAAAACAATTAGTCTAAATCTACACCATCATTCTTTTATTTCTACATCTAAATAGAAATGATAATTCTCCAATAATATAGGCAATGTCAATTGCATCAGGGGACCAGGCTTCACAGCAGGAAATTATACAAAGATAGAGATATTAGCCCTAATTCCACTTTTTTTTTTTTTTTTGGCCCACATAACCAAGGCCACTTCTCCCTTCTTTTCCCACTCTGCCTCATCTCAGTTTCTAGCACAATTCTAAGGACCAATGCAACTTCTCTCATGTTACAAAAAGTTGAAAAGCACTTTAAATGTTCTATTTAACTCTATCTGGCAAATATTTAGCAGCAAATATGTGGCATACATTGTACTAGGCAAGTATTAATTAGGCATGCTGTGCTCTAGAACCCGCGAGCCACAACTACTGAGCCCACGCACCCTAGAGCCCACACACCGCAACTACTGAGTCCACGTGCAACAACTACTGAAGCCTGCACACTCTAGGGTCCGTGTGCCGCAACTACTAGGCCCATGTGCTGCAACTACTAAAGCCTGCGCACCTAGAGCCTGTGCTCCACAAGAGAAGCCACAGCAATGAGAAGGCTACACACCACAACGAAGAGTAGCTCCCGCTCGCCACAACTAGAGAAAGCCCGCACACAGCAATGAAGACCCAACGCAGTCAAAAAAAAAAAAAAATTAGGTATGGCCCTGTTTTCAAGGAGCTTATCACAATGTACTCACTGGGATGACATATAAAGGTATTGTAAGTATAAAGACTAAAAAGAAACCACAAAGAATGAAGTCAGGAACAAATTATATACCACTAAAATACTAATCTAATAGCAACAACAATTGTTTATGAGGCCCAAGAATGAAAGGATCCAGGACAAAGCAGGCAGGACACTTGTGCCATCCCCACTTGTAGGCATCATTGGGCCTCATGACATAGTACTCAAACCTCAACTGATACCACTCTATTTAATGTGCGCCATTTAAAATTATAAAATATTAGCACTAGAAGGGACCTTAGAGACCATGTAGTCTTATTCCCTCATTTTAAGACTTAGTCTAGAGATTAAAATCATAATCATAATCCCATAATCAATTTGTTGAATAGCAAAGACCAAAATGAATGCAAAGTCATCTGACTCCCTATGTTTGCTCAGCTGCACCACACTGCCTCCTATTCATATGAGATTTGTCCTATATATGCCCAAATTCTCACTGCTTATCCACTAAAAGCTCCACCTTCACCGTGGAGCTCCTCTAACCACCGTGGCTCTACTAGCCTCAGTCTTCTTTGAGCACCTACAACACTAGCAGGCTAAGCCACACAGCTGTCCTAACAAACATTCAATAGTTTCTCCTAGGAAACTCTCACAAGCACACTACAGATGACTGGAGGGTAGGCACTGATTACTTGGTACTGCTCTTCTGTTCCTGGCTTCTACTGGGCACAGACAAAGTGGCTCTAAATACCTGTTCAGAGGTTGAATCATCATTAAATGTAACCTAATTGCTTCTGTCCACCTATGTTGAGTATATCAATTAGCTATATTGCCTGAAAAAGCCAGACTTCAGAGTAACACCTGATTTTTCACAGGGTAACCAATCCAAGCATTCATGCTTCTAAAGTCAAAAGACATTCAACTTGGGTTTAGATAAGGCAAAAGAATAAAGTGTTATATCATTTATTTTGGGAGGATTTGTTTTTGTTCCATAGGTAGACGTTGGATAAAACAATTAATGTCTCTGAATCTTGGGCTCATCATCTCTAATATGGGGATAATATTACCTACCTTATATGCAGACAATATTGTCATGAAAGTCAGTAACAAAGCATTGGAATGCCCTTTCCCTCCATATCCCACTGTTCCCTGTACCCTAACTCCAGATCAATGCTGTGTCTCATTCTGCTAATTCCTTGTACAGTTCCAACAAATATCCAAAGGTTTGGCTAAAATGGGCTTAACGTGGGACTCCTCCCTAAGACATCTGGTTTCAACAGAAGACTTCTAATGTAAAACTTCTTCAAGCCTCAATGGCTCCAATGTCCTCATGGATGACAGACAGTGGAGCAGGTGTCTAGCAAGGGAGCCCTGCTGGCACTCCTCAAGCCATGTCACACAAGCAGCAGCCTCAAATTGTCTGGTTTCTCATGCACTATATTCCAGTTCCAGCTCTACCTGGGTTTCAAGTTACTCCTCTCAAAAATGAGGGCAACAGCAGGTGTCCACTCCTCTGTGAGACGGGGCCAGGAGACGCTCTCCTCATCTCCTTGCCTAGGTGGCCAAGTCAGGCACTAGGGGCGGCAGAAATCCTCATTTGAGGGTCCCACCAAGTTCCCCGGTAAGAGTGTTGCAGCTGAGCAGAGTGGCTGCTTGGGACTGCTCAGGCGCTGCAGAAAGCGTTCTTGGAATCTGACATGTTATCACTTTGGGGCCATCGGTCAGCTGCTCCTGACTTGGCCACATGAAGGCTCAGACTGTCCCAGTCTCTGAACAAAAGAGAACCAACACTATTAGGATATCTCTCACCACCATGAATGCAAGGTATTTCAATGAAGAGTATCGGGAGGACATCTAAAAATCCTAGACTGCCATGTGCAAGTTCTGAGGAATGGTGGAATAACCTAATGTATCTGGGTGACCTTTGGAGACAGCTGAGACAGAGCTACAACAGGGCAGTGGCTGACACCCAACTCATAGCCCATCTTCTCCAGCTGTGAGGCTGACAGGGTCTTGGTGCTCCGGCCGGCTGTCAGGCCTGAGCTTCTGAGGTGGAAGAGCCAAATTCAGGACTTTGGTCCACCACAGACCTCCCGGCCCCACATAATATCAATCAGTGCGAGCGCTCCCAGAGATGCACATCTCAATGCAAAGACCCAGCTCCACTCAACAATCAGCAAGATCCAGGGTTGAACACCCCATGCCAAAAAACTAGCAACACAGGAACACAACCCCATCCATTAGCAGAGAGGCTGCCTAAAATCATACTAAGGTCACAGACAGCCCAAAACACACCACCGGACGCAGTCCTGCCAACCAGAAAGACAAGATCTAGCCTCATCAACCAGAACAAAGGCACTAGTCCCCTCCACCAGGAAGCCTACACAACCCACTAAACCAACCTTACCCACTGGGGGAAGACACCAAAAACAATGGGAACTATGAACCTGCAGCCTGCGACAAGGAGACCCCAAACACAATAAGTTAAGCAAAATGAGAAGACAGAGAAATACCCAGCAGATGAAGGAGCAAGGTAAAAATGCACCAGACCAAAAAAATGAAGAGGAAATAGGTAGTCTACCTGAAACTGAATTCAGAGTAATGATAGTAAAGATGATCCAAAACCTTGGAAATAGAATGGAGAAAACATACGAAATGTTTAACAAAGACCTACAAGAACAAGAGCAAACAAACAATGATGCACAACACAATAAATTATATTAAATAAATTTAATGAATTATATTAAAAATTTAATATAATTATAATTATATTAATTGTATACTAATTATATTAAATAATATATATATCAATTAACATATATTAATGTAAATATATATTAATAATATTAATATATTGATTATATTTATATAATTTTAATAAATTATATTAAAAGTTCTCTAGAAGGAATCAATAGTGGAATAACTGAGGCAGAAGAACGGATAAGTGACCTGGAAGATAAAACAGTGGAAATAACTACCGCAGACCAGAATAAAGAAAAAAGAATGCAAAGAATTAAGGACAGACTCAGAGACCTCTGGGACAAAATTAAATGCAGCAACATTCAAATTATAGGGGTCTCAGAAGAAGAAGAGAAAAAGAAAGGGACTGAGAAAATATTTGAAGAGATTATAGTTGAAAACTTCCCTAATATGGGAAAGGAAATAGTCAATCAAGTTCAGGAAGCACAGAGAGTCCCATACAGGATAAATCCAAGGAGAAACATGCCAAGACATATATTAATCAAACTATCAAAAATTAAATACAAAGAAAAAATATTAAAAGCAGCAAGGGAAAAACAACAAATAACATACAAGGGAATCCCCATAAGGTTAACAGCTGATCTTTCAGCAGAAACTCTGCAAGCCAGAAGGGTGTGGCAGGACATATTTAAAGTGATGAAAGGGAAAAACTAAGATTACTCTACCCAGCAAAGGATCTCATTCAGATTCGATGGAAAAATTAAAACCTTTACAGACAAGCAAAAGTTAAGAGAATTCAACACCACCAAACCAGCTTTACAACAAATGCAAAAGAAACTTCTCTACACAGGAAACACAAGAGAAGGAAAAGACCTACAAAACCAAACCCAAAACAATTACGAAAATGGTAATAGAAACATACATATCGATAATTACCTTACATGCAAATGGATTAAATGCTACAACCAAAAGACGTAGACTGACTGAATGGATACAAAAACAAGACCCGTACGTATGCTGTCTACAAAAGACCCACTTCAGACCTAGGGACACATACAGACTGAAAGTGAGGGGATGGAAAAAGATATTCCATGCAAATGGAAATCAAAGAAAGCTGGAGTAGCAATTCTCATATCAGACAATATAGACTTTAAAATAAAGACTATTACAAGAGACAAAGAAGGACACTACCTGATGATCAAGGGATCAATCCAAGAAGAAGATATAACAATTGTAAATATTTATGCACCCAACATAGGAGCACCTCAAAATATAAGGCAAATGCTAACAGCCATAAACAGGGAAATCAAAAGTAACACAATCATAGTAGGGGACTTTAACACCCCACTTTCACCAATGGACAGATCATCCAAAATGAGAATAAATAAGGAAACACAACCTTTAAGTGACACATTAAACAAGATGGACTTGACTGATGTTTAAATGACATTCTATCCAAAAACAAAAGAATACACTTTCTTCTTAAGTGCTCATGGAACATTCTCCCAGATAGATCATATCTTGGGTCACAAATCAAGCCTTGGTAAATTTAAGAAAATTGTAATCATATCAAGGATCTTTTCTAACAACAATGCTATAAGACTAGATATCAATTACAGGAAAAAACTGTAAACAATACAAACACATGGAGGCTAAAAAATACGCTATACACTACTAAATAACCAAGAGATCACTGAAGAAATCAAAGAGGAAATCAAAAAATACCTAGAAACAAATGACAATAAAAACACGACCACCCAAAACCTATGGGATACAGCAAAAGCAGTTCTAAGAGGGAAGTTTAGAGCAAAACAATCCTACCTCAAGAAACAGGAAAAATTTCGAATAAACAACCTAACCTTACCCACCTAACCTTACACCTAAAGCAATTAGAGAAAGAAGAACAAAGGAAACCCAAAGTTAGCATGAGGAAAGAAATCATGAAGATCAGATCAGAAATAAATGAAAAAGATATGAAGGAAAAGATAACAAACATCAATAAAACTAAAAGTTTGTCCTTTGAGAAGATAAACAAACTTGAAAAACCATTAGCCACACTCATCAAGAAAAATAGGAAGATGACTCAAATCAATAGAATTAGAAATAGAAAAGAAAAGTAACAACTGACACTACAGAAATACCAAGGATCATAAGATATTACTACAAGCAACTATATGCCAATAAAATGGACAATCTGGAAGAAATGGACACATTCTTAGAAATGCACAACCTTCCGAGAATGAACCAGGAAGAAACAGAAAATATAAACAGACCAATCACAAGCACTGAAATTGAGTCTGTGATTAAAAATCTTCCAACAAACAAAAGCCGAGGACCAGATGACTTCACAGACGAATTCCATCAAACATTAGAGAAGAGCTAAAACCTATCCTTCTCAAACTCTTCCAAAATATAGCAGAGGGAGGAAAACTCCCAAACTCATTCTACGAGGCCACCATCACCCTGATACCAAAACCAGACAAAGATGTAACAAAAAACGAAAACTACAGGCCAATATCACTAATGAACATAGAAGCAAAAATCCTCAACAAAATGCTAGCAAACAGAATCCAACAGCAGGTTAAAAGGATCATACACCCTGATCAAGTGGGGTTTATCCTAGGAATGCAAGGATTCTTCAATATACACAAATCAATGTGCTAAACCATATTAACAAACTGAAGGAGAAAAACAATATTATCATCTCAATAGACGCAGAAAAAGCTTTCGACAAAATTCAACACCCATTTATGAAAAAACTCTCCAGAAAGTAGGCATAGAGGGAACTTTCCTCAACATAATAAAGGCCATATACGACAAGCCCACAGCCAACATCATTCTCAATGGTGAAAAACTGAAACCATTTCCACTAAGATCAGGAATAAGACAATGTTGCCCACTCTCACCACTGTTATTCAACATAGTTTTGGAAGTTTTAGCCACAGCAATCAGAAAAGAAAAATAAATAAAAGGAATCCAAATTGGAAAAGAAGAAGTAAAACTGTCTCTGCTTTCAGATGACATGATACTATACATAGAGAATCCTAAAGATGCTACCAGGAAACTACTAGAGCTAATCAATGACTTTGGTAAAGTAGCAGGATACAAAATTAGTGCACAGAAATCTCTTGCATTCTTATACACTAATGATGAAAAATCTGAAAGAGAAATTAAGGAAACACTCCCATTTACTACTGCAACAAAAAGAAATAAATACCTAGGAATAAATCTACCTAAGGAGACAGAAGACCTGTATGCAGAAAACTATAAGGCACTGATGAAAGAAATTAAAGATGATACAAACAGATGGAGAGATATACCATGTTCTTGGACTGAAAGAATCAACATTGTGTAAATCACTATACTACCCAAAGCAATCTATAGATTCAATGCAACCCCTATCAAGCTACCAATGGCATTTTTCACAGAACTAGAACAAAAAATTTCACAATTTGTATGGAAACACAAAATACCCCAAATAGCCAAAGCAATCTTGAGAAAGAAAAACGGAGCTGGAGGAATCAGGCTCCTGGACTTCATACTAACTACAAAGCTACAGTCATCAAGACAGTATGGTACTGGCACAAAAACAGAAACATAGATCAATGGAACAGGATAGAAAGCCCAGAGGTAAACCCACGCAGATATTGTCACCTTATCTTTGATAAAGGAGGCAAGAATATACAGTGGAGAAAAGACAGCCTCTTCAATAAGTGCTGCTGGGAAAACTGGACAGCTACATGTAAAAGAATGAAATTAGGACACTTCCTAACACCATACACAAAAATAAACTCAAAATGGATTAAAGACCTAAATGTAAGATCAGATACTATAAAACTCTTAGAGAAAAACATAGGCAGAACACTCTGACATACATCACAGCAAGATCCTTTTTGAACCACCTCCTAGACAAATAGAAATAAAAACAAAAATAAACAAATGGGACCTAATGAAACTTAAAAGCTTTTGCACAGCAAAGGAAACCATAAACAAGACAAAGAGACAACTCTCAGAATGGGAGAAAATATTTGCAAATGAAGCAACTGACAAAGGATTAATCTCCAAATTATACAAGCAGTTCATGCAGCTCAATATCAAAAAAACAAACAACCCAATCCAAAAATGGGCAGAAGACCTAAACAGACATTTCTCCAAAGAAGAAATACAGATTGCCAACAAACACATGAAAGAATGCTCAACATCATTAATCATTAGAGAAATGCAAATCAAAAGTACAATGAGATATCATCTCACACTGGTCAGAATAGCCATCATCAAAAAATCTAGAAACAATAAATGCTGGAGAGGGTGTGGAGGAAAGGGAACACTCTTGCACTGTTGGTGGGAATGTAAACTGATACAGCCACTATGGAGAACAGTATGGAGGTTCCTTAAAAAACTACAAATAGAACTACCATACGACCCAGCAATCCCACTACTGGGCATATACCCAGACAAAACCATAATTCAAAAAGAGTCATGTACCAAAATATTCATTGCAGCTCTATTTACAATAGCCAGGACATGGAAGCAACCTAAGTGTCCATCAACAGATGAATGGATAAAGAGGATGTGGCACATATATACAATGGAATATTACTCAGTCATAAAAAGAAACGAAATGTAGTTATTTGTAGTGAGGTGGATGGACCTAGAGTCTGTCATACAGAGTGAAGTAAGTCAGAAAGAGAAAAACAAATACCGTATGCTAACACATATATACGGAATCTAAGAAAAAAAAAAAAAAAAGGTCATGAAGAACCTAGGGGTAAGACAGGAATAAGGACGCAGGCCTGCTAGAGAATGGACTTGAGGATATGGGGAGGGGGAAGGGTAAGATGTGACAGGGTGAGAGAGTGGCATGGACATATATACACTACCAAACGTAAAATAGATAGCTAGTGGGAAGCAACCGCATAGCACAGGGAGATCAGCTCGGTGGTTTGTGACCACCTAGAGGGGTGGGATGGGGAGGGTGGGAGAGAGAGAGATGCAAAAGGGAAGAGATATGGGAACATATGTATACGTATAATTGATTCACTTTGTTGTAAAGCAGAAACTAACACACCATTGTAAAGCAATTATACTCCAATAAAGATATTAAAAAAAAAAAAAAAACTACAATGAGGTATCACCTCACACCAGTCAGGATGGCCATCATCAAAAAGTCTACAAACAATAAATGCTGGAGAGGGTGTGGAGAAAACACCACCCTCTTGCACTGTTGGTGGAAATGTAAATTGATACAGCCACTATGGAGAACAGTATGGAGGCTCCTTAAAAAACTAAAAAGAGAACTACCATATGACCCAGCAATCCCACTACTGGGCATATACCCTGAGAAAACCGTAATTCAAAAAAAGTCATGTACCACAATGTTCACTGCAGTTCTGTTTACAATAGCCAGGATATGGAAGCAACCTAAGTGTCCATCAACAGATGAATGCATAAAGAAGATGTGGCACATATATACAATGGAATACTTCTTAGCCATAAAAAGAAACGAAATTTATTTGTAGTGAGGTGGATGGACCTAGAGTCTGTCATACAGAGTGAAGTCAGAAAGATAAAAATAAATACCGTATGCTAACACATATATATGGAATCTACAAAAAAAAAAAAGGTTCTGAAGAACCTAGGGGCAGGACAGGAATAAAGATGCAGACATGGAGAGTGGACTTGAGGACACAGGGAGGGGAAAGGGTGGGCTGGGACGAGGTGAGAGAGCGGCAGGGACATACATACACTACCAAATGTAGAATGGATAGCTAGTGGGAAGCAGCTGCATAGCACAGGAAGATCAGCTCGGTGTTTTGTGACCACCTAGAGGGGTGGGATAGGGAGGGTGGGAGGGAGCCACAAGAGGGAGGGGATATGGGGATATGTGTATACATATGGCTGATTCACTTTGTTATACAGCAGAAGCTAACACACCATTGTAGAGCAATTATACTCCAATAAAGATGTTGGGAAAAAAAATTAAAAATAAGGACAACAATTGAGATGGTCACAAAAATCCTTTCCAGCTCTAGAATTCTATTCTACCCTTTATACCGGGAAGACAGCTGCTAAATAAGGACCAGCAGTCATGATGTTAATTGTAACCAAGGAGAGAAAAATAACCATTTAGTAATACTAGACCTATAGAAAAGTATGATGGTTAAGAAAGCAGGAAATAAAAAATGCTATTTTCCCTGATTTTTAGTGTGTTTGCACACTAAAAAAGAAAAAAATGTTTAAAAAAATGAAGGTAATTTTCAGATTGAAATAAAAATAATATATATTGCATGTATACTATGTAGATGGGCCAGGGAAAATAACAGTTATTTTCAAAGGACAAGTGGAAAAAAGGAATTTTCAAGTGAGATAGAATTATTTAGCAACACTAGGGCACACTTATATATCCTCAAAGTCTGAATTTCAGCCCTTCATATACAGGGTTACAGCCCACTTCCCTACTCCATTCATCATTCCCCCTTGCAATGCCTTGGTCATTCACACTATGCTAGGGAAGAAAAAGAGAAGGAAGCCTCCCTGGATGGATCCCAAGTACAGTAGAGGCCACAGGAGAGATGTGTGTATCTATGGCTAATGACCCATTGCTATAATTCTTAAAATATTTAAGGTCTCTGTTCAGCTGATGAGGACCCAGGCATTCTATGGCTCCTGGATGGAAACTCCAAAGTATCTCACTGTCAATCAAATAAACGAATATTTTATCTTAATAACTTCATGCCCCGGCAGCAGTACTAACTGTGGGATTATGATCAAGGCATGCCATAGCCTCCATTCCCTCAGCTATGAAATGAAGTTATCCAGGCAGACAATCTTGAGGTTTCCACCAAGCTATTTTATCTCATAATACTAAGTAGATTAATGCAGTGGGTGTGTATTGACTTTCTCCCATGATGTTGCAAGAGATGGAAAGGTAAATGCAGTGTTTGGGGCAGGAAAGGATTAAGTAGACATAAACACACAAATAGGGCAGGAGATAAAGGAAAGACCCTGAGGTATCAAGGCCTAATATTATACGTGTCTTGACAGTCTGCAGCAAACCAGGAGGGGCCTGGAATGGCCCAACTGCAAGTTCCCACAGGTAATGTCCCCTAGCTAAACAAACAGCCCTCCTTATCAAGGAGAGCAGACACAGTACCTGCTTATCCCTGAATAGTGTGCTTCAGTTCCTTGCCAGCCCCTGGAATTATTCAAACAAGCCAATCACATCCTCCCATAGGAACCAGAGATCACCCCAACTTCTTATTACTGCAAAGGTTACGGAACCACATTGCCTTCTTGTTCACTCTGTTCCAAAGTGCAGCCTTCACATGTTCTGTGTGGTAGTCTGTTCTCCTCTGCCAGGCTGTGAGTGTATATGCTTAATGAACTGCTTTTGATCTCATCTGTCCAGTGTCAGGTGCCATGTGTTCGGCCATCCCATAATCTTAGGATGGTAATCCCTCCCTCACCAATAGGTGAAGAGAAGGCAATCAAAACAGACCCATGGGCAAAGTTAAAGCATACAGTTGATTCTGAGTACCCAGAAGGTGGTTTGCTATAGGGTATCCAGGAAGCCAGCAGAGGCCAAGAAGATGCAGAGAAATTTTCCATAGGCAGGTGGAGAACAGCCATGGGAGGTGTTCCCAGAGGCAGTCCTACAAGATCAATATCTATCCTCAGGATGCACAGTCAGGGCAAGAGGGTGGGGTAGGGGGCAGGGCTCCAAGATGAGCCTGAATGGGTGGGACAAGCAAAAGAAAGGATGGATTTGGATGAGTTACAGGGATCGAAGCATAGGGTAACAAACATAAAAGAGTCAACAGTACACATGGGATGGACATTTAGTCTCAGGAAAAAAAAAAAACAGAACTGTGATTACTCAGATTGAATCATGGGGTAAAATGATTCAACATTCAATGAATGTGTGACATTAGCATCCAGGTCACACAGATCCTGAGTCATCTGAGTACTAGACAAGAGCAATTTATATTCACCTCCCTCTTGATCCTCCCTGCCTTTCAATGTACAAGACAGCCTGGTTTCCAGGGGCTGGAACAGAGGTGATCTGTAGAGGGTGTTTGTGGAGAGCTCAAGGTTTTGTGAACCACAAAATTCAGAATTCTCTACCTAGGATTCCAGAGCCTCAGAGCCGCTTGCCATTCTTCTGCCTTTGTCTCATTTAAATCATTGTTGTTCTGAGGATTAACACCAAATTTTTAAGACCGTTATTCACCTATTTTAGAAACTATTATGCGGCTTCTATGCATAGATCTGGTTTCATGCCAGGTCTCCATGATTTCAGAATAATTGGAAGTGCCTCATTAAATTCGTTAGCTAAATCCCAAGGACTGGGGAATTGCATGTTGTCAAGATCACACACTGACTCCATTATCTGATTTTTGAAAGTGGTTTTTATCGGGATTATCTTGGCTCCATAATTGGCTAAATCTCTCCATTCCTTTTCCTTTATTTAAAAACTCTTTCCAGTTCTTAGTCACTGATGAACACCCCATTTCTTGAGCCTTCTCATTTGGAGTCAGGCCTCTTTCACCTGAATGTTCTCTTCCCTCAGGACAGAATAGAGAACTTCTGTGCAGACTTCTGTACTCTTCCACAATTTGTGGAACCAAGGTCCATATCTGAAACATGCATTCAACTAATATTTATTTGTGGAACACCTAATATTTTTCAAACATTGGGTAGAAACTTCAGGGACATAGTGTAAAATAGAGTTTTATTTTAAGGAGTGTAAGCAAGCCTCTTGGATATATTGGGTTGGCCAAAAAGTTCATTATGGTTTTTGGTACCACCGTATGGAAAAACCCAAACGAACTTTTTGGCCAATCCAATAAAATGTGACAACAAAATCAGACAAATTCTTTCTTCCTTTTCCTCAAACCTCCTCAGATCTCAGATATAGCATTGTATTTATGAGAACAGCCCGATAATTCAGACCTCTGCTCTCTGTATGTGCCATGATTAAGTCAAGTCTGTGCTCCACTAATCCAACAAAACAGGAAATCATTGTTTCATTTTTCTTTACCCTGGAGACTCTGCCCAAGAGCTTCTGCCTGTCTCCAGGCTGGACTTGGGTGCTCACCAGACCACCTGCACAGCTGTTCTGCACCTGTCTTCAGACACTCTCTGAGGTTGGGACCTTGCTTCCAGGATCCCAGGTTCACCCCTTGTACCTTCCCCCACTTTCCAGTATCTTCCTCAAAAAAGGATGCATAAAAGGTAGATTTGGGGCCTCTTGCCTGTCGGAAAATGCCTTTATTCCTTCCTCACCTTTCACGGAGGGTGTGACTGGGTTGAGAATTCTAGTTAGATGGCTGTGACCAGGTCACACCATTGTTCTTCATAACTCTGAAGGGATTGTTCCATTAACTTCTAGTGGATCAGGTTGCTGCTAAGAAGCCTGATCCAATTCCTATTCCCAGTCCTTTGTTTGGACCCATTTTTTCTCTTTGGTGTGCTAAAAATTCACAATGATTTGCCTTGATTTTTCTCTTTCAATTTCTGGTGCTGGCTGCTTGGCAGTTCTTCCCCTCTGGAGACTCATATTCCTTGGTTTGGGGAATTATTCTCACATTTCTTTGCCTATTATTCTCTCTCTATAGAACTTCCAGTAGACACATGTCAAAGCCCCAGCTTTCATATCTTTTCTCTCCAATTGTCAATTTCTTTGCTTCTTATTTTACTTCCTAGCAAAGTTCAACTTTCATTTAACTCTTCTATTTTTTTAGTCCCACATATTTTTAATTTCAAAAAGCTCTTTCCTGCTCTCTGATTTCTCTTTTTAGTATAGAATACATTGAAACTTCTATCATCTCTCTGAGGATATTATGAGATTGTTTTGAAGTGTTCTTTTCTCTACACTTTCTTTTTTTTTTTTTTTTTTTGGTTTTCTCTGTTTACACTTTTTACAATTTTAATTTCAGTTTAAGTGTGTGCTTTTTTTTCTGAGTCTGAAATATTTCTAAGATTATATCCTGTCATTCATATTTAAAGATAAAACGTTAACACGTTGATTGGACCTGTGTATTGGTGGTCTTGCCAGTTGGTGGTTGGACAATCTGGCAGTGAGAGGCATTTTTATTGGCACCTCCCCTCCCCAAAAGTCACTGTCTGGTGGCCTTTTCTTCTCTCTTGCAGAAGAGACCCATCAGAGTTCCTGCCTGCCATTTGGCATTCCAAGACCAGAGTAGGGAAAGGAGCTGGGGTTCCCAATGTTCAAGGTGCAGACTCTGGCTTAATTCCCATCAAGCCCTGTGCCTCTCCTTACCCCAGAGCAGGGTTTCTCAACCTCAGCACTGAGGACACATGGGGCTAGACAATCCTTTGCTATGGGAGGCCATGCTGTGCATTGCTAGACTGTTTAGCCTCTAACCACTAGATGCCAGAAGCCTCCCCAAGTTGTGACAACTAAAAATGTCTCTTGATATTGACAAACATCCCCCAGAGGGTGGGGAGCAAAATAGTCCCTGCTTGAGAACACAGGCCTGCAGTGTGCCTGAGCTCCCTGAGGTAACAGTTTCTCCAGTCTGTTTTTCCAGCTGTAGACTTCTAGACTCCTATAGAAGCAAGGGTAGGGGTGGTTGCCTGGCACTATGGGGTATGGGAGGGAAAGTGGAGGTTTAAATGCTACATGTGGATTGATTTTCCTATAGTCTTGCCTTGTACTTTATCCTTGCTGTCTGTGGTACCTGAAGCCTCCAATCATGTTGCCTTTCTGGGAATCTGTGGTGTTGCTTGATGACATCTACAGGCATAAGTTACAGCTTTATCTCACTGCTAAATCAGTCTCCACTCCTCCAACCTCTTTACATATTCCAAAAATGTGTGGACACCTCAAGCCCACTCCTGATTTCTCTCCTTCCTCTTCACTGTTGAACTTGAGTTTTATGCCTTACACTAGCATTTAAGTGGACTTTTAAAAGGGAGCTGAGGTAAAACAGGTGTTCAAAGCTCCATGCTCAACTAGTAGCTCAATGTACTATTATTTTAAAACTTTAATTCTTTGTTTAGATAAATATATAAGAAATTTCTTCAGTAGTTATTCTAGAGATTATACAGACTAATTATATAGAGTGATACTTATCATCCCGGCCATTTTTTTTCCTAACTCAAATCAACTATCTCATGTTTCCAGATTAGCTTTAATACTTTAAGGAAAATGGAAGAGTTGACAGAATCTCGGGCCTCTTTTGTAACCAGCCTAAAAGCCTCAGCTGAACATGGTAGGAGGATTATGGAGGTGACACTCTAGTCCACTGATGCTTTTTGTGGAAACATGGGTAGACACCTCCTAGTGGACAAACACAATGACTGAGGATGCCAGCAAGTAAAAATAAACCTGAAAGAAGACTGGGTTTGACCACACATTTCATTCCCAGGGGTCCTCAAGCAAGGGCTCCTGCCGAGTCATGTATTTTTATCTTGATAGATTCTACTAGGTGGGAATGGTAATATAACAGTCACATAATTTTCCAAAGCTTTTTCCAAGAATAATGGCCAGAAATATGTATTCAGCTTGTCTGTTCATATGCCTCTGGTCAGATTTAGAAAGCAAGGAAAAGGGAAAAGAAAAGACTGAGTGAGAGTAATTGAAAAAGAAAGAAAAATAAAAGGGAAAGAAATTTAAAAAGAACGAAAAGTGATTCTGATGACAAAGGGGAGATCTGCTATTCTTTGAACCATAAGTACATTTCCTCTATCTAAATGCATCATAGGTATCCCAAATGAGACCTGTCATGTTTTCAACACTTGAAAATCTACGGATTTTCCAGTAGAAATTTACACTACTGCCTGAATAATACAAGAACAAATCCTGCATTGTAAATCATTCTAGCCATTTAGGGCCATGGACTCACAAGTAGTTGGCAAACTTAGGTCGTTATGAAGCTGAACTAAAAACAGCTCATTCTTTCTGAACATCGTTACTTTCGGCAGTGCATTTATCAGCAAGCGAAATGACTTGGATAGCACATAGGAACAGATATGTTTTTTTAAATAAACTCAAAGACCTTGAATATTATGAAATCTTAGTATTCATCTCAATTCCTTCAGAACTGGTTTAAGCCTCACCCTCTCTGGGAGGCCTACTGTGCCAGCCCTGCCTGAATCCACTGATGAGTGCCTGCCCCTGTCTCCTTGAGTACTCTCAAGGGTCCTAGCTTTAAAATGGCAGTCCCTCTCCCACAGGGCCAATTCCCATTGAAATTCTCCATTTCGGTGGGCAGAGTAGAATAAGGCTAAGGACATTCCTATGGCACAAGCAAGTCCATGCCCTTGGCCTAACTAGCACCATATTTAAAACTGGACACATGGAACAACAGAAGTGCATTCCTTCCATCTATCTCAGGATGCAGAAATATTCCTCTTTTAATGATCTTGGGGTCATTTGTTTTTTGCATTGCAAGTCTTACAAGGATAAAACTGAATCCTAAATCTACTTAAACTTCTTTATTTTAACAGACAAAATTTAAGCCATATTCCCATGGCTTACACGAAAACTAAAGCAATTTTTTCCAACCTGGTGGCCTTGGAAAGTGTACTGATAGCTCGAAGATCAAGTACCTGTCTTAGTAAAGAAAACTTTCAAGTTTGAACATAGTTTAAAGAAACTTTAACGTAGTTTAAAGAAAACTCCAATTGAAGCTCTAGTGAATCTGCTTTTCATTCGTCAGGTAGGTTACTGTCCTAGGCCATGAGAAGTACAGAAGACCTGACATTCAGAATGACTATGAAGTAACATTCATAGAAATAAAACTCCCCGTTCAGACATTTAACATCCCTTTTGAATTCTGCATGGCTCCTATTTTAAATATCACCACAGTGGCTGAAACATTCATCATTTCACTTCTGACCTATGTGGAAAATTAACCTGTATATTTTCTGCTGGTGGAAACTAACCTGGCTAAAATGTTTCTTTTAAAATGTAAATTTAAAAGTCCAAAATTGTAAATAGATGTTGTAACCTTTAAAATTATTATGATCCTCACCCAAAGATGACCTCAGAGCTTCCTGATGAGCTTGATTAGAGAGACAAGTAAAGAATCTTTCCTGAATTAACATTTTTGTATCTCAAAATGTTAAAAAAAAAAAGGAAATCAGATGCGGAAATCTGTTCGGGTATTCCCATAGTCCAAACAATTCCCATCAAATGCATTAAGACTTGCCAATATCTTCCCATAGCGGAATTTGCCCATCACCTCTTGCAATGGCCTACTCAAGGTCATGTGATCTCACTCCTGCTGACCTCTACACATTATTTCCCACAGCTTTCCCCTCACTGGCTTCCTGCCACCCTCAAACACACCAGGATTACTACCAATTTACGGCTTTTGTTTGTTTTTTCACCCTAGAATGCTCTCAACTATATTTTACCATGGTTAATGATTTCTGCTCAAATTACGCTAATCTCGTATAAGCATTCCTTGAATACCCAATCTGAAAAGAAGTTCTTAACCCCATCCATATAACCAGTCTTTCTCCAGATCTTTCATCAAGGTTGAGGCCTTTAATCAATTTTGAAAAATTCTCAGCTACTCTCTCTTCAGGTATTTCTTTTCTCTCTGCTCTTCTCCTCTTTTTCCATAGGTTCTAATTACCTATGATTAGACCATTTGAAAATTTCCCCAGGTTTCAAGTAGCTCATTTCATTTTTTTCCTCCTTTTTTCTCTTTTACAGTTTGGATCATTTGTTCACTTTTTACTTGTTCAGGTTTACTGATCCTTTCCTCTATGTATTAAGTTCATCAAGTAATTCTTTTTATTTTTTATTTTTGTAGTTTTCATTTCTAGCATATTCTTTGGCTCTTTTTTTTATAGTTTCTATCTCTCTGCTGAAATTTCCTGTATGTTTACATATTTTGCCCACTTTTCCACTGATCCTTTAACATACATATCATGGGCTTTTTAAAGTCTGCCTGATAATTCCATCATCTAGTCCAACCCTTAGTCCACTTTTATTGACTATATCCTCTCTTGACTTTGAGCCATATCCCTTACATCTTTGCATACTTCATGAATTTTTATTGTGGTTGAGACATTGTAAGTAAAGTCATATTAGAGACTAAAGTAAATAATGGTACTTCCTAAGAAAGGATACACTCCTTCTTCTGTCAGTGCTTAGTTAGGATAATCTGTAGTTGAGATGTGTCTGGGCTTAAGTTTTGCTTTAGTCAGATTTAGTTATGCACCGGCTTCAAAAGTTCAAAGACACGATCAGGACTTTCCCTTCAGCAAGACTGGGCCATTGGCAAGTCTCTAGAAATACTGTTCTGCTTTGGAACTCAGCCACCAAATTTTCAAGCTCTGAGAAATCTCTACCTACTTATCAGTACATCTTCCAGGTTTTGTTTGTTTTTTTTGTCTCTAGGGAGTTATCTTTCTTCTCCAGTCCCACTTATAGCTTTCTGCACCTCAAGATATCCCTCTTAGCACTAATACCTGACCCCTAGCCTTCAGAAGGCTTTTACAGTACATTCTGTGAAGTCCCTAATTACTCTAGTGAGACGATCTCAGCTTTCCTGCCCCACTCCCAGCCTTTAGGGGACTACTATAGTATACTTGACGATGGTCTAAAATGCCTGAGAGAAATTTGTCTTATCTCCTGCCCTATCCCTAGCCTTCAATAGTCTTCCGCCTTGTATTTAAGAAAGACCTCTCATATCTCAGGAATAAATTAGTTCAGCAAACTTGTTCTGATGCCATTATTTGGCACTGTGCCTCTGCACATTTGGTGAAGGTCCCTGGAAAAGAGTTGGCAGATGGAAGCAGATATGCTGTGTCTGGAGCTCTTTGGAATTCTAATCCTTCATGCCAACTCACATGCAACTGTCAAAAGTTAAGCTGGTTTCTCTTTATACTTTTGTCTATGGTAGATTTTTCCTCTCCTACTAATCAACCAAGAATGAAAGCAACTATGGGTCTCCCCTCTCACAGAAACAGCTTGTCACTTTCTGAAATTCAGTTAATTTGGCTTTCTCTTCATACTCAGCTCTGATGGATTTGAAAGGTTATAATACTATAGAGTATCAACTTTGACTTGATGTCAAAGTTAGTGTGGGAGTGATAATGTCAAAGTTAGTGTGGGAGTGATAGTCTCTTGTAACTTCCTACATGCATCCAGAAATCTCCTTCATCTTTATATTTTCAGCATCTGGACTGGTACTGATACTTGGTAGCCGCTCAAACTTTTATTGAATGTGTAAAACGAGGAGAGTGGTATTATACACCAAATTGGTTGTATTAACCAGACACCCAGCTGGACAAAGATTAATTAAACTAAACTTCCCCTGAATTTTTTGAAGAGGCAAAGACTACACAAATAACAGAACTATTTAAATAATTTTTAGTAATGATGCCATTCTAAGGCAACTTTGTACCCAGAACTAATATTATTTATTATGATTTTGTAACACAGATATCTGAAGAAATTTTACAGATGAAGAAATATCAATGTAATCTATGCAGATATGATTATGACATTAACTGAGAAGGCTCAAGAAACTAATGTATTTAAGTGGAAAATATAGAAAGTAAGTTAGAAATTTTTTAATGGATGGTTTGAACTGACTTATTACTCATGACTTTTCCAGGTTTAAAATGAATACAATTATATTACTAATAAAACCTCATTACTACCCATGGAAATGCCCTGTGGTTACATTCAGTATTTCCTCCCAATCTTATGACTGACAATGGAAAATTGCAAGCCTAGGTTTCCCCTGGTTTATATTAAGCTGAGAAATTATACTAAATAATCTGTATCATTGACCTTCTAAATATGTTCTTTCAGATCATATCACAACCAGAGCACTGAGAAGACCTTACCTTATACAGGATGGATTCATTATTCAAGTTAACTCTGGCAAGGTAGTTGTGCTCCTATTTTATCTGGATAACCACTGCATTTTACTGACAGAAGTGAGAAGTAAGGGTAAGAACAGTGTACTATGAGTGTACTTATGGTATTTGATTACCATAGGCAAGGCAGGGCTGGCTCAGCAGAACAGTTTTTTAGACCTCCTTCATCATAAAGACTGAGTATAGCTGACAATTCAGCTCTGGCTGAAGAAACAGAATGGATTATTAGAAAGACACTTCAGAAGTGGCCACAGTCATACATTAAAGCCACAGTCTTGGACTGTGCTTTGACCCAGGACAGACAAGACTTTGCTCAGTACCTACTAATTCATATGATGACCCAAGGAAGTTGTCTATTTTTTCAATTTGAGGAAAGGTGATATTCAGTAGGAAGAGTTTATGCAATTAGTTATTTGCTTCCTTAAAAACACATGTTATAACAAACCCCTAACAGGATACTTGTTTATACATTCTTAGGCTCAGTCACCTTGGGAGTATGCTAGCTTCCTATGTGCAACTTATTTTTTTGAGGATCATTTTTTAAATTTTTATTTTACATTGGAGTATAGTTGATTAACAATGTTGTGTTAGTCTCAAGTGGACAGCAAAGTGATTCAGTTATACATATACATGTATCTATTCTTTCTCAAATTCTTTTCCAATGTAGGTTATTACAGAATATTGAGCAGAGTTCCCTGTGCTATACAATAGGCCCTTGTTGGTTTTCTATTTTAAATATAGCAGTGCATACACGTCAATTCCAAACACCCAATCTATCCCTCCCCGCCACCCTTACACCCTGGTAACCAGAAGTTCATTCTCTAGGTCTGTGAGTCTGTTTCTGTTTTGTATATAAGTTCATTTATATCATTTTTTTAGATTCTGCATATAGGCGATATCATATATTTGCCTTTCTCTGTCTGACTTACTTCACTTAGTATGATAGTATCCAGGTACATCCATGATGCTGCAAATGGTATTACTTCATTCTTTTAATGGCTGAGTAATAGTCCATTGTATGTGTACCACATCTTCTTTATCCATTCATCTGTCGATGAATATTTAGGTTGCTTCCATGTCTCAACTATTGTAAACAGTGCTTCAATGAACATTGGGGTGAAAGTATACTTTCAAACCAAGTTTTTCTCTGGATATATGCCCAGGACTGGGATTGCTGTATCATATGGTAGCTCTATTTTTAGTTTTTTAAGGAACCTCCATACCATTCTCCATAGTGGCTGTACCAACTTGCATTCCTACCAACCGTGTAGGAGAGTTCCCTTTCTCCACATCCTCTCCAGCATTTGTTTATAGATTTTTTGATCATGGTCATTCTGCCTGGTGTGAGGTGATATCTCATTGTAGTTTTGATTTGTATTTCTCTAATAAGTAGCAATGTTGAACATCTTTTCATTTGCCTCTTGCCCATCTGTATGTCTTCTTTGGAGAAATGTCAGTTTAGGTCTTCTGCCCATTTTTTGATTGGGTTGTTTGTTTTTAAGGTATTGAGCCACATGAGCTGTTTGTAAATTTTGGAGACCACTCCTTTGTCAGTGACATCATTTGCAAATATTTTCTCCCATTCTCTGGGTTGTCTTTTCATTTTGTTTATGGTTTCCTTTACTCTGCAAAAGCTTTTGAGTTTAATTAGGTCTCATTTGTTTACTTTTGTTTTTATTTCCATTACTCTGAGAGACCGATCAAAAAAGATATTGCCGCGATTTATGTCAGTGTTCTGCCTATGTTTTCCTCTAAGACTTTTATAGTATCTGATCTTACATTTAGGTCTTTAATCCATTTTGAGTTTATTTTTGTCTGTGGTATTAAAGAGTGTTCTAATTTCACTTTTTGACATGTAGCTGTCCAGTTTTCCCAGAACCATTTATTGAAGAGACTGTCTTTTCTCCATTGTATAGTCTTGCCTCCTTTGTTGTAGATAAATTGACCATAGGTGAGTGGGTTCATTTCTGGGCTTTCTATCCTGTTTCACTGATTTATATTACTGTTTTTGTGCCAGTACCATATTGTTTTGATTACTGTTGCTTTGTAGTATAGTCTGAAGTCAGGGAGCCTGATTCCTCCAGCTCCACTTTTCTTTCTCAAGGTTGCCTTGGGACTTCCCTGGCAGTCCAGTGGTTAAGACTTCACCTTCCAATGCAGGGGGTGTGGGTTCGATCCCTGGTCAGGGAGTTAATATCCCACATGCCTTGTGGCCAAAAACCAAAACATAAAACAGAAGCAATACTGTAAAAAATTCAATAACGACTTTAAAAATGGTCCACATCAAAAAATCTAAAAAAAAGGTTCCTTTGGCTACTCGGGGTCTTTTGTGTCTCCATACAAATTGTAAGATTTTTGGTTCTAGTTCTATGAGAAATACCATTGGTGATTTGATAGGGATTGCATTGAATCTGTAGATTGTCTTGGGTAGTACAGTCAATTTGACAATACTGATTCTGCCAATCCAAGAACATGGTATATCTTTCCATCTTTTTGTGTCATCTGTGATTTCTTTCATCAGCATCTTATAGTATTCAGAGTACAGGTCTTTTGTACTCTTAGGTAGGTTTATTCCTAGGTATTTTATTCTTTTTGATGCAGCAGTAAATGAGACTGTTACTTTAATTTCTCTTTCTAATCTTTTGTTGTTAGTGTATAGAAATGAAACAGACTTCTGTATATTAATTTTGTATCCCACCAATTTACTGAATTCACTGATGAACTCACAGTTTTCTGGTAGCATCTTCAGGATTTTCTACGTATAGTATCATGTTGTCTACAAACAGTGACAGTTTTACTTCTTCTTTTCCAATTTGGACTCTTTTTATTTCTTTTTCTTCTCTGATTGCCATGGCTAGGACTTCTAAAACTATGTTGAATAAAAGTGGCGAGAGTAGACATCCTTGTCTTGTTCCTGACCTTAGAGGAAATGCTTTCCACTTTTCACTGTTAAGAATGATGTTAGCTGTAGGTTTGTCATATATGGCCTTTATTATGTTGAGTTATGTTCCTTCCATGCCCACTTTCTGGAGGGTTTTTATCATAAAAGGGTGTTGAATTTTGTCAAAAGCTTTTTCTGCATCTATTGAGATGATCATATGGTTTTTATTCTTCAGTTTGTTGATGGGGTGTATCACAGTGATTGATTTGCGGATAATGAAAAATCCTTGCATCCCTGGGATAAAGCCCACTTGATCACTGTGTAAGATCCTTTCATTGTATTGTTGGGTATGGTTTGGTAGTATTTTGTTGAGAATTTCTGCATCTATGTTCATCAGTGATATTGGCCTGTAATTTTCTTTTTTGTGGTATCTTTGTCTGGTTTTGGTATCAGGGTAATGGTGGCTTCATAGAATGAGTTTGGGAGTATTCCTCTGTAATTTTTTGGAATAGTTTCAGAAGGATAGGTGTTAACTATTCTCTAAACGTTTGATAGAATTTGCCTGTGAAGCCACCTGGTCCTGGATTTTTGTTTGTTGGAAGTTTTTTAATCATACTTTCGATTTCAATACTTGTGATTGGTCTGTTCATATTTTCCATTTCTTCCTGGTTGAGTCTTCAGAGATTGTACCTTTGTAAGAATTTGTCCATTTCTTCTAGGTTGTCTATTTTATTGGCATATAGTTGATTGTAGTAGTCTCATGATTCTTTGTATTTCTGTGGTGTCCACTGTAACTTCTTTTTCATTTCTAATTTTACTGATTTGAGCCCTCTCCCTTTTTTTCTTGACGGGTCTGGCTAAAGGTTTGTCAATTTTGTTTATCTTTTCAAAGAACCAGCTTTTAGTTTCCTTGATCTTTTCTATTGTTTTGTTTCTATTTCATTTATTTCTGCTCTGATCTTTATGGTTCCTTTCCTTCTGCTAACTTTGGGTTTTGTTTGTTCTTCTTTCTCTAGTTGCTTTAGGTGTAAAGTTAGGTCATTTATTTGTGATTTTTTGTTTGTTTGTTCCCTGAGGTAAGATTCTATTGCTATAAAAGTCCTTCTTAGAACTGCTTTTGCTGCAACCCATAGGTGTTGGATCGTTGTGCTCTCATTTTCATTTGTCTCTAGATATTTCTTGATTTCCTCTTTCATTTCTTCAGTGATCCGTTGGTTATTTAGTAGCATATTGTTTAGCCTCCACGTGTTTGTGGTTTTTTACAGGTTTTTTTCCTGTAATTGATTTCTAATCTCACAGCATTGTGGTCAAAAAAGATGTTTGATATGATTTCAATTTTCTTAAATTTACTGAGGCTTGATTTGTGGCCCAGCACGAATCCTGGAGAATGTTCCATGTGCACTTGAGGAGAATGTGTATTCTGATGCTTTTGGATGGAATGCTCTATAAATATCAGTTAAGTCCATCTGGTCTAATATGACCTATTTAAGGCCTATGTTTCCTTATTGATTTTCTGTCTGGATGATCTGTCCATTGATGAAAGTGGGCTGTTAAAGTCCCCCACTATGTCGATTTCTCCCTTTATGACTGTTAGTATTTGCCTTATATATTGAGGTGCTCCTATTTTGGGTCCATATATATTTACAATGTTATATCTTCTTCTTTGATTGATCCCTTGATTATTACATAGTGTCCTTCTTTGTGTCTTGTAAGAGTCTTTATTTTAAAGTACATCTTGCCTGATTTGAGTATTGCTACTCCAGCTTTCTTCTGATTTCCATTTGCATGGAATACCTTTTTCCATCCCCTCACTTTCAGTCAATATGTGCCCCTAGGTCTGAAGTTGGGTCTCTTGTAGACAGTGTATATTCAGATTTTGCTTTTGTATCCATTCAGCCAGTCTGTGTCTTTTGGTTGGATCATTTAATCCATTTATGTTTAAGGTAATTATCGATATAGTATGTTCTTATTACCATTTTATTAATTGTTTTGGATTTGTTTTTGTAGGTCTTTTTTCTTCCCTTCATCTTTTGTTCTCTTCTCTTATGATTTGATGACTAACTTTAGTGTTGTGTTTTGATTCCTTTTTCTTTTGTGTGTGTGTACCCATTGTAGATTTTCAGTTTGCAGTTACCATGAGGTTTTGATATAGCAGTCTATATATAAACAAGATTGTTTTAAGTTGCTGGTCTTTTAATTAAAAATGTATTTCCAATATCCTGCCTTGTGTTCTCCCCTTCTCACAATTGCTGGTTTTGATATCATATTTGTGTGTGGATGATTTCATACCTTTACTGTGTGTTTACCTTTATTGGTGATCTTGTTTCTAGCTGTGGCCTTTTCTTTTCCACTTAGAGAAGTTCCTTTGGCATTTGCTGCAAAGATGGTCTGGTAGTGCTGAATTCTCTTAGCTTTTGCTTGCCTGTAAAGCTTTTGATTTCTCTGTCAAATCTGAATTAGAGCCTTGCTGGGTAGAGTATTCTTGGATGTAGATTCTTCCTTTTCATCACTTTAAAAATATTGTGCCACTCCCTTCTGGCCTGCAGAGTTTCTGCTGAGAAATCAGCTGATAACCTTATGGGAGTTCTCTTATATGTTATTTGTTGCTTTACCCTTCTTTTTAATGTTATTTCTTTGTTTTTAATTTTTGTTAATTTGATTTCTATGTGTCTCAGCATCTTCCTCCTTGGGTTTATCCTGCCTGGGACTCTCTGTGCTTCCTGGACTTGGGTGACTGGTTCCTTTCTAATGTTAGAGAACTTTTCAGCTATTATCTCTTCATATATCTTCTCAGGACCTTTCTCTCTCTTTTCTCCTTCTGGGAACCTTATAATACAAATCTTGGTGCATTTAATGTTGTCCCAGAGGTCTCTTAAACTGTCTTCATTTCTTTTCATTCTTTTTTCTTTATTCTGTTCTGCTGCAGTGATTACCACCATTCTGTCTTCCAGGTAACTTATCCATTCTTCTGCCTCAGTTATTCTATTATTGATTCCTTCTAGGGTATTTTTCACTTCAGATATTGTACTGTTCATCTCTGTTTGTTTATTCTTTAGTTCTTCTAGGTCTTTGTTAAACATTTCTTGCATCTTCTTGATCATTACCTCCATTCTTTTTCCAACATCCTGGATCATCTTCACTATCATTACTCTGAATTCTTTTTCCAGAAGGTTGCCTATCTCCAGTTCACTTAGTTGTTCTGGGGTTTTATCTTGTTCCTTCTTCTGGGACATATTCTGCCATTTCATTTTGTCCAACTTTCGGTGATTGTGGTTTCCATTCCACAGGCTGCAGGACTGTAGTTCTTCTTGCTTTTGCTGTCTGCCCTCTGGTGGATGAAGGCTATCTAAGAGGCTTATGCCGGCTTCCTGATGGGTGTGATTGGTGGTGGGTGGAGCTGGGTCTTGTTCCTCTGGTGGGCAGGGCCATGTTCAGGAAGGTTGTGCTTTTCTGCTGACCAGTGGGGCTGTGTTCCCACCCTGTTGGTTGTTTGGCCTGAGGCTTCCCAGCACTGGAGCCTATAGGCTGTTGGGTGGGGCTAATGTCGGCCTCCAGGAGGGCTCATGCTAATGAGTACCCCAGAATTCTGCTGCCAGTGTCTTTGTCCCCACAGTGAGTCACAGCCACCCTCACCTCTGAAGGAGACCCTTCAATACCAGCAGGTAGGTCTGGACCAGTCTCTTACAGGGTCACTGCTTTTTTCCCCTGGGTCTTGGTGCACATGGGTCCTTGTGCGTGGCCTCCAAGGGTGGAGTTTCTGTTTCCTCCAGTCCTGTGTAATTCCTGTGATCAAACCCTACTGGCATTCAAAGCCAGATTCTTTGGCGGCTCCTCTTCCCATTGCCAGACCCCCAGGCTGGGAAGCCTGACGTGGGGCTCAAAACTTTCACTCCAGTGGGAGAACTCCTGTGGTATAATTGTTTTCCAGTTTGTAGGTTGCCTACCTGGTAGGTATGGGATTTGATTTTATCATGATTGCGCCCCTCCTGCCATCTCGTTGTGGCTTCTTCTTTGTCTTTGGATGCAGGGTATCTTTTTTGGTAGGTTCCAGTGTTTTCTTTGTCAGTGGTTGTTCAGCAGTTAGTTGTGATTTTGTTGTTCTCGTAAGATGGAATGCACGTCCTATTCCGCCATCTTGAGCTTTGTGTTTCCCTATTTGCATCTTACAGTAGCTTAAGACATTGTCTTGATTCTTTAAAACCCTCTGTGGTAGGAAATGTTAGCCACCATTGAGAGCATCTTTCTCTCCCTTGTAGCAATTAAGATCAGCTGGTAGATTTTTATTAATGGCCCAGAAGGAAAAACAGAGTTAAGAGTAGGCAGGGTATTCATCTATAAAAGCTTTCCAGGGACTTCCTTCTCCCAGGGACCTCATAAAGCCCTACTTGAGGACAAAGGGGAAAGAATCAAGCTTGTATGCTTTAAACCAGCCAGGGCGCAAGCACTGCCATTCCAGATGGCATTTTAGCTACTTTTCACTCAGTTACTTTTCACTCAGCTCTTTTCACTCAGTTCTGTCAGTTGAAAATACATTTCTCAAAAAGTTACAGTAGGAAACAAAATCAAATCAGTAAAAGAAAAACCTATTTGTTTAGTAGGGGTAGCAACAGCTCAAATGCAGACTTAATCATTTGAAGCTTTTAATGAATCTAGATAGGTGCCTTATACAGGCTTGTGTGGGTTAAATCATGACCAAAATGAGCCATGCTAATGGCTGAGAAATATTTATGTGGTTGTATGTGAGATATGGAGATAATCCAATTATTTTATCACCTTCCCCCATTTAAAGCCTTTGTCTGTCATAACTCTTGTGTCGGTAGTGGGAACCACAGGGGTTACAGTGACATTTGTCCTACAGAACTTGGAAATGAAGTAGGTGACTTTAAGATCAGCTCAGAATGGATCAGAGCACAGAATACTCTAGGGACTTCAAAAATATTCTATAAACAGTTTAGACTAAACACAATTAACTTGGGGCAACTCTTGTCGTTAGTACATTTAGCTCTTGATAAAGCCTGAAAGGTAATATGATTCTACTGACAGGTCAAAAAGTAAAAATACAGTTCTTAAAGCAGAGTAAAAAATGGCTTCAAAGTGCTAATTTTATTTCTAATTCTCAATTCCATGTTTCATTTGGCGAAATGGGTTTAAGGAGCAATGTTGACAATCTGGTAATAATTTCATACTCAAGCAACAATATGAATCATCTTAAGGATCCTATTTTGTTGCTTCATTTTAGCTTAATGAATGTCCAGACAATCAGTGTTTGTTGAGCATCTTCTCTGATAAATGTGTTCTGAAGAAAAACAAAAGAATTGTAATGGTCCATTTCTCCCAAGGGAATCACAATGTGCTATCTGACCTATGAATATCTGCACCTTAAAATGGAAATCAATGAATAAAACTGAAAGGTGACTCTAATGGTGAATTTTCAGGCTCTAGTAGATAAGATATTTTGAATAAACAAGTCCATTTCTTTTTGTTTCAGTTCTTTATCTTAATAGCATGTGCACAGAGGAAGAAAAAAGGGACAGAGAGAGAAAGGTACCCCTCTTAACTCTGCTCAATGACAATCTCTATTATCAGTTTTTAAAAATATATATTAAAATAATACAGAGTAGCATGTCATTGGGTTTTCTGCTTAAAATATACCTTGGAAATCATTCCAAATATTATTGTTAGAGATGCTATATTCTTTTAATAGCTATATAATCTTCCATTGCATGCATATACTATAATTTAATATTATAATTCATTTAAATAGTTCTCTAATGATTGACATTTACAGATTGCTTTGATTCTTTTGCTGTTAAAAACACTGCTTCAGTTTGTGGGGGGTGTACAGAACAGTGCAGGGCATTGCTCCAATTTCCTCTATTTCTGCTCTAGATAATTTTGTGGAAAGGTCTAAAGGTGGGCTCAGTTTTTTCATCTTATTATACCCAAATTATTTTTACAATTCTGAGGTCTAGTAAAGTTACTAGGATATATATCTATTTTGATTATTATGTGTCAACATTTCTTGGCACTTGAATCCTGGCCTCAAGGCTTCTTTTGGTTATAAGAAGTTTTCTTAAATTGTATCTTTAGATTTTTTTTCCATTTCATTAATTGATTCTTTTCTTCAGGAATAGTAAATATATGTATGTTGATTCACTTTCTCTTCCATATTTATCATTTTTTAAAATCATTTTATCCTTTGCTCATGTCATCATTTTGCTTGCTTTCCTCAATGCTGTCACACTCATATTTCTAACCATAGTTTTCAAATGACATTATTGATGTATGACTGACATACAAAAGTTGTACACATTTAAGTATTCAATTCATGAGTTTGGAGATAAATATACACTTATGGAACCATCACCACAGTCTTTGCCATAAACACTCATCACCTCCAAAAGTCTTTTACTGCCCTCTCTATTTATTATTTTTTATGATAAAAAACACTTAAGATCTACCCTCTTAATAAAATTTGAAGTATACAATAGAGTATTGTTAACTATAGATACTATGCTGTACAGTGGATCTCCAGGACTTATTCGTCTTGTATAATGAGAATTTGCATCCTTTGCCTTATACCTCCCCATTTCGCCTGCCTTATTTTCAATAATCTCTAATTTTCTTTGTGTTGCTTCCAAGCAGGACTTCATATTTGATGATTTTTTTTTTCTTTCATGTTATTTCTTGAGCTCAAGCAGTTCATGTTTCACATTCTTCTATTGCCTCACCACATATGCATGGTTGAAATGTTTATTCTATGGAAGTTATTGCTTTCTTTAATTTTTTAAAAACACAAATATCATTCTGTTCAGAGAACATTTTCGGAGTGCACATTCTCCATTTGCCATTTGTATTTGTTTTTTCTAATCTTTTCTACATTACTTTTGTACAAAACTTGTTCTTGGCTCTTCTCCTTACCCACCCCCCTTATAATTTATCACTTGTTTTTGAACAATGTGAGCTCTTCCTGGAGCAGGTATTTACAGGTTGTTGGAGAGGTTCTCTCTGACACAGGGTGGGTGAGGGTTCTTCAGTAGCTGTAGGCTGCCCAGTGCAGACCCTCCATTGCTGCCTGCAGCTCACAACTATAGCACGTCAGTGTCATTTCTCATTCACCCGCAACTACTCATCCTTCCCTTACCAGCCCATGCACCTCGTTATCACTGTTCCCAACAGTGGATGGTTGTCTTGCCCCTCAGGTTGTTCCACCCACTTTGAAGACCTGTACTCTGTTGGCTTTGTCTATAAACTGTCATTTTGAGCATGCTGACTCAACGTCTCTGCACACTTCTCCTTGACCTTTAGTGTACTTGTCCACCCTTCCTCATTCATTGTGGTTTAGGGTAGCAGATGCCTTCTAGATCCATTGAAAATGGATTGTATGTTTCCTGTTTCCATTCTCATTTTCTGAGAGAAAGTGGGAGAAGCACTCTCTTCACTCCACCACAAAAGGAACACATACCAACAGCTATTCACATGGGGGCCTCCATCAACATACACATCTTCCCCATAGTAGGACACAACTAGTACATGCTCTGGTTGGTTCCTTCCCCAATGAAGACCACAAGAAATCATGGGCAATATGGAAGGCAGCAATATCTCAGAACTTCTTTATAATATAGCTGAACAAAGAAATACACTGGAGTACATGGATGAGAATTAGGACAAAGATGTTACTTCCTTCAGTACTCAGTACCCAAGAAAGCTCAAAGAGCTCCATTTAGGACTCAAGAGGAAGGACACAGTCCAGTTACTGTGAAGAATGGGTGTTGGTACCTACTGATTTTCTTATTATTTCTACATTTGTTCTTTGAGGGAAGGTAAAAGCCAAATGTATTATGCGTGGACACACTCAGTGCTGAAGTTATATGAAAAAAAATGGTCTTTTATCAAAGATAATAATAACTTAGCATTTAGTGCTAATCTATTCATTTACTGAGTCAAATGCTCATTTACTGAACAATTAGCTATGTACCACACACTTACGTCTTAGGTATTTTTGGTATTACAATTTTATTTTGAGATAACTGCAGATTGACATGCAGTTGCAGGAAATAATACAGAGAGACCACTTGAAACCTTTAGTCAATATCTGCCAATGGTAACATCTTGCAAAAATATAGTACAGTATCATAACCAGGATACTGATATCAGTACAAAACACAGACCCTGTCCATTACCACAGGAATCTCTCATACTGCCTGCCACACCCACATCCCTCTACTCCACCCCCTCCATTACTCCTGGCAACCACTAATCAGTTATTTATTTCTATGCTTTGTCATTTCAGGAATATTATATAAATGGAATTATACCACATGTAAACTTTGGGGATTGGCTTTCTTCATTCATTATAATTTTCGAGAGATTCATCCCGGTTATTGCACGTATCAACAGTCTGTCCCTCTTTTATTGCTGGGTAGTATTTTACAGTATATGTCACAGTTGACCCATTCACCTGTTGGAAGATTTCTAGGTTGTTTCCAGTTTGGGGCTTGTTGATTCATATGTTGAGGTCCTAACCCCCAGTATCTCAGAATATGATCTTATTTGGAAACAGGGTTCTTGCAGATAAATAATAAGATGATGTCATACTGGAGTAGGGTGGGTCCCTAATCCATGTGACTTATGTCAGCATTAAAAGAGGAAGTTTGTACCCAGGCATAAACACAGGGAGAACTCTGTGTGAACATGAAGGCAGAGATCAGACCAAGGAACACCAATGACTGCCAGAAAACCACCAGAAGATAGGAGAGAGGCTTAGAACAGATTCTCTCTCAGAGACCTTAGAAAGACCCAACCCTGACTATACCTTGATCTCAGATATCTAGTCTCCAGAAATGTGAGACAACAACTATCTGTTGCTTAAGCCACCAAAGTTTCAGTGCTTTGTTATGACAGCCCTAGCAAATGAAATCAGGGCTACTATCAATAAAACTGCTGCAATCATTCATATACAGGTTTTTGTGTGAATATAAATCTTCAATTATCTGGGATAAAAATGTCCAGGATTGCAAACTCTGGGAAAATAGAATAGTTGCAGGTTTACTTTTTTAAGAAACTGCCAAATTATTTTCCAGAGTGCCTATTGCACTTTACATTCCCACCAGCAATGTATGAGTGATCCAGTTTCTTTGCATTTTCCCCAGTTTTTGCTGTTGTCACTATTTTCTTATTTTAGCCATTCTGATAGCTGTGTAGTTATTTCTTATTGTTGGTTTTAAATTTCATTTCCCTTATGGGTAATGACGTTGAACATATTTTTACATACTTATTTGTCATCTGTCCTCTTTTGTGAAATGTCTCTTCATTTCTTTTGCCATTTTTTAATTGGATTGTTTGGTTTTTTACAGATGGGTCATGAGAGCTCTTTATACACTCTCAATACTAGCCCTTTGTCAAACACATGGTTTGCAAATATTCTTTCCCAGTCTATAGCTTGTCTTTTCATCCTCTTAACAGGGTATTTCAGAGAGCAAAAGTTTTTAATTTTGATGATGTCCATTTTATTTTTTTCCTTTTATGGATTATGCTTTTAATATCATATATTCAAACTCTTTCCCTAACTCTTCATTTCAAAGGTTTTCTCCTATGTTTTTCATCAAAGCTTTAGCAGTTTGACTTTATATTTAAGTCTATAATCCAGTTTCAGTTAATTTTAGTATAAAATGTGAAACATATGAGGTTGAGGTTCATTTTTCCCCATGAGTGTCCTATTACCCCATTACCTTTTGTTGAAAATGCTACCTTTCCTCCTTCAAACTGTGCAACTTTGCCAAAAATCAGTTGGTCATATTTGTGTGGATCTGTTTCTGGTTACTCTATTCTGTTCCATTAATCTATGTATATGTCACTCTTACCAATACCACACAGTCTTGATTACTGTAGCTATATAATAAGTCTTGAAATTGAGAAGACTGATTCTTCCAACTTTAGTCTTCTTTTCCAAGATTGTTTTACCTAATCTAGTTCCTCTGCTTTTCATTATAAATTTTAGAGTATTCTTGCCTATATTTACAAAAAAATCTTGCTGGAATTTTGATAGGAATTATGTTAGACCTATATATCAATTTGGGGAGAAATGACATCATTAATATTTTGAGTTTTCTAATCCATGAACATGGTATGTCTCTCCATTTATTTAAATCTTTGATTTATTAGATCAGCATTGCACAATTTTCAGCGTATGTCTTGTTTCATAAGGTTTACACATAATATTTCAATTTTATCTTTAGCAATTGTAAATGGTATTATATTTTTAATTTTGGTGCCAAAATTTTCATTGCTATGACATAGAAATACAATTGATTTTAAGATGTGTACCACGTATCCCATGATCTTACTGAACTCACTTAATAGTTCAAGGAGTTTTTTCATAGATTCCTTGGAATTTTCTACATAGTCGGTCATGTCATCTGCAAAGAGAGACCTCTTCTTTTCTAATCTGAATGTCCTTTCCTTTTCATGAGTTACTGTACTGGCTAAAACTTTAAGCACTGTGTTGAATGAGAGTGGCAAGGGTAAATATCCCTGCATTGTTCACAGTTTTAGGGAGAAAGCACTCAGTTTTTCACCATTAAGAATAACATTGGCTGTAGGTTTTTTGTAGATGTTCTTTATTAAGTTGAAGAAGTTCTCTCCTATTCCTAGGTTCCCGAGAGTTTTTACCATAAAAGGGTGTTGGATTTTGTCAAATGGTTTTTCTGCACTGATTGATATGATCATGAGAATTTTCTTCTTTAGCCTTCTAATACGGTGATTTATGATTGATTTTCAACTACTATATCAGCCTTGGATCACTGAAATCAACTCCAGGTAGGCATAGTGTATAATTCTTTTTATCCTACTGAATTCTACTTGTGATTGTTTTGTTAAGAATTTTTGCACTATCTTAATGAGATACTGATGTGAGGTTTTCTCTTTTTGTACAGTCTTTGTTTGGTTATGGTATAAGGGTAATATGAGGTTCCTAAAATGATTGGGGAAGTGTTGTCTCCTACTCTATTTTCTGGAAGGAATTGTGTAGAATTGGTGTCAACTCTTTAAACATTTGTTATAGGGCTATTCAAATTATCAACTTTATATTGAGTAGATTGTAGTAATTTGTGTTTTTTGAGAAAGTGGTCCTTTCATCTAAGTTATCAAATTTATGTGTGTAGAGTATTTCCTTACTATCCTTATTATCTGCAGTCTATAGTGATAGCTCCTGCTACATTCTTGAGATTGGTAATATATGTCTTCTTTCTCTTTTTGTTTGTTGGTCTTGCCAGAGGTTTGCTACTTTATTTGATATTTTCAAAGAACCAGCCTGTTGCTTCATTGCTTTCTCTATTTTTTTATTTTCAATTTCATTTCTATATGTTCTTATCTTTATTATTTCCTTATTTCTTCCTGCTTTGCTCCTCTTATTGATTTGATGCTTTTCTTATTTTCTAATATATGTTTTTAATGCTCTAAATTTCTCAGTTCTACTTAACTATGCCCCACAAATTTTGATATATTCTATTTTCATTTTCATCCAGTTCAATATTTTTAAACTATTTCCTGCTTGTCTTCCCCTTTGACTCATGATTTATTTGGAAATGTGCTGTTTAGTGGCCAAGTGTTTGGAGATTTTCCTGTTACCTTTCTGTTATTAATTTCTAATTTGTTTCCACTGTGGTCAAAAAACATATTATTTATGGGTTCAATTCTTTTAAGTTTACTGAGGTGAGTTTTATGTCCCAGGATGTGGTCTATCTGGCATGTGTTCCATAACCATTTGGGGGGGGGTGGAATATATATATATATCTTACTTCTAGAGTGTTCTTTAAATATTGATTAGATCCTGGTGGTTGAAGATGTTGCTGAGTTCTTCTATATCCTTGCTGTCTTTCTGTCCAGTTGTTCTAATCCATTATTGAGAGAGGAGTGCTGAAGTCTCCAGCTAAACTGTCAATTTGTCTACTTCTTTCAATTCTATGAGCTGTGCTTCAAATATTTTGCAACTATTTTTTGATGTATACACATTTCAGACTTCTATGTCTTTTTGCTGGATTGACATTTTTAGCATTATACAATGTCCCTCTTTGTTTCTAGTAATATTTTTGACCTTGAAGCCTAATTTATGTGATATTAATATAGTCACTCATTGTTTCCTTTAATTAATATTTGTATAAATTTATTTTTCACTTTCTGTTAATTATTATGTTTGAAGTCAGTTCCTTATAGACAGCATATAGCTCAGTCATGTTTTTAAATCCACTCTGCCAAGCTCTGTAATTTTATTGGTGTACTATGCCATTTATTTTTAATGTAATGAAAGATATGTTAGGTCTTAAGTCTGCCTTTGTAATTTTTTCTATTCCCTCTGTTTTTCATGTTGTCTTTTTCCTGCCTTCCTGTGGATTATTTGAACATTTTATAGAATTTCATTTTGATATCTTTTTAAGTGAATTTCCATGTATAACTTTTTTATTTGTTGCTTTAAGGTTTTACATTATAGATACATAACTTATCAAAACCTACTTGGGTGGTTGTTGACACCTGGGTGTCATTATTTTACCAATTGAGTGATATATAGAAAACTTAACTCCCTTTATGTACCTTTACCCTCTCTTCTTTATAATATAATTGCCTTAAATATTTCATTCACATAAATTTAAAGTCACATCAGACAGTGTTGTAGTTTTCACTTCAACTGTCAAACACAACATAGAAAGCTCAAAAGGAGAAGAAAAAACTACATATTTACCCATACTTTCACTTACCATGTTCTTTGTTCCTTCCTGATGTTCCAAGGTTCCTTCTTTTATAATTTATTTTCTGTTTAGAGATCTTCCTTTAGCCATTCTTTTAGGGTAAGTCTGCTGGCAATAAATTCTATCTGTTTTCCTTCATCTGAGAATGACTTGACTTCCCCTTCATTCCTGAAGGATATTTTTGCTGGATAGAGGGTTCTGAGTTGACAATTATTTTCTTTCAGCACTTGAAAAATAATATGTCACTTCCTTCTAGCTTCCAATGTTTCTGATGAAAATTTTAATTTTTTTTTTTTGCCCTGTAGATTAAAATGACATTTTTTCTGGCAGCTTTTAAGATTTTTTTCTTTTAGTTTAATTTTCAAAAGTTTAATTATGGTGTGTCCCTGCATGAATTTCTTTGGGTTTATTCTGGGTGGAGTTCATTCAGTTTCTTGAATCTATAGGTGTATATCTTTTGCCAAATTTGGGAAGTTTTCATCTAGTATTTCTTTGATCACCTTTTCAGCCCACCCTTGTTCTCCTCTCCTTTCAGGACTTTGATGACCCAAATATTAAATATTTTGTTATAATCCTACAGGTCCTGCGTCTGTTCATTTTGTTTCAGTCTACTTTCTCTGTTTTTCAGATTGCATCATTTCTGTTGTTCTGTCTTACAGTTCATTGACTCTTTCATCTATCACCTGCATTCTGCTCTTGAGCCCATTCACTGAGCTTTCTATTTTAGTTATTACATTTTTCAGTTCTAAATTTTCCAGTTGGTTTTTTTCTTTAATATCTTCTATTTCTCTGCTGAGGCTTTTCATTTTTTCATTTGTTTCAAGTGTGCTCATATTGCTCACGGAAGTATTCTTATCATTCTTATGGCTGCTTTAAAATCTTTGTCAGATAATTCTAACATTTCTGTCATCTTGATGGTGGTAGCTATTTTTTTTTTTTTTTCATTTAGTTTGGGATCTTCCTGGTCCTCAGTATGATTCGTGATTTTCAACTGAAACACAGGCATTTTTGTCACATGTTAGGAGACTCTGGATCTTATGTTTTCTGACACTGCTCTGGCAGTGTATTGGGGAGGGTGCTACCTCATTATTGCCAGATGAAGTTCAGTTTTGCCACTTGGCTTCCACTGACACCTGGGAGTGGAGGGCGCTCCCTGTCACTCTTTGTCATGGGTGGTATTTCCAGCTCTGACACCACAATGGGGATATTCTCATTACCCCTGGGCAATAGTGAAAGTCCTGACTCTCCGTTAAGCCTCCTCTGACACCACCTCAGAGGAAAAGAGAGGGTTTACCTCGTTACTGTCCAGGCTACCCATATTGTTTCCACTGACCATGGTGTGGGATGGGGGAGAGGGTCTTGATACTAACAACAAGGAATGAAAGTCCCGACCCCTACTTGGTCTTCTCTAGCACCTCCGTGATGAAGGTGTTAGGTACCTCATTACAGCTTTGTGAGAGAAAATGTCTAGTCTCCCCACCGAGCCTTTGCAGGTATGGGTGGTGGTGGGGCCACAGTTTTTTCTGTGGTGTTTGGCTAGAGTGGAGCTGTTATTATCTAAAAGTATCTGTTCTTCTGAGTTGCCCTTTTCCTGGTCCCTCAACTAGAGAGATCAGGTTTTTGTGGGGGGTTTTTCTGGTCTGTGCCCATTGGAATTTCTAGGTTGCTGCCTTCTTCTACTCCAAGTCTGGGATATGAAGCAAAAAGATTACCCAGAGAACTCATTAGCGGTATCATTCCTCGTGTTCCAAAGTCCCTAGCTAGTCTAACTTCTTATCTCCTCCTTTCATAGTCTTCTTACATTTGTTTGTATATAGTGTCCAGGGCTTTTCATTGTACTTAGAGGATCCAGTAGGGAAAAGTATGTCTACTTCACGTTCTTGGAGACAGAAGTCTGTCCTAGGTATTTTACATCTAATCTTCATAATACCCTCTAAAGTTATTATCATCTCCATTTTACACACAAAGAAACTGATTCCAAAAGATATTAAGTAGCCTGTCTAAGGTCACACAGCTAAAAGTGGCAGAGCCAGGTTTCAAACCCAAGAAGTGTGTCTCCAGAGTCAGTGCTTTCAAACAGTGTACTAAAACTCCTCTCAGGTAAATTTTCTTACCAATAAGGAAGCCCCTTATTGGTCTTGGTTGACCTCTTCCTGCCGGGCTGGACTCCTGGCTATTTCACAGTAGCTAGGAGTGCCCTCTGTGGAACGTGGTCCTCAAGGTTACATGCCCCAACCTTTACCCAGCCCTCACCCACAAACATACACCAAATCTAAAAAGGTTCAAGTCTCTTAGAATAAAGATTATCAATCATATTCCTTATTTTTGAAACTCTATCATAAAAGTTAATAATACCTGAAAATGATAATTGTAAATGTAATCATAATCCTTTTGTTTATTGATCACATCCTTTTGAATTCAAAACTTTTTGTTTTCTACCAACTTTTTGCTACATTATCTTCAAGGAAATCATTCTTTCCAAGTCCTTTTTGAGGTCACTTCCATTCTCTCTACCTTCATCTCCAGTCATACCCATTCCGTCCCAGAAAACCTCAACAATTCTATTGCCTTCTCCTATACCTAAGGTCATGGCAGTGCTGAGATAGGAAGAGCCTTAGGGATCTTTTCATAGGTGATAAGGCAATGAAGTGACTTGGACAATGTTATGCTACTTCTTAGTGGTAAAACTAAGATCAGAATACAGATTCTCCATTCAGTCCAGTTTGTTTTACACTGACTCCCTTCATCAGCTCTAATAAAGGAGAATGAAATTGTTTCCTATTATTTTATATATGAGACGCTTCCTTTCCTTCCATCCAAACCTAATTCAGGAACACCATCAGGAAGAATTCCCACTGTAATTTTAAAGGGGGGGATGAACAGATGATGGTATTATCCTATTAGCAAGCCTAAATATACAGACTATCTGCTGGTTCAATCGCATAGAGACTATATCAAACCTGCCTCACCAGGAATCAGTCTGATTCAACCTCTGAGTTTCTTCTCCTTCTCTCCATCTAGTCCAAACAGAGATCCTTCTATCAGGTCTTTTCAGCTTCCTGAATAAAAGCCAGCCCCCTGCAGCTGGCTGCTACCAGCCCGACTATTGTTATCTTCCAGAAGTCTCTAGTTATGCCACATTGTTCAAGGAAGAGTAATATCATTAAAGTGACTTCACAGTCCCATAAACATGCCACTTGCACCCCTCTTCTTCTGTTTGGTAACCTATACACCACCCACCACAACTGACAAATGGCATCTAGATTTCCGTGCTTAATTCCTGCAAAGACTCCAACCATTGGAGGGCCTTCAAAATATAGATTCCTGTATGTCATGATAAAATAACCTGACCTTAAAGCTCAAAATACAGCTGACTACAGTATATTTTAAAAGCCACTGGATGGTGACACATGTAGACATCACTAAATTATTCTAAACAAAATTATTCTGATCAATGCTAAGTGAAGTCATGATGTGTCCAGGGTCTTAGCACAAAAGGAGTGGTTTCCGCCCATTAACATAAAGGATTACAGTGAAGGTAAAACCCTTTCTCTCTGGGCACAAAGGATACATGGCAATGAGATCACTAGTACAGTGTATGACCCATAAGTCCCTGGCTCTAGTTTTTCCAGCTCTATTTTTCTGTAATACAGAAGTGTTCTGCATCATATAATGATCTTAGGCAAAGGAAGATCCTTCTGGTTCTCCTCATTTCTATAGGTACCTATAAATATCTACTATACATATGACAGATGAACTTCTCCCGTATAAACATCACATGCATTGCCAGAAATCAGGTTTCTGCCCTGTTCTAAAGGAAGTAACAGTCAGGCTTGGACATCTGTGGTGGCCAGATTTTCTGATTGAAAAAAAAATCAAGATACATGACATAGGACAAGTCATTTGAAAGTGGAACTCTTCTAGAAAACTAGGGGCACCTCGTTGCAGATCAATTAACATTTTACTTGATGTAGAAACTTATAAGAAATAATGAAAATTTCCACAGCACAGAAATTGTAAGGTTTTGGCAATGAGAAAAAATGAACATCAACAGATCATACAGTTTATGTGACCAAGCACCTGATATTTTATTACCCGTGAAGTTTTCACACATGTGAAAACTGGGCTAAGAGAGGTAAAGCAACATGCTTGAGATCACATGGCTAGAGATGAGAAGATTCAGGATTTGAGTCCAGGTTTGTTCTGCTCCAAAGCTCCTGTTCTTTTTCATGTATCTAGTTCAGGCTTCATCTCTGAGCAGGTAAGGAGACCAGCATGCCTGTTACTTGTCCTCTGAGAAGGCTTTTCAAGAAGCCTAATGAAGTGTACAGTGGATCCTCCTTCCAACTCCATCTGAATCTGTTATGAATGTGCTGAAGTGCCTGTGGGGCAGTGATGCAAAGGAAAGGAACCTTCTCTCTGATCTGTAGACTCCTCAGATGGGAAACTGCATTGCTGCAGACATCAAGGTTATCTGCCATCAAGAGGAGTAAGATAAGTAAAAAGGCCTACTTCCATTTTCAAACTGAGGGCTCCTAACAACTGCAACATCCTATAAAGGAATAAATCCATTTCTGGAAAGTCCTGAAAATTCTCTTCATGGCACCCTGCCCAAAGCCCCTCGCAAGAAACTGAGGACCTGCAGGATATGATTTCTCCCCAACCTCTGGAACTCAGGTTCCACGTCTGATTGGTCGTTCTGGCCCCTGTAGCCTCTCCATCCTAACCTCTAGCTACTCAGCAGGAAATATGCCTTTCTGGAGCACAATTACCACTACCACGAGGATGCCTTCCAGTGACTGCACTGTTCTGACATTAGACGACAGCCAAAACCAAAGCAACTTGCCTGCTTAGTAACTGTATAAATCCACTCAACTTCTGAAAATGCCCAGACCATTCTTTGTTGTTGTTTTTGTTGCATAAGGCTTAATATGCAAGGCAAGTAATGACACCAATTCTTCCCTCAGTAAGGGGTGCTGGTCTCAGAGCAGCCCCCATACCCAAGACAATGCAAGTCAAACTTTCCATGCGATACTAAGCACATAAGCCCTTCATGGTCTGGCTCCTGCCTCTCTATCAGCCTCAGCATCTAAGTCTCTTTCTCCAGTCAACTCATACTAATTGTAGGTCCCTAAATACATCATCCTTTCCTTAACTCTGCACTTTTCTTTGCATAAATTTTTTCCTCTTTCTGCCCTGTGGACCTTCTCCATCTAGTAAATGCCCACTCATACTTCAAAATTTAATCCCATTATCCAGTTGTCAGGAAATACTCCCTGATTTACAAGCTTGGTTTATTTGTCCTCTATATTCCCTTAATAGCCTTTCCAGGATTCCATCATAATACTCACCATGTTGTATAGTAACATCTAGTAACCCTCCTGAACAATTAGATTCTATGCAACAACTCATTCATTTTTCTCATTCAATTTTATAGTTCCAGATTCCATGACACAGTAGTTGTTAAGTGCCTAGTAAAAGGTGCACTTATCTCACTCATTGACTGAACAAATATTTATGGAGTAACCACAAAGCATATTTAGAAAGCACCTGGGTTCCTGAGCACTTATTCTAAATTAAGGAAGCTTTCATCACACCTCATTGTCTCAAGTGCTTCAGAGATCAAACAGACTCTCAAACAATCTGCCTGGGGGGAGACGGGGAATGGTGGGGGGGAGGAGGACGGTGTTGGGTCATGACTGTGCCTGCTGCTACTGAAGTGAGAGGAGGAGCAATGGAGGCAAGGTAGAGCACAGGGGCGTTCTCCACGGCTCTAACCAGTGCACTCACATTGAAAGTAGGTGGTGTTATCACTTATTCAAGCTCAGCAGGAATCCCTTGTTGAGAAATTTCTTATCTCACCAAGGGAGATATCATTAGAATATATGCAAAAGTTAAAGCAGCCCTGCATTTTCTATCTCAGTGTTTTTATGTTCTAGTTAGTTGCATACACATGTGAAAATCTCCCTTTAAAATCAAATGCCACAGTAGAAAGTAGGGTTCACATGTACAAGTGTTTATAAATGAGAAGTATGTATTTTAGGGAGTGCATATATAATAATGTCTCACCCAGAGCTGCTATAGGCAAGATGATCAAGAGGAAAATAGCACTAGCTGATGCCAAGTGTGCAATTTACATGATTTGAAAATAAAGTGGCATTCCAACGAATGTGTGCAAATTTCCCTCAGACACAATCCACTAGCCAACAGATTAAATTTTTAAGATACATGAATAACTTCTCTAACAAAAGCTTACAAAAAGGTAGCAATGACTTAGAAAATTAGCATGGTTACGTGAACTCCAAATATCCAAATATCTCTCTAATCATCCACTATCTCAGGGTGCAAAATAAAAACCCTTTGTTTCATTTTTTTATTTATGCAAAGTAGAAAGGAAATTTTGGCCTATTCTCATTTCAAGTTAGGTTGATAGATTGATTTAAAAAAAAAGAGGGCTTCCCTGGTGGTGCAGTGGTTAAGAATCTGCCTGCCAATGCAGGGGACACGGGTTCGAGCCCTGGTCTCGGAAGATCCCACATGCCGCGGAGCAACTAAGCCCGTGAGCCACAACTACTGAGCTTGCGCGTCTGGAGCCTGTGCTCCGAAACAAGAGAGGGCACGATAGTGAGAGGCCCACGCACCGCGATGAAGAGAGGCCCCCGCTCGCCGCAACTGGAGAAAGCCCTCGCACAGAAACAAAGACCCAACACAGCCAAAAATAAATAAATAAATAAATAAATAAATTTATAAAAAAAAAAAGAGAATGAACTCTGTACTCAATTGTACATTAACTAAAAAAAAAGTATACTGCAAAATATTTTATCTACTTTTATAAAAAGTAGGGGTGTGGAAGGTTGACAAAGAGGCTTTACAATTGATTTGATCTGGATTTGGATACCAGTTTTGTCACTTCATAGTTGTGTGAGTCTGGATAAATTATATAAATTCTCCAAAGCTCGGTTTTCTCAACTGTCAATGGAGAATGAGTGTAGACATGTCATGGATTGATTAGATGGATTATAAACTTATTTACAAACACATGTATACGTGAACACTACTTTCTAATGTGACATTGGCATTTAAAAGGATATCTGCATGTATGCATGCAATTAATCAATATAATGGAAGTATAAAATGGCACAGGTAAAGTATCATGCGCCTGACTTAGTGTGCCACAAGCACTCATGTTTTGTTTCCACTCACCCCACCTCCTTCCCAGATTTCTATTGAGAACATGGCAAGGTAAATAAAGCACCTCTCTGTCCTTAACGAATTTAGACTGGTAAAGGGGATAAAATGTACACAGATTATGCCAAATGAGATATACACTTTGAGAGCAGATTAATCCAAGTATTATGAGAACACAAGGGAGGAAGACGGTGAGCCAAGTCCCCCTGGACATCAGGATCAGTTCATGTAAAGGCCATTTTAGATGGGCCTCATAGAATTGTGGGTGCTTCTGATGTGTGGCTTATAGTTTGTAAATCTAGCAACTGAAATAACATGTTAACACAGAAAAAGAAGCTAAAGCAGATGGTTGTCTGATAAAGAACCCTGAGGAATTTCCACTGGTCACTAACTTGTAGAGCTGACCTGAGGATTGCTACTGGCCAGAACATGGTTTACCACCTAAAATGGGACAGTGCTACCAGCCTAAGGGGAGATCGGACATTCCTTATTCTTCTAATTCCAGCCCAGAGAATACTCAGTGTCCCAACCAAAGCACTAGGAGCACTCCTTCTATAGTGCAATCAGTGAGAGAAATTATGTCTTGGTCTCTACTTTAATCCATACTATTTTTTCCACAGCTTTCTATACAAACTAATTCCTTAAAACAAGAAGAGAGGGTGTAAAAGGGATCATTTAAGAAATAAAGCACTCCCTGGAAACAGGTATGACCCCAAAAAGTAAAATGCTACAGGATGGCTTGTATAGTGAAGTTTGAAGAGCCCTAGTAGCAAAGGGACATCAGGGCTGTGGATTTTCATGTACTTTGTCCATTTATTAGTCCATCCGAGAGACAAATAGTGAGGATAGAAGAGGATACCATTAATCCAACGGAACGGTACAGGACTTAGAAACTGCTCGTAGCACAACCAGTCCAGGTTATGGGTCTGAGAAGACACTATCAGCACTCAAGCCAAGAGTGGGTGGATCATGTACAAGCCATCGCCCCTGCTTACAGCCAAATGCTTAATCTACACTGAACACTCCTCACCCCAGGGAAAATAAAGGGCAACAGAGAGAAGAAAGGGAGGGCAGAAGGAAATAAACCATGTGTCCTAAAGAAACAGTATAAGGATAATCATCTTAAAAATTCAACAGAAAACTATGCCTCTTTAAAATTATTTACTACACAAACCAGTAGATTTTGAATAAGTTACAGTACATCCATATGATAAAATATTTTGCAGACATTACACATGTTCTTAAATAACATTTAATGCACCAGAAAATGCTTACAATGTAATTCGAAGTAAAAAGAGCTGATGTAAAACCTGTACATACAGCGTTTATCAATATCACTAAACTAAATGTGTGGTAAATATATATCAATGAAAATAAAGTTAAATAATAGTTCTTACATCTGAGTGATGTGACTATGCAAGAATTTTAATTCCTTTCTAATAGTTTTCTATTGTCTTCCAAAATTTCTGTGAGGTTACTTTCATGATTTAAAATTTGTTATATAATAAGAAAAATAGTTACATTTACAAATGTAAAGGTAACAAAGGTTGAGGGAAAGAGTCTTCAAAGCAAAGGGGAAATGTCAGCAAGGACAAGTCAGTAAGAAAACATAACCCATTTCCTACACGGCCAGAGCAGTGGTGTGTGGGTGCAAACAGCCGTGTTGCGGCAGAAAACAGGGAATAGGGTCAGACCACCACACTTACGAATAGAGATTTTCTTCCGTCCACAGGGCATATTTTGAATATCAGGAAAGGCTAAGTTGGAGCTGTGTTGTGGAGCTCCAACAAGTAACATCCTGAATCAATTAGAGGTGAAAGCCTGTTCTAGGAGTCCAAGTGTCAGGCAGTGACAGCTGTGGCCTCAGTGACAAAGGTGAGGATGAGGTAGATCCAAGTGTCAGGTTATAAGACTACTCAACCCATGCTTGGATACAAATGGCCTGGGAGAGGGGAGGATTGAAGATAGCCTCAAAGACTCAATTCTGGGTGGTTAGTTAGAGATCCATATTATTCACAAAAATGGAGGTAGGTGTATGAGTTTATTTTGAACAAGTTGAGTTTAAAGTGTCCACAGAGTATCTTGAGAAGATTCTAACTGGGAGTTAGAAATGTGAGTTTGCAACTGGAGAGAGAATCCGGGGCTGGTAATGAGGGTTCAGGAATCATCTGTATAGACATGAGAGGTGGTCGGATAACAGAGGAGGAGACAGGGAGATGAACAGCGGGAGGAGAGAGAGGAGAAGGGAGAAGGGACACAGGAGTCAGACAGAGGTGACAGGCAACAACGTCGGAGGATCACACCTCGGAAACAAAGAGGAGAAGGAGGCACTGACAGAGCCAGGAAAAACAAACAGAAAGGTGAACCCTTATTTCAGTACCACGGAAAAGGAGCCGAGAATGCTGAGTCACCCTCAATGGTAAACACTGTACAAAGTTCCATCAGACTGAGCTCTGAGAAATGGCTGCTGGAAACGGTGATTAGGGGGTCAAGTGACATAAAAAGGTTTTCAAGTGAAAAATTAAAAATAAAGTCAACTTGTCTCAGAATAGACATTTCTCCGCAGTAACTGTCGTGTTAAAAACACACCTGGAGTGCCATACCCTAAGCATCACGTCATTTCTGCCTCATCCAAAATGAGCTGGAGACGTTCATCTCTGAGGTGCTACCAGCTTGAGGCCATCACCACAGCAACCAACAGAATAACTGTTGTTTTTTAACTCTGCCCATCACTAACTACATACCAGCTTTTGAAATGCATAGAAATGAAGTTGTTCTTTCAGACACCATTGCATGGGACTTAGCCTGGTTGCAGGTGTCTGTGAACACTGCCTGACTTAGGATATTTTCTTTAATAACTGTAATGATAAAATCTGCCATGCAGTTTGGTAGCAGTCAGGAGAGACAAATTAATTCCTAGCTTTGTGGACTAAAATATATATATATTTATCAATTCAAATTGGATTTATTTTAATTAGTTGTTTTTTAAGACACAGTTTTAGCAGTTCCTTAATCAAACTGACACTTTTCCTTAATATTAAAGAGGAAATTTTTTACGCCTAATACATCCCTGCAAAAGCAAACCAAAAGCTGGGTCTTACTTATGTCTCTCCTTACCCCAAAGGGCCAGCTTGGGAAAAGGACAAGAATCAGCTGTTCAGTCTATTCTCTTTTTCACATAAATTGATTCTTCTTTCATTCATTTCTATGAGCCAAAGTAGATAATATTTAAAATTATTTGAATCTATGTTACCTAATTATTGTTAATAATAGTACTAAAATAACAAACAAAACATGCTTGAGAAGCAGCCCAGGGTAACTGAGAGTTGAAGATCCATGTACTATATTTCTTACAATTATTAGATGGATTCAGAAGAAAAGTACCATTAATGCAGTGGAGAACTCCCATAAATCCCAATTGTCTGAATATGACCTTATGGCATGCAAAATCTCCAGTCTTCAACATACACAATGATAGGCTGAATGACCATTGAGCAGAGCTATGGAAGAATATTTCCAAGTATCAACTGGTTGTTTAGATTAGACCTGTGTTTCCCAAACTTTTATTTACATCCCAACCTTCACAATTTTTGCTATAACTATGACCCTCTTGTACTATTACTTAAGTTTTCCTTAAATCAACACTTTTTAGGTGAGCCTCTTTCAAAGTAATAACACAATTGGCCGTATAGTATAAACATGTAAACACTACCAGATAAAATAGAGTTTACCAAAAAACTGACATGCTAATACCTCTGAGAGTTCTGAATCTCAAAGATTTATTCCATTTTCAGCTTTAAAATTTTGTAGCACATTATTTCTTTGTTATCATTCAAATAGCTTATGTACCCATATCTCAATGAACCCCTTCCCAATGAAGCCCAATCTCAATGTGAAACACTTATGTAAAGGAAAACCAATTACAAATAATAGGATGATCTGTTATAGCCAGAGAGCTTTTTAAGGCACAAGTCACATCATAGAGCTGAACGCCATTCATTCAACAAATTCAGCTGTGAAGAAGCAAATATGGACCCTACCCAACAGACTGGGAGCAAGACCTAAAACCAGGCAGGAGGGGCCCAGGAGGTGAGGGATGGCGTGAGGGAATTAAAAAATGTGAATCCCAGAGGAATGGTTTCTAGCTTGAGGTCTCAACTCTGACATGAAAGAGGAAAATACATACCAGCATACCAGAACAGCTACAACGAAAGTTCTTTATTTCACTCCTTGTGAGATTGTTACTTTAAAATGAAACATGAATTCTAGTATAATTTGTATTTTTCTTCAAGTCCCTGGCCTTCCAGGACTCCATCCAAAATTCAGATGTTAAAAAGGCAACTCCGTCTCTACACATATCCTCTCCCCTCCCCCAGCCCCTTTGTTCAGCACTAAATGAGACTCTAGCTCCCAGGAACCTGTCAACCACCTTCAGTGGGGAATGAGTGAGTGTGTATGTGTCAGGACTGAGGAAGGCCTGAGAATAGCCATGGGTCTTGAAAAAGGGAGGAACGAGGAGGCCTTGTCTCAAACTTCCGATCTTCTACCAAACCTGCGCTCCTCCAGTCTTCCCCATCTCTCTTAATAGCAACTACACACCTCCAGTTGCTTGGGCCAAAAAACTCTGAGTCACTCTTGACTTGTTGCTTTCCTTCACATGCCCATCTATCAACAAACTCTCTTAGATCTACCTTACAAATACAGCCAGAATCCTTCGCCTTCTCACCACCTCCACAACCACCACTATGATCCAAACCACCTTCACCTCCTGCATGGATTATTGCAACAACCTCCTAACTGGTCTCCCTGCTTCCAACTGTATCCCTTTCAGCCTATTACACAACAGCCACAGTAAATCTGCTTATGTGTAAATCAGATCATGTCATTCCTCTCCTCAAAACTCCCGGGGCTTTCCATCTCCCTCACAGTAACTAAGCCACAATGTCCTTGAGGTAGCCCACACAGCCCCACATGGCCTGATCCCTGTCACATATTTGACCTTATCCTCTTTCCTCTCCCTACTGGTCCTACCCCTCTGGTCTACTCACCGTTCCCTGACCATTCTAGGCACCTTTTCTCTTCTAGGATCTTCCCTCTTGCTGCTCTTCCTGTTTGGATATTCTTCCCCCAATAGTGCCATCTCATTTCCTTTACATCTGTTCTCAAAGGTTAGCTTCTCAGCTAGGTTTTCCCCTGGCCACCTGATTTAAATTTTCAATTTGCCCACCAACACTCCATCTCTCTCCCTTATTTCTTCTACGGCACTCATCACCAACTAAAATGCTATATTTTACTTATTTCTCTTACTCATTGTCTCATGCCTTTAGAATGTGAACTCCATTAAGAAAGTGATTTTTGTGTCTTTAATTGACTGCAGTAGCCCCAGAACCTAGAAAACTGTCTGGCCCATAGAATGTGTTCAATGAATATTTATGGAATTAATTTGTAAAAGGAAGGATGGAAAGGACAGATAAATTATGAGAATGAATCCTCAAAAGGATAGCAGCACCATTTTAGAACCAGAATAAGATGACTGGATTAAATTCAGAAAGAATACAACAAGAATGCTCTCCCAATATAAGGAGAAGATGTGAATTTTTGTAATGAGGTATAGGAATAGATAGTCAGCTTTCTTCATATCTGGTTTGAATGTGGCTTCGATTATTCAGCTCTACTAGGAAAAAATTCAGTAACAAACTCTGTGATCCTAAAAACCTCATTTCAGAAATTTAGGAATTCATTAGCAAGTAAGAATGATCCTATCACCAGGGGCATCACCACCAGGTGAAAAGTCAACAGTATAATTGGCCAATACTAGGAAGAACTACACGGTAAAGCTTGAGTTGCTGTGAAGTCTATAAAAAGCATGGCTGAATTCTCGACATGTAAATAATTACAGTACTAAGCCACAGACAGCTTTTGACCTCATAAATCCTTAAATCCCCCATTAATCTGGACTTCAATAATGGGTTGATTTAAGGAGTTGCAGATCTTCAGTGTCCTAATCCTGAGATATAAGTGTACGAGGTAATGGGAATCCTTTTCTTTTTTTTTATAATCATATATATATATATTTTTTTTTTTTTTTGGCTGCATCAGGTCTTAGTTGCGGCACGCAGGATCTTCGTTGCAGCACGCGGGATCTTTTCGTTGTGGCATGTGGGCTTCTCTCCAGTTGTGGCGCAGGCTCCAGGGTACATGGGCTCTGTAGTTGTTGCACACGGGCTCCAGAGCACTCTCTGTAGTTCACGGCACGCAGGCTCTCCAGTTGAGGTGCGCAGGCTCTGTTGTTTGTGTCACGCGGGATCTCTAGTTGAGGCACGCAAGCTCAGTAGGTGTGGCGTGCGGGCTTAGTTGCCCTGCGGCATGTGGGATCTTAGTTCCCTGACCAGGGATCTAACCTGCATCGCCTGCATTGGAAGGCAGATTCTTTATCACTGGACCACCAGGGAAGTCCCCAAGAATCCTTTTCTAATGAACAGTATCAAAGAAAGTAAAATCAAAGTGACTCGAAGTAGCATCTACTTCAGTCTGAAGGTGTCCAATGAAATGGTGAAGGAACAACTATAATATGTTGCAAAGTTTAACTACTACAAGACCTAAATCAAACACTGAAACACAAGTGTGCTATTACTATAAATGGTAAAGCAATATATTAAAGATAGTCAACCAGAAAACCACCAAAATTATTTTATTAAAGGGAACTTGGGCAGCACAGAAAAATATGCAAGCCAAGTCTCATTCATTTGCCATTGGATCTGCTACCAGTGCATTAACTCACTCCCCTCAAAGGAGATGTTGGGTGGACAGTGACAAATGGGACAAAGAAGAGGAATCACAAAGTAATTCAATATTACTCAAATCCAGGTGATAAAGAAAGAAATATAACTCCTGACTGCGGATTACTAGGGAGACTCATATTAAATGGATAATTACAAAAATAATCACAAACCAGGAGAGGACCAGCATTTCAAGCCAATGTTAAGTAGCTTGTGTGAATACCCTGATCAGGGAGCTTGCATTATGTTTGGAAAGTTGATATAAGGTCAGTTAATCCAACTAGAGTTGTTTGCCTTACTGACACCTACTAGTTCTTTTGGTCCCAGCTTAAATGTTACCACTTCAGGAAGATCTTGGCTCATCTCACCCCTCCGACTTAATTAGGTTTTTCCATATTCCCTAATGGCACCTTCTATTGTTTCTTCATAGCACTCAGCACAGTCATCTACACCCTTGTGTATTATTATGCTTAGGCTAAGTGGAAACCAAGGCCCAACTTTAGAGAAAATTCTGGTAGACCAGAAGAAGTATCTCACAAATAGTTTTCCCCAAATAAGGCTTGTTCTCTTCTATGAATGTTAAACACTAAGCAAATACTTGGTAGCACCAGTCAACAGGGAAACCATGTTAATTGGTAGTAGCAATACTGGTAAAGGTCAGTTCTCTCAAAGTCTCCAGGACTCCCATCATCTAATCTTCCGAGGCAATCACATAGCTGTGGAGAAAGAATTTAGTGTCCATTGTTTTGATTCCGTTCACAACATTCTGGTGACCTTAGGATAACCTTCCAGAAAAGAAAAACAAATGTAATAAGGTCAACTGAGCTGTGCCCAAGGCTGGGGCATGTTTACCATCACATAAATCAGCAGATAAAGAACAAGAGGCTACAAAATTGCATCTCCAGGGGCGTCCAGAGCTGGTTCAGTGATCTCTGCAGACATGACAAGTACTTCTCACCCTTTAATTTTAATTGTAGTGTGTACAATCTTTTTTTTTTTTTTTGGCTGCGTTGGGTCTTCGTTGCTGTGCACGGGCTTTCTCTAGTTGTGGCGAGCGGGGGCTACTCTTCATTGCGGTGTGCGGGCTTCTCACTGCGGTGGCTTCTCTTGTTGCGGAGCCCAGGCTCTAGGTGCACAGGCTTCAGTAGCTGTAGCACAGGGGCTCAGTAGTGTGGCTCGTGGGCTCTAGAGCGCAGGCTCAGTAGTTGTGGCGCACGGGCTTAGTTGCTCCACGGCATGTGGGATCTTCCCAGACCAGGGCTCGAACCCATGTCCCCTGCATTGGCAGGCGGATTCTTAACCACTGCACCACCAGGGAAGTCCCTAGTGTGTACAACCTTAAATCTAGGATTAGTCCCCAAGAAATGATAATATGTTTAAAGAGAAAGAAGGGCTAACTAACCTGAGCTAATACAGTTCTGAAGACTCTTGGGGCTTCCCTTTCTAACCTCTGACACTCCTAGGCTTGTTAATAGTCTCCATATTTTCCAGGAAATTCAGTGTTTCAATTATTCTGTCTAGTTACTACACTGACCATTTCATGTATGTCACTTAGATGATAGGTACATATTTTTAGCTCAAAAAAAAAAAAATACTACTATCTTACTTACTAGAATAAATGCAGAAAACTTATAAGCAAAGAAATGTTTTGAAGATGAGATATGAAAAAGCCAACTATCTTGAGCAACTCCAAAGACTTTTTTGGCAAATCTCTTTTCTGAGGGCTTTGTATATAAATTCCATCATCAGCTTTGGCTGCTATGGCAACTGGAATATTTAGGAAATGATCTGAAACCAGCATCACTACACATACAGCATCTTTTGCAGGAAACAGAAAAGACTATGAGATCTAATCTACTCTAATTTCGAAACACAGCTTTGATTTTCATTCCTAAAATCTATTTATGCTCATATTTGCAAATCAATAGATAACAATCTAGTTCATTATGGAGCAGCCCTTCATTTTATTCCTTAACTAGTCACACTAAGGCATCACTTAGGTACTCTCCTCTCAGTTTTATCAGGCCTGCCTATCTTTTTTTTAAACAGACTTTATTTTTTACAGCAAAACTGAGCTGAAAATACAGAGTTCTCATATCCTGCTGCCCCCGCAACACACACAGAGCCTCCCTTATTATCAATCCCCCACCAGAGTGGTACATTTGTTAGAATCCAATAAACTACACGGACACATCATAATCACCGAAAGTCCATAGTTTACATTAGGGGTACACTTTTGGTATTGTATATTCTATGAGTCCTGACAAATGTACAGTGACATGTAAATACCATTAAAGGATCATATAGAGTAATTTCACTGCCCTAAGTATCCACTGTGCTCCACCTATTTATCCCTTCCTCGCTGCTAATCCCCGCCAACCACTTGTCTTTTTACTGTTTCCATAGTTTTGCTTTTCCCAGAATGTCATATATAGTTGGAATCATACAGTACGTAGCCTTTGCAGATTGGCTTCCTTCATTTAATAACATGCATTTAAGGTTCTTCCATGTCTTTTTATGGTTTGACATCTCATTTCTTTTTAGTGCTGAGTAATACTGCACTGTCTGGTTATACCACAGTTTATTTATCTATTCGCCTACTGGAGGACACTGTGGTTGCCTCCAACTTTTGACAATTTTGAATAAAGTTGCTATAAATATCCATGCATAAGTTTTTGTGTGGACACAGTTCCAATGTATTTGGATTAATAACAAAGAAAGTGATTGCTGGATTGTAGGCAAGAGTACGTTTAATTTCTTGAGAAACTGCCAAACTGTCTTCCAAAGTGACTACACCATTTTGCATTCCCACCAGCAATGAATGAGAGCTCCTATTACTCCACATCCCCAACACCATTTGGTGTTGTCAGTGTTCTGGATTTCAATCATTCTGATAGGCGTGTAGTAGTATCTCATTGTTGTCTTAATTTGCATTTCCCCATCTTTTCATATGCTTATTTTCTAAGCCTTTCTCCTTTTACTCAAGACCTGAGTGCCCCACTGAATGCTGTGCAATAGAATGAAAACCAAGCCCTTTAGTTATTAGTTGGCTGTGACTTAAGCAAAAGACCAACCATGGTTCTCACATTCTATACTGGAGTGCTCCTATTCCTGGGTCACTGAAATAGCTAATTTTGTTTGCTAGAGCAAAGAAATCAGTGCAGAAATGAAGAGTAATAAAAGGACTACACAATTCAATATAGCATTTAGGTCCATGTACCCTAACTACATGTATGAAAAAAACATCAGACAAGTTTTTGAGCTCTCTGTTTGGACCATGGCATTAGGAAGTTCATCTAGAATTATCACTGTTTGCTTCAAAGTCCAAAAATTGAGGAGATTTGTTCTTCCATCAAGTTCTTACAAGATGTTCCCCTGAATATTTGGGGATGATGGTTAAGGAGTGTCAAAGTTAATCTACCTAGATGAACAAATACTGAAAAAAGCATATATCTAAGTATATGCTGCAAGATAATGGGGGAATAATGGAGGTGGGGGAATTCTGATTCAAGCAAATATTCTAGAATCTTAAAGATTCTAACTAAAAATTGTTTCAGCTTCTAACTAAAAATTGTTAACTCCCTAAAACAACGACCAAGGCATTTTGGAAGTAAACTAATCAAACTGTCAAACTGTCTGTCTTTTTCCTCTGGAAGCTTACTGATTCTGTTTTTAAGATACTTATTATAGTCTCTTAAAAGGTTTCTACCTCTGCATTTCTGGTGTAGAAACACATTTATATTGACCTTTTGAAGAGAATCTAAGATAATTTGTACTATTTTTATCAATATTAAAAAGTGTTTCCAGCAGCACCATCTTCCAAAAATATAATTTAAATGTTGTAGTCAGTGCAGGTTAATATAATCAGAAGTGTCAAACAAGAGAAGAAAAATTCTGTGACATTCACAGACATCACCTGCATCCACTCATTTTGTTCAATAAAAAATTATTCTGAGTAACCACTACATTCCAGGCACTATTCTAACTACTTAAATATGTAATTTATATTGATTTAAATATGTAAATAATATTATGTGTTCGAAGATGATAAGTACTAGGCATCACAAGTACTCGGCTGGGGCTGCAGGCAGAATGGAGCATTCAATGGGGCCCTTATTAGGAAGATGGCATCTACGCAAAGGCTTGCAGAAAGTGAAGGTGTGAGTTCTGCGGTCATCTGGGGGAAAGTATTCTGGGCAGAGACAGCAGCCAGTACAAAGGCCCAAAGGAGAAAGCAGGCTTAGCATACTGAAAGGCCAGCAGGGAGGTCAACACCAGTGGAGCAGAGTGAAAGGAGAAGGTCAAGTGTAGCCTCTCAAGTTATAGTCAGGACTTCGGCATCTACTCAGAAAGGTAGTCCCTGGAGGATTTTCAGTAGAAGATGTGACTTACTTTTTATAATCTTTCTATTTTAGAAAATGTAAATCATATGTAAAGTAGAGAAAAATGTATAAGAAACCCCAGTATATTTATGACTAAAATACGTTTTCATTTATACTCCCTACTCACCCCCACCCCAGATCATTTTGAGGAAAACCTCAGACATCATGTCATTTCAACTATATGTATTTTAGTAGGCACCTCCAAAATATAGGCACTTTTGTTTTTTTAACACTACTGCAATATAATTATCACCCCCACTGTGGGCTGGAGCAGTTCATATTGGCTTAGCCTGAAAGCACCCGTGTGTGCATCTCTTCTCATTCAGGGATCTCTGACCTCAAGTAGGTAACTTGAAATTGGCCACAGGGGGAGTATATACTTCACGGAAATCAACAAACATGAAAATCAGGGTTTTTATTTCTGGAGATCCAATTGTTAAATATTTACCATCACACCTCTGATTCAAACTTGAAAAATTAACAATGCTTTATTAACATCATCAGATGTCCAGTGAGTGGTCACAGTTACTTGGTAAACTCACAATTTTTTTTAGTTTGTGTGTTTGAATAAGAATCAAAATAAGATCCACACTTTGTAATTGTTGCTATCTCTTAAGTCTCTTTTAAACTATAGGGTCTCCAACATCTCTTTTTTTTCTTGCATTTATTTTTGCTGTTATTGAAAAAACCAGGTTGTTTATTCTGCAGAATTTGCCACAGTCTGGATTTTGCTGATTGCAGGCCTATGGCTTCATGTAACATGTTCCTCTGTCTCCTATAAATTGGCAGTAAGATCAAGTGGCTTGTTCAGATTCAGGTTCTGTTTTTTGGACAAAACTCCTTCATAGGTGAAGGAAGAATACTTTTATCAGGAGGAACAGTAATGCAGGTTAAGTTTTATTTTGTGGTGGTAACAGCCTATTGATAATCATTTCAAAATGATAACAGTTTGCATTCTGTCACTTATCCTTCATTTATTATTTGAATATATCTATAAGAGAAATTTCCATTTGTCAACCATTTGGTGAATTTACATTTTCACAAGGCCACTCTGATTGCTGTGCAGAGAAAAGACCATAGAGGCAAGTGTGGAAGCAGAGATATGAGTTAGGTGTTTCACCCACCCAGGAGAGCCACAGTCATGGTTAAGGCCAGGGTGTAACCCTGGAAGTGATGAGAAGCATCAGATCCTAGATCTGTCTTGAAGTACATCCAACAAAAGTTCTCAGTGGATTGGAGTTGTTGTTTTTGCTATTTGCAAGTGGCCCAGGAGGTGCCTGATGACTAAAAGTTTGTAATGTGGCTGAGGCAGGACTTTGAGTTCTAGGTGCTACAAGCTGGATAGAAAAGCAAATGACTCAGCAAGGGGTTGAGAGGGGATTGGGAGAAGTGCACATGGAGAAAAGAACTGACCATCCAGTTTTCCTATATCAACAAAGTTCGGGGTGTATACATACTGCTAAATAAGCAGTTAGTTTAAAAAATATAGTTATTTACTTTTGAAAGATGGTAGGGGACATCAAAGATAGTTATGGTGCTGGCTTGAAAATAAAGTAAGAAATCATGTATCTGCCATGTGTGAGGTTTGAGAAGGTCCTGGGAATGTAGTGTCAAAGATTTATTTAACTGCACACTGTTATCAGTATCTTTTATTATTACCTGTATTTAGCTATGTCATGAATTAAAACACAGTGACTAATTGTAGTAATTGTAATATGTTGTAACCCTCTTGATCTGTCAAAAAATAGTTGTCCCAATATCTAACAACCAAACTTCACAATAAACCTGATCTACTATATTATTTAAAGGTTTAAATTTTTCAGATCTTCTGTTTATGAGTGGTACAACTGCCTAATTTCTCTAAAGGTATTCTGTGTTTTCTCTGGTAGATTCTTTTTAGGAATTTTAAACTATTTTCACTGGCTCATATCCTTTTCCAAGTTTTAATTTACAAACATATATTTTTTTTCCAGCATTTCTACCCCAGTGGCTAGTTTTCTCTTATTAAAAAAAAAAAACACACGTAACTAGAGAAACAGGCATTAATATGAAGCTGATGCTCAATCCCACATCATTTTCGATCTCAGTTTTTCTAGATCGAGTTCCACCAAAGTGATTGCCATGCTCTCACAGGCTCAGATAATGGCCATTCTTGTTAATGAGTGTGTCAGGATATTAGAGGATGTGTTCAAAGAACTCAGAGTGGGCACTGTCCTCAGAGACATTTATTAAAAGAACAGAATAATCTTACAACTGGATGGACTTCAAAGGCCTTCTCAAAAACTCCACTCTCCCCACTCTCTTCTTTATAGAAGGAAAAAGATGTAAAGAGGTGAAGTAACTTCCTCCAAGGTCTAACTAACCTGTAACTAACCAGTAGAAATGAAGTTAGAATAGTTATGGAATAAACTAAAATAAAAAGCATGGAATTCAGATCAGAATAAAGAAGATATATTAATATATTTTCTAAGTAACTACAAGAAGACCTCCTACTCATTGTCTCTCTCTCTCTCTCATACACACACACACACACACACACACACACACACACACAGACACACACCCTTACCTCTAGAAGCCTACTTTGGAACAGAAGAGGTGAACTGGCAAAATAGTGTCATATGATTGATTATCCAGTGTTTCCATTCATAGCACACTAACAACAAGGTAAGAAGGTAATGAGATGGTTTGTAAGGGAGAAAGGCTGTAAAAATGAAATCAAAGCCCTTGGTAGGCAAATTAGTATTTGTTCACCTGTTGAGTGTTTTTTGCTAATACAGATTTTTATTGAAAGATTCTACTGTGTTTCTTGTGGTTTAGGTATTTTTTCATCTTTACTATAAATGTGACCATAGAAAAATGCTCTTCTTCCTGTCCAATCTCGATATGCAATCTATTGGATGAGTCATTTATAGGAACATTTTGAGAACATCCCAAACCCTATGAGTGGGCCCTGGAAGTGCATACTCTCCACTCCATCCTAATGAATTTAAAAGTGGTTAAAGGAAAACTTACTAAATTCACTGAGCTGCTAACAAGGCCACACTGAGAAAGATTCTAATGGAAACTGGCGTAACCAACTGCCAAAAGAGATAAATAACAAACGCACATTATATAAAAATAAACAACAGACTTTTGAGTGCATCAATTATCTTGCTACTTCCCATTGAGCAAAGGCAGTGATCAGGGCTTTCAAATATATTTCTATTGACTCACCAACAGATCTCAACAAACTGCTAAGAGATTTAGTTATTCACTCAAACCAACTAAAAGAAATAGGTTTGCTTTAGAAAAGTAAATTTCAGGTAAGGAGAAGATAAGAAGAGGATGCTGGTCATTGATTACTCATAATATGGCAGGCTTTTTTCCAGGCCCTTTTCATAAGTCATGTCAAGACATGAATGAATGTACACTGGAATAGAAATTCCCTAAGAGCAGGAGTCTTACTTGTTTTGTGTTTCTGTTGTGTCTCTCAGCATCTGCAGTGTCTGACACACATAGATGCTCAGTTAATATTCTTGAATGAACGACTGAATGAATGGGATGTCTTACCAAAGAAGTTGCTGACCCAAAGCTCCAGAGCATTCAGTGGGTGTCCTTGGTGAAAGTCTTATCTTCCCTTGACCTCAGGTACAGATACAGATGGCAATAAGAATATGTGTTCAATGAGAATTCCAGCTGTATGTTGATACTCAGCTTTTCGCCTCATTCCAATAATTTTTTTCACTCTTGTGATTTTATTTTTAAAATGTGCAGACGGATGTACACACATCCTTACCTCTGCGAAATCAGGAATAACTTTGGACACAATGATCTTTATTCTTTTTCGAGGGCTGTTTCAGGCACTGATGCCACTGCAGTTGCTAGGGAGATGAGAATAATGAGGTGGGGAGGCACTGAGTGCTTTCTTTAGCCTGCAGCCCAGGGCACACTGACCAGAATGGAAAAACAATTCCAGTCCAGCCTCCCAATCAAATCCCTTACAGTCTACTGAATATAGAAGGAGCTGTGATCCCATTTTGGTATTTAAAATAGGACCATCAAAATAACAGCTTAAAACTTAGCTGTATTCTAATATTCCAGTTCTGTTTAACCAAAAACAAATCAACTTTATATTTTTACACTGATGTGGATCAAGCACTTGGATAAAGTATCACACTTTAAACATTTGCCCTGTAAGATGACAGCAACAAGCCTGTTAGGGGGTCAGAGCAAATTATTTTTATCAGCTGGTCTATTTCCTGAGAGACCTAGAAAGGATTGTGCTCATCTGTGTAAGTACTTCTAAGGGCTTGGGCTAGACAGTTGCTAAGTATTTTTAAAGTTTCTAACATAGCCTGGATATAAGTATCCGTAATCTAGTAGATTTGACCATGACTCTGGGCTGCTTTTTACAGCACGCTCTCCAGACTTATACATTGGTTCACACCACGGATACTTACAATGAGCACACTGTGTGGGTGTCCTCCGAGCTTAATGCACACGGAAATAGTCAGCAAAAGAAAGAAAGCAGGATTTATTAAAAGAAAGCTAGCTAATGCAGATTTTTAAACTAAAAATGTTTGGAATTACTTAAATACTGGTTCTTATAACAACAGGTCTCCTTTGTTTTACCCTCCATCACCCTCTCTAAACTGAGGACAGCCATCACCTATGTCAGAGTGGCATTAATGAGTGAGTACATGGACAAACAATGGGCTCAAAACTGTTCATTTTATTTCTCTTGCTTATCTTTCACTAATCTCTCCTATAAAATTCAAGGCATGCAAGCACCGAAAAGAAAGTGACAAGAATAAACAACCCAAGGAGTTCATAAGGAACAGGAATCACCCAATCATCTTGGTCATACTGCAGGCTGTTGTAAAGAAAGTTCATTATCGGGGCTTCCCTGGTGGTGCAGTGGTTGGGAATCCGCCTGCCAATGCAGGGGACACGGGTTCGAGCCCTGGTCTGGGAGGCTCCCACAGGCCGCGGAGCAACTGGGCCCATGAGCCACAACTACTGAGCCTGCATGTCTGGAGCCTGTGCTCCGCAACAAGAGAGGTCGCGATAGTGAGAGGCCCGCGCACCGTGATGAAGAGTGGCCCCCGCTTGCCGCAACTAGAGAAAGCCCTCGCACAGAAACGAAGACCCAACACAGCCAAAAATAAATAAATAAATAAATAAATGTAAAAAAAGAAACGATGACTACTATCTTAAAAAAAAAAAAGAAAAAGAAAGTTCATTATCAAAAGAAATTATTCAAAAGTCACGGCATCTGGCATTAAAAGTATAGACATCTGACATTTGCCACTGGAAACAGAAGATTTCAGCAATAAACTCATACTTAGAAGCATTACTAGAATGCAAAAGTGATAAGGTCAGTATAATACCAAAGATCTGAGGAACACTGTGTTACAATGTTATACGTTACAGTGTCTTTTCCTATAAAAGATTCCTGATTTACTGAAAACTTAGGAAAACAATACAGATTGTGACATTTGATTCTCTGGCATAGGAGGCAAGGCAAAATGCAAATGTTAGAATTAATCTCAAATTACAATATCGTGCTTAATGTGATAATTGAAATAGCACATGATTCATGAGTCTCCATGATTGCACCAGTCTGACAGCTCACCATGTGCTCAGATTCTTATTAATTTAAAATAGTCCACTTGTCACACTGGCACAAGTATCCTTGAGAACCCTAGTGAGAGGGGTTTTAATGCCACAGTCTCTGCTACTCACAAAAATATGCTAGCATTCCAGAGTAAGATAAGAGATGCATCAGCCCAAAAATGCCATTAATGCTGTCTTGTGAGTAATTCCATTACAAATTAATAAGGCATATTTCCAAGGCACACAACATGTTTGCTTCTTCCTGAAGGTGGATTTTTTCAAAGAACTTTCATCTTAAGGGAACAAGAAACCAATACTTGCAGTCATTCTTTTCTTTATGAAAAAAGTCAAGAACTTGAGAAATTGACTCATGGCAGCAAATACATCTTCTAATTTAGTCAAGTCAACCATTTTCCATTAAGTATATCTATCTTAAGAAACAGTGTAAATTAAGACCTGGATGAAGAAGCCGTGTGTGTGTGCATGTGTGTTGTGTGTGTGTGATGAAAGACAAAGAGACAGTCAACACAGGAAGACAGGAATATGTTCTTTTTACCAATATACCATCCCCTACAGTCAAGAAAACCCAGGACAAAATCATGGCATCATAAAATTCCCAGGGAGCTAATGACTATCCATGAAAAGGAGCTTATAGGAGCGAATGATGGGTGAATCATCCTCCCTTAGCCTTTAAATGCCTCCCTCACTCAGTTCAGAATTGCTCTTTCCTATTCTGCTGTTATGTGAAATTTTAAAATTCTTAACTTAATATTCTTGTATTGCTTTTTAAAATTCACTGCTCAATCAAAGGTATTCATTTGACTATCAGAAATATTTTTCCCACAGAGGGATATGGAATGCATATCTTCAAGACAGTGATCAGAGAAATGAGCCAGTATCCTCTCTTCTTGGTCCTTGTAGTTGCTGAGGCAGAGAACTGCACTTATAGACAGAGGCTTGGATTTGACTATAGTTCTGACATTGATTTTTGACCCCTGACAAGGCTCTCAACCCTCTCTCATGTTTTGATTCTTCATTTATAAAGTATCTTACTCAAAGAATCATTATTAAAATAAAAAATTGGATAACAAAAATGGAACCTATAGATTGCAAAGTGTAACACAATTGTAAGGTATTATTATTACTAGACATTTTGCAGTCCCTTTTGAAAACACAGCTAGTTCAGCTATAACACAACACAGGTGTTCCTAAAAATTATGCACTACAAAAAATTGGGCAATAGGGGCTTCCCTGGTGGCGCAGTGGTTAAGAATCCACCTGCCAATGCAGGGGACACGGGTTCAAGCCCTGGTCTGGGAAGATCTCACATGCCGCGGGCCAACTAAGCCCATGTGCCACAACAACTGAGCCTGCGCTCTAGAGCCCGCGAGCCACAACTACTGAAGCCCACACACCTACAGCCCGTGCTCCGCAACAAGAGAAGCCCAAGCACCGCAGCGAAGAGTAGCCCCCGCTCGCTGCAACTAGAGAAAGCCCGCGCACAGTAACGAAGACCCAACGCAGCCAAAAATAAAATTAATTAATCTAAAAATTAAATAAAAGTAAATAAATAATAAATCACACAGCTTATGGGGGGAAAATGTAGTTAGAGGCACAACACTCAAAACTTCATCTGTGGGAATGTAAATTGATATAGCCACTATGGAGAACAGTATGGAGGTTCCTTAAAAAACTAAAAAGAGAACTACCATGACCCAGCAATCCCACTACTGGGCATATACCCAGAGAAAACCGTAATTCAAAAAGATACATGCCTCCCAATGTTCACTGCAGCACTATTTACAATAGTCAGGACATGGAAGCAACTTAAATGTCCATCAGCAGAAGAATGGATAAAGAAGATGTGGTACATATATACAATGGAATAATGTTCAGCCATAAAAAGGAATGAAATTGTGCAATTTGCAGAGACCTGGATGGACCAAGAGTCTGTCATACAGCGTGAAGTCAGAAAGAGTAAAACAAATATAGTACAGTATCGTTTATATGTGGAATCTAGAAAAATGATACAGATGAACTTATCTGCAAAGCAGAAATAGAGACTCAAACGAAGAGAATGGATTTATAGATACCGGGGGTGAAGTGGGGGTGGGATGAATTGGGAGATTGGGATTGACATATATACACTACTATGTATAAAATAGATAACTAATGAGAACCTACTGTATAGCACAGGGAACTCTACTCAGTGCTCTGTGGTGACCTAAATGGGAAGGAAATCCAAAAAAGAGGGGATATATTTATACATATAGCTGATTTACTTTGCTGTACAGCAGAAACTAACACAACATTGTAAAGCAACTATACTCCCATAAAAATTAATTTTTAAAAAAAAATCTCTGACACATGAAAAAAAGACACAAACCTATTAAAAATGGCAGCAGTTTTTCACATGTTAATTCATTAATAAATACATAACTTCTACAGTATTTAAGTATTTTCAAGATAATACATAATCTCCATCTTGAAAAGACCTGATGTTGGCTAACAGATGTGGGCATGGCAAGGGTTACAACTTGTGTTACTGTGAAGTGATGGAAAAAGGGTTGTCTGAAATTGCAAAGTGGTAACACCATATGAAGGTGGGTGTGGCTCATAGCATAAGTCTAAACTGTGAGGTAGTTGGTAGATGTTTGAGAAATGTGCGTTTTGTGTATTTCTATTGTATATGGCTCAATTCAGCTGCGTGCAGTTTTCTTCATTCACTCACAAGTGAATTTGCATTATATGCAAATTGCTCCCTAATATATCAATTGTGTTGGAACAAACTTGTGATTTCAAATGAATGTTATAGCAGAACTGACTGTATCATGGAATGTGTTCCCCAAACGGAAAATAAAGCCACAAAATAATTTAAGCTGATTCTCTTTGCCCCTGATACTTAAAAGATGAGTACATACACAGCAAGAGCAACAGGGCATTGTTCTGAGCCTCTCTTTTCATCAGCAAATAGATGAACATTTGATACTTTGAAAAATTAAAGCTTTCAAAAGTGAACTTCACCACAACTGGGATTTTCTTAGCATATTACTAACTTTGAGCCTCCCAAAGGACATTTGATTAGGGAATTAATATCACTGGGTTACAAACCATAGGGAGCTTTTCCTTACTTTTTCCAGTCACTCAACAAATTTTTCATTCCTCATCTTTATTCATTCAGTTACTATTTATTGAGCACCTACTATTCTAGGCACTGGGGATGCACCAGTAAACAAAATCTACAAAGGTACCAACTCTCATGGAGCTGACATTCTAGTGAGGGAAATACACTAGGAACAATAGCATAATATTACGTACAATGTTAGAAAGTGATAAGTGCAATGTATAACTATAGTAGAGGGTAAAGGGAATTAGGAATATCAGGGAAACAGACTGAGCATTATTAAATTATGTGGTCAAGGAAGTCCTCATTGAAAAGCAGACAATAAACACTAAAAATCATATGTAATATAATATCATGTAATGATTGATGCTAAGAAGAATAAAGCAGGGTGAAAACAAAGAGAGTAATGCAGGGAGTTCAAGAAAGTTGACGTATGAGCTAAGAGAAATCGTGACTCGTGAATATCTGAGGAAGGAGAATTTCAGACAGAAGAACAGCAGCTGTAAACTGCTTGAGGTAGGATGAGCTTGGCGCCTTCAGAACCCATCTAGAGACCAAAGCAGTTGTAGCAAAGGGCCAGAGAGAGACCCTTGCAGGAGATTTGGTGAGAGAAGCAGTCAGAGCAATGGCCAGGCCCAAGCCCCATAGGGATTTGTAGACTAAGGCAAGGACCTACAGCACACTGAGTTTTGAGTATGCTGTGGCATAAGCTAACTGAAATGTTTAATAGATCATTTTGTCTGTGCTGTGGAGAAAAAAATAGCAGTAGTCTATGTAAGAGATGACAGTGGTAACTATGAAATGATTTAATGTGGATGAAGTCATGATGTATTTTAGAGGTAGAGCCAAGGAAACTTGTTGATGGATAGAATACAACGTGAGAAAAAGGACAGAATCAAGAATAGCTTCTAGATTTCTTTACTTAAATAATGGAATGAATGGTAGTACCATTTTTTGAGGTGCAGATGATGGCAGAAATAAGTTTGGTCCCGGGGAGTGGAGGAGTGCCAGAAATGAAGATCTACTTAACAGTAGCGAGTTCAACCTAAGAAAAAGAGAAGCCTCATACAGAATTATTTTAAATTGAATAGTAATCAGTCTCACAATCAACCACTTCATTTTGTTTACCAGGGGTATTTTAATGTTTTGACTTCATATTTTTTTAATAATTAACTTAAAGTGTTTCTCTTGAGTCCTATATTTCCTCCAGCATAATTATCCTGTTAACTCTCTATTGTCTGAAAATTGCTATGCCTTATTGCCTTAAAATTTCAAACTAGGAGAAAATAAATTTCAGGAATTTAATGGCTTAAAAAATGTATCAATACCGAGTCACTTTCTGGTTGTACCAAAGATTTGAATGCATTCTCTAATATGATTTCTTTTTAATAATTTCGACTAAATTATGTTTTGAACAATACCAACAATTCTCCCTTATTAACTTTCCTGCCCCTGAGCTACGGAATGTCACATAGAGCCAGCTGACCAGAAAAGACCCTGATAAAAGAAGCAAACAAACTATTTAAACCCCACAAAGGACGCTAAACTCTCCTGTGACCAATATTCATAAATAATTCTAATTCTAAATTCCTTGCTGCCACTGAACAAAATAACGAAGTGTGTAAAATTCCTCTTTGATTTCTGACTCTCCATTCTGAGCTTTTTCACTTCCACAATATCCCTGGCTCTCTAATCAATGAATCAATATAATAAATTCAAGCATACTATAATGCAAATGATTAATAAAGAATAATGTGCCACTTCTCCCAAGAACGTTAACATTTTAAACAAACAGGAAGCCTTGAGTCTATGAAATAAATTTCTACTCATCAAAGGAAGGAGGAGAAAGGGCTTTTCCACAGCCTCATAATCATAGCCCCATAAACAGGCCCAAACTTTTAAGGTTAAGGGGTAGGTGGTATTGCTGTCAGCTTCTAGTTTGGCAGCACTATGCTAATGAATGACGGCACCTGGCCCTCCAAAAATATAAGTATAAACATAAGTTTATTATAAATTATACTGCCAGAATGAGTACCACACAGTTTACCAAGAATACAATATACATACTTCTTATTGTAAATTCTACACAGCCAATTGATTCTCACAGGATGCTTTCATTGGTTTCTACCCAACTGTTATATCCATAGCCAACAGTGGTTGCAATTCAACCATGATTTGCAAATGGAGTTGCATCTCAATCCATAACTCCTTTCCAAATAGTTTTTGTTATAATTTTATATGTGGCATGAATGCTGGTTGATATTTTTATTTTAACAAGTAAAACAGTGAAGATGAATGTCAAAACTTTACTTGTTTATCAAAGATGTGAGTAACTTTGTTGATTCAGATAACAGTTTTCAAATATCAGAAGAACATTTCCTCTTTTTTTGGCTGTTCACAATGTAACAGCTCTAAACACGATGTATTTTAAGTTTATATCTGCATTGTCAATGTTTTTGCCATCACTTTCTCAGATCTAGAATTCAATAAAACAATCAAGTAAGCAATCCATTTGTACTGTTAGCTGATTTTTGTGGTACAACTATCCCAATGTGGCTGATTTCAAGCTTCCAATGTATGATATGGAACCTAGAGTTGGGAAGAGATAAGCAGTTTATTTACAAGATGTAAACAGTTTTAAAAGCACAGAAAATAATAAAATTTGGAAAAAATAATTAGGAAGTGATGACTTTTGAGTATTTATTACTGCCTTTTAATATAATTTACTGAATTGTAAGTTTATGTTACTTAATATTAAATAATGGCTGTGTTTAAAAACCAACACAGAGACTTCCTGAGAATTTAACAATTGACTCTTTTTTTTAAATTTATTTTATTGAAGTATAGTTGATTTACAATATCGTGTTAATTTCTGCTATACAGCAAAGTGATTCAGTTACACATATACAAATTATTTTTCATATTCTTTTCCATTATGGCTTATTACAGGATATTGAATACAGTTCCCTGTGCTATACAGAGGAACCTTGTTCTTTATCCATTCTATATATAATAGTTTACATCTGCTAATCCCAAACTCCCAATCCATCCCTCCCCCACCCCCTCCCCCTTGGCAACCACAAGTCTGTTCTCTATGTCTGTGAGTCTGTTTCTGTTTTGTAGCTAAGTTCATTTGTGTCATATTTTAGATTCCACATATATGTGATATCATATGGCATTTGTCTTTGTCTTCTGACTTACTTCACTTAGTATGGTAATCTCTAGGTCCAACCATGTTACTACAAATGGCATTATTTCATTCTTTTTTATAGCTGAGTAATATTCTACTGGGTATATATACCACATCTTCTTTATCCATTCATCTGTCAATGGACATTTAGGTTGCTTCCATGTCTTGGCTATTGTAAATAGTGCTGCTATCAACATAGGGGTGCATGTATCTTTTCAACTTAGAGTTTTGTCTGGATATATGCTCAGGAGTGAGACTGCTGGATCATATGGCAACTCTATTTTTAGTTTTTTGAAGAGCCTCCATACGTTCTCCATAGTGGCTGCACCAACTTACATTCCCACCAACAGTGTAGGCAGGTTCCCTTTTCTCCACACCCTCTCCATCCAGCATTTGTTAGTTGTAGACTTTTTGATGATGGCCATTCTGATCTGTGTGAGGTGGTACCTCATTGTAGTTTTGATTTTCATTTCTCTAATAATTAGTGACGTTCAGCATCTTTTTATGTGTCTATTCGTCATCTGTATGTTTAACAATTGACTCTTGTGAAACAACACAAGTCAGCTCTAGAACTTCAGCTTGGTCTCCAGTAAGCAAGCTGTTAAGATGACCTGGAGCCAAATATGGGGGAAAGACCTTTGTCTTTCTTTCTGCATTTATCTTTTCGTGGGTCTCTCAATGTGCCTGGGAGAAGCTGCTATCAACCCTTCAGCTGAATCAAACCCTGAACCTCGAGCCAGGCTTTTTAAGACCTCACCCAAGAACCCACTATACTAAGGACCACATGCCCAGCCACCGAGGATTCTGATGACGGGTTTTGAGAGGAGAGACCAATGTGGTCCCCACATACCAAAGTATGTGCCCTTTACAAAACATCATGGAATAAACATCTCAATTGTTTACATTATAGATGTATCTCTTCGGATTATCGAGATTTCATACATCTGCTTCGAAGCCACTCCTCAGCTGCTGTTGTTGGATATATTTTGGGTTCTGAATATATCTTACAAGGACAATAATATCATCATCTCCTTTGCCAAAGCAGAATATAACATTGGGCAGTAAACAGTGATTCATATGCCATACAAGTTATTCTGAGATTCCTTTTCAAGGCCTTGGCTTCCTTACATAAACTAAATCCTTTCTTGTGTATTCCATATGAAAGCCATCTCCTGCCATCCTGATGCTCCTGACCCACTTCACCTTCTCAATGGAGAGTTTGAGCATGATATTTATTCCTTGTTTAATACATTTGTCTATGTATTACAGACATATCCCCTGCTACCCAGGAGTTTATAACCAAAGAGTAAACATTCTGATAGAAAAGCGAAAATAATAAATACATATATATGGACAGTAAGTTAAAGTTATTAAGTCAATATGGGAATCCAAACATCAAACACTAATGGAAGTATCTCAGTTTTAATAATAAAATAACAATAAAATTGTACACATCTACAGTATTTCACATTAACTATAAAATAAGACTTGGATGAAATGTAGCAAGTAGGTGGTCTCAAAGAGCTCGCCACTTTTAAAAGTCAGTTCTTACATGTGATAGTATTTTAAAGTATTCTTAGGTACATGTATGCAATTGCCAGCATTTAAGTGCTTCTACTGTGAGGACTTTCAACATAGGAGTGTTGTTTTACAAGTAAAAATAGTCAACATTCATACTATTTTTTAATCATTATAAAGCAATAAAAAATTATTCAATTTTTATTATTGAATAAAATAATAAAATAATTCAATTCTCTGCTTCATTTAGAAAAGGCTGCGTAGACTTAACCCTTTAAACATGCATGGCATTTGACTTTTTTTAAAAAACAGAGGGTGGAAAGAGATGATCAAATGAAGGGCACTGATCCATAAATTGCTCCTCAAGTAAGACATTTGGGTTATCTGTGATTTTTCAAGTGATTCATCAGACTGTTTAAATGATTAAGTGAACAACCAGAACTGTAGCAGGAAATCCATGTACACATGGTAGCATCCCATAGGCACTTCTTATCTTCTAGAGATTAGAGTCTGAATTCCTCTGGCAGCATTAACTTGGTTGACTGATAATATTTAATATGAAAAACCTAACATTTTGTCTATAAATGTTAACTTTCTTCTCCCTTTCTAAAATAAAGGCCATTTAATGATTTATTGCTTGACTTTCATTTTTCCTATGTTCTACATCTATGGAATTAGATATGGAATACTGATATAAAAGAAAAAACCTACAAAAACACATCAATTATTACTGTTAATGGTATCTGTTAAATGTTGATATTTTAAAAATCAGTACGAAAATACACCAAAATATTAATGGCAGTAGTATCTCTGAATGGAGGGATTAAAGGAGGAATTTTATTTTATCTTTTCCATGTAGTCCAAGTTACCATAATAATCATGTATTACTATTGGGTTGAAGAAAGTTTTATTTTTAATAAGGATAAATGAAAAGAGAGAGAGCATTACCATCTCATTTCACTTATTAAATATCTTTAAGAAAAGATTTTATAATTTCTGTTTTAAAGTTTTAAAATGTCCAAAAGAAGCTAACTACTCTCCCAGGCTTTTTCCCAGCCATGCTGAAGTACTTGTAGCTCACTGAAGCATCATGCTGACTCCAACTCTGCGCCCTTATAGATGCTCTTCCTGATATCGTAAGTACCATTCCCTATGTTCTTAAAGTAATTAACTCTTGGTTTTCCTTCAAAACTCAGCATCACCTTCTCCAGGAAGCCTTTTCGGGCTCTCTAGTGCAATATAAGTGTTTATCCTTTGGACAGAACCCTCCATGCATTCAACAACAGTAAGCACTTATCACACTGAAATAACTGCAGAAAGTGTGTTATTCCCAAATGACTGAGCACAGCACCTACTGAATAAAGAGATGAGTGAATTGATAACTTCGACATTTCCATAAGTTAAACAAATGGTTGACCTTTGTTCTTTCTCTCACTTAAGCGATTGGCCCTTTGACTAGGTAGTTAAACCAAACTAGGTGATTTGATGCCTTAGAAAAGGTTACAATTATTTATGTAAACAATCCATTAATTTAATTAATAGTATTTATTGACTGAACATTAATTGATGGCACTGTGTTAGGCACTGGAACATAGAAAGGAGAGACACTGCCTCTTCTCTCAACAAACAGAGACTAGTGGAGATACAAGGTAAATCTACAGTTACGGTAGAGGGTGCTGAGTATTGTAGTGAGGCAAGCACTTTCTGTAGCAGTAGCAAAAAAGGGGTGGTTGGGATGTGGTCACAAGCCTTCTCTGTTCCAATAACATATGAAATTAAAATGCAGCTGCGTCTACAATACAAAGCAAAATAGAAATTGGACTGGACAATTACCTACTATATCAGTGTAAACACTCAATGTTATATAACTTGAATGGACAGAGGAAACAGCAAAACCCACTGTTATAAGCACTGGCCCACAGTGAATGACTGGAAGACATGCAGACTGCCACTCAGTACAGGAAGTCTAGATCTGAAAAAGGGAGTTTCACAAAGATTTTATAAATATTTAGACCTGGTGTCAATTTATTCTTTCCCAAATCCAATTCCTAGGTCCAAACTTGGGCAGCGTGGTGGGGAGGAGATAATAAATTTCTCCTTAAACTGTACCACCACAGGGAGAAATTCTTTCACATCAAATTGTTGCAGAATAACAGTCACTTTTGGCCATCTCATCTTTGAGCACTATTGCCCTTTCTATCTCCCAAAGAAATTAAGCTGTTTCTATATTAAAAACGTATTAAGCATGAGTAGTCTTTTTCTCTCCAAAGCTTTCTGCTTCTAAGCAATTCAGAGTCTCCAGCTGGATGTGAACCCTATCTCCCTTTCAGCTCAGCCAACACGCTTCCATGACATTCCAAATATGAAGCTGGGTGGACAGATCAGATTCATTTTCCAAAAGCATAGTGAAAAATATTCCACTTGATTCAGAATCACAAGTCAGATTTTTAATTACTTCAATGTCAGACTCTTCCAAACTTCTTCCTAAAATTATTACTTCAAACCAAAGAATATTGTCATTTATACCTAACAACATGAAGATAGGAGGTTGTGGTTGCTTCAGTTCTGTCAGAATTACCACATATATCAGATATTTACTGCCCAACTTAAAGAATAAAATATACCTAGAACTAATAACCATAATCCTAAATAATCTTCTCTAGTATATCCCACACATAGTAGACAGATTAGACTTCTTAAAACACAGCTCAAAAATGTGTATATGTGTATGTGTATGTGTCCTGATTTAAAACTGTATAATTCTTGCTTGTTATTTGTAGAATAAAGTCCAAACCTCTGGTCTGGAATTCAAGCTCTTCACAAGCTGGCTCCAACCTGCCTCCTTCACTGGTAAGCCACATATCCTTTGTAAAATCTATACTTCACCTCCAAAAGACCTTGTGCTATTCTCTTAGCATTCAAAGAACTCACCCCCACTCCATGTCTGTTCTCTCCTCTCTTTTTCAACTGGACTAACATACCTCCCATTCCACGTATTCAAACCCAACTCATCCAAACCCCTCCTCTATTAATCTGCCCAAATTATGCCATATGAGGGTAACATCTCTGTCCTCTACACTCTCAGTCTTCTGGTTTATATCTCTCTTGCCACCTCTAACACATCTTATTCATTTTCATAGCCTCCCACAGCAGTGAGGACATAGTAGGTATACAACTGCGGAACTATAAGTGAATGACTGGATCTTTTAAAATAATTATTCAGAAGACATTCCAGGATTATTTTATTTCTCCACATAATCCACACATATCTGCTACCATTATTTAATAGGTTCAGGTGTTGTAAGATATTAATGATTCTATGTTCACCCTATAACTGACATCAGAAGTTGTTTTAACAAATATATATATAGCAGCTTATCTGCCACTTGTTTATTTCTCATATAAAGAAAGTTAATGAAAAAAATCAGATGGTTGAATAACCTACATGTAAAAAGTCAAGTTAAAAAACGGTTTACCCTGAATTGAATTATCAGGGTAAATTATATGAATTTCCCTTTAAGGGTGAACTGAGCCTTGATGCTAGGCAGCTCAGGTGTTCTTTAAGTTCCAACCTCAGAAAACCTGAAGGCCTTTATGGCATTAAATAATAAATACCAACATGATTACTACTGAAGGTGCTAGTTTCAGAAATGCTATTAGGCTGTAGAGTAGCAAGTATCATTTCTATACAGTCACAGTGTTAATGGCCCTACCTTTTCCTAGCAAATAGTCTATGAAATGTAAGATAAAGATATCATAATTCATGAATTCCCACATGAGGAACAAATGAAAACAGAATCACACAAATTTGCCCAGATCTTGAATTTTATGCTGCAGTCTTAGAATACTCCAAAGGACAGAAATCAATTTGATAGAGCTGGGAAATAAAATGATTTCTAAATTCTTCTGACAGTAAGAAACAAACATGTAAATTTTATCAAAGTAGAAAACAAAAACCAAGGGATTTTGATTATCTGATTTAATCATTTAAATATCATAGTTATTCTCATACACTACAAACTACTGTGATATTTTTATTTGGAAATTAAAAAAAAAAGTGAAATGTTTGATTCCGTGATAATATAAAATTTCCTGATAATATGTTTCTGTGGCTATATTAAGTGCCAATGAACACAACCAAGTTCTGGCTAATACACAGTATTTACCAATAGATGATGTGACAATTTATTTTACTTAAATAGTGATGCATTTGTAACATATACCATCTACTTCTTCTAAACCAAAGAGGTACCTGTCAGAGCCTGTGTCACCCATCACTCTCGCTGAAGGGGCAGGCCTAGGGGAGTACAGTCTTCTCCTTCCCCCAAATCCAGTTTTAAGAAGAGAAACTGTGTTCTCATTGAAAGACAGCCAATGCACACACTAGGCAGTGGCAAACCTATGCCCAAGTATCAGAAGATAAACCAGGCAATCAGATTCTAATCTCAAAATTTTGGAATTAGAAATCAGAAGAGTGAGCCAACATAATTTAATGTTATGAGGGAGGACAAAAGGTGAAGTATAGGATGAAGGCTAATTAGTAGAAAAAAAGGACAAATGAAAATGCCAGACAGAAGCAGTTCCCATTAGAGAACAAGCCTGAGAGCTGTCTGAGGTCCTGATACCCTGAGAATCTGATTCCAGTCAACTCGCTGGGTTACAACTATTCTGAAATATACCCCAAACCCCAGTATGACAGATTCGTAATATACCCAAATAATTAGGATAAATTCTGGAAGTTCATAGTAAAAGAATTTAATCTATTCTTGATATACTGCTGTAGCAAAGCGGCACAGGCAAACTGTCATTTTTTAAAGCCCAGGCTGCCTGAGCCCAAAGCCCAGCTCTGCCATTTACTACCTATGTGGCCCTAGGCAAGCTATTTAATCTCTCTAAGCCTCATCTATCTCATGTGTAAAATGAGTATAGTAAGAGTGCCTCAAGAGGTTATTATGAGCAATAAGTGAGATTATGAACAACAGTGGTTAGCACAGATAGCCTTCAATGTTGTCAGATGATGGTCCTGATCGTGATGACGACAATAATGATGATGATTTTCTTTTCTACTCAATAGAGGAAGGAATAAATGAGCTTTAAATTTAAACTAACTCTCTAGCTACTTATCACTAGCTTGTTCACTTAAAACAGTTAGACTATTATAGTGACTATTTTAAACATAGGATGCATTGCCCTGGAGACAATTTGGAATGGAAAAGAATAGATATGGAAGCAGAAACCCAGAACATTTTTTGCCTTATGACACAGATGATGGTTGCTTTTCTATTACCACCTAGTGATGCTATGTCTCATATATAACCAATGCCCTTTTTTCCATTTTCTCTGCAAATAGTATAACTTACGCCCTCACTACCCTCCTGGGGATTTTATGAGGGCCTTATCATTGAGCCTTCTGCCTTCTCACATGTGCAATCTTGGTATTGCTTCAGAAGACCTCCTAATTCATAGTCATCCCCAATTAAAAACTCTTCTATAGAGCACCACTATCTGCTGAATAAAGGCTAAATTCTTTTATCATGATCATCATGACCTTTCAGAATCTGATCTCACTTCTTGGCATCATTCCCTACTGTTGCCCACCAACTTTCCATGGCTTATTCTCATATCTATTAATTTTCTCTGGCTATTTTTCCCCAGCTAGACGCCTCTTCTAACTTATATGTTTAAGTCAAACTCTGACCTATTTCATAAGTCTCAGCTCATTGCTCTTTCTTTAAGAAATATATTTAATACTTATATTCAGAATTAAAAATTTTCTGTGGTCAGAATAATCTATAACACTTCACATTCTACTATAAAGTTATGACTTTATAGTCATAGCTACATTTTAAATGAAGAGGAATGAAAAAACTGAATGTAAAGTTCATAATCAAGGTAACCTTGATATGAGAAAAATATTGATAAACATATCTGAAACTAGTCGACATCATATATATTTCAATGTCCACTCGTCCCCATCAACAACCTGACTCTAAGGAGATTTAAAGGATTCTAGTAACTAGGAAAAAACAATTATTTACACAACAAAGATTTTCTCTATTTCAATGTGACAAACTTTTTACTCACTACAATGGCAGGCCTTCCTGGTGCTGTTAAGCACAACAATGTGAAACTAGATGCGAGGGACCTATGCAGCGCTTTTCAATCAATTCTTAGTGAGTGATCACTGTGATCCAAACTAGCAGGGGATCCTTGTACCTACTAGTTACACAGAAGCCATACAATACTGAATGGATCTTTTTCCAAAGAAGATATTCAGGTGTCCAGCAAGCATATGGAATTATTAAGAAGGTCAGAGCAGGGCTACGGTGAGGTGTCACCTCACAACTGTTGGAATGGCTGTTACCAGGGGAATGAGGGATGGCTAGTGCTGGCAGGGATGAGGGTGGGCCTCATTCACTGTTGGTGAGAGTATGGACTGATGCAGCCACTGAGGAGAACAGAACAGAGGTTCCTCAAAAAGCTAGGAATGGGGGCTTCCCTGGTGGCGCAGTGGTTGAGAATCTGCCTGCCAATGCAGGGGACACGGGTTCGAGCCCTGGTCTGGGAGGATCCCACATGCCGCGGAGCAGCTGGGCCCATGAGCCACAATTACTGAGCCTGCGCGTCTGGAGCCTGTGCTCCGCAATGAGAGGCCGCGATGGTGAGAGGCCTGCGACCGCGATGAGGAGTGGCCCCCGCTTGCCACAACTGGAGAAAGCCCTCACACAGAAACGAGGACCCAACACAGCCATAAATAAATAAATAAATAAACAAATAAAGCATGACACAAATTAAGAAAAAAAAAAAACTAGGAATGGATCTTCCATATGGTCAAGCGGTTCCACTTCTGGATGTGTCTGAAGGAAATAGGATCACTATCCCCAGAGGATGTCTGCACCTCCACGTTCACTGTGGTGTGTGTTGTCTATGGTGCCGAGGACACAGGGGCAGCCTGGGTATCCATCAGCAGATGGATGGATGGAGAGGATGTGGTGTGTGTATGTGGTGGAATACTGTTTAGTCATAAAGGGAGGAAGGTCCTGCCATTTGCAATGATGTTGGTGGACCATGAGGGCATTGTGCTAGGTGAAGTGGGTCAGACAGAGAAAGACAAATACTGTATGATCTCACTTATATCTGGAATCTAAAAGAAAAAAACTCGTAGAAACAGAAATCACATTTACAGTTTCCAGGGGCCAGAGAGGGGGATGGGGTAGGTGAAGGTGGTCAAAATGTACAAACTTCTAGTTATAAGATAAGTAAGTTCTGGGGATATAATATACAGCATGATAATTAAAGTTAACAATATTGGATATTTGAGAGTTGCTAAAAAGTACATCTTAAAAGTTCTCATCAAAAGGAAAAAAATGTGTAACTATGTGATGTGATGCATGTTAACTCGACTTATTGTGGTGATCATCTCACAATATATAGAAATACCAAATCATTATGTTGTACACTTGAAACAATGTAATGTCAATTATAGCTCAATAAAACTGGAAAAAGTAAAAGGGGAAAAAGTCATACAATAAGTACTACTGTGCTGGTCACTCTCCAGTTACTCACACAAAGCTGTAAATACAAAATTGCAAAATGACCACACAACAGTAAAACGGGTATTTATGTTGTTAACATGAGTGTTGGAAGTAGGAGAAAATTAAAGGATCTGAACAGCTTCAAGGCATGTTTCATGTATGCATAATCCACTGTCAGACACAGGTGCACATACTTACTTGCCTCCCAAATAAATCTTTTTTGACATTCACTTCATTACTATAGGAAAGTAACAGGATACGCCTATTAACAAGAGAAATGGTGATCCATTTGGGTCACTCCAACCTTTATGTAGAGACCATTTTTCAAACTCCAAGTCATCAAGCACAGATTTTAGATCTGATATCTGCTGTGCATGTGTCTGTTGTGTTGTAAGATAACATTATGCTCAGAAGCTATTAACCTTTTTTTCTTAAATCCAAATCAAGTATTGAGACACAGAGAGAGGGAGAGGGAGGGAAAGAAAGAGGGAGAAAGGTGGGGGGACAGAGAGAGAGAGAGAATATTTGTAAGTTGATTAGAGGAAAATGTAATTTTTCTCACTTCTCCAGGTAATCAGGATGACTTTGAACAACCATTAGTTTTTTATTCTTTTTTTACTATGTCACAAGTAGCCTCTACTCTAGAGACTACACTGATAAATAAACTTAAGTACAGGGTAACAGGATCTACCGATAAAACAGTGTAATCCCTTTGCCAAATCCCCCAGCAAAGGTCAGCTTCCCCAGGGCTGTTAGCTTCCTTAGGAAAGTCATAAGCTGTTCAAGCACCACCGGTAACTTCGGTTTTCCTCCCTAGGATTCCTGTGCAGACAGAGGTACCTCCAGGAGCTTCATCTCCAGTCACCTCTAATGGGAAAAGACTGAGGGAAAGAAGAAATCCCTCAACATCCAACTTATGGGACCCCAGCTGTGTTATTACATCAACTCCTGAGTGAGGAGCAAAGAAACACCACTCTTAGTCTGTCTTTCTCTCAGGACACTCCAGGAAGTAAGGCTTATCGCCACAGACTGTCTGCTGGGCCTAACTGGCCTCCTCATTTGCACCTTCGCTTATTAACTGTAGAGAATCCTTCTGCTATCACCTTCCCTTCTTCACTTCCCTATGAGAGTGTTTCGCTATGCATGTTGGAAGAGGGCATGGAAAGGACGTGACCGCAGGTTGACCTCTGAGCTGCACCTGGGCAGTCAGAGGCTCCTCACCCCCCTCCAGTCCTTGGAATACACATTTCAGGCAAGCTTCTCCCAGCAGAAGCCGTTCTGAAGAACGCAGACTTCCGAGAGCAATGTGGTGTTGAGACCATCTGAACTGAATATGTGACTGAACCCGGTTAAAGGCTTCTAGATAAACACCCGGTTAAAGGCTTCTAGATAAACTTTTTTTTTTTCCAGGGTTTCTCAACCTTAGCACTATTACTATTATTCACTGAGGTATAGTTGATGTAACTAGATAAACTTTTAAATTTCTGGCGGGCTGATGTGGAGACCTATTTTAGCTGCCCAAGGCAAGTCTCATACATGAGTTTCCTGCTTATTCCACCTGCCACCTACCAATCTGGAGTGTCTGCCTCTTCCATCTCCCCTTGCCTTCCATGTATGGAGCGGGTTTCAGGTTTCACCCAGGAAGCCCCTGAGGTTTCGAACCAACAGTATCAATAGGCCTGCCCACAGCAGCTCTTACCAAATTTTGCATATGTTTATTGTTTGTACTTCATCTTGTTCTTTAAAAAATGTATTTGAAGTTTATCTATATTATTATGTCATATCTTATTTTTAAAATATATTTAAGGTCAATTATAAAGATACATTCAATTTCAATGATTAGAAATTAGAAATTGAAAATGATGTTTTCAAATTAGATTTTACAGAAAATACTGGTTAATAAGTCAATGAAAATTTGGTGGCAAGTTTTTAACTAAAGTGAGGCCTCATGGCTCTGTTTTCTGATGAGATCAGCTTTAAGTGGCCCATGTCACATATCTGAGAGTGAAATGGAATAGAACGTATAATCTGTCAGACAAAAAAACCCAACATGATGAAAAACTGAATGAAATTTAATAAAATGTAATTAGAAAGATTTCAACATAAAGCCAGTGTTTAGGTTTAAATAATCAATCATGAAAAGTATCAACAGAACTTGAAGAGGGCCTTGCTATACAGTAGCTTCTCTGAAAAATACTTCCTTTGATTGCAAGCTCAATGTGATCTGAAGTGTAAGAGGGTTGATAAAACAAAAAGCTATTGAAACCATTTATGCAAAAACAGAATTATAATGTCCAGAAAACAGGTGGTAGAAGTTCCACTATACTAATCAAGCCACTCTGTGGTTGAATTTTCTTATGGAAACTATTTATACACCCTAGAATCTAAAGGCATAATCTTCCACACTACAAAGCAAAATAAAACCCTGTTTCTATTTGGATGCAACAAATGTTTTCATCAGTCATCATTTCATCTCTATTTAGTACAGCTTTTTCATAATTCCTATATTAAATGCATTCTTCTTCAGTGGATTTTTCCTTCTATTTTTTTAAACTGTTTGCTCTAGCAGACGTCAAAAACCAACTAAAGAGACATTTAAAATATACATACTATTTTATTGCCAACTCCTAATCCTGTCTACCAAAAATGAGAGAAACAGTCTAATTTTAGAAAGAGGGTATTATCACTTACCCATTGTGCTGTTGTTTATTGAACTGAAAGTCACCACTAAGATTGCAAAACCTCTTAGCTTCACTTTGAGGGTGAAAAACTGTTAATGAAACCCGATTAAGAATCTATTGCATTATAATATAATGGTGGAGAAAACAAGCTTTAAAAAAAAATCTGAGTTTGAATCCTGGCTCTGTCAATGCAGCTTAGCCTTGGCATCTTCCTTAAGTTCTCCAAATCTGTAACTAGTTTAAGGATAAAATTATATAGCATATGTAAAGTACTTAGCACAATGCCTCACATATGGTAAAGAAATAATATATTTTAACTATTATACTGTTGTTTTTGATATTCTTATTAGAGTCACTATTATTACTATTACTTATTCACTTTTACATACTGTGAGACTGTTTTAGACCTGGAATCTAGCAATCATTTTTGCTATTTTATTTCTGCATTTACTTACTAGTTTCACTCAATCCACAGACTCTCTAAAACAGCAGAGATTTAAATCTACTCATGGGTAGAACTCTGGGCAATTTTATTAGCCAGCTACTAGTTTGCCCAGGAATGTTTTATAGAAATACGAAATGAGAAATACAGCTTATATTCAGATATTCCCAGTTAGGGGGTCACAAGGTAATTATTCATTCATACACACACAATACAAAGACATATGGTAAGGCAGAGATGAAAAGTGATTCGTATCATAAAAGAAACATCAATCAAATGTTGGGAGAGTTCGGCAGACAGAGGAGGAATTTTGTTGGTCCAGGAAGGTTAAAATTGTAATAGACTGAGAGCACAGTCTAGTTTCCAAAATTGTTCTTGGGGTACTTTCACACTGAATCTCCCTCTCACCCACTGTACCCTCAGCCTCCACTCCAGTCCTTTCATTTAAACATTTATTCCAAAGAGTACCATTCAATTTTAAAAAGTAATTTTTTACTTCATACGCTGCCAATGAAATATCAAAAACAACGAAACACTTCCCTTTTAGATAAAGCCTAATTAATTGTGCAAACTGTTTTGAAAACTTGATTGTGGTGTATCTCCTAGTTGCATACCTGTAAACAAATGAGAAGCAGAAACTTATTGGCAGCTTGACCTTCCCTGGAGAATTTAGTTGGAATACTGATAAAATAAAGCCTCTGAATCCTCCCCACAAATTGACACGAACAGGAGGAAGAAAAAAAATTAAAATTTCAACTTCTGAACCATATAATACGGGTTCTGATATTATAGGAATGCAACAGACAGTCCTATTTCCCCACCAGCCTTTGTTTTCACTGCCTCCTGCAAGGGATGGAGAGTTTTTTTCCAAAATGGTGAATAGTCATAACTGAGTTGGTCTCAGTTCACTGTTGCCTGGGGGGAGAAGGATAACAAATACAAGGTTTTATTTTGTTTTGAAGAGTCTCTCACAGAGAGGAAATTCAGTAGGTGGAGTTTAGAAAAAATCTCCAAACAGACCAACAGAGAGGCAGACCTAGGCGCTCCTTAAAGGCATCAACCACTACAATATTGTCATTTGCCTCGCCTAGCTTTCTCCATCACTTACTTCTCAAGGCCTGCTGGACTACTGGTATTGATAGAAAAACACTCAGTTGGTGAGATGAGGTTACTGAGGTGACAGCAACTTCACAAAGTTTGTTTAATCACATGTGAGAATTTGCCATGAGTAATCCAGTAGTGACTGGATATATCTCAACTGGATCATTCCAGTCTTTACTTTGAGGCCATTATAACAGATGTATTCAAAATGGTATCTAGAGGACTAAGGAAAGACTTAGGTTGGAAGAATGAGAACTACTTTGTGAGTTAGAAAACCTGGGTTTGTGTCCTCAGATCTATAATCTTGGCTAAGTCTAAGACTGAGGTTTCTCATGTGCCATACTCAATAAGGATAATAACTCCCACAGGATAACTATGAGGACTAAAAAGAAATAGCATCTCTAAAAGCACTCTGTAAAGGTCAAAATACTGCTTAAATGTTAGGCTATGGCAATCTTTTACTGAGCCTGACAGTCATGATTTGACTCCTTAAATCTCAATAATTTAACAATGATTTAAAGGAATACACTGTATTTTCTTATTTTTTGTAAGAATATCAAAACTATTTGTATAGGCATTATGATCTATTAGCAAGATCAAAAGGCCATTTTGAGTTTTATTAGCTCTCTTTATTAATACAAAAATGTTCTATTTATTTTGCAAGTTAGTTTTCTCATCTTTTTCGTAGAAAAAATAGTCCTTTGTATTTCTCTGTTTTAATAAGTTTCTGTGAAAGTTCTACATAAATAGCAAGTATAATATTATAGTTTCGTGAACATTGTTTGGTTCTATAATGTTTAAGTAAAACAAAACCATAACCACAAAGGAACTTGCTCAGAAATCTATTAGTATAATAAGTCAATGTAATATATATCAAAAAGTGTTTTATTCCCTTCCAAAAAAAAAAAAAGGTAAACCAGAAATAAAATTATCTAGAATAAGCAGATGATGGATGAGAAAAGTAAAAGCTTTTCAGAATTCTCAGCTTCTAGACTGACATTATGAAGATGGTGGTTAATTGGTGGTTTAAAATCTTTTTCCCTTTAAAGAATAATTAAGGTTTCCGCTAAGAACAAGGGCAATGGTTGAAATAGCAGAATCCGTTCTCAGTCAGAGGTTGTATGGGTCATATAGATCATTAAGATCATTCTAGGCCATGGAATGCTTTAATAAGCTCAATGACACTCAGTCTCACTGAACTGATGCACCTCTTAAAAAAAGAAACTTCCTATCCTGAAGGGACTCGTTCTACAGTTGAATGGCTGTTAGAAAGTTCTTTTGTATATCATAGGGCAATACAGTGAGGAGGGGCAAACAGAACATTCCTCCCAAACAGCAATAGCCACTCAACTGATAAAAGTTTCCTTCTCTAATGTAGTTTTTAAAAAGTAGCATTAAGAAAGTCCATGGATTTTTCAGTTTCTTTTGAATACTATGACCAGTTTGTATTTTTATAAAAAGAGGAAACTGCAATGAAAAAGGCCATGTCTTGGCAAAAATCCATATCAGTAGTTCTAGCTATAAAATCACTTCTAGAATCATCAGTTGATTTATGCAAAGGCTCTAATATATGCAAATACAAAAGAAAGCAAACATTAATTTCCACAAGCATTATTAAATTACGACATATTAGGAGTCATTAACAATTAGCAGGCAGGGGCACTAGGTTTTGCCAGTCAAATGTTCCAAACAATCAAAAATAATATCCACGAGACAATTAATTTCCTGCACATTGATTATTCCAATCTCCACATTAATAAGAAAGGCTAAACCAAATAAAATGAAACAGCACAGCAAGAAACTAAAGACTGAGCCCACTTGTAATGGGGTGGTCTATAACCTTGAGAGATGGATTATATCTCTCAGGTTACTGGGGGAGTATGGGAAGTTATTCCAGCACCTTGAATCATACCTTGAAACCTTAGCACTGCTTGGAAAGCATCTTTACATCAGCTATGCCCTTCCCACATGCACAAACACACGCATGTTTCACAAAGCAAAGAATTAAGACCCAGATTGTCCAAACCAACCAGCTAGTAATGATAAGCAAAGTCGGAACCAGGGACTTCAGATTAGTCCAATGTACTTTTTTACTCTGTAAGGGCTTAAATGGCTATTTAAACACTCTTGAGATTGCAGCAAATGCCACTGCTATTAACAACTTACAAAGCAAACTGAGAAACTGCCATTTTTGTCTTAGTTTGTGGAACTACTTTTTAATAAAATAGTAGAAACAAATATTTTGAATCTGTTGTAAAAATTTTAACCACAATTCTCTTTCTTCCTTCACACAGTCCTAAATCTGTCAGACAGTTATTAAATATCCACTAAATCTGCCAGGTGATACGTTAGTTTCTCTAGGGACACAAGGGAAACCAGAACCAGATCCTCTTCTTAAAGAACCAAAAAGATAAAAAAAAAATAAGCACACATGCAAGCAGTATCTGCAGCTGGAATCAACAGTTCCCTCCTTCAGTTTACTTAACATACAGAAGCGTTTTGCTTTGGAACCAAACTTCCCAGGGACTTTCCTCTTTCTGCTTTTTAACTTGTGACTATATAAACTACTAAGCCTGTAATCTTAAAAAACCATTTATAACCATTTTTAATGTAAAGAGCTGGAAGTTTCGTGGAGAGAAAATAAGATGCTTTATTGCTTGCATAATGTTTACGCATTTGTAAAACACTTCTACGTGTGTAATCATATATAATTGTCACAATAATCCTCTGAAGTGGCTATTCCTAGCACCTCCATTTGTGAGGAAAAAGAGGCTCAGGGAGTTTAAAAGATTCCCTAAGTTCACAAAGCCACAGAAGTGTGGCCCACAGCCTTCAAGACATGGGCTACAGGGCCCATATTCCAACCCAGTAGGGAAGTCACCTGCTATAGTTTGTAAAACACAGGATTTGGGGTTACACAGACTTGATTTCAAATCCTGACACCACCATTTTCTATCTGTGCGATCTTGGGCCAAGTCTTTACCCTCTCTGGGCCTCATTCCCCTAATATGTAGAATGAAGGAACAGTACCCCCTCATAGGACTGTTACGAAAATCAAATAAAATCACACATGGGAAACAGTGTGTTCTCAAAGCATTCACCTTCCCTTGTCTGCCTTTATCTACCCATTGTTCACCTCCTCTGCCTCCTTTCCTTGCACCACCCTTAGTTCAAACACACTTGCTTTTTTTCTTGCCTGGACTGGGCAGGTCTCCCTCGCTCAACAGTGAGGAGTTTAACAATCATTTGATGTAGTGTGTTTCACACAGAGTGTATTTCCATAGCAAGAATTAGCCCATTGGTAAACCAGGGAATTATGTCAGACCAACACAGAAGCCCCATGGGTTCATGCACAATATTTCTTAGCACGTTACGTTTTGTGCCACCACAACACAACGGCCAAACACAAAGTATACACACAGTGGGTGCAGCAAGCCCTGGAGGAATGTAGCACTGCTCACGTGACCCGTTCTTCCTCTTGGCTCAGTCTGGCTAAATGCTAGGTTTCAAAAGGGTTTATTGCACATTTCTCTCATATATTTGTACAAAACAAACAAGCAAACACTAGATAAGCAGCCAGAACCATTTCATAGTAAGGCTGTCACTGCTCCTCTACCTGCAAATTCTGCTGCTTATGTCCCTCTGTCCTTGTTTTCATAATTCAGCAGGCAATACTTCCTTATATACTCTTGCATCAAGCCACCCTCTCCTGTATTTTCTAAAGGTAAAGGCTTGTATTACTGTGTTATTTCTTTACTTATAGGGAAGTTAGCATGTTTTTATAGCCATGCTAGAATTTTTAATAAGATTGTTTTGGTTATTGCTTAATTATAACATTAAATGTTTTGCTGGTTAAAACATTTTGAGTGATCTATTCCAATTCTATTTCCTTCAAAATGCCAGTTATTTTTAGTGCGTGATTTTGCAGAGTGTGGGGCTTTTTTAGTGGAACTTATTATGCCACAGCAGAAGTGTCTATATTTTGCTTTGTTGTGTGGGTATTTCTGATATACTCGGGCACCACAGATTGATGGAATAGATGGTGTAAATAAATTGTTTTCATTGCACTTACTTGACTCTCTTTGTTAAAATTCAACTCAGCACCTCATCTGCATGGTTAAGAATGTACAATTTCCTACGAAGACGCTACCAAGAAGGGTAATTCTTTTTCATAAATATGCTCAACAAAATGCTTATAAAATTTTTTATAAGCATAAAACAAGGCTCATATATAGTGTTCAAATAAATTTAGGCAGTACTGGCCTAGCTCTACAACTTTAAGTAGCTTGTGTTTTAGTATGTAAAATGATTCCATTTTCAAATCAGCTAAAAAGACATTGCAAGAAGAGCATCTTCAGCTATAAAATCTGTTATATGAGTAATTTCTAAGGTAAAGAAATAAATTCAAATTTTTTAAAAGTGTTTCCTCTTATACCTAGCATATTTAATTGGCAATAAAATGAAACCTATGGTTTTAATGTGCATTTATTTTTTGACATGGGCAAATAACCTTTCCAGGCCTTGGTTTCCTCATAGGAAAATAAGAATTTTTTAAAAATTGAGTAAGGGACCTCCCTGGTGATCCAGTGGTAAAGAATCCGCCTTACAACGCAGGGGATGAGGTTTCGATCCCTGGTCAGGGAACTAAGATCCCACATGCCGTGGGGCAACTAAGCCCGCATGCCACAACTACTGAGCTAGAGAGCCTGAGTGCTGCAAACTACAGAGCCCACACGCTCTGGAAGCTGCGCGCCACAACTACAGAGCCCATGTGCCCTGGAGACTGCACGCCACAACTAGAGAGGAGAAAACCTGCACGCTACAACTAGAGAAGAGAAAAACCTGCACACCACAACTAGGGAGAAGCTCGCCCGCCACAACGAAAGATTCTGCATGCCTCAATGAAGATCCCGTGTGCCCCAACTACTAAGACCCAACGCAACCCAAAATAAAGTAAATAAATAAATAAATAATAAACAAATCTTTAAAAATAATAAATAAATAATAAAAAATTTAATAAGTGCACCATCAATTTTATGAGGTTTTACACATACACATATACATACATGAAATTAACTGTAAAACGGTTGATCCTCCAATCTTGGGATTGTAAAGTGCTCTGATAAAGAATATATGATTGTCATCACTGATTCTTTACCCCCGACACGTCTAGCAAAATTACCTAGCACAAAACAATTGTTCAATAAATATTTACTAAATTAAATTGAACTATTTACATAATTAATGCAGCAGAATTTCTCAATTATATTATTTAAAAGAAACTAGATTTATTCCTAGAAAGCAAATAGGTTGCTTTTAAAATAAAACAAGGGCTTCCCTGGTGGCGCAGTGGTTGAGAGTCCGCCTGCCAGTGCAGGGAACACGGGTTCGTGCCCTGGTCTGGGAAGATCCCACATGCCGCGGAGCAACTAGGCCCGTGAGCCACAGCTACTGAGCCTGCGCGTCTGGAGCCTGTGCTCCGCAACGAGAGGCCGCGATGGTGAGAGGCCCGTGCACCGCGATGAAGAGTGGCCCCCGCTCGCCGCAACTGGGGAAAGCCCTCGCACAGAAACGAAGACCCAACACAGCCAAAAATAAATAAATTAATTAATTTTTTAGAAAAAGTTTATAAAATAAAACAAGAAACGTATATTTCAAAAAAAAACTTTTTCCCTATTACTATCTTACAGATTAAAAATAAAAGGTTTCGGATGTAGCTGTTGAGTTGGTTAGAATTTGGTTTGGTTGCAAGTAACAGAAAATCCAAGTCATAGTATCTTAAAGAAGACATAAAGATGGCAATAAAACTACTCTGTATGATATTATAATGATGGATACATGTCGTTATATATTTTGTTCAAACCACAGAAGGTACGACATCAATAGTGAACCCTAAGGTAGCCTATGAACTTTGGGTGATTATGATGTATCAGTATAGGTTCATCCTTGGTAAAAATCTACCACTCTGATGAATAATGTTGATAATAAGGTTGGTTAAGTAGGGTAGGGATTATATGGGAAATCTCTGTACCTTCCTCTCAATTTTGTTGTAAACCTAAAACTGCTCTAAAAAAATCTTTTAAAAAAATAGAAGAAGAATTTTTAATTTTTAATTAATTTTTAATTTTTCTCTAACATAGAATTATGTAGGCAGGTCAGGTTTGTATGCTGACTCTATAATCATCAGGGACCCAGGTTCATTCCCTTTTGTTGTTCTGCCATCCATAACTCTCAGCTTCTACCTCCCAGCCAAGATGACTGCATTCTAGCCAGGAAGAGTACGAAAAGGAAAAAAGAAAGGTATACTCCCTTTCTTTAAGTGTACTTCCCAGATACTATATACACCTCTTCTGTTTACATCTCATTGGCCAGACTATATCAAATGGCCATGACTAGCTGCCTGGGAGCCTGAGAAATGCAATCTTTATTCTAGTGGCCATGTGCCTACATGAAAATGCAGAGTGCTATTACTACAGAAGAAGAGGAAAAGAAATATCAAGGGCAGAGGGGTTTACCACAGTTTTATAAAGTGATAATGAGCTTTGAGTCAAACAAATCAATAGGGTACAAGTCAAACAAATCATAGTGTACAAGTAAATTAATTAGTTTCTAGTAAATTTGCAGAGTAAGACAGCAATGGGGAATGCTAGAACACATTTCCAACAGATAAAGTCCTTTTGATTGAAGCCACTGAAAGTCTCATCCCACATGACCTATACTAAGACATCTTCAAATCAGTTAATCAGTTCAAATCAGTTAAAAGAAATGTTATGAAAAGAATATACAACTGAATAAAAACAAGATTTAAGATGAAAAGAGAAATTCATTTGAAATTATCTTTCTATACTAATCTAAATGAATAGTAACTTTTCTGGTTAAAATCAATTATATCTCTATTCTTACCTTAAGAATAAAGTGAGTGCTCTATATTCACTAACATTTTCCAAACTTAAATGTACTGGGAATAAAAGGATGGAAAGACTAAATAAAAGTCAAAGAAAGACAATAAATATTCTAATTTGAGAGAGTCTGGAATATTCTTTAAAACATTTACAAGATTCTTTAAGAGATGTGGACTGCCTGTCCCATCCCAATAGCCCCAAAAGCAGTTACTTCATAGATTCAAAACAAATAAAACTGAATTCATTTTTAAATGTGCTATTATTTTTAATTTTTTTATTCATTAAGCTTCATCACTACCATCACCCAAAAGAGTCAATTATGGAGGTTTCACTTTAACTGTAAACTTGGAAGCTAAGGATAGAAGGACTTTAAAGATCTCCCCATTATTAAAAAGGTAGCTCAGAAACCCAAACAAAAATAACAGAATTTTGGTTAGACATAAATCTAAGTGGTCATGTAGTTCATAGGTCAAACCATTCCTCACTGCAGACAATCAATCTCTTTAAAAGTTCACAAACTCTCCAAAGAAGATATGAAAATAGCCAATAAGCAAAAGATGCTCAATCATTTGGGAAATGCAAATCAAAACCACAAAGAGATGTCACTTCATACCCATTAGTATAACTACTATCAAAAATAGCAAGTGTTGGTGAGAATGTGAAGAAGTTGTAACCGTTGTGCACTGCTGGTACGAATGTAAAATAGTGTAGCCACTATGAAAAACAATATGGTGGTTCCTCAAAAAAATTATAAATACGATAACCATATGATCCAGCAATTCCGATTCTGGGAATTAAAAGCATGGACTCGAACAGATATTTATACACCAATGTTCACTGCAGCATTAGCACAATAGTCAAAGGTGGAAGTAACCCAAATGCCCATCCATGTATGAAAGGATAAACAAAATGTGGTATATACATACAATGGAGTATTTTTCAGCCTTAAAAAGGAAGAAAATTCTGACACATGCTATAACATGAATGCATCTTGAGGAAATTATACTAAGTGAAATAAGCCAGTCACAAAAGAATACTGCATAATTCCACTTATATGAGGTAAAAAGAGTAGTGAAATTCATAGAGCCAGAGAGTAGAAGGGTGATTGTCAGGGGTTGAGGGAAAGGAGAATGGGGAATTGCTGTTTAATGGGTACAGAGTTTCAGCTTGGGAAGATGAAAAAAGTTCTGGAGATGGATGGTGGTGACAGTTGCAGAACATTGTGAATGTACTTTATGCCACTGAACTATACATGTAAAAATGTTTAAAATGGTAAATTTTATGTTAGATGTATTTTACCACAAAGATAAAAGAAAGAGAAAGAACGATAGACCCATTTGAGCAATATGAAAAAAATGATAAAGCTCATGGAGTAAAATATGCCATTATTTTAAGGACCTAGGACAAATTATCATTTTATTTACCTTTATTTACCTTTATCTTCCTTAAAAGTACTTATACACACTAAAGAATTTATATCTTAAATGATATATTTTCTGAGATTTGCTTCAAAATAACCAACTGGGGGAAATCCGAAGTGAGGAAGCATAAATGAAACAAGATTTACCAGCAGTTAAGAATTGTTGACACGATGTGATGGGTACACGAAGATTCTTTATATTATTTTTCTCTACTTTTATATTTGTTTGAATTGTGTAAGATGAAAAATTTTTAATATTTATTGTACATTTACCATATGAAACAGCTTGAAACAAAATCATCAAGAGCCAATGAAGAGCAGCAAATTCTAAATTCTAAAATATGTATAAGAAAGACAAATTTTAAAGGGAAATCCTCTTTATATGCCATCACTTCCACTTATAGAGAAATCCTTTTGGGGCAGCATTTATAAGTAATAGTTAACATATATTAAATGTTTCCTACTTATCCAAGCTTTACATGCACTATTTATAATAACTTATCATTATTATTATTACTATCTCCATTTTTCAGAGGAGGAAACTGGGACTCAAAGAGGCAAAGTAATTTCATTAAAGTTCACAAGTATTAAGTAAATTTTAAGTCTATGGAAGGAGACATTTGGTTTTCTAAGGGATAAGATCAACACTCTTGCCTCCTCTGTCTCCATAAATCTCTGAAGACTTTCAACATTAGCTTAGCTCAATTTAGTTCATTTATTGAGCACATACTAAGTGTCAGAAGCTGGGCACTTTGGGCACTGTGCTAAGCACTCAGAACTGCAAACAGAAGATACATATCAACATAATATTTATTTTAGAAACCAGATGAGCCAATATAAATAAATTTTCCTAACAGCCAGTTCTTCCCTTTTCACAGCAGTGATCACTCTACGATAAGTTGTCTGACATCTGTCCTCACCACTGTAAAATAAGCTCAGTGAGGGCTCAAACCCTATTGTCTGACATCTGTCCTCACCACTGTAAAATAAGCTCAGTGAGGGCTCAAACCCTATCTATCTAGACCACAACTCTATCCCCAATGCCCACACAAGGCCCAATCAGCGCTGAGGCTCAATGTATGCATTGTGTACAGAACTGAATTTTGAGTGTGCTGTCCATTCACTAACTTAAATGGAAGCAACACAGTGAAGAGGCAAGAATACGGTCTTTGGATCAAGCATTCATTCATTTATTCACTCATTGATTCATGTGCTTAGGCACTCAATATTCAGAAACACCTATCATGTGCCATTTTTCTAGGTGCTGGGAACACAGCACTGAAAGATAGGAGTCTCCACCCTCGTGGAGCTCACCAGCTCTGTTACTAATCCCTGAGCAATCTTGGGCAGTCACATGGTCTGCATAAGTCAGTTTCAGCTTTCTTATTAGAAAAACAGGATGCTAATAATCAACGTGCAACATATTTTAAGGAAATCAGGTAATACAGGTAAAGGCCTTGACACTCAGTAAATGACAACTATTCTAATTAACAATAAACCAAAAGTCAAAACCCAAAATACTAAATATAAAACAGAGCAAGTGACAAATGGCATGAATTTCCAGAGGAAATGCATCTAAAAAAAGTTCAGCAAGAGAAATATTATTAATAATATGTTCTATGTGTACTTAATTTTCTTCAAAATGCTTTGGTATACACCATTTTAAATATTAAAGGTGAAAAACTTCCCTAGATTTCTGTACTAGAGAAAAACTTTCTACTAACCTTTTGCCTAACGTTCAAAAGCTTCTGTGTGGCCAAACATGGTTATGTAGATTTATATTGGTCTTGACATCTTCCAGCAATGACCAAATGGGAGAAAGCATGTTAGATGGACTCCTAAATGACCTACAGCCATGGGGACACTCAGCAAGCAGGGAAGACTTGTCAAGGAGAGTTTTGCAAAGTTTATTCTTGCAAGGAACCTCAGTAACTTCCACAATTCCTAAAAAGAGTCTGTATTACCTGTCAATCACTCTCAGTCAAACATTCTCACTTATACTTCATCTTTTCAATGATTCTGTAAAGTAGTCTCTAGGAGAAGTTAACACACTTGCCCAAACTTACACAGCCAGTCGGGGGCAGAGCAGGAATTCACATCTAGCCCTTCTGACTTGGAGACTCTGTCACTCCGTCATGAATTACTACTTCCCCTAGACTACTGTCTTCCTTTCAACATTCTGAGACATATGAAAGAGAAGTAAGCTTAAAAAAAATGGATTTCTTTATAACCCAATTTTAAATTCTGAACAAGGATTCCAACCACTTTAAATCCCTTTTACCCAGGGCTTCTGGTTTTCCCTCAGTCTTATTAGGAATTGGAATGGCTATGATGCATGTCTGAGACACCATAAGACAGAAATTAATTGGAATACTTTCAACACCAGCAAATCATCTGAGATGCTGCGAGTGCACTTCCTGGAATATTCATGGTATATGCAGACTTCAGTCTTACTGAAAGACAGCCCCTATCATCTGACCTTTGGAGGGCCAGCCTCTGCAGACAACTTAAAGTTTCCATAGGATGAAAAATAACAAAACATCAACCCTTGGTGTCATCTATTATAATATCTCCTAATATCTCCATAGCAGACCATGGTCCTCCTTTAAAACCTTACATCTGTATTATTATTTTAAAAAATTGTTTGCTGGGCTCTACTTTGTTACAAGCACTGCATGCCAAGTCTCAAGCTAAGTATAGCATTTTCTTTTATCTCTTCTCTTGGGTTTGATGCTGTTTTTCCAAAGGTCTTTATTCCATAATCACTATGCTATCAAATATAATAGCCACTAGCCACAGGGGGCTATTTAAATTTAAATTATAATTAATTAAAATTAAATATAATTTATAATTCAAGTCCTTGGTCACATTAGTCACATTTCAAGTGTTCAACTACCCTCTGTGGCTAGTAGCTACTATACTGGACAGTACACAGAATATTTCCATCATGACAGAAAGCTCTATCGGACAGTGTTGCCACAGAGCATCAAATTCTGGGTTTTCATCAGCCTAGAACTTCCAGTCAGGATCAAATCAAGAACAGAACTACTACCAGGGTAGGTCAGTCCGTCTAGTTCCCAATCTTATCATTCCTGGGGCTCCAAATGCTAAACTATAGTTGAAGGGAAAAGGGAATCTAGTAATCTATTTATAATGGGTGATTAAATATCCTGGAATAATCCATGGATGCCACAGAGTAACCAGGATGCTGATTTCTTACTGAAACCGAACTACAAACACAAGACTTACTGCATTTATTTTAAGAGAGAGACACACACACACCACAGAAAGACAAATAAAGACCTGAATTCAACCTGTGTGACCTTAGACAAATCATGTTACTTCTCTGATCTTAAATTTCATAATCTGCAAAATTAAAAAGTAGATAAATTCTTAGTTTCCTTTTTACCTCTGAAATTCCAGAATGCAAAGGCTTTATTGAGTTTACATAATATCTAAGTAACCATGCAGACTTCAAAGATATATTAGATAATAATTCAAAGGGCTTATTAAAAACAGAAGAAGCTAGCTATATGAACTAATAACATAAGACAGGACACTCATTGTGTCATAAAAATGGTATTACCAAAGCATCTTACAGAATCTGCCTTTTTAACTACCAGAAAGACGTGACTGGAGGTGGTTAAAATGTTCACATTTTCACCTTTATCAAAAAATATAGCAACATATTGGACCCCATGGAACATACAAGGTGTTTCATTAAATAAATAGTAATAAGAAAAGAAGTTATTAGACTTATAATATATAATGTAACTATTATATATTATAAATTATGTTATAATTATAATTGTATAATTATATTATTATTATAGCATTTTTGAGACATTCATTGAGGGTCTAACATAGGCTACCTCATTTTATCATCAAACAGCTCTATGAAGGAAATATTTCCTTATTTTTTGTCATTTTATACATAAGGAAACTGAAATGAAAGGAGTTAGGTTGTTAACCCACAACTGCAGAGCTAAACAATGGCAGAGCCATGATTTAAAACCAAAACCGCCCAACTGCAATGCACATGCTTCTACTTCGGCACACTGACTCCTTAAGAAAATTTTACTTGCTAATCACCAGGAAGGACCTAACATAAGAAGGCTTCTAAACTATTCCTAAGAACCCAGCTAGAACAAAGCTGCCATTTTCCTACATATTTTTCCAGGAGACAGAACAACTTATCTCCCTGGATAGGCACCCCCAGTCAAAATGTTTTCTAGCCTAGGCCAGGTGGCAATTTTAATGGAGCTGAAATAACCTCCATGATTGTCTATTAGAGTTCAAATGTCCTGAGACCTTTGTTAATTGAATTAGACACAAGACAAAGGGAATTAAAAAGAGGGAAAGTCAAATTTTCATATTGCCTTGGGCAAATGGCAGAGAAGTGGGTCTTTTTTTCCCTAAGGAACCGCATACCCACTTTAACATTTACAATTATTTTATACTTAGATTGATATTTTGTAAGATAGAAGCCTCTGTAACACTGACATTCAAATGCTTCCTTTTCACAGCTATGAAAGGGGGAGCAAGGGCCAATTACTTGTGCTGCTTGTTTTCCACAATATCGTTTTCAAGGAGACTTAATATTTATTATTAAGTCACTAAACTATCCAAATCCAAAATATTTTCATATTCTCTGCAGTGACCACATTCCATCAATCATACTACCGAAATATACCCTGCTTTCCATCACTCAACAGAGCCACAAAGGCTATTATAAGGCAATAAAATCCCTTCATAGCTTCTCCTTTCTACATCTGCACTTTCCTCTGATCGATTAGATGTGGGGAAGTTGGAGGTGAGAAACGGAAATAAAATTCAGGCCACAAATTCTTATCTTAATGCCACAAATAGCACTGATAAGCAACAAATGGTGAGGAAAAAGCTCCACCGTGGAAGGCTTTCTTGCTCCGAACTCAATTATTATCCAAAATTCAACATTAAATTATTACTCATAAAATGTCTCTGTCTACTTCTCAGAAGTATCATAGATGGTGGTCCTATCCTATCTCAGGACGCATTTGTGTCACTGAGGGAAAAACAGGTCTGCATTTGATTCAAACAGATTAAATTCATATTTATAGCAGACAACATCCTTTAGTCTAGGAAGGTGCTTTCAAATAATGCATATAGAAGACACTCCATTTTGGAATTTTTTAGAAATGGAATTTTTCTGATGCCTGCCTCCCATCTGAGCCCCTAATTTAGAAATCTGAGGGGCCTAAATGCCTTTTGTGATTATCCATTTGCAAACATTCCTTCCTTTTCTAACAGGCCTTTCTCTGGTTATCACTTAGAAATATTCTTTACTGTACTAACATGTAGCTGCACCCTATACCCAGACAGAGTAAGATAACTAAGGTTCAAAAATGTCAAAGGCTGTTTTTCATAATGGAGTTTGAGGAGGGAGGAATGTGACACCTTCAAGGTTGACCAGACTGGACAATCCTGAAGTGACAAATGCACTGAGTTAGTGCCAAAAATGTCAGCTAACTCACCACTAAGAAACTAGTGATGTCTGTGACTAAATCTTTTCCAAAGAAGAAAACTAGTCACTCCCCTCTCTTGCAGATATATCTGTTTTCACAGAACAGACTGACTTCAGAAAAAGCTTTCAAAGGCAATGTCTAGGTCAAGCCAATCAGCAGAGGTCATCTTCCTACTGGGCTGATAGCTCCCATTACACCTTTATGTAAGAAAGGCCGGTGGTCCCATCTTACTCTTCAAAAAATAGAGCAGTCTTAATCTTTCAAGACTAACCTTTTGCCACTACCACAATATGATACCGAGTTTAAAAGCACTTGAATGTCTGTGTATAACAGGTGCTCAAACAAGCTGGTACCTGCTCTCATCTCCAAAAGACATCATTTTCTCTTTCACAATTAAAATGAGCAGCATCTCAGGGAATATTACATCTTCACCCTAGGTCTTTTTTAAAAATATTTATTTATTTATTTGGCTGCATGGGGTCTCAGTTGCGGCACACGGGATCTTTAGTTGCGGCATGCGGTACCTAGTTCTCTGACCAGGGATCAAACCTGGGCCCTCTGCATTGGGAGTGCAGAGTGTGCAGAGTCTTAACCGCTGGGCCACCAGGGACGTCCCCGCTTAAGTCGTTTTTGAAAAGTGAAAAGGAAGAAGCAAACGGAATGAGAGTGACTAGATGGAAAATGAAGAGAGAGGAGGGGAAGAGAGAATGGATGAGGGAAAAGGTGGGGGGGAGGGGAGAGGCATAGTGAACTTTATAGGTTTGCTATTTCCAAAATATGTGTTCATTCCACTACAACAGTGAATGAGGAAAATATTTTCATTTTCTTTTCTGACAACCGGAGGATAAACGGTTGCTGCAATAATAACAGAAATTATTGGTCATTTTGAGCATTCTTGCTAGTAAGAAGCCAGCATACCAGCCAATATGAAATACTGGCCCCAAGGTGCCCTAGAAATTTTGTTTTTCAAAGGCAGGAATGTCAGCTTCTGGACAAAAAGTGATGTATACTGTCTAGTGGGCAGCATGCTGGCCAGACACCAAATTTAGAATGTGTCTCCTTGTAACCCTGGGTTCTAGCTCAGCGATCCTTTACAGCCAGTACCACCCCCAGGAATGAGAGTTCTACCCAAAGCAGATCAAGAATGAGAGTAGTGCTTGAGTTCTGAGTTTTCACCTTTACATACATTTCAAGAAGCTAGTCTGAATCCAAGGTGAGTTGGAGCTAGGTGGGTCTCTTCTTAAGGAAGTTGATTATTTCTATTCCATTCTAGTTAAGGCCTACCTGAAGGGAGCTTAGGAAGCCCCAGAAATAAAAGTGGTTAAGCTTCACATTTTATAAACTTTTGAATGTTTTCAAATACATAAAATGACATAACCACTCTAACTTAATCACTTGCTTATAAAAAAAAGCAGCATTATAAATTGAAAAATTGGTAAGGAAAATATTTTGTCCAATATGGATTTTTTTAATGTACCTCTGATATCAAATGAAGCCTACAGAGAGCCCTCACATTAAGCCAAAAAGGTACTGGCAAATATCCGAGACTGATTTGCAGGTACCAACCCTGACTGTGAGGCAGTGTTCAGACAGGCTGGGACCTGGGACCCTTTGCTGCAGTGCTTGCACCTGGACGAACGTCTCCTGGAGCAACAGAAACTATAAGGGACTAAAAATAACTGCCTGCATGTGCAGTTGGGGCAAATTATGAAGAAGATACAAAAAGACCAAAAACCCAACTGCCACTTCTGAGGTGTCCAGAGCAAAAGCAGGGTGCTGTACATGATCCCTGCACCCAGCACCACCAAGGGAGTGGGCAGACGACCCAAGCCACCTCTCCAGTCCGACCCACGGATCCACCCCTACCCTCACCCCATTTAAGGGAACCAGCTCACCCTCCACTCAGGCAGCAAGCAAGGGGAGCTGTTACTTGTTTTCACCCCCCTGTGCTGCAGTGGGAGTCCCAATAAACCCTTGCCTGAATTTCTCATCTGGCCTCTTATCAATTTCTATTGATTAAGGAGTCCAAGAACCCTGGCTGGTAACAGTGTTACTAATGCCTGTAGCCCTCACTATGGCAGCACTCACTCTGCCTGGAGGATCATAGTTCTACCCACTGAAAATACATTTTTCCTGAACATCGCTAAGGAATTCTCCATGGATAAAAGATCCCTGGAACTTTCCCATTATTTGGAGGAATTCCAATAATCCATATGAGGGTAATCATGATGGAGAGACATCAGATGAACACAAGAAATTCACAAATCCCAGCTCTTTTCTGTGCATTACACTTTGACAACCATTCACTGTTTTCTATCCCGCACAAGAATGCTCCTAAACCTCATTCACAACCTACCGAGAAAAAATGGAAACAGCACGTGCATATCTTTAGTAGGTATAAACCATCAGAATCCTGGGCAGTAAACAAGAGGTGGCTTGCAGGGAGGGGAAATGGTGAGAACACAGAACCCACTTTAAGAACTGTGTTTCAACAGTGAACTAGAAGTGGAAAATTGGCATGAATCGATAAAACAGCAATCTCTCTATCCATTCTCTTCACTGATACTAAGCAACGTACCGTGAGGCTAAAGCTCTTTCTAACCTTTGACTGACTTCATGATTAATAAGCATTTGTAACAAGTCACTTATTCTTTCATGCAGGTTGAGCAGTTGACATATGGAGTCAACCTACTCCTTTCCTTTTTACCCCTCTCCAACTATTCCGCTGTTCTTCACATTAAAATCTGGCCTCTACTGAGAAGATATTAAATGTCAAAGCCCACATAAGATACAAAAAACAGAGGTAAAATGGTCACATGACATCATGTTGTATGTCTGCCTACAGACACGGACCATTTGACTTGGTAACCAGCAAATGATAACCAAGAGCAACTGCGTTTCTTTATATAAATTATCTGGTATTTCTTTATATATTATTATTTATATCACAAACAAAAAGATATATGTTCAGAGAATAAAAGGATAGACAGGCAATGCATAATTAAGCACCGAGTAAAATTTACTGGTGTTAACAACTTTTTTCCAACAATGATTTATCAGGGAAATCTTTTCTAGAAATAAATTGTATGTATCATTACCCTAAACAAAAAGCTAGGAAAAGGAGGGCAAAGAAGTAGCACAAGCAGTTCCAACCTTACCCAACAGAATAACAATGCTCAAAAGAATGAGGCATTACATTCTCTCCCTGAAGTCATCATAACCTGTTAATTTATAAGTAGCCCTAATGGCAATTTGATGCTAAACAACAATTTATAGTGTTTCAAAATTAGCAATATGAAGCTTAGGTACACTAAATAATCCAATAACTATCTATAAAACTCCTAGCCTCATTTTTCACTTATTCTCATGATAACTGACTAAATGAGACACAGACTGATGTCACATTAACTTTATTTCTAATCAAGATTAACTGTTAGATGTCCAATCAATTCAGCCCCTGATCTTTTAATAGGGAAACAGAGAATATAGTGTTTGACCTAACAAAAATAGCTAACTACTGATAATTTTACAAAAGTCCAACTCTCGACATTGCACAAACCTGTAAGATAGAATTTACAATTCTCACATCTTGCATATTACAATATTCAGTCATACAAAACAATAAAGAATATTATAACTTCTTTAAAAAACACATAACTGCCCCCAAGATAGTTCTTCTCAGAACCAAATCTATACAGAATGGGCAAATATCCAGTAATTTCAATCAATGTAGGAAAATAATAGTAATAACTTAGGCTCAAGTGGATTATTTTCTTGATTTATCCAGTTGGCATGCTTTAAGACTAAAATAGGCAATTTTTTTTCCCTGTGGATAAAAAGTTTTACTGTGCTATCCCAGACCCACAAAAGTGCATTCACAGGTACACAATACACTACGGTCTACAAGGCTAGCATTGACAGGATGCCCGTGCATAGTCACATCAAAGCAATAACAAGATTTCCTCAAACACATATCATCACCACCTCTTAGTCATCCTGGCCCACAAAGAAGGAGAGTTTTCATTTAGTATAGGTCAAGGTGGAAAGCTTTTCATCTTTATTCATAACCAGCTCTGATCCTCTAGCAAACTCATCCTAGACTCTTCAATGGGCTCACACTTATCAAAATCTTTAACAATTTCCTTCGTTTCAAGGTCTGATTTCCTTTTTACCATTGCTAGTGTTAACTAAAGAAGTCTTGCCCCATAAGCACTACAGATAATATGTTAAAGAAAAATAATCCCAGCATAAAATGCAATAGAAACAAATGGTACAGAAGTTAAATAAAAAATACTGCTTCCTTAATTTTAGTAAGATTGTTGACTATAACCAGAATGAACTTACCTAAGCAACCACTCTGAAGCACATACAATATTCAAATACACCTTTATTATGGTGGCTTTAAAGCTAAGATTTAACAAAAAAAAAACTGGAATTGCTTAGTTAAAAGTAAAATTATTAAACCACCCATACATTCACAGCCACATTCACACTTGCCCCAAAATTGCAAAGTAGTCTATTTTCATTTCTAAAATGTTATACATTTATATAATCATTATAACTTAAATGCTTAGAAGGAGTATAAGAAAAAGCTTCTAAAATCTATTACAGATGCTATAAAATCATGTATGTAACAAACAAAATATGTGGGATGTCCAAACTTGCTGCTATTGCTGACTGCAGATTAATCTATGTAAGATCACCAGGGAAAGTATGAGAACACAGTATGAGTTGCCTCATTTACTTCACTGTGTCTCTACACATATGCATTACTTGAGAATGTCAGATCATCCTCAAGTATAATGTGCAGTCACTGGGGATGTGGAGAATCCATAAGGCCACAAAATTGATATATACTCTGATCTGAGGGAAAAAAAATTCAAGGAAGCCAGAAGTTTCCCTTTTTCCACGAAAGTGAAGAAATCCTTACCTTTCTGTACACCAGCATGTTGGGTGATTCATCTGCCACCCCATTGCTGGTCTGCCCATAATTATTCCCCTGGGCCATGTCACCACACACGTGGTCCACTCTTAGATACAGGAATTATCAGTCCTCCCTGCAAAAGTCAGAGACACATCAGTGAGATCCTAATGGTAGTACTTAAGAAGGTTGACTCTTGATTCATCTTCCCCATCCACAGCACCCATCCCACAATGGAGCATGCTTAAATGCTGGGGCTGGCTTGCAAGAAATAGCACAGAAATAGATTTTAAAAAAAAACAAAAAACTGAATTTACACCTACAGTACTCCCAGGGAATTATAAGTAAGAAATGACAATCATTTAGTTAAAATAGTCATTTGATTATGGTTTTAATTGACTTGATTTTCTGGGTACTCATTTTTTAAAGTGTTTAAGGCTCACTTAAAAAAAAAAAAAAACCACGGTTACCATTTCCATCCTATGAGTTCTCTTCTCTCCCAATACTGCATCTCCACAGTATCTTCGGTGTTTTCCCCGAATGGGCAGAAAGGCAACACCCTGTGGCAGCACACTTTCGCCCAGGTGTCTGCCTAGTTTCCCGCATGCAGGCGCATCAGAGAGGCCCATTCCCCGAGCCATTCTCCAGTCATGTGTTTCGTCTTCATTCCCCTAGGTCTCCCGCACAGAGTCAGGGCAGCTTCTCCGACTTTCACCTGCCTGCACTGCCGGCCACTGGCTCCTCTCCCCTCGGCCCACTCGGCTTCGGAAGTCACGGCGTAACCCTGCCCAACCTTTGCAAGAAGGCATCAGAAGGTGTCCCGGAAACAAGACCAGGTGGGAGGTCGGCCCTTTAGGCAATTACCTGGGTCACCGTGAGCAGCACCTAACTGCGGAAGCCTCAGAGTGACCAGGCACAGAGGGGAAGAAAACAAGCAAGCCCAGCTCGCCTGCTTGGCTCTCACGGAGGCAGCAAATGGCAGGCGAGCCCGAGCCGCGCGCGGGAGCCGGGCCAGCGGCAGTGTCAGCCCCGAAGACCGGGTCGCGGGGCTCCGGGGCGCCGCCTCCCCCCAACCCCCACCCCCAGCCACGTACCTTCTCCTGAAGGTCGCGGCCCGAGGCGCCTTCTTCCCGGCGGCTGGGTGCGGCGGTGTCAGCGCGCGGCCAGCTTCATCACCTCCGCGCGGGCACAGGGCTCTGACGGCCCGCGCTCCGCCGCTCCCTCCTTCGCTTCGCTTTGCTCCCGGGCTCTCGGACCACGAGCGCGCGCGGGACCGAGACGCCCGGCCCGTGCGCGCGACTGGGGAAGGAGGAGGGGACTGTCACGTGGGACCCGGCGTCCGTAGGTGCTGGCTAGGGGGCGGGGCTCGGCTCCGCTCGGCCTCGCGGCCCCTCCGGCCCCGCCGCCCCACAGTCTCCGCTGTGAGAAGCTGCCGCCCTGCCCCCAGCGCGCGCAGCCCGGGCCCTTGCACACCCGGCCCGGCGGTGCGCGCGCCGCTGAAGGCCTGGCGATGGGAGTGTAAGCCGGAGAACAGGAAGGGCGATGGGTAGGTGGGTGGATGGATGGAGGCATGCAGGAATGGATGGAGCCCCTTGCAGCCGGCAGTTTCGTCACGTGCCTGATGACTTCGCTGACGGTGCGAGGGAAGCAGATGAGTGTTCATCGTTATGCTTAAATAACGAGAGTAGAGAGATATTGAGACATCCTAGGAGTGAAGGAAATGTCCAGGATCAAATGAGTCATTCAGCCCGTTTGCCTGCGACTTTCACAGCTTCCTCCTAAGTTAGAGAAACGGGAAATGATCTGGAGGCTGCCAACTCGAGGTGAACATCTTGCCACCTGTTAAAATGAAGGCGCATCCCCAATATCTGGTTTCTCTCTCTGACAGATGGTGCTCAGAGGAACTTTCACCCACTCACTCTCAACCTCCAGCAGTTTTCAAAGAAGGTGTGGGGTGCTGATCCCCCATAATTATTCCTCAGGTTGCTGTCACTAATTCTTTTCTGTAAGGATTAGAGCCACATTAAGAAGAAAAATCACTTGTGTCCCAGCTATAGTAAAGAAACTTGTGTGTCCAGCTTTCAGGGACAGGGTTGTGAAGTTATAAATATCTGAAGTTTTCCTTCCACAGCTGGGCCAGGTGTGGTGGAGAGACAAAATAATCAAGCCAGCCCCTCCTAACATCCTAGGTAAGAATAGAACTTACCCCTGGTCAGGACAACTGTTCAAAGCAAACCCAGGGGGCCATGTGCACCAGTGCATTTCCCCAGTCCCACCCAGGTCCTGTCAGGTTTCACTCAGGGAACAAATATTTATTCAACCTATCCTCTGTTCTAAATACTACGGGGCAAAGATTACTAGCCCAAACTACATTACACACACCCTAGTCTGACCCATCTCCCACTCTTCCCCAATTCCCAAACTCTTTCCATGGTGTGCTCTGGAAATTGTGATCTTTTTCAGCAAAATTGCCATTTTTTCAAATTCTTCTCTATATATGTCCTTAACCTTCTTACCATAGCCAAAAACTACCTCTTCCCCTTTGGCCCCTCTCTCTTCCCCTTCACTCAGTCAACTCCGGGAAGTTGTCATGAACTGGATTAATAAGTTTGGAAAGAATAACTGGGCATATTCACTCATTTTGGAAATTTTTCTCTTAAGGAGGAACTGCCTGAAACAAGCAGTCTTTCTCCTTCACACCTCGAGATAGAGGTTCTGTCCCTATAGGGGGGGTCTCACCCAAGCTCAGCACTGATGGAACATTCCCACCAATCAACAAACTAACAGAATAGAGCTAACATTTCATATTTTATGAATGAGGTGTAAAATATACCCCATCCATCTATCCACCCATCATATAGATATGATATCTATATCTATGTGTAGATTATCTTAGGTAAGACGCGTATGTAAGATATCTATATGTAGATACAGTTATAGATACGTGTAAAATCTCCCTTGACACACTTCCCACTTACTCCTGTCCTATTTTTCTGCTTCCTTTTACACCAAAAATTTCCTCACCCTAATTCTGTCTTGAACCCATTCTATTCTGACAATGACCTCCTTGTTACTAAATCAATGGTCGGTTCTCAATTATCATGTGAATCAACTTTGCAGCAGAAGTTAAAGTTGATCCCTCTCACCTTCTCAAAAACTTTCTACATTTGGTTATCAGGACACTGCTGTTATTTCTTTTTTTTTCTTCTAGTTTTATTGAGACATAATTGACATACAGCACTATACAAGTTAAGGGTGTACACCATAATGATTTGACTTACATACATCATAAAATGATTACCACAATAAATTTAGTGAATGAAGATCCACCATCTCACATAGATACAAAAGAAAAGAAAAACATGTGTTTTTTCCTTGTGATGAGAACTCTTAGGATTTCCTCACTTAACAACTTTCATATGTAACATGCCACAGTGTTAATTATACTTAATTATACTTATCATGTTGTACAGTACATCCCTAGTACTTATTTATCTTGTGACTGGAAGTTTGTACCTTTTGGCTACCTTCATCCAATTCTACCTCCCCCCCACCCCTACTTCTGGTAACTGCAAATCTGATCAGTTTTTCTTTGAGTTTCTTTGTTTGTTTGTTTTTGAGGTTTAATTGACCTGTGAGGCTATGTTAGTTCCTGTTGCACAGCATAGTGATTCAATATTTCTATACATTTCAAAATGATCACCACAGTCAGTCTAGTTACTATCTGTCACCATACAAAGATAGTACATAATTATTGACTATATGCCCCACACTGTACATTTCATACCTGTGACTCATATATTTTGTAACTGTTAAGTATGTACCTCTTAAACTCCCTCACCTATTTCTCTCATCCCCCCACCCCTTTTATTTCTTTTCTACATTTCTGACTGCTGTTTCGCAGCCTCATTGCTTGTTCCTCTTTATCTTTTTCACTTCTAAATTTTGGTATGCCTCATATCTCAGTCAGTGGGCTTCTACTTCTCTCAATTTACGAGCACTCCCTAGGTGAGCTAAATCAGACTCAGACCTTCAAATGCTACCTAAATCCTAATAACTCCCAAATATATACCCTTAATGTAGACCCATGCTCTGAAATCCAGTCTTTCATCTGCCTGCTTAACATCTCTATTTGAATATCTAATTGGTGTCTGATCAGCTTCATGATAACAGGGATAATGTCTATTTATCTCACTGCTATATAACATCTCAGGCATAGTTTCTGGCACACAGTAGATGCACATTAGCTAAATGAATAGATGTATCTAATAATAATAATATGATAAGTAATTTTTATATTTAGTAATACATTCTATACATTATTATCTCATTTAATCCTCACTAAAACCCTGCAGAGGTAGTTATAATTGTCATGTCTTTTACACTGATACACCAGTGGGAAAGGGGAAGATTAGAAAGCTTACATAAACTGTCCAGATACAGCCCACATAACCAATAAGTGGCCGTGCTGGTTGTTACTCTGTCAACTTGGTTAGCCAAAACTATATTTCCCAAAATCCCCTTCCCTGTGTTCATGTGAGCAGAGTTTGCCAAAGGAGGAATTTGTGCAAAATAAGGAAAACAAAGTGAGATAGCACCTATTCCTCTCTGAAGGACTTTGTAGTTTGACACCGTGACACACACAGAGTCCCAGAGCGTTCTAGCATGTCCTTGCTCTCCCTCACTTCACATTCAGACATTCCTAATTCCCAACCCTTATGAGCAACAGTCGCCCCACACACATACCAAGAGTCTGAATGTGGACCTAAAGGAGCAGTAGCCATGCAAAGACCATAGCTTTCCATTGACTTTCTACCAGCTTCCTGTAATTTGTCCCCTCCAGCACCCGGCTATGTCTGGCTTCTGAGATATCCCTGTAAGCTTCAACTTGCCCACCGACACAAAGGCCTCAGAGTGTCTGGCAGTGACTTTTCTCAGATATTTCAATTGTGTAAACTATTGTTCCTAAAATACAACTCTTATTCCATTATACTCATAGTGGTTCTACTTCCCTGACTGAGTGGCTGGCAGAGTTCATATCCAAGTCTTCCTGGTGCTTTTCATTATTCTACAAGAAATCCAAGTTAGGGAGCTAAAACCTTGAAACCAATAACTACCTGAAAGTGCAAAACTGAATGATAGAAAGTATGTGAACTGGCTGAAGGGAAGGGGTTGACATTCAAACTGGACTCTTCAAGGACTGATAGGATATCTCCATGTAGAGATGATGACAGAAAGCGTTTCCAGTAAGACACAAAGGCAAGAAATTCTGAAACACATTAGGAAATTACTATAATAAGACCACCATTTACAGGATTCCTACCATATCTATATTTATATATAGACATAATTCATATCTATATTCATCCTATACATTTTTTTTAATTCTCACAATTTCTGACAAAATTTACCCCACAAGCTATGTAAAGAAACTGAGGTTCATGTTAGGAAACTTGACCATGGTCATATACCTTCTAACTATCAGAGCCTGGATTCAAACATGCCTCTATGTGTCTCCAAAGCCCTATGAAAAAAAATGTGCAAAAATGCCTCTAGCAACAGCATGAGTTTAAAAAAATCCAGGGGTCTCCCACCAGGATGCCTTTCATTCTATTGTCTGTCTCATCTTTCATCCCACTGTCATCCCTCCACGTACCTAACTTACACCTTTCTCTCTGTGCCTTTATGACTCAAAATTCCTTTGACTACTTACCCTTGCAAGGCAAATATCAAGGAGGAAGATTCAAGGAATAGCACATTTCACCATTTCTTCTATTGTTATTATTAAGCCTCATTAAACAATTCATAATTTGTGTTACAGTATATTGGAAACAAAATTATGTCCATCACCTTCACATTTCTAGGACTCACATTTTTCATATATAAACTGTGGAAATTAGACTAGATCCTCTCTCAAAGCCTGTCTGGATCTTAGAACATAAAGCTTTAATATGTTCTTTTTTGTATTTTTGGCCTATGTAATGACTTTTTATGTTGCAAACAACAAAACAACATGGATATTCTGGGATGTTTTTCTGTTTCTTTCTTTCCAAAACCGTGTAAATATGTGATTCTCAGATATCATCGCTCAAAATCACTTATCATTTTCCTCATGGACCCTATATCTTGAGATATTTTTGTCAAACAAATTAAATTGTAAAATGTCATAATGCATCCATTTCTTCACTCTATATAGAACTCCTGAGCATCAGGTAAAAGTCCTGTTACTTCACCCAATAAACGTAATTCCACCCCAAACAATGACATTTAAGGTCTTTGTTGTTGTTGTCTTTGTCTTTAGCTTCAGTCTTACCTTGGAAAAAAATAGAATTTGATTAATATTTTTGAAATATTGGAAATAGTATATTTGTTTGCTAACTGTTGTAACAAAGCATCACAAACTGAGTGGCTTAAACAACAGAAATGTATTCTTTCACAGCTCTGGAGGTTCGATGTCCAAAATCAGGGTGTCGGCCAGGGTTGGTTTCTTCTGAAAGGCTCTGAAGGGAGGATCTGTCCAAGGCCTCTCTCCTTGGCTTGTAGATGGCTTTCTCTGTCTCTTCACATCATATTCTGTGTTCTTCTCTGTGTCCAAATTTCCCCCTTTGTATAAAGACACCAGTCATACTGGATTTGGGCCCACCCTAGTGACCTCATTCTGACACCATTTGATCTGACACCATGTTACCTCTTCTGGCCTTAATTTCTGCTACTCCCCTTATTCACTCTGTTCCAACCACACTGCCCTCCTTGATTCCTGAAACATTCCAGGCATGCTGCCACCACAGGATGTTTGTAGCAGTTGATCCCCCTGCCCTGACAGCTCTTCCCTCGGATATTGCTGAGGCACCCTCTCAGTGAAGCCTACTCTAAATAACGTATTTAAAGTTATGCCCCCTCCTGTCACTCCCCTTCCTTTTTACACTGATTTGTTTTCTTTTTCAGAGCATTAATCACCTTCAAACATACAATACAATTTACTTATTGACTGTGTTTGTTGTCTGTCTCCCTCTGAAAGAATTTAAGTTCTGCGAGGTCAAGCATTTTTCCTCTCCTGTTCACTGCTATATCCCCAGGGTCTAGAACAGGACCTGACATAGAGAGAGCACCCAGTAATTATTTGCTGATTTATTGAGTGAATAAATCCATGAACATGATTCTGTTTGAAAAGAACATGGTCTATGACTTTGAACAAAACTGAATTAGCATCAAGTTCCACAGTAGATGGAAATGATATGCTCTTCAAACCTGTTTCCTATGTGTCATAAAAGGAAAGAATAATTCCTTTTCCTACTACATGCCCACTCCACAGAGAAATGCTTTGAGAATTAATTAAACATTAACATGGATAAAGCATTTTGAATTTCTAGAAGAAAGCACTTTACTAATTTGAGGCTTTTATTGTGTGAAAGAACTGCAAGTGACACAGGGGCAAGTACAAAGATGATGACATGTTAAATGGATAATGCTGGTCACAATATTACATTGGCATTTTATGGGATAATTGATTTGAGATTGATATAGGCAGGGTGAAAAAAGCAAAGCGTTTTAAGAAATCTTATCTGAAATGACAGACTTTTAAGAAATACTTTCCTCTTTGTAGTCAACTCTCAATTATTTATGGCACAATACTCACATTAATGAATTATTCTCCACTTTTACCATCCTTTTGTCTATTTTATGGCCATTTTCTTGCTAATTAAACTCCCATACCAATGTCAGGGGGCTGGCAAAGAGGAAAAAAATAAAAACTAAAATTTGTCCTTATCAGGAGTTTATTCCTCTCTCCTTGTTTGTCAGGGCCCAGCGGTGAGGCCAGGTTAAAAATCACAGAATTAGAGAGACCTTCAAGATGGTGGAGGAGTAAGACGTAGAGATCACCTTCCTCCCCACAGATACATCAGAAATACATCTACGTGTGGAACAACTCCTACAGAACACTGGCAGAAGACCTCAGATATCCCAAAAGGCAAGAAACTCCCCACATACCTGGGTAGGGCAAAAGAAAAAAGAAAAAACAGACAAAAGAATAGGGACAGGACCTGTACCTCTGGGAGGGAGCTGTGAAGGAGGAAAAGTTTCCACACACTAGGAAGCCCCTTCGCGGGTGGAGACTGCGGGTGGCAAGGGGGGAAAGCTTTGGAGCCACGGAGGAGAGCGCAGCAACAGGGGTGCAGAGGGCAAAGCGGAGAGATTCCCGCACAGAGGATCGGTGCCGACCAGCACTAACCAGCCTGAGAGGATTGTCTGCTCACCCGCCAGGAAGGATGGGGGCTGGGAGCTGAGGCTCCGGCTTCGGAGGTCAGATCCCAGGGACAGGACTGGGGTTGGCTGCGTGAACACAACCTGAAGGGGGCTAGTGTGCCACAGCTAGCCGGGAGGGAGTCCGGGAAAAAGTGTGGAACTGCCTAAAAGGCAAGAGACCATTGTTTCTGGGTGCGCAAGGAGAGGGGATTCAGAGCACCACCTAAACGAGATCCAGAGACAGGCGCGAGCCACAGCTACCGGTGCGGACACCAGAGATGGGCATGAAACACTAAGGCTGCTGCTGCAGCCACCAAGAAGCCTGTGTGCAAGCACAGGTCACTATCCACACCTCCCCTCCCTGGAGCCTATGCAGCCCGCCACTGCCAGGGTCCTGTGATCAAGGGACAACTTCCTCGGTAGAACACACGGTGTGCCTCAGGCTGTTGCGATGTCATGCCGGACTCTGCCGCCGCAGTCTCCCCCTGTATTCCGTACACCTCCCTCCCCCAAGTCTGAGTGAGCTTGAGCCCCCTAATCAGCTGCTACTTTAACCCCGTCCTGTCTGAGTGAAGAACAGACATCCTGAGTTGACCTATACACAGAGGAGGGGCCAAATCCAAAGCTGAAACCCAGGAGCTGTGCGAACAAAGAAGACAAAGGAAAATTTCTCCCAGCAGCCTCAGGAGCAGCGGATTAAATCCCCACGATCAACATGATGTACCCTGCATCTCTGGAATACCTGAATAGACAACAAATCATCCCAAAATTGAGGCAGTGGACTTTGGGAGCAACTGTAGACTTGGGGTTTGCTTCCTTCATCTAATTTGTTTTTGGTTTTATGTTCATCAGAGTTTAGTATTTAGAGTTTATTATCATTGGTAGATTTGTTTATTGATTTGGTTGCTCTCTTTCTTGTATTTTTATATAGAGATATATATTTTTTTCTTTTTCTTTTTTTGTGAGTGTGTATGTGTATGCTTCTTTGTGTGATTTTGTCTGCATAGCTTTGCTTTTACCATTTGTCCTAGCGTTCTGGCTATCTGTTCTTTTGTTTTTAGTATAATTTTTAGTGCTGGTTATTACTAGTGGATTTGCTGTTTTGCTAGGTTGCTCTCTTCTTTCTTTCTTTCTTTTTTATTACTTTTTAATTTTTTTCATTTTAAATAATTTTTACTACTTTTTATTTTAATAACTTTATTTTATTTATTTTTTCTTTCTTTCTTTTTTCTCCTTTTTCTTCTGAGCTGTGTGCCTGAGAGGGTCTTGGTCAGCACATTGGTCCACCAGAGACCTCCCAGCTCCAAGTAATATCAAACGGCGAAAGCTCTCCCAGAGATCTCCATCTCAATGCTAAGACACAGCTCCACTCAACGACCAGCAAGCTACAGTGCTGGACACCCTATGCCAAACAACTAGCAAGACAGAAACACAACACCACGCATTAGCAGAGAGGCTGCGTAAAATCATGATAAGGTCAGAGACACCCCAAAACACACCAACAGATGCAGTCCTTCCCACCAGAAAGACAAGATCCAGCCTCATCAACCAGAACACAGGCACCATTCCCCTCCAACAGAAAGCCTACAAAACCCATTGAACCAACCTTAGCCACTGGGGGCACACACTGAAAACAACGGGAACTATGAACCTGCAGCCTGCAAAAAGGAGATCCCAAACACAGTAAGTTAAGCAAAATGAGAAGACAGAGAAACACACAGCAGATGAAGGAGCAAGGTAAAAACCCAACAGACCAAACAAATGAAGAGGAAATAGGCAGTCTCCCTGAAAAAGAATTCAGAGTAATGATAGTAAAGATGATCCAAAATCTTGCATATAGAATAGAGAAAATAAAAGAAACGTTTAACAAGGACCAAGAAGAACGAAAGAGCAAACAAACAATGATGAACAATGCAATAAATGAAATTAAAAATTACCTAGAAGGAATCAATAGCAGAATAACTGAGGCAGAAGAGTGGATAAGTGACGTGGAAGATAAAATAGTGGAAATAACTACCGAAGTGCAGAATAAAGAAAAAAGAAGGAAAGAATTGAGGGCAGTCTCAGAGAACTCTGGGACAACACTAAACAAACCAACATTCAAATTATAGGGGTCCCAGAAGAAGAGGAGAAAAAGAAAGGGACTGAGAAAAGATTTCAAGAGATTATAGATGAACACTTCCCTAATATGGGAAAGGAAATACTCAGTCAAGTCCAGGAAGTGCAGAGAGTCCCATACAGGATAAATCCAAGGAGAAACATGCAAACACACATATTAATCAAACTATCAAAAATTAAATACAAAGAAAAAATATTAAAAGCAGCAACGGAAAAACAACAAATAACATACAAGGGAATCCACATAAGGTTAACAGCTGATCTCTCAGCAGAAACTCTGAAAGCCAGAAGTGAGTGGCAGGACATATTTAAAGTGATGAAAAGGAAAAACCTAAAACCAAGATTACTCTACCAAGCAAGGATCTCATTCAGATTCAACAGACAAATTAAAACCTTTACAGACAAGCAAAACCTGCGAAAATTTAGCACCACCAAAACAGCTTTACAACAAATGCTAAAGGAACTTCTCTAGGCAGGAATCACAACAGAAGGAAAAGACCTACAATAACAAACCCAAAACAATTAAGAAAATGGTCATAGGAACATACATATCAATAACTACCTTAAATGTAAAAGGATTAAATGTTCCAACCAAAAGACATAGACTGGCTGAATGGATACAAAAACAAGACCCGTATATATCTTCTCTACAAGAGACCCACTTCAGACCTAGGGTCACATACAGACTGAAACTGAGGGGATGGAAAAAGATATTCCATGCAAATGGAAATCAAAAGAAAGCTGGAGTACCAATTCTCATATCAGACAAAATAGACTTTGAAATAAAGACTATTACAAGAAACAAAGAAGGACACTACATAATTATCAAGGGATCAATCCAAGAATAAGATATAACAATTGTAAATCTTTATGCACCCAACATAAGAGCACCTCAATACATAAGACAAATGCTAACAGCCATAAAGGGGGAAATCGACAGGAACACAATCATAGTAGGGGACTTTAACACCCCACTTTCACCAATGGACAGATCATCCAAAATGAAAATAATTAAGGAAACACAAGCCTTAAATGACACACTAAACAAGATGGACTTAATTGATATTTATAGGACATTCCATCCAAAAACAACAGAATACACTTTCTTCTCAAGTGTTCATGGAACATTATCCCGGATAGATCATATCTTGGTCACAAATCAAGACTTGGTAAATTTAAGAAAATTGAAATCATATCAAGTATCTTTTCTGACCACAATACTATGAGACTAGATATCAATTACAGGAAAAAAATCTGTAAAAAATACAAACACATTGAAGTTAAGCAATACAATGTTAAATAACCAAGAGATCACTGAAGAAATCTAAGAGGAAATCAAAAACTACCTAGAAACAAGTGACAATGAAAACATGATGACCCAAAACCTATGGGATGCAGCAGAGCAGTTCTAAGAGGGAAGTTTATAGAAATAAAATCCTACCTCAAAAAACAAGAAACATCTCATAAACAACCTAACCTTACACCTAAAGCAATTAGAGAAAGAAGAACAAAAAAAACCCAAAGTGAGCAGAAGGAAAGAAATCATAAAGATAAGATCAGAGATAAGTGAAAAAGAAATGAAGGAAACAATAGCAAAGATCAATAAAACTGAAAACTGGTTCTTTGAGAAGATAAACAAAACTGATAAACCATTAGCCAGACTCATCAAGAAAAAAAGGGAGAAGACTCAAATCAATAGAATTAGAAATGAAAAAGGAGAAGTAACAACTGACACTTCAGAAATACAAAGGATCATGAGAGATTACTACAACTATATGCCAATAGAATGGAAAACCTGGAAGAAATGGACACATTCTTAGAAAAGCACAACATTCTAAGACTGAACCAGGAACAAATAGAAAATATAAACAGACCAATCACAAGCACTGAAATTGAGTCTATGATTAAAAATCTTCCAACAAACAAAAGCCCAGGACCAGATGGCTTCACAGATTAATTCTGTCAAACATTTAGAGAAGAGCTAACAACTATCCTTCTCAAACTCTTCCAAAATACAGAAGAGGGAGGAACACTCCCAAACTCATTCTATGAGGCCACCATCACCCTGATACCAAAACCAGACAAAGGTGTCACAGAAAAAGAAAACAACAGACCAATATCACTGATGAACATAGATGCAAAAATCCTCAACAAAATACTAGCAAACAGACTCCAACAGCACATCAAAAGCATCATACACCATGATCAAGTGGGGTTTACCCCAGGAATCCAAAGATTCTTCAATATTCGCGAACCACTCAATGTGATAAACTATATTAACAAATTGAAGGAGAAAAACCATATGGTCATCTCAATACATGCAGAAAAACCTTTTAACAAAATTCAACACCCATTTATGATAAAAAAAGCCCTCCAGAAAGTAGGCATAGAGGGAACTTACCTCAACATAAAAAAGGCCCTATATGACAAACCCACAGCCAACATCATTCTCCATGGTGAAAAACTAAAACCATTTCCACTAAGATCAGGAACACGACAAGGTTGTCCACTCTCACCACTATTATTTAACATAGTTTTGGAAGTTTTAGCCACAGCAATCACAGAAGAAAAAGAAATAAAAGGAATCAAATCAGAAAAGAAGAAGTAAAGCTGTCACTGTTTGCAAATGACATGATAGTATACCTAGATATTCCTAAAGATGCTACCAGAAAACTACTACAGCTAATCAATGACTTTGGTAACATAGCAGGATACAAAATTAATGCATTGAAGTCTCTTGTATTACTATACACTAATCATGAAAAATCTGAAAGAGAAATTAAGGAAACACCCCCAATTACCATTGCAACAAACAGAATAAAATACCTAGGAATAAACCTACCTAAGGAGACAAAAGACCTGTATGCAGCAAACTACAAGACACTGATGAAAGAAATTAAAGATGATACAAACAGATGGAGAGATATACCATGTTCTTGGATTGGAAGAATCAACCTTATGAAAATGACTATACTACCTAAAGCAATCTACAGATTCAATGCAATCCCTGTCAAACTACCGCTGGCATTTTTCACAGAACTTGAACAAAAAATTTCACAATTTGTATGGAAACACAAAAGACCCCGAATAGCCAAAGCAATTTTGAGGAAGAAAAATGGAACGGGAGGAATCAGGCTCCCAGACTTCAGACTATACTACAAAGCTACAGTAATCAAGATAGTATGATACTGGCACAAAAACAGAAATATAGATCAATGGAACAAGATAGAAAGCACAGAGAAAAACCCACGCACCTATGGTCACCTTATCTTTGATGAAGGAGGCAAGAATATACAATGGAGAAAAGACAGCCTCTTCAATAAGTGGTGCTGGGAAAACTGGACAGCTACATGTAAAAGAATGAAATTAGAACACTCCCTAACACCATACACAAAATAAGCACAAAATGGATTAAAGACCTAAATGTAAGGCCAGACACTATCAAACTCTCAGAGGAAAACATAAGCAGAACACTCTATGACATAAATCACAGCAAGATCCTTTTTGACCCACCTCCTAGAGAAATGGAAATAAAACCAAAAATAAACAAATGGTACATAATGAAACTTCAAAGCTTTTGCACAGCAAAGGAAAACATAAACAAGATGAAAAGACAACCCTAAGAATGGGAGAAAATATTTGCAAATGAAGCCACTGACAAAGGATTAATCTCCAAAATTAAAAGCAGCTCATGAACGGGAGAGGCCGCGATAGTGAGAGGCCCGTGCACCATGATGAAGAGTGGCCCCCACTTGCCACAACTAGAGAAAGCCCTCGCACAGAAACGAAGACCCAAAACAGCTAAAAATAAATAAATAAAATTATTAAAAAAAAAAAAAAAGCAGCTCATGCAGTTCAATATCAAAACAACAAAAACCCAATCCAAAAATGGGTGGAAAACCTAAACAGACATTTCTCCAAAGAGGATATACAGATGGCCAAGAAAAACATGAAAGAATGCTCAACATCACTAAGCACTGGAGAAATGCAAATCAAAACTACAATGAGGTATCACTTCACACCGGTCAGAATGGCCATCATCAAAAAATCTGCAAACAATAAATGCTGGAGAGGGTGTGGAGAAAAGGGAACCCTCTTGCACTGTTGGTAGGAATGTAAATTGATAGAGCCACTATGGAGAACAGTATGGAGGTTCCTTAAAAAACTAAAAATAGAACTACCATACAACCCAGCAATCCCACTACTGGGCATATACCTTGAGAAAACCATAATTCAAAAAGAGTCATGTAGCACAATGTTCATTGCAGCTCTATTTACAATAGGCAGGACATGGAAGCAACCTAAGTGTTCATCGACAGATGAATGGATAAATAATATGTGGCACATATATACAATGGAATATTACTCAGCCATAAAAAGAAAAGAAATTGAGTTATTTGTAGTGAGGTGGATGGACCTAGAGTCTGTCATACAGAGTAAAGTAAGTCAGAAAGAGAAAAACAAATACTATATGCTTATGCATATATATGAAATCTAAAAAAGAAAAAAAAAAGTTCTGAAAAACCTAGGGGCAGGACAGGAATAATGATGCAGACGCAGAGAATGGACTTGAGGACACGGGAGCAGGAAGGGTAAGCTAGGACAAAGTGAGAGAGTGGGATGGACATGTATACACTACCAAATGTAAAATAGATAGCTAGTGGGAAGCAGCCACATAGCACAGCGAGATCTGCTCCATGCTTTGTGACCACCTGGAGGGGTGGGATAGGGAGGGTGGGAGGGAGGGAATACGCAAGAGGGAGGAAATATGGGTATATATGTATATGTATAGCTGATTCACTTTGTTATAAAGCAGAAACTAACACAACATTGTAAAGCAATTATACTCCAATAAAGTTTAAAAAAAAAGAAAAGAATCACAGAATTATAGACTTACGAAATGTAGCCAATTCAATTCACAAATCACTAGGTACACTGCACACAATTAGCACACAACATGAGTTAGTCAAAGTGGGGAAATAGTAAGGGGGTAAGGAGACGCTCCAAGGAAAAGCATGGGAAGGAGGCATCTCAGGTCCAGCAGCAGGGCTCTTGACAAGCGACAAGTATGTGTGGGAAGACATCTGTTGCTCTGAGGGAGCCCCCAGCAGTTTCCTGGAATAGCTCTCAGCAGCTCAGAGTTGGCTCCTCCAGCATAGAGCCTTCCAGTCATGCAGCTCAGTGGTCTCATTTTAAGAAGTCTGTCTGTCAGTAGGAGCAACAGTTATACCCCAGGGGATCTTGTCTCTATCAGTTGCTCCTTCAGTTCCAGTGACATAAATCCTAATTTGCCTAATAAATCCCTTATCGAAATTAGCACTCTCAGTTTATTACTCAAAGACACTTGCAATCCTACAGCAGACATTTCCAAACAACTAATATGAAAGTTCACATTGACCGCTGTGACTCCATTTGAACTACTTAGCATAGCTTAACATAGCATAAATCCTGTAACTTTCACACAAGATGACTAGAAATCATAACACAAAAGAAATCACATCATAACACTCCTTCCTGTTAAAATGTTTAAATTCTGATATAGATTACTTCCAAAGTGACACAATTTTTAAGTGTTATATACACTTTTCAATTAGTTGGCAAATTAGTTGAACACATCTTATGAGTGAGATGCTGTATAATGTTTGGGAAGGAATACAGAAAGTGTTGCGACCTTGTTCCTGCCCTTTTTGCATGTTGGAGTAGGACTAGAGAGGGTATCAGAACATCTGAGTTTTAGCTGACTTCACTGCTTAAAATCTAGGTCACAGTGGGCAAGTGACTTGACCATTCTAAGCCTCAGTGTCCTTAACAATAAAACAAAACTCATATTATCTGCTTTGTTCTGTGTGAAAATCTTTTTATTGCAAGGCAAGTAAAGTATTTAGAAAGGCAGTCTGATAGCAGTCATATTGATTAGATCAGAAGCAGTGGCCTAGAAATAGACCATCATTTCTGTTGGTCAGACACCAGGGGCAGCTGTAGCTACCGTAATTGAAAACAATCCATCCAACAGGAAGTGTATGGTGTCTAAAATGTAGTGAAAACCAGGTGACAGCATCAGAATGGTATAATGAGAGCTAGAAGATAGAGCCCCTGCAGGAGGGCTAAGCATGGCAAGAACAAGCCATGTTTGGAGTTTTCAGTGGGGCTCGTATTGGGATGCATGGGTGCAGAGTTCAGCAGCTGGACAGGGGTAAGTGGGGTCATGACCCCAGAAGATAGGAAAACACAGAAGAACTGATTTCCTATTTAGTTTCCAAATTCTTAGCCAAGAACAGTCTTCAAATTAGAAATGATAGAAGACATGATTAGAATATTAAAATAATAATAATGGAAGCAATAACCTTCAAATAACAAATAAAAAAACTGGGTTTCAATAAAGTGAACTTACTTTCTCAAGGTCACACAAGTTGGCAGAATTAGAGTCAGGACTTAAACTCCAGTCTCAAGATTCCAAATCTAATGATTCTTACATTATGTGATAACACCTCTAAGAGGCAACTGAGGCTCAGGATAAGAGAAGAAAAATAAAAAGGGCACTCAGGGACTTCCCTGGCGGTCCAGTGGTTAAGACGCCGTGCTTCCAATGCAGGGGGTGTGGGTTCGATCCCTGGTCAAGGAGCTAAGATCCTGCATGCCGCACGGCACAACCAAAAAAAAAATTAAAAAGGCACTCAATCGTCTCAAAGAATTTATCTCCAAAGTCAGAGAAGTTCCAGTCATTGGCAATGAGAGAATTTGGAAATGAAATTCTCAGGAACTTTTAAAGCATGGTAGAGAAACGGTGATAGCAAAATTGAGCCAGTTTGCCGGAAATAAGGGAGAAGATGCACATACTGGATTGGTACCTAGAGCCTGCCCATAGGAAAGTTCTACAGTAGAATTCAACACATGTCTATTAAGTCCTTTACAACATACCAGACATTATGCTAGTCTCTGATGATGAATAGACCTTTCCCAAGACAGAGTTCAGTAGAAAGATGGGTAAATCACTATGGTGCGATGTATTCAGTGCATGTGTGGACAAAGTGTTAGGAAAGCATGGAAATGAAAGTCAAGGACATTTTATCAGACTCTCTAAAATTGATAGGAATCTTCCAGATGGACAAAGGGGAAGAAGAGCACAGCAGCATCTCAGGTGGGTGTAATAACATATACTGAATTACAGAAACATAAATAAGAGACAAATATTTAATGAACAGCAAGAAGTTTGATGTGGATGGTTTCAAAGAGAAGGAATGACTTTGATGGAGATGAAGATGGTATACAAATTGGGGCCAGATTGCAAAGAACCTACAGCCCATGCTGGGAAGTCTGGGATTTAAGCAATCAGAAAGTGGATGGGCTTTGAAAATTTGAAGAGAAGAATGGGAATCACAAAGAGCTAAATGAGGGTACACCCACCACAACATTGTGCAGACCAGCCACATTTCCTCTGTAGGTATGGTCTCTAGACTGGCAAATGAGGACTGTATGAAGGCAATATGTACTATTCAACAGGGCATTTGACAGTTTCTTTTGTGAGAGCTTTGTAAACATGAAGATAAAGTGAGGGCTCGAAGAACTGTTCATTGGATCCATAACAGACTGAAAAAAGTCAGAAAAAAGAGCTGATTAACTGACCAGGACACACCAGAAAGGAGGACTTCATGGGGAGGATTCAGAGTTCTGAACTTAGAATTTCCCTGTTCTAACTGGGCTTGTGCAATGACTCAAGTAAGGGTGTAAGTAGTCCACTTATCAAATTTATGAATGCCACAAAGCTATGAAGAATAGCTAATGCACCAGTTAATGGTGGCAGAAACCAGGGAGATCAAGGCAGGCTGGAAAGATGAACTTGTAACCAAATAAGATGAAATTTAGGAAGGATTAATATTAAGCCTTATACCTAGAAGGGAGAGAGTTAGATTAACACTAAGTACAGGATGGACAAAATATGACTGAACATCAGTTCAAATGAAAAAAATACTTGACTTTTGTTTGTAGTTGAAAGCAAACACAATATTGTTCAAAAAGAGTGCACGTCTGTCCCCCCAAAAATAATGTAATCTCAGACTGCATTGCTAGAAATACAGTGATGGAGAAGTATAGACCAAATGAATGGAGTTATTAGAAACTGGGCCTGGCACAGCACTGCTCTGTGCAGATACATCTAGAATGTTCTGGATTCCACATACCAAAGACATAGACCTCCACACTCAATCGTCTGTTAAAACTCTGCCTCTACCTCTGCTATTTAAGATCCATGAGCACAGAGATTTTGTTCTGTTTTCACTACTTATTGCACCCTATTGTACACCCAGTGCCTACAACAGTGCCAGGCACAAGCAGGGCACAACAGGTTGAAGGAGTGATGAAATGGATCTGGAGGAAAGCAATAAGGATGTGAAGGTGCTCAAAGCCACTCTGATGATAGGAAGAAATAGAGATGCTTTGTCAGTAAAAGAAAAGGCTTGGGTGATTTGTGATGATTATCTTAAAACATTAAAGGATTCTCTTGAGGAAAAAGAATCAAACATAATCTTTCAAGCCCCAGAGGAAAAATTTAAGTTTAAAAGGGTAGAAGTTTCAGGCAGATGGATTTCAGTTCAATGCAAGGAAGTAATTTCTAACAATTAGGGCTGTTCAGATTGGCCTTACTGAGGAGGTGAGTTGCATGTCCCTGGAGGTGTCCGAGGGCATGATGAATGGTCATTAGGGATTATTGTTACACTGAGGATGCTGCACTAGGTGGCTACAATGGTTACTTCTAATCCATGTTGTCTAACTACAAAATGAGATGGCATAGGAAGAAATGATTTGAAACTGGACACTGAAAACCGAACACCATTTTCCTATGAAGACTTAAAATAATTTTCATCTAAATTGAGACAAGAGTGACCTGAAATATTAAAGATGACAGATGAAGGATACCAATAATAAAATATCTCTTTGATTTCATTTAGGGTTTTCTTGGTGTCAGGGAAGACCTCATGCAGGAGAGGGGACTTAGTTTTAAACACTGCATACAGAAGGGGTGGGCTGGTTTTTGATGAAGTGTGACTGTGAGAGAAGCTGCACACCTAGAAACATTTGCTATCTGATATCATGAAGTTGGTCTTCACCACATGGTTGTCTTATATATATCTTCCCTCCAGCAGCTTGTATTTTCTCAGAAGTTGCTAATTTTATCATGTTCAGGGTAAAGGGCAACTGCTCACCCCAAGTCAGAACCTCACTTGTAATTCTCTTATTATCCTTTTCTTTGATTCTCCATTATCTCTACTTATAAATATTTCCTAGTTCTTTCAACTAGCCAAGCATTAACACTACTGAATTTCTACAAACCTAACTTGTTTTTAAGAGGAAACAGCAAAAGGAAACCAAAAAAGAGTGAACTGAAGACTTACTTAAATTACTTAATACACTTCTGTAATTTATAGAAAAACATTTAGAAAGTAGACCCTAAATTAGTTTATGTCTACCAACTTCAAATACTATACAAATAATAAAGCTGTAATTGAAAGACGGCAAAGCAGTCTATAGCAAAGAGCTTAGCACCAGGATTAAGATTCTCCCTGCACTGTGTAACTTTTTCTCTTATGGTACTTAAACCATCGAATCTGCAGCTTTCAATCTACTTGACACAGGGTGGTATTTTCCAATTCTCCTTAAATATTAGACCCCTAGAAAGAATTACTTTTCTTTCTTACCATTGGTTACTCCAGGAATAATTTTTCAAGGTACGAAAATCAATGTTATTTGCCCTTGACTAATAGAGCCCATATTTGGAAAACAAGGTTTTTCCAAGTTTCCCAGTGTAGCGTATGGCCACCTGGGAGAGAAACTCTCCCTGAACAGCAGATCAAAGCCCTGAAGCCATCTCTTTTGGTCCTCTTGAGCTGCTAAACACGTGTTCTTGAGCTCTCCAAATACTATAGCTCTTAAATCTAGCATCTGTCTATTCCTTGATTGGCAATGAAGCTTTTGCTTCCATTTTTGTTTGGATGCCTTGAGCTCTGCGTGTTGAGAAAGAGGTCATCATTTGTGGGATCAGCAGAAAGAATGCTACGATTGATTTAAAATCCTGCCCTGGGCCAAGGGTGTGACATTCCAGGCCTTCAGGTGTGATCCTGGTTTAAAGCTCTCCCTCCCTTCTGAGACCCATTGGTGAAATGTGCCAGATTCAATTCAACTCTCTGGCTGACACAATTCTATACTGACTGAAAGCAGCACACTTATGCTAGAAGTTCTTTGAAGGAGAACCTGAAGTTCCGTATCAAGCCACTACAGGTGGAGGGAGGCCCGGGAAGCCACTACAAGAACTCCTGTGGATTCCCAAGCATCTCGCCCACAAATAACTATCTTATCTGAATCATTAAATCTTTATTCATTAAACACCTACACAGTGGCTGACAAGTTTCTAAATGAATATCACAGCCCAAGTAGATGGAGAATCATCCAGACCCAAATTAGAAATACAAGAGAGCTACTAAAGTACCCTGGAGAATGTCTCTTCCTGACTCACCTTCCTTGCCTGCCCCCAGATACTCTCTCTTCTGGTGACCTCATCCAGCTCAGTGGCTTTAAATGCCATCATTATGCTGATGATATCCTAATTTACATCCCCTATTCTGATTTCTACCCCATCACCCAGAACTCCAAACTCACATTTCCAACTGTTTACATCTTCACTGGGATACATAATAGCCTTTTCTATTTAAAGAGGTCCAAGACAGAAATTATATTTTCCCAACCTACATCCCAAGTTATTCCTTTCCCAGAATTACCCATGTGAGTATGTAGAACACTCTTTTCCCAATTACACAAACAAAAATCTAAGAATCATTCAAGGAAGCCATAATCCTTCCCTTTTCCTCATTCCTTTATACAATCCATTAATGTCTTGTCAATATATATCAAAATAAACATCACATCAAGATAATTCTATTCTCCCACTTCATCTGCCTCCTCCTAGACTAAGCCACCGTTATCTCTTACACAGACTACTTAAGTAGCCTCCTAACTACTCTTTCTGCTTCCATGCTTAGCCACATTAATATATTCTCCAAATAAAGCCAGAGTGATATATTTAAAATACGTGATAGATCGTGATGATATTTGGGAGCTTAAATCCTTCAATAGCTTCCCAATTCCCTTAGAATAAAATTCAAGCTTCTTACAAAGATTTTGTGGCCTACAAAATCTTAAATCATCTGACCCCTCATCATCTCTCCAAGTTCATCTGATGCTACATTCCCTCTTGCTCAAAACTCAAGAGATGATCATCTTTATCTTACACAAGCTATTTCAGGGAATAGAAAAAGAGGAAAAGTCAGCCAATGTATGAATCTAGTGAAACCTAATGTCAAAACTGGACAAGGATAGGGTAAGAAGAACACATGATAGACCCATCTCACTTGTGATCCTAGAGTCAAGAAATAAATAAAATAATTTTATTAAATGTAGTATATATCAAATAGGCCATGTCAATATACTATATCATAATCTAGGAATTACCTCAAGAATGCAAGGATAAGTCAACATCAAAAAATCTTTTAATGTAACATTTCAATAAATACATTAAGGGAGAAAAAAGTATGATCAACTCAATACAGGAATATATTATTCAGGACAGGCAGGCTATGCTGTGGTAACAGACAAGCCCCAAAATCTCTATGGCTTAAAATAAGAGGGGGTTATTTCTTTCTCAAGAAAAGTCCAGCTTAGTAAATTAAATGTACTCTATATAAAACATATATATCAGATTAACTATAGAAAAATTACAAGCCATGTATTATTTCACGGCCTTCAAGTAATTGTGGTGTCATGGGATGGGTATTGGACTAGGTGTTGAGACTCGAAATGTTTAACTTTGGGCAAGTCACTTAATATCCATGTGGCTCAATTTTTTTTTTAAACATCTTTACTGGATTATAATTGCTTTACAATGGTGTGTTAGTTTCTGCTGTATAACAAAGTGAACCAGCTGTACGTATACATATATCCCCATATTATCCCCTCCCTCTTGTGTCTCCCTCCCACCCTCCATATACCACCCTCTAGGTGGTCACAAAGCACCGAGCTGATCTCCCTGTGCTATGCGGCTGCTTTCCAATAGCTACTTTACATTTGGTAGTGTATATATGTCCATGCCACTCTCTCACTTGCTCCTAGCTTACCCTTCGCCATCCCTGTATCCTCAAGTCCGTTCTCTACATCTGTGCCTTTATTCCTGTCTTGTCCATAGGATCTTCAGAAACTTTTTTTTTTTTTTAGATTCCATATATATGTGTTAGCATACGGTATTTGTTTTTCTCTTTCTGACTTACTTCACCCTGTATGACAGACTCTATGTTCACACACCTCACTACAAATAACTCAATTTCATTTCTTTTTATGGCTGAGTAATATTCCATTGTATATATGTACCACATATTATTTATCCATTCATCTGTCGATGGACACTTAGGTTGTTTCCATGTCTGGCTATTGTAAATAGAGCTGCAATGAACATTGTGGTACATGACTCTTTTTGAATTATGGTTTTCTCAGGGTATATGCTCAGTAGTGGGATTGCTGGGTTGTATGGTAGTTCTATTTTTAGTATTTTAAGGAACCTCCATACTGTTCTGCATAGTGGCTCTATCAATTTACATTCCCACCAACAGTAAAAGAGGGTCTCCTTTTCTCCACACCCTCTACAGCATTTATTGTTTGTAGATTTTTTGATCATGGCCATTCAGATTGGTGTGAGGTGATACCTCATTGTAGTTTTTTTTTTTTTTTTTTTTCACACACACACACTGTATTTTATTTTTACAAGAGATAAATCGACTGACACCAAGCATTGTACATGGATGACCACAACAAAAGCAACAATGATTGCAATTACGAAACATGAAACACACTCATACTATGTCATAATATTGACATTCAGTCCAGTAATCCTCCACTGTAACAGCTCCTTTACTTTGCAGTGAAAATTGATTTGTATATTCTTTGCCTCTGAGTCCTTGTGGAATTTTTTTTTTTTTTAAATTCAGACAGAAAGTCACAAAAATTATACTCATCCTCATCAGTTCACTCAGTCCCATGTAATTAATTTTTTTTTCATCTTGATCTTTTGTTAGCACTTTTATGAGTTCATCAGTTTTTCATTAGAGTTCTGAAAATGCTTATTCATTCAGTTCAGCAGTACAGTCCGTTACCAGAAACCTGTACTTGTCAGAGTCTTTTCCATGTATTTCTTGAAGATGAAACCCTTTTATAGGAACATATTTGCAAAATCATCAGAGTACACCCAGAACTGTCTGTAAATGACAAAAGACTTAAAAATGACCACGGTTAAAGATTTGATGACAGTTCATAATAATGCAGTTGACAAGAAAATTAGTTATTTCTGAGATATACATTTTAAAGTAATAACTAGGATTATTACTTATAACATTATACCAGAACATATAAGATTTTTAGAAATTTCATGTAATGTCTGAAACATTTATATTAACATATTTCCATACATATTTCCATACAAGTACAAATATAAGATTTTTAGAAATTTCATGTAATGTCTGAAACATTTATATTAACATATTTCCATACATATTTCCATACAAATACAAATATGATTTTTAGAAATTTCATGTAATGTCTGAAACATTTATATTAACATATTTCCATACATATTTCCATACAAATACAAATATAAGATTTTTAGAAATTTCATGTAATGTCTGAAACATTTATATTAACATATTTCCATACAAATAACACAATGAAAGTTTAGTATTAGTTGTTTTGTTTGTTTTTTTATACTGCAGGTTCTTATTAGGCATCAGTTTTTTACACATCAGTGTATACATGTCAATCCCAATCGCCCAATTCAGCACACCACCATCCCCACCCCACCGCAGTTTTCCCCCCTTGGTGTCCATATGTCCATTCTCTACATCTGTGTCTCAACTTCTGCCCTGCAAACTGGCTCATCTGTACCATTTTTCTAGGTTCCGCATACATGCATTAATATACGATATTTGTTTTTCTCTTTCTGACTTACTTCACTCTGTATGACAGTCTCTAGATCCATCCACGTCTCAACAAATGACTCAATTTCGTTCCTTTTTATGGCTGAGTAATATTCCATTGTATATATGTACCACATCTTCTTTATCCATTCGTCTGTTGATGGGCATTTAGGTTGCTTCCATGACCTGGCTATTGTAAATAGTGCTGCAATGAACATTCGGGTGCATGTGTCTTTTTGAATTACGGTTTTCTCTGGGTATATGCCCAGTAGTGGGATTGCTGGGTCATATGGTAATTCTATTTTTAGTTTTTTAAGGAACCTCCATATTGTTCTCCATAGTGGCTGTATCAATTTACATTCCCACCGACAGTGCAAGAGGGTTCCCTTTTCACCACACCCTCTCCAGCATTTGTTGTTTGTAGATTTTCTGATGATGCCCATTCTAACAGGAGTGAGGTGATGCCTCATTGTAGTTTTGATTTGCATTTCTCTAATAATTAGTGATGTTGAGCATCTTTTCATGTGCTTCGTGGCCGTCTGTATGTCTTCTTTGGAGAAATGTCTATTTAGGTCTTCTGCCCATTTTTGGATTGGGGTGTTTGTTTCTTTGATATTGAGCTGAATGAGCTGTTTATATATTTTGGAGATTAATCCTTTGTCCGTTGATTCATTTGCAAATATTTTCTCCCATTCTGAGGGTTGTCTTTTCGTCTTGTTTATGGTTTCCTTTGCTGTGCAAAAGCTTTGAAGTTTCATTAGGTCCCACTTGTTTATTTTTGTTTTTATTTCCATTACTCTAGGAGGTGGATCAAAAAAGATCTTGCTGTGATTTATGTCAAAGAGTGTTCTTCCTATGTTTTCCTCTAAGAGTTTTATAGTGTCCAGTCTTATATTTAGGTCTCTAATCCATTTTGAGTTTATTTTTGTGTATGGTGTTAGGGAGTATTCTAATTTCATTCTTTTACATGTAGCTGTCCAGTTTTACCAGCACCACTTATTGAAGAGACTGTCTTTTCTCCATTGTATATCTTTGCCTCCTTTGTCATAGATTAGTTGACCATAGGTGCGTGGGTTAATCTCTGGGCTTTCTATCTTGTTCCATTGATCTATGTTTCTGTTTTTGTGCCAGTACCATATTGTCTTGATTACTGTAGCTTTGTAGTATAGTCTGAAGTCAGGGAGTCTGATTCCTCCAGCTCCATTTTTTTGCCTCAAGACTGCTTTGCCTATTCGGGGTCTTTTGTGTCTCCATACAAATTTTAAGATGATTTGTTCTAGCTCCATAAAAAATGCCATTGGTAATTTGATAGGGATTGCATTGAATCTGTAGATTGCTTTGGGTAGTATACTCATTTTCACAATGTTGATTCTTCCAATCCAAGAACATGGTATATCTCTCCATCTGTTGGTATCATCTTTAATTTCTTTCATCAGTGTCTTATAGTTTTCTGCATACAGGTCTTTTGTCTCCCTAGGTAGGTTTATTCCTAGGTATTTTATTCTTTTTGTTGCAATGGTAAATGGGAGTGTTTCCATAATTTCTCTTTCAGATTTTTCATCATTAGTGTATAGGAATGCAAGAGATTTCTGTGCATTAATTTTGTATCCTGCAACTTTACCATATTCATTAATTAGCTCTAGCAGTTTTCTGGTGGCAGTTTTAGGATTCTCTATGTATAGTATCATGTCATCCGCAAACAGTGACAGTTTTACTTCTTCTTTTCCAATCTGTATTCCTTTTATTTCTTTTTCTTCTCTGATTGCCGTGGCTAGGACTTCCAAAACTATGTTGAATAATAGTGGTGAGAGTGGACATCCTTGTCTCGTTCCTGATCTTAGAGGAAATGCTTTCAGTTTTTCACCATTGAGAATGATGTTTGCTGTGGGTTTGTCATATATGGCCTTTATTATGTTGAGGTAGGTTCCCTCTATGCCCACTTTCTGGAGAGTTTTTATCAGAAATGGGTGTTGAATTTTGTCAAAAGCTTTTTCTGCATCTATTGAGATGATCATATGGTTTTTCTCCTTCAATTTGTTAATATGGTGTATCACATTGATTGATTTGCATATATTGAAGAATCCTTGCATCCCTGGGATAAATCCCACTTGATCGTGGTGTATGATCCTTTTAATGTGTTGTTGGATTCTGTTTGCTAGTATTTTGTTGAGGATTTTTGCATCTATATTCATCAGTGATATTGGTCTGTAATTTTCTTTTTTTGTAGTGTCTTTGTCTGGTTTTGGTATCAGGGTGATGGTGGCCTCATAGAATGAGTTTGGGAGTGTTCCTTCCTCTGCAATTTTTTGGAAGAGTTTGAGAAGGATGGGTGTTAGCTCTTCTCTAAATGTTTGATAGAATTCACCTGTGAAGCCATCTGGTCCTGGACTTTTGTTTGTTGGAAGATTTTTAATCACAGTTTCAATTTCATTACTTGTGATTGGTCTGTTCATATTTTCTATTTCTTCCTGGTTCAGTCTTGGAAGGTTATACCTTTCTAAGAATTTGTCCATTTCTTCCAGGTTGTCCATTTTATTGGCATAAAGTTGCTTGTAGTAGTCTCTTAGGATGCTTTGTATTTCTGCAGTGTCTGTTGTAACTTCTCCTTTTTCATTTCTGATTTTATTGATTTGAGTCCTCTCCCTCTTTTTCTTGATGAGTCTGGCTAATGGCTTATCAATTTTGTTTATCTTCTCAAAGAACCAACTTTTAGTTTTATTGATCTTTGCTATTGTTTTCTTTGTTTCTATTTCATTTATTTCTGCTCTGATCTTTATGATTTCTTTCCTTCTGCTAACTTTGGGTTTTGTTTGTTCTTCTTTCTCTAGTTTCTTTAGGTGTAAGGTTAGATTGTTTACTTGAGCTTTTTCTTGTTTCTTGAGGTAGGCTTGTATAGCTATAAACTTCCCTCTTAGAACTGCTTTTGCTGCATCCCATAGGTTTTGGGTCGTCGTGTTTTCATTGTCATTTGTCTCTAGGTATTTTCTGATTTCCTCTTTGATTTCTTCAGTGATCTCTTGGTTATTTAGTAACGTATTGTTTAGCCTCCATGTGTTTGTCCTTTTTACGTTTTTTTCCCTGTAATTCATTTCTAATCTCATAGCGTTGTGGTCAGAAAAGATGCTTGATATGATTTCAATTTTCTTAAATTTACTGAGGCTTGATTTGTGACCCAAGATGTGATCTATCTTGGAGAATGTTCCGTGCGCACTTGAGAAGAACGTGTAATCTGCTGTTTTTGGATGGAATGTCCGATATATATCAATTAAATCTATCTGGTCTATTGTGTCATTTAAAGCTTCTGTTTCCTTATTTATTTTCATTTTGGATGATCTGTCCATTGGTGTAAGTGAGGTGTTAAAGTCCCCCACTATTATTGTGTTACTGTCGATTTCCTCTTTTATAGCTGTTAGCAGTTGCCTTATGTATTGAGGTGCTCCTATGTTGGGTGCATATATATTTATAATTGCTATATCTTCTTCTTGGATTGATCCCTGGATCATTATGTAGTGTCCTTCCTTGTCTCTTGTAACATTCTTTATTTTAAAGTCTATTTTATCTGATATGAGTATAGCTACTCCAGCTTTCTTTTGATTTCCATTTGCATGGAATATCTTTTTCCATCCCCTCACTTTCAGTCTGTATGTGTCCCTAGGTCTAAAGTGGGTCTCTTGTAGACAGCATATATATGGGTCTTGTTTTTGTATCCATTCAGCCAGTCTATGTCTTTTGGTTGGGGCATTTAATCCATTCACGTTTAAGGTAATAATCGATATGTATGTTCCTATGACCATTTTCTTAATTGTTTTGGGTTTGTTTTTGTAGGTCCTTTTCTTCTCTTGTGTTTCCCACTTAGAGAAGTTCCTTTAGCATTTGTTGTAGAGCTGGTTTGGTGGTGCTGAATTCTCTTAGCTTTTGCTTGTCTGTAAAGCTTTTGATTTCTCCATCAAATCTAAATGAGATCCTTGCTGGGTAGAGTAATCTTGGTTGTAGTTTCTTCCCTTTCATCACTTTAAGTATATCATGCCACTCCCTTCTGGCTTGCAGAGTTTCTGCTGAGAAATCAGCTGTTAACCTTATGGGAGTTCCCTTGTATGTTATTTGTCGTTTTTCCTTTGCTGCTTTCAATAATTTTTCTTTGTCTTTAATTTTTGCCACTTTGATTACTATGTGTCTCGGCGTGTTTCTCCTTGGGTTTATCCTGTATGGGACTCTCTGTGCTTCCTGGACTTGGGTGGCTATTTCCTTTCCCATGTTAGGGAAGTTTTTGACTATAATCTCTTCAAATATTTTCTCTGGTCCTTTCTCTCTCTCTTCTCCTTCTGGGACCCCTATAATGCGAATGTTGTTGCGTTTAATGTTGTCCCAGAGGTCTCTTAGGCTGTCTTCATTTCTTTTCATTCTTTTTTCTTTAGTCTGTTCCGCAGCAGTGAATTCCATCATTCTGTCTTCCAGGTCACTTATCCGTTCTTCTGCCTCAGTTATTCTGCTATTGATTCCTTCTAGTGTAGTTTTCATTTCAGTTATTGTATTGGTCATCTCTGTTTGTTTGTTCTTTAATTCTTCTAGGTCTTTGTTAATCATTTCTTGCATCTTCTCAATCTTTGCCTCCATTCTTATTCCAAGGTCCTGGATCATCTTCACTATCATTATTCTGAATTCTTTTTCTGGAAGGTTGCCTATCTCCACTTCATTTAGTTGTTTTTCTGGGGTTTTTTCTTGTTCCTTCATCTGGTACATAGCCCTCTGCCTTTTCATCTTCTCTATCTTTCTGTAACTGTGGTTTTTGGTCCACAGGCTGCAGGATTATAGTTTTTCTTGCTTCTGTTGTCTGCCCTCTGGTGGTTGAGGCTATCTAAGAGGCTTGATGGGAGGCTCTGGTGGTGGGTAGAGCTGACTGTTGCTGTGGCGGTCAGAGCTCAGTAAAACCTTAATCCACTTGACTGTTGATGGGTGGGGCTGGGTTCCCTCCCTGTTGCTGTGGCGGTCAGAGCTCAGTAAAACCTTAATCCACTTGACTGTTGATGGGTGGGGCTGGGTTCCTTCCCTGTTGGCTGTTTTGCCTGAGGCAACCCAACACTGGAGCCTACCCGTGCTCTTTGGTGGGGTTAATGGCAGACTCTGGGAGGGCTCACGCCAAGGAGAACTTCCCAGAACCTCTGCTGCCAGTGTCCTTATCCCCACGGTGAAACAGAGCCACCACTCGCCTCTGCAAGAGACCCCCCAACACCAGCAGGTAGGTCTGGTTCAGTCTCCCCCAGGCTCACTGCTCCTTCACCTGGGTCCCGATGCACACATTACTTTGTGTGTGCCCTCCAAGAGTGGGGTCTCTGTTTCCCCCAGTCCCGTCAAAGTCCTGCAATCCAATTCCCACTAGGCTTCAAAGTCTGATTCTCTAGGAATTCCTCCTCCCGTTGCCTGACCCCCAGGTTGGGAAGCCTGACGTGGGGCTCAGAACCTTTACTCCAGTGGGTGGACTTCTGTGGTATAAGTGTTCGCCAGTCTGTGAGTCACCCACCCAGCAGTTATGGGGTTTGATTTTACTCTGATTGCGCCCCTCCTACCGTCTCACTGTGGCTTCTCCTCTGTCCTTGGACGTGGGGTATCCTCCTTGGTGAAGTCCAGGGTCTTCCTGTCAATGATTGTCCAGCAGCCAGTTGTGATTCTGGTGCTCTCACAAGAGGGAGTGAGAGCACGTCCTTCTACTCCGCCATCTTGGTTAATCTCCTCATTGTAGTTTTGATTTGCATTTCTCTAATGATTAATGATGTTGAGCATTCATTCACATATTTGTTGGCAATCTGTATATCTTCTTCGGAGAAATGTCTATTTAGGTTTTCTGCCCATTTTTGCATTGGGTTGTTTGTTTTCTTGATACTGAGCTGCATGAGCTGCTTGTAAATTTTGGAGATTAATCCTTCGTCAGTTGCTTCATTTGCAAATATTTTCTCCCATTCTGAGAGTTGTCTTTTCATCTTGTTTATGGTTTCCTTTGCTGTGCAAAAGCTTTTAAGTTTCATTAGGTCCCATTTGTTTGTTTTTGTTTTTATTTCCATTTGTCTAGGAGGTGGGTCAAAAAGGATCTTGCTGTGATTTATGTCATAGAGTGTTCTGCCTATGTTTTCCTCTAAGAGTTTGATAGTGTCTAGCCTTACACTTAGGTCTTTAATCCATTTTGAGTTCATTTTTGTGTATGGTGTTAGCGAGTGTTCTAATTTCATTCTTTTACATGTAGCTGTCCAGTTTTCCCAGCACCACTTATTGAAGAGGCTGTCTTTTCTCCATTGTATATTCTTGCCTCTTTTATCAAAACTAAAGTGACCATATGTGTATTGGTTTATCTCTGTGCTTTCTATCCTGTTCCATTGATCTATATTTCTGTTTCTGTGCCAGTACCATACTGTCTTGATTACTGTAGTTTTCTAGTATAGTCTGAAGTCTGGGAGCCTGATTCTTCCAGCTCCATTTTTCTTTCTCAAGATTGCTTTGGCTATTTGGGGTCTTTTGGGTTTCCATACAAATTGTGAAATTTTTTGTTCTAGTTCTGTGAAAATGCCAGTGGTAGTTTGACAGGGATTGCATTGAATCTGTAGATTGCTTTAGGTAGTATAGTCATTTTCACAATGTTGATTCTTCCAATCCAAGAACATGGTATATCTCTCCATCTGTTTGTATCATCTTTAATTTCTTTCATCAGTGTCTTATAGTTTTCTGCACACAGGTCTTTTGTCTCCTTAGGTAAGTTTATACCTAGGTGTTTTATTCTTTTTGTTGCAATGGTAAATGAGAGTGTTTCCTTAATTTCTCTTTCAGAATTTTCATCATTAGTGTATAGGAATACAAGAGATTTCTGTGCATTAATTTTGTATTCTACTACTTTATCAAATTCATTGATTAGCTCTAGTAGTTTTCTGGTAGCATCTTTAGGAATATCTCGGTATACTATCATGTCATTTGCAAACAGTGACAGCTTTACTTCTTCTTTTCTGATTTGATTCCTTTTATTTCTTTTTCTTATTTGATTGCTGTGGCTAAAACTTCCAAAACTATGTTGAATAATAGTAGTGAGAGTGGACAACCTTGTCGTGTTCCTGATCTTACAGGAAATGGTTTCAGTTTTTCACCATGGAGAATGATATTGGCTGTGGGTTTGCCATATATGGCCTTTATTATGTTGAGGCAAGTTCCCTCTATGCCTACTTTCTGGAGGGTTTTTTATCATAAATGGGTGTTGAATTTTGTCAAAAGGTTTTTCTGCATGTATTGAGATGACCATATGGTTTTTCTCCTTCAATTTGTTAATATGGTTTATCACATTGAGTCATTTGTGAATATTGAAGAATCTTTGGTTTCCTGGGATAAACCTCCCTTGATTATGGTGTATGATGCTTTTGATGTGCTGTTGGAGTCTGTTTGCTAGTATTTTGTTGAGGATTTTTGCATCTATGTTCATCAGTGATATTGGTAGTTTTCTTTTTCTGTGACAGCTTTGTCTGCTTTTGGTACCAGGGTGATGGTGGTCTCGTAGAATGAGTTTGGGAGTGTTCCTCCCTCTGCTATGTTTTGTAAGAGTTTGAGAAGGATAGGTGTTAGTGCTTCCCTAAATGTTTGATAGTATTCGCCTGTGAAGCCATCTGGACCTGGGCTTTTTTTTGTTGGAAGATTTTTAATCACAGTTTCAAAGTCAGTGCTTGTGATTGGTCTGTTTATATTTTCCATTTCTTCCTGGTTCAGTCTTGGAAGGTTGTGCTTTTCTAAGAATATGTCCATTTCTTCCAGGTTGTCCATTTTATTGGCATATAGTTGCTTGTAGTAATCTCTCATGATCCCTTGTATTTCTGCAGTGTCAGTTGTTACTTCTCCGTTTTCACTTCTAATTCTATTGATTTGAGTCTTTTCCCTTTTTTCTTTGATGAGTCTGGCTAATGCTTTATCAGTTTTGTTTATCTTCTCAAAGAACCAGTTTTCAGTTTTATTCATCTTTGCTATTGTTTCCTTCATTTCTTTTTCATTTATCTCTGATCTGATCCTTATGATTTCTTTCCTTCTGCTAACTTTTGGGGTTTTTTTTCTTCTTTCTCTAATTGCTTTAGGTGTAAGGTTAGGTTGTTTATTTGAGATGTTTCTTGTTTCTTGCGGTCGGATTGTATTTCTATAAACTTCCCTGTTAAAACCGCTTTTGCTGCATCGCATAGTTTTGGGTAGTCATGTTTTCATTGTCATTTGTTTCTAAGTATTTTTTGATTTCCTCTTTGATTTCTTCAGTGATCTCTTGGTCATTTAGTAGTGTATTGTTTAGCCTCCATGTGTTTGTATTTGTTACAGTTTTTTTCCAGTAATTGATATTATAGCGTTGTGGTTGGAAAAGATACTTGATATGATTTCAATTTTCTTAAATTTAGCAAAGCTTGATTTGTGACCCAAGATGTGATCTATCCTGGAGAATGTTCCATGAGCACTTGAGAAGAAAGTGTATTCTGTTTTTTTGGATGGAATGTCCTACAAATATCAATTAAATCCAACTTGTTTAATGTGTCTGTCATTTAAAGCTGGTGTTTCCTTATTTATTTTCAATTTGGATGATATGTCCATTGGTGAAAGTGAGGTGTTAAAGTCCCCTACTATGATTGTGTTACTGTCAATTTCCCCTATTATGGCTGTTAGCATTTGTCTTATGTATTGAGATGCTCCTATGTTGGGTGCATAAATATTTACAATTGTTATATCTTCTTCTTGGATTGATCCCTTGATCATTATGTAGTCTCCTTCTTTGTCTCTTGTAATAGTCTTTATTTTAAAGTCTATTTTTTCTGACATGAGAATTGCTGCTCCAGCTTTCTTTGATTTCCGTTTGCATGGAATATCTTTTTTCAACCCCTCACTGTCAGTCTGTATGTGTCCCTAGGTCTGAAGTGGGTCTCTTGTAGACAGCATATATATGGGTATTGTTTTTGTATCCATTCAGCCAGTCCATATCTTTTGGTTGGAGCATTAATCCATTTACATTTAAGGTAATTATTGATATGTATGTTCCTATTACCATTTTCTTAAGTGTTTTGGGTTTGTTATTGTAGGTCTTTTCCTTCTGTTGTGATTCCTGCCTAGAGAAGTTCCTTTAGCATTTGTTGTAAAGCTATTTTGGTGGTGCTGAATTCTGTTTGTTTTTGCTTGTCTGTAAAAGTTTTAATTTCTCTGTCGAATCTGAGTGAGATCCTTGCTGGTTAGAGGAATCTTGGTTTTAGGTTTTTCCCTTTCAACACTTTAAATATGTCCTGCCACACCCTTCTGGCTTACAGAGTTTCTGCTGAAAGATCAGCTGTTAACCTTATGTGGATTCCCTTGTATGTTATTTGTTGTTTTTCCCGTGCTGCTTTTAATATTCTTTCTTTGTATTTAATTTTTGATAGTTTGCTTAATATGTGTCTTGGCATGTTTCTCCTTGGGTTTATCCTGTATGGGACTCTCTGTGCTTCCTGGACTTGACTGACTATTTCCTTTCCCATATTAGGGAGGTTTTCTACTATAATCTCTTGAAATATTTTCTCAGTCCCTTTCTTTTTCTCTTCTTCTTCTGGAACCCCTATAATTCACATGTTGCTGCATTTAATGTTGTCCCAGTGGTCTCTGAGACTGCCCTCATTTCTTTTCATTCTTCTTTTCTTTATTCTGCTCTGTGGTAGCTATTTCCACTATTTTATCTTCCAGGTCACTTATCCGTTCTTCTGCCTCAGTTATTCCACTATTGATTCCTTCTAGAGAATTTTTAATTTCATTATTGTGTTGTTCATCATTTTTTGTTTGCTCTTTCTTTCTTCTAGGCCCGTGTTAAACATTTCTTGTATTTCCTCCATCTATTTCCAAGATTTTGAATCATTTTTGCTATCATTACTCTGAATTCTTTTTCAGGTAAACTCCCTATTTCCTCTTCATTTGTTTGTTCTGGTGGGTTTTTACTTTGCTTATTCATCCGCTGTGTATTTCTCTGTCTTCTCATTTTGCCTAACTTACTGTGTTTGGGGTCTCCTTTTCACAGGCTGCAGGTTCGTAGTTCCTATTGTTTTTGGTGTGTGCCCCCAGTGGGTAAGGTTGCTTCAGTGGTTTGTGTAGGCTTCCTGGTGGAGGGGACTGGTACCTGTCTTCTGGTGGATGAGGCTGCATCTTGTCTTCTTGTGGGCAGGACCACGTACGGTGGTGTATTTTGAGGTGTCTGTGACCTTATGATTAGCCTCTCTGCTTATGGGTGGGGTTGTGTTCCTGTCTTGCTAGTTGTTTGGCATGGGGTGTCCAGCACTGGTCATTGAGTGGAGCTGGGTCTTAGCATTGAAATGGAGATCTCTGGGAGAGCTCTCACCGATTGATATTATGGGGGACCAGGAGATCTGTGGTGGACCAATGTCCTGAACTTGGCTGTCCCCCACTAGAGGCTCAGGCCTGACACCCAGCCAGAGCACCAAGACCAGACATATAGCATCTTGATGCTGCAATGCTAAGTGTAGTTCCAGGGGAAGGAGCTTGGTGGTGGTACTCTTGCTGCTCTGGGTGACCACTGCCTCTGCAGCAGCTCCACTAATCCTGAGGGTCTACAAGCTGCAGGAAGACGAGGCCACCCGGGGCAGCCTGCAAGTCATGATTCTTGCCATGAACCTGCTGCTGCAGTTGTGGAATCCGGCTTCCCCCACCCCTGCCACATGTGGCTCAATATTTTCATCTGAAAAAATGGGTCGATTAGACTTTATGATCTTTGAGCTTTCTTACAGCTCTGACACCTCTGAGAGATCAGCCTCAGCACCAACAGTGGAGCTGACATGATATGGCCATGTATTTCCAGGCACACTTAGTTATTTTTTAAATTTTGATCTAAGCTACTTCCATATTCCTTTTCTTCCCATTTTCTGGCCACACGTACATAGCAGCAGAAAGCACAGCTTCTCCACAAGTGAACCTTCTTTTTTTTTTTAATTGAAGTATAGTTGATTTACAATATTATATTAGTTTCAGGTGTAAAACATAGTCATTCAATATTTTTATAGGTTATACTACATTTAAAGTTATTACAAAATAATAGTTACATTTCTCTGCGCCATACGGTACATACTTGTTGCTTCCATAAGTGAACATTCTGATTTTGAATTCATTTGTAAAGAGTGAAGTGGCCCAAAAATGCCATTCATAAATGATCCTTGATAAAGCTGACTTGCAATAAGCTTCTGTCATGCTTAGCCTCTTCTGACAAAAGTCCCATTTTCAGTGAACTTGGCTGGGAGCGTGAGGTATAGCCCCTATCCTAGAAAAAATCAAGGAATTGAAAACATTTTCTAAACCTTTATAGGAAAAAACACACACTTTGGAATTTAAGGGAAATGTAATTGTAGGCCAGGGAAACGCAAGTCTACTTCTTTTGTATCCTGAGCACAGGACTCTCATGCAGTCTCCTTGGGGGTGGGATAGTGAATATGGAAGAGGAAGTTCAGGCTCTGGAGTTAGACTAGGATTCAGAGCTCTCTTCTGAAGTGTGAGAACCCTCGGTTTCCTCATCTGAAATAGGTGGAGATAATAAAAACTACCTCATAAGCCTGCCATAGGATCAAATGTGATAACACCTTTGGTCTTTTAGCATGGCCTCTGGTACATGAAGACCTACATAGAAGTTAGTTCCTTCCTTTCAACAATTTCTTGATAAACTAGCTTTAGCCATATCTGAAGAAAATCTTGTCCTCTGAAACAACTAAAGTGAAAAAACCTAGAGAACATGGTTAACCGAAACTGGCAAATTTCAGTGTTTTCTGCTAATACTAGTGCCATGAAAAATCCTGTGAATTTGGCACCACTTGCAAGTAATGCAAAGATGATTCACAGTCACATTTATAAGTTCTTTGACCTCCTTAGGAGAAAGATGTTAAATAAATACAAGCAAAATTCTGTTCATATCATTCTTCAGTGGAAATGCCACACTTAACCACATTCAAACTCTGTAACATATTCTTTTTCTTTCTATGCTATGCACCCAAGTCAATATTTCAAAAACCTGTGTCTGTCACCAAGAAGAATGATGAAATAGCATACAGGACAATTTAAAATAAAGAAGTGAGAGAGACTGGACAGATAGAGAACATTAGCTGCTCCCAGAAAGAAATTTGAAAAGATACAGCACTGAGACCTTAGAGAAAACGTGCTTAAAACGCATGGTCATCTTACTTTGCTCATGATTTGAAATTAATTATGTTATAATTTCACTGCCTTATTCGTTTCTCTAATGTGTTATCAAGAACAGGCAGAGCCATTTAGGTATTCACACAGCCCTTTAGTGATCTAGAATTGATTAACACCCATTGGCGCTGACAGTCTGTTTGGAGTGAATGAAAATGCACACTTTCAGTACTCCAGGGGAATAGAATAAGAGGTCTTCATATTTGAAACAAAAGCTGTCAAACACCTGTACTTATAAGTTAATTCTTAGCATAGTGGAGAGAACAGCAAAACTACCCATCACTGACCCTTGATCAGTATGGAGGTTGATGCTCCCTATCCCTCTGTCATTGTGCACCTCACGGTGACACTGGTTATCTGGCCTTGACACATCTGGGAGCTATTTTTCTCACTAACCAAGACATAGCTATATACCTAAGCCTTTTTCTTCCAAGGAGCATGACAAGGCTAAATTTAAGACCTATAAATTGTAGTTAGAAAACTGAAAAATACAAGAGAAGCATAAATAATTGTTAGCCCATACCAGGTAAGGGAAGGAGAAAGGAGAAATAACATAACTAAGGGGAAATCCCTTCAAAACAGAAAGGGGGGCAAGAATTCTATAAATTCTCCCCATGGAGAACAAAGAAAAAAACATCTGAAGAAAAAGAAACTGATTTTTAAAAAAAACATTAATAATAAATTGATGTGTCTTGTGAAACAACTTTCTTCCAAGTATGAGTTGTCTGGCTATTTTGATGAAAGTCATTTTGGAATTTTCAATCCATGGACATAATAATAAATATACTTTGTCTTCTGAGGAAAGAGGAAAAAAGAACAGGTTTTTCCCTTGTTAATTTAAATGTGGGTCTGGTTATTTTAATCAGAAATATCCTGTACCACAATACAAGTGGAGCATGAAGAGTATATATGAGTCTATATTCTAGTGTAGCTATGAAACATGCCCATCCCTCTAGTCTTGTTCTCAAACATAATTTGAGTGTTATAAGAATAGAACTGGAACGGACACCCAAAGAAGAAGAGAGTCAAAGATATGAGTTCTTATTTCAGAAAAAGAAACGCAAACGGGCTTTAAAATACGAAAAATATGTTCTTCTGATTCATAAGATAAATGTAATTTTAAACTACACTGACAGTGCATTCAATGCAAACCCTATTGAAATATCTACGTTTTTTTTGAGAAATGTATAAGCTGATCCTAAAAATCATATAAAAATTCAAGATATCCAGAATACCCAAAACAATCTTGAAAAAGGAGAATAAAATTGGAGAATCACACTTCCCTACTTCCAAACTTACTACAAAGCTATGGAAATCAAGACAGTTTGGCACTGGCATAAAGATAGACACATAAGAATGGACTTGAGGATATGGGGAGGGGGAGGGGTAAGATGTGACAGGGTGAGAGAGTGGCATAGACATATATACACTACCAGATGTAAAATAGATAGCTAGTGGGAAGCAACCGCATAGCACAGGGAGATCAGCTCGGTGCTTTGTGACCACTTAGAGGTGTGGGATAGGGAGGGTGGGAGGGAGGGAGATGCAAGGGGGAAGAGATATGGGAACATATGTATATGTATAACTGATTCACTTTGTTATAAAGCAGAAACTAACACACCATTGTAAAGCTATTATACTCCAATAAAGATGTTTAAAAAAAAAAAAAGACATAGATCAAAGAAATATAATTAAGAGTCCAAAATAAAATCCATATATCCATGGCCAATTGATTTTTGTTAAGGTTGCCAAGGTCATTCAACGGGGAAAGTACAGCTTCTCCACAGATGTGCTGGGACAACTAGCACCCACACACAAAAGAATGAAAGTGGATCTCTACTCACACCACTTACCAAAAATAACTCAAAATGGATCATAGACCTAAATGTCAGAACTCTAAAACTCTAAGAATAACTTACGAGTATATCTTCATGTCCTTGGCTTAGGGAACAATTTCAGGTATGAGAGCAAAAGCACAAACAACAAAAGGAAAAAAATGATATAATAGACTTCATTAAAGTTAAAAACCTTTGTGCTTCAAAGGACACCATCAAGAAAGTGAGAAGACAACCTATAGAAGGGAAGAAAGTATTCTGATATCATATATCTGATAAGGAGCTTGTATCCAGAATTTATAAACCACTCTTAAAATTCAACAATAAAAAGATAAAAACCCAGTTTAAAAGTGGACAAAAGATTTTTCCCAGAGAAGATATATCTATGACTGATAAGCACATGAAAAATGCTCAACATCATTAGTTATCAGGGAAATGCAACTTGAGACCACATGGTAGCTACTTTGTTACTGAGGGCAATTATCAATTCCAGTTCCAAGGCAAGAGGCTGATAATTTGGGCTTTTCCCAGGCAGGGGGCCGTAGCTGGAGGACAGAAACCAGAAGAGACAATGTAAATCTCACAAGGCTAGAGAGACAACATTGGAAGTGAGGAGGCAACATTCCAGTGAGTAGAGAAGAGTGAAACTGAATCTGGTGAGGGACCATTTCGCCCTCTAGGAATTTGCCTATTTCTATAGCTGAATGTCTTCGGAAGATATAAACCTGAGCCGAAATCTCCTGAAATTCAGAGCCGTGCTTTTTGCAGTCTCACTGTGATATTGACATAAAAATTAGAGTTCAGGATTTGCTAGGGGAAGGGCTCCCAGGCTAACATATCAGGCTATCAGAAATGTGAAAAATTAATAGAGCTCGGAGACCAGAAAGGGGAGCTCCAATGTCCTGGGACAAAAGCAGAGCTCAAAAGGAAAAGATTCTTCTTTTTCCCTGGCAAGGACTAAGCCAATGAAAAGCCATGGACTCTTTGCTTACTGTAGCCCTTCCAACTTCTTTATCATCTCCATAAAAGCATTCTCGTTCCCTTGCCACGTGGGGACTTGCACATGGGTTGCCATTGTTGCAGATCCCAAAATGCAATTCTCTGCTGATCCTGAGTAAACCCATCTTGGCTGGAGAAATATCTAGCAGTCCATTTGTTTCAGATCAACATTTTGGTGGCATGTATGGGGACCAGAGAAGACCCCCGCAGCTCTGTGGCTGGTGAGCAGCTAGGTGCGGCATCCACAGTGGAGCCCATTTTCACTCACTGCTTTTCTGCCTGACCCTGGCATTTGAAGGTACATCTTCTCCTGGATCCAGGCTCACACCCTCTTTGCATTTGAAGCTCTCTAGTTTTTACTTGGGATCTATATAAAGGCTTCATCCTTGTGGTTAAGGCCTTGTTCTGTATGAAGTACTTGTTTGGCACTTTGATCTGATCTTGAGATCAGACTGTTTCAACTGAAGCTGGCTAAGAATGCCTTCAGCCCAATTCTATTGGGAAGAGGATGCTTTAAATGAAACTGTAGGGTTTTTATCATAAATGGGTGTTGAAATTTGTCAAAAGATTTTTCTGCATCTATTAAGATGATCATATGGTTTTATCCTTCAATTTGTTAATATGGTGTATCACATTGATTGATTTGCGTATATTGAAGAATCCTTGCATTTCTGGGGTAAACCCCACTTCATCATGGTATATGATCTTTTTAATGTGCTGTTGGATTCTGTTTGCTAGTATTTTGTTGAGGATTTTTGCATCTATATTCATCAGTGATATTGCCCTGTAATTTTCTATTTTTGTGACATCTTTTTCTGGTTTTGGTATCAGGGTGATGGTGGTCTCGTAGAATGAGTTTGGGAGTGTTCCTCCCTCTGCTATATTTTGGAAGAGTTTGAGAAGGATAAGTGTTAACTCTTCTCAAAATGTTTGCTAGAATTCGTCTGTGAGACCATCTGGTCCTGGGCTTTTGTTTGTTGGAAGATTTTAAATCACAGTTTCAATTTCAGTGCTTGTGATTGGTCTGTTTATGTTTTCTATTTCTTCCTGGTTCAGTCTCGGAAGGTTGTTCTTTTCCAAGAATGTGTCTATTTTTTCCAGGTTGTCCATTTTATTGGCATATAGTTGCTTGTAGTAATCTCTCATGATCCTTTGTATTTCTGCAGTGTCAGGAGTTACTTCTCCTTTTTCATTTCTACTTCTATTGATTTGAGTCTTCTCCCTTTTTTTTGTTGATGAGTCTGGTTAATGGTTTATCAATTATGTTTATCTTCTCAAAGAACCAGCTTTTAGTTTTACTGATCTTTGCTATAGTTTCCTTCATTACTTTTTCGTTTATTTCTGATCTGATCTTTGTGATTTCTTTCCTTCGGCTAACTTTGGGGTTTTTTTGTTCTTCTTTATCTAATTGCTTTAGGTGTAAGATTAGGTTGTTTATTTGAGATTTTTCTTGTTCTTGATACAGGATTGTATTGCTATACACTTCCCTCTTAAAGGAGGCATAGAGACAACTTACCTCAACATAATAAAGGCCATGTATAACAAACCCACAGACAACATTGTTCTCAGTGGTGAAAAACTGAAACCATTTCCACTAAAATCAGGAACAAGACAAGGTTTCCCACTGTCACCACTATTATTCAACATAGTTTTGGAAGTTTTAGCCATAGCAGTCAGAGAAGAAAATGAAATAAAAGGAATCCAAATCAGAAAAGAAGAATTAAGGTGTCATTGTTTGCAGATGACATGATACTAGACATAGAGAATCCTAAATATGCTACCAGAAAACTACTAGAACTAATCAATGAATTTGGTAAAGCAGCAGGATACAAAATTAATGCACAGAAATCTCTTACATTCCTATACACTAATGACGAAAAATCTGAAAGAGAAATTAAGGAAACACTCCCATTTACCAATGCAACAAAAAAGAATAAAATACCTAGGAATAAACCTACCTAAGGAGACAAAAGACCTATATGCAGAAAACTATAAGGCACTGATGAAAGAAATTAAAGATGATACAAACAGATAGAGAGATATACCATGTTCTTGGATTGGAAGAATCAACACTGTGCAAATGACTATACTACCCAAAACAATCTACAGATTCAATGCAATCCCTATCAAACTACCACTGGCATCTTACACAGAACTAGAACAAAAAATTTCACAATTTGTATGGAAACACAAAAGACCCCGAATAGCCAAAGCAATCTTGAGAAAGAAAAACAGAGCAGGAGGAATCAGGCTCCCAGACTTCAGACTATACTACAAAGCTACAGTAATCAAGACAGTATGGTACTGGCACAAAAACAGAAATATAGATCGATGGAACAGAATAGAAAGCACAGAGATAAACCCACGCACATATGGTCACCTTATCTTTGATAAAGGAGGCAAGAATATACAATGGAGAAAAGACAGCCTCTTCAATAAGTGGTGCTGGGAAAACTGGACAGCTACATGTAAAAGAATGAAATTAGAACACTCCCTAACACCATACACAAAATAAGCACAAAATGGATTAAAGACCTAAATGTAAGGCTAGACACTATCAAACTCTTAGAGGAAAACATAGGCAGAACACTCTATGACATAAATCACAGCAAGATCCTTTTTGACCCACCTCCTAGAGAAATGGAAAAAAACCAAAAATAAACAAATGGGACCTAATGAAACTTAAAAGCTTTTGCACAGCAAAGGAAAACATAAACAAGACGAAAAGACAACCCTTGGAATGGGGGAAAATATTTGCAAATGAAGCAACTGAAAAAAGATTAATCTCCAAAATTTACCAGCAGCTCATGCAGCTCAGTATCAAAAAAACAAACAACCCAATCCAAAAATGAGTAGAAGATGTATAGACATTTCTCCAAAGCAGATATACAGATTGCCAAGAAAAATGTGAAAGAATGCTCATCACTAATCATTAGAGAAATGCAAATCAAAACTACAATGAGGTATCACCTTACACCAGTCAGAATGGCCATCATCAAAAAATATAGAAACAATAAATGCTGGAGAGGGTGTGGAGAAAAGGGAACCCTCTTGCACTGTTGGTAGGAATGTAAATTGATAGAGCCACCATGGAGAACAGTATGGAGGTTCCTTAAAAAACTAAAAATAGAACTACCATACAACCCAGCAATCCCACTACTGGGCATATACCCTGAGAAAACCATCATTCAAAAAGAGCCATGTACCACAATGTTCACTGTAGCTCTATTTACAATAGGCAGGACATGGAAGCAACCTAAGTGTCCATTGACAGATGAATGGATAAATAATATGTGGCAGATATATACAATGGAATATTACTCAGCCATAAAAAGAAATGAAATTGAGTTATTTGTAGTGAGGTGGATGGACATAGAGACTGTAATACAGAGTGAAGCAAGTCAGAGAGAGAAAAACAAATACCGTATGCTAACACATATATATGGAATCTAAAAAAAAAAAAGATTCTGAAAAACCTAGGGGCAGGACAGGAATAAAGATGCAGACGAAGAGAATAGACTTGAGCACACGGGGAGGGGGACGGGTAAGCTGGGATGAAGTGAGAGTGTGGCATGGACATATATACACTACCAAATGTAAAACCAATAGGTAGTGAGAAGCAACTGCATTGCACAGAGAGGTCAGATCCGTGCTCTGTGACCACCTAGAAGGGTGGGATAGGGAGAGTGGGAGGGATACGCAAGAGGGAGGAGATATGGGGATATATGTGTATGTATAGCTGGTTCACTTTGTTATACCACAGAAACTAACACACCATTTTAAAGCAATTATACTCCAATAAAGATGATTAAGAAAAAATAAATGAAACTGTGCTGGTTTTTCATCCCGTAGCCCATTCCTTTAGAAGAGCTGTCTTCTGGAGACCTGGCTCCTCCCAGACCAAGATATCTTTTTAGGATTGGCTGGGATTAGCTTGCAAGCTGTTTGAATTGAGCCATTTGTTCTGTAAGCTGTTTAAGTTGTTTGAAAATTGTTCTTTATTCTAGAGGATAAAAGACCTGTAGGAAATGGGATCCCAGTTATCTAAGTATTTTGAGGGTGCCCCCCTCACAGGAACTCCAGCTGATTTTATGTTTAAAAATCATAACCTGGGAACTCCTTGTTGGTCCAGTGGTTAAGATGTGGTGCTTCCACTGCCGTGGCCCAGGTTCAATCCCTGGTCAAGGAACTAAGATCCCGCAAGCTGGGCAGTGCAGCAAAAAAACACAGTCCTTCCTCCTGTGCATTTCTAATTAAATAGACTGACCTGACCAAAGGCAATTTAGAAGATCGATGGCCTTTATGGGGAATTTTGGAATCCCCAAACTTAATTCCCTTAAAACAGAATTGGACTACAATAGCTCAGAATTTTTCAGAACTGTGTGGAATGCGTTTTCCGATTGGTATTTTGAAACTTCCCAATGCTGTTAGGAATCTAAAATTGCCTCACTAAAGAATAAGATTTTAAGATTAACTGAGGCAAACAAATTACCAAAGAGAGGTAAAATGGCTCCCGGCACCTCAGGCTCTTCTTTCTTGGCTTCTCTGTCTCCAGCAGAGCCTTGTCTTGTCTCCCTCAACTCCTTGTGGTCAGACTTTGCCTCCTTGCCTTCTGTGCTACCTATGCTTCCTCTACAGCCTCAGTTCCCCCAAGTCTCTCGCCAAACTTCTCCCTTTCTCTGAAAATCTTTTCACTGTCTTTTCCTCTGAACTTGTCAGAACTGTCCCTTTAAAATTAAGCCATCTGAGGATCCAGAGGTTAAACCCTTAATTTCTTTCTTTCTTTCTTTCTTTCTTTCTTTCTTTCTTTCTTTCTTTCTTTCTTTCTTTCTTTTTATTTATGGTTGTGTTGGGTCTTCGTTTCTGCGCGAGGGCTTTTTCCAGTCGTGGCAAGCGGGGGCCACTCTTCATCGCGGTGCGCAGGCCTCTCATTATCGCGGCCTCTCCCGTTGCGGAGCACAGGCTCCAGACGCGCAGGCTCAGTAATTGTGGCTCACGGGCCCAGCCGCTCCGCGGCATGTGGGATCTTCCAGGACCAGGGGTCGAACCCGTGTCCCCTGCATTGGCAGGCAGATTTTCAACCACTGCGCCACCAGGGAAGCCCCCTTAATTTCTTATACCCCCTGGACTAAAGCTGAACTGCAAGCCATAGTCAAAAAGTTTCCCAAAGTAACTGAATTCCTCAGATTTGCTAAGGAATTTAACATAGTCGTTCAGACTTATCAACCTAGCAGTTCCTAGGACTTTTCTGAAGACTGTTGATTGAAACAAAATTCAGTCTTGCACACAAAAATCTGAAGAACTTGTTCATGATTATTACAATCGACTTCAGGTTGTCTTTAAAGAAAATTCTAGTCTTCAGATATTGATTCCACCTGGGTAGCTTTTAACTCTATGTTTATTAATTTGCTGAACTGGGACCTTTTCCTTCTAGTAAGAAAGACCAGGATGGAATGGAAACTATGTCCACTCCTGATTTCGTTAATCTGGCAATCAGCTCTTTATCTTCAACTCCATCAAATGAAGGTTCCTAAACAAAACCAAAACCTTCCTGATTTCTGCTGTTATTGCAAAGAGCCAGGACATTGGAAAAGAGATCATTACAGATTGAAGTGCTTTAGGTGCCTACAGCCCTCTAACCAGCCTTTCCAACTTTCTCCCAATTCTCAATGATGGGGCTCCAAGGAACTGTAGGGGCTCTTCCCACTCTTCCCTTTTAATTGGCTTTCAGAAACATTTCTCCAAGCTGGGGATGACTCGCTTCCAATCCTAATTGACACCAGAGCCACACTCTTGGTGCTCAACCCCATTACTATAAATCAGCCCCTGCCTCGGAGTACTAAAACAGTTCAAATAGTGGACATCTCTAATAAACCTCAAAAGGTTCCTCTCTGTAAACTTATTCTCTTTGTTTAGGCTCTTTGAGAGATACTGACACTTTGCTCCTTAGTTCCTCCATCCCCATCTATTTATTAGCTTGAGACTTCTTCTTAGAGAAGTATCATGCCAGTATGTCTTTCTTCCCAAAGAGAGAAATGATTCTAGAAATTAACAGTAGTAATCAAAGGAACCCACCAAGTGAATTAAATGACCCTTGACATCTTTTATTTGTTCCATCTCTGATGGTACTAGAGGTGATTCTGGAAACACTGATAATTCATCCCTATTGAATCAGCTACCACTTTCCTTATGGGCAAAATCTCCAACTGATATTGGCAAAATTGACAGCACAACTCCTATCAAGATGCAAATAGACCTCTCAAAACGTCTTCTCAGAATTAATCAATACCCTATAAGAAGCCCTTCAAAGCATAAAGCCCATAATAGAAGATTACAACGCTCAGGGTGTCATTATTCCTTGTACTAACCCCTGTAACACTCCCATATTACTGGTGAGAAAACCTAAAGGCTGAGGGTGGAGGTTTGTCCCGGACCTCTGAGCAATAAACAGCATTGTTATCCTTCAACACCTTGTTGTTTCTAACTCCCATACACTACTAACATCCATTCCCATTGGAAGTAAATTCTTTACTGTAATTGATTTATGCAGTGCATTCTTTAGTATTCCATTTAATGAAGCTTTTTGCCTTAACCTTTTTGCCTTCACTTGGGAAGAATAATTCACCTGGACAGCAATGTCTCAGGGTAATAGTAAGAGTCCTTCTTATTTCTCCCAAATCCTAAAGGCTGGTCTGGATGTCATAAAGTTCCCAGAGGTTCTACTTTGTTGGAATATGTGGACCATTTGCTTCTTTGCTCTACTTCTGAAACCTCCTCATGGGAAGACAGCATCTAAAAACTTTTAGCCTTAAAGGGACACAAGGTCGTCAAAGAAAAATTACTGTTTTCCCAAATCCAGGTTCGGTATTTAGAGCATCTGATATTATAACAAGGGTTATGCCTAGATCCAGATAAACTTTATGGTGTCCTATGTTTCCCAAAGCCCAAAACTAAGCACCAACTGTGAGGTTTTCTTGGGCTACTTGGTTATTGCTGAAATTGAATTCCAAATTTCTCTTATGCCTAAACCACTATAGGTTTTACTCAACATTAACAACCCCAGTCCAATTTTATGGGACAATGTAGTCTTAAAAGCCTTAAAAGCCTTAAATGAGAATTTGATGAACTCATCTCCCCTTGGGCTCCCTAATTACCATATCCCCCCTTTATATATATGAAAAGGGAATGCCCTTGGAGTACTCACCCAAAAACACAGGGACTACCATGGACCTATGGGGAATTATAGTCAGCAGCTGGACCCTGTGGCATGGGGATACCACTCTGGTCTCAGAGCCATTATGGCCACTGCCCTTTTGGCTAAGGCCAAAGAGAAAATTATTGTGGAGTCCCTTTTAACTATTTTTGTACTTCATGCAGTAGAAGCTCTCCTGAATTCTCATCACACTCAGTATTTCTCAGCCAGCTGCCTCACCTCCTATGAAGTCCTTTTGTTAACTGCCATGCACGTAACTCTTTATATTGTAATAAACTTAACCCAGCTACTCTTCTTCCCTCCATCACTGACAAAGTCCCTCATGACTGCTTAACACTGATGGACCACCTCCTGACTCCTCATGATGATCTACAGAAAATCCCATCGGGTAATATTTACTTCTCATGGTTCACTGATGGTTCTTATTTTAAAGGTGACAATGGCAAATATTGTGCTGAGTATGCTATCATAACTACTTTTGATGTCGAGGCAGCATTTTTACCCATGGATACTTTGGCCCAACAGGCTGAATTATATGCTGTTACACAGGCTTGAACTTTAGCCAAGGACAAAACTGCCAATATTTATACTGATAGTAGATATGCTTTTTGTAGTTCATGATTTTGGAATGTTGTGGAAGGAATGTTGGTTTCCTTACTTCCAGTGGAAATAAAAATTTAAATGGTCGCTATATTTAAGAATTATTTGATGCAATAATTTTACCTGTCACTTTAGCTATTAAGATTCCAGGGCTTTTTAAACTTGACTCTCTGCAAGTTAGGGGAAATCACCTTGCTGATAATCCTTCAAAGAATGGTGCCTTTAAGGGGAACAACAGCAACTAAACCTTTGTCACGGTCCAAAGAGATGTTTTCCCAAATGATAATTTTTAAAAACTAGCAAATGGATTTCATACAACTTCCTTTGTCTAATGAATATAAATATGTTTAGTCATGATCTGTACATTTTCAGACTGGACTGAAGCCTTCCCTTGCAGACAGTCTACTACCTGTTTTGTGGCTAAAGTCCTTTTGGGAAAGATTATTCAAACTTCATAGTGACCAAGGAACCTGTTTTGCTGGCCAGGTGCTTTAACAAGTCTGTGCTGTGTGTCTGGTTTTACAACACTTTCACTTTGCTTACAACACTCAATCCTCTAATGCACTAACAGCATTATTAACACTTAATTGACAAAATTTGTAGAGGCCCTCCAAATACCTTGGTCAAAAGCATTGCTGTTGGTCCTTCTAAATCTCAGACCCATCCCTCTTGGAGCTCATAAACTCTCACCCTTTGAAATGGTCACAGGACATCCAATACAATTGGCACCTGCTTCTTTTGATCCACAACTGATAGAAGGAGAGATACTCTAATATTGCAATGGCCTAATTGCTTCTATTAAAATAACCATGTTTTGGTAGATCCATCTTTTCAGTGTACTCTCTAGAGATGAAGACCTTAAGCATCACATTTTGCAACCTGGAAATTTTATCTATTGGAAAAGACACCACAACAAGAATGCTCTTCAACCTTGCTGGAAAAGCCCCTATCAAGTACTGCTAACCAACCCTTGTGCCACCAAACTCTAAGGAATAGACTTTTGGATTCATGTTACACATCTAAAGAAAACACTGAGCCCTGACTGGACATACACTTCATCTGGTGACTTGAAAGTAAAGATTTCCCAGAATTGAAGCAGATGACATCTGATGAGACAGCTTTCCTAAGATATCTGGACCAGGTCTATTGGAAGTTTATTGCCAAACCTTTGATGATGTAATGTTTCACATGATCTCCAATGTCTATGAACTTGATAACATATGGACTTTAGATAAAAAGTGCCTGACAGTTCTCCCTCCTACCTTTAACTTGTTATTTCACTGTGACCTTAATAGGTTTTCAATCTGTGAACTTTCCCATTGATAAGACACATGACACCCAGGAAAGGTCCTTCCTGATGTTGAGGGACAAAAAGCTGCTGAAACTAAAAACCTGATACTTGATCAGAGATGCTTTCAGAGAATGGTCTTGATCAAAAGGGGGAAATGTAAAAAATTAATCAACAGAAACCTCAATTAAATAAAGTGGGAGACCAGAATGGGGAGTTCTCACACCCTGTAATGATAACAGTCCAACAGGAAAAAGGAAGATGACTCCTTTTCTTTTCTGGCAAGGACTCAACCAATGAAAAGCCATGGACGCTTTAATGTAGCCCTCCCTACTTCCCTTTCCTCTCCTTCCCTTGCCATGTGGGAAGTTGCCTGGGACTCACCATGGTTGCAGACCCCAAATTTCAATTGTCAGCAGATCCTAAATAAACCCATCTTTGCTGGAGTAATATTTGGCAGTCTACTTGTTTAGGTCAACACAAAAAGGCACTGAAAATTTACAACCTAGGATTTAAATTAACCAGAACTAGACAAAGCCTTTCCAAAAACAAAATATAGCCTTGACTCAACACAGTCTCTGACTGAAATAAAGTTATAAGCCCTTTCTTTATATGCCCAGCAGAGGAAAAGGTAAAATCTCTATGGAGACATATAAACTGGAGGCTCTATCATTTATTTTACTATTCAATATCTACCTTTCAATTAAAAACTACTAATCATGCCAAGACACAAGAACATATGATTGTAAGCCAAGAGGGAAGAAGACAAGAAACAGACTCAAAGGTAATCAAGATAATAAGTTGAAAATTAAGAATTTCAAAGTAACTATGATTGGCATGTTCAAGAACATAGAGGCAAAGATGGATAAAATAGATTAAAAGATAAAGACCTTCACCAAAGTGTTGTAATTCATTTAATATTTAAATTCTATAACAAAAATATAATAACTGAAATTAAGAATCAAACAGGTCTTTGGCAGCAGTTTTGACACAGCTGAAGACAGGATTAGTGAACTGGAAGAAATGTTAACAGAAAATAATCAAACAGCAGCACTGAGATTAAAAAACAGAACCACTGAGAATAGGAAATACAGAAAAAAAGTGGAAGATATTGTGGGGTAAAATGAAGAGTTGTAATGTACAGATGAAAGAAAGAAAAGAATAAAAACAATATTTGGAGAAAAACTATATGAGAAATTTTCAAAACTAATCAAAGCCATCAACCCACAGATCAACCACCAACCTAGAATTCTGATCCACCAAAATTATCCTACAAAAGTGAAGGAGAAATACATTCTCAGATAAATGATAATTGCAGAAATTTCTCACCAATAGACCTGACTTGCAAGAAATGTTGAAATAAGTTCTTTAGAGAGAAGCAAAATGATATAGAAGAAGCACCGCAAACCACAAGCTAAATAAGTCAAGTAAGATGTAAGCAAATAATAGTAAAGCCTTTCAGCACCAATATAACGAAAAACTTTAAAATGAATAAAAGAGAAAAATGACACATGACTTTAAAATGACAACTGAATTCTCAACAAAAATGATGGAGGCCAAAAGATAACAGAATGATATTTTTAAGGTGTTAAAAGAAAATAACTGCCAACTTAGAATTCTTTAACCAGTGAAAATATCCATACCAAAAAAAAAAGAAAAATCATAAAAGTCATTTCCAGAAAGAAAAAAAAAAACTAAGAAATTTGTTGTCAGGAAAGATAGAAATGAATGAAGAAATAAAGTGAACTAGAAAGGGCAAATATGTGTGTAAAAATAAATAAATATTGACTTTAATAAAAACACAATATTATGTGAGAGTTAAAATATAAGTAAAATTCATGGCAAGAGTAACAAAATATTGAAAGGGAACTAAAATATCTATAACTTCTAACATTATTGGAAAGTAATAAAAATAATAGTTATTATTGAACTATAATAAGTCAAGGGTACATATTGTAATCTCTGGGGTAACCATTAAAAGAATAGTAAAAGAATAAATATAATAGTAAAAGAATAAATATATGTCAAATAAATAGAGAGGGAAATGGAACAAGAAAAATATTTCACTAAGATATTAATGGTATTAATTTATTTATAAATAATAAAAGACACCAGAAAGGGATAAAAACAAAGAGAGGTGTTGAATAGGAAAAATATAATATAAAGATATAAATAAGTCTATATACATCAGTAATAACAAAAACATAAATGTGCTAAATACTAAGACTATGGATGAGTTAAAAAGAAAATATAACTACATGTTATTTATTAGAGACACACTTTAAATATAAACACACAAAAGGTTGAAAATAAAGGGGTAGAGAAGTATATCCCAGTAACCCTCCCCCCCAAAAAAGGTGGAATATCTATATTAACTCCAAAAATGTACACTTTAAGCAAAAGGCATTACTAGAGATAAAGATGTATATTTCATAATAAATATTAATAATATAAAAATTAACTAAATAAAATAATTATGTTAGACTTCTTTTAGAAGCCATGCAAGGAAAAAGAGAATGGAGTGAAATATTTAAAGTGTTGAAAGAAAAAAAACAAACAAACCAATCAACGTAGAATTCTGTACCCAGCAAAATTATTCTTCGAATGTGAAAGAGAAACAAAGACTTTCTCAGGTAAACAATAATGAGGGAATTTCCCACCAATAAATCTGGCTAGCAAGACATGCTAAAAAGAAGTTCTTCAGAAAGAAGGAAAATGATACAGGTCAGAAAATCAGATTTATATGAATAAAGGAATATTAGAGAAAGAGCAAATGAACTTAAAAATAACATCTTTTACTTTTCTTATTTTTAACTGATCTAACAAATAACAGTTTGTTAAAAAAATAGTAACAATGATGATTATAGCTTACAGATAAGTAAAATATATGACAGTAAGTTATAAAGTAGGGGAGGGAGAAATTGGTAATACTCTGTTATGTTACCTGCACTACCCATAAAGCAGTATAGTATTATTTGAAAGTGGACTGAGATAGTGGCAAAATCTAGGTCTGCCACTTAAACATATTTTTAAAGAATTATAATTGATATGCTAAGAGAGAAGAGGAAAGGGAATCCTATAAAATGTTCAATTAAAACCAAAAGGCAGAAAAAGATGTGAAAGGCAAATAAAAGGGAAAAAGACAAGGGCAATGAATAGGACCCAGTTACAGAGGTGGTGGATACTAATCCAGCAATATATACAATTGCTTTAAATTAGAATGGTCTAAATACAACAATTAAAAGACTATCAGAATAGGTTAAAAAAACCACCACCACCAACAAGACCCAACACTATGTTTTCTATAGGAAACCCATTTTAAATATAAAAACACAAATAGATTAAAAGTAAAGGAATACTGCATGTTAAGATGGTGGCGGGGGAGGACATGGAGTTCATGTCTCCCCACAACGAGGGTGCCTGCTGGATGCTGGTGGGGGACTTCGAAGCCCAAGGAGACAGGAGGAACCCCCAAGCAACCGTGTAGGATGAGGGGGGAGTGAGGGGGGAAGACTAGTGGAGGCCGGACAGGACCAGCACCGCTAGGGGGTATCTGGGAAGGGGGAGGTTTTCCCATGCCTGAAGGGAACCTTGGGGGCTTGGAGGATCGGGAAGAGTGCGCTTAGCGTCTCCCCTGCCCAGTTGGGGCCCAGGAAGCCTGCAGGGCACCTGGGCCGGGTCCTCTGCCCTCCAAGGCCCCTTCCGGGCTGCGTTAGTCCTAGGGGCATAGGAGGGAGACGGGGAGAGAAGAGGAGAGGAGGGCAGGAGGGGCCCTCCAGGACCGAAGGATGAGGGGAGACTCAGCAGGTGTTTCCCCCATCCATCCAGGCCCCAGGAAGCCTGCTGGACTCCTGGGCCTGGTCCTCTGCCCTCTGAGGCTCTCTCTGACTGAAAGGGTCCTAGAGATGTAGGAGGGAGGGAGGAGGGGGGAAGAGGAGGAGAGGCAGATGGGAGGAATATCCAGGGCTGGGGAATCAGAGGAGGCACTGCAGGTGTTTCCCCCATGCACTAGGCCCTGGGGAGCCTGTTGGGTTTCTGGGTCTTGTCCCCTGCCCCACTGGCTGCGTGGGTCCCAGGGTCATAGGAGGGAGGGGGCAGAAGAAAAAGAGAGGCCATGGGGAGGGTCTCTCTGGGATTGGAAGATCATGTGGGAACACGCCTAGCATTTCTCCTGCCCACTTGGGCCCAGTGAGCCTGTTGGGGTCCTGGACCTGGTCCTCCACGCTCCAAGGCCAGAGGCATGCCTGGGCCCCTCCTGCTGCGTTGAGTCTAAGCACCCCCCCCAGCCCCCTGAGGGCCTTTACTGGGCCTCTGGGTCCTAAACATAGACCCTGCCCACCACCTAAACCCCGCCCCAGCCTAAGTGCCGCCCCCCCACAACCAAGGCCTTTTCCAGCTTTTTTTGTTTTCCTTTTCTTCTCTTTTTTACTACTGTGGTTCTGTTTTACCTTCTGGCTGTTGTTTCATCTATATATATATTTTTTATTCTTTCTAACATATCTTTTAGTTTTCTAGTCTAATTTTATTTTTTACCCTTTCTTATTGTTCTGCTCCTTTTTTTGTTTTTTGTTTTTTATTTTTTTGGGCTCCATTGGGTCTTCGTTGCTATGCGTGGACTTTCTCTAGTTGCAGCAAGTGGGCGCTACTCTTTGTTGCACTGCTTGGGTTTCTCATTGCAGTGGCTTCTCTTGTTGCAGAACACAGGCTCTAGGCATGCAGGCTTCAGTAGTTGTAGCACACAGGCTCAGCAGTTGTGGCTTCTCAGGCTCTAGAGAGCAGGGTCTGTCATTGTGGTGCATGGGCTTAGTTGCTCTGTGGCATGTAGGATCTTCCTGGACCACGGCTTGAACCCATGTCCCTGGCTTTGGCAGGCAGATTCTTAACCACTGTGCCAACAGGGAAGTCCCTCTTTTTTTTCTTTTCTTCTTTTTGCCACCCCATGCTGCTTACAGGATTTTGGTTCATGAGCTGGGAGTTGGGCCAGAGCTCCTGCGATGGGACCACTGACTCCGAACCACTGGACAAACAGAGAACCTCAGACCCCAGGGAATATTCATTGGAGTGAGGTCTCCCAGAGGTTGTCATCTCAGCAGAAAGACCCAGCTCTACCCAACAGTCTACAAACTCCAGTGCTGGAATCCTCAGGCCAAACAACCAGTAAGACAGGAACACAATCCCACACACCAAAAAAAAAAAAAAAGAAAGAAAAAAAGAGACAACAAAAAAATATGTCACAGATGAAGGAGCAAAGTAAAAACCTACAAGACCAAATAAATGGAGAGTAAATAGGCATCTTACCTGAAAAGGTATTAAGGGTAATGATAATAGAGATGATCCAGAATCTCAGAAATAGAATGGAGGCACGGATTGAGAAAATACAAGAAATATTTGACAAAGATCTAGAAGAACTGAAGAACAAACAGAAGTGAACAACACAATAACTGAAATGAAAAATACACTAGAAGGAATCAATAGCAGAATAACTGAAGCAGAAGAACGAATAAATTTTTTCTGTCTGAAAGACAGAATGGTGGAAATAACTGCTGAGGAGCAGAATAAAGAAAAAAGAATGAAAATAATTGAAGACAATCTCAGAGACCTCTGGGACAACACTAAATGTACCAACATTCGAACTACAGGGGTCCCAGAAGAAGAAGAGAAAAAGAAAGGTTCTGAGAAAATATCCAAACAGTTTATAGTGGAAAACTTCCATAACATGGGAAAGGAAATAGTCATGCAAGTCCAAGAAGAGCTGAGAGTCAAATACAGGATAAACCCTAGGAGAAACACACCAAGACACGTATTAATTAAACTAACAAAAATTTAATTCAAAGAAAAAATATTAAAAGCAGCAAGGGAAAAGCAAAAAATAACACACAAAGGAATCCCCATAAGGTTATCAGCTGATTTTTCAGCAGAAACTCTGCAGGACAGAAGGGAGTGGCAGGATATACTTAAAGTGATAAAAGAGAAAAACCTACAACCAAGATTACTCTACCCAGCAAGGATCTCATTCAGATTCAACAGAGAAATCAAAAGCTTTACATACAAGCAAAAGCTAAGAGAATTCAGCACCACCAAACCAGTTTTACCTTTATGCTAAAGGAACTTCTCTAGGTGGGAAACACAAAAGAAGAAAAAGACCCACAAAAACAAACCCAAAACAATTAAGAAAATGGTAATAGGAACATACATATCAATAATAACCTTGAATTTAAATGGATTAAATGCTCCAACCAAAAGACACAGACTGGCTGAATGGATACAAAAACAAGACCCGTATATATGTTCTCTACAAGAGACCCACTTCAGACCTAGCGACACATAAGACAGAAAGTAAAGGGATGGAAAAAGATATTCCATGCAAATGGAAATCAAAGGAAATCTGGAGTAACAATACTCATATCAGATAAAATAGACTTTAAACTAAAGACTGTTACAAGAGATAAGGAAGGACTCTATGTAATGATCAAGGGATCCCTCCAAGAAGAAGATATAACAGTGATAAATATTTATGCACCCAACATAGGAGTACCTCAATACATCAGACAAATGCTAACAGCCATAAAAGGGGAAATTGACAGCAATGCAATAATAGCAGGGGACTTTAACACCCCACTTACATCAATGGACAGATCATCCAAACAGAAAATAAATAAGGAAACACAAACTTTAAATGACACAATAGACCAGATAGATTTAATTGACAATTATAGGACATTCCATCCAAAAGTGGCAGAATACACTTTCTTCTCAAGTGCACGTGGAATATTCTCCAGGATAGATCACATCTTGGGTCACAAATCAAGCCTTGGTAAATTTAAGAAAATTGAAATCGTATCAAGTATCTTTTCTGACCACAGCGCTGTGAGACTAGATATCAATTACAGGAAAAAAACTGTAAAAAATACAAACACATGGAGGCTAAACAATACGCTACTAAGTAACCAAGATATCAATGAAGAAATCAAAGAGCAAATCAAAAAATACCTAGAAACAAATGACAATGAAAACACGATGACCCAAAGCCTACGGGATGCTGCAAAAACAGTTCCAAGAGGGCAGCTTATAGCAATAAAATCCTACCTCAGGAAACAAGAAACATCTCAAATAAACAACCTAAACTTACACCTAAAGCAATTAGAGAAAGAAGAACAAAACCCCCCAAAGTTAGCAGAAGGAAAGAAATCAAAAAGATCAGATCAGAAATAAATGAAAAAGAAATGAAGGAAATAATAGCAAAGATCAATAAAACTAAAAGGTGGTTCTTTGAGAAGATAAACAAAATTGATAAACCATTAGCCAGACTAATCAAGAAAAAAAGGGAGAAGACTCAAATAAACAGAATTAGAGATGAAAAAGAAGTAACAACTGACACTGCAGAAATACAAAGCAACATAAGAGACTACTACAAGCAACTCTATGCCAACAAAATGGACAACCTGGAAGAAATGGGCAAATTGTTAGAAAAGTACAACCTTCTAAGACTGAACCAGGAAGAAATAGAAAATATGAACAGACCAATCACAAGCACTGAAATCGAAACTGTGATTAAAAATCTTCCAACAAACAAAAGCCCAGGACCAGATGGTTTCGCAGACAAATTCTACCAAACATTTACAGAAGAGCTAACACCTATCCTTCTCAAACTCTTCCAAAATATAACAGAGGGAGGAACACTCTGAAACGCATTGTATGAGGCCACCATCACCCTGACACCAAAACCAGATAAAGACATCACAAAAAAGAAAACTACAGGCCAATATCACTGATGAACATAGATGCAAAAACCCTCAACAAAATACTAGTAAGCAGAATCCAACAGCACATTAAATGGATCATACACCATGATCAAGTGGGGTTTATCCCAGGAATGCAACGATTCTTCAATATATGCAAATCAATCAATGTGATAAACATATTAAGAAATTGAAGGATGAAAACCATATGATCATCTCAGTAGATGAAGAAAAAGCTTTCGACAAAATTCAACACCAGTTTATGATAAAAATTCTCCAGAAAGTGGCCATAGAGTGATCCTACCTCATCCTAATAAAGGCCATATATGACAAATCCACAGAAAACATCATTCTCAATGGTAAAAAACTGAAACCATTTCCTCTAAGGTCAGGAACAAGACAAGGTTGCCCACTCTCACCACTATTATTCAACATAGTTTTGGAAGATTTAGCACAGGCAATCAGAGAAGAAAAAGAAATAAAAGGAATCCAAATCATAAAAGAAGAAGTAAAACTGTCACTATTTACAGATAACATGATATTATACATAAAGAATCCTAAAGATGCTACCAGAAAACTACTAGAATTAATCAATGAATTTGGCAAAGTAACAGGATACAAAATTAATGCACAGAAATCTCTTGCATTCCTATACACTAATGATGAAAATTCTGAAGGAGAAATTAAGGAAACACTCCCATTTACCATTACAACAAAAAGAATAAAATAGCTAGGAATAAATCTACCTAAGGAGACAAAAGTCCTGTATGCAAAAAGCTGTAAGACACTGATCAAAGAAGTCAAAGATGATACAAACAGATTGAGAGATATACCATGTTCTTGGATTGGACGAATAAACACTGTGTACTACACAAAGCAATCTACAGGTTCAGTGCAATCCCTATCAAACTACCAATGGCATTTTTCACAGAACTAAAACAAAAAATTTTATAATTTGTGTGGAAACACAGAAGACTCCCAAGAGCCAAAGCAATTTTGAGAAAGAAAAACGGAGCTGGAGGAATAAGGTTACCTGACTTCAAACTATACTGTAAAGCTACAATACTCAAGGCAGTGTGGTATTGGCAGAAAAACAGAAATATAGATCAATGGTAAAAGATAGAAAACCAGAGATAAACCCATACACATATGGTCACCAATTTATGACAAGTGAGTCAAGAACGTACAATGGAGAAAAGATAGTCTCTTCCATAAGTGGTCTTAGGAAAACTGGACAGCTACATGTAAAAGAATGAAGTTAGAACACTCCCTAACACCATATACAAAAATAAACTCAAAATGGATTGAAGACCTAAATGTAAGACCAGACAATATAAAACTCTTACAGGAAAACATAGGAAAACACTCTTTGACATAAACCACAGGAAGAGCCTTTTTGACCCACCTCCTAGGGTAATAAAAATAAAAACAAAAATAAATGGTACCTAATGAAACTTCAAAGCTTTTGCACAGCAAAGGAAACCATAAACAAGACAAAAACACAACCCTCAGAATGGGAGAAAATATTTGCAAATGAAGCAACTGACAAAGGGTTAATCTCCAAAATATACAAACAGCTCATGGAGCTCAATATCAAAAAAACAAACAACCCAATTAAGAAATGGGTGGAACACCTAAATAGACATTTCACCAAAGAAGAATTACAGGTGGCCAAGAGGCACATGAAAGATGCTCAACAACACTAATTATTACAGAAATGCAAATCAAAAGGAAAATGAGGTATCACCTCACAGTGGTCAGAATGGCCACCATCAAAAAATCTACAAACAATAAATGCTGGAGAAGGTGTAGAGAAAAGGGAACCCTCTTGCACTGTTGGTGGGAATGTAAATTGATACAGCCACTATGGAGAACAGTATGGAGGTTCCTTAAAAAACTAAAAATAGAACTACCATATGACCCAGCAATCCCACTACTGGGCATATACCCTGAGAAAACCATCATTCAAAAAGACACATGCACGCCAATGTTCATTTCAGCACTATTTACAATAGCCAGGATATGGAAACACCCTAAATGTCCATCAACAGAGGCATGGATAAAGAAGATGTGGTACATATATACAATGGAATATTACTCTGCCTTACAAAGGAACAAAATTAGGTCATTTGTAGAGATGTGGATGGATACAGAGTCTGTCAGACAGAGTGAAGTAAGCCAGAATGAGAAAAACAAATATCGTATATTATCGCATATATGTGGACTCTAGAAAAATGGTACAGATTAACCTATTTGTAGGGCAGGAATAGACATGTAGACGTAGAGAATGGACATGTGGACCCCAGGGTGGGGGAGATGGGGAGGGTGGGACGAACTGGGAGATTAGGTTTGACATAAATACACTACCATGTGTAAAATAGATAGCTAGTGGGAACCTGCTGTAGAACACAGGGAGCTCAGCTTGGTGCTGTGTGATGACCTAGATGGGTTGGATGGGGGTGGGGGGTGGGAGGGAGCTCCAGAAGGAAGGGGATATAAGTATACATATAACTGATTCACTTCATTGTACAGCAGAAACTAACACAACTTTGTAAAGCAATTTTACTCCAATAAAAAAAATAAGAGAAAAGAAAGGGATGGTGAAAGATATACTACACTAACACAAACAAAAAGAAAAGAGAATGGCTGTATTAATTGCAGACCAGTAGAATCAAGAGCAAGGAAAAGTATCAGTGATTAAGAGGATATTATGTAATATTAAAGAGGTCATGTCTCCAAGAAATTATAACGATTCTTAACATGCATAAACCTAGCAAGACAGCATCAAGATACATGAAAGAAAAATTGGCAGAATTGCAAGGAGAAATAGAAAACTCCACTATTATAGCTGGAGACCTCAGCACCCCTCTATCAGTACTTAACAGGTCCAGCAGGCAAAAAGAATCAATAAGGATATAGTTGCGTCAAACAGCACCATCAATCAACTGGATCTGACTGACATTTATAGAATATTTCATCCAACAATAATAAAATACACATACTCCTCATGCCCACATGGAACATTCACCAAGATAGACTGCATCCTGGGGCAGAAAACGCACCTCAGCAAATTTTTAAAAGTAGAAATCATACAAAGTATGCTTTCAGACTACAATAGAATCAAACTGGAAATCAATGACAGAAAGAGAGCTAGAAAATACAAAAATATTTGAAGATTAAACAACACACTTCTAAATAACACGTGGTCAAAGAATAAGTCTCAAGAGAAGCTAAAAATATTTGGGACTAAATGAAAATGAAAATACAACTTATCAAAATTTGTAGAATGCAGTAAAAACCATGCTATAAATATTAATTTATAATATTAAATGCATACATTAGAAAGGAAGATCTAAAATCAATTATCTAAACTTCCATTCTAAGAAACAAGAAAACAAAGGAGAAAATTAAATCCAAAGTAAAGGAGAGGAGATCAAGATGGTGGACTAGAAGGACATGGAGCTCACCTCCTCCCACAAATACATCAAAAATACACCTACAAGTGGAACAATTCTTACAGAATACCTACAGAACACTGGCAGAAGATCTCATATAACCAAAGTTGCAAGAAAGATCACTAGATAACCAGGTAGGACAAAAGAAAAAAAAAAACAAAAAAAGAGGAATCTGGATGGGATTGGTGCCCATGGGATGGAGCTGTGAAAGAGGAATGGGACTCTCAGCCTGGGAAAGCTTTTTACTGATGGGAGATCAGCCAGGACACAAAGGGAGCTTCAGAGGCTCAGAGGAGAATGCAGCAGCTGGATTCTGTCAGGCAGAACAGAAAGAAACCAGCACAGACAGTCCTGGCCACCTCCCTGCACTTCCCAGAACAAGACACACATCTGTTGGTGCATACAAGGGCTGAGAGCTGAAACTCGGGCTTCAGTAGACAGACCTGGCGAGAGGACTGGGGTTGGCTGCAAGGAGACAGCCTGAAGGGGCTGGAGTGTGGTCTGAGGTGCAACTGGGGGTGTGCAGAGGATGGAACCCATGTCCACCATAGAAGGCCCATTGTAAACAAAGGGAGGGGCAGGATGCAGCCATAGCAGCTTCATTCTTGGTATGCTCACAGCAGGTCCAGCTCCACCTCTATGAACTCTAGGAGTACGCAGGCATGAGCAGGTTGCCCACACAAAGAGGCTGGGCTGAAATCTGAGCTGATCTCCAGGGGCCACGTGACTTCATAACCAGGGCTGAAATCTGAGCAGTGTTCCAGGGCTGTCGATCCATGGATTTACTCCATGAGCAGCACCAGCTGGACATCTGAGTAGATTACTGGTGCTCCCACTGCTGGGGCGGGTCCAGTGTTAGTGGCTGTGGGTTTTGCTGGTGAACACACCTGGAGGCAGGCCAGGGTCTGTGCTGATTCCAAATATCCCTTGGTGGGCCCAGGTGCATGGCTACTGTGGTCCCAGTGCCAGACTTCAGCAGATCCGCACCAAGAGATCTGTGCTGATGGCTTTGTGAGCACAGAGCCTGGGATACCCAGGCCAATTGCCTGCATCCCCACAATTGAGTTGGGGCCAAGGGCATGCCATCAACAATGTACTTTGTGAACCTGCACAATAGGTGACAAGCAACACCACAGAGCACACTTCCCAATGGACAGCTCCTATGGAGGAATACTCAGTGGCTCCTCTCCCAGAAGAAGCACTCCAGTCCCACCCACCTCACACCACAGCTCAGAAATGGATCTGGGGGCTTCTACTGCAACAACTGGGGAAGACTCCTGACCTGACAGGATTGTGACAACGATAGAGAAAACTCATTTGCCAAGACAAAAGGTGAGCTAAAGGCAATAAATAGCAAACTGAATATTGCAGAAGAATGACTAAGTGATCTGCAAGATAAAATAATGGAAATCACCCAATCCGAATAGCAGACAGAAAGACGAAAGCAATATACGAGACCTATGGGATAATATACAGCATCCATATCTACACATAATAGGAATCCCAGAAGGAGAAGAAAGAGAAAAGGGGATTGAAAATGCATTTGAATAAATTATGGCTGAAAATTTCCCAAACTTAGAGAAGGAATCAGACATCCAGGTACAGGAAACACAGAGGATCCCAAAGAAGATGAGCCCAAACTGACATACACCAAGAAATATTATAAATAAAATGACAAAAGTTAAAGGTAAAGAGAGGATTCTACAGGTAGCAAGAGAAAAACAAAAAGTTAGTTACAAGGGAACCCCCCCATACGGCTATCAGCTTACTTCTCTACAGAAAGGTTGCAGGCCAGAGGGGAGTAGCAAGATATATTCAAAGTCCTGCAAGGGAAAAAACTGCAACCTAGAATTCTCTATGCAGCAAGATTATCATTTAGAATAGAAGGAGAGATAAAGAATTTCACAGAAAAGCAAAAACTCAAAGAACACAGCAATACTAAACATATCCTCAAAGAAATATTGAAAGGTCTTCTCCAAATAGAAAAGAAGCGAGAAACTATAGGAAAGAGAACATCACAATTGGAAAGTAAATCACTTACTCCAGTACACAGATTAAAAACAACAAAAACAACAACAAAAGCAAAAAAAAAAATCTTGTGAAAGCAATGAAACCTAGAATGAACAGCAAAAGGATAAGCATGAAGATGTTAAAGAGGACATCAAAATCATAAAATGTGGGGGAGGGGAGTAAGAAAATGTAGGGTTTTTTTTTTAGAATGTGTTTGCACTTATATGACTACCAGTCTAAAGCAAGTAGGTATAGTAATGGGATAAAATACTTGAAAATCAGGGTAACCACAAATGAAAAACATACAATAGATTTACAAACACCAAAAAGAAGAGAACACAAGAATAATACAAAGAAAACCATCAAGTCACAAAAGGAAAACAAAAGGAAAAAGAAAGGAAAAATGAAAAAATACAAAATCAAATAGAAAACAAGATTTAAAATGGCAATAAATACATACCAATAATTACCTTAAATTGTCAATGGACTAAATGTGCCAATCAAAAGACATAGAGTGGCAGATTGGATAGTAAAGAACCTACAGTACACTGCCTACAAGAGACCCAATTTAGGATGAAGGACACACAAAGATTAAAATGGAGGGGATGGAAAAAGATATTTCATGTGAAAGTAAATGACAAGAAAGAGGGGGTAGCAATACTCATATCAGAAAAAGTATACTTTAAAACAAAGGCCATAAAGAAAGACAAAGAACAACACTTTAATTCAATATCCCATGATAAACCATAAGGGAAATGCCTATGAAAAAGAATATATATATGTATAACTGAATCACTTTGCTGTACAGCAGAAATTAACACAGCAGTATAAGTCAACTATACTTTGATAAAATAAATTTTAAAAAAACTACCCATAAAAAGGACAATATATAATGATAAAAGGATCAATACAAGAAAAGGTTATTTCACCTGTTAACATATGTAAATCCAATATAGGAGCACCTAAATACATAAAACAAATCCTAACAGACAGAAAAAGAGAAATTGATGGAAATACAATAATAATAGGAGACTTTAACACCTCACTGATAACAGTGGACAGATCTTTCTGGGACAATATCAGTAAGGCAACAGAAATCCTAAATGATAAAATAGAGCAGTTAGAGTTTTGATATTTTCAGGACGTTATATCCAAAAAAAACAGAATACACATTCTTTTCAAGTGCACATTATCTAGGATAGACCACATACTAGGACATAAAATAAGCCTCAACAACTTTAAGAGGATAGAAATTATTTCAAGCACCGTTTCTGACCACAACGACAAGAAACTAGAAATCAACCACAGAAAGAGAAATGAGAAAAAAAAAGAAGACAAAAAACAGTTACATGGAGACTAAACAACATGCTACTAAAAAACCAATGGTTCAATGATAAAATCAAAGAGGAAATTTAAAAATATCTTGAGACAAGTGACAATGAAAACACAACCATACGAAATCTATTGGATGTACCAAAAGAAGTCCTTAGAGGGAAGATCATAGTGATACAGGCCTTCTTCAAAAAACAAGAAAAATCTCAAATAAACAACCCAACCTACCACCTAAATAAATTATAAAGAGAAGAAACAAAAACCTAAATTCAGCAGAAGGAAGGAAATAATAAAGATCAGAGAGGACATAAATAAAATAGAGATAAAAATCAATAGAAAAAATCAATAAATCCAAGGGCTGGTTCCTTGAAAGGGCAAACGAAATAGACAACCTCTGGCCAGGCTCAACAAGAAGAAAAGAGATGACCCAACTAAACAAAATAAGAAATGAAAGAGGAGAAACAACAACAGATACCACAGAAATACAAAAAAAAGTGAATACTATGAACAATTATATGCCAACAAATTTTACAACCTAGAAGAAATGGACAAGTTTCTAGAAACATACAGCCCACCAAAACTGAATCAAGAGGAAACAGATAACTTGAACAGACTGATCACTACAAGTGAAATAGAATATGTAATTTAAAAAACTCCCTGCAAACAAAAGTCCAGGACCATACAGTTTCACTGGAGAATTCTACCAAACATACAAAGAAGAACTTAAACCAATTCTTCTCAAACTCTTCCCAAAGACTGAAGAGGAGGAAACACTCCCAAAGTCATTCTATGAGCCATCATCACCCTGGTACTAAAACCAGACAAGACACTACCAAAAAAGAAAATTACAGGCCAATAACTTTGATGAATATAGGTGCAAAAGTCCCCAACAAAATATTAGCAAACTGAATCCAACAACACATGAAAAAGATCATACACCATGATCAAGTTGGGCTCATCCTAGGGTCACAAGGATAAATATACAAATCAATCAACATGATATACCACATAAACAAAAGAAAAGACAAAAAGCACACGATGTCTTAATAAATGCAGGAAAAGCATTTAATAAAATTCAACATCCATTAATGATTAAAAACTCTTGCCAAAGTGGGTTTAGAGGGAAAATATCTCAACATAATAAAAGCTATTTATGACAAACCCACAGCCAACAAATACTCAACAGGGAAAAGCTGAAAGCCTTCCCACTAAAATCTGGAACAAGACAAGAATGCTCACTCTCACCACTTCTACTCAACATTGTTTTGGAAGTCCTAGACACAGCAATCAGACAAGAAAAAGAAAGAAAGTGTATCCAAATTGGAAGGGAAGAGGTAAAACTGTCATTATATGCAGATGACATGATACTATATATAGAAAACCCTAAAGACTCCACATAAAAACTACTAGAACTGACAAAATTATTAAGTAAGGTAGCAAGGTACAAAATTAACATACAGAAATCAGTTGCATTTCTTTATACTAACAATGAAACATCAGAAAGAGAATGTAAAAAAAAAAAAGCCTTTTAAAATCACATCAAGGGAGACTTCCCTGGTGGCGCAGTGGTTAAGAATCCACCTGCCAATGCAGGGGACATGGGTTCGATCCCTGCTCCGGGAAGATGCCACATGCCATGGAGCGACTGAGCCCAAGTGCCACAAATACTGAACCTGTGCCCTAGAGCCCATGAGTCACAACTACTGAGCCTGCACACCACTTGTAAAGTACTGAAGCCCACACACTCTAGGGCCCATGTGCCGCAACAAGAGAAGCCACCATAATGAGAAGCCTGTGCACTGCAATGAAGAGTAGCCCCAGCTCACCACAGCTAGAGAAAGCCCACATGCAGCAATGAAGACCCAATGCAGCCAAAAAAAGAAGGAAATTCCCTGGTGGTCCAGTGCTTAGGACACAGTGATTTCCCTCCCAGGGCCTGGGTTCAATCCCTGGTCAGGGAACTAAGATCCCACAAGCCACGTGGCATGGCCAAAAATAAATACATAAATAAATAAAGATTTAAAAATCACATAAAAAATACTTAGGAATAAACCTGACCAAGGAGCTGAAAGACTTATATACTGATAACTATAAAACATTGATAAAGAAAACTGAAGATGATTCAAAGTAATTTAAATATATCCCATGCTCTTGGATTGCAAGAATTAATATCGTTAAAACGGTCATATTATCCAAAGCAATCTACAGGTTTAATGGACCCCAATCAAATTACCCATGACATTTTTCACAGAACTAGAACAAATAATCTTAAATTTTATATGGAACCATAAAAGACCCAGAATTGCCAAAGAAATCCTGAAGAAAAAGAACAAAGCTGGAAGAATAACCCTCCCAGACTTCAGACAATACTACAAAGTTACAGTAAGCAAAACAGCATGGTAGTGGCACAAAAACAGACATATAGGCCAATGCAACAGACTAGAGAGCCCCCAAATAAACCCACACATCTACAGTCAATTAATCTATGACAGAGGAAGCAAGAATATACAATGGAGAAAAGACCATGTCTTTAACAAGTGGTGCTGGGAAATCTGGGCAGCTGCATATAAATCAATGAAGTTAGAACACTACCTCACACCATACCCAAAAATAAACTCAAAATGGCTTGAAGACTTAAATATAAGACAGGACACCATAAAACTCCTAGAAGAGAATATAGGCAAAACATTCTCTGACACACATCGTAGCAATGATTTCTTCGGTCGTTGTCCTAAGGCAACAGAAATAAAAGCAAAAATAAACAAACAGGACCAAATCAAACTTAAAAGACTTTGCACAGCAAGGGAAACCATCAACAAAATGAAAAGACAACCTATGGAATAGAGAAAAGTATTTGCAAATGATGCAACTGACAAGGGCTTAAAATCCAAAATACACAAACAGCTCAATACAACTCAATAACAACAAAAACAACAACAACAACAAAATAATCAAATAAAAAAATAGACAGAAAACCTAAATAGACATTTATCCAAAGAAAACATACACACAGCCAATAGACACATGAAAAGATGCTCAATATTGCTAACTTTCAGAGAAATGCAAATCAAACCTACAATGAGGTATCACCTCACACTGCTCAGAATGGCCATCATTAAAAAGTCTATAAATAATAAATGCTAGAGAGGGTGTAGAGAAAAGGGGACCTGCCTATGCTATTAATGGGATTGTAAATTGGTGCAACCGCTATGGAGAACAGTATGGTTGGTTGTTTCCCAAAGGGGAAAGGGTGTGGGAGAAAGGATAAATTAGTGATTTGAGATTAACAGATACACACTAATATGTATAAATTAGATACATATAACAAGATTCTACTGTATAGCACAGGGAACTATATTCAATATTCTGTAATAAACCATAATGGAAAAAATATCCATAAGAATATATATATATATATATATAAACTGAATCACTATGCTGTAAATCAGAAACTAACACAACATTGTAAATCAACTATACTTCAATATAAATAAATAAATAAATTCAAAGTAGAAAGAAGAAAAGAAATTGTGAAAATCAGAGCAGAAATAAATGCAATCAAAACCAAGATATTAATAGAGAAAATCAACAAATCCAAAAGCTTATTCTTTGAAAAGATCAATAAAATTGTTATATCTCTAGCCACTATAATCAAGATAACAAAGGAGACACAAATGACTGTGAAAATTAATAAAGGAAACCTCAATTAAAGTTGGTTAGGAAAGTCTGTTGAAGGAGTTCTCATGTTCTACCTCTTTTGTTTGGTGTCAATTTCCTCAAACAGGAAGAGACGTACCTTGCACCTCTAACATGAAGATGCCTCTACTTTACTTCTCTAGGAAGAGGAAGGAAGATTTTCATCTTGCCCAGCAACAAGTTCAGCCAATGGAAAATGCCACAGCTCAGCCAATGAGAAGCCATTGCCACCCTGAATTCTTACATTCCTCTAATGAACTTTCACTTTGAACAGCCCCTCCCATCTCCCTCTTTTCCCTATAAAAGCAAGCTCCCCTCCTTTTTTCTCTGTATCTGCCCATGGCTTGCCATAGCTAGTGCTTCACAAATTGCAATTTCTCTGGCTGTTCCTGAATAAACTAACTTTGTGGGTGAGATAACTGGATGTTTTATTTTAAAGTAGACATTATTAATATTTGAAATGAAAAGGGGTCATCACTACTGATGACATTGAAAGGGAAAAGAATAATAAATATTATGAACGTCTTCAAATATATGAAATTTTATATCCACAAATTTAATAACTTAAAAGAAGAACCAATTCCTTGAAAGATACAATCTACTAAACTCACACAAGAAGAAATAGATAATTTGAATTGGCTGATGTTTATTAACAAAATTGAATCTACAATTAATAATCTTCCAAAATAGAAAGTAACAGGCACAGATGGTTCCATTAGTGAATTCTACCAAACATTTAAGGAAGAAATTATACCAATTTTCTACAATCTCTTCCAAAAATAAAAACAGAGGGAACACTTCATAACTCATTCTATGAGACTAGCAATATCCTAAAACCAGACAAAGAGATTAAGAGAAAGGAAGAATAAAATAAATACATAAATCTTAATCAATTTGGGGGATTTTAACACACATCTTACAAAAGGTGCTAGAACCAAGAGATAGAATAATAGTAACAATATATAAAATGTGAACATTACATAATTTGCCTAAAGATAACACTATGGTCAAGAATTACAGAATGCACATGAGCATTTGCCAAAACTCTTCATATGTTGCATTAGAAAGCAAGCCTCAATACATATCCAAGAATTAAAATAGCTGAGAGTGCATTTTTAAATTGTAGTGCAATTAAGCTAAAATTCATCAACAATAATACAACCAGAAAATTTACAAATGTTAGGAATATTAATCAGTAAGCTTTTAAATAACAAATAATTCAAAAGAGAAATTGAAATAAATATTTGAAAGTATTTTTAATTTAATTTCAATGAAAATATATCATGCTGAAATATGGCATAAAGCAGAAACTGTTTAGAAATGAAGAATTTATAGATGTAAGTACATATATTAGTGAAGAAAATAGGCAGAAAATAAATGATCCAACATTTCATGAAAATAAATAGAAAGATAATATCAAATCAAAGAAAAATAAATAATAAATATATGTCAAAATCAATTAAGTGAAATAAAATGTTCAACAGAAAAAATTCAAAATCAGGGTCTACAAAATGAATAATGCAATTAAACAGCCTTGAACAAGACTGATCAAGAAAAAAAAAAGAGAGAATGCATAAACTACCAATTTCAGGAATAAAAAGGAGAAATCACTACAGTCCCCACAGACAATAAAAAATAATAATATATTATCAAGAACTTAATGCTAAAACATTTCACTATGAATTGGAAATATCCACTGAAAAAGGACCTAGCCACAGTCATAAAACAATGACCAAAACTGAACCCACTACTAGAGTTTTTGTCATGAAGAAATATCCAGATCTAGATGGTCTCACTGATGAATTGTTCCAAATATTTAAAGGGGAAGTAATACCAATGTCACACAAACTTTTTCAGAGATTAGAAAGGGAAAGAGTTTGTTATTTTTTGGTGTTTTTTTTTTTTTTTTTTTTTTTGCTATTGATTATTTTTTAAATTGAAGTATAGTTGATTCAGGCATACAACACAATGTTTCAGTTGTACAGCAAAGTGATTCAGTTACACATATACATATATATAGAGAGAGAATATATGTAAAAGAATATATATTCTTATGCATATTTTTCCATAATGGTTTATTACAGGATACTGTATATAGTTCTCTATGCTATACAGTGAAACTTGTTGTTTATCTATTTTATATATAGTAGTGTGTATCTGTTAATCTCAAATCCCTAATTTATCCCTCCCCCTTTTCCCCTTTGGAAACCGTAAGTTTGTTTTCTATGTCTGTGAGTCTTTTCTGTTTTATAAATAAGTTCATTTACATCATTATTTTAGACGCCACATGTAAGTAATATATTATATTACTTATAAGTAATTTATTACTTATATTATAAGTAATAAATTACTTATATTACATATAAGTAATATATGTGGAGTCCAAAATAATGTCTTTCTCTGTCTGACTCACTTCACTTAGTATGATAATCTCTAGGTCCATCCATGTTGCTGCAAAAGGCATTATTTCATTCTTTCTATGGCTGAGAAATAGTTCATTGCATATATATACCACATCTTCTTTATCCATTCATCTGTCGATGAACATTTAGGTTGCTTCCATGTCTTGGCTACTGTAAATAGTGCTGCTGTGAACATTGGGGTGCCTGTATCTTTTCGAATTAGAGTTTTTGTCTTTTCCAGATATATGCCCAAGAGTGGGATTGCTGAATCATATGGCAACTCTATTTTTAGTTTATTAAGAAACCTCCATACTGTTCTCCATAGTGGCTGCACCAATTTACAATCCCATTAATGGCATAGGCAGGTTCCTTTTTCTCTACACCCTCTCCAGCATTTATTATTTACAGACTTTTTAATGATGGCCATTCTGAGCAGTGTGAGGTGATACCTCTTTGTAGGTTTGATTTGCATTTCTCTGAGAGTTAGCAATGTTGAGCATCTTTTCATGTGCCTATTGGCCATGTGTATGTCTTCTTTGGATAAAAGTCTATTTAGGTCTTCTGCCCATTTTTTGATTCAATTGTTTTCTTTTTTTTATTGAGCTGTATAAGCTGTTCATATATTTTGGAAATTAATCTCTTGGTTGTATCATTTGCAGATATTTTCTCCCATTCCATAGGTTGTCTTTTCATTTTGTTGATGGTTTCCTTTGTTGTGCAAAACTTTTAAGTATAATTAGGTCACTTTTTTTTTTTTTTTGCTTTTGTTTCCATTACTCTAGGAGATGGATTTAAAAAAAAAAGTTGCTGTGATTTTTTTCAAAGAGTGTTCTGCCTATATTTTCCTCTGGAATTTTTCTAGTATCTTGTCTTACATTTAGGTCTTTAATCTATTTTGAGTTTATTTTTGTATATGGTGTTAGAGAATGTTCTAATTTCATTCTTTTAAAGGTAGCTGTCCAGTTTTCCCAGCACCACTTTTTGAAGCTGTCCAGTTTTCCCAGCACCACTTTTTCCTTCACCACTTTTTGAAGAGTCTGTATTTTCTCCATTGTATATTCTTGCTTTTTTTGTTGACCGTAAGAACATAGGTTTATTTCTGGGCCTTCTATCCTGTTCCATTAATGTACGTGTCTGTTTTTGTGCCAGAACTGTATTGTTTTGATGGCTGTAGCTTTGTAGTATAGTCTGAAGTCAAGGAACATGATTCCTCCAGCTCCGTTCTTCTTTCTGAAGACTGTTTTGGCTATTTGGGGCCTTTTGTGTTTCTATACAAATTAAAAATTTTTTTGTTCCAGTTCTGTGAAAAATGCCGTTGGTTATTTGATAGAGGTTGCATTGAATCTGTAGATTGCCTTGGGTAGTATGGTCATTTTAACAATATTGATTCTTCCACCCAATTTGTTTTGAGGCCAGTATTAACACAATACCAAAATGTGACAAAGACAGTACTAGAAAGGAAAGTAAAGGTCAATGTTTCTCATGGAAAGATGTCAAATCTTAAACTAAAAAAGCAAATAAAACCCAGAGATACAAAACAGAAATACATCACAAAAGTACTGATTTTATCCCAAGAATGTAAAGATATTTTAACATTTAAGAACAATGAAGGTAATTCACCACATTAACAGAAGGTGAAAAATCATTTTGATAAATTCAGAAAAAAGATTTAAAATTTAATATTGATTAATAATAATGATAATAATAATAAGAAAAACTCTTAGCAAACTTGGGAGACAAGGGAACTTTCTTAACCTAGATATAGATATCTACAAAAAATCAACAGCAAACATCACATTTAATTGTGAAACATTGAAATATTTCCCCCCATGCTCAAGGATGAGATAAAGATGTTAACATTGTAAGAAAGGTAAAGTTTCAAGCCTAAGCAATAGGGCAACAAAAGGAAATAAAAGATAATGAGGACTGGGAAGGAAGTAATACGATTCTCATTTTGTACAGAGAAGATTATTTTATATATAGAATCTGCTGATAAACTGTTAGAATTAATAAATGCACTTAGCAATATATAAATAACACATATGTCTACTTGCCTTCTGAGATTTAATATTACTTCTGGACTCTGACTTTCCAGAAACCCGTCATACCCATTGTTAAAAGGAAGTCCAGTTCCATGGCAGAATTACCGTTTTGTCAACCCTCACTAAGAGAAGAGAATGCTACCAAGCCTTTTAAAGATTCTAGTCCTTCCTTCTTTTTAAAAAAATATTTATTTATTTATTTAGTTAGTTGTTATTTGGCTGTGCTGGGTCTTAGTTGCAGCACGTGGGGTCTTCATTGTGGCATGTGGGATCTTTTTTAGTTGCGGCATCCTGGATCTTTTAGTTGCAGCATGCACCCTCTTCGTTGTGGTATGCAGGATCTAGTTCCCTGACCAGGGATCAAACCCAGGCCCCCTGCATTGGAGTGTGGAGTCTTAACCACTGGACCACCAGGGAAGTCCCATGATTCTGGTCCTTCTTGATTGCCTTGGTGAAGCAACCATTCTCTGACTACTCCTGTGGCAACACTGTCAAGTGATGGATTTGGGGTTTTACATGCAAACCCATCCTCATACTCTATACCCCTGAGCGTTCTGACTCCTTCCTCAATCTTGGGCCAAGGAGATTCTGTCATCTCTATTTCATCTATTGAAGATCATTGTCATGCCTAGCTTCAAGGAGTCATCCCAACAAAATATAAAAACCAGCTTTAAGCAAATGTCTTTGCTAGAAAACTTCACCAACATGCCAGCCCCATGAAATTGGCACACTTGGCACAAATATGTCTTTCCAGGAAAGAATATTAAATTCCAAGTCATGAGAGAATTCTCCCCATGTCAATAAATTCTTTTCTATTCATCCTGCTCCAGCTTTCTCCATACCACGATATAATACCCTAAATATCTCCTTTCAGAAATATTCTCCCTTTTCCTACTGGTACACGGTAGTCATGCCACTTGATTATTTTGACATGTTTTGGCTATCTTTCCTGAAACAGAGGCTATGTTTCCCTGCTCAGGCTGTGCTGACATATGGCCCTGTTTATTGGCCTGAAGCCAAAGAGGAGTGGAGAGGTGAAACTTGGAAGCTAATATTATATTACAAGTAACCTCATTCAGATGATGTTTTCTACAGTTTCCAGACAAGTAAAATTTATTCTTCTCTGGCAAGGGAAAGAAGGCTGTATTCCTTGCTAGAAGGATCTTGGGGGATTTACAAGTATAAGATGCTCAGATTAGTCCAACCCAAATGTCTTCATCCCAGGTCTCAAGGTCTACTGTTTCCCTGTGAGGGCCTTGACTTTGACATAGAACACCTATCAATCTATGCATTAAGCCTTGTTTGTAACACAGCCACACTTATAATTTGATCCTAGACTTGATATTTCAGCAGAGCATGCCCTGAGGCTGCAGTTGACAGGAATGCCCTTTAAAATTGCCACAAAGGTACCCTAACATTCACAGTATTCCTTAAGATGGCAATTAATTACTCTGGACTTACTGTTTATATTTTTTGCAAGATCTTCAGTGCTCTCAGAAGTACTTACTTCAAAGTCAGAAAGAAAAACAAATACTGTATGCTAACACATAAATATGGAATTACAAAAAAAAAACCCTAGGGACAGGACAGGAATAAAGTTGCAGACATAGAGAATGGAATTGAGGACACAGGGAGGGGAAGGGTAAGCTGGGACGAGTGAGAGAGTGACATGGACTTATATATATACTACCAAATGTAAAATAGGTAGCTAGTGGGAAGCAGCCGCATAGCACAGGGAGATCAGCTCCGTGCTTTGTGACCGCCTAGAGGGATGGAATAAGGAGGGTGGGAGGGAGATGCAAGAGGGAGGAGATATGGGGATATATGTATATGTATAGCTGATTCACTTTGTTATACAGCAGAAACTAACACATCATTGTAAAGCAATTATACTCCAATTAAGATGTTAAAAAAATAAAATTAAATTAAAAATAAAATAAATAAAGCCCTGGAAGTTAGGGGGAAAAAAAGTACTTACTTCACAGCACAACTTGTAATTATTCTTGCCCTTATACCAACCTAGTGTAGCATATACTTGACCTCTTTTCTCCTTCCCTTCCACCTGCATCTTGTCCCAATTAAATACATGTGAAAGCTTTAGTATTTGTTATGTTCTACATGCCAGAGGGGTTTTGCCATCACACTTACTCCAGCAGTAACTTCTTCCTGACTTTATAGAGGTGGGAAGAACATTGTCAAAACCCCATGCTAAGTGTCTGCTTTCCAGAGCCACTTCTTGTACCAATTGTTATAACCAAAGCTCCCTGGAAAACAGAGGCAAAGACAAGGCTTACAAGCTAATACTTTATTTAGGGAGGAGGTACAATCCAGGAAATCAAGAATGAGGGGAAAAGAAAAAAAGGGAAAACAAATACAATTTGTAACATGGCCAGGTTGGTACAGTCTCCAAAAAAGCACTGTTGTTTTGCTTGTTCTCTAGGGGATGTCTCCAGATAAGATGTTGGAACCATTGTGCCATGAAACAGTTGTCATGGGAAAGCAGGAAGAATAAGGTACCTGCTGGCTCTCTCCATTTTTTGTCTTTTATTAGTCAAATTTCGCCACCTGGACCATTTACTTCCTATACTTCCAGGTTATGGGAAGCTGTTGGGGAAGCCAATCTCCCAGGGTAGTACTTCATCTGAGTCCCGAGTGGTAGAGAAACCAACACCTCCGGATGCATTCAGGCCAGGTTTGGAGGCCAGAGCTGCAGTGGCTCCCACGGTTCTGGGGACAATGGAGACTGCCAGAGCCTGGCCTTCCCTAACAGTGACTGGAACTGCCAGCAGTGTTGAGAGACAAGGTGGCAAGCAGTTCAGGTTCTCCCGTGAGCAAGTGGCCAAGTGCTTGGGAAGCAGGAGAAGCCAAGAAAATCTGGAGACATGTAAAAATTGGGAGTAAGATATATACCATTTAGACATCTACTGAACATCTCCACGGGAATGGAGATACAATTGGTGTGTCCAAAACTGAACACATTATCTGTACTCAAGCTTATCTCTTCTCCTCTTGCGCTCCCTACCTAAGTGAATAACACCACCATTTATTCACTTACGAAGAGGCAAACCAGGATGTCATATACCTCAACCTTCTCTCTCCTGCAAATCAGTCTATCTAACTTCTACCTCCTTAATGTTGTAATCTACTCCCTCTACCGTATTACTTCTATTTTAATTCAAGTGTGTATCACTTCTTGCCTGGAAAATTACATCAGTCTCTTAACTGGTCTCATTTTCTTCATTCTTGATTCCATCAAATCCATTCTCCAAATCATAGTATGGGGATGTTGTGGAAGTACAGTAGGGATCAAGAGCACACACTCTGGAGTCAGACTGTCTCAACTTTGAATCTGGTTCCTTTACTTATTGACTGGGTGACCTTGGACAAGTTAATTAACTTTTCTTTTCTTCAGCTCCCTGTTGCTTTTAGCATTTAGCCAATGGCATGTAAACAGGATCTCTAAAGTCAAGGAGTATGATCCATACCTAGATTTAGTTGTGGGGCCACTGAGAAACAAAGTGTTTTAGGGGTAGAAATCTACTTTTGCATTGTTTTAGTTTTGCTGCCCCCATAATGAGGAGGTGTTGGTCACAGTCTTATCTTGCAAAAGTTTAAGTAAGGAAGAACATTTACGTGGGCATTATCTGTACTGTGAAAAGTCCTGCATTTCATAGCCTTCAGCCTTTTGTAGGTTATTGGTGTGATTATCTACTTCTGAGAGTCAATTTCTCTCTAGAATCTAATCATTACTGACATAGCCCATTGAAAAATGACAAACTCAGGCAAATTCAAATGCTTGCATTAATTTTTGATGCTGTCATCTGTGCTATAAGTGCCTGTATTAGGAAGTGAAGAGATGGCAAGAACAAATGAAGAGTATTTTCAAAACTGAAGTCATTTTAGATTACATTTTACTTAAGAGATTTGTAGAAGAAATGCCATTTTAAAAGGTGTATTGAAGGATCTGAGTAACTGTGATATTAAATGGCTGGTGCAAAGATTATTTTGGGGAAGGGCATGATTTAGGATCATACACTGACAAAGATGAGGGGGATTTTAGAGGTCATTTAAACCAAACTCCTCATTTTACAGAAGAACAAGAACGGTTTCCAGTTTAGGTCTGTTTCTATTATACCACGTATCAGTTTCCTAGGGCTGGCATAACAAATTACATAAATTTGCTGGTTGAAGACCACAGTAATTTATTCTTGCACAGTTCTGGAGCATAGACATCTGAAATCAAAGTATCAGCAGAGCCATGTTTTCTCTGGAGACTTTAGGGAAGAATCCTTCCTTGCCTCTTCTGGCTTCTGGTGGCCCCGAGCATTCCTTGGCTTATGACCACATCAGTCCAATCTCTGCCTCTGTTTTCACATGGACTTTCCTTCTGCATGTCTCTCTGTGTCCTCTGATCATCTTCTAATGACACCAGTCATTGGATTTGGGACCCACCCTAAATCCAGGACTATTTTATCTTAGATCCTTAGCTAAATTTAACCCTGTTTCCAAATAAGATTACATTCTGAAGTTTTGGCTAGACTTGAATTTTGGTGGGGACACTATTCAACCTGCTATATACCATGTGTTCCTCCTTGACGCAAAGAAATCATTCCTGGATCTAAGGGAGCAGGTGCTGGACTCTGCACCTCTCCTATTGTTTTAGGCCATAATTCCCACATAGATGTTAAGAGTCAGACTACCTAGATTCAAATCTCATTGACCTTAGAAAAGTAAATTCATTCTAAGCCTCAATTTCCTCAGGTACAAACTGGAGAAACTAGTACTCCCCTCCTCACAGGAACCCCACTCAGTTACAGTGAGGAGAAAATGAGATAACCCACCTGACCCATGGGAAGGGCTTGATAAATATTAGCTGTCACTAATCAAACCAGCACTGATGCTTTGGAAGGGTTCACATAATATAAAAATTAGACTCATTCAGCCCTGGGGCCATGTGAGAAGTGTGCCATCTGTCAGCTAGCTAGCTATTCCCAACCAAGTCACTTATTCTTCTGACTCTATTATGGGAGATGGCCTGACCTCCGTGCAAGTACATTCAGTGGGGCTTGTTTTGTTGATTTTTACCTGACTTTCTGGCTAGTGTCTGGCTATTGGCAGTTTTTTTGTGCTGTCTGACTTGTGCCAGGTTCATGTTTGGAAATTGAACTCTTGTATCTGAAGTAAAGAAGAGATGAGCAGAAATGTGCAAAGACTCTCAAGATAAACAGCCCCAGGATGTAGGCTTTAAAAAGTGGTAGCTCTCAGGAACTTCTCAAAGATAGTCTCTGAATTGAGCGACTGGGTCTTGCCTGAAAAGCATGCTGTCACCTCAGGAAAGGAAGCTGGGAATGGGGCCAGGAAGACGGACGATCCCTAGGGTACACGCCAATGGTGGCAGCTCAAAGTTCAATTACAGTGTCTTAAGGAAAAGCACAGTGAGACTCTGGGAAGGAGAGTTAGGGTGAAGAGGCATCTACTGAGCCATGGCATTGGGGTTTTACCTACTCTAGTGGATACTGTGGGCCACTACTTAGGCCCCCCTTCACAACGGAAGCACTCATTCTGCCATCCCTTGAGAGTGCCAGCTCTTGGGTAATCTGCTTAAGCTAAAGAGAGCCACCTAGCCCAAGGTCAGAAACTCCCCACTGGACACAACCCACATCCAATGTCTGGTCCACAGGGAGAGGTGTGGTATAAAAACCTGGCCCTTTGCCTCAGGCAGGACAACTCTTAAGGGTCATCTCAGCTCTAGAGCTCCTACAGGATCAGCTGAGGTTTCTGTTGCAACTGCCCAGGCCGTCAGCTTCTTGCTCAGCCCAAACTTCCTTCCTTTGCTCCCCCACAGGTGGTGATCCTGAAAACAGCCCAATAAAACTCTTGCATGCAAATTATCATTTCATTATGTTTGCCAAGGAAACAATTCCAGACACCTACCTCCGCAAAATCCCAGAAAGGCCAGGCTTTTGTTAGTTTCATTTTTCAGATGAGAAAATTGAGCCATAGAGACATCAAGCAGCTTCCGCGAAGACATACAGCTGGTAAGTGGCCAAGTCCGGGTATTAAACCCAAGTATGTGCAGCCCTAAAGTCTTTGGTCCTTTCACTCCAATCTCTGTCTTCAGTGAGCCAACAGTAGTAAAATAGAGATTAAACATTCTCAGGATGGGCAAATGGGAAACTAACCATGTTGCTATACGGATAAGATTCCCTTTATGCTCTCCCTGGCTTGCCCAAAGCCCTATGATTATGGCTGCAGTTCTTTTTCTTGTTATCTCATTCAACACTGGTTAGTAAATGTTTGTTTTCTTTATTAGCCCACTGTATGCTTAGAAAAGGCTCCAGTTTCCTAGTTGTGTTTGCGTAGCTCCTTGTAAGCTTGAGCCATCTGTTCCTCTTGAGGTGAATGACATTTACCCCCAGAGATTTCCCTACTTTTTCTTTTATAAGGGATATCAGACTAAGTGATTCATTGCCATCATCCTCATCTTTATCCTCCTTCTCCTCCTCCTCATTAACATATGAAAATAATGAGAAGAAGCCTCAGGGAACACACTGAAAATTATGTCATGTGATATCAGCAGCAAATTTATCATGTTTGGATTTAGAACTACAATCAAAGTAAGGCAGCAGAACGCTGCAATTAATCAAACAGGATTTTTTTTTCAAAAGCTTTATTTTTTAAAAATATTTACTTATTTGTTTATTTGGGTGCATCGGGTCCCAGACACAGCATGCGAAATTTTTTGTTGCAGCCCACAGGCCTCTCTCCAGTTCTGGCACTTGGGCTGCCTCGTGGCATGTGGGATCCTAGTTCCCCGACCAGGGATCGAAACTGCATCCCCTACATTGGAAGGTGGACTCCCAACCACTGAACCACCAGGGAAATCCCTCAAACAGGATTTTTGAAAAAAGATCTGAGTTTGGTTTCCTGTTTCAGTTCATACTAGCTACACAACCCTGAGTAAGTTACTAAACTGCTACGTACAATCGTCTTATCTGTTAAATAGAGCTAATAACAGTAATTATTTTGTGTATGTGTGAGAATTTGCTGATATACATATAAAGGGCTGAGCACAGTGCTGTAAATATAGCAAATGCATTTTCAAACATATCTATTGTTGTGTGGAAGTTAAGGGTGAATAAATTTGAACTGTTCATTAAAAAAATACTATGTGATATTTAAAGAAATTCAACAAAGGGATAAATTGTCTGAGGGGAGGCAGCTCTTAAAAAAGTCTTGGAAGAATGCTTTTGATATTGGAGTTTAAGGGTAAATTATTGACTTGGCCTCTGATGCAGACAATTGGTGTCTCAATTCCATGGGACTGACTAAGACCGTACAGCATGCTTTCAGGTTGTTTGTCCAAGTAAGATAAAAAGGGAACACATTAACCCATCAACTCTTGTCCCCTGATGGTCAAATTTTTACCCTAAAAGGTGGTATAACTCCCTGTACATCCAGGTTGCTTATGTATGGACTAATTGTGGTACTGAGAGAGATGTCCTGGGTCTGGATGCAAATACAAAATGTATAGAGAACTCCTACAAATGAATAAGCAAACATCAAACAACCCAGAAACATCAAACTAGCCCAGAAAATTGGGGGAGATGCCTGAGCATGTACTTCACAAAAGAAGATATTTAAGGGCTGGTAAGAATATGAAAACATGTTTATAATCGTTAGTCATCATGAAAATGGAAATCAAAAGCACAAAGAGATATGACTACACAACCACCAGAATGGCCAAAATTAAAAAGACTGAAAAAAACATGTTCATGTGGATGTAAAGCAACTGGAGCTCTCCTACATTGGTGATGGGAATATAAATTGGTAAATCCCTTTGGATAAACTGTAAATAAAATAAATTATAAATCCCTTCAGAAAACTGGTCATACATTCTAAAGCTGAACATGTGCCTACCCTATTAGTCAAGATTTCATTTTCCAAGTGTTTACCCAAGAGAAATGCAATGTAAATTTACCAAAAAACCCACACAATAGAGTTCATTGTTGTGCTACTGTGATAATCCTATGAGCTCTCTGGGCTCTCTTTCATATGAAGGTACTAAGCCCATTCATGAGGGCTCCACTGTCATGACCTAATCACCTCCCAAAGGTCCCACATCCTAGGACCATCCCTTCAGGCATTAGATTTCGGGGGGACACAGACATCCAGTCTATAACTTATTGTTTTTTTCTTTTTTTCAAGTGGTTAAATACTTGGGCAGGGGGGAAAAATAGATGTGTACAACATCTATTGGATTGGGCCAGAAATCTGAGAACCAGACCAAAATAAGACGTGGTGAGTCTTTAGCTGAGGCCAAGGCATGGGAATTTAGGTGTGGGCTTCAGTAATGGACCCTGACAACCTAGAGAGACCATTCTGAGCCATGTGGCTGTGTCTTAACAACTGCGCCTTTATTTAGTTTTTAGCTGTCATCACCAAGGCACGCAGCTTTGGGTGTGAGGCTCAGCCATGTTGGATTTTTCACCTTAGTGGTTCACATGAGTTTATGGCAACTTTGCCACAGTAAACTGCTGTTTCTATGGAGACAAAGCTGCAGGTACCAGAGTTCTGAAAAACAGTGCAAAGTATCAGCATGCAGTATCTCCACAGCCTGACCTTGGACTAGAAGGCATAATTTCTCTAAGTACTTGTAGCTGAGGCAAGGATTCAACTTTAAGACAAATAGAATTTCTCCATATACAGGCCTTTTAGGCATTGTTGAGCAGAAATTTTTGCTTTTAAATTTCAAGGCAACGAACAACATTCCAGGTATTGGAATGTTGACACTAGGGATAATTTACCTTTAAATTATTAATTTAAAGCTTAGGTGGAAAGTACTAGAGTCACTGCCCAAATTCCATTCTGTTCTCAGGGTGAAGGAGCAAACTGTGAATGGATAGCCTTGAATAGAGGTAGCTTATCCAAAGGCTGAATGTTTTAAAATACTTGAGTAGCTGAATGAACTTCAGGGACATGTAGGTATCTCAGCCTGTGCCCGGGGTGGGGGGGTCCTGCAGTTTTAGAGAAAGAAAGGAATGAATAAAGTCAGCAAATTAAACACAACTTAGAAGTTCTAAAAAGAAAAGTGTAATGGCAGAGCTGTATCCCACACCTGCAGGAAAGGTGGAGCAGAAGGAATTGTGCTTAGAGTCTAAAAGATTGAGGCAACATGAGAAAAATTCAGTCCTCACTGGGCTCCAAAGCTTCATAAACATCCACAGAAGTTGCCGAGTGACTCTTCAGTGGAGGCAAAAGTGGGGAAGAGAAAAAGCTGTTCCACAGGAGGTGGGTTTCACAGGCTTAAATAGTTCCATAGAAAGAGGAGTGGCAATAGCCATGTGACATGACAAAATGACACCCCAAAGTGACAATGGAGGCCACTGGGCAGAGCCCACCCTCAGATTAGCATTCTGTCCAGAACCAAGGACTTCCAAGATTAAATTAAAACGAAGACATATGGAGTATGCTGAATAGTTAAAAGCACCTCAGATAAGATCTGTCACTTGGCAGTCACCCTGACAAACTGCTCAACTTTGCATAAATGTAGCAATGCCCTCAAATGCTATTCTCTCTGAGAGAAAAACATGGCATTCATGAGGGACTTCTTGCCACAACCCCATCAGAGTATACGCATTGTGCCAAAATTAACCACTTGGTAGGTAATTTCTCTAATAAATTGATATGTATAAAAAAGGCTGCCAGCTAAAAATTGTTGCTCGCCATTTGGTTATGGAAGAAAGAAGTCACTAGCCACTGCAGTCGCTGACCTTCAACACACCCTGAAAGGAGTTCAAGGCTGAGATCAGGAGTGAGACACTCTGTGCTCTGGGGAAACCAGCTGAATAGGCCTTCAGATAGTTAGGTATTTTCAGAAGACAATTTTATGACCCCAGTTTCTTGCATCTTCTCATATCTAGAAAAGCACTAAAATCATTAATGGTGACGTCTGCTCCTCATAACTAGCAGCAACCTTCTGCCAAAATGGGTGCTTGATTACACTTATCCCCCTTCACCAAAATCACGTATATACTGACCTCCCTGCTACCTTTTCAGAGCAGTTTCCTCAGAGCCATCTGAGAGGCTATCTCCCAGACTATAGTCCTCATTAGGCCCCAAATAAACTTAACTCACAACTCTCACACTGTGCATGTTTTTCAGTCGAGGAGGCTAAATCCAAAATTACTTCTTCCGTATACCTTCCTTCCCCTAAAAACCACTGAGTTTTTTCCCTTGGTCTTTGACACAACTGAGAATGAAGTTCTCAGAAAATATCTACCCAGATTAACTATTCTCAAAGGTGGAAATATGTTTCTTTCCAAATTTTATAGCTGTAAGGCAGAATAGTGAACTTTTGGACAACTTGGGATGTGGCCACCAGCAGGAACCATTCCTTCTTCTCTGTGTTCCACCAGAAAGTGAAAGGGACCGCTCTGGCAGTTCACCACTGCCTATGATTAAATGAGGAATTGTGTTGGGGTTCCAGCCATGACATCACGTTACAGGCAGGCCCTGGGGGGCTGGAGAGGGTAGAAAAGAGGGGACAAGAAAGGCATGTGCCGGCTACCTCCTAAGGAACATTCCTAAAACCCCCAACTTCCCTGTTGTCTTACTGACTAGCCCTAGCTGCAAGGAAAGCTGGGACATATAATCTTTTTGCTGAGCACAATGACACCCCAAATAAAATTGGGTTCTGTTATTGAGGACTATGGGAGAACAAATGTTGGATAAGCAGCTAGCATTCTCTGTCAGGGAGCAGAAGTCCCTGAGGGAGATTTTGCTTTTCTGATAAAATAGAAAAGTCACAGCCTGCATAACCTCCTGCCCTTCCTTCCTTTCCTAGCCTTGAATGTGTGTTGGTGTCAAGAAGAGGAGTGCTGATCTTACAACATAAGGTGTTGAGCGTGCAATGAAAAAACAAAAGGAAAGGCAAATGAATCATGAGATTTCTTATTATCAAGTCATTGAACCAACACTAACAGCTACTTCGATGGTCATATTACATAAGCAATTCCTATTTGCTAAGTCTGTGAAGTCATATTTTCTGCTGCCTATAGACAAACATATTCATAACTAATAAAAATCCCAAATATTGGTTTTTTGTTTTAGGTTTAGCTTCCTTTCTCCATGTGTGTGTGTGTGTGTGTGTGTGTGTGTTGAGGGAATGTTTTGGAGTTAGAGCTCTGTCTTACTGTTTCCTTTCAGAAATGACAGGAACTTTATGGGACTTATTCAATATAAAATTTTCCCAAGGATCAAAAAGATCCCTAGAATTCATTTACTCCCTTTCTATATCTATTTTGTCTACATTTTCTAAAGAAAATATCCTCTTCAAACATGTTTTTCATCATCTCAAAGCCATTCATATGACCAGAGAAATTCCTTGACACCCCTGGGCCCTGGAGGACAAATACTTCAACTTTGTTATTCTTTTGTGCTTCTCTGGACCTCTTTCATGGCCTCCATATCTTATTTCTGTAACTTGTCAGATGCCAGAAAAAAAATAAAGTCCTGATTAGTGCCTAGAATTGAGAGAGGATCATCTCAAACTCCCTTCATGATGTTCTAGCCTTGGAAATATTCCTCACCCTTTAACACTTTGACAAGTTTGGATACGTCTTATTTGTTTTAGGAAATGCTGACTATATGTTGAAGTTATCTGGAAAGCTATTAAAAAGTATCCATTCCCTGGGCCCAGTCTCAGAAATTCAGAACAGGGTCTCAGCATTGGCATTGCATTAGAGCTTTCCAGGTGAACCTAATGCACAGACAAGTTTGAAAGCCAGTGAGCTAATCCCTCTGGCTATTCTTTAAATTTCATCATCTCCTGCGTCCAGTTTGTTCTTGCTCCATGAATCCTCTCACAACCCCATAGGAACTTACTCTACATGGCTGTACCTTGTCTATATGTAAATATACTCAGTTCTTCCCCACCTGGAATAAAATAAACAATAATTAAGCAAACAAACAAAAGTTAACCTCTGCTCTGAGAATTCCTCTAGCTATCATCCTTTACTCCTTAATAGCCAAACTTTTGGAAAAAGCAACATACATCCACTATTTCTTCATCTTCCATTCTTTCCTCCACCCTCCTGGCTTTTTATACTTACCTCCTCACCTATACCCAAAACTATTACAGACATCAAGGTGCCAAATCTAAAATCTACTCCTCGTTTTTATTTTACTTCACTTCTGCAACAGTTGGCATTATTGTCTACACTTTCCTTTCAGAAATACTTTCTTTCCTTTCTTTAAAAAAATCACACTCTTTTTACCTGTCACTCTGCTTCCATGGGTTCTCTTCACTCAACTACATTCAAAATTTGCCCAGGCACCAACCTAGTCTTCCTGTAAAATTTCTAAACATTCTCCCTGAGTAATCCTAACTTCTTGTCTTCGATTCCCTGGTTGATGTGTTCTAAATAAATCTATATATCTTAGTCCCAGTTTCCTGAGTTGCAGACCCACTCATTCAATTGCTTTCTGGCATTTATAATATCAGGCCACTACTTCAAACTTAATATCTTCAAAGTGGAATTCGTTATCTTCCCCTCCTCACACCATCCACCAATCTTCTGCTCCTTCCCTTGCCTTTGTTAATATCACCACTAATCACCAAGATGCCTAAGGCAAAAGCCCAAGAGTCACCTTCAGCCTTCATTTGTGGACTTTTCCCATATTTTGGACACAAAATCTCATTAATTCTACTTCTAGACTGTCTCTTAAAATTTCCCTCCACTGCACATCCTTCAGTCCAAATCCTCAGCTCAAAAGTTAACATGTATCTCTAATTGGTCTCCTTCCTCCTGTCTCAGCTTTCTCTAATCCAGGGGTCCCCAACCCCCGGGCTGCGGACCCGTACCGGTCTGCGGCCTGTTAGGAACCGGACCACACAGCAGGAGGTGGGTGGCGGGCGAGTGAGAGAAGCTTCATCTGCCCCTCCCTATTGCTCCCCATCACTCACATTGCCGCCTGAACCATCCCTGCCCCCCACCGCACCCCGTCCACGGAAAAATTATTTTCCATGAAACCAGTCCCTGGTGCCAAAAAGGTTGGGGACCACTGCTCTAATCCATCTCCACACCAATGCTAGAATTATCTTCATAAGATAGGAATTTGATTACATTACTACCCTAATGAAAAGACTTCAAATGCTCCTCATTTTTACAATATACAATTCATTCATTCAGGGTTTTTTGTGATTTAGTTTTTCTTTCTCTTCATTTTGACTTTCTGCCCCTCTCCCAGGCACATTGAACTCCTTGGAGTTCTCTAAACAAGTCATGTCTTCATATCTTAGCACTAATTATTTATTATTCCATTAATGAGAAATTAAGGCTATTATCATTAAACTGATTAAGGAGGAGCAGGTTTGTGAGGCTAATTAGCAGGCTATGGGCTGTAGCATTAATTCAAATTATATTACTTTTTGATAGCCAAGTCAGGGGTATTAATATAATCATAGGAACAATAAATTTTAGCATTGGAGGATGTTAAGATTTTGTACGTAGTCGGTGCCATATATGTTTGATACTATCACTAGTAAGGATAGTCTGAGTGCGGCCTCTCAGGCTGTGAGCACTAATAGGATGATTGGTATTATGTTGGCCAAGGTGAAGTGTGAATTTAGGATCATTAGTTTTGCCAATAATGAAATTAGGAGCTGGGCTATGGTGAGTATTGTTTTTAGTTTATTTGAGTTGCTCAGGGGAGGGGCAGTAGAAGGACAATTTCTAGGTCAAAGAGAATGTCACTAACATTGTTAGGAATGTCACTAACAATCTTCTATCTGACAAATTCCTCCTCATCTTTTAAGGATGGTAAGACCTGTGAGGGCTTTCTTATCTCCATTGTAACCCCATCCCTCAGCATAGTATCTGAACATCATAAGTGATCAACGGGTATTTATTGTATGCAACCTTCCCTGACCACCCACTCCCTACTCAGGCAGAGTTGGATCTGATAGCTATGGTCTCTTAGCACCGTGTACATAAAGGTATAATAGCATTCATCCCATTAGATTGTGATCATTTGCCCATTTGTGTGAATCCCCTAATGAACTATGAGCTCTTTGAAGGAAGGAAATGTGTTATGTTTGCCTTTGCATTCCTATCACTCAGCAGTGTCTGGCATAGAGCATACAGTGCTGATTTTTTTAAATTAAGTTTGTTAATTTATTCACTGAAGGGATGAAATGGAATAATCGAATTGAGAACTTAAAAAAAAATGAATGTGCATCTTTCAAAAAGAGAAGAGAGTCAAACATTAAACTATATTTGTATAGTTTAATATATATTTGCCATTTTCATGCAGAGCTTGAGAAGGAAGACAACATAAAGAAGACCAGATGAGAAATGGAAAAGACTCTAAAAAGATGTAAATAGATGGCTCTATTTATGTACCTAGATCAAGCAGTATGGACAAATATTCCCCTTGCCTTTTTAGTTATGTGAGTCAATAAATTGTGTTTAAGCCACTCTGAGTGAGATTATTCTGTCACTTGTATTCAAGAGTCCTACTGATGGACAAATTATAAGTATCCTATGGGATTTAGCTTGAAAGATGTGTTCTAGCTTACTACCTTTAAAATTCAACATAAATCAGCTGAGCCATTTAGGGACTGATCAATCAGTTGAAATGTGATATATGCTTTAAGGATTTCATTTTATTTTCCTAAAATAATATAGACCAAAATTTAATGGATAGAGATTTAGTTAAATGATGGTAAATACTTTCATTTTAATAACTGTGAAGAAAATTTGAGAATTAAACATTTTCAATAACTGAAAAGACCTAGGCCATTGCAAAACAGAGATTAGCTAATTATCTAGACCAGAGGTTTAAAATGCACACGTCTATAAAGGTCAGGAAAATAACATGAAAGAATAAAGTATGCCTGTTATCAAACAATAAGTGGGTGGAGACTGTGGCAAACTGGAGATAAAATAGCCAATTAGTGTCATCTGGAAATAAAAGCCCAGCATTGTCCAATATTTCCATTTTTTTCCCCAAAGAGACAAATTCAGATTAGGTGAAAATCTCTTGATTTCTAATATGTTGATAATGAGAAAGTAAAAAAATGGCCCTATTGACAACCAGACCACAATGTTACCCCCAAATTATAATACTCAAAGCAAAACAAATAAGGCCACTCCATGACTATGTTCAGAAAAAGACATAGATGAGGTCACCCCCTGACACAAAAATGGCTAAAACTCCTCTTCTGGCTAACATCTCTTATTTCTGAGTGGATACTGCTTCTTTAACAATCGTATATCTAGATTCATATAATGCTCCCACCTTGTAGGTACAAATTATTAAGATACTCAATGTCTGAATTTTCCTAGTTTCTTGGTAGTCTGAAATCCAGAACTGGTATCTGCTTCCCAATTCCTTCTCAAAATCGAACACAAGCCCAACCTCTAAAAAAAGACCCTTTCAACAACCCCTTACCAGAAACTCCCCAGAGGTTTCCCCAGAGTGAGATCACCCTTGTGGCAACAATATAAAGAAACCTAATGTCCTTAACTACAGATGTGTTCTTAATAGTCTCTGATCCATTGGCTTAACAACAAGTACTTAGAAAATCTCTTAAAACACTGGGCCAAACATAGCTGGCCTATGAGCCAGGTCTGGCGGGCAAACCGCTATGACCTTATAATCTCTGTTAAAACTAATAATGGAAGCAAAAGAAGGGATGGACAGATTTCCTCATTGTTTTATTCCATTTCTTGTTTTCTTTATCAGTATGTCAAAAGGAGAGATATAATCACAACATCTATGTAGTACATGCTACTTGAAGATTATGATTGTTTTTATTCATGCCAGGAGGAAGGACTTTATTCTGCTTGATTTGAGCGAATCCATTACCAGTGCTTTCAATTTCAGGCCTTCCAAGTTGAGGTCTGCTTGAAGCTTGGAAGACTGCTGTATCTTAGAGGGCCTTTTCCTTTGTATTTTCTTAAAATGCAGGAACAGAAATCAGGAAAAATCAGAGAGACCAATGAAATTATTCAGATGTTTATTATACAGGTAACTAAGATGTAATCACTTTTCTTGACTAGAATTCTGTTATATATTCATTAGACAAGGAGTCTCTATGCCTAATATCACATCTCATGGAATTAGTAGGTAAAAAATATATTAAAGGCAAATAAATGTCTTCCCAGGCTACTAGAGTCAAACAGAATTAACCGAGCGTGATTTGAAGGCCTAAATGATAGCTCGCCTTGCCTATCTAGCCCCAGCTTCCCTCAGGCATATCAGATGCTAGAAAGAGGCATACCCAGACAACTCCCCTGAACAGCCAGCACAAAACCTAAACCCAGCCTTTTTAGTCCCCTGAATGACTGTCCTCATTCAGAAGAAAAAGACAGAAGAGCAGAAGACCCATGATACAACCCAAACATGACTCTTCACAGAATGTCCAGAAGATGGGGAGATCATTCTGTTGATTCTTCCACCTCTGAGTTCCAACATGTACTAGTGAAGCTTGCTACTATGTACCTGGGCCCAGGCAGGGTAACTCTGTTTGACACAGGCCTTCATCTGTCCCAAGGTCTTTTACCTAAGAGAGTACCGCTGCCCCCTCATGGCCTCACCTCTCCTTTTGGCCTCTGGCACAGTCACACTCTTCTGCCTCCTCAACTTCCTTAGGTACCATCATCCTCACTATATAAACCTCACACTTGCCTCCTTCACAACCCCATTGCCATTTCCATCATTTCAGGTATTGCTTCTATTGACTTTCCAAAACTAAGAATGTTTGACCTTCCTCTCTTTTCCATGACCTCTTATTTCTCTTGGCAACCAAGCCACAGTTTATTAAAATGTGGCTGTATACATGTATTTACACAAAAACTCAACTGCAGGGATTTAAACAAGTAAGGGATTTTTTAACATAAGAAGGAATCTAGAAATTGACAGTCAATCCATAGCTGGTGCAACTGCTCAAGGAAGTCACCAGGAGCTAGCTTCCTGCTAGCTACCTGCTCCACCATTCTCAGCATGCAGCTTCTGTCTTAATGGTCTCAAGGTGACTCCTCCACCTTCAGGCTCTGAGTCTTAATTCCAGCCAAAAATAAAAGAAGAGAGGAAGATGAGGGGCAAATAGTAAATGCTAAACAGCTTTATTCTTTTTTAATCAGGAAAATAAAAGCTCTGGAGGCCTAGCCAATAGATTTCTGCTTGTATCTCATTAGTCCAAGTGGGTCAGATGACTATTCAAGGAAGTCTGGGGAGGTTATAGGTAAGTGGAAGGTGATTGCCAAGTGGGTGATTGGTAAATGGGATAGTTTGTTTGCCACTTCAAATAAAATTAGAGTTTCTTTAGTAAGTAAGGGGAGAATGGCTATTGAGACAGTTAGCTATATCTGTCATAGTCAACTCCTTCGGCTACCCAATATTCACACACACCCTTCCTTCCAAGGCAGAATATGTTAGCATTGCTCCTCAAAGGCATCAGCCTCAAAGCCTAATTTATTTGCTTCATTCAGCTCTTCAAAGTCTCTGGGTGCAACCCTTCCATCAGATCTATATGGGACTTCACATAGTCTAATGACTGGTAAACTGAAAGACAAGCTATCTTTCCCCAGAACACTCAATATTTAATGGTTAAAAAAAGGAACAGGTTAAGGGCAATATTAACTCCTATTTGGGAAAGAGAACAATGGAAAGCACACAGCAGAGATATTACCAGAGTAAATACCAAACATTGTCAGGCAGGAAAGCTCAGAACTTCTGTGCTCTATCACTAGGATACCTTCCTGGGTTTACCCAGTCCAACAGCCTCACATTCTACTCCCTGGGAGAACATCTCTTGACCACTGTCATCCAAGACTACATATGAAGCAGGCTTTGTAGAGGATAACTTCCCTTAGGGGGCCACAGATATTTTGGGCCCACTTCTTTTGGTTTGAATTTGGGATACAGGAATGGACTTAGAGGTTTAATAATTATGGCCTTTGGCAATATAGTTCCATCAAAAATTTCGATTTCCAATCTTTTTGCTCTTGGTCAATTAATTCCATGTGTGAATGACCACAGACAAATATTTCATCTAGACATGATATTTAGCTTGAAGATTCCTTTCCCTCACCTGCTGATCTCTGGGCTCTTCCAAGTCCTCTATTCCATAGCTTAATGGCCATGTTTTGAGGTAGTTTAAAATATAATAGGCATTAGTGGGGAGATATCAAGCGTAATATGATCTTAGTTAATTGGCATTTGTCTAAAGAACACTTAGGAGACTGTGTATAAGAAAAGTTCTCAGGTACTGAGTTTGGTAAGAATACATTTATTTTAAAAATTCTGCATGTGTGCAAAATATAGGCCTTGCAGTGAATTTAGAATGCAGGCCACAGGTAAAGAATACCTCTCCCATCTCTGCTTACAGATTAGCAAACTCTAGGCTGAGTGCAGAGCTCTCCTTCAGAGAAAAAAATCTATAACCTCATGCCAGGGTTCTGGATTTTTCCTACTACTTATGCTGATAGCAAAGCTGCCATGGCACATGGTCTGTATTCCAAAGAACAGCAGGTGGCAATCTGACCAAATGTTTTTCCGTCACATAATAAGGGTCACCTGATTTGTAGCCTGAAATATCTGAATCCTAACTGTCCAAAGTCCCACCTCTTTCACTCAGCCAATTCCAGATTTTAGAATCTTACTTGCAGCATCCCCTTCCAGATAGAAAATTCTATTTCAGGTGGACTTAATTCAGCTGCAGCTACTGAATAAATCAGCAGGAATACGGTCGCCTACCACCCAGTTCACAGAAGCAGCTTTGGAGAAAGATTTGCCGATAGTAATAAATAGTGTTTCTTACACTCTAGTCATGCCAATTTCCTTGAAGAGCAGCTTAAATACATCATCTAATTTATTCCTCAAAGTAAGGTAGTGAGTGGTATGCTAGTATCCCCATTTCACTGATGAGTAAATTGAGCCTCAGAGCCTAGATGACTTGCTCAGTATCACCCATTTGCTAACTAGTGGAGCTAGGATTTGAATCCAGATTTGAGTGATGAAAAAACTGGTGCTTCTTATCATTTGATCATTTTAATCACTGAATCTGTGTTTAGGGTAAAAATGCATCACAGAAGAAGAGGAGAACTACAGTGCAAGTCAGTGTGCCTATAGCCGCATGAGGCTGTAGCCCAGCAGGCACTTTGTGAAAGCTCAGAACAGTGCCTGCACTCCCGTGCTGAGCTGTAGTCACACACGGACATCACCGCACAATGGACAGTATTTTTAATCTGAGGACACTGATCAGGATGTACACATTATCAGAAAATAATGAGTCATGCTCTGCCAAGCATACGCTTCATTCCTGAGCCAAGTGTATGTAATCGCTGCCAACTCCTTCAGGCCACTAAATCACCAAGATAAGACCCCAGCTTCAGAGTACAGTACACAGGCACATGAACCAGATGCTTGTCTGAGGCAGTCTCCGGGAGTAGGCCGTGTGTGTTTGCTCACTTTCCCCACCACCTTTGGGGGCCATCCGGCAATGCTTTCTGTGGGGATCTGAAAGAAAGAGTCCTCTCAAGCTGTGGCTCTTTCTGCCTTGGGAAATGGGATATGTTTTCTTGGTTTGAATTGTTGCTACTGCTTCTCTCCTACAGCTCCCTTTGATCAAAAGGTAGTGTATGGCAGCCCCTTCCTTCCCGGGCTCCAGGAGCAGTTGTGAGCCGCACTTGAGGGCTACAGGGGCTCTCAAAACCTGCCATTGCTGCCAAGAACCAGCAGCTGCACCTACATAGCCCCTACCAAGGGGATAATGGCCAGTCCATGCTGAGGAAAGAGGCAGCAGGCATCCATACTAAAAACAGCCCTTGCACCAAAAATATTAAACCCACACAAGCTACACAGGGACAGTCCCACCTATAAATAGCCCTCTAAGACCACAGTCGATAATTGTTTCTCCTAAACTCACAGAGTAAGAGAAATATAAATAAAATGAAGAAGCAGAGGAACCACTCCTAGTTAAAAGACCAAGAGAATTCCCCTTAAAGAACAAACAATGAAACAGACCTCTCCAGTCTATTAGATCCCAAGTTCAAAAAGGAGGTAATAAAAATACTGAAGGAATTAAGAAAGGCTATTGACATAAATGCAAAGTTGTTGTAAAAAGGATCTAGAAACTATAAAGAAGAGCCAAGAAGAATTAGAAAACACACTTGCAGAGAGAAAGCTGAGCTAAAGGCAATGAATTGCAGAATGAATAATGCAGAACAATGCATAAGCAATCTGGAAGATAGAATAAAGGAAATCACCCAATCAGAACAGCAAAAAAAAGTCAAATGAAAAAAATAAAAGCAATATAAGAGACCTATGGGATAATATAAAACATGCCAATCTATGCATAATAGTGATCCCAGAAGGGGAAGAAAGAGAAAAGGGGATCAAAAATGTATCTGAAGAAATTATGGCTGAAAACTTCCCAAACCTAAAGAAAGAAACAGAAATCCAGGCCAGGAAGCACATATACAATGGAATACTACTCAGCCATAAAAAAGAACAAAATAATGCCATTTGTAACAACATAGATGCAACTAGAGATTATAGTACTAAGTGAAGTAAGTCAGAAAGAGACAAACACCATATCACTTATATGTGAAATCTAAAATATGACACAAATGAACCTATGTATGATGCAGAAACAGACTCACAGACATAGAGACCAGAACTGTGGTTGCCAAGGGGGAGGGAGGGTGGGAGAGAGATGGATTGGGAGTTTGGGGCTAGTAGATGCAAACTATTATACATAGGATGGATAAAAAACAAGGTCCTACTGTACAGCACAGGTAATTATATTCAATATCCTGTGATAAACCATAATGGAAAAGAATATTTTTTAAAAGTGTATATATATGTTTAACTGAATCACTTTGCTGTACAGCAGAAATTAACAGAACATCGTAAATCAACTGTACTTCAATTTTTTTTAAAAGGTAGTGTATGGCACACATTGGATGAATTCCATTGACATACTGTGAACATTTCATGGCCTCCCACAACCTGGCAATGGGAAGGACATTTGGTCATGAGCTATACTGGTTACCAGTGGCCGGGAGCCAAGTGTGCTAAAGAGCCAGACTGTGAGGGGCACAAGCCCCCTGTAAGCTGGGCCTGCCCACAGCTCTTTCAAAAGAGAACTAGGCAAGGCTGTTTTCCTCAAAATGAAGTAAAAACATGAAAAAGAGTGAAGAATGTTCACATCTTGACTCTACTGAATAAATGATTTTGAGGTGTGCTCCTCAGATTGCATGTAAAGGATGCAGAATCTTCTAGGCACAAGCTCCCCTGCCTGCCCTGGGTGCTCTGTTGCTGGTAGCAGAAGCTGATTTTCAGTGATTGGATCACATGTTGGGTTTCTGTCTCTTCAGTAGTTGATAAACTCTAAGAAGACAGGGGTATGTGTGTGCATGTGTGTGGTTATTCTCCATAGCTTCTAAGGTAGCAATGACTACTTTGTCATTTGATTTGTTGAATGCCCTGAAATGTGATATATTGAAGAGAGGAAAAGTCTAACAAAAATCATTCCCTCTTCAAGTTATTTTTTATCACTCTAGATTCCAGAGTGGGCTAGAATTAGGAATGGAAAGATTTTCTTGTAAAATATAGTTATCTTGAGCAGAGATTTTTATGTTGGATGAGTAGAAGGATAGATGACTATATAAATAGGTGATAGGTAGGTAGATGATAGATAGGTAGATAGATAGATAGATAGATGATAGATCTGGTAAATGTGATAGATAGATAGAATATAGTAGTACAATATATATTACATAATGATATTTACCAAAAGTATGGGTTTTTAAAATATACATACACAACATGAACACAAACAGAAAATAGAAAAGACATTTAAAAAATAAAATATCATCTAAAATCTTTCCCTGTGTTAGTAGGGAACTGGAAAAGTACATCTCCTTTTTCTTCTACTTGGTCTGTCCTTGAGGAAATGACAAATGAATTCCTCCCTCCCTCCTTCCTTCCCTTTCTCCCTTTGGTGTAAGTAACTGCCTTCAGTTTCTGTGATACAGATTTTTATCTTCAGGGAATCTCCAGTTCCAATACTGTTATTTTTTCACTTCACAGAATTAATAGGAGTTATTACTGCTGTCAAGGTACAACTATACCTCTCTCTATATATAATACTTGTACCCCTAAAGAGTAATATGTCAACTGTGAATATTTAATGCATTTTATCATAGTTTTAAATACATAAGAGGAGCTTACCTCTTAAAGGAATTAGTTATGAATCTTTTGGTAAAATGAATAGTCAGTAATTGACCTATTGTTTAAATCTAGATCTGTGCATACTGGATTTATTTACAAATCTTTCAAATATATAAGGTACTCCTGCAACTCTGAATCCCAATAGTGATTTTACAAGACCAGAATGAGCAGAGAAAGTCACCAAGAGTGTAAGTAGACTGGGCTATAATGTGCCTAGCAAGAATTTCTAACATTTCGTGTGACCCATTCCTTAATAATAGTGCAGCAGGAGAGTTGTTCATGGCCTCAGTCACAATCATTTAATTCTGCATGGCCATGCAGAAATATTAGACGATGCTTTTAATAATGGTCCCATAACAAAGTTCCCACTGGAATGAAAACCACTAGCTTTTGAGCTCCTGGAGCTCAGAGGGTTTGCCTGTCCATGTTCATATTTCAATTTCCAGCCTGGTACTTTGAATTTTTCTTCTTTTTTATATTCCTTTCCATTATGGCTTATCCCAGGACATTGAATATAGTTCCCTGTGCTATAGAGTAGGACCTTGTTGTCCATCCATTCTATATGTAATAGTTTGCATCTATTAACCCCAAACTCCCAATCCATCTCTCTCCCACCCTCCCTCCCCCTTGGCAACCACAAGTCTGTTCTCTATGTCTGTGAGTCTGTTTCTGCATCATAGATAGGTTCATTTGTGTCATATTTTAGATTCCATATATAAGTGATGTCATATGGTATTTGTCTTTTTCTCTTTCTGACTTACTTCACTTAGTATGATAATCCCTAGTTGCCTCCATGTTGCTGCAAATGGCATTATTTCATTCTTTTTTATGGCTGAGTAGTTTTCCATTGTATATGTGCACCATATCTTTATCCATCTGTCTGTCAATGGACAGTTAGGTTGCTTCCATGTCTCGGCTATTGTGAATAGTGCTGCTATGAACATAGGGGTGCATGTATCTTTTTGAATTATAATTTTGTCTGGATATATGCCCAAGAGTGAATTGCTGGATCATATCATAATTTGATTTTTAGTTTTCTAAGGAACCTCCATACTGTTTTCCATACTGGCTGCACCAATTTACATTCCCATCAACAGTGTAGGAGGGTTCCCTTTCACCACACCCTCTCCAGCATTTGTTACTTGTAGACTTTTTAATGATGGCCATTCTGACTGGTGTGAAGTGGTACCTCATTGTAGTTTTGATTTGTATTTCTCTAATAATTAGTGATGTTGAGCATCTTTTCATGTGCCTATTTTCCATCTGTATGTTTTCTTTGGAGAAATGTCTATTTAGGCCTTCTGACCATTTTTTGATTGGGTTGTTTGTTTTTTGTTGTTGAGTTGTATGAGCTGTCTGTATATTTTGGAAATTAAACCCTTGTTGGTTGCATCATTTGCAAATATTTTCTCTCATTCTGTAAGTTGTCTTTTCATGTTGCTTATGGTTTCCTTTGCTGTGTAAAAGCCTGTAAGTTTGATTAGGTCCCATTTGTTTATTTTTAGTATTTGTTTATTTATTTATTTATGGCTGTGTTTGGTCTTCGTTTCTGTGTGAGGGCTTTCTCTAGTTGTGGCAAGCGGGGACCACTCTTCATCACAGTGAGCGGGCCTCTCACTATTGCGGCCTCTCTTGTTGTGGAGCACAGGCTCCAGACGCACAGGCTCAGTAATTGTGGCTCACGGGCTTACTTGCTCCACGGCATGTGGGATCTTCCCAGACCAGGGCTCGAACCTGTGTCCCCTGCATTGGCAGGCAGATTCTCAACCACTGCACCACCAGGGAAGCCCCTCATTTGTTTATTTTTAAATTTTATTTCTATTGCCTTTGGAGACTGACCTAAGAAAACATTGGTACCATTTGTGTCAGAGAATGTTTTGCCTATGTTCTCATCTAGGAATTTTATGGTGTCATGTCTTATATTTAAGTCTTTAAGCCATTTTTAGTTTATTTTTGTCTATAGTGTGAGGGTGTGTTCCAACTTCATTGATTTATATGCAGCTGTCCAACTTTCCCAACACCACTTGCTGAAGAGACTGTCTTTCTCCCATTGTATATTCTTGCCTCTCCTTTGTCGAAGAATAATTGACCGTAGTTGCATGGGTTTATTTCTAGACTCTCTATTCTTTGCCATTGATCCATATGTCTGTTTTTGTGCCAGTACCATGCTGTTTTGATTACTATAGCTTTGTAGTATTGTCTGAAGTCTTGGAGGGTTACTGGTGCTTTGAATTTAAATGGTGCTTGGTAAATGTTTTTTAACTTATATTTAATACATATAAATATGATTCATGTTTCAGACGAGAGGGAAAAGAGTATCAAAGAAATACAAATGGCTATTTGAGAGTAGGAACATCCGTTTCACATTCTAAATTCTAAGTTGGGGAAGAGAGAACTCATAAAAACAAAAGAGGATGAGAGAGAAGATTCTCACATTTATTTGGAAAGCTCTTCTATTCAACTTGTCTTGGATTCTTTTTTTAATTACTTAATTAATTTTTGGCTGTGTTGGGTCTTCGTTGCTGTGTGCAGGTTTTTCTGTAGGTGAGGCAAGCGGGGGCTACTCTTCGTTGTGGTGCAAAGGCTTCTCATTGTGATGGTTCTCTTGTTGTGGAGCACAGGCTCTAGGCATGCGGGCTTCAGTAGTTGTGTCATGCAGGCTCAGTAGTTGTGGCACACGGGCTTAGTTTCTCCGTGGCATGTGGGATCTTCCCACACCAGAGCTCAAACCTGTGTCCCCTGCATTGGCAGGTGGATTCTTAACCCCTGTGCCACCAAGGAAGTCCCTTGTCTTGGATTCTTTAAGGGAACTATGTAGGTAAAAAAGGAAGAAAAACAGAGAATATAAAAGAATCAATTAACAGGTATTAACAGAATTTCATGTAGCTACTGGCATATGCTCAAAACACACACACACATACCCACAAAAAGAATTATGCCCAAAGTCTTGTGTTTTTTTGTCACATACATTGAAATTTAGTTTTATGTATAACTGAAAATAGGATCTTTCAGGGAAAATTCAATTTCTGAAACTGAAATCTTTTCACAAAACGGAGAAAAGAAAGATGAACATCAAAGAGATCAAACCTGGGAGTAAGCCTGGGGTTATAAATCGAAATTCTTAAATCAGAGACCACACTTTACTTTTCTGGTTATTACTTGCCCCCATGTTTCCTACACTCCATTACCGTTAGCATTCTAGGCTTGACTACAGCCACCTCTTCTCAGCTGCTCATCTTAGTCTAATGAAATGAACATTTGCCATGATTTTGATCTTGTTAAGAACCAGTTTTAACCTACATGAGATATGGTAAATGCACAATGATAAATTAGACATTTAAGCTATCTCAGTCTATTCTCAACACAGCACTCTTTTAAACTTATCAATCACTTTTTTACTCAAACACCCTCAATGGGTCCCTATTTCAAAAAAGGTAAAAGAAAAGCCCTTCCAAAATCCTTTGTGTGCAAGTGTCTGTATTCCTCTCCTTCCTTCCCCTCTCCCTGACTCTCAATTCTGCTCACTATGCTTCAGTCACATCAGAGCCTTTGGAAAGTCTTCTACCACCCAGTTGCTCTCTTGACTCCTTCAAGTCTTAGCTCAAATGTCATCTTCTCAAGCACCACTCCATTTCAAAATGTAAACCTCCCTCTAAACCACATACAATGTGATTCCTCTTATCTTGTTCTATTTCTTTTCTCCTGTTTATTTACACTTTTGAATATACTATACAATTTATTTATTTATTATTGTGCTTATTGTTTATTTTCTATCCCTGACTCACTAGAATGTGAACTGTACAAGAAGCAAGGATTTTTGTCATTTTATTTCATTGATGTATCCCAAATGCTTAGAACAGTGGCTGATATAGAATTTATTCAATAAATGTTTTTTGAATAAAAGGAGGAATATGTTCAATATTCATTATCATTTATTAAGTGGTATTGGAAAAATAATGTGAAACTCAAATTTCATTATATCTGATTCTCTAGACATTGGGCTATATGTCCATAAATAGATGTTCAAGTGAGGCACTGATATGGAGAGGAAAGAAAAAGGCATAGGGATCAAATCATAATTCTGCCCTTTACCAGCTATGGAAAAGTTAAGTAAATTTCTGTGAACTTTAGTTATCCCCTTTGTGAAATGACAGTGATGTAGATATTAAGTAAGCAGCTCGCACAGTTCCTGGTGCAGGAGGCACATGGTAAATGTGAGTTTCTCCATTTTTCTCCCTCTAACTTCACAGGAGACCCCACATGGTAGGGGGCAAAAAGAAAAATCTAAGGCACTTGCAGAAATACACAGTGTGTCCCCAAACCTCCCATCGTAAGCAATTGTGCAGGAGATTGGGAGAATGGTGAAAAGGCAGCTTTCAGATCTTTTCTAGTCCTTCTTTAATGGAGGGCCTGGCCAATGGGGATACTGAGAATGAAGATAGACAAGATCACATCTTACCCGTGACTGTGGTGGAAGGAACTGGAGACCTAACGTGGACAAAATTATGGTTGAAAGTGCTGGCCATGTAGAGCCAAAGAAACCTGACCAAACATATAATCAAAGCAAAACAGTCACAGACCAAGTGCTAAGCCAAGGGATGAGAGAGGTAAAGAGGTCAAGAATAAGAAAGTTGAATAGACGTTTCTCCAAAGAAGAAATACAGGTAGCCAATAGGCCCATGAAAAGTTTCTCATCCTTTCTAATTATTAGAGAAATGCAAATCAAAACTACAATGAGGTATCACCTCACACCAATCATCATTAAAAAGTCTACAAATAACAAATGCTGGAGATGGTGTGGAGAAAAGGGAACCCTCCTACACTGTTGATGGGAATGTAAGTTGGTGCAGCCACTATGGAAAACAGTATGGAGGTTCCTCAAAAAACTAAAAATAGAGTTGTCATATGATCCAGCAATCACACTCCTAGGCACATACCCAGACAAAACTATAATTCAGAAAAACTATAATTCAAAAAATTCAAAACTATAATTCAAGTATAATTCAAAACTATAATTCAAATATATTTCAAAAACTATAATTCAAAACTGCTATACAGCCCTGTGTTCATAGCAGCACTATTCACAATAGCCAAGACATGGAAGCAATCTAAATGTCCATTGACAGATGAATGGATAGAGAAGATGTGGTACATATATACAACAGAATATTACTCAACCATTAAAAAGAATAAGATAATTCTGTTTGCAGCAACATGGATGGGCTTAGAGATTATGATACTAAGTGAAGTAAGTCAGAAAGAGAAAGACAAATACAATATGATATCACATATATGTGGAATCTAAAATATGACACAAACAAACATATCTAGAAACAAAAACAGACTTACAGATATAGAGAACAGACTTGCGGTTGCCAAGGGTGGGGGGTGGGTGAGGGAAGGACTGCAAATTTGGGATTAGCAGATGCAAACTATTATGTATGTTAATAGGATGGATAAACAACAAGGTCCTACTGTATAGCACAGGGAACTATATTCAATGTCCTGTGATAAACCATAATGGAGAAGAATATGAAAAAGAGTATATATATGTGTAACTGAGTCACTTTGCTGTACAGCAGAAATTAAACACAACATGGTAAATCAACTATACTTCAATAAAATAAAAAAAAAATAATAAGAAGGTTGGAAGTGTCTATAGGGAATATGGACTCAGTGAAGTCATTGCAAATGGCCATGTCCTGCAGCTAGATTGAGAGACCTGGATGCATAAAGATGTGTGATGCCACAAGTCCTTTAGAAAGTCCTGCACAGAATGGACAGCAACGTTTTTTGACAGTCTGGGAATCTATCTTCACTGATATTCATCTGACATTTCTAAAGAAGGCTTTCACCTTCAGGAAATTGGAAAAAGAGGCAATACTGGGGAATACCATTCCCCTTCCTCAGGTCAGAGGGAGTAGTACTTCATACTCTGAAGTCAGAAGGAAAATTAAAGTGAAAATATGTTTTTAAAAAATAGAATACATTTTAACCAACGCTCAGGGACTCAATGAACAATCAATGGCAAGTCAGTAAATGAGGATGTCCAGTTGTTCTAGCAGATTGAGCACTTTTCTAGGACTTTCGTTCGGAGGGAGACAGTTGGGGAAATGCTGACCTAATCTCATGTTACATTGTATAAGTGAAGAAACTGAAACCCAGAAAAGTAAATTGATTTTCTGAAGGTCACACAATTAATACTAGCTACATTAAGACTAAACACTGATTTACAAAACAGAATTCCAGTTTCCACTGAAAGCTATTTTTTCAAGGACCAAGATACTTGTATTTGTTGCCTGATGCCTTTCAAGTTGGAAAGTGTTTCCAGACAGAGTAAATAATCAGATGGCTGAAACAGTAAAAACATTTCGTTTAGATTGTGGTGTAATCTGGACATTTTTTCCTATTTTATTTTGTAGTCACCTTTTCTAGTGACAGAAATTCTTGTATCTCTCAGAGATGGTGTCTTTCTTTCTTAGTCACAATATACACACGTTAAAAAAATTAAAATTAAAAGAGTATATATATGTGTGCATGTATACTTTATATGAGTATATATATAATGTTATAGAGTATACATATATCTTTAATTTTCTTTGTCCTTGAGTATATATACCACAATACATATATATTGTTACCACTTGAGGCATAACATCATTAATAGTTCTACAATTTGTCTTACATTAGTCATTGTCAATGCTGATAAATAACATTCAGTTCAGTTCTTTTTTACTGAGCTCCTGCTTTTTACAGGCCCAATAACAGGTGTGGAGATTTCAGAAAACCTGAGATTTTTTTGGTAAATGTTTTAGACATTCTCCCATGTCTTTGATGAACTTTTGAAAACGTCCATAATCTTATCTCTTATGTTTGCTAAGAGGTAACAAAAAGTTACCTCTATGGAGAGTTAGTCTGTTTAATTTGTGTTGACTTTCCTGACATTGTACCCAACTTCTAGAAGTTAAGACAGTTCAGGGCCTGATCATACCTAGGGACATCAATCTTCCTTTGGCTCTAACAATTGCCCCCAAATAAATATCTTAATAAGGTCTGTGAATGCAATACCTCAAATGTCCCATTATAGGTGATTCTGTTTTAAGGGGAAGCAGGGAATGAAAAACATTCTAAAACTGTTCTTCATTCCTTCTCTTCCTTCTGAGATTTTCAAATACGTAAAGCTAGAATTATGGACTGGCTACTTCAATTGAGTACCTTACCCTTTGATGGGAGGAATTCACCCATTTCATCTCTATATGATGTAAATCAGCTTTATAAAGTGAGACCTTGTTGTCACTTGGAGCATGGCATTGAATTACTGTCTCTGCTGGACGTCATCTGAGGGGGCTAATAACTTTTTCCAAAACCTAATTATCTTACCACATTGCAAAGTATTTTGCTTCAACGATTACATGTTTTGAATTGTGAGGGTAAAAACTCCATTATCTGTAAGAAACCTCTATTATGTATAGATAAAATATCGGAAAGGAAGACGATCTAGGGAGAGATATAGAACAGAATGTTTCTAAGTTCATACTATTGACAATAATAAAAATTCAGTGAAAAGGAACAGAAAACACCAAATTTAAAAACAATGGCATGACTATCTGCTTCAATCAGTCAGGAACTGGCAGGGAGAAAAAAAAAGTAATGCCGTAAGCATCAGCAAGAAATCCTGCATATAACTGATGTACAATCAAAATTTGTTAAATTGAATTGGCTTAAGTTAATTTGTGGTTTAATTATCTGATGAGACACTTGAAGATTGATACTGTTCTTAATATTTATATGTTTATTTTCTTTTATTTTTTTTGGCTACGTTGGGTCTTAGTTGCAGCATACGGGATCTTTCATTGTGGTGCAGGCTCTTCATTGTGGCACATGGGCTTCTCTCTAGTTGTGGCATGTGGATTTTCTCTCTCTTGTTGTGGTGCATGGGCTCCAGGGTGCATGGGCTCTGTAGTTGCAGCACACGGGCTCTCTCCTTGAGGCGTGCTAGCTCAGTAGTTGTGGCACATGGGCTTAGTTGCTCTGTGGCATGTGGGATCTTAGTCCCCTGACCAGGGATCAAACCTGTGTCCCCTGCATTGGAAGGTGGATTCTTTACCACTGGACCACCAGGGAAGTCCCGGATTGATACTGTTTGAAAGAGATAGATATACTTTAGACACCAGAGGAGTGGGAAACCAAGTGTTTGTTTTGTTAATTTTAATTTAATATTAACTTTCAACATACTTTTTATTATAAAAATATACAAGCATATATAAAAGTAGGAGAAATAGTATAATGAGCCCCCATTATGAATCAACTAGCTTCATCAATTGTAAACACATTGTCAATCTTCTTTCATCTCTACTTGTCCAACAATTACTCCTTGCTGCTTATGATTTTTCACAGCTTCATTGAGGTATAATTTACATAGCATAAAATTCACCCATCATACTGCACACTACAATGATTTTTAGTAAATTTATAAAGTTGTGCACTGTTACACAAAACTAGTTCGAGAACATTTCTATCATCTCCCAAAAGTTCCCTTGTGTTCATTTGTAGTTAATCTCCCTTCCAACTCAGACCTAGGCAAACACTGATCTGGTTTCTGTCTCTGTAGATTTGCCTTTTCTAGACATTTTATATAAATGGAATCATATAATATGTAGTATGTTACATCTGGCTTTTCTCACTTAGCATAATGTTTTTGAGGTTCATCTATTATGTACATTTGATTTGTTTCCAGCTTGGAGCTATTATGAATAGTGGCTGTATAAAAATTCATGTATAAGTCTTTTTATGGGCATATGCTTTTATTTCTCTTCTAAACATCTAGAATGAATTGCTCGGTCATATGGTAAGATTACATTTAACTTTTTAAGAAATGACCAAACTGTTTTCCAAAGTAGTTGTACCATTTTATGGCCACTCATGGCCATAAATGTTTACATTCAGTTTAAATATTTCATAACTACTCTTGTGAATTTTTCTTCAACCAATGGGTTATTTAAAAGTGTGTTTTTTAAATATCCAAATATTTGAGGATTTCCCAAATTTCATCCTACTGTTAATTTCTAATTTACATAATTTATATGATTCTAATCCTTTAAAATCTATTGAAATTTGTTTTATGACCTGGCATATGATCTATTCTGAATATTGTTGCATGTGCTTCTGAAAAGACTGTATATTCTGCTATCATTTGAAGTATTCTATAAATATTGATTAGTACAAGTTGGTTGACAATTTTGTTCAAGTCTTATGACTCCTTGCTGTTTTTCTGCACTCTATCAATTATTGAGAGTGGAATATTCAAGTCTCCAACTATTATTGTTAAATTGTATACTTCTCCTTTTAATCTTAAAATTTTTGCTTCATGGATTTTTGAATTCTATTGTTATTTGCATATATATTTTTGAAATTTACACTTGTACATGTAACCAGACAGGGCCAGCTCACTACTTGCATGTACTTGGGTACTTGTTAACTTCCTCTTACAAACATATAAGAATAAATGGTTTGACTGTTCTCTTGTAATTTCTGTGCCTCAGTTTTCACACCTTTCAATGAGAGTTGGGAGCTGATAAATGTGCAACCTCACAGAGTTTTTACAAGGATTAAATGAAATAATTTCAATGTTCTAATAAAAGTTTTTGTTGCATTTAAAAGAAAGGGGCTGCCATGAAAATATCTATTTTTTTAACGATTTGACATGGGTTAAAACGAAATACAATGCATCAAAAAATTCCCCAAATGTTAAGAGGATATTTTCTTCCGGGATCAATCAAGATATGTCTGCCACATAGAAAACTAATCATCAATTGTCATTCATACATTAGAAGTTGCTGATGAAGTTCTTGGCTCCAAAATGAGAGAAGCCATAGGAAGTGTTCTCTATCACATTCTCCTCAAAGTGTCAAAATATGACTCAGCACTAACCCAAACTTAAAATACATCAAAGATTCTTCCCATGTTAACATTTGTTTCTATAGTCCCTCCCTCTCACCTTTACAGCAGAGGAAATGTGCAGTTGTAGAATTGGTATTTGGGATTAAACATTTCTTTTAAAGGGCTTGTATCTTCTGTTTATTCTATTTTATCAAGAGCCTAATCTATGATCAACCAAATTCATATTCTGACTGAAGTCAGATATCTGATACCCCAAAACTAGTCACCTCAGTGACTAAAAGTTAGTGAAATTCATCATTTAGAATGTTATATACCAAAGTCTACTCTTCTTATTTTTTAGAAAATCAGTTGTATTGGTCTCATGTAGGGATCTAGAAATTAATTTTAAGATCCTTCAACTTAGTGAACGACAGTGATTTGCCCTCATAACTTTAAAGATAGTAGAGCCAAGGATCTGTATTCCCTGACACTATGAGTCTATGAAAAATCTGTCCAAGCTTTTAATAAAGAGGCAGGATATTTTCTTCAAATCACTTATTCTGTCTAGTATTATTTTCAAAATAACTTTATTGAGGAATGATTGACAAATATAATTGTATATATTTAAAGTGTACAACTTGTGATATACATATACATTGTAGAATGTTTACCAAGATCAAAATAATTAACACATCTATCACCTCACATACTTAAGTCTTTTTCTTCTTGTGCTAAGATTGTTCAAGATCTGTTCTCAACAACTTTGTTACACAACACCATATTATTAACTATAGTTATCATGTTGCACGTTAGATCCTCATTACTTATTCTTATAACTAGAAATTTGTGCCTTTGGCCTACATCACCATTATGGAAAACTGTATAGAGGTTCCTCAAAAATTTAAAAATTGAACTACCTTATGATCCAGCAATCCTACTTCTGGGTATATATCCAAAGAAATTGAAATCAGTATCTCGAAGAGATATCTGCATACCCATGTTCATTACAGCATTTTTCATAATAGCCAAGATATGGAAACAACCTAAATGTCCTTCCATGGATGAATAGATTTTAAAAATGTGATCTATATAAACAATGGAATATTATTCAGCCATAAGAAAACCAAAGGAAGTTCTGCCATCTACAACAACATGGATAAATCTAGAGAGCATTATTCTAAGTGAAAGAAGCCAGATAAAGAAAGGCAAATACTTACATGTGGAATCTAAAAAACCCCTACGTCTAGCAGTAGTATTAATTCAAGTTTAGTCCAAACCCATTTAACACAGTATGCAGTTGTTGACTAATCTAATAAGCTCTAAGGTAGTTTTCCTCCATCTCAATACACCTCCTGAGCTAAAAATAATAGGAACAAAAAGATCTTCTGGTTCATTTTATCTGGCTTTAGGTATTTTTTAAAATGCAAAGCAGAAAGGACTTACCCATAGACAATAGTATGTGAGGCCTACTTGTTGGATTATTTTAATAATAGTTTATAACTTTTATAGCTCAAGTGGCATTTTCAAAATCTTCTTATTGTAAAAAAAAACCCTTTGAAGTCAGATGATAAAACATTATTATCTTCACTTTAAACATTAGCAGCTGAATGAAGCACAGAATGGTTAAGAGAGATGTCCAATGTCAGATAGCTAATAAGTGGCAGAATGGTAATTCAGATTCAGGCCTCTGAATCATCACATAACTTTGAAATGAAGTGTTATTTTAATAAATGAATGATTCTGGATGTTTGCCATTACTTATACTTGTTCCTAAAATATAGCTTTACTTTCTAATCCTAATGAAATATATACTTTATAGACTATTCATTAAGGACCTTTCAGGGCCACCTCAGCGGAATCCTGGATTTGATTATGACCTAAAAACAAGTTCAAGGAAGAATGATCTAAGAGTAACGTAAAGCCAAAGATTAAAGGCATTAACAGATCTTATTACTTTTGCCTAATAGGTCTGCAGAAGGCAGGTTGGCTTTCTTGACAGAGCGATTGCAGTTTGCCCATGACCTCCAGACTGACCATTTTAGGTTATTAGGTATCAGTTTTCAGGGAACTATATACATTTCTATCTATACAGGGTACTAGTTTTCTTCCTTGTAAATATTAAAGAAAATAAATTCCATTTAGATGACTTTTCATGATTGATACCAATAACTTGGCTCATGTAGTTAATAAGACAAAATCATAAAAATAGAAGTCAAACAACCAGTTGGAAGAGTAAGAAAGGGCTAGAGTTAGTGAGGTCATCAGTTGGAAATTAGAAAATCTGGTAAAATGCACACAATGTAGATGTTGGTGATATGACCAGAACTGAGAATATTCCATATTCTTCTTGACTTTTCCTTGAAATCGAAAACATAAACAACCATTTAGCTGATATCTCAACAAGACACAATATTTTATGTCCTTATTCCTCATTACTGAAATTTTCTTCATGAAGAAGAAATGTGGTGAGAATCTTTGATTCTTCCTCTAATGACATTAACTTGGCATTAACCCTGCTGCCCTTGGGAATTATCAGTGGGCCATGTAACATTTGTAACAGAGTATGAATCTCTAGGGCTACAAATTCATCATATTCCTCAAGCTACTGAAGAACCTCATGATCCATTTAATATAAGGTGCTTGAGAACTTGGAGCTTGACTTGGTGTACTGGCTGATGAATGTCTCACTGGGAAGCAGTGCTTTTTAAAGCTAATTCTCCTGATTGCATAAAAAATCACTAACTTCTGCTGGTTAGGGTGTCCTCCAAACTCAGCTGCATCTGTGGGAATAGCTATTTATATGCATTTTAGTTAACTTACTTCTTAAAGAGGGTAAAACCTGTCCTTCTGACATGTGAAATTCTAATCCTTGGGCCTGACAACCAGAAGATTCTTCATGGGAGGAATCACTTTCAGGCACATATGTATGACAAGAACATTCTCTTGGGAGACATCAGATGTTTAACATGAAAATTATGGCTTTGACAGTAGAAGGTTTCCACCCAGTCATCTTTTCTCCACTTTCCTCTCACTAGAACTAGCAAGTGAGAAATAGCATCTGAATGTTAGGTGTACCAGAGTCTCCAGATAGGGAAAAGGTAAAGCTGATATCCTAGAACCATCTAGATGATGGGAGGTATTCTAGAACCAGCCCTTCCCTGGCCTCAGAGAACAGGGAAGGGAGCAGTTCTATAAATGGCTCTAATGTGGTGCTTGTCTCTGTTTTCCTTGTATTCTTGTTCTTGGTGATGTGTCTGGGCTTCTTTTGCAAAGCAAAAGTATGTCTAATCAATCTCTGTATTCCCCCAAGCATATGGGACAGCGGCACTGTGGAATATGCTCATGCCTGTGGAAATGGAAGAAAGGGAGAGAAGGAGGGCAGAAGGAAAAAAATTTCCAGCTAAGAGAGAGTCTGACTAGAGAGATATGGTACCTCTTTGATGCCCAACAAACAAATATTTCCTAGAATTTTGCCAACTTGTCACAGCACTTAGGTTCATTACTAAGAAGTCCACATATTCTGATGACTTAGGTTTTTCACTACATTTTGACTATGTTTAATGTAGGGAAAACAGGAGGATGGGAAACTGCATTTTATTTCTACAAATATACATGAAATGGCACTGTGTGCTGGATGCTATAAAGATTCATTCAATCACAAAAAAATCCAAGAAGTATTGTTGTGCCCTTAATATGTGTTAGGGAGTGCTCCCAGTGCAGGGAACACAGCAGTTAACAAAACAAAGTACTGGTCCTTTTGGCTGGGCCATGTGACTAGTCCATGAATATAGACCAATGCAGTATTTATAGAAGTGAAGTATATTGAAGTGGATAAGATGCAGAAGTGCCTTCTACACCCTGTCTTTTCTCTCTTCTGGATGCCAATGAGACATCAGAGGTTGTGTGTTGAAAATGTCAGAGCCTCTGTCAACCCCGATCCCTGAATGACTTTAGGGACTGAGCCCCATCCACGTCCACACCCACTCCCAACAGGAACATCTGCATTAGACCAAAACGTGAATAAGAAACTAACCTTTAGTGTATTAGGCTACTGAAATTTGGGGGTTTATTCATTCCAGCAGTTACTATCTCCTTAACTAATAATGTGCCTACCCCCTCCCACTCCTAGCCATGTGGACTCCTCTGAGACTTAGATATCATCTCCTTTAAGAAATTCACCCTGACCACTCCACCTCTCCAGCCCCTAGACTCACTTAAGTGTGCAATGTAGCACTCCTACATTTCATTTACTAGATTGTTTTGTAATTATGTGTGTATTTTTTGCCTTCACTAGAATTTGAGCTACTTGAGAGAATGGATTATGTTTTACTCTTTCTTGCCTCTCCAGAGCCTAGGGCAAAGACTGACACATAAAAGTGCATAATAAACATTTGTATTGAATATAAAATATATATTATGCCTGAGGAGATGTTTTAGATGACAGATGACTGGAAGGGTTTATTTTAAAGTTTAGAGGTGTATCCCCTACTCTGAAAATTGGGAAATTCTGTTCTAAACTGAAAAATGAAAATAACAATTGCTTGAAAATTTCTTGCAAATCTGAGCTATATATAAGCCATGGAGGCCAACATTGAAAGGGTGGTAATTAGGGTCCACAGATTCATCCAGTTATACTTATACTGTTATGAAAGATACATATTGCAATGAGAAGCCCTGCATTTCCAATTTCCAAATAACCACTTAAAGAAAATTCCCAGGCTTGCAGGAGGTACCTGATTATAACATCTTTTTTTTTTTTTTTAACTCTTTATTCCTTTTTTTTTTTTTCTTTTGGCTGCACTGCATAGCTTGTGGGATCTTAGCTCCCTGGCCAGGGATCAAACCTGGGTCCTCAGCAGAGAAAGTGTGAAGTTCTAACCACTGGACCCTCAGGAAATTCCCTGATTATAGCATCTTTGAAGTCAGGAAAACTAATCTTCAAATCCATCTGCTAACCAACTCACCATGGGCAAGTTACATTCCCTCTCTGAGCATTAGGGTTTTTTTTCTCTTGTAAAAATAGATACAGTGCATTAACCGTGTAATTGTGAGGATTAATGAGATAGCAAATATGAAAGCTCCCAACACATGGAAGGCACTCAATAAATGTTAAGAATCTTTTCCTTCATTGTATTGTATAAATTGCCTACCCAAAATGTAAATTACTGATAACTACAACATTTACCTGTCTAAATTTCAAGAAAGTCGTTAATTTAAAAAGATATTTTTGCAACATATATATATATTTGTGTCTTTATATTTTCATATGCATATATCATGCCATATGCATTTGTAGGGCTGCGATTTGAGCCTAAAACAGCAAAAATGTAAAAATAAATATGAGCCATCATAGTTTATGACACTGTATCAGTTAGTATTTGCTATAAAATAAACAAAATTTAGTGGTTTAAAATAATAAATATTTATTTAGTTTATGATTCTGTGGGTCAGCAATTTGGGTTGTGTGGTTCTACTGCTGATCTCAGCTGGGCTCACTCATGTATCTAAGGTACAATTCTGGTTAGCTAGGCAGTTTTGCTTCTGGGAAAATGTGGGTAACTGAGACATATGCATTTCATCACCAAGCAGGTTAGCCTGGGCTCACTCAGTAGCCCAGGGGTCCAAGAACAGCAAACTAGCAAGCCCAATGTGCATATACTTTTCTAGTCTTTGCATCATGTTTGTTAATATCCTGTTAGCCAAAACAAACCACATGGCCAAACAGATTCAAGGATTAGGCAAACAGATTCCACTGCTTGAAGTGAGGGGGGAAAGTGGTGGTCATTTTTGTAATCTATCACATATAACCATTAAGATGATGGTGAAACCACAGCTACACAGAGGCTTGGATGTTGTGATATCACTGACCAGCCATGAACTGCCCAGCAGACCACTCCATCACCCTACTTACACCACGGCAAGTGTTTTATTTGGGTCTCCCAGAACTCTCAGAAGGTGAGTCTTGCACAGTGATTTTTTTGTGGGAGTGCTCTCAAAAGGAGCCTGTAAAAAAGAAAGAAAGAAAGAGCCTGTTAAAAAAAATGAAGGTGGGGGGAGGGAAGCGTCAAGATGGCAGAGGAGTAAGACGTGGAGATCACCTTCCTCTCCAAAAATACATCAAAAATACATCTACATGTGGAACACCTCCTACAGAACACCTACTGAATGCTGGCAGAAGACGTCAGACTGCCCAAAAAGCAAGAAAATCCCCACGTTCCTGGGTAGGGCAAAAGAAAAAAGAAAAAACAGAGACAAAAGAACAGGGACAAGACCTGCACCTCTTGGAGGGAGCTGTGAAGGAGGAAAAGTTTCCATGCACTAGGAAGCCCCTTCACTGGCAGAGATGAGGGGTAGGTGGGGGGGAATCTTCAGAGCCACAGAGGAGAGCGCAGCAACAGGGGTGCAGAGGGCAAAGTGGAGAGATTCCCGCACAGAGGATCGGTGCTGACCAGCACTCACCAGCCTGAGAGGCTTGTCTGCTCACCTGCCAGGGTGGGTGGGGCCTGAGAGTTGAGGCTTGGGCTTTGGAGGTCAGACCACAGGGAAAGGACTGGGGTTGCAGCGTGAAGACAATCTGAGGGGGCTAGTGCACCACAGCTAGCTAGGAAGGAGTCCAGGAAAAAGTCTGGACCTGCAGAAGAGGCAAGGGACCATTGTTTCGGGGTGCACAAGGAGAGGGGATTCCTTCCCCATGTGCTAACGGAAGGCAGAACACTGCCTAAGCAAGCTCCAGAGATGGGCATGAGCTGCGGTTCTCAGCTCAGACCCAGAGATGGGCATGAAATGCTAATGCTGCTGCTGCCACCAAGATTCTTGTGTGCAAGCACAGATCACTATCCACACACCCCACCCACCCCCGGAGCCTGTTCATCCTGCCACTGCCAGGGTCCTGTCATCCAGGGACAACTTTCTGGGAGAACACACGGCACTCCTAAGGCTGTTGCAATGTCACAGTGGCCTCTGCCACTGCAGGCTTGCCCCACATTCCAATTATGACAATGGTACCCCTCCCTCCCCCGGCCTGAGTGAGCCAAAGCACCCTAATTAGCCGCTCCTTTAACCCCCTCCTGTCTGCGCAGGAACAGATGCCTAAGGGCGACCTACACGCAGAGGTGGGACCAAAACCAAAGCTGAACCCCGGGAGCTGTGTGAACTAAGAAGAGAAAGGGAAATATCTCTGTGCAGCCACAGGAGCAGCGGATTAAATCCTCACAATCAACTTGATGTCACCTGAATCTGTGGAATACCTGAATAGACAATGAAGCGTCTGAAAATTGAGGGGGTGGACTTTGGGAGCAATGGTAGACTTGGGGTTTGCTGTCTGTGACTGATTTGTTTCTGATTTTTATGTTTATCTTAGTTCAGTTTTTAGTGCTTGTTATCATTAGTGGATTTGTTTATTGGTTTGGTTGCTCTCTTATTTTATTTATTTTTTACTTTTATATTTTAATAATGATTTATTTTAATTAATTAATTAATTAATTAATTTTTTCTTTCCTTTTTTCTCTCTTTTCTTCAGAGCCATGGGACTGACAGGGTCTTGGTGCTTTGGGCTGGTGTCAGGCCCGACCTCCAAAGTGGGAGAGCCAAGTTCAGGACATTGGACCACCAGAAACCTCCCAGCCCCATATAATATCAGTCAGCGAGAGCTCTCTCAGAGATCTCCATCTTAACACTAAGGCCCAGCTCCACTCAACGTCCAGCAAGCTCCAGTGCTGGACACCCCATCCCAAACAACTAACAAGACAGGAACACAACCCCATTCATTAGCAGAGAGGCTGCCTAAAATCATAATAAGGTCACAGACACCCCAAAAACATCACCAGACGTGGTCCTTCCACCAGAAAGACAAGATCCAGCCTCATCCACCAGAACACAGGTACCAGCCCCCTCCACCAGGAAGCCTACAAAACCCACTGAACCAACCTTACCCACTGGGGGCAGACACCCAAAACAATGGGAAATACGAACCTGCAGCCTGTGAAAAAGAGACACCAAACACAGTAATTTAACAAAATGAGAAGACAGAGAAATATGCAGCAGATGAAGGAGCAATGTAAAAACCCACTAGACCAAACAAATGAAGAGGAAATAGGCAGTCTACCTGAAAAAGAATTCAGAGTAATGAGAGTAAAGATGATCCAAAATCTTGGAAATAGAATGGAGAAAATACAAGAAACATTTAATGAGGACCTAGAAGAACTAAATAACAAACAAACAATGATGAACAATACAATAAATGAAATTAAAAATTCTCTAGAATGGATCAATAGCAGAATAACTGAGGCAGAAGAACGGATAAGTGACGTGGAAGATAAAATAGTGGAAATAACGACTGCAGAGCAGAATAAAGGAAAAAGAATGAAAAGAATTGAGAAGAGTCTCAGAGACTTCTGGGACAACATTAAACACACCAATATTTGAATTATAGAGGTCTCAGAAAAGAGAAAAAGAAAGGGACTGAGAAAATATTTGAAGAGATTATAGTTGAAAACTTCCTTAATATAGGAAAGGAAATAGTCAATCAAATCCAGGAAGTGGAGAGAGTCCCATACTGGATAAATCTAAAGAGAAACATGCCAAGATACATATTAATCAAACTATCAAAAATTAAATTCAAAGAAAAAATATTAAAAGCAACAAGGGAAAAGCAACAAATAACATACAAAGAAATCCCCATAAGGTTAACAGCTGCTCTTTCAGCAGAAACTCTGCAAGCCAGAAGGGAGTGGCAAGACATATTTAAAGTGATGAAAGAGAAAAAGCTACAGCCAAGATTACTCTATTCAGCACGGATCTCATTCAGATTCGATGGAGAAATTAAAACCTTTACAGACAAGCAAACGTTAAGAGAATTCACCACCAAATCAGCTTTACAACAAATGCTAAAGGACCTCTCTAGGCAGGAAACACAAGGGAAGGAAAAGATCTAGAAAAACAAACCCAAAACAATTAATAAAATGGTAATAGGAACATACATATCGATAATTACCTTAAATGTAAATGCTCCAAACAAAAGACACAGACTGGCTGAATGGATACAAAAACAAGACCCATATACATGTTGTCTACAAGAGACCCAGTTCAGACCCAGGGACACATACAGACTGAAAGTAAAGGAATGGAAGAAGATATTCCACACAAATGGAAATCAAAAGAGAGCTGGAGTAGCAATACTCACATCAGAGAAATAGACTTTAAAATAAAGACTATTACAAGAGACAAAGAAGGACAATACCTAATGATCAAGGAATTAATCCAATAAGAGATATTACAATTGTAAATATATATGCATCCAACATAGGAACAACTCAATACATAAGGCAAATGCTAACAGCCATAAAAGGGGAAATCGACAGTAACACAATAATAGTAGGGGATTTTAACACCTCACTTTCACTAATGGACAGGTTATCCAAAATGAAAATAAATAAGGAAAAACAAGCTTTAAATGATACATTAGACAAGATGGACTTAATTGATATTTATAGGACATTCCATCCAAAAATAACAAAATACACTTTCTTCTCAAGTGCTTATGGGGAATTCTCCCAGATAGATCATATCTTGGGTCACAAATCAAGCCTTGGTAAATTTAAGAAAATTCAAATCATATCAAGTATCTTATCAGACCACAATGCTATGAGACTAGATATCAATTACTGGAAAAAACTGTAAAAACACAAACATATGGAGGTTAAAAAATACGTTGCTAAATAACCAAGAAAACACTGAAGAAATCAAAGAGGAAATCAAAAAATACCTAGAAACAAATGACAATGAAAACACGATGACCCAAAACCAATGGGATGCAGCAAAAGCAGTTCTAAGAGGGAAGTTTATAGCAATACAATCCTACCTCAAGAAACAAGAAACATCTCAAATAAACAACCTAACCTTACACCTAAAGCAATTACAGAAAGAAGAACAAAAAAACCCCTAAAGTTAACAGAAGGAAAGAAATCATAAAGATCAGATCAGAAATAAATGAAAAAGAAATTAAGGAAAAAATAGCAAAGATCAATAAAACTAAAAGCTGTTTCTTTGAGAAGATAATCAAAATTGATAAACCATTAGCCAGACTCATCAAGAAAAAAAGGGAGAAGACTCAAATCAACAGAATTAGAAATGAAACAGGAGAAGTAACAACTGACACTGTAGAAATACAAAGGATGATGAGAGATAACTACACACAACTATATGCCAGTAAAATGGACAACCACGAAGAAATGGACAAATTCTTAGAAAAGCACAACCTTCCAAGACTGAACCAGGAAGAAATAGAAAATATAAACAGACCAATCACAAGCACTGAAATTGAGACTGTGATTAAAAATCTTCAAACAAACAAAAGCCCAGGACCAAATAGACGGGCAGGAGAATTCTATCAAACATTTAGAGATGAGCTAACACTTATTATTCTCAAACTCTTCCAAAATATAGCAGAGGGAGGAACACTCCCAAACTCATTCTACAAGGCCACCATCACCCTAATATCAAAACCAGAGAAAGATTTCAGAAAAAAAAAAAAAAAAGTACAGAGCAGTATCACTGATGAACATGGATTCAAAAATCCTCAACAAGATAGTAGCAAACAGAATCCAACAGCACGTTAAAAGGATCATACACAATGATCAAATCTGGTTTATCCCAGGAATGCAAGGATTCTTCAATATATGCAAATTATTCAATGTGATACACCATATTAGCAAATTGAAGGAGAAAAACCATATGATAATCTCAATAGATGCAGAAAAAACTTTCAACAAAATTCATATATTCATTTATGATAAAAACTCTCCAGAAAGTAGACATAGAGGGAACCTACCTCAACCTAATAAGGGTCATATATGACAAACCCACAGTGAACATCATTCTCAATGGTGAAATATTGAAACCATTTCCTCTAAGATCAGGAACACAACAAGGTTGCCCAATCTCACCACTATTATTCAACATAGTTTTGGAAGTTTTAGCCACAGCAATCAGAGAAGAAAAAGATATAAAAGGAATCCAAATTGGAAAAGAAGAACAAAAACTGTTGCTGTTTGCAGATGGCATGATATTATGCATAGAGAATGCTAAAGTTGCTACCAGAAAACTACTAGAGCTAATTAATGAATTTGGTAAACTAGCAGGATACAAAATTAATGCACTGAAATCTCTTGCATTCCTATACACTAATGATGAAAAATCTGAAAGAGAAATTAAGGAAACACTCCCATTTACCATTGCAACAAAAAGAATAAAACACCTAGGAATAAACCTACCTAAGGACACAAAGGACATGTATGCAGAAAATTATAAGATGCTGATGAAAAAAATTAAAGGCGATACAAACAGATGGAGAGATATACTATGTTCTTGGATTGGAAGAATCAACATTGTGAAAATGACTGTACTACCCAAAGCAATCTACAGATTCAATGCAATCCCTATCAAACTACCAATGGCATTTTTCACAGAACTAGAACAAAAAATTTCACAATTTGTATGGAAACACAAAAGATCCTGAATAGCCAAAGCAATCTTGAGAAAGAAAAACAGAGCTGGAGGACTCAGGCTCCCAGACTTCAGACTATACTAGAAAGCTACAGTAATCAAGACAGTATGGTACTGGCACAAAAACAGAAATATAGATCAATGGAACAAGATGGAAAGCCCAGAGATAAACCCACGCACATATGGTCACCTTATTTTTGATAAAGGAGGCAAGAATATACAATGGAGAAAAGACAGCCTCTTCAATAAGTGGTGCTTGGAAAACTGGACAGCTTCATGTAAAAGAATGAAATTAGAACACTCCCTAACACCATACACAAAAATAAACCCAAAATGGATTAAAGACCTAAATGTAAGGCCAGACACTATAAAACTCTCAGAGGAAAACATAGACAGAACACTCTATGACATAAATCACAGCTGGATCCTTTTTGACCCACCTTCTAGAGAAATGGAAATAAAAAAGAAAGAAACAAATGAGACCTATTTAAACTTAAGACCTTTTGCACAGCAAAGGAAACCATAAACAAGACGATAAGACAACTCTCAGAATGGGAGAAAATATTTGCAAATGAAGCAACTTACAAAGGATTAATCTTCAAATTATACAAGCAGGTCATGCAGCTCAATATCAAAAAAACAAACAACCCATCCAAAAATGGGTGGATGACCTAAAAAGACATTTCTCCAAAGAAGATATACAGATTGCCAACAAACACATGAAAGGATGCTCAGCATCACTAATCATTAGAGAAATGCGAATCAAAACCACAGTGAGGTATCACCTCACACCAGTCAGAATGGCCATCATTAAAAAATCTACAAACAACAAATGCTGGAGAGGGTGTGGAGAAAACAGAACCCTCCAGCCCTGTTGGTGGGAATGCAAACTGATACAACCACTGTGGAGAACAATATGGAGGTTCCTTAAAAACTAATAACAGAACTACCATATGACCCAGCAATCCCACTACTGGACATATACCCTGAGAAAACCATAATTCAAATAGAGTCATGTACCGCAATGTTCATTGCAGCACTATTTACAATAGCCAGGACATGGAAGCAACCTAAGTGTCCATGAACAGATAAACTGATAAAGAAGATGTGGCACATATAAACAATGGAGTATTATTCAGCCATAAAAAGAAATGAAATTGAGTTATTTGTAGTGATGTGGATAGACATAAAGTCTGTTATACAGAGTGAAGTAATTCAGAAAGAAAAAACAAATACTGTATGCTAACACATATATATGGAAGTAAAAAAAAAAGAAGGTTCTCAAAAACCTAGGGGCAGGACAGGAATAAAGACACAGACGTAAAGCATGGACTTGAGGACACCAGGAGGGGGAAGGGTAAACTGCAACGAAGTGAGAGAGTAGCACTGACATATATACACCACCAAATGTAAAATAGATAACTAGTGGGAAGCAGCTGTATAGCACAGGGAGATCAGCTCAGTGCTTTGTGACCACCTAGAGGGGTGGGATAGGGAAGGTGGGAGGGAGACGCAAGTAGGCAGGGATATTGGGTTATATGTATACATATAGCTGATTCACTTTGTTATACACCAGAAAATAACACAACATTGTAAAGCAATTATACTCCAATAAGGATGTTTAAAAAAAAGAGACACTGGAGTGGGTAGAGGAAGAAGCTAAGCAAAGACACAGCTTCATCTGGTCCCTCAGGGAGCTCAAGAGCATGAATGGCAGCAGCGGTGTCCTGACTTGAAGCAGCAGTGCCAGTCTTCTATTCCCCAACATCACTGTCTCAGTCAGCGACTGCAGGCTTTCCCTAGGTTGGGTGGGCATAAGCTTTTAGGTATCTCCAGGTAAGGCTGCCATCTCCAGGCTTGGCACCTCTCCCATGTTGAAGAATATGCTCTGGAGAAATAACAAATGTGACACGTTAGCATCTCAGTCCTTGTTATGGACTAAATGTTTGTGTTCCTCCAAAACTCATCTGTTGAAACCCTACCTCCAACGTGATGGTATTAGGAGCTGGAGCCTTTGGAAAGTGATTAGGATTAGATGAAGTCACGGGGGCTCCACTCTCATGAATGGGATTAGTGCCCTTACAAATATCTCCAAAGAGCTTGCTTCTCCTCTCTGCTGTCCTCCCTGTGAGGTCACAGAGAGAAGCTGGCAGTCTGCAGCCTGGAAGAGTGCTCTCTCCAGAATTAGACCATGCTAGCACCCTGATCTCAGACTTCCAGCCTCCAGAGCTGTAAGAAGTAAATTTCTGTTGTTTATGAGCGACCCAGTCTGTGGTACTTTGTTAGAGGAGCCCCAGCTGACTAAGACAGTCTTGGAAGTTAAAAATGTATGCACGCCTTAGCCTTAGGTTTAGGCTTCTCCTCACTTGGATAGTTTCATCCCAAGACCCAGCCCTAGAAATCTTCAGCTCTGATCCTTCACTGAGAAATGGACCCTTTATAGAACTGCATTTGTCACTCAGAAGAGCTTTGATTTTTCCAAGCATTTTTCTAAAGTAGACAATAGACTTTTCCAGACTTTTATACTGGTTTGGATTTTTTTCATAGTTGCCTATTTTCTCCTTTTAAATTTAATTATGATTAATTACCAAAAAAGTTTAGATAAATATTATAAATACAAAATAGAAAATACACTTGATAGGATAAGCTAAGGCAGGCTAGAGGTCTTATTTTGTAGACGGATACATCATTTGGGGAATTTGAAGTAGAGGAGAGGAAAAATTGTGTGGCGTTTGTGGTCTATAGTGACTAAGTGGGAAGTTAATAGTAAGACAAGGGAGTGATCAAAGGAGAGAGATGTGGCCACTGCCATATGGAGAGCAACTTTAGGTAAAGCCAGAAGTGAAATATTTTGTGCAATATCCTTCTTCAGGTTCCTCCTTCAAACTTCAATAAAGCATTTCCAATACCTTGACCACTTTGAAAGTTAGGGAGTGGGCTTGAGAGGTGGGCAGGATGTCAAGATGGGACAACTGTTAAAACTTCGTGTAAGTCAGGTACTGGAAAGGACAAGGGCAAGTATAAATGCAAGGAAAGCCAGGCATATTCAGGTTATATACACACAGGAGGAATCCTCAAATCACCATTTCTCATAGACTCAGAGCTCTACACTCCCATTCTGATTTATATGCTTCCCAATTTCTTTCACTTTAAACAGGAAATAAGAAGTGGTAGCACAAAGGATCCTGATAAGGGAGTAACATACATTCTCACCAAAGGAGTGCCCATCCCTCTTTTCTCCCCATTAGTGTTGCCAGCACCTCCTGAACCCCAAAACTAGATTCCCTGGGCTGACATCTGTAAAGCTCTTTGTTCTAACTTAATAGGTAGGACAGTCTGGCAAAGCCATAGGTAAGTTGGTTAGGAAAGCCACAAATCAAGTCATCCTCACAGAAAGGTGCAAAGCTAACTACTCCAAAAGAAAACGAGGTTTGGGGGTTTTTAGGGGACAGGTGTTGTGTCTGTTTGGTTTTCTAGACCACCAAGCCAGCTAACAGGAGGTGCTTAAACAGGGCTCTCATCCAGAGTACTCAGACCCTCATGAAGAGATGCATAAACTACCACACATGCTTCCACATGATTCTGAGCCACCTTGTCCAGAGCATATTTTTCATTTCCAGTCACTTCTTAGTAGCCATCTTCTCAGGGAAACCTCCAGAGCAAATCAGCTTGGTCCTTGCTTTTAGACTTTAAAATTGACAGCTACCAACCACATGACAGACACAATGTTGGGCATATGACAAACATTCTTCTTTAAGTCTCACAGCACCTTAAATGCCCTAAATTTATACTCGCCCCTTATACAGATGAGTTTGCCCAAAGGCACTGGGGAGTAAGTGACCAGGGAGGACCCAACCTCAGATCTGTCTGAGCCCTAAGCCCACACTCTTTCACTACACATCCTGAGCTAAGGAGAAGATTGTCTTGTCAGTGCCCCTGACTCCACCCCCTGGCCTGTCTTTTCATGTCCACTGTCCAGCCTTACCCAAACACCTTAGGCCCAGGTGTTCATTTTTTAGCTTTTGAATTAAGTTTCTGCACAATAAGGTCTTTCCTGGGTCTGCCCTTTCATCAGAGACTTACCTGCGGAACATGGTCCCATCATATCAGTTTCTCTGGGTCCTCGTAGGTCTCTTCAGGTCATCGAGATGAGCCACAATAACCTAATTTATACCAAGGTGCGGAAGCTTAGCATGGCTGGACATGTAATGCCTCTCAGACAGTCCCTTTGTATTTTGAGAGGAGCCAGTAACAATCCAAAGAATGGGTTTTGGAAGCATAGCATTGTCCAGAATTAATACAATTACAAACAAGGGAGGTACTACCAATGCAGACCTTTCTACTTTCTGTAATTTTTCTCATCCAAATCTGGAGGCCCTGTCCCAACTGATGGCAGATAATGAGAAACACCTGGAACTTGCCAGGACAGGATAACTATTATTTTATGGTAAAAACTATTTCTTGTCTAACAACTATTTCAATTTCCTATCCATGATGCTTCTTTCCTCCAAAACATCTTGCTTTCCGCGTCTTTCCCCACAGGCATAAGGGCACATAGGATTTTATGGAAAACCCTCAGCTTTGTCAAAATGGCCCCATTCTGGGCTCCCCTGGTGGCGCAGTGGTTGAGAATCTGCCTGCCAATGCAGGGGACATGGGTTCGAGCCCTGGTCTGGGAAGATCCCACATGCCGTGGAGCAACTAGGCCCGTGAGCCACAACTACTGAGCCTGTGCGTCTGGAGCCTGTGCTCCGCAACAAGAGAGGCCGCGACAGTGAGAGGCCCGCGCACGGCGATGAAGAGTGGCCCCCGCTCAACACAACTAGAGAAAGCCCTCGCACAGAAAAGAAGACCCAACACAGCCAAAAATAAATAAATAAATTAATTAAAAAAAAAAAAAGATACCCAACAGAAAGCAACATTACTATGCCATAGTAATTGCCAAAAGGAATTAAAAAAAAAAATGGCCCCATTCCTTTTTGCTGGCTCCTACCATCATCAGTTTGGGGTATAATTCCTGAGGACTGGAGGTTCTGGGTTACTGAGGGATCGTAACCCTTGAATCATGTCCTCTGAATCCCCTTTTCTCCTGCCCTATAACCCAGGAAGAGCTTCTACTTTTTCCTGTCTGGAAAGAACACCCCAGTCACCACCTTCCTCTTTCCTACTTTATGGACTTGGTCTATATGTGTTGCATTTCACTAGGGCAATAAATCTCACTAATTTGCTTTCGTGATAGAAAAGGCTACAGAGGGGAGAAGAAAGAAAGAAAGAAAGAAAGAGAAGAGAGAAAGAGGGAGGGAGGGAGGAAGGAAGGAAGAGGGAAAAAGAATAAAGAGAGAAGGAAGGAAGGAGGGAAGGAAGGAAGAAAGAGAAGAAAAAGAAGAAAAAAGGAAGGAGGGAAGGAAGGAAGAAAGGAAGAGGAGATGGAGGAAAGAAAGAAAAGAAAGAAGGAAAGAAAGAAAAAAGAAAGAGGAGGGAGGGAGAAAATAAAGAAGGAAAGAAAATTGAGAGAGAAAACACATCCAGGGGAGTTTCAAAAACTAGTGTCTCCAATAGAGGAGCAAAATTAGAGCTGAGGGTCTTGTACTAGGTAAGGGGAAGAGCTTTGTAAGATTTTTATCAGTCCGTGTACATGGCAAAGGGGTGGTTCAATTGCATTAATCTCCCGAATTTAACATCATTTCAGCCTTGTTTTTAGCCCAGGCCTAATCAGAGCTAATGAGTACTAAGTAGCTATACTACAAAGAGCAAACATTTGGAGTCAGAGCTAGACTCAAATCCATGTCCCAGCACTTCATGCACAGTAGTCCTTGGGCAAATTACTCAGTCTCTTTGAGAGTCAGGTAATCTTTCTGAAATGTTATCTACATCATAAGAGTGTTACTGGTACACAATGAAGTCTTATATCATATGACGCACCTCACATAGAGTAAGGAACATAGTAAGTCTCAATATGTGTTTTCTTTCTCCACCATTTTTCTTCATAAGGATGAAGTGGGAAATGATATGCCCTGGGAAACTGCAATCTGCAAAGCCTGGAGTTGTTTCACTTTCTGGATATACTGCCTTACTCCTGGCAAACCTGTACTGATTAAAAGTTCCACAGAGGAGGAAAAATCTAATTTGGAAGGGGTAAGCAAGACTTTCCATACTCCAAAAGGGATAATTTCCCAGCTGTGTGGAGAACCACTAAACCTCCATCCTGAAGACAAAAGTAATTTATGAAACTGCATGATGTTTTCCAGAGGGAGAGGGAGATTTCACAGAGCCCAGGGGTCATAGCTGTGCAATGGAGACAAACAACCCCGAATTTGTGTCATCAAAGGAAAGAATAGCAGGATTTTCTGCTAAAGAAACATGATCCTATTTAAATTCTTATTGGCACCCATAGTACTTAAAATCACTGCAGGTGATCCGACTTTGGCAAAAGTTCCTTCCTCCCACTGCACTGTGGAAAGCGTAGGACCCTCTCTTCTGCTCTTGCTCCGTTTCTCATCTGAGCTCAGGTCTTCATGTTTTGCCTCCATATTGTACTTGGTGTCTCCTCCCACTTTCTATTCTTTTCTCTACCTTAATCCACTTCTTTTCTTTCCTTGTGAATATTATACTCAACGTTCCTCTCTCCTGTGGAAGTTGTTACTCTCACCACCAGAACAATATGTTTGCTGAGTAACTTTTCCAAATAGGCTTGTATTCAGCCCCCCATTCCCCATGGTCTCTTTCTGCCTCCAGTGCCTTAAGTTACAAGGTGACTTCCCAAGGTTATGAGTAGACTCTGGTGTTCTAGAGCTGAAATGGACTTTTTTCTCTGTGAGAAACTGGGTAACTCTCTGAGGTTTAAATTCCAATTGCCAATTTGAAAGTTTCAGGTGATAAGCCAGTAGGTGGTGCACATGTCAAAAATATTTGCTGGCACATAGCCACTAAGAGAAGATACCCCCAAGCACAACCTCTACCACGGAGCACACCTCAGCACATACATAGGACAGAGGATTCAGCTCCACTCCTGGCCTTACAGATTGGACCAGGGGTAGGCACTTTACTCATTGGCAGCCAGTTCATAGGTTGACCACCGTGCTCCAAAAGGAGACCTGGCAAATAATAGTCATTCTTCAAAGAATTTGAGTAAGGAAAAGGAAAATCAGTGAAGTAGCCATAGGAGATAAAAGTGAAAGTTGTTGGGGGAAAATATAAGTAAAAACAGAATCTTCTCCCAACCCAGAAAGCTTCACAAAGTGGTAGAGAAAGAAAACACTTTTGTTTCTTAAACAAAGAAACTCTTTGTTTCTTGGCTTAAAAATGTTTGCTTAGAAATGGAGTTATTTGTAGTGAGGTGGATGGAGTTAGAGTCTGTCATACAGAGTGAAGTAAGTCAGAAAGAGGAAAACAAATACAGTATGCTAACACATATATATGGAATCTAAGGGAAAAAAAAAAAAAAGGTCATGAAGAACCTAGTGGCAAGATGGGAATAAAGACACAGACCTACTAGATAATGGACTTGAGGATATGGAGAGGGGGAAGGGTAAGATGTGACAAAGCGAGAGAGTGGCATGGACATATATACCCTACCAAACATAAAATAGATAGCTAGTAGGAAGCAGCCGCATAGCACAGGGAGATCAGCTCGGTGCTTTGTGACCACCTAGAGGGGTGGGACAGGGAGGGTGGGAGGGAGGGAGACGCAAGAGGGAAGAGATATGGGAACATATGTATATGTATAACTGATTCACTTTGTTATAAAGCAGAAACTAACACACCATTGTAAAGCAATTATACTCCAAGAAAGACGTTAAAAAAAAAACTGAAAAAAAAATGTTTGCTTAAATTAGATAACTAATAAGCACCTACCGCATAGCACAGGGAACTCTACTCAATACTCTGTAATGGTCTGTATGGGAAGAGAATCTACAAAAGAGTGGATACATGTATATGAATAACTGATTCACTTTGCTGTATACCTGAAACTAACACAACATTGTAAATCAACTATATACTAATAAAAAATTTTTTAAAAACATGAGGGAAAGACATTTTCCTGAGGGACTGTCAGGGAAACCTGGGACTCTAGGGTGCAGAACACCCTATCATCTGGATATAATTCACTCCCCTTAGGAAGCCTTGACATCTGAAACATGTGAAGGTCATTCTATGAATTCGATCAGACAACTCTAGCAAAGGGTCCACATGGCTTTGTGGATATGCAAATTAATGTCCTCAAGTGAATGGAGGATCACAAATACAGGAGCTCCGGTTTGTGAAAGGCAATCTTTGGTTTCCTTAAATATAACAGCTCTTCCTTGGTAAGAATCTAATAGAATTAGCCTCTGTGCAAGATATTTACAGAGCAATATATGCACCTGTTTGTTCATTCTTCTGCTTATTCATTAAATCAACTAACAGTTAATGGTCCAAGAAAGGTTCTGTGAACTGGGGACACAACAGCAGATGAGCCAGACCAGGGCACTGTGTCAAGGCTGTTGCATTCCAGTTGGGGACCCCAGAGCACAGAAGCATAAGAAGATATCATATTGGGGGCACAGTTGAAGGACAAATAAAGCACAGAGGATGGGTAATAGTTTAGATAGGTGGTTGAGGGGACATTTTATTATCACTCTCATATTTCTGTTATATCTGCCTTGTGCTATAATTTGGTGAGAGTGGACTGTTTTTAAAAAACAAATGGCTAGAGCTGGGAAGTCCTTAAGTGACTCTTAGAGGTAAAGGATTGGAGTCCTTGGAATGAGAAGCTTGATAAAGCAATTGCTCGCCTCAGTGGCTTTCCAGAGTCCTGACCTTCAGAATTCACAGTCCTGCTCCTGTGTTTGTGCAGTGGTCCCTGGAGACTCTTGTCCAGGATACTTGTTGGCAAGGCATAGCTTATTTAGGCTTATATGCCCTCTGGGAAAGAAATGACTCCAGGCTTCTCACTCCATCTCATCCCACATCCAGGGACAGATCCACTCTGGCCATCTGGCACTGAGGGCTCTGACAAAACAAATCTTGTGTGCTGAGGACCCCTGCAAAGTTAGCACAGTTACATTGTTTTGGATGTGTAAATGGCTAGAGCAACAGTGTGTATTGTTCATATTAAAATGAACTCACAGAATCATTGGTAGTTAGCAAAAAGCGCTCAAGTAAAGTGATGAATACTAAATTGGGGAGTGGTCAGCCTCCAAATAAGAGTACAGTCAGTCAAATACAAGCTCTACTCCCCATCACCCCCCCCCCCAAATAAATCTATGTTGAACCATGCTAAACAGGCAGCCCTCCATGGCATCTAAGCAGTGGGGAGAGGTTAGCAATTATTCAGTGAAAGCAGATGTTCTCTGTCAAGAGAAGTTGGGCTTGAAGTGGACTTGGGCCTGATTCATTCAAGCAACTACAATAGTTAGAGTATTAATGTCTCTCATTCTTCATAGAATCTAAGGAGGATGTCCCTCTGAGACAGGTACGTCTTTGTGTGTACGGGGGTGAGGGAGGTGGCAACCGCAGGCTTCCAGCTGAGCACACAGCACAGAATACCATGGTCAGAGGCAGATCAAGAGGCAGTGGATGGCTGGGAGAGGATGTGGAGTTTGAAGATGGGAGCTGAGACTCTAATAAATCTTTTACTGATTGTGTGACGGGCAAATTACCAAGACACAGTGGGCCTTAGTTACCTCATCCACACAGTCCATATAGAGTAATTATCTAGAAGAGTGGACTAATCAAGATTTGGCTCGTGAGATGTACAAGATATTCTATGAGGGTGTGAGGAGAAACTATTAGAACTTCTATTTGCATGTATTTTTATCACAGTCTCTTTTCAAATGTCTATTTTGGGTGTGTTTTTAATGCACATTATAGTACATTAGTACATAGATAATTTTTAAGTTATGTGGCCAAAATAGCATGAAGGCCACTGGTTTAGAGTACAGTGAGTCAGGAAAACATGGGAGTTCAAAAGGGGAGTTTTCAAATATGGAGTTTCAAAAAGGGAAAATCTCCACTCTGCCACTTACTTGTTGCCTGACCCTAGACAATTTCCTTAATTTTTCTGAGCCTAACTTTCAATCTGTGTATTATGAGGATAATAATAGCACTCATGTCATAAGATTGTTGTGAGGATTAAATGAGTGCTTAGCATGGTGCCTGGCAAGAAATAAATGTGAAATAGATAATAGATCTTATTACTCATCAACAAAATGGAGATAATTTCTTTCTTGCCAAATTGTTGCAAAATTTAATGGCATGGTATATTTAAAAGCACTTTGTAAAGTATAAATTCCGGACAAGTGTAAGGTACTATTTTTTACTGCTTGTTGAAAAACAGTTCTTTTCAAGTGCTGGAGTCTGAGACCGTACCAATTTAATCGTTCTTTTATGGGACATCTGACTTTTCTTCATATCTTGGAATTATCACAGGGAAGCCTGGGAGAAGTTGCTCATAGGACTGGTACCCTGAGATTTTTCTCTATAAACAAAGAATTTGGGCATTACTTAGGTGACTGGGTGTGGCCTCTCTAAAGCCATTCTGCTATGTCCATCCTTCAAACGTTAGCATTTTCTAGCTAAGACCAATAAGGCCCTAGTATTCCTTAAAGTTCTTATTCTTTAAAAATTAGGGTAAGAACTTGAGGTGCTTTGTTCATATAAAGCAGTGCTTTAGAAAACACAAATTTGTGTATTTAATAAGATCTACAGAATCCTGGGAGTCAGTGCCAAAGTAGGTTTAGGAAACAGGGCTGGCTCCATGAGCAAGCTATTTAAAAGGAAGAAAACATAAGCAACTTAATTCCAACTTTTTTGGGGGGATAGTTAACAGTTTATAACTGAAATCATTGCTGTTTTAGCTCTAGTAATACCATATCACATTGGTTGGCAGAGCAATGAATAAAATAAGATATATATTCTGACTTTCCCCATTAAATCACCTTTTAATTCCTTTTGATTACCCAAAGGAAAGGTGGCAAAGTGAGATTCAAGAGTCAGTGAGCTGGATGGCAGATGGAGACCCATTACCTCTCTAAGTCCTGCACCACATCGTGGTAGAAGAGGGGTGGCTGAGTGATGGCACCACAGCTGCCATTCTACAGTCATGAAGTTAGTGCACCAAACTCCTACGGGTTAACGATATGGAACTTTACCTGAGCGCAGTGCTCCTGGAAAACAGTGACATGCAAGAAATCCTCCACCTTTTGTGTTTCAGGAGATGGTTGGCTGCGGAGGGCCCCCTGTCCCATGTGACTCAGACGAGACTCATGGTTGGCTCCTGCGTACCCATGACAAGGCAGACAAAAGTCCTCCATGTTCTGATTCTCTGTCTCATGAATGATTAGCTGAACGGTTGGTCCCCACTGACCAATCTGGAAAATTGTTCACTAACTTAACTCATTTAAACTTTATCAGGCTTCTTTCCTTCCCCCACGTGGCTGAACCTTGGCTCGCCCATAAGCTTAAGTAAGCTTAAGCAGGCACTAAAATGCAGAATATCTTCCCCTTGAAGGCCCTTTCCTGCTCAAAGTGTCTGTTCACATCACCTACTCATCCCATTCCTGCATACCCGATTCTCTCTAAACTTCATTACTCCTCCCTATAAGAGAAAAGACCTCTTCTGCCTGACCTTTGAGACACTTGTAGATGTTAGGCCTTCTCCCTAATGCAATAGACATCCTCCCACTGTTGTAATAGTCCCCCAACTCCATTGCAGTTGTCTCTCTACCCCTATTGCAATGATCCTTATAAATAGTTTTTCCAGATCTATTTTTTATTTGGCAGGAGAAAGCTACACTTTCTGTTCTACCACTAGTCTTTTCTTTTAAATGTGTCTTTTCTTGTATCCATCTAGTAAACAAATATATGTATATATGTATGTATATATAGAGAGAGAGAGAGAGAGAGAGAGAGATCTATAAATGTCTATAGATTTATATGTATATATTGAGCTCATTCTGGCGCTACAGATAAAATAAAGGCAACAAACTTCTCTCGGGTCATAAAGCTGTTGGGGGAGTGGTTGAAAGACAGATAAGAAAAAACAAACATCAACTGATACGAAGTGTTTTGGAGATAAAGCTAGGTAAGTGAGAGGATGTCCTGGCTTGGGGATGAGTTGAAATTGTATCTATGGTAGTCAGATAAAATTTCACAGATACAAATATACCTAAGATAAATGACAAAAAGGGCTAACAAGCAAAGACCGTGAGATAATTTCACTAACATTTTAAAAGAACTACTCTGGATTCTAAGTGGAGTATTGGCTGGAGAGAGGGCAATGATAGAAGCATGGAGGGCATCTAGAAATCTATTGCAAATATACCTGCATTAGAAGATGGTGGATTGAACCAAGGTGGTGATGACTATGGTTTGGGAAGGCAAGATAAGAGGGACTGGAATCAGGACTTGAGTTTGGAGCATGCTGTGTTTTAATGCTTATTACACATAAAATGGATAGTTCTAGTTGAAAATTTTATATATTGATACAAGTCGTGAGTTCAAGAGAGAGATCTTTACAGATCTTGGATGTTGATATCTATGAAAGGAATATTATTAATTTAAATAATTAAGACAATCATTTAAGTCAAATAATTATTTAACTATTTAGTGTATTTAAGCTAAATATACTTATTTAGCTGTGTCTACTCAATCTGTCTACTTTGCCTAATATGCTAATTATCTTTTTGCCTCAGGCCTTTGTCCTTTGTTCCCTCTGTCTAGCAGGGTTACTCAAAGTGCAAGAAGATAAAAAGCCAGAGATAATGAGCCAGAGTGCAAATTGACAAACTGCTTTCTTCATCAAGAATGTCTTGCAATATGAAAGAAAAATGTTAGCAGGACAGAACAGTGTTCCATGATGTAGTTGGTTTACATTCTGGGGTATTCTCCTTATCTTACTGTCAACCGGAAACAAACGTTTCATGGATCATGCTGTTCTAGACCACTGAAGTATCCCCAAATAACTACTACATGGCTCTTCTTCATTTCATTCAGGTCCTGGAACAAATGTCACTTCCTCAGAGAAGCCGTCCCTTCTAAAATGCTGCTTCCCTCACTGTCTCCTTTTACCTTGCTTTAGTTCCTGTATAGCATTTACCATTATTTGACTTTATATTATGTAATTATTTGTTTAGTTTTTGTCTCCCCTACAAAGCAAGCTCAAGTATGACGTGAACTTTGTTTTACTCAGTTATATCCCCAGTGCCTAGGAAATTGCCTGGCTGGCACATACAAGGTACGTAAAAAGGAAAATGAGTGAATAAGAATATAATGATTTGAACACATGCTTATTAATATCAATGCCCTTGCTTTCCAATATTTTGTGTTTATCTAATAAATCTTTGCACTTCTTTATTTTTAACAGTTCATTTTCCTTATTTTAGGTATATTCCTTGTAAACTATATTGTTGGGGAGGGGGAAGTTTCCCCCTCTACCCCTCTTGAGTTCTTGTGGCTGGACTAACCATAAAATTGACACAAGACAGATTAACAGGAGAAAAAGAAATAAATTATTTTATTTTATTTTTAAAATTAATTTTTATTGGAGTATAGTTGCTTTACAATGTTGCATTAGTTTCTTGCTGTACAGCAAAGTGAGTCAGTCATACATATACATATATCCACTCTTTTTTAGATTTCCTTCCCATTTAGTCACCACAGAGCATGGAGTAGAGTTCCCTGTGCTATACAGTAGGTTCTCATTAGTTATCTATTTTATACATAGTAGTATATATATGTCAGTCCCAATCTCCCCATTCATCCCACTCCCTCTTCCCCCCTTGGTAACAATAAGTTTGTTCTCTACATCTGTGACTCTATTTCTACTTTGCAAATAAGTTCACCTCTACCATTTTTCTGGATTCCACACATAAACGATATTACACAACATTTGTTTTTCTCTTTCTGACTTACTTCACCCTGTATGACAATCTCTAGGTCCATCCATGTCTCTGCAAATGACAATATTTCCTTCCTCTTTATGGCTGAGTAATATTCCACTGTATATATGTACCACATCTTCTTTATCCATTCCTCTGTTGATGGATATTTAGGATGCTTCCATGTCCTGGCTATTGTAAATAGTGCTGCAGTGAACATCGGGGTGCATAGATCCTTTTGAATTATGGTTTTCTCCAGATATATGCCTAGGAGTGAGATTGCTGGGTCATATGGTAACTCTATTTTTAGTTTTTTAAGGAACCTCCATATTGTTCTCCATAGTGGCTGTATCAATTTACATTCCCACCAAGAGTGAAAGAGGGTTCCCTTTTCTCCACACCCTCTCTAGCATTTATTGTTTGTAGATTTTTTGATGATGGCCATTCTGACTGGTGTGAGGTGATACCTCACTGTAGTTTTGATTTGCATTTCTCTAATAATTAGTGATGTTGAACATCTTTTCATGTGTTTGTTGGTCATCTGTATGTCTTCTTTGGAGAAATGTCTATTTAGGTCTTCCCATTTTTTGATGAGGTTTTTTGTTATTTTAATATTGAACTGCATGAGCTGTTTGTATATTTTGGAGATTAATCCTTTGTCAGTTGCTTCATTTGCAAATATTTTCTCCCATTCCAAGGGTTGATTTTTTGTTTTGTTTATGGTTTCCTTTGCTGTGCAAAGGCTTTTAAGTTTTATTAGGTCCCATTTGTTTATTTTTTTTTAAATTTTCATTACTGTAGGTGGTGGGTTGAAAAAGATTTTGCTGTGATTTATGTCAATGTGTTCTGCCTGTGTTTTCCTCTAAGAGGTTTATAGTATCCAGCCTTACATTTAGGCCTTTAATCCATTTTGAGTTTATTTTTATATATGGTGTTAAGGAGTGTTCTGATTTCATTCTTTTACATGTAGCTGTCCAGTTTTCTCTCCATTGTATATTCTTGCCTCCTTTGTCATAGATTAGGTGACCATAGGTGCAAGGGTGTCTCTCTGAACTTCCTATCTTGTTCCATTGATCTATATTCCTGTTTTTCTGCCAGTAACATCCTGTTTTCATTGCTGTAGCTTTTTAGTATAGTCTGAAGTCAGGGAATCTGAGTCCTCAGGCTCCATTCTTCTTTCTCAAGATTGCTTTCATTATTCAGGATCTTTTGTGTTTCCATATGAATTGTAAAATTTTTTGGTTCTAGTTCTGTGAAAAATGCCCTTGGTAATTTGATAGGGATTGCACTGAATCTGTAGCTTGCTTTGGGTAGTATAGTTATTTTCACAATATTGATTCTTCCAATCCAAGAACATGGTATATCTCTCCATCTGTTTATGTCATCTTTGATTTCTTTCATCAGTATCTTATAGTTTTCTGAGTACAGGTCTTTTGCCTCCTTAGGTAAGTTTATTCCTAGGTATTTTATTCTTTTTGATGTGATGGTAAATGGGATTGTTTCCTTAATCTCTCTTTCGGGTCTTTCATTGTTAGTATATAGGCATGCAAGGGATTTCTGTGTATTAATTTTGTATCCTGCAACTTTACCAAATTCACTGATGAGATCTACTAGTTTTCCAGTAGCATGTTTAGGATTGTCTATGTATAGTATCATGTCATTTGCAAACAGTGACAGTTTTACCTCTTCTTTTCCAATTTGTATTCCTTTTATTTCTTTTTCTTCTCTGACTGCCATGGCTAGGACTTCCAAATCTATGTTGAATAAAAGTGGAGAGAGTGGACATCCTTGTTTTGTCCTGATCTTAGAGGAAATCCTTTCAGGTTTTCACCATTGAGTATGATGTTAGTTGTAGGTTTGTCATATATGGCCTTTATTATGTTGAGGTAGGTACCCTCTAAGTCTACTTTCTGGAGAGTTTTTATCATAAATGGGTGTTGAACTTTGTCAAATACTTTTTCTGCATCTATTGAGACGATCATATGGTTTTTATTCTTCAGTTTGTTAATGTGGTATATCACATTGATTGATTTGCACATATTGAAGAATCCTTTCATCCCTGGGATAAATCCCACTTGGTCAACGTGTCTGATCCTTTTAATGTGTTGTTGATTTGGTTTGTGAGTATTTTGTTGAGGATTTTTGTGTCTATGTTCATCAGTGATATTGGCCTGTAATTTTCTTTTTTTGTGATATCTTTTTCTGGTTTTGGTATCAGGGTGATGCAGGCCTCATAGAATGAGCTTGGGAGTGTTCCTTCATCTGAAATTTTTTGGAAGAGTTTGAGGAGGATAGGTGTTAACTCTTCTCTAAATTTTTGATAGAATTCACCTGTGAAGCCATCTGGTCCTGGACTTTTGTTTGTTGAAGGATTTTTCACCACAGTTTGAATTTCAGTACTTGTGATTGGTCAGTTCATATTTTCTATTTCTTCCTGGTTCAGTCTTGGAAGGTTTTATCTTTCTAAGAATTTGTCCGTTTCTTCTAGGTCATCCAATTTATTGGCTTATAGTTGCTTATAGTAATCTCTTATGGTCCTTTGTATTTCTCCTTTTTCATTTCTAATTTTATTGATTTGAGTCCTCTCCCTATTTTTCTTGATGAGTCTGGCTAAAGGTTTAACAATTTTGTTTTTCTCAAAGAACCAGGATTTAGTTTCATTGATCTTTGCTATTTTTTTTGTCTCTATTTCATTTATTTCTGCTCTGATGTTTATGATTTCTTTCCTTCCACTAACTTTGGGTTTTGTTTGTTTTTCTTTCTCTAGTTGCTTTAGGTATAAGAATAGGTTGTTTATTTGAGATTTTTCTTGTTTCTTGATTTTAGGATTTTATTGCTATAAACTTGCCTCTCAGAACTGCTTTTGCTGTGTCCCATACGTTTTGGACTGTTGTGTTTTCATTGTCATTTATCTCTAGGAATTTTCTGATTTCCTCTTTGATTTTTTCAGTGATCCTTGATCATTTAGTAACGCATTATCTAGCCTCCATGTGTTTGTGTTTTTACAGGCTTTTTTTTTTTCCTGTAATTGATTTCTAATCTCATAGCATTGTGGTTGGAAAAGATGCTTGTTATGATATCAATTTTCTTAAATTTACCAAGGTTTGATTTTTGACCCAAGATGTGATCTGTCCTGGAGAATGTTCTGTCTGCACTTGAGAAGAAAATGTATTCTGCTGCTTTTGGGTCATATTTCCTATAAATATCAATTAAATCTATTGGTCTAATGTGCTATTTAAGGCTTGTGTTTCCTTATTAATTTTATGTCTGGATGATCTCTCCATTGGTATAAGTGGGGTGTTAAAATCCCCCACGACTCTTGTGTTATTGTCAATTTCCCATTTTATGGCTGTTAGCATTTTCCTTATATTTGAGGTGCTCCTATGTTGGATGCATATATATTTACAATTGTTATGTCTTCTTCTTGGACTGATCCCTTGATCATTATGTAGTGTCCTTCCTTGTCTCTTGTAACAGTCTTTATTTTAGAGTTTATTTTGTCTGATATGAGAATTGCTACTCCAGTTTTCTTTTGATTTCTATTTGCATGGAAAATCTTTTTCCATCCTCTCACTTTCAGTTTGTTTGTGTCCCTAGGTCTGAAGTGGGTCTCTTGTAGACAGCATATATATGGGTTTTGTTTTTGTATCCATTCATCCAGTCTGTGTCTTTTGGTTGGAGCATTTAATCCATTTACATTTAAGGTAATTATCAATATGTATATTCCTATTGCCATTTTCTTAATTGTTTTGGGTTTGTTTTTGTAAGTCTTTTTCTTCTCTTGTGTTTCCCACCTAGCGAAATTCCTTTAGCATTTGTTGTAAAGCTGGTTTGGTGGTGCTGAATTCTAACGTTTGTTTGTCTGTAAAGGTTTTAATTTCTCCATCGAATCTGAATAAGATCTTTGCTGGGTAGAATAATCTTTGTTGTAGGTTTTTCCCTTTCATCACTTTAAATATATCCTGCCACTCCCTTCTGGCCTGCAGAGTTTCTGTTGAAAAACCAGCTGATAACCTTATGGGGATTCCCCTGTACATTATTCATTGCTTTTCTCTTGCTGCTTTTAATATTTTTTCTTTGTCTTTAATTTTTGTTAGTTTGATTAATATGTGTTTCAGCATATTTCTCCTTGTGTTTATCCAGTATGGGACTCTCTGTGCTTCCTGGGCTTGGGTGATTATTTCCTTTCCCATGTTATGAAAATTTTCAACTATAGTCTCTGCAAATATTTTCTCAGTCCCTTTCTCTTTCTCTTCGTCTTCTGAGACCCCTATAATTCGAATGTTGGTGCATTTAACATTGTCCCAGAAGTCTCGGAAACTGTCCTCATTTCTTTCCATTCTCTTTTCTTTATTTGGCTCCACGGCAGTTATTTCCACCATTCTATCTTCCAGCTCACTTATTCGTTCTTCTGCCTCAGTTATTCTGCTATTGATTCCTTCTAGTGTATTTTTCATTTCAGTTATTGTGTTGTTCATCACTGTTTATTTGTTCTTTAGTTCTTCTAGGTCCTTGTTAAATATTTCTTGTATCTTCTCAATTGGTGCCTCCATTCTATTTCCGAGATCTTGGATGATCTCTGAATTCTTTTTCAGGTAGATTGCCTATTTCCTCTTCATGTATTTGGTCTTGTGGGTTTTTATCTTCCTCTTTCATCTGCAACATATATCTCTGTCATCTCATTTTGTCTAACTTACTGTGTTTATGGTCTCCTTTCCACATGGTGCAGGGTCATAGTTCCTCTTGCTTCTGGTGTCTTCTCCTGTTGGGTGATATTGGTCCAAGTGCTTGTGTAGGCTTCCTGGTGGGAGGGACTGGTGCCTGTGCTCTGGTGGGTGGAGCTGAGTCTTGTCCCTCTGATGGGCAGGGCTGTGTCAGGTGGTGTGTTTTGGGGTGTCTGTGAGCTTAGTACAACTTTAGGCAGTCTGTCTGTTGATGGTTGGGGATGTGTTCCTGTCTTGCTGGTTGTTTGGCCTGAGGCATCCAGCACTGAAACTTGCAGGCAGTTGGGTGGAGCTGGGTCTTGGTGCTGAGATGGGAACGTCCAGATGAGATCACACTGATTAATAGTCCCTCAGGCCAGGAATTCTCTGGCCATCCAGCATCCTGAATTCAGTGCTTCCCCCTGCTGGGGGCACAGGCCTGACCCGTGGCCAGGGGACCAAGACCCTGCAAGCCACGTGGTGCAGCCAAAAAAAAAAAAAAAAAAGACAAGAAAACAAACAGTGAAACAAAACCCAAGAAAAATAACAAAAATAAAAACAACAAAACAGAAGAAAATGAAAAGAAACAGACAAACAAAACCCAAGACAAGTAATAAAAAAAACCCCAAACAAAACCAAAAAGAAACAAACGAAAAAGGAAAAGAAAATAAACAAAATCCAAGACAAATAGCAAAAAGAAAAACTAACAAGCAACAACAAAAAAGAAAAGAAAACAAACAAAACCCAAGACAAGTAATAAAAACAAAACCAAACAAAAACAAAAACAAACAAAAAACGAACTAAAGAAACAAACACAATGAGAAGAAACAAGAAACCAACCAAAGAAAAGAACCCAAAAACCAAAACAAACAAGAAAAAGAACAAACAAATAAAAAAACAAAACAAAAACAGAAAGCAAAGTAAAAGAAAGCAAAGAAAACAAACACACAAAAATGACCAAAAAAAAGATAAAATCAGAAAAAAATTTAAAAAACAAAAATCAAAAAGAAACAAAAACAAACCAATATAAATGGACAAACATAAAAGTAAAATAAAAGTAGAAAAACAAAATATATATTTAAAAATTTCAAAAAATAAATTAAAAGTTTTAAAAATTTGAAAAATAAAAAAATTAAAAAAATACAATGACCACAAAACAAAACAAAACAAAATTTTCCTGGGGCCTCGGCTATCAGTGTGCTTGCAGCTACGGTGAACCACAGCCAACCCCTACTTCCCCAGGAGGCCCTCTAAGGCCTCTGGGTAGGTCTCTTGTACCCACTGTGGGCACTGTGGGAGCAGCTCAGACTCTGACCTGGCCCAGTTCCCACATGTTCTTGTCCCCAAATTCCACAGCTGGTAAAGCTAGACTGGTCTCAGTTGTGGGAGCACTTTTTGTCCATTCAGATATTCCACAGATGCAGGGTTTACCAAGCCAATCATAGGGGTTTGATCTGTGGCTTGTGCAGCTGCACAGAGACATTTCAGTTCCTCTTCCTTAGTCCCACAGTCCCTGGGGCTCAACTTTGGTTTTGGCTCCACCTCTGTGTGTGGGCCACCCTCAGGCATCTGTTCCTCACCCAGGCGAGAGGGGGAGATGGCAAGATTTCTCACTCAGGCAGGAGAGGGATAAGGTGGCCATGACTGGGGCTCACATGCTTGCACTGATGGGATCCCCCTCTGAGGAGGCAGGGGCTGGCAGGAAGCTGTGATGGTTTGGGGCATTCTCACTCTGGTGGGAGTCCCTCCCACTGCCTGTGGATGCAGGGGCTGGAATGTGTGGAGAGAGTCCATTATGGTGGCCCTGCCCTTTGCATGCCACTCAGCGATGATGCCTCATTTCCAAGGCAGAACCTGCTTAGTCCAGGAACATTCCTGGCAGCGGAGCGCCTCACTCCCATCCACTCAGGTCATCTCTGCACAGCCAACAGCAGTCCTCTCCCCCGGTCTGCTCTCCTAACCCCATACTTTAACACCCAGCCCCTGCCAGCATTGGTGGACACCCGTCTTAGGCTGGGGTGCCCAGAGCTGACTCCCAAGGAGGCTATGGCAGGCATGGCGTGTGGGTCCCCAGAGCCTGTGCAGGTCGGGGAGTCCTTGGTTTGAGGGGTGGGTGAGCCTGCTCAGATGGGCACCCCTTCCAGTGCCCGTGGAAGCAGGGGCCAGTAGGTGGAGAAAGGGAGTGCAATGGCAGCCCCACCCCTTGCACACTACTCAACAATGGTGCCTTGTTTCTATGGTGGCCCAGGCTTCTTCCACAAACTTTCCTGGTCATGGAATTCCTTACTTCCGTCCCTTCAGGCTGTCTCTTCACAGCCAACAGCTGTCCACTCCCTGGGTCCAGTCTCCAAACCCCACTTTCCAGCACCCACACCCCCTCCACACCAGGAGACACACAACTCAGGCTGGGGTGCGCAGGGCTGCAGCATGGACAATGCGCACAGATCTTACTCTGTCCTGCCTTCCACTGACCAGTTGCTTCATTCCCCTTTGATACCCTGAAGTTCCCTCTCTGTCCCAGCTGAGTTCCCTGCTGTGAGGGGCCTTCTCTGAGTGTGGGAAACTCTCCTCTCTTTCAGCTCCCTGCCAGTTGTGCTGGTCCCTTCCCCTTTCCTCTTTTCTTTTTTTCTTTCTTTAGTCTTACCCAGTTGCATGGAGGTTTTTCTTGTACTTTTATGTGTTTAAGGTCCTCCACTAGTGCTCTGCAGGTGCTCCGTGAGATTTGTTCCATTTATAGATGTATTCTTGATCTACTTGTGAGGAGAAGTGAACTCCACGTCCTCCTATTCTGCCATCTTGACTCCAGAAATAAATTTTAATACATGTACCTGGAGGTCCCATAGAAGTAGGACCTCAGAAGTGGCCAAAGCAGGTAGCTTTTATACTTTTTAGATAAAGAAACAATAAATTTGTGAAGAATTGATAGGACAAAGAAACTTAGGTTTTGGGTGCTCAGTTAGTGAAGAATCTAAGCAGAGTTTGGACTTGGGGTAGTAACTTAAAGAAGCAACAAGTTTTGTTTATACATTCTTCTGAACCTGAACTTCATATCTTTAGTGATAAGCATGCCCTTCTACCTCCAGAAGCAAGGAGTGCATCGTTCACGTGGGAGATTTATTTCATGCTTTAAAGGGAAACAGAAAGGAGACTCAGAGTGTCCCCCTTGCATTGACCATTTCTTAAGTAAGTTTAATTCAGAATACTCAATATGCCATTGAGTCACATTTTAGTGTGGCCTACTCTGGGCCGCGACAATATATTATGGGATTTGGTGTTGTTTTGTTTTTGTTTTAAACCAATCTGAAAGTTTTTCACTTTAATAAGGGAATTTAATCCATTTACATTGTCAGACATATTGATATGTTTAACTCATGTCAAATTTCTTTCTTTCTTTCTTTCTTTCTTTCTTTCTTTCTTTCTTTCTTTCTTTCTTTCTTTCTTTCTTTCTTTCTTTCTTTCTTTCTTTCTTCTTTCTTTCCTTCTTTCTATATCCATTCCCTTCTTGCTTTTTCCTATTCTGCTGTATGGACTGTGTTTGGAAAATTACCTTCCTCTCAAGTGTTCTATAGTTTTCTCTAATTCTCACATCAGGGAGTAAAAGACTAACTTTTGATTTCTCCCAACCATCCTTTCATTTATAATTATTAATTAGTAACTTTTACTTTCCCTATGTCCTCTCCTAACCATCTTTTTGTTTTCAAAAAATATATTTTTCATCTCCATGTAATCTGTCTGTCCTAAAATAGTCTTCACTTCACAAATACTTATTATAAAATCATATGTATACAATGGACTAACGATTTTGCTAGAAGTTAGAATTTCCTTCTCAATCAGGCAGAAAATCCATTTCTGAAGAAGGCAATAGAAGTAATTATTTTTGAGTGATCCATTCTATGTGTACTGCAGCATATTTTCATACATCCTACAATATTTCAGTTAACTCATCTCATACTGAACTTTTTTTTAAACAGAGATTTCTCTTTTCTTTCTCTCTTTCTTTTTTTTTGGGGGGGGGGCTGTGTTGGGTCTTTGTTGCTGTGTGTGGGCTTTCTCTAGTTGCAGTGAGTGAGGGCTACTCTCCGTTGTGGTGTGCTGGCTTCTCATTGCAGTGGCTTCTCTTGTTGCGGAGCATGGGCTCTAGGCATGCGGGCTTCAGTAGTTGCAGCATGCAGGCTCAGCAGTTATGGCACATGGACTCTAGGGCATGTGGGTTTCAGTAATTGTGGTACACGGTCTCAGTAGTTGTGGTTCACAGGCTCTAGATTGCAGGCTCAGTAGTTGTGGTGCATGGGCTTAGTTGCTCTGTGGCATGTGGGATCTTCCCAGACCAGGGATCAAACCCATGTCTCCTGCATTGGCAGGTGGATTCTTAACCACTGTGTTACCAGGGAAGTCCTCTCATGGTGAACTTTTGAGGCAAGCAAGAAATAGGTTGAATACCTTTGATCTCAGTCCACACATTTTAAAGATAAGTTTACAGTTATAAACCACTGTCATGATCTAACAGTCTGGGGCATGGAGACGGAACATAAATCATAGATTTTCACTTAATGAATATTCATCTATGCCACCAATACTGTCAGTTCACTAGAGAGAAGTCTCCAGCCACTTTTCTCCTCAGTCTCACAAGAGTAAAGAGCAAACCTTAGCTGAACTCTAGTTCTCTACTTTCTAGACTGAAACAAGAATGAACACAGGGACCTATGAGTTTACTAGTGGAATACAAATCCTATTGGTGGGAAAAGGCAGGTGGGAGTTATAGCTCCAGGGCCTATTTTTGCTTCAGTTCTTGAAATTTAGCTTGTCAGAAGAGCTCTTCTAGGGTTTGGTATTCACTTCTTCTAATGTATGGATAATATTCATGTCTAGTTTTTAGTTATTTAAAAATATATTTGTATATTTTACTGTTCATTTAAATAGGAATTTGGGAGCAAGAATAAAAATGCCTTTTTCTCATGCCACCATCTTGCTCAAAAGCATTTTCTTTGTATTTTACTTAGTAGCAAGCATGCTAGGAAAAGTCTGAAAAACAGTTCTGGTAGCCAGCTTACTAGATGGTCAGCTTATTTATTTATTTATTTACTTATTTATTTATTCATATATTTTTTAAATAAAACTTTATTGGAGTATAATTGCTTCACAACACTGTGTTAGTTTCTGTTGCACAACAAAGCGAATCAGCCATATGCATACACATGTCCCCATGTCCCCTACCTCTTGAGCTTCCCTCCCATGACCCTCTAGGTCATCACAAAGCACCGAGCCAATCTCCCTGTGCTATGCTGCTGCTTCCCACCAGCGAACTATTTTACATTCAGTAGTGTATATATGTCAATGCTACTCTCACTTCACCCAGCTTTGCCCTCCCACCCCATGTCCTCAAGTCCATTTTCTATGTCTACCTCTTTATTCCTGCCCTGCAACTAGGTTCATCAGTACCATTTTTTTTTTTTAGATTCCATATATATGCGTTAGCATATGGTATTTGTTTTTCTTTTTCTGACTTACTTCACTCTGTATGACAGACTCTAGGTCCATTCACCTCACTACAAATAACTCAATTTCGCTTTGTTTCATGGCTGAGCAATATTCCATTGTATATATGTGTCACATCTTCTTTATCCATTCACCTGTCAGTGGACCTTTAGGTTGGTTCCATGTCCTGGCTATTGTAAATAGTGCTGCAATGAACATTGTGGTACATGTCTCTTTTTGAATTATGCTTTTCTCAGGGTATATGCCCAGTAGTGGGATTGCTGGGTCATATGGTAGTTCTATTTTTAATTTTTTAAGGAACCTCCATACAGTTTTCCATAGTGGTTTTATCAATTTACATTCCCACCAAAAGTGCAGGAGGGTTCCCTTTTCACCACACCCTTTCCAGCATTTATTGTTTCTAGATTTTTTGATAATGGCTCTTCTGATTGGCATGAGGTGATATCTCATTGTAGTATTGATTTGCATTTCTCTAATAATTAGTGATGTTGAGCATCTTTTCATATGCCTCTTGGCCATCTGTATGTCTTCTTGGTGAAATGTTTATTTAGGTCTTCCACCCATTTTTTAACTGGATTGTTTGTTTTTTGATATTAAGCTCCATGAGCTGTTTGTATTATTTTGGAGATTAATCCTTTGTCTGTTGTTTCATTTGCAAATATTTTCTCCCATTCTGAGGGTTGTCTTTTTGTCTTGTTTATGGTTTCCTTAGCTGTGCAAAAGCTTTTAAGTTTAATTAAGTCCCATTTGTTTATTTTTGTTTTTATTTCCGTTACTTTAGGGAGTGGGTCAAAAAAGATCTTGCTGTGGTTTATGTCAAAGAGTGTTTTTCCTAATTTTTCTCTAAGAGTTTTATAGTGTCTGGTCTTACACTTAAGTCTTTAATTCATTTTGAGTTTATTTTTGTGTATGGTGTTAGGTAGTGTTCTAATTTCATTCTTTTACATGTGGCTGTCCAGTCTTGCCAGCACCACTTATTGAAGAGTCTGTTTTTTCTCCATTTGTATGTTCTTGCCTCTTTTGTCATAAATTAGGTGCCCAAATGTGCGTGGGTTTATCTCTGGGCATTCTATCCTGTACCACCAATCTATATTTCTGTTTTTGTGCCAGTAACATACTGTCTTGATTACCGGAGCTTTGTGGCATAGTTTGAAGTCTGGGAGCCTTATTTCTCCAACTCCATTTTTCTTTCTCAAAATTGCATTGGCTATTTAGGGTATTTTGTGTTTCCATATGAATTGTAAAATTTTTTCTTCTAATTCTGTGAAGAATGCCATTGGTAGTTTGATAGGGATTGCACTGAATCTGCAGATTGCTTTGGGTAGTATAGTCATTTTCACAATATTGATTCTTCCAATCCAAGAACATGGTATATTTCATCTGTTTATGTCATCTTTGATTTCTTTTATCAGTATTTTATAGTTTTCCGAGTACAAGTATTTTGCCTCCTTAGGCAGGTTTATTCCTAGGTATTTTATTCTTTTTGTTGCAGTGGTAAATAGGAGTGTTTTCTTAATTTCTCTTTCTGATTTTTCATTGTTGTTGTATAAGAATGCCAGAGATTTCTGTGCACTAATTTTGTATCCTGCAACCTTACCAAATCCATTGATTAGTTCTAGTGGTTTTCTGGTGGCATCTTTAGGATTTTCTGTGTATAGTATCATGTCATCAGCAAACAGTGACAGTTTTAATTCTTTTCCAATTTGTATTATTTTATTTCTTTTTCTTCTCTGATTGTTGTGGCTAGGGCTTCCAAAACTATGTTGAATAAGAGTGGTGAGAGTGGACATCCTTGTCTTGTTCCTTATCTTAGGGTAAATGCTTTCATTTTTTCACCATTGAGTATGATGCTTGCTGTTGGTTTGTCGTATATGGCCTTTATTATGTTGAGGTAGGTTCCCTCTATGCCCACTTTCTGGAGAGTTTTTATCATAAATGGGTGTTGAATTTTGTCAAAAGCTTTTTCTGCATCTATTGAGATGATCATATGGTTTTTATTCCTTAACTTGTTCATGTGGTGTATCATATTGATTGATTTGCGTATATTGAAGAATCCTTGCAACCTTGGGATAAATCCCACTTGATCATGGTGTATGAGCCTCTTAATGTGCTGTTGGATTCTGTTTACTGGTATTTTGTTCAGGATTTTTGCATCTATGTTCATCTGTGATATTGGTCTATAATTTTCTTTTCTTGTGATATCTTTTTCTGGTTTTGGTATCAGGATGATGGTGGCTTCGTAGAATGAATTTGGGAGTGTTTCTCTCTCTGCAATTTTTGGGAAAACTTTGAGAAGGATGGGTGTTAGCTCTTCTCTAAATGTCTGATAGAATTCACCTGTGAAGCCATCTGGTCCTGGACTTTTGTTTATTGGAAGATTTTAAATTACAGTTTCAATTCCATTACTTGTGATAAGTCGGTTTATATTTTCTAATTCTTCCTAGTTCAGTTTTGGAAAATTGTACCTTCCCAAGAATTTGTCCATTTCTTCGTGGTTGTCCATTTTATTGGCATATCATTGTTTGTAGGAGTCTCTTATAATCCTTTGTATTTCTGTACTGTCTGTTGTGATTTCTTCTTTTTATTTCTAATTTTATTGATTTGAGTCTTCTCCCTTTTTTTCTTGGTGAGTCTGGCTAAGGGTTTATCAGTTTTGTCTATCTTCTCAAAGAACCAGCTTTTAGCTTTATTGATCTTTGCTGTTGTTTTCTTCGTTTCTATTTCATTTATTTTTTCTCTGATCTTTATGATTTCTTTCCTTCTACTGACTTTGGGTTTTGTTTGTCCTTCTTTCTCTAGTTGTTTTAAGTGTAGGGTTAGATTGTTTATTTGAAATTTTTCTTGTTTCTTGAGGTGAGGTTGTATTGCTATAAACTTCCCTCTTAGAACTGTTTTTGTTGCATCCCATAGGTTTTGGGCCATTGTGTTTTCATTGTCATTTGTTTCTATGTATTTTTAAAATTTCTTCTTTGATTTCTTCAATGACCTCTTGGTTATTTAGCAGTGCACTGTTTAGCCTCCATGTATTTGTGTATTTTACAGTTTTTTTTTCCTGTAATTGATTTCCAATCTCATAGCATCGTGTTCAGAAAAGATGCTTGATATGATTTCAATTTTCTTAAATTTTCTGAGGCTTGATTTGTGACCCAAAATGTGATCTATCCTGGAGAATGTTCCATGTGCACTTGAGAAAGAAGTGTATTCTGCCACTTTTAGGTGGAATGTTCTATAAATATCAATTAGATCTATCTGGTCTATTGTGTCATTTAAAGCTTGTGTTTCCTTATTTATTTTCTGTTTGGATGATCTGTCTATTGGTGTAAGTGGGGTGTTAAAGTCCCCTAGTATTACTGTGTTACTGTCGATTTCTCCTTTCATGGTTGTTACCATTTGACTTATGTATTGAGGTGTTCCTATGTTGGGTGCATAAGCATTTATAATTGTTATATCTTCTTCTTGGATTGATCCTTTGATCATTATGTAGTCTCTTTCCTTTTTTCATGTAACAGTCTTTATTTTAAAGTCTATTTTATCTGTTATGAGTATTGCTACTCCAGCTTTCTTTTGATTTCCATTTGCATGTAATATCTTTTTCCATCCCCTCACTTTCAGTCAGTATGTGTCCCTAGGTCTGAAATGGGTCTCTTGTAGACAACATATATATGGGTCTTCTTTTTGCATCCATTCAGCCCGCCTGTGTCTTTTGGTTGGGGCATTTAATCCATTTACATTCAAGGTATTATCAATATGTATGTTACTATTACCATTTTCTTAATTGTTTTGGGTTTGTTTTTGTGAGTCTTTTTCTTCTCTTGTGTTTCCCACCTAGAGAAGTTTCTTAACATTTGTTGGACACCTGGTTTGGTGGTGCTGAATTCTCTTAGCTTTTGCTTGTCTGAAAAGCTTTTGACTTCTCCATCGAATCTGAATGAGATCCTTGCTGGGTAGAGTAATCTTGGTTATAGGTTTTTCTCTTTCATCACTTTAAGTATATCCTGCCACTCCCTTCTGGCCTGCAGAGTTTTCACTGAAAATCAGCTGATAACCTTATGGGGATTCCTTTGTATGTTATTTTTTGTTTTTCTGTTGCTGCTTTTAATATTTTTCTTTGAATTTAATTTTTGTTAGTTTGTTTAATATGTGTCTTGGTGTGTTTTTCCTAGGGTTTATCCTGTATAGGATTCTCTGCGTTTCCTGGATTTGAGTAACTATTGCCTTTCCCATGTTAGGGAAATTTTCAACTTCCTTCTTCTCCTTCCTCCCATCTCTTCAAATGTTTTCTCAGACCCTTTCTTTTTCTCTTCTTCTTCTGGGACCCCTATAATTCGAATGTTGGTGTGTTTAGTCTTGTCCCAGGGATCTCTGAGATTGTCTTCAATTCTTTTCATTCTTTTTTCTTTATTCTGCTCCTCAGCAGTTATTTCCACCATTTTGTCTTCCAGCTCACTTATTCATTCTTCTGCCTCTGTTATTCTGTTATTGATAGCTTCTAGTGTATTTTTCATTTCAGTTATTGTGTTGTTCATTTCTGTTTGTTTGTTCTTTTGTTCTTCTAGATCTTTGTTAAACATTTCTTGTATTTTTTCAATCCATGCCTCCATTCTATTTCCGAGATTCTGGATCATCTTTACTATCATTTCTCTGAATTCTTTTTCAGGTAGACTGCCTATTTCCTCTTCATTTATTTGGTCTTGTAGGTTTTTACCTTGTTCCTTCATCTGTGACTTTTTTTGCCATCTCTCTTTTTTTTTTTTTTATGATTGGGATTGTCTTCCTGTCTCACTGGTTGTTTGGCCTCAGGCTTCCAACACTGGGGTTTGTAGGCTATTGGGTAGAGCTGGGTCTTGGTGCTGAGATGAGGAATTCCATGAGACCTCACTCTGATGAATATTCCCTGGGGTCTGAGGTTCTCTGTTAGTCCAGTGGTTTGGACTCAGATCTCCCACCACAGGAGCTTCAGGCTGACCCTGGGCTCATGAACCAAGATCCCACAAGCCACCGGTTCACTTTGGGGTTCCTTCCATCTTCTTGGGCATCAGAGTTCCCCATCAGTGGCTGCCCTAGTTGTGGGGAGATGCTAACTCCACATCTTCCCACACTGCCATTTTGACTCCCTCTACTGGTCAGCTTATTTATTGAATGCTGTTATCAAATCAATTTTGATTGTGCGAACTCACAAATATCACAATCTCTATAATTATCCAAATCTAGGAAGTAATTATTGATATAAACTAGGTGATGAAGAAGAAAGAAGGAAAATTAGGGAGAAGTGAGTGATAATTTTTTTATTCCACTTAAACTGTGAAGGGAGGTTGGGAGATGTGAAAAGAGAAATAATGGCTTTTCTAAATATTTATTATCCTCCAAAAACCAAGATACCAATAAGTATGAGATATATGAAAATAATAAATATCAATAAGCTGAAGAAGAAGACAAATTTGTATATCTAATCTCAAGTTCTGATTAAAAAGCAAATAGTAGGATTTCATGTCTCCTGTATTTAAAATCATGTATTAATTTTTCTATCACATTTTATGTGGGAAATTCAGCAAAACGGAAATGATTTAATGTTAATTGCCCTAAACTTTCCCTTCTGATGTCTATTCATTACATTATTCATCTTACTTTCTTACCAGAACTGTCAGGAGACAGATTCTCAAGGAAGTGATCAGCAGTTCTGTGTCACATAAACAGCTGTCAGGTTTCAGTGGTGAGTGAAGTGGTTGATTTACACAGATATCTCTGGACATTTAATTAATAGATTTAAGCAAGACTAAAGGCTAAACTAATGCCCCTGTGGGGTTAATTTGAAAGAACAATAGTTCATTACCATAATAAAACATTATCATTAACATATAATTATGTTATTAACACCATGTTCATGCAGGCAAGTAGCAGATATTAGCAGCTTTTCTGGGTTTGTTAATTTGCACACAAATCACAGCTATAAGAAACATAAAATCCATGGTTTCATAATCAACCTAAAAGAGGCTCTCTAGCGTTTGATATTAGCTAAGACATCTGGAGTATTATTCATGGACTTGCTGGGAAATGTTTGGAAGGATAGAGTCCACAATCTAGAGTGGCCTTAGGTGGTGAAGGTAGATTGCAGAGTATAGGCTTATATGCAGAAAGAAGAGCCTTGGGAGATGCCTGGAGAAGTGGTCATGGGAACAATACTCGGTGGCACTGGTGGTGGGCTAGGAGTGCAGAAGGATGTTGGGAATGCATGGGGTGAGCAGACAGATGGAGAGCTGGAGGGTGTCTTATAGATTTAGCTAATTTCCCCTTACTTCTAAGTATAATTCAGAGGCAAATCAAATCTGAAACATTTTATTTTCAAAAACTAAAAACTTCTTCATTTTTATTCATATGAAAGTCCAAGGTAGTGCCAAATATATAAAATGTGTGATCACATACTCCAAGTCCTGTGATTCTGCTGCTATTTCCTCACTAAGCTTGGCTAAGACATTTCTTGCTCACAACTATTACTAAGCTGCATTTTCTATTTGGAAACAACCCAGGTGCCTCACAGGGAGAGAAGAACAATTCAATTTCATTTGTATTACCTTGCAATTTGACTGTCCTGTTCTACTGGTTTCGGAATGACAGCAGTGAGCAGCCGCTGGAAGCAAGACTGGGATTAAACCCTGGTTGCAGCAGTGAGAGTGCCAAGTCCTAGCCACTAGACCACGAGGGCCAGTGGCTAAAGTCTGGGCCCCAGTTCTTGTCTGCCTTGAAAAAAAATTTTTTTTGACGAGGAGATAGAAGTTAGAAAGTCTAAGGTGTTTATTTGAAAAGCAGAGTACATGCCGACAGACGCATGGTGAACTCAGACAAAAGTCATGCCTTTGGGAAGTTTAAATCATTTATAAGTGGGCAGTCTTCTTTGTTTTCCTCTGGTCAATCGTCGCTTTGTTCTTTTACTCAGGACCCTTCCTTTTTGACCTCCGAGGAGTCTTTCTGTGCATGTGCAATCGAGGTCTCCCTGACCCCAAGGATGAGAAATATGTGACCTCTTGATCTTTTGCCCAAGCAGGGTTTAGTCCCTTGCTGTCCCTGCCATTACTGTTACCTTAGCATGTCCATTGGAGACAAAGGCCAGCTATTTACTTTGTTCCTGTTGTTATTTCTATCTGGAAGTGTAAAGAGGAGGCTGGCTGTAAATGTCTAACCTGGAGTCCTTCTATTTCCTGTCTCAAGAAATATAAACAGGAGACTAGTTGTAAATGTCTACCCTGGAGCCCATGTATCTCCTGCCTTACTACAAAGTAACCTAGATTCAAATGTTGAGCTAGCAGGAACCTTAAGGATCTTTTAACTTCTACCACTTTATAGATGATGAAACCAGGGATCAGAAAAATTAATGGACAATACATAACTCATGACAGAGCCAACACTAGAACCTGCTTTCCTAGAACTTTGAATTAGCTCTCTTTAAATTTAGAGAGAAAGTAAGAAAGTAAGTTAAGAGACTACAAAGGAGCAGCTACCATATTTTATTGAATTCCAAGATCTCATAAATTTTATGTAACACTAAGAAAAAGAAAAGTTAACCAATTATAAAATGCCATCACTTGTAAGATGCATCCAGTTTTAGAGATGCATCTCTAAAACTTGTTTTTAAAGCATCTTAGAATTATTAAAATATGGTAATATAAATCCCTGGTGTTTGCTCCAAATTGGAAGCTCATCAAGGTACTCTTACTTCTCAGATGAAAACCAAGCATAGTGCCACACAATAACTTCGACTAGTTTAGTTAGTTGCTTAGTCTATTGTAAGTCCTCTATGGTAAGCTTATTCTATAGTTGGTGATTCTATAGTATTTGTTTTGTAAAAATCCATTTATATTCTGTACACTTTTGCATATTTTTAATTAATTGAGCAGAAAGTATGCTTGTTACAATTGATAAACCAATATTGATGCATTATTATCAACTGAAATCCATATTTTGCATTAGGGTTTATTAGTTGCGTTATATAGTTCTGCAGGTTTTGACAAATGCATAATGTCATGTATATATCATTACAGTTTCACACAGAGTAGTTTCACTGCTCTAAAAATGCTTGTTACCTCTTGTAACCACTAATTTTTTTACTGTCTCCATAATTTTATCTTTTCCAGAATGTCATATAGTTGAATTCATATGGTATGTAGTCTTTTTAGACTGGCTTCTTTCACTTTCATTTAGCACCTTTCACTAAAGGTGGATTTAAGTTTCTTCCATGTCTTGTCATGGCTTGATAGGTCATTTCTTTTTATCACCGAATAGTATTCCACTGTATGGATATACCAGAGTTTGTTCATTCACTCATTGAGAGAAATTTTGTTTCTAATTTTTGGAAACTATGAGTAAAGTAGTGCATGTTTTCGTGTGGACATAAGTTTTCAACTCATTTGTATAAACACCAAACAGAGCAATTGCTGGTTTCATGGTAAGTGTATGTTTAGATTTGTAAGAAACTGTCAAATTGCCTTCCAAAGTGGCTGTGCCATTTTGCCTTCCCACCAGCAATGAATGAGAGTTCCTGGTGCTCCACATCCTCAATTGTATTTGGTGTTGTCAGTGTTTGGGATTTTCACCATTCTAATAGGTGGTAATGGTATGTCATCATTGTTGTAATTGCAATTACCTAATGACAATGATGTATGATGTTGAGCATCTTTTCATATACTCATTTTCCATTTGTATATTCTCTTTGTTAAGGTGTCTGCTCAGATCCTTTGCCCACTTTTTAATTGGGTTGTTTGTTTATTGTTAAATTTTAAGAGTTCTTTGTATATTTTACTTTTTTAATTTTTCAAAATAAAACATTTTACATAATTCACAAGTAAAAGGATTTAAATAATTTACAAATAAAAAAGTGTAAGTAATTTTCATCAGAATCAGAAATTTCCATTAGCAATTAAAATAAAAGTAACCTCTAAGTAAGACAATAAATTTCAGTTCTATCCACATAAAATACGTTGGTTTTGATAAGATTTTTTTAAGCACCAAAAAACTTCTTATAATGTTAAATCGCTAAAGTCAGATAAATAATTTTCCTCCTTCCAACTTTGATGAATAGTGAAAGATTGACTATTGGTTAATAGTCAGAACCAAGTAAAACAATTTTCACTCATTCAACAATCAATTTACACACAAGAAAGGAAGGAATTACAGAAGTACATACAGATAAGCAGTTAGAAAGTCTCATTTTATATATCATCATTGTATTTACAAAAGGCCAAAACAATTTGCAGGTTTGGTCAATTTCTTGAAAAACAATTAAACATTAGTTCTGATTGTCAGAATGAATTGTTTAACTGGATCAAACGGTCCATTCTTTCTAGATATCCCGTGTTTGGGGATCTTTTTCAATCTCTTTGTATGCAATTTATGTAAAATAAGATTAACAGTATTTTTAATGGAGCTTCTATGAGAACTTATTTTGTTTCTAAAACTCTTTAGCGATTTAAAGTGTTAGTTAATTATGATGAAATAGAAAAACCGAAGTAAGTCAATTCCTGAAGAACAGAGACCATACTTCTTAATCCACTTCCTAAAATGTTACAATAAAATAGTACCCAAAATAAGATTATTTCAAAGATAATGTTCCCCCAGTGATCTGACCTAACCAATCTGGAGATATGAAGTTGGGAAGGTCGACCTTCTATTTTATGGAGAAAACTGAACCCGTACGGTACATATATCTTCTCCCTCCCGCTGTCATACCTGTAGATGTGGATGAAGGTCAGGGACGAGGTAAGGTTTAGTTTTACACATATTTCTTGGTTATAAAATGAAACTAAAGGCATTCATTTCCCCCTCAAAACCTGAAAGGCTCAATAGTGTGTTGTATTTTGATGTGTTAGAACATAACTAGGAAAGCTGTCAGTTTTAATTCTTACAGAACTATTTGATCTATTTATCATGTTTGAAAACAGCTCTTCTGTTTAGATTTTTCAACAGTATGCCATGCTTTGCTAATCAACCAACATATGGTGTTCATCTCCTCTGTATGAAAGTTTATCAGAGCCTTGTTACTATGAGTTTCATACTTAATAAGGAACTGAAGCAGATAATCTGTAGGTGTGTTCCACCTTTATGCTTAGGTGATATAACAGGACACATCATGGCTTACATTCTATTTAGTAATTGAATGTAGTCTTTCTGTAGGATTATCCGCCCAAACCCCATTCATCATGCTGGTGAAAAGAAAATTGAATTATGAACTATAGCATCCAAACGGCATACATCTGAAACCCAAGACTTCATGCAGCTGCTGATAGCATGATAATAGGGCAGCTAGCTGAGCAATTGTAGGCTTGGAAATCTACTTTAAAATAAATCTGCTTTTAAAATGGGGTAATAACTCCAAATTTAAGATTAAAACAGATTCTTCTCATTGTGTAGATTTCTTCCCATATCCTACCACCCCGCCTCCACAATGGTAATAGATTTATGACTAAGACTGGTGTCACCATAATGTTCTTGGGACAGAATGATAGTCCAATGACTCATCAGGCACTAGAAAGGGAAAATATTCAAGAAATCTAACATCATTGGCATTTGAAATATTTCAATGCTGTGAATATCTTCCTAAAAATAAGGACAACAAAATAACTTTATACACTGATAAAAGCCACAAATCAAAACAACTGTGACAAAGTATAGAACAAATTATAATTACTTTAAAAATCATCATGATTACTCATAAAAACCTTAACATTTGCCAACCAATTTTTCTGGTCAAAATACATTGTTCCTTCTGGGGTTTATACCCTCAATTTGCCCAATTACTCTCCATAAATGTTCTTTTTGGTGGCTGAGATACACAATAGTACTCAGAGTCTAAAGACTTCTTTCTGTAGGAACAACATTTGAGAAGCAGATGAATACCTTTCAAAGGCAATTGTAGTTGAGATTGTGGGTGAGAATGATAGAAAAAAGAAAAAAGTTATCTGAGGACTCTGGCCTATGCCAAGAAATGGTTGAGTAGAGCAGGAACTCTGAAACACAGCTCAGGTAACTAATGGCAGGCAGCTCTCAGACTGTTAGCATCTCATTTTTTTCCTTTCTAGCCCTTATTTTTCCCTGCTTCTTCCTTCCTTCACTCAATCCATGCTCTTGTCACTTCTCTTCTCCTACTCCCTCTCCTCTGTCTTCCTTTTCCTGTGGTTCTCTCTGTGTATATTGGCCTTATGAGATCTGTACTTCAGAGATAACTGGGTTGTGGGACCTGCAAAAATGGGTGTCTATCCCTTTCTGATTTCTTCTAGGAAATACTAGCCATATTCAAGATATGATTAATTCCATAATGTCTTATCCCCAGTAAGATAGAGACTCAAACTCATTAAAATTTGTATAGGCACAGAACTTATTCCCAGGAAGTTTTTCACATTTGCTTTAAGTGTCTGTTTTTGGAAACCTTCTCTTAATTTTGAGTGTTCCTCTTTCAACGCATTTAACTTCCTCTAGCTCCCTACTGCTCAGCAACAACCTGCCCCAACACCATAGTTTTACCTTCCTTACTCAATAATATCCCATAGTCTAGACCTCATTTATCAAAACTATGTTCCATTCCCCAAGGATATTACTACATGGCTGAAGTTAATTTGATTGATTAAGCCAATGTTAATGATTTAATAATGTTTGGTTTATCAGGAATTGTTGCCTAGAGTCAAGGTTTTCTGAGAGAAGGAGTTTGAATAATGTTTTTATTTGATCAACAAATACTTATGAAGTACTTACTATGTGTCAAGTACTGTGTAAGATGTTGGATATTCAGAGGTAGACAAAATACACATGGTCCCTATATTCATGGAGCCCTATAATGTAGTGCGTCTTCAAGCCAGCACTGAGAGGGACTGTTTCCAGACCATTTGAATAATGTCTGGTATGGTGACCACCTACTCTGTCACCACAGGCCAGACAACGTTTAGAAGGTCATCCTTGGTAGTAGTTACATTCTGGGACTTATGGCAGCACAAACAACAACCATGTGAATTAGAAAGTTCTACTCCTGTTTTATTTTTTTGTTTTTATTTATTTATTTATTTATTTATTTATGGCTGTGTTGGGTCTTCGTTTCTGTGCCAGGGCTTTCTCTAGTTGCGGCAAGTGGGGGCCACTCTTCATCACGGTGCACGGGCCTCTCACTATCGTGGCCTCTCTTGTTGCAGAGCACAGGCTCCAGACGCGCAGGCTCAGTAGTTGTGGCTCACAGGCTTCGTTGCTCCGCGGCATGTGGGATCTTCCCAGACCAGGGTTCGAACCCGTGTCCCCTGCATTGGCAGGCAGATTCTCAACCACTGCGCCACCAGGGAAGCCCCTCTGCTCCTGTTTTGCAAAGAAAGTTGGTTTTACAAAGCTAAGTCCTCTACTTAGGGTATCAGGACAAGCAAGTAGCAATGTCAAGATCTGGAGAGGACTTTGGCATCCAAGTCCAGAATTGTCCACTCCACTACAGAAGTCACTTCAAATTCTTCCCAAGGGCCCCTTGGATATGTGGTAAGTAGATAATCAGGAATCACATGCCATCTTCAGCTTCTCATTGAATGCATACCATTTTCTCCCACCAGAGAGACAGAGCTGTAATGCAGGTTTTAAACTATTGCTATTGCAACAGTCCCATGCTAATAACGTTCTTGCTGCATAACGTATGCTGACAAGAGTCATCCAGCTAGCACCCTCTTTGTCCTTTACTTCATTAATTTTTATATGTATGAACTCACTCTATTCCTGTCTTTCCCCAAAGTGTTAGTATGGCATTGGAGGTTGAGTCCAATTGGTCTTTTTCTGTCTGGTACTGAGTATTTTATCTCTAGGCACAAACTGTTATCCATTACTCACCCTCTTCTTCTGTCAGCTGATTGACAATGGCTTAGCCCTCCAGCTCACCCTCAATAATCATTCATTATATTGATGGCACTGAGAGTTGTTGCGGCATGAGAAAAGTGTGGTACAACTTTATGTTTATTATATAAATGAGCCAAAGATGGCTTCTTTGTAATGGACCCTAGCTTATTTATTTCTTCACTGCTGTCAAAGACCTCTTAGCTCAAAAGCCTACCAGAGACAAACAAATTTTTACACATCCAGCTATTTTAAACATGGTCCAAAAAAGGAGATTTTTAACCATTAGAGCCTGTCTGTTTTGTGTACCTCATGAAAAACTGCACCCAACGTATGCTAACTATAGATAGGATAAGATCCAGGCCATAAAGACCCCAAGCTGCTGCTTCCTTTTGGCACTCTCTGACTGAAAGACTCCCACCACGCTGCTGGGTGACTTCATTCTTGTGTCCACATAAATCCCATCTCTGATGCCCCTCTACCCTAAGAGTTCCCTTGCCTTCCTACCCTTCTGAGTGATGACCCCCTAATCTTTAGACTCTAGGAGGTCAAATACTATGAGAGATTTTGCCCTCATTCACATCTATCAGAGTGTCACCCAATAAAGCTTGGGTGTACTACTTCCATCTTATGGTCATGCCTTACCTTGACCAACCCCCAAATCCCTTGAAACCCCTTCAGTAATCTGAAGTATACTTAGGTTCACTTGGAGGTATGCACATCAACAAACAATTTTGTAAGTTAGATGTGATTTCAGTTTATTATTTTTCATTTATGTGTGGTATTTGGTAATACTCATCTACCCACTTTATGTGACATTGGTATCACTGAGGTGCAGGCAATTCTCAATTTTACAATTGTGTTGGTTATAACATAAAAATGAACTAATTAATGGAGAAGATAATTACTAGTCACATTAACTCATCAGTTTTCTACTTCAAAGTGAACACTTTGCACATGTAAGATCATCATAGAAATGTTTGGGGATCATGTAGTTACAAATGATGAAAATCTTTTAGTACCAGGAAAGTTAAAGTGCACTTGAAATAAGAGGACTTGTCAAAAAAACATAAGGGGCAGCCTAACCTGAATAGCCAAATTTAGAGCAAATTGAGTCACAAAATTAATAATGTTCGTATTGGTTTTAACATAGAGAATAAAAATAATTTTCCATAGTTTCATACTGATATAAATAAATAATAAAATAAGTAATAAATGATGAAAAGAACAGCTCTTCTTTACGGAAAGAAAAAAAAAGAGAATCACCACCATTAAGCAAATACCACAATAATAATTGATGCAGAAAAGATCTACCCATGGATGCAAAAATTCGTGAGAGAAATAGGCCTTGCATACTTTCAACATACTTCCTTGAGATATTTATTAACTACAAAGGGAGAGGTAGTAACTTTACATTAGAGAAACATGGAAGGCACCAACTTAACCAAGACATCAAGGTAAACAACATTGGTAATAAGGTAAAGACAGAGACCTTCAAGATGGCAGAGGAGTAAGACGCGGAGACCACCTTCCTCCCAACAAATACAGCAGAAATACATCTACATGTGGAACAGCTCCTACAGAACACCTACTGAACTCTGGCAGAAGACCTCAGACTTCCCCAAAGGCAAGAAACTCCCCATGTATGTGGGCAGGGCAGAAGAAAAATGAAAAAGCAGAGACAAAAGAATAGTGACAGGACCTGAAACGCTGGGAGGCAGCTGTGAAGGAGGAAAAGATGCCACACACTAAGAAGTCCCTTCACTGGCAAAGACGGCGGGTGGGGGGTTGGGGGGGAAGCTTCAGAGCCACGGAGGAGAGCGCAGCAACAGGGGTGCAGAGGGCAAAGCAGAGAGATTCCTGCACAGAGGATCGGTGCCGACCAGCACTCACCAGCCTTAGAGGCTTGTCTGCTCACCCACCGGGGCAGGCAGGGACTGGAGCTGAGGCTCCTGCTTTGGAGGTCAGATCCCAGGGAGAGGACTGGGGTTGGATGCTTGAACACAGCCTGAAGGGGACAAGTGCGCCACAGCTAGCCGGGAGGGAGTCCGGGAAAAAGTCTGGAACTGCCTAAGAGGCAAGAGACCATTGTTTCAGGATGCCCGAGGAGAGGGGATTCAGAGCACAGCCTAACCGAGCTCCAGAGACGGGCGCGAGCTGTGGCTATCAGCACGGACACCAGAGTCGGGCATGAAACACTAAGGTTGCTGCTGCAGCCACCAAGAAGCCTGTGTGCAAGCACAGGCCACTATCCACACCTCACCTCCCAGGAGCCTGTGCAACCCACCACTGCCAGGATACCGTGTTCCAGGGACAACTTCCCTGGGAGAACACACAGCATGCCTCAGGCTGTTGCAACGTCACAGCGACCTCTGCTGCCTCAGGTTCCCCCCGCATTCCATACCGCTCCCTCCCCCAGGCCTGAGTGAACCAGAGCCTCCTAATCAGCTGCTACTTTAACCCTGTCCTGTCTGAGCAAAGAACAGATGTGCTCAGGTGACCTACACACAGAGGCAGTGCCAAATCCAAAGCTGAACCCCAGGAGCTGTGCGAACAAAGAAGAGAAAGGGAAATTTCTCCCAGCAGCCTCAGAAGCAGTGGATTAAATCTCCACAATCAACTTGATGTACCAAGCATCTCTGGAATACCTGAATAGACAATGAATTATCCCAAAATTGAGGCAGTGGACTTTAGGAGCAACTGTAGACTTGGGGTTTGTTTTTTGCATCTAATTTGTTTTTGGTTTTATGTTTATCTTAGTTTAGTATTTAGAGTTTATTACCATTAGTAGATTTGTTTATTGATTTGGTTGCTCTCTTTCTTTATTTTATATATATATATATATATATATATATATATATATATATATATTTTTTTTTTTATCTTTTTGTGAGTGTGTATGTGTATGCTTCTTTGTGTGATTTTGTCTGTATAGCTTTGCTTTTACCATTTGTCCTAGGGTTCAGGCTGCTTGGGTTTTTTTTGTTTGTTTGTTTGTTTTTTTAAGTATAGTTTTTAGCACTGGTTATTTTTGATGGGTTTGCTTTTTGTTAGGTTGCTCTCTTCTTTCTTTCTTTTTAATTTTTTTACTTTTAATATTTTTTTAATATTTGTTATTTTAATAACTTCATTTTCTTTTCTTTCTTTCTTTCGTTCTTTCTTTTTTTCTCCTTTTTCTTCTGAGCTGTGTGGCTGACAGGGTCTTGGTGCTCCGGTCAGGTGTCAGGCTTCTGAGGTGGGAGAGCCAAGTTTAGGACATTGATCCACCAGAGACCTCCTGGCTCCATGTAATACCAAATGGCAAAAGCTGTCCCAGAGATTTCCATCTCAATGCTAAGGCCCAGCTACACTCAAACACCAGCAAGCTACAGTGCTGGACACCCTATGCCACACAACTAGCAAGATGGGAACACAACCCCACCCATTAGCAGAGAGGCTGACTAAAATCATAATAAGGTGACAGACACCCCAGAACACACCAACGGATGTGGTCCTGCCCACCAGAAAGACAAGATCGAGCCTTATGAAGCAGAACATAGGCACCAGTCCCCTCCACCAGGAAGCCCACACAACCCACTGAACCAACCTTAGCCACGGGAGACAGACACCAAAAACAATGGGAACTATGAACCTGCAGCCTGCGAAAAGGAGACCACAAACACAGTAAGTTAGCAAAATGAGAAGACAGAGAAATACACAGCAGATAAAGGAACAAGATAAAAAACCACCAGAAGAAACAAATGAAGAGGAAATAGGCAGTATACCTGAAAAAGCATTCAGAGTAATGATAATAAAGATGTTCCAAAATCTAGGAAGTAGAATGGAGAAAATACAAGAAACGTTTAACAAGGACCTAGAAGAACTAAAGAGTAAAGAAACAATGATGAACAACAAAATAAATGAAATTAAAAATTCTCTAAAAAGAATCAATAGCAGAATAACTGAGGCAGAAGAACAGATAAGTGACCTGGACGATAAAATAGTGGAAATAACTACAGCAGTGCAGAATAAAGAAAAAAGAATGAAAAGAATTGAGGACAGTCTCCGAGAACTCTGGGACAATATTAAACATGCCAACATTCGAATTATAGGGGTCCCAGAGGAAGAAGAGAAAAAGAAAGGGACTGAGAAAATATTTGAAGAGATTATAGTTGAAAACTTCCTTAATATGGGAAAGGAAATAGTCAATAAAGTCCATGAAGTGCAGAGAGTCCCATACAGGATAAATCCAAGGAGAAACATGCCAAGACACATATGAATATAACTATCAAAAATTAAACACACACAAAAAATATTAAAAGCAGCAAGGGAAAAGCAACAAATAACATACAAGGGAATCCCCATAAGGTTAACAGCTGATCTTTCAGCAGAAACTCTGCAAGCCAGAAGGGAGTGGCACGACATATTTAAAGCCATGAAAGGGAAAAACCTACAGACAAGATTACTCTACCCAGCAAGGACCTCATTCAGATTCAATGGAGAAATTAAAACCTTTACAGACAAGCAAAAGCTAAGAACGAGCAAAAGCTAAGAGAATTCAGCACCACCAAACCAGATTTACAACAAATGCTAAAGGAACTTCTCTAGGCAGGAAACACAAGAGAAGGAAAAGACCTACAATAAAAACTCAAAACAATTAAGAAAATGGTAATAGGAACATACATATTAATAATTACCTTAAATGTAAATGGATTAAAGGCTCTCACCAAAATACATAGACTGGCTGAATGGATACAAAAACAAGACCCGTATATATGCTGTCTACAAGAGACCCACTTCAGACGTAGGGACACATACAGAATGAAAGTGAGGGGAAGGAAAAAGATACTCCATGCAAACTGAAATCAAAAGAAGGCTGGAGTAGCAATTCTCATATCAGACAAAATAGTCTTTAAAATAAAGATGATTACAAGAGACAAAAAAGGACACTAAATATGATCAAGGAATCAATTCAAGAAGAAGGTATAACAATTGTAAATATTTATGCACCCAACATAGGAGCACCTCAATGCATAAGGCAAATGCTAACAGCCATAAAAGGGGAAATCAACAGTAACACAATCATAGTAAGGGAGTTTAACACCACACTTTACTAATGGACAGATCATCCAAAATGAAAATAAAAAGGAAACACAAGCTTTAAATGATAAATTAAACAAGATGGACTTAATTGATATTTATAGGACAGTCCATTCCAAAACAACAAAATACACTTTCTTCTCAAGTGCTCATGGAACATTATCCAGGATAGATCATATTTGGGTCACCAATCAAGCCTTGGTAAATTTAAGAAAATTGAAATTGTATCAAGTATCTTTTCTGACCGCAATGCTATAAGACTAGATATCACTTACAGGAAACAATCTGTAAAAATTACAAACACACGGAGGCTAAACAATACACTACTAAATAATCAAGAGAGCACTGAAGAAATCAAAGTGGAAATCAAAAAATACCTAGAAACATATGACAATGAAAACATGATGACCCAAAACCTATGGGATGGAGCAAAAGCAATTCTAAGAGGGAAGTTTACAGCAATACAATCCTACCTCAAGAAACAAGAAACATCTCAAATAAACAACCTAATCTTACACCTAAAGAAATTAGAGAAAGAAGAACAAAAACCCCCCCAAAGTTAGGAGAAAGAAAGAAATCATAAAGATCAGATCAGAAATAAATGAAAAAGAGATGAAGGAAACAATAGCAAATATGAATAAAACTAAAAACTGGTTCTTTGAGAAGATAAACAAAATTGATAAACCATTAGCCAGACTAATCAAGAAAAAAAGGGAGAAGACTCAAATCAATAGAATTAGAAATGAAAAAGAAGTAACAACTGACACTGCAGAAATACAAAGGATCATGAGAGATTACTACAAGCAACTGTATGCCAATAGAATGGACAACATGGAAGAAATGGACAAATTCTTAGAAAAGCACAACCTTCCAGGACTGAACCAGGAAGAAATAGAAAATATAAACAGACCAATCACAAGCACTGAAATTGAGACTGTGATTAAAAAGCTTCCAACAAACAGAAGCACAGGACCACATGGCTTCACACGTGAAGTCTATCAAACATTTAGAGAAGAGCTAACACCTATCCTTCTCAAACTCTTCCAAAATATAGCAGAGGGAGGAACACTCTGAAACTCATTCTACGAGGCCACCATCACCATGATACCAAAAGCAGACAAAGATGTCACAAGAAAGAAAACTACAGGCCAATATCACTGATGAACATAGATGCAAAAATCCTCAACAAAATACTAGCAAACAGAATCCAAAAGTACATTAAAAGGTTCATACACCATGATCAAGTGGGGTTTACTCCAGGAATGTAAGGATTCTTCAATATACGCAAATAAATCAATGTGATACACCATATTAACAAATTGAAGGAGAAAAACCATATGATCATCTCAATAGATGCAGAGAAAGCTTTTGACAAAATTCAACACCCATTTATGATAAAAACCCTCCAGAAAGTAGGCATAGAGGGAACTTTCCTCAACATAATAAAGGCCATATATGACAAACACACAGCCAACATTGTCCTCAATGGTGAAAAACTGAAACCATTTCCACTAAGATCAGGAACAAGACAAGGTTGCCCACTCTCACCACTATTATCCAACATAGTTTTGAAAGTTTTAACCACAGCAATCAGAGAAGAAAAAGAAATAAAAGAATCTAAATCAGAAAAGAAGTAAAACTGTTACTGTTTGCAGATGACATGATACTATACATTGAGAATCCTAAAGATGCCACCAGAAAACAACTAGAGCTAATCAATGACTTTGGTAATGTAGCAGGATACAAAATTAATGCACAGAAATCTCTTGCATTCCTATACACTAATGATGAAAAATCTGAAAATGAAATTAAGAAAACACTCCCATTTACCACTGCAACAAAAAGAATGAAATATCTAGGAATAAACCTATGTAAGGAGACAAAAGACCTGTATGTAGAAAATTATAAGACACTGATGAAAGAAATTAAAGGCGATACAAACAGATGGAGAGTTATACCATGTTCTTGGATTGGAAGAATCAACATTGTGAAAATGACTCTACTACTCAAAGCAATCTACAGATTCAATGTAATCCCTATCAAGCTACCACTGGCATTTTTCACAGAGCTAGAACAAAAAATCTCACAATTTGTATGGAAACACAAAAGACCCCGAATAGCCAAAGCAATGTTGAGAAAGAAAAATGGAGCTGCAGGAATCAGGCTCCCTGACTTCAGACTGTACTACAAAGCTACAGTAATCAAGACAGTATGATACTGGCACAAAAACAGAAATATAGATGAACGGAACAGGATAGAAAGCCCAGAGATAAACCCACACACATCCGGTCACCTTATTTTTGATAAAGAGACAAGGATATACAGTGGAGAAAAGACAGCCTCTTCAGTAAGTGGTGCTTGGAAAACTGGACAGCTACATGTAAAAGAATGAAATTAGAACACTCCCAAACACCATACACAAAAATAAACTCAAAATTCATTAAAGACCTAAATGTAAGGTTAGACACTATAAAACTCTTAGGGGAAAAACATAGGCAGAACACTCTATGACATAAATCACAGCAAGACCCTTTTTGACCCACCTCCTAGAGATATGGAAATGAGAACAAAAATAAACAAATGGGACCTAATGAAACTTAAAAGCTTTTGCACAGTGAAGGAAACCATGAACAAGGTGAAAAGACAACCCTCAAAGTGACGAAAATATTTGCAAATGAAGCAACTGACAAATTATTAATCTCCAAAATTTACAAGCAGCTCATGCAGCTCAACATCGTAAAAACAAAAACCCAATCCAAAAATAGGAAGAAGACCTAAACAGACATTTCTCCAAAGATGATATACAGATTGCCAGCAAACACATGAAAAGATGCTCAACATTACTAATCATTAGAGAAATGCAGATCAAAACCACAATGAGGTATCACCTCACACCAGTCAGAATGACCATCATCAAAAAATCTGCAAACAATAAATGCTGGAGAGGGTGTGGAGAAAAGGGTACCCTGTTGCACTGTTGGTGGGAATGTATATTGATACAGCCACTATGGAGAACAGTATGGAGGTTCTTTAAAAACTAAAAATAGAATTACCATACGACCCAGCAATCCCAGTACTGGGCATATACCCTGAGAAAACCATAATTCAAAAAGAGTCATGTACCACAGTCTTCATTGTAGCTCTATTTACAATAAATAGCCAGGACCTGGAAGCAATCTAAGTGTCCATCGACAGATGAATAGATAAAGAAGAATTGACACATATATACAGTGGAATATTACTCAGCCATAAACAGAAACGAAATTGAGTTATTTGTAGTGAGGTGGATAGACATAGAGTCTGTCATATAGAGTGAAGTATAAGTCAGAAAGAGAAAAACAAATACCATATGCTAACACATATATATGGCATCTAAAAAAAAAAAAACGTTCTGAGGAACCTAGGGGCAGGACAGGAATAAAGACGCAGACATAGAGAATGGACTTGAGGACATGGGGAGGGGAAAGGAAAGCTGGGACGAAGTGAGAGAGTGGCATTGACATATATATACAACGAAATGTAAAATAGGTAACTAGTGGGAAGCAGCTGCATAGCACAGGGAGATCAGCTCAGTGCTTTGTGACCACCTAGATGGGTGGGATAGGGAGGGTGGGAGGGAGACGCAAGAGGGAGGAGATATGGGGGTATATGTATATATATAGCTGATTCCCTTTGTTATAAAGCAGAAACAAACACACCATTGTAAAGTAATTATACTCCAGTAAAGATGTTAAAAAAAATAAGTAAAGACACCATGAAACTCTTGATATGATGTTAATGAGAAGAACACCATATTATTCTTTGTTACTCTTGGCAAAATTGTATAATTTCATCCCCAAAATGAGAAAATATCAGAGGAATACAAATTGAGGAATATTCTATAATTTAAATAGTCAATACACTTTAAAAGCGTCAAGGTCATAAAAAAGGAAAGACTGAGAAACTGTTAAAGACTGGAAGCAACTAAAGGGAATTAACAACTAAGTGCAGTTTGGGACATCAGATAGAATCTTGGAACAGAGAAGGGATAATAGTGGAAAAATTGCTGAAATTTGAGAGAAAGGTTATAGTTTAGTTAATAATACTGTATGAATGCTTTTTTCCTGTTCTTGATCATTGTACTACTACGTAAGACAATAATGTTAGGGGAAGGAGGATGAGCGCTATAAAGGAACTTTTTGTATTATTTTTTCAACTTTTCTGTAAGTCTAAAATAGTTCTAAATGAATAGCTCAATAAAATAAGGTAAAATAAAAATAATGGGTAGTCAGAGAGGAAAACACTAGGATGCCATTCAAACAGCTGGAAAAATTAGATGATGTGAAGATTTTGATCCAATTTTTTCAGTTTAAATAATTGAGAAATAGAGAAGTTCCATGACTTAAGCACAGCAAACTAGACGCAAATACCTTGGTCTTCAGCTCAGGTTTGTCTATTGCTATCCTATGACAAGTAGAGTTATATAGAATGAGAAAATGTTATGTGATATACTTATTGTATTCATAAAGTTAGGATGATTTTTTGGAATACATGTTCATTTATGATTGGGGAGTATTGAAATGGACAGTGAGGAATCTCACTAAAATTACATCTAACAATTATGAAAATATAAAGTCAAATATTGCTTATGTTAAAATAAGAATAGCAGTAGACAATATGTGCTACGTGTGTGTGTGGGGGGGTGGGTGGGCAGGGGGAATTTTTATTTTGGGAAAGTATCACAACATTCCAAGAAACTGTGACTTTACTATTCTCTCCAAAAGGCTGTTAGTAATACAGAAAAATTACTTTTGAAAAATGTTTGATTATTAAAATAAAATGGCAATGAAAAATTTCTCCCATATAATCAAGGCCCTTTAAGACTTCAAGGAAATATAGGAGAAATAACTAGAGAATTTAAAATAACATAAGTAATTGATAATGTGAAATCCTGCCCAGATGATTTAAACAGCATCATAACAAGAACTGCACAATGTACTTTCATTAGACATACTAAAAATGACTACATTTTATCTGGGATGTAGTGAATTGCTTATTTATACATGGAAAAAATTATCATTGTGTTATATAGGTTGGTGGTTACCAATCCTGGCTAGACATAAAAATCACCTGGGAAGCTTTCTATAAAAATGGCAATGCCTGGGGCCCTCCCTCAGAAACTGATTTAATTCATGAGGATGGAGTAAGACATTGATTTATTTTTTAAACTTCCCCCAAAGATTCTAATGTGACACCCCCCTACCTCCCACTACCAACTGTGGTGAGAATCACTGTTACAGTTGCTTTTTGCTCAAATACTGCTGTAATTTGATATACAAGATAAATACTATAGTCAAAAATTACATTTTGGCAAGATATACCATAATTTATTCCTAGAAGCAGTGTAATAGAAAATGAGGCAGAAATATGCTAAATAAATTGAATCTAAATAATTATAAGTATAAACATGACCAAAAGATAATTAAAATCAGAATATAGTTTATTATCATCTCATCTCAGTAGAATGGAAATTCATCCTATTTCATTTAAGATTATTTTGGTATAAAAAATGTGGTTAGTTTAATGATACTCTAAATAGAGACCCCTAAAATCTCCACACAGAAACTATTAAAACTAATAAATGAATTCAGCAATGTAGCAGAATACAAGATTAACATACAGAAATCCATTTCTTTACACTAACAATGAAATATCAGAAAGAGAATGTAAAAAAAACTCCCATTTAAAATTGAGTCAAAAAATAAAATACCTAGAAATAAACTTAACCAATGAAGTGAAAAACCTATATGCTGAGAACTATAAAACTTTGATAAAGGAAATTGAAGATAGTTCAAAGAAATGGAAAGATAACCCATGCTTTTGGATTGTAATGGCCATACTACCAACAGCAATTTATAGATTTAATGCAATCCATATCAAAATACCCATGCCATTTTTCACAGAACTAGAACAAATAATTCTAAAATTTATATGGAACCAGAAAAGACCCAGAATTGCCAAAGCAATCCTGAGGGAAAAGAACAAAGCTGGAGACATAATCTTCCCAGACTTCAGACAATACTACAAAGCTATAGTAAACAAAACAGCATGGTAGTGGCACAAAAACAGACATATAGATCAATGGAACAGAATAGAGAGCCCAGAAATAAACCCACACTTATATGGGCAATCAATCTGTGACAAAGGAGGCAAGAATATACAATGGAGAAAAGACTGTCTCTTTAACAAGTGGTGTTGGGAAAGCTGGACAGCTGCATGTAAATCAATAAAGTTAGCACACTCCCTCACATCATATTAAAAAATAAACTCAAAATGGTTTAAAGACCTAAATATAAGACATGACACCATAGAACTCCTAGAAGTGAACATAGGCATAACATTCTCTGATGTAAATCACAGTAATATTTTCTTAGATCAGTCTCCCAAGGCAAAAGAAATAAAAGCAAAAATAAACAAATGGGACTTAAAAACTTTTGCACAGCAAAGGAAACCATCAACAAAAACAAAAACACAATCTACTGAATGGGATAAAATATTTGCAAAAATGTGACTGACAACGAATTAATATCCAAAATATACAAATGACACATACAGTTCAGCATCGAAAAAACAAATAACCCAATCAAAAAATGGGCAGACCTAAGTAGACACTTCTCCAAAGAAGACATAACAGATTGTCAATAGGCACATGAAAAGATATTCAGCATCACTAATTAGAGAAATGCAAATCAAAACCACAATGAAGTATCACCTCACATGGGTCAGAGAGGCTATCAGCAAAATGTCTACAAATAATAAATGCTAGAGAGGGTGTGGAGAAAAGGGAATTCTCCTACACTGTTGGTGGGAAAGTAAATTGGTGCAGTCACTGTGGAAAACAGTAGGTATGTTGCTTAAAAAAACTAAAAATAGAACTACCATATGACCCAGCAATCCCACTCCTGGGTAAATGTCCAGAAAAGATGAAAATTCTAATTTGAAAAGACACATGCACCCCAATGTTCACAGCAGCACTATTTACAATAGCCAAGACATGGAAACAACCCAAGTGCCCATCAACAGATGACTGGCTTAAGAAGACGTGGCATATATATATAATATGGCATATAAATATATATAATGGAATATTAGCCATAAAGAATGAAATATTGCCATTTGTAGCAACAGAGATGGACCTAAAGAATATTATACTTAGTGAAGTAAGACAGAGAAAGACAAATATTATATGATATCATTTATATGTGGAATCTAAAAAATAATACAAAACAGAAACAGACCCCCAGACATAGAAAACAAACTTATGGTTACCAAAAGGGAAAGGGAGAGGAGCAGATAAATTAAGAGTATGGGATTAACAGATATAAACTATTATACATAAAAATAGATAAGCAACAAGGATTTACTGTATAGCAAAAGGAACTATATTCAATACCTTATAATAACCTATAATGCAAAATAATCTGAAAAAAATATATATATATATATAAATGAATCACTTTTCTTACACCTGAAACTAACACAATATAGTAAATCAAGTATACTTCAATTAAAAAAAAAAAGTAGTCAGTTTAAATTCCACCCCTCCCAAAAAATAACTACAGAGTATAAATCTAAATCCATAGTTTTGTTTTGTGTGTTTATTCATACATCAGATAGAACCATATATAGATACATAATCCAAAATCAAAATTCATAAGTTATACTGATAATTTTCATGATTAATGATTTTAAAAAAAGACAAAGTGCAAAGCACTTCTCACCTTGTAAAAACTGTGAAATATATTAGTAATAGCTTAAAATGAAAAGTAACACATCTTTTACCACTGTTGTGAGGAAGTGACTATTTTCATCATCTTTTCTGGTTGGTTTGACAATTGCAAGGACATACACGTTTTATTTAAACTAGCCTTTGCCATCCTCCTTGCACACTGTACAGGACCTGGTTGATGTGACAAATCAATCTGGCTTGATCCACAGAATTCTGGGTGATGGTTTTCTCAGCAATTCAGTCTGCAGTACAGTAGTAAAGTCCTATAAGTGAGGTTTTTTGACTGGAAAGGCAGTTATCCATATGCTATTGAGCAGGAACAGACTAAATAGCAGTCTTTTCCTTTCATTCTTGGTTTTTAAAGACAATTTTAGGGGATAATGATTGAGACTTTTCATCTCAATGAGCTAAAGATGCACCCATCTATTGTATTGCTTCAGTCAATAAAATACTCTTTCAAATATTTACTTGGCAGGCATGGTATTCAAAGAAACAAAAGACTCATTGTAGTACAAAAAAAATGTGTTATACCTCAATAAAGCCACAATCTTTTTATAAATGTGGTTTAGGAGAGAGTCCTTGATTATAACCCAGCTACACATTAAACCTTCAACCCCTGAAGGATTTGTTGAGCACCCACCAACCATGTGCCAGGCCCTCTGAAGAATAGAGACTCCAAAAAAGAATAAGATCCCTTTCCTTGGATCTCCTTAATTGCTCCTCACTTCCGTATCCCCAGTTTAAAATATAAACTCTGTCCTATTTCTTGCCAAATCTAAACTATCCGTGACATTCATTCTTGTTTCTTCTGGGACTTTACTCCATCCAACACTTTTTCTCTTGTATCTTTGGTGCCTTTTCAAATCTACTTCTATGTCAATAAAAAGTTTAAGTTTTAGCATTTAAAAAAAAAGAAGGAAAGGAAAGAGGGAAGGAAGGAAGGAAGAAAGGAAGGAATAGAGGGAGAGAGGGGTAGAGGGAGGGAGAAATGGAGGGAGGGAGGGCAAGAGAGAAGGAAAGAAAGAAGAAGAGCAAAGACACTGGAATAAAACTTCTCTGGATTCTCCTTGTCCCTCAAACTATACCCCTGTCTCTTTCTTTGGCTTCCAAATATCTTGAAACAGCCAAAGGGAAAAGTTGACAGATTTGAGTGTTCCATAAAAAATGCAAAATCCCTGCATGTCAAAATATACTACAAATTCAGCTATAAGGCAAACAGAAAAACTGGAAAAAATATTTACATTCATTATATCAAAGCTTGATAAACTAGATACATACAAAGCTCATTCAAATTGATACAAAAACACTAAAACCCATTAGAAAAATTAACAAAGTTCAGGAACAAAAAACCAAATTAATAAATGGGCTAAAAAACTGACTACAGTAGTAACAGAAGAAATTTAAACTAAACGATGAGGTACCTTCAAAAAAAGAAACTGTTAGTTGAGCAATTTTTTGAAATGAAAACACTCATTGCTGAAAGGGTATCCCCATACAATTACTAGTTGTGAAAATTTGTACAACTTTTCTAGAAAAGTGTTTTGTAATACAGTCAATCTTAATTATTTACAGATTCCATATTGGCTAGTTCACCTACTCGCTAAAATTTATTTGTAACCCCAAATTAATACTGACAGTGCTTTTGTGGTCCATTTGTGAACATGTGCACAGTGGTGAAAAATTTGGGTTGCTTGACACACATGCTCCTAGCTGAGTTCAAACAAGGCAAGCTTGGCCTTCTTGTTTTAGCTCTCATTCTGTAAACAAGTGTCCTTTTCTTGGTCTAGTTAGTGCTATGTTTTTCTCATTTTTGGGCTTTTTGTTGGTCACTTTGCTGTTTAAAATGGCCCCCAAATGCAGTGCTGTCCAGTATACCCAAGCACAAGAAGGCTGTGAGTTGGCTTCCTGAGAAAGCATGTGCATGAGATAAGCTTGGTTCAGGCATGAGTTACAGTGCTGTTGGCATGAGTTCAATGTTAATGAATCAACCATAGATTCACATATATATTCATATGTATATATACATATATTCATATATATATATGAATCAAACTTATATACATTAAATAAGAGATTTTAAAACAGAAACACACATAAAACAAGGTTATATATTGATTAGTTGACGAAAATATGTTGCCGAGAGGCTTGTGAGATCCTAACTTTCTATTTCTCATGGGAGCAGTGCTTTAGCATTCACTAAATCAGTCTTTGCTGTGACTTTTGTAGAACATAACTGCCACAAATAATGAGAATCAACTGTATATATCTAAAAGTTCATGCCCTTTTGCCTCCAAATTCTCCCCTACTGCTTTATCTAAGAAAAAAAGTAAAAGAGTGGCCAAAATTTAGAGTATGCAGTAGTTCATGACAGTGTTGTAATAATAATTTAAAATACTCAGTGGTGGAGGGAAGATGTGTTTGATGTAGTCATTCCTACCAGAATGAGTAGCCGAAAATGTGAGGACAGAAGCAAGACATTGGAGCATTGCAAGGAAGAGCCAGTGAACCAAGAAATGCAAGGCAGCCTCTGAAGCTGGAAAAGGCAAGGCAACAGGTGCTTCCTTAGGGCCCCCCAGAAGGAACTAGTCCTGCAGAAATGTGAGACTGATTTTGGACTTCTGAGATTCAAAATTATAGAAGAATAAATTTGTGTGGTTTTAAGCCACTAAGTTTGTGGTAATTTGTTACAGCAGCAGTAGGAAACTAACATGGTCTATTTGAAACATGTATAGGAAATAGGGGTTGAGAGTTTCTTGTCACAATGGTTTTGATGTTTATTGTACAGCACAAACCTACAACTATTTATTTGTTTTATTATTTGGTAATACTTTTTGATTGTTAGTAAGCCTCTTCAGAAGTAATAAACTCAAAAAGTGCATTTTAATCAAAAATTTAAGTACTGACTTTCATTTACCAAAGAAAATTAAGGATGAACATGAAACTTGCCCAAAATTTTTGTCCACATTTAACATCCACCCTGGGGATAACACTGACCATGTGAAAACCAGAAGGTGCAAATCTGCTGAAGAAACTTCAGCATCTATTTTAAAACTTAATAGTTACTTTAAGAGACAATGCTCAAAGGTGATAATTTAAAAAATACAGCTTCAGAATATGCATTTACATATCACTCTGTGAAGCATGCCTTTTTCATTTAGGTCCAATGACTATTCTACTAAATGAATTTCATTTGTTTCTGCTTGCAAGTTTTCTTGAGTACATACAAAATGTGAAGGCACAGTATCTGTCACTATGCATTTGCCAAAACCCATAGAATGTATAACACCAAGACTATGATGTAAACCAGGAGCTTTGACTGTGTAATGTGTCAGTGTAGGTTCATCAATAATAACGAACACAGCATCTGGTAGGGGACATTGATAGTGAGGGAGGCTGTGCATGTACGAAGGTAGACAGTTCATGGAGAATCTCTGTACCTTCTTCTCAATTTTGCTGTGAACCTAAAACTGCTCTACAAAAAAAAAAAAATTAAAAAAATAGTGAAGCCACAATGTTGGGTTCATTAATGTAAATGATACCATCTTTATATCAGTTATCAGTTGTTTCAAATAGAAAGTTAGTTCTTTCCAGTAATAATTGGAAGTTCTTTTTGCTGCGGTGTTGGAGGTGAAATAGTACCACGAATATTATTGTAAACACTACTAAAAATTTCAACATTGAAGAAAGTTATTTGATTTTGCAGTAATATGGATACTTATTTTGGTTGAGCACAGTGTTGTGGTAAAAACAATGTTTTTGTTAAGAAGTGTGAGGAGAAATAGTATACTTGGAACTCATTGTGGTCCAAACACAATTCAAAGAAGCTGTGATATTTTCCCAATTGAAATAAAAGATGTCCTTGTCAAAAATTATAAATATTTTATATACAACTTCAGAGTAACTGAATCAAAAAATTTTGTGATGAAGCTGACATTAAAAACAAAATAATTTTAGTTAGTGGTACACACATTTCCTCCAGCTTTTAAAGAATTAGTTCATAAATCACCCTGTGTGTCTTACAATAGAAATGAGTATTTTGTGACTGCATCTTCTAAATTTTGATGGCATTCTGTTCAGTATTATTTTGTGTAATAGGCTAAATAATGACTGCCAATGATATCTAGGTTCTAATCCCTAGAACTTGTGAATGTTATTTTATATGGCAAAAAAGGACTTTGTGGGTGTGATTAAGTTGAGGATCTTGAGATGGTCAGCTTGTCCTGGATTATCCAGGTGGACCCTGTATGCAGTCATACATATTTTTATTCTTATAAGAGAGACAGAGGGAAATTTGACACAGACAGCAGAGGAGGAGGCAATGTGACCTTGGGATCGGAGAGTGGAATGATGAAGCCAAAGGCCAAGGATTGCTGGCAGCCACCAGAAGCTGAAAGAGCCAAGGGAGTTTCTCCCCTAGAGTCTCTAGAGGGTACATAGTCCTGCTGGCACTTTGATTTTGGCCCAGTGAAATAGATTTCAGAATTTTGGTTTCCAGAACTGTGAGAATAAATCTGTGTTTTAGGCCACCAAATGTGCAGTAATTTTTTATAGTGGCCACAGGAAACTAATAGAGTTGGAAACCTTGGATCGATGTGTTTGATGGAGCCAACAACTTCAGGTTTTTTATTTGTTGAATTTGAAATACAAGGATTGAAAACAAAACTTGCAAACAGAAAGACGTTGAAATTTATCCCAACAAAAACAAGAGAACTAAACAAATTAAATAATGAAGTTCAAATCATGCATGATTTAACTTGGAATATCTCAACTTTCAATGAAATTCCTACTTTTAATTATGCAAATTTATATTCTGTATTGGAATAGAATGAATGAGAAATCCTTTAATTTTACAGCATCTAAATATGGCAAACAAATCATAAATAAAAACGACTTATCTGACAAGTTTTGCTTTTAAAAAATATTTGTGAAATGAAGTCAGTCTGAGTAAAGGCAAAACGACAATATTGGGTTAAAATATTCACACATGTCAACACACACACACACACAAAATAGTACTGAAAGGCTTCGAGACTAGGGTGGTGCAAAAGGAGCTTCAAGATGGGGGAAGAGTAAGACGTGGAGATCACCTTCCTCCCCACAAATACATCAGAAATATATCTACATGTGGAACAGCTCCTACAGAACACCCACTGAACACTGGCAGAAGACCTCAGACCTCCCAAAAGGCAAGAAAACTCCCCACGTACCTGGGTAAGGCAAAAGAAAAAAGAAAAAACAGAGACAAAATAATAGGGATGGGACCTGCATCTCTGGGAGGGAGCTGTGAAGGAGGAAAGGTTTCCACGCACTAGGAAGCCCCTTCGTGGGCGGAAACTGCGGGTGGCGGAGGTGGGGAGCTTCGGAGGTGGGGAGCTTCAGAACCGCGGAGGAGAGTGCAGCAACAGGGACGCGGAGGCCAAAGCGGAGAGATTCCCGCACAGAGGATCGGTGCCGACCAGCATTCACCAGCCCGAGAGGATTGTCTGCTCACCCGCCAGGATGGATGGGGGCTGGGAGCTGAGGCTCGGGCTTCGGAGGTCGGATCGCAGGGAGAGGACTGGGGTTGGCTGCGTGAACACAGCCTGAAGGGGGCTAGTGAACCACAGCTAGTCGGGAGGGAGTCCGGGAAAAGGTCTGGGGCTGCCGAAGAGGCAAGAGACTTTTTCTTACCTCTTTGTCTCCTGGTGCGCTAGGAGAGGGGATTAAGAACACTGCTTAAAGGAGCTCCAGAGACAGGTGTGAGAAGCGGTTAACAGCGCGGACCCCAGAGACAGGCATGAGACGCTAAGGATGCTGCTGCTGCCACCAAAAAGCCTGTGTGCAAGCACAGGTCACTGTCCACACCTCCCCTCATGGGAGACTGTGCAGCCCACCACTGCCAGGGTCCCATGATCCGGGGACAACTTCCCTGGGAGAACGCACAGCATGTCTCAGGCTGTTGCAACGTCATGCTGGGCTCTGCCGCCGCAGGCTTGCCCCGCACTCCGTACCCCTCCCTCCCCCCGACCTGAGTGAGCCAAAGCCCCCGAATCAGCTGCTCCTTTAACCTTGTCCTGTCTGAGCAAAGAACAGACCCCCTCAGGCAACCTACACACAGAGGTGGGGCCAAATCCAAAGCTGAACCCCAGGAGCTGTGCAAAGAAGAGAAAGGGAAATTTCTCCCAGCAGTCTCAGGAGCAGTGGATTAAATGTCCACAGTCAACTTGATGTATCCTGCATCTGTGGAATACCTGAACAGACAACAAATCATCCCAAATTGAGGAGGTGGACTTTGGGAGCAATGCTATATATATATTTTTGCCTTTTTCTCTTTTTGTGAGTGTGTATGTGTATGCTTCTGTGTGTGATTTTGTCTGTATAGCTTTGCTTTTACCATTTGTCCTAGAGTTCTGTCTGTCCATTTTTGGTTTTTTTAGTATAGTTTTTAGCGCTTGTTATCATTCGTGGATTTGTTTTTGGTTTGGTTGCTCTCTTCTTTCTTTCTTTCTTTCTTTTTATTTTATTACTTAAAATTTTTTTAAAATAATTATTCTTTATTTTAATAACTTTATTTTATTTTATTTTATGTTCTTCTTTCTTTCTTTCTATTTTTTCTCCCTTCTATTCTGAGCCATGTAGATGACAGACTCTTGGTGCTCCAGCCAGGCATCAGGGCTGTGCCTCTGAGGTGGGAGAGCCAAGTTCAGGACACTGGTCCACAGGAGACCTCCCAGCTCCACATAATATCAAATGGCAAAAATCTCCCAGAGATCTCCATCTCAACGCCAAGACCCAGCTTCACTCAATGACCAGCAAGCTACTGTGCTGGAAACCCTATGCCAAACAACTAGCAACACAGGAACAAAACCCCATCCATTAGCACAGAGGCTGCCTAAAATCATAATAAGGCCACAGACACCCCAAAACACACCACCAGACGTGGACCTGCTAACAGAAAGACAAGATCCAGGCTCATCCACCAGAACACAGGCACTAGTCCCCTCCACCAGAAAGCCTACACAACCCACTGAACCAACCTTAGCCACTGGGGACAGACACCAAAAACAATGGGAACTACAAACCTGCAGCCTGCAAAAAGGAGACCACAAACATAGTAAGTTAAGCAAAATGAGAAGAGAGAGAAACACACAGCAGATGAAGGAGCAATGTAAAAACCCACCAGACCAAACCAATGAAGAGGAAATAGGCAGTCTACCTGAAAAAGAATTCAGAATAATGAGAGTAAGCATGATCCAAAATCTTGGAAATAGAATGGAGAAAATACAAGAAACATTTAACAAGGACCTAGAAGAACTAAAAGCAAACAAACAGTGATGAACAACACAATAAATGAAATTTAAAATTCTCTAGAATGGATCAATAGCAGAATAACTGAGGCAGAAGAAAGGATAAGTGACCTGGAAGATAAAACAGTGGATAACTACTGCAGAGCAGAATAAAGAAAAAAGAATGAAAATAAATGAGGACAGTCTCAGAGACCTCTGGGACAACATTAAATGCACCAACATTCGAATTACAGGGGTCCCAGAAGAAGAAGAGAAAAATAAAGGGACTGAGAAAATATTTGAAGAGATTATAGTTGAAAACTTCCCTAATATGGGAAAGGAAATAGTTAATCAAGTCCAGGAAGCACAGAGAGTCCCATACAGGATAAATCCAAGGAGAAACACACAAAGACACATATTCATCAAACTATCAAAAATTAAATACAAAGAAAAAATAATAAAAGCAGCAAGGGGAAAACAACAAATAACATACAAGGGAATCCCCAGAAGGCTAACAGCTGATTTTTCAGCAGAAACCTGTGCAAGCCAGAAGGGAGTGGCAGGACATATTTAAAGTGATGAAGAGGAAAAACCTACAACCAAGATTACTCTACCCAGCAAGGATCTCATTCAGATTTGACGGAGAAATTAAAACCTTTACAGACAAGCAAAAGCTAAGAGAATTCAGCACCACCAAACCAACTTCACAACACATGCTAAAGGAACTTCCCTAGGCAGGAAACACAAGAGAAGGAAAAGACGTGTAACAAGAAACACAAAACAATTAAGAAAATGATAATAGGAACATACATATCAATAATTACCTAAATGTAAATGGATTAAATGCTCCAACCAAAAGACATAGACTGGCTGAATTGATACAAAAACAAGACCCGTATATATGCTGTCTACAAGAGACCCACTTCAGACCTAGGGACACATACAGACTGACAGTGAGGGGATGGAAAAAGATATTCCATGCAAATGGAAATCAGAAAAAAGCTGGAGTAGCAATTCTCATATCAGACAAAATAGACTTTAAAACAAAGACTATTACAAGAGACAAAGAAGGAAACTACCTAATGATCAAGGGATCAATCGAAGAAGAAGACATAACAATTGTAAATATATATACACCCAACATAGGAACACCTCAAAACATAAGGCAAATACTAACAGCCATAAAAGGGGAAATCAACAGTAACACAGTCATAGTAGGGAACTTTAAAACCCCACTTTCACCAATGGACAGATCATTCAAAACGAAAATAAATTAGGAAACACAAGCTTTAAAGGATACATTAAACAAGATGGACTTAATTGATATTTATAGGACATTCCACCCAAAAACAACAAAATACACATTTTCCTCAAGTGCTCATGGAACATTCTCCAGGATAGATCATATCTTGGGTCACAAATCAAACCTTGGTAAATTTACAAATATTGAAATCATATCAAGTATCTTTTCCAACCACAACGCTATGAGACTAGATATCAATTACAGAAAAAGTCTGTAAAAAATACAAACACATAGATGCTAAACCATACACTACTTAATAACCAAGAGATCACTGAAGAAATCAAAGAGGAAATCAAAAAATACCTAGAAACAAATGACAACGAAATCACGACGACCCAAATCCTATGGGATGCAGCAAAAGCAGTTGTAAGAGGGAAGTTTATAGCAATACAATCCTACCTTAAGAAACAAAAAACATCTCAAATAAACAATCTAAACTTACACATAAAGGAACTAGAGAAAGAAGAACAAAAAAACGCAAAGGTAGCAGAAGGAAAGAAATCATAAAGATCAGATTAGAAATAAATGAAAAAGAAATGAAGGAAACGATAGCAAAGATGAATAAAACTAAAAGCTGGTTCTTTGAGAACATAAACAAAATAGATAAACCATTAGCCAGACTTGTCAAGAACAAAAGGGAGAAGACTCAAATCAATAGAATTAGAAATGAAAAAGGAGAAGTAACAACTGACACTGCAGAAATACAAAGAATCATGAGAGATTACTACAAGTAACTACATGCCAATAAAATGGACAACCTGGAAGAAATGGACACATTCTTAGAAATGCACAACCTTCTGAGACTGAACCAGGAAGAAATAGAAAATATGAACAGACTAATCACAAGCAGTGAAATTGAAACTGTGATTAAAAATCTTCCAACAAACAAAAGCCCAGGACCAGATGGTTTCGCAGACAAATTCTACCAAACATTTACAGAAGAGCTAACACCTATCCTTCTCAAACTCTTCCAAAATATAACAGAGGGAGGAACACTCCCAAACTCATTCTATGAGGCCACCATCACCATGATACCAAAATCAGACAAAGATGTCACAAAGAAAGAAAACTACAGACCAATATCACTGATGAACATAGATGCAAAAATCCTCAACAAAATACTAGCAAACAGAATCCAACAGCACATTAAAAGGATCGTACATCATGATCAAGTGGGGTTTATCCCAGGGATGCAAGGATTCTTCAACATACGCAAATCAATCAATGTGATACACCATAATAACAAATTGAAGGAGAAAAACCATATGATCATCTCAGTAGATGCAGAGAAAGCTTTTGACAAAATTCAATACCCACTTATGATAAAACCCTCCAGAAAGTAGGCATAGAGGGAACTTACCTCAACATAATAAAGTCCATATATGACAAATCCACAGCCAACATCATCCTCAATAGTGAAAAACTGAAACCATTTCCACTAAGATCAGGAATAAGACAAGGTTGCCCAGTCTCACCACTACTATTCAACATAGTTTTGGAAGTTTTAGCCACAGCAACCAGAGAAGAAAAAGAAATAAAAGGAATCCAAATTGGAAAAGAAGAAGTAAAGCTGCCACTGTTTGCAGATGACATGATACTATACATTGAGAATCCTAAGGATACTACCAGAAAACTACTAGAGCTAATCAATGAATTTGGTAAAGTAGCAGGATACAAAATTAGTGCACAGAAATCTCTTGCATTCTTATACACTAATGATGAAAAATCTGAAAGTGAAATTAAGAAAACACTCCCATTTACCATTGCAACAAAAAGAATAAAATATCTAGGAATAAACCTACCTAAGGAGACAAAAGACCTGAATGCAGAAAATTATAAGACACTGATGAAAGAAATTAAAGATGATACAAATAGATGGAGAGATATACCATGTTCTTGGATGGGAAGAATCAACATTATGAAAATGACTGTATTACCCAAAGCAATCTACAGATTCAATGCAATCCCTATCAAACTACCACTGGCATTTTTCACAGAACTAGAAAAAAAAATCTCACAATTTGTATGGAAACACAAAAGATCCTGAATAGCCAAAGCAATCTTGAGAACGAAAAATGGGGCTGGAGGAATCAGGCTCTGTGACTTCAGACTATACTACTAAGCTACAGTAATCAAGACAGTATGGTACTGGCACAAAAACAGAAATACAGATCAATGGAACAGGATAGAAAGCCCAGAGATAAACTCATGCACATATGGTCACCTTATCTTTGATAGAGGAGGCAAAAATATACAGCGGAGAAAAGACTGCCTCTTCATTAAGTGGTTCTGGGAAAACTGGACAGCTTCATGTAAAAGAATGAAATTAGAACACTCCCTAATACCATACACAAAAATAAACTCAAAATGGTTTAAAGACCTAAATGTAAGGCCAGACACTATCAAACTATCAAAGGAAAACAAAGGCAGAGCACTCTATGACATAAATCACAGCAAGATCCTTTTTGACCCACCTACTAGAGAAATGGAAATAAAAACAGAAATATACAAATGGGACCTAATGAAACTTAAAAGCTTTTGCAAAGCAAAGGAAACCATAAACAAGACCAAAAGACAACCCTCAGAATGGGAGAAAATATTTGCAAATGAAGCAACTGACAAAGGATTAATGTCTAAAATTTACAAGCAGCTTATGTAGCTCAATATCAAAAAAACAAACAACCCAATCCAAAAATGGGCAGAAGACCTAAGTAGACATTTCTCCAAAGAAGATATACAGATTGCCAACAAACACATGAAAGAATGCTCAACATCATTAACCATTAGAGAAATGCAAATCAAAACTGCACTGAGGTATCATCTCACACTGCTCAGAATGGCCATCATCAAAAAATCTACAAACAATAAATGCTGGAGAGGGTGTGGAGAAAAGAGAACCCTCTTGCACTGTTGTTGGGAATGTATATTGATACAGCCACTATGGAGAACAGTAATGAGGTTCCTTAAAAAACTAAAAATAGAACTACCATACGACCCAGCAATCCCACTACTGGGCATATACCCTGAGAAAACCATAATTCGAAAAGAGTCATGTAGCACAGTGTTCATTGCAGCTCTATTTACAATAGCCAGGACATGGAAACCACCTAAGTGTCCATCAACAGATGAATGGATAAAGAAGTTATGGCACATATATACAGTGGAATATTACTCAGCCATAAAAAGAAACGAAACTGAGTTATTTGTAGTGAGGTGGATGGACCTAGAGTCTGTCATACAGAGTGAAGTAAGTCAGAAAGAGAAAAACAAATACCGTATGCTAACACATATATATGGAATCTAAAAAACAAAAATGAAATGGTCATGAAGAACCTAGGGGCAAGACGGGAATAAAGATGCAAACCTACTAGAAAATGGACTTGAGGATACGGGGAGGGGGAAGGGTAAGCTGGGACAAAGTGAGACAGTGGCATGGACCTATATACACTACCAAATGTAAAAGAATAGCTAGTGGGAAGCAGCTGCATAGCACAGGGACATCAGTTTAGTGCTTTGTGACCACCTAGACGGGTGGGATAGGGAGGGTGTGAGTGTGGGAGAGGCAAGAGGGGAGAGATATGGGGATATATGTATATGTATAACTGATTCACTTTGTTATAAAGCAGAAACTAACACACCATTGTAAAACAATTATACTCCAATAAAGATGTTAAAAAAAAACAAAACAAACAAACAAAAAATAGTACTTAAAGTATCTTTCATTTAGAATTTTTTCTGAGCTTATCAGGTACATCAGCAGCTGTAGAGTGACTAGTTGCTCAATTAAAAATATTATAGTCTACAAAGAGTCAATTGAAAATGTAAAAGATTTATAATTATTCACCACAAATGTAGTTTAAAGATTATAGCCAATTTTGTGGAAAAATTCAAAATAATAAGACTCTATTGGAAAAAAGTACATTCTTTAGAAAACACAAGTGATGCTTTATTGACAGGTAATAATAGACAGGTAATAAGACACTGATCAAATTACTTTAATATGTACCAAGAATAATAGTTCTGCTTCTGTTATTTTAAAAATTTGTTGTTGAAGTCACATTGGTTTATAATATTATATGTTTCATGTATGCAACATTATATTTCTACTTCTATATACTGTACAGCATGTTCACCAAAAATTTAGTTTCCATCTATCACCATTTCACCCTTCCCCTGACCCTTCTCCTCTGGCTACCTCTAATGTGTTCTCTGTATCTACATGTTTGTTTTAGTTTGGTTTGATTTGTTCATTTATTTTATTTATTATATTTTTTAATATTCAACATATGAGTGAAATCACACAGTATTTGCCTTTCTCTGTCTGACTTATTTCACTTAGCATTAGTGAAACATTCACTGAGTATTAACCTTCAAGGTCCATCCATGTTGATGTAAATGGCAAGATTTCATCTTTGTTTATGTTGAGTAATATTTCATTGTATGTTTATGTATTACTTCTTTTTTATCCATTCATTTGTTGATGGACATGTAGGTTTTTTACATAGCTTAGCTATTGTAAATAATGCTGCAATTTTTTTCTAATCTCATAGCTTTGTGGCTGGAAAAGATGCTTGATATGATTTCAATTTTCTTAAGTTTACTGAGGCTTGATTTGTGGGCCATGATGTGATCTATCCTGGAGAATATTCCGTGTGCACTTGAGAAGAAAGTGTATTCCGCTGCTTTTGAATGGAATGTCCTATAGATATCAGTTAAGTCTACCTGGTCTAATGTGTCATTTAAGAATTGGTTTCCTTATTAACTTTCTGTCTGGATGATCTGTCCATTGGTGTAAGTGGTGTATTAAAGTCCCCCACTATTATTGTGTTACTATCAATTTCCCCTTTTATGGCTGTTAGCATTTGCCTTATATATTGAGCTGCTCCTATATTGGGTGCATATATATTTACAATTGTTATATCTTCTTCTTGGATTGATCCCTTGATCATTATGTAGTGTCCTTCCTTGTCTCTTGTAACAGTCTTTATTTTAAAGTCTATTTTATCTGATATGAGTACTGCTACTCCAGCTTTCTTTTGATTTTCATTTGCATAGAATACATTTTTCCATCCCCTCACTTTCAGTCTGTATGTGTCCCTAGGTCTGAAGTTGGTCTCTTGTAGACAGCATATATAAAAGTCTTGTTTTTGTATCCATTCAGCCAGTCCATGTCTTTTGGTTGGAGCAAACCATTTACATTTAAGGTAATCATCAATATATGTGTTCTTATTGCCATTTTATTAATTGTTTTGTGTTTGTTTTTGTAGGTCTTTTTTCTTCCCTTCCTCTTTTGTTCTCGTCTCTTGTGGTTTAATGACCATCTTTAGTGTTGTGTTTGGGTTGCTTTTTCTTTTTGTTTGTGTATCTATTGTAGTTTTTGGGTTTGCGTTTCCCATGAGGTTTTGATTTAGCAGTCTATGTATGTACAATGTTGTTTTACGTTGCTGGTCTCTTTCCCACCTAGAGAAGTTCTTTTAGCATTTGTTGTAAATCTGGTTTGGTGGTGCTGCATTCTTTTAGCTTTTGCTTCTCTGTAAAGCTTTCAGTTTCTCCTTCGAATCTGAATGAGAGACTTGCTGGGTAGAGTATTCTTGGTTATATGTTTTTCCATTTCATCACTTGAAATATATTGTGCCACTCCCTTCTGTCCTGCTGAAAAATCAGCTGATAACCTTATGGGGATTCCCTTGTATGTTATTTGTTGCTTTTCCCTTGTTGCTTTTACTATTTTTTCTTTGTCTTTAATTTTTGTCAGTTTGATTAATATGTGTCTTGGTGTGTTCCTCCTTGAGTTCATCCTGCATTGGATTGTCTGCACTTCCTGGACTTGAGTGAATGTTTCTTTTCTCACGTTGGGAAAGGTTTTGGCTATAATATCTTCAAATGTTTTCTCAGGCCCTTTCTCTTTCTCTTCGCCTTTGGGGACCCCTATAATGCAAATGTTGGTGCGTTTAATATTGTCCCAAATTCTCTGAGACTCTCCTCATTTCTTTTCATTCTTTTTTCTTTATTCTGTTCTGTGTCAGTGATTTGCACCACTCTGTCTTCCAGCTCACTTATTCCTTTTCTGCCTCAGTTATTCTGCTACTGATCCCTTCTAGTGTATTTTTCATTTCAGTTATTGTATTGTTCATCTTTGTTTGTTTGTTCTTTAAATCTTCTAGGTCCTTGTTAAACATTTCTTGTATCTTCTCCATCTGTGCCTCCACTCTTTTTCTGAGATTTTGGATCATCTTTACTATCATTACTCTGAATTCTTTTTCAGGTAGATTGTCTATCTCTTCTTCATTTAGTTGTTCTTGTGGGTTTTTATCTTGTTTCTTCATTTACAACATATTTCTCTGTCATCTCATTTTGTCTAAATGTCTGTGTTTGTGGTCTCCTTTCCACAGGCTGCAAGATCATAATTCCTCTTGCTTGTGGTGTCTGTCCCCTGGTAGGTGAGGTTGGTCCAGGGGCTTGTGCAGGCTTCCAGTGGGCGGGACTGGTGCCTGCCGTCTCTTGGGTGGAGCTGGGTCTTGTCCCTCTGATGGGCAGGGCCATGTCAAAGGATGTGTTTTGAGGTGGCTGTGAGCTAAGTATCACTTTAGGCAGTCTGTCTTCTGATGGGTGGGCCTGTGTTCCTATCTTGGTGGTTGTCTGGACTGAGGCATTCCAGCTCTGGAGCCTGCAGTTTGTTGGGTGGGACGGGGCCTTGGTGGAGAAGCGTGGACCTCCGGGAGATCTCACTCTGATCAATATTCCCTGGGATTTCTGCTACCAGTGTCCTTGCCCTCACAGTGAGCAATAGTCAACCTTCACCTTCCCAGGAGACACTTTAAGACCCCTAGGTAAGTGTAGCCCAGGTTCCTATGGTGCTATTGCTTTGTGCCGGATCCCAGTGCACGTGAGACCTTGTGTGTGCCCTCCAAGAGTGGAGTCTCTGTTTCTCCTGCCCTGTGGAGCTCATGCACTCAGGCCCTGATGGCCTTCAAGGCTAAATGCTCTGGGGGTTCTTCTGCCCAATGCCAGACCCCCAGACTGTCTCGGAGGGCTATTTTATTTGGGAACTTCCCTGTGTAGCCTGTTTGGGTTTAATAGTTTTTGGTGTGAGGGTTGTTTTTACTATAGATGTATTCCACCTCTTTCCTCAGTGTATGCTGGCCATTATCCCCTTTATAGGAGGTGTGACTGATGTTGTGGTGACCAGAGCCTGCACTAGATATTGAGTAGGACCTCCCCTTTGCTCTGTGGTTGTTACTGCCCTGTCAGAGGTAGGATCTGCTCCTTATTTGTTGGAGTAGATGCCCCCAGATCTGTTTCTTAGCTGTGTATCTGATCTGCGGTGTGAGGTAGGTGGGATTGGAGCACCCCCACTGGGAGGGAAGCCACTGAGTATTCCTTCTCTGGACCTGTTCACCTGTGGCTGTGCTCTGTTGCGTCACCTTTCACCCGTTTTGCGATCTCTCAGATTACACTGTTGCTGGCACTGCTCTAGGCCCCACCTTAACTGTGGGTATGCCAGCAATTGACCCTGGTGTCTCTCAGACGTTGTTTTCACCAGGCCACCAGCGTAGATCCACCTAAGTCAGGTCCCGGGACTGCAGTAATCATGGATCTGGACCCGCTGTGCATGCTATGGGGCAGCTTCAACTCGAGCCTGGCCCAAGCCCCATGTGTATGTGCTCACAAAGTCTATAGCTGCTAAAGCTAAGCCTGTCTTGGCTGCAGGAGCACTTGTTGTCTGTTTAGATGTTCTGTAGGTGCTGAGTTTACAAGGCCGGTTGAACAGGTGCCAATTTGCAGTTTGTGCAGCTGTGAGGAGAGATTTCAAACTTTCTTCCTTAGTTGCGTGGTCCCTGGGGCTCAGCTGTGTTTTCAGTCCCACCTCCACGTGTGGGCCACCCACAGGGGTTTGTTCCTGAGGCTGCCCTGGAGCACAGGAGTCCACCCCGGTGAGGAGGGGGTGCAGAGGCACCGGGGCGGCTGGGGTCGCTGGAGCCCTGGCGGTGACAGGTGTGTGGTGGAGCCAGTGGCCACTGGCATAGAGAGTTGTCCTCAGCAGGGGCCCTTCCTAGCGCCAGGTCACAGGCGCGAGAGAGCCGCCCTGCTGGGGGCCCCTCCTAGTGGCCGGGGAGGCAGGGGCCCTCGCGTGGGGAGAAAGGTTGTGATGGCAGCTCTGCCCCTTGCGTGTCATTTAACAATGGCACTTTACTTCCATGGCAGTCGGGTTTCTTCCACACTATCTGGTTGCGGATTTCCTCACTCCTATCCCCTCAGGCTGTCTCCTCGCAACCAAGAGCATTCCTCTCCCTGGGCTTGCTCCCCAAACCCCTCGTTCCAGCACCCAGCCCCCGTCTGCACGGGGGACACACGTCTCAGGCTGGGGCACGGACTGTCTGTGTAGGTCTCATTCTGTCCTGCCACAGACCTGGTGCTGCACTCTCTTGCAAGAGCCCCCAAAGCTCCCCTTCTGTCCCATCTGATCTCCCCGCCGGTGAGGGGGCTCCCCTGATGCAGGAACCTCTCCTGTCCTTCTGCTGCCCCTCAAAGGGCTGCCATTCCCGTCCCACTTCCTCTCCTCTTTTTCCCTTCTTCCTCTCATCCTACCCAGTTATGCGGGGATCTTTCTTGTCCTTTTAGGTGTCTGAGGTCCTCTGCTAGCGTTCAGCCAGTGCTCTATGAGACTTGTTCCATTTGTAGATGTATTCTTGATGCATCTGTGGGGAGAGATGAACTCCACGTCCTCCTACTCCTCTGCCATCTTGGCCCCCCCCTCCCCGCCCCCCTCTCCCCGCCCCCCTCTGGCACATTTGAAGTAGTGAACACCTTCTTTACATAAAGCTTTTTTAAAATTGAGTCTAAGCATTCAACAGGTTAGAAATTAGAGGCCTTTCTTTTGTTTTCCAGAAGGTGGTGCTATAGCACAAGTTTTTGGTTTCTCTTGCTTGAGCTACTTCTAGTTATATCTGAGAACCAGCACTTTCCACGCACTGCCTTTGCCAGAGTTGATGCTCAGTGCCCTCATTGTCGTTGCTTGTGCTCCAGGGTCACATGTGCCTTGCTGCTGCTGTTGTCTCTGGCATCACTGCCTGGGGTACCAGGATGGTGGGCACTTATGTCGCATCTAGGATTTCCTGAGCCACAGGCTCCACCACCACAGGGAGGAGTGGAAGGTTCGGGGGTGCCTGGGATGTGGGCACTTCTGCCATGTCCAGTGTTGTCAGGTTCATGGGCTGCACTGGTGTGGTCAGGGAGCGGGGTACCAGATTCTCGGGTGCCTCCTCGGCTGGAGGGATGGGAGCACAGGTTTTGCTTCCACTGCTGCCAAGTTATCTGTGACTGTGGGCACTGCTGTGGCTGGGAGGCCAGAGTTGTGTGTGCAGCCTCCCCTGCTGCTACCAGGTTTTCTGGGGCTGTAGGCTCAGCGGCTGCAACCAGAGGGTCCCAATTGCAGGCACCACCTCTGCTATCCCTCCAGTTCCATCTCCTCTATGTGTTCCAGTTTAGCCACCTTTAGATGTACAGATATGTGGAATTCTCCAGTGTCCCAGTGTGTTGGGCAGAGGAACCTTTGTTGAGTTAATGTTTTACTGGTTGTAGATTGAAGGGGAGAGATAAAGAGAGTGTCTCACCCAGTCATGATGCTGATGTCACTCCGCTTCTCTAATTTTTAATGTTCAGATAATCGTTTAAAAATTTTGCCTTTTAATGTACACACATACTCATACACGTGTTTTTAGTATTTTGGAGAAAAATCTATTTTTAAAATTAACTTTTGAGTAGCACTATTTATAGGTCCACCAATATGATAAAAACAATTTTTTGGTCAATAAATTTTTTAAAAATTATACGATTTAAATTATTTTAGCACCTCCTTTTGTTCTGGAACACAAAGTGTTCCAGTTTGGATGATAAATTATATGGCTGAACAGTCCTCTTGAAGGAAAAAATGGCTAATCCAATTTTACCTTTTAAAATCTGTTTAACATTTACTAGTTTTGCCCATTCTCTTCAGGGAAGGAAACCGAGAAAGCTAATTGAGGCAGGGACTGCACTTGGTACTTTGTAAGTATGAAATATGTTATCAATAACTCCATTTTGGGGATAAGGAAATGGGTTTATAGACATAAAGTGGTGGCCAGGAACGTGACTAGTAGGCAGCTGAGGTGAAATTGAACTCCACTGGATTCACCAGCTTCCCCCTTCTCCTGACGTAGCGTCTAGACTGAACCACTCCAATTTAACCTCCATGACCACATCTATCTCGTTCAGTGGTTACCTCTCATTTTCCTTCTGCCTTTTCCTTGGCCATTCTCTTTTACAGCTTCAAATTTCACCTTTGTTTAAATGTCTTGATATGACAATTAGCCCCAAGTTACTGATGACAATGTGTAGCTTTCATCAAAAACTCTTCATTCGAAACCCCGTTCTCACCTGATTGAGGCAAAATTATGCACACTTGACCTCAAGTTTTGTTTTTTAAAGATTTTTTTTAGTGTGGACCATTTTTAAAGTCTTTATTGAATTTGTTACAATATTGCTTCTCTTTTGTTTTTTTGGCCGCGAGCCATGTGGTATCTTTGCTCCCTGACCAGGGATCAAACTCGCACCCACTGCATTGGAAGGCGAAGTCTTAAACCACTGGACTGCCAGGGAAGTCCCAGACCACAAGTTCTTAGAAAGGAGTATTGTCTATTAGAGTATGGTGTTTTATACAGGAAACATATTTCATTATCTCCCACCCCTTAATCCTAAGGACAGAGGTCTTCTCAATCCCAGATTCCATAGGCTTATGAATGAATATGTTTGATGCTAATACAGCAAATAGATTTTAATGAGATCCTTTGGTACTCAGCATCCTGGCCTGTGGCTGGGTAGCCATAGTTACGTCTTTTGTGGAAAGCCCTGAAGAGCAGGGTGAAGTGTCAGCAGGTATCTCCAGGGGAATCTGAAGATACCAAGACCATGTCCTCATCTGCCTGGCTTCACACAGTTGTTCTGTGATCTTGATGCTCTGCTTCTTGACATCACAGATGGCAGACAATGATCAGCAGCTTCTTTCATCTCACCCAGCTTGCAGATGGAAGCAGCTCTAGGTTAGTTGCTCAAAAGCCAGTTGCTAAATGGCCAATTTAATGAATTTGCTTAAAAAAAAAAAAACTAATTCATTTTAGCTTACCAGTTTTAACCTTGTCTTTTTAATATCTTTTTAAAAAAACATTAAATTTGTCTCTCCAAGATTTCTTGCTGCTGTAGTTATAGACCAATAGGACAGTTGAAGAGATATAACAGCCATATTCAAGCATATGATCTTTAAAATATACTTGAGTATGAAATATTCTCATAAATTTTTGTGAATACATACTTTTTCTGTCAACCAAATGAAACAGTTAAATGAGTAAATTTAGCCCGTGGCTTTCTACGAACTTCCCTGCTGCGTCTGTGTGGCAAGTTTGGTGTAGTTCCAGACTGATCTGTTCGTAAGTCCCATGACTTTCCTCCTCTGAAATGTGTTTGCTCAAGTAAGCCCCTTGGCATTCTACGTGTTTGCTAATAAGGATCAATGGATTGTTTTTGTCTCCATCTTAAAACATATTTACCTGGCGTTTTTGCAGATACTTGACCGCCCCTCTCCCCCATTATGTTTATCCAGCGCAAATCCTTGGATACCCTGCTGGGAGGAGGTCATTCCAAGGCATGAGCACTGTGATCACTTAATGTTTCATTAACACTTGTCTGTTCATGCTCACATCTAAGATACCTCATGGTTTCAATTAATAAAGTCTCTGCAATGCCAGGATATAAATACACACAAGCAAGCAGTGAAGCCTAACTAAGCAGTGAGCATTTCCAGAGACAATGGCTTTGGGGTTTAAGTTTCTCAGCCTCACCACTATTGATATGCGGGGGTGGACAACCCTTTGTTGTTGGGGGTTGTCCTGTGCATTACAGGATGTTCAGCAGCATCTCTTTCACCCCCTAGATGCCAGTAGCACTCCTTCCTCAGTGCTACCAAAAATGTCTCTGGACATTGCCAAATGTCCCATGAGACAACACCGTCCTCAGTGTACAAATACTGAAGTTGATTTTCAGTACAACCCTCTCACAGGGAATCCTAAAACCCTTATGTAGGACTTCACCATAAAGCCCAGTGTTTTACTTCACTAACATCACACAAAGGTGATTGTCAGCTCAAAGGATTCAATGATGGCTCATAATAAGCTAGGATATAGCAGATAGCTGTGCAAAGACTGTTTGAGTCTACAAACCTGATCTGCTATTATCTTTATTACATAAGTGGTTATGTTTCTAGTTGAGCCCTCCAATGACAGCTTGTTTAGATTGAGGATGCCTGCTAAGGCAAAACATCATTCAGTTCCACAACTATAGAACAGTTGCCAGTTTGGTTGTTGAGTTCCAGGCACAATCTGATTTTGTTTTATGATTTTTTTCCAATAAAAATCTTTTTATTTTAAACCAAACAGGCTACAGGAAATCGAACTGCACAAGCATCACATCATCACCATGTGAAAAACACTGCCAAAAACAATACTGCATGGGCTAAAAGTAGATCCTATGGGCTCTACAGTTCCCTTAAAAGGTTTGAAATCCCTTTTATAATAAAAAAAGAATACCCACTCAGGCTTAAGAGATTAGTTGTAAGAATATAATTTCATTTTTCATCACAATACTTCTACAACTTTTAAAAATTGAGGTACAATTGACATATAACATTATATTAGAATTTTAATTATTTTTTAAAATGCTATATATGCTATCTTCTAAATACCACAGCGGAGTTGGTGTTAATGAGTCTAATTTTCCAAGAATAAATATCAGGAGTAAGTATTCCTTTTTTTTTAAACACACTTGATAGAGCAGTACTTACAGATGAGATGCTTTAGCTAGTGGGACTCACTCTCTTCATAATCCTGTTATTAATTATACATGTGGGAGGGGAAAAAAGAACAAACCAAACTGTTCCAACTCCCTACATAATTGAGGTTGGGTCTATTTTAAACAAAGCCTTCACTTGCAGGTTTAAATCATCTTAACCTGGATCTCCCTAGATCTGCTAATTCAAAATTCCCTGAGGTTGTTTCAAATGAACTCCTGCTGAAAAATCCTGGCACTGGTGCACAGAGAGATGATGGGCAAGACTCACTCCCATGACACCCTCCCTTTCTTTCCAAGCTTCCTGCTTGCACCCCTTATCCTTTTTAATCCATGTCCTATAATTCTTGACTCAGTCTTTCCAGTCTTCCTAGGATAATTTAAATAAGGTCAGGAGGTGTGTGTGTCTGTGTAATTAGCACATAGGATATATATGTCTTAATTTTGTTAATCTATCCTATTTCCTTATATATGTGTACATATATATATTCCATATATATGCATGCACGTGTGCATGCATGCATACACACATACAAACACTCACAACCCCACTTAGGAGGGCAAATGCTTGATCAGCTTATGCTCCCAAATCACAGGAAAATAAAAGATGTCTGAAGACCTAACTTGGGAATGAGCTAACAAGTACTTTTTTACTATAGGGGAATTTTTTTAAAACAAAAACCACCCAAAAAAATTACAACTCTTTAAAAACTGATATGGCTCTTATAAAACATTTGAAATGGTAAACACCCATACACAAAAATCACAGATTCAACTATATAATACGAGTCAATTAACACAAAAGAAAAATAAGTCTGTTTTCCTTTTGATTTTATACAATTTAATGATTTTATTTTACACTTTTAAAATTCATTTTGGACCTAGCATGTCCTGGCGTTTTATACACTGACCAAACTGCTCTGCTAGAGACAGTCAAGTTCAATAGCAGTTTCCTTTCACATTTATCCATTTTTGTTTAAGAAATATAAGGAGTCTGTTTCACTTTTTATTTTATATGACAATCATTTTTATTATGAATTTATTTAAATCACTTTGGACCCAGCATGTCCTTAGGTTTTACCCACTCGTCAAACTGCTCTGCTGTGAGATAGCCAAGTTCAATAGCAGTTGCCTTTAAGGTCGATCCATTTTTGTGAGCAGTCTTAGCAATCTTGGCTGCTTTGTCATACCCTAAAGAAAAAATTAAAAGGCGATGTAGGAGTTAATAGTGAAACTTCGTTTTCTAAAGCAAAAGGTAATCATTATTTACTTAATGCTACTGATCTCTTAAGTAAACATTTTTTAATCTTAAAAATATTTAGTAGTGGATTATCTTGATAGTTGTCATTTCTTGTATGGAATAAAACCTTTACTTTTCTGAAGTAATACATACTTCCCTTTCTACAAGATTTGTCCCTAAATTAGAATTGCCCACTAACCCAGATATTTTCATAAGGGGGAAAATATATACACATAGACGCATCTCTCTCTCTTGATATATATGTATACACATACACAAACATGCACACACACACACACACACATACATGGCACCAAGAGATAAAAATATACATCTGACTAGTATAAATGTGCTGTTTCAATAGCATGCTTAACCTGAAAAATTATCTTTCTAACAAAGCATTAACAAGCTCAATGCTGCAGCACTACAGAAAATACAGGACTGCACAACCAGGAACTATGGTAAAGGGCTCTAAGAGGGAAAAGAGAGGAGAGTCCTCTTGCAATGAGGGAAGAGCCGGCAGGGCTCTGAGGAGAGATGAGCCTTCAGGGCCGCTTCCAATATCTCTCTCTGGTTCAGCACTCCATGCCCTCGCCTCTTTCCAGACATTACAAGGGTACAAGTTGGGAAGTTTTAATATATATACTTGTGCAAGAGATCACAGGTCTACTGTTTACTTCAAAGTTACTTGCTTTTAAAATTAATAAAGATAGGGGCAGGGCAATTCTGCAAGTTATCTCGATTTAATGTAACAAAAAAAAAAAAAAAAAAAAAGAAGGCAAAGACCAGAAAGAAGGGAAAAAACAAAAATGAAACCAGTGAAAGAGAAAAACAAACAAACAAACAAACAACCCAGGATTAGAGGACTATGACCAGAGAGAAGAAGCCTGCTGAGGCAATATGATTATTGACCAAGCAACATGTTATGTGTCATGTGCAATTATCAACCACCTACAAGATGTTATGTGTAGTATGCAATTAATCTACCTATAAAACATATTATGGACATAGTTAATAATAAAATTAATTTGTGAATGCTAAGCATGTTGAAAAGGCATTTACTGGTCAGACTAACTTTGAGAGAAAGAATTCTCATGTCAAACCTTTGGGGTCAATATTAGACATTCTGTACTTTTATGTTAATAATGACATTAAAGTCTATGCATTATGCTAACCCTTTCAGTTCTCTTCTTCAAGTCCCACAAAACACGATTACCAATCAGCCTGTTACATAATGAGCACAAACAGAACCCATGATGTGGAGTTGTAAGGCTCATGCTCTGTCAACCAGTAAGGTGTGGTTTGCCCACTTGTCCTTGTACGGCCTTTACCTCACATTAAATTGACTCTAAGAAAGACATCAATCATTCTGCTTTAGGAGTATCTCAATGTTTCTGTAACAAATTCTGTAGTATATATGTGATGAAACATTTCTCACATGAGCCTTTGGGTTCCTCTGTATATGTCTCCAGTTGAATGCTGATGTACAATTATTTCAAAAGAGCCCAGCATTACTGTCAATCTTAATACTATTCCAAAGAGCACATAGCATATTGGGCTCAGAGTTACCTGAAGCAGTTATATGAGCTCTAACTTTATAAGACTGAAATTATAGCTTGACATGAAGCCAAGAATATAAAATCAGCCTTGAAAGTTCAGGATTATTGAAGTAAGACTGTTTTAAAACAGTAATCATATCACACCAAATGACTGCATCATAACTTGTTCTAATGCAGAAAATCAAAGAATACATTAATAACCTCAGCTCAGCAGTAAGGAGAAGGTGAGAAAAGGCTTTTAACACATTATAACAATGCAATGAACACCTCAAAATCCATGACTTAAAGCAGTGTATTTAATGGGGATCACTAGTCAATCTACAATCCAAGCTAATATTTCTGAATCTACATAATGAAATATTTATAAATCTGGAAAAGGCTTGCAACACAAAAGCCATGGTTTTAGACAAAATATTTGTATTTCCCCCCTTTCCCTACAAGCAATGCATACATAACCCTCTTTCTTTTAATTTAATCCATTTCTGAGTTGAATAAAACAACAAAAACAAAGTATAATATAGCATCTAGAGAAGGTAGAAAAATGAATTCATTCATTGTTAATCAGCCAGTGCCACCTAGTGACATTAAAAACTGAGAGGACACTTAATATCTGAATTTAGTGTCCCACAATATCTGAATTCCATTAAGATTAAAATAAGTTTAAAGTTCTACTTCTGGGGCTTCCCTGGTGGCGCAGTGGTTGAGAGTCTGCCTGCCAATGCAGGGGACACGGGTTCGAGTCCTGGTCTGGGAGGATCCCACATGCCGCGGAGCGGCTGGGCCCGTGCGCCACAATTGCTGAGCCTGCGCGTCTGGAGCCTGTGCTCCGCAACAAGAGAGGCTGCGATGGTGAGAGGCCCGCGCACCGCGATGAAGAGTGGTCCCCGCTCGCCACAGCTGGAGGAAGCCCTCGCACAGAAACGAGGACCCAACACAGCCAAAAATAAATAAATTAAAAAAAAAAAAAAAAAAAAGTTCTACTTCTGAACTTAGCACATTTCAAATAAAATGAAGCATAATCAATCAAGATTTTGAAAGAAATATGACACCATAAAGGTTATAAAGATATATAGCATCTTTCAACACAATTTGAAATGTCTTAAGAGATCGTCCAAAAGAAATCTGTTGTTCACAAACATTGATCCAGTAGTCTTTTAAAAATTTTTCAGCTTTTAACTCTGTATTCAAAATGACACTATTACTCTTTAAATGCATACCTATATGAGGATTAAGAGCTGTCACCAACATTAGAGACTCATTCATTAGCTTGTTGATCCTTTCTGTGTTGGCCTGGATTCCCACCACACAGTTTTCTGTGAAGGAAACTGATGCATCCCCCAACAGTCTGGCTGAGTGTAACACATTTTTAATCTAAGAGAGAGAGACAGACTTATTAAGCCTAACTTTTTTCTTTGTCCAATAACACATTATTTGCGATTCATAAATGAATATGTAGTACAATTAACATATAGCACTCCTACAACCTGTAAGGCATCATACCCAAGAAAAAAAATATGAAAGAAATTATAAACATCTCAGGGCACCGAACTGCCCTTTTAAGAGGTAAAAAGGCATAAATACAAATAAATAAAACACAAGATATTCTGTGGTATTATAAAATACAGGTATGAAATGTTAAAGGGCATAGAGAGAGAAATAAATTCCAGTTGTAGGAGTCGATAAAGTTTTATTTGATGGACAGCACTTAAATAGCCAGAGATGGAAAAAGAATCTTCTATGCAGAAGGAAGAGAAACAAAGATGCAGAGGTTAGAAAGTTCAGCGTGAGGAGATTGGTTCAAGATGGCGGAGTAGAAGGACGTGCTCTCACTCCCTCTTGCAAGAACACCAGAATCACAACTAACTGCTGAATAGTCATCGACAGGAAGACACTGGAACTCACCAAAAAAGATACCCCATATCCAAAGACAAAGGAGAAGCCACAGTGAGATGGTAGGAGGGGCACAATCACAAGAAAATCAAATCCCATAACTGCTGGGTGGGTGACTCACAAACTGGAGAACACTTATACCAGAGAAGTTCACCCACTGGAGTGGAGGTTCTGAGCCTCACAACAGGTTTCCCAATCTGGGGGTCAGTCAACAGGAGGAGGAATTCCTAGAGAATCAGACTTTGAAGGCGAGTGGGATTTGATTGCAGGACTTTGACAGGACTGGGGGAAACAAAGACTCTACTCTTGGAGGGCACACACAAAGTAGTGTGTGCATCGGGACCCAGGGGAAGGAGCAGTGACCCCATAGGAGACTGAACCAACCAGACCTACCTGCTAGTGTTGGAGGGTTCCCTGCAGAGGCGGGGGGTGACTGTGTGTCACTGTGAGGACAAGGACACTGGCAGCAGAAAGTCTGGGAAGTACTCCTTGGAGTGAGCCCTCCCAGATTCTGCCATTAGCCCCACCAAAGAGCCCGGGTAGGTTCAAGTGTTGGGTCACCTCAGGCCAAACAACCAACAGGGAGGGAACCCAACCCTACTCATCAGCAGGCAAGTGGAATAAACTTTTACTGAGCTCTGCCCACCAAAGCAACAGCCAGCTCTACCCACCACCAGTCCCTCCCATCAGGAAACTTGCACAAGCCTCTTAGTTAGCCTCATCCACCAGAGGGCAGACAGCAGAAGCAAGAAGAACTACAATCCTGCAGCCTGTGGAACAAATACCACATTCACAGAAAGACAGACAAGATGAAAAGGCAGACGGCTATGTATCAGATGAAGGAACAAGATAAAACCCCAGAAAAACAACTAAATGAAGTGGAGATAGGCAACCTTCCAGAAAAAGAATGCAGAATAATGATAGTGAAGATGATCCAGGACCTTGGAAAAAGAATGGAGGCAAAGATCGAGAAGATGAAAGAAATGTTTAACAAGGATCTAGAAGAGTTAAAGAACAAACAAACAGAGATGAACAACACAATAACTGAAATGAAAAATATACTAGAAGGAATCAATAGCAGAATAACTGAGGCAGAAGAACGGATAAGTGACCTGGAAGACAGAATGGTGGCATTCACTGCTGCGGAACAGAATAAAGAAAAAAGAACGAAAAGAAATGAAGACAGCCTAAGAGATGTCTGGGACAACATTAAACACAACAACATTCGCATTATAGGGGTCCCAGAAGGAGAAGAGAGAGAGAAAGGACCCGAGAAAATATTTGAAGAGATTATAGTCAAAAACTTCCCTAACATGGGAAAGGAAATAGCCACCCAAGTCCAGGAAGTGCAGAGAGTCCCATACAGGATAAACCCAAGGAGAAACACGCTGAGATACATAGTAATCAAATTGGCAAAAATTAAAGACCAAGAAAAATTATTGAGAGCAAAAAGGGAAAAATGACAAGTAACATAAAAGGGAACTCCCATAAAGTTAACAGCCGATGTCTCAGCAAAAACTCTACAAGCCAGAAGGGAGTGGCATGATATACTTAAAGTGATGAAAGGGAAGAACCTACAACCAAGATTACTCTACCCGGCAAGGATCTCATTCAGATTCGATGGAGAAATTAAAAACTTTACAGACAATCAAAAGCTAAGAGAATTCAGCACCACAAAACCAGCTCTACAACAAATGCTAAAGGAACTTCTCTAAGTGGGAAACACAAGAGAAGAAAAGGACCTACAAAACAAACCCAAAACAATTAAGAAAATGCTCATAGGAACATACATATTGATAATTACCTTAAATGTGAATGGATTAAATGCTCCAACCAAAAGACACAGGCTTGCTGAATGGATACAAAAACAAGATCCATATATATGCTGTCTACAAGAGACCCACTTCAGACCTAGGGACACATTCAGACTGAAAGTGAGGGGATGGAAAAAGATATTCCATGAAAATGGAAATCAAAAGAAAGCTGGAGTAGCAGTACTCATATCAGATAAAATAGACTTTAAAATAAAGAATGTTATAAGAGACAAGGAAGGACACTACATAATGATCTACTACATAAGGGATCAATCCAAGAAGAAGATATAACAATTATAAATATATATGCACCCAACCTAGGAGCACCTCAATACATAAGGCAACTGCTAACAGCTCTAAAAGAGGAAATCGACAGTAACACAGTAATAGTGGGGGACTTTAACACCTCACTTACACCAATGGACAGATCATCCAAAAAAAAATTAATAAGGAAACACAAGCTTTAAATGACACAATAGACCAGATAGATTTAATTGATATTTATAGGACATTCCATCCAAAACCAGCAGATTACAATTTCTTCTCAAGTGCGCACGGAACATCCTCCAGGATAGATCACATCTTGGGGCACAAATCAAGCCTCAGTAAAGTTAAGAAAATTGAAATCGTATCAAGCATCTTTTCTGGCCCCAATGCTATGAGATTAGAAATCAATTACAGGGAAAAAAACATAAAAAGCACAAACACATGGAGGCTAAACAATACGTTACTAAATAACCAAGAGATCACTGAAGAAATCAAAGAGGAAATCAAAAAATACCTAGAGACAAATGACAATGAAAACACGATGATCCAAAACGTATGCGATGCAGCAAAAGCAGTTCTAGGAGGGAAGTTTATAGCTATACAAGCCTACCTCAAGAAACAAGAAAAATCTCAAACAATCTAATGTTACACTTAAAGGAATTAGAGAAAGAAGAACAATCAAACCCAAAGTTAGCAGAAGGAAGAAATCATAAAGATCAGATCAGAAATAAATGAAATAGAAACAAAGAAAACAACAGCAAAGATCAATAAGACTAAAAGCTGGTTCTTTGAGAAGATAAACAAAATTGATAAACCATTAGCCAGACTCATCAAGAGGGAGAGGACTCAAATCAATAAAATCAGAAATGAAAAAGGAGAAATCACAACTGACACTGCAGAAATACAAAGGATTATAAGAGATTACTACAAACAACTATATGCCAGTAAAATGGACAACCTGGAAAAAATGGACAAACACTTAGAAAGGTATAACCTTCCAAGACTGAACCAGGAAGAAACAGAAAATATGAACAGACCAATCACAAGTAATGAAATTGAAACTGTGATTAAAAATCTTCCAACAGGGGCTTCCCTGGTGGCGCAGTGGTTGAGAATCTGTCTGCTAATGCAGGGGACACGGGTTCGAGCCCTGGTCTGGGAGGATCCCACATGCCGCGGAGTGGCTGGGCCCGTGAGCCACAGTTGCTGAGCCTGCGCGTCTGGAGCCTGTGCTCCGCAACAAGAGAGGCCGCGACAGTGAGAGGCCCGCGCACCGCGATGAAGAGTGGCCCCCGCTTGCCGCAACTGGAGAAAGCCCTCGCACAGAAACGAAAGACCCAACACAGCCAAAAATAAATAAATTAATTAATTAAAAAAAAAAAAAAAAAAAAAAAAAAAAAAAATCTTCCAACAAACAAAAGTCCAAGACCACATGGCTTCACAAGTGAATTCTATCAAACATTTAGAGAAGAACTAATACCCATCGTTCTCAAACTCTTCCAAAAAATTGCAGAGGAAGGAAAACTCCCAAACTCATTCTATGAGGCCACCATCACCCTGATACCAGAACCAGACAATGATACTACAAAATAAGAAAATTACAGACCAATATCACTGATGAATATAGATGCAAAAATCCTCAACAAAATACAAGCAAACAGAATCCAACAACACGTTAAAAGGATCATACCCCATGATCAAGTGGGATTTATCCCAGGGATGCAAGGATTCTTCAATATATGCAAATCAATCAATGTGATATACCATATTAACAAACTGAAGAATAAAAACCATATGATCATCTCAATAGATGCAGAAAAAGCTTTTGACAAAATTCAACACCCATTTATGATAAAAACTCTCCAGAAAGTGGGCATAGAGGGAACCTACCTCAACATAATAAAGGCCATATATGACAAACCCACAGCAAACATCATTCTCAATGGTGAAAAACTGAAAGCATTTCCTCTAAGATCAGGAGCAAGATAAGGATGTCCACTCTCGCCACTATTATTCAACATAGTTTTGGAAGTCCTAGCCACGGCAATCAGAGAAGAAAAAGAAATAAAAGTAATCCAAATTGGAAAAGAACAAGCAAAACTGTCACTGTCTGCAGATGACATGATATTATACATGGAGAATCCTAAGGATGCCACCAGAAAACTACTAGAGCTAATCAATGAATTTGGTAAAGTTGCAGGATACAAAATTAATGCACAGAAATCTCTTGCATTCCTATACACTAATGATGAAAAATCTGAAAGAGAAATTAAGGAAACACTCCCATTTACCACTGCAACAAAAAGAATAAAATACCTAGGAATAAACCTACCTAGGGAGACAAAAGACCTGTATGCAGAAAACTGTAAGACACTGTTGAAAGAAATTAAAGATGATACCAACAGATGGAGAGATATACTATGTTCCTGGATTGGCAGAATCAATATTGTGAAAATGAGTATACTACCCAAAGCAATCTACAGATTCAATACCATCCCTATCAAATTACCAATGTCATTTTTTACAGAACTAGAACAAAAAATCTTAAAATTTGTATGGAGACACAAAAGACCCCGAATAGCCAAAGCAGTCTTGAGGGAAAAAAAAGGAGCTGGAGGAATCAGACTCCTTGACTTCAGACTATACTACAAAGCTACAATAATCAAGACAATATGGTACTGGCACAAAAACAGAAATACAGATCAATGGAACAGGATAGAAAGCCCAGAGATAAACCCATGCACCTATGGTCAACTAATCTATGACAAAGGAGGCAAGGATATACAATGGAGAAAAGACAGTCTCTTCAATAAGTGGTACTGGGAAAACTGGACAGCTACATGTAAAAGAATGAAATTAGAACACTCCCTAACACCATACACAAAAGTAAACTCAAAACGGATTAGAGACCTAAATATAAGACCGGACACTATAAAACTCTTAGAGGAAAACATAGGAAGAACACTCTTTGACATAAATCACAGCAAGATCTTTTTTGATCCACCTCCTAGAGTAATGGAAATAAAAACAAAAATAAACAAATGGGACCTAATGAAACTTAAAAGCTTTTGCAAAGCAAAGGAAACTACAAACAAGACGAAGAAACAACCCTCAGAATGGGAAAAAATATTTGCAAACGAATCAACAGACAAAGGATTAATCTCCAAAATATACAAACAGCTCATGCAGCTCAATATTAAAAAGACAACCCAATCAAAAAATGGGCAGAAGACCTAAATAGACATTTCTCCAAAGAGTACATACAGATGGCCAAGAAGCACATGAAAAGCTGCTCAACATCACTAATATTAGAGAAATGCAAGTCAAAACTACAATGAGGTATCACCTCACACCAGTTAGAACGGGCATCATCAGAAAATCTACAAACAACAAATGCTGGAGAGGGTGTGGAGAAAAGGGAACCCTCTTGCACTGTTGGTGGGAATGTAAATTGTTACAGCCACTATGGAGAACAGTATGGAGGTTCCTTAAAAAACTAAAAATAGAATTACCATATGACCCAGCAATCCCACTACTGGGCATATACCCTGACAAAACCATAATTCAAAAAGACACATGCACCCCCAATGTTCATTGCTGCGCTATTTACAATAGCCAGGTCATGGAAGCAACCTAAATGCCCATCAACAGACGAATGGATAAAGAAGAGGTGGTATATATATACAATGGAATATTACTCAGCCATAAAAAGGAACGAAATTGGGTCATTTGTAGAGACGTGGATGTATCTAGAGACTGTCTTACAGAGTGAAGTAAGTCAGAAAGAGAAAAACAAATATCGTATATTAACACATATATGTGGAATCTAGAAAAATGGTACAGATGAACCAGTTTGCAGGGCAGAAATAGAGACACAGATGTAGAGAACAAACGTATGGACACCAAGGGGGGAAAGCAGCAGGGGGTGGTGGTGGTGTTGTGATGAATTGGGAGATTGGGATTGACATGTATACACTGATGTGTATAAAATGGATGACTAATAAGAACCTGCTGTAGAAAAAAATAAATAAAATAAAATTCCAAAAAAAACAAAAAGAAAGTTCAGCGTGAGTTTGAGGCAATCAGTGAAATCAGGGCTTCTCAGTTCTTAATGATCACCACGTTTTTTATGCTTAACAAAATAAATATTCCATAATCCCTTGAAAATAACCTTTCACACAGTATTTTAAAACAGTATAAAGTCAATTAGTTTGTTTTAGCCGTTTTTTTCTTTTTGGTATCATTTCCAATATATATTAAGATATATATCCACATCCTAATCTCTCTGGTCTAAAATCCCAGGGTCTGAAAACCAGACTCCCAACAATGGACTCTAGTAGAAGACACAGAACTTCAAGGTTTAATTTGATACTAATGACTTTATTATATGGCAAATGTTGATTATCTTGACTTATTTTCTATTAAAAACAAAACAGACCTTTGTTTAAAAATAAATTGGCAAGACACTTATTGTTATGCACATATATTTGCCAGGCAGCTGGTGTTAACTGTTTGGAATTTGACCTGAAAGGAAAAGCTTATTGGTCTGGGGCTTCCCTGGTGGCGTAGTGGTTAAGAATCCGCCTGCCAACGCAGGGGACACGGGTTCAAGCCCTGGTCCGGGAAGATTCCACATGCCGTGGAGCAACTAAGCCCGTGCACCACAACTACTGAGCCTGCAAGCCACAATTACTAAGCCCATGTGCCACAATTACTGAAGCCCACGCACCTAGAGCCTGTACTCCAAAATGAAGAGCAGCCCCCGCTTGCCACAACTAGAGAAAGCCTGCGCACAGCAGTGAAGACCCAATGAAGCCAAAAATAAATTAATTAATTAATTAAAAAAAAAAACGCTTATCGGTCTGAGTTGTGCTTTGGTCTGTCTTCTTTCTATTTTCCACCAGAATGTACATTCCATAAGGGCAAAAAAAAAATCTGTCTTGTTCATTGTTCTATCACTAGCAACGAGTACAGTGCCTGACACAGACTAGTACTCAATAAATATTTGATGAATACACTGAATGAATACACTAAATATTTGTTATTTGCATATTCTTATCAAATTAAAATCAGACTTTACACCAGACACAAACTGGAAATAAGCCTCTAATATATACTTAGATATAACACTTCACACAAATAAAGGATTGTAAATGATAATAGCTCCATTATCTGAAGTTGGGGAAACTGGATAAAAGATGATGCCGTTTTGTTCTGTCTTCATAAAGATGAAGGAAAAAGAATAGATCGAGTGGACACAATGTTTTCAAGGTGTGTGGAAGAGTAAAACCAATGGAAGAAAGCCTTGAGAAAGGGAAGAGAACTGGAGAGAAAGTGCTGAAGAAACCAAGGAAAAAGAGTGTTCCAAGGAGCAGCAAGTCAAGGTCAGATGTTAGTTAAGAGCCATGGCATGTCTGTTGGACTCAAGACGTCACAAGTGCTACAAGAACAATTCAAACATAAGTGCAGGGGTGGAAGTCAGACTGCAGTGCAAATGAGAGTGAGAGTGGGTATTTCTTTAAAAAGGCTGAATTTAGAGAGAGGAAGAAAGCAGCAGCATGAGAAGGAGACAGGCTGGAAGGAGAGTTTCTTTCTTTTTTTTTAATTGAGGAGACTAGAACTTATTTCTAGCAATTGGCATCCCCAGTGGCGAGGGAAAAGAAAGAAACCTATACCTTACTTTCAGAATTTTTCTTCCTATTACAAAAAGCAAACCACCAATTACTTAAGCTAAAAGTCACGTAATTAAATATACAGGATTAATCCTCTAACATTAACATATGTTTAACTTCCAACTGCTACTATATTATCCAAGTACCTAAAGAATTGTAAGAAACCTTAATGAAAGACAGAAACCAAGACAACTAGCTTTCGGTTTAAGACATTAAAAATCAAATTTAAAGCTTACCATCAATGGCTTGAAAACATTCAACTCAAAATGTCCATTGCTGCCTCCAATGGTAACGGCGACATGATTGCCCATGACCTGGGCTGCAACCATGGTCACTGCCTCACACTGGGTGGGGTTCACCTTGCCTTCAAGAAAACCACCAAAGAGAGGTATCACATCAAACACACTTGTGGCTTCGAGTATGAGTTTAAGATTAGGTTTTATATCAAATAATCAAGAGAAGAAGGAAAACTAACGTCATTAAATAAAGACATATAATAAAGCAATGTCCCAACCATCAGTGCTGTTTAATGAAACAAACCATGTAGCCAGCAACTCTGAACCACGCAATGGCTACTAAGCAGAGTACCTACAACTGCACGGTAGGTACAGCTCTTTTCGCCTTCGTGGCTTACATGCGCTCTAGAAATAGTTATGGAGCCAGGCGCTGAATATACAACAGTGAGGAAGAAGGATGCAGCCCCTGCCCTCACAGAGCTCGGAGGCGAGGGAGAGAGAATTGGCAATTATGATAGATAAGGGGTCAATACAGAGAAGTGCAGACTGCTGTGGGAATACCTATAAAAGAAGCACCTCACCAACATCGGGAGGCTTCCCAGAGGAAACTGATGTTAAGCTGGAATTTTCCTATTTGAGTTTCCAGAACTTACCACCCTGTAACACTCCTCTGACAAGCTCAAGTTTGAACCAAACATCTCTGATTCCTCTGACAAGTACAAAGCAACACAGTGGGAAGATTAGTTCCTTATCTGTGACTCTGCATTTCTCTTTTTTAGGTAATCACCTTGAATTTGCAATCAACTGAACTCATGTCATTTTTCAACATGACATACTTTAAAATCAGATCTTTTCTCATTCTACACATGCCTAGATCTAAAAGAATCTATAGTCAGGTCTTTCTTTTTCACTCTTGTCAGTTTTAGTCCAACTAGAGTCCTTTATGAATCTAGACTCTGTCATCTGATGTACTGCTATTTCAACTTTATCTGCTAATATGATCAACACATATTCTCTACCTTCACCCTCAGTCACCAGTAAAGTGGTGAAAGGGCAGAGCCCTTCAGCTTGCTGCCAAGATATCCCTCCAGTCTGAAGTCAACTCATTAGGCACTCCTTAAATGTCACTGTTCACCCAGCTACATTTATGTAACAGTATTGCCCACACTTCTCCACTGGATTCCATGAATATCAAGTGAGTCCACCAAATGACTTACTGGAATCCAGACATCAAGAAAAGAAGGAAATCCAACTTCATTAAATAAAGTAAGACATATAATAAAGCAAGGTCCCAACCATATCTGTGGAGCCTCCCTTACCTAACTGGCCAAAACCTAAAGCAAAAAATGAAATAAGAGGCATTTGATACAATTCATCTTTATTCATCCCATGCTGATCACTTTAACAGCCTGTTCTAGAATTCTATTTGCTTTGGATTGTAAAAGATAGAACTATTACATATTTTCTAAGGTGGAAATCAAAATACATGCTGCTAACTAAAATTCTTTTCTCCTATATTGTTGGGTGATGTCCCCAGAAGTCCTGATCAAAAGTAGCCCACAAAGACATTCTGAAACAAGTGCACCACACATGTCCCCATCCACTTTGAGATCACGTTAAACAAAAGCAGATACGCTCTGCAGATGAGAATGCCTGGGTTCTAGTCAAGTTCCAGTTCTGAATTTACCAGCTATGTGATTACCTGGCATGATACTGCTTCCTGGTTCATTTTCAGGCAAAATCAGTTCTCCCAGACCTGAGCGAGGACCAGAACCCAGAAAACGAATATCATTTGCAATCTTCATCAGACTGCAAGCGGTAGTGTTCATGGCTCCACTGAGTTCAACCAAAGCATCATGAGCAGCCAGAGCTTCAAATTTATTTGGAGCTGTGACAAAAGGCAAGCCTGAAGAAAAAATAATAACCTATATGAGTTAACAGGTAAAATCAAACATTTTTCTAATATCAGCAAGTTAAACAGAAAGTGCCAGTATATGAAAAGCAAAAAAAGAACAGAATAAAAATTTTACTTCAGAAAAAAGTGCTTAAGACTCAAGCTTTGTCTACATTTCTTCAAGAAGTCCTAAAGGGGTAGAAAATCTGATGATACTAGCACACTTAAAAGATAAAAAGAAGAAGTACAATAAATGTTGAAAGAAATATAAAATATTGAAAGAAAAAACATTATCCTACTGCAAACACCTGTGTATGATGCCTGACTACGCTTCAGTAAAGAGGCAAAGTAGGTAAAGTTCACTCTGCTTTATTCCACACTCCTTTCCTAGTACAATTTTCCCCCCATTTTAGGTGTTCTATTCTCTTCTCTAGCCAGGACCCACAAGGTCCTCTGAGAGATTAGGGAGCCAAAATGAGTTAGACATTCTCAATCTCTCCCATGTTCAAATTTTTAAAAATCTACATATTCTAAACCCCATAATACAGTTCTTCTTGATTAAAATTTGATTAAAAAAAAAATCTCTGCTAGTAAGCAATAATGAGCATTGTATAATTATCTGTACCCTAACTCTCTGGTAATATCTGTGTCTTAATAAGAGTTTTCTGGAGATAATAGCTCTAATAACAGTTATCATTATCAAGAGCACAGTACTCTACTAAAGGAAAGAGAATTCAAAAAGGTCATTAATTCAAAGAAATGTCACAGCATGCCATAGGAAAAAAAGAAATTAAGCCTGTCAATCTCTAACGTATTTGTCATTCAAATGAATTTCTCAACCATCAGTTGATTCCTCCTGCTTTGAAAATGAGTATTCAAAACAGCTTTAAATGGAAAATAATTGAATACTACCAGATAGTAAGCAAAGTTAGCACTGACAGATTTTAATAATTACATGCTGTATGAACTTACAGATGGAAAACTTTTAAAAAGCAAAAGGTTAACATTACAACTTCTGAAATAGACACAAAGTACATGTTTGATGGGAAAATATTATTTCTAACTTTAAATTTGTTCAGAATTCAAAGCAGAAACACCCAGAAAAATACAGACTAGTATAATGGAAATGAGTAACAAACCGTGTTATCACCTACCTGTGAGTGCAGCCACTTTTGCGGCAACCTTTTCTGCAAAGCCAATTCTAGTATTTAAACCAGTACCGACAGCAGTGCCCCCAGCTGCGAGCTCATAGATTCTTGGCATGGCACCTTTTATTCTTGTTGTTGCATATTTCACTTGTTGAACATAACCACTAAATTCCTGAAAAGCAAAAGAAATTAAGGTGAGAACATATAATTTTCTAATGGCATACAAGTTACTCTAACTACATTAAATTCAAGTTTTTAAAAAACACGTTTCAGGTACAAAATTAGAAGCTACTCAAGTGGTAATTGTATTATTTAATTCATATGATAAACAAAGAATAGGAGAGAAAGAGAATTTATAAGCCTATCAGGTAGACAATGCCACTGATAACATGTGGCCTATTTATAAACTAGTCTTTTAATAGAAAGCAAAGAAAAACAACACAGGAAATTTAAAAAAAAACTTTACTAGATTAAATTATCAGTTTATTTGTAAATTATTTATTTTTTGGTGTATCTCAAACAACTCTGAGAAAGAAAAAAACTGAATCCCCTCAAGAAAAATGCAAACATAGAAATATCCTCCATACAATTTCAGTTAAAAAACCTGATATGGAATTTGAGGATGTTTTACAGGGACTCAAGAAGCTACGTGACTCACTGAACAGCGTAAGAAGGTAACAGGTAAGAGTTAAGACTATAGCTTCAAGATGCATTTTAATTCTGCTATTAATGCCACACTGGTTCACAAAGTATAATATCCTTTAAGTAAAGTAACCACAGAATTGATCACGTTTAGAACATAGCAAGGGCCCTATCAAGAATTATGCAGGGACAGAAGGCATAAACTGGAACTCAACTGAGCAAGCCGGGATATATGGTTACACTAAATCTTTTTTCCTGCCTAAAAACACTGAAAAATCATGAATACTTTTGATTAGTACTAGGATTTCACACTGCTCTAAAGAAAACGTTTTAGAAGATACAACTCCTTTTAGGTAGACTTGGCTCCATCTGATCTAACATCACTTACATATATACTGGCTGGATTCACTTCAGGAATATATTTTTATTGAGGAAAAAAACTGCACTCAAAAACCTCAAAAGACAATTACAATAAAAGCAAGTATAAATGCTTCTGATAAGATAAAATCAAAGAGAAAAATAAAACTTTCTGTCATAAGACGAAGAATGATGATTTTACATAGGAGGCTGAGTAAATGGCCCAACCGGACTTCAGCATATAATGGTTTTCCTACATGTAGCACACAAAAAAGGGAGTATCCAGAGGGATACTCAAACGTTTCAAGAACATATACTGTATCTCCTTAGAAATTATGCATGGTACTAAGAGCCAATGATGTAAAGAGAAATACAATACAGCCTAAGAAACAACTTAATTTAGCAAGCTCAATTTATTCATATCATCTGTAGGTCAATTAATCACTTCCAGTTTTCCTCATTCCTTCCGTGATAAAGTTAAGGTAAATGATCAAGTTTTTTTTCAGTGTTTGCTGTCATCTGAACAAAACTACAAATGAAATCTTTCCAAATAACCAGCAGCCAAACTCTCTCCCTCACCTGAATTTCTACAAAAATACTGTTATTGGATACCTATCCTTTGATACTTGATATAGAATTTGCATATGTCCTACCTCCCAAACTGGAGTGAACTTACTGAGACAAAAACTGTTCCTTGTATTTCCTTCGCAATGCATACTATTAGGCATTCTTTAAAGTATCAATAAAGAAACATAAAAATACTTTCTGGTATTTTGGAAAAGAGAGTAATACCTCTTTTACATGTGGCCAAAACAATTTTAAAGAGTAAGATATGCCCCATTTAATCATTTTAAAATTAATTTTTAAAGAACTTACTAATTTTGAGTAAGAGAGACAACGGAAGAAATTATGATAATGATACTGATGAAGATGATGATGACAGCTAACACCAACATGTGCTTATAATGTGTCAGGGATTGTTCTAAACACTCTACATGAATCAGCTTATTTGAACCTCCTAACTATCCTATGAAAGAGATATTTTCCTCATTCTACAGCTCAGAAAACTGATGCACAGAAAGGCTAAATAATTTTCCTAAGGTCCAATAGTTTGCACATAGCGAAGCTAAGATTTGAACTCAAGTAGACTGATGTGGAGTCTGGCTCATAGCCAGTATGCTCTGCTCTTCTGAGTGGATACCAATAAAAACTGACTACTGACTGGTTAGTGCAGAATCATCTGTCACTGAACTGAATTGTTATAAATTTGGCCTTTTAAACCAGTGTGATTTAGAGGGTAATATGCTGGCCATTTGTACCAAGCCTGCAATTGAACCAAATCTAATCGCACGCAATATACCTGCCCAAGAGTAAGTGGAACAGCATCCTGTGTATGAGTACGCCCAATTTTGATGATCTGGGCAAATTCTTTGGATTTTGCATCAAGGGCATCATGTAGCTTCTGTAGTCCTGGTAGCAGTACTTCATGAACTTCTATTGCAGCAGCAATATGCATTGCTGTGGGAAAAGTATCATTTGAGCTCTGTTGGAAAATTTTCAAAAGAAATGTAAAATGTTAAATCAGAGACAAAAATAAACCAAACTTGAATGCCTCAATTAAAAATCTCACTAAATGACTACTCAAAACTTGGCATATTTAGTACTCAATTACATTTACCTGTGGCAAGTCACTTAGGATCAAGTAAGAAGCAACAACCTGATTTCCTTTGTGGAAGGTATTTAGGACTGTATTACATATACCACCTACAATGAATGTATTATATATTACTATATCTGCCTGCTAAGAAATGACAGCAAGACATAGAGAAGTACAACTAGCAAATGTATGTAAGGATAGCAATAATAAAATATCTTACAGTTAAATAGCACATACAGTCTTTCACAAACACTTCTTCCTTTACTAAACTTGAGGAAAATTCTGTGAGGTAGGTCACCACTTTAAAAATAGAAAAGCTAAACTGTCAAAGAAATTATGTGACTTGCCAAAATATTTACAGTTGGCAGAACTGGGACCTGACCAGGTAGTCTAAATTCCATGCTCTTTCCTCAACTGTAAACCCATACTTTTAAATTACGATGCTATTTTAAAAAATATATTCATTACTCATTTGTTAAACTTTGTATTATGGACATTATCAAACTACTTACAAAAGTAGGATGAATGGTATAATGAACACTCATGTATCTACCACCTGAATTCAAACAATTAGCATATAGCCAATCTTGTTTCATCTGTAACTCCACCTCACTCCTCCATCTGACCATACACACTAGATTATTCTGAAGTAGATTTCAGACTTCAGTATATGTAAAAGATAAACTCATATTTAAAGGCAAGCCTTCGGTTTGCAAAATCCTTCATACAATGGATTTATGTGAAAAAACTTCCTCACTACTTAAAAATATATTAAATTATACTCAGAACCCAGATCTTGGTTTCTAAATATCACTTTCCAATAAGTGATAAGATCCTCCAAGAGCTCTTTGGAAAAATGAGTGCTTATGAGGGCTGGGGCAGGAAAAATACAAGATAAGAAGCCTGGAGCATCTTGTAGCGCAAAAAATTAATAAGTGCCTTAAAAAAAAAAAGGATGGTGGCATGTCCAAAGGACACAGGAGCCAACAAGCTGTAGCTTTGTGGCAACAATATGAGTAGCAATATAAATCCCCAAAATACTGGATTATAACCTTAAGAAAAAAATATTAATGAATTCATACTGATATACATAAATGATTAAATAAATAAATGTCAGGGGAGAGAGAAGACAGTATTCCTTACAGAAAAATTTCAATTAATAAATGTAGAAAGAATGAGGGAAACAGAAAATCACTACTGAAACACTAATGTAGTAATTGTTATTGGCAAGATCCACTGATGAATGTTAAAATTAATAGGCAAAAGTTTAAGGAGAAAGAGGCTGTTTGCATAGCCTCAAAGTTCTCTATTAATTCTGTGGTGATCTTAACACATGTCCAAAAATTTCTTGATACTCCTCCCTTTAGGAAGTGGAGCTTAAGTGTAGTAGCTGGAGTACAGGCTGGACACAGTGGCTTACTTCTACCAAATAGAGAATAGAAGATGGAGAAACCAGGGAGACACCATCTTAACCAAGTGATTCAAGTTAACATCACCAGTACCAAGTCATGTTGCTATCGTGTATCCCGATACGATGCCAGAAGAGCCCTTCATTTCCATAACAGTCTTTCCAAAAATCCACAGTCTCAGTCTAATCATGAGAAAACAACAGACAAACCCATATTGAGGGACATTCTATGAAATACCTGGCCACTGCTTTCAAAAATCACAAAGACAAAAGACAAGCTCTCACAGATTAGAGGAGACTAAGGGGATATGATGACTAAATACAATGTGGAGCGTGGACTGGATCCTGGTTAAGAGAAAAAGGAGATCAATAGAAAACTAGGGAAATCCTAATAAAGCCTGTTTAATTAAGAGTCTTGTACCAATGTTAATTTCTTAGTGTGATAAATGTACCAGGGTTATGTAAAATATTTAATATTAAGGGTAGCTGGGTGAAGGGTATACAGGAACTCTGAAATATCTTTGCAATTCTTATAAATAATTTTATATTTCAAAAGAAAGAGTTTTTAAAAAATAAATCAAACAGCGAAAATATACATATATACTAAATTCAGGTGTCCTAAAAGTGATTTTTTTTCCCCTAAAGGTGCTTTTCATGAAAATTTAAGACATAGACTTAAGATTCCTAAAAGAAATAAGGAGAACATACAAGAAGTCCTTTCCATTAGAGAATGTAAGCAGAATGAACACTCCCTGTCAAAAGTTAATGCCTGTTTTACAAGGAAAATCTCAGGATTCTTTTCAATTTATAACAAAGAAAAGAAGAGATCATATACCGACCTGGCTTTTATTAACATGATCGTTGGGATGCACGGGTTTCTTGCTGCCAAGTTCACCTCCTAGCATTTCAATTGCTCTATTGCTAATGACTTCATTTACATTCATATTTGTCTGGGTTCCTGATCCAGTCTGCCATACCACGAGAGGAAAATGATCATTTAATTTACCTTCAGCTACCTGCAGAGCAAAATGTTAAAAAATGAATTTTAAAAAATAAGAAACATTCATTTACCTATTTAAATCAAATATGATTAAGTTGGTACTACTTATAGTACTATTTTAAAGGTATTCACTTTTTTCATATGCTATTGATGGTGCCACATAGTTCGCGGTTGTCCAGCAAACTGAAGCTCCTGCAGTCTAACCACTGCTACTTTAAAAGGTGAAAGATTATCTATTGTGAATGGTATAACAATTTCACTGACTCCAAATGAAAACTGAATCAAAGATATCTTTCTCCTATGTCTCAACTGCCCTCTAATAATATACAGACAGACCCACCCACCCATTAAGGCTGGCAAATGTGTTAAGTCTCTAGATAAATTTACTGTTGGTACTCAGCAGGAATATCCAACAGATGTTACAGCCAGAGTCAGCATGATAATGAACAAGTGCCTTAACAGTGTGAGTTCACTAATAGCTACTGCATCCCACACATGTCCTATGAGTAGCAACCTCCAAGCATAGACATAAATATGGTCTAGATTTGTCCCTATTTTTGTCATATTTTTGTACTTTTAGTTAATTTGTTAGTTTTTGAATTATAAGCTTTCTAAGAGAGTGGGTGCTTAACTTCACCTTCTGGAATGATTTTAGCTTAAAAAAAATCAGCATGCACTTTAGAAATCTATTACCTTAAACAACTGGTTCACTTTAAAGTAAAACTTTTTTCTTAGTTGTATAAAAATAACAGGTGATCAGTGCAAAAAATTCTGAGAACTAAGAAAAGTATAATAGTCATCATAGTTCTACCCTCAGAAGTAAAGATGATTAGCATTTTGGCATCTCCTTCTAGTCTCTACTTCAAGCAATGGAAGTATATATGTAGATGGAAAAAAACATGTTTTTCTGTTCATTTTTTCAAAACAAAATTAGGATCATAAAATACATGCATTTTACAATCTTTCCTCCCCACCTCTTATATGGTAGGCTTTGTTCTATGACATTCTTTAAAAAACTAAGTTTCCATGGCTTCACAATATAACTTACATAAGCAGCTGTTATAATAAATAGTACTGCAATGAACAACATTATATTCAGAGCTTTTAAACTGTTATCTCTGACTGTTTATCTTTAATTGTGTAAGCAATTAATTATGTTATTAGTGAAATAGTGAAATTACATTCTCCACACATATTATCAAATAACCAACTAGCTTTAAAAGGAATCATCTATACATAAAACAAGAAATCAAATATGTTAAGTTCAAAGAGTATCTCTTCAAAAAGTTTTCTTTAAACTATATAAAGGAAAATAAAGAAAATTAAAAATAAAAGGTATAAAATCATCCAGAAAATTTGCCACAATATTTTAAGCACCATATTAATATCCTCACCAAATAATAATGCTGCCACCCTATGTTGAAACTCATTAACTCAAGAATTCACAGTGCCCCTTTCCTCGTGCCAGCACTTATCATTATCCAGCAGTTAATATGGGTCTGATGCCATTAAGTAAACACACTTATCACCTCTTACCTCATCTGCTGCCTTCATTATTGCATTAGCAATCTTTGGATCAAGACCATAATCCTGGTTTACTTCAGCAGCTGCTCGCTTCAAGATGCCAAATGCTTTAATAACTGGGATCTAGAGTTAATCAGAAAAGTATCTCAAATTTGCAATTTTAGTTAAGCATGAAAGTTTAAGATTACTATCTTATGCAGGTACAAAACCTGTACATAAAACAATAACTTAAGTAACATTATGACCCTAAAATGTTTAGGATATAGAGAAAGATTAAAAATAGATATATAAAAACCAAGAATCATCATTTATCTATTTGTTTAGGGAACCAAACAAAAGCAAATACAATGACTTTTCATAGATATGTACGTATGCCTCACACACACATATACACACATTCACACATATATAATATACCATTCGTCCTATTTATTATAAGACATTATAATGTATATGTTTTTATTTCATATATTTAAAATCAAATGATAATCATTTCACCAGCCTACACCATTATTTCCCCTCACTGGATCCGTGCTACATTATAATTTTTCCTTCTCTTTAGAAAAAACTAAAAATAGCAAATAAAATAAAGGTAGCGGGCTTCCCTGCTGGTGCAGTGGTTGAGAATCCGCCTGCCAATGCAGGGAACACGGGTTCGAGCCCTGGTCTGGGAAGATCCCACATGCCGTGGAGCAACTGGGCCTGTGAGCCACAACTACTGAGCCTGCGCGTCTGGAGCCTGTGCTCCGCAACAAGAGAGGCCGCGACAGTGAGAGGCCCGTGCACCACGATGAAGAGTGGCCCCCGCTTGCCGCAACTAGAGAAAGCCCTTGCACAGAAACGAAGACCCAACACAGCCAAAAATAAATAAATAAATAAATAAATAAATAAATAAATAAATAATAATAATAAAAAAAATAAAGGTAGCAAAATGGTGCTGGGAAAACTGGCCACATGCAAAAGAATGAAACTGGACCACTATCTTATACCATACATAAAAATGAACTCAAAATGGATTAAAGACTTGAATGTTAAGATCTGAAACCATAAAACTCCTAGAAGAAAACATAGGCAGTAAGCTCCTTGACATCAGTCTTGGCAATGATCTTCTGGAGGAGTCCAAAAGAAAAAGCAACAAAAGCAAAAATAAACAAATGGGACTACATCAAAACTAGAAAGCCTCTTCACAGCAAAGCAAACGTCAAAAAAATGAAAATGTGGCAGCTGGAGGGTGCAGGACCTGAGTGCTGGAAGCCAGGGCCCCCTCACCGACAGCGGCCCCGCGTGAAGGCCAGAGGCTGCCAATGCCTCCAAGGAACAGGGTGCTGAGGGGCCCAGGGTCCAAGCACCTAGCTCCTCAAGGGCCACAGAAGCTCCTTGCTGCCCTGGAGCACCGAGCACGGAAGCATCAGGCCAAACGGGGCTTCAGGAGCCTACCTCCACCACCGCTGAGACAGCCTGCGCCAGGGGCCTGCTGGGAAGGGAGCGAGCAGCCCAGCCAGGCCTGGCCTGTGCGAGGCCCTCACCGCTGAGGCCCAGGGTGCTCTGACCTGGCTGGCATCTGACTCTGCAGTTTTGGATTTTGTGGGTCAAATTTACATACATATGGCATATGGGCAAGGCCTCATACACTTATACCTGTAAGTGTAAAATGGGCTTGCCTTGGAGGTGGGGGTGTGTACACATGAAGTCAGTGGCTCTTCTGTGAGCTGAAGGGTCTTAAAGCGGAGCTGTCACCTGCGGCTGCTGTCACAGTATGCTGGCAGGACAAGCGACTCGAGCGTTTCGCTGCCCGATTTGAGGCTCAGTTCCTCCCTCCCTGCCCTTCAGGGCTCACGACAGGTGACACACCCAGGCCTTGACTGTGTTTCTCCTGTTAGCAGGACCTGGGCAGCTCTGGCTCTCCTAGCTCCCCTGGAAGCTCCTTTGCTTCTCTTGACCTAGAAAAGGGGTTGCCAGGCAGAGTGCTGATTGGGCGCTCAAAGCCAGCGGTGAAACTGCTTCCCTGCCTAGGACTAGGGACCTGGAGAATGTTCTGTGTGGGACAATGTGCTGTTAGGGTGCCCCTCAGGCACCACTTCCTCTGCCCTCCGGTAGTGCCAGGACCATGCCAATGACGTTTCGCAGCAGCCTTATCGTTCACAGGTGCCTCTCTAGCCTGCACAAATGATTGACAAGAGATCACCCAAAGGATTCTTTCTAAAGGTTTTTGGGTTTTGTTTTGTTTCGTTTTGGTTTTGCACGTGACAGTGTTTGTATTGAGGATCTTCTGAGGAAGAAGGGGTGTTTTAGGGGTGGTGCCTGGGTTCCTGGCCTCTAGTGCCCCACCCCCCTCAGCACTCCACCTGGTACCTTTGCCATGTTGGTGCTGAGGTTTCCTGCTTGATGAAATCAGACTGTTTAGAGTAAGAAAAAGGAAAGGGCTTCTGATGGCTTTGCCACAAGCTTACCTGTGGTTTCAATCTTGGGAGGCCACTGCTGATGCCATCACCACTATCTCCATGCAGCACTTGCTGGGCCCTGGGCCCAACTGTCCCCTTGGCTTTATGAGTCTGTTTCTGCTTCCTACACCCATACCCGCAGTGTGCAATCTTTTGAGATTTGCTCTGATCCTGTTGCCCAAGTAATAAGAGCTATGTTCTCCTTGACATCTTACTTCTTATGTGGGAGCCCCCAGCTCTTGTCTGACAGCTTATGGATAAGGATGAGACTCAGCCATTGACTAAGCCCCAGAAATCCACAAAAATGGCTGCAGACAGTTATGTCTGTTCCTTCTCTACCCTCACTCCCACCCCTTATACATGATATCCTATACTCTGAAAGTCCTGCTAACTGCAAACGTGCCAGAGTATTAGCCAATCTTTGTACAGAACAGTGTTCTGGAACAGCAGAACGAGTCTTGGGTCAGGAAGCAGGGCTACACTGGGTTTGGGGTACTGTAACTCCATCTCCATCTGGGGCTCAGCTTCAGTGTAGCTGAGGGAGCCACAGACCAAGATGAATCGGATGCTTGAGTTTTTGCTTCTTCCTGTATTTCCTTGAAGTCGATTCATTATCTTACACAAATAGCCTACTCTTTCAGCCCTTAACTTAAATCCTTCAGATCATTAAGTTCATGAAGAGTACTCCTGAATTATGTTAGGACTTAGACCAGAGATGGCAAATGAATGGCACATCATTTCCCCTCTTCCCCCATGGTAGGTACCACTAATCTGCTTCAGAGTATTTCCTGCTAAATCCCTGGTATATATTCTCATTTCTCAAGATTCCCCCAGCAGCCAGTATAAGTGTTGAGACCTATTTGCCATCCCTGGCTGAGGGGATACTACTCTACTCTGCTGAGGAACACAAGAGCTGCCAATCCCATACGGGGTTTGCTGAGCTAACGAAGCACGGGGAAGAGGTGTAGTTTCTGCCTGCCCCCAGCAGGAAGGCTTGCAGTAGCCCACATGATTGCCTGCCCCACTTCAGTTACCTCTTAAAGTCCTACTGTGGGCAGGGAGGGGACTGTTGGAGTCCAGTGTGGTGTGGGAAATCACAGCCGCACAGGACAGCAATGCTCAGAAACCAAGTCTAGCCGCTGTGCAGCTGCAGGGAGCACGGTGGCCCCAGCTGTGCCAGGTAGAACCTCTGCTCTCACCTCCAGCCGCCTGTCTCTAGGCACCCAGGCCAGGCTATGGATGGGGATCCCCTTCTTCTTCCTCTCCACTGGCCAAATCTTATCAACCACTACAGCTGCTCTGCTTTCCAAATTCAGCCCAGGTTCCTGGGTGCTGCCCACACCAGCCAGGGTCCTGGGCCAGGTGAAGAGGTGGCCTATCCATGAGTGAAGGCCAGTTCCTTCCTCACTGGGGCGGGTCTTATGCCCCAGTTTTAGGACCAAGAGCTGTGTATTGGTTTCTTAGATTGCTAGCTTTTCCTGCAGGGGACCACAGCAGGTGAGGCTCTGCTGACAGTAATTTGCGTTCAGGGTCTTGTCCAGCTGAGAGCTTTGTGTACACAAGATTCTGAGAGGTGTCAGCAGTACTTTTTAAAATCTGTTTTCCGTGAGGTTTTTGGACCATGGGCTGAGCTCAGGCACTTTCTGTAAGAGAATGTTATGTCTGTAAAGATGGTTATTTCCCCTCCTCCACCCCCATCACGGCGGCCCTGTGGAAGGCTGACCAGGCGGCCAGTGGAGCTACCCTGGTGTCTATGGGGGAGGGCGAGGCCTGCTGAGTTGGTGCTCTAGGCCTCTCACCTTGCACAGCACAGAGGAGGTCACCCCAGGGACGGCCAGGCACCTGCCTGAGGGAGGGGTGCTGCCTTCTGTCCCTGTAACTGCTTCCATTATGGCCCAAACTGGCCGCCCAGATTTGTTTGAAGCTGTGCTGACAACTTTTTGGTCTCCTTTTGGTATGCAGAACAGCCAGGGCCTTGATTTTGATGTATTTTAAAACCACATCAAATAAAGAGTCTGCTGCCTTAAAAAAAAAAAAAAGAAAGAAAATGGAACCCACTGAACGAAAATATTTGCACATCATATATCTAATAAGGGGTTAACATTCAAGATATATAAAGAACTCATACTACCCAGTAGCAAAAAACAAACTGATTAAAAAATGGGCAGATGATGAGAACAGACATTTTTCCAAAGAAGATATACAGATGGCCGACAGATACATAAAATGATGCTCAACATCACTAATCACCAGAAAAATGCAAATCAAAACCACAATGAGATACCACCTTAAACCTGTTAGAATGGCTATTATCAAAAAGACAACAAATAAGTGTTTGAGAGGATGTGGAGAAAAGGGAAATCTTGTGCGCTGTTGGGAGGAATGTAAATTGGTGCAGCCACTTTGGAAAACAGTATGGAGGTTCCTCAAAAAACTGAAATACGTCTACTGTCTGATCCAGCAATTCCACTACTGGGTATTTACTTGAAAATGAAAACACTAAGTCGAAAAGATATATGCATCCCCATGTCCATAGCAGCATTATTTACAATAGCCATGATATGGAAATAACCTGTATCCATCAATGAATGCATGGATAAAGAAGATGTGGTAAAAAAATACAATGGAATATTACTTGGCCATAAAAAAGAATCAAATCTTGTCATTTGTGACAACATGGATGGACCTTGAGGGCATTACGCCAAGTGAAATAAGCCAGACAGGTAAACACAAATACCACATGATCCCACTTATATGTAGAATTTAAAAAACAAAACAAACAACAATCAGAAAACCAAGCTCATAGACAGAACAAACTGGTGGTTGCCAGGGGAAGGGGGTGGACAAAATGTATAAAGGAGGTCAATAGGTACAAACTTCCAGTTATAAAATAAATAAATCATGGGGATGTAATGTATTGCATGGTAACTATAGTTAATAATACTGTATTGCATATTTGAAAGTTGCAAAGAGATTTTAAAAGTCCTCATCACAAGAAAAAAAATTTTCTTGTAACTACATATAGTGATGGATGTTACTAGACATGTTACTAGTAACTAGACTTACTGTGGTGATCATTCTGCAATGTATACAAATATTGAATCATTATGTTGTACACCTGAAACTAATGTTATATATAAATTATACCTCAACTAAATAAATAAATAATAAAAAGAAATAATATATTTAACTGCTAATTAGTATGAAATACCCAGTTACTGAATGGGTATCATTTCATCCCAAAGCCAAAAAACATGGTATTTTAGTTAGTCAGTGAAGCCTTGACACTCAATAAGTCACTGGAAATTTCTCTCAGAATAATTTTTTTTAAAAACCCAGAGTTCTCCAGACTTAAAGGTGATAGCTTCTGATATATATAACCATATATCAAACCCTTTGAGTTTGCAGATCTTTTCACTTTCTACTCCAAAGCACCTCATAAAATTTAAAAGGATAAATTGAGTAAATTTTGATGAGGTTTCAATGAAATACCTGGTTTCTGCAAGATAAATAAATTATGTGTTCTTGTCAAAGTTAATAATACAGACTGTGATTTAGATACCATACCAGGTTTGAATGAGAAAGAAGGAAGAAAGGAAGGGTGAGGAAGAGAGGGATAAATTTGTAAAAGAGAAGCTATAGTCCTTAGAGGAAAATAAAAGTGGAAAAACAACAAAAAGTAATGAGTAAGACACACTGAACCTGGGTCACACAGAGGATAAACTGAAGGGCAAACAAAAGGAAATAAAAACAAAACATTTTTACTTTGAATTTTAAGAAATTAAAATTAAAACATTACAAGTGTTTTACCCAAATGAAATGGAGATATATGGCACAAAAGATTAGAAGCTTTAAAACTTTACACATGAAAACAAATGGGAATTTAATTTTCTACAGGAACACTGCAGTGGGTTAAACCACTGTCAAAGTCACAACCAAATGCCAATCAACTCAGGCTACTAGAATGGAGTGACTGACCCCACAGTGATTGTGGACTCATGAAAATGAACACAGGTCACAGCAGAGAGTTTCACTGGACACTATTAAAACAAAATAGTAAATGTATCATTGGAGATGAAAGAAGGGTCTCATTATTCTTCATTTACTCACATAGCAGTTCATAATCTTTTTTGGTTTTATTTTCCTATGGACCTGAGGTACAAAGGGTTGGGTTTAATCGTACTACTTAGTTCAAGGCACAGTCTGCTTTATATTTAACATAGTTCAGGAAATTAATCCAGATGAAGCCAAATGTGAAAAAAATTGATAACCCACATATCCATGTTTCACAGACACCTGTCCAAATCCAAACAACTTCTCTATCTCTGAGACAGCAGCAGCGGCAGCAATCACACACTCCCAGAACCACACACCTTGCTGGTTGAAGCAGGAAAATCAAAACATGAGCCATGCTTACTCCAGTCAATACTGGTTAAGACTGATCTCTTTAATCCCAGGAGTTGAACTATATGAGAATACTTTAGGATCTGCTACCCTCTGTCTCCCAACCATGTAGTCTGACCCTATGTTTACCTCACCATTAAACTGGCTGTGGGTGGCAATAACAGAGAGATTCTTCTAAGAAGATTCAGCTGCCTCTTGGGAAATTGTATGAACCTGTCAAGATTCAGTCTTGAAGCCTTAGTAATGAGCTAAAATACGGAAGTTAAAATTATTGTAAGATAAAAAGTATATTTAGAAGATAAATGTTAAACAGTATCTCACCAGATGAAGCCTGGCTACTTCTAGGCTTACTAGTCTATCCTGCATTCCTACACTGACTATTTTTCATACCCTAGTTGGGCTCCAGTAGGATATGTAATATATTCCATCAATTCTTTTCACACTTTAACATCCCTGAAATCAAGATGCATCTTACAATCAATGACATGTCACAACTTTAATTGGCAGACTTTTTCTTAGTAGTACATATCAGTTCTAATTGAGGATCAGTTCTAATCTAAGGATTTAATGAAATATGGTAGAAACTTTTCTAATCATTAAATCATTCATGTAGCAATGAACAAATACTTATATGTTACCTATTATATGCCAGACATCATGACAAATAGTCATATAGTTTTATGAATTTGCGTATACTTTTCTACAAACTGAAGCCAAGATAGATAAAGTATAATATTAAAGAAAAATCAGTTTTCTTTTAAATCATTTAAAAAAATCAGTTAAAAAATTAAGTATCAAAATTAAAAATGCTTACAAACTGCAAAATTCTAGTAAAAATACGAAAAATCCAAACAAGAATGAAAGACAAATCACTTAGTTCTATCAAAAATCCAAAATACTCAAAGTCATAGCTCAAGATATTAGTACACTAAACTTCAAAAAGTTCTTTGACACCTTACTGAGAGAGAAACATCTTATTGTTCACAAAGCCAGTTCTCTAATAACTTTACATTTTAACTCTGTAAGATACTTATTTATAAGGTAAGGTGACTCACTGAATAATGCCTAGTTCATCCAAAATAAGCCAACATTTCCACAAAAGCCACTTACTGGCATGCGTTCTGTCACCCCTCCAATCTTAAAGTTCATTGTCGATCTCACAGTCTGGGCGCCATAATACTTATCATTTGGGACCTTGAGTTCACCAAAGGTATCATATTCTATCCGAAAAGAATTTTGGCTTGCCTAAAGATAAAGACAAGACACTGTTATAGCTTGAAAAGAAACCAAGTCTCAAGAACAATAACATCATATAAACGATACATCATGTACAGGTAAAGAAACCTTAATAAGTACCAAAAAGACAAAAAAATCCCATTTTGATTCTCATTCTACTCCCCCCACTTCCAGCTTTTTTCTTGAGAAATTTTTGTCACACAAATTTATTAATACACGTGTTAAAGACAGATTGTAGAATTCATACACTATGCAAATGATAAATAAAAATAATAATCTTTTCCAATTCAGGAGTATGCCTATTATTGGTCAAGTTTTGATGTACTTAGGTTAATGCTTATTTTACTAGGAACTTTGGAAAATGACCTAAGAATGATACTTTAAAATTTGAAAGTATTATATATTTAAACAAAGCTCAACTGTGGTCTACAAATATTATGCATGAGAGATAGCTTAGTGCCATACAAAACAGTCCAGGCTTTGCAATGAGACAGCCCACCATCCGGTAGCTGTGTCACCTTCAGCAAGTCACCTTTTCTCATCTAAAGTTACAGTAAATGTACAGACAAGGGGACATGGGCTAGATCAGTTCTTAACCTTTTTAGGGTGTTGGAACCTTTTGAGAATATGAGGAAAACTATGGATCTTCTCTCTAGAAGAATGAACATAAATACATATATGTAAAATCTTACATATGATTTTAAGGAGTTTATATCTTGAAACCAATCCACTCCCCAGGATAAGAACCCATGACCCCAAATCCCTTTTATGGAGAACCGAGGACTCTACTAAGTACATCAACTTACACTAATTAAAAAAAAAATACACATCTGGAGTTTACATATGATACTTTAAAGAAATTAAGAGTATCAGAGAGATACTCAGAACTTTAATTAATGTTCATCTTGCATTAATTATAAAATAAACGTGGTCATACGATTCAAAAGATTTAAAAACACCCAGCCAAGTAATCTTATATTAATAAATAGTCCTCTGAATAAGAAAAAATTAATTTTGTAGTTATCCCCTGGGACTAGAAAGATTTAAAAAACCCTTTATGTATTATAAAGCCTTTTAGATTGCATGAAAAGAAAAATATCCTTGTACCTAGTTGGAAATATAGGTGTATAACCAATGAGGTACATTTTTTTTCTATGCCTAAAAGTCTGCAGAGGAGGGGAGTGGCCAAGATGACAGAGTAGGAAGACTCTGAGCTCATCTCCTCACATGGGCACACCAAAACTATAATCATTTACAGAGCAATGATTGATGAGTAAGGCTGGAAAATTAGCAGAAAAGACCTTCTACAACTAAAGATATAAAGGAACCATGGCAAAATAGGTAGGAGGGAAGAAGACACAACAAAGTCAAAACCTATTACCACCCCCCCACCCGAGGAGGGGTGACCCACCAACTGGAGGATTATTACAATTGCTGAGGTTCTCCCCAAGAAGCAAGGGGTCCAGGCCCCATGTCAGGCTCGCCAGCATGGTGAAGAAGAGCCCCTTGAAAGTTTCGCTTTGGAGGCTAGCAGGGCTCATTTTTGGCCAGAGGGCTGTGGGAAATAGAAACTCCACTCTTAAAGGGTGCACACAAAATTTCACACACTCTGGGACCCAGGGAAGAAGCAGTAATTTGAAAGGAACCTGGGTCAGAATACCTGCTGATCTTGGAGAGCCTCTCGGAGAGGGAGGAGGCAACTGGAGCTCACAATGGGAACTTAGATACTGGGGGCAGCCACTAATGGAAGTTTGTTCTACCACAAGGACATTAGTTCTTGAAAGCACTATTTTGGAATACAGCTTATTAGCACAGGGACACAGCTCCACCCACCAGCAGGCCAGCTGCCTTAAGACCTCCCGAGTCAACAACCAAAGAGAGCTAAAGAATACAACAACTGAAATAAAAAGTACACTAGAAGGAATCAACAGTAGATTAGATGATAGAGAGGAACAGTTCAGTGGGCTGAAAGAATAGTGGAAATTACTGAAATTGAACAGAAAAAAAGAAAAAAGGATGAAAAGAAACATGGACAGTTTAAGAGACCTCAGAGACAACATCAAGCGTACTGGCATTCACATTATAGGAGCCATAGAAGGAGAAGACAGAGAGAAAGGGGCAGAGAACATATTTGAAGACATCATAGCTGAAAATGTCCCTAACCTGGGAAAGGGAACAGACATCCAGGTCTGGGAAGCACAGACAGTTCCAAACACGATCAACCCAAAGAGGACCACACCAAGACACACTTTAATTAATGGCAAAAATTAAAGATAAAGAGAGAATATTAAAAGCAGCAAGGGAAAAGCAACAAGTTAAGTACAAGGTAATTGTACTTAACATAAGGATTTCAGCTGACTTTTCAGCAGAAACTCTGCAGGCCTGAAAGAGTGCATGATATATTTAAAGTGATGAAAGGGAGAAACCTAAACCAGAAGACTCCAACAGGCAAGGCTTTCATTACGATTTAAATGGACTGATCAAAAGTTTTACAGACAAGAAAAAGCTAAGAGTTCAGCACTACCAAACCACCTTTAAATGGGTTTCTCTAAGCGAAAAAGGCCACAACTAGATGTATGAAAATTATGAAAAAAAAATCTCATTGGAAAGGCTAAATATAGTAAAGGTAGTAAATCAGTCATGTACAAAGCTAGCAGTAAGGCTGAAACACAAAACCAGTAAAATTGTCTATATCCACAGTAAGAAGTTAAGGGGCACAGAAGACAAAAAGATGTAAAATATAACGTCAGAAACAGAAAAAGTGGGAGTGGGGGGAGATAAAAATGCAGGATCCTTAAAGTGCTTTTGCACTTAAAAGATCAGGAGCTGAAAATAATCACACACACACACACACACACACACACACACACACACACACACACATTGCAATATATAAACCACATGGTAACCACAAACCAAAATCAATAATCGATACACAAAAAAGAGAAAGGAATCCAAATGTAATATTAAAGACAGTCATCAAAAAACGAGAAGAGAGCAAAGTAAGAAAAAAGGAACAAAAAAGAACTACAAAAACAACCCCAAAACAAAACACAAAATGGCAATAAGTACATATCTATCAAGAATTACTTTAAATGTAAATGGCCTAAATGCTCCAATCAAAAGATATAGAGTGGCTGCATGGTTATGAAAACACTCATATATATACTGCCTACAAGAGACTCACTTCAGATCCTGAGACACACACAGACTAAAAGTGACAGGATGAAAAAAGGTATTCTATGCAAATGGAAATGAAAAGAAAGCCATGCTAGTAATACTTACATTAGATAAAATAGATTTTATAACGAAGACTGTAACAACAAACAAAGAAGGCTATTACATAATGATCATGGGATAAATCTAAGCAGATATAACAATTGTAAATATGTATGTACCCAACACAGGATCACCTACATATATGAAGCAAATATTAACAAACACAGAGGGAGAAAATGACAGGAACACAATAATAGTAGGGGATTTTAACACTCTACTTACATCAATGGACAGATTATCCAGACAAAAAATTAACAGGGAAACACTGGCCTTAAATGACACATTAGACCAAATGGACTTAATAGCTCTATATAGAACATTCCATCCAAAAGCAGCAGAATACACATTCTTTTCAAGTGCACATGGAACATTCTCCAGGACAGATCACAAGCTAGGCCACAAAACAAGTCTTAGTAAATATAAGAAAATGGATATCATATCAAGCATCTTTTCTGACCACAATGCCATGAGTCTAGAAATCAATGACAAGAAAAAAAGTTGCAAAAAACACAAACACATGAAGAAGAAACAATACGCTGCTGAATAACCAATGGATCATTAATGAAATAAAAGAATACCTAGAGACAAATGAAAATGAAAACGATGCAAAATTTATGGGACATAGGAAAAGCAGTTCTAAGAGGGAAGTTTATAGCAAAGGAAAAGCAGTTCTAAGAGGGAAGTTTATAGCAATACACACCTACCTCAGGAAACAAGAAAAATCAAAAATCAACCTAACCTTACACCTAAAGGAACCTGAAAAAGAACAAAACCTAAAAGTCAACAGATGGAAAGAAATCATAAAGATCAGAGCAGAAGTAAATAAAATAGTGACAAAAAATTATGAAAGATAAATGAAACTAAGAACTGGTGCTTTGAAAAGATAAACAAAATTGATAAACCTTTAGCCAGACTCAAAGAAAAAAGAGAGGGCTCAAATCAATAAAATCAGAAATGAAAAGGAAGTTACAACTGACACCACAGAAATACAAAGAAACATGAGAGATTACTACCAACAATTATATATCAATAAAATGGCCATTAAGAAATGGACAAATTCCTTAAAATGTACAATCTCCCAAGACTGAACCAGGAAAAAATAGAAAATATGAACAGACCAATTACCGGTAATGAAATTAAATCAGTAATTAACAACAACAACAATAACAAACGAAAATCCAAGACCAATTGGCTTCACAGGAAAACTTCTACCAAACATTTAGAGAAGAGTAGCAACTATACTCCTCAAACCATTACAAAAAACTGCAGAGGAAGGAACGCTTTTGAACTCGTTCCACAAGGCCAGCATCGCCCTGACACCAAAACCAGACAAAGACAGCACAAAAAAAGAAAATTACAGGCCAATCTCTCTCATGAACACAGATGCAAAAATCCTTGACAAAACAGTAGCAAACCAAGTTCAACAACACATTAAAAGGACCATACACCATGATCAAGTAGGATTTATTCCAGGGATACAAGGATGGTTCAATATCCACAAATCAATCAATGTGATCTGTTGAACACATTGATGTGGTTAATCAACCACATTAACAAACTGAAAAATAAAAATCATAGAGTCATTTCGACAGATACAGAAAAAGCTTCTGACAAAATTCAATACCCATTTAAGATAAAAAGTTCTCAACAAAGTGGGTATAGAGTGAACATACCTCAACATAATAAAGGCCATATATCACAAACCCACAGCTAACATTATACTCAACAGTGAAAAGCTGAAAGCATTTCCTCTAAGATCAGGAACAAGACAAGGATGCCCACTGTCACCACATTTAATCAGATAGTATTGGAAGTCCTAGCCACAGCAATCAGACAAGAAAAAGAAAAGGAATCCAAGTGGGAAAGGAAGAAGTAAAACTGTCACTGTTTGCAGAGGACATGATACTATACATAAAAAATCTAAAGACACCACCAAAATATTATTAGAGCTCATCAATGAATTCGGTAAAGTTGCAGGATACAAAATTAATATACAGAAATCTGTTGCCTTTCTATACACTAACAATGATCTACTAGAAAGAGAAATAAAGGAAACAATCCCATTTACAATCTCATAAAGAAAGAATAAAATACCTAGGAATAAATCTAAGGAGGTAAAAGGTGTGTACTCAAAAAACTGTAAGATGCTGATGAAAGAAACTGAAGATGACACAGACGTCGATTGGAAGAATTAATAATTTAAAAATGCCCATACTACCCAAGGCAATCTACAGATTCAATGCAAGCCCCATCTAAATACCAATGGCATTTTCCACAGAACTAGAAAAATAATTTTAAAATTCATATGGAAACACAATAGACCCTAAACAGCTGAAACAATCTTGACAAAGAAGACCAAAGCTGGGGGTATCATGCTCCCTGATTTCAGACTATACTACAAAGCTATAGTAATCAAAACAGTATGGTACTGGCACAAAAACAGACATATAGATCAATGAAACAGAATAGAGATCAGAAATGAACCCACACTTATATGGGCAATTAATCCATGACAAAGGAGGCAAAATATACAATGGGGAAAAGACAGCCTCTTCAATAAATGGTGTTGGAAAAACTGGACAGCTACATGCAAAAAATCCAACTGGACTACTCTCTCACACCATGCACAAAAATAAATTAAAAAATGGATTAAAGACTTAAATGTAATACCTGAAACTTACATAAAACTTCCAGAAGAAAACATAGGCAATAAGTTCTTTGACATAGATCTTGGTAAAATTTTTTAGTATATGACTCCTTGGGCAAGGGAAACAAAAGACACAAAAGCAAAAATAAACAAGTGGGACTACATCAAACTAAAAGCTTTTGCACAGTGAAGGAAACTATCAACAAAACAAAAAGGCCATCTACTGAATGGAAGAATATATTTGCAAATAATATATCTGATAAGGGGTTAATATCCAAAATATAGAAAGAACTCACACAACTCAACATCAAAAGAACAAACAACCCAATTAAAAAAATGGATAGAGGACCCAGATAGACATTTTTCCAGGGAGACATACAGATGGCCAACAGGCACATGAAAAGATCTCAACATCACTAATCAACAGAGAAATGCAAATCCAAACCACCAAGAGTTATCATCTCACACCGGTGAGAATGGCTATTATCAAAAAGACAACAAATAACAAGTTTTGGTGAAGATGAGGAGAAAAGGGAACCCTCATGTACTGCTGGTGGGAATGTAAATTGGTGCAGCCACTGTGGAAAAGAGGTTTCTCAAAAAACTAAAAATAGAACTACCATATTACCCAGCAATACCACTCCTGGGTACAAGCCTGAAAAAAACAAAAACACTAATTCAAAAAGATACATGCACACCAATGTTCATAGCAGTATTAGTTACAATTGCCAAGATACAGAAGCAACCTTAGTGTCCATCAACAGATGAATGGATAAAGATATGGTATATATACACGATGGAAAACTACTCAGCCATAAAAAAGAATGAAATTTTGCCATTTACAACACCATGGATGGACTTGGAGGGTATTATGCTAAGTGAAATAAATCAGACAGAGAAAGACAAATATCACTTATATGTGGAATCTAAAAAATACAACAAACTAGTAAATATAAAAAAAAGAAAAGAAGGAGACTCACAGATATAGAGAACAAACTAGTAGTTACCAGTGGGGAGAGGGAAGGGGCAATACAGGGGTAGGGAATTAAGAGGTACAAACGATTATGTGTAAAATAAGGTACAAGGATATATTTTACAAAATAGGGAACATAGCCAATATTTTATAATAACTACAAATAGAGCATAACCTTAAAAAATTGTGAGTCACTATACTGTACACCTGTAATTTATATAATATTGTACATCAACTATACTTCAATAAAATAAATAAATAACTTTAAAAAATCACTATGTTGTTTAACAGGAATCAATATAGTGTTGTAGGTCAATTATACTTCAAAAACAAACAAATAAGCAAACAAACTCATAGAAAAAGAGATCAGATTTGTGGTTACCAGAAGCAGAGGGTGGGGGTAGGCGGAATTGGATGAAGGCAGTCAAGAGTTACAAACTCCCAGTTACAAGATAAATAAGTACTAGGGATGTAATGTACAACATTACAAATATAATTATCACTGCTGTATGTTATGTATGAAAGTTGTTAAAAGAGTAAATCCTAAGAGTTCTCATCACAAAGAAAAAATTTTTTCTATTTCTTTAATTCTCTATATGATATCATGCATGTTTACTAAACTTATTGTGTCAATCATTTCATGATGTACGTGAGTCAAATCATTATGCTGTACACCCTAAGCTTATACAGTGCTGTATGTCAATTATATTTCAATAAAAATGGGGGAAAAAAAGTCTGCAGAGGACTGGTCTAAGCCAATAAGGAGAAGCCAATAAAAATAATCATTTACTGTGCTATGTAGCAAACACTTTTTAGGTATCACCTTATCTGAATTTCACAACCACCCTAGGAGATTTTACTATCATCATCCCCACGTTAAAGAAGGAGACACTGAGGCTACACAAGATTAAATAATCTCAGCAGATCACCCAGATAGCAAGAGGGAGGGCCTGAAACACTCAAACCCTGGACTTTTGGATTCTAAAAGCTGTTTGGATTCCCCTTTTTATCACTTCCATAAACCAAGAAATGGAGGAAGTAACTCTAGATTGGCCCACAACAACCACTACCCTGTAGGATCTGAAGATGTACAGTTAGATTTTTCTCTAATAGAGTGTGCTTACACTGACACCACTGTATGCCAACTTGCAGCTGGGGTTTTATATCTCAAATGCACACAAAAAAATTTTGCATAATGATCTTTGTTTTAAATATCCTAAGTAAATATCCTTGTGTGTTAAAATATACTTTGGTGCAATAACATTAGCAATGACAACAGTGGCACTGGACACATGAGCTAGGTTCTTCTTCCTCTCCATCACCTTGTTATAAAACAGCAAATAGTTACTGGCTCCAAAGAAAGGAGATTGGTTTCCATCAGTCATTTGTGAAATCAAGTTTGAGTCCTTAAATTTACAACATCATTTTTTGTGTTCAAAATTATTAAATTTTCATCATAAAACAGGAATAATGTTGTCACCTAAATAACAGGTTGCTATGATAAAACTCATATCCAAAGTATTTTGGAAAGATTTAAATGAATAAATTTTACCTATGTTCTTCAGCTTAAACTTTAGAAAAACTAAAATTCTAACTCAAGAAACAACAGCCTACATCAAATTCTATGGGGAGGGGGTGGGGTGAGATGTGACAGGGTAAGAGAGTGTCATGGACATATATACACTACCAAATGTAAAATAGATAACTAGTGGGAAGCAGCCGCATAGCACAGGGAGATCAGCTCGGTGCTTTGTGACCACCTAGAGGGGTGGGATGGGGAGGGTGGGAGGGAGGGAGATGCAAGAGGGAAGAGAAATGGGAACATATTGTATATGTATAACTGATTCACTTTGTTATAAAGCAGAAGCTAACACACCATTGTAAGGCAATTATACTTCAATAAAGATGTTTAAAAAAAAAAAAAAGGCAGTCTAAAGAATGAAAGTTTTATATTAAGATATCATGCCAGTAAATACAAAAGATCCAGCTTCTCGCTCCTATTCTTTGCCCCTCATAGAACATACCAAGCAGCCTCTGGCACAGTAGGTGAGCTGCTCTTACAGATAAGTCAAACCAGACTCCAATTTACAGTCTCATCTAAAGAGTGGACATCTGGATCAAAACCAAACACTAAGAAGAGAAAATCCAATAGGAAAATGCCTTCATTCAACAATGCTAAAAAGACTACTTTATCTAAGGTTTCTGATAATTGCTTTTCTGAAATGTTGGCTAAGCTTAACTAAGTCATGTCATAACAAAGGCAGCTGATGTAATTGTTGAAGTCAGAATAAATAAACAAAATATTATCAAATCATGTTTTTATTAGGAAAATAAAGTTACGCTTCCCTAATCACCTCAAAAAAAAAAAAATTCTAGATCTTGACACTGACCATTAAAAAACGGCAGATGTCAATTGTGGCTGAAATCACTATCTCAGTAAACACTTCAAAAAATATACTTCCTGTCCTTACAGTAATAAAAATAAACATCCCAAATTTCCAACAACAAACATTGTAGCAGCTTAGCTAGCTAATAAAGTATTCCAAAAAACCAGAAAGTTCTCCCTTTATTTAACCCAGGAAATATATAAGTTGCACAAATCTGTAGATCAGAAACTGAAGCAATGATGTAAAATACTCTGAAAGGCTCCAGGCTCTGTCAGAGGAGGTAATGCCTACGCAGGGTTGGTGTCTGTTAGACAAGCACATATACACAGATAGAGGAACAATGAAACAGGTAACTGCCAAATCTCTTCAAATGTTCTTCCCAATGACCTACAGAAGGAAAAACCTTTATATTGTACATAAACACACATGTATATGCACACAAGCCTGAAACAAAAATTCCGTGAAAAAAATCTGTCCTGTACGCCTATTTTCTATTCTATGCTATTCTGTCAAAAAACCAAAAACCAGAAAAAACAATGCTGTTAACTGCCCACTACATTGATTTCTCCACCCACTAATGAGTCCACCTGAAGTCTGAAAAACATGTGTATGATTTTCAAAACCTTCCCACATTATAATGTATGTCACCTCTTCCCAGTGGCTTGGGGAAGAAGAGGAGGGCTGCTCACCTAAATTAATGAGAAAATTACCAGTGCTTCTGATGAAAAATGAGGTCATGATGGTATCTATTAAATATAAGTTTTAAATTCATATAATATAATCCATTGTTACAAAAAACTAATTTCTTTGAAAACCATGTCTTTATATCCCGTAATTCGGAGAGCAGAATTTCTGGGAGAAGTATAAAGAGTTTAACCAGCTAGGCATGGGGCAGGCACAAATGTGCAATTTCCAGATGCCCTGGGAGATGAATGTTTATTCACAATCACTTCCCCTCCTGGAGAAGCATGAATGAATAATGTGTCCAGTGTTCACCGCAGTATGATTGTTATTTGGCCCTAGAAATACCAAGTGCTATTACCAACCACTAACTCCAGTAACCTCAGGAATTGATGAGGTTGTCTCCAAATTTGCATGCCAGTCTAAATCAGAAAGGCCAGCCAAAAAAATATAGGCCTCAGGCCTATAGTATATCCCCACGCATGTGTAAGATAACCATTAACTAAACCATGGTATCTCCTAAAGAAAATATAAAATGCCTTTCAGATTCTTATCCTAAGGTGGTTTAAAAGAATATTTCAGTGTTCAAGAAAATCCAAATCATTTCCTAGGCAAAAAGACTATCTCAAGAGATAAAAATCCAAAACTTGACTTCATTGTGTTTGGGCTTTCAGTTTCTTTAAAAAGACTTTTTAAAAAGTCTTTCTGTTCTTAAAATACAGGGTGACCACCAAGTCTTGAAATATTGACAAATACGTAATAAATGGTTTATTGATATTGCATTGTAACACAGAATATTATCTATGTTTCCAGACTTTACAGCCATCCTGAAGATCATAAAATAAACTTTAAAAAAATGTAGGACTTCCTTGTCCACCATGCTACCAAGGCAGTATCACAGCAGGTCTCCATTACATATTCTCACTCTCACTGTACTTTTTCTCCTCGGTATCACAGTGTTATTAACTGTGCATGACTTCTTTGCTTATTTAATATGCCTCAGTAGTCTGTAAACTCTGTGCCCATAGTGACTGTTTTACACACAGGGAGCATTCAATGTAATCTTCCTGTTGGATGAACTTCTTTGTGTTCTTAATTGAGATAAGAGGTAACTTAGGGCATTTAGGGTTACGTGAATTTCTTTGTTTTTTAAAAAAAATTTTATTAAAGTATAGTTGATTTACAATATTGTGTTAATTTCTTCTATACAGCAAAGAGACTGTTATACATATATATTCTTTTTCATATTCTACATTATGGTTTGTCACAGGATATTGAATATAGTTTATTTCTTAACACTAGCAACAAGAAAAACTTTTAATAAAATCAACTCAGATTTTGGAGTTGAGAAGATTAGAGGGCAAAAGATGTATTTAGGATTATAAAAAAAAAAATCTATCCTCATCTGATGTTAGCTAACATTACAACATTAAAAGCAAGGCAATGCTATTTTATTGACATTGACAGCGGGATAGAGTCAGTTCTCCAGCCTTCTATTCCCTTTTACAAAACACTAAATAAGTGAAAAACAAATTTTTAAAAGGCTCTAAAGTGGACTAAAATTATTCAAGCAGGGAGTTGCAAAAATATAAAGCACCCCTGATTTCGCAGTTTCAAGTAAAGTGATGTCATCAAATTACCTTACAGTTTATAGCCCACAAAAATGTCTTGGGCCTTTGAAATACCTTAGATGGAAGCATTCATTTAATAGGCACTCACCATATCCCAAACTCAAAGTACTTTCACAGGGGCAATCTTGCTGAGTATTTGTAATTATTTTCATTTTACCGGCAGACACTGAGGACAAATATTACCTGCTCCAAATCCCAACTCTGAGTAGCAGACTAGGGTCTGAAATCACATCTCTCTGAATGAAAGCTCATATTACACAGCAGTGAACAGTGCAGAATCGTAAGTCTTCCTAAACTAGCATTTATTTCTCAAACTTTTCCTGATAATACACATGTGAGCATACGTATTTTATGCTTGTTGAAGCCCAAATTACCGAAGGTGACACTCTAAAGAGCAAAAGGGCTCATATAAGTCAGGGTGTCAAACCTGAAATTGGACCTTTAAGCTCCTTGCAGGTCTTTCTCAATAAAAAGTGCTGATTCAGCTGTAGTTATGTTATGGTCCATGCAATTTCCTCCAACGTACTTCAGGACACTCTGCCCCTGTTTCACATTTCAGGGTTCACACAAAAGTTAAACGGGGAAAACCAGCCTAACAAACTAAATGGCCAATTTCATGAAAAGTAAAATCTCTTAGGTTCACAACAACTTTCAACCCCGCCTGGAGGCCTAAGAGCAGTTCCCTGCACAGCTGTGACCCCAGAAGCTAGCTCGGAGGGGCTGGATCCAGCTGGGCCCACCAAAGGCAGGGGCGGAGCAGCCCCCTCCGGACACCATCCCATCCCGGCGCCGCCCCCTCTTCACACCGTCCATCCCAGCACCGTTCCGAGGGCAGCCGCCGCGGGCAGGGGCGAAGCAGTGAGCGCGGCTGGGGCGGGGTCGGGGAGGCCCGGCAGGGCCCTGGCCAACAGCTGCCGCCCCTCCCGGGCGCTCCCCCGGCGGAGGAGGCGCCCCGGGCCGGCAGCGAAGTTCCAACACGCAGCCCAGTATCGGGACCTTAGGGCCGGCAGGCGGGAGGCCTGAAGGTCACCGCGGGGCGGCCAGGGCGGTTGGGCGGCACGAGCTCACCATTCGAACGACGTTCCGAGGCCGAAGCAGGAAGACTGCCGCGCCAGCCGGGCCGGGGCCAGGGCTGGGGTGGGAAGCTGGAGCGCGCGAGAGGAAACGCGAACGCGCGAGGAGCCGCAGCGAGCGATCCATAGCGCGGCGGCCCGGGTAGAACTTCCGGGGGCTATGGCCACGCCTCCGCACCGGCTGTCAGAACCCGTCCCCTCCACCGTCCTCATTCATATCCAATCAACGGCCTCAAAGCCGAGCTTGTGGGGCGGGACCAGTGGCCCAATGGCCAGTGAAGCGTGAGGGGCGGGCTTAACTTCCTCACTGTAGAGCCCTGGGGTTCCTGGGAAACTGGTGGGAAAGGAATGATGGGAAAGGGAGTTCGTGGAGTCCTTGAACCAGTGTTTATTTGGTTTGGCTTGGTTTTACTGCGTTACTGTGCCTAACAGAGAGGTATTAGCTAATGAGTCAGTATTTGGTTGGTGGCGTAGCCTAGAGAGGAGAATTTACTTATTTATCTACCATGTAAACATTACATGTTCTATTTGCTCTTTTTTCATCTGTTCCAGATTACCTCTTCCGTACAGAAATGTTAGAAAACAAAGTATAGAGAATGAAATCATAATTATCCATAAAAAGCCAACACTAATTACCCAGTTCGTTTAACTTGTTTTGAGGTCTGTACAGTTTCCTTTCTCTTCTTAGTAGGTACTCTAAGAACTCTATTTTTAAATGTAATGGGGAAGATGTCCATAATCATAGGTGATTTAGGAATTTTAATTTTTTGCATTCAGGTTCTCCAAGTCTTTTGCATTGATAACATATGTTTTCAGGTTAAAGCCATGTTGTTTTTATAGATGATGATAGGAAAGCAGGAACGGATATAAAATTGCATAGGAACCACAATTTTTTCTCTCGTTTTCTTCTTTGAACTGCTTGGAACCAGATGACAGTTCATCAAGAAAGAGAACCATTGGATGATGTCCAGAAGTCAAAAGTCCAGGACCTTCAGAGCCAATCTTCTTAGAGTTAGTCTCTGTTAAACTTCTTGGTAACACTGTTATTTTGTGGCTTATGAACTTGACTCGTATATATTTAAAATTTGAAAACTTAAATGAAAGAGCATAATAGTTGAACTACCATCTAAACATTCCAGAACCACCCCCCTCACCTCTTTGTATCTCAGTATCTCCTCCCTCTGTCAAACAAACCAAGATTTATTTAGAAGTTAGAAGGTCAGAATAAAAGAAATTCAGAGTAAAAGTGGAATGGTTTTAGAAAACAATGAACCATCCATCCCATATGTTTATGCTTTCCACCATTAAAAAACAGACAACAGTAAACAAGAAGACAGCACACCAAGGTTTAGTGTGAAGGTAGTATTGTTAGCGTTGTCATCGGTTTGACAGAAAACTACAGAAACAAGCACTTACTACTAATTACTCTCATTTCCTAGGAAATGCTAACATTTTGATATATTTGCTTCATACCCTTTGTAAAATAAAATAAATTACTAATAATGGAGTGGCATTTTCTTCCCCATCGTCCCAGAAACTGTCATTATTTTGATATACTACCAGTGTATTTTTTGGTTTGCATACTGGTATGCAAACAACGGTTTTTAAAAATTTACAGTTTTACTGTTCTATAACTGAATTCTGTTTTTAACATCTAGCCATGATTTTTTTACTTAATAGTATTCCATCACATGAATTTAGCACATTTTATTTATGACATTTTCTTAATAATCTTTTAACTTAACAGTATTTCTTTGAATGTAAAACTTTTTATTCATACAGTTTTTAATGAAGGGTAATTTTTTTGCTATTATACACAATGCTCCAATGATTTCTTTATAGTTAGTCTCTCTTCATTGGATAACATCACTCTTTATTTCTGTTACTTGTTATTTTAAATTCTTTTAAATATTATTTTCTATGCCAGTTTTATAGTGGTTATTATTTGCTTGATATATGTTTCTCATTTTATTTTAAATAATTCTGTTTCATTTTATTTTGTGTGTATCTTCTGTTTCCACCATACTTAAAATGTTAACTGACAGATGTTTTATAAATGGGCTATTTTAATCCCTTTTAACAATCACCTATTGATACATGTTATGATCTAGAAAATTTTCTAGCACTTATATGTATTAATTCTTTTAACACTGAGAACAACCCTATGAGGTAGGTCCTATTATTATTCCTATTTATAGAAGAGAAGATTGATGCCCAGTATCATACAACTAGCCCACAATCTTAACTATTTTGCAGGCATGTAGTGGGATTTGTTTTTTGTATCATTATTAATATTTCTCAGGAAATGGAGCCTGGCACTGCAGAATGATTAAAAATAATTTTAAAAAATAAATAAATGGGTGTGGCAAAATTTATTTTCCAACAGCAATATCTCGCATCCCATCTGCTTTTCTACAGTGTGACTTTTTCACAGGTGAGTCTAAATAGTATCTTCCCCTTTAATTTAGGCTGGTCTTATGACTCACTGATAACCAATAGAATCTGAGTGCTGCTGAAGATAGGTCAGAAAAGGCTGTGCTACTTCCCCGTGAGTCTTTTGAGACATTTACCTTGTGCTAAGTCAGCCACCATGTAAAAAGTTTGACTGCCCTAAGACAGTTGTGCTGGAGAGGCCACAGGCAGGCATTCTAGTCAACAGCTTAGCTGAGCTCACAGCTGGCACCCAGCATCAATTCTCAGCCATGTGAGTGAGCCGTCTTGGATATCCAGCCCAGATGGACTCACATAACTAAAACTGTTACCCAACTGGACTTGGGTCTGCTTGCCTGTGCACAGTAAAGCCACTCTACTGACAACGGGTTGTGGTGAAGGGAAGTGCAGCATTTATTGCAGGCACCAAGCAAGCAAGGAGTATGGGCAGCTAATGCTCAAAACCCCCGAACTCCCTGATGGGTTTCAGGGAGGGGGTTTTAAAGGGGAGATGAGGGAGAGGAGTCACAGAGAATTGTGCATGATCAGCTCATGCACAATTCTCTGACTGACTGATGGTGAGGTAACAGGGTGGTGTCACAGGGATTAACATTATCAATCCTCAGGCTCCAGCATTTGTGGGAGCTACATGCTCATGGTCATCATGCCATTAGCTTCTTCCATCTGGTGGTGGTTTTAGTATCTGTAAAAAAACTCAGGAATGTGCATCAGATACTGCTATCTATATCCTTCAGAGAAGAACTAAATATTCTGCTATATGCCTGATTTATTGTTCAAATTGTTACCAGTTCTCCTGGCTCAACTGCTATTTTTTGTTACTACATGTTCACATTCTTTCAATCATTAATTTTTGAGCCAGACTTTTGCAACTCAGGGGAGCCTGGGACACTAAAGCTTTTCTAAAACAAGAGGCAGGTGGAGGACATTGGTAGCGGTTCTGTCCCAGGAAGGTCACATAGTGTCCTGCTTGGTTACAAATCCACAGATAGAACAGTTTCCAGACTATGATCTCATTGTTGTAGTTTTATTTCTCTTATGTTATCTTCATTCTGCCCTTTTCTTTGTGTAGGCTTCATCTTCAGATTTTGACAAGATGGCTACAGCAATTCCAAACCTTGAATCTGCATGTAATAACTTTCAGTGAAAGAGGGTCTCTCCAGAAAAAATCCCCCCAAAATGAGAAAGAACTTTCCCAGAAGCCTTTAGAAACCCTCTCTTCCCACATTTTTAAGCTCTTGTTCTTTTCTTCAATATTCTTTCTTAGCTTTCTGCAACAGAAATATTAAATGGTATAATATTTAGATTATAAATTAAATCTTTTGTTCAACATTCATAGCATTATGCCCCATTTTCAGAATTTCAGCTGACTTTGACTGCCACTCTCAAGGGACTTGCTTAGGTTTAAATTCAGGCTAGACTTAAGGTTGCTAATGTGGTTATAGTTGTACTATGTTACTAAGAGAGGAGTACTTTACATTTATTCTTCATTTTCATTTCCATTCAAAGTCTCTGCCTACTTCAGGAAGAGCAAGACCAATTTACATTTATTCTTTATATAAGGAGTCATATGTGTAGCTCCCTGCTCACTGGAACCCTGTTTACAATTTATCCCAGGGGTATTTGGTTGCCTTTTACTGGGTTGGCACACTGTGTCACTAAGCCCAATGAGCCAGCTCTACCTTGTTTACTGTTCCTCTTAATTTCTGGGGATATTGCACACTGGCTTTATAGAACTTCTAAAATTAATTTTTAAAAAGTTGCAACTAGTTGCTCTAGCCCTCTTGGACCCATCTTTCTCACCTTATTAATTTCCTGTGACTTCTGGTGAGCCTACTTCTCAAAGTAGAGAAAAGGTAGCCATTACAAGGAGTTTGTCAGGGAAGGGGCCCACTTCATTTCCCATTTCCCATGACAATTTGTATTTTCTAGAGATCAAATAATGGCTCAATATATATCAACTCCTTTTTTTCCCTGTTATTTTGAAAGTGCTTTTCTGATTATTAATTTCTTCCTATTTTCTTTTGGTTTATTTTGTATTTCCTTATTTTTGCCACAACTTCCTGACTTAAGTCTAGTTCAGAGTTTCTGCAAGGGTGTGATATAAACCAATATTGCTACCTGTACATGACCCAGGAATGCAACATTAAGTAACACTGGCCATTATCCCATTTTCGATCTCTATTTAGTAAGAAAGAGTCTTTTAGGTGTATGTGCAAATGTTTATTTTACACTTCTCCAACACTTGCTAATATCTCTTGTAAAAAGAGAGGGAAAGCCTTTGGCTAAAGTTCATCCACAGGTGAAGAATTCAGCTACAATTTAGAATTTATTTGTATGTTTCCCTTCTATTTATCAATGAACCTGATTTCCCCTCTCCAGCAGCAGTATGATGTTACATTTTTATATAAATAAAATGTACATAAGTTGAAACAAAACTTTAAGTATATTGTGAAGGTGCTATACAAATGATTGAAATTTGGGAAATATTGACTTAATTTATTTTTGTTACTTAATAATGAAAATGTAATGTAAGTGCCTTTAAATTAATAGTTGACACTATACATCTTCATTTTAGGATGCAAGCTTTTATCTATGCAAAATATGTTTTTATTTTGCTTAGAGATTTGTGTGCATGGTTTTATAATTGTTTTTTTCTTTTTTTACCTTGAACTTTGTCTGATGACAATATTGACCTGCTTCATTCTTGTTGATATTTGCATGGTTTGTTTGTGTTTCTCTTTGACTTTGCTTTCTGTTCAAGTTATGGAACTTGATGTCCTGCCATGAAGGCCAAATGAACAATGCAGTGTTTTTCTCTTTCCTTTGTTCTAAATCTAAACACCTTGTTGACAAAATTTATAGTAAGTTTCTATGCTTATCAGTTAAAATATTCTCATTATCCTATAATAATAATATAGGACTATATATAATAATGTATAATAAATAAAAACTCTGAAGATTCTAATTTAAGACACCTCCCAGCCTGGGAGATTATTAAGGTATTTCTTAGAAAAAATTTAATAGAAAGGTTAGAATATATGGCTGTAAAAGTCCACAGAAAGTAGAGCAAATATTCAAAGAGAAGGAAAATGTGAGAGACAAGTTAATTAGAGGAACAGTTCAGTATGTCCAACATCTGAATAATGTTGGAAAACAAAGAGGAAGAAACTATTAAACAACTTCAAGAAAATATTTTAGAACTAGCAGAAATGACTTTTCAGAGTAAAGCTGTTAAAAGAGAAATGGAGGCAGGTTAAAAATTTTAAGAGTTTATTTGAGGAAAACTCGATTGTAACAGGGCAGCATCAAACCAGAAGTGGTTAGGAGCAATCTGCCGGTAGAAGCCAGGACAAAGACTTACATAGAGAAAGTGCAGAAGCAAAGGAAATTATCTGATTAGCTATAGCTTAAAGCCAGTTGGCTGTTTGTGATTGGTTATTCTTAGGTTTCATGTTCTTAACCTTGAAGCACTTACAGGCTTAGGTTTTGGTTTGCTTATATAGGCCACAGAAGCATTAGAGCCACTTAGGTCTAATGGTCGCCTTGTTTAATTAGTTTAACAAAGTCCACTAGTGCCAGAACAATGGGGAACACAGGCCAGAATCCCTCATGTCACCAATAAATGTAACAGCACTGGGAGCAGAGAGAAGAGCTTCTGGAGAGAAAAATAAGTCATGATCAAAGGATTAGGAATCTTCATGACTTCTCAACAGCAACATTGGAAATTAGAGAATAGCTGACTGATGTCTTCAAATTGTTGAAGGAAAATCATTTCCAACTTAATATTCTATACCTAGCTAAATCAAATGTGAGGATGGAATAAAAATATTTTCACATAGACAAGGTCTCAAAAAACTTACTTACCATTTACTCTTTTTCAGAAAATCCTTGGAGAAAGGGCTTCACCAAAAGTAGGGAGTAAACCAAGAAAGGGGAAGGCATGGGCTTCAAGAAGTAGAGTCTCCAACACATCTGATAGATATTTAAAATTCCCTAGATGAGGATATGACAGCTTGCACTTAACACAGAGAGCAACCATCCCAGATTGAAGCAAATTAGAGCATCCAGGAGCTATTTCTTCAAGAATATAAAATATCTAAAACCCTTGAATGTATTCTTAAGAGATTTAGATAACTGAGGGAGAGTTTGGAGATTGAATTTATGATGTCCTTGAAAATTCAGCAAAGAAAAAAAATACCATTTTTAAATTGAGAAATAAAAATAGCTGTATTTTTCAGGAAAGTAAACATAATCATTATTAAATTTGACAGGCCATAGTTATAATAAATTAAATGTTAAATATCAATCTAACCAAACTTTTGATGTAACAATACTGACAGAGAAATAGAGAAATGGAAAGAGTATAGGTGCTGGGAGAAAAGAAAAGGTGGTGAAAAACATTAATCTTCATCTTCAATGATAGGAAGTCATGATTTAATACCTAAAACCACAAACTAAAACAACCAAAAAGTCATAATATTGCATGCTATTTGGAGATATGGATATATATACCCTGGAGTTGGAAGTGATGGTTCTGTGCAAGGACAAATGGCAGAGAGATAAAGAGGATGATGACTGTTTATGTTGGCTATCTTGTAGAATTTTCTGATTTTTAAAACTATGTGGATGTACAGTAACTTTGAAAAACACTAAAATTAACAACCAAAAATAAATAAATAAATAAAAACTAAGCAACTCTCTCTCCATTCCCTAAGAAAAATAAAGAAAAAAAAATCTACTAATGTGCTGGATTCCACACCCCATCAAGGACATTGCACCTTTAATTTTCCACTCTTCTTCCTACATCATCAGTTTATTTCTCTTTATTGGACCATTGCCATAAACTAATACTGTAAACTTGCTGTATTATCTCCCATGTTTAAAAGCAAAACCAAACAAAACTGCCTCAACTTGCATCCCACTTCAACTACCTCTCCATTTCTAGGGCATATTTGCTCACCATCTACACTTAGCCTCTCATTCTCTCCTCAGTTTACTAGAGACTGCCTTCAGTTCACATCACTCCACTGATACTGCTTTTGTCAAGTTCACCAATGACCATCAAGTTGCAAATCCAATGGACAGTGTCCGATATTTTCAGCAGCAGTGATGCAATTGACACTCCTTCCATTTGGAAATATCTCTTTCCTGATCTTTGCAGTATTGAATGTCCCCCTCTTCCCTTATCTAATTAGCTAGTCCTTCATGCTATTCTTTGCTAGCTCCTTACTTGAAGGTGAGGAAGTGCCTCAGGGCTCAGTCTTAGATGACCTTTCCTTTTTCTTCGGACCTCAAGTAGAGAGGGTTAAGTTAACCACACTCCTAACTTTATGGCACATTATAGAGTATAAGGTCCATTCTTAATTTATTTTAATATTTATTTCCTTTTCTATTCATCCACTACACCTTTTTTCTTTTCAGACCTAAACACTCAGAGCCAGCCCTGCAAAGACAGAAGAAAACATAGAGATGTAAGTGCCAAAGACCTGGTGAAATGAATAAATAATTATAGAGCAAGCTGAGTTCATCTCAACTTCAACAGTATAACAATGATGAAAACAATAGAGCAAATATTGTATTAATTAATCTCTGCTAAATTTTAATTTTTTATAAACTTTTATTGTTCCCAACAATGCAGATTTTTTAAACTTATAAATATATGTAGAGAAAAGTGGAAACATTCAGTGTCCTCTGTAAAGTAAAGCATACTGTAAAGTATGCTCTGCTTGGAGTCATTCTGTTGGAAAAGGACCTGATTTAGGGATTAACAAATAATCAAATCCCAATGAGGATGAAATGCTGCTGCTCCTGACACAACAGTTGCCCCATAAATCCCTAACTTGTCCCACAGCCTCACATTCTTCAGGCTCAGAGGAGGAGGAAAACAAATTTATTAATTCTTTCTTTCCCTCAAGAAAACCTTCCATAGAAAAAGGGTGTGGTCATCTTTAAGTTTCCTGAAGCCCCTCTGAGGCAACTCTTTCTACCTGACATTTAGGAAGAATAGAAAGACAAGTAGCTGTGGTCGAAATTGTAGCTTTGTAATAGTTAAACTTTGTTCAATCTTTTGATGCCCTTTCTCTTATCAGACACCCAAGGCCCTCATGCCATCCTTCAATTTATAAAGTTATTGACTATGTTACTCTACTCAGATCTGTTTTCTCCTGCCCAACCTCAAACAAAGAGTTATCTCTTTCGTTCTCCTCCAACCCAAAGAACATCAAATCCATATTATTCAGGTGTTATGAAATGTAGCTACTTTATAATTCAAATGTCATTTAGTTTTGTATTGTCAAAAAGAGAAAAAAAGGAAAAGGCAAGATGAGACTTGAAGATTGTCACCTAACTGGAGAAACAGTCAAGTAATACTGACTCTCCCTGTTACAGGGACTGGGGAAATTCCTGGGAGGCAATAATACAAAGTCATTTTATTTGTTCTACTGAGAGTGAACTGAGACAAGAGCTGGGACTTGCTACCGAAGTAATAATGATCCTTACGTATCAGTCCACTAGCATGTTGTTTATAGGCTGCATAGAACCACATGATTCATTATTAATCTCTTATCTAGTTGCTTGATGCATGTTTCTTTGGCTCAGACCTGGAAAGTTACTTGATCCACCTCATTAATGATCTAGAAACATCATAGAATAACAGTTATCAGCATCCTCATAGTTAATCTCAATGTCATAAAACATTGTTTTACCTAGATCATTTGTGAAGTGGGTCAACAATATGTCATACATAAGAGTTAGGTTTTGAAATTTTTTAAATGATTTTTTAAAATAATGGAAGCAGTCAGAGTGTTACTCAGGTAATAATATACTATCAGCTGTGCTTTTTGAGCAGAAGAGAAAGAGTAAGTTTACAGTTATCAAGCAGAGAATTATATGTAAACTTCAGGCTATCTTATTTGTGACTGATCTGCCAATGAGTACTTCCATAAGAATTTGTCTTTCAGATGAATAACGTTCAAAATGGGCACATCATGTGTTGTGGAAAAAAACTCCTAGGCTGAAAGAGAGCAAATAGTTGAAGATAACTAGTTTAGTCTCATAAGGGACATATAGACCCCAAAGGAACAACTATTTCAGAAACAGACAGCCCTTGCTAATTCTACACACCGAATGAGTGCGAAATCACCCACAGGCACTCGGCAGAAGCAGAAATACTCTCTAAGGCAATATACTGATATCTGAAGCTTCAAACTACTGCAGTCCTTTTTCTTTTTTTAAGTCATCATTTCTTTTTTTATTGAAGTATAATTCATTTACAATGCAGTGTTAATTTCTGCTGTATAGCAAAGTGATTCAGTTATACATATATATTATTTTTCATATTCTTTTCCTTTACTGTTGATTACAGGATATTGAATATAGTTCCCTGTGCTATACAGTAGGACCTTGTTGTATAGTAGTTTGTATCTGTTAATCCCAAACTCCTAATTTATCCCTCCCCCACCCCCTTTCCCCTTTGGTAACCATAAGTTTGTTTTCTATGTCTGTGAGTCTGTTTCTGTTTTGTAAATAAGTTCATTTGTATTATATTTTAGATCCCACATATAAGTGATATCATATGGTATTTGTGTTTCTCTTTCTGATTTACTTCACTTAGTATGATAATCTCAAGGTCCATTCATGTTGCTGCAAATGGCACTGTTCATTCTTTTTAATGGCTGAATAATATATATATATATATATATAAATATATATATATATATCCATTCATCTGTTGATGGACATTTAGGTTGCTTCCATGTCTTGGATATTGCAAATAGTGCTGCTATAAACATTAGGGTGCATGTATCTTTTTGAACCATGGTTTTCTCTGGATATATACCCAGGAGTGGGATTGCTGGATCATATGGCAACTCTAGTTTTTTGAGGAACCTCCATACTGTCTTCCATAGTGGCTGCAGCAATTTACATTCCCACCAACAGTGTAGGAGAGTTCCCTTTTCTCCGTACCCTCTCCAGCATTTATTATTTGTAGATTTTTAATGATGGCCATTCTGTGGAGTGAGGTGATATCTCATTTAGTTTTGCTTTGCATTTCTCTAATAATTAGTGATGTTCAACATCTTTTCATGTGCTGGTTGGCCACCTGTATGTTTGGAGAAATGTCTATTTGGGTCTTATGCTCATTTTTAAAAATTGGTTTGTTTGTTTTTTTTGGTATGAGTTGTATGAGTTGTTTGTATATTTTGGAAATTAAGCCCTTGTTTGTCGCATTGTTTGCAAATATTTTCTCATATTCCATAGGTTGTCTTATCGTTTTGTTTCCTTTGCTGTGCAAAAGCTTTAAAGTTTGATTTGATCACATTTGTTTATTTTCATTTTATTTCTATTGCCTTGGGAGACTGACCTAAGAAAACATTGCTATGATTTATGTCAGAGAATGTTTTGCCTATATTCTCTTCAAGGAGTTTTATGATGTCATGTCTTATATTTAAGTCTTTAAGCCATTTTGAGTTTATTTTTGTGCTGGTATGAAGGAGTGTTCTAACATCATTGATTTACTTGTGGCTGTCCAGGTTTCCCATCACCACTTGCTGAAGAGATTGTCTTTTCTCCGTTGTATACTCTTGCTTCCTTTGTCATAGATCAATTGACTGTAGGTCAGTCGGTTTATTTCTGGGCTCTCTATTATGTTCCATTGATCCGTATGTGTGTTTTTGTGCCAATACCACATTGTTTTGGTTACTGTAGCTTGTAGTGTTGTCTGAAGTCTGGGAGGGTTACACCTCCAGGTTTGTTCTTTTTCCTCAGGATTGTCCTTTCCTTGCTTTGAAAATTCTGGGTCTTTTATGTTTCCATAAAAATTTTAGGATTACTTTTTCTAGTTCTGTGAAAAATGTTATGGGTAATTTGATAGGGATTGCATTAAGTCTGTAGATTGCTTTGGGTAGTATGGTCATTTTAACAATGTTAATTCTTCCAATCCAAAGGCATGGGATATCTTTCCATTTCTTTGAATCATTTTCAATTTCCTTTATCAATGTTTTATACTTCTCAGCATATAAGTCTTTTACCTCCTTGGTCAGGTTTATTCCTATGTATTTTATTTTTTTGATGTGATTTTAAAAAGGATTTTTTTTTTACATTCTCTTTCTGATATTTCATTGTTAGTGTAAAGAAATGCAACTGACTTCTGTATGATAATCTTGTATCCTGCTACCTTGCTGAATCCTTTTATCAGTTTTATTAGTTTTTGTGCAGAGTCTTTAGGGTTTTCTATATATAGAATCATGTCATCTGCATATAATGACAATTTTACCACTTCCCTTCCAATTTGGATACATTTTCTTTCTTTTCTTGTCCAATTGCTGTGGCTGGGACTTCCAATACCATGTTGAATAGAAGTGGTGAGAGTGGGCAACCTTGTCTTGTTCCAGATTTTAGGGGGAACGCTTTCAACTTTTAACCATTGAGTATTATGTTGGCTGTGGGTTTGTCATAAAAAACTTATTATATTGAGATATGTTCCCTCTTATACACACTTTAGTAAGAATTTTTATCACGATGGATGTTGAATTTTTTCAAGTGCTTTTTCTGCATTTATTGAGATGATCACATGTGGTTTTTGTCTTTTCTTTTGTTGATGTGGTATATTATGTTGATTGATTTGCATATGTTGAACCATCCTTGTGACCCTGGGATGAATCCAACTTGATCATGGTGTATAACCCCTTTTATGTGTTGTTGGATTTGGTTTGATAATATTTTATTGACGATTTTTACATCTGTATTCATCAAAGATATTGGCCTATAATTATATTATTTAGTATTGTCTTTGCCAGGTTTTGGTATCAGGGTGATGGTGGCTTCATAGAATGACTTTGGGAGTGTTCCCTCCTCTTCAATCTTTTGGTAGAGTATGAGAAGGGTCAGTATAATTTCTTTGTATGCTTGGTAGAATTCCCCAGTGAAGCCATCTGGTCCTAGACTTTTGTTTGCAGGGAGGTTTTTTTTTTGTTTGTTTTTTGTTTTTTTACATATTTTCTTTCCCTTCTAGTGATTGGTCTGTTCAAATTATCTCTTCCTTCTTGATTCAGTTTTGGTGGGCTGTATGTTTCTATAAAATTGTCCATGAAGTAATGGTTGTCCAATTTGTTGGCATATAATTGTTCATAGTGTTCTCTTGTGGGTTTTTTTGTATTTCTTCAGTACCCGTTGTTATTTCTCCTCTTTCATTTCTTATTTTGTTTATCTGGGTCCTCTTTTCTTCTTGGTGAGCCTGGCTAGATGGTTTGTCAATTTCTTTACCCTTTCAAGACCAGGTCTTGGTTTTATTGATTTTTTTTCCATTTTTTAAAATCTCTATTTTATTTATTTCCTCTCTGAACTTTATTAGGTCCTTCTATTTGCTGACTCTAGGTTTTATTTGTTCTTTTTCTAAATTCTTTCAGGTGGTAGTTTAGATTGTTTATTAGAGATTTTTCTTGTTTTTTGAGGAAAGCCTCTATCACTGTGAACCTCCCTCTAAGGACTGCTTTTTCTGCATCCCATAGATTTTGTATGGTTGTATTTTCATTGTCATTTGTCTTGAAGTATTTTTAAATTTCCTCTTTTATTTCATTGTTGACCCATTGGTTTTTTTAGTACCATGTTTTTTAGTCCCTGTGTAATTTGCTTTCCCCCCCTCTTTTCTCTTTCTGTGATTGATTTCTAGTTTCATGCCACTGTGATCAGAAAGGATGCTTGAAATAATTTCTATCCTCTTAAATTTGTTGAGGCTTGTTTTGTTCCTAGTATGTGGTCTATTCGAGAGAATGTTCCACGTGCACTTGAAAAGAATGTGTATTCTGGGCTCTATTTTTTCTGACTTTTTAAAAATTTTTTCTAAATTTCATTTATTTATTTATTTGTTTCTTTATTTTTATACAGCAGGTTCTTACTAGTTATCTATTTTATACATATTAGTGTATATATGTCAATCCCAATCTCCCAATTCATCCCACCACCACAACCTCCACCCCCTGCTTCCCCCCTTTGGTGTCCATATGTTTGTTCTCTACATCTGTGTCTTTATTTCTGCCTTGCAAACTGGTTCGTCTGTGCCCTTTTTCTAGATTCCACATATATGTGTTAATATATGATATTTGTTTTCCTCTTTCTGACTAACTTTACTCTGTATCACAGTCTCTAAATCCATCCATGTCTCTACAAATGACCCAATTTCGTTCCTTTTTATGGCTGACTAATATTCCATTGTGTATATGTACCACATCTTCTTTATCCATTCATCTGTCAATGGGAATTTAGGTTGCTTCCGTGACCTGGCTATTGTAAATCGTGCTGCAATGAATATTGGGGTGCATGTGGCTTTTTGAATTATGTTTTTCTCTAGGTATATGCCCAGTAGTGGGATTGCTGGGTCATATGGTAATTCTATTTTTAGTTTCTTAAGGAACCTTCATACTGTTCTCCATAGTGGCTGTATCAATTTACATTCCCACTAACAGTGCAAGAGGGTTCCCTTTTCTCCACACCCTCTCCAGCATTTGTTGTTTGTAGATTTTCTGATGATGCTCATGCTAATTGGTGTGAGATGATACCTCATTGTTGTTTTGATTTGCATTTCTCTAATGATTAGTGATGTTGAGCATCTTTTCATGTGTCTCTTGGCCATCTGTATATCTTCTTTGGAGAAATGTCTATTTAGGTCTTCTGCCCATTTTTGGATTGGGTTGTTTGTTTTTTTGATATTGAGCTGCATGAGCTGCTTGTAAATTCTGGAGATTATCTTTTGTCCATTGATTCATTTGCAAATATTTTCTCCCATTCTGAGGGTTGTCTTTTCATATTGTTTATCGTTTCCTGTGCTGTGCAAAAGGTTTTCAGTTACTTAGGTCCCATTTGTTTATTATTGTTTTTATTTCCATTACTCTAGGAGGTGGGTCAAAAAAGATCTTGCTGTGATTAATGTCAAAGAGTGTTCTTCCTGTGTTTTCCTCTAAGAGTTTTATAGTGTCCAGTCTTATATTTAGGTCTTTAATCCATTTGGAGTTTATTTTTGTGTTATGGTGTTAGGGAGTGTTCTAATTTCATTCTTTTACATGTAGCTGTCCAGTTTACCCATCACCACTTATTGAAGAGTCTGTCTTTTCTCCATTGTATCTCCTTGTCTCCTTTGTCATAGATTAGTTGACCATAAGTGTGTCAGTTTATCTCTGGTCTTTCTATCCTGTTCCATTGATCTATATTTCTGTTTTTGTGCCAGTACAATATTGTCTTGATTATTGTAGCTTTGTAGTATAGTCTGAAGTCAGGGACTCTGATTCCTCCAGCTCCATTTTTTTCCCTCAAGATTGCTTTGGCTATTCGGGGTCTTTTGTGTCTCCATACAAATTTTAAGATTTTTTGTTCTAGTTCTGTAAAAAATGCCACTGGTAATTTGACAGGGATTGCATTGAATCTGTAGATCGCTTTGTGTAGTATAGTCATTTTCACAATACTGATTCTTCCAATCCAAGAACATGGTATATCTCTCCATCTGTTTGTGTCATCTTTGATTTCTTTCATCAGTGTCTTATAGTTTTCTGAGTACAGGTCTTTTACCACATTTGGTAGGTTTATTCCTAGGTATTTTATTCTTTTCGTTGCAGTGGTGAATGGGATTGTTTCCTTAATTTCTCTTTCTGATCTTTCATTGTTAGTGTATAGGAATGCAAGAGATTTCTGTGCATTAACTTTGTATCCTGTAACTTTACCAAATTCATGATTAGCTCTAGTAGTTTTCTGGTGGCATCTTTAGGGTTTTTTATGTATAGTATCATGTCATTTGCAAACAGTGAGAGTTTTACTTCTTCTTTTCCAATTTGTATTCCTTTTATTTCTTTTTCTTCTCTGATTGCCATGGCTAGGACTTCCAAAACTATGCTGAATAATAGTGGTGAGAGTGGACATCCTTGTCTTGTTCCCAGTCTTAGAAGAAATTCTTGCAGTTTTTCACCATTGAGAATGATGTTTGCTGTGGTTTGTCATATATGGCCTTTATTATGTAAAGGTAGCTTCCCTGTATGCCCACTTTCTGGAGAGTTTTTATCCTAAATGTGTGTTGAATTTTGTCAAAAGCTTTTTCTGCATCTATTGGGATGATCATATTGTTTTTATTCTGAGGTGAGGTGTTAAAGTCCCCCACGATTATCTGTCAATAATTTTGTTCACTTATTTGTTTGTTACTGTCTATTTCCTCTTTTGGCTGTTGGCATTTGCCTTATGTATTGAGGTGCTCCTATTTTGGGTGCAATTTACAATTGTTATATCTTCTTCTAGGATTGATCCTTAGATCATTATGTAGGGTCCTTCCTTTGTCTTGTAACATTCTTTATTTTAAAGTCTATTTTATGTGATATGAGTATCGCTACTCCAGCTTTCTTTTGATTTCCATTTGCATGGAATATCTTTTTCCATCCCCTCACTTTCAGTCTGTATGTGTCCCCTGAAGTGGGTCTATTGTAGGCAGCATATATACGGGTCTTGTTTTTGTATCCGTTCAGCCAGCCTGTGTCTTTTGGTTGGAGCATTTAATCCATTCACGTTTAAGGTAATTACTGATATGTATGTTCCTATTACCATTTTCTTAATTGTTTTGAGTTTGTTTTTGTAGGTCCTTCTCTTCTCTTGTGTTTCCCACTTAAGGAAGTTCCTTTAGCATTTGTTGTAGAGCTGGTTTGGTGGTGCTGAATTCTCTTAGCTTTTGCTTTTCTGTAAAGCTTTTGATTTCTCTGTCGAATCTGAATGAAATCCTTGTTGGGTGCAGTAATCTTGGTTATAGGTTCTTCCCTTTCATCACTTTAAATACATCATGCCACTCCCTTCTGGCTTGTAGAGTTTCTACTGAGAAATCAGCTGTTAACCTTATGGGAGTTCCCTTGTATGTTATTTGTCATTTTTCCCTTGTTGCTTTTAATAATTTTTCTTTGTCTTTAATGTTTGTCAATTTGATTGCTATGTGTCTCGGCATGTTTCTCCTTGTATTTATCCTGCCTGGGACTCTCTGCCCTTCCTGGACTTTGGTGGATATTTCCTTTCCCATGTTAGGGACGTTTTCGACTATAATCTCTTCAAATATTTTCTCGGGTCATTTTTGTCTCTCTTCTCCTTCTGGGACCCCTATAATGTGAACGTTGGTGCATTTAATGTTATACCAGAGGTCTCTTAGGCTGTCTTCATTTCTTTTCATTCTTTTTTCTTTATTCTGTTCCATGGCATTGATTTCCCTCCATTCTCTTTTCCAGGTCACTTATCCATTCTTCTGCCTCAGTTGTTCTGCTATTGATTCCTTCTAGTGTATTGTTCATTTCAGTTATTGTATTGTTCATCTCTGTTTATTTGTTGTTTAATTCTTCTATATCTTTGTTAAACATTTCTTGCATCTTTTTGATATTTGCCTCCATTCTTTATCCAACTTCCTGGATCATCTTCAGTATCATTATTCTGAATTCTTTTTCTAGAAGGTTGCCTATTTACACTTTATTTAGCTGTTTTTCTGGAGTTTTATCTTATTGCTTCATCTGGTACATAGTCCTTTGTCTTTTCATTTTGTGTATCTTTCTGTGAATGTGGTTTTCGTTCCACAGGCTGCAGAATTGTAGTTCTTCTTGCTTCTGCTGTTTGCCCTCTGGTAGGTGAGGCTATCTAAGAGGCTTGTGCAAGGTTCCTGATGGGAGGGACTGGTGGTGGGTAGAGCTGGGTGTTGCTCTGGTGGGCAGAGCTCAGTAAATCTTTAATCCACTTGCCTGCTGACAGGAGGAGCTGGGTTCCCTCCCTGTTTGTTGTTTGGCCTGAGGCGACCCAGCACTGGAGGCTACAGGCTCTTTGGTGTGTCTAATGGTGGACTCCAGGAGGGTTCATGCCAAGGAATACTTCCCAGAACTTCTGCTGCCAGTGTCCTTGTCATTTCAGTGAGCCACAGCCACCCCCCACCCCGCCTTTATGTATTCTCTTTCCCACTGCTTTATGTGTGCCCTCCAAGAGTGGAGTCTCTGCTTTCCCCAGTCCTGTCAAAGTCCTGAAATCAAATCCCGCTAGCCTTCAAAGTCCAATTTCCTGGGAATTCCTCCTCTTGTTGCCAGACCCCCAGGTTGGGAAGCCTGACCTGGGGCTCAGAACCTTCACTCCAGTGGGTGGACTTCTGTGGTATAATTGTTCTCCAGTTTGTGAGTCACCCACCCAGTGGTTACGGGATTTGATTTTATTGTGATTGTACCCCTCCTACCATCTCATTTCAGCTTCTCCTTTGTCTTTGGATGTGGGTGTCTTTTTTGGTAAGTTCCAGTGTCTTCCTGCTGATGATTGTTCAGCAGTTAGTTGTGATTCTGGTGCTCTCACAAAAGGGAGTCTCTGAGCTTTTTTGCATGTAATGTCCTGAAAATATCAAGTCTAACTGTTCTATTGTGTCATTTAGGATCTCTGTTGCCTTACTGATTTTGTCTTGAAGATCTGTCCATTGATGTTAGTGGGGTGTAAAAGTCTCCTAATATGATAATATTCCATTCAATTTCTCCCTTTATGTCTCTTAGTATTTGTTTTATATATTTAGGTGTTCCTATGTTGGCTGCATATATGTTAATGAGTGTAATAGCCTCTTATTGATCCCTTTATCATTGTCTAGTGTCCTTCTTTATCTTTCTTTATGTCCTTTGTTTTAAAGTCTATTTTGTCTGACATGACTGTTGCTACCCTGACTTTCTTATCATTTCCATTTCATGAAATATCTTTTTCCATCTCCTCACTTTCAATCTGTGTGTTGTTTGCCATAAAGACAGCAAGTTGTAGGCTCTTGTTTTATTATCCAATCTGCCATTCTGTTTTTTGACTGGAGCATTTAATCCATTGACATTTAAGGTAAATTTGATTAGATATGTATTTCTTCCCTTTTTAAACCTTATTTTCCAGTTGATTTTGTATTTTTTCTTTGTTCCTTTATTTTTCTTTTTGTTTTTCCTTTTGTGGTTTGATGGATTTCTTTTGCATTATGATTGTGTTCTCTGCTTTTTGGTTTCTGTAAATCTATTGTGTTTTTGATTTGTAGTTATCCTGTTTTTCAAGTATGTTAACCCATTACTATATCTACTTGCTTTAGACTGGTAGTCATATAGGCTCAAACACATTCTAAAAAATAAATTTACATTTCCTTAGCCCCCACCCCCCACATTTGATGATTTTGATGTCCTCTTTCACATCTTCATGTTTATCCTTTTGCTGTTCATTCTAGTTATCTGCTCTTTCACAAGAATTTTTTTGCTTTTTTTTTTTTTTTAATTTGTGTACTGGCTTATTTGAGTGATTTACATTCCAACTGTGATTTTCTCTTTCCTGTAGATTCTTGCTTCTTTTCTATTTAGAGAAGAACTTTCAATATTTCTTTTAGGATAGGTTTAGTATTGCTGTATTCTGTTAGTTTTTGCTTATCTGAGAAATTTTTATCTCTTCTATTCTAAATGATAATCTTGCTGGGTAGAATATCCTATGTTGTAAGTGTTTCCCTTTCAGTACTTTGAATATATCTTGCTATTCCCTTCTGGCCTGCAAACTTTCTGTAGAGAAATCAGCTGATAGCCTTATGGGGCTTCTCTTGTAACTAAGTCTTTGTTTTTCTCTTGCTGCCTTTACAATCCTCTCTTTATCTTTGACTTTTGCCATTTTAATTACAATGCATCTTGGTGTAGGTCTGTTTGGGTTCATCTTGTTTGGGACCCTGTGTGCTTCCTGTATCTGGATATCTGTTTCCTTCTTTAAGTTTGGGAAGTTTTCAGCCATAAGTTATTCAAATGCAGTTTTAATCCCTTCTTCTCCTTCTGGGATCCCTATTATGTGTAGATTGGGACACTTTATATTATCCCATGGGTCTTGTATAGTGCTTTCATTTTTTTTTTAATATGTCTCTGTGTCTTCTGTTCGATTGCATGTTTTCTATTTTTTTATCTTGCAGATCATTTATTCGTTCTTCTGCATTATTTAGTTTTGTATTTATTGCCTTTAGTGCAGCTTTCATTTTGGCAAATGAATTTTCTAATTTTAATTGTCTTCTCTTTATAGTTTCTAGTTCTTTTTTACAGTGATCTGCATTTCTATCGATAGCCTTTCTTAATTCCTTCAGTATTTCTATTAACTCTTTTCTGAACTCAGGATATAATAGACTGGAAAGTTCTGTTTCATTGTTGTTCTTTCAGGGGAATTCTCTTGATTGTTTAACTGAGAGTGGTTCCTCTGCTTCTTCATTTTACTTATATTTCTCTATGAATTTAGGAGAAACAGTTATCTACTGTGTTCTTGAAAGGTTGTTTTTATGTGGGAGCATCCCTGTGTAGCATGCATGAGTCTAATATTTTTGGTGTGAGAGTTATTTTTAGTATGAATGCCTACCATGTCTTTCCTCAGTGTGTGCTGCCCTTTATCCCTTTGTTAAGTTGTGTGATTGGTGTTGTGGTGAACAGAGCCTGCACTGGATGTTGAGTGGGGCCTCCTCTTTGTCTGTTGTTGTCACAGCCCTGTTGGGGGTAGGGTCTGCTCCCCAGTTGTTGGAGCAGAAGATCCCATATCTGTTTCTCAGCTGCAGTGTGAGGTAGGTGGGACTGGAGCACTTTTGCCTGGAGAGGAGCCACTGGGTATTCCTCCCTAGGAGCTGTCCACTAGGAAGTGCACTCTGTGCACTCTGTGGTGTCTGTCACCCATTGTGCGGGCTCACAAAGTACATGGTTTTTGACACTGCCCTCAGCCCCACCTCAACCATGGGGATGCAGGTGATTGGCCTGGATGTTCTTCAGGCACTGTGCTCACAAAGCCACCAGTGCAGATTCATCAGTGCAGATTTGCTGAAGTTAGGCATCGGGACCACCACAGTTGTGCACTTATACCTGCCATGGGAGCTATGGAATCAGTCCAGTCCCCAGCTCTGCCTCTGTATGTGCCCACCCACAAAGACTGCAGCTGCTATCACTGGACCCACCCCAGTTACAGGAGCACCAGTAATCCACTTGGATGTCCAGCAGGCACTGAGTTCACAAAGCTGCCACTGGTGGCATAAATCTGTGGATCACACAGCTGCTGGCACATGGCTCAGATTTCAGCCCTTCTTTCTAAGTCATGCAGCCCCTGGGGACTGGCTCAGATTTCAGCTCTGCCTCTGCATGTGGACAACCCACTGTTGCTTGCGCACTCTTAGAGTTTGTAGAGGTGGAGCCATGCCCACTGTGATCATGCTGAGAATGAGGCTGCTATGGCAGGGCAGTGTCCCTCCCTTCATGCTTGTGTTAACAATGGGGCTTCTATGGTGGACCAGGGCCAGTCCTGTGCACACCTGTGGTTGTTGCTCAGACCACACTCCAGCCCCCTCAGGCTGTCTCCATGGAGCCAACCCCAATCTCCTGTCTGTCTGCTGAAGCCCAAATTTCAGCAGCCAGCTCCCACACACCAGCAGACATGCATTTCGGTCTGGGGAGTACCGGGAGGTGGCCAGGACTGTCTGTGCTGGTCTCTCTCTGTTCTGCCTGTCACAATCCCGCTGCTGCACTCTCCTCTGAGCCTCTGAAGCTCCCTATGTATCCTGACATTTATCTCAGCTGTTGAAGGGTGTTCCTGGGAAATTTTCCTCTTTCACAGCTCCCTCCCAGGGGTGCGGGTCCCCTACCAATTCCTTTTTTCCCCCCCTTTCATCTTACTTGGTTACATGGTAATCTGTCTTGAAGCTTTGGTTGTATGAGATCTTCTGTCAACATTCAGTAGGTATTCTGTGAGAATTGTTCCACGTGTAGATGTATTTCTGATGTATTTGTGGGAGGAGGTGAGTTCCACGTCCTTCTATTCTGCCATCTTGATCTTCCTCCTGCAGTTTTTTTTTTAATTTTCAAAAAGAATTTTGAACACTCAGTTTAAAATTCTCATATGGGAATTAGATAACATGAGTACCTACTCCCCCCAAATAAATAACCATCAAAACAAACCCATAAGGGAAAAGGTTGATAACATTTGATATTTTAAAACTCAGAATATCTTTTCATCAAAACACATCATTAAGAAAGCAAAAAGGCAAGCCACAGAGTAGAAGAAGTTATTTGCAATATATAAAAAGAATAAAACTCATATCAAGTGTCAGTTAAAAAAAAAAGACCACCCAAAAGAAAAATGAACACTATACAGAGGAAGAAAAGCAAATGTGAATGAACAGGAGAAAAGGTGCCCAACTTCCTTAATAATCAGAGAATGCAAATTAAAATGACAGTGAGATAGAGTACACACCAACCAGACCAGCAAAAAGTAGATGTACTAGCGAAGTACATGCTGATGAGGATGTAGCAGAAGAGAAACTTCTATACACTGTGTCAAGTAAAAGTTAGTATAATACTTTGGAACATAACTGTGGTTTATTTTGGAAAGTTAAAAATATGCATAACCAGTATGTAATTCCTATGCATACTCATATGTATGTGTACTACATTGTATATACAAGGTTGGTCAAGCAGCAGCATTATTCAAAATATTAAAAAATTGGAAACACCCAAATATCCATCAGCAGTAGAATGGATAAGTGAAAACAAGTGAACTAGAACTCCATGGAATAACACAGATGGATCTTAAGAAACATAATATTGAGAAAAAAAGGAAATTTCAGAGAAAAAAACCCGACATAAATTCATTTACAGTAAAGTTTAAAAAGAGGCAAAAGGGCAAAACTGAAGCATTTTAAGGATGCTTGTATGAATGGTGGTTACCTATGTGAAGGGGATGGTGATCGGCAGGGAACACATATAGACTTTTGAGGTTCTGGCAATGTTTTTTTGTAGCCTGAGTGGTGAATACATGGGTGCTTGCTTTACAATAAGTTATTGTACTGTACACTTGTGTTTTATGTACTTTAGTTTTTTGTGTTACAGTCCACAATTTTAAAAAACAAATGAAACTGTTCTCTGTATATTGGAATTCTTGAGTTTATGTTGTAAATGAAAAAATAGAGCGTGGAAAAGCATGTAAAATTGGCTACTATTTATGAAAAGGAAGGGAGGAGGAGGGAGGGAAGGGGAGAGAGAGAGAGAGAGAGAGAGAGAGCTGTTTACAGAAGAGTAGGGAAACCCAGACACCAAAACAGTGGCTGTCTCTGGGCAGGAGAAATAGGTGGCCAAGGGACAGGGTTAGAAGAAAAATGACTATTCACTGTATACCCTTTTGTGCCTCTTGTATTTCATACCATGTGAATGTAATATTACGTATTCTAAATAAATAAATAAAAATTCCTAACAACAACTTTTTCTAGCAACTCTAACCATACTTATCCACAAGGGGTCACTATTGAATGATGTCTAACTCTAGTTCCTCACCAGGGAAAAAACGTTCTGAAGTCTGTCTGCCCTCGCCAGGGAGAAAGCATCTTCATTTACGTTCTGACTTTATTTTACACATCATGTTCCATTTTTAAAAAAACCCTCAATTCAAAAATATGCACAAAAAATTTCAAATATGCTTTTAAAATGGGGTGAAAGAAGACAAAGAAGTGGAAAGATAATATGAAGCCATGAATGAATTTACAAAAAGCATAATATTAACCATCTCCCCTAGTGTTAATGCACAAATTAGATTCTAACGTTTCTAGCATTTGATGCAAAAAAAGACAATCCATGAGGACCATTTAGCTGAAATTCCTGACCAGTCTTAATAACAATAATAATCCACAGATCAATTATGAAACCATGCCATCTTCCTAAAAAAAGTGTAAGATGCTCTAGGACATGAGACCAGGGAAGTTTCATTCATGGTTAGTCATGGATGAAAATGAAAGTAAGAATACACGGTTTAGAAAAGGAAGAAGAAAAGCTGTAAAACCGTGCTTTAAAAATTCTGTTTTACGCATAAGATAGTGAGTGGCTTCGCTTGGCTGGATTTTTCAAAATTTGATTATTGCAATGAATTCCCTTTTTTCCTAAAGTTGAGCTGATTGTCCTCTGGGCAACTAACGGGTTAAATGCTACCTTCTAAGTTCAAGGAAAATTAGCCTTGCTCAAATAATGCTGCTGGCTCACAAATGCAGGGCTTCGGGCAGAGTAAAGACCGGAGGAAATCAGTGTGTAGGAGACAGTTTTCTCCGTGACAAGACCAGCAAAAATTATGGAAACCACTTTGGCAGTGATGGATTCTTCTGATATTCAAAGGAAAAATATAGCTGTCATTGGTGGTGGCTTGGTAAGAATCTATTTGGATATATTATTCCTGTTAGCGGTAGTATATTAATTATCATTACTCCTTTTTATTTGTTTATCAGAGATTAACTTCTTTAATTTTTTTCTTCCAGTTTTATTGAGGTGTAATTGACATACAGCGCTGTATAAGTTTAAAGTGTACAGCATAATGATTTGACTTATATACATGAGATGATTGCTGCAATAAGTTTAGTGAACATTATCCCTCATCTCATACAGATACAAAATAAAAGAAAAAGAAAAAATATCTTCCTTGTGATGAGAACTCTTAGGATTTACTTTCTTAACTTTCATATATAACATATAGTAGTATTAATTACATGTTATACATTACACCCTTAGTGCTTATTTACATTATAACTGTAAGTTTGTACTTTTTGACCACGTGTTTGTTGTCATACAGAGATAGCATATTATTATTGACTATATTCCTCACGATGTACAGTTCATTTATCTTGTAAGTGGAAGTTTGTACCTCTAATCTTCCTTACCTATTTCACGTATTTTAATGATTATTACTAATCACTTGTAAGGATTGTTCACTTTCTTTTGAAACTTTTCTGATGTTTAAATACACCTTTTTAAAATGTGGTATTAGTTTAGTTTGCTCTTTTCTAGAAAAGTGATTTTATTTCCATTAAATACAAAAGTGTCTGCTTTCCCTTGCTTTTTCAGTACAGCATTTTTTAAAATAGAAAATAAAGCAAATCGAATTTGATTAATCCCCAAATTGGCTACTTTTAAAAAAACAGATTATTAGTGTAAATAGTCATTTTGATCAAAACATTTGCCCCACTTTGGTTAATAACTCAGTTTATACTGTCTAATAAGAATAAAAGGGTCAAGAAACACGAAGTTAATGCAAAACTATCATGTTGAATGTTCACTAGTTATCTGAGTACTTGGGAGTAAAACCTGTTTAGTCACCTTATTTGGCTGGTGCAGTGGAGCTGGTCCTAGGGTGGTGAAGTTAGGCCTCCTGTCTCACAGAGCCGGTGAGATGAAGGGGCCGAGATGGCCCACATTTAGCAAGATGTAGGAGGGGGCTCTCCTCTGCTTCTGTCGTTATTATATGAAAGCTAGTTCTGCTTAACGTGGGGCTGCCTCAGCTAAACTGTATTTCCCTTCCCTTAGCAGAACTCTTATTTTGGAGTAAAAATATCCCCATTAGTTAAAGTTTAATCATTTTGATTTTGCTTTTGGTCTAATCATTTGCAGGCCTTTAGTTCATTCATTCATTTACTCAACAAAAATTTATTAAGGGCCTAATATGTGCCAGACACTGTTCTGGGTTGTATATAGATCAGTATATTTTATATCGCACATAGAGTTATACAGTTTGTACTAATTCTGACTTTTGTTTTGCCTTCTTTCTTGTGTTTTCCCCAAAGTACGATGACAGTTCTAACATTTCTGGTTCTAAATTTCAAAATGCTAAGGAAGGCTACCACATGCTGTGTTGGCCAATGCACGTGACATGTGTCATCATTTCTTCATACTTCACACCAGGCTTCAGTCCAGTTTTTTCCTATCTAAATTTTGCATAAAATGAGAATTCATGTATTCAACAAAATCTTATTGGGTGCCAGCTATGTGCCATCATTGCTTTAGGTATAGGGATACAGTGGTGAGCATTCAGTAAGGAGAAAGACAATGGAGAGGAAAACGAATCAATAAATTCGGTGAGACCTAAGCACTATGAAGGAAATGCAAGCAGGGTAATGTAGTGTCTTAACGGGTGTCCGTTTAGAGTGTGCTCAGGGACAGCCTTTCTGAGGAGGAGGCATATGACCTGAATAATGAGAAGGAAGCAACCATGCAAAGGGCTACAGAAAAAGCATTTCGGGTAGATGAACGACTGTCTGAAGAGAAACACTGAGGCGATAGATAATGGGCTGGGCACTTTCTTGGAGCAGACAGAAGGCAGAAAGAATGAGTGTGGAGAAGAGTAGCTGCTGAGGCTGGGGAGACTGAAATAGCCAGAGATCTTAGGATCTTAGAGGGCAAGGCAGACAGATTTTATCCCAGACACAATGGAAAGCCACTGGAAGATTTTAGGTAGGAAAGCAAGCTGCGATTTTAAGATTCCTTAGGCTGTTATGTAGAGAAGAGTTGGAAAAACTGTAAGGAGACCAGATACACCAGTTAAGAGGCTGTTGTGTTTGACCAAGACTTGGACTAGGGTGGCAGCAGTGATATATCTTAAAATGTCTCTTAGAAGTCCAAGGGGAGATAACAAACATGTGATTGGATATATGATTTTGGAAGGCATAAAAATGTAGGTATCATCCACAGATTCCTCCCTGAATAACACTTGAACTCTTCATCATGTAAACACGTCATTATCTGTGCATGCATACATACATGTGCTAGAAAATAGAAGACATGAATTAATACACGTGTATTAAGAAGCAACTAAAATTCCTCTGCAAAGGAATTCTATTTACCTTATTGCTCAGGTCCATGCCTAGGAATCAGGTTTGATTCTTTTTTTCATTTTATGCAAACCCCATTCATTCCTCTTTCACTCTACCAGTGAGCCTTGGTGGCTCTATATCCAAGATATATTTCAATTCTGGCCGTTGCTAACATCCTAGTCCAGGCCATCTTCATCCTTCATCCATAGTCCTGATTTCCTCCTAAGTGGTCTCCCAGCTTCTACTCTTATCCACAGGCAGTGGATAAGCAGCAGCCACTTTTAAATCATTAGTGTGATAATTATCACTGTTTGCTTAAAACCTTCCAGTGGTTTCCCATTACAAATAAAATAAAATCCAAACTCCTTACCAAAGGCCCTACAGGAACTGAGCCTGTCTATCTGCCTGGCCTCATCTTTTCCCTGTTTTTTGTTTTTTTGTATTATTTATCAGTATCTGAAATTATACACTTTATTTGTTTTTGGTAAATAAGTAAACTATTTATTAAATATCTACTCTAACTAGGATATAGACTCTTATGGCTGGAACCATGCCTAACATTGCTTAATGTCATTATTTAGTTAGTATTTGTCAGATGAATATTTGTCATTTGAATGAATGAGAGGGATGAAAAACTCTTCTTAATGATATGAAGGTAAAAGAAATTTCATATTGGATGGAAGTCTGAATATTGAGGAAATTAAGAGAAAAAACATTGATTAAACAGAGCAATTCAAGAAGGTTAAATTCAATACATAAAGGACAAAATTATTTTCTTGCCCATCTACTTCCTTGAGTTTTTTTTCCCACCTTTCCCATACTCTTCCTCGCCATGGACTGATCCTAGCCCTTCATACTGTCTACTACATTAAAGACTCTCTCTGGGCCCCAGGGGAAAAAATGCAATGGAGCTGAGAACCTTTACTCAGAAGTCCAAAGAATATAGTGAACTTATTTTTTTCCCAATGGTGCCTTGCCTAGTGAAAGATTACCCTTAGAATTTGTCTTTGCTCTAGCATAGTGATTATCTGATTCTGTGATTAACCAGCTGATTTCTGTTCTTTGAAGACATGTCAAGTCCAAAAGGTCAGAAGGAGCCAATAGATCAATGAAAGAATCTTACTCAGAAACTAAAGGTGAAAGAAACTGTAAACCATGATCATAAATTGGTGAAAGTTTAGCTACTGAAGAGTGGAAAAAGATGTTAAAACAGTTTTTCAAGAACGTTAATCTGGATATTTAGCAAAATGACTGTATTGACTTAGTTACCTTCCTTCTTGTGTGCAACACTGCTCCCAACCCCTTCCCCTGCAATGGTGATTACCTCCTGGAAGCTGGGGGAACCTCTCTTCCTGCAAATGCGTACAGAGCTTTGCTTGCCTTTCTCACAGACTGCATTCTGTTAAAGTTATAGATATGCGTAGTGTATTCCCCATAGAAGGTTTTTAACTTCATGAGTCTAAAGATTTTCTTATCTTTGGGTCCTGCTCCCTTTCCTTTTATGAAGGTTATCCCAGTGCCTTATACTGTCAAACACACTAAAATATTTTGTGTGCATGAGTTTGCTTTCAGAACAAAATGGGGGATTATGCTCTTAGAAGTTATGGGCAATTAAAAGAAAGACAATATTTTTCATCAGAATGGAATCATAAGGAATGCAGTCCTTTGAAGGACTAATTTGAAAAACAATCTCTACTTTTCAGGCTGGAAGGAGTTTTACAGTTTTCCAATTCTAACAAGTTGACCTAGGGGAAAAAACTGCCACACAAGCCGCCTTACTTTGTGTTAGAGTGAGACGTGTTTTCTTCACAAAGTGACAAGCCAGAGAAGTCAAAAGAAAGGCCATCTATCCTGCATATGTGTCCTTAAGATATGTAGGTATTCAGGTCCATGGTATTCAGAAATGCTGCTTCTAGGTGACTATTTTCAATGTTTACAGGTATGATGGAAATGACCAGAGATTTCAGTGACAACTACAGCTACTGAGCCCTCACTTTTTGGCTGAAGTTTAAGAGTTTTAGCTGAAAGGACTATTAAGCATTCCAGCCTTAGCTGCAGCCTTCTGTTGAAGTATGTGTGCATTGTTCTGGCACACACTTTGAAGATGTATTTTAGGGCAATATTGAAGCATTTCTTTTGTCTCCCTGCTGACAAGCAACCCCACTCCATTCTCCCTATGTTTGACCCAGCAAAATTATCCATTAAGAGCTATTTAGAGGGTAAAGTCATTCAAAACATCAGGGTAAGGAGACTTGTGCATTTTATGACTTACTGTTGTTAATTGTGCCCTCTCCCCTAGTATTCAAGTCATTGCCTTTGAAACTGCTTGACCTTGATTCTATGAGAGGTTGTGTCTCACTTCTATAGATGATAATTCTGTCACAGATTTATTGGCTCAAAATAGTCCTGATGCCGAATTGGCCCTAGATGGTGTTTTCTGCCCTTTCTCCCTAGGATCTTTCCCCTCAGAGCTCACTCTTCACTCAGCTCAGTTGAACAGAAAGAGCATAAGACAGTGAGGAGAAGGAGGAGAGGCTGTAACCAGCTGGAAGCCCAAGAAATCTTACCCTCTCTGCGTCTTGTTTTCTTCATCATGGGCTAAAACTAGGTCCCTAGGTCTTTTTTTTTTTTTTTTAATTTGTTTTATTTTTATTATTTATTTATTTATTAACATCTTTATTGGAGTATAATTGCTTTACAATGGTGTGTTAGTTTCTGCTTTATAACAAAGTGAATCAGCTATACATATACATATATCCCAGTATCCCCTCCCTCTTTCTTGCATCTCCCTCCCTCCCACCCTCCCTATCCCACTCCTCTAGGTGGTCACAAAGCACTGAGCTGATCTCCCTGTGCTATGCAGCTGCTTCCCACTAGCTATCTATTTTACATTTGGTAGTATATATAAGTCCATGCCTCTCTCTCACTTCTTCCCAGCTTACACTTCCCGCTCCCCGTGTCCTCAAATCCATTCTCTATGTCTGCGTCTTTATTCCTGTCCTGCCCCTAGGTTCTTCAGGACCATCTTTTTTTTTTTTTTTTTTTTTTTAGATTCCATATATATGTGTTAGCATACGGTATTGTTTTTCTCTTTCTGACTTACTTCACTCTGTATGACAGTCTCTAGGTCCATCCACCTCACTACAGATAACTCAATTTCGTTTCTTTCACGGCTGAGAAATATTCCATTGTATATATGTGTCGGTCCCTAGGTCTTTTAATTCTACAATTATGCTGCTTCTTTTTCATACTTCCTCACTCACAGATCTCTAGCTTTGTTCTCAATGTAGTATTCGTAAAAACAGAAATCAAATGTCACCCAGAATTTTTACTTTCTCCAAAATAAATATTCTGGACACATATAAACCATCAAATGTTTCATAATCTTTGGTTCAAGGTCTATATATAGTTCCATATATAGGTCTATATATAGTTGGTTCAAGAGTATACTTTTTATTTTATGCAAATATTGATGAGACAAACCATGTAAATAACTTAATTACCTTTATTATTATTTTTTTATTAATATTAAAATAAACAAAACTCTATTCACTCCACTCTTGTTTTCTGCTCTTCAGGCACTAAAACCTGTGTATGAAAAACCTTTATTACTTCCCTGATATCTAGCAACTTCTACAAACAGAAGTAGAGTGGATTTTTTTGTGACCACAGATGTCATCCTGCATTTGCTCAATGGCTAGGGATAAGTTTTCATCTCACTCTACCAGCTTTCCTCAATCTCTTTTGTAATTTTGCTTGTGCTTCATTTCCTCCCACCGAACAAGTTTTCTTTCAGCTATCTTGCTCAAGTATCTATATTTCTCTAACACACCAAACTAACATTTTGAGATTTTTTTTTTTTTTCTGCCTTGATGGACTTCTAAGGTGCCTCATAAATCCTGCTCTCACCTACATAAAACAGAATTCCTTGCTCAGAGTTTATTTCATTTGCTACCTGATGAGCAGTACCTGGAATGGAACCAGTAACTCTAGACAGATCAAAGTATTATTAACTGCCTACAAGGAACGTGTTTTGCTTTCCTTTTCATTGGTTCCAAAATACTCTGTTTGTCCATCTGTCCATAAACATCTGTCCATCCACCTATTCATCTATCTGTCCACTCAAAGAGAAAAGAGCACTCCTCCACTGTTGATGATAATCTAAATTGGTACTTTTTTCTGGAGGACAATTTGAAAAAATACATGCTGATTGTCTTAAAAATAGGGGGGAATTGCGGAAAGCAGCATCAGCGCTCTCTCTCGAAGTCAGCCTCAGCAAGGCGCTGCATTTAGAGGAACAACCTGAGGGGAATTAAAAGCATTAGAATCTTTAATGTGGTCTCTCAAAAACACCAAATCTGGAGTATGTTCAAAACCTGTAACAAAACCTTCTAAAAATCTCACTCACTCTCAATCTCTTTCACGTACTTTGCAGCTATTCTAAAAACAAAACCAAAGAAGATACAGCAAACTCCTCCCACACTCCAGGCAATCAAAATCATCTCCTCCACTTATCTCAGATTGTCTTCTCCCTCCTTTCTCGTTACCCTGTTATATTTATTCCATTCCTCCCTGCTACTAAGGCCTAAGAGCCAATGGGGCAGACAGAAAGAGGGTGTAGATCTCAGAAGTTTCTGAGAGTTTGGTCCCTGCCACTAAGACTTGTGCTTTGATGGACCATTTCATTACTGTGATTTTATCAAAAGAACTCAGTGGGCACCATGCAATCATTTATAATCCTAAAAAATTAAAATAACTCAAATATACAAATATAAGGGCACTGCATATAATGAAATGTAATGTAATTATCAAGTATTATGATTTAAAATATTTTATGACTTGGAAATATATTCACAGTATACTATTCATTTTTTAAAGGAAATTATGAAATAAAATATATATCCTGCTACCATTTTTAAAAGAAATATCGTTTGCTTTACATACATAGAAAATCTTAACACTGGTTCTCCCTGATGGTAAGATTGCGGGAGATTACTTTTTTCTTCATGTTTATCTGTATTTTCTAATTTTTTATTAAAAAATGTTAAGGTTTTTACTAAGTATCAGGTCTGTACCAGAAATAGAAAGATTGATAAAGTACAAGCCATACATCACATATCATTATTCCCTGGGCAGTCACAGCCTGGTGGGAAAGTCAGACAGGAATGTAAATAAATAATTTAGTTAATTATGAGAGATGTTAAAACACACATATATATATACACATATACACACACATACACACATATATACATTCATGGAATTAAAGAAGAAAAGACAAGTCTTTTGGAGTAGGAGAGATACTGAGAGAAATTGCACAGAGGACATGAGTCTTGAATGAAGGCTAAAGCAGAAAAAAACAGTCCAGACAAAGGGAACATTAGATTCAAAGGCACGTAAGTATAAAAGTGCATGGCATATTCAGGAAATATACAGTGACTTTGGTATAACTCTTACAGATAGTACAAGGGAATAGCAAAAAATGAGCTGGAGAGAGAGGCTGGGTTCCCATGTAAAAGTCTTTTATGCCATGTTGAAAATTTGGGACTTTTTCCTAAGGACTTATGAGGAGCCATTAAAGGATTTTAAGAAAGAAAATGTATCATTTGATTTCTGTTTTAGAAGATAACTAGCTCTGGTGGAAGTATGGCTTAAATAGGTAGAGACTGGGGGGGAGGGAGAGTTACTAGAAAACTTGTAGTAGCCCTGGTGAAGGGTAATGAGGGCCCCATATAAGGAAGGTGGAAGGTATGGGTAGGAGATCTATTTTGAGAGAGAGTCAAGAGGTGCAATAAATAAGACTTTTCATCTAATTAAATGTATATCGGTAGGAAGGGAGGGGCATTAAATATTCTCTGAGGTATCCTGGTTGGGTGAAATAGTGGGCAGAGTTGCCATTCACTAAGAACTACAGAGGAGGAGAAGGGTTTGAAGGTTGAGGAGTGGGAATAAGCTGAATATGAGGTATGTTGAGATGAAGATTCCTGTAAGACACCCAGGAAGAGAGCTTCAGTAATCAGAGATAGTATTCTGGAGAAGGATCTAGGCCAGAGAAAAAGTCATGAACAAGCTTTCCTAAGAGCCCCTACTTGAAAGTGTGTGGGGCATTCATCTTATCATCATCAAAGGAGGGAAAATCAAGACTATTGCTCTGCCTTAGAGACCAAACTCAGTTGATACAGGTCAGAGAGTTCAGAGTAAGGTTTAAATAATAAAACAACATTTGGCATAACATACACAATTCTAGCAGATGGAATAGTTACAAAGTATGAAGACCTTTTTAAAAAAAAAATTTATTCATTATTTATTTATTTAGGCTGCGCTGGGTCTTAGCTGTGGCATGAGGGATCTTCGTTGTGGCACGTGGGATGTTTTGTTGCGGCATGTGGGATCTTTAGTTGCGGCACGTGGGATCTTTTTTAGTTGCAGCATGTGGACTTCTTAGTTGTGGCCTGCAAACCCTTAGTTGTGGCATGCATGTGGGATCTAGTTCCCCGACCAGGGATTGAACACAGGCCCCCTGCTTTGGGAGCTCAGCGTCTTACCCACTGGACCACCAGGGAAGTCCCTGAAGACACTTTTATTTGCTTATTTCAGAATAAGTACAGTTAACAGTCTTGTTCTTCTCATTACATTGCTATGTTCAAAGATCAAATTCTTCAGAGACCAAGCTATAGTTTCATGAGTAGGAGGTAGTAACAGGCTTTACTAAAGTCTGTTTGGTGACAGATTCATAAACAAGCTCTGTGATTCTTAGGGAGAGTTTTATATGCTTCATTAGGTCAAAAATAGTTGACACATGTTTAACATTACATTATCAGATTAATTTCAAACACATTATATTAAAAGGCATAAAAGGTATGACTTTTTTTTAAATAAATAAATGAAATAAATTTATTAAAAAAATAAATAAAATAAAATCATGGAGATCAAAATATCAACAAGATACAATCTTTCAACTTAAAAAAAAATAAAGTAAAAATAGAGAAAAATGCAGAATTTGTAAAGGAAGCAGCGATCTGCAGAGTGGGGCTGGAAGTCACCATGTAAGTGTGATATTCTCCAGAAAAAGGTCTTGAAATTTAGTTGAAGCAGGTCAGAGCCCAAAGCTATTCAACATGGGGCCCTCGCATGGGAGCCACTAGTGTATAAGAGGAAGAGATTAGATGCTGGAAGAAACATGAAAAAGAAAAGAAAACCAAAACTCCAACACGACAACAGGAAGATCCATCACAACCGTCATCATTATTGTCGTCGTCACCATTACCATCACCATCAGCTGCAGCAGCAGCAACTAGAATGATCTTTTAAACCACCAATGACTTTCCATCTCCGTCAGAGTCAAAGCCGTATCTTCCCAGTGGCCTGAAAGGCCCCCTGTCCGCTGGCTCCCCAGCTCCTCTCCGCCCTCACCAACTATTACTGTCCCCTCCCTCCTTCTTCCCCAGCTGCCCTGGCCCCTGGCGCTGCTCCAACACACCAGGCCCCTCCTGCCCGAGGACACTTACACATGCTGTGCCCTCTCCTCTGCCTGGGTCGCTCCCCCCCGCCCCATCTTCATGGCTTCCTCCCTTGCTTCCTCAGGTTTTCCTGAAAGTCAAAAAGGTATGACATTTTTATAATCATGTTGCCTCTTCCTGTCAAAGTCAGCATTTATAAATTAAAAGATACAGTTTTCTCATGATCATTGGACACTTGAACAATCATTGCTGAAGAGGTCACATGGGAATCAGCAGAAAGTTAATGAATCCTATTACAAAAAGCCACACCTGCTGAATGCCTGAGAAGCTTATCTCACTCACATTTATATAAAAGAAATTTTCAAATTATCTTTTAAATTGGTATGTTAGGCATCAATATAATGGGTCAGGGTGGGGTCAAAGCATATGACCTTTAAAGAAGGAAGTAAGACGAGAGGAAGTAGAGAAATGGAAGAACAATAAATTGGGTAAATCCATAATTACGTAACCCAGGAATCTCATCAGAGCTCTGTTTAAGCAACCAGGCTAGACCAGTTGTTAATAAAACATTTAATTTACAAATTATTTTATGATCAAAACTGTTTACTATTGTGGACTATTGGTGCTTCAAAAGAAATATAGAGATTTTTCATAATTGTCCATGTTGTTAATAGAACTGTCTTAGCTCTGTCCAGGCTTAACTCTAAGAACTGGCATGAAAACTGCTGATTGCTCCCAGGAGTCTAACCCTGCCTAGTTTCTTCTCTCCTCTCACCACCCTCCTCCCCTATTGATGCACAGGAACCAGCTGTGCCTTAACCGAGAGTTTGTGGTGTGCTCAGAATGATGTACACACATTTTCCTTTGCATTTATATCTTTATGTCTTGCTAGCCTTTTTGCCTGTGTAACAACTAAAGAAGGCACTTCATTCCTGATTAAGTGCATTTTACACAAAGTAAGAAGGAGAAATAAAGTTAGAGTCTGAAAAGTACTTTATTAGCCATGTTACTAATCCTTCTAGTTGAATTTATGTAACATCTACCAATATTTTTTCTTTTAATTTTATTCAAACCTTAGTTATACAGAATTGGACACCTTATTATGACTGGTCTTGAAGAAGACATTTTTGTTTATTCTTTTGTGGGTTTATTAATAATAATAAGCAGCAGTACTTTTGAACTCACCACTCAACCTGGAATTGATACATTGAATGACTTATAGCAGCCTCTGTGCTTCTCTTCCACCCTTTACATTGGCCTGAATCTTGTGTTTATCATTCTCTTGATTTTAGAAATATATATAAAAGTTTTATGTATATATGATATATGCTGATCATATATATACACACATAAATAATATGTTTCTAAAAATATATACTTCTAAAAATTGTTATATACATGTATCTGTGGTTTAGTTGTAGTTGTCTTTATTATATGAGTATCATGCAGTATGAAGTCATCTGGGACATGTTCTTTTTACTTGTAGTGTTACTAATATATTCATATTGTAGTATTTTATTGTGTAAATATACCATAATTTATTTGTCCATACTTCTGTGATGGCTATTTAGGCTGCTTCCAGTATTTTGTTTATTTTTAGTTATGAAAACTGTGGCTCTGGATATTCTGGCATGTGTCTCCTGGAGTTTCTCTTGGGTATATGCCTTTTAGAGGAATTGCTGACTTGTCAGTTATGTGAATACTCAACTTGAGATCATTTCAAGCAATGCATAAGAGATCCTATTGGCCCTCATCCTCTCTAGCCCTTGATATTTTCATGAACCAAGATTATATTTAACCCTATTGTGTCCATATCACCTGAGGTTCCTTCTTTTCCTTCTGCCTCATGAGGAACCATTTATACATGCTCAACTGGTAAACACAAGAAGTGTTAGAGAGTTAGGGATCAACACTTCCAACCTTAGAAAGGATTGAAGGAGAATCTCCACCTGAGTCAGCTTCATCTCCCAAGATCCTGGAATCAAATTTTGGTCAAAGAAAAGTAACATAACAAACTCATGAAAGTAGACCATTGGCCCGCCATTGGCTTGGAACTGAGCCTCTTCTGAACCCAGTCACTGAGACTCTTGTTTGTACATCATTTGTTACAGCTCATTTACTCTATAATTCAAGTTGAATTCCCAGGAAACAGATGAATGGATTTCTTGCTTCTGAATCTCAGTTTCTCCACTTTTCTGTCATTGTCACCAAAGGCAAGTTCGTCTGCCTGACACACAGTGAGGCCAAACAAACCGACATGTTGGAGTTTGGAGCAGAGGAAGATTTATTGCAGGGCCATGCCAGGAGATGGTGGCTCGTGCCCAAAAAACCCTGAACTCCCTGAAGGGTTTCAGCAAAGCATTTTTAAAGGCCAGGTGAGGGGTGGGTATCGCAGGGTATGTGATCAGCTCATGCACAATTCTCTGGTTTGTTGATAGTGAGGTAACAGAGCAGTGTCACATTATCAATCCTTAGGCTTCAGGAGGTGTGGGGGCTATGTGCTCATGGTCATCAGGTAGTTACCATCTTCCATTTGTTGGGGGGGAGGGGTTCACATCTGTAAAACAACTCAGGAAATGTGCATCAGATACTATTATCTAGGTACTTCAGAGAGCAGCTAAAGCAGAGGACATGGCAGAAGGGCATGCCCTGGGAAGGCCATAAAGGGTCCTGCTCGGTTACACCATTTCCCTATATTAGGTTCACTGATCTTTCGTTGTTTAGATCGTGGCTTGTGTATCCTACTGTCTTTCTCCCTGGCCTGTTTTCCCAGTAAGAAAAACTCATTTCTAAATTACTTCCTCTAGCCTCATTCCAACTTTCGTGACCAAGTTGGTCTCCTGATCAATATCCTTCCCCTGTCCTGCTTTCCACAAACATAAAAGAAGCAGTTATGATTATAATACTGTGAAAGAAAGAGGAGTTTCACAAACCTTTCTCTTTTCCTTCAGTGAGACTTATTCTATCTAGCCTTTAATCCTTTCTATTTTTTTTCCCTAATGCTATAGAGCAATTTAGCCTTTGGAAGAAATTTATTTTATTGTATGAACTTTAGTTAGCTTACAGTTTTTCTTTTCCTTGATACAACTTACTATTGTCCTTACTAGATATTCTTTAACACACATGTGAAAGATAGGCAGGCAACTTTTCATAAGCTGGAAGAAATCAGGGGAGGAAAAAAGGGAATTAAGAAGATCAAAGGAGCTGTGATTAGTGAAACACAAAAGAGTCCAGGGCCTTGCTGGAAAGGTGTGAAGAAAGGCATGAAAAAGATATTAAGACACACAGTTTTTTATGCCAAGCACCAAGTCATACTGTCAGCTGAGATAGCTTGATCACTGATGAGAAAATGATGACAACAATACAAGGTGAAGTCAATTCAGACTGAGGGATTAAGAGGGAAGCAATTTGTAATGATCTCTTCAGACACACCAAATGTTAACAAGTAATGTGTTCTCATTTAAGTAGTGGCTACACAGGGAAAAATGGTTTGCTTATTTATTTATTTACTTACTTTTTTTTTTTTGGCTGCACTGGGTCTTCGTTGCTGCGCACGGGCTATCTCTAGTTGCAGCGAGTGAGGGCTACTCTTTGTTGCAGTTCTTGGGCTTCTCATTGCGGTGGCTTCTCTTGTTGTGGAGCACAGGCTCTAGAGAGCGCAGGCTTCAGTAGTTGTGGTGTGCGGGCTTAGTTGCCCTGTGGCATGTGGGATCTTCCTGGACCAGGGATCGAACCTGTGTCCCCTGCATTGGCAGGCAGATTCTTCACCACTGGACCACCAGGGAAGTCCTTACTGACTTATTATGACTATATTTTTTAGAACAGTTTAAGGTTCACAGCAAAATTAAGGGGAATACAGAGATTTCCCATATACCTCTGGCCCCATTATCAACCTCCCCCACCAGAATGGTATATTTGTTGCAGTTGATGAACCTAAATTGATACATCATTATCACTCAAATTTCATAGTTTACCTTGTGGTTCACTCTTGGTGTTGTACATTCTGTGGGTTTGGATAAATGTATAAAATTAGGGTATCATACAAAGTATTTTCAATGTCCTAAAAATCCTCTGTGTTCTGCCTACTTACCACCTCTTACCTCTGGTATATTTATTTAACAAAATAATTCAACATGGATTTCTTGGTTGGCCTTTCAGGATATTAAATATGTGAATTGCTTTGCAAAATTAAATTTTTAAACTTTCCACACACTTAATGGTTTAAATAGGGACTGACTACAAAATAACCATCACAGTCTACAGAAATTGAATAATATGAAGAAAGTTAGGTGGCTGCAGTATCCATGGTGAGAAGAGACACAAGCCCTGAACCATCAGATTATTAAGAAAAAGAACATCTAAGTGCTTAGATGCTAAGTTGCCTTGGAGCAGAGGGAAAAAAACTCATGTGGAGTAAATAGTAGAAGAGGACTCAGGTCCTCCTGTGCCTACAATTGTACTAATAGGTCCCCTAAACACTGCCCAGGTGCAAGGCACTCTCCTTAATCCCCACATCGACTGGGGGCTGCTGAGAACGCACCAGCCTCACATCTCAGAGCTCCTCTAGTTAAGTATGCCCTCACAGGTGTACCCTCATCCAGCTCTGTGATTCGTGTCTCCCTGCTGAACTTCTCTTTTCTCCCCTCCCTTCCAAAATCTTCCACAGAGCCCACTGGATCTGTTTTTTGGTTTGCAAAATTTCCAGTGTTTTCACTTTACTTATTGCACCTCCCCTCAGACTCCTGGCCTTAGCTTAAACCTGAGGACAGCAGTTCTCTTGCAGCCTTCTCCCACAGCTCAAGTATCTCAAGATTGGGAGTTGCCATGATACCCTTACTCTACACCGAAACTTCCAGCCCTTTCTGTCTCCAGTTTTATGTGCAAATCCTTTGAGGTTACTTATACTACTTATATCACCTCTGTCCCCTCACTGTTGTCATCAATCAACCTCTAGGCCACTTCTACCCAATATTGAAGACTTCATAATTTTTTTCTATTCCCCAGCCCTGACATCACACTGAGTGACTATCAAAGTTTACATTGCTGACCCAACCAATTCCCCAGCCTGTTAGTTCCTAGAATTCTGTGCTTTCAATCCCTTCCACCTCCACCATACTTCAGTCTCAAAGTCCCATGACCACATCCTGGACCTCGACCTTGTCATTCCACAGAAGTGCCTCGTCTACGATAATAGTGTTGGATTTAGGACTCTCTGTTCAAAGCCTCCTAACTTCCTAGCTCTCTCATTCAGTTGCTTCTCCTACATCTATTCTTCACAGGGAACTCCGACTCCCCCCATTCATCAGTCCTCTCTGTTTTCCTTCCATCCCATCCAACTTAATTGTTACTGTTCATTAATCCAAATAATACTTCAACTCCTTGCTTTCTATTCCATCCAAATGGCTGGATCCCACTCTGCTTGATTCCAGTGGTTTTCTTCCTCTCCATAGAATCCACGCTGTTCAGTGCTACAATGAAAACATATAACAAAACCTCAAATCTTGGGGCCACTCTTAATTCATGGTCTCAATCTTCAACTGTATGCTATTCACCCATACTTCTACTTTATTGATTAAGAGCCTGTGTTCTGGAGACAGATTGGATCCATTTGAATCTTGATACCAACTCCAGCACTCACTAGCTGTGTTACCTTAGGTGAGCCACTTAACTTCTCTGTGTCTCAATTTCCATATCTGTAAAACAAGATAATAAAGTATTTACTTCATATGGTTGCAGAGAAGATTAAATGAGTTAGAGCAATGAATGAATGATACATAACAACTTCTTGTTGGGTTTGTACATTATTATTATTGTTTCTTTAATTGGATTTCTGTTTTATTCTTTCTAGTAGTTATTTTTAACCTTTATCATGTGTTCCTTCTACTTAGAACCCTCTTCCTCCTGACCCACCCACACTTATTTGGCTGACTCCCATTCATTCTTTCAGTCTCAGTTTAGATTTCATTTTTTTCTGAGAAGTCATACCCTATCTTACTCTGTAACCCTACATTTGGGTTAAGGGTCCTTTCTCCATACTCTCATAGTTGCACTTCCCCCACCATACTATTTATCACTCTGTGTTATAATCGACTGTAATCCCCTTGAAAGACCTAGATATATCTTGCTCTTGGTTGTATCCTTAGCATCTAGCACAGAGCTGGCACATAGAAAAAAAATCAATATATATGTGCTAAATAAATATATGAATAATATTTGAAAAAATGAAGATCCAGCCAAGACTGTGAACTCCCTTGGGGCAGCCATTATGTATTATCTTTGGATCACTTTTAATGCCTAACAAAGATTCTTGTAATACTTAGGAATCAATAAATATTTTTCAAATAATCATTTTTCTATGTCTCCTGAAAGTTGTTTTTAAAATTCCAAGGGATTCATACTCTTTATCAATTTGCTTCTTCTCTACATGTCAAAATAGTCTCATTCTTCAACTCAACTAAAAAATAATCTTCTCCAGGAAGCTTTTACCAATCCCTTTGTTCTGGCTATCTATTGCTGTGTAACAAACTACCCCAAAACTTAGTGGCCTAAAACAACAATCTATTATTATGCCTCACAGTTCTGTGGGTGTTCTGCCATGTGCCCGGGGCTGCAGTCATCTGAAGGCTTGACTAAGCTGGATGTCCAAGATGGCGCACTCCCATGGCTGGCAGTTTGTGTTGGTTGTTGATGAGTGAAACGCTCAGCTGAGGCTCTTAATTAGAGCAACTGCATGTGTCCTGTCCATGTGGCTTGGGTTTCTCACACATAGCAGCCTCCAGATAGGTACTCTTCTTATATGATCACTGGCTTCCAAAAGGCAGGAAGCAGAAGCTTCCAGGCCAGCTAAGGACTATGCCTGGAAATGGCTCAGGTGTCGCTTCTACTGCATTTTATTGATCAAGGCTATCACAGGCCCCCCTGGATTCAAGAAAGTGAAGAAATAAACTCCATTTCCTGCTGAAGGAGTGTTGAGATCAAATAACAGAAGAGGTATTGTTATGACCATCTTTGAAAAATACAATCTGCTAGATCCCTTAACGCAAAATTAATCCCTTTCTTGTATGTTCTCTAAGACTTCATTTAGTCCTTTTTTTTTTTTCTTTCTTTTAACATTGATTTCCACCTCTGGGCCGAGAATTATTTTGCAGGGAAAGGTATCTCAATCTATATGCACAAAACATTGGGTAAATGGAATAAAATTATATGACTGAAGCATATAATTATTTTAAAAGTATATATAAATGTTTTATGATTAAATTTATTATATATTTTTTTAACCAACCCATATTTGAAATTCAGATACTGTGGGGGATCTGCAAAATTTTTATATAAAATTTACTAAACATTGATTAGTTTATATGTTTGTCTCTTCTTGAACTAGATTAAACTAGATTGAACTAGATTGACACCTGAACTAAATTAGGTGTCAGTGGGCCTGAGTACTTAGCTTGACAATCTTTAGATCCCTAAAATCTAGCAGATTAAATCATGCGTAACAGATGCTCAATATAATTTGGCTTGGTTTGGTTACAAATTTTATTTAAAAATGTAATCTCTACCATTCATTTATACATTCAACAAATATTGATCAGGTACTTATTATGTTGCAAACACAATGGTTTTGGCCAAGGATAAAATGGTGAACAAAAACAGTTTGCAGCTTAATGGGGTAGACAGATATTGATTACAGAATCACCCTAAGGATGTAAACTTTCAATTGTGATAAGCACTTTGTATTAGTTTCCTAGGGCTGCCGTAACAGAGTACCACAAACAAGTGGTTTAAAAAATAAATATTTATTGTTTCACAGTTCTGGAGGCTAGAAGTCTAAAATCAAGGTGTCAAGAGGGTTGCCTCCTTCTGAGGGATGTGAAAGAAAGATCTGTTCCGGGTCTCTCTCCTTGGCTTGTAGATGGACGTCTTCTCCCTGTGTCTCTTCACATCATCTTCCCTCTATGAGTGTTTCAGTATCCAAATCCCCCTTTTTATAAGGACTCCCATCATATTGGATTTGGGGGCACCCTAGTGACCTCATTTTAACTTAATTACTTCTGTAAATACCTTGTCTCCAAATAAGGTCACGCTGAGTTACTGGGGTTAGGACTTCATCATATGAATTTGGGGGTCACAATTCAACCCTTAACATTTCTCAAAGGAAAAGTCTGTAGCACTATGAGAACTCATAAGAAGGGGTTTGAGATAGTTAGAGTGGCTGAGGAAGGCTTCCTTAAGGAAGTAAAGCTGAGTGGAGACCTGAGGATGAATGGGCATTTACTAGAAAAAGAGGAAAGAGAAGAAGATTGTTAGCCACAGAAATCTTTTGGTGAGGGAGAGCATGATGAGTACAAGCAGCTGAAGGAAGGCTAGCAAAGCTGGGGCAGAACAGCGATGTGATCTCCATAATGAAAAAATATTATGGAGAAAATCTTAGGCCTACGATGATGTCATTTTTCTCTGAGAAGATTATGTTTGCTTCTGTCAGGTGGCTGTGGTTACCAGCAATCCCAGATGAACATAATCCAGTCAGGGCTAGAGATGATTCCTAAGCCCACTTTGGTCCTTTTGATCATTGATTTATTTCCAGTTTACCCTACTTCTAAGATATACCTGTTTAGGGTCCTAACCCAAAGCCTGGGCATTTATTAAACCCTTCTGAACAGGAGGTTGGGATACATGTCCTAAACTCCAGATTTTGTCCTTCTAACTTCATGAATCTATCAAAAATTCTGTTGAAATTCTTTGCCTCCCCTGTAATCAGTAGATAACCCTAGGTGTGGCTCCAAATGCCAAGTGCACCTGCCTGGGCTTCCTATTTCTCTTAGCAGAAGATTTCGTTCAAATGACCTGTTTCACTATTACATCAAATGGCTGCTTGTGGAGAATCAATGGTCAAGAAGTCAGATGAATGCTGGTAGAATAAAAAGGAAACTTGACATTAATCAAGCACAATGATTATGATAACTAGCAGCAGAATGGTGAAAATGAAAAGAGATGGAGAAACATTACAGGGTAGAATTGGCAGAACTTGGAATGGATTGGATGTGGAGAATGAGAGAGAGAGAGGTGCCACAGATGACGCTTAGATTTCTAGCTTGAGCAACTGGATGGATGAGATGTCATTCATTGAGACATCCCATCCAACCCATGTGAAGAGAACTGACACAATTTGGGGCAAGGATCACAAGTTTCAATTTATATCTGTTGATTCTGAGGTGCTTTGAGACATTTAAAAAGGTACATCAATTAAACATCTATATGCATGAGCTCAAAAACGAGATCTGAGTGGGAGAAGTAAGTTTTTGCATCACCATGGATGTGGAAGATAGACCAGGATGGAGGCTTAAGAAACCCCAACATTTGATTGCCCTTCTTTGCAAGGGTGAAAGACAGAAAGAGGCGATGGCCAGAGATGTATGGAAAAAAACAGAAAATGAAGGAAATTTAGTGTTTCCAGAAGAAAGGTTAGTTAACAGTATTGAATGCTGCTGAAAATTCGAGTGTGATAATTAAATATAGATGGTGTTCTCAAATTTAAGTTGCTAGTGGTGAGGCATTAATCACTGCAACCTATATAAAGCTATTTAGGAGGGCAACACTATAAAGCTTTGAGAAGACAATAAACAAAAAAGTTGTTATAATCTCAAAGTAGGGAAAGATTTCTTAAGCAGGATACCAAATGCATTAACGATAATGTAAAAGATTCATAAATGTGACTACATTAAAACAGATTCTCATCATTAAAGATATTATATAGTTTAAAAAGCAAGCCACAGAATGGAAGAAGATATTTGCAACATTTAAAAATGACAGACCCTGTACTCAGATCTCTGAATAGCTCAAATGATCAATAGAAGAAAAAACAGACAGCTCAACCGAAAATGGGCAAGACAGACACTTTACAAAAGAGGAGATCCAAATAGGTAATCAATAAATGAAAAAGTGTTCAATCTCTTTATTAATAACTATTTATTTATGTAAATTAAACCTATACTCCTCCTCACCTTACCCAACCACTACTATGTTTAAAAGTTTGAGAACACCAAGTGCTAGCAAAGATGAACTCTCAGAAGCCGCTGGTAGGAAAACACATTAGTATACAATTTTGAAACAGTTTGGCATAATAAAGGTGAAGATACATAAACCTTTGACCAGGGATTCCACTTCTGTGCATAAAACCCTAGAGAAAAATCATGCACATGTGTACCAGGATACATGTACAGAAATGTTCTTTGCAGCATTGTTAATTAAACCAGGCCATCATTTCACAGTATACACATATATCAAACTATTATGCTGTATACCTTAAATTTATACAATTTATATATCAATTAGATCTCAATAAAACTGGAAAAAATAATATTCTCAGGCCAGAAACAACTCAAATGTCTTTCAACAGTAAAATGGTTAAATAGTCTGTGAGATTTCACATAATGAAGAATCATACAGTAATGAAAATGGATTTTATGCGAGATCATATGGATAGATCTCATCAGCATATTATTGAGTTAAAGAAGCATCTGCAAAAAAAAACACACAAGTGTGATTCTAATTATCTGATTCAAAAGCAGGCAAAATTAAATTATATTGCCTAGGGAGGTATACCTAAGTGGTAAAACTATAAAGAAGCAAAGATTGGTTATCACAAAAGTCAGAATGTTTACCTCTAGGTGAAAGTTTGGGGATTGTAACTGGGGAGGAGTTTGGGGGAGCTATAGGAGATTGGCAATGTTCTACCTTTTGATCAAAGTGGCTATATGGGTGTTTGCTTTCTAATTATTCTGTAAACTGTACACATGGTTTATGATTGTTCTGTATGAAAGTTATATCTCATCATACAAAAGTAAAAAAAAAGAAAACCCAAAACTTCCTTGAAAATTATACTGCTTAATCTTGAGTTAATCCCATTATTTTTGCAAATGGTATTTTCCAGTAGTGACTGAGTAAATCAGTGTGATGACTGAGGCTATGACCACACATGTTGTTGCATTTAGCCAGCAAAAATTCCCTGTATTTGTGGAATCAGATAAAAATATGAAAAAAATTGCTTTGATTCCTAGGTTGGATCATTAAATGCGTGCTTCCTTGCCAAGAGGAATTTCCAAGTTAATGTATATGAAGCTAGAGAAGGTAAGACAATACTGAATAATGTGAGATGTCGTTCTGATTCTTTGACTTCTTCCTCCTTAGATTTTTTTTCCTTTTTTTTTTAAACATCGTTATTGGAGTATAATTGCTTTACAATGGTGTGTTAGTTTCTGGTTTATAACAAAGTGAATCAGCTTTAAATATACATATATCCCCATATCCCCTCCCTCTTGCATCTCCCTCCCACCCTCCCTATCCCACCCCTCTAGGTGGTCACAAAGCACTGAGCTGATCTCCCTGTGCTACTTGGCTGCTTACCACTAGCTATCTATTTTACATTTGGTAGTGTATATATGTCCATGCCACTCTCTCACTTCATCCCAGCTTACCTTTCCCCCCTCCCGTGTCCTCAAGTCCATTCTCTACGTCTGCATCTTTATTCCTGTCCTGTCCCTAGGTTCTTCAGAACCATTTTTTTTTTAGATTCCATATATATGTGTTAGCATACGGTATTTGTTTTTCTTTCTGACTTACTTCACTCTGTATGCCAGTTTCTAGGTCCATCCACCTCACTGCAAATAACTCAATTTCATTTCTTTTTATGGCTGAGTAATATTCCATTGCATATATGTGCCACATCTTCTTTATCCATTCATCTGTCGATGGACACTTAGGTTGCTTCCATGTGCTGGCTATTGTAAATAGAACTGCAGTGAACATTGGGGTGCATGTGTCTTTTTGAATTATGGTTTTCTCAGGGTATATGCCCAATAGTGGGATTGCTGGGTCATATGGTAGTTCTATTTTTAGTTTTTTAAAGAACCTCCATACTGTTTTCCGTAGTGGCTGTATCAATTTACGTTCCCACCAACAGTGCAAGAGGGTTCCCTTTTCTCCACACCCTCTCCAGCATTTACTGTTTGTAGATTTTTTGATGATGGCCATTCTAACCAGTGTGAGGTGATACCTCATTGTAGTTTTGATTTGCATTTCTCTAATGATTAGTGATGTTGAGCATCCTTTCATTTGTTTGTTGGCAACTTCTTAGATTTTAAAAAGAAAAAAATTTTAAAAGATGAACTGTTAGATTTCATTAAAAACCTCAACTATCTAAATTTAACTTAATGCAAATATATTACTATCTGTGTTTTCTTTAAAAGAGTTAACAAGGTATTTTAATTGGCCAGATGGCACCAGTTTTTCAGGTGCTCTATGCTCATCCTGTATTAGGATATAAGAAAGTGTGTGTAACATGGGGTTTACTTCCAATATCTTAGATATCCGAGTGACTAAATTTGCACGTGGAAGAAGCATTAATTTGGCCCTTTCTTATAGAGGACGACAAGCCTTGAAATCCATTGGTCTGGAAGATCAGGTACCTTGTTAATGCATTTTCCTTATAGAAAATAACACCTGCTGTTTTTCAACAACTGCACGGTCTTGATTTCTCCTAGTTCAAAGCACCACTTAATGCCAAAGAAACCTCTGCATGAGAGCTCATCTTACAAAGGTTTTCAAACTTCTAAATTTCACAACAGGGTGAACATTTCCCACTTGAAGCACCCGGGGGGACCAGAGCAGGTTGTGGGGCAGGCAGATACTGTATCTGGTGGGAACTTGATCATCACTTCTGACACTGGGCTCTCAACAGTATCGTGAACCTCTGCCTACAGAAGTGTGATCTGAGATGGCATCCAGGGTGAGAGGAGGCAGGGGACCTCCGTTCTTTTGACTACTTAGGTCCATAATCTCTTATCCACAACTCTGTACTCCAGAAGTTCTGGGACTAGAAAGCTTTTTCATCACCCACTCAGCAGCAAACTTGACCTGATGTGAGGCTTTTTATAGCCTTTTTAAAAAAATCTCATTTCGTGTGAATGTGTTTTACTAAAGAAATATTGTGTTATGGGGCGGTGCCCTAGACTCCTCTGTGTGTCATATAATAACCACATATGCACTACATTGCCTATCTAAAATTTGAAAACTTCTGAATTCTGAAACCAATGAGCTCTCAGTGTTTGGATTTTGTGCCTGTTGCACATTTTCCTTATATGGATTCAATGTTGCTAAACTTCTCACTATCATGTATCTTGGAAATGTGAAGAGAAATAATATATTTTTATTGATAGTACTTTTGCAACAGTGTGTCTTTGAAATGATATATAAGTCAATATAACTGCCATTTGCATTTCCACATTTTTCTTAGGCATGTGTAGGAAAACACTTTGCACTGGATTTCAGGAATCCTGGGATTTATCCCTCATGCATTACTCTCTTTTGTGATCATGAGAAAAATAACTTAATCTCTCTGACAATGAACCATTTCTTCGCTTGTAATATTTGATTTAGACCAAATAAACTTGATGTCTATTCTAAAATCTAAAGGTTAAAAAAAAACCTAAAAACTAAAATTTGCAGGAACATAGTTTTTACTGATTTTCTACCATACTGTGTTCTCATGGACCTTTACATTATTTTTTGATTTTTGGAAAATACTTGAATAATCACATTTTAAAATCAATATCTATCTTACTTGCATGATGCTGCATTATGGAAATTGAAATTGATATTTCTGATTTTATTTCAGATTGTATCCCAAGGTATCCCCATGAGAGCAAGAATGATTCACTCTCTTTCAGGAAAAAAGTCTGCAATTCCCTATGGAACAAAGTCACAGGTAGGTTTACCTGGAGATACTTTTTTTTGTAAAATGGTAATAACTGAGTCTAATGTCTGGAACCTGCTACTTGCTTGTTGGCCCTGCCTTCTTCTCTAACCCTATCTTTGACATCGCTTGCCTGTTTAGAATGCAAGAACATATACTAGTTAATTCATATGAGATGCTTAGAAAGGGCCCAGTCCCTAATAACCATTCAATAATGGTTATTATTGTTATTGCTATTAGGCTGTTTTATGCCTCTATGCTTCGCTCATACTGGCCTGGGATTGCCCTTTCCCTCCCATCTCCTTTCAACTAGATAGAGATTACCATGTATTTATTGTTAAGCATACTATGCAAGAACAACGCTATGCAAACTTAAGTTTTATGATGCTATTGCCTCCCCCTAACTGACTCTCTTGCCCCAAATTATTATTATTCTAGTTATAATAGAATTTATAGAATGAACTGGAAATGCTTTCAGTATTGTATAATTTCTCAAACATAGGCCAGATGATGATGTAGTGTTTAAGAAAGAAAATCCATTATCCTGCTTTGTGTTTTTCTTCTTATCTTTGAAATAGTAATGTACAGAGTTGGGCAAAGTATTTATTTTTATCTGATTACACTTTCTTTCTACGTTTATTTCTTTGAGAGAGAGAATGAATGTACCATAAATCTATCAACCATAGAAAAACCCCAGCTTGCTTTATCCAGCAATGCCTCATTTTGCAGAGCCCAAGTGAGGTTCATATTCTTCTGAGTCTCTGATCCTCTGCAGAGCTTCCATTGAAGGTAGATCAGCACTTCTCAGACTAACCTGGGATCTTGTTAAAATACAGAGTCTGATTCTGTAGGGCTGGGGGGGAGGCTGAGGTTCTGCAAACCAAATTCACCCAGGTGGTATCCAGGCTGCAGGTCCACAGACCACACTTTGGGTAGCAAGAAATAAAGCACATATGCTCATGGGAGTAAGGTCTTTGTGGATCTTGTGCTGATTAAAGAAGCTGAAGCACCTCATACTCATTAGGATGGCTACTATCAAAAAATAAGTGTTGGTGAGGATGTGGAGAAATAGGAAACTTGTACCCTGTGGGCGAGAATGTAAATTGGTTCATCTACTGTGGAAAACAGTGTGGTGGTTCCTCAAAAAATTAAAAATAGAACTACCATATGATTCAGCAATTCCACTTCTAGGTATATATTCAAAAGAACTGAAAGCAGGGTCTGGCAGAGATATTTGAACACCCATGGTCATAGCAGCATTATTCTCAGTAGTCAACAAGTAAAAGCAACCAAAATGTCCATTGATGGATGGATAGATAAACAAAATGTGGTATATACTTATGTGAGATAATAGAAAAAATACATACAGGTCTCTGCCCTGGTTCCTGACACAGGGCTCCTAAAACCCTTGTAATCTCCTAAGTGATAAAAACACTAGGAGCATCTTTTGTTCTAATATTTGGTCTTTGGTTCCTTACACAGAGTTTCTAAATCCCTTGGAATTTCCTGGGTGACAGCAGTGTCTTTCCAAGTAACTCTGGATGGACTCCTGGATGGGGGCTGGTCACCAGAAAGACCAACTCATGATTAGAAGCTTGGAACTTTCAGACCCAACCCCCATTCTCCGGAGAGGGGAGAGGGGCTGGAAATGGAGTTAATTATCCATCATGCCTACATGATAAAGCCTCCATAAAAATCCCAAAAGTATGGGGTCCACAGAGCTTCCAGGTTCATGAACACATGGAGGTACTCGGAGAGTGGCACACCCAGAGGTGGCAAATACATACTTTATCCTACGCATCTCTTCCACCTAGATGTTCTTCTGTATCCTTTATCATATTCTTTTATAATAAACTGGTAAATGTAAGTAAACGGTTTCCCTGAATTCTGTGAGCCACTCTAGCAAATTGATTGAACTTAAAGAGGGGATCATGGGAACTTCTGATTTATAGCTGATTAGTCAGAAGCACAGGTGACAAACTGCTTTTGCAATTGGCGTGTGAAGGAGGGGAATGGTCTTGTGGGGCTGAGCTTTTAACCTGTGGAATCTGATGCCATCTCCAAGTTAATAGTGTCAGAATAAACTGTAGGATGCCCAGCTGGAGTTGCAGAGAATTGCTTGGTTTGAGGAAAACTCCCACATGTATGGTGTCAGAAGTGTGGTGAGTGTGGTAATAGTATGAGAGTAAAGGAGAGACACACAGCAGAGGTGTAGGTTTTCTATACAACATAAAAAGGAATAATATTTAGCTTTCAAAAAGAAGGAAGTTCTGATATTCTACAACATAGATAAACCTTGAGTACTTTATACTAAGTTAAATAAGCCAGTCACAAAATGTTAAGTACTATATAATTCTGCTTATGTAAGGTATCTAGAGTAGTTATATTCCTAGAAAGAGAGAGTAGAATGGTGGTTGACAGGGCCTGGAGGAAGGGAGGAATGGGGAACTATTATTTAATGGGGACAGAGTTTCAGGTTTACAAGATGAAGAGTTCTGTGGATGGATGGTTCTGATAGTAGCACAACAATGTAAATGTATTTAATGCCATCGAACTGTATATTTAAAAATGGTTAAGATGGTAAATTTTGTGTGCATTTAAAAAGTAATTGAAAAGTAAAACATTCCAGCGACTAAGTGGGAATGAGGGGGTAGTGGGGAAGGACTAAAATTGTCTATTAAATGACTTTTTAGAAATAATAACCTGCTTATTTTGGCATTATGAAAACTTAGGTACAGAGTCTTAATACATGAGCCTGGCAGGGGAAGGAAGGGAAAGAAAGTCCACTGACCACCCATAGTCAGATAAATGTCTTCAGATAATTAATATGTCCTGTTTAATTGGCCCCAAATTAAGCTTGGTGCTATAAGAAAGAAAAGAATTGCCTCTTCTTGATAGGCAAGTAAGATTTACACATGCAAGTCAAGTATAAACTATACTAACTAAATGGATCTTTTCTGTAAGCAATAATTGTCCTCCTGTGCTATGCTAGCCATGCCCTGTGCTAGTTGCTGAGGAACAGGAGAGGAGCTTGCAACCTGGGGAGGACAGATAGTAATCAAGTTCTTGTGAAAAGAACTCACCCGAGGGATGGCAGGAGCACTCAGCTATATGGTTCAGAGAGGGAGGAGAGCTTTCATTTTCAGAGAAGAGAAAGTGAAGCTTGAAACAGACATTTTGTTTAAATCTTAAATTGGCAGCGAAATAACACTGTCCCAATCAAATGACAGTCTATCTATGGAGGGGCGTTGGGTGAGATCAAATTTCTAAAAAATGTAAATTTTTAAGTGTCACGTGTGTCCAATGATGAGAAAACTTGCAAACGCACTTTCGAATAACAGAATCTCACAGCGATCAGCAGCTTTAGATACATTGACTCCAACCACCTTGGAGAAAGAAACAGGCTGCATGATCACATGAGGTCAGCAGCAAGGGAGAAACAAGACAGGTTGCCTTACAGACAACAGCCAGCGAGCATGGCGTAGGAGGCCCTCAGAGGAGTGCTGGTAGTACTGCTTAGTTGCACTATTTCTTTTTGCTAAAATGAGAGCGACTCGTAATAGTCATCCCACCTTTCTCTTGGATTAACATTGTGCTGAGGAGGTCCAATTCAGCATATCCATACCTTCCCCAGATATTGAACCAATAAACTATGAATAGATCAAGGAGTAAGATATGGTTCAAAAATAACAGGGAAGCTAAATGAAAAGAGTGACTTGGACCTGAGGCTAAAATTGACTTCCTTACCCTCACAGAGAGAGAGAGAGAGGGCGCGGAGCAATTTCGTCACCAGTGACTCCCCAGGAAGGTGAAAGTGTTGGTGGGAGTTCTCATTTTGGGGCCTTCAATACAGAAGGAGGAAATGATCCTTCCCCATCAATCTTGCCATTTCTCAATTCTTAACAACTGAGTTAATGCTAAATTTATAGCTTTGCATCACTGTCTTTAAACTGGAGTCAAACATGGGGCCTCCTTATCTTTTAAGAACTATATAAAATTGCTTTGAATTGGTTGATTCCACAGAATCAAGTGCAAAGTGCAAAGCCATCCCCATGACCCCAGGATTTCTTCGAATGCTCAGGGAGTCTACCTACTGTCCTATGGACTTCTTGGTGTCCACTCCCTCGCCTCTAGTATTGGCTGTGACCATGGTGGCCACACATGAAACTCACCCTTTTCACCATTTTCCACACAAAAAGCACTCACTCAAAATACACATGAATATGCTGAAGACTTGGGGGTCATGGAAGGCCCACCTTGCCCAGGGCGCAGCAAACAATTTATAAATCTCTAGTGTGTACAATTTGACCTCTGAAATCCTTTCCATACCCCCTTCTCTGAGCCTCCCTCCCCCAGCTGTTATTTCTCTGCCCTTTCTCCCTTGTGGTGACTGTCTTACTGGTTCCTCCCATTTCCCTCCCCAGGTGCCAAATATCAAAATACTCTCCAATATACGGAGCAGATCAGAGTTCCCCCAATTCTTCTTGCTAAACTCCTATACCCAAAATACAGAAATGGTGCCCCCTTACTAGAAAACATTCTCATTTGAAGGCTTTCAGGACTAGAATGTAAACATTTTTTCCTAGCATATTTGAAAAAGTCAGCACTGCAACTATTGTCTTACAAATCTCCAAAGGAGATTATCCTACTTCTTTTAGGTTTGGTTACAAGGGCCCCTTTATAGCTTGTGACTTGTTTGTTCTTATTCTTACTTATTCTTCACAAGATAAGCCTTTTAGAATATGTATTGGAGAAGTGAAGCTTGATGTAAGTGACTTTAACTTTTGGTTATAATAAGATACTGCCCAAAGATATGGAGTAGATTAGACCGGGACTCTCCCTGGCCTTCCTGCAGGACCAACATGTCTGTTGGTTCCCAGATTATTTGTTCCCAGATCATCTCAACTAAGCCTGATAGGAATCAACTGAAAGGGAAAGAATATTTTCCTCACATTAATAAGCCTTCATAATTTGAATGTTTCCTAATATACTTTGAATAACAAGTGTGGTTTCTATGGAAATGCAATGATTAATAATGTAGAAGACTAGAAAACAACCATGAGGCAGAGAATGAAGACATCCCTGTTAATTTTAATTTATAGCAAAGACACAGAAAGCTCCTCCTCAGTCACTGCTTCTGTAGCATAACCAAGTTATTTTTACACCAAGTACAGATTTAGCTGTTAATTTTAAATGCCTATATTTGAATGAGGTGAAGATTAATAAATTACCATATTTGTGTTAAATGTTGTAATATCCCATAATTTGGAAAATTATATGCTTTAAAATTTTAAAGCAATAGACTTGCCCTGAATTGCAAGACTGCATTATGACTTTCATGAGCCCTAGATTGGCACTTTTGCCTTTGTGAGACCCTTTCTCTATAAAACAATAAATATTGAAAATTAGATTGTATGAATGCATTGTTATAAAGATTATATTAATCTTTAATATAATCCAGACTGGATTCATTCTTATATATACTCATTATATTTATTTTTTCTTCTGATTTTAAAATAAACTAAAATTAAAATATTTTCGTGAATCCCTGAAAATATCATGGGCCCTATGCACTGTTCTGACCGTACCTCATGGAACGGTTGGCCCTATGAAGTCAGAAACAACCAACACATGTCCCAGCTGGGGTCCACCTACTCCTAGCAACCCTCACCCCACCAAAACCACACCACACACACACACAGCCTTTCACACCGAAATGAAGGCTTTCAAAGTATTTCTTTGGGAAATAGTACATTTATTCTAGTAATGCTGTCATTTCTGAAGTTTTTTACACAGCTCGATTTGGAGACCTAAGAGGAATATATGAGATTTATGTCTGATTGTTAAAACTATCTTAGTGAAAATAATGTTTTTGCTACCAGAAAAAGGTTTGTTTTTTATAGTATCGAACCTAAGTTTAAACATGAACATTGTATAACATGTATTTGATTAAAGTGTTTATAGAAAAAAGGTTACTTAGTTAAATGCTTATAAAACTGAGCTTGCAACCTTCTGCTAAATGATTAATATTTCCTATTGCTGAGTGAATAAAATAGAAGCATATTTGTCCATTCTTCAGAAACAAACAGTATCTACTATATTTTTCTTGCAGTATATTCTTTCTATAAGCAGAGAAAATCTAAACAAGGATCTACTGACTGGTAAGTCCAGTGCTTTATTCACCAGTTGTCATTTTCTGAAAAGCACGTGAGACTAATGACTGTCACATGATTTACTGAGATTTGTTTACTATTCCTTTTTTTGGGTTATTAAGAGCAAGACTATGTACAATACAAAGTGTTTCTTTAAAAGTAGTGGTGATGCATCTTCCAGCATCTCTTTTTCATTTTATCAGTGGTCTAAATAAAAATCATTTGTTCAGCATGTATTGAATTCCTATTGTTTTCTAGGCACTGGATTGAATGAGTGCTCACTCATCGGTGAAGAACTCATGGTCTAGTGGAACAACAGATATACAGATGTAACAATTTTCAAAGAGACAATTCGATTTTCTTACCAGAAAGATGAAAAGCAATAGTGTGAAGGCTGATAGAGGGCTGCAGTTTTTAGAGTATTATGATAATCCCTGTGTGCAAAAACAAGGCCCTGGACTAAAGCTATAGCCAAGTGGTTGGGGAGAGGTGTAGATTCAAGATATTTGTAGGAGACAAAACAGATTCAGGGTTTAGGAGGCTGAGAAAGAGGAAGGTGTATATAAGCCTGAAGATTCTCATGTAACTAAAAAGACCTACCTATTAATTGAAAAGCCCCTGGATTGCAAATTAAATTTGTAGCTTGGATAATCAATCCAATCACATTCCATGTAGCCCTTTATCATAGTTTTTTCTCTTCTTCAGCATTTGTCCTAAACAGATTCATTCCATGCAAAGCATGCCATTAGTATTTCTACTTTCTTTTAAATCAATCAATCCCTCAATGCATTCCAGCAGCCTTGGATTTTTGGAGAGCAGAGGTTCCAATGATTTATCTGTGTTTCTCCTCAGTCCCCTACCCAGAGTGAGTTTGCAACATATCTGTTGAATTGAATTCAACTGGGAGGAGGAGTGATGGGGAAGGTCACTCTAGTTGATTCACCAGGTACTTAAGATATAAGGCTTAGTAGTCTTCTTATTTCCATTTCTTTACCTGCAGTTGTAAGACTGACTTTTGGATGAGTAGATAGGTGGGGGTGAGCTAGATTGCTTGATATATTCATGTTGATCTTAAGAAAAGAAACTACAAAACAGCATTTTGAAAAAGTAGCATAGTGGACCTAAGATAATCTCTTAAGGGTATCCTATGAATTTATTGATAAAAATAATAGAAAATATTCACTGATGCACCAGGCACTATGTTAACGGCTTTATATTGCCTCAATTTGTATAACCCTCCAAACAACTCTGTGAAGTGGGAATTATTTTTATCTCAGTTTTATAGATGGTAAAGGAGGCTTGGAGAGCTCCGCAGAGCAGCAGATTACACTGTTAATAAGTAGTAGAATCTGGATTTGAACTTGAGTCTGTCTATTCCAAAGTCCATGCTTTTAACTATTACAGTCACCGCCTCCAGTATTATATATAATATATGAAACACCTGCTAATAATAAGGAGCTAAAACATGTGGGAGATCCAATCTTGCATGCTCCCCTGTTTTTCATTAAGGTTGCACTGCACAGCATGCAATTTCATAAACGACATAAATATGTTGATAAAAAGAATGCTGAATCTCTTGACTCCTAAAGTTTGTTTGGCACATAAAGTTCTTTTACACAGCTCTTATTTCTTTACATGGCATCAGATGTGTGAGCCACCCATTCTACATATAAATGCTCATTCCTTCTAATAGAAGAGCCTCACCTCTGAAAGTATTGTAACTAAATCATTTCCCTGCATCAGCTTTTCATGTAGGATTGTTTCATAGTTTACTATTTGGTGGGCTGTTAATAATTGTCAAGTAAAACAAACAGAAAAAGTATGTGTGGTCAAGTAAATTTGATAAACCCTGCATCAACTTAGTTTTAAGAGTCTTTTCTTACAGTACTTCTCAGGGCCTTTATTCTACTAGTCTGCAGTGTGGATTTTCTAGAACAATGCTGTCTAAGATGTGACCACAAATGCCAGCCACATGTATAATTTAAAATTTTATATTAACCACATTAGAAAACCTAAAAAGAAATAGGTGAAATTAATTTTAATAGTATATTTAAACTAATATATCCAAAATATTATCATTTCAATGTGCAATCAATGTAAGAAAGCTACTCATGAGATATTTTATTCTTTTTTTTTTTTTGGTACTAAGTTGTCAAAACCCAGTGGGTGCATCACATATCTATTCAGACCAGCCACATTTCAAGCACTCTAGAGCCACATATATCTGGGGACCAGGACAGCACAGCCAGGAGGGTCAGAGTATGAGCATTTCTCTAATGACTGACCACAGAACAATTATTTTGGGGAGCATATCACAGGACTAGTGCTCCATGGAAAATTCTTTGGGATGTATTACTATACATCTAATTTGAAAATAAAATAAAATTTAATTTACAAAAAGGTTGATTCCACAAACACATTTTGTGTTTGTATTGATAAAAGACACCCATAGTGGTTCAGGTAAACTCTGACTTCTCCAAGTTATTTGTCAAAAGGTTTCTTAAACATAGATAAATCTTTGGCTTATCTCAGATTTCAATATTCTAAAGCTTCCAATCCCATGTCCAAGAATCTTAAAGTCTTCAGACCCCAAATCAAACTCAAGCAAAGCAGAACAAAAAGAAGACAAAACCTGAGATGAAAAGGAGAGATAAGTACAGTTAGGAATATTGAATTGGAAGTCAGACCTCTGGATTATTTTTCCTAATATTTTTACTTTGTATGGTCTCAGACATCTTGTCTTTCCCTCCAGGATCTTGATTATTCCATTTATAAGATGAAGAGTTTTGAAATAAATCATCTCTGAGGTCTATTCCAGCTCTAACACCTGCATTCTGATTTGCAGCTTTAAGAACAATAAATAACCACTAATTATAGATCTCCTGCCCATGAGAATTAATAGGAACAAAAATAAGTTTACTACTATGATAAGAACATAATTAATAATTCAGAAAATGAAATACGCTATAGATTGTTAGCAGGCAAAGAAAGCACTAAAATAATTTGATTCTACTTATTAAGTTTCAAATCTTCTTACTCATTTTCCCCTAACTGTTCCAGTGTTTGATTACACAAAGAATTAGTATCAATAATCTATATTTATGACAAATTGAGTCAGAAGTCTAGAGGACTTGCTAAAAAGAAACATAAAGTCAGACATAGTATGAAAAAGGAAGTTTGACTGAATATTTCCAATCACAAATTAAACCTTAAATTGGGGAAAACTTTTAAAATATGTGATGACAGCTTCTTTCCTAGGGTGCTGACAATTACAGTGATGTAAGAATTTGCATAATGGAATTAGATTTTTTTTTTTTTTGAGATGAGGATAGTTGATTTTTATTCATCTCTTTTGCTATCAAATTATCCTGGAACATTTGCCAAATAATTGTCAAATTACCTTTTAACTAACTCATTTTTACATTGGTAAGAATAAGTATCTCTATCACACTGTTCTCATAAAATGATTAATATTTCAATTTGATTAAGTGAAATAAGAATTGGAATTTCATTTCTATTAGTTGTCTTTCTTTGTTTCCTCAGCTGTTGAGAAATATCCCAATGCAAAGGTGCACTTTGGCCACAGGCTGTTGAAATGTAATCCTGAGGAAGGAATGATCACAGTGCTTGGGTAATCACCAGTTAGCCTTTTGACTTCAGAGGTGAAGGGGTGACGTGGAGAATTGTACCTGTAAACTTTGTTCTCTGGCTCTTTTGAAAGAATTAAATGATTGCTAACAGGGTAATTCAAATAGTTTCTAGAATCAAGTAATTTTATATTGAAAATAGGTCTTGGATGCCTTCTGAATACAAGCACCAGTGATTCTTCCTGATTCTCCTGTTCACTCATCTTCTTATAGTATTTGACACTAGTAACCATACTCTGCTTCAAATACGCTCCTCCGTTGAAACAGATGACCCTCCGCTGCCCTGTTTCTCCTCCCCTCTTTCCGAATACTATTTGTCTGCCTCCCCTTGGCCGAGTCCATTTCCTCTAGAGTTCTAAGCCTCACATCCCACTCGTGGGATATGTAATGGATTCACAGTTCATTCAACAACTACTTGTAAATTCACATCTCTATGATTAACATCTCCAGGCCAGGCCTTTATCTTCATTCTCAATCCTTATTTCAATCTTAATCAATATTAATTTCCCATTAAACACCTTCACAACTACTTGCCATAATCTCAAACACATCTAAAACCTTGATCATCTATTTGTCACCAAGCATCTCCCATTCCTGACTTCCCTAGTACTATTACCCAAATAATTAAAATCATCCTTGATGTAGCCCTTTCCTTATTTTCTCCCACTAGACCTATAAACATTCACCAATCATTCATACTTTCTGTTTGCCTCAGAGCCTATGTCTTTCTTCTTCCTGAGCACCGCAATCCTTGGGCTCTCATCCCCACACATGCAGGCTACTACAGTCACCTTGTCCCCATTTCTTTCCCGTTTGCATTCTGGCTCCACTGCAATGTTTCCACTCTTAAGTAAGTTATCTTAAATTACCACTCTTTATACACCATCTCTCCAATGGAAAAAAATTGTTTTCTCCCATTTGCCAGAATAATGTATTTAAACCTTTTGTCTTAACATTCAAAATTCTCTTCTCCTTCCTTCCCAATTGTATTCTTTTCTTAAATTCATCTTCTGATCCCCTCTGTTCAAGACAAATGTGTTGCTCCTAGAAGATTCTGGTCACATCCCTGTGGTTGTTCATACATTCTCTCCATTTGAAACACTTTGCTTTCTTTTCAAGTTTCTCTTCTCTCATGCAGGGAACTCAACTCTTAGTCATGCTTCTGTGGCCTAGCATGTCTTTATTAATCAGTATGGTTGTGTGTTTTCCTCATTCTCATAAGCAAACCCATGATTGGGACAATTGTTATCTTCATTTTATAGCTATCCACTCAAAGCTCTAAATCAGACAGGTAAAAGTGAGTAGTGGCCCCATTAAGTCACTACTTTTTATACCCAATAGAGGTACTTCATCATTTTCACCACTAGACTTTTTTTTGATGATTTATTTTATTTTTCAGACATGAGAATGTTCCCAAAGATGTCACCTGTGACCTCATTGTAGGATGTGATGGAGCCTATTCCACTGTCAGAACTCACCTCATGAAGAAACCCCGCTTTGATTACAGTCAACAATACATTCCTCATGGGTTCATGGAATTGACTATTCCACCTAAGAATGGGGATGTAAGTCCTTTCCCTTTCTTTTCTTCTTTCTACAACTCTCCTCCTCCCCCTGCCCCGTATTAGTATAGAAGCGTATTCTAGTGCAGTTGTTCTCATAGCATATCTTGATCCATGCCACAAGAATTTTGTAGTTAATAATAAATTGGATGTACAGGTATCCCTTTAATAATATCACTCTCACTCCCTGACCTTTTGATATGTTTTCTTGAATGGGGAAGAAAGGAGAGGAATTACAACTACCTTATTGGAAACACACAGGGGATTTGTCTTACACAATAATATCATTTTTCTATTATCTCTTGGGAGAAAAAAATTGGGTTGGGAATCAACTATGTATACTGACAATCCAGAGTTCTTATACTCATGATTAAATGAAAAAGTTATTAAATAAGGTGAACAGCAAGCTGTTGCAAAGAGATTTGCATTGCATGTTTCTCATTCCCTGCTTCCCATGTTAAACCATACGTGGCCGGAGGGACATATGTAGTATGTATAGTGTGTATTGTCATAAGCAAATAAATGTAGGAATTTAATAAGGAAAATTAAAACACCAACAGAAGCAATGAGGATCTTGGCTTATCAGTAATGAAAAGTAAACAGCATTAGTTAAATACTTGATTTGTGTATAAAACATACATTTTTAAGGTACACATTTAATTTATACTATTTGAAATTCAGACATCTATAAAATAGTTTGTCAGTTTGGAATAGTGGTATTATAGACCACTTATATACTAAACTATCAGCCAGTCAAATCCATATTTTAACATTTCATTGTCTTTCTATTTCTTCCTCCTGGTTAAAAATGCATTTACTAATTCTTCAATGATATTTTATGGTCTTCAGGTGGGTCATATTCTAATGGCCCAGGATCTGATAATTCTGGATTAAAGGATTCTGTTGAAAAATTGTCCCCAGTTTGAGTGAGATCATGCCTACTAATGTAGATTTAAGATAGCCATTTATTTACAAGGTGTTCCTATTTAATAGTAATGATTGGTGGTTTATAGAAAGTTTTTATTCTTTTAAGAAATGCTGTTTTGACATAGTAATGTGACCAGACATGGGAATATTTTTGACATGGCCCAAAAACAATTCTATGAAACTTTCTCTCCATTTCTTTCTTTCTTCCTTTCTTTTCTTTTTCCTTTTCTTTTTTTTCCTTCCTTCCTTTTTTCTTTTTCTAATGTAGCAGATATTTTCACTCCATCTCTGACAGGTGGAGTAGGAGCGAGAGATTGGGTGAGTGACAGAGTTGGGTGAATATTAGGGGAGTGCTTTTGGGAATTATGTGGGAGCTCATCTTAAAGCTGTTTTTGCACAGCAAGCAAACTGTCTTGCTTAGACTTTATGTGTGAAGGGACTTGTAGTAAGAAGACCCATGGGAATTATGACGAACCTGACCTTGGGACTGCTGCTGCATAAGGATATCTATTGAGAACGTGACTTGGAATAAAGAAGCTGAAAATTTAAAGAGTTGTTTTCTAGGGTCATGAAATATGTATGAATATCAAAATGTGTTTGGTATCATATTTGCTTTATCAACACCATGTAGGAGAGGTCAAAAGATAGCAAGAGGGAAGCAAGGAGGCTCACCTCATCCAGGCTGGTGTCCTATTACCAGTAAGGCGCCGCCGTGCTCATCTGTGCCTCCTCCACGCTGCTCAGTGTGCCCACCCTTCCCAGCAACCACTGTCCTTCACTCCTATCTAATCTACTAATCCCTTGTTTCAGCAATCCCAGCCCCACAGTCCTCTTACCTGACCAGCTTTTATTTCCTAAACTTCTAACTCGGCACCAAATCATTTTGTCTCTCTACCCCTTGAGTTGTTGTTAAAGAGAAGTTTTTGGGAGCTTTTCATATGTATATATCTTGCCTATTCAACTGCTTTGTGAGATCTTTGGTGTCAAAGTGTTATTCACTTATTCATCTCTTTGTCTGTGTATTGGGCTTTCTTTGGGGCTCTGGGGATAAAAAAGCCGGGAAGAAACAGTTTCATCTCCTAAGACACAAATAACTATAAAAAAGTGTGAAAATGTTAGCTAGGAGACTAAGATGTACTTTCTGTCGTCTTTTTACTACATAAGACATATATATGGTAGATGCTCTCTAAACATTTATAGAAAATAATACAAACTTAAAATAGTTGGGAAACTGATTGCATATTCTTATGTATGTAATACCCCTGGGAACCTCAGTGGTTTGGGTGACTTGGGTCTTTGGGTCAATTCATGTGCCCAAGCCATACATACCTACTCAGGCGGCTATTGCCCTGTAGTGGCTTTGCTAAAGAGGGAGCATTTCTCTCTATTATTTATGTTGTAGTAAACAAGCGATAAGAGGCTTGTTTGTAAAATTTTGTTTTGTCCATGAAATTTAAACTTAGGACCTTTCTGTTTATACAAATAAGTACCCAAATAAGGTAAAAAAAAAAAAAAAAAGTAGAAAAATATTACACATATATACACACATCCACACATACACAGCTTATGGGTGTATATAATATATATTTTATATATATATGTATACACATTTGTGTATGTGTATATGTGTGCGTGTGTCCATGGAAATAGAGGAGAGAGAGAAAATGAATATCTTATAGCATGTTCTCAAATCTTGTATTATACTTGGTATCAAAACCTCACCTAAGCCTGAGTTTATAAAGACAGAACACAAAGTCTTTTCTAAGAAAACTTCTGCTTTACGTAGCAATGGATGTGCACATCACCATGCATATGACACTGATTTAAATTGCTGTGGAGACAATTATAACATAAACAGAATCATCTTGTTTAATTTGTTAATGCAGATGTGCTACATTAATACACTAATTATGTATACATTTTTTCCCTGCAGTATGCCATGGAACCTAATTATCTACATATTTGGCCTAGAGATACCTTTATGATGATTGCACTTCCTAACATGGTAGTGTAAAATTCCTTATCAACTGTCATTTTGCATATATAATTAATGTTTTTCGTTACTTACTTTTATACTCTGTATGCATGAATGTAATCAACTTCATCATTGTTTAGTCTGTTTAGTGATTATATCTGAAACTTCGGGGATACTGAGGAAAAACCTGAAGGAATCCAAATTATTTACTTTGGAAAGGATATTTAACATATATGAGTGACTAATGCGAGTTTATGTGTGGTGGTACCTCACTGCCATCTCCCCCAACACAGCACAGGAAGAAATGGTCCCCAAATAAAGCCAAAGAGATTTAGGTTATATATTAGGAAGTACTTTTCATCCTTTAATATCTGTAGGACAACATTGGAATATACATTATCTCAAAAGAGTATGGCTGTTCTTTCATTAGAAAGAAAGAGACTTTTTGGCTATGTTAATACATAATATATACATATATATAGTTATTATTATCTATATTATCTATATAGATAATATAGACAGATATACCTATTGATATTTCTCTGGTTGGTCTTTTACTTTCTTTTTTTTTTCTTTCACTTATTAACAGTCCTAGGGTCCAATGCCTTAATATCTTAACATATTAAATGGAACAACAATAAAGAAAAAAAAAGAGGAGAAATCAAATCCAACCAACCTATTAATAATCTAAGAAGTGTAATGTTTGCTTGGTGAAAATATCTGGAGTTTACAGTATAAAATTCTCCTGATAACCAAGAAACTGGGGAGCACCTTGGGACTTGACAGAGCTTTTCCCTGGGAGTGAGGGAAGAAAGAGAGAGTGCCTTTCCTGTCTGCTTGGACATTCTTCCCAGAGGCCCCTGAGCCACAGCATGCGCTCTGTGATTCAGGGATCTGCCTTAGTGCCAGCATTGACTGGCCCCCTGATCTCTCTCACACTGTTTCTCTTCTTCTCACAGAACAAATCTTTCACGTGTACTTTGTTCATGCCCTTTGAAGAGTTTGAAAAACTGCTAACTAGTAGTGATGTGCTGAATTTCTTCCAGAAGTACTTTCCGGATTCTATCCCTCTAATTGGAAAGTAAGTCTCAAGATGTGCAATTGTGCCTTTTGCCCCACTGGTTTGAGTTATTCAAAGTTCAAATAAAGGTTAATGCACTTATTTCCATTTTTGTTAAACATGACCAATCATGCAGTGACCTGGACAGAAGCCTAGATTACAGCAAAAGTCCAAGAGGATCTTGCGCTGTGGACAGGAATTCTGAAAAAATCCAGGCCAGGCCAGTTTCCCTGGGAAAGACAAGTCACCAATGTCCCTGGACCTTCTATGTACCCTGAACAGGTGCTCAGGCCACTTAGGGCTTGGCTATGCTTCCTTCTGCTGGTGGGAACACAAATCTATGTCAAGGTAGAAATAGCTGGCAACCTCAAGTCTCAGGTCCACCAGTTGCTAGCTGTATAAGCTTTCTTATGTCTCACGCCCCTCACAGTAAAATGGTGATAATAGTAGTACCTGCGCCAAAGGGTTGTTGTGAGGAGTAAAGGGGATCATGCCTATAAATCATTCAGCACAGGGCCAGGCACATATAAAGTTCCTCCAAATTGATAGCTAATTGTATTAGCTGTCTGGCTTATCAATCTCAGCTCCTCTGGCCCATATCAACTTCGCCTCCATATGGACCTTGTCATTTGGTCTCACTCAGTGCCTCTCTCCCACTGTTACTCCATCCTGGAATCCAGCTCACTTTCTATGTCCAACGATGTCTTCATGGAGGCAGCACAATACCGCAGAAAGAGCAAGATTTTAATACTGCTCTTGTCCCTGACTTCCCTGAGTCTCAGATTTTTCGTCATTAAAATAGACATCAGGATACCTAACTTTTAGGGCAATTTTGAAAATTGAATGAACTAATTATGTAAAAGGAATAGCCCACTGCCCACCCATAGCAGATCTATTAAAAATTGTCAGTTCTCATCCTTCCCTGCAGAACAATTCAATTGCCTGTGTTGGTTTCTCCTTCTCTGACTTTGAAGGGATATCTCTGCACACCAAACTTTAGCCCATAGCTACTTCAGAACTTGTTCTGTGGCTCTTTCTTGCCTCTCCCACTAGATTTAAGATCCTCTAGTGTATGTACTACTTCTCTACCTATAGCTTCCACAAAACCTCTGTAGATGCTTGACAGATACTAGCTTAATTACAGTTGTTCATTTCCAAATACATATGGATTCACATTAACTTAATTTTGGTTTGTTGTGTGTTAATCAAATGCACAACTGCATCTCAACTTTTTCCAAGGAAACCTAAAACATTCCAGTGTAGTTGAAAATTGTGTGATCTGTGTGCTTGATAATAAAATTTTCATGACATATAACACAGACATATTTCAAGTTATTCAAATGCAGCTAAACTTGTTCTTTTTGGATGTGATTAACACTGTTGCAAATTAAGAATATAAATAGAACAGTGGAATTTGGGAACTAGAAGAAACTTCAGTTCTCCCTCTCCTGTTTTCTTCCTGGCATTCTCACGTACTTTTCAATGAAATATTATGTTAACAAAGCCAGTAAATCTGAAAGAATTACACAATATTTAATACCCAGCTTAACATTTTTATTGTTTTCCTCTAAAGGCAAACCCTGGCACAAGATTTCTTTCTGTTGCCCGCCCAGCCCATGATATCCGTTAAGTGCTCTTCTTTTCACTTTAAATCACACTGTGTGTTGATGGGAGATGCAGCTCATGCCATAGTGCCCTTTTTTGGGCAGGGAATGAATGCGGTAAGTTCTTTGTTCCATAGGTAAGTCCCTTAAATTTCTCTGGGTCAGTCTCAACTAAAAAGTCTTAAATAAAAAACATGCTTAAAACTATCCCCACATAATCTCTGAGAAAACAGTCAACTCAACAACCACACCAGCTATTTAACTAGATTGATCTCTAAATATAGTCAATTCTTGGATTACTTGATCCAGTAATTTAGTGTATAAAAAAGCATAAGATAGTTTTCTGTTCAGTTAGAAAATGTATTGATGACTTGAAATTTAGAAACTTGACTACCAGCAATTCAAGACTTAATTTTTAAAGTATATTTTTTCTAGAGATTATAATGTTAGTAACAAAAAAGAAAAATACCCCAAATTATCTTTTTTTTCCCTCTGTTTTTTCATTCCAAAGGAAAAGAAAACACAATTGATAGAGTTAAATAAAATGATGAAACAGACTAGATGTTGAATACTACTGCTTTCATGGAAATTTTACCATTCTGGCTAAAATATATTTCAGAAAAGGAATAGTGTTCATATATTGAACATTAATTTTAAGGAATTCTAAAAATAATTGTCTAGACAAACAATTATTTTATGTGCATGTGTGTTTGATTACTAATAGTTTTATAACCATAGTCTTATATTGTTTTGGTGAATGGGATATAGTCCAAGAATAAAGGGCTTATGAATCTAATCAATTATATTTTGAGCAAAGTAGTCATAAACATTTTGTTTTACAAAAACATAACAAGAGAGGTGGGATCAAGTTGGCAGAGTAGGAGGACCCTGAGTTCACCTCCTCCCACGAACACATCAAAACTACAGCTACAGCTACACATAGAGAAACTCACTGTGAACAACCTGAAGACTAGCAGAATAGCTCTTCTACAACCAAGGCTGTAAAGAAAGAACCACATGGAGTCTGGTAGGAGGGGAGGAGAATTGATCTAGTCAAGACACACACACCTAGTGTGTGACCCAGAAGAGAAGGGGGATATCACAGATTTGGGGATCCTCCCTGGGGAGCGAGGAGTTTGAGCCACATATTAGACACCCCAGGTCTGGGGTTCAAGGCCAGGAAAATGAGACTCCTTAGGTGTTTTGAAAACCAGTGTGGCTTACTAGGGGGCAGTAAGAAACTGATACTCTGCTCCTGAAGAGCATGTGCACAGACTTGCTTGCTCCCAATCCCAGCATGGAGGCAGCAGACTGACAACTGCTGGGTGCTCTGGCTGGCCTGCCAGAGCTGCCCCAGTGTGCCCCCCGGCCTGCACTGGGCTCCTGCTCCAGCACCTCCTACTCTGGTGCTGTTCCCCACTAAGGTGGAGGCTGCTGTTGCCAATGAGCATGCACATACCAGGGAAGGAATGGAACCAGCTCAGCAGTGTGGCTCCAACCCCTCCAGCCCCCACCCTGCCTCTAACCAAGATGTGTACACCTGGGGATAAAGCAGAACCAGTTTAGAAGTGCAGCTCCAAGCCCTCAGGAACCTGGCCATGCCCCCAACCAAGGCAGAGATTGCCATAACACTCAGCAGAAACCCACCACCCTCGGGGCTTCTACTCCAGTCCCTTGAGCCTCAAACCCTACCCCATAGGGCAGTGACTGCCACTGAGCCTAGGAGAAGCCCTGGCTGCACCTGGATCTGGCTCTAGCCCCTCTGAATCCAGCCCTATTTCCCACCAAAGTGGTGGCTGCCAGCATACCCTAGGGGAAAGTGTGGCCCATGCTCACTTCAGATGCAGCTCTCCCACCAAAGCCAGTGGGCACATGCAGACTGAATAGGACATCATAGGACATGCCTTCAAGACCAGGACAGGTAACTTTCACATAATTTCATAGAGACAAACATAGAAAGTTAAACAAAATGAGAAAATGGAGGAATATGTTTCAAACAAAAGAACAAAGTAAAACCCTTGAAAAATACCCTAATGAAACAGAGATAAGTAATTAACCTAATAAAGTGTTCAAAGCAATGGTCATAAAGATGCTCACCAAACTTAAGAGTAGAATGAAAGCACTCATTGAAAACTTCAACAGAGATTTAGAAGATATAAGAAAAAACCAATCAGAGCTAAAGAATATAATAACTAAAATGAAAAATACACTAGGGGGATTCAACAGCAGATTAGGTGATATAGAAGAATGCATATGTGATCTGAAAGAAGGAATAGTGGAAATCACAAAATCAGAATAGCAAAAAGAAAAACAAATTCTTAAAAATGAGATCTCTGAGACAGTATCAAACATACATTCACATTATAGTGGTCTCAGAAGAAGAAGACAGAGAAAGAGGTAGAAAATGTGTTTGATGAAATTGTGGCTGAAAAGTTCCCTAACCTGAAGAAGGAAACAGATATCCAGGTACAGGAAACAAAGAGAGTTCCAAAACAAGATGAACCCCAAAAGACCCACAGCAAGACAATGAAAATGGCAAAATTAAAGAAAGAATTTTAAAGGCAGCAAGAACAAAACAAAGAGTCACAAACAAGGGAATGCCCATAAGGCAATCATATCAGCTGATTTTTCAGCAGCAACTTTGCAGGCCAGAAGGGAATGGCATGATATGTTTAAAGTGCTGAAAGGAAAAAACCTACAACTAAGAATACTTTACCCAGCAAGGTTATTGTTCAGAACTGAAGGAGAGATAGTTTCTCAGACAAGCAAGAACTAAAAGAGTTCATCATTACTAAATCGACCTTACAAGAAATGTTAAAGTGTCTTCTTTAAGTTAAAAAGAAAAGGCTGTAACAAGAAATAAGGAAAATAAGAAGGGAAAAATCCCACTGGTAAAGGCAAATATATGGTAAAAGCAGATATATGGTAAAAGCAGTGGCTCAACCACTTAAATAAGCTAGAACAAAGGTTAAAAGACAAAAACTGTAAAATCAAGTATAATTACAATAAACAGTTAAAGGATAGGCCTGAAAATGTAAAATATGATATAAAAAACACAAAACATGGGGGAGGAGTAAAAAAAAGTAGATCTTTTAGAATGTTTTTGAACTTAAATGTCTATCAGTTTAAAACAAGTAGGTATAGTTTAGGTCAACATATATGAACTCCATGGTAACCACAAATCAAAAACCTACAATAGATACACAAAACTTAGAGAGAAAGGAACACAAACATAACACTAAAGAAAATCATCAAACCACAAAGGAAGAGACTAAAAGAAGAAGAAAAGAACAAAGAAGAACTACCAGAAAACAAATAATAAAATGGCAATAAGTACATACCTATTAATAACCACATTAAATGTCATTGGATTAAATGCTCCAGTCAAAAGACATAAGGTGGCTGATTGGATTAAAAAATAAGATCCATCTCTCTGCCGCCTACAAGAGACTCACTTCAGAGCTAAAGGCACACACACAGATTGAAAGTGAGGGGATGGAAAAAGATATTCCATGCAAATAGAAACAAAAGGAAAACTGGGTAGCAATACTCATATCAGACAAAGTAAATTTTAAAACAAAGTCTATAATAAAAGAAAAAGAAAGGCATTATATAATGATAAAGGGGTCAATACAGGAAGAGGATATAAAAACTGTAAACTTATATGCACCGAATATAGGCGTACTTAAATATATAAAGTGAATATTGACAGACATAAAGGGAGAAATTGACAGTAATACAATAATACTAGAGGACTTTAACACTCCACTTGCCTTAATGGATAGATCATCCAGACAGAAAATCTATAAGGAAACAGTGGCCTTAAATGACACATTAGACCAGGTGGACTTAATAGATATCTACAGAATGGCAAAAGCAGTTTTAAGAGGGAAGTTTATAGCATTTCAGGCCTATCTCAAGAAAATAGAAAAGTCTCAAGTAAACAACCTATCTTACCATCTGAAGAAATTAGAAAAAGAAGAAAAAACAAAGCCCAAAGTCAGCAGAAGGAAAGAAATAATAAAGAGCAGAGTGGGAAATAAATGAAATAGAGAACCCCTCTCAAAAAAAAAAAAAAAAAAATAGAAAAGATCAATGAAACCAAGGGCTGGTGTTTTAAAAAGATAAACAAAAAACAGATAAACCTTTATCTAGGCTCACTAAGAAAAAAAGAGAGAGGATCCAAATAAACAAAATAATAAATGAAAGAGGAGAATATATAACCATTATCACAGAAATACAAACAATCATAGGAGAATACTATGAATATGCCAACAAATTGGACAACCTGAGAGAAACAGATAGATTTCTAGAAACATACAATCTTCCAAGACTGAATCAGGAGGAAATAGATAATCTGCACAGACTGATTATTAGTATTGAAACTAAGTCAAAAATCAAAAACACTCAACAAACAAAACCAGGACTAATAACTTCCCAGATGAATTCTACCAAACATTTTCCAAAAAATTGAAGAGGAGGGAACACTCCCAAATTCATTCTGAGTCCAGCATTACCCTGATACCAAAATATACAAAGACACTACAAAAAAAAAAAAAAGAATATTACAGACCAATTTTTCTGATGAATATAGATGTAAAAATTCTCAACAAAATATTAGCAAATAAATTCAACAATAAATTAAAAGAATCATAAACTATGATAAACTGGGATTAATCCCTGCTGTACAAGTATGGTTCAATATCTGCAAATCAACCAGTGTGATAAATCACATTACCAAAACAAAAGATAAAAAATCACATGACCATCTCAATAGATGTAGAAAAGGCATTTGACAAAATTCAACATCCATTCTGATAAAAACTCTGCACAAAATTTGTACAGAGGGGACATATCTCAACATAATAAAGGTCATTTATGACAAACCCACAGATAACATCATACTCAGCAGTGAAAAGCTGAAAGCTTTTTCTCTAAGATCAGGAACAAGATAAGGATGTCCACTCTCACCATTTCTATTTAATATAATACTGGAAGTCCTATCCATAACAATCAGACAAGTAAAAGAGATAAAAGGCATCCAAATTGGAAAGGAAGAAGTAAAACTGTCACTATTTGCTGATGACATATTATATATAGAAAACCCTAAAATCTTCACCAAAAAAATATTAGAACTAATAAAATGAATTCAGTAAAGTGGCAGGATACAAGATTAATATACAGAAATCTGTTGCTTCTCTATGCACTAATAATGAACTATTAGAAAGCAAAAGCAAGAAAACAATACCATTAGAATTGCACCAAAAATAATAAAACACATAGAAATAAATTTAACCAAGGAGGTGAAAGACTTATACTCTGAAAACTATAAGACATTGATAAAGATAATTAAAGATGATAAAAATAAATGGAAAGATATCCTGTATTCATAGATTGGAAGAATTAATATTGTTAAAATGTCCATACTACCCAAAGCAGTCTACAAACTTAATGCAATTCTTATCAAAATATTCATGACAGTTTTCACAGAATTAGAAAAAAAATCCTAAAATTTGTAAGGAGCCACAAAAGACCCTCAGTAGAAAAAGCAATCTTGAGAAAAGAGAACAAAGCTGGAGGTATCATGGTTCCTAAATTCAGACTATGCTACAAAGCTATAGTCATCAAAACAGTATGGTAATGACACAGAAACAGACACATAGGTCAATGGGACAGAGAGCCCAGAAATAAACCCATGCACATATGGTCAGTTAATCTACAGCAAAGGAGGCAAAAATATACAATGGGGAAAAGACAGTCTCTTCAATAAGTGGTGTTGTGAAAACTGGACAGCTATATGTAAAAGAATGAAATTAGAATATTTTCTCATATTATATACAAAAATAAACTCAAAATGGATTAAAGATTTAAGTGCAGGATATGAAACCATAAAACTATTAGAAGAAAATGAAAGCTTTCACACAGGTCTTAGTAATATTTTTTTAGGATCTGTCTCCTCAAGTAAAAGAAACAAAAGCAAGATAAACAAGTGAGACCTAATCAAACTTTAAAGTTTTGCACAGTGTAGGAAAAGGCAAAAGGCAACCTACTGAATGGGAGATCTTTGCAAATGTAATGTCTGATAAGGGGTTAATATCAAAAATATATAAAAACTCATGGAACTTAATGTCAAGAAAAAAAAACAACCCAATTAAAAAAATGGGCAGAAGACCTGAATAGGCATTTTTCCATAGAAGACAAACAGATGGCCAACAGGCATATGAAAAGATGCTTAACATCACTAATCATCAAGGAAGTACAAACCAAAACCACCGTGAGATATCATCTCATAGTTGTCAGAATAGCTATCGTCAAAAAGACAACAAAGAACAAGTGTTGTCAAGGATGTGGAGAAAAGGGAATTCTAGTAGTGTTGGTGGGAATGTAAATTGGTGCAGCCACTAAGGAAAACAGTATGGAGGTTCCTCAAAAAATTAAAAATAGAACTACCATATGGTTCAGAAATTCCACTCATGGTATATATCCAAAGAAAATGAAAATGCTAATTCAAAAAGATATATGCACCCCATGTTCATATCAGCATTATTTACAATAGCCAAGATATGCAAGCAACTTAGGTGTCCATTAACAATGGATGGATAAAGAAGTGCTATGTATATACAACAGAATATTACTCAACCATAAAAAAGAACGAAATTTTGCCATTTGCAACAACATGGATGGACCTGGATGGTATTATGGTTAGTGAAATAAGTCAGACAAAGAAAGACAAATAATGTACGTTTTCACTTATATGTGGAATCTAAAAAATAAAGCAAATGAACGAATATAACAAAGCAGAAACAGACTTACAGATACAGAGAACAAACTAGTGGTTACCAGTGGGTAGAAGGGGAGGGGGAGGGGCAAGATAGATGAAGGGGATTAAGAGGTACAAATTATGAGGCATAAAATAAATAAGATGCAAGGATGTAATATACAGCACAGGGTATATAGCCTATATTTTATAATACCTTTATATGGAGTATAATCTATAAAAATATCAAATCATTATGTTATACACCTGAAATAAATATAATATTGTAAGTCAACTGTACTTAAATTTTTTAAAAAGTAAGGGAACATCAACTTTAGCATAGTGGATAATTAGAACTCCCTGGTTCAAAACCTGGCTTCATGATTTATTAGAATATGTTCTCATGCAACTAATTTATCTCTACTTCCTTATCTGTAAAATTCGGATTTTAATAGTACCTATCTCATAGGAATTCTCCAGGAATAAATGAATTAATTAAATAAAGAATTTAAGAGTGTTATCTCATCCCTATATGGTATCTCTCATTTCTAAATTCCTATAGCATTAACAGCCTATATAATTGACAAATTTATTTGCTTCAGGTATGATATGTAAAATTGATATAGAAATATTTTATTTCTTAACCTTTACATATTTTTATATTGTCTTAAAACCATAGTTTGAATTCCTAGGATGCAGGAAACATAGCTTTTTATTTTCTTCTCCCTACTGCATTTAGCATAGTACCTTACTAATTTTGTGGATTTGTTGATTGGAAATTTGCTTTAATCTTGGCTTATAGGAAGTAAGTTAATATGAAAGTTCTATCCTGTCATTAAATTGCTCTAAATGTGAATCTTAAAGCCCAGAATAGTTTAAATATTATTCTAATGTTCATGGTAGAACAATATAATTATTTTTGCTTCTTGAAGAAGCAATGGAATTGTCAAAATTACAAGTAATTTAAAATTTTGATCATATTCTAAATTTTATATATATATATATGAATACATCGGGCAAAGACAAAACCATCAAACATGCAGTCAATTGTCTTTTTAATCAGAATTCAATGCTAAGTGTGACTATTTGGCTGCTATGTGCTGGTTGAGAGTAAACATCCTGCGAATTATACTCACCAATGAAAAGTCTATTCAAAATTGCTAAGAAGTATTTATATTTACAGTTTATTTTTTCTTGTTTTAGGGATTTGAAGACTGCTTGGTATTTGATGAATTAATGGATAAATTCAATAATGACCTTAGTAAGTAAAATTTCTCAATTGGACACGGACTAGCCTTGCTGATTAATTGTACACCTATTTCTGATCCTGGATGATTACAAACCATGATGCATATTTCCTGTTCAGGATTATAAATTTTTCTATTAACAGTCTATGCCACTGTTGTTGCCCATATCAGACAAGGAACACCCAGAGAGGAAAAGATAGTTTCTTTTAAGTTTTTACATGGAGGTCTATGCATCGATCAATACAAAGATAAAGGTTCCGAGCACCAAAGTTTGGCAGAGATATACTCCTTTCCCTCCCTCTCAGCCCAGTTAACCCCCATGCCTATAATCCCTACAGCATGCCCTCAGAAACACTTTTAGAAGCTCCAGCATTTTCTTGCTTTTTGCCTTATCAAAGGTTGCATCTGATACTTCCATTTGCCTTTTGATTAAAATTAATTCCAGAAATATATTAATTTTACAAGTATTGAAGTTTTAAACTTTATGTATAATTCTGAAAGTAAGTTAAATTAAATGTACATAATTTTCATCTGTAAAAGAAATTGCAAATAGTAGCCTGAGAACTGGATAACTTTTACTGCTTCTCAGCATTACATGTTCTCAAAGGTCACCTCTGAATTTAAACCTGTTTCAGGTAAGGGACAGACTTAGAGAACCAGCTTTGAATCTACACCCAGATTCCAGTCTTGACTTGCTGACTTATTAGCCCTTTGACCTTGAACAAGTCACTTTATCTTTTTAAAGTCTCAGATTTTTTTCCCATCAATAAAGTGGGGTAATATCACTTCAGAGAGTTGTGAAGGTTAATTCAAATGATTTGTGGAAAGCTTTTTAAAAAAAAAGCCTAATTCACAGATACAAACTAGTGGTTGCCAGTGGGTAAAACGGTAGGGGGAGGGGCAAGGTAGGGGAAGGGGATTAAGAGTTACAAACTACAAGGTATAAAATAAATAAGCTACAAGGATATATTGTACAACACAGGGAATATAGCCAATATTTTATAATAACTATAAATGGAGTATAACCTTTAAAAATTGTGAATCACTATGTTGTATACCCGTAACTCATATAATATTGTACATCAACTATACATCAAGAAAAAAAAATTTTTTTAAAAAGCCTGGAACAAAGTAAATTCACCATAAAAATTTTTTTTATAGTGTTATAGGGAGTCAGTGAACACTATATTGTCTGAATCTGAAGAGATTATAGATTCCAGGGTAAATTTCTTCTGGTTTTCTTCCTTTCTTTCCCAGTTATCTCACTCAGATGCTCAGGATCCAGAAGTATTTTGTTTCCTCCCTTCTTAGCCCTTGTGTGATTGGTTGGCATGTAATGACAATGATGGAGAGAGATGGAGGGCTCATATAACAGAACATACTGTCAATACTGGTTTTAGTTACAGGAGAATGAAGATAGAACAATAATTATCACGATAATAACTAACATCACTGAACATGTAATATGTGTTGGGTATCTTGCTGTTTTTTCACGTATTATCTCATGAAAAACATGGGGCATAGGTACTATTCTTGTCCCTATTTTACAACTGAGGAGAGTAACTTGCCCAAAGTCAAGTAGTTAGAAGTGGAGAAGCTGGGACTTGCACCCATGTTCTCTGACTTTAGAAATGGCTTCCTCAAAACTAGAGTTGTCTGGCCCTGTGAAGTTATATTAGTAAGTTATTAATTTATCAAATATTTATTCAGTGTTTACCATATACCAGGTTAAGTTTTCAAACATGAATATAACATGAGTCCTGCCTCTGGGAGATAACAGAATAACGGGGTATGTTTAAGCTAATAAGGTGGCTTAGGTACAAATGAAACAAATGTATATGGGGTAGCAAAGAAGAACAAAAAGGAGAGTAGTAAATTCTAAGGATTTGGGGTCATTTACAGTCATTTATATGAACTGCTTTCCATTTGCAAAATAAAAATAATGATTCACTAATCTAGTATATATTATAACAACTTTGTCATAAGTTTCATTAAATCATAGGCAATGGGAAATGCCCATGTGTTATTGCTCAGTATTCATAGATTGTTGGTCATACAGTCTTGCTGTCCAGAGTTTTAAAAGGTTAGAGAGAACATTGATAGAGAATACACCATTTCATTTGAACTGTGTAGAGTCAAGCACATTGTTTACAGACTGTTTTGGAGAAGACATTATTATTTAACTTGGTTTCTAGGTATGTGCCTTCCTGAATTCTCAAGATTAAGAATTCCAGATGACCATGCAATTTCAGACCTATCCATGTACAACTACATAGAGGCAAGTGAGAATGTTTGGTTCTATTCAATGAGATCATGCACTGATATTCTAATAAACATCCTTTGCTTTAATGTTTCTTTGAGTTCCGTCTCATGCATGCTGCATAAGAATAGGTGCCAAGAGAAAACACACACACACACACACACACACATACAGAGCATTCCTTACACATAGTTGAACTTTGACTATAAAGACAGTGATAATGACCCACACACATCATCTCCATCTACATTTCAGGGACATTTAGGAGGTAACAAAAATGACAAAATGTCTGGTTTCAATATCTGATAATTCATAGGCTCAAGACTTAGACATTTAGTAGAGGTAGTAATATGCTATTTTAATGAAAAAATATTTTTGATATGAGTTAACATATTTGGAAAGTTTAAGAGACATTAAATAACCTTTCCATTCTTAACATTATAAGCTGCAAACTTAAATTAGCACTGAATATCCTTCTGGGTTTTTTGCACTGAAAGAAATATGTAATACCAAAGAAATTCATAGTCAGTAGATTACTACTCAGAAGAAAAACACAATTCCATTTTAAGCCAGTCACCTGAAAACCTCACAGTAAATGGTTGTGGTTATAGTTTTTAAATAATCAAATGAAAAAATTTACAAGACAAAAATTTTAAAAAGAGTATAGACAGAAAGAAATAAAGTAGACTTCAACTTGAGCAGAATTGTTTCATATGTGGTGAAGGAAGTTCTATAAGATACTGGAAGTCTCACTGATGTATTTTGCCTTGTCTTTGCAAACAAGACAACTACAACATAATATTTATCCTGAATATGGAGTATATCAAGACAGGCCTAGTTTTAAACAGATCTCTTCTTGCCATAAATAATGTTCCAAACTGACCAGGAAGTAACAGAAATTAGTCAAATCTTTGGGCTCACAGACTACTCACAGATTCATACAAACAAACTCTTACTGAAATAGAGTTGGCCCCCGAGCAAAATAGAGTTCTCTAACAGGTTTTGCATAATTGCTCTACCTTTTCAAGTTATTGTTCTCTGACATTGACTGAAAAGGATTGGAAATGACTGAGAAGGATTGGAAATAAGAATTTATTTGACTACCTTGAGTCTGGCTTTGTGGTGAATGGGAATGAAGAGTGATAAAGTTGCAGTAAACAATTGAAGGTACTTTGTTCAAGGTATTCTTTGAGACTCCTTACATTATTGCAGATGCGAGCACACGTCAACTCAAGGTGGTTCCTCTTCCAAAAGAACATAGAGAGATTTCTTCATGCTATTATGCCATCTACCTTTATCCCTCTTTACACCATGGTAAGGTCTGGATTTAAGACTTTTCCTCATTTTAATCTTCTGTTTAGCCATTAAAGAATACACAAGAATACTTTTTAAACTTTCTTACAGGTCACCTTTTCCAGAATAAGATACCATGAGGCAGTGCTGCGTTGGCATTGGCAAAAAAAGGTTGGAACAGATTATACTTATTTTTAATCTGATGTGTTGAAGTTCACAGTGATATGGTTATGTTTACCTCAGGCAAATACGGAAATAATGTGACAGACACTAGATGTTTGCCTTCCAAATTAAAAAATGTCCTGGATACACAGGTGGCAGAATGCCTAATGAACAAAATTACAAAGAAGAGGCAATCCTTGAGGAGAAGAAATTCAAAAAAGAAATTGATGCTAGTATTTCTAAACTTTCTACTTTATTTTAGCAATGTGACCTTTTACTTTCATTTAGCAATTGACTTTTGCTTCATGCAATACTCCTATGGGTTTAATTTACAAAATTGGACAGAATCAAATCACTTATAAAACACAGTCTAATTCCAGTGTAATGCTATTCCACATTAATTTTGGGCAGTTGACTCACAGATGCCATTAAATGGAGATTCAGATTCCTGATCTTCCACTGTGGAAACTTTACAACTTCACTCACTAAACAAATAGTATGTAAACATTGAGCTGGGCATGGTGATGAACATAAAGCAGCCCCTACCCTTTGCATAGCTCAGAGACTAGTGGGGGAAATGGACACCTGCAGTGGAGAGGCACTGCCCTGGTGGAGAATGGGCATGGGTATAGGGAGGGGGGCGTGGAGGTTGAAGAAACCTCTCACACATTCAGAATGGGAATGGCAAGTATTTCAGTGGACCTGGAAGAAGCACATATGTGTGAAAATGGCTAGAGGTGGAGCTGGAATAGTAAGTAGGACCTGAAACATCTTGAATATTATTTTGAGGGAAACAGGAAGACAAAGGCAGCTCATAGTCTCAGGTGTGGATTTTAGAAAGATTTAGAGGCTAGATTGGAACGAATCAAGATTTATTCATACAGAGGTGAATAAAATAAGGTCCCTGCCCTCAAGGAACTAAAAGTCCAAAGGGGAAAGAGACAGTGACAGGCAGTTAGAATGCAGGACAATAAGTGCAGTGAAAGAGACCAGGATGATACGAGAGTGCACATAACCCAGACTAGACAGATCCTCAGCTCATGAGGTTGATAGACTGTAGGTGGTGAAGGTGCATGTTTAAGTCTTTGAATGTGTGTCTTCCAAGTCACAGAGGCCACTGAACCCATCACTTTGTGCAGGGTCTGAGCAATGACTGAATCATTTGTGGCTTCTTTCAAGACAGAGTTATCAGTTCTGTTTTTTTCAACTGTGAATTTTTTGTATGGCTGGACAAAGGCTGTTAAGAATTCTTTATACAGAACACATAGATTCAGGAGTTTCTGGGAGGAGAGAGAGGAGGGAGAGAGGGAGGCAGGAAGCTCCAAATTCTTGACCTTACCAGATATGGCAGGACTTCACCTAGTGGTCATGCAATTACGTCACTGTTTCAGGTTAAAGAACAAAGAGGAAATTGTATAAAACGTCATTTAAAAATGAAGTCTACTTGCAAGATTTTAATCTCTGCACAAATAAAGTGAAAGTTCTTGCTCTTTTTTACAGGTGATAAAGAAAGGACTCTTTTTCTTTGGAACACTGATAGCTGTAAGTGGTACTTACTTACTTATGCGCTCCAAGTCACTGAGACCCCTGGACTACTTGAGAAGACCATGGGACTGGGTCACTTACTTCCAGAATACAGGGCATGTCTCCCTGTAAACTCTCTGGAGTCACTAGAACAAATTCCCAATGTCATTAACAAGTGATAAAAAGATCCTGAAGTAGCAAATATTAGATTTCTCTGTAACCAAAACAGGATTAAAATCATGTTTCCATCATCATATTTAATTCACTAATGGAAGATATTTATCAGCTTATAGTTAAATTCAATGTAGAATTTCTCTGTGAGCTCACTGAAATTATTGAAAAAATAACCCACCACTTTAAAACGCAGCTTCCCCACAGCACTATGCTTAGGTCAGGTCATTCTAAATATAAAAGTGCAGTGACTAAGATCTCTTTCACTTCTCAAAAAGAAAGGCCCTAGAGACCTCAAGGAAGTCACTGATCACCCTTTTCTTTAAAGGACATAATAGAAGTCATGATAGGATTGACTTAACACCTGGGACTAAAAGTCACAATTTGCCTAACATATTAACTGCATTTTTCATTACCTGGATGGAATTTACCTAAGCACAGGGCTCAGATTTTTTTGCTAAAACTAGAAATGTAAATGAGGGATTGGGGGGCTTTCGAGAGAGTTCAAAATGAATTGATTTTATTTCCCAGTCTTCAAAAGGCAGTATTACCTTCTGAGGATTTTTTTTAAAGGCTATTAAAGCCACACTAAGTGAAGGATAGGAAGAGTTTTATTTATAAACTAAATATCTATATACATAAAAGAGTGGAAAGGAAACAAGGGGAGACAGCTTTCATAGAAATATGAAGCCGTATTTTATTCCATTTCAGAAGCAATTTACTAACATTCTTGAACTATATGCTGCAAAACTAGCAACAAACTTGATGTTTAAATGTTCATTTAGTGAAACTTTTTTCTTGCTTCTTCCTTCTTCAATAGGCCAACTGAATCATTTAGAACTCTTTCAAACATGATTAATTATGAAGATGCAACACTAGTAGAACTGTCATGTAAGAAATAAAAATTAGGAAATAAAATGATTCACTTTCTTTCCTATATTGTCAAGGAAATTCTTGAGTCCTAATAATCCATGTTTAGACTAAATAATGACTCATGGAAAAATGGTCTCTTCACTAACCCTGACCACTATTTATCCAGTGTATTGATTGAAGAGCAATAAAGATTAAATATTTTTATTTAATATTCACATTTTGTGAATACAGTTTTACACTTATTTTCATTCCTCTTCAAATGTAGGTTTGTTTGGTTTTTGCTGGAACTCCTTTTCTAAATCTATCAATAGAATTCTTGGCAAAATTGTGGGAAATTACTAGGAGGAGAGGCTAATCCTGCCATGTTCATATTTGAAATGAAATAGATGGAGACACTTAACTGCCATTAACATCAGCTTCACCATGTACATCCTCTGCTAATGTATGATTACCAATAAACCTTGATCACCTTGAAATTCTATTTTCTTTCCTGTGTTTCTTTTTAATGGTATCTTCTAGAGCTTGCTCAGCAGCACATTGGTCTGAAGCTCCTCTTTATCATATTATACATAGAGCAATAGTCTTTTGTTTCACATAAAGTTAAGGAATTGATTTTCTTTTTCATCCTAGAATTGTCTCTTTGATAAATTTGATTGAGAAAACATTTGACATGACACTGAATAGGACCCAACACTACAGAAAATTCAAGATTTTCTAGCTATTTCACACAAGTGTATGAGATAAAGTTATTTTAAGAGCTAAGTATTTTTGAGAAATATGTTATGTGCCTTGGAAAATACAGTCTTTTAAAAATATATATTTGAAGTGAAAACTTCCAATATGTTAGAAGTTGATGGTGCCTGATGCCCACCTTGTGCCACAAGTGGTTTTTCATTATACAAAGCACCCTCTGAATTAAAAGAATTTGTCTTGCTCAGTTACCCCCTGAGGTCAGAGAGCAATTCAGATTTCCTGTTGGACCACAAAAGTTCTGTTGATATTACATAGAATGGGGATTCCAAAACAGTCCTTATAATGGTAGTCTAAAAGTGGTATCTGATTTAAAGCCCCATCTTTCATTCCCATTATTCTTTCCTATAAAGGACTAACTTGGATTACATCGACCTATGACCCACTGGTTCTGTCACCGTCAACTGATAGTGATTCATCATTAGTGATGATAAAAATGATGGAAGAAGAGTTAAAAATCTCTTTTTTCTTTGGTCTGTCCCTATCTTTCTGTGACATCACAATGGGTTGGATTTGCATTTCACTCCCAACTGCTGGTAGGTCTTTAGCCGGTCACTGGCATCTCAGCAGTCGGAAACATAGGAGCTGCAAAAGGGCTCTTCGAAACTGGGCAGGGAGAAAATAAAGTTGAATATTAAGTAAAAGGTTGGATTGACATTCAAGAAACTTAGGTAAATTTAATTTGGGTTGTTCTTTTCTATTTGTTACCTGACATGGAGTTAGGTGGTAATGCTCAGATCTACTTAAGCCTGGAGTTTAATGTCTTTTATTTATTATAATTCTTATTAACTTTACCACATAGGTCTCTTTCAATACCTTATAATATCCATAGATTCAAGTTGCATGAATCTTCCATGCAGGCAGCTAGATGTGTTTCCTTAAGTGATTTTGAACATTAATTCATTCCATAAATATTCAATGAGCTCCTACGAGGTGAGGCAATTTGTGCTACAATCTGGGGGTATTGTGGGCAGCAGAGACAGACAAGACCCTTCCTGGTAGAGTTTACAGCTTGGTGTCCTCACTAATGTTCCTTTAATTAGGTTAAGATTTTTTTTTTTTTGGATCAAGATTACAAATCAGTTGGTGAAAATATACAACAGCAAACCAGGTTCAAATCCAGGCACCAACACGTCCTGAAGCAAACAAGTTCTTTAACTTCTCTGAACTTATCTCATAATCCATAAATAAGATACTATTAGTGCTTTTTTCATGGAGTTTTGTAAAGATAATTGATACAATCTGCATAGTGCAGTAAGAATTTTAAATAAATTATTAACTTTGATTGTAGTTATTATTACTAAACATAAAATGTTTTCTGATGTACTAAATACTGATTTTAATAGAATTTTACCTAACAAGTGCAAACCTCCATTGGTAGGTCTTAGAATTGTTATTATTTTCTCTGGGAATATTCTACATTTCTTCTTGAACCCTCTACTTTCCTGTAAAATGCTTGATTTAGATTTTTATCATTGAAGCTGCTATGAATAATCTCTATAAAAGTATTATATTTTCCAACAATCCCACCAACATGGTGAAAACGAGCAGTTAATTACAAAGCTTACCTTTCTGACCATGAAGATATAAATAACTGGATTATACACAGTGCCTGATTTAGCAAAGAGATATCAAACAGTAGATATTATTGTAGGAGTGAACAGGTGTCCATAACTATTAAACACCAAGAAACAAATCACAACATAAGGCATCCAAAAGATCAGAAAGGCGAATACCATAAAAAAGCACATTTTGGCCAGTTTCTTTTCATATCTTAAAATCTTGAACATTTGAATTGTCTGAAGATCTTCAACAAAACGGAGCTGCAGAAAGGAGAAGGAAAATAAAGGGGTGAAAATGAAAAAATCATTTTTGTTCATTGTTTTCATAATAGATATTCAGACACCATCCTTGGTCCCACCTTTAATGGAAAGAGAACTGAATAGGACCTTGGGAGGCTGGCATCTGATCCAGGACCTGCAGCTGGGCCCAGCCCTTAAACTCTCTGGGCCTCAGTCTCCTCACCTTAACATAATATATTGAACTAAATAGCCTCTTAGATCCTTCAACGGTTTTTAATGTTTTCTAATTTGCTTAAAGAAGAAGAAAATGAACTCTTTTGCCTAGATCTTCAAGTCGCTAAAAGACAGCCTGAAAGAGCCATGATAGGGACTTCCCTGGTGGTCCAGTGGTTAAGAATCCACCTTCCAATGCAGGGGACGTGGGTTAGATCCCTGATTGGGGAACTAAGATCCCACATGCCACAGGGCAACTAAGCCCTCACACTGCAACTACTGAGTCTGTGTGCTCTAGAGCCCAAGCACCACAACTAGAGAGAGCCTGCATGCCACAATGAAAGATTCTGCATGCTGCAATGAAGATCCCGTGTGCTGCAACTAAGACCCAACACAGCCAAATAAATAAACAAATAAATATAAAAAAAGAGTCATGATAAATTGGGAAAAAATTCTCCATAATCCTGGAATTTCTTTTATCTGGAGCATAATTCTCAAATTCTCAAACCAGGCAGCAAATGTGATGTCAGTAGTTCTACATGTTAAAGCCTACAGCTGGTCTTGATGAAAACTTAATTCCTAAATAAATTCCTCCTGGAAACTACTGTGACTTCCACTTCACAGCTAATGACTATAAAGTGGGGTTTTGTTGAGGAATTTACTTGGGTTGGTTTCATCAGTGGCTCAGCTGCAGAGGATAGAGCTCAGTAAAACCCAGATAGCCCACTTTCTCTAAAATCAGCATTTTAGAGAACTTTTTACTCCTAGTTTTACTCCTACTTTGTCCCCACTAAAAGTATTTAGGCATAATGGCCTATAGCCTGAAAGTTCTTTGACTTTCTCAGATAAAAAGCTCTTTAGAAGCATAATGGGGAATAACAAATCTGACTCCATATTAGATCTGTTTCTTTTACTTTAACCTTTGTATTCTACTGCTTTTGCTACAAGTTAATCACTAAAGGGATGCTGCCAATAGCTGAAAGTATACATAATTGCCCATCTCCAGAACCCTACCCCCATGCCTGAATGTTAAACCAAAATACCTTTGTTCAACTCACAGAAAACATCCTGATGCGGCCCACCTGTCAAATGGCTGCAGGAAAGAAGAAATTAACACATCCCTTCCCAGAGTCTGGCTGAAACCAGGAAATATTTGCAACAACTTATGGCCTTTTTACTTTACCTCCTCACCTCCCCTCTCTTTGTTCTATAAAATAAACTAGTATCCAGACCCCAGCAACAAGATGGTTCTCTAGGACGTTAGTCTGCCATCTTCTTAGTCTCCTGGCTTTCCAAATAAAGCCATTAATTCCTTGCCCCAAAGCCTTGTCTCCCAATTTATTGGCCTGTCATGTGGCTGGCAGAAAAATCTTGGACTTGGTAACAGAAGTTCCTCCTATTATTGTGATAAACGTGTGATTAAGAAGAGGGAGAGAATATTCCTGTACATCAAAAGTATACTCGTAAATAAAATGGTTATTTTTGACATCTTAAGAAGCTAATTTTGCTACAAAAATACAAATGCTTTATTGATATAAGAAAAGGTATCTGACATACCACTGATACTTAATATATAATTTTAAGTGGGGAAATTTATTACATTTCAACAAACTGTAAGTGTTCCTTTTATTTCTAGCATTATCATAAAAGTTAAGGAAAAATTTTCCAAAGAAATCTGCTAAAACATGTGCTAATAGTATTTAAAAATATATTTGAATTGATATATCTAAATCACTGATGTCATCTAAACTTTATTTAAGAAACTGTATTCTTATTATATATTCATATTGACAGAATAGCAGAAAACAGATAATTAAAATGGTTGATTTTTTTTCTAGAGTAGAGGAAATGTGTGTATGGTAGTGAGTGTTAAATTTCTGGTACTATTATTATCTGTGTGTGCTATTTTATTTTAAAAGAAACTATTTTATTTAAAGTGATAGGATATTTTTCTATTTTCAGAACAGGATTTTGGTGGGGGGAGGATTTTTCCCTAGAGATTTTAAGAAGGTTGTGGAGTTGTAGTAAAAACTTTAGATTTGGAATTAAAAGATCTGGGTTCATATCCCAGATTCACCACTTTTGCTCCTTGTGTGATGTTGAGGAAGTCAATGACCTTCTCTAAGAGTAAAGATTAAAGGAGGTAAAAATATGTAACTTATTAAACAGAAGTTGAGTCCCAGTTCCACACATATGACTTTGTGGGATTGTTTTTGAGATTATTTATTTATATTTGAATTATACTTGAAACAACCATACTTATTCATATGCATATGTACATTTATGATAATATAGGATATTGGGAATCATGATTTTTGACTCCTTGGAGTTTCAATTAACTAGTAAAACACCACATGCCAATGGTCTGTGTCCCAAGTCCCCACTATCTAGGACCCAACAATTTTATCTGTACCACTTTCTGGACAATGTCAGTCCCCATCTTTTCTCACCACTTATCAAAGCAGAGAACTCATTTATCATCATTCTGGAATTACATGCATACTGGAGAAATTAATTGAAGAAAATATTGGTTTATGCTTCCCCAGTTCCTCTGGTATAAGGAAAAGATCTGACTAATGTTTTAGATTATTTGGGTTTGTATATGTGACGTTTCCATGATTATTTTTCATTTATCTCTTTTTGGCTTCTTTGTTTCATCATTGTCTATTCTTTTACTCTGCTCATTCAACATTTTCCAAATAAAGAGCTCTACTTTATGTTTTGCCCCCTTTATCCAATCATTTGAGGATATTTTTCAAAATTGCTATGGTTGAAGCAAAAGTATTGATACATGCACAAATTTGTCCTAAAGGAGGAACAACTTAAGACAAATTCCCCAGAATTACCTCTAATGGTGTTCTTTGCCTATATAAATGGCAACGCCTAGTGCTTGGTGACTCAGACACCTGTAGGTTTTTCAAAGACTTTACTGTGAGTCCTTAATCTCAAGTGAGTAGCTATGTCTCTATTGCTATTACAAATAACCTCTCTGGATAAGGAAACAGAAGCAATTCCTTGCACCAAGCTTTGTGTTGAGTTTATAGCACAGTCAGTAGTCAAATCTCTTTGTACTTTCACCACTTCCCCTTCCTATGCCCTCTGTCCATTTTTTCCAAAAATAGTCACTGGTCCCTATTTCATGTAGGTACTGTTCCAGCTATAGGTGAAAAAATAAATAAGACTGGGTCTCTTCTCTTGAGGAATTCACTATTTGGTGAGGGTGACAGGCACATAAATATACTGCTTCCATAGGTGATAACATGCCATGAGGGAGGTGACCGGAGAGGGCTATGTGAATACGCAGGAGGGGTAACAAATTCAGAGGCAGATAAGAGCAAACAGATCCTGATCTCAGCCTTCTGAAGTGAGGAGGAGTTTAGACAAGGAGGAGAGACAGAACGTTCCAGGGTTAAGGGAAAGAGGTAAAAGAACATGTCAATTTCTGGGGACAAGAAATACTGTAGTTGACTGAAGCTTGAGGTGGCAAGAGGGAGGGAATGTAAAAAAAATGAGACTGGACAGGCAGATGAGATATGGCCACACAGGACCTGATAGTCAGCTCAGGGGCCTTAATTTTAATCGTGAAGGCAATGGAACCCTTAAAGAATTTTAGGCTGGGTAGTGACATAAGAGAATTTTCATTTGAGAACAATTTATCTGATGGCAGTATAAAGAGAACAGATTAGAGGAAGACAAGAATAAAGAAAGGAAAACTAAGATCCTTTTGCATTGAGTCTGGCAGGCAAAAAAATTGAGAGGACAAAATAGATATATGGAAAAATATTTGAGGTTCGATAGATAAAAATTGATAATTGTTTGGGTGTGAGGGAGACATGGATGAAGAATAGTCAAAGATTACCCCTTAGTTTCTGGCTTAGGTAGATAGGAGTGATGACCATTCACTAAGAAAGGGAATGGAGGAGTAGAGACTTGGGGGGAAAGATGACCAATTCATCTTCACACATGTTGAATTTGACAAGTCTGTGGATTATCCACATGGAGGTATTCAATAGGTAATTGACTATGAGGATCTGATAGAGGTCAGAAGAACAACCTGGATCAGAAGTAGAGATTTCAAAGTCACCATGCTATTGTTAGAAGGAAAATACTGCCAGTATATGAGATTGCCCATGTCTATTGTGTAGTATTGAGACAGGCTGGGACCCGGGACCCGGGACCCTTTGCTGCAGTGCTTGCACCTGGACACATGTCTCCTCAAGCAACAAAATACAAAGAAACTATAAGGGACTAAAATTAACTGTGTGCATGTGCAGTTGGGGCAAATTATGGACAATGAGATACAAAAAGACCAAAAACCTAACTGCCACTTCTGAAGAGCCGGGAGCAAAAGCAGGGTGTCAAGAGCAAAAGCATGCCCCCTGCACACACCACCAAAGGGGTGGGCAAACCACCTAAGCCACCCCTTTGGCCCATCCCTGGGCCCACTCCTACCTCAGCCCATATAAAGAACCAGCTGGTCCCTCCTCAGGGAGCGAGCAAGGGAACTTATTACTTGTTTTTGCTCCTCCCTGCTGCAGGAGGGACCCCAATAAAGCCTTGCCTGAATTTCTTGTCTGGCCTCTTATCAATTTCTATTGATTAAGGAAGGCCAAGAACCCTGGTCAGTAACAGTATGAGATGAGAGCTAATCATAGAATGCTGGGGAGACCCAAGGAAAAGAAGCCTTTGAAGGAGACATGAGATGATGGGGCCCAGAGAGTCAGCAACAAAGATAAAAAAGAATGGGGTCCTAGAAACACTGAGAGCAGAAACTCACAATTAAGTAGAAGCTGTCAACAATGCCACAAGTCTCAATGTCACAGATGCCAGAAAAAAAAAAAGAAACTGAAATGTGTCCATTGGCTCTAACATTTGGGAGATCATCAATGACCTTAATGAGGCTGTTTCTGTGAGAGTGTGGTAGAAGAAGGAATCACCAATTTGCAATGGGTTGAGGAATAAATATGTGAGTTTACTAAACTACAGACTCTCTGAGGCAGTGGCTATATCTTATCCACTATGTATCCTCAGAGATTAGTAATTGCCTCTGCTTGGGCTTCCATAACAAAATACTGAGTGGCTTAAACAATAGAAACTTATTTCTCACAGACTTGGAGACTGAGACGTCTAAGATTAAGGTGCCAGTAAGGTAGGTTTCATTGTGAGGCCTCTTTTCTTGGCTTGTAGATAGCCAAATTCTCTCTATGTTCTCCTATCAGTAGAGAAAGAGAGTGAGAGCTCTGCTCTCTCTTTCTCTTCTTATAAGGGCACTAATCTCATCATGAGGGTCCCACCCTCGTGATCCCATTCTCATATATCCCTAATTACCTACCAAAGGCCCCATCTCCTACACCATCACATTGAATGTTGGGGGGACAACAAATATTCAGCCCATAACAGTAAATAGTTGGTACATTTGTATTTATTTATTTATTTATTTATGGCTGTGTTGGGGCTTCGTTTCTGTGCGAGGGCCTTCTCTAGCCGTGACAAGCGGGGGCCACTCTTCATCGCGGTGTGTGGGCCTCTCACTATCGCGGCCTCTCTTGTTGCGGAGCACACGCTCCAGATGCGCAGGCTCAGTAATTGTGGCTCATGGGCGCAGTTACTCTGTGGCATGTGGGATCCTCCCAGACCAGGGCCCGAACCTGTGTCCCCTGCATTGGCAGGCAGACTCTCAACCACTGCGCCACCAGGGAAGCCCCAATAATTGGTACATTTTAGATGCTCAATAAATATTGGTCAAATGAATGCTTATTGAGTGATGATGTAGCACCAAAAGCCACCAATGGTTCTTTGAGTTAGCAGTGATGTGGAGAGAAATAAAGTGATAACTAGAGGGAGTTGAGAGTATATTTTGCTTTTGAATTAAATTAGCATGGTTATATGCTACAGATAAAGAGCCAGTACTGAAGGAGAGATTGAATATATGAGTCAAAGAGAAAATTATTACTTGAGAGAGGTCCCTGAGGCAGAGAATGGGGTGGGGAAGAAAACAAGAATCTAGGATCAGTTTGGTCCTGAGAGACCTCTCCCATTCCCTTGCAACTGAAGAGAGGGATATAAGAATGAGTGGGGGCATTTGGCACCGCTGGGGCTCCTGTGATCCAAGCAGTCATACCACCTCTGCGCCTGGTCCTCACAGGGGCAGACCCAAGAGCTCCAAGGCAGCCTCAGGACCAGACTCCTGTGGGTGGACTACACACAGAGGTGGGGATAAAACCAAAACTGGACGGGGTGACTAAGGAAGAAGATCAAAAATCTTTCCATCAGCTGTACAAGCTGCAGATTAAATCCCCATGATCAGCTAGGTAGACCCTGCATCTATGGAATATCTGAGTAGACAATGAGTGTTCCCACAAATGAAAACAGTCTAGCTCTCGCAGCTGTGGACTTTTGGGGTAAGCACGCACAAGAATTGGGCCAGATCAGAGTCTGAGTGGTCCCCACAGGGCCCACAGCAGGTCCAGAGTCCAGTCCACAGGCACAGGAGAGCCTCTTTGGGAGGTGGAGGTGGGTTGTGGCTCACGGCATGTGCAAGGACACTTACAGCGGAGACCCCAGGGAAACATAATTATTACTATTAATTTTATTATGTTTCGATTCATTCTGTTGTTGGTCCTAGTTTTTTTTTTTTTTTTTTGGTTTTTCTTTGTTCGTTTATTTGGTGGTGGTGTTTTAGTTTTTTTTCTTTTTTTAATTTAGTCTCTTGGGATCTCCGTGTTTTATAACATATTTTTAAAATATTTTTTTATACATTTCTATTTTTACTTTGCTTTTTGTGATTCTGTGTTCTTTTCCCTTATTTTTTCTTCTTCTTTTTCTTCAATATATATATGTATATATATATTTTAAATATTTCCATTTCTACTTTGCTTTTCTGTTGTCCTGTGATTTTTCCCTTTTTATTTCATTTTATTATTATTTTTTAAAATCATTTTTATTGGTTTGTTCTGTTTCCTGCTTCATTCTTCAGTTGGCACACTGCTTTGGTTTTGTTTTTAGGTTATGTGTTTCTGTTAGCTTTAATCCTAATTGTTTGATTTCGTTTTTGAGCTCTTCTATTCATCTGCTTGTTCTCTTGCTTATTGTTTTATTTGGCTCTGTGTTTGTTTCTTTTACGTGTGTGCGTTTCCTTGTCTCTGTTTTTCTTTGTTTGATTTTGTTTTTACCATTTCTCGGGGGTTTTGTTTGTCTCTTTTTTTCCCTTAATTTTGCATTTTATTTTATTTTATTTTTTATATTTCTGTTTCTACGTTGCCTTTCTGTTGTTCTGTCTTCTTTCCCCTTTCTCTTTTTCTTTTCTTTTTTTTTTTTAAATCATTTTTGTTGGTTTGTTTTGTTTCTTTGCTTCATTCTTCAGTTGGCACTCTGCTTTGTTTTTGTTTTTTGGTTTTGTGATTTTGTCAGCTTTCCTCTTAATTGCTTCATTTTGTGCTTGGGTTCTTTTGTTTGTCTGCTTGTTCTCTTGCTTTTTGATTTATTTGGTTCTGATTTTGTTTCTTTTGTGTGTGTGTGCATGTTTCCTTGTTTCTGTTTGTTTTATTTTACTTTTCACCATTTGTCTGGGGTTTTGTTAGGCTTTTGTTTTTTAAATTACCTTTATTGTCGGGACGAGTGACGTGCGGGGTCTTGGTCCCTTGACCAGAAGTCGGGCCTGAGGCTCTAGGGTGGGAGCACCAAGTCCAGGATGCTGAACCACTAGAGAATTCCCAGTCCCAGGGAGGATTAATTACTGAGAGTTCTCACGGAGGCCTCTATCTGAATCCAAGACCCAGCTCCAACCAACTGCCAGCAACTCCCAGCACTGGACGTCTCACACCAAACAACAAACAAGACAGGAACACAAGCCCACCTATCATCACACAGACTACCTAAAGTCATACTAAGCTCATAGACATACCAAAACACACCACCTGACATGGCCCTGTTCATCAGGGGAAAAGACTCAACTCCACCCATCAGAACGTAGGCACCAATCCTTCCCATCAGGAAGCCTACACAAGACAATGGACCAACCCCACTACCGAGGGCAGAGAACTGAAGTAAGAGGAACTACTTACGACCCTGCAGCTTAGGGAAAGGAGACAGCAAATACTGTAAATTAAACAAAATGAGAAGACAGAGAAATATCTTACAGGTAAAGGAGCATGATAAAAACCCACAAGACCAAATAAATGAAGAGGAAATAGGCAAACTACCTGAAAAAGAATTCAGAGTGATGATAGTAAAGATGATCCAAAATCTCAGTAATAGAATAGAGAAAATACAAGAAACATTTAAAAAGGAACTAGAGGGCTTTCCTGGTGGTGCAGTGTTTGAGAATCTGCCTGCCAATGCAGGGGACACAGGTTCGAGCCCTAGTCTGGGAAGATCCCACATGCTGCAGAGCAGCTGGGCCCGTGAGCCACTATTACTGAGCCTGCGTGTCTGGAGCCTGTGCTCCAAAACAAGAGAGGCTGCGATAGTGAGAGGCCCACGCACCACGATGAAGAGTGGCCCCTGCTTGCCGCAACTAGAGAAAGCCCTCGCACAGAAACGAAGACCCAATACAGCCATAAATAAATAAATAAATAAATAAATTAATTAATTAAAAGGAACTAGAAGAACTAAAGAGCAAACAGGAATGAACAACACAATAACTATAATTTAAAATACTCTAGAACGAATCAATAGCAGAATAACTGAGGCAGAAGAACAGATAAGTGAGATGGAAGATAAAATGGTGGAAATAACTGCCACAGAGCAGAATAAAGAAAAAACAATGAAAAGAATGGAGGACAGTCTCAGAGACATCTGGGACAACATTAAGTGTGCCAACATTTGAATTATAGGTGTCCCAGAAGAAGAAGAAAAAAAGAAAGGGTCTGAGAAAATATTTGAAGAGATTAGAGTTGAAAAGTTCCCCAACATGGGAAAGGAAATAGTCAATCAAGTCCAGGAAGCACAGAGAGTCCCATACAGGATAAATCCAAGGAGAAACATGCTGAGACACACATTAATCAAACTAACAAAAATTAAACACAAAGAAAAAATATTAAAAGTAACAAGGGAAAAGCAACAAATAACATACAAATGTATCTCCATAGAGTTAATAGCTGATCTTTCAGAAGAAATTCAACAGGCCAGAAGGGAGTGGTAAGATATATTTAAAGTGATGAAAGGGAAAAACCTACAACCAAGATTACTTTACCCAGCAAGAATCTCATTCAGATTACTCAGCCATAAAAAGGAATGAAATTGGGTCATTTGTAGAGACGTGGATGGATCTAGAGACTATAATACAGAGTGATGTAAGTCAGAAAGAGAAAAACAAATATTGTATATTAATGCATATATGTGTAACCTAGGAAAATGTTACAGATGAACCGGTGTGCAGGGCAGAAATAGACACAGATGTAGAGAACAAATGTATGGACACCAAGGGGGGAAAGTGGTGGGGGTGGGTGTGGTGGTAGGATGAACTGGGAGATTGGGATTGACATATATACACTAATATGTATAAAATAGATAACAATAAAGAACCTAATGTATAATAAATAAATAAAATAAAATTCAAAATTCAAAAAAAAAAAATCTCAGATTCTACAGAGAAATCAAAAGCTTTAAGGACAAGCAAAAGTTCAGAGAATTCAGCACCACCAAACCAGCTTTACAACAAATGATAAAGGAACTTCTCTAGGCAAGAAACACAAGAGAAGGAAAAGACTTACAAAAACAAACCCCAAACAATTAAGAAAATGGTAATAGGAACATACATATCAATAATTACCTTAAATATAAATGGATTAAATGCCCCAACCAAAAGACACAGACTGGCTGAATGGATACAAAAACAAGACTTGTATATAGGCTGTCTACAAGAAACCCACTTCAGACCTAGGGACACATACAGTCTGAAAGTGAGGGATGGGAAAAGATATTCCATGCAAATGCAAATCAAAAGAAAGCTGAAGTATCAATACTTGTATCAGACAAAATAGACTTTAAAATAAAGATTATTACAAGAGACAAGGAAAGATACTATATAATGATCAAGGGATCAATCCATGAAGAAGATACAACAATTGTAAATATCTATGCATCCAACAAAGGAGCACCTCAATACATAAGGCAAATGCTACAGCCATAAAAGGGGAAATCAACAGTAACACAATTATAGTAGGCAGCTTTAACATCCCACTTACACCAATGGACATATCATCCAAACAGAAAATAAATAAGGAAACACAAGCTTTAAATGACACAGTGGACCAGATGGACTTAATTGATATCTATAGGACATTCCATCCAAAAATTACAGAAGACACTCTCTTCTCAAGTGCACATGGAACATTCTCCAGGAGAGATCATATCTTGGGTCACAAATCAAGCCTCAGTAAATTTAAGAAAATTGAAATCATATGAAGCATCTTTTCCAACCACAATGCTATGGGACTAGATATCAATTACAGGAAAAAAAAACTGTAAAATATACAAACACATGGAGGCTAAACAATATGCTACTGAACAACCAAGAGATGACTGAAGAAATCAAAGAGGAAATCAAAAGATACCTAGAAACAAATGACAATGAAAACACGATGACCCAAAACCTATGGGATGCAGCAAAAGAAGTTCTAAGAGGGAAGTTTATAGCACGACAATGCTACCTCAAGAAACAAGAAAAATCTCAAATAAAAAACCTTACCTTACACCTAAAAGAATTAGAGAAAGAAGAACAAAACAAAACAAAACAAAAAAAACCCCAAAGTTAGCAAAAGGAAAGAAATCATAAAGATCAGATCAGAAATAAATGAAAAAGAAATGAAGGAAACAATAGTAAAGCTGGTTCTTTGAGAAGATAAAGATAAACCATTAGCCAGACTCAACAGGAAAAGAAGGGAGAAGACTCAAATCAAAAGAATTAGAAGTGAAAAAGGAGAAGTAACAACTGACACCACAGAAATACAAAGGATCATGAGAGACTACTACAAGCAACTATATGCCAATAAAATGGACAACCTGGAAGAAATGGATAAATTCTTAGAAATGTACACCTCCCAAGACTGAACCAGGAAGAAATAGAAAATATGTATAGACCAATCACAAGCACTGAAATTGAAACTGTGATTAAAAATCTTCCATCAAACAAAAGCCCAGGACCAGATGGCTTCACAGGTGAATTCTATCAAACGTTTAGAGAACAGCTAACACTTATCCTTCTCAAACTCTTCCAAAATATAGCAGAAAGAGGAACACTCCCAAACTCATTCTATGAGGCCACCATCACCCTGATACCAAAACCAGACAGAGATGTCACAAAAAAAGAAAATTACAGGCTAATAACACTGATGAACATAGTTGCACTAATCCTCAATAAAATACTAGCAAACAGAATCCAACAGCACATTAAAGGGATAATACACCATGATCAAATGGGGTTTATCCCAGGATGCAAGTATTCTTCAATATATGCAAATCAATCAATGTAATACACTATATTAACAAACTGAAGGATAAAAAACTTATGATCATCTCAATAGATGCAGAAAAAGCTTTTGACAAAATTCAACACCCATTTATGATAAAAACTCTCCAGAAAGTGAGCATAGAGGGAACCTACCTCGACATAATAAAAGCCATATATGACAAACCCACAGCCAACATCATTCTCAGTGGTGAAAAGCTGAAAGCATTTCCTCTAAGATCAGGAACAAGACAAGGGTGCCCACTCTCACCACTGTTATTCAACACAGTTTTGGAAATTTTAGGCACAGCAATCAGAGAAGAAAAAGAAATAAAAGGAATACAAATTGGAAAAGAAGTAAAACTGTCACTGTTTGCAGATGACATGATACTATACATAGATAATCCAAGAGATGCCACCAGAAAACTGCTAGAGCTAATCAATAAATTTGGTAAAGTTGCAGGATACAAAATTAATGCACAGAAATCTCTTGCATTCCTATACAGTAATAATGAAAGACCAGAAAGACAAACTAAGGGAACACTCCCATTTACCGCTGAAACAAAAAGAATAAAATACCTAGGAATAAACCTACCTAAGGAGGCAAAAGACCTGTACTCAGAAAACTATAAGACACTGATGAAAGAAACCAAAGATGACACAAACAGATGGAGAGATATACCATGTACTTGGATTGGAAGAATCAATATTGTGAAAATAACTAAACTACCTAAAGCAATCTACAGATTCAATGCAATCCCTATCAAATTACCAATGACATTTTTTACAGAACTAGAACAAAAAATCTTAACGTTTTCATGGAGACACAAAAGACTCCAAATAACCAAAGAAATCTCTAGGGGAAAAAAAATGGAGCTGGAGGAATCAGAGTCCCTGACTTCAGACTATACGACAAAGCTACAGTAATCAAGACAATATGGTACTGGCACAAAAACAGAAATATAGATCAACGGAACAGGATAGAAAGCCCAGAGATAAATCCATGCATGTATGGTCACCTTATCTTTGACAAAGGAGGCAAGAATATACAATGGAGAAAAGACAGACTCTTCAATAAGTGGTGCTGGGAAAACTGGACAGCTACATGTAAAAGAATGAAATTAGAACACTTCTTAATACCATACAAAAATAAACTCGAAGTGGATTAAAGACCTAAATGTAAGACCAGACACTATGAAACTCTTAGAGGAAAACATAGGCACAATACTCTATGACATAAATCATAGCAAGATCTTTTTTGATCCACCTCCTAGAGTAATGGAAATAAAATAAAAAATAAACAAATGGGACCTAATGAAACTTAAAAGCTTTTGCACAGCAAAGGAAACTATAAATGATGAAAAGACAACCCTCAGAATGGGACAAAATCTTTGCAAATGAAGCAACCGACAAGGGATTAATCTCCAAAATCCACAAGCACCTCATTCAGCTCAATATCAAAAAAACAAACAACCCAATCCAAAAATGGGTGGAAAACCTAAATAGACATTTCTCCAAAGAAGATATACAGATTGCCAACAAACACATGAAAAGATGCTCAACATCAGTAATCATTAGAGAAATGCAAATCAAAACCACAACGAGGTATCACCTCACACCGGTCAGAATAGCCATCATCAAAAAATCTACAAACAATAAATGCTGGACAGGGTGTGGAGAAAAGGGAACTCTCCTGTACTGTTGGTGGGAATGTAAATTGGTGCAGCCACTATGGAGGACAGTATGGCGGTTCCTTAAAAAACTAAAAATAGAACTACCATATGACTCAGCAATCCCACTACTGGGCATATACCCTGAGAAAACCATAATTCAAAAAGAGTCATGTACCACAATGTTCATTGCAACACTATTTACAATAGCCAGGACATGGAAGCAACCTAAATGTCCATTGACAGATGATTGGATAAAGAAGATGTGGCACATATATACAATGGAATATTACTCAGCCATAAAAAGGAACAAAATTGAGTTATTTGTAATGAGGTGGACGGACCTAGAGTCTGTCATACAGAGTGAAGTAAGTCAGAAAGAGAAAAACAAACACTGTACGCTAATGCACATACATGGAATCTAAAAAAACAGTACTGATGAACCTAGTGGCAGAGCAGGAATAAAGATGCAGATGTAGAGAATGGACTTGAAGACATGGCAGGTAAGGGGAAGCTGGGACGAAGTGAGAGAGTAGCATTGACATATATACATTACCAAATGTACATGGATGGCTAGTGGGAAGCTGCTGCATAGCACAGGGAGATCAGCTCGGTGCTTTGTGACCACCTAGAGTGGTGGGATAGGGAGGGTGGGAGGGAGGCGCAAGAGGGAGGGGATATGGGGATATATGTATATGTATAGCTGATTCACCTTGTTTGTTGTACAGCGGAAACTAACACAACATTGTAAAGCAATTATACTCCAATAAAGATATTAAAAAAAAAAAAGAATGAGTGGGAACCTAGAAGTTTGTATAAAGGGAGGCAGAGAGTTAAGGAATTTCTTGGTAATTGCTTTATTTTGCCAAACAAACAAGAAGCATGACTGTTTGATAAGAATAAGGGGGGGAGGATAGTAGGGCAAGAGAGTAAAATGAGAATTGAGGATTTGTAATAGCAATTGCATAGAGAGTGGGCCATCTAGGGATCCAAAGATTGCTAGACACTGCTAAGAGGACATCTCACTGCTTGCCGAATATGGGTGCTGGGAATCCAATGTGGTTTTTCTCCAACTTATTGTAGTTTGGCTACAGGCATGCAGAAAACAAAGAGTTGGATTGAACCAGGGATTTGATTTTTTTCAAAATGAATGTGCATAAAAAAAGTCAGAACGTGAAAGTTGAGGATAATGGGGCATGATTTAAAATAATGCATGTGGCTAAGTGATTTAAAAGAGGTGAAAACTAGAGGGGCTTGGCAGAGTGAGCAAGAGACTGGAGAAATTTGATGAGAGAAAAAAGTAGGAAGAAGCAGTGAGTAAGGAAAACGTACATGGTTGAAGTTAGAAACTGGAATATGAAGTGTGCCCCAGTCTGTTACTTCAGACGCCTTCTTGCTAGCACCTAACAGGAAACCTGCTGTGGTCAGTTCTTGTCCTTTATGACTCAAAAGTGATTTCCAGACAAAATATCTGTACCATTCTCTAGTAGGTTTATGTGACTACTGGATGAATAAAAGTATGGGAAGTGTGGAATTCCCTTTATTAGAGTTCTTAAATTCTAAGAATGCTTGAAGATGTAGGGGTTTTTTTGGTTGTTATTGATTTTGTCTGCCTAGAACCCCTTTCCTTCCTTTTTCTAGTTTAAAGAGTGACGAAGGGAGAGTAAATGCCATTCCTCAATGATCTTTTCAGAGAGTGACTCACAGTGCAAAATTTTATCAAGTGGGACATCCCCTAGAGCTGTACCAGCTGTGGGGAAGAGTATGATTTCCTTTCACAGAAAATTTTCTACCCTGCACAGTTTGGAGGAGGGGCATTTATAGTCTTCAACTCACCTTTCGAATGGAATACAAAACATGGCCATAGCAATGAGCAATGACACCCACAGGTACCACCATGCAGCCAAGAAATAAGAAAAACACAAAGGAGGAGTCGCTGGCGTCCTTGGATTTCCAATTCGCAGCGCAGCCTAGTACATGCACGGCCAGGATGTACCTGTTCCGGCCCAGGAGAGGTGTTCCTGGCCACACCAGTGAGTATAGCCAGGTGTAGGTAATGGCCCTCCAGGCCAAGGAAAAACTGATCACTCTGTTATGGATCATGCCAATATAACGTTCACAGGCCAGCGTAGTTAGGGTGATAATGGAAACAATACCTGCAAGAAGAGAAAGTGGGACAGCATAGCACGGCACTGTGGCGTTGTGGGAGAAGACAGGCAGAACAGAGCAATACATTCTCCACTGGCAATACCTTACAGAGTATCTGGAACCAACAAGGTGCTCTAAAAGCCAAAATATCTTAATAGAGAGAATGCCTCACAGTCCCCAGGAAACTCAATTGGAAACATATTTACTCATAAAAGAAAATGTGGGATGGAAAATGGCATGTGAGTTACAGCTGGACAAAAATAAAAGCTCTAAAATCAGCTCTAGCCCAAGGGTACAGCTGCTGTGTTAAATTTTCTGCCAAAGAGAAACTCTGGAGCAGTTCAGGAAGAGTCACTTAAAAAAAAATGTCTCTTTTGATTTTGACTTCTCTCAGGTATCTGACTCAGCTATAGAGATAAAGTCAAAGTGGGTTCCACAAATGTGAACTGACCAAAGTGATGGTAAAATTACACAGGAGCTGTCCTAACCTACCTACTAGCAGTGTCAGCCTATGAACTTTCACATGCAAGACTGCTGACAGAGATGGAAGTCTTCTGTGTTCCTGTGTCTTCATCTCTACTTTTATTTTGCAACAAATAGGCTTTAACAAGATTATTCATTTATTTCTCTGCCTCTCCCGAGAGAGCAACTTATTCACTCAATAAGCTCCTATTGAGCACCTGCTGTGTGCTGGGCACTGTGCCGACACTGGAGGTTCAATAGTGATGGAGACTCAGAACTCCAGATGTCTGGACCAGAGGCAGATGGGTTAAACAACTGTAAAACCATACAGGATATAAAGGTTACAATTCTGATACAATATATTGTGGGGGTCCTAGAAAAAGGCACTGTGAACAAGGCAAGAGAAGCACATTCCAGAAGAATGAAGAATTATGCATTGAACTATGGAGGCATTAAAGGACACAAAATGGTCTAAAAATGATGAGGATTCAAAGATACTGGGGCTCAGAGGATATAAAGGAAAGGTAAGGGCAGAAAGAGCAGATGAGGCCATAGTAAGAAAGGCTTTTAATTTCTTGCTAAAGTTTTTTTGTTTGTTCCTATTTTTCTTTTCCTTTTTAACTTTTTCCTGTTCAAAATAGTAAATTATAAATCCATTACACTGTCATGTGTAATGGATTTTTAAGCATAGAAGTGACAATGGTTAAGTTCTCCTTTTCCTCCTCCTTCCTTTTGCTCTGAAAGGACAGTCACTGGAAACACAGTCCAGTGCATGGAGACCATCTTGCAGGCTATTGCAATAGTCCAGGCAAGATATGATGGAGGCTGAATTAGGGTACCTTTATAAATATGAACAGTGAAGTCTGTATTCCAGAGACATTTAGCAATTAATATCAAGAGAATCATTCAGCTTCTTGAATGTGAAGAGGGAGGAGGAGAAAGGAGTCAGGAATTGCTTGGAGATTTCTAACCTGTCTGATGAGTAATGAGTAGTTAATGGAGGTAAAAACTACTACAAATTGTATGAGTAGATATGGGGAGAAAATGAAATTGTGAGATACCTAGAATACACTGGCATAAAAATTTGTCAAATGAGTGGATCAAGAGTGGTTCTAGGAAAAGTGACTCTGTTGGAGAATGAAAGTAAAACTCTTGTCGTGATAATGGGTAGGAGTGTGGGGGATAGGTTTTCAAGGGGTCTGGGAGTGAGTCCCAGCCCCCAACTAAGTAGCTTTCTAACTTTGGGCAATTCATAACATCTCTTTAGACCTCAGTTTTATTTTTGTTTTTATAAAGTTGAAAATCCCTTCACGTTACAAAGTTTTGTAATTCTGCAATTATAAAAGTGTGAAATGAAGAGTTCCTAGACTTGGAAATCAGTTGGCAGAAAGGAGTTAATATTCATTTATATCATGACAAATTTTTTGTTACAGGGACAATATTATTCCCAGTGTCTGATACATGTGCTAAATAAATGCTCATTGAATAAATGAGTGAATATTTAGTAAATACATAAGTGACTGGAAGATTAAGTTTTGGCATATGGTAGAAGGAAATACTTCAGAAGATAGTGATATAATAGCAAATAATGGATTTAAATTTAAATGTAATAAGAAATTCTGGAGACAAGCAAAATATCAAGTTAGATATGTTGTCTTCAGAGCTAGCAAGCTATTTTCACCTTACTACATTTATTATTGAAAGACTGATATTATCTTTACTTTAACTGAGTATATTCATAGAAGAAAAACTAAAAATCTAAAGAGAGTGACATAATAACTTGACTCTAATAAAATACTGTTGGTTTTATTTAATTTACAAACTTTCTTATTAAATATAATGACACTTAATTATATACTTGCCTTTAAATATTAAAACATAGTTTGACCTTCAATTTCAGTTAATTTACCTTGAGTATAATTTAATCCTTTACAGGCAAGGAAACTTGTTGCAAATAATTATGTTGTAGGTTAGCAAATCTCAGTATACCTTACAGATCAATAAATGTGCTTTTATGGTTAAAACAATAAACTGGTATAATTTTAACTTTCATATATTCATTCGTTTATTCATTAACTGCATGTGTCAATCACGGCGCTAGAAAATTGATGTGAAGTAGTGAGTGAAACAAGTGTTTTGTGGAACTTATTACAGTACAGTGGGTACAAGAGAAGAGATAATAACAAACCAAAAAGCAAAACAAGTAAATTAGCGAAGTGCTATGAAGGGACGAGACAGTGCAGAGATAGAGAATAATGTGAGGTGAGGCAGGAGAGGGCATAAAGGGAAAGATGGACAGGGTGTCAGGAACAACCCAGGAAATAGGGAGCCCACATTGTGATGTCAGAACACAGGAGTTTACTGAGTTTTCCCTTCTTATTATTTAGTTCAAAGCAATAAGAAATTTAAAAAATATAATATAGTTTTTGACCATAACTGTGTCTTAGCAAGCACAATGGGCTTCAAGTCCTGAATTCAGTTGCTATTATTCAGTACCATGACCAGAGAGTACAGACCTAGAGAGAGCAAACCTTGCATTCCTCAGGCCCTCCCAACAGCACGGGTATATATAAGTAGCAGGCCTAGTCACACTGACTTAGTCTTGGAGGGTGACCCATTTGAACTGACCTAAACTACATCCCTTTGTTGCAAAATATAGGTCAGCCTCTTTTTTTTTAACTAGAGAATTTCAATCCCGAGTCCAAATTACTTTCTATATTCTAATTGATTCCCAGATCACACCCCAGGAGGATGAAAATGCATGGATAGTCTTACAACTATGTTAACATGTACTTTTTAACTGATGTTAAGCCTAATTCTCTATTCCAGGTGACACTATGGGCAGGAAAGAGGAAGGTGACTGTTGCAAACTGGGCATCAGTTATGAGTCAAGACCCATGGTAATCACTCTATGTATGGTATTCCTTTTTTTTTTTTTTTTGGAAAAAGAGGTCCGTGGCTCCAAAGGGTAAGAGATGGTGGAGACAGTTTTGAGAACCTGGGACTGACTTCAAAACTCGATTTTGTTGTTACACACCTATTGTACTACAGGACAACTTCTATCACCCCACAACTTCTATAGGGCTAGTGTGATGTCCCTGCTCCCCCTATAAAGCTGTGAATTGATCATGTATGTATTAAGTGCCTCTTACTCTGCTTAGTAGGTCTTGTAGGAGAAATCAGAGACATGTGGTCCCTACCTTCAAGGGGACTACAATATGCTTATAAAGCCAAGACTAACTCATATGCAATATTTAAGGACAACATAAGATGGGCAATGTAAGATGATATGTAATCACATGTTAAGTTTATTGTGCAACAACAAACCAGAAAAATTAAATCCCACTGGATTGTTTTTTGGGGATGGCTTCATGAAGAGGTAAAAGTTAAGTTGGGTCTGAAAAGATGGATTAGGTGTTAAGAAACAAAAAGTATCAGGGAGGGCATTTCTGACTGGAAGGAGAACTTCTACAAAGGTAAAGCAATCCTCTTTGAATTTGCGTAAGAACCTCTCAGACTCCAGACATGTGGAGAGGTAGAAATGTTAGTCGTTACCAGGCTTGTACAAATCTGAGCATGCCTTCTCTGGCTGTCTGTGGTCCAGAGCAGGGGTCTTCAATTTTTTTTCTAGTGTTTTTCCTAATAGAATTTTGAGAAACTATGTATACTCTCACATTTTTAAAGAGATATATTAAAATTTTTTTTCACCTTAAGTTTAAAGAGTCATGTAATGTAAATATAATTTTAATAGAGAAGAACGTTTTGTATTCTATTACAAGTTAATCACTAAAGGGATGTTGCTTATAAGCTTAAACAATACATAATGACCCATCTCTGGGAACACTGACTCCCAGGTAATGAGCATTAAACTAAAATAACTTTGTTTAGCTCGCAGGAAACATCCTGGCTAGGCCTACCTGTGAATGACTGCAGGAAGGAAGAATTTAACACATCCCCTCCAGAGGCTGACTGGAACCAGGAAAGGTTTGACTTTACTCCCTTCCCTTTTAGTATAAAAGAAGCCTGAATTCTAACTCAGGCAAGATGGTTCTTTGGGACACAAGTCCACCATCTTCTCAGTCTGCTGGCTTTCAAATTAAGTCACTATTTCTTGTCCCAACAACTCGTCTCTCAATTTATTGGTCTGTTGTGTGGTAAGCAGTATGAGCTTGGACTCAGTAACATAAACATTGAAAAATATATTACTTTACTCTTTAAGTATATCCAATGATTCATAAATGTTAGTAATTCCATAAACATACTTATATCTATATTTGCATATATATACTTACATGTCTATACACAAAAACACACACATGTAGATGATCAATCATTTAAACTCATATTTCCCTTCTGCTTTTCCCCTAAACATTTTTTATAGCAGTTTATTTATTTATTTTAATTTTATTATTTTTATACAGCAGGTTCTTACTAGTTATCTATTTTATATATGTTAGTGTATACATGTCAATCCCGATCTCCCAATTCATCCCACCACCACCACCCCCACCCCACTTTCCCCCCTTGGTGTCCTTATATTTGTTCTCTACATCTGTGTCTCTATTTCTGCCTTGCAAACAGGATCATCTGTACTATTTTTCTAGATTCCACATATATGCGTTAATATACCATATTAGTTTTTCTCTTTCTGACTTACTTCACTCTGTATGACAGTCTCTAGGTCCATCCACGTCTCTACAAATGACCCATTTTCAATTATTTTTATGGCTGAGTAATATTCCATTGTAAATATGTACCAAATCTTCTTTATCCATTCATCTGTCGATGGGCATTTAGGTTGCTTCCATGACCTGGCTATTGTAAATGGTGCTGCAATGAACATTCGGGTGCATGTGTCTTTTTGAATTATGGTTTTCTCTGGGTGTATGCCCAGTAGTGGGATTGTTGGGTCATATGGTAATTCTATTTTTAGTTTTTTAAGGGACCTCCATACTGTTCTCCATAGTGGCTGTATCAATTAACATTCCCACCAACAGTGCAAGAGGGTTCCCTTTTCTCCACACCCTCTCCTGCATTTGTTGTTTGTAGATTTTCTGATGATGCCCATTCTAACCAGTGTGAGGTGATACCCCATTGTAGTTTTGATTTGCGTTTCTCTAATAATTAGTGATGTTGAGCATCTTTTCATGTGCCTCATGGCCATCTGTATGTACTCTTTGGAGAAATGTCTATTTAGGTCTTTAATCCATTTTTTGATTGGGTTGTTTGTTTTTTTGATATTGAGCTTCATGAGCTGTTTATATATTTTGGAGATTAATCCTTTGTCCATTTATTCATTTGCAAATATTTTTTCCCATTCTGAGGGTTGTCTTTTCATCTTGTTTATAGTTTCCTTTGCTGTGCAAAAGCTTTTAAGTTTCATTAGGTCCAAATTTTTATTTTTGTTTTTATTTCCATTACTCTAGGAGGTGGGTCAAAAATGATCTTGCTGGGATTTATGTCAGAGTGTTCTTCTTATGTTTTCCCCTAAGAGTTTAATAGTGTCTGGTCTTACATTTAGGTCTTTAATCCATTTGGAGTTTATTTTTGTGCATGGTGTTAGGGAGTGTTCTAATTTCATTCTTTTACATGTAGCTGTCCAGTTTTCCCAGCACCAATTATTGAAGAGTCTGTCTTTTCTCCATTGTATATCCTTGCCTCCTTTGTCATAGATTAGTTGACCATAGGTGCGTGGGTTTACCTCTGAGCTTTCTATCCTGTTCCATTGATCTATATTTCTGTTTTTGTGCCAGTACCATATTGTCTTGATTACTGTAGCTTTGTCGTATAGTCTGAAGTCAGGGAGTCTGATTCCTCCAGCTCCGTTTTTTTCCCTCAAGATTGCTGTGGCTATTTGGGGTCTTTTGTATCTCCATACAAATTTTAAGATATTTTTGTTCTAGTTCTGTAAAAATTGCCATTAGTAATTTGATAGGGATTGCATTGAATCTGCAGATTGCTTTGGGTAGTATAGTCATTTTCACAATACTTATTCCTCCAATCCAAGAACATGGTACATCTCTCCATCTGTTTGTGTCATCTTTGATTTCTTTAACCAGTGTCTTATAGTTTTCTGAGTACAGGTCTTTTGCCTCCTTAGGTAGGTTTATTCCTAGGTATTTTATTCTTTTTGTTGCAATGGTGAATGGGATTGTTCCCTTAATTTGTTTTTCTGATCTTTCATTATTAGTGTATAGGAATGAAAGAGATTTGTGTGAATTAATTTTGTATCCTGCAACTTTACCAAATTCATTGATTAGCTCTAGCAGTTTTCTAGTGGCATCTTTTGGATATCTATGTATAGTATCATGTCATCTGCAAACAGTGAAAGTTATACTTTTTCTTTTCCAATTTGTATTCTTTTATTTCCTTTTCTTCTCTGATTGCTGTGGCTAAAACTTCCAAAACTATGGCGAATAATAGTGGCAAGAGTGGACATCCTTGTCTTGTTCCTCATTTTAGAGGAAATGCTTTCAGTTTTTCACCACTGAGAATGATGTTGGCTGTGGGTTTGTCATATATGGCCTTTATTATTTTGAGGTGGGTTGCCTCTATGCCCACTTTCTGGAGAATTTTTATCATAAGTGGGTGTTGAATTTTATTAAAAGCCTTTTCTGCATCTATTGAGATGATCATATGGTGTTTATTCTTCAATTTGTTAATATGGTGTATCACATTGATTGATTTGTGTATATTGAAAAATCCTTGCATACCTGGCTAAATCCCGCTGATAATGGTGTATGAGCATTTAATGTGTTGTTGGATTCTGTTTGCTATTATTTTGTTGAGAATTTTTGCATCTATATTCATCAGTGATATTGGTCTGTAATTTTCTTTTTTGTAATATCTTTGTTAGGTTTTGGTATCAGGGTGATAGTGGTCTCACAGAATGAGTTTGGGAGCATTCTTTCTTCTGCAATTTTTTGGAAGAGTTTGAGAAGGATGGGTGTTAGCTCTTCTCTAAATGTTTGATAGAATTCACCTGTGAAGCCATCTGGTCCTGCACTTTTGTTTGTTGGGAGATTTTTAATCCCAGTTTCAATTTCATTACTTGTGATTGGTCTGTTCATATTGTCTATTTCTTCCTGGTTCAGTCTTGGAAGGTTATACCTTTCTAAGAGTTTGTCCATTTCTTCCAGGTTGTCCATTTTACTGGCATAAAGTTGCTTGTAGTAGTCTCTTATGATGCTTTGTATTTCTGTGGTGTCCATTGTAACTTCTCCTTTTTCATTTCTAGTTTTATTGATTTGAGTTCTCTCCCACTTTTTCTTGATGAGTCTGTCTAAAGGTTTACCAATTTTGTTCACCTTCTCAAAGAACGAGCCTTTGCTTTTATTGATCTTTGCTATTGTTTTCTTTGTTTCTATTTCATTATTTCTGCTCTGATCTTTATGGTTTCTTTCCTTCTACTAACTTTGGGTTTTGTTTGTTCTTCTTTCTCTAATTCCTTTAGGTGTAAGGTTAGATTGTTTATTTGAGATTTTTCTTATTTCTTGAGGTAAGATTGTATTGCTATAAACTTCCCTCTTAGAAATGCTTTTGCTGCATCCCATAAGTTTTGGATCATCGTGTTTTCATTGTCATTTGTTTCTAGGTATTCTTTGATTTCCTCTTTGATTTCTTCAGTGATCTTTTGGTTATTTAGTGACATATTGCTTAGCCTCCATGTGTTTGTGTTTTTTACATTTTTTTCCTGTAATTGATATCTAGTCTCATAGTGTTGTGGTCGGAAAAGATGCTTGATATGATTTTAATTTTCTTAAATTTCCTGAGGCTTGATTTGTGACCCAAGATGTGATCTATCCTGGAGAATGTTCCATGTGCACCTGAGAAGAAAGTGTAATCTGCTGTTTTCGGATAGAATGTCCTATAAATAGCAATTAAATCTATCTGGTCTATTGTGTCATTTAAAGCTTGTGTTTCCTTATTAATTTTCTGTTTGGATGATCTGTCCATTGGTGTAAGTGAGGTGTTAAAGTCCTCCACTATTATTGTGTTACTGTTGATTTCCTCTTTTATAGCTGTTAGCATTTGTCTTATGTATTGAGGTGCTCCTACATTGGGTGCATACATATTTATATTTGCTATATCTTCTTGGATTGATTCCTTTATCATTATATAGGGTCCTTCCTTGTCTCTTGTAACATTCTTTATTTTAAAGTCTATTTTATCTGATATGAGTATTGCTACTCCAGCTTTCTTTTGGTTTGCATTTGCATGGAATATCTTTTCCCATCCCCTCACTTTCAGTCTGTATGTGTCCCTAGGTCTGAAATGGGTCTCTTGTAGGCAGCATATATATGGGTTGTATTTTTGTATCTGCTCAGCAAGCCCGTGTCTTTTGGTTGGAGCATCTAATCCATTCATATTTAAGGTATTTATCGATATGTATGTTCCTATTACCATTTTCTTAATTGTTCTGGGTTTGTTATTGTAGGTCTTTTCCTTCTCTTGTGTTTTCCACTTAGAGAAGTTCCTTTAGCATTTGTTGTAGAGCTGGTTTGGTGGTGCTGAATTCTCTTGGCTTTTGCTTGTCTGTAAAGTTTTTAATTTCTCCGTTGAAACTGAATGAGATCCTTGCTGGGTAGAGTCATCTTGATTGTAGGTTCTTCCCTTTCATCTCTATAAATATATCATTCCTCTCCCTTTTGGCTTGTAGAGTTTCTACTGAGAAATCAGCTGTTAACCTTATGGGAGTTCCCTTGTATGTTATTTGTCATTTTTCCCTTGTTGCTTTTAATAATTTTTCTTTGTCTTTAATGTTTGTCAGTTTGATTGCTATGTGTCTCGGCATGTTTCTCCTTGGGTTTATCCTGCCTGGGACTCTCTGCACTTCCTGGACTTTGGTGGATATTTCCTTTCCCATGTTTGGGATGTTTTCGATTATAATCTCTTCAAATATTTTCTCTGGTCCTTTCTCTGTCTCTTCTCCTTCTGCGACCCTATAATGTGAATGTTGGTACATTTAATGTTACACCAGAGGTCTCTTAGGCTGTCTTCATTTCTTTTCATTCTTTTTTCTTTACTCTGTTCTGCGGCATTTATTTCCCTCCATTCTGTTTTCCAGGTCTCTTATCCATTCTTCTGCCTCAGCTGTTCTCCTATTGATTCCTTCTAGTGTATTTTTCATTTCAGTTATTGTATTGTTCATCTCTGTTTGTTTGTTCTTTAATTCTTCTAAGTCTTTGTTAAACATTTCTTACATCTTCTCGATATTTGCCTCCATTCTTTTTCCAAGTTCCTGGATCATCGTCACTATCATTATTCTGAATTCTTTTCTGGAAGGTTGCCTGTCTCCATTTCATTTAGCTGTTTTTCTGGGGTTTTATCTTATTGCTTCAACTGGTACATAGTCCTCTGCCTTTTCATTTTGTCTGTCTTTCTGTGAATGTGGTTTTCGTTCCACAGGCTGCAGGATTGTAGTTCTTCTTGCTTCTGCTTTCTGCCCTCTGGTGGATGAGGCTATCTAAGAGGCTTGTGCAAGCTTCCTGATGGGAGGGACTGGTGGTGGGGGAGCTGGGTGTTGCTCTGGTGGGCAGAGTTCAGTAAAACTTTAATCCACTTGCCTGCTGATGGGTGAGGCTGAGTTCCCTTCCTGTTGGTTGTTTGGCCTGAGACAACTCAGCCCTGGAGCCTACAGGCTCTTTGGTGGGACTAATCATGACTCTGGGAGGGTTCATGGCAAGGAGTATTTCCCAGAACTTCTGCTGCCAGTGTCCTTGTCCCTGCAGTGAGCCACAGCCACCCCCCACTTCTACAGGATACCCTCCAACACTAGCAGGTAGGTCTGTTTCAGTCTCCTATGGGGTCACTGCTCCTTCCCCCTGGGTCCTGATGCACACACTACTTTGTGTGTGCCCTCCAAGAGTGGAGTCTCTGTTTCCCCCAGTCCTGTCAAAGTCCTGCAATCAAATCCCACTAGGCTTCAAAGTCTGATTTTCTGGGAATTCATCCTCCTGTGGCAGATGCTCAGTTTGGGACCTCTGACTTGGGGCTCAGTACCTTCACTCCAGTGGGTGGACTTCTGTGGTATAACTGTTCTCCAGTTTGTGAGTCACCCACCTAGTGGTTATGGGATTTGATTTTATTGTGATTGTACCCCTCCTACCATCTCACTGCAGCTTCTCCTTTGAAACTTTGGATGTGGGACATCTTTTTTGGTGAGTTCCAGTGTCTTCCAGTTGATGATTGTTCAGCAGTTCTGATATTCTTCTCCCCTAAAATTTTTATCCCAGTGTAATACATTCGTATGGTGAAAGACTTTAAATTATTTCCCTTATTCTTTTCTTCAACAAAAATATATTTGGAAATTGATTTTAAAATTTTCTGGATAGTAAGCCTCTAAGTGTTAAGAAAATCTGTCTTATAGATTACGTTTTCACTAAAATTTATATTAGCATACAATTGATTAAAATATTTTGTTAAATATTAAAAAGAAAAAATTACAAATACATATCTCAAAATGATAAATACAGCTTTCCCTCACTGCAAAGAATATATCTATCCATGGGTTATTATTACCCATGCTAAAATAACGTAAGGTAAATTCTCCTCCTATTTTTCTTGTTTATGAAGTTAAAGAGAGATTTCTTGATCATATATAAATCCAGATGGTAATGGAAGTTTTGTTATAGTCAATTTTTATTGATTTTAAGAATATGTTTCTATATTGAATTACTTAAACTCTTCTGAATTTATGTGCCAAAAATCAATGTTTATTTTCAAAAATTATTTTTAGTGATTTACCAACTACCGTTCAATTTTATTAAAACAAATAATTGGAAACAACCTGAGTGTCATTCACTTCATCAAGATCTTCATCAATATTTTAAATTGTCCCTTTGTTTGCCATCCTGAATTTTCCTCCCACACCCCCTGCTGGTAATACTCCACAGTTAAAGTTTATCTGAGAAAGGTTAGGATCTTGCCTTTCTGTGTAAAGCGGGAGAAAGCTGATTGAAAAAGGGAGTGCCTGGATAGTAAGTATGATTTCTAGGAAGAATACAAATGGAAGCTGAGAATTTAGAAACTGATTCTCATAAACCTATCCTTGCAGAGCCATTGGAAAGAGTTTATATTCCTCTAGCAGTATGCATACTCCAATTTGAAGACAACAGACTATAAAATCTAATCTCATTGTCATATTATCAAGACTGCTTACTACTATGAGGTATCACCTCACACCAGGCAGAATGGCCGTCATCAAAAATTCTACAAATAATAAATGTTGGAGAGCATGTGGAGGAAAACCCTCCTACACTGTTAGTGGGAATGTAAGTTGGTGCAGCCACTATGGAGACCAGTATGGAGGTTCCTTAAAAAACTAAAAATAGAACTAACATATGATCCAGCAATCCCACTCCTGGGCATATATCTGGAGAAAAACATAATTTGAAAAGATACATGCACTCCAATGTTCATAGCAGCACTATTTACAGTCTCCAAGACAAGGAAGCAACCTAAATGTCCATCGACAGATGAATGTATAAAGAAGATGTGGTACATATATACTCAGCCATAAAAAATAATGAAATAATGCCATTTGCAGCAACATGGATGGACCTAGAAATTATCATACTAAGAGAAGTAAGCCAGACAGAGTTCAAATATCATATGATATCACTTATATGTGGAATCTAAAAAAAATGATACAAATGAAATTATATACAAAACAGAAATAGACCCACAGACATAGAAAACAAACTTATGGTTACCAAAGGGGAAAGGGGGGGAGGGATAAATTAGGAGTTTGGGATTAATATATATATACTACTATATAAAATAAATAACCAACAAGGACCTACTGAATAGCACAGGGAACTATGCTCAATACTTTGTAATAACCTATAAGGGAAAAAAATCTGAAAAAATAATATATGTATAACCGAATCACTTTGCTGTATACCTGATACTAACACAACATTATAAATCAACTATATTTCATTAAAAAAATTTAAAAAACCCCAAAACCAAACCAAAACAAAACAAAAACTGGCTGCTTTGATATTTCTGTTCCCTCTGCCTGCAATTCTGACAAAGATCTCATAGTCTGAAGGAGAAGACAGACATGTAAACAACTAATTATAAGAATGTGATCAGTGCTAAAACTGAGCTGTGTCTGGGGAGCTGGAGAATGCAATAAAGGAAGTACTTATCTCTTTGCCTGGGGAAATACTGGGGAAGATTTTAAGAGAAAACAATATTTGAATTGATGCATGGGAGGGAGTTTATCAAGCTGACAAGCATGAGGATATTTCAAGACCAGGGATATAGTGTATACAAAAGCATGGACATGAAAAGAGGTATTCAAATGTTAACGCCATGCATCAGTTTGAGTCCAATAAAGTTCTTTGTGATATAACTTGATTATGAACTATTTACAACATTTATCAACAAACATACATCATGCACACACAATATGCCAGGCACTGTGCTAGGCAATGGAAAAACAAAGACAAATTATAAACAGAGGAATAAATAATTATGAAGAAATTTGATAAATTCTGTGATAGAGGAATGTTTTTGAGGCCAAAGTCCTGGATTCAATTCCAATTTCTATACATAACTACCATGACTCTGGGAAAATTAATTAACATTTCTGAACCTCAATTTGCTCACCGGTAAAATAAGAATAATTTTACCAAAAACACTGTCTCATCGTGTGTGTTTGTGTGTGTGCGTGTGTGTGTTAAATGAGAATATAAATGTAGTTAGTAAAATGGTAGCATATAAAGTATTATTATTATTGAATAGTTGAGTATCTGGGAGCAAAATTGCTTTAAGTGGTAGAAAGTTGGCAGAAGGCACAGGAGTGTGTAGAACTCTGGAGCTTAAATACGAGTTTATTAATAATATGTACAAAGGCTGAGAACCAAGTCATTTTCCCTCTTTGGCCACTAGATGTCCACATTGAACAGCTTCAATGGCCTAGACTCTGGGTAAGCAAGTTTACACTAAACAGAATAAGTGCTTAGAACAGGTATTGTTTAATCATGCCCCAGATCTGTTAATTCCTATGTGTTAGATAAAGTTAATATGACACAGTTCATGCGTTCAAGGAGCTCATGCTCCTTGAAGGAGGTATAAGAAGAAACTCCAAGTGTGACAGTAGGAGGAAGAATATACATACAATTCAGGAGACTTTTCTCTGGGAAGCAGGCACGATCTGAATCTTGAATATGAATACCTTTTAACCAGGCAAATAAGGAGGGGGTGGGGGAAAGGACTGTCAATTGTATTCCAGGAAGAGGGAACAGTTTATGTAAACACATGGAGGCCTGACAGAACTTACACTATTTGGGTTCCTACAAATAATTCAATATGGTAGAAAAAGAGTTCTAATAAGAGAGAAGTGAAAGACCAGGAACTGTCCCAGGAAGACCCTTAAACATCAGGCGAGGAGTTTGTATCCTGAGGGCTCTGACGAACCATTAAAATGTTGTTGTTCTCTTCTACCACTGTACAAGCCTAGAGAATTTTGTTTTATTTTCTTTTGGTTTTGCTTTTGCTGATTTTCCTTATGGAAAGTTCTTTCTGACTGCATTATGGAAAAAGGCTTATGGCGAGAGACAAGTCTGGTTATTGAGAAACCTACTGGATCAATACAATCATAGTGATGGTGGACGGAACTAATGCAGTGACACTGAGGAAGAAGAGATGAGAAGTGTCCATACACTTTATGGATGTGAATCTTTGTTGGATGTGGGAATGAAGGAAGAATCAAATGATGGATAGTTGATTTGGAGAGGAAATTGGAGAGAGATAGATTTGGGAGAGAAGATGATTAGGGGATAAAGCACTTCATCATGGATTCTGTGGTGATTTTTGAACAAATCACTCAGTGGTCTGTGTTTCAAATTCTCTACCTATAAAATGGGGCAAACCGTAAAAACCTGCCTTGTGGCAGATAAAATCATACAGATCATATGGTAAAAATCTTTCAAACTAAGTGGGTATACATTTTTTCCAAGCAATAAAAATTCCAGTTTTGTTCATTCAAAAACATTTTCTGATTTGTAAAAGTTTCAAAAGATGTAGTTTATTTCAGTCCACATAAAGCTATTTGAAGTTGCTTAATAAAAATACTTCTTTGGGCTTCCCTGGTGGCGCAGTGGTTGAGAAGCTGCCTGCCAATGCAGGGGACACGGGTTCGAGCCCTGGTCTGGGAAGATCCCACATGCCGCGGAGCAACTAAGCCCGTGTGCCACAACTACTGAGCCTGTGTGTCTGGAGCCTGTGCTCCGCAACAAGAGAGGCCGCGATAGTGAGAGTCCCGCGCACCGCGATGAAGAGTGGCCCCCACTTGCCGCAACTAGAGAAAGCCCTCGTACAGAAACGAAGACCCAACACAGCCAAAAATAAATAAATAAATAAATAAGTGAAATTCTTTAAAAAAAAAAAAACAACTTCTTTATTACATAAATGGTGGTTTCTACTCATATTTGAACAACATTAGAGGAAAACATTTAAAACATGCGTTTAATATGCTTGAAAAAGTTTGTTCTCTTAGGAGAGTAACCAATTCTTCTTTGAAATCTTGTTTATGTTGTTTATTTGTTGAATAAGATTTCCCATCCCTTTTTATTTAATTAGCAATGATAATTTCAGCCACTAACACAGAATGCTTACTATGTGTCAGGCACTGTTCTAAGCAATTTACCTTAGTTATTTTATTTAATCCTCACAACTCTGTGAGACATGAAGAAATTATCATCCCCATTTTTCAGATGATGAAACTGAGGCAAAAATAACTTACCATGGTCACAAGTTAATAAATAACAGAGCTGAGATTCAAATCATTCTGCTTCCAAAGTCCATGCTATGCTATACTCATCTTCTAATTTCCCTTTAAAAATTATAAAACAATTTTATACTAGTGAAGTAGGCTTTGCAGAAAGCATATTTAATCCATCTGTTACCTACTACATATGTTCTGTAACTGTGTCTACTTTTGATATCAGAAGAGGTAAATTTTTAAACTCAACTTTTTTTTTAGTTGAAGAATTTTAAAGGAAAATAGAGATGACCATTGTATAATATTTCCCAGCCATTGGAATGAGCAATTCCATTTGATCAATAAAAGCAGTCCTTTGAAACACCAAAATGATGGTTGGTTTTTAGTATACATATTTTAGGCATTTACCAGATGTCTATATTAAGACAGAAATAAACGTTAGTTAATGATTCTTTCTTTTATAACTGCTTCCTTCCCTTTATGAAATGCCATTTTCCAACTATTTGTTCCAAAAACAAATTTATTATTGTTCATGTTTAGTATTCAAAGACTCAGTTCCATAAGAAACCCAGCACAGCATAAAACATAAAACTCTTTCCATGGGTTAAAAAATTATGATTTCAGGTAAGCAGCTTAACCGAGATTTACTTTTTTTTTTTTTTTGAAGTCATTGGTGATTTTTAAAATTTTAATTAATTAATTAATTTATTTATTTATGGCTGTGTTGGGTCTTCGTTTCTGTGCGAGGGCTTTCTCTAGTTGCGGCGAGCGGGGGCCACTCTTCATTGCGGTGCGCGGGCCTCTCACTATCGCGGCCTCTCTTGTTGTGGAGCACAGGCTCCAGACGCGCAGGCTCAGTAGTTGTGGCACACGGGCTTAGTCGCTCCGCGGCATGTGGGATCTTCCCAGACCAGGGCTCGAACCCGTGTCCCCTGCATTGGCAGGCAGACTCTCAACCACTGCGCCACCAGGGAAGCCCCGAGATTTACTTTTGACTGCCATGCAGCCACCAAATGCTTGCTGTGCATTAAGAACTGGGAGCACCCTCACCAAAAGGGCCAATGCCTCCTCAGAAGAGAGTGATTCAACACGGCAGTCTCAGATCGTGGTCTGTGGACTAGCTTCTCACTGTTTAAATGTCTGTATTATTGTCTCAGTTGTCCTCACTCATGCAACCCTTCACTGTGCTGGGGTTCAGGGAGGGCCACCCCAAAGTGTGCCTCAATGGCATATTGATTATTTTGAACTAAAGTTACTTAAGAAATGGCCAACACAAGAGGAACACTAACCATCTCCTCTGTCTTCCTGAAAGCAGGAAATAAATCTTGCATGTGTTGGGCTTCCCTGGTGGCGCAGTGGTTGAGAGTCTGCCTGCCAATGCAGGGGACACGGGTTCGAGCCCTGGTCTGGGAAGATCCCACATGCCGCGGAGCAACTAGGCCCGTGAGCCACAAATACTGAGCCTGCGCGTCTGGAGCCTGTGCTCCGCAACGGGAGAGGCTGCGATAGTGAGAGGCCTGCGCACCGCAATGAAGAGTGGCCCCCGCTTGCCACAACTGGAGAAAGCCCTTGCACAGAAACGAAGACCCAACACAGCCATAAATAATAAATAAAAAAATAAATAAATAAATAATATTTAAAAAAAAAAAAAAATCTTGCATGTGAAAGGCGTGCTCCCTGCATCTAGAGGGAGAAGGATACCTTGTCACCAGAGATAGGGAATTCAGGCCAAGAAGACTGTGTAAACAAACCTTGTTACTTCTTTCATTTACTACCCCCAGCCCAAACTGTGTTTAGATTTTTCACTTTATTGGGCACCCCAAAACTTTGTCCTCCCAATTTCTCTCAAATTTATTCTTTGTCTAAAAAGCATAAAAGCTGCCTGCTCAGGCCACTCCTTGGTCTCATTTCTATGAGACCTCTATGTAAATGATTAAATTTGTTTCTTTTTCTTCTGTTAATTCATTTTGTGTCAACCTTATTGTTAGTCCAGCCACAACAACTCAAGACGGGTAGAGGAGGGAAAGTCCCCCTTTCCTGACTAGTGGTATTTCGAATATATTGAAAAAGGGACTACATTTTTTTCCCCCATTAAATCTAGTGATTTTTTTTAATAGGGGAGGCAGCGGGAAATAGTTGTTGATGCAGGTGGTAAAACACAGTGGACTGTCTGTGTGTGTGTCCCCTCCTCCTGGGCTACCCTGGGCATCTGCACAGTAGACTGGAAATCATTCCAGGCTCATCTCCGCCCTGCAGTCTTTGATTCATTCAATATCATCACTTCTCGGCCTCTGACCTCTCTGGCTTCAAACTTGGCTCCTTGTCTTCCTACAGCCCCATTTGGACAGATAACCCAATTTTAGACTGTTTCCTTTGCCTGTTATTTGAATTTAAGGTTTGTTCCCCCCCTCCCCACTCCCCCCCCCCCCCCTGTAATTGCTTAACTCCATGCACCGTAACCAAAGGAAAGGAGTGCCCTATCTTTGGATAGGGCATCATTAGAACTTACTCCATGCTTATGTTCCTGCTTGTCAGGGGAGGACATTGAATAAGATAGCTCACAATGGGGGAAATGGGATAATTACTACACTAAGAGACTCAACAAATGCCCATTGTGAACAGTCTACAAGTCCAGTGAAAAAGGACAGTTTGAATATATAGTAACTTCTCTGTCATATTACTTAAGATTCAGAAGAGTGACAAACACAAGCAACAGTGGGACAAAAGTCTGGAAAACAGTCAGATGGAAACACTGATATATTCTGATATCTCAGTTGTGCATTTAATACTAATTCAACTACACTTGTAGAATGGGTATGGTACCACAGGTAAAATGGGAGGCATACACTTAGTTTTAACCACTCAATCAAAATTACTCCTTGAACACAGCATTCTAGATCTTATGATAATTCACCACAATGTACTCAAGAAAACTGTAACAGAGAATGTTCTGTTCGCAGGACCTTGACTCTGACCGACTTTAGGAACATGTTTACTTGCTTAATTTTCACTCTTGTATTTCCCCTATCTCATATTTTCATTTAACACCAACAGAAGGCTTTTCTTCTGAAATATTTCTATATTCATGTCTGTGCTTCACACCACTCCCATTATTCTAGTGCAGGCTCACATCCCACAGGTGATCGTTCTGACCTATTTCCTCATTGATTTTTTTTCTTTGCCTGACCTCTATCATCCTCTCGTGCACCAGATACCAGTTTGAGACTGGACTCAGTTCATGTGCCATCCTACATCTCCTTGACCCAGCTCACAAGCCCCTCTCCTAACCACGGGCCTTGAACATTTGCCTTGTTTTAAAGCAATGGTGGTTCCATGACTACAGTCACCAAGCTACAGCTCCTACTGCTGTAACCACCATAGACCTACTTGCAGTACCAACCTGTACTTTTGCCCTCACTGGACTGGACCCACAGAGACTCTGGCTTCCCTAGCTGCTGCCTGGACACAGCCAACCCAACCCAGAAGCAAGGGGACATTAACACATAATGGAGCAGACTTGGATGAATATGAGTCAGGAGACAGGAAGGACTGAAATTAAATTGCTTGCACTCTTCTCTAACTCCATGGGTTTCATACAGCCTCTCCAAAGATGTCCTGCAAGATGAAGCAATCAGCTCTTTTTGTGAAGCTGTGGCCAGCTTGGCATTGTATCGTTTCATATTTGACTGCCTTTTTTCCATGCCTCTTCCTCTGTTCTCTCATTCTTGAGTCCCTGGGAATATACCCCCAATAAATCATTAGTCCTTATGCTTTGCCTTAGGCATTATTTTGGGAAACTTGTGCTAAGATAATCATCTTAAGGTTCTCTGTAGCAAAATGATCTGCAAAGCCCCCTTTGCTTAACATTCTGCTTTCAAGGAACTCTGCATATTGCTTCCACTATCTGGTCAACCTTCTCTTTCACCATTTCTAACTTCTTTAGTGCATGCTACACTCTGCTCATACACAACACAAACAGACTATACCTTCATGGCTGCTGCTTATTACCTACTATATTTTGGTACAATTCAATATATACCCACGTCTGCAATCAAGTTATCAACACCCTTAGGTGTTGATAGGTAGGGACCATGTCTTTTGCATCCTGACATCTTCCTTGGCACCTGGAATAATTACCAAGGTATTATCATATATTTATTGATGATAAAAGCTATGTATACCATGTTTCTTCTCAAATAAAGAATAAAAACCCTGGAGCAAACATGGTCACCCCTGTAAATTAGCCAAACACTAAGGTTGTCACCTATGCTTAGAAATAGTCACAGTCCAATTTCAATGAAAAGGAAAAATGTTCCTAATGGAAAGTAGCAACATATAAGTTAGGAGAAATAAAACAAGCCAACTTCCTGCACTTTTCCCTAAGGGACTCCCTTTTCAGCTTGAAACACTATTTGACACTTAGCACAATTTAATTTTTGACTATTAAAAAGACCCTGTAAAATATTCATTTTTAAGGATGATGGGAAGTCAAATGGTATTTTCATTAGATTTGTCATCTCTTATTCTCCAAATACAATAATAAATTGTAACACCTTATTTCATATGGTATTTTATATTTTTCAAAGTACATTGCATATATTTTTCTCATCAGATCTTCATAGACATGTGAAGCAGAAAAGGCTCATTATCCCCATTGAATAACAGTGTGGGGAAAAGGGGCTGAGATTAGTGACAGATAGTGTGACCTTAGCCTAAGTTCACAAGATTAGTAAAGTTTTGCTTGGAGGAGAACCCAGGTCTTCTGACTGCTAGTCCAGAGCTCTATTTGGATTCTCCCTGGAAAGATCTGATAAAGCGAGTTGGTTGTGATGAAGAGAAGCTTGAGGTCTTTTTAACTCTATGAAAAAAATTCAATTCATGAATACATTATGGGATAGCCATGTGACCGCATGTCTACTAACCTGGCACCAAGTGAAGAAAATCTGAGATACCTTGGAAGAGCAAATTAACAATATGAGGACATCTCAGAGGTACAAAATTAAATCTTAATTTAGTATTTATAATTTACAAAGCTCTCAAAGGAGCTCAGAGTTTAGGTTTTAGAGCAGGTGGTAACACTCTGGTTCCATTTTAAGTCAAGTGGAGAGTATTAAAATACAGCCAGTGTCCCTTTTCTCTCAAGAATGAATATAGCACACTGTTATAATTATGTATGTGTGTGTGTGTGCAAGTAACTAGTCGACTAAATAATGTGATATGAGATGCCACAGGACCATAAAAGGAGAATGGGAAAAGAAGATAGGAAGCTTGTCAGAATGTGTTGAGGAAAAACATAATTGTTATATCCTGGGCAGTACAATGCTGGAACAAAATGCTTGAAGTTTAAAATACACATTTGTGAGGTGGTAGCATGTACAGTAAAGCCCATTTTGAACTTGACTAGTGTGGGACAATTTGGATAGACAAGAAAATATCATGAAAGTATTAGTTATCCTGAGCTGAGAATGTCAAACGAAGAAGAGCTAAAGAAAAATTGGAGGTGGGAAAGGCAAGCTTTACAAATATGAAGTATTTTGCCTAAGGCCACAAAGCAAAGCTAGTGGGTGTTAGAGCAGGGCTAATTCCCAGGTCCATTCTGATTCTACTGCTTCAAGCTTCTCCCCCACATTGTCAAATTGGGGTCACATGGATATAACTCCCCCTTGATGTTCAATTTAAAACCCTCTAGATCTGAGCAGCAAGTCTCTCTCCCTTGGTAGGAATAGTGATTCCAAATGCCAGCTTTTGAAATAGCTACAAATGAATTTCCTGGGGAGATTATTTAAAATGCCAATTCTGAGGCTCTGCCCTTGAAGATTCTGCTTTAGTAGGCCTGGGACAGAACCTGAGAATCTGCATGTTTAAGAGACTGCCCTGATGATTCCGACTTCAGGAATGGTTGATCTAGATTAAAATCAAATCTGCTTTAATATACTCCCTATATGGCTATTAGCTCATTTTCCAGATTTTCCTCCACAGGCTCAGTGACCAATGGAGAAACACCAGAAACCACTGTGGAAGTCCCTGACTTCTCCAGTTTCAGTCCCACACCAAGAGATGCAGTGCAGAGCTCTTTCGATCGCGTCATCTTCACCCACGTCAGTCAGCATGGGGGGATGGCCCTCTCATCCCTTTGACACTGACCCTGCAGGCTACCCATTTCTTCTTCAGCCCCTGAAGTCTTCCCATCATGACCTCCATCCTTTGCAGCAGAGAAAGAGCATCACCATCTGTCTCTTTGTCCGGCCAATAGCACAGGATTGGAAATATATCCACAGACTTTAGTGTTCTATGGAATGATTCTCTTCAATGAGAAGATTTTCACATGTTATCATATGGTTTCAGCAGTTTAAAGTTTTCTTCTTTTTTTTTTTTTTAACATCTTTATTGGAGTATAATTGCTTTACAATGGTATGTTAGTTTCTGCTTTATAACAAAGTGAATCAGCTATACATATGCATATATCCCCATATCTCTTCCCTCTTGCGTCTCCCTCCCACCCTCCCTATTCCACCCCTCTAGGTGGTCACAAAGCACCGAGCTGATCTCCCTGTGCTATGGGGCTGCTTCCCACTAGCTACTGGTTTTACATTTGGTAGTGTGTATATGTACATGCCACTCTCTCACTTTGTCCCAGTTTACCCTTCCCCTCCCTGTGTCCTCAAGTCCATTCTCTACGTCTGTATCTTTATTCCTGTCCTGTCCCTAGGTTCTTCATGACCATTTTTTTTTTTTTTAGATTCCATATATATGTGTTAGCATACAGTATTTGTTTTTCTCTTTCTGACTTACTTCACTCTGTATGACAGTCTCTAGGTCCATCCACCTCACTGCAAATAACTCAATTTCATTTCTTTTTATGGCTGAGTAATATTCCATTGCTAATATGTACCACATCTTCTTTATCCATTCATCTGCCGATGGACACTTAGGTTGCTTCCATGCCCTGGCTATTGTAAATAGGCCTGCAGTGAACATTGTGGTACATGACTCTTTTTGAATTATGGTTTTCTCAGGGTATATGCCCAGTAGTGGGATTGCTGGGTCGCATGGTAGTTCTATTCTTAGTTTTTTAAGGAACCTCCATACTATTCTCTGTAGTGCTGTATCAATTTACATTCCCACCAACAGTGCAAGAGGGATCTCTTTTCTCCACACCCTCTCCAGCATTCTTCTTTTCTTATGTTATATTTTTTTGCTTATCTGTCTTTTGATTGATTTACTACTATTATTATTATCAGGTATATTTCATCCTAAGAATTCTTCTACATCTTTAAGAAATAGAGAATAGTGAGATATGCCTCATGCCCACAGCAGAGAGACCAGTATAATGTATGCTTTTTCAGATATAACTGAGGATCACCCCAGGCAGGGAAATAGCACATACCCTTCAATTGCTGTTACCCTGCCTTTTATGTTTGCAGTCTCTTATTCTTTAGCTATCTTTCTACATCAACACTCCCACATCCCTTAGCTTCACAGTAGTGTTTTTCTGGGCTCTAAAATTTGCTTGCCTTTATTCCTATCTGCTGCTCAGGGCAATTTGTAAATTGCCCCCATCTAAGAGAAACTGAACATAACTATTCCTTTGAATTAACATTTCACAAAACAGTATTCCACAGGGAAACCAAAGGCTATGTCATGCACAAAGCTCCAGCTCTGAGGAAGGGGAACCTTGTCAAGTTTATATCGACAGATCTAATATTCATAATATTTTACTCATTTCTAGTTTTATTCTTCTCTACCTATTCCCTTGTCTTTTGCAATTCTGCTGCTTCTTATATTCCAGTTAGCTATCGTAATGCCATGTTTTATTGAACCAGGTGCAGCATGTCAGAAAATGTCTGAAGGTGTTGTCATTTGAATAGGGAGCTTTATTGGCCTTGTACATGTGAGGTTCTCCCTGGTCTACTTATCCAAACTCCAGAACCCACTAGTAAGTGAGAAGCTTGTTGGGGAGATATCAGCAGTTTCATCAGCCTGAAGACTAATGTTACTTCCTAAGGAATTTTCTCATATTATGGAGAGCAAAGTGAAGCCTGGATGCACAAGAAACTTAAGGCATATTCTAGGTAAATAAGATAAAACTGATCCAGGACAAATCACAACTTAAAAGTAGACCACAACAGGACTCTCTAAACCTTCCTGAAGTATTTAAGTGGCTCTAACATGTAGGGTCCTGAGCTTAATGCTAGGGAAGCAAAGTCCCAAGATACAGGGACCCCTGATATAAAAGGGAAAAGGCAACATACAAAGACAAACCAAAATACAAAATTTGTATTTGAACTATCAAATGAGACATACAAACCTAAGTGCTGTAGGAGCTCAGAGAGAGGAAAGATCACCAAGACTGGGGGAAATGGAAGGGCTTTATATAAAGGAGTGAGACTGAGGATACTGAAAAAATCAATTTGAAAATTTATCCAGCATTTACCAGGCCCAAGAATTCTAGGTTTACTTATATACTCCAGGATAGTACTGTTCAGTAGAAATGTAATGTGAACTATATACGTTATTTAAATTTTTCTAGTAGACACATTTTAAAAGGTAAAAAGAAACAGATAGATTAATTTTAATAATATATTTTATTTAACCTAACATCTTTAAAATATTATTTCAACTTGTAATAAACATAAAATAATGAGTGAAATATTTTATATAATTTTTTTGATACTAAGTCTTTAAAATACAGTGTGCATTTTACATCTCAATGTAGACTAGCTACATATCTAGTGCCCAAGAGGCATGTGGCTGGTGGTTACCATACTGGACAGCACAGCCCTAGAGAAACTCTTGTACATTGGATAGGAAGAGATATATACGAGGATATACTTTGAGGCATTGTTTATCATATTATAGGAACTAACCCAACATCCATCAAAAGGGGGAAATGGGTAAATATATCATGAGCAAAAGGGTCGAAGCATTGTTTGGATTCACATTAAATTCATGTCTGCAGTGACCTCTGGAAGGGAAGAGGTAGAATCAACTAGAGAGAGGAAACACATAGATGTGAATTTTATCTGTAATATTTCAATTCTTTAAAGATAGATTAAAATAAATATAGAAATAGTAACCTCTGCTCACTTTGGGTGGTACATAGACATGTATTATATTATCCTTTGCACTTTCCTATATTTAAAAGCTTTTAAATAATTTACAAAACAAAAAATTTCATTGGAGATATGGAGGTAGCAAGTAGCAGACATTCAGAAGATAGGCTCTTTAAACAAAGAATAGAAAGGGACAACCATGAGTCAAGGGACAATTGGAGGTAGTGGCTAGACTGTAAACTGATGGGAATTATCCAGGAGGGAGAAAGAAGACTGCAAATGAGAGAGGCAAGAGCCATATAAGCTTTACATGCCCTGCACATCTTGTGATAGCATGAGTTCAAGTTTGTGACCTCACTGTGGGGTGAGTGTTGATGGAGCGGAGTTTTATAGGAGAAGTAGGGAGTAATGCTTTGGAAGCAGAAGTGATACTCAATGGGGCATTTACTTAACTACGTGGTTCTGGGGTATATGCAGTGTATTGAGAGTTTAGCTAAGCTACTCCATGGTATCGCTGCCTGAACATCTATTTTATTTGGCCAAGAGGCCTGGAGGACTTTAAACTAACACTAACCCCTCATTCAAGCACATGCCCCTGATAGCAGCCCGCAGAGTCACAAGCAAACATAAGTTCCTGATATGACTCCCCAACAGCCCTGACTATCACCTGCTTCCCAGGGCCTTCCTGCTATGTACCCCTTAGATAAGCCCCTGTGGAACTTAACAAAACCCTGTTATTTTTGGCTTGAATTGACCAATCCATCTTTAGTCCACCAACCCCAAAGCACTCAACCCATGGACCGTAATGCATCCCAGGTCCTGCCTCTTTTTTTCTGCACTCTGCCTTTACCTCCCTGTGTGACCCCTTGAGGTGTGCCATGTCCTTCCTCCAGGACTGTGAGTGTTAAACTCTATTTCAGTTTCTCTCATGGTCTGTTGTTGAAAATTCAGCTCACCATCTGAAAAAAAAACAGCTTCTGCCTGGAGGTGGGAAATCAGAGTCCTTGGGGGCAGCCAGGGTTAAGGGAAAGAAAGGAGGTAGAGAAAATGTTGAGAAGATGTTGAAGATATAGGAGAGTTTACTGCTTGTGAGAGGAGGCTCTGAGCACACATGGTGGGAGCTCAGGACTGCACCATATCAAGAAATAATAATAATTTAAATAATATGGTGCAGCTCAGGACTGCACCATATCAAGAGAGTGCAGTCATGGCCGATGAAGAGCTTTCCCTTTTGGCAAAGACTGACCTCAGCAGGGATGTGAGGTATGACAGCGTTTGTTCTGATCATCTTTTGGGGGGTCAGGAGGAGGTAAAGCATGTTTCCAGGGTCTGGGTCCTGAACGATTTGCTCAGCAGTATGTTGATTTCTGGAACATGTGCTCCCTCAGATGTCACACTGGATCTTTGGATTATTTGCAATTTTTCACTCTTCTAACAGTGCTATGAAGAGAGACAGTATAACATAGGGCACTAAGTTCAGGTTCCATATCCTCCACTTTTATGTGACCTTGAAAAAGTTAATCTACTGGTACATTAATTTATTTAACTGTAAAATGGGGTAATAGTATATTATCTAACTACCTTGCAGAGTCGGGATGAAGCTTGAGTAAATTAATATGCGTAAAGCAGTTATAACAGTACCTGGCATATTGTACACATTTAATCAGTGTTAGCCATGGATATTACAATCCATTAGCTATATATTTACAAACATCCATGATTACCTCTTTAGGATAAATTCTTGGCAATAAAATTGTTAGGTGAGAAGGTGTATAAAATTTTAGTGCTTTCAGTACAACTCTCTAAAGAAGATAAACTAAATACCCACTACCATACCATCAAATACTTGCTTTATTACCTCTTACTTATGACATAATGCATGACAACCCACCACCCATGCAACAATCAACTGCAATTGCCCTCTGTATACTCACTGACCCAGAATGCAGGAGTGGTACCTGGTAATCTGTATTTTAAAGACATTCCCATTTGAATCATAAGAACTCTTCAGTTTAAAACCATTGCTCTATAATTTCATCAACTGATAAATCAATCAATTGCGAAAACATTTCCAATATCAACAGTTTAGAACAGGCTCTTTTTGAAATTCCCCTTGGCTTCTATAACCCCTCTCCTACGTCATCTCCTATTTCTATGCCACTTTTGTATTTCCAGTAGAAATATAATGTGAGCCACATAAGTTAGGGACCTGAAATATGTCATCAGGGCTGTGTCTCTCTCCTCGCATCACTGGTTTGGTTGCTCTCTATTTGGCCTAAGTCTCAGACAGACTCTCTGGTAATCAAGGTACTGGCAACCTCTGATTCATATCCTTGAGGCTTAACAACTCCAGGAGGAAAAAAAGAGTGTATATCTAGGAATCCTAGAAGGGAATTTTCCTAATCCAGGACAATCCAGGGGGTCAGTTATTGCATCAAAACGGGCAGGGTACCATATTTGCATTCATAACAGGTCTCTATCTACTAGCTCTTTCTCTGTTGTTTCCTGATTTCTCTTCCTTTCTTGTGGCACTCACATTCAATCAATCACTAACTCAGGCTGATTTAATCTCCTCAGTAGTTCTCAAATCTTTCCTTTGTCCTAAGTACTATTGTCCCAATTCAGACCCTCATCCTCTCTTGACAAGCCGTTTTAATAGCCTTCTATCTGGTCTCCTTTCTACATTCTTGCCTCTCTTGGATTTGTCCTCCACACAGACACCAGGGTTATACATCCAAATACAACCCATTTCCTTGTTGAATACATTAAGTGGGGCTACACTAGGACAAAGTCAAAGCTCTTTAGCGTACAACCCTCTGAGACCTTCCAGAACCATCTCCTGATCACCTTGTATGACCAGAACCAAACCCATTTGCTTTTCTTCAAAACCTGTTCCCAATCTTGGTTAAAACCTATTACACTCATTCAAGTACCTAAGGTGAAGTTTTAATCATTTTCAATCCTTTCTCTACCTTATCCATAACATACAGTCATTTTCTAGATTTCTATCTCCAAATTTTTCTCTGCCTGTTTCATTTCCATCTCCCAGCCCACCCAAGCCTTATCATATTTTTTCTCGTTACCACTCATTTGCATCCAGTCTCTGCACTTTCTTTCCGGTCTCCTTCCTCACTGCACCAGACTAACCTTTTTAAACATAAGCCTGATCTAGAAAAACCTTCAAGAGCTCCTCACTATCCACTGAATAGAAGTCTCATGGTCTTTATGACACTGATACTCTGGACCCTATCCCACATGTCCCACCTCTCCACTCTAGTTCAGTGCACTCCATGCTCTAGCCATCAGACAGCTGTCCTGGATGACCCCATACCTTTGTTTCTGCTGTTGTCCATATATGGAATGTTGTTCTTCATAGCAGTCTGTAGAAGTTCATTTCAACCTTCAGAGCCCAGGCCTTTTCTTTCATGAAGCCTTCCCAGATTTCCCTAGCTAGACTTAAAATAACTTCTCTGTGCATCCATTAAAGTTTATTTATACCTATATCACAGAAATGATCACAGCCTGGTTAATATAGTGGTTAATTGTGCACCAATGTCAGCCCCAATGGGTTGGGAGTTCTACTACTTACCAATTTTATAACTTTGGGAAAGTTACTGAGTCTTATTTCTCATCTACACATGGAAACATACCTACCTCACAGGGTTATTTTAAAAATTGAGATTTTATATATATATAAAGAAATCAGGACAGTTCCTGGCACATAAGTAATTACTTGTTCCTGGAATTAATATGACATCTCTCTGAAGAAACTACACCACACTTCGATCACAGCATGTGGGTTATAGAGTCAGACTGCCTGGGTTTGAAGCCTAGTTCTACCACATAGCAGCTGTGTTATCTTGGTCAAGTTTTTCTTTGCAGTTTCCCCATCTGCAAAATGGGCATAATAAGTGCACCTACCCAATTGGGCTGTTATGAGGATTAAATAAGGTAAATACAGCAAGCACTCAGAGCAGTGTTTGGCATACAGTAAGTGCTCAGTGTTATGTACAATTATTCTCCGTATTCCCAGACTCTAGCACAGAAACTGAGGCACAGTGCTCAATAAATGTTGCATTGTATCGAATCCTATGTTTCACTTTGCGGAGTAATCTACTTAAGATTCTTATCTTCATTAAGAATACTGACTCATTCCCTTACTCATTCCATTTTATAGGTATTTTCTAGTTAACCCCCGTCTATAAAATGTCAAGCTACTGCACTATTTCATTGCTTGGTGAACAATTAGTGAGTGTAAATGTGAATATAATTCAATTATGGATGGTTTATTTAGTCTTGTATTGGCTTCTCTGAAACTCATAGGATATTGTCATATACATGTAATTTGATTAGTTTGCCCATAGCTTGTCAAGTAAATAATACCCCTCTCAAAAAAAGTATGTCAAAATATTTTTACATTGATTTTGAGGTAGTTGTTTGCAGTGTATAGAAAGATACCTAAAAAGATAATAAGAGAATATGGCAAAAAAACACTAAAACAAAACAATATAAAAATATCATAGTTTCATTTCTATAACTGCTTTGCAGAGTTATTCTATTTCTGAACGAGATGAATGATTTTTTTAAAACCCCACAAAATCTCTAGTCTGTACCTGACAATTGGGGCAGGATGAGAAATATTCACTAAATCTCTGAATTTTGTTTTGAAGTTTATCATAAACCTTCAAAAGGAAGCCATTGTTAATTTGTGAGGGAAAGGAGATAAAGGAGTGGGGAGGTGTTATGTAAGGAAGCAGCAGACAGCAGTTTCTACCAACAGTGACCCTGTTGAAGAAGCATTGAGGGAGTCAGAAGATGTTGAGGAAGAAAGGTAAAAGTGGGGAGCATAAAAGAATGCAGATTCATTATAAATATTCAAAACTTTTACTCTAATGCAGTTTCTCCAACTTGGCACTATGGACATTTTGGGCTGGATAATTCTTTCTTGTGGGGAGGCTGTCTTGTGCATCATAGGATGTTTAGCAGAACTCTTGCCCTCTACCCACTAGATGCCAGCAGCAGCCCATTCCCATTTTGACAACCAAAAATGTCTCCAGACATTGTCAGATGTCCCTTGAAGGGCAAAATCACCCTGGTTTGAGAACCACTGCCTTGATGGGAGAAAATTGGTAAAATGATTAGATGAAACATTTCATAGATTTAAATGTTCCCTATTTTTAAGTAGTTTCATTCACTCACATAGGTTTATCCTAAAACTAATTACCTGTACTAATAATACAAAGACCCAGCACTATAATTCTGATACGTTTTCCCAGATTGTTCCTCTGTACTGTTCCTCAGTTGGAACCTAGAAGGAAGAAAAAGGGTGCTGGAAACTGCTAGTTCGTCTTCCATTTAGCAAATCTTTTTTTGGATGCCTATGAAGTGCAAGACACTGTAGGGAATACAGAGGTTCAGCACACACAGACTTTGTTTTAAAGGACATTACAATCTCATGACAAACTATTTCCAGTGCAGTTCTTGTCTTTGGCTTTTTCCTTTTAGTAAACACCTGGTTGGTATTTATGTTTCAACAACAGAGGGCATTACAAATAATGTTATATGCAGTCATAAAATGGAATTGTTAAAGGAACAGAAGGACATACAGCTCATTTCTCTTTAATACTTCACTTAAAACATTTTAGGAACTTAACAACTGTTAATTGCCTAAAAACAAGATTCCCTGCTCTTCCTCAGCAGTCCATTCCCCCAAATTTCTTCTTTATAATGGGCAATAAGAATACTGAAATTGGTACAAAAACTTTAACTATTAATTACACATATCATGAAATTAACTTATCATGAAGTAAAATTAACTTACCCATACTGATTCATAATGTTTGTTATTTTTAAATGAGATGAATAAATAAATGAACAAATAAAAGTCTCAAACAGAAACTGGGTGCTCAAGGGCTTTAATTATATGACCTATAATCAAAAGAATTGGCCTTAATCCTACTGCACTGGTATCCCCTAGGATTCCTTTTTCTTTAAAACTTATAAAATGCCTAAATATGTATTTCCTTCTGATTGAACTACAAACAGGTATTTATCTTCCTACTACACTTTGTCAACCCTGCACCTCTGAATCCAAAGTCATTCCTTTTCCTCTGATGATGTCTATACCTTTATTCATGTTGTTCAGAGTGTATTAAGGGTTAAATATATATTTAGCAACAAGCAAATGTCAAAATTATAGGACATCAACAGGAACTAATAAAAATACTGTATTATAGAAATGAAGCTCTTGACATAAAAACCAGGAGAAAGTTTGCTTTGATTTCAGGTGTGAGCTTAAACTCCCTTCTCCTTCTTCCAATTCTAGTCAGCCCACTTGAACTATACAAATTTTAATTTATAGGATGATTTATTTGTTGAAAAAAAAAAGTACCCTCAAATTCTAGAAGCAACCACTTTTAAAATAGTGATTTATGTGCTGTGCACTCTTACATGCAATAATTAATCATCTTGAGATGAAGGTAAGGCAGAAGTTACATTTCAATTCTAATTAATGGATCTGAATACTTACTAGGAGTCCAGGCAAATCACTTAATTTCTCCAAGTCTTATCTGTAAAATGGATATAAATACCTGCCCTTTCTTACCTTATGTAGTTGTCCTGAGGTTCATATAAAAAAAAATGTAGTTGTCAGGAGAAAAAATCCTACAAATGCTGTAGCAGAACTGCTGTCAAAATATTCATGTTAGAGTCAAACTCTTTCAGTTGAATCACTCAGCATCTTTGTTCATGGCTTACATAAAGCTGGAGGTATTGTGTCCCCTGCTTTAGAAATGTGAAGACATTTGGTTGTTGGTTAAAAGGGTAAGAACTATACTGGAAACAGTGCCTCTTTATGAGAGTAAAAATACTGAAATAAAAATGTATAAATCTTCAAAGAGGAAGCAACTACCTCAACGCAATAAAAGCATGACTTCTATCTGTCCTGCCAAGACAAAGGTAGGTAAACCTAATCTAATCCTAATTAGAATTTTTTGTTTTGAAACTTTATGATCTGCTTCTCTCATTTTGATTTCTTTATACTTTTATTCCTTGAGCTCTCAACGCTTTGGGCTTCTGGGACTCAATCTCTTGTACCTTCTCTTCACTCCTTCCCACAGGCAAGACAGAAAGCTTGCAATTAATGTCAGAAACTTCTTAATTAACTGAATGTTAGCTGAAATAGATTTCAGAAAGTATTAACTGATCTACCTTTTAACTTTTATTAAGCTGCTTGTTTACAACTGCATAATAAAAGGTCTAGGTACTCCTTTAAAGGAATGTCATGCACCACAAATCAGATTTCTCTTTTTATTTTTTTGTTTTGGTGGGGGGCGGTGGGGGGAAAGGAGGTGGTTATGATGTGGAGTATGATGGATAGAAAACACCTTAAGTTCTCATAAAGATAAAATAAAACATACATCCTCTAGAGGATCTGTCATTTATATTTCTATTTCTAATCCCTAGAATAATGCAAATTCATAACCCACAGTTGATGTTCAACTGATGTTTGTTGAATTAAATCACCTTGATTTGGATGTCTCAGACTGACAAGAAAGGGTCTGCTAGCATCCTCAGTCCCCTGAGATCTGTCCTTAACACCTATCTCCCTGAAAGCACTCCTCAGACCCAGGCTTGGCCACTTCTACCAATCCAAACCCAACCTTCATTTCCCTGGCCTCCAAGACTCCAAAATGCAGTATGTTCTTGGATTAGGGGCCATACTTTAGTATATAATGTCTTCATGCTGATGTCCTGGAATGCATTAATATCATTTCTATTATTTCTACCTCTGGCTCTGAGATCCCCATTTAAAAAATTATCTATCTATCTATCTACCTACCTACCTACCTACCTATCGTCACAATATACCTTATTTCTTAATGTTGGGCAACTGAGAAAAGATACAAAATCCATCTTGACCAAGAATTCCTTCCCACCAAGAGTCGGAAAACTTTCTGTCCATGTTTTTGGAGATTATCTTTTGACACTAACATTTAAATAATTTTTTAATTTAAAGGAGAAATTTAGAAGTTTAGAAATCAATAATTTTCTCACCAATTCAGTAAACCATTTTACCAATTAATCTTTTATTTATTTCACACATCAGTATTTTATAGAAAAAAGAACCTCTTAATGTTAAATTAATTACAATGTTCTCTTCTGATTCTTTCCAATATATAGACCTAAATTTTTACACAATCAGTAAATACAATAATTTATGTTTTAACACTTTAAGTCTCATTTAAACATTTTCCCATATGGTTTTACATATATCAATACTATTTAATGGCTATATAACAGTCTATGATAGCAATAGCAAAACATGAAAATTTACTTATCCAGTTCCCAATTACTGGGCTTTTTAAAAAACTCAAATGAATGCAATCACTAGAAATATCTTTATACAAATAGACTTTTTTTTTCTTTTAAAATATTTTCCTGGGCATATGCTACTCAGAGTGAGTTAGAGCTATCAAAAGACAGATTGGTTATAGAGTTCTTATTATATTCTTCTAAATAGTTCTTCAAAAAAACTACATTAATATAATAATGCTACTGGTATGAGGATACATGCAATTAAAAATTTTTTGCTAATATAACTGCATGAACTAAGTCAAAGTTGCTCTAGTTTGCATTTTTAACATTAGTAAATCTGAATACCATTTTATTTCTATCTTCTCGTTTGAACTCAATTCTTTCATAAACTTGCCTAGTAAAGAGCACAAAGTCCTATGGATTTGCACTTACCTTTTAAAAAATATTGAGTACTTTATCCTTGTGTAATGCAAGTGGCTTTTACCCCATTTCTTCTTTTGTCTTCTTCCTATTTAGTATACTTTTTTCATTTTTCTTAGTTGATCTCATCTATCTTGTCACTATTTTTCTTCGCCATAAAGTTTCCTTTGCAAAATTATTGGGATGAGAATTGTAGTCTTTTTATTTTTGCCTTTATACTGAAGATCTTAATCTGGAACAAACTGAAACTGTTATGTGTGAAGTGGATCTAATTTCTTTTTTTATACTGACATCCAGCTAATCTTTCCACCAGCAGTTATTATATATTTCTTTCCAATTAGTTTATTAGTCTTAAACTTTCTACTCACTACCATAGTGTATTTAGAAAAGATGCTTAACAGCATGTTTTAACGATCTGAAGGGTGAAACTCCCTTTTTCCCAAGTTAAAAAGACATATCCTTGCTTATTTTCCTAAATTATTTATCACAATTCTGTCAAATTATATAAAGCATCCAGTTGGAACGTCAAGCGGAAGTGTAGTAAATCTACATACTAACTTCACCCTATTGCCAGTCCTTTGGACATAATTTCTTTTACATTAATTTAATCCTCATAATAATTCTGCAAAGCATTATTTCTATTTTATAGATGGTGAAATGGAAAGTAGGCATGATTTTCCCAAGATTACACAACTTGTAAGTAGTAAAGTGAGGACTCTAATTTTGGTTTTCAGATTTCCTATTTACTCCCTTTTCATTATACTAGGATGCAGTTCCTGTAACCTGCTTCTACATAAGCATCTTCCTTATCTCAATATAGTTGTATAACTTTCTTTAAATGGCTTGTATATGTTAATACCCAAACACTTTAAGTTGTAGTTTGTCACTGTTTGAATCTAGAAATAAGATTAATTTTAAAAAGTTATATATCCTGCAACTTCCTGAATTAGTCTTTGTCAGCATGTTTATGATACTACAGGTTTCACTAGTTTAAAAGCCATGTCAATAGAAAATATTTGTGCTTTCCTTTTCTCACTTATGAATGCTTATTAATGATTTATTACAATGACGAGCTTTTTCAAGCATATATAAATAAAAGTAGTGCCAAGATTATTTAACTTCTGCTTGAGAAATGTTTCCTATATGTTTTCCTAATAGGAATGATGTTAGTTCTTGGTTTTAAGTAATTACTTATCACAATGAGAAACCAAAAAAATCATTAGCAGAGATACTTAAATAAAAAATGATGAATTTTATTAATATTTTTAAAGTTACCTGTAGTTAATACTTTGCATTTTTACTATTTTGTTCTGTTGATATTGATTTAATGGTTATTCTGTTGAAAACCAACCTTATAATCCTGAGTCACAGTAAATAATTATTTTTATGTTGTGTATCACTTGCTAATATTTTGCATTTGCTCAGAATGAGACCCTTTTCAAAATGTTTGACTCCTAGCATTGAGGCAATATTAACCTCAAAATGCAAATATTATATCATCTTTTGATACACAGATATTATTTATACTTTGAACATTTGAAAAAGCTCACCAATAAGCCCATAAGGGTAAAATTCCAACTTGTCAGAAAATTATACTAGGTTATAACATCCTCTAATTTTTAAAATGCTTTTTATTGGTAATAACTTTTCATTTCCAATTTATTTGCATTCAAGAAAGGAAACCAATATATTCATTTTCTTAGTTTTTAAAACCCTTATTTTATCTCATCTAACATTTTCCCGTTTCCATTATCTTTGGTTCTATAATTTTTTGCAACTTCTCGTTACCCTTCTCAAATTCTTATGAATAAAAATATTCATGATATGGAAATTAAAATTTTTTCAGTAGGTCTGGATTACCTTCACCTCCATTTCACTTAACATCTTAAATTCTTTTACATTTTAATAACTAATTTTTAGGTCTATTTCAGACATTTCAGTTGTTTTGATAAGTTTAAGCCTTAGAATCCACCCAATAATAGATCTGCTAGATTCAAAACATATATATTAATACCAATTCATGACTTCTCTACTTCAGTAAGCTGAAAATTACTTAAATCTTTCTTGTTTCATTTTCCTCACATATAGAAGATCAACAAAAGACTATTCAAAGCATATTTTGGCCTAGTAACATTACTTTTTGTAACAGTAATCAAAAGATACATTAAAAATTATGATTTTGTTAAAACTTAGACAAATTCTGCTTCAATGAGATCCATAGCTCTAAGCCATATTTATTTTTAATCAATCTTTATTTTCATATTTCTCTGACTCAGTAATAAGCCAAGAGATGTCTGTCTACTTTGATTCACTAGCAACGCTAGACTGGTTTTCATGAGCATCTTTTCCTTCTCCTACAGTACCTACACTCTTCTAACAGTTAACATCAGTTGAAAGATTTTGAAATCATGAAAGCCTGGATTCCAATGTTGGCTCTTCCACAAACCAGACTCAGAGAGAATTATTAAGTCTTTATTTCCTCTTTGAAAATGTATTCAATAATATCTGCTTCACAGGGTTGTTGAGAAACTGTAATTAGAGAGCACAATAAGTGCCTAGCACATAGCAAATGCTCTGTTCCAGGACAAAAACTGTAATTAAAAGGGTTTCCTATATCCTTTCCTATCCCTCCCTAAATCCTTCCTATAGGATTATCAGTCTCTGTCTGAGGAATGGAAACAGTGACCTAAAGGGAAGGAAGTTTATTTCTTCTGACAGCTCCACAAGCTTCTGCTGCTAGAGTATAACCAGCTTTATGACTTCTGGTAGTTCTGGAAAAAAATGTTTTCTATCCTCTAGATAACAGCTAAGAGGCAGGAGTTGATTATGAAGGTATTTACCTCATTATTTGTGGGGTGGGACACAACCAAAGGGACATGGTAACCCTCCTTTGATTCACTCCTATCAATTGTAGTGTTACTAATTAAAGTGGTGGAGCCAACAAGATTGTATGCCTCACTTTCACTGAGAAACCTTGGGAAATCTATTTACAGATGGATTTTAAAAACCATTTGTAATCCCAGGTTAAAAATGCTTCACTCAGTTTCTCCTTAGCAATTTCAGAACAAGCATTCTGAAATATCTTTTCCTGGAGCAATTTATTTTTTCTTTAGCCTGAGTTACTTAGAAGTTCTTTTCTTTTAGGTGCCAGAGGAGTGCTCTTCAGAAATTTTCTGAAGTATTAAACCAGAACTAATCTTTCCCCCTAGATTTTCTTTGGACTGAACCTCCCAAGAATGAGCTCTTCAACTACTAAATGAACTCTCTGACTCTTTTTGCAATGTATAAGACTGTGGTGGCGTCACTGATTCATTGGTTACAAGGGTCAAGTAGGAGAATTAAACTGCAAGATGTATTGTAAACATCACCTTCACAAATAAAGGATCATACTTGATACATCATGTTTATTATAAACAAAAGACCCACATAATTTCCTCTGTGTGTGTTTCACTATTCAGAGGTGGTAGCAACTGTAATAGCTACAAAAGTAATTAAAATATTCCTTAGATGTTATTGTTCTGTAGACAATAATAAAATCTAAAGATCAGCAGACACAATACCATCTTCCTTTAAGCACCATGGCTAATATGGAACCCTCATACCCAGTACTAAAATAAAGCTAACCCTGTTTAAGATTCTGGCTCATGGAGCCCATTCTGAAATAAAAAGAAGTCCAATAACCAATAAATCAGTTATTGATAGGTTAACAAATACATCCAATAACTGAAAGTCACAAAGAGAATTATAGACAACATCTGCATGGCATTCATCAAATAACCACTTCTAAGTACTCATTTAGGAAACTGTCCTTTAAATGAGAATATTCTGATACTGGATGAAGGTCCAAAGTAGCATTTCCAGTTTGCTTTTTTCTAATTTTGAAGGTGCTTCTCTGAGCTTTCTAGGTTTTTGCTTCCCTCAGAGGATTCTAGTTGGGCTATTATTATAGTATTGGCTCCAAGAGGCTCTGGTTGCTTATCATCACCATCAAAGAAAACGTCTTCTGGATTTGGAGGTGGGGGGCAGAATTCTTCACTTGGAAAGATCTCCTTGAAGAGTGTTTCAGCTTGCTTGACTGCGTGTTCATTTCCTAGTCCACAGTCAGGCCCAGTGCAGACATAGACATTGGAAGGTAAGCCATTATATGAGCTTCTGCTGACTCCTGAGGAATCTCTCATGTTAAAATAAAGAGCCCACAAGAGTCTTGGCTTTGCAAGTTCTTCCTTGTCTATTTCTGTTTCAGCATATGGGGTGAATAATTTCTTCACCACTGATTCTAAGTCTTCTCTTGCTGTTTTGGAAGATGAACAGGTCAGATGTACCAGACAGGTGTCTTTCATGCACGTCATGGTTGAAGAACACAATTCAGTGACTCGAACAGCACATGCTCCTGGTTCCACTGGAGGTACTATCAAAATGGAAATCTGCTGATCTGAATCTGTCTTTAGTATAGACTGATCCGTAATGAGCACTGCCCTGGAGATCTGCTCGTACTGCACATTTGAGCATGTTTCCTCAGAAAGGTAACTATCCTCCACAATGAAATATTTAGCATTTATTCTTTGACCAAGGTGATCTATAATTGCTTTACATCTTCCTGATTCTTTGTCAACTACAAGGCATTGTACTTTATGGCGAAGACAATATATTCCACCAAAAACTGCACACATCCTGCAGAAACACTGGGGAATTTCTCCTTGGCCATACAAGGGAAATAAAAAGGGAGTGTTGCCAAACCTTCCAAGACACTGAAGAAAGTTTTTTGTTGCTTTAAGGCCTTCTATTGTTGTGCAAGATGACTCTGACATCATTGCAATTGAGTGTAGTACAAAATGTTGGAGGCTGGGGGTTAATTTTTTGGTTTTCAAGTACTCTGAAAATGAGCATTGCGTGAAAGCTTGGTATTCATCAGGATATTGTTCGTAGTCTAAACAAAATGTAAGAAATTTCATTAGCATCCTCTTTTCAACCATAGTGAGCTCTTTGCTATTAAAGACATCTGCTCTGGAGCAAGGCACCTGCTCTACTTTTCCTTCTCGAAATGCAAGAATCCTAGTGACATTTTTAAATTCTGCATAACGACTAACATTTGATTTGATTAAAAGATCAATTAACAGTCCTTGGGAATAAAGCAGCTTTGATACCAAATCAATATTAAACCTCCTGCCTTCTTCAACTATTTGAGAGTAAGTAATCCTGTTTCTCTTTGGCGGATCACTGTTGTCTTCCAATATAGGTTTGATTTCGTCTTTAGCACCATCTGAAACTCTGTGTTTATAAGTTTTATATCCACAATATTCTTCTTTCACCAAGGTTTCTGCTGTATCAGTTACTTCTCCATTGTTTTCTGGAGTGCCTTTTGCAGGCACTTCATAGCTAGAAACATATAACGAGTGCGTTTCTTCAGACAAGCATGCAGAATCCAGAGGTTTAATGATGGTACTAGATGCTACCCAGGAAGGATTCTTCTGCAGATCATCAATCTCTTTAATATTGTCATCTATATCCTGACTGGCATAACAAAAAACTTCTGTGTGTTGAATGGTTTCATCCTTCTTGCGAAGAGTGATGCCTTCTTCTGTTTCATGGATCATGTCTTGCCATGAAGCAGTACTTTCTTCCCCAATATCACTGTTTTGCTGATATTCCTTCAACCAGGAGAGCAATCCCGAAAAGCTGAAACTAGCCCAGTTTCCTCCATAGTAACTTCTTGAATCAAGATGCAGAACCCTCTGACCACTTCTGGAACATGCAGCTGCAAGGATGGATTCAGGCAAACCCGTCCCTATTACAACCACATCAAACTCTGTTGGGAGACTGTTGTCCATCCTGGGAGGTAAAGTGTCTGGTGACAACTTCTAATGAAGGAAATGTGTATGAACCTAGGCTGAGGGCTCAGATAAGGTGTGAATATTCTGTAATAAAATCTCTCCTTGTGATATTCCAGATCATCCCAGACGTACTGAAGTTGCAGGTCTTAGGTATTTAACTGCTACCCTTTTTTAGTATTTTTTTCTTATAGGTCAGTAGCATAAAAACATGATAAAGTACATCTAATCATATCTGAGAATACTAGAACGAGTGTGTGGTGTTCACTTCTGCATTTCATCTTAGCAGTGAATGTCAAAATGCATCACATATGCATTTGTGACTGGAACTCTTCTCTGAAAGAAGAAAATTCAAGAAAGAATACAACTGTAAACAATATTAAGAGAAAAGTAATTTCATGCAACAGCAATTACAATCCAATGGAGCCCAGCCTGTTTTTAGGACATGAGCCTCTACTAAAGCAAGTCATTAAATGCTTTCTCACAAGTTTTCTAATTTCCTGAAAATGAACAAAAGATAGAGACTCCTCCAAATCAGGCAATTCAACAATGAAGAATGGATATAATAACATCCCACAAAAATAAAGAAGAATTAACATAATACAATTCTATAATTTTTGCCTTTAAATATCTGAATAAATGATACATAACTGTGAGATTAAATTGCAAGTAACATGTGGCTCCACTGTGTTTATGGAAACAGACTACATACAATGTGCACACTGTCATGATTATGCATATTTCTGTGGCAATACAGTCTGTGGATGCTTCTAGGACAGATGAATAGAAGATTTTTCCATGTCCCACCTACCCGTAGAATCTTATGGGAGCAACATGAGACTATTTCAACTGAATTAGCTACTCAGATTATTAAAAAAGGATTAATTCAATAATACAACTAGCATTTTAAAATATTAAGGTATATGAAAGAATCAGTCTACTGAAGGGAAAATGTATTTATAAGAAATTCTTATATGAATGTACATATGCACAGGTGTGTTTTTTATGTATAAGTTAAAAAGGATAAGTCCTGGGTCCATGTGTTAAAATATCTTAACATAAAATAACACCTATTTCTAAAACCCAAGTCAACATAGGGTGACTTGCATTTTGCGAGACTCTAGTTCTGAGACCCTGAATCTCTGTCTTCCAAGGTAAAGGGCTGTCCAAACACCCTCTGCCAAGATTATCATGTTGCTTGTTGTTCTTGTTTTTGAAGGGGTAGGAGGTGGTAGTGAAGAAAGTCTCTCCTGTCCAGCATCATCCTGATTATACTCCATGTGCAGAACACCTGTGTGGTGGTAGGTGTGGCCAGAGATGCAACAGCCAAAGAGTTGAAAGGCATACTCACCTGGAAGTCTTTAGGCTAAAGCATTACACACACCACATGCTAGGTGGCCTGTCATTCATCATTGTACAGTAAGAGTGAGTTTCTTGAGCTCTGACTTTTCCTACCACTATACTTACTGAAACCTAGATCAGTGCATATTGGGTCCGCCTAGGCTAAGACGACTAATTATCCTAGACATCTGTATAACAAGCCGTTCAATTGGAACTTAGATTAAATTGACTAATTCACTGAACTGACTGCTCAGTTTGAGATGGCAATCTTAATAGTCCTGTCTAGTCAAAGCCTCTGCCTCAAGAATATCAGGGATTCCACTTGCTTTCAACATTCCCTCAGAAACAAGGAACTGAGCACAGAATGAAGTGGCTGCCAGGCCTACTCACATAAGTATGTGAGTATGTTTGAGTTACTTATTCTGCTTTCTTCCAGCAGGGTGTGCAGAGGAAGACAGAACCCATGAGGGTATGTGAAGAAGTGTAACCATAGTATGTACTTATTCTCAGCTTAGCAGGGGATACAGCTGAGGGTTGGGAGTAAGAGAGAGGATATAAGCTATAAGTGCTAAAACCAGGAAGCTTCTAACCTACAGGTATCAAAGGAGTCCTCGTAATACAAAGCAGGACAGGACAACCTTAACACATTTAGCTCAACTACCCCGTAATACGGATGAGAAACTGATGGCTGGAGAAATTAAGTGACTGGGAAAGTCCACATGATGGGTAGCCACAGGATCAAGAGTGGGACCCACTCTCACACTATCAGGCCAGTGGTCTTTCCACTTGATAGGGCAGCCTCTCCAGAAGCCTCTGGAGCAAGCAGCCACTTTTGGTACTTTAAAATGTTCTCCCCCTTCAGTACTCCATGGTTGGTTAGTTCTTGCTCAGGGATAACAATGAGGGAAGCACCCTCCCTCTTTTCATCTTTAACTCTTACCTAGAAGCACAATCTTTGGAATTTACTCCAGGCAAAGAAATTCTTAATCTTTGCTAAGAACTTTTTCAGCTCCACCATAACCCAACCCCATGACTTGTCTCCCAGGGCTTAAACAAGACTCAGAACCTCTTGCCCCAGAGTTTCCACCTGTAACTTAAAAACAGGTTAAAGTCATTGTTGAAAGCACTAAAGAAATGCCCAGAGAAAGAGCAGTAGTCAGGCAAAATACTGTGTGGTGAACATTTCTAGCAGTCTTAGAAAATCCCTTCTGATTGGGGTGGGACCTAAGCAGGGATGATGAGGGAGGAAAAAGGATGGAAGAGACAAGGAGACACAGCAAGGTGGGGCCGCAGGATAGAAGGGATGAGGAAGAAGGGGAATGCTGGTACTAATAAAAAACTCAATATACCGCTGTTTTCAAATTCCCAGGCGCGGAGTCAGGATAGAAGCTGAATTTCCCAGCACAGAAAAAACACTTCTTGAAGATAAGAACTTTAATGTCTGTGACCCAATTTCTGCTACTGATGACACCTCAGGGCTTGGCTTGAACTGCCCTCTTTAAAGCTTAGCCCTGCCTGAAACATTGCCTGTTAGGTATTTTAAATTAATACAAAGAGTGTAATCTGTAGTGTGATCTATATCACCACCTTCACACACCTACAGCCCCCTCCCAAGTTTCAAATCTTTGTATAAATGAAGTTCTCAGATAAGGGCTTATTGGGGAAGGGGTAGGTAGTATTAGAATATTAGAATCATTGAGACAATCAAATAAATAAAATTATGATTTCTATTGCATTTTCTTGTTTCCCTCAAAATATAAAAAAAGGAATCATAACAAATATAATATTTGGATTTATCACCACATAGAAGGTTGGTGAATAAGAAAATACTTTTGATAACACTACAAAGATTTTATTCTCATAAACCTGCCAAGATAAAGGCAGTAATAAATTATCAATGGATTTCAGGATTCTTTTTTTTTTAAAGGAAATTTAAGACCTGAGAAATATACATTTGTATTTCAAATCTTTGTACAAATGAAATTCTGGAGCACACACAAAAGGATACTTTCCCAATCTTAGAAAAATCACATCTTCAGTGACACACTGGGTGGTTCATCCTTCAAAATGTCAAGTCTCAGTGAGACTTAAATCTTCCATATGGGTTAAGAGTATTGTATTAACAATCAAGTTCTACTTTAATGAAATCTACTGGCTGCACAACTAATTATTTGTTCATTTGAGTTGGGATTCTCTGAGCCTTCTGCAAACTCACCTTAGATTTTGGTGTGCTGGAAACTATAAGGAGGAAATTATAGTAAAAATAGCTAATAGGACACATGCCAATTTGCATTCTGAGGACCTGAATAAAACGATCTCACTTCCTAGGAAGCAGTCAAAGGTTTACAACTGCTAATGGGCAAATTTTTAAAAGCATTTACACATTACTACTATGTTAGGTTTCTACCTCTCACTTTAGGGAAGTAATATAGGAATTAGATCTTTTCTCATCACCCTCTCCAACTTTCACAAATCAAACACTTTTTTCCTTGACTCTCTCAACTCCACAGCCCCTCATTTCTTTCCTCGAAGTGTAAAAGCCACTGTCTCGTGCCCTGTTGAATTAAATTAGGAAATGAAAGCAGAGAAGTGAGATGAGCTGCACGGCGGCCAGAAAGGGGTATGGAGGAGGTGGGCACAGGGGAGATGGGGCTGCAGACAGGCTGGGGTTTGGGTTGGCGTGGGGCCTGGCGAGCACAGGGAGGGAGGGAGATCAGCGAGAGCTGGAGAAGGAGAGGTCGGCGGGGAAGGAGCAGAGGTGGGGGGAAGCGGGTGAGATCAGGGGAGGTGAGGTCACAAGGGAGGAGGTGAGATCAGAAGAATAGAGGTAGGGGGAGGTGAAGTCAGGGGAGCACCGCCGCGAGGTTGGGGTCCAGGAGCGGGAGGGGGCGGGGCCGGGGGCAGGAGGCCGCAGGAGCGGGAGGTCTACCCCGGCCACTCACCCGACAGGTTGTTGCTGAAGCCGTCCCACACGCAGTTCGTGGCGCCCCCCACCACGCCGCCCCTCAGGCGGAACGCGAAAGCTAGCGCGGCCCGGTGGACGGAGGGTAGCAGGTTGCGAGGCTGACGTTAAGCAGGAGGAGGCGGGCGGGGCTGCGGAGCCGCGTGAACTTGAGGTAGAGGACGAGCACCAGCAGGTTGCTGCCGACGCCCAGCGGTCCCACGGAGCCAAGCAGAAGCACCAGGAGCTCGTAGGCGCCCTGGCTGACAGGCTGCGCAAGCCTCGGCTGCCCAGGCCACAGCCCCTCGCCACCCTCCGAGCCGACTACGCCGCCGCCGCCGCCGCAGTGCCCTGCAGCGTGCAAGCCGGGCGCCGGCGCGCTAGGTTCTGGGTGGGGCGCAGGGCGCTCCGACGTACCCGTCGTCCCCTCCGGCCAATGCGCAGGCAGCTAGATGCAGCTCGGGGACCACTCCCCCGCCCCGCCCCGCCCCCGGCGCGCCTCGTAACCCCGCCCCTTCCCGCCATTGTAGTCCCGCCGCGACGCGCCTTGTAGCCCCGCCCCTTCTCGCAGTCTTAGCGGAGTCCCTGCTCTCCAGGTTTCCCTTCCCCCGCCCCCTTCCCGTACCCCGGCCCCACCCGCCCAGTGAGTGAGAGCTGGGAGGCAGATCAACCACCGTGACTCCTAATTCCGCAGCTTCCCCTCACCCAGCTGGAAGGCCTCTTGGCGTTCACCACCCACCCACTCATTCAGGAACATTTATGGGCTCCTGGCCCACCACGTGCTCATGAGGGGGTTACACGAGGGACCCCCGTTCTTGGCTTCTCCCTCCCCAGGAAGCTGTTATGTACGACCCGCTGCCAAAAGGAGTCACACGCTTAATGCAAACCCAGGCCACACCCCAGGCCTGCCCATATTGTCCTTCCTGTCTTCCCTGCGGTAGCAGTGGATACACTCTCGCTAAGGCCCTCACTGTGGCGACCCCCAGGCTGCGCCCTCAAGCTCCAGACCATATCTAGCAGGTGCAGAGGTGGTGCTATACTTGAAGCAGCACATTTCCTCTGGCCTTTTACACAGTGAAAACAGAGGGCAAGTCAAGCACAGGTCCGTGAACTGATCAGTCTTTGCGGGGCTGCTGCCTATGCACAGGCCCCAACAGGGCCCGAGGGGATGCAGTCCCTAGACAGACCTGCAGGCTTTCCTGGGCACTGCTGGCTAGCACAGTGTCTGTGCAAGGGCAAAGCAATTGCCCTCCACGAAGGTGTGTGCCTCCTCCCATCTCCATTCAAAAGATCGGTAGAGAACGACTAGCCTCAGTGAACCTCCATTACAAGTTCCTTGGGGGGTAAAATCTAATCGTCAGGGTGCACTGAGCAATAGCTGAGGGGTAGTGTGCTCCGTCCTTAAAATCTTGATTTGTCACTAAGGCTTCCAATCTGGAGTTATCTGTGAGACTGACCTACCCACTTCTTTAAAAAACTCATTTAATTTTGTATTTTAGATTTATGCAACCATTTAACAAGTTCTGTATGTTTAATGTCTACGGCATTTACTGACTAGTCTACAGTAAGGTCTCAATAAATACTAGTTGAATGAATGAAGGAGGACTCATATTTTTTCCTAAAGCATTCATTCATTCATTCATTCATTCATTCATTGGTGCCGAGTCCCTGCTCTCACAAAGCTTACATTCTGGTGATGTTGGGAGAACAGATGATTATCAAATAAGTACATATGTAGTGTTGTGAAATGTGACATAAAGAAAAGTAAAGCAGAGAAAGGGTATTTCGGAGGGAGGGAAGAGGCTGTTATTTTGTACAGTGTGGTTACAGATAGCCTCACTGAGTACTGCAGGCACAGGGTAGATGTGCTTGGCATATTGGAGGAAAAACAAAGAAACCAATGTGGCTGGAGTGGAATGAGAATTATGAAATAAGGGCAGAGAAGTAAGTGAGCAGTGATTGGCCAGATAATGCAGGTTCTTGGCTATTTTAGTAAAAGGACTTGGGCTTGAGTAAAGTCCAGGGCAATGCCTATGCAAGAGGAATAATATCAGTGAAGGAAAATAAAGGGAATAAGAGGCTTTTGGCAAATGTTTAAGAATTTTGATAGATTTATTTTTATAATACAATGAACTGTTAAGGTTATTTACTATACTTGACAGAAACAGGTAATGATACTACAAATATTATTCACTTTGTCAGTAATAATATATGTTTCTATTCATTTTCAGAATTATGTAATCGTAGGATAATGCCAAAAATACTACAACTTAAAAGGCAAGTGCAGTACTGGCATAAGGACAGACTATGTAATAGAATAGAGATTTCAACAAGGATGCCAAGACTACTCAGTGGGGAAAGGACATTTCAATAAATGGTGCTGGGAAATGGTGCCCACATGCAAAAAATGAAGTTAGAACCTTACCTTATACCATATACATAAATTGACTCAAAGAGCTAAACTTAAACGCTATAACTATAGAATTCTTAGAAGAAACAAAACATCTTCATGACATTAGGTTCAGCAATGATTTCTTGGATATGACACCAAAGGCATAGGCAACAAAAGAAAAAAACAAATTGTACTTTAGTTCATCAAAATGAAAAACTTTTGTACACTATCAAGAGAGTAAAAAGACAACACACAAAACAGGAGAAAATATTTGCAAATAATATATCTGATAAGGGATTAATATCCAGAACACATAACTCATACAACACAACAACAAAAAGCCAAACATCCCCAATTCAAAAATCGTCAAAGGACTTGAATAGATATTTCTACAAAGATACACATACAAATGGCTGATAAGCACTTGAAAAGATGATCTTTAGTTATTAGGGAAATGCAAATCAAAACCACACACCCACTAGGATGGCTATTATCAAAAAATAAAAACAACAACAACAACAACAACAACAAAGAAACTAAAAAGTGTTGACAAGGATGTGGAGAAGTTAGAACCCTGCTGTGCCGCTGGTGAGAATGTAAAATGGTGCAGCCACTGTGGAAACAGCTTGGCATTCCTCAAAAAGTTAAACACAGATTTATCATATGATCCAGCAATTCTGCTCCTAGACGTATAGCCAAAAGAATTGAAAGCAGGGACGGGAACATGTATTTGTACACCAGTGTTCATAGCAGTAGTATTCACAATAACCAAAAGGTGGAAATAGACCAAATGTCCATCAACAGATAAATGGATAAACAAAATGTGTTATGTACATACAATGGAATATTATTCAGTCATAGAAATAAATGAAATTCTAATACTTGCTACATCATAGATGAACCTTGAAAACATTATGCTACGTGAAATAAGCCAGACACAAAATGACAAATATTACAGATTCCTCTTATACGGGGTACCTAGAATAGGCAAATTCATAGTGACAGAGAGTAGAATAGTAGTCACCAGGGGTTGAGGGGAGGGAGGAATGGGGAGTTAGTCGTTAATGGGTACAGAGCTTCAGTTTGGGATGATACAAAACTTCTGGAAATGGATAGTGGTGATGGTTGCACAAAATTGTGAATTACTTAATGCCACTGAATTGTACAGTTAAAATGGTTGAAATGGTAAATTTTATGTGGTGTGTATTTTAGCACAATAAAAAGCTTATGCCAATTATGCCTGTATCTCACTCTCTCAAAGTAAGAGAAGTACAGTGTCTGCAAATGTAAGCAGTTTACTGAGTGAGCTGGACTCAGTACAGTGCAAGCAAAAAGTAACTTTACTGTCTTTGGCAGTACACATTTCAAATATCTTCTTTCCACTTATTCTTCACTGCCCTTCGTTGACATTTTATCAGTTCTCAAAGCCTTTCTGCTCACTTTCAAGTAATATAAAGTCCAGAACATTGTAATAATGAAATGTTAAAACTCTTGGAAAACCCATCTGTCAACCCTCCAAAACAGAGCCTGCTGTAACCTGGAGAACTTCTGGGGATGGGGGTTGAGGAAACAACAAACTTAGCTTTTCCTATTTCCTTGACCACTACCTTTAGATGCTGCTCCTGGCCCCTCTGAGATTTTGAGGAAAAATCTTCCTTGATTGATAAAGTTGTCATCTGATGTTGGTGCCCTCTGATTATAGCAGATTTTCAATGCTGTGTTTTTCTCTCCTGGGGTGATTTGTGGGATCTCTAGAGGACCTGAGGTCACTGGAGGTATTTCTCCCACAATTCCCTCGACAGGGGCAATGCCTCTGTCAGCTGGCTCCTTGGGTCTCCCTCTCAGACCCTGGTTAGGGTCTCTTAGACCCTACAGGCAGTCCCAAGATGACACAGCTTGGCTCCTCTACTCAGAGTCTTGCATCTGGCCCTCTGGAAATACGTATGCATCCTTGCCCTACCAAATTCTGGATGTGGCCTGCTGTTGGAGAACTGGCCACAGACTGTCCCCCTCAGTGCCAGTTGGGTAGAAAGAAGCGGATAAAAGTTATGGTCACTTGACTACTCTAAAATCTTTCTCTAAGGAAGTGCTCACTAAGGGTCTCCTCAACCTCTTAATGAACCTGCCTCCTCTTAAGTATTTTGAAGGTGAGAATAGACTAATGTGTGAAGAATCAGTTTCTCAGTGCCTCCACTTCTCAGCCCATCCTCCTACATGGGCTGTATAGCACTTTTTTTAGAATGGGGGGATTCCTCAAGTGGAGCCTCTGGCAAGACAGAAAGAAGGGCATTTTAATACCCTCCCACTCTGGAGCATTAAATCATCACAACCCTCATATTCCAAAAAAATCTTTTACAAAGTATGAGGGTGTGAATGGAGACAGGTTTTATCTGCCACTCTTGCTTGGAATCACTGATAACCCTTAGCCTTCTGTGTCATGCACATGTCAGCTAAGAGGATGCTTTGACCCTTACTCAACTGAGTAATCTCCTTCCAAGGGCTGGAACTCATCCTTCCCTGACATGTCTGAACTTTGATTCCTAGTGAGAGGCAGAAGAAGCCTTGAAGAAAATCTGGCCAAATATATTTGAACAATTTCTTGCCTTAGGAAACATAAGTTAGTGAATGATACTGAACTTTTTCAAAAAAGAAAATCCAGCATACCTTCAAGTTCTGAATGTCAATTCTCTTTGTGCATACAGCTTCTGAGATGTGTGAGATGTAGGAATCAGTTTAATGAAAATTGGGTACCTGTCCACATTCCCCTCCCCCCAAATACATACATTTGTTTTAAAATGGAATCTTGGGACTTCCCTGGTGGTCCAGTGGCTAAGACTCTGCGATCCTAATGCAGGGGGTATGGGTTCGATCCCTGGTCAGGGAACTAGATCCCACATGCCACAACTAAGAGTTTGTATGCTGCAACTAAAGATCCTGCCTACTGCAACTAAGAACCGATGCAGCCAAATAAATAATTAATTAGTATTTTTTAAAAAATGGAATCTCATTTATAATCTTGCTCTATAAAGCAGAGTTTGGGTGACAAAGGAATTATAGAAGAATAATCATTCAATTTCTTAAAGGAACTGGTTAGTGAAGTTATGATTAATGTATATCTACCTCTAGCTATATCTCTATCTATATATCTATATATATCTTTATCTATATATACATATATTCTCCACGGCAGTATCCATTATAGTGAAATTTTGGTACAATGGGGACAAAGAGAGCATTTATAGGTTTCCTGAGGTGGGGCGGGGGGGGGGGGGGTTGGGATTAAAATAAATTATGTACAAAGGATCAGAGATCAGAATAGCTTATAATCAGCAACAAAATCTGATCAAAATAGACTTCTTCTAATAGTAACACCAGAAGCTAAAAGACAGTGGAATATTATCTTCAAAACACTGAAATAAAGCAATTTCCAGCCTGGAATTCTATACTTACCCAAATATCATTCAATGCAAAAGAAGATTAAGAATATTTTCAGATAGGTAAGGTATCAAAAATTTATCTTCCAGGCAACTATTTCTGGATGCAAGCCACCAAAATGAGGGAATAAACCATGGAAAAGTAAGATATAGGATACAAGAGAAAAGATAAGGGAATTTCCAAAGTGATGGCAAAGGAAAATGACAGTATGACAGCTATGCCCTGATATATATGACATCGGTTTTGGCTGTAGCATTGTAACTCAAGAGACAGACATGCGGAGGAGAGTTATCAAGGTATCTTCTGCTCTTGTAGTATTTTTTTATCCTGTAAATACCTGGGTGAACATGGCCCAGATTCTTAGCAGTACCTGGCTGGCCAGCATCATGCAATATTGAAGCTCCTGCCTGCCCTGCCACACGCACCAGTCAAGAATCCTCATTTCATGCCAGAGGGGTCCTTCACTTACTTATGTTGATAACTAGAGTTGACTAGGGTGAACTCAGAAGCAGAAAAAGCAGAGCCACCTATTGCTCCTGACAGGATTTCTACCAGATAGCTGGTGCCTGGGCCATGTCACAGACCAGCTGAGGACCTAACTATGGGCCTTATGTCATGGCCTTGGCCACTGACTTCCACACACAAGATCTCATAAGACTCATAGAAGCTGAAGCCAAATAGCTCAGGGAAATCGTTCCAACTATTTTTTTAACTAGAGCCTTTCTCCAAGAGTGGCTATATTATTTCTTTCCTTACACAGCTAGATGTGTGCTTGCTTCTGAATTTTTATATCAATCACCTTCACAATCATTTATATGTAAAAAAGCAATTAATAAAATAATTAAATATTTGGTTGAGAAAAATAGATGGAAAAGAAAAATATATACTTATGAAGGATATTAGAAACATGGGGGCAGATTTATGAAAGAATACATTAATATTTATATAATGTGCATGATTCTATTGAAACTGCATACAATTATCAAAGTATGTGGCCTGAGCCTAGAAGGCAATATTCTAAAATCAATAGTTTTGTAAGAGGGGTGGGAACATGAGTGATATCTTTTAAGTTCTTTAAACTGATGGTTATATCATTTTTGCAATTGAGAAAATACAGGTACAACTGCATCCTGTAGCTCTATAAATGACCACAATAGTTGTGAATTGCTCCAGCTTATACTTCTAAGATGTTCCCAAAAGCCACTGCCATAATATGCATTTATACTTGCTGTTTCCACAGTCCCTCCTCCCACTCTCTCTTTGATCCACCATTCCACTGAGATAGTGTTTCTCAAGGTCACCATAATGCACATTCCAATGGTTAATCATCAGTCCTCACCTTATATAGCCTATCATCAGTATTTGGCACAGTTTGCCACTCCTTTGTATTTTAACGCTTATCTGTAAATACTTCAGTATGCAGCTCTTGTCGACGAAACTTAATCAATAGTCAATCTATGAAAGAAGTGGAAAATTTCAATTTGAGCCAAATTTGAGAATTATAACCCAGGGACAGCATCTGAGAAAGCTCCAAGAACTGTTCTGCCTGTTAGAAGTCAAGGCACAGTTCTTGTGAAGTTTTTTGAGACAAAGTGCTGTACATTAAATGATATATTATTGACAGTTTACACAGTTCAGATCTAAGTGTCACTGTGGCCCCTTACAAAATCAAAAAGGAGTGTTATCTTTTAAGGAGCTGTTTTTTTGGTGCTAGGAGAATGTTGCTCTTTCAGGTATTTCTACTGATGGGGATGGTTTGGTCAATGCATAATGCAGATACACAATGCACAGTAGAGGACAGAGAGAAGGCCAGAGGGCAGAGAAAATATTTTATATTTAAATTTTTCTTGTCTTGCCATAAAATATGAATTTTATTTCACACTCTAAAATATATCACATAACAATAATATAATATAAAATATAATTATTACATCTAAAATAATGAACAGTAACTTCTCAGTCTCATCAAATATCTAGTCAGTGTTCCAATTTCCAATTATCTCAGACATGTTGGAATTATTTTTCAGTTTGATTGTTGAGTCAGGATCTAAATATAGTCCACATACTATGACTAGTTGGTGTGTCTTTAAAGTTCCTTTTAACCTGCAGGTTCTCCTTCCTTCTTTTTTCTTCCCATGCAATTTCTTTATTGAGTAAACTGATAGTCCTTCCAATGTCTCCTTCCTTTTCAAAACACTTTCTTCTCTTGGTTTCTGAAATACTCCTTTCTCTTGGCTCTTCTACCTTACTGGCCACTCCTACTTAGTCTCCATCAGTGGTTCTTCCTTATCACTCTGACCTCTGAACACTGGAATGCTCAGAGTTTGGTCCTCAGTTATTTTGCTTCTTCAAGGAGATCTCATCCAGTCCAATGGCTCTGAATACCACCTAAATGTTGATGATTCTCAAGCTCTCCCCTGAACCCTGGACTTTTGTATCTGACTATTCAATCTCCACATTGTTTATCTAATAGACATCTCAAACTTAACACATCCCAAATTGAACTCTTAATTCTTCCCCCAAAATCTTCTTCTCCCACTGACTTGCTCCCCCAAAATGAGTAACTACTCTATCCTTCCAGAATCCCTGGAGTTATTCTTGATCCTTCCCTTGCTATCACACTCCCATCTAATCTAACAGCAAATTCTGTCATATTTACCCTCACACAATCTGACATCTTAGCCCTACCTTCGTCACTAATATCCTAATCTAAACTACTATTATCTCTTACTTGGATTATTGAAATTGCCACCTAATTTGTTTCCCTGCTTCTACTCTTTCTCTCCTTCAGTTTACCCCCACAAAGCAGCTAAAACAATCCTTTTCAATTGTGAATCAGATCATATCAGTATTCTACTCAATAGTAGATTAGGGATTACTGTATAGACTTTCCTTACAACAGATCTGCTCCCCTCCCCAACTCTCTGACCTTATCTCCCCACCTCTCTTCCCCATCCCACATCACCCCTGTCACATGATCTCTTCGTTGTTTCTCAGATACGTGAAGCACACTTTGATCTCAGGACTTTATGCCTTCTGTTCTTGGAACATCCTTCTACCATTTACCCACATGGCTTGCTACCTTACGTCCCTCTGGTCTGTGCCCAGATGTTTTTCTATTAATGAGGCCTTCTCTGAGCTCACTAACCCTTGTCCTTTGACTTATCCCCCCGTTTCCTTACTTGGTCTTTACCCATTTTTCTTCCCTCTTAGGCAGTGTATACACACACACACACACACACACACACACACACACAATTTGTGAGGAAAGAAATCTCAATCTCCTCCTTATGAAGGAAGGATGATGTTACAGATGTATTATGATGCAATGAGGACCATATGCAGGACACTGGTAACATTATGAGGTCAGGATTTTTACTGAAATGTTTGCCTATGTGAAATGCATTAGACCAAAGTCAGTGTTTCTCCCTGCTAACATCCTAGTGGCAGCAACTCTTACTCCTACCCACAGTATGGGATTTTAAGATCAAAGGAATGAGACCTAGGGCAAAAACTGAGGTAACAGGGAGGCATTGTAACAACTGGAAAGTTTTCCAAGTTGGCAAATTTACATTGTTATTTCTGGACAGATATAAAAGATTCCCTATGTCCCTATGGATATCAGGGAAGAAAAACGTTTCAACCTTGCACTTCAGATTAGCAACTTCAGGACAGCCTTGAGAGGGTTTGAAAAATTGGTTGAACGTATAGCAGCCCAGAAAAGAGACGAAAGAGCTGGCTTTTTTATCCAGAAAGAAGGTAAGATCCGTGATCACAGGGCAGTCCAGTTGGGTCCGTTGATTAGAACTGGGAAGAGTTTTAAGCCATCATGGAGAAGCAACATACCTTAATAGCAAAAACATTGAATGGGGGACCTCAAGTCCTCGTTCTGAATCTGTACTTGAATAGCTAAGTGGACTTGAGGAAGCTCTTTTCATTTTTCTGAATGTTAGTTGACTCAAGTGTAAAATTAGGGGGTTGGATTAAATGACATTTAAGCGTTCTTCTGTGGGGTCTACCATTTGATGGCTCACTGGTTGTCCTGGGACTCTCAGTAGTGCATAGTGACCATTAGCAAGCCACATGAGCCACCCTGCCATCTCTTTACTTAATGATATCACAAGATCATAAAGACTTTTATAAGTAAGGCAAAGTTTCCTATCTCACCATGATTCACTCTCTGGGCCTCTGCCCACGTCTTTAAGCTAGAATAAGTTCAAGCATGAGAAGGTAAGGGAAAGGTGGTAAACAGTGGTCTGCGAGGATTATTAGCAGCAGATACCAACACAGAACTGAAAGTACAGCTCCATGGTCAAGGTTGAAGGGGAGTGGTGTAGTGTGTAGCTTCAGAGCATTGAGGACAGCAGTGAAGAGCAAGGCTTAACAGCAGAGTAAAAGCCTAATGGAACAAATCCTGCTGCTGTGAGGAAAGAAGCAGGGCCCACATAACTGCTAAAGGGTCAGCATGGCCAGCCTCTTAATATGCCAGGTTGTATAATCATGAATAAGTGAAAATGTTGACTTTGGGTGTTCAAACCCAAAATGGTATTATTTGAATAGTATTTAAGAATTTACAAGTCACTTTAATAAATATAATTACGTCTCATAACAATTCTAATAGACAACTATTACTATTATTGCTATATCCCCATTTTATTGTTAAAAAATGAGAGGTACGGATAAATCATCTCTCAAGTCGTTCAATTCCTAAGTGTTACAGCTGATTCAGACCTTTCAGATATGCTTTTGTTAGATGACAGAGAATTTGGCTGGGCTTTCTAAACTACTCAATAAGCTTTCATTTTTCCCTAGTCAGTTTGTTTTAACTCTCTCTATAACTGATTTTCCAAACGCTTGCCACTTTTTCTGAATCCTCTACAGGAACTCACCTCCGCTCAGTCAAGCTTCCAACATCATAAGTGAAAGCAAAGCCAAAAGACAAGAATTCTCTCAAACTCCCTTTCTTCCACTTCCAAATTACCTGAAGCAGCACCTGTCCTTTCTTCCACTTTCTTCCATCCCTCCTCCCCTCCAGAGCTATCACCTTGCTGCAACAACTGCAAAACCTCCTTTTCCACTGGCTTTGTCTTCTAAAACTAAAATTATAACAATGGTCCTGACCTTGACTTTCTCTTCCTTTTAAGCTGTATGTCTTTCCTTTGCTTCTCCACTAAATTTCCCCATAGTGTCACCACTTTGTTTTCAATCAACTCAAGTCTGGCTGCCCTCATCACTTTGCTGAAAAAATGCTTTTTACCAAGGTATTTGATCACCTAATATGCCTGCCAAATTCAATAACTTGTTTATATTTTCCAGCTTACTTGGCCATTTCACTACATTAACAGTTAGCTGCCACTGTTTCTAGAAATTTTCTCCTTCAGTGTCTCTCATCACACCACTCTCTTATTTTTTCCTCTTGTAATTCTTTCTTTGCCTCTTTTTTTCTTGAGCTTTGCCTGTGTTGTCTCTCAGTCTTCTAGCATAGACATCATCTACCTAGTCTCCTAAGCCAGGTGTCTTGGTATAAATTTTGACTATTTTATGGTATCTCACTCTTGGGTTATTATAGCAACCTCTTGATATAATGGTCTTCTTGCCAAGAATTATTCCTTTCTGTATACTTCTGCAGGGGGATTTTCCTTTAAAAATCTGTTTTGAATTGCCACATTCCTGGCTTATTAGCTCGCCTTTAAATTCCATATACATTAACTTGTCATCCAGGTCTATTCACAGTCATCCTTTAACCTACCTTTCCAGCTGCATCTCCTGGAACTTCCCTTCATTCACCTCTGCCCTAACATGAATCTTTCAGCATTTCCAAGCATGGCATACTCTTAACGACTCTGATTTTGCACATGTCATCCCTGCAATGTGTAGTGCATTTCCTCCCATTTTTGTGCCTATAAACTCTTGCTCATTTTTCAAGACCCAAATCAAATATCACTTCTTCATAAAAACTTCCAAACTTTCCCTAAGCAAAGCCATCCTTAGAACTTTTGACGCACTTTATTGGCATCAAAAGGAATATACCTGCTAACCTTAAGCTGCAGAAATTTATATACATGTGAGTATTAAATACCTGCCCCTTCTTTCCTGCATTGAACTGTGAGTGCTTTGAAGGCTTTGTAACCCCAGGGTTAGCCCAGAGTTTGAAGCCAGGAAGTACTCCTTAAAGGTGTGCTAAATTAACAAGTTAACCTTGCTTACATTTACAAGCTTAGAATTACAAAGCCACACTGAAAATTTCCTTCTTCTGTAGTATATATGTTTGTATACACAGACACACACACATACTTATATATATATTTAGAGAGAGAGAACATATATATATATTATAGACATATAGATATATATTTTATGATATATTATAATTATACTATAATGTACTATAGTATAGTTTATATGTATATGTATATATATTAGATTTGATCAAAACTTAGTACTGCTAGATAAATTACCTTTATGACAGGGACTAAACTGAAAGGCTGAGAAGGGAGAAATGTAATATGAACTTTGATCAGACTGCTGATACTGGCATACATTCATATTCCCTTGTAAATACAGGACAATGGGGTCTACCTCTCACCATAGGCAGGAAGTTAAGAACTAGAGAGAACGTTTCTAATGGAACAGTTGTTTACCTCAAAAATGATACCAAGTACATTGCAGGATTTCATCTGTACAATATTATTCTTAAATCTTCTTGTCAATTACCCAATAGAATTAAAATCATCCCAGGAAAGGAAAGTCTTATAATCCTCATCCAGTGGCATTTAGAATGAGACACCTATCTTGTACTAGTTGGTATGAATTTAAAACAGCTAAGCTATTTGGATCTCTCATATGAATATCAAACTTAATATGACCAAGATTGAATGGTTTATTTTCCCCAAGAATTATGGTCCTTATTCATTTGCCCCTGTTTTGGTAAATAGTACCAACATCTGCTGAGTTTTGAAATTAGAAACACGAGTGTCATTCTAGAACAGGGTTTCTCAACCTTGACACCATTGACATTTGGGGCTGGATAATTCTTTGTTCTGTATATGTGTACGTGTGTGAGGCCGGGGGTGGGGCAGGCTATCCTGTGCATTGCAGAATGTTTAGTGGCATCTCTGGCCTCTACCCACCAGATGTCAGTAGCACCCCCATCCTTAGTTGTAACAATCAAAAAATGTCTGCAGACGTTGCCAAATAGCTCTGTGAGAGAAGGAGGGCAAACACTCTGAATGGCAACCATTATAATAGAATCCAGCCTGTCCTTCAATCACAACTTTGTCCCCAACAACTTCCAAGCTATTAGCAAGTCTTTGCAATTCTACTTCCAACCATATCTCACCATCTCAGTGTTATCTCTTCGATGCCTATACCACTTATCATCCAGTTGATGACACTTTCAAGAGTGAAAGGGGGTGTTATTAATAATTAAGTTGAGGGACTTCCCTGGCGGTCCAGTAAAAAATAAAATAATAAAATTTTGGCAAGAAAAAAAACAAAAACAAAAAAAGAATTGCTCTTTGCTCACTTCTATGTTCAACCCAAGATTAGTTCTAGCAAACACTCCTGTTAGTAAAACTTTTTCCCAATAGGAAAGAAGTAATGCACTTTCTTATCTTTGTATTCCTGAACAAAATGCCTAAAATAATTGAGACAAAATCTATGGAGGAGATACTAAACACCAAAGAAAAATATTTCCTTCTAAGTAATATTCTAGCCAAGAGCCTAGTTATGGTCCCATGAAAAGATCTTTAAACTTTAGAAGAATATGGTTTTTATAGGTTGAAATAATGAAATAGATTAGAAAATGGGAAAAAAGCAGCTGAAAAATGCAATGTATTTCTTTGAATTTTAAGACAATGTTCTTGTGCTTTGTTACAATGCAGATGCAATTGATTATGACAAGTTTTATGCGACAGTACAGGAACTCTTTGGTGCAGAAGTGAAGAATCAAGATGTGAAATGCTTTTACAGGAAACTCTGCAACAACCCTGATGCATCTATAGACTGGTGTGAGGTAGTCATTTTTCATGTTTGTAATATGAAGTCCAGGTATTATTTTTCCTTGTTCAGCAAAAATAATTAAAGTGTTGCTCCCACAGGGGTTAAACCCACAGTGTGTGTGTGGCACATTTAAATGCCTATACCCATAAAGGCATGGCACTGCTCATGATTAAAAGAGAGTAAGGCAGACAGACGTTTGACCTTCATTACATTCTAAATGAGGTATTCTTTTTCAGTAGTGTCAGTTTATACAAATTTCAGTGTATCCATATTTTTAAGAGAAGAAAAAGGCTGAGGTTGACCAACTAATGTTTCCTGAGTCATTTTCTGATTGGTACAGTATTGACTCCTTAGGTATCACTCTGGTGTTGTTGGAAGAACATATAGAAGCATGTTTGGTTGCAAAGTAATCTATGAACTATGGAAAAGGAGGAGGGAAAGTCTCCAGTCCTCATTTAAACTCACAGAAGACTACATTCTATAGATTTGTTTCTAAATCTAAAAGGATTTGAGGTAACTTACAATTGAAAAAATTGCACACTGCATACAGAGTAATCAAAATGATTTTTAAATTATCTGGCTCTCTCTGAAAAATCAGTAGATATAGTAGGCAAAAGAAAAAGCAAGGATTTAATGGGTTTGACTATCACATTTAAGGAGCTGGTAAATATGTATAAATAGAACTTTGAATCCAAGATATAGAAAAGGTACATCTCAACTATATACAGGGCCATCACAAAATTGACCATGGGGAAAGCTAAAAATAACATTTCAATAAATTCCAATATAATAAAATTATAAACCAATAATAAATGGTAGCTCAAATCCCCAAAACCAAGCAAACAAACAAATTCATCAATTAATTTTGGGAAAAAAATTGCAAACAAAAAATGTTTCTATTAAGCCTTTAAAGAACATGTAATTCCCACATTGAAGCAGAGAAAGACCCTGCGGGACCTTCCTGGTGACAGAATCCTCTGTGTCCCTGCTTATTGTTGATTGGGAAAAGCAGCTATAGAAATACACCATGACCTCCTAGGCCCTCCATGAAGAACAAAGAATAGGCCTTAGCAGTTAATGTTTGGGGAAGCAAAGAGTGCAGAAACAAAGATAGGAGAGTAAGGCAGGAGAGTAGCCATAACTTAAGCAGTTATGGCTGTAACTTAAACAGTTAAACATAATAACTCAGTCACAAAGACTCCCAGTTCTGTTTCAAAGGTAAAGATAAGTCTCTAGCATATTCCTAAGTTGTTCTGAAGATACTAAAACCCCCACCAGGTTAACTGTAAGTTAACCAGAAGTTACCTGCATCAGTATGCCCCCAGCATGTAGTCCCCAGACTGGTTAGAACCAGAAAACTGAAAATTGAGATTCCAAGACATCAGCTAATCAGGGAATTGAGCACAAGCTGATCACACACCCTGATTCCCTGCATCTGACTTATTTCACTCAGCATAATATCTTCAAGGTCCAGCCATGTTGTTGTAAACAGCAGGATTTCCTTTTATCTAAATTTAGCAACTTCAAGAAAGCATTTGACAAAATTCAACATCCATTCATGATAGAAACTCTTACCAAAGTGGGTATAGAGGAAACATATCTCAACATAATAAAAGCCATTTATGACAAACCCACAGCCAATATAATACTCAATGGTGGAAAGCTGAAAGCCTTCCCACTAAAATCTGGAACAAAACAAGAATGCCCACTCTCACCACTTCCATTCAACATAGTATTGGGAGTCCTTGCCACAGCAATCAGACAAGAAAAAGAAATGAAATGTATCCAAATTGGAAGAGAGGAGGTAAAAATTGTTACTATATGCAGATGACATGATAGTATATAAAGAAAACCCTAAGGACTACACAGAAGAACTACTAGATCTAATAAATGAATTCAGCAAAGTAGCAGGATACAAGATTAACATTCAGAAATTGGTTGCATCTCTTTACACTAACAATGAAAGATCAGAAATGGAATGTAAAAAAATGATACCTTTTAAAATTGCACCAAAACAAACAAATAAATAAATAAAATACCTAGGAATAAACCTGACCAAGGAGGTGAAAGACTTCGTGAAAGTCTTTCAGGTGAAAGACACTGAGAACTATAAAACATTAATAAAGGAAATTAAAGATGATTCAAAGAAGTGGAAAGATATCCTATGCCCTTGGATTGGAAGAATTAATATTATTAAAATGGCAATACTACCCAAAGCAATCTACAAATTTAATGCAATCCCTATGAAATTACCATGACATTTTTCACAGAACTAGAGCTAATAATACTAAACCTTATATGGAACCATAAAAGACCCAGAATTGTCAAAGCAGTCCTGAGGAAAAAAAAAAAAAAAAAAAACAATGTGGGAGGCATAACTCTCCCAGACTTCAGACAATACTACAAAGCTACAGTAATCAAAACAGTGTGGTATTGGCACAAAAACAGACGTACAGATCAATGGAACAGAATGGAGAGCCCAGAAATAAACCCACACACCCATGGTCAGTTAATCTTTGACAAAGGAGGCAAGAATGTACAATGTGAAAAAGAGTCTCTTCAGCAAGTGGTGCTTGAAAGTTGGACACCTGCATATAAATCAACGAAGTTAGAACACACCCTCATACCATGCACAAAAATAAACTATTGCTTAAACATAAGACATGAAACCATAAAACTCCTAGAAGAGAGGATAGGCAATATATTCTCTGACATAAATCGTACCAACAATTTCTTAGGTCAATCTCCCAAGGAAATATAAATAAAAACAAAAGTAAACAAATGGGACCTAATCAAACTTACAAGCTTTTGCACAGTGAAGGAAATCATATAAAAAAAAAGAAAAGAAAAGACAACCTATGGAATGGGAGAAAATATTTGCAGAAGATGCAACCAACAAGGGCTTAATCTCCAAAATATACAAACAGTTCATACAACTCAACAACAACAAATAGATATTTCTCCGAAGAAGACATACAGGTGGCCAGTAGGCACATGAAAAGATGCATAACATCATTAGTTATTAGAAAAATGCAAATCAAAACTACGAGATACCACCTCACACTGGTCAGAATGGCCATCATTTAAAAAATCTATAAATAACAAATGTTGGAGAGGGTGTGGAGAAAAGGGAACCCTCCTACAATGTTGGTAGGAATGTAAGTTAATGTAATGTAAGTTAATGTAAGCCACTGTGGAAAACAGTATGGAGGTTTCTCAAAAAACTAAAAATAGAACCACCATATGATCCAGAAATCCCACTCCTGGGCATATACCCAGACAAAATTATACCCACCCCTATGTTCATAGCAGCACTATTCACAATAGCCAAGACATGGAAACAACCTAAATGCCCATCAGCAGATGAACGGATAAAGAAGATGTGGTGTATATGTATACAATGGAATACTACTCAACCATAAAAAAGAATGAAATAATGCCATTTGCAGCAACATGAATGCAAGTAGAGATTATCATACTAAGTGAAGTAAGTCAGAAAGGGAAAGACAAATACCATATAATATCACTTATATATGGAATCTAAAATATGGCACAAATGAACCTATCTACAAAACAGAAACAGACTCACAGACATAGAGAACAGACTTGTGGTTGCCAAGGCGGGGGTGGGGGGAGGGGAGGGAAGGACTGGGAGTTTGGGCTTAGTAGATGCAAACTATTACACTTAGAATAGATGGACAACGAGGTCCTACTATATAGCACAGGGAACTACATCCAATCTTCTCGGATAAAACAATGGAAAATAATATTAAAAAAATGTATATATGTGTAAAACCGAGTCACTTTGCTGTACAGCAGAAATTAGCACAACATTGTAAATCAACTATACTTCAATTTAAAAAATAGAGAATAAAAAAAAGAAACACTTATTATCTCACAAGTTCCATAGATCAGGAGTCTGGGCACAGCTTAACTGGGTCCTCCTCTCAGGGTCTCACAAGGCTGCAATCAAGGTATTCTCATTTAGAGGCTTGACTAGAGGAAAATCTGTTTCCAAGCTAATTCAGAGAGTTGGCAGGATTCAGTTACTTATTTTTGTATGACTGAAGGACTCATCTCTTTATTGGCTGGAAGCTGGAGATTGGAAGCTGCCCTCATGTCCTAGAGGCTGTCTGCGGTTCTCAGCCACATAGCCCTCTACATAGACAGTTCACAACTTTGCTTCCTCTAGGCTGGCAGGAGAATCTCTATCTCCATAGTCCATGAAGACAGAGTCTTAAATAATATAATTATGAGCGAAACAGCCCATTTCATTTTCTTTATTCTTTTGGTTAAAAGCAAATCACAGGTTCTATGCATACTCAAGGGATGGAGATGATACAAAGGTGTGACTCATTGTGTGTGTGTGGTGAGGAGTCACATTAGGATGTGTTCACCATAGAGACTTACTAGGAATATATTTAATCAAGGATCATATTTAATAGTGAAATACTAGAAACACTCCCATTAAAGTCAAGAACAAGAAAAGGATGCCTATTATCACCACTAGTCTTCAACATTTTATTGGAGGTTGTAAGTAAAGAAAAAAAAAGTGATATGTAATAATCTATGAAAAAATACAAAATTGTCACTATTTGTGTATGATGTCTACCAGGCATATACAAGAGAATCACATTGCTAGCTATTAGAAGTAAGATGAAAGTTCAAGAGAATTCAATGAAGATAAACATGCAAGAATCAGTAACTTTCATAAACATCACCAATAACCCTTACAACACACACATAAAGCTAACAGGAAAAAAAGATTCCATTTGCAAGAGAAAAAAATAGCAGAAAATATTATGGGATAAATCTATTAAGGAATGTATAAGGTTATGACATTTTACTGAAGGAATAAGAGAAAATCTGGAAAATAATTGGGAGACTCAATTTGTAATGAAAAAAATGGCCCACAAATTAACTTATAGATTTAATAGAATTCCTCAGGGATTGGCCAAAATAGCAGAGTAGGAAGGTTCTGAGCTTACCTCATTCGATGTGCACACCAAAATTACAACTATTTAAAGAGCAGCTACTGATGTCTTTTTCTGAAGACTAGCAGAAAAAAATCTTCTACAACTAAAGATATAAAGAAGAAACAACAAGATGAATAGGAGAAGTGGAGTCATGGGATAGTCAAGACCCATACCCCTGGGCAGGTGACCCAGAAATGGGAGAATAATCATAATTGCAGAGGTTCTCCCCAAGGAGCAAGGGGTCCAAACCCCACAGTGAACACCCCACTCAGGGGTTCTGCACCAGGAAGATGAGCCCCCAGAATATTTGCCTTTGAAGGCCAGTGGGGCTTACTTTCAGGAGAGCTGGAGGACTGTGGGAAATAAAGACTCCACTAATAAAGGGCACACATAAAATCTCACACACTATGAGACCCTGGACAGAAGAAGTAATGTGAAAAGAGCACAGGTCATAACCACTTGCTGATTTTGGAGAGCCTCCCGGAGAGGCAGAATGCAGCTGGGAGTCACTGAGGGGACATAGACATGGGCAGCAGACAGTTTTGGGAACTCATACTATAAGGAAGACACTAGTGCTAACAAGTGCCATTTGGAATCCTTCCTCTAGCTTGTTAGCAGGACCTGTCCTGTCCACCAGCCAGTTGGCACCAGTCCTGGGATGCCCCAGGCCAAGCAGCTAGCTGGGAAGGGACCCAGCCCCACCCACCAGCAGGTCAGCTGCCATAAGACCCCCTGAGATGTCAGCTGCCCCAGGACTCAGCCCCTCCCACCAGAGGGCCCAAGACATGGCCTCACCCACCAGTTGGATAACATTCACCCCAGGACCCCTGGGAGCCCACAGCCAGCCATCGGACCCAGCCTCACCCACCAGTGGGTGAACACAAACTCTGGGACTCCCAGGCCTCTCAGCCAGAGACCCCAGGACCCAGCTCTGTCAACCAGTGTGTTAGCACTAGACCCAGGGCCCAGTCTCATCCACCAGTGGGCAGACACCAAGCCTGGGACCCCCTGGGCCACAACCCAACCCACAAGTAGGTGAATACCAACCCCAGGACCATTAAGTTCTTAAAGCCAGCCAGACAGGACCCAGCCACCCACCAGCAGCTGGCAGCCTCTACACAAGGCAGGGCCTGGCAACTAACTGGATTGGGAGGCAGCCACAGTAGACAGCCTGTCACAACAGAATGACCCATGCCACCCACATTGAGGGTACCCCTGGAGCATATACTCTGATGACCAGAGAGGAATGTGCTATTGGTCCTCATAGGATAATCCCTACATAAGTCCACTTCTCCAAGACTGGGAAATAAAACCAACCTACAAAATATGTAGAAATAAAAACAGAGCAAAATGAGGCAACAGAGGTATATGTTCCAAACAAAGGAACAAGATAAAACCTGAGAAGAACTAAGTGAAGTGGAAATAATATACCCAATAAAAAGTTCAAGGTAATGATCATAATGATAATCAAAGAACTTGGGAGAACATTGGATGAACAGAGTGAGAAGTTTAACAAAGAGTTAGAAAATACAAAGAACAAAATAGAGATGAAAAACACAACAATTGGAATTAAACATACACTAAAAGGAATCAACAGTAGAGTAGATGATACAGAGGAATGTTCAGCAAACTGAAAGACAGAGTAGTAGAAATCATTCAAGCTGAAAGGAAAAAGGAAAAAAATTTTAAAAAATGATAACAATTTAAGAGACTTCTGAGACAACAAGTGTACTAACATTTGCATTATTGGAGTCCCAAAAGGAGAAGAGAGAAAGGGGCAGAAAACATATGTGAAGACATAATAGCTGAAAACCTTCCTAACCTGGGGAAAGAAACAGACATCCAGGTCTAGGAAGCATAGAGAGTCCCAAACAGGATCAACCCAAAGAAGACCATACCAAAACACACTGTAATTAAAATGGCAAAAATTAAAGATTAAGAGAGAATATTAAAAGCAGCAAGGGAAAAACAACAAGTTACCCACAAGGCCACTCCCATGAGGCTATCAGCTGACTTTTCAGCAGAAGCTCTGCAGGTCAGAAGGGAATGATGCAACATATTTAAAGTCATGAAGGGGAAAACCTACAAACAAGAATACTCTACCCAGCAAGGCTATTATTCAGCTTTGAAGGAGAGAAAAAAGACAAGCAAAAGCTAAAACACTTCAGCACCACAAAACCAGCTTTACAAGGAATATTAAAGGGACTTCTCTAAGTAGAAAGGAAGGGGCACAACTAGGAATATGAAAATTACAAAAGGAAAAAATCTCATTGGAAAAGGCAAATATGCAGCAAAAGTACTAGATCAACCACTTATAAAGGTAACAGAAAGGTTAAAAGACAAAAATAGTAAAATCATCTCTATACACAATAAGTAATTAAGTGATACCCAAAAAAAAAGTATGTAAAATAGGATGCCAAAAACAGTAAACTTGGGAGGGGGAGTAAAAATGCAGGGTTATTGAAATGTGTTCAAACTTAAGAGATCAATAACTTAATATAAACCTCATGTGGTTTGGGTAACCACAAACCAAAAATCTATAATAGATACATACACAAAAAAGAGAAAGTAATTCAAAGATAATGTTAAAGAAGTCATCAGATCACAAGAGATCAAAAAAAAAAAAAAAAAAAAGGAACGGAACCAAAACCCCTACAAAACAACCCCCAAACAATGAACAAAATGGCAATAAATACATATCTACCAATAATTACTTTAAATATAAGTATTTATATTTATAAAGTATAAAATATAAAAAAAGTGTACATTATATTTATTTTTAAATATAAATACTCCAATCAAAAGATATAGAATTGATACAAAAACAAGACCAAAACATATGCTGCTTACAAGGGACTCACTTCAGATCTAAAGATACACATAGACTGGAAGTGAGGGGATGGAAAAAGATATTCCATGCAAATGAAATGAAAAGAAAGCCAGTACAGCAATACTTAGACAAAACAGACTTTAAAACAAAACCGTAACAAGAGACAAAGAAGGTCATTACATAATGATCAAGGGATAAATACAAGAAGTTATAGAAGTTGTAAATATATACATACCCAACATAGGAGCACCTAAATACATAAAGCAAAGATTAACAGATAAAAAGGGAGAAATTGATGGGAACACAATAATAGTAGGAGACTTTTAACACCCCACTTACAATAATGGACAGATCATCCAGACAGAAAGTCAGTAAGGAAACATTGGTCTTAAATGACACATTAGACCAGATAAACTTAATAGGTCTATATAGAACATTCCATAAAAAGGCAGCAGAGTACACATTCTTTTTTAAAATTTTTGCAACTTTTTATTTTATTTTATTTTTTAAATTGAAGTATAGTTGATTTACAATGTTTCAGGTATACAGCAAAGTGATTCATATATATATATATATATATATTCTTTCAGATTCTTTTCCATTATAGGTTATTACAAGATATTGAATATAGTTCCCTGTGCTATACAGTAGGTCCTCATTGTTTATCTATTTTATATAAGAATACACATTCTTTTCAAGTGTACATGGAACATTCTCCAGGACAGAGAAGGACAAATACTGTACAATTTCACTTATATGTGGAATTAAAAAACTCAACAAATGAACAAATATAACTAAATAGAAACAGAATCATAGATACAGAGAAAAAACATGTGGTTTCCAGATGGGAGGGCTGTGGGGGGAGGTGAGAAATAGGTGAGGGAGATGAAGAGATACAAACTTCCAGTTATGAAATAAGTGAACCACAGGTATGAATTATACAGTGTGGGGAATATAGTCATAATTATATAATATCTTTGTATGGTGGCAGATGACAAATAGACTTATCACGGTTATCGTTTTGAAATGTGTAGAAACACTGAATTTCTATGTTGTGTAACAGAAACTAACATAGTGTTGTAGATCATTTACACTTCAAAAACAAATAAACAGAACTCATAGAAAAAGATATCAGATTTGAGTTTACTGAGGTGGGGGTGGGAGTAGGGAGAATTGGCTGAAAGTGGTCAAAAGATACAAACTTCCAGTTATAAGATGAAGAAGTATTAGGGACATAATGTACAACACGATAAATATAATGAACACTGCTGTAGATTACATATGAAAGTTGTTAAGAGAGTAAACCCTAAGAGTTCTTGTCACAAGGAAAAATATTTTTTCTACTTTAATTTTATATCCATGAGATGATGAATGCTCACTAAACGTATTTAGGTCATAATTCCATGATGCATGTAAGTCAGATCATTATGCTGTGCCCCTTAAACTTATACAGTGCTGTATGTCAATTATATCTCTAAAACTGGAAGAAAAAAATTAATAGAATTACAATAAAACTGATTTTTGGAATTAATACAGCTAAACTAATACATAGCCCAGCACACCAGTAATTGAATTTCAATACAACCTTGTATTTTTGATAATTCTTATAAATATTTTAGGTTGCTTATGTTAACTGAAAAACTCTAACAAACTTCTGGTGAGCAATAACAAAGCCTTGGACACCTGTAGACGAGCATGGAGATTCTACTGTGGAGTATGTTTCTGAAGCATGTTCTTTTTTTTGCAAGAAATGAAAAGTAAAAGTATGGTTTTTACTTAGATCTCTACTTGATTATGACATTGAAAGAGGAAATATGAAAGCAAAATATATATGAAAACATCTAAATTAGGTCATGATAGACATGAAAAGGGGTTACTGGGGTACAAGTTTCATATGTCAAAGAGAATGAATTCTGATTGCTGAGCTTATGAGATTTTTATTCTTTCTCTTTTCTTTCTTTCTTCCTTCCTTTTTTCCTCCCTCCCTCCCTCCCTCCCTTCCTTCCTTCCTTCCTTCCGTGGTTTGTGTGCTTGAATTCCTAATGCAATAGTTTCAGACCACTAAAAATGCAAAAATGAGTGTATAACAAATGATTCATGTCAATATCAATAATTTATCCCTTTCAGGAAATTACATAAGTCTGTTTATATTATATTACACACTTAGATTCAGGAAATCAATGCTCTAAAAATGTCCCATAATGACAACAAATGAGACACAGTATAGTTCATTTTTACATGGAATTCTACATCAGCTGAGAATTTGGCCTCTGTGTATTTTGTAGGGATATCTGTTTTGAGGAAAGATAATTATGTTACAAATTTTTGTTGTTATTGTAAATAAATAAAGCACTTTCTTGTCCTTGAAAAAAAGCAAAACAAAAAAACCCCAAAAAACAAAAACAACAACAAAAAAAACTAAATTCAGACTTTTCATTGTGTAGATGAGGAAATTGAGCCTCAGTCTCTCCCTCATCCATTCCTTCTTTTTCTCCTTCTCTTTCCCTTTTCAGCTAGAACATCATGACCATCTTACTTTTTTTTCAAAAACCTCCCAGGCATGTTCTCATTTAATCTTCACAACAGCCCCATGATGTAGATTATGGAGGATAATGTTATTGCAATAATAAAGAGGAAGAAAATGAAGCACAGAAAGGTTAACTGACTTGTCTAAAGCTACACAAAAAAATTGGTTTCGGTCTTGGAGTTGAGATTTTCTCCCTCTCTATCCAGCAATTTCAAATTACATTATCCTGTTACATCCCTTGGGTTCCTATAAATTATATGCAAGTTTTAGAAAAGCTTGTGACCAGCCTCTGGCACACTGTATGTATATGAAGAATAACTTTGAAAAATTGGTGCAGGAAGTTTCTTTTTTTATTTTTCTGTCATTTTCCTCACAAACTATCTGTGCCAGTGCTCCTAAGAGGCATTTCTATTTCAAGCCGTGTGACCTAGCCTTTCTGGGCTTCAGATCTGTCATCCGTAAAATGGAAATTCAGTGCTGGAAGACTAATTTCATTTCAGTATGGATTACCTGTTTTTTATCAGCCAGTCAATCTTATCAGGTAATACAAAATAGGTTTATCCTTTTGAAGTCTGGCACAAACATACAAACCTGATTGTGGATATAAATCTCTTTGTTGTAGCAATGACATAAAAAGGTACACTTTCTTTTTCTAGGTTTTAGATGCAAATGTATTTGAAAAAATTGATATTTATAGAATAATGAAACCTTAGAACTCAACTGAAGTATCATCTGGACCTGCCCCTTTAATTTATAGTGAGAGAAATTAGATGTAAAGAGGTCTAAAGAAATGTGATTGTCTTAAATTTATAAAGCCAGTCAGTAGAAGATTCTGGTATTGATATAATCTTCTTTTCGTACAATAGTGTGTTAGTCTAAATTTCCAGTGGGCAATTCATAAACATGTTCCTTCCAGGAGCACACCCAGTTAATTCAAAGAAGAGCCATATAGCACCATCTGGGATGCCTATAGCTGTGTTCTCCCGACGTGAATTTAAAATGAACTACTATAAATCTAAAACTATTTGCTGACTTCAAAAATGTGAAAAGAATGCTCCAGGATAGGTTAAAAAATGAGTTGCCTACTGATTTTTATTTTCCTCTGCTTTTTTATTTTCTCCAAATATTCTACATTGAACATGTGTTCCTTATGTAATCCTAAAAAAAAAGTGTAGTTAAAAAGATGGATCACTTAATGTGTGGAGCAAGCCCTTTAAATAACAGAGTTAAAAGAAAATTAATACTCTAAAGCATCATTAATAGTCATAAAATACTCTAAGCATGTCACAATTACTAGACTGAAATTTAAACTGCTGAAAGTGAAATTTGAGATCCATGAGGCTATAGCCCATCAGAAGAAAGGAGATACTTTCTCCTCTTTAAAAACATTATTTGAAACATTTCCTTTCAAAATGTAGTAACTTTAGCTGTCTCTTCGGAAGGAGTTTATCTGGTATAATATCTCTTAAATTTTTCCTCAATAAATTTTAGTAATTTGATGTTTTTAGTGTTCTTTGGAAATTGTTTATGGTAAGCATTGTAGTATTGTGTCACTATAAGCTTAAAAATAGCAAAATGTATGATTTCCATAAGAGCAGATGTTGTACAGGATGGCACCTATCATAGATGTGACTGTAAACCACATGTATGACAGATTGCATGGCTGATGTGCCGTCTGGGCAGGCAGCAAAGGTGCCCAGTGGACAGTTTTGAACTTGCAAAGAGGACATTAATGCAGAAGTATTAATTCCCTTTGTCATTTCACATTATTATCTGAAAATTCTCTCACACTATTATCTGAGGTTAAATTGGCTGCTAATATTGGTGTTTTTGTTGTACTTTGCACAAATAACTTATTGTACTGAATTGCATTTATAAAAGGAAGATGTGATAGGCAGAATGCTAGAAAGGTGCCCCCCACCCCAGCTACCCGCCCCAAGATTCCTGTCCCCTGGTTATCCAATCAAATATCAAAGTAATTTAGGTACTGCTGTGAAGGGACTTTGCAGATGCAATTAAGATGACTAATTAGTTACCTTAAGATAGGGAGATTGTCCTGGATTATCTGGGTGGGCCCAATGTGATCACATAAGTCCTTAAAAAGAGAAGAAGGCAGAAGAAGATTCTAAATGTGGAGAATTTAAGTACCATTGCCTGTGCTGAGATGCAGGGGCCCGTGTAGTAGGACTGAAGAGAGGCCTCTAAAAGGTAAGGGCAGCCCCTTACCTATCTGACAGCCAGCAAGGAAATGAGGACTTCGGGCCAAGCACCTGAATGAGCTTAGAAGCAGACTGTTCCCCAAGCCTTCAGTAAAGAATGCGTCTCTATTGACATCTTGATTTTGCCATTTGAGACACATGTTGGACTTCTAACCCGTGGAACTATGAGCTAATACATGAGTGTTGTTTTAACACACTTTGTTTGTGGTAATTTGCTTCCATAGCAATAGGAAACTAATACAGAGGGGAGACTGTCAAAGATCAGAAAGAGTGTGTCTGTTGTTACAACCAGCAAAAAGCAAAATGTAGCTACAAGAGGAATCCAAACTTAACAGCAATGGAAGGAGGTTGCAATATTGGGAGTAGGAACCTGGAGAAGAGAAAAGCAAGAAAAGGACTAAGGGCTATGATCTATAATTATAATTGCCTTTGGAAGGTTTGCTGTATTTTTGTTTTTAAGATGAGAGAGATTCCAGCATGCTGAAAGGAAGGCAGTAGAAAGGGAGAGATAGAAGATACTGAGGGAAAAAAAGAGCCAAGCTCTGAAGATGAAAGGGGACGAGTTGCAAAGAATACGTGGAGGGATGAGTCTAGGAAAGGAGAAACGCATCTTCCTTTAAAAGGGAGAAGAGAAGAAAGAATGAATCCAAAACCAGGTTAATTTTTGAGTAGGGTGGCAGGAAATGCTAAGAGAGCTCTTGTCTGGAGACTTCTACTATCACCTGAAGTAGGAAATGAGGCCAGCTGCTAAGAGTAACAAGGAGCACATGTTTGATAAGACTGGAGAAGGTTTGACACTGCTTTTGTGGACAAAATGTAATACAAGATCACCCAGGGGACCACGGGATGATGGCTGGGCTGCACTGAAGCCCCAGGAGGCTGGAGCTCGTGATGATTCGTGGCCCCATCCGTAGGGCTGGGAGACTTTTCCTGTGGCTGATCAGCCACAGTAATTGGGGTGCAAGGAGCACAAGCAGTTGGCTTCCTGGCACCCAACTAGGAGTTGGGTTTCCTGCCAGGCCAATGCAGTGGTAGAAAAGGACGGAGGATTGTGAAAATGCGGAATTGAAGTGACAGACCACAGTCTCTAAACTGAGTAAGAAAGGAAGTGAAGGCTGAAGGGACCTGATAAATGAGGAAGGGCAAGAGGCTGAATTTCCCTCTTAGTTCTGACTGGCTGAGGACTCATATAAATCTTTCCCAGTGAGGTTCCGCACACATCAATTTACTGCAGTACCCGTCTGACTAGTCTTCTTCTTTTAGAAGAAACGTTTCCATCCCCAAGTGGACTGACAGTTTTAAAGTACTATCTCCAGAGAGAGCCTAATTTTCTCATTAGTGGTTATGGTCTTGATATAATTTATGATTTTTTCCCTCTCTTCCATGAGGCCTTCTTAATCTAGGCTTTCTAATGATAATTATAGCTAATATTTTAAAAGCAATTATTATATTCCAGACACAGTGCGAAATGCTCTACACACGTTACATCATTTAACAACCATTAAATAAAGCCCTCAGAAATTTGACCTTTTATTCTGCTGATGAGAAAATTGAGACTTAAGGAGCTAAATGTATTTATCCAAGTTCTAAGTACCAGTCAGTTGGAGAGCCTGAACTCAAACCCTGGACTGTCTGATTCCACAGTGCATGCTCTTGCCATAAGGCCATATTGTGGGTTCAAATGATACAGAATATCAGGGAACTATATTCAATATTCTGTAATAAACCAGAATGGAAAAGAATACGAAAAAGAATATATATGTATAACTGAGTCATTTTGCTGTACAGCAGAAATTAACACAACATTGTAAGTCAACTATACTTCAATAAAATTTTTTAAAAAATGATACAGAATGTTGGAGAGGGGGAAATTTTCCCCTCTACTCCTCTTGAGTTCTTGTGACTGGGATTAACAATAAAATTGACACAAGACAGATTAACATGAGAAAAAGAAACAAATTTTAATTTATGCACATGGATGTCCCACAGAAATAGGATCTAAGAAGTGGCCAAAGCAGGCAGCATTTTGTACTTTTTAGACAAAGAAACAATAAATTTGTGAGGAATTGAGAGGACAAAGAAATTTAGGTGTGGGGTGCCCATTAGTAAAGAATATTACAGAGTTTGGGCTTGGGGTAGTAAATTAAAGAAATAACAAGGTTTGTTTATATAGGCTTCTCCCTTCTCGGCACAAATTCTCTGTCTTTGGCAATAAGGGTGTCCCTTCTACCTCTAGATGCAGGCTGGTACATCCTTTCATGTGAAAGTGAAAAGGACTGTACCTTTCACACAAAAGCTTTATTTCCTGCTTTCAGGGAGACAGGAGGATCAGAGTGTCCCTCTTGTGTTGGCTGTTTCTTAAGTAACTTTAATTCATAATAATCGATATGCCACTGGGGCACATTTTGGGTTGGCCTACTCTGGGCCCCAACAAGGGCTAAGTTGCAGATCAATGCACGTCTATTAACTGGGTAATGCATCAATGAGTGATGACAGGAAGTTGCAGGGACAAAAGATTCCTGTCTGCTCCAACAGAGATCTATTGAAAGCTCTCTGCTTTCTCTTTTCTCAGTCCTTCAGAGGTAATTAGATACTAAATGCAGAGGTTCTCTACTCATGGAAAATTAGCAGCATTTTCTGAGAAGATAATAAATTACTTAAGCTTTTAATTGAATACTGCTTTTGCTGGTGGGAAGAAAAATGGAAAATACAAGAGAGTCTTTGATAATCTTGATCTTCCCAAAGATTGAAATCTAATTGTAGGAAATTATTAAGGCAGTTGGTTTATGTTGTTAGGTTTGGATGTGGGAGAATGTAAAGGAGGAAGTAGTAACATTTGTAAACCAACTGATGAAAGGACATGTTAACACATAATGCTAAGCCATCGTCTAGCATCAAAATAGACAAATGTTATTAAAACAAACTGATATATAGTTGGTTTTGATTTATTTTCAATTGACTCATTTAGTCACTAGGTCCTTTATATGGAAAGTGTGGTCCCTCATGGGGAGCTTCTTAGAAATGCATACTCCCAGGCCTATGAGTCAGAACTGCACTTTAGTAGGATCCCAGTGGTTCGCATGCACACTTGAATTTCAGAAGCTCATTCTGTTCATTCACTACCAAGCACCAACTAGTCTCAAGTTTACAAGAAATACAGCGTGTCATTAACTTCTAAGGACTTTATTTCTGCTTATTCATAGACAACTGAAAAACAGCTATCTTATTGTTCAAATTCCTTGGAATTACATAATCTGACAATTTATTCACAAATAAAATGCACTTTTTTACTTCAAGATATCCTTTCATAGTAATTAATTTTCATGCAGCACCTGGAGGATAGGATTTGAAAGAGTAAAATTCCAAAATTCCCCCTAAAAAGGAATGAAAAATGTTGTCCAGGAAGATTTATGGAAAATGGGTAGGAATAGTTATTTGAGAGTGGCCAAATTCATTGTCAGGATTCTCAGCTGAGACCCTGTCTGATGGAGGCTGATTTGATTTCCAAACAAGTGCCAGCTCCTAATTGAACTATCAGTCTGAGCAAGGACACCAGCCCAGTACATCAGTTTATCTATTGGAAAGAAAAATCAATGACTGCTCAAAAATCATGCACCAGCAGCATGCGGTATGTTGAATACATTAAACTGCCTTCTGATATTTATATCAGAACCCCTTAATATTTATAAATCAAGGTGTTGTTAATCCAAATTAAGACTCCAAATTCAACCAACATTAAATCTCTTACTTTACAGCCATTTCTGAGATATTAGCATGTTTATATGTGTTGTTTGGGATTTTAGATCTTTGGATACTTCTCCTCTGAAGAAGATTCTCTTACTTCCCAAATGGATGAAGAAAATTTGGTTTTCCTCGTTTCTAGAAAACAACGAGTTGTAATTTCAGGTGATAATTTAAATTTCCTTAACAGATTAATGTGGGTTTTAATATTTTCTCAAAAATAAATATTGGGAATATAACATTTCCATTAAACCATTTTTCATCTTATTTACTTGATCAATACTTTATAACAAGAAAGGGGAGTGACAGTTTCGAATGCAATATCAGAAGAAACTTGCAGTTGAGTTGGAAATATCATTGCTCTGAAGGACACTAAGTAGGGAATGTTAGGGGGGGAAATTCCCATTTTCCTGAAGAGGTTCAGATCTCAAGTTAAAGCTCTCTACAATGTCACCTCAATAATGCATGCTTTGGTACCAAATGGATCACATTTTAAAAAATAAATATTCTTAAAATTGAATTTTCAAGTTTTCACTTATTAGAACTCTTTCCCATGCTCTCACCCTTAATTATCTTATGGAGGTTTAACCCTACACCTCTAAAACTGTGAATTTGGGCCAATCACAGAGGAGTGTTACCTCAGCTTAAGAGCTCTCCAGTTTACATATGTCATTTGTTTTAAAATTTGAACCTGGACCCCAGGAACTCATTTCCCTCTCCACTATTGACAATGTGGGTTTTCTTTCCTTTCTTCCCTACAGAGAGGGAGAAGTCCAGGATGAGGAAAGGCAAACCCTGGAATCTGCCCCATCCTCCAGCATTTCATAGCAAATTCTGAGATGAAGGGCATAGTCTAGGTCAAATCTGGTGTTCCTTAAAAGAAAAAAAAAGAAAAACCCAGTCTTTTGTGAGCAAAACCGACCCTTGTTTTTGACCCTTCCTTAGCCCAACCATACGCCTCACCAGAGCCTAACCTCTGGACCCCTCCATGGGAACTATCATCAAAGAACAGAAGCAAGGGAGCTATCCCTGCTTCTGTCATCGCTGAGTGAAGAGTGGCCAGTGAGTAAGGGACACATGTTGCTGGCATCCTAAATTAGAACTTTGAAAGCATCTTTATAGATAGCAGTTGGGTTCTGTAACTTGTTTATTCACTCAGCAAATAATTGTTAAGGTGTACTTTGTGGGCCAAGTAACTTTCTAAGTGTTGGGGACACAGCAATGAACAAACAATCATAAATCCCTGACGTCATGGAGTCTACATTCTAATGCGGAGAGATAGACAATAAAAAAATCAAACAAGTAAATTAAGTGCTACAGAAAAAATAATGAAGTAGGCAGGCTGTGGAGAAAAATAAAGCAGGAGTATGGGAAGAAGCTGGTTTGGAGAGATTTTAAATAGGGTAGTTGGGGAAAACCTGAAGGAGATATGAGAGCAAACCACACACTTCACGCAGGAGTGTAGTGGTAGGGGGACCGTAGTAGAAGATGAGGTTAGAGAGGCAACAGTGGCATGGGCACAGATGTCCAAGGACTTGTGGACATGCTAAAGACTTCTGAGTGAGACAGAAAGCTGTGAGAAGGCTGCAGAGAGGAGAGAGCCTGGCCTGAGTTACCCTTCAAATGTTCTGGTTTCTGTGATAAAAGTGGTCTATAGTGGGGAAGGAGTTGAAGCAGAGAGAATGATGGTGGCTTGGAATAAGATAATATTCTGTGCCTGTTTTTTCATTATTGACCCCTCCAAGGAGTCTTCTGGACCTTTTTTTCTAATCTCATCCCTAATCCCCTCTCAACCTCCTTCCCCCTGACCCCCAGACATTTTAATACCTCAGATATACTGTGCATCTGTCTATGTACTGTACGTATATCTGAGCTTTTGACACAGAGAGTAAAACTCATTCACACACCACCGCCACCCCCCAAACCCCGCCCAAGAACCAATTTGTACCCCCTTGGGAACAATAATTTCTCTGTTGAGAATGCATGAATTAGGGGGATAATACTGGAGTATGAGATTTGTTCACTTGCTTTTCCTCTCTAAGAGTTTACAATTATAAAAACTTGATTTAAATCATCCTGGGAAGAGACCCAATATGTGTGGCTTTATCATTCAGCACATAGGCAAAGAAACTTGAAAGTGTTTTTTGCAAAATGCATAAGGTAAAAAAAAAAAAAAGCCTTAATAACAGTATTAAGGTAGTTTCATCCTTTTGTACTGGAAAGCCTGAGATAGTATTAGGTTTTTATTCTGTGTAAATCACATGGTGATAGTTCAAAGAAAGAATTCCTGAGATTTGAAGATCTTAAAATAGAAATGATTCTAAAAGACATTTGGAAAACTCATTCTCTGAAATGTGCACATGGAGGTGGGGTGGGGTATGATCTTACATTTTCTCTGGGAATTCATGCACCATGTTTAGTTGGAAAGCACTATAACGTCAGATTACTATCTCTAAGGATAATTAAAAAGCAATAGTTACTCATTTTTTGGTTTTATTCCACTTTAATTTTTAAGTAACCAAAGACTTTCTAGCAAAAAGTTGGTTGTTTCCTTTTTCTTTTCTTTAATAAAACTAACAAGTGACTTTTAGGATCTTCACTGCTAGGAGTTGAAATGAGTGTTGTGCCATCGACAGGTAGTAGAAGACGGGATGTGATTAAGTGCATTGTCAAGATTCCTCAGTTGGATTTACTAATAACGGCTTCTCAGAAAGGATTGATAACAGTCTTTAATAGCCAGGTAATTTGAAAGCTTGGATTCTTTCCTCCCTCCTTTCTTCCTTCCTTCCTCTCTTTTGTTTTGTCTATGCATTATGCCTATGTATCAGATGCAGCAGAAACCATAGCCATATGGCAGAGTTATTCCAAAAAACAAAACCAAGTATTACTAAAACGAGGAGTTTGCTGAACCCCACAGCAGTTTTTGAGATTTTGGTAACTGCATTTGGCATTGTTCCTTGGGGTGTCATATTGAACCATGTGGCATCAGCATAATTAAGGAAGATCCTGGAAAATTTCTCAGATAAAATCATAAAAACTCACAAGCCAAGTGATTTTGTCATAATACTACCAAGTAATAAGAAAGAGGTCCCAACAAGAACCTTGTACTTGAAGTTAAAAAAAAGCCTCAAATTCTAGCTCCTCTATTTTAACAGCCTAGATGTTAAGTAGGGAACTTAATGAGCTAACTTGTATCTTTTCACATCTCTTTTTTTCATATCTGTAAAATGAAGACAATAGGATCAGTCTCCTCTCCCTCAGAGGATTGTAGTGAACATCAAATGAGATAATGAATGTTGGAAACATTTTAAGGCATTGCTATTATTGTCATTTCTTTCTAAATTTATGTTTTGGACTTCTATTTTCAAAATATGAGAGATTTTCATGGAATGGATGATGATATCATCTATATTGTATTTCACCATGAAAATAAATGTTTGGTGTTAAATATCAAAAAATTGGTCCAGTTATTAGTTTATTTCCAAGTAGAGGCAAGCTTTATATAAATAGAATATATTTAAAATAATCATCACATGATTAAAATTTCAACAATAATTTTCAGCCTTTCAGTGATTTCCATCACAGGCAGCCGGATTGCGTCAGAGAGGGTTGCCTGCACCCAGAGGTGCAGCAGAAGATTCTGAGCACGGGTGTGGAGACCGGCTTTGCCTCCACGCCGCCAGCTGTGCATGTTACTTTTTATCTCCAGGCCCCAGTTCCTCCTCATCCAGACCAGAGAATATCCCTCCCTAGGTAGTTGTGCTGTTTACATGAGTTAATCAACATAAAGCCCTTAACATCATTGTAAGCACTTAGTAAATGTTGGCAATTACAATTATGAACAAATTATGTGAAAATAAAAATGGATTTGCCTCATTTAAGTGTGAAAACCTTCCTCCATCACTCTTTTCTCGATGCATTAATTCCCTTCTCATTTTTTACCTTTATTTCCTCAAAAATAGAACTAACATGGTAACTAAAGAAAAATAGTGAGGAGGAAAATTATGATCTTCATAATGAAATAGTTCAGGATTATGTGAAATAAGTGAGAGGGCATTATAATATTTCCAGATATGTCTCTCTCTCTCTCTCTCTCCCTCACACTCACACTCACACACACACTCATTCACACATGCTTAAAGATGCACACATGTATACTCACAAACATGCAGATGCTCAGCATCTGTTTCTATTTAAAGGTTTGGTACTCCAGGAATAAATAGTATTTTGAATGCTGCATGCCTTAAAAATAGGATGGTACGTTTTGTGAGAAAAGTAATTTGGCAGGGTAGGTCAGAGGAATAATTTATTAAAAGATAGCCATTAATAATGCAAAATATCTTATACCCACAGTTTAGGCTCTATCTGAAGTAGAATAAATACATTTAAGGATTTTCATGGTGCTCGCTGGAGGGCTTGGTGATGTAGACTGTAAATGTCACTAATAAAAGTTCCTACAAAAATGCTAGATTTAAAAAATTCAGAAGGTATCTACAAGGATTATGAAAGTTTTAGAGCAGATAAGAGAATTTTAAACAAGTGACTTCCACTAAAGATAGAGATAGAGAAATAGAAGAGGAATTTGTTTGAGCGCTTTATTTTTTCCATCTAGAAAAACGTCCCGGTTGGAAAAGCATTTTTGAACTCTTCAGATGAAAGACAGTCTGTGATGACCTCAACTAACAGTTTTAGTAATCTGGATTTACTTTTTCTCCTTTTCACATGAGCCATCCTTCTGGGCAGCCAGACTTTCTAGACTTTCCCTAAGACCATTAGAGCATGCAAGAGAAACTAGGTCATTAATATACTTCAGACACTAACCTTTACCTTGGGAGCAGTTAACATGCTTTAAGGGTATAAGAGGCTGCTCAAGTAATACATACTAGCTCTGCTTGGATAAATCTATGATTCTCAACCAGCATAGTACTTAGGATATGATATTCATTCAATACATATTTATTGAATAAAAGAGAAAGCCCACTGGATAGAATGTTCTTAAATCTCAGTAACTTGAGAGAGAAGTCAAATGAAAAGTTTTTTTTCTGTATCAATCTATATTCATATTGACCTGTTTACCATTCTTGCCGTTGCTGTTAGTATTATTTTGCAGTCCCAATTTTTGGTATCAAAGGTTGCTCTGAATAGCTAAAGAATGTGAGGCAGTTTGCAAATAGAAGGAACAAAATAACTAATAAAGTTTAAGCCTAAGAGGAGAGTGACCAGGCTTAAAGACAAGCCACAGAAACATAAACTTGCCCAAAGCAAACAGTGCATTATTTTACATAGCTAGATTTTTCAGAGACAGAAGGAACAAGGAGACTAACAGAAGGTAGAAATGACAAGTGAGATTAACCAAGGAGATACCGTGTTGCTTTAGAGCCAGCGTTTTCATCTTTAATTGTAGTGCCAACTGGGGATCATTATTCTCTTCCTTTTTCTTATAGATGAGAGTTCAGACCAGCACCAATGTTACAGTAAGTACTTTTAAAAAATTCCTAATTAAGTTAAACTGATTGATGATGGTTCCTCCATAACTAATCAAAATCTCAATGAAGAGCCTGAATACACTCTGAGAATAAGAGGTTTTCATAGACTGTAGCTTTGTTTTTATTGACTAGGATCCAAACTAAACCTTGAGCAACAGCAAAGAGGACACAGACCTTGCTTTCTGAGTTAATTTGATTGTAGAGAATTGCCTGGAAACTGACTATTCCTTGGAAGCTTCAATTTAAAATCTTCGCCTGTTTTTCTAAGTGCTCACTATTGAGGAAAGTAAAAAACAGACAAAACCCATGTTGTGAGAACAAGGAAATAGCCAGTGAAAATTATTTGAAAACATTTTATTCTAAACTTGAAAACAGCATAAAAAGCTTGAGTGCAATATTGTAATTTACTTAATCCATGTTGCTAACTGGAACAGTAATCTTGTGGCAGATGTTGTAAAGCTATGGTGACTTGCTCTCAGAATCCCACCGTGGCTTTATGAGAGACGGAGAATGATTGACTTTCACCCTGCTTGTATGCACTTAAAGGCACTGAGGGTGCCATGCAGAGGAGTCTCTGAGCCTCCGTTTCTCAAACTTTCTTAAAATTCCTAACGGGTTTTACAGAAGATTCGAGGGCATGCCTGAAACACAGGCAGCAGTTTCCGGCACAGGAGACACTCACAAGTGGGAGCCATTGTTCTCGTAAAGTAGTGTGTTGTCAGAGATATTACGGATCCTAGCCGTGCCAATCTGGTGACTTTAGGAAAGCACAAGCCAGACTCACTGACCAGATGACCACCAAGGTCTTTTCCAGCTAAAAAATTTAAGCATGAGGACAGGGCCAGAAAACTCACTTAATCGGTGCCTTAAATCTAGTCTCGCTGAGTTCCTGTGCGGAAGAGTTCTCATGTAAAAGAACAGTGCATACGGATGACTGCTCGGTCAGTGGCTGTGTGCTTCCAGGGAGCTGCGCCAGGCACTAGCTGTGCCATTCTCCAGATGATGGTGCTGAGAAGCTCAGGCTGAGGGTGAAAGGGCAAAAGATGGGAGCCTCTTCTCAAGACATCGAAGAAGAGACATTATGTGGCTTCTCTGCAAATAAGGGGGCAAAATGGGGCTTCTAATGTTAACTAATCTACTCTTTTGGTAGCCACCATTGTGTGATAGAACAAAACACAATATACTCCAAAACACAACATGCCAATTCTATGCTTTTCTATCAGGATACCTCCTGGATTACAGGTTGTGATTACCTCTCGCAGCTGAAACGAATTGTTGCTACTACTGAAAGGACCGTTATTGTCTGGGATTATAAAGCTCAAGGGAGCAGCCAGGTACTGTGCCAAGAGACATAAAGAAATTGGATTGTCTTTTCCATACTGGGAGGAAATGAGCAACCCACTTTCTCTATTGAACATCAGTTTCCTCATATATAAAATGAGGGGGTTTAACTAAGATAATCAAGTCCAGCATCAATATTCTGTGAGTCTTAATTAAAAGGGAATGTTCTTTCCATTAAGTGTATGTTTAATTTGTTTTGTTTTTGAGAGAGAATGATTAGTTTCTTTCTTCTTTTATACCTTTCTCTGAATCCACGTATTATATTTTTGGTTATGCTCATGTTAACCAGTTCAAAGCCTTTCTCTTCAGTCCAGCTTCATTTGGCAAGAAAACTACTAAAATCAAATGCCTAATCCTGGCAAAAAATCTGATGGGCAGATGTTAATGTTAACCCCCTCAGTTAGTGATATGTTACCACTTAACCAATTTACAATATTTATTGAGCATCTGCAGACATATAGAAGTAATGAAAATGTTCCCTACATTCAAACAAAACTCAGTCTCGAAGACTCTCACGAACAAACATAATATATAATATAATGGTACAGCAAATTATACAGTAAAAAAGAACAGGTACTCAGGGAGAGGTGAGATCACTAAGCATTGGGGTTATTAAAAAAATGCCCTCAGGAAGCAGGCTGACTTTGAAGGACATGGAGGATTAACAAATAATTTAACCTTCCTCTGTGCCATACTAGTGTCAGTAAAATAGTAAACTTCCTATTCTTGTCCACAATATTGGCCAACTAATGATACCAAGATGATTTTAAAGAAGGCAGCTGTTTGCTTAATATATTTTATTATGTGATGTGTCACTATCTCATATCGTATAGTTTGATTACAACTTCTTTTCCTTCCTGCTCTCTCCTGTTTTCACTCTTGCTTTTCAATCTCATAGAAGCCTCCAGTTCATTGAAAGCATCTTCTTCCACTCGTCAGTACCCCTGCTTCTTCCCTCTTTCCCTTCTCACATTACCCCCTGGATGGATCATCTCTTAAATCTCTGTCCTTCAAAACTTGAATCTCGGATAGATGCTATAGCCCTTCTTTGCTCCTTTGCAGTGGCTAAGCACTGCTAGAGAAAAACTCAGAGCCACACTATTTGGCATCACTACAAATTCAGGGTCTGCAGACTCACCTGAGCACTCAGTGGCGTCTATCAATCTCTTTCTGATTCTTGCCAACTCACTTTCCCACTCCTGGCAAGTATTCCAAAATTCCATTATTCTTCTCAAGCCCTTTCCCTTTTGACAGATGAACTTCTTCCTGTTTCTGAGAATACTGAGTCTAAAAGGCTTGTCCTTTTTCAAATTCCAGCCCTCCACCTACAGCTTTAACTAAGAATACAACACTACTTCCTTTCTTTCTTCCTTCCTCTCTCTAAAGACAAAATATCTGACACCCCCTGTATCTGACATCCCCCATTCCCTCCTGCCTTGTCCAGGACAAGACTCCATAGCCTTTTCCCTTTCTATCTTTTTTGACATTAATCTCTTCTCCTAGGATCCTTCTTTTCAACCTCTTCTGAATCTTCCTCTCAACCAATTCAGGTCCCAGATCCAAGGTCACCTTCCCTGACTATGGGACCCAAAATGACCTCTTAAGTCACTCTTTATCACAGAGCTCTGGCTTATTTTTTTAAGTGCACATCCCATTATCTGGAATTATCTGTTTAATTCATCTGTCTCCCCTACCTAGGACAGTATCTCCACAAAGTCAGAAACTTTTGTTCATCACCATAAGCCCATGCCTAGAATGGTTCTTGCCATGTTGTAGGTGCTTAATAAATATTTGCCGAAAGACTGAATGAACCTCTAACTATGTTCAAGTCTCACTTATTCTATAGGAAACAAAACAAATTTAAAAATTTTTTAATATTTTTTTCTTCTCCCTTAGGTAGAAACTAAGTTCCAGGAAAACAATGGCCATATAGCTTAGTGAACCCAGTTCAATAGTATAGAGTCAGCTTGATAAATGCTTGCTGAATATTTCTGGATAAATGTAGATGTTAGGATATTTTTCTCCTTGTAAAGTAATTGGGACTTTGATATTAGATTTTCTTATTTACCATCCATTTTTATTTCAATGGTCTTTTAACACCTGAACTTTTTTATGCTTCCTGTTAATATTGCCTTACGAATTCAAGAAAGGAATATTCACAGTAATACATCAGAAAACCTCATTATTTATTGAGCTACAGACAGGTACCTCACACTTTTTCCCTACAAAACACCCAAAAACACAATGTTGGGCTCACAGTGAGAAGTTAATTCGTTAACTTCTACTTAGTTAACTTTGTTTTTTTCAAGTTCCTTTAACAGTGGGAATATCTAAAATGAGAAACATCAGAAAGTAAAATCTTATCAAATAATAAGAGCAATATTTAAATTTAATATTTAGATATTTAGAGCAACACAATAACTTATTAAAAGTGTTCTTCTGTTTCTAGGAAAACTATTTTGTCATAAAACCTATGGATCATTGCCTCCTCTGTGTGTGTGTAGTGTCTCTGCCTGACCAGCTCTGCCGAGATGACATCCTCTTGGGGGACGATGGTGGTTTTGTGAACAAATTCACAGTAAATAGTGATGACTTTGGACTCAAGCAGGCAAAATCCAAAAAAAAATTACAAAATCAGGTGTTAGACTCAAAGAACTTTAAAAGGTAAGGGTATTACGGGAATAGTCCAATTGTTTTAATATAGACATTGTTCAAGTATTTATGTAGTGAAAATAATATGCCAGACCCTATGGTAGAGATTTTAAATACAAAGCTGAAAAAGAAATGGTTTTTACCTCAAGGAACTTCCAGTATAATAGGGAAGACAGACAGGAAAATTAACAACTGAAATTCCTATTTTAAATGCTACTGACAATGAAAATCTATAGGTACTTGAATGAATTAAAGAGTTCAGTGAAAAATTAAATCATGAAAAAAATGTAAAAAACATACATGGCTGTTTACTAGTACTTAAATATGGAAGATGATTCTAAACATAAAAGCAATGGATACAGAACTCCAAGAAAAAGTTTGATAGATTTGACTATACACATCAAAGATAACATTTTGAAAGTAAATAACAAACTGAGATAAATATATAAACAAATATGACAGACAGTGGGTTAATAATCTTTATAGGTTTTAGAATTCAATTAAAAAACAATAATTTCTCAAGATAAAAACTGACAAAGACGATGAACAGATAATTCACACACATGCCCACACAGCAGTCAATAAACATTTCAAACTGATCATCAGGCAAGAATGCTAACAACAGTTTCCAACTGATGAGGTTATGGGTGATTTCTATTGTCTGCTTTATAATTGTAGTGTTTTTGAAGTTTTTAGAGTAAGGCATATATTAGTTTTATTAGCAGAAATACAAATTTTATACTAAATACAACCTTTTTATTAATCAAAGAAGTACAACTTATAATCATATACAACTTCTCACATAAAATTAGAACAGATTAAAAATGGGTATGATGCTGTGAGATGGATATTCTCGCATACTGCTGGTGGTGAAAGTACGAGTTGAAGCTCTTTCTGGAAAGCAATTTGGGCAGATGCATCAGGTGCCTTAATAAACATTTATACATTGAGACCTGTGATCTCCATGTGTTTAAAAATATAAGTATGATTATCACAGCATTATTTCTAATAATAAAATATCTAGTGTACAACAATAGGGGAATGATTAATTTAAATAAGTAATCATTTAAATAAATAATTCAGGTATTATATAAATGTGTGATATAATATAAATTCTATAAATATAATTACATAGTTTATAAATATGTCCATACATGTGTAATATATTTATATGTAAATTGCATTTTTGTCAGAGTCCTAAAAAATATTTAAGGCATTAAGGGCATTCAGTAAATCATAGTATAACCATATTAGGGAATGCCATGCATCTCCATTAAATTATATTTTGAAAGATATTTAATAATATGGAAAATGTTCATAATATAATATTAAGTAAAAAACTTTTTATTTTTTTATGTACATTGAATCCAGTTTTATTTATGTATATGTGTCCATTTGTAAGTCTGCATATTTCTACTTAGAAAGAAAAATATTGAATGTAAATATCCCAAAATGTTAACAATGATTCTCTTTGGAACTTCAGAGAAGTGATTTTTCTTTTCTTCTTTATGGTTTTCTACTTTCTAAATTTTGTACAAACAAAATTTTCCTTTTAGAATAAGAAGAAAACTTTGAAAAATACAGTATTATATTTTGTTATTAATATAGCAAATATTTTATTCCAGAGATAGAATATGTAATTAAAAGTTCATTACATCTATTGTTACAATGGAATTAAGACTAGCCCATTGCTGGAACCCTAAGAATGACACAATAATTATCTGGCTCCATTTTCCATCCTTCATATATTAGCAGTATTACTTAGTTCCGCCAAAGTATTAGACTCTGATGGGGGAGTTTCCCAGTATGTGATGTGCTGCTCTATTTACTATCAAGCACTTTATTCCAATTATGATAGGCTCTTAGAATAGATGCTGAGACATGAATCTTCTCTTTACTGAGATGTGTGTCACCTGTCAGAAAATTCCATGGCCTGTTTTCCATCTCTGCTTCCATTAGACAGATATGTTAGAAATGAGATTGGGGGAATCTGAGGAATTTGAGGAATGTGAGTACAGTTAAATGAATGCTAATTCATACTGGTTCTTTTGTAGATGATTTAATCATGCAGCTGATCATTATATACATGACAAATTATTTGAGACTAAAAAGTGTATATATATATATAAGCTGAGTGTTGAAGCAAAACATTGTAGAAATTAAAGAAAGAAGTAGCCAGTATCCAGAGTTCAAAATTTAACACAATCTGGCATGGAAAAAAGAAATCTCCCCCAACTCCCACTCTGTTTAATCCAATATTGTTGAACTTTCCTGCCTTGAGTTATAAATATGTCTATTTCTCAACTACAATCTAAGGAACTTGGTGATAAGGATTTTACCTTAATCATCTTTATGTCCTTGGTACCTGGGATACAATAAGTGCTCAATAAGTGTTTGTGGATGAGGAAACAAATACACTATAAAATATGAGTAAATAAAATACCATGAAGATGGCTTCTTCCAGGTTAAGACAAGAAGAATTTTATGGCAGTTTTGGACTCTAGTGCTAAACCTCTCCCTCAAATGTCCTGTGTACTGAGGAGCAAGCTTTTGACAAAGACTTTGAAGGCTGTCCTAGCCTCAGCTTTACCAGTGATCTGGGATTATAAACTTCCTAGTTCTTCAGTTTTGAATGTATTCATGGGAAATATGGAAATGAATTGACTCATACAAGATAAAAAACAATATAAACCACAGTCCTCCATTTGCATGATAAGAATTTTTTCAGTAGGGTAAGGATGATCATGTCAATATTGGACTGGGGTTCTTCTAGATTATTCCTCTAATTCTGAATCTATAGCTCAAAATCTGATGATAAACTTTTATGTTTTCATTTAAAATATGATGACGATCATATAGTTAAACAATTGAAAGTATAATGCATAGGATAGTGTTACACATGCAGGCTTTACCACAGCTCAGAGCTGCGATTTGGTTAAAGTAAAAGTGAAATACCAAATAGAAACTCAACATGATGTGTTTGTGAGTCTAACATAACCCCCTTTTTTTCTTGTAATTCTCAGCGTTAAAAGGAAGCTACATAATGACTGGGTTATGAAAATTAGATATATTTCAGCCCTAAATTGCTTTGGATCCTGCTCCTTAGACAGTGTTCATTCATTAGTTTTGGAATCCTTGAAGAGACTTGAGGATAATTTGTAAGTACAGTTGTTTATATACATAAACATTCTGTGACTTTCAGGTGTTTTCCTGAAACCGATGGCAGCCTTGGAGCTTTTAAACTGGTTTTTAGACATATCAGATGTTAAGTATTCCATTTGTTCAACAAGATTAATTAGATTTTCAGGAGGAAGTTGAAGTTACTCATGCAAATCTGAACATGATGTGTCCTCCTAGAAGCAGTTTTGCTCATTTGTTTTTTATTGCTATATTCTATTAAAGTAAATCAATATTGGTGTAGCTATAACTATATTTTCCAAATATAGTTCTATTGGTAAAACTTTATACTTTAAAAATCATTCTTACAGGTCAATTGACTAGCCAATAGCCTGTGAGTATCTGTAGAACAACCTTCATGTTCCATGTGTAATAAATACACAAAATGGCTTTCTTATAGACAGATGAGTTTGAATAGTGTATAGTCTTATTTTCTACCTAGTTAAATATTTATTAATAGTTATACTGATATATAGCAAGGGTATACAAGTATATAGTAACTATAAAACAGCTGTTGTATTTTTTTAAGAAAGATACATTCTACAGCATGGATAAACCTCAAAAACATTATGCTAAGTGACAGAAGACTGCATATTGAATAATCCCATTTGTAGGAAATGCCCAGAAAAGAAAAGTTTATAGAAATAGAAAGTAGATTAGTGGATGCCTGGGGCTGGTGATGGGAGCAAGGACCCCAAGTTGGCACAAGGGAACTCTCTGGGGTTAGGGAAGGCTAAAGAAGAAGGAAATCACATGATCACATCAACAGATGCAGAAAAAGCACTTGACAAAATCCAGCACCCATTCCTGATAAAAACTCTCAATCTAGACACAGACATTATACCAGTTACAGGAAAACAACTCAAAATGGATCATAGACACAAAGATAAAATGCAAAGCTGTAAAACTCCTGGAAGAAAATCTAGATGACATTGGGTTTGGCAATGACTTTTAAGATACCACTCCATGAGAGAAATCATTGATAAACTGGACTTCGTTCAAATTAAAAACTCTGCTCTGAAAAAGGCACTGTCAAGAGATTAAGAAGACAAGCCATAGACTAGGAGAAAATATTTGCAAAACACATATCTGATAAAGGGCAGTCATCCAAAATATACAAAGAACTCTTAAAACTCAACACTAAGACAAAAACCTGATTAAAAAATGGGCAAAAGATCTGAGCAGACAAATCACCAAAGAAGGTATACAGATGGCAATAAGTATATGAAAAGACGTTTCACATTCTACATCATTAGAGAAGTGGAAACTAAAATCACAATGAGATATCATTACACACCTACTAGAATGTCCAAAATCCAAAACACTGACAACCTCAAATGCTGGCAAGAATGTGGAACAATAGGAACTCTCATTCAGTGCTGGTGGGAAAGCAAAATGGGTACAGCCACCTTGGAAGACAGTTTGGCAGTTTCTCACAAAACTGAACATACTCTTGCCATATGATCCAGCACTAAAAAGCACTAAAAGCACTAAAAATAAATAAGCTATCCATGAAAAGACATGGAGGAACCTTAAATGCATATTACGAAGTAAAAGAAGCCAATCTGAAAAGGTTACATACTGCATGATTCTAACTATATGACATTCTGAAAAAGGCAAAACTGTGGATAGGCAATTAAAAATCAGTGATTGCTGGGATGCAGGGGGAGGGAGGGTTGAATAGGCAGGGCGCAGAGGATTTTTAGGGCCTTGAAAATACTCTGTATGATACTATAATGGTGGACACACATCGTTATACATTTGTCCAAACCCACAGAATGTACAGCACCGAGGGTGAACCCTAATGTAAACTGTGGACTTTGTGCAATTATTATGTGTCAATGTGTAGGTTCATCAATTCTAACAAATGTCCCACTCTGGTAAGAGATGTAGATAATGGGGGAAGCTATGCATATGTGGGAGGGCAGGAGCATATGGAAAATCTCTGTAATTTCCACTCAATTTTTCTGTGAACCTAAAACTCCTTTAAAAAAATTGTCTGTTAAAAAAATGCACTGAGCCACAAATAAGAATCTGACTTGTTGCAACAAGAAGTGAAAGGTCTTCTTTAAACTTTGTTTTAAGAATGAGCATAAATCTATCAAAAATACTATGGGTTAAGAAAATGTATATATACAAACACCCACATACAATGGAATATGTATGCTTTAGAAAAAGAAGGAAAACTTACCATTTGCAACAACCTGGATGAAACTGGAGGGCATTATGCTAAGTGAAATAAACCAGACAGAGAAAGACAAATACTGCATGGTATCACTTATATGTGAAATCCAAAAAAAAGTAGAACTCATAGAAACAAAGTGTAGAACAGTCATCACCAGGGAAAGGGTTCCCTTTCCATAGAGGAAGGTTCATAAAAGTTTGGTAACTTTCATATAGGTTTTTATAAAACCTACAAAATGTCTGAGGATCTAATGTAAAACTTGGTGACTATAATTAACACTGTATTGTATAATTGAAATTTGCTAAGAAAGTAGAATGTAAATGTTCACACCAAAAAAAAAAAAAAAGTAAACATGTGAGATGATGAATGTGTTGATTAACTCAGGGGAATCCTTTCACAATGTGTATATATATCAAATCATGTTATACAGTTTCAACATCTTACGATTATATGTCAAAACTGAAAAAATGAGATAAAATACAACAAAACACTATGGGTAAAAACTTAAAACTGCAAAACACTTACTTAGTGATTCAATTCCATTCTTAAAACTTACTTTCTCAATTGTAATCATTTTCTTCTGAATTTCAGTTTTTCTCTTTAAAGAATCAGTGAGTTGAAATGAGACAGTCTTGCTTTCTTTTTCTCTTTGCATTTAGGGTACAACTTTAAAAAGTCCTGGGAAAAATGGTGGAGAGACAAATATGACCCCCTAACAAAACACAAGTGATAGATACCCCCTAGGTCCTCTTGAAGTTTTAGTGAAACTCACAAAAAAATGGAAAACAAAAGGTAGCCTTTGCACATACAGAGCTAGAATTTCTTTAAATTCCAAGGCTTTTAATTTAAGCAATGGAATAACAGAATTAGAAATTTAATGAAAGACGAGAATATCACAGTCAGTCAGATGACTGACTACCTTAAGTTTTCTTGAAAGTTGTAGTCTTCAGGAAAAACACATATTTCTCCTTACCTAGAAAAAGGTGAAAATGTTTATCTTGGTGTAAAACATATTACAGTGAGAGATGATTTTAAAACTTTCTTCAGTACCTTAAAAACAATTTCATTTCTTGACACCAGATCTGACACCACAAATATCATTTCTATGTTTTTGTAACATAATTAACTGGCTAGTGATTACACTCTGGCATTTTAAAGGAATACATTTCTGAAACATTTAATTAAGAACTAGATGCCACCTTATTTCCAATTTGATTTTATACTATGTTGGCAATTCATGATACATTCTTAATCATAAAGAAACATTGTGAAAACATATACAAATATAATATGTCCTCGTGGTGGTATAGAAAAAATATATTCTACTTCAACATCCAGAGAAAGGATTTTTATTTGCAAGATATACAAACCTACAACCATGATTTCCACAGAACAAGTATTACCGGTACACTTACCGGGGTAATTCTAACAGTTTATATGGCAACCAGAAAGCTGTATAAGGTCATGTAGTTCAGCCTTTAATCCAGAACTGTATCAATTATTCAACAAATATTTACTAAGTCAGAATGTGTTAAGAACTGTGGACAATACAAATATGTTTAAGTCATGACCCCTGCCTTAAAATGCTTAAAATCGAAGTGGGAAGACAAGAAATATAGACATAAAGTCAGCAGTATGGTGCAGCCAGCTCATGTCAGGAATTTGGCCTACTTATTGTTAAACTCTGCCATGATTAAAATAAACTCACAATTCAATTATATTGAAAACAAAGGCAATAAATACTCAAAACTTATTACTTCTTATTTATTTTACTACATTTTACTATTACCTATGTTCTTGAGGGTTTTAGGTCCTGAAGAACACAGAAGTACTATGTAATGGTGTGCAACTGTGTATCTTTTCCTAACTCCACGTTCAGAGATGTCCCTTTGCTGGTTTGAAATCAGCCATGAGAGAAATATTTATACCATGGAAAACAGCAAATGTTGTAAACCAATGGCACACTCCCATCTCTACTTCCCTGCCCCCAGCTCGATGAATGTTAAACATTTATCAGCACACTACTACTTAGGATAATTTGCATTGCAAAGAAGAGCAAGTTAAAGGCCAGTTGGCTGGTTTAGGATTATAGGCATAATAGGAGTTCAGAAAGGGAAGTGATAAATAATGGTCCTCCAGCAGCCCATAGAGATAAGAATAAGAAGTCTTATATAGGGGACTATGTAAAGTAACTTGCCACTGATTTCATTACACAAAAAAGTTTAAAGCAAACACAATAAATGTGCCTAGTTGGCTTTTGGATGAATGAAGTGGCTTTTTTTTTCCTTCTTAAAGACTGTCTTTACATTGGTATGTTTAGTTGCCTATTGTCCATCTAACATTACAAAATAGAAATCAAAAATTGATCTGCACAATATTGACAGGCGCTAAGTTCCAGAATCCTTCTCTCAGACCTCCACGTCTTACCATATCAGCTTTATAACACTCCAACTCGCACTATACTGACCCAGTGATGTTGCTGAGGTCTCTGATACCTTTATCTCTCAGTAGATTGAATTTTATCAACCCTTTCCTTGACTTTCTTCTCTTCCTACCCTCCTGGATCCCAAGTTAATCATCTGAGTTCATATCTCACCAGCATTCTTCTTTGATTTATACTCCTATCTGTCCAATGTATCGATCAGCAAAATCCCAACCCTTTTGCTCAGCAGAGCCCTTAGCCCAGTCTCCCAAGCCTTTTACATACCTTTGATTAACCCCCTCTTATTCCTCTCAGTGACTATTCCAAACTTCAACTCCTTTCACCCTCCACCGATGTCCTGTCCTTCCATATGATCAAAAAAAAAAAAAAACTCCCTGTGGCCTCAGGAGTAATTCCCCAACACCCCAGATCTTTTCAGAATTTTCTATATCCACACCCAGCCTTAAATCTTTTCTTTTTGTTTCAGAGGTTGGTATCACACCTTCCATTGGTGACCCTGCACTTAACTTCTTCTCCAGGATCTTGCTATCGCAGTTTCTCCCACTCTCTCATTTTCAACCTAAAATGCTCAAGTCTCTTGTGATCTGAGTAACGCTTTTCTTGACCTTTAGTGTCCTTTGATCTATCATACTACACCTCTTCTGGAAAGGGTACTCTGCATTCACTATCCCCACTATCTTGACATTACTCATTCCCTCTAAAATCCTCTCTCATATAGCCTCCCGGCTACTACTCGACGGAAAAGACTCTCAAACTGGCCAATGATGTCTACATTGTCAGACCAAAGGAAATTAAACTAGGAGTATTCAGCATTACTGATCTCACCCATCCTAAAACTCTATTCTCTTGGCTTTTGGGAAGCCAGAGTTTTCTCCCCGTATCTTACTGTTTGACCTTTTCCCTTGTGATTCCTCTTTTTGTGTCTGCTCTTTTTGCGGTGGTATTCTCCAGAGTTTTGTCCTTAGCCAACCTTAATTGTCACTTTCTACTCAATTCTTGGGTTATGTTCCTCTTCTCCAACATATTAATACCTGTGTACTAATGAAAACCAAGCTATCTTGAATGTTGGACTTATGTATACCTACTCACTATGTCCACCTGGATATTTCATAGCCCCTTAAATTTCACTTCACTTCCCCCACTTTTTAATCTATGCCTTTTATAGAATTTAAAATTTTTCTTGGTGGCACCATGATGCATCAAATCATCTAGGCAGAAATTTAGCAACCCCACAGGACTCCTTTTTCCCTTAATCCCTAAAAATCATCAGTCACCAATTTGTCTATATTGCCTTAAAAATTCTTGTTGAATCTATTTTATATTCTGTATCTCTATTGTCCTAGGCTCTTCTCTCCAACTACCCTCTTGTCCCAATACTCTTCCAAACTATTCTTGTAAGGATAATATCCAACCATCTCAATATCTTTCACATTTCTCCATCACCTGCCACAGCACTCCCATATCTGGTTCCTGTTAACCTCTCCACTTCATCCACTTCACTGCTCTTTACTACCTTGTACTTAGGTTCCTGTTACTCTGAACTTCTTGCTGCTCCCTGTATACTGCATGTTGGGACTTTGTACATGTTCAGTGCCTGCAATACTATCTCCACTCTTCCTCTTAGTTCTTCTCTACCTCAACCTCCATAATCCTGTGGGTTTTTTTTTTTTTTTGAAAAGAGGGAAGTTTTTTATTTTAAAAATTTTTTCCAGTTTTTTGAGGTATAACTGACCCCATAAATCCTTTAAGGATCAAGTGATACCAACTCTAGGAAATTTTCCTGACCTCTCCCAGCAACCTCTTCCCCAACTGGGTTAGGTATCCTTTTCATGCTTCAGTCTTTGTACTTATTGCATTTTAATTATGTTTAAGGATGTGTCTTTCCAAGACACTAAGCTTGTTGAGTTTTTGTATATTCAACATTCTCTTTCTGATAGTCCTATAATTTGAACAAAACTACATAGATGACTCCAGAAGAAGCTCTAGAGCAGGAGGCTGAATATTCACTTTTTTTTTTTTTTTTTAGCAAATACTTATTGGTTAGTTACTCTGTTTAATGCACTGTATTGGGTGTTGGAAATTTAAAGATGCATAAGACTAGGTCTTTGCTCTAATGAGGGAGAAAGGAAATAGATTCCCAGAGAGGGTGATAAGTATCATGATATCGATTTAAGAGAGTTGTATGAGAGCAGAAGAGAGTTCTCAGAGCATCTTAAGGTAGGATTGGGGTGTGGATAAAAATTGGAGTAGGCTTCCTGAAAAGGAGTGTCATGCATACTGAGTTTTGAAGAACTGGTAAGAGTTAACCAGGTAAAGCAGTTGCAGGAGAGTAGAGTTGATAAATAGTCACATTAAAGAAATGACATTTATAAAGGCAGAGAAGTGAAAAAGAAGATGGTGAATTCTAGAAACTGTAAGTGGTTCAATATGATTGGAACAGAGAGGAAGAGTTGGGAAAGATGAGACTGGATAAGCCAAACATGAAGAGACCTGCATACCATGATAAAAAGTTGGAATTTTAACCTGACGGCTACAGGAAGCCATTGAATACTTTAGACAGAAGAGTGATAAAATTTGTGTTTTTGACAGATTACCCTAGCAGCAAAGTGGAGAATGGATTGGGGAAAGGCAAGTTGAAAAGAGGGAGACCAATTGGGAAGATATGGCAAAAGTTTAGAAAAGAAATGATGGGGGTTTGAACTGAACCAGTGAAAGTAAGGATGGAAAGAGAACAGATTCTCGTATAATTTACAAGAATTGGTGACCTACTGGATGAGAGAAATAAAGGAAAGAGAGGAATCTAAGGTTCATCTTTTCATTCTCAACAATATTTAATGTATGCCTATTATAGATCAAAAACTGTTCCAAGAAGTGATATAATGGTATACAAAAAAGACTAACTCTCTCCTCTCCTGGAGTCATATTCTAGTGGGAGAGCAAATAATCAAATGAATAATACAGACTTAGGTGAGTAGGTGATGGAGATGAAGGAGCATTATGGGATAAAGCGTGATGGGAGGCAATAATCTTGACAGGATGGTCACGAGAGACTGCTCTGAGGAGATAACATGTGATCAGAGATCTGAGTGTGGTGAAGAGCAAATCATCCAAAGATCTAGAAGAAAAGCATTAGAGCAGCAGACGCCAGGCTCAGTTTTGGGGAACTATATACGTGGCTGTGCTTTTCACTATGAGAGAATATAAATGAAGGAATACATTTGCAAGGGAATTCTAGATCACGCCTGCCACTTATTCATCGTCCAAGAGTCTTGAGCATGTTTTTTAACTTATTTGAACCTCAATAACCTCATTTATAAATGGGAATAATACTAACTTTCTTAGCTCATGGGATATTTGTGCTACTCAAATAAGCTGAAATGGGTGAAGGTGCTTTGAAAACTAAAACTCCTTAACAACTGAAAGTATTATTATTTGCTTATAGACATTTAAGCTCTTTTGTGGAGACTGGATTTTTAAAGAACACTGATTTCTGCATGCTGCCAAAATCCATGATAATAATAAATACTCTAACACTGCAAGAAAGGAAAGGCACAAGTTTTCCTTTGGGAACAATTTGTACGGGCCAATATTCCCTTTTCCAAGTATTAGGATCTGTCAATCAAGTGGTGCATGCTTGTATTAGGTCTTAATGAAATATTAATAGGTACCTTCTTTTTGTCAGCAAAAACATGCCCTTCAACTGACATGATTCTAGGAAGATCTAATTCCCTTTTTTTCCCAGTGAGTATCCTCAAGAGCAGATTGAGTTAGTCACACTCTCACACTCTTATTCCTTTTTATTTATTTATTTATTTATTTATTTATTTATTAACATCTTTATTGGAGTATAATTGCTTTACAATGGTGTGTTAGTTTCTGCTTTATAACAAGGTGAATCAGCTATACATATACATATATCCCCATATCTCTTCCCTCTGTGTCTCCCTCCCTCTCACCCTCCCTATCCCACCCCTCTAGGTGGTCACAAAGCACTGAGCTATCTCCCTGTGCTATGCAACTGCTTCCCACTAGCTATTGGTTTTACATTTGGTAGTGTATATATGTCTATGCCACTCTCTCACTTTGTCCCAGCTTACTCTTCCCCCTCCCTGTGTCCTTAATCCATTCTCTAGTAGGTCTGAGTCTTTATTCCCATCCTGCCCCTAGGTTCTTCATGACCATTTTTGTTTGTTTGTTTGTTTGTTTAAGATTCCATATATATGTGTTAGCATACGGTATTTATTTTTCTCTTTCTGACTTACTTCACTCTGTATGACAGACTCTAGGTCCATCCACCTCACTACAAATAACTCAGTTTCATTTCTTTTTATGGCTGAGTAATATTCCATTGTATATACATGCCACACCTTCTTTATCCATTCATCTGTCAATGGACACTTAGGTTGCTTCCATGTCCTGGCTATTGTAAATAGAGCTGCAATGAACATTGTGGTACATGACTGTTTTTGAATTACGGTTTTCTCAGGGTATATGCCCAGTAGTGGGATTGCTGGGTCGCATGGTAGTTCTATTTTTAGTTTTTTAAGGAACCTCCATACTGTTCTCCATAGTGGCTGTATCAATTTACACTCCCACCAACAGTTCAAGAGGGTTCCCTTTTCTCCACACCCTCTATAGCATTTATTGTTTGTAGATTTTTTGATGATGGCCATTCTGACTGGTGTGAGATGATATCTCATTGTAGTTTTGATTTGCATTTCTCTAATGATTAATGATGTTGAGCATTCTTTCATGTGTTTGTTGGCAATCTGTATATCTTCTTTGGAGAAATGTCTATTTAGGTCTTCTGCCCATTTTTGGATTGGGGTGTTTGTGTTTTTGATATTGAGCTGCATGAGCTGCTTGTAAATTTTGGAGATTAATCCTTTGTCAGTGGCTTCATTTGCAAATATTTTCTCCCATTCTGTGGGTTGTCTTTTCATCTTGTTTACAGTTTCCTTTGCTGTGCAAAAGCTTTTAAGTTTCATTAGGTCCCATTTGTTTCTTTTTGTTTTTATTTCCATTTCTCTAGGAGGTGGGTCAAAAAGGATCTTGCTGTGATTTATGTCATAGAGTGTTCTGCTTATGTTTTCCTCTAAGAGTTTGATAGCGTCTGGCCTTACATTTATGTCTTTAATCCATTTTGAGTTTATTTTTGTGTATGGTGTTAGGGAGTGTTCTAATTTCATTCTTTTACCTGTAGCTGTCCAGTTTTCCCAGCACCACTTATTGAAGAGGCTGTCTTTTCTCCATTGTATATTCTTGCCTCCTTTATCAAAGATAAGGTGACCATATGTGCGTGGGTTTATCTCTGGGCTTTCTATTCTGTTCCATTGATCTATATTTCTGTTTTTGTGCCAGTATCATACTGTCTTGATTACTGTAGCTTTGTAGTATAGTCTGAAGTCAGGGAGCCTGATTCCTCCAGCTCCGTTTTTCTTTTTATCCTTGTATCCCATTCCATTTTCACTCATGTGCAAACACAGACACACACACAGATACAACCATTCTTTGGGTTTAATAAATCTTTTTATTTATATGTTTTCTTCAAAATGAATGTTAGTATGTATTTTTTATTTATGTAATGTTATTGTAGGGAATTTAAATTCCTCCTCTCTACAGTGTTCTGTAGATTTGGTACTTTGTAGCTGTAAACACTTAAATTATCTAGAAGGTTTTCTGTTTCAAACTTGCCAGTACTTTCTTGTCTTAGGTCTGAAGAGCATCTATTTTGCAATAGGCAGGAGTTTGTCTATGAGCTCAATTCCGAACTTCCTAGTATTTACCATATCTCCTGGAATTTGGCCCAAGAGGGTCAGGAAACTGTGAGACAAAAATACACAAACTCAGCAAATAATGATCATTGATCTATTCTGTCAAATTCTGGCTGACTTTTCAACTACTTCCTTGAGTCACTCTCCTAAATCTAGAAGCTAAAGAGATTTCTCAAGTGATACAGTGTAATCATGTTTTCCAGAACTGTCAGTGCCATTGAGGAGTCATTTCAATAGAAAGAGAGTCGAGTCCACTCCATCCCCATATTCATCATATTCCTATCTCTGCAATTTCCTATAATAAGTCTTAAGCTGAGACAGATGAAACTGTATTTATACTAATTCATAATTGGCCAGCTGTTAAAATGGAAGCCAGTACAGCTCCCAGAAAGGCAGGAAAAAACTCCTCTCAAAAAAATTTTTCCATTTAAGAAATGATTACCATTCTGCTCATAATTTTGTATGGTAATTTCACAAATGTACCAGCAGGAAAATGAACATATGCTATTAATATTGCCATGTAAAGAATGTTGGCCTATTGCAAGACATAAGTTGAACCATTAACCCTTTAATAGCTTGGCAATTCCAAGAGATGAGCAACTAACTACTTAGCATTACTCTTTATTAGTTACCCAGCTTGGAGGCAGATTGTAATATTAGAAGGTATGTAGTGGTTCTCAGTAGGGTTGCTATGGAGCCAATCAGAACTGGTTTCTGTCTGGCACTCAAGGCTTTGTGACCATTGAACACGTTACCATTAGCTCTACTTAGTCTCAGTTTTTCCATCTTTAAATGGGAATGAATATACCTACCTTGTAGTGTTATAAGGTATGTAAAAATTAACCTAAGTTACTCAGGTAAAGTGCCTAGCTTAATGCATGGTATATATAGTTAGTGCTCAATAAATATAAGTTCCTCTTTTTGTTCCCTTAATAAAGATACTGAAATACATCAGAAAATGAATTTTAATACTGATATCAGGTGGAGTAACTGTAGACCTGTACTGGTTTGTGCTTTGTGTTCCCACTTCTACAGTAGGGGTCAGAAAACGGCATGTGCCATGTCCAGTGGGCCATCTGTTTTTGGAGCATCTGCAAACTAAGAATAGGTTTTACATTTTTAAATGGTTGAAAAAATCAAAAGAAGAATAATATTTCATGACCCATGAAAATTATACGAAATTCAAATTTCATTGCTAATGAAGTTATATGGGAACACAACCATGCTCACTTGTTTACGTATTATTTACAGCTGTTTTTGTGCTACAGTGGCAAAGAGTAAATAGGAAAGTGTAAAATATTTATTATCTGGATCCTTAAAGAAAAAGTTTACCATACCCTGATCTAAAGTTTTCTATTGCACCTTCTCTTGTTCTTTGGGAATGGGTACAATATGGATTAATCACAGGCAGTAATCCAGAGTGAGGACCACTATTTTTAAAAAATACCTTTACCTGAGGCACTCAAATTTCCTGCCTTACATGATCAAGGAGGAAATAAAAATGACTTCTTCTTTGTCCCCTGCATTCCTCCCATCTACCCCCACCCCAGGGGAAGATAAGAGAGGATACAAGCTTGCTCAATGGCCCTTCACCTTTAGCAATTACATGATCCCCCTGGAATGCTTTCCTGTCTGAGCATCGTATTACATTCAGTGAATAACCCTAATTATGTAACATTCCATCTGATTACCCCTCTTCCCTCCCCAGATCAGAGCTCACGAATTTGTGTAACATTAGCAGGGAAACTGAGATGAAGTATGCTATGATTCAGGCAAGGTCTTTTGATAGTAGAGTGTTTGGGTTTTTTTTTTTTTTTTTTCATTTTGAAGAAATTATTAGAAAATGTTTCTCCTTCAAAAGTACTATTATCTCAGGGACAAATTCAGAGGGAACTTTCCAGAATCAATTTATTTCTATTCTGTGTGACTCTGAAAACTAGTACAGTATTGTCAACCAGTGGTATTTGTTCCTGAAGGGTATTCAAACATATTTATTGGGAGCCTTCTGTGTTCAAAGTCCCATGGTATCTACATTTTATTTTGTTATGGAATGGACAATATGGGCCAACATTGTACATAAGACTATGAGTCTAGTGCTATCTTGCTGTGGTCAGTGTTTAGAGGTGGGTCCCCCTGAGGCATCCTAGATGAGAGGGTGGTCCCCCCACACCCCTGACCTACCACCCCATCCCTGAGGAGGGACCATGGTGTGGAGGACCTGAGCTCAAGTCCAAACACCAAACCAGATACCTCACTGCACTGTAAGATGTTGAGTGAAAACTCTCTTCATTCTTCAGATGTAAAATGCTGTGGAAATACTAGTTAATATTATCATAACTTTCTCAGAGAACACTCTGGTATGTACCAGTTAGAGTAAATTACACCTAGTTACAGAATAAGAAAGCAATCTGTTAAAAACTATGCAGTTGACTATGTATATAAAATATCTGTGAAAAGCAGCTCATGTTTTAAGTTTTTTCCCAGTTGAAATCAATTATATGAATTTTCTTAGTTGAAACTGGCTTTACTGAAAGACACAGTTCATCCATCTCTAGTCCATTTAATTACGTGGGCCAGGAAAATAGATTAATTTTATCTAATGGGCAGGTATTTTAAAAAAACAAAAAAAAATTTTAATAGGAAGTATGTATGATCCCCATTTTACATGCTGAGACATTGATGTAAAAATGTTTGATAGATCCATAATCAACTAACAGAGCATTAAATGTTTCTTTTCCTGCTATCTTAGAATTTCAGCTAAAGTTCCATTTAAAGAAAGATATACTAAACCATCCTCACAGAATTATTAGAAGGTAGTCAGACCAGTCCCATGACTCATCTTATCAGTCACCCACAGCAATGAAGAAACAACAAGCAGTTCTAAAATAGTTGAAAAGAAGAATGCAGTTACCTAGCTGTGGAACTATGGGGAATGCTGAGGCATTTGGTCTGCCATCCCCAGGGTGAGAGTGGAGGTTGGGAGAGAGGTTCCCCTACCTCAGACCACAGGAGGAGAGCCCCAGGAGAGGCTGCTCCAGGACAACCTGCTCCAGGAGAGCCAAAAAACACGGGGAAATATATCTGGCTCCCCAGGGGCTACTTGCTGAGGCCCCAAAGCACACAGGCTCACCTTAGGCAAGTTTGACAGGTGACATATGCACATTATGACCACTACTTGCTTCCCCATGGGGAATTCTGCAGGCTGCAGGCTGGACCATATTATGACATGCGGCCCTGAGCACTTTTGCCTTCATGTGTCCCTCCCACCATAACGCTGTCAATATTGCATGTTATTTTTGATATAATTTCAAAGACTTCAACTCTTTTAATGTTTTAGGCTCTAAAAATTTTATTTTTTCTGATATGAGAAAAAATTAAAACACTTCTCTTGACCCTAAACTTAAATTTTTTCCTTTGATTTTAAGAACAATTAGAACATTTCTGAGGGCCCCCAAAATTACTGTGGGCCCTAAACTCTGCACCTGCTGTGCCTAATGCACACATTCCTACCTGGCAGGAGGGACCCAAGACAATAGGGTGGGGCTGCATTCAGGTTGACACTGTCCTGCATGACTAGTCTGTGTGAATTTCCTGTGGGCCACAGTCAGTGGTTTAGCAGGAATTTCCCTTCCTAATGGAAAGTGGTCCAAGAAGACTTGTTGCTGGGGCAAGATGATGTACTAAGAGGCTGTGTTTGGAGACAAGGGTAGAAGAAAATAATGCCATTCCCAGTTTATACCTAATCAAGTTCAGTTCATTCAGTCAACCAGAAAAACATGTCATTGGCACAAGTGTAAATAAGTCAGCAGAGATAAGTAGAAACTACTTCTTATCTGGAACGTTTAAACATTTTCAAAATTCTAAATTCTGATTTTAGATTTATGTTACTGAATTAGGGCTGCTTTTCATGAACTGTGAATAAGTAGTCATTTGAATAAAGTAGAACTATAGTTTACCTTTGCATTAGCTAGTCAGAAAGATTACTACTATAAGCCAGATATAAATTTTTTGGAAGAAAAAATCTTAAAATATCTTAGAAGTATCTTTTTACATAGAAGTAGTATAATCTATTCCTCTGTTTATTTAGTAAACTTCCCACTTAGGACTTAACTACTGATACTTCGTGTTACTTTTGAACTTTAAAACAAAAAAAGCTATTTTTTTCTCCTCTAAATGATCATTCTCACTTATTAAAATTGGAAATTTTGTCTAAACTATTGCTATTTTATCATCGTGTATGTTTTTTAAAATATAGGAGCTGTCTCATTCAGAGGTTGCAAACTGGTAGTCTCACGAGCTAAATGCAACCTGCAAATGGTGTTTTGTTTGGTAGTCATTTATTTGTTTAGTCTTGTCAGCTGGCTCTGAGCCTTGGCTCCCCCTTTCCACAGGACATGCACTCTCCGTGCATGCCCTGTAGTTTCCTAGCCAGCCTGCTTCACCCATCTAGTTCACCTGCCTGGCTCCTGTACACATCTTAACTCATGAACACTCACCTCTGCTATCACAGTTCACTGATGTTTCCTCTAGACCAGTGCTGGACATTCAGTTTGTACTCAGTAAATTTTGTTGAGGCCCTACTGAGTGCCCCCAAAAATTCTTTCTCAGGGCTTGTTGTCATTGGGGAATTTCTCTCTCTTGATTATTTCCCTTTCAGAGTATACTTTTAGCTCACTATGCCCTCTCCCCAACTCCTTTGCCAACTGCAGACATTCTTTAATACAGAAATCTAATGCTTTAATAATCTTAGGTAAGGCAGGAACAATTTTCAAACATACCATCCTGAACATTTCCAATATGGAAATTCTATAGTCAACAACCTTCAATGAATCCATAAATTCAGATCTATTTCTCCCACAACCCTCTAGCTGCTCTAATTTCACTTCTTCCCCCACACGGGGGAGCTACACTACTGTTTAGAAAGTACAATGAGTCATTGGAGTCTTTGTTCACATACTTTCCCCCGCCCCAACCCAGGGGCCACTGATAACGGTTATGCAGGTTGTGTGCTGCACAGTGCTGGACATCACCTACATAGGCTATGCAGTGGCCTGCTGGACTCCTACCCAGCCACATCCACACAGAAAGCATAAAATCAAAGATTTTAAGTAATAGAAGCTATTTAAGCTATATCCAATCCTTGGTCTCATTAAGTGGGGAAATTATAGTTCAGCAAAATTAAGTGACGCTTCTAATGTCATATATTTAGCCACAGAATGTGACCAAAATCTAGGCCTCCTGACCTCAACCCTGGGTGCATTCTAAGTCCACTTCACCAGTTTGTCCTGTCATGCTCCGTCCATTTTATGGCAGGTCTCTACAGAAGTCTACCCTTCCCACCACCTCCTCCTACTGGGGCTCCTGTTAAAAAAAAAAATCAGAAACAGCTCTCATATTCTTTCTTGAAACTATCAGGAACCAACTCAAAAGCAGCGTGCATATACCCCAGAGGGAATGCAAGATGAGCCATCAGAAAGTGGGTAGAAAATTCTAGAAATTCCCTTTCTTTTAAATTTTTATCTCATATTTATTGCTATTTGTTTATAATATACATACTATATTAATTGTGTAATATATATATATAATTTACAAGTAAATATTATAGGCATATATGTGAGAAAACATTTTGGAAAAAAATTTAATATGAATTTCTGAGCCCCTTGAAGATTCCGATTTACTAAGTTAGGGATAGGATCAGGAATTTATATTTTAGCATCCAAAGTGATTCTGATTCCAAGTTTAGGAACCACTGCTCTAAGGTCATGAGAATTTCTGACCTAAGTAAAGAGGTTAATGACGTTAACCTCTAAGTTAAGAGGTTGATGGAGTTGGATGTAGGGGTCTAAGGAATACTCTTTACCTTAGGTTTAAGGAAGAATAAAAAGTAAAATAATTGGAAAAACTACACATGATCCATGGTTTCCAGTAAGAGCCTCTTACATAAATTCCTGAATTTAGTTGAGCAAATTTTTTCTTCATAATTTTTCTGACATTAAACAAAGTTGTTTCAGCCAAATCATATATCTGCATCTTCCCAAAGACTGCAATTCAGACTTCATTTGCATGCTCTCTCATTGACTTTGTGATTGTGTTCTGAGAACTCTACAGCCTGTGTTTAATTCATATCCATTTCTTTTATAACCTAAATCCACATTGGGCACTTATAATGAAAATTTATTTTCACCTGAAGTTTAGGGTGATAATTGCAATCCAAGATGCTTCTGGGTATTGCCCCTTAGGTTTATTATCTCAAAGATAACCCCAAAATATAAGGTACATAGAAGTTATGCTTTATGAGGTCCAGTTTTTATAAAGAGCCACATTTAAAGAAGTGTAGTCTAGTGGGCAAAAAGAAGTAAAAAGAAACTGCAATACAATTTAAAATTACAAATACATGTACCCCTTGACTTGCAATACCACTTCTAAGAACTTGTCTTTTAGAAATACATACATATGAAAAGGCACTTTTATAAGAAAGACTGCTAGTTGCAGTATTATTTGTAATCACAAAAAATTTGAGACAGCTTGATGTCCCTCAGAAATTAAATGATGATTTAGTCTTACAAAGGAATACTCTATGACAATTAGAAAAAAGAATGAGAAAGTTTTTTACCTACTGATTTGGAAAGATCGTCAAGATATATTATTAAGTGAAAAAACCAAGGAACAGAATAGTATATATTACCATTTTATTTAAGAAAAAAGAAAAGAAAAGGAAACATACAAGGCAAGAGGAGACTAAGGTCAGGTGCCTTATGCCTAAGAGAAAATAACATGGTACTAGACTAGAAAATAACACAAAATACTTTATTTAGTTGGTGGGGGCAGGAGGGTGGAGTCCAGGAAAGGCCTTTCTGAGAAAGTGATATTTAAGCTGACACTTACAGGAGGGTGGCTGTTAGTGTGGCTAGGATCCGGGGGAAGAAAATCTTTGGTCTGTGCAGAAGCTCTTGAGGAGGAAGAGAGTTCAGTGAGGCCAGAAAGGAGGCTAAAGAGACCACATGGCTGGATCCAGGGGAAGAGGAGGGCATGGAGTGAGCCTGAAAAGGTGACAGGGACCACCCAGCACCATATGGGCCTGGTGGGCCAGGTGAAGGAACCTGGTGTTTCTTAGAGCATCAGGAATCCACTGGAGAAAAGTGATGTGATCCAACTCATGTTTTAGAAAGATCACTTTGGCTGCAACTTGACAACAGGATTTGGAGTGGGATTGGGGAAAGGGAATGGGAAATAGTAGAAGCTGAGAGAATAGCAGCTTATTGCAGTAGTTCCAGTGAGAGGGGATGGAGAGTTGAACCAAGACATTGTGGCGGAAATGGGAAGAAGTGGTCAGATTTCATGTCTATTTAGGAGGTAAAATCAACAAGACTTGACAGCAAGTTGGATGTGGGTAGTGAGAGAGGGGGAAGTGTCCAAATACATTCCTGCCATTCTGTGGTACTACACTCATTTAGCTGAGCAGTATACTTTCTGGCTTAAGATGTGATATATCTCTGCCCATCCTTAGCACCAGCACAACTGCAACCCCAGGGTGGAGGAAAGGATTTCTTTTTATACAGAAACAATACAAATGCTGCATTAATATCATATTATGGAGTAAGTAGATTCTGTGGGTCAGTGAGAATTTAATCTTTGCTTATAATATTTTCTGTGGGTAAATGGATTCATAACTTAGAAGTGAGCCTCTTGAACACAATCTATTTATAAGTTGGAATTAGCTTTATAAGGAAAAATATACAAGTTTTATATCTAATTTGTGTTTTGCAGGCCTGTCAGAGAGTTTTCCATGCCAAGAGGAGCAAACACTTTTTGTTACAGTATAAAAGCAAATGTGATTGTCACGGGAGGTAAGAGGACATTTCATGTTACACAGAGATTTTCTACTTTGCAAACAGTGCTCTCCTTAATTAACATAGTTACAGAGTTTCATACAGTTATAGCATTTTACTGCTAGAAAAAACTTTTAGAGAATTTTAAAGTTTGTATAAAGTCAAATCTGTCATTCTTTTTCTTTGTGGCTTTTTGATTTGGTGACACACTTAGAAAGGCCTTCCCCAGCCTGTGAATGTGTGAAACAAATTCTCCCATATTTACTATAATTTTTTGTTTGTTTTACATTTTACCTTTAAATCTCTAATCTCTCTAGAACTTGTTTCAATGTGTGAGAGCATGAATTCCTAGCCTGGGGCCCATGTGTGGGCTTTAAGGGAGTCCTACAGCCCCTGCCGCTGAATACTTGTGTATCTATGTGCATTTTTCTGGAAAGAAAGTCCAAAATTTTATCAAATCCTCAAAGGAGTCCCTGACAAAAAGGTCAAGAGCCAATGGTTTAGCATTAACAGAGAAGAGGACCAAGGATAGAGTGTTAAAAATACTAACATTTAAGGGCTAAGATTATCTGCTGAGAGTAGGAGGAAAGATGACAAATATAAGAAACTTGAGGGGAAAGGTGACGGACTGAAATATTCTTCCGGCCTCAGACTCCTTATCTATCATACTGAGGTTCTAAGACTGTGATGGCTTTCAGCCTGGGCTCTGGAGTCAGACTGTCTAGGAACAAATCCTGGCTCTCTTACTGGCAAGCTGTATGGCCTTGGATAGATTATTTAACTCCTGTATGCTTCAATCTCACCTGCAAAATGGAGCTGATAATAATACCTACTCATAACGGTATTACAAGAATAAAGTACTTACACAGGGTCTTGCACGTAATAAGTCTTCAATCCAAATTTGCTAATACTGATGCTAACAATAACAAAAAAACACACCTACTTCATATGGTAGTGTTTAAGATTAATTGAGGTAAGGTATGCCTGGCACATAGTAGGTTATCAATAATTATTAATTAAATTCATTTACAACACTTAGGTACAATCACTTTGATCAACTTATACAGGTTTTGTTGGAATAAACTGAAATCTGCAGTTCATTAGGAGGCTGTTACAGAAGTCATGAGTGAGATGGTGAGGGTCCGAGTTATTGTAGGCGCTATAGGAAAAGAAAAGGAAGAGTCAGTCTCTAAGACATGGAAAAATAAATTATTCATAAGACCTGGAGACAGAATGATATTGGGGATTAATAAAAGGGAGCAGCCAGCTCCAAGTTCGTAAGGAGGGAAACATAGAAGAATAGCAGTTGCATTGATAATTACATAGAAATTGAGAAGAGGGTGCTTATATGGAGAAAGAATGCAAACAAAATTTCAATTTTGAACTTAAATACTTAAATATCAAGTGTCAATTAGACATCTGAGAGGCTATTCCTACTGGTGATGGGAAAAGATCTGGCTGGAGATAGGAGCTGTTAAGGACTCCGTAGGCTGCCTGCGTGTTGGAGAAGATGAGCTCCCAGAGGCTCCACAAGGAGATCAGGGTCACCTTAAAGGAAACAAGGGGCATGTAGACTTGAAAGATGTAAATGAGCAAAACAGAAACCCAGACAAATACACATCAAGAAAATGGCCTATACTGGAGATCTGAACTTTAAAAGAGCAAAAAATATTTTAAAAAAGAAGAAGAAACCCTGCCATCAAAAACATCAACAAATATACCATTTGGTAAATGCTTAGAGCTCACATATTCACTAAAGGAGGCAAGATGTTAGATGAATAAGTGCTATTGGCCTCCTTCCATGTAAGATTTCTTCAAATTTCTTCTCCCAAAACACACACAGCAGGCAATATTTGGTTTCCTACCAAGAGTATCCTGCCTCAGCCTTGAGGTACACATAATGATAGCTGCACTTTCACTTCATGACAGGGTAGTCTCCTTTGAGGACATAAAGTTAATTTTCTTTCAAGTACACTGTGCATTTAAAGTTTATACTTAAATCCGTCCTCAGCTTTGGGCCTGCCACAACACTTACTTAAAATTAGATTGTGGTACAAATCTTATTTTTAAAAATTTTATAGTAGTCTACTATAAACTAATATTAGCAAAACTAATAAAAACAGTGAACTAGAAGATAGAAGAACTGGGTTTAGTCATAGCCTGGCTACTAACCAACTGTATGATTTTCAACAATCACTTAATCTCTGCATGGTGCTCATTTTCCTTATCTGGTAAAATGAAGAAGTTGGACTACATAAATTTTAAGATTCTTTTGAACGTAATACTCTGATACTATTGTTTTAAAAACTTCCTGTTCATAGGGAGATAAACTAAATTGTCCTTTTGACAAATTGGAGCCCAGTTTTCCAATTAGATGTTATTCAACATATAGTCACAGCTTCGTGTATTCAGAAATACAAAGCATTAACTGGTCACAAACCTACATTTCAGTTAAGGACATCAAGAAAAGAAAGAAAGGTGTCTGGATAAGAACCTGAAAAGCAATATGTGGGAGTCACGGCTTAGACTGGGGGCAAGTTTCCTGACACTCAATACTGATGATTCTAAGCACACACAGGAATCCAACTCTTTAAGCTGTACTAATTAAGGCTATCATGTAGAGGGCTCCACAATGAGATCTATAACACATAAGGGAACAGAAGAAATACTAAAATTAGATGTTTTCAATAAAAGAAGTAGAATGCTTGTATCATAATTTCCTGATCCCCCATTGCCCTTTCTTGACTATCTTGGCTCATTACTTGCAATGGTCCTGGCCGGAAGTCAGAAGGAGGGAGTAGGTGCTCCAAGAGGTGAGGGAAGGAGAGTATATTGGTGGTGAGAGAGTAAGCAGCAAAATTGCCTGAGAATCAGACTGCAGTGTATGCTGCATTCACCGCAGCTTGTCTTCAGTTAGATAAAAGCAATGGCCTCTGTCCTGCTTCAACCTGAGCCCTGCACACAAAGCTTTTGAAAAAGTAGTACTTAAATACGTGGCTACGGTAAGATTTGATTTCTAAAATCTGATTGTTCTGAAAGATATGCTGTCACATTTATCTTAACCAATTCCTTTGGACAAACCCTTGTTCCCACATAAAAGAATGCAAAACATAAGAATGGACCTGGGCTTCCCTGGTGGCTCAGTGGTTAAGAATCCACCTGCCAATGCAGGGGACATGGGTTCAAGCCCTGGTCCAGGAAGATCCCATAGGCTGTGGAGCAACTAAGCCCATGCACCACAACTACTGAGCCTGTGCTCTAGAGCCTGCGAGGCACAACTACTGAAGCTCGCGTGCCCAGAGTCTGTGCTCTGCAACAAGAGAAGCCACCACAATGAGAAGCCTGTGCACCGCACCAAAGAGTAGCTCCCACTCACCACAACCAGAGAAAAGCCCATGAGCAGCAACGAAGACCCAACATAGCCAAAAATAAAATAAATTTTTAAAAATTAATTAATTAATATTTAAAAAAAAAGAAAAAAGGAACGGCCCAACTTTTGTATACTTTGTAGTCTTAAGTATTTTAGTCAATTCTGGAAAAAAAAATGTGTTTGGTAATGTTTTGGGACTCAAACCACTTCAGTGTTTATGGATTAAAGCATTTGACTCTCACTAACCTCAGTGTTAATTATTATAAGATCCCCATTTCAGCTTTGAAAACTTGCTAATTATAGTGTTTCTAGCACTCTTACAAAGGCAAGAAAACATTTAGCAGTGTGACTGACAAGTAGCTAATTCTTTTCACTATGTGTAATTTATTGAATTGCCACAGTTATGGAGCCTCTGTTAGTAGAAAATGCAAATCCTCAATAACTGAAAACACATTTTTCTCAGGAGAATACTCTTGTTGATTGCTCCATGTGCAGTATGTAGCAGCTGATGACTCAAAATATCCTCTAAAAGCAGATTTGCTAAACATAGTTGAATGTGTTAAATGTGTAGGGACATTTGATGAGCTTGAAAAAACAGAAGTTCTTGCAGAAGGAAAAAAAAAAGCCAAACCAGGACAAGGTATTTCCTGAGCATTATTTTGGTGAACATGAAGAATTTTTTACCCAATAGTTGTCTCTACTGGCCATTTTAAGAATTAACCTCCTAATTTGGAAGGTCTAGTATATAAAAACAGTTATCTGCTATCCCAAATATCTTGGGGACTCTGCATGCATTTGTTCATGTTTCATTCAACAAACATTTATTACACAACTGCTCTGGACTAGACATGATAAACCACATAAAGATCAGGTTGAATTTCTAATATTCAAGGATTCAAAATCTAAAGTACAAATAAGGCATGTTTATAGATAGCTATAAATTGGAGCATGAGACAGCTGATTAATAATAATAATTAATAATAATAATAATAATAATAATAATGCAGTTGAAATACTGTATGCATTTAGAGGTTAGTATTGTGTCTCTCTGTACATTCTGGGTCCAAAAAGTAGCCACACAGACTATATAAGGATTTCATTACTATCAATGAAAAGCAAGCAGAGCTGGAGGACCTCTGGTAGTAGATAATAGAGAACCTCTGGAAGATTGAGTTTCCTTCACAATGCGTATTGAACAAAGCCCTTAGTTTAAAAGGCCTGGACATTTCTCAGGTGGCACTCGTCTATTGAATCCTTCTGCATGTAATATACAAGTCATAGATTTTCTTCAGGGGATAGCCTGGTCTCATCCTTCAGGAGTGACAGTGCCCATTTCAGCAGTTACCCTGGCCAACATTATCTAGGATGATTTATGGGCCTGAGGCTTAGGGTTCTGAACATACCTGAGAAATGTGATACTTCTTAGCCATAGACAGTGAAAAGCAAATCAGGCAAGATACTGCATTATTGGAATTACTCAGTTTTAATAATGTAACTGATAACCAATTTTACTGGGTCTAAAACAGTACTTTGTTTTATATCTGCTAATTGTATCTCCTGTGAATTGTTTGACTGTATCTTTTACCCATGATCTATTATAATTCTGATATTAAAAATTAAAACTTAATAAAAATTTCATTATCATATATGTTTATACACACACATCTAGTTATATCATAAAAACTGCCAGCCATTCACCAAACCTATATTATCTCTTACTGGATATACAGCTAGACTACATTTCCCAGACTAGAAAGTGCATTCAATATAGCATCCTGTAATTTCTTGATAAAAATACATTTTAAAACAGTGATTTCTGTATTTGGGCAACATTTATAATATATTTTTATTTGTGTACATTTTATGTGTGATAGCGATTCTATTTTTGTTGAGAAAAAGTATTTTCTGAAAATAATTCAAAGTATTTAAATATAAATGGAAAAATGTTATTCTTAACTCTGAAAATAAAATGTTTATCCGTGGGACTTCCCTGGCCATCCAGTGGTTAAGACTCCTCACTACGATTTCAGGGGGAACAGTTTCGATCCCTGGTTGGGGAACTAAGATCCTGCATGCCGCATGGTGCGGCCAAAAAAAAAGAAAAAAGAAAAAAGAAAAAAGAAGTCTATTTGTAAGAGAGAAAAAGAAGTTAATGGTGACAACCTATAGGGTGTGGAACTAGGGATTATAAGGGAAAAGAGGACATTTTTACAATAATTATACCCTTCCATATTGTTTAAATCTTTTACTATTACCTATATGATTTTAACAATTAATAAAATCTTATCTATGCCATGATAGTAACTGTATATAAATTTTGTATGCTCATGAGTATGTGCTAGAAAGGAAGATGGAAAAACGAAAACAGCTGATTTGTTATAATGGTAAAGATTATGTGCAATTTTTCACTTCCTTTGATTCCTTTTATTATTATAATGCTTGTATAATTTAAAAATGTAGAAACAAAAGAACAGCTGTCTTAAGTTCTTTGGGGAAGTAAAGTATAAATAGTACATTAATGCATGAATGAGTAGGGAAGTGTTAAATCAAGAAAAGGACTCATAGAATATTTATGAGAATTCACATTTATATATGTAAATAAAATGATTACAAAACAGCCTTGACAAGAAGAAGCAGATCCAAAACAAGGCTAGACTCTTAGCAAGTCAATCATAGACAGCATCCTGGAAGAAATAGACTGTGATTTGATATTAGAAGAAAGATAAGGATATGATTAAGGGTGAGAGAGATTCTTTAAACAATGACCATCTGCAACTCTGAGAAAATAAATAATCTTCACATGTCCTTCTTTCAGGAGATGATAAAGTGCTCCGGTTGTGGCACCCCAATATCAGCACCAAGCCAGTGGGGAAACTTGTGGGGCACATGTTCAGTATCACCGAGATTGTAACAAATGAGAAAGACCAACATGTCATCAGCCTATCTTCTGCAAAGGTAACAAAAAGAAAACAACAAAAATGAAACAGAACAATTCTTTCCCTTAAAATTAACTATTGGAAAACCTAGAATACATACAATTTTTGACTGAAATGGCTGATAGTCACTGAGAAAAATATTGTCAATTTGGAAAAGGAAATGATAAGTCACTGTGCTCTGTTTCTATTGATTTCAGCATAAGAAAGAACATATTTAAAGACAAGAATAAAAGGAATACAACATTAGGAAGAGAGCCATTATCCTCAATAGTAAAACACAATATAGCCCTCTCATGATCATTAAAGACAGAAAAAATAAGGATTTCTAGACATAGATAACAAACTTATGGTTATGAAAGGGGAAAGGGAGTGGGGGAGGGATAAATTAGGAGTTTGGGATTAGCAGATACAAACTACTATATATAAAATAGATAAACAACAAGGTCCTACTGTATAGCACAGGGAACTATATTCAATATCCTGTAATAAACCATTATGAAAAAGAATATGAAAAACAATATATAATGTATAACTGAATCACTTTTTTGTACACCAGAAACTAACACAACATTGTAAATCAACTATACTTCAATTTTTAAAAAAGCAAAGAAGGAACAAAGACGGATTTCTGTTGTTATTGCTATTACTACACAGTGTTTTAAATGTTGTAAATAATGTAATAAAAAAAGAAAAATGAATTACAACTATTAGAAATGAGGAGACTGCATATTTGCAAATAATGTGATTGCTGGAAAAATTCAAAAAGTTTTAGAGCAGATAAATTTGGTAAAGTTGCTGGTTATATTGATAATAGCAATTTATAAAAATAAATTTCTGTGTAAGAGCAGAAAAAGAAAAAAATGGTCAAAGGGGTAGTAGCATTCACAAGAGTAAAAATGTATGAAATGCCTAGAAATAATCTTAACAAGCAATATTCACTATTAATATTGTTAACTACGAAGTTCTTCTGAGGTACTTTTATTTAAGAACATGAATTTAGGGACTTTCCTAAATGGTAGTATTGTACTGTAAAAGATATTCTCCATCAAATTAAGCTATACACTTAATGTTATTCAGGATTATTTAGACATTACTTTGCCAAATTTAATGTAAAGGTGTTGACATAAAAGAATATCCTAGAAACTTTGGAAAATATGATTACAAGATGACACTTTCCCTATCAGATATTAAAAATTACAGTAAAACCTCAATAAATAAAACAGAACAACAGTCAGTGCAGCAGTAGACACATCTATGAAACAAAAGAGAAAATTCACACATGAGTGTGAATGGGAATTTCGTATATGATAAAAGTAGCATTTTAAATCTGTGAGCAAAGGATTGTTCATTAAATGTTGGGAAAACTGATTAACTATATTAGGAAAAAATAAGTAATCAGATCATCATTTCATAATTAACAACAAAATGCATTCCATACGGATTAAAGATTTTAAATGTAAAATATAAAAACTTAGTAGTCCTAAAATTTTCCAGAAAAAAACACAGGTGAATATTCATGTAACCATCAGGTAATTCCTAGGCATAACACCTATGGCTGAAGAAAAAAAAATAAATGTGACTACATAAACATTCAAACTGTAAATTATTATAATAGTTATCATTTATCAAATGCTTACTAAGAGGCATGCACTGTGCTCATTATTTTACATCACAACTTATTTGATGCTAATAACAACCCTGTAATTATCTCAATTTTGCACATGGAAAGGAAAATGACATCTAAATAACTTGCATTAAATAAGTGTAGCCAATCCTGTATCTGTCCTGAGCCCAGACAGCCTTCCTATACCCATAAAAAAGGATAAAGAAAGATAGCAGAAGGGGGAAAAATGCAACAAAAATGACATAAACTGGAATAATATTCTTAAACAAAAAATGTTAACAAATCAGTAGGAAAAAAGGAGGAGGGAAAACGGAGATGGCAAAGAATACAGACATGTTCACATAGTACTGTTGGGGGTAAAGCTGGCAAAAATTCATGGGCTAATAAAATAAATTTTTATTCTAATAAAATAATCAAAGTGCCCAGAGATCTATGTAAAAGGATATTCATTGTGCTATTGCTTATATTGGTTTAAAAAATAAAAAAAGAAAAAGAATAAAAAGGAAAAGAAAAAGAGAAGGGAAATATTAGGGAGTGAGAAATTCAGTGTCTAAAAATAAGGTTTTTATCAGTAATTTATTTATTTTCCCTCAGTTTTATTGAAAAGTAATTGATGTATAACACTGTATGAGATTAAGGTGTATGTCATAATGATCTGACTTACATAAATCATGAAATGATTACCACAATAGGTTCAGTGAATGCTCATTATCTAATATTGATACAAAAAACAAGAAAATAAGAAAATACTTTTTAAAAAACTTTGTAATGAGAACTCTTAGGATCTAATCTCTTAATAACTTTCATATATACATCAGTGTTAGCTATAGTGATCATGCTGTACATTACATCCCTAGTATTTATTTACCTTCTAACTAGAAGTTTGCACCATTTGACCACCTTCCTCTAATTCCTCCTCCTCCCAAATCAGCAATTTATGATATATCCTTTTACATAATAAAATTGTCATATAGACTTTCAACATCATATAGATGAATATTGATATGAAAATATATAAACAACATATTATGTAAAACATAATGAAACGGTATGTAAGATATTAACTCATTTTAATATATATATTTGTCTATCATACATTATCAAGGGTGATAGTGATTACATTGTAGCAAGATTGTGGATAGATCTAATTTTTTTTTTCTTTTTGTGTTTTTCTTTTCTTTTTCTTTCTTTTATTTGTATCTCTCTTTTTTTGCAAAAACTATGCATTACTTTTATAATAAGGAAATTTTTAATTTTTAAAATGGTACTGGAAAGATAGTAAAAGTGTTGAGACACGAAAAATAAAACATTATGAATTGAGACCTGGAGTCTCCTCTAGAGAGTTTAAAGAAAAGTAAGACATCTTTCTATCAAAAATTCAGGCCGATTTTACTGATTAGGCTCTGTAATTAACAGGGAAAGTCAGTCAGGTGACAAGGTGAGGCAAGGACTGGTCAAGCAGGAGATGTACAGAGAGAAAGAGAACAGGCATCTTCCCTGATGAGGAAACTGAACCCAGCTGATCTGCAGTGAAAACATGGAGTCCTAACCACTGGATGGCCAGAATTCCTTTAAATCCCTTAAATCCTTTTTAATTAAAAATTCCATTAAATTCCCTTAAATCCTTTTTAATTAAAAATTTCCCCAGATTGGTTCAAGATGTCAGAGTAGAAGGACATGCTCTTACTCCCTCTTGTGAGAGCACCGGAATTACAACTAACTGCTGGACAATCATCGACAGGAAGACACTGGAACTCACCAAAAAAGATACCTCACATCTAAAGACAAAGGAGAAGCCACAATGAGATAGTAGGAGGGGCACAATCACAATAAAATCAAATCCCATAACTGCTGGGTGGGTGACTCACAAACTGGAAAACACTTATACCACAGAAGTCCACTCACTGGAGTGAAGGTTCTGAGCCACATGTCAGGCTTCCCAACCTGGGGGTCTGGCAATGGGAGGAGGAATTCATAGAGAATCAGACTTTGAAGGCTAGCAGGAATTGATTGCAGGACTTTGACAGCACTGGGGGAAACAGAGACTCCATTCCTAGAGGGCACACACAAAGTAGTGTGCACATCGGGACCCAAGGGTAGGAGCAGTGACCCCATAGGAGACTGAACCAGACCTACCAGCTAGTGTTGGAGGGTCTCCTGCAGAGGTGGGGGGTGGCTGTGCCTCACCGTGGAGACAAGGACACTGACAGCAGAAGTTCTAGGAAGTACTCCTTGGTGTGAACCCTCCCAGAATCTGCCATTAGCCCCACCAAAGAGCCTGGGTAGGCTCCAGTGTAGGGTCGCCTCAGGCCAAACAACCAACAGGGAGGGCACCCAGCCCCAACCATCAGCAGACAAGCGGATTAAAGTTTTACTGAGCTCTGCCCACCAGAGCAACAGCCAGCTCTACCCACCACCAGTCTCTTCCATCAGGAAACTTGCACAAACCTCTTAGATAGCCTCATCCACCAGAGGGCAGACAGCAGAAGCAAGAAGAAGTAGAATCTGGCAGCCTGTGGAACAAAAACCACATTCACAGAAAGATAGACAAGATGAAAAGGCAGAGGGCTATGTACCAGATGAAGCAATAATATAAAACCCCAGAAAAACAGCTAAATAAAGTGGAGATAGGCAAACATCCAGAAAAAAATTCAGAATAATTATAGTGAAGATGATCCAGGACCTTGGGAAAAGAATGAAGGCAAAGATTGAGAACATGCAAGAAATGTTTAACAAAGACCTAGAAGAATTAAAGAACAAACACACAGAGATGAACAATACAATAACTGAAATGAAAAATACACTAGAAGGAATCAATAGCAGAAAAACTGAGGCAGAAGAACAGATAAGTGACCTGGAAGACAGAATGGTGGAATTCACTGCTGCAGAATAGAATAAAGAAAAAAGAATGAAAAGAAGTGAACACAGCCTGAGAGACCTCTGGGACAACATTAAACGCAACAACATTTGCATTATAGGGGTCCCAGAAGGAGAAGAGAGAGAGGAAGAACCTGAGAAAATATTTGAAGAGATTATAGTCGAAAACTTCCCTAACATGGGAAAGGAAATAGCTACCCAAACCCAGGAAATGCAGAGAGTCCCATACAGAACAAACCCAAGGAGAAGCACGCTGAGACACATAGTAATCAAATTGGCAAAAATTAAAGACAAAGAAAAATTATTGAAAGCAGCTAGGGAAAACAACAAATAACATACAAGGGAACTCCCATAAGGTTAATAGCTGATTTCTCAGCAGAAACTGTACAAGCCAGAAGGGAGTGGATGACATATTTAAAGTGATGAAAAGGAAGAACCTACAACCAAGATTACTCTACCTGGCAAGGATCTCATTCAGATTCGATGGAGAAATTAAAAACTTTACAGACAAGCAAAAGCTAAGAGAATTCAGCACCACCAAACCAGCTCTACAACAAATGCTAAAGGAAATTCTCTAAGTGGGAAACACAAGAGAAAAAGAAGACTTACAAAAACAAACCCAAAACAATTAAGAAAATGGTCATAGGAACATACATATTGATAATTACCTTAAACGTGAATGGATTAAATGCTCCAACCCAAAAACACAGGCTCACTGAATGGATACAAAAACAAGACACACAAATATGCTGGCTACAAGAGACCCACTTCAGACCTAGGGACACATACAGACTGAAAGTGAGGGGATGGAAAAAGATATTCCACGCAAATGGAAATCAAAAGAAAGCTGGAGTAGCAATACTCATATCAGACAAAATAGACTTTAAAATAAAGAATGTTACAAGAGACAAGGAAGGACACTACATAATGATCAAGGGATCAATCCAAGAAGAAGATATAACAATTATAAATACATATGCACCCAACATAGGAACACCTCAATACATTAGACAAATGCTAACAACTATAAAAGAGGAAATCGGGCTTCCCTGGTGGTGCAGTGGTTGAGAGTCTGCCTGCCAATGCAGAGGACACATGTTCGAGCCCTGGTCTGGGAAGATCCCACATGCCACGGAGCAACTAGGCCCATGAGCCACAATTACTGAGCCTGCGCGTCTGGAGCCTGTGCTCTGCAACAAGAGAGGCCACGATAGTGAGAGGCCCGCACACTGAGATGAAGAGCGGCCCCCACTTGCCGCAACTAGAGAAAGCCCTCGCACAGAAACGAAGACCCAACACAGCCATAAATAAAAAAATAAAATTAAATTAAAAAGCAGTGTCTTTGCAATAATTTAAAAAAAAAACTATTCACTGATAATTATGTCATTAACATGTTCCTGAAATCAGTGAATTATTTAAAAAAAAAAAAAAGAGGAAATCAACAGTAACACAATGATACTGGGGGACTTTAACACCTCACTTACACCAATGGACGGATCATCCAAACAGAAAATTAATAAGGAAACACAGGCTTTAAATGACACAACAGACCAGATAGATTTAAATGATATTTATAGGGCATTCCATCCAAAAACAGCAGATTACATTTTCTTCTCAAGTGTGCATGGAACTTTCTCCAGGATAGATCACATCATGGGTCACGTATCAAGCCTCAGTAAATTTAAGAAAATTAAAATCATATCAAGCATCTTTTCTGACCTCAGCGCTATGAGATTAGAAATCAATTACAGGGAAAAAACCATAAAAAACACAAACACATGGAAGCTAAACAATTTGCTACTAAATAACCAAGAGATCACTGAAGAAATCAAAGAGGAAATAAAAAAATACCTAGAGACAAATGACAATGAAAACACATTGATCTAAAACCTATGGGGTGCAGCAAAAGCAGTTCTAAGAGGGAAGTTTATAGCAATACAATCCTACCTCAAGAAACAACAAACATCTCAAACAAACAATCTAACCTTACACCTAAAGGAACTAGAGAAAGAAGAACAAACAAAACCCAAAGTTAGCAGAAGGAAAGAAATCTTAAAGATCAGAGCAGAAAAAAATGAAATAGAAACAAAGAAAACAATAGCAAAGATCAATAAAACAAAAAGCTGGTTCCTTGAGAAGATAAACAAAATTGATAAACTATTAGCCAGACTCATCCAGAAAAAGAGGGAGAGGACTCAAATTAATAAAATTAGAAATGAAAAAGGAGAAGTTACAACAGACACTGCAGAAATACAAAGCATCCTGAGACTACTACAAGCAACATTATGCCAATAAAATGGACAACCTGGAAGAAATGGACAAATTCTTAGAAAGGTATAACCTTCCAAGACTGAACCAGGAAGAAATAGAAAATATGAACAGACCAATCACAAGGAATGAAATTGAAACTGTGATTAAAAATCTTCCAACAAACAAAAGTCCAGGACCAGATGGCTTCACAGGCAAATTCTATCAAACATTTAGAGGCAAATTCTATCAAACATTTCCATCCTTCTCAAACTCTTCCAAAAAATTGCAGGGGAAGGAACACTCCCAAACTCATTCTATGAGGCCACCATCACCCTGATACAAAAACCAGACAAAGATACTACAAAAAAAGAAAATTACAGAGCAATATCACTGATGAGTATATCAATCAATGTGATACACCATATTAACAAATTGAGGAATAAAAACCATATGACCATCTCAATAGATGCAGAAAAAGCTTTTGACAAAATTCAACACCCATTTACGATAAAAACTCTCTAGAAAGTGGGCATACAGGGAACTTACCTCAACATAATAAAGGCCGTATAAGACAAACCCACAGCAAACATCATTCTCAATGGTGAAAAACTGAAAGCATTTCCTCTAAGATCAGGAACAAGACAAGGATGTCCACTCTCACCACTATTATTCAACATAGTTTTGGAAGTCTTAGCCATGGCAATCAGAGATGAAAAAGAAAAAAAATAATACAGATTGGAAAAGAAGAAGTAAAACTGTCACTGTTTGCAGATGACATGATACTATACATAGAGAAGCCTAAAGATGCCACCAGAAAACTACTAGAGCTAATCAATGAATTTGGTAAAGTATCAGGATACAAAATTAATGCCCAGAAATCTCTTGCATTCCTATACACTAATGATGAAAAATCTGAAAGAGAAATTAAGGAAACACTCCCATTTACCATTGCAACAAAAAGAATAAAATACCTAGCAATAAACCTACCTAGGGAGAAAAAAGACCTGTATGCAGAAAACTATAAGACTTTGATGAAAGAAATTAAAGCTGATACAAACCGATGGAGAGATATACCATGTTATTGGATGGGAAGAATCAATACTGTGAAAATGAGTATTCCTATGAAAAAACAATGAAACAGACCTCTCCAGTCTACTAGATCTTGAGGTAACAAAAAAACTGAAGGAATTAAGAAAGGCTATCAATAGAAATGCAGATCACTGTAAAAAAGAACTAGAAACTATAAAGAAGAGTCAATTAAAATTAGAAAATTCATTTGCCAAGATGAAAGCTGAAGTAAAAAGCAGTAAGTATCAAACTGAATAATGCAGAAGAATGAGTAAGTGATCTGGAAGCTAGAATAACAGAAATCGCCCAATCAGAACATCAGAGAGAAAGACAAATGAAAAAAGTGAAAGCAACATACAAGACCTATAGGATAATATCAAGCACGCCAAACTACACATAATAGGAATCCCACAAGGAGAAGAAAAAGTAAAGGGGATCAGAACTATATTTGAATAAATTATGGCTTAAAACTTCCCAAACATAAAGAAAGTAACAGATATCCAGGTACAGAAAGCACAGAGAGTCCCAAACAAGATGAACCCAAACAGACCTACTCCAGGACATATCATAAATAAAATGAAAAACTCTAAAGAGAGGATTCTAAAGGCAGCAAGAGAAAAACAAGGAGTCAGTTACAAGGTAATCCCCATAAGACTATCAGCTGATTTCCCTACAGAAACATTGTAGGCCAGAAGGGAGTGTCAGGATATATTCAAAGTCCTGAGAGGGAGAAAACTGCAACCTAGGATACTCTACCTAGCAAGATTATAACTTAGTATAGAAAGAGAGATAAAGAATCTCTCAGAAAAGCAAAAACTAAAAGAATACAGCCACACTAAACCTATCCTAAAAGAAATATTGAAAGGTCTTCTCTAAACAGAAAAGAAGCAAGAATCTATAGGAAAGGGAAAATCACAAAAGGATTGAAGATCACTTAAATAAGCCAATATATAGATTAAAAAACAATTTTAGAAAATCTGTGAAAGTGATTATAACTACAATGAACAGCAAAAGGGTAAACATGAAGATGTAAAACAGGACATCAAAATTACAGAACATGGGGTAAGGGAGTAAGAAAATGTAGATCTTTTAGAATGTGTTTGAGCATATATGACTACCAGTCTAAAGCAAGCAGATACAGTTATGAGTTAACATACTTGAAAACCAGGCTTACCACGAATCAAAAGCATACACAAACACCAAAAAGAAAGGAACTCTAGCATAATACAAAAGAAAACCATCCAACCACAAAAGGAAAAACAAAAAGAAGAAAGGAACAAAGAAGAAATACAAAATCAACTGGAAGACAAGCTTAAAATGGCAATAAATACATATTTATTAATAATTACTTTAAATGTCAGTGGACTAAATGCTCTGATCAAAAGACATATAGAGACAGACTGGATAATAAAACAATAACCTACAATGTGCTCCCTACAAGAGACCCACTTGTGTGAAAGACACATATAGATTGAAAATGAAGGGATGCAAAAACATACTTCATGCAAATGGAAATGACAAGAAAGTGGCATAGCAATACTCATATCAGACAAAATAGATTTTAAAACAAAGGCCATAAGCCATCATTAAAAGTCTACAAACAACAAATGCTGGAGAGAGTGTGGAGAAAAGGGAACCTGCCTACACTGTTGGTGGGATGTAAATTCGTGCAGCCACTATGGAGATCAGTATGGAGGTTCCTCAGAAAACTAAAAATAGAGTTGCCATACGATCCAGGAATCCCACTCCTGGGCACATATCTGGACAAAACTCTAATTTGAAAAGCTACATGCACCCCTATGTTCATAGCAGCACTATTTACAATAGCCAAGCCATGGAATAAACCTAAGTGTCCATCAACAGGTGAATGGATAAAGATGTGGTATATATATATACTTTCTTTCTTCTTCACTTTCTTCTTTTTGTTTTGCCTTTTGTGGTTGGATGGTTTTCTTTTGTATTATGCTTGAGTTCCTTTCTCTTATATATATATATATATATATATATATATATATATATATATATATATATATATATATATATATATACATACATATATATATATACACACATACACACACACATATATATAATGGAATATTACTTAGCCGTAAAAAACAATGAAATAATGCCATTTGCAGCAACATGGGTGGACCTAGAGATTATCATAGTAAGTGAAGTAAGTCAGAAAAAGACAAATACAGTATGATATCACTTACATGTAGAATCTAAAATATGACAAAAATGAACTTATCTATGAAACAGAAACAGACTCACAGAGATAGAGAAGAGACTTGTGGTTGCCAAGGGGAAGTGGGGTGGGGGAGGGCTGGATTAGGAGTTTTGGACTAGCAGATGCAAAATATTATATATAGGATGGATAAACGACAAGGTCCTATGTATAGCACAGGGAATTATATTCAATATCCTGTAATAAACCATAATGGAAAAGAATATATATATATATATATATACACATCACTTTGCTGTACACCAGAAACTAACACAACATTGTAAATCAATTATACTTCAATTTTTTAAAAAAGCCATAGAGAAAACAAAGAAACATCAATGCAAGAAGAGGATATCACACTCATTAACATATATGTACCCAGTATAGGAGCACCTGAATCAAATTACCCATGACCTTTTTCACAGAACTAGAACAAATAATCCTAAAATTTATATGAAACCACAAAAGACCCAAAACTGCCAAAGCAAACCTGAGGAAAAAACAAAGGTGGAGGCATAACACTTCCAGACTTCAGGCAATACTATAAAATTATAGTAATCAAAACAATGTGGTATTGGCACAAAAACAGATACATAGATTAATGGAACAGAATAGAGAGCCCAGAAATAAACCCACACACCTACAGTCAATTAATCTTTGACAAAGGAGCCAAGATTATACAATGGAGAAAAGACAGTCTCTTCAGCAAGTGGTGCTGGGAAAGTTGGACAGCTGCATGTAAATCAATGAAGTTAGAACACACCTTCACACCATGCACAAAAATAAACTCAAAATGGCTTAAAGACTTAAACATAAGACATGACACCATAAAACTTCTAGAAGAGAGCATAGATAAAACATTCTTTGATGTAATTGTAGCAATATTTTCTTAGGTCAGTCTCCCAAGGCAAGAGAAGTAAAAGCAAAAACAAAAAAGTGGGACCTAATCAAGCTTATAAGTTTTTGCACAGCAAAGGAAGCTAAAAACAAAATGAAAAGACAGTGTACAGACTGGGAGAAAATATTTGTAAATGATGCGATTGACAAGGGCTTAGTATCTAAAATATACAAACAGCTCATACAACTCAATATTAAGAAAGCAAAGAACCCAGTCAAAAAATGGGCAGAAGACCTAAATAGAAATTTCTCCAGTGAAGACATACAGATGGCCAATAGGCACATGAAAAGATGCTCAACATCACCTATTATTAGAGAAATGCAAATCAAAACTACAATGAAGTACCACCTCACACCAGTCAGAATGGCCATCATCAAAAAATCTATAAACAATAAATGCTGGAGAGGGTATGGAGAAAAGGGAACCCTCCTAAACTGTTGGTGGGAATGTAAATTGGTGCAGCCACTATGAAAAACAGTATGGAGGTTCTTTAAAAAACTAGAAACAGAATTACCATGATCCAGCACTCCCATTCCTGGGCATATATCCAGCAAAGACAAAAACTCTAATTTGAAAAGATACATGCACCACAGTGTTCATAGCAGCACTATTTACAGTAGCCAAGACATGGAAGCAACCTAAATGTCCATCGACAGAGGAATGGATAGAGAAGATGTGGTACATATATACAATGGAATATTACTCAGCCATAAAAAAGAATGAAATAATGCCATCTGTGGCAACATCGATGGACCTAGAGACTGTCGTACTAAAAGAAGTAAGTCAGTCAGAGAAAGACAAATATCATATGATATTGCTTATATGTGGAACCTAAAAAAATGACACAAATGAACTTATTTACAAAATAGAATGGAGTCACAGATGTAGAAAACAAACTTACGGTCACCAGGGGAGGAACGGGGGGAGGAGGGATAAATTGGGAGATTGGGATTGACATATACACACTACTATATATGAAACAGATAACTTATAAGGAACTACTGTATAGCAGAGGGAACTCTACTTAATACTCTGTAATGGCCTATATGGGAAAAGAATCTAAAAAAAGAGTGGATATGTGTATATGTATAGCTGATTCACTTTTGAAAATAGGTGGAAAACCCTAAAATAAAGCCTTTTAAACAGGAAGAAATCATTTTTAACTCTTAAGTTCATAAAGATATCCTCTAAAATTTTCTAAAAATTATAGTTTCTTTTTAATATTTAGGGGCATGTGTCTGTATGTGTGTGTGCGCATGTGTGTGTGTGTGTGTGTGTGTGTGTCTATATGCTAGCTCCTCCACATCTGCAACCATCTTTCACATAGCCCCTTGGGCCCCAGTCTAGAAATAGGTCTAGTCCCTGAGCCAGAGGTTGCCTTGGTTTAGTTTCTTGTCAGAAGGCAGCGTCCCTCCCTTTCACTGATCTTACAACTTTCTATAAACTATGCCTCCAGATGAAAATAGAGCACAGCCTATTGCTTCTCAGTCTCCTTTTCCTGAACTGGGAGACCTGCTCTAGGTGCTGCCATGGAGTAGTGAGAGTGCTTTTGGTCCTGTCTGCCCTGCAGGAGTTTCTCCCCTGATGCCACTGTCTGTTCCAGACAAGTTCCCAGACTCTGGCTGGAGCCCACTCATTGCTTTGTATACCTCTCTTAGTTGGATCTGTAGAGATTATATATCTTGCTTTGAAGCCTTGCTATTTCTTTTTGCTTTCTCTTTTTATATTTTCTCTAATATTTCTCTGTGCTTGGAGAAGAAATGGCAGATCGAGGCATAAATTTATTGCAGTATTCTGACCTGAACTCTAACTCTTTAATTCTCTTTATGACAGATTTAAAGAAAGAGTAACAGCTAGATAGAGAAGGGTGTTGAGAGGAAATAGTAGATGATAGGAAGAGTATGTGTGTGAATGCACATAGACAATAAAGAGAAAGAGGTTTTGGAAATTGGAAGCAGTTGGTATGACAGTAACTAAGACAGCCTATGGGGAGAGGGCAGCAGAAAAACCTAGAGGAGAGATGCAGCATAATGAGTCTTTGTGCCTTCTGCTAGCCCAATAATCACCACTTCCCTAAAAACCCACAAAAGACCTAAAGAACTGAAGAAAAGAGAAATATGATAAAGAAAATAGAATCACTCCGTAGAGTGATTTGAAACATCACAGGTTTCAAAACATATTCACACCAATTCATTGAGGTGGAGAGTATTGGTGTTTTATGTCCATTCTAGAAACAAGAAAACCAAGGCTTAAGGAATTTAAATGATGGGCTAGAACTGAAACCCAAAACCTCTTTTGCTTCATCCCTTGTTCTTTCCTCCAACCACAATTCTCAGCATATACAGTTACAGTAAAAAGACTGCCAACCATGAAGTATCTCAGCCAAAACAATAGAATCAAAAACAATTAGGGACTTCCCTGGTGGTGCAGTGGTTAAGAATCTGCCTGCCAATGCAGGGAACACAGGTTCGAGCCCTGGTCCGGGAGGATCCCACATGCCATGGAGCAATTAAGCCCATCCGCCACAACTACTGAGCCTGTGCTCTAGAGCTCGCGAGCCACAACTACTGGGCCCGTGAGCCGCAACTACTGAAGCCTGCACACCTAGAGCCCATGCTCCACAAGAGAAGCCACTGCACCGCAACGAAGAGTAGCCCCTGCTCGCCGCAACTAGGGAAAGCCCATGCACAGCAACAAAGACCCAATGCAGCCATAAATAAATAAAACAATTAGAATAGAGATAAATTTCTTTGGCTCTCCTTGATTCCACTTTTAGATTTTTCCCCTACTTGTTTCTCTGAACCTAATTCATAAATAGACTCTGAACTTAAGTTTATAAAGAGTCCATTACACTTGTTTACTCTGTGATGCAAACACTGATAAATTTCAATATTCTAGCTACTCCCCAAACTTGCATTTTTATGAGAACAAAAGAAGTAACTCCCAATTTTACATGTTCTGAGTAATAGTGGCCTACAGAGTGTATACATGTGAGCCAAAGCTCCTAGTCACATGACTTTGACATTTGTATGCTCCTACATATAAGGACCAACCTGCCTTCACAATAGTGAAGTTTCTAATTTAATTAACCAAATTCTAAGTGTCTCAAATAAGAAGCCAGTATCTCTGTTAACAAAACTACTTATCAAAGTTTTATATGTAGTTCTATAAAATTATCACTCGTTTATTCAACAAATATTCCAATTTAATAAGTAATATATAGTAATAGGTAATATATATATAATGACTATTATAATATAAAAATATTATTTAATGCTGATGCATGCTAGGAAACATAATCTTTGATCAAATCACACTTTTTTTCCTGAAATCAATCACACTAACTTTCTAAAAAAAACCAAAACACAATAATGAAGAATACTAATTTCAAGTGACAAAGAGTAAACTTGACCAAGTTTTGCTGAATTTGTACTTTATTGTTCTTTTTTTTACCAACACAAGTTCTATCTGAGTAATGACATAGTTCTGTTTCCTTCCTCAAAGGAGAGCTCTAATAACCTATTTCCCTATACTCTTCCTATATCTACACCATCCCTAAAAACTGGTTTCTGTAATTCTTACATCCCTAGACAGGAAGAGGGGAGGGTTCTTCGAAACCTCATTTAGTAAGATGTTCTCATCTTCTTAAGTCATGGAAGAGCAATTTGAAACCCTCCACCAAAACTATGCCTTCTCTCTATTTTCTAATCCACAGTGTAAAGAGAAATATGGCTTCAGTTCAACTGTTAGTCATGGCCAGTCCTTTATTATGCCTCCAAATTCTTAAAGGATAATAAGTACTATGTCTTTCTCCTCTCTTCTGTAAGGATAGAAAAATCTAGTTCCTATAGGCAAATTTTAGTCACTGCTTTTATTTTCTTCTGATATTAATGAATAACAATTGAATCAAGAACCAAATTAAAGTTTAGCAAATGAGTGCTCATCATGTAAATCATAATTTCCTACAAGTTTTTAAGAGCATATTGTAGACTCTAAAAATGGTTCACCTAAATAACTTTGAGTAGGGAAAGTAAAGTGGAAAAATGGTGACCAGTGTTCTTTATCCCTCCAGGTTTTCAGGGTGTGGGATATACAGACTCTTTCACTATTACAAGTCTTCCATGATAGCCAGGGAGGACCAGGAGACATGCAGATTTACTCTATGGTATTTGATTCCAATCATGGCATGCTTGTTACAGGTAAGTGTGCACAATTAATGGCAAACAAAACTCATATGTTGATTTTTTACCTTTTTTTAACTAACACTTTATCACTGACTAGAAGAGAAACAAAACTAGATGGGAAATTTATAAACTGTGATTTCTCACAATCGGTAACTGAATTCAATCCTGTTCCTTCCTGTCTTTCTATAGCTTGGTGGATGAGGTCTTGAACCTAGGATTCAAGGTGGTGGGGTTAAGCAGAGAAGTGGGATGTAAGCTGCTGCTACACATAGAGCAAATCCAGCTCTGTCTTGACTGTCGGGAGCAGGAATATGATCCATCTTAGAGTGGCTGCACCAGCATGCTGAGTCAGTGCCCCTTTTCTTCAAGGAGGCAATTTGGCCCCACGCACTCTGGTACTGAGACAGTTACTTGGTGAAAAGTGTGTTGATCCTCCCACTTCTAGACAAAGAACAGTGGAGAGAGAGGATAGAGTCCTGAATGACAGAGCCCCCAGCACTGATGCCAACAGATTTGTTGTCCCCTTTTCCTGCTGTCCCTTAGAAAGGTGCTGACTAAAGAGACAAAAGACCCTGTTAGGCATTTGGGTTGAACACTATTCACATGTCTGCCCTCAGAAGAAGCTTTAGAAGAAATGAACAGTATTAACAATACTTATTCTTTCTGGAACATCAACCCAGAATGCATTTCCTAAGCATTTTTCCACTGACTACCTGCTCTGAGTTCCTGTGGGATTAATTAGGGCAGAGACATGATTGGTGATATCTCTACTGGTAGAGAATATAATTATTTTTTAACTTTTGGGTTCTTTTCTGGATTAGAAGTGAAACAGCACTTCGTGCTTGATAGATAATTTTCCACCTTGTAAAACAGAATTTAATTCTAGTTGTAAGCACCCCTCCTCTATACTACCTCCTCTAAAAATAACATAAAAATGACTACAAGCAAATTTTCTCTTAGTGCCCCAAACTGCATGTTTGATTGCTGGGCTCAGCATCTTCATCCCATTTATCATCAGAGTAACTAAAGACCCAAGTATCAAGGCAAAAACAAAAACACAAAAAACAATCAGAAAATCAAAGATGCATCCCAATATTATGTAATTCTGATAGTATTCTGCTTACAAAAATATAGCTTTGTGTGTTGCTTAATCACTAAAATTGCATACATTGACTGCAACCATCAACTTGACATCAGAATTACATGAAGCTTATCTCTCAGATTTTAATTTGTGCTTTCATTCAAATGAAGCAGTCATAGTAATCTTCTAAACCCCAATGACAGCAACACCACATTGTAGAATATGTTGTTGTAACTGTCACCATTGTTGTTGCTATTGTTACTCTATTAAGACAACTACCATTTGATTAGTTCTTCCACAAAATGTTTTCATGGACTTTATTTCACTTGATCTGCACAACCACCACTTGAGGTAGGAATTAATATTTATCTTATTTTATAAATGACAAAACTGAATATTAAATATTTCAACTGACTAGTAGAAGGACACTAGTTGAAACATAGAGCTGGGATTCAGTCCCAAAGCTTCTGACTCCTGGATCCACTTTCTTTCTCTGTACCGCATTGTTTCCATAGTAGTTGTGTATCTAGCCAAACGTGTAGAGCAGGGGTCCCCTACCCCTGGGCCACGGACTGGTACCAGTACCGGTCCATGGTCTGTTAGGAACCGGGCCACACAGCAGGAGGTGAGTGGTGGGCGAAGGAGCAAAACTTCATCTGTATTTACAGCTGCTCCCCATCGCTCACATTACCTCCTGAGCTCCACCTCCTGTCAGATCAGCCGCGACATTAGATTCTCATAGGAGTGCGAACCCTACTGTCAACTGTGCATGTGAGGGATCTAGGTTGTGCACTTCTTATGAGAATCTAATGCCTGATTATCTGAGATGGAGCTGAGGCAGTGATGCTAGCACTGGGGAGCGGCTGCAAATACAGATTATCATTAGCAGAGAGGTTTGACTGCACAGAGACCATAATAAATCAGTTGCTTGCAGACTCATATCAAAACCCTATCAGTGAGTGGCAAGTGAAAACCAGCTCAGGGCTCCCACTGATTCTGTATTACGGTGAGTGTTATAATTATTTCATTATATATTACAATGTAATAATAATAGAAATAAAGTGCACAATAAATGTAATGCACTTGAATCATCCCAAAACCATCCTCCCCTCCCCAGTCCATGGAAAAATTGTCTTCCACAAAACTGGTCCCTGGTGCCAAAAAGGTTGGGGACTGCTGATGTAGAGCATTACCACTTGTTCATAAGCATAATATCTAGCTTTGTTGTCAGTTTGGATAAAGTCAGTTACAGTCAGTGTAATGTCAAAGAACCTATGAAGGAGCGCCATGTGTTGTTTGATTACCTGGTTACCACAGCCCTCTCATATTTCCATCCATAGGTATTTGAATTGAGAACTACTACCAGAAGAGCCACCTCCATTCCTCTTTACACATGAGTAGACTTTATCTTAAAATTTAAACACTTTAAGAAAGTGTTTATTATCTCCTGCTGAAAATTTTGCTGCAGTTGAGATTTCTTTGGAGAGACGAGAGAAAACCAATACGAAGGGTCAGCCTTTGGTAGCTTAATCTCCACTTCACTAAGTAGACTATAAAAAATAGGAAAATAGTGGTCACCGAAAAAAAGGTATCAAGGAAGCCCAAATGCCCTACACTTGAATATTAATGAAGCCCAAAATGAATACTTTTCTCTGGCTGAATCATGTTTGTTTTATTTGTCAAGAATGTTTTTGAATAAATGAATGTATTTTCACCTCATTAGGTTTCCTAGGCATTAATAATCTCACTGATATTAATAATCTCACTGATCAGCTATTTGCAAATGCAACTGGTCGAATAAAATCCTTTGTGATTCAAATCTTCTAATATTGGGTATTTATGAGATTCTTATTTCTGTTCCAGGATCTAGTGTTATGGACATGTATCCTTTGACTAGGATGATACAAGATGCGAAGCAGGTTCCTCACACCCATGAACGAGAAATCAATGTCATGCTTTACAACAAATATTTTCACCAAGTACTTACCATCTGCTCTGAGTCCATAATTAAGGTGAGTACATATTGACTCTTCAGGAAGAAAAAGCCAAAGAAGATAGAATTTTCTCTTCTTATAGGTAAGTCTTTAAGTGACTAAATAAAGGTAATGGCACATATGATGGAACCCTACATTAGAGCTATTTTTAAGCTTTCATGAACACATGAAAAACAAGCATTTTAATCCAGCTCATACTGCTTGCTATTAAGCTTACACACTCAATTAAAAAATGAAGTTAGTCCTTACTATCAAAATAGGAATTTTAAGGGAAATATATCAAGGAGAAAAAACTAGTGTGTGTGTGTGTGTGTGTGTGTGTGTGTGTGTGTAAACTTTTTAAGCTGAGCTACGGGAAAGAGAATGTTAAGAAGGAAGGGGAAGAAACGTATAGATGTTTCCTATAACCCCAGTAGATGCAGGACATGGAACCTTATGGTGCCTTAAATCTATGATCTTGTTTAATCCTCGTACTAGTTCTCTGTGGACAGATAAAGAGTTCCATTTTAAAGATGTGGAAATTAGGACTCAGAGATCAAGGCAACTTGCCCAAGTTCATATAACTTGTAAGCATTGTGGCTGGGATATGAACCCAGGTTTGCCTGAGGTGAATACCCAAGTCCTTTCCTCTGCAATCCTCAGGCCATGTCATTAATGTGTTCCCTAGAGGCCAGAGTACTTGACCATCCTAACTGTATCTGTAATTATGACCACTGAAGTCATCTAGCAGTGATGGCTGGAGGTGTTCTCTTCCAGTGTTCATCCTTTTATTTCATGCATGCTCTCCAAAAGGAGACACAGGGAGCAGGAGAAAGCATTCCTCTGGAGACTCCTCAAATCCCCTCTCAATTTTGACCTTCTGTGCTTATCCGCTCGAGAGTTTCTCAGGCCAAAATCTCCTAAGTTCATTTAATTATCAGTTATTTTTGATAATGCCTACAGAACAAGTAGAGGGAAACTAAAACTAAAACCTGTCTGTTTTCATAAAATACTGACCTCTTAAGGAGAAAATGTCTTCCCTGCAAGGGGAGAAGGGGAAAGGAAGGCATCTAGGTGAGTTTTCATACCTGATTGGTTGGTGACGGATCATACTTCAGGCCAGGAAATGGGTGGCCTCTGAGACCCCTTCATGCAGTGGCCCTCATTCTTCATTCTCCCTTCAGGACCTCATCTATACCCAGGGGCGCACAAAGGTTAAGAGCATGGGCTTAAGGTCCAGACTGGCTTCTTTCAGATCTTGGCTCTGCCACAGCTCAGTTGGGGGCCCTTTGTTATCTGGTCTCCAGACTACTTATTACATCAGCTACTCCTTCTCCCACTCGCCCTCTTTCACTCCCGGTGCAACAACTGACTTTCAGTTCCCTGGAGCAACAGTGCACCTTCCCATCTCTGGCCCTGTGTTTACACTGCCCCTGTCCCCAAATATCTTGAGTTCAAACTGTGTTGCCAGTTCAATTTTATTGTTTACTGACAGTCTAATATACACCTGACAATGGCAGATCCATGAAAAGGGAAAGATTCAGACTGAAAGACTGCAAGTCTAAAGCTTCTACTGCATTTCCAAAGAGACAGTGATGAGCCTTGATGTGTTTCTAGATTTTCTGATTATACCCAGCCTAATTACACATACAGCCTTCTCTGAAGTCTCAGCCTCCCTCACCCTCCCTTCCCCTTTTCTCTCTGTTAAGAGCTGGGCACATGTCCCTAATCAGAACACTCCTTGGAAAGGTCAGTGAGCCCTTTCCTCATGATTCTCTCAGATTTCATGCTGTTAACCACAGATTCTGTCCTGTGACCCCTAGCTAATTTGGATGAGTGTCAATAAAGAGTAAAATAGTTAGCTAGTGGGAAGCAGCAGCATAGCACAGGGAGATCAGCTCGGTGCTTTGCGATGACCTAGAGACATGGGATAAGGAGGGTAAGAGGGAGGTTCAAGAGGGAGGGGATATGGGGATATATATATGCATACGGCTGATTTCACTTTGTTGTACAACAGAAACTAACACAGTATTGTGAAGCAATTATACTCCTATAAAGATCTATTAAAAAAAAGAATAAATTCAATTTGATTTCTTTGTCCACTGAACTCGTAACTGTTACATTTCTATCTTGCTGCTAAACTTGCTTTGTGCTTACAGTAGCAATTGACTACTTCCTGGACAGATAGGGGCTGCCTGGAATAGCTGCTGCTTGTTTCAGCCCACCTACATACATTACAGACACACTCCGGGGTAGCACAGTAACTATTAGACAGCACTACATCTTTTAGACCTTTCTTTGATCAAACCAACACTCATGGCAGAATGTTGGGAGAGGTGTTAGATGTGCATTGTACCAATTTTGAGGCTATTTTGAATATTGTAAAATTGATGAAAACTGAAGGGCTTAAGGATTATTTGATTGTTTTGTTCTTTCCTGTAGGTATGGGAACTCGAAACTGGCCTCCAAATGTACCAGATTTTAGACCCTCATGGCTTCAATGTTGAACTGACTTCTGCAGCTGTTGATGAAAGTGGATTTCTTTTTGCTACAGGAGCATATAATGGTCAGACTAATATCCAGAGTATAGCCTCCCTGCTTTAGTGTCCTGAGAATTTGTTCTAGGATCTCATTACAAGTTGCTTGGGTTAGAAAGGAAGCATGAATCAGGCTGGAATATGTAAACGTGCCAGTGAGAGTGCTGTGCCTGACTGAACAGTGATAGGCCCTTCTCTAACTGGCATTAATGTCCTGATACTGGACAGGACAATACGATAATAGGATAATACGATATTATCGTTCAAAATAATCAATACCTTACGTTACACTTATATAGTTGCTTTTCAGTTTGCAAAGTCTTTCATATATACCATCTCATTCTGTTTTGACTGAGACTTATCTGTGTTGCACTGACTCATTCTGTCCTTTTAATTTTGGGTACCATCAGCTAAGAGACAGACATTCTATTTAGTACTTCTGATAATATTTTTACTGACAATATGGGACCAGACAAAATATCCATCCAACTTTGCTATATCACATCTAGAATTCTATACTGGACTTGTTTATAAGTCTAAGCTGCTTAAGGGCATGTGTCATGTCACACTTGAGAGGATGTCATGCTCCAGTTGTGCTGTGTCATTTGCTGCTCTTGCTGTGGGGAACTGCATAGAACTTGCTAGAACCAGAGAACTATAGCCTGCCTCTCTTTTCACCTTACCTTGTTCTGAACTCCCATGAAAGAACTGCTTTATCTAGACAATATGACCATCTGCATCACTACTCAGAATATATTTCTTCTAGGTATATATTTACTAAATAAATTCTTGCTTGTAAGCCAATGGATGGACTGACTATCTTGATGTGAAAGTCTGAGTTTTTAAATTGTAAGCAGATAACAGTACACATGAAATAAAATCATGAATGCTGAGTTGATGGGGTGTGAATAAATGCAACTGCTCTTCATGTAGGAGAGTTCTTAAGAAAGCAGTCTTAACCGCTCTATAAGCACATCCTGCCTACATATGAAAATTAGAAATTCTGAGCAATGCACATGACCATTGCCCAGCATAAGCATTAAGAAATTCGTATAAATGACTGAGATACTATTATTTTCATGCAAGCAAGTCATATTTCACTTTGTTAGTGCTAGTGACAGTTTGTCCTCCTCAGAAGTACATGTTAATTGTCAAAGACTCTGGGTCTAGGACACCCCGAGGAAAAGGATTCTCTAGATCCCAAAGCAACTCTACCCACAAGCCAGCAGTCCCCTCTCATTTTCACCCACCCATCACCTGGTAAGAGCTGAGCAGTATCCTCCCTGCTTTCTGCCCCACTAAATCTTATTGTCAAAGTCCTAAGTCAGCAGGAAATCTGGGCCATGAGACTGTGGTCCACATACCCAGGAATAAGTGAGAGCATGATCACTTCTTTTACTTGTTTATAAGACTTCCTACAAGACCATAAATTCCTTGAGGGCAGGAACTATGCTCACTTTTCATCTCCTGCTCCTACCACCGTGCTGTGTATATAGGGAGAATTTAATTAAAGTTTAAAGATGTTTTTAGTGAAAAAAAAATAATGGGGTTGTGAGTATTGCTGATGGAGGGAACCTAGCATAAAGGAAGGAAAACACAGTGAGAACATTCTGGATGTCCAGCAGGATTAGAACTGGAAGATAAGAAGCAGGAGGAGGGGGTTGAGGTTAGGGTTAAGGAAGGGGAGGAAAGGTACTGTGAAGGGCAGTACACTAGATTTTAACCCTGAGGTCACTATAAAAACCCATGTTAGAAGATAATTACCAGTGTACACTGAGTAATGACGTAGAAATAGGCATTCAACAAGTATGCTATCATCTCACCTGGTCTCTTCATCAGGGTCTCCTAAATGAATGAAGTTAACTATAAAGAAAGTATGATTTCAAATGTAAGAAGAAACATGACACCCTTTCTGCATTTCCTTCTTATCTAACAAAAAAACAACTCAAAGCTTGATTGTTTCCTACCTGCTGGCATTCTTTTAAACCTTTTGTTACCAGTAGGAGATAGTCCTAAAATATGTTAGCACCTTAGGAAATGACGCTATTGGAATGATTTTTTACTATTAATAATCATTGTGACATGATATTAGATAGATAGATAGAGTGATGATAGATACTGAAGAGTACTTAGTAAACTGGAAAGCATTGGGAGAATAAAGGCAGAAAAGACCCACTTAAGACAGAAAGCTCAGACAGGAGAGTCAGAATTTCAAAGAAAACAGTCACAAATTTCAAGACATTGCCTGGTCCCGTTTATTTTTTATCAGCCTGTGACAAATTCAGGCATACAGAAATATATTTGGTACACAGCAATGCTAGAGAGACTCATATATCAGTCTCAGTAGGAAATAAACCTAGGATAAACTGTTGCAGAAAGCTTTCAATTAGATCAATTTTCTCTGAGATAAAAGTCATTCTTTCTATACATTATTTTTGCCTATATAGTCTTTTCTCTGTGTGTTCAGGAACAGTTAAAATCTGGGACTTTGGCAGTGGGCAAGAGATGAAAGTGTTACCAGAAGGGAAAGACTGGAAGGAGGAAGAGCACTGGCTGCAACGCCTGATTTTCCTGAAAGCTCAGGAAAAACACCAGTACTTGATCCTCGCTTTGGAGCGCAGTGGGAAGATCAAAATGATCCAGGTTTGCAATCCCATTTTTATATACTCTATATGCTCTTCTTGGGAAAATTAACTGAGTGTGGATAATCCCCATTTAAATCCTCTCTTGCCAGCCATCTGAGGATAGTATTTCTCCACCAACCTTCCTAGGATGTTCCTAATTTACATTACCCAGGTCCAAGCAAAGAACAAAAAAGAATAGCTGCTCAGCCATAGCGTCCTGCCCATCCAGTGTTTGCTGAAGGGATTAGCTGGGATACTCTGGAATGGATATCAAAAAGATTAAATTTACATACAGCTGCCACCTCTGACATGGTTTATACCCTCATTTGGGGATAATTCACTGGCAGAGCTGCTTCCCAGCAGACTCTGTGAAAGGGAGCAATGATTCCTCTCTGAACATTATAACCCATAATGCATTCAGGGATGCTCAAGTCACTTTTTCAGTTTGTCACCAAAATTGCTTTGTTTACTTTATAGTTAATAATGCAGTCTCCTCAGGGCTGTTTTACAGGGATTGAGGTAGACTAATTTTTTTTTTTCCTGTGAGTCTATTACCACCTAAGAACACTAATGCCCTCTTCATTCTTAAATGAAAACTAGATCATTTATGGACTTCCGTGGCGGTCCAGTGGTTAAGACTCTGCACTCCCAATGCAGGGGGCAGGGGTTCGATCCCTGGTCGGGGAACTAAGATCCTGCAACCTGCACGGCATGGCCAAAAAAATTTTTATAAAACATAAAATAAAAAAGAAAACTAGATTATTTATCCTGGCTATTAAGTAGATATTTCCCTGACTAGAACTCTGGGATTCATTGCCCTTATTATTCCCCTTCTGAAAGCTAAGATCAGAAAAAAAGTCTTGAATTAAGGGAGCATTGATTATGATGACTGATGGCCTGACTGTTGGAAAAAAGGAGTGAAAAACTTTCCTGATTCAACTCATCTTTCTTTGCTGTTTGAGCAATCCAAAATGGCACTGTGCTAGAAAGGAAGCTCTAAAGTGGAAAGAAATAGTTGTAAATTTCCTTTAAAAGATTTACTTTGTAATTCTACCATGGTCGGAATGTTGAGTTCTTACTGATGAACTCAATTACCTCAATAAATAAAATGAAATACTGAGAAATGAAGTTAAAACTTGAATAACATATAGACCAAAGGAAAAATTTAATGACCTTTTAGATAATTGAGACAAAAACAGTTATGGCATCAACACAATTCTATTTAATTATGTATTAAATCATTTGCAGGAAAGTGAAAACAAGTTGATAGCCAAGTCAATACATCACTAAACGAGAATTTGGTATGATTATTTTTTGCTGAATTGACAAAATAAAGCAATAGTTTAAATATCTTCTAAACATAGACACATTCCTTCAGAAACCAGAAATTGCAGGTAGCATTATTCCTGAAAACTGGGGCATGTAGTTACCACTTGTGGGTTTTCAGCCTGTGAAGAAAAAAACCTAAAAAGTGACACAAAGCAAGGGGGTCATTAGGAAAATGTAACTTTGGCCCCAAATAAAGTTTTGGCTAGAGAGGCATTAGTCTTTCTTATAGCTTACCATTTGTTCAACGGATGGCCTTAGACTGGAATTCTTATTCTTTATTTCCCATTTTCTTATCACCTGGTCCTGACACACACATGCACACCCTTGGCCCCAGCTCATGCAGTGTCATTCGTGTTGGCAACTTTGCTTTTATCACAGCTTGGTCTACCAACCTACTTTCTCTTTAGAGAGATGAAATAAAACCAAACTCATCTCCACCCACTTAGCCCTCAGAACCTTTAATTGCTGAAATGATTAAAAATTAAATAAAGAAGTAATAAATAAAACAAACTCACTCCCTAAAAAAAATGGCACTGTAGAAAGGAACTTCTTAGTAATATAGTCTAAAATGCGACAGTGTATTGATTTCCCTGTTTTAAATTAGTGCAATTGACCATCAAGATACCCTTCCTAACAGACAATGTCTGTTGTTATAAACACTCCTTTTTAAAAACTGCAAAAAGTAGCATGGTGCTGTTCTCACATCAAAATTGCTTTTAGTCCTATTGTAGCATTTTTCACTTTATTTTGATTTTCCATGTCTCCAGAATTCCATAGATTGAACTTGATGAGGACTGAAAACTCCTCAGTGTGTGATTTTGGGACCCAAAACCCCTTGATAGTGTGATTTTGGGACCCAAAATCACACTATCAAGATGAGGGTGAACCAGAAAGAAAAAAGCCAGCCTCCTAGGGGCAATGCAGGAAAGACTGCGCTCACACTGAGCCAAGCAGGGAACAAGCGAGAAGAGTAGGAAAACAAAACAAGATGAGACAAACCCTGTCCCTGAGAAACTGACCACAGGTAGGATCTCATATGCATTTTCAACCTAGATTGCCACCTAGATTTGCAATACTTAGGTGGTCAAGGAAATCTTAACTATGAACTTGGTTTACGGTGATCCAATACTGGTAGTTCCACCAGGCACCTGGCAGAAACAAGCACAAATTCATTCTGGAGGAAGACAACTTCATCTCAGACCATAGCTAACATAATTAAGCTCACAAGGAAACAGGACAACCAAGTTTGGGCACAGAGAGTGACAGAACAACAACAACAAAATTCATATACAGCGGAAATGGCATAGCAGATATTTGTGGCAAGAATATACTTTTCAATAAATCATTTTGGAGCAACTAGACATCCACAGGGAGAGAAAAAAAGAACTCTAACTTTCATGATCTCATCTAAGACTATTTCTTGTGGATTAATGACTTCAAGACATTAATTGAAAAACAAAACAATATAGTTTTTAGCAGATAATTAAGGGGATTGTCTTTATGAACTCAGGATAAAGAAATATCTTAAATGATATTTAAAAATCACTAGTTATTAAGGAAAAGATTAATTTATTTGAATTAATTAATAACATTTCTCCATCAATAGTCACCATAATGAGAGCAAAAAGACAAGAGTAGAATTATAGAAAATATTTGCAACTTGATTAGTATCCGAAGTTCTTAGATAATAAGTAAGATAAACAGTTCAATAGAAAAATGAAAAAAGATAGGCACTTCATAAAGCAGAAAACACAAAAGCCCGATAAACATATGAAAAGCCACTAAACTATATTAGTAAATTCAAGTTAGAATTAGAATAGATATAATACCCCCAATAGACTGATTTTAAAAAGTAAGTCTGATAATACTGAGTTTTAGCAAGACTGTGGAACAATGTGATTACTCAGTCACTGCTAATGTTGGTGTAAATCAGCACCAACTCTTGGGAAATATTTTGGCATTCTTGAGTTACAGGACCTTTTATTCAGTCTATATGTAACTTCACCATCTTGAAGTGACAGTGTTACCAATGAGCAGTCCAAAGCTGCTCTGAGTCTTCTTCCTTTGTAAGCAACTTATTCTTTCTCTCTGCAAATTTGTAAGATGTTATCTTTGTCTTGACGTTTAAAGTCTATGCCTATGTGTATATCTTTTCTCATCAATTCCACAGGAGACTTTCAATCTGAAGTCCTAGGTATTTATTCCAGCTCAGGGGATTGTTTTGTATTATTATTTGTGTATTAGGTGTCTCTTTGGCATCTGTTTCTTTTTCTAATTCAGGAACCCATACTATTTGCATATTAGGTCTTCTGAATCTGTCCTCCAAATCTCTTATATTTTCCTCTGTGTTTTTGCTTCATTTTAGTTTTGCTAACTGCTTTGAAATATTTTCTCTACTGCTAGGCTATTAGTTCAAGTCTCCGACAGGTGCTGATTCTCCTTCAGCTCATCAACCAAATTCTTAAATTTGAAGATCACGTTGTGTTGGTTTTTGTTTCTGTTTTGAACTCCCTTAAGTACTGTTCAGTTTTGCTCAAGTTATCATACTTCCCAGCAGTTCTAGTTAGTCTGGGATCTGTTCTGCATGTTTTGTCTGTTCTTCTCTCTAGATTCTAGGCCTACTGAACTACATTTCTTTTTCTGCTCACTGGGGTTTGGTTACTAGAAAATTGCAAGATGTGATAATCCCAAAGGGTGGGATGTACAGCCATGGTGTTCTTGAGGGCTGGGGTTTAGCAGTCCCCACAACAGTCCCCTGTTGAGGCACTGGCAGTAAGCTTTTCTGCTGCCCATTCTCTTCTCACTCTCCCAATTTCTAAAGTACAGGAGGCTTAGTCCACCTGTTCAGCTACTCCTCTACTTCCTTGGAAGAAAGGGAAACTAGGCATAAGCCATGCCACACATTGCCCCCTCCACACACACCTCTGGGGATTTAAGCATATTTGCAGATGAACCACCATGTTTAAATCCCATCCTAGGAGTCTCCCCCTGAATAAAGGTTCCCAGGCTTTTATTCAGCCCAGGGGGGAACAGGCCCATAATAACTTTCTTTCCCCAAACTCTAAACCCCATTTCTCTGCTTGTCCCCAGAAACTGTTGAGGACAGGAAGGTTGTTCTTCCTGATGTTGAAGCTGGGAGTAGAGTGGAGAAAAGATGAACCAAAACTCTATCTTCCAAGACTCTCAGCTGCATTAAACAAACAAACAAACAAAACAAAAAATTCTTCAGGGATCTTATTCAGGAAACATTGTTAATGCATTATGAACTAAAGTGGAGTCCCCATAAGTTTTATGTACTTCTTTTTAATGTCTTCAAACCAGTTTTTAATGGTTTAAAATGTCATGTCTCTCTTGTACTTATATTCTTAGTTTTCTTTTCTCAAGTCTCATAAAAATGCTTGTGCAGTTGCCTGATCTCTTTCCAAATCACGACTGTACTAGTTTTTCTGGGCAAGGTCCTTTAGTCATGTAATGGGGGGGCAGATTTTAAATTGACTGACCCACTGATAAAACTTCATAGACCACAGAGAAGAAAACAGTATAGTTTTTTATATCTCAGTTTTAAGAGGATAAAATTGTATTCTGAGTACATAAAAATTTTGGTAAATTTGGAATAAATTTGCCCCCAAACTCTTTTTGACAAAACCATAGCTTGATTAGAAATTACTGTTCTAACATTATGAACAAAGCACTATGGGAGTTCAGAGATTTTTATTAACCCCCCCAAACAGTTCAAATTCTAAAACCCCACTTATTTCTTTTTATTTGCTCTTCCTTCCTATCCACATTACTTTGTGTGTCTACTCATATAGCCCTATTTGTGAGTCCCTTAAAGCAAAAGACCTTTCTTTGTGAAGCAATTAGCATAATACATGCCCTTAGCATTATGTGAACTGCTGTTTTTCTGGAGCACCAATTCCTAAAGGCCTATCTGCCAATACCTATCTGAGATAAAAAGTTTCACCAATTAGAGATGAAATGAAGAAAATGAGAATAATTTTTCATAAACCTAATTTTACTTTAAAAATTGTAAGATTTTATCTTTTTTACTTTTTTGTATTAAAATAGCTTTTCTTTTCATAAAATGATGATAATAGAGTTTTCTCTCTCCTTTTCCCTCATGTCCTTTCCTAGTAAAATTAAATGTTAGTAACTCTAAATCAATCTTTTAAAATATTTTTAAAATTTAGTGCCCTATGAATTCAGAAAGCCTGATAGCCACCTTCCTAAGTGGTTCAGTTGAAACCAGCTAAATTTATTAAAACCACTGTAGTCAATTCATCCCATCAAGGGGGCCCATGACCCTAACTAAGCTATTGCTCAGTATATCAATATCAGATCACTATTTGGATATTGCTGAGATTCCTTCTACTCCCACAATGGTGCAAATGCTAACCAAAGAATCAACTAGTATGTGGGAGTACCACTGGCTCATACTTTTGAATTAACATAGATATGAGATAACAGAGCTATTAGATCTAAACCTAGAATCATAAAGTTTTTTTAAAAATGGAAGAACTTTTATCCATTAATTAAGGAAAATAAGGCCCCATAAGGATATACACTTTGCCCAAGGTCTCACTAGAACTAAGACTAGAAACACATTGTCATCATGCCTAGACTCATATTCTCCCCACTTTACCACAGCTGCTTTTCAACCAAGGAAGATCCCTGCTCTGCTCACAAAATAACCAATCTTCAAAAATTGGCCTTTATTCCCATATAAAAGTTGAAAATTCTAAACCTAAGAGCATCTCATGAATAACAACCAATTAGAAAACAGAATAAATAAATACAACAGCAAACAAAAATCTAAGGTACCTAAAATAAATCTAACAATAACATACAAGATTTTTGTGTGTGGGGGGGAATCTTGAAGGACATAGAAACACCCTGAATAAATGGAGATATACCATATTCATGGATGGGGTATCACAAAGATATCTTTACTACAGTAAAATTAAAAACAAACATTTGCCTTAAAAAACAAAGTAGAAGGACAAGTCACAGACTGAGAAAAGACCACTGCACCCCAGGTAACTGAGAAAAGATTAGGAACCAGAATACCGAAAGAAGATCCACAAATCCAAAAGAAAAAGAAACAGCCCAACAGAAAAATGGACAAAGGACAGATAAGAAAGCTGGATGGCTCACAAATACATGAAAAAAAAAAGTTCAACTTATTAAATTAGAAAAATGTGATTAATGTAATTAATAAATTTTAAAATTAATTTTTAAATGTCCTATTTTAAACCCATCAGACAGTCAAAAATAATTATTTAAAAATCAAGTAAAACGAAGTTTTGGCAAGAATGTGAAGAAAGGAGAGCTTTTATTTACTCCTGGTGAAAGTGGAAATGGACGTTACCTTGAAGAGCCACTTGGCAATACCTAATGAAGTTGATGGTGTGCATATCTTACAACTTGGTAATTCTACACCAGGCACATGCTCAAGAAAATATGGCACCTGTCCATAAAAAAAAGCAGTGAAAAATTGGCAACAACCTGAACACTCATCAGTAGGAGAATGGATAAGTAAATTGTAGTATATTCATACAATACTATAAAGCAGTTAAAAATAAATGAACTAGAGCTCCATGTAATAACTTGTATAAATCTCAAAAATATAATATTAAGTGAAACAAGCAAGTTGAAGCAGAATCCATACAGTTTGATAACATTTATAAAAAGTTAGAAGCCTGGAAGCAATATCATGTAACATATATATTGGGTTGGCCAGAAAGATGTTAAGATGCTACAGAAAAACCCGAATGAACTTTTTGGCCAAACCAATATATATGACTAAAACCTGAATATGGGGGGGGGTGTGTGTGTGTGTATGTATATATATACATAAACTTTCATGACTAAAACCATATTCAGGTTACTCGTTACCTCTGGAGAGTAAAGAAGAAAGAGGAATTATATCAGGGAGGGATAGATGGTGCTTAAGATATGATAAAGCTGAGTGGTGGGTATATCAGTTTGCTCTATTTTTCTCTGTATCTTTAAAACAGCTCAAAATAAAACAGTTAATTGAATTTTTCATGTACTCACTGGATTTCTCTTAAAGGGTAAGGAAGATGATATTTACCTTGCGGTGATATGGGAGCTGCCTGATGTTGTGCCTGTCCTACAAAATGGGAATCGTATTGTGCATCTAAGGATGTCTGCTAAAGATAGGAGTATGGCTATTCCTTTCCCAGATGTGGAGTTGCTAGTGGAGAAAAACTTTTCTCAACATGTTGATGTAAGTTTTTTTCTTGATTTGTTTTCCTTTTTATTATGAAAATTTACAAACATATATAAAAGTAGAGAAAATAATACAATGAACTTTTATGTATTATCACCCAGCTTCAAAAATTATCTGTGCATGGTCGAACTTATTTCTCGTTATTCCTGCCACTTTCCCACGACCACTGTCAATGGATGGATTATTCTGAAGCAAATCCCAGACATTGTGTAATTTCATCCCTAAATATTTCAGTATGTATCTCTAAATGGTAATGACTCAAAACCAAAACAAAACAATGGTACCATTATTTTCTAAAATAATTTACAAGAAGTCTTTAATATAATCACATCACATTTTTCAGTTTTCCCAGATTTTATCATACATATGTATTTCTTACAGTTTGTTTCAGCCAGAATGTAATCAAGGCGCATTTGTTGCATTTGGTTGATAAGTCTCTCCAGTCTCTTTTAATCTATAATTATCTTTCCATATCTCTTTTTTTTCCCTTGCAAATTATTTCTTGAAGATATTGGACAATTGGTGCCTGGTTTCTCATTTTCCAGATTTTGCTGATTGCACCTTTGTGGTGAATTTTAAAAGTTCTTCTTTACTTCCTTTAACCTGGTAGTTATATCTGGTGCATGCAGCTTTGATTAAAAAAAAAAATAAGACTCTATAGTACATGGAGGTAACTACAGTACATGATGTCATATACTTCCATCAAAATTCACATTATACTGTTCTCTTTTTTTGGAGCAGCCATTGATGACCACTACCTAGGTTTATTATTTCATTCAGATTTGCCATCTTAATATTCTGATTCATTTATTAGCTGGAATGTGTCTTTAAAGAAAAACTGTTATCATCGGTTTGCAGGGCAGAAATAGAGACACAGATGTAGAGAACAAACGTATGGACACTAAAGGGGAAAAGTGTGGGTGGATGAATTGGGAGATTGGGATTGACATATATACACTAATATGTGTAAAATGGATAATTAATAAGAACCTGCTGTATAAAAAAATAAATAAAATAAAATTCAAAAATTCAAAAAAGAAAAAAGAAAAACTATTATCAACTATTTGGTTACACTGAGGTACAGTTCAGATAGGAAATCAAAGTAACTGATCGATTCTTTCCTTACATTTATCAGTTTTCAAAATAAGAAATTTGGTTCCTCAGCATCCTCCAAAAAAGTGGTCAATGGATTTTATTTGTTTAGTATCATTATAAAATCATAAATTTAAATATTCTTGATTTGTTTTAGTCTATTGCATTATTAATTAATTCTCAAATCATCCCATCTCAAGCTAGTTGGACACTTTTCAGGCTTCTGAGTTCTTTTGACATGACTCTAGTAGTCCTGGATAGCTTCCAGGTGTGACAAGTTTCCAGGCTTATTTTGTTAATTTCTTGTTCCAGATCTAAAATCCACCATTTTACCAAGAAATCCTAGTTCTTTTAGTGAGACTAATCATTAAAATAGTATTAAGAAACTACAAACTGAGTTTTAGAGATGCTTATTGTCACTAGATTGATCCTTGTTTTTAGAACTTTTCAATGGACAGAGCTAGGAAAAAAATTTAAGAGAAAATACATCTTTAGCTTGTACTGATATTCCCATTCATATTTAAAATAACATGGCATTACTGATTTTATTTTTGTTATCCTTTTCTCTCACAGAAAATCTCTGTTTCTAATGACATTAACATAATTACTTACTTGCTTTATCCTATTATTTATATAATGTATCTTATATAATACATAGGGTTTTATGTCATAGTATATTGTATTATAGTACATTATATTATAGTATGTTAGATTATAGTTTTGGAAAAAAATAAAATAACTAGAAATATGATAGCTGAAACAATTATCTTATTTTCTTTGTAGTTTCTGTCCTTAGAGTACATATCTCTTGTAATATGCAATCAAATTACTACGCTTTAAAATTACTTGAAATAATTTTTTGTGCCACCAACGCTATACACAACAAAGTTTATTGCATTTTTAATGTATTGCTTTTTAAAAATTTAATTTTGTCTAATTATTATGCAAAACATTTAAATAGATTTTAAATCAGATCTTCAAAACAAGATTTATTCTAACTTGCATTCCTGTCCCTTCTATTCTTTTCCTAATTTATAGTTAACCTTTTGTTTTTAAGTTTTTGATTTATGCTTCCAATGTTGTTTTTTAAAAATATAATCTAATACTTATCCTTATGTGTATCCCCTCACCCCTTCTTAAGCAAGTGTTAAGATACTATACATATTCTTATATTCCTTGCTTACTTTATTTAATAATATACCCTGGAGATCATTATAAACAGTATATAGAAATGTTCATCTTTTTAAAATTAAGGTAAAATACACATAACATAAAATTTACCATATTAACCATTTTTAGTTATAGAGTTCAGTGGTATTACGTACATTCATATTGTGTGCAACCCTCATCACCCAGAGAACTCTTTTCATCTTGCAAAACCAAAACTCTATACCCATTAAACAATAACTCCCCATTCCCCCCTCCTCCAGCCCCTGACATCCACCATTCTACATTCTGTCTCTATGACTCTGACTACCCTAGGTACCACATGTAAGTGGAATTATACCATATTTGTCCTTTTGTGACTGGTTTGTTTCACTTAGCATAATGTCCTCAAGGTTCATTTATGTTGGAGCATATGTCAGAATGTTCTTCCTTTTTAAGCCTAAATAATATTCCATTGTATGTATATACCACATATTATTTATCAATTCACCCATTGGTGGACATTTAGGTTGCTTCCACATTTTGGCTACTGCAGGTATGAACATGGTTGTACAGATATTTCATCTTTCTTTTTGAAAGCTCTATGTTATTTCAGTTAGTTGGATGTACCATAGTTTGTTCAACTAGTCCCCTATGAGTTAACATTTGGGTAGTTTCCAATTTTTTTCCAGTTATAAATAGTGCTGTAACAAATAGCCTTATGCATACATCATTTCAAATTTTTGAATCTTTAAAATAGATTCCTGAAGAGATATTGCTGCATCAAAAAGTAAATGCCAAATTCTCCCCTACATCAGTTACACAATTTTATATTCCCACTAACAATGTATGCGAGTGCCTACTTCCCCACAGCTTCACCAAGAGTGTACAGTGTCAAACTTTTAGATTTGTTCAAATATCATAGGTGGAAATTGTAACTTGGTATGTTTTATTTTCCTTTTCTATTGTAATGAATAAGTGGAGCATATTTTTATGTATATGCATCACTTGTCTATTCTTTGTCTATTTTTCTTTCTAGGTTGCTCTTTTCTAATGTTTTAAAAAGCTCTTATATATTAAGAATATAAGAATACACACACACGTGTATAAATAATTAGGAATATGCATTAGGAATATTAGTCCTTTGTGATAGAAGTTCCAAATATTTTTTCCCAGTTTCTTATTTGTGTTTTCATTTTGTGTATGGTCATTTTTGCCATGGCAATTTTAACTTCTGAGCAGCTGGGTGTAGATGAGGTTCAACAGTTTATCAGAAACTACTCTTGGATATAATCACAAATATTCTTCAGGCTCCACTCAGGGAATCCAATAGTATTTCATGTTCGCATCTATCTAAAAATAGCTAGGTGTTTTAACTTCTCCAAGATTTTGATAAAAAGGGTAAGTTTGGGGTCATATCAAGAGGTCACAAAATTGTTGTTCACTTTTTCTGGCTAATTATTATTTCACCATTTTTACATTATATAATCTTAACTAGATTTTCCAATGTCAGTTAATAAAATTTCAGTTTTTTGTTTTTACAGTGTTTTTTTTTTTAAGCTTCCTATCTTGCTCTGGTGACATCACTTGGTTAATTTTTTTCTTGCTGCTCTAATTTTTGTTTTAAAAATCTAAATAAGGAAAATATATCATCAGACTATTTTTTTTTACAGGATATTCTCTGAATTTCAAAATTGTAAGTAGACTGAAAGGAATCAATCTTGTCTTCCACACAGATGGAATACAAGTCCTTAACAGTAGATCCTCAGAGTTACAGAACCAGAGCCCTTAACCTGGGATCTTTGGATAATCTGTTCATAGGTGGACTTCCAGGGATCTAAAAAGCCTCTGCAATTATATACAAAACTTCTCTTCTGAAGAGGGCATGGTTCATAAGTTTTTCTTTCTCAACATTTTATTATGAAAAATTTCAAAAATATAGAACAGTTGACAGTGTTACCCTCCACTTAACATTTACTCTTAACATTTTGCAATATTTGCCTCATTGCAGATGTATTCATATATCCATCCTTTATTCACCCTTCAATCCACCTTATTTTAAAAATGTATTTCAAAGTAAGATGAAGATATCAGTACATATCACCCCCAAACACTTCAGTATATATATCTTTAACTAGAGTTCACTCTTTGTTTATGGTGTTGTGTTTTTAGTGAAATTTACAAACAATAAAATGCACAGAATTTAAGTATGCTATTCAATGAATTTGAATAGGAATATACACATCCAAACCCTTATCAAGATATAAAAAAAAAACACTTTGATGCCCCTGCCCATCAATACTTGCCCCTCACTGAAAGACAACTACTGTTCTAATTTTTTTCACCATAGATTTGTTTTTCCTTGTTCTAGAATGTCATGTAAGTGAAATCATACAGTATATATTTAAAGTTAATTTAATTTAATATGTTTTTTAGATTTGTCTATGTCACTGTATATATCAATAGCACTTTTTATTGAACACCTACTATGTGTCAAGCACTATTCTTAGCATTAGGAATGCAAAGTTTAATGAGGTATGGTACCTGCACTACTGCATTATAGGATTGTAGCAGAGAACTTGGAGGGTTGAGCCAGGGTGCAGGGGTGAAAGAAGAGGAGGTTCCTGATTAAGAGAGTTGCTGAATTAGTTCTTTAAGAACTATCAAGAGTTAGCTTGGCCCAGAAAGGGAGTTTCTAAGGGGAGTTGAGAAGACAAAGTGAATCCCAAGGGGAGGAGTAACATGGAAAAATTGTCACAGTGCTTGCTTGGCAGCACATATACTAAAATTGGAATGATACAGAGAAGATTAGCATGGCCCCTGCACAAGGATGACATGCAAATTCATAAAGAGTTCCATATTTTTCACAGAATACACATTCTTTTCAAGTGCACATGGAACATTCTCTAGGACTGACCACATACTAGGGTACAAAACAAGCCTAAACAAATTTAAGAGTATAGAAGTTATCTTAAACATCTTCTCTGACCACAACATCATGAAACTAGAAATTAACCACAGAAAAAGAAATGAGAAAAAAGCAATTACATGGAGGCTAAAGAAAATGCTACTAAAAAACCAATGGCTCAATGATGAAATCAAAGAGGAAACTTAAAAATACGTTGAGACAAATAACAATGAAAACTCAACCATACAAATCTATGGGATGCAGCACAAAGAGTTATTAGAGGGAAGTTCAGAGTAATACAGGCCTTCATCAAAAAACCAAGAAAAATCTCAAACCACCTAACCTACCATTTAAAAGAATTAGAAAAAGAAGAACAAACAAAACCTAAAGTCAGCAAAAGGAAGGAAATAATAAAGATCAGAAAGGAAATAAATAAAGTAGAGGCTAAAAAAACAACAGAAAAAGTGTATAAAACCAAGAGGTGGTTCTTTGAAAGGATAAACAAGATTGACAAACCTCTGGCCAGACTCACCAAGAAAAAAAGAGAGAGAACACAGATATACAAAATAAGAAATGAAAAAGGAGACATAACAACAGATACCACAGAAATACAAAAAAACATAAGGGAATGCTACAAATAATTGTATGTCAACAAATTCAATAACCTAGAAGAAATGGACAAGTTTCTAGAAGCATACAGTCCACCAAAATTGAATCAAGAATAAATAGATAGGGACTTCCCTGGTGGCGCAGTTGTTAAGAATCCACCTGCCAATGCAGGGGACACAGGTTCGATCCCTGGTCCAGGAAGATCCCACATGCTGTGGAGCAACTAAGCCTGTGTACCACAACTACTGAGCCCATGCGCTGCAACTACTGAAGCCCACGTGCTCTAGGGCCCACGTGCCACAACTACTGAAGCCCACATGCCTAGAGTCCGTGCTCCACAACAAGAGAAGCCACCACAATGAGAAGCCCATGCACCACAACGAAGAGTAGCCCTCACTCACTGCAACTAGAGAAAGCCTGCATGTAGCAACGAAGACCCAACGCAGCCAAAAAGTAAATAAAATTTTAAAAAAAGAATAAATAGATAATTTGAACAGACTGATCACTACGACTGAAATAGAATCTGTAATTTTAAAACTCACTACAAACAAAAGTCCAGGACCAGATGTTTTCACAGGCGAATTTTACCAAACATACAAAGGAGAACTTATACCAATCCTTCTCAAATTCTTCCAAAAAAATTGAAGAGGAGGGAACACTCCCAAGGACATTCTATGAAGCCACCATCACCCTGATACCAAAATCAGACAAAGATACCACCAAAAAGGAAAATTACAGGCTAATATCTTTGATGAATATAGATGCAAATATTGTCAACAAAATATTAGCAAACTGAATCCAACAACACATAAACAAGATCATACACCACAACCAAGTGGAATTCATCCCAAGTTCACAAGGATGGTTCAACATACACAATTCAATCAATGTAATATACTACATCAACAAAATAAAAGACAAAAACCACATGATCATCTCAATAGATGCAGAAAAATGCCTTTGACAAAATTCAACATCTATTCATGATTAAAACTCTCACCAAAATGGGTATAGAGGGAACATATCTCAAAATAGTGAAAGCTATTTATGACAAACCCACAGCCACTATAATACTCAATGGTGAAAAGATGAAAGCCTTCCCACTAAAATCTGGAACAAGACAAGGATGCCCACTCTCACCACTGCTCTTCAGTATAGTATTGGAAGTCCTAGCCACAGCAACCATACAAGAAAAAAAAATGTATCCAAATTGGAAGGAAAAAGGTACAATTGTCATTATATGTAGTTGATAAGGATACAAGATTAACATACAGAAATCAGTTGCATTTCTTTACACCAACAATGAAATATTAAAAAGGGAATGTTAAAAAAACAATGTCTTTTAAAATCACAACACAAAAAATAAAATACTTAGGAATAAACCTCACTAAGGAGGTGTAAGATTTATATGCTGAGAACTATAAAACATTAATACAGGAAATAAAAGAGGATTCAAAGAAATGGAAAGATATCCCATGTTCTTGGATTGGAAGAATTAATACTGTTAAAATGGCCATACTACCCAAAGTAATCTACAGATTTAATGTTATCCTTATCAAATTACCCACAACATGTTTCACAGAACTAGAACAAATAATCCTAAAATTCATATGGTACCATAAAAGACCCAGAATAGCCAAAGCAATCCTGAAGAAAAAGAACAAAGCAGGAGGCATAACCATCCAAGACTTCAGACAATACTACAAAGCTACAGTAATCAAAACAATGTGCTATTGGCAGAAAAACAGACATATGGATCAATGGGACAGAATAGAGAGCTCAGAAATAAACCCACTCACCTACGGTCAATTAATCTTCAACAAAGAAGGCAAGAATATACAGTGGATAAAGATAGTCTCTTCAGCAAGTGATGTTGGGAAAGTTGGACAGCCACATGTAAATCAATGAACTTAGAACACACCCTCTCACCATACACAAAAATAAACTCAAAATGGCTTAAAGACTTAAACATATAAGACATGACACCATAAAGCTCCTAGAAGAGAACATAAGCAAAACATTCTCTGACATAAATCATAACAATGTTTTCTTAGGTCAGTCTCCCAAGGCAATAGAAAAAAAAAAATGAAAGTAAACTAATGGGACCTAATCAAACTTACAAGCTTTTGCACAGTAAAGGAAACCACAAACAAAATGAAAAGACAACCTACAGAATAGGAGAAAATATTTGAAAATGATGAAACTGACAAGGGCTTAATTCCCAAAATATACAAACAGCTCATACAGGTCAATATAAAAAAAAAAAAATCAAAAAATGGGTAGAAGACTTTAATAGACATTTCTCCAAAGAAGACATACAAATGGACAATAGACACATGAAAAGATGCTCAACATTGTTAATTATTAGAGAAATGAAAATCAAAATTACAATGAGGTACCACCTCATGCCAGCCAGAATGGCCATCATTAAAAAATCTACAAAAAACAAATGCTGGAGAGGGTGTGGAGAAAAGGGAACCCTCCTACAATGTTGGTGGGAATGTAAGTTGGTACAGCCACTGTGGAAAACAGTATGGAGGTTCTTCAGAAAACTGAAAATAGAATTACCATATGATCCAGCAATCCCACTCTTGGGCATATATCCAGACAAAACTGTAATTCAAAAAGATACATGCACTCCAATGTTCATTGCAGCACTGTTTACAAGAGCCAAGACATGGAAACAACCTAAATGTCCATTGACAGATGAATGGATAAAGAAGATGTGGTAGATATATACGATGGAATATTACTCAGCCATTAAAAAGAATGAAATAATGCCTTTTGCAGCAACATGGATGCAACTAGAGATTATCATACTAAGTGAAGTAAGTCAGAAAAAGACAAATACCACATGACATCACTTATATGTGGAATCTATAATGACACAAATGAAACTTTGTATGAAACAGAAACAGAATCAGAGGCATAGAGAATAGACTGGTGGTTGCCAAGGGGAAGGGGAGTGGGAGAGGGTTGGGTGAGAGTTTGGGATTAGCAGATGCATTCTATATTATATATAGAATGTATAAAAAACAAGGTCCTACTGTATAGCACAGGGAACTATATTCAATATCCTGTGATAAACCATAATGGAAAAGAATATGAAAAAGAATATATATATATCACTTTGCTGTACACCAGAAACTAACACAACATTGTAAATCAACTATACTTCAATTTTTTTAAAAAGCCCTAAAGAAAGACAAAGAAGGATCAATGCAAGAAGAGGATATCACACTCAACATATATGCACCCAGTATAGGGGCACCTAAATACATAAAACAAACACTAACAGAGATAAAGGGAGAAATTGACAGGAATACAGTAATAGTAGTTGACTTTAATGCTGACTGCAATGGACAGATCTTCCAGACAGAAAATCAGCAAGCAGCAAAGACCCTAAAGTGTACAGTCCCTTTGCTGTACAGTAGTAATGAACACAATATTGTAATTCAACTATACTTCAATAAAAAAATAAATTTAAAAAATCACAGAGGTAAGAAATTGCATGGTTTTCTAGGGATAGCTACAAGTATTTCAGTGTGCCTGAAATAAGTGGTAGAAGACGGAGACAGAGAGGTAGAGACTGGATCATTCTCAGTGTTATTAAGGAGATTGAATATCCTATAAGAAACGGAAAACAATTGAAAGGCTTTAAATGAGAAATGTCATGATCAGATTTGTGTTGTGGTAGCAGCTTTGATGCAGCTTTAATGGCAGATTGAAATGGACGAGACTAAATGCAGAAGATTCAGGTAATAAGGTACCATTTTAGTTAAAAGATATAAGACCATGATAGTGGGGATGGTAGAAGGAGAGGTTTCCAAAAATATTTAGGTGATAAAAGTAGCAGAACTTGCAATTGATTAGTTAGTGATGGATACCATGCAGTCAGGAGAAGGTCCTGAGAGAGAAAAAGGAATCAATACAGCTCCAAGATTTCTAACTTGCGTGATGCATTAGGAAGTGGTGCTACCCAATAAGATATAGAATAGAACGAAGGAACATGCTTAAAGAAGGTGATAAGTTAGACATAGTAACTTTGAGATACTTGTAATTTTTCTAAGTAATTAGATATATAAGCCTGAAGCTTGTGGGAGAGGACTGGACTAGATTATTAGGTCATTAACATAAGAGGATGATTATTAAAACATAAGAGGATGAGATTGCCCAGAGAGAGTTAGAAAAAATGAAAAAGGAAATGGGCAGGAGGTAAACCCTAAGGATATAAATATTTAAAATGTTGGTAGAGTAAGAAGGTACTGAGTGAGAAACCGAAAATGAAGGATCATATAGACACAAGCAAAACCAAGAAAGTCCAGTGCCAAGAATGTCAAGAGAGTGAGAAGTTTCAGGAAAGAGAGAGCAATTGACAGTGATAAGAATAGACCTCTAATCTTATTTAGATGTTCCCAAGTCTTGCCTATATCTCTGATATAGCACTTTCATATTGTACAGTAATCAGGAGCAGTTTTTTCAGGATTACTTGAGATACTGCCTCCCAGGCTTGAAGTCCTCAGTTATGTCCACCAAATAAAACATAACTCTTAACTTTTAGGTTGTGTCTATATTTTTTTAGTCGACATTTATGGCGACCATGGGTAAGGGACCCAGAGCTGATTTCTTTCCTTCACCTGAACTCTACGAGGATCTGGAGCCTTGGTACCAGCAGAGGCCTCGTGCCTATTCGCATCCTTGGGGAGTCCAGAAGAATTCGGATGAGCCTCTCCTGGTGCTAGGCTCTCCCGTTATTGGTTGATGATCCTAAGTTTCATTTGGTGGTGTTAAACTCCTCTCTGGAGGAGTAGGTTACCCTTGAAACTTAGTTTCAAGAAGAGGTGCCTGGGTTACCCTCAGTGTAAAAGGCACTGGGAAGATTTTTGCTCAGTTTAGACACTGAGTGGTTTATCCTCAGTTTAAAGACTGGGAAGACTTTGCTCAGTTAAACACTGAGTAAGGTTGGACTGGACTGAGTAATTACGGGGAAGACTGGCCTGTCATTTTTCCTTGAATTGGCTACCTTAATAGAGTTTGCTGAAATAAAACAGAAATCTTATGAGAGCTTCTGAACTCTGAAGAACAGACTGTCTCCTCCTGGCCGGCAACAGCTTTCTCAGGTGAGTGAGAAACTTGCAGGAATGGTGGAGGCAAGTCCATGCAGCTGTCCTATAGGGAAACCCACTAATTTAATTAACAACCTGCTCAACCCGGGATGTGAATAAGAACTGGCCATCCCGTGATCTGAGCACCCATGGTGGTCTTATATGCCACCAGGAGAACCTGAGAAATGTGAGAGGGGGCTGAAACAACTCTGGTGCAAAAGCCTATAGGAGTTAAGATCTCAGGAAGCAATTGGCCCACCACATGATCATCACGATCATCACATTGCACATGATCATCACTAGCAATTTTTATTTCAACAAATTGACCTCAGAAGGGAAATATAGCTTTCAGAACAAAAGAGAAAGGACGACAGATTGCCAGCCTCCAACTAATACCCCCAGCCAGGTTTACGTATGTACAAAACTTACAAGTACTTACTTAACTGGGAATTAAAGGAAATCTTACCCTAAAAATAAGGGGGCTCCTTTATGGCATATGAAGTTAAGTTTAAAAAGCCGGCTTGATAAAAGTATCTTTTCAGAGTTCTGACTTTAAACAAAGGCCTTCTAGGGGGAACTTGCATTTCTCTTTCTGTATCTTAGAGATGTAAATGTTCTAGCTGATCTTCCTAGAGCATTCTGTGTGTGTGTGTGTGTGTTTGAAAACCTGACCTCTGCCATATTGTTTCTGAGAGTAAACTTTCTGGATCTTACTTAGTTGACATCTTTCTCCACTCTCTTATAGGGAAGCCTCTTGCATCTTATTGGTTTGAATCACTATTATAATATTTCATTAATGGCCAAATGATGGATCCTTTAAATTGGAGAAACTTCTAAATTGGTGGATTTTCTAGAGTGCTCTCATTATAAACAGCTGTTTTATTGGTACCTATAAAAACAAAAATCAAATTAAAGGTGGAAGAAAGAAATATATCTAATGGTCAACCTAAGAACTTCCTTAGCTTGAGTCAAACAAAGAAAAACATTTGGGAAGCTTTATTTGTAGTCTTTGCTTCCCCTCAATAGCTCTTACAGATGTTAATAAAAACACTGGAATAAATTAATGTTAACAGGAAAAAAACATGTAAGAAACTCTAGATACTTTTTCCAGCAAGGTAGAAACTTTTAAAAAGACATCTCAAATGAATAAAGAAATCTTTAGATAGTTATTTAAAATGGGATAAATAAAATGAATATTTATGTGATTACCTAAGGTTAAATGGGCCAAAAAGGACTCCCTACAGGTCCTCAACATTAAAAGCCAACAAGTCTACTTACCCCAGTTTAAAATATACATATATTAAGAGCTGAAAAAAATTTACACTGAGATATCTGACCAGCAAGTATTTGGGGCAACAGTTGGGCCAAAGCACCTGAGTTCCTTGGCTCAACCCACTCTGGGGATCCCAGAGCCTTTTATATAAAAATAGATAAAATGGGAAGGGAATAAAAAGAAAGAAAAACTTCTAGAACACCTCCTGTAAGATCAAAGTTTGTTGATTGGATCCTAATGAAAACTAAAGGTATAAAAAGTGACAGAATTGAGATGAAAGTGTATAAAATTGATATATTTAAATGGGCTTTATATAAGATGGTTATATCTCTTTGTTTAATTATATTGTGGGATAGGCATGTTTCACTGGGGAATGCTTCCTCTGTGTGGTATTGAAATCACTAGGTTGTGTTTCAGGGGGCTCTGAAGAGCTCCAGTTCTTTATGGCTCAGTGCAGAAAGAATTTAGTGAGAGGCAAAGTGATAGATAAGATGTGATTTATTAGCATAGGAAGGTTGTGAGGCTTACAAATGGGTGGGTGAGAGGGTGCTGCCCCGAGAACATAGTGGGCTACAGTTTTATAATCCAAGAAAAAATAGCGAGGGGGAAAAGACCAACTTATTCCTCATTCTTGAGTAGACATCAAGCTGCCATCATCAGCTCCTCCTCCAGGTTGGGCAGGGGAGTTTTCTTGTCCCTACATGGTCAAGCTGGGACTGTCATGGCACTATGGAAAAATTATTTCAGGTCTCAGTACAATGAAGGTCTTTCACTTTGAAATGTCACCTTTCCATAAATTATTGTTTTTTATGTGTGCAGAGAACATGTCCCAGGGATTATTAACTTACTGAGCTTGCTGGGCAAGATGTGGGTCTCATGCCACAATTGTTTTATTGTTTTGGGGCATGTCTCATGCTTCTGCTGCATGGTTTTTTTGCTAAGCAAGCCTGATTGGTTTTGTGGTTAAGCAAACCCACTTTCTTGAGTGATCATCAACTTACAGGGGTCCCCCATATTTTTTCTTTACTTACAATCCCCTAGTGGGATTAACTATTTAATCACCTAGTTTGTCCCTTTACTCTGTCCCTATCAGTATTATAAGACAAGGCATATAGATCTGCCCCTCAGGAAATATTAATTGAACATACTAAAGGAAACCAATAGGGGTACCTGAGCCATACAAAAAGTAAAATCTGGAAAGTAACATTCAAGGGCTAATAAAAATAAAAATAGTGATTTTGCTCTGGGTTTAAACTTGTAAACTCAGAAAGAAGGTCTTTGCTGAATGCCTTATACAAGCTTGTGAATGTATGATAAACTAAACTCTAATGCTTTAGAACATAGAGCTCATAAATTTCAGTTTAGTTAGAAATCTTCTCACTGATATAAAATATAGCTGGGGAAGTCAATCTTTTAGTATCCTTTAGGTGACAGACCTGTTCTTTGGGGAATTAAAAGCAACTGTCTTTCTCTTGCAGATCTTTACAAACCAGAATGTAAATTCAGGTCACAAGGACCTGAGACTGAGCCTAATTAGTTCAATCAGGCAGAACCTGACACCAAGGGGAAAAAAATGACAAAGTGGCAGTTTTAAAATTCAAACCAAACTTTACAAATAGTAAAGCCTTAGTCATCTGAGCAAACAACTTTAATGTCTTCCAACTGTTCTTTGTAAACTAGTTAAGTTTATATTGTAATACCTGATTCATAACTGGTTTTTTTGTTTTATTTATTTATTTTTTAGTGAAGCCATGACATCTCTAGTTTTGCCTGTTTATACGTCTGTGTACACATTATACATATGAGATATCTCTACCTCTGGAAGGTATTTTCAGAACTGAATTTATAAAGAGCTCAATTTTAAAGTAAGCACATACAAATTAAATAGGAAAGAAACTGGCTAACATGACTTTCAGGTTCATGTGAACTGGGAAATATTCAATATTAAGTTGATACCTGGTATTAAAGTTAAAATCTGTTGATCTAACAGACATGTCTTTAGAGTCATCAACATTAAGTATAATATTTTATTGTGCCTAGGTTTAATAGAAGTCATATAAGACCTTATTATATCTATTACAAGAGAAATAACTTGATATGATGAAACTCTGTAGTAAATTTAACTGAGATAAAAACTTTTTGGTTAACTCTTTAACAATAATTGTATTTTAGAAATGTCTACTTAAAGTGATCTCTCCAGATATTTGGTAACAAAGTTCTAGTGTTGTTCTAATTTAAGTGATGGAAGTTTATTAAATAGCTAGGTGATTCCCAAATAACATAAGATACTGAGACATCAATTACTAAACAGAGAAACTAAAGGTATTTAGGACAATAAATAAATATGTTTGGTGCCACCCTGAGATGTTCTCTATAAGAAAACAAATGTTTTTTAAGAAATTATCACTGGTATTATGTTTACCAATCTACAGAATGCTAATGTAAAAGACAGTTCATAATTGCTTACTCCTTAGGTTTCACTAGAAATTAAGGTTTTTAAGAGTTGAGGATTCTAATTTAAACATGTAATTAAAGCTAATAGGAATAATAAGGAAACATTTCAGGATTCTGTAGGAAAGTACAATGTGTGTTTTCAGTAAAGAAGGTATGAGGAATGGAATTACATTTTATTGGGGGAAAGTATGTCTTAGAGCTAGTTGTTTTTGGATGGAAAGATAAGGGATGAGCCAATATGGATACAGAAAGTGATGAGAGATTATGGAAAGGAACTCCGAAGTTTTATGCATGGTCAGGATTAACTAATTTTAGACTGAAGTTAATTAAGTTAATGGATTTTGTTGTTAAGTAAGCTAGTACAAGACTGGAATTTGAACAAAGTTTCTTAGAGTGCTCCTTTTTGATAACAGATTGTGTGAGTTTCTGTGCCCTTAAGTGATCTGTATTTGTTTTGTTTTGTTTTTTTAATATTTTTGTGGCTTTGGTTAAATGAATAAGTATTGTTTTGCAGTGACCTATGATCCTGTTGCATTTTAAAACCTTTTTTATATTTTTAACAAACTTCCTAAATATCAAACTCTAACTAAAGTTCTTTTAGCCTCCAGCTGACCCTGGGTTGCTTCAATGGGCTTTGAAGAACCCTGAGATATCTCCGAGAGAAATATTAAACTAATTAAGTTTATTTGGTATGTTAAATTACTTAAAGAACATTGCCAAGTGTTTGGACATGAACCTTAGCTTATAATGTATGGATAAATGTCATTAATATACATATTCCAAAGTTTATATTAAATTCCTAAAATCTGATATGCTCTGATATGTTATCAGTCATAATTCTAGTGATTATCTTAAAATGTTATATGCCACAGAAATATCCAAGTTTCTTGCCAATAGCATTGTACTCAAATATTTAACCATGCTATTTTAAGTTTTGTCTTTTATAGACAATCATTATTTTACTCTGATGCTTTTACAAAAATGAGGATCTTCAAGAAGACTCATAAAAAGGACTTTTTAAAACAAATATAAGTCTCTGATAGCCTTTAGATAACACCACTGAACTGAGGAACAAATGACGAAACTCTAATGGAAAATCTGATGACTTCATCCAGATCAACAGGAATTAATTTCATGGGACCAAATGAACTGAAAAATATGGTTTATAACTTTATGACTTTTTGGAAAATATACTAGCTTTAATCTTTGTTTTCCAAAAAAATCTTTCTTCTTATGCTATGTCCTACAACAAGTTGATAAAGTATACTTTTGTAAACAAAGATGAAACATGTATCTTTTTCTCTCTGATTAATCCAGAATTTGGCTTCTCCAGCTGGCTCTCTTGTGAACTTGATGGTTTATTGCAACTGGATTACAATAATTGTTTTAATTTGTTCTTTGTTTCCAAATTGTTTATGCTTTGTGTCTCCCTGTTGCACAATTGACTTTATCAGTGTTACTAGCTGTATTACTTATATCCTGTCTATTTTATAAGGTTATTGTCTCTTACTGTATCCAATGTGTCACCAGGCCTCCAACAAAATTGATGATGTTAGCTAAACATCTTGAGGACATAGATCACATTAATGACTCTTATAAAATAATTGTAATTATTAGAGAAATGCAAATCAAAACTACAATGAGGTATCACCTCACACTGGTCAGAATGGCCATCATCAGAAAATCTACAAACAGCAAATGCTGGAGAGGGTATGGAGAAAAGGGAACCCTCTTGCACTGTTGGTGGGAATGTAAATTGATACAGCCCCTATGGAGAACAGTATGGAGGTTCTTTGAAAAGCTAAAAGTAGAATTACCATATGATCCATCAATCCAACTCCTGGGCATATACCCGGAGAAAACCATAATTCAAAAAGACACATGTACCCCAATGTTCATTGCAGCACTATTTACAATAGCCAGGTCATGGAAGCAACCTAAATGCCCAATGACAGATGAATGGATAAGGAAGATGTGGTACATATACACAATGAAATATTACTCAGCCATAAAAAGGAATGAAATTGGGTCATTTGTAGAGACGTGGATGGACCTAGTAATAATGTGATTCTAGGTATAAGAAGAAGCAAAAAGGGAAAACATTTCCTGAATCATAATAGACTAGTAAGACAGAGGATCCAGAGAATCTGTAATTATCAACAGGGCCTAATCCAGAAATTAGCACCTGGAGTGACATATCAACAAAAATTTTTGCCTGATCTGGGAAGAAACTCTGAGCACCATGGGACAAAAATTGGTCATGAAATGTCTCCCAAGTATCGCTCAAATTTCAGACCAAGAGGAGGAACTAAGAAATCAAATATTGCCTGCCATATCAGTAAAAAATATATCACAGTCATCAATAATTGCAGTCACCTCTGATGGTGAGCTGGTTAGTCCTGAGGGAACTCAGGAAGGGAACAAAGAATACCTGCCATCTAGCAGGCATCAGACTACAGCCACTCCTGAAGTTGAGCCCTGAGGAAACTCAGGATGTAAAAACACTGGATACTGGCCCCAGGTAGCTGAGGTGTATATCAAAGGAATGATCTCAGTGAGTCCAGACTCTTGCATCTTCCCACATACAGAAAAGCACTAAATTCTTTAAATTGAGATATCTAGCTTTCTTCTATTAACAGTAATCTTTTGTTGCTCTTTGTTGGAAAACTCCTATATATCCTAGCTCTCCCCTCACTTCCTTGGAGCAGTTTTCTCAGGGTTACTTGAGATGTTGCCTCCTGGGCTTGAAGTCCTCAGTATGTCTGTCGAATAAAACATAACTCTCCAAAAAAAATTGTACAGTAATCAACACTTTATCTGAATGCTTGAATTGTATTATAAGTTTCGCCAGGTCACCGACATTCTGTTTGACTATATATTCTAAGAACCTAACATAGTAGGTACCAAAAAAATACTTGAGGCAAGACAATTGAAAGGTATCAAATAGCACTGGCAATAGAAAGTCTTTAGTGATAATTAGAAAAAGTTTTCATAGGGTGGCATGGAGCAGAAGCCAGACGATGGGTGAAAGGAAGGTAAGTTAAAACAGCTAATATAGAATATTCTTTCAAGAAGTTTGAAGAGGAGAGAAAGATGGGAAGGTAATTTAATGGTTGGTAGTTATGGCTGAAGGAAGAAGACAGTAGAGAAGGAGACTATATTTTTGTTGTTTTAATAAATTCTACAAATTAAAATATTTTATGCCAAAAGAATTTAGCTTCTACTAACTTTCATGCTTTAGAATTTAAATATATATATTTTTTGTTTTAAGTTAATGACAGAATAATAAAGTGTGCACATTGTGTTTGTACTGTGCTTAGATACTGTTTTCATTATGGTCATTGAGTCTGTTTCCTTCCTTCTTCAGAATCCTGCCATCAGTATAGAAATGAACTGCATCGATCTATTACAAGTAGAAGGATATAATTTGATAGCTGCCGGAACCTTAAATGGTGTGATCATCTTATGGAATTTTGTAACATCTACTGTCAAAGAAGTGTGAGTTGCATTGTTTCCTTAAATAATATAATCATTTCCATAAAAAGTTGCACTGCAGAAAAGCCAGAGTAACATTCAATACTTAAAAATATAAATACTTAAAAAAATAAAGCAATAAATAAAAGGGATGATAACTCTCTCAAGGAGGCTTTCCTGGAGGTTATCTTCACGAGGAGACTATGTTCTAAGTGTCTAAATCCCAGAATGATATGAATAAAGTGAATATTAAGTATATGTATTCCCAAGTGCTTTTACATTAACTCTTCTTGAGTATGTACTAGAATATGTACATGCTTTCCATGTATAATCTTGTCCAAATTCATAACCTTAACAAATACTTAAAATACATAATAATTTTAAATAATAATCTCATAGCTTCAAGCACACATATCCAATTGCCTACTTGCAATTACACCATCTGGATAGCCAACAAGACCCTTAAAGTCCCACATGCCCAAATCTTCTTCCCAACCTACCCTCCCCCAAAACATCTTTTCCTGTATTCCCACTGACACCACTGTCTACTCAGTCACCAAAGTCAAATGGTGAGAAGTATTCAAGAGGGGTTTTCCTTCTTATTCACCACCCCAACACATTACTACAGGTCAGTATTAACAAGGGCATGACATATGTAATTCTACATCTCAACCAATTAGATTTGCTCTGTTCCACAAACTTTACTCTCCCCTTGTAATCCATTTCTAAATGTCCTTACCATTGGTTATGAAGGAAATAATGTAACGTTGTATTATTTGTTACGGATGGATTATAAATAATAAGCTTTCCCCAGTTGTGTAATTGGGCTCTAAACAAGGGCCATGTATGAACACTTTATGTCAAGAGAGTTTGTAAAATTGTACTTTGAGGTACAAGATAGCCAAGAACTTTAACAATGAATTAAAAATAAAATCAATTCTATCTAAGCATTTGGGGGAAGGAAAGAGGTATAAAAGGAGGAGAGAAGACAGTCAGAGAGGACAAGGGAAAAGAAGAAAAAAAAGCAAAAGAAATCTCTGCCTGTCTAGCTATAGTACCTTGCGTACATCTACCTGGACTCCATGACCCTTTCCAGTCTATGTCAGAGTTTTCACTTTCAACCAAGTTTTGGGAGGAAATAGTCCTTTCTTTTTTGATTCTGAGTATATTTTCCTTTGAACCTTTAGCTGAAGTATCTGTTTCAGCAGACCCCTCCTCTGTACCTCAGCTCAGGTTCTACTAGGCCCTGCCGCTAGAATTCCTGTCATCCTTCAGTTCCTTCCCTTCAATCCTTGCCCTTAGGCTTTTCTCACAGACTGTATACTTGTCATTTTATTCCTATCTCAATATACACCGCACAATTCCTCACCTTATTAATTCAGTTCTCACATTGTGTCAGCTTGTGTATGACTCACTACTTAGGGAAAACATATAGACTAAAAAGGCGAAGACCATAGTCCTACTGCCACAGCTTAAAAGAGACGGCAGCTCCCCTGAGAATATTCCCAACTCAAAGGTGAAGATCTTCCTTGTTGAAGTGCTAAGCATTTTACCAAGGGATGCATGCAAATCCAATACCCAATCAAAGAAAAATAACTGACATTAATGGGTCATACACAGTGTCCTCTTCCTATAACAAGATGATTATATAAAAACAATTGATTTAGAATCACTGGAGTATTTCACATAGCATATAATTTAACACAGAACTGTCCAAGGTAATTGAGGCCTAGTTTAAAGACTCTAAAGTTGAACATGGTTTCCATATTCCTGGTGGGGGCCATCTCTACCTCTACCTCAAACTTTGCTTTAAGATCCCGTCACCAGTCAGGAAAAATAAGCTTTCTCTTTCTGTTCAAAGCCCCATGCTTTTTTTGGGTGCAAACTAGAAATTGTTGTTGCTAATGAATAGTCCACTTCACCATTCAGTTCACCTGCAGAGCAGAAATATGTAAAAAGTTGGAGCTCAACAAGTCATCAAACTCACAGGCTCCTCTTTTGAGCTTGGTTCACTCCCCAGGAGGTCCTTCATCACTTGTCTGTCCAAATTAGCAGAGGCAATTTCCACTAAAGGAAAAAGAACAGTTTGCTACAAGGTTTATTTGCTATAAGGAATGTCAAGTGTGGCTTAAAAGCCTACCATGAAGTGCCAGGACAGGCAGTGGAAGACCATCGCTCTGCTCCCAGGAAACTACCTAGGAAGGTGTTCTTGGGAATTTGGGCTAATGGGAGACTCAAGCAGCAAGAATAGTGTGATCACCAAATTACCTGCTTTTCTTCTCCACTTAATTGTAAGCTACTTGAGGGTAGTAACTACATTTTATTCAAATTTCTCACTCCACTTATTCAAAGAGTAGAAATCTATTCTTTAAACCGTATGAAACTACCAGGAGGTTATATAAGCTCACTCTGTGAACTATAGGTTGAAAAAATAGACAAACTAATTGACTTAAAAGACTTCTAAGCACTAAAAGATCATGTTGTTATACAGAACCTTATTAAGGAAGGTATGTTCAAATGCTATACCTCTGGGTTTTCTCTCCATATTCAATGAACATTTCAGGAGTTGATTAGCTCTGCATTGGATATATGATATAGTAATGTAAATTACCACATTTGTAAATTTTTATCATGTAAATGTATGCTTATTCCTAGGTACAGACCTGAAGATTGCTTCACTGTGGACCCTGACTTGGATCCTAAACGCTTTAGAATTAATGACATACTGTTTCTCTTTCGTAATCCTGAATGTGCAAGGTAACTCAGTACTTATTGATCAAGAAATACTGTCTGGGACTTACGTGGATGATATAAAAAGAGTTCTCCTCATCCCAGCATTTAGGAAGTTACAGTTGATGGAAGACATAGTTGGGCTGACTAGTTGGCTTCAGCTTTCTTCCTTGTTATTGTTTTTGTAGGTGGATGGTCCCCAGGAAGATTTAATTTGCTGTGTGGGGATCTAATTTCCCTTACCATTTCAGTCCACAGCTCCCTTTACAACAGTAGCAGAGAGGGAAAATGCTCATTGACAATATTTGTAGCCAAAAGACAACTCTATGAGCACTGATGTAAAGCAGAGAAAAGGATTTATAGGGCAAATATGAAAGATCATATGGCAGAAGTTTTCATATGACATCTACTATAGCTGAGCAATCTTCATTTCTGAGAGCAGGGAATTTTTTTTTTTAATTTTAAGAAAAGGTGATTTTCCTGTTTGCATTTGCTTGAGAGCTCTGATTTCAGTAAACAATAGGCAATGGTAAACATATCTCCGGAGAGAAATCAAAGGCTTCTGTACTATCATCATCCAGAAGTGAGCCAGAATGTAACACCTTCCCTACTCCTTGACTTGAAATGTTCTTATTCTGAGAATATTTTTAGGACCTCATCTGTATATATCTGCACCAGAACCCTAAGCCAGTTTGCAGTCCATTCTAGAAGAATTGGAAACTGTAGAGCAGAAGTTACCAGGTTTTCCAGGCCTCCCCACTGCCACCCCACTCCCCACCATTTCAGTGTCAGAGCCTCTGGGACAAAATCTAGCCTTAATAGTGGGACAGAGCAGATTTTTATTTCCCACACCCAGGCAGTATCCACAGTATCCACACCAGAATCCACAGATGATGGCAAGAGTAATCACCTGAAATTAAAACAGAGGAGAGCGCCCTTTGAGTATGATAGATTATCTTAACTTTTCCTCTTTGGGCTTCCTCCCTCTCCTTGTAGGAGATCAAGTCAGGATTCCATATGTTCTTCATCCCAATGTGATTCTAGCAAGGGTCCACAGAGTAGTAAGGTAAGCAAGAAATAAGGAGAGTATGTCTTCCTGTTATACCCAATGTTGGTTCAAAAATAGTGATTTGTTGCATATAAGTCCCTCCTCTGCATGTATGTAAAATCTTTTTCGTTTTCCCTGAAAAGCAATGTCTAAACTGTCTTCATCTTTTTTTCCTACTTTTTCAAGGCTTTTATATCTGCAAATAATCATGAAAAAAATAAATTACATAGGGTACTTTTAAGTTCATAAAATAATAATTTTAGACTATCTCTTTTGCTAAAAAGTATTACACAATTACACACATTTTACAGAGGGAAGAGACGGCATGTAATTACATAATGTAATGTAATGCCATGGTTTTCAAACTGTGTTCTCAGTTCCAATTTTATATATTTTTACACATTTCATTTCTAGTTAGGATTTTGTCTGAAGGAAAGTTTTCACTGCATAAATTATTTTAAAAGCACTAGCGCAGTGGAAAAAAATAAGTTTGTAAAGATATGTGTCAGACAGACTTGCACTTAATTCCAAGTGCTCCATTTATTATCTGATTAGCTTTAGAGATATCACTTAATCTCTGAGTTTCTGTTTCTTCATCAATAACAAGGGAATAATAAAACCTAACTGGCATGGTTGTGGATGGAATTAGAGATCATATACACCAAGAACACAGCATGAACTAGGTATTTAATTACTCTCGTTATTATGCTACACTGGAGCCACTAAGAAAAGGTTGTGTTACAAATACCCTATTTATGAGCATGAAGATCTCTTAATACATCTTTTCAAAGAATTAATTAAAAAATAACTTTAAACCTAATGCTTAAAAAAAAAAAACTTTAAACCTAATGCTTAGAGATATAAATTTAACTATGAAAAAAATCTCTTCATCTGGTATATCTCATTTCCTTCCAATGTCATAGAAATATTATCTCTTTTTCTCCCCGAATTCAGGGAAGCAAACAGAGCATACATGACAGTGAGGTTAAAGGTCGGTATGAAATCCCTTCTCTTCCTTATAATAAAACAATTCCTTTGCAATAGAGAGTTCAGGTGATAGGATACTTCTAATTAACATATATTCTTTTTGTGACTAAATGTTAAGGTGCTATAGGATTCAGTAGTCTAAGAAGCAGAATTTCCATTTGGATGATACCTTTTAGTTACTAGTTAGTTAGTTAGTTACTACTAACTCTAGATTTTAAAAATCCAAAATATTACTGAGCTTCTTAGTCTCCAGCCCATTTCCCTAAAACTTATACTAGATTCATAAGCCATTTTGTAATGTGTAAGACTTATACTGGATGTATATCTAGTTTTAGCTGCTATGTACAGTGCAAAGGCTTTTTCAATAGAATCCAAAATAAGCCCTTTTAGTTTTTTCCAGTGATACAGGATTCCATTTGTTAATGGTTTTTTGTTCTCTGCCTGATTGAAGTTCTCTGGGATTAAAAAAATTCTAGACAAAAGAATGTGGTGGTTTTGTTGTTTTGTTTTGTTTTGTTGCTATTTTCTTACCTGCCTCCTCTTTTACATTCTATAAAATTTGAAATTCCAAGTAAAACAAACACTGGTAAGTCACTAATTTTCCAACAGGTGAGCAAAAAGATGTCACAGTAGGTGAGCAACAGCCAGTGGACAAAAAACATCTGGAAAGCACCAATTTAACAGATACTCAACCACCTATCCTTGTCACTGCACATGAGGATGGACATCTCCGCTTGTGGACCTTGGAGGTGATGGGGCCTGTTATTTTCCTGGAACAGCAAAGAATAGGAAAGATAAAAAGGATTATTGAATAAACCTTAGCCTTCTAAGGTTCTGTATAGCATCTAATTCTATTATTGTTCAATCTTTTAGCCAAAATCCTAGTTTTTCAGCCTGCTCACTGAAAATACTGCTCAAAATTTATAATAGGTCCGTTTTGTAACTCAGAAGATCAAATCATCAACACTGCTAAGACAACTACTGTATTTCAAATCTTTCTTTACATTGAGCTATGAATACAACCCACCATATATTTCACTGGATAGTTAAATAATATTAGATAATATTAATGATGAATATATCGTTAAAGAATGTAAGAACACTGAAATGTTGAATATACATAAACTTTTAGTTATCCAAACTATTGGAAGAAGTTATTACATTAGTATTAAGAGTCCTTAAACATTTTACAGTGAAAAAATAACTTTCATGTACTAAAAGATTTTAAATGATTTGGGGGTGGAAAGTGGGGCAGGGTTTGAATTGGGAGTCCAGAAATGACAGAAGGAAGGATCTTGAGTAGACTGATGATGATGACAATGAAATTCTTAGAGAGGCAAGGGAGGTAGCACCACTTGTAAGGCTCCTTTCTAGAAGGAAACCCAGAAAACAGCAAGTTTTGTATGGCAGATAGTGAGATCCAGCAACACAGAACAGCATAGCTGTCTGTTGGATTAAAACCTCCCAGTTGATCAGTTGACTCAAACTTATCAGTGAGAAACTCTTGGCTTGAAAATGCTACAAAATATTGTAACAATAATTTTCCCTGAGATGATCCTGGTATTTGAGCAGTGCTTTTTTTCTTCCCCTATAGATAAATAATAGAAGTGTGAGAGCAATAGAAGGACAAAAGATTATATCCAACTAAATCACAGGAAACAAGTGGCAGATTCAAATTTTTTCTTCCTAAGCTTCGATGTTTAATCTCCAAGTAGAGAAATGTATATGAAAGTCCTTCCCAGTGATAACTTATACTAAATGCCTAAAAACACTGCCAAATTTCAATCCTTATCTTGCGCCAATATTCAAAATTAGATATTTCTGAAAAGGCGAATACAATATTCTCGCTTAAAATAAGTGAGATACACTTAAATCTGAAAAGAATGTTTATTTGAAAGGAGAATATGTCACTGGAAAAGGGTTGAGGAACTGCATGAAAAGGGTCATGGGAAGTGAGCAAAAACAACCCTCCGGTATAGAGGTGATCTGCAATAATCAGTCTAAATGCTTATAATTGTGATAATAGTTGTCTCCATTTTTATGAATATTTAATTTCAAAGAAATAAGTCCCTATAGATAATTTCAAATTATTTTTATTACAAAGAAGAGAATCATGTTACAATTAGTAGACATAGTTCTTTGGATAAATTATTTATCAAGAAACTCAACTCCAATATTGATGTTTTATAGAATTTATTATCATACTTTATACAGGGAAGACTACTGAAAGATATTCTACCTTTCACAAAACATGCTGCCATTTCTCTGACATCGCTGTATACTGACTCATGTACCAGGATATTACTGACTGGAAATGTGGGTAAGTCACTACTCTTATGTAGTTGGTCACAGGTATCTTAACAAACTACATGGTATAAAAATGGATATAGGAAAATATGTGACATTTATTGAGACAAAAGGAAGGATGCCCAAGCTGCCAAATGAACAGAAGAATGAATGAATGTCAGGAAAACCTATTTCATTCCTAGTTCTTTATTTAAAGTAAGACATCTATTTCTTCTGTCTTTAAATTGGGTATAGGACTACCCATCCCCTTACTTTACATGTTGGGAAGAATGTAAAGTTTTCATTTTTAATCTTAAAAGGGTTATGTTGCATTAATCTTTATTCTAAAGGGAGCAGTGTCATGAATTAGAGAAGAAAGGGATTATTTTTTCTTAATAGGGGACTTTTTATATTTATTGTTATAACTACTACAGTTGGTCTTAATTCTTTCATGTAACACTATTCTTTTTTTTAATGCTTCCTTTCTATTTCCTTTCTTCTGTCTTTTGAATTAAGCCTAAGTTTTCTTTTCTTCTCTCTAATACTTTGAAAGATTATGTATAAGCATAATCTTATGCACATGCATATGTAAATACAATTTTTAATTTTACTAGTGTTTACTTGTAAGTTTTAAAAAAACAGTTTATTAGAAGTTAGACTGAAACCTCATCTTTCCAGGTAAACAGAAAGCTTAGCCTACATTACCTGTCTCTTTTTCCCACAGCCACCCCTTCACTTATTATTTGCTAATGTAATCTCGAGATTTGAATCCAGATACTGCTATTACATTAATATTTAAATTTTACATCTCCTCTTTTAAAAATGTTTTTTCATTTCAAAAGTTACCTAAAAAAGCCAGACTCATCAAGAAAAAAAAGAGAAAGGGCCCAAATCAGTAAAATCAGAAATGAAAAAGGAGAAGTTAAAATGGACACCACAGAAATACAAAGGAACATAAGAGACTACTATGAACAACTAAACGCCAATAAAATGGACAACCTAGAAGAAATGGACAAATTCTTAGCAATGTACAATCTCCTAAGATTGAACCAGGAAGAAATAGAAAATATGAACAGACAAATTACCAATACTGAAATTGAATCAGCTATTTTAAAACTCCCAACAAACAAAAGTTCAGGACCAGATGGCTTCACAGGTGAATTCTACCAAACATTTAGAGAATAGTTAACACATATCCTTCTCAAACTATTCCAAAAAACTGCAGAGGAAGGAATGCTTCTGAACTAATTCTATTGTACAAGGCCAGAATCACCCTGATACCAAAACCAGACAAAGATATGACAAAAAACAAAAATTACAGGCCAATATTGCTAATGAACACAGAGGCAAAAGTCCTCAACAAAATACTAGCAAACTGAATCCAGCAACACCTTAAAAGGATCATACACCATGATCAAGTGGGATTTATCCCACGGATGCAAGGATTCTTCAATATACGCAAATCAATCAATGTGATACACCATATTAACAAATTGAAGAATAAAAACCACATGATCATCTCAATAGATGCAGAAAAAGCTTTTGACAAAATTCAACACCAATTTATGATAAAAACTCTCCAGAAAGTGGGCATAGAGGGAACCTACCTCAACATAATAAAAGCCATATGTGACAAACCCGTAGCTAACATCATATTCAATGGTGAAGAGCTGAAAGCATTTCCTCTAAGATCAGGAACAAGACAAGGATGCCCACTCTCTCCACTTTTATTCAACATAGTTTTGGAAGTCCTAGCCATGGAAATCAGAGAAGAAAAAGAAAAGGAATCCACATTGGAAAAGGAGAAGTAAAACTGTCACTGTTTGAGGATGACATGATACTATACATAGAAAATCCTAAAGAAGCTACCAGAAAACTACTAGAGCTCATCAATGAATTCAGTAAAGTTGCAGGATACAAAATGAATACACAGAAATCTGTTTCATTTCTATACACTAACAACAAACTATCAGAAAAAGAAATTTAGGAAAAAAACTCATTTACCATTGCATCTACCTAAGGAGGTAAAAGACCTATACTTAAAAAACTACAAGCCTCTGACGAAGGAAATTGAAGATGACACAAACAGACAGAAAGATATACTGTGTTCATGAATTGGAAAATTAGCATTGTTAAAATGACCATACTACCCAGGGTAATCTACAGATTCAGTGCAATCCCTATCAAAATACCAATGGCATTTTTTCACAAAACTAGGGAAAATAATTTTAAAAATTTGTATGGGAACACAAAGACCTTGAATAGCCAAAACAACCTTGAGAAAGAAGAACAGAGCTGGAGAAATCATGCTCTCTGACTTCGGACTATACTACAAAGCTACAGTAATCAAAACAGTATGACTGTCAGGGGGAAAAAAGAACAGATACATAGATCAATGGACCAGAATACAGAGCCCAGAAATAAACCCACACACTTATGGTCAATTAATTTATGACAAAGGAGGCAAGAGTATACAATGGAGAAGAGACAGTCTCATCAATAAGTTGTGCTGGGAGAACTGGGCAGCTACATGTAAAAGAATGAAGTTAGAACACTTTCTCATACCATATACAAAAATAAACTCTAAATGGATTAAATATCTAAACGTAAGACAGGAAACCATAAAACTCCTTGAGGAAAACATAGGCAGAACACTCTTTGACAAAAATTGTAGCAATATATATATATTTTGTATCTGTCTGCCAAAGCAAAGGAAATAAAAGCAAAAATAAACAAATGGGACCTAATTAAACTTAAAAGTTTTGCGCAGAGAAGGAAACCATTGACAAAATGAAAAAACAACCTAAATGAATGGGAGAAAATATTTGCAATTGATATTAACCGTATAAGGGATTAATATCCAAAGTATATAAACAGCTCATATGAATCAACATCAAAAAAAAACCCCAAAAACTGGGACTTCCCTGGTGGGATCGTGCAGTGGTTAAGACTCTGGACTCCCAATGCAGGGGGCCTGGGTTTGATCCCTGGCCTGGGAACTAGATCCCACATGCATGCTGCAACAAAGAGTTCACATGCCACAACTAAGGAGCCAGTGAGCCACAACTAAGGAGCTGGAGAGCTGCAACTAAGGAGCCCATGAGCCGCAACTAAAGAGCCCACCTACCACAACTAAGACCCGATGCAACCAAATTTAAAAAATAAATAAATAAATCAATCAATCCAATTTTGAAAAATGGGCTGAAGACCTGAATTGACAGTTTTTCCAAAGAGGACATGCAGATGGCCAACAGGCACATGAAAAGATGCTCAACATCACTAATCGTCAGCAAAATGCAAATCAAAACCACAATGAAAAAAAAAAAAACACAATGAGATACCACCTCACACCTGTCAGAATGGCTAACATCAAAAAGTTTACAAATAACAAATGTTGGTGAGGATGTGGAGAAAAGGGAAGCCTTCTACACTGTTGGTGGGAATGTAAATTGGTTCAACCACTGTGGAAAACAGTATGAGGGTTTCTCAAAAAACTATATATAGACCATATGACCCAGCAATTCCACTCTTGGGTATATATCTGAAAAAAACAAAACTCTAATTCAAAAAGAATACACCTAATGTTCATAGTAGCATTATTTACAATTGCCAAGATATGCAAGCAACCTAAGTGTCCATTAACAGATGAATGGACAGAGAAGATGTGAGAGATATATATATATATAGTGGAATACTACTCAGCCATAAAAGAGAATGAAATTTTGCCATTTGCAAAAACATGGATGGACTTGGAGGGTATTATGCTAAGTGAAATAAGTCACACAGAGAAAGACAAATACTGTATGATATCACTTATATGTGGAATCTTAAAAAAAACTAATGCATATAATAGAAGAAAATAGACTCACAGATATAGAGAACAAGCTAGTGGTTACCAGTGGGGAGAGGGAAGCAGGGGGTAAGATAGGAGTAGGGGATTAAAAAGTACAAGCTATTATGTATAAAATAAATAAGCTACAAGAATATATTTTACAATACAGGGAATATAGCCAATATTTTATAATAACTTTAAATGGAGTATAACATTTAAAAATTGTGGATCATTATGTTGTACACTTGTGACATATAATATTATACATTAGTTATATCTCACTTTTTTAAAGTTTTAAAAATGTAGGCCTGTACAGATTGTCTAGCTTCTTGTGTGAGTTTTGGCAGATTGTGCTCTCATGGAATTGGTCCATTTCATCTAGGTTATTAAGTTTGTGGGCATAGAGTTCATAGTATTCCTTTATTATTCTTTTAGTGCCCATGAGGCCTGTAGTGATGTCCCCTCTTAATTAATGATATTAGTAATTTATGTTTTTTCTCTTTTTTCTTAGTTAGCTGTGCTTTATCATTTTATTGATCTTTTCAAACAAGCAACTTTTGGTTTTGTTGATTTTTTCTGTTGATTTTCTACTTTTAGTTTAATAGACTTCTGTTCTAATTTTTATTATTTCTCTTCCTCTGCTTACTTTGGATTTAATTTACTCTTCTTTTTCTAGTTTCCTAAGGTGGAAGCTTAGATTATTGATTTTAGATATTTCTTCTTTTCTAATATATACATCTAATGATATAAATTTCTCTTATAAGCACTGCTTTCACTGCTTTCCACAAATTTTGATAAGTTGTATTTTCATTTTCATTTAGTTAAAAATATTTTTAAATTTCTATAGAGATTTCTTTGTTGACCTATTATTTAGAAGTGTGTTGTTTGATCTCCAAGTATTTTGAGATTTTCCAGCTTAATTTTTGTTGTTGATTTCTAATTTATTTCCATTGTGCCATTTCTTACATTGAGAGCATACATTTTATGATTTCCATCCTTTTAAATTTGTTAAGGTGTGATTTATGGCTCAGAAAGTGGTCTATCTCAGTAAATGTTCCATGAGAGTTTGAGAAATATGTTTATTCTGCTGCTGTTTGATGAACTTCTCTATGGATGTCAATTATATACATGTTGATTGATGGTGCTGTTTAGTTCAACTATGTCCTTACTGATTTTCTGTCCATTTCTGATAGTTGGGTGTTGAAGTCTCTAACTATAAACATGGATTCATCTATTCCTCCTTGTGATTCTGTATTTTGATGCTCTATTATGCACATACATGTTAAGGATTGTTATGTCTTTTTGCAGTATCAACCCCTTTATCATTATGTAATGCCCCTCTTTGTCCCTGATAATTTTTCTTGCTCTGAAGACTTCTTTTTTGAAAGTAATAATAGGTGCTCCTACTTTTTTTGGATTAGTGTTAACATGGTAAATCTTTCTCTTTACTTTTCATCTGTATGTGTCTTTATATTTAAAGTGGATTTTTTGTGGATAACATATAGTTGGGTGTTGCCTTTTATTCCATTCTGACAATCTCTGTCTTTTAATTGGTTTATTCAGCTGTTGACCTGTAAAGTGATCACTGATATAGTTGAATTATTATCTACCATATTTCTTACTGTTTTCTCTTTGTTGCCCTTGTTTTTGTTCCTTCTTTTGTCTTCTACTATTTTTCTGCCTTTTGTGGTTTTAAGTGAGCATTTTATATGATTCCATTTTCCCTCCATTCTTAGCATATCAATTATACTCCTTTTTAAATTTTATTTGTTTGTTTGTTTATTTATTTGTTTGTTTTTGAGTGCAGGGCATGAGTCTGTTGCTGCTGCTGGCACTGTGTGGTCAGAGACTTGGCCTGGCCTGCCAACCTGGGCATCTTTTCCCTGACAAGCACCCTGCACCTCGCGATCAAGTAGCAACCATGGAACATTTTCTTAACTTTTAAAAGTGGTCTCCCCAGAATTAACAATATATATTTACATCAAATCCATGTCCACTTTCAAATAATAACACTATACCACTTCACAGGTAGTGCAAGTACTTTATAAGACAAAAGTATTCCTAATTCTTCTCTCCTATCACTTAACATCCTTGCTCTCATTCATTTCAAGTATTCATAAGCTATAATCATCAAATACAGTTGCTGTTATTATTTTGAATAAACTGTTATCTATTAGTTTTTATCTTCATTCTTTCTCTTATGCATGTCTTTCTTTATGTAAATTTGAGTTTCTGACCTATATCTTTTTTCTTCTCTCTTAAGAACTTTAAAAAACATTTCTTGCAAGGCAGGTTTACTGGCAATAAAACTCTGTTTTTGTTTGTCTGAGAAAATCTTTATTTCTCCTTCACTTTTAAAGAATAATTTCTCAGGATACAGAATTCTAGGTTGGTGGGGGTTTTGCTCAACACTTTAAATATTTCACTCTATTCTCTTCTTGCTTGTGTAGTTTCTGAGAAGTCATATGTAATTCTTACCTTTGCTCCTCTAAAAAAGGTGTTTCTTTCCCCCTCTGGCTTCTTTGAAGATTATTTCTTTTTTTAAAAAAATTTATTTATTTATTTTTGGCTGTGTTGGGTCTTCATTGCTGCTCACAGGCTTTCTCTAGTTGCGGTGAGTGGGGGCTACTCTTCATTGCGGTGCACGGGCTTCTCATTGTGGTGGCTTCTCTTGTTGAGGAGCAGGGGCTCTAGGCACGCGGGCTTCAGTAGTTGTGGCTCACAGGCTCTAGAGCACAGGCTCAGTAGTTGTGGTGCACAGGCTTAGTTGCTTCACAGCATGTGGGATTTTCCTGGACCAGGGCTAAACCCATGTCCCCTGCATTGGCAGGCAGATTCTTAATCACTGCCCCACTAGGGAAGTCCCTGAAGATTATTTCTTTATATTTGATTTTCTGCAGTTTGAATATGATGCTCAGTGTAGTCATTGTTGCTTTTTTAAATCTAGTTTTTGTAGCTATCATTTGGATTGTAGGATTTGTGTGTCCATAACAGCTTGGACTCCATTTGGTAGTGGTGAATTCATTTCTATTTCATCTACCCTGATGTTTACAAGAACTTTGAGTGTATGAGGCAAAACATTATGACTTATTAAGCTAGAAATGAAAAGGAATTTCTACATGTAAAAATTGATATGAAACTTCATCTTTCATTTCTGGTTTCTCAGATTCAATTTTTTCTTTTTTTGTCTCTTTCACTTTTAACTTTATTTGGCAAAGCAGCACTGCATAAACTGTTCAGTAACTAGGACGCAGCTTACACAGCATGTTAAATCCATTTACATTATCGGCAGCAAATTAGAAACAGAAAAAACAATACTGAGCTACAAGTCTCCGATAACTTTTTTTTTTAAAAGGAATTCTTTTATTTTTTATTTTATTTTTATTTATATATTTATTTTTGGCTGTGTTTGGTCTTCGTTTCTGTGCAAGGGCTTTCTCTAGTTGCTGCAGGTGGGGGCCACTCTTCATCGCAGCACGCGGGCCTCTCACTATTGCGGCCTCTCTTGTTGCAGAGCACAAGCTCCAGACGCGCAGGCTCAGTAGTTGTGGCTCATGGGCCTAGTTGCTCCGCGGCATGTGGGATCTTCCTAGATCAGGGCTTGAACCTGTGTCCCCTGCATTGGCAGGCAGATTCTCAACCAGTGTGCCACCAGGGAAGCCCCTCATATAACTTTTTTAAGAAAGGAAGAACTATGTGAATTATGTCTACTCTGAACAGCTGTTTTAAAGGAAATCACCTGCCATCTTCTTAAGTTTTAATATTTACAAATGCTTAGTTTTAAGGTAACAGAGCAGCTGCTTGTATCTACAACATGCCATTCTATGACACCACGTCAAAAGCTTTAAAAAGGAAGCTCATCTCTATTTTCTTTGTAGCATCGAACAGACATCCAAAATCCAAGAAACTTAACTTGTGAATGGTGGTGTTATCTGATACACAAACGCAATCTGATAAATTAACATCAGAACAGAACGAAGTGTCTAAGAAAAGAAAAACCACTCCTCAAAATCAATTCACAAACTAAGTTTTCCACTTTGCAGAACCCCTCCTTTTAATATGTAAAGTAAAATGTGGGCATGTTAAAGTAATAATACACAAATTTATAATTAGCATCCTTCTTCTACCAGTTTGGCTTCTGTGCCTCTTTGAAGGATTAGAAATCCCACAAAACCACACATTTTCATGCTGAAAATAGTGTATGAAAGCCCAAAACAAGCTGTGATGCTGTTGATTTTCAAAAAGCTTTAAGGACTGAGGTGAGCAATCCACTGTAATATTATATACAGGTCAAGCTGATGTTGCTTAAAAGCAGCAGTTTGTCCCTAGACCACTGTGGGGGTTTTTGTTTGTTTGTTTGTTTTTGTTTTTTTAAATCTGTTAAAGGCATGTATATCACTCCCATCATATATTTCATTTTGACACTGCCATTTGTAGCTTGTCATACTGTTCCAACATCTGGTTTCCACCTGCAGGACCAACTGGTAATATTAATCTTCCACCAGGCTTTAACTGGTCTATTAGAGCCTGAGGCACAACTGGGGTTGAACTCCTACATGAATAGCATCATACGGGGCTTCTTCAGCATACTCCATTCTTCCAGCCCCCACAACCAGTTACACTCTCCCTGAAAACAAAAGCATTGGATCATCTACTAGCTCTTTAATGTGATCAATTCCTATGATTTTTCCACTAGATTCAACTTCATGCAAAACATGAAGTAAGAATTCCACTTCCATATTCTACATCAAAAGCTTTAGCTCCTTCATGCAATTAATCAAATAGAAGTACAAGTGCATATGCATGCATGTGTGGAGCACTGATTTTTGCTTGGAACCTTATTGATTGTGGAGAATCCATATAAGGGCTTCATCTTGCATAGTGGGAGTGGTCTGTGGCCACCATTACTTCAAATACTTTGTCTTGATGATTCCATTTTTGCGGAGGTTGTGGATTAGCTCCGAGTGGCTGGCACCACCAGATTTTCAGGCCATCGCTAAGAACACCCAGAGCAGGTACAGGACCACGTTCAGCACAGCAACGGTGCCCAGCAGCTTCCCAAGAGTGAGACCACTTTCCACATGGTCACTGCCTTGCTCGCATCCCTGCTGCAGCTGCCGCCACTGCACCTCTCAGATACTATTTTATTTACCATTTTAAATGCCTGATTCAAAACAAGTCTGAATAGTATTCACTTAGACAACAGAATATCTAATTAAAAATTCCAATGTTTAAATTTCATACAGAAGGACACGTTATCCTTTGCAGTATTAGTTCCTTCCTGGATCCACCTCATGATGAAAAGGTAAGAACTTTAGTTTTAGTTTAATTAATGAATCAACATATATTTATTGAGCATTTCTCTGTGCTAGACACCACAAAAGATAGAAATACAAGACACGACTGCCTATTCTCAAGTCATATATACTACTATTGAAACTTAAGCTATATGGCAAATAACAATGGTGTACTGGAGAAAATAGGGGATGAATGAGTGAGTGAGCAAACCAGCCACTGGTCACTCTGCATCTATTTCATGTTTTGACTTATTTGTTAGAGTCTATGTGGAAACCCAGAGCTTAAAAGAATTCATACATCATCTAGTCCTCCAGTTATTGTCTATATCTTATACAACTTCATAGAAGAAAGTTCTATAACCTTTCTTTTCAAGCCCAGCCTAGTTCCCAGACATTATTATTTTCAAGAAACTCTTCTTCCCCTCTAGTCTAAATCATCCTTATAATTAAATATATGCTATTATATTTTTAGTGTTAATGTAATGTAAATGTCAACATCCTTATTTGTTAACCATTTAAATATGCACTTCTTGTGTGTATGTGGATATGCAAATATATCTACATATATTATAAAAACTAAACACTAATTAAAGAGTACAGCAAGGAAGCACTATTTTATCATAGGCTTATTTCCCTAAAAGTTAATACTTCAAATCCAAAAGCTAAATATTTGCTTAAATAATAATGTTTTGTTTTTGGATTATTGGTATTAATACTAACATATGGATACGTGGATTAGGATAGTATTCCTTGCAGAGTGTTTTAGAATGGTTATTGTTTCAAACATTATTTCATTTGATCTACGGAGTTTTCTTTTTGTTTCCAAGAACCACTTATTGTTTTTATAAAGTTCAAATATATAGCCTTAGTATGATTATCTTCAATTTGTAGAGGGGAAATCAGAGAGTGGCCTGCCTGGGATCACATCACAGTTAATGATGAAGTCAGGGCCAGAACCAGGGTTCTTGTCCTCTAATCTAATGCTCTTTCCATATATAACACATACTGCTAGCAAATGGAAAATGGTAAGTTTCAACTATAAGGCATGCTGTGAGCGGAACAAAAACAATCATATGCTTGAACCATCTATGAGTAGAGGGTTATCTAACTGTTTTCTCTTACTCATGATGATTATCAATATTCTATTAATTTGAACAGATAAAAAATACAATTCAAAACCTACATTTTTGCAAATGGACTTCCTACAAACTGGCAATCAAGACCTTTCAAAATTCAGAGAAAATCTTTAAAACAAAGTTATGTATTAATATTGAATTAGAATAATAGTGGAATTGATTTTAGAGCATTTTCACCAATTTAAAAGAAGAGAATCTATTTTTATAATGTATTCAAATTGTTCCCTATTCAACCTCATTTCAACGTTTTCTTTATTTGGACAATGCGATTTTCCAATTTGTACCTGGCTGCTTATTTATAAATATATGACAGAATCTGGTCATAAGATGCCTCATTATTACATACACTAATACGTACCATGCATTAAACCAGATTCGGTTATAGATTACAACTATAGTGAAAACGTCAGTCTATAAATCAGAGGTTAATCTTGTTCTCTTGCAACAGTACAGTTTAAAAGATGCTCCATGGAATACTGATAGTCTAAGAGATAGGGTAGTCAAAACCTATCCACAGAAAGGGAAATAATACATGATTATATTCACATGCCTACAGAAAAAAAGTCTTAGATCAGTGTTTTTCTAATTACAGGCTGTGATCCACTAGGGGAGGTCATCAAATCAATTTAATAAGTGGCAAGCAGTATTTTTATGAAAAAGAAGAGAATGGAGTGGAATGAATACAATAGAATAGAATAGACAATATCAGTATACATTATACATAATAAGGTTAAGTATCCTTTGTAAAGGATACTGAAAATTGTTTCAGATGCATGTGCACGTATTGCATGTGTTTACTGGGTCATGAAGTAAAATGTATTTCTTACTATACATGTGGTCCATATTATTGAAATACTTTCCTTAGAGAATCCCATACCAAGGCAGGCAGGGAAAGAACCTTTGGATGACCAAACATTCTTGAAAAGCTTTGAGAAAATAAGTAGAAGAATGCAGATTTTACCCTGGCTCTCTAGGAACATGGAATTGAATCAGAAGGTCAAGAAATTTAGGAGGAATTTTGCCTAACCTATGTTAAAGTCCAAATGAATTCAGGCCTTACAGAACTCTAAGCTGCCAGAATTCTAGCTCCCACATAGATGACCAGGAGGAAGTAATAACTTAGTTTGGGTTCATCAGTGATAGAGAGGGAACATATTTTACAGGGACATTACTGCAGAGCAAGCTCCCCAGTTGACAACTCTAGTTCACACAGTTTAAAATTTTCTTCTAGAGTCCATTTAGAGGCTCTAAACTTGAGGATAAGTCACATCCTGAAGGAACATACCAATCAAGCCACAAGATGTCTTTGAGAGAGAATGAGCTGGGCCCATTCCTTTTGTTAATTCCTTGTGGTATATAATTATCATATATACCCCATCGTCACCACCAAAAACAAAAACAAACAAAAAAACCCCAACAAACAAACAAAACAAAACAAACAAACAAAAACAATTAGCCAGGGATCTTTGGATAAAATTTGGAAATAGGAAAAGTCTTCTTGCCAATCTCACCTTTGGCCTTCCTCTTTAACTCTGCCTTCTCCTGCTCCTGATTATATCTTTCAGTCCCCCCCCCCAACACTTCTACTAAGACTTTTCTTTCATCTAGTCATCTATTTATCCTCAACTAAATGAATTGCTAATTCTCAATTAAATGATAAGTTGCTAAAGATGTAAGATAGTTCCTGTCCCAGGGATATGTATAGATGAACAAATATCTATAAATAGAATTCTGGTACCTCAACAAGCAAAAGAAGAGATAATTGGGGTGGGCATTTCATTGTCTTGTGCAGATGTCCACACCATTCATTCATTAGCTTAGCTCTTTAATGATTAACGTTTTTTTGCTCAAGATTGAATTTGAATCAGTACATACTTATTACATGAGATATGCTTTATTGTTGCTGTCTAGAAATTCAAACAGCTGCTGTCCTGGCGTGCTCATTCTTTAGAAATTATTCAAATAATCTATGTAGAAGACAAACAAGTGGTGCTTACTGCCTCCATCGATGGCTCAGTGAGGTATGGACCTTCATATAGTGAATTCAGGGTGTGAGAGGTAAAGGATTTTAAGCTAAAGTTTGAGTATATACCATAAATGCAATCTTTTTTTCTTTCTGGAGAAAACAAATATTTTATTTTATTTTATTTTTAACATCTTTATTGGAGTATAATTGCTTTACAATGTTGTGTTAGTTTCTGGTGTATAAAAAAGTGAATCAGCTATATGTATACATATATCCCCATATCCCCTCCCCCTTGCATCTCCCTCCCATCCTCCCTATTCAACCCCTCTAGGTGGTCACAAAGCACCTAGCTGATCTCCCTGTGCTATGCGGCTGCTTCCCAGTAGCTACCTATTATACATTTGGTAGTGTATATATGTCAATGCTACTCTCTCACTTCGTCCCAGCTTACCTTTCCCCTTCCCTGTGTCCTCAAGTCCATTCTCTACGTCTGCGTCTTTATTCCTGTCTGCCCCTAGGTTCATCAGAACCACTTTTTTTTTTTTTTTTTAGATTCCATATATATGTGTTAACATACGGTATTTGTTTTTCTCTTTCTGACTTCACTCTGTATGACAGACTCTAGGTCCATCCACCTCATTACAAAAAACTCAGTTTCGTTTCTTTTTATGGCTGAGTAATATTCCATTGTATATATGTGCCACATCTTCTTTATCCATTCATCTGTCGATGGACACTTAGGTTGCTTCCATGTCCTGGCTATTGTAAATAGTGGTGCAATGGACATTGTGGTACATGTCGGTTTTTGAATTATGGTTTTCTCAGGGTATATGCCCAGTAGTGGGATTGCTGGGTCATATGGTAGTTCTATTTTTAGTTTTTTAAGGAACCTCCATACTGTTCTGCATAGTGGCTGTATCAATTTACATTCCCAGCAACAGTGCAAGAGGGTTCCCTTTTCTTCACACCCTCTCTAGCATCATAAAAGCAATCTTGATTAGCTGATTAAAATAAATAAACAAACAAATAAAACATGACACAAAAGGGCTTTGAGAAGGTAGCCACTGATTTGCAATTCTTTTCCACACCCAAGGAAATGAGATGCCATGCTCATCACCATTAAAAGGATAATAAATACTTTCAATACAAGTGTTCTTACAGAATTATCTCAAATCATTAAGCAATATGGGTAGCTAAGAGATAGACCCAAGCCCAGAGAAGACCATAGGATACATAGGATCAGAAGTCATTAAAAAAATCATAGGAAAGAACAACTAATACTGAGAAAAGTGAAAGTGAGCTAATTGTTTCAATGACAATGTGATTGATATTACAAAGCCTACTTGTTTTTATGGTTCTTTTCTTCCTTGGTTGCTTCACCTGCTTCAGAGGGGTGGGCACAGTGCTGCAATTGGAGCAAACAGAGATGATTTACTAGGACTGTAACCAATTACATTCTCTAGAGAGCTTCCCTTCAGGATCAGCTTTCTTTTTTAAAATTGAGGTATAATTTATATATAACATTATATTAGTTTCAGGTGTACAACATAGTGTTTCAATATATGTATATACTGTGAAATGATTACAATAAGTCTAGTTAATATTTGTCACCATACATAGTTACAAAAATTTTTTTTTCTTCTAATGAGGACTTTTAAGATCTACTACCTCAGTATTAATAACTATAATGGCCATGCTCTACAAAGCCTACTTGTTTTTAATTGCCTAGTAATACTAACTATACATACACAAAATGCTAAAAATACATACACATAAAGAAAAAGGAAATTTTATGATCATTATTGAGACAGATTGCTACATATTAAAATGTCTTAAAATCATGATAATGAGGAGAAGGAGACAAGACAGCAGAGAAGAAGGATGTAAGTTCACCCCTTGTTACAGAAACACCAAAATTACAACTAACTGCTGAACAAACACCAAGAAAAAAAGCTGGAACCTACCAAAAAAGACACCTTACATCCAAAGACAAAGAAAAAGCCATAACAAGATGGTAGGAGCGGTGCAATCATGATAAAATCAATCCCATACACTCTGAGTGGGTGATCCACAAACTTGAAAATAACTATACCACAGAAATTCTCCCACAGAGTGAAAGTTCTGAGCCCCATGTCAGGCTCTCCAGCCTGGGTGTCTGGTAATGGAAGGAGGAGCCCCCAGAGAATTTGGCTTTGAAGGCTAGTGGGGTTTGATCACAGGAATTCCACAGGATGGTGGAAACAGAAACTTCACTCTTGGAGGGTGCACACAGGGCCTCATGTGTACCAGGACCCAGGGAAAAAGGGGTGAAATCATAAGAGACTGGGCCAGACTTACCTGCTAGTATTAGAGGTGCTTCTGCAGAGGTGGGGGCTGGCTATGGCTCACTGCAGGGACAAGGACACTGGCAGCAACAGTTCAGGTGAGTACTCATTGGTATGAGCCCTCTTGGAGGCTGCCATTTTCTCAACAAGACCTGGCCCCACCCAACAACCTGTGGGCTCCAGTGCTGGGATGCCTCAGGCCAAACAACCAACAGGATGGGAATATAGCCTGAACCATCAGCAGACAGACCACTTAAAGTCTTCCTGAAAAAACAGCCACCTGATAAACACACTGCTTGACAAGGCCCTGCTCACCAGAGGGACAAGACCCAGCTCCACCCACTAGTGGGCAGGTTCAAGTCCCTCTCACCAGGAAGCCTGCACAAGCCTCTTAGACAGCCTCATCCACAAGAGGGCAGACAGCAGAAGCAAGAAGAACTACAACTCTGCAGCCTGAAGAACAGAAACCGCAATCACAGAAAGTTAGACAAAATGAGATGACAGAGGACTCTGTTCCAGAAGAAGGAATAAGATAAAACCCCAGAAGAACAACTAAGTGAAGTGGAGATAGGCAATCTACCTGAAAAAGAATTCAGAGTAATGACAGTAAGGATGATCCAAGATCTCAGAAAAAAGAATAGAGGCACAGAGACAGAAGACAGAAGAAATGTTTAACAAAGACCTCGAAGAACTTAAGAACAAACAAACAGAGAGGAACAATACAATAACTGAAATGAAAAATACACTAGAAGGAATCAATAACAGAACAACTGAGGCAGAAGAATGGATAAGTGAGCTGGAAGAGAAAATGGTGGAAATCACTGTTGCAGAACAGAATATAGAAAAAAGAATGAAAAGACATGAGGACGAGGACAGTTTAAGAGACCTCTGGGACAACATTAAACTCAACAACATTCACATTATAGGGGTCCCAGAAGGAGAAGAGAGAAAGGGCCTGAAAAATATTTGAAGAGATAATAGCTGAAAACTTCCCTAACATGAGAAAGAAAAGAGTCACCCAAGTCCAGGAAGTGCAGAAAGTCCCAGGCAGGAAAAACCCAAGGAGGAACATGCCAAGACACATATGAATCAAACTGACAAAAATTAAAGATAAAGAGAAAATATTAAAAGCAACAAGGGGAAAACAACAAATAATGTACAAGGGAACTTCCATAAGGTTATCAGCTGATTTCTCAGCAGAAATTCTGCAGACCAGAAGGAAGTGGCATAATATATTTAAAGTGATGAAAGGGAAGAACCTACAACCAAGAAAACTCTACCCAGCAAGGCTCTTGTTCAGATATGATGGAGAAATAAAGCTTACAAAAAGCTAAGAGAATTCAGCATCACCAAACCAGCTTTACAGAAATGCTAAGGGAATTTCTCTAGGCAGAAAAGAAAAGGCCACAACTAGAAACAAGAAAATTACGAATGGAAAAGTTCACCAGTAAAGGCAAACATGCAGTAAAGGTAGGAAATCATCCACATACAAATATTGGCTTGGCCAAAAAGTTCGTTCAGTGTTATGAAAAACCTGAATGAACTTTTTGGCCTACCTAATAGGATATCAAAACCAGCAATTGTGATAAGAAGAGAGTACAAATGCAGAATATTGGAAATGTATCTGACATTTAAGAGACCAGTAACTTAAAACAATCTTGTTTATATAGAAACTGGTTTATCAAAACCTGATGGTAACTGCAAACCAAAAATCTACAATAGATACACACACACAAAAGAAAAAAGGAATCTAAGCATGACAGTAAAGTTAGTTATCAAATTACAAGAGAAGAGACCAAAAGAGGAAGGGAAGAAAAAAGACCTACGAAAGCAAATTCAAAACAATTAACAAAATGGCAATAAGAACATACATTTCAATAACTACCTTGAACGTAAATGGATTAAACGCTCCAACAAAAAGACATAAGTTGGCTGAATGTATACAAAAACAAGACATGCATATACGCTGTCTGTAAGAGACCCATTTCAGATCAAGGACAAAAACAGACTGAAAGTGAGGGATGGAAAAATGTATTCCATGAAAATGGAAATCAAATAAAGTTGGAATAGCAATACTCATATCAGAAAAAATAGACTTAAAATAAAGACTGTTAAAAGAGACAAAGACAGACACTACATAATGATCAAGGGATCAATCCAAGAAGAAGACATAACAATTGTAAATATATATGCACCCAACATAGGAGCACCTCAATATATAAGGCAAATGCTAATAGCCATAAAAGGAGAAATCAACAGCAACACAATAATACTGGGGGACTTTAACACCCCACTTTCATCAATGAACAGATCATCCAGACAGAAAATCAATAAGGAAACACAGCCCTTAAATGACACATTAGAACAGATGAACTTAATTGATATTTATAGAGCATCCCATCTGAAAGCAGCAGAATACACATTCTTTCCAAGTGCTCATGGAATATTCTCCTGGATAGATCACATGCTGGGCCATAAAGCAAACCTCAAAATTTTTAAGAAAATTGAAATCATATTAAGCACCTTTTCCAACCACAATGCTATGAGATTAGAAATCAACTACAAGAAAAAAACTATTAAAAAAAAAAGTGGAGCTTAAACAATATGCTTCTAAACAACCAATGGATCACTGAAGAAATCAAAGAGGAAACCAAAATATACCCAGAGACAAATGAAAATGAAAACATGATGATCCAAAACCTATGGGATGCAGCAAAAGCAGTTCTAAGAGGGAAGTTTAGAGCAATAAAATTGTACCTCACGAAACAAGAAAAATCTTAAGTAAACAACCTAACCTTACATGTAAAGCAACTGGAGAAAGAAGAACAAACAAAACCCAAAGTTAGTAAAAGGACAGAAATCATAAAGATCAGAGCAGAAATAAATGAAATAGAGATGAAGAAAAGAACAGAAAAAAATCAATGAAACTAAAAGCTGCTTCTTTGAAAAGATAAACAAAATTGATAAAGCTTTAGCCAGACCCATCAAGAAAAAGAGGGAGAGGGCTCAAATCAATAAAATTAGAAATGAAAAAGGAAAAGTTACAACGGACACCACAGAAATCAAAGGATGGTAAGAGACTAGTATCAACAACTATATGCCAATAAAATGGACAACCTAGAAGAAATGGACAAATTCTTAGAGAGGTACAATCTCCCAAAACTGAACCAGGAAGAAATAGAAAATATGAACAGACCAATCACAAGTACTGAAATTGCAACTGTGATTTAAAAACTTCCGACAAACAAAAGTCCAAGAACAGATGGCTTCAGAGATGAATTCTATCAAACATTTAGAGAAGAGTTAACAAATATCCTTCTGAAACTATTCCAAAAAATTTCAGAGGAAGGGACACTCCCAAACTAATTCTATGAGTCACCATCACCCTGATACCAAAACCAGACAGTTACCACAAGAAAAGAAAATTACACACCAATAACACTGATGAACATACATGCAAAAATCCTCAAAAAAATACTAGCAAACATAATCCAACAATACATTAAAAGGATCATACATCATGATCAAGTGGGATTTATTCCAGAGCTGCAAGGGTTTTTCAATAACCACAAATCAATCAGTGAGATACACCACATCAACGAATTGAAGAATAAAATCCATATGATCTCAATAGATGCAGAAAAAGCTTTTGACAAAATTCAACACCCATTTATGATAAAAACTCTCCAGAAAATGGGCATAGAGGGAACCTACCTCAACATAATAAAGGCCATATATGACAAACCTACAGCTAACATCATATTCAATGGTGAAAAGCTGAAAGCATTTCCTCTAAGATCAGGAACAATACAAGGATGTCCACTCTCTCCACTTTTGTTCAACATAGTTTTGGAGGTCCTAGCCATGGCAACCAGAGAAGAAAAAGAAATAAGGAAAATCCAAATTGGAAAAGAAGAAGTAAAACTGTCACTGTTTGAAGATGACATGATACTATACATAGAAAATTCTAAAGAAACTACCAGAAAACTAGTAGAGCTCATCAATGAATTTGGTAAAGTTGCTGGACACAAAATAAATACACAAAAATCTGTTTCATTTCTACTAACAACAAAAGATCAGAAAGAGAAATTAAAGAAACAATCCCATTTACCATCACTTCCAAAAGAATAAAATACCGAAAAATAAACCTGCAAAAGACCTGTACTCTGAAAACTATAAGACGCTGATGAAAGAAACTGAAGATGACACAATCAGATGGAAAGATATACCATGTTCTTGGATTGGAAGAATCAATATTGTCAAAATGACTATACTACCCAAAGCAACCTACAGATTCAGTGCAATACCTGTCAAATCACCAATGGCATTTTTCACAGAACTAGAACAAAAAATCTTATAATTTGTATGGAGACACAAAAGACCCCAAATAGCCAAAGCAATTTTGAGAAAGAACAACGGAGCTGGAGCAATCAGGCTCCCTGACTTCAGACTATACTACAAAGATACAGTAATCAACACATATGGTACTGGCACAAAAACAGAAATATAGATCAATGTAACAGGATAGAAAGCCCAGAACTAAACCCATGCACCTATGGTCTATTAACCTATGAAAAAGGAGGCAAGAATATACAATGGAGAAAAGACAGTCTCTTCAATACATGGTTCTGGGAAAACTGGACAGCTACATGTGAAAAATTAGAACTTTAACACCATACACAAAAATAAACCCCAAATGGATTAAACAGCTAAATGTAAGACCGGATACTATAAAACTCTCAGAGGAAAATATAGGCAGAACACTCTTTGACATAAATCGGAGCAATATCTTTTTCAATCTGTCCCCTGGAGTAATGGAAAAAAACATAAATAAGGGGGACTTAATTAAACTCAAAAGCTTTGCACACCAAAGGAAGACATAAACAAAATGATAAGATGACCCACAGAATGGGAGAAAATATTTGTAAACAACGTGGCCGACAACAGATTAATCTCCAAAATTTGTAAACAGCTCATGTGGCTCAATATCAAAAAAATTAAACCAATCAAAAAATGGGCAGAAGATCTAAATAGACATTTCTCCACAGAAGACATACAGATGGCCAAGAGGCACATGAAAAGATGCTCAGCATCACTAATTATTAGAGAAATGCAAATCAAAACTGCAATAAGATATCACCTCACCCCAGTCAGAATGGCCATCATCAAAAAGTCTACAAATAACAAATGCTGGAGAGGGGAAAAGGGAACCCTCCTACACTGTTGGTGGGAATGTAAATTGGTACAGCCACTATGGAGAACAGTAAGGAGGTTACTGAAGAAACTAAAAATTGAGTTACCATATGACCCAGCAATCCCGCTCCTGGGCATATATCCCGAGAAAAAACGTGGTCTGAAAGGACACATGCACCAGTGTTCATTGCAGCACTGTTTACAATAGCCAAGACATGGAAGCAACCTAAATATCCATTGACAGATGAATGGATAAAGAAGATGTGGTACATATATACAATGGAATATTACTCAGCCATTAAAAAGAAAGAAATAATGCCTTTTGCAGCAACATGGATGGACCTGGAGATTATCATACTAAGTGAAGTAAGTCAGAGAAAAATATCATATGATATTGCTTACATGCAGAATCTAAAAAACAAACAAAAAAAGATACCAATGAACTTATTTACAAAACAGAAACAGACTCAGAGACTTAGAGAATAAACCTCTGGTTACCAAGGAGGAGGGGAGAGGGGAGGGATAGATTGGGGATTTGCGATTGACATGTACACACTGCTATATTCAAAACAGATAACCAACAAGGACCTAGTGCATAGCACAGGGAGCTCTGCCCAATACTCTGTAATAACCTAAATGGAAAAATAATTTGAAAAAGAATAGATGCATGTATATGTATAACTGAATCACTCTATTGTACACCTGAAACCAACACAACATTGTTAATCAACTATACATCAGTATAAAATAAAAATTTTTTTTAAATTACATTTAAAAATTCATGATGATGAATTGTCCTTTTAAGGGCATAAAGTTACGTAAGACCAAGAGAGATAAAGAGGCTTCAAAGTGTTTTAGAGAGTTTAAACATAATGAAGATGAAAAGGAAGAAATATTTTATGTTGCATGAATGACTCTGGTCTGAAATTCAAAAGACTTTAGCTAGCTGTATGAGCTTGAGGCTGGTGATTTAGACAGGGACAAGTCCATGTAGCATGTAGCAGACATTGTTCAGGGTTTGGATCTTCACCTTGAAATAAATAGCCACCAAAGGATTTTAAGTGGGTGACTAACATAATTTGAGTTACATTTAAAAAATAATAATGTGTGGAGAATGGATTTTGGAGCAGCAGAAGTGAGAACAAAGAGACTAGTTAGGTGTCTGTGGTGAATATAGTGGCATGAACTAGGGGAGTCATAACAGTGCTGGGAATAAATATTTTGGATTTGAGAACTATCTAGGAGGTAAAATCCAGAAGATGTGAACTTTAACTGACAGAGAAGGTAAGAGATAGATGTCAAGAATGACTCCTGGCATTATAAAACTAGGTGAATATTGAATAATGCCATTCATTGAGAGAGGAGACACTAAAATAAAAAAGGAAAATATTTGCAATGTGGAAAGATGAAAAACTTAGAAATGTTGAGTTCAAGGTGAATCTTTGGGGTAAGGTCTTATTTGAGGGCAAACAGAACTGCTTGCTCAGTCAAAGAGGAGATCTGTTGTTTTATTCATCGAAAAAATGAATTGACATGAAAATTACATGCAATTATTATACATGTTTTCCACAACTCTGTCCCTTGAGTCTCTGCTCCAGCTTATTTTCAGCTACCTGTCATCAGAAGTGTTACTTGGGCACTGTAATGCGCAAACACGCACACACACACTCCCCATGTTACATGTGTGCACACTTCTGTTGTTATAAGCATTTCCTGCTCAACCCAGTTATCCTTGGCATGGAGAAATCACTCTTACAATTCCTTCAAGTGAAGCTATACCTAAATACTCAGTTCAAAAAACCTAGCTCTATTAATAGCTATCTCAGGATACAGTTCTCTTCATAAATAAGTCCTTCTGCTAATACTAGCTACCACTTTCTAAAGGAGTAGGCAGTTTTAACACTCTAAATCTTGTTTGTCAAAAAGGTTGATTTTACAATAGGAAAAAGCATAATAAAAGACAGAGGACAGAGGATAGAAGGGGCTAAGGATCCATATCTGAGGCTCAGAAATTCAGACTGAGAGATAGGATCAGTCACTTGGGAGAGTTTCACATGGAGTAGGAAACACCACAAAACAAGGACACCAAACATTACTTCAGTCCTTGCCTCCAGCAGAATGAATTTAGAGTTGTCCTGAAGTTAGTCCCTTACCCCACTAACTTCTGTGTTGAAAGGGCTAGTCCATTTCACTTTGGTCAAGCCTCTGGTAAGTCCATGAAAACACCTATGTAGCATTGGGGAATTGAAATATGGAAGGAATGGTACATTCTCAGGACACTGTCAGGTGTGAGGTTTCCTGACTGGATACTTCTGTTCTACCTACTCCTCAGTGCCTACCTCTTTGATCTGGGATAACACTTGTACTTTGTGGAATCTACTCTTAATTCATTTAGATTATTCTCCTCTAAATCTAATTAATTTAGATTATTATTTTTCTTCTGGGTCATTGAGGCAGGCACATTATGATTGTTTCCATCATATGCAATTTTAAGCTTGAAATCAAGACAGAAACAGAAGATCTGCCAAACAATAATTTATTTGTCTTATTTATGTATTAGCACATACTTCTGCTAATGACATTCTGTATGACTTTAAACCATGTGGGCTATTTAGAAGGACTTCTTGGAGTGACATAATGCATATGTATAAAGAACCACTTCTTTTGCCACCTTATTGCAGAACTCAGTTGTAAAAAATAGTATGGTGTTTCCACAACAGTAGGAAATGTAGATGGAGGTTGAGATGATTTTGGTAAGAGTGAAACCATTAGTAGCTATCTCCTCTCATAAGTTCTATTGATGCTGATACAGAAAGTAGACAGCTGAGATATGGCCCATTCTACAGCTTAATTCAACTGACAAGTCAACATGATTAGGTTGAACAAGTGTTGTTATTTCGGGAAAAATCTATTTCTTGTCTTCTGGGTTTAATAAATGATTATCATAAGTATAGATTTAAATTGACATTTCCAAAATTGTTGTAGATTAGAAATCTAACTGGTAAAAATGTTTATGTTATGATTAGCTCCATATATTTAATAGGAAGAGTCCTGGACCCAAGTTTAAAATACCTGTTAGGCCAGTGAAAATCTACATAAATGATCTAATAAACAGAATAACTTCTACTGAATTCCAGTTACTTTCTTCTCCCTACCTTTGCCTTTCCCCAGGCTCTGGCATGCTCTCAATGGTCATTACTGTGGATATTTTGGACAGCGAAGAATCTTTGAAATATCACAGACAAGTGATTTTATTTTGCCTTGTGATGTTAATGAATATCCCATAGAAATAAAAGAAGAAAGCAAGTTCACAGAGAAGAAGCAAAAATATGAATATCCTCTGGTATTTGACTGGCAAAGGTAAGAGCATTTGGTTTCCTTTAGATGAGAAAATGAAATTAAACTATATGATACTGTGACACATAAGATTTAATCGAACAAAGACCAAAGAGGCAATTGCTTAAGCAAAGGCACTAAACAGTGAAAGACTATGTTAGTCTTTCAAGGCTTGGAGTCCAGGGAGTAATTAGGGAGGCTATAGTAGGAAATAAAATGAGAAAAGTCTATAGGGGCCAAAGCACAGTAAGACTTTTATGGGCCAACATAAGGATTTTTAACTTTACAGAAATCACTGTGACAGAATACCTAAGGGGAAGAGCAGGTCTGAAGAAAAAGATGGTAAGTTTGGTTTTGGACAGGTTTAAGTCTGAGACGTTTGTGGGACTTCCAAGTGAATATATTTAATGAGCAGTGAGATCTGTCTGGAGCTCCCAAAAGAGGTCAGACTTATAGGTAAAGATTTTGGTGTCATCAGCATAGTAGTATTTTCAATGTGGAAAAGTCACTTATGTCCTGCGTATAGAGTGAGAAAAAAAAGAACAGAAAACTGAGGAAGAAATCAAGAAATAGCCTGTAAAGAGCAGGCCAAGGAAAAAAAAAACAGTGAAAAACATTAAGAAGGAGTAGCCAATATGCTGAAAGTCATAAACAAGTGGTGTGATGGAAATCAAGGGAGGAGAGAATAAGAAAAGTGGTAGAGAGGACACGTTTGTAGAATGTGGCAGTGAAGTCACATAGGACAAGAGAAAAGTAAACACTGGTTTTGGTATGTCTGTCAGCTGAAAGGTCACTGATGATTCTAGAGAGTGAAATTTCAAAGAGTGATGGGTAAAAATCACATCGTCTTGGTTGAGAAATAAATAGGAGACGTGAGGTGATGACAGTATAGATTACTTTGCAAGGAAGTCAAATAGTTGTAAGGATGAAGATTAGTTTGTTTCATGAGTTTGATTGTTTGTGGGGGAGACTTGAGCATGCTTAAAGGCATGGTGGGGGGAGGATAGTCCTCCAGTAAAGAATAAAATATTGGTCAAAAGTTGTTTTATGCTTTTGCAAAGCTCAGTCCTGGTTTTGACCATGGCTGAACCTTTGTTATAATGGAAGAGATTGGTGCTCATTTGAGCTTTCAACATCAGCAAAGCTCAGTCCTAGATTATAGATGTCTAAATTTCTAGTCCTCACAGGACCAGACTGCCTAGACTGGTAATATCCAGCAGACCAGAACTGGAATAGCTGACAAGATGAGTCCAAAGTGGGAAGAATCATAGAGGACTGTCTAAGATAAGGTCTTTTAGGCAAATCCTAAGTGGGTCAAAGCTGGGGAGACACAATGCCATCATCTAGTCCAAAAGTTGGTAGAATGGCTGTAAATAGGAATTGAAGCTAAGAGTCACAAATCACACAGAATGTGGTTCAAAACAGGAACCGTTTGGGAACAATTAACAAGGGTTCCAGATGACTGCCAAAATCCCATTGCAGTGTTCAAGGCTTGCCTTAGCTGGGCAGTAAGGAGCACTGGGGGAAAAGTCTGGCTAAAATGTAAGAGGTGGTATAGTAGAGCCAAGACTCATCAGGATACGATAAAGTTCACCAAGCAAAGTTAATCAATCTCCTCGGGTAATTGCTGAGCCTTGAGCATCCATGTATCTTAGTACTGAAAACACTATATTCTAATTTCTTAATATGCATTTCTTCATTATTCTCTGAGTTCCTTGACCACAAGAACCATGTTTTACACACCTTTATATACCCAGTTCTTAGTTCAGTACTTAGCACAAAGTAGGCACTCAAAAGATATTGTGGAACAAATAAAGAATGACTAGTGGAGAACATTACAAGCAGACGCAAAAGATATAAATGGTAGATACAGAAGTTTGAAATGATATGATATATTTGGGATAGCTTAAAGTAGGATATGTGTTCACATTTTGTTATAAGTAAATAATTATGTCTTGTGTGTAGCAAATCAGGCCTTCTTCTGTACAAATACTGCATTTTAGAACATACTACTTATTATCTTTAAAAAATGTTTTAATACTTGGTTATAACTTTTAAAATATACGCATAAGTAAGTGTTAACTATAGTGGGAGCTGACCTGAGTCACACAAAAAATCAAACATTGGTTTTATACCAGAGATTTCCTCATCCTTACTATACAGTTTTTTCCCCCCAATGGCTATTAATGAATTTAACTACATGGAATGTTCAGGTTTAGTAGACATCTCTGTGGTTTCTTTGGAGGGAAATCTGGTAAGCCAAGTGGAATAAGAGTTAAGTGCAAAGGTCACATCGTTAGGACTGGTGCCATGGGACCCAGAGAATTTGGAGGCCCAGACAAAGAAGTACATGATGGATACTTGCTGATTAAGCAGAAAATAAAAGGCGTGGGCATATCCTTAACTGTTTTTTGTGTGTTTGTGTATGTGTATCTTTATATGCAGATGGAAAAAAATGAGCTCGATGTCTTTGCTCTTCAAACGTACACCTCCTAAGGCCTTTGAAGTGGAACATGATTTTAAGTTTTTCAAGTCTCTTTCTTCTCCCAAGGTAACCTTAAAAAACAAACAAACAAACAAACAAAAACCTTTGCTTTTGTTTTTTTGAATTTAGATATGCCCGGTGTATTAGTTTTCTATCACTGCTGTTACATATCCCTGCAAACTTGGTGGCTTAAACAATACAAATTAGTTATTTCACAGTTCTGTAGGTCAGAAGTCTGACTCAGGTTTTACTGGTGTTGCCAGAGCTGTGTTCCTTTCTGGAGGCTCTAGGGGAGAATCTCATACTCCTTAGTTTGTGGTCCCCTTCCTTCATCTTCAAAGCCAGAAATGTTGCAACTCTCTGCCCATTCTTCTGTGGTCACATATCTCTCTGACCAGTGGGAAATGTTCTCTGCTTTTAAAAATTCCTGTGACTAGATTGGGCCCACTTGGATAATCCATCACAAGGTTCTTAACCTTAGCCACATCTGCAAAGTCTCTTTCGCCAAGTGAGGCAATATATTCACAGATTCGGGGTGAGAGGAGTAGGGTGTGAATATCTTTGGTTGCCATTATTCTGCCTATCACAGATAGACACACTTTTCTTCAGTGCAGAAACAGGAGAGAAATGTACACTGTTATTTATTCTATTTCAATTTCTAAAATTTCTAAAAAACGGATATAGCATGAGTCTTTAGGCTAAGGTCTGGCATTAATTAATTAAAATGGATTTCCTCAAGATTTTCAACAATACAAAGCAAACTTATCTCCCATTTCTAACCTACAGTTGCCCAACCCTCTGTAAATCAGACTAATTCTTGTTTTCCTGAACATTTCTCTCAGTATTCTGTCCCTATAGTCCACCTGGTCTACCCTTGCCATATCCATGATCTCTCTCTGTCAAAGTCCATCCTACTTTGTAACTGACAAAGTATTAGTATCCAGAATAGGAAAAAATCAGTAAGTAGAAAAGGTAGTCCAATTTAAAAAACAGTCAAATACTTGAATAGATGCTTCACAAAAGGAAAAAAAATTACCAATAAATACATGAAAAGATGCTTAGGCTCATTAGTAATCATGGAAATGCACATCAATATTATAAGATAGCATTTTACAGCCACCAGCTTGGCAAATATCAAAAAGTCTGACAATCGGTGTGCATTTGGAACAATCAGAACAATAATCTGCTATCGGAAATAGTGTAAACTGCTAGAATCACTTTGGAAAATTATGTGACAGGCATTATCTAGTAAAGTTGAAAATAGGCATACTCTACTGAGTAGAAATTCTTGAGCACGTGTTTGGGAGGCAGGAACAAGAGAGCTCAGAGCAGTACTGTTTGTAACAGCAAAAACCTGAAAGCAGCCTAAATGCTCATCAACAGTATAACTGGTAACTAAATTATGGCATATTTATAAATTGAAATACTATGGCACAGTAAAACTAAATGAACTAGAATAACATTCACCTACACGAATGAATGTTTGAGACATACTATTGAATGAGAAAAGTTTTGCATAAGAATATATACATAGCGATTTCATTTAGATAAAAATAGAGGAGAGGCAAAACTAAAATATTGTTTTGGCAAAAAGCATAAAAGGTAAAATTGTATAAATAAAAGCAAGAGAATTAAGAATATAACATTCAGATTGTCATTATGTTTGAGAGCAGATGAAAAGGACTGCGAATGGCACACTGAAAACCTCAAAGTTGAGGGTATTGTTCCAATTTGTAAAACAGAGCAGTGTTCATTATGTCATTATTCTTTCACAGCATCAACTTCATGTTTAATAAATATTTAGCACTTTCCAAATGAAACAATTTTTATAAACCCTAGCTTTCTGTCCAAACAGAACTCAGTTTCTCCCAGAGTACAGGGTGACAGGCAGGAAAGGGACTGGCTGTGGAATGTAACAGACTTAGGTTTAATCTTAGATGCTATTTTCTCTAATTAATAATCTAATCCCTCAAAGAGTTCTTGTGAGGATTAAATGAGAAAATATATATGAGGTACATCGTAGGTACTCAATAAATGTTAATTCCACTTTCCCCAATCTCTCCTTGCTTTGTGTCTCATAACATGTTCACTTGCCATGTTCTACACTGAACTAGAATTATTGGTATACTTACTCTTACTTCTCACCTCCACCAATAAATCATAAGCTCTTTATGGGCAAAGATACATGTATAGCATATAAAGATTCCTCAATTTTGTTGAATAGCACAACCTAAAAATAAAGATTGGTATTCACTTTTAATATTTTCTTCCAATTTGAAGAGATAAATTTTTAAGTAATTTAACTGAAATATTAAATAAATTTGGGGAAATCTTTAGAAAGGTTTTAAAGTTCTTGAAACAACTGAATGCCCTCTTCTTACCACACCTTTGTCTTCTGAGTTTGTTGGTAAAATAACAAAGGGTTAATGCTTGAGGTAAAAGACCTTTTACTAAGGAATCTCTGATTTCTACCAGCAATTTTGTTTTGCCCATTCCTTTTCATTCTCAATTGTGTAATATTTATCAATTCACTTCTTTTCTGTTAATTTCTTTTTGACATATTGTTATCAGTAATAATAAAACAATAGCACTAACTCTCACATTTAAGTAGCACATCACTATGTGCATTTGATCCTCATAGCTCATCAACAGGGAAAGAATTTGCTTAAGATCATGCAGCTGGTTATGTGGCAGTCAGAATTTGAATCCAGGAATTTTGCCACTTATGTAATGTGCCCTTTTCATTAAACATTCACTCCTCTGCTTTGCAGATTCGAAGACATACCTTGGAAGGTTTCATGACTGAAAACAGAGAGGCAGGGATTGTTTTTGGTTCTCTGCCTATATACAGGGTGAGTTGGAGGTATCTAGGACTAGAGTGGTTACAGAACAATAGGGAATCTGACATCTCATCCCTGACCCTGGGCTAAAAAGCAAGGTTGGAGAAAATCACACAACCAAGCAGAATGATGCTTCCATAAACATGTGGTGTCCGATCCCAGAGAAGTCTTCAGTTCTGTGTGTCAATGGCCTTGACCACTTGTCTCTGTCATTCCACACTAAACAATACTACATAAAACTATTTCAAACTTTACCCTGGCTCTTCATCACCTACAGGATAAAATCCAAATGCCTTTAGCCTGGCATACAAACCTCTCATGATCTGATCTCTGCCTGAACTGTATAACCCCACTTTCCACCACATTCTCCCATGTACCCTATACTCCAGCTATGCTAAATTACTTACCATTTCTTAAGCATCACTGTTCTTTCCTCTTTTGTGACTTTGCCTGTGCTGCCCCTCTGCCCATAACTCATCCACCACTTGTTTCCCTCCAAATCCCTATTCATCCTTCAAGTCTCCAACCCAGATAACTGCTGTTAAATTAAAGAATTAATTAACCAAGAATAATAAACCAAAGACAAAATATTACAACTTAATCTTAACCTATTTTTCCTTAAAATGTTACTTCTCTTTCCCAAGAACATGTTGATACCTATTACAGGTATCAAACACTTAAACTACAGATGATGCTAAGGGTAAAGTATCAGAATTAATAGTGGGCTCCTGGGAAGGTGGGTATATTTTAAAGCAGTTGGATCTTCTCACTCCCTATCCCCCACCCTTGAATTCATATTACAGAAGTTATCACTTTAAGTATGTCTAACTCCTCATTTATGGCTTCTAGGTACCAAGCCCCACTAGTCTAAGATTTCTTCCACTAATTGGTTCAGAGGCACGAAGGGACTCTTCAGATGGCATTCCAGGAAAGAAGAAGGGAAGCCATGTTCAACATGAAAGAGTGAGTTAGTACTCAGAATTCCATAGTGTATCCCATTTCTGTTTGGAGTGTTTCTTATTTCTGGGTCTAAAATTATCTCAGTTCCTACTTGGTTTACAAATATTCCAGGACGCATATGTTTTACCTTAGTGAGATGAAAATCATGAATTTCCTGGAAAGACAGAAAAATCAAACAGGACCTCTGAGCCTGAAAAAGTAAAACCTTCTGAGAGCTAATTTCAGACTTAGGTTCACTGACTAATTTTAAAAGCTAGGCAGTATGACATGACATATCTGAGGGCTGTGTAGCCGTCCTTGCTTCCTAACATTATTGTACCTGCAGGACGGAGCCAAGACAACAATAAGTTTCTGGCTTACCAGCCAAGCCAAGGAGAATGCTTTCCACATACTGGGTTGGACAAAAAGTAAAAGTAAATCTCACAGAAAACCCCAAACAAACTTTTTGGCCACCCCAATATTAGTAGGAAAACTAACACAAAACTTTACAGTTTACATAGTATTTTTATAAATGATTCTTTTGATTTTCACAAAAATCACACAAAGTGTTATACCCATTGTAGAATTGGAAAAAAGTGGAGCCAAAAGGGAGGTTAAGTGACTTGCCAAGATCACATAAAATTAAGTGATAACCTGAGGTCAACATTTTACTCCAAATGTCATGCTCATTCTCTTAAACCAAACAGCCTAAAAAACTCAAACCTTAAAACTCTTCTACTAGTTCTAGGAAGTTTATATGAGCCTAACTTAAAATGTGGTCACTTATCTAGTTATTAAAATTGATCAAAAATTAAGAGGAAGATCTAACATATCGTAATTTTTATTTTTATTTTTTTTAATTTTTTTTTTTTATTTTTATCTTTTGGCCACACCACATGGCATGCAGGAACTTAGTTATCCAACCAGGGATCAAACCCGTGACCCCTGCAGTGGAAGCGCAGAGACTTAACCACTTGACCACCAGGGAATTCCCTTATTTTTATTTTTTTTAAAATTTATTTATTTATTTATTTTAAATTTAACAAATTACTTTTCTAATTAAGTTGCCATATTTTTTTAATTAATTAATTAATTTATTTATTTATTTATTTTTGGCTGTGTTGGGTCTTCGTTTCTGTGCGAGGGCTTTCTCTAGTCGCGGCGAGCGGGGGCCACTCTTCATCGCGGTGCGCAGGCCTCTCACTGTCCTGGGCTCTCTTGTTGTGGAGCCCAAGCTCCAGATGCGCAGGCTCAGCAGTTGTGGCTCACGGGCCTAGTTGCTCCGTGGCATGTGGGATCTTCCCAGACCAGGGCTCAAACCCATGTCCCCTGCATTGGCAGGCAGATTCTTAACCACTGCGCCACCAGGGAAGCCCTATTTTTATTTTTAATTTTTATTTTGTATTGCAGTATAGTTGATTTACAATGTTGTGTTAGTTTCAGGTATACAATAAAGTGATTAGCTTACACATATACATATACATATATCTATTCTTTTTCAGATTCTTTACCCATATAGGTTATTCCAGAGTATTGAGTAGATTTCCCTGTGCTATACAGTAGGTCCTGGTTGATTATCTATTTTATATACAGTAGTGTGTATATGTTAATCCCAACCTCCTATTTTCTCTCTCCCACCAACCTTTCCCATTTGGTAACCATAAGTTTGTTTTCTAAGTATGTGAGTCTGTTTCTGTTTTGTAAATAAGTTCATTGGTATCTTTCTTTTTCGATTCTGCATATAAGTGACGTCATATGATATTTGCCTTTCTCTGTCTGACTTACTTCACTTAGTATGATAATCTCCAGGTCCATCCATGTTGCTGCAAAAGGCATTATTTCTTCCTTTTTAATGGCTGAGTAATATTCCATTGTATATATGTACCACATCTTTATCCATTCATCTTTCAATGGATATTTAGGTTGCTTCCATGTCTTGGCTATTGTAAACAGCGCTGCAATGAACATTGGGGTGCATGTATCCTTTCAGACCATGTTTTTCTTGGGATATATGCCCAGGAGTGGGATTGCTGGGTCATATGGTAGCTCTATTTTTAGTTTCTTAAGGAACATTCAGACTGTTCTCCATAGTGGTTGTAACAAATTTACATTCCCACCAACAGTGTAGGAGAGTTCCCTTTTCTCCACGCCCTCTCCAGAAGTTATTGTTTGTAGACTTTTTTTTTCTTTAAACATTCTTTCACAGATTTTTTTTAAAATTAATTAATTAATTTATTTTATTTTTTCTTTTGGCTGTGTTGGGTCTTCGTTTCTGTGCAAGGGCTTTCTCTAGTTGTGGCAAGCGGGGGCCACTCTTCATCGTGGTGCGCGGGCCTCTCACTGTCGCGGCCTCTCTTGTTGCGGAGCACAAGCTCCAGACGAGCAGGCTCAGTAGTTGTGGCTCACGGGCCTAGCCGCTCCGCGGCATGTGGAATCCTCCTAGACCGGGGCACAAACCCGTGTCCCCTGCATTGGCAGGCAGATTCCCAACCACTGCGCCACCAGGGAAGCTCCTGTTTGTAGACTTTTTGATGATGGCCATTCTGACTGGTGTGAGGTGATATCTCACTGTAGTTTTGATTTGCATTTCTCTAATAATTAGTGATGTTGAGCATCTTTTCATGTGCCTCTTGGCCATCTTTATGCCTTCTGTGGAGAAATGTCTATTTAGGTCTTCTGTCCATTTTTTGATTGGTTTGTTTAATTTTTTGATATTGAGCCGCATGAGCTGTTTGTAAATTTTGGAGATTAATCCATTGTCAGTCGCACTGTTTGCAAATATTTTCTCCCATTCTGTGGGTCATCTTATCATTTTATTTATGGTTTCCTTTGGTGTGCAAAAAAAGCATTTGAGTTTAATTAAGTCTCATTTGTTTATTTTGGGGTTTTTTCCCATTACTCTAGGAGGTGGATCGAAAAAGATACTGTGGTGATTTATGTCAAAGTTGGTTCTGCCTATGTTTTCCCCTAACAGTTTTATAGTATCCAACCTTACATTTAGGCCTTTAATCTGTTTTGAGTTTATTTTTAGCTAGGACTTCCAAAACTATGTTGAATAAGAGTGGAGAGAGTGGACATCCTTGTCTTGTTCCTGATCTTAGAGGAAATGCTTTCAGCTTTTTGTCTTTAGGTACGATGTTAGCTGTGGGCTTGTCATATATGGCCTTTATTATGTTGAGGTAGTTTCCCTCTATGCCCCTTTCTGGAGAGTTTTTATCATAAATGGGTGTTGAATTTTGTCAAAAGCTTTTTCTGCATCTACTGAGATGATCAATGGATTTTATTCTTCAGTTTGTTAATGTGGTGTATCACAATGTTCAATTTTCAGATACTGAAAAATCCTTGCATCCCTGGAATAAATCCCACTTGATCATGGTGTATGACCCTTTTAATGTATTGTTGGATTCACTTTGCTAGTATTTTGTTGAGGATTTTCGCATGTATGTTCATCAGTGATATTGGCCTGTAATTGTCTTTTCTTGTGGTAACTTTGTCTGGTTTTGGTATCAGGGTGATGGTGGACTCATAGAATGAGTTTGGGAGTGTTCCTTCCTCTGAGATTTTTTGGAATAGTTTCAGAAGGATAGGTGTTAACTTTTCTCTAAATGTTTGATAGAATTCATCTCTGAAGCCATCGTTCCTGGACTTCTGTTTGTTGGAAGTTTTTAAATCACAGTAGCAATTTCAGTACTTGTGATTGGTCTGTTCATATTTTCTATTTCTTCCTGGTTCAGTTTTGGGAGATTTACCTTTCTAAGAATTTGTCCATTTCTCCTAGGTTGTCCATTTTATTGGCATATAGTTGCTGGTACTAGTCTCTTATGATCCTTTGTATTTCTGTGGTGTCCACTGTAACTTCTCCTTTTTCATTTCTAATTTTATTGATTTGAGCCCTCTCCCTCTTTTTCTTGATGGATCTGGCTAAAGCTTTATCAATTTTGTTTATCTTTTCAAAGAACCAGCTTTTAGTTTCATTGATCTTTTCTATTCTTTTCTTCATTTCTATTTCATTTATTTCTGCTCTGGTCTTTATGATTTCTGTCCTTTTACTAACTTTGGGTTTTGTTTGTTTTTCTTTCTCCAGTTGCTTTACGTGTAAGGTTAGGTTATTGAAGATTTTTCTTGTTTCCTGAGGTACAATTTTATTGCTATAAACTTTCCTCTTAGAACTCCTTTTGCTGTGTCTCATAGGTTTTGGATCATCATGTTTTCATTTTCATTTGTCTCTGGGCATTTTTTTATTTCTCCTTTGATTTCTTCAGTGATCCATTGGTTGTGTGGTAGCATATTGTTTAGCCTCCATGTGCTTTATCTTTTTTTTTTTTTTGGAGTTTTTTTCTTGTGGTTGATTTCTAGTCTCAAAGTGTTGTGGTTGGAAAAGATGCTCGATACAATTTCAATTTTCTTAAATTTATCAAGGCTTTTTTATTGCCCAGCATGTGATCTATCCAGGAGAATATTTCCATGTGCACTTGAAAAGAATGTGTATTCTGCTGCTTTTAGATGGAATGCTCTATAAATATCAATTAAGTCTATCTGTTCTAATGTGTCATTTAAGGCCTGTGTTTCTTTATTTTCTGTCTGGATGATCTGTTCATTGATGAAAGTGGGGTGTTAAAGTCCCCCACTATTGTTTGTTTATTTATTCATTTATTTATTTTTTGGCTGCATAGGGTCTTAGTTGCGGCACATGGGATCTTCGTTGAGGCATGCAGGGTCTTTTGTTGTGGCGTGCAGACTTCTCTCTAGTTGTGGCATGGGGGTTTTCTCTTCTCTACTTGTGGTGGACAGGCTCCAGAGCACGTGAGCTCTGTAGTTTGCAGCACACAGGCTCTCTAGTTAAGCCACACTACCTCAGTAGTTGTGGCATGTGGGCTTAACTGCCCTGCAGCATGTGGGATCCTAGTTCCCCAACCAGGGCTTGAACCCCCGTCCCCTGCATTGGAAGGCAGATTCTTTACTACTGAACCACCAGGGAAGTCCCCCAACCCACTATTATTTTGTTACTGTTGATTTCTCCTTTTATGGCTGTTAGAATTTGCCATATATATTGAGGTGCTCCTATGTTGGGTGCATATATATTTACAATTGTTATGTCTTCTCTTGGATTGATCCCTTGATCATTATGTAGTGTCCTTCTTTGTCTCTTATAGCAGTCTCTATTTTAAAGTCTATTTTGTCTGATATGAGTATTGCTACTCTAGCTTTCTTTTGATTTCCATTTGCATGGAATATCTCTTTCTATCCCCTCACTTTCAGTCTGTATGTGTCCCTAGATCTGAAGTGGGTCTCTTATAGAATGCATATTTTTGAGTCTTGTTTTCATATCCATTCAACCAGTCTAAGTTCTCTGGCTGAAGCATTTAATCCATTTACGTTTAAGGTAATTATCGAAATGTATGTTCCTGTTGCCATTTTGTTAATTGTTTTGGATTTACTTTTGTAGGTCTTTTTTCTTCCCTTCCTCTTTTGGTCTCTTCTCTGGTGATTTAATGACTATCTTTAGTGTTGTGTTTGGATTCCTTTTTCTTTTTTGTTTGTATATCTATTGTAGATTTTTGGTTTGCAGTTATCATCAGGTTTTGATATAGCAGTCTCTATATAAACACGATTGTTTTAAGTTACTGGTCTCCTAAATTTCAGATGCATTTCCAATATTCTGCATTTGTCCTCTCCTCTTATCATGATTGCTGGTTTTGATATCATATTTGTGTGTGTATGATTTCCTACCTTTACTGTATGTTTGCCTTTACCAGTGAGCTTTTCCACTTGTAATTTTCTTGTTTCTAGTTGTGGCCTTTTCTTTTCTGCCTAGAGAAGTTCCTTTAGCATTGGCTGTAAAGCTGGTTTGGTGGTGCTGAATTCTCTAAGCTTTTGCTTGTCTGTAAAGCTTGATTTCTCCATCATATCTGAACAAGAGCCTTGCTGGGTAGAGTTTTCTTGGTTATAGTTTTTTTTCCCTTTTTCACTTTAAACCTATATATAGGTTTAACTATACCATGCCACTCTCTTCTGGTCTACAGAGTTTCTGCTGTAGAAACTTATGGGGATCCCCTTGTATGTTATTTGTTGCTTTTTTCTTGTTGCTTTTAATATTTTCTTTCTTTAATTTTTGTCAATTCGATTAATATGTGTCTCAGTGTGTTCCTCCTTGGGTTTATCCTGCCTGGGACTCTCTGCACTTCCTGGACTTGGCTGACTGTTTCACATATTAGGGATGTTTTCAGCTATTATCTCTTCAAATAGTTTTTCTGGCCCTTTCTTTCTCTTTTCTCCTTGTGGGACACCTATAATGTGAATGTCTGTGCATTTAATGTTCTCCTAGAGGTCTTAAACTGTCCTTATTTCTTTTCATTCTTTTTTTTTTTTATTCTGTTCTGTGGCAGTAATTTCCACCAGTCTGTCTTGCAGCTCACTTATCCATTTTTTCTGCCTCATTTATTCTGCTATTGATTCCTTCTGGTGTATTTTTCATTGCAGTTATTGTATTGTTCAACTCTGTTTGTTTGTTCCTTATGTCTTCTAGCTCTTTGGTAAACATTTCTTGTATCTTTTTGGTCTACGCCTCCATTCTTTTTCGAGATCTGGCATGATCTTTACTATCATTACTCTGAATTGTTTTTTGGGTATATTGCCTATCTCCACTTCACTTAGTTGTTCTGAGGTTTTATCTTGTTCTTTCATCTGGAACATATTCCTCTGCCATCTCATTTTTTCTAGCTTTCAGTTTGCAGTCTCCATTCTGTAGGCTGTAGGACTGTAGTTTCTCTTGCTTCTGATGTCTTCCCCCTGGTGCCTGAGTCTGTTCTAAGAGGCTTGGGCAGGTTTCCTGGTGGGAGGGACCAGTGCCTGTCCTCTGGTCGATGGAGCTGGGTCTTGTCCCTCTGGTGGCCAGGGCTGTATCAAGGGGTGTGTTTAGAGGGGGCTGTGGGCTCAGGAAGACTTTAGGCAGCCTGTGTGCTGATGGGTGGGGCTTTGTTCCTGCCCCATTGTTTGTTTGACCTGAGGCATCCCAGCACTGGAGCCTACAGGCTGTTGGGTGGTACCAGGACTTGGTGTCAAAATGGCAGCCTCCAGGAGAGCTCATGTCCATGAGTATTTCCCAGTACCTCTGCCCCAGTGTCCTTGTCCCCACAGTGAGCCACAGCCTCCCTCACCGCCCCAGGAGACCCTCCAAGACCAGCTAGTAGGTCTGGCCCAGGCTCCTATGAAGTCACTGCTTTTTTCCCCTGAGGTCCTTGTGTACACAAGACCTTGTGTGTGCCCTCCAAGAGTTGAGTTTCTGTTTCCCCCAGTCCTGTGGAGTTGCTGAGATCAAATCCCATTTGCATTCAAAGCCAAATGCTCTGGGGAATCCTCCTCCTGATGCCAGACCCCCAGGCTGGGGTGCCTGATGTGGGGCTCAGAACTCTCGCTCCTGTGGGAAAACCTCTGTGATTTAATTATTTTCCAGTTTGTGGGTTGCTCACCCAGCAAGTATGGGATTTGATTGTATCACAGATGCACCCTTCCTACTGTCTTACTGTGGCTTCTTTGTCTTTGAAAATAGAATATCTTTTTGGTAGGTTCCAGGTTTTTTGTTGATGGTTTTTCAGCAGTTAGTTGTGATTTTGATGTTTTCATGAGAAGAGGTGAGCTTAAGTGCTTCTACTCCACAATCTTGTCTCCTCTCTGACAAATTTAGACACTTCTTGATCTAAATTTTGAAACCAAATGAGCTTAACTTTTTATATGCATGTTTTATAAAACTATCTAATTCAAAACTAACTTTTTTTTTCTCATTTGTGGGATCATCACTTGATTTTATTTTTTTATAAGACAATGGACTCATGATATCAATATTACAACAACCTAACAAGCTTCTTTGTTTTCTTTTATTTTAACCAACCCCCAACCCTTTACAGATTAAGCAGAGAATCCCAAGAATGGATAATTCCAGAGTTAAGTAGTTCTAAAGCCTTTGCTCTTCCACCATGAGCTGCTGGAGCCTCACCTCTTATTTATTTATTTTTTTTAAACATTTTTACCCTGGAGGCACACAGGATAGCTAAGTAAATAACTAAACTTTCTTCCTTTAATCTTTTAGGAGGATTAAAATCTTCATAAAAATTAGTGGTACAGATTGACTCTAAAAAATTGTGTTTGTCATATAATGCAGCTACTAACTGACCTATCCTTTATTTCACAGGTACAACGGAGAAGAAGTCTGAAAAGAAATTTGGTCCCACAAATAAACCTGACTTCTTCTTTCTTCCCAGCCATCCCCAAGTGAAGAGAGAAAAATCAGAAGTGGCTGCTGTTGCCTGAGCTGCACATCAAATGGCAAGGTCTCAGTGATACTCCAGTCTTTATTTCAGGATGAAAGTGAGGGTCTATCAGATATTGTCACCCATCTCTGTATCCTCAGGCCATCCTATTGATGGAAAAGATTACTCAGGGTGTTCAGATGGCCTCAACTCTGAATACCATGCAAGCAGCAACATCCAGTTGGCCAGCTTCCTTCATACATGGAAATCCACTTACTGAATAAGGAATATTTCTTATTTACTGTCAGAAAAACGACTCATAAAGAAACAAAGAAAATCAACAGCATAAGTAGATCTAAAATAATATGGTTATCAATGACTTGTTTTCCACCTCCCCCCATTGTTCACCCTAATTTATAACCAGAATTATTATCAGAATGTACGCAGTAAGAGGCAAATTACTTATGTGTCATGCTATGTGCAGTATAAAGAGAATTATTATTACAAAGAAAAATGTGCCAGTCAAGCCTCTAGCTATTTGTCTTTTTCATTTAGAGAAATGTCATATGGAAGAAAATGCTCAGAGTTTCTTAGATAAAGTCAGAAGTTATTTGCATTTATACTATAAATGACTCCAGATAATAGAACTTGAATGATTATCTGAAGTTGCTGGGGTTCATCTTTTACTGATACCTTTATTAATTGATTCTGATATTTTGATCAAATGATTAATTTCACCATTGGATACTCAAGTAAAAAATGAAACATCTACATCTGATCAATAATAAATGAGATTTTAAATAAGTCAAAGACATGAGGAAGTATCAAGAATTGAAGCCTGAAGACTGGCTGACCCAAGTCATTTTGGGAAAAATATTTGTGGTTCTAAGTAATAAAAGCATTCCTGTGTCAAGGGTTAGCCTACTTTCCCCAAAGCACAAGGCCACATGGGAAGAAAAAACTATGGTCCCTGAACATTTGATACTGCCTTTACACTCTAGGAAGTGTTCTATAATTCTTAAATCCCAACAACTTTGGAAAACTAAGCAAATTTTTTATTCATATGGATCTTATTCATATGAATAAAAAATTTCACTTTTTTATGTTTATTTATAGACATGTACTAATTTTTGTTGTTCATAGGAATCTAATCATTTTTCCTACTGATTTTTTTTCTTTTAACTTTTTTCTTCACTTATTTTAATTACATTCAAAACTAAAGTTCCAACAGAAAATACTGAACATTAAGGTTTTTTAATTTTTTAAAAATAATTTGTATAATTTACTCAAATGAAAGAAGAGACTCCAGGAAAAACAGAATATAGTTATGGGAAATTGGCCCTAAATACCTAAGAAAGCCAGGAGATTCTTTTTTTTTCTTTAATTGAGGTATAATTGACATATAATATTATATTAGTTTCAGGTATACAATAAAATGATTCAATATTAGTATATTTTGTGAAGTGATCTCCACAGTAAGTCTAATTAACATCCATCCCCATACATAGTTACATTTCTTTTTTTTCTTATGATGAGGACTTTTAAGATCTACTCTCTGGGGAGCACATGGGGGAGCAGCTGGAGTGCAGGCACCTGAGGGTTGCTGAGGAATAAAAAAAACAAACAAAAAACAAAGATCTACTCCCAGAAACTTTCAAATATACAACACAGTATTATTAACTATAGTCACAGTGTCATACTTTACATCCCCATGACTTATTTATTTTATAACTGGAAGTCTGTACCTTTTAACCTCCTTTACCCATTTTGACCCAGAAGACTCTTTTTTTAAAAAAAATTCTAAAAGTAAGAAGAAAATTCAAAGGAGTTTATGAAAATGATCTCATTTCCTGCCTTTCAATCTCAGTTGTAAAAGAAGGCCATTTCATCCCTAGGCATAGATTTCCTAGAACAAGACAATATCGAATACCCTTGCCATGCACTCAATTCCTTTAATGTGGCATTCAAGGCCCTAAATTAGCATCCCTCTCCTTTTTTGACTGAGGAATTCTCTCAAACCTCTTTTAACAGAAATATGCAATTTCTTGAGCCTCATAATTTTAAAAAATATTTTGGAATTTTTGCACATTATGTAATAAATGATTGTATTTTAGTCAGTAAAATGTTAAGAATAGCAGTATAACTAATTATGTGATTATAATAATTTTTAATGATACACAAAATATGTAGAAAAATTTTGTCTTTTCCCTCACTTATCACTTAAATTAATCATTTAAGAAAAGGCTTAACTTGGTGACAAATAAATAAGAATATTTTATTTTAGTGTGGAGTTAAAATATTTACTAAAACATAAGGTAATGATTTCTGCTTCAGGTAATGGTAGACTACGTAGTTTGGACCAATCACTCCCACTGAAGACAACTAAGAAACACGGACAAAATAAAGAAAACATATCTATGAAGGCATCTGATCACAAATGGGATGGTGAAGCATGAATGTACCAGATTCTAGGGGAGGACTGAGGCCCAACTTTTGAAGCTAATTTTCTCCTGTAAGCATGTGGTGATTCAAGAATGGAAGATTAAGTGGCTAAGGAGTTGAAGTGATAATTAGGGCTAAAGGGACAGGGAATGGAATCCAGGCCCCATCAAGGTATAATCCCCTCTAGCTTTGGGTTGAGGCTCCAAAAACCTGCATATTAGAAATAAGAGTGACATAAAGCTAAACAGATCTTCACTGGGGACTACAGTTCTGCCTCCAGTTATTTTAATCCCTGAAATTGGACTAAGATAATCCTAAATTGCTAGAGTACCCAGGAGCCTTCAGAAGCAAGAGTACATACTGTGGAGAAAGATGATGTCATCTTAGGCCTTAAATGATATCTTTACTATTCCAAATATATATCTATGACACTACAAAAAATGACTAGGTACATGAGGACACAAGACAACAAGAATGACAACTGACAGAAAACAGCAGATAATAGAAACAACACCTGGGGACTCCAGATATAGACTTTAAAATAACTGTGCTTATTATATTGGAGGAGATAAAACACAAGATTTAGAATTTTAGCAGAGAAATAGAAATTGTTGATAAGAACCAAATGGAAATTCTAGAACCAAAAAACACAATGACAAAAATGAAAAACTCAGTCAAAGGATATAACAACAGACTAAGTCAACTAAAGAGAAAATTAGTGAGCTGAAAAATATAGGTTACAAGGAACTATCCGTAATGAAGCACTGAGAGATGGAAAGATGAAAAAAGGAGAGGGTAAAAGCAGAATTGAGATAATATGAAAAATAACAGTAGTACCAGGAGAGAAAAGAATAGGGTAGCAGCAATATTCAGTTAGTTTTCAAAACCTGATAAAAGCCTCTAACCTACAGAATCAGGAAGAGCCATTGGCCTTAGTCAAAATAAACCATTATTAATTAAAAAATGCAAATCCACACATTTCATAGTAAAATTGCTGAAAATTGAACAAAGAACAAATTATGGAAGCAACAGAAGTAGAAAAAGGACAAAATATCTTCAAAGTAGCACAATTAAGAGGACTTCTGCCAACTTCTCCACAGAAAAATATGGTTGTGAGGGGCCAGAAAACATAGAATGATATCCTCGAAGTTCTGAAATAAAAATGAATGCCAGCTAAGCATTCTCAATCAAGGGGAAAATAGCTAAAAATCACATAGGATTCTGGACAACAAAAATTGAGGAAATTAATCATAGTAGAAACACATTAAAGAAAGTACTAAAGGATATTATTTAAGAAGATGGAAAATGGATCGGAGTTCAGAGATGGAAAATCGTATACAAGTGGTTAACTTAAATGAACATTAACAGGATAAAGCAATAACAGTAGTGTCATAAAGTTTTAAAATACAGATAATTTAAAAATAGACAGGGGTGTGACCACGATTAGGCCAAGAGTAGGAAGACCATGAGCTCACCTACTCCCATGGGCAAACCAAAATTACAACTATTTACAGAGACCCTATTGGTGAGAATGACCTGAAGACTAACAAAAGATTTTCCACACCTAAAGATAAATATAAAGAAGGAACCATAACAAAATGGATAGGAAGCGTGAAGATGTGGTATAGTCAAGACCCACATACCTGGGTAGACGACCCAAAAACAGAAGGATAATCTCAGTTGCAGAGATTAGAGGTTTGTTCCAAGGAGTGCGGGGCCTGACCCCAACATGGGACTCCCCAGACCAGGAGTTCTGCAACAGAAGATGAGCCCCCAGAAGGTTGGCACTGAAGGGTAGCAGGTTTACTGTATAGGAGAGCCAGAGAGCTGTAGGAAACAGAGATTCTACTCTTAAAGGGCACATGCAAAAATCTCACAGGCTCCAAGTCCCAGGGCAGAGACAGTAATTTGAAAGACTCTTGTGTCAGACCCAATTGCTGATCTTGGAGAGCCTCCAGAAGAGGTAGGAGGTTATTAGGACTCTCCCTGGGGACCTAGACACTGGTAGAAGTCATTTTGGGGAGCTCATTCTAACACAAGGACACTGGTGCTGGCAAGTGTCATTTTGGAATCCTCACTCTAGCCTGTTAGTGCTAGGGGCTAACTGAACAACCAGCTGATCAGCACCAGTCCCAGAACCTCCCAGGCCAAGTAGCCAGCTGTGTGGGAACCCAACCTTGAACACAAATGGGCTAGCACCAGTTCCAGGAATGCCTGGGTCCCAAAAGCAGCCACCCTGGGAAATGGCCCTGCCTACCAATGGGTCAGCATCAGCTCTGGAGTACTATGAGCCACAAAACCAGCCACACTGGGACCTGTTCCTAACCACCAGCAGGCGAGCACTGGCCTCAGGATTCCTCAGGTCCCACAGCCACACTCCGCAAGAGCAGCTCCACCTACCAGGTAGACAGTACCAGCCCCAGGACTCCCTGGGCCATGAAGCCAGTTGTGAAGACTGCCAGCCCACTGTGTGTGACCAACTGGGTGGGGGCAGCAGTAGTTGGCCCTGTCACTACAGAAGGACCCACTCAGTGCACATAGGGGGAACCCTTAGAACCTATAGCTCTGGTGATCAGAAGGGAGTGTGCTGCAGGGATCCATAGGATGTCTACTACATAAGGCCACTTCTCCAAGATCAGGAAATGTAAACAACCTACCTAATACATAGAAATAAAACCAGAGAATCATAAATGAGGCAACAGAAGAATATGGTCCAAATGAAGGAACAAGATAAACTCCAGAAGAACTAAGAAAAGTAGAGATAAGCAATCTACCTAATAAAGAGTTCAGGTAATGATTATAAAGATACTTAGAGAGTTGGATCAAGATAGTGGAGTAGGAGGATGTGGAGCTCATGTCCCCCTGCAAACACATCAAAATACATCTACATGTAGAATAATTCTTATGGAAAACTAACTGGAAACTGGCAGAAGAATTCTTATAAAACCATAGCTGCAAGAAAGATTTCCACATAACTGGATAGGATGGAAAAAAAGGCATAAGGTCAGTTCCTCTGAATCTGGGAGGAATCTGAAAGGAAGAAATGGTCCACACGGGTGGACCCTCACCCTGGTGAGTGAGCAGATTGAGCCACAGACTGGGTGTCCCAGTCCTGAGGTCCTAAACAGAGGAGACAAGCCCACTTGGCTACTGAGAGAACTGCTGGGACAGACAGAAGGGCTGGAGAAGCCTAGACTCTACTTGCAAAGAGTGCATGCATGCTAGCTTGCCAACAGTCAGGGTAGAGAGAGCTCTGCGCTGGCTGCTGCCACCTCATCGTAGTCCCCAAAATCCAAATGGGGTGAACACCTGGCCCTGCTCACTCCACACCACAGCCTGGTGCATGATCTGGACTAGCTTGGCCCTGTGAAAAGACTTGGCCTAGCTACACAGAGACAGCCCAGGGGGGCTGGGGTATGGTCCAGGTGGGGCTGCAGTGGCCTTTGTCAGTGCTTACTTGGGTGATACCTCAGGAACCTTCTCGAGTTGAGCAAGAGCCTGGGCCTAACCCACACCATGCCACAGCTTAGCCCTAGATCTGGGGCATACAGGTCCTGGGAGAAGACTGCCACAGAGGCAGCCCAGATCTATGGTAGCAGTTCAGCCACCTTAATTTCTGCAGCCACAACACCCCAACCCCCAACCCCAGCCTAGTAAACACTCCAGCCCCATCCATTCCATGCCAGAGCCTTGTACTAGATCTAGAATGAACACAACAGAGGAAAGGAAACCGAACTTGGGCTGCACCTAAGCAGGACCATGGATGCTTATACAGGTGATGCATCAGTCCTCTGTGAGCACATGTGCTTCCTTTGCTTCAGAACTTTCCTCCTGGGGCAGGGCAAGCACTCAAGAGGAATGGAGTCTGATCAAGCCCAACTCTCAGGGCTTACACTCCAACAACATCTACTTCAACTCCCCACCCCGACAGGGTAGTGACAGACAAAGAGCAGAGAGGAAGTCCCGCCTCACACACTACACAGGCTTTAGATACTCCAACACCAACCAAACCCCCTTGATGGGGGCGGGGCAGCATACCCTGAGGAAAGATGTAGCTGGTGTCCATATCAAAACTAGCCCTTGTACCAAAGACACTGGACAGACACAGTCTACAGACGAATGCTCCCAAAAGAAAACCCCTTCAAAACCACAGTAGACAACTGTTTCCCCTAAATTCATAGAGACAGAGAAAGTTAAGTAAAATGAAAAGGGTTCCAAACAAGATGAACTGAAACAGACCCACACCAAGACATATCATAATTAAAATGGCAAAAGTTAAAAGATAGAGAGGACTCTGAAGGCAGCAAGAGAAAAATAAAGAGTCATTTACAAGGAAACCCCTATAAACCTATCAGCTGATTTCTCTGCCAAAACTTTGTAGGCCAGAAGGGAGTAGAATGGTGTATTCAAAGTCCTGATAGGGAAAAGCCTGCAACATAGGAGACTCCACCCACTAAGATTATAATTTAGAATAGAAAGAGAGATAAAGAATTTCTCAGACAAGTAAAAACTACAGGAATTCAGCAATACTAAACCTATCCTAAAAGAAATGTTGAAGGCTCTTCTCTAAATGGAAAAGAAGCAAGAATATTTAGGAAAGGGGAAATCCCAATAGGAAAGGCAAATATATAGTAAGGATTTCATATCACTTAAATAAGTCAGTACAGAGATTTAAAAAACTTAAACATTTTAAGCAATTATAACTACAATAAACGGTAAAAGGATAAACATGAAGATGTAAAATAGGACAGAAAAATCAGAAAAGGTGGGGGGAGGGGAGAGTAAAAAAATATAGATCTCTTAGAATGTGTTTGATGTTAAATAACTATCAGTTTAAAGCAAGTAAATATAGATACGTGTCAATATACATGAACCCCCATGGTAATCACAAATCAAAAAACCTACACTAAGTTCATTAAAAAAAACCCAAAAAACTCAAGGATACTACAGAATAAAATCATCAAACCACAAAAGGAAAAATGAAAGGAAGAAATGAACAAAGAAGGCCTAGAAAAATAACTGGAAAACAAAGATTAAAATGGCAATAAGTACACACCTATCAACAATTACTTAAAATGTCAATGGACTAAATGTTTCAATCAAAAGACATAGGGTAGCTGATTGGAAAGAAAAAAAAAAAACCAAAACCAACTAATTAGTTCCCAAATCAGGTAGACTTACCCTACAAAACCAATGAACTAGTTCCCAAAATCAGGTACAGTCCAACAACAATTCACCTCTCCAGCATGGTACCCCAACCAAATTGGCTTGTCCTGTAAAGGAAAAGCCCAAATTGAGGGGGGAATATGTTCCCAGTTTGCACGCTGGAGGGACTTACCCTCCAAAATCGAGTCTGTTGACACATAGAAGTTTGTCAGTTCCTTGCTTCAACTGCCAAGTGCTAGGGTAGCTGGTGCCTCTTCAGGGAAATTTGAAGGGAAGATTCTCAGGACAAATGGTCCCAGCAGCTGCTAGGACCTTGCTCCAAAATTCCCTGACCGGGGCTGGCTAGCCATGCGCGGCAAGGCTCCTGGCTGGCTCGCCAAATTTGTTATTGAGTCCAAGCTCGCTCTGCTTGCCGCACAACAGGCCAATAAATTGGAGACAAGGTGTTGAGGCAAGGAATATGACTTTATTCAGAAAGCCAGCAGACTGAGAAGATGGCAGACTAATGTTTCCCCAAAACCATCTTATTGGGGTTTGGATGCCAGTTTCTTTTATAGAACAGAGAATGGGAGGAGATGAGGAAGTAAAGTAAAAAGGCCATAAGTTTTCCAAATGTTTTCTGGAATGGCCAGCCTCAGGGAGGGAATGTGTTAATTTCTTCTTTCTTGCAGCCATCCACAGGTGGTCAGGGTCAGGATGCTTCCCTGAACAAAGGGACTTTGGTTTAACATTCAGGCAGAGGGGCAGGGTTCCCTGAGGCAGGCCATTATGAATAGAGAGTATCCTTTTAGTGAACAAAAGCAGCAGAAAGCAAAAGTTAAAGTAAAAGAAACGATCCAACATGTAGTCAGATTTGGCTCTTCCCTGTTACAATTAGGGAAGTGAGGAAATACAGAAACAAAGGAAAAGCAGTTATGATATAGTAATGTAGAGATAAAACAGAGTCCTAGTTCCTCCTCAAGTGATATACATAACAATCTGATGCATATCTTTGAGTTGTTCTGCAGGAACTAAGGCCCCTACCCAGGTGGAGGATGGTAACTATGTGCTGAGATCCCAGACTGGTCAGGACCAGATGGTTGATGATTGAGATTCCTGGAACACCACCCTGTTACCTCACCACCAACCAATCAGAAGAAAGTCATAAACTCTGCAGCCATGACTCTAAATGTTGCCTTTAAAAACTGTTCCCTGAAAACCATCAGGGAGTTTTGAGCATGAGCCACTTGTTCTCCTTGCTAAGCCCTTCCAATAAACTTTTCTCGCTCCAAACTCCAATGTTTCAGTTTCTTTGGCCTCACTGTTTCTCAGGCACACAAATTTTGGTTCAGTAACAGTGGGGATCTGACTTCTGTAACAACAACCTAAGAATGTATGTCAGACATTGTTATCTGTTTTCCTCAAGGAAAACTAGGGTCTTATGACCCCATCCCAGTTTGACTTATTGCTAAAGTAATCATCTTCTTTGCTTGACTGCTTCTTTGTTTTCTTTTCTGCCCCTTCTTAAATGATTAACTGCTTGAGCCTGTTCTTTGGAACTCGGGGAGACCTAGGAGACTAAAGCTTTTTTCACAAACAAAAAGTGGGGCACATAGATGGGCTTGTGCCTGGGAGGCCCCACAGTGTCTTGCTTGGTTTCAATTCACTAAAGCCAATTAGATATTTAAAACTTACTCAGTTAAAATTGTGTTATTTAAGGTAATCATGAAAATTAAATAGGTCATGTAAAACTACTTAGCAAAATATTTATTATCAGTTAAAATTGTGTTATTTAAGGTAATCATGAAAATTAAATAGGTCATGTAAAACTACTTAGCAAAATATTTATTATCCATATATATTTATTATACACATACATTTATTTAATGCATACTTTGTGTATATAGATAGATGTATAAGTAAATACATAAATGTATGTATTATTAACCGAAATTTTAGAAATGGAGATTTGATTGAATAAAAAGGTGTTTGAGTTTTGTTAGGATTTCAGGAGACACAGATTCAAGAAACACAAGAGACACAGATTTAAGAAACACTTGAATTGTGTTCCGCCATACTACAAAATGGGGGAGACTTATAAAGGCAATAAAACTGCAAGGTTACATGAGCTATTATCAAGATTTATAATTGGAGCTGGCAAGAAGTAAGGGTACTTGTTAAGTAAGGATTGTTTGGGGTCTGAATTGTTGCATATTTACAAGGTAAGACCTTGAGACCGACCATTAAGTTGCAGCTGGCAGGTATTGTTTTGAATATGGCTGGTGGTGTCTTTCTTTGGGTCCAGTACAGTTCAAAGAATGTTCACGTTCTCAATGCAGGGATCTGCCTGAGACTAGATCCTCAGTGGCTGCCTGATTCCATTTTGTATGCCTGAAGTGTGATTACTCCATTATAATATTAATTTGTCATCAGTATGTATGTATGCATTAATATTTTTTTAGCTTCCTTTCACCTAGGCATCACCCCACTTTGTTCTTATCTTGCAAATGTTATATTCAAGACATTTTCTGACATTTCCCCCATACTTGTATTATTGATCTTGTTTGTGTGTCCAATGCTTAGTGAGGTGAAACAAAAAAAAACACATCAGTTTGGAGCAGAGAAAATTTATTGCAGGGCCAAGCAAGGAGAATGGATAGTTCATGCTCTTAAAAAATTTCGAATTGCCCAAACGTTTTCAGGGAGAATTTTTAATAGGCAAAATTTGGGGTGAGGGCTGCAGGGTGTATGACTTTCTTCTGATTGGTTGGTGGAGGAGAAGTGGAGGCGGGACAGGAGTGGTGCCCCTGAGGGGCAGCTGGAGGAAGGGAAGGGATCCCACGCTGGGAGGGGAAAGGGGGAGAGCGTTGGGAGGGCAGAGGATCAGAAGGGAGAATGGCCAGCATTTCCCCTGCCCACTTCGGCCTCGGGGAGCCTGCTGAGATCCCAGGCCTGATCCTCTGCCCACTGAGGACCCCTCCAGCCGCGTGGATCCTGAGGCAGTGGGAGGGAGGGAAAGGGGAGGAAATGTAAAGCCTGGACTGATGGGACTGGCACCCCTGAGGGGCGGCTGGGGGAGAGGAGGACTTCTTTCACCTGGTGGGGCCCACCACACTTAGGGGTCCAGCAACAATGGGGGAGACCCTTGGGGGAGCAGAGGAACAGAAGCAAGCATGGCCAGCACTTTCCCTTCCCCTGCCCTCAGAGGTCCCCTCCAGCAGGCAGTGCAGACCCTAAGCCCCGCCTCTAGAGCCCCACCCAGGGCCCTACCTCTACACACCACACTCTGAGACCCACTTTGAGACCCTCTCCAACCGTGCTAGGCCTAAACCCTGCCCACACACCCTCACCAAGGGCCATACCTCCAAACTCTGGAACTCCATGCTCTGAGGCCCCCCTCAGGCCATGCTGCCACTCCCCCACCTGTTGCACAGGTCCTAAGTTTAAGCCCCGCCCCCACCCTAAACCACGCCCCTACCTAAGCCCCACTCCCCACAGCCAAGGACTTTTCTGACTTTTTTTTTTCCTTCTTTTAGGGTGTGGTTTAGTTTTACCTTGTTGTTGCTGATTCATTTATATTTTTATTTTTTCTAATAAATCATTTATTTTTCCAATTTTATATTATTCTTTATACCTTCTTATTGTTCCACCCCTTTTGTCTTTTTTTTCTTTCTTTTTTCTGTTGTGGTTCTGTTTTACCTTGTTGTAGTTGTTTCAATTATATTTTTATTTTCCTTAATATATTTTGTATCTTTCTAATTTTACTTTATTTTGTATTCTTTATTATTGTACTGCTCCTTTTTTTTTCATTTGTCACATTGTGTGGCTTGCAGGATCTTGGTTCCCAGGCCAGGGCTCAGGCCTGAGCTCCTGTGGTGGGAGCACAGAGTCCAAACCGCTGGACTAATGGAGAACCTCAGACCCCAGGGAATATTAATCAGAGTAAGGCCTCCTGGAGGTCCTCATCTTGGCACCAAGACCAGGCTCTACCCAACTGCCTGCAAACTCCAGTGCTGGATGCCTCAGGCCAAACAACCAGTAGGACAGGAATACAGCCAGTCCATCAAAAAAAAAAAAAATGAGACAACAAAGAAAATATGTTACAGGTGAAGGAGCAAGGTAAAAACCTACAAGACCAAATAAATGAAGAGGAAATAGGCAAGCTACCTGAAAAAGAATTCAGAGTAATGATAGTAAAGATGATCCAAAAATCTCAGAAACAGAATGGAGAAAATACAAGAAATGTTTAACAAGTACCTAGAAGAACTAAAGAGTAAACAAACAGAGATGAATAACAAAATAACTGAAATTAAAAATTCTCCAGAAGGAGTCAATAGCAGAATAACTGAGGCAGAAGAATGGATAAGTGAGCTGGAAGATAAAACGGTGGAGATAACTGTCATGGAGCAGAATAAAGAAAAAAGAATGAAAAGAATTGAGGACAGTCTCCGAGACTTCTGGGACAACATTAAACACACTAACATGCGAAGTATAGGGGCCCCAGAAGAAGAAAAAGAGAAAGGGTATAGAGATATTTGAAGAGATTATAGTCGAAAACTTCCCTACAATGGGAAAAGAAATAGGCACCCAAGTTCAGGAAGTGCAGAGAGTCCCATACAGGATGAAATCTAGGAGAAACACACCAAGACACATATTAATCAAACCAACAAATATTAAATTCAAAGAAAAAATATTAAAAGCAGCAAGGGAAAAGCAATAAATAACATACCAGGGAATCCCCATAAGGTTATCAGCTGATTTCTCAGCAGAAACTCTGCAAGCCAGAAGGGAGTGGCAGGACATATTTAAAGTGATGAAGGAGAAAAACCTACAATCAAGATTACCCAGCAAGGATCTCATTCAGATTCGACCAAGAAATCAAAAGTTTTACAGACAAGCAAAAGCTACGAGAATTTAGCACCACCAAACCAGCTTTACAACAAATGCTAAAGGAACTTCTCTAAGTGGGAAACAAAAGAGAAGAAAAAGACCCACAGAAACAAACCCAAATCAATTACGAAAATGGTAATAGGAACATACATATTGATAAATGGATTGTAAACGGATTGAATGCTCCAACCAAAAGACACAGACTGGCTGAATGGATACAAAAACAAGACCCGTATATATGCTATGTATGAGAAATCCACTTCAGACCTAGGGACACATACAGACTGAAAGTGAGGGGATGGAAAAAGATATCCCATGCAAATGGAAATCACAAGAAAGCTGGAGTAGCAACACTGATATCACATAAAATAGACTTTAAAATAAAGACTGTTACAAGAGATAAGGAAGGACACTACATAATGATTAAAGGATCAATCCAAGAAGAAAACATAAAAATTATAAATATTTATGCATCCAACATAGGAGCACCTCAACACATAAGGCAAATGCTAACCGCCATAACAGGGGAAATGGACAGTAACACAATAATAGTAGGGGACTTTTAACACCCCATTTACACCAATAGACAGATCATCCAGACAGAAAATAAATAAGGAAACACACACTTTAAATGACACAATAGACCAGATAGACTTAATTGATATTTATAGGACATTCCACCCCAAAGCAGAATACACTTTCTTCTGAAGTGCACACAGAACATTCTCCAGAATAGATCACATCTTGGGTCACAAATCATGGAAAATTTAAGAAAACTGAAATCGTATCAACCATCTTTTCTGACCACAATGCTATGAGATTAGAAACCAATTACAGGAAAGAAACTGTAAAAAACACAAACACATGGAGGCTAAACAGTGCGCTGCTAAATAACCAAGAGATCACTGAAGAAATCAAAGACGAAATTAAAAAATACCTAGAAACAAATGACAACGAAAACACAATGATCCAAAACCTATGGGACAGAGAAAAAGCAGTTCTAAGCGGGAAGCTTATACCAATTCAAGCTCACCTCAAGAAACAAGAAAAATCTCAAATAAACAATCTAACCTTACACCTAAAGCAACTAGAAAAAGAAGAACAAAGAAAACCCAAAGTTAGTAGAAGGAAAGTAATCATAAAGATCAGTGCAGAAATAAATGAAATATAAATGAAGAAAACAATAGCAAAGATCAATAAAACTAAAAGTTGGTTCTTTGAGAAGATAAACAAAATTGATAAACCTTTAGCCAGACTCATCAAGAAAAAAAGGGAGAGGATGCCAATCAATAAAATTAGAAATGAAAAATGAGAGATTACAATGAACACCACAGAAATACAAAGGATCATAAGAGACTACTACAAGCAACTATACGCCAATAAAATGGACAACCTCGAAGAAATGGACACATTCTTGGAAAGGTACAAGTTTCCAAGACTGAACCAGGAAGAATTAGATAATATAAACAGACCAATCACAGGTAATGAAATTGAAACTGTAATGAAAAATCTTCCAACAAACAAAAGTCCAGGACCAGATGGCTTCACAGGCCAATTCTATAAAACATTTAGAGAAGAGTTAATACATATCCTTCTCAAACACTTCCAAAAAATTGCAGAGGGAGGAACACTCCCAAACTCATTCTACGAGGCCACCATCACCCTGATACCAAAACCAGACAAAGATATCACAAAAAAAGAAAAACACAGACCAATATCACTGACGAACATAGACGCAAAAATCCTCAACAAAATACTAGCAAACTGAATCCAACAACACATTAAAAAGATCATACACCATAATCAAGTGGGATTTATCCCAGGAATGCAAGGATTCTTCAATATATGCAAATCAATCAACACGATATACCAGAATAACAAATTAAAGAATAAAAACCATATGATCATCTCAATAGATGCAGACAAAGCTTTTGACAAAATTCAACACCTATTTATGATAAATACTCTCCAGAAAGTGGGCATAGAGGGACTCTATCTCAACATAATAAAGGCCATAAATGACAAACCCACAGCAAACATAATTCCCAATGGTGAAAACTGAAAGCATTTCCTCTAAGATCAGGAACAAGACAAGGATGTCCACTCTCCCCACTATTATTCAACATAGTATTGGAAGTCCTAGCCACAGCAATCAGAGAAGAAAAAGAAATAAAAGGAATACAAATTGGAAAAGAAGTAAAACTGTCACTGTTTGCAGATGACATAATACTATACATAGAAAATCCTAAAGATGCCACCAAAGAACTCCTAGAACTAATCAATGAATTTGGTAAGGTTGCAGGATATAAAAATAATGTACAGAAATCTCTTGCATTCCTATATACTAACAACGAAAGATCAGAAAGAGAAATTAAGGAAGCAATCCCATTTACCATCACAATTAAAAGAATAAAATACCTAGGAATAAACCTACCTAAGGAGGCAAAAGACTTATACTCAGAAAACTATAAAACACTGATGAAAGAAACCAAAGATGACACAAACAGATGGAGAGATATACCATGCTCCTGGATTGGAAGAATCAATACTATGAAAATTACTATACTACCCAAAGCTATCTACAGATTCAGTGCAATAACTATCAAATCACCAATGACATTTTTCACAGAATTAGAACAAAAAATTACACAATTTGTATGGAAACAGAAGGGATCCTGAATAGCCAAATCTTAAGAAAGAAAAATGGAGGTGGAGGAATCAGGCTCCCTGACTTCAGACTCTACTACAAAGCCACAGTAATCAAGGCAGTATGGTACTGGCACAAAAACAAAAATACAGATCAATGGTACAGGATAGAAAGCCCAGAGATAAACCCACGCACCTATGGTCACCTAATCTATGACAAAGGAGGCAAGAATACACAATGGAGACGAGACAGCCTCTTTGATAAATGGTGCTGGGAAAACTGGACAACTACATGTAAAAGAATAAAATTAGAACACTTCCTAACACCATACACAAAAATAAACTCAAAATGGATTAAAGACTTAAATGTAAGATTGGACACTATAAAACTCTTAGAGGGAAGCATAGGAAAAACACTCTTTGACATAAATCACAGCAAGATCTTTTATGATGCACCTCTTAGAGTAATAAAACTAAAAACAAAAATAAGCGAATGGGACCTAATGAAACTTAAAAGCGTTTGCATAGGAAAGGACACCATAAACAAGATGAAAAGACAACCCACAGAATGGGAGAAAATATTTGCAAAGAAAGCAACAGACAAAGGATTAATCTACAAAATATACAAACAGCTCATGCAGCTCAATACCAAAATAATAAACAACCCAATCAAAAAATGGGCGGAAGACCTAAATAGACATTTTAGCAAAGACGTACAGATGGCCAAGTGGCACATGAAAAGATGCTCAACATCGCTAATTATTAGAGAAATGCAAATCAAAACTACAATGATGTATCACCTCACATCGGTCAGAATGGCCATCATCAGAAAATCTACAAACAATAAATGCTGGAGAGGGTGCGGAGAAAAGGGAATCCTCTTGCACTGTTGGTGGGAATGTAAATTGATACAGCCACTGTGGAGAACAGTATGGAGGTTCCTTAAAAAACTAACAATAGAACTACCATATGACCCACTACTGGACATATACCCTGAGAAAATCATAATTCAAAAAGTCACATGTACCCCCATGTTCAGTGCAGGACTATTTACAATAGCCAGGACATGGAAACAACCTAAATGTCCATCAACAGATGAATGGATAAAGAAGATGTGGTGTATATATATATAATGGAAGATTATTTAGCCATAAAAAGAAATGAAATTGGGTCATTTGTAGAGATGTGGATGGACCTAGAATCTGTCATACCGAGTGAAGTATGTCAGAAAGAGAAAAACAATTATTGTATATTAACACATATATGTGGAATCTAGAAAAATGGTACAGATGAACTTATTTGCAGGGCAGGAACAGAAAGGCAGATGTAGAGAACGGACATGTTGACACGGGGGGGAAGGGGAAGGTGGGATGAATTGGGAGATTAGGTTTGACATAAATACACTACCATGGCTAAAATAGATAGCTAGTGGGAACCTGCTGTATAGCAAAGGGAGCTCAGGCCGGTGCTCTGTGATGGCCTAGTTGGGTGGGATGGGAGGGGGAGGTCCAAGAGGGAGGGGATGTGTGTATGCATATGGCTGATTCACTTCGCTGTGTGGCAGAGTCTAACACAACATTGTAAAGCAATTACACTCCTATATATATATATATATATATATAATGCAATGAATTTCTGCCAGAACCATCCAAATGTCCATCAATAAGGGGGGATTGGTTAATTAAATTATAGTACATCCATACACTGTAATTTTAAGTCATTAAACGAGTGAGTTACATTTACATGCACCAACATCAAAGGTCAAGATGGATTGTTAAAATGAAAGGGGCAAGTCTGAACATAAAAGCTGTTCACATAACTAAATATATAAGCCCGTTTATGTAACTAAAACTCCATAAGCAGTATCTGCCTGCATTTTCTTCTATCTAGTTGGTGATCTCTGTCTATATAAAAAGAGATCTGGAGAATTTATTGGACTGCCTAGAAGAAATGCTTAAATGCATGTAAAATTTACTTAGCACACAAACAGATTTAGTATCCAATTTTTAAAAGTGTAAAAATAAATTTGGAAGCAAAACATGAATTGAATCCAAAATAATTGTTTGGTAGGGAAGAAGTGGGCCATCTGCCAATGCAGCAATGCCAACCTAAAGTAAGACAGCTACGCTAGGAAGTGCCTCTACCGAGCAAAGCAAATCAGTCCATAAGAAGGTGACTTATCTCTCGAGAGATGATATGATCAATGATCCCCATCCTGATAATAGCAGAAGGGGTGTCATCTTTTGCTAACAGTCAGTCCCTTACTGTGTCATGTTCAGTTGAATCCAGTGGTACTCTCATACCCTTTTCCTCCCCCTTCTTTTTATTGACTCAGTGAGAATTCTTTCATCTCTGGCTTAGGAAAAATAAGAAGCAGGTCAGTTGGAGGATCACTATCCACCAGTTGCAAGTTTTGCTGGCAGAAAAGGGACAGAGGTCCTCTCTTTTCATTAGCTGCTGCTGCAGCAGACTCAAAGAACTTGCCACATAATTTGACCATGTCAGTTGCAATTTTAAGAAGAATTTACCTTAAAATTCAATGTAGGTGGCCTAATATAAAAGACTGAACAAATGTTATGTTCATCATGTTCCTGTTCATTATATATATTTAGCTATTAACTAGATTTTCTAATTTTCATAATGACTGCCAAGAGGCTCTTTTTTTTTTTTTTCTGGTAAAATCTCTATCTCTCTCACTTTCTCTGTCATCTTCCCTCATTATTTTAAAATATGCCTCCACTTTATTCTGTAACCCAGATATTTATTATAAGTTATACAACTTTACTTTTTTAGTATATTCTTATTTTGCTTCTTAAAAATGAAGACAAAAAGTTTTGAATGGTGTTACTCTCACATAATATGTCTGTATACTTGAAACACCCTAAGAGAATTGACTCAAAAGCCATTATAAACAAGAAGAAAATTCAGTAAGTTGTCTAGGTACAAAATAAATGCAAAAAATCAATAGCTTTCCAATATACAAACTACAATTAAGTAATAGATATAATGGAAGAAAAAATATATACAACAGCAATTACAATATTAATTGCTTAGGAATACATGTAACAACAAACATTCAAGATCTGTATTAAACAACTTAAGCCCTCTATTAAAATTTTTAATTAAAAAAATTAAATCAAGGGATATAAATAAAACACTTAAATAGAATAGCATTTGTTTTGGGCTGAGAAGTCAAAGTATTATAATGATGAAAATCCCCCCTAAGCTAATATATAAACTTTGATGAATAAAAATAACAAATGTTTTAAAGCAAACTTCTAATGTTTACAGGGAGAAAATAAAGATCTTTATATGTTTCAGGGACTAGCCCTTCCAGATATATTTCTTAGCTTTACAGCGGTATAACTGATATATTAAAAATTCCACACAATTAATGTATATATCTTGATGTATACAACTGTGATACCATCACCACAACCAAGGTACTAAACATATCCATCACCTTCAAAATTTTCTTTTTGTTCTTTTGTAGGATTTTGGCTTGTTGAGTTCTTTTTGGGGGGTAAGAACACTTAACATGAGATCTATCTCAACATATTTTAAAGTGCATAATACCATATTGTTTTTTCAGACATAAGGCTATTACACACTTAATAGACTATTGTGTAAACATAACTTTTGAATGCACTGGGAAACCAAAAAATTCATGTGACTTGCTTTATTGTGATATCAATTTTACTGAGGTCATCTGAAACAAACCTGCATTATCTCTGAGGTACACCAGTATTTGTGTCTTCTTTAATTTTTTATCAGTGTTTTATAGTTTTCAGTATACAAATCTTTCACCTCCTTTGTTTAAGTTTATTCCTAAATATTTTGTTATTTTTGATGCTATTTTAAATGAAATTGTCCTCTTAATTTCCTTTCAAACAATTTGTTCTTAGTGTATTAAATGCAACTGATTTTTTTTAAATTAATTAATTAATTAATTTTTGGCTGCATTAGGTCTTCATTGCTGCATGTGGGCTTTTCTCTAGTTGTGGTGAGCGGGGGCTACTCTTTGTTGTGATGCATGGGCTTCTTATTGCGGTGGCTTCTCTTGTTGTGGAGCATGGGCTCTAGGTGTGCAGGCTTCAATAGTTGTGGTGCGTGGGCTCAGTGGTTGTGGCCCGTGGGCTCAGTAGTGGTGGTTCGTGGGCTCTAGAGTGCAGGCTCAGTAGTTGTGGCGCATGGGCCTAGTTGCTCAGCGGCATGTGGGATCTTCCCGGACCAGGGCTTGAACCTGTGTCTCCTACACTGGCAGGCAAATTCTTAACCACTGCGACACCAGGGAAGCCCCAATGCAACTGATTTTTGTATGTTGATTTTATATTCTATAACCTTGTTGAATTTATTTTATTAGTTCTAAAAGGTTTTTTTGTGTGTGGAGTCTTTGGGTTATCTATGTATAAGATGATGTCATCTGCAAATAGAGACAATTTTACTTCTTTCATTCGGATTTGGATGTCTTTTATTCTTCTTGACTAATTGCTTTGACTAGGACTTCCAGTATTATGTTGAATAGAAGCGGTGACAGTGGGCATCCTTAATTTTAAAACATGTTATAAGGCAATAGTAATCAAAATAGACTGCTACATGCACATAAAGAGATATAAATATCAATCAGTAGAAGAGTCTAGAAACAGGTATATAATATATCTGGGGGAATAGTTTTAAGAAACAGACTTCAAATCAATGGGGAAAGATGAATTGTCAATAAATAGGTCAGAAACTATTGGGGAGCCATCTGGGAGAAAATATTCTAGGTATCAACCTCATTTCCTACATCAAAATGAATTTTAACTGGGTTGAAGATTTAAGAGTTAAGAAGTATAATAAAAGTACTGGAAAAAAATACAGAAGAATTTAAAAATAGTCTGACTGGAGAAGACATTTTAAAGCCCAAAAGCCATATGGAGAAGATTGATAGTTTTACTACTTAAAATTTTTAAATTTCTGCTAATAAACTCAGGATAATAATTATCAACACATAAAACAAGGGGCTAATTTCCGTATTACATAAGGATCTACAAATCATTTTAAAAAGGTCTTACAACCAACATAGGAAAATGGGAAAATGGGCAAGAAAACCCATAATCAGTTCACTGAAAATATTACAAATGGTTTTAAAATAGAAAGATTTTGAACTTTTACCCATAATAGGAGAAATGCAATAACATTTCTTTTTTCACCCAACAGATTGGAAAAGAATAAAAAATTTGATAAAAAGCAATCTTAGAGACAGTAAGGTGGGCAAGGCAATCCTGTAATGGGAATATAAATTGATACTCTCCATCTAAAGCACAATTTTGGCAGTATCTGTAGACATTAAAATATTCACATCTTTTGATTTATCAATTCCTCTTCTAGATTTCTATTTCTAAATTATATTCCTACAAAAGATTATATGTATTCAGAAAATCACTGAATTATTGTTTTTGATAGCCAACGACTGAAAACAACCTAAATGTCTTTCAATAGAAGACAGAAGACTTAGACAAATCAACTCCGGTACATTCATCCAGTGGAATACTTTCTAATGTTAAAAAGAATAAGGCATATTCCATTCTGTTCTAACTGACCCGAAATGAAGTCCAAATAATGTTATCTTAAGTAGTTATTGTTATTGTTGGTAGTGGTGGTGGTGGTGGTGTTTTAAAGCAAGGTGTGGAACAATTCATATGGCATAATACCATTTCTGCAAAAAGAAAAAAAATCCATACATATTGATGACAAGAAACTGGCAGTAACATTTATCTCTGGATGGTGAAACTGGGAAACATGGGGATGGGGACAGGAGAATAGTATGCTTTTGAAAGAAAATCCTTTTGTAGTATTTGCATTTTCTACCTTGTACATATTACTTTAGAAATTACATAAAATAAACTTTAGAAAGTAACTTGCTTACTTGTAAATATGTTCTTATTGCTGTATATACTTAGTTTTTATAGGTACTAAATCAAAAGCAAGCAGAACCATATTAACAGAAAAGTTCTGTATAATATAAATTATTTTTAAAGATTCTTAGTCAATTAAAAAATGTTTATTCTGTCTTACATGCAAATATAAATCCTTCATGCATTTATTTTAATTGATATAATAATAACTTCTTTTTGTAGCATGAGCTCTCATATTTGATATGTTCCAGCCATCTCATTCATGAAGGGCACCTAGAAGCCAAGTCCCTAACTGCCATATCCATCCTTGTAATAATAATAGTACCTTATGTTTTATAGTGTTTTGTACATGGGTTATTGTTACTGAACCAAAACTTGGGTCAGCTCGCCCATGCACAGTAAAGCCAATCTAGTGACATTGGGTTGTGGTGAAGGGAAGTGCCGCATTTATTATAAGGTGCCATACAAGGAGTCCAGGAGAGCTGGTGCTCAAAAAGTCCAAACTCCATGATGGGTTTCAGCAAAGCATTTTTAAAGGCAAGGTGCGGGAGGGGAGTCCCAGGGTATGGGCTCATTCTCTGATTGGTTGATGGTGAGGTAACAGGGCAGTGTCACAGGGGTTAACATTATCAAGCCTAAGGCTCTAATAGGCCTGGGTGATCAAGTAGCTAAACTATTCCATTTGGTGGAGGTTTTAGCATCTGTAAAACAACTCAGGAAATGTGCATCACATACTGTTATCTAGGTACTTCAGAGAGGAGCTAAAGCAGAGGATATGGGAGAGGGGTCTGTCCCAGGAAGGCCCCATAGGGTCCTGCTCAGTTAAATTATCATTTGATCTTGATTGTTGGTTCCAGGTCCAAATGCAAGCAGTTATCTATATGTAAAGAACAGTTTTTAGCTGCCCTTTTGTGTTTTCATAGGTTAGAACTGCAGTCTTGCTAGTTGACCCTCCCTCACCACGCTTTCCTTCCTTCCTTCCCTTCCTTCCTTCCTTCCTTTAGCTCTTTCTCTTCTTCCTTCCTACCCTTTGTGGATTTGTCTGTTTTTGTGTGATAAACATAATTTTAAGAATGCTAATGGGACTCAGAGAGGAGGTACATTTCAATGACTGCTTCAGGGCCAGCATGGTCCTTCAGCATGGTCCTTTCTTACAGATCATCTCATTTTAATTAAAACCGGTGTGTGTGTGTGTGTGTGTGTGTGTGTGTGTGTGTGTGTGTGTGCGTGAACTGTTTTCTACTCAGTCATCTGTGTAGGAGCCCTACACAATATGTGAGGCAGGTTAGCCCCATCTCCTGGCCTTTCAGAGAAAAGGGAGAAAAAGTCATTGAAGTTGCTTCTACCCCACCTCATACTTACTAACGCTTAATGTAGATTTTGAGTAGAAGCTAGACCATTTATATTTTTATTTTAAAACCAAAACTTGGGGCTTCCCTGGTGGTGCAGTGGTTGAGAATCTGCCTGCCAATGCAAGGGACACGGGTTTGAGCCCTGGTCTGGAAAGATCCCACATGCCGCGGAGCAACTGGGCCCGTGAGCCACAACTACTGAGCCTGCACGTCTGGAGCCTGTGCTCCGCAAGAGAGGCCGTGATAATGAGAGGCCCGCACACCGCAATGAGGAGTGGCCCCCACTTGCCGCAACTAGAGAAAGCCCTCGCACAGAAACGAAGACCCAACACAGCCATAAATAAATAAATTTAAAAACAAAACTTTCTTCTGTCAATTAAAAAAAAATTAAACTATTTGTATTTTTTGCTTTCATTTTTTCAGTAAAAAACAACTTTGAATCCTTTTATTTTTTTAAATTTATTTATTTTTAAATTTATTTATTTTATTTTTGGCTGTGTTGGGTCTTCGTTGTTGCGTGCCGGCTTTCTCTAGTTGCGGCGAGTGGGGGCTACTCTTCTTTGTGGTGCACGGGCTTCTCATTGTGGTGGCTTCTCTCATTGCAGAGCACGGGCTTTAGGCATGTGGGCTTCAGTAGTTGTGGCTCCTGGGCTCTAGAGCACAGGTTCAGTCGTTGTGGTACACGGGCTTAGCTGCTCCGTGGCATGTGGGATCTTCCCGGAACAGGGCTCAATCCCGTGTCCCCTGCATTGGCAGGCGGATTCTTAACCATTGCTCCACCAGAGAAGCCCTGAATCCTTTTATTATAATTTGTTGTCTTTAAAAATAGTCCTTTCATTTTGTCCAGACTCTTCTTTTCTATATAATTTGCAGTCATTTAATTTAAATGAAATTACTTATTTTCTGCCAGTTTCCTTGCTTTCAGAGAGGAAAGAATATGAATTTTAGGAAGGGACATCAATTTCTTTCAAGTAAGTGTTGGCCTCTAGTGGATCAAAAGTGACAACACACTTTGAGAATAACTGTCTGACATTCTACAGAGAACTATTTTAGGAAAGCAACAAAGCAAATAGATTGAAAGTACAGAAGAAAACAAAGAAAAAAAACTATTTTGCCAAATATCATAAATAAATGCACTGGATGAAACATATAAAAATATTAGCATTAACTACCTAATAAATTTAAAGCTTAGAAATGTATAAAACATCATAAACAAAATTAAAAGTAAAATAAACTGGAGAAAACTTCAAACATGGCCTACAAATAGAGCAAAATGTACAAGAGGTTTGGAAATCTATCAGAAAAAAACAGGAAACACATAGAAAAATGGGTGAAGGCTATCAATATACACAAGCGAAAACCTAAAAAGCAATGTTCAAATTCATTAGCAATCAGAGAAATGCAAATTAAAACAATAATTTATCACTCTTACTTGTTAGAGTGGACCGTAAGTGTAGAAAGAATGTAGGTATTTCAGAACTCTCATGCACTGCTGGTGGGAATTCATACTGGAAATACCATCTGAAAAGCAATTGGCAGGTTAGTCAAATTTGCTATGACCTAGCAATTCTACTCCTGTGTGTGTGTGTTGTGTATGTGTGTGTGTGTCTATATCTCTCTATATATTCCCCCCAAATTCTCACAAGCTTGAAAGCAGTAATAGTATGCAGAGGTATGTTTATTGTGGCATTGTTTACAGTGGCACAGTGGAGATGAAATCTGGGAGACATTAGAGTGACCCTCATTGGAGAAGTACCTGGGGAAAATATGGTGAAAGCACCCACCATGGAATAGTTTGCAGCAATAAGAAATAAAGTACAAGATATACACAGAGCAATACAGATGGATTTTAAAAATTGTACTAAGTAAAACTAAGCAACAGAATTAAATGTAATATGTAATACCATTTGATTTATGAAAATACATGCTTACAATAGTACACATTTTATAACAACTTACATAAATGAAAGGATATTCATTGAATATACTAGGAAACTTGCCTATGTGTTTCCTAGTAGGAGGGAGGGGGAGTAAAATGGGAATCAGGAGTCAAGATAAAAGGGAGTAAGGCTGCTAATGTACATGAAAAGAGAAGTACCATTAGCTCAACTCTTTTCAGCTAAGGTCCAATATCAAAAAAGAAAACTTTAACAACCTTATAGAAAAAATAGGCAAAGGACATAAAAAGTGAACATACAAAATAAACGCAAATAAGGAAAAAACACATGAGAAACAATGTTCAACTTCTTAGTACCCAAAGAAATAAAATGTAAAAGAAAAGTGTGATAACATCTTTCATCTGTCATATAGTCAAAAAAATTTTAATGAAAATATTCTATGTTATTGGGGGAATATTGAAAGAGGTATTCATAAAGAGCTGGTAGTTTAAATTGCTAATGTTTTCCTGAAGGGCAACCTAGCAGTATATATGAAGAACATTAAAGATAAAGATAATCAAACCCTTTAATTCTGCAATTCCTCTTCAAGGAATTTATCTTAAGTAGATCACTGGATAAGAGAATAAAGTTATAAATATGTCCACTACTTACAATAAAAGATAACATCTAAGCATCCAGCAATAGATAAAGAGGTAAATCATTGATACATTCATAATGAAGGAATATATAATATGATGTGTTCAAAGAATTTTTACTGTACAGGAACATGTTCATGAAATAATGATATCTGAGAAACATATAAAATTATAGAATACACTTATATACAGTGCCAGAAAATACATCAAATGTTAACAGCAGTTATCTCTAAATAGTAGTACTACAGTATTACTGAGGATTTTTGTTTTCTTTGCTACATATTTCTGTATTTTCCTAAGGTTACTACAAAAATATATATTTCCAATATAGTTAGAAAATATGCATTGATTTAGGAAGCATGAGGGCATCTTGACTTGCAATGAACAGGTAATCTGAGGAAGGACATGCCATCTGGTCTAAGAAATACCACCTAAGGATGATAGAGAAATTGCCAGGAGCAATCTTATGCTTGCTGATCTTAAGGAGCCAGACCTTTCCAAAGAAACAGTGAAAGAAAAGGTGGGCTTGTGGTCCACCAGGATTCTGACTGCTACATTCAGATCCTTAGAGGAGCTCTGACGTGCAGAGCAAGACAGAAGCAATAGATGATCTGTGTTCCATGCACGTTCAATATCAAAAGGTCACTCAATCTAAGAATTTTTGATGAATAGAGCAAGTGCCCTTTTCAAACATAAGGTGCTTTTACGTCACTAGTTTCCACCGAAAAGGGATCTCTAGGTAGTTCTGATAATTTCTAGGAAGCTATATAGCAGCGTTTCACCAGTATCAGTTACAGATAAACCTGTAAATCCAAAATGTCAGAAAAGTAATTATATCACTTGAAGAGCTACTGAAGATAGCTTTATAAAGATAAAATGGCTTGAGATTAGGGTAATTATATCTGACTTATACAAACCCAGGTAAGCTTTTGCCAAAAATATTTACAAATTTTACACTGCCTTCCAAGAATGTTGATGCAGAAAACCTAAGTCCATGCCTAATGGAGACAGACTCACAATGGAATATGGTAGGTTCACCATGACTGAGACACTTACTGAGACAAGCCTCAGTAGCTGATGATCTTGTCTCCAGTGAGCAGAAATGCGTCAGCCTAGAGACCAGCTGGAGGTGGTTTGTGTAGAAAAGGAATCCAACTCCTAAATAACTCTGAGAGTCAATGAACTCAAATTTTAATTTTGGAAAGGTAATTGAGACTATCAGCCGTGGTAATGGGCAAGGGTCCTATCAGTGACACTGAATATCATGAAAGTACAACTGGGTAGTGAGCACCTCCGAGATGGAAAAGAGTGATTCCAGAAAGTAGGGGAGGGAAGAGCAAGGATGCTTGGAGGGCAGTGATGTGGAAACAAGCTAGCTACTTTACCATTGTAAAATGTGATCATCACAAATCAGTAGACTAGAAATGAAAATATATATCATCTTATTACAGACTGAGACCCAAACTTTTACAAAAGTCTGTATGTTTTCTAAAGTCATCACATTTTATTTCTGAAAACTAATCAAGCAGAGCAGTAGTGAACTATAATTATGACCTGGTAACATTTTTTTGAAAACTAAATGCAACAGATTTTGGAAAACAAGTTTCTATTAATATGAGGAGATGATTCATAATGAAATAGCTGAAAAGAACAGAAGGAAGTTATTCAAAATTCAGAGGAAAAGACAGTGCAAACTTCAGAGCTATAAGTCCCCTTGATATCAGATGGAAATGAGCAAGATGGAACTCCTGGATACAATGACCAACTCTGATAATGCACATGGAGCTAAAGACTCAGAGCCTGTAAAACAACACCAAGCCCTAATGACATTTAGCTTTTTCAAGTGATACCCACATCACTCTTTCAATCACTCATTCTATAAATATTTCATACTTTCCATGTACCAGGATCTTTGCAATATTTAATATCTTTGCTTCCTGGTGCTCTGATGTAATTTGTCACAAGTGCAAGAAAGGTTTTTTAAAAGAGTGTGAAAAGAATCTTTCTCAGCTTCTATCCCATATTGGATCCCTCCTTTCTGCCAAGGCAGATTTAATTATTTCATAGTACAATGTTCCTATTTCTGTTGTGGTTCACTTTTATTTCAGGGCAAGCTGGTCTCTTGGGTATCTTAGGCTCAAGGACAGTATTCATCCCTGTATTTGTAGGCCTTAGGAGAATGTCATATACTCTGTAAGCACTTTATAACTATTTGGTGACATTCAGCACTGCCAGTAGGTCTATGATTCTCTGGACCTCAGTTTCCTGATTAGTGAAATGGGTAGGGTGATTAAGGACATGTAATGTGACAGTGCTTGGCACAGGCAGGTACTTGTGGTAATGCAGGCCTTCTAGAGCATTCAGCCCCCCTCTTGGTACCAACACTTATTTTTTATTGGAGGAGGTCATCAAAAGAATGTGACTGCTGGTTGACCTGAGAGCTGGACCCTGGCAATCTAAGGCTCCTTACCCCCACCCGTCCCTGGAATGCATGTTCAGCCTACTACTGTCATACTAACTGCTGTTTCAAGGACACAGCCTGGAGACAGTCATGTGCTGCTGAGATCATCTGGACTGCATACATTACTGAACCCTGTTAAGGCCTCTCAGTAGACTAATATTCTGGCAGGCAGGAGTGGAGGCCACCCAAGACAAGCCTGTTATTAAACCTGCCTCCTACCAATCTGGAGTGGTCTGCCTCTTTGGTCTTTTCTTGCCCTCCATGTATGGGGGTCAGTTTTGAATTTCACCTGGGGAACTCCCGAGGTTGTGAACAAAGACCTTTGGGAAATCACACCTTTACTACTCTTGGGTCATGAGATTTCAATGGTGCTGAGTCTACCTGCCCCTTTCTCCCCAACTCTGATTTTTAAGCTTGAGTATAACCAAAGCCAGATCAATTAGAGCCAATGAGCATTTGTTCTGGGTCATCTGCTGAGACAATTGGGAAAAGGCTCTCTTGTTCCATGGGGGTTGCTAAGTGACTTAGATATCAAGCTCTGAGCTGCCAAGACTGCCCACATGCAGAGCCTGCCCATAAACACTCTAAGATTTCCTAAAATGCTATTAATTATGACAGACCATTTTTTTATGTTCCACTAAGAATGAAGAAATGTAAAAAGAAAATGTAAGTTGCATGCTGACTTCAGAGATGTGAAAATGAGAGGAAAAATGTGCACTTTAGAATTGATGAAATATAGTAAAAGAAGCACAGAGGAAAAAGAGATGAAGAGATATACAAAATCTTAATGATATCATTATATTCCTTAGATCCACCCATATCTAAATCCTTAAGCTACTCCTGAACTATTGAGGTACAAGAAGGTGCTTATTTTGATAAGGCTGCTGTAACAAAGTACCACAAATCAAGTGGCTTAAACAATAAAAAAATTATTGTTTCACAGTTCTGGAGGATAGAAATCCAAAATCAAGGTGTCAGCACATTGGTTCCTTCTGAGGACTATGAGAGAAGAACCTGTTCCTGATCTCTTTGCTTGCCTTGTAGATGGCCATTTCCTCCCTGTGTCTCTTCACATTGTTTTCCCTCTGTGCATGTGTCCAAATTCCCCTTTTCATAAGGACAACAGTCACATTAGATTGGGGCACACCCTAATGATCTCATTAAATACTTCTATAATAATCTAATCTCCAAATAAGGTCACATTCTGAAGTACTGGGAGTTAGAGCTTCAACATATCATTTTGGGGGGGGGTTGGGGGGAGACCAAATTCAACCCATTACAGAGGGGATAACTTCATTATAAGAGCTAATGTGAGTTGAGTTTCTATCATTTACAACCAAAAGATTTCTGCTCAGTAAATTTCAATTTCCTTCCCTTAGGTAACCAAATATTCTAAGTCCCAGTACGTTTCCAGAAATGGGTAATAATATGCATAGGCACAATTTTTATTTAACCAATTCAGTTATTTCTGAATAATTATTTATTCACTTATTTTTATTTTTATTTTTTTGGCTGCGCCACGTGGCACGTGGGATCTTAGTTCCCTGATCAAGGATTGAACCTGTGCCCCCTGCAGTGGAAATGTGGAGTCTTAACCACTGGACTGCCAGGGAAGTCCATTTCTGAATAATTCTTGACGGAAACCAGAGGTTCAGGATGAGGTAGGGCAGGAGGAGACCTGGGCTCTAATTCTGATTCTTCTATTATGAATGGGATTGGCCAAATCAACTAAGAAAAGAATAGCAATTTCATTTTAAAGGGAAGTAGCATGAAGTTGTGAAAAGGGCATCAAAGGATAAAATACCTTTTTAGATAAAAGATTCTGACTCTACCACTTATTCAATCAGGTGAGCTCCTGAACAGAGCTGGAGGCCTCCTTCCTCACTTATAAAAAAGAGCAAACTGTAATTGAGTAGGACCCTATGGGGCCTTCCCAGGGCTGACCTTCCCATGTATCCTCTGCTTTAGCTCCTCTCTGAAGTACCTAGACAATATTATCTGATGCACGTTTGCTGAGTTGTTTTACAGATGTGAAAACCCCCTACCAAATGGAAGAGGAAGAGGTTTGCTACTTGATTGCAATGAGCACATAGCCCCCAGGCCTCCTAGAGCCTAAGGATTGATAATGTTAACCCCTGTGACACCATCCTGTTACCTCACCATCAACCAATCAGAGAATTGTACACAAGCTAATCACAAACCCTGCGACTCCTCTCCCTCACCTGGCCTTTAAAAATGTTTTGCTGGGCTTCCCTGGTGGCGCAGTGGTTGAGAATCTGCCTGCCAATGCAGGGGACATAGGTTCAAGCCCTGGTTTGGGAAGATCCCACATGCCGCGGAGCAACTAGGCCCGTGCGCCACAACTACTGAGCCTGCGCGTCTGGAGCGTGTGCTCCGCAACAAGAGAGGCCACGATAGTGAGAGGCCCGCGCACCGCGATGAAGAGTGGCTCCCACTTGCCGCAACCAGAGAAAGCCCTCGCACAGAAACAAAGACCCAACAGAGCCAAAAATAAATAAATAAAATTTAAAATGTTTTGCTGAAATCCTTCAAAGAGTTTGGGGTTTGGAGGGGCATTAGCCCCCCAACCCCATTCTACTCACATGGTCCTGAAATAAATCTTTCTCTGCTCAAAACTCCAACATTTTGGTATTGTTTGGCCTCAGTGTGTGTCAGGCTCATGAACTTGCATTCAGTAACGAAACCTGGACTGTTGCACCGGGTAACTGTGTTCTTGTTGTTTTTTTTTTTTTTTGGCCGTGCCGCGCGGCATGTGGGATCTTAGTTCCCTGACCAGGGATTGAACCTGTGCCCCCTGCAGTGGACGTGCAGAGTCTTAACCGCTGGACCACCAGGGAAGTCCCACACCAGGTAACTGAAGACCTAATGAGGGAAACTCCCTGGCTGTCCAGTGGTTAGGACTCCACGCTTCCACTGCAGGGAGCAAGGATTCAATCCCTGAACAGGGAACTAAGATCCCAAAAGCTGCACGGTGCAGCCAAAAAAAAAAAAAAAGACCAAATGAAAAACGTGTGATACCTCTTGGCAAACTATAGATCACTATATACAATTAAGTATTGCAGGCTTTTTTTCACTTAACCAATATTAAGACACTGTATTTGCTTTACATTACCTCATTTAATCTTCACAATTCTACGAACCAGTTTGGTTAGATGCATTATTTGTCCCAGTTTTCAGTGTTGAAAACTGAAAAATAAAGAAACTAAGAAATTTTTCCAAAGTCAGCTAACGAACAGCTAATACTGTGTAGTCCAGGTTTTAATCCAAGTAATATATGTCCAGAGTTTAAACTCTTTACCAAGTAAGGTAGTATATAAGGAATAACAGAAGACATCTACACACATATAAATACGTGTATATATATATATATATATATATATATATATATATATATATATATATATATATACACACACACACACACACACAAACACACATAAAAGGACAATGGAAAAATTGGCCACAGATGTCTGGTAAAAACATTTTTTAGATTTTAAATGCTGAAATTAAAACATTTATTTATCTTTTGGTTCTGAAAATAGAACAGCTGGCTAAGTGCTCAGTAAGTAGACAAAAATTCATTACTCTTTCATTCTGAGAGCAGCTGCTTCACGTAGAATTTGACTCTCACCACACAAGGACCACTCTTTGCCTTATAATCAGTGTGACTCCTTTGTTCAAGCTGAGTCTTACCGTCTTGAATGTCACCTCATTACTGTTTTTCTCATTTCATTGATGTACTGATGTCTGTTTCACTGCTCCAGGTTATATTTTACTGAGTTTTTCAATAGAAATATCCCTTCTAGCTATCTGGTGAATAAATATCCTCCATCAGCTTACCTTGGAACTATTATTTTGATACCCTGTTACAAGTTACACCTTCCCACTAAAGTCAAAAAAGCAATAACCGTGGGAGGGAGATGCAAGAGGGAAGAGATGGGAACATATGTATATGTATAACTGATTCACTTTGTTATAAAGCAGAAACTAACACACCATTGTAAAGCAATTATACTTCAATAAAGATGTTTAAAAAAAAAAAAAGCAATAACCATTTCATGCCTATGGTATGACTGATCCCAAGCTCACCAGGAAAGTGGATGGCTTTCTCTGACCTTTTTGCTTTTTGTATTTTTTTTCCCCAAACCAAAAAGTTGAAGTGTTGAGACAAGTGAATAATCCTGGGCCATGAAAAAGTTATGGTAACACTGAGAATCATCAAGAGATTTGATTACTGCTCCAATAGCAGGAAGAGGAGCTTCCTCAGTCTGAGCCACTGGGCCCCAAGATGTATGCTTTATTAAAGATCTCATATAAGAAGGAAGAGTTAGCCTGGTTGTGATCAGAGGCCCTGTCCCACGCATTTACTTAGCACTCACCTGGGAATGTATAATAGCTCTGAGGGCCAAGGTCAGAAAAAAACATCTGTGGATCCAGAAATTTCCAGCTGGAGTTCTGTCTACAATCTTCCTGATTCCACAGCCCCATTATAGCCTGCTCCCAGCTTAAACTGTGTACTGCACCTCCTCTCCTTCATTTCCACTGTTCACTGGGTAATGCCAGTTCATGTAGCTATGTGTCATTGTGAAGAATATAGACTTTTGGAGTGAGGCAGACCTAGATTTGAATCACATTTGATTCACGTCATATAGTATTTATGATAAGCTTATTTACTTCTCTGTGCTTCAGTTTTCCCTTTGGTAAATGGGACAATAATAGTTACCTTTCAGAGCTATTCTGAGGATTAAATCAGGTACAACATGTAAAACACAGAACTTTTTAAAAAATTATTTTATTTATTTATTTATGGCTGCACTGGGTCTTCATTGCTGCACACAGGCTTTCTCTAGTTATGGTGAGCAGGGGCTACTCTTTGCTGCGGTGCGAGGGCTTCTCATTGCAGTGGCTTCTCATGTTGCGGAGCATGGGCTCTAGACATGCGGGCTTCAGTAGTTGTGGCTCAAGCGTTCAGTAGTTTTGGTGCACGGGCTTAGTTACTCCGCGGCATATGGGATCTTCCCGGACCAGGGCTCGAACCTATGTCCCCTGCATTGGCAGGCAGATTCTTAACCACTGTGCCACCAGGGAAGTCCCAAAACACAGTACATGCTAAATAAAAGTTCCTTTCCTTTCTTCTTCACAAATCATCTCAAAAATGAAACTAAAATAATTCTGAAGGGGATCAGTAAATTGATAACTTTGAAAATGTTAACCTGATATCGCTCTATTTCTCTATGGATAAATACATACAGTAGCCATTGAAAGGTAGTGATTAAAAGCACATAGTCTATAGCTAAACTACCTTGAGTTCAGATCACTTTGTAGTTCACTTGTCTCATCTGTAAAATGGGGATAATAAATTTACCAACCTCATAGTATTGTTATGAGTGTTAAACAAGCCAAGCAGGTAAAATATACAACAAACCTGAAACATACTAAGTGTTTGCTAAGTGTTATAATTCAGGACTCTTATAGTAAAACTTATAATTTATACAGATTAAGATAGAGATTTCCTGTTTATTCTAATATTTCAATCCCTTAAAAGAGAGCTCTGCCAAATACCTATGCCAGTTTCTCTAAAATGCGTATTTTGGGACCAACTATATTATTTTTTAGAGGTGTCATTTTGTGTAAACGCACTACATGGGTTTTTGCAAAGGAAAAAAAAAAGGCTGTTTAAAAATCGTTTTTCCTTCATAGTAGGGAATAAAAACCTACATCTATTCTTTTTGCATCTGATGTCCTAGATTAGTCAAATAATATTCATGTTGACAACCTTTTGATTGTTTGACAGTCAAGTAACTTTGCAAATAGCTTTATTACCCAAAGTTCTAAAAATATCAGTGACTACTTTCAGATACAGGCTAGTAGATAATTTCGTTTTTTAAAATATTTATTTATTTATTTGGTTGTGCCGGGTGGGCTCACTAGTTGTGGCTCGCAGGCTCCTAGTTGCGGCATGTGGGCTCCTTAGTTGTGGCATGCAGGCTCCTAAGTCATGGCATGTGAACTCTTAGTTGTGGCATGCATGTGGGATCTAGTTCCCTAACCAGCGATCGAACCTGGGACCCCTGCACTGGGAGCGGGGAGTCCTAACCACTGTGCCACCAGGGAAGTTCCTAGTAAATAATTTCAATATTCATTCATTCAACCAGAATTTACTGAGAATCTACTCTGTGCCAGGTAGTGTTATAGAATACAGATGTTACCGAACTCAGGTTGGGCTGCTTGCTGCTCGAAAATCAATGTCCAAGAGGCAAGTGTTGGTAGAATGGAAAGTTGCTTTTAATCAGAAAAGCTGGCAATATGGGGAGGAGGCAGACTCATGTCCCCCAAAACCAACTCTGAAGATTCTGCTTGGCCACGAAAGTTTTTAAAGGGAAAAGGGGAAGTAATCTCAGTTAATCACAGACATAGGGGGTCATACTTGTAGCCATCTCCTACTGTGTGGAAGCTTGTTGACTCGTGATCTTTCTATAAATGCTACCTCATTCACACAGTTTGTTTGCAAGATTACTGAAGGGGAAGGTAGGGGAGTGATCTGGTCATCTATTAGTTATTTATTCTTCATTTTTACTTCTTTGATCTATGGAAAGAACCAACAGGTTAAGCAACATATCGTGTGATCAAAAGATCTGAAAGGTGTGCTTAGGCTGGACATGAGTAGAGCATGGGGGTGCCCAGCTTAAGATTAGTTACAGTATAGCTTTGCTAAAGTGGCAAGAAAAAAGGGGTCTCCTGCTGAGGGTGATTTCCTGCAAAGAGCTGCTTACACAGACAAAAATCTCTGCCCTTGTAGAGCTCTCATTACAGTGGGGAGGGAGAGGGCCAGTGAACAAATAGATTACTAAAATATATAATATTCCAAATTATGGAAGGTAACATGGAGAAAAAAAAGTCAGAGAAAGGAAAATTGGGTGACCCAGGGTAGGCAGAGGAATTACAATTTAATGGTTAGAGAATGCCTCACTGAGAGGGAACCTTTTCAGCAAAGGCCTGAGAGAAGTGGAGCAGGTCATGTGGATATCTAGTGGAAGAACATTCTAGGAAGAAGGAATAGCACATGCAAAGGCCTACAGGTGGGTGTGTACCTGGAATGTTCAAGGAATGACAAGGAAACTAGTGTGGCTAAGTAGAGTAAGCAGCACCAAGAACAGCAGGAATTGAAGTCACAAGAATGTCCCTAGAAGCATTACTAATAATAGTCCAAACCTGAAGACAACTCAGATATCTATTAGTAGTAGAATGGATAAATTACATTTATATAATGGAATTGCACATAGAAACAGAAAAGAAAAAAGACTATAGGTTCTTTCTATAATATGGTATTAATTTCAATAATACTCAAACACAGTATTAGGCAAAAAAAGGCCAAAGCTAAAGAAGAAAACTGCATGATTTCACTTACATAAACTTTACAAAAAAGGCAAAATTAGTTCATACAGTTAGAAGAAAGATTACAGTTGCCTTTGAGGAGAACAGAGATATTTGTTATTGGAAAGGGGATACAAAGGGTCTTTGGGGAGGGTTGAGTGGAGGTAATATGTATATTCATTTTGTGGTAATTTGCTTAGCATTTGCGAACCTTTCTGTACATATGTTATACAAAAAATTTTAAAAAGAAAAATATACAGTAATGAATGGAAGAATATGATATAGCAAGTACACACAATTCTTTCAAGAAATTTTACAAGGGGAGCTGAGAAATGGGACAACAGCCAAAGGGTAATTTTAAAGAAGAGAGAAATGACTGTTTTGGAAACTCCCATATTTGCCATAAATATGAAACACCTGTCCTATTATTTACTTAGTAGGTTTTCTTTACATTGACTCATATTTAATGTAAATTTATTTAAAAAGCAAATTTCATCTTAACATTATAAGAATCACTTGACATAATAAAAGTAACTGTAAAAATACAATGAAAAAGCCATTCAGTTAAAATAATCTAAAAATGTAAAAACAATTACGTGTAAATAAATTAATCTAACTGAGTTAAAAAATAAGTTCTTCAGTCAGAAAACTAGAGCTGTTAATAATCACTCGGACAAAAAAAGCATTCTGTTCTATGTCTATATAAACATCACCACCTCTGTTCACTTTTCCATAACTATCTCTTATACTTTAAGAACCCCATTTCAAACATTCATATTGAGTTCAACAGAGAACAAAATGAAAACACAGTCCTCACAACTCTAGGACAAGAGGATGCTGACCTGCCCAGCACTTAAGGTCATCCCCAGTTCTGTGTCTCCCTGGCTTGGAGGGAAGTTGGGCTCTGAAAAAAAGCCTTCCCTTGCTGACTGAAAAGAACCTCCATTCCCACATCTCTTCTTGTAAAGTGCTGATATGTGCATAAGTATGTGAGTTGGGGAGATGCTGTTCAGCTGTGGCTGTAGCAACCTTGCCTGAAACAAGGTAAAGTTAGGAGGGCATCCCAGAGAGGCTGCAAGTGATCACATCATTGAGTTCTAGGGCCCTAAATCACCTCGCCTATTCCACATCTTAGAATACACTGCTTCATAACAATGGAGGCAATATTTTCCAAATTAAATATCAGGGTACATGATCTTTCAGCAAGATAGAATATTTTAAAAACCAGAGCTTCCCAGCAGCCACAGCCAGGCACCCTGCGTCCTGGCCAGGGGCCACCCCACCCACCAGTGCACACAGCAGCAGCTGTGGCCCTGCCACAACAGGAGGGTTCACACAGCTTACACAGAGGACAACCCTTGAGTGCCTGGCTCTGGTAGCCAAGTGAGATTGCACTTCTGAGCCCCACAGGACATCTCCTAAATAAATCCACTACTTGAAGACTGGAAGAGATGGATAGTTGACCTAATGCATAGAAACAAACACAGCAAATTAGACAAAATGAGACAGAGGAATATGTTCCAATAAAAAGAACAAGACAAAATCTCAGAAAAAGAACTAAAAGAAGTGGAGATAAACAATCTACTTGATAAAGAGTTAAAAGTAATGGTCATAAAGATGCTTACTGAACTCAGGAGAAGAATGAATGAACACAATGAGAACTTCAACAAAGAGACAGAAAATATAAGAAAGAACCAAACAGAAATTATAAATGAACTGAAAAATACACTAGAGGGGTTCAACAGCAGACTGGATGAAGTAGAAGAATGAATCAGAGAACTAAAGACAAAGCAATGGAACTCACCCAGACAGAGCAGCAAAATATAAAAAGAACTTTTTAAAAATGAGGACATTTTAAGGGACCTTTGGGATAACATCAAGCAGAATGACATTTACATTATAGGGTTCTAGAAAAAGGGAAAGAGAAAGGGCCAGAAAAATTAATTGAAGAAATAGTAACTGAAAACTTCCCTAATTTGGGGAAGAAAACAGACATCCAGGTACAGGAAATATAAACCCAAAAAGATAACACCAAGACACATTATAATTAAAATGGTAAAAGTTAAAGACAACGAGAGAATCGTAAAAGCAGTAAGAGAAAAACAACTTGTTGCATAAAAGGGAAACCCCATAGGGCTATCAGCAGATTTTCAGTAGAAACTTTACAGGCTGGAAGGGAGAAGCATGACAAATTCAAACTGCTGAAGGGGAAAAAACTTCCAACCAAGAATTCCCTACCCAGCAAGTTATCATTCAGAATTGAAAGAGAGATCAGGAGTTTTGCAGATAAGTGAAAGCTAAAGGAGTTCATCCTCACTAAACTGGCCCTACAAGAAATGATAAAGGAACTTCCTTAAGCTGAAAAGAAATGGCACTAAATAATAATAAGAAAACATGTGGAAGTAAAAATCTCACTGGAAAAGGCAAATATTAATAAAAATAGTGGATCAATCACTTGTAAAGCAAGTATGAATGTTAAAAGACAAGAGTAGGAAAATTAACTAAATTACAATAAATAGTTCAGGAATGCATAAAATAAAAAGATGTAAAATGTGTCACTGAAAACACAAAACATGCAGGGGAGGGTGCCAAAAGATAAAGCTTTGGAATATTTTCAAATTTAAGTTGCTACCAACTTAAAACAGGCTACTACTTACATAAGATGTTATAGGTGAACCTCACGGTAACCAGAAAGACTTATAGTAATTATACAAAAGAAAATGAGAAAGAAAACTAAACATAACACCAAAGAAAACCATCAAAAAACAAGAAAAGACAGAAAGAGTAGAAAGGAACAGGAAGAAACTACAAAAACAACCAGAAAACAATGAAATGGCAATAAGTACATACCTATCAATGATTACCACATTAACAAAATTAAGGATAAAAACCATATAATCATTTTAATAGATGCAAAAAAATTTGATAAAACTCAACATCCACTTATGATAAAAACTCTCAACAAAGGGTGTATAGAGAGAATGTACCTCAACATAATAAAGGCCATAAGTGACAAACCCACAGCTAACATCACACTTAGCTGTAACAAGCTGAAAGCTTTTCCTCTAAGATGAGGAACAAGACAAGGATGCCCACTCTTGCCACTTTTATTCAATATAGTATTGGAAGTCCTCATCACAATTAGACAAGAAAAAGAAAAGGCATCCAAATCATAAATGAAGAAACAAAACTGTCCTTTTTGCAGATGACATGATACTACATATAGAAAATCCTAAATACTCCATCAAAAAACTGTTAGAATAAATAAATTCGGTTAAGTTTCAGTTTATAAAATCAACATACAGATCTGTAATATTTCTATACACTGATAACAAACTATCAAAAAGAGAAACAAAAAATAATAATCCCATTTACAATTACATCAAAAACAATAAAATACCTAGGAATAAATTTAACCAGGGAAGTGAAAGACCTACACACTGGAAACCATAAGGCACTAATGAAACAAATTAAAGAAAACACAAATAAATGGAAAGATATTCCATGTTCATGGATGAAAGAATATTGTTAAAAATGTCCCTGTCCCAAAGCAGCACAGACTCAATGCAAACTACCCAAATTCCAATGGCATATTTCACAGAACTAGAGCAAATAATTCTAAAATTTGTATGGAACCACAATAGATCCCCATCAGGCAAAATAATCTTGAGATAGAAGAACAAAGCTAGAGGTATCACACTTCCTGATTTCAAACTATACTACAAAGCTATAGATATCAAAACAGATTGGTACTGGCACAAAAACAAACACACGGCTTGATGGAACAAAATTGAGAGCTCAGAAATAAACCCATACATATATGGAAAATTAATTTACAACAAAGGTACAAAGAACATACAATGGAGAAAGGATAGTCTCTTCAATAAATGATGCTGGAAAAACTGGACAGCCACGTGCAAAGAATGAAACTAGACCACTACCTTATACCATATACATAAATTAACTCAAAATGGATTAAAGACTAGAATGTAAGACCTGAAACCATAAAATTTCCGGAAGAAAACATAGGCGGTAACCTCATTGACATCTATCTTCATCTGACTTCAAAGGCAAGTGACACAAAAGCAAAAATAAACAAATGGGACTACATCAAACTAAAAAGCTTCTGCACAATGAAAGAAACCAGCATCAAAACAAAAAGGTAACCTACAGTATGGGAAGAAATCTGCAAATCATGTAGTTGTTAAGGGGTTAACATCCAAAATATATAAAAAACTCATGCAACTCAACATCAAAAAAACCAAAAAATAAACCCAAACAACCCAATACAAAAATGGGGAGAGGATCTGAATAGACATTTTCCCAAAGAAGACATAAAATGGCCAACAAACATATGAAAAGATGTTCAACCACACTAATTATTATGGAAATGCAAATCAAAACCACAATGATACATCACCTCACATCTGTTAGAATGGCTATTATCGAAAAGACAAGAAATAAATGTTGGAGAGGATATGGAGAAAAAGGAACCCTTGTACACTATTGGTGTGGCTACTTTGGAAAACAGTATGGAGATTCCTCAAAAACTTAAAATTGGAACTACCATATGACCCAGCAATTCTACTTCTGGGTATTTATTTGAAGAACCTGAAAACATTACTTTGAAAATTATATACACCCCTATGTTCATTACTGCATCATTTACAAGAGTCAGGATATGAAAACAACAAGTGTCTACTGATGGGTGAATGGATAAAGATGTGGTACATATACAGCTGTCCAGGTACATTTGAATTTCAGATAAACATGGAATTTCTTTTTAGAGTATGTCTCAAATATTGCACTAGACATACTTATACTAAAAATGTATCTGTTGTTTATCTGAAATTCATCTGTAACTGGGCCTGTATTATTATTTGGTAAATCTGGGGGACAAAGTCAAATAAAATAGTATGAGAAGGGTCAGGGCAGAGGTCATCACAGGATGTTTGGGCACATGTCAGGGAAAAGTTCATAGAGCTGGTAAGACTGAATCTTAATCTGATAATTTGTGGTGTGTACCACTCATTTCAGAATTTAATAACACATCATCATGAGCTATGATTTAATTTTTTGATGAATATACGTTTTGTCTACAGAATTAGATCCTACATTGCTTGAAGACAGCAACCAGTTCTTTGCGTTCCCCATACCACCTAGTACTGACAGGCACACCAAAGGCATGTAGTAAGTAACGGCATGAATGGATTCAAATGGTTTTATCTTCGCAAAGAGTAAAAATATTGTTTATGAAATCATTGTTAACTGGTGTTTTCTTTTTTAGTTTTTAAACAGTGCAGCCAAGAATCCAGTCTGGAACCTCTGGAGTCAAATTAGTAATAAAGATAAGGGTTGTCTGGAGGGCAGTAACCTATGTTAGTTTCATGATGCTGTGGGCACATTTTTGCTATCTGGGTTCCTTCCTAAGACCCCCACGTGTGGCATACTCTTGCTTGGATCAGACATATTGAAGCAGTACTTACAGTAGGCAGTCAGTCCAAACTGACTACTGACGAACACATCCCACTCACACTTAAGTTCCTCTTCAACCTACAGTTTGGAACTGTCCCCCACCTTCCACTACAGTCAGCTCCAAACTGGTCCAGAGTGAGGTCTACCGCTATTCAGCTGTTAGAATCACAAGGGAAGATAATTTTTCTGACCTCCTCTCCTAGCCTCAGCTCTTCAGACCAGAACTTGGGGAGGCAGCCTTGCTCCCACTAAGCACACTTCCCCCAAATGGCACCTTTCCAACAATTTATAAGGTAATATGTTGACATGATAGATGTTAGATTGATCATGAGAAGACTTTAAAAAGAAACCTGAGAGAAACATACAGAGAAGGCAGTCAAAAAGGGAGCATTTTTAAAAATGTGCTCACTTCTTCCCCTTCAACTCCTTAAATTGAGTCTGAATTATCATTCGCGCCCATCTCTGGGCTCAGAGTATACTCTGTGGTCTGACTTGAAGCTTCCGCCACCAAAGTCAAAAACGTCTTTAAAGTCTGCACCATAGGCCCATTTTCATGACTGGTTATAGTTTCCCCAGGCCAAAGGTAAACAAAGCTGGACACTAGGTAAAGTAGTCAGGACAGATTTTAGTCAATAATATATTGCAACAGGGAAAAGTGTCAAGCATGAAATGAACTCACCCTGGATTTGTACATAAGTTACTGGGCAGTTACAAGAGGAAATGGGGGTGTGAGTGGTGGCTCAGTAGAAGCAAGGAGTGAAAAACAAAAAGAATCGGGAAGGAGAACTGGAGATTCACCTGGGATTGCTAACCAGAATTTATGGCAGTTAGGCTCCTCCCCTCCTAGAAATGTGGGGGTAGAGATCCTACCTTCGGATGTTGACCGGAACAAATGCTAAATTCTTTTGGCAGCCTTGAGCTTTCTCAGGCAGGCACTTCAAATGGGGCTGGGGTCACTCCAGGGATGTGGATTTGATGTTAAAAGACCATGTTAGTGTTTGTTCAAGCCTTTACATGCCAAGGTTGAGGCTTTGAGAAGAGGGCAGAGAAGCCTGGCCAGCCCGGTTAAGGAAAGGCTCTCTATCACTTATCAGTTAAATCATTTAGTAAGCGCTCCCTCCCCTTCCCAAAGTCTACAGGAAGGGTCCAGGGAATAAATATCTCAAACTGCACTTTCTGTGTCCCTGGAGCCCACGTGCAGCTGCCTGTCAAGAGCCAGGGTTAGCAGCACAACACAAGGACTAGGGACAATTCCAGCAGGGACCCTTTTTAAGTTTAGAAACCTCAACACAAACACGCTGCGGACCTCTCAGAGCTTCAGCGCTCGGACCTGAGGCCGCAGTCGGGAGAAATCCTCGACTCCCAGCAGCCCGCGAGAGGAACTCAATGCGCATCCCGGGCGCCGTGCCCTGTTGGCCAGCAGAGCCAGCTCCGCTCACCCCTCCTGGAGGCTGCCCCGGGGTCCAAGCGCTTGCAGCTGCAGCTTGCCACATCCAGGCGGCCAGGTCCGGCCTCAGGCCGGAAGCGGGAGGCCGTGGGAGGCGGAGCCGGCATCGCAAAGGGGCGTGACGTCACTTCCTCTGGGCGGGGTCGCGGGCCATCCCGCGCAAATTGAAAGGTCTGGCTGTCGGTGCACAGCTGCGTTCCTGCGTTCCTGCCCCTTGAGTTCCCCGCAGCCGCCTAGCGTGCTCCGGCCCAGGCGAGTGGGGGCCGTGGGGATAGGCTTCTGAGCCCTCACCGGGCTGCCCTCGTACCGGACGGCGGGGGACCTCCTCGGGAAGCGAGCGGAGCGGGCTGTGCAGAGCACGAGGTGGGTCCCCGCTGGTTCCCGCCCCTGCCCTCGGGATCCGGGGTCTTCGGGGCTTAAGGGGAGGGTCTCACGCGTTCCCGGACCCTGCAGTGGCCCTGAGGGCGGCGCGGGGCTGGGGGGCACCCCTAAAATGAATTTGTGGTGCGGCGGTGTACGGGCCGGGGGAGCGCGCTCGGCCTGGCCAGGGCTGCGGTTCGGCGAACCGAGGGAGGGTCCTCTCGTTTTGCTGCGGAAGCTCTCAGGTCAGTTTTACATGCAACCTCCCAGCTTCCAAATGTTTGACAAGTACATTGTTTTCTTAACGTTGTGCAGGCCAAAGGAACGTGTCTCCTGGAAAGGGCTTGTGGGCCGCCCTGCCAATCCCTGTGAGACGGGATGGAGCGGTGACATTGTGCTGTCACTACTACTTGGTGCTGCGGGCGGTCTCCTGAGGATGCTTTGTGCCTAAGGCCCCTCATCGTTCTCATTGTGCTGAAGAGGAAACATTTATTCGAGAATATTTACCTAACTTAGAAAAAAATGTAAGTTTCACGAAATGTATATACTATGTCAGTTTTCCTCAGAGAAAGAAAACTCTTTTTAGGAACATCTTAGAGGTAGGAGACTAATTGTTTTTCCTAAACTGTGGCTAGAGGACCTCCTGCGTCCAAATTACCTGCCATATTTAAAATTTAGAATTCCCCCCTCACTCCAGGACTAGTGAATCATAGATAGTCCCTAGGAGTGGAGTTGAGAATGTGCCAGGAATTGAAATTTGAGAACTGCTGGACTAGAGTATCACAGCTTTGATACAGGGTTTCAACAGGGTAAGTCTGACTTATGATCCTGTACTTTCTTCCTTGCCTCCCAAACGTAATGCCTTATGGGAGAGATTTATTTTAGGAAATGCTGAGCAGCTGGCTCAGTGTCTACTGCTTTTACTTTTTTATCAGGGGAGTTGGGGGAAGGGGCAATAGTTGCTTGGGAAAGGACTGGCAGCTACAGGTTTCCATATAGGAAGGGCTTGGGGGCTGCAACCTAGACGGAAGAAGGTGGAAAGCTAAAACATTTCTCTTGAAACTATTTGCACAGCAGGCACGGTTTCACATTATTTGGGGATAGCTTTCAGAGAGTCCAGTGGAGTTGCCCCTGGACGCCACCCACCACTGCTTATAAACAGAACGTTCATTGCTTGGAATAAAGCGTTCTGATGGCAGTAAATTTCAGTCCTAGAAAAGTACAGCTTTAGTTCTATAATTGTGTTTGATTATTTTATTTTTCAGTTAAAATGTTCTACAAACTGTTTTGCATGTTATTTCTTATAATGCCTGTGTAGAGGCAATGTGATATCATAGCATACACAGTTTTATAGATTTTAACAATGCCTGTTTGGAGAGAAGACAGACTCATACTTTTTTAGTACCTTCTGCTTGCTTCATACTGTGTTAAGGGCTTGGAGCAAATGTTAGGATTCCAAGTGGGAAGGCACTTTAGAAAGAATAAACATTAAGGAACTATGAAGTGGCATTAGAGATAGTATTAGTGATTAGGGTAAATATTCTATACCGTGGAAATTGTTTGACAGGGAGGAGCCCACTTAAAATATTAAGGAGCTGAGGAGCCAATGGGGCGAAGCTACCATCTGTGGGATTAGGACTGAACGCCTCTAAGTCAGAATCCCGCCCAGGCGGAACGATACGGCAGCGCCGCGGCAGCCTCAGTTGGCCTCGGATAGCCGGTCCCCCGCCGTCCCCGCCGGCGGGCCGCCGCCCGCGTCCCCCGGGGGCGCGGCGCGGCGCGCCCCGGCGCACGTCCGTACTGGGGTCCGGTGCGGAGAGCCCTTCGTCCTGGGACACGGGGTGCAGCCGGAAAGGTGGCCGCCCCCTCGCCCGTCACGCACCGCACGTTCGTGGGGAACCTGGTGCTAAACCATTCGTAGACAACCTGCTTCTGGGTTGGGGTTTCGTACGTAGCAGAGCAGCTCCTTCGCTGCGATCTGTTGAAAGTCAGCCCTCGACACAAGGGTTTGAAAAAGAAAAACGAACAAAAAAAAGAAAAAAAATATATAAAAAATAAGAAAAAGAAAAAAGAAATATTAAGGAGCATGATTCTCAAATATCTGAACAATAATAGTTGCTATATCAGTTTCCAAGCTCTTTTTCTTTATTTTTCCAAAACTTTTGGGTAAATACATTTTGCTTTAAATTTTGCCTTTCTCTTTTCATATCATGTAGTTAACTTGGCACTATGGGGATACAAGGATTACTGCAATTTATCAAAGAAGCTTCTGAACCTGTCCACATGAGGAAGTATAAAGGGCAGGTAGTAGCTGTGGATACATACTGCTGGCTTCACAAAGGAGCTGTTGCTTGTGCTGAAAAACTAGCCAAAGGTGAACCTACCGATAAGTAAGTTTGGACCTTATATTAATTCACTGCCAATTAAGAATGAGACTTATAATGCCTTTTTTTCAGAAAGGGATCATTTTTATTCAATGCCAGGTTTATCAAGACGTGAGAGTATGTGCTTTAGAATACTGCCAAATCAGGGAACATTTCCTTCTGTGTTACAGGCCTAGTTTTCATTCTTTCTACTAAGCCAGAGTATTAGGACACTAATGGACAGACTGTCTTCTTTATTCTTTATCTAAGATAAACTTTTTAACAGTATTCTAAAACTCCATGGTGATTTCAGACTCCTACTTTCTTGGGTACAGACAACACATTGCTAAGCCCTATTAGCAAAACAAGGCAGTTGCTTCTAAGGGACAAGGTGTTCTGACTCCCTTTTACTTCACTTGGGGCCAAAAATGGTGGCCATGTTGACATCCATTCATAACTCTGTGACCTCATTTGAGGCAGGACGAATGTCCTCTTTATTTTTTAAATAGAAACACTAGAAAAACAAGCAAGCATAGTTTTTGGACAGAGATTTTCCACAGGAATTTGGATACTATTACGTATTTTCTTTTTTGCAATATATAATTTATCTCTTAGAGGAAAGGCTCACAGATCTTAGTGTGATTTACTTAAGCACAATGGACAGTAATAACCCTTTTTGTTTACAGAAGATGGAGGAAGGGGGCGGGGATGGAGAGTAACAGAGAAGTCATTATTGAAAGGTGAATGTATGTTTTGGGCTTTCAGGCCTATCAAGTTAATTTGACCAAAAGTGACCTGTTACAGTTTGTGTGGATCTGAAGGAGTCTGGGCACTTCTGCCACTCCAACTGTTATAATCATTTTTTGAAAGTGATTTCTTTTCCACCACTAAATTTGAGCAGTGCAATTACAGTTGAAGACTACAAGTTTTTCAGTGCTACCTTCAGTGTTTCTTTGAATTGTCTTCACTGGGGGGAAACTTTATCTCTAGTTTTTTGGTAATTTTTAAGGATTCTGAGATTTTTGACTAACTGAAAGAGTTGTCCAGAGTACAGGGAGTATCCTTTGTTGTCAAAGATGAACTCCACAGGACTGACCATGTTGTAGCTGTTTAGTAAATGCTTACTGAACTAGAAAGTTTCAGGACTTTCAGCAAAGTATTGTGTAATTTTTTTTTCCCACTGCAACTAATAAGTCACATTTGATAGTTTACTTTCCTTTTCTTTTCACGTTTGGATGGGGATATTATTAACCAGAAAAGGTCAGAAAATTTGGATAAGCCTATGATAAACCTTTATGACCGTAAGAAACAATGATGTCACTCTATATGTGCTGACATGGAAAGATGTCTAAAATATATAAAGTGAGGGCACCAGGTGTCTGATGTTTATATTTTCTCTAGTTAATTTTTTTTGCCATGCTGCACAGCATGCAGAATCTTAGTTCCCTGACCAGGGATCAGAACCCATGCCCCCTGCAGTGGAAGCACAGAATCCCAACCACTGGACCACCAGGGAAGTCCCTCAGTCTAGTTTTTAATAAAAAAGTAAATTTCCTTTAAAACTTGTTACAATTTTATGTTTGCTTTCTTCTATTTTTACTTGATACTTAATCAGTAGGTCCCAATCATTGTTCTATAGACCAATGCAGGTCTATTGTCACTGGTTTACAATAAAAGGAAAAAAAGAACAATGTAGTGAATTTTCCATTAAGATGAATATATTTGATTTAGAAGATTATCTTTTAAGATTGCATCTTTTTATTCATATTTTTGAGTTAAAATTGATGGAAGTTGTAAGTGTAGCTATTGTTTTTAAATTTTATTGAAGTACAGTTGATTTACAATGTTGTGTTTAATTTCTACTGTACAGCAAAGTAATTCAGTTATACATATACATAAATTCTTTTTCCTTATGGTTTTATCCCAGTATATTGAGTATAGTTCCCTATGCTATACAGTAGGACCTTGTTGTTTATCCATCCTATATATAATAGTTTGCATCTGCTAATCCCAAACTCCCAATCCTTCCCTCCCCAACCCCTCCTCCCCTTTGGCAACAACAAGTCTGTGCTCTATATTTGTGAGTCTGTTTTTGTTTCATAGATGTGTTCGTTCGTGTTGTATTTTAGATTCCACGTGTAAGTGATATCATATGGTATTTGTCTTTCTCTTTCTGACTTACTTCACTTAGTATGGTAATCTCTAGGTCCATCCATGTTGCTGCAAATGGCATTGTTTCATTGTTTTTATATGTATACCACATCTTCTTTATCCATTCATTTGTCAATGGACATTTAGGTTGTTTCCATGTCTTGGCTGTTGTAAATAGTGCTGCTGTGAAAATAGGGGTGCATGTATCTTTTCAAATTACAGTTTTGTCTGGGTATATGCCCAGGAGTGGGATTGTTGGATCATACGGCAACTCTATTTTTAGTTTTTTGAGGAACCTCCCTCCATACTGTTTTCTATAGTGGCTGCACCAATTTATATTCCCACCAACAGTGTAAGAGGATTCCCTTTTCTCCACACCTTCCCCAGCATTTATTATTTGTAGGCTTTTTAATGATGGCCATTCTGTGGTGTGAGGTGGTACCTCACTGTCTCACTGTTGTTTTGATTTGCATTTCTCTAATAATTAGTGATGATGAGCATCTTTTCATGTGCCTATTAGCCATCTGTAAGTCTTCTTTGGAGAAATGTCTATGTAGGTCTTCTGCCCATTTTTTGATTGGGTTGTTTGGGGGTTTTTGTAATTGAATTGTAGGAGCTGTTTGTATATTTTGGAAATTAAGCCCTTTTCAGTCACATCATTTGCAAATATTTTCTCCCAGTCCGTAGGTTGTCTTTTTGTTTCGTTTATGGTTTCCTTTTCTGTGCAAAAGCTTGTAAGTTTGATTAGGTCCCATTTATTTATTTTTGCTTTTATTTCTATTGCCTTGGGAGCCTGACCTAAGAAAACATTGGTATGATTTATGTCAGAGAATGTTTTGTCTATGTTCTCTTCCAGGAGTTTTATGGTGTCTTGTCTTATATTTAAGTCTTTAAGCCATTTTGAGTTTATTTTTGTGTATGGTGTGAGGCTGTGTTCTAGCTTCATTAATTTACATGCAGCTGTCCAACTTTCCCAACACCACTTGCTGAAGAGACTGTATTTTCCCCATTGTATATTCTTGCCTCCTTTGTTGAAGATTAATTGTCCATAGGTGTGTGGGTTTATTTTGGGGCTCTCTATTCGGTTCCATTGATCTGTATGTCTGTTTTTGTGCCAATACTGTGCTGTTTTGATTACTATAGCTTTGTAGTATTGTCTGAAGTCTGGGAGGGTTATGCCTCCTGCTTTGTTCTTTTTTCTCAGGATGGCTTTGTCAATTCTGGGTCTTTTATGGTTCCATATAAATTTTAGGATTATTTGTTCTAGTTCTGTGAAAATGTCTTGGGTATTGCATTAAATCTGTAGATTGCTTTGGGTCATATGGCCATTTTAACAATATTAACTCTTCCAATCCAAAAGCATGGGATATCTTTCCATTTCTTTGAATCATCTTCAATTTCCTTTATTAATGTTTTGTAGTTCTCAGCATATAAGTCTTTCACCTCCTTGGTGAGGTTTATTCCTAAGTATTTTAAAAGGGATTGTTTGTTTACATTCCCTTTCTGCTATTTCATTGTTAGTGTAAAGAAATGCAACAGATTTCTGTATGTTAATCTTGTATCCCACTACCTTGCTGAATTCATTTATCAGTTCTAGTAGTCTTTAATGTGAAAACTTTATGGTTTTCTATGTATGGTATCATGTCTTCCTTACCAATTTGAATACCTTTTATTTCTTTTTCTTGTCTGATTGCTGTGGAAAAGACTTCCAATACTATGTTGAAGAGAAGTGGTGAGAGCAGGCATCCTTGTCTTGTTCCAGATATTAGCAGGAAGGCTTTGAGCTTTCACTGTTGAGTATTATATTGGCTGTGGGTTTGTCATAAATAGTTTTTATTATGTTGAGATATGTTCCCTCTATTCCCACTTTCGTAAGGGTTTTTATCATGAATGGATGTTGAATTTTGTCAAACGCTTTTTCTGTATCTATTGAGATGATCATCACATGGTTTTTGTCTTTTGTTGATGTGGTGTATCACAGTGATGATTTGCGTATGTTGAGCTATCCATGTGACCCTGGAATGAATCTACATGTAGCTATTTTTAACTGTCTTGCCAGAATAAAAATTGAAATGCAATACCTGATTCTTGTTTGCATCCTGGACTGGGGAAAAAAATTGTAGCAGTGCTGTGCTGGAGTCAACTTTTATGAGCTGGCTATACACCATCTCCTCCCAGTTCAGCATTTAGTGAGCCCACATTGGTAGTTTATCCACCACTGTAGAATATTCATGTCAGGGATTGACAAATGCTACATATTAGGTACCACTTTCCCCAGAACTTGTTAACATTTAGCAGGTCACCACTGGTTATAGCAATACTGGGACAATCAGACAAATTTTAATGTAGACTGTATATTAGATGGTATTTTGTGGCTGTTAAGTTTCTTGGATATGATAATGGTGTTGTTGGAGAAATCAGGTATTTTTTCTACTATTCTTTCAATTTTTCAATAGATTCGAAATTTCTCAAAGCAAAAAAAAAGAAAATGGGGTAAAAAGGCTAGTTATGGATGTCAAAGCCTTTTAATCTACACATGAGGAAAGCAAATATCCCATAGCCCATTAGGATCCAAGTCTAAATTAGAGTTTACATTTCCTGTGAAAACGTTTGCTTAAAAAAACAGAAACCTCTTTTCATAATCTGTCTCATCTGGTTTTAAAAAGAGCAAAAGTATTACCTAAAGATGCAAAGCATTTAATTATTTTTCTTCATTTTCATAGGTATGTAGGATTTTGTATGAAATTTGTAAATATGTTACTATCTCATGGGATCAAGCCTATACTGGTATTTGATGGATGTACTTTACCTTCTAAAAAGGAAGTGGAGAAGTCTAGAAGAGAGTAAGTTAATTCTTTAACTTTTTAAGATCTGACATTGTGGTCTGTGTAATACAAATTTCTTTTTGTTTTAATTTGTTGAGGCTTGTTTTAATCTCTAGTACATGAACAGATTTCCTTAAACGTTCCATGTGTGCTAGAAAGGAATGTGTGTTCTTCAGTTATTGAGTGGATGGTTTTATGTCTGTCCAGTTAATCAAGCTTATTGGTTGTAATGTTCAAATCTTCCATATCCTTATTGGGTTTTTTAATGTTTTTTTGTTTGTTTTTTATGTGTGTCTACTTAATTCATCAATTACTGAGAAAAGTACATTAAAATTTCACTATGATAGTGCAATTGTCAGTTACCTTATAGTTCTGTCCAACTTTTTTTGCTTTGTTTATTTTGAAGCTATTTTATTGGTGGCATTCAAGTTTAGAATTTGTTATATTTTTGTGACAAATTGAAGCAATATGCAGTGACTCTTTTAGTCTCTGTGCTTTTTTGTTCTAAAGTCTATCCTGTCTGATGTTTGTATAGCCATAACAACTTTCTTTTGTATGTTCCTAATGTCTTTTTCTGTTTATTTTCAGTTTTACTATGTCATTGGTTTTAAGTTTGTCTTTTATAAAGAACACATCACTGTAATTTTTTTATCCATTCTGTCAATCTTTGTCATTTTTAAAACTGGAGAGTTTTATTCTTTTTACATTGATCATTAATTACTAATATATAGCTCCTACCTTGCTTAACTTCTGGGTTGATTGTTTTATCCACCCTTATTGTTGTCTCTTGTTTCTAGTTGAAAACTGATATACTCTATTTCTGTTCTTTTAGTAGTTATAATTGAAATGTTATCATTCATATTTAGCTCAACAGAATCTCATATTTTTATAACAGACCTTAGAAAGAATTTCTGTATTTTTTTTTAAAGAATTTCTGTATTTTATTGAAGCACCTATTCTGCCACTTTTCATCTATTCTTGTTTTTACCCTGTGTTAGTTTTTAGGTCCAGGAGTCATTGTGCTGTACAGGAAAGAGCACTGGGCTTAGTTGTTAAAGGTAGTATGAGTTAGCCCCAAATAGAAGTAAACCTCACTGAGTGAGCATTCTGTGAGAGTGCTGCTTGCCTAGTTTGCCATCCCTGGGCCTAGAATCAAATTAGAGAGGGCTCTTCAGGTCTAGGTTTTTCAATCTACCTGTATTTAGTGGGCTCTGATTCTTAAGGTCAGAACTTTATAAAGTTTATAAAAGGATTAACTGAGACTGTCTGCACCCTCATTCTAGTAGGAATAATATACAGTTTATTAAATATACTTTTAATAAAAAGTTAGTTCCAGGTTAGTTCTTAAAGGATTGGTGACAGCCCTAAACCAGTGTGGCTAAGGGACTAGTCCATGCCATATCCCACCTGGGTGTCCCCCATCCTGTTCTTAAGTCTAATTACAGAGTTATTTCCTCTTGCTAACTTCGAGAAAGGCTAAAAAATGTTTCAGCTGTCTGTCTCTGACCTGAGTGCTCTTTCTGACTTACCTCTGTAGGATCAGCTTTCTTTGTGCCACTGTAGCGGTGGGAGGGGCATTTAAAATCCTTTTCTACAAAGTCTCCTCATCTGTGGACCTCAGTTTAAAAGTGAACTAGGAAATTTGTGTGTATGTGTATATGCACATTTACTTAAAAGGTAAACTTCATGAGTTCACACTGATACTTCAATTCAAATTCAAGACTACAGGGTTTTTTTTTTTTACTTTTTCTGTATTGTGTCCATTGCTCCTTTCTTTCATACTGAGAATCCTTGTTTTCAAGGATACAGGGATAATAAAGTTAGAATATCTTATAATAACTCATTTATTTTACCCCACATTATACTCAACAATAGATTCAGAATAAAATATGAATACTACCACTACCAATATGATTGTCGTTACAGTTTCTTTTTCTTTCCTTTGCATGTGCACTCTCTCCCCCCATTTCAAAAATAGTGGTACTACGTTGTCAGGGCACATAACTACTGCTCTCTCCCTAAACAGGGAGAGAGCAGTAGTTGTTTAGTCTTGCATCTACAAATTACCATATAGCTGATGGCTATTAACAGTCCTTATATCAATGTCTCTCATGTTATTTTGGTTTTTCCATAGTTTTTCCTCTAGTATTAATAGATTCCACAGAGAAACTCACAGGAAACAGTATACTTCAGGTTCTTAGTATGTTGATAAAGTTGCACCCTTTACGCTGGAAAGTTAGTTTTAATGGTGTAAAAGCCTTGACTTACATTTTCATAAGTGTCTTCATTACTCCATTTTCTTTTGACATGAAGCATTGCTATGGGAAAGTCTGATGATAAGCTTGTGTGTACAGGCACTGTAAATCCTTGTTCTTTTTGTCTAGAAGCCCAAAAGATCTGGGTTAATATTCTTAAGGATTGGATGTGCACTTTCAAATGAGTCAAACATTTTTTTATTCTAGGAAAAATTCTTGAATTATAGTTGTATTGTAATTTTTTGAGTCCTTCTCTCACCTTTTTTTATCTTGCAGAAGAAGACAAGCCAATCTTCTTAAGGGAAAGCAGCTTCTTCGTGAGGGGAAGGTCTCAGAAGCCAGAGAATGTTTCACCCGTTCTATCAATATCACACACGCTATGGCCCACAACGTAATTAAGGTGAGCTAAATAAGAAATTAAGCCAAAGTAACAAATTACTGGGTTCATTTAGGCTAGTTATAAGTTGTTTGTTGAGTTGTTTGTTAAGGAAGTAAAGGGAGGAAAATTCTTCTAGGCCTAACCTTCAGGAAAGCTGGGTGTCAGAGGAAGAAGGAACAGTATCTGTAGGTAGAAGAGAGGAGTCCAGCAGTTTCCAAGGGAGAAATCCTAAGGAATAAGTGAAGCTCTCCCTTTTTAGATGTGTCACTTACATAGATAAATGTGCTCCGCAGAGATGCAAGGAATAAATTCCTGGAGGTTCAATCCCACCCCACTCTCATAGTCTTCGACAGTTACTGTAACCTTCACTCATGAATGACTGTCAGAGATCTGTTGAAGTAGCCTGGCCAACTCAGGAGCTCTACAGACTTCTAGTCTACTTGATCTGCTTCTTAGAAGCTTATTTCCTTATTACCTATTACCATAAATCTTAGTGTCAGCATGCCCAAAATCACAGCCCACACTTCCCCCTTTTCAGGTCTGTGTTCAAACTGCTTGGTAAACAAATGGGAAGATAGTGATTAAATTCCGTTGTTTCATCAGTACAGTGTCAGACTCGTGTTCTGTGATAAGAGAACCTGGGGAAACGCATGACTTGTGTTCTTTTTAGAGCATAATCATTCTTAAGATGGTAGCTTTCTATAATTTGAAATAATTAAGCTTTATAGCTTGTATTCGCCCCCAAATGTACAGCAATATTTCTTTTTTCCTAATGTATATATTGATTTTTAAAAAAGATTTCTTAGTGGCTGTATGATTAGTTCAATATATATAGGACTAAAAGTAGAAAAACTTACTTCAAAGGAAATGATTTTCAAAAATAATATTAGCAAGTATTCAATACATGTTGAGGCTGGTAATAAAATGGGTTTGATACAGGAAGTTGTTCAGTGCTCTGCAGATGCTGTTCTTGAGATTGACCAATCCTTTCCCATAGGCTGCTCGGTCTCAGGGAGTAGATTGTCTTGTGGCTCCATATGAAGCAGACGCACAGTTGGCCTATCTTAACAAGGCTGGTATTGTACAAGCTGTAATTACAGAAGACTCTGATCTCCTCGCTTTTGGCTGTAAAAAGGTACCTAACTACAACTACTCCATACTGTTTTTCTATGTGGATGGAAATAGTGTAAATCAGGAGCTAAAGTTTTTTATCCTATTTAATACCTGCAACTAATATTTACTTACAGTTGTTAATAATTGTTTTATTAAAATGAAAAGAAAGGTTTTGCTGCTTGACATTTGTGTAATCTGGACAATTTTTCAGAATAAGCCCTTACAGTTAGAGGGTTTTGTTTTCTCCAAATTCTTTAGTGGAATGTGGTCTTATTTTTTAATAATGATAATTTATATGCTTTATATTTTTCAATTAGGTTAGGTAAATAAGCTAACTTATCTACTAATGAGATGTTCTGCAGTTATTTAGAATTATGTATAAAACTATTTAATGGAAAATTTTATTATATATTAAGATACAAAACTATAGGGTGATTTCATTTTTGTTAATATCTATGTTATTTATATTATCTATTTCATAGATGAAGAAGGATCTGTGAAAAGGTTAATGCTGGGTAATAGTAATAGATGAGACATTTGGGGCAACTTCTGTTTTCTTCTTCCTGAGTTTCTGTGTTTTCCAAATTTTCTACAATGGACATGTATTACTTTAAGACTAAGCAAAAGGGTTACTTTAATATGTAAAAGCGGAAGGTAAGGAGAAAATGCTTTTTGTATGAATTGCTATTTGACATGATAACTCTGTAAGAGGTTATCATGTCAAAAAGGGCCTTCTTTATACCAGAGTCAAGACAATTGAGTTCTGGCGTATGACCTTGTCTAGCCATAGCCTATGCTTCAATTTAACTTATTTGCAAATATTACAGTAATTAACTGGCCTACCTGTCTCTCTTCTCAGTTATGATAAAGAACAAGAAAGACTTCTTAGAAATACTGCAAGGTCTTAGATGATGAAAAATAAAAACGGCTCTTTCAGGTGTTAACAGTTTCCATTCCTCCTGAAGGTTATTTTAAAAATGGACCAATTTGGAAATGGACTAGAAGTTGATCAGGCTCGGCTAGGAATGTGCAAACAACTTGGGGATGTGTTCACAGAAGAGAAGTTCCGTTATATGTGCATTCTTTCAGGCTGTGACTATCTCTCATCACTGCGTGGGATTGGATTAGCCAAGGCCTGCAAAGTACTAAGACTAGCCAACAATCCAGATATTTTAAAGGTAAGAGTGATTTACCAAGTGTCATATTCAGTTTCTGAAGCAGTTCTTAAATAATAGATGAACTGCTCAGAATATGGATCTTAAATATTCTATTATATCCATATCCAATATGGTGTCATTGAAAGGAGAAAATGACTAAAACACTGGAACTTTGCTTTTGGCAACGGATGAACCATGTTTTCGGCAACTGACAAAAAACAAGTAGTAATTTTTTTAAATGAAGACTAATATAAAGAAACTTAAAGATAAGATACTCTAGGGTAGAATTAATGTTAAAACGTACAGTCTTTTGATTTCTGTCCTGTTACTCTGTAGTAGTCGTTCTCAAACTTTTTGGTCTCAGGATCCCTTTACGCTCTTAAAATCTCTTTGTGGCAATTATTTTTGTTTATATGGGTTATAGCTATTGATATTTACTGAGTCAGAAATTGAAACAGAAGGAACTTCCCTGGTGGCGCAGTGGTTAAGAATCTGCCTGACAATGCAGAGGACACAGGTTCAATCCCTGGTCCAGGAAGATCCCACATGCTGCAGAGCAACCAAGCCCGTGCACCACAACTACTGAGCCCACGCGCCACAACTACTGAAGCCTGTGCGCCCTAGAGCCTGCGTGCCGCAACTATTGAAGCCCGTATGCTCCAGGGCCTGCGTGCCACAACTACGGAAGCCCACGTGCCTAGAGCCCATGCTCTGCAACAAGAGAAGCAACCACAATGAGAAGCCTGTGCACTGCAACGAAGAGTAGCCCCCGCTCGCTGCAACTAGAGAGAAAAGCTTGCATGCAGCAACAAAGACCCAATGCAGCCAAAAAAAAAAGAAATTGAAACAGAAAAATCAAATTGTTTATTAATTCACTTAAAATTAACAATAATTAATTCATTACATTTTAACATAAATATATTTTTATGAAAAGTAGTTATCTTCTAAAACAAGTGAAAGTTATGAGAGGAATTGCACATTTACGGAAATCTCTTTAATGTGGCTTAATAGAGTACAACTGTATTCTTGTATTACTTCCTCATACAATTTGATGTGGTATCATGTGTCATGTATTTTCTAGAAAACTCTGAGACCCCATACATCACTGCTCTATAATTTCTCTGATTTCTTTACCTTAAAAAATTAAACATACATTAAAGAAGCTTATTCCTACCCCACCCCCCCTTGAGTAGTTCTCTTAAGCCCTTAGAGTTTGCAGAGCAGAATTTCCATTTTTTGTTTCCAAGGGTACAAAATGTGAGTCCTCAGGACTAAGGGTGGTGTACTAAAATAGACAGATCTCAAGGTTGGGAGATGGTGGCAGATTTCGGAATAGAGCAACATGTACTAACTAGCCTGTGACTACAGGATCACTTCAGTTCTCTGGGTCTTCTCTTCTTTGTCTCTGAGTTTGATATAAAAGATTTAAAACCCCTTCCAGCTTTAATCATCCATGACTCTAACAGGAATTAGAATGTTGACTTCATTTTTAAAATATGATCTATGAATATTTGGGTTTTTTTTAATTCTTAGGTTTTGTGTGTTGTTTGTTTTTTGCTTTCTAGGTGAAAGGTACTCTGAGGGTGAAGAATGTATCTTAAAGTTATACCTAGGAATGTAAATTTGATGTGTAACTGAATTTTTCATTCTTTGGATTAATAATAGAAAAACCAAAGAAAATACTGTTATAGAGACTTAGAATTTTAAGTCATGACATGGTTGTGTTTACTGGTAGAGGTTTTTAATATAGATAAAAGCAATTGATTTTTCTATCCCTCCTCATCCATCTCTAATGTAAAGTGATGGGTGTTGGGAATAATGCGTTCCCTCTTCTTTATCTGCAGATAACTCATAAATATTTTTACATTCATTATTAGGTTATCAAGAAAATTGGACATTATCTCAAGATGAATATAACAGTACCAGAAGATTACATCAAAGGATTTATTCGGGCCAATAATACCTTCCTCTATCAGCTAGTTTTTGATCCCATCAAAAGGAAACTCATCCCTTTGAATGCCTATGAAGATGACATTGATCCTGAAACACTAAGCTATGCTGGGCGGTATCCTTTCTGAACCAGAATGGTAGAACTTTGCACTTCTTCCGTGTTTTTGTGGTGATTTTTTTAGTGAGACATTCAGTAAAAAGTTTGCAAATTGTTTTTTGCTTTCTCTTTTTATAGTGATATCTTTATTTTGTTAAATTTAATTACAATGCTAGCGAAAATTTAGAGTAACTTTTTGTTTATAAACCTGAGGCTCATCCATTATAACTTGCTAATTACTTAGATTGACTTGACAGAAACATGTACAGTCAGTCACTTAAGGTACATACTCCAAAGGTGGCACTTAAGAGAGCCCCTCATGGCAAGCAAGCTCAATTAACCAGGAAGAACGCTCTGGGCATATGAGTATGCCAGTTGAGGATGCTCTTCCCACAGCCACTGGCCACGTACATCCAGGGTGAGGTAGAGCCGTGAGTCACATAGGTAGTCGCCAAGACTTTCCTCTCCGTCTCCCTTGACAGGGAATAAGTGATGCCTTGGGACTTTGCTTCAGAAAATAGCCAACTCCTGCTGTGACTAGTAAACTATGCCTGTGGTTTCAGTAAAGCTGAATGTGGAAAGTAGTCATAAACCTGAAGATTTTCTGTGACAATAGAACACACTTTTCTGTCTTATTAGAGTATCATTTGTTTGGTTGTTAATAAAAGCAGTTTTCCTTAATCTTACCAACCTAGATATGTTGATGATTCTATAGCTCTTCAAATCGCACTTGGAAATAAAGATATAAATACTTTCGAACAGATTGATGACTACAATCCAGACACTGCCGTGGTAACATATTAAAGACTTCTTTCTAAAAGAGCACATTTTAATTATGTCTTGGGAACTGTGACTAAAGGCAAATCTTCATTTAGTAAACATCTTTTAAGCATTTCTATATCCAGGCATTATGCAGGGTGTAGATTGAAAACAACTCGATGTTAGAGAAAATACATCTCTTAGAACATAGGTATATTGGTTAATTTCCTTAAATTAAAAAGTGACCACAAAATGTATTATCAAACCATTACACTTGAACATTTCATTTGAATATACCAAATGTTTGATGACCTTTTTTCATCTCACCCTTTTCAGCCTCTGGCATTTGGCATTGTTGAAGACCAAACCTAGAAATACCTCCCTTGGGGAGTAAAAACTGATTTTTCGCTCATTCACAATTTAGCAAATACTTACTGAGCACCCCTGCTATGTGTCTCTGAGCCCTTTCCTGTTTTCTTCTACTTTTTCCCAATTGTATGTATGTATCTCTTATGATACACTCTCCCACCATTCTCTCTTTTCTGTTCATATTTCCATTCAGACTCTGTTCTCGTTTATGTTCAGATTTATTCCTTAAATAAGTTCTTATGACTCTAATTATCTCATTTATGCAGAGAACTCGCACATCTTTAACCCAATCTCTAGTCTGTATACCAATCACATAATTCTGAATGTCTCCTGAATCTACATAAATGCTTTCCTATAATCTATCCACAGTCAAAAGCAAACTCTTTGTTTCTTATCAGCTTTCCTTAATAACATTTTTTCTTTTTAGCACTTGTTACTACATAAATTTTGTCTCTATTGTTTATTTTCTGATTCTTCCCGGTAGAGTGTAGTCTTCATAAAGGCAGGGTTTTGTGATATTCACTGCCATATTATATTTACCATGTTTTTTGTTGAATGAATGAATGTCAGTTACATGATCTCTTTCATTCAGACTAGAAGACTTGGAATTTAATTTTTTTTAAGTGAAGTATTGTTGACTTACAATATTATACAGTTGACCCTTGAACAATGTGGCTTTGAACTGCACACATCCACTTACATACGGGTATTTTTCAATAGCAAATACTACAGTACGACACGGTCGTTGGTTGGCTGAATCCACAGATGCAGGAGAACTGCGGTTATGGAGGGCTGACTATAAATTATACTCAGATTAACTATATTGTTCAAGGGTCAACTGTATTAGTTTCAGGTGTACAACATAGTAATTTGATTTTTTTTTTTAACACTAATCTTCAATTATCAATTTCCCCCCTCCTTTCTTTTTAATTAATTAATTAATTTATTTTTGGGTGTGTTGGGTCTTCGTTTCTGTGCGAGGGCTTTCTCCACTTCCAGCGAGCAGGGTCCACTCTTCATCGCGGTGCGCGGGCCTCTCACTGTCGCGGCCTCTCTTGTTGCGGAGCACGGGCTCCAGACGCACAGGCTCAGTAGTCGTGGCTCACGGGCCTAGCCGCTCTGCGGCATGTGGGATCTTCCCAGACCAGGGCTCGAACCCGTGTCCCCTGCATTGGCAGGCAGACTCTCAACCACTGCGCCACCAGGGAAGCCCAGTAATTTGATATTTTTGTAGATTATACTCCATACAGAGTTATTATAAAATACTGACTGTATTCACTGTGCTGTACATTACATCCTTGTAACTTATTTATTTTATATCTAGTAGTTTGGACCTCTTACTCTCCTTCACCTATTTTGCTCCTCCCCCACCCCTGGCTTCTCTTTCATTGCTAAGTCCTTCTGCTTCTTTTTTGTCTTTCTGGTTAATCGTTTCTCCTTTCTCATAGTTATCCAGATCTTTACCCTTACTCACCATTCAGTTCTTTACTAAGCATTTGTTAAGTACTATAACAAGCATAGTTAGGTTAGCTAGTGTTCTGGAATATAAAGAAAAGCAGAGCGTAATCCTTGCTTGTAAGGTACTCATTGTCTAAGGGAGAGACACATGGTTATATATATAGAAATATGGTAAGTGCTATAATAGATGTATTCGAGGCTCCCTGGAAACAAAGGGCATGCACTTAACTCCACCTAAGGAGAGAATACTTTTTTTTTTGGCTGCGTCGGGTCTTAGTTGCAGCACGTGGGGTCTTTGTTGTGGCATGCGGGACCTTTTGTTGCGGTGCATGGGCTTCTCTCTGGTTGTGGTATGCGGGCTCAGTAGTTGTGACATGGGGGCTTAGTTGCCCCGTGGCACGTGGGATCTTAGTTCCTTGACCAGGGATCAAACCTGCATCCCCTGCGGTGGAAGGCGGATTCTTAATCACTGGATCACCAGGGAAGTCCCTAGGAGAGAGTACTTTTTAATAATCATAACAAACATTTCTTGAGCATTTGCTGTGTTCTAAGTGCCATTCTAAGCAACTTAGACATAGTAACTCATTTACTCCTTAACAAGCCTCTGAGGTCAGTACCGTTATTTCCATTTTACAGATGAGGAAACAATTAGAGGGAGGTTAGGCGACTTGCCAGCTCACGCATTTAATCAATAGCGGAGCTCTGATTCCAAGCCAAGCCCTCTACTGTCTCCTTATAGAGGAACTGGTGTGTGTCCTGGCTTTACAAAGATGAGTGGGGATTTTCAAGATGGGTGAGTGGTTCCACTCTGAAGAAAACAGCATGTGTGAAAGAGGATAACATGTTAAAGTTACTCTAAGTAGTTCATTCTGGCTGGACCAAGAATGTCTTAGTGTTTACCAGGTAAAGGAATCAGAGCACCTTGAGAAAGAAAAAGAGGTGAGCCTAGAGAAGATGGCCACTGACAAACTGGTGACCATTTGAGCATTGAAAAGAATCGTTACTGTCAGCTGAAATAAACTAAGCTTATTAAGGGAGCACAAATTCATAATGATACTAAAAAAGAACTTTATGTTCATCAACTCAAATTATATAAACCTTACACTCAGGTTGCTAGTTCCTTTTTTCTGTTTTCTCCTGTTCTGTATCTGGAACTTCTATTAATTAGATATTGGATTTTTCTGGTCTTCAAATTCTGGAACTTTTCTATCTTACTCATGTCTTTGTCTTTTGCTGTTTCTGGGAAAAACTTTTTTTTATTTTGTCTTTCAACTTTGCACTATGCAGTATGTAGCCACTGGCCACATGTGGCTATTTAAATTAACGTTAAATTAAATTTTAGTTCTTCAGTTTCATTGGCCACTTTTAAAGTCCTTAATGGCTACCATGTTGGACAGCACAGAACTTTTCTATCACTGCAGAAAATTCTGTTGAATTTTTACTTTTTGCTATCATTTTCATATCTAAGAACACTTTCTTTAATTGTGATTTTTTAAAGATTTTGTTTTATTTCATGGATGTAATCTCCTCTTCCCCCCCACCCCTCTCATAATATTAATTATAATCTCTTGTACATTTTCTTCTCTTCTCTGCATTATCTCTGTTTGCTTTGGATTTTCTTTTTTCTATGTGTTTTGGCTTTTCTCTTTCATGGTGGAGACTTTTTTCAAACACCTAGAGCTTCTTGTCAATTTGTTCCTGTTTGGGAGAGGCACTGAGAAGCTTAAGAAGCTTTGTGTGAATGAGTGGGGCTTATAGTCTTGGGTTTTACTCATTGGTGAACTGGTTGGCAACAAGCTGCCTTTGTTTTGTGAACTCCCAAACATCAGCATGTTTTCTCTTTTTTCCAAAAAGGGATCCTCCAATTTCTACTTAACTATGTAAATGTGGCTGTTTGCATTTTGAGAGCAAGATAGGGAAATGAGCTGGGTTGGACCAGGAAGGGGTAGGGCTGTTCCCCACTATTCATTATTTAGCCTTTCATTTGATCTCTGTCTTTAGACAAATGGATCTTTTCATCTTCTGAAGTACCTACTGTTTTTATGTTATTGTTTCTGGGTTTCAAAGGTCCAGTCGCTCTGAAGGCAGATGGGTGTGAATTGACTGTATGGACAGATTGAACATGAGTTCCCAGGAGCCAAATAAACCTTTTTTTAGCCCTCCCCCTACTTGTGGCCTCCATGGTACCTGATCCCTTAAATTTCCGAGTCTTCAGGTTTCTGTATGTGGAATTTGTGGGGGTTTTTTTTTTTTTGGCTGCATTGCGTCTTCATTGCTGTGCATGGGCTTTCTCTAGTTGCAGCGAGCAGGGCTACTCTTCGTTGTGGTGTGTGGCCTTCTCATTGCGGTGGCTTCTCTTGTTGTGGAGCACGGGCTCTAAGCATATAGGCTTCAGTAGTTGTGGCATGTGGGCTCAGTAGTTGTGGCTCGCAGGCTCTAGAGTGCAGATGCAGTAGTTGTGGTGCATGGGCTTAGTTGCTCTGCGGCATGTGGGATCTTCCCAGACCAGGGCTTGAACCCATCTCCCCTGTATTGGCAGGCGGATTCTTAACCACTGCGCCACCAGGGAAGTCCGGAATTGGTTTTTTACTGATATTCTTTTCTGCAGATGCTTGAAGACACTTTGATCTTTCTTGGGCTAAGTTCTTTATTTTTTTCTTTATTGAGGTATAGTTGATTTACAATATTATATAAGTTTCAGGTGTACAACATAGTGATTCACAATTTTTAAAAGTTATACTTTATTTATAGTTATAAAATATTGGCTATATTCCCTGTATTATAAAATATATACTTGTAGCTTTCTTACACCTAGTAGTTTGTACCTCTTAATCCCCTACCCCTATCTTGCCCCTCCCTCCTTGGGCTAGGCTCTTTAAATTCTTCTCTCTATACTCTTGTCTTCACTGTGGTTTGGAAGTTACAGATATCTCCTAATTTTTCTGTAGATGGTATTTGTGTTTGTTTCTTCTTATTGCTTTGGGGATGATTTTTTTCTGACTGACTTATTGACATATTAGTTTCAGGAGTACAACATAGTGATTCAATATTTATATACACTAAGAAATTATCATGATCAGTCTACTTACCATCTGTCCCCATACAGAGTTACTACAATATTATTATTATTATTATTATTATTATTATTATTATTATTATTATGGCCATGCTGTGCAGCATGAGAGATCTTGGTTCCCTGACCAGGGATCAAACCCGTGCCCCCTGCATTGGGAGCGTGGGGTCTTAAGCCCTGGACCACCAGGGAAGTCCCATAGTATTATTTACTATACTGGTCAGCCCTCCATATCCATGGGTTCTGCATCCAAGGATTCAGTTGAATTGGGTCTGTGGTTGGTTGAATCCACAGATGCCCACGGATATGGAGGGCTGACCATACTATTCCATTTCATATAAGGGACTTGAGCATCGTGGATTTTGGTATCTGTGGGGGTCCTGGAACCAATCCCTTGCAGCCACTGAGGGAGGACTGTATTCCCTGTGCTGTACATTATAGCTCTGTGGCTTATTTACCTTATAATTGGAAGTTTGTAGAAAAAGGGAACTGAAAAGTCTTTATTCTGCTATCTTCTTTACACATTTGAATTACTGATATTATAACTTCATCAAAATGATTCTCAAGTTTTTCCTTTGAGAAACTCAAAAATAATTGGTTGTATTGAAAATGTTCAGATACAATTGGGAATGTTATGGCTCACTAAGATGGCCATCCTTCATAAGTCCAAATCCTTATCAGATTATTTTTTTCATAGAGAAATTTCTTTCAGAACCACTAATTGTACATCAAACTAATTCTTATTATTTATCTAAGATTTTTTCTTCCCAGTCAAGTTTTCTACTTGCCTATTTCTCTCTTTTTTGTTTTTTTTTTTTAATCAGTCATCAATTTTATACACATCACTGTATACATGTCAATCCCAATCACCCAATGCAGCACACCACCATCCCCATCCCACCACAGTTTTCCCCCCTTGGTGTCTATACATTTGTTCTCTACATCTGTGTCTCAACTTCTGCCCTGCAACCCGGTTCAACTGTACCATTTTTCTAGGTTCCACATACATGCGTTAATATACGATATTTGTTTTTCTCTTTCTGACTTACTTCACTCTGTATGACAGTCTCTAGATCCATCCACGTCTCAACAAATGACTCAATTTCGTTCCTTTTTATGGCTGAGTAATATTCCATTGTATATATGTACCACAACTTCTTTATCCATTCGTCTGTCAATGGGTATTTAGGTTGCTTCCATGACCTGGCTATTGTAAATAGTGCTGCAATGAACATTGGGGTGCATGTGTCTTTTTGAATTACGGTTTTCTCTGGGTATATGCCCAATAGTGGGATTGTTGGGTCATATGGTAATTCTATTTTTAGTTTTTTAAGGAACCTCCATATTGTTCTCCATAGTGGCTGTATCAATTTACATTCCCACCAACAGTGCAAGAGGGTTCCCTTTTCTCCACACCCTCTCCAGCATTTGTTGTTTGTAGATTTTCTGATGATGCCCATTCTAACTGGTGTGAGGTGATATACCTCATTGTAGTTTTGATTTGCATTTCTCTAATAATTAGGGATGTTGAGCATCTTTTCATGTGCTTCATGGCCGTCTGTATGTCTTCTTTGGAGAAATGTCTATTTAGGTCTTCTGCCCATTTTTGGATTGGGTTGTTTGTTTTTTAATATTGAGCTGAATGAGCTGTTTATATATTTTGGAGATTAATCCTTTGTCCTTTGATTCATTTGCAAATATTTTCTCCCATTCTGAGGGTTTTCTTTTCATCTTGTTTATGGTTTCCTTTGCTGTGCAAAAGCTTTGAAGTTTCATTAGGTCCCATTTGTTTATTTTCATTTTTATTTCCATTACTCTAGGAGGTGGATCCAAAAAGATCTTGCTGTGATTTATGTCAAAGAGTGTTCTTCCTATGTTTTCCTCTAAGAGTTTTATAGTGTCCAGTCTTACATTTAGGTCTCTAATCCATTTTGAGTTTATTTTTGTGTATGGTGTTAGGGAGTGTTCTAATTTCATTCTTTTACATGTAGCTGTCCAGTTTTCCCAGCACCAATTATTGAAGAGTCTGTCTTTTCTCCATTGTATATCCTTGCCTCCTTTGTCATAGATTAGTTGACCATAGGTGCGTGGGTTTATCTCTGAGCTTTCTATCCTGTTCCATTGATCTATATTTCTGTTTTTGTGCCAGTACCATATTGTCTTGATTACTGTAGCTTTGTAGTATAGTCTGAAGTCAGGGAGTCTGATTCCTCCAGCTCCGTTTTTTTGCCTCAAGACTGCTTTGGCTATTCGGGGTCTTTTGTGTCTCCATACAAATTTTAAGATGATTTGTTCTAGCTCCGTAAAAAATGTCATTGGTAATTTGATAGGGATTGCATTGAATCTGTAGATTGCTTTGGGTAGTATAGTCATTTTCACAATGTTGATTCTTCCAATCCAAGAACATGGTATATCTCTCCATCTGTTGGTATCATCTTTAATTTCTTTCATCAGTGTCTTATAGTTTTCTGCATACAGGTCTTTTGTCTCCCTAGGTAGGTTTATTCCTAGGTATTTTATTCTTTTGGTTGCAGTGGTAAATGGGAGTGTTTCCATAATTGCTCTTTCAGATTTTCATCATTAGTGTATAGGAATGCAAGAAATTTCTGTGCATTAATTTTGTATCCTGCAACTTTACCATATTCATTAATTAGCTCTAGCAGTTTTCTGGTGGCAGTTTTAGGATTCTCTATGTATAGTATCATGTCATCTGCAAACAGTGACAATTTTACTTCTTCTTTTCCAATTTGTATTCCTTTTATTTCTTTTTCTTCTCTGATTGCTGTGGCTAGGACTTCCAGAACTATGTTGAATAATAATGGTGAGAGTGGACATCCTTGTCTCTTTCCTGATCTTAGGGGAAATCCTTTCAGTTTTTCACCATTGAGAATGATGTTTGCTGTGGGTTTGTCATATATGGCCTTTATTATGTTGAGGTAGGTTCCCTCTATGCCCACTTTCTGGAGAGTTTTTATCATAAATGGGTGTTGAATTTTGTCAAAAGCTTTTTCTGCATCTATTGAGATGATCATATGGCTTTTATTCTTCAATTTGTTAATATGGTGTATCACATTGATTGATTTGCATATACTGAAGAATCCTTGCATCCCTGGGATAAATCCCACTTGATCGTGATGTATGATCCTTTTACTGTGTTGTTGGATTCTGTTTGCTAGTATTTTGTTGAGGATTTTTGCATCTATATTCATCAGTGATATTGGTCTGTAATTTTCTTTTTTTGTAGTATCTTTGTCTGGTTTTGGTATCAGGGTGATGGTGGCCTCATAGAATGAGTTTGGGAGTGTTCCTTCCTCTGCAATTTTTTGGAAGAGTTTGAGAAGGATGGGTGTTAACTTTTCTCTAAATGTTTGATAGAATTCACCTGTGAAGCCATCTGGTCCTGGACTTTTGTTTGTTGGAAGATTTTTAATCACAGTTTCAATTTCATTACTTGTGATTGGTCTGTTCATATTTTCTGTTTCTTCCTGGTTCAGTCTTGGAAGGTTATACCTTTCTAAGAATTTGTCCATTTCTTCCAGGTTGTCCATTTTATTGGCATAGAGTCGCTTGTAGTAGTCTCTTAGGATGCTTTGTATTTCTGCGGTGTCTGTTGTAACCTCTCCTTTTTCATTTCTGATTTTATTGATTTGAGTCCTCGCCCTCTTTTTCTTGATGAGTCTGGCTAATGGCTTATCAATTTTATTTATCTTCTCAAAGAACCAGCTTTTAGTTTTATTGATCTTTGCTATTGTTTTCTTTGTTTCTATTTCATTTATTTCTGCTCTGATCTTTATGATTTCTTTCCTTCTGCTAACTTTGGGTTTTGTTTGTTCTTCTTTCTCTAGTTCCTTTAGGTGTAAGGTTAGATTGTTTACTTGAGATTTTTCTTGTTCCTTTAGGTAGGCTTGTATAGCTATAAACTTCCCTCTTACAACTGCTGTTGCTGCATCCCATAGATTTTGGGTCGTCGAGTTTTCATTGTCATTTGTCTCTAGTTATTTTTTGATTTCCTCTTTGATTTCTTCAGTGATCTCTTGGTTATTTAGTAACGTATTGTTTAGCCTCCATGTGTTTGTGTTTTTTACGTTCTTTTCCCTGTAATTCATTTCTAATCTCATAGTATTGTGGTCAGAAAAGATGCTAGATATGATTTCAATTTTCCTAAATTTACTGAGGCTTGATTTGTGACCCAAGATGTGATCTATCCTGGAGAATGTTCCGTGCGCACTTGAGAAGAACGTGTAATCTGCTGTTTTTGGGTGGAATGTCCTATAAATATCAATTAAATCTATCTGGTCTGTTGTGTCATTTAAAGCTTGTGTTTCCTTATTAATTTTCTGTTTGGATGACCTGTCCATTGGTGTAAGTGAGGTGTTAAAGTCCCCCACTATTATTGTGTTACTGTCGATTTCCTCTTTTATAGCTGTTAGCAGTTGCCTTATGTATTGAGGTGCTCCTTTGTTGGGTGCATATATATTTATAATTGTTATATCTTCTTCTTGGATTGATCCCTTGATCATTATGTAGTGTCCTTCCTTGTCTCTTGTAACATTCTTTATTTTAAAGTCTATTTTATCTGATATGAGAATTGCTACTCCAGCTTTCTTTTGATTTCCATTTGCATGGAATATCTTTTTCCATCCCCTCACTTTCAGTCTGTATGTGTCCCTAGGCCTAAAGTGGGTCTCTTGTAGACAGCATATATATGGGTCTTGTTTTTATATCCATTCAGCAAGCCTGTGTCTTTTGGTTGGAGCATTTAATCCATTCACGTTTAAGGTAATTATCGATATGTATGTTCCTATGGCCATTTTCTTAATTGTTTTGGGTTTGTTTTTGTAGGTCCTTTTCTTCTCTTGTGTTTCCCACTCAGAGAAGTTCCTTTAGCATTTGTTGTAGAGCTGGTTTGGTGGTGCTGAATTCTCGTAGCTTTTGCTTGTCTGTAAAGCTTTTGATTTCTCCATCAAATATAAATGAGATCCTTGCCTGGTAGAGTAATCTTGGTTGTAGGTTCTTCCCTTTCATCACTTTAAGTATATCATGCCACTCCCTTCTGGCTTGTAGAGTTTCTGCTGAGAAATCAGCTGTGAACCTTATGGGAGTTCCCTTGTATGTTATTTGTCGTTTTTCCCTTGCTGCTTTCAATAATTTTTCTTTGTCTTTAATTTTTGCCACTTTGATTACTATGTGTCTCGGCGTGTTTCTCCTTGGGTTTATCCTGTATGGGACTCTCTACGCTTCCTGGACTTGGGTGGCTATTTCCTTTCCCATGTTAGGGAAGTTTTCGACTATAATCTCTTCAAATATTTTCTCTGGTCCTTTCTCTCTCTCTTCTCCTTCTGGGACCCCCTATAATGCAAATGTTGTTGCGTTTAATGTTGTCCCAGAGGTCTCTTAGGCTGTCTTCATTTCTTTTCATTCTTTTTTCTTTAGTCTGTTCCGCAGCAGTGAATTCCACCATTCTGTCTTCCAGGTCACTTATCCGTTCTTCTGCCTCAGTTATTCTGCTATTGATTCCTTCTAGTGTAGTTTTCATTTCAGTTATTGTATTGGTCATCTCTGTTTGTTTGTTCTTTAATTCTTCTAGGTCTTTGTTAATCATTTCTTGCATCTTCTCAATCTTTGCCTCCATTCTTATTCCGAGATCCTGGATCATCTTCACTATCATTATTCTGAATTCTTTTTCTGGAAGGTTGCCTATCTCCACTTCATTTAGTTGTTTTTCTGGGGTTTTTTCTTGTTCCTTCATCTGGTATATAGCCCTCTGCCTTTTCATCTTGTCTCTCTTTCTGTGAATGTGGTTTTTGCTCCACAGGCTGCAGGATTGTAGTTTTTCTTGCTTCTGCTGTCTGCCCTCTGGTCTCTCTCTTTTTTTTTAATAAAACCATTAGTGGGATCTAATGCCATGAGCTATACTGCTTAAACTGTCTTTATTTTACCTATTCTCTCAATTATTCTAAATTACCTTCCTTGTTAATTCTCAGAGTATATTATGAATAATGTCACCTAGTTTTTATTTATTTATTTTTATCTTTAGTCCTTTCTTTAAGTGAAAGATTAGATTCCAGATTCAGGTGGGACTTTTGTCAGGTGGAATTCACACCCTAGTACCAACATTTTTTGTACCAGTGTTAATTTTTCCCTGTGCCTCTCCTACTCTGTTAGAATATCATTGACATCCTATTAGCAGATCATTTTCATCTAAAATATATTTAGAAAAAAATAATAAAATAAAATAGTTAATAATTGTGAATAACTTGTTTTAGCATTAAAAATGATTATTTACCAATCCTTACTGTCAATAAGTTCTTTCTTGGAGAAAGTTTTATGCATGACTCAATGTAGACCAAAGTAGCTTTCTGTTTAATGCATAGGTATTGTCTACTAATACATACCTATTTAATACATAGGTATTGTCTACTAAACAAACTATTGTTTTGTAAATTAGATTGTTTTGGTTTGAACTCATCCAAGTTCTAGAGATGGGATAGTTGATTAAATACATAATTTTATGGTGTTAATTTTCAGGTCCTTTGTAAAGGGTATGTCACTGATTATTTAGAAGCTTATTGCTAGATGATTATTAAACTAATTAGTATTGTATATTGAACTAATACTCAAATTTTAAAAGTACGTTTTTTCTGGTCATGTTTCTTCAAGTGTAGTTTTATTTCTTACACTGTTCATCTTAGGAAGATTCATTTTTTATTTCTTAGAAGTGAGCTAATGAGTTTGCTTGACCCTCATTGGGAGAGAAGCAGACCTAGGAATACAAGACACATTTAATGGAAAAGTATAGGACCAGCAAAGTAGAAAATGTTATTATTAGAGGACAGATATTTCATCAAAAGCTGTTCAAAGGGGTAATTTTTTACTTATAATTTATGTTGATACAGAGGGAAATGATTTAACTGTTTTTCTTCTTAAAGTAACCTTTTTCCTTTTACTATTTTAGACTGCCCAATCAAGAAGTCATAGTTGGACTGACAAAACATGTCAAAAGTCATCTAATATTAATAGCATTTGGCATAGGAATTATTGCCCTAGACTTGAGCTGGACATTGTTTCAGATGCTACAAAGGTGAAGGAAAATCCAAGTACTGTGGGCATTGAACTAGTGATTAGTACTAAAGGGTTAAATCTTCCAAGGAAGTCATCCATTGCAAAAAGACCAAGAAGTGGTATGTATTTTGTTTTTCTGAAATACTAGTAAGAATTGGTCACATTTTAGAAGTTATATAGTTTTAGTTCTTACATTTAGGCCTTTGATCCATTTTTTTTTTTTTTTTTTTTTATTTATGGCTGTGTTGGGTCTTCGTTTCTGTGCGAGGGCTTTCTCTAGTTGCAGCAAGCGGGGGCCACTCTTCATTGCGGTGTGCGGGCCTCTCATTATCGCGGCCTCTCTTGTTGCGGAGCACAGGCTCCAGACGCGCAGGCTCAGTAATTGTGGCTCACGGGCCCAGTTGCTCCGCGTCATGTGGGATCCTCCCAGACCAGGGCTCGAACCCGTGTCCCCTACATTGGCAGGCAGACTCTCAACCACTACGCCACCAGGGAAGCCCCTTTGATCCATTTTGAATTAATTTTTTATATGGTGTGAGGTAAGGATCAAGGTTCACTTTTTTTTGTATATGGCAATCCAATTGTTCCAACACCATTTGTTAAAAAGATTATCTTTTTTCCATTGAATTGCCTTGGCACATTTGTTGACAATCAGTTGACCACATATGTGCAGGTCTGTACTATTGGTCTCTTTTCCTATCTTTATGCCAGACACACTGTCTTGATTTCTGTAGCTTTATAGTCAATCTTGAAATCCAGTAGTATAAGTCCCTAAGTTTGTTCTTCTTTTGAAAAGTTGTTTTGGCTATTCTGTGTTCTTCACATTGCCATACAAATTTTAGAATCAACTTGTCAATTTCTTTAAAAAAAAAAAAAAAAAAGCCTGCTGAGAATTTGATTGGGATTTAGTTGAATCCATAGATAAGTTTGGGGAGAATTGACATCTTAACAATATCAAGTTTTCTGATCCATTTATTTAAGTCTTCTTTAGTTTAAGTCTTCAGCGATGCTTTGTAGTTTTCAGTGTACAGGTCCTGCACATATGTTGTCAAATTTATCTGTATATTTCAGATTTTTGATGCTGTTGTAAATGGTATTTTTAATTTCAATTTCTGGTTCATTGCTAGTATATAGAAATACACTTGATTTTTGTATATTAATCTTGTGTTTTGCAACCTTACTAAAATCACTTACTAGTTCTAGTATCTCTTTTTAGACTCTCTAGGATTCTCTATGTAGACAACCCTATCACCAGCAAATAAAGATAGTCTTGCTTCTCCTTTTCCAGTCTGGATACCTTTTATTTCTTTTTCTTGCCTACTGGAACCTCCATTACAATGTGGAACAGAAGTGCTGAGAATGGAATACTAGGTATTGAGAAAAGGTTTTTTCTTTCCACCGTAGAACATGTTTAGAAGTGGAAAGAATAATTGTAATCCATTTCTTCTCTCTTCCTTCTTTCCCTCAGACATTACATGAATGAATATCTGACAACAAAAACAAAACAAAGCCCTTGCAAACTTTTAGTTCATGCCCTTATCTTTTAAGTTTAGGTATAGATTATTCATGTTTGGCCAAATGTCCTGATTCCTTATGAACCTAAATCTTTTTCATGATAATATCTCTGAACCTTTGTTTCCTCTTCTGAAATGGGAACAATATTGCCTATCTCACAAATTTTTGTATATGTGATATAACATATAAAAAAGCCCTGGTACATAGCAGGTACACTGTACATATTAGTTCCTTCCCTTCTTCTACCATCAAGGTAGGCTTATTAATTTTATGTAGAGAGCTCATCAGTAAATTACCTATGTCAGACTAAGTCTGCTTCGTTATAACTACCATTTATCAATGGATTTTGTCCACAGGCACACACACAAACACAAAAACAAAACAAAAAACAGTAAATTTTTTCCCTCTTTAATGTGACAGCCCTTCATATATTTAGAGACAGCCATTGTGACCTTCCTAAATTTCTTTTGCAAGCTAAAAGTTCCTTATCTTATCCAGGTTATGCTTTGGATACAATATAAATTTTTTAATAATTTGTAACTACTACAGTGAGTCGTTGTTGAGATGTGGTCTGCTTACCATAGATCATATTTAGAATTGTGGCACTATTTCAGTCCTTCATCCAGAAACTGCTTTTACTACTGCAAACTAAGATAACATGAGCTTTTAGTAGTATTCTTGTCATTTTGCTGGCATTTACTGAGCTTATGATCGAAATCCACCAGTTGCTGTTAAGCCAGGTAGTTATATTTTTAAACTTAAATATGGGTTACATTATCCTTACTGAGGTAATCTTAGTTCATTATAATCCCTTGTTCTGCCTATTATTTTTTTTTTTCTTTTTTGAACCTTTATGTTGTCTTCTAACGTGGGTATTATGTCACCTGGAAATTTGAGAAGTATGGCTCAAGTATGTCTTCAAGTTTCGCTTAAAATATGTATACTAAGTCTATGAATTTCTCCAAATAGCTAGTCTAACAACCTTATCATAAAAAGAAAATGAGATTAGTGTGGTGTGGCTTCTTGGTGAAGGCTTGCTGGGGATCCTACGATATTTATTTTTTTCCTCTTCTGAAAGAGCTCCCAATTCCCTGCATAATAAACAGAGTTTTACAAGTTTACTGACCTATAGGTTTTTTTTACTCTATACATTTTTGAATTTGAGGTATCACCTTGTCTGTAGTATTTTGGCACCCTCAACTGTTTTACCAACTTCTTAGAGTCATGAACATTTACTCCCATGTGAGTGGAAACTATTCAGACTGAGAATTAGTTGGACTAATTTAAAGTACCTTAATGCTATCTCTATGTCCTTGCCCATTTCAGCTTTAACATCTTACATTGTTTAGTCTTATGATTTATTCTTATACCAATAAAATGCGTTTGTTACACAACAGTCTTCTAGAGCCCCATAGCTATGTAGTGAGGATCAGAGCTAGAGCACAAATTACCTTTGACTACAGGACAATCAAATACACCTCAAAAACCGTAACTCAGTGATGGTGTGTATATATAGCTCCTTGAAACATTTTTTTGAAAAATGTTGAAACATTTTTTTTAAACAAACATTAGTTTAATCATAGATTTAATTCCTTTTTTTTTTTTTTTTTTTAACATTTAGAATTAGGCCCTTACTATAATGAGTGTAGAGCCTTACAGAATTGATTGTACCCTGAAATTTTGGCTTGGGTAATTTCACATAAAATCGTACAAATAGTTGACATTAAATCATAGCCAATTTTTGAAATTGTAAAACACAGCCAAGGGAATTTTTTATTCAGTCATTCTTTTATTTCCTTTTCTGATGCGTAGTTTAAAAAAAAAAATAAGACTTCATCTTTAGGACAATAGGACATGGACTGTGAAAGTAAGACCAAATGTCTAACTACACATGAAATAAAGATTTACAAATGATTTTGTTTTTACTTAGAAGAGCTATCAGAAGATGATCTATTGGGTCAGTATTCTACTTCCTTTACAAAGAAGATCAAGAAAAATAGTTGTGAAGGCAATAAGTTATTGAACTCTTCTGAACGGTTTATTCCTGACCTGGTAGATGGAATTACTATTAAAAAAAGCTTAAGCACACCACCTAGGACAAGAAACAAATTTGCAACATTTTTACAGAGAAAAAATGAAGAAAGTGGTGCAGTTGTGGTTCCAGGAACCAGAAGCAGGTATAGTTATATCTATAGAATGTTGTGTGTCTGTTGTATTATATACTCTGTTGGCATTTATTTTAATTGTCCTGAATAACATTGAATCTAATGGGATAGGTATAAAACTTGGCTTAATCCAATTACAGTTTTTTTATCATGTATTGCTTTAGTTCCACTGTTCCCTTGAACTTCTGTTACTTTTGCAATCTCTCCTTAGAGAACCAAAATAAGAATTATAGACCTTACTACATTTTGCATTAGAAAAACTCTGTCACTTTGGGGGTTCCTCCCCCCCACTTGGTTTCTATTTTCTTAGTTTCTTTAAGAGCTAAATATAATTTTACAAAGTATTTTTAGAAATCTATTTAAATACAGATGACTGTGGAGTTCTCATATTAATTGATAATCTGATACCATACTAGATGCTGTGTTACAAAAATGAGAGACATAGTTTTTGCTCTTGAGAAACATGTAGTTTTTCGTAGTTAGAGAAATAGGTCAGTAACAAAATCTTTCCATACAGTGTGGTAAGTACAATGACAAAATCATGCATGAGGTGTTTTGAGGGCATCTAATGCTGAGGCAATGGTTGGAAAGGGTGAGAGGGAAGGGATGAGTGTTAAGTGCTGTTACCTAGGTTTAAATGATGAGTGGGTGAAGCAAAGAAGGGAGCCAGGTACTTTCCCAGCAGACTCTTGCACCTTGGACAGAGGCATGAAAGTGAGCAACAGCACGGAGCATGGGGTTAACTATTTGCTGTTGATCACTGCTATTATTACTTCTGCCACAACGTAAGTTGGGAAAAGGATGAAAAGGGAGCAGAAATGTAGATGATGAGGGAGCAGAAATAAGCAAACCAGTTCATGAAAGGCTTGTAAGCCAATCTAAGGAACTTGAGTCTTTAGGGGTGATGGGAAATATTTACAAGGTTTTAATCAGGGGAGGAGTATGATTTGATTCCTGGTTTAGATAGACCACTCTGAACACACTGTGAAGAATGGATTCTAGAGGGCCAAAGCTGAGCAGAAAGGTTAGGCTGTTGCCATAGTCCCTGCGAGTGAAGATGAGAATTTGAAGAGTCAGTATAACTTAGGGGTTAGGAATTTGGACCCTGAGGTTAGACCACCTGGATTTGAATCCTGTCCTGTTTACTCATGAGATGTTTGACTTGAGCAAGTTAATTTCTGGGTGCTTCCGTTTCTTCAAGGCTAGCAAGTATAACAATCTTAGGATCGCTGCTAGAATTAAATTATTACCATAAGTAAAGTGTGTAAAATAGTGCCCAACAGATGATAAACATACAATAAATAGTTCTTATTTTATTGACTTTGGATAGTGGTACCACAACTAGAAACAGGAAATTTAAGTGTTAGAAGTTATTTAGGCATGATTTAGTAACTTTAAGAAAGAGAAACTTTATCAGCCCCTGTATTTCTCTAGAAGACTTAGAATGAATATTTTTTATTTTTCAAGTTTAATAAACTAGGTTGCAGCCAGATTTGTCTAACCATGATGATAGGAGAAGGACATGAAGGAATGAACCACCGATAGTCCCTAAGCCTCCTTTAGGGGATGTTTCAAACCCTTCCCCCATCAAGTCTTTCCAAGGAAACATTCACAGTACAATGAAATGATCATTTTGATTCTTCCTTTGTTAGTCACCCTCATTAAAGGTGCTTGTTAACGGTGGAATAATGAAAAAGTAGGCTGCAAAAGATGGAAAATAGGGTTCTAGATGATTTATGCTGATTTATACATTCTAGAAAGTTGACTTCTGTCATTCAGAGAAATTTTTGGAACTCGTGTTTTATTTTTCCATTTGGGTGAAAATAGGATTTCATTTCTCTGCCTCTGGAGAAGTGCTTCTTTTTCTTTCCATTTAGGTGAAAATAGAATTCCTTTTTCTTCCTCTTTGGAGACAGCTAATGAGAATAATGTTTGTGTGTCTCTACAGGTCTTGGCTATTAAGTCATTGTGGAAGCTTAATGAAATCTCTGAAGCTGTAAATAACTGCTTTATATAGCTTAGTTAGTTGTTTCGCTAAGAAATTGTTCAGAGGACGCATTAAGAAATGCTTGGAGAAATATTTTTTTCTGTATCAACTTCCTGTGAAATAATAATTGGGAGTAAATCTTTGGTGTATAGTTTTCTGATCTAGATTATAGAGCAATATCTAATAATAATTAGACATTGTTAAATTAGTTTTCTTAGCTGATTTTCAAAGTTCTTTTATATGTTATTCCTCGCAACAGTATTATGAGATATTCAGGTCGGCGTTACTTTCTCTATTTTGGGCTAAGAAATTGAGACTCTCAGAGGTTAAGAAACTTTCCCGGAGTTGTATAGTTAGTATTAGTGATAGGAAAGATTCCTAGTCATAGTTGGCATGGTACCTTGAAAGGAGCACACAATCTAATAGGCCTGGACTTGAATTCTCACTCTATCATTTAATTAGTTGAGTGATCTTTCATATGCCATTCAACTTCCCTGAGCCTATTTTTTTAACTATAAAATATGGATGATCATATGCATAAGACTGTTTTAAGACTAGCGGAAGTTATATATATCAGACACCTGGCACAGTGCCCAGTCACTAATATATATGCCAGTGGTCATTCCCACCCCATTCTTTTTAATATAACATAACAGGAGGTATTAAATATGCAAAAGATTGTCTCCAATCTGTTTGCTTTTTGGAAGTCTGTTTTAAGTCTTATCTTTATTATATAGATACTTATCCTAGAATAATGCCTATTTATTTTCTCAGATCTAGAAATATAATTATCAGTTAAGTCACACCATAGGCTGTTTGGAAAGAAACAGCCGTGAACTAGGAGGGGTTCTGGGTTTTAATTCTGTTCTTTAGTTGATTAATTTTATAACCTTGGGCTCTGTTACTCTAACTTCTCTTACCTACGAAATAATACATAGAAAAATGTTTGGATATCATAGGGGTTATTGTTTGCTTAAAAGTGAATTATGTGATCAGATAAAGGAGCTGATGTTTCTTGCTCAGTGAAAAACCAAGTAAGACTTCTCCTTTTACGTGCTGCTTCCTTCCTGCCCTGTACCCACACACGTCAGCTAAGGATTTGATGTAAAGATAAGAGAGGATTTTTACTCTCCAGCATTTAGTAAATATTCTGTTTAATCATCTTGGATTTGAACTAATGCCTATTAATGAGGTAAATTCTCTTTAAGTTTCATAGTTAGCTGATCATACACTCTCGGATTTTCTTTTTAAACCTAAAAACACTCCTTGAATACATCCTTCCCAGTAATGATACTGATCTTTGTTTCATTTATATTGGAGTTTTTAAAAGTGATTTTTTTAAAGCTGCTACCCTGAATAAGTAATACCTCTTTAGTAATACAGAATTTAATAATTGATTTGAAAGTCTTAACCTCAATATTTAAATTAGTGTAGACGTTTATAGGGTATATAAAAAGCTTGGTAGATTAGTATACTACTACAAGTTCCCAGATGGCTTGCTACTACTAGGAGGTAAGCTAAGATGAGGGGTAAATGGCTAATTTATTTTGCTTTTACAAAATTAGAGACAATAGTTATAAAGTGTCCTTTCTGTTGCATATTTCTATATCTGTTCAAATATTTGAGTATCAGCCATGTGTAAAATCTATTTTGCCTTTATTTATGAAATTAATATATTTATGAGATTTTTTTTAAAAGAACCATTTTTCCATTATGAATCTTGTCACCTTTGTGAGAAAACTAAAACACTTCTGCATTCTTTCTGTTGTTTTTTCTGTTAGGTTTTTTTCCAATTCTCTGGATTCTGCTGACTGTATATCAAAGAAAGCAAGCAGCCAGTCTCTAGATGAAACTGCTGTCACAGATAAAGAAACCGATGTAAATGAATCAGATTGTCTAGATGGCAAGAAGTTGTTAGATATCAGTGTAGCACATAATTCAAGTGAGCATATTCCAGATGATGTGACTGTGATTGCTGAAGAGTCTCAGTCTTTTAAGGCCAGCAGATTCACGAGGACCATCTCACCACCCACCTTGGGTACACTAAGAAGTTGTTTCAGTTGGTCTGGAAGTCTTGGAGATTTTTCAAGGACACCAAGCCCCTCTCCAAGCACAGCATTGCAGCAGTTCCTTAGAAAGAGTGATTCTCCCATCTCTCTGCCTGAGAATAATGAGCCGTCTGATGTATCTCAGTTAAAGAGTGATGAGTCAAGTGATGAATCTCATCCCTTACATGAAGTGGATTGGTCTTCACAGTCTCAGGAAAGCATGGACTTATCACCACACAATTTAAATACATCAAAACTTTCTCAGCCTTCTAGTGAGGATTTAGATTCAGAGGTAAGTCACATTATGAAGCGTTTGTTTTCAAATTCATATGTAAGAGAAAATAGGGTGTTTATCAGACAATTGAGGAAATTTTGCCTACATTATGGAAATAATTGATTGTTTTAATTTTTCATTCTAGATCTTACTGTGTAGAAAGTTCATGTTTTATTCATCTGAAGGGCTTCTCTGTATTTTAGACTCTTATACATTTAATCTAACTATATTTCTTGAATCACTGTGTTCCATTGATAGGTGTCTCAAGTTGTGGAACACTTAAGACCTAAGCAGAATGATAAGCTTCATGAAAAGTTATTATAAATTTAATATTTAAATCCTTAATATACTCTTGAATTCAGACAACATTTGAAACCTTATAATGAAATGGCTCTGTTAATGGGATGGTGTTCGTCTTAAGTTTTAGTACTTCAGAAATACATTTTTTATTTACTCTTATTATTCTTTTTGTAATTCCCCTTTATGACAAAACAAAATAGTAATACAAGTGATTTTATGTTATTCTGTTTAAATTAATAAAAGCATCCTAGCCATTTTTTTTATTTGTAAAATATCTTTATCCTTATTTAAGTAACATCAAAGCTCCAGATAAGTACTGCTCATAAGACCCAGTGACATAATATTTTAAAATCACATGATGGCATAATAACATTCTTTAATCTGAGTTATCTTAAATTTACCAATTTAACATACTTCATTTTATGTTCACAACTACAGTTACCAAGTTGTAAGAACAAATACAGTCTTGGTAATATTTGATAGAACTTTGAGGTCTGATAATCCTGAATATTAAACATCTAATAAATCAGTATATCTTGTGTTTATGAAAAGGAAAGTATTTTATTCAAGTTCCTAAAGGAAACTTGAGTTGTATTGGACTCAAAGACAAAAGCCTAGTTACAACATGGAAGCAAATTGTTTTCATTTGGAGAAAGCAGAAATGAATTAATATATTCAAATCCAAAATCCATTCCATGTAGTGTTTTTTAAGTAAGAGTATGCCAAACCAAACCCTTGAGGCTTTTGCTTTTCTTTTCCCATTCACTCACTTTGCCTTCAGTTTATCCATACTGGTCTAGAAGACTCTGTTTCTTTTAATATGAGCCTCCATTTTAATGTCATCTTTTTCATTTTCCACATCTTACTGCATTTTTCTCATGGCACCATTCGGGTATCATCACAGTTGCTATTTCTTGAACATCTTTCTTTAAAAATCACCGTCTATTTGTGAGGATACTTTCAAGTCTGCTGAGCTCCTTTGGGGTGTTCTTGTTCCTTTTCCAGCAGACATCTTCCTGCTTTACTAACTTTGTAAAGCTTTTAACATGTTTTACTGAGAAACCTTACCAGCTCACAGCCTATGGGCTCATCATGCTGACAGAACTCTCTACACTTCTGTCTTCTGGGCTAACCATTTTTGTGATGATCAATTATAGAAACATAAATTCTCTCCTCTCAAAAACAAACAGACAAACTAAGAATCATTCATTAAGTCATCTCTTGCCACCAGATGTGGTAAATTCCTCTTTGGATAAATGAATTAATTGTCAAACAATTGAGACAATAGCAGGTAACATAAAGACTGTGTAATCTTTCTTTCATCAGAAAATGTTTTAGAGAGCCACAGTGCCACTGGGGCTTCATTTTGAGTATCAGGTTTTACTGTATGGTTCTGAAGAAAATGCATTGGAGACTTCCACTGGTGGTTCACTGTGAAAAGCAACAACCATGTATTCTATGTATATTGAGTTCACTAACCGTTTTGGAGATTAATTAATCTTAGGATCTTACTCTTGATCTTTATTTTAAGAAATGATATAGCCCAGAGTCATCACTACTATGAGCAAGAAATGTTAGAGTTTGTAAGTTACAGTCCAAATTAATGGAGTATTTTTCACTTTTGGATTGTTTTAAATATATAATACTATGTAGAATCCCAAGATAAATATTAAAAAAAAAAAAACCTCTTGAAAAATGCAGAAATATAAAGCCTTCTGAATTTGCATTCATTGTCCTTTTTTGACTTTTGTGGGAATCCAGATTATTCTGTCTATAGAAAAGTCTTACATGATGGGATTGGGCTGTAGAGGGTAGGTCTTAAAGGTCTTTGCTGAAGGTAACTGTGCATTTGATACAGTGCTACTCTTCTTGAAAGTATATGCCTTTTTTCTCTTTAATGTTGAACATGTTACACAATTAAAAAGAGATGTAGAACTATACTCGTTCAACCTTTTGTAGCTAGTAATTTATGAAAACTATTAGCCAAGTTTACAAATGATGTTACAGCAGGAGACTTTTTTTTTTATTTAACAAGAGAACAAATCCACACTTTTATTTATTTACTTTCCAAAAAGTTTAAATCCTTGAAGGGGTACAGCATCACGTGGATTCTGTGTCCAATGGCTTTAGCAGGAAGATTGCTTCAAAATTTGGCATGAACCCCATGCCATTGTTTCCATGAGCACGAGTTATTTTTCCCTAGATTACTCTGCTTCTGTTGAGTTTGCCACCATGAGTTACAGTGTTGTTCTTTGCTTTGTACACATAAGCATACCTCTTGCATAGATAGAAGTCAGTTTCATCTCAAGCATAAACACCTTCAATTTTAAGAAGACCTGTGTACTCCCTCTGGTTCTGGAGACTCTGCTTATAGGTTTTGTTTTTTTTTTTTTTCTTTTTTACTTTGGGGCAATGTGGGATGCATGAAAATTTCAAGTATAGTCTTCCATTGTCTGGAGCAGTTGTAGATTCTGGATTATATCACAATATACCGGACACTGGGTTGGCTTTAACATTATGTGACACAGCTTGTGCCTTGCTCACAGTTTGGAAGGGGATACACAGAACATCCAGTACAAAGATGACCTTGAACATGGATTTTGTTATAGGATCCAGGTCCCCAACATTGCAAACTTGGGAGGAGGAATTGAGATCTATCATGTCAATATGGTTTAATCATGGCAGGAAAGACTCAGTGAAAATTACTCCTGTATGTTTGGACCTGAAGTGATTAAGAAATGAATCACTGCAGCCATCTGTCCATTAAAAAGGAGGACAGCAAATGCTTGACATGTCTTTTTTTTTTTTTTCTCCCAGGACAGTGATCTCCATGTTGTGGGGTTTTTTTGTTTTGTTGAGATATAGTTGTTTTACAATGTTGTATTAGTTTCTACTGTACAGCGAAGTGGAGTTCCCTGTGCTATACAGCAGGTTCTTATTAGTTATCTATTTTGTACATATTAGTGTATGTATGTCAATCCCAGTCTCCCAATTCATCCCACCACCACCCCGCATGCTTATAGTTTTTTTTTTTTTTTGCTTATAGCTTTCTAATTTATATTTTATACAGTTTACTTCTTCAGCTGGTTTTCTTTAGTGAAACTAGCAAACACCATTCTTTCCACATAAGATTAATTTTCTTTTATTCTATTTCATGCTTTTTATACTTTTTTCTTCTGATAAATTACATTTTATTTACACTGATTTTCTCAATTTACTTGTTTTATGTTTTGTTGAATATTGGTCAGTTGTCATAGAAATTTGATAGTAAAAATCTAAGTTTGCTTTATTTTTTCATCTCGGGGACCTAGGAATCTGATTGCAATTTTAAGTCACTTGATAATCAAGGTAATCAGAAATCCAAGCTACACTTATTTCATTTTTCGAAAAAAGACACGCTTATAAGGAACAAGGTAAAACACTTAATTAAATTATTTTTAAATTTCAGAAGCAGCACATGCTTATTACCAGGCAATAAGAAATATAAGCAAAATTAAAAATCAAAATGCCTATATTCTTATTTACACAAAATGTCTACCTTCAAATCATCTAGAACTGTATTTGTGCATGATTTGTAGGTGTTTAAATTGTGAAACCTGCTATTTTTCTCTTACAGTATAAAGAACTTTTTCTATGTACTTACATAACATTAATTATAATGAATAAAATATGCCATCATATGGGTTTAGCTAATCTTCTTATGTTTGTCCTTTACCCTAAAAATTTTTGCTGTAGCAAACAGTAATGCAATGAAGATTTTGTTGGTAAATATTTGAGTACTGTACACATTTTTGATTATTTTGTAGGGGTGAATTCTATGAAGTGTTATTACTGGTGCAAAGGCATGTATGGTTTAAAGCTTTGATGTATATTGCAAAAAGGCATTCTAGAAATTGGGTACCTGATAAGCCAAGCTTTTTTTTTTTATCAAAATATGTAAATATATGTGTGACTGCATAGTGAAAGCTCGTAAGTTAAAGGCTATTTTATATATTAAGTGTTCTTGCCTGTCAATATCAGAATACTAAATCCTGACTTTAAAATGGGCAAGGGACATGAACAGAAATCACAAAAGAAAAAGCACAAATGGCTGATTAACATATAAAAGCACATTCAACCTCATTAGTAATCAACGCAAATCAAAGTAATAAAATATAATTTCTTACCTCTCAGTTTTCCAAAAAAGTTTTGAATTTACTCATTTTATAAGAGTATAGTGAGATGAATAATCACGTGTTTAGGAGAGTAAGTATTGCTGTGCCATTTCTGGAAAGCAATTTGAAAGAGTTCAAATAATTTAACCCAGTAAGTGCATTCTAAAACTTGAGCCTAAGGAGATAATGAGAGTTTAAATACAAGAGCACTTATTCTTGCATTGGTTACAATAATGAAAAATTGGGGGAAAAAATCTAAATATCTAGAAATAAGAGAGTGAAATACATTAAATACGTTGTTGGTTTTAGCTCTTGACTGGTAGATATATAGGTGAATTTTTTTTCTGTTTTCTCATGTTCTTCTATAGTGAACATATATTATTTTTCTTATATTTATACAAGAAAACTATATTCATATATTCATATATAGTTATATGAATAGTAGTATATGAATAGTAGTATATGTAATAGTTAACATATATATAATATGTATAATATATAATATATATATAATATATATAACATATATATAATAGTTATAGTATATATAATAGTTAACATATTATTTTCTTATGCGTATTTTTAAAAGCATAAAAACTTTACAAAAATTTTAAATAAATGGCCTGGCATATCTATTTGAAAGAAAGTCCCCATCTCATGCTATATAAATATAAACCTGAAAGATAATAAGGATATGAATGTAAAATATGTAAATATAAGATTCTTTTAAAAATCTTTAAGTGAGAAAGGCTTTGTCAAACAGATACTGTCTTGGAAACATGTCCATATTATTTTTGAATGAAAAGGGAAACCATGCTATTAAACAATATTAAACACAATAGCATGGTGTTTTTGTTTGCTTAAATGCTGGAAAAGACACACACGTGTGTATGTTTGTACAATCATAGTAAAAAGTCTGGAAAGATACTAAAATTATTCACAATGATAGGATTAGAGATGTAGAAAGTACTTTCTCAAAAGGAGTTATATTAAAGATGATGGTTTAATGTTCTCAAAAGGAGGACATTAAACCATCATCTTTTTATTATTTTTATTCTTTCTGTCAGATTTGCATTGTCAGTGTTTTAACTGTGACTTCTGTTTTGGTGACAACTCCCCAGATGAACCTTCCTTCTTGCTCCCTAGTATCCAAATCCAGGATCTAAAATCAAACTCATATGTTTTTAACCTCTAACCAGTACTTCTCACAGCATCTTTATCAGTTATATAAAATTATAATATTTGTTCTATGTCACTTAGTTTCAAAATCTTACGGTTGTCCTCTTTCTTTATAACCTCCAGTTGGATCCTTCTTTTTCAAGGGTTAAAGAAAAACAACCAAATAACTATACCTATCTAAATCCTGTTTCTTTCTTTGTCTTATTTCTTGATCTCCCTTTTCCCATCACCAACATCCTAATTCAAGATTTCATCTTTCATGTGTGAGTTCTTCCATTCTTTATACACCCTCTACTAGATTCATTAATTTTAAAGCCTTGTTTTATATTACCACACTCCTACTATCCAAAAAAAAACAGCAACAAAATTTTAATGGCTCCATATTTCACACAGCATAAAAATCAAGTCAGACAAAGACAAATATCATATAATATCACTTATTTGTGGAATCTAAAAAAAAAATGATACAAATGAACTTACTTACAAATCAGAAATAGACTGACAGACATAGAAAACAAACTTATGGTTACCAAAGGGGATAGCGAGGGCAGGGGTGGGGAATAAAGTAGGAGTTGGGGATTAACATACCTACTACTATATATAAAATAAACAAACAACAAGGACCTACTGTATAGCACAGGGAACTATACTCAGTATCTTGTAATAACCTATAATGGAAAAGAATCTGAAAAAGAATATATATATGATATATATGTATATATAACTGAGTCACTTTGCTATACACTTGAAACTAACACAATGTTGTAAATTATACCTCAATTAAAAGAAACCAATGGATTCAACTTAAATGTCAGTAGAGATCTGTTTAAGTAAATTATGGCACATTTATACAATGGAAAAAACAGGCAACCTATTTAAAACAAAATTCAGTTCTACATGTGAAATGGAAAAATCTCCAAGATACATTGTTAAGTAAAATCAAGATATACTAGGCAAGAAAAACAAAGTACACGACATTTTGTAGTATGCTGCCAGTTGTGTGTTTTTGTCTGTGTGTGTGTGTGTGTGTGTGTGAATGAATTCAGTGGTTGTACAGGAAACTGGTAACAGTGACTGCCTAAAGGCAGTGAGGGAGTAAGGGAGACTCACTTTTCTGTCTGTTCTTTTATACTTTTGATTTAGTGCCAGGTACATGTATTACCTGGTGAAAATATTATGATAATTTTGTAGACGTTTATAAGCACACTTTTGCACATTGATTATAGGTTATTTTTTGTTCCAGTGTATAAATAATAGTTTGAAATTAAATAAAGGTAGTTGCTTTAACAGAATAATATTAAAACAGGCATTTAATCTTCAGGTTCCTGGGCTGTATAAATCTAGTTCTGTGGACAATCTTTCTACAACCAAGATCAAACCTTTAGTACCTGCCAGAGTCAGTGGGCTGAGCAAGAAGCCATCAAGCATCCATAAGAGAAATCATCATAATGCCGAGAACAAGCCAGGATTGCAGATAAAAATCAATGAACTCTGGAAAAATTTTGTATTTAAAAAGTGAGTTATCTTGTAACTTATTCTAAAATGATATTTTTTTTCTGTAATTTCAATCCCTGTCTCCTCTTTCTATTTTCATACGAATCAACTTCTTTTTCTCTTACCCTAAGAGAATTATTTTCCTCTAGTCCCTTTAACTGACTCTTTGTAAGAATATTTAACTTCAGTTTCTGTACCTTCTTTTAGTGAAAAGGTGGCAAACTAAAAACCTCAGTTCTCAATCTGGCTTTGGGGTCTCTCTGTTGTTAAGCAAATTACTTTTCCAGGCCTTAAGTGTCTTATTTTTCTTTCCTTCTAAGTGTTGTTTTAGACATGGGAGTGGGAAGGTAATGCTCTATGGTACTTCTGGATTTAAAGCAGTTTGTTTCCCTAAATTATCATATCTAAAATGGGAAGAATCAATGAGTTTATATGATGAATTAACCAGATTTCTAATGTATGTAGCAAACACTGTTTTAAGAGAATTGACCCTCTGTATATCTACATTTTTTGAACCAAATTGCATCTGTTAGACAACAAAATTAGCCACAGAGTAGCATAGATTTATAATTAATTTATTTTCTTGTTCTTATTAAAGCAAATGTGCTAAGAATAAACACAAAGAGAAAGGGAGGGAGGGAAAGGGGGGAGGTGACTTACATGGGATGATAAGATTAAACCTTACCTAATAGAAATGTTATCACAATCAGATGAGATAGTATGAGTGGAAACACTTTGTAATAAGTGCTGGACAATTATGTTTTTACTTTACATTGTGTAAAGTCTAGATTAAACCATATAGCAGCAGTTCTCAAACTTTTTTTTTAATATTTATTTATTTATTTATTTTGGCTGTGCCAGGTCTTAGTTGCGGCACACGGCATCTTTTTTAGTTGCAGCACGCGGGCCTCTTAGTTGGAACATGCGGGCTTCTTAGTTGCAGCATACAAACTCTTAGTTGCAGCATGCATGCGGGGTCTAGTTCCCTGAACAGGGATCAAACCTGGACCCCTGCATTGGGAGCACAGAGCCTTATCCACTGGACCACCAGGGAAGTCCAGTTCTCAAACTATTTGCCTTTAGGAATGCCTTTTAGTCTTAAAAATTATTGAGTGCCCAAAAGTACTTTGGTTTATGTGGGCTATATTTGTCAACATTTAACCATCTTAGGAATTAAAATGGGCATTTAAAAAATATTTATTTATTTTTAAATAACAGCAATCTCATTACATTTTAAAATTGATAGTATATTTTTACAAAAAAATAGCTATGTTTTTCAAAACAAAAAAAGTGAGAATCACGTTGTTTATCTGCTTCTGTGTTTGATCTGTTATGAAATGTTGCTTTGGTTGAATTATATGAAGAAAATCTGTCCCCACATGTATTTGTAATTGGAAAATGCATTTTAGCATAATAGTATTTTTATTTAATTGTAATTTTTCTTCTTTTATTTTACACCAAAATTCAACAAGTGGTGGTTTCTTAAAAGTTAGTTGTAATGTAGAATATGAAACCATATAAATTGACTTTTTATACTCTGTGTAACATTACAGTCCACTGGTCCATATTGTACTTTGTGTGCATCTTTTACTCATGCATGATTTTATAACATTGGCATTGATTATTTGGAAAATGTGGGTTTATTGAGTTGGGCTTATCTTCCAATTGTTGACACATTTCATTATACCATATTTAAAAATCACAATCTTATCAGCAAAGTCTTTAAGTACTGGGAAACTGTCAAGTGACAGGTATCAGTTTTCCAAACTCCTAATTTTCACTTGAAAGCTTGAGTTTTGTCATTGGCAACAAATACTGTCAGGTTTTTTTCTTTGAAGTAACAAACAGTCTCTCTTTGTTCATTCTAGAGAAGCCCTTTGCCAAATACCTAAATTTGAATAACCATGGTGTCACACATACTTTTACTTGAGATAGCCATCAGACTTCATTGTGTAACAAAAGTGACTTCTGTGTGTTTCTCAGTTTGTCACAGAATGTTGAGAAGTTGAGAGGGTTGAGATTTAATAAAATTTATGATTTTTACTACCTCATCAAGAATGTTCTTGAGACTGACTTTTGTTTTAATACTATTAGTATTTCTTAAACAGTTTGGTGCTACTGTCTTGATTCATCCTAAGTTGCCAACAGCGTTACTCAGTTCTGCTTTTGGATTATCAGTATAAATGTCAGCATGCTAAGAAAGGCAGATAAAGTCTAAATATTATTATGAAAATAGTTTAGATCTTACAAACCCCCTGAAAGTGTCTTGGGAATTTTTAGGCATCTGTGGATCATACTTTGAGAACTGCTACTAGAGGGAAATTAAGGGTGCAACAGTATTCTTAAATGCCTTTTAGAAAAATAAGACTTAATTACTCCTGTTGAATTTTTGTTGACAGGACATAGAATCAGTTTTGTTATCTTCATAATAGGATTAATTTTTATAGACATAGAACTTCCTTCCAAAAGTTGGGAGAAGGGGAGGAGTAAAAAGATAAGGCTTAAACATTTGTTTATGCTTCACTCATGCTGGTCCTCAGCCAGACTTGAGAAGGGTTCTAGAGAGAAAAGAACTAAAGTTTGTTTATTGGAACCATTCTGCCTTAGCTAGTATATATTTAGTAGTGGCTTGGCACCTACCTTGAAAGGTGATTTAGAAAGCAGGCATGGGTACTAAGAAGCAAAACTCAAATTTTTTTTTTTTTAATTTATTTGTTTATTTATTTATGGCTGTGTTGGGTCTTCGTTTCTGTGCAAGAGCTTTCTCTAGTTGCGGCAAGTGGGGGCCACTCTTCATCGCGGTGCGCGGGCCTCTCACTATCGCGGCCTCTGCAAAACTCAAATTTTATTGGGCATACTCAGAGGAGAACCTGAATGTATCATATAATAAATTGAGACAAATTATACAGTAGAGAGTCTTATCCTCTTTATATACCTCTATTTTGTCCAGGTAGATTATTTTCTAATAAACACTACCCTATAAATTCATTTTATTATATAAATTCATTTTATTATATTAATAACACTACCCAATAAATTCATTTTATTATATTATCTTTTGCAGAGATTCTGAAAAGCTCCCTTCTTGTAAGAAGCCAGATCCCCTGTCTCCAGTCAAAGATAACATCCAACTAACTCCAGAAGAAGAGGATATATTTAACAATTCTGACTGTATGCGTGTTCAGAGAGCAATATTCCAATAAACACAGGCAGCTGGGAGGCTATTGCCTGCAAGAGAATCTCTATCAATTTCATGTCCTGTTTGAGAATGAAGCAGTTATCAGTATGAAAGATTTGTTCTTAGATCTATGCTACTTATTTTTAAATAGAGTACATTTTGTATATTAACTATATAACTTTTTGTTCAGCTTTTTATATTTTCATAAGAAACTAACTAGAGAAATAATTTTGGTTTTGATAGGTTTTCGAAGTTTTAATGTTAATTGAGCAAGTCCCTTGGAACTTACAAAAATCTACTCTAAAGATTTCTGTAATGTTGTCAAGTACAAGGATGGTAATGGAAAACCACAATTCTGTGGTCATTTTATACTAGAGGAAATTACTGTGTTTCTTCAAGCTATAGTTTTTTCACCTGCCTTTCCTGTCTGTCTTTCAGGGTTGAATTGGAAATACAGTTGCTGGGATGGGAGGGGTAGTTGGAAGGGTTAAAGATCATTGCATAAATGGGGCAGTGCTCTGTTTTCCCTGAAGAGTTTGGTTGGGTTACAGATTGACAGTAAAAGAAAATTGGTTTCAGCATCATATGAAAGGAACTACTTCTTATATAATTAATATTCTTAAACTTCAAAATAACCTGTTTCTCTTATATGTCTTTTTTGAAGTGTGGGCTAAAAATTCCTTAACGTATATTTAAAACTAGTGTCCTAGGTGCAGTGTAAAATACTAAAGCTGCAGAGTCTGTGATGTGTACATACTCTTCAAAGAAATAGATTCTTGGAAAGAAAACCAGCTATGCAAGTGAAGATCTGAAGTAAGGAAGTGAAGTAAGTGACAATCTGACAGGAAGTAAAGGAATTGTAAAAGTGTCTGAGATATAGAGGATAAAGGAAAGGGATCCAGAGCATTTTAATTTTTAAATGAGACTTAGTAGAGGAGGTCAGAGTGGAACAAAAAACATAACATTGTAAGAAACAGCATAAAAATGTTAAAAGACAAAAATTAAAAAAAAAAATCTGGAAAAGACCAAATACAAAGAACAAAAGCAAATTTGAACTTTCTGTGAATGTTTCCTGTTATAGAACAAATTAAGAAAGGGAAGATGGCAGCAGTGCTGCAGTTTGTCAATCTCCGAACCGCTGCATAACAGCAACTGGATAGCAAAGTCAAAATACTAGTGAACAACATTACAACAAATTTAGATGGCATCATATACTTAAATCCTGAAATATAAGTGGGTGAAGACAAGCTACCAAAAGCCACAAGACCACAAAGTGGTACTGGCATCTATCTGGGAGAAGTAGAGGATGGCAATAGGGCATCTAATGGACCTGAGAACAGAACTTATATAGAATGATTGTTGAAACACATAGCAGGCCAAGTTGCAAACAGCCATTTGAAACTGGGAGAGGCTTTGAGCATTCCAGTGGTGAGCGAGTGCAGGAGACCTGCAGTTATGTCTGAAGGAATGAAGCAATGTAGTCCATATGAACTTTTGAAATGATTTGCCATATTTGTCAAGGCTCCACAGAAGAGAAACTGCTGGCTGTAAAACCAAAATTGAGCAGGAGAGTGACAATAGACACAAAGGAAGATAAGGTTAAATACAGTGAAGGGAGGAATTGTTGACCAAGAAATCTCAGCAGAATACTGTTTTTGTTTTTGAACACTGAAAACAAAAACAAAAACGAAAACACCAGCAACAACAACAAAACAGCTGAGGTTTGAGAAGCTCCCATGATCCATGCCTCCTCAAAGTTAAAGAAAATTATTTTTACTTAAAAAGAGACCACAGAAAAGTTTTTAGATCAATCCCTTACAAAATTGATTTAAACGAGTCAAGAGCAGAATAACATCTTTACAAATAATGAAAATCTACCAGAAAGGTCCCCAGAGCAGATCAAAACCAGTCTATTTTAAAATGTGCTAGAAGTTATTAAGAAAATAGTGTAGGATACGAAGGAAATTTAGAATTGGAAAAACTCAGAAGAAAAAAAAAGATAAGCTCAGGAAAAGATTGGAAAAAAATTTTGGAAATTAAGCCTAAACTAGAAGGAACACAAGCAAATAAACATACAGATAGATGATGCCTTAAAAGAAATAGGTAAAAATCAAAACAAAATGGAAAAAAACACTTTAAAAGATTAGGAAGTGACAGATGTTGAAGATGAGGCAGAAGGTCCAATATACAGATAATAGGAGTCTCTGAAGAAAACCACCCCTATTTTCAGAAAACTTTGTTAATTTTTAAAAGATTTGAAACAATATTTTTTAAATGCACTATTATACCCAAGATTATTGATCTAAAACTGCCAACACCAAGTCATAAGTGACAGCAAGTTACTTTAAAGAAAGGAAAAATCCTCTGGGTAGGCAAGAACAGCAAGTGACATGGAAGAAAAAAAAAAGATGATCATCAGACTTTTCCACAATTATTCTTTATACCTGAAGAAAATGGAGTAACATGTTAAAGATACTCAAGGGAAAATGTAAGCAAAGGCTTTTATGTTCAACAAAATCGACTTTCAATTATAAAGGGCACAAACTTATCCATCGAACAAGAATTTGGAAAATACTGCTCGCTAAGCTCTTCCTGAGGAATCAGAAAATAACTAAAATAGAGAAATAGCACCATAAAGGTTGGTGGTGACCATCAAACATAGTGACTTGTACAATTAAAAATTTGAGAGCTAAAAGGGAGCGTATGATATGCAATGGCTGTATGTCCAGATGACACAGGTAGTACAACTACAGAGGAGAGACCATATGCAAAACATTTTGTTTAGCTCATAGTAGTAGTCTGATATTGTTATTTTAGGACCATTGTGTATATAATGTGGGATAGAATAAATGAATATTTATGGGATATTCTAATTCATCCCCAATTTTCTTGAGAACCAGGATTCTTAATGTCTAGAGAAAGGAGATACAGATAAAATACAGAACAGGTTAATTTTTTTTAAATGTAGTTATAAACTTGGGTTGGGAGTACTGATAGAGACTTATGAATGTATATACACACACACACTATATATATACATGTATATACATGTATATACACACTGAAGAGACCCAGAAAAAAATTAACCAATCCAGTACCAATGAGCATCTCTATCACTCAGCTTGTAGTCTTAAAATACCATTTTTCACCAAAAGAAATGAGAGCTTCTTGGAAAAATAGTCTGGAAAGGAAGTGTAAAAGACAAGCCTGGGATATCTTGTTGAAACAGAAGCCTTTACTGACGACTAATGTAATTTCAAAATGATTAAGGAGACACCTGAAGAGACCCCCACTGTCCAAACATGGGAGAATTTGATCTTGAAAAGATAATAATTGTTTACTGGATCCCATCATAAACATATTTTTAAAAAATTGGTCACCTTCAGAGGATGATGGAATATCAATTCATTATCTTGAATATGGGAAAATAAAAGGAGAAATATCAGGCATTTTTCCCTGTCTGTACTGTACCAATGGGTAATAAAACAAGATAAATCTCTTTACTGTTCTAATAATGAAAAAGAGATAATATCACCATTTTGCAACCCCCAGTGGATTAATGGATTTAGGCTTTGAGCATCAGCTGCTATTAACATCATAACTAGACATTTTGTGTCTCATAACGAAAGAACTCAGCATCCTCTGTAGTCTTGCCAAGGGATTGGAGATGAGTCTGATCATTCCTCTGGATCCAGCTGCCGAATTGCAGGAAATACAGAGGACAGAGGAACATGTGGGACTGCAACATGAGTGTGCAATTAGCAAAATCCAGTCTGCAAGGAACTGCAGGTTAAATGCCCTTGGATTCTCAACAGATAAATTGTAAGGAAAGGGATGGAGAGGAAAATTCCATATTAAAAAAAGGACAGAACTAAACTAGATTATTTAGGGATGCACATTCTGGTGATTAAACAATAGAGAAATATAAAGAAGTGATAACTATAAAATTTAGGGTGGTGGTTACAGGGGGTGGGGTGGTTGGACATTGATATTAAAACAAAGCATGTGGAACAGATTCTGGGAATTGCTGGCAAAGTTTTATTTCCTGGGTGGTGTATTTTATGACAGAGTTTGCTTATAATATAACTTACCAGGCTATCCATATCATAAAGTAAAATGTTAGCCTTATAATTTATTAAGCCATTTACTTGTGTGGTCTTTCATATTTTCTGTTTTACAGTAATTTTTTAATAGTATTAGTATTCCATCAAATTGAAGACATAATTGATTGTAAGATGCATCATTATTTTATGTACCATTGGAAAAAAACTCCATCAACTTTAAGGTACACACTATTCTCAAAAATGTTAAAGCGTGTACCTTAGGATAGAGGAACTGCAGCAATTCGATGCCACATATCCTGTCCCTCATGCACAAAATCAAGCAACTATCCTTATTTCCCAAAGTTAACTCTGGACAGTTGGCACCAGACAGCCTCTGATCCTGAAAGACATGAAGCACAGCTGTGGGAAAGGTGAGGTTCAATGCTGAAAAGAAGGGGTAAAGTGAAAATAAACTGAGCAGTATGATTCCCAGTCCCATTTCCCTATGTAGTTCCCATTCTCTCTTCTTTTGGGATTCCAATTGCACATGTTAGACTGCTCAAAATTGTCCCACAGCTATTAGTGCTGTTATGATTACTTTCTACTCTGTTTTTGTTTTTCAGTTTGGGTAATTGTTATGAACCCATTTTCTAGTTAACCAATTCTTTCCTTGAGCTTTTTGTTGTTATTTCTAGCATTTCTGATTTACAGTTTCCATTTCTCTACTGACATTCCCCCAATCTGCTCATGCACATATTATCCATATTTTACACAAGGCATATTACCTATAGTTATTTTAAATACCTTTTCTGGTATTTCTAATATCTGGGTCATCTCTGAGTCTGGTTCTGTATCTTATGTCTTGACATTGTTTTCCTTTTCCTTGTTTTGTGTGTGTGTGTGTGTGTGTCATTTTTTGATTGATTTGCATGCCATATGTTGATATAGAACAGTAGGGACTGAAGTAAATGATATGCCTGGAAATGGGCATGCTTCTTCCATTAGGGGTTAGAGTGTGACATTGTAAACTCTCGTCAGGAGTTTAACTGGTTTGGGTTTGTTATTGCTATGACAAGTGCACCACTGACTTCAAATTCCTCTAGTGTGGTGCTAGCGTTTTTCGTTTTGTTTGTTTTTCAGTGTTCCTGCTCTATCCTCAGTTTTTAGCCTTCCTCATGCACTTGTGCCTCATAAGGGTTCTGTCTCCAACCCCTCGCCCCTCTGCAGCAATAGACTGTTGTTGCTTGTTACTTGTTGCTTGTTTAATGACTAGATGCAGGCTGAGGGTAATGTAAAACTATGTCAATTATACTTGACTTTACAATCCACTACAGAAAGTGTTATCCACCTTTGTTTCTCAACCCCCAGCAAGTTCCTGGCAATATGGTCAGCATCCCACATTCTTATTAAATGACTTACGGCTACCAGGCACTGTATATTGTATAGCACCTGAAGTCTCTCTAAACACAATGTCAGTGTTTGACACTTGTTGACTCATGGTTTAGGGGAGGCAGAAGAATAACTGAATTCCAGATAGGGATCAGAAGATTTGATTTATAATTCTGACTTGCCAAAAACTCGAAGTGACCTAGGGTAAACCACTGAACCTTTGTTGTCTTCTTTTTTCTCACAGGACAAACATGAGGGGTTGACCTCTAGCTCAGAAATTACAACTCCAAAATTCTGTGAACCAAACAGTAAATTCTTTGATTTATGAGTAACTATTTAAAGACTGTTCCAAAAGCTCCACAAGAGGGCAGCTCCTCCACATTGCTTAAGGTCTGAAGAGAATTCCACACGCTTTTAAGTCTATTTAAAAACTCACCCTAGTATACAATGTTTTACTTATTTCTTTTAATTATACAAGTAGGGCACAAAATATATTGTTATAAAAATTCCAACATTACAGACCAACTTCAAGTCTCTTGATTAATACCCCCAATCCTAATCTTCCCTATTGTCCGATTGGTGGGTATTTTATTTTTTATGAAGTTTTGTTTTCTGTGACTTCTTTTATTTTTAATTTATTTATCTATTTATTTTTATATATCAAGACCTTTTATTTTTTAAATATCTTTATTGGAGTATAATTGCTTTACAATGTTATGTTAGTTTCTGCTTTACAACAAAATGAATCAACTATATGTATACATATATCCCCATATCCCCTCCCTCTAGAGCCTCCCTCCCACCCTCCCTATCCCACCCCTCTAGGTGGTCACAAAGCACCGAGCTGATCTCCCTGTGCTATGCGGCAGCTTCCCACTAGCCATCCATTTTACATTTGGTAATGTATATATGTCAATGCTACCCTCTCACTTTGTCTGAGCTTCCCCTTCCCCCTCTGTGTCCTCAAGTCCATTCTCTACGTCTGCATCTTTATTCCTGCCCTGCCACTAGGTTCGTCAGTGCTGTTTTTTTTAGATTCCATATATGTGTTAGCATACGGTATTTGTTTTTCTCTTTCTGACTTACTTCGCTCTTCATGACAGACTCTAGGTCCATCCACCTCATTACAAATAACTCAGTTTCATTATTTTTTATGGCTGAGTAATATTCCATTGTATATATGTGCCATATCTTCTTTATCCATTCAACTGTCAATGGACATTTAGGTTGCTTCTATGTCCTGGCTATTGTAAATAGTGCTGCAATGAACATTGTGGTACATGTATGTTTTTGAATTATGGTTTTCTTAGGGTATATGCCCAGTAGTGGGATTGCTGGGTCTGTGACTTCTTTAAAACATAGTTTCTGAAACTAACTTTTTTTAATCCACATAGGATTTGAACATCTCTTCCTGTTAATATACATAGATTAGTTTACCATTAATTACTCTCTTTAACTCCATAAAATGCATGCCATAATTTACTTATTTCTTAATATTTAGATAATGTTTTCAGTATTTAAATAATATTGCCTCAAATATTTCAATACTGCATTTTGGAAAAAAGTGAAGAACCTCTTGGTTTCATGGTAATTAAGATTTTAAAGCTAATTTATTAAACCAAAATGAGAATGTTTTAGTAATTTTATTAGCCACAAAAATATATAAAGTCAGTTTACAGAAAAGGAGCTAGAAGAGGGAGAAACACTTGACAGCCTTCCTTGGAAGGTTTACTCCATTTCAAGATATAGATCATTCTGGGTACCATTCCTGTTAGGGTGTTTCACAGGTGTATTTTTGTCTTAGATAAGATTAGACCTAGGCAACAAATGGCCCAATTAATGCAGAACAGAGACAAGAAAGAAATGTTCAAGTGTGACCACTCAGTGAGGGTAGGTTCTGTGTCTTGGTTACCTCTATATCTTCTACACTTTGAAGGAAATGTTTGATGGGAATGAGCCAGAGCCATTTATATGTCATGTACACAAGAAAAGTTAAATATACACGTGCTTGGTCGTATTAGTTGGATATGAGTTGTACCTATAGCAAATATTCCCAGAGAAATAGATATCTCTTCTTTGGGACCTTTTTAGAATTTGGAACCTGACTGTGCTTGAATGGGGTGTATGAAATGAAGATAGATAAGAGGCAGTTGGGATGAGGAGGATGCTTTCTGTGACCAAAGCTTAGAGAAAGGGATGCACAGAATATGTTTGCAGAAAAGTGAAACTAGCTTAACCAGACCATTCTAAAAATGGAGGTTTCTTAGGAGGCCACAGGGCCAATGGCCAGGTGTCTTCAGGAATACATTACAATAAATAATGAGGTGCAGAAAGCAAGAATTTGCCTAGGATCTTAGAAAAATGGGCTTGCAACTCCCTCTGTGGCTGATTCCATCAAGGCCTGCCACCTTCCCCAACCTGGTTTCCAAATTGTGTTCCAAACCCATATTAGGCTTATTTTCCCCTTTCTACTTTCCTATGTTCAAGGAATGCTTTGATGTCAGAACAGCTTTTTTTCCATAAGACACAAACACCTGCAAAGTTGACTCATGAAAGGAGACCAAGGAATATGACAGTGGATTTTTGGGGCTGTGGGGCAGGACTTTAAATCATTTACCCTGACATCCAAAGGACCTGAAGGCAGCCTACTCACCTTTGCTCTGGGATGCCATCTTTTGATTTCTGAAGTGACCATCTATGATGGTGTTTGGGGAGTAAGGAAGAAATAGTCTTTGCATTCGGGGGGATAGAGGGTGCATTCTTCATTTTGATCTGAACTTTGAAGATCTATACAGTGAGGTGACAGGCTGGCTATTTAAGAACTGCTGGGACGAGGAGGCTGCTAGACAAATGTTTCAGAAAATATTTCCCCTAAGGCCACAAGATTTTCTACTCCCAAGTTTTTAATTTAAAATTCCAGAACACATTAGGAGCATGGTTTTTGTGTTGTTCAAATCCCACCAGCTGTGCAATCCAGAGCATGTTATTCTGTTTCTCTGAGCTTCAGTTCTCTTTTTTCAGAAGAAATAATTGAGAAAATACAGGTAGTGATTAGCAAGCACAGTGTCAAACACAATAAGTTTGCTTCCTCCCTATTCCAATGAAGGATAATAGTGATGATGAAGACATTCGTGATGTTGACAAGCCAAGTCGGTTGTCCAGAGTGACCTTGTCTTTTTCATAGACTGTGTTACCCCTCTGATCCTCAGGCTATTCATCAATCAAATGGTGAAAACATTAATTTATGCTTATTGAGTTGTATATATAAGCCATTGTTCTAAGTGTTTGCATATATTAACTAATTCATTTGATGCTCACAGTCCCACAAGGTAGATATTAGTTTTATTTTTATTTTACGCACAGGGTAACTGAGGCAGAGAAAGAGGTTTATCAATTGGCACAAGGTCATACAGCTAGTAGGTGATAGATACAGAGTTCAGCCCCAAGTGGTATAACTCCCAGAGCACACTTTTCTTGTGGAATATTAAAATATAAAATTAATAAAGAACATAGGAGTTGCTTGGAATATAATCATTGTGGTGGAAAAAGTAGTGATTATGTTAGACGCCTCTCTATAGCTAGGGTCGTATGATTAATGTTCATCAATGGAAGGTGAATGAACACTCAATAGGTACCACCTTAAGCACTTTAAGTCTGAGAAGGCTAAGTGTAAGTGTGTCTTTTCCACCTATTTTTCTCATCTGACCTTGTGGAAACAAAGGACTTTGAGATGACAGAATTGCAAGTGTAAAGCAGCCTACGCACCTGAATTTCTTCTGAACAGTGCCAGACGGGGAGCCTCCTACATGTACTGGACTGTAATGTGGGTGAGAATGAACCTTTTTATGTTTAGCTATTAAATTTAGGGGTATATTTCTTACTGCATAGCCTATCCTAACTATAGAACCATTTAATGGTAATAATGATTACTTTTCTCAAATAAAATATAAGTAGCTATGAAAGGAAAATATTATAAAGTTAATATGAAATATGTAAGATTCTTTCTTCTTGAGCAATAGAAAAGACATTTTGAAAGCCCAGAGCTTAAGGGATTGGTTAGATGATATTGGGTGGAGATGGGGAGGAAGGGGGAGTTCAAGAAAGGGAAGAGAAAATGGTCCCAAGGCAATCATGTCTTTGTGGAAGACTGTCAGACCATAACTGGATTCTAGTACCTCAAGTCATTGCCCCAACTTACTCCACTGGGCCTGTGTAGGGTCGGGGAAGGATGCTGTCCATGGAGGAGTGGCTCTAGGTTCTGGAGGCCTTCTAAGACACCCTTCTAACTACTGAGGCCAAGTTCCGTCTCCTGCCTCTGGACTAAAGGACTCAGAGTGAGTCCAGCAACTAGTTTCCTAGGCAGGGAAAAGTGAAATTAAGAAAAAAAAAAAAAAAAGAAGTTTTTAAGTAGTTATGTAAAAAGCAGAATAACCTACTTTTCTTTCTGTCCCTCAACAAACCTGGAGAACGTTTGGTCACTTTTCTCTATGTCATCATCATTAGGCTGAAGAATTTTTAACATCCACTGTCCTGCATGGAATGGAACCAGGGATGACCCTGGTACCTTCAGAGACAGCGGAGAAGATCCAAATGGTCCTATTTATTCTCAGAACATGGATGGTTCTGAATAATACAGAGGGACCACTGTGCTCCTGGATGTGAGGTAAGGAGGTGGTCAGCATCAAATGGGGAAGCTGAATCACTAAAATCATAATTAATGCATAAAAGAAGCACGATGGTGTGGAACACCCTGGTCTGAGAACAAGGAGAACTGGGTCTGTCTCTGTCCATTTGACCCTAGGCCAGTGAGTCAATTACCATGGATCTCAGTTCCATCATCTTTTAAATGCAAGATCCTGAGTATGAAAATAAGTGTTCTACACACATTCCTAGACCTACACACATTTACCTAGACCATGTAAAAAATATGACAAAATATGTTGGTAAGCTGCAGAGTACAATACTACTTTGATACACACCTGGATTTTAACTCTGGCTTTACATCTTTTTATCTGGACAAATTACTCAACCTTTCTGGAATACCTATTTCTTACTGTGAAAAATAGCAGCATAGGGACTTCCCTGGTGGCGCAGTGGTTGAGAATCTGCCTGCCAATGCAGGGGACACGGGTTCGAGCCCTCGTCTGGGAAGATCTCACATGCCGCAGAGCAGCTGGGCCCGTGAGCCACAATTACTGAGCCTGCACGTCTGGAGCCTGTGCTCTGCAACAAGAGAGGCCGCGATAGTGAGAGGCCCGTGCACCACGATGAAGAGTGGCCCCCGCTTGCCACAACTAGAGAAAGCCCTTGCACAGAAATGAAGACCCAACACAGACATAAAAATTAATTAATTAATTAATTAATTTTAAAAATAAAATAGCAGCATATTTCAGGGTAAGGTGAATTGATCTTCAGCTTGCTTCATTACTATAGTAATAAAATGTCCTCACACAAGACTGTTTCTATCCATAACTCCTTAGATCACAGGACCATTTATATTGAGGACCAATGCTCTACATTGTAAATCTTAATTTCTCTAGCAAAGACAAATTTTTAAATGGCAGTGAGCGAAGTGACTTTCTTTAACCAGAAGAAGGTGGCTGTTCTATTTCCATTCTCAGAACTGACCTGCTCCTGCCCAGAGAGGGGGAATGGGGAAAGGGAGGGTTGGAGAAGGCTGATGTCACACAGCCCTACATAAAAGCCTCCTTTGGGATCCTGCAGGGAGTTTGGAAGCAGCTGGAAGAATGAGTTAGGTCCTGGTTGTGAGATTTTTTTTTTTTTTAATCACACACAGACACAGCTGTTGAGCAAAATGCAGACTCCACAGAAAAGCCCAAGCCTCAGAACTTTCAAGCAGAGAAAGAGCTTAGGTAAAGTTCTCAGAATAGCTGGGTTTTGGCCCTTGAGACAGGGAGAGAAGAAGATACAGACTTCTGTTACATGCTGATGTGTTCATTTAATCTTAAATGTTCACAGCAACCAGAAGAGAGGAAGTTGCTGGAATCCGAGTGAAGTTCCCTGGCAAGATCCCGGTAAGACATTTAACTCCTCAGGGGACGCCTGTGATATCCTGTTCTTTGAGAAAACAAAACCCAGGGAGAGACCTTCAAGATGGCAGAATTGTAAGAAGTGGAGATCACCTTCCTCCCCACAAATACATCAGAAATACATCCACATGTGGAACAACTCCTACAGAACACCTACTGAATGCTGGCAGAAGACCTCAGACTTCCCAAAAGGCAAGAAACTCCCCACATACCTGGGTAGGGCAAAAGAAAAAAGAAAAAACAGAGACAAAAGAATAGGGACGGGACCTGCACCAGTGGGAGGGAGCTGTGAAGGAGGAAAGGTTTCCACACACTAGGAAGCCCCTTCGCAGGCGGAGACTGCGGGTGGAGTGGAGGGAAGCTTCGGAGTCACGGAGGAGAGCGCAGCCACAGGGGTGCGGAGGGCAAAGCGGAGAGATTCCCGCACAGAGGATCAGTGCCGACCAGCACTCACCAGCCCAAGAGGCTTGTCTGCTCACCCGCCGGGGCAGGTAAGGACTGGAGCTGAGGCTCAGGCTTCATAAGTCAGATCCCAGGGAGAGGACTGGTGTTGGCAGTGTGAACACAGCCTGAAGGGGGCTAGTGCACCACAGCTAGCCAGGAGGGAGTCCAGGGAAAAAGTCTGGAACTGCCTAAGAAGCAAGAGACCATTGTTTCGGGGTGCGCGAGGAGAGGGGATTCAGAGCACCGCCTAAACGAGCTCCAGAGACAGGTGTGAGCCGCCGCTATCAGTGCAGACCCCAGAGACGGGCATGAAACGCTAAGGCTGCTGCTGCAGCCACCAAGAAGCCTGTGTGCGAGCACAGGTCACTCTCCACACCTCCCCTCCCGGGAGCCTGTGCAGCCTGCCACTGCCAGGGTCCCGTGATCCAGGGACAACTTCCCCGGGAGAACACACGGTGCACCTCAGGCTATTGCAATGTCAGGCTGGCCTCTGCCACTGCAGGCTCGCCCCGCATCCATACCCCTCCCACCCCCCAGCCTGAGTGAGCCAGAGCCCCCTAATCAGCTGCTACTTTAATCCCGTCCTGTCTGAAGAAAGAACAGACGCCCTCAGGTGACCTACACGCAGAGGCAGGGCCAAATCCAAAGCTGAACCCCAGCAGCTGTGCGAACAAAGAAGGGAAAGGGAAATTTCTCCCAGCAGCCTCAGGAGCAGTGGATTAAAGCTCCACAATCAACTTGATGTATCCAGCATCACTGGAACACCTGAATAGACAATGAATCATCCCAAAATTGAGATGGTGGACTTTGGGGGCAACGATATATATTTTTTCCTTTTCTATTTTTGTGAGTATGTGTATGCTTCTTTGTGTGATTTTGTGTGTATAGCTTTGCTTTCACCATTTGTCCTAGGATGCTGTCTGTATGTTTTTTGTTTTTTGTTTCTTTTAGTATAGTTTTTAGTGCTTGTTATCATTGGTGGATTTGTTTTTTGTTTTTTGTTTTCTAAACGTCTTTATTGGAGTATAATTGCTTTACAATGGTGTGTTAGTTTCTGCTTTATAACAAAGTGACTCAGCTATACATATACATATATCCCCATATCCCTTCCCTTTTGCATCTCCCTCCCTCCCACCCCTCTAGGTGGTCAAAAAGCACCGAGCTGATCTCCCTGTGCTATGTGGCTGCTTCCCACTAGCTATCAATTTTACATTTGGTAGGGTATATATGTCCATGCCACTCTCTCACTTTCTCCCAGCTTACCCATCCCCCTCCCTATATCCTCAAGTCCATTCTCTACGTCTGTGTCTTTATTCCTGTCCAGTCCCTAGGATCTTCAGAAAATTATTTATTTATTTATTTATTTATTTTTTAGATTCCATATATATGTGTTAGCATACGGTATTTGTTTTTCTCTTTCTGACTTACTTCACTCTGTATGACAGACTCTAGGTCCATCCACCTCACTACAAATAACTCATTTTTGTTTCTTTTTATGGCTGAGTAATATTCCATTGTATATATGTGCCACATCTTCTTTATCCATTCATCTGTCAATGAACACTGAGGTTGCTTCCATGTCCTGGCTATTGTAAATAGAGCTGCGGTGAACATTGTGGTACATGACTCTTTAAAATTATGGTCTTCTCAGAGCACATGCCCAGTAGTGGGATTGCTGGGTCGTATGGTATTTCTATTTTTAGCTTTTTAAGGAAACTCCATACTGTTATACATAGTGGCTGATCAATTTACATTCCCACCAACAGTGCAAGAGGCTTCCCTTTTCTCCACACCCTCTCCAGCATTTGTTGTTTGTAGATTTTCTGATGATGACATTCTAACTGGTGTGCAGTGATACCTCATTATAGTTTTGATTTGCATTTCTCTATTGATTAATGATGTTGAGCATCTTTTCATGTGTTTGTTGGCAATCTGTATATCTTCTTTGGAGAAATGTCTATTTATGTCTTCTGCCCACTTTTGGATTGTGTTGTTTGTTTTTTTTCTTGATTTGACCTGCATGAGCTGTTTGTAAATTTTGGAGATTAAACCTTTGTCAGTGGCTTCATTTGCAAATATATTTTCCCATTCTGAGGATTGTCTTTTCATCTTGTTTATGGTCTCCTTTGCTGTGCAAAAGCTTTTAAGTTTGATTAGGTCCCATTTGTTTATTTTTGTTTTTATTTCCATTTTTCTAGGAGGTGGGTCAAAAAGGATCTTGCTATGATTTATGTCATAGAGTGTTCTGCCTATGTTTTCCTCTACGAGTTTTATAGTGTCTGGCCTTGACATTCAGGTCTCTAATCCACTTTGAGTTTATTTTTGTGTATGGTGTTAGGGAGTGTTCTAATTTCATTCTTTTACATGTAGCTGTCCAATTTTCCCAGCACCACTTATTGAAGAGCCTTTTCTCCATTGTATATTCTTGCCTCCTTTATCAAAAATAAGGTGATCATATGTGCACAGGTTTATCTCTAGGCTTTCTATCCTGTTCCATTGATCTATATTTCTGTTTTTGTTCCAGTACCATACTGTCTTGATTACTGTAGCTTTGTAGTATAGTCTGAAGTCCGGAAGCCTGATTCCTCCAGCTCCGTTTTTCTTTCTCAAGATTGCTTTGGCTTTTTGGGGTCTTTCGTGTTTCCCTACAAATTGTGAAATATTTTGTTCAAGTTCTCTGAAAAATGCCATTGGTAGTTTGATAGGAATTGCATTGAATCTGTAGATTGCTTTGGGTAGTATAGTCATTTTCACAATGTTGATTAATCCAATCCAAGAACATGGTATATCTCTCCATCTGTTGGTATCATCTTTAATTTCTTTCATCAGTGTTTTATAGTTTTCTGCATACAATTCTTTTCTCTCCTTAGGTAGGTTTATTCCTAGGTATTTCACTCTTTTTGTTGCAGTGGTAAATGGGAGTGTTTCCTTAATTTCTCTTTCAGATTTTTCATCATTAGTGTATAAGAATGCAAGAGATTTCTGTGCATTAATTTTGTATCCTACTACGTTAACAAGTTCATTGATTAGCTCTAGTAGTTTTCTGGTAGCATCTTTAGGGTTCTCATTTCATCTGCAAACAGTGACAGCTTTACTTCTTTTCCGATTTGGATTCCTTTTATTTCTTTTTCTGCTCTGATTGCTGTGGCTAAAACTTCCAAAACTATGTTGAATAATAGTGGTGAGAATGCACAACCTTGTCTTCTCCCTGATCTTAGAGGAAATGGTTTCAGTTTTTCCCCATTGAGAATGATGTTGGCTGTGGGTTTGTCATACATGGCCTTTATTATGTTGAGGTAAGTTCCCTCTATGCATACATTCTGGAGGGTTTTTATCATAAATGGGTGTTGAATTTTATCAAAAGCTTTTTCTGCATCTATTGAAATGATCACATGGTTTTTATCCTTCAATTTGTTAATATAGTGTATCACATTGATTGATTTACATATATTGAAGAATCCTTACATTCCTGGGATAAACCCCAGTTGATCATGATGTATGATCCCTTTAATGTGCTGTTGGATTCTGTTTGCTAGTAGTTTGTTGAGGATTTTTGCATCTATGTTCATTGGTGATATTAGCCTGTAGTTTTCTTTCTTCATGACATCTTTGTCTGGTTTTGGATCATGGTGATGGTGGCCTCATAGAATGAGTTTGGGGGTGGTCCTCCCTCTGCTATATTTTAGAAGAGTTTGAGAAAGATAGGTGTTAGCACTTCTTTATGTTTGATAGAATTCGCCTATGAAGTCATCTGGTCATGGGCTTTTGTTTGTTGGAAGATTTTAAAACACAGTCTCAATTTCAGTGCTTCTGATTGGTCTGTTTATATTTTCTATTTCTGCCTGGTTCAGTCTCAGAAGGTTGTACTTTTCTAAGGATTTGTCCATTTCTTCCAGGTTGTCCATTCTATTGACATATAGTTTCTTGTAGTAATCTCTCATGATCTTTGGATTTCTTCAATGTCAGTTGTTACTTCTCCTTTTTCATTTCTAATTCTATTGATTTGAGTCTTCTCCCTTTTATTCTTGATGAGTCTGGCTAATGGTTTATCAATTTTGTTTATCTTCTCAAAGAACCAGCTTTTAGTGTTATTGATCTTAGCTATTGTTTCCTTCATTTCTTTTTCATTTATTTCTGATCTGATCTTTATGGTTTCTTTCCTTCTGCTAACTTTGGGTTTTTTTTTGTTCTTCTTTCTCTAATTGCTTTAGGTGTAAGGTTAGGTTGTTTATTTGAGGTGTTTCTTGTTTCTTGAGGTAGGATTTTATTGCTATAAACTTCCCTCTTAGAACTGCTTTTGCTGCATCCTATATGTATTGGGTTGTTGTGTTTTAATTGTCATTTGTTTCTAGGTATTTTTTGATTTCCTCTTTGATTTCTTCAGTGGTCTCTTGGTTATTCAATAGTGTATTCTTTAGCCTCCATGTATTTGTATTTCTTACAGATTTTTTCCTGTAATTGATATCTAGTCTCATAGCACTCTTGTCGGAAAAGATACTTGATATGGTTTCAATTTTCTTAAATTTACCAAAGGTTGATTTGTGATCAACAAGATATGATCTATTCTGGAGAATGTTCCATGATCACTGGAGAAGAAAGTGTATCCTGTTGTTTTTGGATGGAATGTCCTATAAATATCAATTAAATCCATCTTGTTTAGTGTGTCATTTAAAGCTTATGTTTCTTTATTTATTTTCATTTTGGATGATCTGTCCATTGGTGAAAGGGGAGTGTTAAAGTCCCCTACTATGATTGTGTTACTGTCGATTTCCCCTTATATGGCTGTTAGCATTTGCCTTATGTATTGAGGTGCTCCTATGTTGGGTGCATTAATATTTACAATTGTTATATCTTCTTCGTGGATTGATCTATTGAACATTATGCAGCATCCTTCTTTGTCTCTTGTAATAGTCTTTATTTTAAAGTCTATTTTGTCTGATAGGAGAATTGCTACTCCAGCTTTCTTTTGATTTCCATTTGCATGGAATATCTTTTTCCATCCCCTCACTTTCAGTCTGTATGTGTCCCTAGGTCTAAACTGGGTCTCTTGTAGGCAGCATATATATGGGTCTTGTTTTTGTATCCATTCAACCAGTCTATGTCTTTTGGTTGGAGCATTTAATCCATTTGCATTTAAGGTAATTATCGATATGTATGTTCCTATTACCATTTTCTTAATTGTTTTGGGTTTGTTATTGTGGCTCTTTTCCTTCTCTTGTGGTTCCTGCCTAGAGAAGTTCCTTTAGATTTTGTTGTAATGCTGGTTTGGTGGTGCAAAATTTTCTTATCTTTTGCTTGTCTGTAAAAGTGTTAATTTCTCCATCAAATCTGAATGAGATCCTTGCTGGGTAGAGTAATCTTGGTTGTAGTTTCTCCCCTTTCATCACTTAAAATATGTCCTGCCACTCCTTTCTGGCTTGCAGAGTTTCACTGAAAAATCAGTTGTTAATCTTATGGGGATTCCCTTGTATGTTATTTCTTGTTTTTCACTTGCTGGTTTTAATAGTTTTTCATTGTACTTAATTTTTCATAATTTGATTAATATGTGTCTTGATGTGTTTCTCCTTGGATTTATCCTGTATGGGACTCTCTGCACTTCCTGGACTTGATTGACTCTTTCCTTTCCCATATTAGGGAAGTTTTCAACTATAATCTCTTCAAATATCTTCTCAGTCCCTTTCTTTTTCTCTTCTTCTGGGACCCTTATAATTCCAATGATGGTGCATTTAATGTTGTGCCAGAGGTCTCTGAGACGGTCCTCAATTCTTTTCATTCTTTTTTCTTTGTTCTGCTCTGCGGTAGTTATTTCCAATATTTTTTCTTCCAGGTCACTTATCCGTTCTTCTGCCTCAGTTATTCTGCTATTGATTCCTTCTAGAGAATTTTTAATTTCATTTATTGTGTTGTACATTGTTATTTGTTTGCTCTTTAGTTCTTCTATGTCCTTGTTAAACTTTTTTTGTATTTTCTCCATTCTATTTCCAAGATTTTGAATCATGTTTACTATCATTACTTTGAATTCTTTTTCAGGTAGACTGCCTATTTCCTCTTCTTTTGTTTGGTCTGGTGCGTTTTTACCTTGCTCCTTCATCTGCTGTATGTTTCTCTGTCTTCTCATTTTGCTTAACTTACTGTATTTGGGGTCTCCTTTTCACAGGCTACAGTTCGTAGTTCCCATTGTTTTTGGTGTTTGCCCCTAGTGGCTAAGGTTGATTCAGTGGGTTGTGTAGGCTTCCTGGTGGAGGGGAGTGGTGACTGTGTTCTGGTAGGTGGGGCTGGGTCCTGTCTTTCTGGTGGGCTGGACCACATCCAGCAGTGTGTTTTGGGGTGTCTGTGAACTTAGGATGATTTTACGCAGCCTCTCTGCTAATGGATGGGGTTGTATTCCTGTCTTTCTAGTTTTTTGGCATAGGGTTTCCAGCACTGTAACTTGCTGGTCATTGAGTGGTATTGGGGCTTAGCATTGAGATGGCGGTCTCTGGGTGAGCTTTCACCATTTGATATTACATGGAGTCGGGAGGACTCTGCTGGACAAATGTCCTGAACTCGGCTCTCCCACCTCAGAGGCACAAGCCTGACACCAGGCTGGAGCATGAAGACCCTGTCAGCCACCCAGCTCAGAAGAAAAGGGACAAAAAAAGAAAGAAGGAAAGCAAAAACTAAAATAATGTAAAATGAAGTTATTAAAATAAGAAATATAAAAAACTTTTTTAGACAGAAAGAAAGACGAGGGCAACCACACCAGAAAGAAACCCACCAATGATATCAAGTGCTAAACACTATATTTAAAAAAAAAAAATTCGTACAGACAGAACCCTAAGACAAGTGGTAAAAGCAAAGCTATATAGACAAAATCACACAAAGAAGCATACATATACACACTCACACACACAAAAAGAAAATATATATGTATCTATATATAAAAAATGGGGAGAACAACCAAATCAATAAACAAATCTATCAATAATAATAAACTCTAAATACTAAGCTAAGATAAACATAAAACCAGAAACAAATTAGATACAGAAAGCAAACCCTAAGTCTACAGTTTTTCCCAAAGTCCACTGACTCAATTTTGGGAAGATTCATTGTATATTCAGGTATTCCAGAGATGCTGCATACATCAAGTTCATTGTGGAGATTTAATCTACTGATCCTGAGGCTGCTGGGAGAAATTTCTCTTTCTCTTATTTGTTTGCACAGCTCCTGGGGTTCAGCTTTGGATATGGCCCTGCCTCTCCATGCAGGTCACCTGAGGGCGTCTGTTCTTTCTTCAGACAGTACGGGGTTAAAGTAGCAGCTGATTAGGGGCCTCTGGCACACTCAGGCCGGGGGGAGGGAGGGGTACGGAATGCGGGGCGAGCCTGAGGTGGCAGAGACCAACATGACATTGGAACAGCCTGAGGCATGCCATGTGTTTTCCTGGGGAAGTTGTCCCTGGATCACGGGCCTCTGGCAGTGGCAGGCTGCACAGGCTCCCAGGAGGGGAGGTGTGGATAGTGACCTGTGCTTGCACATAGGCTTCTTGGTGGCTGCAGAAGCAACCTTAGCATCTAATGCCCTTTGCTGGTGTCTACACTGATAGCCGTGGCTCGCACCCATCTCTGGAGCTCATTTAGGCAGTGCTCTGAATCCCCTCTCCTCGTGCACCCCAAAACAATGGTCTCTTGCCTCTTAGGCACTTCCAGAGTTTTTTCTGGACTCCCTCCCGGTTAGCTGTGGCTCACTATCCCCCTTCAGGCTGTGTTCACACAGCCAACCCCAGTCCTCTCCCTTGGATCTGACCTCCAAAGCCCGAGATTCAGCTCCCAGCCCCCACATGCCCTGGCGGGTGAGCAGACAAACTTCTTGGGCTAGTAAGTGCTGATCAGCAGTGATCCTCTGTGCGGGAATATCTCTGCTCTGCCCTCTGCACCCCTGTTGCTGCGCTCTCCTCCATGGCTCTGAAGCTTCCACCCCACCACCCCCTGTCTCCGCCAGTGAAGGGGCTTCCTAGTGTGTGGAAACTTGTTCTCCTTCACAGCTCCCTCTCAGAGGTTCAGGTCCTCTCCCTATTGTTTTTCCTCTGTTTTTACTTTTTTCTTTTGCCCTACCCAGGTACATGGGGAGTTTCTTGCCTTTGGGGAAGTCTGAGGTCTTCTGCCAGCATTTAGTAGGTGTTCTGTAGGAGTTGTTCCACATGTAGGTGTATTTCTGATGTATTTGTAGGGAGAAAGGTGATCTCCACGTCTTACTCCTCTGCCATCTTGAAGGTCTTCTCGGTGGATTTGTCTTTTTGTTTGGTTGCTCTCTGCTTTCTTTCTTTCTTTTATTTATTACTTTAAACTTTTTTTTAATAATTATTTTTTATTTTTATTTTAATTACTCTTTTACTTTATTATTTTTCTTTCTTTCTTTCTCTTTTTCTCCCTTTTCTTCTGAGCTGTGTGGCTGACAAGGTCTTGGTGCTCTAGCCGGGTGTCAGGCCTGTGCCTCTGAGGTGGGAGAGCCTAGTTCAGGACATTGGTCCAGCAGAGACTTCCTGGCTCTAAGTAATATCAAATGGCAAAAGCTCTCCCAGAGATCTCCATCTCAATGCTAAGACCTAGCTCAACTCAATGACCAGCAAGCTACAGTGCTGGACACCCTATGCCAAACAGCTAGCAAGACAGGAACACAACCCCTTCCATTAGAAGAAAGGCTGCCTAAAATCATAATAAGATCACAGACACCCCAATACACATCACCGGATGCCATCCTGCCCACCAGAAAGACAAGATCCAGCCTTACCCAACACAGGCACTAGTCCCCTCCACCAAGAAGCCTACACAACCCACAACCACTGAACCAACCTTAAACACTAGGGGCATACAGCAAAAACAATGGTAACTACGAACCTGCAGCCTGCGAAAAAGAGATGCGAAACAGAGTAAGTTAAGCAAAGTGAGAAGAAAGAGAAACACACAGGAGATGAAGGAACAAGGTAAAACCCAGCAGACCAAACAAATGGAGAGGAAATAGGCAGTCTACCTGAAAACGAATTCAGAGTAATGATAGTAAAGATGATCCAAAATCTTGGAAATAGAATGGAGAAAATACAAGAAATGTTTAACAAGGACCTAGAAGAACTAAAGAGCAAACAAAAATAATGAACAACACAATAAATGAAATTAAAATTTCTCTAGAAGGAATCAATAGCAGAATAAATGAGGCAGAAGAATGGATAAGTGACCTGAAAGATAAAATAGTGGAAATAACTGCTGCCTAGCAGAATAAAGAAAAAAAATGAAAAGGATTGAGGACAGTCTCAGAGACCTCTGGGACAACATTAAACTAACCAACTTTCTAATTATAAGGGTCCCAGTAGAAGAAGAGAAAAAGAAAGGGACAGAGAAAATATTTGAAGAGATTATAGTTGAAAACTTCCCTAATATGGGAAAGGAAAGAGTCAATCAAGTCCAGGAAGCGCAGAGAGCACATATAGGATAAGTCCAAGGAGAAACACACCAAGACACATATTAATCAAACTATCAAAAATTAAATACAAAGAAAAAATATTAAAAACAGCAAGGGAAAAATGACAACATACAAGGGAACTTCCATAAGGGTAACAGCTGATTTCTCAGCAGAAACTCTGCAAGCCAGAAGGGAGTGGCATGATATACTTAATGCAATGAACGGGAAGAACCTACAACCAAGATTACTCTACCCAGCAAGGATCTCATTCAGATTCGATGGAGAAATCAAAAGCTTTACAGACCAGCAAAAGCTAAGTGAATTCAGCACCACCAAATCAATTCTACAACAAATGCTAAAGGAACTTCTCTAAGTAGGAAACACAAGAGAAGAAAAGGACCTACAAAAACAAACCCAAAACAATTAAGAAAATGGTAATAGGAACATACATATTGATAATTACCTTAAACGTGAATGGATTAAATGCTCCAACCAAAAGACACGGGCTTGCTGAATGGATACAAAAACAGGACCCTTATATATGCTGTCTACAAGACACCCACTTCAGACCTAGGGACACATACAGACTGAAAGTGATGAGATGGAAAAAGATATTCCATGCAAATGGTAATCAAAAGAAAGCTGGAGTAGCAATACTCATATCAGATAAAATAGACTTTAAAATAAAGACTGTTACAAGAGACAAGGAAGGACACTACATAATGATCAAGGAATCAATCCAAGAAGAAGATATAACAATTATAAATATATATGCACCCAACATAGGAGCACCTCAATACATTAGACAAATGCTAACAACTGTAAAAGAGGAAATCAACATTAACACAGTGAGAGTGGGGGACTTTAACAGCTCACTTACACCAATGGACAGATCATCCAAAATGAAAATAAATAAGGAAACAGAATCTTTAAATGACACAATAGACCAGATAGATTTAATTGATATTTATAGGAGATTCCATCCAAAAACAGCAGATTACACTTTCTTCTCAAGTGCTCATGGAACATTCTCCAGGATAGAACACATCTTGGGTCACAAATCAAGCCTCAGTAAATTTAAGAAAATTGAAATCATATCAAGCATCTTTTCTGACCACAATGCTGTGAGATTAGAAATGAATTACAGGGAAAAAAACGTAAAAAACACAAAGACATGGAGGCTAAACAATACATAACTAAATAACCAAGAGATCACTGAAGAAATCAAAAAGGAAATCAAAAAATAGCTAGAGACAAATGACAATGAAAACACGATGATCCAAAACCTATGGGATGCAGCAAAAGCAGTTCTAAGAGGGAAGTTTACAGCTATACAAGCCTACCTCAAGAAACAAGAAAAATCTCAAATAAACAATCTAACCTTACACCTAAAGGAACTAGAGAAATAAAAACAAACAAAACCCAAAGTTAGCAGAAGGAAAGAAATCATAAAGATCAGAGCAGAAATAAATATAAACAAAGAAAACAATAGCAAAGATCAATAAAACTAAAAACTGGTTCTTTGAGAAGATAAACAAAATTGATAAACCATTAGCCAGACTCATCAAGAAGAAGAGAGAGTACTCAAATCAATAAAATTAGAAATGAAAATGAAGTTACCACAGACACCACAGAACTACAAGACATCCTAAGAGACTACTACATGCAACTCTATGCCAATAAAATGGACAACCTGGAAGAAATGGACAAATTCTTAGAAAGGTATAACCTTCCAGGACTGAACCAGAAAGAAATAGATAATATGAACAGACCAATCACAATTAACGAAATTGAAACTGTGATTAAAAATCTTCCAACAAACAAAAGTCCAGAACCAGATGGCTTCACAGATGAATTCTATCAAACATTTAGAGAAGAGCTAACACCCATCCTTCTCAAACTCTTCCACAAAATTACAGAGGAAGGAACACTCCCAAACTCATTCTATGAGGCCACCATCACCTTGATACCAAAACCAGACAAAGATACTACAAAAAAGAAAATTACAGACCAATATCATTGATGAATATAGATGCAAAAATCCTCAACAAAATACTAGCAAACAGAATCCAACAACACATTAAAAGGATCATACACCATGATCAAGTGGGATTTATCCCAGGGATGCAAGGATTCTTCAGTATATGCAAATCAATCAATGTGATACACCATATTAACAAATTGAAGAATAAAATCCATATGATCATCTCAGTAGATGCAGAAAACGCTTCTGACAAAAGTCAATACCCATTTATGATAAAAACTCTCCAGAAAGTGGGCATAGAGGGAACCTACCTCAACATAATAAAGGCCATATGCAACAAACCAACAGCAAACATCATTCTCAATGGAGAAAAACTGAAAGCATTTCCTCTAAGATCAGGAAGAAGCCAAGGATGTCCACTCTCACCACTAGTATTCCACATAGTTTTGGAAGTCCTAGCCATGGCAATCAGAGAAGAAAAAGAAATAAAAGGAATACAAATTGGAACAGAAAAAGTGAAACTGTCACTGTTTTTAGATGACATGATACTATACATAGAGAATCCTAAAGATGCCACCAGAAAACTACCAGAGCTAATCAATGAATTTGGTAAAGTTGCAGGATACAAAATTAATACACAGAAATCTCTTGCATTCCTATACACTAATGATGAAAAATCTGAAAGAGAAATTAAGGAAAAACTCCCATTTACCATTGCAACAAAAAGAATAAAACACCTAGGAATAAACCTACCTAGGGAGACAAAAAACCTGTATGCAGAAAACTATAAGACACTGATGAAAGAATTTAAAGATGATACCAACAGATGGAGAGACATACCATGTTCTTGTGTCGGGAACCAGCTGCAAGCTGACACAGTCCTTGCAGCTTAAAGCATGGCAAAGTCCTGCTTAATTCCTGACAGGACCTGAAAGAGTTATTAGAGAAGATATGAGTCTTGGCCCATGAGGTTGCTTGCGGTTTCTCTAACTATAGTTTGTCTTTGGCATATTTTGGTAATCACAGTCTGTTCTCACACATGTTAATATTCTGGTTCGCAGAATGTTTTGTACTATAACTTCAACATTAAGGAAATACTGTCAGATGATTCTGTCTTGTGATTTTAACAAAAACATGTATTGCCTATTGCAATCTATAAAAAGAGTTTTGATGGGAAATAAAGGTGTGTGTGCTTATACACCACCCTCCTGACCCCATCTCTTCTTAATCCCCTCACCTGCTCTCAGGACTTGTTCCTCAGTCTAACAGCGACTGACATTCTTGAATTGGAAGAATCAATATTGTGAAAATGGCTATACTACCCAAAGCAATATACAGATTCAATGCAATCTCTATCAAATTAACAATGACATTTTTTACATAACTAGAACAAAAAATCTTAAAATTTTTATGGAGACACAAAAGACCGCGAATAGCCAAAGCAGTCTTGAGGGAAAAAAACGGAGCTGGAGGAATCAGACTCCCTGACTTCAGACTCTACTACAAAGCTACAGTAACCAAGACAATATGGTACTGGCACAAAAACAGAAACATAGATCAACAGAACAAGATAGAAAGCCCAGAGATAAACCTATGCACCTATGGTCAACTAATCTATGACAAAGGATGCAAGGATACACAATGCAGAAAAGACAGTCTCTTCAATAAGTGGTGCTGGGAAAACTGGGCAGCTACATGTAAAAGAATGAAATTAGAACACTCCCTAATGCCATACATAAAAATAAACTCAAAATGGATTAGAGACCTAAATGTAAGACCAGACTCTATAAAACTCTTAGAGGAAAACATAGAAAGAACACTCTTTGACATAAATCACAGCAAGATCTTTTTTGATCCACCTCCTAGAGTAATGGAAATAAAGACAAAAATAAACAAATGAGACCTAATGAAACTTCAAAGCTTTTGCACAGCAAAGGAAACCATAAACCAGACGAAAAGACAACCCTCAGAATGGGAGAAAATATTTGCAAATGCATCAATGGACAAAGGATTAATCTCCAAAATATATAAACATCTCATGCAGCTCAATATTAAAAAAACAAACAACTCAATCCAAAAATGGGCAGAAGACCTAAATAGATATTTCTCCAAAGAAGACATACAGATGGCCAAGAAGCACATGAAAAGCTGCTCAACATCACTAATTATTAGAGAAATGCAAATCAAAACTACAATGAGGTATCACCTCACACCAGTTAGAATGGGCATCATCAGAAAATCTACAAACAACAAATGCTGGAGAGGGTGTGGAGAAAAGGGAACCCTCTTGCTCTGTTGGTGGGAATGTAAATTGATACAGCCACTATGGAGAACAGTATGGAGGTTCCTTAAAAAACTAAAAATAGAATTACCATATGATCCAGCAATCCCACTACTGGGCATATACCCAGAGAAAACCATAATTCAAAAAGACACATGCACCCCAATATTCATTGCAGCACTATTTACAACAGCCAGGTCATAGAAGCAACTTTAATGCCCATCGACAGACGAATGGATAAAGAAGTTGTGGTACATATATACAATGGAATATTACTCAGCCATAAAAAGGAACGAAATTGGGTCATTTGTTGAGATGTGGATGGATCTAGAGACTGTTATACAGTGAAGTAAGTCAGAAAGAGAAAAACAAATATCGTATATTAATGCATATATGTGGAACCTAGAAAAATGGTACAGATGAACCGGTTTGCAGGGCAGAAATTGAGACACAGATGTAGAGAGCAAATGTATGGACACCAAAGGGGGAAAGCCCCGGGGGTGGGTGGTGAGGGTGGTGTTGTGATGAATTGGGCGATTGGGATTGACATGTATACACTGATGTGTATAAAATTGATGACTAATAAGAACCTGCTGTATATATATAAAAAAAAATACAAAGGATCATGAGAGATTGCTGCAAGCAACTATATACCAATAAAATGAACAACCTGGAAGAAATGGACAAATTCTTAGAAAAGCACAACCTTCCAAGACTGAACCAGGAAGAAATAGAAAATATAAACAGACCAATCACAAGTACTGAAATTGAGACTCTGATTAAAAATGTTCCAACAATCAAAAGTTCCAGGACCAGATGGCTTCACAGGTGAATTCTATCAAACATTTAGAGAAGAGCTAACACCTATCCTTCTCAAACTCTTCCAAAATATAGCAGAGGGAAGACCACTCCAAACTCATTACACAAGGCCACCATCACCCTGATACCAAAACCAGACAAAAATGTCACAAAGAAAGAACATACACGCCAATATCACTGATGAACATAGATGCAAGAATCCTCAACAAAATACTAGCAAACAGAATCCAACAGCACATTAAAAGGATCATACAACACGATCAAGTGGGTTTTATCCCAGGAATGCAAGGATTCTTCAATATATGCAAATCGATCAATGTAATACACCATATTATCAAATTGAAGGATAAAAACCATGTGATCATCTCAGTAGATGCAGAAAAAGCTTTTGACAAAATTCAACACCTATTTATGTTAAAAACCCTCCAGAAAATAGGCACAGAGGGAACTTACCTCAATGTAATAAAGGCCATATATGACAAACCCACAGCCAACATCATCCTCAAGGGTGAAAAACTTAACCATTTCCACTAAGATCAGAAGCAAGACAAGGTTGCCCACTCTCACCACTATTATTCAACATTGTTTTGGAAGTGTTAGCCACAGCAATCAGAGAAGAAAAAGAAATAAAAGGAATCCAAATTGGAAAAGAAGAAGTAAAGCTGTCACTGTTTGCAGATGACATGATACTATATGTAGAGAACCCTAAAGATACTACCAGAAAACTACTAGAGCTAATCAATGAATTTGGTAAAGTAGCAGGATACAAAATTAATGCACAGAAGTCTCGCATTCCTATACACTAATGATGAAAAATCTGAAAGAGAAATTAAGGAAACACTCCCATTTACCATTGCAACAAAAAGAATAAAATACCTAGGAGACAAAACCTAGGTTTATCTCTGTAGGAGATGAACCTACCTAAGGAGACAAAAGACCTGTATGCCAAAAACTATAAAACACTGATGAAAGAAATTAAAGATGATACAAACAAATGGAGAGGTATACCATGTTCTTGGAATGGAAGAATCAACATTGTGAAAATGACTATACTACCCAAAGCAATCTACAGATTCAGTGCAATCCCTATCAAACTACCAATGGCTTTTTTCACAGAAGTAGAACAAAAAAATTCAGAATTTGTATGGAAACACAAAAGACCTCGAATAGCCAAAGCAATCATGAGAAAGAAAAATGGAGCTGGAGGAATCAGGCTCCCTGACTTCAGACTATACTATAAAGCTACAGTAATCAAGAAGTATGGTACTGGCACAAAAACAGAAATATAGATCAATGGAACAGGATAGAGAACCCAGAGATAAACCCACGCACATATGGTCAACTTATTTGTGATAAAGGAGGCAAGAATATACAGTGGAGAAAAGACAGCCTCTTCAATAAGTGGTGCTGGGAAAACTGGATGGCTACATGTAAAAGAATGAAATTAGAACACTCCTTAACACCATACACAAAAATAAACTCAAAATGGATTAAAGACCTAAATGTAAGGCCAGACATTATAAAACTCTTAGAGGAAAACATAGGCAGAACACTCTATAACATAAATTACAGCAACATCCTTTTTGACCCACCTCCTAGAGAAATGGAAATAAAAACAAAAATAAACAAATGGGGCCTAATCAAACTTAAAAGCTTTTGCACAGCAAAGGAAACCATAAACAAGACCAAAAGGCAACCCTCAGAATGGGAGAATATATTTGCAAATGAAGCCACTGACAAAGGATTAATCTCCAAAATTTACAAGCAGCTCATGCAGCTCAATATCAAAAAACAAACAATGCAATGCAAAAATGGGCAGAAGACCTAAATAGACATTTCTGCAAAGAAGGTATACAGATTGCCAACAAACACATGAACGGATGCTCAACATCACTAATCATTAGAGAAATGCAAATCAAAACTACAATGAGGTATCACTTCACACCAGTCAGAATGGCCATCATCAGAAAATCTACAAATGATAAATGCTGGAGAGGGTGTGGAGATAATGGAACCGCTTGCACTGTTGGTGGGAATGTAAATTGATACAGCCATTACGGAGAACATTATGGCGGTTACTTAAAAAACTAAAAATAGAACTACCATATGATCCAGCAATCCCACTACTGGGCATACACCCTGAGAAAACCATAATTCAAAAAGAGTTCACTGGATGTTCATGCAGTTCCATGTTCACTGCAGCTCTATTTACAATAACCAAGACATGGAAGCAACCTAAGTGTCCATCGACAGATGAATGGATAAAGAAGATGTGACTCCTATATACAATGGAATATTACTCAGCCATAAAAAGAAATGAAACTGAGTTATTCGTAGTGAGGTAGATGGACCTAGAGTCTGTCATACAGAGTGAAGTAAGTCAGAAAGAGAAAAACAAATACCGTATGCTAACACATATATATGGAATCTAAAAAAAAAAAAATGGTTCTGAAGAACGTAGGGTCAAGACAGGAATAAAGTCAAAGGTGTAGAGATTGGACTTGAGGACACGGGGAGTGGGAAGGGTAAGCTGGGACGAAGTGAGAGAGTGGCATGGACTTATATATACTACCAAATGTACAATAGATAGCTAGTCAGAAGCAACCGCATAGCACAGGGAGCTCAGCTCAGTGCTTTGTGACCACCTAGCAGGGTGGGATCAGGAGGGTGGGAGGGAGATGCAAGAGGGAGGAGATATGGGGATATATGTATATGTATAGCTGATTCACTTTGTTATAAATCAGAAACTAACACACCATTGTAAAGCAATTATACTTCAATAAAGATGTTTAAAAAAAATGATGTGTTACATATACACAATGGAATATTACACAGCCATAAAAGGAACGAAATTGGGTCATTTGTAGAGACTTGGATGTATCTAGAGACTGTCATACAGAGTGAAGTAAGTCAGAAAGAGAAAATCAAATATCATATATTAACGCATATATGTGGAACCAGAAAAATGGTACAGATGAACTGGTTAGCCGGGCAGAAATAGAGACACAGATGTAGAGAACAAACGTATGGACACCAAGGGGGGAAAGTGGCGTGGTGGGGGGGGTTGGTGGTGGTGGGATGAATTGGGAGATTGGGATTGACATGTATAAATTGATGTGTATAAAATGGATGACTAATAAGAACCTGCTGTATAAAAAAATAAATAAAATTAAATTAAAAATTAAAAAAAAAAATAACGCAGCCAATGACCTCCTTCTCTCTATTCCAAGTTCCTAAGACATAGAGAACTGAGGCATATTCTTTGGCCGTTTCTTCAGAAGAGATTAAGATCGAAACTCTTGACAGGTGATAGTGGAGCACTACCCCAGGGAGATGCTCCTGCCGTCACTGGACAAGACCAAGTTCCTAGTCACACAGGAGCTGACCATGACCCAGTTCCTCAGTGTCATCCGGTAGGTAACAAAGTGCTCATGGGGGTGTGTGCTGAGTGGCCCTGGGCTTTTTGGAACAATGAGAGATGGGATATGGCAGAGAGACAAGGAGAAGGATTTGTGCTTCACCTTTTCTCTTCAACTCTGCCTTTAAAAAGGATGATCTCATGAGTAACCAATTTTGAAAAGATGTCAAGTACCTTGCTACAACACTAAAATAAGTGAGAGCTCCCAATGTTGATGTACCAGCTATATTTTCTTTTGCTTCAACATTTTAGTGGTACTGTGTTTTAATTTCTGTCTTCAAATTTCTCTAAGAAGTTTTCAAAGGAATCTTTGGAAACTGGTCCAAAGCCCTCTGTTTTCAGGATTTTAAAAGCCCAGTGACAGCATTTTACCTCTAAATATTTTCCCCTTTGTGGCAGGGCTTTGGATTATCCAGTGTTGGTTAACCACATTCTGAAACTATTTCCTCTCCCACCCACAACATAAATTTAGCCCCTCCTAGCTGAGACAGGGGGTGTACTGACTGTGCCTCTAATGTATGGTTGGAGGGTGGTTAGATAGGGCTAACCATTACCAACAGATTCAGCTTGCTCTGCTATCAAAACAATCTAAAGTTTGAGGATGACTGTGCTAGAGTGGGGAGGTGGGGTCATCTTGGGTCGATATGGCCAGACACTAGCCAAACAGAGGTAAGAAAGGCTGTGGATCAGGAGTCATTCCCTTCCAGGTTAACTTTTTCCCTTCCTGCCCCCCTCCCACACACACCCTCTTCCCCAACCCAGGAGCCGCATGGTCCTAGGGGCCACTGAAGCCTTTGCTGGTGAACAACAGGAGCTTCGGAAGTATGAATGTGACCATGGCAGAGATCTACAGGAACTACAAGGATGAGGATGGCTTCGTGTACATGACCTATGCCTCCCAGATGTTTGGCTGCTTGGGGTCAGCAGCCCCCAAGGATGGGAGCAGCCTTGGGGGCAGGCCCTGCTATCCTCTATAACACGTATCCTCTAACCAATGCATTCACCAATGCAGGAGACACGGACTTCTTTCTGTGTGTGCAGTGATGGTCCAGGGGGCAAGGCCGCCCTGCAGTGATCAGCACCAGCCATGACAGTGAGGCGAGGCCTGCCCTGTTTCCTTTTTGTGCTCGTGGTCTTTGGTGGCTCTTGAGAATTTTGTAAATAGTAAGTCTTTTCTAAGTGGTTAACTTGTGCAATGTGATGGGGAGGTATTTTAAGCGTCTCCTCTGGTGGAAGCCAGGCTAGAGGCCCTTGAGGGGTTTGATCTCCCTGTTGTGGGCAGGAGTCACGTGTATGCTCGGGCATGGAGAACCTGAGATGTGTGGATGGTCTCCGTGGAGCCTAATGCAACCAGCGTGAACTGTCTCATGGTGGGAGGGGGGATGGGCACAGAGAGGAAGTGGTCTTATTTGTGTCATTAAAGAGATTATTGTTATTTCCACAGCATTCACTTGACTTGGTTATTTCCCCTTATATTCTTTTAGTCTGTCCATGCCACACAGATTTATGCCAGAGTTGTTACTGCTCAGTTTCAAATAATTTAGATGATTAGTTTTCCTTGCAATAGAATTTTTAAAATAATGACTTGTGTTTAAATCCTTGTTATGGGGCTTGGGGCTTATGCTGACAGAGTGGAGCCAGCAGCACCAGGATGGTGCTGCTGGAGAGAGAGCAGTTCCTGACAGAGCTGACCAGGCTCTTCCAGAAGTGCCGGTTGTCGGGCAGCGTGTGCATCACCCTGAAGAAGTATGATGGTCGAACTAAACCCATTCCAAGGAAGGGTTCTGTGGAGGGCTTTGAGCCCTCAGACAAGTGTCTGTTAAGAGCTACTGATGGGAAAAAGAAGATCAGCACTGTGGTGAGCTCCAAAGAAGTGAATACGTTTCAGATGGCTTGTTCAAACCTATCGAGAGCTAACACGGATGGGCTGAAGAAGAGGGACAAAAAGAGCAAAGCAACGCAGTGAAGGGCACCAGATTTCCCGCCTTCACCAGCTAACCACTGAATTGCTATTTTTCCTTGGGTTTTTACTTTTGGCCACAAAGCTGGGTTTCTGATTCCCCTACAGTAACTGTTTTCATGTGAGATTAGGGTCATTTTTGGATGGAAGAAGGGCTGTAGTGTTTACAGGGTAGTTACAAGAAGCCAGTTTAATTTAGGTCTGGCTAAGTGGTCTGTGTTGTGTGGTTGTAAGTTTCTGGATAATAGTTTACAGTCTCTGTAGCCGTCTGTGAAGAGCACTGTATCATTAAACCAGTATTTATCAGCACTGACCATCTTTTATTCCTTTTCCCACCCCATAAAAAGTTTCTGGCAATAGCTCCTCATTCTGGAATGATGTGATTATGAACAGGCTTTAAGCCCTGTCTTATGGGTTACTGGAATTGAAACCTGACAATTTTATAAAAAGTTGTGTTATTTCATGGGTATTTTTCCCAACTTGCTGTATAATTTTATCATCATAGTTCCTTTAGCAAATTTGAATGAGTTCTCATAGCCAAATGAGAGTTTGCTTAACCAAACTAAGGATAAGCCTATTACAAAATCATCAAGAATAAAGATTCCAAGTTAATGATGATAAAAAAAAAATCCTTATTATGGGCCAGGCATTGTTCAATGCACTCTACATGTATTAAGTCCTCAGAATCATTTTATCTGTTAAGTATTATTACTCCCATTTTAAGGATGAGGAAATTGGGTCAGAGAAAGGTCAAGAAACTCACCTAACAACTAGCAAGTAGCAAAACCAGGTTTTGAAATCAGGCAGACTGGCGTAGAACCCAGGCTCTTATCCCCTCTACCAGTCTTCCTTTCCTCACTTGGTGAGAACCTACTAATGCTTGAATTGAAGCTGAGTTACACTTGCTTACTACCCCGCATGGGAGACAGAGTTGTGAACACAGAACTGCGGAGGAGCTTGGTCACATAAAAATAGTTAACGGGGAGTGTGGGGGAGCCCGAAGGAGGGAGAGCTTCCAGGGGAGTGCAGTCTGAACTAGGTTTGGAGAAGGAAAAAGTAATTTCATGAGAAGAGATAATTTTTTTTTTTTTTTTACCAGCAAAATAGGTTTATTCTTGAGCAGCAAAGAATTGTAGTTTGGGACATGCAACTATGGCAAACCACATGCAAGTCTGGTAAAACAAAAGAGAGGAAAGTCTTTTATAGAGGAGAAGGGGAAGTTAGGAGGGGTTGTTATGAACAAACATTGTCTGAGTTGTGACCATCTCTCATTGGCTGAGTTGTTGTGAGAAGAAAATCTTGCTGGTGATAGTAGTGTCACTTCCTGCAGGAGATGCAAGATACCATCTCTTTCTGTTGGAATCTGTATTGACATTGAGTGAGAGCTCCCCCTCTGGCCTCCTGAATCCATTTTAGTGAAGTTTCCCTTTATTAATTTTTTTTGTTTTGTTTTTTATTCACTTATGGTGAGTAAACATTGATTAAGCATGTCCTGTGTGCCAGGCACTTCAAAGAGCTGGAGCTACAGCAGCAAACAAGACAAATAAGGGCCCAGCCTCATGTAGCTCTCTCCAGTGAGGGAAGAAAGAAAACACAGAGAAGCATTATAAGTGGTATGAGGGCCAGGAGATAGGGTCCTGGGACAGAGATGGGGAGATACCTTACCTTGATGGTCAGGGAGACCTCGCTGAGGAGTGACAATTGAAATGAGTCCATAAGAGAAGGAGCCAGCCCTGCGTAGATCTGGGGGAGAACTTGTACACCTTGCAGGAAAGTGAGCTGTGATGTTTTGATTTCCAGTATTTTTACTGATGCTGCTTCCCTACATGTTTTGGCTTTTCTGGTTGGAGCAGGATGTTTTCAGTGGCTCTATTTACAATGGGCACATAATAAAGGTTCACCAAATAACTTATTGGTAGCTACTTTCTTTTAGTCCTTTCTCTAGACCCTGGAGTCTCTAATGAGTCTTGCTTTCATTTATACCCAGTCTTCAGTTATTTCATTTGACCATTTCTTTACCACCCCCACAGAATAATCTGGGCCAATTTCTCTTGAACAATGAACACTGTAACATTAAACCAAATTAAACTGAACTATTATTTTAGATGATTACATTACATTCAATTAAACTAAAAATAACAACAATGTAAAGTATCCATTAGCCACCAGAATGGAGGTAGAAATGACTAGAGGGGTGGGAATACAGAGGGTAGAAGTAGGAAGATTCAAGAGAAGATTCCTCAGGAACTATTTCTTCTGTACTCAACCTGTTTTTGATGGTCAGTTTCTTCCTTTTTATTTTCCATTCAGGCCTTTACCACCAAGAAGAAAAAGGACACAAAACACAACTTTGTTGTTAACTATTGCTGCATAACAAACTACTTTAAGTTTCAGTGACATAAAACAAGGATTTATTATTTCCATGGAGAAATCCTGGAAATTCCCATGATTCTGTGGATTGGTTGGAGGTTCCTCCGCTGTTTTTACCTGGGCTTACTCACTCAGCTGGAGGATCCGAAGCTGAAAGTTCTGAGAAGAGCTGCCCTCCACTGCCACCAGGCCCAGCCTTTGGTTCTGACTATTTGCTGGTGGCTTGGACCACTCACTTTGCCTCTTATCCTCAGAAAGCTAGGTCAGCTCCTCAAATGGGGGCTTCAGGGCTGCATTCCAAGAGGGCAAAGTAGAAAATGCAAGTCCTCTTGTAGCTCTGGCTCTGGACACCGGCCCAGTGTCATTTCTGCCACATTCTTTGGTAAAGCCCAGATTAAGGCGGTGGGGGAAAGAGCACTTCTTGACAGAAAAAACTTCAATTCAGAATCTGTGGCCATATTTCATCAACCACATACTTTTAAAAAGCACACCTAGCCCACTCCTCCACCAACCACATCCTATGCTTTCTGTGATTTATTTTTCACCAATAAATGCATGTTTCTTCACTGTTCACCCTTTCTTCTCTGCCTGCCTTTGGCCCTCTGCCTCCCTGGGCCAGTGGTGATTGTGGCTGGCTCTAGCCTTCCAGCTTCACTCTGTCTCCTGCTGGACTCCAGGGAGAATGGCCCTGTGGCTCTCCACCCTTACTGTAGCCACTTGGTCAGTATGGGTATTTGGGCTGAAATAATTACCTTCTTCCTTATGAAGTGCGCAGAGGTTTGGTCCTTGCTCTTGTGATCTATACCCCAATACACTCATATACCATAACCCAGAAAGTCTCTCTGCTTTAGAGTAAGTATCTGCCAAATATATTGCTTAACTAAGCTGCATAGATAGATAGATAGATATAAATATTAGCTAATATGTGTGTACAAATATGTACCCTTTTTTTAATGTACACACATATTAGCTAATATATATTATATATACATATATATACATATATAAATGGTGCCTTGTAAAAGCTTGATGTTGTCATGTCAGTGCTAGAGAGTGACATATGATAGGTGCATAGTAAAATACATTCATTAAACTTTATTTCATGAAACAGGTTTCTACTGTATGCTCACAATGGGTCAGCACATTACAGTGCAGTGTGATAAGGGGATACAGTGCTCTAGATAGGTACCTATAGCATCCACTCAAATTTGGAGTCCAGGAATAATTCCTGGAGGATGTGATGTTGAAGCAAATATATGGTGGGAAAGAATTAGACCAAGAAGAGAAGGAAAGATATTCTAGGTACAGAAAACAGGATGGAATATTTGAAGAACTAAAATCATTCCAGTGTGGTTGGAACTTTGAGAAGTGAGTGGAACAAGTAAGGAACAGTGCCATATGAGGCTGGATAGGAGGTGAGGGCCTTGAGGGACAGTTAAGAAGAGTGAATTTTATCCTGAGAAGACTGGAAGGGATGGTATATGCTTCTAAGGTCTGGAGTGCCATGGTTCAGGTTCCATGTTAGAAAGCTCACTCTGCCTAAGAAAGAAAGCTATTGGAAGTTTTTAATATCCTTTATATAAAGGTTAATGTCCTGAAGTTACTAAAGATGTTAATCCCATCTAGGTAACTGAAAGATTTTAAGGAAGAGAGTGACAAAGTTAGACTTGTATCCTAGAGGTATGATGTTCTAGAAGAAGCTTCAAAGAGGGCATAAAGAGATGAGAAACTGGGGGGATGGAGAAGGTTTGGAACGGAGATGAGAGTGCTGCTGGCATCAGGGAGCTCTGTGTGCTTCATTGGGAGGCAGTACATTAGCCAGACTCCAAAAGTGGTTGAGTTCATGGAGACGCTGGACTCTGGCACCACCCCAAACATAGTAGTCCCATTGTTCACCACAGCTCAGGCCTGAGAGGGAGGCAAGGTGCCGACTAGCTACTGGGTGGTGTCTCTCACAGACCACGCCCCCAAATTTGGGATAATACCCACAGAAGATCCCAATAGCTTTATCCTGAATAAGGTTTGTTTTAGGGAAAACCAAAGATCACTGGGGACATTTTTTTATATCCTCTCAGTCCAAAAATACCTGGTTTGTCCACTGTGTGAGGAGGACACCAGTGACCTTTTAGAGTGGCCAGACACTCCTCTATGTCACAGAATATGAGAGTCAGAACTGCAAACACTGTTTGGAGATCAGGGAGTGGAAGAGTGAGAATGAGAGGGAGACACTGAAGATGTAGCTGAAGGGCCTGGAGCCTGAGGAAGCCAGGCTGGTCCAGGAAGTGGCACATGGAAAAGAACCGAGAAAGAACAGCAGAAAATCATGAAGCAGAGCAGAAAACAGGAACCCCTCTAGATATTACAAGCAGAGATATTTTACACAAGACATTTTCTTATAGGATGTTGAAAAGCAGGAAGAGAAAAACAGAAGGGGGGGTAACTAGAGGACAAATTTTGCTGCCTGATGCAGAATTCATTCATATCCATATGTGTATCTCTTCTTTGTATCATTTCATTTATTGATGTTTGCTGGTGATGAACTCTCTTTTTTTCTTGATCTGAAAATGTGTTTATTTTATCTTCATTCTTTATACATGTTTCTATTCAGCACAGAATTTTAGGTTTGCAATTAATTTCTTTCAATGAATTAATGAAGTCCTTCCATATTCTTTTGGTTTCTATTTTTTGCTAATGAAGTTAACTGTCAATCTGACTTTGGCTACTTTGAATGTAATCTCTCTCTCTCTCTCTCTGGGTGTATGTTTTTAAAATATTCTCTTTCTCTTTGATTATCTGCAGTTTTACTGTGATGTGTTTAGCTATGGTTTTCTTTTTGTTTATCTTCCTTGGAGTTCATTACGCTTCTTGAATCTGTAGATTGATACGGTTCACCTTTCTGGAGAACTCTCAAACATAATCCTTTCAAATACAGCCTCTGCCAATGCTCTCTCTCCTTCTGGAACCTTCTTACTCTGCCCTGAAGTCTCTTATCCTCTCTTCCTTAGTTTCTATATTTCTCTCTCTCTCATTCTATATAATATCTTCTGACCTATCTTCCAGGTCTATCATTTTCTCTTCTGTGTTCAATCTACTCTAAAACTCACTTTACTGAAATGTTAATTTGGGTTATTTTATTTTTTCATGTGTAGAAGCTTTATTTGGTTCTTTTACAAATCTATTATTCCACTTGTTACAGTTTCCTGTTCCCTGAAGATATTTTTAAGCTTGTCAACATTTTTATACATAATTATCATTAAAAATCTCTTTCTAGCATTTGAGGTCTTTGGGGGCTAGTTTACGCTGGTTTTTCTATTAGTTATTGTTCATTGCACTTTATTTCCTTGTTGTGCTAATTTATCTTTGATTTTGTGCTATACTTTTTCCTTGAAAGTTTATTTGTGAAATTTTCCAGAGGCCAAGGATAAGCATTCTTTCCTCCAGAGAGGTTTCGCATTTGCAACTGCCAAGTACCTGTATACCAAGAATCTGTAACCATTTAAAAGTAAATATATTTTAGTGCCTGATAGTGTTAACTTGAGCTGCAAGGGTTCACAAGGTCAGCATTCATTTTCCAAACTCAAGTTCTCTTTCCCCACTTGACCCCAAACTCCTCCCACTTGAAGGGGAATAAGAAAAGGGAAGCAAAAAAATAAAATAAAAAAAAATAAGAAAAGGGAAGCAGGTATACTCTGGTTCAGTCTGCCCTTTTGAGTCTCAGCTCAATTTCTCCACTGTTTCCCGCCAGATCTGCAAATGCCCCAGGCAAGAGTGAACTGTGGCCTGCCACCTCCCTCTTGTTTCTGGACTTCTTAATTTTGAGCTTTCTTTTCAATAACTTTTAAGAAGTTATCTCTTCAATAATTTTGAAAAAGTTATCTCTTCAATAACTTTTAAGTTTTTTTCATACTGTATCATTTTAAGTTGTCTTCAGTAGAAATATGGCCCAAATAACATAGCCTGCCATCATGGAAAATGGAAATTCCCCTAATTATCTTTCTACTCTTTTTCTCATTTCTACTAAGTCTGTGCACAGTCCAATATTAGTCATTGGCCAAGAATTGTTGGGGTTTCCTCAACTGTAACACAGGGTTAATCATCTCTTCCTACCCCACAGAGTAAGTATAAAAGTCAGATAAGGTTCTGTAGGTAAAAGTTCCTGTGAACTATTGTGTCATCTAAAGGGAACTAGAAAGGTATGTGAGCAGAGTGATTTGACTGTATTTGTGTTCCTCCCAGTTCGAAATCCCAAGAGTCTACATTTCTGCATGAATATTTCTCATCTCTGTCCATTGTTTATATAGATCTTCACAACCTTCTCTGCCCATTTATAATACCCAGCACCCAATTTTTTCTATGTGAATCTACCTATCCTTCAAGATTCGTTCAAGTACATCTTCTATACCAGTGGTCCTCATGATGGCTATTAAAATGCATATGTGTGAGCCCCACCCAGACCAGTGTAATCAGAATCTCTGGGGGTGAGGCCCAGATGAGTCACTGTACAGGTTGAGTATCACAGTCTACATATAGCCTTTCCTGACACACTGAAACCCAGTAATCCAGTAATCTCTCCTTCTTAATCCTTTCTCTTATTGACTGTGTCATTCATTGGGACAGAGCCCACACTGCCTTGTATGTTAATTATCTTGTTAAATTTGTAAATAATCTGGATTTCTAAACAGAATACAATTCTTTTATGAATGGTTTAGCTCTGCTTCCCATAATGCATATAAAGCTGTCCCTTGCAAATAATAAGAAACCTAAAAATATTTTCATAAGATATTGTTATGGGGAATATGAGTAGGAAAATGACCCATTTGTCCCAGGTAATATGCTGATGTCACAGCTTCTAAAGTAAAAAACAAAAACCTACTCCAAACATTAAAATGTTAGAGGATTGGTTAAATAAATATGTGTTCACCCTATGATGGAATACATTGTAGCTATTAAAAATGCTGGAGAAGACTATTTAATGGCATGATAAAATTATTTTGATACATTAGATGAGAAAAAGTAAATTACAAACAGTACACAATTTTTAAAATTTAGGGAAGTATTTATGGATGAGTGGTATTCTTGAATATTTTGTATTTAAAAAATAAAATGAAAGCAACTTTGTTTTCTTAGAATGTGTGTGTGTGTGAGCAGATTTGAGCAAAGCTAAGTAAGAAGTGCTTATCACTGCATTTTAAACATCTCTCTTTTCTCACACTTCACATCCTAGATCACCGTAATCATGGGAAGTGATCTATCCAGCACAAGCAGAAGCACTATCCCTCACTGTTTTGCTGTTGCCCTGCTGCTGACTTCTGCTATTTCCCGCCATCTAATGCAAAGGAAGTGGCCTGGCTCTGAACATGGCCTGATGGTTTCCAGTGTAAATATGATTGGTTACCTGGCTAAATCCTGCTTACTAAATATTTGGACTTACTAAGTTCTAAAAACAGGAAAATAAAATATAAAAGGAAACTATAATATGGCTCAGCTTTTTATAACCTTGGGTGGTGTCAACTATGCATGAAACATGGAAAAGAGTATGATGGAAATAGTAGATCACTTTTTTGGAAAGAATAGATCACTTCTTTCTACTTGGAGAATAAAATAGTTTTACAAAGGAAAAAAATCAAACTGTGTGTGCCATATGATCTGAAGGTGGTTAAGAAAACTAAGCCTGAAAGGGAATACGTCAGTGTCACCGGCCATCAAGACTCTCATCCATTGCTGGCTGAAATGTTATTTGGTACAAATTCCATTGAAAACAATTTGGCAATACCTATCAAAATTATAAATTCACATACCTTTTGATGCAACAATTCCATTTGTAAGGGTATTTTGTGGTATGCTCACAGATTTGCAATATATTATCATATGTGACAGTTTACTAATGCAGCATAGTGTGGAAAATAAATTAAAACATCCATCAGGGAGAACTTGTTAAATAATTGACAATATTTGACTCAGAATTATGCAACTATAAGATAGAAAGGGGAAACTCTTTAGGAACTCATATGGAATAATCTCCAAGGTGTATTTTACATGAAAAAACCTAGATACATATGTATTAAATGGTTTGTATTTTCTATGCTACTCTTTGCTTTAAATAAAAGTGGTGAGAAGGAATATGCATACTTTGGGATGTATTTTATTATATACATATAATTTTTTTTTAAACATCTTTATTGAACTATAATTGCCTTACAATGGTGTGTTAGCTTCTGCTTTATAACAAAGTGAATCAGTTATACATATACAATATGTTCCCATTTCTCTTCCCTCTTGCATCTCCCTCCCTCCCACCCTCCCCATCCCACCCCTCTAGGTGGTCACAAAGCACCGAGCTGATCTCCCTGTGCTATGCGGCTGCTTCCCACTAGCTATCTATTTTACATTTGGTAGTGTATATATGTCCATGACACTCTCTTACCCTGTCACATCTCACCCCACCCCCTCCCCATATCCTCAAGTCCATTCTCTAGTAGGTCTGTGTCTTTATTCCCGTCTTGCCACTAGGTTCTTCATGGCCTTTTTAATTTTTTTTTTCCTTAGATTCCGTATATATGTGTTAGCATACTGTATTTGTTTTTCTCTTTCTGACTTACTTCACTCTGTATGACAGACTCTAACTCCATCCACCTCATTACAAATACCTCCATTTCATTTCTTTTTATGGCTGAGTAATATTCCATTGTATATATGTGCCACATCTTCTTTATCCATTCATCTGTCGATGGACATTTAGGTTGCTTCCATGTCCTGGCTATTGTAAATAGAGCTGCAATGAACATTTTGGTACATGACTCTTTTTGACCTATGATTTTCTCAGGGTATATGCCCAGTAGTGGGATGCTGGGTCGTATGGTAGTTCTATTTGTAGTTTTTTAAGGAACCTCCATACTGTTCTCCATAGTGGCTGTATCAATTTACATTCCCACCAACAGTGCAAGAGTGTTCCCTTTCCTCCACACCCTCTCCAGCATTTATTGTTTCTAGATTTTTTGATGATGGCCATTCTGACTGGTGTGAGATGATATCTCATTGTAGTTTTGATTTGCATTTCTCTAATGATTAATGATGTTGAGCATTCTTTCATGTGTCTGTAGGCCATCTGTATATCTTCTTTGGAGAAATGTCTATTTAGGTCTTCTGCCCATTTTTGGATTGGGTTGTTCATTTTTTTGTTATTGAGCTGCATGAGCTGCTTGTAAATCTTGGAGATTAATCCTTTGTCAGTTGCTTCATTTGCAAACATTTTCTCCCATTCTGATGGTTGTCTTTTGGTCTTGTTTATGGTTTCCTTTGCTGTGCAAAAGCTTTTAAGTTTCATTAGGTCCCATTTGTTTATTTGTGTTCTTATTTCCATTTCTCTGGGAGCTGGGTCAAAAAGAATCTTGCTGTGATGTATGTCATAGAGTGTTCTGCCTATGTTTTCCTCTAAGAGTTTGATAGTGTCTGCCCTTACACTTAGGTCTTTAATCCATTTTGAGTTTATTTTTGTGCATGGTGTCAGGGAGTGTTCTAATTTCATACTTTTACATGTACCTGTCCAATTTTCCCAGCACCACTTATTGAAGAGGCTGTCTTTTCTCCACTGTATATGCTTGCCTCCTTTATCAAAGATAAGGTGACCATATGTGTGTGGGTTTATCTCTGGGCTTTCTATCCTGTTCCATTGATCTATATTTCTGTTTTTGTGCCAGTACCAAACTGTCTTGATTACTGAAGCTTTGTAGTATAGTCTGAAGTCAGGGAGCCTGATTCCCCCAGCTGCATTTTTCGTTCTTAAGATTGCTTTGGCTATTCGTGGTCTTTTGTGTTTCCATACAAATTGTGAAATTTTTTGTTCTAGTTCTGTGAAAAATGCCAGTGGTAGTTTGATAGGGATTGCATTGAATCTGTAGATTGCTTTGGGTAGTAGAGTCATTTTCACAATGTTGATTCTTCCAATCCAGGAACATGGTATATCTTTCCATCTATTTGTATCATCTTTAATTTCTTTCATCAGTGTCTTATAATTTTCTGCATACAGGTCTTTTGTCTCCTTAGGTAGGTTTATTCCTAGATATTTTATTCTTTTTGTTGCAATGGTAAACGGGAGTGTTTTCTTAATTTCACTTTCAGATTTTTCGTCATTAGTGTATAGAAAGGCAAGAGATTTCTGTGCATTAATTTTGTATCCTGCTACTTTACCAAATTTATTGATTAGCTCTAGGAGTTTTCTGGTAGCATCTTTAGGATTCTCTATGTATAGTATCATGTCATCTGCAAACAGTGACAGCTTTACTTCTTCTTTTCCAATTTGGATTCCTTTTATTTCTTTGTCTTCTCTGATTGCTGTGGCTAACACTTCCAAAACTATGTTGAATAATAGTGGTGAGAGTGGGCAACCTTGTCTTGTTCCTGATCTTAGTGGAAATGGTTTCAGTTTTTCACCATTGAGGACAATGTTGGCTGTGGGTTTGTCATATATGGCCTTTATTATGTTGAGGAAAGTTCCCTCTATGCCTACTTTCTGCAGGGCTTTTATCATAAATGGGTGTTGAATTTTGTCGAAAGCTTTCTCTGCATCTATTGAGATGATCATATGGTTTTTCTCCTTCAATTTGTTAATATGATGTATCACATTGATTGATTTGCGTATATTGAAGAATCCTTGCATTCCTGGGATAAACCCCACTTGATCATGGTGTATGATCCTTTTAATGTGCTGTTGGATTCTGTTTGCTAGTATTTTGTTGAGGATTTTTGCATCTATGTTCATCAGTGATATTGGCCTGTAATTTTCTTTCTTTGTGACATCTTTGTCTGGTTTTGGTATCAGGGTGATGGTGGCCTCGTAGAATGAGTTTGGGAGTGTTCCTCCCTCTGCAATATTTTGGAAGAGTTTGAGAAGGATAGGTGTTAGCTCGTCTCTAAATGTTTGATAGAATTCACCTGTGAAGCCATCTGGTCCTGGGCTTTTGTTTGTTGGAAGGTTTTTAATCACAGTTTCAATTTCAGTGCTTGTGATTGGTCTGTTCATATTTTCTATTTCTTCCTGGTTCAGTCTCGGCAGTTTGTGCATTTCTAAGAATCTGTCCATTTCTTCCAGGTTGTCCATTTTATTGGCATAGAGTTGCTTGTAGTAATCTCTCATTATCTTTTGTATTTCTGCAGTGTCAGTGGTTACTTCTCCTTTTTCATTTCTAATTCTATTGATTTGAGTCTTCTCCCTTTTTCTCTTGATGAGTCTGGCTAATGGTTTATCAATTTTGTTTATCTTCTCAAAGAACCAGCTTTTAGTTTCATTGATTTTTGCTATTGTTTCCTTCATTTCTTTTTCATTTATTTCTGACCTGATCTTTATAATTTCTTTCCTTCTGCTAGCTTTGGGGTTTTTTTGTTCTTCTTTCTCTAATTGCTTTAGGTGCAAGGTTAGGTTGTTTATTCGAGATGTTTCCTGTTTCTTGAGGTAGGCTTGTATTGCTATAAACTTCCCTCTTAGCACTGCTTTTGCTGCGTCCCATAGGTTTTGGGTCGTCGTATCTCCATTGTCATTTGTTTCTAGGTATTTTTTGATTTCCCCTTTGATTTCTTCAGTGATCACTTCGTTATTAAGTAGTGTATTGTGTAGCCTCCATGTGTTTGTATTTTTTACAGATCTTTTCCTGTAATTGATATCTAGTCTCATAGCGTTGTGGTCGGAAAAGATACTTGATACTATTTCAATTTTCTTAAATTTACCAAGGCTTGATTTGTGACCCAAGATATGATCTATCCTGGAGAATGTTCCATGAGCACTTGAGAAAAATGTGTATTCTGTAGTTTTTGGGTGGAATGTCCTATAAATATCAATTAAGTCCATCTTGTTTAATGTATCATTTAAAGCTTGTGTTTCCTTATTTATTTTCATTTTGGATGATCTGTCCATTGGTGAAAGTGGGGTGTTAAAGTCCCCTACTATGATTGTGTTGCTGTCGATTTCCCCTTTTATGGCTGTTAGTATTTGCCTTATGTATTGAGGTGCTCCTATGTTGGGTGCATAAATATTTACAATTGTTATACCTTCCTCTTGGATCGATCCCTTGATCATTATATAGTATCCTTCTTTGTCTCTTGTAATAGTCTTTATTTTAAAGTCTATTTTGTCTGATATGAGAATTGCTAGTCCAGCTTTCTTTTGATTTCCATTTGCATGGAATATCTTTTTCCAACCCCTCACTTTCAGTCTGTATGTGTCTCTAGGTCTGAAGTGGGTCTCTTGTAGCCAGCATATATATGGGTCTTGTTTTTGTATCCATTCAGCCAGCCTGTGTCTTTTGGTGGGAGCATTAAATCCATTTACATTCAAGGTAATTATCGATATGTATGTTCCTATTCCCATTTTCTTAAATGTTTTGGGTTTGTTATTGTAGGTGTTTTCCTTCTCTTGTGTTTCTTGCCTAGAGAAGTTCCTTTAGCATTTGTTGTAAAGCTGGTTTGGTGGTGCTGAACTCTCTCAGCTTTTGCTTGTCTGTAAAGGTTTTAATTTCTCCATCAAATCTGAATGAGATCCTTGCTGGGTAGAGTAATCTTGGTTGTAGGTTTTTCTCCTTCATCACTTTAAGTATACCCTGCCACTCCCTTCTGGCTTGCAGAGTTTCTGCTGAAAGATCAGATGTTAACCTTATGGGGATTCCCTTGTGTGTTATTTGTTTTTTTTCCCTTGCTGCCTTTAATATGTTTTCCTTATATTTAATTTTTGACAGTTTGATTAATATGTGTCTTGGCGTGTTTCTCCTTGGGTTTATCCTGTATGGGACTCTCTGTGCTTCCAGGACTTGATTAACTATTTCCTTTCCCATATTAGGGAAGTTTTCAACTATAATCTCTTCAAATATTTTCTCAGTCCCTTTCTTTTTCTCTTCTTCTTCTGGGACCCCTATAATTCAAATGTTGGTGCGTTTAATGTTGTCCCAGAGGTCTCTGAGACTGTCCTCAGTTCTTTTCATTCTTTTTTCTTTATTCTGCTCTGCAGTAGTTATTTCCACCATTTTATCTTCCAGGTCACTTATCCTTTCTTCTGCCTCAGTTATTCTGCTATTGATCCCATCTAGAGTATTTTTAATTTCATTTATTGTGTTTTTCATCGTTGCTTGGTTCCCCTTTAGTTCTTCTACGTCCTTGTTAAATGTTTCTTGCATTTTGTCTATTCTATTTCCAAGATTTTGGCTCATCCTTACTATCATTATTCTGAATTCTTTTTCAGGTAGACTACCTATTTCCTCTTCATTTGTTAAGTCTAGTGTGTTTTGACCCTGCTCCTTCATCTGCTGTGTGTATTTCTGTCATCTCATTTTGCTTATCTTACTGTGTTTGGAGTCTCCTTATCACAGGTTGCAGGTTCGTAGTTCCCGTTGTTTTTGGTATCTGTCCCCAGTGGCTAAGGTTGGTTCAGTGGGTTGTGTAGGCTTCCTGGTGGAGGGAACTAGTGCCTGAGCTCTGGTGGATGAGGCTGGATCTTGTCTTTCTGGTGGGCACGTCCACATCTGGTGGTGTATTTTGGGGTGTCTGTGGCCTTATTATGATTTTAGGCAGCCTCTCTGCTAATGGATGGGGCTGTGTTCCTGTCTTGCTAGTTGTTTGGCATAGGGTGTTCAGCACTGTAGCTTGCTGGTCATTGAGTGATGCTGGGTCTTGATGTTGAGATGGAGATCTCTGAGAGATTTTTGCCGTTTGGTATTACGTGGAGCTGGGAGGTCTCTTGTGGACCAGTGTCCTGAAGTTGGCTCTCCCACCTCCGAGGTACGGCCCTGATGCCTGGCTGAAGCACCAAGAGCCTTCCGTCCACACGGCTCAGAGTAAAAGGGAGAAAAAATAGAAAGAAAGAAAGAAAGAGGCTATAATATAGTGAAGTAAAATAAAGCTATTATAAAGCAAAGCTATACAGACAAAATCTCCCCCAGAAGAATATACATATACACTCACCAAAAAAAAGGAAAAGGGGAAAAATTAATATATCCTGCTCCCACAGTCCACCTCCTGAATTTGGGATGATTCGTTGTCTATTCAGGTATTCAACAGATGCAGGCACATCAAGTTGTTTGTGGAGTTTTAATCCGCTGCTTCTGAGGCTGCTGGGAGAGATTTCCCCTTCTCTTCCCTGTTCGCACAGCTCCCGGGGTTCAGCTTTGGATTTGGACCCGCCTCTGCGTGTAGGTCGCCTGAGGGCGTCTGTTCCCCACCCAGACAGGACAGGGTTAAAGGAGCAGCTGCTTCGGGGGCTCTGGCTCACCCAGGCCGCGGGGAGGGAGGGGCACGGAGGAGGCGGGGCGAGCCTGCGGCATCAGAGGCCGGCGTGACGTTGCACCAGCCTGAGGTGCGCAGTGCGTTCTCCCAGGGAAGTTGTCCCCGGATCATGGGACGCTGGCAGTGGCGGGCTGCACGGGCTCCCGGGAGGGGCGGTGTGGAGAGTGACCTGTGCTCGCACACAGGCTTTTTGGAGGCAGCAGCAGCAGCCCCAGCATCTCACGCCCATCTCTGGGGTCCGCGCTGATAGCCGCGGCTCGCACCAGTCTCTGGAGTTCGTTCAGGCGGCGCTCTGAATCCCCTCTCCTTGCGCACCGCGAAACAAAGAGGCAAGAAAAAGTCTCTTGCCTCTTCGGCAGCTGCAGACTTTTTCCAGGTCTCCCTCCCAGCCAGCTGTGGTGCGCTAACCCCTTCAGGCTGTGTTCACGCCGCCAACCCCAGTCCTCTCCCTGCGATCCGACCAAAGCCCGAGCCTCCGCTCCCAGCCCCGCCCGCCCCGGCGGGTGAGCAGACAAGCCTCTCGGGCTGGTGAGCGCTGCTCGGCGCTGAGCCTCTGTGCGGGAATCTCTCCGTTTTTCCCTCTGCGCCCCTGTTGCTGTGGGATCCGCGCTGTTAGCCGCGGCTCGCACCCGTCTCTGAAGTTCGTTTAGGCGGCGCTCTGAATCCCCTCTCCTCGCGCACCAGGAAACAGGGAAGAAAAAGTCTCTTGCCTCTTCGGCAGCTGCAGACTTTTTCCCGGACTCCCTCCCGGCTAGCTGTGGTGCACTAACCCCTTCAGGCTGTGTTCACGCCGCCAACCCCAGTCCTCTCCCTGCGATCCGATCCGACCGAAGCCCGAGCCTCAGCTCCCAGCCCCGCCCGCCCCGGCGGCTGAGCAGACAAGCCTCTCGGGCTGGTGAGTGCTGGTCAGCGCCGAGCCTCCGTGCGGGAAGTGCGGGAATCTCTCCACTTTGCCCTCCACACCCCTGTGGCTGCGCTCTCCTCCGTGGCTCCGAAGCTTCCCCCCTCTGCCACCCGCAGTCTCTGCCCGCGAAGGGGCTTCCTAGTGCGTGGAAATCTTTCCTCCTTCACAGCTCCCTCCCACTGGTGCAGGTGCCGTCCCTATTCTTTTGTCTCTGTTATTTCTTTTTTCTTTTGCCCTACCCAAGTATGGGGGGAGTTTCTTGCCTTTTGGGAGGTCTGACGTTTTCTGCCAGTGTTCAGTGGGTGTTCTGTAGGAGCAGTTCCACGTGTAGATGTATTTCTACTATATCTGTGGGAAGGAAGGTGATCTCCGCGTCTTACTCTTCCGCCATCTTCTCTCCTCCTATACATATAATTTTGATGGCCTTCAGGGAGAAAAAATGAGTGAAGATAGGAAATTTTTTTAAGACTATTTTTTTAAAGAAGTTTTAGATTTACAACAAAATTGAAAGTATAAAGATTTCCCATATACTCACTCATCCAACATGTAGTTTTTTTTTGTTTTTTTTTTTAACCATTGATGAATTGCATTGGCACATTTTAATTACCAAAAGTCCATAGTTTACCTTGGGGTTCACTCTTGGTATTGTACATTCTTTTCTTTCATTTTCCCCCAGTTTTATTGAGAAATAATTGACATACATCACTATATAAGTTTAAGGCATACAGCATGATGGTTTGATTTATATATATTGTGAAATGATTACCATAATAAGTTCAGCTAATATCCATTTTCTCACATAGATACAAGTGTTGTACATTCTATGAGTTTGGACAAATGTATAAAGAATAAATTCATTATAATGTCATACAAAGTATTTTCATTGCCCTAAAAAGGAATATTTTGTTGTCTATCTACTCTTTTGTACCTCTTGAATCTGAACCATGTAAATGAATTATCTAATTGAAAAAAATTTAATTAGTAATTAAAAATACGACCAACATGCTAGAGTATAAGCTTCATGGAGATAGGGACTGTGTCTATCTTGTATGCAGTTCTATTCACAGCTCCCAGCACAGTGCCTGGCATAGAGTAGCCACTTAATTAATAGTCAAATGAATATGAATGATTAATATTTAGTGGTGGGATTCCTGGAAATATTTTGTAATTTGTAAATATTCCATAATATACAGGTAATTATTTTTTAAATCAGAAATAGAATTTTTAAGTGGAAAGTAAAGACTCAGAGTGTAATCCTTAAGCCCAGGCAAGTGGGACCCCTGCCATGCATTATAGGACCCACACCTCAAGAAGCCCTGTACTTTGAAGTGTCCTCCTTAATTTCTGACTCCCCTCTGTTGGCTGGGACCAGCTGGAGCTGGCAGTGTCATTGCAACAAGGTGCCACAGATGCAGACCAGATTCCAAAGTGCTCTCCAACCCTCAACCGCTCTCCCCTTGGGGTTGACCAGATGCCCCAAGGAACTCCAGGACTTGTGTATATGAGTCATCCCAGACTGGCCCAGGGTTGGGTTCTGGTTCCAGGAGGATGACATGAGAACAGATAGTTTCCATTGGCTGGTATTGTGGAATACCAGCCAATTTTGTGTAATTGTGTGAGATGGTCACCAGCTGATGCTTATACCTTGCTTTTGAGTGACTCTGATGCAAGTCTGACAGGGTAAAGTGTAAGTTCAGGGCTTGACAATTAAGAATTCACCCCTGAGGGACTTCACTGGTGGTCCAGTGGCTAAGATTCTGCATTCCCAATGCAGGGGTCCTGGGTTCGCTCCCTGGTGAGGGAACTAGATCGCACATGCCACAACTAAGAGTTCAAATGCCGCAACTAAAGATCTTGCATGCCGCAACTAAAGATCTTTCATGCCACAACTAAAGATTCCACATGCCACAACTAAAGGTCATGCATGCTGCAACTAAGACCTTGCACAGCCAAATAAATAAATAAATAAGTTAAATAATTTTTTAAAAGAATTCACCCCTGAGCCTTGAGCTTGGTTCCTGTGCAGCCCAGGCACTTGTTCTCACCTATCCATTTTCTGACATTTTTTCGCCAAGTTATTTACATAGACAAAACCACACAAAAAATATTTGCTAGTGCTCGCACACCTCAAGGATGGCCCTGATCTAATGTAATCATTTGTATTGTTTGAAAATTTTCAGTGAAAGCAAATGAAAATACTTAACATTCTGACAGATCAAAGGAAATATTTTATTCCAGAATATAATTAAATAAATGGAATAGAATAATGTTGCTAGGTAGGATAAGAGACCTAGGTCATTTTGATCAGAGCCCATACCTACAAAATCCAGAGTCAGAGGACCCCAAAGAGCTATACAGCAGGCTATTTTTATAGCTAAAGTCAATAGTTTTACAGTAATTTTTAAAAATAGAAGTATAGTTGATTTACATTGTTGTGTTAGTTTTCTGGTGTATAGCAAAATGATTCAGATATATATATATGTTCATTTTCAGATTCTTTTCCATTATAGTTTATTACAAGATATTGAATATGGTTCCCAGTGCTATACAGTAAGATCTTGTTTATTTTATATATAGTAGTGTGTATCTCCTAATCTGAAACTGCTAATTGACCCCTCCACCACTTCCCTTTTGGTAACCATAAGTTTATTATCTATGCCTGTGAGTCTGTTTCTGTTTTGTAAATAAGTTCACTTGTATCATTTTTTTGGATTCCACATGTAAGTGCTATCACATGAAATTTGTCATTCTCTGTCTGATTTACTTCACTTAACATGATAATCTCTAGGTCCATCCATGTTGCTTCAAATATTATTTCATTTTTATGGCTGAGTAATATTCCACTGTATATATATATATATATATATATATATATATATATATATATATATTTGCATTTATTATTTGTAGATGTCTTGATGATGGCCATTCTGACAAGTGTGAAGTGATACCTCATTGTAGTTTTGATTTTCATTTCTCTAATGATTAGTATTGTTGAGCATCTTTTCATGTGCCTGTTGGCCATCTGTACATCTTCTTTGAAGAATTGTCTATTTAGGTCTTCTGCCCATTTTTTGATTGAGTTGTTTGTTTTTTTGATATTGAGCTGTATGAGCTGTTTGTATAGTTTGGAAATTAAGCCCTTGTCACTCACATCGTGTGCAAATATTTTCTCCCAGTCCATAGGTTGTCTTTTCATTTTGTTTATGATTTCCTTTGCTGTGCAAAAACTTATAAGTTTGATTAGGTCCCATTTGTTTGCTTTCGCTTTTATTTCTTTTGCCCTGGGAGATTGACCCAAGAAAACGTTGTTATGATTTATGTCAGAGAATGTCTTGCCTATGTTCTTTTTTAGGAGTTTTACAGTATCATGTCTTATATTTAAGTCTTTAAGCCATTTTGAGTTTATTTTTGTATATGGTGTGAGAAAGTGTTCTAACTTCATTGATTTACATACGGCTGTCCAGCTTTCCCAACACCACTTGCTGAAGAGACTGTGTTTTCTCCATTGTATATTCTTGCCTCCTTTGTCAAAGACTAATTGACCAATTAATTAATTGTGTGAGGGTTTATTTCTGAGCTCTCTATTCTGTTTCATTGATCCATACAACTGTTTTTGTGCCAATACAATGCTATTTTGATTACTGTAGCTTTGTAGTATTATCTGAAGTCTGAGAAGGTTATGCCTCCAACTCTGTTCTTTTTTCTCAGGATTACTTTGGCAATTCTGGGTCTCTTATGGTTCCATATAAACTTTAGGATTTTTTGTTCTAGTTTTCTGAAAAATGTCTTGGATAATTTGATAAGGATTTTCTTAAATCTGTAGATTACTTTGGGTAGTATGGCCATATAAACTATATTAATTCTTCCAATCCAAGAGCATGGTATATCTTTCCATTTCTTTGAATCATCTTCAATTTCCTTTATTACAGTTTTTTAGGTCTTAGCATATAAGTCTTTCACCAACCTGGTCAGGTTTATTCCTAAGTATTTTATTTTTTTGATGAAATTTTAAAAGGAATTGATTTTTTTACTTTCTGTTTCTGATATTTCATCATTAGTGTAAAGAAATGGAACAGACTTCTGTATATTAATCTTGTACCCTGCTACTTTTCTGAATTCATTTATCAGTTCTAATAGTTTTTGTGTGGCATCTTTAAGATTCTCTATATATGGTATCATGTCATCTGCCTGTAATGACAATTTTATCTCTTCCCTTCCAATTTGGATACCTTTTCTTTCTTTTTCTTGTCTGATTGCTGTGGCTAGAATTTCTAATACCATGTTGAATAGAAGAGGTGAGAGTGGGCATCCTTGTCTTGTTCCACATTTTAGTGGGAAAGCTTTCAGCTTTTCACCATTGAGTATTATGTTGGCTGTGGATTTGTCATCAACAGTTTTTATTATGCTGAGGTATTTTCCCTCTATACCTACTTTGGTGAGAGTTTTTATCATGAATAAATGTTGAATTTTATCAAATGTTTTTTCTGCATTTATTGAGATGATTGTGTAGTTTTTGTCTTTTCTTCTATTGATGTATCACATTGATAGATTTGCATATGTCAAATCATCCTTGTGACCCTGGGATGAATCCAACTTGATCACGGTGTATGATCTTTTCTATGCGTTGTTGGATTTGGTTTGCTAGTATTTTATTGAGGATTTTGCATCTATGTTCATCAAAGATATTTGCTTGTAATTTTCTTTTTTGGTAGTGTCTTTGTTTGGTTTTGGTATCAGGGTGGAGGCTTCATAGAATGACAGTGGGAATGTTCCCTCCTCTTCAATCTTTTGGAAGAGTTTGAGAAGGATGGGTATAAATTCTTTGTAAGTTTGGTAGAATTCTCCAGTAAAGCCATCCAGTCCTGGACTTTTGTTTGCACAGAATTTTAAAATTACAGGTTCTGTTTTACTTCTAGTGGTAGGTCTGTTCAAATTGTCTCTTTCTTCTTGATTCAGTTTTGATGGGCTGATGTTTCCAGAAACTTGTCCATTTCTTCTAGGCTGTCCAATGTTTTGGCATATAATTGTTCATTGTATTCTCTTATGGTTATTTGTAGTTCTGCAGTATCGGTTGTTATTTCTCCTCTTTCATTTCTTATCTTGTTTACTTGGGTCTTCTCTCTTTTCTTCTTGTTTAGTCTGGCCAGAAGTTTGTTGATTTTGTTTATCCTTTCAAAAAACCAGCTCTTGGTTTTATTGATTTTTTTTCTATTGTATTTTTAATCTCCACTTTACTTATTTCCTCTCTGATCTTTATTATTTCCTTCCTTGTGCTGACTTTAGGTTTTGTTTGTTTTTTTTCTCTACTTCTTTTAGGTGGTAGGTTGGGTTGTTTATTTGAGATTTTTCTTGTTTTTTGAGGAAGACCTGTATCACTATGAACTTCCCTCTTAGGACTGCTTTTACCGCATCCCATAGATTTTGTATGGATGTGTTTTCATTGTCATTTGTCTCAAGGTATTTTAAAATTTTCTGTTTGATTTCAACATTGACCCATTGGTTTTTTTAATAACACGTTGCTTAGTCTCCATGTAATCCTTTTTTCTTATTTCTCATTCTGTGGTTCGTTTCTAGTTTCATGCTGTTGTGATCAGAAAAGATGCTTGAAAAATTTCCATCCTCTTAAATTTGTAGAGGCTTGCTTTGTGTCCTAGTATGTGGTCTATCCTAGAGAATGTTCCATGTGCACTTGAGACGAATGTGTATTCTGGGTTTTTGGGGATGTAATGTCCTGAAAATATCAATAATCTAACTGTTCTATTGTATTTAGGATACATTTAGGATCTATTTTATTTAGGATATGTTTAGGATCTCTGTTGCCTTATTGATTTTTTGTCTGGAAGATCTCTGTTGATGCCAGTGGGGTGTTAAATTCTCCTACTTCTATTGTATTCCCATCAATTTCTCCCTTTATGTCTCTTAGTATTTGGTTTATGTATTTAGGTGCTCCTACATGGGGTGCATATGTGTTAATAAGTGTAACATCCTCTTCTTTATTAATCCTTTTATTATTATATAGTGTCCTTCTTTATCTTTATGGTCTTTGTTTTGAAGTCTTTTTGCCTGATATGATATTGCTACCCCCACTTTCTCATCATTTCCATTTGCATGAAATATCTTTTTCCATCCCCTCACTTTAAATCTATGTGTGTCCTTTGCCCTAAAGTAGATCTTTTGTATGCAGCATATTGTAAGCTCTTGTTTTATTATCCAATCTTCCTCTCTATGCCTTTTGATCAGAGCATTTAGTCCATTGACATTTAATGTAATTATTGATAGATGTGTATTTTATTGCCATTTTAAACTTGTTTTCCAGTTGGTTTTGTATTTCTTCTTTGTTCCTTCTTTAACTTTTTGTTTTTCCTTTTGTGGTTTAATGATTTTCTTTTGTATTATGCTTCTGTTCTCTTCTTTTTGGTTTTTGTGAATCTATTGTATGTTTTTTATTTGTGGTTACCTTGGTTTTCAAGTATATTAACCCATTACTATATCTACTTGCTTTAGACTGGTAGTCACATAAACTCAAACACATTCTAAAAAAACTACATTTTCTTATGCCCCTCTCCCACTTTTTATGATTTTGATATCCTCTTTTACAGCTTCATGTTTATCCTTTTGCTGTTCATTGTAGTTATAATTGCTTTCACAAAATTAAAAAAAATTTTTTTAATCTATACTGGCTTACTTAAGTGATTGTCAATCCTTTTATATACTTGCTTGTCCTATTGTGATTTTCTCTTTCCTATAGGTTCTTGCTTCTTTTCTATTTAGGAAGACCTTTCAATATTTCTTTTAGGGTAGGTTTAGTATTGTTATATTCTTTTAGTTTTTGCTAGTCTGAGAAATTCTTTAGTTTTCCTTCTATTCTAAATGATAATCTTGGTGGGTAGAGTGTCCTAAGTTGCAGGTTTTTCCCTTTCAGAACTCTGACTATATCTTGCCCCTCCCTTCTGGCCTGCAACGTTTCTGTGGAGAAATCAGCTGATAGTCTTATGGGAGTTCCCTTGTAACTAACTCTCTGTTTTTCTCTTGCTGCCTTTAGAACCCTCTCTTTATCTTTAACTTTTACCATTTTAATTTTAATGTATTTTGATGTAGGTTTGTTTGGGTTCATCTTGTTTGGGACCCTCTGTGCTGCTGTACCTGGACATCTGTTTCCAGCCATAAATTCTTCAAATACTTTTTTGATCCCCTTTTTCTTCAGCTTCTGGGATCCCTATTATGGGTAGATTGGCTTGCTTTATATTATCCCATAGGTCTTGTATATTGCTTTCATTTTTTTTTTTCCATTTGTCTCTCTGTCTGCTGTTCTGATTAGGTGATTTACATTATTCTATCTTCCAGATCACTTATTCGTTCTGCTGTGTTATTTACTTTGCTATTTATTGCCTTTAGCTTGGTTTTCATCTTGGCAATTGAGTTGTCTAATTTTGATTGGCTCCTCTTTAGAGTTTCTAGTTCCTTGTTACAGTGATCTGCATTTCTATCAATAGCTTTTCTTAATTCCTTCAGTATTTTTATTATCTCCTTTTTGAACTCAGGGTCTAGGAGACTGGAAAGATCTGTTTCATTGTTTGTCCTTTCAAGGGAATTATCTTGTTCTTTTAATTGGGAGTGGTTCCTCTACTTCTTCATTTTACTTATATTTCTCTGACTCTATGAATTAGGAGAAACAGTTATCTACTGTGGTCTTGAAGGGCTGTTTTTATGTGGGAGTGTCCCTGTGTAGCCTGTGTGAGTGTAATATTTTTGGTGCAATGTCTTTTTTTAGTATGGATGCCTACCACATCTTTCCTCAGTGTGTGCTGGCCATTATCCCCTTGGTAGGGGGTGTAATTGGTGTTGTGGTGACCAGAGCTTGCACTGGATATTGGTTGGGGCCTCCTCTTTGCTCTTTGGTTGTCACAGCCCTGTCAGGGGCAGGGTCTGCTCCCCAGTTGTTGGTATAGAAGCCCTCAGATCTGGTTCTAAGCTGCAGTGTGAGGTAGGCAGAATGGAAGGTCTCCCGCTGTTAAAGGAGTCACTGAGTATTCCTCTGCAGGAGCTGTCCACCAGGAAGTGTGCTCTATGTTGTCACCTGTCACCCGTTGTGTGTACTAACAAAATACACTGTTTTTGGCCCTGCCCTTGGACCCTTCTCAGCTGTGGGCACACTGGCAATCAGCCCAGATGTCCCAAAGAAACTGCGCTCACAAAACTGTCAGCATGTCTTCTAAAGTCTGACACCCAAACCTGCCATGGGAGCTAAAGGAATTAGTCCAGACCCCAGCCCTGCCTCCGTGTGCATGCACCCACAAAGTCTGCAGCTGCTGATGCCGGACCCACCCCAGCCACGGGAGTGCCAATAATCTGCTCAAATGTCCCTCACGCACTGTGCTCACAAATCTGCTGGTGGCATAAGTTCACACAGCCACCAGGAATTGGCTCAGATCCCAGTCCTGCCTCTGTGTGTGGGCAACCTGCTGGTGTCTGTGTGCTCCCAGAGCTGGTAGTGTGGAGCCACGGCCACTGTGAGCACACCGAGAATGAGGCTGCTATGGTGGGGCCATACCCCCGATTTCATACAGGTTGACAATGGGGCTTCGGTGGTGGACCTGGGCTCCATCCTACACACACACCCAAATGTGGCCCAGACCACACTCCAGGCCCTTTGAGCTGTCTCTGAGCAGCCAACCCCAGTCCTCTCCCTGGGTCTGTCCACTGAAGCCCAAGTTTCAGCACCCAGCCCCCCTGTGCAACAGTAGGTGTGCATCTCAGGCTGGGAAGTACAGCAAGGTAGCCAGGATCGTCTGTGCTGGTCTCTCTCTGTTCTGCCTGCCACAAGCCAAGGGTTGCACTCTCCTCTGAGCCTGTGAAGCTCCCTATATGTTCCAGTTGATCTGCCAGCTGGTGAAGGTGTTCCCAGGGTGAGGGAGCCTTTCCTCTTTCACAGGGACAGAGTTCCCATCCCAATTTCTTTTTTTTTTTTTTCTTCTTTTCTTTCATCTAAACTTAGTTATATGGTGATCTTTCTTTCTTACAGCTTTGGTTGTATGAGATCTTCTGCCAGAGTTCAGTAGGTATTCTGTGAGACATGCAGATGTATTTTTGATGTATTTGTGGTAGGAGGTGAGTTCCATGTCCTTCTATTCTGCCATCTGGATCTCCCTCTACAGTATATTTTTTTAAATTTATGAATATGTAAACTTCAACTCCCTTGCCCATTCTTAGCAACATCTCAAAAGAGGTCAAACCCCACCATACCAGCAAAACACCTTTGTCCCTACTTTCTGCCACATTACGCTATGGTTCATACACAGATCATCACTGCAGTTATATTATACAGTTAAACTCTTCTTACATATTCATCTCCTCCCATCACACTCCAACACACATTTTCCAAGGAAATAATTTGAACTTTAGAGAGTGCAGAGGGTCAGAGAGAGATTAGCTTGAGAAGAACCAGCCTTAAGGAGATAAAATCAACTTCTTCCTTCTAAAATCAGAGACCGAAATCCTCTCAGTTTCCTACTTTTCACCTTTAGCACACATCTCTCTGCTGAGCTGGGCAATTCTGTATAATCCAAAGAAAGTTCTGTGTCTCTAAAAAGCCCCATGGTCCTTCCCTGCACTAGACTAATCCTTTCTCCTCCCTCCAGAGGGCGTCAGGAAAATTTCTACATTAGACTGGAAGCAGTGGAGAGGCACTTGCTGATGCACGCCAGCAACTTCTCTGATGTGCTATGAGGATCAAAAGGAGGTGAACCTGTGACTCATGATTTATGTAAGGCTGAGGTCCTGTTGTGCTCAGATGTACAGCTGAGTTTGTTTCTCATTTTCATGAGTGTACACTGTATGTTGACTGTTAGGAAATGTGTGCTAGCACAGGTGGGGTGGGAAGGGACAACAAGGATGAAACTCTTTTGTCACTGATGGTTGAATCCAGCTGGGTACCACAGAAAAGACACCATTAGTGAGCTATGTGTAATAGGTGTGAGGATGTTTGACTCATGTCTCCCCATCACTGCTCACACTGCTCACAGCCTAACCCTCATGCCGTCAATCCTCTGGTTCTAGTTAACCATAGAATCTGTGAACCTTGGTCAACTCCTTGTCCCTCACTCTCTCCACCAAATTGAGTGAGAGCTCATGGAACTAGACAGCATAGCCTGAATTTATTTTGGAAGAGAGTCACAAATGCCCTGGGGGCAGAAGTGGAGTGGAATGTGGAAATCCAATAATCTATAAATGTGGGTGAAGGGAGGGGGACAGCAGCTAGGCAGCCAGTCTCTGATCATCCACTGATGCTTGTGACTGACCTGGCGGTCCTCAGCAACAGACAAAGTGGGGGCAGAAGGCGGAGCTGGGTGGACCAACAATGGGGAAGGCAGGCTAGCCAACCAACATGTAAGGAAGTACCATAAAAGCACTGTTAGTGGTTCATTTACTGATGATGTCCATTTGTTAAAAGATATAATATTAAGCACCTACTATGGGCCACTATAGTGAAGACCCAGCTCAAGAATCTGCATTAGTCCTGCATCCAGGTGGGGAAGACACACATCTAACCAGACGTCTGCAATAGAGAATTCTAAGTCTGAAGATAGGGAAATTCTGACATGGAATGATGGGGACACAAAGGAGAGAGAAGCCAATTCTACTTGGGTCTTGGAGTTGGGGTAGAGAGGCGGATGAGTTTTTATGCAGAACACGAAGCTTGAGCTGAATCTTGAAAGATGAGGAGGAAAGTGCAGATGATGAAGGATCTAGAGATAACTTCTTGGTAGAGGGAGCAAAAGGAACAAAGGAGGGGCATAAAGGAACAGTATGATATGTAAGGAGAAGAGTGGTTTCACTAGTGTGGTATTTGGCCTAGGTGTTGGGGTGGAAATGGGAGAGCAGAGAGAGCTAAATAGAGAGGTGGGAAAGGATTTAGGTTTAGACTTTATCTCTTGGGTGATAATGGGGAGGGACCACAAATCATGGCTTTGCATTTCATTTTATTTTCACTTTGAATATTTTTAAAAATCCATATTCTATTTAGATTGAAATACATGATATAAAATCATTGAGCCACATCAAAAATCACTGAGCACACCTTTCACAAGGGAGATTTATTTTCTGCTTTTGAGGAGACAGAAAGGAGGGTCTGAGTATTTCTCTTGCATTGGCTGTCTCTTAAGTAACTTTAATTCAAAATAATATGCCATTGCTACATACTTGGGGCAGCCTACTCTGGGCCCCAACAATGTCTAGAATCATGGGTGATAAGACCACTCTGCTTTTTCTTCTCATCTCTTGGAAAAAGTGTCCTATTTATACCTCATCTCTTTCCATCCTCCTTCCAGCTCAAGTAGGATCAATTCCACAGGTACAATTTGAGCAGGTACATAACCCAACATTATACCAGGAGACAGTGTAATGGTTTGCAAAGAACTCACCCAAGCCTTGTAATCAGACAAACCTGGGTTCAAAGGCTAGGCCTGCCTCTGTGTTCTCAGTCCAGTTACTTCATCTCTCTGTGTTGATTTTTTTCATCTGTCATAACTGTGGACTGTACCCTAGGACTGCTTCATGGACATATGAGCTGTCATACAGGAACTTGCACTTAGAAGGGTCCCTTGGTTTAATGCTCTGCTGTTGCCATCTTGAAACTCTTAAGAACTTTTTAACAGGAGCCATGCATTTTCATTTTGCATTGGGCCCTGCAAATTACGCTGCCAGTTCTGTCTAAACAATCAGGTTAATGTGAAAAGAGCCACATGCAAGTGAGTGAGATTGATCAGTTGTCACAGAGTACTTATCATGATCTGTAGATGAGAAGATTCATAATATCTCATTTCAGAGACAGATGGTAACTTCTGTTAGCATGCCACGTGTGAAGGGTCAGACTGCCCTTTTCATCTGTGCCACCTTGGGAAATCACAATGCCTCTGATGCCCTCAGGGTCATCACTTGTAAGTTGTAGATAATAAAAATATTTACCATGTGGGATTTGGGAGAGGATTAAATGAGGTAATATATGAAATGTGCCTAAAACAGTGCTTAGCACCTAGCAAGCTATTCATATTCTTCTTATTATGTATTTAAAGTTATTTTGTCTGAAACTGTGTTTTAGTTTAAATATTATGTTAATACAGAACAATTGTTGTAGACCTCTTAAGTTAAGAAACTGTCAGACTAAGATTGCATAGAAACAGAATTGACAGAAAAAGGAATACAAATGGCCAATAAAGATTTGAAAAGATGTTTCGCATTCCATATAACTAAGGGAATAAAAAGTAAATTAGTTATGGGATGGTTATTTTGTACTCATCTCACTGGGGAAAATTTTTTAAATGGTAATACTCCATATTAGCCAGGATGTGGGGGATAGTTACTCTGGAGCATTGCTGATGAGGAGTACAAACGTGTTCACCATTTGAGGACAATATGGCAACGCTTACCTAAATTTCATGCCAACAATCCCAATCCAAGGAGATGTAATACTTGCAGAGGTAGTAAAAATATATTCATTCATTTATTTATTCATCAAATATATGTTGAACATCTATTTAGTGTCAGCTGAAGTCACTGATTCACAGACTTCCTTAAAGGAGATAATCAGATGACATGATTTCAGGTAATTATAAGTAATATTAAGACAAAGAAAGTCAGCTCTTGATTAAAGGATGATGAGATAGGGAGCAGGGTATTCTGTGGATGAACAAGGAAGGCCTTGCTAAAGAAGTGATACTGAAGCAGAGACCTAAAGGATGGCCTGCTTGCTCCCTCTATAGGAAGGTCATCCAGTGAAGACAACAAGGGCAAAGAGGGCCCAGAGGGAAAACAGTGGCTCTTCAGGGCCCTTCAGCAGGAAGGGAAGTGTAACCAACAAATAACCATTAATAAAGGGGTAAAAGAGTCCTTTCTTGTTGTCATCTGCACACTGGAATATTAGAGGGAGCTGCAAAAAAGTGAGAAGAACTAATGGTACAAATCTGGAAATGCATTCGTGATATATTAAGTGGAAATAAAATTACATAAAACAATGTATTAATAATCTCACTTTTATAAAAATATTGAAATGTATGTATGTCTTTTTGTGTAAACATTTGAAAAGATCTGGAGATACAAAACCAAGTATTATGCAAGGTTGTAGCAAGGGGGTTAGCTGAATATTGGTCTAAAAAGGTAAAAGAGAATGTGACAAATCAGTGGAGTTCCAATGTCATTATCAAGGTTTCTTAAGTATTCTGCTTCTCTCCAGAGTATAACAGGAAGGTGCTAATCCCATAATTTGCAAGAATCTTCTTGTTATGAAGTGGTTTCCCATGTAAATAGGCCTGCAGGGAAAGAATGTCCAGGTCACATTGATGACTTACTTGCCTTTAATTAGTGCATTGTTTTGTGTTATGGTTTTCACATTGGCCTGTTGTAAGCCCATTCAATGAGCGATAGATTCTGGGTGTCCTGCTCTGACTTAGCTCACAGACACTTGATCCAAGGACAGGCCCAGGAGCAGCCCCTCCCCACCCATCCCAGGCTCCCTGGGCAGGCCATGGGTCATCCTGAGGCCCCTCAAAGGCAACACCACTCACCCTCTTTGGCTAATGTCAAATTAGATAAAATACCAGGCGTAAAGCACCCGGCAGTTCTCCTGGAAATATTGCTGGGTGCTAAGCAATATTTATTCTGTCTGCCTTCCTCTCCTTACATCAAAGGTTTCTGCACTCACAGAGATTATTTGTTTTCTGGTTGTCCTGTTCTCCTCCCCTTCCTTCTCCTTTCCTGCTTTCTTTTGGATTAATTGAGCATCATTTAGAATTCCTTTTTAAATTATTTATTGACTTTTAGCTATACCTCTTGGTGTTATTATTATTATTTTTTTATTTTTAGTGGTTGCTAAGGATATTGAAACATAGACCCTTAACTTTTCACAGTCTACATAGAATTAATAATGCACCCCTTCACATGAAATATAAGAACGCTGCAACTGTGCAGGACCAGTTCCCACCCCCTTCTCCTTTATTTTGTAATTGTCATAGAATTGTCATGTGTATATATCTGCATATATCCTACACCCCACCACATAGTCATATGTACTTTAAAGGAATGAGGAGGAAAATGTAGTCTTTTATACTTACCCACATACTTACTATTCCCAATACTCTTCCACAAGAGGGTTATAATGCACTCTGAGGGAAGGGACATAGTCATGGAAGCCAGAGAATAATCAAAGACAACACACAAATACTGTAGAATTTATAGGTCATGAGAAAACATCCTCAAGAGTTGAAGGAATTATCTGGGTTATTCAGGTACTGACCTTCACTTTTCCTGTGTTGGATTTTATTCTCTGATAAATTATCCTAAAAGTCATGTGGAATTTTCTTTTTCCTCTTCTGCTTTTATGAGATCAGATCTAATAAAAGCACCTGTACTTTCTGTCCTTAAACATTTTACAATTTGGTTCTACTTTATGATCCCATCTTAGAGGAAGAGTAGGGTTTTTCTGGGTCTCTGTTCCATCACCTGAACATTGTTACCACTTCTCTTAAATCTCCCTTGAGGGGCCCAATTGGCTCTGAAAAAATACATCATTTTGCTCTCCTTTTTGGAGACATTTTGCATGAGGGAAGGAGCAGCTTAGTCTTTCCAGTCTCCAGTCCTTCATTGCCTTCCCTGCCTATCTCCTATAGGCACAGGAATAGGCTGCCTTTGTTCTGAGAACTGAAAGTCCAGGAGGTTGGTGCAAAGGGAAGAAGGGGAAAAGTAGAAGAGCTGGAGAGGTGGGCAGGGGAGAGATCGGGCAGAACCTTTATTTTCTTAGGATTTTATTCTAAATATGATAAGAAGCCATGAAAGAGTTGCAAGCACCAGGGTGAAATGATCCAATTGACACTTTAAGGTCACTTCTGTGACTGTGCAGATAAGGGATTGAAGGCAGGAGTAGATGTAGGTGGTCCAGGCTAGAGCATGTGGTTTGGATAAGGAAGTGGCTGGGAAAATGGAGAGGAGTGACAAACCCAAGGGCTAATTTGGAGGTTAAACTGTCAGGGCTTCCTGAGGCACTGGGTGTGGGTTTGGGGGAAAGAGAGAAATGCAGGCTGAAGCTCAATGTCAGGCCTGATGCACTACATTGATGGACTCTGCTGCCATTTACTGCAGAAGAAAGACCTGCAGGATGAGGCTGTGGGAAGACTACATTTTAGAGAAAACCAACACTTCTTTTTGGACTTCCTGGGTTTAAAATGTCAACAACATCCAAGGGAGACTGCCACCTAAGCAGCTGGGTTTAAGAGTACAGAGCTTGGGAGAGCCCTTCCTCCCCTTTTGTCTTGCATCTTCCTTTGTAAGCTGAGCTGCCCTCACCTCCAGCATCACCCACATCTACGCACTGCAGCAGATTGAAGTCAACACAGATCCTGAGGGTCTTCTGCACGTGGGGCTGCCCCTGTGCAAGGCCCAAGTCTCAAGCTGGGGAATCACCTCCCACTCCTCAGGTGCACAGACTTTCCCTGTAGTTGGAGCTCAGGGATGGCTCTCTGACTCATGCTGGGGTATGGACTAAATTGTGCTGGGGGTGGGGACACACACTGGAGATGGTGACCAATCGTCAGCATAAGAATCCAAATAATAAGAAGGAGGTAGGGAAAGTAAAAATGGAAGAAACAAAAATGATGGGAATCCACTGAGACACATATCTCCAAGCTATCATTTGAATTGAAACGTGGCATAATTGAGATTGGCTTCTGCCCTCTGACAAGCCCTGTCCTCAGCCCCACCTTTAGATCTGGGCCAGAAAAGCCCTTTCCCTGGCCACTGACTTAAAGTGTACTGCTCTGAGCCTCTCTAGCCACAACCCTCCCCATGGGTCCTAGTCCACGGTGCCCACCTGGAACCCATGACCCTTCTGAACAGTGCTAGGATACTGAGGCCCCAGAATTACCTACACAAATTGGTACAGCCCACTTCCAGGGCCTGCCTGGACCCTTCCCTGTCTAAGCAAGGCACCTCATGTTGTTGGTTAGAGTGAGGAGAGAGACCAAATCTGTGAACCAGGACAGTATCTCCCCCACACCTCCCTCTCACCACTACATCAGGATGCAGGATACTGATGGGTCAAACAATTCTAAATTTGAACCTGGCTTTCAAGGTTTAATGAAGGTACATTGTTCAAGGTAGGAAGATAGTATTCCAGAACCAGGTTTGTTTGCCCCCACACAACAAGCCAATCACTGAGATGCCGAGTTTGCAGCAGAGAAAGGATTTAGTCACAAGGCAGCCAAGCAAGATAAGAGAACAAATCTCAGGTACGCCTCCCCAAAAAGATAAAGAAGCAGGGTGGTCTTAGGCACGGAGAAGGGCATACCTGAGTTACATGCTTCTTCATGAGATATATGTTCAAAACTGGAGGCACTTAGCATGATCTGAGGGTGGAGTTTTCAGCCCTCTGACGTCAAAAGGTCATACATCAGACACATGCACAGACCCATTTTTAGGGTTGGTGATCCCAACCAGATTTAGCCGGCTCAAACTGTACAAGAACTTACTCCAAATTTCTGAAAAACAGCTTAAACCCCTGTTACTATAATGACCCATATGTCAGAGATGTTATCTATAGGGGGTGGTTAAGGAGTCCAAAAAATACTTAAGGAGAGCTTGGACAATGAAGGCAGATTATAAGCTGAGGGGTTTTTAACAACCTGTTCCCTTACCTGTTGTTCTGTAAGACACAAGCTCAAGAATTCCCGTTTCTATTCATACTATGGGGTACAGTTTCAATAGAACATATTTTTATTTAAATTTTTAGTTTGATTTAAACAATTAACTATTTAAGTATGTGGTATGTAGGCCTTCATTGGTACTTTTACTCTAATTATTATTATGTCTGGATCCAGGTTAAAGTCCTTAAAATTCCTGTCTTGGTCAGGCTGTAGGGGAACACAAAGCGATGGTATGGCAGAGGGGGAAAGAGCAGGCAGTCAGTCTTTGGAATCAGGATGAGGTGGGCCCTAGAGTCCCCGCTGTTTTCCAGCCCTTCTCTCTCTAGAACCACTGTAGGTATCTGGAAAGTTCCAACTAGTTACAGGAACCCAGAATTTTCTCCATGAGTCAGCTAGTGTCAACCACCACTACCACTTGGCACCAATCTAGCTTTTAACGTTTAGAAGTGGGAAGCATTGGATTGTTGTCCAATAAACATGTAAAGATCCAAACCATTTCAAATGTCTTAGTGGGTGTATATTTCAGCGGAGAGTCCTCTGAAAGGCTGGCATGGGGGAGGCGTGATTACATATAGATGTGGGGGAAGTGTAGCTAGGAAAATTAAATGAGTGTCATTGATGTAAACGCTAACCAAGAGGATCCTGTATTAGTCATCCAGAGAAAAGAATTGCTGAGACCTTGAAAGTAACAAAACTTCATAAAGGAAAGCACAGTCCTCCCAACTCCTGGCATTGCCATGGCAACTGGGGCCCAAATGAGGTCATCCCAAAGGCGGGGAGTGGCCCAGGTGACTGGTGGGGGCAGGGACTGGGATGAAGACTCAAACCAGCAGGAGGGAAATGGAAACCATGGGAGGAAAACAGAGGGAATTTCCGGTAACAGAATAAAATTAGTCACAGCTATTAAGCTACAGCCACAAAATCTTGAACAGAACTTTCGGCTGAAAAAGAAGGGAGAAGACTCGGAATTTATTTTACTCTTGCATATGTCTTTTATGAGAGGATATTAAAACACTTCACTCACACAAAGCACTTTGTTCAGGGAGCAGTTGCATCCAGTTTATGAATACTGCAGTCAAGTCAGTGATTCATGCTAATGGAGAACATGGGATATTTCATGGGAGTTGGCCCTGGTAAATATTTGCAACTCATTTGGGCCCCCAAGATTAAGCCTCCTGTTTTATCAAACTTGTCTCTAACCTCATGAATAAAAAGATAAGGTTAAAGGAAAATTACCTCTCAAAAACAATATTGATTGTGCAAAACCAAAAAAAATTAAAACTGAGGGTTTATAATGAGGAAATGGTATAGATCTGGCTTAACTAATGAGAAGGACAAAGGCAGGACTATAGCAGAGATTACTACCTCAAGTCTACTCTGCAGCTGAAATCACAAGGTTTCTTGGAAAACAAATAACTGAACTACCTTCCCTAACAATGCTCCTCTACCGCTTGATAGCTTTCAGCTGGAGGAAGAGACGAACAGCCCCTCACACAAGCCTAAACCCTTAAATCTTTTCTAACCCCTCTTACTGGAATGCCCTACAGTTCTTCATGATGTGAGTTCTCCTTTGTCATAAGGAGTTAATAAACTCAACTTTAACTACAGGTGTGTTCCTGGATGATACTGATAAGCCAATTAATTTACTATCCCATAGGGTTGGGTGGGAGGGGTCACTATTCCATAGACTCCAGATTTGCTTTTATAAACTCTGCCTTCCTTTGTTCAGAGACTAATCATGGTTTTATCCTCTGCCGATTAGAACATTTTATCATATCTCCCTTTATCTCATAATGTTTTTGGTCTTAAGGTCAATTTTGTCTGATATTAACATAGCTATCAGATTTGGGGAAATCAGTGTCTGTATGGTATATATTTTTCTACTCTTTTACTCTCAGTCTATATGTATGCTTTAGATGTATCTCTCTTTATTGGATAATAGTGGCACGTTTGGGTTTTACCATAAAGCTTATGCTTTTTGTTTTCCTGTTTTTTTTTTCTGGTCTCCATTTATAGTTTATTTGATATCTATTATATTTTATTAATCTACCTTTCTCCACTTTATTAGCTTAGAAGTTATGTGTTTCTGTTCTTTTTGTGGTGGCTTGAGAAACTACAATGTGCTTTATTAATTCATTAATGTCTAAATTTAATTTATTTACCTCATTGTAGATAATAAAAGAAATTTAGAACACTTTAACTCCATTTACCACTCCAGGTTACTTCTTTACTTCATGTCTTTTAGTTTTACCCTTTTTAAAAAACTCTCTATTACATTATTTTTCTGTTTGATGAAGTCGACATCTGTCTAGATTTTCCCACATATTTACCACTTTCTTTAGAATTTCCTTCAGATGAGAGTCTACAGGTGATGAACTCTCAATTTTCATTTGTTCTGAAAATGTCTTTGTTTTGTTCATGTTCTTGAAAGATATTTCATCCAATATAGGATTCTAGATAATATTTTACTTTTTCTTTGACTGCTTTAAGATATTCCCATTAACTTCTATTTTCTGCAGGTTTACTATGATATATCTAGGTATTGTTTTTAAAAAATTTACTCAACTGGGGATTTATGAGGCCTCTTGAATTGAAATCTTGAATCTTTTATCAGTTCTGGAGAATTCACTGTCATTATTTCTCCATATATTGCCTTTGTCAATTCTCTCTCTTCTCTCAAGTAAATTGGGACTTTAATTAAATGTATATTAGACCATCTATTCTATCATTCACAACTCTTATACTTGCTGCTGAGACCGTGCACCTCAGATTGGGACTTGAACTCATGCTGCCGGGACTCAAACCCAGCCAAAACCCACGGTCTTCCAACTGAAGTCACACACCTGGTATCAGGACTTAATGAAGCTCAGGTTCTTGATGTCTCATCACAGAAAGAATTCAGTGAGAGACAATGTGATAGGTAAGAAGTGGATTTATTTAGAGAGAAACACACTCCACAGACAGAATGTGGGTCAACTCAGAAGGTGAGAAAGGCACCAGGGTATGGGGTTGTCAGTTTTTATAGTGGTGGGTAATTTCATTGGCTAATGAGTGGGAGGAGTATTCCAGCTATTTCGGGAAGGGGCAGGGATTTCCAGGAATTGGGACACTGCCCGCTTTTTGATCCTTATGGTTGCCTTAGAAGTGTCATGGCACCTGTGGGTGTGTCATTTAGCTTGCTGATGTGTTACAATGAGCGTATACTGAGGCTCAAGGTCTAGTGGAAGTTGACTTGTCCACCATCTTGGACCCATCTGGTTCTAATTCGTTTATTCGTTCCTCAGGCTATGTCATTCTTTCAAAGGTTGTGCCCTGCCCCCTTCCTTCCTGTTTCACTACCATATTTTCCATCTTTTTGTCTGTGTGACATTGTTCCTTCTGACTTATCTTCTAAATCTGTAACTTTCTCTTGTTTTCCAAACTCATTTAGTACATTAATTTTGAATTTTAGTTATTGAATTTTTTCCTTTGTAGAAGTTCCTTTTTCTTTCTTTTTCAAATGTGCTAGAATCCAATTTATAATTTTCTGTTTCTCACAGATATTTTTAGTATGTCTTTTATTTTTTTTAATTTATTTATTTTATTTATTTATTTTTGGCTGTGTTGGGTCTTCGTTGCTGCACGTGGGCTTTCTCTAGTTGTGGTGAGCAGGGGCTACTCTTCATTGTAGTGCACGGGCTTCTCATTGCAGTGGCTTCTCTCGTTGCAGAGCACAGGCTCTAGGCATGTGGGCTTCAGTAGTTGTGGCACGTGGGCTCAGTAGTTGTGAATCACAGGCTCTAGAGCACAGGCTCAGTAGTTGTGGCGCACGGGCTTAGTTGCTCCGTGGCATGTGGGATCTTCCTGGACCAGGGCTCGAACCCATGTCCCCTGCATTGGCAGGCAGATTCTCAACCACTGCACCACCAGGGAAGCCCAGTATGTCTTATATTTTAAATACTACAATCATCCTTTTGAATAATTTATGTCTTTTCATTCCAATTGTCAAAGTCATCGGAGGTCAGTTTCTGTCATCCATTGTTTTAGCTGATTCCCATTCAAAATGAATTTAGTTATCTTTGATGATAAGCTTCTGATAGTCCTGGAATAGTTACTGGTGTTCCTAGAAGCATAGGCTTATTCCTCTATTGAGGTTTTACATTTGTATTTCCTAAATTCCTGGGGCATTACCAGTCTGCAACCACTTTAAATTCACCATTTGATTCTGATATGAATGGGATACAATTCCCAGGAAAGATGGGCATTAGGTTTACAAACTCTCAGAGACACATTTTTCACCCATGCTTCCTCCATCTCTCCCAACAATGAGAAAATTCTTGCTACAACTCTGGAAAGATGGAAAGGGGAATGGCTTTCTGCTATTTTGTCTGATTTTGAGGGAGACATCTGTAGTCTTTCCTCTCTGTAGGGTGCCTTGGGCTTTTACCTCTGTTAGCCTCTCCCGCACTGTCAATTTAGCAGCTGTTTTCATCTAGACCAGCAAATGCCCAAAGGGCAAAAGTCAACTGTGGAGTTCCTGTTCTCCTCTCTGTTCTTCCTTCTCCTAGATTTTGGCCTGCATTCCTCACTATATTTCAGTCCTTCTATGCTTTAAGAAGTTTTCAGATGTCTTCCAGCATTTTCATCTCTTTTCAGTGGGAATGCTGATCTCAATAAATGAGACACCCCCCAGTCCCCATTACCTGACACGGAAGTCCCTCAAATTATATATCTTTCCTGGCTCCCGCTTTTGTGACCTGCCATAACAGCTGCCAAAGTCATGGAGGTTCACTGGCTTTAGTTTCCTCAACTATAAAATGGGGTTAGTGATTTTCATTACCTTGTAGAATTATGCAACTCAAGTAACTTAAAGTTCTCAACAAATCATAAATACCATATATATAATAATGTTTATATATAATAAATTATGTAAATGATAACCATATTATACATAATAAAGATATTTATTTTATAGTGTAGGGGAGGAAAAATAATTTTTTTCCTCCTTTTCATTGTTCTTGGCTGAGATCCCTCTGTAAAAAAGAAAAATTAGAGGAGAAAAATTTAATTACAAACTGTTAAAAGATAAATTGAGGCACATTAAAAATGTTAACAGTTTATTTGGGCAAAAATCAATTAGAATTGAGCAGCATCCAATCAAGCAGATAGACAGGAGCTGTACCTAATGAAAAACTTTTATAGGCAGAAGAGAGTGGGAACAGGGAAGTTATACCAGGCAAAAAAGCAGCTTGGTTATTGCAAGGTCACTTTCCTTTAAGAATGGCAGGGGGTCTATCAGGCAGATTACCCCACTAATCTGCTGATCAGATGATTCCTGATTGACTGATTTAAAATTACCTTTCTGGGAGAGCCAACTAATTAAGTCTTGGTTTGGTGACATGGGGCTTAACATAAACAACTCCATTTTGGGCCTGTTGTCTTATTTTTAAGAGTACGTATGTTTCAGGACTTCCCTGGTGGTCCAATGGTTAGGACTCTGAGCTTCCTCTGCAGGGGTACAGGTTCAATCTCTGGTCAGGGAACTAAGATCCCACATACCACGCAACACAGCCAAAAAATTAAAAATTAAAAAAAAAAAGAGTATGGGACGTCCATGCTGGCGCAGTGGTTAAGAATCTGCCTGCCAATGCAGGGGACACAGGTTTGATTGCTGCTCCAAGATAATCCCAAATGCTGCGGAGCAACTAAGCCTGAGCGCCAAAACTACTGAACCTGCGCTCTAGAGCCCGCGAGCCACAATTACTGAGCCTGTGTGCTGCAACTACTGAAGCCCACATGCCTAGAGCCCATGCTCCTCAGCAAGAGATACCACCGCAATGAGAAGCCCACACACCACAAAGAAGAGTAGCCCTTCCTTGCCGCAACTAGAGAAAGCCCGCGTGCAGCAACGAAGACCCAACGCGGACAAAATAAATAAATAAATTAATTAATTAATTTTAAAAAAAGAGTACATATGTTTGTACAGGAGCTGCACAAAGATGTGAGGCTCAAAAGGCAGCCAGATGATTGAAGCTTATATAGCATCCTGAGCTAAGAAAAGGGATAGGCATCTGGGGCTTCAAAGTAGGGGAGGCAATTCATGGGAAGGTGAGAGGAAGACATGTTTGGGAAACAAAGGTTGCCCTGCCAAACAGGTAAGTCTCTCAGGTGAAGAAATTGTCTCTGGTAATAGCTCCCTTTGTGGTAAGGTCCCCCTTTCTAATGTAAATTTCCCTTGCAAAAGGGTAACTTCTTTCATAGCTTCTTCTGTGTCTGTAGTTTCTCAAAATAATCAGCTCAAAGTAATTCTTATGCCAAGGAGGCATATTTTGGGGAAGCACTTTCTGCTGCCTTCAACACACACACACACACACACACACATTTTTTACAACAACTTTTGTAGTAGCAGCAGTAGTGATAAACATAGTAGTAGGAGAGATATAAGCAGAGATTATGTTGTCGTTATGTTCCTTCCAGTTCTTTTTTTAAAATATTCATTTATTTTATTTATTTTGGCTGTGCTGGATCTTAGTTGTGGCTTGCAGGATCTTTGTTGCAGCACGCGCGATCTTCGTTGTGGCACGTGGGATCTTTAGTTGTGGCATGCAGACTTAGTTGTGGCATGTGAACTCTTAGTTGCAGCACGATCTAGTTCCCCAACCAGGGATTGAACCCAGGCCACCTGCATTGGGAGAGTGGAGTCTCACCCACTGGACCACCAAAGAAGTCCCCCTTCCAGTTCTAAAATTACAAGATTCCCTTCCTCTGCATGAGTACATCCCATCTCTGCCTGCTGATTTATAGGACTCCTGTTCATATATTCCCATGCCCTTTCAAAACACTTTATTCCTCTTTTTTTTTTTTTTCTTATATGAATTTACTGATATTTCAAGACCAGATGCAGGTACATCTTCTATCTGTGTGTTTCTCAACGTTGAATGCATTCTGGATCACCTAAGGAGCTTAAGAAAAATGCAGATTTGAGGTTTCAAACCAACCAATTAAACCAGAATCTGGGGCTGCCAACAGAAAATTGTCACTTGCCATCTGACTCTACAAGGATTAAGTCACTAGCCACTGCAGCCATTGACCTTCAACATACTCTGAAAGGAGTTCAGGGTTGAGATCAGGAATGAGCCACTCTGTGCTCTGGGAAAAACTGGAAGAATAGGCCTTCAGATAGCTAGATATTTTCAGGAGAAGATTTTATGAGCCCAAATGCTCGCATCTCCTCATATCTAGAAAAGCACTCAAATCATTAATGGTGATATCTGCTTCTCATGACTAGCAACAACCCTCTGCTTAAATGTGTGCTTAAATGCATGTATCCCCCTTCACCAAAATCACATGATAATACTGACCTTCCCCCCTACTTCTTTGGACCAGTTCCTCAGATCTATCTGAGATGTTGTCTCCCTAGCTATTGTCCTCATTTTGCCACGTATAAAACTTAACTCACAACTCTAATGTTGCACATTTTTTTTCAGTCTTTAGTCAATAGGAGGCATTTTTGTTTTTTAAAAGTCCTCAGTGATTTTTTTTTTTTCTTTTTGGCTGTGCTAGGTCTTTGTTGTGGCGTGTGGGCTTCTCTCTAGTTGTGGCGTGCAGGCTCCAGAGTGCATGGACTCAGTAGTTGTGGCACACAGGCTCTCTAGTTGTGGCCTGAGGGTTTTGTTGCCCTGTGCATGTGGGATCTTAGGTCCCCAACCAGGGATTGAACCCGCGTCCCCTGCATTGGAAGGTGGATTCTTAATCACTGGACCACAAGGGAAGTCCCCCTCAGTGATTCTAATGTGCAGCCAGAGCTAAGAATCACTAGTCATGTCTTTCTCCCATTATTCTTTTGGTTGTTTATTTTTCTAACTGATTTTTAGAAATTCATTATATATTCTGATACTAATCTTTTAACTCATATGTGTTTACAGGGATATCCTATACAGCTAATGATGCTGTCACTTGATAAAATCTTTCAGGGAAGACTATTAACACAGAATTCCAAAAGAAATTCATAGTCTTTAACACTCTTGCTAGACACTTACCCTAGAACATACACACACACACACACACACACACACAAACACACACACACACATACCTAAATATATTAAAAAATTAAGAAGAATATAACATAAAACATTGTATAGTTATTGATGAGATAGAGTGAGCTCCTTTTGACAAGAACTAGATTAAGCATGAGGCCTTAGATATAGCAGCTTCAATAAATGTTTATTAAATAAAAATAATCTTTTGAAGTTTTTTTAAAAAAGAAAGGAAAATTATATTCTTAACTATTTGCTTAGAGTGGTCAAATTTGCATAACTGTGACTAGAGGGGAGAAGGAAAGAATTTTTAAATAAAACAACCACTAATAAAAGTAGAATAATATACCATCATGTAGGCAGAAAATCTGAATACTTCAGGTTTAGCACTTCATTCATTCAATTATTATTTAATGGAAAACCTGCTGTGTGCCAGGTACTGGGATTAAAGTATCCACAGAAGACAAGGTGACTGAAAATTTTTATACTGTACTTGAACAGGGCTCTTAAGGAAAAATTATGTATTTTTTATAATGCCCCTCCTAGAAATCCATCAAGCAAATTTATAGGAAGGGATCTAAGACTGGTGCTGGCCAGGACATTAGAGTAGAAAAAGAAGGACTTGATGAATAAGATTTTCAAACAATCCTTAAATCAAAAGACATCTCAAGAAATGTCAGAGGAAGACACAAAAGCTCCAAAGTACGTCTCCTGGTGCTCTGTCTCAGGATTTGTGTTGGATTTGGCAAGTCCAGTCGTCATTGCCTACAGCAGAGGCAGTGAGTCTGCACATGCTTAGTGGTCTCTGTCTACAGAGCAAAAGAGCAGTCAGGATTGGGAAGACATCAAACATGGCTTTTTACAATCCCTGGGCCTCCCTCCTGCTATTCACAATTCAACTCAGTTTGTGTGAAAAATGGCTAGACAGAATGAGGACCCTAAACCTACTTGTCAATGTGTTTATGAAACATGGGAACTACAGAAGCACTAAGGAAAGCTTTTATTAATATGAATTTCCCTTATAATAAGGATTAAATGCTGTGCAAAATTTTGAATTAACAATCATTAGAGTGAGTTTCTGATGAAAGTGTTACTGAGTCCAAGCTCATACTGCTTGCAGCACAACAGGTCAATAAGTTGAGAGACAAGGTGTTGAGGCAAGGAATAGCAACTTTATTTGGAAAGCCAGCAAACTGAGAAGATGGCAGACTAACATCTTAAAGAACCATTTTGTTTGGGCTTGAACACAAGCTTCTTTTATGCTACAGAGGGGGAGACAGGAGAGAGTGAGATCAAGAGGTGAAGGGTTGTTGCAGAATTCTTGGCGCTGGCCAGACCTTGAAGGGGACATGTTAAGTCTTTGATATTGCATGTGTTCAACAGAGGCCTGGTCATGATACTCCTGTAAGTCTTCAACAAGTCTTATTTCCTGTCCTAAGACAAATGTTCTTTCCTGTCCTGTAACTCCTTATCTTTATGTGGATACGTGATCACTAAGCAAAGGAGAATTATCTTTCTAATAATTAGTATACCTGTGAGCTAAGCAAAAGCATTTTACCTTTAAAGGTTAAGCATAGGAGGCAGAGTTTCTGGAAAGAAAGGGGCAATTATGTATACTTGAAGCTATAGGTCACAATCCTTTTATAGGTTAAAGGTTAAGCATAGGAGGCAGAGTTTCTGGAAAGAAAGGGGCAATTATGTATACTTGAAGCTATAGGTCACAATCCTTTTATAATTAATGTGCCTGAGTGCAGAATTAGCAAGGTAATTAGCTATAGAGTGCAAAGATTAGAGCTTAAAAAAAATAGATTCAATATGGAATCAGATTAGTTCTTCCCTGTTACAAGAGGAAATTACAAAATAATTATTTATAGAGTGAAAATAACTTGTTTACAGATAGTGCAAACCAGTTTACATTGTCTACTATTGAGGGAAACAGCCAATCTTTGTAAATTCTGTTTTTGGATGAAAACAAAAGCTAATTGCAGGGACTTCCCTGGTGGTGCAGTGGTTAAGGCTAGGTGCTCCCAATGCAGGGGGCCCAGGTTCGATCTCTGGTTGGGAAACTAGATCCCACATACATGCCACAACTAAGATTTCACATGCCACAACTAAGGAGCAGGCGAGCTGCAACTAAGGAGCCTGCCTGCCACAACTAAGACCTAGCACAACCAAAAAAAAAAAAAAAAAAAAAAGCAAATTGCAAAAGATCAGAAAGAAATAGGCCTCAAATACTTGGTTACCATTTGCTAGTTTTCCGTCAATAGGGAAATGGAACAAATTACATGTAATCAGCACCGTATAGGACAAGGGATGGTTCTGTCATCCTTAAAGAAAAATAAAATTCACATTAAAGGATACCTCTATGGACACAGAGATACATAAATGTGTTGAAAAGAGAAGGTTAGCGAAGTTTCTGATCATTCAATTCCAACGTGTGGTGGATTTTCACCACCAATAAGCAATTTTTGGACACCACCTTAGTGTCCTATAATTCAACTCAGTTATGACACCATCTGCCTGGAGGTAACTTCAGATCCCATGGGTTATGGGCTCAGTCCTACAAGTCTGTCTCCCTCCCACTTCAGATGCCAATTCCAAGCCCACGTTGTTAACTCTGCTTCTGACACAACTGGCTAAAAGTCAGAGGTTCCCACAACCAGCTTTCTGGTTCAATTAATTTGCTAGAGTGGTTGACAGAACTCAGGAAAACATTTTACTTACTAGATTGCTGGTTTGTTATAAAAAGATATAACTCAGGAACAGCCTGATGGAAGAGACACCCAGGGCAAGCTAGGGAGAAAGGGTGGGGAGCTTCCAGGCCTTCTCTGAGTGCATCACTCTCCCAAATCTCCACATTTTCACCAACTCAGAAGCTCTCAGAACCCCATCCTTTTGGGTTTTTATGGAGGCTTCATTACAGAGGCTTGATTGATTAAATAATGATGGGCCACTTGTAACAGATTCAAGCTCCAGCCTCTCTCCCCTCCTCAGAGGTCAGGGGTGGGACTGAAAGTTTTAACCCTCCAATCACCTGGTTGGTTCTCTTGACAATTAGCCCACATCCGTCAATGTGGTTCAAAAATCACTTCATTAATATAACAAAAAATAGCTTTGTCACTCTCATATCTTAGGAAATTCTAAGGATGTTGGGGGCTCTGGGCCAGGAATGGGGTTGAAGACCAAATATATATTTCTTATTATAAATCACCACATTTATAGAAAAGAGAGCAAAAACTTGTAAACGGTTACTTGGGGGAGGGGGAGGGACTAGAGGTAGAGGACAAAGAAAGGGGTACTTTCCCTCTGTCTTCCATTTCCTCAAAATACTTGGATTTTCTGTAGTGGCAAGTATTTATATATTATTTATGTGATAAAGTTAAGGCAACATTAAAAAAAAATCTTTTTAACAGAATTCAGCAGTTAATAACAAAATTATACTTGCTTTTCAGATTTGATGCAAGGATGCACTCATTCACTCAATCATTCATTTAAGTCCCTAATTATTAAGCTCATAAGGTGCCAGGCATAAGGGCCTCAGCAATGAACAAGTTGGATCTACTCCCTAATGTGACAGAGCCCAAATTCTAATGGGGAAAGACACAGGATAAACAGCTAAACCACAGCTCAGTTGGGGTAAAAGTGCTCTAACCTAGGTGTACCTGAGAAGCCTTGCTTACACAGAATGGCCAGGTAAGACTTTGAGGATGTGAAGTTTAAGCTGCGGCCTGAAGGCACTCATCTGTGCTTGAAGAGCCGTCTAGGAAAAGGAAAGAACTTAGCGTGTTCTAGAAAGAAGAAACTTCCCAATTCTGCATAACTAAGAACAAATAGATTCTGACCCAGGCACAGGCTGTGTGAACTCCTAGACATTAGAGCAGCAGAATAGGGGAAGTAGACCCTTCCTTTAAGCCCTAAAGACACTAACAAAGAAGTTTCTTAGTAGACCACAGGGCCATGTTCAACTTCTCTTGGGGCCAGTCTGACCCAGGATGCAGTAAATTTGGAAAACAGAAAAGTTACTCAGGCTCTTCGAATAATATACTTGAAATACCTTTTCTGGTTGACTCCATGAAATCCTGCTGTCCTTCCCCAGCCAATTCACAAACAACCTTTCCATTCCATGTTACATGGTTTTCCACTGATAAGGGACTAGTAAGCCCTGCAGTTCTCCATGCCAGAGCATCGTTTTTCACCCCTGAGAGTCACACACAAATATCTGCAAGCATGACTCATGAAAGGAAAAGAGCCATGGCTTTCTGACAGAAGAATGTAGGATCTGTGAGGTAGGGGTCATTTTGTTTTTATTCTCTCTAAAGGTATTGGAAGCAGTCTGATCATCTGTTAGCTGTGATGCCACTCTGTGGTCTATTCCTAACTATATTATGTATGTTTGGCATATAGGGAGAAGGGAGAGAAGAGGCTGCCAGCATCTGAGCGTCTGAGGCTGCTTTGTTTATATAGAACTCATATTAGGACATCTACTCAGTGGAAGAGTCTGAGACTTTTGTACCTAGGGCTACTGGAGACATGTTCAGTTAACATTTTCTCTAAGACCACAGTTCTAGGCTAAGTCAACTTAGCGTGCTTTACTCATCAAGGGCTAGAGTTGTTATGTTTTACTGTAAAACATGGTTTTTTAAAAAGAAAATATTTATTTATTTGGTTGCAGCAGGTCTTAGTTGTGACACGTGGGTTCCTTAGTTGCAGCAGCCAGGCTCCTTAGTTGTAACATGTGGGCTCCTTTGTTGCAGCAGGCAGGCTCCTTAGTTGTGGCATGTGAACTCTTAGTTGTGGCATGCATGTGGGATTTAGTTCCCTGACCAGGGATCGAACCCAGACCCCCTGCATTGGGAGCATGGAGTCTTAACCACTGCGCCACCAGGGAATTCCCTGGAAAGCATGGCTTTTGATGTCAAATATGCCTGGGCCCAAATCCCAGCACCTGAGGGATTCTGATATTCACCTTTCTGAGATTCTGTTGCCTGCTTTCAAAGGACTAAAATGAGAAAATACATGTCAAGTGATTAACACTGTGTTTATTAGTCAGATTTTGCTGTGATAATAATCCCCCAGTTTTAGTGACTTACAACTGAAGTATTTATTTCTCAGAGTTTTGCAGGTAGGTTATGGTTGGGTTCTAGATGTCTTCTCATCTGGGGACCAAGGTTAAAGGAACAGCTCCTTTATGGGATATGCTTGTCTCATGATGGGGGACAGGAGCAGAAGAGGGTTAGCAGAAACCTGGACTTGGTACTAGCATGCTGTCACTTCAGCCCACAGTCCATTGTACAAAATAAGTCCCTATGTGGAGGGAAGGAAGGATGAATATTTGAGCAACAGTAATACAATCTATGAACTAAGCTGGGAACATGACAGGTACTTAACAAATGTTAGCCTCCATCCTTTTCCCAGTGCCTGTAAGGATTCAATAAATGAATGTGATAATGATAAGCCAACTCTGTAGCCAGCCCAAGCTTTTGACATAAAGTTGGCTGGCCGCCCTAAATGCTGGACCCAAATACCTTTGCCTTCATCAGTCTTATTGCCCAGAACTGTTCCACCATTTCCAGATCTAATCCTGTATTCCTCACTCTGACCACTTGCTTCACTCTCCCCTGCAGCACCTCACTTAACCTTGTTCCCTGACAACTAGTGGAGACCCCTCACTTTCCAACTTCTCCATAACTCCAACAGCCCTGGGACCACACAGGATCCTGCCACTCTAGGCTCTGTTTGCTGGGCACATCATGACTATGTGACCCAGAATTTGGCATCAATCACCAACATCTTTGCCATAGAAACAGTGTGTCAAACATAAACACTTAGCCCAAACTACCCAAATAATTGAAAACATAGTCTATAGTCATATGGTCATATCACATAGTTATTTTTGGATGTAAGTCTGTACATTTTAATAAACTCTGGTTTTTAAATGACTTTTCAGTGATATAGTTATGGGTGGAAGGAGGGAGTTTGAGGTGGGCACAAGAACTAGTTGGCAACCCTAACTAAAAGAAATGGGAAAAGTTATACACAATTGAGGTTAAGAAGACTTTGAATATCACTAGCTTCAAGTCCCTTATTTTACAAATGAGAAAACTGAGATGGACAGAGAACTATCTATAGCAAATTATGAGCAGAAACCAAGTTTCCTGAATCCCAGGCCAGAGCTTTTCCTACTATATCAAAACAGAGTAGAAGAAACCAGCTGGCTACCAACAGTCCTAAACCCCAGAACCGGGATGAAAGAAGAGGGTAGTTGTGTTAATCTAGTCTTAGAGAGAGGAAAAATATGTTTAATGGAACCCATAGCATGGAGGAGAACATCAGAAGCAGTGGGTAGATTGTGGGGGAGGTGGTCAGCATTTGGGTTTCAGCTCATTTGGCCTTCTCTATATTGTCCTGCCTGTGAGCATTCACCATCTTGACAGGAGCTACGTTAGAGCATCAGGATGAGAGCTGCCTCCTGGGGAATTTCCTCTCCCTGATAATGATTATAAGGATGGTAAGGACAAAGTCCTTGAGGTAGGAGATAGATGGGCCCCAGGCTGAGCAGTTGCAACAGGTCTCCTGCTGACGCTCCAAGGTATGACACTAGCAGGAGCATCAGACCCTGACTGGGTAAAAGACAAAGTGACCACATTTTTCTCATTCTTGTGGTCAAGAGGATTTCCCAGCCCACACATGCACAGGGAAGGTCCTCAGTCTAGGGAAGGGGTCAAAAGGAGGGAGGGGCTGCCAGTCCATAAAATGTCCTGCCAACCTCCCAGAAACCTTCGTGCTGGAATCCATCTTGGCTGAGAGATGCACATGCTCCCACCGGGAGGGACCCTGAGTCAGGCCAAATATGGGCACAAACAAAATGATTGGCTGGAGACAACCCGGAATACTGCCCTCATATAAGCAATCTATGCCACCCCTATTGCACGTAACTCAGAATTTGTCTGTGTGCTCTTCCACACATACTTTGCTTCTGATAAATGCTTTGTTTGCTTCACAGTCTCTGTCTCTTTGCTGAATTCTTTCTTCAAAGAAGACGAGGACCGAGGTCCTGCTTTCCAGCCGTCTCGCCCCCCTCCCCTCGAAATCTGCCTGAGCCTAAATATTGAGGAAGGTGCATTCCCTGTTCAGATAGCCAAGGGCTTTGGGAGTGTGTGATCCCCACCGTTCCCTTGTGAGGTAATGGATGTGTCATCAGGAATATCTAAGGGCCTTTCTTGTGAAAGGGATTAATAATCTGATACAGGCAATAAAAACTTGATTCCCAGATCCTTAGTCTAATTATCAAATTATTATGATTTCTAAAAAAAGAATTACCAACACAGTTGACTCTCCATATCCATGGGTTTCACATCCACAGATTCAACCAACCGAGGATCAAAAATACTTGAAAAAAAATAATTCCAGAAAGTTCCAAAATGCAAAACTTGAATTTGTCACCTTGGCAACTATTTACGTAGCATTTACATTTTATTAGGTACAATAAGTAATCCGGAGATGATTTAAAGTATACGGGAGGATGTGCTTGGGTTATATGCAAATACTGTGTCATTTTTTTGTAAGGGACTTGAGCCTCTGAGGATTTAGGTATCTACAGGGATCCTGGGTCTAATCCCTCATGGATATTGAGGGATGACTGTATATTTCATTATAATGAGATGTACGGATTATTTGACTGGAGTCATGAGTCATGGTGTCTAGAAGCCCTTCCATAAGAAGGGGAAAAAAAAGAAGGAAGGAAGGAAGGAAAGAAGGACGAGAGAAAAGAAGGATAAAATGGAGTCAAGATGTTTCAACAATATTCTTAAGAGAGATATAGTTCAGTGTAGGGGTAGATATACCAAGTGCCATTTGCTGAGATCTGTAGATGCAAGTGTCAGTGCCTAGGTGAAAGAGGAGTCAGTCTTCACAGGTAGATGGACATGGAAGAAAATTCTGACCTTCATTTGGTGTTGAATCCCAATTATGAAGAGTTAATGATCTGTAACACATTAGCCAACAATATACTTCTAGGAATTCTGTGAATTTTTTTGCAAATAAAGAATATTTGTTTTAGATGTACAATTTCCTCAAGTTATCTCTGTTGTAATTTTATACTTTACTTTTACAGTGGTGGGGCCCAGGGTAGGCTACCCCAAAATATGCCTCAATGGTGTATTGATTATTTTGAATTAAAGCTACTTAAGAACTTAAGGACTGTACACAGCCAGTGCAAGAGGAACACATGGACCCTCCTTTCTGTCTCCCCAAAAGCAGGAAATAAATTTCCCCTGTGAAAGAATACCCTTATCGCCAGAGATAGGGAATTGGTGCTGAGAAGCCTCTATAAACAAGCCTTGTTACTTTTAACATTTACTACCAGAAGCCCAAACTCTGTTTAGATTCTTCACTGATTGAGCACCCAAAACCTAAGTTTCTTTGTCCTGTCAATTCCTCACAAATGTATTGTTTCTTTGTCTAAAAAGTTTAAAAGCTGCCTGCTTCGGCCACTTCTTAGGTCCCATTTCTACAGATCTGTGTGTGCACAAATTAAAATTTGTTTATTTTTCTCCTGTTAAACTGTCTTGTGTCAATTTAATTATTAGTCCAGCCACAAGAACTCAAGAGGGGTAGGGGGGAAATTTTCCCCTCCCTGATGATGGCACGGTATTAGAAATGAGTAGGGAGTGGCAGAAGGTGGGAGCTATAGGCCCTCAGTCTGAGCACTTCCGAGCACTGACAGCATGGGAATTTTCAATGATTTACTGAGCACTTAACCCACACACTGTGCCAAGCAAGGAGGGTGCACAGTGTACTTTGCCTTGTCCATATACTGGAAACCTTCATAGCTGTTGCGAGCAACATTTAATTGCCAGCATTACACCCATTTCACAGAAGTTAACTAAGCAGACTGAGAGCTTAAATGACTTCCTAAATCAGCAGCTAAACTGGGACAGAAAGCCAGAATCTTGGCTCTTTTGATGGTTTGAATCTTGAAGAAAATATTTTCATTCCAGCTTGATCCAAATAACTTATCTGGAGTCTTGCTAGCAAGGAGACCTTGGAAGGACACCTGGTTAGTCTGAAGCAAAATAAAATGAAATAAAGCTTAAAATCCTTTTCAAGATTTTTTTATGTGAACCATAGTTAGCCTCCCCTGTAATTATGATCATTGCCTTATTATTCTGCATGAGTCACATCTGGGACCCCAAGGTCTCTGGCCTCTGCAGCAGCAGAAGTCCTTCCTCAGACACTTTGCATGTCCCACACTCAGTCTGCGGAGGTTTATAAAGGAAACGGGACATTCAAAGGCCCATTAGACAGGGCAGCCTTGAGGTTTTTTAAAATTGTGGTAAGATATATAACATGAAGTTTCCGATTTTAATCATAGCAAACAGAAGCATATTTGGGTAGTCTTTTTGAGCTGTGAATATTTTTTTCTAGTTAACAATGAGATGGCCTTGCACTCTGAGCCCAGCTGAGAGTCCCGGGACATTTTAAGTCTCCAGGAAAATGAACAACCTTTCAGCCAGTTTCTTTTTTCTTTTTCTTTCTTTCTTTTTGTTTTTTGAAAACCTAATTGGATTTATTAAATGATTCATGAATCGGGCAGCATCTCATCTAGCCAGTAGAAAACTGCTCTTCAGCCAGTTTCTAATAACTCTCTTACTTACTGCCAAGAGACAGCTGCTTTAGGCAGGTCCTTTAATTTCTTTTATTATTATTTTATTTTTAATTGTGATAAAATACCATCTTAACCATACAGTTAGGTGGTATTAAGTATATTCATATTGTTGTGCAACCATCGCCACTGTCCATCTCCAGAAATTTTTATCTTCCCAAACTAAAACTCTGTCCGCATTAAACACTGACTCCATAATATTCTGACACCAACTAGGATTCTGCTCCCAATCACAGTGTGTGGGTCCTTTCCTCACCAAGTAATTCTGACACCAGCTGCGTGTCCTACAATTCAACTCAATTCTTATACTATCTACCCAGAGATAGCATCAGATCCCACAGGTTAAGAGATCAGTCCCACAAGGCAGCCTCCAGCCCCCCACTTCAGATGCCAATAGCAAGTCTTGTTGTCACTTGTGCTTCTGACAGATTGCCTATAAATCAGAGGTTCCCAACTTCTAGAGGATGCTTCTATAATGGATTGATTTGAGGCATTTCAGAGAGGTTATGAGGGCTAGAAGGACCCTTGACTAGTTGTTCAACCTCTCTTTACCTTAATGCACTTCCAGTCTTCCCACCTCCCAGGAATTTTTGAGGTTCACATAGGATACTGGTGAAAGCATGCATGAAGAGCTAAGTGGTAACAAGTGTAAATTACCAATTTCAGCCATGATGGTGACTGATTAAGTGGGGTTTGAAAACTGCAGTGAAGGGTGGCCAGTGGGAAGTGTGTTTCCTTGCTAGAGCAAAGTCCCTCAGCGTGAAGTGCAGTGTAGCACAACTGCCTCATGTGCTTAAACTGGTAAGGTCCTGGGCCACACCTCAGTGAGTCTGCAGGAAGCCTTCCTTCCCCCGCCAGCCCTGAGCCTCTCCTGCCAGGGTGGTGGGTGTGGTTGGCATGCTGCTTCTTGCTGGACACTGGGAGAGACAGGCCCTATGACTTTCCCCCCCCTTACTGTGGTCTCCATTTAAGACTGGGTTCTTCTGTGTGCGTTTATCTTATGCTCCACTCCATCAAGTCAATAACTGCGGGTTAGAAGTTCACAAGGGTTTTATTTCAGAGCAAGTACTTCTGGCTAACATAATGTGCTTATCTGGGTGGTTGTCTATGGAAGTCAACATACTTGTAAAGTTTTTTTGTTATTTGCTCTTTTATGTTACGTAAATGCTTGGTGTATTAATCTCTGGCTGAGCTGATGGCAAAATACATAACCTCCAAACTACTTTATTTGGTGTGACTTGTTAATTAAACCAATATATTTTCCATGTATGCCCATTACATTACTATGTGATAAAGAATGTGAAGTGTGTCATCAGAACAGAAAGCCTAAATTTGGTAGTCAGGGAAGGCTTCCTGAAGGAAATGACACCTAACCCTAAAGGATGGGCAGAAGTTGTCCAAGTAAAGAGGGAAAGGAAGTGTGTTCTAGTCAGAGGGAACAATAAGAAATGTTGGAAGAACTGAAATTCAGTTATTATGCAGGAGTGCATGGTGAGGGTGGCAGGAAATGGGGAGAGGAAAAGCTGGAAAGATGGGCAGAAACCTTGGTGTCAAGTTAAGATGATTAGACTTTATCTTAAGATAAGATAAGGGCATTAAACATTTTAAGGAGGTGCCCATGATCAGATTTTAGTTTTAGAAGGATTACTCTTTAATGTTAAAGGAGGAGTAAGATGATCAGCTTTTCTATTTAGAAAGAGTCACTTGTCTATAAGGAGTTAAGGGAGGTCTAAAAGTATGTAAGGAGGGTACCATTGTAAGGTTTTTAGGGCGGTGACAAGATGAGATATGCATTTGAAAAGAATCTCTCCTCTAGAAAGAGTTTTAAAAAGTATAAAGGGTTACTTCCCTGGCGACCCGGAGGAAACAGTGTCAAGGTGAGAGTCAAGACCTCCACCATGTCCTCCCTCCGCTTCATTTGCCAGCGCTGCAGCCAGCCCCTGAAACTGAATCAGTCCATGGAGACCTCCCAAGAACCTGAAGCTTTGATGATCATCTCAGCTCAGGGGGAGCCAGGAGAAACCCAGGAGGGAGGCCCTCCTTCCAGGGAGGAGGCAGATTTTGAAAATCTACAGGAAGGTGTCTCTTACAGGACCCTTCCTGGCCTCCCTGGTGGCAGAATGTCCTGGGACAATTCTGACAACTTCACCCTGCTTGGGAATTTGGGCTCCCTGAGAACTCTCAATAGCATCCAGAAGGCTGCAAGCGACATTTTTGACATCCTCTCCGATGAAACAGATGTGGACCACCCCCTGTGTGAGGACTGTACTGACAATCTTTTAGAGCAACTGGACATTCATCTCACCGTCACAGAATCTGAGATTCAGAACTACAAACGCTGTTTGGAGACCAGGGAGTTGATAAGTGAGGAGAGGGAGACGCTGCAGGAGAAGCTGAAGGGCCTGGAGCTGGAGGAAACGAGGCTGGTCCAGGAGCTAGAGGAGGTGGAAAAGAACCGAGAAAGGGCAGCAGCAGATCTCGAGGCAGCCCAGGCAGAGACTGAGATGCTGGACCAGCAAGAAAAGCAGTACCAGAAGGACTACAGTAAGTTGAAATGGCAACAACTAGAACTACATGACGAGCTGAGTAGTGTGGAGAAGCGGCTATGGTATGCCCAGATCCAGTGGAATCAGCTGGAGAAAACCAGTGTCTTTAATGCCACGTTTGAGATCTGGCATGACGGCCCCTTAACTACCATCAATAACTTCAGATTGGGCTGCCTCCCCACTGACCCTGTGTGCTGGAATGAGATTAACATAGCCTGGGGACAGACAGCCTTGCTGCTCCTTGCCCTGTCCAATACAATTGGACTGGAGTTTCAGAGGTATCGACTCATCCCCTGTGGAAACCATTCCTATCTGAAGTCTTTAACAGATGACTGCATTGAGCTGCCATTGTTCTCTAATGGGAAGCAGAATGTTTTCTTGCATAACAAATTTGACCAGGCTATGATGGCTTTCCTGGACTGCATGCAGCAATTCAAGGAACTGGCTGAGAAAAGTGGCTCAGGTCTCTGTTTGCCCTACAAGATTCATGTGAAGAAAGGCCTGATGGAAGACCCCGGAAGCAGTGGTGGATTCTATTCCATCAGAACCCACTTGAACACAGAGGAGGGGTGGACAAAAGCACTCAAGCTTATGCTTATAAATTTTAAGTGTAGTCTCACTTGGGTCTCCTTAAGATACTGTCAAAAATAACTTTTTTTCTAAAAGAGAGAGATTTTTTTTTTTTGCTCTAAGATTTTATTTGTGAAAATGTTAGATAAAATTCAAAACTGAAGAATATGTTTATAATTTAAAAAATGAATGGCCATACAGGCACTAATTTAAGATTATTGTCCAGAGCAAACCAAAAGACATTGCTGTCTTCCCCAGCATATCTTTGTCCTCCCTCTCCCTTTCTTCCCAGACAAGCATTCAAAATGACAAAGGTGAAATCATAGGATGACAAGATTATTCCTCGTTAAGAAGGGATAAAGATTGCAGAGAGAACTGAGGGGTGGGTGAGGGGTGAGAGGAAGGGTTAGTAAGGAGAGAAGTGGAGGTCTTTAATTTTTTATGAGGAAAGTACTTGGGCCATTGTATGTAGTGGAACTTTGGAGTCAGGAAGTAAATATTAAAAGATTATTACATTTCTGCTGTGATATACAGTGTAAACCCTTCCTCTTCATCCCAGAAAAACTTTCAATAAACTTCTACACTTTCTTCAATGATTTAAAGTGAAAAGTGTGTCATTGGGCTGTGCCATTATGTTGACACTAACCTGGAGGTGAGGGGCTGTGGTGGCCAGAGAGGACTGGTAACATTTCTGCTGATCAAGGGTCAGGTAAGGTCACAAGGTGAACCCCTACAGAGAGCTGAAGGTTGTAAAAGCCAGAGGACTTTTTTTTTTTTTTTATAAATTTTAATTTATAAATAAATTTATTTATTTATAATAAATTTATAAATAAATTTCTTTATTTATTTATTTTTGGCTGTGTTGGGTCTTCGTTTCTGTGCGAGGGCTTCCTCTAGTTGCGGCGAACGGGGGCCACTCTTCATCGCGGTGCGCGGGCCTCTCACTGTCGTGGCCTCTCTTGTTGCGGAGCACACGCTCCAGACGCGCAGGCTCAGTAGTTGTGGCTCACGGGCCCAGTTGCTCCGCGGCATGTGGGATCTTCCCAGACCAGGCCTCGAACCCATGTTCCCTGCATTGGCAGGCGGATTCTCAACCACTGCACCACCAGGGAAGCCCCAGAGGACTTTTTAAAAATGCAAATTGTGGAACTTCCCTGGCAGTCCAGTGGTTAAGACTCTGCCCTTCCACTTCAGGGGGCATGGGTTCCATCCCTGGTTGGGGAACTAAGATGCCACATGCCACTGCGCCATGCAGTGAAGCCAAAAAAAAAAGCTAATTGTGTCATGTCATTTACCTGCTTCTCCATTGCTCTCAGAATAAAGTCCCAAATTCTTACCATGGCTTTCAGCCTGGGTGATCTGTCCTGCCTGCCTCTCTAGGCTCACCTCATACTGCTCCCAGCTCCTTTCTGTTCCCAAACATGCTAAGTCCATCCTCCATCTGGTCTTTGCCCATGCTCTTCTCTGTGTGTTTTCTAACCAAACTACAAACTTCCTGAGAGCTACTTTAGCTTAGTAGTCCAGATGGTGCCTAAACAGCCTCTCATACATACTCAGCATCTGTAAATAGAAGTCATTGCTGTGGAAAATGTGAACAGGAAGTTGACTAATTTGTCACAGACTCAGAGGTAATAGAAAACTCCTAGGAGATTGGTTAAATGAATTAAGGTCCAAGCATATAATGGAATACCATGTAGGTATTAAGATGTTATAGAAGAATATTTACATAATATTTAATGAAAATGCTTATCATATATTAAGTAAAAAGATTAGGTTATAAAACATGTAATATAAATTGAATATTTAAAAGTAGTTAGCAAAAAAATAACTCCAAGAATATATATTCCTTGAATATATGAAGTATTTCCATGAAAATTTTGTATTTAAAAAAAAAAAGCTTTCCACTTGAGATTAAGAAAGATACAGAATATTAGTTATCAGTATTTCTATTTAACATGTGTTGGTGATCCTAGCTAGTACAATAGATTAGAAGTAAAAGGTATAGGGGCTTCCCTGGTGGCGCAGTGGTTGAGAATCTGCCTGCCAATGCAGGGGACACGGGTTCGAGCCCTGGTCTGGGAAGATCCCACATGCCGCGGAGCAACTAAGCCCGTGAGCCACAATTACTGAGCCTGCGCATCTGGAGCCTGTGCTCCGCAACAAGAGAGGCCGAGATAATGAGAGGCCCGCGCACCGCGATGAAGAGTGGCCCCCACTTGCCGCAACTAGAGAAAGCCCTCGCACAGAAACAAAGACCCAACACAGCCATAAATTAAAAAAATTTTAAAAAAAAGAAGTAAAAGGTATAAAGATTAGAAGGGAAAAAATAAAATTTTTATTTGCATATGACATAACTGTGTAATGATATCCCAATAATCAACACATAAATGATTAGAATTAATAAGTGAATTAAGAAATTCACTGACTACACAGTCAATTACAAAAACCAAATGTATTTCTATATATAAGTAACAATTAGAAAGAGAATTTTAAAATAGTTCAAACTGTTAAATTCCTAAGAATAACGTAACAAAAAGCCTTTTGCACAGAAAACTATATTATCAATTGTTCTAGAACAGGGGTTTGCAAACTTTTCGTGTAGAAGGCCAAATAGTGAATGTTTTAAGATTTTTGGTCCATGTGGTCTCTGTTGCAATTACTAAATTGTAGCAACTATTCAATTGTGCTGTTACAGCATAAAACCAGCCGCAGAAAATGTGTAAATGAATGGGCATAGGTGTGTTGTAGTGAAACTATATTCATCAAAAAAGACAGCAAGGTGGATTTGGCCTGTGGGCCATAGTTTTCTGACCCCTGCTCTAGGCCATAGTCCATCAAGTCATGGACTATGTCTATCGTGTTTGTAGTTATGTCCGCAACAGTCTGCACAATGCCTGCCACATAGTAGATCCTCAATGAATAATTGAATGAATAAATCACAGAATTATTCTGTTTCATTTTGTGACTATCTCAATTCCCCCTCTCCATCCCCAAATTTCTCACATAGGTACATATTTTCCATTGAAGTCATTTGAGTGTCAGAAACTACTAGTCCAAGAGATTTTAGGCACCTGAAATAAAAGGTAAATCAGTTTTATTTATTCATTCATTCATTTTGTGTTAAGAACACTTAACATGAGATTCAACCTCATTAGATTTTGAGTGTACAGTATAGTGTTGTGAAGTATAGGCACAATGTTGTACTGCAGATCTCCAGAACTTAATCACCTTGCACGATTGAAACTATACGCACTGAATAGCAACTCTCCATTTCCCCTTTCCCTCAGCCCCCAACAACCACCATTCTACTCTGTTTCTATGTGTTTGACTATTTTAGATTTCTTTCTTTTTTTTAAATAAATTTATTTATTTATTTATTTTGGCTGCGTTGGGTCTTCATTGTTGCACGTGGGCTTTCTCTGGTTGCGGTGAGCAGGGGCTACTCTTCGTTGCAGTGCGCAGGCTTCTTATTACGGTGGCTTTTCTTGTTGCAGAGTACGGGCTCTAGGTGCACAGGCTTCAGTAGTTGCAGCACGTGGGCTCAGTAGTTGTGGCTTGCGGGCTCTAGAGCACAGGCTCAGTAGTTGTGGCACACGGGTTTAGTTGCTCCACGGCATGTGGGAACTTCCCAGACCAGGGCTCGAACCTGTGCCCCCTGTGTTGGCAGGCAGATTCTTAACCACTGCACCACCAGGGAAACCCAGTTTTAGATTTCTCATGAGTGGAACTGTGCAGCGTTTGTCCTTCTGTTACTGTCTTAGGTAAATCACTTTTAGAAAAAAAGAAGTTCCAGGCTGTGAAAAGTAAAATATGGAAAAAGGTGTACCAGCGTCACTTAAGACTTGTAAGAAATGAAAACTGTCAGGTCCATTCCAGACTTCCAAAGTCACAATCTTTTTAACAGAGGAGCATTTGGAACAAAGAGAGAGAAGCATAGACAGGCCACCAGCCAGGAGCTGCAGGGCTGCAACTCAGTGTGTTTCAGTGGGAGTGTTGCTGTTGAGAGATAAGATGGAGATATAAGAAAGACCATGGATTTGGAGGGTCATCAATACCACACCAATTTTGAATTTCTAGCCAGTACAGAGCCTTGAAAGCCCACCCCTACACACCTTGGCCACAGTAGACAAATCACCAGAAGTCACAGATTTGCATTTTAGAAGTGCCACAGCAGAAGCAGTGTAGACTATAGTGGACTGAACACTCATTAAGTCAGCAAGTTGGAAGGTGAGGGTGTCCTCAAAAACACCAGCCTTAGAGAAATCCATGAAGGAAATAGCAGGTGATAGTTAGAGAATTAGGTGAATAAACAGAAGTAAGCAAGAGAAAAGAGAAAAAGCTTCCAGAAAGTTATGAGAAGAGAGTAAAGTAGGAGATTTTTGTTGCTTTTGATAAGAGAACTTTCAGCGTGATGATGGCAAGATCCAGCTGGCAGTTGATGGAAGAGTGAAAGGGAAGTAAAGAAGTAGAGATAGTGGATGAGGACAATTCTTTTGAGACCTTTGACCATTGGGGAAGAATATAGATAAAGCAGAGGACTCTAAAACTGGGACAAATCTGAGAACTTTTACAGTATAAAATTAAGGGTGTATGGGACTTCCTTGGTGGTCCAGTGGTTAAAAATCCGCATTTCAATGCAGAAGATGTGGGTTCGATCCCTGGTCAGGGAACTAAGATCCCACCTGCCGTGGGGCTATTAAGCCCGCACTCTAGAGCCCACACTCTAGAGCCCACACGCCGCAATGAAGAGCCCATGTGCTGCAACTAAGACCCGATGCAGCCAAATAAATAAATAAATATTTTTTAAAGTAAGGGTATAGTAGAGAAAGATTAAAAATACAGTGTGTGCATAAGGGTGGGGTACGGGTTTACATAAATTGACAATGTCAGAGGAGAAATAAACCTAATCATGAAGGAAGTTGAGAGGACTATTCAGAACAGGAGAAAATAAAGCTCTTGGAGACTAGGGAGAAAGTGGGAGGAGATGCAAATATGGATAATTTATAACAAAGCTGCAGGTTGTTGGCAAGAAGTAGTTCAGGCAACTTTGAGGAGGTACTGGGGAGAGAATGTGCACATGGTGGTGAGGGGAACTGGGAAGGAGAAGGAGACCAAGTTCTGAAGCCTTCAGTGAATGAGGGAGAGTAAAAGGGCACTGAATAGTGGGAGAAGTTCAGGAAGTTTATCATGGAACAGGGTTACAGGGACCATAGAGAAAGGACTGCATTGAGATTCAAGATGAGAAGGAAGAATCTGAAGAAAAAGTATGTGAAAGGAGAGCTCTCAGAATGGGCTGGTATTTGGCCCGGGGTCAAGGATGACAGAGATGAGAGCCATGTCTGGATTGCCTGTTCTCATGTTTATGACCAGTGCAGGTGAAGGTTTCCAGTGGTTGTAAGAGTGTCAAATTTTGCTCATATTTTCTTTACTCCATTGCTCTAACGGGAAGCTGCTGAGAAGAAAGTCTGGGACCCCTGAAGAAAAGTCTCACTAGAAAGTGAGGAGGATCACTTGGTTCCTGAACGTTTATTACCCCAGAGGATCGTCAACTCTTAGAATTGAGGCTTTGTAGAGAAGAACCAAAGAACCCTATTGCCACTTGAGAGACAGAGCCTTTAAGTAGAGTTTTCTGAAAGCACTTGGGAGGAGACTCATTGAATCCTGGATGGTTGCCTCCTGATGAAATCACAGTGACGCTCAGTGACCAGTAAATAGTTCTATCTGTGGCTACACAGGAGAATCTTGGGCCAGCTTCTAGACAATGGTCTTTGAGCTGATCTCTCTACAGGGAACTGTGCAGGAAGCTGAAATGGCATGGCTAGAAAGCCATAGCTACTCTACAGTAGAGGGGATGCAACCCTGGAGTAGAGTCCTCCTCAGTCTGGGTCATCTTGGGAAGGACACAAACTCTGGAGAGCTGCACACTCAAATGTCCTTAGCTATAGCCAGGAAGGTAGAAATCTGGCCTGCTAAGAATGTGGCAAACTGGAAAGTGCATGAACTATCTATAGGGGTTGAGGGCTTTGCAGCCTCAACCAATTCCAGCCTAGAATCCTGGGTCCCTGTTTCAAGATTTTCCAACTTTTCAGGGGAACCTGGGTATCTAGACTTTTATAAGACATTTCTTTGTTTCTAAATCACAGCATCTAATCAAAATATTTGAAAACATTTTGAGTCAAATAAAACAGTTTTGGGGGCCACATTTGGCCCTTTGGCCAATTTGAAACCTCTGGCTTATTTCACATGGTTTCTCTGAGAACTAAATGAGATAAAGTCTATGAAAAAGTTTTATCAATGCGAAAATCCTGTAAAAGTAAAGTTATTTGTTCTTAAATAAATGAATTGGAGTGAGGAGGAGAGAGATCTATGCGTTCTTGGAGGTGAGGAATTTGATCTTTAGTAATGTTTGGACTTCAATTAGCAACTTGAAATAAGTAAGACACAGCACAACTTCAAGATCTCATTGAAGATTTCTCTTAAAATGGAGGTTGGTAACAATCTTTTTTTTTCTTAAGATATATATATTTTTTAATTGTTTATTTATTTTGCCTGTGCTGAGTCTTAGTTGCGGCACGCAGAATCTTTTAGTTGCGGCATGTGGGCTCATGCAGGCTTATAGGCTCATAGTTGCAGCATGTGGGCTTCTTAGTTGCAGTATGTGAACTCAGTTGCGGCATGCATGTGGGATCTAGTTCCCCGACCAGGGATCAAAGCTGGGCCCCCTGCATTGGGAGCGTGGAGTCCTACTCACTGGACTACCAGGGAAGTCAGGTATCAATCTTCATTGGGCATCAGGTGGAGAGGGCCAAGTTGATCATATTTCTGACTTCTTTTCTATTATTTTATAAATTGAGACCATTCTATATGCACTGATTCACAAATCTTTATCACTCTTTTTTGAATGTCATTTTACACCTACATAACCCCAATATCATAGCCATATTAATAAAATTATCATTTATACTTTGGTTTCACCTAAAACTCGAGGGAAGAAACTAATTTTACCAATTGTCTCAAAAATGTCTTTCAGCAGTGGTTTTGTTCAATTTAGGTTACCTATTGGGGAAGGAGTGAAGTGGAAGGGATAGAGATGGATGTAGGACTTTTCTGAGCATATTTTTCACAGTTTTAACTTTTAAAAAATGTTTTATATATTCAAAAACTTTTTATTTTATTTTGTTTTATTTTATTTTATTTTATTTATTTATTTTGGTTGTGCCGCGTCTTTGTTGAGGCAGGCGGGCTCCTTAGTTGAGGCTTGTGGGCTCTGTGGTTGTGGCATGCAAACTCTTACCTGTGGCATGCATGTGGGATCTAGTTCCCTGACCAGGGATCAAACATTCATGCCCTGCATTGGAAGGCAGATTCTTTTTTTTTTTTTTTAATTTATTTTTGGATGCGTTGGGTCTTCGTTGCTGCACGTGGGCTTTCTCTAGTCGCGGTGAGCGGGGGCTACTCTTCGTTGCGAAGCCTTCGTTGCAGACTTCTCATTGCGGTGACTTCTCTTGTTGCGGAGCATGGGCTCTAGGCAAACCGGCTTCAGTAGATGTGGCTCACGGGCTCTAGAGCGCAGGCTCAGTAGTTGTGGTACACGGGCTTAGTTGCTCTGCGTCATGTGGGATCTTTCTGGACCAGGGCTCGAACCCGTGTCCCCTGCATTGGCAGGTGGATTCTTAACCACTGCACCACCAGGGAAGCCTGGAAGGCAGATTCTTAACCACTGTGCCAACAGGGAAGTGTCCCAAAAAACTTTTTTTTTTTTAACATCTTTCTTGGAGTATAATTGCTTTACAATGGCGTGTTAGTTTCTGCTTTATAACAAAGTGAATCAGTTATACATATACATATGTTCCCATATCTCTTCCCTCTTGCATCTCCCTCCCTCCCACCTTCCCTATCCTACCCCTCTAGGTGGTCACAAAGCACAGAGCTGATCTCCCTGTGCTAGGCAGCTGCTTCCCACTAGCTATCTATTTTACATTTGGTAGTGTATATATGTCAATGCCACTCTCTCACTTTGTCACAGCTTACCCTTCCCCCTCCCCATATCCTCAAGTACATTCTCTAGTAGGTCTGTGTCTTTATTCCCATCTTACCCCTAGGTTCTTCATGACCTTTTTTTTTTTTTTTTTTAGATTCCATATATATGTGTTAGCATATGGTATTTGTTTTTCTCTTTCTGACTTACTTCACTCTGTATGACAGACTCAAGGTCCTTCCACCTCACTACAAATAATTCAATTTCATTTCTTTTTATGGCTGAGTAATATTCCATTGTATATATGTGCCATAACTTCTTTATCCATTCATCTGTTGATGGACACTTAGATTGCTTCCATGTCCTGGCTATTGTAAATAGAGCTGCAGTGAACATTTTGGTACATGACTCTTTTGAATTATGGTTTTCTCAGGGTATATGCCCAGTAGTGGGATTGCTGGGTCGTATGGTAGTTCTATTTTTAGTTTTTTAAGGAACCTCCATACTGTTCTCCATAGTGGCTGTATCAATTTACATTCCCACCAACAGTGCAAGAGTGTTCCCTTTTCTCCACACCCTCTCCAGCATTTATTGTTTCTAGATTTTTTGATGATGGCCATTCTGACTGGTGTGAGATGATATCTCATTGTAGTTTTGATTTGCATTTCTCTAATGATTAATGATGTTGAGCATTCTTTCATGTGTTTGTTGGCAATCTGTATGTCTTCTTTGGAGAAATGTTTATTTAGGTCTTCTGCCCATTTTTGGATTGGGTTGTTCATTTTTTTGATATTGAGCTGCATGAGCTGCTTGTAAATTTTGGAGATTAATCCTTTGTCAGTTGCTTCATTCACAAATATTTTCTCCCATTCTGAGGGTTATTTTTTGGTCTTGTTTACGGTTTCCTTTGCTGTGCAAAAGCTTTTAAGTTTGATTAGGTCCCATTTGTTTATTTTTGTTTTGATTTCCATTTCTCTAGGAGGTGGGTCAAAAAGGATCTTGCTGTGATTTATGTCATAGAGTGTTCTGCCTAAGTTTTCCTCTAAGAGTTTGATAGTGTCTGGCCTTACATTTAGGTCTTTAATCCATTTTGAGTTTATTTTTGTGTATGGTGTTAGGGAGTGTTCTAATTTCATACTTTTACATGTACCTGTCCAGTTTTCCCAGCACCACTTATTGAAGAGACTGTCTTTTCTCCACTGTATATTCTTGCCTCCTTTATCAAAGATAAGGTGACCATATGTGCGTGGGTTTAACTCTGGGCTTTCTATCCTGTTTCATTGATTTATATTTCTGTTTTTGTGCCAGTACCATACTGTCTTGATTACTGTAGATTTGTAGTATAGTCTGAAGTCAGGGAGCCTGATTCTTCCTGCTCCATTTTTCTTTCTCAAGATTGCTTTGGCTATTCGGGGTCTGTTGCATTTCCATACAAATTGTGAAAATTTTTGTTCTAGTTCTGTGAAAAATGCTAGTGATAGTTTCATAGGGATTGCATTGAATCTGTAGATTGCTTTGGGTAGTAGAATCATTTTCACAATGTTGATTCTTCCAATCCAAGAACATGGTATATCTCTCCATCTATTTGTATCATCTTTAAGTTCTTTCATCAATGTCTTATAATTTTCTGCATTACAGGTCTTTTGTCTCCTTAGGTAGGTTTATTCTTAGATATTTTATTCTTTTTGTTGCAATGGTAAATAGGAGTGTTTTCTTAATTTCACTTTCAGATTTTTCATCATTAGTGTATAGGAATGCAAGAGATTTCTGTGCATTAATTTTGTATCCTGATACTTTACCAAATTCATTGATTAGCTCTAGTAGTTTTCTGGTAGCATCTTTAGGATTCTCTATGTATAGTATCATGTCATCTGCAAACAGTGACAGCTTTACTTCTTTTCCAGTTTGGATTCCTTTTATTTCTTTTTCTTCTCTGATTGCTGTGGCTAACACTTCCAAAACTACGTTGAATAATAGTGGTGAGAGTGGGCAACCTTGTCTTGTTCCTGATCTTAGCGGAAATGGTTTCAGTTTTTCACCATTGAGGATGATGTTGACTGTGGGTTTTTCATATATGGCCTTTATGATGTTGAGGAAAGTTCCCTCTGTGCCTACTTCCTGCAGGGTTTTTATCATAAATGGGTGTTGATTTTTGTCAAAAGCTTTCTCTGCATCGATTGAGATAATCATATGGTTTTTCTCCTTCAATTTGTTAATATGGTGTATCACATTGATTTGCATATATTGAAGAATCCTTGCATTCCTGGGATAAACCCAAGTTGATCGTGGTGTATGATCCTTTTAATGTGCTGTTGGATTCTGTTTGCTAGTATTTTGTTGAGGATTTTTAAATCTATGTTCATCAGTGATATTGGCCTGTAGTTTTCTGTCTTTGTGACATCTTTGTCTGGTTTTGGTATCAGGGTGATGGTGGCCTCGTAGAATGAGTTTGGAAGTGTTCCTCCCTCTGCTATATTTTGGAAGAGTTTGAGAAGGATAGGTGTTATCTCTTCTCTAAATGTTTGATAGAATTCGCCTGTGAAGCCATCTGGTCCTGGGTTTTTGTTTGTTGCAAGATTTTTAATCACAGTCTCAATCACAGTGCTTGTGATTGGTCTGTTCATATTTTCTATTGCTTCTTGGTTCAGTCTTGGAACATTGTGCATTTCTAAGAATTTGTCCGTTTCTTCCAGGTTGTTCATTTTATTGGCGTAGAGTTGCTTGTAGTAATCTCTCATGATCCTTTGTATTTCTGCGGTGTCAGTTGTTACTTCTCCTTTTTCACTTCTAATTCTATTGATTTGAGTCTTCTCCCTTTTATTCTTGGTGAGTCTGGCTAATGGTTTATCAATTTTGTTTATCTTCTCAAAGAACCAGCTTTTAGTTTTATTGATCTTTGCTATCATTTCCTTCATTTCTTTTTCATTTATTTCTGATTGGATCTTTATGATTTCTTTCCTTCTTCTAACTTTGGGGTTTTTTTGTTCTTCTTTCTCTAATTGCTTTAGGTGTAAGGTTAGGTTGTTTATTTGAGATGTTTCTTGTCTCTTAAGGTAGGATTGTATTGCTATAAACTTCCCTCTTAGAACTGCTTTTGCTGCATCCCATAGGTTTTGAGTCTTCGTGTTTTCATTGTCATTTGCTTCTAGGTATTTTTTGATTTCCTCTTTGATTTCTTCAGTGATCTCTTGGATAGCAAGTAGTGTATTGTTTAGCCTCCATGTGCTTGTATTTTTTACAGATTTTTTCCTGTAATTGATATTTAGTCTCATAGCATTGGGGTCAGAAAAGATACTTGATATGATTTCAAATTTCTTAAATTTACCAAGGCTTGATATGTGACCCAATATAAGATCTATCCTGGAGAATGTTCCATGAGCACTTGAGAAGGATATGTATTCTGTTGTTTTTGGATGGAATTTCCTATAAATATCAATTAAGTCCATCTTGTTTAATGTATCATTTAAAGCTTGTGTTTCCTTATTTATTTTCATTTTGGATGATCTGTCCGTTGGTGAAAGTGGGGTGTTAAAGTCCCCTACTGTGATTGTGTTACTGTTGATTTCCCCTTTTATGGCTGTTAGCATTTGCCTTATGTATTGAGGTGCTCCTATACTGGGTGCATAAATATTTACAATTAGTGTATCTTCTTCTTGGTTCGATCCCTTGATCATTATGTAGTGTCCTTCTTTGTCTCTTGTAATGGTCTTTATTTTAAAGTCGATTTTGTCTGATATGAGAATTGCTACTCCAGCTTTCTTTTGATTTCCATTTGCATGGAATATCTTTTTCCATCTCCTCACTTTCAGTCTGTATGTTTCCCTAGGTCTGAAGTGGGTCTCTTGTAGACAGCATATATACAGGTCTTGTTTTTGTATCCATTCAGCCAGTCTATGTCTTTTGGTTGGAGCATTTAATCCATTTACATTTAAGGTAATTATCGATATGTATATTCCTATTACCACTTTATTAATTGTTTTGGGTTTGTTATTGTAGGTCTTTTCCTTCTCTTGTGTTTCCTGCCTAGAGAAGTTCCTTTGGCATTTGTTGTAAAGCTGGTTTTGTGGTGCTGAATTCTCTTAGCTTTTGCTTGTCTGTAAAGCTTTTAATTTCTCCAGCAAATCTGAATGAGATCCTTGCTGGGTAGAGTAATCTTGGTTGTAGGTTTTTCTCCTTCATCACTTTAAATATGTCCTGCCACTCCCTTCTGGCTTGCAGAGTTTCTGCTGAAAGATCAGCTGTTAACCTTATGAGGATTCCCTTGTGTGTTATTTGTTGTTTTTCCCTTTCTGCTTTTAATATTTTTCTTTGTATTTAATTTTTAATCGTTTGATTAATATGTGTCTTGGTGTTTTTCTTCTTGGATTTATCCTGTATGCGACTCTCTGTGCTTCCAGGACTTGATTAACTATTTCCTTTCCCATATTAGGGAAGTTTTCAACTATAATCTCTTCAAATATTTTCTCAGTCCTTTTAGCTTTCTCTTCTTCTTCTGAGACCCCTATAATTTGAATGTTGGTGCGTTTAATGTTGTCCCAGAGGTCTCTGAGACTGTCCTCAATTCTTTTCATTCTTTTTTCTTTATTCTGCTCTGCAGTAGTTATTTCCACTATTTTATCTTCCAGGTCACTTATCCGTTCTTCTGCCTCAGTTATTCTGCTATTGATTCCTTTTAGAGAATTTTTAATTTCATTTATCATGTTGTTCATCATTGTTTGTTTGCTCTTTAGTTCTTCTAGGTCCTTGTTAAACGTTTCTTGTATTTTCTCTATTCTATTTCCAAGATTTTGGATCATCTTTACTATCATTATTCTGAATTCTTTTACAGGTAGACTGCCTATTTCCTCTTCATTTGTTAGGTCTGGTGGGTTTTTACCTTGCTTCTTCATCTGCTGTGTGTTTTTCTGTCTTCTCAATTTGCTTAACTTACTGTGTTTGGGGTCTCCTTTTCGTAGGCTGCAGGTTCGTAGTTCCTGTTGTTTTTGGTGTCTGTCCCCAGTGGCTAAGGTTGGTTCAGTGGGTTATGTAGGCTTCCTGGTGGAGGGGACTAGTGCCTGTGTTCTGGTGGATGAGGCTGGATCTTGTCTTTCTGGTGGGCAGGTCCACGTCTGGTGGTGTGTATTGGGGTGTCTGTGGCCTTATTATGATTTTAGACAGCCTCTCTGCTAATGGATGGGGTTGTGTTCCTGTCTTGCTAGTTGTTTGGCATAGGGTGTCCAGCACTGTAGCTTGCTGGTCGTTGAGTGAAGCTGGCTCTTGGCGTTGAGATGGAGATCTCTGGGAGATTTTTGCCATTTGATATTACGTTGAGCTGGGAGGTCTCTTGTGGACCAGTGTCCTGAACTTGGCTCTCCCATCTCAGAGGCACAGCCCTGACGCCTGGCTGGAGCACCAAGAGCCTTTCATCCACACAGCTCAGAATAAAAGGGAGAAAAAATAGAAAGAAAGAAAGAAAGAAGATAAAATAAAATAAAATAAAGTAAAATAAAATGAAGTTATTAAAATAAAAAATAATTATTAAGAAAAAAATTTTAAAGTAAAAAAAAAAAAAACCAGGGCTTCCCTGGTGGTGCAGTGGGTGAGAATCTGCCTGCCAATGCAGGGGACATGGGTTCGAGCCCTGGTCTGGGAAGATCCCACGTGCCGCGGAGCAACTAGGTCCATGAGCCACAACTACTGAGCCTGCACGTCTGGAGCCTATGCTCTGCAACAAGAGAGGCCGCGATAGTGAGAGGCCCGTGCACCGCGATGAAGAGTGGCCCCCGCTTGCCGCAACTAGAGAAAGCCCTCGCACAGAAACGAAGACCCAAAACAGCCAAAAATAAATATAAAAATAAAAAAAAAATAAAAAAAAAAACCCAAAAAGGACAGACAGAACCCTAGGACAAATGGTAAAAGCAAAGCTATACAGACAAAATCACACAGAATCATACACATACACACTCACAAAAAGAGAAAAAGGGAAAAATATATATATATCGTTGTTCCCAAAGCCCACCTCCTCAATTTGGGATGATTCGTTGTCTATTCTGGTATTACACAGATGCAGGGTACATTAAGTTGTTTGTGGAGCTTTAATCCGCTGCTCCTGAGGCTGCTGGGAGAAATTTCCCTTTCTCTTCTTTGTTCGCACAGCTCCCGGGGTTCATCTTTGGATTTGGACCCGCCATTGCGTGTAGGTCGCCTGAGGGCGTCTGTTCTTTGCTCAGACAGGACGGGGTTAAAGGAGCAGCTGATTCGGTGGCTCTGGCTCACTCAGGCCGTGGGGAGGGAGGGGTACGGAGGAGGCGGGGCGAGCCTGTGGCGGCAGAGGCGTCATGACGTTGCACCAGCCCAAGGCGCGCTGTTTTCTCCTGGCAAAGTTGTCCCTGGATCACGGGACCCTGGCAGTGGCGGGCTGCACAGGCTCCTGGGAGGGGCGGTGTGGAGAGTGATCTGTGCTTGCACACAGGCTTCTTGGTGGCGGCAGAAGCAGCCTTAGCGTCTCATGCCCGTCTCTGGGGTCCACGCTGATAGCCGCGGCTCACTCCCGTCTCTGGAGCTCCTTTAAGCGGCGCTCTTAATCCCCTCTCCTTGCGCACCACGAAACAGAGGCAAGAAAAAGTCTCTTGCCTCTTCGGCAGCTCCAGACCTTTTCCCGGACTCCCTCCCGGCTAGCTGTGGCTCACTAGCCCCCTTCAGGCTGTGTTCATGCCACCAGCCCCAGACCTCTCCCTGCGATCTGACCTCCGAAGCCCGAGCCTCAGCTCCCAGCCCCTGCCCGCCCCGGCGGGTGAGTCGACGAGCCTCTCGGGCTGGTGAGTGCTGGTCGGCACCAATCCTCTGTGCGGGAATCTCTCCACTTTGCTCTCTGCACCCCTGTTGCTGCACTCTTCTCCATGGCTCCGAAGCTCCCCCCCTCAGAAAACTTTTAAATACATCAAAGAGAAATAAAAACGAAGTGTAAAACTGGAAACAAATAATATACCAAATTTTAACATACTCACATAGAGAAAGGGATTATTTTAAGTACTTTTGAAAATAGTAATCTGACTGTATATATACTTTAAGGACAAAAAGTACTATAATGAAATATTAAATATTGCCTGGTAGTTCTATCAGTAGTAGTAATACTGACTTATAATTTTAAATTAGTTTATGTATATTGTAAGATAAAGCTATCAACATTTGAATTGGAAATATTAGTATGAATTCTTGTGTGTATTTTTTTTTAGCTGTGTTTACTGAGAGGGCCTAGAAGCAATGACAATCCAGTAACCATAAATACCTCCAGTAACTAGATCTTGATTTCTACATACCTTTCCCCACTAAAATGAAACTTGTTAGAGGAATGGCTAATTCCAGATCTGAGGGGGAAAATAGTACAAGTAAACTTGACATTTTGTTTTTCCATAAATTAAGGAAGCTATTAAAGACTAATGGGGTATTTCAGAAGAATATAGTAGCCCACTTCAAGGAGTTCCACTGACCAAATTTGGGACAATTTGAGCATCAAGAAGAAAACTAATTATAATTTCTTGTAAAGCATTGAATAAGCAAAGATCCATGAATTCTTAGTGATACTAGAAATGGAAGTGGAAAAACACTCATTTGTCATGATTTGAGGTAACTAATATGGCTAATTCTTACCTTACAATTCATCATTGAAGGGGAAAAGGATGAAATACACCTTCCTTTTTTAGGAGGAACTGCCATTCATCCCCTAGACCATAAGGAAACATTCTTTATAGAAAAATGCCATCCAATACATGTAGAAGTAACAACAGAATTAGAAAAATAACCATTTTGCAATCTGTGATGAAATAATCATCTCAGGTAAGTACAGTCAAAAGATGCTGAGGAGGATTTGGGGAGGAGGATATTTGCACAGTAACAAAATATCATCCCACAGACTAATTGGCTAATGAACATACCTTTATAATGGAGAGGTTTGCTGTCCACACTTTAACCAGTTATCACATTTAACATTTCTAATGGTGAGATGAGCTAACATTATGTATCCCCTGATAAGATGAATTATCCTCATTGCATCACCTCTAAAGTATTATTGCTCAAAAAGTTTAACTTAAATTTTACCAAGTGGACTTCCCTGGTGGCACAGTGGTTGGGAGTCCGCCTACCAATGCAGGGGACACGGGTTCGATCCCTGGTCTGGGAAGATCCCATATGCCACAGAGCAACTAAGTCCATGTGCTGCAACTACTGAAGCCCGCACGCCTAGAGCCCATGCTCCACAACAAGAGAAGCCACCAAAATGAGAAGTCTGCACACCGCAACAAAGAGTAGCCCTCGCTCCCTGCAACTAGAGAAAGCCCGCACACAGCAACGAAGACCTAACACAGCCAAAAATAAATAAATTTAAAAAAATAAATCTTACCAAGCCCTCGGACCTATTTACCAGTTTACTGGAACAAGTTAAATGCCATCACAAAGAAATAATCAGATTTGTCTAGAAATGTGGCTACAAGACCAGTGGCCTATGTTTCAAAAAGTTGATATTTTTTAAAAAGCAGGAGGTATGTATTAGATTAAAAGAGAAAAATGAGATGTAACAACCAAATATAATGTGAATCCTGGGAAGAAAAAAAGCAGCCCCTGACGGCTGTCGGCCTGACTCTAACATCTGGGTCATGGCGTTCTCCTGGTGAACATAAACGCTTCACAGAACACCAAAGTCCCGTCACTCTGTGACTGTGATGGAGCAAGACAAGAACAAGACTACTCTGAGGTCCTAACAGACAAAACAAGAACATTTTCCAAACCAAAAAGGGCCAAACGTTCCTCTTTCCTGCTGTGTTCTTCCTGCTTCCAGATAAAAATCCAGAAAATCTGAGAATTGTCCTTGCTTTTTGACCAGTCCAAGCAAAATCCCCAGGCCCCACACCTTATTGAGATGCTACCTTCAGCCCTTCCCCGTGGCAGCTCTTTCCTTCCTTGCAGAGAACCAATCAATCCAGATTTGTTCACATATGTTCCTAGTCTTTGGCTGGAGGGCATCACCACTTTGATTAGATCCTGGCTTGAAAACAGCAAAAGAAAACTCTAAGAGACATATTGGGAAGAATTATTGAAATTAGATCATATAATATTTGCCTTTCTCTGTATTATTCTTTAATTTTTGAAAAGAAATAGTACAATAGTCAGGTATATACAAACCTCTTTTTTTTTTTAATTTGAAAAATGTCATTATCAGAAGTTAAAAAAAAAATCCCAGGGCTTCCCTGGTGGCGCAGTGGTTGGGAATCTGCTTGCCAATGCAGGGGACACGGGTTCAAGCCCTGGTCCGGGAAGATCCCACATGCCGCAGAGCAACTAAGCCCATGCGCCACAACTACTGAGCCTGCGCTCTAGAGCCCGCAAGCCACAACTACTGAAGCCCATGTACCACAACTACTGAAGCCCACGCACCTAGAGCCCGTGGTCCACAGCAAGAGAAGCCACTGCAATGAGAAGCCCACGCACTGCAACAAAGAGTAGCCCCTGCTCTCAGCAACTAGAGAAAGCCTGTGTGCAGCAGCGAAGACTCAAATGCAGCCAGAAATTAAATAAAAGAATAAATAAATAAATTTATTAAAAAAAAAAACTCTTGGGAAGAATTCTTGAGGCTGCTAGCTCTGGAGCTTAATAATCATACAATTTGGCTTTTGCTCTGTATTATTAGGCAACCTTCTGAATATGATTTGTCTTCTTGTGTGAATCAGTTTCCAGGGAAAGATTATGCTGTTCACAGTGGTCACCTGACAGCTCTTCTTTTAAAAGATGTTCATTAGTACTGGGGTTTCTCACTGGTCTTCTGTGAGTTTAGTGGCATGAAATTGTCAATGAGAGATGGCCATGCACTGGTGCTTGGACAAATATAGAGTCCAGGAACATAAAACTGAAGACCAGTTCAGGGATCAGGGTAACCCAACCCCTTCTCCTTGGGAAGAAGCAACCAGAGGCATACTGAGCATCCACAATATTGCTCCAACATTCACCCTTTCAGGCTGATGTGAACATTAGATCAAATACCACATGTAAAGTGCAGGGTGTGGGGCCTGCATAGACAATGGTGTTAATGTTGTCTGCTCCTCCTTGACTATACAGCACTCAAAGAGTTTATAATATTCTCTGAGAGAATGGATTATTTACTGGAAACTAGAGAATACACCACAATGCAAGGTTAGAAAATATAAGAATTGACAAAATTTATAATAGTTGAGGAAGTTACAAAGGGCCAATGGAATTTTCCAGATAAGTCAAATTCTAAACTTGACTTGCCCTGGATTTGATTGCATTTCCTAGATTAAAAATTCCAAAATTGTGGGATTTTCCAGGCTCCAGAACTGTGAGAAAAAATTTCTATTATTTAAGCCACATAGTCTATGGTATTTTGTTAAAGCAGCCTTGAACAGACTAAGATACCTATTGTTGCTATCATCTCCTTCCCCTTCAGATTCCTAGGTCTGAGTTGCTGTCCAGGAATCTGCCATTTTAATCAGGTGATTCTGATGCGAGGGAGTGGGGGGGTGGTGGTGGTCTTCAGAAGACACTAAACACTGAGGGTGGTCTGTTCATACACCGAAAAATTGGTGTCATGCTTTATACCCATCCTGTATCTTTCCGCCATGTGCACTCCCACCACTGGACAAACTCTCCTAATGATGCTGCTATTCTGGCTATCTCTCAGGAGGCTCTTAAATAAAAAATATAACACTACCACTAATCGCTTTAAAAGGTTGGGGAAAAAAGTTATTTTAAGATCATAATATTTGTAACTTTCAGAAAAGCAAAGAATGTGATCATTATAAGGGTTTAAAATACATTATAGAAAATTAAAAGAGAGTAATATGATTTAAATAAACAAATAAGGTCTTGCTAACATTTTAACACTGACTTTTAAAAAAATATATATATATAAGCAGCCAAAGGGTGTCTCCATTCCTCCTGTGAAAAGGAATAAAGCTCTGGTCAGAGCTGTTTCTGTGTTGCGTTTCCAAAACTAGCTACACCAAGTCTTTCTCTTCAGTAGATGCCTGTCCAGCTTACTTTTCCGTTTAGCAAAGTCAACTTTTCTCACTGCCACCTCAAGTTTCTTCTTCTTATTAGTTCATTCATTCAAAAAAAAAAAAAATATGAGGAAGCAAAGGTGAACAACCCAGAAATGGTACTGAAACCATGTAACTCAGGTTGGGACTTGAACCCACGTGGCCCGGACTCCAACCCAGCCAAAACACAGATTGGGACTTGAACCCATGGTCTTTTAACTGAGATCACATACCTGGTATCAGGACTTAATGAAGCTCAGGTTCTTGATGTCTCATCACAGAAAGAATTCAGTGAGAGACAAAGTGATTGGTAAGAAGTGGATTTATTTAGAGAGAAACACACCCCACAGACAGAGTGTGGGCCATCTCAGAAGGCAAGAGCAGCCCCAGGGTATGGGGTCGTCAGTTTTTATAGGCGTGGGTAATTTCATAAGCTAATGAGTGGGAGGAGTACTCCAGCTATTTTGGGGAAGGGGTGGGGATTTCCAAGAATTGGGCCACTGCCCACCTTTTGATCTTTATGGTCAGCCTTGGAACTGTCATGGCGCCTGTGGGTGTGTCATTTATCTTGCTGATGTGTTACAGTGAGCGTATACTGAGACTCAAGGTCTAGTGGAAGTCGACTAGTCCACCATCTTGGACCTATTTGGTCCTAATCAGTTTATGTCCTCGAGCTATGTCATTCTTTTAAAGGTTGTGCCCTGCCCCCTTCCCTCTTGTTTCAGTACATGCCTTCATGGATTTTCCATTCTGTTGGGAAGATAGATGAAGACCAAGATGATCTAAAATTGTGATGAGGTCAATAAAACAAATATAACAAATATGGGATGAGGCAGGATGGGGAGAATAGAATCTGTTTTGTAATTTTTACTATGGAATATTTCAAACATATACAGAAGTTGATAGAAGTATAATAAATACCCATATCATACAGCTTCACCAGTCTCCAACACACGTCTGATCTTGTTCTGTCTATACCCCATTCATTTATTCCTCTCCCAAACCATTATCACACCGGAAGAAAAATAGTCTACTGTTTCTATTTAGTCAGTGATGGAACCTACTTTTCATAAATTGGTCTAAGAAGTCCTTACAAGCAGTAATGAGTGCAAAATCACAGTCATGGGAAGAGCTTGGCATGGCTTTGGCTAGAAGAGTTGATGGCCATAGGCAGGGTTCCCATAGATGGGTATCTTTTGGCCTACACAGTGGTTTAAAACAAATTAGAATTCTGTGCCAGTATTTTTGCATGGAGTGATTACTTTTAAAACCTGGATTTCTGACTTCTTTTGAAAAATCTGAAAATGTGGCAATCATGGACCCACATAGGGATTCAATAATCATGGGGCCAAGAAGCATCTTCCTGTTGGAAAGGGTGCATGTGAATACACTGGTCTACCCCACCTCCCCCTTCATTCACCAGCAAGACCTACCTGCCCCTGTAGGCATCAGAGTTTGTGACTCCTCTTTTGTAGCTGGCAGGAAGTCAGGGGTCTGGAGCAGAGTGAACAAGGGGAAGGAACTGTTTGAAGAGGTAAGTGGGGATCAGATCTTTCAGGACCGATATGCCCTAAGAAAGAGATTAGGTGCGACATGATGGAAGAGTTTTAAGTAAGGGAGAAAATTTGCATTGTAAGGTCAATCTCTTGGTTTTGTTGACGAGACTGAGGGCAAGCGTGAAAGGAGAATGGCTGGGAAGCTATGGCTAAAAGCTAGGGAAGAAATGACAGTCTGGACTAGAGCGATTGGCACAGGAACTGGGAAATTCAAGTTGTATTATGTAGGAAGAATCAATAGGACTTGTTGACATATTTGAGTTGGGGCTGGGAAAAGAGACAACTCAAGGGCTGAGAATGACATTTGGTTTTCTGACTTGATCCAATGGCTGGGCAATGTGGCCATTTATGACAGGTGAGGACTGGCAGAAGGAGGCAGGGAGATAGTGTTCAGGAAGAATCCCAGAGTGCAATTTTGGAATCCATGTGAACTGTCTGTGAAAATCAAAAGTGAAGCTGCCACATGGGCCTTTGGCTAGAAGAGTGTGAAGGTTGGCAAACAGGCACTCCTCTCATCTAGTCTTAGAGGAAGAAGCCCAGTCCTTTTTAAAAATCACCACCCTCTGCCCCACACTTTCCCACCCTCAACTTCAACCATCCACTGCAGCAAATGCAAGAAACATTCAATGAAGATCTTCTTTCTATAAGGCAGTCTCTGATGAAGTCCAAAGATAAGAGGATTCCCTACCCTCACAAAGATCACAGTTTGAGGAAAAATTCTAGGCTTTTAACCATGCATAGCTTAATTCTGAGCATTGGTACTCAGCTAACTCCATCACACTTAAGTCAAAGAAATGGTCTGGGAGGGTGGACACTTGTGTTGGAGGTTGGAGGGGTGGGTGTGTGAGGAAGTGGTGGAGGAGACAGGGGAGTTTGGCTCAGTGCCAGCAGACAGAATCCAAAGAGTACAAAAGAGGTAGGAAGACCATGCATGGGAGGGGAGTCCACAAATGACAGGGGAGGCTGCTCAAAGAAGGGCAGTCCAAGCACAGTCCTTTGGTGGATGACCCCTGTAATGCCAGACAATTCATTCTCCCTCTCTGGCCTTCAGTTTTTTTCTTATCAATACAATGAGGATTTAGACTAAATAGATGGTGGTTCTCCATCTCACTGGGGAAATGTGGCTATGGTGGGATCCATTATGAGGTTTGTATCAATTAATATTTTTAAATTTTACTAAGAATTGGATTGGCCTAAAAGTTCATTTGGGTTTTCTGTAAGATGTTAAAACCCGAATGAACTTTCTGGCCAATCCTATACTAAATGATGCAAATCATTTCTACTGTGTATAAATTATACTGGAACGAATTGCGTTTGTTCTTCAGTAGGAAAAGGACAGGTAGGAATTACAGATAACCTTGAGGAGTTACTCATGAATCATCATCAATGACCCCTCTCATCTGCTTCAGCCCCACTTACCAACATTGAAGAGTTATGGTGCTTCTGAATCATCTTTTTTTCTTTTAACCTAATCACCAAGGTTTTAGAGTACTGTCAAAATCTAAGAATAGGTCCTACATGGGACCAACATTCATCATATTCATCATAAATATCTTTTTTTTTTTTTAACTAACAATTAAATCTGTGTACCAGCACTGGTACCCTTTATTCAGGGTGGTAACTAAGAAAAGTTCCCACCTCCACTGCTAGACTCTAAGTGCCTCAAAACCTGGGGGAAGGGAACAGGTACCCAGGGCAGCAAGTCTCATTCAGCTCTGCAGCATGCGGCATATTCTCTGGCACATAATAGAAGCTAAAAAAAAGTTTGTTAAATTCAGTTGATTGATTTGGTCAGAAAAGTTCACATAGCAGTGATGAGAGCCATAAGATACTCGCTGCTCCAAACTGTAGTCTTTTGCCACGGTGTATTATTTTGTGTGCAGTATTTTGATTTTTTAAAAATTGTAGTCAATAAATTAAAATATGGCAATTTCCCACAAAATACTGGGATTCCAGATTCCACTGAAGTTTGAGAGACCCGGCAACTCTAGGTCTTGCTATGGAATCGTGCTTATGGACAGGGGTGAATAGTAGCTGTCCTTGTTGGTTGGCATTTGCTCTGCACCTGACATTTCCCACCAAATCCTGGGCATGGATATGGATGATGATGTCTCTTCTAATAGAAGAAAAATCCTTGGCTTTGTTTCCATCAACAGTGAGAAAACGGGGGTGCAAGACTTCCAAGAATGATGGAGTGAGGATGTCTGTAAATCTGCTTTTCCATAGAAGCAACAAAATCACGTCTCAGTGCAGCTTCTCCTTTGTCTTTGGATGTGGGGCATCTTTTTTGGTGAGTTCCAATGTCTTCCTGTTGATGATTGTTCAGCAGTTAGTTGTGATTCCAGTGCTCTCGCGAGAGGGAGTGAGCGCACGTCCTTCTACTCTGCCATCTTGAACCAATCTCCCTATCATAAATATCTTGATGAAGGAGAAGTTTGCAAAACCTCTAAGCTAGACCATTTTAAGCCTTCTTCCAACTTTAATATTCTATAATTTTAAAATGCCTATGTATGGAAAGCTGGAAGAAACTGTCTCTTCCAGAATCACAGCTAATTATTTCTGTATTAAATTAAGATATAAATTAAAAGTAACACATGAGATTACTATCTTTTAAATTCTCATCGCTATTTTTTAAGTTCTGAAATTCCTATTTGAGAAAGAGAAAAGCGCATACTCTCACATCAAGGAGCTGGCCTGATACTTACAGATATACCACAGTGTCTTCCTGGTGAACATAACAATTTCATAGAGCAGCTACATCAGACAAGTCCACTCTGTGACTGTCATGATGGATTAAGACAAAAACAAGACCTCTCTGTAATCATGTCTGAACACAGGCAAAAACATGAGCATTGTCCAAGGTACAAAAACTATCCAAACCACAAAAATGACCAAACAGCTAGCCATACCTGACTAGTATGAGTGACTGCTGCTTCTTTACCAATCACAGCTTTAGCCTTATTTCATTCTTCTTCTTTTATAGATAAGATTTATTAAGATACCTAATTATTGAATTTTCCCTGCTTCCTGACAGCATCCAATTCAGAGCAAAGCCCTTTTGCTTTAAACCCTCCCCAAATCACCAATACAAAACCAAATCCTATAACACCTTTCTATCACCTCTTACTGAGACCTGTGTTTCCCATAGGGTGCGTTCCCCTTCACTCTAATGGGCAATAACCTAACTTGTTTAATGATAGCTGTGTTCCTGATGGCCTTCAGCTGGAGAGCATTAACGCATTCAAAGCTGAACTATTCTCCAGAAAATTAACCAAATGACCAATTTCAAGTGCTTTTTGCCTCTCACCAAGAAGCCCAGGGACTTCCTGAAGCAGAATATAGTTCAGCTTCATATTTCTGCAATTGTAGAGCATTTAACTCAGATTCTTAGGGCTTGGAAATACCCAAGCAGTAGTTGTCCAATACATATCATGAGGCTTAAGAGACTTTAAAAACTTAAATCTGTGTGTTGTACATATGAAACTAATATAATGTGGTAAATCAACTATACCTCAGTGAAAAAATATTTTTTTAAAAAAGATTTAAGAGAAGCCTAAATGAATGAATCTGAATTGTCTGAAAACACCTCAGTCAGTTGGGAGTGAGGGTGGGGTTTGATAGGGCAGCAGTGTACAATGTGGAGGAAAATGGACTCCAACACTGTGCAGGAGGGGTTCCCACTTCCACTGACCACCATGAGAATAGAAGCCCCTGGAACTGTGTAGCATGGCAATCCTGGATTTAAATGTTAGGTGAAGAGTAGTTAGAAATGTTAAAGAGTTTCATTTGGCACAAAGATTAACCAAAGGGCATCTAAATTGTCAATCAGATCAGAATGCTTAACTGCCGAGAGTGCTGAGATGAGTAATGCAAAAAAAATCTTAATAAAAGAAAACACAACCTCCAAATCCCTCATGCTGCCATGGCAACTGGAGCTCACAAATGGTGGAATTGTAAAGGCAGCTGGATTTGAGCACATGTAACTGTTGGGAGTTGGAGGGTGGGGAGGAGGATGAGGGCAAGATCCCACCATGAGGGAAATGGAAACTGGGCAAGGGAAAATGTACACTAATTCTGGTAACAAAAATAAAATTGGTCACAGCTGTTAGCTGTAAGAGAGGGAAAGGGGAATAAGTGGATTTTACTTTTGCATGATGTCTTTCATCAGAGATTGTTAAAACACACTTAACTATCATTAATTCATTCCTTGAGCACTGCACTGAGGGTGCAGTCACCCATTTTATGGGCAATATGGTCAGCTCAGTGACTGATGATTAGGAGGAAAAGGAATAAAACATTCCATAGCAACTAGCTATGGTACTAAATATGAGTTTACAAACTCATTTGAATGCCCAAATTCTCCTTTACCAAAATTCCTCTAACTTTATTCAGTAAAGCTTAACATTAAAAGAAATTTTTTATCTCAAAATGGGGCTAAATGAAATCCATTGTTGAATCTTGGTAAAGGGCATGGGGGAGCTCCTTGTGCAATTCTTGCAGTTTATCCATACATTTGAATTCTATCAAAACACAAAGCAACAAAAAAATAATTAGAGCAGCTGTGTCTGGTGCTTTTTCTGAGGGCAGGGCTTTCTAGCTGTGGTGTCCATTGTTATGGCCCAGTGCTAAGTGTAGGGCTTTGCCCACAGTAGGTGTTCAATCAGTGCTTGTTGAGTGAATGGGCATTCAGTGAATGGTAGCAACTGTTACTAAGTGTAGTTTGCCAATGCATTCTCACTAAAGTACCAACTAAGCAGCTCCAACAAGTCCAGTATCATGGGGATATTCTCTGATGACTTCCTTGGTGACTAATATTCTTTCGTTCATTCCGCACATATTTTCCAAGTGATTCTAAGATGCTGGGAACTGTGCCAGATGCTGGGTATTCAGAGCTGATGAATTTCCAGCACATGTACTCACTGAATTTATAGTCTGGTGGAGGAGATGGACGTGAAACAAAAAATTCACCAAAGAGAATTGGCATACAATGGTGACAAGGATTATGGGAGGAGGGTACAAAGTGCTCAGAGTGCCTGGGGAAGGGAAAAAGAAGAGAATAGAAAGAATGAGCCATGTGTAATAAGCAAAGAAGAAAGTGGTATAACATCAGCCTGGAGAACTGGATGGAGACAGGTGTGGGAGAGGAAAAATGAGTTTCCCTCTACCCTTCTGAGTTCATGGCTGAGATCCCTGTAATAAAGGACAGATTAACAAATGAAAAAAATTATTAACATGTATACATGGGAGATACCTAGGAAAAATGAATAACTCAAAGAGGTGGCTTAGAATTCAACATTAAATACCATCTTAAGAGGAAGAGGAGGGGAGAGGGCTGTAGACCTCTTAAGGGAAAGTAAATGAATTTTAGAAAGGTGACTGGTCCCTTAGAAGAATAGATGGGGGGTATGATAGTTTGTTATAGAGTTTGTCTGGGTGTGGCACTGATGTCTAGTCTCTGTTCCTGTGATAAGAGTCAATCTTCCCTTGGTGATGAAACTCCCAGGGAGGAGATTTATGACAGTTGAGCTCCTTTCAGAGGATCTGTCTTTAGGCAGGTAAGGGGAGTTGAGAGAAAGCCCCTGCCTGCATTTGCTGTTTTTCAAGTGCCTATAGCTCAAAATAATCAATATGCCAAAGTGGCATATTTTGAGGTAACATATTCTGCTATCCTTCACTGACCACTTCAGACCTTGTAGACAAAGTATGGACTTGAGATTTAATGTGAGAGCAGCAGGAAGCATGAAGGATGCCAGTCTTAGAAGGGACCTGATTGGACTCACACCTTCTAAAGATCTCTCAAGCTATTGTCAAAGTCTGAAGTTCTTTCCACTGAGTCTCACTGCCATACACTATGGAGGGACCACGATGGAATTTTTAAAACCTAACAGAAAATAAAGGTAGCTTATCTTTATAACAGCCAAGTGAGGATCCTTATGCACTGAAGCTCAGCAGGCCAACTGGCTAATGATAGTAGTTTATGCTTATTTAGTGCTTAATCTTCCTCAAGCATTATTTGAAACTCATTACACACAATAACTCATTAAATTTTCATTAAGTCTATGAGATAGTTATCTCCATTTTTAAGGATGAGGGTTTTGAGACTTAGAGAATTTTAAGTAACTTTACCAAAGTCCCAGAGTAAGTGGAGAAACCTTAATCATACCCCAGCAGGCTGGCTTCCAAACCAGTGGTGAAGATATTGAAGGGATCAGGATATGCCACCCCAAAATATGTCTTAAGGATTATTGCTATAAGGATTATTTCGAGCTGAAGGCAATTGAGAATCAATAGATGCAGGAAGAGTTCTCTGCCTTCCTTTATATACCTAAAAGCAGGCCATAAATTTCCCTTTGTGAAGGTGCCCCCCTGTACCACGAAGAGTAGAGCAACTCATAACCAGAGATGGAAAGAGGAGGTTGCCTAAACAGTCCTTACTAAAATAAAACTTCTCTTCCATTAGTTTCCTCATATACAATTGACCCTTGAACAAATGCAAGGGTTAAGGGTGCCAACTCTCTGCAAAGTTGAAAATCCACGTATAACTTATAAATGACCCTCTATATATTCAGTTCCACATGCCTGAATTCAACCAGCCAAAGATTCAACCAACTGCGGATCATATAGTAACGTAATATTTACTACTGAAAAATATCTGGAGAGGGCAGACAGCAAAAGCAAGAACTACAATTCTGCAGCCTGTGGAAGGAAAACTACATTCACAGAAAGATAGACAACATGAAAAGGCAGAGGACTTTGTACCACATGAAGAAACAAGATAAAACCCCAGAAAAACACTAAGTTAAGTGGAGATAAGTAACCTTCCAGAAAAAGAATTCAAAATAATGATAGTGAAGATGATCCAGGACCTTGGAAAAAGAATGAGGCAAAGATCGAGAAGATGCAAGAAATCTTTAAAAAAGAACTAGAAGAATTAAAGAACAAACACCTAGAAGAATTAAAGAACAAACAAACAGAGGTGAACAATAAAATAACTGAAATGAAAAATACACTAGAAGGAATCAATAGAATATCTGAGGCAGAAGAACGGATAAGTGACCTGGAAGACAGAATGGTGGAATTCACTGCTGCAGAACAGAATAAAGAAAAAAGAATGAAAAGAAATGAAGACAGCCTAAGAGACCTCTGGGACAACATTAAATACAACAATATTTGCTTTATAGGGGTCCCAGAAGGAGAAGAGAGAGAAAGGACCTGAGAAAATATTTGAAGAGATAATGGTTGAAAACTTCCCTAATGGAAAAGGAAATAGTCATCCAAGTCCAGGAAGCGCAGAGAGTCACAGGCACGATAAACCCAAGGAGAAACATGCCAAGAAACATAGTAATCAAATTGACAAAAATTATTGAAAACAACAGGGGAAAAATGGCAAATAACACACAAGGGAACTCCCATAAGGTTAACAGCTGATTTCTCAGCAGAAACTGTACAAGCCAGAAGGGAGTGGCATGACATATTTAAAGTGATGAAAAGGAAGAATCTACAACCAAGATTACTCTACACTGCAAGGATCTCATTCAGATTTGACAGAGAAATCAAAAGCTTTTCAGACAAGCAAAAGCTAAGAGAATTCAGCACCACCAAACCAGCTCTACAATAAGTGCTAAAGGAACTTCTCTAAGTGGGAAACACAAGAGAAGAAAGGACCTACAAAACAAACACATAACAGTTAAGAACATGGTAATAGGGACATACATATCGATAATTACCTTAAACGTGAATGGATTAAATGCTCCAACCAAAAGACAAAAGCTCACAGAATGCATACAAAAACAAGACCCATATACATGCTGTCTACAAGATACCCACTTCAGACATAGGGACACATACAGACTGAGTGTGAGGGGGAGGGGATGGAAAAAGATATTCCATGCAAATGGAAATCAAAAGAAAGCTGGAGTAGCAATACTCATTTCAGATAATATACACTTTAAAATAAAGGATATTATAAGAGACAAGGAAGGACACTACATAATGATCAAGGGATCAATCCAAGAAGAAGATATAACAATTATAAATATATATGCACCCAACATAGGAGCACCTCAATACATAAGGCAACTGCTAACAGCTACAAAAGAGGAAATCGACAGTAACACAATAATAGTGGGGGACTTAACACCTCATTTACACCAATGGACAGATCATCCAAAATGAAAATAAATAAGGAAACGCAAGCTTTAAATGACACAATAGACCAGATAGATTTAATTGATATTTATAGGACATTCCATCCAAAAACAGCAGATTACACTTTCTTCTCAAGTGCGCATGGAACATTCTCCAGGATAGATCACATCTTGGTTCAAAACTCAAGCCTCGGTAAATTTAAGGAAATTGAAATTATATCAAACATCTTTTCCAACCACAACACTATGAGATTAGAAAATAATTACAGGGCAAAAAAACTTAAAAAACACAAACATATGGAGGCTAAACCATATGTTACTAAAAAACCAAGAGATCACTGAAGAAATCAAAGAGGAAATCAAAAAATACCTAGAAACAAATGACAATGAAAACACGATGATCCAAAACCTATGGGATGCAGAAAAAGCAGTTCTAAGAGGGAAATGTATAGCTATACAAGCCTACCTCAAGAAACAAGAAAAATCTCAAATAAACAATCTAACATTACACCTAAAGGAACTACAGAAAGAAGAACAAACAAAACCTAAAGTTAGTAGAAGGAAAGAAATCATAAAGATCAGAGAAGAAATAAATGAAATAGAAACAAAGAAAACAATACCAAAGATCAATAAAACTAAAAGCTGGTTCTTTGAGAAGATAAACAAAATTGATAAACCTTTAGCCAGACTCATCAAGAAAAAGAGGGAGAGGACTCAAATCAATAAAATTAGAAATGAAAAAGGAGAAGTTACAACGGACACCACAGAAATACAAAGCATCCTAAGAGACTACTACAAGCAACTCTATGCCAATAAAATGGACAACCTGGAAGAAATGGACAAATTCTTAGAAAGATATAACCTTCCAAGACTGAACCAGGAAGAAATAGAAAATATGAACAGACCAATCACAAGAAATGAAATTGAAACTGTGATTTAAAATCTTCCAACAAACAAAAGTGCAGGATGACTTCATAGGTGAATTCTAGCAAACATTTAGAGAAGAGCTAACACCCATCCTTCTCAAACTCTTCCTAAAAATTGCAGAGGAAGGAACACTCTCAAACTCATTCTATGAGGCCACCATCACCCTGATACCAAAACCAGACAAAGATACTACAAGAAAAAAAATTACAGACCAATATCACTGATGAGTATAGATGCAAAAATCCTCAACAAAATACTAGCAAACAGAATCCAGCAACACATTAAAAGGATCATACACCATGATCAAGTGGGATTTATCCCAGGGATGCAAGGATTCTTCAGTATATGCAAATCAATCAATGTGATACACCATATTAACAAAGTGAAGAGTAAAAACCATATGATCATCTCAATAGATGCAGAAGAAGCTTTTGACAAATTTCAATACAAATTTATGATAAAAACTCTCCAGAAAGTTGGCATAGAGGGAAACTACCTCAACATAATAAAGGCCATATATGACAAACCCACAGCAAACATCATTCTCAATGGTGAAAAACGGAAAGCATTTCCTCTAAGATCAGGAACAAGACAAGGTTGTCCACTCTCACCACTATTATTCAACATAGTTTTGGAAGTCCTAGCCATGGCAATCAGAGAAGAAAAAGAAATAAAAGGAATCCAAATTGGAGAAGAAGAAGTAAAGTTGTCACTGTTTGCAGATGACATGATACTATACATAGAGAATCCTAAAGATGCCTCCAGAAAACTACTAGAGCTAATCAATGAATCTGGTAAAGTTGCAGGATATAAAATTAATGCACAGAATTCTCTTGCATTCCGATGCACTAACAGTGAAAGATCAGAAAGAGAAATTAAGGAAACAATCCCATTCACCATTGCAACAAAAAGAATAAAATAGCTAGGAATAAACCTACCTAAGGAGGTAAAAGACCTGTACTCAGAAAACTATAAGACACTGATGAATGAAATCAAAGATGACTCAAACAGATGGAGAGATATACCATGTTCTTGGATTAGAAGAATCAACATTGTGAAAATGACTATACTACAAAATGCAATCTACAGATCCAATGCAATCCCTATCAAATTACCAGTGGCATTTTTTATAGAACTAGAAAAGAAAATCTTAAAATTTGTGTGGAGACACAAAAAACCCTGAATAGCCAGAGCAGTCTTGAGGGAAAAAAACGGAGCTGGAGGAATCAGACTCCCTGACTTCAGACTCTACTACAAAGCTACAGTAATGAAGATAATATGGTACTGGCACAAAAACAGAAATATAGATCAATGGAACAGGATAGAAAGCCCAGAGATAAACCCAAGCACCTATGGTCAACTAATCTATGACAAAGGAGGCAAGGATATACAATGGAGAAAAGACAGTTCCTTCAATAAGTGGTGCTGGGAAAACTGGACAGCTACATGTAAAAGAATGAAATTAGAATACTGCCTAACACCATACACAAAAATAAACTCAAAATGGATTCAAGACCTAAATGTAAGACTGGACAGTATAAAACTCTTAGAGGAAAACATAGGAAGAACACTCTTTGACATAAATCACAGCAAGATCTCTTTTGATCCACCTCCTAGAGTAATGGAAATAAAAACAAAAAGAAACAAATGGGACCTAATGAAACTTAAAAGCTTTTGCAAAGCAAAGGAAACCACAAACAAGACAAAAAGGTAACCCTCAGAATGGGAGAAAATATTTGCAAACAAATCAATGGACAAAGGATTAATGTCCAAAATATATAAATAGTTCATGCAGCTCAATATTAAAAAAACAAACAACCTAAACAAAAAATGGGCAGAAGACCTAAATAGACATTTCTCCAAAGGAGACATACAGGTGGCCAAAAGCACACAAAAAGCTGCTCAACATCACTAATTATTAGAGAAATGCAAGTCAAAACTACAATGAGATATCACCTCACACCAGTTAGAATGGGCATCATCAGAAAATCTACAAACAACAAATGCTGGAGAGGGTGTGGAGAAAAGGGAACCCTCTTGCTCTGTTGGTGGGAATGTAAATTGATACGGCCACTATGGAGAACAGTATGGAGGTTCCTTAAAAAACTAAAAATAGAATTACCATATGACCCAGCAATCCCACTACTGGGCATATACCCAGAGAAAACCATAATTCAAAAAGACACGTGCACCCCAATGTTCACTGCAGCACCATTTACAATAGCCAGGTCATGGAAGCAACCTAAATGCCCATCGACAGACGAATGGATAAAGAAGATGTGGTACATATATACAATGGAATATTATTCAGCCATAAAAAGGAACAAAATTGGGTCATTTGTAGAGACGTGGATGGATCTAGAGGCTGTCATACAGAGTGAAGTAAGTCAGAAAGAGAAAAACAGATATTGTATATTAGCGCATGTATGTGGAACCTAGAAGAATGGTACAGATGGACCGGTTTGCAGGGCAGAAATAGAGACACAGATGTAGAGAACAAACATATGGACACCCAGGGGGGAAAGTGGCGGGGATGGTGGTGATGGTGGGATGAATTGGGAGATTGGGATTGACATATATACACTAATATGTATAAAATAGATAACTAATAAGAACCTGCTGTATAAAAAAATAAATTCAAAAATTAAAAAAAAAAAAGAAAAAAAAATCTGCATGTAGGTGAACCTGAGCAGTTGAAATCAATGTTGTTCAAAGGTCAACTGTATTTCCTAGCTACTTCATGGTTTATCATTCCTTGAAGCCCAAGCCCTTTTCCTTTGTTAAAATGATGTATAAACTCCAGAGTCTAACCATTTCTTTGAGATTCACTTCTTCTCTGTGAACTCATCCTGCACATAAATATGAATGAAAACTGCATGTCTTTTCTCTTGTTAATCTGTCTTTTGCTAGTTTAATTTGCAGGCTCCCAGGGATTGAACCTAAGAGAGTATGGAAAAAGTTTTTCCTCCTTTACAGTAGTAATGGGAGTCTAGATCACAGAGGGACTGAGCATGTCACATAACTATGTGGTGCTCCAAAATTCAGATACACAGGTCCCTGGATTCCAGACCACCATGAAAGCACTTTGGTGACAGAAAACAACCACAAAGTAAAACATACATCAAACACATTTTAAAAACAAATAACTCTCCCAAACCCACTTGGATTCTGTTTTCACATAATCTGGTGAAGAAGGTTTCTGCAGAGATCAAGGGAAGTTCAGTCCCTGGTCCCATACACCCCCAGACTTCATACTCTTCCAGGACCTACTCCCTGACTCTCCAGCCTGTTGGGGCTAGGACTGGACCTCAGCGCCAGGACTCAAGCCCCATATCAGGTTTAAGAGCTCTCTTCCGAGGCACTCCTAGGAGCCTCAGGCTCTCCCAGAATCGGTGTCTTACTCTGTTCTCATCTTGCTGCTTGGCCTGGATATGAATTCTTTTTGTCTTGTCTCCCTCTTGCCCCAAGCCACCTCTGGTGGACGTCTGCCCAGACTTTCTGGACCACCGTCAGAGCTGATCCGGGATGTGGATGACAGCTGTAAGTCATCACACAACAGTGAGTCTCAGCAGGGCTGAAACTCTCAGCTCTTGAATAAAATGAGACAGCGGCTTTTCTAGCGTTCTAGCCCAGTGTTTCTCAAAGTGTGTGTTGACCAGACCTGCAGCAACAAATCCCCCAGGAGCCTGTTAGAAGTATTTAGGCCCCTCCCTCAATTTTCTGAATTGGAAACTGTCAGGGTGAGGCAGTTTAATCTTGTTTAATGGGCCCTCCAAGCGGGGTTGATGAGTGCCGAAGGCAGAGTCACTAATCAGCCAGGTTCAGCAAACTGTGGCCCATGGCCAAATTCAGGCTTCCACCTGTTTTTCTACTACTCACAAGCTAAGAATGGTTTTTACATTTTCAAATGGTTGGGGAAAAAAGCTAAAAAAGAATGATATTTCAAGATATGTGAAAAATTATTTTAAATTGAAATTTTGGTGTTCATAACTAAAGTTTTATTGGAACATAGCCATGCCCATTCATATACATATTGAGCTATAATGGCAGAACTGTGACAGAGACCATAAGCCTAATATATTTGCATCTGACCCTTTGAGAAAAATTTTGTTGACACCCTGCTCTAGACAAAGCTGTTTTGGAATCCACAGTGTTTGGCAAGGTGTGGCAACTGTCAGCTGAACCCCAAACACAGGCTAGTTACACAGAGAGGAAGCAGTCATCCAGGACTTTGCTGCATAGAATCTATTTCTGTGCCATGTGGTTAAATTAGTTTATGTCTCTAAAAAATGCTAAAAATGGCACTAGGATTTGGAAAAGTTTCCAAAGGCCCATCCAGTCCCATATCCAAATAAATAAATCTGTTTTCTTGCAGCCCAAAACTTCTGCTTTCATTGCTGGAAATTTTGCCAGATATGCCCATCTGGTATTTACTATGTGTCTGTAGGACAACTATTGGGCAGGGAGTTTTATTTTCTTGGGCTAATTAGGAGTGTCCATGGAAGAAGACTAGTGAGCGCAGGAATTCTGAGAGTCTGAGGAATGTTAAGCTTGGCTTGAGCTGGAACTCAACTACACTCGGCTTAGAGTGAATTGAAAATCCACATACAAAAGCACCATTCACTGAAACAGGCTGTGTACACAGGGCACCGGCACACATGAAGAAACTTCATAAAACATAAATAAAATCTGTCTGTAGCTTCTGGTGTAAAGAGTCCCAAGAAACGAGGCTAGGCAGGTAGTTAGATCATTGAGAACCTTGTGTAACACACCATGGAAGTTAGGATTTATCCAATGTGTAACTGGGCATAATGGGAGTGTTTTAAGAATGAGGACGTCTGTTTCTGTAATGCCAGGTTGTATTAAACTCCAGGTATACAAAACAATGTTCTTGCTGTAAGGAAATGTCTAGTGGGAGAAACATATATGTAAACAAAAATTGTTAATACTTAAATTTAAAAATTTTAACTTAATGTTAGGATTTTTAAAGTTTGTGAATCCAAGAGCAAGACACCCCCAATTTGGGCATGCAGGTTCCCAAGCTCCCCCAACCTCCCACAGAGATGTGGATTTAGTAGGTCTGAGTGGGCCACATGGGATGACTATGATGTAGGGAGTCCAGGCCAACCACCAGGGAAACCTGCCCCAAAAGGAGGGCACTTCAGACAGAAGGGTCAGCAGTAACAAGGCTTTGGGCAGGAGATGTGCATCTGTTCAGGGAAAGTCAAGATGTTCAATGTGATTGGAATTTAAGACTCCTGCAGGTGATGACAGGGGGGATGTTTGTAATGGAGACTGAGTTCTGGAGTCTGACCAAGTAGTGTCCAATTCCCAGCTTTCTTCTTGCTTGCCTGGTGACCTTTCTTAATCTTTCACCTCTCAATTTCCTCATTGCTAAAATGGGGATCATAATTGCTCCTACTTCATAGGATTATTGTGAGGTTTAAATAAAACCTTTCATGGAAATAACATAGCACAAAGCTTGGCTCATTGCTTTCAGTAAATGTTTGCTACTTGGATTTTAAATTATTATTGTATATGAGTCCAAAACAGTTAAGCCAAAAACAAATTCTAACTACATTAACCTTGGTGGTTGCCAGAGGTGGGATGTGGGAGGTGGGTGAAATGAGTGAAGGTGGCCAAAAGGTACAAACTTTCAGTTATAAGATAGTTAAGTTCAGGGATGTAATATAGAGCATGGTGACTATAGTTAACAATATTGTATAGTATATTTGAAAGGTTCCAAGAGACTATATCTTAAAGTCACAAGAAAGCCCTGATTATGTGAAGTGATGTATGTTAACTAAATTTACTGTGGTAATCATTTCACAACATATACATTTATTAAATCATTAGGTTGTACACCTTAAACTAATACAATGTTATATCTTAATTATTTCTCAATAAAATTGGAAAAAAAAAATCAAACAGGCCAAGTGCTTCCCTCTCCCCTGGTCAGGTATGACCACACCCATCAGAGTCCTTTCTTAGTGCACACCTGGTACATACATTTATCACTACATTTTCTAAATTATTTTTCTTTACTCAAGTCATCATCATCACTTAGCACATTGACTGTGATGTGGTCAGTATTGAAATCAAGGTTTACTCCCTTTCTTAAACATTAATAGAAAATGTCTCCCAGACTTCAACAGTGGCTGTGCAGAGGCCAGTGTAGGAGATGTGAGATCTCTGGGAAAGATTTCCGCCTGCTGCAGAGGCAGAAACCACCATGTTGGGATAAGAAAACACTGCCCATAATTACATTTCACATTAAAAGTTGATTTCAGATTTCATTTCATTTTGTTTTGTTTCAGGTATTTCTTAGATATCTTACTTTTCAATAAGACTACAGACAAGCTAATTTGATCAGGGAGGGAATGAGATAGTTTTCTTAAAGGATTCTGGTTCCCAATCTGGTTTCCCCTTAAATTTAATGTTTTGTTAACCATGCCGAGGATCACACAGTAAAAGATACCCTCAATCCTTTGCCCTTGAGGACTGCAACCTCTATTTAAAAAGTAAACCAGTGTCAACAAAAAATTAATCAGTCGATCTAAGAAAGAAATGGAAAAATTTTATTCCAGCCAAATTTGAGTATTATAACCCAGGAAGAGCATCTCAGAGAGCTCTGAGAACTGTTCTGCCCATTAGAAGTCAAGGCACAGTGATGTAAGTTTTTTGAGACAGAGGGCTGTACATTAAACAACGTATTATTGACAATTTACACAATCCAGATCTAAGCAGTCCCTTAAAAGATCAAGAAGGAATGTTATCTTTTAAGGAGTTGTCTTGTTCGTGCTAGGAAGATGTTGCTCTTTATGGTTGAGCAGGTGATTCTGCCAATGAGGGAGTTTGGTTGATGCATAATACAGATGCACAGTGCACAGTGGGGGGCAGAGAGGAGGCCAAAGGGCAGAGAAATTTTTTAAAATAAATTTATTTATTTTTGGCTGAGTTGGGTCTGTGTTGCTGTGCGCGGGTTTTCTCTAGTTGCGGTGAGCGGGGGCTACTCTTCGTTGCAGTGCACGGGCTTCTCATTGAGGTGGCTTCTCTTGTTGAGGACCACAGGCTCTAGGCGCAGGGGCTTCAGTAGTTGCAGCACACAGGCTCAGTAGTTGTGGCTCGTGGGCTCTAGAGCACAGGCTCAGTAGTTGTGGTGCACAGGCTTAGTTGCTCTGCCGCATGTAGGATCTTCCCAGACCAGTGATCAAACCCATGTCCCCTGCATTAGCAGGCGGATTCTCAACAACTGCGCCACCAGAGAAGCCGAGAAATTTTTTTAAGTTTAAATTTTCCTTGTCTTGCCATAAAATATGAACTTTATTTCACACCAGAAATGAAGAAGGAAATGAAATGAAAAAGGAAAAGGAAACAGAAAAAATTGGGATTGCTGTCAAACTAGAAAAAAATATTCCGTAGGGAGTGGAATAAGATACCACTCATGATCATCACTCTGGGGTACACAAACCCCGCCCCCTTCCTGGGCTTCCTGATAACACCTACCCACACAGACACTGGTCTATAATCCTTTCCCTACTCCTCTGAGAGATGGGCAGGATGAAAGCATCCCCAACCAAGCTCGAGGGCAGTTTCTGCCTGACTCCTGGAGGTTTTACTGAGAACTTCAGTTTTTCTTAGAACTGGCTTCCTACCTTCTGTGGAGACTGATATTTTTTCCTGCCTTCTACCACTTAGTCCATTAATCCAAGTTGAGCTGAAGTCCAGGCTGGCTCACAGCCCTCTGAATGGCTGGTCTAACAAGTCCAAGGTTCCCTAGTACTTGTAATCAAGTTACCTGATATGGTCTAAGGAGTCAAAGTTACGTGGGCAATTTTTAGCTCTGTGTCAAACACCTACTGGTTATTAAGAAAAAAAAAAAAAAGGATGCCAAATTGTCTGAAACTAAGTCAAACTAAATCGATTTGTCTCTGAGTCAGGTAAGATGACAAAAAATATTTTAAATGGCCCTGATACGTGGGGAACGCTCCCAAATTATACCCTAGATCATTTAGTCCCTTCAGCTACTCATCTTTCCCAACTGAAATAAGTGACCCACTCAAGGTTTTCATCACTGCTGGGTGCAGGTGATGCCAAAATCTTGGCTGTCTGTACACCAATGCTGAAATGAGATAGGGAGACAGAGTTTTGGAGGAGAAAGGAAAGGTGGCTTTATTCTTTGCCAGGCAGAGAGGGGAACACAGCAGGCTAGCGCCTCAAGAACTGTGCCCCCCTCCCTGGGGCATAGGGAGGGGACTAGAGTCGGGACTCGTGGTCCGGGGTATGCATAAGGATCAAGGCAGTAACAGTCTTGCATTCTTCTTTCTTCTGCAAAGTTTCAAAACGGCCACAACACTGGGTCTGGTTGTCTCCAAGGTTACTGACAAGATTGGGGTGTGTGCAGGGTCTCAGCTGATCAGTCTACTAATCTTGATGAGCTTCTCTGGTCCATTTAATCTTGCCTCAGGTGGTTTCAAGAGTCTGCTCCTCTCTTGATTAGCAACTGTTGAATCTGCCCTTTGGAACTCAGGAAAGGTCATGAAAGCTTGAGTCTTGCCTACAAAGAATGGGAGACAAAAAGGCCTCCATGCCCCGGAAGCCCCACAGGGCCCCACATGGTTTCACAGGGAGGGGTCCCAGCTTTGGCCAGTTGGGGCTTCTCTGTGGCTCTGAAGGTTGGACTGGTACAGGGGTCTCAGTGACTCAGCTGAATGACAGGGGTCATCCAGATTAAGAGATGTCCACAACTGATTTGGGGGAAGTTGTAGTTTTTCAAAGGTTGAGGGTAAAGTCATAAGATTTTGACCTCAAAACCATTTAAGGAATGATAGCCCAACCTTGAATCAGGATTTAAAAGGGCCCCTGAGAACTGCAGCTGGAAACAGAGTCAATCTAAGTGATTCTGTAGCTAAAGGCAAATATCCATAGGGTACTTTGAAGTCAGTCATCCCTTCCTCCCCCACCCCTCATAGGAGAATAAAGTCACTAAAAGGCCTTTGTCTCAGGCTAAACTCAGAAAATCTCTCCTCACAACTGTGCCAAAAAATCTCTTCACATTTGTACCCTAAAACTTGCCTTATCTTAGAAGGGATTTGGAGTTTCCAAACTCTGGAGTGTTCAAGACACCCAATTCTAATATAATTAATTCTGAAGAATAAAGGGAGGGGCAGCTCTGCTCTCTTTTCCACCCCCGCCCACTCCCACCCTCTTACATGCAGAGCAACAACCTCTCTTCACCCCTCACTCACCTGGTTAATTTCTTCAGGTTTCAACCTGAAAATCACCTTTTCTGAGAGATCTTCAGAAATCTGAGTCTATATACAATCACTAAAACTTGTAGTTATTCATTAGTTGTGCCTTTTATTTGATCTGATTTTCATGACTTAAATATTTGTTTTTTGTTAGTCATTTGTCTGAAGGTGCTTTGGACACCAAAGTTCTGGTCTGTTATGACGTCTTCATTGTTTTCCAGTGTCTTCACTTGTGTTTTTGTATTTCAACAACCTCCTTGCTATCTTCAAACGAATAGGAATCCTTGAAAAAGTAAATGCAAAGAAGTTGAGAATGTGTTCACTGTCTTAATAATGACTTATTCATTCATTAATTCATTTGTTAATGACACTTAGAAGGAACCATGACACTTAAATTCACAGGATATTATCCATTTTGTTTTATGATTAGGGCTGGTCATTTTCAGTGACTGGAAGTCTTTTGATCCCCATCCAGAGCACCCCTTCCAAGGTATCATGGAAGCTGCATCAATTCAAGGAAGATTCTCACCCACTGACCCCCAATCCCACTCAGATTCTTGTTTCTTGTTGACCCAGAAATCTACAGTGTTGATTTTCAAGTGTTAATCTGATTTTGGTCCCTGAAAAGCTATTCTAATACCATAGCTTAGTGTATGAGAGGCATGGTGGTAGATGAGCTTTCTGAACTAGGTTCTCAGGGATGAATATTACTCATGCAGTGCTTGTCTTTTGGTAAAAGGCATCATATAAAGGTAAAATAACATCAACATCTGAGACTTGTTTTATTTCTGCTTCTAGAAATTCTCCCTCTCCTGACTTCCTTGGCCACATTGTAGTCTGTGGTCCTCACTCCCCAACACTGATCCCAGAATTCAGCAGGACCACTTGTATCTTTATGATGGCTCCAGTTGCCATGGCAACACCAGGAGCTGGGGGGACTGTGCTTTACTTTATGATGCTTTGCTGTTTTCAAGGTCTCTGCAGTTTTTTTCTGTGGATTGGTCTGTATTCATGTCAAGAAGATGCATTTAATAGTCTATCTAATTTTTCCTCAACATTTATATCTGATCGCCCCTTTATCTAGAGCTAGACTTTTCAGAACTTTCAGATACACCTATTAGAGGCTTTAAAATTTGGGAGATTTATATTTATTAGCAACAAACTACTTGGCCATTTCTCAGTCTATCAAAGTGGTGTTGGTGCCACCTGGTGGTATTTGTCAGCTCTGACTTCAATGTCAATGGAGACCACTGGGGTGCTGAACTAGCTGGAGTCCAGAGTGTAAAGGAAACAATTCCAGGTATGGTCCTGTTAGCTGGAAACTTGCTGCATCTGTGATTTCATCACTTGTGAGAATCTTACATAAGTGAGTTGAAATTTTGAAAAAGTCTGCTGATCTTTTTTTTTTTAAACATCTTTATTGGAGTATAATTGCTTTACAATGGTTTGTTAGTTTCTGTTTTATAACAGTGAATCAGCTATACATATACATATATCCCCATGTCTCCTCCCTCTTCCGTCTCCCTCCCACCCTCCCTGTCCCACCCCTCCAGGTGGTCACAAAGCACCGAGCTGATCTCCATGTGCTATGTGGCTGCTTCCCACTAGCTATCTATTTTACATTTGGTACTGTATATATGTCCATGCCACTCTCTCACCTCCTCCCAGCTTCCCCTTCCCCCTCCCCATGTCCTCACGTCCATTCTCTACGTCTGCGTCTTTATTCCTGCCCTGCCCTTGGTTCTTCAAAACCATTTATATTTATTCCATATATATGTGTTAGCATACGGTATTTGTTTTTCTCTTTCTGACTTACTTCAAGCTGTATGACAGACTCTAACTCTATCCACCTCACTACAAATACCTCCATTTCGTTTCTTTTTATGGCTGAGTAATATTCCATTGTACATATGTGCCACATCTTCTTTATCCATTTATCTGTCAATGGACACTTAGATTGCTTCCATGTCCTGGCTATTGTAAATAGAGGTGCAATGAACATTGTGATACATGACTTTTTTTGAATTATGGTTTTCTCAGGGTATATGCCCAGTAGTGGGATGGCTGGGTCGTATAGTAGTTCTATTTTTAGTTTTTTAAGGAACCTCCATACTGTTCTCTATAGCAGCTGTATTAATTTACACTCCCACCAACAGTGCAAGAGGGTACCCTTTTCTCCACACACTCTCCATTATTTATTGTTTGTAGATTTTTTGATGATGACCATTCTGACTGGTGTGAGGTGATACCTCATTGTAGTATTGATTTGCATTTCTCTAATGATTAGTGATGTTGAGCATCCTTTCATGTGTTTGTTGGCAATCTGTATATCTTCTTTGGAGAAATGTCTATTTAGATCTTCTGCCCATTTTTGGATTGGGTTGTTTGTTTTTTTGATATTGAGCTGCATGAGCTGCTTGTAAATTTTGGAGATTAATCCTCTGTCAGTTGCTTCATTTGCAAATATTTTCTCCCATTCTGAGAGTTATCTTTTCATCTTGTTTATGGTTTCCTTTGCTGTGCAAAAGCTTTTAAGTTTCATTAGGACCCATTTGTTTATATTTGTTTTTATTTCCATTCTCTAGGAGGTGGGTCAAAAAGGATCTTGCTGTGATTTATGTCATAAAGTGTTCTGCCTATGTTTTCTTCTAAGAGTTTGAGGGTGTCTGGCCTCACATTTAGGTCTTTAATCTATTTTGAGTTTATTTTTGTGTATGGTGCTAAGGAATGTTCTAATTTCATTCTTTTACATGTAGCTGTCCAATTTTCCCAGCACCACTTATTGAAGAGGCTGTCTTTTCTCCATTGTATATTCTTGCCTCCTTTATCAAAAACAAGGTGACCATATATGCATGGGTTTATCTCTGGGCTTTCTATCCTGTTCCATTGATCTATATTTCTGTTTTTGTGCCAGTGCCATACTATCTTGATTACTGTAGCTTTGTAGTAGAGTCTGAAGTCAGGGAGCCTGATTCCTCCAGCTCCATTTTTCTTTCTCAAGATTGCGTTGGCTATTCAAGGTCTTTTGTGTTTCCATACAAATTGTGAAATTTTTTGTTCTAGTTCTGTGAAAAATGCCAGTGGTAGTTTGATAGGGATTGCATTGAATCTGTAGATTGCTTTGGGTAGTAGAGTCATTTTCACAGTGTTGATGCTTCCAATCCAAGAACATGGTATATCTCTCCATCTGTTTGTATCATCTTCAATTTCTTTCATCAGTGTCTTATAGTTTTCTGCATACAGGTCTTTTGTCTCCTTAGGTAGGTTTATTCCTAAATATTTTATTCTTTTTTTTGCAATGGTAAATGAGAGTGTTTCCTTAATTTCTCTTTCAGATTTTTCATCATTAGTGTATAGGAATGCAAGAAATTTCTGTGCATTAATTTTGTATCCTGATACTTTACCAAATTCATTGATTAGCTCTAGTAGTTTTCTGGTAGCATCTTTAGGATTCTCTATGTATAGTATCATGTCATCTGCAAACAGTGATAGCTTTACTTCTTCTTTTCCAATTTGGATTCCTTTTATTTCTTTTTCTTCTCTGATTGCTGTGGCTAAAACTTCCAAAACTATGTTGAATAACAGTGGTGAGAGTGGGCAACCTTGTCTTGTTCCTGATCTTAGTGAAAATGGTTTCAGTTTTTCACCATTGAGAACGATGTTGGCTGTGGGTTAGTCATATATGGCCTTTATTATGTTGAGGTAGCTTCCCTCTATGCCTACTTTCTGGAGGGTTTTTATCATAAATGGGTGTTGAATCTTGTCAAAAGCTTTTTCTGCACCTATTGAGATGATCATATGGTTTTTATTCTTCAATTTGTTAATATGGTGTATCACATTGATTGATTTGCTTATATTGAAGAATCCTTGCATTCCTAGGATAAACCCCACTTGATCATGGTGTAGGATCCTTTTAATGTGCTGTTCGATTCTGTTTGCTTGTATTTTGTTGAGGACTTTTGCATCTATGTTTATCAGCAATATTGGCTTGCAGTTTTCTTTCTTTGTGGTATCTTTTTCTGGTTTTGGTATCATGGTGATGGTAGCCTCGTAGAATGAGTTTGGAAGTGTTCCTCCCTCTGCTATATTTTGGAAGAGTTTGAGAAGGATAGGTGGTAGCTCTTCTCTAAATGTTTGATAGAATTCGCCTGTGAAGCCATCTGGTCCTGGGCTTTTGTTTGTTGGAAGATTTTTAATCACAGTCTCAATCACAGTGCTTGTGATTGGTCTGTTTATATTTTCTATTTCTTCCTGGTTCAGTCTCAGAAGGTTGTGCTTTTCTAAGAATGTGTCTTTTTCTTCCAGGTTGTCCATTTTATTGGACATAAATAAAACATTTTATTGGCATATAGTTGCTTGTAGTAATCTCTCATGATCCTTTGTATTTCTGTGGTGTCAGTTGTTACTTCTCCTTTTTCATTTCTAATTCTATTGATTTGAGTCTTCTTCCTTTTTTTATTTATGAGTCTGGCTAATGGTTTATCAATTTTGTTTATCTTCTCAAAGAACCAGCTTTTAGTTTTATTGATCTTTGCTATTGTTTCCTTCATTTCTTTTTCATTTATTTCTGATCTGATCTTTATGATTTCTTTCCTTCTGCTAACTCTGGGGGTTTTTTTGTTGTTGTTGTTCTTCTTTCTCTAATTGCTTTAGGTGTAATGTTAGGTTGTTCATTTGGGATGTTTCTTGTTTCTTGAGGTATGATTATACTGCTATAAGCTTCCCTCTTAGAGTTGCTTTTGGTGCATCCCATAGGTATTGGCTGGTCTTGTTTTCATTGTCATTTGTTTCTAGGTATTTTTTGATTTCCTCTTTGATTTCTTCAGTGATCTCTTGGTTATTAAGTATTGTATTTTTTAACCTCCATGTGCTTGTATTTTTTACAGATTTTTTCCTGTAATTGATATCTAGTCTCATAGCGTTGTGTTCAAAAAAGATACTTGATACAATTTCAATTTTCTTAAATTTACCAAGGTTTGATTTGTGACCCAAGATATGATCTATCCTGGAGAATGTTCCATGAGCACTTCAGAAGAACGTGTATTCTGTTGTTTTTGGATGGAATGTCCTATAAATATCAATGAAGTCCATCTTGTTTAATGTATCATTTAAAGCTTGTGTTTCCTTATTTATTTTCATTTTGGATGATCTGTTCATTGGTGAAAGTGGGGTGTTAAAGTCCCCTACTATGATTGTGTTACTGTCGATTTCCCCTTTTATGACTGTTAGCATTTGCCTTATGTATTGAGGTGTTCCTGTGTTGGGTGCATAAAGATTTACAATTGTTGTATCTTTGTCTTGGATTGATCCCTTGATAATTATGTATTGTCTTTCTTTGTCTCTTGTAATAGTCTTTATTTTAAAGTCTATTTTGTCTGATAGGAGAATTGCTACTCCAGCTTTCTTTTGATTTCCATTTGCATGAAATATCTTTTTCCATATCCTCACTTTCAGTCTGTATGTTTCCCTAGGTCTGAAGTGGGTCTGTTGTAGACAGTCTGCTGATGTTTTGATGACAACCTCCTCAGAAAATCTTCACATTCTGAAGCAGAAACCAGAGATTTTTCAGATAAGAACACTGACACAGAGATTAAATAATTCCCCAGACCCACAGGGACAGAACCTTCTTTTGAACCCAGGTCTGTCTGATGACAAAAACCTTTCTCTTCCCAGGACAGCACACTGGCCTTTAATACAGTCCTAGGCCAAGGTATGTGCTCAAAAAGTGGAAACAAAGCAGACATTAAGGAAGCAGAGTTACTACGCTTTACCAAGGAGTGGAAGGAGAAAGCAGCAATGTTGTTACACCCAAAATGTCTAGACCAGTGCTTCTCAAACTCTAATGTGCTTAGGAATGACCTGAGGGACCTTGATAAACTGAAGGCTCTGATTCAGCAGTTCTGAGGAGGAGCCTGGGATTCTGCATTTTAAAGAAACTCCCTGGTGCGGTTGATGCTACTGGTATACAGACCACACTGTTTCTAGGGTAGACTCTGTACCAGTGGTTTTTCAGCCCCCCCCCAGGGGACATTTGGCAATGTCTGGAGTCATTCTTGTTATCAGTGTTGGGGGTGGGGGGCAGTGCTACTGGCATCTAGTAGGCACATGCCAGGAATGCTGCTAAACATCCTAAAATGTATATGGTAACCCTCACAACCAAGAATTATTTGCCCAAATGTCAATTGCACAGAGGTTGGGAAGCCCTGCTCTAGGCGTAGTCTTATATGACTCGGGCCTATCTTCTTGAGAAGCTAAAGTTCTCTAACCTAGAGAGAGTTTGCTGGAAAATAGGTGTGAATTGGTTCCTTTTGTTCATAAAAGAAAACAAAACACAGATATCTCCCACACATATTGTAGAAGCAAACAAAAGATGAGGGAGCATGGACACAATGTTTGTGACAATGGAGCCATGATTAAGAACACCATCTGACCTATGAAGAACTCTGTATGTGTGTCTATATTAAACTCCTCCTGTCAAGGAATTGTTAATACAAAATCAGTGAGTCCAGTATAATTGGAAATGCTTTTCTTCTTATCTCATGTAGGACCAAAACCACAACATAATATAATTATTTCTACTTTGATTTATCCCTCAGGATATCTTTTTTAAAATTCATTTATTTATTTATTTATTTATTTATTTATTTATTTATTTATGGCTGCTTTGGGTCTTTGTTGCTGTGCACAGGTTTTCTTTAGCTGCGGTGAGTGGGGGCTACTCTTCCTTGCAGTGTGCGGGTTTCTCATTGTGGTGGCTTCTCTTGTTGCAGAGCATGGGCTCTAGGCACACAGGCTTCAGTGGTTGTGGTACACGGGCTCAGTAGTTGTGACTCACAGGCTCTAGAGCACAGGCTCAGTAGTTGTGGTGTACGGGCTTAGTTGCTCTGTGGCACGTGGGATCTTCCTGGACCAGGGCTCGAGCCTATGTCCCCTGCATTGGCAGGCAGATTCTTAACCAGTGTGCCACCAGGGATGTCCCATATCCCTCAGGATATCTTGATGATAAAATTATTACTGTAAACCTAGAGTAAGAGGTCAGCAAACTTTTTCTGTAAAGGGTCAGAGAGTAAATATTTTAGGCATTGCCTATGTCACAGCTACTCAACTCTGCCATTGAAGCACAAAAGCAGCTAGAGATAATAGTAAACAGATGGGTGTGACTGAGTTCCAATAACATTTTATTTACAAAATGGGCCCCAGGCCAGATGGCCCATGGCAGTAATTGCTGACCTCTGGTCTAGGCAGTCAAAGGAGTCTAAGGTCCCTTGTTAGCTATGACACAAACAGCTACACTTTTTATCTGGCCCTTTTTTCTGGTTGAGGAGAGGGTGACTAATGCATTGCAACAGGCACACACGCACAAAAAGTTTTCCCTGCCTGACCCAATCACTGTGAAAGCTGCTGCTCGTCTACAGACAGCACAATCCAACAATCCAATCATGCTATTATCTCCCTCTGAAGTTGACACAAGGTTCTCTAGTTTATCACTGAGTATTAATTAACCACCTAAGATGTGTTTAGTGTTACTGGAAGCCATGGAGAATCCAGAAAAGAAGTTACAGTCCATGTTAAGTTTTTTGGTTTTTATTATGTTACCAAATACAAGTTTGTGTGCCCAACACAGTGAGGTCATACAAACTGAAATGTTACAAAACAAACCAAAACATTGGCATTTGGAGCAGAGAAAGGTTTATTGCAAAGAGAAAGGGGGCTCGTGCTCAAATATCATGAATTCCCTGATGGTTTTGGGGGAAAGTTTTTATAGGCAAAATTTGGGGTGAAGGCTGCAGCGTGTGTGACTTTCTTCTGGTTGGTTGGTGGTGAGATAAAGGTGCTCCAGGAATCTTGTACTCAGCCTCCACCTGGGTCCTTAGTTCCTGCAAAAGGACTCAAAGATATTGCTATGTACATTCCTTGAGGAGAAACCAGAACCCTGCCCCAAGGCTGCACTATTGTTTCTAGACTGCTCTTCCCTTATTCTGCCTTCCTCCCTTCCCTGATTAGCAACTGTTTAAATCTGCCCTTTGGAACTCAGGGAAGGACAAGGAGGCTGGACGAAGCCTATTTCCTACAAACAAGAAATGGGACACAAAGGCTTTTGTGTCCAGGAGCCCCACAGGGTCCTACTTGATTTCAATAGACATAGACTCACAACCCCAGCAAATTCAAATTCCCATGGATAGATTATTCATTATAGGCACATGCGACAATTGGTTAAGCATTTGGAAAAACACGGAACCTAGGTACTTTCTTCTGTTAACAGAATAAATTCCAGTTGGTTCAAATACTTAAACAAAATGAAACCATAGTGCTAGGAGTAAACACAGGATTTTAAAATTATTTTATATAGTCTTAGAGTTGGGATAGTCTTTGTTACCCAAAAAACTGGGTTTGCCTCTTGGTAGGTGTCAAGCCAAAAGACACAACCAAGCCAAAGATCAGGAGAAGGAAGGATTTATTATTACTTGCAGCAAGTGAGGAGAGCACTGGCAGTCTTTCCCAAAGCAGTGTTTCCCCATACAGCAAAACTGGAGAAGCTTACATTTCTATTGAGACAATGAACCTCAAAAACGACAAAGAAAAAGACCACATAAAATAAAATGCATCTATATATGAGAAAGTCTGCCATAAATAAGATCAAAAGGAACTGGGTATTTTTAATACATATGGCATACAAAGAGTTAATTACTCAACCTGTGAACTTGTAAAAATCAATAGAAGATGATGAATAGTCTAAAGGAAAGGTGGTCATAATTTACAGAAGTACAAATTGCCAATTCCTTTTAAGTACCTGATTGGAGGTCAAGAAAAACCCAAACAAAAATCGATTGAAATTCATCATCTATGGACAGGTCAGTTTCAGCCTTGTTTTCTTGGATCACATGCTCTCCAGCTGCTCCTTCTGAGGATGCTCTCTCATGGAACCCATGAGGAGAGTGACCACAGGGCACCACTACAGTCCACAGTTCCAGCTGAGTCCAACCTTGAGTCATCCCAGCCCTGAGATAAGACAAGAGAATGAAGAAGCCTGCAGATGATTCTGACTCTCAGCTGTTCAAGTCACACCAGTCTTTCAGTTTTTCCAGATTGAGTCCCCAGATACAGTGGAGCAGAGACAAGCTGTCAATTGACACCATGTGTGTGTCAACTCTGAAATGTTTACCCACAGATTCCATGAGCATAATAAAGTCACGATGGTTTTATGCACTGAATTTTAGCTGATTATACAGCAGTAGGAAAGTGAACACTGCTCACCACAAACAGGGCAGCTGGAGCCACCCTGTTCTAGCCAGAGGTTGATATAGGAGGGAAGCTACATCAGGAAGGGTCTTGCAGACCAAGCAGAACACAGCAGCTTACCCAGGGCAGGACAATCTTAGATAATGGGATTTCAAAAAGACCAAAGGCTGAGTCTAGGATGACCAGCACTGGGCACAGGTAGTTAGGTCAAACTGTATTCATTATTTACATTGTTGCTGCTAAACCAGACACGACACCATTACTGCATTCGTGGAACTCAGCTGCACTCCCTGGCTTACACCTGTCCCCTCTGTGGGCTAAGTGACAGTACCTGGGATCTGCTGCTCAGGATCCAGTCAGTCTGCATAGAGAGAGTAACTTCACCTGAGATGGGGAGTCAGCAGAGGGCTAGACTCCTTGATCTCAAATCCCAGTAGTCTGTGTTGTGTGAATTTGAAAAATGTTTTTGACCTTTTCTGGACTTCAGTTTCCTCATCTGTAAAATGATGGTAACACTAATTAACCACAGAGAGTTGTGATGAGGCACTCATTCATGTCGAGTGCTTAGAAAAATGCCTGCCATGTAGTAAACACTCACATGGGTTAAATGACTTTATATGGAGAAGACAGTCTCTTCAGTATGACTTTATATGGAGAAGACAGTCTCTTCAATAAGTGGCACTGGGAAAGTTGCAAAGCTACATGTAAAACAATGAAATTAGAACATTCTCTCATACCATATACAAAAATAAACTCAAAATGGATTAAAGACCTAAATATAAGACTAGAAATCATAAAACTCCTAGAGGAAAACATAGGAAGAAAACTCTGACATAAATCACAGCAATATTTTTTTGGGCCTGTCTCCTAAAGCAAAGAAAATAAGAGCAAAAATAAGCAAATGGGACCTAATTAAACTTAAAAGCTTTTGCACAGCAAAGGAAACCATCGATGAAACGAAAAGACAACCCACTAAAGGGGAGAAAATATCTGTAAATGATATGGATAAGGAATTAATATCCAAATAAACAGCTCCTACAATTCAACATCAAAAAAACAAAGAGCACAGGGCTTCCCTGGTGGTGCAGTGGTTAAGAATCCACCAGCCAATGCAGGGACATAGGTTTGAGCCCTGGTGCAGGAAGATCCCACATGCCACAGAGCAACTAAGCCCGTGTGCCACAACTACTGAGCCTACGCTCTAGAGCCCGCAAGCCACAACTACTGAGCCCACGTGCCACAACTACTGAAGCCCGGGTGCCTAGCGCCCATGCTTCGCGACAAGAGAAGCCACTGCAATAAGAAGCCCACACATCACAACGAAGAGTAAACCCCTCTCGTCGCAACTAGAGAAAGCCTACATGCAACAATGAACACCCAATGCAGGCAAAAATAAATAAATAAATAAACTAATCAATTAATTAATTAATTAATTATTTAAAAACCCAAACAGCCCTATTTTAAAATGGGCAGAAGAACTGAAGAGACATTTTTCCAAAGAAGAAATGCAGATGACTGACAGGCACATGGAAAAGATGCTCAACATTGTTAATCATCAGAGAAATGCAAATGAAAACCATGATAAGATATCACCACACACCTGTCAGAATGGCTGTCATGAAAAAGAACACAAGTAACAAATGTTGGCAACGATGTGGAGAAAAGGGAAGCCAAGCCTTGTACACTGTTGGTGGGAATGTATTCAATAAATTGGTGCAGCTGCTGTGGAAAACAGTATAGAGGTTTCTCAAAAATCTAAAAATAGAACTATCATAAGACCCAACAATTCCACTCTTGGGTATATAGCCAAAAAAAAGAAAAACACTAATTTGAAAAGATACATGCACCCTAATGTTAATAGTAGCATTATTTACAATTGCCAAGGTATGGAAGCAACCTATGAGTCCATTCACAGATGAATGGATAAAGAAGATGTGGTGTATGGATATGAAATACTACTCAGCCATAAAAAAGAATGAAATTTTGCCATTTGCAGCAACATGGAAGGACTTGGAGGAGGGCATTATGCTAAGTGAAATAAGTCAGACAGAGAAAGACAAATACTGTATGATATCACATGTGGAATCTAAAAAATACAACAAACTAGTGAATATAACAAAAAAGAAGCAGTTCACAGATACAGAGAAAAAACTAGTGGTTACCAGTGGGGGGGGGGGTGGAGGACAGCAATATAGGGGTGGGGAAGTGAGAGGTAAAAACTATTGGGTGTAAGATAGGCTCAAGGATGTATGGGGAATATAGTCAATATGTTGTAATAACTGTAAATGGAAAGTAAGCTTTACAATTGCATAAAATTTTTAAAAAAATTTTTAAAAAGAGTTCTTAGCGTTCATAATAAAATCAGTAGTGATGTAGTCAAACAGCCTAGGTCTGTGCCAAGGACTCTGGAGTGGTGAAACTCCATATGCTAAGGGCATTTTTGTACTTCAGTAATGAGCTGTCTTGAAGGAAGGCCAAGATGGATTCACCTACTGCTGAAATAAGCTGGATAGTTCTTACAACGTTCCTTGCTATTTTTTACAGAAAGAAACCTATGATCAGAAAGGTTAAGGAATTTGCCCAAGGTTGCACAGCAATAAGAGGGGCAGGTGGGATTAAAACCCAGATTTGGTACAAAGTGGTATTACATTCCAGGATTTTCTGTCATTTTATCTTCTCCACATTAAAGAAAAGAAGGAAACACAGTTAGCCCCAAGATCTATCTCCCTTTAAGAGATGAGAAATGGAGACCCATAAAAGTTAACTGATTTGCCTGGGATCAAATGACTGGTAAGAGGCAAAACACAGCTATCCTAGCTCCCAGAGTCCAAGGCTTGCCTCCAGATCATTTGCCCGTACAAGTAGACTTTCAGACTTCATGAGTAGGTTTACTTGATTGATTTCTCAGCAGAGTCATTCAACAGTGGAGTCTTAGAATGAGCAGAGAGTGACATAAAGGAAGGTGATGGCACATTCCCCACATTTGTTGGGTGAATGAATGGTTTATAAGTTCTACGTCAATGATCAGGGATGGACATCAAGTGATTAAATGATGGCATCACTGAGGAGAGAAATGGCCTCATCCTCTCTTTCTCTCTCTGATGTCCTTTAAAATGTTTCGTGTTGGGGGTGGGGAGGGGGGATGCCCTCGTGTGAGGTAATAAGGGGCAGGTATGCAGTGCACTTTTGTAGCCAAGCAGCCTTCAAATCCATGATCTCATTTAAATCTTGATTGCCTGCAGGAAGGAAGGCATACTTTGCAGATTCACATCCAGCCAGAATGCACTGAGGTGGGAGCCTACCCAGACTGTCTAATTCCCAGGAGCGGGCCCAGCATCCAGGACCAGGCCAAGCTGGTTCCATGCCTGGCCCTTTCTTCTTCTTCTTCTTTTTTTTTTTTTTTTGGCCATGTTACCCGGAATGCAGGATCTTACTTCCCCAACCAGGGATCGAACTCATGCCCCCTGCAGTGGAAGTGCAGAGTCTTAACAACTGGACCACCTTCTAATCTTGGCCCTCCTTCTAATCTTGGATAAATTGCTTCACTTTACTAAATATGGTTTTCCTTTTTGCAAAATGATTATTTTTACCTTAATTTAAATGGTTAGTTTTGCCTAACTCAGAGTGTGTATGTGAGACTTAAATGACCTGGCTTATACACAGCAGCTAGACCCACATCTGATGCTCAGTGTATGTATCCTCCTCTCACCTCTCCCCCCACCTCCCCAAAGCCCCCAGGATCCCAGCAAAGTTTACATGCATTCAGGTTTGAAGGCTGAAGGAAATAGCACTGGGTAGGGGCCAGGGTAAAGTAAATCCTAGTTGCAGCATTTGGTCGATCATTCCTACAGCTGTGAGATGTTTCTTAACTGCCCTGAATTTGGCTGACTGAGCTGGCACATGGGATTATTGTCTCAGCCAGGCCTACCTCTTAAGATAGAATGGGGGTGAAGGGGTTAATAGAATGAAGAACTTGGGGGAAAAATATGCTAATACTTATAGAATGTGTAATCACTCAGCAGAGGAATGGGTTAGATTGATTTTCTTTGATTCAAAAGTTCCTTTTTTGAGGGGAACAGGGTATCCAAAGGTGCAGTGTGACCCCATCACATTCCTCTGGCCAAGGGACAGGACCTAGTCAGTCAGAAGGTGACCAAAGCCACATAACGTCAATGCCATGTGGACTGTGGGGAAGGAGATAGGAACAGCACTGGAGAATATGGCTGGAGCAACAGTGCCCAGACTTGATCTGGAGTCCCAGCTACCGATATTTGAATAAACGAAAATGAACTTTGCTCATGATATGAAGTGGGAACTATTACACTTCTTAGAACTTTGTCTGCCCCTAAGACAAAGCATGTGAAACACGAGCTAGCTGAGGTCATTTTGATTCCCCACACTCTCACCCCACTGGGCCCTCCCTCTGTCTTCTCAGACCCACATGTTGCACAGGGGTGTGGTGAAAGGACACTTGGAGTTCCGCTACTAGAGAGAGTGAGCTGGTAAAATTAGAGAGAATGGGAGTATGCAATTGGGAAGAGGGAGGATTTATTCCTTTCTGCCTATAAACATGCCTATGCCTTCCCCTTCTTAAAATAACAACCAGCCAGCCTTCCCTTGACTCTACCAGACATGGGATTGTCATGGAAAGAACAACTTTGGAAACAAACTTGGCTTCTAAATCTAAATCTTGTAAGTTACTTAACTTCCTTGAGCCTCATGTCATTCATCAGCAAAATAATATGCTTTTCACTCATCTCATAGAGCTGTGTGAAAATGAAATGTGGAAATCGATGCGATGTACGCATGTGTATGGAACGACACAGTAGGAACTCAATAAATGAGTTCTCTCACACTAGCTCACTCTGCTCCTACTTCCTGAACTGTTTTCAAGAGTCGTCTGACTTCACTCTTTCCACTTAGCTCACTGCCTCTCCACTCCTTAAACGACTGTAGTCTGGAGTCTGTCCCAACACTAAAGCATTCTCTTGGGAGGTCAGCAACAACACATACAAGCACCTCTTAGTCCTTCTCTTATTTGATCTTTAATCCTTCAGTATTGTGACATTGTTGTGTGTTTTCTCCTTCTGAAAACTCTCATCTTTTGGATTCCAGGACACCACTTTGTTGGGATTCTTCTCCCCTTTCTTCTCCCTTCTCCAGATGCCTCTCTCTCATTTGCAGAACTAGTTTTCCTTAGGGCGCCTAAGGAGATAAATGGAATATCCATTTATCCATAACACATTCACATTTATTTATGTAAATAAAAACCTTCACACAACTTTCCTATATTTATTGATCTGTAGCAATCTCTACTGATTGCATGCAATCTTATGTAAAAGCAGAATACTTGCTTTGAGTTTCCCCACCCCACCCCAAGACCACTATCCTTCCAAACCCATTGCTGTCTCTCGCAGGGCATAACCCTTGCTCTGTAGAAAGTTTAGAGCCACTAGTGCTCCTTCTCCTGCCCCTTGATCTTGGCATTTCCCCTGGTTCACCCCAGACATCTTCTTCCTCCGTATACTGTCTTTCCTGGGATGACTTGAACCATTCCTGAGGAGTTTCCTAAGGTAACTCAGTTCTCCAATGTGATTAAAAATAAGCCTGTCCCTTGGCAAATGTGGGTGTTTGGGGCTCAAGCAGAGACTAGGACAAATCTACTTTGCTCCTGTCTTGTCTTATTGTGGCTGTCATTCATCCTTCCTGGCCACAAGCTCTGATTATAGTGGGAAGCAGGTTTGGCAAGTCATAACAACATGGAAGTGAAAAGTGTGCATCTAAAATAGGAGGCTGCGGGACTTTCCTGGTGGCACAGTGGATAGGACTCCAGCTCCCAATGCAGGGGGCCTGGGTTCGATCCCTGGTTGGGGAACTAGATCCCACATTCATGCCACAACTAAGAGTTCACATGCCACAACTAAGGAGGCTGCATGCCTCAATTAAGGAGCCCATGAGCTGCAACTAAGGAACCCTGGAGCTGCAACTAAGGAGCCCACCTGCCTCATCTAAGACCCGGTGCAACTAAATAAATAAATATATTTTTTTAAATAAAATAAAATAAAATAGGAGGCCACTGCAGGCTGGAGGGCTGTGTAGAAGGAAGTCTTTATCAAGGTGTGCATTTCAGAGAGGATGGAGTTTCTCAAGGTTGCCATAGAATGCGCCTGACTCCTCAAGGTAGAAACCTTAAATTTAAATTTTATTTCATTCCATTTTATTTCTTGCTTTTACCATCAAGTGCCCTTTAAGATGTTACTTACCAGTAAGACTTGTTTATACGATCAACGTGGGATGAAAACATTTTATCAATATTTTGAGACCATCAATCAAAGGAAATAAAAGATTCTGGTTCCCAGTCCCAAATTAGCCACTGAATTACGAAGTCACTTAAGCTCACAAATTGCCTGTGAAATGGTTTTAATGCTGGCTGTTTTGCTATCTTGTTCCAAGAATAAAAGTAACTCACAATAGTTATTAAATGACTGAGGGCAAAACCTTACCTGTTTGTGCATCCCCAGTAGCTAGCACAATGCCTGGCCTATAGTTATGCTTTATAAAAGTTAAATGGATTGTTCTGCATGGAAAGTGCTAGCACAGAAAAGTGCCCAGTCATACAGTGGTGTTGCCTGAAGCCCTGCATGCAGGAAAGGCAAACTCATATCCAGAATATGTGTTGGTTACAGTCAGGTTGAATTGCAGCTCCTTCCAGCAATAAAATGAGGCCGGTGTTGTCTGTTGTCACTGAGTGGCTCGTTGTCTCCTTAGGACTCTGTTATATCAGGGTGTCAGCATTGGTTTCTTCTGATGGGTGATTGGACATTTGCCAACACTGCAGTGGTAGCTAGACCTGGTGAGTTGGAGTTCATGCTGCTAGGCCGATGCATAGCCCAAGAAGCACCAGTTTAACAGTCATTATATGCATCAAACATTGGGTATGAGTTCCTTTAAGGAAAGAACGCAGTGCCAAGTTGTTCTTTCCTCTAGCTTCTTTAAAAATCTATCTCTAGGGACTTCCCTGGTGGTCCAGTGGGTAAGACTCCACGCTCCCAATGCAGGGGACCCGGGTTCGATCCCTGGTCGGGGAACTAGATCCCATATACATGCCACAACTAACAGTCCACACGCAGCAACTGAGACCTGGCACAGCCAAAATAAATAAGTAAATAAACAGATAATTTAAAAAAATCTATCTCTAATGTAGAACAAGTCTCTTTATGTCTGTGCAAAAGTTTTCCATATATGTACTGGTAGAACAACACTGTGTTGCATGCACCTTGATGGCAGCTGATAGACTCTCCAGGTGACATGACTCACATACAACTCACTACAAGAATTAGACATTGTGGCTAAGTCCTAATACCTTAAATAAAACTTACATGAAATCGCCTTTGAGGCAGATTTTAACAAACATTGCCATTAAGAGTACAAGAAATGCTTCAGTGTATGCTGCTGGAAAGGGCTTTTTCTTACATTCACAGATAGAAGTCTGAATGGAGCACAGTATCCAAATAGCTAATAGAATCACTCGTTTCTCAGGATAGATTCAGAATTAACTACAAGTATTAAACTTTGGGCATCATTTTCTGGAGAATAAGAACATGGCGCCAGTATCACTTTCATTCAGCTTCACAGAACATCTGTATTGCCTATATAGAAACTTGTCTCTAATTCAGATGCAAAGGTTTCAGTAATATGCACTTCTAGAAAAATGTTCTGAATGCATTGTCAAAGGAGCTTTTAAAAACAATCGCACTACAGAACTAACCAGTTCTCTAGAAGCATGAACCATAAAGTAAAGAAAACCATCACAAAACCATCTTTCAAGTAGGTTTTTGTAAATGTTGTTTAAAAATAGTATGGCAAACGCTTCCCCTAAGGCCTTCCCTTAAGTTCCCTAAGAGAAGTCTGAAGTGGGCACAGTTCCAGACAACTACAAAAAGCACCAGTTTATTTGGACTATTTAAAAATGCATTATATGAATCAATATTCAGAATGAGTTCCTTTAAGGAAAGAACACTGTTCCAAGTTGTTCTTTCCTCTAGCTTCTTAAAACTAATCTACTATATCTAATATGGAACAAGTCTACGTGTCTCTGCAATGGTTTCCCATATATTCCCATAAGACAGAGAGTTTAGTGCAACTTGACATTAAACTAAACAGTAGTATTGCAGGGCTTTCAAACAATTCAGGGCCTGCTGCAGATATAAGGTGTAAGACTCATACAGGAAAGCAACATTACATATAAAATTGCTTTCTACCAAACCGATACTTTTCCTATATGGAGAAAAAGTAACTGCATGCAATCTGGAAAGTTTCACTCCAGATATCCTTAGAAATCAAATACTGGAGCTTAAAAGTTCCTGTAGTATGTGATACTATCACAGGTCTGTTCAGCCAGTCACTTCATGCATTTGACATCAAGTGTGTCTTCCATCCAATTACATCATGCGCTTCATGCATTTGACATCAAGTGTGTCTTCCACCCAGTGAAAAAACACTGTGTGTAGAATTATTTGGCTTAGAAAATAAAAACATATATATATTCCCTAAAAGAGACACATGTGTACTCAGGCCCTCTGAAAGACTTTTCTGTCCATTCGCCTGGAGCCCAGTGAGCTAAGCAAATTCAAAACAGCGTTTAGAAAGTGTAAAGAGACAACTTTATGAAACGAATCACTGCGTGAAACACACAACCGGGAATAATTTCCCTTCCCTGAAAGAACACTCTCAGGAAAATATTTTGCTCTAGCTTTGTAGAAAGGTCTTCTGCTTAGTGTAGGAATCCCTTCACACTATGCGGGATGAAAGGTTTTTTTTTGCCATTCTCAGGTGGAACCCATACAGAGCAGACTTTCAAAGTAGCTCAGAGACAGAAGGAAGACTCCTCTGTTAAATAAGGCACTACCTGCATGAGTCATTGGGAGTAAGTTCAATATCTTGAAAGAATGCTGTGTGTAATATTTCTTTCATAGAGCTTGTAAAAGCTAACACATTTACAATATGGGACACATCTTTCTATGCTGTTTGAAAGGCTTTCAAGCAAAGTCACCTCAAGAACACAAGGCTAGCACAGCTTTGCATTAAATGGGGAGGAGTAGTATTGCAAGTATCAATAACAACTCAGAACCTGATGCGGACTTTGCCTAATAAGTTCTCAATAGAGAAAGAACACTGTGTAGTCAATTTCTTTCACCTAGCTTGTAAAAATCACAAACAGTCAGTATAAGGAAATAAGATTTCCATGCCTCATAAAAAGCTTTTGATCCAATTTGCCTTTGGACACATATCTAAGGTAGATTTACCTTAACCTGTGAAAACACTAACAATGAGGGATTTCAAGAAATGCAAGACCAACAGCCAACTGTGAGTATAAGTTCTATATAGAAAAATAACACTGTATATCAAATTTTACTCATCAACCTTCGAAGAACAAACACATAAAATGTATGGGAAATGAGATTTTTTCCATGTGGTAAGATTGACTTTCTCTGCAGTTTGCCCTTACAACCCATAGATTAGTACAGCTTTCAAGGAACTTGAAGAAACAATGGTATTGCAGGTCTTTCTAACAAGTCAGGGCCTTGTGAAGATTTGGGATATATGTTCCTGTAGGGAAGCAACACTGTATAAAAATACTTTCCTCTAACTTGTAAAATTCCATACAATTCTTATACTGGGAACAAGTACCTTAACACATTCTGAAGAGTGTTCCCTCTAGATGGTCTTAGAACTATGAGCTTAATAAAACTTTAGTAATCGTGGATGAGAAAGTATTACAGGTTCTTTCAAAAAGTTACTCTATGTTTTGGATATAGAGTGTGCCTTCTAGGCAAATAATTCTTCTTTCATTGTCTGTAGAATTTCTTTAGCCTAGAAAGTAACAAAAATATAATTCCCCTAAGGAGATACATGTGTAACCAGACCCCATGAACCGTCTTCTCTTTCCATTCCCCTGGAGCACAGTCAGCTAAGATGAAACTCAAAGTAGCCTTTAGATTCCCTAAAAAAACAACTCTGTGAAAAAATCACTAGGGGAATCACACACTGGGTCAAAATTCCCGTCTTGAAAAAACAGACTCAGAAAAAGTCTTTCCAGGAGCGCTCTTCCAAAGTCTTCCAGTTTCAGTTGGAACCCATATTAAGCAGACTTCAAGGTAGCCCAGAGAACACAGGAAGATTTCTCTGTTAAATAAGGTACTAACTACATGAGCCACTGCAGTTACCCTCACTATCCAGAAGGAAAGCTGCAAAAACCACTTCTTTTATGGCGCTTGTAAAAAATTCATACATTAATAAAATGAAACACAGGACCTTTTACTCTGTCTGAAATTCCTTCAGGCCAGGTCACATCTAGAACACACAGGGAAGTGCACCTTCCATACACTAGGATGCAGTAGCACTGCAGGACTCACAAACACTTCAGGACCTGCTATAACCTTTGGCTAGAAATCTCCATAGAGAAAGGACACTGCACATCAACCTCCTTTCAAGGAAGTTGACAAATCACATCCACTATAGTAATGGAAAGAACCCTTTCATGTCTCACTCCCCTTTGCCCTTGGCGAACACTTCTAAGGCAGCTTTCCTCTAACCTACGAAAACACTAGTGCTGCACATATTTCACACAATGCAGAAAGAGCCACAAGCCTTGGATGAAAGTTCTACATAGAGAAAGAACACCATGCATTAAACTTCCCTACCTACCTTCAAGTAAACACACACATATACTGTATGGGAAATGAGCTTTTCTGTCTGGTCAGAAAGGTTGTTCTCCAGTTCACCCTGACAACCCATGGAGCATAGCACACATTTCAAGGGCTGAGGGGAATCAGTAGTACTGCAGGTCATTCTCACAAATCAGGGCCTGCTAAATATTTGGTCTGAGTGCCCATAGGGATGCAACACTATATATAGTACTTCTTCCATGTAGCTCGTGAAAAATGATGACTGTACCTATAAGAACAACAGGTCACTGCATGATTTCTGGAGACCTTTCTCTCTAGATGTCCTTAGAACTATTAGCCAAGAGGAGCTCTAAAGTGTCCATGGATAAGAAAGTATAAAGGTCCTTTCAACAAGTCACTCCATGGTTTGGACATAGAGTGTTTTTCCATGCAATTAATGTTCTTTCCTGTGTGCAGCATTTCTTCAGCTGAGAAACTAACAAAAACAGACTTTCCCTAAAGGAGACACATGTAGTCAGACCCTATGAACATCTTCTCTTTCCATTCCCCTGGAGCACAGTGAGCTAAGATGAAACTCAAAGTAGCCTTTAGATTCCCTAAAAAAACAACTTTGTGAAGAAATCACTAGGGGAATCACACAATGGGTCAAACATCCCTTCCTTGAAAGAACACACAAAGAAAAATGACTTTTCCGAGCGCTCTTCCAAGGACTTCTAGTTACCATAGGAATCACTTTGTATGATGTGGGTCGAAAGGCATTCTTGCCTTTTTCAGTTGGAACCCATGTTGAGCAGACTTCAAAGTAGCCCAGAGAGAGCACAGGAAGATTTCTTTGTTAAATAAGGTACTAACTGCATGAGCCACTGCAGTTACCCCCATTATCCAGAAGGAACATTGCAAAAACCAGTTCTTTCATTGCACTTGTAAAGAACTGACACTTATCCAAAATGAAACACAGGACCTTCTAGGCTGTCTGAAACTCCTTTAGGCCAGGTTGCCTTTAGAACACAGAGGGAAGCACACCTTCCATACACTGGGAGGTGGTAGTACTGCAGGACTCACAAACACTTCAGATGTGCTCTAGCCTTTGGCTAGAACTCTCCATAGAGAATGGACACTGCACATCAACCTTCTTTCAAGGAGCTTGACAAAATCACATCCACTGTGGGAATGGAAACAAGCCTTTCCTGTCTTATGAAAGGCTCTCACTCCCGTTTGCCCTTGGCACACACTTCTAAGTCTGCTGTTCTGTAACCTATGAAAACACTAGTGCTGCACATCTTTCACACAATGCAGAAAGAGCCGCAAGCCTTGGATGAAAGTTCTACATAGAGATGGGGGCTGGAGTCAAGATGACGGAGTAGGAGCTTGTGGAGTTCAAGTTTCCTCAAAACTATGGCACTTACCAGGCACTGCTGGGGGACCTGGGACACTTAAGGTGATGGGAGGAAGCCCTATGCAACAAGGTAGGATGTGGGGGCGAAGGACGGTGGGAGGAAAAGTGGAAGCAGGACGGGACCATCACCCCTGGGGCACGGCTTGGGGAAGGGATGGGTTCCCATGCTCAGAGGGGCTCACTCAAGGGGAGGGGTTCAGCAGGGATGGGGAGAGACCTTTGGGTGACTGGGGGATCGGAAGGGAATGCAGCTAGTGTCTCTCTCACCTACTCAGGCCCTGGCAAGCCTGCTGGGGTACTCAGCCTGAACCTCTGCCCTCCAGAGCCCCCTCCTTCTGCACGGGTCCTGAACATAAGCTCTGCCCCTTGCCCCCATCCATCCCTCACTCCCCGCCACCAAGGCCTTTTCTTTTTTTGGTTCTTTTTTTTTTTTTTTTTTGCTGTTGTGTTTCTGTTTTGCTTTGTTGTTCTTGTTTCATTTTTATTTTTTCTAAAATATTTTTATTTTTCTAATTTTATATGTATTTTTTATTGTTCTACTCTTTTTTGTTTGCTGCTTTTTTTTTTTTTTTTTTACTGTGCCGTGTGGCTTGTTGCATCTCGGTTCCCAGGCCAGGGGTCAGGCCTGAGCTAATGTGGTGGAACCGCCAATTCCAAGCTGCTGGACCAACAGAGAACCTCAGACCTCAGGGAATATTAATCACTCTGAGCTCTCCTGGAGGTCTTCATCTCGGCACCAAGACCCAGCTCCACCCAACTGCCTGCAAAGTCCAGTGATTGATGCCTCAGGCCAAACACCAGCAAGACAAGAACACAGCCACACTCATCAAAAAAAATGAGATGACAAAAAATACATAATAGATAAAGAGGAAAGATAAAAACCTACAAGATCAAATAAATGAAGAGGAAAGAGGCAACCTATCTGAAAAAGAATTTGGAGTAATGGTAGTAAAGATGATCCAAAATGTCAGAAATAGAATGGAGGCACGGATCAAGAAAATACAAGAAATGTTTACCAAGGACCTAGGAGTACTAAAGAACAAACAGTGATGAACAACACAATAACTGAAATGAAAAATACACTAGAAAGAATCAAAAGAAGAATAACTGAAGCAGAAGAATGAATATGTGAGTTGGAAGACAGATGGTGGAAATAACTACCAAGGAACGGAATAAAAAAAAAAAGAATGAAAAGAAATGAGGACAGTGTCAGAGATCTCTGGAACAACATGAAATGCACCAACATTTGCATTATACGGGTCCCAGAAGAAGACGAGAAAGATAAAGGGTCTGAGAAAATATTTGAAGAGATTATAGCTGAAAACTTCCCTAATGTGGGAAAGGAAATAGTTAATCAAGTCCTGGAAGCACAGAGAGTCCCATACAGGATAAATCCAAGGAGAAACACGCCAAGACACATATTAATCAAACTATCAAAAATTAAATATAAAGAAAACATATTAAAAGCAGCAAGGGAGAAACAACAAATAACACACAAGGGAATCCCCATAAGGTTAATAGCTGAGCTTTCAGCACAAACTCTCCAAGCCAGAAGGGAGCGGCAGGACATATTTAAAGTGATGAAGGAGAAAAACCTACAACCAAGATTACCCTACCCAGCAAGGATCTCACTCAGATTTGATGGAGAAATTAAAACCTTTACAGACAAGCAAAAGCTGAGAGAGTTCAGCAACACCAAACCAGTTTTAAAACAAATGCTAAAGGAACTTCTCTAGGCAAGAAACACAAGAGAAGGAAAACACCTACAATAACAAACCCAAAACATTTAAGAAAATGGGAATAGGAACATACATGTCAATAATTACCTTAAATGTAAATGGATTAAATGCTCCCACCAAAAGACACAGACTGGCTGAATGGATACAAAAACAAGACCCGTATATATGCTGTCTACAAGAGACCCACTTCAGACCTAGGGACACATACAGACTGAAAGTGAGGGGATGGAAAAAGATATTCCATGCAAATGGAAATCAAAAGAAAGCTGGAGTAGCAATTCTCATATCAGACAAAATAGACTTTAAAATAAAGACTATTACAAGAGACAAAGAAGGACACTATATAATGATCAAGGGGTCGATTCAAGAAGAAGATATAACAATTGTAAATATTAATGCAACTAACATAGGAGCACCTCAATACATAAGACAAATACTAACAGCCATAAAAGGGGAAATCGACAGTAACACAATCACAGTAGGGGACTTTAACACCCCACTTTCACCAATGGACAGATCATCCAAAATGAAACTAAATAAGGAAACACAAGCTTTAAATGATACATTAAACAAGATGGACTTCATTGATATTTATAGGACATTCCACCCAAAAAAAACAGAATACACATTTTTCTCAAGTGCTCATGGAACATCCTCCAGGATAGATCATATCTTGGGTCACAGATCAAGCCTTGGTAAACTTAAGAAAATTGAAATCGTACCAAGTATTTTTTCCGACCACAATGCTAGGAGACTAGATATCAATTATAGGAAAAGATCTGTAAAAAATATAAACACATGGAGGATACACAATACACTACTTAATAACGAAGTGATCACTGAAGAAATCAAAGGGGAAATAAAAAAATACTTAGAAACAAATGACAATGGAAACATGACGACCCAAAACCTATGGGATGCAGCAAAAGCAGTTCTAAGAGGGAAGTTTATAGCAATACAATCCTACCTCAAGAAACAGGAAACATCTCGAATAAACAACCTAACCTTGCACCTAAAGCAACTAGAGAAAGAAGAACAAAAAAACCTCAACGTTAGCAGAAGGAAAGAAATCATAAAGATCAGATCAGAAATAAATGAAAAAGAAATGAAGGAATCAATAGCAAAGATCAGTAAAACTAAAAGCTGGTTCTTTGAGAAGATAAACAAAATTGATAAATCTTTAGCCAGACTCATCAAGAAAAAAAGGGAGAAGACTCAAATCAATAGAATTAGAAATGAAAAAGAAGTAACAACTGACACTACAGAAATACAAACGATCATGAGAGATTACTACAAGCAACTCTATGCCAATAAAATGGACAACCTGGAAGAAATGGACAAATTCTTAGAAATACACAACCTGCCGAGACTGAACCAGGAAGAAATAGAAAATATGAACAGACCAATCACAAGCACTGAAATTGAAACTGTGATTAAAAATCTTCCAACAAACAAAAGCCCAGTACCAGATGGCTTCACAGGCGAATTCTATCAAACATTTAGAGAAGAGCTAACACTTACCCTTCTCAAACTCTTCCAGAATATTGCAGAGGGAGGAAAATTCCCCAACTCATTCTACAAGGCCACCATCATCCCTGATACCAAAACCAGACAAAGATGTCACAAAGAAAGAAAGCTATAGGCCAATATCACTGATGAACATAGATGCAAAAATCCTCAACAAAATACTAGCAAACAGAATCCAACAGCACATTAAAAGGATCATACAAAATGATCAAGTGGGGTTTATTCCAGGAATGCAAGGATTCTTCAATAAACGCAAATCAATCAACGTGATACACCATATTAACAAATTGAAGGAGAAAAACCATATGATCATCTCAATAGATGCAGAGAGAGCTTTCGACAAAATTCAACACCCATTTATGATAAAAGCCTTGCAGAAAGTAGGCATAGAGGGAACTTTCCTCAACATAATAAAGGCCATAAATGACAAACCCACAGCCAACATCGTCCTGAATGGTGAAAAACTGAAACCATTTCCACTAAGATCAGGAACAAGACAAGGTTGCCCACTCTCACCACTATTATTCAACATAGTTTTGGAAGTGTTAGCCACAGCAATCAGAGAAGAAAAAGAAATAAAAGGAATCCAAATCAGAAAAGAAGAAGTAAAGCTGTCACTGTTTGCAGATGACATGATACTATACATAGAGAATCCTAAGGATGCTACCAGAGAACTCCTAGAGCTAATCAATGAATTTGGTAAAGTCGCAGGATACAAAATTAATGCACAGAAATCTCTTGCATTCCTATACACTAATGATGAAAAATCTGAAAGAGAAATTAAGGAAACACTCCCATTTACCATTGCAACAAAAAGAATAAAATATCTAGGAATAAACCTACCTAAGGAGACAAAAGACCTGTATGCAGAAAATTATAAGACACTGATGAAAGAAATTAAAGATGATACAAATAGATGGAGAGATATACCATGTTCTTGGATTGGAAGAATCAACATTGTGAAAATGACTCTACTACCCAAAGCAATCTACAGATTCAATGCAATCCCTATCAAACTACCACTGGCATTTTTCACAGAACTAGAACAAAAAATTTCACAATTTGTATGGAAAAACAAAAGACCCCGTATAGCCAAAGCAATCTTGAGAACGAAAACTGGAGCTGGAGGAATCAGACTCCCTGACTTCAGACTATATTACAAAGCTACAGTAATCAAGACAGTTTGGTACTGGCACAAAAACAGAAACATAGATCAATGGAACAGGATAGAAAGCCCAGAGATAAACCCACGCACATATGGTCACCTTATCTTTGATAAAGGAGGCAAGCATATACAGTGGAGAAAAGACAGCCTCTTCAATAAGTGGTGCTGGGAAAACTGGACAGGTACATATAAAAGTATGAAATTAGAACACTCCCTGACACCATACACAAAAATAAACTCAAAATGGATTAAAGACCTAAGTGTAAGGCCAGACACTATCAAACTCTTAGAGGAAAACATAGGCAGAACACTCTATGACATAAATCACAGCAAGATCCTTTTTGACCCACCTCCTAGAGAAATGGAAATAAAAACAAAAATAAACAAATGGGACCTAATCAAACTTAAAAGCTTTTGCACAGTAAAGGAAACCATAAACAAGACGAAAAGACAACCCTCAGAATGGGAGAAATATTTGCAAATGAAGCAACTGACAAAGGATTAATCTCCAAAATTTACAAGCAGCTCATGCCCCTCAATATCAAATAAACAAAAAACCCTATACAAAAATGGGCAGAAGACCTAAATAGACATTTCTCCAAAGAAGATATACAGATTGCCAACAGACACATGAAAGAATGCTCAACATCATTAATCATTAGAGAAATGCAAATCAAAACTACAATGAGATATCATCTCCCACTGGTCAGAATGGCCATCATCAAAAAATCTACAAACAATAAATGCTGGAGAGGGTGTGGAGAAAAGGGAAGCCTCTTGCACTGTTGGTGGGAATGTAAATTGATACAGCCACTATGGAGAACAGTATGGACGTTCCTTAAAAAACTAAAAATAGAACTAACATATGACCCAGCAATCCCACTACTGAGCAGATACCCTGAGCAAACCATAATTCAAAAAGAGTCAAGTACCAAAATGTACATTGCAGCTCTATTTACAGTAGCCAGCACATGGAAGCAACTGAAGTGTCCATCAACAGATGAATGGATAAAGAAGATGTGGCACATATATACAATGGAATATTACTCAGCCATAAAAAGGAATGAAACAGAGCTATTTGTAGTGAGGTGGATGGACCTAGAGTCAGTTATACAATGTGAAGTAAGTCAGAAAGAGAAAAACAAATACTGTATGCAAACACATATATATATATATATGGAATGTAAAAAATAATAATAAAAAAAAAGGTTCCAAAGAACCTAAGGGCAGGAGAGGAGTAAAGATTCAGACGTAGAGAATGGACTTGAGGACACTGTGTAAAAAAAATACTGGTGGGAGTGTTACAACAGGTGGGAGAAAATGATGATATGGAAAATGATGAGAGCAAATTTTGGAGTGATGTTCTTGAGATGGAGAGAGGGGATGAGATCTAATTCACAAGTGAAGGGATTGATTTTATATAAGAATGTAGGTGATCTACCAGTAGGAAAGGAGGGAATGAAGAATTTTTTTAAACATCTTTATTGGAGTATAATTGCTTTACAATGTTGTGTTAGTTTCTGCTGTATAACAAAGTGAATCAGCTATACGTATACATATACTATCATATCTCCTCCCTCTTCTGTCTCTTTCCCACCCTCTCTATCCCACCCCTCTAGGTGGTCACAAAGCACCAAGCTGATCTCCCTGTGCTAGGCGGCTGCTTCCCACTAGCTGTCGATTTTACATTTGGTAGTGTATATATGTCTATGCCACTCTCTCACTTCGTCCCAGCTTATCCTTCCCCCTCACAGTGTCCTCAAGTCCATTCTCTACGTCTGAATCTTTACTCCTCTCCTGCCCTTAGGTTCTTTGGAACCTTTTTTATTATTATTATTTTTTACATTCCATATATATATATATATGTGTTTGCATACAGTATTTGTTTTTCTCTTTCTGACTTACTTCATGCTGTATAACAGACTCTAGGTCCATCCACCTCACTACAAATAACTCAATTTTTTTCTTTTTATGGCTAAGTAATAATCCATTGTATATATGTGCCACATCTTCTTTATCCATTCATCTGTTGATGGACACTTAAGTTGCTTCCATGTCCTGGCTATTGTAAATAGTGCTGCAAGGAATATTGGGGTGCATGTGTCTTTTGGAATTATGGTTTTCTCAGGGTATATGCCCAGTAGTGGGATTGCTGGGTTGTATAGTATTTCTACGTGTAGTTTCTTAAGGAACTTCCATACTGTTCTCTATAGTGGCTGCATCAATTTACATTCCCACCAACAGTGCAAGAGGGTTCCCTTTTCTCCACACCCTCTCCAGCATTTATTTTGGTAGATTTTTAAATGATGGCCATTCTGACCAGTGTGAGGTGATACCTCATTGTAGTTTTGATTTGCATTGCTCTAATGATTAGTGATGTTCAGCATCTTTTCATGTGTTTGTTGGCAATCTGTATATCTTCTTTGGAGAAATGTCTATTTATGTTTTCTGCCCATTTTTGGATTGGGTTGTTTGTTTTTTGATATTGAGCTGCATGAGCTGCTTGTATATTTTAGAGATTAATCCTTTGTCAGTTGCTTCATTTGCAAATATTTTCTCCCATTCTAAGGTTTGCCTTTTCCTGTTGTTTTTGGTTTCCTTAGCTGTGCAAAAGCTTTTAAGTTTCATTTGGTCCCATTTGTTTATTTTTGTTTTTATTTCCATTTCTCTAGAACATGGCTCAAAAAGGATCTTGCTGTGATTTATGCATAGAGTGTTCTTCCTATGTTTTCTGCTAAGAGTTTTATAGTGTCTTGACTTACATTTAGGTTGTTAATCCATTTTGAGTTTACTTTTGTGTATGGTGTTAGGGAGTGTTCTAATTTCATTCTTTTACATGTAGCTGTCCAATTTTCCCAGCACCACCTATTGAAGAGGCTGTCTTTTCTCCACTGTATATGCTTGCCTCCTTTATCAAAGATAAGGTGACCATATGTGCGTGGGTTTATCTCTGGGCTTTCTATCCTGTTCCATTGATCTATGTTTCTGTTTTTGTGCCAGTACCAAACTGTCTTGATTACTGTAGCTTTGTAGTATAGTCTGAAATCAGGGAGTCTGATTCCTCCAGCTCCGTTTTTCTTTCTCAAAGTTGCTTTGGCTTTCGGGGTCTTTTGTTTTTCCATACAAATTGTGAAATTTTTTATTCTAGTTCTGTGAAAAATGCCAGTGGTAGTTTGATAGGGATTGCAATGAATCTGTAGATTGCTTTTGTAGTACAGTCATTTTCACAACATTGATTCTTCCAATCCAAGAACATGGTATATCTCTCCATCTATTTGTATCATCTTTAATTTCTTTCATCAGTGTCTTATAGTTTTCTTAGTACAGGTCTTTTACCTTCTTAGGTAGGCTTATTCCTAGGTATTTTATTCTTCTTTTGTAATGGTAAATGGAAGTGTTTCCTTAATTTCTCTTTCAGATTTTTCATCATTCGTGTATAGGAATGCAAGAGATTTCTGTGCATTAATTTTGTATCCTGCTACTTTACCAAATTCCTTTATTAGCTCTAGTAGTTTTCTACTAGAAAACTTTCTAGTTTTCTGGTAGCATCTTTAGGATTCTCTGTGTATAATATCATGTCATCTACAAACAGTGACAGTTTTACTTCTTTTCCAGTTTGGATTCCTTTCATTTCTTTTCATCTCTGATTGCTGTGTCTAAAACTTCCAAAACTATGTTGAATAATAGTGCTGAGAGTGGGCAAACTTGTCTTGTTCCTGATCTTAGTGGAAATGGTTTCAGTTTTTCACCATTGAGGATGATGTTGGCTGTGGGTTTGTCATACATGGCCTTTATTATGTTGAGGTATCTTCCTTCTATGCCTACTTTATGGAGGGTTTTTATCATAAATGGGTGTTGAATCTTGTCAAAAGATTTTTCTGCATCTATTGAGATTATCATACGTTTTTTAGCTTCAATTTGTTAAAAAGGTGTATCACACTGACAGATTTTTGTATATTGAAGAATCCTTGCATCCCTGGGATAACCCCACTTGATCATGGTTTATGATCCTTTTAATGTGCTGTTGGATTCTGTTTGCCAGTATTTTGTTGAGGATTTTTTCCTTTATGTTCATCAGTGATATTGGCCTGTAGTTTTCTTTCTTTGTGACATTTTTGTCTGGTTTTGGTACCATGGTGATGGTAGCCTCGTAGAATTAGTATGGGAGTGTTCCTCTCTCTGCTACATTTTGGAAGAGTTTGAGAAGGATAGGTGTTAGTTCCTCTCTAAATGTTTGATAGAAATCGCCTGTGAAGCTATCTGGTCCTGGGCTTTTGTTTGTTGGAAGATTTTTAATCACTGTTTCAATTTCAATTTTTGTGATTGGTCTGTTTATATTTTCTATTTCTTCCTGGTTCAGTCTCACGTGCTTCAGGTGTATGGTTAGGTTGTTTATTTGAGATTTTTCATGTTTCTTGAGGTAGGATTGTATTGCTATAAAGTTCCCTCTTAGAACTGCTTTTGCTGCATCCCATAGATTTTGGGTCATTGTGTCCTCTGTTTCAAGGTATTTTTTGATTTCCTCTTTGATTTCTTCAGTGATCTCTTGGTGATTTAGTTATGTATTGTTTCACCTCCATTTGTTTGTATTTTTTACAATTTTTTTCCTGTAATTGGTATCTAGTGTCATGGCATTGTTTATTAAAGTCTATTTTGTCTGATATGAGAATTGCTACTCCAGCTTTCTTTTGATTTCCATTTGCATGGAATATCTTTTTCCATCCCCTCACTTTCATTCTGTATGTGTCCCTAGGTCTAAAGTGGGTCTCTTGTATACAACATATATATCGGTCTCGTTTTGTATCCATTCAGCCAGTCTGTGTCTTTCGGTTGGAGCATTTAATCCATTTACATTTAAGGTAATTATAGATATGTACGTTCCTATTTCTATTTTCTTAATTGTTTTGGGTTTGTTTTTGTGGGTCTTTTTCTTTTCTTGTGTTTCCCACGTAGATAAGTTTCTTTAGCGTTTGTTGTAAAGCTGGTTTGGTGGTGCTGAATTCTTTTAGATTTTGCTTGTCTGTAAAGCTTTTAATTTCTCTATCGAATCTGACTGAGGTCCTTGCTGGGTAGAGTAATCTTGGTTGTAGGTTTTTCCCTTTCATCACTTTAAATATGTCCTGCCACTGCGTTTTGGCTTGCAGAGTTTCTGCTGAAAGATCAGCTGTTCACCTTATGGGGATTCCCTTGTATGTTATTTGTTGCTTTTCCCTTGTTGCTTTTAATATTTTTTCTTTGTATTTAATTTTTGATAGTTTGATAAATATGTGTCTTGGCATGTTTTTCCTTGGGTTTATCCTGTATGGGATAAATCTCTGTGCTTCCTGGACTTGATTGTCTATTTCTTTTCCCACATTAGGGAAGTTTTCAACTATCATCTCTTCAAATATTTTCTCAGACCCTTTCTTTTTCTCTTCTTCTCCTGAGACCCCTATAATTCGAATGTTGGTGCATTTAATGTTGTCCCAGAGGTCTCTGAGGCTGTCCTCAATTCTTTTCATTCTTTTTTTTTTATTCTGCTCTGTGGTATTTATTTCCACTATTTTGTCTTCCAGGTCACTTATCCATTATTCTGCCTCAGTTATTCTGCTATTGATTCCTTGTAGAGACTTTTTAATTTCATTTATTGTGGTGTTCATCATTGTTTGTTTACTCTTTAGTTCTTCTAGGCCCTTGTTAAATGTTTCTTGTTTTTTCTCCCATGTATTTTCTAAGAGGTCTCTGCTGGTCCAATTTCCTGAACTCAGCTCTCCCACCTCAGAGTCTCAGTCCTGACACCCCGCCAGAGCACCAAGACCCTGTCAGCCACACAGCTCAGAAGAAAAGGGAGAAAAAAAGAAAAAATAATAAAATAAATAAGTTATTAAAATAAAAATTAAAAAGTATTATTAAAATAAAAAAATTTAAAAGTAATAAAATAAAGTGAAAAGAGCAACCAAACCAATAAAGAAATCCACCAGTGATAACAAGCACTAAAAACTATACTAAGATAAACATAAAAATCAGAAACTAGTCAGTCACATACAGCAAACCCCAATTTTGTGATGATTTGTTGTCTATTCAGGTATTCCACAGATGTATGGTACATCAAGTTGATTGTCAAGATTTAATCTGCTGCTCCTGAAGCTGCATGGAGAAATTTCCCTTTCTCTTCTTTGTTCGCACAGCTCCTGGGGTTCAGCTTTGGATTTGCACCCACCTCTGCATGTAGGTCACCCTCTGTTGTCTGTTTCTCATCCAGACAGGAGGGGGTTAAAGGAACTGCTGATTAGGGGGCTCTGGCTCATTCAGGCTGCAGGGAGGGGAGGGGTACGGAATGCAGGGCTAACCTGTGGTGACAGAGGCTGGTGTGACTTTGCAACAGCCTGAGGTGTGCCATGTGTTCTCCTGGGGAATTTGTCTGGATCACAGGACCCTGGCATTGGTGGGCTGCACAGTGTCCCAGGAGGGGAGGTGTGGATAATGACCTGTGCTTTCACACAGGATTCTTGGTAGCTGCAGCAGCAGCCTTAACATTTCATGCCTGTCTCTGGTGTCTGTGCTGATAGCTGTGGCTCATGCCTGTCTCTGAAGATTGTTTAGGCAATGCTCTGAATCTCCTCCCCTCACGCACCCTGAAACAATGGTCTCTTGACTCTTAGGCAGTTCCAGACATTTTCCCGGACACCCTCCTGGCTAGCTGTGGTGCACTTTTCCCCTTCAGGCTGTGTTCATGCAGCCAACCCCAGTCCTCTCACTGGGATCTGAACTCAGAAATCTGAGCCTCAGCTCCCAGCTCCCACCCGTCCTGGAGGGTGAGCAGACAGGCCTCTCAGGCTGGTGAGTGCTGGTCGGCACTGCTCCTCTGTGTGGGAATGTCTCTGCTTTTCCCTCTGCACTTCTTTTGCTGCCCTCTCCTCCATGGCTCCGAAGCTTCTCCTGCCCACCCCCTATCTCCACCAGTGAAGGGGCTTCCTAGTGTGTGGAAACATTTCCTCCTTCACAGCTCCCTCCCAGAGGTGCAGGTCCCATCCCTATTCTTTTGTCTCTGTTTTTTCTTTTTTCTTTTGCCCTACTCAGGTACGTGGGGAGTTTCTTGCCTTTTGGGAAGTCTGAGGTCTTCTGCTAGCATTCAGTAGTTGTTCTGTAGGAGTTGTTCCACATGTAGATGTATTTCTGATGTATTTGTTGGAGGAAGGTGATCTCCACGTCTTACTCCTCCACCTTCTTGAAGGTCCTCTAGGAATACAGAATTTAAGGGCACAGTGCAAGTGGGCAGGTAGATAGATTTAGTGGTGAGAGCAAGTAGAAATTTTCTTTTGGTTGTTTCTATTTTTCTCAGTGATGTAGAAAGCAATTTTCTGTCATCAAACTCTTTTAAGTGTAGTCGATAGAATAGTAACACCATGACATGTGGGAGCTTATTGAAAATGTAGACTCTTAGGCTTTACCTTAGATCTCCTGAGGTAGAATCTTTATTTTAATAAGAAACTTTAGGTGATTCTTATACATATTAAAGTTTGAGGAACACTGGTCTAGAATGGTGCCCCTCAAAACATAGTTCACACATCACTGCCAGTCTGCTAATAATATTTGCCACTGGCCTGCAACAAGATTTGTAAGGAAAATGAGAGTACTCCTTCAGACTCTTTTGTAGGAATTTGACATTGCTGTGACATTGAATCATGTGATCACAGTACTCATCTTGAACAGAATGTAGAACACTTTGGGTATTATGGAACTCAAGAGTTAAATCACATGATGCAAACTATGTCCTAGTTATAGGGCAGTTAAGACCATGTTACAAAGTGTGATATTTCAAATTAATTTGCCAGTTTTAAAGTTCCTTAAATGGAGAATCCATTTTCTTTTCATTGAAAGATAATTTAAATTGAATGATAACTTATAGAGTGAATTGTTCAAACTAATGATGGATTGAAGATAATTTTTAAAATGAACTATTAGGATGCAAGCATCTACGGCACAAGGCACTGAGGTATCTCCCTCTTATGACCTGTGATTTTCTGTCCCCCCACTCCATGCTCCACCAAACCCTCTTTCTTACTCCTTAGAGAAAAGAGAGGAGCTCTGTTTGTTGTACAAGTGCATCTATATGAGACTGGAAAGGGATGCTTTAGTCTTTGCATCAGGTGGTGATGTGTATATATGTACTGAAGTGAGTCTAACATTGATTCACTAAATGGGAATACATAGTGAAGAATTTGGCCTTGGTCTAAGAGAGGTCTGGCCTTTGCCCTTGGCTTTTGGGAGGTAATCTAAGTCATACCTGATAGGAGTGTCTTGTTTAGGCTGGCCACTCTGACAGTCTTAGGGTGGAAGCTGGCTATGCCAGAATGACCAAAACATGTGATTTAGGGTGAGGGATTTGGCGTTATGTGGTATCAGTCTACCTAGAAGCTAAATTGCACCATCTGGAAAATCAATGTCAGTCAATCCTGCCTACATAATAAAGCTCCAATAAAATCTCTGGATGCTCTGGAATTCCAGGTGAGCTTTGCTGGTTGGCAATACTCCATACATATTGTCACACATCAAAGCTGGGAGGGTAACATGTTCTGAGGACAATGGAAGCTTCATGTTTGGAACACTCCCAGACTCTGCCCCACATATCTCTTCCTTTGGCTGATTTTAGTTCATATCTTTTCCATGTAATAAATCATAACTGTGAGTATAATAGCTTTCAAAGAGTTTGGAGAGTCCTTCTAGCTAATTACTGAAACTGAAGTAGTTTTGGAATGCCCCTGACCTTGCAGTTGGTGTCAGGAGTGAGGGGAGTCTGTAAGGACTCTTTCCCCTAGTTTGTACTTGGACACTGTCTTAGTTTGCTCAGACTGCCATAAAAAATACTATAGACTGGGTGGCTTAAACAACAGAAATTAATTTTCTCATAGTTCTGGAGGCTGGAAAATCCAAGATCAAAGTGCTGGCCAGTTTGATTCCTGGTGAGAACTTTCTTCTTGGTTTGTAGACAGCTACCTTCTCTCTGTGTGCTCACATGATGGAGACAGAGATATCTTTGATGTCTCTCCCTCTTTTATAAAGATACCAGTTTTATTGGATCAGAGTCTCACCCTTATGACCTCATTTTATCGTGTTAATCGCCTCCTTAAAGGCCCTATCTCCAAAACAGTCACATGGAGGCATTAGGAATTCAACATATTTTGTATTTTTGGGGGGCATAATTCAGTCCATAGCAGACTCTAACTCCTGGCAGTGGGTTTAGAAGTCTTGGACAGACTTGGCAGTCCCAGGATATGCCCTTAACCTCAAAGTTTGACTGACTCTGGGTAGGAAGGATAATGTAGCAAGGGGTTATTTTCAAAGCGCATGTGAAACATTAAGTGAAATAAGCCAGACACAAAAGGACAAATGTTGTATGATGCATATGAGATACCTAGAATAGACAGTCAAATTCACAAAGAGAGTAGAATAGAAATACCAGGGGCGGACCGTCGGAGGCTGGCCCGGCCGAGCCCAGCCGCGCGGGGACCGGCCCCAGTGCCCGCTTCCCCAGCGTGTCGCGGCTGCGTGGCCCGGCAGAGCCCAGAGACCATCCAGCCCCGGCCGGGCGCCGTCCAGATGTCGGTGGCGGGGCTGGAGAAGCAGTTCCACAAAGCCAGCCAGCTGTTTAGTGAAAAAATAAGTGGCGTTGAAGGAACGAAACTAGATGATGAACTTCTTGACATGGAAAGGAAAATAGACGTTACCAATAAAGCTGTTGCAGAAATTCTTTCAAAAGCCACAGAATATCTTCAGCCGAATCCAGCATACAGAGCTAAGCTAGAATTGCTGAACACTGTGTCGAAGATCCGAGGACAGGTGAAAACCACTGGGTACCCACAGACGGAAGGCTTGCTGGGCGACTGCATGCTGAAATACGGGAACGAGCTCGGGGAAGGCTCCACTTTTGGCAATGCATTGATAGAAGTTGGTGAATCCATGAAGCTAATGGCTGAGGTGAAAGACTCTCTTGATATTAATGTAAAGCAAACTTTTACTGATCCACTTCAGTTACTACAAGACAAAGATTTAAAAGAGATTGGGCACCACCTGAAAAAGCTGGAAGGCCGCTGCCTGGATTACGATTATAAAAAGAAACGAGTAGGTAAGATACCAGATGAAGAAGTCAGACAAGCAGTAGAAAAATTTGAAGAGTCAAAGGAGTTGGCTGAAAGAAGCATGTTTAATTTTTTAGAAAACGATGTAGAACAAGTCAGCCAGTTGGCCGTGTTTATAGAGACAGCTTTAGACTATCACAAACAGTCCACAGAGATTCTGCAGGAGCTACAGAGCAAGCTACAGATGCGAATATCGGCTGCATCCAACGTCCCCAAACGAGAATACAAGCCACGGCCCATAAAAAGGAGTCCTAGTGAGCTCAATGGGGTATCCACCACCTCTTCAGCAAAGACAGCAGGTTCTCACGTTCCCATGGACCAGCCCTGCTCTCGTGGTCTCTGAGTTTGAGCCAGAAAACCAAGGAGAACTAGGATTTAAAGAAGGGGATATCATTACATTAACCAGTCAGATAGATGAAAACTGGTGTGAAGGAGTGCTCCATGGGCAATCTGGATTCTTCCCCATTAATTACGTGGAAGTGATTGTGTCTTTACCTCAGTAAATGTGTAACTCAAACTTTGGATGTACTTTCATAATGGAAATGAATTCACACCAGTGTTCTCTCAGTGTGGTGTTCTGTGGCATTCTTGCTCTTTGACCAGCTTAATGACTTTTGTATGTGTGTTCTCTTTACAATGTATTTTGTATCCACTTAATTTGTATAAATGATTTTCTTGTCTTAGCTACATGAAAATACCATTTTCTATTTTTGCTGACTGTCCTAAAAGTCATTGGTTAAATAAATGTATGTGCTTCTTGTTGCTAAAAATAAATGGCACCCACTGCAGTTTTGTTAGTGAATTGCCCATATTCCTCAAGCTGTGATGGAATGCCACACTTGAAACTAAGAACTGCTAAATATTTTGTTTCCTGACATTACTGATGGCATCCAGTCTTTTCCCTTCATGGTGTTTTAGCTGACTTGTGAATAACCCAATAAACATGACACACTGTGTTGGCAAAAAAAAAAAAAAAAGAAATACCAGGGGCTAAGGGGTAGAGTAAATGAGAAGTTATTGTCTAATGGTTAGAAAGTTTCCGTTTAGGATGATGGGAAATTTTTAGAGATGGATGGTGGCAATGGTTGCGCAAAAATATAAATGTACTTTGATACTGAATGGTATACTTAAAAAGCGTTAAAATGATAAGTCTTTTGTTATGTATATTTTAGCACACTTTTAAAAAAGTACATCAACCCATTATAATTTTTCTCATTTCATGGAATTGGAATTCAGCCAGCAGACTGCTAAGAATGTCTGTAGCAAAGGGAGCAAGATCGTTTCTCCCCTTCCTGATCTAGTTCACTCCTCCTGAATTACTGACACATATTCAGCCATTCCTGTCACTCACTGGAACACAGACTGCTAATGTCCACCAGAACCCATTTCCTTTCCCTTCTGGGCATACAATGAGACTAGATTTCTAAGTTAGGAGAGACCACATCACTAAGATCTGTGCCATATTCAGGTCCATCTCCCCTGTAGGTGAACTTCTTTTTCTTTGTCTACTGTGAGAATGGAGAGAATTCCAAGGACCCAGAGGAGGGTGAGAGGAGCTCATTCCAATACCTGCACTGGATTATCATTGGTCAAGAAATAGATTTATGCATTGTCAAAGCCATGGAGAATATTCTAGTTTTTTCTCTTATGGGAGATTAGGTTACTTTACCTTAAATATCCACTCTTTGTGGAGGTTGTTTCTAATAAGATCTGTTGAAAGAAAAAAGCTAGATGTCCAGGCACTTTTATTATAGAAGTATTGCTATGATAAGAAAATCTTCTGTTCTCTCTCAAAGAAGCAAATAGAAATCTTTTTCTTGAAATACATTTCTAAAAAAGTTTACATCAGAACATACCCAGTAATAGATTTTAGCAGCTATTACATAGTAGGCTATTAAAGTAAAATGTGAGATACTGGCCCAGTTCCTGCATGGACACAAAAATAGTGTTATGGTTTGCCATAATATAAAAATGTAGCATTCTTTAAAAAACAAAGTTAAAAAAAACACAGCACTTCAAAATCATATTAAATTATGTGTACTGCCTCAGCATTTGTATAAAGATTTGTCATAACAAAGTATTTTAAATATATAAGGAAAGCACATAATTATTGAATAATATATTTCAGTGTGTGGAAAACCCCAAATAGATATTAGGTTTTAGAAATTAGATAATAATGAAGATGGGTTTTTTTTCTCTTCCCTATTTTGAATCTCTTTGCATACTCAAAGTGTCCCACCACAATCTTCCAATGAGATTCTTTCACATGGGAAAAGTATCTTTTTTAAAAAAAATATTTTATTGACGTATAGTTGATTTACAATGTTGTGTTAATTTCTGCTGTAACAGAAGAGTGATTCAGTCATACATATATATATTCTTTTTCATATTCTTTTCCATTATGGTTTATCACAAGATATTGAATATAGTTCCCTGTGCTATATAGTAGGACCTTGTTGTTTATCCATCCTATATATACTAGTTTGCATCTGCTAATCCCAAACTCCCAATCCTTCCCTCCCCCATTCCCCTCCTCCTTGGCAACCACAAGTCTGTTCTCTATGTCTGTGAGTCTGTTTCTGTTTTGTGGATATGTTGTTTTGTGTCGTACTTTAGATTCCACATATAAGTGAATAAGTGACCAAACCAACATTCAAGTCTGCATTTTTCTAATACCATAGTTCTGGAATACTTTTCACTGAAATTTACACATTTATTTATTAATTTACTCCACAAATATTTATTGAGTCCTGGTCAAGCAGGGATAAGACAACACTACTATCAAAGACCCTGCATTTTGCTGGTACCCACAAGAGCTTTTGAGACCACAGACTGAACTTGAACAAAATTAAACCTAAAATGAATGCAACGTAACTGCTCATTATGTTACAGTGAACCCTGTGGTGAAGGCTGTGGTGGGGGAATACAATGAGCATAATTGGAGAGGACCTGGTTCAGCTGGGGGAAAGAGGAAGGAGATCAGGGAAAAGGAATGGGTGCCTGGGGAAAGTTATAAACACAAGTAGGTATAGACACAGGAAAAGGTGCTTCAGCTGAGGACACAGCCTGGAAGTGTAAGAAAGTGAGATAAATCCAGGGAGCAACAAAGAGCTGGGGGGAAGGGCAACACTGGAGGCCTGTGGGGAAGGTCAGGGACAAATGTGAAAGGTGCAGGGGCCAGATCTGAGCTCCTCACATGTCAGGCTAAGGAAATAAGACTTTATCCTGCAAAAAGCTTGTCTGTGATTGGGTGAGCATATTGGAAGAGCCCCCGAGCTGTTCTTGATGCAGGTAACACTGGAGACAGGAAGATTGGTTTTTATGCCAGAAAAAAGATAATGGGAAAGTAAGGTTGTAACAGGGGCATCAGGGATGTGCAGGATGAGTAGATTTGGAAATAACATGGTGGGAGAAGTTAAAATTGCTAATTGTCTAATTGATGGTAGGTAAGAGTGAGAGACAATAATAACTCACTGGTAGTTGGTGTGGGTGATTACCAGATTTGAATGGTGATGCCCATTACTGTGATAGGAAGTACAAGGTAGAATGGTTAGAGGAGGTGTGGTTAAGCATGAACACGTGTGTGCATGTGCACCTGTGTAAGACAGAGGAGGCTAATTCTCTCTGAACACTGATTTGAGCTACCTCAAGTTCAGAAGAGCAGACTTGCTCAACTCTACAACTAAAGCAGTTGTATCTGAAGAAAGGCAGTGAATATAAAAAGAAAAAACCCAAGAAGTAAAACCTCATCAGTGTGTTAAATAACTATTCAGGAGAGGGAGTTAAGGCTCCAGGCAGCTAGCAGAGTTGCTCTGATTCCTTGACAAGTATGTCCCTATATCCACACAAGTCTCTTGACTTGGATTTCCATGCTCACCAATCAAGCTTATGATTACAGCAGGCTCTCCAGATAGCCTTCCCCATGAAGACAGAATACAGACAGGTTGATACCAGCAGTAGAATTTCTCATAGTAAATTAGTTAGGACTCTGGCTTATACATTATTCACTTGAGTTTGGTTATTCTGGGTGAATCCTCCTTAAGCCCAATCACTGCAGGGTGTTCTGTCAAATGGAATCTGAATTTTGCTGACAGCCCAGTTATAGCAGCCAGATGGTCTTTCTAGTTCCCAAATCCAAGTAATTTCAACAACACTCACCAAGGCCAAGAGAGCAGAACAAAGAAACTCTTCAAACACCACATGCTATTGTGGAAACTGCCTGTATCCAACCAGCAGGTTTCATCTGGAACAGTAACTTCTGATCTTTAAAAAAGGACTGTTCAGTTAGCACTACTTAGGGTTTTCAAACCTTAGCTGATCAGGAATCCTGAATCCTGAAAGGCTCTTCCATAGGGCATATAAATGGATTAGCCAAAAACACAACATGGCTTAAAAGGTAGATTTGTTTATGAACCATTCACATATAGGGATGGAAGGTGATGTTATGACATAGTTACTGATTCCTTTGTAGACTCTTAGTTTGGATCTATAGTTTATCCAGAAAGCTATTTTCCTACAAATGTCCTAGGAACCAGATGCCAATACCCAAGATTTACCTTGTAGAATCATGGAAACTTTCATAGCTCTTTGCATCTTTGTTTTTAAAAATGTCAATTCAAGTTTGTGTTTAAGTGCAATCAATGTCCATATAAATGTAACTACTCAGTTCAGCTACTTATAAGCATCAGGCAGGAGAGGGTGTAATCACTAGGTACAAATAATACTCCAAACTGTATGCCTATACTACATGTTGATTTTTTTTTTATTTAGGATTTTTTGTCAAATATTATAAAAGAATTAAAAAGTGGTCCACACATAATGTATATTTTTATTTGAAGACAAGAATAGCTAGGCTGAAAATTAACTTATAGCTAGGAAACAATGTTAAGATGGAAGAGTAGGAAGACCCTGAGACTCCTCCCACAAACACACCAAAATTGCAACTATTTACAGAGCAACTATTCATGAGAGTGACCTGAAGAATAGCAGAAAAGAGCTTCTACAGCAAAAGATATAATGAAGGAACCACAAGGAGACAGGTAGGAGGGGTGGAGATGCAGTATAGTCAAGATGTAACCCACAAGTAGAATTGTAGAGGTTCCGTCCAAGGAGTGAGGGGTCCAAGCCCCATATCAGGTTCCTCAGCCTGGAATCCTGCAACAGGAAGATGAGCCCCCAGAACGTTTGGCGTTGAAGGCCTGTAGGGTTTGTTTTTGGGAGAGCCAAGGGGCTGTAAGGAGTAAAGACTCCACTCTTAAAGGGTGCACACTAAATCTTACACAGTCTGAGACCCAGGGCAGGAGCAATAATTTGAAAGGAGCCTGGGCCAGACTCACTTGCTGATCTTGGACAGCCTCCTGGAGAGGCAGGAGACAACTGAAACTCACACTGGGACATAGACACTGGCAGCAACCATTTGGGGGGAACTTATTCCACCATAGGACACTGGTGCTGGCACACACCATTTTGGAATCCTCCCTCTACCTTATTTGTGCCAAGATCTGGCCCTGCCCACCAGCTAATCAGCATCAGTCCTGGGATGCTCCAGGCCAGGCAGCTAGCTGAGTGGGAACATGGCCTTAACCCACCAGCAGGCTGGATGACTTAGGACCCCCTAAACCCTTAGCCACCCTGGCACTTGGCCTCACCCACCAGTGGGCCAGGACTAGCTCCCAGACCAGACCTCATCCAGCAGTGAGTGGGCACCAGCCCTGAGATTCCCTGGACCCTAGCTCCACATACCTGTAGGCTGACACCAACTCCAGGACCCCCAGGGCCCTGCAGCCAGAGACTTCAGAACCCAGCTCTGCCCATCAATAGACCAGCACTAGCCCCAGTACCCAGCCTCAAGCACTAGTGAGTGGGCATCAGTCCTGGGAACCCCTGGGCTCCAGCCCACCCATCAGCAGGCTGGCGCCACCTAGAATACCCTGAGCCCCAGCCCTACCAAACAGCAAGCAAACACCAGGCCTGGGGCACCATGGGCCCCTCAGCCAGCCATATCAGGGTCCAGCCCCACCCACCAGTGGGTGTCACCAGCTTTAGGTCACACTGGACCCCATAGCCATCCATGTCAGGAATCAGCCCTGTCCATCAGCAGGCCAACACTAGCTCTGGGACATCCAGCCCCACAGTCAGCCACCCTGGGACCTGGTTCCACACATCAGTGGGCCAGCACTAGTCCCAGTAACACTTGGGGATCAGTAGCCAGTTGCCTTGGTACAAGGCCCCAATGACCTGTGGGCCAGCACCAAGAGTGAGACTCCCTTGGGCATGCGGCCAGCCAAACCAGAACCCAACTCCACCCATCAGTGAGTGGCTGGCAACCCCTGCACATGGCAGGGCCTCACAACCAACCAGACTAGGGACCCTCCACACCTACTGGCATTCCCACAGTAGTCATCGTACCACAACAGAAGGACCCACACAGCCTACATAGAGGGTACCTCTAATGCATATAGCTCTGGTGACCAGAAGGAAGTGTGCTGCTGGGTCCCATAGGACATTTCCTACATAAGGCTACTTCAAGACTGGGAAATGTGACCAATCTACAAATACATAGAAATAAAAACAGCAAATCAAGCAAAATGAGGCAATAGAGAATTTGTTCCAAATGAAAAGAACAAGATAAAACCCCAGAAGAAAAACTAAATGAAGAGAAGCAATCTATCCAATAGAGAATTTAAGGTAATGATTATAAAGATGCTCAAAGAACTTGAGAGGAGAATGGATGAACAGAGTGAGAAGTTAAAATTTTTAACAAAGAGTCAGAAAATATAAAGAACCAAACAGAGCTGAAGAAAACAATAACTGAAATAAAAAATACAGTAGAGGGAATCAACAGTATATTAGATGATAGAGAAATGGATCAGGGAACTGGAGGACAGAGTAGGGGAACTCACTCAAACTGAACAGAAAAAAGAAAAAAGAAATTTAATGAAGACAGTTTAAGAGACCTCTGTGACAACATCAGACACACTAACATTCACATTATGGTCCCAGAAGGAGAAGAGAGAGAGAAAGGGGCAGAGAACATATTTGAAGACATAATAGTTGAAAACTTCCCTAATCTGGGGAAGGTAACAGACATCCAGGTCTAGGAAGCATAGAAAGTCCCAAACAGGATCAACCCAAAAAGGACCACACCAAGACAAATTGTAATTAACGTGGCAAAAATTACAGATAAGAAAATGTTAAAATCAACAAGTTATTTACAGGGCACTCTCATAATATAGTCAGCTGAATTTTCAGCAGAAACTCTGTAGGCCAGAAGAGAGTGGTATGATATATTTAACGTGATGAAAGGGAAAAACCTACAACGAAGAATACTCTACCTGGCATTCAGATTTGAAAGAGAGATTAAAAGTATTACAGACAAGCAAAAGCTAAAAGAGTTTAACACCACAAAACCAGCTTTCCAAGAAATATTAAAGGAACTTCTCTAAGATAAAAAGGCTGCAACTAGAAATATGAAAATTACAAAAGAAAAAATCTCATTGGAAAAGGCAAATATGCAGTAAAAGAAGTAGATTAACCACTTACAAAGGTAGTAGAAAGGTTAAAAAACAAAAGTAGTAAAATAATCTGTATCCACAATAAGTACTTAAGGGATACACAAAAGAAGAGAATGTAAAATAGGATGTCAAAAAAAGTAAACATAGTGAGGTGGAGTAAAAATGAAAGGTTGTTAAAATGTGCTCAAATTTAAGAGGCCAGCAAACTAAAATAATCATACATCTCTATCATCTATCTATCTATCTATCTATCTATCATCTATCATCTATTGTCTATCTATCTCATGGTAACCACAAAACAAAAATCTATAATAGATATACCTGAATAAAAGAGAAAAAGGAATCCAAACATAACACTAAAGATAGTCATCAAATCATAAGGAAGAGAGCAAAAGAAGAAGAAAGGAACAAAAAAGAACCACAAAACAACCCCCAAACAATTAACAAATTACATTAAATACATATTTATCAATAATTTCTTTAATGTAAATGGACTAAATTCTCCAATCAAAAAACACAGAGTGACTGAATGTATGAAAAAAACTAGACCCACGTACATGCTGCCTACAAGAGATTCATTTCAGATCTAAGGACATACAGAGACTGAAAATGAGGGAATGGTAAAAGGTATTCCATCCAAACATAAACAAAAAGAAAGCAGGGTAGCAATGCTTATATCAGTCAAAATAGGCTTTAAAACAAAGACAGTAAGAAGAGACAAAGAAGGACATTATATAATGATCAAAGGATCAATCCAAGAAGATATAATAATTGTAAGTATATATGAACCACCTAAATACATAAAGCAAATATTAACACACATGAAGGTAGAAATTGACAGCAACACAATAATAGTAGGGGTTCTTAAACACCCCACTTACATCAGTGAACAATTTATACAGACAGAAAATCACTACAGAAACACTGGCCTTAAATGACACATTAGACAAGATAGACAATAGATGGAACATTCCATCCAAAAGTAGCAGAATACACATTCTGTTCAAGTGCACATGGAACACTCTCCAGGATAGAATACATGTTAGACCATAAAACAAGTCTCAGGAAATTTAATAAGATTGAAATCAAGCATCATTTTGACCACAACACTATAAAACTAGAAATCAACTACAAGAAAAAAACTGCAAAAAGCACAAACATGTGGAGGCTAAACAATATACTACTAAACAACAAATGGGTCACTGAAGTTCAAAGAGGGACTCAAAAAATACCTGGAGGCAAATGAAAATGAAAACACAGTGACCCAAAATCTATGGGATACAGGAAATGTAGTTCTAAGAGGAAAGTTTACAGTGATACAAGCCTACTTAAGGAAACATTCAAAATCTCAAATAAACAACCTAATTTTAAACCTAAAAGAACTAGAAAAAGAACAAACAAAACCCAAAGTTAATACAAGGGAAGAAATTATGAAGATCAGAGCATAGATAAATGAGATAGAGGCTAAAAGAAAATGAAAAAGATCAATGAAATTAAGATCTGGTTCTTTGAAACGATAAACAAAACTAAAAAAAGAAAAAAACAACCTTTAGCCAGACTCATCAAGAAAAACAGAGAAAGGGGCCAAGTAAATAAAATCAGAAATGAAAAAGGAGAAATTAAAACTGACACCACAGAAATACAAAGGATCATAAGAGATTACTACAATTATACACCAAAAATTTCACAACCTAGAAGAAATGAATAAATTCCTAAAAACATACAATCTGCCAAGACTGAATCAGGAAGAAATAGAAACTATGAAAAGACTGATTATCAGTAATGAAATTGAATCAGTATTAAAAAAAAAAACTCCCAATAAACAAAAGCTTAGGACCAGAAGATTTCACAGGTGAATTCTACCAAACACTTAGAGCAAAGTTAACACCTATCCTTCTCAAACTATTCTAAAAAATTTCAGAAGGAGAAACACTTCCAAACTCATTTTACAAGGCCAGCATCACCCTGATACCAAAACCAAACAAGGACACCACAGAAAAGAAAATTATAGGCCAACATCACTGATGAACATAGATGTAAAAATCCTCAACAAAATATTAGCAAACTGAATTCAACAGTACATTAAAAGGATCATAGACTATGGTCAAGTAAAATTTATCCTAGGTATGCAATGATGGTTCAAAATCAGCAAAGCAATCAATGTGATACACCACATGAACAAATTGAAGAATAAAACTAATATTATCATTTCAATAGATGCAGAAAAAGCTTTTGACAAAATTCAACATTCATCTCTGATAAAAACTCTCAAGAAAGTGGGTATAGAGGGAACATATATCAACGTAATAAAGGCCGTATATGACAAACGCATACCCAACATCATAGTTAATGGTGAAAAGCTCAAAGTATTTTCTCTAAGATCAGGAACAAGACAAAGATCCCATTCTCAACACTTTTATTCAACATGATGTTGGATGTTTTAGTCACAACAATCAGACAAGAAAAAGCACAAAAAGAAATCGAAATTAGAAAGGAAGAAGTAAAGCTGTCACTGTTTGCTGATGACATGATACTATTCATAGAAAATCCTAAAGATGATGCCAAAAAACCCCAAAAACACTATTAGAACTCATCCATGAATTTAGTAAAGCCACAGGATACAAAATTAATATACAGAAATGTGCTACATTTCTATACACTAAAAATGAACTGTGAGAAAGAAAAACTAAGAAAACAATTCCATTTACAAGTCCATCAAAGGGAATAAAATATCTAGGAATAATTCTAACCTAGGAGGTAAAAAACTTGTACTCTGAAAACAATAAAACATGGCTGAAAGAAATTGAAGATGACACAAACAAATGGAAATATATACCATGTTCATGGAATGGAAGAATTAATACTGTTAAAATGACTATACTGTCCAAGGCAATCCACAGATTCAATTCAATCCTTATCAAAATACCAATGGCAATTTTTCACAGAACTAGAACAAATGATTTAAAAATTTTTATGGCAACACAAAAGATCCTGAATGGCCAAAACATTCTTGAGGAAGAAGAACAAAGCTGGAGATATCACATTCCCTGATTTCAAGCTATACAACAAAGCTACAGTAATCAAAACAGTTTGGTACTGGCACAAAAATAGACACAGAGATCAATGGAACAGAGTAGAGAGTCCAGTAATAAGCCTATACATATATGGTCAATAAATCTACAAAGGATGCAAGGATATACAATGGACAAAAGACAACCTCTTCAATAAATTGTATTGGGAAGACTGGAAAGCTACATACAAAAGAAACTGGACTACTTTCTCACACCATATACAAAAATAAACTCAAAATGGATTAAAGACTTAAATATAAGACCTGAAACCATAAAACTCTAGAAGAAAACATATGTAGTATGCTCTTTGACATGTGACTTAGCAAATATTTTTTTGGATATATCTCCTCAGGCATGGGAAACAAAAACAAAAATAAATAAAGGAGACCTAATCAAGCTAAAAAGTTTTTTCACAGCAGAGAAAACTATCAAGTAAACAAAAAGACAGCCCACTGAATGAGAAAAGATATTTGCAAATGATATATCCTGTAATGGGTTAATATCTAAAATATACAAAGAACTCATGCAACTCAACAACAAAAACAAACAAACAACCAATTAAAAATAGGCAGAGGACTTGAATAGACATTTTTCCAAAGAAGACACACAGGTGGCCAACAGGCCATGAAAGGACTTTCAACATCACTAATCATGTAGCAAATGCATATCAAAACCACAATGAGATACCACCTCATACCTGTCAGAGTGGCTATCATCCAAAAGACAACAAAGAACAAGTGCGGCTGAGGATGTGGAGAGAAGGAAACCTTCGTGGGAATGTAAATTGGTACAACCATATGGAAAGAAGTATGGAGGTTTTCAAAAAAAAATTAAAAATAGAACTGCCATATGATTCAGCAAGTTCACTTTTGGGTATTTACTCAAAGAAAACAGAAACACTAATTTGAAAGATATATGCACCCCAATGTTAGCAGCATTATTTACGATAGCCAAGATGTGAAAACAACCTAAATGGCCATCAATAGATACATGGGTAAAAAAGATGTGGTGTGTGTGTCTGTATATATATATATATGTATATATATATATATATATATATATATATATATATATATATATCATATACATACAATGGAATATCACTGAGCCATAAAAATGTAAATTCTGCCATTTGCGACATGATTGGATCTAGAGAGAATTATATGAACAAGCTAAGTAAGAGAAAGACAAATATCTTATGATCTTACTCATACGTGGAATCTAAAAAACAAAACAAACAAACAGAACGATATTAAAACAGACTAATAGATACAGAGGACAAATGAATGGTTGCCAGAGGGGAGAAGACTGGGATGTGGGTGAAAGAGGTGAAGGGAATTAAGAGGTACAAACCTCCAGTTATAAAATAAATAAGCCAGGGGATGTAATATACGGCATGAGGAATATGGTCAATAACATTGTAATAATTTTGTAGGGGGACAGATGGCTACCTGACTTACCATGGTGATCATTTCATAAAGTATGAAAATGTTTTTTAATTAATTAATCAATTAATTATTTATTTTAATAAAGCAGGTTCTTATTAGTTATCTATTTTATACATATTAGTGTGTATATGTAAATCCCAGTCTCCCAAATCATCCCCCACCCCGCTTTCCCCCCTTGGTATCCATACGTTTGTTCTTTACATCTGTGTCTCTATCTCTGCCTTGCAAACTGGTTCATCTGTACTATTTTTCTAGATTCCACATATATACATTAATACATGATATTTCTTTTTCTCTGACTTACTTCACTCTATATGACAGTCTCTATGTCCATCCACGTCTCTACAAATGACCCAATTTCGTTCCTTTTTATGGTTGAGTAATATTCCATTGTATATATGTACCACACTTTTTTTTCCCTTGGTGCACAACATAGAGATTCTCAAATTTTCATATCACCATATCTCCTCCTTCTTGCGTCTCCTTCCCCCCTTCCCTTTCCCACCCCTCTAGGTGGTCACAAAGCACTGAGCTGATCTCCCTGTGCTATGCAGCTGCTTCCCACTAGCTATCTATTTTACATTTGGTAGGATATATATGTCCATGCCACTCTCTCACTTCGTCTCAGCTTACCCTTCCCCCTCCCTGTGTCCACAAGTCCATTCTCTATGTCTGCATCTTTATTCCTGTCCTGCCCCTATGTACCACAACTTCTTTATCCATTCATCTGTCGATGGGCATTGAGGTTGCTTCCGTGACCTGGCTATTGTAAATAGTGCTGCAATGAACACTGGGGTGCATTTGTCTTTCTATATCAATTTACATTCCCACCAACAGTGCAAGAGGGTTCCCTTTTCTCCACACCCTCTCCAGCATTTGTTGTTTGTAGATTTTCTGATGATGGCCATTCTGAACAGTGTGAGGTGATACCTCACTGTAGTTTTGATTTGCATTTCTCTAACAATTAGTGATGTTGAGCAGCTTTTCATGTGCCTCTTGGCTATCTGTATGTCTTCTTTGGAGAAATGTCAATTTAGGGCTTCTGCCCATTTTTTGATTGGGTTTTTTGTTTTTTTTTATATTGAGCTGCATGACCTGTTTATATATTTTGGAGATTAACCCTTTGTCCATTGATTCGTTTGCAAATATTTTCTCCCATTTTGAGGGTTGTCTTTTCATCTTGTTTATAGTTTCCTTTGCTGTGCAAAAGCATTTAAGTTTCATTGGGTCCCATTTATTTATTTTTGTTTTTATTTCCCCTATGAGGTGGGTCAAAAAGATCTTGCTGTGATTTATGTCAGAGAGTGTTCTTCCTATGTTTTCCTCTAAGAGTTTTATAGTATCTGGTCTTACATTTAGGTCTCTAATCCATTTTGAGTTTATTTTTGTGTATAGTGTTAAGTAGTGTTCTAATTTCATTCTTTTACGTGTAGCTGTCCAGTTTTCCCAGCACCACTTATTAAAGAGACTGTCTTTTCTCCATTGTATATCCTTGCCTCCTTTGTCATAGATTAATTCACCATAGGTGCATGGGTTTATCTCTGGGCTTTCTACCTTGTTCCACTGATCTATATTTCTGTTTTTTTGCCAGTATCATATTGTCTTGATTATTGTCACTTGGTAGTATGGTCTGAATTCAGGGAGTCTGATTCCTCCAGCTCTGCTTTTTTCCCTCAAAACTGCTTTGGCTCTTCGGGGTATTTTTTTTTTTTAAACCAGATTTTATATTTTATTCAAATCACATTTATTTTAAATTTATTTATTTATTTATTTATTTATGGCCATGCTGGGTCTTCGTCTCCGTGCGAGGGCTTTCTCCAGTTGCGGCAAGCGGGGGCCACTCTTCATCGCGATGCGTGGGCCTCTCACTATCGCGGCCTCTCCTGCTGCGGAGCACAGGCTCCAGACGTGCAGGCTCAGCAATTGCGCCTCACGGGCCCAGTCGCTCCGCGGCACATGGGATCCTCCCAGACCAGGGCTCGAACCCGTGTCCCCTGCATTGGCAGGCAGATTCTCAACCACTGCGCCACCAGGGAAGCCCGGGGTATTTTTTGTCTCCATACAAATTTTAAGATTTTTTGTTCTAGTTCAGTAAAAAATGTCATTGGTAATTTGATAGGGATTGCATTGAATCTGTAGATTGCTTTGGGTAGTATAGTCATTTTCACAATATTGATTCTTCCAATCCAAGAACATGGTATATCTCTCCATCTGTTTGTATCATCTTTGATTTCTTTCATCAGTGTCTTATAGTTTTCTGAGTAAGGTCTTTTACCTCCTTAGGTAGGTTTATTACTAGGTATTTTATTCTTTTTGTTACAGTGGTGAATGGGATTGTTTCCCTAATTTCTCTCTGTGATCTTTTGTTGTTAGTGTATAGGAATGCAGGAAATTTCTGTGCATTAATTTTATATCCTGCAACTGTACCAAATTCATTGATTAGCTCTAGTAATTTTCTGCTGGCATCTTTAGGATTATCTATGTATAGTATCATGTCATCTGCAAACAGTGACAGTTTTACTTCTTTTCCTATTTGTATTCTTTTTTTTCCTTTTTCTTCTCTGATCACTATATCCAAGACTTCCAAAACTATTTTGAATAATAGTGGCAAGAGTGGATATCCTTGTCTTGTTCCTGATCTTAGAGGAAATGCTTTCAGGTTTTCACCACTGAGAATGATGTTTGCTGTGGGTTTGTCATATATGGCCTCTATTATGTTGAGGTAGGTTCCCTCTATGCCCACTTTCTGGAGAATTTTTAACATAAATGGGTGTTGAATTTTGTCAAAAGTTTTTCTGAATCTATTGAGATGATCATATGGTTTTTATTCTTCCATTTGTTAGTATGGTGTATCACATTGATTGATTTGTGTATATTGAAGAATCCTTGCATCCCTGGGATAAATCCCACTTGATCATGGTGTATGATCCTTTTAATGTGCTGCTGGATTCTGTTTGCTAGCATTTGTTGAGGATCTTTGCATCTATATTCATCAGTGATATTGGTCTGTAATTTTCTTTTTTGTAGTATCTTTGTCTGGTTTTGGTATCAGGGTGATGGTGACCTTGTAGAATGAGTTTGGGAGTGATTCTTCCTCTGCAATTTTTTGGAAGAGTTTGAGAAGGATGGGTGTTAGCTCTTCTCTAATTGTCTGGTAGAATTCATATGTGAAGCCATCTGGTCTTGGACTTTTGTTTGTTGGAAGATTTTATTTATTTATTTATTTATTTATTTTAGTATAACTGCAACATAGCCTCAAAATACATAAATCAAAAATTAACAGAAATAAAAGGAGAACTGGACAAATCTACACTCATTGAGGGAAATTTTTTAAACTACCTGTTAGTAATTCATAGAACTAGATAAAATATTTGTATTGATGTGGAAGATTTGGTAAGGTTTGGGAAGATTAACAAAGTTGGTCTAATGATATATATTACACATGGCAGCCAGTAACTGGAGAACACACATTCTTTTTATTATTATTATTGAAATGTAGTTGATGTAAAATATTATGTTAGTTTCAGGTGCAATACATAGTGATTTAATATTTTCATACAGGAGATTGGTTCAAGATGGCAGAGTAGAAGGACATTGTGCTCACTCCCTCCTGTGAGAGCACCAGAATCACAACTAACTGCTGAACAATCATTGACAGGAAGACACTGAAAGTCACCAAAAAATATACCCCACATACAAAGACAAAGGAGAACCCACAATGAGATGGTAGGAGGGGCAAAATCACAATAAAGTCAAATCCTATACCCACTGGGTGGGTGACTCACAAACTGGAGAACAACCTTACAACAGAAGTCCAGCCACTGGAGTGAAGGTTCTGAACCCCATGTCAGGCTTCCCAATCTGGGGGGTCTGGCAATGGGAGGAGGACTTCCCAGAGAATCAGACTTTGAAGGCTAGCGGGATTTGATTGCAAGACTTCCACAGGACTGGGGGAAACAGAGACTCCACTCTTGCAGGGCACATACAATGTAGTGTGTGTATCAGGACTGAGGGGGAAGGAGCAGTGACCCCATAGGAGACTGTACCAGACCAACCTGCTAGTGTTGGAGGGTCTCCTGCAGAGGCAGGGGGTGGCTGCAGCTCACGGTGGGGACAAGGACACTGGCAGGAGAAGTTCTGGGAAGTACTCCTTGGCATGAGCCCTCCTGGAGTCCACCATTAGCCCCACCAAAGAGCTTGTAGCCTCCAGTGCTGGGTCACCTCAGGCCAAACAACCAACAGGGAGGGAACTCAGACCCACCCATCAGCAGATAAGCAGATTAAGGTTTTACTGAGCCCTGCCCAACAGAGCAACATCCAGCTCTACCCACCACCAGTCCCTCTCATCAGGAAGCTTGCACAAGCCTCTTAGATAGCCTCATCTACCAGAGGGCAGACAGTAGAAGCAAGAAGAACTACAATCCTGCAGCCTGTGGAACAAAAACCACATTCACAGAAAGATAGACAAAATGAAAAGGCAGAGGGCTATGTAACAGATGAAGGAACAAGTCAAAACCCCAAAAAGACAAGTAAATGAAGTGGAGATAGGCAACCTTCCAGAAAAGGAACTCAGAATAATGATAGTGAAGGTGATCCAGGATATCAGAAAAAGAATGGAGGCAAAGATCAAGAAGATGCAAGAAATGTTTAACAAAGACCTAGAAGAATTAAAGAACGAAAAAACAGAGATGAACAATGCAATAACTGAAATGAAAAATACACTAGAAGGAATAAATAGCAGAATAACTGAGGCAGAAGAACATATAAGGAACTAGAGAAAGAAGAACAAACAAAACCCAAAGTTAGCAGAAGGAAAGAAATCATAAAGATCAGAGCAGAAATAAATGAAATAGAAACAAAGAAAACAATAGCACAGATTAATAAAACTAAAAGCTGGTTCTTTGAGAGGATAAACAAAATTGATAAACCTTTAGCCAGACTCATCAAGAAAAAGATGGAGAGGACTCAAATCAATAAAATCAGAAATGAAAAAGGAGACGTTACAACAGACACTGCAGAAATACAAAGCATCATAAGAGACTACTACAAGCAACTCTATAGCAATAAAATGGACAACCTGGAAGAAATGGACAAATTCTTAGAAAAGTATAACCTTCCAAGACTGAACCAGGAAGAAATAGAAAATATGAACAGACCAATCACAAGTAATGAAATTGAGCCATGATTAAAAATCTTTCAACAGGACTTCCCTTGTGGCACAGTGGTTAAGAATCCACCTGCTAATGCAGGGAACACAGGTTCAAGCCCTGGTCCAAGGAAGCGCCAACATGCTGTGGAGCAACTAAACCTGTTCGCCGCAACTACAGAGCCTACGCCTTAGAGCCCATGAGCCACAACTACTGAGACTGCGAGCCACAACTGCTGAAGCTCGTGCACCTAGAGTTCATGCTCCACAACCAGAGAAGCCAATGCAATAAGAAGCCCACACACTGCAATGAAAAGTAGTCCCCACTCACCAAAACTAGAGAAAGCCTACACACAACAATGAAGACCCAACACAGTCAAAAATAAATAGGTTTTTTCCTTTCATCACTCTAAATATATCATGCCACTCCCTTCAGGCTTGTAGAGTTTCTGCTGAGAAATCAGCTGTTACCTTATGGGAGTTCCCTTGTATATTATTTGTCATTTTTCCCTTGTTCCTTTTAATAATTTTTCTTTCTCTTTAATGTTTGTCAGTTTGATTACTATGTTTCTTGGTGTGTATCTCTTTGGGTTTATCCCTCCTAGGACTCTCTGCATTTCCTGGACTTGGGTGGCTATTTCCTTTCGCATGTTAAGGAAGTTTTCAACTATAATCTCTTCAAATATTTTCTCAGGTCCTTTCTCTCTCTCTTCTCCTTCTGGGACCCCTATAATGCGAATGTTGTTGCGTTTAATGTTGTCCCAGAGGTCTCTTAGGCTATCTTCATTTATTTTCATTTTTTTTTCTTTGTTCTGTTCCGTGGCAGTGAATGCTACCATTCTGTCTTCCAGGTCACTTATCCATTCTTCTGCCTCAGGTATTCTGCTATTGATTCCTTCTAGTGTATTTTTCATTTCAGTTATTGTATTGTTCCTCTCTGTCCATTCTTTAATTCTTCTATGTGTTTGTTCTTTAATTCTTCTTGGTCTTTGTTAAACATTTCTTGCATCTTTGCCTCCATTCTTTTACTGATGTCCTGGATCACCTTCACTATCATTATTCTGAATTCTTTTCCTGGAAGGTTGCCTATCTCCACTTCATTTAGTTATTTTTCTGGGGTTTTATCTTGTTCTATCAATTACTAACAGATATTTAAAAATTTAAATATATTTAAAAAACTAAATATATTTAAATATTTAAAATTAATATTATTAAATTAATATTAATTAAACTCAGAATAATTAATTAATATTAATTAAAATTATATTAATATTAAATATTAAATATTAAAAATATTTAAATATATTTAAAAATTTCCCTCAATGAGTGTAGATTTGTCCAGTTTGCCTTTTATTTCTTAAAAGAGACCTTTTAAGGTCTCTTTTGTAACAGAATTAGTATTATGTATTTATGTATTTATGTATTTATGCTTTATGTATTTTGAGGCTATGTTGTGGTTATACTAAAATTACAGCTTTTATATCTTTCTTGTAAACGTAACTCCTCAAAACTCTGAAATACCATTCTTCATCTTTAATAACATTTACTATCTCCTTTATTTGATATTAACATAGCATTTGAATGTATATTATTTTTCCATCTCTTAATTTTCAAGTTCTTGGTGTCCTTATATTTAAGGTAAGTCTTCTTGAAGCAGCATAGAGTTTGGGTTTTATTTTAATTCAGTTAGAAAATCTTTATCTTTTAAATGGAGCAGGTGTATATTCTATTGGAAATTAAGATGATTGTGCATAATTTTGTTTTAATGTACCATCGTACTATTGCTTTGTATGTGTCTGGCCTGTTCTGTGCTTCTTTGTCTCTCTATTCTTGCTTTCTAGTGAATTATTTTTCAGATGTTTCCCCTCCCATTCATTAGCTTATTGGTTATACATCTTTTTATTATTTATTTAAGGATTACCTTAGAGATTATAACACGCATTCTTGACTTACTAAGATCTAAGATAATAAATACTCTCATTTTTCCCGGACAATACAAGGCCCTTAGAACCATTTAGCTACATTTACTCCTCACCTACCACTGCTTACCAACTTGTATTTCATTGTTGGTATGTGTTTTAATTCTCTCTATATCCAAATATTTATACATTAAGCTATAAAAAATAAATATTTATTTATAGAGTGCAAATTTGTTTGGATGATCCCACATATTAACTCTTTCTGTTAATTTTCATTGTTGTTTTGCATCTCTGAGCTTCCTTCTGGGTTCATTTGCCTTCTGCATGAAGAAGACCCTTTAGTGTTTCCTTTGGTGAGGGACAAAAGCCTCACTTTTGTTGCCAGAAGATAATTTCATCATCATTCTTTGAGAACATTTTTTCCTGTGTAGAGAATTCTAAGTTGACAGCTCTTTCAGCACTTTGAATTTATTATTTATTCCACTCTTTTCTGGATTCTGTTGTTTCTGTTGAGAAAGCAACCATCATTCTTACTGTTATTTCTTTATAGGTAATATGTATTTTTTTAAAAAGTCTAATTTCATTGTCCTTGGTAGTTAGGTGTTTTATTATAATGTGCTTTGGAGTGGTTTTCTTTGTATTTATCCTTCTCGGGATTCATAAAAGTCTTGAATCTATGGGTTCATATCTTTCATTGTTTTTAAAATGAAGGTGGCTAAGCTAGGAGCAACAACAACCGAAATCATCTGAATTCAGAGAGAAAAATGATTTGAAGCTCCCTGATAGGGCTTCTCTGTTTCTGATTCATCCTTACTCCTGTGCATTATCCTTTAGAGTCCCAACCCCAAACCTGGGGCTTATAAGGGCCCATCTTCCTTAGTGGATCTGATTTCCAATACTGTATTTCTAATCCCTTGAGTCTGTTGAAAGTTCTGCTCAGCATCTGTGCTTTTGGAATCAGCAGAATGCCTCTGAGGAAAACTGGCTGCAAATTGATTCACTTCTAGGCATTTCTCTCTCAGATCCTGTCCATGCAATTTTCCTCCTTGCTTTGGTATATCTCTTATGCATTCAAACAAATGTGGTATTAAATATTTTTTCCAACTTTTCTAGTTTTATGCAGATGGATTGATCAGTACTACCTACTTGATCATTGTAGGAAGGGAAACATTCTTAAAGCTTTAAATATAGCATTTTACTATTTTTTCTTTTTTTTCCTCCCTTAAACCCTTAGAAGAGGAAATATCTTATTCATCTTGAGATGCCCAACACTCAGCACAGAACTTGCAATGTAACACAGGATTTTAAAAGATTTGTTGAATAAGTGAATAAACACAGTTTCTGCTTGAGATTTGTGGCAATTAATATTTTTTCTTTTTTACCCATTACCAGAAATTGAGAAAAGAGTATCACTCATAACAATAGTATACCAAGAGCAGGGCAGTGGGAGCTGTACACCCTAGATGTAGTCAGTTGGTTAGAACTTAGACCAATACATTTTTTTCCTCAAGGAGGAGTATTTTGTCCTGATATTGTTTAGAATTGCTGATGCATAGTGATAGTAAAAAATAGGTGATTTTAGTTAGCTATTTTATTATTTAAAAATTTCTATATAAAAGGTGACCTTATTGTCTGCATATAGGAGGAGTTGGTTTGGATGGCTTCCAAGGTATCCTCTAAACCCGAGACTCAATATGGGTTTGCTGAGCAGACACCAGGTGTATCTGATTATGATTTGTGCCTGGAAAGAGTAGTGTGGTAGGTAAGTACAGGAGGTAGCTGAACTCCATCCACAAAGGCCTTTTCTGTCACTGGGCCCAAGTGTAGAGCCTGGTCACTACAATGATTTCTTCATTTTAAGAAAGATCATTTATTTATTCAAAACCAGTGCCTATTGGAAACAAACTCCTTTTTTTAAAATAGAAAAAGGAATACTGTTACAATGATGCCTTCTTGGGCAAATATACAAAATGGTGGGACTATAGCCACCGGGTCAGCTGTGTTCACATCATTCAGTACATAAAGTACCGCTGGGTACTGATGAGAGATCATTTGTTTCTGAGATCAAGCTGAGGAGAAACATAAATGCCTCATCTTACAGAATGAGAAAAACATATAACATTTACTTCTGAAAAAATTGAGCATTTGGTTATATGAAAGATTTAAGAGTTTTAATGATGCCCCTAAATTTAGACCTTTAAAAACACCAATTTATTTAGGGATCTTTAAGTTAATAATATAGATATGTCCAGCACAACTTTATCCTATTTACATAAAGAAGCATTAAAAATTCAAGGTCTCTTTTATAACAGAATTAGTAGGTTAGTAGTTGAACATAACAAAAGAAAATGCATAAGTGAAAAATTTAATAGCCTATTAAATCTCATCTTTCTTTTCATAAAATTGCCAAAAGAAGCATAAGTGATCAGTAACCTTTTTTAGAACTCTAAGTACAAGACTGCTAATGGGTCAAAAATAAGAAAATTTGTTTCTTACAATTTCAGGAAACTTCTGAAGTATACCTATCTAGTCACCGTAAAACACAGTATCTTTATAGTTCAGCCAATGATAGGAATTCTCTCAAATATGAAAGGTAGGCTATGAACTGGGGTTGACTTCAGGACTATTAAAAAGCTTCCACAAATTTAAATCAATAACATAAAAATAATAAACTGCTATTTGGTTACCGACATGTAAAAAGAAAAGGAAAGATGTTAAATCACAGTGAATGGAAAAATGCTGAATATGGATTAATTTATCCAATCTACCTTAGGCCAAATGGACATTATGATAATTTTTCCTTCAAAAGGCTTATAATAAACTGCTCCAGTTCATTGAGAATAAGTACAGTAAACCAAAGAATCAAACATTCATCCACAATATATGGGGGCTGTTTATAAGGCGCTGAGTTTGAATAACCCATAGCAAAGTATCTTTCATTACAGAAGATAACTGCTCTACTGAGAGTGAAGGTAGCTTTTTACATTCCTTAAATGTTGAAAATAACGAAACGATTTTTGGACAGAGAAACTCACATAAGTGGTATACTTATGAAAAAAGAAAAAAAGGCAGTTTCTGGGATAGAATTCCTGAGACAGATGGCTCTGGGTCTGATCTTATCAAGAAATTCTTATAGTCTTTTTAGTTTTTCCACCTGTAATTTATCTCAATAAAAGTTTCTAAAAACAAACAAAACTCAGAATGAATCAAACTCACTTGAGGATAGCCATAGGCTGGAGGGAAATGAGCTTCTGTCAGTCCCAGGTTCAGCAAGGCACTTTTAACAAACCAGTAACTGCAGTAAGAAAACACAGTTTTCAAGGGGTAAGATCAAACAAAAATATGATCAGACCCATCTCAGCAAGAACCCAATCAGAAATGAGACGAACAACAGCACAAACACAGTCCAAATGGGAAAAGTGGTGCCCAGAGCTACACAGACGCAAAGCTTTCCCACAGCCCTTTCATTTACTTAGTCCGCTTTGACTTTTTAAAGATGTTAGATTTATTCTGTTCCATCAGACTTTGGAAGTCCATGAAACATCTCTTTACAAAGTGCTTTAGAGACAGTAGGGACATTTTCAGTGTGCCTTGCTTCTATCATTTTCAGGTACTCAAAGTGTGGCATTTACAGAGCATGGATAGAACCCAGAATGTTCCACTTCCTCTCCAGTGGTTTGATAAGCTGTGATTCTATTATCGGATATACTAGTGGCCAGTGGCAGTGCAGTGGAGGTCAACAGTATTGATATTTGACAGTGTGTGTCAATGATTTGATTTGGGAGTGATCAAAGTTGTGTGGTTTGGGAGGACAGCAGGCTGCATAGAAACTATTGACACTCATATGCAAATTTTCAACCGGAAGGTCCATCAGACGGTCTACTGGATCCACAGTAAACAGAAGTATTCTCATATAGTGAATCACTGTTTTTAAATCAATGCTTGAGAACCAATAAGGCATTAGGTTAATGCTAGCAGCACAGAAACCTAAAATATGGTCTCAAATTGTGTCTGCTTTCCTTTTTTTCCCTCTTGGGAAATAATTCCTGGAATGTTTATGGAGAAAAAAATGGATGTTAGTGGTCACCCTCCTCCTCATAATTTCTGACATGGATATCTATCAGATAGATAGTCTTGAATTAAAGTGCTTTTGTTTTGCCTTCTTTTCCTCCTGGGAAATAATTCCTGGGTTGTTTGTTGGTGGGGGAAGATGGAAGTTGGTAGTCTATTTAGCACAGGCACAAAGTATAAAAGAGAGGAAGAATACTTATAGAGGGGTAGACAAAGCACTCAAATGAAAAAGAAAGTTCTGCAGAAGTAAATTTTCTCTTAGGAGACATGAACCCATTTTTATGACACTTTCTGAACAGGGGCTGTTTTCCTGGCTGCCACTGAAGGTTAACTTTGCTTCCTGGAAACAGTGGCCTGGCTGCTGCTGACTGGACCACCCTGAGGAGGTGGCCTGCTTGGCCAGTTAGGGTTCTGCTGCTGGTGGTGCATGGCAGAAAATCCTGGACACAGTTCCTGGAGCTACCTTTTTGATGGGGCTCAGAGGGAAATGGCAATAATGGTCATTCCGTAAAGGACAAAATTCTCTTCTATCATATGCAAAAGGTAGCAACAGTGAAGGGGTGCCATTATACCAAGCCTATGCTTGTCCCATGGTTATGACAAATACTGGAGACAACTTGGGAATGAACAAGGAAGCAACTGACTCTCCAATCTTTAGATGCCCTTTTCAAATCCAGCCCAGTTGCTTTTCCTTGCCCAGGAGTGAAATTATTACGTTTGTTTGTCTCCATGTCAACTCTGTTTACTTTCTTTTGCATTCTCTTGTTAATCATCATTAAAACTACCTTTACTGAGATGACTGACAGGATAACCCCCTACTCAAACAAGGATGGGCATATGGTAAATATTTAGAGTCTTATGGGCTGGCCATTACTGATGCAGAATTTCATTAAGAATCCCTTAGTCATTCATAAAAACATGTTACTCTTAAAAATACATCTCTCTTCCAACTCTCTTCACAGCCTGGTTAGATATCCAGTAAAGCAACACTTGGAAACAACAAGAAAGGAAGTTATGGGATCACTAGATGACAAACAATAGCCATTTTCCACCAAGTGAACCCACTGGACAAGATTTGTGGGTTCCTACATCACTCTTTCTGGCATATTAGAAATCAAGTCTCTAGATATAAAAAAAATTTGAGATTGCTTTTTCTTGCTCTAAAGACACATGTATATGCCAGTCTTAAAGAAGAACCCCAAGCAAACGGTCTGGTTTTGTTTTGATCTTATTTATGCCAAAGTGACCCAACAAAATGTTCCATCAAAATGATGACAATTCAGATCTCCAGCAGGGCTTTTGCGTTGCTGTGTTCACCCATATTTGCAATTGGAAGCTGTGGATTTGTTTTCCCTTGTGGGCTCTCTGGGTGAACCTGTTATTGATTATATCAGGATACCACAAACATTATTTCAAGAAAAAGATTATGCTTCATAATGTTTAGCATTTATATAGGTTCTTTTGATTTCAAAACAAGTTATAAATATTTTCTACTGTGACAACATCTTTCGAGGTAGGTGATTATTACTGTCCCTACATTACCAGTAGAAACCTGAGGCCAAGAAGTACAGGACTCTGTTCCCAGGCCAGGGAGAGTCAGGAGCAACATTAAGATTAGACGTCCTGAGGGCACCTGCTCTGGGTTCTGAAGAGGCCAAGCCTCTCTCTAGTGTAGCAAGTCTCCATTAATATAGGGTTATATATTGTATAGATATAAAACGACAACACACAAGGACATCATAGAACAATAATCCAATATTTTTTGTTTCTTAGTAAAATATGTTAAGCACAGTATTTAAATTGCATTTCTCTGAAAAGCATTTGGTATATTAAATAGCAGAAGGTATATTAAATAGCTCTATAAATGCTTGCTGGCATACTCTTAGCTGCATAAGGATTCTAAAGAAATTAAAATCCACTTATAAACACCATAAACTAAACAAAAATGTGAAAAACTACTTTATTCTTATAATGCAGACTTAATAGCTTGCTGGATATTAGCAGGTGGCTACATAAGTTTTCTGAGTTTGAGAGAAAGGATACACATTGTTGGCTGTGGTTTTAAAAGATCAATTTGGTAGGGAAAATGCAGTTGAAAGGTGAAAATTAAAGACTGCTCTTAACATTTTGCATCCATTCTGAACAATTCATACATATAAAAGATACAATCGCACTTGGAACTAATGTTTAGGTGAATATAGGGGTGCTATATAATATTTTGTGAGAAGAGAAAGTGATAGAAAATAAAAGCTATGGTATTGGAAAAAATGCAGAAGGAGGCAGAAAGGGTATTTTTCAAGTGTGTTGAAGATGGGCATGAGATGTAAGCTGTTCATGCTTACATGACTATATAGGTCTTGGAAATGGTTTTCAAGGACAAATATTTGGTTCGATCAGTCTCTTCTCCAGGGCAAAATGCTCACTCTCTTCTCTAAGTCAGCGGTTCTCAGAATGGTATAAAAGAGCTTACCACATGCTAAGCTTCTTAAGAACTGACCAGGTGGTCAGCAGAAAAAGTTCTAAAACTAGAAAGGAAGAGGCATCAAAGTCTTAAAATTTGTATGCAAACGTAAAAACTAACTTCCAAGCCAAAATGACATTCCCTGTCAGAAGTAACAAATACAAAAGTCTTAAATTTAGTGTACACGCGGCTAAGATATTGTTAGATAAGATATTACATGTCATTCAGAGAATATTTTTTGTGTGCTTTTTCCCTAAAAAAGACATATTAAATTATTTTTCTCTCCTCAAGTCTTTTTTGTATAAATGTGAAATATAAGGTGTCCTGTAAGTTTGTTCATTCAGACTATACACTCTAGGGGTCCTTTCCACTTGCGTTGTAGGTGACAGTTTTATTTGAGGAGGGTCTGAGTTTGAAGAGGCTTGAGCAGTTCGGCTGCTTGGTGGGCTGCAAGGTTCTGGAGTAGGGCGAGTACCAGTCCCTTTCAAATACATCCTTAAGTTGCTTAATGATGCTTGTGTTGTTTCTCACATCTGCTTGGTTGATAACAAGGCCTGTGCCAGCATTCTGGGTAAAATCATTCCCTACCCAGTCAAAATTTCCTGCAAAAGACAAAGGAAATGATGGTAAAGAGTTAAGATCCACAGGGGAATAGTCTCCATTTAAAGAAATATAGAGCAGATTCTATTAAAAAAAAATACCCGGGAATAGTGACAGGGAGACTGAATTGTGTTGACAGCTCATAGAAAAAAATCCAAGAAGGCTTACATATGGCATATTAATATTTGCATATTATTTTGGCATTTTCTTCAGCTTTGCTCAACTTGAAACTCAAAACAGGAAATCTGATGTTCTTTTTTGGTAAATGTTATTTCTTATTGACATTCACAAGGCACACTAAATACAGCAACATTTAAAATATACAGGAATACACTTAAAAATTCTGTGAACAATTACTACCTTCTCAAAGAGACAACATCTAATCCATACGTACAAATGAGAGATTCTAATTATAATGTTCAGAAGCTTTCACATCAAAGAAAAAGCTGAAGCCAGAGAAGGAGAACCAGTTTTTAACTAAACACACAAAACACTCCTTGCTTGGGTGGCAAGTCATTCCCAGTTCCAGGATCAGGCTTCTCAGCCTAGGAATCAGGGCACCTCCCCAGAGTGACTGCTGGTATAGGTGGTATATTAGTTTGCTAGGTCTGCCATCACAAAGCACAACAGACTGGGAGCTTAAACAACAGAAATGTATTGTCTCACAGTTCTGGAGGCTAAAAGTCTAAGATGAAGATGTTGGCAGGTTGGTTCCTCCTGAGGGCTGTGAAAGCAGCATCTGTGCCAGGCCTCTCTCCTTGGCTTATAGATGGCCATCTCCTCCTTGTGTCTCTTCACATCATCTCCCCTCTACACACATCTCTATGTCCAAATTTCCCGTCTTTATAAGGACAGCAACCAAATTGGATGAGAAACCACCCTAATGACCTCACCTTAACTTGATTTCCTCTATAAAGACCCTGTCTCCAAATAAGGTCATATTCTGAGGTACTGGGGTTAGGACTTCAACATACTAATTTTGGGGGGCCCATAATAGGTAGTAAGGCTGGGATCCACCCCAGAAGCGGATAATCATGTCTATGAGACTTGCATGTAGTCCATTTTCAAAGTGGGAGTAGATAAAAGGACTGGACTACCCAAAACTCCCAGATGAATCTCTTGTCTTTGGTATCCAATGGGGAGAGAGTTCCAGTAGGAGAGCAAAGGTACTCTCAGGAGGGTATAGCACCATTTATTTCTTTGCTTTTCTTTGTCTTCATTTACGCATATTTACTGAGTGTACAATGTCTACCAGGTACTATATTAGGGGCCATGATATAAAACTTAAAATCACAGTCTCTGCCTTCCAGGAGTCCAGGAGGAAAACACAAAAAGTATAATACAAGGCATATGAGACAGTACAAGAGATGTATGTATACTATGCCATGACGGCAGGAGAAAGCAATTTCTAACTCTGACTAGATGTGCCAGGAAGAGAGCATTTCACTGAATAATAAGAAAGGCACAGAAACTTATCAATTAGGAAACTAATTCCACAGGGAAGATAACATATTTATGCACAAAAGATCTGATAAGGATCTTAGAGCATGAAGGGGAAGAGTCAGGAATGAGGTCGGGACATAAGGAATGTAGAGGGCAGAGGAACTATCAGTTAGTAAGTGCCTACTATGAGCAAAGCACTATGCTTTCTATTTGTATACATTACCTCATATGGTTGGTAGGATTTATGCTCACTTGACAGAAGAGGACGCTGAGGCTCAAAGAGGTGAATAAATTTGCCCAGCTTCACATGGTTAATCAACGGTCAACCCAGGTCTGCTAGACTCCGTGAACTATCTTCAATACTATAAATGAAGAATCATTCTCACTAATAAAAATTTACCCATGTCAAGACTGACAAAATTAGCTAATAAATTACCACCATCCTCTTTGGTTCAGAGCTGGTTCCACAAGGGAACCGAAGGCTTTTAAGTATAGAGCTTGACTTTCCATTCCCTCAGTGGCTCCTCAGGCACCCTGCAGGAATATTTGCTGAAAGATGCTGAGATCATGGTCCCTGGGCATCCTTGACCCAAGGCCCTGCAGTCACCTGTGGGAGAAGCTGCTGGGAGAAGGGACATCTGTAGAGAAAGCTAGTATCTGTTCCTTTATAGCTCTCATTCTTCAGCCCTTCTCTACTCTCTGGAGCCCCCCGCACATATCAACTCCCTTTTCCATATGGCACTGCCTGGAATATTGGAAGGTGGTTCCCTTGTCCCTCATTTTACTCCTTAAATTTATTCCTCTAAAAGTCAAATATTATCAGCATAGAGAAGGCACTCCTCTCTCTCTCTTTATATCTCACCCCAACCCACACAAACACTACAATGATGCTGTCAATGACTTCATGATAGACATAATTTTGACTGAATTTTATTGCTATAAATTAGCAAACTGCTTGCTAAATGGTTTGTAATACTGTGTTAGAGTCTCTGCACAGAGACTCCTTTTGCTGTTGCTCTCAGACATGTGGCCATGCTCAGAGGCTGCGGCTTTGTGCAAATGCTCAGTGCCAGGTGAACACCAGCTTGAACCTCTAAACAGAGGATTTGTAGCTACTGCAGGTTGAGAGTTATTCTGGAAACCGCTGGTAGGAGGCACCTTCTATTCATTCCATAAACAGAAGACAGCACACTTTTCAAGGACTTCTTGATAAGACACTAAAATCTCATCTTAAGATTAAGTGCAAGGCATTAGACCAAGGGCAGTAATTTTTTATGAGATATCATAACATTATCTCATTCAATATTCACTGCAGTCCTATGAGGTGACAATATTAACTTCACTGTATTGATGAGGAAATTAAGGCACAGAAAGGTTAAGTAATTTGTCCAAGGTGGAAGTGAAAAAAATCCCACAGTTGAGGTTCAAAGCCAGGTCTGACTCCGCAGCCCACGCTTAAAGGTGTACTCGCTTTGTGCTAATTGCGCTCTTCACCCTAGGTTTCATCAGCCCCCAGGGCTGGAGCATCAGGCGGCACTGAGATCTCTGCTCCATTCATTTGCAGACCTCACTCTCTGAAGGAAACACATATCCTTTGGGGGAAGCACGGAGAGAGGGAATGATGATGGGAGAGAAGTGACAAGATTATGAAGTCTCATTCTGTGAAATTCAGCTTTTTTCCTTTGATACAATGGATGGAGCCAAGATCCTCCAACTTTATTGATTCTCAAAAGTTTTAATTAGTCTGTTCTCAGGAATCATAGCCCTAGGCATCTTTCACGGGACTACAGGGCATTCCTACACCAGCGTGATTGTTTTCCTACCTTTATTTCCTGATGGCTGGGCTAAACCTCAAAATCATGTATATGCTTCAGTCATTTTTCAGTTTGGGAAGCAGTTTTACCCAGCTCTTTTTGAGACTGCCATTTCAGCTTCTAGAATGCACATTTAGGCCCCAGATGCCAGGATAGCTGTAGTGCTACCCTCAGGAACACCCTGTGAGGGTGTAGATGAACTCACTGGATATAATATATAAATAACCAAACCACCTTTCAGACAACTTTGCCAAGCTTGACTCAAATGTACTCAAATCAAAATTAGAGAGATGGGGGCGTCCCTGGTGGCGCAGTGGTTGAGAATCTGCCTGCCAATGCAGGGGACACGGGTTCGAGCCCTGGTCTGGGAAGATCCCACATGCCGTGGAGCAACTAGGCCCATGAGCCACAACTACTGAGCCTGCGCGTCTGGAGCCTGTGGCCCGCAACAAGAGAGGCCGCGACAGTGAAAAGCCCGCGCACTGCGATGAAGAGTGGCCCCTGCTTGCCACAACTAGAGAAAGCCCTCACATAGAAACAAAGACCCAACACAGCCCCAAAAATTAAATAAATAAATAAATAAGTCAGGAGCTCTTAAAAAAAAAATTAGAGAGATGATACTGTCTGGGGATTCTTCTGTAAGTCTTGTGAACATTTAACGGAACTCTATTTCCATGCAAGGTTTAGTGTGGATTTTTCTTTATTCAGCATTCTCAGCAGGTATCTGAGTGACTTCTTAAGAGATTTCCAGAATATGCTGATAATTATTTAAATTATCAATGAATTTTCCCTCTTTATGTTCTTTAAGAATTTTTATATTAGACCTATGCTTCACTCTAGGGAACTAATGTTTTGCTAAAATGCTATGTGTAAAATGTACTCATTTAAAAATGTATTATAATAAAGAACCCAGAAATAAACCCACATAAATATAGTCAACTGATCACGACAAAGGAGCAAAGGTGATACAATGGAGCAAAGACAGTCTTTTCAACAAACAATGCTAGAAGAACTAGGCATCTACATGCAAAAAAAAAAAAAGAAAAGAAAAAGAATCTAGACACAGACCTTACACCCTTCACAAAATGTAACTCAAAACGTGATCATAACTAAATGTAAAATACAAAACTCCTAGAAGATAATATAGGAGAAAACCTGGCTGACCTTGGTTTTGGTGATAACTTTTTAGATACAACACCAAAGGCATGATCCATGAAAGAAATAATTGATAAGTTGGACTTCATTAAAATTAAAAATTTCTGCTCTGTGAAAGAGAATGAAAGAGAATGCAAAGATAAACCACAGTCTGGGAGAAAATATTTGCAAAAGACATATCTGATAAAAGACTGTTATCCACAATATACAAAGAACTCTTAAAAATGAACAGTAAGAAAATTAAAAATCTGTTTAAAAAATGGGCCAAAGGCCTGAATAGACACCTCACCTAAGAAGATAGATGGCAAATACACATACGAAAAGATGTTCCACATCATATGTCAAAGGGAAATGAAAACTGAAACAATGAGATGTGTGTCATACACAGCTATTAGAATGGCCAAAATTCAGAACACTGACAACACCAAATGTTGGTGAGGATGTGGAGCAACAGGAACTCTCACTCATTGTTGGTGGGAATGCAAAATGGTATGTCCACTTTGGCAGACAATTTTGCAGTCTCTCACAAAACTAAACTTACTCTTACCATATGATTCAGTAATCATGCTCCATGGTATTTACCCAGCGGAGTTGAAAACTTATGTCCACACAAAAATATGCACATGGATGTTTATAGCAGCTTTATTCATAATTGTCAAAACTTGGAGCAACCAAGATGCCCTTCAATAGGTGAATGGATAAAGTGTGAATCGATAAATAATATTCCAGACAATGGAATATTATTAAGCACTAAAAAGAAATGAGCTATCGAGCCATGAAAAGACATAGAAGAACCTTAAATGCATATTACTAAGTGAAAGAAGCCAATCGTAAAAGTCTACACACTATATAATTCCAACCATATATTTTGAAAAAGACAACACTGCGGAGTTAGTTAAAAAAGAAATCAGTGGTTGCCAGGGTAGGGGGAGGGATAAATAGGTGGAGCACAGAGGATTTTTAGGGCAGTGAAACTACTCTTTGTGATACTACAATAGCACATACATTTTACCCAAATACATTTGCCCAAATCCACAGAATGTACAACACAAAGAGAGAACCCTAATGTAAACAATGGACATTGGGTGATAATCATGTGTCAATGTAAGTTCATCAATTGTGACAAATGTACCACTCTGGTGAAGGATGTTGGTAATGTGGGAGGCTGTGCACATGTGGGGTTGGGGGGTATATAGGAAATCCCTGTACCTTCTGCAGTTTTGCTGTGAACCTAAAACTGCTTTTAAAAAAAAGTCTATTTAAAAAAATGCATTACAGGGAAGGAAGAAGGGAGAGAATCAGGAATCATTATTTAGTAGGAATCTGGCAGAGAGATCAGTGACAGTGTTGGGAGCTTCTCATATATTATCTCATTTAATCCTCATACCACCACCAAAGGATAGGTGCTGTTATTCCCATTTTAAAGATGAGGAAACAGAGGCTCCTCAGAGGCTCAGAGAGATTGTGTGACTTTACCATCTTCCAGCTTGTAAGTTTCAGTGCTTGAAATCAAAAAAAGGTTTGTCTGACTCCAATACACTTACTTAATTCATTATAAAGAACATTTGGATATAAGCACATGTCACTGCTGAATGTGCACGTAACAACTTACTTTAAGTAAACCCTGCAGGTAAAATATTCAGATTTGAGTCCTTAAATCCCACTGTGCCCAAAACTTAATCCATCGCTATGTTTCCCAATATTGAAGCAAAAGTTCCCATTTTTGACTAAACAACTTTGAGTTTGCTTTTGCCACTTGTTTAAAAAGAAGCTCATTTCATTCTATTCTCCATGCATTGATGAACATGAGAAAATCTAAATGATCACCTCTTGGGTCACTGAGAGGGACAACATGAATAAAATAATATTGTCATATTCTAGAACTGGAATGATACACATTTTAAAAAATTTCAATATCCTATTCTATTATTCTTACCCTATTCTATTATTCTACTAATAAGACACACAACTATTTGAAATGGGAAAAGACAGAACATCTCCACACTGAGAGAGGAAGTAGTAAGTGTTTAATTCATTTCATATCTTATGGCCCAATTTCCTTATTTCTAAATTGAAGGTGATTAAAGCTGCCTTCCCTATTGACAATGTTGCTAAGAGAATCAAATAAGATAAGGTGCTTTACAAAGTTAAAATGGCATATTTTTTACTCACTGAATTTGGAAAAAACAATGCAGATTCCATATTCCTTTATCCCAGACACATTTTTCTTTTCTGCTTTGAGATTGCTACTTCATTTGTATGGTGTAATAACCATCCTGCTGTTTTGTGATCTATGCACTTTCATTTTATAGATAATAACTTCCACTCTGCCTGTGACAGTACCAGTAAAGGGGTTACTCTGGACTCATGCACACCATGGGAAAGTAGAATAGATTTAATCCGTTAGTAAAAAATATACCAATACATATTGTTTCTATATCTGGAGCTTTATTGCCTTAATAATAATAGCTGACATGAATCTAGTATTATCTATGTGTTAGGAGCTTTAATTGTGCAAGGTGCTTTGTACATATTATCTCAATTAAACTTCACCCTATGAAGTAGAAACTATTATTAGCTCCATTTTACAGATGAGAGAACTGAGGTTTTTAGAGAGCTTAAGTAAATTGTCCAAAGTTAGATATTTTAAAAATGGCAGGGGTAGGATTATTGCACAGGTAGGGTTTGTTTGGGCATCGAATTTCAATGATGTCTGCCTCCCCATTACTCATGACAGGCTGGCTGTGGTACAGTGGGTAGGAAATGAGCGCTGGGTTCATTTCAGTGCCAGGACTGGCCTTTCATGAGCCATCCAACTCCTCACCTATAAAATGAGACAAATGGACCATGGAATTTCTGCAAAACATTTATGAAAAGACATCACATATGGTCTCCTAGCATATGAACCAAGCCACAGGTGAGATGCTCGGTTGAAGAGCTCTTTGCCCTCACCCTCCTGTTTCCTGACCTCAAGGTCCCCCACTCACTAGCAGGGGTTTCCTCACCATGGGGTACAGAAGAGTACAGATAGATCACCACTAACCTGCATGATCCCCTAAGGAGCCTTACAGCCCTGATACCTACCAATATAAGCTGCGCCATCCGTCACCATGTACTTGTTGCGATTTAATCTAGGGAAGGTGTGATTCTTTTGTTCTTTTGTAACACAAGCATTCTCTCTTTCCAGATCAAAAAATTTCTGTAAGACAATAAATAAATAAATAAATAAATAAACAAAGCAGGTGAATATAGAGGACATTTTTGGTTTCGTTCAAACACAGAAGGGTTTCTTATTCAAGTATCAACAATAGACCTCATATTGAGTTATTAAAACCACAATCTTGTTACTTCATATAGATGAAGCTATTTTTGTTCTCAAATCCATATAGGCAACAAGAGAGAAAATTATCATGCTCACCTAGGTCTATAATTAACACTTTTAAACTATAAAATGAACATAAAATTCATTCTTTTAACAGGGAAAGGGCCAGAAATTGTCTAATTCTTATTGTCTTATTCATCAGAGTGCACTGGCATTTTAAGTATGCCTCAGGTTGCTTTCTGTCAAGCATGCCAATGAACTGAATTCTCACATGTGGCATATATTATAAGAAGCAGCAGGCCCATGTCAATGACTAGCTGAATTAATTGGGGATTTGCAAAGGTCAAAAAAAGATTTTGCCAAAAGAACAAATAGTTTCCATCTAAACACCTAGGTCTACAAGCTCTTTTAATAAGCAACTCAAAAAAATCACAACTTCAAACCATAAATCCTGAATTTCAACTTTAATGTGATCCAAAAAGCAGCATTCCAGTTCACCTGGAATGGGGATGGGGGAGCTAAGAGAGGTAGGTGACATCAGGAGTGGCTTCAGGATTCTGCTGAAATTGGCAAGTGCTCAGATGAGGCTTAAACTGTGACTGAGTTCACAGGAAGACACCATCAAAGGTGAAGACCTCAGGTCTCCTCCACATTGAAAAACGTGGAACATTTTAAAAACTGCATGGAATATTTCCAGAATGTCTTACATCTGTAGAATCATGTGTGATTGAAGGAAAGAAGAGGCAGTGAGAAAAATAGGATGATATCTAGAAATGGAGATATCATTTACAGTTTTAAAACTGTAAGTGTTCAAATTTGGTTTGGGGAAATAATGAGAGTTGGTTTTTCCCTCCCCTCCAGGTTGAGAAAGAAGTGATAAACCAAGTGATCACTAAGGTCTCTTCCAGCCCTGAAAATTGTATTCTGATTTTTTTTTTTTTTTGTAGAACCCTTGAGATCAATGATACACAGGCCAAAATCTACCACCTAAGAACTGTCTATTGTACATACCAGAGGAATGTTCTCCTATTGCCATATTACCATGATTATAGGCAATGCAGACTGGATCACCTTATTTCCTCAGTTCCTATCTTCTGCAAAATCTGTGTCAAGTTTGATGGGTTCACATATAGCCTTTGTGGACTCTTCAAGTGGACTTAATAACCTGTGAATGCTCTTAAGTCGTGGTTTTATACTTGTGAGGTCACATGAATACTGATAACAGCCAGCAGTCATCTTGCTTGGACATTCTATCACCATACTTGTCTACACACTTGCTATTTCCTTTTGAGGAAGATATTATTGCAGAATCGAGACAAATTTGAAAAAGAATAAATTATACATCCTAATTTAAGTCAGTGATGGCATCACAGTTTGAGGCTTTACTGAGAACCCATTTCCTCTAGAAAGTTGAAGATGACCCTAAAGAGGGAAAAGACCTTTTTCTGGGAGACTAAGACAACAGCAGAAATCATATTGTATTCACTGACATACTATTAGACACCTAACGTGCTGCAAGTGACAGCAAAGATATTTCAAAAGTGACTTGTTAATTTATTTTAAAAAAACCTCAGTTAACTAGGAAAACTTGGTGAGTGCAGTCTCTTTCCATGAGCCTCCTCATGGATACAAACCCACAAAGCCAGGGGGAAGGTGTTTACTGCTCTAAGGACAGAGATTACCAGGCTATCTGCTTTATCAGTGCTCCCAGGCTCCTGAAGACATGTTATATGCAAGATTCCAACTCCCACTCTTCTTGGAAAATCTTTTCATCCATCTGTGGTCTAGATGTCGGGGCCATAGACTTCCTTCTCCTCAAGGCTTATCTTGATGCTTAGAAATGCATGGCCTGGCTTAAATGAAGATTGGAGTCTCTGTTTTATTAAATGTCCAACAGTGAACTATTAATGTTTGGTTTATTCGAGTAATGTGACCATGAGTGTTTGAAAAAATGAAGCTGCATAAATACTGTAGAGGTTAGAATGATGGATTCTACTCTCCTTGTAATTTCTTGTAAGTCTTAAATGAGAGCCCTTAATATTTCATGACACAGATTTCAACTGACAGTGCCTTATTAGCAGGTGTGCTGTGGGGTCAGGAAACAGTGGGTGGGTGGAGACCACTGAATTGTTCTGAGGGGAAGTTGAGAGAAGAGATAGGAGCAAATGCATCATGTGCCATAGGCCCCAGGTATTCTCCTCTCTGCCTCTGCTTGTATTAAACACATCTTTTTATTTTCTATATTCTGATGCTTTGACATCTGGGGCTTTGCTGAGCACGGAGGGACTGTCCTCCAGAGAATGAAGGCTACAGGGACATTCATCACCTCTAGGCCTAACTCATAAATGCCTCTTGTGCACTCCTGCACTCTCTCTTCTTCTGATTGGCCTTGGGATATTGAGGCTCAAGGCCATCTTGGAAGCCATGTGTCAAAGTTGACAGTGGAGCCCCTGTCATCCTGGGTCCCTGAATGCTTCATGGAGCACAACTTTATCACCTAGAAGAGGGCCTGGCACGGAGCAGAGTCAGGTCTCAGTGTACATTTGTTGAATGACTGCAGCGGAGGTTGGGGGAAGCTGATACCTAAAGGATTAGTGGGCATTAGTCAGATAATGCATGGAGGAGACTATTGTAGGAGAGGAAAGCGCATGTACAAGGGCTCTGAGGGGAGGAAGAGGGTGCTCCATGTGAGGACCAGAGGAGATTCAAAGGTGAGCTAGAGAGTTAGCACGTTTAGGGTAGTACGAATCCTCAACCTTGCCTCCCTCAACGTATGCAGACATGGATTAGGGTGCAGCTCAAGGGACCTGGAACAAGTACAGAAACCCAGGCTGGGGGTGCTTTAGGGCTGGGGGAGTCTGTGCTGGTGCATGTTCCAATGCTCTGTTGGTCACAGTCTCACAAATAAGAAAAGTAGGTGAAGGAGGAAGTTTGAACAAAATGGAGAGGATGCAACTGAAAGTGTATATAAAGAGGGTTAGGCTGGCACCAGGAAACTTGGATTCTAGTCTCCTTTTTTTGGGGATACGGTTGTTTTGAAAAATTAGTTAACCTACCTTTTGAGATATTTTTCACTATCAAAGATTGTTGTCCTGGTTCTGACTGGAAGTTCATGTGTATGTGTGCGCTTACAGTTTTCACAGATGTATGAAGGAAATAAACTTTTAATTCAATAACTCAGTCAATATAATACTTACAACTTTCAAACTGCAGTTGGCTATTTCAGTGCAAATAGCTTTAAGAGATGAAATAAAGTTAAATGTGAGGGGGTCAGTTTCCTTCCAGAAGCTGATAAGGAGTCGAACTTTAATGCTTCGCAAAACTAACGCTTCTCTAATTTTCCCATCCAAGTCTGGCCAGTAAGTCCTGTAGAAATAATATCCATACAGATAAAATAAAGAAAATTAGTTAGTTTGGGGAAATAAATTTTCTAGACTATAGAGAACATTGATATTAACTTGATCATTACTTTTTTCTGTAAGATAAATAACCTGGTAGGATATGTTGAAAAAATGCCAGCCTCCTGAGTTAGGACATTGAGAAATGGTGCTTTACTGGTCCTGTCCAGCCTAAAATGAGGTCTCCTACCACCAGGTTCTCAGGCTGTGTGGGCAGAGGGCACAGACAGACTGACCACCACCACATGTCACCCTCACTACACCTCCAACTCTACCTGGGTCTCAGTTCATATGTGCAAGGAGAATCAACTTTCCAACAGAATTCCAGTTAGGATCCTTGAGCACCCCTTTGTCTCCAAATGCTTCTCAAACCTCTCTTCTTTGGTAAGTGTCACCCCCAATGAGATTTTGCTCTCGTTATCCTAGCTTCCCCACACTCTTATTTCCAAACTGTCTTCGTCTCTCCTTACCAAGACCCGCACTACTCTGGGGCCCTAGAATCCTCCATCAGGCAGTTTCCCCTATAGGCTTAGCCTTTTCCCTGAATTCTTAACCTTTTACTTTGACTAAATCCAGACTCTTCCCTAAGGCCACAGCTTCTCTTAAAATTCTGCTGTGTATTTTCCACCAGATTGTGCTGTCCACTTGATTTAGGATGTGGGTCCAGCCACTGCCCCCCACCCCCTAAAACACAATGTTTCTTTCAGAACTGTAACTTAGTTCTCATGTTAAAAAACAAAAACAAAAACAACTTGTCCCACGTTAAAGACAAGTCTCAAATTGCTCTATCTCTGTGTAGCCCTGTAATTTGTAGACCTTTCATTTATTCATACAAATCTTCCCCTAATTCTGGACCAATTCATTATTTGGACTAATGATATACTATTCAAAATATACAAGTTTCATAATAATTGCACCTCCAAAGGTCTCCTCTTTATATCTGACCCCAGCTTCCTGTCTTTCAGGTTCCTCTACTCTCTTATTTGTACCTGCTCTTTCACCTGTGTGGGCCCCAGATCCAAGGTCCCTCTACTTTTTCCTGGTCCATTAGTTCCTCCTGATCTCCTTTCCCTGACAAGCCTAATATCAGTTCCGATCACCTGAAGGACAGTTGCCCCTCTCCCTTCCTTTAGCTCTTTGCAAAGTCTAAATCCTAGATCAGTGCTGTAATACCTTTGATGTATTTCTATAGCTATAAAGCAGAGGACAACTGGAAAAAGCCATCTCAAGCTTGTGCAGACTGGAGAAAACACAAATGCATTCAGGGCTCTCAATACCATCTGCCAATCCCTATCCTTGTGTTAGGTCAGTTCTACCTCTTGTACCTTTTGTAATTATTCTAAATGTTGCCCCACTCTAGAGAAATTTGTTTTTTCCTTCATTCACAAAATTGGAGGTCTTGGTCAGGGTCCTCCTCAACATTCTACCCTGATAGCCACACACATCCTTATCCCCTTCCCTCTAATTCAGAGGATAAGGCATCCCCCCCTTCTCCCCAAGCTGTTCCCTTGACTCCCTGCAACTGCATTTGATTAGTCATTCCTTCCCGAAAATATCTTCAACTTCTCCCTCTCTGGCTTATTCATTTGAGAAAAAAACATTAATCTATCCCATTCAGAGACCTCTCCTTTGACTCTGCATTGCTCTGTGGCTGGTGTACAATCTCTTTCCTCTTTGAACAAAACTTCTTGATAGTAGAATCTAGAACCTCTGCCTCTACCTCATCACCTCCTATTCACTTATCAGCCTACTGACCCCGGCCTCCAGCCCACGATTCTTCTGCAAATTTTCTCAAAGTCAGCAGTGATTATCTTAACTGCCAAATCTAATGAACATCATTCAATTCTTACTTTACTGTTAAACCAGGCTACATGTGGCTATGTTGATGTTTCCTTTTGTTGACCTGAAACACACAGACTGCCAGATACTTTTCCAGCAAAGATGGGTTTATTTGGAATCAGCATAGAATTGCAATTCTGGATCTGCAATTATGGGCAAGACACATGCATGACAAGGGAGGGAGAACACTTTTACAGAGGGGAAAAGGAAGTTGGGAGGGCTATGGTAAACAAAGTGTCATGGCCTTTCATTGGCTGAGTCCTTGCCAGGAAAGAAGAGGAATCTGTCTTTTTCCTGTTAGGCTCTGCTATCCTAGCAGGGTGTGAGAACTTCTCCTTCTGGTCTCCCAACTCTATTTAATTGAGGTTTCTGTTTATTAATTTTTTACACTTTCTTTTTAAAATTGATTCCATTGGCTTCTTTTTCTTTTGTTAGCAATCTTTTTTATTTTTTATTTCTTTGAATTTTATTTTATTTTTTTTATACAGCAGGTTCCTTATTAGTTATCTATTTTATACATATTAGTGTATACATGTCAATCCCAATCTCCCAATTCATCCCTCCCCACCCCCCCGCCCACACTTTCCCCCCTGGTGTCCATACGTTTGTTCTCTACATCTGTGTCTCTATTTCTGCCCTGCAGACCGGTTCATCTGTACCATTTTTCTAAATTCCACATATATGCGTTAATATACAATATTTGTTTTTCTCTTTCTGACTTACTTCACTCTGTATGACAGTCTCTAGGTCCATCCATGTCTCTACAAATGACCCAATTTCGTTCCTTTTTATGGCTGAGTAATAATCCATTGTATATATGTACCACATCTTCTTTATCCATTCGTTTGTCAATGGGCATTTAGGTTGCTTCCATGACTTGGCCATTGTAAATAGTGCTGCAATGAACATTGGGGTGTATGTGTCTTTTTGAATTATGGTTTTCTCTGGGTATATACCCAGTAGTGGGATTGCTGGGCCATATGGTAATTCTATTTTTACTTTATTAAGGAACCTCCATACTGTTCTCCATAGTGGCTGTATCAATTTATATTCCCACCAACAGTGCAAGAGGGTTCCCTTTTCTCCACACCTTCTCCAGCATTTATTGTTTGTAGTTTTTTTTTTTCTTTATGAAAAGGTTTTTTTAAAATAGTATATGATCCTCAATATCAATATTATACCATCTTGAGCTGGCAAAGACATTGTTTATCTGGTATCAAGTGAAGAAAATAAAATATCAAGATATCATTCTTTATTGTTGAACAAGTCCAATCATTATATGTAGTTTGTTCTTCCTCTCTAAGTGAATTAGTACACATTTTGCTTTCTTTTTTTTTTTCACACACACACACTGTATTTTATTTTTACAAGAGATAAATAAACTGACACCAAGCATTGTAAATGGATGACCACAACAAAAGCAACAATGATTGCAATTACCAAACACGAAACACACTCATACTATGTCATAATATTGACATTCAGTCCAGTAATCCTCCACTGTAACAGCTGCTTTACTTTGCAGTGAAAATTGATTTGTATATTTTTTGCCTCTGAGTCCTTGTGGGATTTTTTTTTTAAATTCAAACAGAAAGTCACAAAAATTATAACCATCCTCATCAGTTCACTCAGTCCCATGTAATTAATTTTTTTTCATCTTGATCTTTTGTTAGCACTTTTATGAATTCATCAGTTTTCCATTAGAGTTCTGAAAATGCTTATTCATTCAGTTCAGCAGTATAGTCAGTTACCAGAAACCTGTACTTGTCAGAGTCTTTTCCATGAATTCCTTGAAGATGAAACCCTTTTACAGGAACATTTTTGCAAAAGCATCAGAGTACACCCAGAACTGCCTGTAAATGACAAAAGACTTAAAAATGACCACGGTTAAAGATTTGATGAAAGTTCATAATAATGCAATTGACAAGGAATTTTAGTTATTTCTGAGATATACATTTTAAAGTAATAACTGGAATTATGACTTATACATTACACCAGAACATATAAGATTTTTAGAAATTTCATGTAATGTCTGAAACATTTATATTAACAATTTCTGTACAAATTAACCCAAAGAAAGTTTGGTATTAGTTGTTTTGTTTGTTTGTTTATACTGCAGGTTCTTATTAGTCATCAATTTTATACACATCAGTGTATACACGTCAATCCCAATCGCCCAATTCCACACACCACCATCCCCACCCCACCGCGGTTTTCCCCCCTTGGTGTCCATACGTTTGTTCTCTACATCTGTGCCTCAACTTCCGCCCTGCAAACCGGTTCATCTGTACCATTTTTCTAGGTTCCACATACATGCATTAATATACGATATTTGTTTTTCTCTTTCTGACTTACTTCCACTCTGTATGACATCCATCCACGTCTCAACAAATGACTCAATTTCGTTCCTTTATATGGCTGAGTAATATCCCATTGTATATATGTACCACATCTTCTTTATCCATTCATTTGTCAATGGGCATTTAGGTTGTTTCCATGACCTGGCTGTTGTAAATAGTGCTGCAATGAACATTGGGGTGCATGTGTCTTTTTGAATTATGGTTTTCTCTGGGTATATGCCCAGTAGTGGGATTGCTGGATCATATGGTAATTCTATTTTTAGTTTTTTAAGGAACCTCCATACTGTTCTCCATAGTGGCTGTATCAATTTACATTCCTACCAACAGTGCAAGAGGGTCCCCTTTTCTCCACACCCTCGCCAGCATTTGTCGTTTGTAGATTTTCTGATGATGCCCATTCTAGTTGGTGTGAGGTGATACCTCATTGTAGTTTTGATTTGCATTTCTCTAATAATTAGTGATGTTGAGCAGCTTTTCATGTGCTTCTTGGCCATCTCTATGTCTTCTTTGGAGAAATGTCTATTTATGTCTTCTGCCCATTTTTGGATTGGGTTGTTTGTTTTTTTAATATTGAGCTGCATGACCTGTTTATATATTTTGGAGATTAATCCTTTGTCCATTGATGTGCTTGCAAATATTTTCTCCCATTTTGAGGGTTGTCTTTTCGTCTTGTTTATAGTTTCCTTTGCTGTGCAAAAGCATTTAAGTTTCATTAGGTCCCACTTGTTTATTTTTGTTTTTCTTTCCACTACTCTGGGAGGTGGGTCAAAAAAGATCTTGCTGTGATTTATGTCAAAGAGTGTTCTTTCTATGTTTTGCTCTAGATTCCATTGGCTTCTATGGCTCTATGGTTAGCTGGTCTGTCCCTTATCTCTTGGACTGTAGCAAATCATCCTTTGATTAAAACACAGTGGGGGCTCCTCAAGGTCACAAGACTCCCCAGTAGTCAGGCCCTCTTGCTCCTCGTCCTTGCCCTGTCTCTAATTTGGTCTCTCACCACCTTATCTTGGGCTCTATGTTCCTGCACTGACCTTGTTATAGATCCTGGCATGGACCAGGCTATTTTTCTCCATTTGAAACTTTGCTCAAGCTCTCCTTTCTACCTGGATAACTCCCTTTCTCACCCTTTTTTCTAACTCATGCATATGTTTAAAGATAATTTGGGTAGCATTTCCTCTAATAAGCTTCTTCAAACCCTGAAACTGCCATAGAAGCCCTTTCACCAAGTATAATATTCTGTACACATACCTATTGTTCTATCCACCCCACTGTGCTATGAAAATCTATCCTGTGTCCTTCGGCCCCTAATGGATAAAGTTCCTGGGACTATACACTATGCACACTTTAATCACTCTTGCACAGTGCCCAATAAATATTTGTTGAATGAATACATAAATGAAATATATTAATACCCCACAGACTAACAGGCCTACATTTTAAAAATCAAATCAATTTGATGTATAATGCTGTGTAAGTTTGAAGTATACAGCATGTTATATTGATAAATTTATATATTGTAATATGATTGCCAATGTAGTGATATTTATCACATTACATCATTATAGTACAATATTATTGTCTGTATTCATTATACTGTGCATTAGGTCTCTATGGTTCATTTACTACTCGTTACAAGTTTGTACCCTTAAACACCATCACTCTCATCCACCCTTCCACCCACCCCACTGTTCCCAGGGCACCATCATTTTACCATTTTACCATTATTTTATAGGTTTAACTTTTTTAGACTCCACTTGTAAGTGATATCATTTAGTACTTGTCTTTCTCTGTCTGACTTATTTTGCTTATCATAATGTCCTCAAAGTCCATCCATGTTATTGAAAATGGCAGGGTATTCTCCTTTCTCATCACTGGATAATATTCCGTTGTGTAAATGCACTACATCTTTTTAATCCATTCATTGATAAACATTTGGGTTGTTTCCATATCTTGGCTACTGTGAATAATGCTGTGATAAGCATGGGAGTGTATACATCTCATCAAGATCCCATTTTCATTTCCTTTGAGTACATACCCAGAAGTGGAATTGTTGGATCATATGCTAGATCTATTTTTAAATTTTTTGAGGAACTTCCATATTGTTTTCCATACAGGTTGAACCAATTTACTTTCCCACCAATAGTGTATAAAGGTTCCCTTTTCACCACATCCTTCCTAGCAACTGTTATCTCTTGTCTTCGTCAAGACGAGTCATTACAACAGTGGGAGGTGATATCTCATTGTGGTTTTGATTTGCATTTCGCTGATAATTAGTGATGATGAGCATTTTTTCATGTATCTGTTGGCCATTTTGATATACTCTTTGGAGAAATGTCTATTTAGTTCTTTTGCCCATTTTTAAAAATCAATTTTTTTTTGTTATTGTTGTTATTGAGTTGACCGAGTTCTTTATATACTTTGGATATTAACCCCTTATCTGATATGAGGTTTAAAAAATTTTTCTCCCATTCTGTGGGTTGTCTTTTCATTTTGTTAATTGTTTCTTTTGCTGGAAAAAAGCTTTTGAGTTTGATGTAGTCCTTTTTGTTGATTTCTTCTTTTACTGTTTGTAATTTTGGCATCATGCCAAAAAAATTATTGCCGGGACCAATATCAATGAGCTTCCTCCCTACGTTTTCTTCTGGGAGTTTTACAGTATCACGTCTTATGTTTAAGTCTTTGATCCATTTCAAGTTAATTTTTGTGGATGGTGTGAGACAGGGCCCAATATCATCTTTTGGCATGTGTTTCTCCAGTTTTCCCAGCACTATTTGTTGAAGAAACTATCCTTTCCCTGTTGGGTATTCTTGGATCCCTTGTTGAGTATTAGTTGACTGTATATGCTGGGGTTTAATTCTGGCTCTCTATTCTGTTCCATTTGTTGACATGTCCATTTTTGTGCCAGTACCATACTGTTTTTATTACTACGGCTTTGTGGTATAGTTTGAAATCTGGAAGTGTGATATTTCCAGCTTTGTTCTTTTTTTCTCAGGATTGCTTTGACTATTCAGGGTCTTTCTTGGTTCCACACAAATTTTCAGATAGTTTCTTCTATTTCAGTGAAGAATGCATTTGTTATTTTGATAGGGATTGCACTGAATCGGTAGATTGCTTTGGATAGTATGGCCATTTTAACAATATTAATTCTTCCAATCTATGAATGTGGATGTCTTTTCATTTGTTTGTGTCTTCTTTGATATCTTTCAGCAAAGTTTTGTAGTTTTCATTGTACATATCTTTCACCTACTTGGTTAAATTTATTCCTAAATAGTTTGTGGGTTTTTTGATGATTTTGTGAATGGGATGAGTTTCTTTATTTCTTTTTAAGATACTTCATCATTAGTGTAAAGAAATGCAATTGATTTCTGTATGATAATTTCGTATCCTGCCACTTTACTGAAATTATTAATTCAAATATTTTTTGACTGATTCTTTGGGATTTTCTCTATTTAAGAACATATTATCAACAAATAATGGAAACTTTAATTCTTCCTTTCTGATCTGAATGCCTTTCATTTCTTTGTCTTGCCTAATTTGCTCTAGCTAGGACTTCCATTACTATATTGGATAGGAATGGTAAGAGTAGGCATCATTCTTTGTTCCTGATCTTACACTTTCAATTTCTCTCCATTAAATATAATGTTAGCTGTGGGTCTACTGTATGTGACCTTTATTTTGTTGAGGTATGTTCCTTCCACATCCAGTCTGTTAAGAGTTTTTATCATGAAAGGATGTTGTATTTTGTCAAATGCTTTTTCTGCATTTATTGAGATGATCATGTAATTTTTATCTTTTATTTTATTGATATGATGTGTGTAATAACATTTATTGGTTTGTGTATTTTGAACTATCCTTGCATCCCAGAATAAATCTCTCTTGGTAATGGTGTATTATCTTTTTAATGTGTTCTTGAATTTGGATTGCTAATCTTTTGTTGAAAATTTTTGCATCTATATTCATCAGGGAACGTATAGTTTTCTTTTTCTGTGGCATCCTTATCTGGCTTTGGAGTCAAAGTAATGATGGGCTTGTAGAATGAGTTTGGAACTGTTCTCTCCTCTTGGATATTTTGGAAGAGTTTGAGGAGAATTGGTGTTGTTTTCTGAACATTTGGAAGAATTCTCCAGTGAGATGTCTGGCTCTGGAGTTTTTGATTACTGATTCAATCTCTATACTCAATATTGGTCTGTTCAGATTTTCTATTTCTTCCTGATTCAGAGATGATAGGTTATGTGTTTCTAGAAATGTATCCATTTCTTCTAGGTTATGTAGTTTGTTGGCATATAATTGTTGATAGTAGCCTCATAGATTCTATGTATTTCTGTAATTTCAGTTGTAACGTCTTATCTTTCATTTCAAATTTTACTTATTTGAGTCTTCTCTCTTTTTTTCTTAGTCTAGCTAAAGTTTGGTCAGTTTTGTTTATCTTTTTGAATAACCAGCTCTAAGTTACATTGATCCCTTGTATTATTTTTCTAGTCTCTATTTCATTTACTTCTGTTCTGATCTTTATCATTTCCTTCCTTCTGATAACCTGAGGCTTAATTTGTTCTTCTTTTTCTAGTTCCTTGAGGTGTAAAGTTAGCTTGTTATTTGAGATCTTTCTAATTTTGTAATATATATGTTATATTAAGCATGTACGTTCCTCTCAGAACTGCTTTTGTTGTATCCCACAGTATTTGATATGTTGCCTTGTCTTTCCTTTTTTTAATTGAGGTATAGTTGATTAATAATATTATTGAAGTTTCAGTGATTCAATATTTTTATACATTATACTACATTTATAGTTATTATAAAATATTCCATGTGGTGTATAATATATCCTTATAGCTTATTTTATACAGAGCAGTTTGCACCTCTTAATTCCCTATCCCTATCTTGCCCCTCCCCCATTTTCCATTCCCCACTGGTAACCACTAGTTTGTTCTCTATATCTGTGAGTCTGTTTCTGTTTTGTTATAGCCACCTATTAAGTGATATCATACAGTATTTGTCTTTCTTTGTCTGACTAATTTCACTAAGCATAATACCCTTCAGGTCCATCCATGTTGTTGCAGATAGCAAAATTTCATTCACTTTTATGACTGAGTAGTATTCCATTACATATATATACCACATCTTCTTTATCCATTCGTCTGTTGATGGACACTTAGGCTGCTTCCACATCTTGGCTATTGTAAATAGTGCTGTTATGAATATTGAGGTGCATGTATCTTTCTGAATTAGTATTTTCATTTTCTTCAGATATATACCTAGTAGTAGAATTGCTGGATCATACGGTAGTTCTATTTCTAGTTTTTTGAGGAAACTCCACAGTTTTCCACAGTGGCTGCACCGATTTACATCCCAACCAACAGTGTACAAGGGTTCCCTTTTTTACCTCATCCTCACCAACATTTGTTATTTGTGGCCTTTTTGATGACAGCCATTCTGACAGGTGTGAGGTGATATCTCATTATGGTTTTGATTTGCATTTCTCTGATAATTTGTGATGTTGAGCATCTTTTCCTGGCCTGTTGGCCATCTGTATGTCTTCTTTGGAAAAACATCTATTCAGGTCTTCTGTCCATTTTTAGATCAGGATGTTTGGGGTTTTTTTGATGTTGAGCTGTGTGAACTGTTTATATATTTGGGATATTAACCCCTTATTGGCCATATCATTTGCAAATATAATAATTTTCATGTTTCTAGTTGTGGCCTTTTTTTTCCTCTTAGAGAAGTCCCTTTAACATTACTTTTTTTTTTTAGAAATTCACATTCTTTTATTTATTTATTTATTTATTTATGACTGTGTTGAGTCTTTGTTTCTGTGTGAGGGCTTTCTCTAGTTGCGGCAAGTGAGGACCACTCTTCATCGCGGTGCACAGGCCTCTCACCATCGCGGCCTCTCTTGTTGCGGAGCACAGGCTCCAGATGCGCAGGCTCAGCAATTGTGGCTCACGGGCCCAGTTGCTCCGTGGCATGCGGGATCCTCCCAGACCAGGGCTCGAACCCGTGTCCCCTGCATTGGCAGGCAGACTCCCAACCACAGCGCCACCAGGGAAGCCCAACATTACTTTTAAAACTGCTGCTCTTTTAGCTTTTGCTTGTCTGTAAAACTTTTGATCTCTCCATCAAATCTGAATGAGAGCCTTGCCAGGTAGAGTATTCTTGGTTGTAGGTTTTCCCCTTTCATCATTTTATATCATATCATTCCTTTCTGACCTGCAGAGTTTTTGCTGAGAAGTCAGCTGTTAGCCTTATGGGAGTTCCCTTGTATGTAATGTGCTGCTTTTCCCTTGCTGCTTTTAATATTCTCTCTTATCTTTAATTTTTGCCATTTTAATAACCATGTGTCTTGTTGTGTTCTTCTTTGAGTTGATCCTGTTTGGGACTCTCTGTCATTCCTGGACTTCTATGTCTGTTTCCTTTCCCAGGTTAGGGAAGATTTCAGCTATTATGTCTTCAAATATGTTCTCTGTCCTTTTCTCTCTCTTCTCATCCTGGGATCCCTATAATGCAAATATTAATATTCCTGATGTTGTCCCAGAGGTCTCTTAAACTGCCCTCATTTATTTTTCTTCTTTTTTCTGTTCAATGTCAGTGATTTTTACTACTCTGTCTTCCAGCTCGCTGATCCATTTTCCTCTGTATCATTTAGTCTACCGTTGATTCCTTCTAGTGTATTTTTCATTTTGGTTATTGTAGCCTTCATCTCTGCTTGGTTGTTCTTTATATTTTCTCTTTGTTAAAAACTTCTAAATTCTCATTCTTTTCATCCATTTTTCTCCTGAGTTCTTTGATCATCTTTATGATCATTACCTTGAACTCTTTCTCAGATAAGACTGCCTATCTCCACTTCACTTAGTTCTTCTTCTGGTTTTTAATCTTGTTCCTTAATTTGGAACATGTTCATCTTTTATCTTTGCCTTCATCTGATATGAACTGAATGATTTTTGCTGATGCAGATGTTTAATGGTCATGAGACCCCCTCAGGGGAGGAATTATCTCTGGTTCCTGTCAGTGCAGACATGCTTCTCCCTTAGTAGTCAGTTCTATTTTTACCTTTGGCCCCTTTAAGTCCCCCTGTGCCCCTTTGGTAGTATGGAGTGCAGCTGAGAATGCCTCTAGATCTCCATCTGCCTAATCCTGCCTATATGTAATTTACCCACAATAAACTTCATAATTGCTTTGTTTTTTGGTGTCAAAGTTCCTTCCCAGTTTGGAGAATATATCCAATATCTCTGCCTACCAATATCAACCATTTCTAATTTGGAAGCATGTGGATTTTTTCTCTTTCATTTTATGTTTACTGTGCAGACTAAAACTTAAGTTTGTAGGTTATTAACACACTGATATTTGAAAATATCTAATTGTTTATTCAAGTTGAATTCATGCCTGAAAAATTTCTCCAGGATGATGTAAAAACAAGTCCACTCTTTAAAAATTTTTTTCATTCATATGATTGAGAAGAATTTAATTTTAACCTTGATGTTTGAACTACTTCTTATGTCTCTGATGGCTTTTCATTTAAAATGCTAGAGATATTAACAGGTTTGAAATATCATCAGTATAATAAAAGAACTGCTCTTTGAATAATAACAATAATGGTATTTTTATAATCAAAATGCAAGATTTCAGGTCAGTTTCTAGTTCTTTTAGTTTTCTCTAATTTTTGTATTTCCAAAATATTTTAGATTATCCATACTAATTCCTTCCCCCTTGGCTATGAAGGATCCTAATTTTGTTTGTTTGAAGGGACTTCATGGAATGAAGGTTTTGCCAATCTTCTGAAATTATCATCCCATCCTAATAAGTCCATAAACTTGAACTTATTCTCCCGAATAACAGGAAAATCAGGTAAAACCTATCTATTATGTTTCAAACCCTTCCCAAAGTGAAGCTGAAGTCTAAGACAAAATCTAAAACCAAATAAACAATAAATGGGAAAAACATAAAAAAGAGGGATTGAAAAAATGAAAGCATGTGGAAAAAATTCATGAATATTCAAAGGGTGCACAATATTTTAAAGTAAAGGTGTCCTAATAATGTGCTTCTTGCAGCCTAAAATTGTTTTTGACAATCATTAGGAGTCATCACTTTCTGGGAGAAACACATCTTTTGCAATCTTAAAGTCATTTGCATAGAGAAGTTGTATATTATGCATATGTGAGGTTGGCAATATGAAAAATATTCAAGCAATATAGGGCACGTCACATTATTTAACCTCAGTAAATGGTTATTTTGAAATTGTAATTTTCCAAATTAAAAATGTCTCAGTTTGTACCCTTAGAAATTTGCACTTTGGAAACTTTTCCTGGATTAAATGGATCATTCAAAACATTTACAAGCACCCAAATCTCTGCATTCCCTGCAAGAAAGCAAAAGTGGGAAATACTTGGGGCCTAGCCATGCATTTATGACTTAGAGACATAAATTCCGCTCCTAAGTTGATTCCAAGTATTTCCACACTTAAACAGTGATGAATATTAAAAAATAAATCTCCATTTTAAGATGCTCTCTTCCTCTTACAGATGGATGGATTGACTGAGAACATACATATTTTAAATTTCCTTCTCCTTAAGTGGAAAAGATAGCATGAAAATTTAGCATTTAATGAAGACCTACATGAATACAACAAAGTGATACCTCCTTTAAGGAAAATCTTGCCAGACCTACTCAGTTTCAGTATGTCCTTCAGGTACCTCTCAACTGATAAATTTCAAAAAATTTTTTTCAAATAATTAAAATTTTTTTATTTATTTATTTTTCCAAATAATTTTCAAGTTGAAAACAACCCAATCTTTATTCTAAAGTTGCTCTCATGCTTATAATGTAAACTACTGAGGTGGTTCTGTGGGATGAGACCCTGAGTCCTTAAAGTGGACTGAGAGAGGAGATGCACCATGGGTGAGCTGCAAATGTACACTGAGAAGATGTGAATGGTGTGCAACCTAATGTGACCTGATAGCATCTCAGTGTCCAGGGTGTTTTCTCCTGTGGTCTCCAGTTTAGTGTCTGGCCCTGGAGCCCAGGATCTAAGCTGAGATTGCACACTCACTGACCTTTTGGTGCTTGTGCTGGAGATAGGCAGGTAGTCCATGACTGCGATGTACACGTATTGCTTGGCATCATCTATTACACTGTAGATGGCGTCTATGTCAAAGCTTCTGTTTTTAGGGCAAAACAGTTTGGGAGAATTCTGTGAAGACACAAAAACCAAACTTTTAGAGTATTAATTTTTGCAATCTGGGGATTTCTCTTTTTTGTTGTTATTTAAAATTTTAAAAAAATGAATCTTGGCTTTTAACCAATTTTTGCAAACCTACTTTCCAGTTCTTTATGAGACTAAGACAAATACATTTTCAGTTCTATCAAAGTTGAGGCAAGTAGAAATCAAGGTGTGTGGGGGATGGGTCTCAAATCTGTCCTTTAAGTCAGTTTTGGGAGGGAATTCTTGTTTTCAATACACACACCTCTTATTTTTATAAGAGTGCTCTAAGTCTAAACTTAATGTGACTCTGGTATACATCCTTGTCATACATAGTTAATTTTCTCAGACATTACCATATATAGTATATATATGCATAAAGCAAGCCATTTATGCTAGAAGTTATTTCACTTGAAAGGTAATGTGGCCATGAAGATGTTCAAGACACATGGTCTAAAAATCTTGTGTTTTTTTTTTTTTTTCCCCCAAATCTTTCATCGAGTGAGGAAGAGGAGTGTTGATTGTTGAGAAAGGGTCATCAGTAATTCTAGAGGAAAAACCAAGTGACTTATTAAGATGCCAAGTCCATAAGGAGAGACAGGGACTTAAGAAAAATGAAAAAAGAGGCACATTATACTTGAGTTATTTTTCTTATGTTGCTCAAAGTGGTTTCCATCTTACAGAAGTATGATGTTTTTAGATAAAGTTGCTATAGAACGGGAAAGATGTATTTTGGTTTTCTCATTGGTTTTCCACTGGACAAGACTGAAAGGAGCATTTCTGTAGTTCCTGCATTACTCTGACAAGCAAGAAACCAAGTGAAGGAACACAAAAATTGCAACGGGTGCTTAGTACCAAAGCCCAAATAAACAGTTTCTGGAACTGCCTGGAATGGCAGTACTGGGTCCTTCATCAAATGTTCTGCCAATAATGGTGGTCAGGGTCCCTGACAAATGTTTGGGAACAACTCCCCACACAGTACTGGTGGGAATCTCTATCCCAGCTTAGAGAGAGGGAAGATGAAGCTCTCGGACTGGATGCCCAACTGAGGAGGAGTGTGGGGCTGAGAAAGGAGCCTCTTGAAGGGCCACACCCACCAGGCGCCCCTACTCAGAATGTTGTCTTGGCAGGTGAGTATCAGAAGGAGTTTTTGATTTAAATTACTTTCCTTCTGGAATGAGGATGAGCTTCTAAGTATAAAAAAAAAAAAAACTAATGCTAAAAGAGAGAAATAAACCACAACAAAAAAGCCCAAAACAAAACAATAAAAAATAAATAAACAAACAAACAAAAACCAATGCTCATCCTACACTTCTTCCCCAGCACACACATATGCAGATACCCCATCTGTCACCAAGATAGATGGCTTGGGCTTCTGCAGTGTCTCTCATGTTGTCCCTCCCTCTTACTCCAGATTGCTGTTTCCCTCATTCAGGCACTGGTGCTGTTTGCTGGGGCTTTTATATGTCTTCTGAACTCATTTCCTTGTCTCCTCGATGCTTAAAAGACAAACAAACAAACATGTGTCACTCTCAGGACTCCTGGTTTCTTGGAATCCAGTCTGATCTCATTGGGAGGGAAGGATCCATGTATCCTCTGAGTCCTGGCCCTCCCGTTTCTCTGCCTCCTTCATTTACTGGCTACCATGCCTTCCGTGCCCCAAATTAAAATAATCGTCAGCCCATGGTTATGCTCTCATCTTGTCTGCCTCTGTGTATTTGCTCCTGCCAGCCCCTCCGGCTGATATGTTTTCCTATCTTTGCCTATCAGAGTCCTATACATTCTCTAAGTTCTAGCTCATATACTATCTCCTCATGAAACATTTTTATATTGTCACCTAGAGGCTACTTCTCCTTTTCTGTCCTCCCATAATATGATTTATTTGTTACATTGTTTAGCGTATTCAAACTTATAATTACTCACACTTGTCTCATGTCCTTGTTTGGACTGATATACCTTGATTTTAGGAATTGCATTTTACTCATTTTTCTATCTCCATTAATAAATTAAATATTCAAATTAATTAATTTCCTCAGCCTATTGGGTCTTTAAACATTCTTTAGGTTTAACATGGAGAAGCTAAGGATCTTAGCTCTAGACAGGAGCCTAGGTCAACTCTGAAATGTGTCCAAATGCCCATGTTTTTGCTTCAGTTAGGAATTTCCTGAACTTCCTTGCATGTTCCCAAAACTGGAGTTTGGTTTCAGGGAGGAACAAATTTAGACACAGAGTTGCTGGTCTCTTTACATTTGCTATTTTCTAATAAGTTTGGATACTGTGTCTTTGGTGATAGAGCATTTATATGCTGGTGATGTGCCAGGTTCCAGCATTTATAACCTATAGCATGCTGGGCATGTCCCTTACACTTCCTGAGCCTCTGTTTCCAATGAGATAAGAACAGTAACAAATCTTTCACACTGGTTTGCCTTGAGGCTTAAATAAGAGAATGGCCTACTCCTGGCTGGGTCTGCTCCTCTTCTGCACTTGCTTTCATTCATTCATCAAATATTACTAAGTACCTGCCATGCACCTAGCTCTAGTCTAGGCAGTTGGCATACATCAGTGATCAACATAAGATTCCTGCTTTGTGCAGCGTCATTCCAGCACATGCTACATTGTACTGCATTCATTTGTCTGTGTGATTCTCCACCAGCTTGTGAGCTGCTTGGTTGTATGTCTCCAGCACCTTGTGCCATGCCATACTTAGCACATATTATATGTTCAATAAATATTTGTGGAATGAATGTGAAAGTGCTTCTTAAATTAGTAAGTGTTGGAGGCTTGTATGACCCCCAACCTCTACTCCTAGTTGGAGTTGCTTCATTCTAGGTATTTCCATCCATGTGTGAATAGACCTTTATTTGTACATACCTTTTTGTTTCCTATGTTCCCATTGCCTAACCCAATGCCTAGAGCATGGCAGGTGCTTCATGTGTTTATTAAGGAAATGCATGACTATTTGTATGAGTACCTCTGCCCCTGGGGTCATGGTAGTACTTGACTGTGTCCTCTGATGTGGCAGAAGAAATTAACTAGTTCTGATTGTTTAATTACAGAGAAGGCTGTTAAGTTCCCTTTTTATCATTCTTGAATTAATTTTCTGAGCCTTGCACTGTGTACTCCTTTATTCCATGGCAAAATATAAGGAGAAGGAAAATACAGATCCTTTTCTTTATTTCAGCTCTGTGATGATCTTTTACCAATCAAGTGCTCTTGAGGCATCTTGATTATAAGTAATCTATGTTTCTTTCTTACATCTATAAATGCCTTATATTTGCATGTACCTTGTTTTGCATATTCATTAAATACTTGCTTTAGTAGGGTTTTGATTTATTTCATAACAGTTTCCTGGTTTTTAAAAAAAATCCATTCCCAGAATATATATGTTAAAATGTAATTAAACATGAAAACACAACCCACAGAATGGGAGAAAATATTTGCAAATCAAGTACATTCTTGTATCTAGAATGTATAAAGAACTCTTACAACTCAATAACAAAAAAAACAAGTAATCTAATTGAAAAATGGGCAGAGGATTTGATAGACAGTTCTCTAAAAAGATATACAAATGGCCAGTAAGTGTATTAAGATATACAAATGGCCAGTAACTGCATTAAAATATGCAAATCAAAATCATAAGACAAATTTCCCACCCACTAGGAAGGCTAAAATAAAACAGAAAATAGCAGGTGTTGGCAAAGATGTGGAGAAACTGAAACCCTCATTTATTGCGGGTGGAATTGTAAAATGGTGCAGCCAATTTGGAAAAGTTTGTCAATGCCTCAGAATGTTTAACATAGAGTTACCTCAGTACCCAGCAATTTCACTCCTAAGCATAAACCCAAAAGAACTGAAAACGGGTATTCAAATAAAAATTTGTACATGAAGGTTCATAGGAGCACTATTCACAATAGCCAAAAGGCAAAAACACTCAAATGTCCATCAACTGATGGACAGATAAACAAAATGTGATATATCCATACAGTGGAATATTATTTGGCCATAAAAAGGAAAAAGTACTGAGTCAGGCACTTCGAAAACATTATACTAAGTGAAAGAAGTCAGTTACAAAAGACTGCATATTGTATTACTTCATGTATATGAAGTGTCTAGAAAAAGGCAAATCCTTAGAGACAGAAAGTAGATTAGTGGTTTATAGGGTCTGAGAGAAGGGGAAAATGGAGAGTGACTACTAATGGGTATGGCTTTTTCCTTTGTGGTGATGAAAATATTCTAAAATTAGAAGGTAGAGATGATTGTAAAACTCTGTGACTATACTAAAACCCACTGAGTTTTACACTTTAAAAGGACGAATTTTATGGTAGTAAGTTATATATCAATAAATCTATTAAAATGTAATTTAAAATATATAGCAGAGATTATAAAGGGGTATTTAATTATATTTTTCAGAGTAGCACCAAGTTCTAGTCAATGTCTGCCCTCACTCACTAAATAAATCTCAGTTTACATGATTGATGGATGAATGAACTAAACAATAAACAACAAGAAATAAAATCTGTCTAGCACCAAGATCAATAAAAACAGACCTTGAACTAACTAGTCTTTATCTTGGAAATCAAATGCATAATCTCAAGAGCTCTAAAAAGAACTCCACAAGATAGGACAAAAACTCAGCCTATTGTTCCTATCTTCTGATTTCAATGGGGAATGTAAGAAAATTAGAATGATCTGGCCCCAAGTTATTAGAGATCACATACTTAAATCTAACCAAGTGCCTCTTTGTGTTCCATGAGAAAATTAGAAATAATTCATATCTATATCATAACTTAAAATTTATATTTAACCATGCTAAGTTATTATCACCTAAAATCTAATTTTGGTAATGATAATTCTTAAGACCTTCAAATATATATATTTTGTGTGTTAATTTAGTCTTGGGATGGTCAGCTTATAAAAATATAATATACTATTTTAAGATATTTTACAACAAATATTTTGAACTTAAATAAATTTGTCTTGGCATTTGTTTGGCACATATACTCAGAAAACCGTATGTATCCTGGAACTTCTTATTGATATTACTACTAGTAGAACAAATCCAACATTTATTGCTGCTTTAGGGAGGCTTGAGGGAGGTACTGGGAATAACAATAATGAAGAGAGTACAGTATATGACCTTCAGAGCCTGATAAAATAGTGGGAGAGATAATAAATAAATAGTTACAAAAATGTGATAAATGCTATAACAGAGGCGAGATCAAGGAGCTCTAAGTAAATGATACCAATTCCAATATTGGGAATACTGACTTTTATTTATCTTATACCTGCAAGATTTTATACCTCTGTAAAAATGGTGTTCAATTAATATCTGTTGAACTGAAATTCAAAGGTAGGCTTGAGATATTAATAAGAAATGGAAAATAAAATAATTTAAAATAATAAAATAAATAAAAATAGAAAATAAAGGTGCTGCATGGTTTAAAAGACTATACCTGAAGGACTGTTAAAAAAGCTCAACTTATTTTGTGGCAAACCATTTAATAAAAATCAGTTTATAAATTTGCCCTGGAATACAGCAAAGCCCTTGCATTTTCATAGATTTTATTAAAGGCCTGGGCCCTCTCTCTGAAGTAGATATGTTAACTTTGGGATCAACAAAGGAGGACTCCCCCACTTTTTTAAGGGTCAGAATTTAAATTTATGCAACAATGACATTCACTCATCTCTAAGATTCAAACTGTAAATTCAAAATCCAGCAAATATCTGAAATTTGCTTATAATTCATCTATTTCTTGCTGCTTCAATCTGTTCTACTGGACTCCTGGGGTGTCATGTTACCATCTGGATTAGTGGTTCCTTGGCAAATTTCTTATTGCAACTAATCTACAAATTGAGAATGATATCTGGTTTTCTTGTCTTATAGGGTTGTCTTGAGAGCAAATAAAATTGAATGTATGCATTTTATTAGTAAAATGCCCTATATGATATGTTACACGCTACTGCATTATTGACCTCCACACATACCAAAAAAAGGGTTTTTTTTTTTAGTTCTACTTGACGAAAATCTTTCATAGTCTATTTTATATTATTCACACTTACGTGAATTTGTTTAAGACAAGCAACTTCAATTTTCTCTCTACTGCTAGATTTCTAAATTTTCAAAATGTGCTTTCATTTTAATAGACAAAAAGCCTACTATTCACTTTTCCATGAAAAGCTCTTCAGTGACATAAAAGTTGTTGGCATAGAAGCACTGCTTGACAGTGGAGAAACAGCCATATTAAATTGGGAGCATGGTTTAGAGAAGTTTACCAGAGCATCAGGATCAGTTCAGAAGCCTGGTTCAAATCAAAATTCTAAGGTCTCACCCAGGCCCAGTGGATCAGATCCTGGTGAGGATGGGGGGACTGTAAGTTTGCATTTTAAACAAGTTCCCCGTCTGGTTCTTAGATACTTTAAAGTTTGAGGACCACGACTGTAGGTCCAGATATTTACGTTGCCCACTCTCAGCAACACTGTGGGGATAGCTGTGGTGTGTGGGCAGGGGGTGGTGGTTTTCAAGTGTAATCAGAGGCCTGGAAACTGTGCCCTGCCCTTTTGGATGGGCCTCTTGCCCTCCAGCCCCAATCAAATACAATAGTTCTGCTTTTGTCTGTTTTACACACTGGGGTTCCCTCAGATTTGTTTCATCAGAGGGTTCTACTGTTAAGATCAAGTCTGAAAATCATTGATGAAAGGCATCAAAAATAGCATCTGGTATCAGAAGACCTGGGCACTTGTGTTTCTCTTGGCATCTGCCATCTGATGGTCTTTGTGCTAGTAGATAAACTTCAATATCTTCATTTGTAACACAGTCATAATCCTGGGTCTACCTTAAGGGGTGACTGGGGGGATCAAATCAGATAATGCAAAGTATCTGAAACTAGGAATGATTATTCACATGTATTATTATTATAACTAGGGACAGCATATGATTGAGTATAAGAATGGATATATTTTAACTCTTCAAGGGATGTGTCAGAACTAATCTGTCAAATTCATTTTTGCCCAACACAAGATCACACTTGAACATTCCAACTTAATAAAGGGCCTTTGGAGGAAGGAGGGAGGAGGGGAGGAGGAGGAAGAGAAGAGGGCAAAACTCACCGACACAAATGCTTGAGATTTGGTTTCATTCAACTGAAGCTGCAATTTCTTTTCATTGTCATAGACCCCATAGAGCCTCTTGGACCAGGTCTGAGGTACTCTGCTCTTGAATTTTAGTGAACTATATAAAGCGAATATCCTTTGTAAATCTAGGACCAGGCAGCTGCAGTTGTAGAAGATGACACCAAGTTCTTTCATCTGTGAAATTAAAATCGAAAGCATCAATGCCGTGTACACGTGATGGTGTTACTCTCAGAGAAAAAAATGTAGTATTCTCAGAGAAAAGACTGCAATAATAGTAATAGCGATATTTTTTTCTTGCAATTGTTATACTGTAACAACTATATATATACACTGTATCTGTAAGTATGTAGATACAGTCACATTATGGTATACAGAAATGATGCGTCATTAAAATGCTTAAATTTTTTTTTTTTAAAATAAATTTATTTATTTATTTATTTATTTTTGGCTGTTTTGGGTCTTCGTTTCTGTGCGAGGGCTTTCTCTAGTTGCGGCGAGGGGGAGCCACTCTTCATCGCGGTGCGCAGGCCTCTCACTATCACAGCCTCTCTTGTTGTGGAGCACAGGCTCCAGACGCGCAGGCTCAGTAGTTGTGGCTCACAGGCTCCGAACGCGCAGGCTCAGTAGTTGTGGCTCACGGGCCCAGCTGCTCCGCGGCATGTGGGATCTTCCCACACTAGGGCTCGAACCCGTGTCCCCTGCATTGGCAGGCGGATTCTCAACCACTGCACCACCAGGGAAGCCCAAAATGCTTAAATATTTAAGGAAAACTTTTGCTGGAGTTTTGCATTTGAGCTCTTATAGATAATTTTTCCATATTCACCTACACTTTTTATATCAGCTCTTCAGATTGTTTTCTTCAACATTAAATTTTTTGGTATGAATCCTCAAATCATGCAGCAATATAAAGATTGACTTTTAGTTGCAGCACAACAGAATGGTTTAGATCATGGATTCTGGAATCGGATTGCCTGGAATTAGGTTCCAACTCTACAAATTTCTAGCTGTGTGACTTTGTGTGACTTTTTTTTTTTTATAAATTTATTTTTGGCTGCATTGGGTCTTTGTTGCTGCGTGCAGGCTTTCTCTAGTTGTGGCGAGCGGGGGCTACTCTTTGTTGTGGTGTGCGGGCTTCTCATTGTGGTGGCTTCTCTTGTTATGGAACATGGGCTCTAGAGCACAGGCTCAGTAGTTGTGGTGCATGGGCTTAGTTGCTCTGTGGCATGTGGGATCTTCCCGGACTAGGGCTTGAACCCGTGTCCCCTGCATCGGCAGGTGGATTCTTAACCACTGCGCCACCAGGGAAGCTCTGTGTGACTTTTAAGATACTTAATCTCTGGGCATCATTTTCTTCTTCCATAAAAAGGAGACAATAGTATTTATTTCATACAATTGCTATGATGCATAACACGGTTAATATACTTTATGGGCTTAGAATAGTGCCTATCACATTGTAACCACTTAAAATATATTAGCAATTATTATTCTTATTAACATTGCACAAGCCTCAAGAGTAAGAGACCAATAGAATTTTGCAACAAAGGTATCATAGAGATTATTTTGTCCACCTCCCTCGATGCACAGATGACGAAAGTAAATCTTACACAGCTAAGCAAAAATATATCTCCCCGAGTGAGAGCTCTAGTCAGGGGTAGATTCAGAATCTGATGCAGGTTTTCTTACCCTTGATCAAATACACCCAGGAACGTAGCAGCACTGGCTTCAAGTCCATTATCACTTTGAAAAATTATAGATGATATCTGATTTAGTCAATGAAAGTGAAAAAGTGAAATTTTGGTCTTAACAGCATAAATACCCATGCCTCATGATCTGAACACCCAGTGAGGGGTTTGTCAGGGACACCTTGAAAGGTGTTTAACTTCATTCCTTTCCTCCACCCCCCTACTCAATACTCTTTTCAGGATTATAGGAGAGGTCACCAACTGTGTAGGGGCCTATCTCTCCTTTCCTATTAGGACTCCCTAACACAGTGCATCATGGAGATCTTTCCACATTCATCTATACCTGGCTGGCATCATTTTAGCAGCTCCACAGTGACCACAGAATAGATGGACACAAGTTATTTAACCTACTGATGGACTTGTCATTTTTCCTCTAATACAAAATATAAAGGAATGAGCACCCTTGTACATACATCTCTGTGCGCCTGTACAAAGATTGCTTTAGTACAGATTTCTAGAATTGAATGGACACAAACATTAAGGACAGTTAAGAAAGGTTAAGAAAGTGGGAGGAACTAGAGTGGGGAGGGCATATCAGGTATGTGCAAAGGCACTGAGGTCGGTGGGATAGAATCCGAGTTGTGCCGCTGAAGCTGAGGGAGATAAGAGAGAATGTGTATGTGTGTGTGAGTGGGTAAATACTATAATTTGATGGCAGGGGGTAAAACTGGTGGGACATGTGTGTCAGATTCCCAGAGGCCTTTGTGCTGGGATAAGCAGTTTGGCATTTATGCAGAAGGACATGGGGAGGGAGGTAATGAGGCAGAGGGGGTGTGGACAGGCTATGAACTGGAAAGGTTCCTTTGCCTGGCTGTGGAGATAGGATGAGGGAGTTGGGGGCAAGGCCTTCAATACCCAGGCCTTAACAGTGGGAAGGGGAGAGACTTACACATACTTATGTGTTTTCTAATCTCAGGGATTTTCAAAAACTGTTTAGCATAACTGCTAATAATTGCTAATCACATTCCAGGTTGAGATGGGGCCCACCTTGCTGTTTGCACAGTCTCTGCTGATAGAATCTCAGGAATAGTAGGCTCTGCCCTTGACCTTCTCACTTCTGTGCCTTTTCCCAGATTGAGTCAATGCTGCCACATTATCTTCTCCAAGGAAGCCTTGATCATTTCAGGGTTTGCAACTTTGTATCAGTTTAGCCTTATAAATAGGCTCTTTGTCCGGTGGTGGGAGTGGGGTCAGCGGAGCTGAGACTCAGGTTCCCACATAAGTAAGCAGCTGTCCCTCCCTGACATATTTCCTTGCCTGCCAGACACAGGCAAGGTTAGCGCAGGTCCAGGGGGCTGGCCTGGCCTGGGGCCATCCTCAGGAAAAAACGGACAAACAACAATGACCTGAGGCCAGATTACAGGGTCTTGGGCAAGTTATCCAATTCTGAGTCCTTTTTTTCCTTTTCTGAACAATGAAGGGGTTGGGCTTATAAAGTCTACAGGGGTCTTCCAGCCTTGCCATCTATGGCTTTGGGACATCAATTTCCTGCCCACCATGCCTTCCCTTCTCCCTGCCCAACCTGCCTCTGAATACTGACCAGAGACTTCTGTTTGTGTGTCAAGATCAGCTCCTTCTGGCTCCTGCCTGAATGTGGCTGGCGACCCTCCCAGGTTTTAAAGTCAGATGAGGCAGATTTGCATCTTGGTTCTGCAGCTTACTTGTTGACTAGCCTTGGGTAAATTACTTAACCCTTAAATTCTAGTTTATTGTTCGATGAGGATAATATCTATCTACAAGTTTTGTTGTTAGAATTTAATAATAATCTTAATTTTAATAGTTAGTATTGATTGAGGGCTCACTTGTTGTGTGTACTGTGTTGAATAGTGTCCCCTCATCCCAGTCATTTCTACACAGAACCTGTGAATGTTACCTTATTAGGAAATATGGGTTTTGCAGATGCAATCAAGATGAAATCATACTGAATTATGGTAGGTCCTAAATCTAATATGACTGGCATCCTTATAAGAAAAGGAAAATTTGGACACTGTGTCACATACACACAGGGGAGATGAACATATGAAGACAGGCACTGGAATGATGCATCAGCAAGCCAATGTGCCAAGGATTGCTGGCCACTACCAGAGGCTAGGGGGACAGGAAATAGTCTCCATTAGCACCTTCCGAGACCTGTGAGAGAAAAAGTCCTGCTCTTTTAAGCCACCAAGTTTGTGGTTTAGAAGCCCTAGGAAACTGCTGCACTGTGCCTTTCATCTCGATAGTAGGTATAATGGTATTTATTCCTTCCACTTTACATAGAAGGAAACTGAGGTTTGGATGGTTATTTGCTGAATGGTAAATCACACAGCTAAGATTTGAGCTTTGGTCTAACTTCAGAGCCTGTGTGCTTGGTCCCTTATGCTATACTGACCTTAGCACATGGCTAGTAAGCAACCCATGGGTCTACTGCTGTTAATTCTGTGAAGCCTTTTCTGGCCATGTTTCCTGCTTTGTCTGGTACCATACTTGCACATATTTCTGATGTGGCACATTTTTACGCAGTATTATAGTTTTAAAAATTTTGTGTGTCTGTTTCCCCTAAGTGACTCTACAGTCTCTGAAGGCATCAAGTTCATATTTTTATTTCCAGTGCTGGGTTATAGTGCTTGCTTGGAAAATGTTTACCAAATGAATACCTGGCCTTCAAGATGAATTTATGGTGGTCAGAGATGAAAACAAGCTTCCTTCTCAACCCAGAAGCCCTGGTTCTAGGTCAGCCTGAGGGCCTCTGATCCTGAGCACCTGAATCTAACAAGAACCTCTCTTCTGGTGCCAAGGGCCCTGGAGCAGCAAACCTGGACATGGACACATAAAACCTGTGGCCGTGCTGGCCCCAGAGATCCACCTGGAATACTTCCACAAGCACGGTGCTCAGTGATGGCATCAATGACAGTTCTTATATTGGTCAATGAGCCAACTGTCCTCTAACCATGTTTCCTGCACCCACCAACAATGGGGTACAGAACCTGACACAGTCTTTTGAGTGGAAACTACCTTATCCACAGCTCTATCCAAGCCCAGTAGAGCCAGAGGCAGAATGCCATGAAAGTACAAATCCAGGGAATCGTTTGATTTTTGTGACCAAAAGTTGAACTCGGTGGCCATGATTGGCTTTTAGTATGTTTGGATCTCTTTGGTATCCTTTGTTTTTCCATATCAGACCTTTAGAGATTTCAGGTTACTTGCAACACATGGCAAACAAGTATGTTTGGAGTCTTCTGTTCAAAGGCTGGACAAGAATACGGTGCTCTCTTGTGTACCTCTTTCCTTGGGAACAGCTGTCCCCTAGTCTCCACATGGGGGTTACATCATCTCTGCTGTCATTGGGGAACAAAGCCCCTGCCCCCTGTCATTCTCTACTGACTCTTTCCTAATACACAGAATAATATTAAGTGAAGTACTCACTACACTAGTGCAAGTTCCCCATACCTAGGAAGAAAGCAACCACTCTGCAATATGGTATGGCGTGAATAATCTGGGTAAGTGTTAATGTGAAATTTGAAATCTAGAAGGGTGCCAGGGTAGCAGCTCTGACAGCTTTCCCCTGCAGAGGAACAGGGGAGAGAGAGAGAGAGAGACCTCTCCAAATGACCTAACAAGACACAGGAAGTCATCTCCCAGAACAGGCTCTGAAGACAGACTAACTCCACCAAGGGCAAGGTACTTAACCTCTTCGCTTCCTTTATCTGTAAATAGGTATACATCATAGAACTGCTACAAAGAATAGATGAAAACATGTATGTAAAAGAGTTAGCTCAGTGCCTGGCTCAAACAGTGTTAGCTTCAGCTATACCAAGGTCCACGTTTCTTCTCTGCCTGCTGAGGATGCTTCTACTACATCCTTTGTTTGAATCAGGAACAGATATGGCAGAATTCTTTATCCATGAACGATTTTACTGTAACTACCAACAGATTCCACACACTCAGTCAAGTGTGAGGGCATAAAATTCATTCCTCAGAGACTGTTTGTGGTTAGGTTGAGCTGGTGCCGGAACGGTCCCATGCCGGGTTCTGAGGCTGCAGGAGGGAACAAGTCAGACCTGGTTCCCGCCCTTGGGGGCTCAGAGCATGGAGCGAGGCAGGGGATACAGACAGAAACCATAAAGTTACATGTTAAGGTTTGTTATGTTAACAGTACACGTTTTAAGGTAGATGTTCTAATTCCCATTTTAGAGTTAAGAGCACTGAGGCCATGGTCACTCATCTTGCCCAAGGTAACTGCAAATATGTAGCAGAGCTTATCTCTGAACTCTGTGTGTTTTGTCTCCTTAGTATTTTTTTCACTGCTTCACCTGCCTTAGGCTGTCTGTACCCCTACGCCCTTGAGAGAAGTTTCCTCAGCACTTTCTACCATACTAAAAGAATACTTTATTTAAAAGGGGGTTCACTTTATTAACCTCAAGACACTTCTATCAAACTGAGTGGCTGGAGCTAAAAGGCAGGAGATCACTAACTAAGGGTGTTTCTAACCATACACATGAATACTTGAACAAGATCTGATTTCTGACAAAGGCACAGAAGGAGGAGGGCAAGAGACTGTCATTGAAATAGATTGTATTTAGGTCACATTAGACTTGGATTCTTACTGAAGTCAGTGTTGCTCTCAAGACTCAATCCAATTCATTCCACAGAATATGCCAGGAAGCTTAGCTGGATTCTCCTGGGAAATCCAGGAAGATGAAAACAGATGTTTCATAAAAGCCAAATGAGAGCAAATCGTTTGTAAGTGTTTGGGCTTAGGGACCAGATTGAGTTGTATTAATATTATGCCTCTTCAACTCATGAGCTGTATGACTTTGGCCTAGCTCTTCAACTTCTTAACACCACTGAGAATGAGAAATAGCCCTTGACGCCCAGAAGCTGGCACAGGACTGTCAGCTTGGCCTTGATATTTCTAAGAACTGACCTGGCATTCAAGCTACGCCCTGGTGATCTCCTGTTAAACATGAACTCTTTCACAGAACACTAGCATCAGACAAGGCCACTCTATTGACTGTCCAGGATGAAATTGAGACAAAAAAAGAAAGACCTCTCTGTAATTGTGTGTGAACACAGACAAAACATGAGCATTGTCCAAGCCACAGAAATGACCAAAGACCCTCGTCCTGGCTAACATGGGTCACTGCTGCTTCTTTACCAATCACAGCTTTAGCCTTGCTTCATCCCCCTCCCTTACAGATGACTTATTATTTTTTAAAAAATTTTAATCACATTGCATTTAAAAAATTATTTATTTATTTACTTTTGGCTGCATCGTGTCTTAGTTGCGTCACGCAGGCTCTTTCACTGTGGCGCACGGGCTTCTCTCTAGTTGTGGCGTGTGGGCTCAGTAGCCCTGCGGCACGTGGGATCTTAGTTCCCCTGATCAGGGATCAAACCCGCGTCCCCTACATTGAAAGGCAGATTCTTAACCACTGGACCACCAGGGAAGTTCCCAGATAACTTATTAAAACACCCAATCACAAAGTTGCCCTGCTCCTGATAGCATCCAATCCTGAGCAAAGCCCTTGATTACTTATACCTTCCCCAACAAAACCTTGCACAAGGTCTGAACCCTGTAACAAGTCCTTCCTAAAACCAGCTTCCTTACATCCTGCAGGTGGCCACAGTGTCACTCTTCCTCCTTGTTACAAGCACCTTGCTCATCTCGAGCATGCAGGCTGGTTTTTGGCTTGAGGGCAATGACACCTCCTTATCCCCAGACCATCCACATCACATGGTTGTGAGTGCAGTAAGCAGACAAGTTAGTGCAGTAAGCACAGTGACCAGCACTCAATGTGTGCTGACTGCTGCTCTTCTATCCTAAGTCACACTGTAGAGGGAGTACTAGGTAGTCAACATGGTTCCAGTTGAAACAGGAAGTGGCCCAGGCAGCAAAGCAGGAAGCATTTAGGGGGAATGAACGAATGAAGGCAATAATGGCTCTGTGTAAACGCGTACAGAAAGGCTGCATTTGGGGAAGAGACTTCGCCCATTAAAACCTAAGGCCAAGTGGTGCTCCTGAAACATTTTCCATGTTTCTCTGTCTTCCAGTCGCTGAATCTGTTATGTACCTTGTGTTGGAATGCATACCATCACACATTTTAATCTGGAAATCTGACGAACCAATTCTTTAAAAGCTAATGGAAATAGTGGCAAGACGGGAATAAAGACACAGACCTACTAGAGAATGGACTTGAGGATATGGGGAGGGGGAGGGGTAAGATGTGACAGGGTAAGAGAGTGTCATGGACATATATACACTACCAAATGTAAAATAGATAGCTAGTGGGAAGCAGCCGCATAGCACAGGGAGATCAGCTCGGTGCTTTGTGACCACCTAGAGGGGTGGGATAGGGAGGGTGGGAGGGAGGGAGATGCAAGAGGGAAGAGAAATGGGAACATATGTATATGTATAACTGATTCACTTTGTTATAAAGCAGAAACTAACACACCATTGTAAAGCAATTATACTTCAATAAAGATGTTTAAAAAAAAAAAGCTAATGGAAAACCTGGAAGCAATAAAATAAAAATGTTTATTTTAATGACACCATAATTATGAATGATGGTTGTCCCTTTAGGTATGATCAGATGGAGGGAAACATATTTATCAACATTCTCAGCATTTATCATCCCCAGGGCTCCCCTTATGTACCATTTATCATCATCAACATGCAAGTGGTCACTCTACTTAGATTTTCTCCAGCGGCAAATATTCCCAATGACCATATTCTAAACAAAGATTTAGTGTTCCTTTCCCCCTGTTGTGTAAGCCGCTTTTTGTGAGCTTTTATCTGCAATCTCTGATATCATTCTGCTGTGACTACATTACAGCTTTAGAATCGAAAGGCAATGGAAGAAGCCAAGCTTTGCCCTCTAGAGATGTAAAGAGAATCTTACTTCCTCTCTGTATCATTCTCCCAATCTTAGAAGGACTCAAAACCATTCCTAAATATACATATTTGGTTTAGGCTGGTATCAAGTGAAGATGGAAAAAAAAAAAAAAGAAATTGGCTTTTGTTTTGAAGATTTTTCAACCAGAGCAAAAATTTTCTGAAGTGTTTGGGTTTGAGACAATCCAGCAGATATACTATAACTTACTGCTGAGGGAGAAATAACAACAGAAGTAGTACTAGTTCACTATAGTGCTCACTGCACCAGACACTGTTCTAAATGCTTCACAAGTCTGTGTTCATTTAAACCTCACAACAACCCATTGCACAGGTAAGGAAACTGAGGTATGGAGAGATTAAGGGACTTGTCCAAACACACAGCTAGTGAGCAGGGAAGCTGAAAGATTAGTTTAATATTTCATCTTTGGGAAGAATTACTTCCAAAGAGGAACTAGAAGTTCCCTTGGGTGAGGGTTAAGTCCTACTGTTTATAGGCATGTCCTCGTTTTTTCTGCCCTGGAATTTCTATTTATATTAGCAGTCTCCATTTCAAAGCAAAATAAGAATTAGGGGAAATGTAATTATACCAAAAGAATATTTTTCTTTATTTTCTCAAAATTAGTGGAAGGGAGTTATGAAAGGAAATGTAGTGAGAGAAAAAAAGAAACCCCTTCTGAAACTCAGGACATGAGAGGCAGCATGAAGGGAGACAGGCTTGGTTTAGTGGGTTTTACTGGTGATGCAGAAGCCAAAGCAGGCATCTGATGGATGCTCTTGTCAGCAGAATAAGGGGAGGCATTAGCATCGTTCTTTGCTGTAACTCAGAATAATTAATTCAGATTAGCCTAACCACAGCTCAATCTATCATTTATGGATGTCTGGTTTGTTGTTTTCATGGTTTTATAGAAATGTGAACAAGTATTTCTTTCATTTTCTTGACAAAGACAAAAGAACTTGCAACTGTGAGCAACTCCCATGCATCCAATTAGCTGCTGATTTATATTCTGAGTTACTGCAGGAAACTTAATCACTAGGAGATCTAACTTGATTTTGTTTCTGCCCTCATGGTGAAATTTTTGTTACTAGGGATGGAAAATAAAGAATTGAATCTCAGCAGCTCAAAGACAGCCTCCTGCTCAGAAATGTGTTCTCTGGCCCCTTCACTTCCACAGTGGGTGGTCTACACCACTTAACTTCCTGATGTCTTATTTTCTTTGTTACCAAGTGGGAATAAAAATGCTTGCCAGAAGGAACGTGACTAATTGAAAAAAGGAGAATGTAAGATCCTTAGAGAACAGCTAGTTCAACCTTATTTCAAAATTAAGGAAACTGAGCTCCCCAAAGGGGAAGTGACTTGCAAGATCACAGAATAATGTCCTGTGATTTCAGACCTGGCTCTTTTGCCCAATAATGCTGTGTAGATACCTCACAGTGTTCCTTCACAGTGTGGACGAAGGATGTTGCCTGCCATATAAGTAGACAAAGGATGTTACTTTCCAAAGCTCCACTCTTCACTTATCATCTTTGACTTTTGGCTGTAAGGAACTCACAAATCAATTTCTTGTCTGCAATCACCCCAGACTATTCACCCAGAGGGGTTTCAGGATGGAGAAAAATAAGATACTGGCCCTAGATAAGGTGCATATCAAAGGAATGATTTCAATGAGCCCAGACTCTTGCATCTTCCCATACATAGAAAGGTGCTAAATTCATTAACTTGAAATGTTTGTTTTTTCTTTAGTTAGCAGAAATCTTTTGATGTTCAACTACCTGGCTTGTTTTTGCAAAACTCCTATATATCCTGGCTCCTCTGTTACTTCTCAGAGCTATCTGAAAGCCTGTCTCCCAGGCTTAAATCTTCAGTATGTCCGTCTGACAAAACATATTTCTCAACTTCTAGGTTGTGCATTTTTTGTCAGTTGACAGTAGAATCAATGAGGGTGTTGCTTTTTCTTTTCCCCTCCTTCCCTCCCTTCCTTCCCTCCCTCCCTTCCTTCCTTCCATCGGTGCTTCATCTTTTATAAGTACCATTATTCCTTTGGCATCTTTGACTTTTGGCTGTAAGGAATTCATACATCGATTTCTTGGCTAGTCAAAGGAAAATCAATAGATAAAACAGTGGCCAGAGAATGTTAATGGGAGGAATTTTAAAAGAATGGGGTTGAGAGTGGAAGGGGATGAAACAAATTGGAAACACATTTCAGTTATTTTTTGGACTACTTTAATTTTATCCTGCTTCTTTAGAAGAGTTGAAAATGATTCCAAACTGTTACTACAGCGTCTCCTATCATTCCTGTTTTCTCTCATCTTCTTAATGAGCAGCGAGGAAGCTGCGATCATGCCACTTTCAGTTCATTACATTTGATCCCCTTTTCAAACCCTCCAAGGATCTACTCTCTTTTGACAAAATGTTGGGCCAGACCTGAGTGACCGTATCTGCCTTTCAGGCTTGTACAATAAACACCTGGCCCCATGTATGTACCAGGATATTAACATCAATGTGAATTGCACCCATTTGCCCCCTTCTTATTCATGCAAAGATGAAATACTTAAGGAAACCGGAGAGAGAGAACATCTTTTCTAAAAAAAAAAAAAACCCACCAAATGTATAGATCTCATGCTACTCTTCTTTGCAGCCAAGTCATGTAATTGTGGGAAGAAGGGGCAAGTGGATAGAACTTAGTGGGTTTTCATTTGTATATTATAATTTAACAAACTCTTTTCGTATTCAGGGTCTGCTTTGAGACCTTGAAGTACAGAAAAGCTCTGAAATTTTTCAAAACAAAGGATCCGGGGGCTTCCCTGGTGGCGCAGTGGTTGAGAATCTGCCTGCTAATGCAGGGGACACGGGTTCGAGCCCTGGTCTGGGAAGATCCCACATGCCGCGGAGCGGCTCGGCCCGTGAGCCACAACTACTGAGCCTGCGCGTCTGGAGCCTGTGCCCCGCAACGGGAGGGGCCGCTATAGTGAAAGGCCCGCGCACCGCGATGAAGAGTGGCCCCCACTTGCCGCAACTAGAGAAAGCCCTCGCACGAACCGAAGACCCAACACAGCCAAAAAATAAATAATAAATTAATAAATAAAGTAGCTATAAAATTAAAACAAAAAAAAAACAAAAAAAACCAAAAAAAAAAACAAAGGATCCCCCTCTTGTTCCAGAGAAATGCTTTGCCCTCTGTCTGTTCCCTTCCTCCTGATTCAGTCCTTGGTAGCTTGGAGCAGAGGTTCCCAGGTTGCCCCCTTCAGTGATTCCTTCATGGGCAGGACTGTGACACTTTTCTGACACCACAGTGGCGGAACAACCAGGGCGGGAGGCTACCTAGCTTTTAAAATGAAATGTTACACCTATACTCCCAGCCCCGTTGGTTCTCATCTCCTCCCTGTCCATGTAGCTCTAGAAACATCTCAGAATGGTGAAAAGAGACTGTTCTCCTCTGGTCTGGGCCACCGCTGGGCTGGCTGGCAACCCTGAGTGCAATGGCCAGCCAGTCAGGGTGATTATCTGCTTGAGAGGGTGGAGCAAGGACTCAGGCTCGAATTCTAGCTCTCACAACCTCCTCCAGCATGACTCTGGGCAAGTTCCTTAACCTTTTGTGTCGGTAGCAGACCAGTTCCTTAATCTCTCTGTCAAGAAGGGATGATAATAATGCTCATAGGGTTGTTGCAGTGATTAAATAAACACATATAATCTGCTTAGGACAGTGTCCCCCACAAAGAATAACAAGCGTTTGCTATTATTATTATTATCCAATTATATGCACACTTCTGCCACACCTACACTCTTCAGAGAGGGTTCCAGGCCATGAAGTGACCTGTTGCACTTTACATATGAAAATTATGAATGCACTTGCCAAGCTCTGCTGTGGTGTGGCTCAAACAGATTTCCCTCCCTCCCTTCCTTACTGTCAGCAGGAATTATATTGAAAAGGGTAACTTCCATCTTCTTTCTACCTCCCGCTCCCTCACTTACTCCTCCCATGGAAGAAAGAGTGACATCCCTAGGGAATAAATACAGCAGCCGCAGCAGCAGCAGGCACAGTGCAGGCCTGTCCTCATTCAGAGCAGCTTAGTTTCTCTCTGGACATTTGGCTCCTGCCCTCCATGGGGCATGCACAGAATCAGCCTACAGATTTGCAGTGGCCACGCCTTTAACTTGGGCATGTTTAATTCTTGGGAAAGTAGTAGGAGGTCCAATTTTGACCACATATCTAAACTACGTTTTCCATTCTGGCTTCATCAGTGATAAAGCTGATAGTTTAATCACCATCTGTCTGATTCCTGGAGGTATTTTTAAAAATGGCCTGGAGCTCAGTAGGGTAAGAGAAGGGTGTTGTTTATTGGCTTCCTAAACTTCCACGAATGAACTCCCACATCTAATGACCTCAACTGCATTCTCCTATGGCTATTTCCATGGATTTGAATCAGGAATGAACACCCCAAGCTGCTTCTGCCCTGCCTTTCATAAGGGAAACATTCAGCTAGAATTTTTGAAAGGTATTATTTCTTTTTGTTCTGTGTCATAATGAAACTTTGACTCATCTATGTTGTTCACAGATCTACTGTGTTTTTCATCTTAGCATTCACCACACCCTCCTTACCTGGTGCTTGGAATAGAACATTGCTCAAGGTGTTCCAACATTGTTTAATGCATTGCTTTCCTAACTTTAAAAACATGGACTGGGGTATGAAGATACAACTCTTATGATTCAGTTAGTTTCCAGAGCTTAACTGCCACAAAAACTCAAAGCACAACTCTATTGAGACTATGATGTCATGTCTGTGTCCCTTTGGTGTTTCTGATTCCTTTCAATACATATACAACCAACATCTCTCTCAAGTGTGTGAGATAGGATGCTATAGAAAGTGTGAATATTCAAAAATAGAGTAAAATTTGAAATGTGGAAACCCTATCATGTAACAATGTTACACCAATGACATCAATTTATTTGCAAATTGTTTGGCTGTAACCAGTTTTTCAGCTCATGGGAAGTCACCTTCTTAAAAATCTGGAGTGGGAAGACCCTCTCTAAGGAAGTGGGAGGCAGTCCAGCCATTGCTGGTAACTGGCTAGTCAAAGGCCATAAACTAGGAACCACGGCATGGGCTTGCGTGGGGATAGGTAGGTGGGTGAGAATGGGAAAACTTACTTCAATAATTAGTATGGTTTAATAATTTAGTATTGTTTCACCGTTAAATACATAATTTAGTTTTTTTCCCCCAAGCATATAACCAACATTGACTTGAAAGACCACCACAGTAAAAAAAGGCTTTAAGGATATCTTATTTGGAACCAGACTGGCAATCTTATAGGGTGGAGATGTTTCAAACTATCGTATAGGTGAAAGTGTTGTGAGGATAATCCATTAGCTAGCCCAGTGTGGCTTGAACATGAAAGATTCTTTAACGTTTTCCTACAAAGTGTAGCCAAGTCTAGCATGAGTGGGAGAGCGGTTGGATCTGATCAACCATGAATGTGGCCTGTGAGCATCTTAAAAAAGGCATCAGAGCCACTAAGACACCAAATACCAATGATAGAGAAAACTGGTCAGTAAGAGTGACCTGATGGAAACAAATGAATGTAATGCCACTGAATGTGAAAATAAATTTTTAAAAAGGCCAGATGTTTCATTCGCCAACTTCAACATTCTTATTTGGACCTAAACTAAAAGTTAAATTACTCAATTCTTTGCACACATTTTTTGCATTACTAAGACATGGCTGTCATAAATAATTCAAAAGAAATAAATGTGTAAGGGCAGTTATAGCACAGAAAACAGCCTGGCAAACAAACATTACCAGAAAGGTATGTTTGTCTCTTGTATAATTATAAAATGATAAATTTCTCCAATTTTATAAGCAATGCAATTTTTGTAAAATAGTAACTGCTTAGTCAGGTCACAGACTGGTATCCAGGCTTTATAAATAATTCAGTTCAATTCAATAATTAAACACTGAGCATATCTGATGCACAACTGTGAGCATGGGTGGGCTGGGGTGTGAAGGAGTGGTGGCAGTTGGGAGAGAACAAAAACAAGCTATAAATCAAGGCAGAAACTATAAGTAGCTTAAGGAAAAGATCACCAACATTCTGTAGGATTCAAGTAAGATACATAGATATTGCATCTGATTAGAAGGGATTCTTAACCTGTGGATCATAATGGAGTTCAGCAGGTGTGGTGTATATCTGCTGGTTTATAAGGAGAATTTCCATAGGTTTTAGCAAAATACTCTGTGATTAAAATAGCTAATAACTTGAGTGGCAGATGACTGCCAAATTAGGTGGATGTGGAATGGCCTCATGGGGGTAGAGAAATTTGAAAAAGATCTTGAAGGATCTTGAGACTCTACAGTTTCAACAAGCAGAGTTGGGAGGACAAGTCTGGCAGAATAAAGGGTGTGAACAAAGGCAGGGAGGTTAGAAATGTCAGGAGCATAAGCTCTGAGAGAATGAGTGGTAGGAGGGGTAGATCTGGTAAGTGGTGGGATGTAGATCTGAAAGGCTGGTATATTAAGGATTGGGCCCATTACCCTTCATGTTAGAGGTCAGAAACCCAAATGTCTTGGGCACCAGAACAAACATATGACGTAAATGCATGTAAAACCTTATGAATAGAGGAGACTGAGGCTGACCTAGGAAGTGTATGCCCCACATGATGACATTAAAATTAAATTTTATTGTTTAGTATTGCTGGACAACCCGAAACATCTGCCTGTTGAGTTGGCCTTCAGGCCACCAGTTTGGGAATTGTGCTGGAATGTTAATGAAGTGAAGTGACATTATCCAATTCCTCTGACACTGAACTGGTGGGAAAGAAACAAGGAAACAAGCAACAGGGCCAGGAAGAGATGATGAGGTCCTGAACCACAGAAATAGGAGGTAATTGTTGCAGGACCTGAGGGAGGATTGAATGTGTGGGGATGGGGAATGGAAAGAGACAGAGCTGACTCCTGGGTTTCTAAAGTGGGTGACTAGAGTGAACAATGAACAGAGCAAATCTGACTGCAGACCCCGTGAGTTTGAAGTTCATCTGTGAAATTCAACTGGTGAAAACAGTTAACATTTATTGAGGTCTTACTGCTTTAGTCTTCAGAACAAGCAAGTCAGGCAGGCACTATCATTATCCCCCTTTAATGCACAGTGGGACTGAGGCACATAACAATTAAGGCCAAATACTTAGTAAGGAGTGGAATTAGAATATGAGCACAATCAGAGCCGGATCCACACTCTAAACCACTATGGCATTCTGCATAGTGGTCCATTGAGTTGGCAACTCGGAGTCTGAGGTGGTGACAGAAATGTGAGAGCCATCATCACAGAAATGATGGGTGCCACTACAAGAGTAGATGATTATTGCAGGAAGAATAGGTAGGCTGTTCAGAATGGATTATAATATGAGTGCTTTTGTCTTTTATATCATCCCTTATCAAGAACAATGTTGACTGCCGTATTTCCAGTGCCTAGTGCATAATGGATTTTTGATAAGTATTTCTTAAATGAATGAATGGATGAATGAAATCACAGGGAACACCATTAATTAAGGGAAGAACTCAGTACATAAGAAGAACCCACAAAAGGAGACAAAGAAGGACCAATCGAAAAGGCAGGAGATGAACTGAAAGTATTCATTGTCATAGAAGAAAAATGTTTGAGAAATTAGAGAACTGAGGGGCATTTCAAGAAGGAAGAGATGAACATGGTCCATGCAGAAAAGAGGTTCATAAGATGAGTAACTGAAGTGTCTCTTTTGTTGATGTTGTTGTTGGTGATTAGGAAACCTTTCCCCTCAGACCTTTGCCAGTTTTCTTAAGTGTGTATAGGAAAGTTTTCTGTTTATCTTTCTGAGAGGCTCTTCTTAAAGGAAGTTGGGCAGGAGATAGTTGAGCAGGGACTAGATAGAAAGTAGTCTCTGGTGAATTCCTCAGTCAAGCCAGGCTTCACCAGCATTCTCAGTGCTGTTTACGAAGCCCAAGAATGAGCACAGAGCGTGGAAGGGTGGGTGAGTAAGGAAAGAAACAGCTTCTTGTTTGTGCCTTGTTTCCCCATAGTTCAGTTTCTTTTCTTCTTCCTGCCATTAAACATTTCTATTCACTCAGTTTCTAACAGTTCAGTAGATTTCACTTTTTGATCCCAAATGACCTTTTTACTTGTAAATTAGAGTTGAAATTAACAAAAAGGTGATACAACCAGCACATGCCTGAACATTTAAATGAAAGGGCAGAGTAATTTTTCTATATTTGATACATTATATTTATGCAAATACAGACAATATGATAATAGTGACTAAATCTAGGTCTCCACTTATTTAAAAAATCCTATTTTGATTTTTATAGGAGAGATGGCTTCAATTTCTCCTTCTCAGATAATTTCACATTTTTCTACAACATGCACTTAAATTTTTTTTTAGAATGCAGCAATTTTATAAGCGTTACGAGCAACACCTCAGATATTATTTTTTTCTCTAGTTATCTTTGTGACAGAAAAATTGTGATCCCACATACATATTAAAAGGCTCCTATGTTCAAATGACAGCAAGAAACAGAGCATAAGTTATAGGAGCAGCTCATCAATATTCACTGAGGCAACTCAGGCTTAGCACATGTACAACAGAATGTTGAGAATCAGCCATGTTTTATCCTATTACTGGTTTTGTTTTCTCCATAAGAATCATGGACCTACAAGAAGCCTGTTCTAAAATCCTGTGCTCGATTATCCAGAACTACCAGACTGTACTGCATTACTAAATAGCTGATATATTTAAGACTAATGTTTAGTTTACTGATAGTTTTTGAAGCCAATACCATTATAAAACCACAGGTTTAAAAAAATTATTTTCCATTTTCATTAATGTACAATTTACCTATAGTAAAATTCACCTTTTTTAGCATACAGCTTTTTAAAAAAAATTCAAGAATAGTTCATTGACAATGTTTTGTTTATTTCTGTTGTACTGCAAAGTGATTCAGTTATACATATATATATACATCTTTTACATTCTTTTCCATTATGGTTTATCACAAGATATTGAATATAGTTCCCTGTGCTATACAGTAGGACCATGTTGTTTATCCATTCTATATATACTAGTTTGCATCTGCTAATCCCAAACTCCCATTCCATCCCTCCCTCACTCCCCCTTCCCCTTGGCAACCACAAGTCTGTTCTCTGTGTCTGTAAGTCTGTTTCTGTTTCATAGATAGGTTCATTTGTGTCATATTTTAGATTCCACATATAAGTGATATCATATGGTATTTGTCTTTCTCTTTGACTTACTTCACTTAGTATGATAATCTATGTCCATCCACGTTGCTGCAACTGGCATTATTTCATCCTTTTTTACGGCTGAGTAGTCTTCCATTGTGTATATGTACCACATCTTCTTTATCCATTCATCTGTCGATGGACATTTAGGTTGTTTCCATGTCTTGGCTATTGTGAATAGTGCTGCTGTGAACACAGGGATGCATGCATCTTTTTGAATTATAGTTTTGCCTGGATATATGCCCAGGAGTGGGATTGCTGGATCCCACTCTATTTTTAGTTTTTTGAGGAACCTCCATACTGTTTTTCACAGTGGTTGCACCAACTTACATTCCCACCAACAGTGTAGGAGGGTTCCCTTTTCTCCATACCCTCTTCAGCATTTGTTATTTGTAGACTTTAAAATGATGGCCATTCTGACTGGTGTGAGGTGGTACCTCATTGTAAGTTTGATTTGCATTCTCTAACAATTAGTGATGTTGAGCACCTTTTCATGTGCCTGTTGGCCATCTTTATGTCTTCCTTGGAGAAATGTCTTTTTAGGTCTTCTGCCCATTTTTCTATTGAATTGTTTGTTTTTTTGTTGTTGAGTTGTATGAGCTATTTGTATATTTTGGAAATTAAGCCCTTGTTGGTCACATCATTTGCAAATATTTCCTTCCTGTCTGTAGGTTGTCTTTTCATTTTGTTTATGGTTTCCTTTGCTGTACAAAAGCTTGTAAGTTTGATTAGGTCCCATTTGTTTATTTTTGCTTTTATTTCTATTGCCTTGGGAGACTGACCTACAAAAACATTGGTATGATTCATAGCATACAGCTCTTAGAATTTTGATATACAGTCTGTAACCACCACCATGATCAGTGTATAGACCAGTGTCATCACCCACAAAAGTTACCCCATGCCTCTTCGTAGTCATCCGCTCTTCAAACCTCAGGTTTTGGAAAACACTGACATTTTTTGTCCCTATAGTTTTGCTTTGTAAGAATGTCATATATATACATTTCTTGACTCTCTATTCTGTTTTATTGATCTAGATATATATACTATCTCTAGTACAATACTGTCTGGACTTTTTTTTTAACATCTGTATTGGAGTATAATTGCTTTACAATGGTGTGTTAGTTTCTTCTGTATAACAAAGTGAATCAGCTATACATATACATGGGGATATATGTCTGCACTTTTTAGCTTTTATAGTAGGTCAGAAAATCAGGTAATGTGAATCTTCCAACATTGTTCTTCAATTTCAAAATTGTTTTGGCTATTCTAATTCCTTGACTTCTATAAATAAATTTTAGAATCAGCTTGCCAATTTCTACAAAAGTCCTGCAGGGATTTTGGATCAGAATTACACTGAATCTGTAGATCAGTTTGGGGTGAAGTGACATCATAAAAATATTGCATCTTCCAAACCACAAATATAGTATATCTTTACATTTTAAGATCCTTTTTTATCTCTTTCATCAGTGCTTTGCAGTTTTTAGCATAAAGATCTTTCACATATTTTAAAGACATATTCTTAAATATTTCATGGTTTGGGTGCTATTTTAGGTGGTAATTTTTTTTTAAATTTTAATCTCCACTGTTCATGCTATTACATAGGAATGCTGGCTTTTATAATGTTTCTCTTTTATATATAAAAACATTGTATATAGAAAACTGATAATGTTTCTATAGATGGAATCATTCCTTTTTTATGTTGACCTCATATCATGCAATGGTTATAAATTTACCTATTAGTTTTTGTAACTATTTTGTAGACTCTTTGGGAACTTTTACATAGACATTCATGTCATCTACAAATAGAGTTTTATTTCATCCTTTCCAACCCATATGCCTTTTATTTATTTTCCTTGCCCTACTGCACTGGCTATGAGTTCCAGTACAATATGCCTTAGGACTGGTAAGAAGAGATATCCTTGCCTTGATATCCTTGCCTTGTTGTTGGCCTTAGGGGGAAAGCATTTAGTGTTCCACTATTAAGTATGATGTTAGCTATAGGTCTTTTTCAGATGCTCTTTATCAGGTTAACAATAGTTCCTTTTATTCCTAGTTTTCTGACTGTATCATAAATGAATGGTGAATTTTGTCAAAGGCTTTATCTGTACCCATTGCTATAATTCTATGGTTTATACTTTGTTAGTGTTTTGTTATAATGTATTATGTTGGTTGATTTTTGAATAGTGAAATAGCCTTGCATTCCTAGGATAAACTCTATCTGGTCATGATGTATTATCTTTTTATATTGCATTTTATTTATTATATAAAATGTTGTTGTTGAGCATTTCACATTTATGTTCATGACAAATATTGGTCTTCCCTCCTTGTATTTGTCTCATTTTGGTATTTGGGAAATGCTCATAAAATTGGTTGGGAAGTATTTCCTCCTCTTTTAGATTCTGGAAGAGTTTGTGAAGAATTACTTTAATTCCTTAACTATTTAGAATATTAAATGAAGCCATCTGGGCCTAGAGTTTTCTTTATGGGAAGTATTTACTACATATTCAATTCCTTTAATAGATAAAATACTATTAGTGTTATCTTTTTCTTATTGACTGAGCTTTGGTAGTTAGTATTTTTGAAGGAATTTATCCATTTCATCTAAGTCATCAAAATTATGGCCATAGAGTTGATTATGGTATTCTGTTATTATCTTTTTAATGTCTGTATAATCTGTAGTGATGTTCCCCTCTTGAATTCCTGATATTTATAATTTGTATCTTCTCTCCTTTTTCCTTGGTTGGTTAGGCTAGATGTTTATCAATTTTGCTAATTTGTTCAAAGAACCAGTTTTTTATTTCATTCATCTGAAATATTCTTTCTAATATAAGTATTTTGTGTTATAAATTTCCCTCAAGGCACTGCTTTAGTTGCATCCACAAATTTTGAAATGTTGTATTTTCATTTTCATTCAGTTCAAAGTACTATCCAATTTCCCTTATGATCTCCTCTTGACCTAGTCAATATATAAGATATTTTCCAGATATCTTTTTTTAAATTGATTTCACTTTTTCATTTATAGATTCATAGATTTCATTATGATATGGGAACATATTTTGTATAATATCAATTTTTGAAAGGTTCAAGTTTTGTTTCACAGCTGATGATTTGAGATATCTTGGTAATTGTTCCATGTACACTTGAAAATAATATCAATTCTACTGTTTTGGGATAAAGTGTTCTATAAACATCAATTAGGTCAAGTTGTTGATAGTGTTTTTCAAGTTCTCCCTATCCTTACTGATTTTCTCTCTACTTATTCTATCAATTACTGCAAGGTGAATGCAAGTCTTCAATTATAACTGTGGATTTGTTTATTTCTCTGACAATCTTTGTCTTTTAAGTGGCATGTTTAGACCAATTATATTTAATGTAATTGATAATATGGTTGTATTAAAATATACCATCTTGATAGCTCTTTTCTATTGTTTTTGATCTAAATTTTGTGTTTAAAAATTTTCCTTCCTTCTTTTGAATTAATTGTTATTCAGTATTCCATTTTTATCGCCATCCTCATCTCATTATTTATGCATTGTTTCAAATAGTTTTAAGTGGTTTTAATTATTGCCCTAGACATTAAAATATAATTTATTTATTATTTTTAAATAAGAGTTTTGATATTTATAGCCTATTTTGTCCCATGATAATTGTGGGGGTTATCAAACTATTTAAAAATTTAGTCAGCAAAATTTTTTACCACTTTATACGTAATATAAGGACCTTACAATAATATACTCTCAACTTATCCTTCCCATCCTTTGTACTATTGTCATATATTTTACTTTTACATGTGGTAAAACACAAAGTACATTGCTATTTTTTCTTTATAGACATCAGTTATTTTCTAGAACAATTAAAGTGAGAAAAAATTACATTTACTTTATTTCTTTTCTAGTGTTCTTCATTTCTTGGTGTAAATTCAAGTTATTTTTTATCATATTTCTTCTTCCTGGAGAACTTCTTTTAACATCTCTTGTTCAGTTCTGCTGGTAAGGACTTTTCTCAATTTGGTTTGTCAGAGAAAGTCTTTATTTCTTCTTCAATACTTCTTTCTAATTTTGAAATACATTTTCACTAATCACAAAATTCTGGATTGACAGCTTTTTTCCCCAACACTTTAAAAATGTCACTTCATTGTTTTCTGGTCTGTACAGCATTTGACAGGAGTGTTCTTTAATTCTTGTTGTTCCTATATGTAATAGGTCTTTTCTATTTTTCTCTTTGTCTTTGAATCTTTGGTTTTCAACGGTTTGAATATAATATGCCTAGTTTCTATTTGTTTGCTTGGTTTTTTTTTTTTTTTTTTTTGTATTTCTAATGCTTGGTGTTTTCTGCACTTCTTGTATCTGTATTTGGTGTCTGTCATTAATTTTGCAACATTCTTGGCTATTACCTTCAAACATTTCTTTTATCCTATTTTCTCTCCTCCTGGTAATTCAATTCTACATATGTTTAATTTTTAATATTGTCTTACAGCTTTTGGATTCTGTTATTCTCACTGCTTTTTCTTTGTCCTTTCAGCTTGGGTAATTTCTATTGACCTGTCTTCAAGTCAGTTGATTCTTCCCTTAACTGTGCCCATTCTACCAATGAACCTATTGAAGGCATTCTTTATTTTATTTTTCATCGCTAATGTTTCCATTTAATTATTTCTCATATATTCCATCTCTCTACTGAAATGGACCATCTGCTCTTGCATGTTGTCCACTTTTTCCATTAAAATCTTTACTATATTAATCATAGTTATTTTAAGCTCCTTGTCTGATAGTTTCAATATCTGTTTCATATCTGAATATGGTTCTGCTGATTGCTTTGTCTCTCTCTTTTTTTTCTTGATATGCCCCCCAATTTTTGGTTGTTGTTGAAAGCTTGTCTTGTATAGACTGAGGCAAATAGTTTTTATACTTGTAGATGATGGGAATACCTTTCTTTCTTCCAGGGCTTGGGAATGGTGGAAAGGTTAAGTCGATCTAGTTAGAATTTTAATTGATTTTAGATTTGTTGTTTCTATGGTTACCCTTGGGTCATCAAGGGCTTCAGATTCCTAGTGGTTGCCTTGTATTTGGGGGATGGCTGGTTTGCAAGGTGGGTATTTTCAATGTATGCTTCACCCTCAGCTTAGGTCTCTCCTTTGCACTGCACCTCAGTGGTGATCTCTGCTTTTGCCTCTCTCCCAGCAAGAAAATACTGTTAACTTGTTATAGAGAAATTGTTTTTCTGATTAAGCTTTAATATTAGGTACACACTGTGTGTCTGGTTTCTTAGAGGTGGGGCTTTCTCAGTGATTCTATTCCCATCCCACTGTAGGTCTATGACCAGCAGGTGGATCTGCCCCTCCCCAAAGGCAGAGGGTTTTTCAGCTCCCTTCCCCCAGCTTCACTGGGTTTTTACCAGAAAGAAAGCATAGTGTTTTACTCTTTTCCTAGCACTTTGAGGATTCTGTTCCATAGAAGAAATGGGAGAGAAATCCAGGTAGAATTTCATGCCTTTTCTGGAGGCTTACACAAGTAGGGAGGCTTTCTTAGGAATCTTGCCAATTGTTTTTGTGAGTACCTAGTGAGGTTCATGGAGAAAAGCCTAAGACTGGGTGTTATTTCTCCTTTTTTTTTACATTCCACAGAAACTCTATATTCTCTTGGTAGACAACACTTGCTTTTAGCAATTCATTTAAAAAATTCTAGCTAAATTCTTCTTTACCAATGTATGGCAGACTCTTCCTTAGGTGAGTCAGTGCTTGTGTCCTGTCTCTTCCAAGAGGCAACTGTCTTTTCTTGGATTTTGGATTAGTTGTTTTCCCTGTAACCTGAACTCTATGATGTATTCAAGAAAAGTTGTGAATTTGTGGATTGTCTGGTTTTCTTTCTTTCTTTCTTTCTCTCTCTTCCTTCCTTCCTTTCTTTTTCCTTTCTTGTTTTTTTCATCTTAAGCAGAAGCCCCACAGATTTTTAAAAGCAAGTTTCCTTAGAAATAACTACTTGAAACCCCTCATTTTAAAAATTAAGAAGTCAAAACCTACAGAGATCACATCCCTAATTCAACAGTCATTGAGTTGTTCAACACAGCATTCATGAGATAATAGGTACAAGCTGGAAGAGCAGAAAATTAGAAGTAATCTAAATGGCCACTATGATATTGGTTAAATAAATTACAATGTACCCATATATGTTAATATACTAATGATTATTTCATGGTATTGTAGGTATGTACTTATTGATACTAGAAAATGTTCATTTCATGGTTAAAGTAAAACCAGCATACTACAAAATATTATAAATAGTAGGATTGCTTTTTTATTTGTTTATTTATTTATTTATTTATTTATTTATTTATTTTTGGCTGTGTTAGGTCTTCGTTTCGTGCGAGGGCTTTCTCTAGTTGCGGCAAGCGGGGGTCACTCTTCATCGTGGTGCACAGGCCTTTCACTGTCGCGGCGTCTTTCGTTGCGGGGCACAGGCTCCAGACACGCAAGCTCAGTAGTTGTGGCTCATGGGCTTAGTTGCTCCGCGGCATGTGGGATCTTCCCAGACCAGTGCTCAAACCCGTGTCCCGTGCATTGGCAGGTGGATTCTTAACCACTGCGCCACCAGAGGAGCCCAGTAGGATTGCTTTTTATTGTAAGAGAAAAATAAACAGCAATGTATAGGGGCTTATGGTGTCTATTTTATCAGTATTTTTATTAATATTTTTAATTTGGTACAATAATATTTGTTGTATTTTCAGTAAGAGAATAGTTAAATATATATTTTTGTACATTTTAGATATACTCTATTTGCGGCCAAATAAAAGTATGTGTACCTATGGACAATGATTGGTAGGAACAGAAAAAAATAGTATTAAAGTGGTTAGATTTTGGATTTTGGATGTATTTTTCCCTTTGCAGTCTCCTATATTATAATATGAACATTATTTGGGGGGAATAGACATTGTGCATATTTAAGATGCCTTCCTTAAAGTTTATCCAGAGGTCTTGAGGTAGGTGAAATGAGATGATCATGCATACTGCAGATACAGTTTATGCACACACAGTCAGAGCAGTTGATTCTTAGGAAGAGTTCACCCTCTGGTTATCCTTCCCTTCCTTCTTTCCTTTTGTTGTCTTTGCTCATTTTAGTGATGAAGATCTCTTCTAGAAGTAATATGCGTCAAGGAAGAAGAAGTTATAAATTTCTATCAAGGACTCTTAGAAATATACTTGGAGGGCTTGATGATTTCTCAAGACGATAAACACTGAGGTGCAACCACATGGAGAATCAGAGCTACCACGCAAAGGAGGAGAAGAGCTTCCTCAGCTGGTTTATGCCTTGGATCCTTGCCAGGACAACATACACAGCATCTCAAACTTGGCAGTGGAAAAAACACTGTCATCTGCATGTTTCAAATATTTGGCATAATTAAAAAATATATATAAAATGAATTTAGTCACAAAGAGAAGGATGATATTTATTTAACTAACAAGTTGGGACTGGAAGTTAAATTCTTCTCTGAATCTTACACAAAATTAAATTTCCAATTAAAATTTCCAAAGATTGACATCACTGAATGAAACAACAGGGAACACAGACACAGGAATCTTTGTTTTTTATTCAATAGGAAGGAGCATTTCTTTCTCCTCTGAATAAACTGAATGCTTTTTGCTGGGTATTGTCACTGTTAAAGTGCTTTTTCATTGTTACACTCTATCAATCATTTTCCTCAGCAGGGCACTAATTTATCAGTTGAAAGCCGCTATGCCATGACTGCAACAATTACCTTGGAAGCAGGTCAATATGATTGTTGTTACTTTGTAACTGAGAAAGCTAAAATGCACAGAAAATTGTCTAGCCCTAGTCCCCAGGAATCCAGGTGTGTTTGTTTCTCAGGTTTAGGTATTTCTTTTTTTCAGTCCTATAGGCGACTTTAATGTATTAAAAAATTGCACAAGGATGAGAGCCCAACAATTAATTATACAGAATGTTACTGTATGTTTATTTGAATATTTCTAACAAACATTTAGTCCTAGCTTCTCTTTTAGGATCAAGGTTGTGGTACTAAAAAGCTACAAGGAGCTTTGCTCTGGCTCACTTAAAATAATAAACCTTGCAAAATAGTTTTCTGCTAATTTAGAAAGAATAAACAGCTTAAGTCATACTGGAATCATAAAGCATATGCATTATTTTTAGGTTAGAAATATTTGCGAGGGAGGAGGAGATGGCAGCATGACAGCAAAATTACCCACCAACCTGGCAAGATGAAGAAGAGGCATGAGGGTTGCCCATTTATGCTTGGAACACAAAAGAAGAAGGTAATAAACGCAAGAAAAATCATGTTAGCAATAATCAATATCATCCTTCCCAAAAATAGTCAGCATAGAACCTATGGTTTTCTGACCCAGTCCATCCTAATCCTCGTATCTACTGGTGTCATCAGATGTGTTTTGGTTCTGCATGCCATAAACATCTTAGGACTATGCAAAGAATTAAGGAATCCATAGAAATGTAAGCAAAGAAAAGGAGAGAAGGAAGTATTTTTCTCAAGTCTTAATTGTTGTCATGGAGAGGGCAGAGATCCTGTGTGGATTTTTAAAGAAGTGAACTAGAATTCAAAGAATCAAAAAAAAAAAAAAAAAAGAGAGATGGAAATTAGGGGGTAAGGATCTTGATGAACATATCAGAAAAGTAAGGAAATTCTTTCTCATAAATCTGAACTTGGACAGTTATATCTCTTAATCTTGTAAGTATTTCATGTGAAAGCTGCTGTTTATCCATTTTTTCTCCCAGCATTCTTCCTTTCCTCTTGTATCTCAATACTTGGGACAGGTTGAATTTGCATTCTCCACCACTCAGCAAGGGGAGGAGAGGAAGAAAAATGTGAAAGAAGATGAGGTTTAAGAGGAGGCTGAGGAAAGAAGTAGAAGAGAAGATGAGGAAAGGGTAGAAAGAAGAGGGACATTAGAAGACCAGCAAAGGACAACTCTCTTCATCTGAAAAAAACCCCCCAATATCCTTTATTTTCTTTCGGCAGGGGACCCTCTAAAGAAAACTGTAATGGAATACATATATATATTCATATATATATATATATTCACATTCCAGATGTGAATAAATCTCCAAGTGTCTACAGGTAATTTCATCATTCAATTCATTGATGTTGGCAAAGTTTGAGGCTTTTTAGGGAGTCAATTTAGAAGACCATATATAGGCAAGGGATAAGTAATTGTCTGTAAGAGCCATTATCTTTTAGAAAAAAAGAGGTATTTGGGTAAAGGAGGTAAAACCCACAATACCTATACATTGGTCATGTATCTGAAAACAGCAATAAAGAAATTCATGCAGTTATACACAATTATTCAAAGTACAGAAAAATCATCTGTTCTTGGAAATCAAATTCTCTCAACCTCATCGATGTCAAAAATCCAAGTGAATGTTGGGGAGGTAGTGAAAAATGTCTATACTTTATGCAAGTGAACTGTATACACCCCAGGAAGTTTCTATCAAATTTATCCAGCGAGTTACCAAATATTTTAAAAATTTAAAAATGCTCTCCAATATCATTTTTGAGACATATCTACTTTACAAATTCAATGATGTCTTGCAAACACTGAGCCACGTCAATTATCAGTATGTGGATATTTCACTTGCAAATAGAATTCGGGGCAAGAGAAAGAGAGTAGAAGAAAAGAAAGGACGTTTTAGAAATGCCTACCTTAAGAACCCAAATTCAATTTATTTGTCTGTTTTTAAATGTAGAAGCAAATCAAGCATTCAGTGAGTTAATAAATCTATTTGACAGCTATGACAGGTTTATGATGGGTGTGGAGAAAAAGGTACTTCCCATCTCTACATTACTTCAGGTTTTCATTTTCAAAGCTTCATTACTTTTGGTAAGCTCTGCTTAAGTTATCTCACTTGAGTCTCCAATTTCTTCTGCAACCTATTTTATATAGCTGCTTAGTGCTTCTATACTTGGCACTTTTCTTTTGTGAATTTTATGCTCTGTCTAAAATGCAAATTCTGTTTATATCCTTCCACAGACCCAATGTCTGACTGTTTTCTTACCTGCCAGTATCAACCTAACCTTAAGAGAAAATTTATCAACCTACAAAGGGCTTTTCCCTCAGGAGGAGGAAAAACTATAGGGCAGCATATACTAGGGGTAAGAGGTCTTTCTCAGTTGAAATAGCTTCCCACCTCCTCTTCTTCTCATTCTTCTTTTTACTTACATTTCTTTTACAGAAGCAAAATGTTTACTTTTGAGAGGGAGCAAGAATAGGCCTCCATATTTTACTAAAACAAGAAAAACAAGTGATTGCAGTCTGAACAGTGTTTACCATATGCAGCAATCCTTCAAGGACAAGCTGCTTTCACTACCTTGAGGTTTTAAATGTCCTTTTGCAAGAGGGCATCTTCTCCAGTACAAGTTGTAACTTTTATTTATGGAAAATTAATTAAAGCCTTTTCCATCCTTAGTCTAATATATAGGTTGTGCATGGCCTTAAAGAAAATAAGTACCTGCCAGCAACCAGCTGGAAGTGAAATATAGACTATGAAAAAAAGTATTTTTCAAATCTTTACAACAGTAAACACTTGGAAGCCAACCAGAACCCCTGAGATCCTTGCCTGAGTGATGTGTGTAACTAAGGAAAAGGTGAAAGCTAATGCTATTCTAACACTTGCCTCTCTTCACACATGCCCATGTACCCATGTACACATACTCTTGCACACTGTCCCTAATGGGCACTGAATACCACCAGGCTTTTCCCTTTAGCACAAAGCAGCATTAATTTCCCAAGCCCCAACAACTTCCAAGATCTATTGAAAGTGGATGGCATGTCAGGAGAGACACTGATTTTATTCAGCAAGTGATCTTCCACCTCTTCAGGTACTAAAGGTTTCTTGAAATCCTTCCCGATTTTCTTTTCTAATGGAGAGAGAAAATTAAATAAGGTTTCCTAAAAAAAAATTGACTAAATTTTACTTGAAGTTATTGACTGAATAGGTGTTGGCTGATAACAGTTATTTAGGAAGGAAGCCACTTTGGGGAAAATGGAAGAATTCACTCTTCTTCACGATTCACAGATTAATGATATATTTAACGGGCTCTTGTGGCCAGTGTCATGATGCGCTTGCATGTCTCGTTGGGTTGTTAGTTGTACATAAGACTCTGTTACTGATAAAACACAAGAACCAAAGACTGAAACCTATTTTGGTTTAATAAACCAAATAAATTTAGAGTGGGTTTAAGATTATCTTTATTGTAAAGTCACTGTCACTCGCTTGCTTTCTGGCATCCTTTCTGGAGTGGGATACAAAAGGAGGTAGACTTACAGCTAGTTGGCTTGAGCAGGATCCTGGTCACAGTGGTGACAGCAGAAGTAGCACTCTCAGGGACAGCAGTAATAACTAACATCAATAATGCTGACAAAGCTCTAAGTGTTACCTCGTTAAACCTCACAACGCTCTGTTTTCTAATCCCCATTTTACATATGAGGAAATCAAGGCAAAGAGAGGTGCAGATACTTACCTAAAATCACACATCTAGTAAATACATCCATGGCATGCAGTGCCCACATGAATGCAATCTGTGAAGGATATCATGGCAGCTATAAAAACAAAGCCATTTGGCATCTGTTAGACACCCATTCGTGCAAAGATTTAGGTAGGGTTAGGTAACTTGCTCGTGCTTTTTTGTTGACCTGCTATTTGCCTTTGGAATATTTCAAGAATTGTTACTCAATCACTACTGAAAATAAAGACGTAAAATTCACATCAGTGTATGTTGCTACATATAAACACTGGGAAATGTTCCCTTGAGGAGGAGGGTGTTCCTCACCAGGCTGCACAGCAAAATATACTGGGAAAGCATTTTCAAAATGCATATGCTGGGCGGCAACCCCAAATCTATGGAAACAGAATATCCAGTATTTACAAAAGCAATCAAACAAAGAAAAACCAAGTGAAAATGATACAATAATTAAGAATAGCTGATATTTTAATAACCTTACAGACGTTTGTTTATCCATCTTATTATCATAAATAACTGAACAACAGCCTTTAAAAAAAGCCTCTGGTTGAATACAAAGCATAAGTGAACTGGGCCAAGAAATCAAATATGCATGACTTTATAATACCAGAGTAATATAAATATGTCACTGATGAAAACAATTTCAAATTTTGTTTTTGACTTAATAAATACTTTTGGCTTAGAATATAGTATGGTAACTATCAGTGTATCAAAGATGATGGGAAAAGATGCACATTGAAGCTATAACAGCTCTACTGCTATCTGGGCAGAGGGGAGATGACAGAAATGGTTGGCCAAAATAGTCTTAAGAATGAGAGTTTTCCTCATGCCCAAGTTTATATGAGAAGTAGAATATGTACAATAAGTCCTTATTAATTTTAAACAACACAAATTTGAGATTATACTTGTACTGAAACTACAGTATCCTTTTCCACTATTTATTAGCCGAGAGGATTTTAAACGTTTTTAGGAGCATCACTTTAACCTGTTTAAATGTACAAACTTATTTTGAGTACCACTGAGCAAACAACGTTAGCTAAAAATAAGTTATCTGCTCATTAAAGCAACAACTGAGGCTAAACATCTGCTTGAAAATTACATCTATAGCTGGTTTGATGTGTTATATATGCACTTAATAAAATAGCACTTCTTTAAATGAGACTTCACTCATTCACACTGAGTTTATATGTAATCATTTTGAATTAATGAAGTTTTATAGAATAAAGTTCTGGACCTCTGCTACTTGTTATAAAGCCAAAGAAAAGAACGGGAAGATGTTCTAATGAATTTAGGCCCACAATGTAAGTAATAAAGAATTTCAAACCACTTCAGTTGGCTGGGAGTGCTTTAATTCCCTCATAAGAAGTGCAGTTTAATACTGGAGAGACTGCCCTAATATACACTAAAGCTCCCTTTCTTGTCCAACCATTAGTAGCTCCAAAAACACAGGATACAATTCCAACTAAATGGTTTTAAATTAGAGCAGGTTAACCTAATTGGTTTCCTCTGTTCAGTCTGTAAACTCTTGAGAATCTCGTAATTTTCCATAAAATCTATGAATAAATATTCCTCTTCAAGAATAGGCCATTTTCAGGGTTTCCCTGGTGGCGCAGTGGTTGAGAGTCTGCCTGCCAATGCAGGGGACACGGGTTCAAGCCCTGGTCTGGGAAGATCCCACATGCCGCGGAGCGGCTGGGCCCGTGAGCCACAATTACTGAGCCTGCGCGTCTGGAGCCTGTGCTCCGCAACAAGAGAGGCCGCGATAGTGAGAGGCCTGAGCACCGCGATGAAGAGTGGCCCCTGCTTGCCACGACTAGAGAAAGCCCTTGCACAGAAACGAAGACCCAACACAGCCAAAAATAAAAAAAAATAAAATAAAATAAAATAAATAAAAAAAAAATAGGCCATTTCCATATAAAATTCTGGGCCCTACAGATATTTGTAGCATAATCTAAATGATTAGTATTATATAGGACATGCTATTATTGATAATACATAGTTCATTAAGTCAAATCATTTCCAGTCAACATGCTTATCATAACCAATGACCAGTGCTTAGTCACCAGGCCTCAAGAAACCAGCAACCAGTCCACAAATGTGTTTCTCTTCTTATTCTGGGCCAATAACATGTGGGGGTTTTTAGCAATGAACTATATCTGGCACCTGATTCTTACTTCAGGACCATCTCACCTAAAATCGCCCACTCTCTCCTCTTAAATAAGACATCTTAGTGAACTAATAATGACTACTCAGCCCAATGCTCCCATATAACTGTGCTGTCATATATTTGGTATTTTTATATTTGGGAGGATACTGTGACTCAGCATTTAAGGCCATCAAAGCCTTAAAGCAGTCAAGCAACTTGTAGCTGAGTGCACACTGAATATTATTCACCAACAACTGCTGGGCTTAAGGTGCCAGTTGCTGATGAGGTCTTGAGACAGAGGACTCCAATGAAAGACCAACATATGGATTTCCACTAATCCATTATCACTACTGAGACAAGGAGTTTGGGCAGAGGGGTATCACACAACCTTCCAAAGGGTCTACAAACCTGTTCAGAATACATGATGGGAGACTTCCCTGGTGGGCCAGTGGGTAAGACTCCATGCTCCCAGTACAGAGGGCCAGTGTTCGATCCCTGGTCGAGGAACTAGATCCCACATACATGCCGCAACTAAGAGTCTGCATGCCGTAAATAAGAGTCCACATGCCACAACTAAGAAGCCCACATGCCGCCACTAAAGATCCCGCATGCTGCAACTAAGAGTCTGCATGCCGCAACTAAGAGCCTGCATGCTGCAACTAAGCCCCTGCACAGCCAAAATAAATAAATAAATAAATAAATTAAAAAAAAAAAAAGAACACATGACAGGGACCAACAGGTAGAGTCTGGTGCAAATGAAGATGCAGGTTTTTGACACTGGGGACCCAGACAGGATCTAACTACCTGTCCCTTTACCACTGAGCTTGTGCTCACTTCTTGAGATAGGCATTAATCAATTGTCTGCATGCAAATAAAAATGGGTTAATTGAGGAAAAATGTTATTCCTGAGCCCTCCTTGGTGTTGACCAGTGCTTTAAAGCAGCCTTCCAAATTAAAGCCTATCTAGCTTCTAAAATCGACACTTCATCCAGTCTCTGCATACTGAAATGCTACTGTGATTGCCCACATCATAGACCTGCCATATATATTCATTATAAACCCCCAACTATTCTACTCCTGTGTTGGTATATTATTGGTGCCCTAGCCTAACCTATGTTCCACCTTCCAACATCCTGCTTAAATTAGAGTAGAGCCCCTTTCCCATTCATCACAACTCTATATGTCTTAACTCATGCAGTTGAGCATCTTATTTAGTTGAAACTAAACACTCTACTGCTTTTTCTCTTATCTGTGAGGTTCATCACTCTGTCTTGGAGAAAAATGAACTCAGTAAAGTCGGAATTTTTCTTCATAAACCCATGCTAGGGCCATCTTTTTCTTACTAGATACTTTCCAATTACTATTCTGGTACTGAATTTCCCAGGCTATTTTCAAGCACAGGTTTTTTAAGCAAGACAAGATGTCATTTCAATGATTTTCCCTGCTTAGAGAGTAGGATGTTCATAATATGTTGTCAGCTACAAATGCATTAAACACTCGAATCACAATGTAATCTCCACAGAATTACAAACTGCTGCCATGTTGCAGAATCTGTGTTACTATAGAATGAAACAAAAATAACTGACTGTAGAAAATGAGTACTAAATCTGACCCTATCAAGAAGCCACTGATCTTCACATATGTGTAGCAAGGACACAGACATTTTATAATCCAGGAAAATGGCTTTCATGTTCTACTCCAGTGCAAATATACTTTGCTGGGGGACTGAAAATTTGAAACTAATTGTTAGAGTTCTCTTCAGTACTCTAAGACATCCAGACATTACCCAGGAAATATACAGACTGCTTCTAAGGGGGAGCCAGATATTCAGGGGACTCAAGGGAATATATGAATTGTTGTATACAATAGTTGATATAATCATTTTATATAAATATATGACCTGCAGGTGGGCCCTCACACAGGGCTGTGTGAGGTGTGATGGAGAGGCTTGTGGGGATTCTCTTTTCTCTTGAAGATTTTTCAGAGTATATTTCTTACACTCTGGTCAGCAGAACATCTCATACCCTGGGAAAGCACCAGGAATGTCACATTATTATCTGAGGCAGTGGAATAGCAAGGGGGAAGGAACAGTGGGAAAAAAATCTGCCCCGGGGTAGGCAATAGGGGATGCACTGTCTACAGAGAATTTGAAAACAGTACGAAAACTGACAAAAAGTCAGTTTGGTTCACCTTGTTCCAGCAATTTAAAACAAATTCCGTGATCATCCCTCTACAGGTGGAGGATTTTATTTATCCTTCCCCTCCCCATTTTATTCCCTTACGTCCCTATGCTGAGCCACTGCTGCACTGCTCTGAGGATACTGAATGCTGTGTTGCCCTGTCTTCTTTGGATCTGTCTATGTTTGTGCTGCCCTGGGCTGTGATTTCTAAACTGAAGTCAGTGTACGTAGGTAGAAGTGCATGTGCGTGTGCGTGTGCATGTATAGAGGCAGAGCAGCTCATAGTTAACCTGTGAACTCACTTCAGTGTTTCAGATATCACACATTCACTGTTCAGGACAGGTTCACTAAAATCTCCAGTTCTGTTGCTTTCAGTTGAAAATATTTAAACTTAGCAGGATAATGCTAAGGCAGGGAGGTAAGTGGTATGTACACAGGCTTTGGTGTCAGATTGACCTGGGTTGGGTCCTGGCTCTGTCACTGACCAGATGCAGGCCCTGGGAGATGTGGATAGTCATGCCTACTTTGCAGAGAGCTTAAAGAGGATAAGAGAAAATATGTGTAAAATACCTAATATAGGGCCTAAGACATGGGAGGTGCTCAGCTTTTACTGTATGTATACTGACCAAAAGTTCTTATTGAAAGTTATTTATTTCAAAATTATATATATGTATATATATGACTTCCTAGTGGACTATATTGGTTCCTTAACAAGTGGAATTTATTAGAAAAAAAGTCTCTCAAAATATAAGACCCATGGGGAAAAATATAATGACATCTTTGCTAGAGAAAGATATTCTAGTATAATGGTTCTTAAACTTGAATGTGCATCAGAATCACCTGGAGAGCTTGTTAGAACTCAGATTTCTGGCCCTAGAGTTTCTAATTCAATGGATCTGTGTTGGAGCCCAAGAATTTCTCAAGTGATACTGATGCTGCTGGTACTGATGCTGGTCCAAAAATCACATGTTGAGAACCATTGTTCTAGAAGACAGTGATTTTCAAAACTTTAACATGCACACAAATCACATGGGGCACTGTATTAAAGCTTAGACTATGATTCAATAAGTTGGGGGTGGGGCATGAACATTCTGCATTTCTAATAAGCTCCTAAGTGATGTTAATATTGCTGGCCTGCAGATCACAGATGGAGTCACAGGGCTCTTGGGCTGCTTTGCCCAAAAACGTAGGTAATAACTACGTGTGGCTACTGAGCACTTAAAATGTGGCTAGTCCAAATTGAGAAATGCTCGTAAGTGTAAATTACACACTGGATTTAGAAGATTTAGTATGAAAAAATGTAAAATATCTCAATAATTTTTCACATTGGTTACACATTGAAATGCTAATATTTTAGATGTATTGGGTTAAATAAAATATTGATATTTTTACATTAATAAACTTTCTTAATGTGTAGAAAATTTTAAATAACATAAGTGCATTTAATTACATTTCTACTGGATAACACTGCTGTAGACAACATTAACTTATCCTCTGCCTCCTGGGACCAACATTATTCTTGAAGCAGCTCCATTGAAGGACTTCCAAGTATTACTGACTTTATGTATAAATCTCTCCTTCATGCTGTTTTTAATTTCATCTCTCTAAAATACTTCTTTCATTAAGTCAGGGTCAAAAATCTTCAATGGCCCTCCATTGCTTAAAAGATAAACTTCAAACTTTTAAATTTAGCATTCCAGGCCATCCACAGTCTCTCTAATCTCCTTTTCCAACTTATGTATAATTGCTTCCTTAAGCACAAGGCTCAAAAGTATTTGCTGATTGTTTGATTAAAGATGATTTTGATCAGTACTGAAAAAGTATATTTCTCAACTGGCCTTGCCTAACATTGGTCCTTTAGGGTAAATTCTTCAATCTCTACTCAGTGGTAAAAGTCAGGATGATAATTTCTACCTTCAAGGGTTGATGTAAGGATTTAATGACATATATATGTATATATATACATATACACATATATGTATATATATGTATACATATATATGTGTGTATATATATATATATGCATAGTGAGTTTCCATTCCCCTCCCTGTGATATCAATGAAGATATGAAGATAAATGCAGGATCAAATCTTACATGTAAGATGCTCTTCTTGAGGTGGTGGCTGGTCTGCCCCTCTTCCTACCCAGTTGTTCCCTATAGGTCAGGAAGCCCTATAGTTTGGGGAAATAATGAATCCTCTTCTAGCGGCATGTAACTCACAGCTGGTCTGTCATGCAGGTTAAACTCAGCAAGTTGTGCTTTTGACACTAGGCACTGTGTATCCCTAAGACTCCAGAGAAACTTACAGAGGTTCCCCAAGGAAGTTTTCCAAATGGGTATAAGTTTTAAGTGTTTCTGTAAAATTGTTGACTTTTTAAACATGCTGAGATTGCCATATCCATATATCTATATCTCTATCTGCAGGGCTTGTTCCTATCTTTCTTTATACCCACTGATTATATGTCATTTCACTCTGTGATGGTCTTTCCCCCCCCCCAAATTCTCAAATAAAATTAAGGGGTAATAGAAATCCACCACAGTACCATCTAAATGGAAGGGGTAGTGGAGGTATTACTTTATTTTACCTTAACTTGGATAATAAAAATAGAAAAAGGAAAGTTGAATATTAATATAATGCTCAATAACTCCATCCCCAACACAACTATTCACTTTTTAGTATAATTTGTCATTTCCCCTAATGAGGGCAGCTGGTTATAAACTATAGTATGTTTTGCTTTACCATGGTTTAAATATTTCATTAAAACATCATTTTTAATGTCAATAAATACGTGTCTACACTAGCTGTACTAGTTGAACTCTAAGGCAGAGGTTCCCAAACTTTCTCAGATCATAGCACACTTAGTGTCTCAATAATTGTTGCACAGCACCCCTCGTCCAAAAGAAACACCTAAGAGTTTGATTTATTAAGTAGTTAGGTCCAAATGACTTCATTTTTCTTTATCTCCTGACAACTTAGTAGCCTAAGAAAAAACATTGTTTTTTTCATTCTCAAATAACTACAATTACTTATTAATGGTATATGTGCACCTGTTTGGCACAGCTTCTCAAACCTTGGAATCAGATTGGATACCGCCTTATTTCCTGCTCCACAAAGATCTTTGACCCACCAAAAACCGAGCTTCACAAAGAATGTTAAATTATGAACTATTTCAAGAGAGTAACTTCTGTGGTGACCAGATCAACAATTTTGTTGTGTTTCCCTTGAAAAGTTAAACTATGGTGTAACAACTTCAGGAATTTTCGGCAGTGTTCCAGGGTGCCTCAGTGCACAGTTTGGGAACCACAGCTTCAAGCTCTCTTCTGACTGAGAAGTTATGATTCAAAGGATTTAAAAGCTTGAAGTTTGAAACTCCTTATTTCCCCCCTTGTTGAGACTCAAATCCCACTGCACTGTCAAAAAAAAGCAAGAGTGTCAGAACAGACTGGGACAGTGTGTAGAAGGGTAGGGAGCATTGGAGCACTTGCTGTTTTTCATATGGTATAGGCGAAATGGATTCTTGAGATGAAAGGCAATCAACAGATGTCATCCAGAGCTCAGACCCTGGGGTGGACCACAAGAGCTTCCCTACCAAGCCCAAAGACTCCCTCTCCTAATTCCCACTTTTCTTCTCCAACTTGTAGCAGGCTTCTTAAGCCAAAGTAACTTGGCTGACTTAGCACCACAGTGCATGAAACAGTGACTGAAGACTTGGGCAGTCTTCTTGATGATGCACTAAGACAGCTGGCTGCCCATTTTTATGTCATGTGGAATCCATCTGGGGACACATACAATGGTCACACAATGTATTCCTGAAATGAATGAGGCTGTATCCTCACTGGCCCCAAATAATCAAAGCAGTACAGCCCCACATTGCTACCATAACGAGTAATGCTTTATTTGCCAAATGCAATGAAAACCCACCATAGGCTGTGTGCTTCTGAAAAATGAGGAACTAAAGTGAATAAGGGAGAAAGAAGCTGAGTAAAAAGAATTATCAATATATCAGACTCTGAACTTCTAAAACCGAATAATTAGATGCATGTATTATTTAGGAGAATTATGACTAGGAATATTAATAAAACAAACTGAATACTGTGTGTTCTTTCCATAATTTTGATTTGGGGGTAGGAGGACAAAAAATAACTGCAGCTATTTTCTAGATGGCCATAAACAAGATTTTGGTTTTATTTCCAGATAAGACAAGAACAATGAGAAGACAGCTCCACAAGGCTTGCCTGGGACATAGAGATATTATAGAAGGGAAACTGCTTATTTGTCAGAGAATCATTCTCATGATCCCCTTAAGGGCCTCTAATTAGAACTTTAATGGGTCTCTCTTTTTACTTTCTAACATGCTACATTGGCTAGATCATTGAAATGAAATTAAAAGAATAAGCCCCTCTGCTTTTTTTTTAAAAACAATGAAAATTTAAATTTAACTTGAGATTGTTTTTCATTTTTTCTTGGAAAGAATGGAAACGCTTCATAGCTTGGGGTGTTGACAGTATTCTAGAAGACCCTAGACCCCTGTGGCTTCTTGATGATGACTGTGGAGCCACCATCTGAGCACAACTCAGAGTGATTACCCATAAACAGGTGCTTGGCGACAATTCCAATTCATTATCCACATCAGAACCCAGAGTGCGAGGAGAAAGTGATAGGATTGGTTTCTTGGCAGTTGTCCTGGGATGGATAATTCGAGTATTTTTAATAAAATATGAATTCAATTTCAATGTACTGGTTGATCATATGCTATGTGGTAGGCACTGTTCCATATTTTATAAGGAATTTTTAAAAAATTAGGTATATAATCACTGCCCTTCATTAAGGGAAAGCTGGGAAATGAAAAACTACACAACAGCTAAAACAGCAAAAGGTACATGAGAAAGACACAGCATTTTATGAATATTCAGGAGAAAGAGTACTAGTTACTGAAAAGCTATTCAGTCCTTTCTATGTTTTTTCATATAATTTCATGTAATCTTTGCAAAAGCCCCATAAAATAGTGTAATTACACTTTTATAGATTAGGTAACAGGTTTCAAAGATTATGCAGTTTAGTCATGGACGCATAAGGGATCTGAACTCATAGTTTCCCATCTCTGAAATCTATCTTCTTTCCATATCCTACTTGGATAAAAAAACAAGCAGAAACATATTATCCACTTATTAAAATGAAGGCTTTAAAGAGGAGATGGCATTTGTGATAAAATATGAGGGATAGAGTTTCTTATTAAAAATTTCAATTTTTCACCAATATATTCCTAGTATCGAGGAGAATAAACTCAACCCTTAAATTAATCTTCTAGACACATCCACTATGGCAAATACTCTCGGTTGGTTGACCCAGCACCCAGCCTCAACTCCTCCCCAGCCAGGGCTACCAAGGAGAGGTAAGAAAAGTACCTGGGTAGCACCTCCCTTCCCTCCCTTTCCAAATAGTAAGTCCCTAGTAGGAGAACCGCTCTGTTCTCTGCCTTTTGTACTGTTGTCTTCCCCACTACTTGCTTGCTGAAACTACAGGTTTTCAGCTACCTTTTGACCATGATGCAACAAACATGAGGAGGAAGGCAGAAAGGCAGAAAGACTCAGGATCCTTAAGCCACCATGTCAGCTCTGAACTGTTTCCCCATGGACCTTTTGTTTTGTAAAACAACCAAACTCTGATGTATTTAAGCCACTGTGAGTTTTTATTGTTGTTATTTGTAGCTGAACATATTCATAATGGATATATACGCTATTAACACTGTCTACATGTATATATGTACATATATATCCTCTGTACATAGAATTTTGAAACTTGTTTCTTTCATTAAGTATTTCTTGAAGACATAATATTTCATGCCTTCATGATATTTCATAAAGTACATGTAGCATAATTTATTTTACCATTCTGTTGTTAGAGTCATAGGAGTTCTTTTTCTTTCTTTTTTAGCCATTATAAGTAAACTTTTGTATATATTTCATGGTTTACATCTCTAAGCATGTGATGGGTAGAAATGTCCCCAGGAAGTATGAGCAGGGAAAGCATTCCATGTAGAGGGAAGAGTATATGCAGAGACACAGAGACGAGAAATGTGAATACTGCCCAGGGAATAGTTAGTAATGTTATTTGGCTGGTGTATAAGTCCATGGATGTTACAGTTGGAAAGACAGGTGCGAATGAAACTGAGGAAAGCTTTGAATGTCAGGCTGAGGAGAGTCACTGGAGGTTTGGAGTGTTGAGTGCTGGAGGGGCATGATTAATTCAGGAACATGAATCTGTGTGTGGAGTTTAGGACTGATGACAACGGGGAGAGGCCAGAAGCAGGAAGACCTGACTATGGGCTAATCAGTCCCAGGACAGACTACTGAGGGCATGCTCCAGTGTACACATAACTGGAAAGATGACTATATTTGTGGGAGGCATAGTGAAGACCGAAGCTTCATCACTTAGAAATCAATTGGATGCATGGAATGGGAAGAGGGAGAGAGTGAGAAGTTAAAGATGATGGCAGTTTTGAGATGAACTGGCTAAAAAATGTAAGTCAATGTACATAGTGATGACAATGAAAAAAGGAGCACTTAGGGTGGGGAAAAGACAGTGCAGCCATGTTTATTTTTAAGACAGAGATAAGGCTTCATGGTGGAGCATGCAGAGGGTAGAAGTGTATGTTTGCAAATAGAATCTAGAGTTAGGAATGAATTTGAACCTAGAAATGCTTAGATATAAGACAACACTGGCACAGAGATAAGATATCAAGTTGAAGCAGTGAGTGTGATCATCGAGGTAAAACTTAAGGCAGAGAGAGGCTGAGAAATATAACCATGAGAGCAGCTACAGTTAGGAGGACTGCTGTATACAGCTGGCCACAGTGGGGTGGTCTCAGAAGATGAACACTGATGGAAGCCCACATAGTGCAATGGTTTGAAGGGAACTTTGGGTTACTGGGTAAACAGTATCTAGCTATTTTGATATGGGGTTGTAGAAATACTTCATAATTCAGACAGATTGAAGGTGCCAGTTTGAATTGTGAAAAGTTGTAAAGTAACTACTAGTTTGAAACTCTCAAGTACATAGAGGAACTGAAACTGATTGCAGAGCATTTCCAAATAGATATCCTGGCTAGATTATCAAGTGAAAAGAAAAATGTCTTTTATAATCAAAAGCATTAATTGGCAAAAAAGAAAAGCACTCTGAAGAGAGCTGGGTTGGTCTGACATGGTCTGTGGTGAGCAGGCAGTGCAGGACAAAAGATGTGGCTATAGTTTTGTTGGATATTGAGCTGCATGAGCTGTTTATATATTTTGGAGATTAATCCTTTGTCAGTTGCTTCATTTGCAAATATTTTCTCCCATTCTGAGGGTTGTCTTTTCATCTTGTTTATGATTTTCTTTGCTGTGCAAAAGCTTTTAAGTTTAATTAGGTCCCATTTGTTTACTTTTGTTTTTATTCTTATTACTCTAGGAGGTGGGTCAAAAAAGATCTTGCTGCAATTTATGTCAAAGAGTGTTTTCCTCTAAGAGTTTTAAAGTATCTGACCTTACATTTAGGTCTTTAATCCATTTTGAGTTTATTTTTGTGTATGGTGTTAGGGAGTGTTCTAATTTCATTCTTTTACGTGTAGCTGTCCAGTTTTCCCAGCACCACTTATTGAAGAGGATGTCTTTTCTCCATTGTATATTCTTGCCTCCTTTGTCATAGATTAGGTGACCATATGTGCATGGATTTATCTCTGGGCTTTTTATCCTGTTCCATTGATCTGTATTTCTGTTTTTGTGCCAGTAAAGAAACTATACTCCAATAAAAATTAATTTAAAAAAAAGAATAGAGTTACAGATGTAGAAAATAAACTATGGTTTCTAGAGGGGAAAGTGGGGGGATAAATTGGGAGATTGGGATTGACATATGCACACTACCATATATAAAATAGATAACTAATAAGGACCTACTGTATAGCACAGGGAACTCTACTCATTACTCTGTAATGGCCAATATGGGAAAAGAATCTAAAAAAGAGTGGATATATGTATATGTATAACAGATTCACTTTGCTGATACCTGAAACTAACACAACATTGTAAATCAACTATACCCTAATAAAATTTTTTTTTAGATGTCAAAAAAAAGATGTGGCTATAGGATTTCAGAGTTCTCTCCAGACTGGGGTGGAGTGTTCATTAGTCAGTCAATAGGTATTTATTGAGCACCTTTTAGGTGTCACTGTTCTAGGTTTTGGGGGATATGTCATTAAACAGTAGAGAGAAAGCAAGTCACTGTCCTCAAGGAGGACAGTTTAATTCTAGAGGAGGAAGACAAGCAATAAACAATGGCATCAGATAATTTCAGGTGCTGATACACGCAAAGAAGGCAAAATTGTGTCATGTGTAGAGAGTGACTAAGTAAGCTGGGGAGGTGAGGGATGGCTGCTTCGAGGAGGTGGCACTGAGCAGGATAAATGATGGAAGATATGGGAGAAGAACTGCCAGCAGGAGGAGGGGCAAATGCCAGACACTGAGAAGGGAGCAAGCTTAGCGTGTTCAAGGAGCAGAAAAAAGGTCAGTGTTTCAGGAGTGTAGTAGATGAGGAGGAAAGTGAATCAGGTTGAGGTGAAAGAGATAGGTGGGGACCAGAAGCTGCAGGGATTCCATGCGGAAGATTCAACTCAAATGTACTGCTCCATGAAGCACTCTCTGGTCTCCCAGGCAGCACTGGGCATTTCATCCTTCACTTTGCTCCCTCGGACCCTGTCTCTATTCCTATTTCAGGATTCTTCACAGACTAGGTGCACCTCAAGGACAGGACCGTGATCTATTATCTTTGTGCTAGCAGCAAACAGTGTCTGGCACACCACAAGTATTCATTTGATATATGTCCACTAATGGAAACTTCCAGTTATTTAGTCTAAAACCATTACAAGACAGAAGATGGCTGTATCTGTTTGTTGTTATAGAACCCAGAGGAAGCTATAGTACAAGGTCATCAACCACCAATTATGTTAGTACCTTAGGAACAAGACAATCATGAATTTTGGTCTCTGCTGGGTTTTCACAGAGTCTAATCCAAGCATCTCTGTGAAAAGCTGTGGACCTACTTCACATGGAATCTACGAATTTCCAGAGGAGTTGAAAAGTGGACAAGTGACATAGCCAATGGGGAAATGCGTGCGGCAATGGATTGGAACAAGATGTACCAGCAATAATGAAATTAACACCCAGTGGTGCCAGCCAAGGGCTCCTCCTGATAGCTGTAATCTGCAGTCACTGACCATGGGAAAATTTCCAAGGCAGAGTGAACTGTGTTAACTTTTTTCCTGGAGGAACGGTAAGCATTCATCTCACCTGCTTTTTTTTTTTTTTTTTTAAATTAATTAATTTATTTATTTATGGCTGTGTTGGGTCTTCGTTTCTGTGCGAGGGCTTTCTCTAGTTGCGGCAAGCGGGGGCCACTCTTCATCGTGGTGCGCGGGCCTCTCACTATCGCGGCCTCTCTTGTTGCGGAGCACAGGCTCCAGACGCGCAGGCTCAGTTGTTGCGGCTCACGGGCCCAGTTGCTCTGCGGCATGTGGGATCTTCCCAGACCAGGGCTCAAACCCGTGTCCCCTGCATTGGCAGGCAGATTCTCAATCACTGCGCCACCAGGGAAGCCCTCACCTGCTTTTTTAAATTAGGATTAGGAAACTAAAATGTAGCTTATTTACAAATTCAAGAAAGTTAGAAGAATTTTTGTGTTTTTTTTTAAAGGAGGAAAGAAAAGAAACAGCTGTGGAAAAAGAAACAAAGCCAGATATGTGTAGAAAAAGGAGGGGAGAGAGAAGAGGTGCAAGACAGATGAAGAAGAATGAGAGAGCTAGAGCCAAAGTCTACAGACAGAAAGGAGAAAGTGCAGGCTTAACATGGATTTCAAAAGAGAAGAGAGAGAGTAAACGAGAGAACAGGAGGTACAGAACGGAGGAGGAAGGAAGGGAATCACAGACTAAACACACTGAGGGAGACAACATTCAGGGTCGGGGACAGTGAGGAGAGAGCCAGAGGGGAAAGGAGAAAGAATGAGAGAGGAGACTCCCACCTGCAACACCCTCACAGGAACATCTGTGATGTATGACGTGGCACTGCCAAACAGGGCAAGGTGCCTCTGCACATGCCAGCTGCCTACCAGCCTGCATGAGTCACAGATTTAGAGCCTACCTAATTGACATTGCCTCTTGGATTCTTTGTAGGTATCTTAAAAGTACAATGTCCAAACCTGTGCTTGCCACCCAGTTTTCTCATCACCATTGCTCATGGCTGTCACCGCCTCTGTTTCTCCAGCCCAGGCATGCCCTTTCAGCAGGTCTCTCGAGGCAGGCTGCAAACCCATTCTCTTTTCCCACCTCCACTGCCACCATGCTAGCGAGAGTCTCTTTACTGGTCACAGATTGTTCCTGTTCTTTCCCTTTCTCCATGTGGAGGCCAGAGTGATCTTCTTACATGTAATTCAGATACTTCATTATTTTGACTTAAACCCTTCACAGCGCTTTCAACAAAAGCTCCGAGAAGGATGTCTTCAGGAAGAAAAATGAAACTGACAAATCCCTGCAGTGTCTGATCATGTTTGGGGGAAAAAGTTCTTCTCAAAAGCAGAAAAAAAGTTCATAAGAACTAGGCAAGTGAGAAAGATGGCAGTTTTAACTTTGGGCTATGTAATAAAGACCAGAATGTTTAGAGGAACAGAAAAGGCAGTTAAGTGGGTTGCCTAAAGTACTGAAGAGGCTGAAGTCCTTGAGCAGGAAGGAGGTGGTAGGATACGAACCACAGAATCTTGAGGAGGTAAAAGGATTTAGAAGAGGGAAATGCTTGAGGTCCCTCCTGCCCCTCTGGCCTGTTGTATTGGGTCTTGTACAAGCCAAGCTAGAAAAGTTTTCCAGGCAATTTGCGAGTCATTTATTCTTCCTGGAATTCTCACTCTGTCCCCACCATCTTCCCCTCCCATTACCTTGTGTCACAACACCCTGTTTGTTCCTCTCTTAGCATCTGTAACTGTACTTATTTTATTTCTTTGTTTATTTGATCTACAGTCTGACTCTCTTATCAGAGTATAAGTTCACTGAAGTCAGGGGAAATTTTTTTTAATTGATCTCTTTTTATCTCCAGTGTCTGGCATGATCTGGATAAAATGAATGATTCAATAAATTAAGGTAATGCAGAGAAAAGCAGGCATAATTTTTCACTGCTTCTTCCTTCTGGAATTCTCATAAAATATCACAGTGTTTTGGGAGAGTTTGAGAATTCAGGGAGGTTTATTGGGCTTGATCCCTAGGATGGTGAGAGGCTAGTTGGAGGTTTAGAGTAGCTGCTGGAGAGTGAGACAAAATCCCACCAAGGAGGGCAGCCACAGCCAAAGCAATCTGCACAGAGGTGCTCACCTTGCAGACAGCATGCATCAGGGGCAGATGCTACACAGACCAACAGCTTCTGGGAGTGGGACCAACAGAAGCATTTGCTTAATTGTTCATTCACTGTAGACAATGTTTGATAATCAGAACAATAAGCCATTATTCTAAGGACCATTCATCAGTGTGTCACCTGGGTGAGTAACACCAGGTTCCTTTTCAATAGAGGAGACCAGAATAGTTGCCTCAGTTTAGCTATTTCCTAGCACCATGTCTTCGGGCTGATCATTTAGTGTTTCTGAATCTCAGTGCCACATTTGTGACCTCAGGAGAGTAATAGAGGCCTCTGTCTCCTTCAGCAGTTCAGGGAGAATCAGACAAATTAATGTGTAAGAAAGTGTTTTGTAAACTAAGTGTAGACAACTGACAGCCATGATTATCCTTCAAAAGACTTCACTGTCAGGATATTTGCTGTAAAAGCATTTCATCTACATTTTATCTCCTGAGGAGCTAAAAAGCTGTGGAAGTACTTAGCAAAAACAAAATAAATTTCTTGAATATTTAATCAAAAATAGCTCCTATGCCCATCTGCAGTGAATTCTTGGTCTGAGGGATACATGGCCACTCTCCACCATGTGAAATCTAGATACGGCACCAGCAGGGTGGAATGAACGTGAGTACCCCTGGGAACACCCAGCCCCAAGAGTCAGGGCTCTCATATTTCTGTTCTCTGAAGGGATGGACACTCAATGCTCACAAGTTCTTTAGCATACATTGTCATAATTTTTGTGAGGGCCTAACCAAATTTAGGGAGACTTTACTAATAAAAGAGAAATTCAGAAATAAACTGCTAAGGCACAAGTAAGCCTCTCATCATGTGAGAGATGCTTGTCACTGGTGACAGACACTGTCCGGGAGAGTTCTGCATCAGTTCTTTTGTTTTTTCCCTTTACCACCTCTGAGCATTCTATGTGGGTTTTCTGGTAGGCAGAAGAAGGCCAATAGAGGAGAGTTCCCCCAAATGAAGTTCTTTCTCTTGGAAAATGTTCCAAGGCCTTACTTACCTGTCCATTAGCTTCTCCTACTTTGGTGCTTATGTTTTAACTTATGAAACATGTATTCTCTTTAGCAACTTGTCTCACTTTTTTCTTGGTGCTGGGTGTAAATGCCAAGTGACACCAAGAAACTGACAATGCCAACTAAAAATAACTTAAAAATGTTTAAGCATGCCTTAAACATGGTATTTTACATCTGTTTTGGATGCAATCTCTGAGACCGACTGGCAGGCATTTCAGAGTTAGAGAAGGATCCAGGGCCAGCTTCTCAGCCCCTTTCCTGCCCTGTGTGTCTCTGCATTTCATGAGGATTCCATCTGGGGACCTCTACACAGTCATGGGCCCAGAAGGAATTCAGAAAAATCTGCCTTCCTTTCCCTCCCAAAGAAAAATGACTTCTGAGAAGATCACTGAATATGAGATAAAGGGAAGAGGACTGATCGTCTTGTGATAAATCCTAGGCTATGCTCAGGAATTTACGTTTAGGAATGGATAAATAAGGATTCAAAGACAAGAGTTAATACATGTAACTCAAAGATGAGTGGAAACACAAATGAATGAGGCCAGGGGCCAAGAGAGAAAAGGGGTAAGTGAGAATTTATCTTATGTAAAGGGGATGGGCAGAAGTAATTTAAATGAGAACCAGACAGGCTTTGAGGTAGAGAATAATTTGCAACAGAATGTTTAAATGGTCTGAGCTATTTTTGCTGTTGTTATTTGTTTGGTTTGGGGGTGAGAGTTGGCAAAAGCAAAAATGTTACCTGGACAGAAGCAAGTGAATTAGAGTTAATTTGATCCCTACATTTAAAAAATAATAGCTAGAAGGCAAATAAAATCTTTGAAATTTTATTAATGAACAAATCCAAAGAGATATGTGTCTGTGTTTATACATGGTGAATGCATCACAAGAATTCCCATGGAATCTTGTCCTCACACACTGTTAGTAATTTATGGTGGGCTGGGGCAATACCACATGGAGGTAGGTGGATGATCTCAAAGCCACTTATAATTGACACTCACTAGGGTCAGTCCTGAGTGACCATTTATTATTTAGGGGCTCAGAAGATTAGAAGGTTTTTTCCCTAGCTTTATTGAAATGTAATTGACATATAACACTGTGTAAGTTTAAGGTATACATTGTGATGATTAGGTATACATACATATTGTGAAGTGATTACCAAAATAAGGTTAGTTAACACATCCATCACCTCACAGTTACCTTTTTGTTGCATTTGTTTTCGTTGTAAGATCTACTCTCTTAGCAACTTTCAGGTATATAATACAGTACTGTTAATTATAGTCACCATATGGTACATTACATCCTCAAAACCTATTTATCTTATAACTGGAAGTTTGTATACTTTGACGATAGAAAGGTCTTTGATGATGAACCCTAGGTACAGGATCAGGGCCCTAAATATTTCTAATTAGGTTGAGTATAGTTCTATTGTGGTTTGATCTATCTGTCTCTACACACACACATACACATATACATATACACACATGTACATATATATATACACATATACAGATGGACAAATACATATATTGTAAATGCTTATGTTATATATGATATATTGAATTAAAACTAAATATATTAAAAAAAATAACTATTTAAATATACATGTTTACTATACACTTACAAAGGAGCAGTGTGGAAGTCTCTAGAGCAGGAAGTAGAAGTTCCCTCTCCACAGGTGATCACTGTGAATAGATTGACATGTGTCCTTCCAAACTTTCCTCTGTGTCCATATGTATACATGCTCATATATGTGCACCTACGTGTTTTGGGGATTTCTTTGTTTACAAAAATGGGATGATGCTATATCCTTCCAAGCAGGAAGTAAATTGGCTGATATGACTCAGGACACACTGACTCACCTGGGACTTCTTTCAGGGGAAATCTGACAATGAGGAACCTAAAGCAGAGACAAGGAATGAGCCAGCCTAGGGGGCTCAGCCAGTCCAGGAGAGACCCTCCCTTCCCACCCTTCCTCACTGCTATGGACTTAGTTCAGGTACTCACCCTCTCCAGTGCCCCCTTCTGACCCATTTCTGCAACAGCTTACTCCAAACCAATCCATTTCTCCACAGCTGTAGCTCTTCTGCCTAAAACCTTTCACAGGTTTTCCCCAAATTTCAGGCTAAATTCATGCTTCTCTGCATGACATCTGAGGCTCTAAGACCTTCCATCTCCTGCACTCATGGTGGAATTGTGTTTAACAGCTACTTGGGTGAGCGCCTTTTCTCTGAATTACTATGCCTTCTCCCACCTCTATGGAAAGGAAAACCTTTCTCCCTAGTTCCTCTCTACTTATCCTTCAAGTTCGGCTCAGGCACCACCTCCTCCATGGAACTGTCCCTTCTCTTAGTCTGAGTTAATTGCACATTCATCAAACTGTATTCTAAATATCTGTTTACTTGCTTATCTTCTTAAGGAAAGAGAGCTGGCTTCTGCATCTTTGTACCCCCTAGCACTTTCAGTAGAGCCTGGCACAAAGTAGATGCTAAACAATGTGTGCTGAATGAATGACTGAATAAATGAACAAATGAAAATAATGTAGCAGGGAAATGACACTAGTTACCAGCAGGCAAAGCATGTTTTAGAGATGTTCCCTGCTGAAAGCCTTTGGCAGATAAAGATGATAGATATTTGCCTTCTGAGAACAACATCAATATCATTTTAGAAGGAGACAGAGCCTAATCCATAAATTTGGAAGTAAAAATAAGCAATTTACATCAGTGCCACGTGTTGAATGGCCTGAAAGGCTTTTGCAGCTTTCAAAGTCCTGAAACTCTTACAGCTCCATAGGCAACCTGGCTTCTGGAGGTTTTAACTCCACAAGGACCAGTCCTTTCAAGTGAAGTTGGTTTGTTTGCCAGATATAAAACTAGCTTTTCAGAGTAAAAGCCTTAATTCCCCAGGCTTGTGTGTTAACTTAGCAAAAAACATGTTCTGCTTCCTAAAGAGAGAGCAAGAGATGCTCCAGACCTGTGCAAGCAAGACTGCCACTAGTCAGACATGGTTATTGAAATGTAACTAGTCTGAACTGAGCTGTGCTTAAGTGTGAAGTGCCCACTAGTGTTTGAAGTCTTGCTACCAAAATAAAAGGTAAAATATCTCATCATTAAATGTTTTATACTGATGACATGTTGAAATGATAATATTTAGGATATATGAGATTATATAAAATATATGATTAAAATTAATTTGACCTATTTCCTTTTTACATTTTTATGTGGCTACCAGAAAATTTTAAATCACACATGTGGCTCACATTAGTGGCCTGCAGTACATTTCTATTGCACTGTGCTGCTGTAGAGATCCAAACTGCCCAGAGCTGAGAGTTGACTGCTTAGTGGACTAACCCTCCAGCTGTTCTGATGGACTGCTTTCTCAAAAGTTTAAGCACATTTCTTGTGTCCTGAACAGGAAGCAGTGATTGGACAGTTTTCCCTTTTCATAAAGGTAAAGTCATAGTCATCCTGAAGGCCAGGATCTCCACAGCTGGCCGGGATGTATATAGGTTGGCTAATGCTGATTGGTTCATGAATACTGGAATTTTAGAATTCATGTGTTGCTTTCAATGATCGGTGCCCACTCCTCCCCTGTGGACAGCTCTTACTTGTCTGGGCTGTCAGTGTTCTTCTCTGACATGTGACTTCTTACTGGCCATAGCTTGGAAATTAATTAGACCCATGGTGAGCCTAAGAATAAACAGATTTTGAATAAGGCCCAATGAGGTGCTCCAATAAGTAAAAGCCTGCAGCTTTGGGGAGTTTTGCCTGTGCACAGTCTTTTTGCATAGTTTTTGGCTCTTGGTTGTATTCCAGTTAGAGAAGACCCTCAGATATCTAGTTTCTAGATCTGTGGGACATCACTGTAAATGTGGGACGTCTGGACCACTGATTCAGGCACAGGTAAAAGGAGTGTTGCATAGAAATTGGAAGTTTGGGTTTCACTCCTAACTCTGACATTAACTGAAGGAATAATTCCAGGACATTCTTCAATTTCCTGATTTGTAAAATGGAGCTTCTGAAGCCTGTCTCATGTATCTTATATATCTCAGGGCTGCTGTGGGGATTAAACAAATCAGTATTCACGGGGAATTTCTAAAAAGTATAAAGCTCTTACTGAAAACTATGAACCTATTTGCATTTCTATATATTGTTTGGTTTATCTTAGTCCACGATTTCTCCCACAGGTTTCAGAGAATGAAATTAGAATAGAATAAACATAACCAGCACCACAGGCCAAGTCAGAAGTAGATGAGTATTTTTAGGCAGTTCTTAAGGTCCAAATATTGTACATTCAACCTGACTAAGACAACATAGAAGTAATTTAGCAGTTTGTGGGTGGGGGTTAGGAAGGCCATGTTACAATGGTACAAGGCGATGGAGCTAATTTTTTTTACTTAGTTTGCTGAGAGAATTAAGCTTCAGAAAAGGTTTTTTAAAATATGACAGTTAAATTTTGTTGAACTCAACAGTAAAGGACTGAAGTGACAGCTAATTATAATAATAGATAGTTCAGCTGTAAACTTGAAGTATACAGAATGATTTATGGGTATAAGAGTAGTATTTTAGCAAGACATTGTATCAGGATAATACATTCCATTTTTTTCCAATTAAAATATGAAAGTCATAAAGTAGGAAAAAATGGGGCAATAAAACTCACCTAAGTGAATCTTTGTTAATATGTTTGTTAAAATAAATGAATTTCCTAGGTCTGACTGAGCCCTCGAGGTAATCCAGTGAAACATATTTAATAAACTTTTATTGAAGGAAACAAAATCTGTATGTATATATTCAACAAGCTTTGCCAATTAGTTTACTTCGATATTAAAAACAAAACAAAATAAAACTCCATGGTTAAAATTGATCTTTTTCTGCATATAAAAATTTATTTTCATAATGAATAGCATATTCTTAATAATCATGAAGGAGATGTTAGAAATGTTACTAAATTGGTGTGGACCAGCTTTTGGTGGAGGTCACTGCTCTGTCACCAAGCCCAACATACAGACTGAGTATGTGTGGCCAGGCTTTTGATATGAATCATTTCTCCTGTAATTTCCAGTTCTCTCATATGATATGGCTTTAAGACTTACATGGTTAGTAAACACACTCTAGTTTGTTAATTCATACATTCATTTGATAAAAGTTTTTTAAGCATCTAACCTATAGATGCTGGGATTTCATGTAATAACCCATAGGCAGGTGACTCCCCATCCCGGTTCTCAATACAGGCAGCCAGATGCCTATCTGGGATTCTAAAACCAGCCTTTGGGAAAGTGGATGGTAGGAGTGGGGGATTAAGAAGAAGGCTTTGTTCATTCCTGAGAGGTTGAATATACAAATGGACAATGGCCAGACCATAGATAAAAATACAACTCTGACCCACGACTTATAGCAACCAGCCAGAGAGCCAAACAATAACCCCTGTACTTGATTAACTTAATTACCAGTTACCCTCATTTTGTCCCATTTCCAATTTAGGACCAACCAGAGAAAGCCAAATATGTACCCCTAACCAATTACATAGGATACCCTACTTCTAGTTAGTTCTCCTACAACTTCCCTATACTAACAGTCTCCAATCAGCTTCTTCCCCTTTTTCCACTATAAAGTATAAAGTTTTCCCACTCCTCTGTCTGCCTTTGAGTCTCTGCCAAATGCAAGTGGTAGTGGCTGACTACCTTGCTTGCTTATTCTCATTTGGGTGGTCTTCATTTATTTCCATGCCCCTGTTCACCTTCCTCTTGTTAGTACTGTTCTAACTAACTTACTTAAATCTCTCTAAGTCTTGTTTCTGAAAACCAAGACTTTAGCTCTATCTCCCAGATTTGTGCTACTTGTAAATTTGGTCAGTTGCCTTCTAGCTATTACTATTGATGATAACCTTGAACAGCACAGGATGTAGAAAAAGCTCTATCTCCCAGATTTGTGCTACTTGTAAATTTGGTCAGTTGCCTTCTAGCTATTACTATTGATGATAACCTTGAACAGCACAGGATGTAGAATAAAGCTCTATGGCTAAGATATCAGAGACCTCCCTTCAGAGGGACACAACCCCTAGCCCATGCCCCTTCTGTGCCGCTGCCCACCATGCCGTACTGTTAACCAGACCATGTGTTAGGGAGATTTACAGAATCTTTGCCAAAGATAACAAACGCTAACACCTCTAGCATTCCCTTGATCTACTGATCTGGATAACTTATCAAAGAAGGAAAGCAGTTTCCTTGTCATCAGCTCTACTGGCTACTGAGCAGTAACCAAGCTGCAGGTCCAGTGCTAGGGTGTGTGAGATTCCATCTGATCCTTAACAATTGTATGAGGTTGGTATTATTAGTCAATTGCTGAGATAAATTTAAGCTCATGGAAATGAAAAAAACTTGCCCACAGTTATATAATTATAAGAGATAGAAAAAAATTCAATTTTAGTTCTATCTGACTCCAACTACTATGCTATATTGCCAAGCAATGCACTTAGTAACAACCAACAAAAAATAATGAGAACGGCAAAACATTAAATCCAGGTTTACCTTTTATTTTCAGAAGTATAGTGATCACATGAATACAAGCCAAAGTCTACATGGGAGGGCTACTTTTGAAGTACCATATTGAATTTTGGGCATCGTATTTTAAGAGAAACTTTAACCAAATGGATTATATCTAGAAAAAAAAGTGGCCAGGATAGAGCTCTCAAGACATGTTACCTAAGGAGCCATTACAGATACCTGGGATTATCACATCACTTAGGACAGACTGAGTATTCAGGTATTGCAGGGACATATGAGGGAAAAATTTGGCAATAAATTTCACTTGAGAATGACCACCTAACTGAATTTCATCTTGGGAAAGGCAAACAGGAGACAGCAAGTGAGGCTCTTATTTCTTCACTTAATTGCACAAACTGAGACTACTTTACAAGAGACAATAAACTGGCTTTGTGAGAATGTCTCTCAGGGGAGACTAGGAAAGGGGATTTCCTACTTATGCCTCTTTTGAATCATATTTCTGCCAAATTGTTACTTTGAAAATTGTAGAAAATAAGCATGGCTTTGTTACTGAAAATCTGTCTGCTAATACATTTCTTTTACATGAAATAGGGACTTGTAGCTCCTCATTTACTTTAGAATTCATATGCAAGTAAAAATGACCTTCCTGAGCAGCCCAGGTAATCTTCTAAATCAATACTGGAAGAATTAATCCTTCGTTTTCCTTCATTACATGTTGTCTAAGGAATATTAATTTTTTCTATTGCATTTGCTATTGAATTGCTTTTTGCTTTTGATGGTTTTCATTTTGGTTCTGATATCTGTTACCTGCATTATCAATGCCCACTTCCATAGGAGCTAAAACATGTCTTTAGAAAATCATAAATTCAGAAAACAATGTCAGCTCAGTGCTAGCGCTGAACGGTGGTGACAGGATATGCTATAAAGCAGTGCCCTCCTTTTGCCCACTGGCACACCCACTCAGTCTTCAAACTCTACCTCAGTGCTTTGTTCTTTTAACTTAAAGAAAAGGAGACAAGAGGGAATCAAAGACACTTTAAGCCTCAGCACCCTTCCTCATTGCTAACGTCAGACTATGATTTCAACCCACAGGGAAACTTGAAAGAAGTGATCAGCCTGGTGAGGCAGAAGGAGTGCAATTCTAGTCAACATCTTACCAAATGGTTATTGTCAGAAATAGCAGCTATGATGAAATCAGGAGCTTTAGGGTCAATCAAGAACTATCACTATTCGGGTACTCAAGCTATTAGATAAAAAGCATCAACATTGGCCACTTTCTTTGCTGTTTTTCCAACTGCCCATTGGACATCAGAATGGCCCCTGCCTCCTGATATTCCCATTTCTGCTGACAGTATGGTCCTTCTCCCTGTTGGCCCAGCTCCATCCAGATGCTGGAACAATATACACTGTTCCCTCTGGCTCATTCCTTATAACCCATGAGTCCCTATGACACAGCTTTGCCGGCAGGCTGGCAGGCTGGAAACTCAGGTAGGATTTCTATGTTGCAGTCTTGAGGCCAAATTCCTTCTTCTGAAAACCTCAGTCTTTGCTCTTAAGGCCTCCAATTGATTGGATGAGGCCCTCCCATGTAAGGGAGGATAATCTACTTTACTCAAGTCTACTTATTTAAATGTTAATCACATCTAAAAAATACCTTCGAAGCAATATCTAGACTGGTGTTTGAATAAACAAATGGGCACCATAGCCTAGCCAAGTTGGTATATAAAATTAACCTTCACACCACCATAATTCAATCCTGTCGCTTCCCCCTTTAATCTTGCCCATAGTCTATCTCCCTACTTTCCTCACTCCTCAGCTTGTACACTTTCTCTAGATTTGTTCCAGTGTTGTCAGGTCCTGGCCCCATCACAGACCTTCAGTGTTTCTCCCATAGCCTGCAGCACTCAATCCACATCCTACCCCAGGTCGCTGCCTCTTTTGATCACCAACACAATCACTGGAAGACCTCATCATAGAGCTCCTGTGCTCCTTGCCCCAACAACTGGCCTGTTTTAAGATATACCTTTCAGGTCTATTCAGAATAAAGGTGGACTAAGATTAAAATACACATTAACAGAGTAGGCCTATTCCTCTTTATTATAATTATATTTTAAAACATTATTTAAATATTTCCCCTCTACAGAGTTGCCAGATTCTTGTGACCAACAAACCCATTGAGTCTTGCCTCCAACTCCAGGCTAGTAGTTCATTTAAGAGGGTATGCTTGAAAAATTATAAAAGTAACTTTTTCTAAAAGCATGATTTTTACATGTTCCTTTTCAGCTTCTTCTACTTCAGCATCATGCTCCAGAGCCCTGTGGTTTGAAGACTGTTGTGCCTTTTTCTTTCTACTTCACACACTGGCTAGTCTTTTGTTTGCTTTGTTTGTGCTGTTTTTTTCATTTCCTCTATATGTTTTTAGGAGCTCCCAAGATTCACAAATCAAAACCTCTAAGTGGAAAAGCCTGTGATGGTGTTCTTTTCCCTCCCACAGGACTCCCTGTGGCCACGGATTCTAGGGGAGCACCCTGAACCACTGCAGGAGAATACAGAAGCACACACATTGACTTCCTAGTCTTTGAAATTCAACCCAGAGGTTAAGTGAGTTTGTAGAACTCAAATACCCAGCAACAGTAGGTATCATTCTGTGGCCATCATGTCATCATGGGTTTGCAATCAGAAAGATGTGAATGGAAAGACAAATATCATATGACATTGCTTATATGTGGAATCTAAAAAAAGGGTACAAATGAACTTATCTGCAAAACAGAAATAGAGTTACAGATATAGAAAACAAATTTATGGTTACCTGGGGGTAAGGGATAAGTTAGAAGATTGGGATTGACATATACACACTACTATATATAAAACAGATAACTAATAAGGACCTACTGTATAGCACAAGAAACTCTACTCAATACTCTGTAATGGCCTATATGGGAAAAGAATCTAAAAAAGAGTGGATATATGTATATGTGTAACTGGTTCACTTTGCTGTACACCTGAAACTAACACAACATTGTAAATTAACTATACTCCAATAAAAATTAATAAAAAGAAAGACGTGAATGAGTGAAGGTGTCTAGATGAATAGTGTTATTAGCTTTTCTTAAAGAAAAAAAGAGAGAGAGAGAGAGAGGAGATTTACTGTTTAGCATCACAGCATCAAAATCATGAAAGAAAATGATTTTTCATAAATGTAATTTATTTTAAAAACTTATTAGCAGTAAAGTAAGAGTGAAGGGTTTGGAACTAGATTGCCTTGGTTTGAATTCTTGCTTTGCCACTTCTTGGAAGGTGACCTTGGGTAAATTACTGATTTGCGTCTCAATTTCCTCCTTTGTAAAGTAAAGTAATGATAGTATTTACAAGAAAGAGTTATTGTGAAAATTAAATGAGTTTATACTCTTTAATGCTTAGAGAATCTAAGAATGCTTAGCATAGAGAAAGCCCTCAATACACTGAAGCTGTTATTATCATTAGTTTTATTTCTCTTAGTATAGACTTAAGGCAATAATTGATAGCAATAATCTGATTTCACTAGAAAACTTCACAAAATATAAAGCTAATGGGATAGATTGAGTCTGATACTTGGGAAATGTATTATAATTCTTCATGTAAACATTAGCCTCACCCACGACTTTGCTCAAATGAAAAAATCTGTTCTAACACACGGAACTTGTGTGATGTGTTATGTCTCATGAGGTAAACCAAAAAAAAGCCCACATAATCCAGCACAGTTGAAAGGAAAACTAATTTAAAGTAGATGATTTAAGTGTAACAACATGATCCCAAACAGCAAGAACTAAGGGGAAAGGGTGGACAAAGTAAGAGACAGCATTTGTGCCTACATGTGAAGAGGAGACAAAGAAATGGTGGGTGTTGATGTAAGAGAAGTAGGTGAGCAGTTGACATATAGATGCAGGGGAGCTAATGGGATGCTAAACGTTCCTGCAGAAGAGTTTTAAACTCCACCCCCTCTCCAGCTATGTCTCTTCTCTAACCCATCAATGAATATAGTCTCCTCCAGGAGGAAAACAGGAAAGACTGTTAAGAGAAATTAAAATTAAAATGAGACTTATTTTAGTTTTTAAGAGTTTGGTTTGGCAGTGAACGATGAGAAAAGGCAACTTTGGGTTAATTCATACATGAATCCCAAATTGCCAGAAGTGAAATGAAAGTTTCAGACTCTGCCAACTTAATCATCAATCTAAAGAATAAGAGAATCATCACTAAATGCCTAATTCCTATACAGGTTAGTGAGTATTCTATTTTATAAGAGAGAAGAGCAGCAATAGGATCTGTTCTAGTTTTATTTTTCAATATTATCTTTATTTGGAAGATGGAGATTATATCCATCCTTATGTAGCTATGAAAAATGAAGTAGTGTATATATAAAGCTATTACCACAGTGCCTGGCACAGAAATAGAGTAGCCTTTTGGAAAAAATGACAGAAAGATATCTTCCTTGCCTCTTCCCAAATCCCTGACCTCAACGGAGTCTAACCTGCTATTAAATTTACAAACAACAGAAGAAAGCAGATTTCCACAAAAGAAGTCCACGTGGGAAGTCCTTGGTGGCTTACTCATTTTGTTAAAGCCTGCAACCTTCCCCCCAACCCACCCAAGGCTATCCTCCCCCAGAGACTGTTTCCATGGGCAGCTGGTGAGTGTAACCCTTCACCAATACTCACTTTAAGGGGCTATTTGGAAAGCTCAGCACTTTTTCAGTTTCCCTCTCTGTGAATGTATTATGAATTATAAAATGAGTTTAGCTTTAAGTTCTTATAAAACATTTATTCCATACTTAAGAAATGGCATGTTAATTCATTTAGGCTTTTAAAAGCATAACTTTGCTGGTATATTGAGCTGAAGGAGAGAAATCTAAGAAGTCCACTTTGTTTACTCTCCCTCTCATTATGTGGTTTAGGAGCTGAGAACAAACTAGCATGGGACAAGGTCAGAGGGATATCTCTTCTAGACAGACCTGGAGGGCTCAGTGCCATGCAATGGCAATAGTGGAGAGGTTGTAATTCTCCAGCTCTTACTGAGAATGACATTAAAGGAAGCATAAGGAGTTGACTTGTCCTTAAGAAAGGAGCTTGATTAGTCATGAAACAGAGAACCAGGTCCAGGTACTTGCCCACTTCTTCCTCTGGTCTTCTCTATAACTGAAGGGAAACCAGCTACCACTTAGGAATGTGCAAACAGGGAAAGATCATAAAATAGCTTGTATTCTTCATATGAATAATAGGAAATAACTTGCACCTTATCTTTGCTCTGTATTTACCATGTTTAAAATGGGGAAATTTTCATATTTTACAATGATGATCCATTTCAAAAGGAAATAATATCCAAATGGCTATACAGATTGAGAATAAACATTTAAAAGATCAACCTACTTTCCTACAAAACAAACAACTAAAAGCAAAGACAAAGGAAGGATCCTCAAGCAGAGAAACCAATACTTGAATAAATGTATATCTGTCTATCTAAGGGAAGGAGTAGAAGGAAATAAAGGAAACAAAGATAATTTGCTCAAAAATTTGGAGAAAAATGTCATTAAACCTCAATAATTCAAACCTCACTCAAATGAAATTCATAGAACTTTAAACCCTATCAGTTAATAACAGTTAATAACAAAGAACATCAAATTTAGTGGTGGGAAAATGCGTTTTCTTTAAAAAAAAGAAGCAGCAAATGATGTTCAAGTTAAAAACCCCTTAGCAGGGACGTGGAATTCACCTCTCCTTCCAAGTACATTAAGAATACAGCTACAAATGGAACAAGTCTCACAGAGCACCTGCTGAACACTATCAGAGGATCTTGGGCACCTGAAAGGACAAGAAAAATCCCCACACAACCAGGTAGGACAAAAGAAAGACAAAAAGAAAAGAGGAAATGGGATGGGACCAGCGCCCCTGGTGGGGGAACTGAAGGAGAGGAGAGGTTCCCGCACACTGGGAAGCCCCCTCACTGGTGGGGAAATCAGCTGGGACAGAAGGGGAGCTTTGAGGGCTCAGAGGAGAGCACAGCAACCAGTCTGTGGCAGGCAGGACACAGTAAGGCCTACACGGATGGTCTGTGCTATAGCCCTGTGCGCCACAGCCTGAGACGTGCCTGCTGGTGTGGATGGGTGCTGGGCGCTGGAACGTGGGGTTTGGAGAGCAGACCCAAGGAGGGGACAGCTATTGGCTGTGAAGAGACAGCCTGAAGGGATGAGAGGAAGGAGCTCCACAACTGGGAGTGTGCGTGGAAGAAGCCCAGGCCTCCACAGAAGCAGGGTGCCGTTGTTGAGTGGTGTGCAAGGGGTGGGGCCGCCATTGTAGCCCCCTACCCCATGTGCTGTCCCCTGCCTCCATGGGCACTAGGAGGGGTGCCCACCTGAGCAGGCTTGCGTGCCCCACCCATTGCTGCCTCTGCTCTGCCTGCCTGGGCAGGTGCGTGTTCTCTAGGGCAGCCTTGGGAGCAGCTGCTGGTGGGAGGCACACATGCAGAGGTGGGGCTGAAACCACAGGTGAGCCCCAGGGGTCATGCAACTAAGGAGGAAGAGCTGAAATCTCTCCTTGTGGCTGTGGGAACCGTGGATTTACAGGCCCACTTCTGGCTTTGTAAACTCAGTGCCTGTGGGGTATCCAAATGGATGAGTGCTCCCACAGCTGAGACGGGTCTAGCTTTAGTGGCTGTAGGCTTTGTGGGCACGTACATGTGGGGACTGGACCAGGCCAAAATCTGAGCTGCCTTCATAGCTCCCACGGCAGGTCCAGCTGCACAATTACTGCAGTCCTGGAACCTGACTTCAGTGGATCTGCACAGGTGGCCTGGTAAAAACAATGCCTGAGAGACAGCAGGGCCAATTGCCAGCATACCCCTAGTTAGTTGGGGCTGAGAGCACTTCCAACAACAGTGTAATTTGTGAGCCAACACAGGGGGTGAAAAGTGACAAAACAGAGTACACTCATAGGTGAACAGCTACAGAGAAGGAAAACTCAGTGGCTTCCCTCCCAGTGGGAGTGCTCTAATCCTACCTATCTCACACCATAGATCAGAAACACAGGTCAGAAACAGATCTTGGGGCCTCTACTGCAAAAACTAGGGAGCAGACCCCACATCTGACAGGGCAGTGACAACCACAGAGCAAAAGGGAGGCCCTGCTCAATATCCAGTGTGGGCTCAGGTCACCACAACATCAGTAGCACCTCCTACAAGGGGATAATGACCAGCATACATTGAGGAAAGAGGTAGCAGACGTTCATTCTAAAAACAGCCCTCGCACCAAAAAATATTAAACCTACACAGGCTACACAGAAACTTTCCCATATAAAAGTAGCCCTCCAAGAGAGTCTGAGGGTCAAGCATTGGGAGGAAGAACCCCCAGAACATTTGGCTTTGAAGGGCAACTGGGCCTGAGCGTAGGAGTTCCACAGGGTTGGGAGAAACAGAGGGTCTCCTGGGGAGGCAGGGGTTGGCTTTAGCTCACTGTGGAGGCAAGGACACTGGTGGTAGAGGCCTCAGGGGATATAGATCAGTGCCACAATGGAGGTCCCCATTTTGGTACCAAGACCCGGCCCCACCCAACAGCCTACAGGCTCCAGTGCTGGGACAACTCAGGCCAAACAACAGCAGAGTGGGAACACAGCCCCACACATCAGCAGACAGGCTGCTTAAAGTCATACTGAGATCACAGCTACCTCAAAACACACCCCCTGACATAGGGTGTCAAGAATGAAAAGAAATGAAGAAAGTCTCAGAGACATCTGGGACAATGTGAAACGTACCAACATTTGCATTATAGGGGTCCCAGAAGGAGAAAGGAAAGAGAAAGGACCTGAGAAAATATCTGAAGGTATTATAGCTGAAAACTTCTTTAACATGAGAAAGGAAACAGTCACTCAAGTACAGGAAGTGCAGAGAGTCCCATACAGGACGAACCCAAGTATGAACACACCGAGACACATACTAATCAAGCTGACAAAAATTAAAGACAAATAAAAAATATTAAAAGCAACAAGGGAAAAGTAACAAATAACATACAAGGGAATCCCCATAAGGTTATCAACTGATTTTTCAGCAAAAACTCTTCATGCCAGAAGGGAGTGGCATGGTATATTTAAAGTGATGAAAGGGAAAAACCTACAACCAAGAACACTCTACCCAGCAAGGCTCTCATTCAGATTCAATGGAGAAATCAAAAGTTTTACAGACAAGCAAAAGCAAAGAGAATTCAGCACCACCAAACCAGCTTTACAACAAATGCTAAAGGACCATCTCTAGGCAGGAAAGAGACCATCAACTTAAAATACCTTGTATAATACAAATACAAAATGCTGTATCAAAACCTCATGGGAACAGCAAACCCAAAAACTACAGTAGATGCACACACAAAACAGAAAAAACAACCCAAACACAACACCAAAGATAGCCATCAAATCACAACAGAAGAGAACAAAAGAGAAAGAAAAGAAACCTACAAAAACAAATCCACAACAATTAAGAAAATGTCAATAGGAACATACATATTGATAGTTACCTTAAAAGTAAATGGATTAAGTGGTCCAACCAAAAGACACAGACTGGCTGAATGGATACAAAAGCAAGACACTTACATATGCTGTCTACAACAGACCAACTTCAGATCTCAGGACACATACAGACTGAAAGTGAGAGGGTGGAAAAAGGTATTCCATGCAAATGGAAGTCAAAAGAAAGCTGGAGTAGCAATACTCATATCAGATAAATTAGACTTTAAAATAAAGACTGTTAAAGAAAGATAAGGAAGGACACTACATAATGATCAAGGGACCAACCAAAGAAGAAGATATACCAACTGTAAATATATATGCACCCAACATAGGAGCACCTCAATATATAAGCCAAATGCTAACAGCCGTCAAAGGGGAAGTCAACAGTAACACCATACTAGTGGGGGAATTTAACACCCCACTTACACCATTGGATAGATCATCCAGACAGAAAGTCAGTAAGGAAACAAAGGCCTTAAATGAAACATTAGACCAAAAGGACTTAATTTATATTTATAGAACATTCCACCTGAACGCAGCCAAATACACTTTCTTCTCAAGTGCACATGGAACATTCTCCAGGATAAATCACATATTGGGCCACAAATCAAGCCTTGGAAAATTTAAGAAAACTGAAATCATATCAAGCATCTTTTCTGACCACAACACTAGATTAGCAATATACTACAGGAAAAAGAACCTGTAAAAAACACAAACACTTGGAGACTGAACAATATGTTACTAAATAACCAATGATACTGAAGAAATCAAAAAGGAAATAAAAAAATACCTAGAGACAAATGACAATGAAAACATGACAATCCAAAACCTGTGGGATGCAGCAAAAGCAGTTCTAAGAGGGAAGTTTATAGCAATACAATCTTACCTAAGGAAACAAGAAAAATCACAAATAAACAACCTAACCTTACACCTAAAGCAACTAGAGAAAGAAGAACAAACAAAACCCAAAGTTAGTAAGAGGAAAGTAATTGTAAAAATGAGAGCAGAAATAAATGAAATAGAGATGAAGGAAATAATAGAAAAGATCAATAAAACTAAAAGCTGATTCTTTGAAAAGATAAACAAAATTGTTAAACCTTTAGCCAGATTTATCAAGAAAAAAAGGGAGAGGGCTCAAATCAATAAAATTAGAAATGAAAAAGAAGTTACAACCAACACCACAGAAATACAAAGGATCATAAGAGACTACTACAATCAACTATATGCCAATAAAATGGACAACCTAGAAGAAATGGACAAATTCTAGAAGGGTACAACCTTCCAAGACTGAACCAGGAAGAAATAGAAAATATGAGCACACCAATCATAAGTACTGAAATTGAAACTGATTTTAAAACTTCCAACAAACAAAAGTCCAGGACCAGATGGTTTCACAGGTGAATTCTATCAAACATTTAGAGAAGAGTTAATACCTATCCTTCTGAAGCTCTTCCAAAAAATTTCAGAGGAAGGAACACTCCCAAACTCATTCTACAAGGCCACCATCACACTGATATCAAAACCCAACAAAGACACCACAAAAAAAGAAAATTATAGGCCAATATCACTGATGAACATAGACTCAAAAATCCTCAACAAAATACTAGCAAACCAAATCCAACAACACATTAAAAGGATCATACACCATAATCAAGTGGGATTTATCCCAGGGATGCAAGGATTCTTCAATATATGCAAATCAATCAATGTGATACACCACATTAACAAACTAAAGAATAAAAAACTTATGGTCATCTCAATAGATGCAGAAAAAGCTTTTGACAAAATTCAACACCGATTTATGATGAAAACTCTCCAGAAGGTTTGCATAGAGGGAATCTAACTCAAATAATAAGGGCCATATCTGACAAACCCACAGCAAACATCATTCTCAATGTTGAAAAACTGAAAGCATTTCCTCTAAGATAAGGAACAAGACAAAGATGTCCACTCTAGCCACTTTTATTCAACATAGTTTTGAAAGTCCTAGCCACAGCAATCAGAGAAGAAAAAGAAACAAAAGGAATCCAAATTGGAAAAGAAGTAAAACTGTCACTGTTTGCAGGTGACATGATACTATACATAGAAAATCCTAAAGATGCTACCAGAAAACTATAAGAGCTCATCAATGAATTCAATAAAGTTGCAGGATACAAAATCAATACACAGAAATCTCTTGCATTACCATACACTAACAATGAAAGATGAGAAAGAGAAATTAAGGAAACAATCCCATTTACCATCACATCAAGAAGAATAAAATACCTAGTAATAAACCTACCTAAGGAGGCAAAAGACTTATATTCAGAAAACTATAAGATACGGATGAAAGAAATCAAAGATGACATGCACAGATGGAGAGATATACCATGATCTTGGATTGGAACAATCAATATTATCAAATGACTAAAGCAATCTACAGATTCAGTGCAGTCCCTGTCAAATTACCAAAGACATTTTGCACAGAACTAGAAAAAAAAAATCTTAAAGTTTGTGTGGAAACACAAAAGACCCTGAATAGCCAAAGCAGTCTTGAGAAAGAAAAACAGAGCTGGAGGAATCAGACTCCCTGACTTCAGAGTATACTGCAAAGCTACAATCATCAAAACAGTATGGTACTGGCACAAAAACAGAAATATAGATCAATGGAACAGGATAGAAAGTCCAGAGGTAAACCCACGCACCTATGGTCAACTAATCTATGACAAAGGAGGCAAGAATATACAATGGAGAAAAGACAGTCTTTTTAATAAGTTGTGCTTGAAAAACTGGGCAGTTATATGTAAAAGAATGAAATTAGAACACTCCATAACACCATACACAAAAATAAACTCAAAATGGATTAAAGACCTAAATGTAAGGCCGGATGCTATAAAACTCTTAGAGGAAAACATAGGCAGAACACTCTCTGACATAAGTCGAAGCAAGATCTTTTTTGATTCTCCTTCTGGAGTAATGAAAATAAAAACAAAAATAAACAAATGGGATCTAATTAAAGTTTTGCACAGCAAAGGAAACAATAACAACATGAAAAGCAACCCACAAAATGGGAGAAAATATTTGCAGATGAAGCAAATGACATGGGATTAATCTCCAAACTATACAAACAGCTCATGCATCTCAGTAACAACAAAAACAACAACAACAAACAACCCAATCAAAAAATGTCTGGAAGATCTAAATAAATAGACATTTTTCCAAAGAAGATGTATAGATGGCCAAAAAGTACATGAAAAGATGCTCAACATCACTATAATAATGATAAATTATGGCACTACAAAAATCAGATCTAATAATTTGCATTATTAGAGAAATGTAAATCAAAACTACAATGAGGTATTACCTCACACCAGTCAGAATGGCCATCATCAAAAAGTCTACAAACAATAAATGCTGGAGTGAGTGTGGAGAAAAGGAAACACTCCTACACTGTTGGTGGGAATGTAAATTGGTACAGCCACTATGGAGACATTATGGAGGTTCCTTAAAAAACTAAAAATAGAACTACCATATGATCCAGCAATCTCACTCTTGGGCATACACCTGGAGAAAACCATAATTTGAAAAGATACATGCACCTCAATGTTCATTGCAACACTATTTACAATAGCCAGGATATCGAAGCAGCCTAAATGTCCATCGACAAAGGAATGGGTGAGGAAGATGTGGTACGTATGTACAATGGAATATTACTCAGTCATAAAAAAGAACAAAATAATGCCATTTACATCAACATGGATGGACCTAGAGATTTTCATTCTGAGTGAAGTAAGCCAAACAGAGAAAGACAAATATCATGATATTGCTTATATGTGGAATCAAAAAAATGGTACAAATGAACTTATTTAAAAAACATAAATATAGTCACAGAGGTAGAAAACAGTCTTATGGTTACTAGGAGGGGAAGGGGGAGGGATAAATTGGGAGATTGGGATTGACATATGCACACTACTATATATAAAATCGATAATAAGGACCTACTGTATAGCACAGGGAAATCTACTCAGTACTCTCTAATGACCTCTATGGGAAAAGAATCTTAAAAAAAGTGGATATATCTATATGTATAACTGATTTGCTTTGCTATACAGTAGAAACTAATACAACATTATAAATCAACTCTACTCCAGTAAAAATTTTTTAAAAACTACTTAGCAGAATTTACATATAATTGATATTGTTACAGAATCAATTTTATCTATTTAATATGGGAGATCCAGCTGAAAATTTCTGGGCAAAAGATACTTATTGGTTAATATTTTGTAAGTACAAAAAAAGCAAAAGATAGACCCAGACATTTCCATAAATTAGACTATTTTTCTCTAAATACTCTAAATTATTGAGGCTTTATACTATCATTGCCTTACTTGTTATTTCTGAGGTAAGCCGATGTTGCTGTAATCACTATTTTTATATGTGTGTTTGAAGGGCCATCAGACACAAGATAAACAGACTCAAAATTTATATTTTTCATATCAAAATTAATATTGGAAGAAATTTGCTTAAAACATTCAATACTGAAACTCAACTCTGGGCTGAAGTCTACTTTTCTTTAAAATGGATGCAATAATAGCGTTTACCTCATAGGATCATTGAGAGGTTTTAATTAGATAATCCATTTACATGGCTTAGAACAACACCTTGCATTCAATATAAGCTAGTTATTGTTGCAATTATTATTATTTATACTATTATTTTATTCAGAATCATTTTTGTATCAGTAGGTAGCACCTAATTTTCTGAGCAAATATAAAATAATGTTTTGTCATAATCTTTGATGGTGCTTTCATCCCGAAATGAATTATGGAATTTTCTTTCAGTGTCCCCTCCTCTGCTGGGGAGGTAGACTGTCTTATTAGAGATACCAAGTACTTGGCCCTTGAGACTGGGCTACTGTGACTCCTCTTCACATGCAAAACTAGAAAACCACCTTAGATAAGTTGTACTTTGGCTCCACACTATTCCATGGAGAGGGCAATAATTGGGATTTTAGTATTTCATTTGCCCATTTTTTTTTACAGCTGAGCACTTTTATCTGCCTCACGCATTAAAAGAGGAAAACTAGATGGAATATGTGTCATGAAAGATGGTAGTTTAAGAAGGAAAAGAGGAAAAGAGTGGAAACTGGGAGGCAAATGGTTAAAGGCCTGAAGCTAACAGTACAAATATAATGTTACCCTCTCTCAGATTTATCCCATGTGGTGTTGTCTTTCAAGCTACGGCCATTGTGTGTGCTTTTTTCCCATAGGAATAAATAGAAGTGCAGTAGAATTCAATGTCATTTCAGGGATCCTAATATTAAAAGAGCTCAGGTAAAACATTGTGTACTGGCTCTGTGCATGCATGGTTGACTGGTCAGTCTTCTTATGCATCCAGTGATGAAGAACTTCCAGCCACTAGTTGACAAATGGGAAGAAGGTGATTTGTAATCCTCCATGGATCACCTCTGGCACAAATAGATACATGAAAATTACAAGACTGTTCAAGTGTATTTTCAAGATATTTGAAGTTAATTATTTGCAAAGAGAAAGATGAAGACATCTTTATCTTAAGATTTATTAAAGGGATAAAACTATTATTCTACAATATGTAATCCTAGACTGAATTGATATGTTTTCCTGTTTCTCATAGATTATGTGATCTCGTCCTGAAAATTTAGCTTTGTGTAATATAAATTACATACAAACATGCTCTAAAGAATCTTGGAGTAGCATCTGAGTTATACAAGTGCTAAAGCAAAGGCAGTTCTTTTGGTAAAATGATTCTAACAAAGAAAGGTTTATCATTTCACTTTAAATGAAGGTGAACCTACTAAAACTATGCAAAATAACAAAAGCTGTAGGTTTAATTTCCCTCAACCACAGTAGAGGTGACTGAATGCTTTATGGAGGTGGTAGGTTTATTTGTTGTGTTTTCTTTTTTTTTTTGGAGATGGTAGTTTTGATGCTGACAGAACACTGACTTTATGTAATGAAAAGATTACCTGTCCCAGGGACTGCCAGTCCAAACCAGCACTGCCGATGTAAACATGCTGTTTGTCCACAATCCAGAAGGAGGACTGCAGCCGGCCCTTGTTGTAGGCAGTCATGTTCATGTAGGTCACCTCAGCTCCTAGGAGTTCAAGGAAATCCCAGTCAGCCTCTGTGTCAAGGCCATGAACATGCAGTCAGTCACCTACTGGCAGAAATACTCAGGGTTTGCATCCATCACAGTTGGCATTCAGGGAAGCCAAATATTTACATTAGTTTAGTGCACAGAGGACCCTCAAGGAGTTACTTTATTCCCAAAGAGAATACAAAGGGAATAAAAAAGAATAAGTTTTTCCCTATGTATAGCTCCACATGGTGACAAGATCATGGCTTCTCAAGTCAGATCTGACTCAAATCCCCGCTCCTTGATTTATCACTCAAATGGTGAGATAGGTGTGCCATGCTCTTTTTTCTTTTACTTTTGGGATAATTTTCATACAACTTTGCAATCAATAAAAGATCAGTTTTGCTTAGTAATATGCCTTTCCTCAATAAGAAACAGGCCTTCTTTTTATTTATTGAAGTATAGTTGATTTACAATATTGTATTAGTTTCAGCTATACAGCAAAGTGATCCAGTTATGTATACACACACACATATATATATATATATATATATATATATATTTCAGATTCTTCTCCATTATAGGTTATTATAAGGTATTGAATATAGTTCCCTGTGCTATACAGTAAATCCTTGTTGTTTATAGGAACTGGGCTTCCTATACTTTTTGTATGTTAGTTTCACCTTTTACCCTTTCACTTGCCTTAACTTCTTTTTTTCCCTCTTCATTGTCTAATTTGGATTTGGTCTCTTCCTAGCCTTTCTTTATTTGATAGTTCTTAATATAAGCAATGGGGTTATTCAAGCCTTACAGAAATGCAATGTCAACTAGGTCACCCAGACTATTGTTAAAACCAAAAAATTCACTTTAAGATCTGAATTTAACCAATTGTTCTATGCATGATGTGTCATAATCAGTTGTCAAGCTGCTATGTACTGCTGCCTCAGGACTATGTGTTTACAGCTTCTCAAAAGGAACATATACGGGGGGACCTTCAAGATGGCAGAAGAGTAAGACGTGGAGATCACCTTCCTCCCCACAAATATATCAAAAATACATCTACATGTGGAACAACTCCTACAGAATACCTACTGAACGCTGGCAGAAGACCTCAGACTTCCCAAAAGGCAAGAAATTCCCCACATACCTGGGTAGGGCAAAAGAAAAAAGAAAAAACAGAGACAAAAGAATAGGGATGGGACCTGCACCTCTGGGAGGGAGCTGTAAAGGAGGAAATGTTTCCACACACTAGGAAGCCCCTTCACTGGTGGAGATAGGGGGTGGGCGGGGGAAGCTTCAGAGCCACGGAGGAGAGGGCAGCAGAAGAGGTGCAGAGGGCAAAAGGAGAGATTCCCTCACAGAAGATCAGTGCCAACCAGCACTCACCAGCCTGAGAGGCTTGTCTGCTCACCCGTCGGGATGGGTGGGTGCTGGGAGCTGAGGCTCAGGCTTCAGAGGTCAGATCCCAGGGAGAGGACTGGGGTTGGCTGTGTGAACACAGCCTGAAGGGGGCTAGTGTGCCACAGCTAGCTGGGAGGGAGTCTGGGAAAAAGTCTGGACGTGCCTAAGAGGCAAGAGACCATTGTTTCGGTGCGTGTGAGGAGAGGAGATTCAGAGAACCGCTTAAACAAGCGCCAGAAATGGGCACGAGCTGCGGCTATCAGCGCGGACACCAGAGTTGGGTAGGAAATGCTAAGGCTGCTGCTGCAGCCACCAAGAAGCCTGTGTGCGAGCACAGGTCACTATCCATACCACCCCTCCCGGGAGCCTGTGCAGCCCGCCACTGCCAGGGTCCTGTGATCCAGGGACAACTTCCCTGGGAGAACAAGTGGTGTGACTCAGGCTGTTGCAACATCATGCTGGCCTCTGCCGCCACAGACTCGCCCCACATTCCATACCCCTCCCTCCCTCGGCTGAGTGAGCCAGAGCCCCCTAATCAGCCTCTTCTTTAACCCCGTCCTGTCTGGGTGAAGAACAGACACGAGAGGGCAACCTACACACAGAGGCAGGGCCAAAACCAAAGCTGAACCTCAGGAGCTGTGTGAACAAAGAAGAGAAAGGGAAATTTCTCCATGCAGCCCCAGGAGCAGTGGATTAAATCTCCACAATCAACTTGATGTACCCTGCATCTCTGGAATACCTGAATAGACAACGAATCATTCCAAAATTGAGGTGGTGGACTTTGGGAGCAACTGTAGACTTAGGGTTTGCTTTCTTCATCTAATTTGTTCCTGATTTTATGTTTATCTCAGTTTAGTATTTAGAGCTTATCATCATTGGTAGGTTTGTTTATTGATTTGGTTGCTCTCTTCCTTTATTATTATTATATATATATATATATATATATATATTGTTTTTTTCCTTTTTCCCTTTGTGTGAGTGTGTATATGTATGCTCCTTTTTGTGATTTTGTCTGTATAGGTTTCCTTTTACCATTAGTCCTAGGATTCGGTCTGTCTGTTTTTTTTTTTTTTTTTTTAGTATAGATTTTTAGTGCTTGTTATCATTGGTGGATTTGTTTATTGGTTTGGTTGCTCTGTGTTTTCTTTTCCTCTTTTTTTCTTTTTAATTTTTTTAGTTTAATTTTTTTTTTAATAACTTTATTTATTTTATTTCTTTTTCTTTCTTTCTTCTTTTTCCCCTCCCTTTTCTTCTGAGCTCTGTGGCTGACAGGGATTTGGCGCTCCAGCCATGTGTCAGGCCTGAGCCTCTGAGGTGAGAGAGCTGAGCTCAGGACTTTGGTACACCAGAGACCTCCTGGGACCATGTATCAATCAGTGAGAGCTCTCCCAGAGATCTCCATCTCAACACTAAGACCAAGCTCCACTCAACGACCAGCAAGCATCAATGTTGGACACCCCATGCCAAACAACTAGCAAGACAGGAACAAAACCCCACCCATTAGCAGAGAGGCTGCCAAAAATCATAATAAGTTCACAGACACCCCAAAACACACCACCAGATGCAGTCCTGCCCAACAGAAAGACAAGATCCAGCCACATCCACCAGAACACAGGCACCAGTCCCCTCCACCAGGAAACCTACACAACCCACTGAACCAACCTTACCCACTAGGGGCAGAAACCAAAAACAACAGGAACTACGAACTTGCAGCCTGCAAAAAGGAGACCCCAAACACAGTAAGTTAAGCAAAATGAGAAGACAGAGAAAAACCCACCAGACCAAACAAATGAGGAGGCAGTCTACATGAAAAAGAATTCAGAGTAATGATAGTAAAGATGATCCAAAATCTTGGAAATACAAGGGAGAAAAAACAAGAAATGTTTAATGAGGACCTAGAAGAACTAAAGAGCAAACAAACAATGATGAACACCACAATAAATGGAATTAAAAATTCTTTAGAAGGAATCAATAGCAGAATAACTGAGGCAGAAGAATGGATAAGTGACCTGGAAGACAAAATAGTGGAAATAACTACCACAGAGCAGAATAAAGAAAAAAGAATGAAAAGAATTGAGGACAGTTTCAGAGACCTCTGGGACAACATTAAATGCACCAACATTCGAATTATAGGGGTCCCAGAAGAAGAAGAGAAAAAGAAAGGGAATGAGAAAATATTTGAAGAGATAATAGATGAAAACTTCCCTAATATGAGAAAGGAAATAGTCAATCAAATCCAGGAAGCACATAGAGTCACATACAGATAAATCCAAGGAGAAACACACCAAGACATATATTAATCAAATTATCAAAAATAAAATACAAAGAAATAATATTAAAAGCAGCAAGGGAAAAGCAACAAATAACATATAAAGGAATACCCATAAGGTTAACAGCTGATCTTTCAGCAGAAACTCTGCAAGCCAAAACGCAGTGGCAGGACATATTTAAAGTGATGAAAGGGAAAAACCTACAGCAAGATTACTCTACACAGCAAGGATCTCATTCAGATTCTACAGAGAAAGAAAAAGCTTTACAGTCAAGCAGAAACTAAGAGAATTCAGCACCACCAAACCAGCTTTACAACAAATGCTAAAGGAACTTCCCTAGGCAGGAAACACAAGAGAAGGAAAAGACCTACAATAAAAAACCCAAAACAATAAAGAAAATGGTAATAGGAACACACATATCAATAACTACCTTAAATGTAAATGGATTAAATGCTCCAATGAAAAGACATAGACTGGCTGAATGGATACCAAAACAAGACTCGTATATATGCTGTCTACAAGAGACCCACTTCAGACCTAGGGACACATAGAGACTGAAAGTGAGGGGATGGAAAAAGATATTCATGCAAATGGAAATCTAAAGAAAGCTGGAGTAGCAATTCTCATATCAGACAAAATAGACTTTAAAATAAAGGCTATTACAAGAGACAAAGAAGGACACTTCATAATGATCAAGGTATCAATCCAAGAAGAAGATATAACAATGGTAAATATTTATGCACCAAACATAGGAGCACCTCAATACAAAAGGCAAATGCTAACATCCATAAAAGGGGAAATCGACAGTAACACAATCACAGTAGGGGACTTTAACACCCCACTTTCACCAATGGACAGATCATCCAAAATGAAAATAAAAAGAGAAACACAAGCTTTATATGACACATTATACAAGATGGTCTTAATTGATATTTATAGGACATTCCATCCAAAAACAACAGAATAAACTTTCTTCTCAAGTGCTCATGGAACATTCTCCAGGATAGACATATCTTGGTTCACAAATCAAGCCTCGGTAAACTTAAGAAAATTGAAATCGTATGAAGCATCTTTTCCAAACATAACACTATGAGACTAGAAATCAATTACAGGAAAAAATCTGTAAAAAATACAAACACATGGAGGCTAGACAATACACAACTCAATAACCAAGAGATCACTGAAGAAATCAAAGAGGAAATCAAAAAATACGTAGAAACAAATGACAATGAAAACATGACAATCCAAAACCTATGGGATGCAGCAAAAGCAGTTCTAAGAGGGAAGTTTATAGGAATATAATCCTACTTCAAGAAACAAGAAACATCTCAGATAAACAACCTAACCATACACCTAAGCAATTAGAGACAGAAGAACAAAAAAACCCCAAAGTTAGAAGAAGGAAAGAAATCATAAAGATCAGATCAGAAATAAATGAAAAAGAAATGAAGGAAACGATAGCAAAGATCAATAAAACTAAAAGCTGGTTCTTTGAGAAGATAAACAAAATTGATAAACTATTAGCTGGACTCATCAAGAAAAAAAGGGAGAAGACTCAAATCAGTAGAATTAGATGAAAAAGGAGAAGTAACAACTGACACTGCAGAAATACAAAGAATCATGAGAGATTACTACAAGCAACTATATGCCAATAAAATGGACAGCCTGGAAGAAATGGACAAATTCTTAGAAAAGCACTACCTTCCGAGACTGAATCAGGAAGAAACAGAAAATATAAACAGACCAATCACAAGTACTGAAATTGAAACAGGGATTAAAAATCTTCCAACAAACAAAAGCCCAGGACCAGATGGCTTCACAGGTGAATTCTATCAAACATTTAGAGAAGAGCTAACACCTATCCTTCTCAAACTCTTCCAAAATATAGTAGAGGGAGTAATACTCCCAAACTCATTCTATTAGGCCACCATCATCTTGATACCAAAACCAGACAAAGACTTAATAAAGAAAGAAAACTACAGGCCAATATCATGGATGAACATAGATGCAAAAATCCTCAACAAAATACTAGCAAACAGAATCCAACAGTACATTAAAAGGATCATACACAATGAACAAGTGGGGTTTATCCTGGGAATGCAAGGAATCTTCAATATAAGCAAATCAATCAATGTGATATACCATATTAACAAATTGAAGGATAAAAACCATATGATCATCTCAACAGATGCAGAAAAAGCTTTTGACAAAATTCAACACCCATTTATGATAAATACCATCCAGAACGTAGGCATAGAGGGAACTTACATCAACATAATAAAGGCCATATATGACAAACCCACAGCAAACATCATTCTCAATGATGAAAAACTGAAAGCATTTCTGCTAAGATCAGGTACAAAACAAGGATGTCCACTCTCACCACTATCATTCAACATATTTTTGGAAGTTTTAGCCACAGCAATTAGAGAAGAAAAACAAATAAAAGGAATCCAAATCGGAAAAGAAGAACTAAAACTTTCACTGTTTGCAGATGACATGATACTATACATAGAGAATCCTAAAGATGCTACAAAAAAATCTACTAAAGTTAATCAATGAATTTGGTAAAGTAGCAGGATACAAAATTAATGCACAGAAATCTCTTGTATTCCTACACAGTAATGATGAAAAATCTGAAAGAGAAATTAAGGAAACACTCCCATTTACCACTGCAACAAAAAGAATAAAATATCTAGGAATAAACCTACCTAAGGAGACAAAAGACCTGTATGCAGAAAACTATAAGACACTGATGAAAGAAATTAAAGATGAAACAAACAGATGGAGAGATATACCATGTTCTTGGATTGGAAGAATCAACATTGTGAAAATGAGTATACTACCCAAAGCAATCTACAGATTCAGTGCAATCTCTATCAAACCACCACTGGTATTTTTCACAGAACTAGAACAAAAAATTTCACAATTTGTATGGAAACACAAAAGACCCTGAATAGCCAAAGCAATCTTGAGAAAGAAAAATGGAGCTGGAGGAATCAGACTCTCTGACTTCACACAATAATAGAAAGCTACAGTAATCAAGACAGTATGGTACTGGCACAAAAACAGAAACATAGATCAATGGAACAGGATAGAAAGCCCAGAGATAAACCCACACACATATGGTCACCTCATCTTTGATAAAGGAGGCAAGAATATACAATGGAGAAAAGACAGCCTCTTCAATAAGTGGTGCTGGGAAAACTGGACAGCTACATGTAAAAGAATGAAATTAGAACACTCCCTAACACCATACACAAAAACATACTCAAAATGGATTAAAGACCTAAATGTAAGGCCAAACACTATAAAACTGCTAAGAGGAAAACATACACAGAACACTCTATGACATAAATCACAGCAAGGTCCTTTTTGACCCACCTCCTAGAGAAATGGAAATAGAAACAAAAATACACAAATGGGACCTAATGAAACTTAAAAGCTTTTGCACAGCAAAGGAAACCATAAAGAAGACGAAAAGACAACCCTCAAAATGGGAGAAAATATTTGCAAACGAAGCAACTGACAAAGGATTAATCTCCAAAATATATAAGCAGTTCATGCGGCTCAGTATCAAAAAAACAACAAACCAAATCCAAAAATGGGCAGAAGACCTAAATCGACATTTCTCCAAAGAATATATACAGATTGCCAACAGACACATGAAAGGATGCTCAACATCACTAATCATTAGAGAAATGCAAAACAAAACTACAATGAGGTATCACCTTACACCAGTCAGAATGGCCATCATCAAAAAATTTACAAACAGTAAATGCTGGAGCTGGTGTGGAAAAAAGGGAACCCTCTTGCACTGTTGGTAGGAATGTAAACTGATACAACCAGTATGGAGAACTGTACGGAGGTTCCTTAAAAAACTAAAAATAGAATTACCATATGACCCAGCAATCCCACTACTGGGCATATACCCTGAGAACACCATAATTCAAAAAGAGTCATGTACCACAATGTTCATTGCAGCTCTATTTACAATAGCCAGGACATGGAAGCAACCTAAGTGTCCACTGACAGATGAATGGATAAAGAAGATGTGGCATATATATACAATGGAATGTTACTCAGCCATAAAAAGAAATGAAATTGAGTTTTTTGTAATGAGGTGGATGGACCTAGAGATTGTCATACAGAGTGAAGTAAGTCAGAAAGAGAAAAACAAATACCGTATGCTAACATATATACGTGGAATCTAAAAAAAAAAGAAAAGGTTCTGAAGAACCTACAGGCAGGACAGGAATATAGATGCAGATGTAGAGAGTGGACTTGAGGACACGGGGATGGGGAAGGGTAATCTGGGACGAAGTGAGAGAGTGGCATGGACATATATACAGTAGCAAATGTAAAATACGTAGCTAGTGAGAAGTAGCCACCTAGCACAGTGAGATCAGCTCGGTGCTTCATGTCCACCTAGAGGGGAGGGATAGGAAGGGTGGGAGGGAGATGCAAGAGGGAGGGGATATGGGGATATATGTACACGTATAGGTGATTCACTTTGTTATACAGCAGAAACTAACACACCATTGTAAAGCAATTATACTCCAATCAGGATGTTAAAAAAAAAAAAAAAGGAACATATAGCCCACTGAATACAAAGCCACTTAAATGAATTTCCAGTAAAGGTCCATTTCTTTAAAAGAACAATCTACATGTATATATTTAATGTACTAAACTATTCTATTTTCACATATTCAGTATTAATAAAGAAAATGTATTCTGGTGGGCCTTTTCTTTGTCAAAATCTTCACTACAAGAGGAAGATGTAATATCATATGCCTAAGGCTACATTCCAGGATACAGAAAGAAGAGTGATTTACACTATGAACTTAATTTGTAACTCTTGGGAAAATGTATGCATCTGAGCTCCTGTGGCAGGAGGATGACAATAGAGGCCATGGGGCTGGGAGAGGATCTACAGTGAAGAGAGCATCCAGGAAGTTTTTCTCTGTGGGTGGAGCAAGTTCATTATCCTAGATAATTGCAGGCACATGTTCCTTAGCCTGCAGCCATCCAGGAAGAGTAACATCCCAGAGGTATGGAAGAATCTGAATGTCCAAAGTGGGTAGTTACCATGGCAATTATGGAGAGACCCAAATCTGCACAGAGGGTGTGGTAACCCCAGAGACAGCTGTCAGTGCTCCTAAGTGGATGAAGAGCAGCATTTGTCTTTGGAGAGTGTATTAGTTTCTTAGGGCTGCCATTACAAAGTATCACAAACTGAGTGACTTAAAACAACAGAAACTTGTTCTCTCTTAGTTCTGGAGGTTAGAAGTCCAAAATGAAGATGTCAGCAGGGCCGTGCTCCCCCTGAAACCTGTAGAGGATAATACTTTCTTGCTTCTTCCTAGCTTCTTGTGGTGGCCATCAATTTTTGGCATTCCTTTGCTAACAGATGCATCACTCCAATCTCCCCACTTCTGTTGTCACATGGTTTCTTCTTCTTATGTTTCTCTGTTTTCTCCTCTTCTTATACTGACATTAATTATGCTGGATTAAGGGGCCATCGTACTACAGTATGATCCTATCTTAATTAATTATACCTGCAAAAAATCTACTTCCAAATAAGGTCATATTCTGAGGTACTGGGGGGTAGGTCTTTAACGTGTCTTCTGGGGAGAACTCAATCCATAACAGAGATCTTGGACACTTTAACTGCCTATGCTCTTCAACAGCACTAGGCTGACCAGCACTAATGGGAGCATCTTCTCATCTCTGGAGGAAGAGAATCAAGGTGATCTTGGATTTGCTTCAGAGTCTACCTTCAACATGTGCCTCTGTCAGGCCTTCACCTGCCTTCTCATTCTGCCTAGAAACTCTAATCTTCTGTGACATTGGCTGGCTCTCACTTCCTGGCCTGGGATATGTGCATTGGACTATTTATTAGCTCTTAGACTCCCCACTTATTCTTGCTCAGGTCCCGAGCCCCAGGCCACTGGCCCACCCGAGTGGACACTGAACCTATCTGAAGGACCCACTAAGGATTATCCCTTTCAACCTCTCCATCCCACACTGCATAGCCATCTCCCTAAAAGTACTATGTTAATTTATTGGCAGTTTAGCCTAAAGAGTGTGATTTCAGGGACCACAGGCCTGTGTAACCCTGCAGCCAGAGTATCTACAGTTACTTATTGATGCCTAAAAGTATTCAATAAACCTTTACTGAATATCTAATATATACCAAATGTTATGTGAAATTATGGACAAAAGACCAAAAGTAGCTGATTCAAATTCAAGCATACCATGGTGTGGCCAAAATGGTGGGAAGACCCTGAGCTCACCTCCTCCCAAGGGCACACCAAAATTACAACTATTTACAGAGTAACTATTGATGAGAAAAATTAGAAGGCCAGCAGAAAACATCCACAACTAAAAATATAAAGAGGGAACCACAATGAGACTCATAGGAGGGGTGGAGACATGGTACAGTCAAGATCCATACCCTGGGGTGGGTGACCCACAAAAGGGAGGATCTTCCCAATGAGCAGGTGATCTGAGCTCCAAATCAGGCTCCCCAGCCTGGGGGTCCTGCACCAGGAAGACAAGCTTGTAGAGCATTTGGCTTTGAAGGCTGGAAGGGCTTACTTACTTACTTACTTTCAGGATAGCCAGAGGGCTGTGGGAAATAGGGACTCCACTCTTAAAGGGTGCACACAAAATCTCACATGCTCTAGGACCCAGGGCAGAAGAAGTGATTTGAAAGGAGCCTGATTCAGACCCACCTGCTGATCCTGGAGAGTCTACAGGAGAGGCAGGAGGTAACTGGAGCTCACCCTGGGGACACAGACATTGGTGGCAGCCATTTTGGGGAGCTTTATCTGCCACTTGGACACCATTCCTGGCAAGAGTCGTTTTGGAATCCTCCCTTGAGCTTATTAGCACTGGAGCCTGACCTCACCCACTGGATGGTCAGCACCAGTATTGGGATGCTTCAGGCCAAACAACTAGCCAGGCAGGGACATAGCTCCACCCAGCAGCAGGCCTGCTGTCTTAAGTCCCCTGAACCCAGAACCACCCTGGAACCCAGCCCTGTCCACCAGAGGCTCCAGGACTCTAGGACCAAGCCCTGTACATTAGCCTTAGGACCGCCAGGGCCCTGCACCCAGAGACACCAGCTCTACCAACCAGTGAGTCAGCACTAGCCCCAGGATCTGGCCTCACCCACCAATGGGCAGGCACCAGCCCCGCAATCCCCTGGGCCTGTCCCTGCCCACCAGCAGGCAGACACAACTCCCAGGACCATCACATCCCAGCAGCCTCCTGTATCAGGACCCAGCCCTGCCCACCAGCAGAACAAAACCAGCTCCAAGACCTCCAAGGCCCTGCAGGCAGCAGCCTCATGACCTGGTCCCCCTAACCAGTAGCCAGTAGTTTCTGCACAAGGGAGGGCCTGGCAACCAACCAAACCAGAGGCCAGACACCTACCAGACTGCCCACAGTAGTCAGTCTGCCATAACAGAAAGACTTGCACAGCCCACCTAGGGAGGACCCCTAGAGCATTTACCTCTGGTGACCAAAGGGGAGTATATTACTGGGATGCATAGAACATCTCTTATAAAAGGTTACTTCTCCAAGGCAGGGAAACATAATCAACCTGCCAAATACATAGAAGTACAAACAGCAAATTAGGCAAAATGAGGTGACAAAGGAATAGGTTCCAAATGAAGGAACAAGATAAAACCCCAGAAGAACTAAGTGAAGTGGAGATAGGCAATCTACCCAAGAAAGAGTTCAAGGTAATGGTTGGAAAGATGTTCAAAGAACTCAGGAGCAGAATGGATGAACACAGTGAGAAGTTTAACAAAGGTTAGAAAATATAAGAAAAGAAGCAAACAGAGCTGAAGAATACAATAACTGAAATGAAAAATACACTAGAAAGAATCAGCAGTCGATTAAATGATACAGAAAAACAGATCAGCAAGCTGGAAGACAGAGTAGTGGAAATCACTGAAGCTGAACAGAAAAAAGAATAATAAGAAGTGGGGACCATTTACGAGACACCTAATGTTCACATACTAACGTTCACATAATAGGGTTCCCGTAAGGAGAAGAGAGAGAGAGAAAGGGGCAGAGAACATATTTGAAGACATAATAGCTGAAAACTTCCCTAACCTGGGGAAGGAAACAGGTTTCCAGGTCCAGGAATCACAGAGGGTCCTAAACAGGATCAACCCAAAGAGGACCACACCAAGACAAATTGTAATTAAAATGGCAAAAATTAAAGATAGAGAGAATATTAAAAGCAGAAAGGGAAAAGCAAGAAGTTAGTTACCCACAAGGGAACTCCCATGAGGCTATCAGTTGAATTTTCAGCAGAAACTCTGCAAGCCAGAAGGGAATGGCACAATATATTTAAAGTGATGAAAGAGAAAAAGCTACAACTAAGAATACTCTACCTGGCAAGGCTTTCATTCAGATTTGATGGTGAGATCAAAAGTTTTACAGACAAGCAAAAGCTAAAAGGGTTCAGCACCACTAAGGCAGCTTTATAGTGAAAGGTTAAAGGGACTTCTCTAAGAGAAAAAGAAAAGGTCACAACCAGAATCATGAAAATTATGAAAGGAAAAATCTCATTAGTAAAGGCAAATATATAGTAAAGGTCATAAATTAGCAATGTATAAAGGTAGTAGGAAGGATAAAAGACAAAAGCAGGGGGGACTGGATGAAGGTAGTCAAAAGGTACAAACTTCCAATTGTAAGATAAATAAGTACTAGTGATGTACAACCTGATAACTTAACACTGCTGTATGTTAGAGATGAAAGTCTTTAAAAGCGTAAATCCTAAGAGTTCGCATCACAAAAAAAAGTCTTTTTATTTCTTTAATTTTGTATCTATATGAAATGATAGATGTTTAGTAAACTTACTGTGATAATCATTTCATGATGCATGTAAGTCAAATCATTATGCTGTACACCTTAAACTTATATAGTACTGTATGTCAATATGTCAATAAAACTGGAAGAACAAAAAACAAATTCAAGCATACCAAATAAAGTGCAAAATTTAAAATGATCAGGATCTGCTCCATCCCTGCTGTTCAGATAGCAAGGGGGCACTGAATATCTGAAAGATGAAAAAGGGGTGCCCCCATCGCTCTATTAGGGAACCCCAAGTGAAGGCCGAGAGCATGAAAGACAGTGATGGCTTCACAGTTCTGCTAGGGCCAGAGCTGCAAGGCCAGCAGAACTGTGTGTAGAGATCAAGAAATATGTAATAACAGTAACTCCCATTTACTGAACACCTCTGTGTGCCCAGGGCCAAGACAGCTATGTTACAATGATCCCACATGGTATATCATTTTTCCCTACAAACTACTGGACATGGTATAAGAAAATCAATTGAAAATATTTGATGATACATCTGGAAAAATATTTGTCTACATATGGTTTGTGAAATATCACTTTCACATTAAGAATTATCTATTCGTCTCTATCTAAATCTAATCCCCATCTATCTCTGAAGATAAATGCTTTATCTTAATTTATAACTTAATTTACATCTATAGTTACATAACTATAATTTATATATTTATAAATATATATTTAGTCATATCCAACTGTCCCTCATTTTATTACAAACATATTATTCAATATTTTACTTAAAATAATTTATTTTACATGCACTTCTAAATTATCTTTTTTGTTGGTTATAGAAATTATCCTCATCCTATTGTTTTTTTATGTATTAGAAAGAGATGGTTAAAATCCAATATTTTCTGACTATAAAACATATTTAATTACAAAAAAAGTTTTTAATGCACCATTTATTGCAGTGGTAGTATTAAGTGCACAAACCAAATTTGAGTTTATTACATGGTATTATGCTAGAATTTTAATTGGCAAAGAAGGTTACACACATTTTTATGAAGTAAATGTTATAGACTTATAAGATTACAAAATATCTTTAAAAATATCTTTATTGATTCAAATAAACACCTTTTTTCAACAGCTTTGAAAAGGTATTTGTTAAGTTTGATTAATCAATTTTCATTCCCCTATGTTTCATTTTTAATAGAGAAAAATGTTGTTGGTCTCTCTGCAGCCAATGATCCACTGTGTAGATGCCTCAGGATGCCAAGTGAGAGATGCACATCACAGCAACAGTGACACACCAGGACCACTGGCTGGTTGCTGTGCAAGGTTGTTGGTAGGTCTGGATTTCTGCAGTTCCTCCTGTTTTCAGCCTGATCGTTTACGTGTTTAACTGATGGTTAACAGAAATTATTAGCAATTCAAAATAATGTTTTTAAAAAATTTTTATTTTTTTATTATTTTATTTTATTTATTTATTTATTTTGGCTGCATTGGGTCTTCGTTGCTGCACGTGGGCTTTTCTCTGGTTGTGGCGAGTGGGGGCCACTCTTCACCAGTGCACAGGTTTCTCATTGCAGTGGCTTCTCTTTTTGTGGAGTATGGGCTCCAGATGCGTGGGCTTCAGTAGTTGTGGCAAGTGGGCTCAGTAGTTGTGGCTCATGGGCTCTAGAGCGCAGGCTCAGTAGTTGTGGCGCATGGGGCCAAGTTGCTCTGTGGCATGTGGGATCTTCCCGGACCAGGGCTTGAACCCATGTGCCCTTCATTGGCAGGCAGATTCCCAACCACTGTGCCACCAGAGAAGCCCCTCAAAATAATGTTTTTATGTGCAAACATGATAAATCAAGAGGATGTACTTGTTTCTATAATCGCTTTATCAATTACTTTCACAATATCTAAGAAGTCCAATTAAATCTTTAAAAAAGCTACAAATGTGCTCACGTGGTGGTGGTGAAGTCCTAATCCACGGCACTAATCAAGATAAAGTGGTGTGGATAATCCCCTTGTTTTAATTCCTTCTTGAGAAGTAAAATATTAACAATCAGGAAATCCCAAAGTACTTATTAATCCTTTGAGCTTTAATAGAGATGCTCTGTTGACATTTAATAGAGAATGCTCCTGGTTTTAGAGCAGTTCTATTTCTTTACTGTTATTCTTATGGTATTAACCAGATAATATTGTACTTTATTTTGTGCATGCATAGTGTCAATGAAGAAAATAATCCATTGAAATTTAACAGAGAAAATGAAAATATTAACTAAAAGTTATTTATTAATTAAAAAAATACTTAAAGAAAAAAAGTATAATGTCACAATGAATTGGAAATTAATGTCACTACCTTGGGGAATCAAGTTTACTGCATATACACATATTTAAAAATGTGAATCCTCCTCTAGAAAGACTTTCCAGCATTAAACTTGCATATTATAGATCTGTCCTATATCTTGTTTAGTGGAATTAATAACTAACTCACGTATGGAGAGCACTGTTCTTTTTCAGGGACCCTAATGTTTGCCTTAGTCAGATTTTGGAGCACCTCACTGTTCCTCATGTATGATGTAGCTGTGGATGATAGTACATGGCTGAGCTCAAAGTCACCCCCACCTGCCTACAGTGCAGACCCTTGGCGACCAGCCTTCTATCTGTGCCTACCACATGATTTTTAGGACATGACTATGTCTGTGATTCTGCTTTATTACCATCAACAAAAAAATCCTTATACTCATATTTTGATCAGAAATAGATTCACAAATAATATATTTGTTGAACAGTAGCTAATTCATCACCTCAGGATACTCATTCCAATCTAAAATTGCTAAAATATTATTTATCATTTCCATTTGGAAACTTCAGGGATGTGCTTTCTCTCTAGATTAACTGAACAACAGAGATTCTGAAGAGGTTTAACCTTGGAATGTTCACACACACTTACACATAAGGAAGATAACTCAGGGGGAAAGTGAACAACATCAGAAGACATCTGGTTGAAGAATTTAATATTTAATTCCAGTGTACATAAGAGAGTTAAATTCTACCTATGCTCAGATTTATATACTCCAGATGTATCTTCTCTACATCTAGCAGTTCTCTCTCTGTCTCTTTCATGAAGGGGAAACAAAATCTTCATAGGCTATGTCTGTTAGTTGATGTTACATGTGGTTTAGATGTTCATCCTTTCTTCTTGGCCAATGCCCTCTTCTTAGAGTGCTAGATGCACCCACATGATGCAGAATGGAAAGGTCTAGGTACCATGTAAATCTGTTTAGTCTCTATTTTGCCACAGCTGATTGAACCAAATGTAGACACCTGACCTAAGCTGAGCCAATAAGATTTCCTCTGAAGCTAATTAAAAGAAGCTGTGCTGGAGAGTCATAAACAGATGGAGTTTGCCATGACTATCCAAGTCCACATAAATGAAGGGGAGGAGAAGGCAAGCTTCAGAGAGTGTGAAAGAACCAGATGCGTGAGGAAAAGAGATAAAAAGACAATGTCCTCCCAGGAGAGGAAAAGGAAGAGGGAGGCAGTGGTAAAGGAGAGTCCTTGGCAGCCTCGTCTCCTCAGACCAGCTCCACTTCAGACCTTGAGTTCCTCTAAATCTTTAGAATAAATTACTTGTTATTTAAACTTGGTTTGGAGGGGTTATGTTTCTTTACTAACTTATTCTTATGGTATTGATCAGATAAGATTGTACTTTATTTTGTGCACACATAAATCCTACAACCTTTATATGCATATTTTTAATGTCTGACTAAAAATATTCAGTTCTGGGCTAAAAATCATGCAATTTTTAGCAACGAGCCAGTTGCACAAATTGCATGATTAAATGTTTCAAATTTAAAATAAACATTCTGTCAAAATACTCTTCATAATGGCACAAAAGAAAATATGTTAGTACATTGTGGTTAAAAGTGGAAAATAAAGTTCTATATTCCCCTTGATTATCATGAAAAAAATCAAACAAATGTATCTCCAAGTTTATTTCCAGAAAGTCACCTGTTGTAAGTATATTACTAAAGCTTTAGTAAATTTCAAGAGAATATATATAACTTACAAGAAAATTATGAAGCATCATATACAAATGGATACCTGTGAACCTTCCTTCTTACTAAAAATAAAAACTAAAACCTTGCCAATCTAATTAAAGCAGTGCTTCCCAGTCAGTGATGATTCTGTCCCCCTTCCCCTGTGGGACATGCAACAATAACTGGAGACATTTTTGTTTGTCATAATTGGTGACAGGAACACTATTAGCATTCAGTGGGTAGAGTTCAGGGATGTTGCTAAACATCCTGAAATACACCAGGCAGTCTCCCACAACAGAGACTTATCCTGCCCCAAATGTTGACAGTCTTGAGGATGAGATATCCTGCATTAAAGTTGTTTGTGTGCTTATGCTTGATCCCATATCCCTACCATTTTTCTCTGATGCAACCATGATCCTGAATTTAGTGTTTACCATTGTCTTATTTTTAAATAGTTTATCACATGTTAATATACCCCTAATAGCATTATAAAAATGAGTTTATCACCAGCTTTTGAACACAGGTAATTAATGAGCCTTAAGCATGTACCAAAGGGAAATGCATCAGTATTAGTAATTATAGATTTCTGGAAAGGCTTATAGGTGTTTCCTGAAAGCAAAGTTTGCAGCAGAAGTCTATCATACCAATCAAGTTTTTCTTCTTCTGAATGTATTGATTTGTATGAGCAATGAAAAAGGTCATAGCCTATTCCTGGGAGCTTTAATAAAACCAGTACAGTTTAATCAATTTAATAGCAACATTCTGGAATCCATTGGCTTGAAGGCTAAAGGGAACACCAAAGGGTAAAAATCACCAGTCATGACATATCTCCATTTTCAAATCATTCAGTGAGTGATATTCAGAAAATTTTTTACATAATCAGTTATATGTTCCAGTTGTAGAAAAAGTGAATCTGAAGTGCACATTTCATTTTTAGTTTTAACATATCCATTCAAACACTGTCAAAACTATGTTGTGGAATTTTTCATGGGTTGTCTTTGATACTTTGCTTTTAGTCTACAGATTTGGACTCAACAGGGTCCACTTCTAGCAAAATGCCACACTTTGATTATTGCCTCATAGTTCAACAAACTCTCTATAGGAATGGTTGATTTAAGGAACCATGAGGCTTTAAAATAAAATTATACTTAAAAATAAAATTTGCTCTAATAAATGCTGGAGAGGGTGTAGAGAAAAGGGACCCCTCCTACACTGTTCATGGCAATGTAAATTGGTGCAGCTACTATGGAAAATAGTGTGAAAGTTCCTCAGAAAACTAAAAATAGAATTACCACGATCCTGCAATCCCACTCCTGGGCATATATCTAGAGAAAACTCTGATTTGAAAAGATACATGCACCCCAGTGTTCATAGCAGCACTATTTATAGTATCCAAGACATGGAAGCAACCTAACTGTCCATCAACAGATAAATGGACAAAGAAGATATGGTATTTATACACAATGGAGTATTAATCAGCCATAAAAAAGAATGAAATAATGCCATTTGCAGCAACATGGATGGACCTCGAGATTATCACATTAAGTGAAATAAGACAGACAGAGAAAGAAAAATATCATATAATATCACTTATATGTTGAATCTTAAAAAATGACATAAATGAACTTATTTACAAAACAGAAATAGACTCACAGACATAGAAAACAAACCTATGGTTACTAAAGGGGATAGTGAGAGGTTGGGGAGATAAATTAAGAGTTTGGGATTAATATATATACACTACTATATATAAAATAGATAAACACCAAGGACCTACTGTATAGCACAGGGAACTATATTCAATATCTTGTAATAACCTACAATGGAAAAGAATCTGAAAAAGACTCTATATAAATTGAAGTATAGTTAATTTACAATGTTGTGAGATATATACATATATAAAGATATATGTATATATCTCACTTCGCTGTACACCTGAAACTAACAAAACATTGTAAATGAACTATACTTCAATTTAAAAAATGGTTAAAAATAAAAAAAAATTGTTGCAAAGAAAAAAATAAAGTTTGCTTAAATTATACATCCTCAGTTATGCAAAAAATTCCACACTCAAAACAGGTAAGTAAAACATGATCTAAAATGGCTCATCAGTTGTAATAAAATATGATAAGGTCTGGGATGTTGGTGGCCAGAGTTGAGCCCGGCCCCATTCTGCAAACACTCCACTGCATGAGCATCTTGCACCCAGCCCACCCCAGTCAGCAGCCAAGCCACAACCACACCAGGTGAGTGCATCCTGCCCAGCCACGACCCTGCCACAGGCAGTGAGGTATTCCACATGAGAGACATCCTTTGAGAGCTGGCTCTGAAAACCAGGGGAGACTGTGTTTCTGGGCTCTATGGATCATCTCCTACGCAAGACCACGCATTCAAGAATGGGAGAGGGAGCTGTTTTGCCTAGTACATAAAGACAAAGACAGTCAGGCAAAATGAGGATACACTGGAATGTATTCCAAACCAAAGAATAAGAAAAATCCCCAGAAAAGGATCTTAATGAAACAGAGATGAGAAACCTAACTGATAAAGAGTTTCAAAGTAATGGTCAAAAATAAGCTCACTGGGGGCTTCCCTGGTGGCGCAGTGGTTAAGAATCCGCCTGCCAATGCAGGGGACACGGGTTCGAGCCCTGGTCCCAGGAGATCCCACATGCCGCGGAGCAGCTGGGCCCGTGAGCCACAATTACTGAGCCTGCGCGTCTGGAGCCTGTGCTCCGCAGCAAGAGAGGCCGCGATAGTGAGAGGTCCGCGCACCGTGATGAAGAGTGGCCCCCACTTGCCGCAACTAGAGAAAGCCCTCGCACAGAAACGAAGATCCAACACAGCGAAAATAAATAAATAAATAAAAAGCCCCCCCCCCCCCCAAAAATTTATAAAAATAAGCTCACTGATCTTGGGAGAAATGGATGAACACAGTGAGAACTTCAACAAAGAGAAAGTACCAAACAGAGGATATAACTGAACTGAACTGAAAAATACACCAGAGGGGTTCAACAGCAGAATGAATGAAGTAGATGCACAAATCATCAGTGATCTGGAAGAACAATACTGGGTTTCATCCAGACAGAGCAGCCAAAAAAAAAAGAAAAAGAAAAAAAAATTTAAAAAGCAAAGGATACCTTAACAAACAACATCAAGCATAACAACATTTGCAATATGGGGATCCTGGAAGGAGAAGAGAGAGAGAAAAGGCCAAAAAATTATTTCAAGAAATTATGGTGGAAAACTTCCCTAATCTGGAAAAAAAAATAGACATCCAGGAAGCCCAGATAATTCCAAACAAGATGAGCCCAAAGAGAACCACACCAAGAGACATTATAATTAAAACAGTAAAATGTAAGGATAAAGAGAGACTCTCAAAAGCAGTTAGAAAGAAAAAACCAATTTATTATGTACAAGGAAAACTCCATAAGGCTATCAGCAGATTTTTCAGCAGGAACTTTGCAGGTCAGAAGGGAGTGGCATGATATATTCAAAATGGTGAAAGGAAAAAAACTTACAACTAGGAATACTCTACTTGGCAAAGTTATCATTCAAAATTGAGGGAGAAATAGAGTTTCCTAGACAAGCAAAAGCTAAAGGAGCTCATCACCAGTAAACTGGCCTTACAAGAAATGTTAAAGAGACTTCTTTAAATGACAAAGAAAAGGCTATATCTAGAAATAAGAAAACATGAAAAAAAAAAACTCACTGGTAAAGGCAAATATACAGTTAAGGTAGTTAATCAACTACTTATAAAGCTAGTTTGAAGGTTAAAAAACAAAAGTAGTAAAATCAAGTATAACTACAATAGTTAATGAAGAGAAACAAAAAATGAAAAGATGTAAATTATGTAGAGCTTGTAGAATATGTTCAAGGTTAAATGACCATGAACTTAAAATATATATACTATATATAGTATATATATATACATATATATACATACTATATATAATATATATATATACACACACACATAGATATGTATATTTGTATGTATGTATATATATACTTGTATGTATGTATATATATGTTTGTTGTCATATATGAACCTCATGATAACCACAAGCCAAAAACCTATAATAGATATATAAAAAATAAAGAGAAAGAAATCCAAATACAACACTAAAGAAAGTCATCAAAGCACAAGGGAAGAGAGCAAGAGAAGAAGAAAGGAACAGAGGAGAACTACAAAAATAGCCTGATGACAATTAACAAAATACCAATAAGTACATAGCTATCAATAATTATTTTAAATGTAAATGGACTAAATGCTTCAATCAAAAGACAAAGAGTAAATGAATGGATAAAATAGGAGATCCATATATATGCTGCCTACAACAGACTCACTTCAGATGTAAAGACACACACAGACTGAAGGTGAAAGACTGGAAAAAGATATTCCATGTAAACAGAAATAAAAAGAAAGCTGGGGTAGTTATACTTATATTGGACAAAATAGACTTTAAGACATGAATTCACAAGCAGCATTCCCTTTGTCTGGCTGTGCCTGCTCTCTGAAAAGTCTGTCATAAGTGGTCCCAGTCCACAAGGGGTCTTTGTTATCTCAACCTTCATTGCCTTTTTAGTGCTGGAAAAATCCCATTCCAGTAGTGCCTGCCTGGTGTTATAGATTAGTGGGTCTGTGATTGGTTGTGCCTCATGTTCCTGTAAGAGACTGGAGACACCATTTGCACTACACCATTCTTAAATCTCTGACAACAAAGGTCTTTGTTTTTGTAGACTAACTCTGGAAGTGAACTTTCTGGATTTTGGGAGGGCTGCATCTTTTGCACTTTCTTTAGGATGCCTCTTGCATTCATGTTTAAGCCATAAAAAACGCCTACTGGCTTGAGTCCCTATCAAGATTAATATAAGATTCTACTCATTAATGACCAGACAATGGATTCTTTGAATTGGCTATATTTAAAAGAAAGTTTTTAAAGAGCTCTCTTCCTAAATAATTATCTTATCGGTACCTATGGAAAAACCAAATTGAAAACTGTATACAAAGGAATATTACAGCTAGCCGTAGGGACTCCCTTAACAAGATGAAAGAACAGAAATTAGATGTAGAACAAAATTTAAAGTCCACATCCAACATAAATTCTTCTTAAAATCTGGGCCTGTCTTCACAGCAAATTCCCTTAGTTCCCCAAACTCCTCCACCTTCCCCAGAAAAATCCCATAAACACCCAGCTGCCTATATTAACTTCCCTCTTCTTACAAGATTTACAGAGAGAAACTCCAGCCTAATTTCTAGACCCAGAGTATATAGGTTACTCATGTAAATACTGAAAACCAGGAAGTGAATTTAGCAGAAGCACCTGAGATGGGCAGTAAGGCTTGCTTTGTGGGGCCCTATAATCAGGCTCTGCCAGCCTCAGGCCTTCCTATGCAATGTCCTTTGCAAATAAATCCTTGACCCCCACCAAAGGAATTCATGTCCCCTGTCCAGAAGCAGGTCTTAAATTATAAAGCCCTTTTTACCTCCACTTTTAGAAGATCCTACCAAAGTTAAAGAGAAATTAGAAATATTAACAGCCATTCACAACCTAACTCACAGGGACTTTGTTTGGCAGCTAAGAGGTGCTCTTAGTTTCCTGTTCAGGGGTTTCCTGCAAATGATCAGGAAATAGCTCAGCCTGAGGCTGATATTCAGGGGTTGATAAAAACATTAGCAGAAGCTTTCCCTTCTAAGATGAATTGGTCCAAGGTTGAAGTGTGCACTCAGAAAAAAGGCCTTTGTTAAAATGCTTTATACAGACTTAACAAAGGCATACTGCATTAAACCCTGAGGCTCCAAGATATAGAAATTTTTTGGTTTCCATTTTAGTTGAAAAACTTCTCCCTGATATAAAGCAGCAAATTGAAGATAATGCAGTTGGCTGGCCAGATAAGCCCCTTGATATCATGTAGGCTGAAACCCAATTCTTGAGGAATTAAAAGCAACTGTACTTATTTTACAAATCTTTACAAAACCAGAACTGCAGTTCAGAAACAATTCAAAATCTACCTATATTTACCATACCCCAAAACTCCCCTATTCACTTCAAAATGCTTGTAGATATTATAAAAGATCAGGACATTGAATTGGTCTAAAATGAAGGAACAATTTTAATAGTGATTACCCTGATAATAAAGAAAGGTACCTCCAAACTCCTAGGAAAAAACTTACATTATCTCTTGGTTCTTTGAAAACGTAAATCTTAACATGTCTTTAAAATGCAAACACCTCAGGAAATAACTAAAACAAAGCCATACTTGCAAGAAACCAAAGACAAAAATGGGAGGGAAAGAGGCTTTTTAAAATATAAACTGCTATAAAAGCTCCCTTGCCCCAAGCTCATCCACAGCCTCCATTAGATTACTTGTCGAGGCAAATACAAATCTTAAAAATCTTCACAAGTGGTAAAAAGCTTTAGCCACCTGAGTGGTAAACAACTTATTCCATCTGCTGTTTATCTAAACTAGTGAGTTTTATATTGTTGTACCTGATTCATAGCTAAAATTTTGGAAGAGAAGCTATAGGATCTCTGTTTCTGTCTGCATGTTTACGTATGTCTATGTGAAACGGAGCAGAACACTGTGCCCCTCCCCCCAAGTACAAAGGCCCCTCCACGTCCCCTGCCTCTTGTTTGTAGAAAAGCTGAATTCTCCCAGGCCTCACTGAATCACAAAAGAGCAGGCTCAAGTAGTTAATAGTTAGGACAAAGGAGTCACAGACTTTAGCCATGACATAAGCTGCTCCATCTTGAGCAGTACTGAATCTATGGCTAGCACAGTTCCAAGAACTGGACTCAAGAGAATGGGATTAACATTATTGCTCATAATAATCTATATCTTTGTGAGCATCAAAATAATTATAGCTTGCTCTGCCCATATGTGTAAGCAGGTAACTAAAAGTGTCAGCAAAGAGAGCATGTCGTCATCTTCCACTCTGAGAATACAGCACCCTATGTCAGCATAAAGAAGTTACAGAAGACAGATCTTCACCCCTAGTCCCATAGAAATGGAATGACATTTGACAAATGGGGATTTGTTAGCAGCTTTTTTGCCCCTTTCCTATTTGCCCATTTATGTTCCCCTCAAAACTTACAGAAATGAGATCACTAGGCAACATTTAACCTAACTCCTGACTTATGCTCTACTGAATGCACACAATGCCTTGCCTAACCTGTTGATTCTTTTCCTAGATTAAAAGAAGTAGGAATGAAGAATTAAGTAAAGAATGACTAGCTCTTTACTCCCAGCAGGTCCCCTTAGCAATGCTGCAGGCTGACCACACAGAAGAGATAACATCGGAAGAAAGATCATGAGGAGTCAGTGAGCCTGCACACAATAGAAAAGGCAGAACCTAACCTTCTGCCTCAATGGTTAACTGAGATTACTTCCCCTTTTTTCCCTTTAAAAACTGTCATGGCTGAGCAGAATCTCTGCATTTGGTTTGGGGACATGAGTCCACCTTCTCCACAGAGTGATGTCTCTCTGACTTAAGCAACTTTCCTCTCTACCAACACTTGCCTCTCGAGTATTGGCTTTTGAGTGGCAAGCAGCCAAACCTGAGTTCAGTAACATACGCATGCGTGCGTGTGTGTGTATGTAATTTTATATGTATATGTATAATATGCCAACATTAATTTGTAAAAGAGCTCTATTTAATTGGCTTAAAATTAAACACTTATGAATTAAGTATTCCTAAAATTTTCAAAAATACAGAAACTAACCCAAATGTTTTTCAAGTTCACATAATCTAAGATAATTTTCAGTAAATAAAAGCTAGTTTAAGTATGTTGGTTTAATTAATACAGATAAGTCTTTAGAGTTATCAGCATTAATACTTTTATTCTACCAAGGTTAAATAAAAGTCAAATAAGCTCATGTTATCTGTTATAAAATTTGTCAGCAAGAAAAACAACTTAAGATGATGGCTAACTGCTTTAATGTCTCATGAAAGTTTCATAAGTAATCAAAGTATAATTGCTGAAAACAAGTGAATTAGATAGATGTAGGTGAGATAAGAATTTAAAAGTGAACTTTTTCTTCAATGACTGTTTTATGATATGCCTATTTAAATGGTTTCTCAAGTCTCTTTGGTAACTTACACCTTTGGAATTTTGCTAAGTTAAATTAAATGGAGAGAGATTCATTAAATATCTAGATCATTTTCAAATAAGATAAAACACAGAAACATTAATTATTGAACATAGACTTGTCTACTTTTGGTTTCCTTTTAAAGACAAACTAAAGATATTTGGATATATTAGTAAACATGTGTTTTGCCATATTGAAAAACTGTACTATGAAGAAGAATTAGTTTCTAGAAATTATTATTCATAAATTTGCCCATCTAAAGAAGGCTAGTGTAACAGTTCACAGTTGTTAGCATCTTAGTTTTCACTAGAAATTCAGGTCTAAGGGCTAAGAATTCTAATTAATACAAGCAATTAAAACAACTAGAAATGATAAGAAAACATCTTTATATGCAAAAAAGTATCTCTATATGTGTGTTTTTGGAAAAAAGAAAGGTATGACAGATGGAGATGAATTTTTGTTGAGGAAAAAGAAAGTAATTTTGTCCTAAAGTAAGGTTGTTATTTCAGAATGGAAAAGAGAACAAGGTACAAACTAAAATGGACATAGAAAATTGTACAAGGTTTATGAAAAAGGAATCTTGGAAAAGGAATTTTATTTGTGATCAAGCTGGCTATGATTGAAATGGACTTAATTAAGTTAAAAATTAAATAAATTTTACTATCAAAAGTACACTGGTACAAAATAAGAATTTGATTTTCTCTCTCTGTTAAAAGGACAAGTTTCTTCAGATTATTGGTCTTCTCTCAATAAAACATTGTGAGTTTTTTTGTTTGTTTGTTTTCTTTTACCTTTTAAGTAATATGCCTAGGAATCAAATATTTTGTGTTTTATAAAAATGATTTCCTGTCCTTCATGTTACTTTTATCATCAGGTCTTTGATTACTTAAGTAAACTGAGACTTCTTGATATTAAAATAGCTAGTTTTTGCTCAGAACTATGTAAGCTTTTATATTTGCCTTCTAAATCTTTTCATCATTTTTGTAAAATGGATAATTAAGTACTGTGATCTTATTTGGTCAAGTGTCCAAAACCTTTTGGTATTTTTGACAAACTTCCCAAAATCAAATTATAAATAAAGTTTAAATAAAGATTTTTGACCTCAAACTAACTTTGGGATTATCTGGAAGTCACCTGGAACAAAAGATTTGTTCTCTCTGCTTATTAAAAAAAGACAAAGGTCGAGGTGAGATGCTAAGCTAACTAGGCTTATTTGATATGTTAAATTACATGGAAAACATTGTCAAATAAGTGATGCTAAGCTTTCTTTATGTTTTCTTTGTATAGGTACATGTTATAAGTGTTCTAGAAATTATATGAATTTCCTAAAATTCTGATATGTCCTTGTACAATATTATCACTTGTAATTCTGGTTATTATCTTGGAATGTGTGTCATAGAAATAACCAAATTTCCTTGCTACTGCATTATAAAGAACTTTAATCAGATTTTTAACCATGCCAAATTTTAAGTCTTTTAGCATTTACAGGCAGTTATTATTTTACTCTGATGCATTGGCAAAAGTGTTCTGCAAAAGTGCTTCATCTTGAGAGATTCATGGAAATAACTCTGACAAGTACTCTAGAATATAGGTTTCTGATAACTTGAAAATCATTAAATTTAACTGGGTAAGAATTCCAGAGCTAATGGACAAACTAGATTCAATCAGAACAAATATTAATTACATGGAGCTAAATGAACTGAAGAGGATGATTATAA